>NC_136658.1:76008936-80917398 GCF_903797595.1 Erithacus rubecula | reverse complement strand
TTCAGCAATTATAATGTAATTGTAATTATAATTGTTTCATTTTAGAACACATTTTAGTCCAGCTTTTTCCTATGTACAATATATTTGAGGCATTTTTATTTGAACAACTATAAATGCTGGCCTGTTTACTTAAAAATTAATTTCCCTAAAATACAGCTCAATGCAAATTCTAAGTTAAATATGAAGTATTCCCAGTAAATTGTTTACACGAGGTTTTTGTATAGTGCATGGCATTATAGCACACAGCCAAAGAGAGGCCCTGCCAATGTGTCTGGACCCTTAAAGTCAGCAGCCTGGAGTCAGATTTGGTCTGACCTGCTGTCCAGGTTTCAGCTAGGATAATTCCTCTTCAGTAGCTGTTACTGTGCTGTGTTTTGGGTTTGGAAGAAGAATGGTGTTGATAACACTGTTTTGGTTTTTTGCTAAGTCATTTTTATCTTTAGTCTTTTCTTGTCTCATGATATGTCAGTGAGAAAGTAGAAAGAAAAAACAAACTGGGAGGGAGTATAAATGGGATAGGTGACCCAAACTGACCAAAGGGATATTCCACACCATAAAATGTCATGTCTAGTATATAAACTGGGAGGAGTTGTCCAAAAGGGGAGCTAATCTGGTTTGGGAAGGGGGATCTGGCATCAGTCAGTGAGTGGTGAGCATATGCATTGTGCAGCACTTGGTTTTTTCTATTACTATTATTAGCCATTAGTATTTACTATTATTACTGTATTTTAATCAATTTTCAGTTATTAAACTAATGAAAAAATATTGCATTACTAGATGAAGATAAATGAACAGTGTAAGGAAGGGTCTTTTCCTCCTTTGTCCCATGTCTGCTGAACAGAACCCCCAGAGATCTGGACCTCATGCATGCTGTAGGGTTGTTGCTACCTGACCTCTGCAGGTCTGAAGTGCTCTTGTGTTGCAGCTTCTCCAAGTGAGGATACAAGAACAGCAAAGGAATAACCATAATGAGATTGTTGGAATTTTTATTTAATAACATCTGGGAATTCCAGAAGAGTTCTCATCTCTGAACCATGGCCTCTTGGTATCATTTAATTCATAGCATATTGGGGTACACTTCACAAATTAAATTTCCATGGCAACAATGTTGTATTATCCTAAACTTAAATACTGTTACCGAACATGAAATATGCAAAAAATGAAATATTGAATATTAAGGTTTCTTACTTTAGAGTTATTAACTTTCATAGTTGTTTGACAAGTTATACTCATTCCCTCAAGTGTTGATCTAAAACTGATGTCAGCACTACATCAGAGTTCTGTGTGAGCTCGGATGTCAGCATGTGGGCAAGTGTCAAGTATTCACTTCAAGGGTGCTTCTCATATCTTGAAAAGGGTTTTGGTCTCCCTGGTGTGCAGTGTGTTCCTCCACTGCAAGCCCAGGTTTACAGGTAAATGGGTGACAATGGCTCTGGTCACCCTGTTGTAGCCACCTCACCTTGTGAGTGCAGAAAGGAAGAGCAAATGGAATTCTGTTTAGTCATGGTTTTGAAGGATGGAAGCCACATGCTGGTACTGGAGAGAGGAGCCATGTCATGCCTCATCAGGTCTGCACATCCAGAGGATGGGCACCCACCCACACTCTCACACTCTCTTTATTTCTGCTCTCTCCAGGACTCAGCACTCATGCAGGCCTCAGAAAGGGGATGTTTGTCTCCAGTGTGTATGGTCTTAGTGCCAATACCAGAAGAATAAAAATAGCACTCATGAGGCTTCACAGTATATTGGTGTGTGAAGTGGTAATTCATTTTCTGTTCCTGTAGCTGTCTTAAACTTATGCCTTTCCACAAAGAGCTGACAAGAACAATCCATCAGCTTGTTCCCCTCCTTTATATGATAATCAGTTTGTCTTTTTTTTTTCTGTTTGGTTTGTTTTGTTCAAAGTTAGTTTGTTTTTTGAGTTATTTCCTAAATTCAGAACAGGCAAGGAAGAAGTTGTTTCCTCTAAATCAGACACCCCAGTACTGAGCAGGGAACCACCATAAAAGTTAAAGGCATTGCTCAAGAGCTTCTTTGTGGAGGGTGTGTCTCCTTCTAGATAAAAACCAAAATAAGAATAAACTTACAGCAGCTTCTGGTTATTGATGAAAAGAGAGAGGTCCAGTGTCAAGCCCAGCCAGCACTCTGATGACCCCAGGAACACACTCTGTGAGTTTGTCTTTTAGTTTTCATCAGTGTAGACTGGAACCTGCCTGCCCAGGAGGGCTGTACTCGTGTCTTGCTCATTACCCAAACCTCACCATTAGGTTTTATTTTCACTTTTCATGATATCTGACTGAATACTTCTAGTACAGTTTAAAGTCATTATGTTGAGTTTTGCCCATACAGGAGAGGGATTTATTAGCTCTATACCTGTTTTTTTACAAAGTTGAAATTACCTAGCTTTTTTGTGCCTTCCATGTTCAGCATCTGTGTTGCTTCCTATTGAATTTGTTCTGTTTTCCTCAAACCATTTCCCCAGTTTCTTCAGTTATCTTTTAATTTTATTTCATGTGAAAGTTTAACTTAGACTTATTCCTTTTCACCTGGTAAAAATACTGAATAACACTGAACCCAGGATGATAGATTTGTGTGGAACACTGCCTTCTGTTTTGGCAGCAAAACACTAATAAGTGTTTGAAATACACAGCTTTTACTGCCCTTGCACTTTTTCTCTTCTGTTGAACCAGCACATTGGCACATTGCTTTTCCTAAAACTATTTTAATTCCTGAGCTTTGCACAGGTGGGCATCTTGCCATATTGCAATGCCTGCTATGTGATTAAACTAGCTGAAACTTCTGATTCTTTGTGGTGCTGGAGCATACGATTTTTTAAAGGGAAGTAGATTAGAAAGAAATAGGAAAATTATTTTAAAAAGCTCTTCTAGCAAAAATTCTGTACTGGGACTCAAATATTTTTTCATGACTGTTACAATAAATGAGTACATGCATGAGCCTAGAATTAATGTAGTTATAATTAAGCTGCTCTCAAAGTCATTAGATATTTTGAGCTGTTGAACCATTTTCCAGCCCATTAACTTTATTTAGGCATAATTATATTTTTTAACATGTTGGTCCAGAGAAAGCTGTGATCATGTTTATACATAAGCCACAGTGCAGTAGATGTGCTGTACAATGTTGTATTTTTATTTTGGGTTATTCATATGACCCCAGATACCTGATAATGAGTTGTGGGGGATTTTTTCGTGGAGGGAGGAGAATGGAGTCAGGGAGATGCTTTGAGGTGATGGTAGGGTTTTGGTTTGCTTACTATTTGCATTTTTCTCTGGAGTTTTCACCCTCTTTGTCATGGCTGCTATTGCTTCTTCAATTGTTGCTTCTTCTCCTGTCATGATTATTGTAATTACACCCCAGCTCTTATTTCACAGTTGGCATCCTGCTAGCAAAAGATTATGGTACTAAATGGAATCATTCCAGAATTAAGAGCATTCCCTGTTTTGCTTAGTTTTTGAATCTGTTGTGTAATTTAAAGCTTCATTTATCCCTTGAACTCTGGTGGAATGACAAATATAAAACAAGAAGTAAGAAACTGGCCAAGTATTTCTCCCAGCACAGAGGTAACCCACAAACTTTTGGCCAGGAGTACCCTTGTTTTTTGGATGGAGATTGAATTGTGACTTTAAAATTCATGTGTCACAGTTTAGGGAAAAGCATCACATTTTGCCTTTTAGCAAGATGCTGGGAAATCTCTGCTTATGAAATAGAGTATCTGAGATAGCTTAAAGTGCTTTGCTTGGACAATTTCAGGGAAATAAAAATTCAGGGACAGTTTCATTAATTCCTTTTTTCTTTGAGAATATTTTTGAGAGAGAGGAGTGCTCCCAGTTCTTATTGACACCATGCTCTGTTGGATAGGTACCTCCATATTAATTAACAGGGCATCTCAAATCTGTGTTATATCCAATGATGTGCTTTTAAGTTTAAAATGAGGCACCTTATCCAGAGCATGTCCATGCAGTCATATTCCCTATAGGGGTAGTTGGGTACAGATTGGCAGGATTCCCACAGGCTGATATTCAGAGCTGGAAACTGCTAGACGAAATAAGGATAGGGATGTTTAAAGAGTGTTTTCCTTCTGAGTCCTTAGGCATATTGCTCAGGCCTTCAGAAAACTGGTACCATTGCCCTGGAGTCTCTCTTGAATTAGGTTTGAAGAACTTAACACAGGTTTGTGCAAGTGGTACAGACCAAAAATATTTTCATCCGTAGAATGTAACAGCTTTTGCCCGAGAGATGAGAACACTGGGTTTGATTCCTGCTTCAGCTTCAAGGGCTTTAAATCCTCCCACACAATAGAATGCTGACAGTGGAAAAATAAAGAATAAAGAATATATAGGAACAGAGATCAAGACAATCCTTACCACAGGCTCCAATAGAAGCTCTTGACTGATCTCATGAATCCTGTGTTCTATTTGACCTGTCCTAACCAGAGGGCATTGCAGTCCTGATCTATCTAACTGCAAAACAGGGCAACCCTGCACTTAATGAACCTTGGGAATTTGGATAGCTAGAGACTGAGGGAGGAACTTTCTCCCAGTTTTTCTTATAAGATAAGCTAATATTATTGAACATCACTTCTCTCTACTCTTCCCCTAGTTGCCATGTGAATGTGGTAGTTGGAGCTGGTATTTTGGTGTGATCTGAATAAGCCCACCAAAATGAGGAGGGGGAAGGTATTCTCTTGCAGAGGTTTTGGGCTCTAATCTAGGTGTTCTTACTCTAAGCAACCTTTTGGGCACAGTCAGCCTCCTAACAGGGATTAAAGTCAAACAAAGAAACATCTTATGAATTCAGGCATTTCTTGCACTACACAGGGATAAGAAAAAGCTTTGGGGAGTTAGAAATGGAACTGATGAACTTCCATTCTTAGCTCCTTGGTGAATTTCACTGTTTATGACTAAAGTGAAGCAAATAATTTCAATTATAATGATATTTTGAAGGATTGAAACTCACTAATGAAAAGTGGGTAAGCAACAATATTTAATTAATGGATTTAATTACTGCATCTAATCATTATGTGTAATTAATCACTGTGTCTAACTAAGATAACATTAGCTATGAATACACTGTGTTGGCTTCGATGGAAAACCATATTTCATTACCAGTCTCAAAGGGAGAGTCTGCCATTATACACTGAATTGCTCTGTTTTCTGGATATTGAACTTTCCCTCCCGTGCGAAGCAAGGAGTCATGCTTGGAGGGGTGAGCTAAAGCTTCAGCTGCAGCTACATAGTGTTTGTGCTGCTTTAAGTCTTTGTAGCTCTCTTGTTTGTGGATTATAACTTCACTTGGCTGTGCCAATTTCAGTGCTAGGCAGTGTTGGTAGGCACATAACTCTCCCAGGTGCAGGGTGGATTAAGTATCAGAGAGCAAGGTGCTGTGCACAGGAAAAATACCTGCAAATTTCAGGAGTGCTCTGTATTTTGGATTTCTTTTTGATATTTCTAATTTCCTATGTTATACCACTTGTAAATACAAGTAATATTTTCTAAAGTTTTTGTTTTTTTAATATCAACATAGGAAATAAGTCCCCATGCTACAGACCACAAACATTATACAGACTACATAGAGTTTGTGTTGCATGATAGTCATGGGTGAAATCATGCACTTCACTCTCAAGAGATTAGCAACAACATGTTCTATTGTTGCAAGCCAGTGAGATAACAAGGTTCAGTGGAAAATGTGACAGTGGTTCAAGAGGATTTGCTTGCAAGGTACATTGGAGTATTTACTGCATAGAGGACACAGCTGGACAAAACTGTCACGGACACCTCCCTGTTGAATCATGAGATTTTGAAAGCACTTTATGAAAGCACCTTTTGGAAATGCATTCTGAATTTCTCAGAAGGGGATTTAGATGCAGCTGGATTAACATTCAGTCTCAGACTTGGTCAATGGTTTATGTCTAAAGGATTATGTATGTGCAGTCAATGTTTTATACACTTAGCTAAAACAGCAAAGTGTATGTGTTCTTATTCCAAATTCACTTACTGGAATAAGGATTCTCTCAACCTCAAGGACTAACTTTGAGAGGTATCCCTACTCATGGGGAGATCCTGGTGTGCAAGCCTGCTGCCATGCAGGAAAGATCAATGGTCTCAGGGCTACCTATTGTTTATGGGGCTACTCAAATGTTCCCAGGTAAATAGCATGCTTTGAAACCAATAGGTAAGAAGACTGCTGGAAAGACTATGGTTCATTACTCCTGGTTTATCCTTGAACAAACTGAAAAAAAGGAAAAGATTTCCAATGCTTCACCATAATAAATGGAGCTAATAAAATTGGTCTGTCACTTATTTCTAGAACAACTTGTAGGTTTCACTTACAGATCTGCAAGTAAAATATCAATAGTTTGGTACATTATATTGCTTATAGTAGTTTATTTCTTTTAAAAAATATCTAAAGGATTTCTTATGTTGAATTCATAGGGAAATAAATGGACGATTCTAATTATATTGTAGATCTCAGCTTTTCTTCTCTGATTTGTAGCCCAGAAAAATACAAAACTTCTTTTCAAAGCAATTTTCAGGAACAAGATGCACAGAACATCTGTTAAGAGTCACAGTAGTGACACAAACCAAATTGGAACAAGAGCATTATTGTTACTATGCATGTGCAAACCTGATGCGTGATGGGAATAAACACAAACACAATTTCAGTGTGTGACTTTATTTGCAGAGAATAGTCAAATCACTAAAATCACATTTCATTCCATTGTATTTACAGTTTGAGAGAGCAAATATTATCTCTCAACCTTTATAGTCGACTGGACTTTAAGAACCACTATAAGTGTTGATTGCAACATAAGGTTGGAAATATACCTAATCTTATTTCCCTTATAAGTACACAGGAAGGAATAAAAGCACAAGCATTTGGTGACTCTTGGTGGTGAGGGAGGCAGAGGGCAGGCAGAGAACGTGACCATTCAGTCAGTACCAACACAGATGAATTGAGTACTGACAACTGTATATTTGTGTCTTGTGTTTCAGTGCTGCTTTTCAAATTTACTTTAAATTTTTACTTGAAGGCTTAGTTCTCCACTGCCACCCTGAAGATGCATAAATATCAAAGGATTTGGTCAGTCAGCTTTCAGGAGTTTGAGGGAGAAATTTTTTTGACACCGATATGATGTATGAATTCCTCAAAAATTTCCTTTTATGTTATTTGCATACTTTTATCTCTAGGCACTTGCATCAAGTCTTCCTCAGTGGGGAAAGCTACAGTGTCTTCATAATTTTGGTTGCTCAGTAATCCAGAAGTCTTGCTCAACAGCATGTTGGAGCCCACTCTACAGCCATGAGTTTTCTCTCCCTGAAAAATGAGGGTAAGGAGGGCTGGTGAGCAGTCAGATCTCAACCTAGAAGATATCACCCAGTGGGAGCACAAATACAGACCTGGAAACCTGAAAGCATCCAGTGATCAAGCACATAAATAATGTAATGGGCTTGAGGAGCTGTTACCCCATGAGATGCTCACAGCCAAGACAGCAGGAACCCCTCAGGGATTATTCCTCTTGCAGGAATAATCAAGGGACAGGACCTTGAGAGAGAACCATTGCTCTGTTCCTCCTCTCAGGACACACTGACACCTTCTTTCTCCTTGCAGTGCTGTGCCTCCCCACTGGCAGAGTGTAACTCCTTCTGGACAGGCTGCAACTGCAGGAAATCACCTCCAGCCTGGTTTGAGAATCCCCCACCAGCATTTTTATGGGATCTGTCTCATAGGTTTACAGCTATATATTTCAGTTGACACACAGAATAAATGAGTGCAGTTTTATTTTCTCTTATATACTGTTAGTAAGTAAGGCTGATAGGTTTTTGTTGTTTGGGCTTCTCACTCCTCCAGATTCAGTCACACAGACTCAGCTAAAAATCACAGTTTAATTTATTTTAAATAGAGAAGTTGTGTTTTCAATTATTTTCTGTCACCTCCCAAAGGAGTCCTATCTTGGTATTTATTTTTCAGTTGGAGATTACTGTTACTATCCTTGGATCATTTATTAGCTGGTGATGGTTCTTGCTGACTTGGTGGAGAGATTGCTGAGGAAAACTAATAAAACCTTCCTACTATATTAAGGACTTCATGTTCGTTTTAGTGGAAGTAAGGGAAAGAGGTTTTTCCTTTCACATTTCATCAGAGATCAAAACTGAATCATTTATTTTATTCTGAAATTGAAAGCAACATCTTAAAGAAAATTTACATGGGAAAAAAAGCTGGAGTGTGTTTTGTGTTCTTACTCTAAAACCCAGCACACTAAATCAAGTCTTCATTTTCATATCTGTTACCTAAGCAATGTCAACTGAATATATCTGACATTTTTTCTGTCACATTTCATGATTGGAGATACTGCTTAGATTTTGCTAAGCCAGTCAAATACCCCAGTGATCATTTAATTATTGTGTCAGCCTGGTGAACTAATATGTGTTTCTTATTTGTTGAGGTATGTACTGAAGGAAATGTAATAAGATACCTGAACCACTCTGAGCTCAAAATAAATTGAGAAGATATTCCCATTGTTTTAGCAAGATTACATTTTATTTTTTCTTTACCTAAAGTACTTTATAGCACAGTAACACATGTAGCAAGCTGTTGCTTTCAGAATCAGTAACTGTTGCTCTCCTTATCAGCCTGTCATGTATATGCATTGGGATGTTACCTTATTTTTTGATGGACCTATTTGTATTCAGCTAAAAGCTGAAAGCCCTGCCTCACAAAGGAAGAAATCCTTCTGTTTTCATTCAGTCCCACCCTCTTCCACTTTTCCCATTTTTTTCTTTACATTAGTGGGTGAATGGGCAAAAAAAAAACCAAACCAAACCAAACCAAAAAACAACCGAACAAAAAGACAAAAACACAAAAAACCAAAAAAACAACAACAAAAAAACAAAAAAACAAAAAAAAAACCCCACAAAACAGTCAAACAAGAAACTACTAAGGAAGAGAGTTTTAAGAGAGCTTTATTTCATGGGTTTTTTTGCTCATATGTTCTCTGTATTTCCTCTAATAACTCTCATGTATCTAGACCTGTTGGAGTCTTGTGTTCTGTCTTTTTTGTTGCCAGAATTTGTGTTGGGAGGAGTCTCTCTATTGTCTAGTACAGATTTTTCATAGAACCCTGACAGCCTGACTTGTCTGGAATTCAGAGTCACAAGTGGAGCTGCTTGACAAATATTGAGTGTTGTAAATGGACTGTAAAAGAAATTACTCATTTTCTCTCTCTCTCTGTGATGTGCAAGCATAATTAATAGCTGTAAAGCTTTCTCAGTAGGGTTTTCCTTGGTTAGAAGTCCTCAACAATCACACATTCTGATGTTCACAGAATGCAGGAATAGAATTTCTGGATTAGAGTGTTTTTAATATTCAAGTCATTCGTGAATACAAATATTAAAGCATATGTACATACATATGTCTTCTTAGGGGTTACCATCTGCCCATGGCATGTACACAATAGCTGGCATTTTTTAAGAAAAGCTGAATAATCTTATTCTTGAAATATAATAATATATGTCATAAAGTACATATTCCAGCTCAACAGGCATCCTTTGACTGATTTATGAAGATAGTGAGTGTGTGTAGCTTGTCTCCTTCCTAATACATTAATCTTTTAGGTGTAATTTAATATCAGGCAATTGCTTGAATGCTGTTTGTCTCTACAGAATCTCTCAAGGATGTTTATCTGATGTGTGATAATGAACAAATATTTTTTAATGCCTTGCACTAAAGTTCCACAGGGTCATACCACAGGAGGTGATTTCCAAGTATGATATTCTTCTTGAATAACCAGTGAAGACAGAAGAGTAGAGTTTGCTAAAAAGCTACATTACACAGGGTTGTTTTTTGGGCTTTTTTTTGGTTGGACTTGCTATGTTGGTTTTTTTTTGGGTTTGTTCTTTTTTTTTTTTTTCCTGAGCTACAGCTATGAGCTGTTGCACTTGCTTTCAGAGAAAATATTCCCAGCATTTATGCATATATGTCATACAGAATAGCTGCAAGTGACTGCACTGGAAGCAGAGAGCACTTACCACTAGACTAGATAAAGCATTAGAGAGCACTGATATGTGACCAACATAGGCATGTAATGTAATTGCTCCATCTTCCTTCACAGAGAATCACAGGGACCCACAGGGATACTTTTCACTAGGTAGGGCTGAGACAGAGTTACTTTTCTTCAAAGCAAACCTCAAAGTGTTGTGCATGTTAGATAGGAAGGTGTTGGTGACACACCAGTGTTTTAGCTACTGCACAGCATCAGTGGTGTCTCCCAACATTTCCTCCCCACCAGGAGGCTGGGGTGGGCAAAATCTTGGGAGGGAGCATAGCCAGGACAGCTGACCAAAACTGACCAGTGGTGTATTCCATGCCCCATGCCATATGATGTCTTCTCAGCAGTAAAAGCTAAGAGAAAGGAGGAGGAGGAGGATAGGGGCCATTCAGTATCATCTCATTTTTTTTTTTCTGAAAACCTGCTTCCTGGAAAGCGGCTGCACATCACCTACTGATGGGAAATAGAAAATTAATATTTTCTTCACCTTTGCTTTTTGCATCTGGCCTTTGATTTTGCTTTATTAAACTGCCTTTATCTCAATCCATCAGCTTTTTACATTTTATTGTCCTCTCCCCTTGTCCTGCTGAGGAGAAGGTTGATAAAACAGGTTGGTGGGCACCTGGCATCCTGCCTAGATCAAACAATCAGAGTCCTTAAACAAGGCATTTTTATGTAGCTTTTCTAGCATGACTGACTGCCAAAAGGGACTGAATGCCAGGTTTCTTCTGCTGGAATAGAAAAACTTGTATCTAAACCCCTGAAGTAGCTTCTGCTTGGAAAAATTGTATTGCTGTCTCAAAAGTCCTGTGATGAATTAGGGAAAATATTAATGAAAAGGTAAGGGATTTAAATAGCATTCCATCACTCACTGCAACAAATGTTAAAATATAACTAGCAAGCCAAGTCCTGTACACACCCATGATGTTTAAATGCAGCCTGTTCTGACACCTATGGTAACAAACAGTTCCAATGAGATATGAAGCTGATAAAACCCCATTTTCAACGCAATTTTTCCTTTGTCCCCAACACCTACAAGAGCTTCAGCTTGTGCTCCAAGACCTGGGAACTCACGGTGGGAGATGCATTCTTACTTTGAGTGTGCAGGACCTCAACCACAGACCTGTCTCCTGAAACTTGCAAAAATTTCATATGTTTGAGCTTCTTTCTTGTTTTTTTACATTTGATTGAAACTGATCTGTGAATCCATAAATCAATAGGAAAGGAGATCACAGAATGTTGGAAAACCTTACATTAGCCCCATAAAGTTCTCACCTATTGTCTCAGTAATGCTTTATTCCTCATTAGTAGTTTCAAAGGGAAACATCTTAGTTCTCCAATGTTTTCTTCTGCATTTGTCTGTCTTTATAACACAGATGTGAACTGCTTAATCTGTTCCCAAATGAATCTAAGATCTGACCTTACACAGAGTGTTTATCCACAGATTCAGAGTTCATTGAGGTGCTTAAGAATGTGCTTGTATCAAGAAGCTGAGTAGCCCTGCTGACTCCAGTGTGCATACTTTAGAACCTTGATGAGGGAGTTTCAGAATATATGGATAAAGATCTGGTGCTTTCCCAAAGTAAATGAAAGGATGAGCTAGGACACATAAAGAATTTTAAAAAGTGGGAGGAAGCTGGGTGTCCTGAAAAGAGGAATTTTGCAGTGAGGGCAGCTGGGAATAATTAGGTGCTTCTTCTAAGTTCACTAGCACAACTAGATGAATGCTGAGGGCCATGGCAAAAGTGTGGTGGCAGGTTAAAATCAGATGGTTGGAACTGTTAGTGCCCCTCATCAGCTGCACTGCATCTTCAATGCCCAGAGTCAAGGCAATCTTATCCACCTCTGAATCAGCTCTGCACCAATTAACTTCTGATCCCAGTATATTAAGGTGAATCTAAATCAGGGACAGAAGTGGTAATAGGAGCATCAAAATGATTCAAAACTGGCAGTGAGCTTTATTTTCAATTTTATAGCAAATTATTGCCATTCATAGTCTAGGATTGATTGTACTTTGACTGCAAAACATATAATCCCATTGTCTTTTGATTAAGTGCCTTGAAAACCTCCCTGTCTTCAGTGGGGCTTTGTTTTTGAAACTAATGGCAGCATTAATCTTGGAGAGATGATTCGCAGAGCAAGATACTGCTCAGCATGAGCAAGGTTGTGCATTAAGGGAAAGCTGGTTCTACAGGGGGGTTAGGCTTAGCTCCCTCTGTGATTAATCATCTTCCTCCCAGCTGCTGCTCTGATTTTTTTTTAATACACTCCAAATGCAAACAAGGGCACAAACGTACCTGTGGCTAAAACTAGCTCAGAGCTGTCAAAATTGTTTTTCAAACACAAAATCAGGTGCAATTTTTAATCAGAGATATTCCTACATTTATTTGTCTCAGTATTGTTCAATCTTTGTCCTGTTAGTTAGGTAACCAACTCTTTAGCAGGCCAGATCTATTCCTTATTCACATAGGTAATAGGCTGTTTTCCTTACCTCACTGAACATTGTCAGGATAGCACTTACACATCTACAATTAGGAAAAAAAAGATTTAGGCAAATGAAACATAAAATATTACTCCACTGCCAGTTCCCACTCTCATTTTCTCATACAATCAGTCACAAGGCCTAATAGCAGAAAACAAGATGGATGTTTTCAGGTAAAATACTCTAGAAGGGTTTACTGGAAATCATTCTGAACCTAAACTGAAATACAAGGCAAACATAGCCAGAAATGTGGCTGCTGTTGAGATTAAGTAGGAACAAAGGAAAACATACTGTATATTCTTACAAGAGGAGAGGTTAGCAATGGGGTCTCAGAGGGACATCTCCTTTTTAACAGATCCATAAATTACTAGGAAAGAGAGATGAATAATGAGGTTAGACAATTTGGATGCTACAAAATTATTCAGGCTTATTAAAAAAAAGAAATCACTGAAAGTAATGGAAAGCTGTCATGACAGGTTTTGGATGGATAATGTGTGGCTATTAAATGATCAGTGGCCCAGAGAAAAGAAATTATTACTCTGTATTTTTTTTAAATGTAAGAGCTCAGAAGCATCAATTGAAACAATTGGAGGGCAGGTTTTCTACAGATAGGTTGACTTTCCTTTATAAAATTTGATTTTTAAGCTCTGTCTCAGGTGTTCTGGAGACTAAAAATATGAATGGTTCAAAGAGCACTTAGCCATGCATCTAGACATTGATAAAAAAACATCAAGAGTTATTAAACATCAAAACAATTATATAAAAATAGCCAGCTCTAGGGAATGGCTCCCCCAGCAGGAGACACTCTCCCAAAATACAGATGAGTTGCAGTCTACTGGAAAGAAGAAACCATTTGTTAGGGAAAAGAAGGAGCTTGCTACTGTACTTCACAAATTACTCTTCTTTCCTTTTTTACATTTCCCATTTTGCATTTCCTTTCCTCGTGGTTATTCCAATGGTCTTTTAAACAGAGGGATGCAAGTCTGCCATTATTCTCTTTATTGCCTGTTGTAAACCAAATGTCTTGGAATCATCACAACTGAAACAGCAAAACAAATGTCATTCAGTGGTGAGAGGAGAATCTTGTTGCCATTGACTTTAATATGATGATCATCCCAGCAACAGCCAAACCTGGGAGCCAGAGCAAAGATGTGACTTAATGTGGAGAACCATTATCCCTCTCTCTGCACTGATCCCTGCATGACCAGTGTAGTATCTGAACTCCATGTTTGAGGAATACAGTTAATTAATTTTAATGTGTCTAAAGGATAAAAACTTTTTTTTTTTTTAATCTACAAGACAATAAAATTTCCTGCAAAATATCTGGTCAGTATTTAGTATCAAAGGTAACCTGTGGTGAAAGTCTTTAAAAAAAAAAAAAAAGGCAAATCTGATATAACACCAAAACTAGTCACTGAGTTTGGTGTTCTAGGAAGAAATCCAGATGAATAATATATGAAGTTTGAAGTGTGCAACCAAGAAAATCTACACTCTGTTTATGTTGCAATGATGTCTCTCAGACTCAGTGAGTTAAATGTTCCTGATGACTTACTGCAGGTGCCTGGAGACAGGCTGCATCTCCTTTCCTTCTCCAGAAGCATTTTTATTGTGTATACGGTTATCCAGTCTATCATAAGGCTTTTGGAACCTTTGCTGATGCCTGGAATTGTTAATTTTGATGGGCTGTTGCTCTTAAGATACTGCATGTTCTTTGTTTAATCACTGTGGTAAGCAGTTTTATCATACAGCTGAGTTGCTCTCTTAGCTTTAAAAAACATTGATTACAGGGTATGCAGTGACAGCACTCTTTTTTTAGACTTTAAAGCTGCAGACAAGCCCCTTCAAGTATGTGGCTTCTTGTTTAACGTTTTCCTGCTAAAATAAGCAATGAACAAATGCATCACATCCTGTGGTTTGCTGTATTTAATATAAAACTTTCAGAAGTACCCTGTGAGTTCTTAGCCCATTTCTGTGGTTAGTTCCCACTCTTCAGGTATGTCTATTGAGCTGTGACACTCTGCCATGGGTACAGCATGTGTACTGCTGCTGACTTGTGTTTCCAGTGCAAGGAGAGATGAAGGAACATGGCAGGCCCCAAGTGCTGTGGGGTCTGTCAATGTAATTAATCCCAAGAGATGGGCCAGCCCAAACACTACAGGAGAAGAAAACATTAGAAAAGAAAGAAATGATTTGAAAACATCTGTGAGATCATGGTGACTTGCTGAAAGAGCTTGTAACTACAATGGAAAGGTGAAAACCATTCAATCATTTACCATTAATTATTCACTGAACTCTCATCTCCACTTAGTGGGAAATTGAACTAAACCTAGTGACCTTTGGAACAATTTCATTAATTCCTAACTGCTTTGCAAAACAGTTTGAAACTTGATTTACTGGAGTAATATTCTCTGTTCTTGTTTAAGGAGTGTCTCTAAGGTCTGTTTTTAATATAGTGTTACAGAGCTCTTGGAGCTAAAACCAGAACATGCAGTATGTGAGGAACTTTCCCAGGGTAATTTAGAATAATTGTATGATTGAATAATTGCCATGTAGCTGTGTTTATAGGAAGTTGTCATTTGGCTGCAGTGGTTGTCACTAGACTTTTGCTTATAATCTCCCTTGGGAAAGATGAAAATGTTGCAGTTAAGTAGGGATATTCCACACAATTTGCAGCAAGAGTGTCTCTTCAAGGAATGTATGTGGTCCTAGTAGGTGAGTTCCCCAGGTTTGCTTCCAAGATATTATGTACTGGATGTGTTCCAAAATAAATGTGCCCCACAAATTCGAGCACAGGGGACCATGAACTAGTCTGGTACCTAACAGAACAACAAAAAGTAAAGGTGTACTCTGTCATTTCCATCACCAAACTGTCAAGTTAAATAGCAAGTGCAAATTAAGACTGTTATCAGGAACCAGCAAAATCACAGATTAAGGAACTTCACCTTTTTTAGGATGGCCTGCTCTATATTAATTCAGTTTTATGCTCCAGTGATTAAAATTGGCAGAGTTAAACTGGTTTCAAAATCAAATTATCACAGTAAATGTACACATGAGGCTCAAAACTGAGTAAAATTTCTGTACTCATAATTTTTTTGAAAGTGTACCAGTTAAATGTGGTTAACAAGGACACTAAAGGTCAGCAAGAAACCTCAAAACAGTAGTTGATGAGACACAAAATAGTTGACAAATGAGCCTGTAGTACCAATAAATGCTGGAGATAAAAAGATAAATAATTCTTAAATTATTATTAGAGCTTTATGTTTATGTTTTGCCACCATTTTCCCAGTTACCATGGCAACTCTGCCTGATTGCCAGAGCCCTGTAAGGCATTTTTACTTTGTCAAACAGAAAACCTGGTAAGATGGCTGCAGGGATGCTGGCAGACTGGGATATGCTGTTTAGTAGCCTGGATGTCCCTCCAGAGATTAGCAACTACAGTGGCACCAAACAATCAGTCATCCTTGCCTTGGCTGTGATTATTCCACATCTCTTATGAAATAGGAATTATCCCTAAGATATTTTGTTCAGGAAAGAAAGGCTTCTCTGCAGAGTTAGAGAGGAAAAAAATATTTTCTTTAACAAAGTCTTTAGTTCCCTGACATTTTTCTCCATTGCAAGTTCCTACCATTTTAATACTCAAACAATAAATGCAAGGTAAGAATAAAAAAGATTCCAAGAAAAAAATGGGAGTAAAAGTTTTTTTCTGGCTATTTATGAGAGAATACTTACCTGTAACTTCAGAAATTAAGTTGATTTAAATAACAAAGATCTGCTAGTGGAAGACCTCTGTTAGCCACTCTCCAAACAAATATTCTCCTCCAACTCTGCATCTTGTGAATTGTGTTGTAAATTACAAACCTTTTGTTAATCCTGGAAAAGCCTGTATCACCTAATACTAGCACTAACAAAATATTAATCTAAAAAGAATTATGGTTTTTCTTTCACCATTTCTGTGAGTGAACTTAATTCTGAGAAGGAGTAAAAAAACTGGTATCTATTTAGTGACTGCTTCTACAGACACTTTTACAGCTCCAGATATTTATGTGCTGGGAATATCACCTTTTCATAGCTGAACAGGAGTGCTTCTGATGGTGTAGAGACTTTGAGAGTCCCCAAGTCTCCATTCTTTATAAAGGCAGTGGTGTTTCATAATATTAAAGAATAGAAATGTAAAGATGCAAAAATTTCAAGAGGCAATCCAGTAGCTTTTGTGTTCAAATGGATTCAAGGACACTCACATAGACCTAAAGAGAATTTTATTTTAACAGCTGTTAAAAAAAACCTTCAAGAAAAAATTCTACAATCCATGCAACTTTTAGTAGAACTTTACTGTTTTGAGGTTTTTTCAGAACCAAAAAACTCAAACTTTGCCATAATTTACTCATGCCTCTTGAACCTGTTTTCTCTCTACTTTTCTGAAGGACTCTCCAGCTTGTTGGCATTTCTCAGAAAGGGTGACACTGTGAATAAGTAAACATAGGCCTTGAATCGTGTTCATGTCTTTTTCTACAGAGTTAATGCATTTATTTTGAACAAAGTTTCATCATATTGATTTTTGACTCTGCTGATCCTATCTCCTATTTAACCACATAATTTGAGCTGTGATCTAATCCAGAGTGTTTGCAGCTCTTTTGAAAGGTGACATAATTTACAGAATTTAAAAGTATTTTTTTTATGCCATGATTTAAGTAATTGCTGAAAAGATTGGAAGCAGAACTAGAATACAGTTGTGTGAACTTCTGTTTGACATTTCTCCAGTGATGCCAATAAGCATGCAGTAGAATAAATCCTTTTTTTACTAAAACATTTTAATAGGCTCTTTTGGGATAGATAGTCACAGGAAGCCCCTGGCAAACCAGGGCATTCCAAGGTCCCGAGAATGTATGCAAGTATAAGTCTTGCTCCCTGAAATTTCTGCTCAAAGTGGGCAACTAAACAGAGCAAAGACCCTTTGCTGCCCACAGAGCACATCTATGTACTGGGAGCAGAAAGATCCAAGCTGCCTTTCCCAGTTTTTCTAGGTGGCCTCCTGTTGGATCCCAGAAGCCTGGAATTTCTGAGCTTTCTGTGCTTTCTGGCACTGACCCCCTGGAGAGCACTGCTTTTGACCTGAGGCCTTGGAGAAGGCTTCCAAATTTGAGTGCTGAAGTTAAAATCATGGGTGTGTAGCTAAATAGAAGTGTGTGCTTTCACATGGTAAAGGTTTTTAAATCTGAGGTTTTAATAGTATAGTAATAGGGATGCTACAAGAGGAGGATTTTGGGTGGTGTCTCTTTCAGTGTTCATCTCCCTTCTTCTTCCTTCTTCTTCTTCATGGTTTCAGGTGGTAGTTTTTGTTCAGTAAGTTATTGTCACACTGAGGGTCATGAGAATTTGGTTATGGGTTAAAAGTATAAATCATATAGGCATCCTAGCTTTGAGTGAAGGCAGAAGAGACTGAGATAAACCACTGATTAAGTGGTGCAAAACTCCCTCCACTGTTACAGCAACCTCTCTTATGCAAACTGATCACCTGTGCAAGGTAAAAGCTCCAGCATCTCCTGCTTTCCTGCTTTGGTCCATCAGCCTTTTGGTTCAGGCCAGTGGAGCTTTTGCTTTTGTCTCCCCTTACTGGGCTTTGGACACACCATGGAGTGGGCTCAGGGCTCACAAAGGAGATTCCTTTTAGAATAACTGAGAGCTGTGCTCCAGCAGTACACCAGACACACACCAACTGTGAAAGGGCACTTAGACTGTAGGCCAGACTAAAATCAACCTAAAGGAAAAATTTGTGAAAATGTTCAGATAACACCAACAGCTGTTTCTCCTAGTCCTGGTTTGTTTGGGTTTTTTTGTTTTTTGTTGGTTTTTTGGGGTTTTTTGGGTGGGGGGGGAGGTTTGTAGTAGTAGAGGACAAATCTTACTTTATTTCAAGGCTTTCTGCAGCAAACTCCATTGTCAGAGAGAACATTCTCAGAGCAAAATAGACTTGAGGATTCTAGCTGGTTATGAAAAAGTGTGGGTTTTTTTTCCTGAATTATCTGTTGTAAGAAGGATCAGCTTACTAGAAATTCTTAAATTGGGTTTAGTCAAGTCATCCTCTTGTCACACAGCAGCTAAGCCCCAGAATTTGTAAAGCTCAGAAATGCTTTAGCAGGCTACAGTTGAATCCACTAGATTGAGATTCCTGATCCTGCACAATATAGGCACTCGGATAACTGAGCTGTGGATTTTTTTAGCAAGTAGACTTTTACTTCTCGTGAAATTGAAAACTACAGGAGAAATGCCAATGCCTCATAAAGCACATACCACCACAAAGGTAGGATGTTGAAGCTAGCATGTAATAAGAATGTAAATAATAAATAATGCATTAGTGTCTAGGCCATCAGCAATTATGTATTAAATAGGGATTTCTGAAGCCAGGAGAGCTTTTTGAAAGCAAAGTTTTGAAAGAAGTGGAAGGAAAAGCAAAATAAAATTTACCTGAAACAAGTCTACCTCTACAGATTTCACAGGCATAATCCCCAGGAGCACAGAAAAAGCTTTCTTGCTCTTGTAAAATAAGATGGACTTGATGTGAAAGATTTACTCAGACTGAAGGAATTTGTGATTCCCTAGTACACATGTAAGGAAGGCTTGACACCTGCAAGAACATAACTTAAGGATTTTTTAGGTAAGCTTTCTATTTCCAGCCCACACTCCCCATAACCAAAGAAAGTAATTAATTTTTCTAAACTGAGTTTTTCTAAACTTTCTAAACTGAAAGTTTTTCTAAACTTTCTTTTATAGCTCTGTAATAGTGGATACTATTACTAATAGTAATGTCAGAGTTGTTCCTTAAAAATCTTCTGTATTAAGACCTTGATGAGTAAATTAAGGACAGAGTAATTGCACTATGACCTGACAAACCCTGCTCAAAAGTGAGAGTTACTACAGGGCTGTTAGTTGTCCCCATGTCATCCAGCAACACAAGTGGCCCCTTGATGTTAGTGATGAATTTTGTTTAGATGGAAACAGATTCAGAATAAAAGATTCTGCACAGAATCTTAAATTTCACTGATTTTCTGTACATGACACACAGAAGATGATGATGATGATGATGATGGGTGAGATTGGTCATAAAATAGGACATGTAGAGGGATTTTAATATCTTTCCAGATATTTTGAGTTCTAGAAATACAGCTTTGTTATTCCTGGTTTTGCAGCTGATTGTACTCAGCAGCTGGCATAGAAACATAAAGAAGGGCCATATAGGACCAGTCCAATTTTTTAGCTCTGTATCCTAACTGTAGTCAAGACCAAATGCTCAGAGTATAAAAATTGAAAAGTTATTTTCTCTTCTGTGCATTCTCCTGTCCCTTCCATATCTTTAGCCTAAGAATATCTTGAACTTAAGATTATATCTTTTTGTTTAAAAGCTTTTATGCATTTTTCTTTTGAACTTTTACATGTGGCTTTTTAAAATTTACAGAACCTTTTAGTATTTACAACATCCTGTACCTAGTATAACCATGTTTTGGGGAAGAAATACGCCTCCAGTTTTTTCTGGAACTGCCATCTGTTTAATTTTAAACCTCCCTATATATAAATGTAAGATATATATATTGGATGGCAATCAGATAAAAAGTCAGCAAACAGTTGCTCCAGCTGCTCTTAGAAAATAACTTGAAACATTGCTGAATATAACTGACAGATGAGTAATTGAGGATGTTGTTTAAAAAGTGCATCTAGAGTACACAAAAGGTATAAAAAGGAGGTTTTACCTACCACTTAAGAAAAATGAGTCTTGATGTGAAAGGAACACAGCTCTGGTTCTTCCTGAAAAAGAGCTAAAGCATGGTTAAAGTAGCACAGGCAAATAACCACTAAAGGTATCAGGATTCAGACAGCCCAAAATTACAAGGCTTACACAATGTCTTCTTGTGAATATTGCTGAGATTGCTTTTATCTTAATGTCTGCTTCTCTAATAGCAGCTTAAGTGAATACTCTTTATACTTAAATAGGTGCAGAGAAATCCTACCTGCTTCTACTGCCCTGTTTCAAGTGTGGCAATATGAAGAATAGAGATGATATGGAGAGGTGTAGGGTGAAATGTCTTCAGCTCCCTTACTGTGATTCTCCAGTAGATATATCTGAGGCTCTTTGGAGACTGGAGTTGTAAGGTGGCAAGAAATCTTGTACTGTCAGTTACCAAGAAATTTCAGGAAGAATGCTGTGTCTCCATCCCTGTGATTTTGTTTATCCATGACTTTACAGGCTTTAAACCCAACAACATTTCTGATAGGGTTTGCTTTGGTTTAACTCCAGAGCTTCCCTGTAGGGATCAGTGCAGCTGGCAGTTTCCCCAGTGTCTTGGTTGGTGTTCCCCAGAGCTTAAGGAGTGGATGTTCCTTTCTCTTCCCCACTGGTGAGGCCAGCTCTGGGTACCTGAAAACAAGGCAGATGTCAGCAAACTGGAGAAATCCAACTGAAGGCCACTGAGGTGGCTAGGGAGAAGCTGAGAAACATGGGTTCATCCAGACTGGAAAAGTGAAGGCCAAGGGGGAGGACAGTCTCTTCTCCAAAACACAAAGCAAGAGGACCAATGATTGTAAATTTCAACAAAGAAAAATCTAGCTAGGTGTAAGGAAAAAAAACTCCTGTGGGAAAAGCTAAATACAAAAACAGGTGCTATGGGAGAGGCTGTGGAACCTCAGTTCTTGGAGATTTTTCAAACTCAGCTGGGCCTGATCTAGCCTGATCTAACTTTGGAGGTAACAGTGTTTTGAACAGGGAACTTAAATTGAATGACCTGCTGAGACCCCTTCCAATATTAATGTTTCTATGACTCTGTGAATATGACTTTGAAATCATGATTTCTTCACTTTATGGCCTGCAGTCAGGTTGCTCTATTAATATTTTAAAAAATTAAATAAAAGGTAATTGTCTTCATTCTAAACACCAAAGAATTCCATTGCAGTTAAAGTGAGAAAATTTCAGAATATTCTAAGTATGGAATCCCAACCTCCAAAATGGATGATTTTCTGTATAAGAATGAAAATCTTTTTCATTTAGCAAAAAGGTTTTGTTTTTTAACTTCAATATGATATAATATATGCCATATATGTCATTATATATGATGAAGGAGGAAAGTATTTGCATGCATGGCTCACAAACCAAAAATCAAATGGCATTTGATCTGAAATCCAGGGCAGTTCCATAACCAGATAAGGCCCTGTTATCTCAAGATGTTTTGGTGTGTTGTTTTTTTTTTCCTTGTCAACCATTTGGAAGTTTTGGGGTTTTTTAATACAAGAAGAAGAGAAAATAAGGTCTCATCACAAACATTGCCTCTTCACTATTGTATTCTATTATGTAACACAACACAATAGTTACTGTAGAAATCACTTCTGTGTTCTCAAAGAGATATTAGGAATGTGACATAAAGCTGAAGGAGAACCCTTGTTTTCTTGTTCCTAGTGCAGCTTAAATGTACTATTAACTGTACAGGTATGAATGCCTCCAAAAGTGTGAGGATAAACCTCCTCACTAGAAATATACGGAGTTCCTCAGGCCACTAAGATCATAGATATAGACAGAAATAAATACAAGGGATTATCATAGATAAAGGATTTAAAAGAGGATGTTTGTTGAAGAAATATACTGAAAAAATAATGAAAGACGCTGTGAAGTATATAACAATGGTAGTAATAGTACACAACCTGGAAATTAGGGTATATTTTCTTACTATTTCAAATCCTACAATTTCATTTTGGCATCATATCAAAAATAATTTTCACCTGCCTTTTTTAATTTCTCCAGGAATAGAACCTTCACAAAATCTATTTTTAAATATCATTGAGAAACAGAGTTCAAAACTGCTAAATTATTCTGTGGCTCATGGTAAAAAATCCATCTCTGTCTTTTCTTTCTGTGTAAGCTTTACACTATCAGGACCATTCATTATTAAAACATTATTTGTCAGTGAAGCCAATGGAAATTAGTTGGATTCTCAAGAGGACTGTACCTCTTAAGTAATAAAAGCCTTTTCTTATCTGGTCTTTTTGCACATAGCATCACACACTGAAACTAGTGTGAAGTGCTGCTGGCTGTTTCTTGGCATAGTGCTGTCTGTCAGGCTGTGTACAAGGAGAGGATCAGATCTACCTCTAGACAAAGGCAGTCTGGAACTTGTTATACAGCAAGTTCAGATGCTTCAAAGAGGAATACTTCTATTAACCAGTGTACAGACCCACAGCCAAACCTCTGCAGTCTTTGGAGTGGCTGCTCAACCTTCTGTTTTCACTTTGTATTCACATCTTCGCTGAAGAAGCTCAGTTCCTGAAAAAGAGCAAACTTGTCTTTCAGCTCTCATATTCCTTGCTCAGAATACAGCTGAAGGAGTATGTTTTCTATCAAAAATACTGCCATGACAACATTTGTGCACTGTGCACCTTCCTGTTTCCCACCAGGCATCCACAGTTCAATGAATATCTGAGTGTTTTTTAAAAATAATGTCATTTTCCTGAAGCACCCCACATCGTGATTGGACGTGGCTCATTACCTTGAAACAGTTACCAAGAGATGGCAAAGAACAACTGAAAACTACTATAACTTAATTGGATGGACTGATCAAAAAACTAGCCAGAACAACAACAGTTCAAGAGAAATTTTTGCCTGAATTTTGTGAAGAAAACTTGACCTGCAATTAGGTGTAGAAAGCTTTAACTGAGACATTTTTGTTCCCCCTTGGTATAAGAGCCTATACCAGTTAATGAAGAAATAGTGCAATCATAGATCTTACAGGATATCTTGTGTAGAATACTGGTAAATTGAATTTCTTAATTTTTTCTCATGCCATTAAAAAAAAATAGGTATAGAAACACTGGCAGTGACAATACTCTTCATATCTTCTATATATTTGCAGAATTTCCTATATTAAAAAAACAGTTTATTGCAGACATATACATTTAGGCATTTTCATGAAATGTAAATATTAAACCTGTAACAGATTTTAAAAGTCAAACTTCACAAAACTTGGGGTTTAGGTTTATTTTGAAGTTCAACATCTTTAAGTGGTTAATTTAGCATTATCACATTTAACTTAGCTTATCTTCACATTTTGTAAGTAGGTTTGTGTTCTCTCATCCTTTTGACTTATTTAAAAAAAAAAAAAGAGAAAATGATTGTACATGACCTAGAAACTCTTTGCTTGATATTTCGTTGATCTTGATCATGTTCATGTTCACCAAGAAATGCAATACAAGAAGGAAATTACTACTTTTAATCTTTCCTTGAAATCCTCTGTATCAAAATGTATACAGGATTGTGACTGATATCTTAAGAGTAGGGTCAGTTCATTCCAGTGCTAAACTTGGCTGAATATTTATTCTCATCCAAGAGCAACTAATGTGATCAGTTGAACTTTCCTAGATACTAGTAATTCCCAACCAAATGGGACCTGTGGAATCATCTTCATCAGAAGCAGATCATGAATTGGCATATTTTTAATATCTGACCATTTTAAGCTCCAGGTGCTGGATAATATTCAGTAATTTGAAATGTTAAACCCCATATCTGACATATGTGTGGGTTAAGGGATTTTGTAGCAATCACAACTGCACGTTTATTGGTGACTCTCCACAGCTACCTTCTTTGAATACAGTATGTCTGCTGTGAGACTGGAAACCAGATTTCTTATTGATCTGATACAGAGCAGAAAAAAAAATGCAGTTGGTGAACAAGAAGCCATCTCCCTCCACCAAGCACTATTTCTTAGTACTGTACTGGTTTAAATTTAATTTAGAATCAAGTTGTCTTGCTCCAGTGTGAACCTCTGTCAACATTCTTCCTTTTCCAACCTTCCTTCCTCTCTCTTCTCCTTTGCAGTCTGGATATCTCACATCCTGCTTTCTGGCAGTAAAAGTATTGAATGTCGTTCTTAAGCACAGCATTCCAGTTTAATTCATTTAATCATAACAGATTGGGTACTGTGCAAATGTCAGCTAATCAGCACTGTGAGAAATTATATGTATTTCTTACAAAAAGGTAGACTGGTTGGCTTAAAGAGAGAAATATAAAGCAGTGCTGGTGCAGGTATCCATATCTACCCAACAGTGAATCTGTGTAACAGTAGACAGGTGGAGAGATGGTTGGAATATGGTGGAATGGATACATGGATATGACCTCCAAATGAAGTAAAGCCATCCACACTGCAAATGCCACTTCTACCCATTATACAGCAACACTGGTGTTCCCATTAAAATGGCTATGGTGCATGAAGGCAAGTGATTTGAAATAGAGCATTAAATGATGTATTGCAGAGCTGAGTGTAAAAGGGATTTATTCTCCATATGGGTCATTTTTCTTTGGCTTTTCTACTGTAATCAGACATAATAGTAATTTTAAAAAAACCCTAGTTGCAAGCAGATTGTTTATTAACAAAATAAATAGCCAAGGAGTAAGGACAGCAGGAATAAAGAGATAACAGAAAATTCACTGCAAAAGGTGACACAGAACATGCACCTTCTGTCCCTTCTGTTTTCCCTTTAATTAAAAACAGAAGTAGGAAACAAATTAAGTGTACCAGACTTCTGCTCTGTGCAATTCTCAGACCAGACATGGCATGTGCACCCCCTGCAAAAGGGTGCACGTGATGGTGGCATCTGATGAGCTTTAGGTCCTTTTTTATCCCACTGGTGCAGGGCAATGTAATACTGAGCTAGTAGGTGTGATTATACCATCAGCTTGGTTTGCTCCTTGTTTTGCTATCAGCTCTGGTTTTCCCCAGACTATTTACATACATCAGAGTCTGGTGTACATCAAATTGCTACCAAAATACACCTGAATTGCTCTCTATCCAGCACTGTCTCAAATTTTGAGTGTACAGAACAGAAAGAACTAGAATGGATATAAAATAACTAATGTAATTTAAACATACAATTTTTTGCCATCTTTGAATTTTTGTACTCTGAGGATGAGATCCATCTCCCCTACTTGTAAACAGACAAAAATACACACCTCCAGAATGTGATTCATATAAGGCGTGTTAGGAAACTCTTAGAATATGCTGAATCCCATTGTAAAAGCATACACAGAAATGTTGACTAGATAATCTCAGATGATTAGCTGTGATGATAAATTCTCTCAGTATTGGATATCTAAATTGAGGCAAATTAATCTGAATAATATTTAATCTTGAGACCCTAAAATTTACAATATCATATGTTTTCTTCCATACTTTTAAAAGGTAAAAGTTACTAATTCCTTTCTGAAGATCATATTCTAGAAGCAGATACATAGATCCATGTCAAAGTTATTTTCTATCCTTGCTGTAATGTATATGAGAGCTAAAGATGTCCAAGATTATTTGTATTTGCATTTTTTTCTGAAAAGATGAGCTTACAATGAAGATATGCCATAACAAGGTTAAAGTGCCTCCAGTTTCAGTAAAATTATGTAAATGCAAAAAATGTAGAGAAGTTATTAAAAGTTAACCTTTCATCATATAGATGAGCTCAGGATCCACTTTAATATCTTTTCTGCTTGCTTGTAGTTAGAGTGTCTATAAATCTTCCTTGGGTTTTCCATTCAGAAGGTCTGAACTACCTATGCCCTTCACCAACACACTATAACACACACACACAGACACAAAGTTTTCTCCTGCTTTGTAGTGAGATCAAACAGTGGAATCCCAAAATATGAAATATTCCTCTGTAGTTTTCACTGATTCTTAGCTTTAAAAGGTTAGCACATTTAAAAGAGTTAAAGATGAGATTTCTCTTCAGTTTTCACCCAGACCAATTCCAAATAAGTTCCAGGGAAAAGGAACTTAAGAAAAATGAAAAGTGTAAAGCTTTGTTGAATTGTGAAGACCACATCAAGGTAAAGCTGCAGCTCTGGCTTTTCAAGACGAAGTGGGAATACCTGCCTGTCTGCTTCCATAAGGTACAGGTATCAAACCTAATGAGGGGAGGAGGAAGAAGATGAAATTATTCATTGTAATTTCCTCTGTAGGGAAAAACTATTGAAAGAAGATGTCTCATACAATTGAGGAAGACACATTGCACCTCTAAGTGATGTGCAGAAGCACAGTCACTCCTTTGCATGCTTGGAAAGCCCTCTCTGCTATTGCAGGAGTCCCTAACTACAGGCCAGGCATTCACAGCATAATTGAATCATAGGCTAAAGACCTCAGTACATAGCCTGTAATGCCATAATATTTACAATAAAGTATGGAGCATGGCAATCCATACAGTATTTCTTCTCTGACTTTCCAGATGTTTGCTTCCAAATTGAAAATGCAAATAGTCATTCTCTGAATGTCTGTGGTTATGATAATCTTGTCATCTTGTGGAGTGAGTATTTGTCTGAGTCAATTGAAGTCAAGAGTAAGCAAACAATTCTTGGCTTGGTGTTGTGGTTTAAGATCAGCTGGAAGTTAGACCCCATGCTGTCACTTCTCTTTCCCAACTCCCTCTGCTGAAAGAGAGAGAAAAAAGCCAGAGGTTACAGGTTGAGACTGTTTTCTGGAAACATCAATGAGATAAAAAAACAAAAACAGTAACATCAGCAATAGTAATAACAGCAACATATAAAAGAGATTGATCATATGCAAAATCCCCACTGAGTCCACAACATGACTGTGGCCAGCACCACCCCACTGCTCCCTCCACAATTTTTTTCCCTCAAGCTCAAGATAATGAAAAAACAATGTCAGACAAACCCTCCAGTTGGGATCAACACCACCACACTGCTGCCCTCACCACCCTCTCTCCTGGGACAGGACAAAACTGGCTTTGGACCCTCTTCATATGTCCTTTTTCTCCACCCAAAGCCATGCCCTGTGCTTCTCAGAAGTGCAAATCCCTGATTTCTGTCCTGCAGCAATGATGGGGGTATAGAATAATGACCCAGGTACAAACATCCTGCTCCAGGCTCCACCCTTCATGTCCTTGGCTGAAACTAGGACAGTTGGCCACTATCAGTATCACTGTGCCACTGATGAAGTTTTTGCAGGTTAACAGCATTCTGGAGAGCAGAAGCTGTTGCTCTGTAATAAAGTAAACAAAGAACTTCATCCTCAGGAGGTTGTGAACATCCAGGATGCATACAGAAATTCTGGGGCTGGTTCAAAGAACTAGTGAAACTAAGAGTTGTAGAAAACTCAGTGTGCCTGGCATGCATATTGAGAAACTACCTCTGTCTTAGGTTAAATATTGAATAAAATATGAAGCTAGAGGAATTCCCAGTTTGAAAGAATCCATTTCATAGCCTTACAGTATGTGTGGCAACTTCTACTTTTTTTCTGTGCTGTTTTCAGACTTCTCTAAGGGATGGTGTTGCACATTAGAAAAGTGTTAGAGTGTAAGTCCTCTGGTATTTCACTGTGTTGTGTCATGGGTTATATTCAGTCTTCAGGCCCAGGAAATTATTGGAAGTGGTCTAGATGTGCTCCTGCTATCTGGAAGCACTCATTTTTAGGTAAGAAATTGAAAGATACAGAGACTTTTAGCATATGCTGAAAGCTAATCCTCAATTAATTGTTTTCACAATAACAAACAAAAGTTTACAGCTGCAAAAAAGATCATGTAGGAATATTTGGGGGTCAGGACTGGAGATTTATGGAATTCTTTGGTCCCTGTTCAAGTGCACTGTTAACTGTGCTGCATAGATGATTCCTGTCATCTAGTAAGACCAAATTATATATAAAAATGTGTTGAAATAAAAAGATGTTATATCTGCTTTTGCATAGGACACAGGGTGCTCCTGTCACTGAATAGCTCCCTAGATGAGACATATATCCCCAAGTCCATAGAGTTCCTGAGCTCTCCCATTCAGACTGTATTCATGTCTGCCCCAAATATTGCCTTTTGGATGTTTTTTTGGAGTTCAAACTCCAGAGCACCATTTTCAGTGCTAACCTGGAACTTTGAAAAGGACATTCTATAAAGAAGAAATAACCTTTTTTGTATTTCTGTTTTTCTCTTTGTATGAAGTCCTCTGTATCTTGGTTTCGCAAGCCAGCTAAAATCAACCCAACACGGATTCTGGAATATAATTTTAGAAGTACGTTTTCCTAATTTCTTCTTATGCACTAACAGTTGATTTCTGGAGTTTTTTATTTTTTTTTCTCCTGCAGCAGGTGTCATCTTACAAAAGTCTCTGCAGCAGTTAATGAAAAAGTGGAATATTCTGGGAGTTGTAGTCTTTCAAACAGAGCTTCACAAGGACATACCTGTATTGGAACACTACAGCTCCCTGAACTTCCTCGCCTCACTGCCTATGAAACGTCCTGCAACATGAGTAGTTTTAGTGGGGGTGGTACTCATGGACTTCCAGCACTGCAAATCACACTGCACCTTACATCTGTGGGTGGGAGCACCTGGGGGCCAGAATGGACACCTATGAACCAGTGCATGTTTAGGGTGTGAAATGACTAAAGTCTGACATGAGGCAACACTGTTATTTGAAATATTTCACTTTAGAAAAACATTCACCCCAGTTTGTGCCTTTACAACAGGAGCCCAGCCACCCTCCAGACATGGAGACCAAAATTTTGGTCAAATTTTGTTGTGGTAGATTTATTTTAGAATTTTCTTGGAATTCAAGTAGTTCCAGCACTGGCCATTACTGTCACCTCTGGCTCATGTCCAGGAACAGTTTGTCTGTCTGTGGCCCCTAAAGAAAGGCTCTGGGGCTATTGCTGCTCTTCCATGCCCAACTCCTCCTTATTAAAAATTTTTAACACTCTCACAGCTTAATTCTCCGTGCCAGTTCATTCAGACAGACATAGGCTTTGTAGGATTACAAAACAAATCTCTCTAAATAGCTGGATATATAAAGATCTAAATAAAAATATTAAAAACTTGGACATATTTCTTACCTCTGCTTCTTTTAAAAATTCCTTGGCCTTACCTCAAACTTACCTAATGAGCCCAGATTAAATTCAGACCAAATTATTTCTGATTTAAGAAGTTAGGTGCAAGTTACATATTCCCTGACAGCATATGGCTGGCTCCATATAGATGTAGACTGTATTAATTGACAGAGCAACTAGAGAGCTTTACTGTAATTTTTCAAGTTATTATAAAGTGACAGTCCCCAAAACCTCAGGCTCATCAGTTTGTAAACCTGTGCTGAAACTCTTACAGCAGCTGCTGTGCTTGTGCTGTGAGCAGTGTTTTTTCTGCAGCTGAGCAGGTGGTGTTGGAACAGCCTTTTTCTCTCTGTTTTTGTATTCTTGATCCTAGCTGTAGACCAGAAGGTGGGAAAAAGCATAAAGCTATAAAATAAAGAAATAAACTTAAATAACTTCTTTCTCCCCGGGGTTTAAATATTAGTTTAACTTCTGAGCAATTGGGACATCTTATTTTAGATAACAAGCCTGATTCTCCATCTAAGTCAGAGTTTTGCTTTATGTGAACTAACATAAACCTGCCAGTGGCTCTGATGTACAAAATCTAATATTCAAGTCACAATATTAATTCATTCAGAAATATCATTGAAAGTAAATAGAATAACTTTATGCATGCATTTATATAAGCACCTAGATATTTTGAAGAAAAAGGGGATTTTAATATGCAAAAGAAGTATACAAGCCCTGAAGATAAAGGGAAGAAAAATGGATGGTGACGGAATCAGATTCCACAGAGATCATTCCCTTCATAAGAAGGAACTTCAATTAATTGAAAAATGTTATGAAATACATGAGGGAAGAACTATTCGAGTTAATGACTAGTTTTATGCTTTACAGTCTTTGCCCTACATGCACAAATAAATTTCATAAACATCCAGTACTTAGATCTGGCAGAAGATGTATTTATAATTAATGTTTGGATTGAGTAATGCTTATTTGCAGATTCCACTAATAAATAACATTTTAACACATTCCTAAAGAAGGCCAAGAAATTCATGCGAGATAAAAATTTCACTGACTGCTGTGGGAAAACTGCAGTGTTCTTGGATGCTTTCTTATACCAGATGAAAATATATTTTCTGATTTGAACATAATGTACCACCTGGTCACTATTGCTGAAAAAAGATAAACTTTTCTAAGGCATAGTCATGCAAAGAAAAGCAAACAAACAAACAAACAAACAAAGAAAAAGATAGTGGCAGAAAGTTTCTTAGGGAGTATGTCCCCACAGAGGACAAAGTTGTTTTATTATCTTTAAATATCACTTGCTAATGTTATGTGGCTTTCTGTTCTTCAGAAAGTCTTTGTTATAATACCCACCAAATGAAAAATATTGATGTGTTTTGTCTTCAATCAAAATGTAACTCTTTTAAAGTTTTCTGTAATGAGAAATATTTGCATGAGCCCAGATGCTTTTGAAGATGAATATACATGTTAAGTGAAAGATTATTAATTCAGTTAATTAATTCTATTTATTTAATTAATCTATTAATTTATTCACTGAATAATCAATTAGCTGTTTACTTTCAAAGGTTCAAGATGTCCTTCAGAAATTCAACCAGTACATTGGTGTAACTAACCACAGGCTGCATTAAAAATTCAATGAAAACTTTTCATCTGCTGCTTACAGTGGATCGAGGTGCTGGTCCTTACTGGGCTGTAACAGAGCAGACAGTGTCCATATCATCTATATGGCATGGAATTAAGGATCAAGTGTACTGTTAGAGTGAAGGAAAGCATATCTTTACCTAGTAAAATTCAGTGTTAACCCACAGACATTAATTAGACTGCATTAATATCACTGCACTTTACACAACAGGCATCAGTTAAATTCTTCAAGTCTGCTGCTGTCCTTTAAGGTGCTCTACACATATACAGCAAATTGGCCCCAGAATTTGTATCAGTACAGAATTTATTTACATTCATTGTAATTTTGGATAGTTCAAAAAGAAAAACATCAGCAAGTGGAACTGCTTGGGCAGCAGACCATGAAAATGGATGTTTGTCAATTAAATTAGATTAAAGCACTTGATAGGCCACCTAGAACCATTAACTAAGATGTTAGCTGCTGAACTAAAGACTCACAGTGGCATTTTTAAGTTTTAGTGTGGGGATTTTCTGCATGTTTTTGAGTACATCACTGAATAACTGGACACATGATTAATGTAAAAGAGGTTCCCTACATTTCAACACAGCCTTTGCTTTTAAAAATAATTCATTTGTTAATATAATTTTCTTTTTATCAGTATGCTACTTGTAATAATTGATGAAAACTTTGTGCTAATTGTGCATAAAAGAGAACTTTTACTTGGGGAAAAATAACTGCACACTTTTTTTTTGTATATAGCCAGCTAAGCACTGCTTTTTCTTTCCAACTGGATTCCTGAAAATTTTAATAAGTGGGAAATCTAATGTCTCAGCTGCAATCCTGCCTGTTTGCATGTGCATTGACATGAAACTTTTATTGTTATATAAACTGTATTTGAATAGAAAGATGTTAATAATGTTCATCTATCTGGGAAGCAAACAGATTTTTTTAGAAAAATCATGGAAGAAAATCTTTAAAAGTATATCTCCAAACTGTTATCTGCTTTGTTGTGAAATGCTGATTAAGTGTACTGGTTCATGTCATTAGGTTGACTGTTTTGTGGTAATCAAGAATAATTTATTAATCATAACACATTAAAATATGCTAAGATGTTTCTCAGATATTTATATATATTTGCATAATTCATATTTATTCTTATAAGTGAACTTTACAGTTGTTTTTATGTAGGAAGTGTCATGAGTGTGATCAGTTCAGTAATAACTCTGATCAGTGATTTCACTGAGATCTGTTTTGGGAAAAACCACATCCTGCTGGAGTTGGTATTACCCTTTCCAAGGGAAAATGAAAATTCTAGCTTTAATTATTTCACAGCTGAACCTTTGCAAAATCTCTTCCATCTAAATAATGCTTTGTGACCCAGACAAATGTGTCATAAAGTCTTTTGGACTTCTGATTAACCTGGAGGTACTCCAGGGACCTCATCTACTGAAAATTAGGGGTATACTGAAGTTTGTCTTTCTTGGGAACTATACACAAGCATATACTTCACCATGCAACCACTTTAATTAATCTAGAACATGGACTGATTGAAGTTATTGGATTGAAAATCAATCATGTTTACATAATTTTTTTCTTTTAAAAAAAGCTTTTAATTAATTATTTTTTAAATCCTGACCTTTTAAAGGGGCTTTCTGACCATTTGCTTTGCATTAAAACTAAGAAGCACCCTAAGCCTAAATGAAGTTGCTGAGAAATTAGTTTTGATTAACATAGTCTAGAAAACAAGCATCACTTCTCTACAGACAGCAGTAAATTTCCAAGTATTTCTTATTTACTACAGCCTTTTCCTCCAGGAACTCCATTGGAGGTTTGTTGTGTCTAAAATCTGTGACATTAGTTGCAACTGTTTTTATTAAATATTTTGGTATTTCTATGTAAAATTACGTTTATCCAAAGAAACACCGAATGTCCTTCAATTTTTTTTCTTCTAAACGTAATAGGAGTTTTGTATCTATAGATGGCAGGAGATTTAGAAAATTATTGTATTGCTGTGTTTCAGGCAGTTTCAATTGCCAGAAGTGCAGTTTTAATGACGTTGTTGTAATTGATGTACCATGCTGATTAGATAACAGAAGCAGAATGAAATGCTGATATAATCCAAAAGAAACAAAAAAACAATTTGATATAACCACTGCTATTGACAACTGTAAATTTAAGGGCACAGAAATATGATTTTGGCTTCATGTCATAGCTATACAAAGCTATAATACCACAGAGAGCTGTAGTTTGGTGATCTTGTAAATAGTGTGTGGAAAGCACCTAAGGCAGTGAGAACCTTCAGCTCCAAGGTGTTGTGCATACACTGGTAAGATGGGAGCTGTGGGCAGCAGGCTCTGCAGGTTCAGCTCAAGGTGAGGGCTGATGAAGGTGAAGGGAGATGAGAATGTACGTGATCCTTTTCCTGTCTCTCTCTTTTAGAGTCAAATCTCATTTTGCCTCCTTAAGAAGACACATTCAAAGACATATTGCATTTTATTCTCCCTCTATGAATAGCAATTCCAGTTCAGATTCTGCAGTTGTCATGCCTTTAATATGATGCTGTTTCATGGCATAAAAATATAAAACTGTAGAATTCATGAAGGTCAGCTTTTTCCAGAATGATAGCAGTACAGTTAAGAAAAACCTTTTTAACACTATCTCTTCCTTCCAATTTTCAAAGAACAGACTTATTTTTCCCCTCCTGTGTCAGTTCAGTGGGAAATAATCTATAATTCACTGAAATTATTGATAGTCTTTCAAAGGTCAGCTTGTATACAGGGAGGTGGAAGTATCTTTAGCCATGATTTGAGTTGGGGATTTTAGTGTGTGTGGAAATATACTGTGTATGGGGAGGAGGAAAGGGCATTGGTTTTAAATTTATTTTTAGTGCTACTGGAAGCTGTTCAGCTGACAGCCACGGAGAGTTAAGCTCTCTGCCAGCCATGGAAATAGTACAATATGAGCAGTGGAGTTTTGTTATGCTGCCAAGTGAATAACTTCACCTTGGTCAGATGGAAGACCAAAAATCCAGCAATGACAAAGAAGTCATTGACCTCCTGATTTTCACCACTGTCCCCATAGCCCTGCAGTATCTGGCAAATAGAATATCTGGGACTGTGCCAGCTGCAAGGATGCAGAAAGCAGCTGTGAGGGCTGATCCATGTCACGGGCCCTGTACCCAACCACCATCAGAGAGGAGCAAAGTTCAGTCACAGATTGACCTCTGTTTGAACCTGAGACTTGCAAAGGCAAACGGCCCCATGTGCCACTTTCAGTTCCCAGAGTCATCCAGCCCTCTCATGGAAATTAAATTTTATCTTCTATATGGCATTCCTAAGTCCTAGTGGAAAGAATAGCAGAAATCAAGGCTACATGAAAGCCTGTTTTTGAATTTATCTATCTCCTGGAACCTGAAGGAAGCCATTTATCACCAGGGTTTAAAGAAAGAATTCAAATTTGATTTTTTTTTTCCAGCTGCTATATGTGTTTCAGTGTATGAAATATTTGATTGAAAAATAATTTAATACTTTTGTAATAACCACACTTCAAAAATGCAATGTCATTATGCCAGGCTCCTTGCTGTGTTCTGTAAACTTTTAATTCATTACTGAGGAAAACCTATCAATACTTTTTCATTATTAAAGTATCCTTTTGCTCTGAAGGTATCACAGAGGGAGAAGCAGACCAGATGCCAGTTGCTTTCATAAGCATCCCACACATTCAAAAGTCTCTCATGAAATTCCCAGAGTGCCCCTTACTTTTGGTCTGGTTATCATTTCTTCTGAACCCAAGTGTAGATTTCACTTTTTCTTTCCAGGAAACATTCAGGGCAAAGGAGCTCTGGGGGGAAATCTTAACCCTGCAAGAAGGTAGGAGAGAGCTGAGGGCTTTCCTTAATCTCTGGTAGGTGAAACCATGGTGAAAATCAACAGCCCCAGGCTGGAGAACAGCACCAGTGCTGGCAGTGCTTACCAACCTCCCAGGGATGTCTCAGGGCCTTTTCACATTGATGGGATTAGATTGGGCTGTTTCCCAAAGTATTTAGGTACTCTGGAATAAGTAAAGTATTTTAGCTAGATGTGTGGGATAATATCCTGGGTGGATCTTGGAGGTTCCTGGGTCTGCTCAAGTGCTGTGGGTCTTGGGCTCTGAGCACCAGCAGGGAGGAAGCTGTGAAACACTGGTTATATCAAGCATGGCCCCACATCCAGAGCTAGTGGAACATCACATCTGGGTTTGGTTCTCTTGTTTCTTAATAACTTGGGTGAATCATTAAAGGAACAGCTAGAAAATAATATGAGGAGGAAAAAATTTACCTTCATTTTTTTAATGCTTAATTAGAAAAATAAGTCAGCAAGAAATGCCAAATTGTAGAGAAATCTACTTCACTTCTTCAGTTTAGCCAGATACGTTATTTTCCCCTGTGTATTTGAGGAAAGATGGTTGATAACTTTAAAAAAAAATTTATTTGAGTAAAATTCAATCAACTCTCTATTACCATTATGTAAATTCCTCATATTTAATAATTGAAAAGGCCAGAAAAAGCCTAAGCTTGTGTGACTGATATCCATTGCATTTTGAGATATCCTAAGCACAAAAAAAATTGCTGCTCTATCCATAAAGAAGGCTAACAGAATGAGGCCTTTGACTATTAAGCTGATTTTCAGGTCATGTACAGACAGAACTATTTAGAAATTTTACAATGGCCAAAGAAGCCAATATATTCAAGGCTATGAGCTTTAATGTCTAGAGACTGGGATAATGTATGGACCATAAAATAAGCTTACCCTAACAATATGAACATTTTGAAGGATCATCTTGAACATTCAGCATTCAGAAATCCTTTAGGATAAGCAGTGCAATGCAGCAAATGCAGCTCAAGGCACCAGAGCCCTCAGTACTTTTTCTGACTCTGTTTTTGGCCTTGTGGGATGAGCTGCAGCTGGTTATTTCTTCTCCATATTGCTTTACCTGTTAGTCTGCATCCAAAAGAGGGATTCAGGTCCTGGCTGGCTTCCCATGACCAAGGCTGAAAGGCATTTTGTAGTGGACATTACACTGTCTCCAGAATAGGAGACAGTGTCAGTCAAGAACTGCACTCACCTTGAGGAATTTCAAAGCCTTATTACGCTCTTCTGTGCATTTTTATATTTATAAAAGAGAAATTACACTCCATTCTTCCATAGCAAATCAGGAATTCAGTTTTGGCTTCCAGCTGCAAATATGAAAATGTGCAGTAAGTACATTTTTATTTGAATTATATAAGAAGAAGTAAATGAATAAGCCAGGATCAACATTGTGTCTGTGAAAGATTCATTTCTAAAGATCTTTTCTGGATGCATTTTTTGTTTAGTATTAATACCAGAGATGAAATCACAGGACAGCTATTCAGTTTTCCCCTCTCAGGGACCATACCAGTGAACAGTGCACTGGTTAACTATAGTTTTGTCTGGCACAGAAAATGGGATGGTAGCCACCTCCTACAGTCAATGCTCAAGGGCACTGTGATTGTCACCCTCTTTATACATAGCAGCTGTAGAGTAATCATCATTTCAGCAGCAATTGACCTTGCAAATATAAGGTCCTGAGGCAATGGAACAGTTTACAGCATAGCTTCTGGAATGGCATCCAGGGCAGGGAGATCAGCACTGGTATAGCAGCATCTAAGACTGAAGGGAGTATATTTATTTCCCAGACATAAACAAGAAATGCATTATCAGCAAAGTGTGAAGAACACTAAAAGAATGAACATGTCTCCAAGCTATTTGAGAAAAGAATTCGCCTTTTAACTGTATTTAATATCACATGGAAGGAAATTGTTCTGGCTCACACCTGATGAGTGTACAAGGACAGCAGAAATGGAGCATTTTATTTACATAAAAGCTCTGTTGGTAAAAACACAAACATTGGTAGATCAAACTGGGCACTAAATCTGGTCCGGCATCATGTTCTTGCAACAGATTGTACCTGAAGTTTCTGTGAAAGTCTGCAAGCAAAAATTAAATTATTTTGATAATTTGGGAAGCTGCGAGGTTTGTGGAATCCTGCACATGTGTGAATTGGACCAAAACGTCAGTCAGATCACAGGCTGATCTGTGCTGGCTCTATTTCCCTTTTGCCTTAAATTACTGCTCCTTAAGAGTCCTGAAAGACAGCAAACATCTTTTGATTGTTGCTGCTACTGATACACAAGGGAAATTGATTGCAATCTTCTGCCACTCAGAAGGCTTGGGCTGCCAGGCAGGACTGCATTGACAGTGCAGTCCCTTCAGCAGGGTTAAACACTGTGATTCCCCTGTGTCCCAGTGCTTCCCAAGGGCTCCCTGTGCCCCTTTGCTCTGGGCTTCTAAGGTGCCCCTAAACCAGGCTGTCCTGAGCTAGGCCAGTCCTGCTCTTGGGCAGGTGTCCCAGTACCTGTATAATTAATTTCCAGAGTTAGTTGTGCACTGCTTGATGGAACAACTCTATGTTTCCCAAATTACTGATGCAGCAGCCAGAGACATATTAGAGGCTAACCAGGTGTCTTGGTTTGAAGACAGGTGTCTGCTAAGAAAGCAGGAGCCTCTCTTTGAAATGGAAAATGTAAACCCCTGCCTCCAAATTACTGTTATTGTGAAATTTAGGGGCTCTCAGGCAAAGATATGGGAATAGGAATAACAGTTCTTTACTAGGAAAATTGAAATAGAAGCACAGTATTACAAAGAACAAACCCAAAACACTGACAGAGTCAGAATACAGCCTGACACCCTGTCAGTCAGGGTGTTGGTAGCAGCCCCATTAAATGGTGGCTGCATCCTCCTGCAGTGACAGATGTGGTTCACCTGGAGCAGTGCTCCTGTAGAAGGTGCAGTTTTCCTCTGAAGGTCCAGTGAGATGATGTGGGAAAGTCCAGTTTTCTTCTGGAATCCAGTAGAAAGAAGGCTACTTTGGTGTTCAAAATCTCAGTTTTTTATCTAGGTAGGAAATGTTTGGCTCCTCCCCTAGCTGGAGCATCTCCCAATGGGATGGATGTAATTTCATCAATCATGCAGTGAAACTCAATGGCCCAGCAGCAAATGATATCTTCCTGAAGGAAGGATGGGTTGTGGAAAGGATAAAGTATTCTGGTTTTAGTAGCTGGCCCATTAACAAAGGATATCTCCAGCAGAGATAAGGATCACTGCCCCTCCTGGTTTCAACAGATGGTCATAGAATACATACTTTTGGGCACATCCTGCATTGCAACCCAAGATACCAGGTGATAAAAGTACAAGACTATCAGTTTTTGCTATTTTATTCAACCTCAAGCCGAAATGCACAGCCAAAACTGCCTATCTCGTTGGGAGGTGAAGACCTTGCACCCATCATTGTTGGCAGATTTTCTGGAAGCAGATGTGGTAGCCCTTTCGCCTTTATCTCTCCTTTCTTTCCAATGCACTCTCATGCACAGTTTGAGATGTCCTGAAAGGAGATGAGGGTTTCTCCCTTTCCCAAATTCTAGTTAATTTTTTAAACTTTTAATATGTACATCCTGGTAACTTAACTGTAGGCTTGTTTAATGTTTGGAGGGGGCTTATTAATGATAGAGTTGATAATAACCATCAATGGGCCATAAATTTTATGGCCCATTGAAAAATAATTCTACCTTTTTTAATTTTCTGCCCTCTGAATTTAATAGCAAGGTCTTTCATTTTTTAATCCATGGAGACACATATATGCTGGATGAAACATTCATGCCACCTTCTTGATGTCATACATTATTTTGAAAGCCTTTGTCAACACCACTTTGTCTTTTTCCTAAAATAACCTGTCCCAAACTTTTCAATGTCTCTTCACACAAATGTAGTTTCTGAAACCAGCAACACTCATAATTTATCTCTCACTTCTTCCTATTCTCAGACTTTTTTAAAAAGGACAGCTGGAGATTAACACCTTGTTTCAGGTGCTCAGGCGCTATTTAATGGAATATTTACATTTTCAGGCTGATTTTCCCATTCTTGTTTCTTCTAAAATTTCATTTGATTACAGTTTATTTTCTGAATGCTGCAGCCCCTTGGATGGCAGGGTTTTCAATGACTTTCTAGAGTTGTTGCAGCTTTAACTTAGACCCTGAGAAGCTGTTTTAATAACTCAGAGTCTTCCACCCAGTTTGCACTATACTGGTCAGGAGCAGAGGTGACAAGTGACAAAGTTCTAGGAGCCAATCATTAGCTATTGCAAGGAATCACAGACACCAAATAAGATCCTGGTAAAGTAAGATGGTTAAATTGTCATCACTGAGTTGTAAGGTAGGTGAGAGAGAGAAAGGAATTAAGACACTTGACAACAAGGATTTCTGCTACACACCTGAGTCTCCTAAAGGAAAAGAAAGGCCTGGGATAGATGCATAATTCCCTGTGGCTATACAGCAATAAGTCACTTCAGTGAGCTCTGTTCTTTGGGAAGGACAATAAGAATGTGAAAACCTGGAGAGACACTCTGAAGCTGAATGGGATTTATGTGCTCTTGGAGAAAAGCCATTCTGTCCCAAGGATAATCATCTTTAGCCCTGCCTTAACAGGAATTCCTAACAGGCATTCTGTCATGTGGCTCCCAGGCTTGGGTATATCTCATCAGATATGAGACATCTTGTCTTCTCATATCACTAGATAGGAGAAAACCCAAGCCAAATTAATCCTTGAGCTGCATTTATTATTTAGCCCCCCAAAATATATATTTCTCCATTATAAACAAGTGCTTTCTTCTTAAAAATGCCTAATTCAATGACAGATTGCAAGGGGAAACAAGAATTCTCCTCAGATCACCTGGAAAATTTAATGTCTTGAATCACACCAAGCCATAATGCCAGGTTATGTATTTCAAGTAATGTCTGACATATTGTAACCAGCTGTTATGCAAGCAGTGATAATTCCTTCAAATGTAAAGGAGTTTCTGAATTTGGCATCATCCATTGTCACCTCAGGTGGTTCAAAACAAGATTGAAAAATACAGAAAGGAGCACCATTTTAACTAAGAATACTAATCTAGGTATCAATCTGTTCTAGCAAAGCACTACATTTGGAAGTCCTACTAAGGTGGCATCTTATTTAAAACATATTAGGCCAGATTTATATCCAGAGAAATACACAATAAAAAGAAAAAGAAAAAAAAAAGAAAGAAAAAAAAAAGAATCATGTATAGTTGAAGGATGTAAATACATAGAAAAATGCTTAGAGAAGTCAGTCATTGTAGTTTATGGACTCTCTTGTTGCTATTTGGTGTGATGCATATCTTCCATACTGCTTGTCTACTAAATCCCTTTTCTTGGGAGCATTCATGTCACAAAGCTATGGAAGGGAATTCAGAAGCTTGTGTTCATGCTGTGCTTGTTATAAATGTCAGCTACCACAGCATTTGACTTCAGCTGCATTTTTTTATACTTCAGCAATCATCAGGATCATCATGATGGTATAGTTTTGATGGGCATGTGGATTTTCTCTGCATCAAGCATCTGTATCTACGTAGGAAACCTATTGCAGCCCCTGGATACAGAGGCTGAGTGATTTCTGTAGTAATTCAAATTGAGATTGATGTCAGGCTCCCTGGGCAAGCTGCCTGCACAAGTATGGAAGAAGGAATAGGGAGAGCAAGAGCAAGCTCAGCATAGCCACATTTCTGTATTCCACCCCTGGCACAGGGAGCACCCACCAACACACCTGGTGTGTCAAAAAACAGCAGATTTTAATCAGAAGTACACATGGCTGCTTTCTCAGCCAAAAGGGGAACTGGATCACTTGTTGTTTTAAACAGAGTTTTAATTGAAAAATTAGCAGTGATAACTGGAAGGAATTTCCCCCTTCAGTCCTTTTCTTACATTTTATACAAACTCTGCTATAAGCAGTCAACATTAAGGTTTAGGCTTGGAATTCCATTCTACAATTAAAATGTACTTTGTATTACACTTACATACAGCACCTAGGTGAAGAAACCTGCTAGGCAGCCTGTGTAGCAGCATCAACATCTACCTTTCCATATGTCATAAATCAATTTTAAAATGCATCCAGTTTTGAAGGGTTTTGTTTGGCTTCATTATAGCACTGATGAGCAGCAGATGCCAGCTCAATATAAGATGCTGGGTCTGAAAAAGTAAATTTTCACTCTCAAAATTCCCTTGGATTCTGTGCAGTTGCAAAGGAAACATGCCTTATGAAATCTCTCCATATCTTATTTAACCATTATATGTAAGACTTATATATAAGTCTTTAAATTACTTACCAATATCTTGATCTCATCAAAAAGGAGAAATATACGCCCAAAGTAATTGTTCAGACACTGGACAGCATTTTTTAAAGAGAAGCAGATTAAAGGGTCTCCAGCCACCTGAAGCATTTGCTCTACCAGGGGAAAAAAATAAAAAGCTATGACTGTCTTTTCATGTAGAGGGAGGACATTTGCACAGAGTCCTCTCACATGTGCCATCATGTTCTGAAGTAAGTACTGCAGCTAATTTAGTGTCTCTGACATGCTAATTAAACATCTCTGGAAACATGAGAAATATGTACTTTTAATAATATGATGGCTTTGGGGCTCAAAATAGTTAAGTATCACAACAGGAAGTACTGCAGAGTGAATGGCACTCTGTATAGAGTGATCAGGAAGAGAGGAAGAGACTGAAATTTTTTAAAGGCAACAGTAAACACTTAAAATATTGGGCACCACACTTGTGCTTTCAATAAGGTAAATGAAGCAGAGAGAGCATCCCACCTTCTCTCCACCACTGCACCAGAGAACACACAGGCAATTTCTCTGTGTCACCCCATTCCCCAGCATGTCACTTCTCTGATTCTTTGCACCCAGACATGGGGGTGGTGAACTGAAGGGTGACTCACTAAGTTATACAAGTCTATTGATCAGAGGGGGAAAAAAAAAAAAGGAGAAATATAAAGTGGAGGTGGTGCTTTCAGGAGACAAATACTTTTACATCCTATCTCCTGTGAAAAAAGCTCATGTTTTCTGAGTTCAAGCAATTGGTTTCATATGCCATTCAAATTTGCCTGTCTATGCTGCTGATGACAAATGGGAACTTCAGCCCTCATTTCACTACAAGACAAGAAGAGGGTTACTGCAGTGATGGAGGGCTGCCTCATTTTTTGCTTTGCTGTGTGACTGTTATTTCCTTCAAAAGTTTGTTTTGCCAAGCCAGCTGAAAAGCTAGGACAGTTGTTATACTGTACATGTGTTTATTTAGACTGCCAGGTTAACTTCTATGGGAGAATTTTTTCAGAAATTAGTGAGACGTGTCACAGGTCATATAATTTCTGTGCAAAGTATGGGGACCTTTCTGTGAAAGGTATGGGGACCCTGTGCAGGCAGCCCTGTGCAGAGGAAACAAGAAACTGGGCAATTTGGAGAGGGCATTTTGTACAACTATATGCTTCTGTAATGAGTGGTTGGTGAAGCTGCTCCCCTTTTGTCAGAGAGAGGATCTTTTTATTGCTACTAGAAGTGACTGAAAAACAGCTTCAGACCTGTCATTCAATAAAGGGAGCTCTTACTTTCCAAATATTGAAAACTTTTTTGTTCCAGGAATCTTCTAATAGGTGCTCGCAGGTTTTCAACATATTTAGATTCCAGCTGAAATTTTATTCTGTTCCTTTGTTAGTGGTGTTCAGTTTCAAGGAGAAAATTGCAGCCCCCTGTGCCCATACTCGTGCATTAATATAAGTCAAAGAGCTTACTCTGGGAAGGTCACTTGCACTGGGGTTTCTAACCCATCAAGAGAAGGAGACAGATGAGAGAAAAAGAGATAATTAAAACATCCACCTCTTCCAAAATGCTTTAAGGGAAAGGCAATGTTATAGGGTATTAAAATAATCCAGGACTAATATATAAAATAAAGACAGAATGCCTATCTAGCCTAACAGGGTTAAGGTAATGAGATTGGAGAAGACCTGGTGGCAACAGTGATCTGGGGCACTGTTATTATCAGTGATCTTCAAAGGAATGTAATTGGCATGAAACCACAGCAAAGTCAGCCATTCCAATTGAAAAATCTATGCTGGCTGAGAAGCAGAAAGCTGTGTCCAGAAGCCACTGTGATGACAGATTTTTGCCTGCTGGTAGGCCTAAGGATGAAATCCTCTGCTTGTCAGAGTCCTTGGGCAAAGCCATTCAAGCAGTCTAAGGCCCATTTAATATGGCATATGCTAAATCACTGGCTGGTAGTAAGGGAAAGGTCTTTTGGAGGGATGCTAAAATAAGTAGTGCTGCTGGAGATATATGTGATGAAGGCAACACAAAGGAAATGGCATATTACAGACAATGTCAGGAGATCTGCTGAGACTTAAAATTGAGACTTTGAGCTCCACAGCACATATGTCATTAGGATTGGATGATCCCACATACCTTTTTAAGAGCAGGTGCTCTGTTCCCCTCCCATTTTTTTTGTGGAAAAAGTCCTCTCAACCCATTGGATTAGTGCAATGTCCAGAAGTTCATAAGACTGCAACCTTTTCCACCTTGAGGGGTATTATAACAAAATGTATCTCTTATTTGGGACCTCTTTTTAAAGAATATATAATATCTGAGACTTACTTTCTTCTGTCAAATTACAATAAAATTGGGGAATGGGTGCAAAATTTATTGCAGCAGGGACAGATAACATGCATATAAACACAGACGATGAATGTAATTACATAAGCCTCATTGCCTAAGCAAACCAAGCTAAAAAAGATTTAATTACTGTTACTTGGTCAAGAGACACATGAAGCAAAAGCTGCTGATGTTTTGATTTTATGTCTGGTTTTTTGTTTGTTTTTTTTTTTAATAGTTGTCAGTATGATTTATATAGGGCCTAGAATAGCTGTGCACTTTTCAGAACAGTGTTCAGACTAGTGCTGGGATACAAGAAGAGTACACAACAATGAGGAACTTGGGAAGAAACTGAAATTTCAGCTATCCCAAAAAGTCAATTCCCAACCCACCCCCAAAAATTTTCAAGTGTAGGATCTTGCCCAAAGAGTCTCAATGTTTGATAATGGTGATTTGGTATTGTTTCTTCTTTTTTTTACTTCCTAAGTAGAAACACACAAGCCAAAATTTTTAAAAAGGGTTTTCCATGAGCTGGATATACAGATAGTATTTTCTTTCAGAAACATGGGCACAAATTTTTCAGGAGCAAAGGATTCTGACAGACCCTGGCAACTGCTTTGTGAACCTGGCATTACTGTCATTTTCACTGCCACAGAACAGGCTGTTTCACTGTCACTCATCCAAGGGACAGAAAGCACCTTTTTCTGGGACAGAGCTGCCAGGCTTGCAGGCATGCACCCTGGACCACCCTTGTAGTGATAACATTTTGTGTGATGACAGCAGCCTGATGCCCTGGAAGGACTTGGGGGAGCCATAGGCTCAGGAGGATTCAGGGCTATTGCAGGCAGGTGTGTTCTATGTTGGTACAAAATTCTAATGCACTAGAGCCTTATCAGAAAACGAGGCAGCACAGAACTATGTATGGTAGGTGTGTAGATTCAGATTTTATCTGCTTCTGAAAATAGGTATTGAAGAATTTGATACTTACTGGTTAACTGCAGGCAAAGCTCTCCATGAACCTACGGGCTAAGAAATAGTGCACCCCAAAGAAAATTGAGATGCATGAGGGAGGCAGAGCTGATATCTTTTTTCTATCAGGATAAAGGATCAGTGAGCTGGCTTCTTCAGTTCTACCTCCACCAGAACTCTTCAATTTTAGGGAATTAATGGATCATCTGAGGAGATTTAGATCATGATTAGAGTCTGGGACCAGAAAATGCAAAAGAAACACTCAGAAGACTCAGAATTTACCCTGTTGTGTACTGTAAGATACTGAGATTTACAGTCACTCTGGGAATCTGGAGAGAACAGTAATAGAGCATGACTGCTTAGAAGTTTTAGCAAGAATGTTTTAACTAAGCTAAAGTAAAGCTAATCAAAATAAATTTCATGTGCTTGAAATAACATATCTGAGAAAGAGATTAAGGCATTGAGATACACAGACATGTCACAGAAAGATCAGTGTGACCAATAGATGCATCTCAAAAGGTGAGAAAATTACATGAAGGATACTTGGACTGGTGCAGTACACAGGACTATCATCTAATTTCCATCAGCAGTGTCCTTTCTCAGTTTTAATAAAATTTGCTGTTTAGTTTTGAATTTATGCTACAAATTATTTTATTCTCTGAAATGGCAGTACTCAAAAACCCCCCTGTGTTTTCCATTTGGAGTGTTCTGTTGTTTTACCTCTTGCTATTCATTCCTGATACACCCTGAGAAGATCTGTGTAAAAGTCTTGTATATAATAATCTTGTATTGAAGTCTAATCCATAACCTGCTTCCATTAATGCTGTGTTGACTGAGAATAGTGTATTTCTGATGGTTTTGTAAAGTCATGGGCTTTGCTGATGCAGCTTCTGTGAAGCCTGTAATGGGTTTCATGACAATTCAGAAAAAATATTGTCAACAGCTAAATTTTCATTTTCATGGGTCTGAAAATGTACAGTTCAGGCTGGTCCCAAAATATATGGATTATGCAAGCTAAATATCTAGCTACAATGATTTCTGTAATTGAAATTGGATAGAAAATTTCTATGTGGGGGACAGTGTGGATAGATTGTAGTTTCTAACCCAAGAAGTTGGACACTGAAAAATAGAGCTGCCTATAAGTTGTGAATACAAATTTTCTATCTATACATTATTATTATTAATTATTACTTTATGAAGTCTTCCTATCCATCTTTAGAAATGCTGCTAATAGATGTACCTCTTCTAACTGCACTCATACTTAATCATACTGATTATTGAGTAGCACTTGGAAGATAAGGATTAAGCATGTTTAGAATAATCCTTAAATACTCTCAGATGCACATGAGAAACACAAAACAAGTCCTCATATCAAGTGTTCAAATAAAAAGATTAGTTAGATTACTTGTCAGTGGGAGGAAGAAGCCTGTAATTAAATTATGTTCTCTCTGTCCCAATCTGCATGGACTAAAAAATTTCACAGGTGTACTTTCTTTCATTTCCTGAGCTATATAAAGCTGTGTTGTTTACTTTACTTGAGCTCTGAGTCTTCACCAGAATCTCTGCTTTTTCCTTATATATTTTCAGATGAGCCAAAACACATTTTCTCAGCACTTTGCTTACCAAAGCAATGCATGAAGTAAACAATGTTATCTTTCTCATCAGGGTAGTCTTAAAGGAAATTTTAGTAATCCTACATGGAGGATACAGTTAATTACTGTAATTAAATGGGTAAAGACAGGATTATTTTATCTTGTAGTATCCATTACAGTTGAAACTGATACTGAACATTAAAGAGGTATTTTAATCCAAAATACATATATTTGTGCTAAAGAACTTTGATGGAATTTACTTCATTAAACTTGCACAGCTATTTTGCCCCTAATTTTGAGGTGGCCTACATAATCAGTAAGGAAAAAAAAAATACTTTAAAGGCCTTTAGAGAATGATATTCAGCTCCTGCTGGGGTGTTTGAAATCAGCTGACCAGCCTCTTTTGGTGGCACTGCAGTCCATCCCTGTAATAAGAAATTTAAGTGCTTGCTTTAGAAAGTCATTGTCACTAAGCATATTCAATAAAAGTGCAGTTTAAATAAATGGAAAAGGGAGATTGTGTTCTGGCTTTAGAGAATGTGAGCAGATCAAAGAATTGAAGATTTGACAGATACTCTTTTAATAAACTGGAGTTCATGTTCTCCTTTGACTATTTTATAGCTCTGATTTCTAAACTGTCCCAAGCAAGCTTGGTTTTAAATTTTCATGCTAGGACCTTCAACTTTCCCTGATTTATAAAAATATTTTTCATCTGCTTTATTGAAATAATGCTGTCTTCCTCTTTTACATAAGTCTGAATTAAGAGCCAACTGCTGGTACAGAAAATTGTGAGTGATTGACATCACCTATATCTGCCTGAGATGCTACTTCAGTATGCAGTCACTCAGACTTTGCACATCTCAGCAAAAATTCTGGAAAGCACCTCAAAAGTTTCACACTCAGCACAAAATTCGTGTTGAAATGCACATGAGAAAATCTTGCACTTAGCTGGAGGTTCTTCAAAAGCCAGTTATAAACTAAAAAGAAATCATTTTTTCTCTTCTCATTTGAGCTCATGCAGTCAGCCAAGCACAATATTTTAGCTGCTAAAATATTCATTTTGAGCTGTTTGTTTTCCATTACAGAACTCAATGTACATATTTAGTAGTGCAGTAATGAGTCTGATCTCTCAGCAGTAGCACACAGTTCTTGAATTCTCAGCATCATTCAGGCGTTGTTGTAGGGCACGTGTAAAAGAAGGGAGATTGAGATGAAATGAGATGAGATGAGATGAGATGAGATGAGATGAGATGAGATGAGATGAGATGAGATGAGATGAGATGAGATGAGATGAGATGAAACTGCCACCTCTGTGAATCTCACCCTAAATCCTGTGGAGCACAGCAAGTGCTCAGGTGAAACCTCCCATCTCCATGCAGAGCTGGCCACGGTGTGTAAGACCCAGGGCAGGACAAAGCAGCAGCACAGGACTCCAGCAGATTCTCAAAGGCCACCTCTTTGCCACACATTTCTGAAAATGTCCTTTTACTGAGAATCACCATCTCAAGTCTTGCAGCCAATAAAAATGTGAGACTTGGAATACATTACCAGAAGTTTTGTGAACCGCATTATGAATACAGTCTATTTTTTGTCTGTAAAGAAAGACACACATTTGTGAAGAAACACCAATCAAATAGCAATGTTAGCCATGAAAAATAACTAACACGGAGCTAGAAACTGAAATTCTGTCTCTTACTTGCTTATTTGTTTATAAGAAGAAGATTTCTAAATACATGGAGAATAGAACATGTACATATTCCAGAATCATTCAGATCTGAAGGCAACTTGAGCTAGGAAAACTGCTTTCTGGACTTTCATTCTTCCCTGGAAGGGGTTTGTATTGAAGAAAACTGAGGGCAAAATCTTCACATTGTTCCATTCATAAAAGAATGGGAAGTTGAGGTGAAGTATCCATTCCACAAAAAGCATAAAGAAGACTGCACATGAATAAGCAAACTTTCTGTCCTCAGTACTCTGATCTGTGCCAGAATTCTACCCTTAGAACAGATACAATTTATATCCAACAAGCTAGACCTGAAATCAGCCCATTTACTGTTAGTGATGTCAGGCAGGGGGATAAAATATGGCTAAATCAGAAGAATCTGAACATTTAGCAGGTGTTTTAGTTACCAGTAAATTAATTTGTGAAAGAAACTTCTGGCCAGAACAATGCAAGTGATTGTTGCAAATGAGGCTCCTGAAAATTGCCTTCCAGATGAAACTGTTAGCAAGCAGTAAAAATAAGTATATAGATAAAAATACATATAAAAACCTCAATACAGGCTATAAGATGAGACTGTTTTTTCAGTTTTAGTTTTGGTGGTGTTTTTTTTTTTCAGAAAATATGAAGGCATTTTCAAAACAATAGAAAGGTGGAATTATAAGGACAATATGTGATAAAACCAACCATTTTCCAACACCAAATCACTCATGATACTACTGGTGAATAAATCAGAATGGAAATTGTTTGGTGAGCATAAGAATAGAGCAAAAAGGTATGATGATGCAACAGGATTGCCTTAGCTTCTGAAGGTAATTTCAAACTACTCTACCTATCCTTTAGGATCTGATAATTGCAACAGGGAGTTTTTACTGCTAGGGCTGTGTGTGACAAAATCTTAGCACCCCCATGTGAGATGTATCTGTTAGATTTTAGAAGACAGCACAAGGAAAAGCCACATCTCAAAATGTCATCAAGAGAAAACCTCTCTCTTTTCAGTCCAATTATGTTCATTTTTCCCTGCCTTATTTCCCTTCTCATTTTCACCTTTCTATTCTCTGTTTTCTCTGAGCAAAAATTTTAATTTGTATATGATTAGCAAGGAAATTATTACTTCCTACAAAAGCTGGTTCACAGAAAATCCTTGTTTTGGGAACTACTTCTGTGACAGCAACACCTCTCTTTTCCTTCTTTCTATTATGAAGGCCCAAAAGAAGAATTGATGCCACAAGTTCCTCCCAAAAGCTAAGATACCATGTAATTTATCAGTAAATCACGTCAGTGATTCTACACTTCTATCAAATAGGGAACTAGTCCCAGGTAAGGGATAATTATCATTACTGTTAATGATAGTTACTGGATTCTCTAGTTCTTTATCAGAATGGTATTACAGTCATATTAAAGCAGACCTGTGGGTAGAAAAGCTATCTTCAATGGGACATGTATCCTTTAACTTCAGGGCAGTATTAGATCCATTAATCTGCAGTCATGGTGATGTTGGTTGATTTTTTTTTTTCATGAGCTAATGTACTGTTAATGAGGTGTCAATTACTGATGCAAGCAAACAGGGCAAAGAATAACATTTCTAATTGCTGTAGTTGTCACCTAAGTGCAATTATCTACTACTGCTGAAATAAATCACTTAGGATTAAAAGTTGTCTTTACAAGATTCACATTTATCTTTTTTTATTGTTCTTACCATAGCTGCTTTTCAAGTACCTCATCCTTTCCTTTTCCCTTTCCCTTTCCCTTTCCCTTTCCCTTTCCCTTTCCCTTTCCCTTTCCCTTTCCCTTTCCCTTTCCCTTTCCCCTTCCCCTTCATTAGTGGATAGAGAGATGTCAATATGCATTAAATTATGAGTATTGTTTTCCATAGATCTTAAGTAAACTTTTCCTACGTCTGTTTCAGTCTGCCCTGAAGGGTTCCTCCTGGAGAGACATAATGAGTTGTCTATACCCTATTTTTTATTTTGTTTTATTTTAAACTAATTGAACTGAAACTTTGTTCTTTCTGCCATCTAGCTGTGCTTAATAAGTTCATACAATCATGAAATCTAAGGTAATGCCAATTTTAATAGGAGAACTTCCAGGACTCTCCTACTTTAAAAGCCTTCTGAGAACAAACACCCAACAGATATAGGAACAGTTCACTGAGAAACCTCTTCCTCCAAACACAGAGAGGTTTGGATTAAAATTCAGTTTGCTCACCAACAAAGAGGCAATTATAAAGACTGCTAACAAGAAAAAAAAGCCCAGGCAGATTTTGTGGAAGCATATGATTTGTCACTCACAACATGGTACCAGAGAAAGGTGCATTTGTGGACTTCATTATCCTCTCCTGACCCAGGCTGTGTTGACAGAGGTCTCCCAATTAGCCTGAAGCAGAGTTAACAAGGTAGCATCCAAGGAGGCAAAGTGTTTCTGGCTGTAGGGTGTAAAGAGCTGCTTATTCTTTCCCTCTAATTGGAACAGAGCATCCTCCCTCTCCTGACCCCCTTCCCTGGCAGCACCTGAATCTACAACACTCCCTCCATGCCCACGATGTAAACCCCAAGAACTCACTGGTGGCAGCAGCTCATCTTTCAGATCACATTTCCCACTGACTTGGAGTCTCTATCTGGAACCCATGGAAAAGCAAACCCTTCCCAGAGTCCAACTACATCTTTCAAAAACATACTCTTGTTACAAGCATCAGCTCCTGGCAGATACTTAACAAAACCAATACTTTCCTTCGTGCTTCCCCCACATTTTCAGCTTTGCTGCTGCTTTCATTAGCTCCTTGTTGCATACTCTGAGCACACAAATTTTTGCAAGGCTAGGGAGGAGCCTAATTGCATTAATCTTTCTGCTGTAAGCCAGTCTACCTGCGTTACATGTGAATGCAAACTGTGGGGAGCCAGCAGTGAAATAAATGTATTTCACACAGTGGGTAAAGTATGTCTGGAGAGATGAAAGATGTTATTTATTTTTTCTATGCCTCTCTTTTCATGTCTTGGATGCTTTTCTGTGAAAAAATTTTTAGCTCTTCAAATGGTCTCTGTCCTTTTTGACATGATGTCTTTTCAGCTATCTTTCCAGCTCTATTCACTTCCCAAAATAGCCACATTATCACACAAAAGAAAGTGAAGCAAAGACATCAGACACTGATCTAAGATGTCCAGATCAGCAACAGCACTGGGGAAATCAAGGTTAGAGGCAGTATGCACAAACAGACATCAATTTGTCATATTACAAAAGCTGGAGGTTTTCCATCAGTGCTGCTTCCTGTAGCAAACATGCTTCAGGGCCACTTGATACGAATTCTCAAGGCAAGCTTATAGTTGCATATGCCTCTTATCCAGCCTGGTGATATTTTTGGCCTTGACCATTTTTTCAGCACTTTGATGGAGCCTTCTGCATAAATCAGTCTCCCTAAAAAGTGAAGCAGCATGAGCATGAAGTTTAAATATTTTTAACCTTCCACTTATAAATTATATGGTGGTGATATAAGAAGATCTGGTGACATGAGTCAAATTATTTCAATAAAAAAGGGCAAATACAGGAAAATCCAGAGAATCTCGAAGGTTGTCATGACAATTTGCCTTTCTGTTATAATAGTTTCACCTTCAAAAGTAGAAAAGCAAAAAGTAGAAAAGCAAAGTCATTATGTATGAAACTAAACAAAAAGCATTACATAGATACTTTCTCTTGAGCTCTTAAAGAAATAATCAAATTTGGTTTTAACCCAATTTTGCAAAAACATGATAGAACCATCTTACAAAAAGCCAGATGATCAGAGTGGTCTCTAAAAGTTGTTGATATGGCATATAAAAGATGCAGCACTGCCTACTAAACAATCTTTGGGCCAGAATGAAGGAGAATTTAAGTGAAATGATGGGAGGGAAAATGAAGTTGTTGAAGAGATTTTGTTTGAGAAGATCCTGAGCTGCAGGTTGCCAGAATTCAGATGGCTGTAACACAGAACACTTGGTTGTCTTCTTGCCATGCCATCATCCTTTCCCCTCTCACTGGCACCTACCTGCTAGAAGGCCTCCAGGACCTCCTGGAGACTTGCCCTGCTGCAGTGGGAATATTCTACATAACCTAAAGCAACTTGGCAGAAATATGTTCAGTGTGAATGACTTGAAGACACAAGGCCAAAAATTTAAGGTAATTTACTCTCATTTGTCATACTGGGAAAGTGGAAAGAAGCTGAACAGCAAGGGTTGAATCTTCTTGTGGAAGTAATGAAGTCTCCAGTTCTGATATTTGCTAAAATAAAATATTTAAAGGGCTGGAAACAAGTAGACTGTGTCCAAGAAATATTGAATATCATCAAAGAAGAACCATTATGAACCGTCTATTCTATAAGTTAAATTAATTCTAGGAGTCATATACTGTCCAAAGAGATGTGTTGCTCCTCCATAAAATTATTCTTTAAAATAATTGAAAAGTGAAGTCAGTCACCTGGTACCAGAGCAGAACATAATAGCAATTATTTAAGAGGTTGAAACAACTCCCATTGAATCTCTGGTACTTCTCTCTTTTGATGTTAGCAACCAAATATTTGTAAGAGCAGATCTTAGCAACTGTGGATTAAGGAACTATTGAAATACCTTCCTGAAGTCAGTTACTTTTGATTTAAGGATGATGAATAATACTGAAAGGAGAAATACTGTGAAACTGTCTGACCTTTCTTAGTTATAAACACAGGAAAAATCTTGAAGGATGAGAGTCTCATGAACTTGTTCATGACTACATGTTGTTCTTGTCAGGTTAACCAGCTATGCCTTGGTTAATATGACAGCAAGCTTTCAATAATGCTGACAGTGAGGTTTATTGTTTGTTTGTTTGTTTATGGTTTTTGTTTGGTTTGTTGTTTTTTGTTTTGGTGGGGAGGTTATGGGATGAAAAGAAAGGAAAAAAAACAGGAAGAAATTGAATTTGAGACTACCTGGCACAACTTTTTCAATGAAATTTGGGGAAAAGATGTAAAAACATCAGTTTGGATCACTTAAAAATCATGTATTAAAAAAATAAAATCTTTTTTACTTGCAAGATATTTGAAATATTTTTACTTACAATGATTGTAGTGAAATTTATCTGAGAAAAGGGACTCCATCTTATATAGCCTAATATTCAATCCAACACCACAACCCCCCACCCTGGTGCAAATGGAGGCCTTTTCCTCATCTTATTGTTTGTTACTTGGAAGAGGAGGAAATGTGATCAGAGGGCTCAGTCAAATAGGAGCCCCAGTCAAGAAGATTTCAGATCATTCAGGGCTATCTATGGCTTGGAGTCCCTGCAAAACTTGACTTCTTTCCGTATTGCTGCATCTTCTGACATAATCTGCCAGCCAAAAAAAAATTAACCTTTAGGTCAATCTCACAGACTTGCACAGCAGAATTGGCAGTGAAATCTATTTGGCAGCCAGAGTTCTCAGAGAGAACAGTGTTTGTTACTCAGCTGGGTCCTTCACAGGTTACTTCTTTATTTACATTGATGGAAAATATATGAATGTGACATTTTGAATTAACACGTAGTGATTTCTTAGTCATCTTTTTAGATTAGAACTAAGGGACCTTCTTGCTGTGTTAGTGAGAGGATAAATGAGGCCATGCACACCTTAGAGCAGTGCCCTGGCAGGGTGGAACCTTAAACAAGATTGAAAAGACAGACATAGGAGGAAGACATCAAGGAAATAGCACCATGACCAGAGAGGTTGTTTTGCAATGCAAATATAAAAATGTATCAATTTTCAATGAGGAAAAATAAATTAGTGATGTGACAATTATATTAACCATCTATTGTTGTTGTTAGACTTTTAATTTGCCTTGTAATCTACAGCTATTATATTAATGAGATGAATAAAAATTGATTGTATTATGCATTAGAGAACAATCCAATTTTAACTAGCATCAGTGGGCTGTTGTTTTCTAGGTGGTTTATTATTATGGTTTGGACTGGTTGAAGATTTGTTGGACATCGATTGGAAAATGCCATTCTCTAACAAAAAGGAAATTAAAAATTGGCATAAGAATTAATTGTGACCACTGAGTGCTAAACTGAAAAAGACTTTCAGAAGTTATTTCAGCAGTAGAGATCTGGTGATGCCTCATTAGCTACCCCAGACTTCAGAAGAAATATGTTAGCATAATCACTTTAAAATTCCCATGCTAATTAAAATTTTGCTTTCTTTTGCACTGTTTGTTTCTTTCAGAAGTACAGTAGCATCCCCCTCATTAGAACTGTTGCAACTTTTAAAGCAATGAATCCTTTTCAATTCACATCTTACACTGAGTTATTCCCCATTTTTTGCATTCTATTGGTTTCCACAGCTTCTCCAGAGCTTATGTAAAGCACCATACTTCTGTGTCTGGACCTCCACTTAGTCAACTGCACCTCTGAAGAGATATGTTCCTGACAGAATCAATCATATTTTTCCTATTGTTAAAAATAGTGATTGTGAAATCATTGAAAAACAATGATTGCTGGTATTATGACTCTATTTTTGTGAGTACTATGACTCTACCTTTGTGTGTCATACAACTCTGGCTGATGATGCCACTTAACTCACTGACAAAGCACCAGATCAGAAATTGAGGTGTTCCCAAATAGCACTGAAACAGTGAATAGATATTTTGCAGAATATTTTTTTCTGAAATGAAAAATATTCATGTGTGTGTGTGTATATATATTAATTTCTAGATGGCTATCCTAAAGAGGAAATGGTTTACAGATGGAGGAAAAATTCAGTGGAGGCTGCTGACCAGAAATCTTGGAGACTCTATCAGTTTGACTTTATGGGTCTCAGAAATACTTCAGAAATTGTGAAAACCTCTGCAGGTAAGAATGATACAAATGGTAGTGCTTTTTCTGGAATTCAGATTATTTAAAAATATTTATCCTTGTTTTGCTTTCATTCAAGTGAAAATTGATTTTAATATGTTCCAATGTTCATCTTAGAATCTGTAAAGTTCAGACCTCAGAAATATTGACTTTTTCTTGATTTTTGATAATCTCTACTCTTCTAGTGATTTCACAAACTGAGGAATAAATGTTTGCTTGATATGGCTGTTTGTTACAGGCTTGGAGTTACTCTCTGATTCTCATTCCTCATTTATTAAGCCACTCCTGCATTGAATCTGTCTTTACCATAAATTAAAGAGAAAGATTTTTAGCACAATAGTAGGTTAGTGAAATTAGACACTTTCTGTACTTAATAATTCAGACAATGGTTTAATATTTTTTCTCAACATTTCAAAGACATTCTCTCAGTTGATAAATGCCTTTGCTAGTGACCTTACCAAATGATTGCAGTTAGAATGTCATGATGCCTATTCTATTTCTTCAGAAATCTTGCTGTTTCTTATAGCACAGTAATATAGATAAAAAGTGTTTAAATGGGATACATTATTTGAACTGGATAAATTGAGGTCACACTGTGTCTAAACTTTATATGTGACTGCAGTAAACTCATAATTACCATGATTTGGTAATCTCACAGCTGCTAAGGGAATCTGCTAGAAGCAACCTTCGGCTTAACAGGTGGTGAATTTTTGAAAAAATCTGACTCTTTTTTTTTTTTTTTTTTTTTTAAAGGTAAGCAAAGCTAAGCTATTCTTTTAAAAACACTGTGAATAACATTAATAATTAAAAAATTATAAATCTTTGAAACTACTGCTGTTCAGTCCAGGCCCACTCACTAATATCAGCAATGAATTCTTAGAGCTAGATAGCAAATTCTATAATGAAAAGTCACTAAAGCTTTAGTGAATATTTTGAGATGGTGGTTTAGCAGGAGAAGATGCTGCAAAGAGCACACATGTGAAACTTGTATTTTGTATGGATACAAAGCCCTTTAATGTGCAAGTTACACAGGAATGCAAATTTCCCATAAATTGAATCAGATACAAACACTAAATCATTAAAGTATCTATGTATGTGGTTTAACCCCAGCTGTCAGCTTAACCACATGCAGCTGCTCACTCACTTTCTCTGGCAGGATGGGGGAGAGAATCAGAAGAATAAAAGCAAGGAAGCTCATGGGTTAAGATAAAGATAGTTTAATAGGGAAGGAAAAAGCTGTGCACCCAGGCAAAGCAAAATAAGAAATTAATTCACTGCTTCCCATGGGCAGGCAGGTGTTCAGCTTGCTCCAAGAAAACAGTGAGGTTGAAGCTGGATGATCTTCAAGGTCCCCTTCCAACCTAAAGCATTCTATGATTGCATGAAAAAGGATTACTGAGTTATTATTAATTTAACAGCAGTGTTTTGGTAAACAAATCTATTTAACTCTGCCAGGGCAAAACCATATTTTTAGAGGTCATATTTAAACAAGTGAATGGATAATGTGGAACAAAGAAAAACCTTTTTCCTATGTTCTTTATAGCATGTGCCCAGTTCTTACTAAGATGAGTGAGTTGGCACAATATTTTTGTATAATTGCTACTGAACTTAAGTTACTGGAACCACATGATATTTCTACTCTCCTATATGCACCACAGTGTCAGAAAGTTGTTGACAAACTGCAGCTTATTCAAATACTGAAAAATCAAAAACAACAAAAAAATCCCTGTCAGGAGATTGTGGCATCTAATGTGGAAGAAACAATGTAAAATGTATGTATTGTCACCTGGAGATATTAGGTCAGAAGAATGAGTTGTACATTTCATCAGTTATCTAAGAAAGGTGTCAACAAACATGTGAGAGATGTAAAAAATAAACCCCTGAGTTTGCACGAGGACCTGAGTTTTCAGAAAATAGACTATATTTTGTTACTCTATAGTACAAGGTAATTTCAAAGGCCAGGTTTACTGAATGTCAACAATATTTACTGTCAAGAGTAAACCAGGGCCAGGACTTGAGGAAAAGCAAGTACATAGGAAAACCTTGAGTATGCCCATGCTGTAGTGTAAGGAGTTCTGAAACAGAGGAAAAGGGACAGGACACAGTGTAATATGTCTCTGAAAAAAATTGAGGCAATTCTTTGACTACCTGCTGTGTCTAAATATATGTGAACAAATAGGATAAAGAGGCATCTGTACTCTGGAACATATCTATTTACTGAAGTAAAGCCATCCAAGAAGTTTGAGAATTAGAGAACCCACCAAGCTGCTGTTTCCTACTGTTTGGACAATCTGTGATAAAGGGAGGTGGCAGCTGCTTCTTCCAGGTGTCACATCTCCTTTGCAGCCGTGCCACGGGGGGCTGCAGGTGGCCAAAAAAGAGATGCCAAGTTTTTGCATTCAAGGCACCTGGAGAAGGAGACTGCCCTGAGGCTGCCCCCAGCACACTGTGGGTGTCCTCGAGTTCATGCTGCTCCTCAGAGAGAGCAGCTCCCACCCTAAGCTCTGGCCGTGAGGAAGCCCAAAATGCCCCAGCAGCCTCCAGCCCTTTGCAGACTCAGCACAGAAAGGAAAAGCAGCATTGTTCAGGGTGCTGCACAGGGATCATTCCAAATAAAAAGTTAGGAGAAGGGAAACAGGCTGGATACCAAGAAAAGCTGTCTGAAAAAGGTACTAAACATCATGTCTTCCTCCCAAGGGAAATTTGTGAAGTTACTATTACAGAGGGCATTTAAAAGCAGACTAGGCATAAGATGCAGGGACCAGTCCTGCACTAAGAGATGGATTCAAAACCTTAATTTCTTCTTTGCTTCTCACACCTTTCTGCTTGTTTATGACACTATTGCTTCTGACTAAATTACATCTATATTATGTGAGAGATGCTGCAGTGCTACCTTCCTACATCCAGCTTGGGGATCTCTTTTTATCTCCTGTTCAGCCATGTTCTGGGTATAATGAAGGTAGGTCACACTGACCACACAGCAACTTAATGCTGTTCTTCATTTGCATTATGTCCTTTCTTGGTAGTCATTTTTCGTGACAGAATTATTAGATTTAAGACTTGTCAGTGTTCTGCTTTTTTTATTTTTTTCAGTCTTTCCAAACCTTTTTCAGACATTTAAATAACCTTTATGTTAATCTATGACAATTTGAGAGGTATGTGAGTAGGAAGCCAGCTGTCACAGAGTGTATTTCAGAAATCTAAGCAATATGAAAAATGTCATCTTTTGCACTAAACTAGCAGTGGCTTAAATTATTGACACAGTGTTGTACTTTGCTCTTTTTTTACAATAAGCTGGCAGCCAAATAAAGTCTTCATTGCCACCAGGAAGAAGTGAACAGCTTTTTCCTGAGGATTTATTTTTTAACTTAATGCTAAGATATAAACACACAAAAATAATACCTACTGCAAATGGTGATTGCATGCAATAAACAGCAGAAATCACTGTGCTGGTAGTACAGTCATAAACCTTTATCTTGAACCCTAAGAAAGTTCTCACTGTCAGGTGATATCAAATTAATTCACAAATACTGGAAAATTCTGCTGTGGCCATCTGGCAAGATAGTCAGATACTGTAACAAGAGCACTTCCCCTGCTGCAATGTCAAATAAGGCTGACAAAAGTAATTAAAAGTGGGGAGCACTAAGCCACCTGTGAAAAGAAAGGACAAGCTGCATGTATAGAAAAAATGTGCAGATTTTAAAACTGCAAGTCAGCTAATGGAAAGGTGACCAGGACAACAGGAAAGGGAAGGATGTCATCTTTAAAAGCACTCTGTGTGTTTGTAGTAAACTTCAGTTTTCTGCGTCCTAGACATTACAAATACCCTTAAGGGGGGTGGTGGGGTGGGGCATGGGAAGAGAACAAAAACAAAGACCAGGAATAATCTACAATAGAATTATGGAGGACTCCACAATTAAAGCTTGTGGTCTGAGTTGTAGTGTTGCTTGCACTTTTCTGCTGATATCTCCCTCAAAAAGTCTTTTCATTTGTTTAAAACCACTCTTAGATATATACAAAACCCTTCTTTTCATTCACTTAAAAACTTCTTTGCATTATACAAGTGTTGTTTGTATTCTTCCTCAGATGCTTTTAGCCTGAGAGATTTTTGCAGTTCAAAGGGCCTTTGCATAAATGAGTTCAAGATAATTAATCAGAAATAGAAAACATCAATAAAAGAACCTTATTTTTTTAAAAAATATAGCTGATTATTGCAAATTATATATATGGAATCAGACAGAAAGCTCCATTTCATAGATTCTGAATTATTCCAGACATCAATATTCAAACTCAATAAATAACCATAATAACTGCCATAAGAAGGCACACCTTGGTTCACATGGTTGGGTGATGATTAGTGGAGTCTGCCTATCATACAACCTCTAAACGGTGCTTTATGTTTTGAAATTGCTGTTTCATTAAATACCTCAGCTTAAATGATGCTCTCAGCCCTGTATCACAGGGCTGCAAATCAAGGTTGATATCTGTTGTCACAGATTTAGATAAAGCTCTTTTGGGTCATGCCAATAACAACACAAATTAAAGTACAGATTCTGTTGCAAAGTACTCAAAACTAACACAGAACAAAATCAAGCAAACTTGTCTTCCAAAAAAATGCAAATATCTGCATACATATATACCTGTATGTATACATATATACATATATGGCTACTGGCAGAGAAGAGAGGGGACAGACATGTTTTTATAAGAATGCCAAACTTCACTAGGAGAGCCCCCATCAAGTCAAATGTGTCTTTGCAGCACAGAACACCAGCTACATCCTGGACTCCATCAAAAGCAACCCTGTCCCACCCCTGGGAGTGTTCAAGGTCAGACTGGATGGGGCTTGGAGCAATCTGCTCTAGTGGAAGGTGTCCATGCCCATGCTGCAAGACATGACACCAGATGATCTTTAAGATCCCTTCCAGCCCAAACCATTCTGTGATTGTGATTCTGTGGGTGAGCCTGAGACTCACATTAGTTGATGCTCCTTGGCTTTGTCAGAAGTCAACACACTCCCAAGACTTATCCAGAGGAAATGGTGCCCATGCCTTCCTATTCTGTTAGGTGTGCAAAGAACAGCTGACTTGGGAAAGCATTTCAAAATGGTCACCTTTGCTTACTATTTACTGTCCAGGGCTCCCAGATCACTTAGCTGTAGGCGCAGAGAGCCCACAAGAGGAACCCACACAAGGAGGCCAGATTGACCAGTGCCATTCCAGCCATCCCACAGGACGGTGTTAACAGGGCAGGACCACCACCCATCCCAACCATCAGACCCACGAGGAAAGGCCAGGGTCAGCAACAGGCAGCTGAACCCCTGAGCTGGAGGAAGAGGTTGCAAGAAAGGTGATAAACAAGGATTGTCAGAAGTTTATCAGTGAACTGCAACCTGCTGATGCCCTTATGGTCTTGACAGTGAGTGGAAAACATGCACAAAATGCCACAGTAACTGAATGTGACTACTCCATGCATACTTCTTCTTAATCTGATTCAGTCACCTCCTCATGTGCCAGATAACTCATCTAGAGATATTTATTTAATCTATATCTATAAAACTTACAGGTTTTAAAGCCATTGACTTTTTTAATGTGCCACTGAGTCTTGATGCCTCAACAGAGAGCTCTTGTCACCTCTGTTCTCCCCAGGACAAATGTGGATTTGAGGACTTTTTTCCTCAAATGCTAAATTCATTGGGATCAAGAAGACGCTACCTCAGTTTACTGTGTTGTACAGATTGTCTTTAACCAGGTGTCACCCTGAAGCAGACAGGTGGAGACTCAGAAAAATACAATGCACCATTTTAAAATAGTGTCTGTTTTCACTTAGATGGCATTGCAGGATCTTTGCCTCTTTCTCCACGGGTGTCTCATTGTCCTGGTTCCACATAGGACAGGGTTAGTTTTGCAGTGGCCAGGAGAGGCATGGCCATGATGTGGATGTTATTCTACAGCAGCTTCATTGGGTGGAGGGAAAGGGACTCCAAAAACACTGTAAAATCTAGAATGTTCATACAGTTTCAGATTACTTTGTGGGTAGCACCTGGATTTGAGCTGACTCTCTCATTCTTTGGCTGCTTTCAGAGAACAGAATAGTACTGTAAGTCTTTTGCCTCAGCAGAAATCCTGGAATGAGGGAATATCTCAGGACTTACTTCCTGATAGTAAATACCAAAAGAAAATTAGCCTGGTTATAAGAAGATTTAGCAATAATCTTTTTGTTGACAGGGTTTTTATCTCTGATACAGTATTTGGAATAAACCAAATCCCTTTTTTTGCAGAGAAATCAACAGTATTGACTTTTAAAAGACATTCATTCACATGTCAAACAGCAATTGATCAGTGTTAATATTTTGAATATTATGAAGTTTTTCTAAAAGAAGCTTCAGTTTTTATTTTTAACAGTAATTCATGTAATAGTCTGATAACTTTGTCATTAGCTACTCAGATTAGAAATTTAATAAATAAATAGGTCATTGCTAATAATACTTCTAGTCTATTAAAGCATTTTCCTATGTTGCTTGCAAGTTTGACAGACATTAATGGCAATAAAAACTTTTATGTTGCCCTGAAAATCCAGTACTTGCCCATCTTGTTACAAAACTCTCTCATAAAGTTCATAGTAAGACATCTTCTGAAAAGAGTGATTTATAACTGCATCAATAGCCTGCTGGAATTAATGGAACTTTTCCCTGGTGCTGGCCTGGGAGCAGATCCTGAAATGTAGAAGCCTGAAACTGTGTATTTAATGTGAGTATTTCTTTAGTCACTAGAAACTAGAGAAAGCTCAGCTTAATAATATGAGTGGGATAAATATAACATGCTCTAAAAACATCTTCCCTCTTCTTTTCACAAATAGTACAGCAGGTAACTAGAATAAGAGGGGTAGAGATAATATTAGTCCTCTCCATATTTTGTAAGTTCAGCAGAACTGCAGATATAACTTCTTTTATTCTTATGCTTTGCCTTGCAGAGACAAATGCTTAATGTCCTTTGTATTGGTCCTTACTGCAGCAAATGGTAAGAGATAAGAAGGAATAAGAAGTGATTTTACTTAGAACAAAAAAACAGACAATAGAAGACTTGGGGGCAAGTCTTCACCTACATTTTTTCTGAAGGGAAAATTTCAATAGGAAGCAATTTTCCCTAAAAAGATATCTAGTTGTCCTTGTTAAAGGACCTCAAGTTGTCCTTTTGAAAAGGCTTCCATATTGTATAGAAAAACACAGAGTCTTTTTTCCGTTGTGTTTTCCTTCAGCTGATGTTTTTATCTGATAGTTCCATCTTTTGGAATGTTTAGTATGTGTCTGACTTTAGGCTTTAAGGTTCCTTAATTAGTGTCATCATTAACTCATCAAGTGACAATGCTATATTTGTGGCTTCTCTCTCTACATGGAGTCCTGATCTCCTGCTCCCTTCTGCTGGAGCTACATAAATTTCCATTCCAGGATAGTTCACCAGGAGCAAGGCTGACTCTGTTCTCCAGTAACAATAAGCCTCAGGGGTTTATCCTGAGCTCCCCTCTGAGCTAGAAAGAGTGATTGGATATTTAATAGCAGTATGAAGAACTAAGAAAACCCCTGACAGAATTTAGCAGAAAGGCTAGCCAAGTCACTCACTTGAGAAATAGGGACTTTGGTCTCAAATGTCCTGGTGCTTTTACCAGAGATCACAAGGTAAAAAATAAAAGACTGGAATTGCTTCCATGTTTTGGTAGGAAAAAGATCTTTATTCCTTTGTTCTGAAGAACAGAGCTGTGAATTCAACAGAGGCCTTCTTGATAGCAGTCACTTATCTGCATTTTCCCTGCCCAGCCTAGATGACACTGAGGTAAGCTGACAGTTTCTAGGAATTTGTTCTGAGATTTCCAGCTCCCTCACTGCTCTCTGCAGTGATGACACAATTTGATCTATGAGGATAGTTGTGTGGCCAGGCATTGCCAAATAAGAAGCCACACTGCCATTTGTATGATACCCTTGATCTGGGACATTTTTATAAAGGCAGTGACAGGTTGTCATGGTGGCTAAAGCTGTAGGGAGAGAGGGAAGTATTTCCAGGGAAAAGACACCACAACTGCAGTCACAATGGCTTTACAAGTGTCTTTAATATACAAAATGCAAAACAGAATTGGATCAATAGCTTGACTTCTAATTAGGTGCATAATGTAGACAGAGTATTTTGTCTCAAATTGTGAAACATATCTTGACCTGCAATGCAGATTGGTGATACAATTTCTGTTATTAATATCTCTGTGATGGGGGTGGAAATATTACATAAGAACTGTGAGACTGTTTGCATTTATTCAGCTGAGAATAACCTTCTATATTTGCTGTTCCAGCACCTCTGACTTTTATTCCTACTTCTTTGTCATCAGACCACTGTATTGGTGATTTATGGTTGGCTCAATCAAAAGCTTTATATAAATGCAGACTATGAAGGTTTGGCCTTTGGCCAGGGTTGCATAGTCACTAAAATGTCATCTAAAAGTCTTTCAGAAGCAAAAATTTGACTTAATTTAAAACTCACAGTATTGGCAAAGATATTTTATATTTTATACACTTCCAAATCTACGATATTAATGAAAATTTTTAAGATACAGAGAGTACAGAAGAGCTATTCACATGCTGCAGAAAGGTGCTAAGTGTCTTTTTAGATTTCAATTTCCCATAAACTAACAAAAATTGCAACACAGACTAGTTACTTGCTAGAAAAATCTCTACATTTAGCCTTTACTCCACATCAGGATCATGTTTCCAGATTTCTTTCATGGGGTGGTGGAAGCTTTTTCCTCTAGGACCCTTTTCTGCACCTAATATTCATAACTTTCAGGTCTTGTTCATAATAACAGCTCCATTTCAGTCAACACCTTCTGCTTCATAGTTACACTGGCAAGAGCCAAAATCTTTCCTATGATTAGCTGCCTGATGCTGGATTTATCCACTGTCTGCTGAAGCCAATATTCGTCTTACCTTTATCTGCCAGAAAGTCTGGCACATAGGAGCTATGCTGTCAGATAGCTAGGAAATGGCACAGTACAAGAATAAGCCTTCAGAAAGTTTCCAAACCTCCCAGCAAATACATTCCAGAAATGTAAGTAGGCCTGCCATGACAAGAAACTGCCACAGCATCCCATAGAAAACCAGAGGGGAATCCTTGGCATTTCTGTGAGGCCATTTGGCAGTGACAAAATCCTCACCTGGCAGCAGTCACAATGCATTGCAGAGTTTACAAAATAATTTTGACAGACGACACCAAAATTTGCTCTTTACATCAGAAAAAGTTAATTGTAGTGAGCTTGAGACAAACTGAAGGTGTGAATCAGAAGTCCATTGCAGGAAGATATATAATCTCAAGAGTACAGGAAGGTGGCATTAGGAAAGGGATCTCAAAATACTCAAGTGATTTGTACTAAAATCTGCCAATGTCCTTCTGCTTCTGAAAAGATAAATGCTTTTGAATGCACTGCCTTCTTGAATGAGCCTTGTAAGTGAATCTGTTTGGTGTTTTAGACATTGTTCTATAAAACAGGGGTGAGCTATAATAGTAGGCAATATCCTTATAGAAGATAATTCTGCATGATAATGGGGTATTTCCTTGTCAAGCTTTCTTTCAAAATCTTTTGGTCTTTCTCAGAAATTACAATCTTGTATTGATCCTCAGTGGAGAGGAAAATTTTTCATTCTAACATGACCTCTAAAGACTACATTTAGCTATTCTGAACACCTGTAGATTGCTCCCCAATGCAAGATATTTGCAATACATTCTTTTTATTTACCAGAAACAATCCACAGTTACTTCTCTTTAGGTTGTACAAACCTTTCAAGTCTGTCTTGGACCTGGGGACACCCTGCTCCAGGTTCCCCTCCCCACCCCCCAAAAAAAACAGGACATGGTGTTGTATCAAAGGAGAACAGTTTATTTTTAGATAAATGTAATGCACAGATTTTCATGTGGGAAGTACATAACCACCACCCACATTCTAATTCAAGTCAGTATCACAGTTAATTGCACAGCTCTTTTAGGGAGGAGCAGTCAGAGTGAAAAAAATCTGAAGCTCTTTCTGCTCTTCATATCCATAGCTTCAGGCATGTCCCTTGCAAGCTATAAACAGATTGCCAAATTATTCCTTCAGTAATACTGATTCAAAACAGAAATTGTCTTAGAGTAATGAAGTACAAGTATCATAGAATTGCAAAGCAGTCTGAAGGGAAAAAAGAATATGCTTCTAATTCATTGTTCACTGCACACAGATTGCTGTTGAACACATAAAGATCTCAAAGGTTAAAGGAATTTAAATTCTCATGCACCTTCCTACTGTAGTTGGACACTTAACAAAATAATGCAAATCTTTAAGCAAACATGAAGCAAAACATACAGATCATAGTTTTAGCATGTGACTGGTTTACTTTGATTTGAATTTTTCTCTGTCTAGTTAATTTTTTAAATAAGGATACATTCCAGAAAAAAAGCCCCAAACTGTTACATATATGTCTATTAATATAAAACATTGATTAAAATGTCTGTTTTAGCAATACCAATTTACACACTCCCATTCCAAACTCTCTATTTTATCCTTATTCTTCTGTTCCTCCACTGAGAAAGAGCATGTCTGTTTGCTTTTCTAAATGCTTCATTCAAAAGGAAGAAAATGTGACAAACGTTGCCAGTGTTAACACAATAGATAAAGAGAGAACCAAATGTTTTCAAATGTGAAAAAATCTTGTTGCAGCTTTCTCTTATTTAAATAGATAGAGTTATTTCTAAGGACACATCTTGAGCATCATTTCTGGAAAAGAACAAGTTCTTGAATACATTTCCACAGTGCCTGCAAGGATCCTCTCAGCAAACTCTGAACTTCAGGTCACCACTGGCTAACACTCATGGAATTAATTGATGTTTTCTATAAGTCAGGCTGTCTCCAGAATGTGTTTGCTCATGGGACAGGCATCATCAAAAACTTTTAAGGAGCAAACTTGGACTGTTTTTACTATTTGAAGTTACCAGAAACATTGAGGCAGGGAAGCTGTATCATGTGGTGAGACCATTCCCTTTGCAATGAAGTGCATCCTTGAGGATGCTCTCAATGGTGGGTTGCTGAAAGCTCCCTCCATCACCTGGCAGAACTAGTGAGGGTGCAGAGCTGAGCTTTAGCATCCTCTAACAGCAAATAAAGCAGCTGGAAACTGTTTTGGTCTTGGCATTCTGAACTATCACTTACAGGTGTTGACATTTTAGGTTTAGCCATGTCCTATGACATAACAAAAGCCATTTTGACTTAACTTTTAAGCCTCAGAATTCATTTCAGGCCGAAGTCCATTGCAAATGGTGCTTAATCCCATTCTCTAACATCATGTGTTTAAAAATCAGATCCATGGTGACATGTGCAGAGGACAGTATTGCAAAATGCTAATTAATACCCTATCATCTAGGAAGGGATAATTCCTTTAAACTTAATAGAAAGTTTTCCCATTGTGACAATCTTAAAATAACACTGTACTTTAATTATATTCCTTTTTTTCCCCCTGAAATCTGTTATTCTTATGACAAATAAATCTTTCTAGGACAGACAGAGAAGTCCAAGAATTATAGCAAACAATACATTTGTTATTTCTTCTGGTTTTGGTAACTTCAGCTGCCTCTGATATTGAACTGCCAGTGTGCCCTTTTTTTACCCTATACTCAAAATAGTTTTTAAAATATGAGCACTGAAGACATATCATCTCAGTTGTTTGGAGAAAAAAAAAAATTACTCTGGTAGCTGAATCTGAGACTGAACCAGTGATAATTAGCCATTGCATTATAAGGTAACTTGTAAAGTTTGGGGTTTTTTTGTAGTTTCTAAATTTATACATAAATTCCCATTTTTCTCCATTTCTTCCCAAAGTTTTTAATAAATTGACAAGAAAAAAAAATATGATTTCAAGTGTTGCATATTGTAGAAGTAATAGTTTCTTGAAGAATGATGTAAACATAACTTTGTACCCTTAAGGATGAATTGCTGAAAACAAATAGAATTTTGAAGACCACAGCCCACAATTTACTTGAGATAATCTCTCTTTGACTGAAAGATTCTTGTACAACCTTATAATTGTCATTTGGAAGTGTTTTCTTAGTAGTCTGGCTCAGAAAAAAAAATACAGAAAATTTATTTGTTGTCTGTTTATTGTAAGCTCTAAGCTGATCCTGTAGAGTAGATGTGAGATGCTATTATCATTTTCAGCTTTTCTTCAGAAAGCTTCTGTGAAAGGCAGTGAAAATGAAGTAGCTTTAGCATTATGTATTTCAGAAACTACCTTCATCTTACCTTATTTAAATTTCTGTAAGTAAAAAAAGGACATAACTAATTCTGGAGTTGAATTGAGTAAGATAATGAAAATAATATTGTTGAAGGTTTTTTTCATTGAATTCATGCTTTTGATTCGTGAATCTTTCAGTACGTTAAAATTTGTGTTTGTCATTTTTTTTACTTTGGTTTTGCTTTGTTCTGAAAGATGTTTTTTATTCTCCTACTAAGGAAAGTTGACAGCCACTTAAAGCACAGACAGTGCCATTGTGGTCAATGCATCACAAAAGATTTTTTTTATAATTGTATTGATAAATTGTTTATTAAAAGTATTCAACAAATACCAAATAAATAACAGCAAATCCATTTGACTATACTCAAGGACATTCTTAGAATGTTATAATAATCAAATAGGGGAATAATTGTTCCCTAGTCCATCATATATCTTAATTACAATTTAAAACTTTTAATTGTGGGATGGGATTCAACACAAATACATTTTATGCCTCTTGGTATTGGATCAAAACCACCCAAGACACACTTGAATAGGAGCAATCACTTATAATCTAACTATGCTGGTTTGGATGCCAAAAATAAAAAAAAAAATCTCTGTTTTCACCAGTTTTATGCCAATTTGACTCAAATATGTCAAGTCTAGCTTGCCTTTCCACACCTAGGCCTCTTTGCTTGTTTGTATTTTTCCTTCTTTGTCCAAAGATTATTTTCCCTTAGCACTACTGTTCTGCTTCCCACATCAGTGTGCTTTTACTATCCTTTGAACACATACTTGAACAAGACCTTCCTTGACCTTTTGCCACAGCCCTGCTGCCTTCTTCTTGGCTATTGTGCTTTCTTATCAGCACAGACATTGCCATTCTTTCCCTACCCAGAGGCGTGACACCATGACCTGACAAGGGTCATGCTCCATTACAGCCATGCACATTCTCCTGAACTCTAATCTATCCTGCCACCCTTCAAAAGGCACCAGGACACAAGCAGTGGGTTTGACAGAGCTCTAGAGTATTCAGTATCTCTCACTGGCAGCACACCATTATGGCTGTATTTGAACTTTTCTACACAGTCACACATGTAGATCCAGGGAGATGGTGCAATGCAGAGCCAAGGCTCTGAGAAGGGTCTCAAATAAAGATCATTAATAAACTATTACTGAAAGATTGCCAACATTGGTGTTTGGAATGAGGAGTTGAATGGGAATGCAAAGATAGTTCTGTAATGCAACAGAAATACAGCAATAAAGATCTAAGATTTCTGTTTATAAAAAATGAATTCTACTCTTCTAAGGAGAAAATGGAATCATGGATTATTAGCAGATATTTGTGAAATCAAGGACAAATGGAGAGATGGGGTAAGTTACTAGGAATCAAGTCAAAAATTAATCTTAGTTTGTGGAGATCTAGGATAATGCAGGAAGGAATTTTCCCCAACAACTCACAGCTGTACTGATTACCAAAGAAGAAGCATCTGTGCCAAGCCAATCAGTTTTTCAGGATATAAAAGAGTAGGTCAGCTTCCCAACAGTTAGAGCCACTTGCAGTTTGATCTGAAGGCTGTATAGAGCCAAAGAAGATGTGTCTGTGTAAGGGCCAGATAAGGTAAGAACATGTTGTGTGAGGCACAGTCCAGGGTTAGGTGTCGGGGAAAAGGACAGCTTGGGGTCAGCCAGCCATGCAGAATGAAAGAAGGAACCAAAGCTATGTGAAACTGCTCATAGGTAAAGCAATCAGTACAAGCTGCTACTAGGAGAAAGGAGTCAGAACTAACAAAGAGGTCCATAACATAAGGAGACAGAGTTGTACAGAATTAACAGAGAGGCTTATAAGAAAAAGAGTCAGTGTTGTATGAGGAAAAGGTCTGTAGAAGAAAATGGGTTTAGTATGGATCCTTGCAAATGTTGCCTTTTCCTGCCTGAATTCCCTCCTGCTCAGGTGATTTTCTTCCCATATAGTGCAGCATGGCATTTCACTTCCTTTCTGTATAGACTGGCTCCCACCTCCACAGAATTCCCTGCCCTGTGCAATATCCATGGTGCATTGGCCCATTATGCTTTCTTAGCTCATACATGAGCCACAAAGAAACCTGAAACACTTGAACTACCAGCATGATGAGGTTTCTCATGGTTGCATGGCATATACATGCAGTGCAGGAAATAAAGGGTGTCACTCTGGCAGTGGCAGCTTCTCCTGGTAGTGGCTCTGCAGTCTACGAGGCTGTTTGTGTTTTGAAGTCACAGTCTCAAGGCTGTCTCTGTTCTGCTTTTCTCCCTCCAGCATGGGTTGATTCCACAGTGCAGAAAGCTGTTAAGGTAATGATTTATCAAACCACAGCACACAGATTGTCTTGGGCCCCATTTAGATTCAGAGATTTTTTTTATGGTAAGGAAAACAGCTCAGTGGCTTTTTCACTTGAGGAAACACAAAATTACAGGATTGTATTAACTCCAAAGGATTTATGGGTATGGACAAAGAAATTCAATAAGCCTGATTCTCTCTACCTTAGAGTTTCTGCTGCAAAAGGAAAAGTTAGATAAAAGCAGAACAAAGTACATTTTGCACAGGGTGATGCAATGCTCAACAAAGTGAGAAGCAAAGGTGAAATGACTTGCCCGTAAATGCAAGTGTTGAACAAAGCTGGAAACTGGCTCTAGCTTTAGTGATTGCTTTTTGTACCAGGTTTCTCCTGTCAGAAGACATCCTGTTGGGGAGTTAAAGTTCAGGATAGTATTATGCATCATGAAAGGCTTCCTCTCTGCCTTATTTACCCTACTGGTCCCTAGGCCTCTTCTGTTGGGGGACTGTGATCATGGCTTGTTGTATGGCTTTACTGCCAAATCAGAACTGACTCAAATTAATCACAGTTTGACAACAGATAAAAGTAGCAATATTTTAATTTGATTTGCTTTCCTCAGAGTCCTTTTTTTCCTTTGCCTTTCCTGTAGCACACCACTTCATAATATGAGACTCTAGGTTAAATAACACTGGATCTATCAAAAAAAAACCCCAAAACCCTGAACTTTTAAAGGCTTTCTGTTATCCTCTTTATTTTTGGATGGCTGGGGTTTTTTTGTTTCGGCTTTTTTTTTTTTTTTTTTTTTTTTTTTCCTTCTGGCACTACTAACTTTTCATGCTGTCAATTCAGTTTTGCAAACTACTTAGGAGGTAGATTGTCCTTTATGTTCACAATACTTGTAGGGACCTCCTTGGAATGTGATCTATGGGTTAGGTGTATGTTATAATAGACCACCAGAATCAGGAAACCAAAAAAGAAACAGATGACATGTTTGGTCATCCCTTGAATTCAGTTTAAGTGAGATGTAAAAATAACAGCCACTCAGTATATAATATTTGAAATTATTTTACCAAAGTTTATATAAGATTCAAGAGTACTGGCTTCCTACTACAGGTGTATTTATGCATTTTTTTACTGCAAAAAGGGAACATGAAATTACCTGCACAACTGGAGGCTGAAGAAAAAAAAAAAGGGAGAGGAAAGGTTTAGTTGTTCAGCTGCAATATAAAAACTTTGATATTTGCATTTAGTTCTAAATAAATATGCCTAAAGAAAAGAGGGGAAAAAAAAAAAAAACAGAAAAACCTCTTTATCATAGTGTCTGTGTAATTAAAGCATGTACTGTTTTTCTTTATGATAAAACACAGTTTCCTCCCTCTGCAATTCTATGTAAATGCAGCCTCAGCCATTAGTGTTACAGGATCTCTGATTTCCAGCATTAGTAATAAAAAGCAGCAGCTTTATTAATCAAACATGTTCAGCCACCCAAACATCATTAATACTTGGTATAATCTCCTAGTGCAAATGCTTAAGCACCTGGAAACATTTCCATGAAATATTGACTTAATGGTAAGTGTCAAGAAGATACATAGTCCTCTACATCTTTTTTCTTTAACTATGTAATCCAACAATATAAATCATAAACAGGCCTGCCAACATTTGTAAAGCTACAGTCCAGTCTCCTGCCCATCTATTTAAGTAGCAAAATTCTAAGTAGTTTTGGTCCTGTTTAATACTAAATTCTAAGCAGTTTGTTTAATACTCCATTGTTTCTTTTTCTGAGGCCAGGACCAATGGAAGAAATTATGTTTACAAAAGATTTTAGTTCATAAGTAAACTAAGAAAGTTTTGAAATACTGAATTGTGGAAATAGCTTTACATAGAAATAAATAATTTTTAGGAAGATGGCTAAATTTAGCTAAGTTTGAAGTCTTCTTGTTCCAGCTGTGTGAGACCAATGTGTGAGTAAAGACATGCAGGGAAGGGCTTGCTCCTCAGGATTGATAAGTCCAGACCAACAGCTTTCCAGGCAAAATACCTTGTCTTATTTCATGTTTGAAGAGTTTGTCAGCCCAGTCCAGGCTCCCTCTGGTCAGGAAATCACACTGAAAGAAATGTAAAAATGTCCTTTAAGTCCAGAGGGGAAGAAATCCTCTCTTCCAGGTCATGTTCTTCTCCAGACTAAAGTAACCTAAAAAAGCATTTGGTGATTTTACCTCATTATTGTTCATGAGTAAAATCATTGAACAATCTTAAAATTCTCCAAGGGAAGACAGAGCTGGGAAGTGATGAGAAACTGGAATCTCAAGTCAGGGACCTGGGACTAGTTGGACAAGAACACTGATATCCAGGGAGAGGCAAGTAGGTCATGAAAGGAGAAGAATGAAAATGAGAGGAGTTTGTGGAAGGCTGGGTAAGAGAACTCCTGTCATAGGAAATGAGACTATGAAGTGTAGGAAGTCTGGGAAACAGGTAAGAAGGGAAACAACAGGATAAGAGTGGGCTGGGAATAGGATGAGAAACTGGTGAAATAGTGCTGGACCTATTTGCAGAAACAGCTGGAAAGAGCTGTGAACAAGGAAAGGCTTGGGAGAGAGGCAGAATACATTAAGCTTAGTGAAAAGATTACACTGCTGTTCAGAGCCTGGAAGGAAGTCCAAGACTCTCAGATCTCACCAATACTCCACTGTCAACAATGCATTTATGAACACATGGCAAAATATCTGTTTTCTCAGTTTCTGGAATTACATGCTAAATGATCTTTGTAACAGTCACTGAGCTCAGGTATCAGTAGGGCTGCAGGATGATCTGCAAATGAAGTAAAGAGAGAAAATATTCGGGGGAACCTGTTTTTCAGTCAGGAAATGGAGAGATTCAAGAGGCCATTGAGTCTAGCAAAACATTGGATGAAAATCAAGAAATGAAATGAACAAACAACCTCGTAAATGCAACAACCACAAAGCTTTGACCATTCTGTTCTTTGCCATTCACTGTTATCTGGAAGGAATTGCTGAAAATGTAATATTCCCTGCTGGCAGGGCATCAAGCTTTGTGTGACTTGATAGGTTCCTGCAGGGAAAATCACAGCAATCTGCATTAAAAACATACTGCTCTGCACTGAAAGAACAGAGCACGGGGAACAAAACAGAAGGTTTTGGCTTTTAACATTGTAGTCTGCTGGTACCTGTGTAAAGATTACCCTTTCAAATCAAAGCCAGAACCTGATAAGGGAATAATAGTTTTCTTCAAGAAAAGACTTCCAAGGGAAAAATGTATAACTGACAAATGAAAAGACCCCGTGTCAGGTTTAGTTTTAGATTTATATTTACAGCTGGTTTTGCTCAAAGTTACCCTGGTCTTTTACTACATTAGAAATGTTGCAGATAGATTAGAAGATGGGCAGATTGGAAGCTTCAGATCCTGGATTGCCTTACTGACTGTAGTAAGGAATAATCCCAGCTCTCCTGGCCTCCGACTCACCATTTTTGTTTCCTAAAAATCTGGATTATTATGGGCTTATGTAGAAATCCATTCAAGGATGGAGTAGACATATAATTGTGAACTAAGATTATTAGTTATTGTTGAAGTTCATTACTTTCAAGGTTGAGAGGGTGGGAGGGCAAGGACCAATATATATATACCAAGATTAACCAAATTATAATTTTACAATCTTGAGCTTCTAACTTCATATATTGCTTCAGTCCTAATAGTTTATCTTCTAAGTTTATATATTTTTACATCTATGCAATTGTATAAGAGATGTTTTTATGATATTGTCTACTACATTAAACTGCCCAGGCCTTGATTAAAGCCATTGAAAATTAGTAATTAGTGGGCAGTATCATAAAATATATTATCAGAATAGGAATATATTTGTGTGCTCATGGGAACTAATTATGTTTGCCAATTCTGATGGAGGCATGTATGTTATCTTGTAAGAGTATAAATTGCTCTATCTGGTATTTAAATGACAACATTATTCATTGGTCCCATTGGCTTAATAAAAAAGCTTTGTTTAATGATTATTTTAAAGAACAAATTGCTTTTCTAACATTAAAATTCAATGTGGAGAAAACTTTAAAAGTGATAATTTCCAAAGTAATTCATAAGCAAAGAGGGAGTGTGATAGAGGTTAAAAGAAAAGTGTTTGATAGGTTGAGTTGGAGCAAAATTGCATCTCTCTCATTGCTCAAAGTAAGCAAATAATCCTAATAAAGAAATAATGAAACAGAATGATGACTGCCTGAGGGTAGGTAGCTCCAACTGAAACAAACCAGATAGAAGGTGATTCAAGGAGAAAATGAAGAACAAAGTGTCTAGAGGTTTCATAATTGAACTGTTTTGGAAATATTTTCAGGATAAGAAGGGATTTGGTTTAGGTTTTTTCTTTTTTGTGGTTATTTAAATGTACTTTTTCAAAAATAGACAAAGTAATTATTTTATGTTAAACTTGGCAAAAATAATTAAATTAAACCAGGTTAAAAAATGTAATAAGAAATCTAATCAAAGGAATAAATTTCTTCTGTTTTCTAAGGTAATATTTCTGAAATTTCTGCAAATAAAGAGCTCTCCAAAGCAGTTGTATTTTTGGAAAAAAAATCACTTCTCACAGACGACCCATGCATCCCTAAAATCTCTGGGAAATACTGACCAAATGCAGCTGCACATAAAAAACAATAAAAAACTTCAGACAGTTCTCATAGGTGAACTGCCATTTTCAGTTTGGTATGCATCAATGTTATGGTACTTGTCCTAAAAAGACACTTAAATATTAATAGAAAAGCAAGCTACTTGCATCACAAGTGCCCTCTCAGGCTCTTCCAGGCACTTCAGTTTTAGCAGTGTCTCCTATTCATTTCATGAGAATTTAAGGAGGTTGCACTTGTCATTAACAACTCACATTTTCCTTCTGTACAAAGACTCAAAGTTTTCCATAACTGATTGGCAGTGCCAGAGAAATCTAATTTCAGGGGCTAAACCACATAGGGGCTTAGCACAGTAGCCTTTTACCCAAGTAGAGTTAAAAACAGGAAAAGAAGGGAAGGATAAAAATGGATAGGCCTGATGGTTTGGTCTTGTTCTATTTTTGTTTTGTTCTTCAAAGTGCTTTTTATTGGAGCAAGTTTACCCAGGAACTTTACTCCTTGTTTACAGGTGCTGCTTGAGCATTTATTTATACAGCTCCAACCTACACTGTGGGCTCATCTAATGCCCTTCTTAAATATTCATAAGTTGCAAATCACTGAAATGTCAAGAAACAGTGTTCAGTAAGCAGGTGCTGTCAACACAGATTCAGCCATAACATTTGGTAACTGCACCCTTCCCAGGGTGAAATTTAAGATTAGTCTTCCTCCTTGAGCTGACTCTTCCTCTCAGGTTGATGCATGGGGAGCATCATGAGTGTTGTCTTGCTGAGAACTTGCTGAGCAACTTGTACAAATAACATATTTCATTCTCCAGTCTGTGGTTTCTGAAATAGCACTGTTGTTGAGGAGTGTCATGGTTCAGGAGAAGCACTCACTCCCCTCCCCTGTCCAATGGGAGATACAAAAAGTAGAGATTATTAAAATGAAAACAATTTACTGGCAACAGCACTAAGAAGGAGTAGTAACAGCAACGACATTACCAACAGAAATGTGCAAAAGAGAGATTTATGTGCAAAATGCTCAGAGTCTGACAAGATGCAGTGTAACTGCAGATGGTGCCAGCCCTACTGCTCCTTCCAGCATATTTTTCCCCAACCAGAAAGGAACACCCATCTTCTCTGAAAGAAGAGATAGTCCAGACCTCTCTTTTCCTGTCCCATCCCTTCCCTGCCCTGTCCTCCCCCACCCCAGGAAGTTACCTGAATCAATAAGGAATGACCTCTTAGACACATCCACAGCTGCATCCCCTCACCTACTGCAAAAATTAACTCTGTCCTGGTCAAAACTAAGACAGGGAGATACATGAAAAACTTGCTTATTCTTCTTTCTCAGAGTAGATGGTTACTCAGCTCTTAGGTGAAGTAGGTAGTTAAATGTGATGGCTGTTGTGTGTGTGGTCAGGTTTCAAAGGTGTGTTGGTTATTTAAATGGGACCCTAACCTTTAAATTCCCAAGTTTACTTCTCACAGGTCTGAATCATATCTTCCCCAGCTAGTTGTTTCTATGCTGTTATGTTTTGTGCATGTGGTATTTTCTCTCCAAGTTGCATTCAGATTCTCCTGTGGAAGCAAAGCTCTGGGCAGAGACTGCTTGCTGTGAAAAAAAATAAAAATCAGAGGCTTAAATTAACACTGCAAATGAAATTTTTTGGCTGCCCCTCAGGTACCACATCAAAAGCTTCATTTTTGGAGTCCTACACCCTCAAAAAAAATGGAACCATCCTACACTCTCTTCTTCAGAAGATGTAATTGGAGTGAAATATGGAATCTAAGTCCTGTACCTTTTGCATTAGATTACCAGAACTAAGGGATGCTGTATGCATATATATAACTAATGTTTATAGGAGGAAATGCTCAGAAGTGCCTATTGGTCAGTCTGTGGGGTACAGAGAGTCAGGGGAAGCCTGCATGCTTTACATGCACAGTATCAGTGGTCCCAAAGTGATCCCACTAAGACTGGAAACCTATCAGTGTTAACAAAGCCTTCCTATAGCTGCTGTGTGGGCTGGTGCCAGAACATGCTGTGCCTAAAGCCTCCCTCATGCTCATCCAATTACCTGGTAAATACATGGCATAAGTGACTTAGAAATCTCTACCTCACTGATTCACAACAGGCTGAAGAGCTTTTGAAAGTGCTACCAAATATTTAAGCTGCCATCAACACAAAATGTTTCCTGGGCTGGAGTCCATATCCAGTTGTTTAATGAGGGCAGGGCATGGTTACAAGTCCCAGGCCTGTGAGGCACAGCAAGGAAGCTGCTCATGCTGAAAACAAGCAGTACAACCAGAGACACACAACTATTGTGAGCTGCCAGCCTCCAGCCTTTCCACAGCCATTCCACCAGTGCAGCTCTTCAAATTTTTAAGTCAGTCCTTTCACATGGATGAACCAGGCTTTATGCTTTCAACCAAACCTGCATGAAAATGTGATCTTTCACAGACTCCCTGGAGTGAGCAGCTCTAGTGTAAGCATGTTCTTCAGTGCAGCAGGGGATCTTGGCATAGAGAGAGACTGACCAGGAGCTGGCAGCTCACAGAAGAGTTGATGGGGTGTGAGTGGGGCCAGCAGACATGGCAGAGGCTGCCCCAAAGGTCTGTCTCCTCTGTCCCTGTGCTGGCCAATGCCTCCACCCACACTCAGCTGCTGGGGGGAGAGGCAGCAGTGGGGGCCTCAGGCTGTGGGTAGTGCCTGGACCATTCTCCTGGGACTGGACAGGCAGCAGACCTGTGTAACATCAGGGAGGCTGAGAAGGAATTAGATAGCTGGTTCCAGGGATGGTCTGCAGTGGACAGACAAGCAGCCAAAACCTCCCAGCAGCACAAATATGAGGGAGAGGGTCAATAATGCAGAAGAATGGATGCTTGCAAGCACCAGCAACAGACACAGGCTGAGGTGCCCTTGGCAGAACCACTCCATGGCTCTGCAGACTGAAGAGGGAAGACCCATTATATTAGGAGAGGGAGAAGGATTTCAGTGTGGCCAGAGGGGCTGATGAGAGGCCTGGAGCATCTCTCCTGTGAAGACAGGCTGAGAGAGCTGAGGTTGTTCAGCAGGAAGAAGAACCACCAGGAAGATCTTATAGCATCTTCCAGTAGCTAAAACAGCTACAAGAGAGCTGGAGAACTTTTTACAAGAGCATGTAGAGATAGGACAAGGGGGAGTGGATTTAAATTTGAAGAGGGTAGGTTTAGATTAGATATATGGAAGAAAGTCTTCACTGTGAGGGTGGTCAGCACTGGTTCAGGTTGTCCAGAGAAGCTGTGAGTGCCCTGTCCCTGGAAGTGTTGAAGGCCATGTTGAATGGGGCTGTGTTCTATTGGAAGGAGTCCCTGCCCATGGCAGGAGGGCTGGAACTACATGGTCTTTAAGGTGACTTCCAATCCAAACCATTCTGTGATCCCTTGATTTGGGAAAAAAAAATATATATCTTTATATCATACACTCTGTTCTATGCTTCTGCCTTACTTTTTTCTTTGCTTATTTTAGCTACCACAGAAGCACAGGCATTAAATAGTTAAGAAAACAAATGCCATATTTAGCCATTCCCAAAGTGTTCTCCTCTTATAAACAGTTGGTTCAAGTTTCTGAATTTTTCAACTTTGTAGTGTCACAATCAGAGTTTATCTTATGTTTTCCTTTAATTTGCACTTGTCTGATGTTCAGTCCTCTTCAACCAGGCCTGTTTGAATAAGTATCTAGTGGTGATTCATCCATTGAAGTACATCAGGGCACTCCACTCCCTCCCAAAACTCATACATTTTAAGGTAATTGCATGAATTGAGTTGGGGAAAACTGGAACTTATGAAGTAAGAATCTAAGACATTACCACATAGTCTTCAAAAAGTCAGCAGAGTTAACAGAAAAGAAATCCAAAGTTTTGGGGTTTTGCTACAGAGAATACCTTTTGGTTTTGTTTGGCAAAAATGAATTAACTTCTGTCATCAATGGATATTGAAATCCTTTACTACAGTTGGCTCTGTTCCACAGCTGTGAATTGTGAATGAAACATCACTTTTGTGTTACTTGACCATTTACCATGCTCATGCCTTTCTTTAGAAGTCCTTTTCAGGAGTCCTTTCTCCTCTCTGCGGTTCTTTGTGGTCACTTTTTCAGGTCATGTAGAGATGATGTAAAAAGATGTGGGCTCTTGCCCAAGTGTGAAGAGACCTATTTAAAGGTGCTACTTAATGGTACTTGGGGAAAACAGCTCTATTGCTTCTTTTGCCACAGGGAGACCATTGGTGGGTTTTCTGACAGTATTTGATTTGACAGGAAAATCAGTGCACATTATTGTTCTTCAAGTTAAGTATTTCCCATGCAGAATACTGGATAGAGAGAAATAATTAATATACAAAGCAAGGGGAGGGATATCAAGAGATTTGGGCTGTTTTTAAGGAAACATTTTTGGTGGGTTAAGGCCAAGTTTATTTCCAGTTGAACTAAAATAAATGAAAACTTCTGATGAAAGTTTCAGCACAGAGTTCAGAAATGAAAAATATTGTTCATAAATAGCAATGAACAGATGAGAGGTAGCTGGATTTGGATGAGATTTAAGCTTTTTCATTCCTCACAAAGGAACTCAGAAGTACCAGGCAGAATGACTAGACAATCCAGGAGGACAGTACAAGAAAGAAAAATATCTAGTAGAAATGAGAAATAGGGGAGCATTTCTTAAATCACAGAAATAATTTATTAATAACACATAGGAACAAAGGCACTAGGAAATGCAATGGAAAAAAACCCCATTGCATTAGACCAGAGGTGCAAGCTGAGGGAATTAATGAAAGCAATACTCATAGCCTGATTATGAATATGTATTTGAAAAGGCAATACCAAGGAGACTTGAAGACAAAAGAGTTATTTCTTGGAATGCAAGTAAGAATGATAGTAATCCAGTTAGAAAGCCTTGAGCAGGCAAAGAAGGGGCTAAAATAACAGTCAGAAGAAGCATTATTTTTCTCCAGCTGTCAACTGTCCTGGAAGTGAGTAAGTGACTGCATACTGCAAGATCAATATTTTTCTTTATTCTACCAGATAAGACAGCACACAGAATGCAAGCTTGCATCTGTTGCAGACTGCCAAACACCTTTGTGAGACAAAACCCATATCTACTTATGATGTGAAGTGGGAAATACCATTGTCAGATGTCTTTAATCTGAAAGACTGTGCTAGAAAGCTCCTTCTGCAAATACTAGCATTCCTTGGATACTCTCAACCTTTCACTTTGCTACTTCTTAACTAAAATGGCATTGTCTCCAGCACGCAGGAATTTGATGTGAGTTAAAAAGTTAGAGTATAAAAGAGAAACCAGCTCTAGCTTTTCTTTTAATGCAAGTAACCAATACTTCTTGTGGAAAACAAAGTTTGCAATGTAACAGAAAATGAAAGTCCTTGATTGCATCCAGAGGAGGGCAACAAAGCTGGTGACAGGGCTGGAAGGTGTGTCCTGTGAAGAGCAGGGGGGACTGAGTTTGTCTGATTTGGAGAAAAGGAGACAAAGGGATGATTTCATTGCCCTCAGCAGCTTCCTAAGGAGAGGAAATAGAGAGGGATGTGCTGAGCTCTTTTTCCTCGTGTTTAGTGATAGGACACATGGGAATGGTTTAAAGCTGTACCAGAGGAGACCCAGATTGGACATTAGCAAGCATTTCTTTACTGAGAGGGGTGATAAAACACTGGAACAGGCTTCCTAAAGAGGTGGTTGGTGCCCCAAGCCTCTCAGTGTTTAGCAGTTATTTGGAAAATAGCCTTAATAACAAGCTTTAACCTCTGGTCAGTACTGAAGTGGTCAGGAAATTGGATTAGATGATTGTTGTAGGTCTTTTCCAACCAAAACTATTCTATTCTATTCTATTCTATTCTATTCTATTCTATTCTATTCTATTCTATTCTATTCTATTCTATTCTATTCTATTCTATTCTATTCTATTCTATTCTATTCTATTCTATTCTATTCTATTCTATTCTATTCTATTCTATTCATTACCAGTCACTTACCCAGAAAAATCTCTTAATTAGTTCTTTCTTTTCTTAAAGTATCTTTTCATAGTAATAGCTTAAAGAGCTGATGATGCTTGAGGGCACATAAAACACTTTTTTTTCTTCCCCTTTAAAAGTTTCAGAAATCTAAATAAAATTACCAAAGTATAAACTGTTTTTTAAATCTTGGCATTGGTCTTGAGCAAAGTTATAGAACAGCTGATCCTGGAATAGATTCATACCAATGTAGAGGGTAATATAATTATCACCAATAAACATTCATTCATAGAAAATAACCCCTGTCAAACTAGCTCAGTGTCAACTTCTGACCTTTTACATTTCTGGTGATACATTTGTAAAATATCTCACATGGTTCAGAATGACATTTTGATTAAGAAGCTACAATGATAAGAAAATCAGTGTCACATATCAGATTACCAGATTTTGACTACTTGGAAAGATTTGTGATGTAACTAGAAAAAACATTCACCAGGACTTCCTGTTGACATACTACATATTTTGGCTTGATGGTACTTAATATTTCTTTTAATGACAGAGAAGCAATGAGAGCACTGAGACTTGTTAAGCTTATCTTATAAGTGACACAAAGGTAGAGGGAATGGTAAATAGCAGCTGCAAGTCAGGTAGCTCTGCAGCCTGTATGAAAGTGACAGTATATACTTCTGTACTTCAGAATTTGTATTCAAGCTGGAAGCAGGTACTTAGGATTGAAGCCTAATGATTTTGCTTTTCCATAATTGGACATCTGCCACTCTGAGTGCTGCAGTTCTAAAGGCTGTGTAATAGTTCTTGTGAATTAATAGTTATTTCAAAATATGCTCCTTGTTTGAAGGTATTGCCAAAGAGGCAAGCACAGGTTTTGTATATGTGCTCAGAGAAAGATTATTTTCTAGAAGAAGGATGTTTATATTATGTATATATGCAATATTAAGGCAGGTACTATCAAATTAAGATCCAATTTGGGTGGCTGCATTTCAAGAATTATTTTGAAAAGTTCATGAAAGAGACAGAAGTTTTATCAGAGACTGGAAATAATTCATCTTGTTAAGAGACCATATGTGTTTATCTTGATGGATAAAGGGTAGTAGATTGTTATCTCTAAATGCCTACATGAGAAAAACAAAACTGGCTGAAAATGCTTCAGCAGTCTAGCAAAGATATACTAATGCTCAAGGTCTGAGTTGATGCTAGATGATTGCAGACTGAGTCTCAGTTAAAAACTCAGTTAAAACACTCACCTGTTTTTCCGAGTGAGAATAACTAGGCATTGAAAGAACTTCAAGGCTTGTAGTGAAACTCTACTGCTAGAATTCCTTAAAATAAAGATAGGATGCCTTTCTAAAAGATGTTCTGCTTTATCAGTAACATTGGAGTTAGCACAATTCAGAACATGCAGCATAGTCTCTTTCAGAGCACGGCCTGACCAACAGGGAAGGGTTTCCAGCAGTGTTTAAAGGTATCCACAAGAGCATATGTTAGGGACAGTTGAGATGGAATAGATGTCAGCATAGATAGAAAGAAACAGGCTGCTCCATTCCATGCTTATATAAAAGATGTCATAGTAATATAATACAGTCACAATGATTGTGGATAAGGCCAAACTCGTGAATATTTTTCTGAAGCAGAAAGAATATCAGGTCAAGCAAAGTGACTTTTTTGTTTGGGGATTTTCTTTATTTAATATGTAAAAGCAAATTCAGAGGAAGAAAAAGAAAGCATTTTATTTGAAAATGTTAGCATGGGCATTTTTGATGGCTAATTAAAAACTATTTCAACTGCCTTGGGAATTACAAGCCCACCAAATCCAGTCCTGTGGGACTATGTAACAAACTGCAACACAAATAGGCTTCCTCCCACAAACAACAGCTCCTGAGAGTAAGAATTTCAATACCAGAAATGAATGAGAACTGATTGGCATTGACAGATGTCATGAAACTGGGGGTTCTCAGTGCTTTTCAAGAGCAAAGTGAAAACAAGAGTCATTAATGCTGTGTATCCTCAGATGTGCTACAGTATTTGATGCTCTGTGGACTGTGAAAAAATATTCCATTCAAAAAGCATTGCACAGCTCATCAATAAACCCTCTCAGGGAAGGATTCCTTCACAAAAGACATTTATTTTCACTCTGATCCTTCATCTACTTTCACATCGGCAGCTATGGTAATTTATTATTGTTTTTACTTCATCTGCTATTGTTCATTTCTGTTCCTCAAACACAAAAGAAAACCTATATATAGAAAATAGCAAGACTTCTTAAGAATATTGAGTAGTGGATCATGCCATGTGCACCATATTTGTATATTGATTTTCTCTCAGATTGATACATTAATTCAAATAGAGACTATGTGTGTAACTTTTCTACTGATAAGGCAGAAATTGAACTGGACTGATAATCATGGATCAAAGCCCTCTTATGATATTATACACTTTTATTCCCATAGTGTGCCTGAGTGAAACTGCATCTTTTGAAGGATTTTACAACATTACTTGTACCTTAGAAGTGCCAAATTAAAATCCCTTTGTTTTCAGTGGTTCCATATTTTAAAGGATACATTAAATGATACTTTGTGTTGCAAAATGAAAATGTCATTCTGGCTAAAGTTAATAGGAACATCCTGAGAGCAATTCTGGTGCTTGTAATACCTCAATGATGAATAACATGCTACAGCTTCACATGACTTAGTGGGAGGAGGGCTTTATACACAGTAGTTATGACTGGGAAGACAGAATAGCTGTATTTGGCAGGACAACTTACATAATATGTATAAACACTTAAGTATACAAATTAAAGGGTCTTGATCATGCCACCAAATGCTAAAATAGTAGTAATTTTTTTCAAGGCTTCTATTCTTCAACTATATTCTGGAAGTCAATTGTATTCATGGAGTTTGATTCATCTCCTGAGTACAGTCAAAGTATCCCAGACACTTAACAGAAAATATGAGATACAAAGAGTGAAATTATTGCAGTTGAATCAAAAGTAACTGTCTTTGAAACTGCCAGTTTCAACTGTCAATGGCACATAAAGAATTATTTAGGGCACAAGAAATACTGACTAATAGGTTTCAAATTACTCTGGTACAAAATTAATTTAAGGCTTGAGAAATGGGGTCTTTTGCTTATTTAATTTCAGTTCTTCATGAAAAGTTCCAGTATACAACATATGTATGCCAATGTTTCTGGAGAAAAAACTATCAATATAAAGAAGTTAGAACTTTGAACAAATCCAGTTATTTTCCAGATTCAATAATAAATGCCAAAATCAGAGGATGTAATAACTTTTTGTGCTGAAAATATAGTTATCAGCTTTTAAAAGCAGGCTTTTAAAGTTCATTTAACATAACTGTCATTTTACGAAACTATTTTGAAAATGCTGCTTGCGTCAAAAAAAATGAAAGTTCAACATCCCAGGTGTGGCAGCCCAGGGTGCACCCCTGGCCTCCTTGGGGGTCTCAAAACCCCCTGGCAAGGGTCTCAAAGGCCTCTGGGTGGGAACCTGGTGTCACAGGTGCTGAATTCTAACCCCTGGGGGAAGTTGTCAGCACAAGGAAAATGGAAACAAGCTGCCAAAATCAGTGAAGTGTAAATTAGATTGTTAGAACGTCAATAAATAGACTTTTGGGAATGTTTACGATAAGGCACACATGGCCAAGATGGAGAATTTGGGGGGTGGACACCTTTTCCTCCTTCTTCTCCCTGTCATCCATGCTGGGTGACACGTTGGCACTCTTGGATTGGATGGGGTCAAGGCTGGACCATTTAATAAAATTGTATTGTATTGGGAAAATTTTGTAAACATGTAATACGTAGTACAAACTATATAAGATAAGCCCTGCCTTCACCAGGCAGATTCCAACATGGATGCCAGGCTGAGCAGACCGCTGCTGGCCAGGCAAAAAGTTCCAGAGATAAGAAATAATAAAGAATCCCTGGAAAAAGAAAAAACCATCTCCAGCAGTCTCTCTTCGGCGGCTTCGGGAAAAACCAGGGTTTGAACCACCTTCGTGTCCCTCTGGGGTGATCTCGGGGCAGAGGAGGAACCCCAGACTGGGACACCCAGGAAGAACAAACAGAAAAGTGTAAATTATTTTATGGTGATAAAAATTGATAGCCTCAAGTAAAAATATGTTTCTTGATATTATATTCTTGATATTACACAAAGCAATAAATCCAGGTTCTACCAGGTTAGGAAGACATCTTGGTCTAACTTCATTTCAAAAATTCTTTTGCCTTGAGACAATCTGGGGTCTGGTCTTCATTTTTCACATTCTAATCTAACAATTTTTTATTTTTATTATGCATGCTAATACACGTGTATACTTATAAATAAATATGATTTCTACAGGCACTAACAGTGCTCTTAGGGTTAGTTGGTGTCTTGAGGTTTTTTCCTACTGTGTAATGGTTCAGTAATTTGTCTATGATAATTGGGAAATTTTAGCAATGATCTGGGGTCATGGTATGAATGTATTTCTGAAAAATATGCTTTTCAAGTATGAGCTGAAAGCCAGATCTGGGCTACACTGCTCTAATTCAGGCACACATACACAGACATTCTGATAATGCCAAAGGCAATTATGAACTCAAACCCAGAGATCTTTGGAACACAGAAAGCTCTTTTGATCCATTGCCTACGATCCTTGCTTGTGACTAGACATCTAGTCACATTGCTACTATGGCAGTACATGTAGAAATGACACCTCTGAAGCCCTGTATGCATTTTTTGTGAGGTTAAGCATGCAGCTTAAGCAGAAATGTATTAATGTAGCAGTGCCTGCTACCACTCCAACAGCACTTACTTGAAATAAGGTGTAATATCTTTCTCTGCTATACACATGCTCCCATCCAAGCACAATATTCAGGTGTCACTGTGGAGTACCTAAAGGCCAAACCATAGGGAAATCTAACCCTTAAGTGACAGCATGACCTCGATAATTTTGTTCTTCCTTTTGTATTGGAAGCATTTGTTCAAGACTACTGTGGAGGAAAAATTGTGTCCACCAATTTTTGTTGACTGACCTATTTTGGGGGAGTCAGAATAAGCCTTCAAGAAGTCCTCAGCACTTCTTCATTATTTGTAATGATGCTGAAGAAGATAAAGGCATTTTTAATAATACTTTCACGGCTCTCATTTTTCCTACATTTTTTTTTCAAAAGAACTGCTGAATCCTTGTCTTTTTTGTCTTAATGGATAAAATGGCTCATTTTGGAGTCATAGCCACCTATGAGTACATTAAGCTCTTTCTTCTACCATTTTATAGAGTTTTTGGATCTTCCAAAGTCCAAACTTGCTCCGTACCTGGCTGAAGCTAAAGTCATGTTAGGATGGGATACCAGCTCCAAAGGTGGTGATGAAGTACTAATTGTAGGCAGTGTAATTGAAGCAGTTACAACTCATCCTTCTTTTTTATTTAGTAGTTTTAGTAAGAAGATAGCTTGACCCTCCACTGGGCATATCTCTGAGGTACAGGGAGGAAGGCCTGGGATGGGGAAAGAGCTAGCTCACATGACTCTTCCATCTAATTTTGAATCATAGAGTCATAGAATCACAGAATGGCATGTTGCAAGAGACACTAAAGATCATCTTGTTGCCATGACCAAGGACACCTTGCACCAGATCAGATTGGTCAGATCTCCATCCAACCTGGCCTTGAACTCACCCAGGGATAGGGCACCCACAACTTCACTGGGCAACCTATTTCTCTGCCTCACCACCTTCACAGTTAAGATTTTTTTCCTAATATCTAATCTAATAGTGCTCTCTTTCATTTTGAATCCATTCCCATTTGTTCTGTCACTACATGCCCTTGTAAAGAGTCTCCATTTTTCTTGTAGGCTCCCTTCAGGTATTGGAAAGCTGCAATTAGGTGTTCTGAAGCCTTCTCTTTTCCAGGCTGAATAATCCTCATTATATAAATTAGACAGGGTTGGGTTTTGTAATATTCTGCCTGACCTTGAACTGAGATATTCTTTCCAGCCAGTGCAGAGTCTGGAGCTATGTGTTGAACCTGAAACTTGCGCATTCCCAGTTGGCACCAGCACTGCTGCAATAATTTTGCTTCCAATTCCACATGCATCTCTTCCAATAAAATTCTCTGGTGAACATTTTGCAGAAACTTCTGTACATGCTGACGAGAAAACTTTCACCTTACTGAGAGAGAAGAGAAACCTAGCCCAGGAAATAAAAAATGGAGCTTTGGGAAGCAAAGATCAGAAGAAAGGTTCAGGGTAGCATGAATAGTCAATGGCAAGATTAAATAAGGTCTTCTCTTGCCTTCCAAATGCAGAAATGAAAACTTGAAATGCACTGAAGTTTGGAAAGTTAGTTAGCATGCTGTTGAGTAAATTTGATTTATTAAGATAACGAGGAAGACGATTCAGTCTCTGTGGTCTTGCTGATCAACAAAGTGATACTTGTGGCACACAGTGTGACTTCTCATTTAATGACTAGGGCTTTCTTCTGAAATCAAACTCTTGTAGCAGCATGGATAAACTCTGCCCCTCCTCATTATTCTGCAGTTCTGTGGACAATTGGCATGTAACCTTAATTCACATGCTGAATCTTCTCTGTGTATGCATTGTACCTTTTTATTTCAGTCTTTGTAAAGTTAATAATTTTAATCTTTTTTTCTAAGTGAATTGTCAACCCCAGAGTATAATGGAAGGATGAATGAAAACGTGACATAAGATCGTATAGCATAGTTTGAGTAAATAAATTACTTACAGTATATAACTTAGTATTTTTAAAATTTATTTATTTTAATAAAATAGCCAGTTGCATTCTGCTCAAACACTTTACCTTCAAGGGAGCCATTCTTGTTGCAACATAGGCAAAATTCTAGCAATTCAGGCCAACAGACTCTTAGTCTTCAAAAGTCAAAACAATTTGCTATAGTTTAATACTGCTCATTAAAATCCACAGCAGTTATTACATGGGAAATCATTATTGCTCTAAACAGTGTCCTACTTTTAAACTAGAAACTTAGGCTGATTTAAGTCTTATGGATCACAGCCAGCAGTCATCTTGGTTTCATGGGAAGCATTGCTGCAATATTTTGATTACTTCAGATTTGTTGCCTAAAGGTAGATGTTTTGCTCCCTTTATAGAAAACTGATCATGTTCTACTTTGCTTCGAGATAATTTTCAGTATTTCAGTGAATTGATGGCTGATCATTCAGTTCACAGTTAGTTTGCCTTCCTGGGAATATTATTTAAGTCGTTAAAAGGTAGAATTCCTCCCCAGGTTTAAAAATTAATTTCTTGGTATTGGCTATTCCAGTGGTCCTTTGCTAGGCAGCTACTGTGTGATTCCTTTCAAACCAAGTGCACTGGCCTAATGACATGCAGTTGGGAAGGAGATTTTTCTGATCTTGCCTGCCCTGCAGAACTTTGTCACACAGTGAGCCCCAGCTCCCCTTCTAGCAGTGGCAGGAGCAGCAGGTGGAGCTCTGAAGGCTCCCAAAGGTGCAAGGAGGCACTGGGCAGAGCTCTTGAAACTTTTCCCCTCCTCTGGGTTGCACATGGCTGCAGAATATACAGAATGAATTGTATCCCAGAAAAGAGGAGAGTCTTTCAGAAGAGAGGAGTTTCTTTGTACAGATTTTGTATAGAGAAAAAAATAAACGTAACATGGCTACTTTTCTTTAATGTGCATGCAGTGCTTTCAAATACATAGAGAATAGTTATTTCTGGAAGGAAAAATGTGAAGAATATTATCATCATCACCATCATTGTCATCAGCAGCAGCAGCATGCAGTTTGGAGTAGTGCAATAAGGAAAGTAGCCACAGCACATACTCTCATACATAATGTAATGAAAGAATGCAATGGGAGAATCCAGTAATCTTAATAGAAGTTGACTTGGCCAAGGATAGAACTGAAGTGGTAATTTAGCTGAACATTTTCATTTACCATAGCTATTAAAAAAATTCATTCAGTATATGTTGTAGAGAAGCATGCTTGCCTCTGAGAGCAGACACGACACTGGTGCTTTCAGCTGGGGCTCTGAATTTCAAGAATGGTGTTTTCTTCCTCCCACAAACATTGTCAGCAGTATTGTCTTGGAGCTAAATTCTTTCTAAGCATGGTTTGAGTACTCTAGGAGAACCAGCAGATTCTCCTCTTACTTCCTCTTTGTGACACTAGTTCTAGTGAAGCAAATTGCTTGTTATATTATTAGTCAGTGTGTTCCCATAAACACACAGCAGCAAAGAGAGTAGAGTACAAGTCCTTATGCACAGCTGCTGCCCATAAGACTGGGTCTGCCTTCATTGTGAGAGTATCTGTAGACCTCAGACAAGAAAATAGGTCCGTGGATAGATAAATGAATGTAGGATTTCATCTTCTTACACATCTGTGTGTCCTTGTTGGATATCTGGGAATTTGCAGCTTGTAAAATTTAATAATTTATTTATAAAATTTTATGAGGTCAGATTTCCTTAATTTAATGGGAGGGGATAAGAGAAGGGGAAGGGAGGAAGGGAGGAAGGGAGGAAGGGAGGAAGGGAGGAAGGGAGGAAGGGAGGAAGGGAGGAAGGAAGGAAGGAAGGAAGGAAGGAAGGAAGGAAGGAAGGAAGGAAGGAAGGAAGGAAGGAAGGAAGGAAGGAAGGAAGGAAGGAAGGAAGGAAGGAAGGAAGAAGGAAGGAAGGAAGGAAGGAAGGAAGGAAGGAAGGAAGGAAGGAAGGAAGGAAGGAAGGAAGGAAGGAAGGAAGGAAGGAGCAGAGGAGTTGTGCATATCCTAAGGGATGAAGACATCAACTTTAATTGGAAGAAGGAAGAAAATAACTAAAATACTCTTTAAAACATCAAAAAGGTTATTATAGTTAAATAAAATAACCTTAACATCCTCACAGGAGTAGCCCAGTTTAGCTCATACCATGGAATCAAGGGGTGTGGCTAACTCCTTGTATAATCTGCAGGTGTCTGCAGTGTTTTTGTCCATATCTCAGCCCCTCTCTTGTTTCTTAGTCACAGAAGAGAAATGGAAATGTTTTGAATATATTCACCTTCTAAAATGTGCCTCTAAAGCAGATAAGACGAACTGTATATTGGAAGTACCAATTTCTTTTCATTAAGTGTAGAAAGGACACTTCAGTTTTCAGGTCATCTATAGAATTTACCTTCTAGATGTCTAAAATCACAAAAGAAATGAATCCTCCCTGGAAGACACTAAATCAGTTAATGATTAGATGGGATGATGGACTCTGTACATCATTTAATGTGCCATAATTTTCTCCCACTCTCTTTATCAGGTTTATTTTTGTCAAAGGCCTTGGAAGCAGAGACTCTTTTTTACTTTCCCAGTGTCTTACAGTGCAGTATCTACTCCTAGTCCAGGTTGCTGTGCTGGATATCATGACCACATTACTGAGAGGAGCAGTGACCTGTGTGGGTACTGGAGTTGTGTGTATCATATATTGTTATACACAATGGAGGTGTGCAGATTGTGCTTGACTTCATGCCATTCTCAGGCAGCTTATCCATTAACACACAATTCTAGACACAGGAACTAAGTAAAGGAAATGGAAAGGCTTGACACTTTTCCTAGAGTCTTTGATTTCATTTTTTCCTCATTTTCTACCTTGACAATGTTTGACTCATTAACATTTCTTCCATGCTTTCCAGTTTGTTCAGTAGAAGTAGATTTACACTCCACCTGACTCTTTAAACCTGTTTCTAGGAAATTATCTTGGTTGCTGTGGTGTAAATCTTACTTCTGTGAGGCAAACCAGCCAAACAGTAAGGCAGCAGAACCTGTGGTTACTAACCCACATCAATTGCCTGGTGCCACTTCCTGCACAGAGAAAACTGCTGGGGATTAGTGGAATGACAGTAACCCTTAGGCTGCAGAAAAAACCCACAAGACTCATCATGTGCTGCCATACCTTCAGTTGGAACCACACTGAGCTCTGTAAGCACAGCTTCTGAAAAGAACTTTCAATTTCTTGGGGTCACACAGTTTTCACTGGCACAATTCTTGTAAAAGTGTACGCTTTCATCTAACAGAGGCACTATGGAAACATTAACAGGCTTGTCAACCTTTTCCAAATATATCTGTCTCAGACTGATGTACTTTACATGTAGGAACTTTTCACACATTCCCAAATTCCCACCATCATATTTTTATTTACCTTTAACTTTCTAACTTACATCAGTTCATTGATTTTACAGTGACTCCAGAGATGCTTTGGATGAAAACTATTCTTACTGCATTAATTTATTTTCTATATAATATTTAGCTGTAGTAAAATTATCCACTGTATGAAATGCATTTGTTTATATGCCCTCTGTTATTAGATGATTAAGCTTTAATTTGCCTCAACTAATAAACCCATTGTGCTTCTGCTTGGGTGAGTTGTATGTACATTCCTTGGGGAATTAATCTTTATGTGTTTCAAGTTTCTTCATTCTTCTGATCGTTTCCTGTAACAGGACTGAGTTACTTAATTGTTGCAAATGATGCCTTCTGCAAATATCACATTCTAAAAAGTTAAAGTTTGTAACAAGAAGCCATAAAATTTACTAGGCCAAATCTGATGCACTCAGACAAAACCACATAAAAATTCTCAGGCATATAAGGTCTCCTTTACATCTGAAATGGAAGCAACCTACTTCAAGTGAAGTACAGAAATCAGTCCCAGTTCAGTTTTATTGCTGTTATTCACCACAACTGTCTGAGAAAGTTAACATCTATGAGGCTGAGAGAGCTGTTAGTAGGGCAAAGGTGATAAGGTCAGTAGCCTCTGCTGAGGAGAGAGGGAGGGACAGGTTATTATCCCCTGTGGAATCATAAGGGTTGGCCAAAGAGACACAGTGAAAAAAAATCATGTAATGTGAGATAAACTAATTTTCTTCCTGATTTCTTGAATTTTTGCAATAAAGCAAAGTAATAAATTTTGTGTTCAGACTGACCTTCTGAAAATACCACAAATGGCCACAACTGTTTTGAAATGCCAGCATTGAGTTCTAGTGTCTATAAATTACTTCTTCTCTGAAGGCATACTCATGTGCATGTTACATTTGCCATAAAGACCCCTATTTTCAGATTCATATCTCAAAAGAAGATAACAGAATCCACTCAGACCTGAAACTAGGGCAGAAGACACAGCCTACAGAAGGAAGGATTTTGTTTGTAGCAGTTGCAGGATCTGGTGAATGACAGTACTTTCACATTTGTGGCCATGAGGATATCCAGAAATACCAAGATGACTTTCAAAACTTTACTCATCCAGAATGATTGCTGAGAAGCTCTGCCTGTCAAATACATAATTTCCACAGAGACCTAAAACTTAAGGATATTAGAATGGCAAGGTTTGCTTAAATTTCACATAAGAATTACTGTGCAGATACTGTTGAAACTCTAAAAAATATTTTTTATGCAGTGTTTTTATGGAAGTTAAAATATTAGCAGGTCAGTGAACAACTGTCTGTATCCCATTGCAATGTGAATTTCCTTTTTGTGCTCTTCTTGCAGGTGATTATGTAGTCATGACTATATACTTCGACTTAAGTAGAAGAATGGGATACTTCACTATACAAACATACATTCCCTGTATATTAACAGTTGTTCTTTCCTGGGTATCCTTTTGGATCAAAAAAGATGCCACACCAGCAAGAACAGCACTAGGTAAGTTGTTAATAATTCCCTTTTCTGATGTTCTTACACTACTGTTTGAAAATTTCAGCTTCCCTTCAAAGAGACCACTAGGTATACATTTTGGATTATTACTACTATGTCTCTCAGAGCCAGATCTAGTTATTACTGAGACCACTGGGTTTTTTTATGTAACAGGGTAATTAAAAGTAAACTAATCTGACCCTTTGGATGACACTACCACCTCTTTTGCATAAAACTCTTGAATTAATGTCTGTCTCCTTGTTCTTATCATGACATTTTAGTGACATTTTTGAAGAATTAATTAATTGCACTGCTGGTTTCCTTCCCTTCTGCAACTCTCCCCCACTGGGCATTATGTCTTATATATACAGAAAACTGTGGGATATAATAGTATTAATTCATGCAAAGTGTTTTGGCTTGCATGCTTGAAGTTAAGCTTCATACTGGGTGTATTGATATTTTTCATAGCTTGTGGAGATTTATGCTGTTTTAGATTTTCCAGAAACTCATTTGTGTCAGGACCAGCATGTGCATTTGGGCAATGTTCTTTAGTGTACACTTAGAAATGTTGACTTAGACTTAGAAATTTTTTCTAGTATCTACAGGAAAAGCTGCATATCTTGACATAATGAGGGGTATAGGGTTATGTTCTGATATATAAACACCAGAACCGAAGGAAAAACAATTCCTTAGTTGGCACATGTGCCAATAGGAACTAGTTTTCAGAAACCCAGTCTAGGAAGAAAGGGAATTGATTCTCTGTCAAAGTTTGCATGCCTGTTTTCAACCATTCCCAGCTATTCATTGCATCCTCCTGCTGGAGTTGTTACTATGTAGGTCCGTTTTTCTGAGGTAATGTCACAGGAAAGGGATATTCAGTCCTCATTCCCTCCATGTGAGTGCCAAAGGGCCAGTACACCACAGCTCCAGCAACAGGATGGACACGAAGACTCACAGCTATTCTGTTATCCAGTAACCCCTCCAGGACAGCCTGGATCATACACAGGTGAGGACAAAGCAGCTTATAAAGTGCCTGTTCCTGGCTGTGTAGACTGGCCTCTCAAAGCCAGAAAACTGAGCAATAGGTCTTAAGCATACTTCTCTGCTGGACTCTTAAACTGAACCCTTTTTTTCTTAAATTGGGTGACTCAGAGGGATAAAGAAAGATTGACTTTCTCCAACTTTTTTAAAAGGGAATCTGAAGCCCCATGCATGGGGAGAGTCACATAGCATCCAGTTGGGTTATCCTTATTAATGCAGAAGAGAAAAGAGACAAAAGACATCTAACACTTTGCATTATTGATTTGTCATAAGCATTTTTCATATCCTGTACCTAAGGGTGGTTCCCCACAGCTCATTTTTCCAAATAATGAAACACAGAACTATGTTAGATCACTAATCATTGAAGTGTGACTCTCCATCTCACCCCTCAGCCAGCAGGAAGTTCAGAGAAAAAAATCTATTCAGATAATGAAGTAATGAATTTGAAGTAAGAACATAAAAATGTGTTGTTCCAAGGCTCAACTCTATGGATGCCATGACTCACTCCTAAAACTCCAGCTGAGAATTTAATTTCACATGCTAAAATATAACTTCTAAAAGTAAAGTCAAGTGTATGGGGATCACTTCTTTTGTGCACAGAATCCTGTTTCTCCCAAACTGGCAATGGCCTGTTGACCCCCAGGATGCAGTGAGCAGATGCTGTAGACCTCCGTGTATAATGCAATTTATAAATCTGAGCAACTGCAAACATCCATCTCTAGATAGTGACACATGGTGAGATTGTGAGTAATGCAGCCAAAGGCAAACTGCTGAAATTGTCCTACTAATTAGTTCAAATTAATTGTAGAGACTCTGTGAAACAAGCCTTCTCCAAGTATAGCTGCCTTAATGTAAAGTACCAGCACCAGGGAAATATTTTACTCTCTGAAATTAGTGAATAATTTGCAAAGTTTTGGCAACTACTCAAAAGACAGGTTTTACTCCTTTCTGAATAATGCCAACTAATATATTTCCATGCTGAGAAAAAAAAATAATTTGGGTTTCAGGCCATAAGTATTCTTTCAGCAGTACTGTCCAGATACATTAAAGCATTCTTTAAAACTTGGTATTATAATCCTCTTTTTACATGCATTTTGAGGTAGCTTTGAAGCTTGCCCAGACTGGCAACAAGACTAACTCCAGGCCACCTGAAGAGTCAGTGGGAAAATGGAAGTAAAATTTGAGTGACAGATGAGAACCATGTTTTTTGATCCTGAGTTATTCTGCTCTTCATTCAAAGAGAAAAAAGTCTCTCTGCAGTTTCTGCTTGTCTCTAGTAATAAAAATTATCTCAAAATGTTCTAAGTCAAGAGGCAACTTTTCCCTGAAGAAAAGTTATGATCTGGAAAAGAGTAAGTTATTTTCCTTGAAGATGAAGGGAATTAAGTTAAACTTAAGCTTTCATCCAGTTTCCCTGTACTTTTCAAAATGGGTATAATATGTAATAGGACCAGTCAGTTACTACAGAGCAAGATCAAACTGCAGTTTAAAAAGATCCAGTGGATATCGAGGCCAGCAATGTGTTGATGTAAAAAAAAGATACAGATAATATTTCATACAAAATGAACATTGCTTTCCTTGCCATTTCATCTTTACATCATTCATTGGAAAACCAAGAAAGTGCTCAAAACAGGTGCCAGACCAGAAAGATGGAGAATTAACTTTATGAGCAAGTGATAGCATGCATGAAAGCAGCAGACATTTCCTTCAGTCTCCTTACTATATAGTCTCAAGAAAATAAGAAAAAATTAGCCTTGCTGACCAAAGAGTTGCTTACACTGAAACTCCAGCCACCTCACTCTGCATATGTTTGTCCAGTGGCAGATTTCAAGCAGTAATAATTTTAAATGATTGTTCAGACCAATGATCTAAATGTTAGAGCATTTTCATGCATTTTGTGTATCTGCATGATTTGCTCTTCAGTCAGTGCTTTTTGTTATATGAAATAGCATCTTTGATGTGGGATTTATTGAGACAATATTATGTCCCGAAATGGTATTTACGCAGACACTTATAAGCTTAAACTTACAATTTCTACCTGAAAATTTTGAAGACAGGTCACCTCAAAGCTGTCCTTAGCTGATACTAAAATTCTGTTGAAATAGATAGTTCATGAGCACTGTGAATTTCAATAACAGATGCAAAGCTCACTTTGCCATACGGGACTCCACAAAGTGAGAGACTTGACAATTTCATCTGGCAAGACATATGCATTTGAAACCACTCAACAAACTGAATTTCCTTAGCATGAGAGATGAAAAAAACTAAGGGTATGGAAACTACATATTATATTTGGAAATAACAGTGCTGCATTTTATTCATACATACATATATATGTTCTGATTTTCAAAGTACGGAAACACAAAACAGTATCATCTGGTGCATCTTTCTCTTTCCTTTCTATATGTATCCCCATAAACTCACTTTGATGTTTTAAAATTTGTGCCTGTGTGCTAGATGTAAAATTGAAACACAAGATAGAATTTTAATAATTTAAAAATTCAGTGCTTGTTTACAGTGTGAACAGGAATCCAGTTGCAAGCATGATTTGAACTGGTGCTTCACATTCAGGCTTAAGGCATGAATGTAGGATAGAGGCTGATTTCAGGACTTATATAACTAAAAGCTAATTATTCCTTTTTAGCCTTTTAATTAAAAAAACTGTCCTATCACAGGATGAGTAGGAAATAAAAACTTACATTTGAGTCCAGGTAAACAGGATGCTGTATCTTGTTCTAGAAGAACTCTATAGGTTTTGAGATTTTTTTTTTAAGATACTAAAATGCCTGAAAGCATGTACATGTGGCTCTGAAAAGAACACTTTTGTGTCAGAAATCTAAATGTAGATTAGGAAGTGTTAAAGAACTTTATTTTATATTGTAGGATGTGTCATAGTTTTGAAATTAGTGACTCCCAAGGCTGGGTCAAGGCCATACAGAAAGTGGCTGACCTATAGTTAGTAAGGGTCAAATCAAAGCCAGAGACTTCACACCCTTTTTGAGTTGGGCATCTTTGCAGCTGGCTGCTATGATGAAAGGCTGGACACAGTCTTTGCAGCTTTTTTACAGCATCAGCTGGGTACAGAACTGATGTTCAGGGGTCTGGAGACATTGCTGGATCATGCCAATCCCATCTGCTTATACTGGGAGGGGGCATAGATTTCAGGAAATGGAAATATTCTCCCAACAGCTTTCAGATGTCCAAGGCACACACAAAGTCCATGCCTTTCACTTCCTATCAGCATTGCTTTCATCTTGTGAATTTTTTCATCAGAAACTTTTTGTTTGCTTGTTTCTGGGTAATGGATATATAAGGAATTCAATTAATCATTATTATTCAAGGTTGAGACATAGGCAGTAATTTACCTTCTGGCTTTTCCAGAGACTTTCTCTTAGCTTGAATGGAGAAGGTTGTTCCTGTGAATCACTGTAGTTTCTATTAAACTTTATGAGTCAGTGATGGACAATCCTTCATAAAGAGAAAGTAGACAAAAGTAATCCACAGATATTTCTTTCTCTCCAGAGTGCTTTTAGTGAGAAGTTATTTAACTATAAGGCATAATTTCAGTCATTCCTTGCCATTTCAAACACTGTACACCATTGTGAAACATCATTTTAACTATTAAAAAAAAAAGATTACTTTATGACTGTGTTGTTTGCTGAGAAGGTTCTCTCTTGAGACTTACTTATGGGAAAGCTTTATTTTTTTCCCAAGCCAATAAGAAGTTGGGTATTTTCTGTCAGAAGATATGCAGTTCAACAAGTTGGGAAGGAAAAAACTACTATTCATCAGGAATGAAGAGAAATGGAATGGATTATTAGGAGTTAAATAACTGACATGACATAGATTTCATTCTAGCATTGTTTTTCATTATTTTGGATATTTCACACTAATCCCATTATATTCACTATTACTAAATCAATCTCAGAAGTGATGATTTTTGTATGAACTAAAAATTATATTTCTCTTAATGTTGCATCTGAAGTTTCAATGAGAATCTTACTCTGACTGAGCAAGTCACAGTGACTTCCTTTACTCAGAAGGAAAATGGCACTGGAGGATTCCCAAGGAAACAGTGGTGTGAAGACATACTTTCAGAATTCATGGTCAGATCTTAGCAAAAAAATTTTCCTACCTCCACCTCTTTTTCTTTTTTGAGCATAAAATTTTTCCTGAGAACACTACTACTGTGGAATAGAACATGTTTCCTTCACTGCTTACTACATTTCTTGGTTTTATTTTTCTGGGCTTAGTGTCTTTTCTGCTTCATACTTTTCTTCAGAAATTTTTTAATTCTCTCCCTCTCCTTCACCCCTATCTCATGGGATTGAAAAAATGAAGAGATGAAGAAAAGCATATTGAAAGGCATTGGAATGTCACTTTCACAGAGATTAAAAAAACAACAGAGCAAATACTTGTTTACAAAATAACTTTTCCCTACTGATGTTGTTTTTCATTATTTCTTAATACTACCAAATGAAATTAATTAATTACTTGGGTACAATCTGGATTTCTGTTTTGTATGTTCATTTCCAAAGATTCTTCTGTGATATGGAGAAGTGATGTTGCACACAGTTCAATTAAGTTTCTCTCTGCAGGCATCACCACAGTATTGACCATGACAACGTTGAGTACCATTGCAAGAAAGTCCTTGCCCCGTGTTTCCTATGTCACTGCCATGGATCTGTTTGTGACTGTGTGCTTTCTATTTGTCTTTGCTGCTCTGATGGAGTATGCCACCCTCAACTACTACTCCAGTTGCAGGAAACCAAACTGTACTAAGAAGAAAAAGTCGGTAAGATGGGAGCATTTAAATTTCTTCTCATGTGCAGCTCACAGAGCAGATGAAATCATTCAGTGGTAGCCTGTAATCACATGGCACTTCACTCCTCCAAAATATTCCCAGTGGTGTGATCTGCCCTGAAAGCTGATGGAAAAGTCACCCACAGCAGTAGGAGCAGTTACCTGCCTGCTGAGTGAGGTCTGTTCCTAGCAGAAGCAGCCTGCTCACCATGCAGCAGCAACACTGCCTGTGCATCTTCTGTCCTCCAGTTACTGTGCTGGTAGTCAGAAAAGTCTCCCACTGAAACAGACTGCACAGCTTGTTATACAAATAAATGCACATCAATGTATATCAAATGCATTGCTATTTCATGGCTTAACAAGTCTAGAAATACTTATGAGCAGAATTCCACTGTCTCTGCTGGGAACCAGCATTTAGTTTAACCTCTGTGCACAAAGGTGCATGTTCCCAAGGACAAAAATAGAGATCACTTGAAAAGACTTGAGGCATGGCTCAATTTTGGTCAAAAACAACTTCCAAGTATAACACCCAGAAAAACACAAAAGCTATCTATTTACAATCAATTAAAACAATCATGCAGGAAGAACTGCTTGGTTTACTTCATAACTGACTATGAGAATGAGAGGGGGCAGTTTAATAGAGAAAAAAAATCCCAGTACAAACGTATGGAAGGGGGCTGACCACTCAAGATCACTGATAAATATGTGTCCAAGATCAATAGCTGGAGATGTCTGGGTGCTGTTGTGTGCAATGGAGGAAATAAGGACATTTGAAATCAGAAATCAAAGCCAAATAGGAAAATGTGAAGAGGGAAATTGAGGAGACAGAAGCCTAAATTTGGGGAATAATAGGTCATAATGTAAAAAGGGATTGAATGAAGAGCTATAGAAAATGATTGAATGGAGAACTAATGAAGGAAAAGCTGAAACAAATATGGGATTAGAGAAAGTCTAGAAAGCCACAGACTTAGTCAATGACAACTCCATTAAACCTAAAATAGCTCCTTGCAAAAATGCATTGCTCACAAAAGGCAAAAGATTGTTGCCAAAAGAAAAGTTTGAGACTGAAATGAATTTGCTAGTGATCAAACTAAAATTGACATCCTATAGAAAGACTGAATAAAAAAGTCACAAGTATCTTTGTTAGCAGGATGTAATTCCAGACATATAAATGGAGACATGAGAAAGCATGCAACATTGACAGGATTTAAATTAACACCAGAAAAAATGCTCACTGACCTATTGTTCGATCGATAAATAAATGTAATGTGTTGATAAAGATTTTAAGTCTATGAAAACTAGATATGCATTCTGCTGAAGTTTAATGCTGTTTTCAAATGTATAGAATATTATGCTGAATATATAGAACACAGTGCATGAAGTGTTTTATGCATTTAAGGGCTTGGTCCAAGAAATACTATTGAATATAGATGCATGTGAAGCACTAAGTTTTCCTCTGAATAATTCTTTTGTTATCCTTTATTTAAGCTACCTGATGTAAGTTTTGGTCATGTAATGGTAAGTAAGTTACTTTATTCAGTGAGAGAATTGGGAACATGAATAGATGGTTAACATTTACTTGCACTAATTCCTGAGAGAGCTGTATTGCTATGTTATGCTTTACCCTAACTTCACTAAAAATATTGGTTTGCTTTTTTGTTAAAAGGTCAGTTTGTTTTCAGCTATGGCAGAGGAACATAGCTGCCTCTTTCTATAAGGACTTATCAAGTGATATGGGAGGGAGGAGGGTTAAGTATAGAATATTATGTGCTATTTTTAACTCAGAAATTTTGTGTATCTGCTTTATATAATACAGAAGTTTCTCACTACATTTTATGAGGAAGTAATAAACACAAGTTATGCAATAAACTTCTATGGAGTTTTAACTAAGTCTCATGGGAAAAAAAAGTTCATTTATGCATATGCAAACCTTTAGCAAGCTTTCAGGTGGATTTTCAAATAATTTAGGCACACAAGTTGAACACAGGTAGTTGTACTCTATCTACAAATAGTATATGTGCAGCAGCAATAAAGTTGGAACAGAGCACAAAATTGAGTCTCTAATGAAATGGAATCTGAAACTGGAATACCTGCTATAGAATAAGCAAATATAAAGCATTTGGAAAGCATGAAGCCAGTTAACCAGCTGGTTGAATGGTCTGCCATCAGATAAGAGCAGAGTCAGAACTAAAATACTGGACTTTGCATTTCTTAGGTTGGATATGCTGGAGTTCCTCATTTACAACTGCCAGATCCATATTATTAGCCTATCTTCTTACAAAATATAATATGCACTTTTTTTTTTAAACATGAGTTCTCTATTTTATTTTAAGATCTCATATAACTTAGAAAGTCTTCTCATTGGCAATTAATGGTTTACAGCAAGCATGAAATCTATCCTCTTTTTATTGCTGTCATTCCCTGGACAGACTCTTCTGAAAGATGTTAACAGAGGACGTTGAATGGGTAGCAGCACTTTCCTTTTTCCAATTAAATGCTATAGGGAAAGATAATTAAAATTATATTAGGGTTTAAAAAGCTTTATCTAGAAGTAGTCATTCTGATCTGCTTGGAAAGCATCTGCAGCATTTTCAAGTTTTTTACTTGCTCTTTTTTTTCTTCACCTTAAAAAAAAAAAAAAAAGTTATTGGGCGGGACCTTTGTCTATACAAAACAATCTTCAAATTAGAGTTTAAATAAGCAACGTCTCTGGCTCTCAAGATACCATTTTGTCTTTTTCAGCTTTGTAGTGATGACACATAAAAGGTGAAATTTATTAATCTCAGTAAATCCATGTTCAGATAGTCCCAAGCCTTTTTTTTTCCTCCTGGAAAACACGCATATACCTTGTCAGAAATAATATTATTAAGCATTTTTAGCACCACCTGAGCTGCCTTGTCCCTGCAGAAGTGCCTTGCCTTGGCAGACCTGTGTGGAACAGGGATGGTGCCTACTGTGTGTGCACTGCTCTCCTCTCTAACCCACCTCAGCTGGACACACAGAACATGGGGGATCATCCACTTCCCTCATATCACTTCAGGATACCTCCTGCCTGACAGAGATTAAAACAACCAGATTAATCTCTCTGTATTATTAGGGCAATTATTTAATCCTCTGTGCTAAGCAGATAATTGATATAACAAAACAACAACAAAATACCCCAGAGATGAGGAAGTTTCCTTGCAGAGCCAGAGCACTTTTTTGTATTCACTCACCAAAACCTCTCTGAGCCTTTAAATTTTTTAGCATAAATATTTTAGACAGGCATGGAAAATGTCAGTCCCTGAGTTAGAAATGTTCATAAAGACCTGCAATAAATATACAATATATGACACAGCAGAACTCCATGTATACTCTAGTCATAGTTTTTTCTTTTGAAAGTACTAGAGACAAAAAAGATTGCTTTTACAATAATCTTAGACCTTTTTTCACATGGCAATACATTGTAAGGCTCTGAAACAAGGCACCCAAAACTTTACAAAAGAGAGAGAAGACCATACAGATATAATTTCTGTCATCTCATCTCAGAAATAAAGTCATTCTCAACAAATAGATTTGCAATAATCTGCTTCTAAACTGCAATCTGCTTGCAGTTCACAGCAGAATGCACCTGAGACATTTTAGCATTTATATATGACAAAATGAATTGTGTCCAGAGGTAATTGACTGGATTACATAGGGCAGTTCAGGTGCAGTTTCTGTATTGGCAGTGCCAACATCTAAGTAGAGGGATGCACATCAAGTTCTTAGCTCAGGGACCAGCATTTTTATTGAGATGGGTCATACTACAGTATGCCAAACCAAAAGATTTGGAGAAAACAAATAAAGTCAATATAAAAAGAAAAAAAATTCATTGAGGAACATCACCAATGTTTTTTCACATCTAGGAGGGAAGTTTTCAGATATCCCCTAACAGCTTCAGCAGAAAATGTTGAGTACTTTGTATAGTATGGAAGCAAGAGCCCAGAGCGTCCTCCTAAATGCAAGCAGTTGTGACCAGCTTGTTAGAGCACAGCCAGCACACTCCTGCAGGCAAAGGCAATGCTCAGCACAATCCCAGGGAGAGGAAGGGCCTCTGAGGTGGAGAAAACCAGGCTGACAGGGCTGTGTCTGCTTTGTTAGGACAGTGCAGACAGGCAGCAAAGCTGGTGGGACCTTTTCTAGTGATGTCAGCAGAGGAGGTGACATGTAGATGGAATGGGGGGCTTAATGAGAGGGGAGCCCATTGTGAGAAGGCATCTTGCATGCCAAGGAAATGGTGTGACAAAAAAGCTGATAAAGTATAAATAAGGAGTATATTGGAGAAGGAGGGGTCTGTAAGTGTGAATGCTGAGTGAGGATGCATGACATCCAAGTGTCCTATTTCTGAGCATGGTTAGTGTGATAAGCACTAAGGGGACACACCTCAGGATGACATTTTGAAATCCTGTACTGAAGTGATCACTATCTATTGCTGACCATATAGATTTTTATAAATTATGGTCAAGTTAAGAGGCAGTGAAGGCACCTATGCAAAACAGAGGACATTGTATAATTAAATGGAAAGGGGGGATATCTTCCTTATTTTTGAGAATCCAGCCTAAATGTAGTAGCTGCAAGTGTTTAAAACAATTTGCAAATAACGTTCTGACAGGTAAGTGAAACTCCTAAGTGTTAAAAAATTATATTACTTTTTGCTGTGATTATTAATTTTGATCTGCATCATCCAGGGAAACTTGTCAAACTGTTGCACTTTTTTCTCTCCCCAGAATTATTCTGTACTTGACATGAGACCACCAACTACAGTCATCACATTGAACAATGCCATGTATTGGCAAGATTTTGAAGATGCATGTGTCTATGAATGTCTGGATGGGAAAGACTGTCAGAGCTTTTTCTGTTGTTATGAAGAGTGTAAATCAGGCTCATGGAGGAGAGGACGGATTCACATAGACATCTTAGAACTGGACTCTTACTCCAGGGTCTTTTTCCCTACATCCTTCCTGCTGTTTAACCTGGTCTACTGGGTTGGATACCTCTATCTTTAAATGTTGCCTGTAGCAGTGAAGACTGCTGCGTTTTCTCACTGCGGACGGATGGTGAAAGTGCAGAAAAAGTGAAGGACACAGTTTCATCTCAAATTATAAAGACCACATTAGCCTTCACCATCACAGAGCCTGATGAAGAATTTAAAAAGACAAACATGGAAGAATTCTCTCCTAACTGCTGTTTGTTTTAAGAAAAAGGTTCTTACAAAATTCAGCTGAATTTGTAGTGTAAGCGATGTTTATGAATAATTATTGTATATTAAAATCTCTACTATTGTCCCTTGCCATAGAAGCTATTCACAGTTCAAGCAAAGTTTAAATATGTAATTTTTATTTTTCATTCCCATACTTCCTTCAAAATGCTGCCAGATCCCTAAGGCTCAGAGCAATGTACACTGACACTAGCAAATAAGCCAAAGCTGACAAAAACACTCATTTGTATTTAAATTTGCTTGATACAATAAGTTCTGGGAAATTGTTGATTTCCTTGAAATAGAGTAACCACAGAGAGACAATTAAGAAATATCTGGTAGGATCAAAACAGGGACGTTACTTTCTGCAGAGTCTGGGACTCATGGAATCAGCCACTTACCCACACATACTGGTTTTAACTTAGAGGTTAAAAGGCAGACAGAGAAGAAAGCTATAATTTTGATATAAATAAGACTTGCCTATCTGTGAGGCACCTGTAGGCATGACTTCTACAGTTTTTCAAGCTTTTAACTGTATTTTTTATGACTCATTAAACACAGGATGGTCATTGATTTCTAAAGTACTATACTTGAAGTAGGACAAGGTTCCTGCTTATTTGTGTCACTGTAGCAGTTCATAGTGCATAGCCCATGACTAAAAATCACTATATATTAGCACCAGGGATATGTGACTTTCTTTGGATTTCAATCTGCTAAAAAGTGGGCCCATGCATCCTTTTTTATTCTCTCAAAGCCGTATTATAAAATTGAAAAATATGTGCCAATTTTTTTCTTCTTTTCATAACATTAAACACTGCAACTTTTATTCACCACAGTTGTTCCCTGGGCCTGAGATAAAGACTGAACACTTGTGGCTTGAATAGTGCATTACAGGAATTCAATTGTGACACTTGGATTAAATATTAAATAGTTGCCACACGTAGAAAGAGGTTCTTTTCATTCTTTCCCAAAATTTCCAACTGTATTTGACACTAAAAAACAATTTTGTATTTTTCAAAGTTTTGACCATTCAACTCTAAACTACGCATTTTTTCAAGAACTAGTTTTACAGTATTAAACTAAGTGATGTCTTTTACAGACTGTCTACATAATTGTTACTAAGCAAACAAAACACATCCACAATTGAATAGCAATAGCTTTTCACTACCTTTTGCATGACAAATTGTTACAAAAGATTGAAGTTAAAAGATAATTAAAGCAACAATTCTATTTCTTTTCTCTTTTGGAGATAATTTTTGTATGAACTCAAAAAATGTGTGTCTCTTCCATGCAGTATTTGATGAAAAAATGAATAGTGGATGTGACTGGAACGGAGTTCCTTTTTCCTCAAAAGGAAAATCCTGCAAACAAGCAAAAACAGATGCAATGGTAATTCTAAAGAAACAGATATGCTGTCATGTTCTTTGAAACATCACTGTCTCTCACTGCTGTTGCTCTGTTCTTCCACTGAGCTTTTAATTTGGGGAAAAAAAGAAAAAACCTAATCCAAAAGTTAAGTGTAGCTATTAACAATCTTTCTTCTGTTTTTAACTTGTCTGAAATATCAGAAACATAGCTGGGTTTAGGTCGTGGAGAGGAATTATTTCTGTAAGGACTTACAAAATTCAAATTAGAAGCAAGGAGAAGAAATACTTTGAGGTAGAATCAAAGCCTTATTTCTAGAAAAATCTGCTCAATCTGATGTCTTCTAAACCAATGATAACCTTCTGATTTCAAAATACATGTTGAAAATTTTGCTAACTCTCATTAGCAAATTAACTGCTCTGTAAACCTGTGTCCTACACTTGGAGATATGGACTTAATTTAAGGATGACAGTGATATTTTCAGTAGTGTGAGAAGAAGATTAAATTTAAGTTGGATATCCTGATCTCTATTAATTAGTCTACTCTGATAGTCACCTTTAGCCATATTTTGCAAGCCTAAATATTCCAAGCCTAAATAAAAGAATGGAAACCATTTTCTTTAGGGGGGTGATCCTGCAAACCCTCTGCACAATCAGTTGATTTTGGTGGTAGTATTGAGACGAATGATGCACAATCAGGTGCCTTCCACCATTAGATCAGTTAAAATGAAGTTTATTTAACAATTCCATACTGTGTGAATTTTCTGGGAGGTGGAAAATTCCCATGTTGGATGATGAGCATGTGCTTTTCTTACACTTCTGCTCATGGCTGCCCGTGAGCCCTGCTGAAAGCAGATATTGCCAACAGATCCTTCTTTGGAAGACTGATTCTAAGTCCATTCATATTGCTCATTTTCTGACTTTTTTCATAAACAGAAGATGGAAACATATAATTCCAACTTTTTCCACTGTCCAAAATCAAGAAAGAAGCTTCAGACACTACTGCCTTCTGCTCTTACAGTGAGATCAGAGGTCATATTCTACTGTGTAATTTATTCGGCTCTGGGGTTATCAAAACATTGATTTTTATGCAAGGCAAGCAGCTGCAGGCTGGCAGGTTCCTGAATGCATTCCTCTGCTTGTTCCCAGTAACTTGGCTTATTCTCACTGCTTTACTGCTCCATGCTTTGGCAGCCACTGAAAAACCTTAGAGGAAGGGAAGATAGGCTTTTCATGATCTGGATCATTCAAAATGCCATTGTGGTCTGCATACATTTATGTGCCATATCCTTCATTAGGAGTATGAATATCCTCATTGACCTTCAGATATTCTTTTACTTCTATTGCAAATTGGCAAACATGAACATTTTCTCCTGCTGTCCCATGAGAAATGTAAAAACTGTATTTTTGCATTTTAGAACATGTTCTTTTCATATAATTTCTTATTAGAGTGTTGCATTTATTCAACTACTTCTTTTTGTTATTTAGCTCTTTTACCCTTCCAAGGAAGGGAACAGAGAAAGGTAAAAGCAAAGGAGCAGTGAAATGAACACACTTGGCTATGTAAAACCTCAAAACCAAGTATCTTCACATTACATTTCTTCTTGTTGAAGTTGCAGAAGGGATTGTGAGGGTCTTTTAAATAATCACCTTTTCTTTCCCAGGAGGATCTAAAGTCAGTCCTCTTATTCTTCCCTTCAATTAAAAGTTCTTCAGCATAGTTTTTTTTTATTGAGGGTAGAATTTCCAAGGCAACTAAGGATGTATAAAAAATATTGGTTTGCTTAATTAAATCTTCTCAGTTTTCCTGGCTCTGATGCCTAGCATATTGACAGCTCCTTTTCTTACACCCATTATTCCAAGAATAAGGGTATAAAAAACTTATAGCCAGTTTATGCTCTCTCAGTGTCCAGCAGTAATGTGGAACTGCAGTACACCACACACCACACAATTTTAATATAACTTTCTAACCAAAAAGTAGGGGTGTAGTTTAAAACACCTCAGGCATTTTGATAACCTCTTTCTCATGTTCCCCTTAATCAACTCTCAACTGTGTATTGCTATATTGTGCATACCAATAAAAATGATAAAAATGACAAAAGCCAGAACTATCTTCACAGAGACAGTGATGAGTAGTGAAACTAAAAGAAGAGAAAGAAATTATTTTTTATTGCTGTGCAGTTCTTATCTGTTGCAGTCCTCTTATTCAATTTAACCCACAGCTAATTCCAAATCATCCACCTGGAGGTTTGCACATTCATCAGCTGGAACTGCAGTGACACATGAGCCTTTAGCTGATAGGAAATTATTTCTGGAACTGCAGGCATACTGCCAAATAACTCAGACAGATAGCTATCTTAAACACTTCTGCAGCTCTAATGTGTCTTGGTGTCTAGCATCTCACGTTATTTCATGAATTTATCACAACTCTCCTTACTTGGTCATTTCATGTTTACCTCCTTTTTATACAAAATTTCACCATATATCTAATAAAATTACTCTCCTACATGACCAGATGACAGGTAGCTCTGGATCTCTGCTGATCTTGTGGGAAGGGAGACAGATTTCACAGAATCACAGAATCAAATAGATTGGAAAAGACCTTGGAGATCATCAAATGCTACCTATGACCTAACACCACCTTGTCAACTAAACCGTAGCACTAAGTGCCATATCCAGTCTTTTTTTAAACACCTCCAGGGATATATTTCATTAGCCTCACCATCTGGAGGGATGGTGTTACCTTCTAAACTGTAAAACAAAGTGCCCACTGAAACTTGCAAAATCGTCCACAACAGACTGTACCTTTTCCATTGGCTGATCTTTCCTGGTTTCCATATCATGCAGTAAGAAAAGGCAAGCCATGTCTCATAATCTTAGATGCCTACATAGGCAGATGATTTTTTTCAAGGTATCTTCTTGCTCACAGTAAAATGCTTGTGCCTCTTATGTCAGTGCCTTTCTCATTTATTAAAATGAAAGGATATACCTTAACATTAAAGACTATTTCTCATCTGAAAGTTAGAAAGTGGGACCAATGACCTTCCTGGAGTTCTTCCTGAGCACCACAGTGTGTGTGACCAATATTCTAAATATCTTCAACCTACAGATTGAACATTTCTCTGCATTTTCTTTACTTTTCTAAACAGTCTGTAGGTTTCTTGTTTCCTAAATAGCAAAAGGCTGCAGTGGAACTTCAGCAGTTTAGCAGAATCCTTCCTTCTTCACTCAGCAATTTCATTCCACCAAGAGATACTCAAGGCTCATCGAGATCTCTTTTTAAAAGACTATTTAAAATAGTCAAAAAACAGACTATGGATTGGGAATGTATTTTCATTGATGAAAGGTGAGGTTCTTTTTCCTTTAGAGGTTCTTTGGCTTTTTTTCTCAGTTAATTTCAGATCCTTCCTCCCTTCACAAGCATAAAATTAGCTCAAATTACACTTGCCTACTGAGAAAAAATATAGTGTTCTTAGTCTTAAACTACACTTTCATGCCCACCACCTTCTCATGGTACATCACACTCTCTACTGGAAGGGTTCTAGAATATATGTGAAAAAATGAAGGCCTTTCTTCAGGATTCAGTGGCCTTAAGTACTGCCTTTTTCCTTGGGATCTAGAAGGAGTTCTTTCCTCATAATTTAGGCCTCAGAAGTTTGGTTTAGATATTAAAACCAAAGCTATGTTTTATATCTAAAGTGAAATTATGTTTCAACAAAAGAAAAATCAACTCAGCTTGAACTGAATTACTTTGAGAAGTTATTTTAATGCTGAACATTTGGTGGATAATTCAAAGAGATATGATGCCTACAACTGTGTCTAGCTAGGATTAAGTCCTGAACTAGGGATAGATATTGTTCTAACCATCTAGTTTACCTAGCAGCTGTTTCTTTAAATGACTTTGGATCGTGACCGACTTCAAGCACTTATTTAGGTTAGTAACTAACTTAGGTCAGTTACTGCTGATATTCCTCAAGTGAGATATCCAGTATCTGTGATGATGTATTGCTTTCTACAGACTTAACTTTCTTTTAGTTTTCCTCTTTTGCTGCGGGTCCTCAAGCCGGTATCTATGTGTATCTGGGCTCCTCAAGGGTTTTCCTAGAATATATGTGAAATTAGAGAATAAAATTCATTGTGAAATTCAGTACCTCAGAGCTGGACACATGAGAATTCCCTGCTTTCTACCAAAACATTCATTTTGATCTTCTAATTATTTCCTATTTATAAGGGATGAGCAGAAGACGTGGCTATGTTTATTCATATATCGAGGGGAAAGTTTTCTCAAGGACTGAACCAGGCAAAGCAGGCACTGATACACAGCCAGTAACTTGCTGGGTATTCTTTCATAGGTAAGGAATGGCTCTGGTCAGAGGAGGCACAACAGTGTCTTCAGTGGAAGCACCCACATAACTTTACTTGGAGGTCTCAGCCAGCCTTGGAGCTTCTTGTAGGGGAATGCAGGTGCTCCCTTTAGCGTTTAATACAGCCCTTAATACTCTTCTAATGTCTCTATAACTTCTTGAAGCAGTGCTTGCAAGACATGAAACTGTACTGACTAAGAATATTCTAAAATATGAAGAATAAAATATCCACATGAAGCTGCTGGTGGCTTGTTACTGAGACTGTATAAGGATTGCAAGTTTTAAAAAACCAAACCTGCTACATTTGAGTCAAAACGTTCCACATTAATTAAAACCATTGACCAGGAAAGGGGTTAAAGTTCAAGTCAGCCGTCAGGAAAATCATTGGATGATATTCTGTAAGAGCTGATTATCCATTGTTTGGATTCAAAACTTGTGGAGTATAGATTTGTAACTTAAGTACTTAATGTGAGATTTGTGATTTACATACTTAAAGTGAGGCCTAAAGTGGATAAATGCTAGAATCTCTAAATTACACATTAATATAAAATGGATGAAGAGAACAACACTGGTGACATATTTTTTTAAAACTACTGATGAATGTGAGGTAGAGAGTCTGTACCATGCTTACAGACCTCATGGGATCCTTACAATGAAAGCAACTGTGGAACTCATGGGAAGCTGGTAAAATAATTGCATTACACAGGCAGCCCAGGGAAGTATGGCACTGCCAGACAGAGTGTTGCAAAGGGAAAAAATAAACAGAATAAGGTCCCAGAAAACCCTTCCTCTGAACAACAGTGGGAAAGCTGGTGCAGAGAGATTACAGTATCACACTCCCTTATTCTCTTTTGCAGTCATTCAGAAGTACTGTGACTTTTTTGTCATCCACAATCACATGCAATACCAACCTTAAATCATAGAGCTACCTGTGGCTACCACAGGCCATCACCAAACCTCTCACATAATCCTGATCTAAACTCTCAGTATACTGCTCTCAAAACATTTTTCCCACCATGACAAGACATGGATTTTTTTTAAGTGAGTGTAATTTTAATAATCAAATAAATACTGCCAACTATGTGCCAAATTGAATTTTCTTATAGAACACAGACAAAATTTTAGATTTCTAATTATCCTTCCTTCCTAAGTTTTTGTTAGGGGTGTGTGATTTTGTTGCTAGCAGTGCAGCTTGTGATGTCATAGTGAAATGAAAGTACAATTATGTGCCCAATGTGCCTTGAATAATACAGGTAGCACTAGTACCAGTATGTCATTCTAAGTTAGATAGCCATCCCAGTGATCCCCCAGACTGACCTAATCAGAAAAGTCAAACACCCATGTGCTTCATCTCCTCGAGTTCTCAGACAACAGTCCCTTTCTTGATCACATCCATTCCAGTTTACTTTGTGTTAAGGAGTAGGGGTGTGCGTCTAGAATACTATTTATATTCGTATTTTGATCCCAGCATTTGTATTTCTGGATACAAATAAATACACATTATCAGAAAATGTGTATGATGTGCATCTTTGGTGGTTTTATTTTTCTTACAGAATTTGAGAGCTTAACAAATTAGAAGTAGATTTCTGAAAAAATCAAAAAGACATGGTGTGCTACCTTTCTAATACAGTGTAGAGTATTCTTGAAAGTAATTTCAAATTAGTCTAAGAAATATTTTCAACAGTGAGCATGAGCTGACTAAACTGCAAAAAATATTTAAGACTGCAGTTTATCCATGGGACTAATTTAAACTGGGAAGAATATGCTACAAAATTCAAAGAGGAATCCAGAAATAGGCTGTGTCTTTTTCATAAACTTCTTGAATGTAAAGACTTCAGTTTTAAAATTGTAATCAAATTTGGCTTCAAAACTTTCCAAGTTCTAACTTTTTCAATACTCAGTGAAATTTACTGGTAAAACTATATGTTTTTACAAGACTTATTTTTCAGCAGACACTTATTGTTAAATAAGACTATCTTCTTGATTTATGCTCTTTGAATGTAATTTAATTCCCACCTGTGTATATTCATGACCATGGAATTGTCAGTCTCAACCTACTCCAACTGTGAAATGCCTACTTCATTTTAGGATTCCACTCCATAGTAACACTGGAGGTGACAGCTGGGCCAGGCCACAGATAATGCATAAGATAATACATACATTTCACAAATCTCTCATGATCCCATAGATTTCTCTCTCTGAGCTTCTTATATTTATACTTTCTGTATGTTTCTAACACTAAGGCATGTTTTTTCAAAGGACATTTTATTTCACAAAAAACAATTATACCCGGAGTATTTAATTAAACCTTCCCTAAGAAATCTCTTTTTTTCTTGTTTTCACTTATTAGTTTGACATGCAATTAATGCTTTATCCCCATTTGTGTTCTGATACAACAACTAGATACTTTCCTGACCCGTTTGCTCAAAAATAAACATAGAGTCTGTATTTCCCCAACAGCATCTGACCCTTGTTATTGTAGTTAGTAAAATGCAGTAATCAAGTAGATGTGGTTATGCCTCACTCCCCTGGACAACTAGAAAGCAGAATTGTTGCCATGACTATTTTCTTCATATACATCAGTCTATAACACTTGCCATTGCCACAGTGTCACAACAATGCCAGCTCTTCTCCCTTGCAGAACTTAACCTGTGTCCTGGTTTGAAGGACAGGTGCCTGCCAGTAAAGGCAGAAGCTTCCCTTTGAAATGGAGAATGCAAATCCCCTCCCTCCAAATTATTACTGTAATTTTGAAATTAAGGGGCTCTCAGGCAAAGATATGGGAATTAGGAATAACTTTAGTTAGTTCTTGAATAGAAAAATTAAAATAGAAATACAGCATTACAAAGAACAATCCCAAAAACACTGACAGAGTCAGAATACAACCTGACACCCTGTCAGTCAGGTTGTTGGTAGCAATCTCATTAAATGGTGGCTGCATTCTCCTGCAGTGGCAGATGTGGTTCATCTGAAGCAGTGCTCCTGTAGAAGGTGCAGTTTTCCTCTGAAGGTCCAGGAATTTTGTGGGAAGGTCTTGTTTTCCTCTGGAATGCAGTAGAAAGACGGTATCTTTCTGTTCAAAATCTAAGTTTTTATCTAGGTAGGAATGGCTTGGCTCCTCCCCCTGGCTGGAGCATCTCCCAGTGGGATGATGAAATTTTATCAGTCATACAGTGGGACTGAATGGCCCAGCAGCAGATGATATCTTCCTGGAGGGAGGATGGGTTGTGGAAAAGATAAAGATGACTGCCCCACCTGGTTTTAAAGATTGCCCATTAGCAGATAATATGTGCCACAGAGATAAGGGTCACTGCCCCACCTGGCTTCAACAGATGGGGATAGAATACACATTTCTGGTCACATCCTGTATTGCAACCCAAGACAACCTGGAACACTAGCTATATTTTTGCAATTATCCAGGAAGCCTGACTATGAATGAGCACATTGGCCATTCCAGAGGTTTAAGGTGCTCATCCTGCCAAATTCCAGAGACTCTGACACTTCCCTCAATTTGCCATTTCTTGCCCAGTAAGCTCGAGTGTGCAATAGAGAATGATGATGAATCATGCCAAAAAGTTTTGCCTTTTTATGTCACCCTCTCTCACCACCACAAATCTAGCTAAGAACTCAATTACTGCACAGCAGTTTTAGTTGAAGTAAACTCAGTTTGTGAAATGGAAAATGAGAAAAGCTGAACATCAGGGACTAGCCAGAAAATAGGAATAAATGGAATAGACAAGTTTTCCTACTGACTGATACTAGAAAGTTTCACATGCAGCAATGTGTGCCAGGTTTGGGGTTTTTTAATTGATTTGCATGTTTGCTTTTAATTGTTTGTGGTTTTTTAATAACAATTTTAGTAACTATTATTGTACAGTGTAACAGAAATGGCCTTAAAATCATTAATTTTTTTATCCTCACAGCAGGGGGCACTGGTACCATGGTCCTGGCATGTGTAATGACCAGGAGGAAAAGCAGCACTGAGTCCTGTCCAGCTTAGAGTCATGGTCACCTGAAATGCATGAAAGAGACCATAAAACACACAGGAATGGAGGCTGGGACAGTTCTTCCAAAAGGAATCCTCACTGAAAGAAATCATGAATACATTATTGAAAGATTAGATTTTATCAGAAAATAGTATATTTTAATGTAATTAACTGTAGGTCAAGACCCATTAAAAATTGAATTGACAAAGTTCATATTCAGCCAAAACCCTACCCCTCCGAAATACCAAGAGATTCTGTTTCCAATATTTTTTTTTACTATGAAATACTCAACTTTCTACCAGAGAAAAGTTGATAAATACCAGGTCAAATGCTTCAAGCATTTTTTTTAATACAGCTGTCCACTCATGCAATGACAACTACAAGAGTTAAATGCAATATTCCCATTGACTCCCCTGTTTCCCCTGTTTGTGCTAACTGAAGTGTAAATGAAAGTTGCAGTTCTTCTTAATTGATTATACAGGAAATCTATCTAAGATCCAGCAAGGGCTCATAGGATTAATACCACCTTGACTGTGCTGTCATTACTGCACATTGACTGTGCAATCAGCAACTGAATATTTCCATATCCAGTGAACTGTAAATTATACCATTGTCCACTCCTGGCACTTCTGCTGAGGGCTAAACTGGAGTTCCATAAGAAAAATCATAACACTGTAGGAGAGCAGACAGATTCACACATCAGCACAGGCTGGTAATGAGCCAGCAGAGCAGCACAAGCAGCCAGTGAGAAGTGCTGCAATCACCAGGCTGCATGCAAGGTAATGATGTGTTCCTAGCACAGCTCACACAACTCTGTAATGGGTTATGTTATGGATGTGTCTTGCAGATCAAAGGAAATCATTGCTGCCCCATGCTCAGCTCTGGTTACTACAGGGCAGTAATAACAGGTTCTGGCCTGTCCTCCCTACCCACAAGGTCACAGAGGATGCTGAAAAACCAGGGGGAACCTATTAGACAGCTGCTAAGATGATCAAAGGCCTGGAGCAGATGAACTGTGAAGCTGAGGAACAGAGCTCATGTGAAGCTGAGGCTAAGGGATGTTGCGCTTGCAAACTGCAACTACTTGAAACACAGAAACAAAGACATTAAAGCCAAACTCTCAGTCTCAGCATTGCTGTAACATAACAGGGGATGTGTGTTTCACCTTGGGATGCTTAGGCTGGAGATGGGGAGCAGCTTTTCCACATTACTGTACTGCAAGAAAGGGGCTGCCTGGGAAGGCTTGGGGGGCTTCTGCCAAAGAGGCTTCCAGCATCTGGCTGGATAGATCCTGGCCTCATGGTGGTGGTGGTCCCCTTCAAGCATAAGGCTTAGCATGACCACAAAAAACCACCCACAGTCTAATCAACATTTCTATGATTCTATAAAAGGATTTTTTCACCAGTTACCTTGTCATTAAATATTCAACTAGATACATAGTGAGCAATGATATGACTAAAACCAGCATTTAAGCTATCTGCTTTGGCATTGCTGCTGTTGTTTATTCTCTGAACAATTTGTTTTTGGATATAGTACATAAGTCATGGAGGGAACCACATTGTGCTTTTCTACTGAAACTTCTCAATGCCATCTAGAGAAATGTTTTTTTTATGGTTGCAAACTCCCAATTTGAACATGCCATTTATGTCAATGAATTTTTTTATGTATATTGCTGTCCCAGTTTTGTCGAATTAAAAATTAACATTTATTATGCAGCTTCCTAAAAGAAGCTTCTGACACCATCCTTACTTTATTTTCCCCTTGCAAGTTTATAAATTTTACTATTTCCATGTGATGTTGCAAGAAGGAAAAACCCTAGCAGCTTTTAGTGGGCAAGGTAAAAACTACATCTCTACAAAATCCAGGCTTCAAACAGGCAAAAATATTAACCTTGAACATGAAAATGCATGATTGAGTAACAGATTCACTGTTACAGAAGATCTAGGTGCAGTGGGAGTCTGTCTCAATAGGTGAATACAGAAAGCTTAGCAGAAGGTTAAGGCCTTGAATTAGTGAGAACATTTCTACTGAGTACCTTTGGCTCAAAGGTTGCCATTCTATCTGTTATCTGTGTACATAAATTTGCTTAGGAGAGGCACTGCATGTGTGAAACAAAGTCAGATTGAAACTGATGATCACACAAAGATCATTTCAGTTCAAAGAATTATCTTCACACATCTATGGAGAAACATACCAAAACAGAAACACCTAGCTTTGTGTTAATTAAATCTCAGTACCATCTGCTATGCATCTGATTCTAGGAAGGGGTTGATACACATGGTTCATTCCAGAGCTATTGGAATACGAGAGCAGAGGGCTTTTGGCAGTAGGATCTCATCACATGGTACTGCATCTCAGACAAGGCAGGGAAAGGCAGCTTCTGAGCAAAGAGGCTTTTTTCCTAAAAAAAAAAAAGGTGAATTCCCAGCATGGCCTCATCTATGCTGCACCTATGTATAGTTCTGGAATGAAACTTAGAGCTGCTTACACAAGACAGCACTCCCAGAAATACAAAAGCCAGGAAGAGCTCAAACTACAGGCATAGGCACATGGGTGATCTGTGAAGTGCTGTCGGACTTGTCACACCATCGTTCAGGACAGGGCATTGCTGCCAGCTGCAGTTCTGTGTAGGCAACTGGGGCTGCATTTCTCCCATCCCTGCCATGTGCCAGGTAGACTGCAATGTGCTCCAGACAGAAAGAGGGGCCTGCAGGTTTAAAAGTGTTGACTATCCAAGATACTAATAGTTCTAGGAGGTAATCAGCATTTTCACATTTTGCTCCCTATTTTATACACCCAGAGGTATCACTGTCACTTCAACGCTCCTATGTTAAAAAGAAAATCCTATAATTCTTTCTATGACAAGAGATCTATGAGAACAAAAAAATAAAGGACTCTTCCAAGTAATGTTCTGGTTGAGTTACTTTACTGCAGGTGGCTACCCAGGAAAAATAAAACACTATTTCTACAGTGCAGGAGCCCAGTCAAATCAAGTATCAGTGGAAAAAAATGACAACACAAAGCAAAGTTCATCTGTCCAAATATAGCTATAAATATTGTAGACTCTGTCACTGGAGTTAGTAATCTAAATTCTCTTTATAGTTGATGGAGAGGCACAGATACTTCTGATAAGCTCAATTTATTTTAAAGAAGACATCTGAAATTGCAATCTTATAAACCATACTCAAAAAGAGTTAACTTATTTTTCACCACCTTGTCACGGTCCGCCCAATTCAAGAGCGAGTCGCAACTGGTTCTTTTATGGATCTCGGAGCGCAAAAGACACAGCAGGGGACAAAACCAGTTTACTTCTACAGAAATGCAATTTATTTAGTGCCAACCAAAAATGTGATAGTGGGACAGAGAGAGAGAGAGAGAGAGAGAGAGAGAGAGAGGGGTCGGGATTATAGCTACCAAGACGGGCAGACGAATCCTCGTGGAGTCGGCCGGTAGGTGTCTGTTGCCGTCTGGGGAGATCTCGGGGGTCTCCTTTGTGAAAGTCACTTTTATAGTCCTTTCCCAAAGCGAGTGGCTTCTGGCCAAAAAGTGGGAAGATTTATGGACTATTGTATGTGGAGCTCGTTACGCGGGGGAACAGGTGTAAACAGGACGCTTCAAGGCACATCAGACCACCTTTGTTGTCATGAACACACGCGGGTCAGCCCATACTGACCAGTCCATTGTCTTTCATCTGTGGGAGCTTGTTGTCTAAACTCCCTGTGACTAATTGTCATGTGAAATCAGTCCTGGTAGGCATCACCTGCGGAACAGTCACTTGGCGTTCCTCCCAACCCTGGGCAGTGCAGGCCTCAGGCGAGGGTCATTGGGAGAAACAGACGAGAGGCTCGGACGGACTCTCACACACCTATAAAGGGAGTCTAAAGGAAGTCTAGCCCAGACATAAAAATTTACAATTCTGGAAGATTAATCCTCTGCTATCTCTTAAACGGCAGAAACATGGATGCTGCACTGAGGGACACAGAACAAGAGCATAAGAAAGATGTGTATACAATAGTGCAATTACAAAGAACAGAGCTGGATGTGAACCTCTGTTCCTTCAAGAACTGAGGAAAAGCACCAACACAAATATGTCTACAGTATCTGCTATATTTATTGAGCACATTGTGCTCAGTGATATTGCTGTGCAGGCTGCTGCAGCAGAACAAGTACAAGGAGATTTCTTGCTCTGATAATATGGAGTCGCACATGAGATCACTCACTTTGCAGGGAGATCTAGGCTCTCTCCAATTCAAACTGTCTGAAAAAAATGGCTCAAGTATTTCTAGATTTCACCATAACATGCAGCAGTTTTACACCTAAAGGTCTTGATAAGTGGTCTTGGTTAGTTTTATGAGGTGCCCCAACTCATTTTCCCACTATGTTCTAGATGATCTCAGGCCATTTCTACACAGAGTGAGGATCAAAAGAAATTAATTAGTTGGAAAACAAGGTGATGTGGTACACAAAATCCTTTTATTCTGGAGAATATGCACACCCTTGTGCTTTTGATGTTACTTGTAATGAGCTCTTCTGCATGAGGAACACTCAAGTAGAGTGAAGTGTTACATATTATACAGCACACACATAAATACATATGAGAACTTAGCAGAATAACTTCACAGTTTCTGTCATTTTTCTGCTGTCACTTGGGAGTTTCATCATCAATCATTTTATATTGTGCTCTGTTAAATGGTCACAAAAGTGTTTCCTTCTATCAAGACTACCCTGATCTATAAAGTCATACTGAGGTACTCCTGCCAAATATCTGCCCATCCTAAAGTAATTGCTGAAAATATAGACACAGTAAGCTACAAGGAAGTATTTTAAATATCTCTCTAATATATCATCTGCCTATCACATAAATACTAGTATAAATATGCCAAGAACTTTGTGTTTGGATATGCAGCAGCATCCCTCTTGTCTTTATTCTTCATTTATGCCATGAAGTCTTGCTTTTTTGACTGGTGTTACTGAAATGGCAGGAAAGATCTTACTGCCACAACATAATGATATATTGTCCTTTTGGGGTCAAACTGTGTGTATTTCTCAAATCCCTGCATAAAGAGTCTTCACTCTCATTGAATAACTGACCATCCCACTTTCCAGGAAGGTATTCTCAATGGATAACAAAGTCCATGTGCTGTGCATACACTCTCAAATAATTAAAACACTTGCCAAAGAAGAATGGAGGCACAGCAGCCACCATGCTCACCCCAAAGCCTCTAGATTCTCCCATTCACATGGTCAGCAGCAATGGGTAAGCTACCCTCCCTTTCTGACTTGCATTTCATGCTGTACTTGGCACAATCTGAAGAATAATTTCAAGCTGGCAGAGCCATATGAGTATGCATCCTAGCTGGAATGGGTTTTCTCACAGACCACCCAAGAGTCCTTTGACAGAGTCTGGCCTCTGTTCACAAATGGGGATGTGTCCATTGTTAGCAGCATAACAGGGCTATGGCTGCGCTTCTGTCTGGACATAATTGCTACAGAAATTTGTATGAAACAGACAATGGATGTTGCTGCTGAAATGCTGGTTCAGTGTGACTCACCAGAGGCAACTTGCTGTTTGCATTTATCCTATTAAAGCCTGATTGTCAAAGGATGGCCTTTTTTCCAGTTCCAGTGTAACTGTTTCTCAGCCAGTTTCAGTAGAGGTATTTTCTACTTTTTTTCCCCCTTTTTCATACTGTGACAAGACCATAAAACTTATTTTTACAATCCTCTGGAATAAACAAAATAGGTGCTACATTCCTTTCCTTGGAAAACAGTAACACCCCTTGTTTAAGTAATAAACAAGGATTAATAAAAATAATCATGTATTTCCTGGATGGATGGAAAGAATTCTCCTCTCCATTTGCCCACTTACTACATGAAATCAAGCTGACAGACACAGGTGAGTGTAAGTACTTGTTTCTGTCAGCTAACAGGTAGGTAGCAGCACCAATCATGTAGTTTTTGGTTGAGATAACAAAACCCCCAGGACTCCTACCCTTCTGCTTAGGTTCTGCAACTCCAACTTGAAGCAGATTGTTAGAGCTATGTGGAGCATTTTCATGTTTTTCTTCGGCTCGTGCCCTATAAATGGTAAGTAAATACAAATCAAACACTTCAGTAATTTCAGAATTCATTTGAAAATAATATTCTTGATGACACAATGGTTACTTTTCAGATAAACTCTACAAAAATTGTATGTACCTCAGTGCTTGGGAACATTTTTCAAAACAATACATTTGCATTTCAGTGAGGATGTTTCACGTGTTGTAACAGTGTTGAGAGTGCTTCTCCTTTCTCTTTGATAACTTCAGATTTGTTAGTCAATACTAAAATTTCATTACTCTGTAAGGTATTGGACCAATTTTTCAGATTAAATGCTAAACTGAAAGGTGTTTTTACTTCCCTCTGTTGCATCCTAGTTCTAGGACTATGTGTTATTTAAATGTTACATTAAGACTAGAAGAATTCTAGCCCCATCATTAATCCCACAGAACACTTAAATTATTGAAATATTTCACATATTAATAAGTATGTAAGGGTTTTTTAATGCTGCATAAATTATTGCACATTTGTCACATGCTTTACAATCCTGCTGTTTTAATATATGAACAAAGAAAGGACAATATATGTAACAAATATGCATGTTACACCTAAAAGCATATTACAGCTTTTGATACACAAAAATTACATATATTGCTGATCAGTAACCCTCGAGAGGTTTTTGTTTATTTTAACCCTTATTTTTTTTCATGTCTCTGAATACTGAGACTGACTTACAAAACATCTATGAGCTTCAGTATTCCCAGAGCAGGAAGTATGTGAAAAATTAATTATCTGATATTTTTTAAAAAATCCTGCTTTTAACCTAACTTGAAATGAAATCTCTCATACCCAGGGTGATATTGATCTCACTTTCAGGCATCTAAATCTAATCAAGACACTTAACTCCTTTCAGTGTTAAATAAGAAGACTCTTTTCAATTTTTTTTCTTTTTTGCACAGGTATGGCATAGAAATCCTTTGCTCACCAACATGGGCCTTGCCTCCAGTTGCCTCCAGATAGGCAAAGGTTTCCAGCAGGACCTGTGTCACATTGCCAGACCCAAGAAAACCCTGGATAACCCAGACAGTCCCAAATGGCATGAGCTACATACATGTGAGCAACTGAATCCAGCCCCAGACATTCACACTGTAATGGAATGCCCCAGAAATACCTTCTTCTGTCTCCTCATATAAATAGAAACAAGACAACTAGAGCAAGACTGAGCACCCAGAGAGCCCACATCACTGACAAACATGATGCAGGACATAGGGGATGCCTGTGTCTGCTGAAGTAAAAGCTGCAATGAGCCATGTTATTCTGTGCTATCTCTCATGCCTCAGAAAAGATCTCTTTAGAGCATTTGACTGAAACTAGCAAGAGAAGCTAGTGATTTGGGCAAAGAAAAGGGTTTCAGTTGTAGCATTCCAGTTCCACAGGGTGGGCTTTAGCCCAAAATAACAAAGTTTAAGGCACTGGCTTTTCTTGTAGACAAGCTGTGTGTCATGGAGACCAGCTCAGGTGAAAAATCTTTCCTAACTATCATATAAGAGCCTTATAACCCAAATCACTGGGTGAATAGTACTCCCAGAATCACATTTAGACCTTCCTATTATTCAATTATTTGTGGAATTACAGCTATGAGGTTGCAAACCAGTGTATTTAGCAAATTACTTTAACCTGTCATATGCAAAATGAAAGCAATACCATTTCCTTAACTCAGAAGCACTGTGAGAAACAATACAAGAAAAAAGTATGAGAAAATATGGTAGCAAGGCTCTTCTAAGTAGCACAGATGAAACCTGCTTTTGTTACTTCTGGGTGCTAAAGAAGTCAATAGCATCACACATTTCTTTTCTCATGTTAACCAAAGACTGCAATAAAAATAATAAGGTGAAATCTTAAACAAGAAATTAAATCTAGTAGTTCCTTTAGGCTTAAACAATATGTGAACATAATTACATTCCTTTGAAAATAAAAAGAAAGGAAAAAAAAGAAAAAAAAAGTAATTTATATAGGAGAATTGGTAGACAGCTATTTAGATGTAAATTATTTTCAGACTTGAGCTGCGTGGGTTTTGCTCTGTCATTCATTTAAACAGAAATGTCCTATGCTCTGAACACATGCACTATAAGTATCTTCAAACAATCTTACAGCACATAAAACTCTTTCTCTAAAGTGCTTGGATAACATGGAAATTAAAACCAAAGAAACACCTATAAAAAATAGCAGTCCAGCTTCTTAGACAAGCTGCATTTTAAACCTTTATTGTGATGCAAATTAGAGTAACATGGTAGTAGTTCTGAGAAATGTTAGCCTTAGTGTATCAAAATTGTTTAAAATTAACAGTCATTTTGCCTTTCATATTTCATCTATAATTGCCTCTAGACATGTTGCAAATTTCCTGGTTAATGGTTCAGGGATCAAAATTAACTACTTACCTACTGAAATGTGGTCAAAAGGCTGAAGAATCTTTGGATATTTTAGCAGGGGGGCAATTGTAAAGAAGCCATAGCAGTGTTACCTGTGTCACAGGACAGGAAAACACATTCTTGATCATTATCACACTTATTACAACCAACCACATCATCCTCATCCATCGCTGAAGCCAGACATAACCCATCTTAAATTAGGTATTTTCTCCTTTATACTGGTGGAAGCTGATTACAGAGTATCACATATTGGGTATTTTCTTCCAGTGGCCACTCCCAATTCCCTAAATATCACTCAATCTTTTGGTTTGATGGTATGAAATTCTGTTACTCACAATTCAAGGCATTTCAATATGTTTTAGAGTGCCAAGTTGAGATGACTGCAAAAATATTTCAGATGGCCAGGTTAATTTGAGACACAATTTTGTTCATAACTAAGTTTCATTTCATTACTAATGGGGATCAATCTTTTTGATTTATCAATGACAAGTGAGGAGAGGGCTGTGTGGGATGGTTTGGCTGGGCAGGTTGTGTGTGTGCTATCCAGCATCAGCCAGCGAGTTGGGGACACAGCAAACCACTGAGAGGGGGAATACAAGAGGTGTGTGGGAGTTGCCTGTCTCCAGAGATATTCAATGGCCAAAAATGGGAAGAAAATTGCAGCTTTTCACCTCAGCTCCAGGTATAAGAAAGCCCCATGACTCTCAGGAACTTCAGAGAGGGTCCACCGAGGCAGATCTGCAGGATGTGAGCCAGCAGTGTGCAGATGTTGCATTTTGGCTATAGGAGCATCAGAAAAGATAATGCAACAAGGTCCTTCCTATAATGGAGAAGCAAAAGAGAGAGCTTTTATTTAAAGAAACACTACACATGCAACAAGGTCCTTCCTATAATGGAGAAGCAAAAGAGAGAGCTTTTATTTAAAGAAACACTACACTTATATAGAGTAGTTTGTGCAAAACAGAATAGAAAAGGCTCATTCGTCCAAGAAGGCAATACCTCCTTTCTGCAAAACATCACATCTCCAGCAGATGTTTAATCATTGTTATAATTTCTTGTGCTTGAGCAGCCTGAGAAAAGGCTGCTCCCTTGTCTCCCAGCAGTATCCTAATGACACACAGATGCCCTCTCCTCTCCCAAAGCCTATCCCTGAAAGAGCAGGGGTTGTACTCCTGTTATATTCCCACTGACACTGCAATCCTCCTCCTGCCAGCACTGCTCCAGCACACGAGGAATCTGCTTGCTCTGCCCTCCAGAGACCCCTTCAAAGGCTTTACCAGAGAGGGTTCAGGCCATGGAGGACTCAGCAATATCCTCTTTTCCTTACTGTGGGTGCTGGACAGGAGCCAGAGGCTCTGTCCACAGGGATTATGTGGGGAGCTAACTTCTCCTGCCTCCAAGAGCTTGGGACACATTTCTGACTCACAGCTAGGAAAAAGCTGTGCTTGTCCCATTACTACTTGCACATAAAAATTAAACCATGGACCATCAGTCAAAATAAGAAGTTGTTGTAGGTCAGTCAAAATAAGAAGTTGTTGTAGGTCAGGCTTTTAAAGAAGTTTTCAGTTTTTTCCTTCAAGCTTCACTGTCCCCCTATGCCTGTTCTGCTTTCTTTACCTACTGCAAGTCCAAGCAGGAGCAGGAAGAGATCAGGGCACAACCTTCTGTCCTTCTTCTCCTCACATAGTCATATGAAGATTTCTGACATGTATACATATATATTTATACATATTATTGGTTCCTCTTCCAAAGGAAACCTGCTCCAAAGGCAGCCAATCAGAGGGTGTTCTGAGTTCATGTGGGTATGATGTATTCAAAAATTGGCACAAAAAGTAACCTCAAGGCAGTGCAAAAAGAGGTGGGAAAGAGTATCAATGGAACAGACAGCCTGTGTCCATGCAGGCGGGGGCTTCCTCTTCCTGGTAAATGGATAGCTGGTCCTGCCAGAAATCAAATATTATCATCTACAGCAGGGACAATTTGGTGTCTGATTCTTAAGAAACACTCTTTTTTAGTCTTTTTTTTTTCTTTCTTTCTTTTGTCCTGATAATTCCATTTTATTCAACTCTGTTAACCTTGGATTTTCTTTTGCTGTCATTAAGGATTTCCTATGACCATCAGATGTATTTAAGTACAAATAAATTAACCCACTCCATTGTCTGTCTTGAAAAATCTGTTATCAATAAAAAGGTATTCAAGCAGACTAAGTGCTCTACCTTAGGGATTCAACTTCTTATTAGACTTTATATCTGTGTTGTTTTTCTTTAAAATCTCTTTCAAGGGTTTATGAAATAGTGGTTCAAAATAAGACATCTCTACTTCCTTAAATAACTGACTTTATTCCACACTTCTACTTGCTACTGGTCTCAAATACTTATAAAATAAAAAATTTGGGGGGGGTAAAGGAAGACCTACACATTGATTTTGCCAGCTTTGAAATTTCTTGTGCCAAATGTTTTCACAGTCTTTGGCAGAGGTTAGCAAAACTACCCAGTATTACATGGTTTATAATACAACCCAAAATAATCTTTCTGGTAAGTTACATAAGGTCATTTAGGCTATTGTTCTATCCTAAACTACTATTATATCTTTTTCCAAAATTTAAAGGTAGTTTAGAAAAGTTTACCCTACTTTTTTCTTTCTAAGGATGTTTTGCAAGGATTTTTCTCATAAAGCTTGGAAAATTATAAAGTTCCCCATGAGCCTCAATTCTATAATTTTGTTGCTTATAAATGCAGCTGTGCAACTCTGTCTTTAATTCTCACAGAACCATAGACAGGTTTGGATTGGAAAATACCTTCAAGACCATCTAGTCTCAACCTCCCTGCCATGGACAGGGACACCTTCCACTAGAGCAGCTTGCTCAAAGAACCCACCTCTCAAGCCTGTCCAGGTCCCTGTGGATGGCATCCCTCCTTCCCATGTGTGAATGGCACCACACATCACTGGTCTCCATTTGGACACTGACAGCAAGCCTTTAAATGTAAGCATCCTGCCAATTCCTTGTCCACCATTATCTGGCTCTGTCTTTCCTTTTGGATGCCTCCCTTGCAGACTTGCAGTGTATTTTCACTCCAAACTTCTGGGCATATGTTGACAAGAGTTTTTAAATGGTCACAATCTGAGAGGAACTATTCTGAAATGCAATTCAGTTGATTGTTAATAGTAGTCATCAGAATACTTTGTAATTATTCCTGTGAGAATACTTTTATAGATTACATGAAAGGATGATTGCAGAGGAAAATAATGGCTGTCTTGAGCGCCTGTTATTTATCTGGAAAGCATTTTTTAATAAAGGAAAAGTTTCTGGCATACATTATGTAAATGTTGCATTGTTTCAAGTCCTTGTTCTTAGCTTCTCTTCTCTCCAATTTTCTAAAATGCTTGCCTTTGTTTTTGAGTGCCACTACATCTAGAAATGCAGAACTACAGCAATTTGTGACAACTAGCTCTACTGGAGAAAGCATGACCATGTGATCTGGGAACTTGTTATACACATACTATTAGTTTTGTTTCTTGCAATAAATTAAATATAAAATTAATTTATTTTATGTTTCAATCTGACATATTGCCACGGTTTCACCCCAGACAGCAACCAAGTACCATGCAGCTGCTAGCTCACTCCACAAGCAGCAGGATCAGGGAGAGAATGGAAGGGTAGGAGCTAGGAAACTTATGAGTTGAGATAAAGAGAGTTTAATAGGAAAAGCAAAAGCTGTGCACAGAACCAAAGCAAAACAAGGAATTAATTCACTGCTTCCCGTGGGCAGGCAGGTGGCTGCAGGTCTCACCCAATGGAATGCTTACTTGGGAAGACAAACACCATCATTCTAAATATCCCCCCACGCCTCCATACTTCTTCCCCCCAATTTGTATACTGGGAAAGATGTTCTATGGTGTGGAATATGATTTTGGTCAGTTTGATCACTTGTCCATCTGTGTCTTCTAGCAATCTCCCATGCACGCCCAACTTTCTTTCCACCCTGGCAGTAGGAAAAGCAGGAAAGGCTTTGGCTCTGTGTAAACCCTGCTCAGCAATGACAAAAACCATATTTTTTATTTTTAACCCTCTGTTCAGCAAAAATCCAAACCACAGCCCTATACCAACCACTGTGAAAAAAGTTAACTCTACCCAACCAAAACCAGCACACATGAACATGTATTTCCACACAATGCCCTGGCACTGACGTGACTGTTGGGTGGCAGAATGAGTCAGTGAGCTAATACAGAAAGTTTCCAAATATTTTTAACTTACTCAGTCTAATACTAAAAAATGAAAATACATATTGCCCATTTTGTTCTTGCAACACAACGTAATAATACCTTTTTTTTCCAGAAAGGCTCTAAAATAATGGCATAATCCTAAAGGGACTTCATAGTACTTCATCTCTATTACTGTCTGACTAAGGAGTGAGATCTTTAATGACCTGCCATGCATATTAAGTCAGTAGGGACTTCCCTGCAATGTTCTGTGTTATTCCTCTATCTAGTTTCCTTCAGCTTAAAGGAAGCTCATCCATGACTTTCTCCTTCTGAATAGAGGTATGTCTATTTCTGCAAAATTTACCTGCTCTTCCTTACTTATCTGATTGCATTCAAGTACTGGGATGCACTAAAATTAAAAATTATAGGGGAAATATGATATTTCTCCTGATATGAAAGAACAGGCTTATAGTCACCATTGCTCCCCTGGAACAGGTTATTACTGAACAAATCAAGTTTGCTGCTGCCAGTAAAGAACTCAGCCTTCCTGAGGGCTAAATACACTGCTCAGCAGAGCCTTACTTATCCTTAAATCATTGGGATTTTTCCAGCCACATGTAAATGTCCTTCAGTTTCTCCTCCTTTGCTCACTGTAAACTGAACAAGCAATAAAATCGCAGAGAGGTTTGGGTTGGAAGGAGCCCAAAGCCAGATCTGTGTGTTTGTGTGTATGTACTTTAATGTGGAGGAGATGGGGGGAGTCAACAAGGCCTGTCCTTAGGAAAATGTGACCTTTCTCTGGTCTAGTGCAATTTGTCTGACTCCTAGAGTCCAGCTAAACACTAACAGGTCCTGCAGCCTTGGACAAATGGTATCCCTGTGTCCCAGGTTCACCAAAAATAGGGTCAGTTTTTTGCAGGGGCCATGAGGGGCTGAAGCCTGGAGCTGTGTGGGCATGGCCAAGACATCTCACTGTTCCACCCCATCTGCTGCCCATGGCCAGGGGCAGGGCAAGGAGGCTCCAGAAGGGAGGCACGAGTGGTGATGGGGTAGTGATGGTCCTGACTGGGAGTCTGTCCCCCACTGTTCTACCATAAACAGAGATCACTCCCTGACAAGCCTGATGCAGAACAGACCTTCCCCTGCCTCCAAACAAAGACTGAATTCCCATCAGAAAGGAGAAAAACTCTTATTTAAATGAGTGAACTATGCCCACACTCTTTTTTCCACAGTGAGAGGAAAAGTGTGTTCAAGCTCCTCAAAGTGTGGCACTCGCTATTCTATTCTAACTTGTTTTATGAGCTTTTCAAGAATGTGCATAGCTGGGCAACAGAATTTTTTTGATGGCATTTATGTATATGCAGGGTTATAAAGCCTAGGTCTAATTGCATGAAATTGCTGGAAGACTTGAGATCAAGTACCTGAGGGGCAGAAAAATTTAAAAAAAAAATGGAAATAAAACCAAACTCACAATAACGTAGAAAGGACAGATTAATTCCCTGGACTTCACAAATAAAATTATGTAATCAGAGCAGACCATTCCTCTGTGGAGGATTAATCTAAATCTTTATTTAAATATAGTATGAATAATCCAGTTCAATGGAACTGTTATCATCTGAGTCCATGGATAATTATGTTTTTTGTACTTCCTTTCTGAATATGTCTGCTTACAGCTCCAGGTCAGCAGATTTTTTTTCCCCTTGTTTGCCTGTGTTGCCAAATATTTCTTCTCCACTTAGCTAAATGAGCAGTTACCAAATGACTGCTTTGTAAGGTCCTTGCTGAGGGGATGACAAGACTTCAGCCCATTAACCATGGGGCTCCTGCCTCCTCATGACACCCTTAGGGTATCTCATGGACCCCTGCAATGTCCCCTTTGCCTGCCCACAAGAAACTGAGTCAGTCAAATAGGAGCAAAGAGCCACCTGAGAGGAGAAGCAGGAGGAAGTGCGGCTCCAAAGAGGCTTTGTCTGGGGCAGAAACCCATGTTGTATTTTTTCCCTCAGACACCACTGTTCCCCTAGGCTCATTCTGCTTTCTTCTCCTGCTGGAGGTCCAGGAAGGAGTCTGGAGACATCATGGCCTGTGTCTTCTCTTTCGTCCTTCAGGCACTTGGGGATTTCTGACACTTTCCTGTAGGTTGTCAATGCCCAAGCAGAAGGAAACACATTCAGCACCAGCATGTTCTCTATAATGGCCTGTAGACTCTCCAGCAGCAGTGGGAAAAAGAGTTCCTCTCCTCAATATCTGCATGAAACTTGCCTCAAAATACAGTTTCCAGTTAATGGGGTTTTGATCAGTCCCTTCTAGAAACCCTTCTGGGAGTTTTCCTTATTGTTACCAAGCACTTTTTTTCCCCTGAAATTTGGCATTTTATTTGGGTTCAGTTTGTTGAAGTAATTCCTTGGCACCAGGAATAGGGCTTTAACCAAGAAAAGTCTTACAAACAGACAGTAAAAGTTGATAGATTCTGAGAAATAGAATAAAAGCTGCTTTTAACACTTGCAATTTTGTTTTCTATTTCCTATTGCATTTTTCCAAATTGCTAATAGCCAAACCCATGAATCTGATAATAATGCATACATCCTGGAATGAGGAGAAAATCACAAAGCAGAAGTCTGGTCATGAATCACTTATTTAATATCTATGACATTTCCTTAATATCAATTTAATGTTTTGACAGCTCTAAAATAAACACATTAATGAACAGGGAGAGCAACTGTAAAACTGAGATCATTCTGAATTGGCAGCATGTCATGTACCTTATGATGGTTGTGATCTTCTTCCAATTTGTATACAATCTGTAGCATGAGGCATGATAATTCGTCCTCTTTCTGAATTATAGCCTTAAAATCAGGCTGTAACACTATTTAAATTGATCAATGCTGAATCCTTTTTCATTTCGGGTCAAAACCAGCTTTCCCAACAATTCTGTGCCTGAAATCTCAAAATAAGGAGACACAAATAGAAAATAATAAATTTGCCTTGAAACTCACAGAAACTTTTTTAAAGCACGGTTTTCTTTTTCATTTTGAGTCAGATATTTAATCAGTCTCAAAAAGTGAGGACTGCAATCAAACACCATTTCTGTACAACGTTACACTTTGAGAAGCTAAAGATCCAAACCCAGCCTGGCACCCTATGTCTGTTTCAGGGTCCTTATCGGTGACTTTCAGATGTATTAAAATGCTGGCCTTGGTTGATCTTGGCAGTGAAACAGCAGTTAAATACTTAGTCATTACAAAATGAATGTGATGAGGAATAGTAATCCAAGCAAATCATACAACGGAAATAAACAGAAGAGAAAATAATAAAGGTGAAAGATACAAGGAGTTTGTTTAATGATAATGGCTGTGAATTGCTGATGTCCATCCAAAGTGCTGCAGAGTAGTTGGCAAGCCAGCAGAGGAAGATAAAAATAAATGAGACTTAAAATAGTTAAATGCAAAGTAGCATATTTATGGAGAAAATACAATTGGCAGAGAAAGAAAACTGGAAATTACTGTTTAGAAAAGCAGTAATGGAGAAAACCAAGCCCAGAGCTATAATAAATATATTAAAAAGGAGCTCACAGTGGATTGTCATTGCAATGTAAATAAGTGTCAATCTGTGCTGAAAATAATTGAAAAGGATCCCTCCTAAAACAAAAGAGGTAATCATAATTCTGCTCAGTCTTCTCCAAATGGAAGCTACATGTAATAGTTTCATTTTATATCTATTAGACCCTTGAGTGCATCATATAAACTAATAAAACTGTTGCTGTCTTTAAAAAAGACAGACTAGTGTCATATCTATGTATATATTTATGCATTTATACACTCAATAATTCGGCAGGAGAAAAAGGCAGTGGTACAATTGCAAGAATTTCTTTGGCAAAATGCACAGGTGCCTGTGACAGACTCATTTTGAGGGACAGTAATATTTCTTTGCTCAAAAACCTCACTAGAACAACTGTATTAAATCCTTGTTTAACATAAAAACCTGTAGCAGGCAGTCAAGGAACCAGTGATGTTTAGGCTTTCTATCCAATAGCTCTGCTTCACTGTCCTGATAAACTGAGTTGAGCACATCAGTCAAAGACATAGTTAGGAGAACACTTTGCTATTCAGTTTCCCAGGTGTGATTAGAAGGCAGAGATAATCACAGTAAGCTCCTGAGATTTCATGCATTCCCTGTGGTGTCTAACATTGGGATGACATGCTGCATAATCACAATGGGCAATCCTGTCAAAAGCATTAGTGAGACACATTCCAAAGAAAAGCATCCTGAGGTCAAAATATTATTTGACCTTGAATGGAAGATCAGTGTGAGTGCAGAGATTCTCGGGTGAGGACCCAAGATCTCTTCTCTTTGCTTTTTCTATGCTATACAGTCTGATCAAGAAATGTTATCAGGAGGTTGCTTCCCAGGGAAAGTCCTTCTTGCTCTGAGGATGCCATCCCCAGTATTGACTTTTTCTGGGGTCCTATATGCACAGCTGTTCCTTGCTGGTGCTTTGTTTGAAAGAAAGAGGAACTCTGTGACCAGAGAAGGGAGTGAGGATGAATGCAAACTCTTCTTTCCTTTACCTTTGTCAGCAAAGTCCTTATGGAGGCAGCACCACCTGAAGATGTGGGCATGGGGAGAAGAGAGCAGGAGAGGTGCAATGCACAGTGAAGCTTCATCAAGTGGTATGACACAGGTATGAGAATAGCAATACTGCCAGCAGAGTGAGATGCATAAATCCCCATTATCATTCCATGCATTTTTAACTATCAGTGCAGAGGCCCATTCAAGGATCAAAATCAAAAATTTACTTATATATGAAAGCTTCAACAATAAATATCAACAAACATAACTAGACTCATCATCCTCCACTGAACCTGGGGTCTATAAATCCATGACAGCCCAGGTTTAATGCACCAGGTCTTGGTTGCTTCTCTCCTCTAGTCTCAAGTGTTTACACACAATGATTCAGTTCATGCCACTCCTAAGTCTCCCATCCCAAATTAGACCATAAGCTATCTGCAACTATTACAGCAAATATGTGACACATTCTCCTGTCTGTAAGAAATTAAAGTGGAATCTCATGCAAAGACCTTTCCAAAAGCAACATTTGGGTAGCTACACCAAATACTCTGAAATTGGAATTTTTGGAGAAAGACATCTCTAAAAAAAAAAAACAAGCACAATGTGAAAAGTTATCTAAATAATTATGTGCTAAAAGTTATCTAAATAATTATCCCACTGAACTACCTATTAAAAGCATAATTGCTATTATTTGGCTGACCCAGTCATTGTCTGTAGATTAAAAAAAAAAAAATGCATGGAGAGTAAATGAAATCTGCACCTTAACAAAGATGAGACATGAAATATAAGAAACTGGAATTTTCTCCATTGCTTTTAATATATGTAGATATTTCTGGTTGATTTATCTAGATCTTATCATATCACTCTCCTGGCTGTTCTACAAAAAAACTATTCAATAAAAGTAAAGCAGATATAGAATAAATATTCTTCTAGGAGCTACATGACTATAAAATCTATTTTTGTAAAAGTATGAAATAACACTGCAGTGCTAATGCAACTATTAGATAGACATCTCGTGACTTTACCTCTAAGGTTACTTAATTTTCCAGAAGGCATTTATCATTTTCTATTAATATTTAATGCATGAAGCCACATATATTCCCCTCTCAGTTATGACACCTACAGTTTGAGCTTCAATTTTCCCCCCACAATTTTAACTCTCTTTTCCTTGCATTATTTTTTTAACATAATAGGTCTGCAATGAGAAGCAGAAGCAGAAGTATAGGAACAATCTCTGTCAAATGAGAGGTTTTGCCCTTTTTATATCTCTTCTTCCCTGCTTTGAAGTATCCATCTGAACATAAATGGTTGTGTCTCACCTCCCTTGCAAACATTTCCAACAGTGTCTTAAAATACATAAACAGGCAAAAGCACAGCCTTCTTGCCATCAGGATGTCAAAGAGGCAAGTGAACTCAGCTCAAAGAGATGTGTAGACAGGGATTTAACTGAGGTGCAGAGATCTGACCCCAAGTGGACAGACAAAAGCACTTTTGTCCAAGGTCTCAGTCAGCATCTGAACTCCAGAGAGGGCAGGAGTTCAAATGCATCTCACCCATTTAGTGTGAGGGTACTTCAGACTGTCTTTCCAAGATAGATGCCTGCTCCACATTGTATCCTTGGTGAGGAATTTCTGATCATCTTGCTTTGCACTCCAGTTGTTATCTTGAGTGCCAATGACCATAGTTATTTTTACAAGCCTGGATCCTCACAGGCATTTAAATGCTAGGGAAGATCCAGACTCATAAAAATACCTGTTGTCACCACCATTATCAGTGGATCTTTATTACTTCATTTTTACAGATCTTGATTCCAAAACACTCTTCTAGGTTTATGATTTGTTTCTTTTCCTGCATTTGTTTGCTTGCTGTAGTTTTGACATCATGGAGTTGATGCAGAATGTCTACAGTGACACCATCTTCTCTAAGCCAGTCACCCTCACATCAGTGGCATGAAATAGGGCCCTGCTGAGGCAGGATTTATCTGCCTTGTTTACACAGGTACTTGAGAAGGGAAGGTGTGAGTCCAGAAGCACTCATTTCCCCCCATTGCCTGTAACAAGAGCCTAGCATGTAATTTAGATGGACACACACTCCTTAGGTCAGAGAGGTCTCACTTCACAGTGTTCCTGGTTACTTTCTACAGACATGAGCACAATACCAGGACTGATACTTTATAAATTAGGACTCATAAAGCAAACAAAAAATTAACAATTGATTGTTCTTCCCAGGAGCATGCTCACTTAAGGTTTGCTCACAGGGCTCCATATGACTGAGTTGTGCTGCTTTGTGTAGGTGAATGACATTTTCAGTGTCAGGAGAACATCCACATCAGATGAGCAATGATATGTTCTGAATATGCCATAACTCAAGACTTGTGATTGTGTGAACTTACCCTTTGTTAAACAGAACTTGCAGAACTGCTATAACAATGCCATATGTCAACTACTAAAATTAGGACTTGCATTTTATTTCTGCTGTGTTCCTCCTCTATTTTGTGTCCTCCCTGCAAAAGCATATCCAATGTTTATTTCTCCTTAGAGTGTATTTAATTTATTATTTTATCAGAGGCTGTTTTTTCCTTTTGCTGGCCACAGTAGAACTGCAATAGGAAAACCTAATGTGTATGTGTAGGTTTCAGGAAGCTTAAACATTATATTTAGCATTAATAATTTCATGAATGAAAAATGTATCTCTAACCTTCAGTACACAGAGTAATTTTCAAAAGGATATGATCACATGAAAAGGAAAGATGGGTGTACATTTCAGAATGAAACTTTTTACTATGTTCATGAAAAATAGGTATTTTCTGTGTCGAACTTCAGGTAAGTCAGAGATGCTCTTCATTCTAGATCCATAAGAAACTTTGGTTTATTATTTTCAAAACACCATGCCCTTCTTCCAAATTTAAGTGTCTATCTGTTATGTCTGTTATGTGTGAGATGAATATTCCACTGTGAAAATAGCATTTGTAGCAGTGAATGGAATTTTGAGTGAAGCCATCTCAATTTTGATACTTTAAAATTTCTGAATGTGTTTACAAAATATAGAAATACTGTGCTGTATCTTTTTTCATTTCCTTTTTGAAACATAGAATAGTGGAAACAATATTTTAATAACATGGCAATTAACTCTCCATTGTAGCTAATTACACAGGATTCAGCTGTGTTTGTCATGATCTTCTGGTCTAACTGAATTCTTCAGTTTTTAAAACCAGTAATACCTATCCCTTTTTGCTACACAGATGTGTCTGATTCTTCTGAGCATGTTATCATAAATTAACAAAGAAATAATAACTTATTTCTATATATACCAGAGCAGAATTCATTCCAAACATACTGGTCAGCTTTTCTAGTCAGTTTGTGAATCATATTTGCAGTCTGAGGGGTGCTAGAGAGGCAACAGGGATGTATGGGTGGATGTCCTGGTAAGATTAGGTATTTCTCCTCTTGTGCAGAAAGTGCAAAACCAAGATGTGTCATAGAATGTAGTTGCTTTGAAGTTCCATACTTTCAGAACTGCATGCTCCCCTAAGTGTGTATTACCAAGCATCTGGACATTTAAATGAGTTTGATGTGAATGTCAAATAGATTAAGTGTATAAACTTCTAAGAAAAATTATCTGCAGTGTTGCATGTAATTAAGATAATGCATAACCTTAGAAAGTCACTAGCCCAGGATTTTCATAATCATAAACCATTTTTCTGCTATCAACTCAGACCCATTTCTATTATTCAATACTTCACTCATGTCCTTGAAATTGTAAACTTTTTCTAGCAGAACCTGTCACAGTGTTTATTCACAGAGTATGAAGCACTATCTTATCTCTTATCTCCACTGATAATATTTAATATTAATGCTTAATTTCAGCCATCTAAGAGCTAGTTGACCTCTTGTTATGGTGCTCAGAGCCTTTTGGTAATCACTAGAGAGAACTGATGCCTGCAAGGAGAAGTCTTTTTGTTTAAGTTTGTGAGAAATTGCCCTCTGAATATGTCTCCACTGACTGTGGAAGGAGGCAAAGATTGATTAGAACTGTGTGGGGTGCACTGACCACTGAATTTCATGGGGATTTTGCAGACAGTATAGTCCACTCTTAGAAGCTTACTGCAAATTTAGAACCAGGCTTAGTGGTGATTGAGAAAAAAGTCAGGCACACCTTGTCAATCACTAGAGTAACTAACTGCAGATTCAGGCTCAAAAGAGTTCAAGGAATGTTCTCATTACCTGGAGTTCAGAGAAATTGCCTATCCCCCAGAAGAACACTGAACAGAGCTCAGATTTCACTACTGGTGAACATTAATTCTCCACCTAATATTTCTGTCACCACTGCAGGAAAGTTTCGTAATTATTTAACCATAGTTGGCACAAGGAATAATTACTATATGCAAAGATGGCTAAACTAAGGAAGTGGTATTTGCTCATGAAAACTGAACAGAAGATGAGTGCAGGTGAAGCAGAAAAAGCAGCTACTGGGGTCAAAATACCATTACTAGACTCAGACAAAGAACTGACTTTTTTTTAAAGTTGACAAGAATAAAAAAAGCCTGTGGCCACTGTGAAATTCTTAATCCTTTGAACTGAAAGAAGCAGAATCTGCAGGAGGCTTGATGTACAGCAGGTACCAGAGAGCCCAAGGAAAACTGGTGAAGTTTTGTTTAGGGCCTAAAAATCACTGATTTCTTCTGCACAACAGTGGATGTATCCAGTGGAGCTTTTCTAATAGAGGACAGGCTGTCTTTGTCTCAGCTGCTGACTGCTCAACTGCTCAACCCAGATTTATCACTTTGGCAACTGTGCACACTGAAGAGTTACCCAAGCATTGGTTATGTGCTCATGGTTCCCATTTTCCCTTCCCTCATTTAATTTACTAAATCACTTGAAATAACTTAGCTCAGCTGGATGAAGGTGATTTTTTCTGTCTTTTGGTGAGATGCATGGGCCTGGTATTTTAATAAAAGCTTCCGTGACAAGCACTGGCTGTGGCCCAAAGGAAGTTTTGTGGTTTAGCCCTTCAGTTCTCAGGGTCTATTTTGCCATCCCACAAAGCTTTCAAACCAGTGAGCCAAAGTCCATGAGTCATGGTTCAGGTATCTGCAGCTTGAAGAAAGATGTACATTATGGAGAGAGAGATTGCTGCACAAAGAATATATAGGATTTTGTGATCAGCAGAAATTTTAAGAATCATACAGCTCTCTTCACTCATTCTGTTAGGCTTGCAGTGTTCTTTGATTAAAGAAATATTTTAAGTGGGGCAATCACAATAGGCAGACAATTTTCATATATTGTGGAGGTGGTTTTTGATAACCTGGAAACCAATTTAGGTACTCCAAGAAGCTTCAAACTGCTTGGAATGGATATATTTTGTAAGCCGGGTTTTTTTCTTTATATTTTTACTACCGTTGTTGTATGTCTGAATTAATACACACTTATTTCTTTCTGTTATATACCTGAGATGCCACAGAATGTGATAGTCTGTTCTTTAGCTTACAAGGCAGATTTCAAATTCAAAGGGAATTTGTTACTCTGGTCCCAGACTATCACACTTCAAGTAGGCTATTACCTGCAATATTCTAACTGCAATTAATTCTTTTTCCTTTAGAGTCCAGAATTTGAGGTTAAATAAATGATGAGTTGCATAGGCTGAAAGGCACTAAGAGTTGGACTATGTTATGTTATGTTATGTTATGTTATGCTATGTTATGTTATGTTATGTTATGTTATATGTTATGGCACATATGCTATGCTGTGTTATAACACCAGCTGGATAACAGTTTTGCAAAGGCAGTCTGTAGAGTTTTTCTGATCCATGAGAATGAATTGAAAATGAATAATAACATTTCATCCCAGGAGCTAGTACATTAGCATCCTATACAAAAATTTATGTTCTTTAAAAATTAAAGTGGGTAAATTCATGGCAATCCATACAGTTTCTTGAGACACATGCAGTTGTGTAATTAAGTCGCATCTTGTCATCTCTCAAATACTTTATTTCATTATTGCAGTCAGATTGCATAATAGGAGGCAAATGCTAGCTTTATCCTGAAATTTCTGTCATGGAAATTCTAAAGGAAAATAGGAGTAACACTATTTTGGCTGAGAATCATTTGAGGTATCTGATCTGGTCACCTTAAGTTCCCCCATGAGACAGGGAGGAAAGCCTGCAGTGCTCAGGGGTGACCCTTTGAACTCAAGTGTGTGTCTCCATAACTACTCTGGACATTTGTGCCTCTGAGTGTGCTGATTTCACTCCACTGGGTATCAAGGATCTCAGATCTATATCTTTACAATTAATACATAGCTAAGAGGAATGAACTCTACAGTATATTGGTGTCACATAGGTCAAACACCAGTGAGCAGTAACTCTGATAGTGTTTTCCTGCTCAGTTTCTTCTATGGTAAGATGTATCTTTGCCCACCAATTTTGGATACTACATGTATGCCAAGCCAATTTCTATAAAAAACTACTTGTTTCTTGTACTTATTACACAAATTTTAGTCATTTTTTAATTCTTCTTGACAAATGAGTCCAATGAACAAGCTCAGAAACAAAGTGATGCTTGTGAAGCAAGCTACCATGAATAAGTAGCAAATAATGCTCTATCATATTCTGCACATTTGTGTTTGCTGACTTAATGTGTGAGTAATAACCTAGTGAGAATTAGAAACATCTGTGACTCTTAAGACAGAAATATGATTCCTCTTGTGTCATATTGAGCAAAAATGAGGATGGCAAAAATTTTATTTATTTTAATTTAGTCTGGTTTATATTGTTATTGCTTATTTCCATTTTCCCTTGCATATTTTGGAAGGAGAGAGAAACTTCACAACTCAATCAAAGATGAAATGTTAACTCCTTTTTCCCTTCAGTGTTCCTTCATTTCTCCCTTGCTCTAGCCTTATGTACACTTTCATTGAAAAAATATTGCTACTGACTTTTTGACCTTTTTGCTACTGACCTCCTATTTGGGAAAAAGGAAATTGCAGGTCTGTATAATTGTTTGGGGATATTTTATATGCCATAATCTTATCTAGTCCTGTGATCTTGCAAACAGTCAAAAGTTGAATTCAGAGAGCCAAGAATTCACTTCATGGCATATGAGAAGTGGCTTCACACTGACAGAGTATTTGCAGATGTAGTGCTACCCCTGCCTGTGCCATGGCAGTGTGCTCAGCAAACAGCAATCATGGGTGAGCTTTTCCCTCACAGATGAATGTCAAGTACATTGGCAAATAATCTCCATCTGATCATGTAACTGTCTCATCATTCTTAGTTTATTGACAATGTACTCTCTCCAAAAACATTCACCTGAGTCATAAGAAAGACTCATGTGGATCTGTGTGGCTGTGGCTGAGCTGGGAGAGTTTCACTTTGTGCTCCATAAAACCTTTTCCAGTCCTACCACATGGAAATACTTCATAGAATAAGAAGATGCCCAAGTTTGGAAGGTATCTGGATCTGGAGATCATCTAGTCCCACACCCTGCCCAGGCAGATGCATTAGTTGTTCCCCAGTCCCTGTCATAGAAGGAGTAAATCTTTGCTTGGTGCATTGAAACATTGCATGGCAACAAGTACAGAAAGGAGTAAAAAGGCAAAAACACTACTGAAATTGTGTAAATATATAAGTCTTCTTTTTTTAAAGTATCTTTCAAAGGCCTGATGAAACTTCCATTTAGCTAAATACGAGCTCTACAATTCAGAGGGAAATCATGGAATCACAGAATGGGCAGGGTTGGAAGGAACCACAGTGGGTTACCTGGTTCAACCTCCCTGCTCAAGCAGGGTCATCCTAAGCTGCTCTGAAAGCAGCCCAGACACAGCTGGTTTTGTGGGCTGTGAGTGCAGTGACAGATCCTGTTGAGCTCCTCAGTAAGCAGCACCTCAAGTCTTTCTCCTCAGGGATGCTCTCAATCCATCCTCATGCCCAGCCTGTACTTGTGCTTGGGATTGTGCTCAGCCACATGCAGGACCTTGCACTTGGCTTTGTTGAGCTTCATGAGATTTGCACTGGCCCCCCTCAAGTGTCTCAAGTGCAGTGCTGTGTAATTCAGGAGTCAGACCCAGTGATCTAATGGTGCCCTGTGGCTTTAACTATTTATAACTGACACTTGAGCTATTGCTGATTTGGAGTCATTAATATTGTCAATGCTCCAGAGCTTCCCTAAACTACAAAGACCATCACTCACACCTTCTCCTATTCTCCCTAGCTTTTATCAGAAAAAAAAATAAAATTGTTCTTCACATGTCAGAAAGAAAAAAAAGAATTTTTTGGGGAAAGGAAATAGTGAGTAAGAATATCTGTGCACTGCTAAGCTCTCCCTTGATTGATTCAGAGATAAAAATCTGATTTTATATCCACTGGAATCTCTGATGCCAGATAAGAGAGAGGTTTTCAGCATTTTCATCATGCATGTATAAGATGTGTTACAACAAGGATAATAATGAAATTATTAGGGCAAAATGAAAAAGAAAAGCTATTTAGTTTTTTTCCCTCAAGATTTGTTCTAAATTGTCTTCTTTATATGCTGTGGCTAATATGGATTAATTCCAACCGGTTGTTTTGCTTCTGTTCTAAGGCACTGATACGAAAACAAATGCAAAATTTATATATTCAGAACATAACACATGCACCTATACAAAAATGGTCCACAGTGAGTTGCTAATGTTCATATTACATTTCTTAATATGCTTCTTGAACTTTAAAATTTATCTTTTGTTGTTTGTGAGAGATATGGCCTATCCTATCCTGGCATGACATCAAATATGTAAAAATTCACTAACAGAAATTGTCTTTTGCCAAATGCAAAAGATTGACAGCCTGTTGTTTTCACACTCTCAAAAAAGGAGGGAGAACAATTAAAGTAGTTGAAGTTATTGTACTTCATTTTACTGTGGTGGAGTGAAATCTGAAATATTTAGTTGAGTTTTATAGAGTGGACCAATTGCATGAATAATGTTTATTCTCATCGTTTCAATGAATAAGCAGTATTTGGATCAGATTTATCACCTAATGCTGCAATACATAAATATATTCCCAGTCAATTTTATACTTCCAAAAATAGAAATACCAATAAAGATACTTGAAAGGCAATGAGAGAAAGCTACATCTTCTCCCATTGCATATGTCTATATTCACCAGAAATACCCTGTTCCAAGTTTGTATAAATTCTGCTTGCCTGGAACATCCACAAGAAGTATATTATTTGCTGATATTCACCATTTAAGCACATAATATTGAAGTGGTACAAATAATTAACAAACAGCATGCAGTCAGATGCTGAAGTTTTCACAACATAGCTTCAGTGATTAAAATCTAAGCCAATGGCAGTCTAATCTTTTGAGAGATGCTGAAAGAACACAAGCTTCCAGGAAAGCCCCTCTTGACATTTAAGAAAATATAACAGGTGTACTACCTAACACAGTTTAAATTCTATGGACAGTCCATTTAGTCCAAGAGAGGGTTTGAACAGAGAGCTCCCCAAAATTATGATGATAATGGTAGGAGCTTTCAGAGATTAACTGTTAAAAATAATTCATGCTTGCTATGATTGAGAGTATGATAATTTAGTAGAAAATTAAGGGCTTGATAAAACAAGTGGTAACAACAGACTCTGCAATTTTTTCCCTATTCCTTATTATTGTTGTTGCTGTTGTTGTTATTTGTAATAGATTTTCCAGTGAGGACTAGGCATCCAAATGTGAAAGGCTGTTCCCAGAAGAGGACTTGCCTGTCTGAGGGCACAGAGCACTGAGGTTTCCAGGAGGAGCAAACAATGTGGTGGGGAACAAACAAACTCTGCCAAGCTGAAATTCATGCAGTTCTTCTCATTCCCAGCACTGAACAGAAAGGAAAGGGAGTCTACTTTATTTCCCAACTGCTCCTGCACTGCTGCTGGAGTCCCCAGCTCAGCAGCACTTGGGTGATTAAACTGAGCACGAGTTCCTGGAAAGAGCAAGTCTTTTCTACAGTTAACAAGTCTTCCCACAATGTTGACGCTTCAAGTGTCAACAAATTCAAAACCCCCAAGAATAATGCTTTTGCCCCACAAAATTTTTCACTTCCCCTTGCTCTTGATCAAGCCACTGAAGTTGCCAATCAAACGAAGCTTGAGGCAGTTTTGCAATGCAGATCCTTAGTGATGGAAATTAATGTCTTCTTGGGAAAAAAACATCAGTCTGAAGAGTTGATCGCAAAATTTATTCTTTCACCAACAAAACAGATGCTGTAAGCTGCATAAAATTGTCCCTTAATTGTTTAATTTAAATCAGCCATACAGGGACATATAAAGGAGGCATCTGTTCTTTAAGTTCTAATAGTCTTCTGAATGGGTAGAAGTGGTTTATTACAAATATCTGCAGCATAACCTAATTTTAAATGGGTAACAAAGGAATTCTGTATTTTCCAGAGATAAATATGATAGCAATATATGTTGTCTTTCACAGCTGGAAATACCTTGAAGGGATGCACTGGTGTTCTGATGCAGATCAGTCTGAAGGATTTTTTTCTCATTCTGTTTAAAAGATTGAACACAACCTTAAACAGTATTTCAGCACTTTCTGGGGCTAAGGAATCATAGATAAAAGCCTCTTCCCATAATACAACATTTTAATGGGAAAATGAAGCAAAAAACCTATCAACAGAGAAGGTATTTTTTTTCTTAGCAACAAATCTACCTAAATAAGAGTTTGCAGTCTGTCTCTCTCTATATATATCTTAATATTTCAGCTTTCTTTGCCTCTGAATAGCTTTTAAATGTTTCTACTACATCTTAAAGAAGCAGTGCATGGTTCCTCTCCAGTATGAATGCCTTGTGCCAAAGAATGGAATTGTAAGTTTCCTCAGTGTACATTAAGAGAGACAAAACAGTAAATTCACTCAATACACTTGTTGTGTGAAATGCCCAGAGATGCAAAATTCCCCTGTGACCTGCCTTCCCCTGTGGCAGGGCTGCTTGAGAGAGGTGCCAGGGGTATGGTATTCCACACACCTTGTGATAGTAAACATCTGCCTTATCTCGAAAGACTAATTCAAAGCATGATGTGCCACACAGTTAATCACAGAAACTTTGTGAGACAAAATGAGCAAACCATTGCCATGACTGGCATATTCTTAGGAAGTTGGGGCACTCAACTGGCACATGGGGTAGAATAGTATGATTTTGCTGTTTTGATACTGTGTTTCTTGAAGGTAGTAAAAATATATGAGTGATAACACTCTAGCATCTGCCACCCCTTCTTTTTGCCAACAACAATTTTTTTTGTTTCCTCTAAGCAAGAGACAATTGAAATATTTCTATAATTACGTAATATTTTAAAACTTTCCTTGTATATAGAAGAAGACTGCACAAGGTGTTGTAGATGTTTTGAGGATCTTAACAAGGCTCAGGTGATCCTAAGTTTCCCACTGGTATTTTTATTTTCTTGAAATCAATGCTATGCCTTCCCCTTCTGTGGTTCCTGGCTGAATTATTAAGGTCAGCAATTTTCCAGCCCCAAAGGCTCAAAGTGATATTTTTGCTATTGTGCAGTTAATGTCAGGTTTGGGGTCTTTTTTTAGTTCATTGACTTTATTTTTTGGATTTGGTTGTACTGTTAATACTCCCCCTGCCACAGCAGACTAGACATCCTAAGCAAGTCTATGCACAAAATCTATCTTTTCTGTATAGGACATAACAATATAGTGAAGACATACTTTCTGTAAGTTTCTTTTTAGAGCAAATGTTTTCTGAGCAGGTGTTGATTGTGAGAAGTTGTAATCCAGATTCAGAAATCTCAGTGACATCCTGCTTTCTGAAAGGTGATGTGAAGCATTTTTTCATGATAAGGACTGTCTGATTCTCCCTTTAAAAATATCATGTTTTGCAACTGAAATTAACAGATCCATTGGGAAAAAAATAGACTTCCTTGGTTTTGCTGAGATGTCTTCATTTTTATTCCTCAATCCTATAAAAAGTTAGTGTAAATATATGACCCTTGTCTTGGATGGTCTATTGTATAACTGCATCACAAAGTCTTCCTCAGTTTTGACAAGTATTTACAGAAAACCCTACAGCAATGTTGAGAACCAGCTAGTTGGACTTTTTAAATGTTCTTTCAAACGTGTGAACTGTCCAAACAGGGAGGTGATCACTAGAAGACAAACACAAGTAACCCAGAAAAGCATATGCCATTTTGCCTTTCTAATTTTTAGTTAAACTGCAAAAATATTGCTGTTTAATTAAGGTGTGGTTTAAGGCTTTTTTTTTCCCCTAAGAGTACTTTTTAAGGAAGCCCCGCAAAAACATGTATCTTTTAAGGATATGAAACAGAAAAACCAGAATTGTGAAGACAAAAATCCAAGTGAGGCAGTTTAAAATTCACCAGTACTCAGTGTGAAAATCTCCAGCATATTAGTCACTCTTCAAGGTTACTGTCTTAGCATGAAACAGCTTATAGGAAGAAAAAAAAAAGCAACATGTTCATGAACTTTTAGTAAAGTTAATGTGATGCTCTGTGGTAGTTAAATGGACTGGTGCCTGTCGATTGTGCAAATAAAACCAATTTCCTTGCAAGCACTCCATATGTCATTAGCATTGTAAGTGCTACAAGAAAATAATTAGCTTCTAGTGTACTCTATAGCTAAATTACTGGAGCAGAAATGATCAATAAAACAGTCAATAGCAAATCCTTTTGTTCTGTTTTATTAATGCTGTTAGAATTCATGCACTTTCAATTCTGGTTTATTGGAATATCATGAGACATTTCATGTCATGCTACAACTTTCATCACAGTGACACTGATCACACAGCTATGCAATGTAGTTGATAGAGGCCAGCTGTCAAAATGAGTAGGGAAATCAGTAATTGTTTACATATGCAAAATTTACTCACAGAATGAGATACTTAGCTAACAGATCTGATCAGACAGAAGTCAGAAGGGGGAAATGAGGGAGCTTAAAACCAGGTACCAGAGGTCTTATACATGACAGAATATTCACAGGATCACAGAATCGTTTGGGTTGGAAAGCACCTTGAAGTTTATCTAGTTCCAACTCACCTATCATGGGAGGGCCACTTCCACTAAATCAGGCTGCTCAAAGCCCCATCCTACCTGACCTTGAGCACTTCCAGAGAAGGGGCATCCATAACTTCTTTGGGCAAACTGTTCCAGTGCCTCACCACTGTCACAATAAAGAATTTCTTTCTAATATATAATCTAAACCTAGCCTTTTCTATTTGGAAGCCATTCCCTTTTGGTTTATCATTATCTGTCCTTGCCAAAATCACTTCTTGCAGCCTCCATTTTGGTATTGGAAGGTGCTATAAGGTCTCCCCAGAACCTTCTCTTCTCCAGGCTGAAGAGGAGAGATTCTTCAGACCTATGATTATTTTTGTGTCCCTCCTCTGGACTGACTTTAACTCACTATCTTGGAGTCTCCAGAGCTGGACATAGTATTGCAGGTGGCATGTCACAAGAGCAGAGCAGAGGGACAGATCACCTATTTTGCCTTGCTGGCCTCTCAGCCTCTGAGGCAGCCCAGGGCACAGTTGGCATTCTGGGCTGTGAGTGCACATTTCTTGTTCATGTTGAGTTTCTTGCCCATCAACAACCCCAAGGCCTTCTACTCAGGGCTGTTCTCACTCTCTGCCCAAGATGATTTGCACTTCTGTGTGCAAGAACTTGCACTTGGTCTCATTAAACCTTGTGAGGTTTGCACAGGCCAACTGTCAAACCTATTCAAGTCCATCTGGATGGCATCCCTCCATCCAGCGTGTCTGGAGGTCACTGTGGCTGTGGTTGCACTCAGCTCCATTGTTCACATTACCAACTTCAAGAGCATCGTACCCCATGCCAAGCCCTGAGGGCCATCACTGGTCAGTGCTCTCCACATGGACATCCAGCCATTGACAGCAGCTCTTTGAGGCTGACCTTCCATTCAATTCCTTACCCACAGAGTCCTTCATCTGTCAAAAATGTGACTTCAGTTTAGAGACAAGAATTTTATGCTGAACAATGTCAAATGCTTTGCACAAGTCCAGGCAGATGACATCAGTTGCTGTTCACTTATCCACCAACACTGTAACCCAGTCATAGGCCACCAAATTTACCAGGAACCATTTGCATGTAATGAAGCCAAGTTGGCTGTTACAAATCACCACCTTATTTTCTGTTTGTCTCAGCACAGAACTCTGCTGAGGATCTGCTCCATGATCCTGCCAGGCACCAATGTGAAACTGACTGGCCTGTAGTTTCCCAGGTCTTCCTTCCCTCCCTTTTAAAGAATGGGGGTTATGTGAACCTTTAACCAGTCATGGGGACTTCACTAGGCTGCCATGACTTATCAAATATGATAGATAATGGCTTAGACAAGTCCTCAGCTGGTTCCCTCAGGACCCACAGATGCATCTCATCAGGTCCCATGGACCTGTGAAACTTCCAATTCTTTAGATGGTCTCAGTCCAGACCCCCTCCTATCCTATAACAGGTGGTTCTTCATTCTCGAGTCCCTTCCTTTGCCCTCTGCAATTTGGGTGACTGGAACACTTGCTAGAGAAGACCAAAGCAAAAAAAGTCATCAATTACCTAAGTTTTCTCCATACCCCAGGAAGTCAGGTCCACCATTTCCTTCAGAAAGGCCAACATTTTGCCCAATTCTCCTTTTATTACCAGCATAATTACAGAAGTTTTTTTTTTTTGTTGCCTCTGACATTCCTGGCCAGATTTAATTTTTTCCAAACTTTGGCTTTCTTAACCTGCTTCCTAGATGCTTGGACAATATCTGTTTCTCATAGGATTCCAGTCCTTGCTTCCACCCATGTAGGCTTCCTTTTTGTGTTTGATTTTGTCCAGGAGCTCTTTATTCATCCACATAAACCGGTTTTTATCTGACTATCTCTTTGTTGGGATGCATTGCTCCTGATCTTGGAGGAGGTGATCCTTAAGTATTAGCCAGCTTTCTTGGGCCCCTTTTCTCTCCAGGGCTTTATCCCACAGCACTCTACAGAACATCTTTCTGAAGAGACCAAAATTAGCCCTTCTGAAGTCCAGGTAATGAGCTTGTTGTGCACATCCTGGCTTCCCTAAGGATCTTGAACTCCACCATTTCATGGTCACTCCAAGGCTGCCCTTGAAGCTGATACTCCACACCACCATCTCCTTGTGGGTGAGAACAAGTTCCAGCATAGCACCTCTTCTCATTGTCTCCTCTGTCACTTAGGGAAGGAAGTTATCAGCAGCACAGTCCATGAAACTTCTGCATTACTTATACCCTGTTGTGCTGTCTGTCCTACAGATATGGGAGTCATTGGAGTCCCCCACATGGGTCAGAGCTTGTGAACATGAAAGTGCTCACATCTGTCTGTGAAGGGCCTCATCTGCTCAGTCTTCTTTGTTTGGTGGCCTGTAGCAGACCCCCAGTGCAAAGTCACCGGTCCCTGCCCTCTCTTCAATCCTGACCTATAAGGTTTTGGTCTGTTCCCCATCTGTCTGCAGGCAGAGCTCCATGAACTCCAGCTGGTCACTGACATAGAGGGTGATACCCTCCTCTCCCTCTCCTGTCCTTCCTAAAGAGCCTGTATCCTTCCTTTCCAACTCTGCAGTATAGGAGCCATCCCACCGTGCCTCCATGTCTCCAGTAAGATCACAGCCCTGCAGGCATGCACATCTATAACTCCTCTTATTTATTCCCCACATTGTTTATTCCCCATGCCATTTGCATAGGGGCACTAAAACTGGGATCCTGATGAATCTGACTTAGTGGCTGGAGCAGCTGGAATTCCTTCATGCTGCAAAGGAATGATGTACCTCAGGATTATTATGAGCCATGAAGGCTCTGCAGTCAGCAATCCTGTGGCATCCAGAATTACTGCAGTCACATTTTACCCTTGTTGACTCTGTGGAGGTCAGATATGCTGGTGACCCTTTTTTCTGTGTTTAACAGCTCCACTGTTCATGGTTTTCGTCCAACAGAATCACATTGATTGGAATTGGAGGAAATAAGATTGCACACAGAAGTCTGCACATAGCTATTTGTATAAATTTGCATTTACATTATATTTGCATCTGGGGAGAGCCCACATACTATATTTTTCACAGTGCAGCTGCAATGTCTTTGGAGCCTGGGTGCAGTGGTTGAACATGTGTTATTCAGTGCCAGACTAGTTCAGCTCTTTTAAAATCATCAGGAACTGAGTAGTAGATTAATTAAATACTTTAGTGTTTATTTGTAATTCTAGCACTTCCTCTTCTTCTTGTTGAGCCATCATTTTATATTAGGATTGAAATCCTAATTTTAGCTGCATTTACAAGCAAAGCATTAATTTGAGAAAACAGATTTTAAAAGTCTAAATATGACTGGCCAAAAGAGTGTCAGAATAGTTAGGTAAAAGGAGCAGACGATAAACCACATGAGTGTATGATGAGTATTTCAAAGAGCTGGAAGAGACTATTAGGTCAGGATAAGGTACTACTTCTTGGGTGATGGAAAGACAGAACCAGTGAAAGGCAGCTGAAATATAACAAATAGCAACACACAAAAAAAAATGACAGTATGTGAAAGCAAGCTAAACACACATTTAAAACATGCTGAATGATTCTATCAATCTTAAAGATGAGAGAAACAGGTCTGTGAAAATAATTGTTTTGTGGAAATGAGTGTTAGGAGCATTCAGGCAGTCACAACAGGGAGCTGCTGCTGCAAGTTTTACCTACTATTAATCATCAGAAGATTTAGTCTGAATGTCCATGAAAACCTAGGTCAGAAAATCTCTAAGTCTTAGGTCTGTGTTTTTACCAAAAAAACCACATGCAAATGTCATTCTTGGTATCACTGGAAATAATAAAGTAGAAGATGTACTATTAGGGACCAAATATTTTAATAGATAATCCCAAAGATTCTTCTCTCAGACAGAACTAGGCAAAAAGAGATTTCCATTACATACTTTCCAGATTACTAATTTTTTGCAAACAGGCCCAACCACTTGGAGAAACATTCTGTTGCTTGTCTCTGATGAATAAAATTAATTGACAAAATCTAATACAAATGTAATATTGTCTGGGAAATATCTTCAAACTTTCCCATGTCTTTACCAAGGGCTTTTTGAAGGTGATCATCTATAGGGAAACAACAGTCTGTCTTTAACTCAGTAAAGGCCCTTGATTTTTGTTAATTTCAAATGAACACTATTCATTCCAGTTTGTGTCAACTCAAACACAAAAAACCACCATATTCTCAATTGCAAGACAGTCTGAGGAACACAAGGTTCTTTATCATATTAGACTCACTGGAAACAAATTCAGAGATCAACAAAATGCTGATAGACCAAAGGCTGGTGCAAAGGTGGAATAGCTTGCAATTTGGAAATTATTTGAACATATTAATATGTCATTGTAACTACTTATCTGCATCTTCATATACTGGTATTATGTACACCTTCTAATCACTCATTACTGGTGCACATTGCCTGGCATGATGCAGGCTGGTCACCACCTCCTGAAATGGGACAGTGCCTGCATAGTTACTGCTGTTTGACTCCTTCCTCTCATTCCTGCATCCTTCCAACCCTGCAGGAATCCAGGACCCAGGAAGCATCAGAAGGATGGGGTCTTTGTGTGGTCTTTGTATCTCAGATCATTCTGTGTGATCTTCTCCCATCATTTCATTTGATAACTTATTAAAGAGCTGTAAGCTCGTACCTTCAGTACTGTGCTGCAATCCTTGGTTTAACCATGTATTACCTGGATAGTCACTTGCTCTTCACTCCTGAATTTGACTCCTGCTGGCTTACTTGAAGGCTCTATAGCTCTTACACTGGAATTGTTTTCCATACCCCCAACCCATGCCAGTGAATATTTTATAGACCTGCACCATGTACCTCTTGTCAGTGTCTCTGTTTCAGGCTGAGCAGACTGTATCTATTTAAGTTACTGCCAACCTAGCAGCTCTCCTGGAAGCTTTGATCATGTTTTATGTGTACTGATTTTCACTTGTTAGTTTATCATCCATGCCATGTCATTAGAGTCTTCTTCCACTTTTTATTATCTTTTTACCTAGATTTACCCTTAACTTTTTCACCCTGAACAGCTTTTGTCTGTGATTACTTCCTTCAGTTTGAATCCAGAGCTACTTATCCATTTATACCCCTGTATTACTATGAGGGCATGTTCCCTTATTTTATCATAAGGGCTTTTAGAGAGGAATCTGGCCCAAATGCTTTTATAAAATCAAATATACACAGCAAACAGAACTTCTTTGTCCATATTCTTCATTTTCAGCAAAAGGTATTAGCTCTATTAGATGGGACTTGACTACACAAAATCTATATGATTTTTCCCAAGTTATTAGTACGTATAATTTCTCACTCATATAGGCTTATTGATCAGTATATTAATGTACCTGGCTGGAATCCTTTTCAAATGTGGTCCCACAATAGCCTGGTGCTGTAATACAGAAGTAATTGTAAACTTCAAGTTGTGCATCAGTTCAGATTTTCAATGTTTTGAGGCCTCTTGGGTGAACACCAGGAAGATTTTGCAATTAATTAATTTTTATTTTTATTTTTTATTTACTGCCTGGTCACTTAACATTTTATTCTGAGATAGAGCCTTCATTGTGTTTCCCAAAGACTCCTGGTATGGAAACCTCTCATGAGGTCCTGTCAAGGTAAATGAAAAAGAAATTCACTCAATTTTTTTTAGTGCTTTACCTATACCAGTGAAATAATGCAGCTAGTACATAAGTTCTGGCTGTTGTGGTCACCATTTCACAAGGAACAGACTATAACTATTATAGGTTTGAGACACAGGAACTCCACAAAGCTGGGTTTGTAGATCAACAATAATTTATATATGTATCCTGGCCACATTATGCTTTTTAAGGTGAATCTCTGCATAGCTCTGGTAGAATCTAACTACTTTTGTTTATATATTAGCCAACATTTGCTCCTTCAGCCATATTATTTTCTTGTCTTACCTTTGACTGATATATACAAACTCAGGATATGTTCCTAATGTCTAAAATTGTTTCCAACTTCTGTGCTAAGGTGAGTGTTAATCAGCTTCTGTTATTGGCATCTTTAAACCTTCTCAGGTATAAGAAAATACATGTAACTCCAAATAGCAATCAGATAGTAACTGTTCAGATGATAGCCAACATCATGGTGGCCTCAAAATTTGATGGAGAATAACTGGTCTAGAAAATCCATTATCAAGATTGGATTTTATAGCTTCTTTTCTCTTTTATCTCCACAGGATACTCACTTAAATACAATTTAAAGGTTAGATGCTTCCTTATATTTGTGCAGCTAAGAGCTAAATTGTATTGTAAGGGAGCTGTGGCTTAAAATGACTGAGTGATAGCAAATTGACATTTTCTACCTCTCTTTGTGCAGAAAACTGTCCAAGTGTTACTATAAAATTGAATTATGAAAGTTTCTAATAGCTATTAATGACTTTGTAATGTTTTTCCTTGCAGCAAAAAAACTTTTAAAATCACCTTGACTAGCAGTCCTTTCTTGTTGCTGTCATTGTTACAATAATAACTGTGGGTTTTTTCTAACCAGTGGAGGAGGTTGAACTGCTTAGTTTTATTTCTACTCCTAAATATTCTGATTCAGTGTGGCATGGAACATGACTCTTAGCAATGATACCATTTGCAGGCAATGGTTATAATAACAAGACAAACAGTGCTTAATGGCAATTGAGGTCCTTAATTAATTGCATTTTAAATCCTAAGACAATCTGTTCATTAAACATTGCAGTAAAACTCCTCAAAATCAATGCTTTTTATTCCAATAGTACCCAGAATCATTGCTATTCTAACAGGTTTCACCAGTCTCTCAGTTAAATCTGGCAGATATACACTGCTTTGCCATATAGCTAGGAGAAAAAAAACAAAACAAAACAAAACACATGTTTATTTTACAGCCAGTGGTACAAGCCAGGTACAGTCCTGGCTGTTGAATCTACATCTTGGTTCAGCTGGTAGCTGCATCACTAGTGAGCCTCTGTTGCAGAGTGGCACTAGAAAGAAATTACATGGCTGTAATTAGCATCTGAGAAATTTGCCTCTAGGCATCAAACAGCACCTAGAGTGATTAACACCATCTTGCCACCACCTAAAGCAAGCCCAAGAGCAGGAACATCTGCAGGTGGCCCTTTCTGACTGAAGAATAAGGAACAGCATCTCAGTGTGTGTCTGCCACTGGGGGCTGCAGCTGCTTTGGGGATCCATAAGCATCCAGTGAGATGGGCTCCACTCTGGTGCAGACCGTGGCAGGGATAACACAGGGAGAGGTTACCTGAAGCAGCTCTAGTGGGAATTTCTGTCAGGTCCTGGTGCACCACTCTGTCAGCTAAAACCTAGGAACTGTTATGCAACATTTGGTAGCTGAAGAGCATCTTCTGGGGAAGTTGAAGGCATTCCAGCTGCTACTCTGTCCATCTGGGCTATCACATGCTCCAGCTCACATGACAGGGAAGAAGGTGGTCTTTGGCAAAGCATTTCCACTTCTCTCATCATTGCAGAGGTATCTGTCCCATCTGTCTTCTGCTTCAGACAACTATAATTTGAGAACAGCACTCTGGCACTGAGGACTGAGAGCTGTGATTGGATAAGTACTAGAATCAAGCCTGAAATGAAAGTCTAGTTAAATTAAGTAGTATTTGCAGTCAGAAAGGTCTGCCTCGGTCTGTCACTTTTTCTCAGTTATTTTCCATCAAAAATCTTTCCTAGACAAGTACTTGCAGTTCACATTTAAGATACATCTTAACCTTTCAGGTAAATGCTAAATGATCTTCTTTTATGATTGCGAATCTTCTTGCTAATTCTTTTTAAAAAGTCAGGAGCAAACCATCAGACATGTTTAAATTAACATCTGTACAATGCCAGATGTCATTCATCTAGGTTGGTGTAGTAGGACTAAGGTTTATTTCCTCTGCTGATATTATTCACAGAGATGGCACACTTTGTATTTAGAGAATTCTGCTCTTGTGACAGCAGTGAAATATAAATTTCTGGCCCAAACCCAGTGATTCTGTTCTCAGTTCAAGTATTTCTTTCAAGGGCTGTGGGTCTTGGGCAGTTTCAACCAAAGTCTTGGTGAGAGAAACATTAGAGAGAGAAAAATTCACTTTCATTTTGAGTGCTGCATCAGGACCTGACCAAAACCTATCCTAGAGCAGTTTTGGTTTCCTTAAAACTATTTTTCACTTAAAATATAAGTTCATACAAGAGTTTAAGTATTGCTAATATAGTTTTCTGTAGTCATCACTATGTTGATAGTTTTGATAAACATTTAATTCTTAACCACCTTGAGCCAGATTCAGTAGAAGCCTTTGATGTTTTGAAGTTACTGAAGGCAAAATCTGGAGCTAAATTCTACATCCTGGAATAGGTCAGAAATTTTTTTGCTCCACTGCAGAGCTTGGGCCTGCAGGGCAGTCGTGCCATTCATAACCCAGAGCTGAAAACCCACTCCTCAATGCTGCTGAGCTGAATGTGCAGGTGTTTTCCCCATCTCCACAGTTATGCACCTCTTAAAGCAGAAAAGTTCAAAATCCCCAGTCCATGGAGTAATTCACATCACTCCCTTCCACCATCAAATGAGTTTGGTGAAGGAGCCCCTCTGACACCACCTATTTGTAGATGCCTATTGTGCAAGTTAAAAATAACATTATTAGGGATTCTGGGAATTCCCATCAGTAAACAAAAAAGATCTATGTCCAGTAGTTATGACACACAACAGTGGCTATTCTCTAACTTCTTGGCTTGCTTATATCCCTGGTTGTATTTATTCCATAATTAAAAATTATGTAAATTTAGTAGCAAAGCACCACAGAATATTTTCATACTAAACTAGAACACCCTCCCTTCCAAACACACATTGTGATTTTCTTAGAGTTTCTTCAGTGGTGGATTGCAACAAAACCACTGAAATATGTGCTCATCAAAACATGCTGTAACCTTTATAATCCCTGGGAGAGAGGAGAGAAGGAACAAGCTGATTAGCATGTGTATTTGGTGGTGAACTTCCAAGAAAAAAATAAAAAACAAACCAAAAAACATTAATTGACTTCTGAGATTGTACTGTAGATTTATGCCACTTCTTTTTAAACTAAAATATTTACCCAGTTAAAGAGGCATGCCATGGCTCTGGTACATTATATTTTGGAACACAATGAATGGTTATCTCCCTGAAATTCTTGGTTTAGATTTTAGGAGTGACTATTTGCAGTATTCATTAGATGGTTTTAACTAATCTGAGGATTTACTGCTAGTGGTTCTGATAAATTTTTACATTATTTCATTTTGACCATAATTTGATATCTGTACTTATGAAGTCTTAAGTGATTTGAAAGTACTTGTAGAGGGCTTAAATATTGTGTCTTCTTTGAATTGATTCCTGCTTATTTATTACTTTTAATAAAATTAATGAAAAGTATATTAAGTCATTTTTTCTTCAATACATGGTTTTAGATGTGCTGTTGGAAAGGAACTAATTACTTTTCTTTACCTGTAGCTCACTCTGGGGGATTTAAGATGAACAGAAGGGGATTATCCAGTATGAATGAGTGAATGCACACTGGCTCTAAGAGTTTGATAACTGCAGACATGGCTTGGTAAAAGCAGAGGTACCATTAATTTCAATTGTAATCAGAGTGTCACAGAATGGCCAATAAAAAAGAAGTTCCAGTGTGCAAGAATGTTTTTGGCATATGATCTTAATTCAAATCAGATTAAAACCATCTTTTTATAAAAATTTCCAATGAAGCAGAAATTCCCCAGAGCCAGCAATTGTTCTGTGAATATGACATCCTTGTCAGTTTCCCTACAAAAAGCTGCAACATTGATTTATGAGAGCAGTTGCAGGGGGTTTGAGTATTCTCCTGCCCACAGCAGATATGTTGGTGGGATGCCAAGACACTGATCCTGATGTTCAGAGCATTTATAGCTCTGTGATAGGCACAAACCTGTTTTGGCTCCATGGGAATTATGCTGATTCTGAGACGCTTTAAATTAAGTATTTCAGGCTTAATAAGCTAGCCATTCCAAGCAGAAGTTTTTCTCTTCACAAAGTGTCTGAACTTCTGAAGACACTTACAAATCTATGAAATGTCCTAATATGTCCTGCAATCAACAAACAGTGCAGTTTTAATAACTCTCAGTTGTATATCTCACCCCTGGGCTGAACTGATTACACTGCAGTCTAGCCCTCATTTTGAAAATGAAGTTTCAAAATGTGCCCCAAATACTTCAAGTACTTTCAAACACCTTTTTTTTTTTTTTTTTTTTTTTTTTTTTTTTTTTTTTTTTTTTTCCAGCCAAGCCTGAAAAGACTGCAACAACAGCTCCAAGCTACCCTTCTGATCTCTCCAGAAGGATTAACTGGAAAAGGTGGAAGTTCACCAAGTCAGACGTTCAATGGACCACATCACCATCACAGCAGAGAATTTTCTGCAGTGGTAGAAAATATCTGCAGAGCCAGCAGGTTCCTCAGCTGCCCACTGACATCACCTTCAATGGGGAGGAAAACCCAAGCCACCAACTGCTACCTCCCATATGAAGTGTTAGCATGTACTGTTCTCTGATGTACAACCTACCCAAGGTCTGTAGCAGCGGAAACTACAATTTGCTTTTTACTGCAGCCTGTGGATAACTCTGCATCAGCAGAACATGGAGAACAGGGGGAACAGCACTCCAAGTCTTCAAAATAGAAAATTTTGTCTTCCAGAATAATAACCTGGATAGAGAGGATCTGAGATGGCAGCCAAACAGAAGGGAGGATGAAGTACTTCTCTTCAGAAAAGATCAGCACTGGTACTCCTGTCAGGCAGATTTTGAAAAAAAACAAACTAACAAAAAACAACAACAACAAACATGCAAAAAACCAACACCAGTTCAGGTGGGATTCAAATTGAAATTCAGACCTCTAGATTTAGGTTTTTGCCATGTCAGCCTACAGCACATGAACCAGGATCACACAGCTGATAAAACATAGAAAACTAGTGCCATATTATATACCTTACAGCCTCTGAAAAATCTGTGTGTGTGGGTGGTGGGACAACATTTGGAGACCCAGTGGAATTTCCCAAAGTTCCTAAAAAGATGTTGAATGACTGTCTAATAGTTTGCAGATGATTTATACCCTGGCTGTTTAAGCCCCCATGGAAGCCAACAGGCAGCTTGAGCTGTTTGCCTACATTGGTACTCTGGGATGAGCACTGAGAGAGCTGAAAGGCAGGTATGACCCAGGACTGATGAGTGTCACACACACCCTGGAACATTATCTGGAGATGATGCAGGATCTGCAGATGCAGTGTTGTTGGATACTGCTGGGAACCAGGGAAAAAGCAGCCTTGAAGCCTTGGGTTTCCCAGGGTGCTCAAGGACAAGAAATTATAACAATGATTAAACACCTGCTGGAGACGTGAGCTACATGTTGGTTTGCAGAAAGCATGTTTTCAAAGAGGTGTTGCCTTCTTGGACCAATGAGCCTTTTCTATTTTGTATTGCACAAACTACCCTATATATAAGTGTAGTGTTTCTTTAAATAAAACTCTCTTTTGCTTCTACATTACACGAAGAATTGTGTTGCATTATCCTCTCTGCTACTCCTATAGCCAAAATGCAACAATGTAGAATGGCACTGGACATCTATAAGTGAGAAACTAATTTCAGTTTAGAAGCAAATCACCCTTCACTGAAGTACAGAGACCTGTTCACCTCACTAAATTTAGTCACATTTCTGAACTGAACAGCCCTCAATATGCCTTACCTTTATCCCTACCATCTGCAGAGATTAAAGATCTTACTCAAAAGGTGAATGCTCTTAGTTCACCTACCTTTTTAGGTGTCTGAAGCTAGAATGCAATATGACACTTAGTTTTTTTGTTTTTTGTTTTAAAACATCTTGGCTATGTGTTGGATGACAGTGAGACTGTGGATACCAACAGGATTGTGGATCTCGGTTTAAAAAAATAAAAATCCCTGGAATTCCTAGACAAAGTGCTGTAGTCCTAGATAGGGCTGTTTTGTTTAAGCACACCCAATACCCCTGTTTTACATATGAGTCCTGAATACCTGGCACTTGAAAATTAGATGCTGGACTGCAACAGGCACCCATGGTGGATCTAAATGTCTGTCTGTATTTAGGACCTTTAGCAGCTTTGTAATGTCTTCTGTGATGGATTCAAAATGAATAGACAAACTATAAGATTGAGCTTCATTTTTCCTAAATTGTGTAAACCACAGATACTGTGTATTTAATAAAAAAGGTACCACTTGATTTTGACTTCCCGTGGTCCTTTTTATTAAGTGTTACTTTCCAATGCACCCTGTGAGAGAATAATAATAAGCTCTGCCACACTTGCTGCACAGAACCCATTAAAACATCATCTGTCCTTGCCCTGTGAAGATGTGCCCCCTGAGAGGTGGTATGAACATTGATTTTCAGAAAATAAAGAAGAAAATTACTTGCCAAAGAGCAAATATAAATTTCAGAAGTCACATGAACCACTGTGGTATTTCAGAGAACATATTGCAAACTTGGATGATAATTGAAGCAATCTGACTGTTGCTTGTCAAACTGAACATTCAAATGCCTATTTGAATGCTCTCTGATTTCATAAAATTGTATCCAAAGGTGTTCTCCCTCTTGAATGTCATCTCAAAAAATTTAGTCTGTAGCACCTGTTGGTGACTCTGAACCAGCCTGGGAGAACAATAGAAGTCTACATTTCTTCCTATAAGCATTTTTCTGAATAACTCTGGGATAATACTACTGCTCCTCCTCATGCTGCTCTGTCCATGGCTTCAGGGAACTGTGTTTGGCTGCAAAGCACCTTGAGAGATGCAGGTTCAACTCCAGGATTTGCAAGGGTTGTTAGACTACTCTAACAGAACCAATAGGACCAGATAGCAAAAAAGCTAGATGCAGCATCAAACAGGTGAAAATGGTGCAGGGATTTGAAAAGTGGTTTTGTTCTGCTTCATTCCACAGCAACAACTCCCACAAAAACCCTGTAAAAGTCCCATTGGTAGCAGAGGAATGAAAGAAAATGAAAGTGGTTAAAGCTTTGATGATATAAGGTATTAAGTTCAGCTTTTACTTTAATGATATCCTTAATCCTTTTCCTTTTTAGTTAGGAGTTTTATAAGAAGAGCTCTTGTGTGACTGTATTTGAAAAGACTAATTTCCTATTTTCAGGGGCTAAAAATAGTCGAGAGAGTGTCGACCTCGTTACTGCTGCTAGAACTATTTCCTTTGACTCCTAGCAAGACCAACACCCAGCACAAAAGGGATGAGCAGAGGTGCAGGTTTTGTCTGCAGTGCTGCCTGGTGTTTGGCACTGCTTGTCCCGGTGCTGTCCCAGAGCCAAGAGCTCCTGCTGGCACTGCCCCACCCTCCTCCATGCACCTGACCCCATGGCTCCACTGCTGTGACCACAGCACTCTGCAGGACCCTGCTGCAGGCTGCTCTGGGGGCACTGAAGGAGGGTAGAGGCTGGCAGTGGCACTGTCCTTTGGAGGATGCTATGGTAAGGCTGAATGATGCTCTGTGCAAGGACCCCAGGATGGGCTCTGAATGAGTGTCTTCAGGGCCTGGAGGCAAAAGCACCACTTGACTGAGTTCAGTTTATGAGTCTGTTAATTAATTCAGATAAGGCTAATTAGCACAGCACTACAGCACCATGGCTCTGCTCCTTGCAGGGCCAGTAAGAATTTATGAACCTCACTGTTCTGCCTCCACATTCAAGCCTGAGAACTTCTCCCTGTTTTGCAGGGATCAAAGCACTCTAGAGAGGCTGAGTTGGTGCTACAGGCAGGTGCCCCTGCCTGACCAAGAGCTCATGCTTCTCCTAGTCCACACCCAGGCCAATCAACAACCTACTGTGTGTTATATCCAGTTTGATAAAGACCAAGATGGGTTTTGTTGTTTCAGGTTGAAAGAGTTAACTGCTTTTCAGCTGATTGTAGCATCTCCATTTATAGGTAGTGACGTACGTTTGCCTGAGTTGTCAGACAGTGTGTCATCCCTGTATTAGTCATAATTTAGTTATGTGTTTCTGCATAATTTTAATGTATGTCAGATATGATTCATCTGGGATGCTATTTCTACTATCACACAGAACTTACCCAACTAGTATTCCAGGTTAATGCAGATCTTGGGAGAACCTTAGAACAGGAAATGTATTTAAACACCAGAAGAAAAATAAAAAATAAAAAGAGGAAAAAGTCAAACCAAGACTGTGAAGTTGAGGCTGTGGTTTAGAAAGGACAAGAAATTAGTAAAAATTAGTAGGTGCTATGTGTTCCTAGATCAAGAGTTTTAGCTTACAAGGTCAGTCATCTGCCATCCCACAATGTGGATACTTTCACATAGAAAATCATTGCAACTCAGGACAGGCATCTAAGATAAATAAGAAGAATTACCTTCTTCAGACACTCTCTGTTTTCTTCTGTAGAGTCTAAAAACCAGCTACATTTTCAGAAGTCAAGAGTTCATCAGATAAATGTCCCACTTCAGCTAACTCAAAACTGAAAGAACAAAGATTTAGTTTAAATCCTTTTTCCTGTCTCAGGCTTTCTTGAGTAGTTAGAAGCTGTAAACAAATAACATACATGCTACTCAAACATCCTTTTTCTCCCACTAGGGAGTCCTAGTCCTCCAGGGGATCCACAATGTGAAAAATCTCATGAAGTTCAACAAGGCCAAGGACATTGGTCAGGACAATCCCCAGAATCAGTACAGGCTGAATTACAACTCCTGAATTGTTCAAGTATTATTAAAGTTTTGTCTGCCTGCGCCGTTTCAGGAATGAACCATCCGTGGAATAGCCAGAGCATGTCTCAGTGATTACAGGGACTCTGTCAACTTCCTGATGTCACACAGGGTGCTCCAGCAGGAGATCCTGAAAAATTCCCATAGCTAATATTCAGTAACTGCACATATAAGCACTGTGAATTCAAGTTCCCATTTTGACTCAGACAACACAGAGATTTTGAGCTCCCAAGATGAAACAGCATCAGTGAGGCATAATGTAATGAGTGAGGGCAAGAATGTAGTCCCAAATACCCAAAAGGGCTGGTAACACTGCTCTGTTTCAGGAGGAAGATTTTGTGGGCAAATATATGTAGAAATGTCAACAGTTATAACTAATTCCTTTCTTGGTTGATCAGCAACAAAATCTCTTTTAAAATGCACTGTCTGTGACAGTTCCACTGAAAAATTGTACAATGACTAGACTCATTAATCACAGTGTGACTGTAACACCTTAAAATGAAATCAATCCAAAATAATTGAAGCCTTTCTAAAGACCTGACTCAGGTTCTTGCACTGATTCTGGTCATGTCCAGCTGAGATAAAATGAGGCAATGATGTCTTACTCAATTCATATACTTATTTTCTAAGACAGATGAAAAAAAAATAAAGTATGTATGCTTCATAGATATGCCAATTATCTGTGCTTGAAAAACCTGCTTTTAAATGGAAGTACTTAAGGATTGAGCCATCAACAATAAAAATATTGGTCTCACTTAATATAGATATAGATATAGATTATATAGATATAGATGATATAGATATATATATATAGATTAGATATAGAGATAGAGATATAGATATAGATATAGATATAGATGACATAGATATAGATATAGATGTAGATATATGCAGAGCTATAGTTCACACACCATGGGACTGGAAAGCACTTAGAACATCCATTCCCTGTCACTCCCCAAGGCAGGTTCAGCTATACTTATACCAACCTTGACAGATGTTTAAAGACTTAGGACTTTTTGTCCTTTTCTTCATAAAATACAGAGAAAATTTTATTCTGTTTTTCTTTATAACTAATTTCTTGAAAAGTGGCCCCATGTCTGCCTTAAGTTTTATCTTTCCTTAACTAAAGAACTCCATGGCTTCTATTAACTTTTCCTCATTCATAGGCTTTTCTAAATCATGCTTGCTATGCACTTTCTCTCCAGTTATGTATATTTTGCTGAAAATAAGTAATAAAGACTCCTCACAAGTCCACTTAGATGTTGCCAGGATCAAATAGGAGCAGCTATTTTGCATCTCTCACAAAAAATAACTCTATCCATCCAAGGACACACCTTGAATGACAAGTAGCAAAACAATACTGCTTCATGCTTGCCTTATGTGTCTCTGTAATCCCTTGTGCCACTCACTAAACTTTTGTCCAGCCAGATTTTCTCTACCCTGTATTTGTGCAATCTACAGCCTCTGTCTTCAGGTCACACTTGGTTTTTGCTCTCAAGGAAATGTGCCCTGTTTGAGTTGCACATTTCCCTCTGATATATTCTTCACTCCTGACAATGAATATTCAGTAGTTATTCTTCAAGACGTTTTCCCACAGCAGCCCATCCACATAAAAGCTATTGTCTATCTTCCTAGTTTGTCTTCAAAAATCATAAACAACAGGTATAAGAGGCTTTGTAATACAGGTTTACTACTGGGCTGCATTAGATTGGTTTAATGCATGTTTGACAAAGTATTTGCTAAAAGTTCTCTTTCTCTTATCTTCTAGATGTTTACACAAGGTTCACGTCATCATATTTCAGTATCTTTGTAGAAAGGGAAAATACCTAAGCTTATAATTCTTTGTCTTGGGACAGTGGAGGGGTGAGTTTTCTCTTTGAAAAAGACAGGCATTTTTGTTGTTGATTTTCTGGTCTTCTGAAAGTTTAACTCAGCTCCAGCTCCTTCAGATTTTCAAAAGCACCTACCTGCAGGTTTGAAAGACTTTCCATCATTCAGATGATACAGGTTTTTTTGGGTTATCTAGCTTGTGGCTTTAAGCTAGCCACCTGACTAAAATTAACCTTTCCAGTGAAGACTGTTACAAAAAAAGACAAAGAAAACTGTGACCTTTTTACTGTCACTTGCTGATATTTTTCCATTCTATTGAGCACTAGTCAGATTATTAACTTGCTCTTTTCCTTCTCAGTTAATTCACTTTCCCAAAATCTTTATTCTTTGTTTATGTTCTGTATTTCCTCCCTTTATCTTATGGTCATCTATTATATTTTGATAGGTTGGTTTATTTGGAAGATAAGGAGAAAGGGGAGGAGGGAAGAGATAGTTTCTTCCTGACCTTTTGGGCAGTAAAGCATCAAAGATTTAGTCAATCTTTTTTTTTTACACCATCTCCAGGCTGTGAGGTAAACTGCTGTGTGCTGATAGCCTTGTTATAATTTTGCTTCATACGTACAAAGTAGCTGATGTGGCCACTGCTGCACAGACTGGATAATTTTGCTGGCTTTCCTTTCAACACTAGATAAAAATGCAGTTCTCCAACACACTGTGCATGCAAAAAAAAATTTGCACTGAGATTATCTATGGGATAAAGCAACACACAGGTAAAACTAACAGTGGATACAAGGAGTAATGCAAACAAACAGAATATGTGACTTCTGGAACAGGCAATTACTGTCTCACCTTCAAAGCAACAATTAACTGAGATGATCTAGACAGTGATTTAAGGCATCCATAATTCCACCATCACATGTGCATTTAAAAGTCACCTAGAAAAGCATTTTTATATGATAAAAACAAACAAACAAAAACCAAAACCCAAACTCAATCAATTTAACTATCTAGAATACAGATACTGGTATCAGTATTACCTATGGTATTATCTAGACAATCCAGAAGTTTCCACTGACAGAAAGAAGATGAATGTTGCATGCATTGTACAAGTTAACATGCTCTCAGATATTCTAGAGCTGTTGCTCCAGAAGAGTTCAGATATGTGGTTTATTTGCCAGCCTGGATGCTCAGGATATCCAAGGGCATCTCAAGTCATGCTAGATGCATGCCTGTGTTTGGGCAACCAAGTTCCTCCTCTAAACTTCATCCTCCTTTGAATTTCTGGCAAAAATCAAAACCTGGATGAATATTTGCACATGGAAATTGAAATTGTAAAAGACATTATTTAAATCTTAAAACACGTGACAGTAAAAATTATGTTTGAAGAAGAACTGCTCTTTAACTATGCTAAAATTCATCCAGAAATCCTTCCTTTGCAGCCAACACAAGAATCAGGTCCTCACAGGATTCACATGACTGCTGTGTACTCCCACAAGGAGAGCAAAAAACATTTTGGGGTATCACTGGTGAGAGAATAAAGGCTGCTCATCTTTGCAGTTATTTAATATTTTCATTTAGGGCTATGGAACAGGCAGATTTTTTAAACTCAATCTATACTTGAGAGCGGTTTTGTTTTGTCAGTTTATGGACAACATGTCTTTGGGATTGATGAGGTTCCAAAGCTGTATGCTAGGCAAGACTGAGGATAATGAATAAAGAGGTCTCTGAGGGTAAAAGAAGGATGACAAGTGATATAAAGAAGTGGTGTCCCTGAGGTATGTACTGCTTGGTTGTCAGCTGCTTTCCAAAGGCAATTATGAGAACAACTAGGGCCTGAGGGAGACTCCTGCGGAGTCAGTCATACTCAGTACATCCGTCCCATTCACCTGTGCTCTCTAGGGATGCATTTTACTCTAACAGGACAATGCATTTATATTCTTTCTCATATTTATGGAAGGATGGGTATATATACATGTGGATAGTGTAGGCAGACACAGGTTCACTGTCTGTGTGTGCCCCAAGCTGGCCAGACACAAGTTAGCTTTGACACAGAGGTCATAGGGTGTTATGCAGGGTCCACGTCAGCAGGATGATTGTATCAGGTTAAAATCTGTACACAATATCTAGATTCAATCTGGCTCCTTCCTAGATAGCTCAGAGAGAATCAGTTCAGGCTACAGAGAGCTTTAGGTATTCCCATTGTGTGTAGAGACTAAGCAGGGTGAGCCCTCATTACCAATCCCTCTGTCCCAGCTGCATGACTAAGCTGGCACAGGTAACCAGCCTCATGCATTTGTACACTGCACAACCCACAGGCTCCTGGAATCCCACTCTGCAGGGATGAACAGCAAAAGTGCAGCCCTCACATGAATGAATAGAAGCAATACTGCTCCTACTCAAGACAACCCAGTTAACTGCTGTTGATGCCATGCCCCTATATCCACCTCTTTTAAAGGAAGAGGCAAATAGATGGAAAAAGAGATTCCATTTTGGTGGCTGCTTCTAGCATCTTTGTTTCCACATTCATCATTGCCACACAATAGTTGCAAAGTTTAACAATTGTTGCTTCTCTTTGTTCATTTGAGCATAAAACCACATTTCTGTGGTCTTCTATCAGCTATTTAATTATTTTGAATAAACACAATAAGAGTGAAAGTAGCTGAAAAAAATCAATCAAAGCATACAGTCTGCACTCTCTTCATTGCTTAATTGGCAGTGTGTTAGGGCAGTGTGTAGTAGTTATACAAGATAAGTTTCAGTCCTCTTGTGGTCTCAGAAATGTCCTTTTCATTACAGAATCACAGGATGGGACAGGTTGGAAGCAACCACAGTGGGATCTCTGGTCCAACCTCCTGCTCACCCAGGAACACACCAGAGTACACAGCACAGGATTGTGTCCAGACTGTTCTTGAATATCTCCAGTGAGGGAGACTCCACACCCTCTCTGGGCAATCTGTTCCAGTGCTTGGTTACCCCATAGTAAAGAAATTCTTCCTCTTATTTGTTGCATTTTAGCTATAGGAGCGGCAGAAAGGATAATGCAACATCGTTCTTTATGTAATGGAGAAGCAAAAGAGAACTTTATTTAAAGAAACACTACACTTACATATGGGCTAGTTCGTGCAATACAAAATGGAAAAGTCTCAATAATCTAAGAAGACAACACCTCTTTGAAAACATGCTTTCTGCAAAACATCATGAGACACTCACTCGGCTCTCACACACCCTGCAGGTGCATAATAATTGTTATAATTTGTTGTCCTTGTGCAGCTTGAGAAACCCAAGGCTTCAAGGCTGCCTTTTCCCTGGTTCCCAGCAGTATCCAACGGCACATTCAGGTGGAACTTCTGTGCATCAGTTCCTGCTCACTGCCTGGCACCACCAGGAAGAGTCTGGCTCCCTCCTCTTGGTACCCCCACTTACACATATATACATTAGTGAGGTCACCTCTCAGTCATCTCTTCTCACCTTTCCTCACAAGAAAGATGCCCCAGTCCAATTACCATCCTCATTGTCCTCTGGACCCACTCCATTACTCTTTTCTTTACAGTACTAATATGTGTACATAATTAATGTTAAGTTATCAAGTTGCATCACAATTGATACAGGAAAACAGAGTATGAGAGGGTTGAGATTTCTTAGAGAAGGGTTCAGTCATTTGTAAGGAATATCTTCCAGCACCACAGTGTCTTGCCAGCTTCATTCCCCTGCCATCTGTACCTGCACCACCTACATAATATGCACTCTCCTGCTCTACCATGCTGAGACAGACTTGATCAGACAGATGCTGAGGGGAAAACACTTGCTATATGAATATTTATGAACTATGCAAAGGTACACATAAACACTTATACATGTGAATTACCCACACTATTCAAATAATGGAGACTGGAAGGTCAATCTGTAAATGATGAATCTCCTGTGATATGCTACAGGACAGAATAGGTGACTTGGGAATCTAGTATGGCTTAAATTTGGAAAAAAAAAATGTCATTCTCACAGATTAAGTGCCCTCTGGTGGTCTTTTTTACTGACATGAATTAAAAGTCACCACACTGAAGTTTTTTTCATATAGGACAATTATTAAACTGCCAGATATAAAGTCATAAAACACACAAAATCTCAGGGTAAACACCCAAACAAGCTATTGTCTTCAAGAAATGTATTCTGTAGGTTCACATTACTTCCTAAGTATATTATTGGGTTTTTTTAAGAAAACATATCTGGAATGACATAAAAATTAGTTCAGCTCAAGACTGACTAAATTGGGTCACAAGTCCAGAGGTTTACAAGTGTCTTTTTCTACCAAAAGGTACTGTTCATGGAAGAATATATTGGACTTGAGTCAAAAATCATGTGGTTCTTATTTCTATTTCTGGTCTATAACCTCAGCATTCTAGGACTTATGAAGCAATAAATAATTGGGGATTTGGTTTTTGAAGTTTTTTCGTTGCTTGGTAGGTTGTTTTGGGTTTTTTGTTCTTGTTTTTTTTTTTTTTTTTGCTGATACAACATTCAATGAATAGTTCTTCAGCGCAAGACAACAAATAACATGTTATCTTTCAATTTACATTTTTAATGTTCTTCAATGACAAAAGTTACACTTGAAATATGGTTTCAGGAGTTGGTTTCGTACAGTATTTTCTTTGCTCCAATGTGAACCAGAGAAATCATCACCTGAAGAAATTTTCAAGATTCTTGTTTCTAGGCTGTAGGACTTGAATTTTAAATGAGTTAACCTGTAAAGGAAATTATTACATTTATAGCTATGCCTTCCATATAGTCAGTTCTGCTTATGCACTCATAGTTTTGCTAATCATATTTTTAGCATGTTGTTTGCTAGATAGCCATACTGTAGCCCTGGGTGAGAGAAGTTTGAAAATGGGATTTTAAAATGGACTACGTGAAGATTTTTGTTTTGTTTGAGAAAGTTCTTTAGCTCTACAAGCATTCTTAAACTAGGGAAGAAACAAAAAATCTTGTATGCTGAGTTTTGTTCTAGACTGTATATATTGTCTTCTTTTTTTTTTTTTTTAACGCTGTAAAAATAAAAGCACATATATATCAATTTTTGAAAATTTCAAGATATTTCTAGGCACCCAGTGTGAAAGAAATAAACTGATTCTGATGTACATATTCAAAAATATGTTCCTTGTACAATCTATCTAAAATAGAGTTCCTTTGAGGTAACTAAAGTTGGCTGTTAAAAATAAAGGTACTCAGCATTCTAGAAAGCTTGGACCAAATAAACTTTCTAATACCCTACCCACTATGAAAAAGTAGATTTTTACTCTTGGGAAAGATCTAGGCCTAAAATGACAAAAACTTGCAGTGAATCATTTATGTTCATCCTTGCTACCACATGCATATAATTGAAATCAAAGTTTCATTCCTGTACAAGTTAATTCAAACCCCTTTATTTCCTTCCCATAACAAAGAACCAATGTTATTCTGGAATTAGTGATGAGCAATAGCAGAGTGAGTAGTGACTCATTTGCACTTTCAGTAATCATACTGGAGCACTTGACCTGGACAGCTAAACCCAACCATACAATTCAACCTAACAACGTTTAAGTTCAAGCATAATTTTCCTGAACTCTTAATATGAAAAATGTCTATCAATTACAGAGTGAGTCATCCAAAAGGAGAGAGAATTGCAGAAATATAAGTAATTAATTACAATGTACTTTGCAGAGGAAGATACAGGTGGAAAAGTCTTTTATGGGAACCTTAAGGTCAGTAGGAATGTAGTGAGGTAGCACTTGAATAGAGTCCACTAAGAATTAATTAGTCCTGGAAACAGTCATGTCCATAGCCAGCTGCAAGCATAAAACACAAACCTGAAAGACAATGTACATGTACACTTGGATTAAAGTCCCTCTATGTGCCTCCATATGACTACAGGCAGAAAAAACACATTTTCTTGTGAGTTTGTGTGTCTGAAAGTCCAAATTCATGATTCACTTTCCATCTTTGGCACCAATTTACTTGTGACCTTTTTTCCTCTCTGTGAAATCTAAAAAATAAGATCAGTGAAACTTCCCTAATGAATTGTATTGCTGTGATGAAACAGATGAAGACTGTGAAGTTACTACATAAAACAGTAAATATTAAAATGCATTTTAAATGCAGCCGAGAGTAAACCACTAATCACAAACTGGCTGAATTCTTGGTCATTCTACATTTCCCTTCTGATGACATAGTAGTCATCAAAACTGGATTTGGGTTTGCTACATGATGCAATTAGAGAATAGCTTCAATAATATATGTAGTTTATTTTTGCAAATTAAATCTTGTCTCAAAATACAGCTACAGAGAATTTCAGATAGAGCTCAGATTTTTATTTAAAAGCTGCATTTCTGATGCTGCAGAACTTTTATTGACTCTTTCCCTATGCTATTTCACTGTGACTGTAGAAGCCCAGTTGTCTGGTCTTCTGACACACTTATGTTTACTTTACTGCCAGCTAAAACCACCAGTTAATTAATCTACACCGTGGGAAACACTGTGTTGGATGACTGCACCTTGCACAGGCTTGCAGTGCTAGGACATTCAGCACAGTCACCTTTCCATGGAGCTGTAATCACTTGTTGTGTGGCTACTGGAATTTACAGAATTTGCAAATTGTTCTTCATGGGTCTTCAGTTTTCTGCTGCTCTGACCTTCTCCTCTGTGGCCCAATGCCATGTGAGAAGCAGGTGCAAGAAAATGTAAATTTTTTTAGGAAATTACACAATATTCCAATATTCTTTTTTTTTTTCTTTTTTTTTGCTTTCCTAATGTTGCACCTATCTGCTGTGCAGTTCTGGTCATAATAACCCAGTTATAGCAGTCTCAATGTCTTCTCTCTGGATAAACAATTGTGCAAACCCTGAGAGATTTCCCATAAAAATACTAGTGTTGTTTGGCTCAGTGGTAGATTTTCTCTTTTGTGTAGAAATGAAAGTATGAAGAAAAAGACTCAGAGCTTGGTGAGAAAACTGAGAAAATTTTAACAAAATTATGCTTCATTAGAGTAACAAAAGACCCAAACCAAAACAAGAAAAGCTTTACAGGCTAGCTACTCTGGTGGGAAATGACTACAGTGTATAAAAATTTCATCTACAAAGTCACTTTGCATATATTTTGTACATCAATATGCTTCTTTTCTTTCCTTGTGAGAATTTTTAGTGATTTGTTTATTTGTTTTTTCTTTTGACTACTAGTAGGAAACTCTTCTGTGTCATTACTTATTTCCACTGTACTGGCGACCCATGCAGATTCTTAGCCATTTATGAAGGTGTGATAATTAACATTTTACGAAGTTCATTAATCTTCACTCCCAGGTAATTAATGTCAAAGAGACAGAATACTTTTATATGCTTGTAATTAATAAAATTATAAATGGGGAAAGTAAGGGTGAAAAAAAGCAGCAAGGAAAGTAAATTAATTTTGAAGATGTCTAGATAACCTTTGATTGCTTGTTCAGGAGTGTGTGAAGCCTCCTTCAAGAGATCATGAACATGAACATGAATTAATGAAAGGGTAGGAGGGCTTGACAGACTCCAGAGGAAGTTGATGCTGTCCAAAGCAATTTCCTAAGTAGAGGAGCAAGATAAATGCTTCTTTATCTTTGAAGGAATGTAGAAAGCAGAGAACAATGCAGTCCTTTGGTATGTTCCAAATCCAGCTTTTATCAGCAGTGAATCTGATTTTAAAACTGGTGAACACACTGTATCAAACTTTCTGTCCTTGCTATTTTCCCGGTGCTGGCCCAGCAAAATATAAAGGGTGGCTCTAGCACAAAAAGCAAAGAGGTCTCAGGGGGAGTTCTGCATAAGCATGGAGGGAAACACAGGCCTGATATGCCTTTCCCTTAGCTATTATTATATGGAGGAATTATCTGAGTAACAAAAGGTGAGGGTGTAAAATGTACCCAGAGTAGGTGATTGCTTTTAAAGGATTAACATCTGTTGCTGCAGCTAGATGGTGTTTTGGGACTGATCTAGCCTAAGCCTGGATGGAGAAAGGATTTAACTAGATCTTCTGTCTAAACACAAATTCTGCACTCTTTTAAAGCTATAATGATCTAGCGAGGAAATCTTTATGTAGCATCAATAATCAATTGACTTTTAAACTGGAGTGCTTGGCTGAAGAAAGGTGCTGATTATAAATAGAAACACAGTTGACTGCAGAGTCCTGAATGTCTTTCCTTGGCACCTAAAAATAATTGTCCTGGAAGATGTAGTTCCTGAACCTATTGTGTCATACCCTTGTCTAGTCATCATTCATCACACAGGAAGAGATCAGAAGGACACTGCAGGAAGCAGAGACACCTGTGTGCTTAGAGAATTGCATGGTATTAACTGAGAGAAGAGGATGTTTGCAGTGGCTTGGTCTTGCAGAGTTTGGACACGCTGACACTGTGACTTTGCCTCTTTCACTCTTTGCCAAACTCTTTGCACCCCAAGCTCTTTCTTTGAAACAGCCTTTTGGGAATTTCTCTAAATAATCTATGCACAGAGAAAATCCCTGTTTCTTCAGTGACAGCTATCAGGTAAGGTAGTGAAAAATAACTTAGAAGCAGTGAAAGCTTTAGTAGTTGGCACATTTAAATGAATCTATAAATCACAGCAGTAGATCTGAAATAATGAACAATGTTACTGCGACACAAAAATGAATTAGAAAGTATAATAGGAATTTTTCTATTTTCTTTTTTTGCTAAAGTTTATGGTTTTCTGCCCAGAGCACTAATCATCACCAATTTTAAGTATAACTTAAAAAATAATTTCATCAATCCATCTGACAGAGGTGGAATTTCTCATGGGAAAATTTCACTCTGCAGTATTGCCAAGACAAAGATCTCAGAAGTAACACAAGGGGTTTAAAAATCCTAAGTACTTTGAAAAATAGCTTGTTACATTGAAGTTCCACTCCCTAAAACTTTTGTGTGACATTCAGGTCATAATTTGAGGTCAGTTTTAAAGGCTGATCATTTCATTCAGCACTGAAATTTTACCAGGCATATCTGACGTTTTCCCTCTGTGAGACTAAGATAAATGTTCTAGCTGTAGAGAAAGAAAAATGTATTCAGATATATACTTGTATCAAAAGCTCTATACAACTCATTCCTAAAGTACCTGAACTTGAAATATTAAAGCACATTTCACTGTTGTGAGCACACACAGAGAACAGGAAAAAAGTACAGCTTGAGCAATATGATTTGAAATATTATTAATAATTATTAATTATGCTTTTTAATAATTATTTTGTTATTAAAATTGTTATATTGATCAATACCTTTAGAATTTTATTAATTTTAATGGCAAAATCAATTAAATACTGACTGTAAATGCAATTTCATAAAATATCAAAACCCATCTAAATTAATCAGCAAAGAGTATAACACAAATAAAGCAAAGGGAAAGATAGGAGCTAATTCTGAGATAAGCAGTCCACCAGAATAACTGATGCTATTGTTCCAAGCTTCATTTTGTAGAAAAAGCTCAATTATTTTGCTTAAGGAGATTTATTCTAACATTAGTCAACTTTCTCTGAGATAAACTGGTTATAAAGAGACTGATTACATTTTTTCTAACGATAGTAGAAACATTACCCTTTCCTGAAAGAAGTATTGAATCAAATTCTGAAAGTCAAAATTGGCCTAGAGTTTGTGGTGAGACCAGGAATTGGGGGAAAATACCCTTTAAAATGGTCTGAAATGCAACAGGGTCAATTCCAAAATGCTCCATCTAGGCTGAAGCCTGGATGAGTGACTAGTAGGTAAGAGGCAGCTCTACAAAGCACATTCTGATAATGATGGGGACCCCAGCACGAGGAGTAGCAGTCAATAACAACTCAGTGTTATATGACTTAGTCAAATGTTAAGTCATCACAGGCTGAACATATCTGGCCCTGTTCTAAACTAGCCATTAAGGTGCCCCGACTGCTGTACACAAGTCAGCCTTCCTGATTTCTGTTTTACACTGATTCCTATTTCAGCTACTGTCCAATCTGTACAATGTCCTCATAGCACATGATCAGAGGGCATGGCCTGCAGCCTACCCTGAACATTCCACATCTGTCTAGTGAAATTTCTGGAGGACAGACACCTGGGTGTTACTGCAGAATGTGTGCTGGAGTCTCCTTCTCTGGATGTATATTGCCATACCATATGACATATCTCATTTAGAGAATGGAATAATGTCATTTTATTCTTCTGTTTCAAGGAAAATTTTCTTTGGGAAAGATAGTCAATCAAAAGAGGAAAGGGTAGCAATCAAGGGAGGTGATTCTCTCCCTCATTCTCATGAGACCCCACCTGAAACACTGTGGGTCTGTTAGAGCAAGCTCAGAGGAGGACCTGGAAGGTGGTCAGAGGGTGAGAGCACCTCTCCAAGGACAGGCTGAGAGAGCTGGGCTTGTTCAGTGGAGAAGACTGAGGGTAGACCTCATTGCAGGTACCTTGAGATGTTTTAGAAAAAAAAAACAGGGAGACAGAGTTGTAAAACAGGCAGTTAGTGACAAAACAAGGAGCAGTAAAGAGGCTGGGTTTAGTTTTGATATTAGGAAGTAATTCTTTACTTAGAGGGTGGTGAAACACTGGAACAGGTTGCTGAGAGAGGCTGGGGATATTTCCTTCCTGGAATTGTTCAAAGCCAGGTTGGACAGGACCCTGAGCAAGCTGGTCTAGTGAATGGATCCTTGCCCACGGCAGGAGAGTTGGAACTAGATGATCTTTAATATCCCTTCCTACCAAAGCCTTTCTATGACTATGTGATCATAAGAAAAATACTGCAGGTGGATTTTTTGTCTTGGAGTCTCTGTGCCCACTTCTTTGTTCTCAAAAACTTATTTTTCTACTTCAGAAGATTTTTTTTCTTTCCCATTTCCATGTGAAATGTAAAACTGATAAACATAAAATTTACTTCATGCCCATTCCTGAAAACACTACAATGAAAACTAGGTATTTATAAATGCATAAACAAGTTAAAACCCCCCAATGGTATTTTTTCAGACACAAGAATATATAATATAATTAATCTTTCTCTATGAAGAGGACTTCAGAATTCAGATTTTGGAGCATTTAATGTGGACAAGTATTCTTTCTAAAGAAGTCCTTTTCACTTTTCTCTTACCATCTTGCATAAGAGCTGCAGCTATACTGTTATATCTGCAATTTTTTTTCCTAGCATAGAAATATCAGGAAGTCCTAATATGCATCCTCTAGATAAATGCTCTTTGCTTTCATTTTCAGCTCCTCCTTCTACTGCTGAGCAAGTTCTATGAATTTTTTCACCTTATCTTCTCATTCCTAGTTCACATTATCAAGCCTTTGCACGTTCCAGTTGAATACTTGCAGTTATTTCTGTGGTGTCTTGTGAGAGGAAAAATATACTTCATTGTGTATTACTTACTTCCCAAACAAAGCCTTTGTATTGTATTAAAACAACCAGCACTGCTTTCCTCAGTAATCGTTCTTGTTTGGGCTTTTAATTATTTTCTTCCAATTTTCCCTTAATATTTGCAGATACTTGTAATTAAGAAGGTGACATTTTTTCCCCAGCTATTCATAAATGATGTCATGGCCAAATATAGAATACTAAGGAAATGTAGTTTGTGTCAGGTGATAATGCAGGAGAATAAAAAATATTGTCTTCAGAATTAAAAAGCACTTTGAATATTTAAAACTTCCCAATTTTCACTTGACCTAAAATGAAAAATTTCATTATTAACTGATAATTCTCGATAACTTAGCTTTACAAAACAGTGAGAAAATACTCCCAGGCAACACAGCTTTTTGACATGGTGCCAAAGCCTGGATAAATAAGAATACCTAGAAAGATTGCTGCCTGAATAATGCCATTTGCCTGTTTCCAGGTAAACAATTATTCTTTGGAGAAATCCCTCCAGATGAAGCAGGCAGCCCTCACAGCACTTATTGCAGGACAACCAGAGATCACATCAGCAGCTGGAAGTTGCAGCCAGCTCAGGAGGAGTCAGGGAAATTGGATGAGAGGTCTTGGGAGATAATCAGCAAAGCCAACCGCAGCAGCAAGGAGTGGTTACAAAGGCAGGCAGACGGAGAACATAGCAAGCTGCCTGGGAGAAGGCAGAGAAAGACAGTTGAATAAGACCTAGGTGAGGAGTTCTGAAAGTACAAAAGTAAAAATTATTGCTTATTCTATGTCTGAGAAGTTAGACAAGTATTCAGTGGTAAAAGCCAGGACAGAGCCATCTTCCTATAGCAAAATTGATGAACAGCATGTGGTGTGGTGAGCAGTGACTCTTTAATGCTGTAAAGCAAAGACCCCCAATCTCCATAGGCTAAATGGAAAGATGTTCTAGGTTACAATGTAAAGAGGTATCCAAAAGTATGTATTCTATCACCATCTGCTGAAACCAAGTGGGGCAGTGGTCCTTATCTCAGTGGGAGATATCCTCTCCTAATGGGACATCTGTTAAACCAGATGGGGCAATTTTCTACATCCTTCCCACGACCCATCCTCCCTCCAGGGAGATCTCTTCTGTTAATGGGCCACTGAGTTCCACTGCATGACTGATAAAATTACATCATCCCATTGGGAGATGCTCCACCCAGGGAGAGGAGCCAAACAGTTCCTATGTAGATACACCAAAGCAGCCCTTACCCACTGGTTTCCAGAGGACAAGAGCTACCAGACCTTTCTACAGGATCACTACCTCAATAAGACCACTTCCTCTGTACTGCTACCACCACCTTAACTAGAGGGCTGTCAGGTTGTATTCTGACTCTGTCAGTGGCTTTTCTTTTGTACTATAGCACGTATTTTATTTTTGTCTATTTTTTCCTATTAAATTGTATCTCTGACTTGGAGTCTCTCACTGGTTTTGCTTTCAAACCAGTACAGAAGAATTGCAGGGGAATGAACACGCTGCAGACAGCAACATCATCTACTTTCTTTGGTGCTATGAAGATGTTTTCCTCTGGCTGTACACAGTACTTAGGGTGTCACCAGAGTGTGTCTTCTCACAGAGAGAGACAGGAATGTCAGTGTAATGGTTTCTTTTCTAATGTGCTCTCACTCAGACTTTGAGGGGACTGCTCCAGCAGACCCACTCTAGAAAAGGCAGACTCCACAAGGTGTCCTGGCACACTGCAGTAGGCAAACTGGATATGCCAGTGCAGTTATTGGGATGCTCTTGATCCACATGCAATTGATGTGAGTGCATAAGGAAGATCAAAGCCACAACTCTATCTCATGTTCCTCCTCTCAGTCTTTCATCTCTCTACCTTCACTTGGCAGAGGAAGCTTCAGTAGTTAATTTTAGGGTATCAATGGTTTATTTTGAAAAGGATGTTAAACTTGCCCTTTGCCATGCTGCTGGCTGGATTTGTGATAAAAAGGATCAGGAAAAAACAGGAATGCACCCTGGGATTTTTCAGAGAGCAGTGTGGAGTTGAGAGTGTTGTGGTTGCCAGGGGAAAGATGTTCAAAAAGCCCTTGTTCCAGGTAGAACAATGGGTTCTTTAAACCCAAACACCCATTATGCCTATTATTTCCAGTTCCCACAAAATTTCCAGAGGAAATTTATTTTCTTATCTCTCAGCATAAATAGCTACAAATGTGTACAGCTGGATTTGGAAATGTCCAACAGCATCTCTGTGTCCTGCACAGTGACCTCTGATGAGCTAGGCATGGGGTAGAAGGAAAAAAATCCAGTGCAGCTGGAACTCAGCTTGTGCTGAGTAAATTTTTATATTTGTTAGTACATTTGAATGGATGAATTTCATTAAATAGTAAAAATGAAGATATGGAAGTCACTTGTACCCCCAGTACCCACTGATCCTTTATTTCTGACTCCAGGAGGTCCAGAGCGCTACAAACTAAATTAATCAGGCAGTTGTGGAGGAGGTTTATTTAAATTAAAAAAATAATGGGTTTCCTATCTATGTTAAACCTTTTATTCACCCTAGAAGGGAAACTTCTAATAATTACTGCATTTTTCTGTGCATATGCAGTACCAAAATTACATGATAACTGCATAATTTGATTATCTGAAAATATAAATTTCATTTTAAAAGTGAATCAATTACTAGGGGATAAGTACAAAAACAACACATGTAACTTTTAATTAAAAAGTATCACTTACCTCATTGGAAAAGAAACAGACACCACTGACTTCAATATGTGAACAAATTTTCCTAGCTTTTTTTTCCCCAGGTTTTGGTAGGCAAAAAAAAAAGCTGGAATTATCACTGCTGAGATGGATGTGATTTTCATCAATATAAGGCTGTCATTGTTCCTTTACTGCTATGGCTTTGTTTTAAATTGATGAAAAGACAAAGATTTTGGATCACTGCATCTGCTTGCTTCATAAAGCCACCTGGCTTTTCCAAAGCAAGTCAGATGTCTCTGCTTGTTGGATCATGGGTGGAAAGGAGGGCAGAAACAATTTCTGAGGAAGATAGTCCATCTAAACACATTAAAGCAACTATATTGGGAACCAGTGATGACCAGTCCCCTAGTCAAAGCAAAACACTGTGCTGCTGAACTCTTCTGGATTACCTAAAATTGTAGCTAATCAGGCATTTAAATTGCCTGTTCCTCTTCATCAGCTGGAAGGGGAATAAATACTAGAGGGATTCTTTCAGAAGACACCTAACTAGTGTCAAAGCACAAGAATTTCCATGATTCTTGATACTTACACCTGACCATGAGGAATCTAATTTTCTTTCAGGGAACGATGCTTAGCCCTTTGTTAAAAAGTTCAGACTAATATTTTGACATGACTGGTCTCTACAGAGGTATTTGTTATTGGCAGATAAAGGGATCAGATGAAGTCATTGAGGATGTGACAGAAAAACCGTGGAGACTTTCTTTAAAAAGAAAAGAAGTGAAAACTCAGGACTCCAGTTCTGCTAAAGAAAATTATTGGTTCAACATAGTCTCAAATTAGGATAAAAGTGCAGTACAACTTTATTGTTACTTTTAGCAGTCTGAAGCTTGGTGTAAGCAGAGACAATTATTTCATTATTCAGGAGTAACTGTTGTAATGGAAAGAAAATGCAGAAACTCTCACCCCTTCTAGTAGTCTCCCCCAATGCCAGCCTAGCACCCATGGAGATCTAGAGTTCTACTTTATACAGACATATACTAGGTAGTAGAAAACACTAGTTTTTACATAGTGCAATAGAAATTAAAGATCTTTGTTTCCTTGTGTACCAAATTATTAGTTTGCAATCGACTTTGAACTTAGGTAGCTGCCATTATCTGCTGAATAAAATCATTCATCTCAGAGCCCCAGATTTTTGTTCTGGTGGAATTCCTACCAAACTCAAAAAAATTTGCTGGAAAACTCATAGAAGATATACTGCAAAAGTCTCCAGGGTCAGCCAAAATCTAAACCATTCCATCTTTCCAATCTAAGAGAAAGGGAAACCACACTGAGTGCATACATATTAACCACAGCATGAGCTGTGTGGGGTCAGGCTGAAGTTCTGTCGAGTCCAGTATCAAGCACACAGTGAAGAATAGAAAGAAAGAATGTATTTTTTATATATTTAGGAAGAGTAGAGATATTTTTCAAGACCAGGCTCAACATCTGTAGTTACATGTAGGTGAATCAGAACTAATCACAATGGACTTTCACACCTAAAGTTTTTCAATTGACCTTTGAATCCACCTTAAATTTAGAACTCATTGCTAAGGCCAGGAATTCATATAATCATAGAAAAGTTTAGTTTAGAGTAAACCTTCCAAAGTCGTCTAGTACAACTCTCTGCAATGAACAGGGACATCTTTCACTTGATCAGGTTGCTCAGAGCCCTGTCTAATCTGACCTTGATGTTTCCAGGGCTGGGGCATCAACCACATTTATGGGAAACTAATTTAAATCAACCTCTTTTAGTTTAAAGTCATTAGCCCTTGTCCTGCACAAAGAATTCTTCAGAATTCTGGAATTCTTCAGAATTCTTTAAGAATTATCATCAAACTAAAATATGAGAAATGTGTCTTTTTTGCTGGTTTTGATCCTAAGTGTTCTCCCTCAATATACCCATGAAAACAGAGTTAGAAAGACATTATATAGAAGGAAGAAGGACCTTTATTCTAGCATTAGTAAACTTCTGCTAACAGCTAAAATGAACTTCTCAGTTTGTTTCCTTTACAGATGTTTTTAAGCCATCCTGCCACCGTGTTTCAGTATTGAGAAGCAATTTCTATATATTTTCAATATTTTTCAATCTAAAGAGAAGTGTGTTTTTCAGATACTTGCCATTGTGATCACAAGGCAAATTATTTCGTTTGATATTTGCAGTTTAAGGATCAGCACACACATCCCAGTTGTGTGCAGCTTTGAGAACTTGACACAATAACTGCATTTTACATCTTTTGCTCCTTAGGTTTAATTACCTTTAATCTGCTGTCGTAATTCTTTTCATTCCATTCCCCAAATCCATGAAAATTTGTCTCTTGCATTAAAAGCATCGAAACAAGCTCTGTTTAGAGCTCCACAATCTTCACTTTATAAACTACAGTTTGAAATATTTCTTCAGAATCCAATTCTACCTACGCAAAACTGTGTGAATAAATAATTTACTTTTGCAGGATTCAGCACCCTTAATTACACACACTCACGCACAAAATTAATTCAACCCACAGGATATTTTTCCCTCCTATGTGTGCTGTGTGTGTGCCCCTTTGGTTGCATTTTGAAATTTTTAAAATCATGTAAAACTCTGACTTAATAGAAATCAATAGAATTATGCCTTCTATTTTTATTATGTTCACGTGAAATTAATTAATTGAATCTTCTGAAAAATTACATTTAAGTTCTACTTATAATGAGTCAGAAACTTTGTTAGTGGTCTTACTTGGACCAGGAAAAGAAAAAGATTTAAATTTGTTCAATCTCTACCTGTTCCATATTCCTTGCTTACCTGCTGACATCTTCAATAATTTTTTGTCCTCTCAGGTACACATCATACTGACGGTCACATGTTCATTCAATTAGGAAAAGCTCTATGTATCCTTGGCCAGAATGAGTCTGATTTCAAATGCTGTGGGTACCACAAATCATTCACAGAAAACCACACAGCAGGGAGAGGGGAGGGAATGACAGAAAAATATTATCAAGTAATAAAAAGTAAATTCATGAGTCATACAGTACTTGCTGAAAGGAACATAAAGAACAAAATTGTGTTTTTACCATTGACTGAATGGGAACACGATCAAAAGTATTAAATTTTTTGCTCTGACTTATAGGATTGAATCTAGTTATGAAGAGCTTCTAACCAGAAATTGAACCTATATGGTTTTTAGAAAAGTCAAAATGAATTTTGTTCTAAACTTGCTGTACTCAGGCAGTAAATTAACACGGTCCTAAAACTGCAAAATTGAGGCTTCTGTAAAATACGACTCAATACAACTGATGTCACTTGCCTAAATTGATCAGATTAATGTGCTGGTACTTTGAGATGTGAGAGGTCTCTGCACATTAATCACCAGAAGGGTCAGACAAAGATAGTGTGTTTAATTCCAATGACCCAAGTATCCTGCAGCTGTGTGTATCTGTGTATAAGAGATATAAAGGCTCATTCAGGCCTCAGTCTTAAAACTGTCTTCCTCTCCCCACTCCTGAAATTTCACAACCCTGATTAGGCTCCTGGCATACAATTCTTTCATATACTGAAATTACTCAGAGGAGCAGCACACAAACCTAATACACTGCACTGTGAGGTAGATCAGCAACCAGCTCCTTCTCCTTCTGCAAACAGGACTAATTTGGGATCATTCAACTGCTAGGATTAAGGTACATAATTGCAATGCCAATTTCCACATATTTGTGCTGTCATCTACCAAATATAAAACAGGGGAAAGGCTGGACTATTTCTACCAGATTCACATCATGAAGACAGACAAGCAAGAATCACCATTTTTGTTATCAAGATAATTTTTTTTCTGAAACTCTGTCAGTCCTTTGTGGTTTCTGTGCCATGGAAAAGCCATTTTTGCCCACAGATTCATGCCACCCTTGAATTATTACCTAGGGCTTTACAAAGACAAAGGATCTCAGGAGATAGCTGGTCTCCACCTGTTGAACAGCTCTTGGTGTGCAGAGCATTTAGGAAGGGTGATGGGTAGTTGCTGGCATTTCAGATAGCAATGATCTCATTTAACTCTGTGGGCAGCTATATTACAGGCAGCTACAACTCAGCTATTCACCTGAAGTTCCAATATAGCCAGTGGAGAAACATATTATATAAATATATGCATGACTCAGAAAACATATTTTAGACATCTGCCTTCAGATGAGATTAATGTCATTCCAAAAATGAAATTTCTCTCTCTCAGTTACAGTGTGAGTCTCGACAAGTCCAGATGTAGGAATCTATGTTGCATATTCCTAACAGTCAGATGATTTTACTTTCCAATTTTCTTCTTCATCCAGTGACAGAGGACACTTTTTTTCACAGAGAAGGATAGTGAGAAACAGTCTGAATCAAAACTGATTCCTTTCTAAACATTTTGGAAAAGCTTCAGCCAGGAAATCATGGTTACAAAAACAGTCCAGAAATGGAAGCAGCTGAAAGCAAGTCATAACACTGATAGGAAAATTCAGGTTGAGACATCAACTGGTTTAAAATCCTACCAAAGCACTATGAGTATGAGCACGAACTATGAGATCAGACCAGGCTGCTAAGGACTTTGTACAGCTGGGACTTCCAGGAATGGCCACTATTCGACCTATCAGAGGAGCCTCTCCACTGCCTGCTCCCAGCAAAAACTTTCTCTTTTTTTGTTTCAACTTATGCCCCTGGCTGTTCTGCCTTGCACCTCTTTGAGAATCAGGCTCTAGTTCCTAAATAACTCTTTGTGGATGCTGAGGGAACTGTAAATATTCCCAAAAGCATGCCTTCTCCAGTCTGGATAGGATCAGCTCTCCATGTGGGGCAAGCACTCCAGCCCCATGATGCTTGGGATTTTCCATTAAGCCTACTCTTTCATATTTGGGGGAAGCAAAAAATGAACACAGGATCCAGTTGTGTTCTTGGCATTTATCCTTGTTTAATTTCATGAGGTTTCTGTTGGCATCTTACTCCAATCAAGAAGACAGCCCTACCATTGAGCTTATCAAATGTTTCCCCAGCTTTGTGTCACCTGCAAACTTGAGTGGAATGCATTCTACTACCTTTGCCAAGACATTGCAAAGACATTAAACAGGACTGACCTCTGCAGTACTCACCACAGGCACCCACATAGGGCACAATACATTAACCACTGATAATCCAAACAGTTTTCTGCCCAGGTAGTGTTATGGGTTATGTTTTGACTAGCTCCTCTCCCTACCCCCCACCATGGAGCTGCCGGCCCCTCCCCCGGGCTGTTTTATCTAGCCGGGTGTTTTTCGGCTTTTGGGGCTTTTTTGCCGCTGCTTCTGCTGCTGCTTCGGCTGCTGCTGCTTGCCGCTGCTTCTGCTGCCCCCCTGCCCCCCTTCCCTCCGCTGCTTCAGCTGCTTTTTCCCCCCCCTGGCTGCCTAAACTGCCCCTCTCTCCCCCCCCCCCCCCCATCCCTAAGATTTGCACCGGCTCCAGAGGAAACGGATCTGAACTTCGGAGACCACCTCTGGAAGTCTGCCAAAGAAGCTCTGCTGCCCTTCCTGGCGAAGATCTGCCGAGTTCATCTCAATCTGGGTCTGTGCTGGGAAGTGTTTCTTTTGTATTTTGTTAATAAGAAAGTTTTTTCCACTTTCCCCTGAAGAAAATTCTTTCCGAGCTTGGTGAAGGAAGGAATTGTAAGGGGGGGAGGGGACCCTTTGGAGGTCTTTTTCCTAAAATTTGTCCCAAACTTGGACAGGTAGTCACCCACCCATCCACATCATTATGTCCTACCCTGAATATAGATGAAATTTGCTCCTTCATGCTCTTAGCTAGAGCAGCAGAATCTAAATAACCAGACAAGAAAAAGCTTCATCCTAGAGTCCTATTTTTCTGCTCTGCGTGGAAGAGGAGATTTAGCTAATCTTCCATGGACCTACACAGTCTTGCTTCCAAAGCTGCTCAGCATAGCAAAATGATGAGCCAGGTGGGGTCCCTCAGGTTTGCAGACACATTCACAACTCCCAGGATGAAGACTGGGTGTGGTGTGGTCTTTGCCAAGGTCTGGAAAAACTCTTCACGGCCTTTATGCCTCAGGAAATCATCCTGGAAGGTGGAATGCAGAGTCAATGCACATGTGATATATGAATGTATGGAACCTGTCAATAAATGTCTCTGCCTAAAGTTGGCTTCAGGGTGGGCAGGAGGCTTGCTGGTTGCTGACCTCCTGCAAGAAGCAAAGGGGATATTGTTAGACTGAGGAGTTGGAGGTCATATCTTGTAGAAAACCAACAATGACTGTTTCTCTGCATTCTCACTTGTCAAGGAAGGATAGTAAAATTTAGCTATGGCATGACTAGTGAACCACAAAGCAGGAAGCTGAGCACAAAAACTTTATAATTATTCCTCATGGTGTCCCCCAGAAAAAAAAGTTTGCAGGGCGATAGTTCCTTCTGCAGGTTTAAAACACAAGAGCAAAAGCTACAAAATGGCAATTAAGATCCTCACAGAAGATTGTCTTTTCTCAGCTGTACCTCATGAATAATTTCTTCTGATTAGCTTGCACCTTCTGTGAATCAGCAAACTAAATGAAGCATTAGTTGTGCTATCAAAGTAACCACTTCCTTCAAGTAGATGACCAGTTTCTCCACAAATTATCCAAATCCAATGAAATCACAGACAGAAGATTAAATTACTTTTATGAAAGACGTTTTCAAGCTAGTTTGTGGCAGTCTCCTTCAAGAAATTCTACAACGTCCTTGTGCAGCAGAGAAAAATACAGAAAAAAAAGAACAGTGCACAATTAAAAAAAAAAAAAAAAGGAAAGGAAAAATGATTTTTAAAACCCCACTGCAATTTAGCAGAGCTGATTATTAAATAAGCTAGCACTAAAAGCAAATATTTTTTCCTGTTTTTCAGTGATGCGAAAAACCACCATAACTTGAGATGCTCCTAATTATATCAAATATTGGAAACCATCCCAGGCTTCTCAAGACATTCAGTCAATTTCCCATGGAACAGCAGAATGTTATCATGCACATCAGGAAAATAGGCTTCATATACATGAATGGGAAACCCAAGCTAAACAAAAGTAAAATAAAATGTAGAGTTACAAAAACAGTACATATCAACTTTGCTAACCTGGGAATATTTTTTTCAGATCCTGCTAGATACAGAAACAGACAAAATGTTGATTCATACAGAGCTCCCCATGTTCTCTATTCTGTAAGATTTCTTGTCAAGATTTTGTTTCAGTGCAAATCTCCTGGTAAAACCACCACCTGACATGAAGAACACAACATTTAATAAGACAGTTTTCATTAGAACACAAGTTCAGGAAAAAGGATGGAAAGATAGGATGTTTGCTTTGTTTTAGGGTGATTATGCAAACATTTACATCAAATGTGTACAATTTGTTATTTGAGTGATTACTAAAAAAAGGAAACTTGTATATAGTATAATTTTTCACTAAATATAACCTTTTACATTGATTTTCTTTTCTATCAAATGTTCCAATTTTCCACCATTAAAAGTGAAAAAAATATGTATATATCCATTAGAAAGCATCTGGATACTTACCTAAAAATGTAAAAAAAACCCCAAACCAAAACAAAACATAGATTAAATTATAAGGAAGAACTTGAATTATATTGGCATTTTATCCATAGAGTTTTCCTTTACGTAGAAAAGATCTCTTACATGTTTCTAGATTTCGTATAGATTAAAGACATTCCTAGTGTATATAAAAAATAATTTCTATTTTAAATACTTCCTAAATGTTAAATAAGAGTAGCATTACATTATTTTGGCCTTCTGTACAGTAAACATTATTTTGTTCACATATCTCTTGTTTATATCACATTTACAGACGAATATTTATTCAAGAGCTATTTGTCCCTTTTCACTACTGTAATCAATAGATACAAATTTTGGAGATGTCTAATTTTGCACTCCAGTTAAAACAGTAATTGCTAGGGAAGAGCTGGACTCAAAAATCAGGCACCACATAATCCTTGGCACAGAAACTAGGAAATCAAATAGAATTTTGAAGACTTTTAATATCCAAGCAAGCTCCTAAGACTGGGTTAATTTCAAACTATTTCTATCAGAACTTCAGATGTCTAGAACAAAATAGACCTTGCAGAGGTTTCTAACATAGAATTGTCCTTTAGTAAAACCAGTGGAGGCAGGGTTTTTAATTTCACTTTAGATTTTTTAAAAAAAAATTGACTGGGGATTTTAAGGTAATACTTCACAAAATTTGACCTCTGTGAAAGATTTTATTCATTAAAAATGTTTTTAATACACAATATGTTGCTAAAATAGTTATAAGCTGATGCACTTGCATTATATTTTAGCATTCAACTAAATTAGAACAAAGTTTGCTGCAAGTTAAATGCAGAAGACAGTATTAATCTAACACAATACAGTCTTTGCATCTAAGTGAGTTACTCTTTTCTCCTCTTACTGTGTTTGGAACTGTTTCTGTGGTTCCCTTCACTTCATCCTAAATTAAATGCTTCCAATTTGCCAAAATGGCTTTTACTCTAAAAGCACCCGTTGGCTGAGAAGGAGTCCACAGGGAAGTAGTTTGGGGCTCTACAGTAGAAACACTTAAGAAACAGTGAAAATAATGTCTATCAGATCATGTCTTTTATCAGGAAATATGCATTGGAGTTGATTTGGATGTCCCAGAAATGGAGCTTGGCTTGGTAAAGTCAGCCTAGAGTCGTAGAATCATAGAACCATTTGGGTTGGAAGGGACCTTGAGAGGTCATCCAAAGCAAACTCCCTGCAGTAAGCAGGAGTACCTTCTGTTAGGTTTCTCAGAGCCCTATCCAGCCAGGCCATGAATGTTTCCAGGGATGGTGTATCTACTACCTCACAGGGCAACATGTTCCTGTCTTTCAGCACCCTCACAGTAAAAAATGTCTTCCTTTTATCTTATCTAAATTGACCTTTTCTTTTCTTTATTTAAGCCCCTGTGCTATCACAATATCACAATATATCCTAAAAAATGTTGTCCCTATCTTTCTTATAAGCCCCTTTCAGGTACTGAAAGGATGCAACAAGGGCACAGGGAAGTCTTCTCCAGGCTCAACAATCCCAGTTCTCTCAGCCTTTCCTCATAAGAGGGATGCTCCATTCCTCTAATCATTCTTGTGGCCCTTCTCTGGACTTGCTTCAAAAGGTCTGTTTCTTTCTTGAGCTGGGGACCCCAGAGGTGGGTGCAGCACTGCAGGTGGGCTCTCACCACAGCAGAGCAGTGGGGAAGAATCCCCTCCTTGCTCTGCTGGCCACACTGCTGTGGATGCAGCCCAGGACATGTTTGGCTTTCTGGGTTGGGAGTGCACATTGCTGGGTTACATTCAGCCTCTCGTCCACCAACACCCCCAAGTCTTTCTTGCTCCTGATCTGTTCATCCCCCAGCCTGTATTGATGCTGATCCAAACTGGGTGTAGAACCCTGTAGTTTAATTTTTTAAACTTCATGACTTTCCAATGGACCCAATTCCAAGCCTGTTCAGGTCCCTCTAGACAGCATCCTGTCCTCCAGGTGTCTCAGTCTTCAACATGGTGTCATCTGTGGGTTTGCTGAGGATGCACTCAGTTCCTTTATTTATGTCATTGATGAAGATAATAAACACTACTGGTCCCAGCACAGACCCCTGAGGGACACCTCTTGTCACTGATCTCCATGCAGATCTTGAGCCATCTGTGGGCGTAGAAGAAATTACAGGTGACCTCACCCCTGATAAGTCACAATTGTACTAATTACCAAAGAAGAGGAACAGTCTTGCTCTTAGTGGGTCATAGCTGTGACTAATAAAGATAAGTGTGACAAAAGGGGGTGGTCTGGATAGTTGAGAGGATCTTAGAGGCAGAGAGCCTGGAGAAAGAGGACCTGGAGGAGCCCTGAGGAGGAAGAAGGCATACTCCAGAGAGATGCAAAGAAGAGCAAAATGAGGAAGAGAGTTGCTGCAGTCAAAGATCTGTTGTGAGGTCTGTCTGAGTCTGATGGAGACAGAGCCTGCTGTTGGAGCCTGCAGTCACAGCTGAGCTGTGCTCAGAGTCTGCAAACCAACACTTGCAGTCACAGTCCAGCAGGAAACAGCCAGAGTCTGCAGTAGGAGCTTGCTGTAGTCAGACTCAGAATGGCAAAACTGTGAAGAAGAATAAACTGGGACCCTTCTCATGCTTCTGAATGAGTCTGTATCTTGGCTCATTTCTACCCCTAGTGAGAGGTCTGCTGCAACAAGCCATTGACAATTCTTCTCTGGATGTAACCACCAATTCCTCATCCACTAAACAGTCCACCAATCAAATCTATATCTTTCCAATTTAGAGAGTAGGTTGTTGTAGGGGATCATGTCAAAGGCATTACAAAAGATGACAGATGACATCCCTTGTCAGAGCCCTTCCCTTGTGTACTGGTTTAGTCACTTCATCATAGAAGATTGATAGGCTAGTCAGACAAGACTGTCCTTTGTTAATGCTGTGGTAATTGTCTTCAGTGATCTCCCTGTGCCTTATTCTAAGAGGGTCTGTTCTGTGATTTTCCAAGGCACAGAGCTGAGGCCGACAGGTCCTTAGTTACCAGAGCCCTCCTTTCTACCCTTTTAAAAGTGGGTTTAGCGTTTACCTTTTTCTGGTCCCCTGGGACTTCACCTGACTGACATAACTTTTCAGACATCATGGAGAGTGGCAATTACATCATCCAATTCCCTCAGGACTCTGGGATGCAATCCCATCATGTCTCATAGATTTATACACAATCAGGTTCTTCACATCATCATGAACCTCTCTTCATGATCATCTCTTACAGAGTGAGGAACTTTTCTCCCCCTGTCCCTGCCTTGCAGACCATCCACTTGAGAGGTGTGGGAGGAGAGATTACCATTGAAGACTGAGGCAAAAGAGTCCCTCAGCCTACTCTATTGTTACCCTTTTGCCACTGATACTCACTGTGGAGGGATACCCTTTTTGTCCTTCTCTTTCTTGCTGACATAACTGTTATTCTTTACATCCTTGCCAAGTTCAGCTCCACCTTCCTGATTCCGTTCCTAGACAAAGAGGCAGCACACCCATCCTGTTCCCAGGATACCTGTCCCTGGTCCCCCTGCCTGTGCATTTCCTTCTTGGCCTTAAGTCTGATGAACAGGTCTTGACTTAGCCGTGCTGAGCCCTGCTTGTCTAATTTCTTACACTTAGAGATCAAGAGTATTTGTACTCTGTGAAAAGAGTCTTTCAAGATCTGTAAACTCTCAAGTGCTGCTGCCAGCCAACTTGTCTGTGTCTGATACCTGTATTATACCAAAGAAAATGTGAAAACTTTTTTTCCAGACCTCAGAAAATAAGGTCTCAGGAAATAAATCCTTTTTTATTTACTGGTTTCCCATGAACAGTGAAGTAAAGTGACTTCTTGTTCGAGATGAGCTGTGGAACAGCTAATTATCCACACAAGCAAATGGCCTGATGCACTTATCTCTCTGAGATAACAAAGCCTGAGTACTAACTAGGGAGGAAAGAGATAGATAGGTACACATTATTGTGTTCCTCTGCACACGAATGCTGGGTAAGGGGAGGGGATGATTTGTGGCTTGGCAGTTTTTTGACCTCAGACCTCAGCTGGAGTGATGCAAAATGCACCTCAATGCTTCAGAGTGGTGCAGAGCTGATTCATCGAGGGTGACTCACTCTATTAAGGATGTTCCTTAGCTGTAAGGCTGACCAAAGTACCAGAGAATCTGGAAAGTTTGTGAGCAATGCAAATAAATGAAAAACATTACATTCAGAAAGTCATAGTTTTTCAAGAGATGCTGCTCCTGATTTTTCTTGGCACAGCTGATCTTCGGGTGCCCCAGGACAAGCAAAGTGATGTAGGATAACACAGGCACCTGAACAGCTCTCTCAGAGGGCAGGGGGGAGAACAGCAGATAGAGAGCAATTTGGCAGGATGGTATCAGGTAGGACTTGCCTATATAATAAATGTGTGGGAAACCTCCATTTTGGACATTCATTTTAGTGCAAGGAGTGAAGGGGAATGGGGGTCACAACCTGCTAATCCTGTTGGTTATCAGCAAACCAGCAGGCACCCAGAGCACCTTGCTTGCTTGTGATTCTTCCACAGGAAGAGCACAACAGAGCACTAAGGGATGGCTTCATCAAGTGACAAGCTCATTGCCTTCACTGTTAGGTGTTTTTAGGTTTGTTTGGTCTCCACTGTCATGGCTTTTACAACTTTTAAATTTCTAAATTCACTTTAAATAAACTCTAAGTATAATGGAGTAGGGACCTCATGAACTTCCTAATTGTGTAACTTGTTTGTATTTTTTTCTTGAACTTCACACTTCTTCCAAATCCTACATTGCAGGGATTTAGAGTGGGGTCTTTTTAACTATTAAAGTTTTTGGTTTTTTTTTCTTAGAAAAACATTGTTCCACCTTTTCCCAGATCACAGGCAATTTTCCTTGGTAGGGAAGGATAACATATTTTTTTATCCTGCTCTATAACATGAGCAGCACATTTAAGGTGTTAGTATGCTGAAATGATAATCAAAACAATAAGGAGTGAAGACCATAATAATTTGGCTACAGATTTGATTTATAAAGTGAAAAATCAACCTTTTCACAAAACCACTTCAGAAATAACATTGGGTTTACCATTTTTATTTAGATAAAGTCAAAGAGAAAAAAGTAACAGCTGGTCTAATCTAGTAGTTTATTTACGTATAAAAGGATGGGTGTGATTTTGGCTTTATAAGAAACACATTGGTTTTCTAGTGGTAGCATATGTATTGTACAGTTTGCAGCATCAATGACATTAACAAAATCTTGAAAGTCATAAAACTTCTGTTCTGCCTGCTGTTGTTCACCTATTGTTCTGTCAGAGAGGAGAATATATTATCCACTTCCCTAAGAAGGAGCAGCAGTTGTTTGCACATGGAAGATTAGCATTGCATGGGATGCTTCCCTGCTGGAGTGTAGAAGGTGTTAATAATCTAAAGAGTATGAACAGCTGTTTTCTTTACAGTAATTAGCATAATATTTCCTAATTGACTACACTATGCATTCACTTAACTTCTTTTTTTTTAACTGAAACTTCCATAAAAGTAATCCATTTATTCTTTTTTGTTGTTGTTGTTGTCAAGATTGTTTCCAATTTATAGACTTTTAAAATTCATATAATGAGTATAAAAAACAGATGCAGTGACTCACAAGTACTGTTTTGTAATATGTCATGAATTTTATCTTAAACAATGTGAACAATAGCATTAAAATGTAAAGGGCTACCTCCACAAAAGAGCTCAGGAAAGAATGAGAGCTGAAAAAAATCAAGTTTTTCAACCTCCCTCTTATTTATGGCAACCTAAATATCAAGTCTGTATGCCCAGGTTCTCTAGAAAAGAGCATTGAGCAACTTCAGGTTGCTCTATTACCTGGTAGAAAATACAGAAGAAACAAGTGAATTCAACATTAGACATCTCTGAAATTGCTAGATGTCAAGTTTCAAGCTCAAGGAGCCCACTTTTTCAGCCCTTACTCTTGCAAGAATTTTAATTTATTAAATTCCTCCTTTGTCTCAAATAATGAATTTTGAAGTAACTGAGTAGAAAGAAAACTTGCAGTAAAAAGCCTTCTGCCATGGAATCATTAAGTTTGGAAAAGACCCTTAAGATCACTGAGTCCAGCTGTTTACCCAGCACCACTGTGTTTGCCACTAAACCATCTGTTCAAGTGACACATCCACACACCTGTTGAGCCCTTCCAGGGATGGTGATTCCAGCACTTTTCTGGTCAGCCTGTTCCAATGTCTGACCCACTTTTCAGTGAATATTTTTTTCCTGTTATGAGTCCAGTCGTCTGCCAAGTACAAAAGGAGGAAATCTCCTCTGATCCTGGTTCTTTATTCTTAAAAAATTCTTCATGAAACATACTTCCAGCAAAATAGATTAACTTGTTAAAACCTGCTGTTCTGTTGGTGTTTTGAGGGACACTTAGGAGGATGTAATAGACTCTGTTTATTGCAGTAGCTAACAATGCAGTGCAGAAAGAATATGTATGCAGATTTTTGAGTGAATAATTTATATTTCCCACTCCACTTACCTTTTCTCAAGGAATTAAAATTCAGTGCTGAATTAACTTCATGTTGTTGCAATAAGTTGGAGAGTTGTAATCATTACTCCTCCCCAAAATGGTTCATTTTGCTGTTTCTTATTCTGGATAACTAGCAATAACTTATAATATTCTGCTTTTCTTCTATGCAATCTGTGACTCTTACTGTCTTGAAAATGTTTCCTTTTTAGTACATGGCTCAACAAAAAACTACACATCAGTTTAGGTTTGCAAACCTGAGAATAAATGGATTTATTTCAGCTGGAACAGATTGAATATATTGTGTGTATTTAAAGTGCTATATTGGAACTTGCAAGTAGTTCCTTTATATAAAGATGAGCATATACTAACAAGTTCTCTTTTCTTTTTTCTTTCTCCTTATTCATCAGCAATAATCCATCTGCAGTCTGGTTCTTATTTTTATTCCAATTGATCTCTTTAATTAAAAAAAAAAGGACTTGATACTTAGACCTACCCTTGGTTCATTTTGTCTTCTGCCTCCAGTTCTTGGAAGTTGTGGCTTGAATTACACTGAAAAGCACCATAAATCTTGTCCCATCCACTGTGTCCCCATCTGGCATTTTGCCCATAGCACAAACTTGTCTTGAGATGCTGAGCTTGGATACTGGCTTGGAGCTAGTACAAGTGCTCTGGTGATATTTTGGATTGCATGGCATGGAAGATGACAGTAGAACTCAGGAATTACCAATCAGCCAGCACTAAAGTAATGAGAGAGGAAGATTTATTCTATTTCAGAGGCTCACAGGTATTACAAAGCTCCAGTCTTCTCTCACTGAAGCCAATAGAAGGTTTTCCTTTGATTTTAATAGGAGCTGCATCAGTAGAGAGAGTGAAAGGAAGGATGTAATTTCTCAAAGTAATAGCCTTCTTTCCCTTGTAAGGATGAATTATTCAGCTTTCCATCTCTCAGTGCACTCTTGTAGGTCTCAGCATTTTTGCTGGCTTGAATAACATCTGTTTCCATTAAGTGCTGTATACAATGTAGGGCCATTTGATTATTCACACCAATATCAATAATATAATTACTCTTTTGAAAACGTAACCAACCTGCACAGGCTGGCAGCAGACAGGCATACTAATGTAAAAAAAATTATTGAATTAAGCAATCATTTATGTAGGGACAATCTGGAGACAAAATACATTAGAGCTGTAGCTTTAAGCTAATAAAAGGTCATTTCCCAAATTATTATTCCTATAATCAACTTTAAAATATTTAATTTAATCTTAAAATTAATTTTACACTGCTAAACGAAAGTTAAAAATAATAAATCATCTTAATTCTGATTTATTTAAACTATCAGTTCTAATTCAATCTAGTTTAGAGTCACATTTCTACTACAGCTTTGGAATAAACTCAAGCAAACTCATCAATAAAAGCAGTCAAATGATATCTTCTTTAAAAACTACATATGCAGTGCTGCAATGTTTAAGAACCAGGAGAGACCAGAATAAGTTTCAGAGGACAATTTGCCATGGTTCTTTCACTGGGAAAAAAAAAATTGTTTTGCAAAAATTCAGAAAGAAAAATAAGCTAAACAAAATTGCCTTTTTTTTTTTTTTGTAGTTTCATTATTATTCCTCTTAACATCTCAGCTGAAGATAAGTGGCACATTATAGGAAAGAAATGAGGTAGTTTATTCTTGTAGGCTCTAAGTCTTTCCTTTAATTTATTGTTTCTGTCTAGAAATTGTATTCTCCAATTTAATGTTCCCACTGAAACTACTCTAAACTGCTCTCTCCCCCATTTCCCTCTCCTTTCCCTTGCAGGTGGCTGGAGAGAAAAGTTGGAGGTACAAAAGGTAAAGGTCATAGATTGAGATTAAAATAGTTTACTGGAATGAGCAAGAAGGTAAGAAAATGAACAATATCTAGCAGCAACATAAATAGCAAAAGAGAGGCAAATGATCCATATTCAAGTGCTCACCACTATTCCATGCAGAGCCCAGAAATACCAAATTCACCACACTACTCCAACCCAAAAGGGACCCCTTCTCCCATCTCCAGGAAATGACAGGAGGTGGTACAGAATAACCTCTGGGTCCTGGCCATGACACCTCCTGCCTATGTAAAAATAAGCCCTGTCCTGGTTAGAACAGGACTCCTATTAATTTACAGGGATTTTTTTACCCTACAGCCATCTATGACTTTAAAAAGTATTAAATAATATTTTCAACCATCTCAGCCATTTAATGATAAACAGATATTGGCCTGTGTAGTTTTTAAACATGTGAGAAAATGTCCCAAAAATATTGAAGGCCACAATGCTTGTGAACACAATTAGCGAAGACAGCAGGCCATCAGAGCAGTCCTACTGAGGTGTTGTTTGAATATGAGTGTAATGGTGGTGAAAATATTTTCTGAAATAACTGATGGTTAATGTAGAGAAGCTTTTAAAAAAGAGTGTATGAAAGGTAAGCAAAGAGATACCAGCGACGATTTATGTAAATTCATAATCTTTATAGCAAATGAGGCAAATATTGAAATCGGTACCCACTCAGAAGCCTATAATCACATCAGCAAAAATAATCACTGAATGACCTTTCCTGTTTAAGTGAGTTGTGTGTACTGATGTTGTGCAATAACACATTTGCCATGAGTCAGTATCCACCCATTCAGTAAGCACAGGACATGTACAGGACATCTACATATTCAGAGGGCAGCAAATACTGATGTGGTTCCACAGCAGTCAGTTCAGTAAACTGTTTAAAGATGAGGTTAACTGTCAGGATGCAAATAAACTGCCTTCAGATTTACAGTCACACTTGCAAATGAAGGCATTTGCATCTGAAATAATGCAAATTATTTGTTTTGCCACTGAAAATTTGATAGATTGTATAAAGACACATAATAAAAGAGAAGGGGATCCCAGTATTCTTCTGATGTGATTTCATTGGCCACATCAGAGTAGTATTTGATATTTTACTTTAATGTCCAGCTAATAAATAATGCTAATATGGGTTATTCTAGGGCTGTTTCTATACAAGTTCTCATGACTACCTGAACTCCAGGTAATAAAACATTAAAGTAACACAGGCTTTTCAACCTACCAGACAGATACGTTTATGTACACAGAGGCAGCAAAGCTCTGCACATGAATTTTATTTCACTAAAGCCCTATTTTAAAGAGCTGAGGGACTTCTTAAGTGTCAAGTCCTTGGCTGAGTTAGGGTGATTTTATCTGAGAACAAGAGTATATTGACAAAAGGGGATTATTCAAGAGTTCTGTGTATCTTCAAGGACTTAGTCCCATACCCATTGCCAGAATCAGATGTATTGATTATATTTATTTTGCTTTTTCTCCAGATAATTGCATCAACCCAAACATATTAGATGAGTTGTTAATATAGGCCTAAATAGAAAATACAAAGTTATTGGATGAAGAAAAAGAAAATATGATATATATGTGGTAATTAGAGAATCATACATATCTGCAGCTAACTTATTTTTATCAGAAGGAAAATGTAAACTTCAGGCAGAGAAAGAAAAAAAAAGAAATCTTAAAGTTTACTGAGTCTGTCTCTCCAAAGAAAGTTATAAGATTCATTATCTATAGCAGAGGAAAAAGTAGAAAAGTAAATATATAAGTAGTGCTCAGTATGTTAAAAGCATTCAGCTGCTTATTTATTTCTGAATTATTCGAGCAATAATTGGTACATCAAATAAAAAGATATAATTACATTAGAACCATCCATAATTTCATCTCTTTTTTTAAAGTTAAATAAATTATTCAAAGTTCAGGGCCCATTTCATATTACCTTACACAGTCCTAACATGTATTTAATTTCTCTCAGATCATAACACATTGACACATACTAAATAAAACTAGTTTCTGTTTCCACTTTCCAGTTTCATCTCGTATGTTTAGAAAAACTTGTTGAGGTTTCATTTTTATATCATGACCTTGTCAAGGTGAGTCTTACATTTGTGGCCTGGAGAAATATTGGTCTAATCCTACCACATGCTGTCATTCCATTGTAATAAAATCCTTAAACACATGTATGCCCTTAATGTGATTCAAATAGTCTGTGTCAAGGCTAAACCCTTTTAAGATTTTACTTCATTTTGGGTTTAGCTGAATGGATGAATAAAAGGTGAAAAAAAAAACTTTTTTTCCACTCAAGGATGAAACATTGCAAAGGTTTTATATTTTCCATGTATTTCCATTTTATCTCTAGTGAATACCCACAAGTCTTAAAACACTGGCAGCATTTAAATTCAGGTGTCTCATCTTTAGGTTCCCTGTAAACTTGCAGTTACAACCTGCCCACTGCCAGCTATTCACTGATCTAAGCATAAGCAGCAGTATAAAAAGCAGACAGAATCAGAGTCAGCCATAACAATGTCTTAAAAAATCTGTAGGCTGTCCAAGGCTTGTAGGACTGGTCTCCTTCAGGCAAATTTGATTGTCCAAGCCAATTTATCCATACCAATGCAGCCATGGCATCAAAAAGACATGCACAGTGAAAACCTGGCTGCTCCTATGGCTGAAATCACTTTTTCCACACTAACATAGCTTTGCAGCAAAGACATTGCCAATATGAATTTTGTGTCACTCAGAAGCACAAAGAAGCAAATAGTCCCCTTCAGTTGGGATATCTTTTTATACCTACCTAATTCAAGATACTCTGTGTGTAAGACCTGTTGAACTGAGTGTGACGTAAGGATATGCTCATTGATGAAGACACTGAGCTGTTTTTACTCCACTAAAGTAGGGATACTAATTCTGGTGTTCTTATATTATTAGAGCATTATAATCAGTTAATGTACTTCCAACAACAAAGCAATACAGACAAGTGCTATCAAATTTTCCTCATGAAACCCTGAAGACATTTCCCAGATGTGTATGAAAGGGTTAAAGGCAAAACTCTCTACTCAGACTGGTTTTCTTTCTGTTCTCCTATTTGTCCATAAAGATAGCTTTAATTAGTACTTGCCTGGAAACAATTTTGGTATGTATTAAGTGTAATCAGTATGAAGAAAAGCTGATGAATAATTGCAAAAATAGCATCCAAACATCAAAGTTGCTTTTATAAGAAAAAATATTATTATATGAGATTGTACAGAAGTGTTGCCATGTCACAATGAAGTGCTCCATCTGCATGTCACATTAACAAAGCAATGGGAACAGTGGTTAATTCACATTTACAGAATCTCAGAATCATTAGGGTTGGAAGGGACCTCTAAAGAGTCCAACCCCTTTGCCAAGGCAGGGTCACCCAAAGCAGGTTACACAGGAATATTTATTCAAGACTTTCAAGATCCACACAGTGCAATCAGAGCTAAACCTTATGTCTCAGATTAAATTTCTCCTTATTTAAAATTTATATTTCAATTATATTCATTTCACTTTCACAACAAATTAAAAATTAAAAGAAACAAAAAGAAAAAATAGTCACATTTGCTCAATGCTTTAACTACATTACCAGATTTTCAAATCTTATGATTTTTGTAATAGTGGGCATTGTCTTAATGTCCTGCTTCTATAGCTAAGTGATCCCATGAGAATCTACTGTTTTTTTAATTTGTATGTTTCTTGCCTTTGGTTAGGAACATATTTGAATACATAAATCTGTATTCCAAGAAGAAAAAGGGTGAAAAATAAGCATGTGTATACATAAAGAAAATCTTCAATGTATATAGGAATTTAAGGGGTGTGGAACGTGGCAATTTGTGGATTTGGAAAACTGCAGATGTTGACAAACAATAGGCTCACAATATTAAGGCATCACTTAAGGCAATATCTAAGCTACAGCTATTTCAACTTCCCCACAAAATCCCCTTTTTAGTAAGTGGGAAGGTATAGCAGACAACAAGGAGTGAGAGGACCATGGAAAGTGAGCAGAGGAACTGAGCAGAAGGAAAATGGAAAGACATGACAGCACAGAAAGGAGAAAGAATGTGGTGAGCTGGCAGAAGACAGAACACTGTGTGCCCTGTCAAAAAAGGAAGGAGAAAGGCAAAGTAGGAGCAAAAGACTGGGTATTGTGCATTACTACACTTTCTGACAGGAGCAGTACACTAAGTAGTCTGTAGCAAATGGTGTAGACTACTGATCTGAGAGTTGAAGCCAATAATCCTAAGAAGTTGACAAGTGCCAGAGTACCAAAGCAAGTCCCCTGATCCTCTCCACAAGACAGAAAAAATTCAAAGAGCTGATACCTTTTATCTAAGCTCATGACATATTAAATAATCACAAAATCAGTATTTGAATTATTAGTGCTTTCTTTGGGAGATGTGAAGAGGAAGTTGCAGGAAAATGAAATGGGATCTAGAAGATCAAGATATCATTGAATTGTATTCTTTCTTCTGCACAGTGAGAATTCAATACAAAGTTAGGTGGCTGTGGAGATGAAATGAAGAAAGGCACTCATAAAGAGCTATAAAACAATTATTCTTGCTATAATTCTGGCACTGATAATGGGAAGAGGAATACATAAGTCCTATTGGGCAGACACATTTCCTTATTTCCACAGAAGACCTGTATTCATTAGTGACTCAAATTGTACCTTGAAAAGATGGGAGGGGACCAAAATGAGCTACCTCTTCCTTCATACAGCTTTTCACAAAGAAAAGACTTTCAGGAATATGGAGTGAGAACTGGAACAGGTTGTAGTCTGACAGCTGTACCTCTCTGTTAGTTCAGGTTTGTGTTTGAGCTGGCAGCCCACAGACAGGGCATATCATTAATTCTTCACTCAGGTCCAATGTTAAATGGTGCATTTATATTCACAAGATGCTAAAACCAAGCGGGGAGGTAACATCTGATTCTGTGCACACCCAGCTTGGGCTGCTCTGCCCATATTCCCCAAGCCTACAGGAGTGCCTGTGCTACCCAACCACTGCAAACTCTAAAGCTGCATGGTTTTTAAGCTTCAAACAGTTACTCTTATAAGCCATGATTCTGCTTTTTCTTGCCACTCTGGGAAGTTTTCTGCATGCAGAATGTAATGTTTTTGGGAGGGTACCAGGGACACACAGGTTTTATTCCCTCCTTGAATTCAATGGGGACATCCTCTGCAGAGATTTTTCTCTTCTTTTAAGTTAAAAAGCAGTTTAATCTACTTTGCAGACAGATTCTTCAATTTCAACCTTGGAAGATGCAGATCTTCATACAAAAAAAAAAAAAAAAAAGGAAAAAAAAAAGAAATTCAAATTGGATGCATTTTAATTACCTAGTCTTTTCAACTCTTGAGCATAATCATTACATTCATTCCAGAGGCAAAACAAAGCTGTTTGCTTTTCTAAAGAGAAATGAGACAAAATGCTACAAAACATATATGTGAATTAGTCTGCTTAGATTTTATTTCTCCAGACATTTCTGCCGTTCATGAACTGATGGATTTTTCTAACGTGGAAAACTTACAGAGTTCTGTGTTCCTGCTTTGTATTTTCATCAATGAATACCACAAGGGAATCCCAAAGTTTAGAACCTGATGGAAACATGTCACCCCAGTTAACAGACAGAATGGAAAGTAACTGTGTAGTCACATAAAGAAAATGTTAAAAGAATCAAAAACAAACAGCATCCAAAAAACAAATAAACAAAAAAAAATCCTACATCATCTAACTTGGATGATAAATAAAAGCCAAAAGAGCTTTAAGGCAGGCAGTTTGTAGATCACATTTAGGAGTCTAAAATACAGATTTTGCATTCTCTCCCTGAATTTACTATTTAGACTCAGTACACTCACAGCAGGCTCCTGTAAAATACTGTTATTTTCCAACATTTGGTTTGCACCACAGAAGTAGAGTGCCAGACTTTTTCAAAGACAAAATGTTCGACATAATTAACATGATGGAACAAGTGTTTTTGTTTTTTTAACAAGTGGAATTTCTGCATTTACCCACAGCCATTTTAGTAAAATTTATCCTCATTCCTATCAACACATTTTCTCCTGAAAAAAACCCCACTTTTCTAGACACAGGGGGAAAAGCACAATAGTTTTTTTTGCCTGTGAAGCAATTGACATCAATAGCATTGAACTTGCTTGTTCCAAGATCCAGTCCCACCTGGAAAGTTGAAGGGTATGATGAAGTTTTGTGCACTTAACAGACTATGACTAACAAAAGAGCAAAAGCAAGGTCTGTGTCTTCCTCTTGCTTCTTTGTTGTTCATTATGTAATTTATATACTCTCAAAAAGAGTGTCAGGTTGAACAGAAGCACTGCTGTCAACAGGAAACTATGCAACAAGGACTTGAGTAGGCCTTGTAAAAGAGCCACTTGGTAGTTAGGAAATACCTATCACTGTCTCCAGCCCTCTTTTGAAACCTCCCTGTTTTGGTTTTCAGACATAAGAGAGTGAGATCTGATGGAACCCAGATATTACAAGTAATAGTCCCATCCCCCAGCCATGTCCTCTGCTGCTGTCCTGGGTCACATAATCTCTTTGGTCCGTTTCTCTGTCTATGAATTATAATACTAATAGTTCATTTTTGGGCTTTTAAAGGATGCCAGAGACGTCATTAGAATAATTTCCTGCAGCAGCATGAAGGGGAACAGTATCTGAGATAATCCTTTCTTTTACTGGATCCTGTTTTTAAGCATTATTTCCTGAAATTTGCTTTCTTTTTGGTGTTAGTTCTTACAATTTCTGTTGCTCCCTTGTGCCAAGTGTCAAGTTCCTTCATGTCAGTTCACATTTCCACTCTCTGTGTTTCATTCATGCTTATTTCTCTACCAACTGGCAGGCATTCCTGAATGTTAAACTGCAAAAGCTAAGTTACCTCTCATTCCTCTTCTGCATAGCCAGCAGCACTGTAGTATTTCCATCAGAAGAAAACCCTTGAAATTGCTTTTCCCTCCCAGTTTCAATACTTCCTCTTTCCTCTCTAAGCATTCAGATGCAGCTATCTTGTAAAAGATCTTTGATTTGTGATATTGTCTAATAAAATTATTACAACATGATATTTATTCTGATGAGCAGCTTTGACTTTTCAGTCTGTCGTGTTTTACCATGGGAAGTTAGAATCACCTTGCAGTCCAAGGAATGGAATTAATGTAAACAGAGTCTCTAAGTCTCATTCTTAGAGCCTAAAGAAGTAGCTGTGCTGCTTGACCTACACCTGAGCAGCCCAGGCTGGAGAAGTCAAATTTTGCTCTGGTGCATCAGAAAGATATGAGAAAAAATAAGCAAAAATAGGTTTAAGGGGGAAAAAATATGCAATTTTTGTTTTTAATTAAAATAAAGAAAAAAAATTAACTGCCAAAAAATGCCAGTATTAAAAACTAAGATTCATGAAAGCCTACAGAAATAACCTACAGTGCTTGGAAGAAGTAATTGGAGAAGAAAGATGAACTCTCTAAGATTTATGTACAGTAATTTTGGTGGAAAAGGAGACTGTCTAGCTAGGTAAGCTGTATTACCTGACAGTCAGGAGAATAGTATGTCTGCTGTCCATCAGGTTATATCTGTTCATAGGTTGTAATTGGTAAAATTGGTAAAAAAAGCAACTGCTTTTAATTCTTCTAATGTTAAGGCAAGCCAATGACAATACCCAAGATCTCCTGAGATGTTTATTAAACTGGCATTTGCAAATGTCATACAATTTATTATCTCTACTGGGCATCCAAGTGTTTCATTAAAGTCATGAAGACAAGATAGGACAATGAGCAAAAGGAGAAACTTTTAAATAAAGGAGCTTTCTGGCCCCAGGATATGTCTAAACAAGATGCACTAGCATTAATTAAGACTCAGATTTCCAGCCCAACTCAAAGAATGTGATGCATTTTATAAATCAGACTGGGAACATATTTCAATAAATTGTAGGAGAATCAATCACATTCATTGGTCTTCAGAGCACAAAAAAAAAAAAAAACCACCAACAATATCATGAGATTTTTCTGGTTTTTTAGTGGGTGGAGATTTTCTTAGAAATACTAATTTTACTGTATATTGTATTAGCTGCATTGTAGTGCTGTTTCTCAACTTTTATTACAGTAACACTCCTTTCCCACTATTCCATTTCAGGGTCTTGTTCCCTACTGGGTTTTATCTGTAATTTTCCTCTCACTCAGTTAGATGGAAAACAAAATGAAATTAGGGTCTCCAGCTTGTAATCAGAGGTCATGGAAGTCCCCTCTGTACTTAAACAGTTTCTGACAGTTTAGAAATGTTCTGCTTAGGTTCACAAATGAAAAGGGGTTAACTTCAGATTACTTTCTACATGGCTTTGCAGAAAACAGACAGAACTAAAAAATTGTTGAGGAAAACCATCTCAGATATGGCAGTGGTTTTTGTAAGAAAAAAATTTGGGTTGTCTGCCAGGGGAAGAGGATCCACAGGGAGGTGGTCACAGCACCTCAAGTCAGAGTGTCTGGAGGATGCTTTTACTAGCATGGTTTACATGGTTAACATGGTTTACATTTAGGCAACTCTGCAAGGAGCAGGGAATTGTATTTAAAGATCCTTTTGTGTCCTTTTCATCTTGAGAGATTCTGTGATAACATCGGGGCAATACAATCCTTTCACATCCAGAAATCCTGCCATCTACTGTGTAAAAATACACTGCTTCACACCTATTCTCACCTCATGCCTCACTAATGATGCTTGCTTAAACATCATCACAGAAACCAACTTTAGAGGAATGAGATCAGAAATAATTTTCACCTTTACCAACAGTGCAAGAAACACCATGGCAAAATGTCAGTATAAGAAATGTCACTCTATCTTAGACTATTAAGCTTTATTAGCTCACTGTTTTAGAGGTTATTAACCTCTCCAGTGCATAATTGGCTCAACAGTAACATTTATATAGTCATAAAAACCATAGGTGATTCTTACATTATCATCTCTTCAAACATCTTTATTCCTCTTATCAAAGTAAATAGATCTAAATAGATCATTTGAAAACATCCTGTGCAAGCTCTTAGTCTATGTTTTGCCTTTAAAAAATCCTTCATATGAAAGTACACCTAGGTTTGAACAAGCTGTAGGTATAAGTGTTATAAATATAACCTTTGTATGTATTTTTTCTTAAGCAGGGTTTCCTCAGAAAACAGAATGCAGATGTAACCTTACTTTGGAGTGACATCCTTGTTTTACAGTTAAGTTGAAACTGAGTGGGAAACTCCAGCCACCCTAATTTTGTCTTGCTTTAGACAATTACAGTGCATGTCAATATCTGAGCTTTGCAAAACAGACATTTATATGTGGATTGGATGTTTTTATAATGTCTCTAAGGCCCTGTTTTTCTCTATAGAGTATAAGAGAATAAGAGGTGGACATCTAGGATAAAAATCTGTTACCTAAAAAGAGGTGCCTATTACCATTTCAAATCTACCAAATTATCTCCCTTTGTTTCAAGACCTATCCCTCTGTAGGTCCTGCATCATACCAAACTGAAGAAATTAGCAGAAATTTCAGGTAATATTGAATATCCAAAATGGTCCTAGAAAGCTCCCTCTGGAAACTGAAATCTGCTTCTACACTTGAAACCTCTGGACATGATGAGATGAATCCATTTGCTTTACAATTGCACTGGTTGGACCCTGAGGGTACAAGGGAATATGTGGAGCAAAGCTCTGGGTGCCATGGAGACCTCTGCCTAAACAAAGACATCCAACATCACTTTAGAGATCATGCAGAGTCCAAAACGTGCAGGTGAGGCTTGTGGAAATTACTATGGCATAGGGCTGTATGCTGGCATGTAGAAGCCAGATGGATACCTCCAAAGAGCTGAATCAGGAGTAGGTACCAATATTTAGACAAGTGAATTATCACATGTAGGTAGAATTAAGCCAGCATCAAGTATCCTGACATATCAGGCTGTATGCTGTACATCTAAGTTCCCATTATCATCAGTGGTGATAATAAAGCCACATAAAGACAGAGATGCCTAAAGACATCTGTCCAGGTGATGGAACTGATTGGAGATTGTCATCTGCACCATCCTTTGAGGATGAGATTGACATGCCACTAGAGAACATCCATTGTACTGTCTCCATTCTAGCAGCTTAGACATCTGCACTTAGACAACTACACTGCCTGAAATTCAGTGTCTCAATCCACAGCTGAACTTGACCCCCTGTATTTCAGAGATTTCTGGGGTCTCTTTATAGTTTTTGTGCCTCTAGAAATTCATGAGAGATCAACTTGCTACATCTAAATATTAATGCCAGCTCTCCTAAATCTCCCAAATTCCTGTGGAAACCTGTGTTCCTCTCAAGCCAAGAAAAAGTGTCTCGACATTCTAGTGGAGTAAGCATGTCATCTCTCATCCAGGGACTTCTTTAGTTGATTTTGTCATGTAGCTGTGGAGGAGTCAATCCTCTGGTGCCTTACAATGATGAGAAGTGATCAGCTGTTCTTGTCTTCTCTTTGGCAGTCACTTGTTATCAGCACTGTAAAGCCCTTTTCAGCATGAGATACATGATAGAAAACTTCTAGCACAGAAAAAATTACCCCAAAAGCAACCCTCAAAAACTCCCCAAAACATATTTTTTAATTTGAAACACTGGTGTGCTCCATCTGATAAACACACCTGCTCACTCCTTATAGCCATGGCCACTGTAAATGAATCTTTGTGCTGAAGAACAGGAATGCTCATGAGCTACTCAATTACACAGAGAATAAGTAACCATAAAAATTCCAGCTCCTTTTTTCACTTGAAGGCTTTATGAACCCCATCCCTTTTAACCCTATTGCTCTGCAAAATGAAAGGGAAATAATTTTAATTTTAAGAATGCAAGAAAGTGTTGCTTGGCAACACTATGGATAAAAGATGGTCCGTGTCTGGCCTATAGCATGCCTCTTCAGAAACAGTTCATATAGAGAAAGCCTTTTATTAACAAGGATAGTTATTGAGATTTTCTTTTCCCCCAGGCCATTTCAACATGTAATTCTTCTTTCAAAAGAACATAATTAGAATATTTTTACTTTATTTTAGGAAGAAAATGGTTTGTATTTCACATAGAACTGATATGCACAATTATTAGTACAACTATCACAGCAACTATCACATTCCTCAGTTAGGAACATTTGCACCATTATGTGCCTTTGACTTCTAAAACCAGTATGCATTTTTCATGCATTGCCAGTAATTACTAAAGCTGTAGTTCCTGTACAAAGCCGAGGACCCACCATGCCTTTTGTCTCTACTGATAACAAGGTCATTCTTCCATTCTTCAACAACTTGCTAAAAAAAAGGTGATGATTTATGAAAAAAAAGAAAATCAGCATATTTATTTCAGTTGTTAATGAAAGTCTAGTTGTAATTGAAGTGTATGTGTGAATTCCAGAAAATAATTTTGTGGTATAATTTTAAATTAACCTTGCAGACTTGCTTAAGTTGAAAAATATCATAGAGAGTATCTTGTCTAGAGCTCTAGAGAAAAGCTTTCAAAAAAGTGACAAAACACAAAGGTGCTTTCTTGCATCAATACTAAAGACATTTTAGATTTAAACGCAGGGAAGGTGCATCACTCTTTCTAACCTGGCATGTGCACATAAACTAAGAATCTGGTCTGGATCTCCCATATCAACACAGAAGCAGGTTAAACTAAGCAAGCAGGTCAGCAGACACTACAGGAAACACCTTGAGATGGAGAAATTGCTATGTCTGGAAATTAAATCACTAAACTCACATACTGTGTCTGTCTAAACCATTGGATTCAATAAATTATTAATTTTCAAGCTCCATCCTCAACTCATGAACTATCCTCTCTGTTAGCCAGATGACAACTTTTCCTGACTGAGTTTCTCCTTAGACCTCAGCAAAGCCCTCAGCAAGTCCTGTCTGAGTGAGGTTACCAGAGCAGAGTGCTTGGCCAGGGCTGCAAATATTTAACCACAGGGTTTACAGTCTGACACACCTTGCTGCTTTGTGAGTATAATCTTGCTTATTCTATAAATATAATTTCTGCTACAGGATCAAGGCTAAGTTTCCGTTCTTTTAGAAGAAGACAAATTCAGGCTAGAAAAACTTTGTGGTGCACAAATTATTCTCATTAAAGTTTCTCAGTTCACAGACACAAAAAGAAAAAAATGCTCTCCTAGTGCAAAGTTCTATCTGCATATTGATTCACCATTCAAAAGGAGTTATTGTTACTGGATTACAGCATTTTTCAGAAGTCCATTATAAAATACTTTTTGCTGAATATATTTACACTACAAATTCTCCAGCTTACAAACTGCACACAGCTGGAAATTGTGGACTCTGAATAAATTAGAATATTATTCTAAAGTTGAGGACAGATTTAAATATCAGATTTGCACCAGTGTCTACCGAAACATCCTTAATGAGTCTCCAGGGCACAGTAAACTGCAGTTATTCTCCACAATTTTGAATGAAAAGCCACAACTATCAAAGCAAAATAGTTTTATTGAAAGCCTGATATACTTTTTTCATTGTCCATCTATTTCACTCAGAACCTCAGATAATCTCTACATGGAATATATTATTATTTGTAAGTGTAAGTCATAATACAGCTAGGTAAGGTGGCATTATTTTCCTTGTGCTGCACACAATTGACCAGGCAAGAAAAGAATATATGTAAAACTCCTCTGACAGAAAGATTTTTACTGGTTTTCCAAGAATTCAGACATTACCCAGTAAAGCCTACTAAAACAGTAACATAATAAAATTCCAGTCTTCTTGGCTATTATGACATACAATGCATGGTGATTAACACAGAGGAATGTGCACAGGATCAATGAGCCAATGGGATAAGTAACCAAATTTAGCAAGTGATCATTATACCATTTTCACTGCATCCTCTTTTCCCCATTTCCCCTACAATTATTATTCCAGCTTTTTTTCCAAGCATCCATGAGATTTTTGGAAGCTGTTGAGATGCATTTTTCTGAACAGATTTTTTTTATTACTTTTATCACCATAACTTTATGTTTTCTAGGAGAATTATATGCACCTTGTTCTCCCTCCCAACCTTACCTGCTCTGTGATTCTGTGACAAATATTGGAAGATATAGGAGAGTCTCACACCTCCTTCCCCCATCTCTGACAGAAGGATTGATTGTAGTAGGAAGAGAGCCAGGGACAGAGTTCTGCAAAGTCTAGTCTCTGACATCATAATTAAGTGCAATCAATGCAAGGTTATATATAATAAAGAGAAATGATGTCTAAGTGTTTGAGGAGTAAGGTAAAAATAAGTGCTATTGAAGTGCTGGCTACACAATTCATGAAATACATACCTTATAAACTGAATTTGGAAAAACTACAGAAGGAGATGTTAAAACAGTACAAAAATGAAGGTTCAGTTATCCAAGAGAAGATTAGAATAATTATTGACCTGATCTGATGAAGTTTAGGCCAGAAGAAGCAATGGTGAAAGCTTATCAGAAACAGATGGGTTTCAAATGACCATGAGCAGACTGAGATCATCTCATGGTGCCCCTCTCACACCCAGGGGGAGCACAGGTGCAGTCTGGCACTTACAAGGTTTACAGGAATTATATAAATTCATTTTTTTCTGTAAATAATAAAGGTAATTCAGTAATAAATTTTCATTGGAACCCGTAGGAGAAGGGTGAAGTAAGTTTACAGAAACCAACAAGTATATTACTGTCAGCTTAAAAATAAAAAAGACTGTCTTCAGCTGATCTCATTGGCAAGTGGTGAGTTCAGCCATCCAAAGTCTAAACAGTATTTAAACATAGAAAAGATTTTTACTGCTGTAAATATGAAAATAATAGATGTATACCTAAAATGAACCAGAGTATGTTGCACTCTGCCAACATAGATTGCTTTAAGTGTCTCAGTTACATTTAAACCTGCTCAAAATGCTAATGTCATTACAGAAAAAATGACTGTGTAAGTGACAAACTCATTTGCCCTAGAAGCCATGAATAGAGGTGAGCACTGCATTCTAAACTGTACATTATATGTTTAATCTAAATCCACTTTGGAGCACAGTGCTCATCCAGATGCAGTTCTTGGATAATAATTGGCCTAAACTGTAATTGTACAGTCCAAATAAAATGGAAGTGATAATTCTTAATTCACAACACATGACATGACATGACATGACATGACATGACATGACATGACATGACATGACATGACATGACATGACATGACATGACATGGATGGGTTTTATCTGCCTCCCCTTGATCTCTCCCTTTGGTCAAAAGTGATGCTCAACATCTATGAACAGAGGGTCCTTTTTAATGAGAACATGCCAGGAGGGAGTCAGAGTCCACTGCAAAACAAGAAGGAAGATTAAAACCTTATATAAGGTATAATATATTTTTACTGGATAGCTAAATTAAAATATGCATTTTGTTTTGGCTACTAACATTATTCTTCCTCTAAGAACACAATTATCTATTCAATTTTATAATCAAAGAAGCCTAATTTAGTTGAAATAAAGTTTCTAAAATTAACTATTTAAAACTTATTTTTTTCAGATGTTTTAGCAAAACTATAGTTGTCCTTAAAGAAATTTTTTGTTTTTGGAGTTCAAAGGCCAGAACAAGGCCTAGACACCAGTCCAGATCTTCAAAGAAGGTACTCATTTCACACCAAGTGTCACACACCACTTAGGGGAGTTTTGGCTCAGAAGTAGAGCAAGCCATCTCCTTGAGAAGTTAAAACAATAATGTAGTTATTTCTATGATTGTAATTAGTTCATTACAGGCTCTTACTGATTATTCACCTGCACACAGGACTGTCTAAGAGTATTTAAGGGCTTCTCACAGAAGCTGTCTGAAGTATGGGGCCATTCTTCTGCATGACTCCTCCTCAATTGCCTGTAGATGTGCTGTGTGATCTGTCAGGATCCCTCAGTCCTACTATAAAGAAAAACTCACCAAGATTAAATCAGCTTGATCTGTTTTAGACAGGCATAATTTTTGCTAATTTTGTCTTGGCACCTATCAATTGTTAAAAACATGGAGTTGGGTTCTTTGTTCATCACTGTCATTTAGCTGTTCTTCAATCATGGTGTCCTAATCTTGCCACTTCCCAAGTTACCAATGAATGATTCAGTGCAGGCTTCTCAAATATTTCTTCTCCCACTGAAGGCTTTTTCTGAAACATCTGATATATGACTTTAGTATATTAGTACATATGTACCATATATATAGTATGTCCTTTCTTCTTACTATAACTATTGATAAATCTGTATTAGAACTAACTTTTCATTTTTAATACCATCCATTATTAATACCTCCCCTTGTTACAAATCAGACACAACCAGGTGTTGTCTGACCATAGAGCAGGATGCACAGAAATAGCAAAATTCATCTCCTGGAGCCTATGGAAGCTCGTCCAGATTAAAATGAAGGCAAGTGCTCTTTCTTTTATCACAATTATCAACAGTTTTTGCAACAGGTTTTGCTCAAGGTATACCAAGAAAATAGGCATTTTACATTCTTTAATAAATCCATTTCTAAAATAGGAATACATAAACAATGGATTGCAAAACTGTAGTAATAGTCAAAAAGAACTTATCAGCATGACTCAAAGAAGCTTCCAAAAGTGCATGAAAAAAATTATCATCAGTGCAGTGGCAACACTTCTGTCTTTGATGTAATTGTCCATAACAAGAGTGAAGAAAGAAATAAAGAATTTCTTTATTGGTTTAGGACAGTTATGTTCACTAAATTTATTATTGCTTCAGTGAGTTCTGAGATTTGCCTCTTTTCACTTTCTATGAAAAAGATGGCATGATGTGTTAAACTGAAAGAGAAAGCATGAGGAGTCATATTCTCTTCTGCCTTGTATCTTCTATTGCAAAATAAATACAAAAAACCTCATGTTCATTAAATAACATCTTTTTCTTTTTCAAGGAAAAAGAGTAAACATTGAGAGGATCTAGAGATACATATTATTTACCTGCATAGAGTATCCTGTTCTCTGAGATTTTATGGCACAGGCCAGAAATCAAAAGGCAAAGGTGTTAATTACACTCCTGTTTCAAGTCTCTCCCAAGTGGAGACAGAATTAATTTAGCAGCCCTTAGGAACACCTGACCTTCTAGAAATGTCATTGTGTCACTGCCCATGCTATAGGTCTTCTTTGCCAGAGATGATCTATAAAGCTCAAATTATTGATTGTTTTGCAAATTTCCACCAAGCATATCTTTGCCAGAAGTTGCTTTCCATAATTATTCCTATTTCCAAATATTTGTCAGGTCATCACTATTACAGTGATGAGTACAATATATTTTTAAAAATGCTATAATTTATACTATTCTATAAAATTAAAACTTACAGGGAAATTTATTTAGCTTGTTATTCACTGGTACTTCATGTGCAATTGCTTCATGCATTTCCTTTATACAGCTGTGACCTGTTTTCCCTTTTTATCTTTTTTTCTCCTGGCTGTCCACCAAAACACAGCACAAACAATGACAACAGACAGAAGGAACAAGCAGAGCTCATCCAAGCATGTTGAGAAAGGATTAGGAGCACAAGTAGTGAGTACTGGCAACATCCTCTGAGTTTGTTGCCCTAACTTCAGCATTTTAATGAAGAAAAGTGAGTAAATCTTAGCTATTAAAAAATTATGGAAATAGCTGAAGCAAGCATAATGGATAGAAGGACATGTCTTTGGCAATCTGTGGACAGCTTTGCACAGTACTAAGTGTCCCATTTCTGTGAGATGTCAAATCTGCTGTCCTTATGTGGATAGTACTCTGTCAGGCTTGTAAAATGCTAAAGGAGTCTAGCAAGATGGAAGGGGACATAAAAATCTGCCTTGTATATTGTGATTTGTATATCATTTTAATGTCAGAACTCCAGTATTTGAAGAAAATACACTTTTCTCTGCAGAGAAGATGACAAACTTAAGAGCTCTGGCATGGTCCCTGAGCATCTCAAAGCAACTGCAAGCAGAGCCACTAGGAAGGAATTAACCAGCTCTACAGTGTCATCATTTTTAACATTTATGCAGTACTCAAAAGGGCAGTATTTGATTCTGGTAAATTTCTCACAACTTATTTTGTCCACTTAAAAGTTGTAGAATAACTACAGCCCTTCGTCAGGTTTCAACTTTATAGACCTTCAGGCCAAAGAGGAAAAAAACTGGGTTTAGTTCTGTATCTTCCTTATGGATTTGAGGTTTTGTTTTTAATTTAACTCATACAAAAATTAAGACTGACTTACAAAGGCACCTAAAGAGATTACTCAGTTTCCCCCCACATCTGGGTTTTCTGGACCTATCACATTCACAGCAGATCTTCATAAAGGTCTTCAGTAAAGAAGATTTAGTTACACCCCTATGCAATCTCTTTCAGTGCTTACCTGCAAAAAGTGCTCAACAGTGGGTTTAGTCTGTTGAAAAAGATACCTTAGAAGTGGTAGACTAACATCTGGGAAAAAAGAAATTTCTGTTTTTACCATGAGAAAATTTTAAAAATCCAAGCAGTAAAGAATGTAGTAATACAGTGTAAGTAAGCTGGGGTACAAAGGTTTCCTAACCTGCCTGTATCTATGCTCCTATTTTCTTTGCTTCAACACAAGCACAAGAAATTTAGGAAATACCTGTTCAAAGAGCAACATTTGTAAGGATAAAACACAGATGATACAGGGGGCAAAGGAGCTTGTTACATAAGATCTCACAGCCTGGATGAAGCTCTTAAGTTTCATTGTTGACACTAGACCTGACCTAGCCAAGGTTCATCAACTCAATTCACCTGAGCACCACAGCAGGCACCTGAACACAGACACAGTGCTGCAGCTTAACCCATGAGTTAAAACAGATTGACAAAAGTAATTCATTGAGTGTGGTGGGTGTGTCCCAAAGGAACACAGTCTGGATGAAAAATGAGAAGGGAGTCAAGTTCAGTCAGCTGGACCCTGCTTGTGCAGGTAATTAAAAGAAGCTCCCAGTACTCCCTGAGGATGCACCTCTGTGTCTATTAGCAGGATATGGCTGTCATAAATATGTTCCCCTTGGTGTTTTTTTAAAAAAACTCAGTATCAGATCCTCTTAAAAGTGGGCATAAAAAGAAACCTAAACAATTTTGCTCTGAAGTGCTGGGAAATAATGATAAATGAACACTATAACTGCAGAATTACCAGTGCCTTTAAATAGCCAGCAGGAATATACTCAATGAATCTCAGAAATGTGATTCTCTATACACAGCATGTACTTGTGAAAAAGAGGAATGGTCTCTGTGATCTGGTTTGGGGGATTTTTTAGAGCATTGTACTTCAGTCTTTCCCACTATCCCAATGAATTTGGCTCCAAGACCACTAAAATATGGAAGTCAATAAGACAAATGGGAATTGCTATCACCTGTTTGAGATTTAAATTGGGGTTAAACATTGTCTATATGTGAACTCTTTAAAGTGATCTCTTTATTTGGAATGGAGAAAGGTTAGAGTCTTTGGCTGATCTTCAAGTACAGTCACATGGAGATGATTTTCATGAAAAATATAACAAAACTTTCTATTGTTAAATAAATTTTGTCCATTTAAAAATGTAAGCTTGCTGTAGAACATGCTACATCAGTCCTTATTTAAAAATGCAGAACTGCCAGTAGCTGGGATAATTATATTCAGTATTAATGCGAAGATAAATTTGACTCAGCTGACAGAACTCTCCCTTCTGATTCAAGTTCTAACACTTGCCATAGTGCAGTGAATTAAAGGGTTTTAGTGGGGGTTTTTCTCATGAAGAGCCACAATCCAGAGTTGTAGCCACTTATGGTTGTTAGAGGCTCCTGATAGTGCTCATAAGTCAGTGGTGAGTGAGCCACGTTTTCACAATGCCTGTGAAGTTTTTTTATGAATGCACTACTCTTCATCTACTGCTCTGAGCAGCAAATGAGGGAAATTCAGACTACAGCTGATGTTGAAATCATGCCTGAGCCACCTGGGACTTTCCATGGGCACTGGAGGTGGGAACTGTGCTTGGTAGGAGGATTGGGCCAGGAAAGGACAAAACTCTTCTCTGACTACAGGTACAAACCAGTGTATTAGAGGAGCAATGAGCCATGTTTCTGTAAGTATCCAAACATGCACAGGTTTGCAGGCCTGTTTGCTCCCTTGATGTGTGGCTCTGCTGAGAACCATGCTGTGCCTGTGGAGTAATGTAAGCAGATCCCAATTACTTTTAATATCAGCTAGCCTGCAGGCCAGATCAAAAACACTGAGATGAACACTGGCTGCAAAGTTCACCTGAGAAGCTCTTTACAGCCCCAAGCACCATATGTGAGGGGCAGGTAGGCTGGAACTGCTCCAGATAGGACTGGGCTATGATTTAAACCAAAGTGAGCAGGGGCAGGTTGACAAAAGGCATGTGAGCTCCTAACTCATATATAGAGTTCTGTCTACTGCACAGTGGAATCCTGTGGCTGCTGGGTGTCAACACAACAAGACCCTTCCCTGAAGAAGGCAGGCTTCTTCCCCTGAAGAGGATGGTCCAAGCATAGTCCTCCAGGGCCAGCTGCAAGCTGCAGCATTGGTCCCCTGGCTGCCAGCCTGTGACAGCACTGAGCAGCATTTGCACAAGTTTGCCAAGTGTTTTGTGACCTTAACTCTGCTAACTTTCAGGAAGTTTAAGGCAGCTAAACACCCAAATGATTTTTGAAATGGAAATTAAATTCTAAGGAACATATGGCCTGTCCACACCACGGAACAAATGTGGCAGATTTAATCTAGATAGCAGGGACAGCAAGAGCAACAAGAATGGGATAGTTTCAATGTCAGCATGTGCTGCTAAAAGGTCACATGCAGAATCATTCCTGGAGTTAAGATGTTGCACCTTAGCACCTCTCTCAGATAAAGCCTGAGTCGATGCATCTTCACTAGTTTTCTTGTGACATTTATTTTAACTAGCAAACATAAATGTGCAAACAGTATGGATGCATTTATGCTAGTGGGTTAAGCAGCACAGCCCTTTCTGTGGTTAAACAAGTGAAATCTGGGTTTGTTCTGGTCCAAACCAGTCAGTATGATCCAAATAATTCCCAGGCATAGTTCAGGAGTCAGCACACGAGGGACAATTCCACACAAACACACACAATTTGCAGCCAAGCAAAACTGCTCTAGGAGATTTCATGGTTTAACCCCAGCCAGCACCAGGCAAAAAGAGTAAACCTCATGGGTTGAGGTGAGAACAGTTTCATCATTGAAAAAAAAATTATAATTATTATAACAATAACTGCACTGAAAAGGAGAGAAAGAGAGGAATAAAACCCAAGAAAGGTAAGTGATGCACAGCACAGTTGCTCATGACCTACTGACAAATGCCCAGACAGCAATAGGTCCTTTCCATGAGTTCCTATACTGAGCATGATGTTCTACTTTATGGAAGAGCCCCTTGGGCAGCTCCAGTCAGCTGTCCTGGTCATGACCTCCCCCCAGCTTCTTGTGCATCTACCTGCCTGCAGAGGATGGGAAACTGGCAAGTCCTTGACTTAGAAGGAGCACTACTCTGAAAGAGTTAAAACATCAATGTGTTACCGACGTTTTTCTCATACTAAGTCCAAAACACAGCATTATACCAGAAGAAAATTAACTGCCCCAACTGACACCAGGGCAGGAGAGTAATAGAGTTTCTTTGCAGAGATGGACCGTGGTAACAATCAATGCCCATGATTGCTCCTAGGCATATTTTGTTTACTACTATGAAAGTAGTCTTTGAATACAGCATTTTCACTTTGCTCTGTGGTCATGCTAGACATTTCAGGCATATTTTAAAACATTTACTCCTTAAGGTTTTCACAGCTTTCCCACGTCAACACTTACTGCAACTCTGTTCCACCCTGAAGAGACAGCTGTGACCAGTTTTGTCCAAATAACTGTTTACTACTACAAACCTACAGGTGCACAGACAATTCAGTAACTCACCTCATATACACAGACAGTGCTTTCACAGAACTACTTATATACTATGAAATTTCTGAATGCTTTCCAGGGGTTAAAATTCCTCAACATCCTCAGCAGTACATTAAAGCAAGATCTATTCACATGGCCCACATAAGAATGACAGTGTACTCTTACAAAGTGCCACTTCAGATCAGCTGCAGATTGGGATTTCAGGTCTTGAAGCAACTTGCAATAAAACTGAAGAAGAGATCTAAGAGGATGTATGTTATTATTCTTCTTCTCTTGTTATTTGGGGGCCAGAAGAACTGTTTCTTAGTGTGACCAGCCATAGAGGAAAATTAGGACTGCACATATTAATCATCTTCAAGCTCCTAGAGACTCATGAAAAGCAAATTGCACTGGCTGAAAATGTAAAAATCATCTCCTTCTATTTTATGTGACAGCATGGGCATAAAAATGGAAATAATCCCCTCAGGACACAATCCAAGGAGAAAAAAACAACCTGACCCTGAGTTATAAACAGGAAGAGATTTTCAGTGTACTGCAGGGGATTTAGTGAAGGGATCCCCATTAATGTTAATAGGAGGCAGGGGATGAATCTCATGCACTGAAGTGAAAATTCAGCTCTTCACATCAAATGTTCTGACAACCGAGCAGTTTGCTACTGCATATGCACCCAGTCAGAAGTGGGGATGAAAACAGTTAATTGCTTTCTGATGTTGGAGTTGAACTGAGGATAAGGCATCTGGAAATAATGCTCCTTTTAAGAAATCTGGGAGTTAAGTGCCTGCTTTGCTGCACAGGCGTGGGATCCCTCACCCTGCAGCTCCCTGGAAAGTCTAACCAGAGCAACATTTAGATTAGACGAGATTAACCTTAAACTTCATTGCCCATGCAAACAAGACAATCTAAGTGCACTGACATATTTGCTAACCATTTTTATGAAAACATAAATGATTCTCTGCACAAAGCTTTTAAGCAAATTACAAGCCAAAATGGACATAAAGGCAAAATGAACTATTCTGTTGTAAGGATATTGTGTTTTTTATATAATATCTGTAGTTTTTTATGTTTTGTAATGTTTAGCAATGTAAACTGTAAAACTTGCTGGTGTAGTCTCCATTCACTGCATTTTCTTAGCTGAAATTTATCTTTTTATAACAGAAGAAATATTGATGAGAATCTACTGGACTAAACTACAGATTTCCCTCAATTTTCAAAAAAGTTCAGATTTCATTTGCATCCTTCTTGTGCATCCAAAAGTGAGGGGAAAAATAATGGAAAATAGGAATGAAAGCCAATGAAGGAAATAATGGCAGCCCATAACAACTGGAGATTTATACCTAGTTGTCTATCTAAGTTGTGTGAAACCAGGAAGAATGAGAGGAGTTGCTCCCCTGAAGAGGAAGGAAGACACAAAATGCAATGAACTGACCAAAACCCTCATTCCCCATCTCCCATGACACCTAGAGAGGTAGAGAAATTGTCAGAAAAGTTGAGCCAGGGAAGGAAGGGTCAGAAAAAGGAGTTTTAAAATTTGGTTTTATTTCTCATCATCCTACTCTGACTTGATTAGTAATAAATTAAATGAACTTCCCCAAGTCCAGTCTGTGTTGCTCATAGTTTCAACTGGGGCATATTCTCTCCTTGGGAGGAGACTCTTCTCTGCTACACTACAGAGAACAAAAGACAAGAGGCACAAGAATTGCCACAAAAATTCTGATTGAAAATGAAGAAACCAGGTGTTCATGGTGAGGATTGTCAAACACTGTATTATCCTGCCAAGACATTTTGTGTGATCACCATCCTTGCAGATTTTCACAATTTGGTCAAAGCAATTTGATCTATCTTTGAAGCCAGCGCTCTTTTGAGCAGGGTGTGGACTAGAGATGCCACAGTTCTCTTCTAACCCAAATTAGTCTCTGAACTTATGTGAGGTTGAAAATATTGCTCAGTTCCAGAAGCAATCCTCCAGAAGAAGAGACATTACTATAATCTTTGTGGAAAGATGGCTGGAGGCAAAATTAAAGGAAACTGAGAAGTTATATTCACATCCTAACAGAAATACAGGAATTACAGGGTGAAATGCAACTGCTACTCCCTGGATGGGATGTGGAAACCTGCTGGAAACCTATTCCACAATGATTCCCTAGGCCCACAATGTGGAGCTGCAAGCAGCTGCTAAGGGAGATGGGATGGAGAGTGTGGAGCAGAGTGGACACCATAGCCAGGCTCTGTTGAAACCCTTGCAGGGAGGGGAGCTCCATGGTAACTTATGGAACTTTGCAGCTGAAATATCACAAAGCACCAAGGGAGGCAGGAGAAAATGTCCTGCTGCTGAGCCTACAATGCCTTCCTCAGATGGGCCTGGTTCATTATAATCTCATAGTGATACTGATTCACACCTCCATCCCAAAGTTTTCCGCCTCCAAGGTTCAACCACCCCTTACTGCACATGTGCTTTTATTTTTTGACTGTACCTTTCAGAGTGAAGCAAGAGAATTTTTCCACCAATCAGTAACAAAGGTATGTTTGACTAAAGCTGCTCAAGCTCTAAACATAAAGAAATAGTATAAAAATAAGTAGAGAATAGAGAGAAGCCAGGGAAAACTCCATGATAAATTCTGGGATCAGTTGAGGGACTGAACCAGTCTTCTGCCCCACTGGGATGGTGGGTAAGAACTATAGTCTATTCACACTGAAGTGGGGATTAGACCTTATCTGTGTATTGCTTTGAATATATTTTTGGAGTCAGATACAGTCACTGACAATCCTTGAGCCTTAACCTGTCACAATTTTCTATTGCAACTAAATTTTAAAATGTTTAAAATAAAAGAGAATTATTCCATAAACTGCTAGTGTGGGTTCTTCACAGGCTCTGACTGTCACCAGTGGCAGGTAAAACACTCAAAATAACTCAAATAGGAGACCTGCTGGGGGTTGTCCCTTAAGCTGTTGGTGTGTGCTCTGAAGAAGTCAGCTGAATCAGCCTCTGATCCAGCAGGACTGCTCAGTGAAGTGTTTTTCTAATGGGACACTGACAGACTGGTCAAGCACAAGGGTCTCAGCTTTCCTGGGGCACTGACAGACAAATCAAACACTAAGGGTCAAACATATCTCCCCTTTCATATGATAATTTTTTTAAAGATCTAACCTGAGCCAGGAGGGCACAAGAGGTCCATGAGGCTCAAATTCACATGTGGGGATCATTCTTATCTTTTTAATCACTCTGCAGTTATTCTTCAGAATCATGTTTCTAGTGCAAATACCATGTGTAATACCATTCTGTTTTGAAAGTGGTCAGGATTTACCTCAGAAGCTCTTTCAAATATCATTAGAAGCTGTGTTAAAGTGAAATTTAACATATAAGAAAGTCTTTGCTGTAGTTTCTGTTCCTTGCTTCACTGTCCTTCTCCTGCTGGAGAATATGAAAGGCAAGGTGATGTAGTTCTCCTTCTCTTCACCCCTCTGTAACTCATCCCAGGCTTGCCAGGAATATAAAGCCCCATAATGATGTGGCTGAGTTGCACAACCTTGGCTCAGACTTCTAATTACTCAGTTTGAGAATGAGCTGTGAAAAAGTCTGCAGAGCAAAGATAAGGAAGATAAAGTTGCAGACAGGTAAGAATGCTGAGACAGGATCATTAGTAGCACAGATTCAAGAAGGAAAGCACTGTCATGGAAGGTTATAAAACAAAACAAACAGCACACCAAACAAACCAAAAATCCCCAAATGCAATGCTGAAAGGTAGGTCAGGAGCAGAACACATTTCCGCCTAACTCCTCTTCCTGACTAATGTCTACCTGGCTCACAGTCTTGCAGTGCCTTACTTGGGTGAAAAATATAATAAACCAGGTGGATTTGCAAGCACAGATAACTTTTGTGTGTGTTGGCTAAGTCATAATTGTTTTATCCCTAAAAAGTGTGTATACCTTGATTGCAGGGTCTCATTAAAGGGCTAAACATGCAAGAGGAGTAAGTGTCCCAAAGAGACACTGACACTGAAGTGCAATTCTGAGCTGTGAAGCAATGTTTGGATTGCATTTTGGGGCAGAAGAAAGAACTCGTTCATCTGTTATTTTATTAATCAGCTTGATTAGATGTGAAAACGTGTAGGGTGTGTGACAAAGCTCCTAGGAGCATTCATGCCATTGTCAGGAACAGCTTTCTATGTGGCTTCCTCTGCCTGGCTATTTTGTAATTAATGTTATTCCCAAACTAGCAATACAAGACCAGCATTTCTCTAGGGTTTTCAGTGTAGTGTCACGTTTCTCTTTACAAACTCTGGGCAGAGAGCCATGAAACCAAGAGTATCAGCATAGGTTTAGGTATTTTATGCATCGTTGATAGCAGTTTTTAAATTATTATTCTTAAGTAAAACTTCTTGCCTTCATTTTCTGGTAGGGGAACTCCTAGAATTTGAAAGAAGAAAGAGTAGCAGCAATGTTATTTCAATTACCAGATACTGAAAAACCCACCAGTATCTACTGCACACTTCTAAGGAGCACCACAGTCTGTCCCAAGGGAATCACAACATCCTCCAGAGAAACCACTTCCTCTATCTTCTACCCAATTCCTCAGGTTAGAAATTGCTTTGCCAGGTGCTTGTTCTTTGTGAAGAAACAGCATTACAAAGAGATTCCTGGCTGTCACCTTTTTTACTCGATCTTATTTAACTTTCGTGATTTTTGGCTTCCATACCCATTAGAGCTGTTGATGTTGAGCAACCAGACATGGATTCCTCTCAAGAGATATTTTTCACAAAGCTCAAACAGGGTAAGTGAGGATGCTCTGACTTAAGAAATACTCCAATAGTCCCCTTCTCTGGCATGTCCGCAGAGGTCAAGAGGATGGAGGCTTTGCAAGCACTGGCCTGAGGTTATTTACAGCTGAAGCTTTGGCTAATCAAACAGCTGGGACTCTCACTTAGTAGAAAGAGACACTCTTGCATGTTATCAGATTATAGTCATGATAGCATCATCAGGACAGCAAGCCCTAAAAAGCTTAGAATAATTCTGGTTCCAAATCTCCTCCAAGAGGCTTCACTTCCATATCCATCAACTGTAATTGTTGGCATATTTGCCATACACCCAACAATTCCCTTCTTTTCTGCAGTCTAGTCCATGGAGGGGCTCTGAGCTGAAATCTAAACTCCTCCGTTGAATCTGCCAAGCTGGTTCCTTAGCAGTGATTTACAGAGCCAGGTGTCATTATTTCTCTGAAAGACACAATGGGAGGAAACTAAGCAATTAGAGGATCTTGTAAAATCCTGTCAAGCTGCAGAGTGGTCTATTTATTTTCCCATTGATCTTACCTTTCTTTCTTTGAGGAATAATGACTGTCTCATCAAATGCCTCAAGTTCCTCGTGTCACACTGTGCCTTAACCTTTGTAATGCTAAAGATCTCAGATTTGCAATTCTGTAGCCTTTCATCTGCAATCCTTCACCTAAACTGCGGTGGTGATATTTTTTCTGCCTCCTCCTCATGCTGTTATTCTCAAGTCATTGCACCTCTAAACTCGGATATCAGATTTCTCACAGGAGATGATTGCTCTGGCATGACAATTGCTCCTTTTTCCTGTTTTTCCCTGTATCGTGTTGTCTGAATCTTAGTTTAGCTATATATCAGATATGTATTATTCATTTTTATACACGGACAAAGCTCAGCCAGTGACTTTCCCTTCTGTGACAATGTCCTAGAAACAAGTCTGAAGTCAATGCTCCTACATTTCAGGCTACTATATAAAAGCCTGCTTTAAATTTATTTGGCAGTTTTAATTTTCAAGAAAGCTACAGGATATTGTAAAGCACTCGAGAAAGGAATGGTATTTTCCCATGAGCTAGTTGAATACTAAATGTTATGGACACTGAATGCTACCATAATTTTCTAACTGCCACCACTCTATCTGTGTATTCAGCTACAGTTGAAAGTAATATTTTACTTTTATGTGCTTGGGTTTACAAAAGCTGAAAAAATTTGGAGCATTTTAAATCTGAAAACCTTTCTTGCAGGCATCGTTTTCAGCATAAATAGCACCTTACTCTTGGCTGTGAGGAGTCAGGCAGCTGAGATATTGCAGCTGTCTGTGCTGTGACAAAACATTGTGCAGGCAAACCTCAGCCCTCCCAGCACAGCCATACTCAGTCAGCCAGGTGGGGTGCTCACTCCTGCTATAAACTCTGTGAATCCTGCTGAGCACATTTTGTGACTGACAATAAGTCCCAAACAGGTTAAATGAGACACCCAACCTTACAGTCCTTAAAGATGCTCCAGGCCAGGTATGGACATGAACAATGCCAGTGACCAGCACACAGCACTCTGCCTCTGGGATCCTGGGGCTGCAGCCAAAGGCATTTTCTGTGTCCTGTAGAACCTAAAGGTGCAGAGAACAGCATGACACAAACACAAATGAGCATCACTGAGGGGCAGACAGTCACAGAAGGGAGATCAAGAAGCCTGTCTAAACCTTTCCCTAGGTCAGATCAGCTGGGATAATGTCATCCTTGACAAATATGTGTCTAACATCATGCATCCAGCTTTGATACATCAATATTTTTTTTCCATCATTCAGAAAGGAATTGCTTAATTCAACCTTAGCAGATCCAACGGAACAATATAAAAAGGAAAATCTGAGTACCTGTAGATGATTTGGGTTTGCTTTTGAGAAATGACATCTCATAGATGGGTTGAATACGTTTAGCTGGCAGTATTCTAGATGGCCTCAAGCCATGGCCTGATGTCAGACAGGAGGAGGTATTAAAAAAAAAAAAAATCTAAATCTAAGGGCAGTAAATAATTTCCCCTGCAATTGATAATAAGTAACAATACCAAACTGCCCATATTTATTTGCAAAGAAGTAAATGGTTCTGGTTGGCTTGCAATAACATTCATAACAAGGGGAGGGGGAAATGTGTCTAAGAATAATTTAAAACAATAAGTAAATAAATCTCTATCTTTTTTGAGCTTTGGACATCTCTTAAATTTGTTCTCAGTCACCAGAATGAAATGTCTATGATTTTCTCAGTTAAATTTTCTTAATAAAATATTCATATTCTAGGGAAAGAAATCTAGCAGAGAGTGGTCAAAACTTCATCTAAAATTGTATCTGTGATGAACAGATCTTGTATCTGAAATCTTGTTTGCTTACTCAAATTTTTTCATGAATTGAAGCCTTATTTTTCTCACTGCTGCCTGTGGATCAAGGGAGCTGCTGTTCCACAGCCAAGATTTTTTTGTAAGTCTATGTAATGAGCAAGAATAAAATTAAAAAACCTTCTTTTTGTATAAAAATATAAAATATTTTTTGTATAAAAATATAAAATATAAATGACAGATACCCTGTGGCAACATGCAGAATTGTCATTCACCACACAGAATGGGCCAGATTCTCTGATCTGGTCCCATCACTTGACATCACATTGCATTGCAAACATAATCCAGACCTAAAGCCTTGTTCAAGCTGACATGGTGAGGATTATCCCATTACTCAGATAATCCTTTTGAACACAGACCAAGTCTCTTCTCCTGGGACTTCTTCCTTTGCCATTAAGTATAGCAAGGCATGGGGGTCTTGCTTAAGGACAAAAAGAATTAATCAGCCCCTTACCATGTCACACTGAGTAAAGCCTAATGATGACTTTTAGCCTCTCTATGGTAGGACTGACAGACAGACTTCCCCCAGATGTAGCCACGTGTGTGCAAGGAGATGGAGAGTATTGAGGTAGGTAGTGTAAGCCTAATTAGCTGCCTAATTAATTTCATTGTCTGGGGCGTTCATGTTTAACCAATTCTTCATCTTGCCTGAGTACTCAGTGCCAATAAGCAAAATAACAGCATGGTAAAGTTTATGCTATGCAGGCAGGAATTTAGATTCCAGATGCTCTGAACATTTTTCAGTATTTGTAAGTAGTATGTGTCAGAGATAAAATAAGTACAGATCTATGTGTACAGACTCCAAAAGATTCTGACAGCACAAGTTCAGGACATCATAAGAGAGATCAAGAAATGTCAACCAAAATTATTAGGTACAATATATTGAATTTAGGAGGAAAAAAAGGTTAATAAGATTGTACCCAAAGCCCAAGGTAGTGCTCTCATACCCAGCCAAGGAGACAGCCAAGCTTGGAAAGAAAGGACAGTCTGGGCTGGTTTGGCACAGCAGGGCTGGCTGGGCTTACCACAGAAGCCCCTGGAAAACAGCACCCTCTCTTCTGGAAATGAAGGAGAGGTGCTACCCCTGACCTGCTAGAGGTATCTAGTACCAGGAGGATTTGAAGTCACTCCTGTCTTTATCTCTTTTACTGTGCAAGTTGATGCTGGACACTTGGGGAGCAGAAGACCATTAACAGACAAATGAGTGAGTCAGAATTGAAAATTAGATTCCTGGGTTTCAAGTTCCTCTGAATTTTCTCTTTGAAAGGGATGAACTTGTGGATAGGTGATCAGATTATTGTTGTAAGAGTTCAGCTCTCCCTGCTGATCCTATGTGAGCTCCAGCAAGTCTCCCAGTCTGTCCCTTTGTCAGTTCTTCTATCTGTGACACAGAAAGAGTAATGCTTTGTTTCCCACATCCTGAGATCATGTGTTCTTCCCTTTTCTGAAGTAAAGAGCATCCCAGCTGTGAGCTGCATTGAACACAAGGACATTTTGTTTTCATTTACTGACATTCAAGTAACAGCATTAACAACTGACCAGACAACCTAGGATAAGTTTAAAGCAGAGGCGTCAAAAAAAAAAAAAAAAAAAAAAAAAAAAAAAAAAAAAAAAAAAAAAAAAAAAAAAAGAAGAAAAGAAAAATAAAGCCAAAACAAAACAAACAAAACCACTAAATAACAACCAAAAAAACAAAATAAACCCTGTAAACAACCTGTCTGTTGTATGGAAACCAGAATTCTCCCTATCGCAAGAGTAATTTTGTTCATTAATTGAATTTTTAAAAATATGCTCATGCAACTACAGTTAAAGGCACTTCAATTAAAAAGTAGTTTTAACTAAAGCTAAGAGACCTCAACCAACATTTTCAGGGGGGCTGTGACAATATGTTGAGCTGCTGTATGCATGAGAGCAAAAAAGAAGGGATTTGTTTTATGTAGTATGGCTGAATCAAAAAAAAAAAAAAGGTGAGAAATTTTTTTATGAAACCCATATAATACAAGATCTGTGCTGTCAGGCAAAATCCAGCAACCTCCCCAGATGTGGTTTTGAACTAATATTGAGCACCTGTGTGTGCCCAGTGCAGCACATGCTCCAAGACCTTTGTTGCTGCTGCTGAAACACTCTGGTTGTCACAGACATGTTTTTTTCCATTTATATGAGGAATTAATTGCTTCTGTGCTACCATCTCATTTTCTTTAGACACAGAGCTTCATAAGGTCAGCACGCCTGTGACATTTGAAGACTTTCTGCTCATTGCTTATTTCTCAGAGATGTGTCTGTGAGTGAAAGAGTGGATGGAAATATGTCTTTTGCTCTTTACAGCAGTGGTGCAGAACAGATCTTGGAAATTTGCTTTGCATTTCCACGTGAGTATTTATCAGATGAAACCAGGAGATTAGAGGGGAATGTGTTTTGTTTGATAAATATTTGACTTTGGCTAAATAATAATAAACATCTGCATCCCATTCTTGCTGTTTCGCTTTTAAGGGCCAGGACGGTGATGCCATCCACAAAAATCAGGCAAATGTGTTGTCTTCTCCCAAATCCAGCTCAGTGAGTCAAGGCACTGGTCAGGCATGTGAGATCCAGATTCAAATCCTTATTCTGGCTGATTCAGAGCAGTGGTTGCAACCCTCCCCACAGACAGCTAAACTATCAGGTAAGTACAGAGTATATCTTGTTATACTTTATGTAAAATGAATATTCATACAAGCAGAGATCCAAACTGACATTTTCAGCAAGAACCTTTATTAAATTACCTCAGAGATTTTCTTTCTCTTCTGAGACTAAAGAATATTTAGCAATGTGAACTGAAACAAGCTGTAAGTGAAGAGCCTTATTCTGAAATAGTTTTTAAATGTTTGTAAATGTTTCAATTTAGTGGCCAAATCAGAAATTCAAACATTAGTACAGCTCAGATGTTGATGTCCTCTCAACTTCATTGTGGTCTGATAAGGAAAAAGAAGTAGCAATGGCTGATTGTGAAAAAGCTTGGCACATTTTATATGCAAAACATTCACTGTGAAGCTCTTCTGTGAGGAAATGCACTCAGTCCTTCATAAAATTATGATCTGTGCATTAGGAAAGAAAATAATTTTCTGTTTCTAAATATTTATTTAGTTTTTAGCATTCTATTGTAAAAGAGAAACTCTTCTGCTCTTTTTTCTGTCCTTTTCTGAATTATCTCAATTCTTTTGGCACAGTTGGCCTTACTACCCACTGCCCATGGAAGATGTGACCCTGAGGAAATATCTTACTATATGCAATGGGTTTATTATAGTCTGCATTCATCTTTCAAAAAACTAAAGAGAGGACAGGGGTATCTACAAAAAGGATGTATAAGGGCTTGTGGAATGTATATAACATGCAAATCACACATATCAACTTTCCAGTCTAAGGTCTTCCAGGTTTCTCTGAGTGACTCTATCTTGGTGTTTCACCAGAACCAGTTTGAAACAGATTTCCCTGCTGTGCTGTGTTCACATTGATGAAGTGTCACCAAAGGGCATGAACTACATTACCCACAGGTTGAAGTGAACTAGAAGAGTGCCAGGAGCACTCATAAAGCACTCCAATTCCCAAACAGCAAGCAATCCACCAAGAAAGCAAGAACCAGTCCAAAATAAACTCCCCTGAAAGGCATCTCTCAGTCTCCACAAACATCTGCTTTGATCTGCAGGTGTGCTGTGTTATTTAATTGTTTGTACAGAGCAAATGCAGCCTTTGCATCCTACCTGTGAAACAGCACACTCTTACTCTGGAGGCAGCAGACAGTATTGAGGACAGGGCATGCTTGGTGTCACAGTGTGGGAAGAGGTGAAAACTCCTCAATGCCCCTATGAGGAAGGGTGGAACCAATTGCACACAGGATGGGCTCCTCCTTACCTGCCAAAACTCACTGTGCATTCAAGAGGCCTCCAGACACAGCTGGGTCAGGGGCTGGTTGCTCCCCACAGGACTCAATGAAACCCAAGAGAGCAAAAAGGTATGGCCTGCCTCTCTGGGAAGGATACAGATGGCTTTGGGAGCAGAATTAAATGCTGCTAGTGTGGGGTCTGGGTTAGGGTGCAGTTCCCTGTGACAGCTCTGCAAGAGAATCGTGTCCCAGATGTGTCCTGAAAGGTTGCATGGGTTGAGGGTGGATGGTGGGAATGGTAGCAGTGTTTGGTCAGAGGCTCTGCAAAGACCCCTCAGAAGCAGTGACACCCCTGAGGCTTCTGGAAAACACACCTGGACAGCTTGCAAGAGCCCTGCTGCTGTTCTGCCTGCATGGCATGTGTCTCCACAGCTTCACCACTGGCCTCCAGATTACCCAGCCAAGCAGCCCAGTGGCATCCCTGTGCCTGTCAGTAAGCACAGCTCTTCTGAGCCCGTGTCCAGCCCCTCACCACCATGCCAAACACAGTACAACTCATAAAGTCTGCACCTCAGCACCAAGGCCTACAAACTGCATGACAGATGCAGTTATTCTATTTTGGGTCAAGTTTCAAATACTTTTCTCTTTAAAACGACATTTCTTCTTTGCAGAATATAATTTTCTTTCTCTTCTTTTTTTTTTTTTTTTTACCTTTGCCATCTCCAATAGAAAGCCAAACACCTTCCTGCTCTTACAAACCCAGTCTATCATCTTCTGTACTTCTACTTTCTAAATAATTGCAAATTCCTTAATTTGGACCTAGATTGAAAGATTGGGTTTGCTTCATTTGTTGTACAAATACACATGGCAGAGTGTGGCTGACTTCCAGCCACATCAGGCAGTGAGAGCCCCCTCCATCCATTCTGCTCCATCCCTTTCATCAGCACTGCCCATCATGGTGCTGTGACCTCTGCAGGGTGCACTCAGAGTGTACTCAGCTACAGGTGCATCAGTTCTGGCTTTGGAGACATGCATGGAGACATGGAAGGAAAATTAAAACTAGTTTTCTAAAAGCAATCTGTTCTACATACAGTATTTCTCATGAGGTTCATGCTGAAGTAGGAGACAAACACCATTTGAAACACTTCCTCTATTTGTTGTCTTCTTTTGAGGGTAAAGGAATGAAGCAGGAGAGCTCTAATATGTGGCAGTATTGAATTACTTTTCCTGTTTTCTTCTTTGTTCATCCATGAGAGGGGGCAATGCTTCTTAAGTAACAAAAATCATATATTAAATTTATTGTATTGTACACATTTACTTTGAACAAGCACCCTCACCATCAGTGGTAGTGGAGAAAGTCACATATCTTTATTGCATCTATTTATAAAGGGATTTTTTTTATCAGCATCAAATTTTTTATACCAATCTACTATGCTTTTTTTTTCCTGAATTTAGTTGTCTGCCAAATAGTAACTGATCAGTGATGTGCAGATTTGGGTGTAGGAGAAATCTTTGTTTAGACATAGGGAAGCCTCAAAGTAGGAGGACAGTAGATAACTTCCAAATGCTTTAGCTAAATAAAAGACTTCTGAAATAGCAAACATCCAATATTTTTAACAGTCAAGGGGAATTCAGTAGGTTGAAAAATGTGTCCAGTAATAAATTTAATCTATAAACTAAAGAAGGATCTTGCAGGGAGCTATTGCAGAATTGAAATAAGTTATGTCTAAACACATTTAGCTTCTCTCCTGTGAAATTACAGCAGACACACAAAAAACCTTCAAAAATTTATATATCCTAATGAAAAGTTATTTCAATGCAAACCAGGAAATTTTCATTTTTTAAAAAAAATTAATGTATGCATTAATTAATTAGCCAACAAAAGGAAAGAACTTAGCAGCAAAATCACTTGGCTCTTCCTAATCAGTCTCTGGCTGCATGGTGCCAATTGCATGGTGTTAGCTGCAATCTGCCACTGACAGATGTACTCAGGTTTGGATGCTGTTACCTAACCTAGGGGCTGTGACAGTGTTTGGGTAATTCTGATGTTATCCTGAGAGGATTAGGATTCATAGACAAATTTAAACTCTCCTTTCCAATGTGTGTTTGAAGATGATGTACATTTGCAGGAGACCGGCTGTCACAAACACAATTTGGCCCATGTTTTTATTTGAGCATATGTGGTTCCTCAAAGGAAGTGAATTGTAGGCAGAGATGAAAGCCATTCAGTGCCTCTGATCTCTGCAATGTCACTTCCAAATGAGATCACCTTCTCTGCACATTTTTCCTTCCTGGCAACAATCCGGGGGAATTTACAGAATGACAAAGACAGACTTTTATTTTCAGAGTTTTAAGAAATTAGACTACATCCTGATTCATTGCTTTTTTTCTTCAACATACAATGAATGTTATAGAGAAAATTTAGGGCTTTGCTGTTTTCAAGGTAATATAATTACCTGAGAACTGAAGGAATATAGACTCAATACCACTAAAAAGCTTGTTTTTCCTCAGATCCACAACACCAAAAATGCATCTAGAAGCCTTTTTAACTCCTCTTGTTGTGACTAAAAAAAAAAATAGCAATGCAAGAAAGCCATACTTTCAGTAGCAAGAGCACCACCACTTTTCAGACATGAAATGTAGAAGCTACACTTGTAATTTTATACAGTTTCTTAGACACTGGAAAGACTGAATCTGGTATCAAGTTTTACTGTATCAGAAAAGTCAGAAGGCTCTTGATAGAGATATGACAAAATTGTCAGTTTTTATTTCAACTTCTTTTTGTTGGTACATTTTAATCAGAAACATCACAGTAAGAGCTACCTTGTTGCTATATTGGCATCTCAGTAGATATCCTAATTGTTAAATGCTTGATTTCTTGCATCTAGTAAATGTATTATGACAGCTTCATGCATCTAATATTCCTAGATCATTGAGGAAAGAGACAAAATATACATCTAGAAAGAAAAAAAAGGAAAAAGGGACGTTTCTTACCCCTTAGTGTTTTGGTTTGTAAAAATTGCTATCAATATCCATTGCTGTCTATATATCTAGATTTATAAAATTGCTATCTATATGTCTATTACTTACAGACAAATAGCACACTTGAAGTGTAAAACAGCAACATGAACATCCACATTTCCAGGTTGAGGACAAATGTTTTAGAACACAGGGAGCTTACTTGATTGATAGATTTTCCTGGTGTGTTTCTTACAGACCCATGTGATTTTAAACTTTATTTTTTGTGTATTATACCTTTGCCAAATAAAACAAAGAGACAGCATTGTCACAAGAATTTCCTATGAAACACAGGTTTGCTGAAAAGAAAGATATTAGCAAAGAGTATCTATATTCTCTGCCTTCAAGTCATCACCATCAAGCAAAACTTGCCTCTAGAAAAAACTAAAAGTGTTCTTAAGTTTTTGTAGAAACATGAATAATAGCTTGAGTGGAAAGAGCTGGTAAGTATTTACTGAGCTTTGAAAATGCTCTGCTTTTAAGTCACTGTGTTCTGCCTTGAAATACTATTTCTGTATGTAAAGCATAAATACTGATTGCATAGTTCCACTGAGGACCATAACTACAGAATACCAAAGTGGAAAGGTGAGACAATTTGGGTAAGGATTATAACTTACGAAAACAGATACTTTTTTCCCCCCAACACTCTTTATTTCCAGCTGAAATAAACTGATATTTTTTAGATCTTGTTGTAAGGGTGCTTTCACAATTTTTTAATTGCTTGACCTTGGAGTATGCTGTAATTTCTGAATAATAATTTACATTCAAAACTTGTTACATTATCTCTCTACAACACTCTTGCTGCTATACCAAGGACATTTACCTAACATTTAGGTACCACCTTGTTGGAACCCTGATGCCTGGGAGTTTTGAAGTTTTTGTGTTTTCTGGCACTGACCTTCTAAAGAACACTGATTTTGACTTGAGGCCTTGTAAAGTGGTGGAGTTGGGATCACTGATGCGTAGTTTGTGTAGAAGTGTGTAATATCACATGGGGAAGAGTTTGGAATTTGGGATATTCAGAATATAGTAATAGGTATGGGACAAGGTGGAGATTCTTGGGAGTTGGCTCTTCCTTCATGCTCCTTCTTCTTCTTGGTTTTAGGTAGTAGTTTTTGGTTGAATAGAAAATCCTGCAATGCTGTCACAGGTGTTTGGTCATTGGGTCAAAAGTATAAATAATATAGATGTTAGCTTTTAATTGGGTAGTTAAGCCTTTAAAGACCTTGTAATGAGCAAGATACGGCTCAGTTTTCTCCCTTTTATCATGTTAGCTAGAAGTGCTGTAGCATTCACTGTACTATAGATAAGAATTAATAAACAACTGAGTCTGAACATGAAAATCTGTCTCTCATGCTTCACTCCTGACTCTGAGTGAAGGAAGAGGAAAAAGGAAGTAAGCCACTAATAAATGGTGCCACTAATACTTCCTCATACAGGCAAAAAGGTTGTGCTCATTCTCCCTCTATTATTAAACAGACAAAAATCAGATTAATTTTAAAACAGGCACTTCAGCTTAATTTTAGTTAGCCAAGGAACCTGTTGCATTACTAGGTCCAGACAAAATGTTTAAGTGTGAAAATGCGAAAATTAAATACGATGCCATCAAAAGGAAATTAATCGTAATGTTTCAGAAGAACAATCGGTCATTACAAAAACATACACAGAACCTTAAGGACACTTGCCAGGGCTGTCTGCAGACTTGGTGTCAGTCTTGCTGCTCTGGTATTCACACCTTGAATCCCATGTCCAGTTCAGGGCCCCTCACTCCAGGATGGACCCTGAGATGCTGGAACAAGTCCAGAGAAGGATGACAGAGCTGGTGAAGGGGCTGGAGCACAGGTCCCGTGAGAAATGGTTGAGGGAGCTCAGGTTGTTCAGCCTAGGGAAAAGGAGGCTCAGGGGTGACTTTATCTCTCTCTACAACCACCTGAAAGGAGGCTGCAGTCAGGGATGGGAAGAGGGGGTAGAAAGGTCTTTTCTCCCAAGTAAAAAGAGACAAGACAGGCCTCAGATTGTTCCAGGAGAGGTTTAGATTGGATATTTTGAAAAATTTCTTCACTGCAAGGGTGTTCAGGTACTGGAACAAGCTCCCCAGGGAAGTGCTTGAGCCACTATCCCTGAAGATATTTAAAAGCCATGGTATAGTAATGGGCTGGGCAGTGCTGGATTTATGATTGTACTAAATGATCTGAGGGGTCTTTTCCAACCCAAATGATTCTGTGATTCCCTCCTCACATATGTTGGCTTCTGGGTGATCAGATGGCATTGCAAGGGTCCCCTGCTCACCAGCTGGGGCTCAGGAAGGCCAGATTCTCTGTGTTGTCAGCAAAATTTCTTACCTTCTTCAGTCCAAGCATTGTATGTCGGCTCTGCCTTTTTTTTAAATTTCCCTCAGATCACTGCAGCAATGAAACATACAGAACCTTCCTCTAGCACTCTTACAGTGTCTGAAAAAAGTAGCCAAGAAAAACATCTTCTCAGCCTTGCCCCAGCAGCATCTGCTGGTTCTGTTCTAGGTGCCCTGTATTTGACAAAAGGGAAATGAAACAGAAGAAAGGGAAAGACAGCAGCTTGTTTCAGTGCTTAAATGAGGGAGGTCTGTGTTACAGCAGAAGCTTCTCCCAGCAGTAAATTCTGTCTTGAAAAACTCAGAACAAAGCCCCATATTCTTTATTCAAGAGCCATCAAAAGAAAAAGAAAACTTGCACAGGACTCATCATTCATTTGTATAAAAAGGGATTAAGCATGGTAATACACCCCCTATTTTACAGAAACAGAAATTGAGGCAGTGATTGGGTAGATCCTCTGCAATTGCAAATTGCTGTGAGGCAGAGAAAACAAAGAGGAACAAACACTATACATACTATTAATCACAGATATTTGTCCAAAGGCCTAAGACTTGTAATGATGCAAAATATTTCTTTATTATTATTTTGATTCAGGCAAAATGCAGACCTTACCTAATTACATTTATTACATCTTTGTTTTATATTCTTAATCACTAGGTTTTTGTAGTTTTGAATAGAAATTAAGGCAATTATTAATAATGAGGTTTCATAACAATTCTTTAAAAATATTTTACTTAACATGGAATAATTTTGTTATGAAATACCATGCTGTATGATGTCATACAGTAGGTAACAGGCCAAGAATGGAAAAGACTTGTAGGAAGAAAGAGTCCCAATATGTAACTTCATAAATCTTTTTAATAAAGGCAAGAAAATTACGTTTCTGACAGCTGAGAAAGACTAAAAGTGTCTGTGTGAAATTTGAAGAAGCTTGAATCGGAAAAACACGTCAAAGGTAAGCTCAGGTAAGCTCATCATATATTTCTTTGTGCTGTAAACATTCAGTCCAAACTTTATATATAAAGTTCATATATGAAGTGAAGTTGTGTGCTAGTTTTGGCTGGGGTAGAGTTAATTTTCTTTACAGAGGCTATTATAGGGCTGTACTTTGGATTTGTTCTGAACACAAGGTTGATAGTACAGAGACATCTCTGTTATTCCTGAGCAGGGCTTCCACAGAGCCAAGGCCTTTTCTGCTTTCCACACCTCCACACTGGTGAGGAAGCTGGGGGTGCCTGGAAGGCTGGGAGGAGACACAGCCAGGACAGGTGACCCCAGCTGACCAAAGGGATATCCCAGACCATGCTACATCATGCTCACTATACAGAGAGGAGTGGAGATGGAGGAAGAGGGGGATGTTTGGAGTGATGGTGTTTATCTTCCAGAGTCACCCTTTTGTGTGCTGGGGCTGTGCTCTCCTGGAGATACTGAACACCTGCCTACCCATGGGAAGCAGTGAATCAAGTCCTTATTTTGCATTGCTTAAATGTGTAGATTTCCCTATTAAACTGTCTTTATCTAAACCCATGAGTTTTCTGCCTGTCACCCTTTCTGTTCTTTCCCGTATTCTGCTGATGGGGGAGCAAGTGAACAGCTGAATGAGGCTTGGTTGCAAGCTGGGGTTAAACCATGACAAGTTCTCTCTTAGATTCTGCCTGCTCTTCCTTTTTGTTGAGTCACTGAGCCAGTAAGCCAAAAAACCTCACTGCATTTGCAGGATACCTATCCTTGAAATGTGTGATAAGGAGAGTCCTGTTTGTCCATGATGCAGAACAGCTGGAAAAACACCAGTGTCAGAGTTTTGGTTTCACAGAGATAATATGCTGTTATCTGGAGGGAAAGCTCCCCAACAGGATCTCAGAATGTATTTAATACGAATCTTAATTTACACCTTATCATTTGAAAATTCTTTGACTGATTGATAGGTTTTATAACACTTTCAATTTTTTCACTGGGTTTGGCTTTGCTTTTAACCACATGTTAGTATGACAATCTGTTGTTTCATCTGCATCTGTGCATGCCATTTCCCATAAATCTGAGAATTACCACTCATGTATTTCCAGCATGAATTTGCCCCTACGTTTTTTCCAGCAAATTTGAAATATCAGGATCATAATCTGCTCAGAAATAAAAGCAGCTGTATAAAGTTGCTACTTATCTATTGAATTATTTTGGGTTATTTTCTTGTGTTGAAACCCTGTTCAGCAAGATATTATCCATTACTTAGCATTTGCATCAGCATCAGGCTTCTTTCTTCAGGAGGTTATTGGAAATTTAGGATGCTGTTTGTATTCTTTGGGTCAAGATCAGCCTCTTCAGACAGAGTTTTAGTTCCTGCCTCAAGCATTTTTCAGTCAGGGAAACCAGACTGGATGAAAACTTCCACATATCCCCAGTCAGCTGCAGTTTGTACCTAAATTATTTCAAACACTAAAACCACTGGTATCAGCTGATGTCACCAATACCAGAATGAGACACTGAAATTGCTGACCCTGAATGAGCACATCCACCTTCCAAAGTGATTTACACAGAAAGATATGATGTACTTGGGGAAACAGAAAAGTTAGCTTAGCTGATGAAACACAAAGGCTTTTTTTAAAAAAAATTTCTTTCTTTGTCTTCAGTTAGGCATGATTTAAACTCTTTTGCTTTAACACCTTGAAATTCTTCATCTTCTTTGCAATCCACTAAATCACTACTCTGACAGCAGAACTTGTGCAGGCTTGAAAGACAGACACACAGCTAACAGACTCTGAAAAATGGAAATTTTTACATGGCCTCTGGGTTTTGCAGCATTTTTTCTTTTTCTTTTATTTGAAGAACATAAAATTAAGGAATAGTCTAGATGCATTACTTGGAAATGGAGCAGCATAAGCATAATTCAGTGATAACTTGAATAACAGATTCTGCTAAGTAAAAATCCACTGTCAGAAGTTGCTCTAACAAAGAAATTATTGAAGTTTGACTAACAAGCATGACAGTCAAGTCAGAGACATCCCAAGCTTTGGGTCTCACACAGTGTCTGGCTTTTCTTTCCTAAGTGAAAGAACAGCCTGGAGTCAGACAGGGATGTAAGAAAGAAAGAGGGGATAAAAGTCAGTGAGGAGACTTGGCAAGTCTCAGAGAAATGGAAAGGCAGTGTAAGATGTTCTCTGATATGAAAACACTGCCACACAGAGTGATGAAAACACATAGCAAAATTTACAAACGAGGGAAAGAAAGTTTCTGTGCTTCAGAAAGCTGGGGGCCAGGGACAGGGTGGGCAGAAGAAGATAATCCAAAATAGAAACAAATGGGCCTCCTGGGGAGTGATTTTGCAGCCAGGGAGGGAGGAAAACAGGTTCCCCAGCAGACCAGTCTTCAGCCCTGCCAGCAGCAAATGGATGCACATCTGTTCCTAGAGACACCCCATAGGGCATCATTTCCTCCTCAACAGTCAGGAAGTTCAAAATAATTTTCTCTTTTCAAATCTGTTCTCCTGTTTTCCTAAACCAGTAGGTAGGGATGCTATGTTTTTCTGCTATGGAGAGACCATCCCTTACAGCTGTTTCTCCTTTGTAACAGAGATTATTGGACTACATTACCAACAAACCATTGCTCGTGTCCATGCTGAAGGTAACTGTTCACATGCTTCTGGTTTTAACTGCATCTTGTTTTTCATTTTACTAAATTATTTCAGTTTTCTCTAAGTTTGGTGATAAGGCCTCTGAAAGACCCAAATAATGATGACGCCCCCCCACAAATAAGAGTTTTTGCCAGTAAATACAGTAAGTGGAACCTGGCTGTGTCGTTGGATAGCATTATTGTTTCAGGTACCTGATTTAAAGTGTAGAATGTTAAAAAGAAAAGAGGGAAAAAACAAAAAAGAAGTCTTTGGAAGATCTTGCACATCATGGAAAAGAAAATGAAAAAAAAAAAAAAGCCATTTTTCTGCTTTTCAGCCCACCTTTCAAGTATTTCAGCTATGGATTGTGCTTGATCTCCAGCTGCTCTCTTGACACATCTTGAAGCAGTTATTTCTAATTCAACTGTCCTTACAGGCGACAATGATTTTTTTTGTGAAATTCACCAGTCTCCCTTCTTCAGTGAATTTCTCTGCAGCATTCCCAAATGCATGACAGGTCTGCTATTACCATTATTGAAAACTATTATTTAAAAAGCTCCAGCTTGCTCCTGAAGCTGTTAAAGGGTCTGAATTATAGCACCTACAGCAAGAGAGCACCAGAGAACATTTCTGCCAGTGTGCAGTCAACCCTGAATTGTGTTTCAGATTGATGGAAATGCTCATATATTGCACTGCATTCAAATAATGTGCTGCTCCCTTAGTTTAAAATTTACTATTTAAGATTTTTTTTTCAGCTTCCCAATAATTTCTTTCTTTTAGAATTATGACCTGGCAGTACATGAATTCAGGGCAACAGACTAGGAAGAAATGCATTAGGCTTACTTTTTCTCTTTTAAGGGAAGCAGGAAAACTCATGAAAGCTTAGTTCAAAGAAGATGTTGCCAAAGAAGAAGAGATTGTTCTTTGAGATTAAAAAATGATAGGCAATTTCAGATACGAAATAAGTCTATAACATCCACTCTAGGACATAACTTTGCAGCTAACATAAAGAATTCTCTCAGGATAACTCATGTTCTTCAGAAAAGATAAAGAAAGGAGACAAGAGCAATTACTCAGCATGAGGAAATATAGAAAACAATGTTGAAAAATTATAATGTCAACAATGGCTTGGCTCAATAAACAGTGAGAGTGTAATCTTGTAGGTTTGAAAATGGATAAGACTCATAAGAAAGTTAGCAACATCTGAAGGTACCACATTGTCCTGGTTTGAAGGACAGGTGTCTGCCAATAAAGGCAGAAGCTTCTCTTTGAAATGGAGAATGCAAATCCCCTCCCTACAAATTATTATAATTTTGAAATTAAGGAGCTCTCAGGCAAAGATATGGGAATTAGGAATGACAGTTCTTTACTAGGAAAATTAAAATAGAAATACAGTATTACAAAGAACAAACCCAAAACACCGACAGAGTCAGAATACAACCTGACACCCTGTCAATCAGGGTGTTGGTAGCAGTCCCATTAAATGGTGGCTGCATCCTCCTGCAGTGGAAGATGTGGTTCAGCTGAAGCAGTGCTCCTGTAGAAGGTGCAATTTTCCTCTGAAGGTTCAGGGGTGTTGTGGAAAGGTCCAGTTTTCCTCTGGAATCCAGTGGAAAAGGCTGCTTCAGTGTTCAAAATCTCAGTTTTTATCTGGGTAGGAATGGCTTGGCTGCTCCCCCTGGCTGGAGCATCTCTCAGTGGGATGATGTAATTTTATCAGTCATACAGTGGGACTCAATGGCCCAGCAGCAGATGATATTTTTCTGGAGGGAGGATGGGCTGTGGAAAAGATAAAGATGATTGCCCCAGCTGAGTTTCAAAGATTGCCCATTAGCAGATAATATGTGCCACAGAGATAAGGGTCACTGCCCCACCCGGCTTCAACAGACGGGCATAGAATACACTACACACTTCTGGCCACACCCTGTATTGCAACCCAACACACACATTGATTTGGAAGTCTTGGTTTCCCATCACCTCTGTTCCTTTTTTCCCCTCTATTAAGCTTATGAACCACATTGTTGACTCTAAAAGAAATTTCCTGTCACCAACAAGTTGCTACACCCATAAGAAGCTCAAGGACTTAGATGCTCAAAACCCTTGATTGATCCTTTGGGACACATCTAGGATTATGGCAGAAATGCAGTGGAAATCTTTACAAGTGGGTTTGCAGATAACCCCAGAAACTTTCCTGCCCTTAATCCCAAAAGAATTCACTAAAACTTAACTCAAGATAAGGTTGGAACAGTGCAGAACTAAAACATGCAGAAGGAAAATGACTTTTCCTCTTGTAATGCCCAGTTACCCAAAGCATATAAATAACTAAAGAGCACTCAGGCAGATACATGGCTGTAAAGTAGGAGCTGAAAAGATCTATTGACCCCATCTGACATGCTTTGCAAAGCACAGCTACAGCTGAGCTGAGTGCTGCCATTCAGAGGCAGCTGATAAGAGGTAGTCCTGAGGGGAACACACTTTGTGAGCACAGACAGTGATTATGCTGAAATAATTAACGCCTCTAATCAAGCAGAGGATGTGAGGTCCAAAACACTGATTTTGTTCCTTTCATTGAAGAGAAAGAACCTGTCCTTTTATCCTAAACACTGTATCAGCCCTATGTTCACACTGCTACAAAGCTCTTATTTTTTCACAATCCGCTCTGAACACACCAAACTGTGCACAGTATGAGCTGATAAAGCTTGACTTGAACATTTTTTCTGAATGTAAATTGCTGTAGGCTTTAAAGGACTCCAGATCTCCCTGGGGTAGGTACAAACTATTTTTAAAATGGATTTGATAACACGTCTGGTTTTAAAGTCAATTTGAAACAGAGTATGTCTGTGTGCTAATGGGAGTAAATGGGATTGTGAAACATATGCTTCAGGCCTTTCAAAGAAAAAACAATACAAGAATGTAAGGACACAAATAATGAAATAATAGCAATACTAATTCATTCCTTCCTCCAGTCGTTGTCCATACACATCCAAGTGTATAGACGTCACAACAGGGACATATTTGGCAGCTGTCTGTAAGCCAGCTGTTTGATGCAAACTGCAACAGAATTCCATGCTAACAGCAGCCAGGGGCATAACATGGGGGCAGAGAGAGCTTCCATATGGAAAAGGTTACAAAAGCTATTTTATATGTGGATATACACACACACACATAAATATATATATATATATACACACACTTTTTACATGTATCTATACATATATGTACACATACATGATTTTTGGACAAGATGTCTGCAGAAGATTTTTACTTACCAGCAGAGTGTCATAGCACCAGCCCAGCCACTTGAATGTTCCCACTTTGAAATGTGTCTTCTCTCATCTGAGCTCTCAGAGGGCACAAAGCACAGTGTGCCTCTAAGAGTAAGGCAAGGCAGAGTATTAGGGAGCTTTCTCATCTCCAAGGGAGACAGCAAAGGTGTGAGGGAACTCACTACATACAGACGGCAGGAGTGTGAGCCCCCAGATTGACAGTCCTTGAGACTCTAGAACTATCTTATTAAAAGGGAAGCCTTGGTGGGGGGAGACCAGACAGTACCGTCACAGAAATGAAGAGTAAACAGATCTGTGCACTTTAAAATATGGTGGGAAAACTCCCATTATTTTTAATAGAGCCAAGGATTTACCACCTTTATAAAACCAACATGTCTAAAGTATTTTCCCACTGTCTGTCTCAGCAAGTGGTGGATAAAAGAGCAAGCAGCAGTCTCCCACAGGTATGACTTCTCTGCCCTTGAACAGCAACTGGGACATGTGGAAATTGAAATTTTTATTGGTGATTGATTCTGGCTCCAGCACCATCCATGACTCCTTTCTCTGCCAGCATCTGCAATCTCAGTTTGCCAAGAACAAGTCCCATTCCAAAAAAACCAAGAAACAAAAGAAAAAGTTACCTTTTCTCAAATTAAGAAAACAAATCTAAAGAACAAAGAAAAAAGAGAAAAGGGCACTTTGGAATATCTTAGAGAATTAAATTGTCACATTTACTCTGAATCATTTATCTCAAAGAAAATATCTAAGTGTACTCATCACTTTGTTCTTGTTTATGCCATTTCTACAAAACTATACTACAAATCAGTGGGCTTAAAATGACTGTTTCAGTCAGTGTTATGTGGAACTGTATAAAGGAGTCAGAAAAAAAAGATGCTATATAATTTTGCCATTTTCTTGGAAGAGAAAGCAAAATAAAGCTATGATTTTTTTTTTTCAAGTTAAATGTTTTAAATGTCTGAGGTAGAGGTAGAATTAAGTTGTTGAAAATGTTATCTCTGTCCTCATATGCTGGATTCTGGCTAGGTCTGTAGGTCTGCAAACTCCTGAGGCATTTTCCAGCTTGGCTAGAAAATTCCCTGAGAGACTTTATTGACTTGTTTAGAATTCCTTAGAACTCCCCATTGTGCAGATAATAGATGGACACCTACTTTCTCGTCAAATGTTCCTTACAGTGTAAACTGAGAATAATAGGGATCTGGGTGCTGTGTTTGTCATTAAGGCATTAGAAGTGATCAGAGCTGTGGCTGTAGCAGAAGTATTTAAGTGGTAATAGGAACATTTCCTTCCGTGAAGAACCAAGTTCTTTCTTTTTTTCTTTCCTGACACAGAATTTAAATAAAAACTCCAGTGCTAAAACTTTAATGTGTCAGTGCCTAAAAGAGTTTGTGCTCCACCACGGGGGCAGGAGAGTAAAAATTCCTCCACTTCTGACTTCTAAGGGGCTCCAGCCTAGCAGCACCTTGAAGGGTGGTCTGTAGAAGTGTAGTACCAGAAGTTACCTCTTGCTGTCAATACAGGAGAATTATTAAAGAACCTTATCTCAACAAAATAGACAGGTGGTTATGAAATTGTATGGTAAACCAGGAAAATATCCCTGTAGGCAAAGCTGTCAAAGCTCCAAAAATCTGAAAGTAAAATTGGTATAAATAATTATCTGGAACCAATGAGGCAAGAAAGACAAATGCTGTCAAGAGAGAATAAGATACAAATTTAAAACCCAGGCTGCAGGGAGACACGTGAAAGCCAACCATTGTTATAAAATACAAGATAAGAGGAAGAATACTGTAGTGATTCTTTTCAATTGAAAACCAGTAGTCTTTAAAACAGTTAATCAAGCCTAGAATATTCATACATTGCTAGTTAATCTAACTCTGCTTCTCAAGCGTTCTTGCTTTTCATTTTGAACACAACTGAAGAAGATGAATATGTAGATTATTCTCATCCTGGAATTAATATTCGTCATAGCTGCTGAATATTTGTACACAAATTCTATATTGCTGCAATGCATCCTACACTATTAATTTAATACTGTGAATCCAGGAATTCCTCTTTGGAATGAATTAGTGACAACTTTTAAAATGTTTGTACTCTGATGTCAAACACTGCTCACAAATGTTTCCAAAGAAAATGCAAGAACCACCAAAGTGGGATTATCTGTGCTTATTTTTCTAACTTTTCCTGGCTTATAAAACCCTTGCTACTGCACAAGCATTGTAGATCTTAACGTGTTGGTGTCAGTAGACTGTATTCATAAAAGAAATTGAAAATCTGCAGGGCAGGAATACAGCTAATAGCCACAAAAGCAAAGGAACAGTCATGTTGGAAAAGAAAGAGATAAGAAATTGCAGCAGTAGCCTCAGCGAAACCTTTTAATGGAGCCTTAAGTTGTATTGGAGAAAGGTTTCACTTCTACAATCAAACAATAAATTCAGATTTCAAACTAAAGTTCCCATTCCCTGCATGGATCCTCTCATGCCAAGATACCTCAGATACAGACTTTGACTGCACGGTTTCTGATAAAAGGATATTTTTTCCTTTTGCAGAGATTATTGTCAGTTTAGGCAATTTCATTTCCTCCTCACACACACAGTTAGAGTTCTGAGGGAAGGCTTAAAGCCTTGGGGTTCCACCTGCAGTTCTCTTCACTGCAGGTGAGCTCAGGTCCAAAGCAGAAGGCAGGAACACCGACCACACCCTGTGCAGGGAACCGCCGCAGCCAGCGCTGGGCTGGGGGCAGCTAACCTGGAACTGCCATGTTTTAAACACCTCTCAAGTGCAGTTATGAATCACATCAAAGAGATCAGGACTGCTGCACAAAGCAATCCTCCTCTCTCTTGAGTTCCATCACAATTTGAGGCGCAGTGGGTACCAGCTGACTGAAGAAGTGCTTGTGTGCCAGGGGCGTCTTGGTAGATCCCATAAGCCAGATAATTCATGCACAGATGGACAGCAGGAGCTGTTATGCTCATCCCTCCCTACTGCTAATATTTTTGCAGCTGGATTGCTTTCTTAGATAGAGGATAATAAAGATTCATACAATAGAGACCAGAGTGTCTATTATTAGTATGCAAAAGCAAGCTTCATTAATGTTTGCTGACAGCACGACTACTTAAGGGATTCAGCCTGGTGTCCTTTAGTCACAGACTCTTGAGGACTCAGGCTTTCTATATAGCAGCAGGGACCACTTCCACAACAAACACTGATGCTCAGTTAATCCAAGTTCTAATTAATTGGTTTTCTTTTACTGTGCATTCACATCTAAAAGGGATTTTTATATCAATTTATCACATTTAACAAACCAGCACAAAGCAGAGTTAGAGCTGTATCCTTTTTCATACTAAGTGGTTAGAGAGCATCAGTTTTATTTCTAGTGTGAGCAGGTGCATCGTCACAGAAACCTCTCTTGAGCTAGGAATTTGGAGCAATCTGGTAAGTCAGTCTTAAAGGTGACAGGGCTACACTCCCCTATATTATGTATTAATAAACCCAGTCCAGCAGGTCCAGAGAGGTTTCTATATTACAGAAATGTCCACAACAAAGCAAATTAAGTGGAGTTAAGCCCATTAACAACAGAACTGAATGTATGTCAATGCAGTAGCAAGGAAACTATCAATAATTAGGGAAAACATACTGGTGGAAAGACAGATTTTTGCCTCCATCATCTTCCTAACCAGCTGTTTTCTCAGAGATGTGGATACAAGGAGAGCTGCATCTCGTTTGCTTTTTCTCAAAAAAAAAGAAACCTGCATTATAGCAGAGGCATAATAGATTTGCTAGCCAGGGTTTCTCTTGGCAGAAAACACAGGATGTTTTGCATTTGCATTGTGACAATGGTAAGCTCTAAGTAGACCTTTATGTGTCAACATTCTCTGACCCCTCTTGTGAGCTGTCTGTAGATGTATCTGGCATCAGTCCCTTTATGTTACTATATTGGCTTGCACATTCCATCAAAAAAGTTTCTCAGTTTCTAGAACATGAACTAAATTTCAATTTCTGTTCATGTGTTAGGTTTGCAAGTGTAGTTTCATTTAACATTAGCACAAACCTACAACACTTCTGAAACTACAGGATCACTTATTTAGGTAAAGAGGTACCTATGTATTCTGTACACATGAGAGAGCTGCTGGAAGACTTGGGAGGGTTTTTCCTCCTCAGAAATAAGAGGAATCAAAAAAATTTGCTACATGGGGAGAAAAAGAGCAGTTAGCAAAATTTTTCAACAGGACCACTTCAGGGTTTCATCTAAAAACCCTGAACAAGAAAACATGCTAGTTTGATCAGAAGAGTTAGAACTATAATTAAAAGGAACCATAATATCTCTTCAAAGGAGAATGTCAATGAGATAGGCATTGCACTTAATTCTCTGCAGGGAAAGTTCTACCTCAAAACTGTTTACTCAGCTCATTTGTGCATGTTACACTTGCTAGACTTATTTCCAGACTTGACATGGGCATGTGTTATGGACCATCCTTATACCACAGGATTCTCTTTCTCCGTCACACCTACTTGGTTTTATCTGCTATTTACATTGACCCCTTCCTAAATGCACACACAGAAACAGAGAAAATTATGTGCAAGATTTAATGGGTGACAAGAGAATTCCTTGCACAACCACCTATGCTTTCACAATCAGTATTAAACCTCACCTAACAGTGTTTGCAATTACATAAACAACTGTAAGGTACCTGCAGGCTTTTTGGTTGTGGTTCAGTTACCCTTTCCTTTCCATATCAATTGCAGCAGGAGAGAAATTGCCTTACAAGACAATATTGCTGACAGTTGCTTACAGCCAAGAATCCTCATCCCACTCCCACCAGCCTCTATGACTACACCAACAACAAAAGGTCCTTCCAGCAGGCAAAATGATGCAAATAATTTCTTTCCAGGAAGCAAAGACAGTTGTGCAGTCAGGAGTTTATTGGTTTTTCCCTTGCATCTGTCCTCTTCAGGGAGCTTTTTTCATGTTCGTTGGTGCTGCAATGGCCCCCTTGGCTGCCCCAAGCAGATGTTTTCAGTTGTCATTGAAGGCAATCACTAACCATAAAGTTCCAGCAAAACAGAACAACTCACTGTGAAATGAAGCTGCACTAAGAAGCCACTGGGATCTGTGACCCACAGGATCATTTAAGGGAGGTGTTATTTTCACACTGCCAGTCAGAATTGGTTCTTGAACAGCCCACCAATTACAAAGTCCTACTTCTTGCTCCATTTCACCCCAGAAAAATTCATTGTGTAGTCTTAAATCAGGTCTGTGAGGAGAAGCCATCAAAGGTGCAGACATGTCTCATGTCAGAGTCAATGGCTTCATCCTCAGGGGTAAGTTTGGTCCACAAGCAAGGCTGAATAAATCTCTTCTCTTTTCATTTCCTTCCTTGAGCTTTGTCATCCTTCAGTTACAGAAGTAAATATCACTGCTGTGCTGTTTGAAGCAGCTCTGATTAATTCACCTCCCTGAGACATAATGATTATAACAGCAACAGAAGTGAAAAGCTCACACCCAGCTGCCAGGCACCAAATAACCAGAAATGTAGAAAAGAGCAGATCTGACTCTAACTGCCCTGTTTAATGGCATGGAGATTGCAAACTCTCATTTCTCATCTGCATAAAATCTCATGCCATCCCTTTCCTCTATCATCCTCTGAATTGTAATATGAGATGCAGCATTTTCAGTGCTGCTTACCTCCTGCCATTATGAGACTTTTAAGCATATTGAAGAGTTAAACATGTGTTTATGGCACCCAAAATGCTTTGCTTAGCCTTATGGAGAAGAAAACTGTAAATCTCTTTATGTTCTATCACTGAGATGTGTTTAGCATTCCACAATCAGACGTAATGCAAACTGGCATCAGTTTTACTAAGAATAATAAGCCAAAACATAATGTGAATATATAAAAAGTGTTGTTGACAGGCTGTTTACAAAATTGAGGACTTCAATGAAGATTTTGTTTTAGCACAAAGCCTATTAGCACAATAAGAATACAGTGTTCATCAGACAACCTGTTATCCTCAGCTGCATTTCTTTTTGAGAAGTCTAACTTTCCCAGACACCCTGAAACTTGGCTCCCTCACTGTCCTCACTGCACTAATCCCATGTATTTCTTAAGATTTTAGCAAGGTTTTTTCTATGAATTAATATGGATGTTCTTCCCACTTCTCAGTACAGATAAGTTTACATTATTAAACACTTGCCCTTTGGGGACACATCCTTTTGTAAAACTCCAAGTTTGGATTTGCGTGTACAAACAGCGAGATTAGACAAACATTTCAGTAGTCCAGCACTTTTCCAGGGACAAACCTATTCCCTTTCTCCAAGTTATGAAGCTTGGAACAATAGAACCAAGATAAATAACCTTAAATATTCAATCTAAGCCCCAGTTCAGGAAAGCAGTTAAGCAACTGTTTCACCATTCAAGAGCACAGATGTCTTTTTAGAAACAAAATATAATTTAAATACGTCTATATAGAAATGTTTTCCCAAATTAAGGACTTTCTCCCAAGAACATATGCTTAATACATCTGGTTGGGTGGAGAAGTTTTACATGAACATACCTGAGCTTTGTATGAGGTCCAGTTTTCTGTGATATCTTTGCTAATCATTAAAACAGAAAAAAGCCAGAGACATTTGAAACCCAAAGAGGATTTCTGCAGGCAACAGTGCACAAAGAGAATAAATGCAGCCATTTATCACAACAGTGGTGCACAGGGCTCTGTTTTATCTATAAAACACCTAAGCTTGGTTGTGTAACTTTTATTTTGGTATTCTCCCTCTCCTGAGTGCTTGCCTTGCAAACTCTTTCAATGTTTGTGTAGGCAGGAAGTATAGACATTGTCTACATATATTTATCTCATCAATAGAAAAATTTGTTCATGGGTTAATTCTTAATTTTTCCTGTGCAGAGATGCCAAGTTTGACAGATATTTTACATGGGCAAAAAATTAATTTGGAAAATTCCTGCAAAATTATATAATATTATAACTATATCAGGGAAAATTTACTGAAAAGGTTTTAAAACCTCTTACAACAAATGCAAAATGTAAAATGTAAATATTTACAAATTTAAATATTTAAAAATCTCCAGTCTGTTTATATACAGTATATATAACAGATGTTCTTTGGATTTTGTTGCTATCTAAAGGTGTTTATAGCAATTAAAATGCAAAAAATATTTCCATTTTCTGCAAATATAGACTATTTACATTAATTTGGACTGCTTATCTAGAAACAAACTTCCTGCTTCGAAGAAAATCTAACTTCCTACTTATTTTTCCAGTCTGACAGTGGAAATAAGAGTACAGGAAGTATTTTCTTGCAAGAGAAAGGATTGTGTGATTATGTGTTTAATATTCATCTTCCCTTAATCTTGTTCTTGACAAATATCTTGAACTGCCAAGTGTCCTTATTTACTGGCAGCTGAAAACTGTTCCTGTAATGACAATATTTATTATCTGGAATGTATCCTGACAAGATTTTGCTTGCAGTCACCCTGCATGTTGTGCATTCCTTACATCATATGCAGTATTAACTGAGGTCCATGAGCTCAGGCAGATTACATTTGGACTCCTCACTAACTTCAGCTGGTAGGGTACAAAAACTCAGCATACATTATTCAGCTCCTTCTTCAGCCTGACATTAATATTTCTTCCCACTTTCACAAAGTCAAGACAGAAAAATTTCCTCTCAACCATTGCCAGTCAAGTCATACTGCTTGTGACCAGAGCAGGTGGATCTACAAACAAACATTTTTCTCAGAGTTCAGAGTACTTTTCCACATTAATCCCCCAAGTTGTTTTTCCAACCAGATCTTAAAAATAAACAGTCATGTGTTTCCTGAGATCACAGGCTGATCTTTGCCTATGGGAATGTACATACCTTTAAGGCAGAGAATATATGAATTAGATTTTATTGCTCACAGCTTTAACCACCATTAAATATCTAGATCAAAATTAAATAATTTATGTACTGTAAGCAAACTAGCAACACTAAGTTTGATATATTTCCATCTAGCTGCTAAGTTGCTCCTTATTAATAAAACCTCAAAAATATATATATATACCCCACAGGTTTCCTTTTCCTAGGCACGCTGGGAGCTTAATAAATGAATTCACTGGATATAATCTGTGGCCATTTGAGTTCAAAAGTGAATTCAGGAAAGATAAAGAAAAACAAAGCATCCTGAACCATTAACACTTTTGAGTCAAGTAGGGGAGAATCTCTAGTTTTCAAATTATGTTCATGAGTCCCAGCACTGTCAGACTTGCTGTGGTTTTTTTACTTCAATTCAGTCTCTGTAATGGTCTTCATGACCAATGTTTGAAGCACATAAGTGGTTATAGGGTGGGAAGTACAATGGGTGAATATATTAAATAGAAGGAGACTATGTACATCATTGACATTAGGAAATAAACCTTTTTCCTATTTTCCTTAAAATTGTTTGCAAGTAAGAGGGGATTTCTCTCCCTCATAAACTTTATTAAGGATAGGTAGACAGAGGCCATCTGGAGAAAAATTAAGCAGGAAAAACAAATAAGATTCTGTTTGACAAACAGAGTGTGAATGAACAAGGAATAAGGTTTAAAACAGCAGATATGCATGAAAGGAAAAAATCTGGTGGACAATAAAAGCAAGATGAAAGAAGAAGCCATGAAAGGAAGCTGGAAAATAAAAGAAAAATCTGCAGCTCCCTGCTGGATTATGTCTCTTGTTGAAGTACTCTGCAGCAACCTTACTGCCATTACCTTGTACAGTTAGGCAGCTCATACACCATGGACAAACCAGAATGTGTTGATTTCCTTAGAAATAACAGCAAGTCTTTTACTCCAGCCAGGATAATAGTAATGATAGCCAAGACCACATCTTGAGAGGGCTTTTTTCCCATTACTGATTCATTAGGCAAAGCACTAACTGAAACTACTGCTAATGAATCACTGCTGCCTATCAAAGTTGCAACAGCAACCTGAAAAGAGAAAATAACAGTATGTGGTCAACTTTAAATATAGTGCAAAACTCCTTTTGCTTTTTATTTATTTGAGTAGCTCCAGGATGTTGCTAATCCTATAATATTCCCCCTAATAAGAAATGTGTGAAGAAAGGTTTCTCTCTCATCCTTTGCCTTTACAGCATCTATGGAGGAGGATTTTAACCCTTCTCTAAATAAATCACCAACACTTGTTGATTTTCAGTTGTCCTTAATAAATCACTCAGGTCTTCATATGCTGAAGCTGGTTAGCACTTACTCTGAATTGCTAGAATTTCCTATCATAAATTCACTTCAAAAATATTAATTTAATGCTTCAGCTATTTCATTATTCTTTTTGATTCTGTTCCAAATAATTTTCCTATCATCCCATTGGAACAAACACAGAGGCTTATGCTTACCATATTTATTTTCTGTCCATTTCAGGTGCCACTGATTTTCCGCTGTTTGGAACCTATGAAGTTTATAATGTGGGTAAATGTAGGGAATAACCTTCTGATAGCTGTTACACTGATGTTTCCACATTTTTATTAGTATCTAAAATAGTAGATTGTGTTCACATATAACTGCATATTTTGCTATATTTTCAATGATATTTATTTCTTTTGCAAAACCCAAAGCATCCGTATAGAAAAAATACCCTTAGTAAGCACTTCAGAGATTGGGATTCATTCAGGAAACAAATATGTGAACAAATCCATTGACTATAAAAAGTTATACAGAAAACAAGCAACACAGCAGGACATAGAAGCCTTTTATTCCTGGACCTGTTCCCATATACTAAATCTAAAATCATGCTGAGTCACTGGAGGAAGTCTGCAGTACCAGTTGAAGACACTGAAGGCAATTTTTGCAAATACTTTGTAAATAATATTTGACTTTTTAGATGAAACCTTTCTCTTCCTGGATGGTCAAGCAATTTTAATTTCTTACTATACCTTTTAAATTTGGTGTCTTAGAAATAATACACTTTATTTCAACATTTTTCAGAAAACCAGAATTGCTTTCTAGGACTAGACTTAGTGTTAATGAATACATGGTACCAGAAGCTTTAGCATGTTCTAAAATAAGTGTATATGAGTAGCTGCAAAAAAATCCATGCAATTAGGCAAGTTTCCTTTTATAGCTGTGATGTGCACTTGGCTTATTCCTCAAAGAATAAATCATAATATCTTTCTCAAGAGAGCTGGCTGTTTCTAAATTCTACAGTTTAATTCTATTATTCTAATAGAATTGATAAATATTTTTAGAATCATACCTCAGTAACATCTTGCTAGCAAGGCATTCATAAACTCACTGTGCCATAGAGCAAAACATTTCCAGTTTTTAAACTCATTTTGATTTGACCTGTAGTTACTATAGAGATTAAATATATCCAGTCCAGTAGCTCTAAAAAACATTAAACTACCACAGTATAAGGGGTATGACCCTTCCATGAAGCCCTAGAGAGAATCAGGTTGGCTCTGCAATGGTCAACATATTTTTAAATGGTCTAGAGTTTGAAGTAAAAGGTTAAATGTGGAAGTCTAAGAGTTATTCAGAAGAACATAATTATTAGTAAAGGATTACAAAAAAACCTAGGAAGAGCAAGCAACTGGGAAAAATTGTTCTGTGACATTCACTGTGGACAGTTGTAAGTAATGTAGATAGAGGAGCAAAATTGACCTTAACTGACATGGTGAACAATGTGAGCTAATGATTATGACTCAGGAAATTCTGCTTGTTATTGTAAGATGTTCTTCCATCAAACTATATTCCTCAGTTTATTTGTCAATATGGTCCAAGAAGTGATATTAACAATTATTGGGAATAGAATGGAAAATCAGAAGAAATAAGAAGGCTGCTGTGTAAATCCGTGGTGTCTTGGCTAGCATTGATACTTCTCACCTTTTCAACTCAAAAAGGCCATTGTGAAACTTTGGAAAGTGGGAAAGGGATGAGCAAAAATATGAGAACATTTCCTTAGAGTAATTGAACAAACAGACTATGATGTCCAGACTGAAAATAGATCTTAAGAATCATGATTCAGAAAAGAGATGGCTGTGTATTACCCTGTTCCCAACCCAAAGATTTGGGAAAGGTATTGGGAGAGAAGTGTCATAAAAATGAAATTAGCAAAGGACAGGTACAAAGCAAACATCTGGAATAATTTTCTCACAATGTAGAGTTTATCTGTGAAACTCCTTGAGACAGTTGAATTCACAGAGGTTCAGCAAGGAGTTGGATAAGTTTGTGGAAGGACAATCCATCAGCTGTATTCTAATAAAGGTGATCATTCAAGAGTCTTTGGGTCACAGAGAACGCAATTTTATGTTTGCTCTACTCTTTGAAAGAGGCAGCTCCTAAGCCAAATTGCCAGGGACAGATGCTGGGCTGAGCAGACCCTTGGCCACTCTCAGGGTTATTCTTTGGTAGATAGCTCACTCTTTGGTGAAGCTTTAGTATTCCATGATTTTTCCTTGCTTTCAGTGATTGCCTTGCTCATCTGCTGGAGATGGTTTCTTTTACTCAGCATGGCTCACATTGCCTGGTGGTGCTGTAATACACATATTGCTGTCTTACTACATTTTACACAGCTCAGAAAGGGCAAATAGAGCTCAGAGAATCATATGTTTATATTTACTATATGTCTCAAAACAAACATCACCAAATAGCCTAATGGGATGTCAATGAAAATGAAGAAACCATCCTCTGAGATCAGACACAAGCATACTAAGCATACTAAGGATAATTCACTTCTATGTTATTTATTAATTGACTAGCATTTTATTTAGTTATTTAGGGAGAATTTCACTGGAAAAATAACCTCCACCCACTCTACAGATCCAATCCATTTTTATGGAATCCTGCACACTGGTTTTGTCAAGGATGCAACCACTCTAACTGTGCCTTTTTGATGTGCAGATTACATTGGTAGCTATAATGGAAGGCAATGAAAAGTGTACTTCCTTGAAAAGTGTATTACCTTGAAATTATCTGAAGCACCTGGGTAATTTTCATTACACTCATGTAAAGCTTTGTGTAAACAAACAATTTTATTTTCTTTCTACAATTTGCTTTTTCACTTAAGGTCTTACTGAGCTCTTGGTTGCGCAAAAGAAGAAAAAAGATTGTTGAAAGGAGGAAAGTCAGTTTATATTAGGAAAATCCTCAGCAAAACAATATGTAATTTAAAAAATTCCTTTAAGCAGAATAAATTCAAGTTTAGTTGCCTAAAAGTGTTATCAACATGATTTTGTACTCCCTCTGCATTACTTGTCTTCTTTTGACAAGTAACATAGCAGAGAGAAAATCCCATTTGAGTCCTGTTGATGTAGCACTTCTGAAGCCAGCGAGATCTCTCTTGCACCAAAGTGTTTGGGAGTATTTGCTGACAAAAATAAGTGGATATCATTTGCTGCATTTCTGTTTTTCCCCCTTGCAGAAAACTGTAAATGCAAACATGCAGTTTTGTGCCAGCTAGTGTGATTGCATTATTAGCACAATTTGGTCAGAATTTGCAGGAAAGTTTCAAGGATACAGAAGCAGTATCTGGTTTTAGTTATTTTTTTTATTCCTTACAATGCACAATTAAAAACAATTAGTACACTGTTTTGTGTGACCATAGTCTCATTTTTATACTCCTACATGCAGAAAGTGTTTAAATGGAACAGAAAAGAAAAAAAACCAAAACTTAAAATATCCTGTTTTAGCAGAAGCTGATTTTGCATTTTCCAGGGCTTAATAAAACAGTTCTTGTACAATCGATGACTGCACCAATATTGCCCCGTTGTGGGAAATATTGAGGGCTATAAAATACCTTGTGACTATTTTTAACCAGAGATCAATGTTAAGCTGATTAAAATAAATGTTTAACTGAAACAGAATTCTAGTTATTACACAGTGAACTGTTTTTGACATTGAGACAGGCCAAATTCAATTGCAGAAAAACTGTCTAAAGGAGTGTCTTTCAGGGTCATCGTTTATTCCTTGTTTTGGTTTGGTTGTTTTGATCCAGACATCACAGACAGGGGGTTGGCGGTTTTTTTAGATTGGTTTTGTGGGATTTTTTGGGGGGGTTTTCTTATATGGATAAAAGGAAACAGAAGTTATGCTGGTTCTGGGAGAAAATCTTCTCTTCTACAGATGGTCACTGTTAGCACAGCCTTGAGGTTTCTAACAGTGCTGCAAAATCCTGTGATGTCAGCCCCATCACAGGAGATCTCAGTGATCCAGGGGGGTGGAAGGCTTGGTGAGAGGTCTGGCATCAGTGGAAACAGCTCTTCCCCTCTGGCTCCACACACTTTCTCTGCTGAACCCACTAGGAGGGGTGGCAGCCCTTGCTAGAGGGGGTGCTGTGCCTCTTTTCCATTGGTCTCTTAATATCACATTTCACACTTAGAGCAAGCCTATATATGAGTAAAACAAGATGTATGATTAATCTCACCTCTGATTTAATGGGAGATGTCTGTCTGATGTTTCACCACTATTTATGACCATCCTTTTGGAAAAATATTTGCATTAGTTTATTTTAAGAAGTAAAAATAGAGGCAGCCCAACACTGTTTAGGAGCTTTAAAATGAAAAACAAAACTTCTGGGGAATGCAATCCTGCTTCCAAAATAATAACTCCTTCCACAGCATATTTTCAGGACATGTGTTTATTTTTAATGTAGATAATGATACATCCTTCATAGTGTACAGAGTTCCTGCTTAACTGTCAATTATTACAACTTGAATATTAGTTACTTTCATACAAATAGCTAAATATATTGACAAAGAAAAATGAAGCCCTAAAAAGAAATCACTGAACATCTGCTGTTGTGAATGAGTTTTTCATCTGTGACTATACTCAGATTGTGTCAATACAAACTTTCAGGCAGAGCTTATTCCCTTGAGATGGTTCCTTTTTATCTGCACACTAATTGCATTCATAATGGAATAAATGGATTTTTTCAATTTTGGTTGTCTAGTTCTTCATATTCAAAAAACAAATGGTTAAGAATATCTATATCTGATGTTTATACCAACAACCATTTTGATTGATACCATATATTGGGGTTTTATACATCTTTTTCCTTTCATATATGTTCTTAGCATTCTGACATAAACTAAACAAAAGAGAAAGTAGTCTCTTGAAAGTATAAATTACTACGAGTTCCAACCTACTACAACATGAGCAACAAGAAGATAGCACATCCCAACGGTACAGGACACGATCATCATGGGGAAACCTAACCTGAAACAAAAATAAAGTAAAGATTAATAAAGATACTACAGTTTGTTCTCCAACCAATTTACAAAAAGGATATTTGAATTATCCTACACATTCCAAGTGAAAAATATGTTTATTGAAATACCAAAAGCAGAGATGTAGTGAGCATATAACAGTCTAATATTCAAGCTCACATTTCTACCTCCAGCCTTAGAGATATGAGGTCAAAATTCACATCTTTCATTGGTTTCAGAATATCTCTTCCAATTGTCTCAGAATCTTGCATGCCTTGTTGTTTTGGCATTTTTCAGGTTTTTTCCAATCACACAACATGAAATTTTACAGGCAAAATAAAAATTCTTACAAATTGTGCTGCATTAGAAATTATTTTCAAGTGTGCATCCCTTCAGATTAGGTGTGTGATCCTGATATGGTGCTTTGTAACACAATATGTGGATTAAACCCATTAAATTGTTTCCCTGTTGATCTCAGTCACATACAGCTAGCATTCCTCTTCCATACCTCTCACCAAGTCTAACATACTTGAGTATTAACAGACTGTTGGAAATAAACCCCAGGCACTTGTAAAATTGCTAAAATTTGCTGTTCTACCCAAGAAGCTATTTCTTTTTCACCACAGGAAAAGATTTTCAGACAACACTCAGATTTAATAGTTCTCTTTAGACTGACAAAACACAGAGTAGAGACAGACAAGTGAAAAGGATGTTGTGAAGTTGGCCAAATCCTGATGGCTAAATCTGTGAGTCTTTCAGATGTGTGAAAAGAAAGAAGTTTTCTGAAACTCAAAAGCATTATTGTATGATACCAGAGGTCTCTGAAAAACCACTGCTGTGATCACACTCATTTGTTTTATGTTACTAAAATCACAAGGAGAGCTCAAATGAGAAATGACCATACCACAAATGATATCCTAAAACACTTTCTTTTGCCACATTCAGACACAAGTTTCCATAAAATTTAGAAAAGCATGGCAATGTTCTCTGAAGTTCAGCATTTTATTAATTCTTTTTCTTTAACAAAGACCATCTTACACATGTGGGTATATTAATTGTGCCTTTTTGCCTTACTTTGCCCTTAGGAAGTTACTTGAGCTTTTTCCCATCTGCCATTACTGACAGAGAGTACTAAGACCATTTTATAGGGGACAGGAGGACACTCTTCTTTGAGCTTGGTTGAATGAGCAGCTACTTCCTTTAGCAAGCCACAGCAAGAAGAGACCTCCTGGGGCATTAAATGTGACACCCACTCCCTCAGGCTATGAAACCCCTTGCATAAAATTAAAACTAAACTTCTCAATCCCTCATTGCCATCTTCTTTCTACCTGCAGCAGTGATATTACCCTAAACTAATGAGATCCTCATTAAATGTTTCTTCCATTGCTGTTTTTTCTTATGAACATGCATATATATACTGCAGAGAAGTGTTATTTGCTTTCCAGTCCGATTTGTCAGATTCTTGTTTTTGAATTACTTGTTTCTTGAAAGAGCTGAATCACTCTTCAGTCACTAAACTATAATAAAGACGATTATACTGTAAAACAGAAGAACTAATGGATCTCCTGGAGTTATTCTAGGAAAAAAGAAGCAAAAAATAGGAAAATTAATTTCTTGCCTAGCTAACTCTTTTGCAGACCCTCCCGTTCTTCTGTCAGCCAAATTGATCTGTGGCATTTCTTGATGTCACTTAGACAGAAATGTCCTGATAGGACATAAAAAATCAGACCCAGCAATGGCTATAGGAATAAAATAGGGTGGCTAAAACCTCCTACTACATCCTTTAGTACATTTAATGAATGCTTCCTGTGTCTCTGTCTCCATGACAGGCTGGTGAGCTGGAGATTGCTACAGCACTCATAAGAGCAGCAGCTGCTGTTTGACAGAAAACATAGATCTCTTGACCCCACAGTTGGCAGGCAATGAGCTGGCACTGGGAGGAGTGGAGACAGAGCAGATCCTAATCTGTATTAATGCAACCTAACGAGCCTCCCTGGAGAATAAAGTAGCCCAGCAATGAATATTATGCCTTTCTGAAGACTGGCAAGTTGAAGAAAGGATCCAAAAAGATTCAAGGACTACTTGATCACTGAAAAGAGAACAAAAAGGCTTGTTCAAACTTGGGGGACGCACAAGTAAGAAAATGGATTAATTATACAGGGCCACATGCAGGAAATGGGATCATACCACCACTGTCACAGTGACAGTCAAATGTGTAGCTGGAGCCAGAAGCAGCTGGCCTGGGGAGGAACCTCATTGCACAGTGTGGATGCTCACATAGGGCACAATTGCAAAGCTGTTCTCATTGCATGGGCAATTACTCCACAACTTGAGGTCTGAATTTCAGGCTCACTGGCCTGAGCACTAGGTAATTGTATCAAATGCAATGTGGAATTTGTGTACCAGAGTGAGAAGAGAGAAAACAGTCACTAAGTATTAGTTACTGCAGTTAATCGATTCCCTGAGTATCATGGGCATCGTGCTATTTACACTACCCATTGCTCTTCCCTAGGGAAAACAATGTTCCTGTTCCAGGCCACATATGACACAATGTATGACTACAAATGTTTTCTTTAGTTGTGTTAAGTCCAAGAATGCATATTTGAAAATGTAAAAATTCCTTTCAGCCACTCTTATTTTCAGCATACCCCTTGGAATCAAAAGGGACCATGTAATTCATTTGTTCCTCTCCAGAGAAAATGCTCAGTGGAGTTTAGAAGTTATCAAAACCTTTTGTATTCTAAAACTTCTGATTAATAAGAAACACTAATGACCATATTTGGCATAAAAATACATTTTTGCATCCTGCACTGCACTTTCCTTGTCTCTTCTTCTCTGCAGACAGGGATATACACAGAGTCTGCATGGTTCCAAAGGTGCATTTTGGCCCTCATTTTGTCAGCTGAGGGAGGGTTTACCACTGCAGAGAGGAAGCAAGGTCAGATACAAGGAATGGAAAGATGACAGGATTTAGCAGTCTCCCCCTTTTTGCCCTCCTTCTCTTCATATTAGAAGCTTATATATAAAACTCTTATCTAAATGAAATCACCCAGCCTAAATATACACGAAAAGCAGATGTTAGCTCAGTGTGAGATAGTGAGAATGTTTCAAGTGAGAGCCCCAGGGACCTGTCTTGGACAAAGTTTTACTTATTAATAACTTCAGCGATCCAGTAAGGAAAAGCTTGCAAATTGTCCCAGTGTGGGAGAGATGTCAGACTCCGTGGAGAACAGAATTCAGCATGTTCCTGGCAAATCAAAATGAGAATTTGAAATGAACAAAAATGAAACTCTGTGAAGGTAAGTGGGAAATATGTATTAGAAGTCAATTGTAGGCACAAAACTATCAAGAGAAGTGAACCTTTTCACTGGAAATGACCTAGATATTTCTAATTCTGTCTCACTGTGAGATTTCTGGCCCTGTAATTACTTGGAGAAAAGCAAACCACTGTATGATTATTCTGGGAATAAATTCTATTTCTAATAAGTTTATGCAGAAGGGAATATTGCAGTTTTCTTAGGTTACAAGTTTATCCAATATTATTTGCTAAATAACAATAGTGAAGCCTCTGGTGTCAGAATTGTGTTTTCTTGAACAAACTGGTCTCCTACATTATCTTGCAGCTCCATTTTGTGATGCTTCAAGAACTAGAAGGATCCAGTATGTATAAGACTCAGGTTCATTGCCCTGTTCTGCATGATTTGGGACAAAAAATACAAGATGTTCTCATGCATGAAAACCTTGTCTACAGGCACTATCTTCATTGACAGCTGCATGAAAACCCTGTCTACAGGCACTACCTTCATTGACAGCTTATAACTTGCACAGCCTGTGAATCCTTGGGGAAATCTTTGGAAGGAGCATGTCTCCAAAGAAATGGGCAACCTTCAGTGGATTCTCAGTGGAAAAGCAACAGCAGAAATCTCCCAAGACAAAACCTCTGGCAGTGAAAGAAGACTGGTGTTAGACAGGGGAAAGAGTTAAAAAAAGAGTTAAAGCTAACTTCTACTTGTATTTGCAATTTAATGCACAATTTAAAAATTCAACTGGTAGAGCTTCATCAGGCTTAAAATTTTGATTTTTCTCAATTTGTATCAGTTTCATACAGCAAATTGTACAGAATTTATAACCTCAGCTTTTGCAGAAACAGACAGGGCCTGGACAGATGGTGGACACTAATTGAACACAAACCAGTAATGTGTCTTTGCAACAAAGAAGGGATGCATTAAGAAAATGTTACCAGCAGGTCAAGAGAGGTGATCCTTTCCATCTATTCAGCACTGCTGAGACTACACCTGAAGTGCTGGATCCAGTTTTGGCCTTCCCAGTACGAGAGACATGGACATAATGGAGAGAGTCCAGTGAAGGGTACAGTGATTAAGGGAGTGGAACATCAATCCTGCAAGGAAAGGCTCTGGGCTGGGGCTGTGCAACCTGGGGAAGAGAAGGCTCAGAGGGGAACTCATCAATGTGTATAGGATCTTGAAGGGATGGTGTAAAGAGCACAGCACCAGGCCTTTCTCAGTGATGCCCAGGGAAGGGGCCAGAGACAGCACAAAATTAAGCACAGGAGGCTCTGTCTGAACAGAAGTGTCAGGAACACTTTTTTACTGTGCTGGTGACCAAGCACTGACACAGATTGCCCAGGGAGACTGTGGAGTCTCCATCCTTGGGGATATTCAGAAGTCATATGGATATGGGCCAGGGAAATAGGCTCTAGGTGGTGCTGCTTGAGAGAGACCACCAGAGGTCCCTTCCAACCTCAACCACTCTGTAATTCTCATACTTTTATTTGTTCCTCTGTTATTCAACACAGGATAAATAGACATTATTTGCACACCTGAAGAGTGACATCTCATCAGAAAATATTTAATGAAGAACAGATAGATAGAAGATAATTCTTCTCAGTCCTGGACAGTCTCTCCCTGTATGCAGTCCTTTGCTCTGGAATTTTGATAAAATGAGTTCATCCTTAAAAGAACACCTAAAAGTCTCTAAAAGCAGTCTCAAAATAGACTCAGGTGTGGGCATGCTTAGGACCTTACAGACATAAGGTTAGTTCTGAACAACAGGAAGGTTACACATTTTAATGAAAGGTCATAATTCAATTTGCAAAGTAAGTAATTTTCTCTTTGATAAAAGGATATAATCCCAATATTCATCCTATTTCTTCTTTCCTTTTCTTTTAATGGAGACTACCTTATAAATGTCCTATCATTTCAGTTGCATCAACCTTTCCATCATTCCTAATCTTTGACATACTGATCTAGCTTATCTGAAAGGAAAGTATGGACTTTCCTAACAGCTTACAAAAAGTATATTCAAAATGTTTATCATATACTCATGACCTGTTCAAACTCAGACACCTGTTGTAGCTCAGAAAACAGGTGGCTAGAACTGCAAGTGATCATTAATTTAACATTAAACTACTGTGATTTTTCATATAGTCTGGAATTAAATAAAAATTACAGTGTGGTTACCTACTGGTTACCACACATAAGAGTTTCTGTGAAATTTAAAACACAGAACAAAACCTATAATTGTACTTTCATCTGCTTGCTAAATTTACAAAAATTTCTCATGATATTCTGTCTGTTGGAGTCTATGCCAAGATTTTCCACAGAATTTCTGCCAGGACTAAACTTAAGATAGGGAAAATCAGATCCTGAGCAAGAAAACAGAAAGGTGTTATGGTTTGCCTCCTACCATCTAGAACATTCCCCTAGAAGTGTTTGGCAGTAACTTTAACATAGGTATATGCAGAACAAGCAATAGGCCTTACCTTGGCCTTCCAAAATTCTGATTACTGAAAGAAAAATTTCAGACTTTATTCTAAGAGAATAATTGGTCTGCCAGCTCCACCTGGCAGTCTCTAATGACTGTTAATACAATACTTGTTACAGTCTCTGTCTAGGTCATTGTAGTACACCTGTGATCAAATACAGGACTGTCAGAATAAGTGACTGATAATTATTCAAAACCTATTCATATATGGTAAGTTAGTAGCCAGTAAGAAAAACCATGAAAAAAAAATTTAAAAAAAAAAGGAAAACACATCACTTCTAGTAAAAAAGATGCTGTAATTGATCATCTAAAAAACAGCAAGACAATTTTTAGATGACAAAGGTATCTGACCTTTCTTTTTAAAATAAATATATAATTTCAATAGGAAAATGTGAAATCCTGCAGACAACCAGGGAAGAACAGAAACAGATTACAGAAAAAGTACAGAAACAGACCTGAACATACAGAACTAGTGGTGTTTTTTTCTTGGAAATACCAACATAATGAAGGTGAATTTGTCTATATGGCTGGCTGGATCCACCTAAATGTACATCATGCTCTTCGGTCAAACAACCCTATTCAATGCTACAGGTTTGGGAAAGAATGGATGGAAATCTACCCCCTGGAAAAGAACCTTGGGGTGCTGATCAACAGCCACTGAACACGAGCCAAATGGTGCCCAGGTGACCAAGAAGGCCAATGGCACCTTGGCCTGTAATAGTATGGCCAGCAGGACCAGGACAGTGATTATGCCCCTGTACTGGTGAGGCCACACCTCGAGTCCTCTGTTCAGTTCTGGGCCCCTCACTTTCACAAGAAAGACATTGGGGTGCTGGATTGTATCCAGAGAAGGGCAACAGAGCTGGTGAATGGGCTGGAGCACAAGTGAGGAGTAGCTGAGGAAGCTGGGCTTGTCCAGCTTGGAGAAGAGGAGGCTCAGGGTGACATTATTGCTCAACTACAAGCTGAAAGGAGGTTGGAGCAAAGGTGTCAGTTGGTCTCTTCTGGGCAACCAGGGCAAGAGGAAATAGCTTCAAGTTTTGCCAGGGAAAGTTTAGGTTGGATATGCAGAAAATTTTTTTCACTGAAAGGGTGGTGAGGCATTGGAACAGGCTGCTCAGGGAAGTGTGGAGTGACCATCCCTGAAGGTGGACCCTGCAGTGTTAGAGTAATGGTTGGACTTGGTAATGTTCAGGGTCTTTAACAAGCTAAAGGATTTTAAGTTTCTATGAATATTAGGAGAACATCTATAGACAGACTAATTCACATCATACCTTATTAAAGAATTGCAGCATGTCGTGATAAAGTGCAAAATAAAGATTCCAGATGATCTGTTACTGCTTTTTGTGACTTCGTGTTACTCTTGGATCTATCATCACATTTCAGCAATATATTTGCTCTCCACATCTTTCAGGAGGATCCCAAAACAAATTTTATCCTCGATTTGTGGCTTCTGGTTTTGTTATGAAACCTTTGTGCCATTCTAAGGTCTAGGAAATGCAAATATATGTAATTGGTTCCACTTCTTGGGAAAGCCATACTTATTCCTCTCCCTGTGTAATGAGGTGTGGTTGTGAGTCTGAGCTTAAGAAGATTAAAATCATTATGGCCAACTAGAAGAGAAAATCAATGAAGTATGTCTTGTCTGACAGCACTTGTTCTCATGAATTGTTTGAATGGTTCTGATACAAATATTCTACTAATGAGATAGATTTATACAAAACTAGTGAAGTTTACGGTGCAAAAATGAATGTATTAGGACTGTTGAAATAGGTTTTGCAATATTTGCAGTTACAGTTTCTGTATTTTATGAAACATTTAACATATTGTAAATTCCATTCTGACAATTACATGCTTTCTGGCTTGCAAAAAGCAAATTCGAGGCTTAAGGACATTTTTCTTAAAATGCCTTTTTATAGCTCAAATCTCCCTGCTATAACAAATGTCACATAAAATAAAATATTTCATATGTTTCTGAAACAAACTCTACACTTGTTTTAGACTACAAGGTATTTGTATATGGTCTAAACAAATCAAAGATAATAGATATGGCAAAAATATACGGTGATTTATTTTAGTACCAAAATTTTTCAAATTAAATAGCCTTTACTAACTTTTTATTATCTTGCTTTTTCTTAGCAAGAATTCAGGAAAGGAACTCGCTTGAATGTTATTTCCATTAATGTCCTTAATACCAACCCTCACGAATGGTATCTTGGGGCACTTTTCTTAGGTTTTATTTTCTTCCAAATGTATTCTGTTGTTTTGGCTAAAGCACAAGCCTCACAAGCCCCCACTGCCATCACAGTGCACTACAGTGTACAAACCTTTATGCCCCAAAGAAGCCACAGATCTGAGCTCTTACATGCTCTTTACAAGGAAAACTTCTATAAACAGGTCTAATTTTAAATGCACTAGCAAACTAAGGCTATGAAAATAGGTTATGAAACCTATTCTAAGTGCATCCATTCCACAGCATATTAAAGCTCCCATATAAAAAAAATTAGAAAATAATGTCTTAATATACCCTCTGGATTGTAACAGATATATATATAGCAACATTTTTAATGAGATGAAAGACAGTCACAGAATCATAGAATGATCTGGGTTGGAAGGGATCTTAAAAATCATCTAGTTCTAACATCTCACTAGACCAGGCTCCTCAGAGCTCCCTCCAGCCCAGCTCTAAACACTTCCAGGGATGGGACATCACAGCTTCTGGGCAATCTGTTCCAGTGTCTCACCATCTTCACAATAAAGATTTTTCTAATGTCTAATCTAAGCCTACTCTCTGTTTGGAGCCATTATGTTTTTGCAAAGAGTCTCTCCATCTTTCTCATAGGCTCCCTTCAGGTACTGGAAGACCACAACAAGGTCACCCTGAGGAGACCTAACAGATGGAGAAGATGGAAAAAGGATAATGTGGGGAGGCAGATAAGTACCACCAGCAGGATGATTAAACATGGACTTAGCTACATGAGCAGATCACAAATATTGTAATCAATCAGTCAGAAGCATCACTAATTGTTACAGATGGCCAACTTAGGCCTTAGGGCACTTCCAACTGATAGAGCAGAGCTTGACAAAGTCCAGCTCTCAACTCCTAAAAATGTACTAAAAATGTACTTTTCAGAAATTTCTTGGAGAAAGAGATGTTAGTCTTGGTGTTGTCATCTAACCCACACCATCATGAGTGTTATCCAGGCCTGTGTTGGGAATAGGAATTAGAGTCTGAAATGAGGGAAAAACAGAAATAAAAGCACTGGATTTTTTTTAAATTATAAGATAATTAAATGCATCACTAACTATAGATAATTAACTATAAGATAATTAACTATATTTAAGATAATTAACTCTATTTATATCTTCAACAAACAGGCAAAAACTAATATACTTGCAACACTAGTTTCTGCCTTCCTCCTCCCATCTCCAACTCTGCAGTGGAAGAGAATTGCTACTCCAGGGTAGCAATGCAAATGGGTCTGCACTTAAATGAAAACAACACAGGAGGGGAATAGAAATTCACTAACAAGGGACTTATGTAGGAGATAGCCTGGGCCAGCAATTTACACACAGGTTACACGTACCCCAGTCTTCATCATTTTTCTGTTTTAGACCTTTGAACAGCTTGGACAGTCAAACAGTTGGTTTAAGTCTAATCAAGTGATTCTTAACTGCTCTTAAGTTCCACCAGAGAAAAAATTATTAACATTCTAAAATATCAAGACTATTTTTTCAGATGTGTTTAAGATATTTTCCATGTTAGTTTGTTTCTCTAAATTCAGCCTTTCCAGCTAAGGTCAACAGAGTTTTGAATTTTCTGTCTCAGAAATAGAAGGCACAGTAACACACTTTAATGCATTTCTACTGTAGCATGATGAAAAAAAAATCTGAAACAAGCTAGGTATTAATATCCTTACAGTGCCAGAGATGGAATATGAGTATTTATTGAGTGGAATATTTAGATTTTTTTCTGTTTTGCCTTTAGAAAGTCTGTTTCTAGATAATTTCCATAATAATAGAAAAACAATTTATCTATATGCTGATATTTAGTTTTGAACCTCAAATAGTTTTTTTCAGTCTTTATTATCAGCAAGTAGCAATGAAAATAACAAATGGTTTAATAAAAAACATAGAAAAGGAAAAAAACCCACAAATACTTCTAAAATTATTTAGTAACATATATACTTTTTAAATGTGGTAATGTATGTCAAACAGTACCAAAAAAGAGAATAAAACACAGAAATCCTCCAGCCCTGCACTCTTCTATAAACTTTCTAAGAAATAATGCTTTTCTTTTTCTTTACTAGACTTTTTAAAAACATGTGGAATTAAACTGACACTTCACAACAAAAACAAACAAAAAAACAAACCAAACAGAACTCCCCAACAACCCAAATAAACACCCCCAAATGAAGCTCCCCAAACCAACAAAACTTTATTTATTTTTCAGGAGTGAGTTTTGTACCACCTCCCATAAAAGCAGTTCCTTGTCACTATCAATTTAAAACCACTCTCATTACCTAACCACAATTGTTTTAGTCTATTGAGCTGCTATTTTTCTGTTTTAAACTTTGGAGTAGGCCTATTTAAATAACCTTCACTGAAGCTGAAACACTGCAAATAATGATCAGGAAGTTATATAATTCTTGTGTTCTACTATGCTGTTTATATTAATGCAGTACCCCTGAGTGTAAATACAATAAGGAAGATTTTTTTTTTTAAGTTATCAAAATTCTCTGCTAAGTTCAAGCAGCAAAAAAGCAAGGCATACACTAAATACTACCACATCTTTTGTGTGAAAAGTAGTGTCTGGTTTACACAAGAAAACAAAAATCCATTTCCTATTCCATAAAAAGGACTGCTTCCTTTGAGCTGCTCTAAATTCAAATGCATTCTAATGAAAATAATGTAAACATTATGTTTACATTACAATGAAAATAATGTAAATCCTCCTTTCTTCTGATTGTACTGGGAGACACTAGCATACTCTATTTAACACATTATCTAGCAACAGGGAAAATCCCTTTGCTAGTTCTATTAAATTATCAAATTATTTGAGAAAATTAAATGCCCTGTAAAATTAAATTATGAAGTGACTCCAAATGTCCATATGAAGCTTTGGCAGGCAAATATAAAACATTGGATAAAGCAAACTCTAGCTGTGGAAAAATTAATATTTTCTCATATGAAGGTTTGTTAATCAGAGTATATATGGCAAATGTATATAAATTTCATACTGACAGTGTTCTCAGTTTCCCAGATTTCATATGTCTTTCTGCCATCTAAGTTATCTATTTGTTTGGATCTCTTGCAAATTGTTTTGCAAAACACTGCTTGGAGATACAGAATTTCTCCAAGCAAATATTCTCCATCCAGCACTGAATAATTCCAGTAATTGCAAAAACACCCTATTTAATTAGAAAATCACTTTCTAATTTCAACAATGTTTGAATAACACTCTTGTTCAGCAACTATAGTGTATGTCTAATCAAATTGAGCATGTTGCAATTAACTAGAATCTTGGCATTTGATGAATCTGAAAAAAGTAGGAATTTTTTGGAAAACAAAACCAATTTATATCAGAACATAAGACACTACACACATGAGAATTTAGATATATGTTGTTCAATACAAAAAACTCTGTGTGAACTTTGTATCATCTCCCAGGTGGCATAGAAACAGAAATTGAGTTAAAGCAGTTTGGCTTTTTTCTCTTCAAGTCAAATTATAAAAAGCATCTAAATGAGTGAGCACTTCATTAATTCTCCTCTTACAATCAACTCTGCTTTCCTGGATTTGTTCCCTTCTCAACTCCCTTTGCTCCCTGCTCCCACCAATTAATTGATCCTCAGCTTTGGACATGCTGTTTGTTGGGAGAGAATGATCTTCTCCCATTTCTTTATGGGCTCAAACCCTGTTCCTGGGCACACAACTCATACTCTGAAGTGAATGACCTTCCAAGAGCTGTTTCTCTCCAATGGCTGCAATGAGAGCCAAGTATGGAAATAAAGATATCAACACTGTGGAATAGAAAAGTGAAGTGAGATGAATCTTGCCTTTACTGACAAGCAGCTCCATCAACACTAGAAAATAATGAAGCCTTATTTCTTATCTATTTGTGTCTCAAGTTTGATTGACTTTCTGTCTAGGTAGAAACCTTTTTTTTGTATAACTTATAATGATGCTCACCTACATGGATTTTTCCGTGTGTGAAGAAGTGTGGCCAGACAGCTCTTTCCCTCAGTGAGAATATTAATAAGGGTTTATTTCCACTTCCTAGCCACCAACTTTGATGACATTTCAGGGATTTTAATTATACTTGAGAAATCAAACCCCCTATCTTCACCATTCTTTCCCCTGCCAAAAGTGTTTGAAATTGATAGGCACATTCAGAAGTTATTAGGTGGAAAACACAGCAACACATTCACAGCAGTATGATTGTACAGGAAAGCAGATGAAAAGTTAGGCTTTGATGAAAAGAAAGGAACAAAAAGCTTTTCAAAGACATTCTTTTTTTCCTGAAACAAACTTGTAACAAAAAGATAACTTGATATGAATCAAGAAGGATTAGACCAAGCGATCTAGCTTTGCATGTTCTTCCATTATATAGTTCTAGTCTGCAATTTAATGAGTACTTATAGGCATGACAAGGTAACAGGAAAGGGCAAGAAATGTGAAGTTAAACTTTGGCATACATTTTGAAATTTCGTGTAATTCCTAAGGAATTTTAAAGTTATACAGGAAAACTAAAATTAAGTTATTAAAAATAGAAAACATTATTATCACAATGTAATTTTAAATTTCAACATTATTTGATTACTGCACTGCTGTTGATACTGCCATAGCATAGACTTCCAACTTTATTAAGAAGTAGAAAATGAAATTCCATTTACTGAGATATTTTTAAAAGCCGCATGACTTAATGAACAATCTCCAGCAAAGTTCAAAGGCTTCAAGATTTTAATCAGTTTAAAACTCAGATATATACCTATTGAACATGAAAACATTACTAGAATAAGGAATAATACATAATTATGGTTCAAAGTGATAATGCTTCTGCATGTAATTTTTATTCTGAACAGTTACACACTCTAAATATTGTTCAGAAATCTCACAGAGCCAAAAATTAATATTCCATCAGTGTACATTATACCTGAAAACTCCAAATATTCTTATGATGAAGAGTAATATCTGCCAAAATATAAAGAACAAGCGAACTATTTGCACATATTGGTTGAAATTATTAAGAACTAAAATTGTATTTGAAGACTTTTTCTAAATGCAACTACATTATTAAGTTTGAAACAAATACACCGTGCTCTGGCAGCTACAATGGAAATAAACAACTAGCACCAGTGTCCCTAAAGTAATTTATTTAATTGTAAACTTCAGCACATATTTAGTGTTTCAAATTTTTCTATGCATTGACATTCTGATTGCTGGCACTTCAGAATATACACTGACTAAATATACTTTGTATCAGAAGAATGTACTCATCTTTGTAGTACAAAATTGAAAGAATGGGATAATCTTAGTAACCATTTAACTGAGGAGATATTTTTTCTGCAGTCTGAAGAGAACAATGAGACAATACCAAAGGCTATGTAAACATGAGAAGTGATTGAAGACTTAAGCAATGGTTTTTGAATGTCAGCATACCAGATATAAAGTTCCTTTCCTTGGTATGCATGTACATGCATTTCTGGCAGAGAAAGGAAGTTAGTTCATGCTGTAGGTCAAAAATCTCTGTGGTGCCAATCAGAAAGTTATACATTACCTTCTGCCTATTTCTCATTGTAAAGAGCATAAATCGTGTCCAGTATTCAAAGCATCTGGTGGGGGCCAGCTCCACAATCTAATGCAGGTAATGTAGTTCTCCTCCACGTTAGTGTGTGTACATATATATAAATAGGTTTTTCCTCAATAAGCTGTAATGTAAACTACTACAACTAAGAGGAGAGTTCATTTCAAGCCTCAGCTTGCCCCTCTTTCTTCTACCAGGGACAGAAACTTTAAAAATACTTGATAATAATAGAACATTTAATTTTATTGCCAACAAAATCACTCTCATTGGCATCCCCTCCAGTGACCTCTTAAGTGAAACCAGAAGCAATGTTCCTTTCTCTTCCTCCCAGCAAGGCACTGGTTTTGACATGTCTGCCTGTACTCTTCTTGGCCTTGGAGACCTCTTCATCTTCCAGCTCTCCACTGATATCTCTTCACATCTATGTCACTGTATTCTCTTGCCAAAGAGATGCTGTTCTTGACCCTCTTCTCCTACTTACCTTGCTTCTCACTCCAGATAATTTCACCACAGACTACATGCAATTCAGCAAAGTCTCCAGTGCTGACAATTCACTGATCTTGTTCCATCCAATTAATCTAACCTCTCTCTCCTCAAATCAAAGTTCAGCCCACTACTCTGCCAGGTCTTTACTGATGTCTAGCTATCAGTTTACATGCCAGCCAGCACTATTCTCTTTTTTTTACCCCTGCAAATCTTTCCATTTATCTCCTTTTCTCATAGCACTATCACTGTACTCCTTATCCTCACATATAATTTTAGTCCATTTGGACTCACATTTCAAGTTAGTTCTAAAGCTCTTTCAGATTAGTTCTGCTTAATTATTCTTTCCTGACTATTCACATAACTAAAATATAAACTTATGGCTCTCCTACCCCAGTTTGTCAGTGTTTTCTACAACTTCAAGAAGTACCAAGGATTATTCTTCAGCTCCAGAATTTGGTCATTGCAGGATTCTCTTTGAATCCCTTCAACAGTTCTCTTCTTACAAAAGCACAAGCATTGTCAGGTTACATAGACAAGTACTCCACTGTTTATTCACAGTGCAATGTTTCCAGCTGCATCCTGGTGTCAACCCTGACCACTATTTGTTATATTTCAAGTTATTAGCTTACTCCCAAAAAGCTTCCTAGCACTGATAGGGGTACCCAAACTGCCTGTAAAGTCACCTTATCTGTATTCTGCCACTTTGTTTTGCCTTGGCAAAACTGAGGGTACCAGACATTTTTGCAGCTCACTTCTTTGTGTTTCTCTCTCAGCTGGACTAACACCACTGAACTTGGGGTGTCCAAAACTGAGGCACTCTGAACAGGGCAGCAATCTGTGGAGCTATCAGAAAGACAGGCACATATACATGAGCACTGAAATCCCTACTTATCTTCAAATCAACTCACATATTTTTTACACTAAACTCGGTAAGTCATCTGATAAAAGAGTTTACTTCTTTCTACAAACCTTGTGCTTGCTTTGTCCTTAAAACATGCAGCAATATCTCTGCCCTGAAGAGAACAAGCACAGGATGACAATGGAGTTCTCACACATACAGACAGAAATCACAAAAGGTCAATTATTCCTGACTGAAGGGAAGCCACCTGCAGCACCAGGCAGAGCTGGTTTCAAAGCAAAATAGTGATAGCAAAAAGATTTCCTGATATCTGATGTATGTGAAACACTTTATGTATGGTTAAAATGCAAAAGAGGTAAGAAGGAGCTATAAAAAGGGCTACAGCTGCATAAGAACAATAGCAAATGAAGAACTGTTCCAACAGAGGATACCCCATTTCTGGTCAATGCCACTACTTATCTGTACAAGATTCTTCCCTCACTTTTCTTAGAGAAAGTGTTTTTCTGTTTGCCCATTCACTGATATTTCTTACACATCTTCATGTTCATTTGTGGTGTATCATTTTACACCTGGTTGTCATTCTTTAGGAATGGTACTCCCCAGTTCAGTGCCCCCACCAAAACTTTCCACACCACAGGCCACTCATCTTTTCCCCACCACAGGAAGTACAGGGCAGGTTAAACACCTCACCTTGGTAGCCCTTTTTTATTAACCCTCAATTAGCCCTTTCTTTATATTCATTACTACTGAACAATCCTATGCCTATGAGTTGGCTGGACAGGTACCATGTTTGTGATCAGTGTTTTACTCTGCCTTGCCTTGCCTTTTTAACTGTCCTGGACATTGACAAAACTTGTACCTGTGACCTCAGCAAGTGCAACACTCAGCACAACTGACCCAGGTGGAGTAGGCAGCTTGGGGTGGAGAACATGGACATGAATGCCATCCTCATGGATGGGAACTACCTGCACAGTAACTGTGCCTTGTACTAGCATGTCACAAACCAGAAGCACAGTATATTTCCAAATGAAGTGGTAACCAGGAGAAACACACTGGACTTCAAAGATTGAACTAGTATCCAAAGAACAATTTAAAAAATAATTGCAGAAAATATTCTGCAATACTGAGAAGTATTTCAGTTCACAGTCTTGGCAATTGAGCAATTTAGCTACTAAATGTTGTGCTAGCCTCAGGAACTGATGAGATAGTTCCTACAGCCTGGGGATATTATCTTCTGTTACATGAATTCATACACCTGCAACTTATATGGTTATGTATGTTTCTGTGAATTCAATTTAAATAAAACAAGCATTGAAAGAAAAGAAAAAAGGTGGTATCAGCAACAAACAGATGCAAATATTGCTAGATTAACCAGGTCATTTTGTTGCCAAAGCTAGACAAAGGGCCCAAGAGCCATTTGCTGATCTATAAGCAGCCTTGTAAACACCTCTCAGCAAGGTACAGCTCCATCTGGCACGAGACAATTTCTTGCATTAGAATTCTGGTATCACCTCCTGCTTACACCACACTACTGAACCATCTCAGAAGCTCTGTACATGATCCAACAGTGCCTACACTGGCACTCTGAATGTCTGCATAAAGAAAGAATGTGTCCTTTCACAGGAAGAGATAAAACAAATAAAGAGATTCTGGAAATATCATTAAACTGCATAGGAAATATTTTTCCTTTTCAATAGTATCATATAAGGATGCACATTTTCTGCATAAATGTCCATCCTTTAAAGAGTCAAGAGCAATATCAGAGTTTATCAAAAGGGCTTGATCTGTTTAAATAGATTGATAAAGTTAAACATGGAGGTTCTTTTGTTGATCTACCAATTTTTTATAGTTAAATCATGCCTTCCCTCCACTATGAGTTTAGATAAAGATGCAAAAAGCAGAGGCTGTCTCTCTGTTATAAAATCACCTTTTTATGGCAGCAAAACTGAAAGATAAACCAGACCAGTGTATTCTCTTCCACTGGCACCAAATCCAAGTCCCCCCACTACTATCTAATATTTACTTTCAAAGCTGTCACATTCATCACTCAACTTTAGAGTAATAAACACTCCTTTCAATCCTTTCAAATTTGGATATTTTGATTCCTCTTTATGCAAGGATGCCTTCATTTTATAACTCTACATATCAGAAATTTTCATGTGCTTACTGTGAACTGTGTACTCCCTGATCTTTTGTGATACATCCCTTGAATTGCAGGAAGACCAAAAGTTTTGTGGCATATTTTTCCTGGACTGCTAGATTATTTGACTCTTCATATAATAACCTGCTAATGCAGGTTCCAGGCCAATTCAAGTAAGTGTGGGTATGTTAGGACAGCTAGAAAAAATCAGCTATTAAATGGAAAGCTAGTTCCAATCTCAATCACTTTGTCATTGCACTTCCTTAATGAAATGCTAATGAAAATTAAATCCTTCTCTGTGCTAGTAAAAATATATTTTCAATATTTATTTTCTTGCTGGCAAAATAGTTCTGGTTTATTTCTAGCTATTTTTTGCTCCAGTTTAACCAAGTACTTAACCCATCTAAATCTCTTTTATTTTAATCACAAAATTAGGGATGTTACTGGATAGCCATGGGATCTGGTTAGTTTATATGTCTCTTGTTATTTTTGTGCATTAGTATGAATTTGAGGTATGAAGACAAATGATATCATGCCATCTATATGAGTAAGGTCATGAGAACAGATTTCAGATTTACCTTCGACTTTCAGCAGAGCTTTTGTTGAATGGACTTCCTGTTAATTTCAAATTCTTCCAGCTTGAGATTCAGACTATTCTTTTATCCATTTTGAAAATTTATAGTAGTATTTCTAGTTATGCTGGGTTTATAAAAGCAAATTTCATTGTAGGCACAACCTGGAATGAGTCCTGTGATCCTAAACTACCTGTAACCAGTCTTGGCAATGGCAAACAAACAGAAAGATCACACTTTACATCACAAAGACCCTGAGAAATAACCAGACAATATTTGAATTTGTATTCTTGCACCAAGAAGGTTTTGATAATTTTAATATTAAATGTCATTAAATCCCTAATAGCTTTGCTGCTGGAATCCATAGTTGTATGTATACAAAGGCAGAATTTGTTCTTTTCTAACACACATTATGATTCTATGAATTCTTTTATTTATTACAAGTATCAACATCTGCATAGAAATGAAAACACTTTCATTTCAAAATAGTGTATCATTTTCAACAGGAATTTATTTATGCTAACAAAAAGATTTCAGCTGCTTTCAATCAAATATGTTATACATAAATATTCATATTTAATGGCGAAATTTGTGAACAGTGGTTTCATGTGTGGGGTATAAATGATAAATCATCCTCATCTAAGGAAAATTATAGACTACTTCTTCAGGAATTGCACAAAGGATGTGAGAAACCAGTCACAGAACCATTAAAAAGGAAATCCAGGGAAAAACTTAGAAGATTATTATGAATCTCATTGAGAACAACTCCTCTGGAACCACAGGTTTCTCCATGAACTATAAACATAAACAACTAATCTTGTCTTTCTTGTGCTGCAAAAATTCCCCTTACTCAATAACACTCTAAGATTTCCGTTTGGTACATGATCACAGTTGAAGCTCATGTTTATCAACAATGCATGATTCTTACAAAAGTTATTCTCATAGAATCTGGAATTTGCTGTATGTATCCAGCATGAGCTTTTAATTTTAATAAATAATAAATGACAAATGCTGAACTTAAACGGAAATCTGTTATATGATAACAGAAGTGTCAAAACATATTCAGAGTTTTCCCTGGAATAAGAATCTTATGGTGAAGCAAACATAACTTTTGCTGAATTATTTCCAGCAGACTAAATGGCTAACAGGTAAAGAATTGTAGTTTGTCAACTAAACATTCTTTACATCTGGGAATGAGAAGACAAATCAGTGTCCTTACACCTTAGTCTCCTAAAATACTGGACAAAAGATGCCTGCTTCCTGCAAATATATTTTTTATGTAAATTGAAGTACAATGTCTGGTCGTCTTTCCATGCACAACCTTCACCAAGAAGGTATCAATAAGGCACAGCAGAAGAATCCCTTTCAACTCCCCATATTCCAGGAAATCATATCTTGTTCAGCCTATGGCTACACTTCACTGTGAACTGCCTTTTTATGGCCATTCCAGGGGGAAAGAGTAAAAGGAGAGAAGGCAATGCAAGGGAAGGAGAGCCACCCAGTCCTGCTCAAACCATGGTTCTGTCTCCTCTCAGCCCCACCCTGCCCTCCTAAGGACAAAGCCCTCTCCTCCTCTGGCCTCTGCTCACCAGAGCATCTGGCTCTGCCACATGACATCTGAAATGCAAAAAATCCTAAAAAGGCCACCAAAGGCCCCAAAACAGCATGTAGTTGGCTAAAGAATGAGGTTACCATTTAAAGTCCCTTTCACTTACATAGCCAGATGAATTACAGATTTGAGCCTGTCTCAGGCAGATCCTGGTGGAAAGTCCTGACCATTGATCTAGGAGCCACTCAGGAGCTTGGGTAGCACAGTGCCTTGTCTCTGCCTCTCTCCTTAGTCTCACACATCTCTATGGGGAGGAAAAGGTTGCATGCCACTGGACTGGAAATAACAAGAGAAGAGATATGAATAGAGAGAAAGAAAACCACAAGAAAAGATACTGGACACCAAAGAAGGTAGATGATTGTGTTGCAGTGTCTTAAATTTTTATTGCATATATTATTTTAGTGTAGTATTTTTTCACGGTACAAAATTCCTATTAGTATGTTTCTATCCAAGTTATTGATAATTTCTTCTTTTGCATTTTCCTTTGAAGAATTATTGCACAATATCAGTCTATGCCTGATGAAAAACTTATTCTGGGATTCAGCTCCAGATTCAGGCACATGTAGATGAGAACTATATGTGAAAGAGGTTTTTTGTCTAAGTTCCTACAGTGGCAGGTGCAAAATTTAGTGTGTTTAGGCAAGTGAATAAAGCCTTACATACCCACCAGGAGCTCGGATGGGAGCTTAGACAATTATATCTTATCAAATCAGGTATTGTAATTCAAGCTGAAGCCCATCTTCTGGTAAAATGCTGTATTGAGAATCAAGATACTTTTGTCACTTGAAAATCGGCCAGAATAAAATTCATATTAAAGTTGTGTATTCATTCACCTTTTGTTCTATGTTTTTGTGGAATAAAAAATACCAAGAAAATTTAGTGCTTGAATTCGTCAATAACTGAAGATAAAATTAGGGTGGTTTGAAGACTAAATTATTTCAAAATTTATGTGGGTTTGATTTACTTGTTTTTCAAATGAAGTGTTAATTAAACGTTTTAAATATTAACTTTTAATTAAATACACTATATTAATGCATAATTATTCTTATTTACTGTGGCTTTCATAGATATACCCATATTTGTGTATAAATATCATTGAAATTTCGTCAACATAAATTGTTATATGCTTTAACTCTCATGAATTAGGAAGAAGTAAAAAGTGTCGTGTATTTCTTTTGTATATGTGCTACTGTGCAACCTTTATTTAAGAGTTGCTAAAAATTAGCTATATAAGTATATGCATTACTTTAGGTACAATATGCATTATTTAGTTTTATAGCACAGCATAGAGTTGGTTCTAGTCAAGTGTAAAAAACGGGACTTCAAGAAGCTAATTCTCCCCATCTCAGGATATCCCTTCAAAATGTCAGGACAATTCCTCCCTTTCCTCTCCACTGGATGCAGAAGGAATACACATGAACAGGCTGAATTACAAGGATGAACTCGTGTGTGATGAGTCATATTTCAAGGCAACTATCCTATTTCTAATGGCTGTCTTGCTGTTTATGAGGAAAGTGCAGAAGTAGTAACATCATCATAGGAAAAATCTAACTCCTCTGTGGTTAAGGTTCACCTCAAAGGTACCTAAAAAAGCCACTAATGAGGCTAAACCCCTTTTAAAATATTATCATATAATTCACACTCATGAGTTTAGGTGTGCAGACTTTGTGCTGAGTTTGATGACCCAATATATACCAGGCAGAACAACATGCAGACACTACCCATGTTGGGAAACCATCTGATTTTTCAAATTTCCAAGTCCCTGAGGGCACCCACAGACCAAACTGTCCCTGTACAACCTCCCTGGAGCTCCCTTCCACCCGTGGTCCAGGATTCCATTTCATCCCTCTCCAGGGCTCTCCCAGCCAGACATTCTCTGTGTTGGAAAAACACATTGTAAATGAGGTAGCAGTGTAGTTTAGTAAAAGGTGGATTTTTTTAATAGTCATCTGCATTAAAAAAAGAAATTCAGTAATTTTTTCTACACTAATAGTTCAGAAATTAGCTGCTTTTCTGAAAAGTATTTTTGAAATTTCTGCATAATCAGAAAACTCAGAGATTTCAAAATCTGTAATTCTACCCCGCCTGCAACAGTGATTATGCAAGCTTACCCCGCTTTTCTTAATAATTTCAGTAATGGTTGCTTATTGTATTTATTAACAGAATCTATTCACTATCTCAAAATTTATGGAAAAGCTGACCACTCATTTTGAACTTGTTTCTATCTATTCCTATCAGAATAGACATAGAAATTAATATTTTTATGGCAGTTTATTCTGTGCATGTAAAAGTGTCAATTATTTTTAACCTCTTAACTAAGAGAAGACACTTATCTGTCACTGAACTTTTGAGTTTGACATCAATTAAAGTTCTCCCATTAAAAAGGAGTTATTAGAGCAACATGAAGTCTTATACAATCAATCTGTCAAAATGATATTACTGCAAAACCTTCAAAAAAAAACCCCTTTCTTGTCAAACAGGCACAATTTGTAGGTGGCAGACTTTAACTTGAAAATGAAAGCCCAGAGATTCCCAAAAACCCTACTTTACCTCCATATATATGATAAATAAAAACAATTAATAATATATATATAAGATTTAAGTAACAAGATGTGACAGACCATGTACCCAAGAAAATACTTCTGTTTCTCATCACTTTAGTCACTAAGCCAAATAATCCACATGGGGGTAGGTCTAAAAAGGAGACACAGTCTAAACTGCTTTTAGTCTCATTTATTTATGAAAATATATAAAATATTATGTTTCATTAATATGAAAATAACCATATGCTGGCTGCAATAATCAATGAAAACAGCACACGGAAATATCAATATCAACAACAATCCAAAGTCTTCCAAATTTAAATAAAAGAGACCACTGATAACAGTGAACTCTCACCAAAGCAGAAAAAGCAGAGGAAAAGACCCATATTTGACTGTTCTAGTTACTTAAAAGAGCCTCTACTATAAACAGGCCTCACTGATATACTGTATTTAAGAAATCTAAAACATTTCTTTTGTTGGCTTTTCTGGGTTTTGTTGTTGTTGTTGTTGCTGTTGTTGTTGTTGGGGTCTTTCTAATCTTACTGGATTTTGGCCTTTGCTGGTTTGGAATGTTCTCGAATTTATTTTCTTGCTCCCTGGTTTGATTATTCACAGCTACATTGCACACCTTCTTTCTTTTAACATTTCATTTATCTCTATCATTACAGACAAACCTCTTTTTTTCTCTTGCTGAGAAAAGCACACTTTTCATCACTAAAAAGCTTCTCGCTAAACTAAGAGAAGCAAAAATGCATTTCTATTTCAAAGGGAATACTCTTCAAGACATATTAATTCTCTGTCACAATGAGAAAAAAAAACAGTAAACGAGGTTCCAGTGAATAGCAGGGAGAGCAATCAAATTTTCAGAGTCCAGCCTGCACTTCAGTGAGGCAAATTTTCACAGAAATTTAACCAACTAATCAACAGTTTCAATACTGCTTCTGCATTTGCTTTTCAAAAGGCAACAATTTAGGCACAAGGCATCTATTTCAAACCTCCCCAGAAGGGCCTGAGGAATAAAACAAAAAGGGTGAGATCAAGAGAAATGTGTAGTAGCCACTCTTTGACAGAGATATTGGAAAATAGGTAAAAAAACCTAAAGCATGTAGAAACCATTGAATGCCAACAGCTGTGAAATTGGTGTAAAAAGACAAAAACACTGCCAGCAAATCTTGTCCCATGCACAGGTTTGTAGACAGAAAACTTGTAATATTTAGAAGGATAATTATTAGTTCATGTTTTCCTTCTTTATAGGAGAGTTATTTGCACTGGCTTAAATGGCCATGTGACTTGACAAGCTGGAGGACAGCAAACACAGCTCTCACACAACCCTACAGCTAATCTCAATATGATTAACTACTTTTGGACCAGATTCCAGTCAAGACCAAGTAACAAGACACCAACAGCCAAATTGTTTAGCTGCATATGAGAATACCTTTTAATCTACAGGACAGTACTGCCTATAAGGCCCCAACAAAGATGGATTTTTTCCCAGAAAGTCACAGGGACAGAAAAGGGCTTTGTACATCATCGAAGTGTTGCGTCAAGCAGATGAAATGGATGAGTCCTAAAATAACAAATACCATGGAGGGAAAATTACTTGTACCCCAATTACGGGCAAACCAAGATTATCTCATATCCAAAAGAGAGTTCCAGTGAAAAAGAAAGCCAGTCTGGACTAGTTGAACCACAGAAAGCACTTGAAGGAGCACAACAGCTGATGGAATTTCAGAAGTAATTTGCACATTTTAGAAAACTATACTTATAGGAGCATGGACTTTTTTTTTTTTTTTTTAATGTTATCTGTTCATTTCTTATCTTGTTTTGCTTCTGTCATTTAAAATGTATCAGTAGCTTCCCACATTTGAGGCAAACATCTCATTTTGATAAATATTTCCTGAAAACATTAACTAAGATTAAGACTCTGCATTAGATATTTTCACCTTGCATAACTTGGAGATATACACACCACCCAGGTCACCTGGCCACCACATCTATAAAATACCTTTCCTTTTCCACATGCTGGGTATACTGAGATGGTAACAAAAAGAAATTCAACACAATTGTTAATTCAAAGACAAGGTGGAAGAAATCAGCAAAAACTATTTCAGTGCTACTTCTTTTCTTGCCAGAAAAATGCCTCTAATCTTAGCCAGCAAAACAAGGTGGCAATATCAGCCAGCATGACAATAAGAGGGGGTCATTCAAGACAGAGACTGTAGATACTCCTTTCTTTTCACCCAGACTTATTTATTGCTCAGGCAAGGCCCCACCAAACCTTTTATTTAAAGATCTGCAATGAAACACGTGTGCTAGACCACAGCGGAGCAGAGACATGGACACAATAGCTCCTGACACATGGCCCACATGCTCGTTAGCACTGCTGACATTGATGAATTATCTTGGAGAATAATGCACTGACCTCTTTTAACTGCTTTCTGATTTAATAGGCTCCATTAAAAAAAGAAATTTAAATCACAATCATGACAAGCCTAACGGCATAATGGTACATGTGACCTTCAGTTTGTGCCTTTTAGCATTTAACAAAAGCATATTTACCTGAATGCAAAAGCAAAAAAGGCTGCAAATTAACTCCTGCCTTCTACTGTAGAAGTTTAATCAGCTACAGAATCTTTTTATTTTCAGTCCAGAAACCCCTAAAACTAGATAACACCTATTTTAATTTATCTTTTATCTAACCATGAAATTCTGTGCATTTAGCTACAGAACCCCTCAAACTAGTTTTAGAGGATTTGGTGGAAATTAAATGCAGTGAAATGAAAAATGAGGTAATTTACTTGCCTTTTAAAAGCTTGCTGGAAAGGTGAACATTCTCAGCTATGATTTCAGTCTATATTAGTAGTGGTAAAATATGAATCCTCATGGCCAGCTATATTAGCAAAGGAAGAGTTTTTATCTAACTTATTTCATTTAAACTTCCTCACCTTTCAGTGAAAAGTTGTTTTCTGAAGATTTTTCTAGTAATTAATTTTTACAGTTTTTACATTATGCTATTTAAAGAGACACTGAAGAAGCACTCACTGCTCTTTGGGGGAGACATTCTGATTTTCAAATCCACCTTCCTGCATAAATCATATCTGCTATAAAATCCTGGGCTTTAGAGATACCTCAAGAAATTTTTCATAAAAGTATTATTCTGTCCATTTAAAAAAATTTATCATATGAAAGTTTCACAAAACATATCTATCTCACCCACATATAGTCTTTACTCTTTACAGATTATTAGAAAAAGAAGAGCAAAAATATTTTAGTAGTCTAAACAAAAAACTCTACAAATAAATTAATAATAACTTTCTTACTAAAATATTTGCTTATGTAATGATCACCATAGCTCTGCTACTTGAAAAAGGAATTTATGTCAGAAAGCTTGTATATCCTCTTCACATGCTACAAGTCAGCTATGGAAACTAGAGTCCAAAGAAAGATTTTCTTTTTTTTTGTTTTTTAATGTTAAGCAAAAGAAAGAATGAACTTCTTCACAGATATGATTTAAATCTCCATTTAAGGGGGAAAAAAAAGTTTTATTCAGGACCATTCTAATAAACAGTCAATAAATATGGTCTCATGCATTTGTGATTTATGTTAAATCACAAATGCACAGTGTGAGCTAACTGTAGGGCAAGTACAGGAATCATTCTATCCTGATGCACATCTGATTCAGTTCATGTATTTCTATATTCATCTCTATGAGAAAAAATCGTTAATTTTAACACAGTGGCAGTAGACTAGATAGTCAAGACATGTATGGGTGAACAATAAGAAGCCAGCCATTGAAGCTGTACAAAAAGCCTTGCTCCAAGATCATGAGCAATGTGAGCCTCTAAATGGGCTTACCAAGCACCAGCTTCAACCTGAAATAAGGCCTGGGTGCACGAGGGCCCCCTTCATCCTTCTTCCTCTCTCTTGTCCTTTTCTCCCTCCACCAGTTTCCATGAGATGGAAATGCAGATAGAAATGCCAGATGGAAATACAGCAAATACCAACCCATTTATCAAAGTGGGAGTCTCAGGTTCAAGGAACTAGGGGTGATGTGATACCTTGCACCTCTAAGCCACTTCCAGTAAAGTCAAGGAATTTTTACAGAACTCAAAAAATTGCAATTTTATTCTTCTTTCAAGATTTGCAGCTGGCCTATCATTTCAAAATACGAACTGGAGAAGTTCATAGTGTTTACTATGAAAACAATATAACATTTTTGTTGGCTATAAGCAGAAATAAGCCATACTTCATTATTCTAATGTGTTTTCTATTTGCATGGAACCTGCTGATAAGTTCTGGCAACAGGAGTACCACATAGTATTGGGGAAGAAAGAACAAGGAGAAAGAAGTCTCTGCTGGAACTTAAAGAAAGCCTTTACATATTTATAAATTGGCAATATTGGCCAGAAGTTAGTTAAGCAAATGAATATATTGTTCTATTATTTAAAATGTGATAAAATTTCTTCAAAATACTTTATATTAAAGTCTTTTAAGAGGAGTCAAACTACACTGTTGTTATGCTCTTGCTTTTTCTACTCTGAGGAAAAAGAAAGGACTAGTATTTTCAAGAAGGACTGCATGAAGGCTGTCCCTTCACGTTTCCAGAATGCCTCAGCATCACTCCTAGTTTCTTTAATACAATCTTTCTCTTCCTACTCTCTAGTTTCCCCTTGCCATTTGCCCTGACTATGAAGTAAAATTAGAAAATCATGGCTGGAATAGAAAAGAAAGGGGTTCATCTTGCCAAACTTAACCTGTGTAGGAATTCCAGGCTCTCTCTGTACTCAACACCAGGATAAGTATATCTGTAGTATATATGTATGTACAAAGAGAAAAATCCATCCTGTGTATTTTAAATACAAAGCTTGGAATATAATGTTCTTCAGGAGTGCTTAGGCAAATCTGTTTAGTGGAGATTAACACTGTAAAATATAATAGATTAATATGAAGTCTTGAAAGATCACTCTTACCCTAACAGGTTGTATCAGCTAAATTCCATATCTGATGCATCTGGTAGATGAAGTGGGGAGAATTTTATGACATTTCTTCCACAAAAGAAGATATAATCCAAGATACCTTGAAATCCTCTGCATAAAATAGTTTCTATAGGAGTAGCACTGCACAAACACAGCAGAATATCTACTTTCTGACACTGTCAAAAACATCTAGAAATCATTACTCTTAAAATTATTTTCATTCCAAGCACTGTTGGGAAGTTATTACGTATTGATTTAGTTGGTAGCCTATACTTATAAAAGGAGATCAAGAATGGGTTATGGTCCATGTTAAGAAAATATAGATATATATTACATTTACCGCTCTCCTTGTTGTTCATTGATTTGTTTTAAAGTGTTAAATTGCTTTATACAGTTTGTGACTTATAAGATTCATGGCATACAATTTCTAACAGAATACACCATAAATATGATCACTCCTATAACCTGTATATCTAATCCCAACACTAGTGTGATCATAAATTCCCAAGTAAGAGACCTAATTCTTCCATTCATACTGGATGCAAGTACGCTTTTCAGAATAAAAGGACCAGTATCCTTCATTTCAACTTAAGAAGAATTAAATTCTCATCTGGTTCCATTGTAATTAAAACCAGTTTTCCTTCCTATACTGTATTTTCATGTGGCTATTTATTTTCCTAATTTCCTGCAACAACATCTGGGGACAGAGCAACCAGGGAGAAGCTCAGTGAGGAAGGATCTGGAGTGGTGATCTTCATGTGAGCCCGTGGGAAGCCCAGCAACAAAGGCAGAAAACAGCCCACAGACTCTATGGACTGGAGAAAATCTCCTCCAATCTGAATCTTTCTATGTTTTTTTTTCTATGATTCTATGATTAAATACTACTTCCATGACCTTACCCTATAATATTCAAGTGACACATCTGAAAGATCACTGCTTCCTATGGAGCCCACCAAAATACTGGATCATTTCAATTGCATTTTACATGTACTTTTTCAAAATCTTTGAGGATGAAACACACACATTTCACAGAATTTAAAGGCTAAAACCATACTAAAATTTTAATGCCTGAATCACATAGCCTTATTTTGTGATGAGTGAGACGACAACTATTTAAATCCCACCTTTCTTTAGTGGAAACTAAAAGCTAATCCAAAAGACTTCACAGCAATAAGAGAAGAAAAAATGTAATACTTGTATGTCCACAGGCCAAACAATTCAAAGTTATTAGTTCTACTCAGGAGACATAGGAACATTTTAAGTTCCATGAAAACTTCATGGTAAAGATAAGTCATGTTTCAAACTGGAAAAAGCAATGTCCTCTTACTTAAAGGCTTAAAATACTACTTTTCACCCTTTTTTTCTAGAAATAAACATAAATCCATATTCATTCACATTTCCACTTACACTGTTTGCAGACCTTAAATAAAATCAGAACATTAAAATAACCAAACCACCCATAATTCAGGAAATATTCTTAAAATTGTGTGCACCACTCTTGCAGGAATACTTACTTTCATGGGGTTTGATGCAAGCCATGCAAACACTTGAAATAAGCAGCATTTCTTTTATTCAACTGCCACAGATGTCAATATAAAATTTGTTTGAGAGCAGTCAACATTGACACTTTAAAATATTGCAATGGTTGTTGTTGGATAGCTCAAAGAAAACTGGCATTTTTCTTAACAAAGCCAACTTAGAATCTAATAATTTAAGATTAATAATGCTGAACTGAATTATCAGCTGAAAGTTGTCTATAGTTCTGCCCTTTCTGTCGTAACAGTGTATAGGATGCTAAAATCTAGATTAAATTTGTTAAACTCAGTTCCCTAAATCCCATAGAGATTTTCATATATAATTGCATTTGAAATTTGTTATTAAAATGAGCTACTAAAAAACCTTTCTAATATTTTTCTTACACATATAAAGAAATCAAGAAAAATGTAAAAACAAGCTTTAGTAAACCTAAGAGATCCAGATTTTTAAGGATAGTTAAGAAATTTTATTAAGGAAAAGTTGCAAAAAACTCAAACTTGCCCATGTAGTAATGCATGTTTGTTGACAGTGCTTTACTCAAGTGCTATATTTGCACTCATTTGAACAGAACTCTTATAATGTTAATTGTCAACCTTTAACCTGTGACCACCTACTCTTCCTTATTGATCAGAAGAGCAATGGGAAGTAAGATTGAAATAATTGTTGCATCATAATCATTAAACATTTTCTCAGCAGTTCACACAATCTTCCTTATGCACTTTGAACATCCCCAAATTCTATCTTATGCAGCTGCACAGTTGATCAGAAAGTCCACAAGTGAATTGAGTTTGGATATTTTGATAACACATTTCTCAACCAGTCTCCATCACCAAAATTCATACCCAAAATGTAGCATTGGTTTTATTGTGATCAGAATCAGCTTTAAAAGAGCAACAGCATATTTGTGGCATAGAGTGGTGTTAATAGCAAGAAAATATGAGATAAGACACTAAATTATCAGGAATTAAAAGGACAACAGCTGTCAAACACATAATCCAGTCGAGACATTTATATGGCTTGACAGACTCCAGTGTTTTTAAAAATAGTTACTTCCTGTAAGTTGTATAAACAGGATACATAGGAGGTAGCAAAGAGCATCACATTTGTCCTCCCACATCCATGAATGACCGTTCTCATGGGAAGTACTGTTTCACAGTCTTTGCATCTGAGTGCCCTCAAAAACAGATAAATAGGATATCCTACTGAAAATATTTTTTCTGTGAATACCTCATAAAAAATCCTGTGATAAAACCAATTTTTTTCCTAAGCTATTATCAGAAACCAATATTTTTGACACTTAAAAATTGTTCTTATTCTCAGAGAAGACAGAGAATATTAATTCAGCTCTGTAGAGCTGAGATATGAAGGGAGGGCAATGAAAGAAAAATACAAAACCTGAAAATACCCACAATGCCTTCAGGATTATATCCAACTAACCTTACAAGTGTAACTCTACATTGGGCTCTTAGGATCATAACTTCTTACTCTGGGCAGGCTGATTTCCTCATGTATTAAATAATTTCTCCCACCTTTTTATCCCATTATGTAGAGTTATCCAATCCATTCTTCCCATAACCAGCACTGTAATATAGGCAGTCAACCAAAATTGGCTTGAAATAAAATTGGAGTATAATACCCACTTTATATTTTTGTTAAATATGCTAATATTTTATCTGTAATTCATTTTTTTTATTGACATCACACATCATGGACACAGAAGGGTGTTTGATATTGAATTAAAATAGGATGATGGAGCATAAGCTACTTGATATTTGAAATACTATGTATCTTTATAAGGTTATAAATGCCTATCTTACAAAAAAAATTAAAGTCAAGTTGTAAATTCTATAAGCAAGTAAGAAAAAGGTTATTAAAGTCTCAACAGCAATGAGAACTCCTTATGTTATGGAGCTGGAATCAAATTTTTCGTTGGTAACAAAAATATTTCTGTGCATCATTTTCATGTTTCACAGGGTGGTCTGACCTAGGAGAATGCTATATTGCAACAAAGAAACTCAGACATACATTATTAAAAATTTTGAAACTATCATGAAATGAAGCATCTAGACTGAGACATCTGCAATGGCATTTGTCTTATTCCTTGAGAAAAATAAAGCTCTGTTGATTAGTTTACAGTCTGAATTTATATAAAATTATTATGTTAACCTTTAGAATTCATCCAGGCAACAAGACTACCATGTCGTTATCTGACCATTTGCCAAGAGAAAAGTACTCTCCTAGATCTGGGGTTTTCCTTTATGTTAAGCTCTTATTTATGTGTAATATTTCTTTGATAACAAGACTAAAATCATAATAGCAATACTATCTTTCCCTACCTTCTGCTTACTCATAAATGCTGTCTGTGAGCATTTATTTTCATATTATTAACATATCTGATGTTTTCTACAGAGCCAAGACTATGAAAATAGTTGCACTTTTGTCTAGAGACATAATGATCATTTGTTTGATCTGATATCTGCTTGTCCTAATGTTTATTCTTGACCACATACAGCAAATACACCACTGCTCTCTCTCACTTTCCAAGCCCTATGGATTCACAATTGTTTCTATTTCTACCACTTAAATACTTTTCTTTGTGTCCACAATGTAGGAAAACTATAAGAATTTGAGGGGAGAAGAGATATAATCACACTCACATAACATGAAAACTGAAAGAGACTTGGATTTACATTGAAATAGCAAATTGAAGAGGAATTTGATATTGCCTAGATTAACAAAGAAAAGGCAAATAGCTCCACATTCTGTATTAAATCTTATCTTTTTTAAATGTGAAAAAAAAATAAGGAGACTGTGACTAGAATATCATGTTCAGGTCTGGCCTTCTAAATTACCAGAAAGATAAGGAAATACCAGGGTATATCTAACATATTTTTTGGAGGAAGAAAGATAGAGCACATAAATCAGTTTGATGAGAAAGTTTTCAAAATGAAGCAAGAGCATAATTTGGCTTTACTGATTCAAAAAATCCAAGAACATCTTTAAGGAAATTATTATTCTGAGCTTGCTCTTCTTATGACTTTCAATTTTGTTTTTTATCATAATATTGCTTTCTTTCCTTTTGAATTTGAGTTATTCCAAATGAATCATCCAGCGGCAGTCACTCATTATTTGCCTTCAGATTTCTGGGGCTGGTTAAAAGCTGAATCCCTAAGTGGCTGAGCTTGGAAGGCACTACTGGACTCACAAGAAACCTGGGGAGCAGCATTAGTGACTGCTCTCTAGCAGGACTATGTGCAGCTGATCACACTGATAGCTTCTATTTTTTTCACATCCTTTGTCAGCAGGTCCTTTCCCCATTCAATGAGGCTCGTACGTCCCCTTTTCTTCCCTTTGCTGTTGGTATACCAGTAGGAGACCATTTTTGTTTTTCTACTACTAGGTCTAACAGATTCAAAGCTAAAAATATTTTCATGGTGATAAATTAAAGTTATTATAATATTGTATATTCTAAATGACATATGAATCTTTTTATTTCAGTGGAACTAATAATCAAAAAAGCCCACAAGGTCTGGAAGCAGCAAGTAGAATTCATGGCAATCAAATGGTCTTTTCTCATAGGCAATCTTGTTTTTTCCCTTGTGAGCAGTGTTCAGACAGAAGTGGTTTCTACATGTGTTGTTGGCTAATGTGAGAGAAGGGAACAAGATCTGAATGAATTCTGGGAAAAACATTTGGTGACGCTTGCCTGAACAATCACAGCCAGGCATGCATGGATATGACCTGATATCTCCTCAATCAGAAATGCATTCTGAACACCAGGCTGCTTTAAGGTGCTTAAAAACAGAGAGGGAGCCCTATTTCTTTCTCTCTTCTTTCTCAGTATGATCTTTGCCATACAAATGCCATCCTACTGGAACCATCTTTCAGGCACAGCACTTCCAGCATATGGGCCTGAGTTGCTCGGATGGTGAGAAAGAGACACCAGACCTGTCTTCTCCTTACATCCATCTGTGGAGGACCAGGTCCTTGAGGCAGCAGATTTGATCCAGGGAAAGAAGTTGTTCTGATGGGGAGGTCTCCCTAGGAGTCCAGAGAATAGTCTGAAAGACTAAAGCCCTCATGGTCAGAGTCACACACCTCCACAGCACAGGATTTCTTCTGAGGAAGGCACTCCAGAGAGAAGCACATCAAGCATTCTGGGCAAGTTATCACCTCTGGCTCTGGCTGGGCAGCAGAATGGCATTGCATAACACATCTGCTGGGTTGCCTCTGCTACCTTCTTAAAAAGTGAAGAGAACCTCAAACCACACCAAGTGCCACTGTGCAAAGACACACAGAGGAAAAGTCATGAGCCCATGAACCCTCTTACAGAGCAAGGAACCTGCTTCTTGCTTTTTCCTCTCCCTGCACAGAGAGCCATCATGCCTCTCACCATGAGGAACCCACAGCTTCCACAGAATCTCACCCTCTGTACCCATCAGACATGTTTATCTACCCATTTGGAATTCCTCCTACAGACCACTGTGTCAAAACTTGATATTCAAAAATGCTGCTTCTGGCAAGGCCCTTCCTTAAACATGTTTTCATGATTTGGCTTAGCATGCAGCTAGGAAAGAAGTGTATTGGAAGCAGAGTGCTCTGCTGAATGACACTTGGCAGCTCTTGAGACAGACGTGGCAAGGGTTTCCTGTACAGAGACACTTGGGAAGGATAGAACACCAGCTCAGGCTGACATAAAGATATCTTAACAAAAGTCAGTCAGCAGAGGGTCATCATCTCCACACAAAAGCTGTCCATGGTTCTCTGGTGACTCACAGGGGTTTGCAAGACAAGAGAGTAAAAATCTATGTCTCTACTGAGAGAAGCACTGCAGAGGACCCCTCAGTGGGGATGTGAAACCTATTGAGTCATCCTGGGCAAATAGGGAAGAAATGCAGAAAATACCCTTTATACTTCAAGGCAACCTTCATAAATAAAAGTTAGCAAAACCAAAATCCTAAAGGGATATACAAAACCCCTCTTGATGACAGGAGAAGCCTTAAAATATTTCAATTTGTGAACATTTGACAGAAACAAATATTTTCCTAATACAAATTGTGAAGAAGCTCATGTTCTGCCTGCTCAATGATTAAAAGGCAGCCAGAAAAAGTGGGTTTTTATGTTCCTTCTTCTAATTAATATTCATTGCCATCTCCCTGAGATCACCATGGATTCTGTTCTCACATCTTCATTCAAGGTGGCTATAGTCTTTCCCAGTAATTGCTTCCACCAAAAGCATATGTATAGAAGGCAATTTCAGAGCATCTGTCTACTGTCATCAGTTTTAACAAAGAATACATTCCAGTAAACACTGCTGAAGAGATTAGCCAGGGTTTACATCTTTGTTTTTTTAGGCAGTCTCACAGAAGAACATTTCATTGCAAAATCTACATAGAGGACATACTGTTTAGGTTACATATAAGTAAAATCTCCAAATGCCAAGGTAAAATCTGTGAACAATGAACAGTACAATCCATAAGACCATTATTATTGCATCACCATTTTTTTGTGCAAGGGCTTGACTTCCAGGAAATCTGCTAGTTATTACTATGTACTACATAAGACTATTCTGCAGTCTCAAAGATTCTGACAACCAAGACTTTGATTTGATAGGCATCTGACTTTCTAAAACATATCATCAGAAGACTGTGGGTGAACTGTGCTATGAGTAGCACATCCTCATAGTTTGGATTTTAGCAACAGCTAAAAAACTTTGGACCACCTTTCTTTTTAGGGTTGTCATTAGCTTGGCTCCAGAAAATTCTGTATGACTAATCATATTAATAACAGAGATTAGAGGGTTTTGAGGTAAAAAGTTTAGCAGAAAGCTGATAGAGCTGAGAAACTATAATAAACAATGTAAAAAAAGTAAAGAGAAAAAGTAAATTGGTGTGAATTTAACAGTATTCTTTGCCCTAAATATGCAGAAGAAAAAAGCAAGGAGTTATGTTTTAGCTAAATGAACCACACTTTAAATTTGAACCTTATATTTCATCCTCAATTTGTCAGTTTCCAATTACATCTTTCAACCACAGTCCCAAAAACTGGAAGTATTTGGAAAAATATTAAATTGTTGTAAGCATTAAATACACCCGGTTCCTTAAAAACCTGCTAATGAATGATCTGCAAAGAAAACTCCATTATTAAAAAATCTATTAATTATTAATTAAACAATTATTAAGCAAGAACCTGAGTTACTACTGGCTGCTCATCACACTTTCATTCATATTTCCTAAGCAGCTGGTCAGAAGTAATAACATTTAAGTAAATAGTTCAATTGTGGGATCATGGAGTAAAAATCATCTCAGTCTAAACTAGCAAATTCCAGTTTCTCCTGATCATAGAATATCCATGAAAATGTGCAGATGAGAAAATGGATTTAAATTGCATTTTGAGATAAAGCAACAATTTACAATTTCTACAAAGCTAAGATTGAGGGTGATCAAAGCAGAGCCTATCATATCAGAGCCTATGTTTCTCCTGGAGTTCCACTGTGCTCCCACCAGCTTCATGCATTCTGTCAACATTATACAAAAATAAAGTGATCAGCTGCCTTTCAGTTGCCAAAACCAAATTAGAAACACAAGTCTATTTTAAAGACCATTTCTATAGTTTTTTTCCCCTTAGAAGATTCATTGTTTTCTTAGGGAGATAAAAAAAAATCAGATTGAATGTGAGAAGTTTAAAATTGTACCTGAAGAACTCCATGAAAGAGAAGCCATAACCATGCTGTTCAGCAATTCCAGCACAAACAACATTTGCAGATGCTCCAATCAATGTTCCATTACCTGCAGTTCAGAAAACAAAGACCAGTTTATAGTTGTGCTCTCTTTCTTACTCTTACTATGTTTATTCTGTGTTAAAATCCCAAGATGGATTCATTACAAATGAAAAATCAATTTCTGTTGTACAGGCTTGGAAAGAAACATGTAGTCAATACCTCCACATCCTATAAATAGCTTCATGCTTTGAAATATATGCCTGGTATTATTCCCTGCTTCTACTTAGGCCAGAAAAATAGGGAAGGAACATAGCACCAATAAGAAAATAACACCAGAGATCTGCATTCAGATAAACTTGTTGATTTTTAGTTTTAGAATTTAATTTCAGTTTTAGAAGGGGCCATCAGATGAGGTGAAAAAATGAGATAAATTGGGGATGCTAAGAAAAATGGATACCTTTTGTCAATGTCAACTCGATATTGACAATGTAGTGTTTTCTTTATTGATAAATTAGTTAATTTGTAGGATTTGTTTGGAGTTTTTTAACAGAAATTTAAAACACAGTAACTGTGATGATGGAGGAGAATGGATCAGTTTCACATGTCTCTCCCAAGGCAAAAGGATCACAGACTTTGTTTATCTAATCACCACAGTTCTTCAATAAATAAGGAAGCATAATTTCATTTACCAAGTTACCTTATATAAGCCCCCATAGGAAAGAAACAACAACAAAGAAAAATAATTTGCCACGTTTACAATGTGCATCTATTCGCACTTCTCTTTTCCCAAGCCTCTTCCAGAAATTAGTTTATTTCTTCATTTTCTCTAAGCTTTTAACAATCTGGCAATGTATAGAAGTTAGGTATCCAGGGCTCAGAAAGACCGACCCATTTTATGTATCATTCCCATGAGTCATTCCTCAGAGTTATACATGCTGCATACTTGACTTCCACAAAGCAGATGGCTTCTGCAAATGTTTCTGATCTAAGGCACGACTCAGGAAGTGACAGTGACTCCTACATGCTGTTCGCTAACTGAAGTTTTGAACAAAGGAGGTAAAAATCTAAGAGAATTTTTTTTTATGCTTTGGTAAGTTATCTCTTTTTGCCATACATCACTACATTAACAATCCATTATTCTAAGCAGAAGCCTTCCTTTCCTCCTGTTGACATGTAGTTACTCTTCTTATTTTGGTTCTGTTAAAAAATTTAGCTCCATGGAAACTTTTCTAGTCTGACTTTGAGAGAAACAGATCAAAATGTAGTTAATGCTCTGGTTAATTGTTTTAATTCAGTAAATGTTTTGGGTCACCCAGAGATAGGTATATCAAAAATTATCTCAGAATACAGGCAGAATTATTCCCCCAAAGTATTCACACATGGTACTGTTATGGCCTTCTGCATCTGAGGGTGCACACAAAATTAGCACACATGTAGAAATATTCTTAAAAAATAATGTAACACTCTTAAATTCAACAAAAATGAAGTCCTATAATTCAGATGTGTTTAACTGGTCATTATAGTGACAGATCAACAACTCTGAGGAAAAAACTAAACCCTGAAAGTCATTCAGGACTTTTTTATTATTATTTTCAGTTGATTTCCTGAAAGCCAAAGCTTTCCAATAGATTTTTTTTTTCAATTGAGTCCAAAGAAAATGCATGATTCTTATTTATTCCAGGATCGTCAATTATTATCAACATACATTAGGCAGCAAAAAGTTTTTCATCCTGGAGTAGAGACCAGAACAAAGGTATCTATTGTCTCAGGTGAATGGCCTAAGCAACACCTATTAAGAACAGTAGACTGGTTTTATTTTCTCATCAGCAGCCTCAAACAGCTCTAGATCAGATGCCACTATGGAATAAGGAAGAGACAGAAATCTTGGAGATTTCTTGAGATGAGAAAAGCATTCCACACCTTCTCCCTCTAGTCCCAAACAGACATTTTAATTCTCCCTCTTTGGTTTCTAAATTCCCTTTCTGCTCTCCTAGGAGCTATGCTGGGTGACCTGCTTCCTGCTTGCTGTTTTAAAGGGGCTGGAGCTCAGTGCAAAGATCCTGGCTGTCTCTGAGGACTTCTATTGATGTTGGTGAAACTGCACATCAATACAAGAGTGTATCCAATTGATCATAAAACTGTTGTATCATCCTTGTGAGACACCAAGAATTATTTGTAACCTCAGCTTCTTTTCATAGACAGAAAACCTGTCCCATGTGTGCTTTAGGTGTGAAGAAAAAAGAATGATTAACATCATAAGAGGAACAGAAACCTTTAAAAAATAGTGTCTGGCACTGGTCAGTAGGAACATCACAGCTCGTTTCCTTTGTCATCTCTCTCTTTACCTCAAAGTATATCCTAATTACTTTAATGCATGTTTGAAAATACAAAATTGAACTTGGAACAACAGCTTTCCTGGTAGGTGCTGCCATGAGAAAGCCAAGGCACAAGGCATGTGGCTTAATTGAAAACAGAACAAATGAATGCAGCTAGATGTAATTAGAGGAGTCAGGAAGGAACACTTCAGGAATTTTCAGTTCCAAACTAATCACTAGTTTACAGCATCCAAACATTCCATAAGAGATTTCTGTTCTATGTGTAGCAAAACCAGTCATCACTCTCAGAACAATGTTACTGCAGACAAGGAATACAGCTCTGGCTTCAAATTAAAGAAATGAGACTGAAACTGTGCTTGTCCCACGGCTCTGACTAGATACAGCCGAGATCTCCAAACAGCACGAGCTCTCCTATACTGTATGGGCTCTAGTAATGCCTTCACATAATGAAGTATTATGGAAAGAGTTTCTACTTCAGCAGTGAATTGATTTCCCCAAGTAGATTCACTTGAGAAGAAATCGTCACCTTAAATGCTATCTGTGAGGAGCAGCATTACTTTTTCATTTGTTTGGAGCGTGCGTGCAGTTTAATTAGGCACTGGCTCAGCAGGCTTCAAAGAACTGCTCTCAAGTTAACAACAGAGGCAAACTTTTGTTTCACCTCCCAGGAACATCTGTCTCCATGGCACGAGTTTAATTCAGTGGTGAAACCAGCAACACTGTGACCTTCTGAATCATGGAAAACTGAAGACTAGGTTAATGTACACATTAAATTCATTCTGGTTGATGTAAATTAAGAATAGACATTTTTTAGGACTTCACCCAGCCTTCATTTCATCTTCCCATCATCTGCAATTTTAAAAGCAATTCCGCTTAAAAAAGCTCCTGCTTGCTCAAAACAAAATAACATGGATCAACTGTATCGACACATTACAATAACCAGTCTGTTTTGAGGACTCCTGTTGTAACTTTGCTGGTGACTCCTACTCACCCTTTATCACAAGGCAGGTAGCTACTGAGAAACTGGATTCACTGCAATGAATTGTTTTATTTCTAATGTCAATAGTACGTGATATCTATGAAGTAATACATTTTACTCTCAATATCTCTTCTTCCTTTCATTGTTGACAGACTATGCACACTGTTGTCAATATTAACTATGCTTAATAGTTCATAAGCATAAAATCAAGTGAGACCTTTTTCTTAATGAAAAAAATAGTAATTCTAAGTAGCTACTTATGCTACACAGAAGAAAATGGCAGAGAAATCTTCGCAGATCATAATCCTTTTTCCATGGAGCTGCCCTAGTCTTGCACAATCATTTCAGAAACAAAGTAGAAAGTCTTCTACTACCTCTTTCTAGAAAAGGTGGTATAAGAGTTTTTCTGATATTTCTCAAGGAAAATAATTTTGAATATCTTTAGGGAATGTGAAATCGACCCCAAGTGTAAGACAGTATTTAACAGTTTTAGTTAAGAATAAATCTATCAAGAAATATCCAAGCCCCACAAATTAAAATGTGCCATTTTATCCCCAGCTAACTTGGATCTAGAAGCAGGAAGATGTTGATGAGGTTTGGTAAGCCTGATTTGATAGCTGCACTTCTTTGTAGCTGCTTCCACACAACCCAGCACTCAGCTATTGCCCTGTGCAGCATGGCTCCTTCAGACACTGCCAAATCTGAACCCAGACCTTGCACACCACACACTGTGCACCTCTGGTGGGCCAGACAGCCTCTTCCTCAGTAAACAGTTTGCCCAAGTCACTCTAGCCTGCAATGCACTGAGGACCAAGGCTGGGAGAACTGATTAGGCTGACTGAAAGAAGGGCTGGGAAATCAGATTAGAATCACAGCAAGAAAACTGAGAGAGTTTGAATCAATAATGTGCGTCCTACAACTTCAAGCCTCATCCTCAGCTATTGATTTTTATTTGTCAGCAGCACATCTATTATATCTAAATGCTGTTGGTTCTCAGGAGACCCTTTGGCATTGCCTACTCAAGAGAAAAGCCTAACCCTTTTTTTTGCTGCGTTAATACATTTGCTTGAAAAATCAACTAAAACTGCCTGGCAGGATTAGTGTTTATTACTCAAAGCAGCGAGAAATCAAAGGGAAGGGATTATCACTAATAAAGCTGTTTGGCCTGGCATAAGCAGCCATCATAACAGTAACTTCCTTGAATATAAAGGCAAAAATACCTTGGGTAAAACCAAGCAGATGGCTAAGAGAAAAGTTTGTTTTGCTGTGAGATTTACAGACCATTTCCCTTCCACATGCCCTGATGGGGGAGAACAAGCTGTACCTGTGCTTAACCAAGAGTTCTTCTGCATTTTCTCTCTCCTGTATCTCTGGACAGCTAATGCAGATGTTAAAAAACTACCCTAAAAGCTCTGAGAACAGCTTTTCCCTAGCCTTTAACAAGCATTTGTGACAGGCCCAGTTTTACACAGGACAGCTGTTCTGCTGTCCAGACAAGGATTCTCTTTCTGAAACAAGGAGTTTTCCACAGTCGTGAATAATTTTCAGGTGAGGATTCTCAGCCCTGCTTTTTGCTGTGATGAATCATGAACACTGACCAGTTCTGGTTTTGATTAGCTTTATAGAAGACAGACTTCACAGTTTTCATAAATTTTCAGTTTCACACAAAAGCAATACAGATTTGCCTGATTAAAAACAACAATAACAACAACCCACATTTATATTCATTTGTTCAATGTCCACAAGTCTTGAATATTTTTGTCACCAATGAAGAAGAGAATCAAGGCCAATTGAACAGTAGTATCCCTAAAAGCAACATCAAGGCATAGGCATGCATGAACTCATTTCATACTGTTATTTGTGATAAAATGCAGTCTTATGATACCAACATTTTTTATTTTACTGATTTGGAAACATTTTTAATGGTATATTTCTACTTATATTTCTACTTACATTTCTATTTCTAAATGCATACACTTGACATTATAGGGGAAAAAATTGAGAGAACATGAATGAAAGTTTTGAGTTCAATAATCAAGAAAGTTCATTGAACTGCATTCAACCCAATGGTTTAAATCAGGTGAAATTTACCACTTTTTCTCACCACTATAACACCAGAAGCAAGATAATTGTATAAGAATTACACTACTGACTGCTCATTGTTTACTTTTTGCTATAAGAGGAAAAGGTGAAATTTAAATTTGTCATTTTTTTATCAGAAGTGTGAAATAAATAAGGTGAGTTGCTGAACATCCTGCACTTGTTGTTTTAGTGACCTAAAGAAATCCATAAACTTCTATGAAATTCAGACATCTATAAAAAATACATAAAACTTGAGGTGGCCACTAAAGCCACTTTTCTCCTCTGAGTCAATCTACCCAGGGCAAGTGTAAAAAAATACCATTATAATGATGGATAGTGCCAGCAGTCTGACACACCATTCCCCCATGCCCTGAGACACATATTCAAGTAGCTTTCAGTTAATGCTTTTAATACTGCACATATTTCATATTTTTAATGCTGTACATATTTCATCTCTGATTTTTAGATTCAAAGACTCAAAATATGTCTCAGTTTCACAGCTTTGCCACATGTCATGTTAATGGGGACGAAATATTGAAAAACTGTTTCATATACAGAAACCTGGCATAAGAGTACATTATTCTTTACTTTACCATAATATACTTTGAAGATAACTGTCCTAAATAGATTTATCAATATCCATATAAATAATATCTAGAGCATGATTGTGATTTTCCTTAGTGTCATACAGAGTGTCTGATTTGTCAATATAAATCAATATGATTTATATTTATATGATTTTTCAATTTCCTCCTCAAGTGCAGAAGATGCCTGGAAAGTGTTTGCAGAGGAAGAAAAGTAGATAATCCAGGATTATATTCTGCAATTAAGTGTTTTGAGTTTTGCTGCAGCTTCTCTGTCTTGCTCTGTCTGATAGTCCAAGTGCTATCTTCTAACTAAGAGGCATATTCCTCTTCTGCTGACAGCTATCCAGAGTCTGTATTCTCATACTGAAGCAACCCACTGATACAACAAAATCAGTTTTGCCTATTCCATATAATTCTGAAAACAGAAGTGGCTAAGGCGTCTGGAAAGAACCTTCTGCTGTTTATGATCAAGAAATGCACAAAGCAAGTAAAGAAAATTAAATGCATCTCCACACATTCTTCGTAGGAGCCCCAATGCCATGTCTGATCATTATCCTGTCCCTAATTTGCAGAACTTTATAGCTTGCAGTTATAACTGCAATTTTACACAGATTGAAAACCATTATTAGAAGCATTTCAAATTTATCAGTAACGCTAACATTATAATCAAGTGACTTTGGTGCTCAGTATAAATTTATTTTCTAAATCAATATTACACATAGCTGTCTTATGTCCAATTCAAAATCTAAGATTTGCCATAGAAACTATAAATCCTCATCAGTGCAGCTGGAACAGCATCGTTTACCTCATATGCTTCATATTTCACCCTTTATGACATACATACATTCATCTACATATGCATGTCTGCCAAGGTAACTCTTTCCAAGCTTAGAAAAATGTCCTCGCTGAAAAAAATATATACTAGTTTCAATATTGGGGTTATTTTCCATATTGACTCCCTATCTTAAAACCAAATGGTCTCTGATATTCTCTTCATACAGACAAAGATACGTCTGTCAAAAGGATCCACTCACTTTTGGCTGGTTTTACATTCTAGGTTTAACATTTTCTTCTGCATGTCTTCCATATCCCAGAGGACAATCTTTGGCAATCTCAGAGAATATCCTTTAGTTGCAGGAAGTCTGGAAACAAGCCTGGGTCTCACACCAAAGACTTTTCAGCACTGGTGAGCTTTAAGAACATCACACTCTAAAAGCATGAAGATAACTCAGAGGTTGAATGTCATGAAAGAGCTAAGGAAAACAGCAACTGGATTTTTATAGGATGTTACAGATTCTGGCTGTTAGAGAAAACAGCAAGAGGACAGTTTGGGCACTTGGGTATAAGTTGAGTGAAAAGAGTCCTCATGCTTATATCCAATGTTTTTCACACTACAACAAAACTTTCAGGAAACATCTGAACGAGCTCTACAGTAAGGACAATAAAAGAATAATTCCATGGACAGCAGCCACCGTTGAATGAATATCCATCATAGAAACAATGCAAAGTACATTTAGAAATCAACTTAGATATTAGTGAAAGACATACAAAAATCCTACTTCTAGATATGTACAATTTAAAGGTATCATGTTGCTAAAGACTGCCCTGAGGTGTTTAAATAAAATCTGTGAGGTATTTTCTAAATTGCCCTATTTGATTTGCCTGCCTTTCAAAGTCAAGAGCAGCAACATCTTTTACCTTTTGAAAGATTGCTCTCATTCCCTACAATACCACACTTTTATTTGGATTCAGTTTTATGTTGGGAAAAAATATATATTAATCTGAACTGTCTAGCCCATAACACATAGAACTGAGCCCCAGGATTTCTTGTCATTAAAAGGCTCTTTTAGAACCAAAAGGATCTTCCAATATTCATGTCCTGGTTAAAATCAAATTCAGGTATATATATTGTCTCTACCAAAAAAATTTCCCACAGTTTCAATTACACATTTTATACAACAATAAAGTTCAAAATCAAAGCTGAATACTGCTCCTCCTAAATAACAGCTGTGATTTTACACCGTGCATTAAATTTTTGGTACTTTTTTAATCTTTCAAATTGAAAAGTGTTATACAAATTTGATCTATTGTAACTATAAAAGAACAGTAAAGTAGCTACAGTTTTTCATAATGCTGATTATCATATATTTATTGCATTTTATGTTTTTCTGAAAGATATAACTTTTCCTCATATTGCAGAGAAGGAGGGTTGGTTTATGAATATAAACAATATTTTTAGGTTTATACCTTCAGTGTGTCTGAGGCTTTAAACCCAGTTTAGGATTTTATTGAGCAGAATTGGCAGGAATAATAAATCAGTGATACTCCACTGTGCAAGGCCCCATCTGCACCAGGGACCAAAGAAGGGCTGCTGAGAGGCTGAACAGCTACAGCACTGGACTATTGAGAGAAATCCCACTGTTCAGCTACACTGTGGGATGGCTGTAATAGCTGCAATTAGCACAATGTCCTGTGGATAACGAATTTTATTCACATCTGGGTTTTGACCCTGTAAGGTTAGAAGGAAAGTGCCAGCGATTCTCTCTTCCTGCCTCCTGTCTTGACATAGAGCCTGAGTTGTGTGACCAGCTGAATGCATCCTAGAACTGACTATATCTGCAGAATTTTAACAGTAATGACTTTCAGGTGTTGTCCTTCAGGAAAATATATAGAAAAGGAAAAGAGAGCAAAAGTATACATTGTAAAAAAAAAAATCCCCTCTGGACCACACTAATAGTCACTGCAGCAGAGTTTTGCACTTGTCTATGCTAGCAACAGAGTTCTCAGAAGATAGAAAATTTCAAAAATTAATTTTATATTTTTCTTCTAGGTTTTTTTTTTTTTTAAATCATACCTTATAAAAAAAAAAAAAAAAAAAAAAAAAAAGAAAGAGGTAAAAAGGCAAATAGGCAAATAAATGTGTTTTTTAAATGTCAAATGAAGGAAAACCCCTGAAATAATACCTTAGCTATAACCTCTCAGTTCAGTAAATAGTCTCATTCTACATAATTGAACAATCTTAACAGGTGAATTTCTGACTGTACACTTACTCATTTTAAGTTGAATCCCTATTTTATGCTCTTTTAAAAGTCATGAGCCAAAATAAAAAGTGCAATTACAGTTCCTCTTATTCTGAAATTGTCTTAGCTAGCAACCTTCATTCGCTCTCCAAAATTTCAGCATTCCCTAGACACTATTGGAAGGTCTACATAAAAGTCAGTTTCCAGAGTGTAATAATTCCATCAAATAGTAGAATACAAAACATTAATGAATGAAGCTTTAGTCAGTGCCCCCTCATGCAAAAGTTATACAGACACAGATTCATCAGAACGCCCCAGAAGTTTCTTCCTTGTTTACTTTTTTTTACTACCTTTTATATTTCCTGTTTTCTTTCCCTTCATTGCTAACATGTAATTGAAATACTGGCAGATCATTCATAAAAAAGCTCCATGACCAACACAATTTTTCCAGGTACTTAGTCAGCCTGACCACTAACACCCAGAAAGATGTGAACTAATAGGGTTGGTCAACATCCAGAAGATTTGACTAACCAAAATCCCCAAAAGCCTGAATTCATTTCACCTGTCTTTGGGAACTCCTCTCAGTCACATGAGGGGCTCCAACGAGCTCTGCAGAGATAATCTGGCAATTCCAGTGCATGAATAAACACCTTGGTCATATTGCTGTCTCCATCACCAAATATGGAGGCTGGGGCAGCCAGACTCCTAACTTACTACTTTCTAACTTTCCAGATCTAACTTCCCAGAATCAGGTTCCCTGGAAAATTGTCATGTTTATTTCTTAACTGTGTAAGATTGACCTGACCTGGATAAGAAAATTTCTGCCAAAAAGAACAGGCCAACTATGAATATCCAAAGAATTCAAAATTATGACACTCTCACCAGGAACTCGTCATGGTCATCACTGAACTTGGCTTTCTTGATTAAGAGATGGGATTTTTCATCCCTTCTCACCTTCAAAGACACATTTCACAGAACAAGGAGCATCTATGCAATATTCCTTTACTCCTTTTGTCTGAGCACCAGGCCATGAAAGACAGAAATTTAGCAGCAGCAGCTCTCTTTTGGGAGACAATGACAGCAACGTGGCAGTTATACCATCGAAGGTCTTTTCATCTTATTTGAGACTGACTCCATCCTTCTTTCATTTCCAGGACAACAGCTAAAGCAATGAAGGAAAATTACTGCCTTTTCTCATCCTATCATCTTCCAAATATGTAGCTGCCTGTGCACTTTGTGGCAATAGGAAAAAAGTAATTGCAACCACAGGAAATTTTTAAGGAGAAAATGGATGCCATTTTCCTAGACAGGCACAAATGCTGATGCTCCCTTTACAGACACATTAGTAGTGTTTACCCTGTGCTATAGAAATGTTATCAAATTACCAGAAATTAAATTCTACGTTATGTAGTAAACAGCTAACCCTATAATATGCAGTTGTAATCTATTACTTCATAAGAATCTTCTACAAAATATCTTGTTTGTCAAGTTCTCTTGGTTGCATAAGCAGTGAAAAGACCCAATCTTTTGCCCTAAGCACTAGGCAGTAATGATATCATTGTCATCTACTCCTTCTGCAACTGCATTAGCCTACCTTGAGGATCCCTTCACACACTTCAGGGATGATGGGAATTGTCTTTTGGACATTATCTTTAAGGAACATCAGCACTTTGCTTTTTAAGAAAGAAAAGCCCTATTTTCCCCACTTTTTAAGGCTGCATCTTTTAAAGCTAAAGCTTTCGCACACTTCTTATTCTCCAACAATAAGCTCCTGTCCACTAGCTTTTCATCAACAGAAAATCAGAAACATACTAAATTTCAGCCTAATACTCCTTAGAAGATATTTGCCAGTATAACTTGGCATTTGCCAGTATAACTCGGCATATGCTCAGCTTTATCCTAATAGAGAACAGTCAGGAAAGTTTAAGCTTTTGCTAATAATGATCTAACCTTTTATGCAAATATTTGTGTGAAGCATATCTGAATCCCTAGACACCTCTTATGGATCTCTAACCTCTTTAATTCAAATCATTCTCATGGTTCTGTTTACATTTTTATTTTTGTCTCATACTGCATACACACAGAAGTCTCTCAAAATCCATGTATCCCTTCAACAAATTAAATTACAAGAATTTGGGTTGAGATGATAACTGATAGTTTAGGAAAATCAGCTGAGACTGGTAAAGGCTCCAATGCTGGTAAAATGCATCCCACTCAGAATATGTCAGGGTAATCTGCCTAACTTTATATTCCTTGTGCTATTTTTTTAATCTGAAAATTTAATGAAATTAGAGTATGTTCAGTGATCAACAAATTCATAGAATCATAGTGTCATTTAGGTTGAAAAAGACCTCTAAGAACTCTGAGTCCTATAAAAAAGTGAAGTACAATATTTTTATGGCAAACATCTATATGAAGATACACTGATTATACCAATCACTGGCTTTAAAGAGGAAGAGATTAAAGTCACAACATAATGATAAGTAATGATGACTACAAAGAGATATTCCTCAAATGACTAGCTGGTGTGAAATTGTTCTGCCTTTGCAAGATGCTCTTAAAATTCAATCTGTAAATTACATCACTATAATCACTGTTAGGTATTAAGGTCACTTGCACTAGCAATCACTTAGCTGAATAAATAAACCTGTGTATTGCACACAAAAGTGGTTTTAGTTCCTGTGTAGTCACCAGAACTGTTTGGAGGGGTGTGGAGAGGAAGAAGGGGTGGTTCTATGGTGGGCAAAATGTTATTAATTGTAACTTTATATAACATAACTACCTAAATATTTAGGGATTGAAACACAGCCAATACAACATAATTAGCACTAAAATTATAAGTAGTAAAAAAAACAAACAAACAAAAAAAAAAAAAAAACAAAACAAACTTTATTTCTGATTTAAAACTTACACATTTTAATGGCACTTGGTGGACTTGCTATACAGAAATGTTGTATTGTTGGCATCTTCATAAACCAGCTCCAAAATACTAAAAAATATCCTTGAAAGTATTGATTTAAAAACTACTAGATTGCTATTCTCTTTTGTTCTTATAAAAATAAAGACAAAATCCAGGTCCTACAGTACATACATGCTGCCATTTCAGTTAAAAAAAAATAAAAATTAAACAGTCACAAAAACATCTCCTTGTTTTGTGCTAATGTACTGACAATATACAAAATCCTAATTAACACCAAGATGGACCATAGAAGAATAGCTGTTATGTACCTTCATTATGAGGTACATTTACCAAAGAAATGTATCTTCCCAAAGTATTTTCCTTACAATGAGGAGTGATAAATAGGTCAGAAAATGGATACTAAAACAAGTTCTGTAAACCAGCCAGAAAATCTCCCAGTGACTTCACCAGATTTTGAATCAAGCATTCAGATCTTAGTTATTATACATTTTCTGCATCTTTTCATTGAGCAATGACGGCTTTCTATTCTGAAAGCCAAATGTATCTTTGTCTTTTTTCTCACAAAAGATCAGAACCCTATAAACACCATCTGGACGGCTCCTTTGTATGTCTGTAGATTATGCAGATACAGACTTCAAACACAGGCTGCAAAAATCCTATTGTAGCAGCAGCAACTGACTGGGATCTTCATCCAGAAGTGCTTTGAAGTCAAAGGAGCTGAATCAGGCCCTCCATATGCCTTGAACAGTAAAATGGTTGAACCTATTGTGCCAGTTTACACATGCAATAATTGCATAGCTGTTACCTTATGACAGCTCTCTCACATAAACTCTTACCTCCAAGACATGCACCCATAGCCAATGAGAAGATTAATGGTTTCATCGGCAAGTTAACATCTGGATCTTTACTCAGATTGAGAAGCACAGGAATCTGTGGTTGAAGAAGCAAAGAGAGAGAATCAGAGGACATTATCCTACCATCAGCGCAACATAAGTAAAGTTCATTAAAGGAAAAAACTTAAACCACAAAAAAATTCAAAGAGTAACTTGGGGGAGTGAATTGCTTTGTTCTTGATGTTGCTTTTCTTAATTAGTTTCTTTGCATCATATATTTATACTTGTTTTTCCCTGACTGTGCTAGTGCCAGAGTTGAGGAGAAGCTATTGATATTAGACCAAGCCTGGCACAAGTAGTGCTAACAAAACTGAGGCTGTCTTCAGGTTTTGAGTGCCTTCCATGAGACCCTTTGGGTCTACAGGGAACTGACAGTGATTATAAATCAATTGCCCTTACATTTCTTGTAAGCTAAAGGACAGAAATGTATCTCCTCTTCTAGCTGGAGATGACAGTAAAAGAAGCCCAGACCTTCACAGTGAATATGGCTGTAGACCTTGAGTCAGTAACCAAAATATTACAAGTCCTTTTTGTAATCAAAATTATCTGACCTATTAGGGAAAAATTGACAAAACTCCATTTGGCAGCTTCCTGAATTCATAAGCAGGTCAGAGTGATTTTACTTCTTATTTAAATATTATATTTACCAGAGAATGTGGATTTAGTTCCCTGGGAAATATTTGCAGATGATTTAATGCCAACCAGCAACTAAGCACCATGCGGTTCCCATCTCATACTCCCCCACATCTCCCCTTAGAGGGAATGAATCAGGAAAAAACATTAAACCTTATGGGCTGAGATAAAAACAATTTGATGATTGAAAAACTATTCTAACTGTAATTAATGATTATCATTATATTAAATAAGATTAATATTATATTATTATTATTATTTTAATGAAAATGATAGAAAAAGTAATACAATGGAAGATAAAAAAAATTATGTATAATACAATTGCTCACCACCTGCTGACTGCTGCCCAGCCCATCCCCTAGAAGCAATTAGTGACAATTGGACACTTCCCTACAGTTTATACACTGAGTGTTTCATTCTGTGGTATGGAATATCACTTTGACCAGTTTGTGTCAGCTTTCCTGGTTATGGTCCCTCACTCACCCTCCAGTTCCTTGTGTTCCTGCTCCCTCACCCAGCATAGGAAAACAAAGAGTTCTTGACTGGGGATAAACACTACTTAGTAGCAACCAGAGAACATCAGTGCGTTATCAAGACTATTCTTATAGCAAATCCAAAGTACTGCACTGTAGCAGCTATTACTAAGAAAATTAATTCCATGCCAGCCAAAGACAGAACAGGCAGTTTTATGAATTTCATTTAATTGCTTTAGCAAATAAAATAAAATTAAAGAAAAAAAAAAAAAAAAAAAAAAAAAAAGACCTGAAAAGCAAAATAAGATTTGTAGGAAGGCATAATAGACTTCATTAGGCAATTGGTATAGAGCCCAAAAATACAGCAGGCAGGCTTTCTAGCCAGATCTAACACCCATTCTCAGCCAGTACCATTCTTCAAAGCTAAACAAACAGAAAAATGGTTTGAGCTCAACATAATTTTGTGACCATTTGGTTTAAAAAAATGGTGTGATCAGCACCTGTACAGAGAAAGTTATTGGGAAGGGGAAAGGTGACAATATTATTCTCCTGTTTTTAACATGTTCAGAGGTTTGAAAGGGAAACAGAAAGTATAAGAAAATGCGGAACAGTCAGGCATGAAGCAGGAAGAGATTTGAGAAAATAATTGTGATATATCTTAAAATTAATGCTTTCTCAGAGTCTAGGAGTTTCAGTAGTGAATAGAGTTATGACTTTTAATCCTCCAATTTGTCATTTTAATGTATTTCACAGTTCACCCTCAAAGGTGATCTCTTCTGCTTCTTAAAAAATATTTTCACTTTGATGGCTGAGTGATGCTTACCTTTATTGACTGTGTTTGGTATAGAGCAATATGTAGGCTTTATTAGGAATTACAACCCTTCCCCCATTCCTCCCACCAGTGGTGTTACTCATCCCTCTTAAACCCTCTTATTGATTAACCTAAATTAGCTAATTTCTAAACAATTATTCATGAATTTTACATTGCCTGAAGATGTCAATTTCTATTTTAAGGCCTAAAGAAGGCTCAGCATGCCCAGCATCTTGTCTGGTTTTCTCATGAAACCATAAAGAAAGATGTCATTTCTCGTCACAAAGTTTATTTCACTCAAACTGTCACAGCTAGAGCATGATATGCAAAATTAAGTTATATTTATTTTAAAACAATTTAGTGTTTCAATATTTCCTATTGTTGAGGTCAGTTTTAAAGCTGTTGCCAGACAGCTTCTGAGTGCAAAGCAAATAATGCCCCACACCCTACCAGTGCAACAGATATTCAGAGAGAAGACCAGAGAGCGGCACCAGTGCCCCCCCTATCTGTGAGCATCTCCTCCTGGGATGAGCAGCAGACTCACAAAGAGTGAAACACTCTCGGCTATTTCTGCTCCCCAAAGACAGCACTTATTGTGCTGGTTGCACATGGAGGGGGGAGAGGAGGAGCCGCTGGAGGGAAGTAGCACCAGGCTGGGAAAGAGGAGGGCTGTCCCATCTGTGGGGGCTTCCCCTGTGCACTGCAGGGACTGATCAGAGAGCTGATTTAGTAGTTGACAGCCCAATAAACCAATTAAAAAGTTATTTAGCTTTCACAAAGTACATTGGAAAAAGCTTTATCGCAAGCAGCCCCCCAGCCCCAGCCCTGCGGGGCTCACCCCGGCACACTGGCCTGGCCCAGCTCCAGCCCAGTCCCAGCACAGGCTCGGCTCCAGCCCTGGCACAGCCCCAGCACAGCCCTAGCTCAGCCCTGGCCCTGGCCACAACAAGGTGGGGCTCCGGCCTGGCTCCTGGCCCCCAACCCCAGCCCCAGCTTCGCGCGGCTTCCAGCTTGGCTCCATTCCCCTCTCCACATGGCATGGCCAAGTGGGGAATGGGAGAGCCCCCAAAGGCTCTCCCTTCTTCCCCCATTCAAAGAGAGGAGGCCCTCAACTGACCATGCAACGCGCCTGAATCAGAATCTCCTGAGCTCCCCAAAATGAGAGGAATGAAGCGGAATTTCTACTGAAGTCAGTGAAATGGAAGCTAAGTTTCCAGATGGGAAGAGATTGAAGAGTTGCCACTGTTAAGTAGCTGAAAGCTTTTTTTGTGGGCTATAAGGGGACTGTAACTACACTAAAATTCCTTTAAACTATGAAATACACTTGGGGAGGTTAAGTGCTTGAAAAGAAGACCTTTTTGCTTTGAGGAAATGGGGCTCTGTTCTGGGACAGGAAATATGGACAGAGACATTTAATAGAAAAAGATATGAAGAGAATTTTGTTTTTCAGCATCTTGCCTTTAAAAGAAGTATTCCAAGTGTGTAACATAATCCATAGCACAGCTCTGGAAGGACTGTGGAGATGGAAGGAGAGTCATAATCTGCAATATTTCCCAGACAGAAGTAGATTATGAAAGTGAAACACTCCCTTAGCCTAAACCAAAAAAGAAACTTTTCTCTCTAGAGTGAACTGAAATAATTACTTAAGTAGATAACTGTCTGAAGTGTTTTCTGTATGTTGTTGTTAAGAAATGTGAAATGAAGGAAGGGGGAGGAGGGAACAATCTAGGAATATTATTCTGAATTCTTTTTGTGTTATTAATAATTTCTTCTTATATCCTTTTAAGTGTTAAGCCTGCCTTGTCTCTGGTCCTAAATCCTATATCTAAAAGAAATTAAATATATTAAAATTGGCAAACCCAAGTCAAACCCTTGAGACTTGTATAAGTGCTTGCACACCCTCATTGTGCAAAAGAGCACTTAAGCATGTTACCAGATCCTATAGCTCTGTAGTGCAGCAGAATTCAGCAGGTCAAGAGTGGCCCAAAAACACTGGTTGTTATTCAAGGATCACCTCCTTCAAGCTCAGAAGCACCTCCTGACAGAGAATAAATCAGGCAAAAATGCCAGGAGGTCTACATGGATGAAGAAGGAACTCCTGGACAAACTCAGAGCAAAAAAGAACCTTACAGAGGGTGGAAGCAAGGACAGTTATCCTGAGAGTAAAAGAAATTGTACAAGCAGCCAGCGATCAGGTTAGGAAAGCTAAACCCTAACAGAGTTAAATCTGACCAGGGACATCAAGAGCAACAAGAAAAGCTGCTATAGGTACCTCAGTGATGAAAGGAAGACCAGAGAAAATGTGGAGGAAAGAAATAGGAGACCTGGTTATCAGGGACATATGGAAATGGCTGAGGTACTCAATAACTTTTCTGTCTTGGTCTTCACCAGCTAACCTTCCAGCTACATTGCTGAATTCATAGAAGGCAAATGTAGGGACTGGGGAAATGAAGAACCACCTGCTGTAGGAAAAGATTAGGTTGGAGACCATTCTAAGGAAACAGAAGGTACCCAAGTCCATGGGACCTGATGAGATATATCTGCAGGTCCTGAAGGAACCAGCTGAGGAAGTGACTAAGCCACAATGCATCATATTTGGGGAGTCATGGCAGTCTAGTAAAGTTCTCATTGACTGGAAAAGGGGAAACATAACCCTCATTTCTTAAAAGAGAAAAGGAAAGACCTAGGAAACTACAGGCCAACTAGTCTCACCTCAGTATCTGGCAAGGCCATGGTGCAGATCCTCCTGAAAAGCATGCTGAGGCAAATGAAAAACAAGGAAGGGATTGATGACATCCAACATGGCTTCACTAAGTGCAAATGCTGCCTGGCAAATTTGATGGCTTTCACTCAAATTGGAGAGGCATGGGTCTGATGGGCAGACCATTTGATGGATAAGAAATTGGTTGGATGGTCATAATTAGAGAGTTGTGGTCAATGGCTCAGTGCTCAAGAAGGCCCGTTGACAAATGTTATTCCTCAATGGTTGCTATTGGGACTGGTGCCATTCAACACTTATATCTTCTATGTGGAGAAAGCGTTCAAGACCAGGTTACATAGGACTTTGAACAACTTGGTCTAGTGGAAGGTGTCCCTTCCCATGGCAGGAGGGTTGGAACTGGATGATCTTCAAGATCTTCCAACCTAAAGCATTCCATGCTCCTGTGATATTGTCCAGTATGTCTATTTGCACAAAATGTCTATGAAACAGCAATTCACGCCATTATTTTAGGGACTCACTGCTGCACTACACCCTGGGGCTTCACTACACACACTTTGCTAAGAACTGCCTGTGGCAAAGATGTCTTCTGTGAAAACTGCAGATAATATGCATTAATAGCAAACAAACTATTTGTAGCTTCCCAAACTGGTTGATGATTGCTCTGTCATAGCAGATAGATACAGCCTAGTCCTGGACTTTTACTGCGCAGTGAAATTCAAGACATCATAGATAACACTGGAAGGGCAGAGGGCAAGGAAATTCCAAAGATAATGCAGGCATTAAGAACATGAGATACATGTGAAACATTCAGCACTGCAAGAAAAAAGCATCTGGTAGCTTTAGAGACAATAAAAAAGTGGACCAAAAATTATTTACTTTCTAACTAAGACCTGTCAGAGACTAAGTAACCTTGGCAGCCAGATGATTCATGGAAATTATTTGTTGCTCTATTGAGGAAATAATATTTAAACTCAGCTGAAAGAGGGATTTACTGTGGCTGTCTTTTTACTTCCAGTAGTAAAAGAAAAATATAAACAGATGTCTTCAGCAAATATAGCTGATAAAACATCAGTTAAACTAAAGAGCATACTGGTAATAACATCATGTCACTTAAAATTCTAAGGGCAGAAATGCATGGTTACTAAAACTTGACAATGCTAGGAAAGTATAGGCCTTAAAAATTAGGTAGTCTGCCTGTCAAAGAATGTCACTGTGAGTTTAGCCGGTTGATAAAGGAAGATAAATATCAGAGGTTTAGTAGAATGACACATAGCATCAATACATTTATTCTGCAGACAAAGAAAGCTGGATATGCAACAAGAAAGAAAGCCCATGTCAAAATTAAAATGAGAGAAATATAATAGCCAAGATCCTGGTTAGTGCATTTTTTTATGATGGAACATTATCTGGGTGTTTTTAAAGCAATACCCAAGTATGAGTGTATCTACTGGATTTGCTGCTGGCAACACAGCCTTTTACATACAGTCAAAGTTCACAGAGTTTCTCACTAAGTATTTCTCAAACTCACAATTTGGGATCCTGAAATTGTAAGGGACTAGTTGTATCAGCTGAATGTTCAGGAGTCCATGGGACCAAATGGGAATCATCCCAGAGTACTGAAGAAACCTGAAGAAGTTATGGCAAAACCCTTCTTGATCATCTACCAAAGGTCTTGGGAACCTGGGAGGGTCCCTGCTGGCTGTCAGGCTGTCAGTGTTATTCCAGTTTAGAGAAAGAGTATGAAGAAAGCCCCAGAGAAACACAGACCTGTTAGTCTAACCTCAGATTGTGGAAAAAATACAGAGAAGATTATACTGGGTACCACTGAAAGGCATTAAAAGAGCAATACAATCATCAGGCACAGCCAACAAGGTTCACAGTGGGAAAGTGCTGTTTAACTAATTTGATATCCTTCTATGATAAAGTCACCCTCCTCATGGATGAAGGGAAGGTAGTGAATGTAGTTTTTCTGGATCCTAGGAAGGCTTTTGATACTGTTCCTAGAGAGATGTTCAGTGCCCCAAGCCTGTTGATGTTTATGAATAATTTGGATAATGCCCTTAATAACAGGCTTTAATTTTTGGTCAGTCCTGATTTGCTCAGGCAGTTGTATTGAATGATTGTTCTAGGTCTCTTCCAAGTGAAATAGCCTATTCTATAGTTCTACAATATTTTTTACAGTATATCTTTTACTTGGTGACAAGAAGGATAGATTTTCCTACTACTTGCAGAGAGCTATCACAGTTGCCAGGCGTGTTTATGCAAAGAAATGCCATAAACACTCTCTCATGCAGACACATATTTAATTAGGGAGCTGGATATTCACTTTTCAATTTAGAGTGAAGGGTAAAGTCCTGGCATTATAGTTTATTGGGCTATTTTCAATGCTCCCTCCTTGTTTTGGGGCAGCTCATTGTCTTTGCATACAAAATTATGAATTTTGAAATAATTTAAACTAAGTAATTAGAAGATATTTTGATAACTGTTTTGCCTTCACACTGTTCCAATGTTCTATTTTAATTTTAAAAAACCCAGAATTTTGGCAAGATGGAAACAGTAAAAGTACTCAACCTATGATGAGCCAAATGCACTCAGAAACTCATTCCATTGTTTCTTGTGGGCAGTTATCTTTGCTGCAGCATCCTCTGTAGCAAAAAATACATGCTGTGTTCTGCCCTCTTCATAGAGTTTTCAGTTCAGCAACTTCCATACATGAATTCCATATGGTACTGACAAGGGCAAGACACTTCAAATAATACACTATGTGATTTTTGTAATTTCAGGATATTTTAGTAAGAGAGAAATATTCTCCATATTGCTGAAGGCTCCTGAAAATCATTGATTCACTCTACTTAAAAACACAAATATTTTGCACTTTAAAGTATACCCATCTTAAAATAACAGAAAATATTTATGTTTTATTCTTTATACCACAGATAATGTGTTTTAGGATAAGGAAGAATCCTAATTTGCCTACACAGATACATAGAATCTCTTGAAAATGCCAAGCATTTCTTCTAAGGAACCATTTTATTGGTTTTCATTAATTCAAGTAATAAAATAAATTATTTCCTAGAATTCTGTGTAATGCTGTCTCAGATATATTCTTTAGAACAGTTTCCACTTTTCATATCCTTTTAAGGGGAGTTAACTGACTGCTAAGTCAGCTATAAATTTTAATATTGTCAAATCTGAAACTTTACATAAAGCAATCAAATTTATCCAAACACAGATAAAGTGAAACTTTCAGTCTCAAGATCCATTAATTAGGCATTAATACTTTTCATTTTTTTTCTCTACACAAAGTAAGTCGTTATGAATTTGATTATCTCACTAGTACAAAAACAGAAACAGAAAGGACAGTTTGGACAACCACAAATCAGCTTGATTTCTTAAAGGAAACACAACATCACAGTTATAGAGCTATTTGCAGGTTTTCCTGTTTTGATTCCCTTCAGCTAAACACCTAAGTCAAGACTTAGGCTCTAATGGAATTCTGTATTTCTTCAAATTCTAAGGTAGTTCCTGGGTCAAAACACTACACATAACAGAAAATTGAAAGAGTTCACATCTACAGTACCTTCAGCTCAGGGGCAGTGACCTCACACAGAAGTTTGTTCCCCCTCAATACAGTTCTGAGTTACTGTGCTGATTGTGCAGCCCATCTCCTCTCCCTGTTCTGAGTCTGGACAACATAAACTGCATATTGTTCTAGAGGATGAGTAGAAGACCTTATCCAACAGCATATAGGCAGTACTGGGGACATGTCATGTGTGAACTGATGCCTGTAGTCAAGTTTCCCACCCCTGAAGGAAGAAAACAGTATAACTCTCCAGATGTCCTTGCCATCACAGTAGTTTCTTCCACAGACAGCTGAGGGCTCTCAATCAGAAGAACTGAGACTGGCAAGACAGCCTCATTCCTGAAACATGGGACAAAAGTCATGGCACACTTGTCTTTCTAAAGCAGAAATGACACTATTAGCATCCCTGACTCTGAGCTACCACCTTGTGTATGTATGTACCCCTGTACACCATCAGTATATGATATTTAAGGAATTCATGTACAAGTCAAAGAAGCCATTATTCCATGAGACTGGTTTCTGGTTTCCTTTAACTCCTTCCTTAATGGCAATGCCAATGTAGGAAGAGGTCTTTGATGTCATCCTCCAAACACTTTTATATTTATGAAACTGCCCAGATTTTTTGTATCTGAAGGAACTTGATGGATTTTACATCCCTACCTGGTCGATCAAAACCATGACTAATGAAAGACGCAAGGGAGATCGACCCTCTGTCATGACATTGGCTCACCACTGGAGGAGATTTATGGAGACCTGGAGGGATTCACTACATCTGTCTTTCATTATTACGAGTGCAGGCTCGTTGTGAAGCTGGAACCTTTTCCCAGGAAAGGACAGGATCATTCATGGCAACATCACAGCAGGTGCCCCATCCTCTTATATCACTAGGTAACGTCAAACCAAACTCATATATAGAAGTCCCTGATTTATGAAGAGTCATTCTACAAAAGAGTTGGGTTCAATATATTTAATACTTCTCATCAGAAGTTCATAACTTTGGCACATATACTGAAAAATAGCCCTCCAAAACTAAATACTGCTTGTTTTAAGAGTAGGAACAAAGTACCAAAGAATCAAAAAGAATTTTAAATGGAAGTTTAAGGATCTTGGAACTTAGTCACTTAGGAATATTTTGTAAGTGTTTTCTAATGCAGAATGAAAAAGACTCAGCCTATTCCCTGAAGTAGATGAATCTCAACTCTGGTTTGCCAAATAGCACATTAACATCTTAACACCTCAGCTAATGACTGCTTTTACATAGGTGAGAATATGCATGTATTTTTCTTCCTGTCTCTTCTCTTTGCCTATTAAAAAAAAAAAAAAAAAAAAAAAAAAAAAAGTAGCAGTCTTTTAGGTTCATCCTAGAACAGAATGAGAAAAATATAAATTTGAAATAGCTTCAAATGTTGACAAGGATCCCTTCCTGTCAATTTGTATTTGCCATCCTTAAAGATACAAAATAAATAGTCTTCAGGCATCCCAAAGGATTCTTGTACTTCAGTCCCATTTCCTGAAATATACTCATTTCATGGTGCTGTTTGGTACTGCTCCAGGCCAATTTTTATAGACTAGCTGGGTGCGAGGCAAAAATCTTCCAAGTGAAGATTTCTGCATTATTGCTTAATAGTCCTCAAGCATTTGCTGGGAGGTGACTCATCCCAAACGAATCTTTCCTTTCATGCCTATTACTTGCAGTCTATTGTGGTTAAATCAATATAATTTCACAGGAAACACCACGGTAATCAAAGCAAAATACCACATTAATATATATTTACAGAGTAGTTACAAATCTGCCCAATTTGTCATATGCCCTACAAGTAGTGTCTCAAACCTTGGCAGAGGTTTAGAGTGGATATCACCATCCAATAACGAATGAAAAAATTTGAAGAAAATATATACTTAGCTGAGAAAGAGCTGTAACAATAAACCTTAGTATGGTATAATGAATGAATTATCACACTTTAAACAGAGAACTTGATTAAATAAACCTATCTGAGCATGCCCTAATTTGTTATAATTTGATACTTTTCTGATATTAAAGCTCAGCTGCTGACAAGCATTTGTTATGCTTAACAAAATTTGGTGGTTTTCAAACTAATTACAAGAGTAAGGTAGCAATAAAAGGTTTGGGTGTTAAAAAAAGTATTAGCATAACTACTCAGTACATGGAAGAAAAAAATTGATAGCAGTGGATGGGTAGTGACAGTTTCCATCAAAAAGACAATTCTATTTTTCAGGTATGTATGTGGGTATAAGAGAAGAAAACACAAAATGCAGCCAAAACAGTGCCTCTGGTCCCACAGCTACTTGCAGCTGCTGGGGTCAATGGCCAGCTAGATACCTCACAGTATGAGTTAGTTTCTAAGACTGATTCAATCTCAGAGGATAAAGTAAGTTACAGCACAGCAGAGGTCAAAAAACCCCAAAAAACCAAACAGCAAACGATCAGCAAGCTCAGCTCCCTTTTCAGTGCCTGGAGGAGGATGTGCAGTGCTGCACAGACCTTACCATGGTAGCTGTGAAGGGAATGTTGTCAATCACAGAGGAGGCCAAAGCAGACACCCAGAGCACTAAAATGATGGCCACTGCCAAGCGCTGATCCTCAGGAACCACCTGGAATTGAGAGAGAGAAATTGTAACTTTGAGATCAGTGCTGCGCTCTGTGTCCCCCACGGCATAATTGCATGTTCTTTACGGTTTTAATTTATCGACAGTTATTACTCCTTTAGGCTCTGAGATAGGAAAGGCATCTTAGATAAAATAGCCTAACATTTAGTAACACAATTACAGTTCTTCTTCCAAGAAAACATGAACATATAGAAGCACAAAGATTGATATTTCTAATACTCAGATTTCGCAAAAAATACACTGTGCAACTGTGAATTTTGGCTTTTAGCTGTTTATACTTTTTCACCTTTGCATTTTCTGTTCTAAAAACTCCAAAAAAGTTTCTCTATTGCATTTATGGCTGTGTTTATTATGGCTGTGGATAGATATATACATATTAAATATCACCCATGATATGACATGCTTTCTTGATATTGCTAATGCAGGAATGCAATTATTAATATCAAGTTCAAAATAAAATAATTCTTTATTGTTCTACTGGAATAAAACTATTTTTCTTACCTTTTAAACATTTTAAACATACCTTTATTAACAAAGCTGTCTGCTCTCCTATATAGTCTATTAAGTGCAGATGAGCCAAAGCCTGGGGGAAAAAAAAAATACATTGAAATCAACTAATGAACTACATGATATACTTACATTTTTTCCACTGGATGTAAGAGTATTGATATTGAACTCATTCAACTTCTACAGAAGTAATTTTAGGCAAGAAAAGATGCAGCAGAAATTGGTGGCTGTATTTGCAGAAGTGAGTAAAGGTTGTATTGAAATGACCTTTACTATTACTCAGGAGTGTGGGACACAGAATCAGAGAATGGCTGAAATTTAAAGATGATTTTATTCAGTGGATACATGCCTTCTGAAAACCTGAACACAACTGATTTTAAACCAACTTCCCCAAACCCAAAATATAGATAGAAGCATATCACATGTTTCAGAGACTGGATGAAATCAGGCATCTCATGCTCAGTCTCAGATGAAGAAACAGAAAAACAAATTATGTTTCTACTTTAAAGCTTTCTCAGACCCATTAAAAAAAACCCCAAAACCTATGACAAGAACTACAGAAACCAGTATCCATCTGCTAAAACCATGACAGAGATGTTGGATGAATGGAAATTGGCAGCAGCATCTGAAAGGCAGGAAATCCAATGTGCAATTTAGGCACGTGAACCAAGGAGGGGATCCCCATAAGCACTGGACCCCAAGATAGCCTGTGTCAGAGTGTTCTAGCCTCCCTGTGAGAAACACTCCCAGTTGTCCAGACATTTAGACAGCATCCTGTGGTGCTAACACAGATGAAAAGACATGAGAAGACTTCAGCCTAGTGGTGCTAACTTGGATCTCTCCTTGGGCACACAGAATACAGACTGAGTCTTCACACCCAAGGACAGTGGCCTATTCCCTTGATCCACGAGGTAAAAGGGTGATTTTAACTCATGAGTGCTAACCTCTATTTCACTTTGGGTTTGTTTTCTTTTCTTGTAGGCATGAAGAATGAAGTATTATTTTCAAGTTTAATAAGGTATATCTATTTTATGACTTCTCAGTTTCTCAGGGGAAAAAGTAATATATTTTTTTTGTTTAGCCTAGATCATGCTGGTTGGCTTCTTTTCATTTTCTTCTGTCAAGTAAAAGAATCAGCCAGCTGCAATACCTCACTTGCTGACATCAGTGCCTCACAGAGCTGCAGGAGTCTGTATTCACACAGCACAGCTCCATATAACCCCCCTCACCTGGCAGTCAAACAGAGCCTTTCAGAGATTGCAGTGGGAAAAAAAAGGATTCAACTTGCATGCTGTCACATTCCATGACAGATGCAGACAAAGACCCTGATGGGTATTGAGTGGTGTGGTGTGGGACACTGCCTTGTCAGTGACTAAGGTGCTTTCATTCAGACTGCCAGTTCCTGTACCTGCAGCTCAGTTGGACATCAGCTGAATAATTGTGGTTTGAGTATCACAACATAGAAAATTTGGCCCAGAAATACTAACTTTTTAACAATGCATTGAACAAGGGAAGGTTTATCTACAATTAAAAATGCAGCATAGAGAAAACAAGGAGCAAAACTTTTAAACACATGCACATACCCCTTACACTTAAAAAAAAAATTTTAAAAAAAGAACAATTTTTCATTATTTTGGCTTCCCAAGAGAAAGTTTCCAAAGAAATTAGTTCTTGTTAGTGATTTTAAGTTAGTGTTTTCTTTCTAAGTTTTGTTGCTTTATCAACTCGAAGATTATGACTGTGACTTTAAATGTATGTAAAAGCAATATCCTTAATGAACACCAATAGTTTTTGTGTCATTGTTTTATGTTCACACTTCAAGACAAACTTTTAAACAGATAGTTGTCAGCAATTAAAGCCCAGATTCACATTCAGTTAATATTGCTGCCTTGTTAATTATCCACTAACAGAATGTATTATTTTTCAGTAACACTCAAAATTAATTCTGAAACTCTAAAAAAGAGATGTTCAGGACACACACACATCACTCCTGCAAGAGAATCTGCAGGTAGCCCATCTCATTAGAGACAGTGATAATATAAATCACATAAATAATTTTAGCATGTCTCTAGTGCAGGTCAGCAATTAATATCCTGCCACTGTCCTCCCTCCCCTGTAAACTTCACAGAGGCTCTCCTGGATATTCCTGTGTCTTCTAAAGGAGCAAGCATTATTGCACTAATTGGTGTCCTCAGGCATACTAATTCCTGGGGGCAGTTCACAAGAGAGCTTTTTTGCAAAAAGTAATCATGTGCCATTTTAAAACAAAGTCTAATTTATGCATAAAATTTTCTTTAATCTTCTTGTGGACAGTATGTCACGATCACCCTTGTAAATAAACTCTGCCTGAAGGAATTAAGGTAACATGCCATTTTCTCCTATAAAAGTGAATTAAGAACTGTAATCCTGAGAGGCATAGGGACTATTTTACAGAGACAGAAGAACTAGAAAGATTTTTATAGATTTTTATGCAACAGCCACTTGTGGATAAAGACTAAAAAGACAGTTGTAAAGATTAATTACCCAGGGGATGCAATAGAAAATAAGAGAACTCCAAAGGATTTTCAAGGTTTTAGTTGCAAAAGATGCACCAGACTGGACTGATGGACCCCCCAAAGGCAGAACCTTCAACAGTTCCCCTGTGGTTCAGGAACTCAAATCACATTTTCCCAAATGTCTGGAACTCAAATCACATTTTCCAAAATGACTTGCAGCCTCAATCCCACACAGGTTTTTAAATGTGCCTTATAATAGGAATGAAAACATTTATAGCAGTAGGAAACAGCTTCATACTGGGAACTGTCCAAGCTGAAGGATCACCAAGGGTGAGCAGTATGAACTGACAATTTCTGGATGCCCTATATTATGGAAAGATTTCTTATACTTCAGCTTCTTTGTTATGACCAGTTTCTTTTTGACACTGGTAACTTAAAGGTAAGAAAAATGCCTTGGAAAGGACTGTCACCTACTAATCCAAAATATTCAGATAAAGATTAGCAGTAGTGATATACATAGAACATTTTCTCATCCATTATGAGGAAAAATTTAATGTCTTGTATTTTTTTCTTGATTATCTGGACAAGTTTCTTTCATGACATTAAACTGCTGTTATTCTAGGAGCCAGAAAAAGTATTCTTTCATTAGCAAACTATTCACTGGTGACCTGAGAAAACCAAAAAAAAAAAAATGAAGTCCAGTGAATTATAATAGTTGTATCCAAAGTCTGGGAGCAAATGGCAAATACCATCCTGTGTACTATACTATGATATTGTGAAGTCACACAACACTCAAATCACAGCTGGTCAATCCAAGTTCAAACAATAAATACATCAGGGAACACAGCTAATAAACTGTTTCAACAGCAGTAGACAAAATACACATGGCTTCAGCATTGATTGCCTATAAGAGTTAGAAAATTCAAGGTTATATGGAACCTCATAAAATGGAGAACTACAATTGCCTGCTCTAATGAGCATGCAATAAGTCAATATTTCCTGATGAATTTTAGACTTAGTAGCTCACAGAAAACTTCATAATGATAATCATTTTCCACTAACCTTCTTGGAGGTTACCAGATTTTGACTTCCACTCTGGCATTAATAAGAGTTAGTTGTATTGGTTCTTGTTTCTATTTGCTTCAAATGTTGCCCCTATTACTGCTGGTGACTTCTTTTTTTTTTTTAATAGATTCCAATTTCCAAATTCTTGGGATCTTTGAAAATATTGGGAGGGAAGAGGGGAGGAAGGAGGCTATATGAGCAAATTAGATATCATAGGCTTTTCCCAGGCTTCTCACTCAGGCAATTCACTAGTCAAGGAAGTGTCAGTGGTCACTTGGGTATTGCCAGTCATGTTTCTACAACATTATTACACCATTAAAACCCAACAATTAACAACTGAAAAATAATCAGTGTTCTAGAAGCCCAATTTAAAAATTATTGTGAGTATCTCCACAAAAAAAAAAAAAAAAAAAAAAAAATTAAATATTTGGGGTAAAAATAAATCCTCTCAAGCTATAAAAAAGCATCAAATAGGGAATAAAAAGGGATACAAACACAGATGGACATGGATGTTGTCAAGCAGAGAAGCATACAGAAGCTACACAGGAAGATATTCAAGCATTTCAAGAGCTGAATATTTTTTAAATTAGCATTGCAAACTGAAATTCAGAGTTATTTTCCTTTCAAATCACACTCCCATGAGATATCTTAGGCCATTTGGTAGCAAGCATGTAGCAGACAGCACTAGAAACATTTTTTAACTTTGGTTTAATCTTGTTCTATTATTTTTCCTATCATCTGTATAAATAATTGTAAACAAACACATAAATACAGATAAAATATCTGCACACATAGACCAACAATAAACTCAGAAGCCAATATGAAAATTATAGAAAAATTATTGTGTCAGATACATTCAAGAAAAGCAGACTATGGAAAGAGAATGAGACTTAGTTTCTAATGAAAATTTAAAAGTGAAAGAGGTCCAACTAACTTTCATTCTCTGCTATTCCTCTCCATATTACCATAACTACATTTGATCAACAATATTCCAGTGGGATTGAACCAGCAGGAGGCCTCTCTCCAGGACCATAATTCACATTTTAAATCTTTTGCAATTCTTCAGGCTTTAGAATCAGAGAATATTACCTCCATGAGAACAAACAATGCTGCAAAGAAAAGCAGGGTTGCCCACTCAACTCTGTTCAATATCATCTCAAAATCATGGATGTCTGCTAGCACTAGCAGCCAAAGGGCTCCCAACATGGCAATCCACCCTGCATGAGAGAAAGAGAGAACAATGCTTTATACTTCACAGACTTGTTATGTGCTACCAACAAGTAAGTTACAGTATTGTGATTTTCAAAGATTTTTGCCATATTTTTGCTCTGACTGTAACAGGAAAAATTCAGATGCCACAGGATGAATGGTTTCTGCCTTCAAATTAAAATAAAATTTAAACAAAAAAAAAAAAAAACAAGGCAAGCATGACTAAGTGGGGTTACCCCAACAATCAGTGGGTTTGGATCACAGAGAAAACTTTAGGTATTTAGGAATAGTGAAGGATTCTGCAGCTCCTGAAAGGCTGGCTGCATTGCCTGGACCTTGAAGACTCAGTGGCTGCCTGCTCTAGAAGAAAACCAGGAAACTCTCAGAAAAGAGGAGAGATTTAGAGCAAAAGAGGCTCTCTTCAGATATGATCCTTCTGTGCATACTGAAGTATTTTAATACACATATTTAAGTAACTAATTGAGAGAAAATGCAAATTAAATGCACAATTAGCCAGAAAATGCAAATACCAAATCTCCTGTCTGAGCAAGGCTTGCTTTCCCTCTGCACAGTTAAAACTCTTTCTAGAGCTGTTTGATCCCTCTGGTTCATTTATCTTAAAATTCACAGAGTTCCCAAAGCAGCAAAGGAAAGAGAACTGTCAGTTCTATCTACCATGACTTTTCAATAGCAAAGCTGATTTGCTGTATTACAAAACAAAGCAAATCTGTTCATGAAAATTAAAGGTATTTAGTCTGAGCATAAAGAAAAGGTTCATAGAGAGGCACTGCCTAATTTTCTTCTCACTGTTGTCTTAGCTGTTTTCTGAATTCTGTTAAAAAACAGTGGGCCTAACTTCACTATAAATAAATAAAGATGATGGCAATTCCTGTTAGAATAATGCAAGGGAGAGTAGGTATGTGCTGATTTGAAGTTAGGTAGCAGAATTTTAACTGGTATTATATAAAAACCCAAGTGACAACATAATATTTTTTCTCATAGATTTTGCATATAATTACAACAAACTGAAGAATTAAAGAATTTCTCATTATTTCTGGGGCAATCTGTGAAAATATCTTATTACCTTTACCCTTCTGTCTCCAATAATAATGAATCAACTAGAACATGCTATATGGAGATAACAATTATTCACTAAAGCTAATGAAGTATTACAGAATTGCAGAAGAGGTCGACGAAGTCAGGCATTTTCTAGCACCATGAGTGTATTATTTTGAAAGCACTAGAATACATTAAAGACTGGCTTCCATTTTTATTCTTGCTTCCTGGACCTCAAAAGAGCCAGGGAAATATAAATAATTTTTTAAAATAACTTCTCATTACTCTTGTGAAAACAAAGTCCATTTACAGTTCCAGAGACCACTTCCTTTACTGCCTTTTAGTGCCTTTGCTTCACCACAATTGTTGTCCCAGAAAGAGAACTTGGAGAGAAACTGAATCTAAATTCCATTTCTACCTATTGAAGAAGGTGACAGTTTCTATTTATTTTAGGGGAAAATAAATGAAATTTTATTATAAAATTCATCTTGTAAATTCATAATGCATTCTTCATAAGAAAATATTTCTATGTCTTCTGCCTGGAGCCAGGGAAAAGAAAGTACAGTAGAAATTCCTTAAGCACTTTGCTTTTCTCATACCCAGTAGACAAAATCACCTTTGGAATAATACTTAGCTCATGATGAGTGGAACACAATTGAAATCCTACTCAAAAAAACCCTTATTTTAAAATAATCAAGTAGATCAACTTGATAACATAAAACAATCTAATAGAATAAAATAGAAGTCCAAAATTTAGAGGTAGGCAGGAGAAAGAGCAAGAAATTAAGGAGAAAAATTACTGTGTAATTTGTAGGCCTCTCAAATGCTCATTAAGAAGAATTTGCATTCCTCAGCAAAAGCAACTTTGCCCTACTACCTCACAGTAGCAGGTCAGAAGCATAGAAGCATAACAAGCTTCCTCCAAACAGAGTGAAAATGTGGACACTATGTTCACTTTATATGCACAGAATTTGGAGTAATGCATTTACGAAGACTGAGAAAATTTCACTTTTCTGGAAACTGGAATGGCCAACTTGAGACATTTGAACTGAAAATGAAAGTCAAAATAACATATCATGATCTCACTGACGGCCTGGGCAAAAGAGAAGTGCAAGATAATACATTAAGATAGGAAGAGATAAAACTGTAAAAATCCAGGATGGGAAGCAACTGGATGCCAAATAGTCCTACAGAAAAGACTTGAGAAACACAGGGTATCACAACTAAATCTCATGGCCCACTGAAATGCAGAAGCAGGGCTATAAATAATAAATTCTGTGAAGCAACCTCTGCTCTCCTCATCCCTGGCAAATCCTGAGACTACAGACTATAAAATGCATGCTCATTAGGAAATCTGAGACACAGAAGGAAGCACAATCTACAGTTTGAAGAGCTGACATTTGAGGAAAAATGTAAAGAATCTGGGATACTTAGCTCAAAGATAAGATGATTAAAGAAGTCCTGACCAGTCTTTGGGTAAATACCAGGCTTCCCCAAAGCACAGAGAGCAACTTTTTGTGTTAGCAGTAGTGGGTAGGACAAGAAAGAGTGAAAAGGAGATGTTAATAGCAGCAACAATGATTCAGGCAACACAATATTCAGGGTCACACATTTATAGTGGCTGAGAAAAAATATTTTTTAAAAACCATCTAGACCAGCTTCTGCCAGATGAAAATCTCCAATCTGCAAACAATGGGAGCGACACACTGATTTTTTTTTAATATGCTTTTCTCAAAGCATGATTTTATTTTACGTGCTTTTAAAATTCTTTATTTGTCAGAATGTAGCTTAAGGATGTATGCTATTCCTTCATGTAGTATGGTGCAATTGTAATGCAGTATGTGCTTGATCATCCTCTTATATGAACCAATAAAAATATTGGGGTAAAAAAGTTAAAGACATACATCCAGTAGTGCTTGCTCTACTCACAGAATATGTTTTTCCAGTAGTTCTGAATGTGAGCGAAAATGTTCCATATTTTGGTTTATTCAGATTTTGTTTTATTTTATCAGGCATCCCTTAAAATATACATTCTGAAATCTTGCTGAATATTTCCAAGAAGTACTTGCTGTCCCCTGATAAGTGCTCATTTATCTTTAATATTCCTTTTTTAATATAAAGCTACCTTCTCACAAAGCAACTTGCTGGTCTTTTGAGCAGTCTCTTTTCACAGGTTTAGCTTCATAGAAATCATTTTATGTTCTTTGCTATTTTTAGCACCATAGTTTAAGGCAACTCCCTGGGGGAGAGAGCAGTGAACTTGCACCACACCAATAAATACTTGGCACAATAGAAGAGGAATAAAAGGATATGGGGGGAAATGGTGGAAGCTATAACCTCATGCAAGGCAAAAAAACCAAGATCCTATGCAGATAGAAAGCAATTATAGCCAGAAAAAACAGAAGTCTTGCATGAAACAAAGTAAAGAACTGACTGCTCTGCAGTCCCAGATTAGCACATGTGCTCAGGAAAGGAAGTGCTGAACTTTGTCATACACCTGTAATAGCATGAAGTCAAAATGTGAAATCACATTCATGATTGTATAGTAATGCCAACACCTAGCTACATTTCCTCTCCAAACACAATTTTATAGATGAGACAAGATGGCACTTAAAATAGAGCACTGTAAGAAAGAAACCTGGTTATACATTTCTACATCTGGGCGCTCCATCTTTCCGAGATGAGCTGACAGATATATAGCTGTCTATATTGCACCAAACCATAAGTCTGAAAAATTAGAGTACTCTCAGTAAAGGTCACTGCAAACACACTCTACTGCCATAGCCTTATTGACTCTTGTAAACAAAAAATAATTTGAGGAGCTGCAAACATCAAGATGAAGGAAAGGTCGACTTCTCTAGAAGCGAGCAACAAAGATCAAAGGCTGCACTAGGAGTTACTGGTTCTTGGTTTTTTTCTCATCAAGTGTATGGGCAGCTGCATGGACAAGGGTAATGTACATGCGTAATCACCTGTTTTTAAAAACAACCATGGAATTTCAAGGCAGATTTTTTTGAAAACTATCCTAAAATAAATAAAGACTTATGAGGATCATGGAAAGCAGATCTCTTGTATTTTCACAAGCAAGGTGTTATGGTGACAAGGATGAATAACTAACATCTGGATTTTCTGAGTCAGTCAAAACTGACTGTGTTGACTTAGTTCCATTTCAACATTCTCATTATTAAAAAATTAAAATCAAATTTATTTTTGACTCATGTTCATGTACACTCTACCAGGAATGTTTTTGACATGACTATGATTCAAAGATGTACCAAGTCTGTCAGACACAGTTATGTCCATTCTCATTTTTAAAAAAAAAGCTTGCATTTTCACAGTGCAGTCAAGTCTCTGTGCCACACATCAGAGGCCAGCAGGTCAGTCCCATGCAGAGCTGGTCTTGACCTCAGTGAAAAAGTACTAGACTACCTAAACCAACACTACCATGCCATGACAGATAACGGAGTAAATGGATAAAGCACGAGCAGGGAGGTTCAGAGCACTCTAAATGAGGACAAATATCTCAAACTCCACTGGCAATTGTTGCTGATGATGCCTGTAGAAAAGGGTTTCAAAGCAGCCTCAGCAAGCACACCTACAAGGATCTGGAAGAGTCTCCAGAACAGCCTGAAGACTTTCAGAGGGGACAGCTTAAAATGTTGGTTCTAATCTTATTATGTCTTTCTACATTGGACTGAAAGCTCTTATCAGATGCTACAACTCGTTGCTTTGTTTACCATTGTCAGATCAGCAAGTAAAGAAACAACTTTAGTCATGGAAAGCAGCAATACAGCTTCATATAGGTGGAACACTAATGGAAAATAGTGAGGGAAGAAAGAAATTGCCACAGACAAGAGTCCATGAGTAACTGCAGCTAAAAGAAATACACAAGACAATAAAAAAGAATCCAGGCTTATCAGTAACTCAGCAGTGGTTAGTTATAGATGATAGAGTGAACCTATGAGATGGTCAAAAGCCATTTTAAGAGCAAAAAAAAGCACAAGGAAAAAAGCATATAACATACATACAACACATGTCATATGATAAAATCAGATGTAATGTAGAACTGAAAACCTAATTGGAAAAAGTGAAGTGTAAAGCTTCAGAAAATATATAAAAATGGGCTCAAGAGGACTCAAGCACAGGAAGAAAAAACCATCAACACCAACACTATTTACATCTGGGCAAAGAGGAAGACACCCCTAACACATCATCTTATCCCAGCAAAACCCCCAAGTTATTAATACTATATTGTGACTCCTCCCAGCCTAAAAGTGTGATGCTTAGCACCCTGGAGAGTATCAAAGGGTGACCCTAACAACAGGAAAAAAAGGGATATGGTACTGGAATCGTTATTTTGGGTTTTGAGTGGATTTTTGTGGAGGCATTTTTGTGTGTCAGGGTTTTTTTTTGGGGGGCGGGGGGGAAAGGAGAAGTTGTTTGGTTTTTTACAACAGTTTATACTGCATATTGTTAATGAGTTTTGTTTTGTATTCATTAGATAATTTAGACTGTGTTAGTATTATCAAAAGATTAATAACTGCTTGCTTTGATTGCACTGACACAACTTTTATTTAGACTGACAATAAATTCTCACCTCCAGATATAGGGGATGTTCCCCTTTTTGCCCAGAATATCACAAGCTTAAGAACTTGAAGACTTTGAGAGCAGGAGCCTACTGCCATGCTCAGAGAGGGTATCTGTAATTCAAATGTTCTGGAGACCAAAGCCATTTACTTTAATGAAATAAGTGAAGAAGTTTCCAGGCAGCTACAGATTAATCAGGATGGTATTTTTAACTCTACAGAAAAGGTCCACAAATACTGCTTCCCAAGCTTTGCATCTGGTTGCCTAGTTAATCAAGTCATGTTAGAAAGCTTTCCAAAATAATGAAATACAATTTAAACTAAAATGAGGGAAAAATAGAGACAAAGAAAACAGTCATTGTGACAGCTTCAAATACAGTTGACAATAAAGTATCATTTGAGCCATTACTTAGGAGTCAACACCTACAAGTTTTCATCAGCTAAAACTGATTCATTCCCTAGGTAATTTCCAGATAAATTTTTACTTTGGTGACAAATTAAAGACGAAGCATGCACTTTTCAAAATGAGGATATAGTGACACAGAAAGTGAAATATAAGATGTGCTAAACTTAATTTCATTCTTGGCATCTGGCCTACGCTTTCTTAAATCTGGTTTGTTCACCAGTTTTTATATCTTAATAGCTGTGTCTCTCAGAATTTTTTTTCTTAAGCATTAAAAAATTTATACATCAGTTTACTAAACTGGTCTGTGATTTTCTGTGGTTTTTGTCAGATACAAAACAACTCCTCAATAACACCAAATAACTCTATAATGAACATTTTATCATAATTACTGCACAAATTAACCTGAAACCAAACATAGGGAAAATATAAACACTCTTTTTTTCTTCCTCTCCATGGGGACAAACATGTATTTTAAGTCAAATACAAATTTATTTCACTTGTGGAATATTGGAGATTTTTAGTTTACCACATAATTTAAAGATTCCTAAGTTAAAGACTTCTGCCATTGGTTACAGCACTGCAACTCATGCAAGATTTTATACGCACACATACTGACCCTACAGATCAGTCTCAAATTTGTTAGCAAAGAATCACTCCAGCAGTGAGCTACTAATTTAAATGTTACAGAAAATATATGGATTAAGTTAGTTGTTAAAATTTTAGTAGGCTGCAGTAATGGAGAACTGGCATCATTGTTTTTAAGTAGATATTGGTATGAAACTTCACACATTCTGTGATAAAAAAGCAAATGTAAGCAAGTTTGTGAGGGTCTCTAGGACTGTGCAACCCTCTCTTCCTCACTAAGCAAGCTAAGTGCCACTTAGTTTCAATTCCATGATAATCATTCTATCATTAGAATGAACATCTATGTAAATTACAGTTGTAAGATGAAAATTGAGCATGTCCACAGAAACATGAAAATCAAAAGCAGGATGAAAATCAAAAGCAAGTAAAGAGAAGAAACTTGAAATCCCATCCACTTCTCTGAATTTTAGAAGTGACTCCTCTCTCCAGTTAAGACACAATTTTTGCTATAATTTGCATAATAAATCTTTGTAGACATAATGGAGGGAGGAGACTGCTCAACTGAGGCCCTTTCCCCTTAAGGTATTTCATTTCTCATGTGTATATGAACAATTTTTCAGTAAATTATGGAAATGAGTCAATAAATATGGCAACTGGTATTCAAAGGAGTGACAATACAACAAGAATATTCCATATCTACACCAATTGAATACATTTCTCCTTTAATGCTCTGGCAATAAATAAAAAGAACTCTGCACAACATGACCTACCAAAAAAACAGAAGTAATTTTAAATGAAATTAAATGAAAAGTGATTTTTCTACTTCTCCATTATTTCAGTCACAGTTTTAAAATGTTTTGAAGATGCAACAACCACAACCAGCAAAAAGAGATCTTCAGACCCTCAAAAATAGCTGTCATAGAATTTGCAGAATAAGTCCACAGTCAGAAGTTAAACCACATCAATATAAAGGAGAGGAGAAAGTTTTGCAGGAGAAAGAAGTGTCATCAAAAAAGATAACCTTGTTTGTAAATATTGAGGGATTTTAGCTTCAGTGCAAGAATGAGGAGGTAAATTTAGATCTAGGACATTTGCCTGACAGGGGTGACATAGAATACTTATTATACAACTTGTCCTACTGCCCAGAAAGGTCATAGTGATCATGTTCCTAAAGTTAGTTTTAAACTCCTAAATTTGGGGAATTTGCTAACACTGCAAGCTAAAGATGAAACCAGGATGAATCACAGCTCTTAAACTCCTCACTGAATAGTGACACCCCCAGAGACTGTTCTGGGTGTAGATGAAGGTAATTATCTTAAACATTGATGTCTGAAGGATCACAAATACCCATGGCACAGACAGTAGCCTTCAGACATGAGCCCTCTGTACAAGTAAAAAAATAATCCAAGACAGCTCCCTCAAGTGAGGAAATGACAGTCCTTAATTATGGAAGAACTCAATGAATCCAAAACACCTCCCCTTATCACCTTCCTTAAATAATTCATCAAAGGAACATGAGAAAAGCCACGGATGGCAATATTATAGGTTCACCTGTGCAAGAGTCGTGTCTTTAATAGGAAAACTGGTGGTGATAAGGCAGGAATTAATATACAAATAAGATAAAACCACAGTTGCATTTCTCCTGGATTTCCATCCCAGCTTCCAGCAGCCTGAAGCCAAACTTGAGGCAGAATCTCCTCTCTGAAACAGGAACAATCTCATTTCTATACACAGGTTTTCACTTTTTTCCTTGAATATGAGAGCAACAGAGTTTGTTGCAACCTTTTAAAGCAGAAGATGACATTCCCCTGCCTCAGAAACTAGTGAGCCTGGCCCTGGGAAAGACATGTCCAGAGGTGGAAGAGAGCCAGAGTGAGGGGGTCTGCAAGTCCCTCTTCACAGAGACTAGAAGAAACTACACAAAGTTCACAGAAGCTCAGCAACTCATTGAACTGACTAAAACCAAATCAGAGATAAAGCAAAACCAAATCAGAGATAAAGCATCTTCCCCACAGAAGAAGGAATTAAACTGTAAATGTATTTTTATATTTTTTCTGACCCAGTCACTTTGAAAATCTAGCTTAAAATTTCAACAAAATCTTACTTTATATTACTTGTTAAGTCTTTTCAGGCATATTAATATAGTTCAAAGCTCTAGATACGCCGGCCAAAAAGATAAAGTCAAAATAGTAGCCAGGTACAATCCTCAAAGGGGCTTTAGTTTCATCCTTTGTCATCTTTTCTCAGATGTTTTATTAAGGCTTTATCAATAAAATAAAATAAAATCTCATGGGGCCAAATGAAACTACTGTAGGAGTCTTACAGTTTTTAACATCTGTTTTTTTAAAGTCTCAGTACTAATCTTTTATTAACATGGATATTTCGTAGAATTACACTAAATAAATTAATGAACAGGCAGAAGAAAACTGAATAGGAAAGAGTTCTGCATTTCAAATGGCAGCTAAGTATGCAAATTTTATTATTTAAATTAAAATGTCAGTAGCTTCGAATTATATTAATGATTCCAAGTTCATAATGGAAAAATTGTATCTAGGCTTGGGACTGAAAAAGAATTTTAAAATCTTTCTAATTCTCTGTACCAAAAGCAATTTAAAGTTATTAAATTTCTAACACTTCAGCCTCTGTATAAACCATTATTCTGGTAGAAAATTAAACACTGAACTGCAATTTACTTTCATTTTTATGAGAAAAACATATTGAACAAATTTACCCAAGCCAACAGAGTACAAGATGTAGTTAATATTAGGAAATGTATTTCTGTGCTTTGGGAGACTAAAATCCATAGAGCCTCACAGCAGCACTACTTCAGTAATGATAAATAAGTGACAGCTATCATCAAGATAGTAAAATTCAGGAAACAAAAATGAGAGTCTGTAAATTATGGAACCTGTAAACTTATCAGTAGAAGTTTACAGGTTCAATTACTTTTCAGTAGAAATTATGTGTATGCTTTAGTAGCATTTATTCATTAATCTGACAGGTTTGCCAGGAATGCAGAATGGGGAGAAATTATACAGAACACATACAGCCCCTATTTACCTTCAGGGTTGTTATTCAGTTACTGAATCACAGAAAGCTACACTGCCAAACATTCCATTTGTTTTCATTTATTTTACTGGCATAAAGCAGAACCAGGAAAAAAAAAAAAAAAAAGACCAATAGTTACAATGTTTCTTCTAGCATTGATTCCAACTTCTTTGCAGTTTTGAAAAAGTATCTTACCAGGAGCATACACAATCAGTGCTGTTTAGTCTTTAATGACTGTCTAGCTTTTCAAAAACATTTAGAGAAGTTTGGCTTAATTTAAGAAGTCCTACTCGGTTCAGTGCCACTTATCTGAGACACAAAAGTAAGGGTGCAAATTAATTTCTTAAATTGTCAGTGTGAAGGTTTTTCTTATGTTCTCTGCCACCGTGATTTCAAATACATTCAAATATTTTGAGCTTCTGCATTTTCCCAGATCTTCATAATGAAGCACTTTTGCTATTATATCAGTTTACCTTTTAACTTCTTAACAGACAGTATGGGCTGAAATAGCCCATTTGCATGGCAAATAGTCTGTCAGCAGCAGATATGGAAGGTCTTGCTTACAGCCTGATCACCCCTGTAGAGCCATAACTGGCTCTATATTTTGCACAGCAAAAATAAGTGTCAATGTAATATCTGTGTATGATTATTGAGTTATTCATTATGAGCTATTCCTCTTCAAGACTGCTTCATCTTTCAGACACTGAGATAGAAGTACATGGTGTGTAAATTCACATTGCATTAAAAAAAAAACAAACCTAAAATTCCATAATCTTGAAGACTTCAGCAGCCAAAAAAATTTTTTTCATTTTTTATTTGTCAATGCACTGGTAAGTTTTATGACTGTCTCCCAGTTAAATGTGAGATTCTATCTCATTCTGTTTTCAGGATATGTAGAGCTTTTTCTTGTAGAGATATCCAACTACCTCCACATATATATGTGTAAAAAACCTCCACATATAGATCTATATATAGAAAGTTTGCACACAGCTACTTTCATTCCACACATATACAGTGTCCTCCAGTTTTTATATTTGGAAATGAATTACTACGGTGATAAAGTAATGGAGACTGTAAATTATACAAAGAGCTTTCTGTACTTAAGAAATAATGCCAAACCACTTCTTTGCTCTCCCACGGAGCGACTATTTTCTGATCTCCCTGATGAATCTTGGTCACTCACTCAAACAGTACAAATGGTGCCAAGGTCAAATTTGCTCATTCTGTAATGTTTAGCCAGCTCATTAGTATTGGAAAGTCCAGAAAATGAAGTCATGAGCACTCTCTGTTATTCCTCCTGGGGTAACTGGGACGTGACTGAATTTTTAAAGCCTGCTCTTCTCTTCCCATTGTTGCTTAACCCAGTAGAATTGTGAGGACAGGGACATATGAAAAATGACTTTGTGGAAAGATTGAGACTCAGAAAATATGACTGGCTATTTTTCAGGGAGGTTTCTTATTTTACGTACAACAAAACTAGGAAACTTACCAAGATCTAGGTAGACGCCTGGTACAAATGAGTTGAGAAAAAACATAAGAATAACACATCCCAGCACTGTCAGACATTTGATGAGAAGAATTTTGTCTGTTATTCTGTGCTGGAGACAGACAGGAAAATAAAATTAGTAATTGTATTAAAGAAGCTACAGAGTTCAGAAAAGCATGTGTGAAGAGCAAAGTGCTGTTCCTGTATTGTATATTCCTCTCCAGCATAAAAGACAGAACTACCTGAATTGTTTTTGCAGGTGTGCATCTTATGCATACCTATAAAAAAACCCATGAGTATGTGGTCCAAGGGGCTTTAGGAGATACAAGTATCTAGCTGTATTCAGTCACCCCCTCCACAACATCATTCCAGAGGGTGAAGTAGGGTTGAAATGCAGCTCCTACCATAGAGGGCATTCTGAGCACTCTGTGGTTTTGTGATCTGATCAAGCATGCTTTGAAAACCTACAAACCACTCTAGAGGTCAAATTTTTCACATTTTCTGTACAACTCTCATGTCATGCCAAGACCTTAATCTCTACAGAATTTGTACACCTCTGTGCCCAGCTCCTGCTTCACTGTGCCAATTTCCTTTTGCCCTCAGCCCCAGTGCTTTCCATCTTGTCTCTGCTTTCACTACCACTCCAGGGAATCACTTTTTCCCAGACCAAGTTCATCTCTTGTTTCACATAATTTAAAACTCAACTAAAATACAAGTAAGTCACCATTCTTTAAGAAGTCTGTCTCTTATGCAATGCCTTAAAAGGGGTACAAAGAAAATCTCTTGGGTTTGCTCTGGCTTGGTGTGGCACCTAAGACAGCATTGTCCCAGTCAAGGACTTGCACCCCAAGGAGTGCAATCAAGGACTGGAGCCCTCAGAAACAGGTCTAATTTATTAGTGATGCCAGTATGGTAGAGAGATTCTGACACTTAGAAACTCTGCAGTGGGTTTAATGCCTCCTAAATTTAATTATCTATCTTCTCAAATTCAGCATAAAGACTTAAGCAGTGCTAGTGTGTGCACAGCTAAGAGAACAGGATTTATCAAGTGGTTTATCCCTACTTGAATAATAAAAGAACTAGTGTCACCAAAACACACTAAATTAGAGTCAGCATTGGGTACATTAGGAGGAGTGTACTCTATTACCATTCATCATGGCTACAAACAATTTATTGACACCTCCTGAACTTTTCTGGCTATAGATTAAAAATTTAAGAACACACTGCTGAATAATTAATTAATTCTTTAGGTTATAGTTTTCTAAGGAACAAAAGTACAAAACCTCACCATGTGCTGCAGTAACCTCCTCTGATTGACGCCAACCACCCTGGCTGCTAACTTCTGGTCTATCAGGAGAGTTATTAAATTTCCATTAGATTTAAGGCACTATCTCTATAGAAAGGTGTAGCTTCATTAACATGAATAGTGAAAAAACTTGCCATATACTTACTTTTTTCTGAAGTTCCTGGATATTTGTTTCCCAGTTTTTGTCTTCTTGTGAAATTTGTCTGAAAGAAAATGACACCTACTTTTCTCCAGAGTGAAATCAGACCTCTGCTAAGAGTGTTGGAATAAATTCCTCTCATTAGATATAGATCACCTTTTTCCCCATGTGGAGTAACTCATACCACAAAGGAGTCATGGCCTTTTCACATCCAGCAGCAAAATTCCCATGAGCATTCACATAAGGCTCCATTTTTGTAACAAGCTCTGCTAACACACAAACCCTTCTGCTCATGAAGAAAGGCACAGGCTGGGAAGGAGCTGGACTCCAGGGACAGACCTCAGTAAAGGATCTGGTTATCTGCAGTGGGCAGCTCCCTTAATAGTTTCAGGAGCTGATGTAGTGATAAAACAAGGGTTGTGTGCTAACATCAGCAAGTCAGAACACTTATGTTTCACATTTGCATTTTATAATGAAGTTTTTAAGATCTGAATAACTTCACTGTGTTATCGGCGCAGTCAGGCCTCCAGCAAAAAGCCTTGGGCTTTGCAGTTCAAGAGCTCTGTTGTTAATGATCATGAATTTTTACATAGCTGTAAATGTGCTGTGCTGGAGGAATCCTGATTTTCAAGATTAAAAACACAATTTTTATTTGTAAATTCAGAAGGGTCCTCTTCAAAATACACAGTATCAGCAAAAATTATGTAAACAATCTTATTAGTGGAATAATTCTAGGAAACATATTTACATTTTCTTTCTCAAATTATTTAACAATGTTATTAATTAATTATTTCAATTTCACTTTAGCCAATTAAAATTTGAAATATTTATCACTGTTATTCTCAGTCAAAAAAATACCTTGGCATAATATCTGGTTTTACTAGAATCTAAGCAAAACAAGGTCATTATTCTTTTAGTCATAGTTTATGTAAACTTCTTTTCAATACATAAAACATGTCTGCACTCAGGTTCATACTTCTTCATGATATTCAAAATAGGCAGAATGTTTCAATTCACTCTATGTTCATACAAGCAATTTTATCTGAGTGAGGCAAAAGTGAAATTTGGCACTGTCTTATGGAATAATGTTTTCATAGTAAAGGTTTCCTAAGAGGATTTAATTCTTAGGCACTGAAAATATGTGTAAACACAGTGACCATCCCTTTCATATTGACCTGAATGATATCTGAAACTGAACTGAAATTCTGATTATGAAATAATTGTAAAACACATCAATACAACTCATCCATTCACTGAAGAGAATTTGAACATTTCAGTAAAAAAAAAAAGAAACTCCATCATCTTACTGTGCTGAAGCCACAAGTCTAAGGAAAAGTTGTAGTGATATATTTGTGATCTTTTTAAACCAAAAGCTGCCTGAAATTTCTAGGCCTTTAATTTTGGGTCATATTGACAAATATATTTTCCAGGCATTACACATCAGTTTTATCCTAAAATACTTTGCGTTTTACTGAGTCTGAGAGGGGCTTTTCCCATCTGCCCCAACATCCATCTCATCAAGACAGAGCTAGGAATGCAGGTCTTGCCACAGGGAAGATCCCTGAAAGGGGAGGTGGGTCCTTGCCTACCTGTGAAACGTCCTCAGCTTCTTCCTCAGGAGCATCTCCAGAGTCAGCACCTTCTGCATCAAAAGGCATTTCACAGCAGTCTCCTCTCTGCTGGCTGGGTTGATGCGCTGAGCTGTCAGCCTCCAAACATAGATCTCATGCTTCAGCTCTGAAAGAAGCAAAACTGCATCAGTGTGAAGTCCAATGTATATGAAACCAGAGATGGAGAAAATATGTGTAATATGATCTGGACTCAAAGCTGTTGAAGTTATTGGGATGGTTTCCCAGCCAATTTCCACTCAGGAAGCTGCTTTTGTCATTCATTTTGCAGAGCTGAAGTGAATGAAAAATAAATAGAATTTTTTTTTTTAATTTTAAATAAATGAACCCAGAAGTCTTTTTTTCAAAGAAAAAGTAGTACTGTCCTCAAATGCTTGCAAACATCTTCAATAAGCTTAAGAGCTAAAATTGTATCCCATTCATTTTTCAATAGAAAACAAATTGTCAGTATACATTATTATACTGCTAAGAGATACTAGTTCCTTGTGCAGTTAGGAATTATAGCAAATGCTCCTTCATGGTATTCAAAGTAGACAGCATGTTTCCATTCATTCTATGTCCATACAGGGAATTTTATCTATGTAAGGCAAAAGTGAAATTTGGCACTTATGGTGTCTTATGGAACAATGCTTAATAGTATTTTAAAGGTTTCCTAAGAGGATTTAATTCTCATGCACTGAAAATATATGTAAACACAGTAAACATATATGTAAACATCACTTCTTTCATGCTAACCAGGATGATATCTGATCCTGTGTAAATTCAGACAGACTGATTAACACTTTGAAATCAAACTCTATAATATTCTCAGAAGTTTCAATCCCTTTTGATTATTTTATTCCCTTTACTGTTGAGGCCTTGGTGAATGACCAAAAAACATGTGTTCCTGTTCAAGAAGGATGTTAAACTGGGCATGCAAAAAAAAAAAAAAAACCTTTGAATTTTACAGGAAATCACTAAAGAAATAAAATCAGATTATTCATTTATAAACTGTACCAATATTTCCTGTTGAAGCTATGGGATGTTTCCTCACCCTTCTTTTCTGTTCCACTCAAATTTCATGTCACTGAAGACAATATGTCTAGAATCTAAGGCTTTATATTTAAAGATCCCTGTTGAATCAGCAAGTTGCTCTTGTTCTGAAAATGGATGTGTCTCTTTACATCATGTGAACAAGCCATAAGAATTATTTATTTAAAAAAATAGTTACATAAGAAAAATTAAAATACTTTTTTATGTAGGTAGTGATCTTAACATTTTATGCTGCCGATCTCTAGAGGGTGATGATATCTGCTATCAAACAGTGTACTAAACATGTTTAATTCCCCAGTTTCCTTTACAACTAAGTATTTATAATGATAATGCAGAGGGAATCAATAAAGATTGACCATGAGAAGGAATTAGACTCAACAAGAATTTAATAGCAAAAGTGTGTCCAGAATCTGCATGGCTGACACAGAAGAAGGGGATTTGAACAGCAATTGACATACATTTTATATGGTTTGTGTCTACAGATCTGCACACATCAGTCAAAGCAGTAATGCTTGCCTAAATTTTACAGTGTAAGACCTGAAATACAAATTCACACTGCCAAAAGCCCAGTGACCATTCTGGGTATTTAAACAACTAGTGCTCAGCTAAAGCTTTCCTTCCAAGAAGGAGATTTATATCTCAACCACAGATTCCAAAAATATACCAAATCAACCACTTTTCTTTGTAATATTGGTGGTTCTTTCCAGGAACATAATCTGACACAAAATTATATTACAATATGGATAGGTCTTGCTTATCAAAGGATCCACATGACTTCTGGCCATAATTTATTTTTGCATCAACATTTGTGACACACTCGGATATAACAGCAGTAATTTTCCACTCCCAGAGTCAAAAAAAAAAGACCTTTCTGTACTTCATTCTAATGTGATTTCTGAGTGAATATGACTGCAGCTTTGAAACTGTCATCAGTCCAAGGGAAAGAGTGTGTTTTGCTTTTACCTCTGGCAAACAATCATGAAGCATGAGCATCCAGTTTGCTGTTCTACTTCCCTACAGTTTGTCTTTTCTGCAACAACTTCCCTGATGACATCTGTTCATCCTTCCATAGCATTTCTACATATCCTTTCCAAGTGAAATTTCACCAAGGGTTTAGCTGATAGAGGGAAGTTGAATCATTCACCACCCAAAGGACATGCAAATACTCCACAGTTATTTTCATACAGAGAATCTCTACCTTCTCACCTTCTGAAAGAGGCAACTATCAGCACTGTATCCATGTCACAAGCAAACCCCCAGAGTGGAAAGCAGCATGATTTGTGTTGCAGATTTCTGAAATGCCCTGGAGCCAATCTCCAGGTTGAGCAAGGTTGGACTGGTGCTTTGTGATCTACATTAAAAATATATGTGTGTCTTCATGTGGCTTTGATCATGCCTTTATGTGCAGCAAGCACACGCTTGATTTTTCAGTCATTAGCTTTCTAAACATCCCAAGGACATGAACATCTGACCTGCTGTGGTATGTTTAGATGTGTTTACTTCAGAGCAAACTGTACTTGGAAAATCAGAACAGTTGAGCCATCTTCTGTACTGCAGCTTCTGTTGCAATAATGATTTGTGCAGAGGTTTTCTAGGTCATGCCATAGAATGTTTTTCCTACTTCTCTTTCATGTAGATTCTTATTGTTAATAGCCCATCATGGCACCAGGTGCTTCATATTTATTAGGAGTAGTGCTTTTTTTGAAGGAATAATAATGTAAATAATGCAGAACCTTGAAGTCAACAAGAACAATTAACATGGCCAAAGTCCTGCAGGCCTTGCAATACTTCTCTCATTTCATAACTGGAAAACCATTTAGGCAGCAACCCCCAGAGTCTGGGAACATCTATTTTATGACAGACTGTGTTACACATGGACATGGGTTTAATGCAACCACAGAGTCTTATCAATCACTTTGAAATTATGGCCAAGACAGCACAAGGCCATTGAATAGTCACAGGATAGTTTCCCATTCTGCTTCTCTGTGTCCATAAGTTCCTGTCCCCTCCTCAGATGAGATCTAATGGTTATATTACACCAGAGTGAGCTCTCTTCACTCACTTGTCTAACCCATTCCACGGGGTTTTTGCAGGATTAGCTTTATGGTGGATCAGCCTTCTATTCAATATAACTTACTGCTGTCAGTTCTATTGCCAGTAACTGAAATGGTGAGTCTGTAGCAAGCAGTTTCTCATTAAAGCAGCTAAATTAGCATTTGACTGCAACAATAGTACCAGTAGCCAGTGAGAGAAGCAAAGCTGTTTAGTAGGCAGTGATCTGAAGCACAAGAAGATTGGAGAGTTGCAGCTCAGCTCAGTCAGAGAATTCAGCTCATTATGATACTAAAACATTTGTGAATGCCATAATTCATAAAGTCCATGAGGAACAACAGCAACATACCTAGCACTATTATCTCCAACCAGAAAATAGAAAAAATATGTTTCCAACAAGAAAATATTAATTTTTGGTTTAGTTATAGGATGAAATAAAGGCTCTCAAACATGTAAACTCTATGCTGCTAACCTGTTCTGACTTTGTTATTGATCATATTTTGCCATGGAAACCACAAATATTACATCCTGGAACCCACTGAGTTTAACAAAATTTCAGCTGCTGCCTTAGACGGTGGCAGTTTAGAAAAAACTTCTGCATTTTAGAAAATATTCTTTATCTGAAAGCTGCATATTATTTCTGCAATCTGACAATTAATAATCAGATTGATTTTCACTTGAGTAATCATACATTTCCCTCCCACCCAGCTGCCAATAACAAAGAAGACATCCTCAAAAACTGGGAGTAATTAATTCCCAGTCTCAGAATCTGAAAAGGCCAGTTTTGTTAATTGAAGATACCCAGAAGAGCATGACCAACCTTGATGAGATGATAAGAATTATCATTAAATGACAATTTTCAACTTACACGGGCACTAACTACATAAACTATCTTTTTTTGCAAGCAACACAAGTTTGCACTGCTGGGCTATATCTGACATAATTCAAATATATTAATCTGAATATTTGTTTAGTTTTTTCCTCCACATGTGACTGTAGTTCAACTATTTTCAGTAAAGAAATTGTTTTTCTTAGCTAAATTCTCAGAATGTGCATATTTCTGTTTAAATGCTAACTGTAAAGCAAATTAAGTATAATGAATTCTAGTTTGACCAGTAATAGTAATATCTATAATTTTTAGTATTTTTAAATCCCTCATATTATGTAATCAATCTTCTAAACATTATTAAATGGTGTCATCTTCATTTTGTAAATGTAGAAGCTAAATTCAAAATTTAAAACCCATGAATAGAAAAAATTCATATTATATATATATATATAATTCATATCAAAGGGATATTCCAGCTCAAACACTCATGCCTGTCTCCTAGAGGTAGCACCCCTCAACAGAACACAAGCATGAGGATCAAATCTAGAAAAACAAATAAACAACCACAAAACAAAAGAAAAACAACAAATAAAGAAACAAACAAACCAACCCCTCCAACCTGGAATATTCTTTTTTTTATTCCTTGGAGTAGTTCAGTTGGTCACTAGTGGATAAAGGTAAGCATTGGTATAAATGTTGCAGGGTCTTTAGAGCTACATCAAAACATGTTTTGCCTTATTCAGCCAAATACATGCAAAAGAACACAAGAAATGGGTACAATGCTGCACAAAGCAGTACAGAGAATTTATATCAGATTTTCAACTCAGTGTGACATCTGAGGCCCCATTTGGTCATAAAGGCACCTAATGCCAGCTCAGCTACCTAGCATGGGATTGCATCCATCACACAGGAATTACAGGGCATCCTCATTCTGCAGCAGAGCACCTGGAGCCTGGGCAGAAAATCACCAAGCTCATAATTTCAAACCCCTAAATTACTCACCAGGAGTCATCCTCCAAGCAAGCTGGAACAGGCTGCAGCAGGCCCACGAAAGAATCTACATTACAAGCCTAACCCTGATTTTATAAGGGAATAGTCAATTTGTGTATGATGATCACATAGGACTCGGAGTAATCTGCAGGTATTAAGGTGGGTTAGATTTCTCATAAGGTTTCAGGATGGTTGATAAAGATACACATTTCTCTTATTTGGCTAGTTCCTGAATGACAGGTGGGATATCTCTCTCTCAGGTAACATGGGCTTTGTTCTCATCGCTGGGTAATTCAGACCTTAGAATCACAAACTTATTTTAGTGCTTGTGGGTTTGCCCTCAGTTTCCTCTACTGCAATTCCTCATCTTATAAAAGCAGGAATATGAATGTATTTAGGTTCCCTGGGTGCTCATTAGCACTTGCCTAATGTGATTTAATTACTTCATTCTGTTACACTGAGAATGGCACAAGGAAGTCAAGAATCAAGTATTTTGAGCATGCCTTTATCTAAAATTCTACTGTAGTTTGTTTCACAAAATTTTTCTCAGGTGTAAAATCTAGAAAAATAAATCTGGCTTACTATCAAATAGTTTTCATTCCAACTGCCAGACTTACTAATGAAAACCAATTTTGCAGATGTCTTCCATTAAACTCCCTTAGAAAAAAGCAACCTCTTTTAAATTCACTTTGCTTTGCTCAAAAAAATAGATACATTCCAATCCCTAAACATTTTGCACAAAATATAACTACTGCTGATGTCCTTTCAATACAAGTGAAAGTACTGCAAAAAAGATAAAGCCTCAAGAGGACAACATTCTTTTGGAGTATTTCTAAAGTTAATGCCTCTTCTAATGCTTTTAGCAGGTCAAAATGAAGAGCAAAAAATGAAGCCTACTTCAGACTCATCATAACTCTTATCAATGGTTTAGAAGTAAAAATTTTGACTTCTACATTGAACACACTTTGATAAATTGATAAATGAAAATGGCAGAGCAATTAAAAATCTGTCAAGTTTACACTTCTATTTGAAACACCATCAAAGTGAAAGCTTTCTGAAGCAAATAAACACAGATAATGTGTTACATAGAACTAAACAGTTCTTTTAAGCTCTGTTTTTTAGGGAGATCTTATGATTTCTGAAACATCAAAGTGAAAAACTTTGTCATAGCTTCACTGAAGCATTATTAATGGAAAGGCCATGCCTTGCCAACCACTGTATAACTGTGCAATCCTTTCACAACTGAGGTCTGTATACAAAAACAGAGGGGCACAAATGCTGTAAAAGAAACAGGTGCTAGCACTGTTTTTCCTTCCCATCAGTGATTTTCCTGTACCCATTCCTTCCATGAAAAATGTGTATAAAAAATTGTCAAGTGCTGCTCTATTGATTCAGAATGACACTATATTATACCTTCTTCCTGCATAAGACAGGTAAAGTAATATTACAGCTGCCTTCTTGTGATGGTTACATTACTGATGCACTAAGCAAATAACATGAGATTGACATATTCTCCTTGTTTTGCAATGTCAGAATATTATTTTTATCATCTGAAGACAAGAGGAGGCAGATTCTCTTTCCAAGGGGAATACTCTATCTACTCTAAAGCAATTCAAAGGACATATACAGGAATTAAAACTTAAAACTATATAAAATATTTAAAGATACAAAAATCTTCAATCTGTGGCAAGTAAATAAGTATACTTCTTTTCATACCTGATAATCAGAAGAGCTGTCAAAGGTGCAAATAATAAAAGACAGCTTTTGATTTGCATTTTCAAATATAAAGCCATGGCCCTGGTAGATCCTGATATATTATCCAAAAAGGAATAAACAAAGTGTCTAAAGGGACATTAAGACTACCTAGTTTGTTTGAGACTGAAAGTCTTACTGTTCTTTCAAATAAAAAATGCAATATCTACCAGTAAGTTATTATCTTAGATACCAAGAGCATTCCTAAGAAAGTTGGACCTTTTACTTCAGCATGATAATGTCCACAGTAGGAGAGTTAAAATGTTAACTATTCACAATTCAGTGTTAATATCTACAATTGGATTGCAGAGAAGAGAGGGGAAAAAAACCACACACAAAAAACCCAACACACATTTTACTGTCCACATCTGTCCTCAAGATTTAAAAATATTCCCCATGAAACCCAATGAAATTAGCATTTTAGGTGAGGGCTGAGGAGTAGAGTGCAGTGCATATTGCAAAACTTCCACCTGGACTGAGCTTGAAGTTGAATTCTTGACAGCATATTGAAATATTCCTTTATTTGGCCATAACTGTCTTCACAAACTGCTTGCTACTTTCCTCACTTGAATTAGCTTCCAAGTGAGGACAGGCCACTACTTCCAACGTCACATTAAACACCAATTATGCTTTACTGGCAGTTAGTAAAGCACCTATGTAAGTACAGATGCACCTCAGGATAGAGATTTGTCAATTTACTTAATTCAGCTATGTCACTAATGTACTTCTCACTGATTGTAGCAAGAAAAGGTTCATAAAGTTACAAAATATAAAAGCTACAAATATGTTACTAACGAAAATAGGACTAAGGACTGTTCTTTGACCCTGAGCAGCACAAGCACTGATGTTACATTACACCTTATCCTGGGTGCCCCATGTCCCTGCAGTGTCCTTCTGGCTTTAGACATTACTATTATTTTATGTGGCTTTTTGCATTTCAAAGTGTCTGGTGCTAAGTGTTGGAGTTTTCTTGCACGTCATCACAGTAGTTCTTTCCCCTCCTCCTCTCCCTTTTCTTCTCTTTGAGAACATCTGTAGAGCTTCACGTGGGATAAAGAAACAGATTTGCTCACTCATCTAGTTACCACATTTCCCACTGTGGGAAACAGCACTGTGTTTTTCACACATTAAGCACTTCACATATGACCATGATTAATTAGAAAATCCCTTCTGCTGTCAGCTTTGCATGCTGACTCTCCTACTACCATCAGTATTTTCCCAGCTGCTGCAGACAGTGAGCTGCACCAGAGGGAATCAAATGCTCCCCTCCCCCCTCCTGCTATTACCACTCATGCTTAAAGGGTGGATCTCTCCCTCAGCCAGTGAAAAGTCGCAAAAACAAAAAGAGCAAGCAATAAAGTAGAAATGGTGAGCTGGTGCCAAAGTTGTGCTAGGAGAAAGCTCCTCCTCCCTGGCAAAAATGGCCAGTATGATAATAGTTGTCACCAAAACATGTTCCACCCACTCTCCTGGGATAGCAACCTTGCCAAACACTGAGGTCCACATCTCCACTGCTTGACAACTGAGACTCAATACTGTTACACTTCCAAGGGACTAAATAATGTCTTGTTAACCCTTAAAGGAAGAAAAAACTTTGCTTTCAGGTTTTCAGAGTGGGAGTTGAAAGAGTAAATTTAATTCCTCTTACACTCAGATATTATTTCCCTTATGTATTCTTTTGTGAAAGTGTAGATACATAGAAACTTTTCAAACCTTCTCAGCTTACTCTTCTAGCACTACCATCTTTTGCTGCATCACACAGAACAAGGAGCAGGTTTATCAGCTAAAATCCATGCTCAAAAAAGTCCTCAAAAATCCCTTCTTAAAAAACATTAGATTTTTCTCTCTCATGGATGAGTTCTTCAGAGTCTTCCTTTCTTTTGTTAGCTACCCTGCTTGAAGCCACTAGAGGCAGACCCTGGTTCCTGGGGAAATAACAGGTATTTTTGCTGTGGCAGAGGTGCTGCAGATCAGTCTGAAAGCCGACAGATTAAAGACACTGGTAACATATAGTGTTGAAATTAAAATAAAAATGTATCTTCATAATAAAAGCATTGTTTTTAAAGTTCATGCTTATGCATTTTAATAATCTGTGTGTCCTAAAGCAGCAGAAAAAAACTTCAAGCACATGGTGCACAGGGATAAAAGAATATAGGGAGAATAATATACCAATTAAATCTCACATAAATTGTTTAATTGCTAATTGAGGGCAAGGTGAGGAGAGGCTGGTATTTAGTTGATTAAAACAGCTGCTTCAAACAAGCCATTTGAAGTTATCACAGAACCATTTCAACTGGAGATGAAAGGACTCCCAGAAGCACCTTGGAGGCCATTCTGCAAATCCAAACCATGACAGCTATCCCCTAATGGAGCTGTATTGGTCTCTTTCTTTCTCTTCCCCTCTCACAGAAATTTCCAATGGAAAGACTGGCTCTTCAGCATTTGTTCTAATTGAACAGCTCCTGATTTAGTTTGCAGCAAAGGATAAGCAGCTGATTACAAGAACACATGGTATACTGCCTAAGAGAACTGCTATATCTGAACAAACTAAGGTGCAGGTAACACAGATCACCAAGAAATTAATTGAGGGAGATAAGCTTACCAGTGTTTCGCTACTACAGTATTTCACTGACAAAAATACTATGTTGGTGAATAAACTGAACTATTCAGATGAATTTTAAAAATTTTCATACATTCTTTATTTCTTATAAAAACAAAACATATGCTTTAAAAGTTTATAGCCAAAAGGAAAAAAGTAACAATTCCATGTTCTAAAATATATATTTATAAAATAATGCAATTATGTCAGGATCAATACTGTTTACAGTTGGGAGAATTAATTTTCTCCATGGCTTTTTGAAAAAATCTTACTTTGTAGGCTCACAGGGAAAGAATCTAGGCATGTTAGGGTCTGAGTTACTTTCTTTATTTCTCTTGCTCTCTGGATAATATCTCTAAGGGTACTGAAAGCTGTTTTAAAATGAAAATGCCTGTCTCATACCAGACAGACATATTGGAGAAAGGTAAATTCTCCTTAAGTGTCTTAGAAAAGTTAAGCAGTATAATATCTAGAAAATATAAAAAATATTCTTGATTCTGGGAAAGACTTTGGCCTTTAGAGATACAAAAAGGTAAGCAGAATGCACCTTGTGCTGAATAGACACTGAAGTCAAAACCAAAAGTCTTCAGAACATCTTTCCAAGCAGGGAAATTTCTTCCCTGACTTGTCTATCAGATGGGATTCGAGGGACTTGATATGATATAGTGAGGAGAGGACTGTCACTTCTGCCTTTTAATAAAACCATAATCCTAAAGCAAATTTTCTCTGGAACAAGGCAAGACACTAGAGTTACTACTCTTTTTACCTAGATGAGATACCTATAATGAAAGTCTCTGCCATAGTTAATCACCTTGGACTCTCCTTATAGGAGAAAAGTAAGCTTTTAAGGCCTGCAATATATCTGTTCTAGCATAGACAGCTCCATTAGTCTTGAAAAGCACTTATCTTTCTCCACAGATTACAAATGAAGCCAAGATACATCAACCATATCAAAAGTTGTCCTCTCCATAAACAGATGCCACACACAGGTTCAGCCATTGAGCAGCACATAAAATGTGTGCTGCATGGTCAGTGGAAGGCTGGACCTGAAGTCTTCTGCAGCCAAAATGAAACAAGCATCAGTCCCAGTTGTACTCAGTCTTTGTACAAATCTTATTAATAAATTATACTTAGTGAAATATTTCTTACCTCATAAAGAAATTGTGAACATTTGGGGAGCTAGTATTAAATTCCGTCACTGAAAGAAAAGCTCTGAAGAAGAAGGATAAAACCTTCAAAATGACTGAATAGAAAAACATAAAAGCATGAAGACAAAAACAGGCTGACACTGTAGACAGTCATTGAAAGAGCTTTAGAAAGATGTCTAGAGACTATCGAGGTGAGTGACATAAAAAGACATAGATTTATTTCTACTGAATTGTAGAAATTATGCACTAGGGAAATTTAGGGTAGGAATAGCCACAGAGGCAAGCTGGAGAGGTCTTGGAAAGCTTTGCTTTGATGAAATGTCTTTTACTGACCACAGCCCATTGAAAGATTGCTGAAAAATTCAATGGAAGAAAACCATCAGCAAGGGAATGCATCAGTGCACTATGTTTGTCATAAGGGAAACCTGGGATATTTCTAAATCTAGGTTGTGAACTCAGCACCATGAGCAGATGTTATCTGTTGCAACACAGAACATCCTGATACTCGTGCCTATGGCTGTAATGAATGACGCAAAATATTCCTGCTAATCTTGTAAGATATTTAATAATTCATGTCAAAACCTCAATATTAGCACCAGAAAAACATCCACTTCCAAAAATCAGAAAATATCACAACTAAAAATAAAATATGAATTATTCATTGAAAAATTAATGTTCAGAGAGTGAGGAGGGTGGGCACTTCCATATGAAGACAGCATTGAGGTAGGCACGACTCAGTTTCCATTTAGTACATTTTCGGTGTAACAATTATAACTTTTTTCGTGCTCACACTTACCAACAATTTCACTTGGCTCCTTATTGTAAAGTTTTTTGTTCCAGTAAAGAAGTCTGAGAAAAGGAAAGGAGACCAGAACAACAAGGCAGATACCCAAAAACATATGCCCTGTGAAGGCTGCAAAATCCAATCCCTGAAAATAAAAACAAAAACTTAAATTAAAAATCACTTATTTTTCTATCTTACCTACAGGGAAAAGTATTCAGCTTTATGTATGTTTATCAATAATAAATATAAAGTAACATAGTAAGTTCCAAGTACATTATCTGCTGTATTTCACCTGTTTCAAGGAGACAAGCCACATTACAATTTAATTCAGAGAACTAAAACATTGCATTATAAGTTACTATGACACACACCTAGTGTTCCTGAAATGTACAGTAAAAAACCCCAAACTGAATTATTAACTTTTATTCTCACCTGAATCACTGTAAATTCATTTCAAATCACTCAAAGTCTCAGAAGTAGTTGAATTTTAATGACCAGCTTTTGTTTTAAACTGGTGAGAACAGAAATGTTTACAATAATTCTATCTGAACCATTCTTCTGCAATAAAAGTATTACATGTCAATATTGTGTTTATTCTTTTTTCTGGTTAATAAATGAACACATTTCTTTATATTTTGCATAATGAAATCTTTTAATGAAGGAGATTTAAGAAAGGTTAAGAAGAATGTATTAAACAAGCAAAAAGAATGAATAGTGACAATTTGCCCTAAAACTAATATTTGCCATGCTTTGAGTAGGACATTGGACTAGATGACCTCTAGGGTTCTTTTCAGCTGAGTTATTTCATTGCTCTATATGACACACATTGTAGTGAATATGGGTTAACCTTTGGGCTGGGCTTTTCTGAAGTAGCCATGACTTGCCTGTTCAAAAGAAGTTACCCATAAGCTCCAAGCAAGATCACATCCAAGCACTCTGGTAGTAGGAACTGTTTTATATTCAAAAAACAGAGGTTGTCTGAACTGCTGATCCCAGCAGAACAGATCTGTGATGCCTGCAATAAAGCATAGCTCAAGCCCTGGATAGCCCAGGTTGTCCCAGCTGAATTTTCAGAGCACCCACTGATTTCTCATACTCCAGAAAGTTGGTTGATCTCCCTGCATCACACCTCCACGTCTCTATTGTGCCCTGATTTTTAACTATGAGTTTCCTACAGATCCTATGGTAATTCCAATGCATATTTAAAGTGGCTTCCCTTGCAACAGCAGCTGATTCTACCTCCAATGTGTTAAGACTATTGGGAATTTACTGCTTTTAATGTGTATGCTTCTATATTGTCAAATGCTAAAAGAATTTATGTGGAAATTTCCTAGTTGAAATGTCTCTGGTTCAAAAAAAGGAAGAAAAAGTTTTTCTATTGCACCACAGGGCATAATAAAAAGACAGATAACACAAGAAACTGATGACAGTCATAAAGAACTTTCATAGCCAGATAAAGATTGGTGCTCTTTGGCAAAAAAATCCATAGCTCGCAGACAGTGAAATAAATCTCAAACCATAAATATGCAGACCTAGGATTAGAATTTGATCCTATTAAAATACAGTTTTAAGCTTCTTGAGGTAATGTCATCCATACTTGCTATTTAATAGTTGATTCCTTGACTCTTCTACTCCCCAGACACTAAAAGGTGAAACTACACCTGTTCATTCTCTGGCCTTTTTCTGTAACTTAGCTACAGCCATTGGTTTTATAAAAGCAGAAGGAAGACTTCAGGAATTGGAATGAGATTATTTTAAGAATTGGACAGAAAGAAGTGACACCACAAAGAAAAATAATGTACCTTCATTCAGTTTGCCTACAAAATAGGTCAGCCACTCAGGTGTCTGACATCTCTGTAAGACAGATTTTACAAATCAGTTTTTATAAAGATTGGCCTCTGGGCATGAAGTTAAGATTTAGAGCTACAGGAGACATTTCTATGAGGGATGAAAACAACATTCATAACTCTAGGAAGTTTACAAATTAATGAAAAAAGAACTCCTGCAGAATTTTTCAGTGCTTGTGAGACCTGCCCCTAAAGTACATAAACTCCATATACACTGTTTATTTCCTTAATTACAACCAATGGCAATAAATTGACAATAAATCTAATTTATATATGGGTTGCCTCTAAGATTATAGCCAAAAAGAAAGATCATAAAACTGTGGCCAGAAAAATAAAAACTTAAACCTTAAAAGGTAAAGTGGCTATAGTTTAGAAATTATGCGAAATCATTATTCAGTTTTGTATGGCCTCTAAAATGGCACAAAGAGATGTAGGAAGCCAAAATTATTTACTCTGCAAAAACACTGAAGCTACACCAGCCAAAATAAAAACATCTAAACCTGACTGGAGAGAAAGAATTATCTTCTGAAAGAAAAATGACTGGGAAACAGATGGTTGAAGAGCAATGAAGTAGTTAGGAGTGGTCAGATTCTATTCAATACAGAATTACCAGAATGAGGAAAGTTACTTTTGCACTCTGACTAGTCTTACAAAAAAGCAGTGGAGATGAAACTTTTCTTAGGCTGACATCAATCGCATCATGCCCACATCATGAAGAAAGATGCCAGCTACCAGGGCAAATATGATGGTAGAAATTCTCTGCAGAAATATGCAGAAAGAAAGATGTTGAAGTAGGAAGTAAAAAAATAAATAGGAACCCAATGGATTTTTGGTAACTCTCAAGTTCAAATATGTTCTATCTTCATCACATATTAAAGGATCTTGCATTTAAGTAAGTGGCTTATTGCAAATAAACACAAATATAAAAAGTCACTTGCCTTTACATTTTTATTATCACACCAATATCAAAGGAAAAAAATTGTGTCTGGTTCCTGAAATACCACAATACCGAGACATCTCAAAGCATCCAGCACAAGAAATACATCACTTGAAACCCACAAAATAATTTATTGATGAAGAAAATCTCCTCAACCTAGAGGGCAAAGGAAAATGCTGAGGGTAAGAAGGAGGTCTCAGGTCTGACTCATAGCTGAAAGGAATTGAAATGAGATAGAGATCACAATACTCTAAAAAAAAAAAAAAAATCAGGATTAACACAGCTTCATGATATAAGAGCTGACGTAGATAAGTCTTGAAAGTGATTTGCAGACACCATCACAAGAAGAAAAAATATCTACTATGGCATCCTATCCAAGAGCTTACCCAAACTTTTCAGAGGGAGGAGTTGGGCTGAGATTCAGGATTTTGTTCAAGTTCATAATATCAGCACTTTGATCTTTCATATCTCTGAGATCCCTGGTGAAAAAGAAAATATGCTGCTCTGCTCCTTCTGCAGATCAGCTTTCCACTTCAGCTGAAACAAATTGTTTTCTAACATGGAGTGAGCCTATTTCAGGGCAGAGCTTGCATGACAGGATTGTCAGTGATAACACAATACCAGAGTCAGCTCTCTACCCATCCCTTGTTCCTGGATTTCCTCCCCATTACCTCCTTGCATTGATCCACAAGAGACAGTGAGTGAAAATGAATCCTGATTACCACTAGCCTTAGACAGCAAATGTCTGTAGCCATGAAGAGACTGAGGACTACCAAGTGCATTAGTTTTTATGGCTGATATAAGAAAGGCTCTGTTTTAAAATACAGACAGCTGCCCTCCCTGATGCTTTGGCTGGGTGCTTAGCACCAGCCTTTCTGCAACACAGGAAATGTATTTTCAGGGAAAAATAAGGCTGATTTCACACCAGGCATTATCAGGTAACTAGTAGCCAGGTGGCAACCTCTCAGGGAACTTTAGGAGACTAAAATGTTTTTTTCATTGTACCACAGATACCAAAAATGCAGCAGAGGATACCAAGGTCATGGCACAGTTGCTTCATCAGTTGCCCCTGTTCCTTTTCCCACACCCCAGAAAACATACACAGCATCTCCACAGAGCTACATTCATAACCTTTGTGGCTGTGGATAACATATTTTATACCTCCTGAGTCTTCTGCACTGCTGAGACCAGGATTCAGCATTGTAGAAAAGCATTAAAGTGCTCCCCATGTCTGCTGCATACAACAAAAAGTCATTTTCACAAAGATTTTCTTTTCCTGCACAATAGACTGAAATAGAATTGACATGCACAATAGGCATGAAATATTTTTCTTCCAGGAGATTTCAATCTATGAGATAAATACAAAACATGTTTCAAATGTCCCTTACTTGAGGCTATGATGATTGTGTCAAATTCTTCCTGTTCCCCAGTCGAGAGAAAATCTAAAGATTTTGTTTTAGCAAGACAACAGCCTAAAGGTTCCACTGCCTCGAGATTCAGAACTGAAACAGAGTGGGCATCTTTCCTTGGTTTATAGTTTAAAATGCAAAGTTAAATAAATCAATTTCATATTAGGAGGAAGTATCATATTGTTTTCCTAAAATTCTAACATTTTATCATCTTGATTATTATTTTTTTTCATTGCTTCTGGAGATGTGAAATTAAATTCTAGTAATTCAAATCTTTCCACAAGAAATCTGCCTTTTTAGAGTGATGAAAAAGTAAAAATTATAGCTAGGTGCAGCAATTTGGGGAGCAGCAGGTACTGTGTTTCTAGCCAGAATGTCCTTTACTTAATATTTTAAAACTAATAGAATTAAGAGGAGCATGACTAATTTATTATTTCTACACTGGCTTAAACATCACTTCTAGCTGAGTGACTGAGATCTGCATTTTCTCTTGTGGGAGCTGCTCATGATGTCACTGAGCCAGAAATCACTGATGGTCTAACCCAGTTACATGAAGATAATGTTTATTTGAGATGCTGATGAACCTACTTTTTTGTTTTACATTATGCTGTTTAATTATTACCACATGGACAGATGGTAAAAATTCTGAAATGAGATGTAAGACTATTTATTTTAGTTCATGCACTTTACCTAAGTTAAATTTTCCCTTGAGAAAAGGAATCAATGAAACATCAAAAGAAGGGGTAGAGTTCTACAAACTGATTAAAAGTATTAACAAGCATGTATCCAGCAAACTCATCAAAAAAAGCCTACTAAACTATGGGAATCCATTTTACCAGCGCTTGAAATATCTGTAAAGATTCATACATGGGATTTTATCTTCTTTTTTTTTCAGAAGTATCTGCTTTCATTAGTATATTTTTTGGTATCACAATTTTTCATTAAATATAACCAACTAATGTCACATCATGCTAATTTCCATCATGAAGGCTGAAAGTCTCTAAAAGGCAGCACAGGAAAAACTGGTGTCTGTCAATTTTCCAGGATATTCCTGTTAAATGGCAGGAATAATTCTGAGTGGTCTGCTGAAACCCCCAAATCCTCAGCAAACATCAGATTAACAGCACAAGCTTTATCACATGCTAACAAAAAGAGTAAATAAAAGGATGCAATCCAGTGGCTAACATATGCTAAAACTGCCTTTGCCCTTATCATTCCTTCTTTTATGCAGATTTAGCCTAGATACACCAGTGCACATGTTCACTATCACTCTGTTCACAGCATCATTTTGCTCTGGAGACCTATTTGCCATCCATTCTTTAAAGAACTTGGCACCACAGCCTGTGCTTAGACCACAGCAACTTCTGATCCCAAAGATGTGTTTGTAGAAGTCTGTGGAGTTCCCAAATACAGAAGATTTGCTCTCCAACCCTTCTGAGAGCAAGAACCATATCCATATGCTCTATTGTGCATATAAACATGGAGTTCTGAAGTCTGAAACCCATATCTCTCCAAAATAAAAATATAGTTTTGTTAACAATGGCCATTCTGTAGCAGCTCTCTAAAGATAATAAAATATTAAAAAATATTTTATATTTGCTAAACACCTTCTTCATTTAGTCTAATTTTCCTTCCCTAATATAAATGCCATTTTGTGAAAATTCTTCCAACTCCAACTAAGAACAACCAAGACCACAACAAATCTTCCTCTCCTGTTATGCAAATGTCCAGTCATGATGGTAGGGAATGCATCAGGATTATAAATTAACAACAGCTACAAAGGAAAAAAAAAAATAACATTCATTTGCATCTCAAGACAAGTAAAGAGACTTATTGCTACATTTTAATGAGCAAAATGTTACAAAAAATCTTATTCATTCAAACATGGTTTAAATAAAATATTTTTAATATGATGTGAGTTTTCCCCAGAACCGAGGAAGAAATGTCTCTGCAGCACTACAGTAAACAAAAAATAAAGCATTTCTAACACTATAAGCAGATAACAGCACCCAAAGTAACAAGGCTGCATTTCATTTCATCTTGTTATAAAATCCAAGGTTTCCTACAAAAATGTAAACTTGCATCATATTTTACTTGGATGCTTTTAGAGGCTGATGTACAGCAGTAAAAGTTCAAAAAAACTGGTAAAATTCTCCTTCTGATAGCATCTAAATAAAGTAGAAAACCAAATAATCTACATAGGACAGTTCACTATTCAACTTCCAAGTACTCCTGTACTTACCGTGCAAAAGTGACACTGAGAAGGAAATACAAGAGAATGAAAAGGAGAATTTCAACAAAAATATCAAGTGGAAAAAATTCCTAGGATGTCCAAAAACATGACTATAATGCTAAAAGGAGGTAAAAAACAAGTATTTTCTATAGAAAACATCATAATAGAAATTAATAAAATGCACTGCATGAAGGAGTGTTTCTAAGATGTCATTAATGCATTCAAGAACTTTTACCTCTGAAACAATTCATAAAAAGAAAAAGGAATAAAATAAATTTTACTTTATGCTAATGTAGTAGACTCCCCATTTTAGACACAGAACCGTGGTAGCTCATAAAACTCTTCTTCACAGCAACCTTAACTAGAAGTAGTTTCAGAAACAAGACAACAATGTCTATATTTCTCCTTCTGATCAAAAGAGAGCATGCTGGAGTGGGTGGACAAGATTAGTAACCCAGCTATTAGTTCAACAGCTCAGACTGTAAGAGGCCAGATGGTCCAGCTCCCTCTCTGACCTCTCTCTTGGCTTTATCCAGTTACCCCAGCCAGCACTCTCCTAGGCAAATCTCCTTTAGAAGGGTTGAGCCCTAAGCAGTGAGGACATACCTCAGACCATGACACTGTGCCTGGGCCAAGTGATGGGGCCAAGGATAGGTATTTGACTATTTGACCCTCCTTTATTTATATACATAGATATAATCATTGAGAATATAGAAAAGAAGCAGCTTAAATTCTATGGCCCTGTGTTGAACCTAATCTATTTTGTTACGTTCTTACTTCTGTGATGCAACAAAAGATCTAAAAATAATCCAGACTGAAAACATCTGTAAAGACTTTTTGTGCTTGTTTCAGGCACAGAATGTGCTATAATTTCATATTTACTAGGGTACTTATACATCTGAGTCCTACTAAAAATATCAATAGCTCAAACAAGAAAAATGTAACATGGTTTCTTTTCAATTATGATTGCTTAATTGTTTTGTATGTTTTTAGCCACTTCTAAAGGTTCTATAAAGATGATGAGTTTCTGTTTAGGAAAATTACCTGCATGTCAGGTGCTAATTATTCTCTTTTAGATCAGAAGTCTGAAATAAGTGCACAGATTTCATATCTAAAATGTAAAACTTAGCTATCAAATTCTCAGCTAACAATGAACATTAAAGCCTTCCAAGTCACCATCCAAACTGGTCAACTGCAATAAATTTCAAATATTTTGGTGGTAAACATTCAGTTTATTGAACACTATGAACTTTCAAAGACCTTTTCCAACCTGGAAAGTACTTAATTGAGTGCATTCAGTTAATTAGAAGAGATCTTTCTTTTATAGAGCAATAGAAATATAAGTGACTCCAAATGAAAAAAAAAAAAAAAACCAAAAAAATAAAAAACCCCATAAAGTTAGTATTTTATACTAGAATTCCCTCATCTGCTTTCACAGTTGTTTTTGCACTAGCTCAATTTAACACTAAATTTCTCTAGAATTATTTATACTGGGGGGGGGTGGTTATGACACCTGGCCAAAACAGAAAGTTCAAGCCTGGTGTCCTTACAGATGTGCCCATTACATTACTGCCCCTTCTATGGTGCTGCTTGCTGGTGAGGAGAAAAGCAGACCTGCCCCATCCCAGGAGGGCTGCCCCTCCCATGCTGAGCAGACTTGTCTCCCTGCTGCCCCAGAAGAAATGGTGGGACTGGGATGCTCCTGCTGGCTGGTTCTTGTCCTGCAGTCCCACCCAGCACCAGCCACCACAGCTTTCCCTTTGGCACCAGCACTCAGCAAACAATAGAAGAGCCAAGTGTTGGAAGCTAAAATCTGTCTCTGCAGCCTAGAGATAGCAAAACATTGTGAGGAGGTGGAAACCAGCTGCAGCCTGTGCTGCACAGGAGAAGCATCCACCCCCCTCTCACACCCCACATCCCCTTTAGCTGTGCTTGAAGGGTAAAATGCCTCACATATGTCATGGCTCTATAGGGGCAAAGCAACTTTTCATTGTCTCATATTTAACTTTTGAGAGAAAACCTATACTGAAAATATAGATGGATTTTCATCTTCATTTTCACATTTTTGTTTTCTTCCAACTTGTTGCCCTGTCTGCAGCCCTCTCTTGTTCTGCTTCTTTCCTCACTTTGCCATGGATAAGGAAATCCTCACCAACAACAAAAAAAGGAAACTGGTATTCTCAGTCCAGATCAAAAAGTCTATTCTTCAACATCATTTTGTCCCCAAAAAGACCACTCTCTTCTGTCTGATCATCCTACTAGAAAAGAAGTAGCATGGCAAAAAAAGTAGATTATGTTCTGTTTATATGGCTGTCTGAGGGAAGAGAAGGATCAACATTGCATAAGTCAACACTACTACTTAAATTTAGTAGCCAAACGACTGCAGTACATACCCTCTTTCTCAGCTCCTGCTTTGAAACAATAATCACATTTGGAGGATCCCCAACAGCAGTGGCAGCCCCCCCAATATTTGTGAAGATTACTTCTGCAATCAGGACGTGCCTAGGATCAAGATTAAGTACTTCACAGAGCCTGCAGTGTAAAGATAATGAAATTAACTTCTTATCCCATGCATAAATTACCTTAAATCTTAAAATGCACAAAAATAACAAAATGCAGACATTTCACAGAAAAATTGTAGGGTTTTAAACATAGTATGTCAATAAATGCTGTGTTAAAGCATTTATTGTGCTAGAGTAATTATAACAATATAAATGAAAGTTTATATATTTTCTTTACATTCAAATGCAATTATTAACACCTACAAAATTTATGCATTTTTAAAGCATTTAATTAAAAGTAGTCAATTACTACAAGAATCAGACTACACAGAAAATAGTATTTCAGATTTTCAGTGTGATACAGCTTCTGAAGCCATGGTGCTTAAGCTGCACTGACCTGTGGAAAACTATTCTGGTCAACCACAGGCTCTGCACTCAGCAACAGTGATTAACTTTCTTATGGGAAGCAGTGGTAGAGGATTGTGCAGGCTGCCTATTAGCCATGAATCATCTATTAGAGATTTCAGCTTTCAGGCTAAGTTTATCTAGTTTATTCTGTTCCTATTTTCCTCCTTTTCTAAAGCTTGATCATGAGTGTTTCTATTTGCAATGAAACAAGCAGAAAATACATGTTCCTTATGGTTAAAAAAATCTCAGATTGTTTTTAGCCATTCAAATATATTTAATACTTTTTTAGAAGGATGCTTTGATGAGAAGAAGTAAAATGCTTCTTTAGTAAGAAGCACCTTAAAATGCTGTGGCAAACTGGGGTTGACTCAGTAACCTCATGATCCGTTTGAACTCAGAGCCCATTTACATAGAGTAATCTTCACACAGATTACTCCAACTCACAAATGACATTTACACGCACACCTGCATAATCAGCTCTGTTCTGAAGCACGTGTTTGGCTTTAAACTTGGGCTGTGGTAATAAAGGCTGAAAGTTAAAGTCCCACCGAAGCACTTTTGAGCAAAAAAAAACTGCTTTCCTCCTTACAACTTATCAAAAGGTAGTTCCAGGATGTAAAGATAGAGGCCACACTTAAATTATTTTCCCCTATATCTCATAGTAGAAGTGGGGAAGAGTGTGTAGGAAGAATGCTTTCTCACCACAGTGTTCCCACACATTTCCCTGAAAGAAGGGTTGAACTTCACTGTTTAGCCTAAGTCTGTGTTATTAAAACCTATATTTCAAAGAGAAAAGAGTGTATTGCAAAAAAACCTTAACCTGATTCACTTACACTATCACCAAGAGTGTCAATTTAAAACTCAGAAAAAAACACACTCAGATGGCATATATGTCAGCACATAAGAACTCTGGAAAATAATAGCTGTGCAAAAATATACTATTTCCTCAGCAGCATGAAATCATTCAGTTAAAGGGTACTTTGTAGTACAGCTGGTCCAAATGTATCAATTGTGGTTCAAGACAACAATTGTACTTGCAATTTTAACTCCATTGCTCCTTGATTTACCAGTATTTCAAAATATAATCTAAACTTTTCTTAAGTGATTCTTTCTTGTTGATGGGCCCAGTGGTATCTTGAAAAGATAACTGTAATATAAGTAAGAAAAGCTAAGCCCAAAGTCAGAACATCTTAACTATATGTCAGGAACACAGTTCCTCAGTTTACTTATCCCAGTTACATAATTCCTCATGTGTAAAAATATTAGCCTTTTCCAGCTCCCAGTAACAAACTATCTTGAAAATAAGCAACAGCTAAAAGGGGGGCAGTTAATACTTTTTTTTAGCAGCTTACTACAAAATGCAAAGTGAAATAAGTATCATGTTTTATGCCTTATTACAGGAAATATAAACCCCTGTGTTCAAAGAGTCAGTAGGATTTTCCAGAAGCTTTATCTCCATGGCAATGGAGACTGCACAGTGCAACACAGTGAAGCTGTAGACAATGGCAGTAAGATAAAAAAGAAAATGACCCCCAGCATGAAGCTTTTTGAAGTAGGCAATTATTTGGTTTTAGTAGGTGAGATAAAATTTTATTTTAGTTTTGATAGTGATTCAAATACAATGTTTCCCACATACTGAGTTTCCCCTTCTTCAGTGTTACAGGGTGATTTAGTATAAAATAAAAGGACTTTAGCACAGAAGTCCATTACTTAAAGGTGGCTACAAAGGCAGAGGCTCTCCCTTCACAAGGATCCACATGGAGAAGACAAGAGGCAACAAGTACAAGGGAGAGATTTCACTTCAACATAAGCAAAAAAAGGTAAAAAATTATCCACTGTTAACAGCCTCTCCAAGGATGTGGTAGAGTCCCCATCACTGGAGGCTTTCAAGATGTGATGGAAGAGAGTGCCAGATAATCTCATCTAGGCTTCCTTTCCCATGAAAAGTTGGAACAGTCTTTCGAGGTCCCTTCAACCTGGGCTATTCTAGGATTCTTTGAAAACAGAATAAATTTTACCATAGCTCTAACTGTAAAAAGCTTTTTATGCTACATTGACTTCTGGATTTCAATCCATCCCCAAATTATATTTATCCAAAATATTCTGTAACATAGCTAAAGAAAACTTGTTGTTTAATAGTTCCAGTGCTGCTTACTGCTAGAAATGCAATTATTGATTAGAGTACACCAAAGCCATCTCTTTAAAATATAATCGGACAGAAGACAAATGGAGCTTTCATTCACCAGCTGTTTTCAGTCTAGAATAAATGTCACTTGCAAAATTGGTTTTTACTGCTTTACACTGCATTTTAAAGAGGGCCATATCTTAATAGAATTTTGTGTACTTTAATGTGATAATGACTGCAAGCATTACTTCTCTCAGGATCATTTTTAAAACACACTAGATCTTTCCAAAACTGAACTGGATTAAACAGATTTGCCTGACCAGACACAGGTTAAATTCAGGTTAAACAGTAATTTATAATCACACATTGATTAAATGTAGTTGTAAATCATGTGTTATTAATTTGCAGAAATCTGAAGTAATTAAATTCACTGTTGTCTGCTCAAAGTTCCAAATATCTAATCTCAAACTGTGCAATTAACCAGTAGCTGTCCCAATAGCATGATCACCAACAGGAATTCATTCTCATATTCAAGAAAAAACTGTTAGATGAAATATGGGCTTTGAAAAAATTTGTCACTAATATTAGAAGGGATAACAACTTCATTAAAACATAAATTACTATCTAAAATCGTATATAAATATTAGACACCAAAGGATAAGGCAGCTTTAATTTAAAAATTCTTCCTTCTTTGCAGGAAAAAAAATTTCATCTGCTAGGCAGCATTTGGTGCAATATGCTATTGTAGCTGAGATGTGAAGACAAACCAGAATGGTTAGCTGCCAAGGCAGTGCTCACAGGTTTCAGATTAATACAAAGGCAAAAGGCAACCCATCCCTCTGAAAGTGCTAGCTTTTATTCTACTACAATAAGAATATTTGAAGTTCTGATTTTCATTTAAATGATTAAAAAACTCCAAACAAGTCTTTTGCACACATATGTACCACTGATTGCTGGCTATAAAAAACCAGGCCCAAAACCATAACAATAAAATACCTTATGGTTACTGGAGTAAAGAGCAGCATAGTGGTAACATTGTCCAAAAATGCAGAAAGAATTGCAGCAATAAGGCACAGAAGTGTAATCATGGCCCACACCTTGCCTCGAGAGAAACGATAGGCCTAGGAAAAACAAACAGAAACAAAGTTAATGGACTAGATCACTCCAGCTGAGATTTCAAAAAATTATAGATAAAGCAACTTGATCAAAGTCGAGCAACACTGAACTCAGAGCATTTACTATTCCTTTACTATTACTCCAACAGCACCCTCTCCAGTACTAAATAATTTGGCAAGAAAATAATTCATGGAAGTGGCCAAACAATCCCATCATGCAAATGAAGAAACAAGTCTGAAGAAACACCACACTCTGCTGCCAGTCGTAAAGGGGGTCTGTGGCAGGAGAAGGGATGAGCCCCCATCTTCTGCCTGCATGCCCAGGTGGAGTAACATGGTTTAAACCTGCCATCCTCTCCACACCTGGGACATATTCCCCATCCTCAGAGCAGCACTGCTGGAGTGAGTCCAGAGCAGGACCACAAACATGATCAAAACACTGGAGCACCTCTCCTATGAGAACAGGCTGGAAGAGATCTGGGTTATTCAGCCTGGGGAAGAGAAGGCTCTGGGGTCACTGGGGTCACCTTACAGCACCTTTCAGCACTTAACAGGGGACAGTAAGACAGCTGGGGGGGAGTCTTTGGGCAAGATATATCCTGATGGGACAAGGAGGATTGGCTTTAAACTGAGTGAGTAGGTTTAGATTAGACATAAGGGAGAAATCCTTTACTGTGAGTGTGGTGAGACTGCAACAGGTTACCCAGAGAAGCTGTGGATGCCCCATCCCTGGAGGTATTCAAAGCCAGGCTGGATGGGGTTTTAAGAAACCTGTTCTAGTGAAAGGTGTCCTTGCCCATGGCAGGGGGTTTGGAACATATTAAGGTTCCTTCCAACCCCAACCATTTTCTAATTCTATGGTTGCAATTCTATGGTTGTGATTCTATGAATTACACTTTTCATGTAACCTTTTGTTCTGCTACTGTGCAAAGGTCTGCGGCCACTTTTCATGTGTGGTCATAAAGTTAATGATATTTCCCATATTTCTTCTGTCCCACTGCCAGGCATAAATAGAGAGTTCAGTTACTGCAGAACTGCAATCCTGGGGAAATCCTGAGTGAAATATTCAGCTTAATAGTGTCCAAATTCTTGTTTAGCCTACTGGGGACATTTAACGTTCTCCTGTAGAAACAAGTTATTTCATTAAGGGCTTCCTTTCATCCATAAAGGATTTTTCCAGTATTACAACATGACCACAGTCATTTCTAATGTGATAAGTATACAATGACCTTGGAAAGGTTCTTTAAAGATCGTGCATGGTGTGACAGATTTGAATAAATACTAACTTGATAAATCTAGAAATAATTATAAGTACAAAATAAACCCACCTTTACTGCACAGTAGTCGAAGAACCCAGTCTCTGAAAATATGGCCACCAAAACCATCTACCAAAAGATGAAGAAAAATATAATCACTTGAAACTGATACAAAAAAGTAATTGAATTATTACTCGAAACTAAAGCAAAGCAGTTTGTGATCCTGATAAATGGACTTCTTATCTGACAAAGCTTTGAGAATCTAATCATCCTTAGATTAGAATATCCACTACAGCTGCCAGATATCTCTAGTTAATGCATCATATGGTGAAATACACTTCTGAACATAAGCAGCCTGTAAATGTCATACGAGTCTGGTTGAATTTTATTTGTAGTGACTAAGTGGGCAGCATACATTAAGTACTCAACATATCCCCCTTATATCATTAATCAAAAAAACCCCAATAAGTGTGTTTTCTCTCTGCTGTAATGCTCTACAGAGCACAGAAGATAATGGCTTCAAGAATTGCTTGCATTTTCCCACATCTGGGAGATCTCCTGTCCTTCTGTCATTGCTGTCGACAGAAATTTTTTTCTTTTTTTTTTTTTTCTTTATTTTTCTGTGGGGAATGCAAGGAGCAAGAATCAGTGTCAGGAAATAAGAAAAGCTCAGAATGAAAACCAGATAATTGCAATTTTTTATCTTTACATTGTATATTTTATGTTAGAGTCTAATAGCATTTGGACAACGCTTTTTACCACAAATAGCTCTGGGCAAAGTGATTAAAATAATATATAATTATAATCTCATTGGATATTATTTCTCCATTCCTGGCTTGCTTTTTCTGTAGCTTCAGACATAACAGTAAGACAGAAAACCCCTCTTCCATCAGAATGTCTTTGAGAAAGGTTTCGAATAAACAAAATTAAAAAGATAAATGAGAGTGATAATACTTGGGCCTTAAACAGGTGTTTCCGTTTATAAATCCCAATGATGTTTTTAGCATGTTAATACAATTTCACAGATTAAAAAAAAAAAAAAAATCAACATTTCAAAAGACTCCCTTGGAGGTCTGATCCTCATCTTTTTTGGTAAATTCCTTAAGACACAAATGTTTGTCGTAAGTTGTCTGAGTAAAGTACAATTAACAAAATGTTTTAAAAGGAAACATCCCTATATTGAATATTATTATTTTGGCACATTTAGAGCAAAATATATGTTTTAGTTACCATTCCAAACAATAATGCCAGTGTCTCATAGTCAATCCACTCCACCACTTTGACCATACTTGGCCTCTGCAATCAAAAAATACAATTACAAGTGAATGCCACCTAAATTGTGATTAGCTATGACTTATAAACTCCACTTAATTGATGAACCATTTAAATAAATGTGAAGGAAATTAGTAAGTGTTCCTACAAGCTACATAGAAAGGACTCTTTATTATTGCCATTACTACTATTATTATTATTACTAATTCAAAGTCCTGCTGGCATCCTAAGTGGGTCATTACCAGGCTATTGGTTAGTCTACTTGTTCCTCACATAGCATTACAGAAATAAAAGATAACCAAATTACATAGTACACTGCAGTTTCCTTTTTGGTAGGAGAACAAAAGCATACCACTTCACCTGTGAGCAAACTGGAGGGAATTAGAGGGAATATAGTAATGATGTGGTTATGAGAGCAACTGAGAAAATCAATCTGAAGTTTCACTATTCATCAACTAAGAGTAAGCAGCAGGTGAAACAAAAGGGTTGGAACATGCAAACATGAGATGCAATTATTTAGAGTAGTACAAAGCAATGTATTTCCATTTAGGTTTGCTTGGTAGCCTAACATTAGTGAAAATAACAGTGTTAAACTAACACTGGATTAAGCTGAAAATGGTGTAGTCAGCTTCCTGCAAATCAGAACAAAAAAGCACCAACTGACTTCTTTGTACTCTCGTTGTCTATACATTAGTCTGACCTGTTTTCCCACCCCAGTTTCTGTTCTACCATTTCTCTTTCTTCTCTGCTTTGCCATGTGCTCAGTTGAAGTGGGTAAACCCCAGAAACAAAGGGAACACTTACAGACTGGTGACTTACCTCCCCAACAATAGCTAAGGCAGCTAAAGCGGCCAAGGAGCCCAGCATGGCTGCAAGGGTCCTGTGAACAATCTGCAACAAAGGGTAAGAATTGACCACAGACTCCTCCAAGCATCTACTAAAAGGGGAAGGAGGGGGAAGGGTAAAAACTCATATAGGCAATTATTTTCTTGGCTTCCTTGTGGGTTTTTTTCTGCCCAGAGGATGGTTAATTACTTTGCTATTAAAAACAAAAAATAACCCACAAAAAAACCCACAAAAACCAAATAAAATAAAAATACACCCAACTAAAGCCTTTTCTGCGCAAACCCTGCTAGGAAGTCTCATCTCTAATATCCAGGTAGAGAAGGACACCAGTTTCTTACATTTACCAGTAGGTGACCTAAGAAGGAAAACAATTCATCTTCCCTATCTTAAGGATCAAAAAGCCTGGTCCTGTTGTCTTCCCTTCACATCCCATGGAAAGAAGATGCATACCATCTCATTCTTAGTAGGCACTTGTTCAGTGAGGATGCCCTGAAAATGTGCTTTATTTCTCCAGGAACTCATCTGTAGTTATTTAATCCTCTGTGTCTGGAAGATCACAGATTGTGTAAAATAACTCGGCTAAAGTAAGCATGTAATTAATGAAAATCGCACTACAAAAGACTGAATCTAATTACCAGCTTTCACTATTAATGTGTTTAAATATTATTCCAATACAAGTTGAAATTATTGTTGAGAAAGAAATAAAACAGGCTAGAAATATTTCATTTGCTGCAAATTTCGTAAGAAATGTTTTGCTGATAATGAACAATAGGATGAGAGCATCTCAAGGCCCTCCTCCCTGTTTGTAAAGCAAAAAAGGAAAGATTTGGCTTTTTTTTCTGCTTGATCATAAAGTTTTAACAGAAATGGAAAAGAACTGCACAATTTACCAAATTACTAGAAAAATAAATAGATAAATTACTAACTCAAGAGCAAAAAAAATCATGTCTCCTTCTCCTGTTTTCCTTAAAAATGCACTGAAGAATAACCTATTCATGGCCACAAAGCAGAATATCAGACCGAGGTTTTTATGCCCTAATGACCTACTTGTTCAGAGCATGGATTACAGCTCCCACCAGCTCCTACAGAAATGTGTGTGATAACCCACTGGTTCATCTTTTATTTCCTATTTCAGTGCATATGGAAGCACACATATGACCCTTCTGATTCTGCAAAGGTGGGGAGCATTTGATGACATGCCATAGTTCTTTAGGCTGGCAACAAGGTGCAGCAATGAGACCTTACAGCACTCTCCAATAAGAGATGCCAAGCAGAGCTGTCCATTAGGGAAAGGGATCTGCCTTACCAGAGCAAAGCTCAAGTGTAGGCTACAGGGAAATCCTCAGCTGTCCTCAAAGTGTAGGTTTTCTCCTCAGTTCTCAAAAAGATATCATAGGTTTTCTGAGATTCGTTTAGCTACAGATTTTTTGCATATTTCCATATAAGTATTTCTGCTGTTACTGTTGTGACACTTAATTGCTGGTATTGAGTTGACTGTATTTTCAGTTTCCAAGAGTTTGCTGTCACCTATGGGTGAAGTTGGCTCTAATTTATACAGAAGGAAACCAAACAAATTAAGTCATCTGTCAATTCCTTCAATCCAGTGGTTTTTCAAGAAGGATATACAAAAGTATATCCTGAAGAATGAAAGAGGTGCAAAGCTTTATTACAAAACCTAGTAAATGTACAACTCTCCATTCCAGCAAACTATCAAATGAAAGCCATAAAGCGAAATAAAACCTAGAAAGAACACTTATGTAAACTCTTTGACATATAAATATTCAAAATTTGATATTTAGGAAGGTTTAGGGAAGAACAGATAAATTTTCTTTTCACAGAAAATAAACCCCAAACAAATAGCATATTGGCAAAGGTATTTTTAAAAACTTACAAATGTAGAAGTTAAGAGATGCAGGTTATGAGTTCTGACATTCTTTGAACACAATTCCATCTAATACATATTTAGAGGGCATTATAACAAGCAAAATTTCATTATTATTCTTTTGAAAAATAGTACAGATGACCTAACCCTTTTGAATATTGGCAGGAGGATGAGTATCTTTTCAGGATGAATCTTGAAATGTATCCATAAACAACAGCTCAGGTAGAGGATTGAAAGGACTCAGAATTAAATTAGGACAGAGAAAGAATTCTCAGGAAAGCTGAGAGATTTAGAGGACCTCTGAATCTAAAGACATTTTTAAAGGTTAAATGAGAAATCATCTCTATTCATCTGATCCTTCTCTCACTTGAAAAGTGCATATCCTTGTGCAATGACCACAGAGATGAGCAAGACAGAACTGATCAGGAGAAGGATACAAAGCTTTTTTTATTAGTTTGCATGCTAGAGCTTCCCACTTCCCATTCCAACTGCAAACCTTATAAACTCTTTGCAAAAAGGAGATCTTCACCATCATCTTTACTTTTGTCTGAAGAATACCTGGCAGTGCTGATTTACTGCAACAGCAAAGGATAGGGGTCCCACCTTTTTCAAAGTAATACCAGTACAAAGTCTACTAAAAACAACGCAGTCCAGATTTCACTCTCTAAAAAGCAGGATTCAGTTCAGACCTCAGTGATACAGGATGTTACAAGGCAAAGAGATGAAGAAATTGAAAAAAATGGGAGTGGATATTTACAGTATTTTATATAAAAAATGAAAATACCCAAAGCTGCAAGAGTGAAACAACAGTGTCAGCAAAGTAGATGTGTTGATAGCAACCTCATAGAGTCAATTTAGAATAAACAAATACTAGGAAAGGCAACTATAGCAATTTTATTTCATAATTCTCTGTAGAAAGTTTGTCCCATGATTGCCTGCTGTGTGATAAACATAATGTGCTGAATGCTGACTCTAATAGTTTCCATACTCTTAATTCAGGAGTTCATTTTAAATTAAGAGATTAAAGCTACCCAAATAATTTATTCCACAAGTCTTTTTATTTTATATTAATTAACAATATACAGTTCCAGAGCTATAATGCAAATTGGATTTAGAAAGCCTAGACCTTTCCCAGATTTAAATTTATCTATTTGAAAGTGCTTTGGAATTTTTGCACTGAGTTAATCAAATCATTTGGTAGACCGCAACAGCATCATTATAAAAATTATTCTGAATTTCAAACACTAAATCTTGTACGGTGTTCCAGGAGGCAAAAGGAAAATATTTAGAAGCCAACTGAATGATTTCCTGGGTGCTATTTTAGAGCATACCTTTCCCAGCTGAAATCCAGGACATGCATATTTCTAAAACGCGTTTCTGAAGAGACTTGGTAAATGATGTATCATACCAAACATTTTATTTCCACGAGTCCTTTTTTTATAAGTGATAAACAGCAACTGAAAGATGAGTGTCAATGATTTTAATGTAAGCTTCAACTGCAGCCCCTATTCATTTATTATCCATTTTGTCTCCGATGAAGCCTGTTTTATTAAACTTTTTATTTTACTGAGAAATTAATTTACATTTGATAGAGTGGCAACATTACTGCATTTCAACAAAGATGCAGTTATTACCAAGCCTATAACCCTATACAGGTTTTATGTACTTTTCACCTACCTCCAGAATAGCTGGAGCTTATAAAATCAACAGCCAAATCCCTCTTAGACTTTATGTCTCTAGTTTATTTCTTTAGTCTCAGGGGATAAGGAGGGAGAGAAGCAAAATTTACCCTAGGATAGCTTTTTTCTGACTTTTTGTTTTGTATCTATTCCTATGTTTTAATAAGGATTTATTGGATTAAAAGAATACATCCTCAGCAGTGGAAGAGGTTTTTTCCACAACTGTTCCCAAAGATAATCAAGACAGTATTAGCCTGAACACCTCTGAAAATGTGCTCTTCAGTCACATTCCTTGATGGAGTTATATTGTAATTTACTGTCAAAAATTTTGGTGGTCTGCTTTGCTTTGGACTACTCCAGATGTTTTAGCAGGATACAGATGAAAATGCAGTCTTTTATGTGTACACATATTGGATTCACTCTTAAGAGGATCAAAATAAGTGGATCAAACAACCTCACATTTTGGAAAATTAATGCAGAAGTCTAACAGTAGTACCAGAATCTAAAATCAAAAACAGACATTGCAGAAAAACAATGATAATTTAGCTTTAAAATTTAGGTAATTTTTCCTAACTGTCAAGCAACATGACTGAAAATTTGGGCTTATGATCGAAAACAAGATCCACTACAAAGCTGAATAGCACCTAATTCTTAATTCATGGAAAATTGCTTTATTTCTGGTCAATTGTACGATTTGAATACAATAAAGCAATAGATTAGAAATTAATCCCATTTTTAAAAGTCAAAATATGTCAAAACTGCATCACTGTACATAAGTATGTCTTGCTTGGGGAAAAAAAAAAAATATCCTGGACCAAAAGTTCACTCATTTTTACAGGAAATCAGTGGTGAATCAATATTATAGTATTGGTATTTGCATGAAATATGTGGCCAAGACCAGTTAAGAGCATGGACTGCAGAAATCTGTGGATTTAGAAACATTAACACATTCTTACTCATTTTTTGCACAATAAATATTTATGCCTGTAACTGTAGAAATAATATTCCATATGTATTCATTTATATTTAATAAGCTCTTTTCAAAAACAAATGCCCAACCTTAAATGACTATTTCTAATGGAAACACCAGATTCTGTAGCAAATTTCATAATTTTTGAACATCTACACAACCCTAAGGAAAGAAAGCATCCAACTATGACTTTCTGCTCAGATAGTGTGCCAAATTACTTGTTCTGATTTAATGTCAGTGGAGGAAGTCCTGGTATGACTTCCCTTAGGGAAAGTCATGGAAGGCAACAGTTTGTCACTTTCTAATACAATGCTAAGCAATATAAAAACTATATAAGATTATTATCTTCAATAGAAAGTCATTAAAAGTAGTACTATACAGTGTCCAAGAAAAAGCCTGTATTAGTTCACTTTTATCACTGTGATATGTGTGCTGGTTTTTGTTGAGGTAGAGTTAATTTTCTTCACAGGAGCTGGTAGAGGGCAATATTTTGGATTTGTGGAGAGCATAGGGTTGATAATGGGGGAATGTTTTTGGTATTGCTGAGCAGGGCTTTCACAGAGCCAGGGTCTTTTCTACTTTTCCCACTGCCATGGTGATCATGGTTGCATGGAAGATTGGGAGCCAGAACAGCTGACCAAAGAGATATTGCATTCTAGACCATGACATCATGATCAGTGTATAAAGTGGGGGGAAGAAGGAGGAAGGGGGGACATTTGTAGTGGTGGTGTTTGTCTTCCCAAGTCACTGTTCTGTATGATGGCTGAATACCTGTCTGCCCATGGGAGGAAGTGAAGTAATTCCTTCTATTTCTTTTCTTGCATGTGCAGATTTCACTTCCCTTATTAAACTGTCTTTATCTCAATCTATGAGTTTTCTAACTTTTATCCTTTGATTTGTTCCCTGATGTGGTGGGGGAGTGAACGAGTGACTTCCTGGGGCTGTGCTGCTGGGTGGGATTAAACTACAACAGCACATTAACTAGAACAAGCTAAGAAATACAGAGTAAGGATATCTTATGACTCTTGCCTAGGATAGGCAGCCTTGAAATCATGTGAATAAGTAACTGCATTAAGCTGACATCAATTCTTTCTACGCATAAAACAACGCAGAGAGAGACTTTAGAAATAAAATTATTTTCTGTGAACAAATTACCAGATCAATTCATTCCCCTCTTCTATATCAAAAACGTATAGGTTGATTCTAGATTCTGAAGAGATACTTGTGACTCCATAGCTCTGTCAAAGGCTTTGAATGAGCAATGGGCATAATTTACAGTCTTTTCAGAGTCTGAGTTTTCTTCCTCAGCTTTATCACTGCTTGCTGTTTGTAGAGAAAACTGAATGACTAAAGCTTCATGCTGATATGGAACATTGGATTAACTGGTTCAAAGTGGCCCTTGAATGATGCAAAGACAAACATACCCTTCATGCATGAGATGAAACAAACTATTTAATTTTCATGCCTTGGAAACTTGAGGAAAAAGTAAAGCTGGAGAAAAGAACACAGAACTAGGAAGGAAGAAGGGAAGTATCATTTGTACAGGTGATGGACAGAGGACCCAGAAGAGGGTTTAATCCTATTTGATGAGGGTTGAAATGACTGCTAAGTTGAGTCTTGTTTTGAAATAACCTCTCACCTCACAATATTAAGATAAAGAGGGATAAAAAGGTATAATATCATGCCTAGCTAATATTTCTATCAGAATCATACAAAAGAGAGAAGTTTGCCATATCTATATTGCTACATTCATAAGCAGGTATTTTACAGACTCTACACGTTGGAATGGTTCTGATGTTAAGAAAATCAGTTTTATATATCTCCAGAAAATTCCAAAAGGTAGTATCCAGTAACACCTGATAGCTTGACAGCCCCTCAGATTCAAACTATAAAAGCAAATCTGTACTTGGTATGAATTTTGTGATTTTCTTGCTGTAGAAGTGGACAAGCACATAGAGAATTGAATGAACCCATGTTCTGTAAACCAGGGCCTTGAGCCCTGTCACATTAACAGAAAGATGAGCCCTGCAGAAAGTGAGGATGGTGATCATTTTTACATGCCAAGGCACTTGTTCCTATAAAATTTTAGCTAGATAAAACATGTTCTATATGACTTAAGTAGAGATCTGGTCATGAGCCAGGAAAGAGCCTAAAAGAAAATAAACCAAACTGCTTCTGTGGACCAACATGATCAAAGCCATTGTTTGCCAACAGGCTGGCCTAGGAAGAAGCTTTCAGTCTTGCAAGGATCAATCCAGCTCCCCAGCACCTACCTCAGCAGGTTTTGCTGATTCCACCCACTGCAGGTACTTCGATATCATTCTCAAAGCACACCCTCATTCTTTGTGTCCTAAAGACATTTGTGAGAACTGAGAGACCTCAACTACATTTGCAGTTTCAGAACATTTTCTGAAACTGAAAAATATGGCACCATTTGTATTTTCCCAGTTCTCAGCATTCTTGAGACTAATAAGACTGGAGATTTCTAGTAAACAAACTACATGGAGCAAATAATGAAATTTTACTTTCCCTGTCTGGATCTTTGCCAGCCCTCTTAAAATAGTAGGTTAACACAACCATACAGAAGTACAGCCATGCACTGTGAACAACAGTAGAGCAAGCTGCAGTACTTGCATTACCTTTACAGGGGCCTTTCTGCTCTAGCCAGCAGTTCCTCTGGAGAGTCTTTCATCCTTTATATCTCCTGGTTTTTATCACTCCATTTTTCTTCTCTGAATTGTTTTCCTCTTTAAATCATGTCATCACATCTCCATTCAAGCCTACCCCCTACACTTTCAGGTTTTTTTGTTCACTTTTGCCCTTGCTGAAGGAAGACATCATCTGAGGCCCCAAGAAAGAACTGAGTGGTTCTCATCCCAGTTTGTGTGCATTAGAAGTGTATGTGTGTTCTAAAAACTTGTTAAAATTTTAAGACTTCATGGCTCTCTACCCCTCTGGTTGCCGTAGGCAGGGGAGAAGCTGAACGGCAGCATTCAATTAAGCTAATTTAATGTTCTATTCCCTCTCTCAAACAGAAAGGAAACACACCAATCCACAAAATACATAGTATGCAAGGCAGAGCAAAACATTTGTATTTTGCCAGTCTTTCACATATGGTAAAAATACAGTTCAAAGTTAGGTTTAAACAGCACAGAAAATAGAAAATGGCCATTTGAAAATTAGTTTTTGTATTTAGTGTTGAAAATATGACTTGCATTATTTCAAAAAAATAGCATTCTGTGAAAAGAGGAGCCTGACAACACCTTTTAAAGCAGATAATCCTACCTAGTCCTTAGAATAGTGAGCAGCACCATCCAGTGGCAATTTCTTTCCTATTTCATTTTTAATTAAAGATAGCTTACATTTTGCTGAAGTACCATAGTGTCCAAAATAAGTGTTTTCTTTAAAACACACGTATTCAGAGCACAGTCAGACTTCTACCAAAGATAGATCTAACAATTAGGCAGGCAATAGTCAGAGTAAAATCAATATTCATATTGGATTAATAATACAAAATTGTTATTAAAGCATATCAAGCTGTTACCCAGCTGAGAATTTTACTTGCTATTATATTGCATTCTTGTTTCAATTAAAACTCATCCCTTCCTTATATTACAGAATTTTACTTCCTTTAAGCTTCCTTTCCTTTGCTATAGCTAGAGCAGGTAAAAATTACTCATTTATCTCACTGGTGCTGGCTCTGTGCTTTTAGAGCCTCCTCATTGCTGGCAGTGGCTCTACTGTACACAAGCAGTAGAAATCCTGGTGCCTTGGGGGTATTGATAAAATCCTCCTCATAAGGAACAACTCACAATGCTCCTGCACAGCAGGTTGAAAGTAATTTTTAGCTTCTCAAAATGCACTGAAGATCAAAATACACAGAGGTCACAGCCTCCTCCTAAATTAGGGAAAGGCATAAGGGAATGACAGTAAAGGTTAATTGTCTGTACTGCTTAACTGGAAGCTCAATAATAGACTGCTCTCTCTGGAAGAATGTCTAGGGTACCACTTGTTGAATATTTCACTCTGGGAGACAGGACAGACGGATCTCTCCCGTGTTTGGATCTCCTTGTTCAATCCAGTCATCCAGCATCTACCTCAGCAGGCTTTACTGCACACCCTCAGTTTACGTCCTAAAACCAGTTTTTGTGGGGATGGCAAGAGAGCCGTCATTATAGTTCACATTCTCAGGGGAGGTATGGGGGGGAAATAGACTTTTAAATTATGGGGACTCCAAACAAGATCCAAAACCACTTGCTGCCCAGGGCAGATGAGGTTTGAACTGCTCCTGACAAAGCTAGATTTCTATTTAAGGTAAGTTTTATTACTGGATTTCATGTTTAAGTTTCATTACCCTGATTTAGGTTCTGCACAACCCTCAGAGTCCCAGTATTTAAAGTTCTGGGTTCTTTTACTCCCTACCACCCCCAGACAGTGGAGTGGGTAAGAGGAAAATTTATTCTTGCCCAGGGAGGTATGGCTTAAACTCTTATTAAGGAGGGTATAGGTTTTTATCAGATAATCTGTCCCTAATTTCCTGGCAACCCCTACAGCACTGTTTTAATTCACCTTCACAGCTTTTTTTTTAATCCTAAAACAAATGGAATCAATAGAAGCAGGAATATACTCTCTCCAACAAAGGCCAGGGAGTGCATCAGCTATTATTTCCTTTATTGCACAGTCTTTTCCAATAACTGCTATGGGTTTTCTTCTGTTCCTTTGCTGCCAATCTTTTGGGAGGACATAAGTGGAGGTGGGAACATTCTAATCCACACTCTTCTCAGTCTGTATCTAAAGACTGATCAATATAAGAATGGATGGAAAGAGAGAAGCCATGCTGACTAAGCTGATCACTACAGTGATCAGTCACATTTTCTGTTACTTTTCTTATCAGAAAAATATCTCCCTTAAGATTAGCCTGTTTCTATCACTTAATGTTATGTTTCATAATAGCCAAATGACGATTACTTCTCTTTTCTTATTCTCTCTCTAAACCATATTTTTTGATACAAAATCTAGACTGTGCAAGTGTAAACAGCAGTAATAAAACCTTATTCCAGTTGTAAAAATGCTTCCTGCCACAAAACACTGGTTCAACCTACAGTAACAGGAAAATGGTCAGACTAAAACCACATAAGAGTCCTGTTCTCTGGAGCTAATTTCTGCTGGTTAAATGCTATTAAAAATCACTCTGATATAAGTTAAGGAAATTAAACTTAGGGGATGTTTATTCATAATTTAAATTAGTTAATAATGGAAAAGTAATATGGAGAGAAACTGGCACGATCTATTTCCATTTAAGTAATGAAAATTGTGATTATAAGCCCATACTTTATGTTAGTAAGAAACTAGAACTTTTAAGGACAGATTTTGCACTTCCAAGTATTTGTGTTTTAAGAAGAAATACAGACATGTAAATGTCATTCAAGATGTCAGATCATTAAAATGCCATTTAAAAGATCCTGTCAAGATCTTTCTTAGGGCTAAGTACAAGACAGGGTATGAAGCTAAATAATATCACTTGTGGTAAGTCCCATGGAGGCTCTCCAGATTTTCTGATACTTGCTTTTCTGCTATTAAATGTGTTATTGGTATCTCTTTCTCTTTTCTTCCAATTTTTAAAATTAGTTTAGTATAATAAATGTTATTTTGCTTTTTCTCCTGATTAAATGTAATGTTTTACAAAATAGCTTTTAAAATGCAATTACTTTCACATTTGCTTCTGCTCATTCAAGTATCATAAACAGCTAACACTGCATTTTAACAACAACACAAAACAAATATATTATTAAGGCAAAGTGTAGGACAAGGGCACACATTAATTCATTTCAATTCATGAGCTCTATCCTTTAATAATTGATGTCTAGTATTCCTCCTTAAATATTTCTAATTAATGCAGCTTCAACATGGCTGCAAATATGTAGTTAATAATTACAAATAACAGCTTCATTAATTCAAAAAACTTTTTTGAATGCCAGAAACACTTTAATGTTTTAATAGATATTTTAAAATATAGATGGGCAGATAAATTTCTATTTAGCATAACCAGTGTATTATCCCGTTTTGTGTAGACAAAAACAGGGACCAGGTGAAAAATCAAAGTATCTAAAAGTAAACCTGGAACACTTCCTTTTTCTTTCTTTCTTATTTTAACATGCACTTTTTTGAATTTCCTGTGCAGTTTATGCTTTCAAGAACAAAATTAAATACTTTGGGATTTTCAACAAGTCTATAAAATGCTATAGATTAGATCAAAGCAAAAGCAACACAGGAAGCTGAATGTTTTTATTTTTTGGGACAAGGGGAGAGAAAAGGAGACTGAAATGCCAAGAGGGAACAGATTGATTTTGAAGAATATTATTTTCAAGAGAATTAATATCTAATGAAAGAACAGATGATTGCATAAAGATAAAAAAATTAAAAAAAAAAAAGAAAGAAAATAGCCCACAAACTTCAAACAAAAAAACTGAGGTATGACCGAATAAAGAGAGTTAAAATAAATATACAAAAAATTTCAAGAGGTAGAGTAGTAGAATTGTGAAGTAAGAAAATATTCATATTTGTGGTAAGCCTGAAACCAGAAATCATTGGGAATTAAACAGGAAAAGGGGCATCTTCTTTTATCAGAAACATGTTTGTATTTTATGAATATATAACATGAAATCAGTTTCAAAATAAATATAAAATAAATATAAAATAAAATAAATGCCTGAAGAAATGAAGTTCAAGAGCTTGCTTTCTGAAGAATAGTATATCCTGAGACCCACTGACAATGAGGGATGCTTAATTTGGACATTTGATGCTAACACAGAGGCAAACAGCTGCCTCAAAATAGATTTTACCTTGTGTTTTTACAGTGGTAAAAGTTTGGAGAATACAATTGTTTACAGTAAATGCACTTCAGTTTCTAACTGGCACCTCTTGCTTGACAATCTTCTTCCATCATCCTGTATCTGCAGGGAGCAGAAGCTCTTGCAGCCTGTTTTGCACAGTCCCTGGTGACTAAGGTAGCAAAGAACAAGAGGACAAGGACATGAAAGGATTAAAAGATGAGGACAGTGGGGATGAGGAGGCTGTGGGCAAGATCTGTGATTCATGCTGGGGAAAAAAAAAAAGTTGTGCAAGAAGAAAAGGGGTCTCTTGTGATTTGTAACAGATAAAATATTTCCTTTTACTTCATTTTTAAAGAAAATTTTTGAAAATATAGCTCTAAAACTGGTTTGGGTGTCCACAGTGTCTGAGTTTGAAGCTGTATTGCAAATAATAATTTAAAAAATACAGGAAAGTAAAAAAGACTGATAAAAGATGGGCAGCAGCAACACCAAAAATGAAAATCTATGAGAGAGAGTTCCTGCAGTAACACTGACTTCTCCAACAGTGATTAGCAGCTAAAGGGACATAGAGTGCAATGTGTTGAGAAAGCAGGACTTCAGGCACTGAAGTTATAAATACTGAATATGATAAAAGCCACTGTTACATATTCTGACAATATTAACATCCATTGCTTGCAAGAAATCCATGAGGGGATCATAGAACTTAAAAGCAAAGAGTTTAGAATTTACTCTTGTAGCATTTACCATTCCTATAGATGCTATGGAGAATATGGCTAATATCATGATGCAATATGTGGTTTTCCACACTCTAAGTTTTTTTTTTAAACTTCACTTATGAGTATTTATTTCTATCTTTGCATTTTCAGAAGTAATTTTTCTGTCAACAATACAAATCTTTCCTTGATATTTTCACAGAAACAATAATGTAATGAGCTGTTTTAAGGCTTTTTCTTAAAAATAAGAGGAAAATTAATGCTTTCCCTGGCTCTGCCTTTCAGTTTCAAGCCTTTATTTCCTTTTCCACATTAATTTTTCCAAAGCAGATTTTCAGGATGCAAACACAAAACTGCCCTTTACATACATTTCAAACCTGATGTTTTGCAACTGCTAAAAGGTTGCATAGTTGGGGATTTAAGGGTGGGGACTTTTGTTTGTTTCAGTTTTTTTTAAAAAAAGTTGCACTTAAAATTATTAAAACCATTTTGGTGCTGTGCTGCATGCCTATACATATTTATAGAAAAATCTAGTCCAATCCCCCTCTGCATTTAATGTATCTCTTAGTTCATTTATAATGTACACATAGGCATTTATAGGTTTAGAAAGAAATAATCATTGCTGAACAACATAATCTAAATGTCTAGAGCATCTGCTGTGTTGTGTGCATCCATTATTGGCATTTGACTAAGTGAAGTTCTGCAGCTTTGCCATTTCAATAGAGTGAAAAGCTCAAAATATAAAATAGATGTGGAAGAAAAATGAGCATGCTGAACATACATGCTGTGGAGCACCTTGTAGACTTGATTTCATTCATTTCTTTGTTTCACACTAATGTAAATTACATGCAATTCTATTTAGAGAACTGACAGTGTGGATGCTCATATGAATTAAAAATAAATTTTAAAAAAATATTCATCCCAATCTGCAATTTATTTTAAGGTAACAGTAAGTGCTTTCAGTTCAAAGGATTCAGTTCTGTACTGTTTATGATATGTTTTCCATTCTTAGTGATGCAATGCATCTTTATTGGATTTAGTACCTCAAAGTTTGGAATGCTGTTTCAATATATGCTAAAAGTTCTCTGTCCCTTGACTTCATATTGATTCTGGCTCCATTTCCTCTCCAAATAACACAGTCAAAGAATGCCTAGAAGTCACTTATTAGAATATATGTTCATTTTAGCCTGTTAAAAGTACTCTAAGTTCATGATTTGAGGTATCTTGCAGAAGGCAAATAATGAAATTTTTCTTTTTCCTTATCTTAAAAAATACTTAACTTAAAAACAAATTTTCCACACCTTTCACAATTCTGACCTATTTTTAATCTCACAACAAAACTAAAGTTCTGTTGAAACGTTAAAAAAACTTATAGAGCCTAATAGAAAAATATACAAGATCACAGTAGCATTAAAAGGACTTGACAAAATCACTTACACGTGGAGAAATTATTCTGCATTGTATCTTATTCAAGTGATTTGCAACATTGATGGTGCATGACGAAGTTATATACACACTTTAAAATTATATCAAAGCCCAAGACTGAAAACTTTTCTTGTGCTCCACTTACAACTTAGGAAAAAAAATAAAATCAAAGTGCAAAACTGACTTACTTCCAATATGATCAGCACGTAGACACCTACTAAGATGATGGATGCAACAGTTACTTGTGCCTCTATATTTGCATGAAGGTACTGATGCTTCATGGAGAGAGGAACACTTCCAGATTCCTGCAGGAAAGCTTGAATATTTATGAATATGGTGCCTCTGGTGAAAGAAAAAGAAGTTTTGTTTATTCCTGGAATGAAATACCTTTTATTTGTGCATTAATTTTATATTGAGTACTTATCAATATACTTGCTATATCTTTACAAAAGCAAGCAACTCCTCAAACGTTTTCAAACAAATTCTATCCCTCTAAAAGGTAATGTTTAGAAATTAAGTCAAGTACAAACCTGTCTTGTAAATACTTTTAAAGAACAAGGACTCATCTTTCCCTGCCCTTCTGAAACATGCAGTGATAATTATTTTTAAAATGTTATCTTAGTCAAGCCTATGGCAACTACTCTTTCAATGCATGATTTTTCAGTCTCTCAGCCAACCTGTTTGGTATCTGAAAGGTTCTAGTAGTGATGATCTGCTGATTTCTTCTTGAACTTAAGGGTAGAGACCAGTTGTATACCACCTGCAAGAGAGTCATATTTAGCAATATTAGCCAGAGTCAGTTACAGTGGTATGTCTCTGATACAGGGTTTTATTCCTCTTTTTCTCACTTCTGTCCATTTTTGAGATTTTTTTGTGTATCAGGCATAAAATCAGCCTAAATTAATTCCCCCTGATTGGCTTTGTTACAAATACTTTGATTAAAGTAACACACCCTCATATCTTCACTCAAACAGTGAAGACACCTCCAGGATGTCCTCCAGAGGGAGGGTGCCAAAACACACTTTGCATGGAATATAGAGAACAAAATTTTAATGCAGGAAGCCCAGAGAAGCCTTATAAAGGCAAAAGAAAATGCAAATTTAATTACAGTAAGTTTTCTAATGCTGAAATAGAAACACTTTGCAGCAAGAAAAAGCATGGCCACTTAATCCACACAGTGATGATGGAAATAAGTGATAAACACATCTCAGAAAAAGTGAAAGAGAATTTAAAGACTGTTACCTGCTGCTGGCGCCTCCTCCTTGATCCTGTGTCTTCATTCTGGCTGATCTGTACTATGATGTATTCCTCTGTTTGCTCATTAACTACTTGTGCCCCAAATGGGCCTCCTATCTCTAACTTCAACAGAGCAGAATCACGAAAGTCAGTCAGATTCATAGCTGTTAATAATGTTGTTAAGGTGCAAATGACTAAATTTTCCATGTTCCAGTAAAAATGAATATAGACTGTACAAGTTCCAGGGAAAAAAAATTAGTCAATTTATACTGAAAAAGTAGACTCTTCAGCTAAAATGCCTCAGGATTTTTGCAAAGAACAAAACAGATGTCTACTTCCTCACCAAGTAGTAGTGTTTTGACTAGTTTCCTAATAAAAAAAAAAAAAAAAAAGAGTTACAAGTTGAGAACAGATGTATCTTCCCCTTGTGACTTTTCTGATTGCCAGTGCTTTCACCTGATCTATCAAAGCTTCAAATAGCATACAGAAATATACAGAGAGACAGAAAGTAAAGCTCTTTAAGTACTTGTACTAGATGAAAGGCTACACCATTAGCTCAGCAATTTAAACATCACAGAACCTGTACTGGTGAAAACAATGTAGAAGCTGCAGAGGATTTTGCCTGACAATTTGCTTTTTGGTCAAAGTTTTGCCTACAGTGTTACAAATATCTAAAAGATATTTTCAGCTTCCTCTCAACTGAAGTACTCACAGACTCTTACTACCCTCAGCTCCCTCATCTACTTCTTTTTTCTGGAGATATCTCCCATGAAGTGCAGTCAAACTACACTCCTAGTCTAACATGATTGAAAAATCAGCCAACCATGATCCACAAATCCATTGGAAGTCTGGTTCTATTAGTCCAAATCCATTTGGGGATTTTTAAACCCAGTGTTGTAACAGTCCACTTCTGACATGGTTGAAAAAAAGCATCCCTGTGTATTGGTGGGTGGGGAGGAGAGGGAGTGAGGAAAGCCCAAGTTTTAAACCCTTCATAGTTTGTTTGTTATTACAATAGAGCAATATTGTAATTGTTTTGCTCTTCTCTGTGAGAGATAGCTAAGGGATCATCAACAAAACAAAAAATCAAACCAAAATAACTCCTTAGTTTTACACACACATTCTATTGAAACCATGAAACAATCACTTGCTTGAATATCTTATGGTTTTAACATCTAATATTTCATTAAGCATACTATAAAGAGAGAGTAAAATGTACCAAATCATATACCCACCAAAACAATTTTACCCAATAAGATGTTTTGCAGCCCTCAAAACTCTGAGGTTTGAACAGGAAAAGAAAAAAACTCAGACTAGTTAGAAGACTCAGGGCAGTGCTGTGCTCTGTCCTGCTTCCCATGACCCCCAGGAAGATCATCCATGTTAAGTGCATGTGCAATGGGGAAAGATTTAGGAGATTATGAGGTCCTTCTGGATCTAGAAGAGAGTAATCTCCCACAGTAACCAAAAAAAAAAAAAAAAACAAAACAAAACAAAACAAAACCCCTAGACCTAGTACTAGGTGAGTAGCCAATGCAATTCAAAGCAATATAAATGTCACCTTGCTTAGCAAGGCAAGCCAAGCAAACATCACCAGTAACATCCATATGCTATTAATTAAGAAATTAAGCTCCCAATCATCTTAAAGGAATTACACAGGAAAGAATAAAAAAGATAAACTCACATGTAACAAATCAGGAGACAAGCCCAGTCATGGAACTTATACACACAGCTCTTAGCAAACATAAACGGAAATTAAAACAGTTCTCTTCTATTTCTGAAACTTTTAAGTATTATTTGGCATCACAGTTTTTTTGTGATATTATAGAAGTCTCAATAGGAATTGTATCTATACCTTTAACTAGAGACACTTCTAAAAGGTCTGCTGACCTGAGGTCAGTAACCCCAAGGTTTAGGACAGCTTTTGATAGTTGGCTTTTCACCAGGAGTGTAGCCACTTATGTCTTGAAAAGCTTCAGGTGCATATAATTATGGCAGCTTCCTTTTAAGCAATACTTTTAAAATAAATCCTGTAATTACCTAGATGACACATTCAGGAGCTATTAGTAAGGATGTCTAAAATTAAACCTTATTTTCAAGAAGAGTGGCTCCTTTCTTCTTTTCCTCTACAGATAAGGATACTTTTTCCATTCCATTCTGTGCACTTATAAAACCATTATAAAGAACCAAAGGAAAAAAAAATTAATTAAAAAACAAATGTTCTCTTTTGATTGCAAGTACCACAGAACATCATTCTGCATCAAGGCCCTAAAATCCCATCAGAGTTATCTTTCTCCAAACATTATTTAGGGACTCTGTCATAATTCCATTGTTAGACTGCAGCAGATCACAGCCTTTAGGAAAGGTGGAATCATAATAAACTGGAACAAAACTTCAGACATGATTACATATGATTTTTTTAAATTAAGCTGCTCTTCATAATATTTTTGTTCTACCTCACCTTGGTTTTATTTTCCCTTAAATTGCCAGAATATTACTTCCTCTAGATTTTAATCATTCAGATATGGACAACTTTTTGGAAAACTCTCTTTTTACTTCTAATATTCCCTTTTATTCTGCAATTTAATCATGCTTTTCCTATCCTGAACTTTTTAATTTTTTAATGTGTCTTGCTGCGTGCCCCTTTAAAGCAAAAAAATCTCCCTGATGAGATTTACAGCCAGAGGTGATATTTTTTATTTCGCTTTAGCTAAACTGCTTCATTTTGATATAATTCTATTCTTGAAATCACATTATTGCTGTGAATTAGCCCATCAAGGGATTTGGGTTTGTGTTTGCTGTGTGAAGCATTGCACTGTGGCTGGCTGTATTTACACCTGGCACCAGAGCAGGTCTGCTGCTCCCAGCTGAACCTAGAGCTGTGTTTCCTGGTTTTCTGAAGAGGTTTTGGGGACTATGTGAATGTCACCTCATGCTACTTTATTTTTATGTGGTTTATGTAGACAACATGATGGAATGGGATGCAGTGGCTAAACATTTAAACTGATATTCATTCACCACAGTTCATGCTCCTATACTTTGGACATCTGCATCTGATGATTGCTTCCATAAAAGTGCTTGTAAGATGGAATTCATTGCTTCATTTTGGACCACTACATGAAGATGAGAATAATTACTCATGAGGAACATTCAATCTCTTATTTAACTACAAAGAGAGCCTGGGGTGGCTAACTCAGGAGTGGCTGAGTCAGTCCCCAAAATACTGAGCCCTGCATCACGTAATTATTTCAATATGTACAGAGACAGCCAAAAAGCCCTGTTTGACAGAGATTCTGTTGCATTTGCTTGGAGATGGCTAACTTTATGTTTGCTTTAAAATCTATTTGTATATCCTGTTCTGTATATTGTAGAACACACCTTGAGATTGCTATGGCTGTGGAGTATTTTTCAGCAAGTTTCTGAGGTAGTCATACACCATTCGTCCTGATTTATGACCAGGTCACTTATGCTAGTTTCTCCAGGATATTACCATTTCTAAAAGGCCTTTTCCCTGAGTCTTAGCATCCATTTTTGCATGTTGTCCTTAACTGGTGTTATTCGTGCATTAGTATTTGTGGTTTTCATTTTTTTTATTTCCTATCGCTGTTTGTAGCTGATGAGGTTTTTTCTACATCATCCCTTCACAGTATAACAAGTTGAACCACAAACTTCTGTCCCTGTTGGTTTCCTCATCTGATGAATGCTCTATAAAGTTCTAATTTTCCCCCTATTTTGAGTGCCAGTAATCCAGTTCCAATATTGTCTACAGTGGATGCATCCTTTCCCTCTGCTCCATCAGTTTGAGAAGTTCTGTAACAAACTAATTTCTGCAGCATTTTATCAATTGTGCTTTGTGATTCTGCTTCTCAGCTGCCTCTGCATGTGGTTCTGGTCTTCATCCATCTATTTAACAGCTTGAACATTGCCTGCAGGCCTAAATGCTTGGTATGTTTCCAACAACATGGAAAACAGAAACGATTTTTAAATGCATTCTGCAAGGAAAAATTATGGAGGAGAATCTGCCAGTAGAGAACTAGAGTAACAAAATTTAAAAATATTCAAAGGGGAAAAAGAATTAAGGGGATTAGAGAGGTTTTGTAATTAATTATATTAATTTATGCTCCCTGGAGAAGAACCTTCAAGGAAGCTGAAAATCCTGCTAAAATGTGACTATATTATTTACCTTACAGTCCTTTTTTCTCTATATTTCTATATATACAGTTCTATATATATTCTATATATTCTTAATATATTTCTATATATATAGTTCAAGAAGTGGGAAATGATTTTTCCGTGACACTAATGGTCATGGTATGATTGCAAATTTTCTAGTGACCTTTCCTTGCTTCATGATTAACAATTGCATCAATAATGCAAATTCATGCAGAAATCATAAAAATTCATACAACTTTAGCAAGGAATTTGATAATAAGGGGTCTTAAGTCTCCTAGAGACTCCTCATCCATGTGGGGAATTGTCCTAAACTGTTCCACTGAATCCAAAGAAAAGAGAAATCTAGCCTATGATTTAAAATTCAACATATTTTTACTATTGAGATACATCTTGAACTTTCTGAATTTTAGACCTCAATCCTGGACCGGAAGTGGCAAAATCTCTTAGGGAGGGAATGGAGGTACATCCCTGAAGATGGCCCCTGTCTTGTCAATTTTTATATCTCTGGTTTTGTCTGATTTGGAGTAAGCAGATACCCATTCAGGTGTAACTTCAGGTCATGTATTTTTATCGAGTTTTATTTTGAATATAAGGAACAAGTGAGTAAGAAACTCTTCACAGAGGATGCTGTGAAAATATTTAATTTTCAAAACGTCATCCTTTGCTCCAAAAATTTTACTGGGGAGATATCAAACACTTAAATAATCAGACAATCAGATCAGGACTGAAAGACTTTAAAACATATTTACAAAATTGCAAGTTCCTTGGCCAGGCTCAGAAATAATTCACAGTCTGTTCCCCAGGTAATTTCTGACAATCAGTTCAAAAAAGGAAAATTAAATTGCTTTGCCCACACTGATCTAACCTTCCCTCACCTGTAACATGAACAGGCACAAGTACAAATGTTGAGAGGGAAGAAAAGGTTGCTACTGAAGCAGTTGTCAGGGACAGAGTAAAAATGGAAACTCATACTTCAGCAAGGTAGGTGTGAGATCCACTGCATAGAAATGAGCTGAAGATTAACCATTTTTTGTAAAAAGAAAATATTTCTACTATTGAGAAGTGTAGAAATAGCTATAACTCTATGAGATACAGTGAAAGAAAGAAGGCACTGTATCAGGCAGACAGACATTTCTTTAAATGACAGTGAAATAGTAAACAGTTTGATTGCACAATTCCTTAAAAACATGATGAATCCAAATTACTTTTTAATTTCATAAAGCCTAGTTCAAGTCAAAAAGTTAGTGTCTAGTTTTGCTACAGTTGTCCATTCCCCACTGATGGTCAAAAGCATAAAATTTGCTTAGATCAGAGCAGTAGTTATTAGAAAGAAAGGAATGAACACGAAGTTTATTTAGCACTTCAGAAAATTATTAAAGTCTGAAAATGTATGTAAGTTGCAGAAAAAATACTTCTCTTTCACTCTTTGATCACCCAGTTAATGGAGAGATCTCCTGAAAGTCTGAACAGCCAAAGAGTTAAGAAAATAAGAATGTTCATGTCTTAGAATAGGTATGTGTAATTAAACAAAGAAATGCTGGGATTTATTCAGACTCTCTATCTTTTCTTCTATCATCTTAATAATTAAACATGTTCTCTCCTTAACATACAGCCTTTGAACAAAAGATCTGAAAATGCTTCACACATTTTACATCAACAGTGATATTGAATCTTGCTTCCTGCAGTAAGGGTCCTCTAGTCAGGCTTCAGTATAAACCTACTTCTTTTTGGTATTATAGAGCTGACTGTTAGAATTTTAAAAATTAAATAATAAATATAAAAAAATCTCAAGTGTTTATGCTCAAACCAATATTTTGAAAAATTAGACTAAAATCTCTGAATTTATGTCTGGTGCCTGTAGAGAAATCAGTATTTTAACATCAACAACAGCAGAAACAAGAACAGAAAAAAAAACCAAACCAATCACACACAAAATTACAGACTCAGAAAGCTTCTATTAATTCACAGGAGGCAAGATGTTGTTTCCAGAATCTGCAGCCAGCACGTCTCAGTGTTACTTGCCAGGTTTGTACCCATGGGGATGGACAAAGCAATGGGAGATACACTAATAATAAAGAAGGTAATGGGAAGAAAAATAGCTAGAGTAAAACCAAACCAGAGATAAAGGTATAACAACGCAGAGATTTCCTCTGAAAATCTCCACACCAGCTAATGAAGGCCTCCCTCAGCACCAGAGAAGGAAAGTCCTGCCCCTGAACAAACCTGAGATCTTATGGGCATGGCAGAAAAAACAAAAATATCGAGGCGATACCAGGACGACAAAGGATATGAAGTCCAACATTAATTACTTGATTTGTTTTTAAAAATATTTCACACTTTGCTTTGACTTTTCTAGTATATGGAGATGCATTGTATATGTGAGCACACATTCATAACATATCAATGTGCTTGGGTATTTCTGGAAAGAAACAGAACTGAGATGAAGAAGTTAAATTTCTTTTAAAATAAATATATAATGGTTAGTACCTATTCAACGTTTCTAAACAGCTTTTAAGGCAGAAGCAAGAGGTAAAGTGTGCTCATTGGGCTAATTTGGCATGAGATGAGCTAAGATATTTATTTTCCACCCAAAGTCTCATATGATAACTTCCAAAGGCTTTGTGATGAGGACTACTGCAGCACGCCTGCAAATCTACCATTAAATTCTTGTAGTCATTCAGAGAGTAGCAGGTAGAGTCCAACACAAACTGCATCTTCAGCACTGTTGCCTGAATGGTTAACATTACCTAGGCCTAGCCAGGAAGTGGAATACTTTCCTCACTCTGTAACAAAGTGGAAGACAACTGCATGAACTTACTGCTGTGCAAATGGAGACTGACAGTGACAGTAAGAGGACATTCAGGATCGCTGGTGCCTTTTCCAAAACTGTTTTAGAAATGCAATCTTCTCCTTGACTCTTCTGCTTGAATTACTATATCACCTTGAAAAAGAGGCATACTTTGCTGGATTGCTTGCCTCTCACTTTTCCCCAGCTCAGTGACATCAGGCAGCAGATTGAACATCCAGTTTTCAAGACACATTACACAAAGTAAAAAGCTTTAGCTTCGGGTTTGTCAAGTAAGAAATGGAAATGCTATGTTCTGACTGCCTGACACCTATTTGTCTCAAAGTGTCCTGACATGATAGCTAAAACATGAAGTACAGGATGTTTGTCTAAAATCCCAGTCCCAGCTGCAGTTCCCTGAAGCAAAGGGAGTATTTGGTTGCCGAGTTAATGTATACAATGCAAAAGCTTCCAACCCAAGCCTGGAAAGAGAGGAAATCTTTAATTTATGCTATGACAGTTGACTAGAACTTGAATATTCACTTTCAATTCATCCTCATCTGGCAGATACGGCTGTGACAGCCATGGTACTGTGCAACACCACAACACCAGAGGAGCTTTCAACAAGTTTCAAAGAGGACCAAAAACACTAATGTGAACAGAATATTGATGGGAGTTTACAGTTGAAGTTGTCATTGGTCCTACTAAAAGTCCATTTCTTTCCCTCCAAAAAGCAATCTCAACTTTTAATTAGAAATTACCCTAAAGGACTAATACTTTTTCCTCATTTACCCTACTAATTAGTGCACTATATGGTGTCAATATTGGTGACAGCGAGAATGCTAATAATTAAATCTATTTAAAATGGACTCTCCCTGCCCAAAGCTATGGAATCGATTGGTTATACAGAAGAACAAAGCATCTCAAAAATGAAAACCTACTGCATCTTTTCAAAACAAGGCACTTTGCAGGAGCTTGTGAAATTTATCTATAGGTGCATCTTCTAGTGAAATAAGAGTCAAGCAGATTTCAGACCAGACTGATTAAACTAGAAATATAGTGGGAAGAAGAAATGCAATTTTGGCAAAAATTTTCGTTTGTTTACTAACCGAATGTTCATCTCTCAAAGATTTTTCACATTCAGATCTATATTCTCCTATGATAAATAATTTTCATTTGGGGTTGTTCTATTGCTTGTTCTTCTAAACAGCTGCTTGGGCTGAGACAGGTGTCATTCAGTACAACTTGGAGAGGGAGCACTTGAACCTGTGTCAAAGGACAAGTCTAAATGAAGCCAAGGTTCTGAGGACACCCAGTCCTCTCAGGGTATAAGACAGAAAATACACATCCTTTCAACTACTATATCAATAAACTCCAGATCAGCTTTATTTCAATGAAAGAAGGATACAGAAGCTTTCCAGAGATGATACAGCAAACATCTGCCAGGGCATACCTTGATCTGGATAAATGCCAAATAAAATCTAGGGCAAGGATAAAAAATAAACATTCATTAGTAACACAAAAACTGCAAAAGACCTGCTAAACTTACCTCAAATACTTTTAAAAGTTCAAATTGCACATTCAGTTGTGAGATTGTTTCAAGATTTTTAGGTATAATTCCATCACAGATGAAAAGCACCTCTGGGATACTTAACAAGGGTAAGTAATATTCCTTCTGTTAATTTGCAGCCAAAGTAACATATTTTATGCACTTTTTCAAAATTTCTCTTTGGACAAAGGTGTAATCTTCAGGACCTATCTGGAAAGCAACACCCACACCTGAGGAAATACAGTGTCATCTATTTTCTTCCCAGCACAGAAGCCCTGCCATCCAAAAAGGAGCTCCTCACAGCTGCTAAAAAGTAAACTTTAATACTTTGACAGTCTACACTGCCAGTCCAAGATTTTGCTGATTTTGAAGATTTTGTTAAGGCAGAGCAGCACTTTGTCCACCTGAAGGAGATGCCAACCTCCCCATCACCTTCTGCCTTTGACACTGTGAAGCGCTGCTACTGCAGCATCCTCCCCAGCACAGCTTTCCCTATGAGCATTCCTCAGGTGTCAGGATCAAAAGATCCATCCTAAATTCAACAAGCATCCTTAATGGACCTACAAATTTGGGTTTAAGCTGCTTCTTCCTCCAACTGGTTTGCTTACCCAATTACATTTTCCTGTGAGGTGCACCAAATAGAAGTCTGATTAGACATGAAGCCTGGCACATTTTTTGCCTCTAGACACTTTCTATGTGCTAATAGAAAATATCACAGCTAGTTTTAAATTAATTCTAAAGAAATGGGGGCCAGAAGAAGGCTACAAATTCAATACTTACAGAGCAGACAACTACAAAGATAAAGAGGCCTGTAACTTTCAGGAATTTTAGACAGCATCTGAAACACAAAGAAACACGTATTTACTATCTGGTTAGTTTAAAACAGCCTTTTCTGTTCTCTTAACAACTCTGCCATTTCAGAAATGTCGTGGTAAGCACATGTGGATGATAGTACATCCCATCAGAGTACAGACACCACAAAGCAAGGTCAGCAGGGGCTTGGGAAGCCTTGGTGACTATCAGGACTCCTGTACCATCTCTGCTGCCAGATGAATCTCAATGCACAGGGAAGGGGACTTGCCCCTTGGAAAATCTAAGGGAAGGCTGCAGAATGAGCTGGTGCTGGATCCTGGAACCACCTGTCCACTGCTGCTGCTGGCCTCTGACAGACCCAGATCCCCCTCAGCTCATTCTTTTCTCTCCCTAGGAGGTAAAGGAATATTGCCATTACAGGGAGGTGGCATGGCTGTGCTGAAAGCACATCATGAGTGGCATCATGAGTGACTTCCTCAAAACTGGATTTATAATGCACACCCTGAAAAGTATTAGAAACAGCAGTTTGAAGACAAGAACAAGCTTTGAGAGTCTCCTGAGCTTACCAGTACCTTTTAAAACCAAATATACCTAATGAGCTAAATCGACTAACAAAACAAAATATTCTTTTTCCACTACATGTCTGTGCTCCCTGAAGGAATGCTCTGTTCTGGAAATGAGATGCCATAAAATATTCTGAATTCTCCAAGCTTACTACTGAGTGGATTAGGCAAGAAAAAACTCTAAATTAAAATGTGGATGTTGAAATGCATGGACTTGAGCAAGAAATCTTAAGATTTAGCATTATAAATTACCATATTTTTAATCTTACTTAAAACACAACTCAACTAAAAATTTTCTGACTGGCCATCGATGTTGTACTGATGTCTTAATTTACAAAAGCCTTTCTGTTGATTTGACCTTGTTACATATTTTTATTTTGAAAACATCAATATTCTTATTTTGTTTTTTTCAAAAATAAATATTCAAACCTTGTTTTTCTGACAGAATGACAAATGCAAGGCTTGATGACAAGCAAAAAGAAAAACATTTCAAGTTACAAGGATAATTAGTTGAAAAAGGAAGGGTGCAATAAAAAGCTGCATTGACAGATGCTACAGGACAAAATACTAAAGCAGAATAGTCTAAAGAATGTTAGAAATCATTTTTAATCACAGTGAAAATTAGTTCCTAAATCAAATCATTGACAAAAAGAAACGTAAATGACTGGAAACCAATTTTTCAAAAACATTGTTTTCCAAAGTTTCCCCCCTCTTTACAATTTTCCAAAAAGCAGCTAATAAAAAACAGCAACTAATAAAAATGTGTTGTCACAAACTGGTACAAAGGGGCTAAAGTCCTCTGTTAAATACAAATGGGAAAAACTTTACCCAAACTTTGCACAGCATGAAAATCTAGAGAAGGCAGAGGAAGAGAAGGGAGCCAGCTAGGTGGCTTCTAGAAATTTCAAGTAGTCCTGCTCTACTGAAAAGCAAGATGGCAGAGAGAGGAAGAAAGTAATACAGACATGAAAGGAAAGGAATGATGACACAAGCCATTATCAGCACTTCATCACAGATAACTTCTTCTGTATTATGTGATTTATGGAAAATATTTAGCTTAGTCATAAATCCTCTATCCTGCTTGTCAAGTCTGCCCATTACTACATTACAGTTTCATTCTGGAATTTTGAGAATTTATTATGTTATGAATTAATAAATTGTAATCCAGACTGGTTCAATTCTTATGTAGTTTATATTTTTTGTTTTCACTTTGGACTTATAAATTTATAATTTATAGTAATACTTAAAGTAATTATTAAAAATCCCTTGATTTTAAGACACAAGTGAAATACAGTGTTAATTAAGCCCTTATAAATTAATAACCACTTGTTTGTAAATAACAAACTCATCCAAAGGAGCTGGCAAAATGTAATAAAAACAAGGTTTTGGAAATGGCTTTAATAAATATATAATTTAGAAGGGTCTTTTCCTCCCATCTGTTTGTTTTCATGGCATTTTTTATTAGGGAAGCAGCATTTTTAACAGCTTACATTTGAGACATGATCAGCTTTTGACTCACCCGTAGTTTGCAATCTGTCTCTTCCTGCAGTGCTAATCTGGCACAGCAATGCAAGTACATGCCCTGTGCCAAATCCTATGCTGATATATGCCTGCAGTACAAGCCTGTCTGACTTCAGCTGGAAATGCATGCAGTATAAATCTATGAAGAATTTCACCCCTCTTCTAAGCCAAATGATTTTTGATCTGATCTGCCTATGCTGTTGGGCAGTTTAGCTTCATTTGCTATCTCAGCAGTGTTATGCTGATTTACAGCAGCCAAGGAGTCAATCCCATATGTACAGCTTGCACTACAGCAGTGAAAATATTTCAAGGGAAGTTCTGCCAGAAAAAAATGCTCCTCCCAGATTATAAACTTATGCTGTACTGGGAAAAATGGATTTCACACTCCTAATAAATACCTTTGTTCCATCAAGTACCAGGGAAATCTACCACAAATGTGAAAAAAAAGCACCTGTCAAACTTCTTCACATGTGCTCACATTGTACTAATTGCAGTCATTGGAATTCTCCTGCTTCATTTGTTCAGCAGCAGAGGGGGAGAGCACGATACCATATGCACAATGAGAAGAAAACAATTGTGAAGTGATGAGCTCAGACAACATACAGGTTGGGAAAAGATGCAGTGACATTCTGCTGGAAAGGCGTGGCAGATCAACAAGGAGATGTGGACCTGCACTGCTGGGCTCCATGAAAACCCTGCAGAGCTATCTACAGACACCAAAACAAACTAGAAAAAGCATTGGACCTCTGGAAAGACAGAGGGAATTAATAGCTAAAATTAAAGGTTTTGCTAGTTAAATCCCCAGCAAAAATATCTTGAGAAAATTTGAAGTTAACCTCTTATCATACTGCTATCTTTTAACATATTAACATATTCAATTTCCTCCATGCCTAAACAATGTAAAAGACTACTTTGGGGTAAAGAGTGAAATATATTAATATTGTCCAAGATGGAAAAAGGCTCAATTTTTTTGCTTGGTGCATATGTGAAAAGCTAATGTGTAATGACTACAGAAGAACTTTTACACACATATTTTAAATAAAGTGAAGCAACAAAACACTTAAAAAAGAAGTGCTGTGAAATCAACCATAGGGCCTTTAAAAAATGGTTTCAAATAAATGTTAAAAGCAATATAGAAAATTTTTGATTACTAATTTAGAATAGTTGCTATGATTGATTCTTGTCAGAACAAGGGGCTATTGATCATTATGAAGAGTCTGAAATCAATTTCAAACTATCAATGGCAAGATACAGTCTAAATATGGAGTCCTATTTTATTAATTTACATAAATAATTTTCTAGACATCTATACATAAAACAATACATGGAGAAATTTAAAAAAAAATGTTTGAATTCATACCTCATCTTTGATAAATTGAATTTGACCTGAAGGCTGTCCAAGATTTCATATTTCTCAGAAGAAGCAGATCTGGGAAAACATGCCATTTCACTTTCCAGTTGAAATCTTTGCTCAAATTCTGCAGAGCTGTTGTCCCATGAATCATCATCTGTGGTAAAATCTGGATTATGAAGAGCCATACACTGCAACCTGTCACATTTTCAGCAAACATAAAACAAAACATTGTTTTATTTCAACAGGTAGTAGCTACAACTCACCTTGCAGAACCTTACGTACACTCTGAGAGGTTTTTATGGAAAATTTCATAGCAAGAGACTCATTCAGTACTGACCAAGCTCCCCTTGGTGACCCAGCTGGGTAGACTGGGGAGCAAGAGCAGAGTGCCATGACATTTAGGTGCACCTGAGAGCACCAGTTCTCTGATAGGCCAGGCAGATGTACTTCAGCATTTGGTGTGCAAGCTCCATCATCAGGACCTTCCCTATAGATCTACTGTGTCTTTCAGTGCACTTTATGTAACAGCACATAGAGGAAATAAAAGCACAGAACCTGCAGCTGTCTTAGGGCTCTCTAATCACCCTGACCTCACACCTTTAATCCTCCCCTTCCCTTTTTTCAGCCCCTTCCCTGCTACCAAGGTCCTCCAGAGTAATTCTCTGCTTACAGAGAAATCACTTTATTTCCCAGCAGGTTTAGCGTTAGGATATAAGAAAGAACCACATGCAATTACATAGAAGAGAACTTAGGAAAAGAATATTTAGAGAAAAATAAAAGTAACTCACCCATTTTCCTCTGAGGAAACCTTCAGTAGTGGTGTCTTCTCTGTAAAAACAGTGTTTTTTGATCTTGAGCTGAATAATTTTGAAAAATTGAAGTGATATCTTTGGGGGGAGAAAAAAAACAGAATAGTAAGTCAGCAGTAAAATTATTTACTACAGATCTACAGAATATTTTGCTACAAGTCCATCTAATTAGTTAAATATTCTTTGAGAATGGTGTTGATCTAAATTAGGGTATTCATTCATTAAGTTTTAACTAGTCATGGTAGTTACTTCATTACAGGGGAATCATAAGTTTACACTAGCATACTTCATAAAATACAAGATAATAGAAGAATTTATTTCCCATAAATATTATTTGAGGCATGGATCACCATCTACAAATCCACTAATCTCTACAGTAACCTCAGTGTTCTTAGTATTAGGGAAGAAAATCCGAATACAAGCACTTCATTTCTCCAGCACAATCCTTTCCAAATGGTTTCTGTCAAGTCTTGGTCCTGGTGTTGCATATAATTACAGAGAGTGTAAGCCACTTCTTGCCATATTTCAGCTTAGTATTGTGAAGGAGCTTTTTGCTAGAGTATAAATCCCCAAAACTTAAGAAGCAGCTGAAGACAATCAATCATAATCACAGAGGTCTGACTTTGGGGCAGGCTTCTGGGAGAGACCAAATAATTGAGCTATTTAAGAACATCTTCCCATGACCAGGCTCTTTCAGAGTCATTTCCTATCAAAATCAACATTATTTGGCACACTCAGATTTATTCTATTCAAAACTGTAGCCTCCCACCACCAAAAAGTCTCGAAGAAATATGCTAGACATACAGTCAAAATGCAGATCTCAATATACCCAGAGGTAATCTACTTAGAGGAAACCCAAATTTTTTTCCACTCTTGCTGGACTGTGAGATGAAAGAAATTATACAATCATAGACTTCTAAATAAATACACAACAGTCACTGCTTATTCAATCTTCTAAATACAAGGACATGCCAAAAAGAAGGATTTGAGTATTTTACTTTATAACACGATGGAAGACAGTGAAGTTTCTTGCAATTTGTAGAGCTGAACTTTGTCTTTATAAAGTTAAAACCTCCAAGTACTGCTTTGGCTTGTTTGTTCAGTAGTGTTTTCAGTCAGAGGTGTGCTGAGTGCAGAGCAGTTGGATGTGGTTATTTCAGCCTTGAGTGGCCGCAAAGCTCATTCAAACTCTGCTGTAAGCCACATATTTTTAGTCTCTGAAGAAAGTGAATGAGTTAGAGAGATTCAATTACCTAGTACCTCAGGTGAAATGTTGGGCAGATTACAAGTGAGGGGCTACATTGCACTGACACCCCATCTGTGAAGAGATGATCCTGTACTCTGTGGCTGTCGAAGTGCTTCCGTTTTTAAACAGGAGAATGTCGTTCACACAAAAGAAAGTCTAAGTGGAGAAACGTATTTTGAAGCAAGTGCTCCTCTAATCTCATCATGGCTTTCAATGTAAAAGGCCACCTAGAGCTTTTACAAAATGGAGCCCACAGGGATAGCAAGAATACTATCAGGACTCTAAATGCGTGCTCACCAAGCATTGTTGAGACTCCTGGCTAATCCCAGCATCCCACTATACTCAAAGTCTGCCAAATGGGGGCCATTTTTATAACAATTCTTATGGTGGATGTGTGTGTTCAGAAATTTGACTCGTGAAAAGACAATTTAGTTGTTTCTACTTTTAAACACAACAATGTCACTTTTTCCACAGGAAAACAAAAGTCTTCTAATTATATATAATATATGCTGTTCTGATCTTACCTCACCTCGTGCACACTATTAACCTTTCTGCACTTCCTTTGGTTCATTTCCTCCTAGAATGTGTAAATTCTAACACTAGTAACCAGACACTTTCTACAAAAACTTCCATTTTCTTCTAATTGTTAGAGGTTGACACCAACATTATTTTATGTTACACAGGTATATGTATATTCACTGACAATCCACACCTCAGCAGCTCTTAACCACTACTGTGAATAACCAGTCTGCAAAAAGTGCTGAAGGGCAAAGCAACCACAGGAATGGCAACAAGAAAGGGAGTATAAAGGTCAGGTGGAAGATGGCTTAAGTGACAGAACCTGGGCTGAAGGATCCTGAATGCTAATTAAAAACATCACCTTCCTTTTAATATCACCTTCACTTTCTTCTTACACTTTGTTATCCCCACTTGCTGGTTTAGGTCCTGTCACTTTTAAATGGAACTGCAGAGCCGAGCAGATGGCCAAGAATGACTAAGACAGTAAAAATGGAAAAGGTCTTCAGATAAAGTAAAAACAATTAGTACATGACAACAACAATTTGCAAAGAATAAAAACACATGGACAAGAATAAACAGCAGGAAACAGCCAGGCTTGACAAAACAAAAATAATTAGAGAAAAAGCAGAAGAGCTTCAACTCCCCCATGATGTGATTACTCTAATTAGAGAATGAGAGTAATATAAACAATAAAGCTAATTAGGGCATAAAGGAATCTTGAAGGCTGAAAGCTCTAGAAAGAAAAGTTGTAAAAACATCATTAAAAAATAGCATGGTTTATAAAAATGAAAGTCAGCCTTGTATGGAGAGCCCAGTGCAAACTCCTCTGCGCCCCTCATACTTCTGAAAAGATGCTGGAGGTGCAATTTGATCATCTACTTAATCCAAAGATAAAAGATCATCTGCAACCAAAACCTACAAAGGCCAAAAGATCCCCTGCTGACAGAGGAAGAAGTCTGCAGTGCTCAAAAACCATCTTAGCATCATTCTTTGTGCTCCTCAACCCTGCAAGTAGCTGGTAATGGGGACACTGTTTAAATAGGAAACAAATCAAAATGTAAAACACTTCAAAACCTGGGGTTTCTTTGAGTGTTTCTTCCTGATCAAATAGTTAGAAACTTTGGTTATACCCACATGAAAGAATGGAGTGCAGTCCACCTCTATTGAGCAATTCAGCAACATTACCAAGGGGCTAATTACCAGGTCAGCTCATTAAGCCATAGTGGGTAGGCCTGTTCACAGGATGAGAAGACCACTCTAGATTTGTACTATGTGCAGAGAAGGATCTGGTAAGCTGGACACCACTTGTGTTCACAGCTCTTTTCTCACAGTTTGGACTCAAAAATCATTAGCATTTTATACATCAAATATGAGAATCATACAATAGTTTGAGTTGGTCAAACTGGCCCTCTGGATAGGTATGGTGAGAGCAGGAGATGAAGGGAAGAAACTCCAGTTGCTCCCACTGATGGGTTGATGACTCCTCAGACATTAGTCCGAGCTGGTGGCAGAGCTGTTTTGACCTACAGCACAGCACTGCTTCCCACTACCTCAGGTGATGTCTTCCTGCCATCAGGCACTACACCTGCACTCTGAGCATATTTTCAGGCATTTCCTTATGGTTTTTACACCTGCAATTTTAAACTAAAGGAAAAGGAATCTTTGCGGTGGGCCCTAGTATTCAGCCATAAGCAATGTTTCAATCCCAAATGCACTACAGCAAAGAACACCAAAATAAACATCCTACAAGAGCCTGAGAAAGCAAGACTCATACTCTAGTTAGGCTGCAAACATTTAAAATAATCACTAGATCTGACTGGAACCTATTATTTAACCTTGTATTGAAAAGATTAATCATGGTAGAATGTATTGCTTTCATTCCTTATAAAAAAAATGGTTGCATTTTAAATATCAACTAATATAATGCTTCATCTCCCATATGTTATGCTGTGCATACAACTATCAGTTGGGGAGCTCTTTCTATGAAAACAGAAAGCAGTAATTCTCACTTCCAGGAAAGATTTGGTCGGAATTGAAGAAGAGAATATGGAAGCATATCTATTATGTAAGAGCATTAACAGTTTTTACCATAACTTATTAAAAATTCACTATATAAAAGATTTTAAGCGGAATCTCTTCAGGGGGAAAAAAGAGTTAGCATGCTTCCCTGAATTAGTAATCTAATTCTAAATTAATAACTAAAATTGCTACAAGCATGGGGTTGCCTCTTAAACAAAAGCTTAAGAATATTACTGAGCCAAGAGTTTATAAGAAATTCAACAACTAAGCAAAGTTTCCTAGAAGAGAAAAAGTACAGAGTAAAAATATGAAAGATAATTAATCATGAAGAAGACTAGTTACAACAACAACAGCACAGATCTAATTTATCATTACTACATTCTTTTAGAATGAAGTCTAATTTCAGAAGCTTTATCTTTTCTAAGTAGAAAACATTTATACAAATCATATGAACTGATTACTCTTATTATAATTGTAAACAAGCATAATGCAGAAATAAATTGAACAACAGAGGTAAAAAAAAAATTAAAAGAAAGGAAAAAAGGGGGAAAAACACACAAAAAGAAAGAAAGCCTCAGAGCAGCTTTTTACTGCATTTAAAGCACATTCCTCCACTTGGTATATGTGTTTCTGATAAAGTCTACTCTTTGGGGAACAGTTACATGATACAAACTGTGCTGACCAACATCAGAGCATTCAGCTCTTAAACCTTTATCTACACTAAGCAGCTGTAGGCATACATCTGACAACTTTATCATACACATGTGCCTACACAGAGACACAACCCTCCATGATGATTTCTCCTCAGCAGTAGCACACCATGGGGAAATTCTTGTGACTACCCATCACAAATCAAAAGGATGGCCAGCTGATGCTCAAAGTCAAGAGAAGGATCAAAGACTTTAGAGCTCACTTCTCTAAACACTGTCCAGGTATTTCCTGATGTCTGCTTTGTGTAGCTTCACCAAATAACCTCCAGACTCTTTAAACCCATGCACCATTAAGATGTAAGAAAAAATGAGCAATTAAAGCATTATTTAATACAGACTCATTTTCTATCTGGCTTTCTAATTTTCTATTATCTACAGGATCCTGCAGAGGGATCCTCAGAGAGGGATCCTGAAGGGCTGGCACTACCTGATAGCACAACACTGAGGCACAGCAAACTGGCAGGTCTCATTCTGAAAGATATTGAGGTGCTGGAGTGTGTCCAAACAGTAAATAAGTGGTGAAGGGTCTGGAGCACAAGTCTTATGAAGACAAGCTGAGAGAACTGGGCTTGTTTAGACTGGAGAAAAGGAGAAGGAAAGGTCAGGGAACACCTTGTCTCTACCTGCCTGAAGAGAGGTTGTTGTGAAGCAGGCATCTGTCTCTTCTGCCAGAAAACAAGGACATGAGGGAGTGGCCTCAAGTTGTTTCAGGAACAGTTCAGATTGGCTGTTTGGAAATATTTTTTTTCACAGAAAGGTCTGTCAAGCATTGGAACTGACTGCTCAGAGAATTGCTAAGTTACCAGCAGGTAACTTGGCTACTTAAAAGACGTGTAGATGTGGCCAGGGTTTTGTGGTATACTTGGTAGTGCTGGGAAAAAAAGTTGGATTTGATAATCTTAGAAATCTTTTTCACCCTAAATGGTTCTATTATTCCAAACTGAGAAACATATGCCATACCAAGACCCCAGGCAATTAAAGAACATGCTTAAGAAATGTGTAGAGAAATGTGTGCTGAGCTTATCCTGGATGGAAATGGTTCCTTAGATAGGGCATGCACAATGTACTTGCTTCATTCATTTCTGCTGGTTTTGAAAAGTGAACATATTTTGCAAGGGCAATTTGAAGTTCAAAAATAGCCTGAAAAATAGAGTGCTTCCTGTGACTCCTATTTTAAAATCAAATCAGGCTTTGTAGGGTTATTGTGTTTTTCTGAAAAAAAAAATATATATATAGTATCTCCACAATTTGGTAATTCATTTACCTCAAGAGTCTTTTCCTGCCTCTGTCAGAGGAGGTCTCCATCAAGAAGACATTGTGGGGTGATAAACAGACCAGAACCCCACTCTAGTGGGTGAAGAAAAATTAAAGGACTTAACCCTTAAGGTGCCATGAAGCATTTCTGACTCTGCCTCAGAGGGACTGTCCTCCACATATTTTTTGCTCCCATGTCAGGGTATCATGAAGTCCATCGATCTTATGGGAGGGAACCTGGAGCAGAGAGTGGCCATGGGTCTGTCAGAGCCATGATATTCCCAACCAGAGCCTGTCCCACAGCACCCAACAAGGAGCAGGGATGGGGACACGTCAGTCCTGATTTTATGAGCATCCAGCAGGACCACAGCGATACAGCAGGTACAAAAATCTGCCATTTGAAGGAGTGAGAAGTTGCACTGGAAAGCATAACTGCTCTTTCCTCCTCTAAATTTTCTGCTTCAGCAAAGAAAATTGGAAAGCTGCAGACAGTGTGAAGGAGAAAATATATTTCAGGAGCAGATGCTGCCAAAAGAGTTTAGCTGCAAGAAACTGCCAGCAAGCTGCACATTTCAAAGAGGCATCAGGAGCCAGTATGAGTAGTGGTCCAAATTCCAAACCCTCAGTTTCCCTTTGGATTACACTGATAACCTGTTAAGAGGTATTATCTGCAAATGCTGAAGGAATACTGAAAAATGAGTCTGCAATAGGGAAGCAATTTATCAAGAGCACTTAGAGCATGACTACGCTTGTGACACTTTAGTATATTCTGCAGGTTTGGCTTTTAAATGCCAGCATTTTTCCTTGACATTCACAGTGACCTTTTAGCTTAACCAGCTCTGCTACTAACTGAACTTATGACAAATAAAGGGGATCATATCTTTTTTTGCAATCCATGAGGGAATCTGAAAAATCTCAAACATTGAGAAACTGGTCACAATTTAATTCTTTAACTTTATATCTGACCAGACTCTCTTAAAGATGCAATATGGGGCACTTGGATGATGGAAATAGGTCTGAGACACAACTAGATGAGGTAACAATGTCTAGAGAAGGTTGATACTCATCAAGCATTGAAGTGATATAGTATTGTAGTCTCAAAGGTTTGGGGGAACATATGCTAAAGCACAAAGACTAACTTGGAGAGCGACTAAATTCAACAATTATGCAAGAAAAGGAAGCACTATTAAAACAAGATTACTGATCACTTCCCAGATGAAGGAACACCTTCATACACAACAGTGAGGCAAGATTATTTTGATAAAAAAAATTTCCTTAATTCAAGTGTTGTACTGACAAGCCATGACATGCATAATTCTTCTGGCCTTTCGTATATCCTTATACTACTCATTCCAGTTTTGGAGACTGAGAAGTGCAATTAGTCAGCTATACATAAAAATCAAGTAATGAAAAATATATTTTTTTTTCCTTTCTTAAGCATTTATTTGAAAATTGATTTCCCATGTGTTTAATTCCAAGAATTTGGATATAAGATTATTCATAACCATAACTTTTAGATTAAAAAAGACTTTGTCACTAAAAAAAAGTCTCCATTCCTTAGAGTTTAAAAAAAAAAAATAAAAATCCAGACAACAACCACAGAAAAAGTGCTCATTGCCAACATGATAAAATGTGGCTGATTTCTGTGCCTGGAGAGGTGTTACAAAGGTAGGCCACTGCACAGCTTAAAAAAAAAATAAATAAGTTGTCATCAAATTAAGTTTTACTTCAAAAAAACTAATACTTTGGATGATGGATCCAAAGTATTGTAACCTTGCTGGGACCAGTACTTTGTCTATTGGTCACAATAAAATGGAACATGGCAAGTTCAAGCATACTTCTATCTTTTAAATTCTCAGGTATTACAGGACAATTTTTGTGACCTTTATGTAGATTCTGATCTTGATTGACTGAACTCAGCAAAAATGCTAAAATTTGCTTCAAACTTGGAGCATGAGACCGAGCAGACAAAGAAGAAAAAGCAGTAAAATTTGCAGATAAATACTTCCTCATGGGAAATATAGCTGTCATGTTTTGAAATAATACTATTAAGATGATAAAATAGTGGATTTTTTTCACTTGGAAATCCTTCTACTATATTTACTTCTTAAAATTATTTTAATTATGATGGAGGTGCTAAGAATTTATTTTTGGGTTCTGGATGAGCATATGACACTGAGGTTATTCATATAAGCTTTGCCATCTGAAAGTCTGGTTTAGGATCATTACAGTGACTGTCAAGAGAGAGATCTCTTAAAATCATTTTCATTCTCTGCATCTCCCATGTTATCTATGCAAGGAACCTGGGGAATTAACTCTGAGATAACAAAAATACTTTTTCACTGAATAATATTCAAGCCTTATACAACAAATGTCTGTATTAAGTGTAAGAAAAAGTACTTTTTAATGTACATTTTATTTGCACTTAAATAAAGTCTCTTTTTCATACAGAAGAGTTTTCATCCAAAAAAAGTTATTCGGTGTTGATTAAGTATTTAAAAAAATCTATCAGCAAGTCCTTCCAAACACAACTTCCTTTTAACTGCCTAACAAGTAACTTCCAAAACAGAGTAATTCCACATACCTGCTCATTTGCCTTCCACCCTTGAGTTATATCAACACCAAAAACTTTCAAAACATTAAAAATCCCAGAGGAACAAATTAAAAAAAAACGAACAGGAAAAAAAGGCAGCTTATAGCAATAAAACATTTTCTTCTATTATTTAATGATATTCAGTGAAATAATTCAAGAATAAATGCAGTTTTATCTCATGAAGATGGTGCTCTTCCGTGCAATAGCCCTTCACTTAGATTGCTGTTACATATTAACATACACCATTTACAAGCCTCAGGAAATTAATTTCATAGCCTTGGGTCTGGTTTGCCACCAGAGATCTTTTTCTGCCTTAAGAGGCCTTAAAGATCTACCCCCAAGGCTACAGTGTCAGAGAAGGAGCTTCTAATCTGTATTAACAAGCAGATTTGAAACACATGTTTTTAATTTGTTGCCGACCAAGGGGAAACAAATTTAAAACACAAGATCAGAGTCCATAAAAATACTCAACTGAAATTCTCAAAGTAAAAAGAAGTAGGAGGAGAAAAACAACCACCAAGCAAATCAACCAAACACCAAGGATTATAAAAAACACATTAGAAAGGAACTAAAAATTTGATTGTCTCATGCAGGGTAACCCACAAATTATATTTGGCAAGTCCCCACTAAAGTGGGGTAACTGATTAAAAAAAAAGAAAAAAAAATTTAAAAAATCATGCCATTTCAGCTTCCCTTCCTCCTGATTTAAACTCTAACCTTCTCCAGGTAGGAACATGCTGCTATGCACTGAAAAACCAAGAACCAGAATCACACCTCTCAGGATTCTGAAGGAAATTCCCCTTGCTACATGTCAGCTGGCTTTGTTCTAGCAATATAATTTAATTGTACATCATATTCCTTAATACACTTCTTCCCTCCCTGTCACAGAGATGCCTGACTCTTTCCTCTCAGACACTGCACTCCCTTTGACCCTATACAGAATGGAGTAACTTTGGTTACTCCATAGTCTCACAGAGGTGACTTCCTTCCATGTTGTTTCTGAAATAGCATATTCTTCATGAGATATATCACAGTATTTTTTATGTATGTTTTAAAATCAGCACCATCCCAAAGCTAAATAAATCCTGACTACAGACCATCAAAAAATAGATAGGCCAATAACTCTTCACATACACATGAAAATCTCTGGCCACATAGAAATTAGGTTACATTAATAAATTTCTTGCTGTGCTCACAAAGGAAAAGAAAAGGGAACGTGTCAGTGCCTCTGACTTAAAAAGAAAATTCTTCATCAAGGGATTATCTGCAGAAAAGGGGAAAGCCCATGCTGACATGGCTGCCCTATGTTAGCAGTTTCTACCAGCAGCATAGCACAGCTAATACAGACAGTTAAAGACAGAAGAAATTTTACAGGTATTTTGATTCCTCAAGCAGATACAGTGCCAGAATAATCCATTAATTTCTCAATCAAAAATGCTTGTTAGCATTCTTAAAAGAATGAACTAAAACCACTATTTCAGCATTAAAAAAGCAGTTCTTTTCATTTGCCATGTGTTGAACCAGACAGTTGTACAGCTATTTGATTATTAACTCAAATTGATCAAATAGATTTAGTGCTCTTGAACCAACAGTGCCACCAAACAAGAAAAGCTTGAAACGTAAGAAAAAGTCTTAACAAACACAATTCTTGCATACATTTTTTCAATAAAACAACTCCAGACATAGTTGTCAACAGTCACTGCATCAGCAACTCTCTTTTAATACCATCTGCACAGGCACTTTGCAAAAAGAAATTATCCATAGAGTGTGATACAGCAGGAAAACTGAAGGATATTCTGACAAAATGGAAATGCAAAGGAGCCAAGTAAGTGGATACTTTCGGCAGCAGAGCAATAAACAAAGTAACAAAACAAAACAATAAACAGCAAACAAACAAACAAAAAAGACACTGAAGTGCCCATAACCAGACATTGTTATTAAAAGTTAATGTGAAAGTAGCCCTTCTGCATCTCAAGAAACAACACAGAATAATGGTCGTTATGCTACACAAAAATAACAGTTTAGAGTGCAAATAATGTAATCCATTTGAGTCATAGCATTTAGAAGTTTTAAAGAAATGTTTCAAAAACAAATTTTTTAAAATGAGAAGTAGCGGGTTGTCACAGAGAAAACAAAAATCACATGTACTATTTTAAGATTATGGAATATGAAAACTAATTAGAATAGTGGAAGAACTGAAGCTCCAGTAATTATTTCCTCCAGAACCATTAGGAAGAGTGTGGGTTAAAGAGAAAAAATAGCATGATACATGGCAGAGCTAAAAGATTTTAACTTAAGACCAACTTAAGACAAAAGCACATAATCAAATTTTTAAAAGGGCATTGATTAGAAAAGATGGACTCTATCAATATGTTTTATTCATTAGAAGTATGGCTACAGTCTCAGTTCTTAAGTATTATTCCCATTTTATATACTAATTTATTTTGATCAATAACCAAATGCTGTAACCACAATAAGACAAAGTATGCTCCTACTTGCAACTTCATTGTTAATGAGGGTTAAATGGCCATAAATAAATAAATAAAAGACCATAACACACTGAAGACCTAATTCCTGAAGAGATACAGATGCAGCACAGGTGGGATCCAGATGATTAATTTTGCTTCCAAGTAAATAAATTCCATTAGATATAAGGAAGCCAGGTTCAATACTTAATTTGGATGACCCCAAATTATTACATGTATGACCTGAATCTTCTCAGTTTCATATGGAATTTAGGAAGTATGAAGAGCCAGAATTCTCTGTTCTCCAACCTATCTGCTTGAGCCTAAGACATTTTTGGAGTGGCATATCAAGAAAATTAAATGATCACTTTTACTCCAAAATGTAAATAGGTCTGTTAAGTTCTTTTGATGTAGAGTTCCTGTGTGTTCTGCCTCACAAACATCAGATTTACAGCTGAAGGAAAGCATGACAGATCTAACAACAACAATGTAGCTCTATCAACTTTTGTCAACAGAAAAATAGATCCAAAACTGTAATTAATACAATGTCCATACACACAAATCCTTATGACAATCTATCATTCTCTTCTGCCAAGAACAGTCTGTCTTCTGTCAAAATTGGCAAATTGGAGTATCTCTGGCTATGTAATCCTCTTCAATATTTCCAGTTAAACTAGGAACAGGTTTGTAAGGAGTGCTTGTTGTCATTTTACTCATCATCAAAAACAATAGTTTCCAAACACTGATGTTCAAAGTTTTCACTCTGAAACATCACCACTTCTTACAGTTCTGATTTGGCTTATTTTTGGGCACATACTACAATATTCCAAGCAGATGTGACCCAAAAATAATGTCTAAAATGCATTAGTTCCATTGCACCACTTTGTAGAGCTTTTTTTTTATTATTACCTTTCACTGGAAAGCACTGGGAGACCCAGTACACAGAGAAGAGAGGAAAAGAAGATATAAGCTGCCAATGGATGCAAAAACCCCTACATATTTATATAATATTGCAGCATAGCCTGTCTCTTTTAGCTTATACGATTAAAGGCACATTAGAGAAAACAGAAGGGTATTCCCTGTTACTCTCATTCTGGGTCTATTCTTCCTTTTTGCAGACAGATGCACTAAATTCAGGTTCATCCTTTTCACTGCAAGAGGTTTACATGCTGAACCAGCTGTCAATAGACTCCTAAAGAGGATTGGAGGTCACATGTCATTGACATGGCTGAGGAGGTAGAGCTGATCCTATCACTTCTAGGAAGATTTGATACAAAGGAGTATTTGAAACTGCTTTTACTTTTTTATTTTCTTGGCAGCAGAGAAAATAAATTGCATAAGACCACAAGCGTGCGAGGAAAAGTCACTGCAAAATATTTGCTTACCCTACTCAGGAATAGACTTCTTACAGTAAATTCCTCAAATGCATAGTAATTCCTCCTCAAATATCAGGTGCAAAGCTCTGCCAGACATATGAGTTCAAGGTAATTGTCAATGTAGGGCCATCTGAAGCAGATGTTTTTATGCTCCCCCACTTCCAGAGCTCCATTTTGGGCAAGGGAGTCCTTACAGAAACTCTGCTCAAGGATACCAGGGAGAAGATGACTGTGTTTACTGTCCTTACTGACTAGTACAGAAAAGACAGTAGCTCTGAAAGTGTGAGCAAAGGCTTCAGCCTCTCACAGTTGCTTCTGAGTGATGCTAACTCACACACTACTGACTCAGTAGCTTCTGCTCCACTTTTTAAAACTGAGTGGCTGTAACTGCCAATCTGGTTTATATTTCACCCTGTCCAACAAGAAAAAAATAATAAAAATATATATAAAAAAAAAAAAAAAAAAAAAAAAAAAAAAAAATAAAAACAAACACAAGTGCATTACTTCTATCCAGTTCTGGCAGCCCTGACTCCAGCTCACAGTGCTGTCCTTGACTTAGCTCCAGCCTGCTGTGGGCTGAGCTCTGTGTGGACCCTGACTGCTGCTGGTCCATTAGCACAATTATTGCAGGTTGCCCCTGCAGCCCCATTAGCCCCTATCAAGCAGAGAATTGCTTGCTTTGCCGCTGTCTGTCAGCATTTTGGTGACTCATTTATCAGCTTTTGCTGTATTTCAGATAGTAAATCACTTGAGCTTCTTATGTACAGCAGGTTTTTAAAAAAGCCGTATGATTTGCCAGACTACTGACCATGACCTTTTTTTTTCTTTCACTGGCTAATTTCTGCCATCTACATTAATCTGTTTTTTCCATCAACTACCTTCAATTTAACATGAACTTCAGTTCTTTGCTATATGACCATCGCTATCTGGGAAAATTTTGCTGCAGCTCAGGAATGATTTCCAGTGCTTTTAACATGAAAGGACAAAACACTCTGATGTTAATTAATTCTAAAGAGAGAGAAATTTACATTTTGGGACAGACTGAAAGATCCCCATCCCCAGCAGAACTATGCTCTAAAACATCTGCTCCTGACAGCAAGCTATGAATGGGGGGGAAAAAATGGAAGGAAATATTTCTTTTTGTACTCCCTTGTGGATTGAGATTGTTTTATTTTATGAAGAATCATAGCTTTCCATGTCTTTATCTGGTTAACATGTCTTGCTTTTGTTTGAAAGACCAAGCTGTAAGTAATTATGAGTGCAAGATACTCGGGGTTAGCAAGGAATGCTGCTATCTTGGCTGTCTGGCTTCAGGGTTTGGGACTGGCAAGTTCATATTTTTGTTACCTGCAACTTTGGGTGCAGTTGAGATTTTTTTTCATATCTGGGGACCGATTGCATCAGAGTCTAGCTTATAATCACAGCATTAACTTGCTTTTACCTAATTCAATCCATAGATCAGTACACCCTGCTCACACTCTGTATTAGACTCTGTATTTCACCTTCACCCAGTGTCACTTTGTAGTTCCATGGAAGAGTTTCCACTACTCCTACTGCCTCTGCACTTTACTGATATCTGCCCATATAAATGCTTCTTCTTCCACTTCTCTGTCAAAGTCCTCTCTCCTCCTCTGGCAGTAGCTCCTCAGCAGTCTGGGCAGAGGATGAGACAATTTTTTTGGTCAAATGTTCAGTGTGAGCTAAGCTAAGCTCTTACCTCATCATCCTGGCTATTAGACTAAAAACTGCAAACCCTTCCTCTCCCTTCAAACATTTATATTTTCAATAAAATAATAGTGATTGGAAAGAAGAATGAAGAGTATATAAACAAGCAATGCTGATTATCAAGAAGTTTTCTTATAAAATAGACTATCTGAGTCATAGTTGCTGTTTTAATTGATGTTTCATTATTTTAAAAATTATATTGAAAGAAAAAAAATTGTCTTGGAGTCTGGCAGATGGACTGTGTCTGGCAGGTGTATGTGGACCCATACACTTACAAAGAACTGGGAGATGTGTATTCAGTACTACTCAGAGCAAAGCAGAAATTGTGTATCCATTTCCTACATAAAGTAACTCCCACTAGCATTACTTCTTTTTTAATAGATCATGAAATCAAGATGCTTTTTTTCCTCTCCCTCTATGCTCTGCGAAGTTCATGGGCTCCTGCTCCACCTCAGGCTCTTTGAGGTCCACACCTTAAATTTCAATGGCCCAAACTTATTGTCAAACATTAGATTTCTCTCCATTATTCCCTTTCTCAACTATTTCAGCTTCACTTTCAGGTCATGTCTTGTTTTACCCTTCAGCTGCAGAGCCTGGACCCACAAAAAAGTTGCCATGTTGTCGTGCAGACCATGTACCACCCAAAAATAATAGTGCACTGGCTGCCTATTTGCATGTCCACCTGATGCAGTAATATATGTAAGGACCATGGATTTCCCATGCCTTCTTTTCCTTCTTCCTAGTTGCTTTCCATGAAAACTCAGTTGTTCTTCTTCACATAAAACTTATGCATATCTCCATATCAGAAAAACTGGGACAAAACTGAAATCTTATTAACTAGTGTAACTTGTCCAGCTGCTAATGAGAAGTTATGATTTCTGTAAAACATTCAGTATGTTGGAGCTGCCAGCTGCACACATGCACATCAGCCAGGAGCAAAGCATACAGACCAATTTTCCAATGAAAAGCTTCATGGAGAAATGTTGAGTGTATCAGTTATTTGCTTCATCACAGATGGCCATTCATGCCAGCAATTTAAGCCCCAGGCATGTGCTCCTGCTCAACTGTGAGTGGCCCTTTGCAACACATTTCTTTTCAAAGTCTGACTGACCTGTTGGTTATACCCTTCAATTAAAAAATAATACAAATTCTAACATTAAAAGCCTTTCCTTGTTTAAGCAGAGTTTTCCATGAGGAAAGTGCTGTCCAGTCCCATTTTGTGTGTGACTGGCACCTTTCCACAACTGGCTTTAGGGATCTCACAAAGGCAAACCCCACACTGCCATATTATTAACTATTAGGAAAAGAGCAGCTGCTTGCAAAATTCAACAGCCTTGTGGAATGTCACAGGCACTCAAGTGAAACATTTTGCTTTTAGAGGTTAGAACACTGCAAGTTCTTCACTGAGTGCTAAGTTCAGTGTTTAGTCTGACAGTTGGGAAAGTGTGAGGCAGTTAATTAATACCCCCTAATTCTTTCAATAGAGCACTCAGAAACAAAAATTAATAATGGTGGGTTCTTTTTTACAGAATGTTCTGTCAGAGCAAAAAGCATTTGAGTGGCTACATGGGAACATTGTGATTTTAGCCTGTCAGTGGCAGAATAGAAATTGTAGTATATGACCAATCCAAGATAATGTGAATAATTATAAGAAATTAGCACAGAGATGATGAATAACACAAAGCAACAAAAAATTAAACAACTTTGAACACAGAGAAACTTACAATGAGTGAAGCCTCTTTCTGTATGTTTCATAAACAGCAGAAACTATGTCAAAATCAGTCTTTTGCTGAACACACCTCTTTTGCTCAAATGAAGTAAAACACTCTAAGTTACTTCATACATATACCTTTCAGTCTTCCTTCTGTTACCATGGCAAGATACTTTTTCCCAGGAAATGCAGAACAGCAAATTACAATAGGGCAGCAGAGCCCTATAATAACTTATTTATTTGCCTATTGTGCATAATATGGGCTTTCTGCTATACTTCCTACCATTCAACCTAAAGTTTTGCTAGAGATGTTTATTGCCTCATTTGAGCTTTTCAGGCTTTGAATGGTATTTTATGATATTGCAGAGGACACAGTAGGGAGCTTTAATCTAAGCTAAGAGTCTCAACAGTTCCATGCCCCTACACAGTTTCCTCATGATAAGCTGTGTTGCAGCCCCATGCCTCCATGTAAGCAATAAATGTTTGAGTTGAGAGGGTCTATTTAAAACCAAATGCACCAAACTAAATCAATTAGCAAAGTCAGACTTTAAAACTTCTTCCATATCATTTGTTTAGTGCACTGTCATAGCATTTAAAGATCCTCATGGGGAATCAAAATACAGAACATCCACTATGGATAGGAAATGAGAAGAAAGGATGAAGTGGCATCATTCAGACAGCAAGCAAGACAGCCATCCCTTGAGAATGATCAAGGTGGCAGTTTGTTGTGAAGTCATCTATCTGTGCTGGACTCTTCTTTAATGTTTGTGTGATTGACATTAAAAATCAGAATGGCTCCTACACAAACAGGCAATTATGATGTGAAAATGATGCTTCCTCTGTTTGACTGTTAAACAGATGATCCCATTTTGTCCTAATGATCCTAAGGCTAAGATCAAAATTAGCCTTACAATGCACACAAAAAAAACAGTGGTTTTATTGTTTTTGAGGGGTTTTTTTTCCTTAGTCTTTTCCCCTGTCTTTTAAGTTGTCAAACAAATTAAAGAAGCTTTTATATTGTCACATAAATTTTACTTATTTAGACAGTAATCATGTCTTCTTGACATCTAATTCTAAATCTCATAAATGTCTTTTAAAAGTAGCAATACATCAACATAATTAAAAATCAAAATTGAGATTTATAATCCCTTATGGCTAAAGGCATAACTTCACTCTCATACTGACTTTTCATTATACAGTACCTTCTCCTATTCCAGTTTCTCCAGCTAGCAGGAAATAAAATGGAAATTTTCCTGCTGTTTTGCTACAAACCAAGGATTCAATAGACACTTTTAACTCACTGATCCTCTCACTGCAAACCAATCTCTCTACTGATCCTGAGACCAGAGATTCAGGAAAGAGGTGGATTTGACTGATTGTTTTTACTTTTTGCTGCATAGGTGAAACGGAGGGACAGGAGAAATCCTGAAAGAAATAGTTTTGCTTGCTGAAACACATTTTCAAGCAGACTAAAAAAAATTGAGATTTTTTTTATTGTTATATAGATGGATTTTCTTGATGATGCACAAAGAATAAAGAAAAAGTCTTCTAAGGACTATCATATTAAATGATCATAAAACTCCAGGGCCTAGTTCATCCAAATATAGCTTCAGTGGAGTAATGCAAGGTAATTGTTTACATGGAATTAAGAATTAATATTCACCTCATTTCTACAGATTACCTTTAATGCTCATGAACTCCTAAAACAAAATTAGCTGACTTCACCACCTTCCCATGGATCACAAAGGAGGATTTCAGATTTGTTTCATTTAGAACCATGCTGTTAAATTCTTCCCATGCAAATAGCACTGATAATGATGAGACCAAAGGACCTTTTTTGGGGGCCACATTCTGTACATACAAAGACATGGTGGAAGGGAGTAGCCTGTGTCTCTAGACATAAAGCAGTGTGGAATCTTCCTGCAAGGTTAGGAGCTCATGAAGGTGGTTTGGACCAAGGTCCATTGACTGTAAAGGTCACTTCCATGTAACTGTAACAAAAAGGACCCTGGTCAAGCCATTGTTTAAAGTCTGAGGAATTAGAGAGAAATGAAAAATCAAAATGCAGACTTCATTGCCATGTTTTGGTACTTAAAAACTGCATTTCTGATAGTCCAAAGTACACCACAGTTCAGTGTAAACATACACCTGGGCCAGGAGCATTCCTGGCTGAACAGGATGCCACTGGAACTATTTCATGGTCCACTTCAGAGAGGCATGCTTACATTGATCACAGCAAGCAGCATTGAAGCAATTACAGTGCTCACATGAAGGCAGACAGGTTTATTTCTAGGAGAAGGACACACTGGAAATACAGGATCATTGGAGTGACCACGGTGGGTGGTCCAGATCTCCTCACACAGAGCCAAGGGAACCTAAGGCAATGCAGTAAAACCTGGAGTCAGAAGGTACCACTCTTCAACATGGAAAGTAAATGAGAAGGCATTCTGACAGGCAGGCAGCCCAACACTGGTACACTGACCACAAAATATCTGCAGGACTGTGTTGCAATCAAAAGGAAAAGCTTAGTCCAAAACAGGGTGGACATCTCTGTCTCAAGGTAAACAGCCCTGCTTAACAGAAGAACACTACCTCAAAAGTAATTTTAGAGACCAAGATAAATCCTCTGTTCCATTAAATAGATTCTTTGGAAAGTCTTGTCTCAGTATACATTTGAAAAATTTAGAGAACGTGGGAAACTTATCCTGAAAGATAATTCAGCAATTTAAGTTAAGTAGATGCATTAAAACAAACCATACAGACGTGCCAATTCAGTGAACCACTTTATGGGGGAAAAAAATAAATGTGGTCTCCTCCTTTTTTAATCATCAGTAGTTTTCTTTGCAAGCAAAAGAACAATTTACATGGAAAGCTAATTCTCATTCTAATGAAACTAATCAAGCAACTTGTATCTCTGCAAAAGTTTATCCATGTTTTTATCTGCATTCTGTTGGGTAGTTCCTGTGATTTAAGGGTAATTGCTGATATGGAGGTCACATTGATATTTTAACTGCACCTGATGTATATTTGTTAATATACATTTTAAGGAGAGACTGGTAAGTGTAATCTTCATTTTAAAAAAGGAAATTGGAGGAGCAAGATGCAAAGATCAACAAGAAGAAATTTTGAAAGACCCTTTCCTAAACCCTAATATACTGCTATAGAAGATTGGATATATTTTTGTCTGAAAGGGAGCATGGGTATGGGTATTTAATTGTACCTCTATTCCTAAATCATGCACAGTGACTCTAGTTTACTCAACTCTAACAGTGTTAGCAAAAGACTTGGAGTTGTTCCCTGTGCTCACAGGAAGATGGGCTCCCCCATGACCCAGTATTTTTCATCTCTGGCACCTGAGACCAGAGATGGCTGCCAGACTGGTTCAGAGATTCACAGAAGTTGTATATCACCAGTACACAAATTCATATCACTCACTGATAAATAACAGGAAGAAGTTTAGCCAGAACAGTGAAAGCTGGTATGTAAGAATACAAAGGTGGATTTTGTTCAAGTGCCAGGGTAGTAAACAGGAGAGTAAATAGCACTGGCAAACACAGCTGTAGCAAGATAAAGATTTGAATTAACAAAAGACAAACCTTGTCTTCAGATGCACTCAGTCCTTCCCTTCTCTTCCCTTGCCTTCCCCCCATTTTCACATATATGTTGTAATTACCATGCTCTTTCAGAATAAGACATTAACTCACCTTTCACATACTGAACTGAAGAAGTTTTACAAGATTTGTTTCTGTCAGTAAAATTCTTAGTCAAAACAAAAAATCCTCAAATACTCAATAAAAAATTCTGAAGGATTTATAGAGCCTTTTTGGTCAAGCTGATAATTTGATTACTTTTTAATATTTGGAAAGCATAGCTGTAATGACTTCCAATTCTCACTCTGACAGAAACACTTTCAGATGCACATTAAAACATTGACTGGATTTGCTGTAGATTTCTATGCCATACTTATGATGTATGTAAGTAAGGGGTGCAACAAAAGTCATCCAGCTAGCCTGGCTCTCCTTTGCTTAGGTCAGGGAACTTAACAAAACGCCCCAAACTTTCTTTCTTCCCAAGATAAGCACATTTTCTTCTAAGTGAGATGCAGGGACAGATCTCAGCCCTGCGCACCAAACCAGAGATGTCACCAGCACTGCCAGAACTATGGGGAACCCCCAGGACTGCACCTCCCACATGAAATTATTTTCCTGATTTGTAGCCATGCAACAAAGGTCTCCAGTATTGAGCTCCAGATATTTTCTGGCACTCTACTTCACAACTGCAGTGTAAGCCATGCTCACTGCAGACACTGCCAGGCAGCACTTCAGAGCCTGTGTTCTACAGGAGTTTGGAAGTGCTGTCACTTCTCTCTCACTTTAGGTTCTGTCAAGTCACCTCTAAAGATACTCAAAACTACCCAAAAAAGTTGACAGTCCACCCTGGCTGCCTTCCACTCACTGGTTGCTGCTGGTTCAAAGCTTTCAAAATCCACCTGAAATTTTTTGGGGTCTATAAATTATTTCTAAGTACTTACAAATAGAATTGCTGATTTTATATCTGTCATAACAGAAAGATTAACACCCCTGCATCTTTCCTGATGTGGGAGAGGATGCATGAGGAGCACACAGTCCTTGTCCACTTGATATGTGGTGTGTCAGCCCTCAGAGTTGTGCTATATTGTGCCATTTTAGTGTTTGCAGCCTCAGCTGTAGTGATTCTCTCTACATCTTTATGATGCCTTTTTCTGAAAGAGGTATAAGGTGGGATGTGAAAACTGCTTTATCTCTGTGTGTTTTCTGTCACCAAGTAGAGAAGAAAAGCCAATTGTCTGATCTTGAAAACACAGCAAAATTGGTCCGTGGTGGCTATTAACACTGAAATTAGTTTAGAAATCTGGTGATCCATGACCCCTCCACAGCAATTACAACTGCCCTGATGTTCCATTAAGGTTTTTGTTCTTTGTGTCAGTGGGAGAAATATTCACTTAATGAACATACATATCTGTCCTGTGAGGAAATAAAAATTAATTTTGATTTGGAGAAAAAGCATTCTGTTTGTTTTTGTTCTTACCTTCCCTGCATAGGCACAGGAGTGAAATCCTCTCCCAGAGCAATGCAGCCATCCTCTTCTATTGATGATTTTTCACATAGGGTCTGTGGCTCTCCAAGACTTGCTACCATGCCATGGTACTCTTTTAATAACTGCAGCTCATTGCAGCTTCTGGTCACTGGTTTGGCTGCCACCTTTGCAGATAAACTGGTTTGATGTGATGATGTCTGATTCAGCTCCATCTCTTGTTGTCTAGAAACTGTACTGTAATCTTTGTTATCCAAGTACATCTGTCCCTGGGGGGCGTTCTCCTAAAAAAGTGGAAGCAAATGTACTAGGATTAAATTGAACTGACTCAATGCTTACTGCATTACATGCATGTTAAAAATGCCAATCAGATTTCTTTGAGTGCATTTTTGGGTATTTCTCTTGTTCATTTATTTATACCATGAACGATTCCAATGTTTTCAATATCTTTGCAACTTCAAAATTGGCCACTATAAACACTGAATTAGATAAATAAGTGGGTCTTATACTTTTTCCATATCTACCATGATTTTTTCCCACAAACCTCCCCATGACTTGCACTGACTTATCCCATAAAATAAGCCAAAATCATCTCTGTATCAGTGGCTCAAGAGTCAATGCTGCAGAACATCTTCCCAGCTTACTGGGGACTGCTTCACCACCACCACACTGGTGTTCTTCCAGAAACTGTGTTGATAGCAGCCTCATGAAAGCCATCACTCTCCATCAGCCCTTGTGCTCTCTCAGAAAGCCTGTCCTGCTGCAGATCCACTATGGATGATGGACCCTCATTAAGCACAGCAGGTACTTCAATTTTATGAAGACAATATGTCATTCCAGCTGTTGCCAGAGGCATTTCTAAAATGTGAATCAAATCTTGATGAACACGAAGTTTTATATGATTATTAATAGTGATTATAACAAAAAATAGTGCATAACAGTCAAAAAGCTTTTATGTTCTCATGATTAAAATTCAACCTGAAAAGCTATACAAACCACTTCAAAATCCCATAAAGTGCACAACTCAGACATGACGACTGAATTAAAGATCAGCCTATCTTAAACACATGCTGTGGAGTTTAATCAGGGAATATTTCAGCATAAAGTGCCAAAGCCACTGCAGAGGACAGCAAGAGCTCAGCAAACATGCCTGTCAGCCTCCAACATCCTTCTGGTAGGGGAGCACAGCCTTGTCAGAACACGTACCTGCTCCTCCCTGCGGAGATCTCAGCACAGGACACAGGTACTCCTGCAGGGCTGTGGGGCAAAAATAGCACAATAATAGGCTCTGCTTCAGTCCCAGTGGGAGAAATCACTTGAAACTGAAATGACAAACAGCTAATTATGATTTCATGCAGATTTGAGCTCTCATGGCCTTGCAGATTAGAAAGGAATGGAAGTTACTGAAAAAAGAAAAAAGACTGCACATACAAGCCACCACAAACACAGGTCTTGACTCCAGGTAAAGGTAGGCTTGCTAACTAATCTAAATCACAAATTCCCCAGGTGGCATACCCTTCCCAGTCCTGTATTTCTATTTCTTTCTATTCTCAATGCCCCTGGTTCTCATCTCCTAGTATTTTTCACCTGCTTATAAGCAGATTGACAGACTTTGCTCTTCCCATTGTTGCACAGAAGCTGGAGTACTGTGTCCAGTCCTGGTCCCCACAATTCAAAATTGATGCACAGACTAGACAAGTCCAAAGGAGGGCCACAAAGATGATCAAAGAGCTGGAGAATCTGCTCTATGAGAAAAGACTATAGGATTTAAGTATTTTCTGCCTCAGGAAGAGAAAGTTTAAGGGGGACCTCCTTGTAATTAAAGTAGTTGAAAGGTGAATACAAAGAAAACAGGCTCTCTCTTCACAAGCAGCCACACAAAGGAGAGAAGAGACAATGGGAATGAGTTGCATGAGGATAGATTTCATCTCAATACAAGAAAGAAGTTTGTTGCAGTAAGAATAACAGCAACATCCCCAGGGGTAAAGGTTTCATCACTGCAGATTTTGAAGGCATGACTAAAGGGACCAGATGATCTCACTGAGGCTCCCACAAAAGGCTGGACCAGATGGTCTTTCATGGTCCCTTCCAACACGAGTTGCTCTATGAGTCTATGATTAACAGCCAGGAAAAGATCAACAAAAATAACCCTTTTCTTAATTGTGCTTTATTGGTTTTCTTGGAAGGGAGAAAAATGAAAGGGAAGGTAGGGAGAGTGTGGCAAGAAACTGAAAGAAAGAAGGTATCATCTATTGTTTTCACAGGGCATAGCTAGCATACACCAAGAAACACTAAAGACACTTCAATCTTCAATGGATTATACCTCTCCTCTAGATATTTCCATAGAGGGATGCCTGGTGTAAGGAGCACAAACCCAGGTGTAGTAAAACCAAACATCTGTCACTGAACTGGTCCAGGGCTTCTCCATGGCCTGAAAACCACAGAGCTTTTGTGATCAAAGACAAGATCCTGAATGAAAGTCCTGGAAAGCCAAGTTTGCCACTCCTGCATGGAATTTAAAGCTGAGAGGTGTTAGGAGGACAAACACACATCACACAGAGGCCACCAACGCTGTATTGTCACCTCTGCCCTACTGCCTGCTGCCCTACTAGCACCAGTTTTAACCAATTCTAAAATTCCAAACTGTCTTCCTTCCAAAACACAACTTTGAAATGCAAATACTTCCAATTCCAACTAGAGGAGACAATTGCTTCAGTCTCACTTTATATATTTACATATTGGTTTTATTAAGATACTCTGCAAATTGTAATAGAGATATCTGCCCACTTATTCCATTTTTCATAACATTTGGTTTGTCAGAGCTCCCACTGTGAAAATACACAGATTTTGAAATGATGTCATACTGTGGAAATGTTAAACCTACAGCAACTCTGGCTGTACTATCTTTTAAATGACAAAAATCTGAACACAACCTCTGAAATTGATCCTTTCTCACCCTCTAAGTGGGATTTTTTTATCTTGAGGTGAACAGGGACCAAATCAGACAGGCTCTTGTATGTACAAAGCTTTAGCTCGAAAGACATTTATTTTCAGAATTAACATCAATGAAAAAAACAAAAGAATGTCAAGGATGAGAAGCTTGAGAGAAAAATCTGATGTCTAGTTTAAAACCCATAAAATTGCTTTATTGTACATTCAGAAAAGCTTTGCAAAAAAAAAAAAAAAAAAAAAAAAAAAAAAAAAAAAAAAAAAAAAAGATAAACAAAAAAAAAAAAACAGCATCATTTTGCCACAAGAGGCAGGCTTGATTGTGAATACTTATGTGGCTAAAACATTGCTAAGGCAACTATCTCCATGGTATCTAAGCTTCTAAGACATCAGTGCATTCAAGAAATTCTCGAATGATCACATCTCTCTGTAGTTACAGAACTTCACTTTTATTTCTTCTTCTTTTCTCTTACCTTGCAATGCCTCCATCAGCAATGACACATAGGTGAGATGTTACCATGTGAAGATAAGGAGAGATTTAGCCAAGAAAAGTCTATTTTGGGTACATTCTGGAGCTATACAGAAGCTAGAGTTTTTCAGACACAACTAGAACAGCAACTACTTATCTTGTGTTTGGCTAATGCAGTAATAACAAATAAATTAAATAAATAAAAGGGCTAATACAGTATTTGAGCTGTATTTGTTACTCCATTTCATCCCTTCCATCCCAGCCCAAGCAGCTAAACATCTACTTTAAATGTACTAGTGAAGAAGTAATTTTTTAGGTGCAAATAAGATCAACAGGTTATGTCATTTTATTTAGAGTCTTTTAGCACTTAAAAATCAAGAATTTAATCTTAGGGTCCACATCTGCTCAAATACCCAGAAAAAATGTTTCCTGTCTTCCTCATCCTATTATTTATCAAAGCCCTTTTCCACCAAGACTGGAAAAAAAAAAAATATTTCTCCTTCACTGTCACCTTCCCATTATCAAGCAGAAACTGAAATTCTAAAAAATTAGTAGCTGAGGAGAGATATATATATTCTATATATACATCCCCCTCCAGGCATGCATCTCCCAACAGCTTCTTCACAAGTCAGACAGCTGATACTGTCCCTCCTCTGGCAAAAACACCTGCAAGTGGTCACAGCAGCATGAAGGAGAGTAGTTGTTTTTAGCCTGAGGCCCATAGAAACTGAGCAAGGCTTTAGTACTGCAGCTCAGAAATCCTCCCACCACAGGCTTATCCTCACATGGCCATTGACACACATAACCCTGGCCCTGCCATCCTGGGGACATGTAGAGGAAAACTCAGCTGAAAATCTACCCCCAGAGTTAGAGTCTAAAATCACACACACATACACATGCTCCCACAATGCCATTGCCAAAGCATTTATTTATATATATTTATTTTGAGTAAAGGAAAGGTACTGCAGTACTAATGTTGACAGGTTGCAAACAAGAACTCTTGGTATTTAATTGGTGTGTTTTCTCTTATAAATTGGAAGTGTTTCTAGCTGTAGAAAGGCAGGAAGGCTGGTTTGGATACACAGAGTGTGAGAAATCCCATTGACATCTAGGATTTCGCAATTCATTCCAGTGTTGCTGTTTTCCACAAAACCCTGCCTACCCTACATGTATGATCCCCATTATCTCACAGGGTGCTGTTAGAGATTGCAGAGAAAAAGGCTGTGCAGAGCAGACCTCTTGCATGACTGGGAAGATAATGGAGCATGGTGTACAGAGTGGGGCTGCAGGACAGCCCACAGCAGATTGTCACTCCTGACTCTCCCATGGTTTTGGGGTTGTCTTTTCTTGCCATCCACCAGTGGCAAGAGGAGAGGTGGGGGTAAAACTTTCTCATTATGCACCAAACATACAAATAAGGCTCCATGAAGTTCCTATCTAAGATTCCTGTCTAAAACTCCCTGTTTTTGTTCCCCATGAGTTCTTGTCCCGGGGCTGCAGGGAGGGCTGCACAGCAGGCAAAAGCAAAGTGATGGGCTATAAGAAGCTTTGTCTCCAACAAAGAGACAAAGCAACAAGAAATGGTTTCAAGCTGCCCTCAAGAGAGCTATTCCCAGGTGGTGATTCCCAGGCACACCCAACACTCAAAGCCCTGATACCTTGTATTCTCTCTGTCTCACTGGGTTTTAAAATGTTTAAAAAAACACATTTGCAGACTGGCAGAATTTAACAGCTTTCAGCAAGTAGCTACATTTCCTTCGTCAAAAGGAGGATGTTTGCCTAAGAGCAGTTTGTTTTCCTAATCCATGTACTAGATGGTGAAACTCACTGGTTGTGGGGCAGCATGGAGCCGTTCCCTGTGACCTCAAATTCCATGCTGTTGATCTGGGATGGACATCCACGTGTCCAAGAAAGTGACAAAGGAACGCAGCTGCAACACCTTGAGGACTTCAGCAGAAGACCCTAGATCCCAGGGCAAGATGGCCTTTGCTGCACTTCAGTGCCTTCCTGCAGCTGGGAGGAGGAACAAGGCTCCTAGGGACTTCCCAGCTCAGCAAGAGCAGACCTTACTGATGCCACCCTGCTGTTCAGAGCCCGCTGTGTTCAGACCTGTGTTTCAGGCAGGAGCCCCTGGTGCACACAAGAGGCTTTGGCTTCATTAGTGCCAAAGTACATGGGCTGCTCTCGGGGCTGACGGGGATCCAGCACCACTGCTCCACTTGAGGACTCAGTGAAACAGGGAACAGGAGAAATCTTGCTAAACTCAGCCTCTGCAAAGGGAAGGGGATGTGTGAATTGGGGTGGGGGTTAGAATAAGCGGGTCTGCACCAGAGGGGCAGTGAAGGAAGCTGAGGGCTTTGACAGAGTGCATGGACGGACTTCAGGGGCTTATTGTACAGGCACGACTCAAAACAGCTGAAAGGGGGAGATAATCTGCAAGGAGAAAGCAAACAAACAAACAAAAACCACGCACAAAAACGAAAAAAAAAAAAAATAAAAGCCAACCAAACAACCCCACATAACATCGTGAGGAAACCTTCCGCCAGCCATCCGCGGGTGCAGGCTGCCGCCTGCCGGCTGCCTGCCCACAGGCCAGAAACCGGCTTTCCCCAGGAAAAAAAAAAATAAATAAATAAACTCCGTAAAGGCGAGTCCACTTTTAAAGCGAATGTCAGAGGAGTGTCCGTGCCCCCGGGCCAGAGGGTGGCTGCAGCAGCCGCCTAATGGTACACGGGTAATTTCATCTGTAATCAGTCCTTAAGAATTTCATAGAATCACAGATCAGTTTGGGTTGGAAGGGACTTTATGAACATCTAGTTCCAGCCCCCTCTCATGGTCAGGGACACCTGCCACTAGACCAGGTTGTCAATGCCCCATCCAGCCAGAACTTGAACATTACCAGGAATGGAACACCCACAGCTTCTTTAGGCAACCTGCTCCAGTGCCTCACCACTCTCATAGTAAAAAATTTCTTCGTCATTTCTAATCTAAATCTCCTCTCAGTTCAAAGCCATTCCCCCTTGTTCTATCTCTACATGTCCTAGCATAAAGTCCCTCTCCAGCTCCCTCACAGCTCCTTTGGGTACTGGAAATTGCTATTACGTCTCCTCTTCTCCAGCACCTCCTCTTCTCCAGGTGGGCAACACAAACACTCCCAGCCTGTGACCATCGGAGACAGGCTCCAGCCCTGCAGCCCATGGAGCAACCCCATGGTCCTTCCCTGGACTCCATCCAGCAGGTCCATGTCCTTCATATGCTGGAGGCCCCAGAACCAGACACAGTGCTCCAGGTGATTTTTACATTCTAAGGAGTCTCTTCTGGCTCAATAGAAAATGGTAGAGACTCCCACCATCAGTCGAGTATTCCTGTTTAAGAATAATTTCCCCATTTAAGCATTGCCTTATGCAAAAGATCCTCATAAATTAGGAATTTTTTGGGGTTGGTTGTGGGGATTTTTTTTGTTGTTTTTTTTAAAGAAAACCCTCTATTCCCAAGTGTCTATGTGTCAATGACTGGGTATTGTTCAGTATTTTGTTTAAAGAGTTAGTTTGAGGAGTCCTTTAGAAGAAGCTTTTGCTGAAGGAAGAATGTTAATGAAGAGCTAGCAGCTTGGACTTTAGGAGCAGGGAGCACTATAGGAATAATGACAATCAACAAGCAAAAAAAAAATCCAGATAAAACAGTAATTTCCTTTTTCCTTTCTTATTACATGTGCCAAAGATGTCACTACAAAATTCATTCATATCAATAAAGTGTTTAATCAGTCACAGATAAATTGCAATGCATTTTAAGGTTATCTTCCCTTTCACCACTACCTTTACCTCCTAGGTCCCTGGAGATCCTGTGGAGGGAGACAGGCACTGACCACCCAGCCTCCCTCCATCTGGCCTGAGACAGGGTCAGTGCACTGTGCTTTAGGATATTTTTTCTAACTGACCAACAAAAGACCTGGAGGTTTGGGGGAGATGTGTGTTGTAAAGACATCTCATTTTTGAGGATCTAATTTCCAGAAATACCACTAGCTTAGCTGGAGTCAGTGGGAACTTAACTGTGGCACCAAGTAAACCAGTTACTGGGACCAGCTCAGGGGCATAGTCCTTTGAAGATTTACTGAATGCTGTCACATCACTGAGCCAGTGCATACACTGGAGTAAATTTCTTGCTGATAAGATGAGCAAGTAAAGGGGGTGGGAGGGCAAACATCACTGTTAACACAACAAGCCACTGAACTTGTTCTGCCAGAGCTATTCTATAGTGTGAAAGGTGCATCATCTGTGCACAGGGTCAGTGAGGCACCTTCACTGGAACCAATGTGCTGACCACAACTTAAGACAAATAGGAGAGAAAAGCAGCTAAATACTATAAAGTACAAAACCATAAACCATACCATAAACTATAAACTTTACCATAAACTACCATAAACTATAGTTCATGAGCCCAGAGATTCTGGGAGCTGTGTTCGAAGTATGCTGTGTCAGGAGGAGAATGGTGTAATTCTAAAACATACTTCTTTGGATTTAGGTCCTCCTTTGGGAAAAAAAAAGAGACACAGACACTAGAGATCACTTTCAAAATATAGATTAACTCTACAGAATGTGCAACTTACTCTGATTAGAAGATGCTTAGAAATCAGGCAGTTATGAAATGGAAAAGACTCAGTCTGCTTCCTGTCATGACCCAAGTCTAAACCCCAAGAAGGTTTTTTCTCTCCTTAAGCTATGCTTTTTATGCTATAAATTTGATGTTTCTGTATTTTCTTTAAAATGTGATAAATATACCATATCTCAAGAAAGATAAATAGCCTGTTGAAGTGTCCAGGGCCTTTCATGGCACCTCTGTGCAAGAATGTGAAATGATTCACACTCTTGAGTAAAAACTTCAGCATTCTAACTCTGCTGGAGGACTTCTAAGAGCTTTTTGCTACTTCTATTTTGCACTTCATAACCTTTCCTTACATGGAAAGACAATGAGATCTCACATTCTTAGCTCACATTGAAGAGCTTCTGTGGGTAACTGCCAAGGTCTCGAGGTAGAGACAGGCAAAAAATGCCCAACTCTGCAGCCTCAGTGAGGGTCTTCAGTCTCTGAAATCTTTCAGTACTTTGAAATCTTCAGTATCTCCCTATAGGTCTTTATTGATTAGTAGAGACAGATTATGTTATTTTCTTTTAGGCATGTCAGACTAAATATATAGCAGTGTTCTGTCTTGTTATTTGGTGCATATGAAGGTATTTTTAGTAATGAGCAAGACTGTAGGAAAAGGTTAATTAGCTGACATTGTATTTTGAAATTGTTAAAATAAGCCTGGTTAATTTCTGCTTTGTTTCAGAAATAAAAAATCAGGATGACAAGTGGAAAAGGAATCTCTTTCCTGGGGGGAGGATGTGGAGGAATTTCTTAGCTTTATTTTTCTAATGAATATTTTTCTAATAAATATTAGATGTTCATAACAAATTATTATTCAGACATTCAAGCTGAACACCAAGCTCCTAAAAACAAAATGCAGGGAAAAAATGTATTATTACCTCCTGAATGGCATGCCTAGATGATTGTTATTCTCACGATGTCAATTGTTCTTATGCTTAACTTGATAAACTGCAGGTGCTTGAAATTGCTGCAATAGCTAGAATACTGATACACAACAAGGGTTTATATCACATTTCTCCTGTCTGCTTTTAGCCTAAATTTACTTCATAGAAAAGGTGATGAAAAGGAGTCTCTTTGCACAAAGGAATTAGAGCCTCCATATGCCTTGGCAGCTGTACAATGGAAAAAAGATGCTGCCAACAGGTGCAGAAGAGTAGAGTTCACGATATTGCTGGTTTCTTCTTTATTGCAAACATGCCACAAAGCAGAATAAGATGTTTTCCTGGAGGACCCAAGTGCTAATGGATGTAACAGTGGGTTAGATTTGAAATTTTCAGCTGTCCTCTTTACCCTAGTACTATCAGGACTTTGGTTTGTGAAATGCCCATTGGTGCAGCAACTATTTCAAGTGGCAAACAAAGCTGCATACTGCTTTTGATTATATAATTATACTTTTGAAAATTAATGTAAAAATTCCATATGGCTAGACTCACTATGGCTCACTGCAGATAAAAATAACATGATGTGTTGACACTGACCATAATGCATGCAAGATAATTAAACCAAAGAGGGGACATTCAGGGAGATAAGTATTTTACATAGATTCATTTCCATATTCAATTCAGAAAAAATGTTTCAGGTTTTGTTTACTTTTAAAAAATTGTTTTATCTATTTAAAAAATTGTTTCCTTCCTGTACTAAACAGTTTCATGGCTAAATTCAGAAAATATTTATCACTACAGGACAAAATTATTTCCTGTTTTACATTAATTTTTGCAAGCAATACAAAAATAATATTCTTCTGAGACAGTGATGAAGAAACAAAGCATTCCAGGAGGCAGACAGTGACTGTAAAAGGATGTAGCTGTACTGATTTCAGACATCAGTAGTACTTCTTCTTTCCAAGACAGCCAAACAGATTTGGTTCTATTCCCATCAAATTTTGCCTTGATTTTAGCCAGGAACTGGTCAGACCCAATTGAGATAATAAGTCTGTTTGGATTAAAAACTTCAGTGGTATTCTAATAACCTGTTCTGGTATAAATCAAAAACAGACTGAGCTTACATTGAGCAAGCAAGGGTGAAAATGAAAACAGATGCATTTAGATCATTCTTTTCTGGATTTGGGCACTCTGTTTTCACCCTCCTGCTGAACAGAGTTTTTTACCTCCCTTGTTGCAAATGAACTTGCTTTTATGCTTTTACACAAGAGAAGGAAACACAGCATCCTCAATGAAAACTGTTGTGCTGTTGAGGTCACTGGTTCATGTCATAGTCCTGAAAGATTCATTAACTCCTTTCTCAGCTATAAAGCATTCTTACAAAACCAAGAAGCTGCAAACACATACTATGGGATGTAGATTTGTGAAACTGGCAGCTTTCTGGAGTGTTAAAGCTTATGAAAATCCAAATCCAATCTAAAATGTATGGAATGTGAGTCTTGCCTTAGGGCTTTATCCAAAATACACTGAGATTAGGGAGAGTCCTTCCACTGACTTCAATCAGTTTTGGATTGAGCCTCTCAAAGATGTAAAACAGAGACTTAAAATGCTTAGATTGTGGATGAGATTTGGTTACAAAAAGAAATTTTCCAAGTTCAAAACTCAAAGGGGAAGCCTAAATAATGGAATCTCAGGGCCAGAAGGTCAAAATTACACAGAGGAACTGCACCCTTCATGTTTTCAAGCTGGCAGCATGAGCAGAGGAAATGTGAGAAGGGAAGGACACCAGAGCAGCCCCAACCCTCAGTATGAGTAGTAGATATGTTCAGACTGATGTATTTCCATTTCCTATGACTGCTCCCTGCCTACCACAGTGTTCTCCTCCTCCCTCACCCATGGGCAACACTCTTCTTATGTTGATGGCAATGTGATTCTTTTATTTAGGTGAAGTGTGAACTATTTTATTTAGGTATCCCTGGGAAGAAGATGCTTCAAATTTAGCACAGAAGCAGAACTTTCACACCACAGTAAATAGGAAAAGCATTAAAATCTCTGAAGTGTTCAAGTAATTTAAATGTTCAGCGGCTGGGGATTGCTGTAAGCATTTAAGAGGAGGGGGTGAAGCCACAGCCTAGCAGCTGCTGGAGACAAGATGAAATTTTCTATTCCTTGCTTTACTGTATATTTAAGCTTGTCTCAGGGTTAAGGTGTACCTTGTCTGCCAAATAACATTTTTGCATCAGATTTCATTCAGGAAAGCTATAAATTATTTTCATACTTGGAGGAAATACATTATTGTAGGAACAGGAACAGCCTCTGCTCATCAAAATACTCAGCTTATGTGTGAGAGCACACCTGAATGTGTTTTCCTGACATGGGGAGTGAGGGTGGCCTCTCTGTTCAGATGATCTAAAGCAAGCTGCCCCCAGCCAGTGATGGTGTTTGTTGGCGCTCACGGGAGACAGTGCGCTCCTGGGCAGAAAGTTCACTGCACAGGAGGGTCATTAGCGAGCCCTTCTGCCAGGCAGCCCGAGTCTCCAGAAGGTCTGCAGCAAGAATGCATTTTTGAAGCAGCTGCTTAAAGATCTGAGGGAAACTTGGCTGGAAGAACAGCCACATGATCCTCCAACCCCTCGAGTATTTTTGGCTTTCAGACGCTAAGTCCAACGTGACATGACAGCCTTACACAACCAAAACCTTACCATCAACCAACAGTGACAGCTAAACAGAATGGGGAAGGAGACATTCACCCACCTTTCCCTGTCTTTATTTTTACTTATCAAAGCTTTTTAGCCTCAAACAGTTCAGGTGGAATTGAAAACATCCCAGAGTGGCTCTGGCTGTGGTGCAGGGCAGCACAAACATGCATGAGCACTGTGAACATCTCGTGTCAGGACAAACCTACAGGCACAGACAGCTCTGGGCTTTTGAAAACTTTGGATGAGTTTGTTTTATCTCTAGCTCTAGCCCTCCATTATCACACTACTCATTTAAAAATGTGTACTGGAATATAGCCCTAAAAATATAATTTTCAGGTTATAGAGCTCAACAGAGGGCTGGAAGAGACTATCACCTTGTCATGTGACAATTGGTGTCACTCTGCTCTTGGTCCCTATCCTTATATTCTGAAAATGACACTCTATTCCCACTATGGTACAGGTACAAATAAGAGGAAATGAGATAAAACTGTAGGGTGTGACACTCATGCTAATGGCTTTACTCCCAGCCAGGAAGCTGGAGCTAGATATAGTTGCACTTACTTTAAATCCTATTTTCACAGTCAAAGTGGTGTAAATGAATGCTAGATTTGGTGGGAATAAGGACTATTATCTTCAGAAAGACAAATTGATCTCTCTAAAGTTCACAGAATACAGATTTTTCTTTATCCAATAAAATCTGGAAATCTTACCCTAGCAGTGATAAGAAAGTGGAAGACAATGACTAGATAATTTTGTGCATCCCAAAGTCTTTAATTTAATCATGTATCACTCTTCAGGAGATCTGAAGATGTTATGCATTATTCAGAGATATATATGAATTTCACATCAAACCACAGATATTTGTCTCTTTTGCTCCATACACAATCATTCCTAGAGTATGGATAATTGATGAATAAAATAGTCTTCTTTGGATTTATCAAAGTTTACAAAAAATTCCTCATAGTAGAAATAGTTCTGAGTTAACAGAGAGACAAAAAATTCTAAATAATTCTTCTGACAGACAAGTAGTCTGTATTTTAAAACAAAATATCAGTTATTTGAAAGCAAATCAAGTCTCTTTGATGCTCAGAATTGCAGCTCAACTAATGTAGAGTTTAATACACTACAAAATTCTTTAATAGGGTTCATGAAATGCGTTGCATCCAAAATGATAAACTTTTTTTTTTTTGGCAGGGGGTGAGGAGGGGTACTTTAAAACAGTCTGCAGGTAAACACATAATAATCTTATTACCAACAAAATCAATTACTTTCTCGTCTGTTTCATTAAAGCCAAAAAGTTGGAGCTCTGAGTTAATTTCTACAACAGATTATAATTTGTGGCTGAACAAAATCAATACATATTAGGAGAGAAAAAGCTGTCTACAATGTGTGAATGACTGATTAACATATGGAACCCATTTGTAAAAGAAAGCATAGCTTTGTTTCTTTCAAAATATAAGAAAAAAAAGTAAAAACTGTTTAGCCTCAGTATTGCTGGAACTGAAGTGAGAAGTTTCTCTTTGAGAGCATAGACTCCTGTAGTTTAGGGTTACATGTCCCAAAATTATTGGGATACTTTTGCTTAATGGGCAGAAATGTAATTTAAATTTTTATGGCTGTAAACAGTTTTTAAGGCAAGTCTTCTGGGCCCATTCAGAGAAAACATCTCTAGAAACAGACCCATGCAAATAATAAGTCCAGCAACAAGGACTGAAGTCGGTTTACAAAAAAAAAAATTGAAAATGAAGCAATATAGCAAAGAGCTGTGGCCCTGAAAAATGGTCCAGCATTGAACAGACAAAGCAAAGCCACAATCTCCTGCACCACGTAGCAAAAGGATGAATACAACCCCTGAAGATATAAGTGGGTGGGAATTGAGACTTTTTTTTCCCTCCATGGAAGAATTTGTTACCCACCAAGTTCTGGGTAAAGTTCTGGGGTCCCCTTTTGGCATAGAATTTGGAAGGAGTGAGATAGTACAGAAAAAAAGAGCCTTCATGAAAATAACTCAAGGGCTTGAGAAATGCCATACCACAAGAGAGATTGAAGGTATTTCATCAGCTCCCATCTGCATTTTTAAGAAAAAAAATGTAGCAAAATATGTACTGGGCTACCTTCACAGAGACAAAATATCTGGTTCTAGAAGGCTCCTGAACTTAATGAAAAAGGCATGACACAAAGTGAAGACTGGAAGCTGAAGCCAAATAAATTCAAACGAGATACAGCCTGATCTTTATTAATTTCTCTGTCATCACACTGATTAGGCACTGAAACAAACTACTGAGGACAGCAGCCTGGCAATGTCTTCTGGACTGCAGCTATCAGTGGGACATCAGCTTAGATAAGGCATGACTCTCAGTCCAACACTTGGAAAACTGGCTGAAATGTGCAAATGTGTGATAAGAATGTGAGAGATGGAGTCAAGATTCCCCCTCAAGACGCAAACGCTATAAAAGTACAGCTGTACAGATTTGCTTTTGGTGCATGATCTCAAATTCATTTGAGGTTCATTTTCCAGCTGAGGAAGTAAATCAGTCTCAGTATCAACTGGAATTTGGTTTTCTAAACCTTAGTTTTGCAGATCCTTGATAGCGATGAGGAAAAACAGAAATGGTTACCGCAGCAGAGAGAAGTTGTTTCAAAAATTCTTACAGTAATCTGTTACTTTTGGACCTATAAAGACTTAGGAGGTGAATAAAAAAAGGTGAATAAAAAAAGGTGAATAAAAAGCATCTAGTAATTGAGGGGGGTTTTTTGGCCATTTACATGTTTTAAAAGCAATGCTTCTGCCAGCAATTTTCACTGAATGCTGTTATATATAGAGCCACTCAGCAATGAAATAGGAAGCTGTAATCACACTCTGTATGCTTTGCCAGCCCTTGACATGGGCTGAATGTCTGAGAGGTACTGTAGTCAGATTGTCTTTTTTTTCCCCCTTTCTTAATAATAATAAAAAAGATAATAAAAATCTGTCTTCAGAATTTCTCTATAAAACGGGAGAACTCATTAGCTGAGCGACACACAAAATGCAGAGAGCTTATTATTCTTTTGTGATGAAGATACCAAGTTTAGCCAGACATTGTATTTTAATTGGATTTTCCAGCAGTAAAAGTAGAAGACTCTCAAAATGAGCCCTTCAAGGGAGAAGAGGAATGATTCTGCTCTTTCCCTTTGAGCCCCTGTGCCCAACAGGATGTTTCTGGGTCTTTGGCACTCATGATTCCAGTCCCAGTGGATTGGCTCATTCACCTTCCCTGCAGAGGGGGATTATAATGATGACGATGATGATGATGCCTGCAGCATCCCCTCCCAGCCTCAAGCTGATGAACCAGCAGAAATACCTTCCAACAGGTCATGCCAGAGAAGGTCTTGGTTATATGCTCCTCTTGTCAGCCCAAATTTTGTTTCAAAACTGAAAGGCCTCAGGCTCTGTTTCTCTTGGAAAGCTGCTAAAAGGGACCCTATGCCCAAGGAGAGCTTTCTGGGCTCAGTGGGATCCTCAGGCATGCCCAGATGGGGTCTCACCCAGCACCAGCACATGCACAGATGCTTTACTGCAGCTCATGCAGGGAATGCCCAACAGCCTTGAAAAGGATGTCACTGACTCGAGCTGTGGTTCTAATTCTCTGTGTGGCATAATAAGGGATTCTGGAAAATGAAAGTAGAATGTCCTTTCTTCCTTTTAACACTCAGAGCATGGGTAAAAAGCTCATGGCAATCTACTTTCTTATGTAGCTTTAAAATCTTTTGCTCTTTAATGTCCCTTACAATGGCAATGAGATCAAGTATTCTTTCAGCAGGTCTGCAGATGGCACAAAGTTGAGCAGCACAAGTGACACAACAAATGGAAGGGATGTCATCCAGGGGAACTGGGCAAAGCCTGAGAAGGAGGCCAAAAGATCCTCATGACGTTCAACAAATCCAAGTGCAAGGTGCAGCACCTAGACCAGAGCAGTCCCAGATAGAGGACAAACAGGGAGAAATAGTCCTTGGGAGCAAGCCTGTGGAGAAGGACTTGCAGGTTCTGGTAGATAAAAAGTTGGACATGACTGAGCAATGTGCACTCACAGCACAGAAAGCCAATTATGTCCTGGGCTGCATCAAAGTCAGAGTGGTCAGCAGGTCAAGGGAGGGGATTCAGCCCCTCTGCTCTGCTCTGGTGAGACCCCTCCTGCAGTGCTGAATCCAGCTCTGCGGTCTCCAGCACAAGACAGACATGGACCTGTTAGAGCAAGTCCAGAGGAGTGCCAAAAAAAACAATCAGGGGGCTGGAGCAGCTCTACTCTGAAGACAGTTTGAAATAGTTGGGGTTGTTCAGCCTGGAGAAGAGAAGGCTTTGGAGAAATCTTATAGTACCTTCTACTACTTAAAGGGAGCTTATAAAATGGAGAGGGACTTTTTACACAAGATAGAGATAGGACAAGGAAGAATGGTTTTACACTAAAACCATTAAACTTCATTGTGTTTTCTGCACGCATGCAAATGAACTGGTTTAATATTATTTAATTTGGACCATTTAATTTGGTGAAGCTGAAGCATGAGTGTCATGGCAGAGTTGAGTCTTAAGCTATAAACAGTAAGGTAAGAAAGAGATGCAAAGAGGTGCTATAAGGAACAGTGAGAGGGAATGGAGAAAAAAGAGTGACTGCTGACCTGCAGGAATTTCATCAGTATCTTATCAGACATTCAACTCAGGATGATTTCCTTACCACTTTCCTTACCAAATACACACCTGCTAGCACTTAAACAGCCTCTACATCCAAGATAAGATAAGGACCAAGTATGAAATCTGAAGCACAGAAAATGTTAGCAGAAGAGTATATTCTCATGGCATTAATGACCACATAGCCTTTATAAAGATATACACTCTGAAGTCATAACCTTCATATATTGGGCACATATGGGTGCTAGCATGGAGATACACAATACCAAAGATGTCCCATGACAGAAGTGACCAAGTCACACACAAATTAGTACCTACCTGCTGAGAATTTTTTTGAAAACAGGAGAAAGAGTGTCTTTCTGATATGAAAGAGTGATATGAGGAGTGTCTTCTGATACACCAGCTCCTTGCTCAACACCAGACTGAGGTTTGATTGTATGCAAAGTTATTTTAGTTTTTTAAAGACCAGTTACCATTTAGATTATTGAGAGACTCTCTGGCCTCTAGCTAAAGCAACCAGTGCCACTGCAAAGTGAAGTTTGTCTGTTTCAGGGTTTCAGATACTTTGGGTTTTCATTAGGATTTGAAACATCAACTGCATTTGGGTGCATCACACACAGAGAGCGTAAAAGGGAAGCAAAAATTTCAACATGGCTAAAGAGAGATATTAGGCAACTGTCTTAGTAAAGAGAAGTACACCATTTCTTCTGGGCTGGAAAAACAGAAGGAGTCAGGAACAGAAACACATTACAATACCTCATATATCACCCTGCACTGGCTTTAGCATTCCAAATAGTAATAAAAGAAGACAAAAGCACTTCCTTAGCCATCTGTGGCTACATCTGTGCTAGTTATTGGTGTGGCACAATAGGAAAGAATCTATAGGGTGAATGATGCTGAAGACCTAAACAGTACTCTATTTACATCTCAGAAAGCTTTAGTGCAGACTATCCCTTGGGTGGTCCCATAGACCCAGCAGTGGTGAGAGCACATCTCTAGGTTAAATCTCATCTGCAAGTAAAGTTTGTGCACCCTAAGACTGTTCCCCCACAAAAACAAAAGCACGGCACTGGGGGGTTCAGACACACACTTCTAATCCACCTTCCAATGTGCCCAGTAAGACTGGAACTGGCATCCATGAGTAGTTATAAAAATGGAGGAAAGGAAAATGTGTGAAAAATTAGCATCCACATCCTAAAGAGAAAAAACTACAAAGACAAACTTGTAACTATAGACACCACTGAACTGAGAGCTCCTGCATAACTGTCCTCAAGGATGGATTGAAATAAGTCATCCTGTCACCTCTGGCAGGTCCAGATAAAACTGTCATGGATGATGTGGAAAAGTTCACTGCTTAGTGGATTTAGCAGAGCTACCAAGGACAATGCACAGAAAACATCAAGGACAAAAAGAAAATTCTTTACCACATGGGACTTTAAAAAGCCCACATTAGATTATTCATTGATATCAAAGCCCATATTGTTCACTGAAATTACTCAGCTTCCTTCTTCAGAAGAAAAATGTCACAGCATTGTACAACACTCAGGAGGTAAGGAATGCTCCCTAGCAGCCTGACATGAAATGCTAATGCATCACCAAGGTCACCAAGGCTACAGAGAGCAACAGCCCTTAGATTCTTAAACAAATAAGAGTTCTAACTCTAGATGGTTGTGTATGTGTGATTGTGATATCTCTTTTTTCAAAGATGCTTTTCTGAGTCTAAATTCACATTTACTTGTTTTGAACTCCATTCATTTCCTGTTTTTTTATGTTTACTCAACTAGGAAAATTGCTTGGAGGCAGGCACAAGCATGATGCACTGGCTGCTGCCCAAACTTGCATATGAACTTAAATGCCTGCAGCTGAACAAAACAACAAATACACAATGACACAAGAAACTCTCCTTTCATTCCCTTCCTCTGTTGAAATATTTGCAAAAATATTTCTACTCCAAAACATGTACATTAGATTGTAACACAGTCATTAGGATATGTGATCATGTCAGAATGCCATCTGTGGAGGAGAAACCACAGCAGGATTAACATTTAGACACTACTCAGCAAATCTGCTCATAGTCATCCAAGGGCATACTTAGAGACTGGCCATCCCAAAACAGCTCAGAGCTACATCCCCTTGGCCCTAAATCCCAAACCTTTCCCCAATCTACAGAGTCTTGCAGCTCTTGAGCAGGTAGCTTTGTTCTCCACAACCCACTGGACTTCCAGGGCATAAACACATCCAAACACCTGCTGAATGCATAAAAATACCAACTATCTACAACTTTCTGCTACAAGGAGCTCCTGACCTATGACACTTCATTGTAAGTGATATTTTATTAGAATAAGGCTCTTCCCAGACAACAGCAAACATTCTTGTTAAAAACAAACCAAAAGAGGGACTCTAAAGTATCAGGAAGACCAAAGGTTTCTTGCAAATAGAGGGAAGCTGGGTTAAAATATCTGGTCCAAAACTAGATTTCATTTGAATGTCCCACCAGACCAACATTTGACTTGATGTTGGATAGTCTACTGCTAATAAATACCACTACAAGTTGTTGGAACTATACCAGTTTCTGCATACTGGCTGACCATAACCATTCCTGTGCATCTCTTGGTTCAGAGAAAAGGGCACTTGTCAGCCTGTGGTCATAGCACTAATTTTCTGTGGGTAAGATGAAGCTTGAAGTTTCTTTCTTCCATGGAAGATCAGAAACCACATGAAACTCCACTGTGAAGGAGAACACAGTATAAAGAGCCATCCAGTTTGGAAGGCCTTTTGCAGATTGCCTAGTCCAGTCCCAACTGAAACCAGTGCTGGCTTCAAAGTTAGCCAAGGCTAATGATAGACCCAGTGCTATTAGCTGGGGTACCAAAAGCAGCTCAGTGTCTGGGCCAGGCACTTTCTGAGCACGTGAACCCAGTGGGAATGGGCTCCCAGTAACCAGTAGGTTTATGGCTCCTGGGAGACACAGATATGAGTGTGTGTACCTCGAGGCCAAGCTCAGCACAACCACTAGAGTGTCCTTTGGGGAATCTTCGTGGTGCCTCCTATTTCTGAATTCTTTATTTCATCTCAACATCAACAGCAAATGTTTTTGAAGAGTCACAGTGTCTGAGGACCAGGAGCCTAATCCCCTCTCCTAAAGGGTTTAGGCAGAAACAAGTATCTCCATATCAATTCACAAGGTCAGTTTTAAAAGCTAATATAGGTCCTTATTTCATCGAGTGCCTCATGAAAAATTTATTCTTCACCCTGTCTCTGCAAGCCACCTCCTGAAACTATACCATAGGCATGCCAGGTGAGGGCCAGACTGATCACACATGAGACCAGCCAGAGCACTTGGCTGACTGACACTCAGCCCTCAGCTGACCAGCCAGACTGTTATGTAAAATTCCTCAGAGAGCAGTGAGGCATGCCCACTCAGACACCACCAGTCTGAGGAGCAGCCAGATGCAGGACCCGCTGCGGGAGGAGGTGGAGATCCACAAACAGAGCCCTGTCTTCCCTCATGCTTACTGAAACACCCCAGTTCCCTGCTCTGCCAGAGCCTCCCTCAGGCTGCTGCATGAAGAGCCATTTGTGGGCTGTGAGTTTGTCCAGCTCAGATAAAATATAACTGTCCACTACTGCCTATAGTTGAACACTTTTTCTCCTAAGTGTCTCAGCTACTTAGTGTAACACATTGTAAAGTAATTTCAATGAGAACTGGTATCTGCTGTGTGAGACACAGGTTTCTATATTAACCTAGCCCCAGTCAGCACACTATGAAATTTTCTACTAAATAAAGGGCATATAAGCACAAGACTGTCAATTAAAAAAAAAAAAAAAAGACATATTTGCAGTTAAAAAAGCAAATATGAGCCTATTGTTGAAAAAGTCAGGTCTTTGATTGAATCTTGAGCCATGTTTGAGGATATTTAAGGCTCTTTCAATAGATTTTCTTGTGCCTATTAGAGAGTGTGTTCAGCTCTCTTGTTTTTTACAGAAGCACTGCTGAAGTGTCTCTGCCTGTCCCTACCTCACCAATTTTCAGCAGCTTCAGCTTTGAGGCATTCAGCTGTCTGTCCGTGTATACTCCAAGACTTAATTTGGGGTTTTTTTCCAATTGCAGTGATATTTATATTCAAAGTTCTGTAATTAGCCCCAGGCAATTCACAGCTGCCAGGTAAAATTCTACTTGCTACTGGTGAGACAGAGCAAGAAAGATTAATTACAATAAGGAAATTAGAAGATAATTAACAGTGACTTACAAATATACATTTTGTCCTTGAAAAGATAAAAGAAAACATATTGCTGGAGCTACCAAAAAATGTAGAAACTATTCTTGCTGTAAACAGCCCCTTAAGCACAAGTATTTCTGTATACATTCCTAAATACAAATGGCAAATATTGAAAAGTGCTTTGAGTGAACATTACTGATGATGAACATTACTGATCATAAGTGATACTGCTTTGACAAATATTTCTACCTCCAGAACTCTGATTAGACTGATTAACATAAATTTCTAAATTCCTCATTTATCATGAGATCTCCTCAGTTTTGTGCAATTTATGGCAGCTTCTATAGCATGAATTGTACCAGCAACTAAAACTAGAGACCAAAATTAATAGGGACGGTTTGTAAAGATAAAGCACAAAAAACAGGCATGCACACATTAAAATGGCTCCTTCATAATCACACAATTATTGGATGATGTCTCTAGAGATGAAGAAATATTGTCTCAATTATGCTTATGCCTTTATAGTATGATTAATGTATGACTTAAGAGAGAATGTGATTTAAGAGCAGTAGTAGCTGGTCAATTAGATCCTGAACAGTTGCATGATCTCTCCAATTTACACATTGTGCATCTTTTGGCATTTTTCGCCTTGTACCTGCTCTGTTTCCAAGAAAATTGTAAAATCTCAAATATTTGTTATGCTATGGATTAAATATGGTTTTCACAAAGCAGTTTAACCAATCCAGCTGTTCTGATCAAAAAGCTAATTGCAAACTTGTAAAACTGCAGTCATAATAAAATGCATTTCTTGTACAAGCAATTATGAAACACTGTATTTCTTTACTTCTCTGAAAGAGAACCACTTTGAGAGGAAATATCACACATAAATGCCCTTTGATGGTGTTCAAGAAAAAGGGTCTGGCGCCGAACATCACACTTATATTTCTGCTTTGATTTAGTTTCAAACAAACCAGTAAACTTCCCAGCACCCCCACTAAAGCAGCTCCCACATGGTGCTGCTGGAACTGCACTTCAGTGCACTCACCCTGCTGCTCCTCCTTGCAGAGCACAAAATACATCCCAGCTGTGCCTCACACCCTATGGGATAGCTGCTTCCCTGCACAGCAATGAACAAATCCATGATAATCACAAATCCACAAATCAAAAAGTCGTGCAAATCAGCTGGCTTAATGACACTGGGCTGGGAGGAAAATGTATGTTTCAAGTCCTCCTGGCCTCATAGCAGGTAAAAAAATGAGATTCTTAACAAATTATCCCATGAACAATAGAAAAGAAAATATTACACAATTAGATGTAAAGCCTGAGAGCAGAGCAAGCCCCTGGTTTTGAGTCAACCTGGGGGCACCCCAGCATAAACAAGCTCCTCTCCTTTATTCTTGACTAAACATTTCTCAGAACTCACCATATCAGTTGGGAAAAGCAATGGCACCACTTCTAATCCTGCTGGGAAAGAGTGCCCTGTAGGCTACCTCGGTTAGGCTGCTGATAACTACAGCTCAGCTGTGGCATTAGCTGAATAAGGCTCATTCCCCAGATCCAAACCTCTGGTGGCTGACCTGCTACACCACAGCAATATTAACAGAAAGCAGTTTTGTTGGGGCTGAGCAGAATTCAAAAGCTGGGAACCAGTAGGGAAAAAAAAACAAACCACAGCCCTCAAAAAAATGAAACAAGGAAAAAAAACCAACTTGGCTGTCCCTTTGAGAGAAGCAACCAGAAAGACCATAGACCAGTTTATCAAAAAAGAATAATTAATGCTGTTGTCAATTTTGAAGTTGCAAGTTGTAAGACTCATCATGCCAAGATTCTTTATGTAATTAAAAAAGGAATGTAGCAGGTGTATTGTCTATGCTACCATAAACAAATAATTGTAATGATATGTGTAAAAGAGGTGAAGTTTTCTGCTACAAGCACTTGATGTCAGAGGAGAAAAATGGTTAGAGGAACCTTCAAGCTTTGTATCCACAGGGTGTGCTGGCAGTGCTATTGATCAAATAAATGCAACAGTAATTACCCCTCCCAAAAGAGTAAAAATTTGCATGAGTTTATGCAAATTAGGAAAAGCAATGAGCATCAAATGAGCCCTCTACTGCCTTGAGCCAACTTACACTGCAAGCCTCCAGAGTGCCATTCACCATGGAAGAAGATCAGGACATCTGCTCTCAAGAGGTGGAGGGGGAGAAGGGTAGTGGAGATGGCTGGGGAATGGCAAGCATATTGAAAAAATCTGTGGAGCACAGATGTCTCCATGCCCTCCTTTATCCTGTGCCAGGTACCTAATGAAAAACTTGAACAGCCCCTCAACCTGTTGCATTTTCAGATGCTCCATTTATAAAAACCATCATCTCTGAGAAGTACAGAGCCCCAGAAATCCTCACTGTGGCTGTTGCTACCAGTTATTCTCTTTAATAATTGTTTTACTCTATTTTATAGGCTCCTGAAATACCACTGACCTGGTACCTAAACTAACTGAATGCTGCAGAAGGATTTTTGCCAGCCTACACCTTCTTTTGTTTGGTGCCATGAAAATGGCTTCAAAACAAGCTGATGCATGCAAGAAAAAGGCATTAATCAACCAGAAGATACAGTACCCTGCATAGATGCATCCATTTGTTTGCTGAACAGGAACACAGTTTTTATTCCAGGCTATCTTTACCCATCAAAAAAGACACAAGAGAATGGTGCAGTCATACTTCTGCAGAAATCAAGACATTCAATCTTTTCAGCAAGATCACAGTATCAGGGCTCAAGCATGGAAAACATGAAAACCCAGATGTTGATTTATGGCTGAATACATTTTTATGGTCATCATATGGATGACTGAATGGATGGTTTTGGCAACAGTGATGTAGCTTTTTTAATGGATGCAGAATGCTTTTTCTTCTCTCAGGCAAATTAAAATATCAGTGGGTTCACATCTCTTTCCTGTTAAATATGTTCCTATCTGGACACACAGATTTTAAAGTAACTGATGATCCTACAGTGACCACATTAAAAAAATCAAACACCTGCCAACCAATACCACAAAGCTTTCTGAGGTTTTTGAGATAGTGTTCAATTTGTCCCTGCTCAGAGCAATGACACACAGAATGTGCTTGTCAGAAACAGCAGGTTACTGCAGTATTCTGTCTTCTTTGCCCAAAAATTGTAGGAAAGTTCATCTAACCTTTGCCATACAGATTTCAGCAATTTTGTTGTCTAAGTAGGACAGGCTGACAGGGTTTTGTAAAACTCTTGCAGAAGAAACCAGATCATCACTGCATTGATAGGCAAACTTTATTGCAGTATTAACACAAGGTATTAAGATTAATATTTGGTCTTGCCTCAATTTCAATTTTCCCCTTTGTTTCTAATTGAATGAAATAAGCAGAAATTAAGACAGTTCATACTTTCTCCCTAAAAATATACTGGCTATGTGGCTATTCTACAAATGTACAAAAGTAATTTACCAAAATCCCAGCAGTTTAATCTATTATGTGAAAGAGCAATGGCCAAATCTTAACAGTATGAGCCTGAAGGCTTTCTGCTGTAACAGGATTTAGCAATAACTTTTAATTGGCAGTTCAAAGTTAATCCACAGGGGAAAATGTGATCTGGCAAAAGCACTCAGTCACAGAACGGAAAAAAAAAGAAAAAAAAAAAAAAAAAAAAAAAAGAAAAAAAAAAAAAAACAAAAAAAAAAAAGAAAGAAAAAAAACAACCCACAACTGTGGGATCTTTTTTTCTCAGTACTTTTGCAGCTATTGCTATTGAGAAACATTATATAAATAATTGCTGCATTGCCTCAGTCTAACAAGGCTCTTCTTCTGTGATACATTTTATCCCTTTTGTATTTAATTAAAGTGGACAAAAGTTTAAATTTTTCAGTTCTCCTAGTATATATATGTGTTTATATATGTGTAGCTTCATTTAACAAACCTTCTGAAGGAAAAATCAGACAAATCCCTTAGACTAATGCTCTCCTGTTCCTTTTTTCTCCTTTGACATCAGGCCACAAGCCTGAATTTTCTTGTTTCTACTCAAGCAACATCCAGAATGTTTGTAGTGAGGAACCATTTCTCCTCCTAGATTTAGCTAGGAAAAGCCCAAAACACTGATAATTTTTCTGGATCGTACTCACTAGGATGTGTTCAACTCTAAATGTCAGCAATTCTGCCATCCATGGTTTCTCTTCTTTGTTCCAGTGATGTTTCAGACTAACTCATGGTGCCCTGCTGAACACAGAAGACAACATAAGGGTTGTCATAAGAGAAAACTGATGAGGTCCACACCAGCCTCCCACCATTAGACCAAATTCTGCACAGAAAGCTGAGCTTTTGGCAGCTTATGGCTGTTGCCCTCATGGAAATACTGGGAATTCTGATGGCAGCATGTGAGAAAACCAACTGTTTTTGTGAGAGTTCAGAAAGAACATAAGTGTCTATGTTCCATCTATGACTGTATTAACAAATACAGAAAGTTTCCTGCATATTAGCTGAACAACTCTTGAAAGCTGCAGCTCTGCAACATCCATTTCATATTAGTTATATAGATTTTATTTTAAAAAAAAATCCATATAAACATTCCCCTTAGAAAAAGGTTATAACTACATTTAAGTAACTGACCCCCTGACTTCTCACCTTAAGTTCCATTATAAATCAGACATCCACAGCTAATTTGTAAAACCTCAAGCTCTTGGGAAGTGGAGAAGTTTTTCACTCTTACTCTTTCAGCAAAAGCAAGGCTGAGCAGAACAGACCAGCCCATTGTTGGTCTGCAGACTGCTCCCTTGCTGGCAAACTACTCCAGCAAGGTGACTGGAAAAATCACAACAGCTTGTTACAAATGCAGCCAACATGAGTAAAATCCATGAAAAGGAATGCTTCAAAAAAGTTCAATTTTTTTTAAGTAATTTAACCTGAGAGATGTATTCACTCCACATCAATGTGTTATCCCCAAACACAGACCTAAACATACTTTTTAAGCACAAAGCTTCATGTTTTACAGAATATCTAGAACAAAAAGTAAGCCTGAACTTCTTCCCTTATAAATTGAGTAGGAAGGGCAACAATAAACTACATTAACAATAGCTAGAAGTTTGAATCCTTAAAGAATCTGCAATCTAAAATAAGTTAAACCAATCTTTTAAATATAAATATCCTAAGAAAGATTAATTTTTGAGACAATGTAAAGGTAAATAAGAACACAACCAAAAAATTTAATATTATAACATATACTCCATGTGTCTCACTGATTTTTTAACATGCTGAACATTTAGGTGCACATAAATGCTGTCCAGAGAACCTTCACTGATTGCAAAGTTTGACCAGCTTTTAATACAAAAATATTTTATTGCACATATAAAAAGTTATCCTCACAAAATACCAGAACTGCATTAAACTATTCTAGGAAATATTTCTAGTTGAAAAATTGTCTTTTACCTGCTCTTTTGAAGAATTCTTGAAGTGGTTCTTTTGTTTTGAAAGAAAAACCTGAAAACTAAAAAAAAAAAAAAAAGCACAAAAATAAAAGGTTTGGTTCAGCTGAAGGAGCTGAGAGATGTCCTTTGCTTCCTGGAGAGTTTATTTGGGTAAATAACTTTGCTCCTGTAGAATCCAGCTCAGTTCTTTGTAGTAAGCATCTCTGGATGGGGAGAGAGTGACATTGCATTCTCTGCACACTCATAAATGAAGCAGGAATTCCCAGATTTGCCATCATGTGATTCCAGTGAGGAACTGGCAGTCGACTTTCTCCCAGCACCCGTTACTCTCTGCCCAGACACAGCTCTTCCAAAGCCTGAGATGGCTGCAACAAGTGGCTAAGAGAGAAGGAGCACACAAATCATGATCAGCTTCACTGAGCAGACATTTAGACACTTTAGGCAGGAAGCAGGAGGAGAAGAGAGCAGAAATGCCACTGTTAGACTGCCACAAAAGTTAAAAAAGAACAAGTTTAGCAGTTCTCACTAGGAAAAGCTGGACATATTGGGGAGGGGTGGGGTGGTGGGGTGAGATTTAAGGGAGGGGGAAATTCACTTTTTCAGCCATCAGAAATTACTAACAAGATTATCTTGACAAACATTCATTCTTGTTCTTAAAACCAGAATTCCAAAGGTTTACAAATGACACTGTAGTACTCAGTGGGATGATAATTAAGAACTGCATCAGGCAAAATCTTTCTGTGTGTATCAGACAAAAACTGATAAAAGATAATATAATCTTCACTCTACATATAGTATATGCCAACTGGAGAAACAGATGTTACACTAATTTAATGGCTACAAGCAGAATAATGCAAAGGAAAATAGTGCAACATTTATTCTTTACAAAGAGAATTATGTTATTTACATTTTGCCTTTAATAATTGCATGCTATTAAATAGCAATGATGGATTCTGCTAGTTGAGCCCTCCTAAGGAAGCAATTGCTACTGAAAGATGAGTAACCATTTTTGACCTTCTGATATTTAAATATGAGATGAACGTGTCCAGCTCCCTTCAGATTATCCATAAGATCTCCAACATCCTCATGTGATGAGCATCATGGATGTGCATCCAGGGTCTGTCTCCATTCCTTCTGGGGAGAACTGCTTACTACAGGAGTCTGGTGAGAGAATGCAATGTGGACCATTGTGCAATTTCTATTAGTGTTCCATTTGTGGTGGAGGTAGTTAATAATCCAAAACTGTGTTTCTCAAAGCTTCTTTCCTTCTGTTTTTTCCAACAGTCTGTAGAGTACATGAAACAGATGCAACACAAGCTCCAGTTTCATCTGATTATCTACAAACACCAAGGTGACAATAACTTAAGATATAGGAATTTATTTTTACTCCTGTAACTCAAGAAGTACCTTCATGTTTTGTGAAGGTGAATCTATTTATACCTATCCCCTTTATCACAGTTCAACCACCCCCTGACTGCAGTAATGGGGCAATATATCTGCCAGAATGAGAAAGATTTTTTTTAATCACAGAAAATATAATTTCTATGGAAACATTAATGTACAGGTGTCCTCCCATGAAATTTTATGCAGACAAGTAAAACCAGTTGTTCTTTCAAAGATTATTCTGATACCAAAAAAAACCCCAATAAGTTCCTTTATTAAGATAAATTATTCACCTTCAACTTTATAACAAAATCAACATGTTTCTTTGTGATTCTGTTGCTTGGGTGCTTCAGCCACGGATGAGGACCCCAGAGCTGCAGATGCTGTAAAAACACAGGAAAAAGTGTCTTGCTTTACAGATCACATAAAATGCAGAAGACAGCACAGTAAGGAGCAAGTAAGGCATGACTGATTTGTATAGTAATTGTAGGATTTCCAGAGGGCACACATCAAAGGGATACACTGTTCAATGTACTGTGAGAGTTCACCCAACAGACCCCATTTAACCTACATTTCCATTAAGACTTTCACTGAGTTAGCCATGATAACAGCAGAAGGCCAGGCAGAAATCCAGAGAATTAGTTAGAGGATACCACACACGATGGAACTGGCAGAAACACTCCAATTTAGTGGCAGGTTATTGGCATGTGGAATACTGTGGCCTTTACTACACTCACAGCAAATCTTTGTGATATTCTCATCTATTCCAGGAATACACTGGAATTGCAAAAGCTGGGGACACAATGTTGTTAGATGTCCTTATATTGCTAGGAAAAAGTTTTTGTCTTTCCTTATTCTATTACTAAATTTAAGGGAAAAAAGCAAAGATGCATTATATATTCATACTAGACAAAGTGGTGCTTGCTGCTGATATCTCAAGTGGAAGGAACATCAGCACTTTCACTTGTAGAAGAATCTGCAATAGGAACAAAAAGATGCAAAAAATACTAGTTAATTATAAAATCACATCTAGAAAAGTCTGGTAAGAAGAGAAAGCAGTGGTGTTGCTCCTTTGATTTAGGATTTTAAGTCTGTAAGTTTAGACTGAAACTGGAGCTAAAGGGTCTGGACTCAAAGGGATCATTTTTGTAATATCACCCTTCAGCCTAGAGCCTGCTTCACCAAGCTTCCCAGCCTGCTGCCAGAGATTCCTTTGTCTTTTCTACACAGGTGGATACCACCACTCCTAACAGGTTGTAGTATTTCTGAGTAGCCTGTTTTTGTTTTTGAAAAAATGTGTTTCAAGTGGTCAAAAAATAGGATTTCTTCTTAATGGACTTTTAGGTGCAAATTCCTAGTCTGAGAAAGAAAAGGAATCAAAACTGCGTTTTGGTGTTAAAACTTCTAAAACTATATTTAAAGGTTGCTAAACAATCTTTGAATAAAGACAGAAGGTCATTGAGTCCCATCAGGGAGTTTAGGGGATGTGCCCATTTGTAATCATAGTATATGTTCCTTAACATGTCAGTGAAAGTCTTCAAGCCTCCCCCACAAGCATCTTAATCAGCATAAGTGGAAAACTAAATCATGCAGTACTCTTCTATAAAAAGCAGAAGCAGTGAATTCCAAAGATCTCATTGATATAACATTTTTCCTTTTTAGATTAAAGGAAATGTATAGATGTAGAGTTTCTTGCATATGTTGCCTTTCAAGGCTAATCTCCCAACAAACCTTTTTATTTAAAATTGTGGTGTTGGCTAAAACGTGCCAACACAGTCCTTTTACTCAACTGAAGTGGAAAGTGTGGAATTGGTGGAAAAATATTCTGTCGTGGTGTCATGTTCTTAAGTGAAAGCTGCAGCAAAGCAACACAACTGTGAATGTGAGACAGAAACTATTTGTGAATTGATGCTCCTGACACTTGGAAAAGATTCTGCTGATTTGAGATCTGTGTCAAATGTGAATGGTATATCTGCAAGGCACCATTCTTCTTTGCATTTAGTCATCTGATGGTCAGTGACTAAGATTGTATAAAGATTTCTTGAAAAGACAGAGTACAATTGTCTCAGTTGTTTCCTGACTGTTAATTTTGATCAGAACTCTCCATTGAGGCTGCATGTGGTGCACTAGCATCATACCTGGAAAGGTTTTCAGCAAAAGCATTTTGAGGAATTTGTTTGGAGGACACGGATATAATGTAAAATATTCTAGGATTCTCCTTTGTAAATGGTTAGGGTTAAGTGAAAAGAAACTCAAGTTTTAATGGGCACTTGCCTGTATTTAGTACTGCCAATAAGCCATAATAAGGATGAGGTACATACCTTCTAGAAAATAAAGTCTAAGCTAGGAGTAAACCTTCTTGTTTCCCTGTGAAAACTTTGGTGTGTGGGGGCAAAAAGTGCCAATGTGGTTTGGTGGTCAGCTGAGCTTTGTTATGCTGTTTGGCAGCAATGCATAGGAGAAAAAAAGTAAGAAAGTGTAACATCAAAATTTTACACGTAAAGCTACAGGCAAGATATGAAGGTTTCTCCTAAACTGGAAAGACTTTTGGAGCAGGACCCCTGCATGTCCTTCCTGGCTCTGCTGCTTCTCCTGTTTTTCCTCAGTTTCATCACATTGACCTAGAAATATCCTGGAGAACAGGGCTCATGTCCAAAATGAGGTTGATAGGAGAAGGGCTGTCTGACCTGAGTAATGCAGAAATCAGTGGGTTATGAAGTGCTGTGCATAGCAGGAGGGAGAAATGAAATGTATGAAATACCTGTGTGGGTATATGTAGTGAGATTTGGGCTGCCTTGGGCAAGTTGCTCTTCTTCCATGCTCCTGCAGAGGACAAGGATGCCTGGAGTAAAACAGGCTGGACAAAACCGGGAAAGAAATGAACTCTGGAGTAAAAATCATGCACCTTCCTTCCTGTGATCCAGGGTCTGCTGCCTTCTGGGAGAGACAATGACCAGGCTTCAGTCTGTGGTACTTATGACCAGAATTATCCATGAAGGGCACTGCCTGGTAGCCTTTGGAATTTTTCAAAATTTGGAATTTTGGACCCTCAACTGCACACACAGGACAGAGAGGGCAGTCATGCAGAGGAAGAATTACTAAAAGATTTAACAAGAAGATGTAAGAAGACAGGACAAACTGCAGTAGAAACACTTTTTCTTCAGTCCTGGTTTTGCCTTTCAGTCTGGATTCCACACAAAAGTACTGCCTTGTGTGCTGCAGGATGTCAGTACCAGGTTGATAGTTGTTTCCAAGATGGTCTGGCTTGGTCTCAGGCAGTTTGCAGCGTGTACAGGGAAAGACAAGCCCGTGGGAGATTTTCAAGCTTCCTATGTGGTTAAGGCACAGGACCAGGAGTCAGGAGATCAAAGTTCCTGTGTTGTACAGAAAAGCTGTTTCATTATATAGGATGCATTGATGAAAATTATCTCTGCACACAAGTTTTTCATCCAGCCAAGGCTTTATTCTTGCAAGGAAGCATCACCTTCTCATCCATATGGAGTGGTAACTGTTGCTGTGACCTCACAGGTTAAGCAACTGTTCTGTGGCACTTCTGGGAGATTCAGGTTATTTTATGGTCTCAAAACAACCCTGAGACAGTAGCATTTGCAGGAATAGTCCATGCCCCCTCTACCCATCAGAGCCTGGATTCACTTTTGCTGCTTTTGGGAAAGAGATGAATTGAAACTACTGAGCACTCATTTACTGACATGGCTGGTCTTGTGGTCATTTCATGAGCTTTCATGAAATGTCTGATGAAGACAGCAGCTCCTAATAACATCATAACCATGGTGCTGCTGGGTTGGGAGGGGTTGCAAAGCATCTGTTCTGGGTTAAGCATCCACTGGCCTGAAAAGCCGACTTGGGAATGACAGGCTGCACTGAGAAGGGGCTATGCTGTGTAGGGGTGTGATTTTGGCATGACAGAGGTCTTTCATCTGGTCACCTATCCATGTCATGAAGTGACACGATGCTTTCCTGCCACAGAGATGGACTGTGCATTGCCAGTGTTGAGCAGTCCTCAGCACCCTGTGTGATCAGATCAGAGGTGAACATGTGTGTGCAGCTCAGAAATGTAAAGTTGGCCAAGGTCCCTGGAGGTCATGCCTGGTGATGTTGCTGAGCTCTTTTCCTTTCAGTATGGCTTTTTGTTCTGATGGAGTTACATCAGTGGAAAGTAAAGGTCAGGAACAAAAAACTGTCAAGTGAGATGAAAGTGAGTGTCTTGTGAGTGAGTGTCCTCTGTCCAAGTCCAATGCGGAGACAAGGATTTATGGTGAGCTGTTCTTACCAGTGAGCTTATGGGAACCACCTCTGCTTTAAAGAATCTGAAAAGAAAATTTTTCTCACCAGTCTGGCAAATGCTGAGGTAAAGATTTCCTGCTCAATAAGACTGACACAATGGATTTTGTAAAACAGACTTGGACATGTTATGTCTTTCCTAGCAGAATCATATATAAAAGAGGTGTGTATTGTTAATTATCATAATGTATTGCTATTAATTACACACATATTTGGAAAAAATGATAGAGGAATATGTAACTTTGAAGGGAAGGAAAAGCCTTGTTAACCACACTAAACTTTACTGAAAAATCTTGGCAGTCAAATAACTCCTTTTATGAAAAATTCAGGAAACTTCCCAGTTTAAGCAAATTAGTTTCACCTCTGCTGGAAACACTATTCTCTGCTCTGCCTCACATACAGAAATAGTGGCTCCACAACCTCATTCAAGACTAAAATTTGCCTCTGCATGGACACCAGTGTAACAGTCCTGGAGTAATTATTTATCTTGCTCTATTCCAGACCAATGCAGAGTGGAAAATGGAGAGGGGCTGTGTGTTTGCTCTGGAATAGATGTGGAGATTGGCATAGGTGCAGTGAGATGCAGAATTCGAAGCCATTCAGGATTTGTTTCCCTATGTAAATGAGAGATCCACACAGATAAAGGTTCATTTTTGTAATTGTCTCAGCTGATTTATGATTAGTCCTAAGGATAAGAGATGACTTTTGGACATGAAGCTCCCCTTGTGAAGTAAGTACTGTCTCATGCTTCTTTTGACGTATTTGCTCATGCACAAAAGGGTATTTGCTCTTGTATTTCCATCTTCTTATACAGAGAACAATGTAGTGGCCGTGGTAGACCTTCCTGTATCACTGCTGTCCTGCCCCTGTGCCCCTGAACAAGGTATAAATGTCCAGCAGCTCCCTGGCCTGGCAGAGGGGCAGCATTTGGCCTGTGGAGCAGCTGCACAGGCAGGGGCTTTGGCCAGGAGCAGGAGGAGTGTCAGGCAGGCACTGAATGCCACCTTTCAGGGCCCAGAGCTGAAAGGGTACTGTTGTTATCTGCATTCCTTCCTGACCACATCCCATGACCTGTTGCGTGGAGCCTTTCAGAGCACATCCAGGCACAGTCAACGGGGCTGGGATGTGCGTCTGTGTCCTTGCCAGAGGCACACTCTGAGCAAGGATCAAAAGTTCGTGGATGCTTTTATTTCCCCGTGGGCCATCCCACTGCTGGCAAGGCACACTTGGTGCTGGGCTGAGCAGTGTGATTACAATTGTAGCATGATATGAAACACTCAGACACCTCTAATAGTAGCAGAGTGCAGGGTAGGTTTGTTTAATATCACTAAGGGCTGAATGAGCCACTAGTTCTGTCTTAGCCTCACCTAATAACAAGTCATGGGGTTGGCTGCCAGAGAGATTTCCTCTCCTTTTCCTTGGCACCCCTGCCTGGAGAGGTTGCTTTTCCCACATTCTCTGGAAAGGTGAAGCTTTCATTTAAGTTTGCTGGCTCTTAGAATCACAGAATGGTTTGAGTTGGAAGAGATGTTAAAGATCATCTAGCTCCAGACTCAAGCAGGGACAAACGTTCCTCAGGACTAACCTCAAGTATATCAATACTTGATATATGCCTATCAATACATGCAGTCTGGAGAACAAACACAAGGAACTGGGACTCTGCACCCAGTCAGAAATTTATGATGTCGCAGGAATAACAGAAACAAGGTATGACAACTCACACAGCGGTAGAATCACACTGGATGGGTACAGGATAGAGGAAAATGGGGTGAATACTCACTGAAAACTACAAGGACAGTACCAGGGTTTGCAAAGATGCAGTGAGAAAAACAAAAGCTCAGTTTGAACTGCAATTGGCCAGAGATGCAAAAAACCCCACAAAAATGGTTTATTCAGGTATGTAAACAACCAGTAGAAACAGAAGGAAAACATGGACTTGCTGTGCAACAGGAAAGGTGAATTAGTCACTAGCAATGCTTAAAAGGCAGAAGTTCTCAACACTTTCTTCACCTCAGTCTTTACCAGCACTGTTGGGCCTCTGGCCTTTGAAACAAAAATCCAGGTTGAGGCAAACATAGACTCACCATCAGTGAAGAAAGAGCTGGTGTGTGAATTACTACAGGAGCTCAACCCCTACAAACTGATGGGCCCTGACATTATCCACCTGAGAGTGTTTAAGAGAGCTGGCTGACATTATGGGTGCACTTTCCACAACCTTGGAGAACTGTGGAGATCAGGGGATACCCCAGAAGGTGGCAAGAAGGCCAATGTGACTCCCACATAAAAGAAGGTCTTAAAGGATGATCAAGGGAGTCTTACTTCAGTCCCGGGGAAAATTATGAACAAATCCTCCTGGGGGCCTATCACAAGTCAGATGAGGCCCATGAGTGGGAAAAGTGAGCAGGGATTCATGAAGGGCAAATCACATTTAACACACCTGCCCACCTTTTGGGACACATGCACTGGCTTGGTGGATGTATGGCAAGTGGTGGCCATTGTCTACTCCATATGAATGAATAGTGGGCTGCTGCAGCAAAGAAACCCAGTGAGATACTGGGTTACATCCACATGGAATCACCAGCACTGATAAAATAGTCTTTATCCCACTTGACACTTGTGAGGTCACACCTGAAATACTGTGCTGTTTTGGTCCCTACTGTGCAAAAAGACGTGGACAGGCTGCAGAGGATCTAGAGAAGGACCACAAAGAAGACCAGAGGACTGGCAGGCCCATCATGTGAGGAAAGGCTGTAAGAACAGGGTTTGCTCAGCCTTGAGAAAAGAACCTTTATGGGTGACCTTATCAAGATGTTTTGGTATGTAAAGGGTGCTTACAAAGAAGACAAAGACTCCTTTTTTACAAGGAGTGAAATGGAAAAGGGGTAATGGTACAAATTATTCTTGAGGAGATTACTATTAGACAGAAGAGAAAAAATTTTCACTGAATAAGCTCACCAGGGAGGTGGCAGATTCCCCAGCATGGACACTTCTAAGATTCAGCTGGACAGGGTGCTGAACTGTCTTGTCTAAATTATGCTTTTGCCAATAAAGGTTGGAACAGATGACCCTTGAGGCCCCTTCCAACCTGATAATCTACAAAATGCTGTAAGTCAGGCCGCAGGTGACAAGCATCACACTGCAAAAAGGCACCTGCCACGCTTCTGTTAGGATGGGACAACAAAGGAGGCCGAATAAACTTCTTTTACAGTTCAATGCAACTGTATGCAACAATGCACACAGATTTCTTACATTAAGCATATTTCCTTTTTGCTTTTCTTGAATAGAAAACTGACATTGTAACTTGCTTATAGGAAAGAAAAACAAAGTCCATGTTACAGTAGTCCATACACTTCTGAAACAGGACCTGAAATTCAAGAATGGCAATTGAACTTGGTGAAAGACCTCGTACTGAGACTGGGCATGAGTCACCCATCCCCTCTCCTGAAAAGCTGGCTACAGAATCTCTTTGATGGAGCTGGATGCCTACAGCGCTTCGGTGTTAGCATGACGAAGGGCAGCAGACAACCACATGAGCACTGCCCTGCTGCTCCACTCCTCACCCTAAGGAGAAATTCACTTCAGCAGCAAAAATAAAAGAGGTTTCTTAAAGGTTTTTCAGTTTTGCATATTAAAGACCCCGAAACACAGCATTTAACACCGGCAGACAGAGAAAATTTGGAGGACTGAGCACGGGCCTGATTTCTGGAACCTCCAGTGAGAAGATGAAGAAAGGGGCATTTATTGCAAGAGATTTTTAGCACTAAACAGAGGACTCTAAAGGTAAAGTATTTCAAACTATTAACATCTCACTACCAACAGTCCCACCACTATACTGAAATACCAAGTTTATCTCATGAAAACTTAGTTCACGAACACAGTTAATATTTAAATCTAGTTGGAACAGAAGTCAAATGCATACACTAAAAAGAATGAATCCACTAATAATTTTAAAATGTTAAATTGTAAAATGCTGAATACCCACATATAGCTATCCTAATAATTACAGAAGCAATGGTATGACATCACCTACTAACAGATTTTAAAGTAAATTAGTGCTTTGGCACATTCTTCTATTTTGAAGAACTAGTACATAAACTACGTGGTCAGGAGTGGGTCACGATCAACATGTCCTGTGCCAGTGTGTCATGACCAGGCCTAGCAAGATGACTAAAATTTGTCATAATATGGTGTAATATGAGTGTCATCAGACTCTTCTCTTCATGTTCAGGTACTTCATGACATCTCTCCCTTACACTTCCTCAGTTTTTTTTCCCAAATGTCCAAGAATAATGTCACTATTTATTCAACAGCAGCCTTATGCCAACTGCATACACAAGGTACACTTAATCACTACAATTAACATATTATCTGGACTTGCTCAAGTTTATTGTGTAGCTCACAAAATCTCTCTGGCAATACACCTACTATTGGTGGAGCAGTTTGGTCAAAAGCTGTAAGCTGCAGAAACATTTCTTCGCAGAGCTGTTTCAATGTTCATCCCGTGTCCAAGCTGCATTACCATGAAAAAACACATCCTTGGTTCTTAACGTGGCAGAACTTTTATTTAGAGGGAAATTATAACTTTTTGCATTTACATGGCACCAATTATATACAGTACACTTTCCATGATAAGAATTATGATGCTGTTCACAGAAAGGTATCAAATTGGAGATAAATAATGCATAAGCTAAAATATACAAACCAGGGGTGGAGGTGAAACTATTGGCCATTTTTAATTATCTATAGAAGAATTTCAAGGAATAATGTTTATTCAATGTTCAAAAACTTTTAACAAACTTCTAGTAAAGTTAATTGAAATATTTATAATACTATTCCATTGTTGCACAGTATTTCCAATATACAATCAAGAAGATGCACAGAACACAACACTTAATATGAAAAAACCTATTGCACCCACAATTTAAAGGTTTCGCTGCCTTTTGGATGCTGCACTACCATATTTATATAAACATTTACAACACTTCAGTAAACACAAAGGTTCTAAATGTAGTGCAGCATTATGGGGGGCCCTTTTCAGCTCTTAAAATAAATGTTAAATGCCCATATACTGTGCCATTTATTTTAAGCTGATGGACTAAGCTGTAATCCTTATATCCTACTGTGAGTAGCAAACACACTTTCCCCACGTTCAGAAGATTATCATCCCTCTGACTATACAGCCTCTATTCTGAAACCTAAACTCTCCTTGGCTTCATTGTCATTTTGGCATTTTGCCTCAGTGCTTTTAACAACTATTCCTTGTACTACTTCTCAATGGCCTGTTAAGTAGTCCTGTGTAGAATCTGAAGCAAAAGAATCTGCATCCTCATTATCAGAGTCATCACTGCTGTCATCAGCCGCCGGCTCCCCGCTCAGCGCTATGCGCGCATAGTCGTCGGTGTCGATGGACTTGCAGAAGTGAATGGCATACTTCAGCTTTTCCTCCAGCACCTGCTTACAGGAATACCTGGGCAGCTTCAGGAGGAAGAAGCACGTGTATGATTCAGGAAGGAAGTGGTCTGGAGGATTGTATTTATCCAATACCTGTTAACAAAATAAAAAATAAAATAAAAAAAAAAAAAGGATTACATTTTTTTTAGTTTTGCTTCACTGTCCAAAACACAAATAAGTATTATCAAATTTATTTTAACAGCTTGTTATAGTTTTGATTCTGATGCTGTAGTTTCTTAAAAGAACAGTGAAGAGGCCAAATCCCTTTTCCCTCCCCTAAATTAATAAAGACAGACATGTATGAGCTCCTTTGATTACAAAAACGTCATTAGGAGCAATCTAAAAAAGATGCTATTACTTATTAGGTAAACTCAATTAAATGCCAGCAAAAAAAAGCTGTCTGACAGTGGAAAACGATCAAACTTCACAGAAACAAATGGCTGGGAAATTAAAGGAAAAAAGCCACTTGTCCAAGGCAAGAGAGAAGAATAGTTCTATACATTATATAACTATCATTGACATCATTCAAGTGCTGCACTGTTGAATCTACAAAGCAAAGCTGCAGAACAGTTTAATTAAATCAGGCTTTTGTTATATCACACTGCTACTTCTCCACTACCAGCTTTTTAAGATGCCCCTAACTTTCCCCTCCCACACACCTTACCTGAATAACAAAGTCCCTCCCCCTGAAGTCTGCAATAGTCCTGGGCAGCCTTGTTCTGCCCCACACAAAACGCAGGAAGAGAGACCGTTCAGTGTTGGAGAAGGACTCCATCACTTCCCAGAACCACTGTATCAAGGATGCAGTTGGTTCAATGCCTTTGTAAGTTGCTACAGATTTCAGGAGATGAAGTGGAATATCTGGGCTTCCACACACCTGAAAAATAAAACACAGTGATAGGCTACACAAGTAAAATCAACTCAATTACATGTGATTTGTTCCCTCCCTTCCTTTAAAATATGTGATCAGCTTTTACACTGACAAACTGGGCATTCAGACCTTTGAAATGCTGTGCATAGTCTCCTAGTACAATAATATTAAATACAGAACTTCCCATCAGGCGACAGTAATGATTTTTTTTTCATACTCCTGAATTTAGGACAAGTAACTCCAATTTACTTTCTAGATCACTCATGAGATCAGGTTTTTGATTTTTTTTGGGTTTTGCTTGTTTGTTTCTTCCTGAAATAATTGATTACATCACTTCTCAGCTATGTCAAAATAATTTTGCTAATACCAAGAGGACAATTAAACATTTTCTGGTCTTTCCTTGAACTGATGCTTTCAACTATACAGCAATCATTGTAAACAGCATTTAATGTGGAGTTTGTATTAGTAAAACAAATGAATGAATAATACCACTCCAAGTTAATCTGACAAGTGTAAAAAAGTAGACATTGATACCATAGTTTCCAGTTCATATCCTGTAAAGAGTGAAAGTAGAGGAACTGGAACAACACGGGCCATCCCCTCACGAACTGCTGCAACCTGTTCATCAAATTCATGAAGCCTGTAAAGAAACATTTTCAGAGCTTCTGTGAATGTCACTTCTAGCAATTATTTACAGCAGTTACTGTGTTATCAAAGCAACTTTAACCGTTCTTCTCAAATGTCCATCTACATACCAAAGAACATTAACAAACACTTATTACAAACTACTTGACTTTCTACACAAATTCCTATTGCACAGCAAGCTCAATATGGAGGAAATATCTTCCAGTGTTTTAGATATTTTATTTCCAGTATTTTTCATGAGCCAGGCTGGCAAAAAACAAACCAATATTCCATTTGGAAACAATATGCTCTTGGAAAAAAAGTGGCTGTATCTTCAAACTCTAATTTCAAACACTCTCAGCACTAAACAGATGTTATGGTATATCCAAAAAAAAGTGTCTGAATTAAAACAGAATGTCTGAGTAGGTTTTTTAAATTTTTAAGACAAGCATAGATGAGTAACATTTTTGGCTTCTGATGCCACACACAATTTGTGTCTGGCTTATTTCTTTCCCCTGTCAAGTAATTTCTGAGATGTTTTACAGAGCCTTCCAGAGCAGAGACACATCTCTTGTGCTCAATCTAGTTATCACCAAAATAAACAAAGATGTCAGGACAAGTTTGGTCTTTTGGAATCACTTTTCCACATGGATTCTATTCAGGTGTTAGTTTTCCCTCTCAGAAGTTTCATAGAGTTTAAAAAATTTGACACTAAACCTTTAAATGTTTCTTCACAAGGCCTTTTAACTGTAAAATGCTTTAGAAATGTTCATGTCCTCTGAGGACAGCCAGAACCGGCAAGAGAGCAAAGGAATATCAGCTCCAAATGAAACCTCTATCTTTACTGTGAGAAACAGGTCTAAGTATTGACTCATAATCACTTACAGTGGGGAAAAAAAAAGAAGAAAAACTAAAGCTGTAATTCATAATTGCTGGCAAACACTATAACTACAAACTAATAAGCAAGTATGCAAGACTGTGATGGTACAGTCTTGCTCAAGCACTCTCTAAAGAAGAGGAATATTGAATATAAAACAAGCCTGAACCATGTTCTTATCAAAATTACCTAAATTTACATATTTCAGTAGGCACTAGGCCCACTGCTTCAAGTACAAGATGCTTGTGATTGTTTCTGAGATGCACTCATGTAGATTAGCTAGCTGGCCAGCTAAGCAACCAAAGGCCAGTCCTCTCAAACACAGCAGTTATTTCCCACTGATCTCTGTGCAGTGTTCAGCTTGTGGCACCCATGGCCCTGCATCGGTGTCCTACCCAAGGAATGAACATTTTGGTTTTTAAATTCCAACTTGCAGAGAGAATTCAGCTGATGCTGCCCTTGAGTGCACCTGATGATATGAAAAGGTCTGAGTGCAGCAGTCCTAGATCTAAGCTCTCTTCACTAACATTAAGCCTATTACTTTGGCCACAGGAAGAATTAGATGCACAGCACATTTCTCTACCAGTAAAACTGGCTGCCAAAACTCTCAGGAAAAACTAGAGACACACCTGCTCATTTATTTTGCTTCCTAAAAATTAGGCTTAAGATTTTTCTTCTTTTCTCCTTTCTTCTTCTTACTTTCTACTACAGTGAAATCAGATATCACATGTGAAATCACATGAAAATATTAAAATACCTGTATATAACGGGCTAAAGTAGCATATTGTTTAAAAGCTGATATATATTTTCAAAAATAAAATGTTTATTCATATCAGTAATTTTAATTATTTATTCAACAAACCTGTAGTTTATTGCCAGCCTCACATATTCTGCTCTGTTATCCAGTGTAATATGGGTGTACTTGGAACTCAACTGAATATCTTGACCACTTGCATTAGGCACAGTGAATGGGAGGCTCATAGCTTCAAATTCTTCTGAAGTTGCTTCATTGTCTCGTATGTACATAAGCCCAGGAATAAAATCTTTATCAACCTTTGAAAGTAAGAAAGTCAAGTTAAAGCCAGTTTACTAACAGTATACAACAGCATCTCTTGCATACCAAAAGCAGTGCACCATGTGTCACCTACCAAAAGCTTTGACCAATGTCTAACCACAATTCATCTAACTTGAATTTAAAGCCATAAAATGGCTTAGTACTTCCCATAAAATTTCATTATGTTGGATGTGGGACAGTGCACATATTCTAGACTTCAATCTTTTTGGAGGGCATTTGCCAAGAAATTGCATCATAGAAGAAAATGGATTTAAAGCATAATCATCCCTACCAGCACTAGGTTTGGTACAAAGGGAAGCCCCTGACAAGCAAACAACTCAAAGCTTTTATAGGAAGTACATTTCCACTTGACAACAAAGGAACTTTTCTTCATAGCAAAGACCTAAGTCTTACCCCACATTTACTGAGCTCAGTAAACAGGAACTGAAAGCTTGTAAAATTCAGTATGTGAGCACAAACTAGTAACAGCTTAAACTCACTTTCTTTTACCTCAAAGCATTGCAGGCACGTGCCCTCAAATCAGTTATGGCATCGTGGCACAACAGAAGTAACAGCTACAGAAAGGTCTACTGAGATTGAACCACAAAGACTGTCTAGCCAAACCCATGAGAAGATTTGAGAATGCTCTAGAACTCAAATAGATTATTTAACTACTCTTGAACAACTTAAATTTACAATTTTAACAGTCAGTACAAATTATCCTTGTGTAGTGGCTCAAAATACTAAAAACCAGGGAGACCAATCACTTGAGAAGTTAATGTTAGAGTCTGCTTGTTTTTTGTAAGTATATCCTATGTAGGAACTTAACCTTCTCACCTCACTGAGATCAGCAATTGTTAGGTTCATTCCTGCAAGCTGTTTCCACACTGGCTCAGCCAGGTTGAGGCTCAGAGGGCTGCCAGTCCGGATAGCAATACCCAAAAGTACACCTGTAAATTTAAACATTGTTCATTGGTTAGATTCCCAATTTTCTGACTACACATAAAGCACAAAGAATGTCACAAAGTTGCTAAGAAATTACCAAGAAAGCGAAACATGTTCATATGCAGGAGTGACTTGGCAGCAGGATTTAACAGGAAACAATCTCTGTTTGCTCCAGATTCATCTCTTCCATTTGGTGTCACAATTAACAAAGGGGTCAGCCCGTTCTGAAGTTCTTCACACATTTCTGCAATTGATTCACTATAACCTCCACCACAATCATCCACAGATTCACCTTGGAGAAGAAAAAAGGCTCAAAATTAAATATTCTTTCAAATAACTGAAGTATTGAAGCAAACTGTGTTTCCTCTCTGGGGATAATAGAGCAAGTAAAACTTTACTATGTCCCTAAAATTTTGCTATGTCCCTTCAAATAAAAACCCTAGAAGTCTGCATTTGGATGTTTCCAGTTCCTTGCAAAACTTATTATTTAGATTACATGACATATCACAATGCCAAAAATATTATTTTAACTGAGTGCAAAAAATATTTTGTGCCATATGCTAATCAAAATAAGATACAACAGAAACAGAAAAGGAATAGTGTTGCTTTTTCAGAAGTGTCATTTTGAAGTAGGTATGTTTTATTTAGCCCATATACAATAGATAGAATGGTTCTTCAATCTAAAATAATTTTCATTAAAAAGCTCAGAGTCACAGGTGAATAGTAAAAACAACTCTACTAGTAACACTAGCTAGCCTGGATTATTTGATTATTTGCCAATTCAGACAGCTGAAAAATTAGGTTTAGCTTTTGCAGAACGTGTGTTGTAAGCAGAAGAGCTGTCCCAGAACCTGATGAGAATTACAGACATGCTTTCAGTAATCTTGAGAGGTTTTATAAAATAATTTTAAAAGGTTTTTTACTTCCAAACATTTTAAGCACCTTCCTCTGCCCCACACACACACACATTGTTTTGATGGATCCCCTTCCTCCTTCCCTCAGATTCTCCAAAAGAGTAAATCCCAAGAAAACTGCAAAGTTAAGTGCAAAGTAGGAAGGGGTGGAGTGTTGAGATTTTTCATACCAACAAACTTGACTTTCCAAACACGATGAGGAAGCAGAAGGCTATCAGGGCTAAAGGAACTCATTTTAGCACACATCTGTCCAAACACTGACTTGGTACCATCAGGTCCAGCCAGTCCTCCTTTACTCCTGGAACGTTTGACCTATTGAGTAAGCACATTACAAAGGTCACTGTAAGAACCTATTTCAATTGGCATCACTGTGCAGATAAACAAAGAATTTTCAGTTCCCCCAACCACCAACACCTTATCTTTAACTTCCAAGCCTTCTTTGTTCATCTGTCACTGACCAGCACTATAGTCATTCATCTTTAAAGGAAAATGGAAAGACAGAGGGACAGCAAAGATGAAGTCTGACGACAAAGACTTCTCTTGTTTCTAAAGAAGCAGCAGATGACTTGGCTAATTCAGTTTTTCTGATTTCCATTTAGTTAATTCATCCTATCTCTTCTCATAGATTCAATTGACAAATCTGGGTATGTTTTTCACACAGGATAGATTTCTCAGTGCTGTTGGCCAGAAAACTTAACACGTGTTATTCTTACATTCATTAACAGTAATGACTAAACATGCATCTATGATACTTACTAGGAACCTCTAAAAATGAGTGAATACTATCCAAATACATATGCATACAGATAAACAAGTAATGTGTTCTTAGGCACCTACAGAAAAGTCTACTTTAATATTTGATGGAGATCCTTAAGATTGGCATGCAAGTAAATTCCCATGGATTTTGCTGCAAGAGATTCACAAAGAAGGCAAGAATACAAGAAGTATTTCACCAGTATAGAAAGACATGGAAAGTGAGCAGAGAGCTGAAGAAACACAAGGCATTTTTTTCCCACTTGGTGTCCTGCAATTTTTCCTCTCAACCTGTCCTGACTGCAAATGGACTCCTACATGCACACAGATCACCAATATCCATGAGACTGTCCATTCAGAAAGTGCCAAAACTTATCCCACAATATTTAGTCACACTACAAGCTACAGTGCATCTCAAAAATCCAGCTGGTCTCATGCTGTGTATTTCTGATGGCTCTGGACATCAGAACAACCACCAGATTTCTTTCAGGTTTTAATGAAAGGCTGTGAAACCCAGATCCTCCTCATGTGTAAGACATTCTCTATCAACACAAGCTGGTTTTAATTCAATGGATTTTAATTCAATGGAAAAATTTGTACGCCCAATAAGTTTTTAATTGAGAAACTTTGCATTACTCTTAAGCAGCTTGAATAATACTGGCCATCCTATGAGACTCTCTTCAACCCAAAACTCTCTCCCAGAAGCTGGGAGAAATCTAGTAAATAAAGCCATGCACTCAGACACTAACAAAAAAGGTTTACAAAAGATGACAGCTTCTAAGTTGGAATCAACTAAAAAAGAGAAATATATACTATTAAGATGATCTATGAAGGAAACAAACACAATTCAAAGATAAGTCACAAAAGAAGAGGTAGAGAATTATCACTGTAACAATTCTAAAAAGCACACAGTTCCCACATTTGTACCCTGAGTTTCAGTTTTCTATGCTTAAATTTAAATGCTACAGAATAAGTAAGAGTCTAAAAAGATGAAGAGTAGAGGTTAAAACACACTGTCCATTTGACATTGCATGAACTACACTACAACAAACACTAGGAAAATCTGATCTGCAAGTAAGAGGGTCAGTAATTAAACCTGAGCACTAGAACCCTGTCTAGTCAGTTAACTTTTAGTTCACTTCTGGCTTAGTTTTTGACCATTTATATTACATGTTTCCAGAACAAAGCCCAGGTACTGTTTTGGAACATTTTACTTACTGACTATACCCAAAAAATAGTATTGATAAACCTGAATGCAAAGTTTCTTCTGTCCTATGCAGTCCTCCATCCCATACTGTTTCTGTGCACCCAAGATTGACTTCATGCTACAGCTCAAAGCATAAAACATCTACACTCCATTTTATGCTATGGAAACACCATGCTGGCACTTAGTTGAGTTACAGTACAACCATCACATTGTTTTTCACACACCCTGAGAAGAAAAAAAAACCATGTTCCCCCATTACAAGGTTCCCAACAGAAAGGGCCTAGGGCCAAGAAGTCTGTAAGATCAATGTGAGCTACTCTAAAGGATCTGGTCCCTGTAACAATGGGCACCAGGACAAGGAGTGTTGCTTTGCTTGGGTTTACACTGCTGTTATGTTCAGTTCTGGTACTTCCAAAAAAACCACTAAACAGCAAGGGATGCTGAGGAAGAATTGCAAAAGACAAGTTAATACCTGGAAAACAAGCTTAAAATAAAAACTCATCTGTTTTCTTTATACCAAGGAAGACAAACTGAACTGACTGTACCATATAATCTAAGAACTGCAAGAAGAGTCTTCTGAAAGCCAAGGGTCTTAAAGTCCAGCTGAACTTTAACTTACAACTGCAAATAACATGAGAATTTTTAATTCTGACATTTAGCTTTTTTGAGACTACATAAAGCAGCCTTGACTCTTCAATTAAGTATTATAAAGGATCAAACAGTCTCAGAATCCACATTTTCATTCTGAGCAAAAGCTTACTCAAGAAATTGTAAGCCACATTTGGTACTGTGTAATCAGGCCACATTACAAACATGACCTTTTTCAGTTTTCACTTGGGTAAATTGACAGAGTTAGTTACACCAATATTTTATTTCCTCCAGAAGCTATGAAAAAGGGAAGCTGCCAATTTCTTTTCCAGGGTTCAAGACAGACCTAAATTACAAACTGAAATACAAGAGAAAGCTATATCAATTAATGAAAGAGGAAAACTAGAAAACTGTCCCAAAACCTAGTTATCACTAGTCTCCTGCTTAAAATACCAGCAATATTTATTGGACTTTCTGAACACACACTTAAAAAAAAAAAAATAAAAATCTTTGCTACTCTCTTCAGTTTTCCAAATAATACAGTTGGACACAGGAAGCAAAACAGTAACTAAAAACTTAGCACTTCCATGATTCTAATAAACTAGAACAGCACAGTCACAGAACATTAGCACTAGAAATTTTAAATACCCACAGAAAATTGCCAAGAAGTAGAAATGGGGTCCAGCAAAAACAGGACATATTTCTGGACTTTTTTCCTGTATTTCTGAATTTTCTAACAGAAAATATCAAGTTTAAATTTTCACTATTTCTCCACTCTAACCTCACAAATGGCAATGTTTTTGCAATATTATGAAAAAAAAAAAACTAGAACCCACCACAACAGGAAAGAAATGCATGAGGACTAAGATCAGGCTGCAGTCCATTTAAATGAAAACAGTGTTTGACTATTGTGTGTTATAGAAGCATCTATGGAAAAAAGGCATATCTGGCCTTAGGCACAACATTACATTTTCTAACATCAGTTATAAAGAAAAAAGCCTTTTTGTATCAAAGACTTCTGCAATCAATATGACTACATGTGATGACCAGCAAAGGACAAGAGATTATCATCCTGAGTTTTAATTATATTCAAGAGCTTTCCTTCCTTGCCTTTTTTTCCCCCCTTCATTCAGCTGAGCATTTGGAAAGGTAAGAAAAGCATCAGAATCACTACTCTCAAACTATCTAATGTAGTGAGTTCTGTAAAAGCAGTCTTTTATAAAACAGGACATAACTTTGCTACATAAGAGTCTAAATCATTCACTTAACATTTCAGCAAGTATCACCCTCTCCCCAACATGGATAAAAACATACTGAAAAGAATAGAAACAGCCCTGAAACTGCATTCATTTCTTCATTGTTTGATTTTCTGATAAAAATTCAACTCTCTAGCATTCAGATACCTAACAGCTGAAACAAAGGAAGGGCTTTGACCAACACAGCACTGTGGGCTAAACACACAGAGACAGAATCAGAATTTCAGCTGAAGATACCTGTATCCTGTTGAGCTCCACAACTGGCCCATGCTGACGATCTCTCACCATAGTAGCCTGCACAACTTTTCTGAAAGCTGCCTCCTAAAAACAAACAAACAAACAACAAAAAAAACCAGATAATGGCAAAACTGAAATCAAGTAAGAACCCTGCATCTGTTTTGCAGATAAATACATAGTTCAACACAGGAAGTAAAAAAGCACCAAAATATGAAGGTGCAAGATGTAAGTCAATGATCATGTTATTTGTGTTAATGTTTCATATCTGAAAGAGTGGGGATACTAAAAGAGTAAAGAAAGCCCCATCTGCATCACTTAAAATCATGGCTTGAAAGGTTGTACTGCACCCATATCCAATTATTAAGCAACCAATGTACTGCTGAGTACAAGTATAAATTAGTTTATACCAGAAAAATGTAAGTATATAGAGGGTAATTAACATCAGAGAATGACAACCAAAAAACCCAAAGATGAGATCATCTTGCTATGGAAAGTAATAAATAAACAGATAATTTTTTCTTAAAAGCTAATTCAAATATCTCAGCCTCTCTCACTAAATATTTGGATATAACTCAAGCAAGATTAAGCAGATTTTGAAGTCTTTAGAATCTCTGAAGGTAAGCTTGATTTAAATGCCTAGCTATGAATATGGCATCACAATCTCTGATGCCTCATGAATGCTTCTGATGTACTTATGCTTGATATCCCATTTTATCTTATGTCTGAAGCCTTTCTGTAACTATTCTGCAGACTCAAGTAAATAAGGCTGAATGTGCCTCCTGCACACACATTCTTATATGTAACACTGCATATGTAAGGACTCAGAATTAATAGCATTAACAAGTAAAAGCCTCATGAATGGAACAGCAAGGATTTCCTCTCTAGTTTAGGTTTTGATGACTTCCCTTGGTCTGTGAAGCATGTACACAGCTTGGCTGTTCTACTACACAATTTTACTGGAGTCTGGAGAAAGAGACCCTGAGACAACAGATACTAAGAAGTCTAGTTACAGGCCATGTTGTCTTATTTAAGGACACAGAATAGCACTGCAGTGGGAAACTTAATTCTCTTTTCAAAGATTACTCCCAGCAGATCCTGCCTGTTTGTATAACATTTTCTTCTTCAGTTAGGCAAATCACTGTGACAGTGAGAAAATTCAGATCCCAAAACTGGTGATTATACTGAAGGCAAATCATGTTTTCATGGCTTATTATATCTTAAGTTTTGAGTAAGTGCTGCAAATTTAAAGCATTACAGTTATCTACATTTTTTCCTGACTGACTTAACTCCAAAAACCCCCTTTTACTACCACTTGAGATTGAACTCCTAGGTATTCTATTTTCATTTTTAGCTCACTCTAAAACAAGTCTGTACCTGCATAGAGCTCTGCATTAACTAGTATATCACCTGAAGAACTCAGCTATAATACAAACTGAAGATTTATAGCATAAAGTTATTTTCAAGATCAACACACAAAAGTACTATGACAAAGAACTGAAAAAAACACTGTAGAAAGAAGAAAAAGAAGGAAGTTTCCATCATCAGGTTGCAAATATTTGATACACAACTTACAGAACAAATTGAGATAAACAGCTCTTTTTTCTTCAGAAACAACTTAAGCAGCACTTCTCTGTTATGGTTACAAATCTCTCCCTTAGAAACATTTTGATTAAATACCTTTCCCTGTGATATCAGAATTCCCCGTAATGTGTCAAACCCAACTGAGGGTCCTTGACCAGTTTCATCAAGTCTTCCTTCAAGATCAAACATTGGAATGCAAGGACAGAAGAGTTCTGAAATGTGATGCAGGAGCAGAAGCCTGTTTCTTAATGAAATGATGGGAATTTCCTGAAGGTGATTGTACTCCATAGGAACCTATGATAAGGCAATGACATCCAAATGTAAATTAGAATTATTATACACACTTTATTGTATTCAACAGAACAACAATCCCTTTTTGCAGGTAAACTTGTACTAGAAATTCAGAAATTTGCTTATTCACACAGTCAAAACTTCATACACAGAGTTCAGTTGTTTATAAAAGATAGGAATGGTATCCCTCTAAACTGTACTAATTATTATATGACAGCTAGAATACAAGTGCTGTTCCATATTTTACAATTTATCCATAAACAAATACATTTTACATCCTGTCATTACTACTTCCAGGCATAGCTGAAATACAGAATATTCAAAAAACTCCCTTGGAAGGGAGTTATAACATTTTCATAGCTGCAAGGCAGAATTAAATTCCTGCCAATTTTCAAACTGAGTTACTGTTCCACATTTGGATTAAAAACTGAATGAAGAGGCTTTTTCAGCTCAGAAAAATGGAATCCTTTGGAAATACAGAAGTGAAAGTAACTGGCTCTAACTTGAAGTCAAAGAAAAGCACACTGAGCTTATGCAGGGATTTGGAAAGGAAATACATCTACTGAAAGGTCAGAAATAAGCACACTAAGTATGTTTAAAATCTAAATTCAATAAGACAAAAACATTACCTGTGTAGGCAGCTTGCCAGCATTAGCAGGTTTACTGGTTGACCAAGCTAAAGTATGTGCTGAGCCACAGGCTACTCTGTTGATCTTTTTCCCCTGAAGTGCTGCAACCAGCCGTGGCCTTTGGATGGCATTAGTTGTTCCATCTCCAAGCTGCCCTTCATCATTATCTCCCCATGTATACACTTCCCCTAAACCAATAAAAATAATTCATTATCCTGAGGTTAATAAACAACCTTTTTACAAAATTATCAATTAATTAACCAGATAAGGCCTTGGGCTGTAAACAAGATTTCTGTGACTAATGGCCATCCTGAAATCCAGAATCTAATGCAGATATATCTTAATTGACAAAGTCAGGCCCACAGTCTCTATAGAGCAGCTAGCATAACATGCATTTCTTTCCTCACAGTTTGTATAACTAGAAGTTCTGCTCCAGAACAGGAGATGGTAGTGCACCATACTCTGTAACAGAACATCAGGAACAGCCTGCATTTGACAGTTTCATAGCAAAAGGAAAGCCAACATGAAAAAAAAATTTTAAAGGCTTAGTATTTTGTATAAGACAAGAAATCCTATAATAAGCTGTATTACTACACAAAATATTAAAATAGGTGCTTGCTGTTGCAAGATAATTGGAAAATACTTTTCAAGTAACAACCTCATTCCTGAGCATTCATTTTCTGCAGCTATATTCATTGCTCACATTCATTTTCACCATCTGTATTTCACTAGCACCTAAAAAACACACAGTTACTGTGCAGACTTGTTAATTGTGGGAGTGAATCTGCTACAAAGAACTTTCACTGTCTCAGCCTGCAATGTAAGAAGCAATATTGTTTGTGCAGTGCTTCATTTAGCAAGTTAAACACTTCAAACTCACAAGACCCTGCCAAAAAAAAATAGCCAAGTCAATGGTTAATGCTACTGCTTGACCATTCTGTAATCACCTTTAGAGCTCTATATTCTTCTTTGCTCATCAGTGCTTATGCAACTTGAATTCTTTAATTTTCATTAATTTAGTTTTATGTGATCAATTTAAATCAATGTCATGCTTGATGCTCAAGAAATATGCAACATTTGCAAATACAAAATATGTCCATGCACACAGAGAACCAGCATTTTTAGCAAGGACAACCTACCAACACTTGACTAAAAGACAGATTAAATCTTTTCACATTCAGTGCTAAGAACTAAGTAAATTATTTGATTTTTATACCATCTTCAGTGCAGCAAACACAGTGCAAAGACCCTGTAGCAATTGCAATAACTTTCTTTCCTTGCAGCCCCTGCACTTGTCGTGGTCTTCTAACGTGGTCATCAGATCCATGGCCCAAGCGATGATAATCTCCCTTGCCCCTGCAAGGAGAAGTAAACACTTAAAAACTGTGGTTTAACTGTGGAAAAAATGTACAGACAGGCTATGTCTGACATTTGACTTGCAGATGTACTTATAAAGTCAAATACCAAAATATTCTGCAAGCATTCAATATGAATCATCACTACTTTGTATGGATGTGAGTCTGCTGACTCAGTACACATTCTCACATCTCCAATACAATGTTCCTCCTTAGTCTGGGTACTTCTTTTTATCACTTTTCCAGAGGGTGGTCTTTATTTTTAACTCTTAAAGGAGTCAAGTATTAGAAGCATTCATGGCTAACATAGTGTATTTACTAATCTCAGAGAACTGTATGGAACTTCATACAATTTAAGGATACCTAAATGTCATACAAACAAGGCTGCTGAGAGAAGGTGGGAAGGTATTTTGATAAGTCTTGTTAAACATCTCAGCCTAGCAGTTTAAACTACAAAATTTGGAATGGTGTAAGGAAGATTAAAACAATGATTTCTAAAATCAAATTCTCAGACTACAGCCACAAGCTAGACACAATGTTGATAACACATGAGAATGTTATTTATGCTATCACCTTCTGCTCTGCATGACATTTCATGCTTATAATCCTACTGCCTCCTTGGAAGTTCTGCATCTTGCAGTGGTCAGTGTCTGGAATGATAACCCTGTACTTAGGTTTCCAAGAGAAAATACTTGGATTTTTCATTCATGGCACTAGAAAATGCACCCCAAAGTGGGAGATTTTATTACTAATCAAAACTCAGGAACTCAAAAAAATTTTGAAAGAGAAGGTCAAAACAGTGAAGGAAGTGTAACACTGATAATTGTTACAGTCAAGATGACATCTAACACTGCCAAAATAACAAATACAGAATACTTGCCATGTATACACAGCTCCAGATTTGGTAAGGGCCACAGAAAATTGTGATCCACATTCTACTTTAACTACTCCAAGGCCTGTAAGGGAATCAATCTAGAAAAATAATATCAAATGAAAATTAAAGGAGTTAATTAATAAGACTGTAGAGTGAACTGTCTTAAGTAATATATAACATGCTACTGAATGTCTGTATATATTTAGAAATATATATATTTAGAAATTAAATGTTTATGTAGATGATTTAGAAGAATTCCACTCCTTTCATCTTTGTACAGTTTACTGCTTAAGCACTAAAAAAAAGCTCAAATTTCACAAACTGTTGAAGATCACCTCCAGTATGTTTTGCAGTTACTGTGCAATTGCACAGAGTAGAAATGAGAAGGCTTTATCTACTAACACTCATAATCATCCTTATCTTGTATGACATGGATGTGATGCTGACATCATAAATATACTTTATCTCCAGCAGACCCTTCCTATTTATTCTGTGTAGGGTCTTATGCTGCTTTATCATCAGTTTTATGGGACCTACTGATCAAACATATACAAGCTATTTTTACATTATGTTACATCATGCTGGAAACATTTGGAAACAGAATGGGGATACCTGTATCCAAGTAATTAAGTGTGATTCTGGAATTAGGATCTAAAATCCACTGTGCCTGGCTATACACAGTGACAGAGACATTTCTCAAACACAAGCAACATTCACCTTCATAACAAATACTAGAATTCAAATTTAATGGCTACACAGATTTCCTCTGCAACATGTGAAGAAATTCCAAGTCAACCATGCACTCACAGAAAGGTTTAATATAAAGTAAGCTTAATTTTCAATGAACTGATACTCCTTTCTGGACTGAGCATTTGAACTATTGCAAATTTATTAACACAAGGAAACACAAAGATTTCATGCCAAAACCTAATGTTTTGACAGGAACCAAAATTAAAATGAGAAGTATTACTTAAACCAGAAACTTTTTCCAAAAAACCTTCAAGTACAACTTGAACAGTCAGCACAAAGCTTAAATTCTTGTTACTGGAGCCTACAAGGTTCATTCTTAACAACCCCTAGAAGAATCCTGATGTTCCAGGATGGATGGAAATTCGCACACATTGGCAAATCTGCATTCTCCACGAATATAATAGTTTCTAAAGAGATAAAAAATTACTAGAAATACCTTCATTGGTACTTTACAGCCATCACTGCCTCCTCTCCCAAGTTTTCCATAATCTCCATCACCCCAGGACCAGACTGTATCATCATCAGTGAGGCACAGTGTCTGTGCATCTCCACTGCCACAGGCAATATCAATCACACGGTAACCCTGGAGAGCTTCCACCTGCAATGAAATCATCCATGTTTGTTCACTTGGTTATTTAGTTTCACAAAAGATGACAAACCCAGCTTGGAGACGTGATGACTGGAACTACAAGTCTGAAACAACACAGGAAAACAAGGAAGCAAAGGCAACTCTAAGAGCTTTGCTCTTTTCTAACAGCAAAATGAAAACCAATTATGTATTTTTAAAAACAGGATTTTTTTTTTTTTTAATTGGTGAACTGGTTGAATTTTTTTACCTCAGTGTCAGGGAAAACAATACAAAACATCTAAGGTTATCCAAGACCTTTCTGTTGAAATAACTTCAGGCACTCTGGACATGTACTGAATACAGTAAGAGGGAAAAAAGAAGTCCTACTTTCAAATAATCTTTTACTAGTTTGCAACTTTTGAGCACTTGCATCATAATCTGAATTTAGTTCAGATCTTTTGAAGTGATGCCACCTAGTGATGAAGTATGGGATTTGGAACCACAAAGCAAAAGGTTGGTGACCCACATACATCACATCCTTCCTAGCCTTGCTACTACTTGAAATAGATTCCAGGTGACACAACCCATCATTCAAAGCAGCATTAAACTTCACACATTTCCTTAAATTTTCTTTAAATCTCTAAAATAAACCCCTTGTAAGCTGTTTGGTGACTACTAGCAAAGTTTTGCAGCTCCTCTTTAATTTTATCCTTTCAATCACGGCAGCTTGTTGGTTTTGTACAAACACATGCTACTGTTTTGCCCTTTCATTCTTTGTATGCAGAAATGCAAAAAAGCGAATAAATCAGAAGATATCAACTGGACTAAGAGTGTTGAGTGCTCCAAAGGTTTCTCACCAGTTTAGGCTTCAGCTGGTCCTCACTGTCTCCATGGCCAAGGCGCCCATAGCGTCCCTTTCCCCAGGTGAAAAGGTCCCCTGCAGCCGTGATGCAAGCGCTGTGTGCTCCCCCAGCAGCAATGTCAACCACCTCTATGCCTCTCAGAGACTCAATCACACGAGGCCGATCACAAGGGCTGAAAAGGAAACACCTGTCTGGACAAAACTGCTGGGACAGACCACCCACATTCATCAGTGTATGGAGAGTCCTCTTTAAAATGACAATGTGGACACCTAAAAATCGCTAAGTATTTGCTTTGCTCCAATTTAATATCCTAAGGATCTATTTTTGACTGGAAAAATTCACTACTATACAGCACCTAGGATAAGTATCCAATAATTTTTTTGAATAAAATTTTCAAGTGTTACTTGCCTTCGGTTTCCATGACCAAGTTTGCCATCTTCTGCTTCACCCCAAGAATAAACTTCTCCCTCAAAAGACAATGCCAAACAGTGCTTTCCTCCTGAGTTCACTGCAACTTTCTTTATGAACACATGTTGAATGGATTCCAGTAAAGTTGGAGTAGAAACTGATTCTGTTCCTCCAATTCCAAGCCTACCACCTGCTCCATATCCAGTGGCATACAGCTTTCAAGAAAAGAATAAAATTTAGTTTTGTTTGCCTTACATGGAACATTCCCTAGAAATTAATTTTAGAGAAGTATTCTTAATGCATATATGTCAGAATGCAGCTCAAGGAAAGTCTAAAAAAACCCAGTTTCTTACAGCTTTTTATTTTCTCTCTTCTGGAAAACAAGGAAATAATTTGAAATATTTCACAAAAAACTTTGGGAAAATGTAGCTACGTTCAAGTCAGTAAGAACTCTCATGGACTTAATGGATTTAGTGTGAAATACTAAAGCTTATTTTGCAAAACTCTCAAGAGACCATAGGTCTGCTTGACAGCATTACAGCTCTCCTTCCAAGCAGTGGTATTTTAGTTTTCTTTCTTTTTTCTGTAGAATATGCACACACCTAAACACAGCTGCTTCTTTCCCTTCCATCCCATAAATACAGTTTTAATTATTACTTTCCCCTCTTTTTGTCTCTCTGAAAGTAACTTCTTTTAACAGAATAATGTCAAGAAATGCAACTAATCTGCCCTTCGCCCTTCTGTGAATTATTAGCAAGGATGATACTGACCCCAAGGAATCATTACAGTACCTCACTAGATTAATGTAACTGTTACAAAAAGCTCCAGCTAAAATTCTCCATCATGTCCTTAACAGCTGCCATCTGCATAAAAACTTTTCTAATTCATTAACTGATTTATTCTCCTTTACCTTACACTGAACTTCTGCATTGAGATTCCTTTTCACTCAGGATTTGAGCACCTGGAAATTAGATCCTGCAACATCTAACTTATATTTAGCCAACTGGGATCAATCTCACATTACACTTCTCCCCTGTTACAGAGAAATAATCACCCCTGGTTTAGGGAACTTTGTAAGCATGCTGCTTGTACCCAACTTTGTTTGACAAGCTCAAACACATTTCTTGTTTCAGTCATTTAATGCAATAATAACTGCAGTCCTAGAAAATACTGGTGGAGTTGGTACAGTTCTTTAAAAAACATATAACAAAGTTACTACTACCAGTGATAACAAACCTGTGCTGTGCACACTGTTTTTTACTTAGCCAAATCCATTCTGACTGAGGGTGAAATATTTCAAGAGAGTCAAACAAGCAATCATTTGTTGTATCCTTACTTTCCCATCAGCAGTCACTGCAAACAGAGTCTGTTCACCACCAATTAACTGCACTGGTCTAAGGGTGGCAAGAGCTTCACACGGAGTTGGGACTTTGACCTTTGCTCCTTCAATTCCACCAAGCTGTCCTCTGTGATTATGACCCCAACCATAAATAGTTCCACTGCCTCCAGCTGAAAGTGTCCAGTCATCAGGTCGTCTGCAGGAAATACAAAACAAACAAAATCTTAAAAGAACTGTTTAACAGTCACAAAAAATGCAGTTTATCATTGCTCAGCAACAAGACCAAACCAGTAACAGTTGAAAGAAATTACCTATTCATCCACTGGACAAGCTGCTCATCCTGTTCTCTCTTAAAGACATCGTGGCACTCATGGAGAACATCCATATTTTCATTATCTGCCATTAATTCTCGGATTTTCTTCGCCACCTGTGAAATATTTGGCATTAAACACATCATTCAAATTATCTATTACTCCTATCACAGTTGGCATAAAATAATTAAAACTGAGTGTATCTTTTCACATGAGAAACTTTCACTATTCCATTAACCATTTGAAGCATTCCTGCAGTACCTCATCAAGAAAAAGGCGAGGTAAGGGTGTCCTTTTATCAAGAGCCACAGCAACCCTGGATGCCATGCAGTACCTCCTGAACCAGGCCCATTTGTGTGTCTCTGCACAGCAAGGCAGAGTGTCCAACTCCAGATCACATGCAAGAGCCACAAGCACCTGCAGACAATAATTTAAAAAAAAACATTTTAGAGAGGCATCAAAAATATACAACAAAAATCAGTGTGTGTTTGAGAGTGATGAACAGCATATAGGCCAGTAGGGCTGAACAGTCTCAAGGACATGCAAAGTCAGCAAGAGCCATCTTCATTACCCCCATGGATGGGGTAACATCAACTGTAGCCCCACTATCTCACATAGTTAGGTATCTAATTTCCTCCCTAGGAAAAACATTCCCAGATTCCCAAAATTACCTTTTCCACATCAAATACCATGTGCTTAACATTTTACCTTCCATTTCTAAACTAAGTCTCTTTTCTACAATTCAATGAATTTCCAATTCATTTTCAGTATGAATCAATTTCAAATCAATGTTTCAGATTATCATTGTGAAAAATATATTACTTCCCCCTTCTATACACTTTCAAGATTTTCTTTCTGTTAAAATATACCTATCTTCTTAGTTTTACTTTTATATGACAAAGAAGGCTTTTCACCTTTTATACTTCTTGCTTTTCTCTAGACATCCTCAGCTTGTTTATTTTTACTTTGAAGTACAGGGCCCATTTAACACATCATCATTTTTTCCAACTGGATGAAAGTAAAACCTTCAGAGTACTAAACTAACTAAATAGAAACATACAACACTCCTATTAGAACTCAAAAAACACTTATCAAAAAGTCTGCTAACAAGATGTTTTCCTGAGCTCCTCTGCCTAACTAGGTTTATTTTTCATTTGTGTATTTGATTCTCCTTTTAGAAGCAGTATTCTGATTTTGTCAGTAGATATTACTGACATAGGACTAAGTGATCTTAGCACAGCTCAAAAATAAAAAAAACAGAACTGTTTTAATGTGTTCTTTACTGATTGTACACCATTACCTTAAAGAAAGGGCTGTGGAGCAATTGTTTGCCACCTCTCACAATGGGGTCTTCATAGTCAAACTGTCGCTGCAAAGCTTCTGGAAGACCTTTAACCAAAGCAGCTAAAGCACTCCCTGTGAAACTCTAGAGACACCACATAATTAGAAAGTTAATCATAGAGCATGCATTACAGGAAGTACATTATTTAGATGACTGTGACAAAACACAAATAACCTCCCAAACTACAGCTAGTTGTGTCAAGTACCATTTCAATCCACTTGTTCAAACAAAATTAGTTAAGTGTTGGAATTAGCCTTTTTTTTGTTTCTAAACTGGAATACCTTTACAGACTTGCAGACCTGTGCCAGAAGACTATTCATTTGTCCATGTCCTATTTTACCATGAACACAAAATGCATTGTCCATCGGGGCTAGCACCTTATAATATTAATGTGAAAAATCTGGAGAGGAGAGCAGCTGTTCCTCCTTACCAAAGCTCGTGTTTCTCCCTCATTATCCCCTAGGATCCGGTTGATGTTAATGGACTGGCCAAACTCTGTGGTGAGCAGCTTCCGTAGCCTCTGCAAGGCCCACATTCTGTGGCCAGCAGCTAAGGAAAAACAAGCACACAAAGAATGTAAGTACTTAAAACAACCATTGTCACTTCAAAAAACCAGACCTAGTTTTAAGACTGTACTCACCTAAGGCACTCAGCTGAGCACAAGCTGCAAGAGAAGCTGCCAAGCGAGGAACTATGCTCCTGTTGGAAGCAAAATTTAAGCGAAAATCCAACAAACACGTAACCAAATCCATTGAGGGACATGAAAGGATGCAACGATCTGAGAGAAGGTCTTTAGGGCCTGCAAGAAACAAAAAGAACAATAAAAAAATAAAGCTAGGGAAGGTTTGTCCTCAGACTGAAATAAGAGCAGAACACAGGCAGAATTTAAGTGCACTCTGGAATGCTACTCTGCTTGAGTTACCTATTCTCATTCTCTTTGAAGAGACAGGAAGAAAGATGCACTTTCGTGACTTAATTTATGTTATTTTAAAACAGATGGATTTAAAAAATAAGGGCATTTCAGATGACTTGTGTCTCAGAAGTATCCTCTCTTTACTGATGAAAAGGCAAACTAGAGTGACTACAAAATATTTTGTCTCTTCTCTATGTACAAGTGCACCTCTCAAGACTTACCTGAAAATGCTTGCTCAGTACATGAATGAAAATGTTTCCTTTGTATAAATGTAAATAAACTATTGAACTTTAGCATGTAAATACCATGCAATAAGGGCAGTATGAAAAACAAACAATAAAATCCACTCTTGCCCTCCTGTAAATGTTGTATGTGCTACCTTACCTGCAGCTGGCATGATAGGATAAACTGTGAATCGCCATCCCCATCCATTCACAGACCCATCACTGATGAACTTCCACTTTAACTCATCCCCTGGAATTCGCAATTCACTGGACCAATCTGACCACTCACGACCTGTTGCAGTGGGCAAGACAAACACACTCAGCTATACTGCCTGAGCCACTCATCAATAGCAATTGGTTAAATATTATAAACATCACACAAAGGCATTCAAGAAAAAAAAGCTATGTTAAGTAGATGAGCATAAATGTAAAGATGTTACATTAAGTCTTAAAAAGTACAAAAACAAGTCTTAAAAAGTTCAATTAGCACTGCTAGCAGATAGCGTAGTACCACAATCAGAAGGCAACTGCAAAAGCTTAGTAGAATCCCTTGTCCTATTTTCAAATTATCTTTCACATTATAAAAATATATAACCACCTATTCATTAAATTAAGCTTTACAGCTCCCAGCCAGGAACCAACCAGAAATATCTCAGTAATGAAATGCCTTTGGGGAAAAATGGGTCAATATGAAAAACCCACATTATGACTGCACAGGCAGTAAGTACTCCCTTGCACATAATGTAGTGTATGGGTAGATCCAATGTAAAATTTGATGAGACGAAAAATATTCCTCCAAAAGTTATTACAAATTAATAGGGCCTAAAAATTAAATCAGAGATATCAAGATTAAAAATGTGAAGAATCCATGTAGTGACACATACAAAGGCCAGAGCAGAAAACAGAAAAAAAAACCCTATTATTTTGGACATTTGACAGTAGAAAAGCATTTGTCTTGACTGTATGAAAGCTGAAATTTCTCTACTTACCACCTGAAAAAGGAAAAAGCTGGAAAATAAGTATCCTTTTCCAATTTGTTAAAACACACTTTGATTATACAGAAATTGACAACCTAACCCGCACTTCCCAGAGATTCTCCATATCCCAAGACACAAGATCAACCTTTGTGTCTAGATTTTATGAACTTTTCAGTTAAAAAGCCAGTATCAGGTAACAAAAGATCCTGTGGATGGCACGGGACAGTTGAGGAGCACGCTGTGCGCACCTGAGCGGACGGACACGATCCTGTTGACTCCGTCCATTATGGTGAGTGGGTCGTGGCGCCGCTCCGTGGAACACTGCCGGTCAAACTCCACCCTCAGCCCCTCAGCACCTGAACAGCAAGAGTTCACACACTTCAACAGAGCAGTCAGCAGCACAGACAAATGCAGAAATCCACATGAAACTATGAAGCCATAGCACCCATTAATAAAAATAAGTTTTGGTTTAATGACATTATTTGCCTGTAATTTCTTCTCACTGCAAGCCTTGAATCACAGCAGGCTCGTCTGAGTAGGGGCTAGCAGACAAAAGGCCACACCAGAACATTCAAAACTAAAGTTGCAAAAGACAAAAAAAAGCTTATTTACACCTAAGGCAGATAGCTCTTTGTTATCTGTAACTTTTGGTAAGTACTAGGTGAATTACTGAAGGCAGCACTAAATAAAAAGACAGCATTAAAATAAAGAAGTATTTCCCTTGCTCAAGACTAGAAGACGAGTTTTCAGTTACTAAACCTGAAAAAGACTCAGACTTTCTCAGCTTCATAACTGAGTGGAGAACAGCAATGACATGCAACTGTAATCACACCCAGTGAACCCAGTAATGCCCATTGTATAGAACTGAGATTTTCATCAGTGTGTAAGAAATCAACTTCAGGAAATACTTTTTTATAGCAATAGGAGACACAATATGGCTTTAAAAGTTCAATACGTATTTTTGTAAGCTAAGGAATAATTCAGTGCAGTCAGGCTTAAAAACAATCAAATCTTAGCAACATAACTCCAATTATTGAGTACCTGGTATTTTAACTGTGCCACTAGAAGATGTATCATCAGTATATGGATGGCTGCTCTCTACCACAACTGGTTGTGAAGAGAGGCGACCACTTTGTGAATCAGTTGCTACATCCTCTAGTTCTGTAACACAAAGCTCCAACAACATATCAGCAACCTAAGAAAAGAAAAATACCCACTTTACAAACTGCATATTTAATTAAAGAAAGAAATCCAAGTAAATTATCATTCTTCCCAAATTTAAAATAAGTAACTTGATTTTGGAAATCTGATTCATAAATCCTCATATTAACTCAAAAATACTCTTTTTGGTAGTGTTAGGGCAAGAAAAACTCCTAAAACTAAAAGTCAAAAAACTTCAATTTTCAGTAAGTAAATGACAACACAAATAATTGTTTTCCCTTACACAAAAAGTGAACTATTGAATCTAAGCCACAGAGCATACACCAGCATAGAAAAGAATAAATCATGAACTAATATGTAATATTGCAAAATGCTGTTTAGGGAGGAAATGCCAGACGTACTAATTTTAAGAGTTTCTAATAAAAATTCTGGCTCCAAAACACAAAAACCCTACACAAACCCAAATCTGCTCAGCTACCCACTATTAATGACAAAAAACACCCAAAATTAATGCAAAAGTGCACACAGGATATATACATAATTTGACTGGGAAAACTCAGCCCAACATAAATATCCATAGCTAATCACCACAAATTGGGCAGGGGGAATAACAGTTTTAGAAACCTTAAAAAAAAAAAAAATAGTCTGGTTACTGATTAGGAAAATTAGTAGTTGAAAGGTAAAGCTACAAGAAATATTAAACAACTTTCAGTTCATTACTGAATACACATATTCTGTAAGTAATGTATGATTTGTTATGTTCTGCCAACTATGCCAAAAAAAAACCCCACCCATGGATATTTTGTAAAAAGAAGGTTAGAAGCTTCAATGTAATGTAAAATGAAATGTAAATCTTAATAATACAATATACTAACAGCATTTTTAGCTGGCAATAATGACTGCATCAATTTGAAAAATAAACTCAGATGCAAAAAAACTCCATAGTGGAAATTTTTAAACTAATATTCTACACATTGAGTAAACAGATCTTGGTTATTTTTCAGCTTCATTCCAATACTCACTGACACTTGGTCAATACACAAATACATTCTATCTTAATGTCTAACTGCAGTATGAAAAATGCAGAAATTAGTCTTCTACTGACATCTGCAGAACATGCACACATTCATGTACTATTTCCATTAAAACAGTTAAAGCTCACACGCATTTAAGTTCTACTCGAATTTTCATGTCTAAGAAGTTTCTCAGGATGCTGAACTGCATTTCCAATACAAGAAAGTATTCCAGTAAGCTAGCAATGAAAAGGACCCAGTTAAAATGCAACAGAAACAAAAGCTGACCTGTGGGTAAGCTGTGCCCATGCCAGACAGCACAGCTGAGAGAACATCTCTCCCCTTTTCTCCCGCTCGGTTGGACACTGCAAGCTTCAGCAGGTCAACCATGACTCGTGTGTCATCTGGTACCAGGAGACTTGTAAACTCATCCAAGTACTGTGGTTCTGGCCCAGACACCTTACTCTGGCTTTCTACATCCTACAAAACAAACAAACATACATCTGACTTCAGACAGCTTTTCAAAAATGCAGTCATTTACAGATTAACTTCTAAATCACAAAAACCAGAAAAAATGCTTGATAAAAGCATTAAGTTCTGAGAAGAGCATGGGCAGCATTACCTCTTTGGTTTTTGTCATGGTTTCTGCAATAATACTGGCAGCTCCAGGATCATCTGTGACTGGAATGAAAGGACGGGAAGAGGCAGCAGCAGCTGAGGGAGTTACAGCAGACGGTGTCACAGCATCTTCTGAAGGAACAACCTTCAAACAAGCCAAAACAAACAACAACTAATGAAATCTTCAACAAGGCACTGTAAATCCTTTAAGAGTTTAACTATTTATTAGAAGGGTTAGTGCTCAAAGCAGCAATTTAAAAACAGCCAAAATTTCAAAACTAACAGATTCACTGCCTGCATTTTTAGCTTCTATTTTATGTTCCTAGTTTGGGCAAAACAACAAATACTCCCCTCAAAGCCAGCTGCTACAAAAACATACAATAAAACATCAGTGCCTGCAGAAAAGTCTACAAAGCAGAAGGCAAGCCCTGACAATATATATCAAATTCACAGGTTATAAATGCAAAAGATCTCTTCAGTAGCAAACCTTTTCTTTTTTCTGCTTTCATTAACAGTTGGGAATCAACACAGTAGAATTTCATTCAGAGCTACATGTCTAAGTCAATTGATCTAAGTTTACAACTAAATTTCATTAAATAATGGTCAAATATTCTGCTATTCTTGACTTTTTAAATATCACTCCTGTAAAATTAATTCAATATCTCTAAAATATTGCTAGAAGTCATCACAATTGCATTTAAATGACAAAATGCTTTCTGAAAGTTCAAAACTGATCTTACACTAAAATTTCAGTTTTTTTAAATCTGACATGTGAAGAGAACCTATTCTGAAAATAGAGCAGAAAGAAGTTTTTTAAATCTCTGGTACTATCAGACTAATTGAGATATGTATCAGTCTTATAGTTAAAAATTAATGAAAAAAAAATGATGTGACACTTTACCTCCCCTCTCCTGTCCTGCCATGGGTTTGGGCTCAGCCTCTCCTCAATATCCCCAAGCACACACTCATCTCCATTTACAGGGCTTCCTGCAGAAGTAGCATCTGATGGGGGGGCTGGTGATGAAGAGGGACATTCTACAGGTGCAATCATACTTGCAGGCATCAGTGCTCCAACAACTGCATCCCTGAAATCATTTAGGATGGGTTATCATAAACATAAATATACTCTCTTGTTGAACTTGAAAATTTTTATTAGCTTGTCTTAATAAAATAAGGTAAGGTTTCCAATCTCTAGAATTTAGAGGAAAGTTCATTGTTATTCATTGAGTTTCTCTTTAAACAAATGCTCTGTTCTCTACTAACAATGACAGCACTGCAAAGTTTTATTGTTATTTCCACTCTGCCCTCTACTGCTTCCCCCATATCATCCATCATGATTTACGTACACAGCCTCCACACTATTTACTTGGGCATTTCTGAATGAATGATTTTTTCCCCAGGCAATGGAAACTTTTGTAAACATAACAACATAAAGCTAACATTGGCATTAAAAAAAACAAAACAAAATAAAGCTTAGGCCCATCCTGAGGAGTTCAAACTCATTAAAACAATTTATACCTGACTGAAGAGTCCCTAATATATGGTAAGCTATGCCATCTTTTGCTCTGCCACTGGAAGAATGCCTCCATGCCTACCTGGCATACATGATTTGTAATGCAATCAGTATGTGAGACAGTGCCTGCTGTTTGGCAACATTCCCATCCAGTGACAGGAGAATCTTAGCAAGGGAAGGGCGATTCGGCTTGGAACTGTTCGCCCCGCTGATTTTGTTACTAGCAGCAGAAGAATCTGCATCTGAAGGAACACCTAAAAAGAGGCAAGGGGAGAGAGAAGGTAAGCATTTCTTAATGGCATAAAACAAAAGGAAATGGTCTACCTAATTTCTTGTTAAATCAGAAGAGATGACTGAAAGTAACACTGCAGGAGATTCTTAAACTGCAGTGCCTACAGTTACAACATTAAAGTTAATACTGAGGCTTTCCAACAAGGGCATTCATTAGTAGATCAAAATAGTATTTGATCTTGTTACTCACTTATGAGGATTAAAGCAATATAGATTGAAATATTTTAGTGTTCAGCACCTGAAACAAGTTTTATTTACACAAATGAGAATTGCTATTAGGTACAAATTGGCTTGGTCATGAAAAAGCTTAATTAGCAAGATGTTTGATGCTTTTATATTCAACACAAAGCACTGCTGTTTTGATTCCCTAATTCTTAAGTCACTGAACTTAGAAACAAGAGATAATGTGGAAGAAGATTAATACTAGTGTAGCATTCATACCTCCATAAAGAGAAACTCTTTAGGGTGTTTGAGAAAGCATGGTACATTTTAAATTAAAAGTTTCACTTTCATGAGGAGCTTTGGTTGGACTTTTTTTTTACCAGAAGTATATTTCGTTGTTTAGTCTTTTTTTTTTTTTTAACCATTTTCTTTTGTCTTCTATCACCTATTAAACCACACACAAAACAAACACTCCAATGGCAGTAAAGGAAAAACAATGTAAGGGAACAGATACCAACCAAGATAAGAAGCACCTAAAGGGTCCCTCGCTGTCTGGAAAAGGACTGGCTCATGAACAGAAGGTGTAGCTACATCCACTGTTGTCCATGCTACACTATGGGAAGACCCACAAGCAACCCTAGTGATTTTCTGCCCTTCCAAACCCTGGACAAGAGTGGGTTTTCTATTGACTGTAGTAGTTCCATTGCCTTGCTGCCCGTGGTCATTGTCACCCCAAGCATAAACCTGCCAGGAAAAATTTCCACATGTTATTTAGCTTCACTGCTTGTCTCATTTACTCTTGTGAAAATTTCTAAAAGGAGTATTTGTGATTTGTGCTAGTTATCTAGGACACTTTAGACAATCTGTTGTTGTGAAATTCCCCCTCTCTATTAAATAGTGAGGGCATTATCATACATTAAAAGAAAAAAAATACAACAATCAAAGCAGCACTTTATCAGATGATTCATAAATTATTGTCGAATCATAACTGATCAGTTGATTCATAAATCACTCAGTGTTCACAATAAGTTAGAAGAATGAATTGCTTAGTAATTACATTAGAAATCTGAAACATTATGATAAATCTGAAAAATCTGTCCAGAATACTATGACTGCTGCTGTGTTTTCAGAGTAAGAAGCAGAAAACTGATCATGAGATAATGCAAGGAAAACACTACAAAAGCTACTATGACAGAAATATTTCAACTCCAATGCTAATATTTTAAATACTAATACATTTTAAATTAAAATCATGCTTACATTTATGCAGGACTTTTAAAAGCAAATAATTAGAAATTTTTATTTCGTTTAATCAGCACCAATACTGTTATACTTTCCTTCCTGAATAGTTTATTCCCTTCTGCATGAAGGCAAGAGAGGAAAGGAGGGTGATGCACAACATACCTGACCAGTGTCAGTCACTGCCAGACAGTGGAGTGCTCCCACAGCCACGTGCACAATCTTTTTACCCCTCAGTCCTTCCACAACCTGTGGCTTTCGTACATGCACATCTGTGCCATGGCCTAGCCTGAAGTAGTCACCTTTACCCCTGCAACAAACAATAAATGTAACATTCAGAACAACTGGACTGTTCACACATTCCTCTTCAATGCAGATTCCCAACTGAATATATCTTTTTTATTATTGCCTGAAACACACACACCAACTAGCAAATGCTTCAAAACTGAATCCCAAAGGCATAAGAATGAGGATAACTGCAGTTCTATTACACTGTAGCTTCTTACCCCAATACAGAAGAGCATGATTATGACTATTTTTTATATGCAAAGCAACCAGCATTACATTTAATTTCCTCTGCTGCAGAAATAATGCAGTTATAAACACTTACAAAATTTACATGGTTTGATAAGACTTAGGCATACTTAACTACTGAGGATAAACCTAACAACAACAGAACCTTTAATCTAAAAGTCTGTTCCTATGGAAAAAATACAGAACGAACTAAAAATGTTTTCAAAATTGAGTTTTTTCACATTGTTGGAAGCCTCAATATAGATTCTCAAGCCTTCATAATTTAAACTCTTCCAAAATCGTTATATACATAAACTAAAAAAAAAAAAAAAAATAGCATACACAAAAGTGATGTAAACACCTTAAAATGCTTCTACCGAGAATGTCAGTAAACAAGAAAAAACCCCTGATATTTCTTCCAACTATGTTTTTAGTAACCACTCATTCAGTTCTTTTGCTCACCACCAATTTTTCTGAAGCAAGATTCTATTATGCTGGAGAGAAATACGATACAGAGGGCTGCTAAATACCAGAAGTTATAACTCAGAAGTGATGATTTTTTTTTTCCATGAAACATTACAAATTCAAGAAGAATAAAAGCTTAAAAGCAATTCAGCCATCCCCAGCTGAAACAGACCTGAAAAAAAATCTCCTTGTAGACCTGTAACGTCATGAAATAGCTGTAGATTTTTGACTAGACATGAGTGTTAAGAAAAACTAGGGCAAGGAAGGAACAAACAAGATTTTGGCATGAGTTCTTAATTAAAAAAAAAAAAAAAAAGAGAGACTGTCAAATTATCTTTGCTCTTGTTCCCTTTGTCACTAAAAAAAAAATTGGAGAGAGAACAAGACAGAAATACAGTTTCCAATGACCACTCTGAAAAACAACATCTGTTAAACACTTCTCTCTTCTTTAACAATAGTAGAAGCTTATAAAAATGAAAGGTTCAAGGATTTCCTCTTCATGTTATTCAGCCACTGCTGACAACACAACAAAAATTATTGGTTTAAGTCTTCTTAGTTTTGATACACATCAAATAGGTCACAGTCTTATTACATAAGGATGGGGTAAGACCTTATCTGATTACTGCCATGAAATAAGCTCTCAGATTTTACAAAAAGGTTTATAAATTCAAAAAGCCAGATTTGTGTTCAAAACAAAGCAGAAGCAAACAGGCAAATAAAAGAAAAATAAAACCATATCAGAGTAGCTCTCAGTGATCATCTCATACCAATTCTTGCTCCAAGGCATTATTACTGACAACTCAGTGGCCTTCTGAGCAGCAACCAGCTGTTGTTGTGTTCCTGTGTTCCCAAGGAAGTTCTTCCCATCTGCTCTGAATTTCAGCTTACTTGCTTACTCTCCTGCATCCTTTCTCTCAAGTCTCTGCTTAAGCTGTAGGCTTCATAGTCCAAGCTATGGCTCTCAAATTTTCTTTTTTCCTCTCCACTCTTAACATTCCTTTACATGTTTGACAGTGACCAAGAGAAGAAATTATCCTCCCTGACACTAACTCAATAGGAGCCAGGCATTCTAACAGAGTACAGCAAATAAGAAAGGATGCTATGAGACACACAGTGACTGAATGGATGCAGCTCACCTGGAAGAGCTGCCAGTTTGAAAAAAGCACACAGATAAGGCACAAATGAGGTCAAAAAGCATTAAATACAGCACATAGCTAGCAAGTGCTTTGTTAATACCTCCTGGGAAATGTAACATACCATGTCCAAACCACTCCTGACTTGGTCAGTGCCAACGAGAACTGTGCACCACACTCAATCTGACAAACGCCTTGGCCGTTCAGTCTTTCAATGTTCTGAGGAATGTTGCATCCTTCACTTCCTCCTCGGCCCAGCTTTCCAAAATCTCCATCACCCCAAGAAAACACCAAACCTAACAAACATCAGATTGCAGGTCAAAAAATGATCACAGTACTCCCATGTGCTAGAAAGCTACTGGAACAAGATACTCCTACCTTCATCTGTCAAAGCAAGAGTCTGAGCATCTCTGCTTCCACAAGCAACCTGGATGACTCGGTGTCCAAGGAGCACTTTAACCTACACAACAGAAGAAGTTTTCAAACAAATTATGTTTTCAAACCTTACAAACATTTCCAAAGTCTTCTACTCATCTTGGTCATTGTGCCCAGCCTGAGCAAACAACTATCCAGCCATGCCCAGACTCCAACACTGCGACATGGGAGCTTCCAGCTACGCATCAAAGTAGATGCAGGACATGAATGCTGAAAGCAGCATTTACCAATTTACATCACTTCCCAAGAAAGAGACTGGATCTTCTTGGCCTTACTGAAATAGCTTCACTTTCACTAGAGGTATGGGTACCAAAACCTAATTTAGATCATTCCAAAACAATGTCTTCACACTGTCTGCATGTTTTTTGTTACTTTAGCTTCATGCTGTTGTCATTTGTTAAATGAGTTTGCATTTCATCAGGAACAAGAAACATTGATTTTACCATCTTAGGCTTCAGCTGTGTGGTATTATCTCCATGTCCTAGTCTTCCATATTCTCCAAGACCCCAAGTGTACAGCTCCCCACTAGAGGTAATGGCAGCACTGTGGGAACTGCCACAGGCAATATCACGGATGCGTTTGGTTTTCAACGCTTCTATCAGCCTGGGCTTATCACAGTTCCTGGAGAAAGTGAACAACAAATCCATTGTGTTAATCATGAAATGGCCACACAATATACTCCAACTGCTGCAATGCAAGTTGAGCAATGACTAACAGTAATCTCAAGATTAAGTAATATGCAACACTCTGATTCCAAGATGTACTCTTTAGCAACACCAAAAATCCAAAATTTACCATACTTTAATGTACTTTGAAGTTTATTTAAAGAATATTTTATGTATATGCTGCCAAACTTAGGTGAGAAATTCAAAATGTCAATGCTATGAATCAATTAAACAGTGCAAAACAGAAAGTGAAAATCAATTTCCTGTCACTGCCCAAAGCTGAGTGATTTATTAGCAGTGGACACACTGTAAGATTAAGAGATGACACTCACATCCCAACTTTGCTCTTCACAACAGAGAAATCAAAACTAGAATTTACTGTTAGATATTAATGTCAGCACTGCTAACATTTATTCTTCATGCAGTTACAGTGTTCTCTTAATTCCAAAAAAATATTCCACTCAGGATTTTCTAATATTGGCTGTACCAAAACCACTAATAAGATTCCATAAAATTATGCATGGCCTCTGGAAATATTGCTACTGGGAAATGTCTAGGAGTTCCAAATCTCACTTTCAGTAAAATTACATAAAACATGAGGCAGTTGAGCAATAAACAGTAATATTGCTCTAATCTGGACTTCCCTTTTGATTAGTCTGACCCAGCCTTAAAATATCTATTTGCTGTACCATATTAACCATCTGCTTTCATTTGGTATTATAGGCAGGTCCTCAAAATATAGCAGAATGACAAAAATATTTACCCATGTGCTTTGTTTATCAGGTTTTGGGGTTTTTTTTTCAAAATACTGTTCTGTGGGTACATACAAAGTAATATCTTGGAAAATTCAAATTTCCCTCAAAGCTGTCCTTCAAACTGTGGAAGATTAAAGTATGCATTACTAAAAAGTGGAGGAAGTTTATTTCTGGCTAACAAGTCTGTGAACTGAAGTCTAAAGAAAAGGGCTATAAAATGATGGCTTAAATTATGAACTGTTGCAGCTCTTACAGCTCAGGAATATGAAATTGCTATGGTTTTACTCCTCAAGGCATCTCTGAAAACCATACCTCATAAAAGTAACCAAAAACTGCATGTCCTAAAATATGGAATTTCATCAGTGAAATTTGAAAATACTAGTCAATACTTTATCCATCTTCCTAACTATTTTATTAATTGAATGCGCCTCTTTTCTAAATGGCTGAGGCCTGCTACAAATGCTGCACCATAAATTGGTATATGCTGTGGAAAAAAAGTCTTCCTACAACACATTTTTTATTCCCACCATATTAAAAATACTGTTGTTGTCAATAGTGGTGGTCAGCTGTGCTGCAACATTCAACACAAATTTTTTACTGAAGTACAGATAAATTTGGTATCCTTACATTCGACTGAAGTGACCAAGTTTTCCATCATCACCTTCACCCCATGAAAACACCTTTCCATCAACAGTTAATGCCATAGCATGCCGGCCACCTGAAATTGTAAACATAAATTTACATTTTTGAGCTTCCAAGCAGGCAGCATCAAGTCCTAGCAACAATTTGACATTGTTCTTCTGCAATGCAACTGTACATGCCTTTCAGCTCCATAGACATTATTTATTTTCTTTGGAACTTTTATGTGATTTATTTTAAAATAAACAATTTCTGTGCCAGTAGGTCTCCTGGCACATATTAAAAAAAAAAAAAAACCAAAAAACCACCAAACCAATAATCACTCAATTTTCTATTTTCAGAGCTGCAAGAAAAAATAATGAGTTAAACAAACCCACACTTGGAAATATTAAAAATGAAAACATATTCTTTCAAGCAAATGAAAACACCAAAGTTACCTTCCAGCTGATAAGAAAACTCATATGGTCTAAATTCACAGATTTTAATAACAGAACCATTAGATTTAATCTGACATTGTATACAACAGACAGAATTCAATAACCTGCATTTATTTTTTAAAAAAAGAATTGGGCATCACAGCACCCAAGAAAACTGCAAAACAATTATTTTCAGGCTGAGTATGTTACATTTATGTTTATAAGGATAGCAATAGTCAGTACCTGAGTGAACAGCCACCTTCTTTACCACATAGTTGCTGAGAGCTGTAATCTGCCTGGGAATAGGCACAGTTCCACTAGATATTCCTAAACCCAGCCTTCCATTTGTGGCTTCTCCACAGGCATACACTTTGCCCTCTACAGTCACTAAAATGAAGAAAAAAGTTTGAAACACCATTAGTGTTTCACAATTCAAAATCTGTTTCTGCCCTTAAATAATTATATTTATTTTAAACTTATGTTACCTGCAAACAGGCTTTTGGATCCCCCAGCTACTTGCACAACATTCAAGGCAGACAGGGTTTCAGAAAAGGAGGGGACTTTTATCTAGAGAAGACAGGAAATAAAAATCATTACAATTCACTTTAATGTTTTACATTCTAAAAAGAGGAGCTCTTAAGTGATAAACCAGAGGTACTTTCAGATGCTTCATCCATGCAAATCAATATTACACTAGGCAAGGATGAAAACAATCTTTAAAAAATTAATACTGAAACTATGGTAAATATAAAACCTGAGAGAAAATGAAAGGCAATATAAACAAGGACTTCCTTTCAGTAAAGTTTTCTTGAGAAAACTGAAGAATACAGAAAAAGTTAACTTTTTGATTCTTCAAGGTACTCTATGGATACAAAAACTAAGTTTTTACCACATCAATTGAAGAAAAGCTGTCAACATAATTTTCAGATTAATGAATGATCTCTTAAATTGATTAAGCATTTACAATTAAACTCATCTTGTATTATAGCAAAATTACATGTAAATGACTGCACAATGGGCTTTAAATCCTACTGTACAATTGCCAGGTACAAGTAATATGAAAGAAAGTTCATCAAAAGTTTTATTTCATGTGTGCAAACTCAACAGGAATAGAATATGTAGAGTGCTACACATCTTTTAAACAATTAGTTCATTATAATCTAAAACAAATGATTGAGTGGCTGCTAAAAATCAAGCCAGATTTCAGAGTACCAACCAAAACTCAAATTTTCTCCCATTTTCCACCCAGAAGACATCTACATGTCTTGACACTAAGTTACCAAAACCTACCCTTTGTACCTTTCAGTAATAAACTGTAAAATTCTGATTAAGTAGGAATTTTAAGCTGTGTAACTTGTACATTTTATTTTCTACTGTTTCTCTTTTGTACTTAAGTGTGAAAACAACATACCTTGGAACCTTTTAGTCCTCCCAATTGGTCTTTGTCATTCAGTCCCCAAACAAAAACTTTGGTTCTTATTGTAGCTGCTGATTCAAGCCCAGCTGCCTTCTTTCTAACGAGACTGAACATATTGAGAACAGAAAACACAGACAGTTTAGCAAACAGCATGCTGTAGCATAGGTACCTTTTTACTGTATTTACTGATTTTTACAGTTTGGAACAGTTTCAGGACTCAAACTACACTACCACAGTTGAAAAAAAAAAAAAAAAAAAGAAAAAAGGAAACCAAACCACAGGCCATATATCAAATATAAATACATCAAGCTTTTAGCTCAGATTCCAACCCCAAGTATACTGCAAAAGGGGATGAGTCATACAAAATATTACACCTGACCAGCGTGATCATCTTAGAGAATGCATTTATTGATAAAGGATCTACTTCCAATTCCAATAAACTAAGATAATGATTTTTCTTTACTAGCACTCAACCTAATTAATGTATTCTTCCTCCAATTATCTCCAGAGTTATAGGAATATATAGACAGTAAGGTTCTTTACCACTTCCCCCTGCCTTCACCACTGCAGTTACCTACCTCCCAGTGTTAGCTTTATCATCATCCTCTTCCTCATTATCTGAAGCCAGGAAAGGGACTGCAGCCAAATCTTCATCCTCAGCACGTATGCGACCCAGTATGCTGAGGCCATGGATCTTGCAATCAATGCCAGAGCTTCTGCACTGCTTGATTGCAATCTCAATATATCTGTGGTACTGAGAAGAAAACATGCTCTACTGACATCTTTTGGGTTCTATGTAACTTCATAAAATGTAGTAAAAAATTGGAACTTTTGCTTGGCTTTGTTACTTTAAGAAAATGAATCTGTGACGCAAATGCTTTTTGTTTCAGCTCTAAATAATTCATGTTTTATCCTTGGCATATGGCCTCATTCATATAAGAAACTTCACTCCCAAACTCACAGAACTCATTACGCATTTCTCCTTGTTGTTGTTAGAAAAGATTAGAACTGCTATCCAAAATTATCTTCACAATTTAAGTTTATTGGATTGTCTTGCTAGTTCACAGATGTATTGGTTTACATAAACCCCCCTAAAATATCTAAGTCTATTATAGAGTTACTTTGTGATTATGCTAAAACTTTGCAGAATATTTAACTTTACTAACTTGCCAGAAATACCACTAAATTAAGAGGAGAAAATAAAACACCAGGCATTAATGAACACAACAATGCTTTTCATGCATCTCTTGCAGCACAATATTTTTCTGCTGCACACAAGAGTAATTCACACATGAACTTCACTTACTTCAGTACAATCACTGAGAAGAGGCACTGTGGTGTCTGTAGGATTTATGTTGATTGTCTTTAGCTCTATAAGGTTATTTAAGGAATTGCCCCCTAGAAAACAAAACAGAATGAAAAACATCTTAGGATATGGCATTTGCTTCACAAACGGGCACACTGTGCATGTTAAACAGATGATTATGTTAACAAAAAACAGATAAATACCTGCTGTTGGGCGAAAAAAAAATTTTTTTTTGACTTCTTAGAGAACATACACATACCTGAAACTACAACTAGGGAGGGCATGTAGCTGCTGTCTGCAGGATCCACTATCATCTTTAGTCTGTGAACAAGAACATCTGGAAAAATCTCCAAGCGAATCCAATGCTAGTGGAAACACAGAATTTCATTTTTAGAAAGTATTGTTATGACCACCATATGATTAACAAGAATATACATGCAATGCTTTTGAAGAAAGAATGGAAAACCTCTCAATGGTACTGAACAGCTGCAATACATGGCAACTGGCCAAAGGGAAATGACCTTGTGAACTTTTTCCTTGTCTTACAGACAATTACAAGAGAAACAGTTGTAGCAAACACTTTATTTCAGCCAAGACCAAGACCACTGACAACACAGAAAGCATAGTACCACTGGAGATTAAGTAATGGGACATAATGTAAGTTACAGTCTGTAGAAAACCTGGAATCAGGATACTTGGAAATATTCTCAGCATGGCCATCAATAGAGCATTAAAACATTCTGGACAGATGTCCAGCTGCAAATCCTGGTGCCTAGGCTGGTCACAAAACACTAGTGCAGGCCAGTGAAACTGGTAAACCATAAATTGTCTTTTATCAATTAAAATAAAATTAAAAATAAAATGTCTTTTATCAATTATCTGAATACAGGAGTCAAACGGACATTAAGTAACTTTGCCAATGACACTAAACTAGGAGAAGCTGTTGAGCCACTCCAAGGCAGAGAAACTTGAGAGACTAGAGGGCTGAGTAATCACCAACTGTATGAAATTTAACCAGGGGAAGTGTGGTATTCTCCATCTGGCATGGGGTAATCCTGCTTATATTTACAAACTGGGGGATGAGAGGCTGGAGATTAGTCCCACAGAAAAAGAGCTGGGAGTTCTAGTGGATGAACAGCTGCATATGGGTCACTCACAGTCCAGGAAGCCAACTGCATCCTGGGCTGCATCAAAAGAGCAGTGACCAGCAGGTCAGGGGAGGCGATTCTGCCCCTCTACTCTGCTCCTGTGAGTCCCCACCTGGAGTGCTGTATCCAGCTCTGGGGTACTCAGCACAAAAAACCCTCATGGACCCTGCAGAAGAGGGCCACTAAAGCAATCAGAGATGGACCACCTCTCCTACAAAGACAGGCTGAGAGAGTTGGGGTTGTTCAATCTGGAGAAGGGAAGGCTCTGGGGAGATCCTTTTAAGCATGAAATGTACCAGAATAAAGCATTTAGGGCTTAAAGTTACCTTTCCTTGTGAACCAGAAGACTGCCAGCACTGCTCACTACCATCAATAAGACGGGAAGCCTGATTCACTGAGGATGAGACATTCAAATTCTTGACTATCCTTGACCAATCATCCAGTAACATTCCCCGCTGGCTACTGTGCCGTCTCTTCAGCTGCTTTCCAGAACGCCCACTGAACACAGGAGACTGACCTGCATGGTTAGGTGACACATGAAGCATGCACCTCTCAAAGAAAACTCCTTCTTTGAAATCAATCCATAAGCAAGGTGAAAGGAAATGTAACAAACCCAACACTTTGAGTATGTAGGCTTCATTTAGAACACAGGTGCGTGTCACACAGGCATGGTGACACTATCTAGTACACAACACTCATGCTTAGAGGGTGTAGCTCCTTTATTTTAAAAGGAATTTCAGCTTTACAAGCTCTTGACTAGACAGCTACTTGAAAAGTCCCTTCCCTTTAAAATACAGATCAAAATTTATGACGATATGTAATTCAAAATATAGGCCCATAGCACATGAATTTTTTACCCCACTACAACACATGAAAAACATGCAACTAAAGCTCAACAAAAATCCCCTACCAAAGCCAGAAACAGAAAAGCTGGAACACTGGAAAATTCAAATCTTGTTCCAGAAGAAGGTGCTTTAGTGAGATAAAGATTTCCTCCCTGCAGAAACCTTACTTCCACTTCCCTTCACTATTCTGTAGCACCTAGAAATCTTGACTATAAGAATATTGTAACTCCTCTGCCCTACACAGGGCAAGGGAAAGGATTGCAGATTCACACCATTCTAGTGGCACAGCCATACCAACTGACTTACTAAAGGAATGTCTCTCTTGCCCATTAGACAAACCACCATGCACATGCAAACCATGTTTTTTTCTCTAGGGAGGTATCAGGTTTATTCACGTTCCAAAACAATTACACTGGTAACGTGTAAATACAAAGAAATTTAGTCAGCAGAAGTCAGCATCATCCTGCAAATACTATGGTAAAATTAATTAGACAGGTGGATGGAAAAGAAATAAAAGGAAATGTAAGTAATTCTTGCACAACAATGCAAAGCCCAAAATTTTTGGAGCTAAAATGGCTGTACCTATTCTTGCCCTAGGACAATAAAAAAATATCTGATTATGAGTCTTTTAAAAGTCTTCCATCTCCCACCACACTCCTTTGGAGCCTCCACATCACAGAGGAAATGAGGCAATAGCCATCACATGTTGACAGGCAAAAAACTGAAGAGCAACTGCAGCACAAGAATGCATCTTAGGTATTGCCACCTGCTCCTAGCACCATGAGGATTCCATTCATCTACATCTAGGCTGACAGCAAAAGGCAGGAGGATTAAAAAATTACCGATTTTACTCTTGGTGTAGGTAAAAAATGCCATTCTGACATGTACAGTTACTGTCAGAAGCATTATTTAAACTTTTTAACACGACAAAAATGGCTTAAGGGTTAGTGTTTTGTTGCAGTCCATCACATGCAATTATTTTAGTGCTATAAATGTTCATTTTCTAGGGGGTCGATCTGAACACTAATTTCACCATATTAAGGAGCTGAAATTTAAGACTGTTATTTTAAAGTTGCTTTGAAAAAAACCTTAGAAACACTTAGACTGCAAAACTTACCTGGTTCATTTATTCTGCCAAAAGTATGCCGGGTGTTATGCTTCCTGGTTTTAAAACATGTTTCACAAAAGTCAAAATCATCACAGTTTCTGCATTTGAATCTAGGCCCATTGATAGGAAACATCTGACAGCCATCACACCTGATTTGATAAGAGAACAAGTCAATACATATATACAGTACAAGTTAATAATTAACAAGAGACAAGGTAACAGAATCAAGACAGTAAGATAAAGGATGACCCCTATAAACTAAGATAAATCATCACTTACGTGACTCCAGGATGAATGCTGGGGACCAATTCCATTTCTGACAACAAGCCAGTCCAGTGCGACTGTTGAGGAAAGTCTACAATAACATCTTTTCCATTGGCACTAAATGCTGTGACAAAAATATGGAGAAAATGCAAGGTGTTGCAAATGTCTATAAAATAAAGCTGAAAATGCTTAGAGTAGTTAGTATTCCATTTGAATTCCTCTATTCTGATTTATTTTTTTTTTAGAAACAGTTCCCACACAAGCAAGTACTTCTAAGCACAAATACAGTATGACCAAAATTTGTACCTCTTCAATCTGTGCTCCACAGATTACTTCAATAACATCCCTTACAGCCTGACACCACTGCATGCCACTTTCTCCTCGCTTCCTTATAAAGCCTTCAAGTTACAATTACTTCTTAAAAACCATTTGTGGTTCATCCAAAGGATAAAAGAAAATTACAACAAGAAGCACAGATGCTTAAAGACTTTTACTGTGTGCAAATGAAGCAGCTCAAAAGCAGATGGACACACTAACAAAATGGGCTGCCACAAAGTGCATGTCTATGAGTTCACCACAGACTTCAAATGCATTCTATACTCTCTATCATCACAAAATACTCCACAAAACTGTGATTTGTGTGTCTGGAAGGAAGTCTGGGTGGTTTTGAGTTTGTCAGCTCCCCATGCCCTGTCTGGAGTACATTACCTTTGACGATGCCCACACTTCGGTGAGTAACTGATCCCCACTTGTATTTGGGTGTGGTGACAGAGCTTTTCACACGCACTTTGTCACCTATCTTGATATGAGAGACAGAACTCTGTGGTGGGAATCCTGCAGAGGCAAGAACAAATGTACAGTGAGAGGGGGTTCCCTCTCCAAAAATACATCTCCCTTAGTCTACCATTCACTTTTTTAGTTAAAAAGCAGCCAGAAATGAACTCACCTAAAAGCTCAACATGGATATATCTGACCCAGTAAGTACCACCCTTTTGTTGCCAATCACACTGCACGTTCAGGTCATGCAATCCATCTCGATCCAATTTAATAACTTTGCCTACATCTCCTTCACAAACCTCCTCATAGGTTCTGCAGCACCTAACCATCATCCCCACCTAGGGAAAAAAAGGACAATAGAATGCAATAGCTCTGTAAAGGCTTTAGTACCAACAGAAAAGCAGTTTCTAAATCACTTTTCATCATCATACTTACCTGAATATTCTCCCTAACATAGACAGCATAGTCATCATTGCTTAAGAAATCAGCTCGTTTCTTATAGGTCTGGCTCTCTGTTACAACAGCACCACTTGACTGGAAAAAAGTCCAAAATAAATAAGCAACAGTTACAAAATTCGTGTTCAATTCAGATAAATAAAATCATTGGGCAAAGATCGAAGATAACCAAACAAAAATAAACCCATACAATATCCCAGCTGCATGCCAAAATGGGGAAAAACTTCAACAGATTCAATTCACTATAAGGATAACATTTATGATCTACTTGATTTTAAATTAAAGTTTACTTTCCAAAATTACCTATCAAGGAATACAGATGCAAATTTTCAAAATGTTTGAAAGGACCTGCAAGTTGCTTTTATGAAACCTTATGGCCAAAGAAAATCAGAACACAGAGGATTTGTCACCACTCTAATTAGCCATGAAGCACATTCACATTCCACTTCTTAGGACATTTGTTAGGAGAGGAAAAAATCTCTAACCTAAAGTTTACCAACTTTTCTTTCGACAGCACAATGAGATATAAAGTACTTTCTCAAAAAACAAGTTAAAAAATTGTAGTTATTAAAAATTATTCCTTTCAAGATTTGATTAGCATGTATTTTTTAAGAGAACTACTGCATTCCAGCTATAAGGAGAATTTTCAGAAAACTTTGGTCTGTTCTGTGGATTAATTTTTTTTTTCACTAAAGGCAATATATAGCAGATTTTCATTGCAATACTGATAAAGATAGCAAAAGCTGTCATGTCAATTTCCTTCAAAATATAATGTGTTAATTTTAATTTAAAAATCCCATATGTGCAAGACAACTCAAGTCCTTCAAAGATAAACAGATATATGAAACCCATTTAATTTTATTGAAAAGTCCTTTTTTGAAACAGTTCTGAAAGTCAGCAGAAGACTAATATAAATAAAAAACATTAAAGCCATTACACTCAATAGGCACTGTGACAGTAATTTTATTATCAGTAAGTGGGAAAAGTTTTTATAAGGAAAAGGCTAAGTTATTTAATAGATTTTTTTGCCATTTATTCACTAGTTCTTAAGTCCTTCGTTGTAGGTAACATGTTTGTTTTTCAGACCAAGAGAAGGGAGAAGGGAGAACTCCTCTACCAATATTATACTATAAAATCAACTATTTTTGAAGAAATCAAGAGCATCTACCATAGATACTTGGAGAAACACTAGTAAAACATCTACCTGTATTCTCACAAGGATACATATATAACTCACAAAGTATTTATGGATTATTCTCACTTGTTTTATGTCATGTCTTAGAAACACAGGGCAAATATGATCCTTGTTTCTGTTTTGAAAGCTTGGGACAGTAAATTGTCCTTGTACCCTCACCATTTTCCCAAAAAGGGAAAAATTACAAAATTTGCAGCTAGCTAGGTTTACTAAATTAATACTTACAACAGGACAAGCAGCTTCAGCTTCTTCCACTTCTTCTGCTATTTCCTCATCTGAATATTCATCAGAGATAGTATCAGCATCAGAAAGATCCGTAATTTGAACATCAGGGTGATCCAACAACCAGCCAACTAAGGCTTCCACTCCTAACACAGAAAACAAACTCAGTTTGCCTCCAAGGGATTCTCTGACATCCTTAAGATTGTATCCAAAAAAAGGATAACAACTGCTCCCTCAAAAGTATTTTTAATCAGCTTGCAACTCTTCTCCTTCCAATATTATTAATTTTTCTAAACACAATACCTGGTAATCCAGAAGCACTTCCAGAGGTTCCTGACAGAGATTTTAGTGCAAATTCTATATTTTTCCTAGGGAATCCCATTTCCATGAGTTGAACTACAATGGGGAGAGGTGGAATTGGAGATTGTTTGCGTTTCTTTACTTTTGTTGGTCGGATATGTTGCACTGTAATGGGTGTTGTAGCTTCACTAGAGCTGCAGTCTTCAAACAGTGGAGTTGAAGGATGTGTAGACTCCACAGCCAGATACTGGCACACTGCCAAAGCAGCAGCCTAGAGGTGAACAAATAAATCAGTCCAAGCAAAACAAGAATATTTAGAATATTTAGTAGGTTTGTGTGTGAGAACATGCATGCCTTAAATTAAACATTACTTGCCTAAAAGGGTTCAGTGTCACTTCTTTTTTTAATCTATAGTTTAATAAGCTTCAACTGGAATGTGAATTTTAAAGAGTTATTTCTCAGGTTACTTAGCAGAAAACAGACTCTACCTCAAGCTCCTGTTTGTCAAATATGGCTTTCACAGGTGATGGTTGAGTAGCAGCTGACAAAAGTTGCTGCAAAAGGATCATGGGAGGCTGAGGTCCTTCAGGAGACATATCTCCTATGTCAGGAGAGGCAGCTGCTCCATCCTCTTAAAGAAAAACATGATTTTAACCAAAGCCATGTAAGATAGTCAATCAGGAGACTTATTCTAGGGCTTACTGTTACTTTTCACATATTTCTTCTCCAGAGATAAAATGCATTTAAAATTAAGTCATATGTACCAAATCTCCGTACAAGAAAGCAAGTACAAAATTTAGAAAAACAATATATTTATTAAAATACACCTAAGACATGTCTAACAGAAACTACTCAGTGGACTGCACCTTGTGTCTTTTGAGTCCACCTTTTTTTCAACAAGGCTATTAGTAGGAGGTACTTCCAGGATAAACCACTTGATATAGACAACCAAGAATTTTAATGACCCCAAAACCATGGTGTATGCTTTCTGGATTTTTTTCTAAATATAATGCATTAATTACTGGAGTTATTTTCTCCATAATGTACCTATTAGGAACAGCTCCCTTTAGATATTCATTGTCCCTTCCAAACAGGATGCTTTTATTGAATCCATTTGTTCACAATTCTGCACCTTTCATATTTAATTTTGTATTCCTGTTGGCATAAGCATTCATGTTTCCTAAATCTTCACTGTGACTATCACACAAAAATGTTCTCTCTTCATTAAACAATAAAAAAATAGTTAATAGTCCTCAACATATGTTGTTCTGTTTTTTTAAAAAAAATTGTTCTTCTTTTTTTGCCCTTTAGAAACAATGGTAAGAGCTTCATTCCTAAAAAAATCCTTTAGATTCTGTTGACTTAAAATCTGGCAATTGACAAAAAACCCCACAGAAATATCCATACAAGATAAAGATACTATTACATTTAAAGATATTGCATGCTTCACAAATACCCAAAGTATTAATAAATACTCCAAAGTATTGACAGCTATCCTAAAAGCTGACACAGTTACTGTATTTATTTTTATATGCAGAATGCAGGTAGAAGAAATAATTCTAATTATGAGAACTACAACTCCTTCAACTCCTTTAATACTGTGCTTAAGAAATTGTTTTTCCATACTTGTTTCACTGGAAACTGCAAGATGTTTCAAGTAAAATCAATACCCAATTTTAACTTTGAAGTAGAAAAATAAAACCACTGCAAAGAGTATTAAGTATTTTAAAGTTACTTACAAAGCTTACTAACTATAGAAGACCTACAAACTTAGCTAACTCTAGTATTTCAAGCTGCAAACACCTGACATTCCAAGTTTCCAAATCTTGAGTTAAAAAGATAAAATCTTTTTAACACAAGAGCTTAAAACATACACACATTTAAATTTTTAATGTTTAGAGAGGAAACTGAATTTCCACTGCCCAACATCCAGTAGCAAGGGTTATGGTCAAATACTCTATTGACCATCTAAACAAAGACCAGCACAGTCAGGTAGCATTTCAGAATACCTGCAGGATTTAATGCACACTCCTGAACAGCTGGCTGAGATAAGATCTGCCTTAGTGTATCCTGGTGAGAAAGCAGAGCTCGTCCTGCTTTTAGGATGTACAGCTTTAACTGCTGGCACCGCAGCAGATCCAGATCAACTTGACCTATTGAAAGATTAAGAAATATTAAGCAGCCATTAGTGCTAGAAACCTCTTGCATTAGAGAAGAAAGATTACCATTCATACAACCTCAGTCCAAACACCAGTTTACATCTTAACTCACTGTGTACAGATCACAAGTCAGTTGAAACAGCACACAGATCAAAAGTCTGCACATATTGTATGTCTCACGTTATTAAAATACTCTCTTCCTACTTTTCACACCCTGGACAATCATACAGCTTATTTATAACACAGGAAGTACAGCTAAGATGTTACTTGGATCCAGTATTTTAAATAACTCAGTACAGTGAGAGTCCCAAACTTTATTTACATTTTCCCAAAGACATTACACTTGCAGTGTGCAGAGCTATTCAGTCTCTAGCTAAACTTGTCTCTTCAGTGCCTATTATCCAGTGCTGACTAAGAACACAGGTAAGGTTCCAGGAAACCCTTTTCCTTATCTATGTTTGCTAATACTAGTATTTTTCTCAGAGCATATTCATCTACATCCCAAGGAACCGAACAGCAAAAAGCACTCAACTGTACCTGAAAGACCTTGATTGGGAGACTTCATTCTTTGTTTTTCTATTTTACTTCCAGCCAGATTTACTAGTTGAGCCCAAATGGACAGCATAGGTTCAGTGAAAGGCAAGTTGTTCACATTAAAAGCCACAACTGGAAGCTAGATGGGGGGTAAGAGCCAGACAAAAAAAACAACAAACAAAACAGGTAAGCATTTTCCTAAAATCTCAAAGTCATTTGAAAGTTTCAATGGTTATTAACTGCAGAAGAGGAAAAGTATCATTTGTTTTACTGCTTTTGACCAGGAACAACTAGACAGGATTTCTACTCCCTACACAGCTCCTAAGCCTGAATTTGCACCACAAAATTGCAGGTCTTGGTGAAAAAGCACAACAGAGTCAGAACAAGAAAGAACTCCAGACTCTGAAGTAGACCAGGCATTTGGCCTACAAGTGAAGTTGTATCAACCAAATCAAGATCCAATTCCAAATACCCAAGACTTTCTACATTAGTTAGCAAATCAAGTTAAACAGAAAGCTTCTCTCATCTAAGAGAAAATATAAACCAAATTACAGTAATAGCTTAAATCCCCTTTTCTTTCACCTCCCCAGCAAATGATGATGAGGGTTTAAAGGTCCTCCAGAAGTTTGTATGAGAACCATCTTACATGTGCATTCAGAGCATTGTGTGTGTTGAATGTCAGTGCATTTAGCCAATGGAGAACAAATACTTTCTTTGGTCCATATTAGAGTTTTAAACCTTCTCAGTACTAAAGCCTTAATAAAACAAACTTACTGGTTTGAGCTGATTCAGAGGGCACACTCTGCATGTTCTCATGTCATAGAACTGCACAGTGATTTTCCCTTTTGGGGTGATGCGTGTCACCGTGCCTTCCCCAAATTCATCATGAACTACTTGTCCTCCCAGCCTCAAGCGACTGTCTATGCCACCAATCACAGCCAGCACTGCCATCAGAGCTCCCACCTCTGGATTCTCAGTGTCAGGGAAGTAGTCATCCAACACAGCCTAACAAAAGAACAATGAAATTCAACTGTAGGGAGAAAATACACCCTTCTATCTGCTTTAAAATACAAAGTTCATCACACATATTTCAACTTAAAAATTACAACACAAATATATATATATATAAAAATAGAAAAATGGTTTCAATATTAAGCTTAATATTGTTTACAACGATTTAGTATTTATAATTTCAAAATAAATATAGCTATAAAAATGAGCTTATTTTAAAACGTGGAAACTACCCCTTCTGACTGTTTTCCTGCAAAGATGTGGGTGATGGAGGTTAGCTGAGAGTTGATGTACTTGTTTATGAGTCCATTCCACTGGCTGAGCGAATGCAGCGTCCTCAGCAGTGCCACTATCTCTTCTGCTAAAGTACTACTATGAGTGGCAGTTAGAGAAGCTTGGGGCCTGGCCTTTCTCCTCCTCAGAGTAGATTCTGGAATGACAACACAACAAAAAAAAAAGTGGCACAACAGTTATGAGTTTAATACACACATTTCCCATACATAAAATCAAGCCACTGAGGGAAAATTCCTCTACCTCTGAGTAGTGGGATATCCGAAGAACAAGTACTAAGCAGGCTCCCTAAAAATCCAAACAGTTTTTCCACAAGAAATTTCATGTCTCTTGACCTTTCATTTTTATCCCAGGATGGAAGTACTGCTTTCAATAAATGTACAGCAAGGATCTAAAAAGAGAACAAAATTAGTGTTATTCTAGTCTACGTCACCAAATACTAAAGAAACTCTCAAAATACTAAGTACAGAATGACATTCTTAAGATTTGCTTTCCTTTGTAGTTCTTTCTACAATGCTGATTTCTTTCCATCTGTGAAAATTACAAAGCTACTGATCTCAAGTTTGCTGAGGAATATTTTAAAAAAGTGGACACAGTTCAGAGTCAGTAACAATTCTACTGGCACATTATTTTAGTGAACCAATCTCTTCAATACTTAGAACATGAGACACACATGCACATTGAGAAACAAAAGTAAATAGCAAAGGTAGCAAAACAGAATGGGGAAGTTTGTTCAGATTGAAGACTCAGAAATTAGCATGAAGACATATTTCAGGATGAAAGGTTTCAAGTGTCCTGCAAAGAAGCTATAAAAGTTAAAATTCATGAGATATAAAGCTGTATGGTGGAAGGCAGACAACAGCAGCCACACAGACACTCAAAAGTAGCTACTGTGAAACCAGGGCCTCCAACAGTCCAGAAAGAACAGGCTGAATCTCTGAACCCAGACACTCAGTGCAGCACTGACAAGGAAAAGGGAAAGGTATAGCACTGCAATAACAAAGAAAACAGGGGACTGCATATTTTGAGAGAACTCTGCCTTTGCAAACTTCTATCAATAACCTGTCTCTATAGAACTTCAAGGTCTCAGTCTTTTCCTTGTTCTTAAATTAGGTGCTGGTACATAAGGAATGGTCATTTCTCTTGAATATTCCCTGAACAGCACAGATGACTCTACTGCACTAAGTCCTGGATGATAACAGAAGTTTCAACATAGTAAAACTGGCAAGAATTTACTGGAAGATCACACAAAAATGAATAGGCCTTTATGACACAAGGTTTTAGTTAAGAAATGCTGATGGCTTATCAAGGAAAAGAATAAGATGATCATTTGACCCCCCAAGCCTCAAAATTTGGTAGAATTATTCCATAATAAATTTTCAGTCCCATGAAAATGGCACTAACAAAATGCTAAGGAATGGCAAAAGAAGAAAAAAAAAAAGAGAAAGTTAAAAGAAAAGAAGGAAAAGAGAAAAGGGGAAAGATGACAAGGGAAATCCAATACCAAAATAAGAGGCAAAGATGTAGCTTCTTAAGAGAGACTTTATTTAAATTATACTTTTCGATGGAAAGTAGACAATACATAATTTGGTTACTTTAAATGAAATTTAACTTCTCCTAACCATACTGTTATTCTTTTGTTTATTCAACTCATAGGAAACATTATATGGGAGTTTCTGAAGCACAATTTTGGAACACTATTTTGACCTTTCTTTCAATTGAACAAGGGAGTCCATAGTATCCTGAAGGCTCCAAATTTAAGAGATGTAAATTTAAAACAGTAATTATTAAATAGCAAGAAAATGTTACCTTTCTCCCAACAAACTAATAACTGATTTATGGACATCTCCCAGCTGCTTTGTAAAATACCATTTGTTTTAAAACAACCAAAGTCTAGTCATTTTATTACCTATTGAGTTAATTTGTAAATACACACATTACCTGTCTCTGTAGTGAAGCAGCAGTGAAAGATTCATGCCCCTCAACAATTTTCATTAGCAAAGTTATCCACTGAGATGTACTAAGAGTGCTGCACATCTGAGGCATGAGTGCTATGCTTCGAATGAATCCCAACGTGCACCAACTCCTATGCTGCTCTTTATAAACTAATTTATTTGGCAAGGAAGCTAGAAACAAAAAGATATATATTCATGTGACAGTTGACTTTTTCACCAGCTGTGTAGTTCTCTATATGCTATATGGAGCTTTTTTGGAGAAATCAGAATAGCAAACTATTTCATGTCTTTACATGAAATAATAAATTCAATTTTAGAGCCTGTAATTAATTTCATAATTAATTATTAATTAATTATAATTAATATACAATTCTCATCATTACGCTGTTTCCTCATTTTAAAGTAGTTAACAGCATTACTTCTGAAATTACAAAAAAGCTACAAAAAGGGATATGACATACCCAGTTGCCAAACACAAAAAGTTTGCTAATAAATTAATTGTCTAAGTCAACAATCCATATCTCATGCATTTCTTCTGCTTTTACTGTTTATATTCTAAGAATGCACAGGACCACTTATATTGCCTTGAAAAACTAAGATTTTAAAAGCCCTGAAAACACATTTTCCAGCCTTTGGCCTTAAAAAGATTAAAAACTAGTAAGAAAAGGTTTACAGACTTACAAATCAACAAAGCACAACACAGAAGCACACAGTTCAGCCTGCTGCTGTGCAATATACCTGATTTATCTATTGTTCCACTCTCCACAAGCATACGGAGCAGACCACACAGAGTCCGAGTAGCATCGCTTTGCATGACTTCAGCATGGACACCAGCAGAGAGACACAGTGTCTGCAACAGGTTCACTGTACTTGTCAGCATCATGGAAGTAGGGTGGAGATTCCTTTCAACTTGTTCTCCTTCTGAAGGGAGACACAAAAGGCAAAGGAATACGTTAATACTGAGTTATTTTATCTCATGAGTGTTCTCAAACAAACATTATGTGAATGATTTGTCATAAATATATTCTCTGAGAGGATCTGACATGAAAATTCCTTACTGACAACTCCAAGAGCAAAATATAAACCAGGTATTTTGCACATATATTTTCAAGTTTTTCTCTAGCAGTACCCAGCTGAAAAGAATCCCAAAGTATTGCCAAGAACAGGGAAACACTGACTAAATTATTATTAAGCCATATAAAAATCCCACTTCAGACTTTTATTAACGTATGTTAAAATGTATACCTCCAGGTATGTGTAACTGAAACTATTTCAACTGAATAATACTATTTTCTCTGACGCATGAACATGCAACAAATGTAACAGCATATTGTCTGTCTTCTTTTCCAACAGTAAAGTTATATTAAGAAAGATTCTGGTCAGAAGCACACACCTATTAAATGAATCTTCTCTGATGAAGCACTTGCTCCTGTGAGAAAACTGTTTTATATTACAAGATGCCAATTTTAAAATTCAACTAAAACTGTGCTTCTACTTTTACAATGTATTTTCTTTTTACCAGAATCATCCTCAGTGTCTGAATCCTCTGTTGTGGGCTGCGTTGCAGGTGGTGGCTCAGCTAGTTTGAGATCATATTTTCCCTCCTTTCCCATTCTGTAAGAATTTGTACTTCCAGTGTCCCACTGCACTCTAATCCAGCCATCTTCTCCCAATTCTCCAATCACACGACCCAAACCTGGTGTGGGTCCATCCTGACAAAAAAAAAAAAAGGTTCAAGTCACACAATCAACAACACTAATTCTTACCCAAAGCTCATAAAATAATAATGCAATTGCTCCTTTTTGCTGTTAACCTAATGATTAGGTAGTAAACATGTAATGGGGTTTCAAAAATCAAGCATGAAGTTAGAAAGCATTTCCCAATTTTCAAAAGAATTACCCTAGTAAGCTGCATATTTGGACATTCATGATTAGATCTCTTTTACTGTATCTTATATAAAGACTTACATAAGTCCTACATAGTTGAAAATGTATACTACCATAGCAAATAAATTATTCAGCTTCCTGTTAAATGGTAAATTAATAGAGTCTCACTAAAAGAAAATTTTAAACATGTCTAAAAATGATGCTAAACAAACACATAAAATAATTTGATTCTCTCTTTAATTTGTGGTAAATGGTCAGAATTGCACAGCATTGCTGTAAGACAGTAAAGGACTGATAAGGCTGGCTGTGAAAAACAAAGCTGTGTCTCTTGCTTATCTTGCACCTGTCTCTAGCAAAGCCTGTCCCAACTGAGTGACATCCCAAATGACACAGAGCTTTCATGCACTGATGTTGTTTCAGTGAGGCACAGAAGGGCACCTAGGCCCAATCAACAGCCACATTCCCTTCAGCATGAAAAACAAGCCTTGGTATAAATACAGTTCATTCAGAAGACAAGGATGCACACAAAGACCTTCTGGTGAAGGTGAGAGAGTCCCTAATGCTGCCTCAGTACATGGAGGAGGACCAAAGTGTTTATTCTACCTCTATTGTCAACCATAAATTCTGACAAAAGGTCAGAATTTATATATTATTAACTTAGGCACTCTCAGGATGCAGATGAAGGAAAAGATTGGATGTGTAATAATACATGTATGACCAAAGTCACCAAAGCCTACCTATAACATAATTGTTCCATCACATTTGTACAAGCCAAAATTTACAGTGCAAAAGAGTGGTAAAAAAAAAGAGGGGCAAAAAGTGCTGGAGGGGGAAAACTCTGCCTACTCAGGATCTGTTGACAGACTACTTCTTTTTTCTTTTCCCAGAGAAAGGCCTAATGTGAGCTTTGCATCTCCAACAGCAGTGGAGCACACCTGGGAATATAGATTTACATGCACACAGATATGTATATGTGTGTGTATAGTGCTATTAGATCTCCTACAATACTCTGTGTCACAACACATGCTGGCACTCTGTAGTTATTGCACTTATCATCAGCAATCCTGAGCCTGCTTTTCTGGTGCTTTAATTAACCACACTATTTGTGAAATGGAATCATGCAAGTCCTTACTGAATCCAGCAGACCAACAGAACTGCACTGGTAAACTGCACTGTTTGTGCTTCTGTGCTCATGCAAGTTCTCCTCCAAACTTGGCCAGACTTACAATGCCAAAGTGAGCTACAATCAGAAATTCAGAAATTCAACCCAGATGTAGCAAGTCCCTCTGATTTCTAAGGACCAGCTGGAATGCAAGATTTATTTTCTGTTAAATTACCACATCCTTAATACAACATTTTTGGAATGCAAAACACCCTTAAGTTTGATTGGTCAGAAACTTCAGATAGTCCACTGAAAAGAGACTTTAGATGATAACACAGCCAAAATCTGTATGAAAAAAGTTGTACCTGATCACCCCATTTCCAGTCTACCCCTCTCACCACTCTGGTACCAATTTTCATCATGGCTGCCAGCTCTGGTCCAGAAACAGGGAGCTGAACAGGTGTAGTTTCCTTTCTTGATTCTTCTAGGACTGTAGCAGAAGCCCCATGAGAAGAGGCAATCATATCTTCCTCAATATTATCAGAACTGGGTCCTAACAAGGAAAGAACATGAAAGAGATTAAATCCAGCTACATGTGTATATGTAAGTATCTTTGTCACACATAAAATTACAGGCACTTAAATTTGTAACAGAAAAGCAGCAATAAACAGGAAAGCTGACTAGCAGGTGGCAAGTCAAACAACCTTTTAGAAAATTGGGTGCAATTGTTATGAATGCACAGGAATTGAAATACTTAATTTTGAATGAAAAAACAAATGACAAATAAGACATTAATAATGATGACTCAAATGGCTCAATGGTTCTACTAACAGAATTTTTTTGAAAAATTTTTGGTGCACACCTGAGATAAACACAAGTTACAGGAACAAAGGTTTGCTATTATCTAAGAAAACAAAGAGAAAAACCATGGCAATTCAAATCATAGCAAAAGATACCAGAGAACAAAGAAAAGAAAGAAAACAAAGAAAGTTTCATGCTTAAATATGCAGACTGTGAACATTTTTCATATGTAGAACAAATGAAATGGAGAGTAGAGAGTAGGCTGTTTTTATTACTTTCATTTTAAATTTTCCATTTTTAATATATTTGCAACAGTTCCACTAAAACTACACATTAACTGATATTTTAGAAAAGTATGGCCAAAGCAAACACTTTATGAAAAAGATTGGATAAAGACTGCAATTAAATAAACCTGTTTTTCAATCATGCTTGCAGATGTGGTTTTTGTATCAGGGTAAAGGTAAATACCATTAAGCACTATCTTTAAGCAGCAAAGTGATTTTGTAAATTGGGTACACCAACAGGTAAAAAACACAGATGTGTAAAGCAAATGCTGTCCTGCAAGCAAGAAGGAAGGTCTGTACCTATCAGCCGCAGCGCGGTTTGTGTCAGGGCCAGCATGCCAGAATTGAGGAGGAGGCTCAAGGTGTTGGCGCCGTGCTGCAGTGTCAACATGTTCAGCATGACCAGCAGGAAACGTGCTTGAGGAATAGTTCCAAGACTTGGTCCTGCTGGATTCTCATTAGTGATTGTTTGAAGAGGAACAGGCTGCAGACCTAGTTCAAACATAATATAAATAACAAAGTCAGTTGATATTTGAGAGCTACGGTAGAATAGGTTATAGATTTGTTTGATTGATGGTTTAAAATATTTTTTATTCCCTGCTTGGCTTTGAGAACTTACAAGCAGAAGTTCCAAAAATCTAATTATACTTACTATTTTACTGCTAAAATGTTACTAATGAGTAATCAATCATCTGTTGCTGGGAAATCAACAATATACTCAAACACTGAAAAGTGTGTTAACAAGAGGTCAAGGTGGGGAGATGAGAACAACACACAGAAACAGTTGAAGTAATTCTCAACACAAATTAATGGAACTAATTTCGACATCCTAATTATTTGAAACTTTAAAAAATAGAACAGTAATATTAATGTAAAACAGTTTTCCCACAGAAAACAGCAACAAGATGAGATTCACCTAGTTCTTTAAACTTGGCATTAGCATCTAGCAAGATGTTCCGGACATTCTGAATTGCCCACGCGTACAACTTCCCAAAAGTCACTTCCAGCAGCATTCTGTTAAACGGTGGGATCAGATCAACGTCCTTCAGACAGTCAGTAAGAGGCTCCCTTCGAAGAAAAACAACACCAAAAATAAGTATTGCTTTCTTATTAAAGAATTGTGGAAGCAAAAGCAACAAGAAGTTGTACCCTATATTGGCTCCTTCTGGAATAAGCCTCTGCCATCCACAGAACATGGCATACTGCACAGATGGGAGCAAAAAATTTTTAGCTGATAATTTCAGAATAGTGTCTATTCCCTCCAGACGAACTTCTGCTCTTTCCAACTGTCAAAGAGAAAAAACAAATTGTCATACTTATGTAAACTGTTAATAACTGTCATAATTATGTAAGTGGCACATTTTTTGTTCATGTTACCTGTTTTAATAAACATTTTCTCATTTTTTCTACATCCACTGGCTCTTCTTTAAGTGCAAATTCAACAATAGTGTTAAGGAGGGCAGACTGTGGATACAAGCCTTGAACATTTTGCTTCAGCCATTTGTATTTGTGGACACCTGTCACTGTACTCAAAATTGGCTGCCACTTATCCTGCAAAACAAGAAGGTAGCATGTCAAAACTTTTTAAACTATTTCAAAATACTGAAAATATAAAGTTATTTCATGTAAAACAATTTCCAAATTTAAAATACTGGGAGGTCCGGGGGGAAAATGAAAACTTCCTCAAAGTCAGGAAAGAGCTTATTATTTTAAGTCATTATCTTTTTTACTATTTCTACATAAAATTTCAAATGTCTTAATATTAAAAAAGAGGAAGCAATCCATCACAACATTTAATTTTGAAATGAAACTTTATCTGAAGTTATCAATAATTTAAAAATTAGAGAAGGTATATTTACATTCACTAAATACATAGTGCAACCTTATTTTTAAAAACCATTCCAGGCTTCAGTGAAACAACATGTCATACTTAATTATACATCCCAAATCTCAATATCAGAACATTAAATGTTAAGTTATAGCATTCATGCTTTAGCTAATTCTTTTTCTCTTTTTATTTTTATTGACAAGGTTGATTAAAAATCTGGTATCATACCTTGGGTGATTTGATTGGTATGGGCTTTTTATCTATAGGTACAGGACTGTGAGGTACCACACAAGATTCTTCTAAATCACTTTCTTCATTTCCTATTTTGGATTCTTCTACATCAGCAGATTCAGATTTTTTTGGCACTATAAAAAAAGTATTATTTTTTCATGCAGTCTGATTACATTTTACAGAGGCACATTTTTAGGTTTGCATGATAACCTAAGCACATACAATGCTTAAGATCTGTCTGTAATAAAATGGAAATGTATTCTTGGTGAACTGTATGTCTAACTATTACCAAATTAACTCTGGTATTATCTGCAATATGCTTTTATCTTTAAAGACAAACTTGAAAACCCCTTTGGTGTCTGTTCACCACATTAATTTATTTCCAGTTAAGTTACTCCTTGACTACACTTTAATAAAACATAATTGCTAAAAATACGTCACTTCCAGTGGAACGTTACTAAAAGCAATCCAGATATGATATTGTACAATCCTTTTTAATACATTGGAACATGAAGAAACACACCTCAACTTGACACTTTCATTTGCCAGTTCTTGCAGTAGGATCTAACATGAAACCAAAGGTTTAGAAAACTACATGAAAAAGCAGCAGAAAGCAAATGGCTTTGATTCTTTATCTAAGAAGAGCCCCATATAGCAGCAAACCTTGAAATAAGAAGGATTTCCATTGTTTCAAAGAGAATACAACATGAATTCTGCCTTACCTCTTTTTTTCCTTTTTTCTCTAATGATTTTCTGAGCTACCCTTCGCCATCGGGGCAAGGAACTAAGCAGTTTAAATTTGGACATGATAGAGAGATCATTGCAAACAGCAGGACGCAGCTCATTGAATAAGAATCTCAAACGCTCAATGACGGGAGCACACACTTCCTTGTAAGAACGCCCTTGCTCCTGATGTGTCTACAACAGACATTGAAAGATTAAATTATTGTATAATACACAATTAAATGAACATAAAACTTTTCAATAAAACACTTCAAATGAAAATTATTCTTAACAGCAGCAGCTAAGAGGCTTACCTTAATCAGTGAGCATTTTGCTTGGTAGACAACGCGACACACATCCACTACAGATTTTGGTAAGGTTTTGTGCTTTACCTGGTCAACTCCAAGGGTACCAGGATGAACAAGAGACAGTGCTACATGACCTTAATGGGAAAAGACAATGTTTGAATATGCATTTCCATATCCATCCAAAGCAGAGTTTACACTGGTCAAAACAAACACACCACAAGCCTACCTACCCAAATCTTCGTGCTTTAGAAGACAACACAGTAACAGACGTCCTACTTCTTCCACAGGATGCTCAGGAGGGAATGTGATTGGTGTTGTTAAGTGACACTGTTTACAGTATCTCTCTATTTGACACAAGAAGTCCTAAGGAAACACACAGCAGTCTCTGTTTAACTTCGGTTTTAAAATACAATGGAAGAACTCAAAATATAACAGGCAGCATTTAAATAACACTGAATTACCTCCACAATCTGAACTAACATTGCTGAGATATAATACACAGTGTGTGCAATTTAACACACAACAACTAAAACCCAATACTATAAATATCCTACATCCTTTCTCCTGTATGAAGAGAGAAATGTATGACTCAAAGAATAAAGCTACTACTGCTTTGATCTCCTCATGAGATAGTCAGGTCACCTAACACAATTTTCAATCGTCTTTTGATAAATCATATCATTATCATATTCCCAAAGACAGACTTAGGGTTTTTTTTCATAAAAGAGCTGAACTCAGAGGGTTAGAAAATCAGAATGTATCACAGAAGATAATGATCAATGTAAATAACAGGGTTTTTCACAATATCCACAATTCCAACCATGTGAAACTTGAACCTCAAGGCCTAAAGGGATTTTAAGACAAAGACATACATGAATCTAAAACATAAAATACATTTGCACCTTGACAAAAAAGCTCCATGTCAGTTCAGCTGGAGGTGAGCAGGATCTCACAATGCTACCAAAACTTGACAGGAGAAGTAATGCATTACTAATTTTTTGTAATACTCAAATTATTTAGTTCTCCCACTCAAAAATTTAGAAGAAATAACATACTGTTATGCTATTAAGTGAAATATACACATTTTATCCATTAGCAATACTCAACCATTCCTTTCACAAAAAATAATTCTGAAATAACTTTTTCAATTGCTTTGCTCTAACCTTTGGAGAATTTTCACCACCAATACCACCCTTCAGAAACAGTGTCTGTGCACAGAACTACTGAGGGCTTACCTTCACAGTGTGATCTTGAATATTATTATCTGCAATAGCTTGGAGAAAGGGTTGTGAATGGTCACTCAAAGTCAATCGATGTGTATATAGCTTTGATTTATTTGGGGTAGTGTTACCAGGTGAACTGCAATGGTCTTCATCTTTTTCCTCATTGTAACTGTAATGAATCTGACTAGTTTGCAAGCCTCCAGAAAAGATTGATGATTTCAACCATTCTAAAATAAAGAAAATATGAGTGAATATTCTGATCAAAGACTAAGCTATCGAGACTCAATTTCCTCTAATAAAATTCATTCACAGGCTTCAACAACATTGAGCAAGTTTCTCACTTGCTGAAAATTTTTCACAGGAAAGAAGAGTTCTTTAACCAAGAAACAATTAACTAACAGGGCAGCCATCATATGTTTTGAGATACAAGGCCTTAGCAATTTTTCTGCCATTAATATTGAACTATACCTTCTATTCACCAAAACAAGACATCCAATAAGAAAACATTCCATACCACATGATCCAGGCACTCTTAACTGACAACAAATTGGCGAGATTGGAGACTGTGTAGCATTGTTTTATATTTAATGTTGCATACTATGAAACTCTGAATTAAACTGCTCAAAATTATCTAATCCCTATTTAAATCTTGCTAAATTATTGGGATCTTGATGAGTGTGGTATATTAAGAGTGTTAACGTTAAGAATAAAGAACTCCTACAGAAGATGTCAAGTCTAAAGAAGTGCTAAATTTTAAGTTAACTTATTTGCCCTTTGTCTTTTTCCTGTATGTTTTTGACAAATACTTATCACTTATTCAAGCTCAAAATGGCATCCTACTTACTGGCACATTCAATTTCCAGGGGAGAAAGTGGTGTGCTCATTGCCAGGTAGGAAGCATGCAGTCCAAGGAGAAGACCCAAATTCCGTTCTGTGTCTATCAGAGGTGATGACAAAGTGCTGATATCTGGTGTTGTAATCACTTCCTGGTCAGGCTGCACAAAAGAAACAGCAATTGTAAGCTAGAACTGAGCCCCAATAAGAAATCTGACAGCAAAGCAATGCTTGTCTTTAGTAAGCATTTAGCCATTATAACATTTTTACCTCTATGTATTGGCCAACACAGAAGGCGTGCATTGATTCCCTTGTGTCCTCAAACTGCAAAGCAGCTTCCAAAGCAACAACTGGGTCCTCACCAGCAAACTGAGCTAATGAAAGAATGAAGTAGTCAATACAATATCTAAAAATCTGTTAATTTCATCTGGTTTTGAAACAAAAGTAATTTGTGTCTTTAAGTCAGATGAAAATTCTCACCAAGTATGCTACTGCCAGTTAAAGACTGGGTTTGGAAGTCCTTTATATCATACACTTTCCCATCAATCACTGTCCAAAATCCTCCATCTTTGTTGTGGTTCTCTAGATCAGCCTTACGTATAAGTGTCACCTCTTCATTATTTCTGCAACTCTGGCCAGTAAAAAATGAACCTATCCATACAAAAAAGAAAAAGGAATTTATCAATAGCAAATCAGAAAGTAAGGGGTTTTTGGTGGACACTATTTTAATAGTTGCCTAATCCAATTGTTCACATCTGTTCAAAAGCTGCTTATTTTTTATATTCTCCAAAGTAAAAGTGATTATTATGCTCCTGTCTACATATTGTGCAATTAAACTGTCTGAATACTGTGTTCCTTTACACACTAATCTTTAATGTCATCCTGCATTGCCAAGCTAGATGGCTGTTTTTTGTGGAGGTGGAGCAGAGCAATCAGTTTTTTGCTAAATCACTCCTCAAATCACTTCTTCCTCCAAATTACTTTGGTTTTATTACTCACTTGCCTGCAAGGAATTTGCTGTATATTTCATTTCAGCTTAAATTCAGATATTTTAATATAAAAGAAGCCTCTCTTTTGACCACAGACACAGCTCATATTACAAAGTGCCCTGAGAAAATAAAAATTCCTTATTTCAAAGTTTTTACATTACTCATTCTTTGTATTACAGACAGAATTTAGTAACAAAATGCCTAGATGTACTACTCAGGTTTTCACTGCAACTTTTTATACTAAATATGCAAAATGATGTGAATTAATTCTTGAAAAAGTTGCATCTATACTCTGCTTAATGCTTCCACTACATGTAACTTCCTTAAGAATGTACTGACAGAAATAAATACTGCCTTAAGACTGCCATATAATTTGGTTAATAAAACTTTGTACTGTGAAGTAGGATTCCCTTCCTGAGAGTAGTTAATGAACAGCTATCATTTTTATACAGCTAATTTATGAAAGCAGTACAGATGCTGCTAAGTTCATACCCATTATTCCTGGCCATGCTAAATCCTCATTGTCATCCCTTTCCTTTCCAGGGGCTAAGTGGTTAAATCTGTCTAGATGTTCCAGCAAGCCAGCCAGCAGAGGGATGGCACCAGCTTCCTGCATTAATCCAGCATTTTTGCTGAGGAGTAGCACTATAGAAACTACCAGTTCTGGAAGAAGAATGCCTAAAAACAAAAAACAAACACAGAAGATACTCACAATTAGTTCAAGTTCTACATTCACTGCATTGCAGAAGTAAATAGCCATTATATATTCTGCCTTTGACTACAGTTGAGTGTTACAAAGCTCTTGCCTTCCTCATTGAATTTTCCCTCCTTCTCTCCCATTAACCAAAAAATTAAACTAACTTCTTCTTAGCCATTTAGAACTTTCAATGAAGTCTTGAAATTCCATGGAAGGGGAAGAAAATAGGACAAGTAAAAATCTACCTGTTAAATCTCCATCCACGACACAAGATACTTCAGCAAAATGCCTGTGACTAGTACAAGCAATGCTGGTTGCCACAGGGAGTATATCACCAATGTGTGTGCACAGAAGAGCAGTGTATTTCTTCAGTAAAGAACCAACACCTAAGAGGTCAGGACCTGTATAAAAATAAAGGAAGAGCACAGAAAACTATCACATAATTATATTTAATAAAAATACTTCAAAAGCTGACAAACTCTTCTGAAATTATGCCACTCAATATCAGCACTAATTTAGGAAATCACATTTTTAAATTATTTTTTAAAAGTTTATTATCCAAATCCTATTACTTAACAAAAAAAGAGATTTCACTTACAAAAAACAATGTCAATAAACTTTCAAATACTATTCAGACAGCAACTAGGCTGATAAACAAGACAAGAAGATAAACTAAAATAAGAAACTGCTATCGTACAACATCTATTACAGAAATACTTAGGGAGGGGTCAGAGGTCATATGCTTTTATTTTTAAAACCACAACTTACTGTATGTATTAGGGAGCTGGCCAACACAATCTGCTGGGTAAAGTTTGCTAACAAGCAGACGCTGAAAACGGAGCAACAGGTCCAGAGAAGCAGATCTCTCCTTGTTATAAATTTCTTGGTCCATGCAGGAAGAAATGCGACGAGCAACATCTTTGAGTTTGGCTATGGTCTGTGAAGCAATGTTCCTAAGTGGTAAAAAAGTATCACTTAAGGGGAGCTCAGTGAAGACAGTCCATTAAGCTTATGCTACAGTTTCACATAAATATATAAGAAACCTCTGCAAAGTTTCTATGCAGAACTTTCATTCCTTTGCATTGCAGTACTCTGAAAATCAATGGCTTTATGGATACACATTAGTTAAAAGGATTTGTAAAATACTTCAAGTTTATGCTTTTTGTCATCACTCACTGCAAAACACAATCTGACAATCTTTACTGAGAGGGTGCAGTGAAAGCACTACACAGCTCAAAATAATCTCAGTACTGATTAAACTAAATCGTTGCCATCGCAGTTAAGTGAAAAAGTAAAATAAATTTCTTGGTAAATTCATAATTATTTCATGCTATACATTCTCTGTTAAGTTCTCCTGTAGCTCCTCTGGCTGACATAAAGCAGCTTTGTTCTCAGCACCCTAATTGGTCATGCATTCATAAGTCTCAGTAAAGAATATAAAATTGAAGTTCCTTCGCTGCTTACAGTCTCCTTGAGGCAATTCTAAACAAATGGGACAAAATATTCAGTTCTAAACAAATTTGCAGTGATTCTCACACTTTGCAAGGACAGTCTTTTAAACATTTGTCATACATTTGATACAAAAGCTTTCAGATACTTCTTTCAGAGATAAACTATCAAAATCCATAAAAGCAAGGCAGTCCTCCTAGAATTGGGTAATTTAGCACAGAACATTACTCCTTGGCAAACATAACAAAGCAGAACTGCAGATAAGCTACAAGAATGTTCAATTATTTTGAATTCTGAGGAGCTAAAAAAGCTAGCAAGAGACTTCATTTGCAGCCAAAATTAACCATTGTTCAGCTGACTAGTTCACAGAACATCTAAGTACATCTTCTGTACAAAAGTAAAAGACAAATTCCAAACAATTACCTTAGTAACTGCTGAATTAACTGAACTAATGGTAAACTCTGTTTTCCTGCAGATTCATAGATTCCAGTGTTAATAAGATCTTTGTCCAGTGGAGTTCTGCTCCTATGAAGTGTTGATGCATTTGCTTCTTGTTCATCAATTTCTTTTTCTTTCTGTGCTTCTTTTTTAGCTTCAATGTCCTAAAAAAATAAATCAGGTAAAAGAAAACACACAAACTTATGCTATGATTATGAAACATTTTGCTAAGTAGTATTCATGGTAATAAGATCAAGTTACTTTTACCTACAGCAAAAATGAAACAAAACATGTTTGTATACCAAACAAAATGCGTATTGTACATTCTATAACAACCACACGGGCATATAATTAAAATGAAAGAATTCATTATAGTTATAGAATTCATTATAGAATTCATTCATTCTATATATATAGAATTATAATGAAAGAACTTCATTATAATAAAGAAGAAAGACAAACGCAGGGATGAGGGCGGTGAGGGTAAAAAAGAGTAAGGGAACTCCTCAAAACCATGCCAGTAGCTGCTGCACAGTTCACAATGGAAGGAACATTGACTCTTCCATTTTAGAAGTAACTAGTCACCTGCAGAAGAACCTGAACTGCAAAGCTGATGAACCATACCTGAATTTCTGCAGTGATAGCAGCGTTCAATGCAGACTCTAAGCCTCCATCAGCCATCAAGCTGCCCACCAAGAGATCAATCATAAATCTACGCCCCGGACTCACATTCATTTCGTTTCCTGAAACTAAGAATGGAAGAAGCTCTTAATGAGGTCCCAGTGCAAGGCCCAGACAGAGAGGCTCCAGCCTGAGGACCGACCTGCACTGGGCAGGAGCGCCGAGAGCGCCCTGGCGCGCTCCTCGGCCGTGGGCAGCAGCACGGACCAGCCGCTCTGCAGCACCGCCTGCGCCGCCGACTGCACCGTGTTCAGCACCCCCGCATTGCTGGCCAGGGTCACCACCGTCTGCTTCAGGCTGTTCAGCAGCATGCTGCCCAGGCCTAAGCCAAGGCATTCTGGATCCACCTGGTGACTAATGGCAGCGTGCAGCTGAAAAATAGAAAACAGGGAGGGGAAGAAAAGTTTTAATTAACAAGTGATATGAATTTGAAAGTCATTCCTGGAGCAAGTAAGTTCAGTGACCAAGATACAAACTTTCACCTCCAAATTGAAGGGAAATGCTGGCTTGCCTGCATCCTGAATTTAAACCAATACTCAAAGATTATGAATGTTAAGTGTAAGCCCCAAAGTTCTGAAGTATACCTAAAGAATAAACTAAACTGTTTCTGCATCACTACATTATGTTAGAAAAAATAGCTCATTTTCAGTGACTGCCAGATACCCATTGAAGAGGTCATTCACTTTTAAAAATGCTATTTAAAATTCATTGAAATGTTCGAAATCCAAGTATACAAGGCTTAATCCATTTAGATATTGTTTTTATAGTTCATTCTTAATGAAACCCAGAAGCTGTCAAGAACAAAAAACAACCACTAGATGCCAAATTTCAAGGAGTATAAAATGATAGTGCAGTTATTTCACTTTTTTACATCAGTGGAAGTGTTTTAAGGCACATTAAAGGTTATAGTTTTCATCCAAGAAATTTAGTGAAAACATTCAGCTCACTGACTGCCCCCAAAGTGTATTAAATTAAAGGTACCTGAAGTCTTAGAAGATTTAATGTTGCCACAGCCATACACTCCTTTTCCTGAGGAGGGGGCCAATCAGAGGATCCATCCATTCCCTCAGTCACTTGTCTCAGTAATAGATCCAGCTGCTCAAATGTCATGGGGCAAACATCCACCACAAAAGGTACCCGCAAGCCTATTGACCACTCTGAACATGATGACCAAGCAAAACTCTATAAATGGAAACAATACACAAAGTTCCACAGTTAGTTATTTTCTAAATATGACACTGACTACTGATAGGAGTGTAAAGCTAAATCTGCTTTCAAACAGTAATAGATGATGTGCAAATAATACCAGCACTGTCAAAGAGAATGCTCCACTTGCATCCTTGGAAATGTACATAAACCCATACAAATCCAGAACTCTCTCATCACATTTTCCAATGTGCTGTCACACCCAGATATCTCACTATTTCTGTGACAGGAAACATTCTGCTGACAACTTCTCAATTGCTATATCACATACAACAAAACAGGTAAATAGCTACTTCTCAGAACACCCAACAGAGAGAAAGCTGATCATCCCTTTTTGGCAGAACAACTGCACAAGATTTGTTTTTTCCAAAGCCTGGATTTACTCAGAATAAGGAAGAATACAAGAAGTCATTCAAGCACATAGTGAAGGATCAGGATTAGAATACAGAACTAACCTCAGTGGGAGGTAAAACCAAATAACTCAAAAATAAAACCTACCTGAGCAGGTCCACAAGCAATTCCAACGATATGCTTTGTGTCTAAGCCTGGGAGAGCTGCAGGCTCCGGTTTAGTGATACGCAAAGTATCGAAATGCTGACACTGGTCATTGCTCCCCCAGCTGTGCACCTCACTATCTTCAGTCAGTGCCAAACAATGGGTAGATCCAGCTGCCACATCTATCACTTTCTTTCCTGGTAGGACAGTTAAGATATTGAAAATATAACTTAACTTAGATATTACAATCAATGACAGAAAAATAGCAGAGGTAATGAAAACTACGCTAATTACAACCATGCTTAACATGGAACATATTATGGTTGTCAAGAGTCTCATTTCTGCTTCAGTAGTAGATAGGAAGACTACAGCAAAGCATAAACCAAGAGACAGTTAAGTGCAGAAGCTTATAAGTTTTGAAAAAATCTACTTTGTGTCTCTTTTACTTAGAAACTTTTTTGGCAAAGAGTTATTTAAACATCTCCCTGTCTATGATGAGAGACCGCAAAGTTGTTCTCATCTGCATCATTCAACATCTATGAATAACAATTTAAAGGAAAGACAGAGCATTAAAAAAGTTCTCATCTTTCCCTCATGTTTCTCACAAATGAAAGAAACTGTTTACACTCTATTACAAACAAGTCAAAAGTCAAACATAGCTTTAATGACATTATTTGTAGCCTGTTATTTTTATTTATTCCATTCACTTGCCTTAATCTAAGCTTATAATTATAAAGTTTTTTTTTATTTGCATGACAGTGCAAACATACTTGCTATAAACAACCATTTCTGTGAACCCAATAAAAGAAAAGCAGTAAGAATAAAGAGAACACAAAGCATGCAGCATTTAAAGTAGTCATAACATATTATTTTTAAGTCTGCTAAAGTCTTGTAGGTGTAAATACAGAAGTGATGAGAAATGCACATTATCACGTTTTTCAATGCTATTGGCATAAAATATGACAGAGTACATAGTATCATCACTCAAAGTAGAGTTCATTTGTGTTGGTTAAAAAGCTCCAGCAACAGAAAGAGCGCTGGAATATTTCCAACTCTTTAATAATAACCTTAACTCTTTCAATAACCTTACTAATTACCTTTCAAGCCTTCCAACAGTTTGGGATATCGAACATGCTCTTCTGTCCCATGTCCAAGTCTCTGATTGTCACCTTTCCCCCAGGTGTAGACCTGGCCATCTTTGGTTAAAGCAATAGAGAACTGACTCCCACAGCGTACTTTCACAATGTCCAGATCTTGAAGCTTTTCTATCAGCTTGGGAGTTTTGCAACCATCACTGCCTCCTCTTCCCAGTTTTCCATAGTCTCCATCACCCCAAGACCAAACCTGACCTTTAAATCAGGAGAAAGAAAACAAAAAAAGATTGTACTGCTTTTTCATGTTACCAAGTCATATGTTTTAACAAGTACTTAAAAATCCAAGATTCTATAACAAGCATAAATTTTAAATTGTATTTTAAGAAAAGCAGCTCCAAATTGATTTCTAATACTTTGCGACAATAAGAAAGAACAGTATTTGAAAAGTTTTCAAGTTGAAAAAACTAAACATAGAAAGTGCAACATATAACATGCACTGAAAAATCTATCAGTGTACGGAAAGTCCTTCTTAAAAATGCATGAAGCATAGGATTTACTGTAAATCAAGAAAGTTAAAAATTGCTTTATTTTCTTTTTATAAGAACTTACAAAATGTTTTCCACATCAAATGGCCAGATTGTCTGTTAAACCTATTTTTATTTTCAGTTTATATCATTCAAGCATTTCTCTAAATGAAATGGCCATGTTTATCATGTTCTTTTGAAATACACAACTAACTCTTAGTCCTGATGTAAAAGCTTAGAAAAAGCCAAGTCATTCTGCATCTGCAGTAAATAAAATTATGATTCAAGAATGGTAAACCCATGCATGGCCAAAATTAAAGTCCCATTTTCCATTCTGATGTATTTGTGTTCCCTACTTGCATAATCAGAGTCCCTAAGGTACTCTGATAAAACAACAGGAGCATGCTAGGCAGAGACCAAATAGAGAGAAAAATTGATAAAATCTGGGTTTTCATTTCCTGTATGAGTATTCATACATGAGTATTCATACTGTATTTCAGTTTTTAAAAAATGCCCATCTTATTAACCAACTATATTTCAAAGGAAAAACTAGCTTCAAAGAACTCTCTGCTTTCTAAGAGATGACTTTGGGGCTTGACCTCACAATGAAACACAGATTTCAAATTTGTCTCATCCCAGGCACCTTGGTCAGGGATGTTGGAAAGATGAACTTCCATGCAGCTTCTCTTTGATACTTCCAAGGGGTTAACAGAGACAGCTCTCCTACTCTAAATTCTGGCTCTTGTGACAATGAGATATTTGCACTTAAATAGTAACAAATAAAATTTAGACACATGCACGTGTATGCATTATTTTATAGGTCCATTATACATTTACATGAAATACACTAAATCATGAAATACACATCATATTTACTGGAAATATACAGCATAACTCAATATATTTACATATTCATAAGGAACATGCTGCATATCTACACATGGAAATACCTCTGCAACATTATATACAAAATGCATAAACGTACACATTTATTTCCCCAGAAGGAATTTCAGCTTCAAATTCTTACAGAATTCAAACTGCTATAAATAAGCACATCTGCAATATAAATATCTTCAGAGTAAAAGGAAGGCCAGGCAGCCATACTTAAAACTTCAAGTTTTGTTTTGCTACTAACCATTTTCAGTAACTGCAAGAGTCTGAGCATCTCCACTCCCACACGACACATCAATAACTTTGAGTCCTTTCAGCCCCGTGACCAGCATTGGGATGGTCTGATCTTCACTGGAACCTTCAAAACAAAGTGATTCTGTGAGAACAAAAACTCAGAAGGCCTGACAGGTTATTTTGTTTGGTTTTTTTGCTTCTTTGCTTTTGGATGTTGCGTTGTGTGGGTGTAGGGCAGCTTTGTTTAGTTTTGTTTTCAGATTTGAGTATCATGACTAAGCTCCTGTAGTGTTTCTGAGATAGCCAACAAGGATTTAACCCATGAAATAGTCTAAGCTTCACAAGGAAAGGAACAGAGAACATTGCAGATTTTTCTTCTCCATCCAACTGCTGATTTCCAGATAACTCAGGGAATAAAACGGGTTTGAGACAATCCCTCCCACAATAATTTCAATTCACATGAAGTCACATAAGGTGCTCAAATCAGCTTTAGGTGGGATGAAAGATCATTTGTGACAGGCACCAAATTCTTCAACAACTTATTTGATGGTATAAACTAACTCACCATGACCAAGCCTGCCATAGTTTCCTCGTCCCCATGTGTACAGCTCTCCCTCAGCAGTAATGGCTGCACTGTAGGTGCTTCCACATGCAATATGAACAACATGTTTCCCAGCCTGCTTCCCAGACAAAGCAGATATCATCTTGGGTTCCTCCAGAGGCCTATTTAAAGAGAAGGTGACATATTTCACAAAAGGTGATTTGACGAGTAGTTGATAAAAGGTGTGACATACTCATCAGAATTACTGCAATTCTACCTGCAAGCCTTATTATTAGTCTGAAGTAACAAAATATAAATAGAGCTAGAAGCCAAAATTAAGTTCAAATTGTTCAGCAATATACAAACCACTGAAGGGATATCTAACAACTGCAACTTTTGTTTCTAATTGAGTTAATGCAAATTTTTTAAAAAATGTTTGTCTATTGTTAAAAATATTACCTTCAATTACTGTATCTGAACAATTAATTTCATGACACTGATAACCCTTTTTCTTGCTTTAGAGGGAATTCTGCACTGGGGGAAGACACCTAAAATCTCTAAACTGTATTGATGTACACCCTCATACAATATTGTTGTAGGAGACTGCTGTCACACAAAAGCAGGAGAGTTATGCTCAGGAAAAATGGAATAACATGCAAAACCCTGCTTCAACATGTTTGCCAGAATTTCAGAGAAAATGTGCTCTGGATTCATAAAACCATTAATAAAAGGTCTAATAAAACTGCTCACCACTACACCCTCCACCCAGAAGTATTTCAGAAAGTAGCACTAATAGAGAAGTGGGAATATTCTAGAAAGAAAATATGCAAGTTCTGTTCAGTAACAGAGCCAAATGTCAAATGCTGAACATGGTTTATATACACAACAAAATAATCTTTACTATTAATTCAGAACACTTGCAAATAAATGTTATGATTATTTTTCATACATACACTGTATCCCCATGACCTAGTCTTCCACCATCTCCACAACCCCAAGAGAAAACTTCACCATTTGCTGACAAAGCCAGATAGTGGTGCCCATCTGAATGTGCTGCTATCTTCACAATATTTCTGGAAGCCAGACTCTGCACTAGCTGTGGTCCCTGTAAACCAAACAAAAGCAATATTCTTACAAAGTCTGCTGACATTTTCCATCACATAACTAGGTACAGTTTTCTTACTTCCAGTTTTAACAAAACTTTGCTCTCAAATTAATGAGATGAAGGCATGAAGGAAAAAAAATGGTCAAATATGACAAAAAGCAATGCTTTGAAGTTAGTTGTTCCCATTTTTACAGGTCTTCATTACATATGAAAACGATGTTTAATTTAACATTACAGGCTACCTTAGTGACAAAGGCTTCTATTTACAGTATATTTTTGTTTGAGAATCTACACAGCTTGGGCACAGCTATATCAATAAAGTGAAATCCATTTCATATCTGCCAATTTCTGAAGTTACCAAGCCCAGCATATCAATAAAAGCAAATATCACTGTATCCAATACCTCTAGCCTGGCAGAAATTACAGAACCCGTATGCTTTTCAGCAAATCAACCCAAGAGACAAACACCACTATTTCTGAAAGTTCAAATACAACACTACAGAATGCTCACAAAAATCCATCTACGCTCCTAAGAAACTGCAAATATTTACAAGAGGAAACAAAGTAATACAGAACAAATTTTTAAAAGCACATAAAAAACTCTCACCAGAGTATCGCTGTTGTATGCTTGAGTATAAACTCTTCCATTTCTAGATAATATCAGAAAACGTTTCTCTGCACAAGCAACCTGCACAACACCAAGGTTGGCCAGTCCTTCACACTGAATTGGACCACTCACATTAGCATAGTATTTCCAACCTATTAATCCCCAAGCAATGACCTCTTGCAGTGATCCCTAGGAAATAAAATTCCATAAGTACAAATTTTGTATTACACAGCTTATTTTTTAAACCTTTACATGCCAAATATGTTCAAATCTGAGACCATCATTCTTTCCAATACTCAATAAAACCAACTAATAAGAATATACAAAAAAGACTTACATTCATCACATTCAGTTCAGTCTGGTACTAAATGAGCAATAAATATCTATGGTAAGAGATTCAGAAATTTTTCAGGCTAGAAAGTTTGGTATTTACTTTGTTCTTTTATTTTTTCAGTATGTCAGATCCCCAATATTTATAAAGTCTGGTCTTAAGAATCTACTCTGAGAAACACAAGGAACAGTTCAAAATATGGCAGAATTAGCCACAGTGTGATAAGACAGAATGGTTCATAAACCCTCTAAGGTTCACTGAAAAGGGACAGATGTAATAAAAGTTACCCAAGTAAGACCAATTTTGGAACTCAAGGTTATGTTGTGAAAATCAGAATTTGAAGAATCTTAGGAGCTGTTTTCCTTGCATTCTGAAATGCAGTTATGCTTTTAGGAAAAACATCTTCCTGTACTTGATATTGCAGACAATTACCTTGTGAGATGTAGGAGAGCTGCACTGTGGAGGCATACACGGGGTGGCAAGGCGGTCTAAATGGGCCATGATCACCACAGCTGTTTGTCTCAGATCAATCGCCAGCTCATTGTCCTGGGGCAAAGTCAGATACCTCAGAAAACTTTCATTTGGACTTAGAGGGTAAGTCAGGAGCTAGAAAAAAGAGCAGTCAGAAAAACATTCAAGGTATATCTATGAGACTACACATACAGATGCACAATAAAGTTTAGACAAGATGACTATCTGCACAAGTGTAAGAGGAAATTAACTCTGCACATCTTTTTTTTACATTAGAGAAAAATTCGAAACATGAATGTTGACAAAATAGTCAGATTGTGTATATAATAGAAAGTTACAAGCATAATAAAATTGATTTATTACATTTTATCAACCTTAGTAATATTCACTAAGAGTCATAGTTCAATTAATTTTAAACACAAAATAAAAACAATCCAAACATGAAAAAAGCTACTTAGCCACATCTAAATTCATTATCACATGAGTATTAACTATGAAACACAATGCTTAACCTCTAATAATGCTGTGACATTCTTCCCCCACCTCAAGAAACTCAAATGCTCACATGAAAACCAAACGACCATGGTGTATATACATCCTCTACAGAAAGCACCACCACCAATTTTGTTTGGTTAATTTTATGATTATTTTAGCTAGGCAAATGAGATTTGATTCCAACATAATGTCTCTTTTAAACAATCCAAGAATACGTACCTGAATCTCTTCCTCAGTATTGGGCATGTCTTTATTACATATTATACTCTGAAATCTTTGCAGCAAAGGTAGAAGGGGTGCACTTGTTCCCTGTGCAGATCGCTCATTATCTGTTTCCCTCGTTCCATTATCCCAAAGTTGAAGCAGCAACATAACTGCAGATAACATTTGGCTGAAAGAGGGAATCAACATTTTCTCTTAATAAGCATCCCTAAAACCACTGGGTTAGGTTATCTATACACTTAAATCTCTACATTTTTAAGTTTAACAAAATCAGATGCCAGGGCTTTCTGTTTCAAACAGATTATCAAAATATTAAAAATGGATTTTGCAACCTAGATAGTATTAGATCTTAATAACCCCTACCTTACTGAAAAGGTGCATACACTTTGAGCCACAATTATAATATTAAACCCAAATCCATGAAGACTGAAGACTGTCAGCCCATTCCAGCAGTAATGGTTAAAAATCAGAGTGCTCGTGCTTCTCACCTTAGTGTACCCCTCTGCACTGCCAGTTCAAGCAATATGGCAAGTGCCAAGTGCTGGTCTTGCAAAGGAATGTTTCCTGGCCCTTTGGTACTGGGAGCTCCATGCACATCTCTATTTAGAAGTCAAACAACATTCATTAACAAATAGGACATAGTACACAATTGCTTACCAAAAGCATCTACAGCATCCCAAGAACCACTAAACTTACAGAAAAATATCAACGGGGTGATGAAAGCAGCTGAGAAGAAAAGCCCACATATTCCAAACTAGACCTAGTTTTAGAGAGACAGCTAGGCTTTGAAAATGTCCCAAGCTTCACCATCTATCTACAGCTCTATTAAACATGCTAAGAACATTAAAAACATTTTTCACAGGTGAAATTCAAATATGTTTTATGATTTTCACCTTAACGATGTAGTTCCAGTACTGAAAAGACATTTCTAGTAACTACTGTGAAAAGATAACTTGAAGCCTAGTTAACAGGGAAAAGTCCAACATGAGTGTATTTCCCCTCATGCAAAAAAAAATCTGTGTTATTTTACTATTTTTGAAGGCCATAATTAGGAGTACACATATATAGTATTACCAAAGTATTCTTTTGTGGATATATTTACATTAATAAAACAATTCTTTTGCTAAGTCTTCATGCAGTGATTCAGAATATCCCAATTCAGATTCTTCTTAAGCAGTTAAAATCATTAAACCATATTTAAAGTGCATCATTTCAATAGTTCATTAATTTTTTGCTTGCTTGTAAAACAACACTAGAAAAAGAAGGAAATCTTTCAAATTTTCTATAAATCACTATGTTTATACCACCAGCTTCTGAAAGATGCAAGCTTGCCATGTAACAGCTCGAAAGAAGAAACTTACCCAGTCACAACAGACCTTAGGAATTTAGTAGCTCTTTCTACCACTTCCAGCCACACAGAAGATACAGTCCCTTCATCAAAAAGGGATGCCTCTGGTAGAGCTCGCAGTGCATCAAGTGATTCCTGTAACAATTCACTGCACAAGTCTGCATCTTCACCTAAGGAACACAGCAAAAGCAGTTACATTCCCACCTTTACAGAAGTCAGAGAAATTGTTGTGCACAATAATTTGTGGAGTTTTTTTCAACACAAGACATAAGTTACGCCCTGCAGACAAATTTCTCAGTTTTCAGATGGATATTTGACTGCAAGATGATGAAGAAATCTTCCAAAAAAATACATAAAATTTAGAGAGGTGAAAATCCAAACCAGCTCATTTCACTATGCAGCCACTGAGAAAAGAGCAGAACTAGGGCTGGCTGGAATAAGCTCACACCTGCCATTTGACCAGACAGTCCAGACTGATACAGGCAAGTTTAGTGGCATAGGGGACAATTCTGCCAACCTCCACGATTTGACAATAGCTGACAAGTACACACACTAAACACAAGCTTCACACTCCAAGCTTTTTCTAATCTGCTACTACCATATAATAATACAGTGGCTTGACCTTGCCTGAAGAATTAATCTAACTCTTCTGAAATCTAGCACGAAATATACATGCTTTTCAAGAAATCCCAACATACCTTCCTCAGCATAAAATATCCCAGAAAAACCCAACACTGATACTGGCTTGGGTGGCTTTGATCAGTAACAACATTGTTGGGCATAGCATCACATAAGCAAAATTATGCAAATCTATCATTCATAAATTTATAGTTCTATGCCAATATTTAACACACACACACTTTAATGAGTCACCTGGCTTCAAATGAAATGTGCATGCAATATGTTCAAGATTAGACCTACCTGATCTCCAGGCTCTACGAAGGAAAGCAAATGCAAATGAAAGTGCTGCTCGGGATCCAACACGTGCAAGTCCTTCCACACCTTTGCCTACAGGCCTTGAGCTAAATAAAATTATGTATTAATAGTTTCAGTAAATTTGTATTGCAATAATATATATTTCTGTTGTGATTATTTTGTATAACATACATTCAATGATTTTACGATTTTGCCATGTGCATGCATATACGATTAAACAATTATTTGCAAAGAATCGTAGCTGTGACTTGAGAAACAAGATGAACAACATCAAAATGTCAGCAACCAAAATTCAACTTCAACCACTTCAAAGAAACAATTCAATGTCCAATATCAAAAAGCTTCACAGAGAAGAATATAAACCAGACAAGAACAATGGACTGTCATAAAACATGCTATAGTTACTCAAAGTGAAATTATGATGCTTTACTCAAAATACACAAATATAAGGTACTTCATGTAATAGTTATTTACTTGGGAAGTCTCTATTTTTAGTTAGCTTGGACTGCATAAACTAAGCAAACTTTTTAATATCAATCTTTAATTATTGATAATTCCAGCCATTTGGTCATTATTTCTCTTTCTACTCAAGTGTCAATGCTAAAAATCTCTCTTTGCAGTTGCTGTACTTGTGTAAGGAAGAGAGAGATAGCTTTAAATTTTGGTAATATCCACTGGACTAATTTCATTTACGTTAACTTCTCTTCTCATACAGACAATCAAATTTAAGCAAGCTCCCCTTTGTAGTCAGTAACTAGCAATTCCCCACCACTTGCAACACTGAACCACCAAGTCTAGTTTGCTCTGTTGTGAGATTACAATGAAAGTGAACAACTCAGGACTTCCTTCAAGAAGTCATACTTTCATTTTTAGCAATCTGGTAACTTAAACATATCAGTGCTCTTTTTAATCAGAACAGAAAAAAATTTTAAGAGGACAGTCTATTCAGGGAAAGATATCCTTGTCACAACTCCAATCCCATAATAACTAGTTGTGATATCTACTTACATTCTTTTTTCATATCTGAATATAGAGACAATCTAACAAAAATTTCCCTAGCCAAATTACTTGTTTTGTCAGACAGATACTGAACCCTTTCTTTAATACCTTATCTGATAGATTTTTCTATTTTTATATCTGAAAGTAATCAGATGATTCCTTAGTCAGTTACTTCCCTTGAAATAGTTGCATATAAAATGCATAATTACATAATTTCTCACTCAAACTAAGGAAAACTATGCTCAGCTTTTTTGTATTAAATAGTTGCATAAAAAAATGCACAATTACATAATTTCTCATCCAAACTAAGGTTCTATATTCTGCTTTTATGTATTTGTACTTTTAAATTTATGTGCTTTAACTGAGCAACTATTGACAAAAATATATTAATGTTATTCAAACAATGTAATTTCCATCAGCACCATTTATGAAAAAGGCTTCTCTATACTTTCTAGCTGAACAGAACAAAAGAAATACTTCAATAAATCTATACTTATGGCTCAAAGCTGAATATCTACAGCAATGTATTACAATAAAAGCCTACTAGTACAAACAGAGACACTGTAAGAAAGCACCAGGCAAGAAGGAGGATTGATGGCAGGTTAACACTACTTAGTACAGTACAGGCATCTTAAGAAGTAAGAAGTTTTTTAACCATTAATGTTTCACAAGGAGGAATAAATCACATTAAGCCCTCACAGTTGATAACCTTTCCATGGTTTTTCTAATGGATTAACTTGTTCATGCATGTGTTACTACCTTTTCTTATCCACAGCAGGCAGAGGAACACTACTGCTTTTCCACTTGACTTTGACATTTTCCTGAAGAACTGCTCTGTTCAAAGCAATGAAATATCGTTCCAGGATAACCAGCCTCTGCTTTAGCCTCATAGCTGACAGAGCTGTTGTTGCAGTTTGTGTGGCCAGAGTTTGCTGCTCCTTTACCAGTACATGAAGACATTCCTTCAATTCATTCACGTCTGAGAAACAGAGAGATACCATTTTATGAACACTCATCTTTATTTTTCTTAATACTATATATAACAAAGACAAATTGAAAACTGTAAATTGACCAGCAGTCTGAACCCACAAACTCCCCATTTCTATATTTAATGCATACAGTATGACATAAATACAACCATATTTAAAACAGGTGTTTAGACAAAGGCTATCATCAAAACTGGTTTTGTCTAAACATATCTAAATCTTTATATTTCATGTTTGAAATTAAAATGTCACAGGAAATATCTATGCTTTTCAAAAAAACAAGTTAGACAACAAATTCTTATCATCACCCAAGCTCAGACTTCTCTTAAGTGCAGGCAAGTCCCTTGCAAGTCCCTTGCAAGTCCCCACAAGAATTTGTTTTCATTTTGCACTGATATGTATATATTTCTCAGAAGTCATAAAACTGCTCTCAGAAGCTCTGGAACCACTGCCAAGAGCTGCTATGCTTCTGAAACAATTAATGTCAGAAATTTAAGATGCTTTCAAGTACTATTAGCAAATAAAAGACCTGCCTTATGTACCAATGCTAGAATATTAATTCTCCTTTCTCCTCACTACAGCAAGTATGCCACAGCCCAAAGTCCTATTAATCTAATGGATGGTAACAACTACAGTGTCAAAAAATCATGACAAGAAAACACTCCAAAACAAAAATTTGGAAGCTGTATTTTTATATACTCTGTAGCTTTAATTTCTAAGACAAGCATCAACAATGTACATTCCTAAATGGGTTCTTTTCTGTCCCTTCATTAACAGTCTGATCACTGAGCCACACCACTCTGCTTTGCACTGCATTACTATACTTGTCCCCAAGCCAACCACATTTGTTGCCTGGCAGCTACACAGAAGTATCTTTGTTTTAAATGACACCTGACTAAGGGGTATGGAAAAACAACCATATGTCTGCATATATGTAACAACAGCTTGTGAGAAGATGGACGTACTTCAAAATAATTATAAAAAAATCAACCCTAAAACTTGAAAAATCAACATATTTTTTGGAGCAAGTGCCTCTGAACTATAGACATTTAGACACATGATGGTAGTCTCTATGGTTGAAGGTTTTATCTGAGGAAGCATAAAACTTCTTTTGCATCTGCAGCTGTAAAAAGTATTTCAAAGTTTTGTTCCTCATCTTTGTGTACCCAGGAAAGAATTCAAGCAGTCCTCTCTGTCGCTGGATCACATTGCAGTCACTTATGGTTTGCTGTCAGCCATAACCCCCAGCCTGTTTTCAACATTGCTACTCACATTTCACCATTTCATAATGTGTTACATTCCTTTCCCTAGGCAATTCACATCTTTCCACCTGACTATGAGGGACTTATTTTTCAACAAGAAAGAACAGATCAAAAAATATTCCTTGCAGTCAAGACCTCTCAGATGAAACTGATGGCAGCAATTATACATCCTGACTCAAAACAGCAAGAAATGTGACAAAACCAACATGAAATTAAACAAAAAGCCACACCATGCTTAATTTTAGCTCTACAAAATTTCCCAAACAACTGTGTAGCACAGAGCAAAAACACATACAAAAAAAACTAACCAAGCAACCAACCAAACAAACAAAAAAAAAACACCTAGCAGAGAACCACAACAGTTTATAGTCAATACTGACATTCCAGTTCCATGATCCATCTAAGCAAACTATTCAAAGACATAAAAATCAGGACTTTTTTCCTCCCTTCCTGAACACTAAAGTTCTATCATCCTCTAAATCCCACCAGGCTACAACACCAAAGTACAAAATGACCATGCTCTCTTCTTCAAGATACCAAGACACTTTGCTTAACACTGTTTGCTTTGATAAATAATTTTATCATGCAGATTCAGCTTCCGAATTATGGTCTCATATCTACAGAGGTAAAGAAATAGTCAATAAGCACAGATAAGGCACTTCAACACTTATGTTTGGGGAAAAGATTATGTTTGGTGCCACAGAAAACAAGCACTGAGTGATAGATTCAGCAGTCTGTCAAGTAATACAGAGGAACAGCATTCATCCTTTATTCCTTCCTGGCAAGTTACCTAATTGTGGAAACTCTCTAAAATTGTTTCTAGGAGTTGAAGACTTAGGTGAAAAAGCCCTTTGTTTCAAAACAACACACTTATGCAAAATCCATCATGGACTACCAGAAAGAAACACTTAGGAGAAGCAGAGACCACCCACTCACCAATCCTTCAGCAATTACTACAGAAGGAACTTTCCCTGAAAGTCTGAAACTGCACATCTTTCAAACCACTTTCATTCAGCCACAATGACATCCAGGTGTTACATAAATTAAGAAAGATACATTTTTTTGTCAGCAGAATAGCCTTGTTAAGGTTTAGGGTTTGACAGATTTTCTCAAACCTAGCAGGAGGTTAAGAAAGCTAGAGGAGAAGGCTGTGCCTTAACAATTAAAAATGGCTACAATTTAAAAAAGGCTTCCTACCAAAATTAAACAATTCTGCTTGTAAATATTTTATATAAACTTCCTCAGCATTTCAAGAAAGCAAAACAAAGTTCATATGCAAAGTGTAGAAATGGCTGGAATAGGAAATAGTATCCTTGTAACCCAGACATCTAAAAACTGAACCAAGGACTGTCTTGTTTTATTAAAAGTAGTACTACTTTTAAGTGACATATATCTGTACTTTTCCTCACTTTAAACCTTATCTTATTCCGTAAGTAAATTTATCTTTACAATAAATTCAGTTAATATTTCAAAAGGTTTAAATACATCTGGGAATCAACACAGTGAAACTCATTTCTATAAACTGATGAACTAAACAGTCTAATGAGAGAATAGCTTATTAATAGTAACGATTCAAATTTCATGTGAGAAGGTTACAGGGAACTCTTTAAACAAAACTGTTCATATGTCACTACACTAGGATGTTAACCATCCTTTGCAACACTATGCTTTGCTAGTTATTCTGTAAAGGGTGGAGACACATTATTTACCTATTCTGCACCTGCACTGTAGGAGTTGGAATCATACCACACCAGTTTAAATTCTCAAACCACCATTAGCAAAATACTTATTAACTGGCAGCTACAGTCAGGTATGTTGCTGGCTGCAGTACAGATAGGCAAGGGTTTTACCCTCTTCTGTTAAAATTTATCACATCTCCCCATCCCCTCAGCAAACAACAAAACTACGTATCTATACTTCTTAATTCCTCCTTCCAAAAGTTCTCTGCATTAGAAGGAAAAACACTGGAATTGTCTAACCCAGCCTATTTGACAGAACAGTGTTAAGAAGTGACATTATTCAGATATTTGAGCAGAATGGGACAAAACAACCAGGTGAAGACAGAAGCTTCTAAAACCATCTCAGCCACAGACAGAACACCAACCTGACAGCCTAAGACAGGTAGCCTGTCCAAAGGCAGTTTGCTCCTATTTTAGCAGCACAAAGAAATAAACTACCATGCTTTGTGGTTCCTTAACTCTCATTTCATTAGCTCTTCTAGGGAATACCTCATGCTTCTCACAGATAAGTTAGGCACCTTAAAAATGCCAGTAACAGACTCAAGCAAGGTTGACTCACAAACTTTAGTAATAGCAAATATAGATGTTACAGTGTGGAGAGATTTCAATGTGGAAACACATTTCAAGCAGAATTTGGCATGAATCTACTGTTATAATGAGTACACATTCCTGTCACCAGCAGAACTAATGTGCTCTAATTTGCTAGAGAATTTCATATTTTGTCTTCTCTTTCCCCTTCCTCTACACACTATTTCCACTGGACAAAGAGGAGATAAAGGATGCAGTTGGTTTGGCTTCTAACAACCCTTCAGAACTCTAGAATGAGCAAATTCAAAAGTTAGAGGGGAAGAACAAAAATGCTATCACATACACATAATTTCCTTCAGAAACAAAACCAAAATAGGCTTTCCATGTTATTTTATATCAACAAAGAATGTTATGCCAAAAGGGCATTTAGCTTTTAGCTTTCTGCTCCCGTGCTCAAAAGATGAACAACATCAGACTTCACCTTAGCAGTATTCAGCAGGAGAAATAGTGATCAACTAGCTGCATGTGCATCAGAAAGCATCTCATTTTGTGGCTGGGTGCAGGACAGTGAAGCATCTGGAGGGCAAGCCTTATGAGAAGCAGCTGAGAACACTTGGTTTGTTCAGCCTGGAGGAGATTGTGGGGAGACTTCATTGTGATCTTCAACATCTTTGTTAAGAGACTTGGAGGGGCAAGCACCCATCCTTCACTCTTGTGACCAGTGACATGATTCAAGGATATGGCATAAAGTTGAGTCAGGGGAGGTTGAAGTTGGATATCAGGAAAATGTTTTTCACTCAGTGTGATTAGGCATTGCACTTCCTCAGAGCAATGGTCAGAGCACTCAAATCAGCTTATTTGAGTGCAAGAAGTGTTTGGACAATGATCTCAGACACATGGTGTGACTACTGGACTCAGTGATCCTTGTAGGTCCCTTCCAACTCAGCATATTCTATGATTCTGTAACTTTCAAAGCCTTAGATCATGAGCAAAACTTGCATAAATTGATGTTCTAATCTCATGCACAGAACAAAACAGCAAGAATTTAAATTCCTGTCTGTGTGTAAAAATACACATTAACACATACATATACATCCTTAGGGGCATAAAAAGCAACCAAACACATTTGGAGCTGGACAAGAAGTTTCAAGCTGGGGTAGAGGGAACATGATGGGATGATGATGCAAAGGCAAAAAGTGTAAAAGAAAATACAAAGGGACAAAGGAGCACCAAGACATGTAAAACCGGAGTGGGGGGGGAGGAGGTGTCAAATTTCATCCTTTGACTCAGCATTTTGAAATCTAAATTTGAAAGTATGAATCAAGAAATTTGATAAAGTCAAAAATACCCCAATAAAGAAGGCTAGCAGAAGGTTTTTTTCAATGCCATGACTACTTTTTAATTACTTTTGTACACAATGTAAATTTAGATTTAGTCATATAACTAAAAGCCCATTACAGAACAGAAGTTCTGCCTGCCTCCTCTCACAACACAAATGCAGGAATACAAGTGCACTTGGTAAGGACAGGTATCTCAACAAGCTCACTGAAGTCACATGGTTAAAATTAACCTTGCCTCTTAAGTAGTGCCTATAAAGCATTTCTTGGTGCAATCAGCTCTACTAAAATTATCAGAAAAATAAGATGCAACACTGTCTGTGAACAGCTTGATTCAAGCATATTATGACTAAGAAAAAGAAGCCCAAGAAGATAAAATGCTGCTCTATTTTCTGTAGGCTTTGAACAGCCACTTCAAAGAGTTTCCTTCCCCCCCCCATACCTAGGGCTGAACACCCAAACCTCAGATCATGTAAGATGTTAAAACCTAAATATCTTCAGAAAAGAAAACTGATGAAAGTAGTAAGTAAATTAGAATTTTAGGAAGAATCAGAGGAACTGCTTTATGAGTGTACTCAACCTGGTATGAGCACAGTAGGCAGAAGGCATTTTAAGGGAACATTCACATAAAAAATGAATAGTTTAACAGTGGTATCATGAAAGAGCTGAATATGAAATGGAAAAACATTAAGATGCAAAAGAGTAAGAAAAAAAAAACAAATAATGACCTACATATGTATTTATTACTATTTTATGTATTCTCACAGTACTTGGAATAGTAGTACCCTTACCAAAATTTTAAATACAAAAGATAGAAAAGAACTATGATATCTTTGCCCTGTTCTGACAGCACAGTGATCTCAGCATAAATGAGACCTAGAGAAAGAATTTTGCTTCTCTGAATTTGTGCCAGGATGACAAAACAAGCTTGGAGATGAGGGGCACATGAAGTACTCTTTCTCTACACATTTAATGAGCAGGTTTTTCTCTGTGCTCTCACCATCTCTCAGCCCTCATGGGGGAGGGGTGTCACAGGGCCCACTGACCTAGATTAGCCTGCTGAAGTTCAAGATCCTCCACACTTGGCAAAATAAGATTGTATTACAGCACTTCTAAAGCATACAGTGTCTAATATCTAGTTACTATTTTCATAATGTAAGGCTATAAATCATTAAACTCAGTAGAAATACTTCAGTGTGTTGACCTGAAACACAAACTTCAAATGCTTCTTCAGTTCTTTTTATACCATATCTTCAAATCTCCATCTCTGAATTATACCTTACATGTAAAGGAATATAAACCATAAATGCAGGCATAGTAAGTCTTTAATTCTTACTTGATCAGCAATGATACATTTAAGAAACAATTCTGCTTTTTGCAAGTTTCTTCATGGTTTTGACAAGAAAATATTTAAAAGTTTCTTTTTTGAAGGATAACAGAAGAAATGCATAAAACAGTTTTCTTTTTATGAAACACTAAATAAACCACAAATGTGTTCATATCACTGTTCAAGGATTTTTGTCACAGCTAGGTGATACAAACTTCAAGCACAAATGGTAACAGAGACTAAGGAATACATATTTATTTCTGACAAATTATGAAGTCTCCACACATTTCTAGAATAAGAATCTATACATGTGGCAATAAGCTGTACTATATATAAGCACTAAAACTAGACAGAAAGCTATTTCTTTCTGAAAACTTCCAACATATATAATTTTTATTCTAAAAAACTATTTTTTTTCAATTTTTTAAAAAATAATTGGAGGGTGAGCTTAAAGGCCAAGTCTTGTCCCAAACACTTTGGTCAGATGGAAGAAATTTGGTAAGATTTTTGACATTTAGATTACCATTCTGTAAAATTTACAGCAACATACATTAAATAAGAATATAAAACATAAATAATGTGACCTTCAGCTCACATCTCTCCAGCACATTAAATTGTCACTCCCTTTTCCACTGTAGTGGCAATTCTTATAATTCCTGATATACTGCAAGATTCTGTCCAGCTAGCAGAGTGACAGCAAATCCATCTGTTCTGCTGCCCTTAAGGAAAGGGAGCAAGAGGCTGGCACAGAGCAGAGGACAGCAGACTGGCAGCTGACCTGTGGCTCAACAAAAACAAGTATCTCCCCCAGCTAACACAGCTACACAGATGCAGATTCTGGCACTGAAGAGATAATACTTTTCCCAGGGATCTTCAAGTGCTTCTGGGTGAGGGGAAAGGACAAGTGGCACAACAGATGTCTCTGAAGTTTGTACATGCCAACATCTGAATCAGGCAACATCATGTACTAGGAACTGTAAAATAAACTACTGAACTGAGGCTTCTTCTGATCTGCTATTTTTAAACACGGACAATTTTAGACAATGAACTGCTGCCCTACAGTAACAAATAAAACTTTATCTGGCTTCAGTATCAAAAGTAGTATTTTATAGACCCCTACATGAAGATGTGAACATACAAACTATTTTTTCCACTGCCACCACAGGTGCAATTACTGTCAGCAAAGGTCAGGAAAATCAGTTAACTAAACTAACCATTTCAACCTTCCTCCCATGATTCACACAAACCTATCTACCAGACCATGAAACCAAAGAGAAAAATCACCTATTAAACCATTATTTCTGCAGAAAATTCAGGCTTTAGAAACTGAGCAATTTCTTTATAATGTTTGCAACCGAAAAGAAATATTCTGAAGACATTGGAACTTTTCACTGGGTAACTTCATTTATTCCAAGTCAGTCTATCATGCCTTCAAGCAGCCTGAAGGGGCAAACTGACTCCTCAAGTAAAGAGTCTAATTAAAACTGAAATTAAATACAGCAAATGTTTAATTTCAATCACAGTTAACCAACTTATTTCACTAGCCTAACAGATGCATCTATCAGCAAGTCTATTTGATACAAATACTTAGTGATGCTCCACAAGTAGTGATCAATATAGAATATGTAAAGTCAGTGACAATGACCAAAACAGCTGCAATACCTGGTTGTTTACCCCACACCCAGCTCTCAACAATCGATTTGGCCCTGTAAGTGGGCAGAGGAGTCTCTTCTTCATCTTTCTTTTCTTTGTCGTTTTGCTCTTCTTTCTTTGATGCAGTTTGGCATTCAGTGCTATCATCTAAAGAAAACAAAAGGGAGGGGGGAAAAAAAAAAGACCTTAGTTAAGTTATCTCCAGTTCAGGTTGGAATTCAGGTCTAGGTTAGAAATGGAAAGGTGAAATCCCCACCCCCAGCTTACAGAAATATTGTCTATCATTAAGAGAACACAGGGAGGGAAATAGTATTTTACCATGTTAACTGTCACAGGTGCTGGGTCTCATGTTACATTTCATAAGACAGTGACCTTACAATCCAGAAATCACCTCTGTAACCTCCTCAGGAGGATGAGCATTTAATCTAGATTCAATCATTTAAGAATTGCAAAGGATTTGTCATACACAGTACTGCAAAGGAGGCACTCAGACTGTGCTCCCAATTATCCATATTGCTGTAGTATTTACTTGGTTTTATATTCCATTTCCAACAAAATAAGAAAAGACAGCAATAGCCTTAATTTCAAAATCAAGGAGAGTTATATATTGACATTTACACTAATTTTATGCAGAAGTATGTCAACATCTGTAAAGCATCTAGCATCTTAGTAATTACTAGCAAGTAATGAAAATAATACAACCATTTTCTGCCCAAGCAACAAAACAGCATGTGCAATCCTTTTGAGACTTTCACAAAGTCAGAACACAGACATTAGTCACTTATCTCTGTAATCAAAGACTGCCTGAAAATCTCAATTTTCTAAACACAGTAGAACTGACAGCTGAAAGTTTCTCTTCATTGATATTGGGACTATGAATTTCCATATCCACACCTCCAGCTGCTTCAATGCATAAGACTGCCTTGCAATTGAAGGACACAGGGCCAACTACCTTCCTCACTCTGACCTTCTTTCCAAACCATACCACTGAAAATTTCTCAAGTCCAGCATTTACAATTTGTCCATTAAGAGTTTAGTTCCAGCCTTTTTTTACCTGGCTCCTCAAATTCACCAGTCCTTCAATCCTATGTGCCAATGTAGTCCAGAGACACCCTCCCTAAATGTCCCAGCCACAACATGACAGATAAGCACTAATATTTTGTCTTCTTTCCCCTCTCACTCCACACACCCCACCAAAAAAATGCATTTGTACCAGCATAAATCAGAAGAAAATAATAAGCAAGAGGTTTACATCAGTAGCAGACATGGAATATCTGACTGCAGCCTGCATCACACTCAGAGTGAGATCAAAGGCTCTCATTACCTCAGAATGTAAAAAATACATCTATCACAATGTACAAAAATATTCAACTATTCTTTCCATCTGGCCTAACAGAAAATTAATGCTTAATCTGGTTGGAACTGGATCTGTGATTGCCTCTTTGTTTTTTTAACTGCAGACAATAAAACCTCTCAAAGCTTTTTCAGGGAGCCTTAATTATACAAATTTTAAATTAAAGCACTGTTTCCTAACCTACAACTGGCACTAGTGCTCAGGAGATGGAAGATGAAGATTGAAGGGCAGGAAAAAAGAAAAGGAGGCATAATTTCAGTATCCATGATAGAGGTGAGACTGTAGGCTAAGGAAGACATAGCAAAGCCACTTGAGAACAGGGAAATGCAATTTGGATTTACCTGTTGTAAGTGGCAAACAGAGAATATAACTGTGTTCCTCAAACACTGAGGAACAGTTTGTGAGTCACCAGTTTGATAACAATGCCCAAAATGTGATTCAATCCAGCTGTTCATTTTCAAAGGCACAAGCAAATAACATTAGAAGTACAGATCCCATTACAGACCAAGGACCCTGTTCAGCCCCAGTGGTTCAGAATATTTCCAGAGTAACACCATAATCTCACTGTTTCTCCACTCACCCACATGTCTAGAGACACACTTTGCAGGGTCTGGAATTTTAGCTAGTGGGTAGAAGGGTGCTGTGCCAAGACAGCTCTGCAGGCAGCTGTAGGAGAACTTGTTAAGCTTTTTAACAGATCCTTGGCAAAGGATGACAACCAAGGGCTACAAACTTAGTCATTTTATCAAACTCCTCACTGTAAATAGAGAAGATTCCAAGCCAGGTGGGAACTCAAGCTTTGTACGGAATAAAAACAACTCTGGAATGTAAATCCACAGGAGGATTTTTTTTTTAATTGTCTCTATGAACCAAGAAGAGGAGCATTGAGAGAAAAAGTGGGAAGGAAATTAGCTAAGAATCATGTTAAGAGACCATGTCAAATTGTTCCATAAAGACAGTTCCCTAATCTTGCAAGGAAGAAAAAAAAAAAAAAAAAAAAAAAAAAAAAAAAAAAAAAAAAAAAAAAAAAGAAAAAAAGAAACAAAACCACACTTGCCACATAACAGACCAAGCTAGTATCAGTCTAGATCAAAAGCAGCAACACAGACATCATAATTATGGAAGTTCTGTTACGCTTAATGAAAGATTTTTAAACAGGAAGATCCAAAAATTTTTCAGAAAGAGGGGCAGGGAGGAGAAAAATCTTGAGCGAAGCCTGAACAGACCAAAGTAACAAGCAATAAGACAGTTTTCAAAACAATGCATGCAAAAATACAGTGCAGTGTGTCAGCATAATTTAACTTAATTTTGTGAATATTGCGGTGGGGGAAACAACTGCACAACCTCTGCCTGAAAGATCTCTTTATTTAGTTTACAGCCTTATGCCTCTACACTGACACAGGCAGGCACAATCAGCAGTCAAAACTAAGTAACTGAAGTAACCATCCTCAAGTAGAAATTAGCTCCCAAATCAAAACACAACAGCTCATCATGTGTGCACTATCTTGCACAGTCACAGCCTAACTGGTATAAACAGAGGATAAAAAGGAAGCACTAAAAATGGAACTTGCATTTCATAATCAATGAAGAAAACACCTGACGCTGCAGAGTCACCTCCAGCACCTGTTATAGAATGGTCTTGTGCTGCCCTGAAATGCCAATGAACTCATGTAGTTGTGAATCCCCCCATAGAGGGAGAAAGCCTGCAACAGTTTCCCTACAGATGTTGCCACTGACAGGGCAGAAAGTCACACAGTGTGCTTTAGACAAGGCCTGCATCATATAACCACCCTAAAACCAGTATGTGGCAGTCCCAGACACAGGAAATATTTCAGCTGCAATATATTTTCGGACAAAAAACCTTCTATTTATAAACCATATTTATACAGCCTCCTAGACTAGGTGATAAGATTCTGATCTCCTAACCCTAATCATAAATAAAGTTTCTTTTCTTCCCTGGCATATTACTTTTTTTTTTTTTTTTTAATGCATTAAATTATTTTTTGAGCAATAGAGCATTGTAAACTTCTGAAGACAAACTGTCCAACAGAGTGACTAGAGACTTCCCCATCCTGCAGAGAGGATATCACAATCCACAGCTGAGCACCAAATTCTTGATACACTGGGTTCAGCCCACAGCTAGGTCAGGGGAAGCAGAAAGTAGCACTTCTCACTTTTATAAGTTCTCCCTTATACAAAAAAGCAGGCTCAAAGCAGGAGCCAGCCTACATCCCTGCACACTATACAGCTTGATTTATAGCGTGGTCTGAACAGCAGCCACCATAACCAATTCCCACATACTGGTATTCTCATCATAAATATTTTGTTTCTGCCAGCCTCTCTGGAATTGCTTGTGGCATTTGGACTTCATTTGACCTGCTTGCAGGTGCAACACTGAATGAGGTTTGTGTGTTCAGAGCCACCAGGCTGAGAAAGGTCCAACTTTCAGGAAAGAGGGAACAGAAGAGGAAGCCCACAGTGTTTACCAAAGGCAGGACAGAGGTATGAAGCTGACCATTCTACATTTTTGTCCTGCAACTTAAAACAGCTAATTGGAACAGAATTTTCAACCTATGAAGTTTGAGGAATCAAAAATAAACAAGAAATAGTAACCCACACAAAAGAGAACTGCATGTCTGAAAGAGACTGGTATGTCTTAAAATTTCACAGTGGCAATTCTCTAACTTGAAAATTTAGTAAGAATAATATTATTTAATACTTTTTATTATTTTCAGAACACAGCTTCTCATATACAAGGTATTAATCTAATCCAAATTTCCTGAGGGAGGGCAGCCTGATTGTCTTTGAAATACATGCAGTGCTACAAGTGCACCTGTATTTGGACATCACTACTGTCACAGCTGTGTCCTCACATGACACTTGGAAACACAGAAACATATTCTGTTGAACACATTTATCAAACATGTTTTTCTTAAAGTGACATGAATTCAAAACAAAGATCTTATTCCTAACCAAACCTTCTTGCTAACATAAGAAAAAAAAAAAAGCACTACTTCTATATTCTTCCTAGAGAGAAAAGGAATGGTTTTTGCTATCAATATCATGTTCTTCCAGTCTGCTGCCACTGCTAATATCCACTGACAGAATGAAGTGCCTCTTCTGAACAGTCTAGTCAGCATCAACAGAGAGATATAGCACTAGTGAAGAAATAGATTTATAGTGGATAGGTTTAAATCAAAACTTCTTAAAAGAGATTAAATAAAAGGGACTATATAAAACAACCTCTTGTTCATCTCCAGTTTAGTCAATTTAGCAGCAAACTCTGAATATTGACATTAATCTATATTACTTTTCATATAAAACAACTGGGTTTTATATAAATCTCCTTACTTGTATGTACTTTTCCCTCTCCTCTTAAAATTTATTTGTAGGTCAATTATGCAAAAATAAGTTCCAACTAAACAGATGTAAATACTTTAGATTTTCATTTCATGAAACTCAACTTGAGCTGCAAGTTCAGAGGTGTAAAACTAACCAGCAATTTTTCTGGTTCCATGATTCACTAATGCCTAACAAAATCAAACATACAACCTGACTTATAGTGACCAAAAACAGCCTTGATTAGCCTTTTTTCCCCTCAAAATTCAAGCCTGGTAAACAGGCAGTATGTTAGAATCCTATTGCCAACACAATGGCATTTATGAATGCTAACTTCACTGAAACACAGTTCACACATTAATCCTAAGAGTTAAGAGCCTGAAAAAGCTGTTATTTAAAATTTTTAACTACTGTAGGGATTCAAGAAATATGTCGAAGAACATACACCCTCCAGCTGTGGAAAGGAACAGATGTGATACCTATGTAATACCTACACTTAACTCCTCCAGAAGCAAAGACAAGTGGAAGGTGGCATTTTAGGTTTTACTTTTGTTACTCACCATCTAATTCTAATCATAACTGGCACTAAAATAAATTAAATTAATTGTCCCCAAGAGTTACTGCCCATGACAGTAACTTGTAAGTGATCTCCCTGGCTTTATCTCAACCCCCAAGCTTTTCCATTTTATTTTCTCCCTCTGTCCTATGGAGGAGGGGCAGCAAGCAAGGAGCTGGAAGGGCAGGCACCTGGCTAAGGTCAACCCACCACAATACAGCAATGGAAACAAGGGGCAGTCTGCCTTCACCACCACCACACTATGCATATGATAAAGCTTTCAAAAGCCTCATCACAGCCTGGACTGGTAACAAACATATTAGGGTAACATAAAAACCTTATTTATACAGTAAAGTGTCAGAAACTCTGTATTTTTAAATAAGTGTTTTACAGTCTTTAACACTTTACACCTTTATGAACCTTCTAGGACATACTGTTTACAGTTACTTCTGTTTACATACATACATCCAGCACAAAAAAAAAATTGTCATCACTGTTCAGAATAAGTGTCCTAAGTGTGGACAAACATGAAGTCACAGATGATTGACTTGGCACTTCTGGGTTTTTACTTTATACTGCTGTCTATATTTTGCATCAGAAGTGACAGATTGCATTTTCCTAGCTGATATTACAGTAATTAAACTGAAAACTAAAAACAATTACACCATGACATCTTTATATAACCTTTCTCAGAATTACTAAAAGCACTGCAGCTCTACTAACTAACTAAAAATCTCAATTCACTGCAGCTGCTTAGCTATAAAGATATTGGAAGAACAGTTCTCTATCAAAGACTAGTGCAGCTACAACTCTAAAAACAATGTGTAAGTATCCAGCACAAAAAGATCAATCTATCAATTTCATTTGCAAAGCAAGTATTTACTTTATTATACCCTTCAGTATTACAGATAAGTATTTCCTACAATTCCTTTAGGATGCAATCCTTCCCCTTATTACATCAAGTTTACAACACCATTAATATACATGGAACCAGCCAACCCAAGAACAAACCAGTAAACTGCCTGCACTTATTTAATGAGCAGCAGTAGTAACCTTTCTGATAAGATCAGGTGTATTTTCAGCAAGCATCAACAATAATATTCCAAAGGGCCAGTAGCATAGGGAAGACAAGTTTTCTGACTTTGAAACAGTTAGGAGCATAACCTGATTTTTACTACTGCGTGCAGTAACTAATAACCTACAAAGCTTATACTCTTGATAAGTAAATGTATAATTCATTCTTCTCTCATAAATTAATTATTGTATCTTAGTTCCTGTAAAAATTACCTCCTCCAGTTAAAAACACATCCATTCCTCCCATTTTTCATTTTTTCATATAGGTATGAAAAAATTCCATGAGTAATTGAGCATTATTGGTTTGAAATATCATGCCACAGTACAGTTCAGGAAGTAATAGATACTAAAATAATAGGTCACTTTCACCAAAGGCAGTATTTCTACCCATCTCCTCATTTATCTAGGAATCTTACAAATTACTGACAAAACTTATCTGACCATTTGGTGAGTCCATTTCAGACAGATCAGGAAACAAATATTTTCCTTTTTGACCAGTTTAATCTTGTGTTCAGTAAGGAGTCAAAAGAGCATCACTTTGGGAGAAGATGAAAAAAAGGCAAGAACAGAAATCACCTCATTCCAGCATTGCTCATCACAAAACAAAATCCACCTCACCAAAGTAACCTAAGTAGATGCATTACTCTGTCATTTGCAGTGTTAGAACTGCTCTCAAGTACACTGGAAAACTTTAAAAAAAACCAGAAAACAAAAACCACACACGACATTCTCAGGCAGTTTTTAAGATGACCTTTCAGTTACTTTCTGAAGACTGTAAACAAAACTAGAAACAGCAGTATCAGCTTTATCCCATTCCTCAGTCCACTTCCTTTAAACAAAGGCTTCAGCTGTAAACACACCAAGCATACCAAACAAAGAGACACTGCCAGGCCTCTCTCATAATAACATGCCTAGTTATAAAGTTAAATTTCACAAGGTTGGAACAGATTTAAGCCTTCATTTGGTAGCTTGGACACTAGAAATCACTTTCAATTGTATTTAATTCAAAACATTAACACCTGCAAATTGTATAGACATGTGATGATAAAGTTTTGTGACAGTATGGAAGCTGAAATCCATTTTCATCATCACAATGAAAGAAAAAAAAAAAGAACAAATTAAAAGAAATTTAAAATTCATACCTTTTCTTGGAGGTAGTTCACCACTCTGTATTAATTCTGTTCCAGGATATACAATCTCTCCATCTTTGACCATTTCATTCCACAAGCCACATAGTCCATCTCGTGTAAAAGCAAGCTGTTAAAAATAACACATTATATATAGTTACACACATGTTTCTTTCAAGGCAACTCAAGATAACAATTAAAACACACCTGATTTGATATATCATCCCAGAAGAAAGAAAACCCACGAGAAAACCATCTCATTGGAAATGAAATTGTATGTGTATATATGACAGGGATTTAAATAATCTGCAGAATCTCTGATGTCTACCTATGCTATTTTCAGGTGAAAAGTGCAAAATGGTACATTTTAGATAGGTTCAAGTCCAGCAAAATGAACTTTTTTTGGTGAAAAATTCTTAACAAAAGCACTTCAGAGCTATCCACCCATTCAAGATGACATCAGCTGGGGGGCAGGGAGAGGGTGTGAGGTGTCCTTTTTCTCTTCAGGACAAGCTATTCAAACAAAGTCAAGCTGCATAAAAATCTCAAGACAGAGAAGCATACAGTCCCCTCGCCAACCAGCAGCTGAAGAGCTGGGCATCTTAACCAGAATGATGACATCAAGGCACAGATTTGTAAATGAATTCAGCCACTTCAATCTGGTCCTGCTGTGCAAAGCATCTCTCACAACCCTCCCTCTTCTTTCCAACTGCTACAATGCCTCCTCTCCCATGAAGAGCCAGATGATGGAATGGATCAAGCCTAAAACCAACCAGCAGCACCCAGAGGAAGAGCAAAGGGCTGCCTCAGCCCAGGTCAGTTCTCAATACACTTTGTGTTTAAGAGGACAAATACTGGCAACAGAACATAGAGTCTGCTAGCTGGAACCACTCACAAAAGCACTGGCTGTAACACAAGTCTCCTAATGATTTAGGAATTTGGATCTCCCTTGGAGAATCCTAATGACCAGGATAATTCTCTTCTGTGGATGTTGTTTTTTGCTTTATAACATGCTGCAAAACAGGTATCTATATCCCAAATAAATTCCATAATAATCAGGCTGAAATTCACAACTGTATAGTGTAAATTAGGAGGGCAGGACATTAAAATGAAAAGCAGAATACTTTCTGCATACCAAAGCAGTGCAGTGGACATGAAAAAAAAAAAATAAAAAACGACAAAAACATCAACATCACCAGAAAAACAAATAAATAAAAAGTTTCAAAAAACCAAAACAACCACCTGCTGAAGGCTTGTTCAGAAGCATCTTTGTTACGTAACTAGCATTCAAATCCAAAGTGTTTTAGCTGAGAAGTAACACAAAGATGTGGCTTACAACAACTGTCATTAAATATTTACCTCTACACAGAAGTCCACCTGTCTTGAGAAAATAGCTCAAAATAAAATACATTGTAATGGTTAAGGATTACAGGTTTTGACACACCCACCAGCAGGAAAGACATTTGCTGCTCCAGCTCATCTAAGCTTTTTTTTTTTTCTTTTAGCATGAATTAAAAGACAAGTCACATTCTTTCACACCATTGTAACACTAAATGACCACAGTAATTTCTTGACTTCATATTGTATACTTCAGAAATCCACTCCAACAGGTATTAATGATTCCAGTAATTCTTCTTTCAGCATAAAATACAAGTTGACACTTTGTATGTGTCTATCATTTACTATTACCTGACCAGGGTAGAATCAAGCAGTGTGAGCTAGACATCATTAATCTTATCTATGATTTATCAATTGTACAGCACCAGAATCAAACTCTATCCATCCTTTACTGAAAGTTACTGTCCCTGTTCTTCAGTATTGAACAGCACAAAGAGTTTTTCCAAAGATTTGTTTTGCTAAGAGCTTTACACTTGACTTCATTTTTTAAAAATTTGAATAACGTGAAGTCGCATTTCAACAATGAAAAAGATCATTCACCATTAGCAGATTTTCTTGATTGTTCCTAGCCTATGAATATTGCAACAATAAATGATGATCACTTTTTCTTTCTTTAGAGGTGGTCATATACTTTAGAGGGACATTTAGGGAATTTACTTTTTATACTTTTTTTCTCGTGTAAAATAGCAAAACAACCGTTTCACCAATTTTGGTTCATACAGTGGTGATAGATTATTTTTTAAACTCCCACCTGTTAAATGCTAACCTATGGTAAAATACAAGTTTGAAAAATAGCAAATGAAGCAACCCTCCAGATGAATTGCATAATAAATTATAGTTTTTACAAATAAAGTTCTTTAATAAACTGTCTTTTTCACACATTTTACTTGACTTTCAGAGATCACCTTGGCATGGAAAATTATTCTCACAGCCCAAAATCTAAAGGTCTTCAAGCTTGAATATCAGATTCTTCATAATGTAGCACTGCTCTATTTCAGAAAATTTACTTATTACTTTTGAAGGCATTCATATAAAGCAGAATCAGGCATTGTTTTCTCCACTTCAACCACTAATCCTTTTACATGGCACAAAGTTCACTCAACTCTCTCATGCAACTAAAAACTGAAAAAGTAAACAAAATTTCTTTGGCCTTGGGTTTGGTTCAAAGTCTTATCAAAGTAATTTTCTTGGTATGTTGCAAAAAGATAGAGGAACTACCAAGGCTATGGGTCACAGAGTTCCACCTCCTTCTCCAAATACCATAAGCAGCTTTCAGATAAACAATTTTGCCTACTACTCAAGTTGTAGTTAACATTTGTCAGCAGTAAAAGGGGGAAGGGAGAAAGGAAACAAATTTGAAAGTAAAGAAGCACTGGACTGACTTTACAATAATAATCAAGGCAACTAACTGAAGGGATAATTAAGTAGCAGTATTTACAACCAATACATCTGCCATAACTGAGCACAACTAAATTCCAGCTGTAACAAAATTACTATTAATCTACTTAACATTCAGCAGATATTTATATTTTATATATATATTAGCCAAAAGTGAAAGAAAAGTCTGAGTTTTTAAGTGAGAAATTATTTAAGCAATTTTATTTTCATTGCCTCAAAATTACGTAATCATAACAAAAAATTTATAGCTCTCTTAAGAGAAGTATCTCTTTTAGCCAACAGAAATGGGAAGGAGTGGTCAATACAGAAGAGGGTCATGGTGACACCCAGAGGGCCCTTGGCAAGCTGGAGAAATGGGATGACAGGAATCTCATAAGTGCAAAGTCCTGCAGCAGGGAAGGAACAGCCTCAGGCATCAGTACAGGTCCAGTGCTGGGCTCAGTGTGAGAGACGTGGGCAACAAGGAGAGAAACCAGCAAAGAGCCATGAAAATGATTAGGGGACTGGAATATCCTTATTATGAGGAAAGGCAGAGAGAAAGGGCTTGGGAGGAAAGCTTACATATATATATATATATATATATACATGTATATGAAATATATATAATCTGAAGGGAAGGTACAAAAAAGATGGATCCAGGCTTTGTTCCGTGCTACTCAGTGACAGGACCAGAAGGAATGGGTGTAAACTAAAACACAGGAGCTTCCCTCTGACCAGCAGGAAACACATTCTTGGAGATATTCAGAAGACATTCAAACACAGACCTGGCTGGACATTGCACTCTAGGTGGCCCTGCTTGAACAGGGAAGTTGGACCAGATGACCTCCAGAGGTCCCTTCCAATCTCAAACACTTGTGACCCTGTGAAACTTGCAGCTGAAGATAACACTCTTCTGTGTAGTAGAAAAGTCAAGTGTCTGCTTTAACTGCCCAATCCTGCATTTTTTCTTCCTATAGTATTTTATGGCATTCTTCCTTTGCTCCAACCAATACCTCTCACATTCAGTCATGCATAGAGCCTACATCTCAGTGTTCAAACTAGAGAACTAAAACTTTCTTCAGAACAAATCTGAAAAGATTTCCTCTGGTTCCTGTTTCCAAAGAAATTAAAAAAAAAAAAAAAGAAAGAAAAAAGGTATTTCCACTAAATTATTTGGAATGTTCACAAGGCAATTGGTGGTAGAGTACAAGAGAAGAAAAACACACTTGGTGTCTTCATCGTACCTGACATACTGGAGTTCCAAACACAAGAGCTGCTACTTGTGTTTTGTAAAGTCTCTCTCACTAGATTGCTTAATTCATATGAACATCTTTCCCTCTAATAATTCAGTAACTTCATTTGTAAATATTTAAAGGGATGAACTTAAACTCAGTAAATTAACAAATTGAAAATAATGAGGTTTTCACTGAACTTTTGCAACTGACAACCATACCAGAGATGTATCCTCTGTAAATCTCTGTGAAGGCCCTGATTCCTCACCACTTACACACTTCCTTCCAAAGACCAGGACAACAGCAGTTCTATACTCCATCACTGCTATCCACTGCCTTGCAACTCTGGCCCCTGTTCTTAATCCTCCCACGCACTCCCCAGGCTAAAAATCTCCCGTCCTTTCCCATGACATCTACTGACCTCTCAATCCCCATCTCCCACACATCTCACCTTCAGAAACCCCAAGCCTCTTCCATCATTTGTCACACTTTCTCATCCCCAGACCATGTCTTGATCCCTGCACTTGAAAGCCACGGATCTCAACAAATCCATACTTCCCACGCAGACCCAAGGCTCAGCCCTGCTCACTTATCCCAAACTAAAAACACAAGGGCCTAAGGAGACTTCAAAGTGAACTTCTACTGTAAACTGGGCTGCCTCCACTCTAATCCCTTGTTAATCTTATCTCTGCAGTAGAACTGTAATTTATTCTGTCTGGTACAACATCTGATTAAGTCCAAGGGGTATCTAGTTTGGTTGCTGACATATGCTGCTGCCAACCTCCAACAGGGCTGGCAGAGAAATTCCTCTCCATCCCCACCAACTCTAGACAGTAAGACACTGATGTTAACATTTCCTTCCATTTCAAGAAAATAACATCTTGAAATCATAACTGGGTAATCTCCTGAGAATTCTCAAAGCACTTCTACAATTTTGCTTTCAGCAAGTTATTTTAAGAATAATCAGCAGCTCTGATTTTGTTTTGAAGTCAACTATTTTAATTAACAAACTCTATACAGTACATTAGATTATGTTCTTAGTGTGGTCTCATAAGCTTCCCTGCAGAAAGGATAGAAGTCTTCATAAAAGTTAACTTGAATTCAAGAAGAATGAAGCCAGGAAAATAAAATTACACAAAAGGATGAGGATTAACTCAGGTAGGATTCCCAACTATAAAACTGCACTGGAAATTTAAGAAACTGACTTCATAACCACAGAAGATCAATATGGATTTAAAATATAAGCTACTTAGATAATCTTCACCTCAGAATTGCCAAGGGTAGTGGAGAATCTGTTCTTCTATTCAGTTATTTTTGCATTAGCCACTGCCTGCATTTTAAAGACTACATGAAAAAACTTCTCGTTAGAAAAATATTTAAGTGAAAAACATTTTCAGCCCAGTAGTAGCAAAGAAAAATCACAGAACAATAAGTCCTTTCCTAAGTCTCTCTTTTGTTTTTGCTTTTTTGAATCCATTCAATTTGTGTTTCCTTTTTCATTGTTGTCTTAGTATTTTGTGCTAGCTTCCTTCCTTCCCTGCTGAAGGAAGCATGCCCTGAAACCACAGCTGCTTATCACACCTATGCAGAGCAGAGTGCAACAGCACCAGACCTAGACACAGTGCCCAAAGCTTGGGGAGCAAAGTCAAAAAGTTCAACAGCCCCACATCACTTCAGCAGATTTGGGGTTAAACTAGAAATGTCCCCATAATAGCAGGGTGCTGGTCTTCCAATTGCTGGAAAAGTTAAGTTAATAGCCACACACAAAGAAAAATTATACAATTCCCTCAAACCTAGAAACTATTCTATGCATCTCAAGAATAGCTCTGTCTGAGCCCAAATATTCATACCTATGTGTTAAATTTAATTTCTCAAACTATCACACCAGATATAGTATTTGTCCATCCATTTGGAAATCACTTATTTCCAAGAGACAGCGTTACTTCATTTTTAAAATAATTTTCAAAAATTGCTACTGCAAAGTTCACTTCCTTTAAATACAAAGGAGTCCTCACTTGCAGTTTGCTTTAAGAACTTCCAAATAAGCCCTTCATTTTTTTCCAATCAGAAAATCAAAACAAAGAAGATTAACAGGAAAGCAACAAAATAGAGAAGGCAACTGTTACCAACTTCTTGCTTTTGATAGCCAAGACATCATTTTTTTACATAATCTTATCACAAGTAAAGACACTAATCTAAATGTTAGAAGAGCAGGATTTTCAAGAAAACCAAAATGACAAATGTAACTTTGAAGTAAGGATAAAAAGATTTCTAATCAGTGCAACTCTTAAAGGTAGCTATTTTTTTTTTAACTCATTTTCATCTCTGTGGCAAAAGATAATGACAGAAACAGTTTGCCAACCCATGAACTCAATGAAAACTGATGGAAATGCCTCATATTCCTCTTGCAGACAGCTTTTGCACTTTGACTGTTGCCTAAAGTTTTTCTCTACACAACAGGAAAATGAAAGTTTTTCCCTCTAACTCCTGCTATTAATCACAACAGTTCTCCACAGGATCCAGAATAAGCAGCCTAATTAAACTCCATTTGAACACACACATGCATCCCATTAGCTCACAGCAATTCTAGTTTTTAGTTATTCATCCATCACTAATTAAAGGCCTCTGCATAAGATTCTAATTTAGTTGTACAGTACATCTATTTAATCAGAATTATTTTAAGCACAGTTTGATTCCACAAACTGGGTACCTAGGTCTAAGTAAACAATTTTAATATTCCTTTTAATAATAAAGGATGTCTTCTTAGAAACAGACATTGAAACACAATCTCCCATTACACACAGTATTTCCTATAAATGTGATGGGTTTTACTAGGAATACTCATCAATAGGTAGGTGCTTTCAATGGATTAATTCAAATCTAAATAAATAACTTAGAAATGGAAATAGTACACTAACTTTTCAAGCAACTGTTTTAAGAATGACACATGAAAAAGTGGCCTGCACGAAAATTCACCTATTTTATAACTTCATAGGACTGTTTTATTAAGGGGGATGTTATACACATCCTATTGACATATGTCATAGAAGAACATACTACATATTGTATACTGATGTTCTCATATTCAGCTGAACTATTCTAATTTTTCAGCTGCTGTAACAGTTTGCTTTTTCAGGCAACACAGAGCATCTTATTTTGCTCCACCAGGAAATTTAAATATTTTTAAGTAAAATGAATGTTTCTGAGCACTTCAAAATTACACTAGTAGCTGTAAACCATACAAATAATTACAAACTTTGTAAAAAGACTCAAAGCATTTACAGGTTGGATTTGGATTTTTGTAGAGAAATTTGGATTCCTAAAATAGTATTGTTCAGTTTCACAAAAAGTAATGTAAGCAAAAACCATTGTGAAGATACAGTTCCATTAACACTGCACATCACATCAGGTAATCTTGCAGGTCAGAGGCTCACTGCTACTACAAAAGGACTTGTGCCTTTGATATTCACTTAAGAACAGCAATAACATGCCACATCCCACTGCCTTTGTCTCACAGCAGTAACATCCCAAAACTGAGTAAGAACATTTAAATTTGGCCTGGACACCAGCTGCAACAGTGACGCACACAGGTGATTAAACACAAGCCATGCTACAATCCACATGTCATTCTCTTCTTACTGTATTAATACCTCAATATAATACTCATTAATGCAAATAGTACTAGAATATTGTGCATTACATTATTCATGCAATATCTTCTAGAGTTTAAAAAGAATACAAACATTTTCATAGAAATTTCATAGGGTTAATCTACAATAACTGACAGTTATCAAGTCTAAAGAACAAACTCTCTGACAACAGTGACAAAGGAAAAAAGTCTAAAAAAGTACTTTGGAGACTACTAGGCCACCAAATGAAACCATTTTAATTCCAATCCTAGCTATATACCCCAAATTTTGCAACAGCAGAATTTATTTTAAAAACTAATCAGTCTATGTGCATCTCCTCAGGTAATTCCCCAGAATAATTCTGTTTCTCCAAGGACTGTCACCAACTCATTCTTGGAGTGCTGCACACTGAGAAGTTAAAAATGTAGCTGCAAAGTGGTAAGTTTCAGGGTCCAATTCCAAACAATTCATAGTCATCTTAATCCCTTTACATAAATTTAGTGTGTCTTCTTCAGATCTCTCATAGTGCTGTGTTCAACTTTTCAATTCCAGCTAACAGTCTCTTGAACACCAACAGGGCTCTTCTACAGCTGAGCCAGTAAAAGCATGCACATTAAGAAATCTACATATCCAGTACACACAGAACTTAAAGGATTAAGACACAGGATTCATACCTATTAAAAAAATAACCACACACAGCTAGGTCATGCTAGTCAACCAGTAGGTAAAATAATCATTCGTGTAGTAGAAAAATTCCCCAGAGCCCAAAACCCCTTTCCTTTACAGAAAGCATCTGCCATTTAATACATTAAAAGATGCTACTCAAGATTCACAAACTCAATTTTTCAAAATACTGACCACACGCATCCAATTAAGAGTTCTGTGAGGAGGAACCTCTGCAATACCAAAAACAGGTAACCTAATAAGAAAATGATACTATACCCAGGAGGCCTGGCTTGTCTTCAGATTCCAGAGAAGTGATGTTTGTGCCCAGCAGATCACAAATGATTGCTGCTCTCTTATTTCATTATTCTCATTATTTTGACTACAGTTTGATTGGAAGGAAAAAAAAAGTACTCTGGCAAATAAGAGTCTAACTTGTTATTACTCATAAAGAACTCGTATAAGTAAGAGCATTTATTCATTGAAATATGCTGTAAATGAAGATTTTTATTATTAAAAGGAATTCCTGTAACACATTAACTAAACTACAGTCTCATAAATCAAAAACATTTTGTTGCACTTATAAACACAGCTGAAAATAACCCTTAAAACTCTGGATGACAACTGAAACTCTCCTATCATAAATTTAAATAAATAGGAAAAAGGAATGAAGAAAAAAGGCATTACAAAAAAGGAAAAATCTGAAAAATCACATGAACAGTCACATTTTTCACCCCACATAATACTGAAGAAAAAAAAGGCAATGCATAGTCAGCAGGTGTTACAAACAAAGGTTGCCACTTTTTCAGATAAATTTTCCTCTATTCAACAATCATTGAAGCAATATACTTGTAAATCCAAAAGCGACTCTTCTGGAAACAAAAATATATTTCCATACTATTTAACATGCTTATCTCCAAAATGTTGTATAGCATCTTTATTTACTACATTAGAGAAAACATCTGACTTTAGATTAAAACTTTTACTTTGGTAGGAACAAAAGATGAAAATAGAATTAATCTAGCCAAATCAAGAGAAATCCCTGTCATTTCACAGCATTTACATTCAAGACCAACTAAATAATGGAACCTCTTGGGCTATATCTGTCACTTCTGATTCCAATTTATCTTGTTTGATGTAAAATACTGGGGAAAGGCTGCTTTCAAATCACAACTGCATGGGGAAAAAATCCTTGCCTAACCATAAGAACAACTCAACCATGTAGACTATCAGCAGGTAATCAGGGATAAAGTCACAAAGATTGAATTTTTAAGAGTTATTCAACAGAACTGTTATTAACAGTAACAAAAGAATAACATTGGCTGGCCCATCCCAAAAAGAATTTCAGACTTTTGAGTTGAAACTTAGAAAGGTTATTCAAAGTAAGGGATCTATATGCAACATCTGGGTAAAGGAGGAAAAGAGACAAGTACTTAATCTAGTTACCTATTTCATCTAAAACAAACACAACTGACCCAAACTACTCAGTTTCTCTAAATTTTCCACTTATTTGTAAAATCTGAATTGGGAAAAGATGTAAGGATCCTCCTCCTCCCCATATCATGCAACTTTGCTCAATGAAGAAATCATCTGAGACAAAAGAAAACTTTCACCAGATACTGGTATATTTCAATGAAGATCACTTCCATTCAAACCTTGTACCTTTGACAAAAAAATTAACTCCCTTCAAAAAGAACAAAATTTAAAGGAACCATGTACCCATAATACAAACAACTACAGCAAAATCTAATTTGAATTTGTCAAAATACAAATTACATTTTCGTTCCCTCTCGCTTCAGTTGTCCTGTGATTAAAACTGCTAGCTCACATGTAGGCAGGACATTTAACAACATTCTAAATAAGAATTTCCAGCAGAAATGCCACATACTCTGCTAGGGGCTTTGACACTCAGCATAAGATAACATAGATAACACACATAGATAGCATACGTATGTAGCCCAGCTTATTTCAAAGCAGAAGAGAGTGGACTGAAAATACAGCTCAAAATAACTTAGTATTTCTTCAAAACCACTAATAAATCAGCATACTTGGAAAAACCTATAAACTATCTCAAGAGATGCAGTCTTGTCAGCTTTTCGGGCCAAAAGCATCCTTGAAAGGTCACAATGCAATATGACCATCAAACTCCTTACCTGCAAGTCTGTCTTCAACCATTTGGAGTCAAACCTTGCTTGAGCAGACAGACAAAAAGAATCAGAAGACATGTTTCCTTCTTCAGCCTTCTCTCCAGGCTGGCTGAGCAGCCCAACCTGCTACAGAATGAGCGAGGGGGGAGGGGGAAATGTAAAAAAAAAAAACAAAAAAAAAAAAAACAATCTAGCACATGAAGTAAACCACACAAGGTTATTTATGCTCAGACTAGGACGGCTTCTACTTGATCTTTAAAAATGTAGCATGAAGAAGAACCTCCCTCGTTCACATCCCCTGAATTGGCACGGGGAGAGGGCCACGCATCAGGAATACTACCTGAACCAAAAAACAGCCTCCACATCCCTCCCCTATCACACCCGCGGGAAGGAAGCCTCCCTTCTGCTGCACCGAGCCACACCAAAGGCCTCAACGCTGCCCCTCAGCCCCGTAAGTGGTGCATGAAATAAATAATTGATCGCAGATTACGCAAGCCGCAGGCCAACATAAAGCGATTATCAGGGTCACCCGCACCCCCTCCTCCCGGCGGCGGCCGAGGCCGGGGCTGCCCCTCTCCCGGCAGCATCCCACCCCCGCGCCCTCGGCCCGCTGTCACCGCCCCCGAGGGCCGCCGGCAGCCGGGCACAGCGGGGCGGGCGGCGCACAGCCCCGCCCGGGCAGGGCAGCGCTGCCGCACACGGCGCGGGGGCCGCCGCTGCTGCTCTCCTCCCGCGGGGCTCCGGGATGCGCAGCCGAGGCCGCGCTCCCCCCGCCGCCCGCCGCACGGCAATCCCGCCCCCGCCTCCCGCTGCCCCAGCGCGGCGGGGCTCCCACGCTCACCGGGCAGCCGCGGCAGCGACGGCGGCTCCGGCTCTCGCTCCGCCGCCGCCCGCTCGGCCCCGGGTAATCCTCGCCCCTCCTTCCCTCGCCCGCCCACCCCCCACCCCTCCGCCGGCGGAGCCGCTCGCCGGTCCCTCCCTCGCTCCTCCGCTACTGGAGCCGGGCACAGCCCGGCCCCCGTGCGCCAGCGGAGCTCCCTGCCAATCGGGAGAGCGGCGGCAGGCGGGACATCCTGTCCGCAGCGGGCGGGAGCGGGCGGAGCCGCGCCGGCGGCAGCGGCGAGCGGAGAGTCCTTACGGCCGGGATGCAGAGAGTGAAAAAAAAATAAAAAGGGTTGTTTAAGACATTGAGGGGACATCTGCAAGCTGTACTGTTGATTTCTAAATAAAAGTAGCTTTTAAATGTTTCAGACGAGGAAGGTTAGTAACGAGTAGCTCGGAGGCAAAGAGAATCAGAGTGGGTAAGGATGGAAGGGAACACACTGGGGCGTCTGGTCCAGCCTCCCTGCTCAAGCGGGGCCGTCCCGGAGCAGCCGGCACAGCACTGTGTGTTTCTCTCTGGAGACATTCGGAACCCACCTTGCTGCGTTCCTGTGTCACCGGCTCTAGGTGACCCTGCCTTGGACTGGATGACCTCCAAAGTCTGCCAACTCTAATAATACTGCGACTCTCTGTGTCCTGACGCTTCCTGGATATCTCCGATGAAGGGGACTCCACAACCCCTCTGGACAATCTGTTCCAGGGCAAGGTCATCCACAGAAACTTATGTTCAGGTGGACTTTACTGTGCATCTGCCCACTGCCCTTGTAAGTAAAGACCAATGCAAAGAATACATCAGTAACTCTGCCTCCTCTGCGTGTTTTGTAACCAGTGAAGGAACAGAGGCTGGGAACAGTGAAGTGATGCCACTACACACGAAGGAATAAGGATACTGGGGAATAAAGTGTGAACTTGCTAATGGCAGGCAATGACAGGAGTCCTGAGGCAAATGTTGACTGATCGCTCAAGGCAGAAACTGCTCTGAGGCAAAGAATCATCCTTCAGCATAGTTTGTTGGGGATGTATATTAGTAGTTTGAAATGCAGATTAACCAAAAGTCAAGTTTCTCACAATACTTAGGCTCCTGGTCCCTGGCAGCTAAGGAATTAGGAATGTAGAGCAAAACTTGGCAGATGGGACTATTATTGTCTTTGGCCAACATGAAGCTACAGACTGAATGTCAATGAAGTGCTAACAGAACTGAGACCGTTTGCTGGCATTTAGGAAAAGGTACACAATATTTAGTTATTATTATGCAAGAAGGATTGTAATAAAACAAGGAATTTGATTCTCTGGGGCTTAATTTTCAAAGTGAAAAATGCAACCATTACCTAACTGGTTAGCCTGCCATTTATCACAGACCTCTCCTGGAACAAGATATAGTAGGCACTTGAAGTAAAATACTCTACAAAATTTCTGAAATGCCTCAAAATTTCTACAAAAATATAGAAATATTCAATTTCCTCAAGAAAATATAAAACGTGAACTTTCAAAACCAGAAATAATTTCCCTTGAAAAACCTTTTCCACAGCACCAGGGTGGAAAATACTTTGTCTTACCTGGCAGACTGAAAATGTAAGAAAGTAGTGATATTTACATAATCCAGATAGGGATAAAAACTGCTTTGAAATGTAAGGATTAAAGGACAAACAAATCAGATGTCATCATGGGAGTCTAATATAGGTCACCCAGCTAGGATGGCAACACTGATGAATTATTCTTTAAGGAACTAAGGGACACTTTCAAACCAATCACCCTCATCCTCATGGGGGACTTCAACTTGCCAGATGTTAACTGTGGGGAGTACCAGACAGCTGATGCAAACAGGTCCAGAAGATTCCTAAAACACCCAGATGTTAACTTCTTGATGCAGATATTAAGGAAGCTGAGTAGGAAAGGTGCCCTCTTTGATTTTTAATTTGCTAATTGAGAGGTGTCATGAGTGAAGTGGTGATTGGTGGCTGTCCTGGCCAGAGCAATGCCAAAGCAACTCAGTTTAAATTCTCTGTTGGCAGGAGGAAAACTCCCATCAAACCTCACCTCTGGTTATGAGGAGAGCACACTTCAGGCTGCTCAAGGAACTAGTCAGCAAGGTCCACCTTTCACCCAGAGGGTGGTTGGGTACTGTAACAGGCTCCCCAGGAAAGTGGCCACAGTATCAAGCCTGACAGAGTTCAAGAAGCATTTGGACAACACTGGTAGGTAGCACATGGTCTGACTCCTGGGGGTGTCCTGTGCAGGGCCAGGAGTTGGATCAATGATGCATGTGAGTCCCTTAAAAATATCCAACTCAGGACATTTTATGAGTCTATATTTTATGTATGGAGTTCAATCTAAAAGGAATTATGAAAACTTGCTTGAAACTGCAGTGCCCACTGGTTATGCCTACTGCTTATTTAAATGATTTGCAAGTCATAGCTAAATAATATAATTTGCATATGCAACATTCACTGCCAGTTCTGGTTCGGCTTTTCAAGACGATAATCTTTAGACAGTCTTACATTGATGTCCAGAAGTTTTCTTACTTTTATTAAATAAAAAATGGCAATAGCCTTTGCTGGAACTCCTGAAGAATTTGACAAGTACCAACTATTTAACTCATTAGATTTTAATCACTGGTCCAATTAGCAGGTACACACTCACTTCAACAAAAATTGTATTTGGGTGCAGTAACCATGGAAATTCAAAGCTAGAGATACTTAGTGAAGAATTTATGGATTATTTTGTATTTCCAGATTTAGATTCCACTTCTGATGAACATCTTTTTTTCCATTTGAAATGCACTGTAATAGCATGGAGCATCAAATGGCATTTTCAATTATAAAAATATAAAAATATGTACCTATCACATTTTCCAGAGAGAAAGTATGTCTGGTACAACTATATTAATCATTTATTTGATAACATTGTTAAAAATAATTTTATTTTTCAAATAATCAGAAAATTAGGAGTTTCAGGAATCTGAAGTTTGTCTTTATACAGAGCAGTACTAAGTCCACCAGTAGCTGTTATTCTGATGTTATTTACATGACGATATGTATCACTTCAGACTGACCAAGGTAATGAAGGTCTGACAGACTTCAGAAGGCAAGTTCAAGAGAAACTGTTGAAGTGTTACTACTCCAAGCTTGTGTTTCACTCTCCTGATGCATATTTCCATCTTTAAGCAGGTTATATGATCCTGCAAATCAGTTCTCTGGGCATCATCCCTAGTGCTACAGCTTGCTCAAGCAATCTGCTTTACACCTGAGAAAATCATTAAATGGATCTGTTGGATTTTCAAATGCACACCCCATTTAGATATTAGGAAGAAATTCTTCCCTGTGAGGGTATTGAGGCACTAGCACAGGTTGCCCAGAGAAGCTGTAGATGGCCCATCCCTGGAAGTGTTCAAGGCCAGGTTGGATGGGGGTCTGAGCAACTTGATCTAGTGAAAGGTGTCCCTGCCCATGGCAAGAGGTTTAGAATGAGATGACCTTTAAGATCTGTTCCAGCCCAAAGCATTCTCTGATTCTATGATGGCCTTGCCTTAGAGACACCAGCATCCTCAGGAGCTGCAGGGCAGAGAGCTAGTGAGGTGGAAGGAACCTCATCTCTCTGCATTCACTACAAGTCCATCAAAATCTGTGCCCATCTTTCTTTCTTCCTCCAGAGAAATTGTTGGACATGGAAAAATCTAGTTTCCATGCTCACAGTCACGCATTTACTTGTATCCACTTCTAGGCATATTCTAGATCAATTCATTCTTATTATAGATTAAAGAAAAACTGAAATACATCAAAATGAAAGGCACACTAAAGCCAAGGAGTCACATTTTCTGGTCCACTTCTTAGAACACCTAAAAACAATATAGAGTACTTTAAAAAGGTTAGGGTGTGGGCAGAAGGCCTCTCTTTTATTATAAATTTGGTAGAGGAGCCACATTGCCTTCTACAAGAGGCAAGGTGCTGTAGAGGTTAACCTCCAGGATGTAGAGGAAAAATGGTGGTGGTGACATGGGAACTGTGAAAACCAAGGAAGGCTGAAGAAGGTAGAGTTGGTAGCATGACCAGTACCCTCACCTCCATGCAGTTAGTACACTCACCAACAATTTGTAATACTGTCAGGCCAGCCTAAGCAGGTGGGGAGGGATGTTTGTTGAATAAAGCAAATCTATCACAAGAATCTGAAGCAGAACAGGCAAAAGAAAGAGAAGTATTTTGGACAATCTGGGCAGTGCCACATTTCTTTCTGTTTTAGTTGTGAAAATGAGTTCATAAGTATTGACAAGATCAGTCTCAAAAATTGAGGAAATTGCATTCTCAGGTAACTAAATGCAAAATTAAGAGCCAATGAACAAATTATGAGAACAATTTTATTTTTTTTATTAAAAAGGGACAAAAATAAGCAAGTATATGTTTACATAAAAATAATGTCTAGTCCTACCTGCAGGTCTTCTTGGTGTCAGCATGAAATTTTTACTAATGAATAATTATTTTAAATGTGTCCGCTCTAGGGAATCCATTCTAGTTATAACAGCAGTGGAATGTGGGGCGTTTTTTGTCTCTCATTAGTGAATATCAAGAAGTGTTATGCATGTGAATGGGACACAAAACCATCTCTGTAAGAGCAGTGCCTAGCTGCTCACTGCAAGACAATGACTGTTTTGTTTATAATTTTTTTTCAAGAGCTATTTGTATTGAGCTGTCCCACTGAGTTTGGAAGCCTTTGTGCATTATTATACACGAAACACAAAATCTAGTCCACTTTGGGCTTAAAACAAGTGTCAAAGAATTCTCTGGCTTACATCTGAAGGATGAAGGCTTTCCCAAAGAAAGTGAGAATTTTTTACAGCTAGCCTTTATTATTTTAATATTCTCTGAACTGAGTAGTTACCCTAAATTTCAGTTTTATACAAGCTCATGGTAAGGCCCATTATTTCTTTATTGTGTTATTTGCAAAGAATGTCATCAGTTCAAATTGGTCAATACATATTATTATGCCAGTTATGCCAGTGCTTTCAGCAGGAGGAAAACAGGATGGTAAGGACACAAGAGGATTCTCCTCCTTTCCCATATTCACTAGTATTTCTAAACAGTCACAACAGTGTTTTCTACTGAGCATTTTCATTACTGAATAAATATTATTTACGTAGGGAGAAGAATAACCAAAGGAAGCAGCTTCCATGATCACAGACCCAAGCCTCATGCACTCAGTATCCTGTCTTTCCTCACATCTGCTAAGAACAATGAAACAAGATCTTCCATCTGTGTGCATGGCTTTCTGCTCCTTTCTCATTTTCACTGGTAAAAGCCCTGCCACTTCTCATCCATTTCTTTAATGGATCTCCATTCCAACCTATATCCTTTACGTTCTTCTGCACTTCAAGGTGATTTCACTCCTGCTTTTACTGGGCAGTCATATAAGTTCTAGTGTGGAAACTGTGTTGTTTCTCCATTAAACAGAATTAGGTTAACCTCTCCCCTTCTTTTAGTATTCCAGTTTAAAATGACAAATATTGCTTACAGTCGAAATTTTAACAAGTTCTTCTCCTGTGACAACTTTTCTTTGTGAAAACAGTGTTGTGTGAATCACAGTACATTGCACAGCTGACACAGCTCAGTGGCAGAGGTGGTGTTGGAAAAGCAATTCAGAGTACAGAGGAGTGGAAAAAAGAGGGAAAAACTGTGACAATAAAGGCACATTTCCACATGTAGCTAATTAGAATTCACTGTTAATTACATTTTGCATCGTTAATTATTTTTAATATTATAGCAAATCCTGTCCTTGTTAAAGCAAGCAGTAACGTTTTCATCAACTTCATTAAGCTCAGAAATTCAGCCTCATCTAACCTTACTCATACATACAGCCTTACTCACACAATGCTAACATTTTAGTCTTCCAGTAACCAGTTTTTAGCCTTCCAGAAAAACACAGGCCCAGGAGCTTGCTTTCCAGGTTATGTCTTCCATTAGAGAAGAAGCGTTGTTTTGCTTCCCCCAGGCCAGACCCAGTGTTTCTATCCAGGGAGTCTCTTGCTTTACAGCCCAAACCAGTCTGATCAGATTTCATCCTACATCTCTAAATGCATCAACAGTAATGAATTCTCTGTGGCTCTTCGTGTTATTTCTTTAAATTATCAATTCAAAATAATCACTTCATAAAATATTCGAGATGCATGTTGTTCTCTGACTTGCAAAGTAGCTTTGGAAATGCCAGCTTGAGTATGCCCACTAGACAGATCTCCATGAGGCTTTGGAAGCATACATCACACAGATATTCAGATATCCATTACAGACCTGTTGAAATTAAAAACATTTGGCATACAGTAATGGATATATAAGCAATTCAGATGGAAAAAAAAAATATATATATATATATCATACTAAAAAATAGCATCCTCCATGTACTAGAAAATAGCAACTTCCATAGGCTGTCTATTATTTTCAAATTAAATACAATTCTCAACTGAGAGCCAAGAAGGAAATGCTTGCATTTAAAAGCCTTTTCAATTACAGGAACATTCTGTATAAGGTTAGCCAATAACACCATCTAAAGATTTATTACAGTGCTAAAGTATATTCATAAAACTGTTCACCTGCAAATATTAGATTTGTAAACTGGTCGGGATGTAATTTAAAAATCCACCCAAACAACAAGGGAATGCTAAGGGTGGTAAAAATCAACATGGTATTGCACTAGAAATTGAAATATATCATTATTGTTATACGAATCTGTATATTGAGGGTAGAATGAAATACCATGGGTATAGATTATCAGTGTTCAAATTTGCAAATTAACCCTTCAATAGACAATGCACACACAAGTGCTTCACAATCATTTAAAATTATGGAGAATGTTCAGTAGGCACTTTCGGTAGCAAAACCATTTCAAATTTTGAGTTTAAACAAGAATGTTGCAACTTTTTCCTAAGTTATTAGGCAAAGTTAGATCATCACAGAGAACTTCAAACCAAAATGAAAGTGATGCACTAAAATGAGAAAAAGCATTAAATCCATTTGATCCCAAAAATAAAAATGTCTCATGCCCTTTAGTTATGGTGGGTGGCTGCAGTAGAGGGAAACTTTACTAGATAGAATGAGAACAGTAACCTTTAGCCAATAATCAGTGCATAAGAAAAATTCTCCCAATATATGAGAAGGAAGTGGGATGCTAATTTTAATTCTTTCCATTTAGAATCTACCGAGTATTGAATTTCTCCTAATGCCTGGAAGGTGGCCAAAATCACTTGAGCTTTTATACATTGCTCAGTATATAGGGAAGTCCTTTTTAAATGTTGATAGGGAACCTTTCCTCATTTCAGCAGGAAAGGAAGCAGTATTTCTATAAAGAATTTGTTAACTTAGAACCATATGGTATTCTTTCATGCAAAAATGCTTCATAAGGAAAAACGAACAAACTTACTTTAAAACAAACAAAAAAAACCCCAGCTGATCTTTTGCCATGGATTGTCGTGGCCACAGGGTGTTGGGAGGGGCATCAGCAGTGAAATAAAAAAGTCAAGGGCAGGGGGGTCAAAGCACAACCCCAGGTATAATGGCCAGGGTGGGGGAGGAGGGAAGGAAATAAAGACAAATTTTTAGGTCTGTCCTTTAATATTTTTAATAAATCCCATCCCAAAATAACATCAGGCTTCTTGTCTTAATGAATCGGGCAACTGTCCACTGCTCTGGTTACAAAGAGGTATAAAAACTGTTGTGAAGAATCTGTGCTGGGCTTCTCCAGCATGCTCTTTTATAAAGGGAGTTTTTTGTAGCTCTTCTGTGTTGCCAACCCCACCTACTGCAATTTCAGGAACTTATTTTATCCTCAAGGGAGAATAGCAAGATATTTCAGATACGCTAATAATGTATATTGCCCGGTAAAGTTTGGGGTTAGGATGCCAACAATGTCAGTGATCTAAAATTAATGAGCTCAAACAGGAAGGAAAACAATCTACTGGGACAATGTGTGCTTCAGCTTGTTCCAGCACTAGGTCTTCTGTTGATTTGTGTTATGTTGGCTGCAAGCACAATAAACTGTTGCAACCAACAACATTTGCACCTGTTGTCTTTTGTGCTTTCAGTACAAAAATATTAACACCACTAAACACTGCATAGGACCCGGGCCCATCACTTCATGCTTTCTTCAGAGCCATAGTTTTGCATCCCCTTTCAATCAGATCACAGATTTGTCTCTACAACACATTGTTTCAACATGCCAGTTTTTTGAAAAATCAGACTCAACATGCCAATTATCAGTATTTTTTAAAAATCAGATCTCCAATATCTTTTCTGCCTTATTCATATTCCTTTGAAGAAAATTAGAGCCTGGGAAACTGCTGCTATGAATCTTCTCATATATATCAAATTCGAATTACTGTTTTATTTGCAGACAGTATAGAAGATTTCATGATTTATGAAACCTTTGCTATAAGGCTGACTGCTCCTTTGTGACAGAAAGCTGGGATAGCCATGCTGTGGTGGCAGGACTCCTGCTTTATCACAAAGCTCAGAGACCTTCCTCTACAGCTTCCCTGCCACTCACACAAATGACCCCTAGTAACTGTGTGCACTTCTGGCTCTGTATACACATGCATTTCAAAACACCAAATACTCATTTTCCTTCTACCACCTGAAGAGTCTGATTCCTGCTCCTACTTCTTTCCAGAGGGACTCTATGTTTCACCATAATCCATTTAAGATAAGAGTGATTTTTAGTTTTTAGCCTTTGTCACTCATTCCATCAACCATTTCAATTACTGATGGCATTTTAAATTATTTTCAGTTGCTTGATAATTCTCTTTTCTCTTTGATACTATTATTTATTACCATAGCCTCAAGAGAGCCTGGGAAAATCTAAACTGGCTTTGAAGGTAACATACTGCATTTGAAAGCAGACCCAAAAGGTAAATCTTGTTTTACAGCCTGTCACATTTATATTGAAATAGTTCTGATATTAATGATGTTTGTTAATATATTACTAATGTACAATATGTCATAGGTAAGAAGATCACTGTACTTTTATATGTTATTCAAATTGTGACCATCTTCCTTCCTGTTCTAAGGATAAACAGCTGAAATCCCATTTGAAATATGCAATTGTATTTACTTCTTGTATGAGAAGAACAGCTGCAGACAGAAAGTTTGACCCGGAGTAAATCAGCTAGGACTGACTTACAGGGATATAAACTAGATATAATTGGAGGTATCTCACCAAGATGCATATAAAATACAAAAACATCAGATATAATACTCTAGAAACATACAGTTTTATTATAATCACTGATCATTAATTTTCCTCCCACTTACAATGTTGTAAAGTACAGGTAGGATTGATTTCAGCTAGCATTATTCATTGTAAGATAGTTCTTTGGACTATTTCTAGTGTCAGTGACAAAGGACAGACACCTCAAGTGCAACTCATTCTACCCCAAAGCGAGATGGAGGAATTGCACTGAGAAGTACAGCACCTTTCTGCTCACAAGAAAGAAAGATAGTAAAGTGAAATCTAAAGCAAGATTGTAAGGCTGAAAGAATGGACATTTACAGATGGTGCTCAGAGTAAACTCTTGTCTTGGTTCTTTTTGTGACCTTTAAGAAAAATAAGCAATATTTTTTTTCTTTTTTTTTTCTTTTTTTAATTAAGAAAAGAGGTCACAAGACTCTAATCTCATTTCTAAAATCAATTCTGATAATAAGTTAAATGCAGTCACTCCAGTTATGTTAGTCCTGTTATATTACATTACATTGCAGCTGGCTTACTCCCAGGAAATTACAAACTAGATTTGGTTAGCAATTCATATGTTGACTGTAAAGTTCTCTGTTCAGAAAATGCTAGTTCAAAATTGTCATTACAGCTTCTCTTCATTATCAGAATACTTTTTAGCAGAGAATTATTATTTAAATCAAATTTATTTACCTTAGTCACCTTAACAAAAATATCACTGTAAACACAATGCTTCTTGTCATATTCACATTGTTTAATACTAAAATAATAAGCTATGACATGTACTTTACACCTACATAAAAATTAGGAAAATAGTTTAATTCCAAAAATTAAGATGACAATATATTTAACAAAACAGTTACTGAATCTACTTGAGAACCTGGTAAGGCAAAAATATATCCTTTAAGCCTATATAATCATAGAATATCAAGATATTTTATGTATTCTAAAGCTGGAAGGGATGCATAAAGATAAGCAAGTCCAATTCTTCTCACAGGATTACCTAAAACTTACCCATATGACTAAGAGCATTGTCAGACACTTTTCTAGAACTCTGACAGGCTTGGTGCCATTACCACTCCCCTGGGAAGCTGGGTGTTCCAGTAGACAACCACCTGTGGTGAGCCTCTAGTGAAGATCTTCCTGATGTCCAATTTAAACCTCCCCTACAGTGCTTCATTCCATTTCCTTGTGTGCTGTCACTTGTCACCAGAGAGGGTCATCACCCATCCCTCTGCTGTCCTAATATCAGCTCTTTCCTGAGATCTGCAAGCCAACATGAGCTTCACTAGAAGATACTTTTTATTGAAGTCTCTTCTACAGTGAGATTTTTCTCTAATGCTCCAGGCCTGAGGAGGAGCTCCAGAAACCTCTGTTTTACAAATTACTTTAGAATAGTAATTTAGGCTGTATTGTCCATTTTCACTGTTCACTTACTGGTTAATTAATAGTAATTTGCTTCTATCCTTCCTTTTGGATACCAGATACAGGAGTTATTCAGAACACAGTCGAAAAGAAGGTCAGGGAGTTCCTCCACCATTTAATACAGTTGTGTCACAAGAACACAGAGTAGATGAGAGAAAATTTCTCTATCATAGAATGAGGGCAAACTGAACTGGAAACAAAAGGGAAGAGCTGAAAGGGCCTGCCCATACAAATATTACTGCATATCAACCCACTCATGCCCTAATTTTTAATTTTTTACCAATTGTCCAGAGTAATAGAGACATGCCTCACTGCTATGTCAATCCCCTTTGTACAAGTGTGGTAATGTAGGAGATGCTGCACATACATGGCTGTATGTATTCTGGAAGCTTTCTCATATACTAAGAAATTAGTGGAAGTTTTAATTATCTTCAGCATTTTGGAAAACATATGTTACATCTGATTTTAGCATCTTTTGCTGTTCTGTGGAAGAGTTTCACACTGTCTTAGCTGTAAATTAGCTTCCCTGGCAGTCCAACAGGGACAAACAGTAGCCAACGCCTTGTTTCTTTGTAAGATGTGCAACAAACAGACCTCCAACTACTTTACATAACTATCATAAGTGGCTTTGTGGGTGATACTTTGAGTGGTCAAAACTACACATGGACAGAAGTTTTGCATTTATGCAAACAGCTCTCATTTCAGTAGCTAACATGGCACTGACTCTGCATGTAACAAAGGCTTGCTGGCTGCTGACTCCAGTCAAGTGGCATTTCAGCAGCAATAAAGACATCTGATATAGCTTTAATATTTCACTACTCTAATTCAAAAACTAAATCACTCCCAGTCCTTTTACAGCTGCTTGGTATATTGGATGTTTTGTAGATTAGTGATCCCATAGACAGACAATTTTGATAGACTGACTTTAAGTGATGCTTTGCCTTACTTCACAGGCATACAGTACCAGCTATTAAATTTACATGGCAGTCTTATTAGCTTAGTTTAGATGGAAAGAGCTGCTACTGGGCTAAATTAAGTTAGAGTTTGAACCTTAAAGCATTAATGTCCATCAAAATGAACAATAGCAATTAATATGTCACTAATTCTAGCACATCTAAAATATTACTACAACAAAGTAAAGAATGACAATAATGGGAAAAGTACAAAATAAATAACCCTGCAAATGAAAATTACTTTGCATGTATTAATTCAGCTTTGCTGTTCAGCTTTTCAGAATCTTGTTTCAATACTGTGCTGGTGATACAGAGTAAATATGATTTTGCACTGTAAGACATTTTTGCCTGTTATGCAAATAGTACATTCAAATTTAGCTCTCAGAAGCACCTCATGTATTTTCTTGACACATCCATCCTGGACATGAGAAGAAATGAAAAATGGTGTACAGTTAGTCTCCATTAACAACCCAGCTGGTAACTAAAGTAGAAAAATATCCATTTTTTCACTGATCAGTGCCTTTTGTAATGAAGACACCTTGCAGAGCCATCTTTAGTACCTAACAAATTCATTATCTACCTAAAGATTGCAACCCTTGTGCAGTCCTGGTTTTCCACAAGACTATTAGAAAGCCATACAGACCACATAAGTTCTATTTTCATCACTATAATGTAGAGTAATTTGTTATGGACACCAATAATAATATATCAACCAATTTTTGTTTGATTTTTAAAGTTTGATGCAGTTCTGAAGTAATGTGATATTCCCAGAGTTCTCCAATTTTGAAATAAATTTTTGAAATATATTCAAAAGCCAATGTATTACCAGAGAGGACCAACAAGGCAAAGTACAGAAGAGACTGTACAAAGAAAAAGTACTTGGATGAGATATTATAGTCTCTGCCTTCAGAAGTCACATCAATTCAAACTCTGCAAACATTTTCTGTCCTACTGTACTGCTATGTCATAGATAAGTCTGGAAAAATTTTATTCTTGCATCTTTTGATTAGAACTTCTTATAAATTACTTACTTTGCTAAAAATATTCACCAGAATTTACAGTATACTGCACAAGCAGGTGAGTGACCTCCAGAGTAATTTGTTTGCAAAACAACAACTAAAAATATTTGAGTTGCAGCAAGGAAATGTCTGATTCTGAGACCTCTGGACTGCCAACATTTTAAGAAAACCCTATAATCTCAGTGTGTAAAAATGTTGCAAGAAAAATCTCAGACTATCTCAATGAACTTGAAAATCCCCTCCTCTTTGTTTCTAGAACAGGTTTATTTGAGTTCAGTATCAATGTCTGGGAGAAGAGCCAGATATTTATGCAGCCGTTGCATTTGAAACTGTACAACAATTAGGTTTAACAGTTTTGCGTATTTTGGAACTCATCCACTTCACAATGGTGACATTGTGGAAATCAAGGACAGGAGAGGGTGGTTTTTATCCACCCTACCATTGTTGGAGAGAAGAAACATTTTAGGAGCTGGACTGGCTGTATGCCTTACAGATAAACAGATTTTTATTGCCAGTACTCTACCCTTATATTTAGAGGTGGAATTACACTGCATTCATTTTTTTTAAAATTGCACTATATGAAATATACATTGCAAATCACCTGTTAATATTTTGAATGAAACCAGGAAATTTCTTCTATAATTACCAAGGAATTACATTCCTTAATGTCAAGAAAGTAACAGGTATGATGACTAGAACCCCATGTAAGTGGTGCCCACCTGCCTTTACAAGAAAATGAAAAAAGACCAACTGAAGCGTTCACCTTGTGTATTTTTACTAGAAAAGGTCACAGCATAAATTTTCTGGAGTTCAAGTATGGCCATTTTTGCCCTTGTGTCCAAGGCCTGTTTATACAATTTAAGGGAGGCTGGACTAGCCCAAGCCCTGGCTCAGAGACTGTGTCACATGATGCATCTGAGTATGTCCACAGCAAAGACCCAAAGGCCTGGATCACGGCCAGCAGACTGGGTAAAAGTCACCTGGAAGCAGCCTGGAAGGCACACTCTGGGGGTTGAGTGTTCATTCACACAGTGGGAGAGGTTTGGGGGGCAGTGGCCTTCTCTGCAGCAAGGACAGAAGGAGACACCTGCCAGCATTCCAGGCCAGAATACTGGGAGCTGGGATCAAGTGACTCAAGTGCTCCAGCCCATGATAGCAAAGCTACTGAAAACAGTGGAGTGGGAAGGAATAGCACAAAACAAGAAATGGCAATGAACTACAGACTGTAGAACCAGAAGGGTTCTAAGCAGAAAAGACTTATGATGCAGATTCTAGAATGACACTAATAAAATGCTTCAGTGCAACTAAGGGTCAAAAGGAAACTGTGGCTGTAATTACCGCACTACCCATTTGCAGAGGTGTACAAAAAAAAAGGTATGATGGCAAGATATGATGGTTCCTCTTCATTTAATATTTTCTGATCAATTCTCAAAGTGTTACACTATTACCTTCCACATCTGAAATTAGCCTAACTTCTATAATTGTATTGTGCATACAACTGTAGACCTTAATTTCAGAATTATTACATCATCCAGTTCAGTTTTTACAGTATAGCATTTATGCATTGGGGATCAAAAGCACTTGACATAAAATGTGTACCCAGTCTAGATGTGAAGCCATGTAGAATCAAAGATGTATTAGGAGGTGAGTATATCCTCCTCCATTCCCCAGGGATTTGACTGCTTGGGCCCCAGGCTGTGCAGCTGTCCAGCCTGGATCCAGAACTATAAGAAGTCTCATTGGTGTGACCTTCTTCTCTCTAGAGAAGCTTTCAACATGAGATTCTTGTCCTTGGTCTCTGCCTAAGCTACCTGGCAGCTCTACCATGCCTAGTGTTTACCAGTGACCCAGACCATGTCCTGCTGTCTTGATTTCCAGGCTTGATCTCAGACTTGATTCATCATTTCAGATTTCCGATCTGCACTGTTGGATGAACCTGGTTACCCTCACCCCTTATCAGTGAGGTCACTGGCCCTACCTGCCCTGCTGCCACACCTCTCTCCCCTTCCTTTGCTGGGCAGTTCATGGTTGGCCCAGATCTTCCATTACTTCCCTTGGGGTTTCCTCCAGCAGGTCATCACTTCTGCAAAACAAAATCAAAGAAATGCATTTTTTAAACTAGTAACTACTTATTCTTGCTGGCTTTCCTACAGAACTGAAGAACATCAATGCCCCTGCACTGTGAGGAAGGGATTAGATGTTTTGATCAAATCACTCTTTGATTTCCTGTAGAGATGTAAAGGAAGTTCTTGAAGTTTTTCACTCTTAGATATTTCCTTTTATCTCTCAAATAATTTACAAGCTCTTTTCTACATTGTTAGTTTTTCAACATGCCTGTAAAACATTATAAGCAGAACAGCATCTCCTATTTCTTTATGTCATATAAAGCACATCATACAGAGATCCTGTTCCATGTCACATTGCCTGTTTCTGGAAGCCCTCTTTGCTGTGCCATATCAGGATTGCACATTCAGATGCTTGTTCACCGAGATGCCACATCCTACTCACAGCAAATTGCTTCTGACAATACACTTACCCTTCCTCTTCTTTCTCATCTCCCACTCCCTTCCTTGTCTTTCTTGTTCCTAGGTCAAATTTGATGAAATCCCAATTATGCAACAGCATGGGTTTCTCTGCCCAATGAGAGCAGGGAACTTGTGCTGTCCTTCTGTGTGATAAATGGTCAGAACAGAAGTGTTGCTTTAAGGTGGTGAAGAATTGATGAAGTTGGTAGGGAAAACAAGCTTTGTTATAAGCCTGGTTTGTTGAGGAGATAAAGATGCACACAAAGATGCTCTGATAAAGGTCAGATAAAGGCCCTACTGCTGCCTCAGTACATGGAGGAAGAGCAGCAAAGTGTTTATTCTCCCTATTCTGTCAACTATAAATTTTAACCAAAAGTAATTGAGACTCTCATTAAGCTCCATTAACATATTTACTTATACACCCCTTGAGCTGCAAATGAAGGAGAACATGGGATGTGTAATGCACATAGGACCAAATAACATGAGATTGTTCTATCCTACTGGGATGGACCAAAAATTATTGTATGAAAGAGAGGCTTCAGGGCAGAAAGGATTGAAGGGGAGAAACATCTCTGCCTGCTCAAGGTCAGTCAACAGACTGTGTCTATTCCCTTCTCCCATAAGGAAGCCTTTATGCAAGCTTTGCATCTCCAACTGCATTGGAACACAGCTGGGAATATTCATTTATACATATATAGTATATGATTAGATCTTACTAATCTTTCTATGGCAACACATATGAATACTCTCTAGCTGGTGCATTTATCACCCACAATTCTGAACTTGTTTGCCTGGTGCTTCAATAAAATAATGAATCTGGAATGTTCCCAGTCCTTACTGAATTGATCAGACCAACAGTAATGCTATGAAACTTTTTTGCCTCTTATTTTGCCTAGCATCAATGTAAATCCAACATACCTAGTTATCTAAAAAGGGTAGATAAGATGCCCTAAGGCCAAAAAACTTTAAAACCTCATTCTTCTTATAATTTCCAAAGTGTTTCCAGATGTATTTGTACAGCCAATGCAGATAGTGTCTCACAAAGCCTTGTAAGAATTAACTTAGACCTGCTAGTTCCAGAGTATCCATGAAAAGGTGACTCTAAAGACAAATTCCACATCTTTTGACTCCTAGAAGAGAAGAACAGGGATTTTAATGATACCATGAAGTCAGAGGAGCACTGCAGAAGGCAACCAGCAGAGTGGGACACACACAGCTGTTTCATGGAACTGCTCACATAGGCTCTATGGAGTTGACAGACTGGAATTTAAGTCTGCAGCCCCAAAGGGCTGACCTTATGAAGCCTGTAAGATAATTCAGATAACCATTATACACCTAGATCTTCACCACTAATAGATTGACACTACAAGGTTTGGGCACAAAGTCTTCAAAAGTTAGAGGCAGAAAATTTCCAGAGCATGTCCTCCCTTTTCTACACACATTATGACCTTCTTACAGGATAACTGGCTTGTGTAATATGCTACACAAGAGATATCAGGGCTGCCCTTAAGAGTTTATTCTTCTTTGTGCCAGGGAAGATGGAAATGGTGCTTCCCCACTAGGCCCTCATCCATGGCATAGCAGGAAAGTACTTTACCTACTGGATAGAGACAGGGCTAATAGAGTTATCTACACCCATTGCCCAATATGACAGATTTTTTGGTCTCAATCATAATGAAAAATAGTCAGAAATTTTTCTTTAAAATAAAGAAGCTCAGTCTATTTCCCTCAACCATCATCTTTTCACAATCCCTTCCACTTTATCAAAACACCCACACAATTATGCTTCAGACTGGATTATTTCTTAATATTTCTTTCAGCCTCTTTAAGCTACATTTCTAAATCAATGCCAGTACTAGCTGTCTTTCTAAGGAAATGAATTTAAGTCATATCATATCTTGTCCTCCTGCTTTTATTCCTCTATTATGCTTTTCAAAGATATATAAATTCGTTTGTGACTGTTTTGAGAACTCAGTGCTTTCTTAATTTAGATCTAGCTATTGTTTGTCTTTCACTAGTCTTGTAACTGCAGCTGTTCCTGCAAAAGCTTTAAAAGTTAGTCAAAAAAGAACAGCCATTTATAATTGCAAAATCCACATTGAACATTATCCTAGTAGCCTCAACCTGAAATTTTAGGCTAGACTCAGTCTAAAATCATGTTTTATGTAGTTGAAGTATTCTTAATTACTGTTAAAATTATCTTCAGTGCCTGAATTGGGAAATGGCTGGATCCACTTTTGGCATGAAAGGCAAAGAAAATCAAGATCTTGCCTGTAGTTCCTGTGCCTGGCTGGCTGGCTGTGTAAGATGACCCTAAGAGTAGCAAACATTTGTCCCAAGACCATTCTGGAGCTGACTGGCCAACTTTTCTCCCAGAAGACACCTCAGATAGAAGGTGCTGTGTTCTCTGACTTGAGGAAGCTGCTGTGCTTTATCCTCACCTTTCATGAACGAGGAGAGCAGAGAGCATTGCACAACCTGCATTGGCCCCAGCCCAGCTGCTGCTCTGGGCACCTCCCGTACACAGTTCTTGCTCCTTCACCCAACAGTTGTTGTACTGCAGCACATTTTCAGCAGCCTCAAATATGCTCCTGATTCATCACAGTAAAGATTGAGCCAAGAAATGTAATTATTGATTTACATGTTGATACCACTGTGAGCAGGAAAGCAAATTATTCAGTGCCTTCAACAGCATTGTCTTACTAAAACTGTTGCATGAGTTTATTTTTTACCTCTATCCTCTCAGAGATGATCAGGTTCTTTTGTAATCCAAAAAAGGAGATAATTATTCTAAATGGAAAAAAAAATCAACTTCAGTCTGTACTTGAAATTTGAGGAGAAAAAGGGAAAAGAATGGAATTATGCAAAAGGAAAAAGCATTTTTCCTTCAAATAGATGTCATTTCCATGTCATTTACTGATATAATAATTTTACAGGAACTGGATTTTGGGATGGAAAGATTATTTGTGAGGAACAAGGAAAGGATGCTAGCCTGTGTTATTAGAAATTTTCCTCAAGGTTTATTTTTCCAAAGGAGGAAGAGACTATTAGAGACATGTGTTTACCTATGAGTAAGAAGCAGCAAGGGCTATACCTGGCTGCTCTTCTAGACACCCTTGTTCTCCCACATTGTGCTACCAGGGATTCACCTGCCTGTGCTGGTTTTGGCTTCTGCTATAGATAGACCCAGCCTCTCAAAGTCACATCCATTCTCCTCACACCATCCACTCATTTACTAAATGCAAACTTCCTGCAAATCCTGCTCCTCAAAAGGCAAGAGAGTGCTCCAGAGAGAATTCAGCTTCAACATTTTTGGACAGCCAAAGCTCCTTGAGCAGCAAGAGGATAATTCACTGTCATCTAATTGTGCCTGTCTTCAGCCTCTAATCTCCTTCCTGTTAGCTTGTGCTTTGGGCTTCAAGTAACCTGGACAAATGGAAATTCCCAGTTGACACGTCCTTTCTTTAGATCTTTTCCACTTAGTCTTTAGGAGTAACAGGCTACATGTATATTTGCACATAGGTTAATACTGTAAAGAATCATCTATATTTGATTCTGTCTCAGTGTTGGTTAATACTGTAAGGAATCATCTATATTTGATTCTGTCTCAGTGTTTGATGCATCACTTTTCTAAGCTTCAGCTTTGTTAACCACACAGGTCTTCTGTTAAGTTTCTGTTAAGGCAGAAATAGCATAACAGTAATATTGCTTACAGTTAAATTCTCAGTATAGGAAACTGTATAAAAAGTAAGATCCCTAATTTTAACTCAGTCTTCCTTGGGTTGAGACTGAGAAGTTTGAGCTGAAGTGCATCACTCTAAGTTACAAGAAAGTGAAACAATTGTATGAAAGATTGCATAGCTGATTATTTTTTCTGAATAGACTAGACCATAAACATCTTGCACATTAGTGAGCGCTTATACACAGTACCAAAAATTACCAGTTAAGAGCAATAACCTATCCTTTGAAACAGCAAAAGCCCTAGAGGCATCAAGCACTGTGAAGCCCTGAAGCTCTTTCAGTAGAGGAGCAAGTAAATCCTTTGTTCTTCTCCAGATGTTTCTCTTCCCACATATACATCTAAGGCTTTATCCCACATCAACGATGTTTTCAACACTATAATTTCACCAGTTACAATTCCAGTGGCTGAACATTCCTGGAGTAAACATGCCAAATGGCTTCTGTGTGAATCTTGTGTGATTGCCCAGCCTCAGATCTGCCAGGTGAACCACATAAAAAGACTTGGAAATGTGTCCTTTGACCTGTTTGTTCTCTCCCATATCCCTGAAGTCTAAAAGTGCCTTACAGTCAGGATTTTCCTAAGCAAGTGCAAGAGCACCCAGAGAAGAGTATATGAAAACTCACTTCCCTGACCCCTGAAGCATGGTTGTGGGACAACCTTCTGTGGAGACAGACTCCCCATTTTGACCAGTTTCTCCACACTTCCTTCATCCTTGACTTGCTTTCTATCCACTTTGCCTGCCAGTTCTTTCTGCTGGTACAGAACAGGAGCCAGTCCCTCCTGCCTTGCTGCCAGAAAGACCAGTGTGATCAAAATTTAGCAGCTGGGGAGGGGGTAAGCAGGAAGCTTTTCTCTCTGCTGCCCACTGACATGACTTTGTCATTCAGAGTCATATAACACACAGTATACCCATGTTGAAGCACAGGCAAGTTAAAAATAATTCCATTACAGGGATATTACTTCATACTCATAGGGGCATTCTCCATTTTCATAGTCACATAGCACAAGATTAAAATATATCAAGACCTGTACAGTGATCAAAAATGTTTCAGACACCTTAGCCTTCCCCTTGCCATAAAGGTTGGGAGGAAACATGCACACTGGTATAATCAGTTTGTATAGCTACAGCAAGCCATGTAGTACAGGCACAGCTGCTGGCCTAAGGAAGTTATTCTGAAATGGCTTAAAATTAAATTTGTCAGGGTTTGGGGCTTCTCTGAAATGAACATAAAGTATTCCTTTTATATATGCATTTGCCTATTTCACAAGAGCTGCCTGTGTATTTGAGCTTTCCAGTATCTTGCCCTTGAGTGAGCCATAATTTATAAAAATTCAGATTCATGCTGAGCAGGAAAGGGAAGAGGACCCTGGGAACCAAGGGCTGCAATTCCGAGACCTGGAAGTATTTGCTGATGGTTTGCAACAGATGGCTTACCTTAAATATTACATTTCCTTCCCTAAGTGTATAGAAAATTATTTAAGGCATTACAACAGGGATTTAAATATAGCACTGATGATTTCCTATTTAAAAAACATCTTTCCCTCCAAAATGGTGGCCTACTGCCCAAGAATTCAGCATAGGTCTGCTCTTCAGTGCAAGTTTAGGGTTTACCAACCCATCTACCTATTTCCCTTGGAAGAGAGCTCCACAGTGTGGGAGGAACATGCACAGGAGCAACAAAAGCAAGAAATGCTGAGTAGAGAAAGCATTACATAAAATTTAGTCTGCTATTTCACTAATCAGTTTTTCATGATAATAATGTCAGGCAAAAACTCTAATCTTTCTTTTATCAAACAGAGTAATGATAACAGTATTGTTTTATCCTAGTCTTCCCATGCAGCACAGAAATGGGTAAGTACAGAGCCAAGTCCAATCAATTATTCAAATACAGACCCAGCTAAGCTGATGGTAAGTTTAGATGTCTTGGAGCCATAGGCATAGATCAGCATCCAGAAGCAGCTAAATCTGAAGCTACTAAATGGGTTAATCTTGCTGAAGCAATGATTTACTTGGAAAGTGCATGTATTATAATTTTCTGTGCTGTCATTGTATACCTGTTTGGTTTCTCAATGAATTTTAGACTTTACAATGTAAACTGCATGTTTATCTCTATTATTTTTAAGAAAAGTTAATAAAGGAGGTACTGCCTATTAGTAATCTAAAATGCAGGATATGAGAATCAGAATGCAATGACCTTTAAAAATGAAGTTGCTCAGTAACATAAAATTGTGTTTGTATGCCACGATTGGGTGACATTTTGTTCTGCCAATTTTGCACTTGGCAAAAACTCCAATTAAAAAAATAATTCTTCCAACCTGTTAGTGACAGTGATTGGCCTATTCTCTGTAACAACTTTGTCTCATGAGGCCAAATCCTGCCCCCCACCACCCCCAACCCACCCAGGTGGCATGCAATGTTTAATGTTAGAATTATCTCATTTTACCCATTTCACCTGACACATTTTCTTGCAGGGGAGCAGGCTCCATGGCACCCCACTCCAAGCTCTGGAAACCTGCAGTAACTGCCAGGGAGCAGCAGCAGCTGCAGAGCTACTCTGTCAGGGACTCCTGACTCCTATCCTTGTACAGGTTCAGTGATTCATAGGTTTATGATACAATATTGCTGTACCAGCATATGCTTTCACTAGAGGGTCAAATTAAAATTGCATGGAAAGGCTAAATTTGGGAATTTTTTGTCTGAAACACCATTTTAAGCATAATTTATGTTAGACCCACATGGGCCATCTGAACTATCCAGACTTTTAAACAGACTATAAAAATATACATGCTACTGACAAGTTGTTGATTCACTTTGTATATATTTCTTAAACTGAAGAAAAATAGTTTCACAGCAAGGACTTTGTTAATTTAATTCTAGCATATAGGTATGGGTCAAAGACAATGATTCCTGTTGCATAAATGTTTAATGATCTATATTGATCTCCTGTTTCCTTTACATTTCCCTGTAGGAAACCTATTGCTATTGCAGCAATATTTAAGTGTCTGACTAGAAAGGAGATAGAAAACATAAAATTTCACCCTTTCAAAAACATTAGTCATTGGAACACAGGTAAGCAACCAAAAATACTTAGAGGAATAGAATAGGAGAAGACTTTGAAAACAAATCTTAGAACAAAAATCCACTAAAAATAGCAGAGAGAGAGCTCTGAAAGCTCAGACAAGGAGAGGGACTCTCAAAATTTGAATAACAAGTAAAGACCAGCAGCCAAAATTACAGTTTTCCTGGCTGTTATGTTTTGTATGAGTGATGCAGATTGTAGTTCTTGTCATGTGATGGCAGGAGATAGACCTAAGGCTCCCTCTGTTGGAAGGAGCACCGCCGAGCACCACCCCAAAGGACAGAGAGAGCTTAACAATAGCAGTGCACTGCAAGATTTACACCCAAGTAACTGCTAGGCAAGTCTGACAGGCTGGACACCTGCCAGGAGGGGAATAGAGAAAGTGGGGAGGTGATACTTGTAATTTCTTTGGAGTGGACATCTGTTCTCCCAGGTTCCCTAGCTTTTTCCCTGGGAGCCAGACAGGTACAAGTACAACTTGGCCCCTATAGAGGTATTTCCTGTGACAAAGGAGAACCCCTCTCACATATGTACAAAGTGGCATTTGGGCATTCAAATGTTGTCATGCTATTTTGGAATGCAGAGAAGTGTCACTTTTTCCTCTGCAGTGTGGAAGAAAATGCACCGAGCCAGAAGTCCTCAGATTGCTTTTCTACATCCCCCTCACCATAAGTGTGTTCTGGATTTTGGATGCTCCTCCCACGTAAGAGTTGCTCTTGGTTTGGATGGATGCAGGGTGAGTGCTGGCTGGAGTGTAGCAGGGAAGATGGCAAGCAAAGGGCAGAGGGAGAAGGGACAAAATAGCTCCTGACAGCCAGGCTGAGAAAGGACTCAGGAGAAGGCTGTAACTGCTGCAAGCCACAGAGCCAAACCAGTATCCCTGGTACTGGAGACAACAGAAGAAGGCTTTTCCCTGCACCTCTCAAAATACACAGATTGTCTCAGTCACACTTTTTTGGTAAAGCCTGTCTCTCACCCAAAGGGAGCCTTTTAAGCACTTTGCTCCCAGGTAATTTTCTTGCTTTCCTACCTCCCCCTCCTCATCTTTCAGCAGCTCCCCAGATCCCTAATGAAGGCTGTATTCCCCAGATCCATAATGAAGCTTCCTTTATCAGTTTGAGAATAGCTGTTCTAAAATGCCATGTCCTCTCCAAAGATCATAAACAGTAGCCCACAGCTCAGCATCCAATTAATTAATTAAGATGTGCAGCTTTACTAAAGAAACTGTTGTCAGGCAGTGAGAAAACCAGGCAGGATAAGAAAAGCACACACAAAAAAACCAAAACACACACACGGGAAAAAAAAAATAAAAAAAGTGAAAGTGTTGACTCATTCATTATTAACTCAAGGTCTCAAGAGAACAGTGCTGATGTGAAAGTTAGAAAACTGAGGAAAAAACCTCAGAGGGTAGGTAGAAAACAGCTCATCAAGACAAGCTTATCCTGCTTCAGGGAGTGACAAAGACTGGTGTTTTCCACATGGCTGACATTGGTGTGACCAAGAAGAACATGTTGCCCTGGGGTGCTCAGGCTTGCATGCCAGGTATGTTAGGCCTATTTATCCCCATGGGCTAGACCCAGCTCCCTTCTGTGCATTCACCAAGGAATAATTGCTGGGTACTCAAAAATCTGTATGCTCCCACTTGCAATTCTCTCCATATGGAAAAAGATGCCCAAACATTACTGAACCAGTGGAAAAGAAGGCTCACAGTCCAGATGCTCATGTGGCACTTCAGTGTGCCCCTTCCTTCTCCCCACACTACTGTTTGTAAGTCCACTTGCCCAAACTTAAATACTGAGAAGAGCTCAGTTCTGAATCTCAGAGCCTAACTGTAATGCATTCATTTCACAGTTCAGATCAGCAAGTGTTCACATGTATTTGCTTTAAGCACTACTGCAAATAGCAGGCTGTTTGTTTACTTACCTGCTAGGAAAAAAAAAATTTCCATCCACTTCTTCTCAGCACCTCAGCATGGGGATCATTTCCTTGAGCCACTGTGTGGAGGCAGCCCACCTTCCAGCAGCAAGGCAAGCTGTGGCTTTGATTCTGCTATTTTATTTTTCTCATTTAGATCAGCTGATGGTTTTTTGCTTTTTGCTGAATTCTAACAGCCATAGCTGAAAGCCTTCCCTGCTCTAACATGGCAGATGTTCCCACACCTGTTCTTGTCCCTGAGTATAACAGAAGATGTTAAAAGGAATGGCAGGAGGGGGAGGGTGGGAAAACAAGTAAAACAAGCAGACAAAGCAATGATTTATTTAAGATCCCAAAGAGGAGAGTCTCCCAAATATTCATTTTGGGGGTTAGCAAAACTGAAGTCAGCCAAACAGAGTCCAAAAGGAACATTAAGGTAGAGGATGATTCTGTTCCAGCTACTGTCTAAATCTCAGACAGGAGGGAGCTTCAGGCATTCCTGCTGTTCTATTGCTGAAGTAGCAATTATCTTATCTCCCTTTCACAGTGCTATTATGCAGGCAGTCTCATCTGAAGGAAAGATGTCCTGAAATAAAAGGTTTAAAAATACTCTTGTTCACAGGTTCCTTTTAAAAAGTTTTGTTTTGTTCTGTTTCCTTTTTTAAGTGACATTTATTTGACAAAGAAACCTTACAATTTCATTGAATTTAAGATTAGATCATTGAACACTATTATTTGTTATGGTCATCCATGACTCTACCACAAGATCTCATTTTAGCAGTGGGCATCATTAAAATCATAATTAAAATACTCTTAATCAGTGAAACTAGAGACAGTACATCAAAGATCACTTTATCTCTCTGCAGTCTTTACATAGGAAGACTTGCCCTGAATGTCCCTACAATATTTGCTGGACATCTCACATAGCCAGTAAACATTTCTTGGCACTTCAAAGTTAGTGAAAGCTAAGCACAGAGATTCCTGTTCTCCAAGCTCATACCGACAGTTTAGCACCTAATATGTTTTTTGCAATAGTCAGTTGCTGTCAGAGTGCCAGTAATCACAATCTCCATCCATCCTGGATAAATATAACATTGTGGCAACTATCAGTAGAACTGTGAGAGGGACCAAACCCTTTGGCGTAAGTATTTGAGGAAAAAACAATATCAAATGAGTCCTTGAGACAGATGTATGTCAAAGAGAGTCTCAAATACATAAGTAGAATACCCAGTATAAGAAGGAACTCAGTAATTTTGTTGTCCCACATCCCTTGTTCCTCATCTGCTAAGGACAAGAAACATGACTACCAATTTCACCTAAGTAGTCAGCATTCTTGTCAGCTGCTTTGCGTGAAGTCATTCCAAACTCAACCCCGATTTTAGTGATCACTAAAACAACAATTATGTTAGGATCCATGATGTACAACAAGGCATTAATATTGACCTATCACATAACAGGTTCTTTATCTACTATGAAAAATTACTTTTCAGTATTGAGAGGATTTAGAGAAGATAAATAAATTTCCTTAGAAGGTGACAATACCATTCTGACTTTGCCTGAGATCTTGATACCACATTTAATACAAATAAATAGAGCCTTGTCTCATTAAAAGGTCAAGATGAGCATGTGCAATTATTGTGGCACAACACTGAACATCTGCTGAGTACAGTGAGATTAACCTCATGCCAAAGGGTTTCCTTCTAGCATAGGTCAATAACTACAACATCTGGCTTTAATTACAATTCTTTAACCAGATGCTTTATATATTAAATTCTATTTTAAATATTAAATGCTGTCCTGGTTTCTGCTGGGATAGAATTAATTGTCTTTCAAGTAGCTGGTAAAGAACTGAGTTTTGAATTTAGTATGAAAATAATGTTGATAACACACCAGTTTTTTTAGTTCACACTAAGTAGTGTTGATATTAAGTCAAGGAATTCCAGTTTCTCATGCACTGACTGTAGGAAGGCTGGAGAGGCACAAGAAGTTGTGTGGGGACACAACTGGGACAACTGCCCTAAACTGACCAAAGTGATATCCCATAGCACAGGGCAACATGCTCAGCATATAAACTGCTGGGGAGAGCTGGTCCAGGGTCCCTGCTCAGGACATGACTGGGCATTGTTCAGCAAGGGGTGAGCAATTGCAACACCTCTTCTAGATATTATCATCACCATCATCATCATCATCATCATCATCATCATTGTCATCATCATTTTCTTCATTTTCTTTCCCATTTCCCTTATCTCAACCCATGAGTTTTCACTTCTATTCTTCTGATTCTCTTTCCCACCCTGGCTATGTGGTTCTTCATTGCCGGATGGTGTTAAACCACAACAAATATTAATTACTGCAGCAGATGTATCTGCAGCTGTCCTGATCTGTAGCAGATCATAGAAAGCCTCCTTCCATCATGCACTGTCTGGTAGATTCTCCCTAGAAACAGTTTGCATCAGCCTATTATCATTTTTTCAGCTAGAACTCTGTTTAGGCCATTAGTTGGGAATCCCAGCATCTCAGCATTGTTCTCCCACAGCAAACAAACTGCTTCTTTGTGCTCCCAGATATAATGGTGAGGTTGTAGATGTAGCTTTGCTGCCTGGAAGGTACATATTTAGTAAACAGAATCTATAACTATGATGGCATACTGTAAACACCTGGAGCTAAATAACTGGGTCCCAGGAGTGCAATGGCTTTACAGTTTGCAAATGCATGGTCAGTTGAAAGTGAAGCTTCAAGAGGAGAGTAGTTAAATATAGTCCATTTTCATGGTATGCTATTGTTTGATTTGAAGGAAAAAAGTCCAGTTCAGATACATTGCAATGCATTTTTAGTTTTCCAACAATATTGAACAGTGAAACCCCATTCAAAAACATCCACATGAAAATAAAATTTATCATGACATTCCAGCTTCAGAGTACAGTATGTGCTCAAGAGTACAAAGATTGATCTCTGAACAGGGAGCTGATTGCAACATTCCTTCAGGTGTTTGCTAGAAAAGATGTTTTGCTGAAGAACAATATAGTAGAAAATCCATACATACATTGTTGGAACTCCCCAGCAAGTCTGATGAGTGAGTTTACTTGATTAATAGGAGCACCTCATATGTTCCTCACTTGAGAGAATTTCAATTCTTCAAAACTCCAAGGTATACCCTAAAACATAGTTTTCACTCATGGAATTCAGCAGCTGGCCAGCCTAACAGGAAGAGACTTCTACCACAGTTGATTTAATGATAACTACACTTAATTTAGGTTTGCAGCTTATGAAGCAAAAAAATCACCATGTCACATCTAATAATAACATACAGACAACATCTGTAAGTCTGAATCAAGGGCCAGAGCTCCCTTTATCTCAAACAGAAGATAAATATGTCTATGTAACAGACAAGGTACGGGAAAGACAGGCAAAATCTTCACATGAGAGATTACAATAAAGCTGGGGGGGGAGGGGGGCAGGACAGACTTTAAGGTGATTGTGATGACCATGCCTTGGAAGCCCAGTTGTAAAAGTCCATGATAAAATACTCTGCTGGGCTTTTACCACACTCCTAATACAGGAGGAAATAGAGCTGGATCTGTGTATGCCAGACTCATCATGTTAAGATTGTGTAGTCAACTTTTGGAAATCAGTATCAAAAAGAATGTCCTGGTCAGAGTTTGCAATTAATGTAGGTGAATTGTGACATCTGCCATAGATTAACTGGGAAATCTCTGCTTTCTTCTGTGTTCCCTACTCATAGAGGATTCCAGAAGTTTCTGCAGAACAAACATGAGCAGACATGATGTTAATTAATGTGGATTGGATTATCTGCAGCATGATCACACACACTTATCAGAACTAGCTATCTCACTTCTGCCTGCTGTGTGAAGGACAGGCTCTCTCTGATGAGATCTGCTTTCCTTGCAGAAAAGCTGAAATGGCATGGTCTGTTTGCAGTAGTCTTGCCATACTTCCTGTGTCAATTACTTAAGATCAGTCTTGCCCCACCTCTTAAGGATGCTGAAATAACCAAAACCCTCAGAACTATGTGTGGCCACTGTCATTTAGAAGAGAAGTTGTTTTCCATGGGCAAAAGTGGCAGCAAGCCTCCATTACTCATTCAGACAAGACTTCTGGAATTGCTCATCACTAACAAGCTTTCTTGCATCAACCTTGTACCCTCTGAAAAATTAAATCACTACTCACTTTTCTGCTTAAGACTTCACTGAGTTACTTGATTTGCAGCCTGTTGTCCTGTCCATGAAGAGAGCTGTACACCAAGGGTTACCTTTCCTCTTTGTAACCCACAGAACAGAGACACCACAGAAGCTTGAGTGAGCTCAGTATTGCAGATAGAAGGCAGCATTTCACTGCAGTCCTAGACAGTCAAATTCAGACATCAAGGCTGAGCTTAACTTTTAGTTTCAGCTGCAGAGAAGCCAGTCTTGTGGCCACTGTCAACAGTGCAGTAGAACTCAGCACTAAAATTTCATTTCACAAAAATCTCTCTGGACTTTAAAAGTCCAGAAGTCCTTGTTAATGAAATGGAGAACAAAAAAGTTGACAGGGCCTATCTTTGCAGGGAAATAACTTTCAGCAGGTTTCCATTCATTCTCCCATCCATATGCATGGATGCCCACAGCAAATCAAAGGCTGGACTGCAACAAAGGCTCAAGTCCCTTCCTTTCCAAAGCAGGGCCACCTGTATCAGTGATGTCCCACTTACACCAAATCCACTTTTTATTCCTCCAAGCAACTGATCAAGACTGCCTATAAAGGATTTTTAGGGGTTTTTTTTCTGGCCTAGGTTCAGTGGATCATTATACAAGTCTTCATATAACTGCCCTTACTTTGGTCTTTGCCTCTCAAGAGCTAGAAAAGTAGGATTGCCACTGTCTTCTTGCTGTTTAGTTTGCAATCTCAGTTCCTACTGCTGGCACAGTGGATCTTTATAGTGCTTCTGCCAAGGAGATTTACTGCTGTTGCTTCAGGGTCTGATCGAGCTGTTGGTAGACTTCCACCCTGCTCTCACAGCTATTTTACAAGGAGTTTCAGATTATCTTCTGGCCTCAGTTACTGTATTTTCATTCTATGCCAGATACAGAATTATCTGATTTTCCTCTAGCCTTGATAAAACAGCCCAACAACTGATTTAATTAAAAAAAAATTTTTTTGGTACATAAACCAAACATAACAGAGGAATCCAAGACATTACAGAGGAAGCAATAAATTCCTTTAGATCAGACACAAGCATTTCTCTTCCCCTAAAATCAGGGGAAAACCATCCTAATCAGAAAAGGTCCACTGCCCCCAGTGGGGGGGGAAAAAAAAAGTGTAACTTTCACCTTCACCAACTTTGCTCACTCACTTTTAATTCCAACTTAGCTCAATCACTCATCCCTTCCTTTGGATAGAAGACTTAGGAAAATCTAATAAATACTTCTCCTACCTCTTGGCTGACCATAAATACCCATGGTATTGGAGGGGAGCAGAGTTTTTATGGAGGAAATGCCCAATAAATCTGAGGTTCCTCCTATACAATTTGTGTGCTCATGAGACATCAGGCTGATATAACATCAGTAATACTGAGCATTCCAAGGTCAAAGTCAAACTAACCCAAAGCCTCTTATTTTGTAATGCATGATGACACAGCTTGGGCAGGAGGAATGATGCTAGCACAGTAAAACTCAGCTCCAGAGACCAGATGGACCTAAGAAGTTTATATGTGGTATATGTATGTAATAGCTTAAAAAAGGTCATCTTATTTCCATTTAAGTAAAGATAACAGCTGTTTTCATTGAGGCACTTTTATGTCTTGGTCCAAATTGTTTGTAAACTTAATAATGCAGATATTTTGTGAATTCGGGCTGTTTTTCAAGATATTTGCAAATTTATCACTGCTACACATATCATATTAGTCTTTGACTAATTCTTAGGAACTCTACACCTATTATATAGCAAGTGCAAGAGTAACAAACTGAATAAGGCAGATGAAGTATGTTGGAATTACCTATCCAAATACATCCTTTGGAAAGGCATATATAAGATTTATAAGCAGGATATTAGATTTATAAGTAAGATATTAAAATGGCATGGCTGGAGTGAAATGGACTGTTTCCTTGAAATCTCCAGTACCTGTTTTTGTCTTGGTTCAACAACACCAGAGAGAGATTTTGAGTATAAAAATTGGCCAGGTTTGAGCTCTGTTTAAAAACTTGCCTGATAATTAGATGCAAAGGCTGTTAAATATACATCATTTTTCCACTGTGCAAGCATAAATTACTTCCTGCAATAAATTTTTCTGTACATGTTACTAGGCTGTATATAGCTCAGAATGGGTATTTATAATTAGCCAGTATTTGTCTTCACCTCTATCTTTGTTTCCAAGGGTTGCTATGGATAACTGTTCTTCCACCTCCTGTGTACTCATTTTGCATGTCTTGTGAGTCTCACAAGATGAATCCTCTCTTCCACCACATTCAGTATTGATACAATGACCTGATGAAACAACCTAGGCAAAAATATGCAGTAAGTATTACATATCCTGCCATTAAACCTTAAAAGTCATCATAGTGTTCCTGTGCCTTCCTAGCACAGCTGCCTCAAGCTGTGTGGCAAACCAAGAAATATGCAGACAAGAGAAGTATTTCCAGGACTTTGCCTTTCCTCTAAACTCATATTTACTGGGAATGCCAAAATATATGCTAAGATCCATGCCCAATTGGTAAAAATTACAAAAATACCCATTTTCATTTATATTAAGCCAAGATACCATAACTCATTTCCTTAGACGGATGTTGCCACAGGAATCCATTACGGATTGATTTATTTCAACATATATCTGGAAATGGTAAGAACTGCAGTGAGATACCTGCTTCAAAATATTTCTGCTGAGCAAGGAAGATTACTTGCAGCTCAGCACTTCATCTTTGAGAGACTGAGTTCTCTCAAAGAGACATCTGAGGCCCTGTGATGGCTCAGCTGTATTGCTACCAGAGGCATCTCCAGCCTTCTGTGCCATGGCAGGGTGGCTTGTGTTCCGTCCTCCCAGAACCTGGAAGATGCTGAATGATAGCTGAGAGAGGAGGTTCATAAATGTGAGCATCTGGCCTTGCTCTGTGCAATCAGAAGAGAGTGATTTTTTTCCTGGAAATAAAAGCAGATTTTTGGATTTACTGCACGAGAGACTGTGGATCCCCCAGTTTTCAGGCCATGTACATGACTCCTGGCAGAGACCAAGCTTTCCCAGCGCCTGGCGGACAGTCCACTCTGCCCCTCACACTGATCTGGCCTGATTGAGATGGGCTGATGGAGCCGCAGCTCCAGGTGCCGGTGGCGGCTGCAATGACAGCCGTGACCCCCGCCCGGCCCTGCCGCCGAAACACCCCATCTTTCGGGCGGACCGGGGAATGTTCGAACCCCACGGGAAGCGAGAGCGCTGGGAAGAAGCGCTGCCCCGCACCAGACACACTGGCCTGGCGGGACTCGTCTATCCTATAGAACATATCCCTCTGCACGTCTTCTCGCATTCCTCTGTCTCTCCGCATCCTTTTGCCCTGCTGTATGCCCCTCTCCCTCCACATGTCTGTGCACATTTCTCCACATCCCCGGGCAGCCGCTGCGGTGCCCGCTGTGTCCGCTGTGTGGGCAGCCCCTGCGGTGCCCGCCCGGAGCAGGGCCCAGCCGTCGGGGCAGGGCAGTGACGTCACCGCGCTGCCGTCCCCGCGCGGGCCGGGCGCCAGGAGCCGCGGCCGCCGCCGCTCCCCGCCCGGAGCCGCCCCCGGCGCGGCGCGGCGCGGCGCAGCGCAGGGCGGATCCCGGCGCAGAGCCGCTGCCGGGAGCGCTGGGCCCGGGAGCCGCCGCGCCTGCAGCTCTCGGCGGGGCCATGCGGATGGCGGTCGGTGCGGCAGCGGGCGAGGGGGCAGCGCAGAGCCCCGGCCCCGCCGCCGTGTCGCTGGGCTTGAGCGTGGCCGTGGTCTCCAGCCTGGTGAACGGCTCCACCTTCGTCCTGCAGAAGAAGGGGATCGTGCGGGCCCGCGGGAGAGGTAGGGGCTCGGCGCTGCGGTGGGAGCTTCCCAGCCTCTCTCCGCACCCCGGCAACCTCCCGGCGTGCGGGGCTCGGCCCCGGGGCCGTGCGGGACGGCTCCCCCGCCCCGCCGCTCCCTGCCTCCCTCGCTCCGCAGCCCTTCCCCTTCCCCGCGCTGCGGCGGCGGCCGGCCCGGAGCGAAGGCGGGGGGGTTGCCGAGAGACCCGCGGGGCAAGGGGCACGGGCACCCTCGGCTGTGTCAGAGCCCGTGTCGGGGGGTGTCCGTGTCGCCTGGTGTGGGGGACACCTGCCCGCCGTCTGGACCGGGGTGTCCGGCTTCAGTTGTCACCTTAAGCGTGTTTGCCGTCTGAGGTCCGTGAGTGGATGGAGGCGCAAAGGGAGGCGATGGGTGAGCGGGCAGGCGGCAGGTGGAGCAGTCAGGGTGTGCTGGCGGTGGGGAGCAGCGAGGGGCTGCTAACTGCGCATCAGCAACAGCTGCCTGATGTGCGGTCAGCGCTGGGATACAGGCTGGCGTACAGCACCGCGTGTTGTACGCGCTCCTGTCCATACACAGGTTCTTCTCTTTCATCTACTTGTGGGACTTTACCTCCAGTTTCTGTGGCTTTGATGGTTTCTTGCCGTGAGCACCAGCGCGTTTGCCGCTTGTTTATTCCAGCTTTTCCGCAGACACGCACAAGTTGTATCAGTCACATGGTGGTTTCTGCTTTTTGAGAAGAGACAGATCAGTAACGTGAAATAATTTATTTCTTATATTTTTTCGTATTGAAATCCCATGCCTCATTATTATTTCGTGGGGTGAACATATTCAGGAACTGACTGTGCTGTCTAGACAGTTTAGCCAAAACAAAGCTGTAAATTCACAAGTGTCAAGATCTTCTGTATTTTATTTTGAAATTGGAGCTCCCCAAAGCATGCAGCTGAACATTTGCTAGTTGTATCTTCGTGCTTTGAATATAGGAAAATGCAATTTAAAAAAAAGTCTTTATTTGTTTTTAGTATCATGTTTTTATGTAAGGGGAAGACTGTAAACACAGGTTGCATGATGCCTTTCAATTCTGTTACTGTGGTGAATAGCTATTTGTTTTTGTAGGTGATGGTGTCTGTGTATGAGCATGTGCCCATAAATTCTAGGAATTCTTTTTTATGAAAAATCATTTTTAATCCCAGGACAAGGTATTTTCTCTGTATACATTGCATGTATGTAAATATGTACTTATAAAAAAATACATAGATATTTTATATATCAATATTTGTGTTTGCATTTCCATTGCCTGCTGCATCTAGCATGTTTAGGGTGAATGCAGTGGAGCAAAGTAAGCTTGGAACCATGTTACTACAACTTGGCAACCTGATCTAAAAAGTTTGGATTTTTTTTTGCAACGATCTTACATGTAAGGGCATCAGACAAACTTTTGTTTTGCAAGCATAGTCTCCCTTTCCCTCCAAGATGGCTGTAACGCATTTGATTGTCCACAGAGATAGCAGGTTTGCATCATAAATACAGACCTCTTTTTTTGGGTAAGGGAAAAAATGAGAAAACACAAGAGAAAAATAACTTTGCATCCCAAGGCAATTGGAGGAAGTTTGCATTTTGAGTGTACTTGCTCCTGAAAAGCTTTCAGTGGAGCACTGGGTTAAGTGAGTGATGGGTGTGTGCCTGCTTTCTCAGTGCTAGCAGCTGTAAAACTTCCTCTTTTGAAGATATTATTGGTGTTTGTGCATCTGGCTGAGCATTTTTTAGTTCTTTCTATTGGCATGCTCCGGGAGGAGGCATCCAGGAAAATACCCCAGATTTCTCTCTATTTTGTGTTATGGAGCAGTAGGGTTCTGCCTTGAATCTAGCAGTTGGAGCTGTGAGTCTGAGATGGCCAGTGTCAAATGATGTCTTTTTTCCATTGTCTTCAGCAGGTGTTGTATAATTAACAAGGAGGCACTTCAAGTCTCTTCTGTCTTCTCTCTTGAATCAATAACATAGTATTGATGTAATTAGCAATCCTTGTCTTGTTAGAAACAGCAGTGTGTGACAAATATTTTGCAAAGTTGCCTTACTTGAGTCAATATTTTCTATAATTTCTGCCCCCAACAGTGTTTTTATTTTATATGCAATAACAAAAGTCTAAAAAATTACTACTCCCACTCTAAAGCTGGCCATTTTCATTAGTCATATTTCATCTCTTTCCAATTATATACTGTGATTTCCAAGTGCTTAATACTCTATATGTCTCCAGAGTTAGTGATGACTGTGTTCTTCTTCCATTTGGGATTTCAGAGGAGGTACAATATTGCCTACTACTCTAGCAGCTTTTGAGAGGGCATCTTCCCAAATGAATGCAGAGCTGTATTGCTGGAAAGAAGAGCAAATCATAGGAGCATAACTTGATGCCAAGGCTGTGCTCAGAGAAGGCCATGCTTTAGTTTAGGAAGTGGTCATGAGCCTTGATGTTCTACAGAAGCAGAACTTATGTGGTGTGCAGGCTCCACCTGGGCACATCCCAAGGCAAGAGTTTATAATTCAACAGTGAAGATAATCATCATCCAATTTGGGAAGCACTAAGGATGATGCAGAGTTTTCACTCCTCTCTGAAATTCAGGAATTCAGAGGCTTCAATTGTAGCACTTTGCAATGCTTGAATGCAGGAGGATTGGGCAACACCATGGTCCTGCCAAACCTTTGTGCCAAAACAATTTCTTAGCTACAGTTTTTCCTATACTATTTCACTGAGGTTGTATTAGCAAACTAACTGAACCAAATCATGTTATGTTTCCATAGGTTTACAATTCTAGAAGTGGTTCTAATTTGTATGTTTAAATGTCACCCTCAGAAGCATTTGGTGACATTTTGGATGCTTTTCTACAAAATACTGTATTAGTGTCACATAGGTACTTCAAACTGGAAATAGAAATTCTGACTAACACATTGTCCTAAGAAGGCCTTACTTGGAAATATAAGCCAAATCCAAAATTGTTCTCTTCTTTTTTTTTTTTTTTTCAATCTCACATTCAGTTGCCTTGAAGAATAGGTTTAAGGTGAAGGCTCTTAATAACTGAGACTGTTGTTTCATAGTTCCAATATTGTGATTTCATATTTTCCTAATACATTCTCTTATACTTCCAGGTACTTCGTACTTAACTGATATAGTATGGTGGTCTGGCACTATTGCAAGTAAGTATGTTAAAAAGTTTCTTTTTTTTTTTTTTTTTTTTTAAGTGAGAGCTTTGCTTAAGTGCTAATAGGAGACATCAGGAAATCTGTGTTTTCATCTTGAATCTCACACTCCCTTGTCATGAAATTTCCATCCCTTGAAATATCCCACTTTTAGTAAACTCATACCATGGCTACCATGCCTGGTAGTGTTTGCAAAGAGCTGGGACAAACGTGAGTCAGACATCTTTTCACATTTCCAAACCATTTGGTACTTGCAGCCCTTGGCAGCCACACACTACTCTGACTCTGGGTTCCTGCATGGTTTGTGTCTCTTTATTGCACTGGCCAGTTCAGCTTTTAATAAAAGTCAAAGCTGAATTAAAAATTGTTGCTCTGTACAAAAGGGCTCATTGAGCACATATTATGTTTTAGATCTGAAAGCTTTTAACCAGCCTCAATTAAAAAAAACCAGAAAACTCTTGGTTTCTAGTTCAACAGATACAGTTTCAATTTTGCTTTTAATCTGCAAGATTAATGCAAAGCTTTCTGTGGTACTGATATGAGATCAGTGTAATTTTACCCTTAATATCTTTGTAACTCTGCTAATACCAAATTCATTCTCTGATATGAATCTGGAGCATGAGGAGCAACTAGCTCTCTCTTCTTACACATCAGCCCTAGTTCTAGCCACAAGCTTAGAATCATACCCCACTTTTAGGTCAAATCCAGCCTTTTGTGAATTATTTGGAAACTTCTGCTGTTTCTGAGAAGTATATGAGTCTAGTTGTGCCTCTGGTTTTCTGGCAGCAAGGTTAGTCTCTGATTTTTGGTTTTGTTGTCTTAAAAGTATGCAAAAGGAATGAAAACAGATCCCATTGAAAGACAAGGTTCACAGCAAGTGTAGAAGCCAACAGAGCTTCAGAAGAAAAGTCCTCAACTGATTTAACCTGAGTTTAAGTAATTCTTTGATAGCTTCCTCCCCTGACAGGATCACTACTGCCTAAGTAGAAATAAATCTGTGCATCCGTCACTGTTTATCACTCCTGAGGCTCCCAACTATAATCTCTAAGTAGAAGGAGTTAAAAAAGGGAGATTTTTTTACAGGACTTATCTTAGTGAATCAGAGAAAACAATTTCATGCTTAAAAGAGCTGACTGAATTGAATGAGGGCAAAACTGCTGAAGGGAATGGTATCAGTTGGCTTTTTTCCAGCAGCTAGATGCAAGTATTTCAAAACAAAACTTCAGTAGCTTTACCAAGGAACGGAGCAAGAAGAATTGCTTGTGGATGTTACAGGCTCAGAATGGCAGCACAGTCACAAACAGCAATGGCAAGGGCCAGGTAGGCACCTATGGGAATCAGAGAAAGGTGCTCAGAAAGGTGCTATGGGATACAGAGAAAGGTGTTACTTGAGGAATTAGCAGTACCCCCAGTTATATGGGTGAAAGTGATGACAGCTGACATAATTTTCTCAAGCAGAGAATTTGGAGTTTGCATAGTTAACAGAACCCACATAAACTCTGTCAACTTATTCTCATGGTATTTGTTCAGATGGTGAATAAGTGTTTCTGTGTTGGCATGCTGACTCAGCATAATGCTGCCCAGCCATTTGGGGGCCCTGGGATCCACTGGATTACTGAAGACTTCAGGAAGGGCTGCAGATTCTGCTAAGGGACTTTCCCCTACTCTGTAGTCAAAAGAATGATTGCAGCATGTGTACAGGTATTTCAATGAGTATTAAACTAATTAATTGGCTAATTAATTAGTTTCAGTGCAGGTTTTGATAGCAGCATAGATGTAGCTGTTTCTTGTAGTGAAAACATCTATATTAGTGTTGTATTGCAGATGGGGAGTACATTTGTGAAGTGTCTCCTATTTGTCACCACAGATTGGGCTGTATGTCACATTTCATAGCAGAGTTGGAGCCCCTGACCTGGTCTTTAAAATAAAACTAGGTTGGAAGATGAATACTTAATGCATGTGGGCTACAAATAAACTTTAAGTTAGTCTGAAATAAACCCCCTGACATGCCTAGAATAGATATCTTTTGCTGTACAGGTCTGCTCCTGGTCCCCTTGCTAATGGAGACATACCAGTGTGTATCAAGTTTTGTACTGCAGTGACTTCAAGGGTACTGGTACTTGTTTATCATATTAAAAGCTTGGTGTGCCTTCAAGAGCTGAAGTCATGTCTTGACTTACAGCACTGATGTATCTGATGAGGAATTTCTGTTTAGAGGGGACTAGATAGGTTGGCAGCAAAGGTCCTCAGCATCAGGTAGATGGTAACAATTACTGAGATTCTTTTTTGAACTGGTGTTAACTTGTCCTGGTCTGTCATTTGTGGTGGAGAGGAACTGTTACTACTACTCCATGGTGATATGGAAAACCTCCAGTAAGTTCAGTTGCCTTACAATATGTTCCGTTTGACTGAAGCTTCAGAGATTTATTTTATGGATTGATGTTGGTGACATCTGTTAAGAGTTCTTCCAACAGAAATTTAAGACACCTGACCTTCCAAAAAAAGCAACCTTTTGTCCAAGTCATTTGGAAATCTGCAGAAATGGAGAGTGCCAGCTGTGCACCATTCTCCATCCAAGATGTCCCAATGCCTTCAGATGCCTTGAAGATAATGCCAGAGTTGCCACATAGGTCTCTAAACAGCCTGAGGCTGACAACTGAGTTACTCTGTTCCCAAGGAAAGGGAAACCACTGCTGTCTCTTGTGCCTTAGAAATGCTGCTCATCAATTTCTCTGTCTCACTCCTGCACATAAGAGAATGCCTCTGTGAATTTAATTAGTATAATTTTGCCATACTCTGCAGTTTTGCAAGTTTGTTTATCTCCTTCATATTTCCTGTAGGTTACACAGGTCTTCAGCTCTACTGATAATGTGAGCTAAATTGGTAAATTAATTATTGTTTGCAGAGTGCTTTGCAGATGTGAAAAACTGGATGATGGTAACAATATTTGATAGTTGAGGGCAGTGCCAGCCTGAGGATAAAGGCATCTTGGATTCTTGAAATGTTTTTTAAATGCTGATAATGGCTTTTAACAGCAACTGGAAATTTGAGCTGTAATTTGTGCTCAATCTCAAGCTTCTTGCCAATTACCACAGAACCTGTAACTATGCAGGTATGTTGACCTATTATAAGCTTGCCAGCACTTGCAAAACCATCCAGATTTTATTTTTTAACTGAGAACTTGAACACATGAACTGTTATCACAGCTGTGATGTGCAATACTGTGGTATATCTTGGAATTTGCTTTTACTAGAGGAAAGAAAAATAAGGTTGAGGCTGTTACTGTGTATTGTCAGGTATGTTCTTTTTACAGTTGTCAGGAATGACTCTGGATGTTACATAGTGTTATGAAAAGTTGATGTAGTGTATTGAACATCCCTTATATATGTACCTCAGTGTTTCAGTAGAAGATTCCTCAGTACTGTCTTTATTTCCCCCCCAAAAAGTAACATTGCTGTTAGGAACTATAATTAAGTACATTTGTTTTACATGAATGCATGTTCTAAAGATGAAATCATGGATTATATATACTTTTACCCCTCCTCATGCAAATATTTGAATGTAATACAGAGATTACAATCCATTAGTGTTTCTAATTCATAGTCTTATTTATATTAACTAAGAGAAGTTACAAATGAGATAATTTACTGTGGCCACTTGTGTGGCAAATATAAATTTGTATTAACAAATACAAAACTATAGGAAGAATCTAGCCTTTTTGTTTCTGTGCAAAATTAACAGAACTAAGCAAATTGTAACATCTGTTTTCCAGTTAGATCAGTCTTTCCCAAACAGTATTAGGCAAGATTTGATTACTTATTTTTACAAAGGGACTCAAAGACTTATTTCTGGTTCTCTTGACAGTGGCACTGGGTCAAATAGGGAATTTCTTGGCCTACACTGCAGTCCCAACTGTGCTAGTGACGCCCTTGGGAGCTCTTGGCGTTCCATTTGGGTAAGAGTTTGCTTTCCTTGTTCTTATCTGGATGTCTTTACTACTTAATAAAATGTGAGATGGACTTAGTGCTCACTGGAGGTCCACTGAGAAATGTCAGGCTTATGGCTGCTCATGATGTGTTATAATTATGTCACCTATTCCTGTTTTCCCCAGGAAAGCTGGGCTGGAGGAAGGCGGTGTTAAGAAAGGTTTTCCTGAGCATCTTCTGCTTTTTAGCTCTCACTATGATTTCTCAACAGATAAACATTTTTTTTCTCCCTTCTCTGTGGTTGTTGTGGACTTTTCTGCCTGTTCTCTTGTTCACAGTTCCCTTACTATGTAGATCTTTCCTTTTGTCTCATGGTCTTTCACTATCCAAAGCCCACGTGTTTATTGATGCTGATCTCATTTCATTGGATCTGGCCTCTTTCCAAGGAGGAAAACTCAAGGGAGTTCCTTGCATATGCATGCCCCCAGCTTCTTAGAAGCTATGTTTGTGGGAGGCACAGAAAAGGCAGTGAGTTTAAGGAGTTTAATGTGTAGCTAATGTTTTGTGAATAGATGAACTACAGTTGTGGAACTACTGCAGTGAAAAAGCACAACTCTTGGAAAACAAACCTGTGCATTGCCTTGAGATTTTTCCTGTTGCCTGCTGAATTGTGACTGCACTGGTCATCTGCTTCAGAGTGTAGATGGCATTGCTTCATGTCTGTCTTTAGTTCTGTTGCTATGAAGCACACTGATGGTGCTCTAAGTACCACCTATTATTTTATCCTGGTATAAGGCTACATATTTTTGCTTACTTTGGTCAGCTACATGTCTGAGCCAAGCTCTAGCATCTTTGTAACCAAAGGTCACTTCTGTCTTGTGACTGCTTGACACCTATAAAATGGGGCTTTGTGACAGCTCACCAAATTGGTAATGGGTAGATGTCTGCCTCGGGCATCAGATGTCTGTTTTGGGGCATTTAGGTGTTTTTTTCTGGGGGGGACGGGGGAGGGCACTGAGGGGGTGATATGATTTGTTTTTTGGAGTGTTGTGGTTAGGAGTTTTGTTGTAGTTTGTGTCTTGTTTTGTTGTGTTATTTTGGGTTTTTTTTTCCCTAAGGTGAGATGTCAAGGATTCAGTAAAATTGCAAATGGATTAATCTTTCCTCAGATAAGTCAGAAATACATTTTGAGAATTCATCAGCATTTGATAGTATTGCTTTAAAAAGGAGATTCAGATGGCACAGCACTGTTAGAACATTATTAACAGGATGTAGTCAAACTTCTATTTCTCTTCCTCTTTTCAAAGGTCCATCTTAGCTTCTTACCTACTGAAAGAGAAACTGAACATTCTTGGCAAGCTGGGATGTTTGCTGAGTTGTGCTGGGTCTGTTGTTCTCATTATCCATTCCCCAAAGTCCGAGAGTGTAACGACTCAGGCTGAGCTTGAAGAGAAGCTTACAAATCCAGGTAGTTTTTTTTTTCATTAATTCATTTTTTCATTAATTCATGATTTCCTGAGGTTGAGCAGGAGCACACTGGAGAAAGAGGCTTACCACTTCTACCAGGTAGAGAAATTGACTTATGAAGAAATCCTGACGTGACAGAGGCAAACCAGGACAGGTTTTGTGTAAGAAAACTACGCCCTGCTCTTCTTTGAACTTGTCATATTTACTGGGACATGTGTGCAGAAAGGAAAACATGGATACTTTTGAATACAGTATCCTTCACAGCAAGCTCAGAACAATGGCCTGTTGAACTTGTACTTTTATAACATTATGTAAAACTGTATCTTGCTATTTAGAGATGAAATGTATAAATCTAGGTTCTCAATTTAAGTTGTTTTATACAAAACAAAAAAATATTCTTTCTTCTCTTCTTTATTTCTCCATGTTTTTTTAATTAAAAAATTATACTAAATACCAGTTACGTTCCCAGATTTCTTTGCACAATAAAGGTATGTAGAAATAGGCTGTTGAGACATATGCTGAAATGCCTGTTCTTTCTCACCAGCTGCTGGAGAACACATACTGGTACTAATATGTTCCAGGCCAATTTTTTTTTCTTGCTTAAGAGCTAAGCTGCCAACTATTGTTTTTCTTGTATTTGCTTTAAGTGAGAGAAATTCAAACCTAATAACATCAGCTATTCAAAAAATCTGCAAACAAAGAAAAGAAAACAAATACCTTGGTCTCAGTTTGCCATTTAAATCTGAACAAAGTGCATTGTTATATGTTCCTTTAAAACTCTAAAGCATGAAATGTCTTTCACTGATCTTATATATGTACTGTAAATTTAATGTATATATAATGTAAATAATATAGCCTCACATTTGTTCTAACTGTCCCTGCTCATGTGCTCACTTTAGTGGGATCTAACTTTGTTTAAGCTCTTTGCTGGATCCACACACTGTGCCTTAATGAACTGTTCATGAATGAGGTGTTATCCTTCTGTCTGTCATAGGAGACTTTAAGAAATATAGTCCTAATGGAAAAGAGAATAAAATGTGCCACAGTGTGTAATTTTCTACATGGTTATTTGTTTTTCCCAAAGAACACGACAACATCATCAGTCATGGATGCCAGTATTTCTGGAAGCTCAGTAATTTGGATCTATTTTCAATAGCAAATCTTAATTGTGATGTATACCTGAAAGTCACTGCTAGGACATGATTTGCCTGCTAAAATCTTTAGAAGACCAAGAATTCTCATTTTGATATTTTCTTGTTTTCTTTTTGTTTTCCAGTTTTCGTGGGTTATCTCTGCATAGTGCTGCTAATGCTTCTGCTGCTTATCTTCTGGATAGCTCCAGCTCATGGACCTACTAATATTATGGTTTACATCAGTATTTGCTCTCTGTTGGGCAGTTTCACTGTTCCCAGCACAAAAGGCATTGGGCTGGCTGCTCAAGATATCTTTCACAATAACCCATCAAGTCAAAGGGCTCTGTACCTCTGTCTGGTACTTCTGGCAGTATTAGGATGTAGCATTATCATTCAGTTCAGATACATCAATAAGGCACTGGAGTGCTTTGACTCCTCTGTGTTTGGTGCCATCTACTATGTTGTGTTTACTACTCTAGTCCTGCTGGCTTCAGCCATCCTTTTCAGGGAATGGAGTAATGTAGGAGTCGTAGATTTTTTGGGCATGGCTTGTGGATTCACCACAGTATCAATTGGAATTGTTCTTATACAAGTCTTCAAGGAATTCAACTTCAATATTGGAGATTTAAACAAACCTAACATGAAGACAGATTAAAATATTTTTGAGAGGAAACTGGATGGCTCAGGGAAGGATGCAGAGCTGTTCATTTCTAGGTCACTGTTTCAAATAGGATTCAGGTTGGTAACTACCCTCTGACAATTTGGTGGCCTATGTGAAATGAATTGGGAGGCCTCCATCCAGTTTCAAAGGAACAGCTGTCCATGTAACCCAGTCAACACAATAAATGACCTTAATTGGAACTAGTGATTGAGTCAGCATAGAGACCGATGTATTTCCTCACTGTAAAAGGTAGTCAGAAAAGATCTGTGAATATTCTAACAGACTTGTGTGAAAGCTTGTATTGTGTCTTCTGAGGTACCATTTCTGTGGGCAGAGGACATCAGTTTCTAATGCACTCAATCTGATACCTTTCATCATAAGTGATGTATACCTTAAAATAACAGGGGGAAAGTAAGTGAAACAATTTGTGAATCTATAGCAATGTCTTCACTGTCAAGGCTGTGAATTCTCAGACAAATGTTGGTTGGATCATGGACTGCAGATTTAGTCTTTTTAGTGACTGTCTTGGCAAGTTTGTCTGCCATGCGGTGAAGACAGGGGAGTTTTAAATTGAATTCTTTATACAGAGCAGTGGACCCTTAAATATCTTTCACTAATTACTTATCAGCTCATGGTAGTGTCCAGGTATGCATTTTTCTTTGTAACTTACATACATTAAGACATACTGCATTCATCTGAGAGTTTTTAATTGGGAGCAAGTAGGAAGACTGTGAAGGATGTGGAAATGATGCACAGACTCATTGCCTACATGGTGGGTTATTTGTAAGCAGCTCAGAACTGTTTCAGTGCCTTTGCAATCAAAAAATACTGCATAATTGTGAATGTATTTGTTTCAGGTGGCCTATACCAGTCTGATAATTCAATTTCACTGTCTACGCTATTGGACTATATTCAAATTGTAAACACATAAAGCATCTAAAAGGACCTTATGTTTTTGGAAAAATTTACAAACCTGAACAGAAATCCCTAGATCCCTTGACAGCTTCTGAGAAACACATAGTCCTAATGGGAAGAGGAATCAGTCCAGCATACCTTTATTTTAATTTAATGACTAAAATAGAGACTGTTTTGTGAAACTGCTAATAAATAGGGACCACAAATAAAAAGACATTTAAGAGAGAAAAGAGCATGAGATTTCTCATAGCTCAAAAAAAGATGGTCTGATGTTCTTAAAACATAGGAAAAGTAGGTTAAAGACTGAAAAAACAAAAGCATTCAGAGGTGAGTTTTAGGTGACTGGCAGGGACATATATTCAGATCAGTAATTCATAGACTTGTATGAACAGTTCCATTGTAATATTTTGACAAAGTAGTACAGACAGCTTAAGCTATAATGGGGATGATTCTGAACAGCTCAGTTTTAACAGTTTAGAGAATATTGATATGTTAAATAATGAAATAGTTAATTTAATGTTCTGCTTACATTTGGTAGTGAAAACATCATGAGTTAAAAAGTTGAAAGCTTGAGAAACAATGAATGTTTGTTTCTGTGTAAGTACAAAAATGGAAGAGTACAGTGGAACTCAACATCTCTAGATCAGAACATCTCACAAGAAAACAGAAAATCCCAATATAATTGCAAGAGAGAATTTGAGAAAATTCACAACAGTTTGTCAAGAAATCTTGAATGTAGCTTTGTAGCTGCCTGACAGGAACATGGACGTTGATTAGTGGGGTGTTATACTGTCTGCTGTTGTGATGTTTTTTGTTGACCTGAATTGAGATCTCCTTAAAACTCAGCCTCTGTTTTCAGTTAAAATGATTGCTGTAAGCCCTACTAATGGCAGCAATAATTGCAAAAGTGAATCCAAAAGATTTAATGTTCTGAAAGGACTGTTCTGAGGGAGTAAGAGCCCTACTATGTTATTTGCAGGCTTGTTTTAAATGCAGGGGAATGGCTCTTGAGTTGGCAGAAATGTGCATTGTTACAGTAACTGAGTGTCTTAATGAAATAGAGTAGCACTAGCAGAGAAAAGACCATCATTTTCAAATATTGTGCAAGGTTTTTAGAAAGTTTGAGAATTGCAGATGAGGGTAAGTGGGCTACTATGAAATCTGGTTCAACTAGCCTCTGTCCATTATTGACTGGAAGATGGTACCTTGGTTCTCAGCAAACTCTTACATTTTGCATATTGTCCTTTTTTGTTTTTTGACTGAACCTGGAAAAGTAGGTTACAAAACCTGTACTAACCTATTTTTAAAAACAACGTTACTTGTTTCCTGAAGCAGTCAAGTTGTCTTCAAAATTCATGAGTTGTATGTTGGTTTTGTATTAGCCTTCAATCTCTGCAGACTTCTATGAAAATCTTTAGGTCAGAATGGAAATTATTGTAGTCTCATTCCTCCTTTGGCCATATTTGTTTGTCTTGGTTGGTTTTAAAATTAATTATTAATTATTTAAGAAGTGCCTGTCCTAGTATGTTAGAAGCATATGCAAATTATTAGTGAATATTTGATTCAAAACAACTTGATTGCCCTGTTTAAACCTTGACATTTTCTGCACCACACAAGGTTTACTTGGTAAGTGCTCACTATGCAGAGGAAGAATAAAGTAGCAACCATGTTCTGTGATCCTCTGACAATCATAACCACTGATAAATGTCAGCATAGTTCTCTTCTCCCCAGCTGCTCCTCATCTGTGATGAGCTTGCTAAAAATATCTAATTAACCTTGATTATTAAAACAAAGATGTCAAAAGCCAGCACATAAGATGAAAAAATTCTTGTGGCCTTGCACATCATTTCTATCTGCAGCCTTTTACTTCTTGAATGCTAAGTAATTCAAAGCTTTATTTTTGCTACTTTGTTCAGTCTATATCAGTGTTCTTTAAAGTTCTGCTGTACCTGGATCTGGTTCAGTTCTAACTTTAGAAATATATTAGCATTTTCTGTTGTCACTGTTGATGTGATTCTTTCCCCCACCATCCCACGCCCTCCTCTTTCTAGGTGTCCTACCTTTTTTTAGTCTCATTTCTTTTCTGATTTAAAAGGAGGCACTGTTCAAGTTGAATTTTAGCTGTTCCCCCTTTTTTTTTTTTCCCACCCCTTTGACAAGTAAGCACTGTATCAAAAACAGATATCTGAGTTCCATCATCTCAGGGAGCAAATGTGCATAGTTGTCTCCTGAGCTCTGCCCTTTTCACGTTCTCGTTATGTTAAATGCATTGATAGCTGCAAGCCAGATGACTTCAGTTCTGATTCCAAAGCAGAAGTGGGAGAGGCTACACATACAAAAAGTGGACTCATTACAGTGGTGGAATGCAAATCCATACAAAAGGCACTTCACTCCGTATGTCTGACTTCTATGATGCTTGTCAAACATATTTACTTGGTACTCACTTGAGGATAGCTCTTTGATCACTATCCCTTCAGTGTATGGAGGATTTGCATTTGTCAGTCACGCTCTCTATTAGGTGTCAAACACAAAAATCCCTCAAATGTTCAGTAGGAGAATAGAAACCTTTTTGATACAACCAAAAATCCATATTTGTTACACCTTAAATACTTCTGTAAAAAAGAAAAATATCTAAACAAGTTATCTGCTGTATTGACTTTCCAGGATTCTGTATGTGTAAATAGAGTCTATTTATTAGTGAGCTGCAACTAACATTAATAAGAGCCTGTCATATCACAGTTTCACAAGTGAGGCTTCCTACTGATAATATTGATTTATATTGGAACATAGGTGTTTTTCTGAAGTAATTAGCACTGAAAAATTGAACACTGGATTAAGTTGTTGAAACACGAGAAAGGGAGGTTTAGTTTTCATTTTATTTAAAAAAATGCAGGGTTTGTATTTGGGTTTAATCAATAGGGGGTGCTTTAAATGGGAAGTTGTTTGCACATTGTACCCCCACCCCTAAATATAAGACATCAAGGATTCTACATTCCCTGGATGTCTTGAGATGGTGTAACTGCTGAAGTTTTACTGTTAAATCAAGCATTATCAAATGTTTATCTGTTTCCTGTTATCTTTGTAATAATTCTTTGGTGCTATTTGTGGACATACAGAATGCAGAATTTTCATGTGCACTGTATTAAGCACCAATGTTGTCAACAGTTATCATTACTAGTGCCCAAGTGTATCAAACAGCAATGTTGAAATGTTACGGATTAAGAAATTTCTTTTTAAAAGCTGCAAATAAGTTTGGGGTTTCTTTATTGTTTGTGGTTGTGTTGGGTCCTTCCATGTCCACATCCCTCCCCAGACAGTTGCTCTATAGAGTGGAAAATATTACACAAAAGGGGTATTTTTAAGTCTTTTTTTTTTTTTTTAAACTGTGGAACTTTCTCTTTTTTCTTATTTCTTTTTTTTTTTTTTTTTTTTTTTTTTTTTTTTTTTTTCCCTGGAATGTAAAATGTGGTTCTAATGGGATATAGGGAAAAGGTAGTTGACAGCAAAAATACAGTGTCAGGTTTGGTTGCTTCAATGCTCTTGCAATATAGTTACTACAGATCACATAAAAATGGTTTATTTTATTAGCTTCCAAATAATGTATATATAAATTTGTTAATGGCTTACAAGTCAAGCTTATTCTCTTTGCTTTTTAAAAAATAGTTATAGGCATGTTGTATTTGCCTTGTGTAAATTATAAAAGGCTATTTATTAAGTTTTCTGATAACTAATCTATTTATTAACCTGTATTGTTTTAAAATAAATGATTTATTTCTAGCTCAATGCTTGTTCTGTGACTCGTTTTTAGCACGTGGAGTCAGGGGGAAATCCAGTTTCCCACACATTGCTTTACAGGCTAATTTATATTCATAAACCTAAACTATTTCCATGACCCTTTCATAAAATAGCAGCTTTGCTTTTAATCAGAATAGCAGGTTCTTGCATGGGTACAATCACTTGGCTTACAAAGGGCTCAGTTGTCCTATACCAGTATCTACCAGCAGGCTGTAGTCTTAATGTCTCCACTGGACTGAAGTTTGCTCATGGGTGGAATGAAAACTTCTGTGGCAGAAATGTTTGCTGGGGCTTGAGTTACTTCAAACTGTGTATTCAGGCTCAATGCTATGTTCCTGCATTGCTGTACATTGGTTACTTGCTAGAGCTGCTATTTCAAGATTTACTGCTCCACAGTTGGGTGTGCATCAGCTGTAAAGAAGTCTGTGTCACCAGTCTAATTTACTGTCTGTCATAATAGCTCTCTGTAGAAAGAATAATTGCTTGGAAAATTACAGTGACTGCCCATCTCATCCTTCATTTGAAATTCCTAGATCCTCGTATCAGGTACTGGCAAATACATAACTCTGTGTGTGTGTGTGTGTGTGTGTGTGTTAGATTTTGGTTGGCTGGGGTTTTTTTTTAATGTTGGGATTTATGATTAAGAATTGCTTCATTTTGTGCATTTGTGTTTTAGGGGATGCATTGATATTATTGCCAATCAAAATTCAAAGTTATCTTTAAACAAGGAAACTAGCTCCTCAATATATTAAATACATGCAGTGGAAAAGATGGGTATGGATTTTTTATTGCAATTTTGTTTTTAAAGATATTGATGATACTTATGTACAAAGATAGACCAGAAACCTTTAAAGTTTTTCACTTCTGCATGCAGCATCTCTGACCTTTAAGTAGGTAGGATAAGGAGTCTGTATATTGTTAGCAAGAAAGTTCAGCTAATTCTTGTCTTGTGCATCTTAGGAGCTAGGCCTCTAAGGCAGCAGCATTGTGGTAAAGGCAAATGTACCATTTACACCACTGGTATTGTTGAAAGTCTGGGACATTATCAATCCAAAGCATATTTATCTCAGCAATGCAGTTCACATTGGAAGATCATTAAAGACAAAATCTCATTTTGTCAAAAAAAAAAAAAAAATCCTGTTGATTTTCATGAAATTTGTTCTACAAATTTAAGCAGTCTTAAGAAAGACACTGCAGCTGTCATACGAGTAGACTCACAGATGTGGTGTCTTTGTTCTGCCCAGCTGTCTTCACAAAACACAACATGGAAGCCAGTCACCAGAGACCCTATTAGAGCTTCCCGAGGTTGTACAGGTGAATTTTTTTGCTCTTTGCTCTTTTTAAACTTGACTAGATATTTATACACATAGTAGATACTAAGCCCTAAAAAATCCTGTCCATAGCCGTGCAAAAGGACTTATATTGACTGCTTTCATTAAATTCCTTAGGCACAAAGATGGTTTGTGCACCTGAATTGCCCTATGAGAATGGCTTAAATTAGGCAGATTACCACCATTCTTATGCTTGAAGTTCTTGCCAGATACTCAGCAAGCATGCCTGAAATACTGTGCTGTTGTAAATTACTCTGAGATAGTTTGAGTATTTTCCATTACTGAGCACAACCCTTGGCTTTGAAATAAATACTTAATGTGCCAAATTTTGTGTCAAATTGAAAACACTTGAATTTGTACTTTGAACAGATGTCTGTATGTTAAGCAGAGCTAGTAGCTGAAAAAACACAAGAGAGGGGATTAACAGAACAACTTAAATTCCACAAGCATCTAAAATGTTTAGAGGAGTCCAGTTAATATTTTCAGGTATTTATTCATTATAGTTTTAGCTTGTTTGAGAGGTGTTTTTGAAGAAAGGAGAGCAGAGGGAGACAAGAGGGGGAAGGGAAGACTAAACTGACTTGCTTCAGACATTACTCTTAACTCAGGAATATGTACACAAACACATTATCAGCATTTGGCATGATCACAGGCATATGAAGTTCTTTAGCTCCTTTAAACTTTGAACCTAGCTATCAGTACTTAGATGCTTCTGTTTATACTGTTCTGGTTTAGGTGGTACAGGTTTTAATTTTTTAATCCATTTGAGGAACCATTTTTACCAGCTGTTAACTTTTTCAAAGACTTCACAGTTTTGTTGAAACACAGAAAACCAGTGTCCTACTGTGTCATTACTTAAGTAATGACTTTAAATTGCTTAGAAGTTTTTTTTTTACCTTAAAGTACATTTTTTATACACACATACACACATATAACACTATTTTGTAAGTATGTTCATGTCAAGAATACTAGATTAGTTTTATATTGGGGAATGAAATGTTGCCTTAAAATAGGCCTAACATGCATGTGCTTTGAGTGGTGTAGCAATTTAGTTTTTGTGACACAGTGAGGGACCATTTTAATGAGTTTTAACACAGAGATGATGTGATGAGGAGTGGCTTTGTTGTGGGTATCCTGCAAGGGAAAGCCAACATTGGTTTGTTTCTAGGTATAGCAAAAATGAAGCAGGTGCTTGTGCAGACTGGGATAATGTCAACACAAATCCTGAGAAGACTAAAAAAATAGGAACAGCTGTCACTAAGGGATGTGACAAAACTGTCTCGAGTTTAGAGGCAGAGCTGCATCTTGCATATGGAGGTATTATAGCACAGGTATTTTGGCAGTGCTAGTTATTCAGACTTAATTTACAAGGCAGCTGTGTAAAATATACTCAGAGATAGTCCTGAATAAACCAAAGAACCCTCTGACACTTGTTAGAGCAGTTTCAAAGACTCCTTGCTGTGTGCAGAGGACAAATATTTGTTTAACTGTATTTATCCATTTACTTTGTATGAGATTAAAGCAGTTTGTGCAAAGCACGTGCTGAGAGTGGGTGACCTGGATTAAGTCGACTCATTAGCCATTCCCTTTAGCTGGCCCAGTAAAATGTCTCTCTCCCTTACGGCAAACAGCTTGTGTTTATTCCAGCCTGCAAAAGAGAAGGCTTCGGGGTGACCTAATTGCAGCCTTCCAGTACCTGAAGGAAACTTACAGAAAAGATGGGACAAGACTATTTATGTAGTGACAGGGCAGGAGGGAATGGTATCCAAGTGACTGGGGCTATGTTGTAGATTAGATATTAGGAAAAATTCCATACTGTGAGGGTGAGGAGGAGCTGAAACAGGTTGCCCAGAGCAGTTGTGGATGTCTCATCTCTGGAAGTGGCCAAGGCCAGGCTGGATGGGGCTTTGAGCGAGCTGGTCTAGTCGAAGGTGTCCCTGTCCACGGCAGGGTGGGTTGAAACTGGATGGGCTTCAAGGTCGCCTTCCGACCCAAACCATTCGTGATTCTGCCATTTTCTGTGGGCGCAAATAAAGCCTGCAGGGGCGCCCGGCCGGGGCGGAGGCGGGAATGCCTCACCCCGGCTGCAGGGGGTGGCAGGGGCCGCAGCGAGCGGGGCTCGGCGCCGGGTGTGCCGGGAGCCAGCCCCGGTGCGGTGCTGTGCGGAACGCCGCCAGCCCGGGAAGGCGGGCTGCGGAAGGGAATGCGCCCGCGGCGGGCGGAGCTCGGGCCCGGCCGCGCCCCTTCCGGCGGCCGCTGCCGGAACCGCGGAGCGGAGGGGGCGGCCGGGCCCGGGACACCGCCTGGCCTTGCGCTGCCGCTGCCGCTCTCGTCTGTCCCGTCCCGTCCCCTCATGGCGCTGGAGCGGACGGGCTCCGGCCCCTCCCGCCGCCCGCTCCGGCCTCCCCCGCCCCCGTCTCCTGTGGGTTCGCCGCTCCCGGCGGGGATGTGAGCGGGGCCGCGGCCGCAGGTACCGGCGGGGAGGGGCCCGGCCGGCCCCTCGGGGCGGGGGAAGGCGGGGCCGCTGCCCGCGGAGCGCTCGGCGCAAGGCCCGGGGTGCCGGGCGCTGCGGGTGAGGAGCGGGCGGGCCGGGGGCGCTGGGCGCGGGGCTCCGGGCCTTGGGTCTGCCTCTACCAAACCGGGGGTGGTTTCTCCGTGCTGGGAAACCCGTGGTTTGGTCTGAGAAGGCCGAGACTAACAGCTCTAAATCGGGCTGTTCGCGGGGCTCTCCCACCGGGCAGAGTGGGACAGTGTCCAGGGTCTGTATCCAGGTGGAGTGTGCTGGGTGTGCCCGAGCTCCGCAGCCGCTGTGCCCCGTGTTGGCGAGTGCGTGTGGTTAACCAGGGAGCTAAACCGGTTCATCTTCGTTTGGACCTGGGCTGAATTATCCGAGGCTGAGGCTTGTGCAGTCTATTTCCAGAGAACCTTCAACAGGAACTCAGAGCACTGGTGCATCACTTTGGCGTGGAAAAAGTAATCGTAGCTTTGCCTTGTAGTTCAGTGTTGTCTTAAGCTGACCAGGGGAGGTTTCGGTTGGATATTAGGAGGAATTTCTTAACAGACAGGGTGATGAGAAGATGTTGGAATGGGCTGAGCAGGGAGGTACCTGGTGGAGTCACTGTCCTCGGAGCTGTTTAAGGAAAGACTGGACGTGGCACTCGGTGACAAGGTGGTGGTTGGGTCATAGGTGTGACTCCATCTCACATGCCTGTTCCAGCCTAGTTGTTTCTGTGATTCAGGGTGAAGATTTTTGTTCGTTCATACACTGTGAAGATGTTGCTTGGATCTAACTACTTCATCCGTGTTTTTTCCCCCAATCTTTTTCAAGCAGTCAACTTTCTCTGTTTCACTTCAATGTCTTTAACGTTGTTTGTACTGAAAACATGATGAATGTAAGTCGTTGTGGTTCTGTCTTAATGCCTTTGATGTGCCTTGTTGTATACAGTTAGGGGTTTTTCCCCCAGAAGGTAACAGCTTCACTGATTATTCCATAAGGTTTCGTTGGTATCGTTGTATTTAGAATTCAGTTTTATACTAGTTCTGCTTTTGTTAAAGTACTTGATTGTCATGATGAAGTCCTGGTGACAAGAAGGCAGGTTATAACATGTTATCAGTCATGTCAAAGGAGTAGCCATGACTAATGTCTAGATTGGACTTTAACTTCCTGAATTACCTTAAATTTGAAATTGCCCATATTAAATACCAAAGGTGGAACTTCAGTGACCCTGTGCTGGTTATTCCTCCCACTAGAGTAGAGATACAGCAAAGATGAGGCAAGTCTTATCTTGAATCTATTTTGATAGCTTTCCATGAAAACGGCTAATCCAGTATCAGTTACAGAGCACTGTCTGTAGTTTGTATTCAGTTAATGAATAACACTGTTTTGGTGAAGATACTTTTTAACTTTATGTGAAAGTGCTTTAATTAAAGATCCTTTTTTAATAGAATAACTACAAATAGCTCACGCAAAGAATACATTTTTTAATGTGGCATATTTTTGTTTCCTCCTAGGTTCATAAAATGGAATGCTTGTTGCTTTTGCTTTATAAATAGAAGTCTCTGTAAAGAATTCCCCCATAGTTTATCTAAACCTTTTCAAATAGACAGCTTTAGGATAGTTAAGGTATGTTTTGCTTTCTGAGCATGTGATAGTGCCTCTAACATTATATATATGCATATATATAAAATGAATATGGTTTTAGCTTGCCTATGTGTAATATGTAAATAATTATGTGTGTAAGTTTGGGCAGTCTTTAACTTTGACAGAGTTGAAAAATGTATCCTGTATTGGGGCAAATGTATGAAATTAAATATGTTTCCTAAATGGTGTATACAGAATCTGTAGGTTCTGTGTGCATCCATCTTGGCCTGTGAAAGGTGTGCATGATTAAGGTTTGAACTCTTATCCTAATACTCTGTTTGTCTGTCCTTCAGTCTTCTCTCTGTATCTGTGTAAAAGATATGTTTGTGAGTGGATGGAATATGACTGAGGAAGGCTTGGATTTAACAGTTAATGTACTTAATTTAATCTGGGGAGTTTTAGTAATCTTACTAAGAATATTTCTGTGTTCATATTCCCCACTGCCCCAGCATTCTGTGTGTCCAAAGGAGGGCTGCAGAGGTGGTGAGGGGGGTAGAGGGGAAGTTGTATGAAGAGCAGCTGAGGCTACTTGGCACTTGGTCAGCCTGGATAAGAGGACACTGAGGGGAGACCTCATCATGGTGCTCAGCTTCCTGATGAGGGGAAGCAGAGGGGCAGGTGCTCATCTCTTCTCTGTGATGACCAGTGACAGGACCCAAGGGAATGGCCTGAAGCTGTGTCACAAAGGTTGAAGTTGGGTATTGGGAAAATGTTTCCTCCCCCAGAGGGTGGTTGGCACTGGAACAGGCTCCCCAGGGCAGTGTTCACAGCACCAGCCTGACAGAGTTTAAACCTGTGTGTGTGTTCAGGCACATGGTGGGTTGCTTGGGCTGTCCTGTGCAGCGCCAGGAGCTGGAGTTGATGATCCTTGTGGGTGCCTTTCAACTCATGTATTCTGTGATTCTATATAAATATCTGAAAACACACCATAGCAAAGACAATAATTTAAACTTGATATTAGTTATCTTGCAATAAAAGTGCCTAAGTACTTTAGTTACAGAATGAAACTGAAAGAATTGGGAAAATATTTCTGTTCAACTTTAATACAGTACCTTCTAAAGAATATCTTAGATCACAGGTTAGTTTATTCAATTTGTGAAGTGAAAAGCAAAGGGATGAAATAACTATGGCTTCAGGGAAGATGTATCTAAGGAAGATCAAATCTGAAATCACATTGATTTGTTATTCAAGTGTTTCTAAAAGGAAAATCCTCTTCCTTTTTAAAGCATAGATGGAGATTGTAAAGTCTTGCTTGCATAAAAACTGCATAAAAATTAAGTCAGCTTGAAATAATGGACATAATTTTTTTGCCAGATTCTTAACATGCCAGTTAATGTTATTTTTAAATTTTGTTTTAGAAACCTAACTTCGAAATACTTAAGAAGTGAATGCCTCTGGATTTTGGAACAAAATTGGTATGTATAATGAGCCTTCTACAGGCTCATCACCAAACTTTGGGTTTCTGTTTTGTTAGGAAATGTTTGTTTCATGTAGTCTTAGGCTTCTGGAAAGGAAGGAGGGACCACATAAAAGCCACATGACACATAATAGTCAATGCGTGTTTGTTAAAACAACTTGTTGATTCAACCCCCTTTACTTCCATGACAAGATTTATGGCTAGAAGGGCATTAAATAGGTGCTTAATTCCAATGTTAGAAACATAAAACTTCTCGTGGAGCTCTTGTAAATAAGTAGAATTGACAGTAAAATACCACATAACAGTTCAACAGATCCAGAATAGCTGTACCTACAGTATTATTGTCTTGCCAAAGCAGGCTTTTGTTTAAAAGTCTTCCCATTATGTCTGAAGCTTTGGCTGTTTAATGTAATTGATCTGGCTCAAAAAACAAAAGAAATAATCAATAACATTGGAAAGGATTGTGTAACCTTGGTTAAATGTTTTCAGGAAACATTTCTAAAAAAAGAGATGCTTTTAATAGGAGTAAATGGAAGGTATTACACCCAGGCAGGAGTAATTTGTTATACAAGTACAGAAAGTTATACTAATAGAGAAGTTGAAAATGAGTCAACAGTAGATGACTGGAAAAAAAAGGGAAAAAAGCCTACCTGGTTTGGATGTTTAAAAAGAAATATGGTCTACCACTGTATTGCAGAAGTGGTAATAACTCAAGCTAAAGTACCATATGCTGCTTTGGAAATTGCACTTAAAAAGGCTTTTGGGAAAGGACCCAGAAGGTGGCACAGCAGGAGGTGCCAAGCACCTAACCTGCAGAGTAATGTTGATAATGAGGATGCAAAGGTAAAGGGACTTGTACCTTTTTTCCAGCAGTGGGATTTGGTAGTGAAACTGAACATGATCAGATAATGAGAGTTCCTAATGGCATCATGTTTGTGAAGTTTTCTTTGCAAGTATTTTGTGGGAGAAGCTTGGCTGAATTATCTATAATGAGGAGCAGCAGTGAATTATGTAGCTAAGGGTTGAAGTAAATGGACTGTTAAGGACATTTTTTTGCTTAATGGCATCATCCTGATCATAGTTGAAAAGACCAGGTTTTACAAAAGATTCTTGAATTTAAATAATGTAGTGTATATTTAGAATATTTCTTGTCTTTTAAGACAGTCTTTTAAGACTGTCTCCTGAACTCTGAGAGGGCTTGTGGCCGAGTTAGCAAAGTTGGAACAATGTACCATGTCTGCCTTTCCCAGCTCTAATTATTGCTTCTATACAACATATAGCTCGTGGACGTGATACTAATTTTCTTTAACTGGTAACTCCCACGTTCTTACTTAAGCTTATCTGTTTTTAAATATAAAATATTACTTCTTATTATTACACCACTTTTAATGTTTCTGGATATTTAGAGAGCTTACTTGCTGCAATAAATGTAACATCTTTTGAGCACTGTGTTTGTGCTGCTTTTGAGAGAAAAGGACTTGTGAGCAAAGAGGCAAAGAACTGTTACAGTGTGTTTTAGACCAGAGAGTCTGTATCTTGCTAGCATTTGTGATACATTTGGTTACATCTTGAAAATAAGTAAAAAAAAGCTTCCTGGCTAATCTGGATTTGCTTATCTCCCACAGTTCGTTGGTTTTTTTTTTTGCATTCTGATTTTCTCCATTCTTCCCTATCTGATAACCTTCAAATCCAGTTCCCTGTGTGGTCTGTCATTGCACTGTTGCACACTGAGAGTTATGACTCATGACACCAGCACATCCGCAGGCAATTCATTAATGAGTGGCTCATGGAGGCATGGTAGATATTGTGACTTCTGTGAATAGGAGAATCTCAGCCCTTCTTTATTTCTCTGAAATCAGAGCAGGAAACTAATACTCCTCCATAACACTGCTGGTCTCAAGTGGATGAAGTGTTCTGTGTTAAAATCAGCTGTGAACTTGATTAGAGAACCTTTGCAGAACTACATGACTGCCAGCTTTATTTAACTCCTACATTTTCTGGCTTTTCTCTGTTTATAACCTAGTAGTGGCCCTGGCTGCTGGAATGCAACAGCTTTGGCACGTCTCAAGGCAGAAGCATGAGAGGCATTTATTCCAGAAACTGTTCATTTCATGGCATTTTCTTTTCTCATGCCCATAGATAATTTGCTTGATTATATTTATGAGCATGCATTAGTTCTTGTTTTATTAAGTGTTAAGGTTAAAGTCTGATTTTGTAGAATGTAAAACTTCCAGTGCCTGGTACTGCTTTGACCTTGCACGTGTCAGTTCTACACATACAAATTGTATCTGTGCTGTATACAGAGGGAACCAGATCTCCTCAGAGGGAAGCTAGGCCCACCATGACTGTGTGACATTTGTCTGCAACTGCAGACATCTGAATAAACCTTAGGTGGAAATAAATCAGTCCAGCCCAAGCAGAAATGGGACCAGCTATGTCTGTGAGGACAAATAAATTTGATGGGAAGAGCTAGCAGTAATTTATCTGAATTTTTGTAATTTAAGTGGTTGAGATTTGCATAGTTTAAAAGGTTAACAAAGAGGTTGACAGGGCACTTCGGTGTATTTGGGACATGGGGGAAAGTAGAAATACTAGTTTTGAAGTGTAGCATCCTTTTTCTTATTCTTCTGCAATCAATTTCTTCCTCTGCTGCGAAGAAAAGCAGCCTGTGCTTCTCCCTTGTTTCTGGAATGCAGTGGGTGGAAGGTGTCAGGATGGGAATAACTGATGCTCTTTTCCTCTGTCAGTGTAGGTGAAGGTATGCAAGCCAGGGAGAGAAGAAAATGGGAAAAAATGTGGCTTTGCCAATATGGAGAGTTCTCTTTCAGTAAAAAGTTGCACCACTAAAAATTACTTCATTATTAATAGAACTAAAGTAGCAACTCTTGAAAAAAACCAGTAAAGTATAAAGCTTAGCACAACCAGCCCCTCCTCCCTCAGGTGATGCTATACCACTGTCACCTTTTACACCAGCTGGAGTGGTGAGAACATTCTTAGCTCCATTACCTGCACAGTGTGCCTTACACCTGCTAGAACAGATGGTGGAGAGAACAGTCACAAAAGTCTTGTCTTTTCCTTGCATTAAAAGCTTCTTCAAGGGACTGAAAGTCTTGTTTGAATTCAAAACCAGGACGATATTTTATGCAGTTGGTGAGGTGGCTGGGTTGGGTCTGTCTCACACCCTAATGATTTGTCTTCCTTGGTTTTGTTTGATAGGTAGTTTTGTACCATGCAAGAATCTAGTTTCTTTTTAGAAGTTTCTAGAAAGTGATAGCACTCTCTTGTAGATAATTTACTTAGTTTCTCCTACAAAATAAGATATTAAAAATTACTGTGCAAGGATTAAGGGAAGAGGATTTGAGAATTTTGAACTGTGACTCATGCAGCATTATGAGCAGTGCTGTGTTGAGTGCTTGTTTTCCTTTACTTTTTCACAGGATGCAAGTAAGAGGATGTGTTCACTTTTAATGCTAACCTACCAGTAGCTCTCTGTTAGGTTTTCCTAGAGGTAGAGCAAATTAATCAAAGTTGAAAGCATAAAACTACAGGGAAAAGTAATATTGAAAGGTGCTTCATACAAGAATAGGAAACTGTAAAATAAATTAACGATGGCCTTACTTCTTGCCAGATTTTCCTGTTAAAGAGTAATTGCATGTGAAGTTTGTTCGTGTTATGAAGATGGCTATATGATTAAATAGTCTTCTAATATTTTCTTTCATTTTTCTAGGGAGTTTATATGGAAGAAATGCTGCAACTGTTCTCAAACCCTGTTACAGACTGATTTCAACGTAAGTAATTTTTCTGTCAGTATCATCAGTTACATGGTGTGCCAGACACAGATTAGCTTATTCAGTGAAAAGAAAAATTACATGTTTGTAAAATTTCCCTAAAGTTTCTCATAGAATTTTTGTTTGTTTTTATATGCCAGGTCAGAAACCCCTCCTTCTCTGTGTTCAAACTTGTTAGTTACTCATCCTGAGTGCAAGCTTACACATGCTTCAGATTACTTTTTTTTTTTTTTTTTTGTTAACCACTCTTAGCAGAGGCCACTTGCAGGAGAACCAGTCACATGAGCTGTTGAGGATTTTCCTATACAGCACCTATTTCTACAAGCTTAATTCTAACATGTTTATTTTGCTCATGTTTCAGTGTTGCATCATTTTTTGTTGAGTATCAGAAGTTCTACTCCTCATTGATCAATGTGACAGTGTTCAGTAGTTTACGAGATGAGCCAAACTCGTGGGAAGTATGACTTCTGTATTGGTCTGGTGTTGGCTATGAGTTCCAGCATTTTCATTGGAGGAAGTTTCATCCTGAAAAAGAAAGGTCTCCTCCGGTTAGCCAGGAAAGGCTCCATGAGGGCAGGTAAATACATACATCTTTTAATAAATTGCTGGTGTTTAGATTTTGCTGTTTACAGAAGATTACTTCTGTTCATTAGTTCATTAAACTAATGATCTTGTTTTCACTTTTTTGGGTTTTTGTTACATGTAGATGAAACTTAAAACAGAGAGCTGGTGTGTTTTTTCTCTGGTGTCAGATACCCTTAACTCTGTGTGTGACACATGCTATTTAATGCATATGTAATGCCCTCTGGGGACACTTGTCAAAGGATTCCTTTGTATGTCAGTTAAGTCTAAATTGTACTTGCAAATTGAACTTGCAAGCAGCACTCTTTAACTATGTCTGTGCTCCTGATTGAGTGCATTTAAGAGAGTGTTAACCATGTTTGGGTGTCAGGAGATTGTTTTAGAAAGCTAGAAATCACGTGTAGTAACTGAATGTGATGAGTAGTGTGCCTCAAGGGTTCATACTGGAAGCAAGGCTATTAAATATCCTCATCAGTGATACAGACAGTGAGATTGACTGAGTGCTGGCAGCAGGGTTGTGGATCCTGGGGGGGGGCATTTCATGCTCCAGAGAGAAGGAGGTGGTATCCAGAGGGACTGGGATGGGCTTGAGGAGTGAGTCTGTGCAAACCTCATGAGGTTCAACAAGAACCAGAGCGAGGTGCTCCACCTGTGTCAGGGCAACTTCTGGTATCAACACAAGGCTGGGGGATGGACAGATGGAGAGCAGCCCTGCCCAGAAGAGCTTAGGTGTGCTGGTGCATGAGAATCTGGACATAACCCAGCAGTATGCACTCAGCCCAGAGAGCCAAACATGTCCAAGTCAGATGTGACCAGCAGGGCAAGGAGAGGATTCTGCCTCTCTGCTTTGCTCTGGTGAGACCCCACCTGCAGTGCTGCATTCAGCTCCAGGAGCCCCAGCATGGGAAGGATATGGACCTGTTGGAGCAAGTCCAGAGAAGGACCATGAAAATGATCAGAGGAACAGAACACTTCTGTAAGGATAGACTGACAGAGTTGTGATTGTTCAGCCTAAGGAAAAGGGTCTTGGGACACCTTATAGCACCTTCCAGTACCTCAAGGAGGCTTTTTATAAGGAGAGGTTTGGTTTGGGTTTTTGTTTTTTTACCAGGGCCAGTATTGACAGGACAAGGGACAATGGTTTTAAATTGAAAGAAGATGGATTTAGGTAGGATAGTTGCAGCATCCTGAGATGATTCAAAAGGTTGACTCTGAATATTTTTATTCAGTACCTGTCATTTTTACTTCCAAAAGATAGTTGATTTTGAAATATGTAATTCATGCACCCTGGTTTGGAATGAGAAAATGTGATGTTTGCACATGTGCTCAACCACATAAAAACCATGCACAATTTCTGCAGAGCAGCAGTCCTAGTAAGAGACACATAATCTGGCTTTTCATGTAATTTCAGTGATTTGAAAGAACTGTTTCTCAGGCTAATGCAGACATGATCATCAGTGCCATTTCTAACATAAAAGAAATAAAATAACTGGTTATCAAAGTAGGCTGTAGAAGGCACATCAGAAATTGAAGATGCTTTGATTTCTACCCTTCTACCTAGAGAGGCTAGGTATTAAAAGGCTGCTTGTGTTTTTAAGGGCATGGGCTGCAAAAATTATTTTATATTATGGCAGTGTTAGTAGTAACAGTGTGTTGATGTTTTTAGTGGAATAGCCAATGTTCTTTCAATTTTAGGTCAAGGTGGTCATGCATACCTTAAGGAATGGCTGTGGTGGGCTGGACTTCTTTCAAGTAAGTATCAAAAGTTATTCATTTAAGTATCAAAAATACAATCTGCATTATATAATTTCAATAAATAACTATGCCACAGATGGCAGCATGGTTACAAAAAAGGGAACAAGACTAGGATTCTGTAATACATGGTAATGTTACCTGGAGATTTGATGGATGCAGATCTAATGATTTTAATATAGCTTCTCTCACACCAGAAGTTCTTTGTCTTTGCTACCCATATGCATTCCAGTTTTTGTTTTATCAGAGAAATGCTTAGATATATAGGATTTCTTGAAGGGAAGCATATTTTGTTTTCTGATTTATTTTTTTCATTGCTTGAACTCTCAACTTACTGTCTGTATTCAGTAACTATGGCTTTCTGTATGTGCTCTGCTATATCCTGCTATTGCAGATTTCTCCATGCAGAACTTCATGAGTCAAGCTGGCAGGCTGGGTTGCTACAGCACAGACACTAAAATAAAACACCTTTTGATTTGGTAGAATTAATTCTAATACCTGTTGTAGTCCCCAGCCTGGTTTTAAAATGTAATAGTGGGTAAGAGGGGCAGGGGTGTGTTCTGCTATTAATGTTAGCTGAATGCTGTCATTAGAATTTTCCATTGTTCCCTTGGTACATGTTTGTGTCTACATGAACACTTGTCCTGGATCAGAGGTTTGTTGCATGAGACATCCTAACTCCTGACTTTTAATTCCTGTTCCTCTGCAGTGGGAGCTGGAGAAGTAGCCAACTTTGCTGCCTATGCTTTTGCACCAGCTACGTTAGTGACTCCCCTGGGAGCTCTCAGTGTTCTTGTAAGGTAAGAAACACTTACAGAAAGCAGTAGGACTTGAGAGAAATATAAAACATTTCTTTAGAAATATGTCACTGAGCTATGCTGTAATAAATGGGCTTTGTTCTTCACAACAGAGTGCTTATTAACATTGGGAGAAACTTTCAAGGGTCTCCAAATACATAGTGGCTATGATCTAAAAAGGTTCTAGCAATGCATCTACATGTCCATCTATGAAAAGCTAGTGTCTTCTGCATTTCAAAAACATGGTGATCACAGCAGAGGAGTATTTTCATTCCTAAGTAAAGATTTTTGCCTAAAATTATTTTTGTAAGTTCTTATATATAGCAAAGGGGTTCTAAGCAGAGATGCCAAATATTAACAGATAGTTCTGTCCACAGCAAGTATCTCAAGGTAGAAAATAGCTATTTTTAAGCTGCAGAATGTGGATGCAAGTACAGTCAAAATGACCTGTAACTTGATGAGCAAATGAGTATCACTAATCCCATGTTTGTTGGTGCCTTTTTTATTTCTTAGTGCCATTCTGTCATCCTTCTTTTTAAATGAAAAACTTAATTTACATGGAAAAATAGGATGTTTGTTAAGTATACTGGGATCAACTGTGATGGTAATTCATGCTCCACAAGAGGAAGAAGTAGAAACTTTGGACGAAATGTCCCACAAACTAGGTGATCCAGGTAAGAAAAATGCTGGCTTGATATGTACACAGCACATCATTTCTTCATTTTGTAGTTTTGTTACTGCTGCTTTCAAGTTCCAGTAAGATGTCCTGTGTCTGCTTCATGCAGATATGTTGTTCAAATGAAGTAGAGATTTGAATTCTGTAACATAATTCCATAGGGAAGTTTGCATGATGCCAAGGAACTTGTCTGGCATTGAATAAAGTGCCTTGATGGCAACCACTGAGGTGACTTTGTTTAAACAAATGCAGCAGCACAGGTGGATAAACAAAACTTCTATAAATTTTGATTGAAGTGTGTCATATTCAGTGCAACTTTGAGCTGCCCTTTAAATGAAAAGGTCTGCTGAGAAGTCAAGTCCTACAGATGAGCTGGTATGCCTGCATTGAAGATGAGGCACTCACAAATGCACACCTGCATTTATTTATACAAGGCAATTCTCATCTTAAACGTGAGGAAATAGCCAGCAAAGAAATTAAAAAGCTATTCTTAAGGAATGACCTGCTAATGAATACAGCCACCTGCCAAAACTTATCTCCTAAAAAGGACTCGATTCAGATTCAGGCCTGTGTGCAGTGGCATATACACCTCAGTGAGTCTGGGTGTAAGGCAGTTTAGCAATCTAATTCTGTAGTAATCTTGCCAATAGACTGTTGAGGGTAATACAGCATGCCTGTAAAACATCCTTTGTTTTGGCTAGCTCACTCTAAAATCATCTAAACTGTGATGTTGGAAGAATAATGAGAAACATCCTGAACTCTTCTGTTTAAGCTGAGTCAGTCCCATTGTTAATGAGTGTTTTCCCTGCACCTCAAAGATAAATACCCCTGCTTGTGATAAATGGAGTCTGTAAGTAACAACTGTGTCCATTAGTGTCTATAAATAACAATATGTTTTTTTTCCCCAACCACAGGTTTTGTGGTCTTCGCAACGCTCGTTGTCATTGTGTCTTTAATTCTCATATGTGTGGTGGGACCTCGCCATGGACAGACCAACATTCTCGTGTACATAACGATCTGCTCTGTAATTGGAGCCTTATCAGTCTCCTGTGTCAAAGGTCTGGGCATCGCTATAAAGGAACTTTTTGCAGGAAAACCAGTGCTGAGACATCCCTTGTCTTGGATTCTGCTGCTAAGCCTTACTGTCTGTGTGAGCACGCAGATCAACTATTTAAACAGGGCTCTGGATATATTCAACACTTCAATAGTGACTCCAATCTATTATGTAATCTTTACAACATCTGTTTTAACTTGTTCTGCCATCCTTTTCAAGGAATGGCAACACATGGCGGCTGATGACATTATTGGCACCTTCAGTGGCTTCCTGACTATTATTGTGGGGATCTTTTTATTGCATGCCTTCAAAGATGTTAACTTCACCCTAGCAAACCTGCCCCTCTCTCTGCGGAAGGATGACAGAGCAGCAAATGGCACCTTGCTGAGCACATATGACAGCTTTAATGATGATGAAGAAAGTTCTGCCTGCCTAGGTGAAATGCAATCCACTGAGAGTCTCTCAGCCAGGAGAAATGGAAGCCTGTTAGCCTTCTGAAAATATCTACGTGTTACTTAAGAAAAGAACAATTCTGTAACCCTGGAATTTTTTTTTTTTTTCTGCTGTGAAATGTCTGAGCTTGTCTCGAAGTTCATGTACTTTTTAACAGTATGTGTAGACAATCGTTGATTTTTGAGTTCAATTAGTTTGCATAAAGAACACTGAAATGTTTATTTGCCTTATTTTTACTTTAAAAAGTACTAAAATGACCTCAGACCACAATTGGTTTTGTTGCTTAAGTTATGTGTAAATACTTTCATTTCATTCTTCTGTTTTTAAGATGTATTGCACTAATTACAATTTTATCAAAAATAAATGGCTTTATTTCTGCATTGGTGGTAAAAAGGCTGCAGCAAACCTGGATCTTTTGTACTTGTGCCCTGCCCATGGAGTGAGTGACTGTAACCATATTGAAACAGAAGCTGCAGCAACTATTCCTGTTCTAGTTTGTAAATGAGAAAAGGGAAGGCCACAGCCAAGCACAACTGATCCTTTGAAAATAGTGGTTAGGTAAAGCTGTATACAAAACTTGCTAGATTTGCATAAAAAAACTCCAGTTTTACCAAATTAGAGTAACTGGCTGGCAGAAACAGGAAGGCAGGAGTTTGTGCTCTGTGTGGATAGGTGAGCTGGTAGCTCCTGCCATGACAGTTTATGCAGAAGGAAGGATCTGAATCACTAGTAGCCAAAAAAGCTGTTCCCTCTCCTGTAACAAAGGTCAGGTTCTGTCTGGGCTGCACCATGCTGCCCTGGCTCTGCAGACCTGTGAACTCACAGAATTTCTATTTTGTTTGCAGCAGCAGGGGCACTGGATGCAACACTGAGTTTTTCAAAAAGACCAAAAAAAAAAAATTACATTGCTTTAAAAAAAAACCAAACAAACCAAGAAGAGGTGGGGCAGGTAGGTGGTAATTCACTTTTATAAAGGCAGAAAATTAAAATTAGGGAAGAAGGTTTGTTTTGTAAGAACTTTCTACCATGCAGGTGAAAGTTGGAAATACTTGGGACAGAGACTAATAGTTACTGTTGGATGTTATCAGGTTTAGTGCTTAGTGTTTAAGAGAAATTAAGATTTTTTTCCTAGGACAGAAAAAAAAAACCCCGAGTTGCCACCTGTGAAACAAAATTCTGCTGTCTTCCTTTGGTAGGTGTCATAACATACAGGAGGGGCAAAGGTGCCAAAGAAGAAAAAGGTTTTTGATAAGAAGTAATTGGAAATGAAAAAGTGACACCTTTTATGCACCTTGCTGCATTTTTCTTTTTAGATAGGAAAGGTTCTACCAGGCAAAGAATATTTAGCTCCTATCAAGTCTATAATAATTTTTTAAAAAATAATGAAAATTTACATTATGAAAATGGGAAGATAATATCTCATAAGATTAATGTCTGGATTGTCTTAAACTTTTTCCCCTCAGTGATCATAAAGTATGTATTTAATAGTAGTTTTAAGATGTTAAGAGACCAGTTCTCTTACTGCTGCAAGTTAATTGGTAAGAGCTAGAAATTGTTCACATCATGATTAGCTATTTTTAAATAGTTCTTAAACAAAAAAATCAGGCTTTATTAATGTCCTGGACTAACCATTTCTGCACCAGTGCTGAGGCAAAGTCTCAGGTGTGTGAGACTTCCTTAAACCAATGATCACATCAGGAAATTAGGAAAGCTGTTCATTTGTTTAACTGAAGCTGGAAGCACAGGGAAGCATCTGGCTGACCAAAAGTCTTCTGTGAACTAAAAGCCTGTTTCTTAAAGAAAATAATCTGTTAAAACACCTAGTAAATGAAATCCTAAAACAAGCTGATGTAACACAGCACAAGAGCTTCTGACTTGTGCCACCCACGCACCGGGCAGCCCCGTGTGCACTCTGACCACGACAGACACCACTCCACAATGGCAGCTCTCAAGCACAGATATCCTAGGAAAACTTGCGATTGTGGAAATTGCTGATGATTGCCTGCAAAATCTCCATCCTGTTTTGCTGAGGAAATTTCAGTTAATTTCTTTCCTTAAATCTGAGTTCTCTGCCACTCCAATACCTACATATTTCTCACTTCCTGTGTACCTCTTCTGTCAGATGCTCCACTATTGGAGTCAATTCCATTGCTGGGAAGCACCTGGAAGGAGCTGAGCAGGAGAAAAGATGTAACATTACCATGAATTACTAAGAGGGAAGGAAGAAAAACAGGTTCTCAGAGATGCATTCTTGGCTTTACACTATAGGTTAGAAACACTAACCAAGTAACACCTCCATAAATCCATATCCTGGATAAAACATGCAATTATCTGTTCTGGCCATCTTAACATCTTGGTTAGGGCTGATCCCAAAGCCAGCTGACAAACTGACAGGATCCTGGAGTAAGCAAGCAGGAATTACTACATTTGGCTGAATGGTTTGCTTGAAAATTCAACTTCTATAGTTGCAAACTTTTACAATTTTACTGATGCAGTGTTTGCATTATACAGCAAGTGTAATTTGACAAATACTTTCCATAATAAATTATGATTAACATCATTAGAGTTTATGTACTGGGATAGATTACACCTGATCACTGTAGTCAAGATCCTCATAAACAATAATTCCTCATCACTTGTAAACATGTTTGAGTACACAGGTATGTATTGCAAACCAAAATATAAACTGTGTTAGAAGCCCTCATTAGGAAAAAGTAAACAGTCCCCATTCTAATCAATCAAACTTCTACCTTTTAAAAAGATCAGAATCCTTGGTCATCTCTATGTTAAATAACTTTGAAATAAACACTTTAAATAGCTTTCATTTCCATAATTACTAATCTCTGAGAAGAGTTTTGCGAAGAGGAAAAAGAATCAAGTGACTAGAAAATTATTCACAAAGCACCAGCAGTTTGTTTTGTTTTGTTGTTTTCTCTCTTTTTTTTTTTAATAAAGGCAAATTAAGCAATTAAGGCTCTAATACAAACAATTATGCATTGATTTCTAAAAATTTTTTTCTACAGAACCGTTTTTTATCCTCCACAGCCATTATTTCTATAGCTTCAGGGGAAAATTATACCAGTCCAGTCTAAAATGGCCACCTCGGGACAGGAATGCAAAGAGATTTCAAAAATCTTACAGGTTTTTAATCAAAGTGTATAAAATTTTAGTCTAGAAAAATAAGTATGGATTGTATACAGTTACTGTGCTTGGAGACTGGAGAGAACAGTGTGCCACTCCAGGGCACAGGCATACTGAAAAATGCAGATGAGAGTATTCTTTAAAACTGTTGGTGTGGGTTTTGTTTCTTGCTTTTTTTCCTCACACTTTTAGCCTAAAGAGGTGCAAAAAGTATTGTTAGATGAGAATCTAGTTGCTGGCAAGGGACTGATGAATTGGTGGCTGGAAGCAGCGCACATGTTCCACGGGTGTGCTCTCTCCATCACCAGACTTCAAATACTTGTCCAAAATAGCAATTATTTCATCATTCAGAATCTGGAACTTGCGAATTCTCTCAACCATTTTCTTCAAAGGCTGCAAACATCAAAAGAACAGACACAGGAATTAGCTTTGGATATAAAAAACCTTAGCCAGAAAGCAAAATGCTGTTACCTCACTTCTCCCAGCAATATTACAAATGTTTCCCTTGCACTGGTAAGCCAGTGAAGGTGCATTTTGGTTTTTGGTGCTTTGGGTACAAAGAAGCTCAATTTACAGCAGCCTTGTCATTTTGGGAATGAACATACATAAAATGGAAGGCATTAAGAAAATATATATTTGTGACATCACAATTCTGCTTGACTGGTCTTCCAACTCGAGCTTTAATCTTTTGTTTCTGAAAATCCTGGTGCTCTCATTTTTAGCAATTCATTCTAAAAAAAGAATTGCCACATCTACAGTGCATCTGAGTACAAACAGCTCTGAGTTGTTGTTGTTGTTGTCTTTATTATTACAGCAAATACAGATGTTCTCAACTCACCACATTCTTGATAACCTCATCTTTGCCATCGTGCTTTTGGACTTTCAGCAGGTGGTAGCAGAAATCCAACACATCAAAGCGCCGCTGCTGTCCCAGCAGCACGATGATCATACAGCCAGCCCAGTGCAAGCCATCCCCAAAGCACTGCCTGCAAGAGGAAACACACCACAGAGCTGGTTTCAGCTACATCTTCAAAACACAGTCACAGCAAACACACAGTAATTAGCCATGATGCTAAAAAATAAATTAGACATTCATCTAGAAAGTAAAAGCTTTGATATATTGACTACCATTGGAGATATCACAAGCAACTCAAATAGATGCTTAACGAAAAAACCAGAACTCTTCTCCTCATTTAATTTCACATAACAGAGTTACTCAAAAAACATTTACTCCCCATTATATTCCTGTGGCATTACATTTCATTTTCAGTGGAAACCATGCTTGCAAAGAAAACAAAGCGGGAATTCAACACCACTCTGCTCCTTTAGGCTGCAGGCATGAAAGGAAGCAAATGTCCTAAGCTGTTTTCTAATTGCTCAGTAAAAAGCATACTACAGCTCAACAATTTTTCAAAATAAGGATATTCTCAAAAACCAACAAAACCAAGAACAAACAACAGTTCCTGGTTAACTCATGTTAACCATGTTAAATTCCAAGTGCCCATTCCTGCTCTTATTTCAGAGAGAAATGCTTGTTAAAGTTAGATGCACAAATACTGTGCTATTTTATTTAAGCTGGGTGTCCATAGGGGTACGACCCCTATTGAAAGACACGTGCTAGGTCCTGTTTGTCACAGGATCATTCATTATACACTGGCAACACTTAAAATAAAGGGTTATTTTCACTGCAGATACAATAGCATCTGTGTTGGTGGCTGACAGTGATGGCAGCACTTCTCCCTGGTTCTGCACCAAGCTCTGGCACACGAATGTGGCCCCGCAGCCAGCACAGGACAAGCCCAGCTCTGTTGCCCAGGCACTGGGGAGCTGGCAGCACGTACTCCACAGTGAACTCGTGTGTTCCCACGGGGATGCAGTAGACGAACTGCATGGCGCTCCAGAGGCGATGGAACTCCACACACTCATCCACGTGCATCACCCCATTGCTGGGCAGGGGCCCGCGCCAGATGGGATCGTCCAGGAAGGAGCGGATCCTCGTCAGGATCACCTCAAACATGGACAGGCCGCAGCACAGGCGCTCTTTGGTCAGCAAGTCCCCTTCCCTTGCAATTGCAATTTGCTGAAGTGGAGAGAAACAAGCGTCAAATCCTGCAAAAAGCCACTTCACCACCGAATTTTATTTAAAAAAATAAGTACTATACATTTTTCAGTTTTGGATGGTTTATTCTAGGAGAAATAAAGTGAGGTCAGACACTGCTAACCTGGGGATCAGATCAGTGGAAAAAACATTCAGAGAAAATTGCAAAATCCTTTGAGTAACACTAACTACAGTAATGCTCATCCTGGATTTATCTCAGGGAAGTTTAAAGAATTCTTTGTCTAAATGGAGGCAGAAAGTAACATCCAAGGAGTTCAGTGCTCTGCTGTAGCTCCTGCATGTGCTCTCCTGCACCTCCCTCAGCTGCTGCAGTTAGAAATGAGGAAGCTCTAAAGAGGAGCACCCACAGGCTCAGACAAAATCCATAGGAAGCAATGCTGCTTGTGCTTGTCCCAGCCTGTGCCATCACACACAGCCCTCTCCCAGTGCAGCTCCCACTGAACTGCAGCACCTGTGACAAAAGCAGCCACCCCTGAACTCTGCTTCAGGGCATTCAGCTCTTACTTTCTACTATTCACATCTCAGCCACTAGTAAACTGCTAAGGTCAGCAGGGGATTAATGCACCCTCACACCAGGAGAAAGGGGAACAGTGCTGAAGCTGCAAAGGCAGTTCAAGAATGTTCTCTTTGGTCATTTTTTCCAGAAGAGCTCAATTCAAATGACAGCTCATTTTCCAAGAGTTTCTAAGTGGCTGAATGAGTGACAAAATGTTTTAAAAAATATATGCACAAGTGCATAAGAAAAGTGATTGCCTTTGGTGGAATTTGCAGGAGGAGCACTCAGGCTGGACCTTACACTGGGAGGACATTCCATGGCAAACATACATAACAGTTACCATTTTCCCCCAAATGTGTCACTTCTGCCCCAGTCAAATGTTTTAAACTTCTAAGCTTTAACAGCTTTACCAAATTCATGAAACTAAATAAAAATCATTTGTGTGAACAAGCTGGATGAGCAGGTTGAAGTTCTGACAGAGCTATCAGGACAGGCTTTCTGATGCTCAGAAATTTCTTGAATTGCCTCTGACACATATCAGAGAGATTACCTGGGGTGTGCCAAGTCTTTCAATGAGAGGAACCAAATGTAGTGAAGCATATTTTGATTCCAGTCTCTTCATTTTAGCATCAAGTCTTTCACCCTCTGAAAGAGAGGAAAAAAAGTGAAGAGAACAATCCTAAATTGTAATTAACCAAGAGAATTCTTATCTTTATAAGTGAGGATAGTCCAACTCTTTTTAGGCATTTTAAACATTAAATAGCTGGCTAATCTTCAGTGCACTTTAAGAGAAATATACACAATATTTTAAAATGCTACATGTGCAAACAAAAGAAGGATTTGTAGTAGAGTACATCTAACTAAATTCATGGAAGAATATAAGGCTCTGTTATGCTGCTGCTGCCTAGATATTTGATCCCTATTTGTACTAAGACAACTAAGTTATGCATAAAATATTTGTCTCTAGAAGGTAAAATGAGTATGGGGTCTTGTGTATAGCAAGGCTAAAAAGCAGCTGACACTTCCTCAGCCCTGCAAGTACAAAATGTTCTCTGGCAAATGGGAAAATACCATTTACAATGGTCTGGTTAGTTTTATGCAGAGATGCAAGGTAGCTACTGTGAGCTTACAAATAGTCTCATAGTTTTGTAGCTGATGAGATTTCTACAAGAAGAACAAATCAGCTGCTCCAGCAGGGAGAGATGGAAAAGAAAGGAAACAGAGGAGAAACACAGAGAGAAGAGAGGGCAAGGGGGAGGGGAGACAGCTCACTTTCTGATGATGAAAGGTGAGGACAGAAGATACCACAGGAAGCAATCCTGCAAATATTCACTACTGCATACTCAGTTTAGTGAAAAGGAAGTGAAAAATCTACAGGGAAGACCTTTATTTACTTACTTGCTGACAGACTCCCTATGCCTCATTTAACTGACAATTCTATAAGCTAAACAGGTGCTTCAAAAAATCCTCTCACTATATCCAGAAAGCAGGAAAATACTGCCCTGGGCATCCATCCTGCTTCTCCCTGTCATGGCATTTCTCCTCTTCCCCTTGTAATTTGCACAGAGCATCACCAGGAAACATTTGTTTTTTCAGTCAGGCAAACAGGCTGGATCTGATACCTCTGTCCTGTAATTACCAGCACTGTGGTAAAGGGTGGCTGGAGGTGGGTACTGAACCCACAGCAGCAGGAAGGGAAAGGGGAAAGCATGACCCAGGAAGGTATTTTCACTTTGCAGGTACCTTTGACGTGAACCCTGGGCAGGATGTTCTGGAATGGCGCCGCGTGCAACAGGTCACACACTTCCTCTAGAGACTGGGACAAAAAGAAAACGAGAGGCATTTAGGACAGAGGCATCAATCCCAAACCACACCAGTCCCTCTCAACGGGATTGCAAATGCAGGCCGATGCCACTGCAGGAACACCAGAGGGCAGCCAGCCTCTGTCACCGCGGCAAGGAGCCGCTCCCAGCCCTGCCTCTCCCCATGGACCACTCCCAAGGACCATTTCACCAGCTTACTCCGAGCTCCCAAACAAACTCCAGCAACTCCCCTCCCACCCTCGGCTGGCAGTTCATAAGGGACAGGGTATTTATTAAATAAACTAATGCAGAATGAGTAATTTCGGTGGGAAAGTGGCAGACAGCTCCTGCACAGACAAAAAGGGGAAGAAGATGACTCACTGCTTGGTTATTTTTACCAGAGCCACAACCCATTATCCTAATGGGAGCTTATCGTGGTGGGAGTGTCTCCCTGCCAGGCAGGCTGAGACATAGAACAGCAGAGAATCTTGTCTTAGGAAATATTTTACATCTTTAGGGACAAGGGGAAGGAAGACACATGTCTCCTGTTTCTCTGCTCCTGTGTGTACACACAGGGAAAATGCAGAGATGACCAGTAACAGATGCATGACCTTGCTATGACCCTCTCCTCATTTTTGAAGCAGAGACTCTACTAATTTGTAATCTCTCAACATTCATTTAGAAAAGTTGGTCATTGTCCATACTCTTAGTAAGGCTAGAGTTCTGGGGCTCATGCACCCTTTCCAGGTCTAATTCCTTGGTGTCAGCCAGGGAAATGCATGTGTTTGGCAGTCAGGATGAACAGGACCCACCCACTATCACAGATATACCCAGAATTACACTTTGCACTGTGCTAAAGTCTAGATTAATAATGATGGATGACCACAATGGAAAAACACTGAAATACATGACAGGACATGGGGGCCTGACTGAGGACAAAGCAAGAGGAGAGGCAGCAAGCACGGGTATGACTGCAAAGGGTAACCTTGGTGGTGTCCCAAAGGTGCCTCCATGCTGGTGTCACTCTGGTACACCCTCAACCCTCCCAGGATGGAGTGAGGGCCCTTGCCTGCCTGGCCTCTCGCCATACACCCACTCAGTCTGAATCCAAAGTAATCCAGCTCCTTATTCTGCCTTGGCTGTGCCACTATTGACTACAGGCTTGCTGCTTGTCATCTGGCCCTACAATTACTTTCTTCCACAAGGGAGGGATCCTCTAACACCATGAGCAGGAACCCTGAGGAACAGCATGTCTTTGTTACCTTATCTAACACTGGCAGCCTTCTATGAGGGTTTATTTTTGTCCAACAGCAGGCCCCCAGCCAGCTTGCTGAGGAAATGACGTGGCTGCTTTGCAGTCAGCAAAGATCTCTGTGTGCTGCCCAACCTCAGCAGCACCATGCACAGCCTGGGCAGGGTGCCTGTATGCACAGCAGGAAGAGACCCCCCACCAACAGCACCATGCAGGTAAAGAAAGGGAAGCCAGCACACCTGTTGCTGTTCTGATCTATTATCAATGCCCACCTTTTTTCTGTACGCACCCAAAACAAAGAAATTACAGGTCTGGGCATCTTGTTTGAACAGCAAATAGTAATAACATGGAAGAAGGGTGGGAAAAGGAAACTAGAGGTAGGGATAAAGATCATTTGTAGCACTGTGCCCTCAGCAGTAGGTGAGTTTACACAGTGTAAGATAGACTCTAGGTAGATCAGAAGCAGCTGGAAGACCGACATGTTTCACAGTTTTGTTCAAGCTAGGACAGATGAGTGAATTTCTGCACCACTGTCAGCCATCCAAGCAACATGGAGGATGTACAAGGATATCCACATTAACCTTTCAGACCTCAACAGGAATGACATGCAGGAAAGGAATAGAGCAGTACCAGATGCACAGCTCACTGATATAGAGTGGCCACACTGTGACTGGCTGCAGGAGTGCCATATGTGATTATAATTTTTGGTTAAAATTGCAATGTCAGATCCTCAGGTACCATGCAAGAGGCAACGTCTCTCACCCAGCAATGTCAGGCATCACTGTATCTCACAGACATGAAAGCCCCTGCAAGACTCTTAAGAGATGAGTGCAGGGAACTGCTTCTACCCATCTGCCCATCAGTAACAGCAAACTCACAGATTTCAACCTTGTTATTGATGACGTTAGTAACAAAAATATGAGAGTACATTTTGAGAGACAGATGGATTTTAAGCTAGCACAGCAGGCACCTACCAGACTCTGTTCGATGAGGAGGCAAAACAGGACAGCATTTCCCACTTCCCGTAAATTCTGGAAGCAGACAGTCTTCAGCTCTGCATATTCAACAATGTCCTTCAACTGATGGTGAAAAAACTCCAAGATACCTGAAATCAGAAGAGAAGTGGAAAAAAAATGTCTCAGGAGCCAGAACAAAATCTAGTGATGAGCACACAGGAACACTGTTACCTCAGGAAAGATACTGGCCATGTGAATAAGAGTCATAGAGATTAGGATTAATTTCAATTGCTGCTTCAAAAGCCCTTTTCTAACTAATTTGTCTATTCAGAGGTTGCACAAGTGTGCATCCATACACTGTTTCAGAATGCAAATAATCAAGGGTGCAGGTTTAGAGTTCCCTCTCCACATAACAGCACATGAGATTTTATCTCCAGATGTGCAGCCTAGAGGAAACTGAAAGGAGCAGCATTTAAATGCATTAAAACTCAGAGATTATGAAGTGTTAAGCTAGTGCACTGACCTTTTCAACTGGACAAATCATGCAAAGTGGGATGCCTAGCTTTTCACTCCTGGAAAAAGGAGCCAGTATAAGAGGTAAGAAGAAAATGCACAGGAGCAGGAAGAGAGACTGGAGCTCTCATCTGCTTTAAGTCTTGTTCCAGCCACCCTCCCCCAACCTACTGCACCACTGACACACTCAATTCACAGCTGCTGTTTTCATGGATGACAGAGCCAGCAAGGGACAGAGAGCTCAGATATAGGAAAGATTGGTAGTGTCAGGCTATGACACTGACAGTGCCAGTTTCTGTCAAAGTCTTGCAAAAGCTGCTAAAAAACAGCTAAAATTATGATTTTAAAACCCACACAGTTTACATAAGCACGTGTCTTTTCCATCAAACTTCTGCTAAACAATGGTGATGCATTAACATTCCAGTTCCTTGCCCTCCAGCCCCAGAAAGGCTGCACAGTCCCTTGATTAGGGAGAAGCCCAGGAAACCACAGCCTCTGCAGAGACCCAGTCTGGTTACTTTCCAGAGGTTAAAGCCATTTTCAGGATGGGAGAGGAAGAGCAGAGAACTACAGTAGGTCAGACAGATCTTCAGCTTTTTACAAGTTAATTCTTAGCAGCATTTCTCCATCTTTCTGCACAAGCCTGTCCTTTCTAAAAAGCCACCAAAACACTTGACTGAGAAGGAGATGCATAATAAAAAGCTTTCAAATTGCATGCTGCACTTGGCAGCTCATTTCCATTACACTGAATCAAGCCAGATAAATCTCCACCCAACTGCACTAAAAGCAATTGAGAGAAGACAAGGAAAGAGAACACAGATGCCCTTCAGAACCTGTCCACGATTTCTTTGACACAACTGATGAACACTTCTCATACAGGAGATCATACTTGGCTATCTACCCAGCAAGACAGTGGTTGGAGAGAGCACAAAAACATGAAATCCAGCCTGCAGTGCATCTCTTCCAAGCAAATTCCTCAAATTCAGCAGAGGTACTTGAAAACATACAGTGAAAGAAAGAATTACATAGGTAACCCACAAACTTCTACAGAAAGCTTCATATTATTAAAATTAGTAGCACAAAACATCAGTGAAGTGCAAGATGAGAGGATGCACAGCTGGCTCTGTTACATCTCAAAGAACTGTTTGTCAATAGAAAATTAACAGGTAATGAGTGCTCCCACATGTATTGACTGGAGGTGAATTTTAAACCTAACTTTAGTACTTTGGTGATTTGAGAGAAAAAGAACTGAAAAACTGATGGAGTAGGGTTAGACAGAGCAAGGGCTTGCTGAGCTTGATTATTCCAAGGTAACACATTTACAACTAGCTGAAAAGCAACCAGTGCCAGTATATCACCAATTCCCACCTCCCCACAATAGAGGGATTGTGGAATGGAAAAGCTGTGGGAAAGGCTGTCAGTGTTCATTGAACACTATAGGATACCAGTCAGTCACAATCCCCAGGTGTGTGAGGAGCAGTGAACACTTGTGTTTGTCATTTAAACATGCCTGCCCACCGTGGCAATGGGATGCTGCAGCGCTGAATACTGGAACTCCCATTCTAAAGATGACACTGAAAAAGTTGAACACTTTTCCCCAAAAAGTTTTTGATACTAGGAAGAAAATGTGAAGTTAGGGAACTGAAATCAGCTTTATCACAAATCTCCAGTGTTTTTTAGTTATATACCCTAATATTTCTTTTGTGCTTCTTGATGAAAAGATTTCCACATCCAGAAAGAAAGGTCTTCTAAGAAGTCAAATACTTTCCTCATTCCAATACTTTCTGCTAACAAAAGTCTGATGTACTATCCTGGACTTAAGTTTGTGCCACAGAGGAAATCGAACACCTACCAATGTTTCTGGTCTTATGATCTGTGCCACATACACAGAGATTGATGGTGAACCAACAGAAGGCCTGGAACATGCCTTGAAACACATGAGGAACTGTAGACTTCTCCATGGAGAGAAAGCACTATCTGAGCAAACAGGACATTGGTGACATGCATGGCCATGGGACATGCTCTTCCCTTCACTTTGGATGGTGGGTGGAGAGCAGCTTGGTGAGGAACAGAAGCTGAGCAGAACAGCAAGGAAGATTCTGCTGCTGCAACATGGAAACAACCACTGGTCATGATGGAAAAGAGTAGAGTTTTCAGACTCCACTCAATCCCCTACCTGAGAATAACTCATGTCACCTAAAGCAAATATAAAGGAACAGAATAGCACAGAGAGAAACCAGGAGCAGCACAGAGAACTCTGACCAGAAACAAGAGACTCATACTGAAGGTGTGACTGAAACCAAAATGAGATATCAAGTCCACCCAAAAGCAGCAGTATAGTAAAAGTCAAAGAGGCTTGAGGTTCATACCATAAATTACTTACTGTCTTTTACAGTCATTCTAGATGACAGAGCTCCTCTCAAAGTCTTTAACAAAGTTCCTCATTTCTTCACTCAAAGCCCCAGTCTCCGTATACAGAAAAATAAATATGCACACCCACACACATTCATGAACAAATTGTGATATTATTTTGAAAATCTGACAGCCAGTATTTAGCATGCAGGTGTTCCAAAAGCTGCCATCATTAGTGTACTTCTTCCCTTTGGATCAAGGGCTTGATTTACAAGCAAAACAGAAGGAAGTTTACAGAGCTACACAGGCTGCTTCTGATGAAAGACCAATCTGCTCCCCAGTGGAGTCCTGTGGCAAAAATACATCATGTTTTCATTAATGCTTGAGCAATGCCATTCCAAATTGCACTTCTGGGCACAGTACAAAGATGTGTATTTTATGAAAGATATGCATGCCTACCAAAGCCCTGGGAAAAGAACAAGTGTCTTAGGAAAGTTAATTTCATTTAATTGCCTGCAACCTTCATTCTTCCTCTAATTCTGTTTGTGGGTGGAATTCATAAGTCACTGAATTAGTTACATATACACAGAACTTTGCAAGGTAAATGAATCAAGGTTTTTGGCTCCTCCTCTCCAAGAGAGCAGTTTTAATTAAATCCCTCTAATCCTGCAGATGGGACGACATTAGGTGTCATAATAATTGATTATATAATCCCAGTTTCTGATTAACACAGATCTCAACAGAAGCAAAGGCTGCAGATATAGAATAGCTCCAGCAAAGTACAGAAGATTAGTTAAGGATTAGGTTGTCTCTCTTCTTCCAAAATCCTATCTCAACAGCACTCAAACAGCAGATGCCAAGTTTTAGCTGTGCAGTCTGTATACTGATTAATTTAGGAAGTCAGAGCAAATCAACACATGTAACTCAAAGTTGGCTGGATTCCTTCACTTTGGTCACCTTTCATTTCTCAATTCACACCTACAGACTGAAATCAAACATCTTCCAGAGCTTGTAACAATTCTGGCACCTCAAAGATTAAGACAAAAATGAGCTATTAATTCTAGAATTGAATTTCTGATTACAAACAAACTCGATCTCATAATTCCTGGTCTAGTTGTGTTTTGGGTTATTTTCTGCAAAGAACTGACAACTATTATCAAATAAAGTCTACTAATCTGCAGTAGCAAATCTGCTCCCAAGAAATTGAGTGCTATAATGACCTTTAGTTTATGTTCACTTCAAACGACCTTCAAATGCTGCAACCAAATACTTCTCTAGCTTACAAGAGACATTGTTAACTCTGCATTTCAATAGTGCTGCCATTCATTCCTTTCAATGGAAATATTCACCAAGTTTAAGCAGTGTATGCAGTTTAAGCAATGTATGCAGGAATTATGACCTGGGATAACATGTGTTTTGTCCTGCACCAGCTTTGAGTGTTCTGTTTCTTTTGTTTGGTGTTGCTATTTTTTTTTTCTTTAAAGAAGAAACATGGAAATGTAAATTAGGAAAAAATAGACAATTTGGCTACTCTCTTGTGAAGTTTATATTTTGCTAAGGTCATTGATCTTTTATAAAGTTTCTTTTAGAGGGGTGGTATACCAGTGACAAAAGCCTTATCTCACAGCAGAACTGACAAACTACTTTTCCTCATGGGTATTCAATGACACTTCAGAGTGGCTGGATACTCATTCATCAAAAGCAGAAATGACATGTTCAAATACTCAAAAAATAGCAGAAGAAAATGTTACTTCCAAGAGGAAATTTCAAGTTCAAACTCTTGCAAGGCAAATATTCCTTTAAGAGCTTTAGCAACTTTAAAAGGTCCCTTTAAAAATCCTTATGCTTAATGTATTTTTAGACAAATATTTTTATGACTACAAGATGAACAAGTTCCCCACTGCTTTAGACTGTTCCTATGGAAACAAACCCATTGGCAAAGAGGAGTCCTGAACAACTCTGATGCTACTCTCTGTACCCTGCTCCTTTTAGCAGCAATAAATCACCATTTAGAAATCCACAAATCTAGAAAGTTGATTTTGTAGGGGCCAAGGAACTGCAATCAGCAGAGTCCAAACAAAACTCTTCAAATGAAGAGTCTGAAGTGCATGAAAGAGCTAGAGGCTTACTTCTAAGTGTGCTTAAATCACTTTGCACATGGAGAATGGACTCAGGAAATTAATTCTGAATTATTAAATGCATGTTACCTCAAGATAGATGAGAATCTACATATTTCATCTAAAGAATGAAATCACAGTTGTGCACTGTATACGTAGGTTGTGCCAGTTATAAAGAAGTTATTAAATGATTTGTTATGAAAGAATAGAAGCAGCACACAAACATACCCCACAGCACTCAGGCTTACTACTACAACTAACAACTTCTGAGGAAGCTTTTGGAGGCAGAGGAGGGAACAGACAACAGTTGGTGTGTATTGGTTTGCATTTTCTGTGACAAAGCACATAAACAAGGTGTGGCAAAAACTGCTGAAGAGGAGAATTTAGCACAGAAACAAGAGGACACTTTAAGCCTGCCCTTCTACAGTCTGACAGTTCCTCTCCTGATGAAGGCTAAAACCTACAGCACATCCTCATCACAGAGAACATTTTCCTTCATCAGCCAGTGCTGTTCCAAGGGCAGACAGCTCCATGATGGGGAGGTGCCAGGGAGCACAGGGCAGTTTTTCCCTGCTGTGAGTGAGTGATGGAGGTGTCCTGATCTTCCACAAGCCTTTTCTGTCTGTTAACTTGGAAAGAGAGAGATAGCATGACAGTGCTATAAAGGCTGTCTCTGCATTTCTTGGAAGTGACTCTCCAGGGGGTTATTACGTGTCCTCTGCTAGAAATAGTTCAGAACATGAAAACTATGTGTTAAGAAAAAACTTGACAGGAACAGGGGCAGAAAAGGAGTGGAGAATCAGGTGGGGTTTTGAGATCCAGTCCAATTCTAAAACTAAGTATGATATTCTATTGTAAAACCAAGAGTTGCTTTGATCTCTTGGTACAGTAGCATCTAAACAAATGGCATTTCTTTTGGAAGAATAAATATGAGGTCAAAAGAGTTTGTTACCATTGCACCAGTACAGTTCTGCCTTTCCTATTGGATGGATTGTCTTCCAATCTTAAGAGAAAGGTTTCTCCTAAAATCCCTGGGCATCTCCTGCCAAATATTTAGCCCTTACAAGTGAGGATTTCTGGCAAGCTTCCTAGTGTGACCTGTAACATCACAGATCGTAGTGATGCATTATCTATATTTCAGAATACCTAATGGTTTTGTGGTCAGACATTAATGAATGGCTAAAAGCCTCAGAGAGATTATTTTTATACTCCTAACTACCATGATTCATCCATTTCTATGCTCCAGGGAGAAAAACAGGAAGGAAACACTTAGTAAGACCTCAATTTCGTTTAACATTGGTAATGAACGTCAAGCAAGCTGTGGGAAGCAGAAAAAACCCAACTTCATTCCAGCTGGAGTGGCATTTAATAAAACTAAGTGACTCTGGAAAAATAAACTCAGGAGGTGGGTGGCACATGGAAGGACTAATTTGTGTTAATTAGAAGTTGTGAAGGAGGAATATTTTGAAGGGGAAAGCAGATTCAGAATTTCAGTGAACAATGTGATAAATACTAATTAGCCAATTATTTCTCCAGAGTGGCAAGCAGCTTTCAATGCCATTTCTTCTTCTGCAACTGTCACACCTCCTGTTGAGAGGCTAAGATGTACCCCACACAAGCCTCAGACATAACTATTCTGGCAGGACCAGTTTGCCTCCCAGCAGTATCACCCCTTTTATCTTGCATTTGGTGAGGGCAAAAGAAAAGGGAATAGAGGCTGGGTTATCTAAATTAAACAGAAAATATGTGAGAGGCTAACTTGCTGAGGCAAAAGCTCAACACACTTATGAGAAAGATGAGAAACAGAAATTATTGTGGACATCTCAGCTCAAAGATCAATTATGGCATAAGGCTGTCTCTATACAGATTGTCATCCTTTTGTCCTATATGCAGAAGTCCTAAAACTTCATTAAGTACTTTCAGAAAGCACAGCATTCTCTAATTCTTTTTATGGGAAAAAAAAAAGAAACAAAAAACCAAAGCCAGGCTAAAAACTGATTATCAGGAGAAAAAGGAGGGAGAGAAAGACAGATATGAGAGATTCAGAAGACAGTGGTTAGTATCACCTTATTAAGGCTGCTAAGGTAACATCAAACACAAACTAACCTGGAGAACCATACTCATGTCTTGGTAACCTACAGATCTTAGGCATCACTTCCATTAGGGTCTTGACATACTGAAGAATGGTCCCTTGTAACTAAGAGAAAACAGATGTATGCAAACATGTCAGTGCTGTTGAGCTATGAAACTTTACAACAAACTGCATTCAAACTATACATGAACTGAAGAAGTTCAAAAAATCTTACATTTAATTCTGCCAGCCATCATCTTTTAAATGTAACTTTTTCAAATTTAAAGAGTTCACATGGCATTAGCTACCTTTGCTACAAGAAGAGTGGTACAAGGCCAGGAAGGTAAAAAAGAGGAAAACATGTTTTTCTCTTACAGACTCTTTACTGTCTAACTAACTTCTAGGTTTTTGGTTAAAAAGTTGCATTTGAAGGCTTTCAAAACAGTTCAAAAAGCATCCAAATGTATTCAAAAGCAATATGAAAAAGTCCTTTTGATTAGGAATGGCTGCAACAGCCCAAACTGGTTCTTCTGGACATACCAGTTGAGATAGTTTCAGCCTCCAGTCTGTCTTCCTACCACTAGAAAACTCGAACTTTTCTGTCCCCCTAAATCTGATCATCTGCATCAAACATTTGCAGGATACCCTCCCTCAGGCCTTTTAACCTTCTTTATAAGTGACCAAGTGTTCAATGCCACCTTCAATGAATTGAGACAATTTACCACTAAGTTATAAAAAAAACCCCTCTCACAAAACACAACAAATCAATACTTGACACTCAAACCCTGAAAAATAAAACTGTTTTCCTCTTCCCCTGAAGATTAAATTATAGCACCTTTTCAAACAGGATTCACCCTTTCTAGAACATCAAAAACACACTTAGTACATTGTGGGAATCACTGTAAACAAACTGCCAAATGTGTCAAGTGCCTGAAGTATGATTATGAATACCACAGCTTTCCCTGTACAGTTGGATTATTTTGGCAGCATGCTCCTACAAGCAACAGGGAGGAAAATATAATTTCTTTAGCTTAAATTAACTGCAATGCACTATGGCTGTATATATAGATTCTACTAGTACAGCAAACAGCCTCAATCTCCTCCCAGTTACAAAGAAGGCCCTTTCCAATACAGGATACCCAGGCTGTGTGGATAATGTCTTCAAAACTGGCCTGAGCAGCACTGCTAATCAAGCACAAAGGTTAAACTCCTGTTGTTAAGGAGTCATCCATGAGTGATTAATGAGAGCCCTGAAGTTAGGTGCCAGGCAGAATGCACACTACAGCTGTTCTCAAAAAATATCAAGGAAGTGAATGTAGAGTACGGTCTTCAAGTTGAAATCAACTAATTTAAAATACTCACACTTTTCCAGAGCTTATCTAGGCCCTAACAGCTCAGGTCACTACAAATTTAATTAGTCTCCAATGAAGAATCCAAAGTTTTCAAAACACTGGTCAGGGCACCAAGGCACTTCTTCACTTCTTTCTATCACTCACACAAGATATTGAGTCCTGTCAAGCACAGCTTATATAGAATTTCAATTGAAGTTATTGTAATTATTTTTATCCAGGCTTTCACTTTCACATTGTTTTTCCTGAGACATTTCCTAAAAGAAACCATTTGGACTAGCAGAATAATAAAGACAATTAGCATACCAGGCTCTTGACAACTTTCAGCAACTCCTCCATCACCACAGCAATGCCCTGATATCCAAGAAGTCTACAAATGACTTTAAAGTGAGGGGGACCAACAAAATTTCTGTAGTTGCTGTAAATGCTGGAATATGCCAAATTCAAAGCCTAAAACAAGAAAACAGACATGATTAATGAAAATTTTGTCTGCCTGTATCTCAATAATGTAATTTAAACATAATTTTAAAGCACATTAAAACTGAAATAAAAAAACTTTGTATCTCATTGGAAGTAGTTTAAATACACAGTTTCTCATTGTAAGGCAGGAACTTCAACAAAAATCTATTAGCAAGACAAATTTGTGAGCACTATTTTTTTTCAAATAGACATCTTCTATTTATCATTTATGAAGCCACAAACACTTTCTCTTTTGTACTTTTCTGTTTACACAAGCATAAAAGGGTAAAAAGTAGTCAGTGCTATGTCAAGATCCCTGAATTTAAAGCACAGGTTCTATTCCTTTATCTTCTATTTTATGCATAAAACATCTTGAAAGAAATTACTTGAATGTTCTGTTCATAATAGGTGTTTTTAAGTCTCTGAGTAATCAACTATGAAAAAAAAAAGTCTTCTGCAGTTACTGCAACTGCAACAAATTTATAAGGATCTTTCTTTTACAAACCCCTTTGCTGTACACAAGATCAAAGCAAATCTAAGTCTGGGATGTAACCTGGAATGGAAATTCTTCAAGACTTGTATAAATAGGACCAGGTGCTTTGCCATGATTATTTCTATGAAAGTGAGGACAGCTGTATAGACTGATGTGATGTGGGGATTTAGGAACTGTTTGCTGAAGTTGCAGATTAGACAGGGTTGGTTAAGTTAGCATCCTCCATTTCTGCAAGTGGGTTGTTCTCCTAATACCCTGAAATTTAAATTTAGCAGGAATCTTAGTCACCTTTCTTACAGAAGGGAATGTTTCCTTTACTTTTTTGCAGTTTCATTCTCTCTAATACACACATGGAAAACAGCACACTGTTAAACTTTCAACTTCACACACAGCTGTAACAGAAGATTTTCCAGGAAGAACATTCCCTTCAATGCAGATCCTGCCCTAAACTACCCACACAAGCCAACACCAGATATTGTAAATACATGGCATAAAGCCAGCTGGAATTCAATTTAGAACTCTCTCTTGAAGGATTTTATTCTCATAAAAGGACTAAAACACCATCTTTTGAAGCAATCAGAATAGAATATGAACATTTTTATTTATGTTGTACATCTCTATATAAACACTAGTTTCCAACTGAGGTCTTAGAAATTTAAAAATTCTGGATGCAAACTAAAATAGACACTTGGATAACTCTGAGAATCCTGGTACATAATATAGTTCTGCTGTTACGTCAGAGCTGGCTAAAAGGACAAACTCTAAACGTGTCCCATCAGGGGACAGCCTAAAGCTGCATCCCTCTAGTACAACCTGTACATTTCCAGAGCTCTCTGCATACAAAAACGGGGTCTGGGGCAAAGGCAGCAGAGAGAACTGGTAAAACCTTAACAACATATGTGCAGATGGATGTCCTGATAAACTATGGATTTATACAATTGCCCCTAAAATATGAGATTTCATGTTTTGTTTTTGATGTTTCCAATTAGGTAGGTTTCTGCAACAAACATGTCAAAACAATCTATTTTGGCTACAGCATAAGGAGAATTTTATTTTAGTGGGTTAAAGCTTTTTACTGCCATCAGGTTAAGGAGATGGAACTTCTCTTCACACAGCAGGAATTTGTCATAGAAAAGCAAGCCCTAAAAACATGATTTTGGTATTTAAAAAACTTGCCAACATATAAAAATAAGAAGCAATCCAATTTAAAAATACATCTTTCATGTAAAATTCATGGGGAAGTACCTAAAATTCACAGCCCACCTCTAAACACTGGATTAGTGGGTCTTTCTGAACTGTAACAAGGGGTTTAGAAAACAACATTACACACCAACACCATTTCCCCCCCAGTGAGACACAAAAGCATAAAATCCTTAGGGAAGAAGCCACTAACTAGAGGGGGGTGGAGGTAGAAGGGAGGAAAGGGAAGTTGCTGTTCATTATTTTTTAAGCTATACTTGCTCCCTCCCCTACTTAAATTTAAAAAAAAAAAAAAAGAAAGATTTGTTAGTTGCTGATGTCATCAAAGTGCTAACATTAATCACTCACAGCATCACTGGTCCACACACAAGAGTATATAACAGGGATGCTCAGGCAGCATACTGCCAAAGGAAGGCAGGCAAGAGAGAGGGGAAAAGACATTATTTCTTTCTCCTGTGTGGTCTTTGAAAAGCAAGGCAACAGCATCTTTAGAAAAAATGTGCTCTTGCAGGAATTTAAGTAGAAGAGACAAAGAAACCATGCCACCAGCAGCATCGGAGAAAAAAACTGAAACCACCAAGCAATGAGAATTCAGTCCAGAGAATCTGAGGAGAAGAAAAAGCAAACTGGCAAACAGAGATCAGTCAGGAAATAATTCCAGTAGAAAGGAATACAAAAAATTTGGTTTGTAACATTTTCACAGCAGCATCACCATAAAGAAATTGTGTTCTGGAATTTCCATCAGGGAGTGACGGTAAGTACTGACTTTATGATCCATAAAACATCAGATGGCTTTTCCAAACATTTACATGCCAGTAATTGTGTGTTTTCTAATAACTGATGGTTTGCAAGAATAGAAATGTATTATTGTTATTTAATTATAGTTTATTCTACTTACAAAATGCTATGAGGATTAAACTGTTGAAACTATTGTTCCTAGGCTGTGTTAGAAAGTGTTCTATAAAAAATGAATTATAATTTTAATAGGGCTCTATCAGCTAAAGAGACAGTAACTGAGCAAGTAAAAGCTCTGATCTCACTAATGCACCCTATTTTAATATCTGCAGTAGTTAGGTAGATGCCAAAATGTGTCTGTTTGGTAAGTTTATCTGATAGCAAACTCAGTTCCTTTATATTGTTGCTGAATTAAAAAGGGTGAATTTGCCACAGAATTAGAAAAGCAGCATCTACCCAAATCAGTCAGATCCAAGGTTTTACATCGTCATGAAAATAAAAATACATGTTTTTCTTCCCACTTCCCTGTAAGTATAATCCAAAAGCCTTAAGAAACAATTTTCATTCATAAACAGGCACATAATTCTTACTATTAATATAATGTCACTAGCTAAATTCTATTTAAAAGTATTCCAGTCTTCTATTTAGTAAAAAATACAAGTATTACAGAATAATTGCAGAATATGTTATGAGCAAATCTCACAAGCTTTCTTCCTCAGGAGAACTTCAATAATTAATTGCTATTTAGCCAGGAAATATAACATTTTAAACTTTATCTTTAAAAATATTAGATTTAATTTTCACAACAAAGTCAAAGAATGAAATAGAGTTACTGTCATGGCATTTATAGTCATAAAAATACTGAGAAACTTTCAAAGTGGAAAAAAACTTCCACAAGTGCAACTGGAAACTGTCAATCAAAGGAATCAGATTAAATTGCTGAGGTAAGCTCTTTCTCAAAAGTTACCATCAGAACAGTAAAAGCATAAAACCCAAGCCAAACAAATGTAAACACCCACTGGTTGTTATTATATATTCTTTAATATATGTGTTTAGAGAAAGTGCAGAAAATTGATGCTTTCCTTTCACTATTTACAGTGGTTACACATACTGAGAATCTCAAAATACTGGCAGATTTTCTAATTTGAATCGAGGACGAGGAGGAGTATAAATTCAGGGCAAACAGACCATGGGATTACATAAAATTACTTAGAACAGTAAAGAGCATTAGTAATTTTTAAAAATCCCCACTATTTATCCAAAAGGTAGGCTATAGTGAAAGCTGTATTTCCCTAAGCTTGGCAAAGCTTTTCCTATAGGCTGACTAGCATCAAGACTAAACCTTGTGGTACTGATACCACCAATGCACAGTGTTCACAGCCAGTGCCGCAGTGTAGCTGCAGTGGCTACACATGTGCAACTTAACAGACAACATCAATCACAGAATCACAGATCTGTCTGGCTTGGAAAGGACTTTGAAGATCACCTAGTTCCAACACCCCTGCCACAGGCAGGGACACCTTTCACAGCTTCTCTGAGCAGCCCATTCAAGTGTTTCACTGCCCACACAGTAAAGAATTTCTTCCTAATAACTTGTTTAAATATACCCTCTTTAAGCTTAAAGTCATTCCTCCTTGTGCTATCACTACCTGCCCATGTAAAAAGCCCCTCTCCAGCTGTATTGCTGTATCTAGAAGCCAGAAGGTGCTGTAAGATCTCCCTGGAGTCTTCTCTTCTCCAGGCTGAACAGCCCCAATTCTCTCAGCCTGGCTTCATAGGGAAGGTGTTCCTATGTGAACTTGGGAATAAGAATCTAATGTAAGACATTGGAGACAAAATAATATGTGGTCATGTTTCCACATACTCTTTTGGATCTTTTTTTTTCAACTGATTGTGATTAGCAAAGATAAAGATTTGTGGATGTTAGAGGCATTTATTTCTCAATATCAACTCCTACAAACCCCTCTTGCCACTTCACATAAAATACAAGATACAAACTAGAGAAAGAAACAACTTGCATTTTTTTACAATCACCTGGGGGAAAAAAAAGTGACATGAAGTGATTCCCCAGCTTTAAATTCTGCAAAAATTCACTATCTCTCAAGATAGTGGCCACTTGTACAGGCAGCAGCTCTGATGGAATTTCTCTATGTTTACTCTTTCACTTGGAAGAGAAATACACATTTTAGAACACCCCAAACTTTATGAACTTTCATTTCCATTTTTACACTGAAGTACGAAAGATGAGAGCATAATTTCCTAACAAATTCCATTCCTACATTACAGAGCACTACAATTAAGATCCAAACCATTGTCAGTGCTGCAACTTCTCCCAAGGAACTTCTTCCCTTTCCACAGGGAGATCAGCATCAAGAGAGACAAAAAAACTCCCAAGCAACATCCTGATGGGAATAACCGTCCAAAACATCACAGGAAGCACAGCAATGGTAATTTGGCCAAAAATGGCTGGTTGTGTCGACAGCTTTTACAGCATCATGTACCACCCTAACTGGAACAGCATGCTATCCAGCTACTCCAGAAAGAGCTTTCAGAAGGAAGAGAGGGTGCCCACCACTCGCTCCTCCTTTGTTGTTGAAAACCTGACTCCCCTCACAACGTACATCATGTGCGTGACCTGCCAGTCTGCAAACCCCTCCAGCGACCAGTGCAGAGTTTTCAACACACTGGAACGAGACCCAGCCTCGGCAAGCAGCACCAAGAAAGAGCTGGCACTGGGCATCTGGCTGACCAGCAGCATCCTGCTGCTCATCATCGCTGCAGTCCTGCTCTACGGCTGCCTGCACCTGCTGTGCCGCAGGAGACGCGAGCGCAACGGGACCCCCAAACAACAGCATGAGCAGCCATGGACCAAAAACGCGGCGTACATCTCAGATGAGGCCAGCAGGCAGAGCCAGCAGACACAGGATGCTGAGGAAAAGCATCCAGGTAGCATCCAGCTGGCCACAATCATAGAGAATCCTGCAGTGTGCAATGAGCCCATTGTGCCATCTTCTAAAAGTCAGGAACGAGTCCCAGTAACAGGACAGCAGTCGACTATAAATTAGAAACGTTTCATCCAGGAGAAGGTTTTTGCTCCATAAGGTACCTGAGCTACTTCAAACACATCACATGCACTGTTGGTGCTCACAACAGGGAGCTCTGGCTGCTGGCTACAGCAGTCCTGGCTGTACCTCTGATGTCACACCCCTTTCCACCACCTGTATGCAAAGGTTCACAAAGTATGAAAGTGCCCTAGAAGTGGGCACTTCAGCCACCTTCCATTATTTAAAAAGCATGTAGCAAGTAATTGGTTTACATTTCAAGGGAATGTTATCGTTGCTTTTCTTTAGTCTAAAACAAAAAACAAATATAAAAAGTAATCAAAACTGACCAAAAGCATTTTTGTTAACTAGCATGAATAAAACTGAATATGCGTTTTCAGATGGCAACCCAGACTGCTACACTACAGGCAACTGGAACATACACACAGAGTACAGAGGTTTGCCAGTGTGAGGTTTACCCTGACAATCCCAGCTGCTTCCCAAAACACACACTACATGCAGTACTACACTCGGACAACACACTCCACTGCCCAGGGCGCTGTCCAGCCCTCCCATCTGCACTGAGGTCAGTCTCAGAATGTAAAATAAACTCAGCAGGATTAACTGTACTCTCTAATCTGTCTTATTTTCACTCAGTCTAAATACATGCAAGATACTGACTTTGTAAGGACACATCTAATTAAAGAAATATCCTGGGTTACCACATTTTGCACTCTTCTGCTCCCACCACAAGCTACCTTCTTCTCCATGGGCCAGTGACTCCCTGCAGAGGAAATGGAATTCAGAGACACAGCTCCTGGCCCTTCCTTTTCTCCTTCCCTTTCAGTTTTAATGATAACACACATTAATCAGCTGCAAATTCCTTTCCAATTGCACAGAACATTCTGTGTAATGAAAAGAGACAAAATAGTAAAAACATGCTAAAATGCATTTTATTTTTGTAACAAGAAAACCTGCTGATCATCTCACTCTGCCTTGAGCTTCATGGCAAAGTGCCAAGGTCCTTCAGACAGAAATCTGCTCACCCTCACAACGTGACAAGTGTCATCTGATTTACATATATAAGTCACCCTGTTTTAAACCTTTTAAGTGCATTTGTGTTCCATAAAAACATAATAAATCTTAGCATTGCTGTATACTATGCCTAAAAAAAGAAAGGTGCGCTGTGACTGCAGGCACTTAATTGCTCTTGTTATGAATGTATGTGTGAAGTCAGCTCTCTCTGACACAGCTCAGTCATCCCAGTGAAGGCTGGAGAACTGGCTGGGCAGCTGCCATCCCTCTCCACCGGGCCCTGGAAGCTAAGGGGGGATACAGTTTTGGCAAGAGAGCTCCCCATGAATATTTCACAGCAGGTAGAGGATCTTTTCAGCTACTCTATTTTGACAACAATTCCCACGACTTGTGAAATGCATCAGCTCTCAGAGTGCTAGGGAGAAGCTGGCATAAGTGTGATGAATCTTTAGGTTTTTTTTTTTTTGAGCAGGATAAGCATGACACACAGAAACGTTTGCTGAACGGGGGCGAGTATGACTTTCAGAAAACACTTCAAAAGGCATTTTTATTGTGTGAAGTTAGCAATAACATGTTCTCCACCTGCTGCAGAGCTCTTCCTCCAGCTGACACGTTTTCCTTTGTCTTGCACTCAGTCTCAAATAAACTGTGAGAATAACAGTTCACTGCTGTTTCAAATGACAGTGTTAGGTGAAATAGGCAATGAAACACCCTCATCAGAGCATGAAGCCAACACAACAGGTTTAATGCCAAAAAAGGGTGCCTGGGTAGTGAGAACAGAAAAAATGCTTTAAAATTATCTTGTCATCAAATTAACAGTAACACCTCTCTGATTAGGTTTTCATCATAAAAAGATTATTTTAATATTAAAGAGATGAAACTAAGAGACACAAAGGCAATCTCTGCCAACATCTTGTGCTCTTGGAAATCTGTTTACTTCTCTGCATGTTCATTTTTTATGTGATTTTTAAGGCAGTCCAAGACATACATGTACTCACCTTTATGTTATATACACATGAACATGCCATACTGAGAACAAGGAGCAATTCAGTCTTAAAGCAGTTTCAAGGCAATTAATCTACTGTGTTTTGTTATTTGTAAACAAACACACATAACCAAAAGACATGCCTATATCCAACTGAGAAAGCAAAGAGCTACCATGGAAGTGCTTCCCAAGGGATTTACCTTCTCTAAATATAAAACCATTCCACCCACAGTTTACTGTGCACTACTAAGATAAACATTTATATCATCCCACAAGCAATGGACCATCTCGCACCTGCTGCAAACTAGCAACTCATGCAGAGTGTCATCTGTTTTCTGCTCTAGTTTTGAAAAATTCATGTCATCACATGCTCACAGAGCTACATGATTCTTTGTTTCTTGCTGAGAAAGTTTTATTAAGGTTCATTCAGGCAATTCTGTACTAGATTTGATAATTCACCACTCAATATTAACAGCCATTGAGTACAGGGCAAATATTCTAAATGATTACCAAACTGATAACAAGTTGTAGTGCAAACTGATTTTAATTTGTGCACCAGAGGTAGATAAAAAACCATTATATTCACAGTAAGAAGTAGCTTTCAAACATGTATTTTTCACAAAATAAATGAGCTAGTATGTACAGAGTGATGGAGACATAAAAACATGGCAATATTTGGAAAATGTTGTATAAGACAGAAAAAACGCCCTGCAATTCTGGTCTACAAAACCTCTATAAAACCAGGTATTTCATAAACATGCAAAGTTATTTCAAGTCCCCAGAAAATATACTTTCTTATATGAATATTATAAAATATTTCATGCATTCACCCCATATTGCCAAATTCCAGCCTGTTAACATTAGTATCATTAATCCTACACATGCTTTACCTGAGTAAAAGGGTTTCATTGAACATGCTCAACCAAACTTTTGGAATAATCTAGCTCACTTAAAAGGCTAATGAAGCTTTTTAAAGGCTAATTTTGCAGGTTGGCTCCATCCCATCTGACCACTCTGCTTCTGTATCAACCAGAAGTACTCAGTTGTATCTGTGAGTTTTTATTTTGCTAATTACATGAAGATACCACTCAGAAAACTTTAGATGCCAAAGAGAATGTTATTACAACTCTATTCTAAGTATCAAGACACATTAATATAGAACAGATGCTTTGATCCATTTAGAAATATCTGGGAATATGTGAATGCTTTGAGACACAAACAAAAAATTTCTTTAGTTACTACTATAGTAGTGCAGCCTCTATAATGCAAGAATTCCTGTTACTGGCTATATAAAGTAGAAATGTTAAAAAACTGAGTTCAGATATCCCCAGTTTCAAAATACATTCAACTCAAGAATAAAAATATACTCTTGTTAAAATTTAACACTACAGAGACTCATGAGTATTTTCCAATAACCTATCTAGTTATGAAATGTGCCCCAGAAATTCAAGAAAGATCCCCTCGCCTTGATTGCTGCTGCTCATATAGGAAAATAATCAAGAATTCTGAAAATGTGTAGCTCTCAGTATGAAGATTACTAAACTCATTTTAATAATGTAACCTGACTGATAAAAAAAAAAAGTGTTCCCTAGTTAATCTTCTGTCACTCATTCCACTGTATCATCACTTAGATAAATTAAGTTAGCAATCTCTGTGAAACTCAGTCAGGTTTTTGCTCTACGCTGCATCTGGTCAGTTCCTAAAATAGTAAGGAACACAATAACTCTAATGTAAGAAAATTCCACTTTCCTATAATTTACTGTTCTTTTTTGGAGAAGAATTACATAAAATACTATTTACAGGACCAGACAGTCAGCTGTCACATTCCATATTAAAACATGTGAATCCTTTTCCATATCCTTTACATTTTAAAGTCACTAAAGTTTTACAAATGCAGCAGATATTTTAGCACTGAAATTTGTAACTCCTGAGATATCTCAAAACCTAGATTACTGGGCTGAAATTTCACCACACAACAGAAAATAAGAGTAAGATAAGGACTAATTATGTTCATATTTAAGTAGGAAGTAGATATTAAGAGTAGCCACCCATAACTTACAACACACTGCATAAATTACACATATAATTGAGCACATATTTTAAATAATTTAAATAATAAAAATTTTAAGCTTTTTTTATTGTCCATCCTCTAATTTAATCCTTATATTTTCATTTATCTTTTCCATACTCCAGCTTGCTACTCAGATATTCAAGAAAACATTGCAAAATTTAGAGTGACACCTTGTCATATAGCCTCAAATGATTTGCTGGTTTTTACTGCTGTTTGAGGTAGATAAATATTTCTGACTAGATATTAAAAATGCAAATATATATTAATGCACTATGTCTCTAACTGTCATTAAGACTCAGGTAATAATTCTGAAGAATAAGTAAATAAATCTGCAGTGATCAGGGAGAACAAATCTATCACACACGAGCATAGCATTGATTCTGTGAGTACAGGTTAACTTTCCTCACTTGGATAGCCCACAGCTGTTCTCTTGTGCCAAGTACTCTTCCAACTTGTCACCCACACAAGCTCCTTTCCAACCTCTGCCATAGGGACAGAATATGTGACCCTTCTACTGAGAACTTGCATAAACCTTCCCAGCCCACCTAACTGCAAAGCAAGAAACATGATGCTAATACAGAAGATGGGATAGCCAAGACAGCAAGTTCATCACAATGAATTTGAGGGTCTTGGGTTTTAGATTTCAAAGAAAAAATGTAATTTTTTTTAAAAAAACAATGAAGTAGTTTGGTATCTGACAGTTTAAGATTGTCAGAATCCATATCCTTTTTAAGTCAGACAACATCTGAAGCAGTTTTTCCTATCTATTCCCTTTTCTTCTGTCATCACAGTCTTCATCACTGGAACAGGGAGAGCTGCACCCAAGATGGGCTCTTGTTCTCACTTCACCAGATGAGTAATTAAGCTTTACTTTGAGTCTGCTCTGCCACTATAAGCAACTGAACAATGCCAGGTGGTTGAGAGAAGGGCTTACTTTTAGCTCTGTCAGATAAGACTAACCATCAGACTAATCAATTGCACTTTGGCTGAAACATATGGTGAGCTTGACAGCAAAGTCTTTAAAAAAGTGTATGTTCAATTTAAAATACACACAAAATGTGTTTCAGTCCATTTCTAATAACTTTCATTTACCATAGTTTCTATAATTACAAATTATACCTTTAAACATTAGCAAACCATAAAGATAAAGGGAATTCAATCCAACCTTTGATCCATAGAGATACTGTGGCTGTGCATTAGGCTGCTTATCACGCTGAAACTCCTGAGAAAACGGCAGCACGGTCCGAACAAATCTATACAATAAAATAAAAACAAGAATTCATTATTTAGGTGAGCAGGTGTGCACCTAATGCAATTCTACCCTGAAGAAGACTGCCTTTGTCTGCATATACAATCAAAGCCAGACCAGCAGCCTTTCAGCCCTAGTAGAAACTGGGAAAGCACACAGCCTTGAACTGCCCAAAAGCATGGACACAAATCATACTGCAGTTCAGCAATTACTGTTCTTTCCATGGTGGAGAACCTCAAAAGATTCCTCACCTCTACTCTAGCTCAGGCCAGCAAATAGGGAAGTAACCAAGTAGCAACAACCTCTCTCACAAGGTGTAAGGAAACTCCTTGTGCTTGCAAAATTAAGTCTTTGAGAAAAAAGTACACCTTCAAAGAAGAACATGACATTTCTTCCTAATGTTTTGGAGCTTTCCCCCACCCAGAATTCACATCAGGAGAAATATGTTAGATTGTTACCTTTAAAAAAAGTCATGAGGAAGGGTATAATCCTTGCAGCAAAATCAGTGTTTCAAAAGTTTGATCATACTCCAGCGTGAGCATGTACCAATACAAATCATTCTTAGCTTTACCTTTGTACACAAGGGAACTACAAAGTATGGAGCACTGCCAAACACAGGATCATCCCACTCACAACTGAGGGCACCAGAGACTGAAGGACTCTTTGCAGTCCTCTTGTGAACAAGCAGCACAAATCTTCTCCCTTGATGTTCCCTGGCAACTGTGTAATGCACATTTGGCAGCACCACAGTTTTAGCACAGGAAGAAGTTAATATCTACTACAATTCGGATTCTGCTTAACTTCATTAAACAGAGGGAAATTATTGGGGGATGTGTGTTTACAAGATGGATATCTATTTTTTTTACCTTGATTAAAAAGTATTTCTTGATAAATGGTGCAAAGCTGTATACACACAACAAAGAGGGGAAATAGCTATTCAAGAAGTGTACATCAAATGGCTGTATAATATCAGGCTGGTCTGAATGATACCTGAGCAAAACAAATGTATCTAGGAAAATGTTTCAGGAAAGAAAACTTGCCTAATGTTATAATATCATAAGATACAATTACATCTTGACCTTTTTTTATTTAAAGAATTTACATTTCATCAGCACACAAAATATAATTATTCATTATTAATTCTTCCTAGAGAGAACAGAGAAATTCTATTTTTAATATATTCATCTTCTAGCTAAAAACAAAATAGCCATGCTAATAAAAAATTGTTTCACCCAGACTAATATAAATTACGCCATGTGCCTTACAATTACTTCCATTGTGTTTTATTTCTGAATCATTCTTGTGAGAACCTATAACTTCAGAACAATATTTTCTGCATTTTTAACCTCCTCAGAAATAGGTACAGCTACTTCTTCATACATAGTTTAGCCACTCTCCCCAAAAATACTTGTACTTGCTGTAGTTCAGGAAGCGTTTGCATTGAGAGCTTTTGAGAAAAAATACCTTATTTATATGCATTATTTTTATATATATTATTTAGATCTCCTTACATTTATATTCCCTCAGTTCACAAGTTTCTCGCCTTCTCTCTCATTTACATAGAATCTGAAAACTCTCATTTGAGAGAGGTTACTTGAATCTGTATTCTGCAGATACTTCATTAGTGAGTTTACCAGAGATGATGCAAACATTTGATGGAATTCAAAGTAATTCGCACCATGTGCAGAGTGTCAGAGATTACTCTATTCACTCTTTTTCTCTTCAAATCCCATTCCTTTTTAAACTGACATCAATTTTCAAGCCCTAAGAGAATCTCTAAAACGAAATCATATGAGATGCCATGTCATTTGAGATAAGACTGGGTTTCAGGGTGCAGCCCTATTTGGCAAGAGAAGATTTGTTACTTCTAAATTAAAACGCTCACAAGAAAAGGTGTGTTTCATTGTATAAGTGGGTGCATCCCATGACTCTGGAAGCTGTAACAGTAATTCATTAACTTTTCAAAAAGTTATTGTGTGTATATTTTTCAATTACTACATAATTAGTGTTTGGGAGCAAATCAGTCAGTGCAAGTAAATGCTCAATTAACTCTTGTGTGTTTCCCAGTGCTCCGCTGCATGCTTGGGGGTTTCTCCATCTCTAATGCTTCAGAATAGCAGCAAAATAGTCAAAAGTTTTCTTAAAGACTTGAAGAGAACACACTTGCTTATACTTTCTTGGGTGAAAGAGGCCAAGAGAGGAAGAAAAAGAGTAAGGAAATAGGGGCAAAAGATAACAGTCACTTGTTAAGCTATGGAGAGGCAACATCTAAGATTGAGGCTACAGCAGCCTGAAGAGTGCAGCATCCTAGAAGGTATGTGACTAATCCCAGCCTACCATTCAGGTAGAAATTTCTTACCTAAAAACTAAGGGCTATATGAAAATCTTACAGTTCACCACCATCTACTGTTCTTCAAACTTTTTTAACATCTGTGTGTGTGCGTTTTTGTTCTGACATTCTGCTGGTTGGCTTTCTCCTGCTCCTCCTCCAAGAAAGAGGAACATCTCTTTGAAGGACTGAAGCTCTTAGAATATCACAGCTAAAGCTACATAAACCTTTACTTTCCCCTGGATACTGACTGGTTATGTGTTTCAGCACACTCCAAGATAATCAGTTTCATTTTTAATCAGTGTTGATGATCTCACAGCAATTTATCCATTTTAATCAGAACAGGTTGTAAGCAGTCAAAGTAGATTAAGCAGATGAAAAGCCTTCTGGCTTACCAAAGCTTTGCAAGTGAATTGCTAGAGGACAACGTGAGCCCCCAAAGTAAGTATTTTAGGGATCAAATAATTTCAGTTTTTCTGTGATACCTACTAGGAAGGAGTTCATAGTTAGCACTTCACAAACTAATCTAAATGGTTGTTTGATTTTAATTACTATAATCTATTTAAGGAGATAACTGAAAGAGACCGCTTTGGTCAAGGAGCCTGCTGCCTTGCAGGCACCAGGTCAGATGAACTTCATTCATAAACTTTCTGAGCTTCATCTTAGAATAATAAGATATGACAGTCTTCCCTCCCTGCTGAAAGTGTTCCTCTGCACTTCCCTGTCCAATTGGTGTGAACACTTTTTGCTTCCAGCATTCTCAAATTAGTTTGTCCTGTCTAGCAGAACTAACAGTCGCCCTACACCTCCTCTCAGTGAACACTAGATCTGACTCACCCTTCTTCAACACAGATGCCAAGATGGAGAGAAACAGAAATGAAAACAGTGCATGAGAGAGTAACAGATTTGCCAATCCATTGCTGTCACTTTTCCTTTTGGCAGAAAGACTTAGGTTGCTTGCTTGTTTTTCTAGGAGAGGAAAGGTAATTGACTACAGTCACCCCTATGCTGCATGAGCTGATATCCCTGCACCATTTGGCTCTTTGTAGCAGAAACGAAATGGTTTTCACTGCTACTTTTCAGGTTAGCTCCAGCAGTATCTGCAAGGGCTGAAAATTTTTCAGAACAGTGACTGTCAGAGTATGTGCAATACAAGAAGACACAGCTGCTCTCTCGTGAAAATCAGTCTCAAGAGCAGTATGAGAGAGAGCAAACTCACAAAAGGAAGCGGGAGAGGCAGTCAGGAAGAGTGAAAAATGAAAAGCTGGTCTTTTTGTTCCTTCTGTGACAAATCTGTATCCTTGGAAGAAACATGTCATATTACATTTGGAGGAGTGCTATACACATGAATTTATACTAGAGAACACAGATCTGGGTAATGTGTTAAAAGGAGATGGATCTACTAGTTTGACTACTGTCTCCAAAAGCTTGTATCATTTGTGTCAAGAAAGCACAGAAAATCTTCAATTCAAATAAATATAAGGCTGTCTCACACTTGCTCCTCTGTTACTCCTTAATACAAAACAAGCTGTCAAGGAAGGAAGAGACCAGATTAGAGACAAAGCAAAGAAAATAAGGTAGAAAAAGGGACACTACAAACAGTGGAAAAGGAACAAAGAACAAAAATGTGGTATGAACCTGCAGTTCATAGGCTTGAGCATTATCCAAAGATGTGTTTTCTTTCTTCCTTGATCGTCAACAGGTGGATTAAAAATACCTTTGGATTTCACTAAGGCCCATCTGCAAAGGTCCCCTCACTCATCTCCCCATTCCTTCTCCACAAACTGTTGTCCCTGAGTCTGTGCAGCTGGCCAGCATTAATGAGACTAAATTTTGCATAAATGGCAACTCCAATTATTAAATTGCTAAATCTTTTAATAGCAGCCTCACCGTTTAATCTCAGTACATTATCAGATATAAAAAAAAAAATGTCCTAAGTCCCACATAATTCAACATGCAATGTGTTTCAGCACTTCTGCATGAAGAGCTTTAGCTTTGAACTAAACCTGCAGGGTTTCTAAATAGTTGAACTCTTTTACAAATACATGAAATAATCATGTTCAAGTATTCTTGGGAAAAGAGCTTCAATAGGTACTGGAAACAAGTTAATCTGACCAAAACACTAAAACTTTAAAAGAAGAACACTTATACCAAGCTGTCAAATTAAAAGAAAACAAGCCATGGGTATGACACATTTTCTGGGAACTCTGCCTCCAGCCCCTCACACCACCAAGTAACCTCTGCTTTTCATCATTATTATTTCTCTTTCTTCCAGATTTTAATTGCTACTTTTCTTCCCTTGTTTAGATGTAACCTTCTTTAGATGTAACCTTCATGCAAGACATTATCTGTGAAGAGTTAAGTATTAAACCAGCATCTCTCACACAGTTCTTCACTGTGTATTCCTGTGTTTGCACTCAATAACCTGTACACTTGAATGCAGAGAGAGCACAACAATTTAAAGTTCATACTAACAGCAAGGCAGTAATGAACATGCTTAAGGACTATAAAAAGGCTAAAAACTTCTTGTTCTCTCTCTCATCAAAAATATCAAAGGGCATAGTATAGCATGTGTAACACATACATTAATTTTCTCCATACTGCTGCTTTTGACTGAAACCAAAACACTTATGTGATGAAATCAGACACATGGCACATATACTGCCTAAGATCTGGCTCCCTTTAACATCTCCTAAATTAATTATCCTGAATTAATTACCCAACAAGCTGCCTAACTCAATTCTTGTGTAAAATTTTAAAAACAGACAAACAACAGTGCTACAGGATCTTGCTAATGTCCTTGAGCACCTCACACTCACTTCACAAGCACTGTGGTCTGCAATACATCAGCCCTTGTAGCCAGGATGAACACAGACTAAACTGTACAGGAGCTACTGAATGTCTTTCAATAAAGCTGATGGGTGGAAGGCCAGCAAGACTTTTATATGATTCTTAAAACAGCACACTGAATATTCCAATACTGATGTACATCAACCTCACAGAAGTTTCCTTGGAAATACATTCAACTTCCCTGTGCAAACAGATTCCTGTAACAGAAGTTTCTTGGGTAAAACTTAGCCACAAAAAAACCGCAAAACCCTCTTCTTTTTCTTTTTTCTTTTGCAGACAGAATCTTGGATCTAAAATACAACATAACATCACAGAACATGTCAGACAAGGAAAGCTGTCCAAGGAGACAGTAAAAGATGAGAACAGGCTTCCTCCTCTTCCTACAGCTCAATATTCACTATCACTTTACTGTCACTTCACAGGGCTTTATCCAAAACCTGAGTAAAGACTAAAAGTAACAGAAATCCTAAAAACAGCACACGAGCAAGATGCACAGATTTGCAAAATCTTGAACACTGTGCTTCCCCCTCATTCAAACCTTAGATCCTACCTTCCTCTTTCTATTTCCATTACTCACTCTCCTTAAAGGCTGCAATTGCAGTTTGCAGTGAATACTGATCTCTTCCTTTCTCCAGGAAACAACCTTTTTCCTCACATTAGCATAGAATCAGGAATATAATTTTATTTCTGTCATCTTGCACTTGAAGATCCTGTTTCAAAATACTTTCCTGATACACACTTAGCAGTGTTTTGACACACTGATTTTCAGCATATCATAACTACGTCATCAAAATGTCAGAATTTGGATGCTGTGGTTCCATTTGCCTTCTATTGTGGACAAATAACAGGCTTTCATACATTTAACAGTACTTGGTAAAATGACTCATGCTGCTGCATTTCAAGTAAAGCCTTAGAAGTGGAAAACACTAAATGAATGAACTTGTCAGCACTTGCTAGGAAGGAAGTTGCAGAAGGGTTGTAGAATAAATAAAAAGCTGCAAATAAAAAAGTTGCCTTGCTAACCTGTTAGTAGATCCATTGTAGCAGTAGTTTGGAAGGAAATCATAATTGAGCTCCCAAAAGACATGAAGAGTGATTCTGCCATAAGGGGCTGACACATTGTGGTTAGCTTCTCTGAACATGGCATCAAAGCTATCCAAGGTCATGTATCTACTCAGAAGCTTGTGAGTCATTTTGTTTATCTCTATCAAACCATCCAGCTCCTGTGAAAAACAAGGGGGAAAAAAAGAGAATGATGCATTTAATCAAGTGGAGAAACTGAACAAAGTACATAAATAACCTTGAGGAAAGAGAAGACTAGAAAGAAGTCAAAATGAACAGTTGATTTTCTCCCAGTCTCTTACTTTGACAGTAAGGGCTGGAAAGAATCAGTAGTCTTGGGATTGTTTCTTAAACCTTCTGAGACTTTAACGGCATTCTGATGCAGGTGGGTCTCAAACACAGGTCTGTACCAACAATTCCTCCACTGAGCAGAACTTAAAACTTCAATATTTAAATGGGATCGGACAAAGGCCAAAAGCACCTTTCTGCATTTCCTACTTTACAAGCAATCACAAAGTAATTTCTGCTCTGAAGAGTAACTGGTGAACTATCGTAGTGGTAATGTTAGGAATACCATCACATATACCATAAATCCTTCTCATGGTCTACTCCAGTGAAAGATGCACCAAGATGCAATGAAAGACCAAATCAGACCTTTACAAATGTTGTGAAGATATCCACAAAATCTCTAGCTGCAGGCTTCATGACTATATATGAGTACTGCATCTCATAACATTTCTCCTATTAACAAGAAATTTCTAGTATCTGTTCTGGAAATTTCTTTAAAATAATGTAAAATAAAATAACTCTATATCTGACATCAGACACTGAAAACACCAAAACAAAAACCACAACCTTTACTTCCAAAAGATCCAAGCAGTGGTTTTAAAAATTATTGTGCAATGACCTACTGAAGGAATGTACAGTGGCTTTTTCTAGAAGTGTATCAAGCTACTTCTTCTACTACTATCTTCCCATAAACTGCTCTCTAATTTAACTGCTCCATATTTCAAAGGAGTTTTAAAGTAAGTTCAAGGAAAAAAAAAATTATTATTATTGCAGAATTAAGTCCAGTTTGAGGGGGAAAAATAACTCAGTCTTTTAAATACTTTCATTTAATTTATTTAGCTTGAAAAAGCAGAAATTACAGATTACTTAATGTATTAGGATCAGTTTCTTGCTGAGGAAACCAACCAGTTTTCAACAGAAAATATTATGCATAAAACAAACAAATAAACAAAAAAAAAAAAAACTCACCAGAAAATCCAAACAAAACAACAAAAATAAAAAGGAGCATGGTAAAAGGACAACCTATAGTTCTGTCACTTTCTTACTCAAAGAATGAGAACCTGTGACACAAGGAACACATCACTGATGGTTTCTACTCACTCAGCTACTAAGAATGTACTGTACTTAACAAAGAAAAACTACATGTCAATAATTCAAAGTTATAAAACCAAGTATTCAGCAGTCAAGGGGCCCTATGATGTCAGTATCTGATTTCAGTTAAGAAGAAAATGAAACCAATATAGTTAACAGCATGACAATTGTCACTGGTAAAAAATCTTATTACAGAAAAAACAGTAAACTCTTTTGCACAATTTTAAATTTATTTTTCATTCCTGCAGAACTGAATGCTTTTCTTGCTGATATTTTTCTTGCTGACTGCATGCTTACTTGTCAAATACATGCCGTCTTGAAATAAAATTTGGATTTTAGCATTTTTATCAGGAAACTAACTCAAAAGGACACCTCAATATTGCACAGATGCTCTTCTTCCAAAGGCACAAGTCAGATCTCATTCCTCCTCAAAAAAAAGATTTTTGTCATGCTACAAAACCAAGCTGCCTGAGTAAATAAATGAATTTTCATTCTACTGAGCACAAGGCTGGGGTTTTTTGCAATTTATCTACAAGCATGGGCAGAAGCGGGCGCTTACAAAAATTCAAATCACAAGTTGATTGCTTCCCTTGTTTTCTCACACTGCCCTCTCTCCACTTTACTCCCAAGGCCCCCAGGTGCAGTAGGTTTGGTGTTTTTCCCCCAGCTGCTGTGTCAGTGAACTCACCACGATGGAGGTGAGATCCTCGCTTTCGAATCGGCCGATGGCCAGCTCCATCGACCTGTACATGGCCGCTGAAATGCGCTGGGTGATCAGGCGGTTCAGGTCTATGGACCTCCCCAGCAGCTAGGAAACAAAGGAAAACAGGCTGGGAGGTTGGAACTGACAGGCAGGTCACAACATGAACTGTACAAGGGCTATGAGACTCCACAGATTAAAAGACTTTCACTTTGTGAACTTGCATCCCAAACACACTGAAACAAAGCAGATGGACAAAATTTATAAAATCATGAGCAAATGTGGTACTAGTTTGCATCCCAGTTCTCACAAAAATAAGCAAAAGTACACTTTGCTTCTACATTTAAGGACTTATATCAGCATTTGATGCTTCCATGATATTCTGCCAACAACATACTGAACACTGGTGAAAGACATTACTAGGAAGACAACGCTACCACCCATGGCATTCCTGTTTGGCTTGTGTTTTCTTAACTGCAACAGACATTTGCATTAAAATGGGATCTTTTAATGTTTTTTTCTTAATTTACACCTTCATGTGACAAAAAAAGCAGATCTCAAATGTTCAGTTATGCTACCGAGATGACAGAACATGAAGCACAAAATGAGTTTTGTCTACCTACATAAATCAACACCACTGGAAAGTTGCCAAGCAACTCCAATAGAACACAGCAGGAGTTTACTCACTTGAACATGTCTCTGTTTCAGCAGTGTCTCGTAGCGGTTGGACTGCAGCAGCTGAATGGTTGCTCCCTGGTTCTTGCACTCTGATCGCAGCCGTTTATCCAGAAGCAGGCTATGAAGAAAGGAAGACAATGCTTGAGGTACACTGAACAGCAAAGCAGAGCTGAAAATTGTGAAGGAAAGCTTTCATAGTGGAAGGAATAGCTACCTGCCAGCCATTGCCTTGTAGTATGCAAATATTTGGTCTGCCAGCTTGTAGACAAATTGGTCAAAACACAGGTTTACCTTAGGGAGAAAAATATCATGTTTAGAGATACTTAAAATTTTAAAAAGAGTTTATTTAAGCTCTCCCACTGTTTATTGAACATAGTCAAGAAAGTTAATAGATCCAAATTTCCTACTAAAAGAGAAGATATCATTCAATTTTCAGCATTAATGTGAGTCATCTTTGTACAGGTCTATACAGGTTTCCTCACAACATATCACCCAATCAGTTACTCATCTTCTTTCACTCTTCTCAATTTTTCTGTTATCTCCAGCTGTTCTAAACCTCTCACAAAGGCCTTGCCCTTTAGCATGACTTTCACATTCAGGAACAGATCATTTTTCTCCAGTAGATAAGGTTACTTTACCTCTGCCTCAATTTCATCATAGAGGAACTGCTTCTTAAATTTGGTAAGTGCATAATGAGCACTGTCATTATAAAGGTCCAAAGAATACAGAACATACCTGCAAGAAAAAGAATAAAACAAGAGAGTTACATCTTTTGTATATATTTTTTTATATTTTTGTGTATAAAAGTCATGATTCTTTAGGATGGTGCAGCCAAGATGATGTAAACCAGTCAATATTGCAATTCACAAGTTGCTCATGAAAACAAGATCTTTTTCTTTTTTAGTTTCTATAAAAAGGATCCTGATTTTTCCTTTAAGAAAATATTTTCTGGTTCAAGGAAAGGTGTAGATATGTTTGAAATCTAAAAGTTGTTTTCTAGATGTAGCTGTCCATCCAAATGGAACTAGGCTTTTACCACTATACATTATGTTTGATATTTTTGGAGGATAAGTAAAGAGAACTCAAGGAGCAAAATATGTGGCTGGTGCAATGGTACCTACATGAAAGGTTTAGCATTTGAATTACTTACTTAAAAAAAAAAAAACAAACTTAGAGAATCTGAAAATGGGCAAATATGTGACAAATTTTTTATTAATGTTTAGAATACCTTCTCAACGACTACTTGTTAAAACCAATTAAAGCAGCAACATTATAATAAGGAATGGTAATCATGAAAAATAGTGATTCAGTTAAAGAGCATAAGTGGTTCTTACTCCATCATTGATGCCTCCTTTGTCTCCAAAATATGATCTGTCAAAATCCAAGGCATGGACATCTCAATGGGAAACTGGATTCTTCTGCCCATGGTCAATTCTAAGAAGAATTCCCTGAACCACAGCTGGGACAGATCACAGCATTGCTGCAGGGTTTCTTTCAGAATAAATAAGGGAGAATTACACTTCTTATAGAAAAACATCAGGTACAATACAACTGTGATTCTGATGATGCAATGCAAAACAAAAGAAGCAAGTGCAAGTCACTAGAGCTGTAGATAGGCCAAATAATCTAAAGCAAATTCAAAATGTAAGGGCCATCACTTTTCATAAGAGTTTTGAACTCCTCACTGGCCCCCAAAGTGGTGCCTTAGAGAAAAAAAAAAAAGAGCAGAAATGGACAGACTATCAGACTAAACATAAAAACTGCATACATCAGTAAAAAGGATTTCTAGTTTAATTTCTCATTTGGGGGCTGAGAAAGCCATACACTGAATTTGGGAAGCAGCAAGTGAAGGAGGCAAAATTGCACTGGAACTACCAGTACCATCCCTCCCTATGGAGGACTGAATTGCTCCACATGTTCTTGTTGATTAGATGGGCAGGAAATGACAACAGACATATGAAGTAGGATTAAAACAAGCTTCTAAGACACTGTTAAGGGCCCAGAGGTGTGCTTCCCACCTCTCCAGAAAACACTTGGCAAAATCCTTCTTTTCCTGAAGGTGTGTGAACTAAAACAGGAATGAACTTTTTACACTAAGACCTTCTGAAGACCTTTTGAGGTGCTGTTCCCCAGCAGCACTATGACTGATATTAACAAGCTCCCCCTTCTCCAAGGGTAAAGGAGACCAGCAGCAAAACAAAAATGAAAGACAACACAGCATGGTGATGACAAGGACTAGGTACACTCAATGTCAGTAGGTGAATTCTTTAGGACAGCATGTTTCCGATTACAATTAACTGAATAGTAAGAGTAGTGAAATGACATCGAATTTACCACAACAGAGAATTTGTCTCCTCTGTACTTAAAACAAAAACAAAAAAATCTCCCAAAACACAAAAACTACTTCCTTTAAAAAATTTCAATGTGTATAGGCTTATTGTTTATATAAATACATACATAAAGAAAATAGAAAAGGGAGGTAACAATATGAAATTTGACGCATTAGAAACAAACGTAGAACAAGTCAAAAATCCCACACAATGCTAAGCACCATCTCAGAAAAAGTTTGGACAGACCAAGGCTTTTGATAAATAAAAGCTTAAGTTGACTTAGGCAATCGGAAACATTTTCCAGGTCGTGTTAGAGGTGTTAGGACATGCTAAGCTGGACACTGATCATCTACATATCTTACCACTGAAATTTATCAAATGAGTGTAGAAGAAAGACTCGCGATGGAATTTTTCTATGTCCAATATGGTGGGCCCCTCAAGGCTACTTCTCAAGGTTTTCTTGGAACCACTTTTGTCAGCAATGAGGGACTCTAACATAGTTCTCACCATGTAAAGCTGTATCATTAAAGGAAACAATTATGGTGGAAAGGGGAGGGGAAAAAAGGAAAATACACATGGTACATTAGTTGAGCAACACTGAGAATTACTATCAGTAAGCGACTGCTCCACTTCAAACTGAAAACTGGCACTGTGTGGATAAAAGCCTTTGAGGCAAGAGGAACAGATGCAACACTAGCCTACACACCAGCACAAATGCCTACCCATGACAAGGGGACCTCCACTGACACTCAGCAGCAGACCATTCGCAGTGGAACAGTTCACATCACCACAAAAAGTAAAAGTAATAAGTAATGTCTTACCACCAAAGTTTAAAAGAGGCGGATAGATGTAGGACTGCCTCAGAAACTTGTGTGTCACATGCAATAGCTTTTCCAATCCCAGAGACTTGAGCTGCTTCAACAGCTCGGCAGAGTTTAAGGACTCTGTCATAGTGCGAACCATGAAGAGCTAAAAACCAACAGACAGGGGCAGGCAGGGGAAGAGAATCCGTTAATAAAAACACACGGGTAAATAAGGAACGGGAAAGAGAAGCGGAGAAAACGTGTTAGTTTGTTAAAAATGAAAAGCAGCACAGTAAGCATGCAGAGGAGGTCATACAGAAAGGTTGTTCAGAATAATCACTGCAGTCTGGGGCTCCCTCAAGCAAAGGGAAAGTCCCCATTCATTTCATTTCAGAGGATGCTCAGAGAGCCATTAGCTTATCAAATGATTTAGAAAAGATTTCCAGGTAGCACCAATTACCCATTCATACACAGCCATTTTAGAGCTGTGTGAAACTGAGGAAAACCTATCTAAAATGGATATATTTGACCTCTTGCCTCTGTCAGCCCAGACAGACAAGTGTGCCAGCCCAAGAGCAGAAAAAGCAGATAGAACCACATACTCTAAACAGCCTGATGCAAAGGTGAAGCAAAGCTCTTAAAGCACAGGAGAAGCAAACTGGTGGTGATATTTAACCTTTTCTTTCACCCCAGGAAATTAGAAATCAAAACAATTTTTCTGCAATTATCAAAACAAGATTTTAATTAAACCAATTTTATCACAAATTAAACAACTTTTTATTAACCAAAATTATTCACCATACGTGCTCCCTTTCCAACAGATTTCAGGTACTTAAAGATTGTTTTCACAAACCACAGTTGCCTTCAATTTTTCACCCCAAGTGCTCAGTACCTCATTTTCTCAGATGAGCTATGAATATCAGACCATATACTCTCCAAACAAATCACAAATGACATAAAAAATGAAATAAAAACTACTTGGAAGTAACAAGAATGAGCATCTAGGTATGGGATTTTGATGACTACCACAGAAAACATTTGAAATATCTCATTTTAGTGGCAGCAGGCAAATTAGATTCTAGGGACCAGCTTTATCATTCACTGAACACTGTGAGTGATTCTTTCAAAAGTCATATACTTTCCCATGTATTAACAGACCTTCATTTTTATTTTAAACATATTTTAAAACTAGACATCTAGTGAATAGTGTGATTTAACAAAAAAATTTCACCAGCCATACCAGACATAAAGTCAGTCTTGAGTAGTCAAGAAATAATTCAAATAGTTCAAAAATATTATTTAAAAAACATTAGAAGCTCAATGAGAAAAATCTTTGTTTCCAGAAAATCAAATTAAAGAGATTGAACACTTGGAAAAATCATGTATCAGAGTAGAAAATTACAGCAATCCAGGCAGAAGATTTTGATTAAGTGTATATAATTTTGCAAATATAAATCAGAGTAGATTTAGCATTAAAAAAAGACAGCAATAAAACCTGCAATTTTAAAATAGTTAAGGACAGAAAGAAAACACCTCATGCAATATTTGTTGACAGGTATCACAACCACCAGACAGGAAAATACCTGAGTGCTGGAGGGTCCAACCGCACGTCTTGGGACTTTGATGTCAAAACCACTTTTGGGGTCCTTCTCTCCCCTTAGAGCTGGGTCATTGAATGGCTCATGACCTGCTTCCCAGTCACACACTGTCTTCCTTATGGCCTGCAAAACACTGAACACAATTCCCATGGCTTCAGACTGCAGCACATCCAAGTGTCCTGATAGAACACTTTACTTTTTCTAAGCATTCTTCCACAAGCACAGAAACTTTGCAACAGCATTCAGGAGCTCAGGGTAATTCCAACCAAGAACAAAGAATTGCACCAATGTCTTCAAGAATGACACACCAGCAGAAAAACCATTCCATGCTGGTTATCAAAAAAGGTAGTCTAGAGCCCTTAAAGACCATCTACTTCCAACTTTCCCCCTGCAAAACCTTTCACTACATCAGGTTGCTCAGGGCCCATCCAACCTGGCCTTGAACACTTCCAGGGATGAGGCATCCACAACTACTCTGGGCAACAAGTTACAGTGCTTCATTATCCTCCAAATAAAGGATTTCCTAATATCTAATCTACATCTGCCTTCCTCTTTCAGTAAAACCATTGTCCCTTGTCCTGTCACTATCTGCCTGAATAAAAAGTCCTTCTCCCTCTTTGTTATAAGCCCCTCTAAGGTAATGGAAATTTGTAATAAGGCCTCCCAGAGCCTTTCTTCCTCCAGGCTGAACTACCCCAGCTCTCCCAGCCTATCTTCATATCAAAAGTGTTGCAGCCCCCTGATCATCTTCCTGGCCTCTGGACTCTTTTGAACCAGTTCACATCTTTCTTGTGCTGTGGACCCCAGAGCTGGATCAATCAAACCACATTCATACTAGTATGAATACATATTCATCATGAATTAAATTAATATTCAATCAAACCAAACCAGATTATTCACCAAATTAAAGAGACACAATTGTGGCTCAAAATGAAAAAAAAGCAAAATTCCTGTTCCAAGAAGAAATTCAGATTCCAGAATTGAGCTGAAATTTATACAAACAGCTTCACACTTTTAGCTCCAAATACTAAACTGGAACTCAAGATACTTGCCAGGAACACAGTCAGAGATATCCTGTGGCATGTTGAATGATCAAGAAAATGTCTCATCCCAAATCTGACCAGGTATGAAAGTAATATTTTTCTATTTCATTAAAATCCTGCCACAAAAAGACTCTCCCTATAAACCTGATAATATGGACCAATTTATTTATTTTTAGCTTATGGTGACATTTTTGTGGTAGAGCATTTAGGAAAAGTCTAATTAGCTAAGGACTTTCACCTCTAAGAGCTTTGCAATGAAACGTGAGAGTAAACAAATTAAAAACGAGTCAAGATTAAAAGCAAACAATTAGGGACCAAAAAAAATAAGGTCAGGAAATGTCACCAATCAGTGTGGGCAGATGGAGCACTAGAAGTGTAAGGCTAATAAGCCAAAAGCAGCAGAAGCTGAGAAATAAGACAGAATGCTAAGAGAGCCAGAGAAAAGAGAAGAGTGGAATAAACATGAGACATAAGGAAAGGAAACACTGGAATCATAAAATGGACAGTGAAACCTTTCCTCAAAGCACAAACACTAATCTTGCTTTCACTATTAGTGTATTAGTGTTTTCTTAAAATAAAAATAAACAACAGGGAACACAAGACTTCCTAAAGTAGTCCTAAGAAGCTCAAGACAGCCTGGACTCCTGCTTTTTAACTTCATTTTTAACTTCAGATTTCTTCAACTTTCAATTTGTATCCAACCAAGCTAACCACAAATGCCAGACAGATTGCGAGTACAGGCTTAGAGAGGTAGAATTTAACAGCTGTGCAATGCTGCAACTAATCTACTAAGGTCTGGAGGAAAGAACACAGAAAAAACATGAAAACAGTTATGCTACCTCTGAATGACATTTTTCTTCTTTTTAATGGCTTGTCTTAATGGTTCCCTAAGTGTGACCTGGGCAAAGTCCTGAAGAGCTGCATAAATTGTATGACGAATGGCATGATTGAAAACACTTTCCATTCGTCCCATCAGCACCTGAAGACCCTTGATCATGGCAATCACCTGCAAAATAAAACCCCACACAAATGTATTTTTTTTATTTTGTTTGTATATTTGTACAAACAGCGCATTTTTAAATACAAAAAATGAGAAGAGAGGAATTAACAAGTTACAAATGATAAAGGATAGATTTACTGTGCTCCTCCTATATACTGAATGGAGGAACACACTGTTTCAGAGTCAGCACAGGGCAGGCTACCTTTTTGTACTGGATATGCAAAATGCTTATAGAGAATGTTCTCTTTTGTATAGAATTAATCTTTGGAAAATCCCTATAGAAAAGCATTTCTCTTACCTCAACCAAAGCAAACTTCTCCTCACTAGTATAATTGTATCTTGTTGCTCTTTCATACTCCTCTGCATTGTCAGGACAATCTTTATTAGAGTATTTGTCAGTTGGATGAACCAGTTTCCACGAGTACTGCAGTTCACAAGGCAGAAGAGGGAGAAAAAAAGATGGGGGGAACAAAAAGAAACAAAAATGCCTGAGAAACACAAAACACAGCTGGACACAAACAACGTGCTTTGAGAAATACCTCAGTGTTTTCATGAATATTTAAAGAATAGTATTTGGTAGTATGTTCAAACTTTGCATAAATTCTGAAACTACTATCTGGTGGAAATGCCAAACAATAATTTTCCTAAAAACTTTTCCTGAAAACAAGTGATTCTGTATTATTCCAAAGAAATGCAATTCAGCAGGTATTGCACTTAAGGGTGTTTTTTAACTCTCCAAACGTTAACACAGGCAAAAGTCTCTTCTCTGCTTCACATATGAGAAACACAGAAAGACTTCAGAACACAAGAAAAAAAAAAAAATCCATCAGACCCCCACACAAAAAGAGGAGCTTTCTACTTGATGAAATATTTACATCTAGATTTCAGAACACAACCAGAAAGGTTTGGGTTGCTGGGGGTTTTTTTGGGGGGAGGGTTGATTTTTATGTTTAACAGACTGAAAGGTGTGGAAATAGCTGCATTATCTATGACAATATGATCTGCACAGCATGCACTTCTCTTAAATACTGCCTCCTCAGTCATTGCAAGCACAGCTCAAAATGTTCCTGAGCAGTGTCAGACTGGCCTAATATCCATCAGGGTACCTCATGTGAAAAATTCCAGTCACATTTAAATACAATTTTCTCACTGTTTGAATTCAGCACAAAGTAAGATCTGGTTGACACCACCTTAGCATAAATATTAGATGACAGAGCAATACAAATTTGCCTACTCTAACAGATTGACAGCATCAATTCACCTATAGCAAAGGGGAGCATCTCACCCTGCAATCTGAATGCTACAAAGAGGACACTGGGGAGATGATTAAACAAACATGAAGTTCCTTGGGGGTATTAAACTGACAGGGTCAAGATGCACAACAAATACATGCTGCAAGTTTTTATCTGAACATGATGGATGTAACTAGGTTCATGGATACTCAGTGAAGGTGGAGACAGGTAAATAATTAGGATACTTCATATCAGAATAAATTCTCAGCAGGACAGGAAGAAGGTGAAAGAACTTCGATGAGAAAGACAATGAAAAACGGTGAGAATAGCCAAAAAACCTGCTGTGATGCTCAGAGAAAGTTTGTCCTGGAATAACTAGGATAGAAACAGAGCTAAGAATCAGATACTTCCTTCAGAGATATAACAAAATAGGAAGATTTTCACTGTGAAGAGACCATGGATGTAGCAAATTGTGATGACAGAACTAAAGGGTGCAAATTTAGGAGCTGCAGAGGCAAGGAATAGATGACAGCAACCTCTCTTGAGAAAAGGAGAACAAGATTTTCACCATTAAATACACTGTGGATTTAAATAGGAATAGGATAATACAGGGAAAAGCATGACTCATCTACTGGCTTTTAAAAGAGGCAGTTAAAAATAAAAACGAGAGAGAAAACTGCTTCTCCAGCTATGCCCACTGTGATTGCACTGGAGTTGCATAGTGCAAATTATTTCATACTCCATGAGACATATGAGGCAGAAAAGGAGCAAGTCTGGCTTCTCTCATACAGCAAGTCCTGTTTAAACCCTTTCTAGAACATGTTTTGGTTCAGCTAAGGCTTTTATCCAATGTCTGCAGCACAACAAAGACTCCTGAATCCTCTTCTTCAAATTCTGCCTTAAGCAGCTTCTCACTGGAAAAAAGCACATTCACTTTTCTAACTGGCATCTGTTTTTAAAATAAACTATTTCAATACAGAGAAACAACTCAGCATATTTTTTATTTCCCCTCCCTCATCTCCACTCATATTTTCCTTATCCTGCACTTTTCTCTTGATCAGAAGCCCAGTCTAAGGCCAATGGGAGCCCTTCCATCCATTTTTGTGTGTTAAAACCATACATGCTCCAATTTACTCAGCAGTGATGTCTAAACACAGCCAGTTGGAGCTGTTCTGTCACCTGCTCAGTGACTGAATGTCAGTACAGATGCAGATGTTTCTAACAATATAATTTTAAACAACATTTAAAAGGAAATGATGAAGTCTTAGTCTACAAAATATTTGTATCAAGAGTGATATTAAAACATCTGGTGAAGGTTCACAGGTGACAGCCTATCCATTAAATTGAACAAGCTGAATGTACTGTGTGAACTACAAGCTACTGGATCTTCAAAGCAACAACATTACTCCTAGACTCAGAACTTCATGTGCTATCCTCTAGGAATGAGGCTTGAAGCATAAGGAGAAAAGGAGTGAAGGAAGAAGGAAACTAAGGGAACAAAATTCTTCTTGGTCTCTTCCAACTCAGGATATTCTGTGATCCTTTGAAAACACAACATGCATTTTTCAGTCCAGTAAAGCAAAGCTATATTATTCTGTCTAACCTCACCAAGCCACCTCTTATTCATCTGGTTTTATTTCCCATGTTACATACCACTTCCATGACATGAGCACTCCACTGGGAGAGAAGCTGCAGGCCTTGGAGAGAGAGATCAAAGAGTTTCCGATATTCCGCATCTGTTTTTTGAGCTTCCTGTCGACCAGACCCAGTCACCACCTAGACATTATAGAAAAAAAAAAAAAAAAAATCAGAAAACCCACACCCAAATCCACATCAGAACTGTGCTGTACTCAGCATCCACAGCCAAATTTCTACATTGATTGATGCACTAAAACAGCATCATATACCAACACCTGCTTTACCATCTAGCATCAGCCTTTTTCTTCTAGAGATTTACAAAACTTCACAGATTTTGATCAAGAGATGGAAACCACTGGTATCCCTAATGACCACGATATTGTTGCAGATGAATTCAAGATATTAATTATATAGGATACACATAGTTATTAGTTGTCTCTACATACTACGTATGTATGAGTGCATGTACAAATATCTATTTCTGTATTCTTTTACTAACCTCTTAACTTAGTTTTGTTTAAACTGTTACAAGTAGCTGTTTGGAATAAGGACTAGACAACATATTCTATATGAGACATACCAAAATTTCTATGATAAATATGAGATACATAGAGAGGAAGAGGCAGAAGAATGTTAGAGTTTGTATGATGTGTCATTATTATGTTAAATTTAAATAGTGCAAATATAATTTAGAGAATGGGGATTAGACCTGTAGCCAGCTTTTCTTGACTCAAGTGGCCAAGCATTGTCATTTAGCTAGCCAGAGACTTACCTGCTTTTCAGATACTTGATAATAACTGTTAATGAGTGATGTGCAATTTGCACACGTGGCTCTAACCCCACTCACCTCACTGTTGCTGTAACGAGCCAGTTCAGATATGAAACGCATGTGGTCTTCTCTGATTTGGATCATCTGCTCACAAATATTGTACTGGGGACTGCTGCCAGAAGATGTGCATGTCCACCTGGTTCAGAAGACAAAAAAAACCCCACCTGAATCAGTTTTGACAATAAACAGCATAAATGATGCTGCAAAGAAAGATCCACAATGCATTAGTTTTGTTTTGTTTTACACATTTTCCTTCTCTGTTGTTCAAGGCTTTTCCTCTCTTCACCTCTACCCCTACACAAGCCATTAGTGATGAACTGCCCTTCTGATTTCAAACAGCACTTCTTCCAAGTCTTAAGAAAAAAAACTGTGTCCATTTTGAGAGTTTTTGTTTTTTAAAAGCTGCTGCTGTGAAATACAAACGAGCATCTCTCTTCAAAGACACTTAGGAACAAGAACAAAAAGGATTAAAAGGTAGGGCAGAAGTACAGGTATAAACTGTAAGATACATCTAGCCACACAGACACTTTTTGTTTATTATTTTTGAACTCTGAAGAATGTATAGTATGCCCCCAGCTGTAAAAAAGGCATTATCAAGTATTATTAACACGTTATGAAGAGGCACACAAAGAACATGCTACCAAGAATGTCATGTTAAGTAGCCTCATATTTTTAGTAGCTCGATAGGCCCATTGCCATTGATTTTCTCTTAGCAATTACATGCAAGTTATGCGATTTTTTTCCTGCAGTAATTAAAATGCAAAGCACAACATTCTAAATTTATGTAACTGCATGGAGGCAAGGTCTTGGAGGAACACAGAAAGGTTCACTAAAACAAAGCAGTAACAAAAAAAACATGGATCCATTAATGCAATGACTGGCTGCATTTTCCCACCACTTTGCTGTGCTGCATACCTAGCCAAAAAAAACAAAAATAGAGGGTTACAAACTAAGCTTCTGCTCCAGGTACAATGTGCACATGCCTATTCATCCATGCACTACTACTGCTCACCTTTCTTAGCAAAAGCCTTCATTTCTTTTAAAGAAAGTTTCATATTTAAAGGAAAAAATAAAAACTAAATTAGTGTAAGATAAAATTAATTTCTTCCAACCCAAGTGACAAGAAATGTCACAGATACAAAAATGAGCTTAGCAGCATAGAAAGGTTTTTAAATCATCTGTTTCTCCAGTTGTACCCATTAAATTAATTATATTAATAATTAAATACTCTCACCAAAAAGATGATGAAATGAAAATCCTATTAATTACCACAGACTCATGGATTAACAGGTGAGTATGAAAATATACTCCAAGGGTCAGATCTCTCCCACCCCAGATGCTCCACTCTATTTCTTTCTCCTTCCTACCTGGATTTATTTTCCTCGTAATGGGCACTGGTCTTAATGTATCTTGCAAGTTCAATCTGCATGTCACCAAACAGTGGGACAACTTGTAACTGCTGTACACAGGGAACAAAACAGATTAGATAAATCAGTTACACAAATTGTAGTGAAAGGAAACCATTATTTACCCATTTATTATAACCCAAAGTGATCTTTTTTTCCTATTTAAATATATTTAAAATGCAAGAGAAACTACTTATAAAATCGCATCTCAACCAACCTTAAAGTACTTGTCTATCTTGGCTAAATTTATCCTTTTCTTTGCATCCAACTTATAGATGTTACTGACACTTCCATCCATCAAGTATAATCCAAAGCCCATCACCTGAAAAAGGAAAAAAAATTAAGCCTTCCACAAAAGGAACTCAGAAGTAAAAACCTGTCTGTTCTTCATATAATTAAAAAGGTAACATTTTAAAACCAGTCCTGAAACACCCAATCGCCTTCAAACAGAATACACTTTCAAATACATACATTTCTGTACTATTTTTTTTCATATGTATTAGCAGTTTTTACATTAACATTAGCCTGATCAGTTACCCTTAAAAGATACTGCTTGTTTGTATAAAGCTTTAGCATAAACAAAACCAAAATCTCACTGAAATGAGAGCCTGGCTATTTTTAGAGCTTTTCCTTTTTAGAGCCTTTCTTTTCACTTTCATTTTATTCAAATTCTGTACATGCAAACTGAATGCTCCCCAGGGCAGTGGTCACAGCACCAGCCTGACAGAATTCAAGAAGTGTTTGGACAACACTCTCAGGCACATGGTGTGACCCTTGGGGATGATCCTCTGCAGGGCAAGGAGTTGGACTCAATGATCCCTGTGGGTCCCTCCCAGCTCAGAATATTGTGTGATTCAATTTAGTATTTACAGGAGTCAAGTAGAGCTTGCTGTGTTCTAAGCATCTCTACTGAACAAAAGGCCTAAATACAAATGTCACACTGGGATCCCTTGTAGATAGAATATAAATACTCTAGAGTTCATGTGTAGTTTTAGAAGACTTTTGTTTACCCCTAATAAACAGAACTCTTCAAAAGTTAAACATTGAAGTGACTCAAAATACTTGCCACAAGACAAATTTTTAGCTCTTGCTCTACATATTTTCTTCCACTGCAAGACAAGCAGCTGATAATATCAGCCACATCTCATACTGCCCAGCACCCTCTTATTACAGGTACATACTCTAGCTAACTAAACTGATTTACCAATCCTAATTTCAAGATACTTGTTCCCTGAAATATTTGATACACAGCCTGACTTCCAAAAGCTTTTGAAACAATCTTGCCATGTATCTAAAATAAAATAGTAGTTCCTTTCTGCTCTCATTATACTTCATAGCAACACAATTCCACAGAATTGGATGCAGTTCAAATGGGTCAACTTCAATTTATGAAAAACAAAAATGGATTAAAAGCTTTCAAATAATTTAAGCATGCAATACAACAAAGACAATGATGAGGAAAAGCAATAATTTGAATTATTTGCTTAATCTGGTTCCCTTAAAAAACAAAAACAACCAGAAACAATCTGTAATTCAAACATCTGTGGCCTGCCTCAACGTTCTTTTTTTTAATATTGTACCCAAAAGAAACCTACTTTCAAAAGCATATGTTTCTCACTGGGTGTTAGATACATTTTGTTTTCATAGTAGTCCACACATAAATTCACAATATCTGCAAGCAACTCTTCATAGCCAACAATCACCTCCAATTGCTGCTGCAAAGACTGGAGAAAAAAAAAAAAAAGCAGCATATTAGTTAACTAGTTACACTGACTGGGAAAAAAATTACTACCAAACTGGATGAGCTTTATTTTCATACTTTTGCAAACTTGTAAGAAGACAATTCAAGCTTACTTGTGTTATCTTGTTGTGGTTGGCAAGGAACATGGAAAGGTTCTGAGATTCTTGAATGGACTGAGGATCTGCCATTTTCCGCAGGAACTGAGCAGCCCTTTAAAAACAGAAGAAAAAAATGTATTTCCCTTGGCCAGGACTGCTTGTAAATAAATCTATCCCCTCAAAAAAAAAGTGAAAAGTTCACAAGAAGAGAGCGATGGACTTAATTTACCTAAAATAAACTGGTTTACTATCTCAAATTCCTCACTACAGCCCTACTTAGAAGCTCCAAAAAAACACAAATGAAGAAACATTGGCTATATCCTTCAACTGAGTGCAGCTGTGGCTCTATAGATCCAAGCCACTCAACAACCCAGGAAAAGTCAGTCTTCCAGGAAACAAGCATCTGGCCTGCAGAAACACACTCCAAAGAAAAACAAAGGCAAACCAAGTAAGTTTAAGTGGTCTCCAGGCACAACAACTACAACAGGTAGGTGGAGGTAGAAACTAAATCTCACATAAGTTGAATCAACAGGGGTAAATTCGGCTAGTCATTGGCTGAATAGTTTTCTCTATGAAAGATCACAGATGCTAGAGCTGGCATAAAGGCTGACCTGCCCTTCTGCTCAGAGCTCAACAGAAGGACACCTGATACCATCTGGTAGCTCAAATACAAAATTTGGCCACAGGTATCTCACCCCCTCCCCTCCCTGCTATACCTGCAATCACAATGATTTTGAACAGCAAAGCTGAAACATGTTAAGAACAAGTATAACTCTCAGCTACAAATGTCAAAAGTGGATGCCATGAACAGAACAGATCAGAACAGGAGTAGCACAAGTGACCAGAAAGCCAGCTTCCTTTCAAACTTAGAAGCTTTACTGAACAAAGTATATGCATTACATTTAGAATACACCAAGACATGACTATTTGACAGCTTGGCACTGGAGGCAGAAAAGCCTTTTGCTGCTGGAAGAACAGCACAAACAGATGTACTAACTGCCTAACTGCAGTCAAGCCATCTCTAGTTTCAAGGTAGCTTGTCCCACCCATGCAGAGACTATTTTTGAAGAAAAAGCTGTCAGAAAAAAGCAACTGCTGCCATCTCGTGGGAGGCCTGAATCCTGGCAGCAAAGCCCAGGTGCTGCTGCCCCTCGCCACTTACCGCTTGTAGGCTGAGTGGTCGTTCTTCACACTGCACTTCATGTTTTTCAACTCATCCAACACTGCAAACATGTTGATGAATTTGCCCAGAGTGATCAGATAGGCTTCAGACACAAAGTCCTTCCTTCTCTCTGCGTGGCACAGGCGTCTCACCTCCCCACAAAACCGTTCAATTGCGTTTCTCTAATGGGGGGAAAAGACAGAAAAGTAGGGAGAAAAAGCCATGACATTTCCAGGGGAAAAGTTTCATCATATACCTAGAGCTCATCCAGTGAAAACCTCCAGTGAAGCAGAAAAATGTTTAAAGCATGCAAAACTAGCAAGGCATGAGGCCTTTCAAGTCCTCCTCTGTGTACTTGATGTGTGCTACAAGTGCCACCAGTGATTTTTGCCACCAATCTTGCCTGACACAAGAGCCAAGGTTCTTCTTTGCAGATAAAAGTAATTAAAAGTACAAATAAAGAATAGGGCAAGGGGCAATGTTTTTTAAACTAAGAGACAGTCAATTTAGACAGGATATAAGGAAAAAGTTTTTTTTTACAATGAGGGTGGTGATGCACTGGAACAAGTTGCCCAGAAAAGCTGTGGATGTCCCATCCCTGGAAGTGCTCAAGGCCAGGTTAAATGGGGCTTTGAGCAATCTGATCTACTAAAAAATACCCCTTTTTCACTGCAGAGGGATTGGGTTATATGGTTTTCAAGACTCTTTCCAACTGTGATTCTATGAAGTTTAAAATTCCTCAGAAAAAAGGAATTTCATGCTCTTTAGTGAGAAAGTATATATGAATTAAAAAGCAAATTATAGGACTCCTCCCTTCAAACAACCAAAACTCCACAGCACACTGTACATGCCAGCTCTCTTAAGTCATCCTGCTACATGCTTATTTGAGGGCTTATTTCCAAGTACACACCAGGGCCATTTCAGATGGAGATTACAAATACGAAAAAGACAGCAACTCCAAATGAAAAAAGGAATCTGTTCTGACTTTAGAGCTCTAATCTGTTTGAATGAAGGGAGACTGAATGAAATGTAACATTTCCTGTTGTCTTCCCCAAGCAGGGGTCTTACTGAGCACAAACAATCTCCTCCTTTCTGTGTGCTCCAGGCCTCACAGGCTCTAGTTGCTCCATCTCTGAATAATGCCTGGAAACATCCTGAGTCCATTGAAATAGATGGCAAGCTGCCAGGAGGGAGGAGAAGGCAAGACAGACTGCTATTCTCCAGCTGGGGTAGCTGGCAGGTCACAACAACTGGGTTAGCTTGCCTCAATTATGAATCACCATAGCAAAGTTGCACCTGCTGCTCTGCTGTCCAGACTTGTGGATCCCTCATTCCTCAGCAAATAGTTTCTGTGCTGCTCTTATTATACATGTGAAAGATACTATATTTCTATTTCCTTTCTTCCTAAAGTGACAGATCTGTGTTCCCATGTGCTGCATAGAGACTATATGCAATTACTTTTCATTTTATGTTGATAGTCTTAATGCAGATTGACTCAAGTTTTTAGGACAGGCCTTTGAGAGAATATGATGTGTTTTTTCTAATATATAATGACCAAGTTCAGTACCTGAGCACACAATACGAATTACACAAAGCAGAAATACAAAATTACAAGCCTACTGGAAAATTTTGTTTCTATTCCTTTTACCTGAAAATACATAAAATTCATCAGTTTTGTGACTTCTGGCTCCAGAACTTCCACTGTTTTCTCATAAATTTCTACTCTGTTAGGCTGCTCATTGCACTTGACCTGTGGATAATTAAAGAGGTTGTTATACCTGAGACTGCCTGATAAAATCTCAGCAGCTATGATCCTGAGAAAATGCATTATCATCCTAAAGAGACAAACTAAAGACAAAAATTTCCAGGTTTAGTAATCCTATGCTAATTTTCTAAGCTTTATTGTGTATTAAAAAACCCAAAACAATCTATGATTTTTCTACTACCTTACAGCAAGTAATTTAGTTGTCAAACACATATGTAGGGTGTGTAGGGTGTAACCTTTTCACATTAAGTCACTTGCTCAAAATCATGCACTAAAATAGGGCCAGAACTGAAATTAAAACAAGTTTCCTGACTTCCACTCTAAATATTTAAACCACAGGACAAGACTTTCTTACATTTCAGTATAAAAATAATTGCATTACAGATTTGTAAAAAGGAAGGAGTGAATTCATGGTAACAATTGTGTTCAGTTTTCTGACGCCTCTCAATATTCTTCCCACCCTCTCCTGTGCAGCCACTCCCAGACACTTGAAGCTTTCATTCACAGCAGAGTTTTTTTTATTGTACACAGATGAAGAAAGCACTGTGTAGCTCTGACCTTTAGAAAGTGGCTGAATTGGAGTAGTATCTAGAAACATACATGTTTAATCTGAATGATAACTGTTTCATACTATGCCACCTGCTTTGAATTTAAGTATTAAACTGGGGAGTGGGAAGAGTCCATTGAATGAAAAGTTGACCTCAAGCAGATCCTACAACCAAAAATCTTCCTTTTAAAGGACATTACCCCTATGCTATTCTAGAATTAAAGTCACAAACTCCATGAAGCACTGATATAAATGCCTTATAAAAAAAAAACAAGTCCAACTGGTCCCCAAGTGCTAAAAGACACTGTTTTATGGCATGCCAAGCTAAACAATTCAGGAATCAAAGCAGACTCCACTTTGGACCTCACTGACAAACCTCTTTCTGTGTAACTCCACACTAAAACAAGACAGAAGTTCCCATGCTGCATGACAGTAGTTTTCATCCATTACCTGGGGAATGGCTCTTGAGCAGCTTCTCCATGTGTATAACATGATTGCATATTCCTGACCTTCTTCTAGCATTTCATTCTGTAGGGAAGACAAGCAGTATTATTAGGAATTGTAATACAAAAGGATTATACCCATGTGTCTTCTGTCATTCCAAGCCCTTGTCCAAATGAACCTATTTCTCTCATCAGAATGTTTATGTACAATCACACACATATTGCATGCTGAATGATACATCACCAATTATTATCTCCCCAGATCAGACTGGTTTGTATGCTGTTCTTTCTTCCCAAAACTAATGACACTGTGATCTATAAGCATAAATTGAAATACTAATCTTAGGGTAGAGGAGGGTCATGGGATGATGTTTATTCTTACTTTTAAACTCACGGATCCCAGGTGGAATGTTCAAGGACAAAAGAGTCAGCACATGCAGAACAATTTTTTACATGGCAAAGGAAAGGTACAACAGTATCGAAACAATCAAAACAGGTAAAGGAATAAAAGAAGATTGATGTAAACACACATAATTTTCAGTACCATGTACCCAGGTGCTTTATCTGCCCATTCCACCATTTGTGAACTGACCTCTTGAATTATAAAACGTGTTATTCCTAATTTTCCAAGAATGCCATGAAAGCAACTAACAACATTAGCTGCTCAAGAGGAAAGGCAATTTTAAAAATTTTTAAGAAATGTGTTTGGAAAAAAAAAAGCCACACACTTTTTCACCTTACCTCCTCCTGGAAGTGTAACAAGTTTTCTGTGACCATAATTCTTATGATGAACTGCAAGAAGATCTATTCCCCTCCTTTTATTCTATGCATTACAAAAGTGTGTATCAGAACATCTACTTACCATGCTAGAATGGACTGTAGCTTGCTCAATGTATCTTGCAATACCAGTGACAAATGCATTTCTGTCTTCAAAATTAGTGTTGAAGTTTGGCTGCAGAGAAAGGAAAACATGGAATTAAATCTTTTGTAGCAGCATCTCTCCTATAAACAAAAATTGAGAACCTGGCATTTTTCAGGCTGGAGAACAGAAGGCTCTGGAAGAGCTTATGGCAACATCCAGGACCTAAAGGGGCCCTGCAAGAGAGCTGGAGAGGAACTTTGTACAGGAGCATGTAGTGAATGGGAATGAGTAGATTTAGACTAGGTATTAGTGAGAAATTATTGACTGTGAGGGTGGTGAGGCACGGAAACAGGGTGCTCAGAGAAGCTGTGGTTTACTCATCCCTGGAAGTCTTCACCCCAGGCTGGATGGGGCTTTGAGCAACCTGATCTAGTGGAAGGGGCTCCTGACCATGACAGAGGGGTTGGACTAGATAATCTTTAAAGTCCCTTCCAACCCAAACCATTCTATGGTTTTAGGAAAATAATTTTTTTTATATTATATATTGCCAATAAAACACACTTCGGTTTTGAGCAAAACGTACTCTTTCTTAACAGCACCGGGAAATGGAAAAACTTTATCCCATAATGAGAAAATACCTGGTAAAGAAGAGATGATGGTGGGGGCTCAATACATGGTTGCTGATCTGGCAATGGTAGTTCCTCCAAGAGATCCACATTGGACAAGGCATCCTCCAGAGTTACTTGAGCAGTCATTTTGCACCTGGTTAGAAAATACATACATATAGCTATGTAGATGTATACAAATAGATATAACTTTATATGTATTACTATATACACAGTAAAGAAATGAGTAACATGAAGAGAAGGCAACGATTTATATAATGGGAAATGAGAAGTTTCCCTTCAACCAAAACAGAAGGGAAACAGTCAAACAGAAACTCAGATGATTTTCAAACACAAGTTTTATTTAAACTTTTGAGACTAACACCGTTTTCCTTCCTTTTAGGACTTGACAAATGTTTCTCCTCCCTCATTGCTGGACACCAGAAATACACCGAAAATACAGGAAAGGATGATTCTACAGCTCAGTTTTGAGTGAATGTGCTTTCAAAACTCTATGCACTACAGCTTCTACAGACACACCATCTTCAGGAGACCAGGCTGTCAAAAGGTGCCAGCAGTCTCCAGTGTTTCATGTCCTAGGACATTCTCATCTGCTTTGGGTAATTGATGCTAGACCCCTCAGGGCCATGGCAACCTCCAGAAACCTTTGACTGCTGCCACTGCCTGGGGTTTTGAACCAAGAACAGCAATGGGAAGAAATCTGGACCATCTGTGACCAGTGACCAAGCACTGGAACAGGTTGCCCAGAGAAATTGTAGAGTCTCCTTCACTGCAACTTTTCAAGAACTGTCTGGCTGCAATCCTGTGCCATGTGCTCCAGGATGACTCTGCTTCAGCAGGAAGATTGGACCAGGTGAGCCACTGCAGTCCTTTCCAACCTTACACATTCTGTGATGATGTGAAAATATAGGAAGAAAATGTGGGGTGGAACAACTCAGTCATCCACTCATATAATTATGTACTCATTCTCCTTAGTGGAGTGAAAAAAAAACTGATTTTTAAGGCAATATCTCTAAACAAGAGGTCTCTTTTATTTTGCAAGTTATTTTCCCCCATTTACCATAGAAAAACCAAACACCTTTGGTGCAAGAAGCAGCTGAGCATTGCTCTCAGCTCTAACCAGGAGGAAAGGAACACTGAGCACACACATCCCAGAGGAGCAAGACCCTGCCTGGCACAGAACCGTGGACCTGCTCCATTCCCACATGCAGGGAGGGAACAAACAGATCCCAAGAAAAACAAAAAATCACTGCAAGACAGCTGGTATGGACTGGTGATCCCACCACTCACTGCACTTTTATTGGCCTAGTAGAAAAATCAGCTCACTTTCTCTTTCCTAATTACAGATTCCTGGAGAAAGATCCACAGAAACAGCCTCTTTACCTCCAAGTAGAGCTCAGCTGACAAAAAAGTCAGAACCAGAACCTAAACTCAAGGAGACAAAGCAACCAGGAGTGATTACCTGTCTATCTCCAGAGACCAATCATGTTCCAAGCCATTGCTGCAAAACTATTGTTACACATATGGAGAGAGCTTGCCAAGACTTTATAAACAACAGCCAACAAAAAGATTCATAGGTCTGTTTCTTCTTGAATGCCCAGCCCAAACCTTGCCCACAGCCTGGGCATATCAGTCTTTGTAAAATAAATAAATAAACCAGTGGTCATATTGTGCAATTTGTGATCCTTGCCAAAAAGGGATGAAGGACTGGACTGACAGGAGTGCTGGCTGGTAAACCTGTGCCAGGATGTTTGCCCAACATCTGCCTACACCCAGATCAAGCTCCAACACAAGAACCACAATTATTTTCAAATTAGAGAGCAGCAAAGAACACGGTGTCCTCCCTTCAATAAATCAACACATGCCAAAAAATTTCCATGCTGGGCAAAAGTCCTGTGAAGAGGTCAGACTGATCAGCTTTACCCTAGAGGAAACTGAGCTGCCAAGAAATCAGAACATCTACAGATGAGTTTATATCTATAAGCACTTTAAATATGAATGTGAGTATCTATAAACCAAGCTTTAGCTAAAAAAGAAAACAGATTAACTGAGAGGATCCTTCCAACTTGAAACTTTTCTTACTCTTAGCCTCCCTGCCAAAGTAGAAATGCCCAGTGTGCAGCTGCTGTGGGATGTGTTGGGGATGGGATCAGTGGGGCCATAGCCCTCTCCCCCCTGGACAGCAAATGGCCACAAAGCATTGGCTCCAAGAAAGCACTGCAAAAAATGTTCTAAAACCCACAACACCCACCATTCTACACCAAAAACTACTGCAACTATCTCTGTAAAGGGGAGGTGTCACTGTGTGCAAGGGAAGTATCAGCATCCTCTCAAGTCTACACATCTTCCTTATCCTCCCATAATATGGTCCACCAATGACTTGGGCCCCTGCTGTTGAACAGAGACAGGCATTTACAAAATCCAAGCTCCTGACTTGTACTTCCTCAGCAGTACAAGTGAATGTTCCGAAGATGTGGCCCACATGTCTCCATTCTGAAAGCACACCTGCATGCTTTGGGCCTCAATACTTACAGCTGCACAGGAGTAATCCTCCAGCATCAGCTATGTTCAGACTATAAGACATTAGACTATCTGTGGATTTGTTTTAGAAGACAATTTAAAAATAGAACCCAAAATCTCAGCTGACTTAAAGTGCCATCTATTTAACAGCACAGGTCTGGGAAACCCTCACTAACACACCAGGGGCAGAAATAAGTAACAAAAGCTTCCTGCTGCCCTTTGGGTTGTGAAAAGAAATACGGGAAGGAGCATTTTTTGAAGTCTTTCAGCATGATTTCCCAAAGATCAGCATTTTTCAAAGCGGGAAAACAAAAGCCATTGGGCACAGACAGTTGTAAATGTCTTCTTGTTTTGAGGTTGCTCACTGACAGCTCTGCTTTGCAATTTTGCCAAAGGTATCCACATATCTGGTGTCTCCTGGGCCAAGCTCAATGCCCCTGTTCTCCAGCCTCTGCACTCCAGTATCTAGCAAGACATGAAAGAGGAAGCAGCTCCTTCCTGCCCAGCTCTGACATATTTGCAAAAGTTGTGAGGGCGTGATGCACGTTTCCCCTCTGCCCCCCCAGAAGTGAGCAGAGGAGTTTTGACAACAGCAACGGCAGGGAACAGCTGGAACTGGTTCAGGGGATTTCTTCCCTTCTTTATCTTGTTGATAAAACAAGCTCCAGAAAACAACAGCTGTTTCTCGTGTACAATGATGAAGGGCTGGCAAAAACAGATTTTTTTTTCCCCCCCTAAGCTCAGAAAAACTAATTTAAGAAAAGCTAAAACTCCCAAGAGACAAAATTGGATAGCTTTGCCTCTTTAAGAGTCTTGAGCTTTTAACAGATTAAATTATTGGGCAGGAGAGCTATATTTTAACAGATTCCTTTATGGCAGAGAACATAAGAAACTTCAAACTACTCTAAAAAAAAAAATTTATTAGGAGTCTACATAAGTGAGAACAGACTAAAATGCTGTAGTCATACTCATCATTATAGTTATATGAGGACATTCACCCAAACTGAGAATTTTTTTTTTTACTAAATTCCTACAAAGCTGTGTTTTCAGTTCTGTACTCACATGAGATTTCCCAGGACAGCTTTTCTCAGAAGACATGTAAGCTTTACTTCTGAAATAATATTTTCCTTTTTGGTATCTTTGGATTATGACCCATCCTTAAAGCACTAAAGTAAAAATGCATGAACATGTTCTCCTGGTTGTACACCTAAGTAATTAGTGAACATTCAACACTTATTAGCTGACATTCTCCCTTGAGGAGAGAGAATCATATATACCAGGAAGCTACTTTACTAAATTTTGGTGTTTCATGAGCACACACAGCTTTCTAAGCAGGGGAGAGCAATGTCTGTGTCAATTCTCAGTTCCTTTTTCTGGATTTCGAAGCAAGAAAATCCCTGTCTCGAAATGAACTTCAGCCTTACAGTACCAAGTCCCACCATGTCCAAGGATCAAGAGATATAAGTACTAGGGTTTGAGATTTTTTAATGTTTTAGTGCAAGGCCACAGATTAGCTTAAACAAGGGTATTCTCTTTTTCTTCAGTTCTGAAGGAGATGAGCACCACATGAGCCTGACCTGCTTAGAAGAGCTTGTGCTCAGTGGGAGAAGCTCACTGAGCTGCCTCTCATATTTTATCCATGGGAAAAATCAAGCCAAAAAAAGGAGGGTCCTCTAGCATTGTTTACATTGTGATTTAACTTCAGAACTGGATTATTATTGAAAATATTCACAAAAAAGAGCTGGCAACCTTTTTTAAATGTCATAATTCTTCACCGTTGCTCTCAGCCATGCATGGTAAGCAGGGTCCTGTTAACAACACTCCTTTGGTATTTAGAGATGATTGTTAGTCCTAGTAGAGATAACCATTTCCACATCTTCATCCTTACAGAATAATGCCTAAGTCTTTGCAAAAGGTCTATATTCTTAATTCCAAGCATATCAGAAAACAGTCAGCAAGTACCTCTCAGGCATGCTCTTTTGGGCCTCCTGAAGCTTCAGATTAATTAGAAGAAAATATGAAAAGGAGCAAATTATAGGCACAATGTTTTGGACAAAAAAAACCCCAGAAAACTGACCAGAAGAAATAATAAGAACTATAGACTGAGAAAGCAGAGACTGGAACATTAATTTCAGAATCATTGTGAGAGAAAAGACTGCTGGAACTATTCTGTTCTCAAACTCAGAGGTTAAAAAAACCACCCAATTACTAGAGAGTTAAATAACAAGCTTTTCAGCTTTCTTACAGTGACAGAGTTAAGTGGGACTCGGCCTACAAATAGCTAAAACAGGAAAAAATATGCTTAATGATACTTGTATCATAGTTCTCATACATGTTCACCACCAGTGCACACAACACAACAGATACAACCTGTAGCAAGCAAACAAGTTTAAAAAAAAATAAATGAGGGTAAAGCACATGAACTTAGGTAACTGCACCCTAATTGAGATCTTCTTATAAGTGTAGAAATTACCACACAGTTCCTCTTTAGCCTCTGACCAAGGCTTCCCAGAAATGTCCTCTAATGGTCTTATGAATCTATCCAGCTGATTTTCAAAAAGATATTGATCCCCAACATAAAAGTTCTATCTCAAATAACTGGGTTTGATGATACTGGTGAAAAATAAAGCCCTTCACTACAAAAGTTATCAGATGCAATGTTATGGCTATGTTAGACAAGACAGGGAGATGATGAGGTTGGTATTATGTTACCACAAAAAAAATTTAAAAATGCAAAAGGTATCTTGAATACACACAAGGAAATAATAGGAAGTCCTTGGAGAACACAAGTACATATGTCATTTAAATTACTTGCAAACTGCCATTATCACCTGTACTAAGACTGTCAAAAGAACATTCCCACAGAAAACTGATAAACAGTATAATTCACTCCTTTAGTTATAAAAATAAAGGTAGAGAACACCAAGCTACCATGAAAGCCAACTTTTCTTCAGATTTAGACAAAGCAAGCAGAGGCATTTACTTTATAACAACTCTTGCTTTAAGTTATGGAAGTTGAAAAAACAATGTTAAATTTCCCTGAAATAAACAAAAATAATTAAAATCTAAATCCTATAGCTGACAGGCACTTTTTTTTCTTTGTATCACTCACTCAAAGGTTTGACACCCTGAGGACATCTAAGTACCCTCACTTTGAAATCTCTAAGGATTTATCCTCACACAACCATCAGAGCAGTAAGACAGCAGGCTTCCCTCTTGAAGCACGGTGGAGTGCAGCTGGTAACAACCTGGAAACAGATTTCCAGGTGTTTTTTGCTGTCAGCTCCTTACAGTACATCTTCTGGTATATTGCTGCATACTGGAAAGATCACCCAGTGGACACAACTCTGTCTATTGCTATCACATGCTCATCTTGTGCCCTGAAAATTAAACTTCCATGGAAAATGAAAGATGGGTTTTGCTGATATCACAGCAGGGGAAAGACCTGAGTGAGCAGTCAATGCTGTGGATGATACCTGCCCCCAACACCAGTATCACACACATGGATGTGGAGCAACCAGCCTCACCACACAGTCCTGACAAGGTTCATGTCATTTAGCTCAGCTGTTCAGAAGCAAGGATTTCTTTCTATCATTTCAACAGAAATAAAAGCATGAAAGAGACAGTGATGCAAAGGAACACACTTCTTTCAGCTAAACTTCAGGTGAACTACCAGGACATTCCCAACAGTCTGAGAGCAAAGACTGCGTCTTTGTCCAGCTGAGTCTTTATCCTGCCCTGGCATGAAGTGCTGCAGCAAGCTAGTAAGGGTAGATTAAATTGTGTTGGATTAAATAAATTCCCTTGAATTCCCCCATTCATCCCACTTTTCAGACTGACACTGAAAAAGGGTGTTGTAAACTGGGGCATGTCCCATCTGCTCCTGAACCAACATACCCATGGCAATGACAGCAGAGCAAACCTCTCCTGGAGTCCTGTACTCTTCAGAGCAGCTCTTCTGCTACTCTTCTGTACAGACCCTCTCCCTCCTTGCCCCAAAAGACACATCCATCCCAGCACCTCTGATAGCACCTGGCCAGGCACGTGGGAAGAGCTGAATGTGCAAAGATTTGAGTCACTGCTGAATCTTAGGGTGAGAAGAGTCAGAGGAATATTAGCATTGATCTTACCCCACCATGCTACACACTATACTAGTATCTTAAATACACATCTGAAAGGGAAAAAAAAACACACCCTATGGTCATCAAACTGCAGGGCAAGTTCCCAGCCCTGGACAGGAGAGTTTGGGGCCCCTGGTGACAAAGGGTTGGATCAGCAGTTCTGGGCTGCAGCTGGCAGCCAGGGGCCTCACACTATGCTCTGAGCTGGGAGCAGCAAAGCCTGACCCATGTAAGCACAGTTCTCTTTCCCCATGGCAGGAGAAGTTACCACAGAATATTCAGAGATCAGAGTGGGACATGCAGAAGTGCTCAGCACAACCCACCTCCAGCTGCACCCAGGACAGTGTAAGCCCTAGAAACCACCCTAAGTCCAACAGCAATAAAACACATACAAACATTAGCTGGAGAATGCAGCCCAAGGAAGCAGAGGTGTTTTGGGACATCCAGGGAATTGGTTTTGCTAAGAGCATTCTCTACGTAATCCTAAAAAGCTCTCCAACACTGGAATTTTAAGTGGAAAATAATTATTTCATATTAAAAGTATGGAGAGGGATCATGCCAAAACATGAGTTAATAAAGGTGGAGTTTCAATGATAAAAAATTGCTGGACTGTAGAAATTTTTGAATATTTTCTGACTGTGCAGAAGAAAATAGTGTTTAATTTGACTGAAAAATTATGCTGGGAGGGGATGCCCTATGTCTTTTTGTAGTCCACTGGACACATTTTGTTTTTAAATAGAAGCATTTGATCTCCAAGTGCTTGTACATGTTCCCAGGCTCAAAATAAGACAAAGAGGAAGCATGTCTGCACTTTAAACAGCAACTTCCTTTTACACTGCCTCTCTTCTTTCCCAAGTCTGCAAAAGCAGAATCTTTGAATCTTAAATTAAAATATAGTATCATGGATACTGAAGATTAAAATTGCTGTGTAATCCATTAATTGAAATATGTATCAACATGAGTGGTTTTGCCTAAAATAAATTATTATATATCAACATAAATATTAATAAATAATCTATATTCCTTTTGCATAAATAAATAAATCAAAGATCACCCTACTTAAAAGGGCAGAAATCTGTGATGAAAATCAGGAAAAATTTACATGCTGCAGTTAAAGAGGGAGAAGAGAAGCTAGTATTTACACCAAAAAAAAAAAAAAAAAGAAAAAACAAGAGAAGCAAAGATATTCCACAGTCAACACACTGAAGGAAAGAAATTCAAATGAAAGTATATTCAAAAAGATGATTGACTGGCCTGCTGAAATGAGGTCTTCAGGACCAAACTCAGTAAATTCCACAGCAACTAATGTCAACATTCCCACAAGAACAGAATTGGTTGGCAGAGCAGCAGAAGTTTTATCCCTATAGCATCACAACATTTTCAGGTTTCTTCCGTCCCATTGTGTCATTTTTCTATGCTACTGGACTGCAGAAAATCAATTCTATTACAAAAATTTGATTCAATATGCTATGTAATGTTCCTACTCAATTTAAACAATGAGATTCCAATCACAAAGGGCCCTTGTGGCAGCAAGAGAACAAAAGGAACGGATTTTGTCTCCCAAGAACAGCACAGCAATTATGAAAATACTCATTTTTTATTTTAAACCTCCAAGAACTCTCTTAAAAACTCCCTTTTAGTTCTATATTAATTAAATTACAAACTCAGCCCTTCGACCGCTTACCTATCAATTCAGACTGAGCAGAAAACATTTTAACACTGATAGCTGAAGCACTTCAGAGAACAGCAACATGAGGGTTCTCCTCTGTTTGAATTCCATTTCCTGTGCTCTGGACAGCACAATCTGCCTTTTTGCCAAGCGGATCAGCCTAAGATGTTCCTTTTGGGACTGGAGCTCCTTTCCGTTCCTAAGCAACAGATTTGCATAAGCCGAAGGAGCAAAGAAAAATGCTTTTCACATCATTTACTGGCCTGTCTGAATAAAGTAAAAGACAGAAGAAAGCAAACAGCAGCTGACAGTCCTTTGTGCAAGAGATTTGACATACTGTTAAGCTTTCAAAAATACATCTGCAAGCGGAATTTAAAAAAAGGCCCAATACGTCAAATAGAGAAAAAAATTCCAGCAGTGTATTATCCCATCCAAACATCATAATGAGTCCCAGAAGAATGGCCATATAATAGAGACAATTAATTTAATATTAGACTCCTACAGGATGATGCGGCTCACAATAACTGCAGGCTTCCAAAAGCAGGCCGACTGAGGGAAGAACATCAGGCTAACAGCATGGTTTTTTGGTTTTTTTTAAAAGAAAATCTCAGCTTCCTAAATGAAACATTCTTTGTGTTTAGTCACATGTGAATTTTTTCACACAATCTGCACTGCTTCTGTCCAGCCTGCAGAGAAACACCCCAAAAAGCAATCCTCATCCCTTCCATCTCTTTACATAAGCAATGCCTGTGCTATGACCCTGCAAGCAAGGTTCAAGTGTTCAGTGATACACCAACCTTATCACCTGGCAAACTGAGTTCTGGGCAACAGCAGCACCATTAATGCAATGTAAAGGCCACACTTCAGTGAGTCAGTACTGTTCCTCCCACAGGATAATCAAGATCACAAGGACAGCAGTGCTAAGGATGCTGTCATGGAGCTGAAATGACTTGCTGACACACTGACCACCACCAGGACTCAGAGGACAATTGGTTATGCTTGTCAAGTAATTTCCCTTTCAATATCCTGGATTAAATCAAGCACTTTCCAATAAAAGGAAGGTCTGACACTCTACTATAGTCACAGCAGGTTAGGAATGGGGGAGTCTAAGGCTCTTTGGATGAAGCCTAGATCCAGACTGGTGAGTCACGGAATTGCCTTTTCTGATGCCTGCCACCACGTGTATGTCTACTAACTACTCCTTTTTACCACATCAGTAAGAAAACTCTCCCACAGCTAGAGAACATAGTGCAACCTCTGCACTCCTACATCACAGCACCAGGCTGGAGTCACTATATTTTTGCTAGCAAGGCACCACAAGAGTGAATTTATCTTTTCCTGCAGTGCTAGCAGCCAGGAGGAGCACATGGATGAGCACATACTAATTCTACAGCAGCAGCAGCTGCAGGGGATGATGATGATGCAGCAAGTAACAACCAGGTATTCTGAAGGGCAGCCTGGCCAGTACTATGCATCTGCAGCATTATTCCATATCTGGAAACTTTGGAAGAGAGATACAACTTCCTGATGTTAAAATACAGGGTGAAATGCTATCCCTCTGTAGTAAGCTCAAGCAGAGGATGCACACACTTCAAAGATGAAAAATTAATTCAGCTCATTCCACTAATTTTATCTGAGAATCCATTGTGATGGCATGGGAGAAGCCTAAGCCTCTAAAATTTCATCCAAAAGTATCCCACTTAGCTGAATAAGGAGGGAGAGCCTGTCTCTGAAGTTTATCCTGCAGCATGCAACCTCTCTCTGCAACAGCACTTGTGCCACAAGTATTTACGAAGTGTTTTGTTTGGTTTGCTTTATCTGTGAAACTAAGTGTGAAGCCCAAGATATGTCACAAATGTAAAATAAAAAAATCTGTTGATGGGCTAGATGGCTGAGGGGGTTTGTGCTGATTTAAAAGTTAATTCTCACAGAAGAACTGAGTTCTGAGTGAACAAAGTGATGTACAGGATGGATCTACTTCTGCAATATTAGGCTTCTCTTCAGACTGCAATGAAGTTAGAGATTTAAGCATTGTTGCACTCTAGATTAGGTGTGCTGAGATCTGTCTTGCTACATTTACTTGCCTTACCCTATTCATATTCTCTGGTATTACACCTTTGAATTGCACCATTTCACCTTCCTGATCAACCCCCTTCCCTTCTCTTCTTTGCATTCTTTTCCTCTCACCCAGTTCACTCCATAATACGTTTCAACCTTCTCAGTTTGCTGCCATTTTTGCATTCTGCTGATGCAGCTCTCTCCTGCAGCTGTTCTCAACAAGCATTTCTTCTGTACTTGTCCCTGATCCTCTGCTGCACGGGTGGTAGGAAGCAAAGCTGCACAGCTTTGGATGAGACTGATGCTCACCACAGAAGCTAAGCAATAAAACACAGCAGGTGAAAACTACAACTACAGTTGTGAAAAGCCCTCTCACTTCTTAGCAAAGATAACACTCCCACTGTGAACATAGTGCAAAGAATGAGAAAGGGTGCAGCAAAAGTAATAACCACCCCAAAAAGGAAAGCAAGTTCACATGGAATTAGCCTGGCATGGCTCAGGATGAAGTCCTCCATCACAGATTGCTGATACCTGCTCAGCATGGCTTTCGTTGGCTGCCCTTGGTGCCTGGTCCAAAGAGTGCTGGTATTTTAATCAAAAAGGGCACACCAGTATACATGGGCTGAAAGGAGCTGGGCATGGAGAACTGAGCACCTCAGTGGATGGAGGGCTGTCATGATGCAAGTAAAAGAGATGAGCCTCAATAATGGAGAGAAAAACAAGAGTCTGGAGTCTTCAGATTTCCATTTAAGAAACAACAAAACCCCTCAGCCAAACTGTTTATTTAGACTCACAGAGTGGCTCTGGTTGAAAGGGACTTTAAAGATCATATAGTTTGTCTCCCATGCCATGGGCAGGGAGACCTTCCACTAGACCAAGTTGCTCAAAGCCCCATCAAACCTGGCCTTGAACACTCGCAGGGATGGGGCACACACAGCTTCTCTAGGCAACCTGTCCCAGTGCCTTGCCACCCTCACAGTCAAGAATTTTTTCCGTATCTTTTAGCTAAATTTCATCTCTTTCTGTTTGAACCCATTACTTCTTGTCCTATCACGACAGTTCCTGATAAAGCATGTGAGTTCTGCATTTTTATTTCACAAGACTGGAGAGAAATAAAGAAAAGCAACATTTTTTTTCTCAGGGGAGGGGAAGACAGAACGCTGTTCCTTAGCCCAGTTACACAGATGGTTGCTCGAGGGTCAGTCTTACAGCTTCTCAGGGGAGTCTGCCTGGCAACATTCCTGTCTGTGGCAGGACACCATCACCCCACTGCTGGGGGCAGACCCCCAGGCAGGGGTAGCCCCCCAGGTCTCCCTTCCACAGCATCTCTGCATTTTGCATGATCATCTTACAGGCACATGTCCCTCAATGACTCAACAGCATTAATTATATCCAGGGGGTTTTTCAAGTCAAGCCTGCAGCTGAAGCTCTGGCTTCACTGTTGCCTTAGTTTGAGTTTAAAAAATGAACAAAGGCTTCAGTAACAATTACTCTGAAAAAGAGGCTGTCTGCTGTCATTCACACTCCTTTTCTATACCTGTAGGTATTTGGTAAGTCAACAACACAACACTCTCCACTTTCACGTAAAAAAAAATTACACAGCTTCATCTGAAAAGTAAGTTGGAAGATATTTTAGGCAAATTTTTACTATCAATGCTTAAAAGTAGCTTCTTATTTATTATCTAAACCAGTACAATAATTATATACAATTTTGCAAAATTATGGTATTTAAAAAGAAAACTAAAACAAACCCCAAACCAACAGGCTTCAGAAGCTGTTAAAAAAAATCTACCATTATGTACATTTCTGTGAGGAGACAGTGAATCGCATAAGAAGTAAATCATGGTTTAATAATTCTTTTAAAAAAAAAACCTAAGGAAATAGTACAGGACAGAGTAGAAGAGAAAACAAAAATAAATAAATTTTAGTTTCTTTTTCCTCAGAAAGAGCTCATTACCTGTAGTATTTCATACAAGAAAATACACAGTTTCAGTAAAAATTCATCCAAAGCTTTACTTCAGATATCACCTGACAAGCATTCACATTTATCTTGAACCACGTGTCATGACAGTTTGCCTGAACTTCACACCCAGAACCTATAATTCAGTGTACTCTCCTTATTGATTTTACATCACTGAACCCACTTAAAATAATTTGAGTTATACTGAGAGAAGGCTATAAATAGCTTCAGTTCAACAGCATCTTTATTTCCTGTCAACAAAGTGTCCATGTCCCTATCAGAATTAAAGTATTTTAAAGTGAAGTACAGAACATATTTTTATCTAAACCCTGGAAACACATCTCTTGTATAGGTGTAGTGTATAAAGCAACAGAACTCTAACAGAACCTTGTGTCATTTGCACAGCTGAAATCACTACTTAGCATGTCAATTCTTGAGACTCATGTCTTAACATAAAACCACAGAATGGTTTTTAAATCTAATTGTTTCTAAGACCAAAAGCACCATTTAATTTTTTCTTTTACTTTAGAACAAAGTAATTCATAAGAACATTACTGAGACTTAACCCTGCTAATCATTGGCAGAGAGTGTCATCTCTCTGCAAATGAGTCTATACACTGTCTGAATTCTTAAGATGTCTTTCAGTGGAGACAGAAGAGAGGGGATGACATTTTTTCCCACCAAATGTGTAATTACTTGCTTTAAAAAGTTTATTTGGCATTCTATTACCTCCTGAGTGCCAGAATGCAGACCTGCAAAAACCAGTCATGTGAAAGGCTTGCTGAAAGGCAGACTTAAATTGAAAAAATCTCCCAGTATTTGGTTCAAGCAAAGAGAAATCACAGAATTTCACCCCTCAAATAACCACTTTGTAAGCTGACACAGCTAGGAAAAGGAGGGCACCACAGCCTGCTGCCCTGGTATTTACCTCTGATGAAAGCAAGAACAGAAGTGCCTATTCCACACCTGCTACCCGATTACTAAAGCTTTTCTTATTCAAGTAAAGTTAACAGGTAGAACATCCACTCTTGTGGAGGACACTCACTTTAAGCTCAGCCTAGGCCTGAGCACCTGTCCTAGCAACACACACATAAAGAATCACAGAACAACCACCCAGCTGAAGAACTACCATGTTTCACCTTCTCTGTAGTCACTGAGAAGAGTATAGCAGGGACCTTACAGCATGACTAAGAGGGCTGCAAGCCTACAGCAGACCACAGCTGGCCAAGTCCCACACAGTGGGTGCCCAGCAACCAGCTAATTCAGCAATAAAGGGATTTCCATCCTGAGAGTCCTCCCTGAGCTCACCATCAGACTGGTGCCCTGCTGGGATCCCTTCCAGCAGGAGCCGAGTCTGGCAGAATGAAACAGCTACAGAAAATGTGGAGAAGGGATACAGCAGCAGGACATAAGTGTTGCTCCTCAAGAGCAGGGACCACCATGACCTCCAGCTCTGGGGGAGCTTGAAGAGATGGGCTCCCTCTACAACACCCCGAGCCAGACCTGTGCTCAACTCAGCTGCCCACAACCTTAAATCACCTCTCCTACAAAGGTCTTTCTGCAGAAAGGCTACACAGCTATAAAATCACTTGCTGTCTGCTGATGGTCAGCCTGAGGGAAAGGGGGTTTCTTCTGAGATGGCAAATACCTGATGATCATTTGTGTCATACCAACCTTTACCTCAACTCTACAGTGCATACTGACACAGAGAAAAATCTTTTAAGTCTTATGAAGAAAACAAGCTTCAGGATTTTCGCTTTTACAAGAGATAAGAAGCTACCCAAAATATCACTAAACATTTTTTATGCCAAGAGATAAAAAGATTAACTGCTATTTTGCAACCTCTGTCTTCTTGTAGCAGTCTCATCAATGCATCATACATTAATTTTACCACCAGAAAGGCAGTGATGTGGATTAATGGAATTACATTTTAACAAAGCAAATCAATATGCACTCTGTTATCAGTATTACACAGCAAAGTGTGCCCCCGAGCCCTACTAATGTCAGCTTCTAAGGGCAGACGTGCAGTAAAGAATCCTGAACTGACATATGTAGCTTAAAATGTTAAGCACCATTACCAAGCTCTCTGTGAGTTTTTTTAGGTATACTGTCATATTTCACAACGTTGAAATGTCCTTTCATTTTACTGTTTCAGTTCTGCATAAAAACCAGGACAAGGATAGGCGGCTTTTACTTGTTGTATATACAAATAACAATGTAGCAAAAAAATAGCAAGATGACCTTCAAGAGTAAAGTCTGCCAGGGGCCACTTGTAACAAGGTATATGTTCTACCGATCAAAAATTTACAATTCTGTTACATTTACTCCCCGCTCTCCCCCTTTTTCCCTGAGAAAATACTCACAGGGAAACTCAGAAATGTTTAAATTAATCACAATCCCACACGCATGGATGGACCCACCTCGACCCACTCCATGGCCACTCATGTCTGGGATGTGCCAAGCTCCCACAGCATCCCTAGGTAAACAAGAATTTAGCTTGGTTCAAGCATAATTGCTTATTAAGTTTGGGCTTGCCACAGTGGCTGCAGTTATTTGAAAATGTATAAACAGTGGAAATTCAGAAGCTCACACGGTCACTGTTTCGAGAGGAGTGAAGTCAATCACAGAGCTGACTTCCAGCTCGGCAGGGTAAAACTTGCTGCCCAGCATTCAAGTTTACTTGGTGGAACAGCAATGGAACCACTTGAAGAACTTGCCCAGAGAACATAGGGCAAAAACTGTAAAATGAAACTCACTTGATATGCACATAAATAAGCATGGAAATTATACTAATTTTCTCTTGTATAGCATTGCAAGCAGTTCTAGCAGTTTTCAGGCCAGAGGATGAATACAACTGTTTCCACAAAAAACAGATTTGTGGGGATTTTTTGTCCTATCTTTTTGTTCCAACCTTGCAGTTCAATTCCAACCACTGATTTTTCCACATCAACCTGCATATCTTGGAAATCTTCAAAAAACAAATTTAAAAATAAAAATCAGATGGTCTTGGGAACAAACCACCTTCCAAGACAATTCTCTCCCAGAATGCATAAACAAAGCACTAATCAAAACTTATGGAGTATATCAGACAAACATCTAACATGGAACACATAGCTGGAACAGATTTCTGGTAATTACTTAATTATGTGACAAAGTCAGTATAATGCACCAAGAGAATTTGGTGGTTTAAGCCCTGAGGACATTTTCCACCTAAGGTAAACTGAAGGAACAAGAATTTTGTTAAGGAATACTTTGAATATTACAGGTACATCACAAAAGGACTGTGAGGGGTTTTTTTATAAGTCACACATTCAACAGTTAAAAACTGAAAAGTCTAAATTGTTTGTGGAAAATTACCTTTCTTATAAAAAATATTTTAAAAATATTTTAAACAACTTAGATAATTTTGCTCCATTCAAGTTTGAATGCTGTGATATCTATTATGGGAGAAATTTTAAACTAGTAGAGCTGAGCATATTTCAAACACCACTCCATTCTCCAAATCAGGACTCTCAAAAGAAACTGACAAACACAAGACATGTAAACAAAACAAAGTCTTTCCCCATCTTCAAGCAAGGATGTTGAGAGGTGGGAATATTTGGGTGTTTTTCTAAGACTCAGAGATGTTCATTCTCAGAATACATAAAGTAGCTGTGACAATCTGAAAACCAAAGTACATTAGTAACATTCCATTAAGTACATAGTCCTTACTTAAAAAAAAAAAAAAAAAAAAATATAAGCCAAGCAAGCTTTGAAGATACTGGGGTTAAGCCTTCCCAATGCTGTACAGACTTCTTCCAAATTCCTCCTCCTCCCTCCTGGCAGCTACAGAGACAACTGGCTGCCTACACCAGCCAGACTTCACAGACCAGTTGCCTGGGAAAGCTTTAAGAGAAACTTTAACACTATTGTAAAGAAAGCTTTTCCACTAGAACAGGAGAAGCTCTGTGTTTACAAAAGTTTAAAAAACTTTTTTAAAAGTAAACCTGGGACTTAATTAAAGTCGAGAATCAGAACTTAATTAAGGAGTATATCATATAGTTCATATAGACCTTCTCTGAACATAAAACAGTTTAAGTACAACTAATAAAAACATAATGCAGAGATTGTCAAATTGCATTACAATACTATTAGAAATTTAATTTTGAAGAAAACAGTACCCAACAATACCGCATATGTACATGTTCAATAAGCTTATTATAATAAAGTTATGTCAAATAAGTAACTGGAATGCAATAAGGACTGGAGTCGCTCATTAGCCTAAGCTTTTCATTTCCCACAGTTTACAGAAAAGGCTGGTATGACCTTCTAATTAAGAAGAAATTCCTCCAGCTAGATTTCCTCCTTCACCAATACACGCTCTCCAGCCAGCACTTGAGGCAGACTGGCTACATCCCACAAAGACAACTTCCTCCCAACAGCCTTCCTGGCACAAACAACCATTTATGCGTCTAAATAAGACTCCAACCTGCCATCAAACAGCGCAGGAATAAAAATCAAGGCAACGAGAGCCTAATGAAAGGCAAAAAACCAGCAGAGACGTTGCTGAACTACATGAATATTCAGAAAGATGAAGAGCATGTCTTTGCCTTCACCTTTGCTCATTAGAGAGGAGGGATGGGGTGGCAGACCATCATCTGGGGATTTTCAAGCTTATAGTGCTGCTATCATCACAGCATAGTTATTTTACTGGATAATTCTCAAGTTCCTCATGAGGAAGTTATTCCACGTCCTTAGACAGAGCTACAGAATACCTCCTTCCTCTGAGGAGGGAGATGAATCTGCACAGCGCGTTCTATTTTTTCCCCGTCTAGCCCATTCCAAGACAGCCTGGGAGGCAGAACTCTGACCACTCGGTGCTGCAAACACACGGGCCACGCATGAGAGAACAAGCTAAACCTCACACCCAGAAATAAAAGCCAGCAGTGGCTTTTCGGTAACCACCGCGGAGGCACCCACCCCGCCGGGGGCACGGCCGCCTGCCCGCTGCCCACAGCGCCCGTCGCGGCTCCGCACGGCCCTTCCCGCCGGGCCCGGCACCGCCCGAGCAGCGGGACCCCCGCGGCCCCTCCCAGCTCCGGGGGCGCCAGACACCGCGGATAAACACGCCCCGAGTAAGAGCACTGGCTCACGGCTAGCAGCGAGGGGGGCGCGGCGGGGGCGCCCGGCCCCGCAGACCCAGAGCCCGAATTCGGGGGAGGGGGTGAAGGCGCCCGGGCGGCCCCGGGAAGCGCAGCTCACCCGCTCTCCGCCGGCTCCCGGGAGCGGCGCTGCCGGCGGCGGGAGGAGCCCGTCCGTCCGTCTGTCTGTCTGTCTGTCCGCTCGGCCCGGCCGCCGAGGGTCGCGTCGGCCCGGCGGCTCCGCTCCTGGGCCGCGCCTGGCAGGGAGTTTCCTGTGTGAGTCACTTCAGCCGGGAGTTGCGCAGGGAAACACCCTTCCTGCCGCTCCAGCTCCTCCTCCTCCCTCCGCCTCATCCCAAACCTGCCGCCCCTTCCCGCCCCCGGCAGGCTCCGGCTCCGGCTCCTCCTCCCGGGGAGCCGGGAATAATCCCGGAGCCGCAGGCGGCGGAGCTACGTCCCGGACCGGTTCTTTGCTTTTACTGAAAGCGACTTTTTCTGTGCCCTGTACACGGGGCAGTCTGTCTCTCGGAACCAAATCTACGCCCAGGACGACCGTGGCCACTCGTACAAACCCCAGAGGGTGCCATCCGGCGCCCGCCCCAGCAGCACCGCGGAGGAAACCAGCGCCCCAGGGGCACCGGGGTCGGCAGTAACAGGGCAGTGGCGGAGCTGCCCACTTCACAGCTCTGCTACCACGGCGAGGGAAAGGCAGCAGCCGTAAGGATGAAAAGCCTAACCGAAAAAATCAAAAGGGATCGCGTGGGAAACCCCTTCAAACATCCTTTAGAGAATGCCACATGTCGGTGGTGTTTGTATCAGAAATAACCACACTTCATTAAAACCATAAAAAAACAGGCAGGTTGCTGTTTGACAACCTCCCACTTTAATTTTTCTGTAAACGACACCAAACATAAGTACTTTCTCATTTTTAAGAATTCTTACTTTTTCCATGCAGTGTTCTCCAACTGAAGTTCAGCTTTACTTATTTGTTCAAGATCCTATTTAATAAACTTGATACTGCACCACAAAATCAAACTGCCTGTTCTTTTTTTCGTGGAAGTTGACAAGATTGCTCTTTCCATCCACGATTTTACGGCAGAGGGAATCCACAAACGACTCCACAAAGGAAACAGTCACCTGAGAGCATGGGAACTTCCAAACCATTTTTATCAAAGCCTATTTACCTGTATTTGTCTGCTTTAAGTTGCATCTAACATTTTTACTCTTGAAAACCCTCCCTAATCATAATCAAACTGCACACTGTTGCCATAGTGAGCACTTCTTAAGTCTCTGTTTTCAACAGGTGTTCAGGGGACACTGAGCTATTAATGTTTTTCTGCTGAGAACAGAATAATTAGTGCTTTACTTCAATTGCTAGTTGTTGGATTTTTCCCCAAAAGTTTGCACTGTCTCAAGTTTCTTTATAATAACCTTTTTATATGCTTTTTGTATAGCATCTACAAGAAAGCGTGGGGATAAGGTGCTAGACTCTCAGTTTTCATTATTTCAAGCATGATCTAATCCAATTATCATCCTTTCCATATCATCAAGAATTTCCACAGCTTGTGGAGAAGTCATGTGTCATTGCAAAATGTTATCATTACCACTTAATCATATCACAGACACATCTTCATCATAGCCATGGTTTTTTCCAAGTACTGCAACACAGTCTTATCTATTAAACAATTCATTTTCTAGCACATGGCTGCTATTCTTCTCTGTATATACTCATAAACATTTTGAGTGCATATACCAAATTAATTCATTTCAATTCATTTCAGCCATCACTGCTCCTAATCAGCCTAACTTCTTAACCCAGCTCAAGCAAAAGTGTAAATACAACCAGAGCTGGATGCTTCCATCTCTAAAGTGATACCTGATTGTCTCCAGTGCCATCCATCTTATGCCTTTTTCTGCAAACTCTGCTTGGGACAAGGAGCTTGTGCAAGTAAATTACTCATCTTTGTAAAGCAGGATTAGTTTAGTTTCCTTGTCCTGGGCAAGTGCAAATTCAGAACAGCCACATCTTAATGCAACCACTCAGGCAACATCAGCAATGAAACATCTGTTACTGGGCCACAACAGAGAAGCAAGGACAGCAAAGTCGAACACTCCCCCTGAGATCTGATCAACAGCAGCTTGCCCCCACATGGGCAATACTTCATAGTCTGCCACTCTGTCCCAAGCAAGACCACCACTGTGGCTCCCCCACTTGCTGAAAGCCAGCTGATGCCAGCAGGAGCAGCTGCTTTGTATGAGAGCAAGGCTGCCAACTGGCACCACCCTGTCCAGGAAACAACAGCTTGTGCTAAGGATTGGCAGATGCCCCAGATCTTGCTATCTCCATCTAAATAACTGAGTGGGCAAAGGAGCTGCTTCCCCACTGCTGGGGCAATCTGCTTTTTATTAGCATTCCTATTCACCAGCTTTTAACAACCCATAAGATCATATTAAAAAAGTACATGCTGGTACACAGTTATTCCAACTACTCAAGATTTGTGTTGGGTTTTTTTCTATTATTTGATATAGAAATTAGATGACAATCACATTTTACTATCTGAATATCTATGGTCTCATGTAACATGCCTATCACAACCACTTTAAATGAGCCCACCTAATACCATTCCAGGCACCTGATTTAATTCTGTAATGCCCCCAAAACTCCCTGCTCTTTCCACTCTAGTGGAACTTTAGTGTAATGACAGAACTTGATTAAAAATATTCAGCAGGTCTCCATGACCTGCTTTTCCCGCTACTGTATTCACCCTTCTCAATTATCCCTGACACACTGAGCACAGGCCTTCTAGGTGTAGCTAAAGATACATGTATCTACAATCAAGCCACTGATATCCTAGCCTCTAGAAGTTAGGTGTGGTTTTTATCAGGCCAGACTTACAGCTGTTTGAGACCCTTTGTTGGGTGGAATTTATTTTAACCTGATTTTAACCCATGCCTGTCAACAATCTTCAGGAAGATCTGCAACACTAATGTATCATGCTCCTGGCAATTTTTGTACCCTGTACCTAAACCACACAAGTATCAAATATGGTAGAAACAACCTTAATGCAATTGTCTGAAGACTGGATAAAGCCTTTGTTCAAGGCACAATGCTACAGGACAGCCAGAGGTGTACTTCCTGAATTCCAGCTAATTTCACATTATTTTTACTTTTCTTCTTTGGACTTTTAAGTATTTATCCAAAGGCAATGAAAGAATCTTTTCCAGGAGCCCACAGAATTACACAGAGGCGTTTCATTCCACAGCAGCCTGAAAACTCCAACAGGAATCTTGTGGTTGTGCCACTGGGTGTCTACTATGTCTAAGATACTCCTCTCTGGTTTTGCAGATATTTTGGTATTTAAGCTTAACAACATATCTAGCTATTCATTTAATTTTTCTTACCTGCTGAGTTCAGAGATTTTTCATCATCATAAAGAATGCAGGAAACTGTCATGACCTGACATAGAAAGGTATTTACAAAACCATGGTAGGCAATGGTCCTGGACAACCTCAAGAACAGGACAGCAACAAGATTATAGCAGCCAGCAAATACCAATGCAATCAATGAGGAAAGGTTTTTCTGTAAGCGTGCAAAGTAGTACAAAAGGAAAGCTGAAAAAACTTTAGTTAGTAAGATTAAAAGGCACGTCGGAGGAATTTTTTTTATATTTTCAATCAGTCTTTAATTTAGCATTGCTATCTTTAATCCTATTTCCATGCTCCCATGGAAACCATCTGATCAATGACTGATTGCTAACTTTTTTTATATCAAGAGTTTGACACAAACAAAGCTCCTCAAGGACCTAGTGGTTAATTAGGGGTTATTAAAACTAAAGAGCAGAGAAAGCACTGGAGAATCTACTAAATCAATGCTAGAATGTGGCCTAGAGATAACAGAAGCCCACAGGAAAAAGCCAAGGAAAAAACAGTAAAGTAACAATTCAGATAAGGGCTTCTATGCTGCAACTTTGCTAAGACTGCATCCAGAAGTTAATGAGAACAAACAGAGATAGAAATGAAATTGTGAGATTTCCCAAAGAATTTTATACCCCCTTAGAAGCTTAGAAAGTTCTAGTTCTATCTGCTTTGCTGGGTGTTTTATGCTTTCCTTTAGCTAAACTTGACAATTCACAAAACAATAGACTACGACAGAAGTCCTTTGAATCTGTATAAACACGGAATAGACTCCATTACTTTCCTAATGTCTTCAAAATTTCTTACTTGAAATTCCAAAAGTGCAAAAAAAGCATATTCAAATGTTGGGTCTCCTCTATTGAAGAGAAAAAAGATTCAAATCAATTCAGGAATAACTGAATTTGAAAACAAGTTCAAAAAATGGCCAAAAGGACAGAATCCAAATAACAATACTGCTCTGTAAAGAAAACAGAAAATGTTACAAGGAAATTTCAGTAAATATATAGCTAAAATACCCCATATCTCACATGAAACCCTTTTTTTTCTCCAAACAGGTAAACCATTTTAACAACTGCCAGGGAACAGATGGAAAGGTCCTGGTGGCATCACAGGGCATGTACACTAAAAGACAGGACTTGATTTTTTTTCTGTGGCTCTCAAGAAAAAGGAATGCCATAAGATCAACTCATTGAAGGGAATTTGTCAGCCCAGTACTACTGACACACAGAAAGTTAAACACTGAGGATGTCCATGACTAGAATTAGTAAATGTTTCCAGAGCCAGACTTTCCACTGTGCTTTTGTGATGAGAGATGAGCAAATCTTGGAAGCTGACTGAATAAACAGTATGCAGGCATCACTTGTCTACAAAGTGCACAGAAGTGTCTTTGCAGAATGTAACATTAATTCCTAAGCAGGAAATTGGGTGAAACAACAAAATCTTTCACTTGCACAGAGTCTTTCACATAAAATAAGTAAAATTGGCAAATGGATTTACCAGGAATTAATGTTTCAATAACATGAAAAATTGAAGGATTTTTTTCTTCCGTATCTAGCTAATATTATTCAAGGCAAGACTATGAAAAGCAGGAATTTCACTGAAGGTAATCACTGTATAGGAAGCAGAAATAAAGCAACCACATTAGATAGTTCAAAAGCACAGAGTACATGACATATTCAAAAAGAAATGAAGCAGTGCACAGAAGTGCTGAACTTCCAAGTATGTCTTTTAAATCTCTTAGTATGCTACTCAATTTTACTGAGTAAGAAAGTTACTAAACAATACACTATCTCTGCTAACAATAAATACATAATCTGATATCTTAAATGAGAACCAGTGATGGCAAGCTACTTTTCTTAATAGTTGTCCACCTACCACAAAAAACATCCACTTGGAAAAGTGTGTAGTGGTAGCAAAGGACAATATATACTGTTCTTTAGAGCCAAACTTTCACTCAGTCATACAAAAAAGAACATGCTCCAGGGCAGCAGAAACTTCCTCAGTGTTATACTTGAAAAAAAAAAAAATTCTTTTCCTCAAAACATTTTATAGCTATAACTTGGAAAAACCTTGAGATCTCCTGTTGAAACACAAGCACAATTATTCACTTTAATATAAAGTAATTATTAGTTTACATCTGAAAAAATTGTTTTATAATGAACCACATAGTCTTGATGCCTGGAAAGGCTGACCTGGAACAGACATTAAACAGAGGAAAAGGAATAAAATAGGTATTTATTGAAAGGATACACCTTGGGCAGTGCAAGAGTCCAGCCAGGGTTACACCCAAGTGGAATCCAAGTTCTTCTACAAATTGGGGTCAATTGTCTAAACACAGCTTCAGGTTATGAAGTCTCAAACTCTTGGCTTGCCCCCTTTTCCTTTGCTGTTGTTTCTGCTTTTTGGGTGAAGGCTGTCCTTGATTCTCTAAATGGGAAGGGATTGTTTTGTCTAACTACCCTGTGAAAAGAACTTACTAACACCTAACATGAAGTTTCAGAGTTACATACCAAGCAGCAGAGAATCTGAAAAATATAAAAGCTAAAACCCAAGACATCAGTCTCAGTAGTAATATACTTCATTTACCTTTAAGAAACAACTCTCAAACTTTAAGTTACTGACTGAATTTCAGCAGAAACACACACAACAGTGAAATTCTAATTATGAAATATTTTATTTATTAAAAAAATCATTAGGTAGCTATGATTGATTTTATCTTTTTTAATGCAGGTATACTGATGCCAGAATTCCAGAGAAACTTTCATGGCGAGGAGACAGGGCAAGTCACCTCATGCAGAACAAGTTCCACATTTACTGGTCCAGAAATGTACCCTTCTGTAGCACAATCTACTGCTTTACAGGAGATTAGCTATTATATGTAAAAGTTTGCTTGCAAAAGGCTTAGAAGAAGGATAAAGGTCAAGTCATATCTGACTACCTTTGAAACATCTCAACAATCCAGTCGTTAAAACTAATACATTACACACTGTCACCTTAATCTTACTTAAACTGACCAGAGTTACCACTAAAATTTAGTAAGCATTTCAACATTTAACATAAAAAAAATACTGGTGTTTCATGTTCTGCTAAAATCCATTTTGATAAATTAATCTTGTATTTTTTACATCAGCTTCTTGTAACAGTCTTCTTAAAGATTTCTAAAGAACCACTAAGCAAAGAAAATGAATGCTTCTTAGCAATTTTGCAAAGGAAAAAAGGCCAAAAAATTAACTCAACCAACCTTTTAAACACCAAGATTTGAGTCACACCACTCCACATTGCCCTGTGACCTATTCACAGCTGAAAAATCAACAGAAAACGTAAACCATAAATTACTCATAATTAGAGAAAAAAAACTTCCTTTCTTCAGCATGAAATATATTTAAATGTATTTTCAAGTAAGATTGTTTACATGGAATGAGTTTTACACTATACATGTTTTTTGATGTTGAAGCATATACACATTCTGCCACAACCAACACACTTAAATATCTGTACATTATTTACATTTTTAATTATTTTACAAAGCTCCAAAACACCAGCATCATTTACCTATATACATTTTAAACTGGAGTGCAAAATGTTTACGGCTCTTTAACTCAGGAATTTCAACATAAATCCTGCTCAGTTCTTCCTTAATTCAGTGGAAGTGGGTGTTAACTTTGTTCCATGCCAGCCATCAGTGACAAAGCTAAAGATTCCACTGTGAAACAAACCATTAAACAGTCGTTAATATTTGCATTTTCAGCACACTGCAAACATTTATTGCAATATTCAATTCTGTCCTTTAATAGAAGATACCAGTTTACTTTTTAAATTGTAGTACTTTGGGACTTCAGACAGTAAGACATTTTGTAACTCCCTGACAGCTTAGATAATATTTCACCACATTCATCATCAGCTAACCGTTAGTTATTTCATGGGGCAACAACTGATAAGAAATTAGCTCCTTTGTTTGAAATGCTGTTTGTATGCAAAAGAAAAAGTTGTGGAGGTTTATATACAGCAAGGCATTCTCACAGAGGGTTCTGCAAACAAGCTCTTGTAGATGTGAGGAGCAGTGATGATAGATATTGCCTATTTTAGATACAGACGCATTTAAGTTGGAAAAGACCTTTAAAATAATGAAGTCCAAACATTAACCTAAGTCTGCCCAGTTCACCCCTAAGTCATGTCTCCTAGGCACACCTACAGGTGGTGTAGAAACCAGGGAGAACATCCATCTGCATCCCTGCTAACCCTGATGCCCCACAAACTCAGTGAGCAGTTGCCTCCCTAACTCAAACTGGCACTGATTAACAATTTAAGCTCATACCAGGTTTTAAGTGGAAGCATAGATATGTCATCCTCTGCTGTTTCTATTGCCAAGGAAGTAACTTCCAACAGATGGACAGAGCCAAGCGCCCAGTGCAGTTGCAGCTGAGGCACCATAACACTAAGATCTTATCTGCTCAAGATACATCACAGTTGTCATTCCCAATGCCAACAAAAAGAATACTCTTATATGCCCTCAGAACATAGTTTCATTAGTTTGGAAAACTGCTTGTCACTTGCTTGGCTACACACCTTCCCCTCATCAAGTAAACAGATAAACTGAAGATAGCTGTCACAGAAGAGCTTGGCACAAATAGTCTAAAAAAATAATGACTAACTCAGTAAGAGATAAGTCTTGATATTATTTAAAATGCGCCAACAAACATTAGAACAGATTAAAACATGAATGCATTCCCAGCAAACTTGTGTAAGTGCAGGTATTTGAAAAGCCTCATGTACTTACAGTGGGGAAAAGAGCCTCGACAGACAGCTTTGTTGAGAACAGTTACAAGAAACATGTGACAGTTTTTAAAATCTGATTCCATCTTCTCTATGGATTCCATCCTACAAAACAGTTTAACAGAGGAATGCTTAACAGACCAGCCCCTATGTTATCTTCAAAATATGACCAAAATTTCACAGTAAATGACCAAAGTACTCTTTACATAAAATTCTGGCTTGAACTTACAATACTTCAGTTATGCCTGCATATGCTACTTCTAAAAAACAAAGGCAATTTTGACAGGAGCACCTAAGCACCACGAAAGGGGCATTAATAATTTCCTCATCATTTTAGAAATCTCTGCAGTGACTTGGAGGAGCTGTGTGATTCTAATGGACACCTATCATTCCTACATTGGTTTGTAAGCAAGAGTCTTTCATGGTCCTTATTGCTTTAGAGGTCCTTGGGGTCAGTCCTGAAAAATATGAAGTAAGCCAGTTTACACCAGCTGGCTTCAGGACCATTCATCAGCTTCTGAGTGTTCGACATAGCCTTGGAGACTTGCCCAGTACCATTCATCCTCCAAGCAGCAGGTTGCACAAACAGAAGTACAAATGGGAAAAGGAGTGGTTGCAAAAAGGGATCTAGGGGTGCTGGTCAACAAGAACTCAACAGGAGTGAGCAGGGAGGATGCCCAAGCAGCCAGAAGAGCAAACCCCACCCTGGGGTGAATCAAACACAGCACAGCTAGATGGACAAAGGAGGTGACTGCTTTGCTGCATTCAGCATTGGTGCAGTCTCACCTAAAGGTGCAGCTCTGGACACAGAATCATACTCTGCAAAATTATGACCATGTAGAATTTCATATATGTGTACTTACTTCCAAGCCCCTAAGCCAGCTTGCCAACGGTCTGCAAACATCAGTACTAAATTTAATACTTTCATTATAGCTTCCTTCACAAAGCTAACCTAAAATAATTAAAATGCAAGGAGTTAAGTCAGAAATTCATTGTTAAGCATAATAATTTTCATTATTACACTGCAATACAATGGTTTCACATGCCATTTAATCTGCCTGTAAAAACAATCTCCTAAGTACAATGTGATTCTTTCAAAATGAAGATGTTTGTATTTGTTCCCCAATTCATTTCCCAGCTGACTACTTGGATGTGGACTTCAGACAGTTATATGCAACCTTGTAACATTTTACAAGGCTATCCAGTTATCTCCATTCCCTGACATATCACTGTGTATAACCTTCCTAACATTAACAAGCCTCAGTTAGTTCAAAACCTCCCATCTTCTAGAAACAAACAAGTCAGGTAGTACCCAATACAAAGAATTTAATTTTATCCTCTTTCCTTGATAGAATTGAGCTGAGAACAACAAGGGAAACTGGATCTCAGTGTGACTAGCTACCACTTCCTCAAGAGTACCTACATATTGCTTAGTATGTATGCTGCAAAACAGCAGAATCAGCACAAAACTACTTTCTTGTCATGGTAACCCAATACATCAAATATACTAATTTTTTACCCACCTTTTCTCTCAGTAAGCAACGATCATGAATCGTAGATAGGTATCTGTAATGAATCTTTATCAACTGATCTAAATCTTTGGCTTCCTCTACCTGATGCTGAAACTCCAAGCCTGTACTGTGGAGAATCTTAAAAAGAAGATCAATTATTAAAGTTATTAAATTCAATGGTGCACACAAGTGATTATGACTCTCTTCCAATATATTTTTAAAGACCATGAAATTGCATGATTCATCTGCTCTTCCCTCTCAAATTTTAGGATTAGTCTCCAAATTACCATCAATAGCAAAAATTTCAAGCTCTTGTCATATTCCTCACATAAACAGATACACTGCCACTACACAAGGGCACAGTGACTACCCCCAGAGAGACTGAACTGGGACATACACCAATTTTATTAAAAGCAAAAATGGCAATAATAAAGCACATATGTATGTACAGGCATTGCCTTTGTATTTGGAAAGTCACGTATACACTTTGTACTAAAGATTTTTGAGAAGAATCCATCTAACTAAAATATCCATTGTAACACTTTCATAAGCATAATAGCTCTTAAATTACAGCTTACAGAAACCTTTTCACATTACTGTGCTTAAGTCACCTAGCACTAAGAGAAACAGACAAAAGAATCAGTAATACCAAAGATCAATCACATGCATATAGAACTTCTCATGCATTTTTAGAATTACTGATTTAAAATGGCCAAGTTGAAACTGAAACACAGAATGAAAATGCAGAAAGGACATCATATGTACATTTTGCTTTTTGTTGGGAGGAGGTTAGGTTTTAAAGGAAAATGAATACTGCATCTCCAGTTACAAGCTTCTAACATAAATAAATTGTGATATAAGACAAACCCTAGTCATGATGTAGTTGTGCAGGCTGTTGACAAAATGCATAAGTTTCACTCTTAAGAGGAACATGCGATGTATTTGTTGTTTTATACTTTCTTTTTGTGGCCCAAATACAGAAAGAGTTCCTTGTTCTAATGAAGTTCCTTCCTTAACCTGTGAGTTTTCTGCAGCAGAGACAAGTTCTTAAAAAAAAAAAAAAAAAAAAAAAAAAAAAAAAACAAGAGTGTTGAGCTTTTTGGGAAAAGAATTAACCAAAAAGTCATAAAGTTTAAACAGCAAAAACCCACATACTTTTAGGAAGATAATTACTTAGCTGATGTGCAAAATACAGACGACCCCTTCAACTTTCTAATTTATTTTTCTAGGACATGAAGCCTATATCCACTTTACATGGGACAGGAAGAGTATAAACATTAACTTGGTGAAGGAAATACTAAAAATGTCTTTCTGTAATCATCCAACAGTTTACTGTTTCAATCTCAAATAAAGTATTTCTTTCATCATGTTTTCTTAATTTGTCTGCAAAGTATTAATCATAAAAAGACTATACATAAACATTAGGGTGTGGTAGACAGTCTTTCTTTCAACAGCACAGTCTGTAGAAAGAAGTGACAATTTTCCAATATAACTAACAAGACTTGAATTAGAGACAAGGGGAATGCATGAATAGAGCTGTCCCTGAGGCTGAAAAGACATGAAAAACACACCCAGCTTAATAAACATACGTAATTTGTGACACTAACAGAGATCATTTTATAAAATGAATCAAAATTCTAACTAGTTTATACTACTTACTGCAGAAAGCAGAAGACTAATCATATCCTTAGACCACAAAACAGTATCTTTCATTGAAGAAGTATCTTACCATCAAATCGTAGAACATCTAGACTATACTTGGCCCACTTTATTTGCAGCAAGAGCAGAAAAACTTGATTGTAAATTTTTTGGCATTCTAAACTTATAACTATATCCACAGGCCAAGGAACCTAGGAGGAAGAGAAGATAATAAAGACAGAAAACGTAAGTCATTTTAATACAACATCTTAAATCTGTTCTAGAGTAAGAAGTGCAGCAATTTTAACTCACTACCTTGTAACTCAATGTCAAACCATCTAAGGTGTGGACAGGAAGTTTCTTCTTTGCTGTATCAACACTTTCAAATGATATTGACAACCTATGCAAGGAAACAAGTAATTGGTGAGAATCTGTTTTAAGTGAGTAGTTAGTTTGACTAATTTCTATTTCTCACTGCTGACCACTAACTTGGATTAGGAGGACTTGGGTACGAAAGAGGACAACAGCTCAAAACTTCATGAAAACACATTATTTTAATGAGTACACAATAATTAGTATTGTGCTATGTAAGTTAAGTACATTAATACAGCTAAGTGTGAAAGAAACATAACTAAACACTTTACCTTGCACTGTCCTCTGGATAGCGTTGTCCAACTGCTTCTTGTAGGTGAACATTTAAGAAAGCAACATTCTGCCAAGTTTCCTTTTCTCTAATTTTGTCAAAAATAGATGTATAGAAGTCATACATGGTATCTCCAGCTTCAAGTAAGAAAAAATTTCTCATTGCCTGCAAATATTCTACAAGCCTGAACAGGAGAAACATATAACATTTCCTGAGTCTCATACAAATGAATGCAAAACACAACTGTTGCAGAAACAAAAATCTTTAAAACTCTTCACAGCAAAAACTCAGTAGTGAATAGAAACATAACAAAGCCTACAGTGAATCCTTTGTTTAACCAAGGCATTTTTCCCTGTAAACTTTAACAGCTCCACTAACTCAACTGGAAGCTATCCTAAAGGCTAGGTAATTCTCAGAAACAGCATAGTTTGGAAATCCTGTCCCCCTCCCTAAAATTAATTTAAAATAACAATGCTACTAAGAAATACTGTTTGAAATAGTATCCCCACTAAACATCCACTGATGACAAATGACAGCTTTGCTGTTGATTCAAGCTAGACCAAGTTTGCACCCAAGTCTGTCATGCCAGATCCCCCTTTTCTCCTTAATGACATTATAGCCATTTATCAAACTGGAGTAGAAACACAACAAGGAATTGCTTCTTTTAATGATTACATACCTCTGGTAACCAAAAAACAAAGTTAAGGGAAAAGAAATCTACTTTCTTACCTATAATCCTTCTTTAAAGTTTGCATCAAATTACCACAGCATTCCAAGTATTGTTTGTCTATGTGAGGATAAAGACAAGACCTCAGTGTCAGTTCAAAGGTCTGGCAGGTCACGGATTCTGAGGATCTATCCACACAGACATCCCCACCAGTAAACTTCTCATGAAAGTCACTCTGTTCCAAATATAATCTTCAAAATAAAACAAGATACTTAGGGAAGAAGGCTCATTATTCATACAAGGTATAAAACAATGTCATACTTTCAAAGAGTCGAATCAAACTTGGGTCCTCTGCTCTAAGATATATGGTGCAGGGATAATACAAGCTGATTATAAGCAAAGTATGTATCCAGCCTATAAAGTGATCAATCATAGTGTTTGTGTATCACCAGACTTAAGAGTATCACAGAGGAGAGATTCTACAAATTACATAACTGCTTAAGGCATACTTCTGAAAAACATCAAGTTCAAATTTTACACAGCTTACTAAACATACCCATTTTTATAGGAGCTTTTAGAACTACATTGTACATGTACAGCACTTGGATGAGCTTCCCAGGAAAGAAAAATAAAATTAAAGAAACAAAGTAAAAATTCAACCAACAACCACAGAACAAACAAACCGGAAAAAAATCCAACCAAAAACCACCCCACATATGGAAAACTGGTTTGAGGACTCTTAATTGTGGGGTCCCTACATATTATCTGTAATATTATATGATGGGAAGAGAGTATCTGTGGTCAGATTTGGTAAGTTTGTTTTTACAGAGAAGGTATCAAATTACTGTAATATTTTATAAAAAGCTAGCTGCCAGTTCTAACCACTCTAAGAAAAAGTTTGGCTCATAGCAGCTATTGCCTGGATAGCCTGAATGAGCTGGATGCTGAATTAATGTAGCAATTCTGACAACTAGAATAGTCCCAATAAACAAGGGTAACTAAGTCCTCCTATGATTTCTTTAAAACAAGTTCCTGTTTTTAATGTCAGTTTGAAAACATGCAAATACACAGATAGTATTTAGTAAAAACATAAATAGCTATTTTCTTATTTGTAAACCTATAATAAGATTTCCAGAGTTTATCTTTCCTTCTAATTTCCAAGACATTTATACTCTCTAAAGGACTTCCCTCACTATGAAGAGTGCAGAATTTTTATGCAAGTAACATAAATTTTGGAAGGTTTTACAGTAAAATTATTTAAGCACAACAAAACTGAAGGTGCATTCTTCTAAGAATATACTTGGTGCAAACAAAAACCAAGCAAACTCATTGAAAAGTTCAGATTTTACAATGGCATTCACTATTAAACCAATTATTTGCTAAAAGCCTGCTATGATAAAGACTACTCCAATTTTCTATGTTTCCAATTGCAAGTAGCACATTCTTCACTGATTTTAATTGTTCTTCTTTAACCATGCAGAAGCAGAGTGTATTTAGTCTCCATCACTGACTGTTGGTGCTCATCTTTATTCTGAACTTGCTTGTTTTCAGTAGCAGCAGCTGCAATGAAAATGTGATCTACCAAATGTCACCAAGCTGAATATCATTCTCAACAACACAGCAGGAAGATCATTCATTTACCTGGCAAAATTAATAGCCAGCAGTGGGTCATGGACATCATCCAGTTCCAAGTGCCTTTCTGCTATAGACTGCATCTTTATCAGGCTCTGCTTTGTGGCCTGCTGTTCTGTGATAATGTCTGGAACAGACTCCTCCCCATGCCGCAGGCGAGACTGCACTGACTCCAGGAACAGTGTATATAAACTCTTCCGTTCAGCATCTGAATTGGGCAACACATTGCAGAAAACATCATCTGAATAAAAGAATTCCACAGTCCAACATTCAAAAGCTAACTTTTAAAATACTACATTCAGACCACCATTCAGAAAACAAAATATCCTCAAATACATATTTTTGAGATTGCGAAGAACTTCCTACTTCAGGTGCAAAGGCAGTTAATTTTCAGCAGCCAACAATCTTTCAGTATTTACTGAAGTGAGTCTCCAAAAGAATTTAAACTACCTTGATTCTTAAACATGAAGAAGCAACAAAATGAAAAAAAAAAATTATTTTGTTTCCTTAAAAAAAAGGAAAAAAAACCAACCCAAACCCAACATTAGTTACAACGTTGTATTATGTTTTACAATCACTCAAGAGGAATATGCTAGATATCCAAACATCTTTGATCTACTTATGAGTAAGCTTTATAAAAAAATTCCTCATGCCATCCTAGATTACACAACCACTGAATAATGGAAAACAATTATTTATAAAAAAACACCAGTTTTGCTATTAGAACAGACAAACTGCTTTTCTCTCATTGCAAAAAAAAAAAAAAAAAAAAATTGTTTTATAAGCACAAGAAAAGAAGTTTGAGAAAAATTTAAAGTAATGAAAAGAACATGGAGCTCTCAACTTATTCACTTTGTTCTTTTCACTTTTTTTGCATTGGAAGAGTGTCTTCCATCGGACCTGAAGTTACCAACCATGATTCTGTCATTCAACAGTGTTCTGTTATTCTAAAGCCAGAGGAAGCCCATTACCAAAAATGCACCCATACTGTGAGACAGCTGAAAGCACAATGGTGTAAAAACAGACATCTCACCTCTTGATGCAGCCTGCTGTGGAGAACCATCTTTGCACTGAAGGTTCTTCAACAGCTGCATGGATTTTCCAGCCATGATAATTTGCTTTAGCACAGGTTTCAGAAAAGAAACCATTGTGTGCTGTCTGCTTGAAGGGGCCTGATCACTACCAGAACTGGCACTGGCATTATCACTCATCTTCTCTTCATTCTCTGTCTTTTCTGACACACTATATAACGTGTAGGTAGCATACCAAAAATCTCTGTGATTAACTGGAACGTTTTTGTTTCTGCAAAGAAATAAAAATCTCTTGAGTATTTTCTTTTCCAAAAGGAAACTCCATTATTAGAGGTATGTATCCTCTTTGTTCTCTGCTTTGCCTTTCTCTTCAAACAGTCATGAAGCATCTTCAAAACTGTATTAAATTAGCTCATCCTGATTTGTAAAATACCTAGACACTGAAAAGGATGAACAATTAACTCATGGGAGATAAAACAACTGTACAACAAAATAAACCCCAACAGCAAGCCAATAGTGCAATTATAATTAAATTTGTCCAGGATGTTAACTATTTACAGTAGCATGCATCCTTAGTATCAAATGATGAGTGACTGACTTGCAGACTTATTTAAAACCTCAAACTGAAGTAACTACTACTAGGAAAGCCAAAAAATTCTAGACTAGGTGAAATTCAATTTGTAGTTCACTTTGGATTTTTTCCTTGCTTACATCAGATACACAGTTTGGTCTTTGAAGTCAGATGGAAAAACCAAAATTAGATCATTAAAATTAGGTAATTAAAATGAAGCATAAATATAAGTTGAAATCAACCCTGTTGGTAGCATTGAAAACACAACTATAGAATCACAAGAAGAGGACATAATAAGGATGCTAAGGATCTCTGCCACTAAAGAATTATTACAATAGTACTCTAGAGCTGTTGTCTTACTTCATGTTCACCTCAACATGTGTTAACAGACACAGGTTCAATTAAGTTTGGCAGATAGGCAAAAATAGATTTGTAATTACAAGCCAGAACTTTAATTTCTGTACTCTCTTCCCACTCCAAGCTGTCAAAAAAGGGACCAATAAAATGTACCATAGCAACAGAACAAAAATTAACAGCTCAAGTAATGTTTAGGATATACACATGCAATTCAAGACACCATATTAATTTTACAAGTCAGAAGCAATGAGTATTTTAATTCCAAACAGCATTTGATTCATAACAACTTAAGATCAGTAGAAGAATTTAAAAGTAAATTTTGGAATTTTTACAAATGTCTTTGGTTTGAAAAATAGTTAACTGCTTCTAAAAAAAAATCAGTACCCTCAGAGTCAGCCTGCTCTTTATTTTCTATAGATAGAAAAAAAACCCCAAAATAATTGATTTCTACTCTAGAACTCTAGAATTGATTTCTACTCTACTCTAGTATGTGGTAGAGATCCATATCTATGTAATTTCCCTAATGGGAAGTTTGAGACAAATTCCAGAAGTATGACTAAGAAATTATTTCTTAAGCAAAATACCAAACGTGAAAACCTACTTTTACTGTTACCCTTTACCCTAGTTTCTACAACAGGTTTACTTGCACAGCATTTTGTGTGTCTAGTATCAAGTATCCCTACCTCTGAATAATAAATTCCTTCGCAGGATCAAACAAATTACCATGGACTATCCACTCATCCACTGTCTGCAAGTATGGCCTCACTGTTTCAACCCAGAGAGAGAACAAGAGGGATACCTGAATTTAAAAGGGAAAATGAAAAAATACAAAACTGCCTGAATGTCTTTATAACAAGCATTGAAAGCAATATCATTAAGTCTAATCTCTAAATTGTGCAATCACAGTTTATAATATATACATAACTACACTTCAAGAATTTTCAAGATAAAATGTTAAACTAAAAATTACTTTTTTTTTAATGAAAACCTGTATTGTTCATGGTTTCCCTTGTTACTTTTGTAATCACAAACCCAAACAGCACTTTCTCAGTCTAACATCTCTGAAACAGTAAGATGTAGTCATAAAACACCCTGTGGTTTCATAACATCGAAATCAGGAAAACAAAAGGATATAATGATATCAGCTATATTTTCAATAGTATAATCAAGTTACTATAAAAATCCATACCCCCACATTTCAGCATGAACTTGAATTATGCAGTTGTAGAAACAGGAGGGAAAGCTATTTCAAAGTTCCCTCTTTCAAAACAGCCTCCTGGCCTCTGATTTTCCACAGTCCTTCCCCTCAGTTCTCAAAAAACACTGCTCTTGATCATCTTGTAGATCCATTTTCATCCAGGTTGGGTGAACTCATGTCATACAACAGTAATGCATAGTTACTAAATCTAGTAACTAATTTAGTTAGTTCTAGCATGTGGTTCAATTAAGGAAGGACTCATTTTCCCTACCGTTTGCTCAGATGCCTCTCCAACACTGTCATATTCAAGAATTGCTTTGTAGAGGGTATTAAGCAGATGAGATGCTCGTACAACGTTTCTAGTATCAGGAGGCACTTCTGCTACTCCTGTGCTGAACACCTTGTGAAGTACCTTCAGCTGTGCCAGTCTCGGAGACAACTTATCTATTACTATTGAAAGTGTGACTGTTTTATCTGGAAATAAAAAAAAACCCAAGATGAATAAAATAACATCCAATAAAAAAGCATATTTTGTCAGTGTTAATCATTTGTGTGGCCCCCTCATGCAAAACTTCCCTTGCACTGTACCTTTGTTGATTATGCATTTTTCAATTTCAGTAAGTTCTTCTTTAAAGCTAATGAAGTATTTGTACAAAGCCCACATAAAAGCTTGGTAGGTTCTGAATGGGGCTTCAGTAGTCTTCTTTGGAGTGGAAACTGTTCCATGCATTATGCTTTCTGGGCTGTGTCCCATCACTTCATCAATAAACTTCTGTAGTCTAAACACAACTTGACCATATGCTGCTATCTGTTCCAATACAGATCTCAGGCAATTCTAAAAAAAAAAAAAAAAAAAAACAAACCAATCTTTTAGAATCATCTAACAAAAACTGTATTTCATAAAGCCTAAAAACTGAATTACAATATTAGTTTTATGAATTAAAATATTATAAAATTCTGCAATTGCTATTGCTTCATCACATTCTCAGATATAGGAACAGCTCATTCAGTTTTATTAAGCCAGATGCTCTTATTTAGACAAAGCACAATTGTAGAAATATGTAGAAAAACTGTAGGAATTTCCACAAGGAGTTTAATTTCCATAAGGAGTTTAATTTCCCACAAATTACATCTTTTTAATTATATATGCCTCTGAGATTTAGAAACAACTTACATGGGTTAAATGAGTTACAATAATATCATTCCGCACAGTCACTTTTCCATCATTCAGCTGAAATATAAAAAGCTTTTTCACTCCTGAAAGTAGCCTTGAAAAGAAACAAAAAGAGTAATAGTTTTCCCCCTTAATGGACTTATATTTAATTAATAAAAGAACTAGCTCTCCCTTGCCTAGAAGTTTATTTTCTTCGACTAACAGGAGACCACAGATCAAGCACAATGCTATTGGTACTGTAAGTTGGTGCCAGAACAGTAACACACTGGCATGAAGTAAATATTTTCTGAAGTTTCTTTCCAGTTTAGATAATTTCCAGCTATAGGATGACTCAGCCTGCTTTTTAAAACTGGACACTGTTTTATAAATTTATAGGGACAAGATAAGAACAAATTGATTCTTTTTAACAATTAAACTTGAATAATCAATCCCAAAAAGAAGCAATAAGCTACTTTCTTCTTTGTGAATCACAGAATGGAAGGGACCTTAAAGATCATCAAGTTCCAGCTTTCAGGCCATGAAGTGACCCCCCTCTCACCAGACCAGGCTGCTCAGTGCTCCATCCAACTTGCCAGGAATGGGGCACTCACAAATTCTCTGGGCAACCTGTTCCAGCGCCTCAAATGTGAATGGTTAACACACATATGCAGCATTTTTTTCTGTCAGACACAGTACAATTTAAAAGCTCAGTAATAATTCCTTCTTCAGACATCTTCAAACACAGCCCTCTCATTTCCTTAAGAGAAATACTAAGAGTCAAATTGCAAACTTTGTGATGCTGCACTTACCAAAGAGTTTCTCGTATAACCTGAGTTTCCGTGACCAGTGTCCTCTCTTCTGGCACATACAAAGGATCACTGGTGTACAAATGGTGGTCCCTTAGAAAAAAAGGAAATTAAAACAATTTAATGGCTGAAATAACAGCTGAATCACCTGAAAGTAAGAATGAAGCAATAATCTTTAGGCTCAGTTTTCATCTGCTCACATCTGAGCAGATTCAATGCTCATGGGGACATTTTAAGTATATAAAAAAGCAGGTTATTTTCATATTGTTAAGCAAGATACTGTGGAAAACACTCAAATACCATCTTGTATTGCATAGCCAGACAAGAAATTAAGTAGCAAATGCCTGAAGTACTGAATTTCCAATATTTCAGGGCAGGAGGGGCAGGGTTTGGGTTTGTTTTTTTCAATGATTCAGTTATTTCTCATTCAGTGCCGTGAAAAGTTAACACTACTTTATACAAAAAACACTAAGCTAAAAAATAAAAGACCAATTTTCCTAACCCATATAAGAAAATTCTCTTTAGCTCAAAAGTTTACTTAAGAAGTGGAAACTTTCATAGCCACCTAAGAATTTTCTCTTATGATCCTGTTTAATGCAATTCTTGTTAAACCATCCTCAGTATCTTTACATGTTTTAGCAAAGTATAGAATGATTATTTACATTTTTAGTATTTTTACTCATTAATATCATCAGTGGCAAAAGTTATGCAATCATGCTCAAATTTAAAAAGTCCAAATTAAGTAATACTTGTTATATATCATATATATATGTAAAACATACATCTCCTGAAAACACTGCAGCATTGCTTCACTCATGTTACCCATTTTCTAATATTTACTGCAAACTGTGGTTCATAACAGGCTAGACAACCACCTTGTACTAAAATAACTCCTTGATTGAGAAATTCATTAAATTAAGAAAATAAAGGGCAAATCTAATGAACTTCATTACTGATACATCAAAATTTGGGACAGGAAAGAATGAGACTCAATTTTATTTTTAATTGTCATTTTCTTTCCAAGGCCATGGCAGATTATGGCAACATACTGTTATAAGTTCCTTCCCCACACAAAATTTATGTTTAGCTTTGTAAGGCAGGCATCAGAAACATTTAAAAACAATTAAGCATTTAAACATTAAGGGACTCCTCACTTCCAGGACCATTTACAACACATGTATATTAGGTCCTCAGAGACTTTCATAAGGGTCAAGCCAAACAAAATTCAACAGTAAGATTTTTATCTTTGAAAAATGAAATCCCTCTCTCTGACATGAGAAACTTAACAAAAATTTTAAAAAAAGGATAAGAATCTATTAATAGAAAAAGCAGCTCATTTGTTCATCTTTCTAATTTGCATCCCTTTAATTCTGTTCTTAAGTAAATTGTAACAGCTATAATATCTTTAAGTTTCCAACAAGAAGAGCCTTAAAAAGTGAGTATTTAGCATTGTATACCAGGAAGGAATTTGTAAGTGATATTGTTTTCTTACCAGACAGCAGCCAGGTTGGAATGCAAGTGCAAGCTATGTGAAAAGCGAGGAGCCCTTCCTGTCCAGTACTGAGGAACCACATGCTGCTCCAGCCAGCTGCGGGCATCAGGCTCACCGACTGGGAAAACACATGACAGGCAGCAAAGTGTCTTTATTTATGCAGGAAATGCTTACAAAACACAGGAAGATGTTATTAATAAACCTATTCACTCAGCTGCTGAATCACAGATCTTTTCAAATGAACTACCATTGACATGCACTTAACACTTTACTCCACTGGGAATTTAATACCACTGTGCACAAATTAATTTACACAGAAATGCCACATTTCCCAAATGTTGCAAAAGGCCTAAAAAATAAGCTCTGTTCAGTACTGGTGAGACCTCACCTGGGTACTGTGAGCTGTTCTGGGTACCACAATATAAGAAAGGTCTATTAGAAAGTGTCCAAATGAGGGCTACAAAGACAGTGACAGCCCTAGAGGGGAAGCCCTATGAGGAGCAGCTGTGGTCACTTGGTCTGTTCAGCCTGGAGAAGAGGACACTGAGGGGAGACCTCACCATGGTCCACAGCCTACTCATGAGGAGAAGTGCAGGAACTGGTCTCTTCTCTCTGGTGACCAGTGATAGGGCCCAGGGAATGGCCTGAAGCTGTGTCAAGGGATGTTTAGGCTGGATACTAGAAAAAGGTTCTTCACCTAGAGGGTGGTTGGGCACTGCAAGGCTCCCCAGGGCAGTGGTCAGAGCACCAGCCTGACAGAGTTCAATAAATGTCTGGAAAATACTCTCAGGCACATGGTGTGACTCTTGGGGATGGTGCAGTACAGGTCCTGGAGCTGACTTCAATAATCCTTGAGAGTCTCTTCCAGCTCAGGATATATTATTCTCTATGCTTGAAGATTTATACAGTTTCCAATTTTTTTCTCAAAAATGTGCTTCTGCCTCAGGCAATTCTCAAATGCTATATACAAAAACAGGCTGACTAAAAAAATAAACTGCCAAATGTCATCAACTTTATCACTACATTCCTTTTTATAAGACATTTAGTATATACCCTAAAACGGTTTTTTATAAAATATGATTGCCAACAGAACTTTATTTAATCCAAATTAGATAGCTACTACTTATATACACTATGCAGCTGCCATGTGCCAGGTAAATTGTACCCCACAATATTTTATGAAAAGAAGTACAGCTACATTTAATACTCTCTGAAGTTATTCAAGCAAAAGCCACTAGTGTTTTAACTAAATAAACCTTTTTTTTTTTTTCAGAAACATTTCATACCCACAACTGAGCTAACTGTTTATGTTGGAAAATAAATTTTGTTTCAGCATTCTGATACTTAATAATCAAACTTTACTCTAAGTTCTCATTTCTATATTGGAATATCCATGTAAATTTCCACAGGAATGAGCAGAACTCTTCTCCATTAGCAGTAACAAACCAGATCAAACTTTCAAAATTGTTTCTTAATGTAAAAAAACCCCATCTGTAATGAACAGTAACATGCATCTTACATTACAATTGTAGATCTGTAACACAATAGCTCACTGAAGAATAATAAACTGTATTACCTTGCTACATTTTAGTAACTATATCAGAAAAATTACAGCTTATTCTAACCTTTCCAGGAAGCATTAGGTACTGTCTTCTTATTTGGATCTTGGTCTTCTAAAGGTGTCCTGTCTACTTGAATTCCCGAGTCCTCCCTGCTCAAGGGCTGAGTGTCCTCTTCCTCTTCACTTTCTCCAGACCAATCCTATGAAGTGCAACAAACCCCAGGATACTTCAGTACAACACAGCAGACACATCTATATTCAGCTCCTATTCAAGCCAACCATTAACTATTCTTTTTTACACTGTAAAGTAAATTCAGGACACTAGGAATACAAAACTGTCTAACAAAGAATGATTTAAGTTACACACGACATTAATAACCAGCAAATGAGAGATCTGGAAAAGATCACAGAACAACAGCAAGTTCTGATTAGGTGGAAGGAAGGGTCAGCAAAAGCAAACAGTTTAACTGCAGGACTAACTCAAAACATTGTGAAAAACAAAAGCATTTGTATTACTATTATTCTTCTTGGGTCTGTGTTATTTCATGGATTAAGCAGCGTACTGGGGAATCCTGCAAGAATCAACATGCAGAGCACACAAACTAGGACAACTCAATCAGGTCTCTAACACACTCCAAACCACTTTATACAGTTGGGGTTTCTACCTTAAGAAATTACTTACTGGTGTATCTATGCCAAAGTAAATTTCTTCTCCTTCCATCAAATACTTTCCCCAATCAAATTCTTCTTCTTTTTCTAAGAGAAATATAAATATAAAAATAGTAAATATCACATAACTCTGACTTTCTTTTCCTCTAAAAAAACTTCCAAAATTAAAAGTATGTTGATACTCTATAGCTAAAACAAAAGACACTTCCATTTAAGGTTACACCACTGTTCCATTAACAAGGTTATGCACTTTCAACATGACATAAATTGTGACGTATCAACCATGTATATCCATTATTAATTATCAACTTTATTGCTTACACACTCAAAATATGTAACACAGCGTGCCATCAGCACATTTAACTATATTATGTTACACTACCCTATACCTCAATCCTGGAAAAACATGCAAGAATGCAACAAACTATTTATTGTGACTAATAAGTCCCATTTAGCTCAATGGAAACATTCTAAATGTATAATTTAAATATGCACAAGGATCCCAGACTGTAAACAACATAAATCAAGAACTGTCTTACTCTCCAAAAACGACACCACATATCTGTGATGTGTGATACTTTCAAAGTAACAATCACACTTACAACATATGATATCTTAAACGTGAAGCTTACTCAACTGTAATTAGTGTTGTTTGAGATAACTTCTTCATATTCACATTCCTGGAATGGGCTGAAAGTGCATTCAAAACACCGCCGAGGGAATGTGCAGAGATCATTCAAAAAGGAATCTTAAGATGCAAGATTTTCTTTAGGTTAGTCTGAAATATTCTTCTTTCAGTCTATGATACAACACTGTAAACAAATGGGGGATGGTATCCACTCAAACTTAAGCACAAGCCTCATTTTCAGGCACTGAGTGAAAACGTCCTAGTTTAGAAAGCAGGCAGCTGGGATCTCCCTCTGGAAACCTTCAAATGTATCTCCCTTTCCTTGATTATGTAGGAAACGTATGAATTTACATCACCAAAACTTTTTCAAGAGATCTAATATTGAGGTGCAAGACAGAGACTCAGGATAGAAGTCCACTGTCTGTCTTTGAGCATGTAAGCACTGCTGAACAGGTGGAGAACGTTTCTTTGTGATAGTGGTACAAGTCAAAGAGAGTTCCCAAGATACTTCAGTGGCTGGAAAACTTAAGTGATGCAACAAAAACAGGGATAGGAAAGACTTGCAAGCTATTTTAAATGCATAAATTATAAAGACAATCAATAAAGCAATATGAAGTGAAGGAGATAATAAAATGGAAAGGATAAACATCCTTCTTATCAGATTGCATTGTGGATTGTATCTTTCATTAGCCATATAAACATCTTGTAAACTTACCCACTTCTTTGACTCTTGGTTTCTCCACATAGGTGGTGTTGGATGGTGAATCAGACAAACATAACAGAAGAGACAGTATGGAATAGTGTGTGTCCGTCTTTAAAACACATTAGAAAAAAAGCAAGTCTGTAAGTGCTCTAAAATATTTTGCTTAGTAACAAAGTCTATTATGTGCAGGAATGCTCCCCATTAGTTCCCATTCCCCAGTCCTGAATTAAAAAATAACATCTGCAACATGATACTGAATGTTATCTATTTTCTTCTGCCTATTAATTAGCCAATCAATATAAAAGCCCTTCAAAAGCAGCCACAGCATATGCTGCCTCTTACTGAGCCAATGATCAGAGAATATGGAAAAGATGCAAGTTCTGTGAAAGTAAGAAGTCACCTCAGGACTGGCTTACTTCTTACTTAAGGGATAATGGACAGCCACATAAATGTGGATGAACTGGAAGGATGCAGGTTATGGGCCTGAAGGAAACCAAGTCTTAGCTTCCCTTTTCACGTGGCCAATTATTTCAAACAGTGGCTAAAATGAAGTTAGCTAAAATCACTGCATTTTAGTATCATGTTCACATTATCTTCTCAGATCTGAAAATCTACAAAATCATTAATGATTAATCTTTAACCCCAATATTGCAGTTGTGAAACAGAAGCCTTCAATCAGTTTAGAATACTGTGCCAACACTGTTGTGGTCCAGAGATTTGTATTATTATCTATTCCCTAAAATCTGTTTACCAATGTACAACCATTTCTTACTATGAAAAGATTTTTCTTTGACCTCATTGTAACATTACAAAAATCTTCAGCCAACCATTTCACATCTAGACACACAAGAGATTCTGTTGTCTAAACCCTTAAACACTTTCACACATTCATAAACACACAAAACTGTTTTGGAATGAGTTCCACTTGCATTTTAGAAAAAAAATATTCAAATTTCTGATAAAGCAGCATGAGACTCACCTACTATACAAGGATTATAATATGTTCCTATAGAACATTACTGGTTTTGTCAAAGAAAACCAGTAGGTCATTGACCTACACATGAATCACAAGTGTGAGCTAGTGTTCCACTTGCCAATCATAAAAACCAATAAACACTTAATCTTCCCAGTTCTGTGTCACTGCTAAAAACTAAATGTCATTTAACTTCCCAAATATGAGATTAATCTACCTCCAGCCACACCCCAGTTACATTTCTAAAAATAAAAGGAAATTTAAAAAAATCTGAGGATACTTGCAACATTCAAGTATTAAGTGCTTATTTGGGTGTTTGGTTAAGTTGATTTTAATTTTATTCAATTCTCAAAAACAGCACTACTAAAGGTACATTTTTAAAAATCTAGAGATTACAGTATAGTAACTGAACATGTGCAAGATATTAAGGGCTCCTGGGTTTGCCCCACAAATTAAAAGGAATCTAGAAAGATAAATGTCAGTTCAATGAGAAGTAAAATTGGACTGCAACTCAGACTACACAGCTCTGTTAAAGAACACCATTATATGCAGCACCACTTCTTAAATTGGAAGCTCCAATCTCTCAACACCAGGAATTTTCTAAGATCCAGTTCATTATTATACTTCCACACTGGAAAGAAAACTAAGTGAGACAACTTTTGCCATATTAATCCACTCCATATCCTAAACTGATTTGATACAAAGTGCATCAATGGTGAAACACACCCAGTCTCAATATGGCAGCTACAGAACAGGAGCACTCCAACTGAAAACCTTAAAATCAAAACATCCAAATGGATTACTTTAGGTAAAAAAATTGGCAAAGAATAAGAAATACTCTGTTCATTGTTGTTTTAGAGCAGACAGGAATCTAGATTCACCTAGACTCTAGCTACTGTATTTGTACAATGCTGACCCTAAAACACCTGCTCTGCAATGAGATCTTGTACTTTAAGTCATGAACTCCATGTGCTGAAACCCCAAAAAGACAATAAATGCATTTGCATTTCTGGAAATCCATGACCTGAACAGCAACTCCAAAGCCCACTACTAAGTCACCTGAAATTTCCAACACATTACAACTGAAGGAAAAAAGAACAAGAACAAGGAAATTACAACATACGTACCTTTGTTTCTTCAGTACTTGGGAGTGGCAAGTTCAGAAATCTTTCTGTTAGTCTTTTCCAGCTTGCAGCTTTTCCAAGGTCAGAATGAATTACCAATTTTTCATGTATTCTAATAACAAAAATAGTATCAAGAAGGCTTTTAAATATATATATATATGTAAGCAATGCATTATTAATATATAGACATAAAGCTTACCCTTCTATTGTTCTCTCCACTTTATGACTGTTCACATCCAAAAAACGGTGAAATCTGTGTAAGAAATCTGCATTAGAGTATGTTTAAAAGGAAGCTGAAGTAAGGAAGAAAATAAAGCTGATTTACATATATGAAGGCAACATTATTAGTTTAATAATGCATACTTAATTCAGCAACAGCATTAAGCATCAACGAAATTCAAAATTCAATCTTGGCATCTCTTATCTCAAGAAGGATTAAATACAATGGCCTGAAAGATAGAAAAAATGGAATGCAGGTTACATCCAACCAGCACTCTAAGCTGAATGGAAAATTACTACTGCACCAGCAAACTAAGCAATTAAAGTATGCTGTCTGCTAAGTCAAGTAGAGCAAAGAGATCACAAACTGTGCTGTCAAAGGTATTGGTGTCAAACGCACAGAATTATCTGGGACCTGCATCACAGGCACAGGCAAAACAAACACCCACATGGGAAGGTCTCTAAACCCAAAAGAATCTCCTTTTGATAAAGGACAAGAGAGACTGTCTAAGAGAAAAGAGAGCTTGATCAAAAATAAAGACAGATATACCAACAAAGGTACAGATATGCACAGGGACTGAACAAGAACTCATGAAAGATAAAATGGACTTTGGAGACTAAATTAGGCTATAAATAGGTTCTTCAGATAAAGATTAAAAAACAGGGAATAAGATATGACAACATTGAGCACAAGGTCAAGACACTCTATATGCCCTCAAAATTAAACCAACGTTTCCAACAACAAGTGACAGAAAGTGACAAAATTCTCATGACCATAGACAGAAAACTGCTGAATCGCAATCATGAGCAACTGTTAAGCTCAATACACTGAAATTTAAAAGACAGTATGAAATCACCTCAATGCCAAAGTAATGAACCAGAAAGTGAAACTGTTACAAGGATTTTTAGTAACTAGCACTGTAAGATGAAGATAGGTCCTTGTTAAAGAAAAGAAAAAAATACTTTGTTAACTACAGACACATTAGTCTGATTTCAACTGTGTATAAGGATTTGGAATAAGAGCACAATAAAATAAAGCACTGACTAAGTAGATGGCATTTAGTTTTAGAAAAATATCTAATTTATTACAGCATCTTCAAATCTAACAGTACAAACTACAAGTTTCACAAACTTGAAACTAAGAAAAGTTTCTACTACAATTTAAGGTCTCACTGTTTGCAAACGTAATAGCAGATAATTTCAGGCTGACCCTCCATGTACATTGTTTGGACAACAATTCTGGAATGAAAAAAACTCTTCCTCTTCCCAACCCTCCCTGTCAAAAGTTTCACTCTGCATCACCACCCGTTTTCTTGTCATGTAAAAAAACAAAAAAAAACCAAAATAAAACCCCAACAATTCCCCATTCTAAAAGAGCACATAGCTACACAAGCACCTGGGTGACCAAAACTGAGGGTGAGATTTGCATATTAAAATAATTTTATTTGAGCCTATTAGTAGTTAGGATTCACAGATGCAAAGCAGTTCTGCTACTGCTCCCCCAAAAATGCATTTTATCAGCATGAAAAATGTAAAGTAGCATTGATTTCATAGGGATTAGCTACTAGCTGCATATGATTTCAAAAAGGCAGCAGTTATTGACAGTACGGGTAACTGGAAAAGCATCATGTAAGAGTTTCACATCTTTCACAGAATATTCTGAATTGGAAGGGAGCCACAAAGACCATCGAGTCCAACTCAAGCTGGCAGAATAGACTGGAACAATAACTGTGATAGCTGAGAACTGTGTGTAAAACTTGAGTAAGGGCATTTTAGGTGGCGGTATAAAGGCAGTAAAAACTATGTATTACAAATTAACAACGCCCGCGCTTCTCACAAGCCCAAATAACACCAAACACGTTCTCCTCCTGCAGACTGATAACCTTTCAAAAGCAGCACAGCGTTCTTAGCCAGAAGGTTTATCTCAATTTGGCAGAGTCCTCCTCACCTGCTCTTTTTACAAAACCATAATATATCTCCCTCCAACAAAGTTTGGGGCGGCTAAATGAAAGGCACCTTTTAACAGAGAGGAGAAAACCCCTAAAAATCCAAGATTTAAACGTGACGGACTAGCAGTCGTCGAATCTGCGGCAGAGAGTCGCTCACCGCCCCCGGCGCTTTCCCGGGCAGGGCGGGCAGGGCGGGCCGCGGCCCCGTCCCACACCCGGCAGGCGCCGGGACCCTCCACGCTCCCGCTGACCTGAAGTTGGACCAGGCGAAATTGAGCGCATCCTGGAAGCGCTCTCCGCCCAGCTCCTCCTCGGGCAGGCCGGTCACGCAGCGCACCAGGGCGCGGATGGCGCGGTCCTGCTCCTGCTCGAAGCGGCCGCGGGGGCCGGGCGAGGCCGGCGGCGCCGCCATGGCCCGGTGGCGGGGCAGGGGGACGGCGGGGCGGCACCGCCGGCGCCACACCGGCCGCCACCGCCTCCGCCTCTCGCGAGGCTTCCCTGCGCCGCGCATGCGCCTGGCGGCCGCGCTGAGACCGCCAGCGGGAGGGAGGAGGCGGCTCTGTGGAAAAAAATTGTCCTAATGTCCAACCTAAACTTCCCCTGGTGCAGATTAAGACTATTCTGTTTATAGGATGATTACCCATCCAAATAGGAACCCTCGTGTTCCTCCCTGACTGAATCCTTGCTTTTGCTCAGCTGGACAAACCACTGCTGGTGGATATTCTGTACACAGATCCTCAGCAGAGACATCAGGAGTGCAGTGGGAAACCATTTTGTCCTAGCTGCATGTCAGACCTTTGCTGAGCAGCTTAAAATGCTTTTGTCTGTTTGTGTAGTTTTATAGGGACAACTGCCTGGCTATGCAATTCCTTCTGGAAAGGAACTAGTCACATCATTGGGAAATGGTATTATTGTTCAATTCCTGTAGCAATCCCTCCATTGCTGCAGTTGTTGTATCCTTCTCTGTTGGGTTTTGTCCCTCTTGATCCAATCAACAATTGTTGGGCTGAAATCCACCTAGCCAAAATATTTTATTCCTCTCCTCTATTAAGAAATATACTGGCAAGATGAAAGGAGTAGCCAGTAATGAATCAGGGGAAGTGATAGTAGGAGGCCTCAGAAATGGCCTAATAAAGTTAAAACATATTTCATGTACCAACATAATGTGAAGAGCTATGTAAAAATGTAGTGTTTAAGATAAAATAACTTTGAAATTCTTATAAGTTAGGGCATATTATGAAACACTAGTACATTTTTGTTGTACATCCTACCTTGGGGTTGAGATGCAGAACTGCAAAGATGTGGTAGCCTGAGTGTATCTGCAGGCAGAATGCTCAGCATGAGCATGAGCTCAGAGGCTCTCTGCTCCAGGGCCTTTCTTAAAACCTTAACTTAGTGAGCATCCAAAGGAAAAGTCTCTAAAAATTTATTGGTGTTCCTTGATCTTCTCTTGACATTGCCTGTATTTTCTACATTAGATTAGCAGCAGTATTTTCTTTTTACTCTTTAGCTGATGTAGCCAGACATCAACCCATAATTTGTTGTCTTATATTTTAACTAAAGGTCTGCAGTAGATACTCTAATGGTTAGTGCAGTAGTAATTAATAATTGGAATAGTGTAATCAATAATTGGAATAATGGCATTTAAACAAAAATTTTATATACTAAGACTTCAAGTGTTCCTTATACAACCCAACTGTGGTTGTCACTTAACTCCCATGTATTTGAGCATACCTGTGCTACCCCTGCAATCACTGTTCAGGGGGGAAGTTCCAGGCTTTGCAGCACAAGAGTATGTGTGTGTCACCTGTGCCCTTTGTGGTGAGAGGAGTGTGGCAGCCACCTATTTCAGCACCTCATCATAAAAGAAATAGTGATATTTTCACAGTGAGAAGGAATCCAGATCTTAGCAGCTGCCTCATCACAAGCTGAGTATCATAAAACATGGATTTTAATGACAGCAATGTCTGAAAGGTTTCCTGCTTCCCAACTGTATTGTGCAAGTCCATTTCCCCTCACACCACACCCTCAGCTGGGCTGTCTGTGGAGCAGCATGGTGGCACAAAACAGGAGATAAGTTAAAAACAGTCTTGTTTCTCTTTTGCTAGGAGTATTAACTGATCAATTCACTAATCCATTCCTTTGGAGGTGTCAAGAAGTGAGGGAAGAACCACACTCCACTCCCAAGCAGTGGAAAGCCTCCAGGCAATGAAAGTACACCCTTTGTGACTGGTGAATCAGAAATATGTTGCAGGTTTTCAAAACAGGATGCCAGGGCTGGGGCAAATGTATAACATCTGTGCTGCCTCAATCATAAAAGGCTTTAACATTACAAATCTTTTCCTTTTCTCCCTCATCACAAGCCTCATTTCTATTTTTGTTTTACCAGTTTACAGTAGCAAGGCTTGATATTTGATTTCAGCTGGAGGAGGGAGCACTGGGCAGGGAGAAGGCATGAGGACCTGCTCTAGAACCAAATTTAAAACTGAATTTTTAAGTAAGATTTAATACTAAGAAGCTTAATAGTTTACTTTATTGTTCCTTTATTTTCATGTGGTAACTATCTCTTTCCACCCAACTGTCCTTCCATGTCACACTGCTATGAATTAGAAGTATTTCAAGTAAAATCTTCCTTTCTCATAGGATTAGAATATATTTGGGAGATGTGTCCCTTTAATGACATATTACATCACCTGTGTCTAGTCACATGTTGGAGGAGGAATTACAATGCAAACCTTTTGGTGAACTGTGTGTCTTTTAGAGAAACTACTCTGAGCAGGCAACCTCTCCTCTGCTTTTCAATCCCAACTGATGAGCCAATTTGCTAAACAGTATTCTAAGGCAGGTGAAGGAATGCTTGAGGTGAAACACATCAGTCTGCAGGGGATTGTTCAACCAGCCAGCCACAGGGGCTCATGCTTCATGCATCACCCTTCCCATCTCTGTTACCAAAAAAGCTTTGGGTGAATTCCACAGAACAGATGGACAGTATATTTAAAACACTGTATTTGAAGAAGTACTTAAGATTTTAAGGATGTGGGGTGTAGTTTTTTGGTGAATCTATAGAAAGAGTCATTTAATAATTAGCTGGGGGGAGGGTTACAGAACACGGTTGTGACTTTACTTCACCTTGACACCATCTTTGGCATATATGAGATTGATGTGCTCAGCTGCCTTTTTATGCTCATACAAAAATGAGTCCAGGTGACTGAATACTAGAGGAGGCTGTAGCTCATCATTTACACTAGAACATGCTCAAAATTGCCTCTGAAAAGCAACAGGAAGATGGTGTGGCTGATCTTTATCCTTAACAGGAAGGAGGGCATCTGATAACTTTATACTACAGTATCTTTGAAGTGCACTCTAGCTTCTTAAATTCAATCCTTCATTTGATGGAGTTTCACAACTGAATGTAGGACAGATTTTTTAAAATGCTGAGACTAATGTCTGCACTTCCTGTTAGTTGGGTATATGTTTAAATAGACATTTCAGGGCCTTAGTTTAGAGTATCATTAATTGTAAATCTGAACCATTTTTGTGCAAGAGTGATGAAGATTTGGTATAATGCTTAGCTTAGGTTTATGTGATCCATCCCATCAGGGCAGTAGGTGTAGCTGTAACACCTTGTGTTTGGTGTCATGGAAGACCCAGTCACAGGACATAGAAATCCTGTTGGATCACAACTATCATTATCTCCCCCTGAGCAGCAAATTGTTAGAGTATTGAAATATCTGCCAGAGTTCAAGAAGCATTTGGACAATGCCCTCAGACATATGATGTGCTTCCTGGGGCTGTCCTGTGCAGGGCCAACAGTTGGATTTTCATGATGCTTATGGATGCCTTCCAACTCACAGCATTCTATGATCTCTAGTATTACTGAACTTCAACTGTCAGGCTGTAGCTTAGTGAAACTGGATCTTCACATCTTTGCTGAAATGATGATGCTTTACTCTGACTTTTTAATTTTATACAGTACATTTTCCTTCAGTAATAGTGTTGCAAAAGGTGAGTGGAGTTGCCTTGATCCCAGGTTTTCTTACCTTTTTGTAAATTAGGCTGGGGAACAGTTCTTTTAATCCCTTGTGGGAAGCAAGCTTGACCTCCACAAATGGAGCAAGTGTTTCAGTTTGTGGAGCGTCACAGCCATTTATATACTGATTCTGATTTCTCCATTTCCCCCACCCATTTAACTCCCCTAAACAGTTTTACTGTACACTGCTTTATTTTTTTCCAAAACTAGAAAAACAGTAGATGCTTTCTTTTTTCATTGTACCCTTTTTAACTAAAAATATATTGCTCTTCTAGAACTGTCTTGATTTTTCTTTTCATTATAAGTGCACTGGCTTAGGTTTCCACCCATGACAGATCATTCTGGAAGCATCTTGTTATTCTATTCCTATTTGCAGAAATGTTATGACTTGTGTAGTGGTATGGTTGCTTGGTTTTGTCAGCTGCACTGATATGCAGACATAGATAAAACAGTGTATGGATGACATTCAAGAATTAATTAAGTACAAGAAATTAATTTAACTTGTCCTTGAGCTGCAAATTTCTAACGAACATAGAGCAAGTGATGTAATTGCTATATAATAGGCTAACTTTTTGGAAACCTGGTAATTTGATATGATTAGAAGTGCCCAGTGACAGGACCCAAGGGAATGGCCTGAAAATTATCAGGGTAGCTTTAGGCTGGATATTAGAAGAAGGTTCTTCACCTGAAGGGTGGTCAGGCACTGGAACAAGTCCCCAGGGCAGTGGTCAGTGCACCAGCCTGACAGAGTCCAAAAAAGTGTTTGGATAACATTCAGGTACATGGTGTGATTATTAGGGATGGTTATTTGCAGGGCCAGGAACTGGACTTGATGATCTTTGTGGGTCCCTTCCAGCTCAGTGTATTATTTGATTCTGTGAAAGCAAGTTGAAATAATTGGAAAAATCCTTCATTTTTCATTTGAGATAATTGCAAGAAAATTGCAAGTTCCTTTACCTGTTCTGGCAGCAGAGATTAAGGCAGCTTTCTACCCCTGGTAAATATCTGTCTAAAAGGAAGAAAAATGACAGATGCTCAGAAGTTTCTCAGGAATTACCATGGGCATCTAAGAACTGTTTTGAGCAAGTGACATTTGGAAGGATGAGAGATATTCCAGGTGATGAAAGTGATAGACAGACCTCAGAACAGTCTAAACAGACTTAACCACACAATCATGAGAGGAGATATTTGTGAGGTGTTTGGTGAGAAGGAGCTTAGTGACAAAAATTGTCAATTTTTCTGATTCTCTGTATGTTCAAGAAAGCAGAATTCTGAGCTTTCTTTTTTCATACAAAGAACAGTGTTGAAGACTAAGATCCTTCTTGAGTTTTATTTTTAAAATAAAATAGTTTACATCAAATCTCACACTCATACGTCACCCAAAGCTTTTGCCAGAGTAGTGAGGAAATTGATGCCTGCATGCAGTTTACTCACAAAACTTGTGCAGGTAGCATCACTACCGAAAAATCAGTATTTGCATTAGATCATGACTGCAGTTTTACAGACTAATTAGCATTTCCTTTATGCCTTAAAGTACAGCTGGCTTATGCCTTTTGCTGAATTTAGCAAATAGATCCCTCTGGAGATGTTAAATTAGGGTAAACTCTATGAATTATGAAGGTTTTACTAGCCCATTTTTCTAAATTATCAGGGAACTAGGAATCTTCATCTATGACATGGTTTAACTCTACTCAGCAGCTAAGCCCCACTTAGCTGCTTGCTCACTTTTTGCTGGTGGGATGGAGGAGAGAATTGGAAGTGTAAAAGTGAGAAAATGTGTGGGTTGGGATGAACAGAGCTTATTAGGGAAAGCAAAAGCCACACATGTAAGCAAAGTAATACAAAGAATTGATTCATTGCTTCCCATCATCAGTCAGGTGTTCAGCCATCTCTAGGAAAGCTGGGCTCCATCACATGTAACAGTGGCTTGGGATACCATCACTCCAAACAACCTCCTCTTCTTCCTCCAGCTTTATGTGCTGAGCATGACTCCTTATGTTACAGGATGTCCCTGTGGACACTTAGAGTCAGCTGTCCTGGTGTCCCCTCCCAAGTCCTTTTGCACCCTCAAACTCCTTGCTGGTGGGGTGGGATGAGAAGCAGAAAAGGCCTTGGCTCTGAGTAAGCACTGCTCAGAGATAAGGAAAACATCCCTGTGTAATCAGCACTGTTTCCTGTACAATTCCAGAGCACAGCCCCAAACTGGCTGCTCTGAAGCAAATTAACTCTGTCCCAGCTAAACCGAGCACAATCCAGCTGATCTATGACTGAGTATAAAGTATATAAAGTATATAGTTTGGGGAGCAGCAGGGGAGGAATGTTTATCCAGTTTACATTAAACATTTTCCCATGAGAGGCATGAGACTAGAGTTATGAGACCAGAATTTGCCCACCATGACCTCTTACAGCATTCCCAAAAAAGACACAATCATTGAGGGGGGATTTGGGAAAGGAAAATAATGGTTTTTAGCATACCATTCCCAAGAGATAAACCCCAGGTAGCTTCATGGCAAGAGATGATTATATTTTCATCTGTACTAGATTACTTCTATGCTCAGAGGATGTCCCATTGCATAAAACAAGTCTCACTGAGGAAAAGACTATTGGTAGCCAAGCTGGCCTCAGCAAGAAGTCAGCTTAATCTGGAGAATGTGATGGCCTCTTGCAAAATACAGAAGAATACAAGGCCCTAAAAAGTCTTGTGCATCCCACCAGTAAGGAAAATTGAATTGAACAATGTGAAATGAATGAGAAAAACTGGCAACATTTCTGGTAAAATAGAGAAATTTTAATATCCTTAAAATTACTGTTAGCAGGTGGCCCAGTTTAAGCAAATCATACATCAAAAATCACTGTCATCAGCTTCCAAAATTTTTGTGACAGAAATCTGGCAGGGCTATCTCGGTGCTATTGGAAACAGAAGCAGAATTGGCACAGGGAAAACCACTCAGTGTAAGAACTACTAGAATTTATTTCTACACCAGAAAAACAAAAAGCAAGCATACAGTAATGAAACCCTATTTTTAAAATAGTAAAGTGGAGGTTCTTGTTTTAGCTTGCTACAGCATGTGTTCCTTGAGTTCTTTAGGGATGACATATAGTGCCTAGGTAGCAATTCTAATGCAAAATAACAATGATGTTAAAACCTTGGGCATGTTTGGACTGGTTCTGAGTCTAATCAAAATGGTGAATGATTAAGTCTGATGTTGCTGTGTGAATACTGTTGGTTCATGGAGCTCTACTTACAGGTACATGAAATGCCTCAAAACTCTCCAGAGTGTGCTGCAAAAAGACACTTGAGGAAAATGTGACAATTACTGGCAAATGCACATGCCCCACTGACTGCCAAACATAGTCATAACACTGGCATGTCAGTGGAAACTCACTGAAATATAGACCGCCAATAGACACCTCTTCAGTAGCCCACCAGTAAAATAAACATTCAATGTTTCAGCATAAAAGACAGAAACACTCAGTGTTTCAGCATCTGAAGAGCTGCTTCAGTTTCATAACAGCAGCTGTGAAAATGAAAATATGTAAAAACATGAGAGAACTACTGATAAAGCTGGGAGAATAACGACAAAACTGCATAATAGGAAGCAGCAGAAGAAAGAAGACTGAAGCATGCTTCATAAAAGCAAAACAAGAGAATCTAAATAATTTCTAAATAATGTCCTGAGCTCTGTACAGAGCAGCTAAGCAGGCCACCAGGAGTGGCTGCAAGGTCCATAGTCTGCTTGCCACTTTCTCCTGGTCTGACACAGAAGAATTCTGCAGGTGCGAGGATGTACTGGTTGGTACCAGACAGGAATTCCCAGACCTACATTGCTCTGGGAATCAAAGTCCAGAGACAATGTAGACAATTTCCCATGACTCTGAACCCAACTGAATGACAGGTTCATTCATTGACCCATCAGGCTCAAATAGGTTCCTACACATAACTCTCCTAGATGTGTCTAGACCATACTCCAGCTGCACAGAGGAGCACAGTGCTGTAAGGAGCCCATCCATAAATACAATACTGAACTTCATAGAGATGGCATGCATGATTCCATGATCCCTTCTATTTATGGTCTGTCTCCATATGGACTAAGGCAGTGAGCTCTGTGTGGCAGTTTAGGTACTGGTGGGTCTCACTAGCTTGGGCACAGGCTGTACTCACAGAGCATGACACCTGCCAGTGCTAACTTTCCAGAATTAGAAGTGTGATGCACCTCACCCTAACTGCAGTATTGTTTCTGTCCTGCAAGCCATGAAGAGGGTGACTGTAGTGAGCAGATGGACTCCTTTGGTTTATCTTAATTATTATGAATGTCCTGATCTGTCAAAAATATTACTCAAAGCAAAAAAAATTTTACTTCAAAAAAAGAAATTGAAACAGATGCGCTCCAAAACACCTGAATGCACAGTATTACAGAAACAACAAGAAGAAAATATTTTCACTTATCTATATAGGCAACGAGCAATGAATGTCTAAGCAACAAATCACCTTCATAAATTAAGGATGTCTCTCTCAGAAATAAATGCTTTCAGTGCAGATTTCATACTTTTTTGGTGAGGGGACATGGAAAACCCCTGGGGGTATCTATTTAAAAAGACTGATTTTTTCTGAAGTAAATGATCCTAAGAAATTCTCAGAGAAGACTCTTCTTACAATGTCAAGAATTCTAACTAGGACAAGCCCACATCAGCATCAAGCACAGCAAGGCAATTGAAGTACAGATTTAGGACATCATCAATATGACTTCCATAACAAGTGATAATATGGATGCCATCTGGAAAACGCAGAAAAGGAGTTGGATATGGATGAGCTTCTGTCAAGTTATTCTCTATTTTTTTTCTGCTATTTTTTGTGCGAGTTCCTAGCTGTGATTGTTTTTTTTTATATAATAAAAATCCTCATAATCTTAGCATGCTTATGAGTGGAGAAGATCTGAGAGTTAAGGGCTTTGGGGGAGCAGATGCTTAGTTCTGCAAGGTTTCAGAGAAAGATTTTAATCTGGCTGGAATTGCCATCATTTGCTGTAAAGTGTCCTAACAATTTTGGAATACATTTTTCACTGCCGCACGTTGCAGAAAAGCTTTTAAAAGGGTTGCAGGCTCCAGAGTGTATTGTAGGTTGTTCTTAAGATCAGGTATACTTTGCTAACTTGTACTCCTGTAGGTCCCACAAGTAGTTAACTTGTCTGAAGACAAACCATTCCTGCCCTGCCTGGGTGTATATGTATGAATTTCCTTCTGAGGCTGACAGACCTTGGTAATTTAATTTGACTTAGTTCTTCTTTATAACATTAAGATGGAACTTTAATCCTTTTAAGGAAGAGCACCTAATTTTATCACTTTCAAATTCACAAACTCCTTCAAACTTGTCATCTTCCTGTTAGAAAAAAAGGGACCCTGCAAGGTGAAGTGGTAACAATCTCCAGCCTAAGGTAATTATTCACTGTCTAAAGCTAATTACAAGCTATATTTCTTGTTCTCATTAAAAATTCTGTAAAATAAGTAGCTGTTGAGGCCTGCAATATAGAAAATTTATGTGCTTCAATTCCTGTAAATTCAGGTCCTGTTTAGGCTCTTTGTCAAAAGGGAGACATTTGCACAAGGTAATTGACCCATCTATTGGTAAGTTGACACTAACAGAGGGCATGCCAGGTGGCCAGCTTGGGCTCTCCAAAGCACAGTGGCAGATCACAAGCTAATGCTATCTCAAACAGTGTTTCACAAATGGGGCAGTCATAAATTAGGACTGTGTTTAGAACTGAAGTGTCATGACCGTGGGATACAGGATGTCTCCAGAAGTGTGTTTATATTCAGCTGAATCACCAGTGGGCCAATGAAATTCATTGGAAAAGCTTTGCTGTAAACAGCAGGTTGTAGCTCAGGGGATAATGCCAGAGCACACTGCTTGTCAAGAGAATCAGGTCCTGACTCCAGCCAGCTGCAGACATGTCCTGGCAGCTCCTGGCTGAACAAAACAAGGAGAGGACCTTGGGAATCTCCTTAAACACAGATAGCCAATAAAGTTTGTGGTTGCTCTGTTTCCTTTTGTTTGTTTTCTGTACCTACTTTCTAGTTTCTTAATTTATTTTGCTTTTCATCCGGTCCTCTGGCAGCTGTCACCTGGCTTGGTAAATATTTTCAGCAGAAGCTGGCAATAGTTCAGGTGGCCTGACTTCAAAGGAGAGCAATATAACAAATATCCACTAGATTGCACCTAGGCATTAAGCCACACACGCTTAAATTAGACTCTCCTGCTACCTTCTGGAAGGAAGTTGTGTAAGGCGAAGCTGTGAAAGAAGTGATGCCTTCTAAGCAAGTCAAACCAGGAGCTTAATACTGCCTAGATAAAACATGAAATATCAATTAAAAAAAAAAAAAAAAAAAAAAAAAAGGAGGAAAACAAATGTAAACAGAAAATCTATAACGAAGAGCAAGAAAAGCAATGTATGCAATGAATGCAATGAAAATGTTGACCAATTAGATGGCAATAAATTGGGGCAGCTTCTGAGAGTCCTAGAACAAAGGTAAGTGCTGTGAAATATGATAATCTGATACCTCATGGCAGGCAGATATTCAGGTACTTGAAAGGAGTTCTTATCAAACAAGCTCAAGCTGGTCATTTAAACAAGTGCAGAAATTGAATTTTTGCACACAAAACACCATGAAGTTGATAATACAACAACAGAAGAGGGTGGAAAAAGCACAGAGAGGCTGAGGAGTGCTTTGCTTTGCTGGAAGTGGGTTCTCAGCATAATCCAGCAGTAGCTCAGCTCATGCTGCACAGGCTGAGACATGCACCTCTCATATTTTTACTCTGATCTGCATGTAGGAGGGAGTCAGAGAGAGCCTGCCTGGGGGAAGGAAGAGGATGTTGCCTCCTTCAGTCTAAGGGTATGAACCCTGTAGGATGCTTTTAGTTAAAAATACTGGAAACTTCCGTGCATGAACAGGAAATACATTCTCTCTCTGGCAAAGAGAGACCAGATTCTTAGAGAAGGCTGCCAGAAAGCAATTACTTGGGTTGAGTGCACGAGCTACATCTGGGATGGGGATATTGCTCAGTGTATTTAGCAAATTAAGTTATTTCAAGGTAATACAAATAGAAACGGATTGCTCTTATTTGAAGGGTGGTGAAAAAGGAAGAAGGACTGGACTCTGTCTTTTCATAAGTCTGAAAAAAATGATTTGGCTGAAAGAGGCAAAATTACTGTAGGTATGCCTGAGTGTAAGTAGGAGTGGACATACCTAAACTGTGATAGTATCCCATTTCCACTTTGCCCACCAAGAGATTTCTTGGAGTGTATTTGTCTTCCCTGACATATATGGACAATACACAGAAGCTTTTTTTATTTCTTTAAGGACTTTTAGTAAGAAAGCATGAGATCTGAAGATCCATGGCCAAGGTCTGCCATCATCACTTAGCTGGAATTTCAAAACATTTATAAAATGTGAACCAGTTCAGACAGGCCAATGCAGATTCTACCCCATCTTCATGGGTGAAATTTTCTAGTTCAGCAGTAAGCTGAACACAAAGAGTTCATAAAGCTATGTCAGGAGAGTTTAAAAGGTAAATACAAAGATGAGAGAGGATATATCTGCTCCAATTCAGCATTCCCAGCACATATTTCTGCTTTGGTATTGGGCTCTCTCTGCAGTCAACTGAGAGCAACAGATGTTTCTGGGCATGACTCATCCCATTGGAAACCTGGTACTTGTGTAAACAAAGTGCACCTTGAGATTGTCACTGTCTCTCCAGTGACTGAGGAGAGTAGACAGAGAGACCAGCTCAGCTGCAAATGCCTCCTACATAGATACACAAGAACAAGTTAAATAAGATTAAGTAAGTGTTGGATCAGAAGACTTACAGAGGTCCATTCCAGCCTCAACCATTCTGTGAAGTTCAGGCCAAGGGCCAACAAGTAAAATTGGAGCAGCCGAAGGCAGCTGCCCAAACTAACTCTAAGTCCAGTCTTCCACAGCATTTTAAAGGAAAGCAGGATGGGCATGAAGGGTCAGTGATATTATCCCTTAATTTACTCATATGGGTGAAAAAATGCAAACTTTGACAAGAGAGTATGTGTGGAGGCTCATTAAGTAATTGTCAGAAAAGCAAAAGAAAACTTACTGAAGTGTCTGTCTTGTTAGTGAGAGCCTTAATTTTGTTAAGATATTGATCTGTGTACCATTAGCCATTTTTAAGAAGAGATTGGCTGAAACTGTGACTCTTGGAAATAGTATATACAACTTTGTTCTGAAACTTAAGCAACTACTAAATAATGGTTTTTATCCCTTGTGAACAGACAAACAGGTGCTGAACTGATGTCCAAGCCACTGAGGAATATGAAGTGCCTTGGCCTGGAGGGCTGCAGCTGCCATAGGAAAAGGGAACAGCAAAAATGTTTCAGAAGAGACTATGATGGCCAAAGAAGAAACTAACTAGGAAAATATCACCTTATTTGCCTGAAAGCCTCATTCTGCCGCTAGTTTCTGGAATTAGATCAACTCAGAGGAGTAAGTATAATCATCTCCAAGCCATTTATGAGTCTGAAATAAAAGTGGGCTGGTGGGGTGTGAAGAAATATGGAGGTGTGAGGAAAAGAAAATGATCCTCTGCAACTGCTGTCAGATACAGAATCCAACTGATCATAGGCTGATTGCATTACAGAGGAAGCATAATACATTTTGTAATCATCACAGGATTTGTTTTTCATGTAATGCAATTGTCTAGGCCCTCCAGGAGCATTTTGACCTATGATAGTCATAATTCCCACCCCAAAAAAAAACCCTTAAAAATTCCTCCATACTTTTAATAAATTTGGGAGAGAAAAACCAAACAACCAAACCAAACAAACAAACAAACAAACAACCCAAAACACACCCAAAAAAAAAAAAAAAAAAAGTGCAAAGAACTAAGTCAAACAAAAAATCCCACACCCAAACAAATAAAACAAACACAAACAAGAACACAAAAACCCTGAAAACCAAAATAACAAACAGAAGTAACCTTTCTCACTTGCCCAAAACACTACTGAGTAATAGCAAGTAGCTTGGACAAGTGAACTTTTGTGGCAGCTGTATTGGACTAATGGCTGCTCAGAATAAAAGGTTTATATTACTTTATGTCCCTTTTCTCTTTTCAGCACTTTGAGCCTTGCGGATTTTATGAGTAAATCCAAGGAAAATACTTGGGTGTACAGTGATAATCAGAAATGTAATTTACTAGACAGATAAATTCTGTTAAGCAAGCCAGGATGGTGATAAAGAGAAAATTAAGGAGAGAAGAAGAAGAAAGAAAAACAAAATTTCAGAATTCTCAGTGACTATTGAAACTATTCCTTGACTGACTCCAAAACAGATAGAGAGAGAAAAGGGAATGCATTAGGTTGTCATTGGCAATTTTATATTCAACCTCTTTATTATTTTCCTGATTTAGTTAGTTCGTGAGGGATCTAATTCCTCACTTTGCTATCCAGTTTGAAATCAGGTAATCATGAAAGGTAATACCTGTATCTTTTGCTGTGCTAAATGAAGCAATCTGGCTTATGTGGTAAGGAAGTAGGTGATCTAACAGCTGTATTTAATATTTTAGTGTAGTGCTGCTTAGTTTTTTAATTCCTTACAAAAGTATTTCCTCATGTTCTTAGCCAACAATTGCTGAAGTCTCGATTTTTTTGCTGGTTTTTCATCTCGTCCCAAAGCATATTTACATGTTTCATTGTTTCTTTCCCTCTCAGGTTTGCTGTGATGTCATCAGCAGTTACAAATGCTAGGCCAAAAAACTATTACAAATACTAGACCACATTTGTGGTTTCTCAGTATCCCGGCCCTTTGCAGCTTCTGAAACTGGGGCCTGTCCCCTTCTCATCAGGAATTCCTGTGGACTCTCTCCTGGGCTGGCAGAGCCACCAGCTTCCACCTTCAGTGACTGAGTTCAGATTTACTGCTCTATGCCCTCACCTCCAAACCTGACTCTCTCTTTTAATTTTTATTCTCTGCTTTCTCTGCTGGCTGCTTAAAGCAAATGAAAAATGAAAAAAACAAGGGTGGTAGATGCTGCTTTAAAAAGAGTGCCCCCAAATCTGCCCCTCAAGTGAATCCTGCAAAGGTTAACCTGCATGGCTGCTGCAAGTGCAGCCTGGAAAGACCAGCCCCATGACCCATTTTAAACACACAATCCCTGATTCATGACAGAAATCTCATTATGGACATTCTTTTTTTTTTTTAAGAGCTGCTGAGCAGTGGGTTACAACGTATCTTCAAATTAAATCCAGTTCAATAAATAGCACAAAATTAAATCACTCAAGGTCTGGTCTGCCTTGAGCTATACTTAAGCCCCGTGCATGATTAACAGATTAGAATGAAAAAAAAATCCAAACAGCAAAAAAAAAAAAAAAAAGCAGCTTAATATGTCCACTGCAGAGATACTGTTATTCCCCTGTGCTACAAATTGTTTTATCTCTAGATACTATACCAGTCTGCTCTGCCTGTAGGTCTGAGCAGATGGTATGGTTAGAGGAGCACTGAATTTCCAATTTACCCTGAAACCTGGATATTTGTGTTGTGTCCTTAGTGTTTTCAATTCTTGCAAAGAGCTATGTATTTGTCTTTCACTCATTACAATAGTGTTCCCACACAAAAAAAAGAAAAAAAGCTGAGAGGCTCAAATTGTTCCCAAGCCATACAATAATTCAGTATAAAAGAAAAGGCAATGGCATCCAGATAGTCCAAATCCTACCTTCATGCCTTATCTGTAAAAACACACTATCTGCTATGTGGCTGTCACTCACCATCCTTTAAATTAGCACTTTATATTAGGACATTAAATCCTAAGTATTCCTCACTGTGAAGTTCAATTAAGAATGTCAGCCTTCCAAGTTTTATTCTCTTAATGGAGCCTACTTTTATTTTTTTTTTATGAGGCTGCATAGCTGTAGGACTATACTACCACACTTAAAATAAAAGTAACTAAAGTAGATGAATATAAAGCTCAATACAAGAGCATATAATTTAAATTCTTCTGGCATGGCAGGACCATGTTTCACTTTCAGCAGAAACAGAGAGGTGAGAGGGCTCAGCCTTGTGCAGGATTAAACCATTTGCTATATTACATATGCTGTGCATAGCACTGAGGACAAAGAGAACCAGGCACACATTGAGACCATGATCAGGTCTCAATTAGAAATATCAGTGATATTCCAGGCTCAGGTGCCTGGAATATCACTGCAAAGCCTTTGGCACTGTAATAACCAGAAAATCATTGTCATCATTTGCATCTCATAGCAGAAACTCACTTAAATATAGGGACATATCAGAATAGCAATGAGAGGCACTGGCATATTCACATATTTTTAAATATGAAAAAGACCACCCTGCTGCAGCAGGTGACATTTTGCAGTCTGCTCCGATACCCCCCCTTCAGTCATGCAGCTACTTCAAGCAGATGTTTTCTGCCAAAGTGCCTGAACAAATTAGAAACCTCCTGGCACAGGGCATTTTTCAAATTGAGTAGTGGGATTTTAATTTAGTGATTCTCTTAAACATAACATCCTTAAGCCCCTCTGTGGACTTACAAGCTCCATCACCAAATCAGACTTGCCTCAGGTTCAAAGTCCCAATGGCAATCACCTGCACCAGCTGTAAAAGCAGTGGGCTGGTGGGTACCACTGCAGGGTGATGGTTTGTCACCCGCAGCTGCTGGCTGGTTTTCCTCTATCGAGATTTCAGAAATGAGTCAGGTGATAAACGACCCAGTTTTGAACAGGAGGGTTACCCCAAGTTGCTATGCTACTGTGAGCATGTGTAATCTTCTGATTTTAAGTACATCTAAAGAAAAGAAGAGTTGATTAAATAAATCATTGGTTCTTTTTTATGAGTTTTCAATTAACTGATGTTTGAGCAGCAAGCTTTGTTGTGCTCAAGGTTTTTTCCTACCAGTAATTTCTACTAAAAGAAATGCAATGTGGTTTTAAAACCATTCAGTGTGATAAGGTTGTGCTGAGAAATTAATAACCTGTGTGTATGTGTCATACTACTTTTCTGAAGAAATAAATCAGAAGTCTATAACATTGAAAATTGTGAGCACTTTTTCAGTTGCTTGCATAAAAATTACTCCATTTTTAGTGCTCTGCTTCAAACTCAAGTGGCCATGATTCTATTACCTGACTGATCTGTAAATCTTGGAGTCTGTATTTTGAAAAACCCCTGAAAAATAATCAGGTGACTCTGAAACATCTGATATTTGAGGAGAGACTGACTTCCAGACTCCTCAAAACAGAAAATCACAGGAAAACATCCCAATGTCAACAACTAAGCCTCCCAGATGCTCTCCAGTTCACCTTGAAGAGGCAAGAAAACATTATTTTATGTGATGAGCTCATTGTCTGCAGTGCCAGACTCTGCCCTTCCAGAATCCCAGGCACTGGGGAGTCAGTGAGCCCAACTTCCCACCTTTTGTTTTCAGTCATTTATTATCATTGCCAAAAGGACATCCATAGCCATGCTCTTACTCTTTTTTTTTTTTTTCCAACAAGGGCACTGACAACTTTGCATATGCCAGGTCTAAGAAGCCCAGGTGTAAGAAGCCACAGCCCAGCCAACATCAGCAGCCAAAAAGACACAGCCAAAAAGATTAGTCCCAAAGTCTCAGCATCTTTCAAACATGTCAAATTTTGCTATTAATATACTGATCAGCTGGGCTCCTGCAATTGGTTTGAGTATGTGCAACTAACCATGTTAAGTTTGTCCAGGATGGCTGGAAAGGCAACAGTGTTGGCCACCAGAAGGTCAAAGACTGCAGAAGCTCAGAGTATATCAGCAGCACTCCAGAGCTGCAGGGAGGTCCCCAGCTGCACAGTAATTTTTAGAGTTGAATGCTGTATGACTGGGGGAGGGAAAAAAAAAACAACCAAACCTGTCAGGAAGGCAGAAGAGTGTAGGTGAGAAAATTTTCCCCAGATTTAACAAGATCCTAAATATTTTCATCAAGACAATCTGTGAACAATTCTTTGCATATAAAATACCCTAGAGATTTGAGACTGTTGAGTGTTCTTGTATAATTAATGTTTGTTAGAAGACCTACTGAAACTATTTTTCTCATATCCATGTTATAAAGGCTGTGTGATAGTAATGTGAGACCAACGGGAATAATCCCATCTGCATAACAAAAACTAAAGGGAGATCTGTAACTGATTTAATTTTATTGCATTTCAACCACTAAATATATCTTTTAAATCAAAAGTAAGAAATAAATTATATTTCTGTCAATAGGTAACCAGATGAGTACACTCTATCGAAATGAAATCTTAGCTGTTTCCTTTTATTAAGCTTGTGATTCTTGCAGCCACATCCAGATTTCAGATCCATAAGCACATCCTTTCAAAGATGTTCCTTCTGGACTGATGCAGACTGACACAGAAAGGGACAGAGTTACTACAAGCAGGAGAACTGTAAGCTGCAGACAGGAAATGCCCTTTCTGGTTTTAAGTAATTTGGTTTAGTTTCTTATAAAAGTTGTATTATTCAAAGAGACATGGAGAAAATGAGTCCTTTTTGATTCCTGAACTTCAAAATTATGCATCTTAAAATAGTAATAGAAAACACTAGTACAGTTTGTTTGGAAATTAATTTGGATTGAAATATTAGTCACGTGCACTTTCATTTAGACTGTTTTTTTCTTTTCCAAATGGAAATAGAGAAACATATTTTTAATTTTACAATCCTTTTCTGCTTTTCATTTCCTATAAATACTGTTCAGGGTGTTTTGGATTACAGTGAAAACCTACGTATTTTTACTGCTGGGAAGATACTTACTTACTGACTGCCAAGGGTACTGATGACTGACAAATATCCATTATTTGAAAATTTAAGATTTGTCACTGTAATTACTAAAAACATCAATTTATTTTAAATTTATTGACAGTCTTCTCATTCAATGGCAGCAGAAATTGAGGCAGCATTCAGCAAAGACACAACTTTGGTGTTGACACCAATTTTTCTTTCATCAGGAGACATTTGGAGGCATCACTAATTAAATCAGAAAAGACATTAAATGCTTTTTACTACAGCATGTTGTTGGACAAAAGGAATTGTGGTTGAAGCAGTAAAACTCCATCCTACAACATTCCTGGCTGGAACTCAGATCATAGGAAGCTCTTATTTGGGCCATGTAGGGAAGGAAAACAGGTCTCTTAACACAAACAAGATAGTTTTAATTACATTAATTGTTTCTGCAGGAGCCCTTTAAAGAGAAACTAAATTTTTTAGGACTCCCACAGGATAAAGGTAAGTTAATGAAGTAAACAGACACAGAGCATCTTAAATCCCAGACAAAACATTTAAGCAAACTGATCTCTTTGACTTCATTGCAGAACAACTGTCAGTATTCCCCAGAGGAAGAGGGATGGCACTAAGAAATCTCTAGGCTTCATCTCAACCCTTCAAGTCAGTAAAGCCAAACTGCTGTGAAAAGTGATGATTTAGATTTCTCTACAAAACCTTTTTGATGGTACTGCAAGGTGCAGTACATCAAAGTCTAAGATACTCTTGAATAAAGTTCATACTGAAAAGAAAAAAAAACCCAAACAGTTTTATAACAGCATGGAACAAAATGGATCAAGAATGAAGGAACTGACATTAGTTTCTCAAAGTATCAGTCATGGCTAAATTGACTATATCCTCAATAACTATCAGTAAGTCACAATGCCAAGGTCCAGGAGAGCTGGATGAGGACCATTAATTCCTGACCAAGTCTGTGTTTCTAGGAGATGTCCCTCAGAAGATGCCTTAAACCAGAGCCTCAGGGAAGGTCCTCAGTTTTCCAAAGATGAAAGTCTGCTATGGCTGAGTTACTCAAGAGACAAGGTCATACCACTGCCAAAAAATGCCTCTATTTCAAGTAATTCCATATAGACCATGAACTTGGGTGAAACTTGTCTGGAAGCTTATTACTAAGACCAGCTAGGAAAAAAACCCCCAGATAACTAAAATGTAAAGCAAATGTTTAGCTCCCTACTTTAGCTAAGTCTGGAAGTAGGCATGACTCTTCTGTGAAGTTATTTGACTCAGTCCCCATACCCAAGAGGATATCCCACCACCTTTCCAAAACAGCTGTGTATGCATCAAGGAAACTCAGAGACAACAGACCCCTTGCCATGTTTGTGTTATGTTTTCAAGGGGATATATAGGCAATAACCCACTAGTACATTTTTTAGCAATTCTAAATGAATGCAAGTAGGAAAGCCTTGTCCCTTTCAGGAGCAGCTCAGCTTAGATGTAGGTGGATGTCAGCAAAGTCATTCTCAGCAGAAATGAAAGCCAAAGCTGTAGAAAATTGTCAGTTACAAAATGCTGAGCCCCTGAGGGCACCCTCTCTCCCTGCCAAATTCTATGGGGCTCCCCCACCCTCCCATGGTCAAGGATCCCATTTCAGTCCAGCCTGGACCCATCAGTCAGGTAAGGTCCCCATTAGAGTTACCTTGCTTGAGGTAGCTTACCTTCCTCAGAACTCAGATGGAGGCAGCTGTGACAACAATTTCAAATGCTTATAATATTAGATAATTTAGTAAACTTTCTTCCTGTTTTATCAGTAGTCTTGCAGTGTTTTTAGGGGGTATTTCCCAATGGTAGGCTGGAGGCAAAATCACAAATAAAAATCTCCACCCAACAAAACCACAAAGTATGACTATTTCAAAACAAGATGTAAAGTAGGGGCATTTCACCACACTACTAAAACAAACATGAACAGTCCTCTGTAGTTCCTGCCTGGGCAACTGCTTCAGCTTCAAATGGATCAATACTTTTCCTTGGAGGCTGAGTGACAGGACCATCCAGCAAGAGGATAAACATAAAAATACACATAGGTAAGAGGACTGAAGACAGGGAAGGGAGGACAAAGAAAAAACTCAACCATTACCACCAAGAAATACAGCAAAAGAAAGTAGAATGAATTTTCCTGTAAGCAGAAGAGAGGTATAGGGAGATCAAATACATGCTCCAGCCTTGGCCATTCCTCATGGCCAGCAAGCTGGAGCAGCGTGATTTCACCATCAGCAATGCCTACATGCTCTTCTGCATACAGCAAAGTCCAGCAGCTAATAAATAATGTGTGAAATCTGCCTGGACAGAGGATCAGGTTTGCCCAGAACATTTCCACAGTCAGCCCAATTCTTCCAAGAGAACCTGAGGAGTATTGCAGGAACTGTGCTGAGATCAGCTTAAAAGCTTCAGGATATATTTGAATCTTTTCTCTTTGAACTGCATGGTCGAAATAAATTTTTGCAGCAGCTCAGCAATTGCATGTTACTTTTTTTATTGTTGCTCACCTGGAACAACAGTTATATCTTCTTAGAAAATCAGCCTCTATATCCTGTAATGACCTTTTACTCTGTTTTTTTCCTGTTCACCCGCTTGTTTCATGAGCAAGGCTTATGTGTTTTCATTTTTCTAAGAGGTATAATAAGAGTGAAGCTACTGAAGAGCAAATGATTTTTGTGCTAAAGCTGTAGTAAAATTTGTTAGGCAATTTTCACAGTCACATAAAACCTGAAACTGCATTAAATTGTCTATGTAGCTAAAGTAACAAAACCTGACAATTAACATTTTCATACCAAAAACTGCACAAACTCAAGCAGTCTCTCTTTGCAGAAAGCAGAGTAGAAGTTCTTTGTTTACAGAAGTTTACAGTAAAACCAAAATGGTTTTCATCCAGTGTTTAAAACATACAGGCATAGAGATGCCTCACTAAATAAATAGTGTGCTGCAGGTGTGTAGTTGTGCTATGGTTGCTTTGGACAAATTTTGTAAAGCTTGTAGTGAAGGCCCAAGGCAAGAGACTAACACCAATTTTCAAATCTGCTGCACTCATTACACAGCTGAAAAAAGAAATTATGGACTGCTGACTGCCATTCCAGTCAGAAACCCCCAATTAACAGCATAAAAAGCCCAGAGAAGACTTCCTAATTAATAACCAGTAATGACAGGCAGGGAGTTAAACTGGCTCCCAGAGGTTCCAGGAACCCAGGAATTTCCCAGAATCAGTATCTTTTTGCCTGCTAACATTTTCCTCATGAAAGTTAAATAATCTGGCACAAGCATATACAAGATTAATTTTCAAGTGAATTATACATTCTGGCATTTGTATTTCTTCCTTACAGGCACAGTAATGTCTCCTGGGAATAATTTGCAGAAATTATTCAGAAATTCTGAATTTGCAAAATTATCTTCAGAAAACTTGATGGGACATATTTATAAAGTAGGTGCAGTGATTGAGCACTCAGCATTTTCATTTGCATATGCCAGCAGAGATTTGCACATATGACAGAAGTGAATAAAAAGGCAGATAGATGCTCAGTCCAAAAACTATATTCTGTACATGAAAGTGCTGCCTTAGGAAAGTGCAGGAGAATTGTAAGTATTTTGTTACAATAGCTGTCAGAGGGGTTACTTTGAGGGGAAAAAAAATCGCCCGTTAAAAATAGGTCTTAAATTTTCTAGTTCATTTCTTCACTTGAGTGAACTGTGAAAGAATTAGTTCCCTAATTATGTCAACACAATGGCTTAAGTTGTTGAGAGAGTTGGGAGAGCTTGCTGTTAATCAGCATCTCTAATTCAGTAAAAGTAAGCCTGTGACAATGAGAGAAAGCAGAAAAAGATTAACAGTTTCTGCCATTAAAAACTATTATTTCCCACACATTTTAGTATAGAGGCAGTTCTTGTACTCAAAGATGTGAGACCCCAAACCATTACCAAATCATTATTACCATAGGAATAATTTTCCTGTGCAGCTACTGTTAATTGCCAGGCAGTGTGATGGAGGTGCTGGCTATTGGTGTAGTGTAAGTGTTTCTGGGCCTTTCTGCTAATGGGGCAACAGAGCCCACTCTGCAGGGAAGAGGTTTAAAGTCTTCAGATTAAGAGTCATCCTTGGCTGAATTTAGAAAAACTCAAGTTATATTAGTACTGAGTTGGATTACTGAATAGATTCTTTCTTTCATTGTTGCTGATTTATCTGAATTTACACTGTTACAAATACTAAAAGAATTCTATCTGAGCTTTCTCTTGAACCTCAACAAATACATAAGCTTGGTTTGCTCTGCCTTCTATATCTTGCATTCTCTTATTACATTTCCTAGTAACACTTTCTATCTTCAATGACAACATTAGCGCCCTTTCTTAGAGGAAGTTAGAGGAGCTCACAAGATCACTGATGACATAACCATGTTTTAAATTCAAAAACCTCAAACTTTCCTGGTTTCTTTTCTTTTGTTGTTTTGATTTTTTTTTTTTTTTTTTTTTTTTTTTTGGTTGTTTTTTTTTGCCATTTCAACACTCAGCTCTCACATTCTTGGAAAGCCACAGCCAATCTCTACTCTGACAATTACATTGTAGAATATTAGTTATATCTTAATTTTTAAATAAATCAAAAGCAGAAATAAAATGTCTTTGGTTCTCTTGGACATAGAGAGCTCCTTTAGCTAGGTACCCCTCAGGCTGCTGCAGCTGCTTCAGCAATGCTGCACTGGGCTATGAAGCATCCCTTAGCCCAAATATAGGCTGCAGTGCTGAATTTGAATTTAATCTGAACACCTTCTCAGCTCACTCTCTGTACCCAGCACTTATGTCAGGAAGCAGAGAGCAGCAGCAGGCCTAACTTTACAACTTCACCAGTTCTTAGGAATAACTTTGGAGAAATTTGGGAGAGAAGGGAGCAATGCATTCCCTCCCTTCTGACTCCACACATGTTGTTGGTCCCCAAACTCAACTGCCAGCTTCCCTCAGCCTGAGGTGTACACAGGACTCTCAAGCCTTTCTGCTGCTCCTGTTCTTCTGCATATTGGGTGGTAGGAATTGCATGGTGGCTATGTAATTATGTTAACCAAGACCTGAAGCTGCACAGAATCACAGAATATGCCGAGCTGGAAGGGAGCCTCAAGGATCATCAAAGTCCTTGCCCTGCACTGAACATCCCCAAGAGCCTCATCATGTTCCTGAGTGTTGTACAAATGCTTCTTGAACTCTGTCAGGTTTTGTGTTGTGACCACTACCCTGGAGAGCCTGCTCCGGTGTCAACCACCCTTTGGATGAAGAACCTTTTTCTAATATCTAAACTAAACTAATAACTAAACTAAACTAAACTCCCCTCACACAATTTCCCCAGGCCATTCCCTCGGGTCCTGTCACTATTCACCACAGATAAGAGATCAGTGCCTGCCCCTCCTCTCCCGCATCATGAGAAAGTGTAGACTTTGAGTTTGTGGACCATGAGGTCTCTCCTCAGTCTCCTCCAGGCTGAACAGACCCTCAGCCACACCTCATACAGGCCTTTAAGGCCCTTCACCATCTTCATTGCCCTCCTTTGGACATTCTCTAATAGTTTTGCATTTTCCTTACATTGCAGCACCCAAAACTGCACACAATACTCAAGGTGAGGCTGCCCCAGCTCAGAGCAGAGCAGGACAATCCCCTCCCTTGCCCGGCTGGTAATGCTGTTCCTGATGTCCCCAGGACAGAGTTGGCCCTCCTGGCTGCCAGGGCACACTGGTGACTCATGTTCAACTTGATCAGGACCCCTATGTCCCTTTCCAGGGTGCTACTTTCCAGCATCTCATTCCCCAGTCTGTCTATACATTCTGCCCCATCCCAGGTGCAGAATCCAGCACTTTTCTTTGCTGAATGTCATACAGCTGCTGATTGCCCAGCCCCCTGATTTGTTGTAATCTCTTTGCAGGGCCTTGCTGCCTGCAACAGCTCCTTCCAGTTTTGAACTGTCTGTAAGCCTGCTTAGTATCCTTTCCAGTCTTGCATCCAAACCCTTTTATGAAGATGTGTAAGCTCACAAGGCACAAGATAGAGCTCTGCAGAGCCCCACTGGTGACAAGTCACCAGTCTGATGCCTGTATTCACTGTAATCTTTTATGCCTAACCTGTGAGGCAGTTGTTCACCCATGTGTTTATCCAGCTGTATGCTGAACATTTTGTCCAGAAGGATACTGTGAGAGCCAATATCTAAAGCTTTACTGAAATCCAAGCCCTTGGGTGGTTATCTTGTCATGAAAGGAAATCAGGTTTGATAAGCAGGATTTCCTTCTCATGAAGCATGCTGGCTGTGACCAGTAACTGTAAACCTGGCTTCTTTCAAATCAGCCCACACTGAAACTCAGAGGTACACTGAAACTGTGCCAGTGTAATGATCAGGAGTACACAAGACCGAGGTAGTTAAGATTGCTACAGTTCCTGCAGATTTCCTTGTCTTCCTTGTAGATGTTCAAGACTGACAACAGGTGTACATGCAGGAAGCAGAACTGCTGCCACCTGAATGTGGCTTTGTGTCTGGAGCCACTTCCACCCAGCTGCTTACCAGCCCCAGATTAGAAGTCTACTCCGCCTTTGCTTTACTTTGCACTTTCTTCAGATCCTCTGAATTTCCATTGAGTCTGTCAGAATCTCTGTGATATTTCTGACCTTTTGCAGGTCCTCAATCTTTGTTCCACTTTCAGAGAAAACCACACTGCCAAAAGTCCCTTCTGCACTAGTCATCTCGCCTGGACCAGCTTGTCCTTCCCACTATTCTCAACACGTCAATTCTGAAATGTGAGCTACTAAGTTTGGTCCCATATGTGAAACACGTGGTATTGCACATGTTGGAACATCTGATGACAAAAGAACTTCAAAAATAAGGACAATTGTCCTAGCTTGTTGGCTTCTGGAAGGTTTTGAAGCTGTTACTAACCACTGACTTCCTCTTGGCTGGAGCCTGTGAGTGACAACATGTGCAAGCAGAGAGCTCATTAACAGTCAGGATGTTTGAGGGAGGTGCTCCATGTGCAAAGCATGTTTAATTTTATCAGCAAATCAAGTTATTTTTACTCACAAAGTACTCTGTGAAAATGACAAGAGCATGGGAGAGCTGAAAGATTGCAAGATATAGAGGCAACTATTTCTATTTTGAAGACTCTGCTGAGAAGATAAAAATTATTGAGACTGAAATGAAGCATTCCAGCATTTACTGTCTCTCTTGACAGTAGAAGCACCGTGGGAGACAGAAGAACAAAAATTAAGTTAGAGAGATAATACACAGGAAGCCAATGTTATGTTATATTAAAAGCTGTCAGTACTTACAGTGACAAGCTTGGAAACAAGAAAGGAAATACTGCAATACTGAAGTATGCAGAACATATTCTGCCTATATTTTTCCCTCCCCCTTTACAAAATAATATTAAGCACAGAATTATCACCAAAAAATGGCAGGAGCTAGATGCCAAATGGGTAAACTGCTTCACCGATCAGTGAAGAAGAACCTGGCTGTCTTCCTTGGGTACAGAACTGTCCTGATCTTAGAAGGAGATGCAGATAATTTGTATATGTAAATGATGTGGTTTATAGAAAAAACCTAAATAGGGAAAATCATCTCTGTCATCTGTGCTGAAGAGAGAACACAGTACAGAACTGAAAATCGAGACAAGAGAAAGCTGATCTCTTCCCACTCTATTTAGACCAGCAGTGCACTCCCAAACACTCAAATTAGGTACTTCTTGTGAAGTAGGTACTTTCTTCAGGAAGGCTGGAGCTAAGTGATTACAAGTTGAGCTCAGGCACCTGCTGGGTGACAAAATAAATACTGGCTTTGCTGGAATCTCCTCGTGCCAAAAAAGCTGTAACCCGAAACAACTGAAGTAAACACAGCCTAATCCTCTTGCAGTAGAGGGACGGTTGTGAAGGTGCAAAAAACAACATTTATTGGCATTCATTTTTGATCTGATAATCTTCTAACAACTATGGATTTATCTTTACTAAAATATGGAGCTTGTGGTAAAGTTATTTGCATATTTCATTTTTGCCAGAACAGTCACCACAGAGGTTTGTAGCTCCACTGTCTGAAAAAAAAAATCAGTGCAAGACATACATAGTTTTATTTCTATGGTTTTGCATTTTTCTGATAGTTGTCTTACTCTCTGAGATGTTTGATTCTTGGCAAGAGAGCTTTATTTCAGTTAGGCAGGTTTAAGACCTTGATTTTAGTTCTTAAGCCTAAGTATGTGTCATAGAAAACCAAACAAAATTAGTTTAAAGTAATATGTCTTGCAAATGGCTCATTGGCCATCAGTGATGCTGGTGCTACTGCCAACCCAGTATTTTGTCTTACAGAGGGAAAATCCTGCCATCTCAGAATTATCCATTCTCAATAGCACTTCTTGATATATCATCTTGGTAAATCGATCCAAATTACTATTTTGCATGATGCAAAATACAAGTCGGATATGCTGGAGACTCTCAAAATACTAAGTATGCATGGTTTTTGGATGGGGAAAGGTTTTTTTTGGCAAGACTGTAATCTGATTTTGGCATGTGTGTTTTTATTCTGTCATCCTCCTTTAGTTGTCTGAGGGTCTGAATAAAATCCTGGTATAAAATTCTGAATAAAATTACTGAGTCAAAGGTGAAAATACACTGGTGACTGTGAGATACTGGTGTTTCTTGGTGTTTAAAGATACAAGCAGTGAAATGTATGTTGAGGCAAAATTTCCTTTGCAATGCTGTAATTTCTACACTCTTCTGCTAAGGAGCTCACAAAGCTTGTTTGGCACCATCTACTCACTCAGCACGTTATAAAGGGCAGGAAGCCCAGTCTTTAACACTTATTAACATGGGGCAAGTAAAGCTTTAGCAGGCAGACTACTGGCTCACCACCTGGACAGAAGAGAAGCATGCTTTTTCTCTCTCTCGTTGATTTCTGGTCCTCGTGCTTTGCCTGACATAGTCAAAGTAAGATTATATTTTAATAACTAGACATTCATGCTATGTCCAGCATCTTCAGGCTGTGTATCTATACATCTGTACTACAGATGGAGCATTTTTAGAACCCATTAAATTAGTGGGTTGTTTCTGCTCTCTGTTGCATGTGGTGGCATTGACAAAGACTGTGGCATGTGTCTAACCACAGGTGTTTATATACCACAGACTCCTCTGAGAGTCAAAGCATTCTACACCAAGGGCAAGAACAGTGTTATCCTCTCTGAATTTCACTCTGCACACCATACCTAAATATTAGTAGTGTTTTACAGAGGATGCCACCTGTTGCCTAGTGGTCAGGACTGTCAGCAGCTCCCACTGCACCAGCAGGACAGTGACCTCACTTTCCTGACACCTGGATGCCTTAACCAGGGACAAGGGATCATGGTCCATCTCTTTATGTGAGGTCAGGCATGGGCTGGGCTGGAGATTCTGAGACTATACATTTTAATCTAAACACCTGAAGTCAAAATCTTGTTGACTTTCCATCTCCAGGAGATTTCAACTAATCTTAGATGTCTGAAAAACTAGAAGTCAAGATTTAAACTGGTAACTTTATGCTTCTACTGTAGTTAATAAAGAGGGCTATCAGGAAGACATCCACAAAAGGTTGAGTGTCCTTCTGTGGATACCCATTTCTTCCAGCTGCAAAGGGTGACCCTCTCAGACAGCTATGGAACTTACAGGTGTTAAAACTGGAGCAATGAGTCATGATCGAGATGTCCGCATCCCATCAGCACAAACACGCAGACAAAAGTGAGGCTGAGAAACCCCGCAGCTCTCTATAGCGCCGAACCGCAGCATTTCTGAAACTCACTGCAGATTTTAATAGCTGTCGTCTACCCTAAAAATACATTCGGCACCTCTTCTCCTCACTGTAGCGTCTTGCCTGCTCTTTCTCCGGAGCTCCGGTGAACAGCAGGACCAACCACTCCTCCTCGGGACACCCTCGGCTGCTCGGTACCTGTCCTGGCTAACGCTGCTCCTTTTCGGTGCGCCCCTTCCCGGGCGGGGGTGAGTCCCGCCGTGCCGAGCCCGCCCCTCCGGCCCTGCCCGGGGGAGGGAGGGAGGGAGGCCGGGCGAGGGGCGGCCCGGAGCCCGGCGCAGCGGCACCGGGAGCAGCAGCAGCGGCGGCGGCAGCAGCCCGCTCCCCGCCGGCGGCGGTGGCTGCTCAGGCGGCAGCGGGGGCAGGTGCGGGCGCTTCCGCGTCGCGCTGCGAGGAGGAGCAGGACGAGAAGGAGGAGACGGCGGCGGGAGCGGCGGGCGGCGCGGCCAGCGGCCCGGAGCCGGGCCGGCGTGCCCGTGGGCGTGCTCCCGGGCGGGGAGGACCGCCCGCCGCCCACATCCCCGCCGCCGCCGCCGCTAACTTTGCTTCTCCGCAAAGAGCTGCCCTCCGGCAAGCAGAGGGTCGGCGGAGCCGGGGTCCGAGCCGGCCCCAGCGATGAAGGGCCGGCGGCGGTGGCGAGGCGAGCATCGCCGCTTCGCCGCGGTGCTGGTGCTGTACACGCTGCTGCTGCTCCTGCTGGTGCCCTACGCGCTGGACTACGGGGCCAGGCGCGGGCGAGTGGACGAGGAGCCGCTGCTGCGGCGCTGCCCAAGCCTGGAAGAGGCGCTGAGTGAGTGGGGCTGGGAGCAGCGACCGCCGCTGGACGAGGAAGAGGAGGAGGATGAGGCGGGCACGGCCGGGGCAGCGGGTAACAGCAGCGCGGGGAAGCGGCACATCTACCTGCACGCTACCTGGCGAACGGGCTCCTCTTTCCTCGGGGAGCTTTTCAACCAGCACCCCGACGTCTTCTACCTGTACGAGCCCATGTGGCACCTTTGGCAGGCGCTCTACCCGGGGGACGCTCTGAGCCTGCAGGGAGCCCTCCGCGACATGCTGCGCGCCCTCTTCCGATGCGACTTCTCCGTCCTGCGCCTCTACACCGCCCCGTCCGGCCCCCGCGACCCGCTGGCCCCCGCCCCGCCCGCCGCCGACAACCTCACCACGGCCAGCATCTTCGGCTGGCGGACCAACAAGGTGATCTGCTCGCCGCCGCTCTGCCCCGCCGCCCCGCGGCCCCGCGGGGAGATCGGCCTCGTCGACGGCGCGACCTGCGAGGAGAAGTGTCCGCCGCGGGCGCTGCGGGAGCTGGAGGCCGAGTGCCGCAAGTACCCGGTGGTGGTCATCAAGGACGTGCGGCTGCTGGAGCTGGGCGCGCTGCTGCCGCTGCTGCGGGAGCCCGGCCTCAACCTGCGGGTGGTGCAGCTCTTCCGCGACCCCCGCGCCGTCCACAACTCCCGCCTGAAGGCGCGGCAAGCGCTGCTGCGGGAGAGCGTCCAGGTGCTGCGCAGCCGCCACCGCACAGAGCCGCGGGGCCCGGCCCGCCACCAGCAGCAGCATCTCCTGCTGCCGCCCGGGCTGCTGGGCGGCGGGCGGCCGCCGCAGCCGCAGCATCGCGCCGAGTTCTTCCTCGGCGGCGCGCTGGAGGTGATCTGCCAGTCCTGGCTGCGCGATCTCCTGCTGGCCCGGCGCGCCCCGGACTGGCTCCGCCGCCGCTACACGCAGCTCCGCTACGAGGACCTGGTGCGGGAGCCCCGCGCCGAGCTGCGCCGCCTGCTGCGCTTCGCCGGGCTGACGGTGCCGCCGGCCCTGGAGGACTTCGTGGTCAACATGACCCGCGGTGCCGCCTACTCCTCCGACCGGCCCTTCCTCATCTCCGCCCGCGACGCGCGGGAGGCCGTGCACGCCTGGCGAGAGCGCCTCAGCCGCCAGCAGGTGCGGCAGGTGGAGGCGGCGTGCGGAGAGGCCATGAGCATCCTCGCCTACCCCCTCAGCGCCGGCGACGCCCGGTAGCGCCCGAGCCCCGTGTCCCGGACGGGCCCAGGGCGGACGGACGGACGGACAGAGCCGTCGGGCAGAGCTGAGCGCGGGGCTCACCCCTGGCATGGTAGGCGCCGACCTGGCGGGCCGGGCGCTCCCTCGGGGCAGCCCCGGCTGAGGGACACCTCGCCTCGCAGCGCTGCAGGGTCCAGGCCCCCCGTGCCGCCGTGGCTTATTGTGGCTGTGTTCCTTCTGGGCTGGGTGGAGAGGGCAGGGGGGATGATTCATTTACGAGGCGGGTTTGAGGTTAAGTGACACCTCAAGAGGTGTCTTCTGAGTACGGCATCACTCTTGGAGCCTTTTAGCGTGAAACCGCGATCGTGTACAAAGCACAGGTATGCTGTAAACAAACTGCATGAAAATTTTAAAGTCCCCCAGGTGAACACTCTCAGCAGGGAACTAGAGGGCCTGGAAGGTGCTCCTGTGGGAGCATTGCCCTTCTGGAGCTCTGAATCACACTGACCTCTATCCCACTGCTACTGAAACACAAGAGGCTTCTGTGAAGTCGCTGCAGAGGTCGGCAGGGGCCTGGGCAGCCAGGAGGGTGCCTGCTGCAGGGGGGGACTCAGCTCTGCTGCTCCAAACCTGCTCTGCAGGGATGGTCTCTGCCCCTGTTCATTGCTGGTGCTGCAGGGAGGGGGCTGAGGGAAGGGGAACCACATCCAATTGTGTCCATCGTTCTGAGCAGCAGGGTAAGCAGTCGTGCAGGGAGGGTAAGCATTCACCTGCCTATGTGTTTTGAAGATGTTCATGGCAGAAATCTTTGCTTTTCTAAAGAAATATGTAATTGTTTTGAAAGTTGGATTTTTTTTATATATATACATATATTGATATAGTTTGGTGACACTCATGTGAGATACAGGTGACTAACATGTTTCTTTGGAACACGTGTAGGGGTGAATGGAACTAGAAGGCAAGTGCTTGACATTTCTGTTTTGTTTTCTCTGTCAGATGAGAGAATCCCTTTTCTTTCCTTGCTTCCGGGCTGACACATTGTGCCGTGCTCAGGGTCCTCCCGATCACATCCCTTCCAAACAATAACATCCTCTCAGCTGGCAGCTCCTGGACAAAAGCAAATGTTTCCTAAGACAAATTAATCATGAAGTTCCCAAATAAAATCTTACATTAAAAACAAACAAACAAACGAATGAAACAAACAAACAAATAAAAAAACCCCCCAAAGTTTTATTTTGGATTTTAAAAATGACATGTTCCTGCAGGTATCCTGCAACTTGTGCAAAAAGAAGGTGTGTGTTTATCTGCAGGTACCTTTGTTTCTTAATTTCTTGATGTGGGGATAGAAGTTGTAATTCAGGGTTGCAGTTTCATAACTTCATAGAGACTGTTTTTGAATCTATTACAGTCTGTTAGTCTTTAAATGGCCCCACAAAAGTGTACAGGATTATAGGGATGTTTACATGCAGTCCTCAAATACAAATCCAGAATATGAGTTTCAAATTGAGGATAATCCAGGATCAGGAAGAAAGCGGTATTTATATAAAGTGCTGGAAATAAAGACAGTTCAAAGATGTTTTGTTATCATGGAGGAGGTATTTGATTTGCACTGCACTTTTTGTGCTCTGTTATGCTGCACAGCATGTCACTAAGTTAGGATGAACCTTCATTTATTTTAGATTGTTTTCCCTTCATCTTCCCATCTGAGTGTATGTTGGCACAAGAAGCAGGTTTCTTTCATTATCTTACAGGAAAATGTAGTCATAAAAATGTTTTTGAACAAATGGATCCATTTCCCTAAAGCATACTTCATATAGTTCTGCAACCTTGGGCTTCTACTTGAAGTAAGAATTACAGAGTCTTGTTTTGTGCTGGAAAACCTTGTGTATTATCTAAGGGATGCTTCTGCATTCTCTCACTGTGCCTATGCCACCAAAATTTGTCTCGGGGTGTTCCAGTGGCATTTAATAAGGGTATTTGTAAAGATAGACAATAACTGTACAATGCCTTGATAACCTGTGTCAGGTAACCTATTTTGGAAGGCTTTTCTGGGACTACACCCAGTACAGCTTGGCTTGTACTGACAGGTTTGGAAAGAAATTAAGATTTTTGTGCATACCAAAAGATGATACGGTACTTATTTTCTTAAATCGGTTGGGAGATTAAAATCCAATATATCCTGTTGATTTGTTCTTAGCAAGTTGCAGCCACAGAATTGTGTGATGCAAAAATTAAGCATTCTCCTCACTTTGGCAGGGAATCTCATCATCATGCTCTTTCAGGTGGTAAATATCTTTTGTGAGTCTTTCAAAATTCACACCTAATTTCACTTAAAATGGTTTATCATGATGAGCAAAGAACTGTTAACATCTAGCTTAACTTGATTCTTGTAGTTGAGAGGAAATCCACTTATTGGAATTTATATGGTATTTTCTGAAGCTGTTTCCATTTTTAAGCTGCAGAGGTGGGGAAGAGGCTTGAGGGGAAGCCATGTGAGGAGCATCTGAGGGGATTTGGTCTGTTCAGCCTGGGCAAGAGGACACTGAGGGGAGACCTCCCTGCAGTCCACAGCCTATTCCTGAGGGGTGCAGGAGGGGCAGGCACTGATCTCTTCTCTCTGGGCATCAGTGACAGGACCCAGGGAATGGTCTGAAGCTGTGTCAGGGGAAGTTTAGGTTGGATATTAGGAAAAGATTCTTCACCCAGAGGGTGCTTGGGCACTGGAACAGCTCCCCAGGGAAATGGTCAGAGCACCAGCTCAACAGAGCTCAAGAAGTTTTTGGACAATGCTCCAGCCACATGATGTGACTCTTGGGGCTGTCCTATGAAGGGCCTGGAGTTGGACTTTGCTGATTCTTGTGAGTCTCTTCCAACTCAGGATATTGTATGATAGATGTATTTTGTGTATCAATTATTATTTCTGTCAGCAAAAATTGTTCACTAGCCTGGTTGTTCTCTATGAGTGATTGATTTTTTAATTTTTGTATAATATGAGAAGGGCTCCATTGGGCAAAATGTACAAAATATAGCAAGTGCTATTTTTATTTTTTTATTCAGTGCACCTGAATTCATTAGAAAACTCATGTAAAAAAACCTGTAGGGAATATCCAAAGCTGAGAAAGGAACAATTAGGCCAGAGTGAAATCTTAGAACAGTATGTGGATGACAATTGCTTAATGATTGGTGGTGTGACATGTGCACTTCAATTACTAGAAAGTTTTCTAAAATTCTCCTGCCCAAGGAGGACAACTGAGGCTCACCAACAAATGCATCCCATTTTTCTCTTCAGGGTGTTTGGAGGGCATTGGACAGCATCATTCAGGGTGCTTACAGAATGTACTTGGTCTTGAAACTCAGACCTTGAAAAAAAAGCAAATGTACCGTCAAATGTCAGTGTTGGTATTTACCTGAAAAAATAGAAACAGGCTGATTAGGACAACCAGCATGGTGTTTTGGTAGCAGACATCTTTGGAACCAACCAGAACTTGCTGAAAGCAGGACACCCATAGTTAGACTGCATTTTGAGAGCAGCTAGACATTTTTTGCTTGGGCAGTTTGAGGTGAAGTGACAATTCTACTGGATGATGCAGAAAATTGAACCATAACTGCTCATTTAGAGAAGGGCATGGCATGATAAGCAAGAGAACAGAAAGCACATTTTTATAGTCAGCCTGAACCTGGAAGGCTTAGAATGGGGGTGCAGGACTCAGCCATAAAGTTTTAGTATTTCAGACTGAGGTTGGTAAAAATTACCTACTTGTGCTATATTGCATACAATGAATTAACAATTTTAATTTATTAAAAAGCCATAGTAGGAAATGGGTATAAAACTCACAAATGCTCACAACACATTTCTGTCTGGTTTTACTTAATTTGTGATTGTCACACGTGAGTGAATGGAGCTGGAAACTTGAGTTCTGTAATTTTTCATAAAAGGCTGAGATATTTCCATGCCATAATTGTTAACTGCTCTTTTACAACACCATATCTGTATTTAAATAGTTTCTTTTGGTGACGCAAACTAATGACATACTTGTGGGAAATGATGGAAGTGCAGGGCCAAGAAATACTTGAACCCCACCTTATTTCTACTCCTTGGGATATTACTGATGGAGTCCTTGTAGATATCCACAGTATGTACTTACATACTGCAGGTACAATAGAAATAGTTTGGTACCAGTTGCAGTATCTAACAGAAGTGTTAGAATGGTTGTGTTACTTATTTAACAACTTCAGTATTGCATGAGTCGTTTTAGCCCCCTCCTCCCCTGTCAGTCTGAGCATCAAGAAAAGTCCTGAGTTTCTGCATGAAGTTCTCAATATCACCACTTCCAGCAAAGCTCAATGATGAAAATACTTCAGAGTTTCTGGGTTTTTTATGGTAATGCAATTAAACCACTGAAACCCTGAGAGCCAACAAGCCCAACAGCGTGTTCTGTTCCTTTCTTGAGCACAGAGAGCTGTCACTGAGACTCTCTGATGGTGCATGTCATTTCTCAGAGTCACCATGGAATCCATGAAGCACTGGGAACACCTGAGATGTTGTTTTGTCTTTCTTATTTAACTTGACATGACACCTACCACCATGGAGAATGACTTGGGAGAAATACAATTTGTCAAACTAGCTGTTTTCAACACCCCACTGGCAGTGTGTGTGTGTGAATGAGGGGCCAGGCCCTGACTGTCCTTCTCCTGGCTGTTTTTCAGAGATGAATGCTGGATGCAAACACATTGAGGTGGTGTGTTCCAATGATTGAGGGGTTTGTTGTTTGTTGGTGAGATGTATATCTGGCAGTCTCAGCTCTGAACAACAGGCTGGAAGCCAATTTACATTTTAGGACTTGCAGTCTGGATATTGAGTACTGTGAAATTCTTGCTTCCAGCACTGAGATGTTAACTCTGCTGCTAACCTGGGGCACCTGCAGTGCCATTTCTTGTTGCTGTTACGTGGGAATCCAGTCCTTCCCTGGAGCTTCCAAACTTGTTGCCCTGTTTCTAAAGGTCCAACTTTGCCAAACTTCAACTGTATATAGACTGAAGCTTTTTGTCATGGGCATAAGGTTTAAGTCTCTTGGACTTTCAGTCAAAACAGTTGCATATTCTTTTTAACTTAGGATGTAGTGGTCTTTTGCCTGTGTTCAAATATTCTCAAAGATATTTCTTTGAAATCATTTTTCACTTCAGTGTTTTGGGACAGGAACTCCAGTTTGGGTAGGGGAAATTTCCTCTTTGTAGAGGATGTCTCCTGTGTTTTTTATTTTTACCTCTGCTTTCTATTCTGATTTGGCCAAATATATTAATGTTTGTATAAAATGGATAGCACGTGCTCAGTAAAAGTGGTTTTGGTATGTGTGTGTATCTTTATTTTATACCAAATAAAATGGTCTTATCTCCAGTGAGCATGTGCAAAGCTCTTTCTTTCCCATAGAAAACTCAGTGTGGTACAGTGGGAATCAAAGTCATGTAACTGTGGCAGGGGCTGCATCACTGGGCTGAGCAGGGAGGAGTCTGCTATTCCTGGTTCTCTCCAATGCCTTCCCTATCCTCTCTTTCCCTGTTGCAGTTTTCCTAAGGAAGACCCATAAATCCAGTGCTCAGCTTTCCAGTGCTTAATAATGAAAAGGACTACAGGCGAGAGGGAGAAGACATTGATGATAGATGAGGTAAACATGAGGAAACAGGGAAAGGAGTTCACTTTTAGTTGAGGATAGTGGGATTTGTTGGGCAAAGGACTTGGGTGTGAGGCAAATGAGGGGACTGGGATTTGATGAAGAGAGGCAGGAAGTTGTGATTGCTTTAATTGGAAAAGTTGGCTAAGAGTGTGTGAGGGAAGGAAGGAACATGGAGGGAGCAAGCTAGGACAAATAGGGACCAAGAACTGGGAATTGCCCCAAGTGTTTGGAGCAGATAGAAGAGGAAAGCTCAGGGCAGAAAGGGGGGAAAGATGGAAAGGAGAGGGAAACTGGTAACTCTCCAACAGCAGTTCTTGCCATGTCTCAGTTCAAATGGCTGTGCAGACAGCTGGCAGTGGAGCAGCCCCTGAGTGGAGAGCTGCTCCACAGGGCAGTGGTGACTTGTCTTCCCCTCTACCTTTCCCAGCACAAATAAACACATTTCTCCTGCAAACCAGACTCACCTCTTTCCCTTTGTATAAGGAATTTATTAGCTGCCCACCTGCTCTCCTACCAGCATTGGGATGGGATGCATGAGAAGAAGTGCTTTCCTGCAAAACTGAAATTCTGAAGCTAAAATTTGTAAAAATAAAGTCTTTGCCCACCTTCTGCTACTGTTGGTCAGTCTGTGAGTACAAGGGATGATGTGAGAGCAGTCTCACCCAGCTGCCTTTGTCTGAGCTCTGTTTGGGAGTGCCTTTGCAGTCACTTCTGCAGTGGGCATTACCACCAGCCACTAGAACAGAGGAGTCTGGGGGAGAGCCTTGTCTGTGTCCTTGGTTCAAGTGACAGATTTAAAAATCACAGTTCTAGCAGTGACTCGTGCATATCACTGACATCTATTGTTTTCAGTATAAACTTTTCAAAAAATGCCAGGAAACCTCTTGTCTATGCACGCTGTTACAGAGGCATTCAATGTCTGTGCTGCAAAGTCAAGCACTGAAGGAGTCAGACTCAATGTCTGCTGCCTCTCCTTTCATGCTCCTTTTCATGTATCACAAGTAGTTGTTTTTTCTGCAGTACAGCACTTGGTCAGCACTCAAGGTTGCACACACCTGGGGCAGGAATGGATTGTGCAGCACATCTGTGAGCACTGCCTGCTCTGTGCCACAGGTTAGAAAGTGTAAAGGAATCTGGGAGGAGACTGAAGGAGGTAAGGATGGAGGCAGTATCTCATGGCTGAGGTATTTAAAAGCTCTCAGAGGAGCTGGACTCAGTCCCTGGTGCCACAGTGTCTGTGAGATATTGGACAAGTAAGTTAGATTTTCCAAAAAGGCCAAGTCCAAATCTAGCAGAAGCTGAGTGACACCTTTGGTATGCTGGAACTGGTTTTGCAGAGCTGCTGTAGCAGCAGTCAGTGTGCAGATGTGCCTGGTCAGGGAGCACTGGTGCTTTGAGGGATGTCTCTGAACCCCTGAGTCAACTAGTCGTGAAAAGAGCAAATGTATGGTTGGTATTAACATGTTCTTTGTCATAGGCATTCAAGCTCCAAGAGGCTGAATTAATATTTTTCATAGATACAGAGAAAAGTCTGGTGAATAACTTCTTGAGGACGACCAAGCTGTGTGGTTTATTTAGTGTCAAAGTCAAGGTTGAAAGAGGACAGCAGTGCACAGCAGCATGAACAGCAGTGTGGAAGAGAGGCAATCCAGCTATGAACAATACTGGCATAACAACAGATTTTTACACATCAGCAATGAATCATTTTAGCCTGGAAGTTAGAAGAAGGTGGGGTTTTTTTAATCATAAGAACAACATGGCAGGAAGGGATGGAAGAGACAGCTCATTTTAAAAGACAAATCCTGCAATTTAGAAATAGAAAGGAACTGATATAGACCACCATGTTATGACTAGATATGAAGCTGGTGGTCCAGAAGCCCTGTGATCCTTAGGAAGTACTGTACAGTGCTGAAGTCTTCTGAAAAATCAGCTCCAATGTTCAAAAATACCAGAGCCCTAGTTTAAAGATGCTTTGTGCATTTGTTTGTGCTCTGTGAAAAGGAGAGAATGCTGACTTTCGTGGAAATGTTAACTCCAGACTCCAGTTTGTTCAGGAGTACTCTGCAATAGGTTAGTGTCTCATAACATTTCCTATGAGGAAATCTGGGGATTGTGCCTCTGCCAGTATTTGAATAAAATATATTGGAGCTGTACAATAAATCAAGAGGAGCACAAAGCCCACACCATTAACCCAGTAGGTCTTGCCCTTTTTTTCTTGAGATGAGCTGAAGGCAAAGGAAAGGTGGGGTGTGTTTGTGTAAGCAAAGGCTGTGTGGTGTTCCCTTGCCGTGGGTAGAAATCCCAGCTGTGCCAGCAAGTGCAGGATGTGGGACCACCCAGCCCTAGCACTGCCCTCACTGTGGCTGAGCTGCCTTTAATGCTTTGCCATACAGCTGTGAAATGATTAGTCCCTTGTTTATCTATGCACAGCCATGAAACTAGTTTCAGGTGGGCTCTGGATAGGATCTGAAGTGCAGCACTTGTTAAAATAATAGGAAAGAGCTGTGGGAGATCAATCTAACTACAGCAGAGGTCTCTCTGGTGGAAGATTTGAAAATTTTTCCTTGCTTTTCACGGTCATTTCAGCTGCAGCTTGAGCAGGGGTGACTTGAGTGAATTGTTGTGAATGTTCATCCCCCTCATTTAAGAACACTTAGTGATACTTAACGCTTTCTCAAATGGATTTAGAGATGAGAGGGTGAGACATTTGTCACCTGTTCCAAGCTACTTTTAAAATCATTAAGGATAAAGACTTCATCTAACCATCATATACTCCATTATGCCTATTATGTGTGCCCACTGTCAAAAACTGCTCTCAGTCATCTGTTTAAGTAATTCTTGATTCTGTTTAAGCCTGTTACTTCTCTTGCTGGATGCAGAAAACAACCTGCTACCATTGCTCTGTGATAACTTATTCTTGTCACAAGCATGTAACTATATATATATTTTTTTTTTTTACACAACAACAACCCTCCCCCAAATACTCAGCTTTCAAACGTATTAATTTCCAAGTCAGGTCTCGATTTTACAGTTTTTGTTTCAATAAGGCAGTTTGGTTTGTTCATCCTTGCATATTGATCAGCTTCCATACACAAGTCCCAGTTCTGCCTTCAAGCTCCCAAATCAGATAACCAGATAAATATTTCAGTCATTTATATAACATCAGTTTCTTGTATGAAAAGAGGTGCTTTTGCTTACCTGAAGATTGGTTTTGTCTGTTCACAAGGTTTGTAATGTCTAAAATGAGGAAACTGCTAGAAAGCAGAACCCACCCTCAAGCTACTGCAGCAAATGAGGAGTTGCTTTATCATTAATTTAATTTTGCATCCTTAAATTGGAAACCATATCTTCCTATTGACTCCCTGTAAATTCTTATTAAAATATTTTCTAGTTGACTCTTCTAAGAACTTACAATCAAAGCAGTTACATTCAGATTGAATTGTAATAATAATAACTAGCCAATATTTCTGAAACTTTGTGCCTTAATAGGAAAGAGTTAAAATCTTGACAAGCAGTATAGGTTATGAGTAGCTGCCTTGGTAGTTCTGCCCTGAAAAGTGGCCTTCCTGCTGTTTTTAGCTCTCTACATGTTGCTTGTAAATTGGTAATGCTACCCCTGAAGGAAGCAGCTAGTCAGCAATTTTAAGACTGCATAAACTTGGGTTATTTCTAAACTGAGTTTCAGGTTGCTTGGAGCTGTCTAAGTGTGTCTGGTCATGCCTGTACTTAGAGTCTCACAGATTCCTGATGAGGGATTCCAGTTCTGAGATGCTGAGCTCCTGAGGGCTGACCTTGGAGCACTCCTCAGTATGCAGAGAGTAAAATTCCTTTAGCTCAGTAGGCTACTGAGCAGGTGAGTGATAGTCCCCAGTCCTCATAGCAAAAATTCTGTCCTTCAGAAGAGTTAGGCTGTGCATTTAATAAACATTATTTTAAAAATCCTTATTATTGCATGGAAGAAAAGGTCCAGGGATAAGTGTGAGAGAAGTCTCTTGTGATCTGTTACAGAATAACTAGAATAATTTTGAGCTAGACATTTAATTAATAAAACTTTTTCATCTTCTAACAATGCTTTGATCTGGGAATGCACAAGTAGTCTGGGGCCTACAGAATAATTCCTGGGACTTATTTCTGCATGCCTGCAGGGCTTCATCACTGCTCTACCCGTGAGAAGTTCATTCCAATATTGAGAGGTTTTAAACTAGTGAAGGTAAAAAGCATCCAGGGAAGATGATAGTTACTCCTTAATCTAAACCAATTGCAGTATTGAGCATATCTAACTGAAAGCAGTAATTTGAATACCTGTAATATCATAAGTACAATTAATACAGAGTGAAGTTTGCATCCTTTGAAATGCTTTACATCCTGACTTGACAGTTGAGCTTTGGAATAACAGCTAAAAGGTAAAATCAGGTTGATTTTTGCAACCAAATGCTTTCATACATAAATAGTATTATTCTTCAAAGAAAGTGTGAAATTCTACAAGAAAAATTGCACATCCATCTTTGCAGACTTTGTTGGCTAAAGACCCAGTATGGACACCTTCCTTTTTAGAAGCTTTTAGGATTTCTTTTATTTATTTATTTTTGCTTGCTGCTGCCCTGCCCCATGCAGATCATCTGTACTGAACCACACAGCTATGGATAACTTATAGTAACCTGGGGCAGTTCTGTTTACAGTTGATCATAGTGTTGTAACAGTTAATTCCTTCCTAGTGAAAGGAAATCTGTGGAAATTTGCTGGCATTCCCTTCTCCTCCCTTTCTAAATACCAATGTCCAAGGTAAATAATATTTTGCCCTGTTTATTTTTCCAGTAGGGTTTTACCAGTGTGGATGTTTCTTGTGCTTGAAGAGACTTTCTCCATGATCCATTAGATGACAGTGCACTGTGCACCTTGGGGTCCCCTCTCTTTCACTCCTGAAGTTGTTCAACACCACTGCCTCTCTGGGGTCTAACCCCAAATTCCTGCTGTTGGCTGAAAAGCCTGACTGAGCTGGTTTTGGCTGGGGGACTTTTTTCAGAGCAGCTCACGTGGGGCGGTATTTTGGATTTGTGCTGCAGACTGTTGATAGCACAGAGATGTTTTGTTATTGCTGAGCAGTGCTTGTGCAGAATCAAGGCTTTTCCTGCTCCTCACCCACCAGTGAGGAGACTGGGGATGAGCAAGGAGTTGGGAGGTGACCTAGCCAGGACAGCTGGACACAGAGCTATCCCAGACAACGGCCTCATGCTCAGCATGTAAAGCTGGAGGCAGAAGAAGGAAACAGGAGACATTTGGAGTGATCACTGTTGTGTAAGATGGAGCCCTGCTCTCCTGGAGATGGGTGAACACCTGCCTGCTCATGGGAAATTGTGATTAATTCCTTGTTCTGCTTCGCTGGTGTGCACAGCATTTGCTTTCTCTATTCAACTGTCTTTATCTCAACCCACAAGTTTTCTCCCTTTTGTCTGTGCGATTCCGTCCCCCATCCCACTGGTGGCAAGTGAGCAGGTGGCTGTGTGGCTGGGGTTAAACCACATCACTGACCATGGATATACACAGTCCAAATCCCACTCTTCAGTTAACCAGCTGGCCCTTGGTCTATCAAGGTCTGAGTACCAGGCACCTGGGTGGGAGCAGGTGGCTGGAGCTCCACAGCCACGTCCAGCCCCAGTGCATCTAGTCCAGTGTCTGTCCTGCACAGTGCAGGGCACCAGGAAAGCTCTGCTCCCCACTGAGTGCAACTTCTGATTCCTGCTTTTTAAACTTACCACACACACAAACTCACTGCTGCAATAGCACAGAAACAGTTTTCTGCACAGGATGACCAAGGTACAGAGAGAAGTAGGGCATAGCAAACCATGGAGAAGCAACTTCTCCTCATTGCAGTGCAAAAATGAAAAGCACTGCTGAGCAGACGAGGCTGGCAGTTCTAGCAAAAGACAGGTGCATTTCAATACTGCAATTGCTACAGAAAATTTCATGGTATAAACCAAGTTTCTCTCTATAGCTTTGGTATGTATTTAATTACTCATCCTTTCTTGAACAAAAGGTGCTTTCAAGATAGCTGTACATTTACCTCTGGTTTAAATTCCCTTTTTCAGATTGTATGTAATCATTTAGTATTTAAATTCGATTTATTGTCCCATAACAAGAGAGTAGACATGGTTTTGTTTAAGACTTTTAATAGGGAGGGATTTGATAATTTTATTTCAATGACCAAATGTCTCAGGACACATAGTGGATATAGAAATAATCACATTTTCAAGTTACCCTGCACAAAACCCGAATGCAAGCTGTCACTTTTCTTTTCTTCTTAAAATTCTTCTTAAAAGAAAAGAAAACAGCTCCTAACTTCAAAACATACAAGGATTATTTTAAGTGCTTCTCAGAAATCACTTTGTCTTGTACTGTGGATTAGCTTAGCAGGAATAGTTTTTACTTTGTGAATTCACTCTTGGCTAAGAAAAATAATATATACCTGGATTAACAAAATTCTGTTGCTTTGAGGATATTGAACTCAATCATAGCAGAGGTGCCCTAGTTTTGGAAGAGAAGCAATATTAGACTGACAAATCTCTTTTATTAAGTATGTTTAAGAAAATACAGAATGTTTGGGAAAAGAAAGTCAGTGTGCAGAACATCTGTAGTTCTTCAAGCAGAGTTAAATTCTGATCACCATCTCCTTTCAGTATTTCCACTCCTCCTTTGATCCAGTTCAAATATTCAGCTGATGTTAGCATACTGAAAAATTACTGACACAATGTTACATTATATAATATACATGTTATATTATATAATGCAAGACAAAGCAGACTCTCCTCTGGTGTCTCTGCCAAGGGTGCACCTCACATCCTCTCAGAGGACTCCAAAACCCCCACACATCACTGCGAGCAGCTCCTGCACTGGATTTGCAGTGCAACACATGGTTTGTGAGTTTGGCTTCAGCTCTCAGCATTGTCTTTTCAATCACTCCTGCTGTCTCCTGAACACTAACCAGGATGGTTCCAAGCTCTTTCTGACAGACAAGCAGCTATTTTATAGGCTGTTGCACTTGTAGGCACACACGCACTAGAGATGTTTTTCACTAAGTGCAACACCCCATTTTACACTCAGCCTTGGGTTCCAAAATTACCTGAATATCCCCCACATTTTTACTTTCCTATGATTCTCTTCTCCAGATCCAGCCCTACAAATCTCTGGAAGACAGTGCTAGTAACTTCTTTCCACTATGAAAACTGGTGAAAAGATAAGAAACAGAACAGAGTTATTAATAACAGAGTTACTAATCCTCATGGATTCATCTTCCTACAGTGACTAAAGACAGCATGAGCCAAGGCTTCTTGAGAAAGGAATTTACAAATATCTTATAAAATGGAGTATATCATCCAGACCTTCTTTGTCTGCATGATCATTCACTCTTTCTAACAACAGATGTAGAAGTTACAACACCTCTCTATCCCAGCCATGTTGATGTAAATCTGTATTTTATTTCTCTACATAATAATATTTACCTTTAGTTGTATCTTGAAACACTTCCTAAAAGACAAGGGTGTGAAAGCAACTGGTGGATGCTCCAAGGTAGAAACCATTAATTTGATTTTAAGGAAGGAAACTCCAAATCAGTTCTGTATTGTGAGAAGAGGGCTGAGTTGCTGGCTTTGCCTTGAGGAAAGACCTGACAGTATCAGCCTTTTCACTTCCAAGATAAAACACAATGTTCATGTGTATCACAAATGTATTAAGCCACAGTAAGTTTTGCATTACTATCAGCCAAATAATAAGACATATTTCTGACTTGACTACAAATGACAGCTATGATTATTTGTTCTAGTGCAGCCAATGGTGTAATTCAGTGTGAGACAATGAACTCCACAAAAGGTGTCACCACCTTGTACCTGGTACTTCCCCATGACTCCAAGGTCTATTTGAAGTAAGGAAGTAATAAGAAATAAAAAGATAATGCTGATGCCTAGAATAGTAACACCATCTTCACACCTTAACTGAAACTTGTTGACAAAGCAGGAGTTCCAAGCAGCACTAACACTTCTTCTCTTGTGAAAAAATTGCTTGTATGATGCCTCAATCAAGAGACTCAAAGCTGAAGTTACTGCAGTATCTTGTCCACACAAATGAAAGTTCAGCCAAGTTTGTACACAAGCTAGCCAGTGGCAGAAAGCCCAGCAGGTGTTTATTCCCCATCCTCCACTGCTACAATCCCCACAACACAGAGAGCTTTCACAATATTTAGCTTTTTCTCTCCACCCACTTCTTTGCCATTTAACCTCTTTAGGATACTGACCTCCCAAATTAGGGCTCAGAGACATGCAAACCATTGGTGTGCTGAAGATCAAGAAACCAAGCCCTGGTACTGCAGAGAGTTGCTGTTCTCCTTACATCCTCACTGCTCCAAGTGAAAATATTGAAAGGATTGTTGTTGTGTAGCTGTCAACATGTGTCAGGGGATACAGGGGATACTATATTCCAGTTCTACTAACCTCTGCTTACAGCAATGCTCTTAGCATTGCTAAAGACACCTGGTGCAGCACCCAGCTTATTGCACACAAGAATCTGTGTTTATCTCTTGGAAGGATTCAGGTTAAATGCTGCTTCTGATTTCGGGCATTATGAACAGACCAAAACTAATTAACAGGCAACCTGTAGCAGCCACCCTGTAGCTGCAAAGGCAAGGCACAGCCTGTCTCCTTAAAGGAAGGAAGCAAATTTGGGATGTCCTTAGATGGCTTACATTCTCCTTTCTCCACCAGAACCATCGATGAGTCATGTGATTTTACCTCTCTTCTGATATCCCAAATCAGACAAACTTACCTCAAGTGACCCTGTGTGCTGGAAGTTGTTATTTCACAACAGCTATTACTAATCGGCTGATGCGATCCAGAATGCCTTCTGGTGTTCTGCTTTCTGGTATTAATCTGTGTCAACATCAAGACATTCAAGCCAAGCAGTTTAAGACTGAAATTCAAAATCAGGCAGTGGAGGATAACCTGCCTGATTAAACTAAAGTCTGGCAACAAAAGTCATAAATATATTACAACACTGAACTGCGTGACCTACTTCTCCCTGCCTCAGTAATAACAACTTCAGAGATTTTACTAGTTAACAAATAAATCCAATTCATTTCTCATAGCCTGAAGTTAAGTATTTTAACACTGCAGCAAAAACCTTTTAAGTTGGGCAATCACTTTCTCTGAGGGAATGCAAATCTGGAGGGTTTTTTTTCAATTAGAAGCAGGAAAGCAACCTTTAATTGCAGCATTTCAAATTATTGCCATTTAATTAATCAAATTTGCATAAGTTAGCAGTGTAGCATAGCTTTGAAATTATACTCAGGCGCTAAAGTGACGTTTGACTATTCTGCCTCCCTCTCTCTTTTTTAAAAATCTGTATCTAATGTGTTTATATGTGACATTTTCAATCTCCAAAAGGTTTAAAAACTGCAGGAAGTGGGGCTTCAGAAAGCTAAATTAAAAATGATTATGTTAATAAAAGGTAGAACTAACCCAAATATTTTTAATTTTCCTAGGGCAAAGATTGTTGCTTCCTTGCATGCACCAACAGAAATCCTTTCTGGCTCTGTACTACTGCACAAGAACCTTTACCCATGGCAGCTTAGCAGCTGATCAATAAGCCAGGGCTTCTTTCCCTCCCTGCAGATATCTTTCTCCACCAGCAAGTTCCCTGATAGAGTCAGTGCAGGCGACTAATAAAGCCTTTTATTCCAGTATAAATTATAATGAGCTGTCTTGCCCAGTTAACATTCAGTCCCAGATAAATCAGATAAACCCACTGGCATTTTGGATGTCAGCAAGTCCATGTGGGGCAGTGCAAAATAGATTATTATCAAGAAAGTACCAGAGGAAGAGTGAATAAAGCAACCAAACCAGATAGATCATCTTATTGCCATCTTATTCAAAATCTGAACTGATTCTAAGATTCAATTGCTTTGTCACAACTGTTTAATTTCCATAACAAAAACTTAGATAAATTCAAAGTATCAAATGAAGATAAGAAATGTCATTTGAGTCTGCAACACAGATTCAAATATTAGATAAGCATTTCCATCCTGTTTGTATGTGACCATGTTTCATAAGGCACCTCCATATTCTTCAGACTAATGTTAACATAGAACTGCTCTCAAGATTACTATAGGCATTTTAGAATCAAGAAAACATAGTAATGATGCGAGGTTACTTTAAAAACAATATTCAAAGTTACTTCCCTTGCTCTGGAGCAGAAGCAAATCAGTGTTGCCCTGTAAAAACTTTTGATTTTATGATCAGTTAGAATGGGTTGATTTTATTACTTTTGCATTAGCCCACTGCCCTTACTTTAGATAAGGTATGCAGAAGCCAACATAACTTCTCAGCATTTAGGACTTCAAGATTAAGAATAGCAATTGTTTACAGTGCTGTTCCCACAGTAGAGCTGCCTGTTTAAACCATTTCCTGGCTTTGTAATTCACTGTTTCCTCCACACTTTCCTCCTCTTTTACTTTGCAGGCTTATTTCTACTGGAAGTTATTTTTCAGAATGGCACTCCCAAAAATTCCAGACCAAGAAGTATCTGGTTTTTCACTGCAACATATTAAGCTCTCCTCTAAACCTTTGGAAGCAAGACCCCATTTCTGCATTGAAAATAAGATTTGCATGGGCTGCTTCTTACAAAGAGTGTTTTCCAACATAGGGATGTTTGAATTTGTTAATCTACATTATTTAGACCGATTAATGTGTTCAACTTATTTAGCTGTTTTGTCCTACTTTCTGCAAGTCTGATTATGACCAAAATTGTTCATAGCTAGTCCAGGGTATTTACTGACTTCTTTTCTCCTGGATGGTCTGTGTCTCACAGTCATAGGTTGTCTTCCCTTTCTTCTAAAGTTTCAGTGGGTCATGAGTTCAGTAATTTTGGAGAAGAATACTCCCTGCTTATGCATCTGCAACTTCTCTGGTTTCTCCCCCAAAAAGGTCCTCCCATAAATGTTAAAGAAAAGCATATGAAGGTTAGGCTTGAGAGTATCCAAATTCCATTCCCACACTTGTGCAGAAGCAGACACCATGTCTGCCAAGGCTGAGGTCAAGCATGTTATTCCAGGGAGCTGCTTCAGAGTTAAAAGAAACACAGAACCTTTCGTTGAAAGGCATGTGAAGCATATTAGTTTCTAGGGTTTTACGTCCAGAATAAGACTAAAAGACATTCTGCTGACCAATACTGTCTAAAGAGAGACTGCAATAAGAGTTAAATTGATATTATACATGAAGGACCATACCAAACTTATTATAAAGATGAAAATCACACAATCTGGCATCCTAAGTAGCATAAGCAGCTCACAGTATCTGCTAAGGTTGCTAGAATTCCTACTGAGAGAACTTTCCCTCACCCCAGGAGTAAAACATAGGAGCCATCATTTCACTAATAATGGACATAATTTTAACATTTGCTATTTATTTGTTTCAGATCAGCTCTTCAGAAGTTCAGCCAAAAAAGAATTTATTTTTTTCTCTCCTCCAGTTAAAATTCCTGCAGTCCTTTCCCCAAAGGCAATTCCTTCATTGTAAAAGTAAATAAAATTTTTTTTTTTGTCTTTTCATGGGCCAGAAAACATGCATCCTTGGAATAGGGCTAGACTTGGTCAACTACCAAGTATGTGATACTTCACCCTTGTTCAGGCTTATCAGAAAAGCCAGTTTACATTGCATAGTAGACATGTAACAGAGTGTAAACACACTTGTCATAGTGTTCCTCCTTTCTGATAAGTGGAGATAGAGGATCAGAGCTGCTCCTGGAGCCAGCAGCACTTGGAACACCTCTCATGGAAAGCACCCTGAAAATTCCAGTGTTGAGCTCCTGTTTGTAGCAGTGCTCTTGGCAGTCACAGGATCTGCTCATGGCTCCTCAGCTTTAACTGAGAAACTGTCTGTGCTCCCAGAGAAATTAATTGTTGGTTTTTTGTTGTTTTTTTTTTTTGCAAAACACACACAGGTCTGAAAAGGAGCTATTCTGCTCAGCAATCTTCATCAGAGTTTGTTATTCTGCACCATTTAAGAACAAGCTCCCTCACTGCAGTCTACAAATTCCTCATGAGGGGAAGAGGAGGGGCAGGCATTGATCTCTTCTCTGTGGTGACCACTGGCAGGGCCCAGGCAAGGGGCTGAAGTTGTGCCAGGGGGGTTTAAGTTGGGTCTTAGAAAAAGGTTCTTCACCTAGAGGATGGCAGGGCACTGGAACAGTTCCCAGGGAAATGGTCACAGCACCAGCCTGATAGAGCTCAAGAAGTTTTTGGACAATGCTCTCAGGCACAGTGTGACTCTTGGGGATGGTGCTGTTCAGGGACAAGAGCTGGACTTCAATGATCCTTGTGTGTCCCATTCAGCTGGGAATATTCTGTGATTCTATATTGGTCTTACAATTTTTCCAGTCATTACAGATCAATGCCCTTTATAAATTTATCTTGGAGGTACAGGCAGGTAGGTAGATCATTTGTAAGAGAACACATTTGAAAGAAAGCAGACTAGACAACACAACTGCAAAGTTTCTCTGCAGCAGGAAAAGTTCATGTACTGAGGTTAGCCCAATAAGTTTAATAGTTAAGGTAAAACAGAGTGGGTATTTACTCACACACAATTTTATGAGGAACAACTGAAATGGCATCAAGAAAAACACAATTTTTGGACAAATTGATATTACATCACGTTAGTGGGCCACAAACTCTTTAAAAAAATAAATCTTTTGAGACATGAGAATGAAATCACATTTTAGCATGCTTTAAATAGCTGAAAGGCTCTTCAAAGCATACATTTTCAGCTATTGGCAAAGACAATGATTATCTCCTCATCTGAAAATTAAAAAGCATTTAGCAATAAGTTAAAGCTAGCCTACGTGTAAGTGGGCTAAATACTAGTCAGAGATTTTTCCCTTTTCACATTTAAGATACTACAGTTCATCACTTCTGTAGCTTATATGCTGTTGTGCAATGCCCCACTGAAGTTTCACATCTACTCTGCAAAAGACAACAAGGGTAAACAGCTTTCTGTCAGGATAGTCACAAATGGTAAAAACAGTAGTAATTGTTTGTCTGTTTAATTAGATGTTTGCTGTTTATCACACACAAGAACTTGAAGCAGAGTTCATGGATTCTTCTGAGCAATATGAAACCTCCTGGTTCCATGCAAGTCCAATACTGCCTCTCTCTCTTTTTTTTCTTTTCTCCTCCTATCTGCTGTTTTCCCCAGGTCAAGTTTCCAACTACTTTCATATGAAAGAAAGTTTTACTTTGTGACTGCTACCTGAGAGATCCAGGCTCATGTCGGCTTCAGGTACATCTTAGACCACAGGAAACTGGATGTTTTTCTTTTGAGGCACTAGAAGTTAGGCTAAGAGTAATAGTCATGTTGCCCAAAGCTAAAGGGACAAGTAGCTCTCATTGCCTTCCTATCTAAACAGCTGGACAGCGAAGAAATCTTATTTTCCCTTTTTTTTTTCCCTGAAATAGATTAAATACATTTTGAAGTAACAGATTCCCCAGTCTTTCATTCACACATCTGTAACCCTAATGTTTACTGTCCCATTACATGTCTCAGCCTCACGAGAGAAGTTAACAATAGATCTCTCCACATTCAGATAAACACACAATCATTTTGTCTCTTAACAATTGTCAGGTTTATAGTTGTCCTTTCACATTCTCAAGCTAAGCCAAGACAAGCTCAGTTCTATGACATTTTCATGTACCTCTCTTCAGAGAGAGAGCTGCTGCAGCTGAACAAGACAATTGCAGCATGCTAGTTATACTTGGATTTGATAAGCAGTTGGAAAGAGGAGAATAACCAGTTTTCTTATTTGTCTATTTTCAGACATATAGAAAACCCCACTGTCAGCATCTTGAGTAAAAAATAGGTGATATCTTCAGACCCTAGTAAAACCACTTATGTGTGTTAACTTGTTTAAATAAACACTCCCACCTCAAGTGACACAGTGGCCTGCAGTCTTCCTTGATCCATTCACAGAGCAAGAGTTATTTTTACTGAGTCAGTAATCATGCATTGTATTCCAGAGGAAATACTAGCCGGGTACCCCTACTTGTAACTTCATGATCAGCTGCTCCCAAATCACGTTCCAGTGCTTCCTCTGAACTACTTTTTTTTCTCCTGCTGTCAAGGTTAGTGGTAGCTGTGTGGGGGCCAGAAGAACCATTTGCAGTTATTGTTGTATCACCATATGTCACAGTAAGGTCACCATCATTCAGAATAAAATCGGAATCCTCTTCTCGAAGCTGTTCCTGATTCTGAAAAAAAGAAAAATCTTTACACAATGCACAGCACCTTTCTTTGCCCAGAACACAACAGAAGAATTTATCTACATGTCAATATAGAAAAGGTTCCACCTTAAGAAATGTTAAAAATAACCTTGAACCCAGTGTTTGCAAATCAGCTTACTGTTCCCTGTATAACTACTGCTACTGAGGAGAGATGAAAGGGAGCTGAAGCCAAGAACTAGGTTATGGAACGGGTAACCCGGGATTTAGTGGCACTGGAAGTACACCAGAAGTACAAGAGATGAGTGGTACATATTGGATTTTGCATTACAATTCAGAAGGCAGTACAGATCAAGCACAGCTGAGCCACTCGAGATACAGAGTTACATCTGTTGCTAATTAGGCAAATTCATTAGTAAACTTTTTATGCAAGTTGATAAGAACTCAGAAAGCCCAAAATCTCTATATACAAGGATTCCTCAACACTTTCATTATACATCAAGAACTAACAATATTCTTTCAAACTATCTCCTTACTTTTACCTGTTACTAAATAAAGAATTACTTGACCTAGTTCTTTGGAAAGCTCCTGAGCCAAAAAGGATGGATACAACTAAGTGCTGGCTTCATAATTTTGTAACTAGTTCTGATGTGTTTTCTTCTCAAAATCATTTAAGAAATGATGGCTCACAAAACCCTGTGAATTTATTTTGGCAGAGATGGGATGAAATATATAGTCAGAGAATATAAATTGCTAAATTGTAATAAAGCACTTGATTTCTCCATCACAGCATAATACAACAAGCAACTGTACTCTGTTCCACTCCTGTTTGACATGATAAAAGGTAAAATGGCTGAATAAGTCAGAAAATGTGTTTTCTTCATATTTGAAGAAAATTCTAATCAGTGCTATAATCTTGTTTTCTTGCAACTGAAAGCAATTATTTCCCCACATGAATGGCTCTGTCCTGCTTAGCAGGAGCTGAAATGTGCTTTGCTTGTTCCCTCAGTAGGCTGGACACGGATCAGGCTGTGTTCTCAAAATACATTATTTTCTTCCACTGCGGCAAAGGGAGGGGGGCACAGGCCATGTGAGATGGGATGGCTGTGATCAACGTGAACAGAAAGCACTGCCTCTCCTGCAGAACAGCAGTTCAGGGCACTGGAGATTGAAAATGCTGATTAACCTGTCCATGATGAAAAATGCAGCTCCTGGCTAAATGAAACTTCCCTGGGAAAGTTCCCTGTCATTATGTCAGAAAGATAATCAGACAAAATAAAGCAGCAGAAGCCTCTAGATGATACAGAATATATAACTCACAAGGACTAGAAGAAGTGTCAGGAATTTGCCAAAATCCACAAGAGAAATGGTGCAGTTCAGTGTTGGTGCAAGACAAGCCCTACTTTGAAGGAATGCTAATTTCTTAGACCCTTAATGGCATCCAAATTTATCATTGCTTTTTTGTGACAGTGTTAGTCTGATAGAGAGCACTGTTCTCAAAGACCCAATACAGGTTAGGACACTTGCTTTTTTGATCACAAAGAAAACACTGACCTACCAGTACCATCTTAAACAGAAAAAAAAAAAAAAAGGGAGAAATTAAAGGGTTCAGCTATAATTGGCAGAAACACCCTTTGCAATATTTTAGTTCCAAATAAAAATCAAGTCTGAGGTACAAGACCAAAATCATTAAAAGGGTCATAAAATAATCAGTTTAAGAAAACCTGCTATCTGGATATATATTTTTTTGAAGAAGAGGCATTCAAATAAGGATGAAAATCAGAAAAAAAGAAGCAGGCAGTTTGTGACTATTGACTGATTATGTTTCTAAAAGTCAGAGAAGCTGTGAAGGTCTGTCACACATTCCCTCTCATGGTGCTTGCCCTTGGAGAAGCACCAAGGAGGGGAAGGCAGAGCTGACAGAGCACCAGAAGGTATTGCTGTACCAGGGCTGTGTGAGAAGTGGCTGCAGCAAGCACCCAAAGCACCTCCTGTCTCCACAGTGCTGTTGTACAGTCAACCCTTGCAGATACCTATCAGATAAGAAATTGGTAAGAACACATTACAATTGAGCTTCCCCAAAAGGCTGAGGAGTTCTTGCAAGTATGACACTGAAAAAGAGGGACACAGGCAAGCCCTGACTCAGTCTTTGCTGGTTTGTCCCAGGCTACATTTACATGATCAGCTCCAGAGAAAACACTGAGCTTTCTCTCGAGGGGGTGAACAAACATTGCCTCATACAAGTCAATGTCCAATTATTTGTTTCCACTCTGAATAGTACTACCAGCAGCATGGATTTTATTTCATTTATTTCTTCAGAGAACACCCACGAAAAATCTCACGTACTGTACAGATTTACTATGCTTGCAAACAAAGAGGAAGGGTGAATAAACCTATCGTGCTTCATGCAGCATGTACAATTTTTTCAAGAAAGACAGGAAATGTATCCAAATAGATCCACAGAGACTTGAAATAGTCCCAAGAATAACCCTAAACAGGCCTCTGCAATCCCCTACGGTTCTGTAGGAAGAGCCTCAATTCACTCAGAAAACAGTTCTGAACTTCACTACTTAAACTGACACTCTAGAATGGCTAAAGACCTGAATCCAAAACTCTGCAAAAGCCTGGATTCTGCTCTGATGTGCTGACCACAACCTTGAGGGACCTCTCTGCAGACTATCATCTTTGTGGTAAAAGCTGTTCATGCTCCTAAGAATGCAGGAACATTCTGGAGATGTTTTTTTTTATTCTAAAAGCTTATTTAAAATCAGTTACTGCTTACAAAGCCAGGTTTTTTGCCCCCTAAGACAATGTAACAAAAAGCACAGGCAAAGTAGGATGCATGTGCAAAGTGCTGACAGTCATCACAAATGCTGGTGCTGAACACAACGCAGGCACCACAGATAACAAAACTTGCATCAGAAGTTGCTTATCTTGTGGCTCCAAAATGAAAGCATCAAGTACCATGCATGCAAAATATATTCCAACTTAAACCTGATGCTCCTTTTAGTTTCCCTCTTTCTCTGCTGAATTTAAATTCAGCAAGGAAACAAAGTATTTTTTGCTATGAAGCTAAAGCCACTTAGGAGGGAAAGGGGGAAGCCTGGCTGAACAGTTTTCTTATCCATTTTGAGAGTTATCTCCTCCAAAGATTGCAAATCAAGTTTCTTCACTGGGCTTGCATATTTATAAATTATTTCAGTTCCTTCTAGTTATATACCAAGTTGTCATACTGTGTATGTGCAATAAATACACTTTAAAAAAGTGTGGAAGAGCCCCAAAACAAATGAGCAACAACAAAAATGTATCCCCAGGAGTGCTTCTTTCAGTTGGAATAAATGACTGATAGAACAGAGAATTACTAAAAAAACTCAAAGGACATTTTAAAAAAAAGCAAAATAACTGACCTACATCAGTTTGGGATAAGCTGTAAAGCCCTGCCAACTAGTCATGCACTGAAGATAACACCAGAAGAAAAAAATAGTGATTAAAATTATAATTTTCAAAATCTAACTTCTAACTGCAGCAACTTTTCAAGCTTTAAATTCCAACTTGTCTGTCTGGGTTGGAAACAGCCAAGTGGCACAGCCTTAAAGCAGTGGGAGAATGTCAGCAAGGAACAGTAACATCATCCCTGGAAAAAATCCACTGTACCTCACCCCTGTGGGCTGACTCAGAGCCCTACACACACTCCATGCAAATTGAGGCTTGGAGGACACGATCTCATGCTGAGGAATAATTTGTGGGTGGGCCACATTGTAGGATTATTTGACTTTCAGACTTTCCAATCCCCCTCTGGCATTTAATTAAAAAGACCTACTCCCACTTGTGGAAGTGAGAGTGAATTTTAAGTAAGAGTGTGATAAAGTCAGAGAAAGTAAAAAAACCCAAAACAACAACAGCTAAAAACAATCTACAAATATACAGTCAGCATAGCCACATACTTATTGTTTTCTTCTCTATATAGATATCATGACTTAGACATGCACCTGGAAGGAGATCCAGGATTTAATATTTGTTTGGAAAACAAATTTTACAGCTATGTTTTACTTTATTAAATATTTACAGACTTATTTTTTCTTGTTTAACTGAAAATCTTCAGTCTTTAATCCTCACAGGTATATAGCATTTAATTTTCCTGGAAATATCTTACAAAAGCACTATTCCAAGGAGTTTTTCCTCACAAAGACATGGCTGTCTCTGTTGCTTCACCTGCATTTAATAGAAAGGCAAAAATATTCCACAGTTTATTAACCAATAATGAAATGTCATAGCCATGTGCTGCAGCAAAGTCAGCCATGCAAAGAAACAAAAAGACACAAAGCAAGTTCAGAAGTCTTGAAAATAAGCTACAAATAAACCTTCAAAATTATATTCCTAAGACAAATGCAGCACTGCCCTGAAATAGGAACAGGAAAGAGAATACAATAGGAAAGTTCCACATTATACACCTTAATGAAGTATACAACCTTTCAAGCATTTTTAATGAAGTTAATGTCCTGTGTGTATCACTGAGCCAATCCATTAATAATAAGTTTCCACATCTGGTAGTAACCAATAATGATGAGTAACGAGGAGAAAAAAAAAGAGGAAAAAGAGCCAACTATAAGAGAAAATGAGAGTCAAAGCTTACATGCTCACTCTGGTTAGATCCTCAGTTACTGGACAATTACTCTCATAAGATCATACACAGACAGACATATGGGTAATGCACAAGTGGACTAATTGATCTGATGGATGCCTTCCAATCTAGACATGTTTTAAGACCTCCAGTGCCATTGCAAAGATGGGAACTAGGCCTATTTCTTGCATTACCATAGTTCAAATGGGCAACAGGTGTCTCAAAGTTTTTTGAAACTTTTCCATTAGATACAAGTAAGATGCTAATGATACCCAGAAAGAAAAGTAGGGAAAGATTTGAAAGCAGCAATTAGAATTCATAACTCTCTAGGGAAGAACTTGAGCATAGAGATATTAATATCCCAGAGAACCTGCAAATTTGAGATGTCACACATACTACTTTGGTTTTATTTACAAGCATCTTATGAAATGAGATTTCAGAAGTACTGTACAGATAAGAAAGACAAGTATCAGGATCCTACAAGAGAATAGAACATTAATTATTGCAAGACACAGATGTAGTGTCCTGACACAGTGTAGTGACCTGCTGGACTGAGATAAGTAACTGATTAACAGTTTCTGAAATCTGATCTCAAATTTCGCAGTGGAAACAATGAAGGGAAGTGCTACCACCCTTTTTTTTTCCCCCAGCTGGGTAAATGTGTCAATGACATCTCTAAGGAGACCTTGAAGTTTAGCAGAAACAGGCAAAGAATCCTGTCCAAAAGTCCTGAGAAGGGACTGAATATTTTGAAGTGATTCACTGAACTGGGTTATTGCCTAAGCACATGATTTTCCCATATCCTTAAATGTAATTTTCTAATGTAGTATTTAAGCAATAAGATAATTCCTGATCTCAAACAACAGAAGCCTTTGCCACAGGGCAGAGCATCTTAAATCCTTCCTGCCTAGGAAAACCAGTACTTTCTTGCAGTGTCTATCAGACCAGCTGGAACCAGGACATTACCTGAAAAGAGAAAACATGGGTTTGCTGAAGTTTAATAAATAAAAAATAAAAGCAAGAAGTTTTGTTCTACTTACATCATAAACCTGGGGACTTGTCAGGCAGCGGGCTATCAGGCCACACCAGCTGGGCAGAGTTGTGGTCAATGGAGGGCCACTGTGAGTGAGAATTGGTTTTAAATAACTTAAGTAGTTAAGGAAAATACACCAGTGCTCAAAAACCACTACTGAAAAAAAGAGAGAATTGTACATAAATATGGTTCTGCCTTTGAACTATGATATTCAGTAATTGTACATAAAACACCCTCTCAACATTTTCCCCTTGATTGTTTCAAGGGCAGTTTCTTTACTCACTCATCTTCTCCAAGGACCACTAGCTAACTTCTTCTTACAAGTTTCAAACAGTTGCAGTTTCCAGCTTCTGTGCTCTCAAGTAAAAAGGGGAAAGCAAAGGTGCTTTAGTGTTGAAAGGTCCAAAGGTATTTCTGCTCTGAAGATGGGAGCATGGTATTAAGGTTGCAAGCTATTGGTAGCAAGGTGACACTCCTGTGTGGCTTAATATAGAGAAATAAGAAATTATGTTCATTCAACATCCTCAAAGCAATATAACCACTTGATCTGCTGGTTACTGAGCCACAGAGATGTAACCAGAGATATTACCCTGGTAATACTCACAGACATTTCTGCAGTGCACATACGTTTATCACACAGAGCCTCAGAAAGGTGGAGGGAAAACTATGCAAGAGCCATGTACCACAGAGTTGAAGGAAAGCAGTGCTACCTAAATGGCACTGAGGAGATGTGGGTGTGGGAAAGGAAAGTGTCTTTACCCTTATTTTACAGGTCTATGCCCAGGCAAATCCACACTTTTCACATGAGTGCTCCACACTGATAATATGCCTGAAAAAAATACCCAACAGTCAAAATACGTGTCTCTGTTAAAAAGCAGCATGTTCATCTTGACTAGCACATGAATCAGTCAATTTTATTTTAAATACAAATCTATAATTATGTTGCAGGCATTCTAGTTGCTTTCTTAGGCCTCTAAGCACAGCAGGAATCTAGTTCCTTTGTAAATGTAAGTTTCCCTCTCAGCCCATTAAGATGCTTAGGGCAAAGAGGGGGTTAAAAGGGGGCTGTTTTAGCAGAGCCTGGCATAGCTGTTTACTGGAGCAGAGTTATGTTTCCTCCTTTCCTCCTTCACTAAAAGTGTGGTTACACCCATTCCTGGAAAGAAACAAGCTCTTCACCCCTGCACTAATCCAGGCTCCACACTGCCCTGTGCCAGACAGGCAACAACTCAGCCATGAAAAAACAAGCCCATTTAAAGACATCTGCTACTTCATCAAAGTTGCAGTTTTCTCCATGTTTAACAGTTGTGGGTGAAGCCAGAGAACAGACCACAACACTATGTGAACTCTGCATTCCAGAGGAATGAAGTTCCCACTTATCCATGCCTACAGGGCTCTGGAGCACTCTTTTCCATCACTTTCTTGCATCTTTTTCAAGTTAAGTTCTCTTACATAGGGTGAATTTTGAGACAATCTGCCTTGCTACCCAGAAACCGAGTGAATGCACCAGCAAAAAACCATTTTGCATGGATATAGAGGTGGCAATTCTAAAGATTATCCTGTTTTATTTAATTTAAGCCCACCAGCCAATGCTTATCAGAATGCCGACTTCCAACAGAAGCAACAGATTTAACCTCTACATACAGTAAGGTCTGCCTCTCAATGTCAGTTTCCTTAGCATAAACTTCACAGAGACTTTTCTTAAGTATTGCTAGTCACTTCACCACTGGAAAAAAAATAGGGAATGTCAGGATCCTTTAAGTTTCTGTGAAACAGGTAGTTAGGCTGCAATTTTGTCCAGACACTCCCCCCACCTTTGCTGCTAGGGAGGGACTGTTCTCTGCAAGCATCATCTGAGGGAAGTCAGCACTGCCAACTACTCCTTTCATCAGGCACATCCCTTTTGTAAAGGCAGGGGAAGAGGACAGCTCTGCTTCCTTCTTAAAAAGACAAAAAAAGAAGCAGTCAGCCACAGCCAGATCCTTTCATGCTTTTGGTACCAAAGTGTCTTTTTTTAAAAATAGTAAAAATTTACTTTGAGGCACTTTGAGGCCAGTCACTAGAATTCGAAGAGTTAACTTGGAATTACGAACATTTATGAATATTTAAAATAACACATACACTCCTTTCTGTGCTTTGGGTCAGTACTACTGCATCTGAAAGCATTGGTCATAAACAGATTTTATCCCAAACATGCAAGTGCTGTTAGGATCCAAACATTTTCAACATGCACAAGGCAAGGAAAGAAACTACTGTGCTCCAACCAGCCCAGCAATCTCTCATCAATCAAAGCCAAGACCCCAGTGAAAAGACTCACATGCAAGCTGCAAGAACACTAGGGCTCTATCACTGGTAATTGTGTACATTTAGCTGCCCCAGAAATTACTAGAATTCAGTATTGAAATTACTAGGAATTCAATATTGAAATTTCTTTGGGTTTCTAGGTGTAAGTGACTTGCCATAGCCACAAGAATATCTTTGGCATTTTCTGCTAAGTGGCTGTGAGCTGTTGAGGAGGAGCAGCTGTGACATACTTAACGTGTCATAATTAATGATATACTGTTTAAGGTAAATAGATTTTAAAAAACCCCAAACTCACAAGCATGAAATATAGGACAGCCACACAAAAGTTGCTCAGAATCTTAAACAAGGTTTTCTAAATAATATAATAATAACTTTAAAAAGGTTGTACAGTACTATCTATATTCAGAGATACTCTGCTTTAACACCCATAGTACCTCCTGGATATACTTAAGGAGATAAGCTGGATCTCACATAGATTTTTAGTTCTACAACTTCCTCTTCAGAAATCAACCACAGATTTTGGGACTCCATCACAAAAGCAGATGGCTTTGCAGAGCAACGAGTCGAAGCTTAGATGTATACAATGAACTAGAAACCTAGTTTGTGGTATGAATGTCATTGAAAATAAGAACAGATTAATAGAACAAATCAGAGGAGCTGAAATAATTAATTGTCTGTCTTATTGTTTAGGAAGGTTCTTCATCTCTGGCTGGTTTCTGTCCTCCAGCAAATGTCACTCACCCTGCATTAGGAAAAGGAATGGTCTGACTGCTGAGCCAGTGAATTCAAGCTTCAGTTCTGTGCCTTGACCTGTCAAATACTTGAAAGAGTCAAACAGGAGAAAGAACAAGTGCTTAAGGCTACATATGGGTACATGGAAAGGGAAAAAGTGAACATTTCAAGCCTTGAAACTAAGCTGTGTTTTCAAAAGGATACTTATGATCAAAGCTATACCACAGCCTGAAGAGCCAAGCGCTTTCCTGCTTCGTCCTGTTCCTTCGCGCAGAATCTTGGCCATCCTAAAAGTAAGATAAAGGCATATTCAATTACTTCAGGCAGAAAAACTCAGAACTATACACTCCAGTAATCTATAATATAATATCCTGTAGAAAAAAAAAAAAAAAAGCCAAGCCACTTCAATACTGTGCCTGAAACACAGAAGAAAGCTGTTTAGATACTTGCGTATATTGAGTTTACTTTCCCTAGAAAGACCAGAAACAACTGCAGAGAACCAGGCTGTCTTCATTGCACTCAAGTTACCTAAACTCCTCTACCACCAAGTTCTCTGGAACCTAAAACCTTTTCTCACTGTTAGTATAGTAACAGATACAGAAATAATTTCCAAACAGACAAATAAGCCTCATTGATATTCCAAGACTGATTCTTATTAGTTGCTTGATTGGCTTCCTTAACTCTAGGTCTAGGTCTAACTCCAGGTTTGATGGTTTTTTCTGAAGCATTTTGCTTCCTTGGAAGAACAAGGGAAATTACCATATCTGATAAATTCTTAGAAACCTGAGGAAATATATCGCATTCAAAATAAATGTGCTTAACAGAGAATCCATATAAAGATCACAATTGAGGGAGGTCATGCAAATCTCAGAAATGCTGGATCAACCTTGAAAGGGCTAACAGTATTAAATATAATCTCTTAACTAGCTGTGCTACAAGTCATCACACCAGCTGGTCTGCAGCTGCATCTGTTTTTACTTTTGTTACTGTTGGGTTTGACCGTTTTGCTTTGTGTTTTTGTTTTCTTGTTTTTGTTGTTCAGAGAGGGGGAGGTGTTTATGGCCAGAGGCCAGTATTAAACATAGGAAAACAAATGAATGCCTTGTATGAATCATCTCCCAAACTACTGGAAAAGAACAAGACAGGATTACACTGTGTACTTCTGACCTGTAAAAAATCCATGATCCACCAAGAGTTAAACCTAATACATTTTCATTCCCTGCCCATCCCAAATGATATATTTTCTTTAACTGTGACATACTGCTAATCTTGGCTTGGTGAAAGAAAGATGAATCCAAAGGGAACTGACTAATGGACTACATTAGCAATGCAATCCACAGTTAAGAGGGAAACAAATGGGTAAGCTCTTTATGTTTACATGGGAAAAAGCAAACATGATATTTCCACAGCAGACACTGACTGAGAACAGAATACCCATGCTCTGTTGCCCATTAAAGCAATTCCTCAATTACTGACAAGCTCAGTCTGAACTGGCCAAAGCCATCTTTCCACAATAGCACCTCCTAACTTTGGTTATATGCAATAATCGTGGCCTTCACTGTAAAAGGTGTTTTGAAGCCTGGACTTCTGGTTGCTTCCAGATAGTTACAAAACAAAATTCACCCTTACTGCTAGCCAGCCCCATCATTTCAGCATCTATTTGGTGTGCTGGACACAGGCTTTTACAAAGAACACAGAGATGCCAAGAGCAGTTTCTGAAATGAAATAAATACTTCCAGAGCAAGTTCCTCTTACCTGTACAACATGTAACAGGAAAAGAAAAAGAAAGGATTGAAAAAACACCCAAATAACCCATAACAAACCAACCAAAACAACACCAAAAAAAAAAAAAAAAAAAAAAAAAAAAAAAAAAAAAAAAAAAAAAAAAAAGACCAAGGCAGGAGAATACATTCATCTCTGGCTAGCCTGAATACCAGCATCATCATACAAAACTTGTTCCCTAAGCATCCTCTACATCCAAAGCTGCCTGTCAAGCAGAACTCTGGAAGAGTGCAAGCCAAGGTCTGGACAGAGGAAACTCCCAGTTAAGCTTGAGGAATTTTTGAGTTGTTTTGTTTTTTTCTGAATCCTTCACTCCTCTAGTGAATCAACTCAAGTTTATAGATGAGCAAAACTGAAAATTCTGCTATGAACGACATTCTTCCAACGATCTTGTTTGCCACTAGTATATTTCAGGGGAAAAAAAAGTCAACTCTTGGGCTGTTACTGATGCATGGAAAGCTCCACTAAAGATTCACAGCAACAGTTTACTGAATAAAAAAGGCAATTTTCCCATACTCTTTCTGCTTCACCCAGGTGAGAGGTAGTCCAGGCAGGATCCTGCTGGCATGTGGTTTAGTATGCAAGAGTCAAAATCAGATTAACAAACTTAATCTTGGGTTCTAAGCAAGTCCAAGGGCCAAAATTTGGTTTCAGTTAAGGAAGAGGAGCCAAGAGTATTACCTCTGAACTGAGAAAAACTCTTTATGCAGTAGCATACTAAGAGCAAGCATGTTGGGTGGGTGGGGTAAGAGGAAAGTGCATTGTTATATAGAGTGTATTAGTATATTTGGAAAGGTTTGTGATTTCTTAAGTGTACACAAAAACGTGACCACGACACCCAAAATCACTGAATGTTTTTCAGTGGGCATTACTTGAATATTGCAAAGCAAAATCCAGCTAGGAGAGAAAGGTTTTATCCATGCAAACAACTTCTGCAGTTTTCTATTGTCTTAGTTATAAAATAAGATCAGCCTAATAGAGAAGTTATGTAAGTTACTTACTCCTTGTAAGACTTGAAAGCTGTCATTAGTAGGTGGAGGATCCTGATCTGGGTCAACCCCAACCCTACAGAAACATTAGGAAAACAAAGCAAGTGGTGTTACTGAGGATTGCAAATGCTGTAAGTTTGGCAGAATGCATTTTAAAAGCATTTTAAGCACCCAGCAAAGCTGCACCAGAAAGGTTGTGAGAATAGATTGTGGAAAAGGTGCCCATTATTCCCCTGCAGTTATATAGCTGTAAAAAAAACCACTTTTTCACTCAAGAAACTGCTTCAACTCTATGTCAGCATCAACTTTAACTGCTTACCTTTGTTGCCAATTTTTTTAGAATACAAGAAAATATTAATTTTGCCTTAAAAAGTGGAAGACATCCTCTTCAGTGGAGAGTATCCCTCATGTCCAGCAGGAAGAAAACATCAACTAAGGACAAAGCCCAGCCTAAATACTTCCTGCAGCAAATAACTGCCAGATAAACCTGAGAATGGCTGAAATATTTTAATATTTTAAAAAGACACAAGCACTCCAAGTTTTAATGCACAAAAAATATTTTATAAAGGGTCACAGCATTAATTTTCTGCAAGTTTCATTCACCTAACACATCACAGCCACAGTGGACTAACAAGTGGCCTGTAGTGCAGCCTCCCATCTGAATGAGGCAGGGTTTGTGTAATGAGATGGTGGGTATTGACAGAATAATATGTTAAGAAGAAACTGTCTACTCATTTCTGCATAGTTAGAAAGCATCTTATTATTGAATCATCCTTGCACATAGGGCTCCTATCCAAGATTGGCATTTAATCCTTGTAATTATGTTCAGGTTTTTCTGGTCTGGTTTGGGGGTAGACAGGACTTGTCTATTTTATACCCTATTTATGTCCTGATCTCTGTCATCTCTTGTAGAACTTAAACCTCCAACCTCAAAAGTTAGATAAGATTCTCAGTCTCAGATTTGCTGTGGTTTATTTCCACCATGTTGCATAATAAGTGTGGGAAAACACAAGCAAGAACCATTTCAGACAATAAGATTTTGTTAATGTCGTCACTTCTACTCTCTTAGACAGGACTGAGCTGGTTTGGTGCAATTTCCTTGTTCCTTAGACTTTTTGTCAGCTATTTATAGCCATGGTGTTTATGCAACAGCCCTAAGAATCCCCAGAAACCAAGAAAACCTTACTAGTCAGACCATATCATTGGTTTGTCCCAGGGACACCATGCTTAGGTCAAATAAAAAGAGAACACTTTAAAATAGTTTCCAGGGCAGCACTTTCTGATAAAACAATAGAAGAAGAAAAGTCCTTGTGGATTCACAGCCAGCTCAAGGCCTCCCATGAGTTAATGTAGTTCAGGAAAAATACAGAAGGCTGCTCTTCTGCAGCCTCATAAAACTAGTGCTGACCCAGTCCTTTGCTTTTTTGCTTTTTTTTCTGAGCCTCTTGTTCTTTCCTCATCACTTCCTTTCTCCACATTTAGAATAATCTCAAACTTAAGGCACATTTAGCCTGGAAATTCCTGGGCACTGACCAGCATCAGAACTGAAAAACTTCACCAGTTTAAGGGTGACAGACTGGATAGACAGACTGAGTACTGGATTGTAACACATGCTAAAATAAAACACCACACACAAGAGCTCTGAGGGGGGCTTAGATGTCACTGCTTTGGCTATCACTACATAAGAACAGGTTTTGGCAGGGAAACTGGTTATCTAATGCAGAAATCTGACAAGCAATATCAGGAAACAACTCAGTACAGTAATATATGTGTATACATAAGAGTATGCATTCCTTTATAAGTACACATGAAAATAAAAGAAAAATATTTGTGGCTTTCCAAACTGCTCATAGGGGAAGGTTCAGTGTGCTGAGCACTACAACCAGGCTCGTGTTGGCTGTGTAGCTGACAGAATGTGGAGCTCAAGAAGCTCGTTCCAGAAGATGAACATAGCTTGCATTCCCCAAATAGTTTTTACTCCCTGGGCTACCTATCCACTTCACAGTACATAAGAAGACCAAACAATTCAGTGTCTCAGCTTTTACTTGACTTACAAGTTTGTGCATTTGTTTGGAGGATTTTAACAGCCTTAGGCAGGGGAATGGGGCTTAATGGAAGACCAAAGAAGAATAACCATACTGTTCAGTGATAGTATATCACAGACCAGGAATTTGGGTTCACTGTTGTGCTGAAGAGGTAAAGGAAACTTTTCTATATTAAAATGGTTAAACTTTTAGTAAAAAAAGATCATACTACAAACGTTCCTCTCAATATTGAAATAATATACCCAAAGAGACTTGTCAATTTAATTTTTTTCAAAGTTATTCTTCAAATGAATTTATATTTTGAAGATTTATAATTAATTCTTTTCCATGAATCTTATTTTTAAAAAAATTCACTCTCAAAGTCTGTTCCTTTTTGGTAGGAAGACTGCCTATATAAGTTTCAAGGTTAAATACTTTGATCTCATGGCAAGTATAGCAAGTGAAAAGAAGCATAGGAAACAGTTACTTCATCCTTGCTTAATGACTTCAATAACTGAAAGTATGATAAAGCTGATGCATGTATGTCTTCAACATTGATTTTCTTCTTATGCTGAAGAGAAAAAAATCAATTTCATAAACTTAATATAATTTAAAAGCTTCCTGTAATTTAAACGTGCTGCAAAGGTCAATATCAGCTCTCATTTATTTAACCTGTTTTATAAATTAAACTGTTTCTGGATGGATTTACACAGATCCGCTCCCAGAGGTCAGCCTTTTTAAAGGTTGGGCTGTTTTGCTCAAACCCCATAGCAGAAAACAGTGTTTTATTGAAGAGACACCTCTGTGATGGGCACTGAGGGGCACAGCCAAGGCCAAGGCAGTGCAGATGCCAGCAAGCATCTTTGTTTTCCCCTCCACCCTTTCTGAGAGCCCTTTGCAGCAGGATGTGCTGGGAATTCCCACAGAAATAAGTACAAATAAGTAGCTCTTAAAAAAGAAGATTTCAGATGAAGAATATGAACAGTTTTGTAGCTGTAACAGTGCATATAAGTTTCAACATTGGTGAAAAATTTATTTCCCCCCTTGGAATCACTTTGGTATCTCATAGACACTTTATTTCTTCAGTACAAGCAATTACTAGTATGCAAAATTCAGACATCTTTATTTCAGCCTTGGAAAGGTTATTGGAGTCTGTAGACAGGAGTATGATATAGTAGAAAATAACACACTTTAAGTATATTTCTTCAATCCTCCCAAATGAAAAATTTTTTTAAAGCAAAAAAGCTTTTCATGTTTTAAGATCTGTAATAGGAAAGGGACTAGTCCTAATGCCCAACACCAAAACACAGCATTTCTGCCCTTAACTGATTCCTGGACTTCTTTGTCTTTATCCCAAAGCTACAACTCCTGTACATGTGGTACAGGAGCTACTCAGATTTGATCTCTCAAAACATTAAGTGCAATTCAGTAACTTCAACAGTGTGGGAGAAAGTGGTTCACACACAAAACTGAACAAAGTGGATGGAAATGAATAGTAAAAAGCATATAGAACTATACCAAGTTCTCTACTACATCATTTTAAAATGGGTGGAATGACTTCTGATATTTCAGTAACTCCCCCAGGGCTCTACAACACATGGATGACAAGTTACCAAAATACCAGGCATTATTAGATTTAGCATGTGTAATTACTATGGCAACAGCCAAGAATGACTGCAACAGATTATAGCTCTCAGATTGCCTGCACAAACTAACACATTGCATCTCTGGCAAATCTAGTAGTTTGTTGGAAACTTTCAAGTGTGACATGAAAACTTTTCATTGCCCATCTCAAAGAGATTTCTTTACATAAATATTCAGTGTGTTTTTATGTACATACACATGCACACATATACATACACAACCCCTATAGATGTCAGTTAGATATTTATCTTATTTTAAATTCTCTCTCTAACCATTTATCTGTTCTAAAAACACCAAATCAGAATCCTACTCTTCTCTGCTTGATATCTCTCTATTTTTAAAAATATATCCCCAAAGAGGTTGGACTAAATCATCTATGAAGTTCTTTCCAGCCTGAAGAGTTATGCAAAATAACCTCAAGCAGTGCTTAAGAATACCTTTGTGATTAAAGAGCATAAGATCAACTCCATTGGTTTCAGCTCTCAAGTCTTCCAAGGCCAGAGATTCAAGTTTTGCTTTATTGAATATCCATACACAGAGTGAAAGAATGTGTTTTATAGATTATTTTTTTAGTCATGGCGTGTGATCCACACCCTCACAGCCCAGAATAAGTGAATAGACTCAGAGTCGAGGAACATCTACAGCACCCTCAGAAAAGAAGCAGCAACTGCATGCCACAGTATAGAGAAGGAGCACACACTCAGTGTTACAAAGATGAAAAAAGCCAAGCACCAGGTTAGTGTGGTATCAAGGAAAGCACAGTGTCACCTGAAATACAGCCAGTGGCTTTCACTCATCTCTTCCACCGATGGAACATGGTCACCAACTCTGGTACAGTACAAGAATGCAATGTGAGTAACAAAATGCTCATGAGATGGGGCTCTACAGAGCTCTTCAGCAAAACAAAGCAAACCAACAACAAAAAAAGTCCACATCCAATCAAAAAAGACAGAACATACATGAACAATGGCAGAGAAACGACAAAGTGACCAAAAAAACAAAATTAGCAACAGCAGCAATTTCTGATTGACATATCCAGCAATATTCTTCATTTGTTCAGAACCCAGCTGGCAACTCATCTGCATTAATGACAGACTACATCCCCCAGAGAGCCAGATTCAGTAGCTCTCTTTGGTGCTGCACACAGACAAAGCCAATCTAAGACAATTGCTACCCCTTAAGACCTGCACATGGTCTGAAAGAGAGAGCACAGGAAGCATCAAGGGAAGCTGTACATGTATGAGAGGGGTCACCAATACTGCCTGGTTTCAGAGCACTCCAAACCAACTGGTAACAAGCACTAAATCACTCCATTGCTTTAACCAAAAATTTACTATCAATTTTTGATTAATCTCCAGTCATAGCAGAGTCTGTTTTTAATCCTTGCTTTTCCCTTTTCAGTTGTGTTTGGGGGGTGCAAACGAAGCATTTTTGGCTTCCAGTATTTTTCACATACATTCCTTAGCAGACTGTGGGGTTTTCTCCCTCATATTTTTCCACAAAGAACTATATATTGCATATGTGAAATAAATGCCCAGATAATCAGAAACCCACAGAAGCCTCACTTCAGAAAAAGCAGGTGTACACACCCTGGTTGCAGGCTGACATCTTGACTATCCAAATATTTAATTCTATAGTTTGTGATATGAAGAGCATGTACTCATCTAATCCTTGACTATCGAGGCAAATACCAGACTTTAGATAGCTTTGTTTTGGATTCCAGGTTCAACAGCTCTTTTCCCATGCCAACATACACTCCAGGTCAGAGTACTCTGCTCCCCAAGGCCATCACTGAGAAGGTTCTGCATGTACAGCAAAAACTAAAATTAAAAACTACCCAATAACTTCCCTTCTATGACTTCTTTCTCTTTCCTGTATCTTTGCCAAGTTAGTATACTAAAGTTTTCCCAGATGTCTGTAATGAGCGCAGCATTTTTGGAAAAATTTAGCTTTTTTGGAAGAGTTCAATAGTTTCTCAGAAGATGGCTGAGAAAGATGAGAATTCCCACCACTATGCTTTTAAAAAAATTAAAACCCAATCCCTAAAACCCCCTGGAATTGGGAAAGGTTGTCTCAGCTTGTTTTTAGGCTGCCTTTGAGTATTTGTTCACTTTACCTTACCAAGACAATGACCCTGAAACTGCTGGCTGAGCCTTGCCAGGACTTGGCAGCTCAACTCATATCATCTATGAGCTCTAGATGTGTCTCAACCTCACACCTACAGTGTCTTCCCCACTCTTCTTCTCTGTAGTGTGAATTGCTGTGTTTCAGAGAATAAGAGGAGAGAAAAGGAAACATCTCCATGCTTACTTCCAGAGGAAGAAGTAATTTCTTTTCTACTAAGGGAAAAACCAGAGGGGTGGGGCTGGAGGCTTGAAGGCTGCACTACCCCACTATTAAGGGAGATTCAAGACTGATGATGAAAAACTAGACATTGGAAAAGGAGGAAGAACAGAAAAACTAGGGAAAGGCAACTGGAAGGAACAGCAGAGAAAGAGATGGGCAAGGAAAAAGCCCTCAACAGAGGGCAAGGAACTGCCCCTGTGTCTGTGCATCTTTCTTCAAGCAGAGAGTGGCTAAAGGCAGTGAAGGATGTAAGTAACACAATAATGGAAAGAGGCTGCAAAACAGGAGGATGTAAGCTCCATCAGGCATCCCCCACCCCAGTCTGGAGCATAGCATGGGGCTGGATCCCAGCACCAGCACTCTCCTCCTGCCATCCCAGCACACCATGTGTGGTATGTAATGCACAGTTACCATTGCCCCACCCTGGGTAAGAGAGTGGAGGACAACCACCAAGCCAACACTTTTACCACCATCACAGATAGTTAGGTAGTTCACATAGCAGCTGGTTGAGAGTTAATGTCTCCACATTTCTTTTTCAGTTTGCTCTTTTACAGAAAAAAAAAAAAATCACTAAATGGAAAGCTCTTTAAAGATTGTATATGCAAGGTCAGACATAAGGCACTAAATATCTAATTTGGCATTGTCTGTGCATCCTTTAGCTTTTATGGTAAAAAAGTGTAAGGTATAATGCTTTGAGATTTATAAAAAGGTTTCTAAATATAACTGAAATTGCTTCATTAAAATAAGCAATAAATTCCACATTTGCAACAGTTTATGAAGGAGAGGAAGCCACTAATCCATGTGTTGCTTCATTCAACATGAAAAGAACAGGTCACTAACCTCTTATTAAAACTGGAAAACACATTGTTTTGCAACACAAATACTAGGAGTTCCCTTTTTTTTTTTCCTGTGACAGATAAATGAAACAAGAAGTTAGCTATTTTTCAAAGAGAGGAATTTTGCCAGTGGTTTTGATTTACATAGTTCTCAAGTTGGCTGAAACTGTTAGAGCTTCAGCCAGGAAATTGTTTCTTTGTTTAGGTCTTAAAGGATGAGAATATACTTTTAATATCCAGGTCATGCTTTAGTTTCTACGAAAAAAGCAAACCTACCACTAATAAAATGTAACTGTTTACCATTTAAATTGGATATGTCTCACTGATAGTCAGCCAAGGAACTCCAACACGTGATATCATGGCTTTAACTCCAGTTTCTGGTGTTAGGTTTTAATTTCCTAGGCATCAAGGGGCAGAAATCAAAAGCATCTAAAAATCCTGTTATTTTTCACTCAGATTTTGAAGTTGTGATCTCACTTTTCCAATGAGTTATGCATTAAACTGAAGTCTAGCCTCTGCTACAAATCATTTGCTTAGCTGTATATGAAAGCCTGGTCAGGGATCCCTGGTAACCTACCCTATCTGAATAGATACCTGCTCATCTGAATATCTGAAGCTTTCAGAACAGCAAGAGGAGGCAGAGAGTATTTTTGCCTATTTTCCTCCTTATACTGCTTTTTACTTGACCAAAACTTAATTTTCATGTTAGTCTCTCTATCCTTCACCTACTTTTAATGTTTCATATCATAGGTGGGAAGGGACCAACAGTAAGTAAAGAGTCAAGCATGCATCCCAAATGCTACACCACAAATGGTGTGGCCAGAAGGCACGTGCCTCTTCCTCTAAGCCCCAGCAAGGCAACTCTGGATGTCTGTGTAGATGTTCCCCTTGCATGCACACAGCTGCTTCCCCAGGAACTCAGTGGTATCGAGCCAGGCTGACACTCCTGGCTGCAGTCAGCTCCCTGAAAAAGGGATTTCTACTCAAATCATGCAGGCACCACCTTAAATAAACCCCTTTGGTTTTGATGTCTGTCTTGGCTCCTCTGCCTTGCCCAGACATGGGGATTCTATTTACATCCACACTGAGGAAAGAACAACTACTTTGTGAGGCCTTGGTAAGGGTTGACTAGCCTTCCTTCCTTCCTGATACAATTGATATGACCTTCACATCACAACTGGACTCCTTGCAGTCCTCACAAATCTTGACATTTAAGTCCAACCTACACATGGCATTAATTTTCTACATCCTTTCACCTCATCTAGGAAGAAAACCACCTTTACCTTATAACATCTTTTCTGCTAAGTAATCCTACATGCCACCACTACTTATTTCCAGCCTCAGGCAGTCAAATTTAATGGGCAAGCACCAAGGCTCAGAGAGCATCCTAGGGACAAGTTACCTACTGCACAGCCTCAGGGCTGCATCAGCACCATACACTCTGCTGCTGAGTGAATCACTGGGACAGCATCTCAGCTTCACCTCCTCCACCGAGTAGAAGGGGATGGGAAAGAGATAACTGGCATAATTTTAAAATTCAGCTGGAAAATAATTTGTCCTTTTTAAAATCTGCAAAGTCAGGATTTTTTTTCCTATTTTTTTCCTTTTTTTCTTTTTTTTTCCCTCAGGACAAAGTGTTGTAGTCACTGAGGATACTTCACTGGCATTTTCTAATTCTCAATCAGCTGCACATGGCTGCCACCTCCTGGCACAAATCTGATTTCATGTGGTCCCAGAAGGTGCAGATTCCATCTCCAACAGGCCAGCTGTAGGCAGACCCCTGAAGTTCTCCAAAATGTTTCCTATGTAGAGCTCCCTTGCTATATATTATCTTTCCATTGACAGGAAAGTTAACCCTTTATTTTCTGTCAACCATGCCAAAAACTGACAGTAGAAATCACTGCTTATTTGCAAGGATGGGTAAATCCCCTTGTAAAACTACTAAACTAAACTAACTAAACACTCAAAACTGTTGATGCTTTGGGTTTTAGCTTTTATATATTCAGCTTCAGTCAGTAACTACCTTCTGGTAGTTACTTCTCTGGAATGTTACCATAGCTTTTACAGCTATTCTGCCTTCTTGGTCACACTAATGACTTTGGCAAATCTGGCCATCTTGAGGGATAAGTCTGGAATGGATATGGAGTTAGTCCTCTCTGCAGGACCAGCTCATCAGCCAGGCTTATGGAGTCTCACTACTGAACTAATTTAGCTAAAGGGGGAAGTGCACAATCTTAGATACTTCCTCGTTTCTCTGTAGGAGGATAGGAGGAAAAAAGTCTGCTACCTCAGAATGATTTTGCAGTTGGCCAAGGGCTGAGCCACATGCAAGAATTCAATCCTGTCCTGCTGCTGACTGAAAGAGCCCTGTGGCAGAGGTAATGGATGATTGCACTCAGGGCTTGTACAGGTTGTACTGTTTTAATTCTCTTCTATTTATCTTTGTCTCCCAAACTGCCAAAACTTTCAAAATTATAATATATATGTCCTTAGCAATGATTGGTTTGTGGTTCTCTAGCATAGCTCTTGACAAATATTCTCAAATACAAAAGTACAGGCAGTCAAAAGTATTAAGCAGGATTTATATCAGACGTCTATAATCATGCAACTTACCATTTTCACAGATCTCCTCAAAACAGGAGGAAACACTCCCCAAAGACCAGCAGGATCCCATTTATCCCAGTTGATAAGATAACATCAGGTTTTGTTTAAAGTACATTCAGCTCAGCATCACCCAATAAAGAATCTACTGAACTTAAAAACCTTCACAGGCCCATTACAAAGAGTCAAAAGAAAGGGGGCAGTCTTCGTATAATATGAAGTTTATGTGGGACTAGATTAATTCTTTATTTTCAATATAGAGATGTTTTGTCAGGCAACACTGTTCCTTCTCTTGCTGGACTGACAAAGACCTAGATACCTACTTGCAGAGCACCTTTAGGCTGAATCCCAGCAGCATCAATACATTTTCTTCACCTCCCCTCTATAAAATATAATGATCTAAATACCTACATACATATATATAAATACCATGTTCTAAATGCTTCCAGCAAGCATCAAGTTCTATAGAACTGCCAAATTAGCACAGCTGCCTCTTGAAAAGTGAAGTTTCCCCAGCACACAGCTGCATACCAACCTGATGTTCAGCCAGGACAGCATGGGGGTTGTACCTCCACCAACAATCCACACAGTGAAAAACACGATGAGCAGAGTTGTTGAGAACATCATTTGGTGGGAGTAGGTAGCAGTATCTCGTATAGCCAGAGCAAATGCCATGGCTCCCCTGAGACCTGTCAGAAAGAATGAAACAGCACAGCTTCAGAAGTGCAGCCATGACTGTGGATAGCACAGCACCTTCCTTGCTCCTTCCCACAAAATGTCAGGCAGAAAGCACTGGGCTCCAGCACGTTTTAATTTCCTTAGATTCCATCACAAATTATGCCCTGGGATTATTTACAAAATGTTATAACTGTCCTTGTTTCCTATAACTTATAGAATCCACAAGTGCTATGAAAAGGTCCAGAAACTAACAGGAAAGGAAGAAAGAAACAAGCAAGTTGTAGACAACAGCAAAACATTATGTAAGTCAACAGCTCCCTGAATCTAGATGAAAATTTAAACTTTTCCTGTTGAATCCATAATTGAAATGTGAGTTCTTGACATGACATTTTGACCAGCTGGAAGAATATTCTAGTTAATCACATGGTCACAGGCAGACTATATCCTTCCTCCTCTCCTCTGCTCCCATTTATAAAACTTCACTAGCAAGAACAAGCCATGGCATCAGGCCATCTGCAGACTTCTTATGCAGAGAAGTCACAGGATGGTTAAGGTTTTAAGGAATCCCTGGAGTTCATCTGGTCCAATCCCCCTGTTTGAACAATCTCTGCTTAACCTGCAGTGAGTTGCACAGGACCACATCCAGATGGCTTTTGAATAACTCCATGGATGGAGATGCCACAACCTCTCTGGAGAATTTATGCAATGCTTCGACATAGTAAAGAAGGTTTCCTGACATTCAAACAGAAAACCTCATGTGTTCCAGTTTGTCCCCATTACCTCTGGGCCTGGAAAAGGGCACCACTAAATATAGCCTGGCTCTGTCTTCTTTATAGCCTCTTGTGTACAGAGGATTGCCTGGAACTTCTTGAGGATGTGCACGTTTAGACACACAATACATAATTTGCCTTAAATTACAAATTTAAAGCAGTCATCTGTGTGACAAATTATAAGGCAATTTAAGTCAAATACCTTTCTCTAACTAAGTGGGAAAGGTTATCCATAAATGCACTTTGATTTTTTCAGCAGGTATTTGTTTCAGCACAATGTGAACATCATCTCAGCTAGAAATAACTTTTTGGAAGAAACACATCCCAGTTTCCCCATGTCCTTCACAAGCACTTCAAATTAAAAAGTTCTATTCCCAACATGAGCATTTCAGGATGTCACCCCATCCCAGACATGGCTCACTTTCTGTAAAGGCTGAAAGATCCATGATGGCATGCTGCAACAATCAGTAAGCCTTCCCTTCAGGATGTGTGAACATGGGTCATAAAACCAGGAGGCGGCATAGTCAGTCGCTTATGAATTAAAATTAGGACTTTGTGCTTTGCCCAGAATTTTTACTCTTACCTGAAAACATCATCATATGCTGAAAGCTCCAGCTGATCTTATGCCTTCTGCCCAAATTCAACAAGAAGGAGAGGGGGTAGATATGTGCAGCTCTGCCCAAAAAGATTGCAACCTGTTTGCAGTTGAGGGTTAAGGATTTCTCTTTCCTGAGGCATGCAGTTTTTGGTACCTGACTTTTACATGAAGCTTTTATTTTAGTGAGAGATTTACACCATTTTATCAAGTGTTCTTCCTATAGCTGTGTATCTAAAGTGATTCACAAGTGTTTCAAAAGTGATTGCACAAAATGTAAAATTTTACTAATACAACTAAGTTTTCAGATTCACAGTGAAATTATACCTATTATTAAATGACCGATTGAACAAATGAAGACTTTACATTGAAAATGCAATTTTGAGTTTTGAAACAACAGAAATGCAGCTCTGTATACAGAGGGAAATCACCTTAAGCCTAGCAAGTGGCCACCCCACTATGACTCCTGCAGAGGTAAAAATCTCCTATTAGCTAGCAAACACTTAGCAGCACAGAGCTGCTAAGAATATAAATACAAAAGCCATTTATTCAGCACTAGAATAAAGTTGAAAAAGAATAGTGAAAAAATGTTGCAGAAATTCATGACAGTAGATGGCAAGCACTCTCACTGTGGTGCAAAACATCCAGTGGTTCCAGTGAAGAAGCAGAAAGCTGAAGATACTCTGCATGGTATAAGGAACATTTTGGAAAAAACTAGAGGCTGAAATCCTACAAAATGCCAACACAGTCAGAAGCCAAACAAACACTGATCATTTGCTGCTGGGATGGGAACATTAGAAGAATAATACATGTCCCATGGAAAAGAAATAAAGAGAATATAAGAGTTCTAGACACCACTGGGTAATTGTCATAGCTAAAGTAAAGTAATTCTGTCAGCAGGGAGTATCTCTAGGAAAATCAGATTTTGATTATTACTTTGTTCAATAACCTTCATATAACTATTCCAAGCAACTTTTGTACCAGTCTCTGTGAGGTCTACAGAAATCAGACATCAGAAGCCATAAAGACTAATGTATGTAGGAATAATAGCTAAGATCTTGCCAAGGATATTGAGGCTCTACCTCTGCCTTTATCCAGAGGAAAAAAAAAAAAATCACCAGTTGAAAAACTGGTGATGTTGCAACATTTCAACTCTACAAGTTGTTAACTCAATGGGTACCATTGAGTGTTGAGTAAAATATGAGTGCTAGTACCAGTTGCCTTCCTCACAAAGGTACAAAAACACTCAAGTGGCAACAGAGGTTAAGTGCAGAGTAGAGGAAGATGTAGAAAATGCATTAAAAGGCAAGTAGGCAGAGAAACAACTTCTGAAAACAAGCCCAGGGCAGATAGCACAAGTTGAGAGAAGATAGAAGGCTACACTAAGCATGAAAAATTGCATTGCTTAGTATACCAGATGCAACTATTCTGTTCATATTTTTATCCAATGTCTGCAGGGCTCTGGAGCATTTTTTAGGTCAGAAAAGTAGATGTGAGGTGACACAGGAGAAAATGTATTACTGTTCCATGAAAAAGTAAATTGCTGAAGGAAAACAAAGACAAATGTGATAAATCCTGAGTAGTACAGAAAATAGTAGAAAGAAGAAAAAACAAGTACATCTCATACATGGCCATTTTTACATGCCCTTTTATGGGGTTTTACCTCCATTGCCAATAGCCCTACTACTACAGCAGGCACAGGGAAATGAAGACTGGAAGACTAGTTCCCATTTCTTCATGCATACTTATAGTTCTGTGGAATTTTCAAGCAGCCAGGAATATAGAGAGGAGAGAGTTACACAATCCATTTGAACAGGAGCAGGATGCAGATCTACATGAGTGTGACTACTACAAAGTGTTCAGTTCTGGGGGATTTGAGAGTCAGACACCAGAGACAATGGCAGAACCTTTAATTGTGTACCCTTCATATCATGGTCTGTACCTCACCTCAGCTCCTTTCTCCTCCCATCACCTGAGATGATGCCCTCTGGGACATTGCTCAAAGATTATCTATTTACCCACATCCCTTCTTATGTGTTACTTTCTCAAGGGGCCTCTAGATGTGGAGAGAAAAATAAATCCTTTACTAGGTCTCCAAAACACAAATACAAGAAACAACACAAGGAGTATTGGCTGCCAATGGCCAAAGCATACAGTAAAGTATATTCATTCATTTATCTAGTGAAATTATATGATTTCTAGCATTCAGGTACAGAGCCAAGAACTGTGTGACACACAGGCCTTAGGGCTTTGATGTAAGATGTAACCAAAGATTTTTCTCAAAATTATTGTGAGTGCAAGACATTGGGGAAATTTAGGCCAGCCACCATTCTCTGCTTGGTAAAGCCAACAGATACCCCAAGTTCTTGAGTGCATAAGACAATAGAGAAACCACAAACAATGTGAAAAAGGATACAAAAGCTCCAATAATGAAAACTGGGCTGAATATGTGCTTCTGGAAAGTAAACAGTGCCAAGCCCATATAAGAAAATATGAAGTTCTCAGCCAGGAAGTGCAGCACCTCAAAGAGCTAGAGAGAAAACCATCACATGTTAAAGGCCAAGTAAAAAAGATGCAGTAAAAACAAAAGTTCATGGACTACTACAGCAATGCACTGTAAAAAAGGTAGAAGACATCCTTGCCTGCTTAGTGCGACTTCTGGACTCAACAGACAAGTTATTGTATGTATAATGTGCCTGGGTAATTCCACAGAAGAGGACAGCCACCACACCTGTGAACAGAACCACATGGAAAAATCAGCCTGTTTACTGTCAGTTCACCACACTTCCCCTTCACAAGCTCCATTTAATTTATACATCATTCTTAACCTTGAGATTTTATGACTCTCCCATTTAATTGAGTGAGATACCAGGTTAGGGACATGGTGTCTGAACCAAACCATTGCCTTTGTTGCATAATAAACTGCAGCTTACAGAGTGCAAAAAAATCCCAACAACCCAGCTTGAAGCACAAACATATTTCTCATTTACAAGCTTTAATGAGAAAGTGGAAAAATTACTTCTGAGATTAATTTCTCCATGTGCTTGAATCCAAGAAACTCACCAGTAAATCCACAAGCTTCTGCAAGCAGGAAAGTGCTCCAGGACATCAAGAAGAAGAGAGCTGTTTCCAGCAGGGGGAAGCAGTGCAACTTGGTAAACTTTGTCACGTTAAGTCACTTGTTAAGGGATCAAAAAGAAATCCTTTGACTTCTCTGCTCCCAGGGTTTATGAAACACACTTTTAGAACACTTTTGTGTACTAACATCCCATGCTTGTCAGAAAACAAAACACTTTTGATGCTGAAAAATGTGAATTCCAATATACCAAGGCAAATTTCAGACTCGTGTTGCAACAATCAGTTTTGGATACTTTTGTTGTATATCCAAGACAAAGTGTGGCTCCACCTCTTAGAGGTAATATTATCTTATACAATGATTCCCTTTGAAGTGGTATCAAGTAAGTGATATATATCTGCTGCTCCTTTTTTATACTGTGGGTGTCTTGGCTTTTCAGGGGATCAGTGAGGCATTTATATTTTGTTCCCCCTGCCAACCTCAATTAAGAGTCCCACTTACCACCTTCAAATAAAGCACAAAATGCATTCAAAAGCATTTAATTTACAGAGCTGTTCTTGACTACAGCAACCCTAAGATAGGAAGATTTACAAGAATTTTTCTTCTCAGATTTGTTAAAAGGTCTTTTCCAGCAAGTGTGGCTACTTCAGTACTTTTAAGGCAAAACAATTGCTGCCTACAAAACATATTTCCTCTCCTTGTACTGATGTGTTTTAGAGAAAAAGCCAACTCAGAGCAGCTCAGCCTTTTAAAGGAAAGGAAAAAAAATTTCATCTTGCAGAGGAGAGCAAAACCTGAGGAACATCAAAGCACACAGAATTTACAATTCATACAGCTACTGAAGAAGCAGAACAGATTTCAGTAGCATTAAATTTAGCTCTTCACACACCACAAAAAAAAAAGTTGTTCACCTATATATAGAATCTTTTTGGTGTTTCTTTTTCCTAAGCACTGGTCTGGCAGCAGGTAAATACTGAACAGCACACATATCTGAGGTGCAAACAGCTATGCACAGTTCATATGGAGGCAATCAGTACCAACTCTCCACTCACACCTACTTCTTGCTGACATTCTCTGCTGACTTGGACTAGGGCAAACATACACTCCAGACACACCTTCAACCATGGCCTTACTTTGTCAGAAGGCTGCCCTCAAAACAAAGCCTAGAGTATCATTGAAAAGAAAATTACTTTCCCTGCTGGCATTACACCAAATATCAAATGCAGCATACTTTTTAAACAGCTGTTACTTCTGCACAGAAAACAGCTGTTACTTCTACAACTTTTGATCTCAGCTGAATTCTTCCCCATCACTTCTCCTGAACAGATCTATTTTCTAAGATCATGCTTCATCCACCATAACTAAAATTTGAATCCATTTGCCCTCAGATAATCCCAGTGCCTGGCCCAAGGGACATTCATGAATGCCTAAGGAGACTGGATAGCCACAGTCACTCCATGGGAGAGGAAGAGGTTGAACCTTGTTCCCCTGAAGTTAGGCAAGGGGTCTAGTCAGAACCAGTTCCTTATTTCCAGTCTTTTCTGGCAGTTTTGTGAATTGAACTGTTTATTCCCCTTGCTGTTATTGCAAGCAACCATACCAAGATATTTCATTAAATCTGAAATAAAAACCTGTGCTCATCATTTTGGAGAAAGATCAAAGTGAGAGAAAGGCAAGAAAACAAAAACATTTAAATTTTCCATATAATTTATCAAATTGAAACATTAACTGAAACTAAATTATTATTTATTTTCTCTTAACTCTTTTCTTTGTTAGACATGGCCTTGTATTTCACATCTTTTCAACTAGTCAGGGGCTGCAGTTTAGTAAAAATATACAATGTAGTACTATAAATTAGTTAAGTTATATTGTATATTGTAAAAAAGAAAAAAGACAGCTTGCTGAAAGCCAGAATAAATCCTTGTATATTATCTGCATAATTGATAACCAAGTATTCTATCTATGCTCAAAGGACAGTGCATGACTGCATGAAACCCCTTACTCAGAGAGGTATAGGTATAGGTACTTCAGGGTATAGGAATATTATCCTAATCCATAATTTATGGGTTCTAATCAGCTATGAAGAGTAAAATGCAAATTTTATTTGCTTCTACAGCATTACATGACACTAAGGATGTTTTCAAAATAAAATACTCATATAATTATGCAACCAAAGAAAAAGAGCTACACAAAAACAAAACAGAGAAAAAAAATGTTTATATATCCCTCCACACCACACACAAAATGCCACCACAGAGGCTTTGTTCTGAACAGCCTCACATCACCCTCCTGAGCACAACCATTAGAAAAAGCAAGGATTAGCTGCTGCTTCAGAAGCATAATTTTACAAAGTGGATCTGAATGCATTTCAGCCTTAATTAGTAACCAACCTGCAAGCCAAAACCCACAGCAGCTGCATTTGAGCAGTGAGAGCTATGGATGGCTGCTAGCCTAAAAGCCAGAGGAAGAATTGTGGTTCTGGGTCACATTGATTGCAGATCAGTGGAACTGAGACCAAACATTAAAGCATCAGCAGCACATCTTCCCTACTATACTTAAAGGGTTCCCATTATGCAGACATGTCAGGAAAAAATTCACAGTGTGTATATGAGATGCAGTTCAGACATTACTGTTTCAGAGTCACAGGTTCATGATCATTGTACAAAATATCACATTTTACCACTTTCAGCTCAGTGTTTAGAAGTCGAGGCTCATCAGAACAGCCTGGGATATGTATAGATATGGTTATACTAGCCAGTCAGAAAACAAAGATTTAATTTTGTTCACCAAGAAGCATCATGACTCCTGGTCAGGCTGAAGGTCTACTGCCTGAGCCTAAAAGAAAACCCATACAAATTGCTTTCTAAGCACCTCAGAGGTCTAACCAAATAGCAACAACAAGCATTAAGAGAACAGAACTGATCATGTAAGGCACATCATGTTATTAAGTTAAATTCTCTTAAATCTTATCCAAGATGTTTGACATCAGATTTCTGGCAAAAAGTTTAAATGCAGGACTCAAAGAATGCTGTGGGGATCAGAAATAACAGAGATTTTGCTAAAGACAGAATCAAATACCATTTATCATAGGAGATGTCTTTCAAGACTAATAATAAAATCTAGGTTTTGTAACTCCATAAAAAAAAATATCTAAACACTGTTAGGAAGTGCCTGTTTAAGGCCCTCTGTTGTTTTGTTGCAGCAACATCACTAAAACTTCTACTATGGCCTCAATTTTATTGGAAAGGATTGATTTCTGCAGGTACCTATAATGCCTTTCTACAGGAAAGAAGTCACATGAATACTGATCACATCTTCACACTCAGAATTAAACAAGCTAGAGTCAATTCTGGTATAATGGGAAACAAAAAATCCCTGATAATATCCACATGTGCCATCTCAGCTAGAATAACTAAACATGAAAAAGGATATCAGAGCTGTCACAACCCCTGTCACTGCTCCCATCATGAAGGAACCACTGAATATTCCCAGGAAAACACCAACGGACTTGAAAAATGCTGCAGCATCAAAAGCATGGGTATTTTCGCCTGTGGGCTGGTAGGCAACTATAGATCTAGAAAGAGAGAGGACAATGACACGTTACAAGTGGCATCAGAGAAGATTTTTTTCTGAGCTACAGGGAGGCAATCCCATGCTGAAGGTTCATGTGTCATTCTGACCTATGTATCCATTAGGGACCTTGGCAAATGTTTGCAATGCTTATCAACCCAGTTAAAGGCAATCCATTTAAACTTGCAAGAATCTTTCTCAGAAAAAGCATTTCTTTTAGACAAATGCCAAAAGCAATTTAGTCATTTCAGGGTAGAAATTCACAGAGTTACTTACGAGGATAATACAATGGCAACAGCATCATTCAACACACTCTCTCCAAACAGAAGGGCATAGAGATCGACATCAGCATGCAGCTCATTAAATATTGCTAGCACGGTAACTGCAGAAAGAAAAGAGAAAAACAACACTGGAATGACTGCAGCAGCTGTGCAGCAGACTCCCCAGTTTGGCTAAAGCAACAAAATGCAGGAATTAAAGTACAGGATCAAAATTAAAATGGGAAACCGTAGTCATGTTTACCTACTAGTGAGCAATTCCTCCATCAGTTTTAGGGCAGCTTCATTAGGAAGTGGCTCTTTTGTCCTCCCCTCTGCATAATGTTCATAGCAAGGCCATGATCAAGGGGCATGGGGCAGACAAAGCCCTGATATTATTTTAGAACATGTTCCATATAAGACAGTAAGCAAAATATTGTGCAGCTCTTCCTGCTTTTAAAAGCTGTATGGATTGTTGACACAGGTTTATTATTTCAGCCATTGTAAAATAGTACAAATAATCCTAAGTGTTCCCCTAAGTATGCACTATGCCACAGGTGTGAATTTCCACATAATTTAAAAAGGACAAAAGTGCTCAATATTTATAAACATTCTTTCAAGAAAATTCTGAGATGAAAGACCATGATCTTGAAAATGTTCCTAAATATACACTTCAAAAATCACACGGTGATTTCTTGCATAAATTGTATGCAACCACCAGCTGTTCAGAGCTCAGCTCAATCACAGGAGCTACTTCCCATTTTCACACTAATCACCACTAAGCACCTCAAATACACTGCTTTAAATGTCAGGCTTCATACTTCAGCACTCCCCACCCTGGCCCCTGACCTTTGCCAGCCCTACAAGCTGATCTGTCAAGCAGAGACTTCAGTGTGAGCCTGCTCAAAGATGTTTACATGATTTGGGCAAAAGCTGAAATGACTTGGCCAGAAAAGCATTCTTCTGCCTTAACTTGTAAAACGAAGTTTATTTGAATGAGGAAAAGAAAAACCCCCACGTAAAGAACCTAAAAGCTTCAAATATTGCTCTTAAATTACCCAGCCCCAAGCAATGTAGCTGAAGGAGGAAGTTCTGCTATCCAGAAAATACAGTAATTTCATATATTTGCAGTCTTAAACTTGATGCACACTTAAGAAACCACTTAACAAAAACCATATTTAAGTATTTGAACAGGACAGTCAGACTTTTTTCCAAATATGCCACGATATCATGCCAGTTCAGTCACAAATCAGCAGAGAACAGCTTCCAAAATGCTCAGAATTTGCATGTACTTCAGAGAAGAGTTTCAGAGATACTAACACGACATAACTGAAAATAGAGTCCTGTTAATATGCAGCTGAAAATCCTAACAATGGGTTATTTTGGAAGATTATTAAAAAATGTTCATTGAGCTACCTGGATCAGTGGCAGATATTATCGCTCCAAAGAGGAGGCAGTCTGTATAATAGAATTTATCAGACAGCTGACCCACCAACTTCATTAGTTTCACAACACCATACATGAGATTCCTGAAGAGAAAGAAGATAAAACATTGAAAGTCAAACAAGCTGATGCATTTCAGACAGGCTAAAGGAAAGCAGGAGCACCAGTATTTCAGACAGGTTTGTTTATGCTGCAGCTCAGTGGGACTTTACCACAGTGTGGCACAAAGCTCTCAAAGTGAACCTTCCTCTTCACACAATTAGCACAGTCTACACATTTCTTCTGTTTTCCACCAAATTTTCCCTGCTCAAAATTCCCCTTGGTATTTTACAATACATAGGCCAAAAGCTCTGAGGTAAGGATAGTCTGTAATAATAGATTATTTCTCTAATGAAATTGTTTGAGAGACAAGCCAAGGTCACAACACAATTCAGGATTTCTGTTATTCAGAATATCCGTATACAAGACACAGTAATATGGGCAGCATAAGAGATTGTAGGCAAGCAAACCAACATGACCATCAATCTTAAACTAAATGTGTGTGCATATACACAGGTAAAATACATACATGCAGGCAAAGAGAGAGAGTGTGCTTTAGCAGCTTAATCTTTAGTGTACAGAGGAACTGATACTGGAGTTCACTTACCCAATAATAAAACAAGACACTGCTGTTCCTAAAAAGGCGTAAGCCAAAATGGACCCCAAATTCCTGAAAAAGTGTCTCTGCACAGAAAAAAGAGGTTTATATACTTACTTTAGAGAAGTTATATTGCCCATTCAGAACCATCTAGCACACTACTTCACTTGCATTGATATACAGAAACACACCTTTATTTCAGAGAACATTTCAATTACTGCTGTTAAATTCAATCCAACTTCAATAAATTGAATAGACCAGATCTGTGCCATGCATTAGATCCTCCACGTGGCTTACTGACAGAAAGCTTATTGACAGAAACCAGCACCAATTTGTGGTGTCTTCAAGCAAGATCAGAATCTGGGACCTTCTGCCATTAAGGGTCTGGCACATCTCCACTGGGATTCAAGGCTAGGTCTGCTTCTCAGCATAATTTACTGCATTTTGGACATTTGAGAAGGACCAAAACAATTCATAACAGAACATCTTTTACTTTAAATGAAACTGACATTAATGTCTGGCTAAGTTCAAAGGAAAACAAAGCAGCAGAATTAAATAGAGTTTAATGCATTTATACTCAAAAATACATGTATTTTCTCTTAAAACAATATTACCTAACCATCTCTGGAGGAAATGAGATTTTTCTTACTGTAAGTAAATGCCTGAAAGGAGACTAAAATCCTGAACAAATCAGTAATCTCACATTTTTAAAAAAGGATCTATTCTCCTAAGAAGTTATTGCACTTACTTTCTTCAGGCTATAACCAGCATGAAAAATAATAGGAGGCAATAGAATGTTGAAAAAAACTTCTGGATCAAATGTTACCTAAAAAATAAAATAGGATATTTTGATTAGAAACAGACATCTACAAATTGTTAGGACTTTTCCCTCATTCATTTTCTGACAACCACTATTTCTGGTTATTGAAATAGATAGGTTGAACCTCTAAAACACTGGCCAGCTCTATTTGTACATAGCAGCAAAAAGCTGCAGCTCTTGTTGGTAAATACCATCTAGAAAGAATAGGCATTACATTGGGACCTCTGCCAGATCATGAGTAACCAGAGTCCCATATTTTAAATTAAAAATCTCCAGTAGAAATCATGCTGAAGAAAAGCTCTCCTGTTGTGATACCTGATATTGGGATAGATGCAGATGAAATGCTATTTTAGCTTACTTTTTGTGCAAATGAAGCCACTGAATAGTTACTGTAAGCCAATCAAGTCAGATACAAGACTAGTTTTCTGAAATTTGGGTCATACACCTCTTCCATGTATTTCAGTAGGAGTTCTAGATATTCCTGAAGGGCTATACTGAAGAACAAAAAAACAACAGTTAAATGCAAACAGAAGACCTTCACACATCAGACTAACTAGGCTCTCTTCACCTACTGCCTAAGCCCAGGTTAGAAGACAAACACTGCAACTGTGCTCTCCCAGAGCAGGACTCATTTCAGCAAATTTGAGATACCTACAGCAGAAAAATACACATAAACAGCTGGCCTTTCCTGATAATCTACAGAAAGAAATGCTTTTAGATCACAACCCTATGGTTTGAAGCTTTGATACACACAAAAGGTGATTAATTCTTGACACTGAATAAAAAGGCAAATAACACATCTGAATAACTGCTGATAGGTGAATTTCACTTCCAACACCAGACTGCCTCATTTGGTGGTTTATAGGGTGGAAGCAGCAGCTATTTCCTGACAATAAACAGATTTTAAAACCCTAGGGGAAAAGGAACAACAAGGAAAAATCACTCTTCACTAAGAAATTATCACTTTCCTTATATTGCATTTATGCAAGGCAGCATAAGGCTTCTTTTTTTTTTACAGTTCAGCTGATCTCTGTGAATTGTACAGATGTTAGAAACATACATTAAGTCTTCAAACCAAGACCTTTAGGAAAGCACTACATACACATAACAGAGAACAGTTTCTCCAGCAGTGATATAATAGAGAAGGTGCTTTTGAATTAAACATTAAAGTGCTGTTACTATCAGCAATACTGACACCTGACACTACCTAAGGTTCAAATGGGATGGAGGGGGAGGAGGGAGGGAAGCACAGATGGAGGAGCAACACTCAGCAATGTGGAATGGCAGCCTCACCTTTCTCAGCATGTCATTCTGCTCCACGTTGTGGATCTTCCCAGGGCTGATTTCCCCTTTGAGCGTGTACTCGAAGAACTTGCCGCTGACATTGACCAGCAGGGTGGTGAAGGGCCTGTCCTCCTGGGAGCAGCTGAAGGGTTTGTCATGGCCACTCGTGGAGGGAGTCCCATATCTCAAGATAACCCCAACTATGAGTCCTGGAAGAGAGGAAAAAAATCCATGGAGCTGATTTGTTACTCCTGCACTTTTATGAGTTTCAAACACCATCCAAGGGATGGTGCATGAGCTTTACAAACATATGGGCATCATGAACACATTGAAGGGAACTGTTACTATCAGCTTTCTGCTGAGGAAGAGCACATCAAAACCATCAGTGAATCTGGAGAATCTGACTGAAGTGACAAACAAAAGGTTCCATTGCAGTTTTTGTCTTCCCCACACCCATTCACACCTCAAAAGTGTAAAGCCCCAGTCACATGAGAGTATGAACATCAGGACACACCTGCCTTGGGACAGAACCAAGCAAACACACTGTTGCCAGAAAACCATGACTGCTGGAAACATGTGACCATATGGAATGGTGATGTTTGCCATATTATTTCATGGCTACAGCAAGGATGCAGATTTTTATCTTACAATTCTAGGCAAGAAAACAGTGCCTGTTGCACAATCTGTGTACTCCACAAACTTGAAAACTAAAAGAGATGACATGCACAAAGAAGTTGCTACATGCCGTTTGCAAGCATTTTCCACATTTCATATAAACAAAAATAAAATAAGGTATAAATGAGTAATCATAAGAGGCCCAGGATTCAGGAACATAGGGCAAGTTACTTAGGCAGCAGAGAAAATCCAGCCAGAAAACACTATTAATAACAAATGCATCAGAGTGACAAAAATAATTCATAACTTAATGCTGGGGAGCTGGAGAAGCACTAAGTTGTAACCGAGCACAATTCCTGTTACAATGTACTAAGAAAAGAACATCTGCAGAGAGAACATATAAGAGCAGTCAAAGTGGTTTTGGTCTGGTAAGTAAACAAATTGATACCCACTTACTAAAGGCTCCTCTGTTGCTTTAGGATGATCTGCAATTTAATCTTTGTTCCAGACAACTGCAAGATGAAGATGGTTGTTTGATGCTTTTGTTGACAAATCAGTAGTCATTTTGGGTTTCCTCACGGTAACCCTCCCTCTGTATCTGTGGTTTCCCCAGATAGTAAATGAAGCTGACAGGTAATAACCAAAAAATAAATGAGGTAAAACAAACAAACAAAAAACCCAAATAGACTTGTTCTGCCATAGTGCAAAGAGTAACCAAACTGCACCCCCAAAAAGCCAACCAAAGGAACACACCTCATTCTCCTAAAGTCCAGAGTGATAAAACTGTTTCAAAGAAAGAAGATACAGCAGGTAGCAGATGTGACAGTAGTGGGAGGCTCATCTCCAGCTTTCCTTCTCTAAGAACAGAGCAGCAACACGATCATTCCAAAGTAACTGGGATATTAAGATTAATATTATTTAGAAAGGGGAAGTACATGCTCAGAGAGAACACAGGAAGAGATTCCCCTAAGCAAGATAAATCTTACTGAAATTTCAAATGCTAAAAATTTAAATAGACAGATTTATAGAAGGATCTCCTAACACCACCAGAGCATTTTACAGCTATATGTGATGGATGAGGCAGAAACACAGCTCTGCACAAAGTGACAGGTTCAGCCAGTCATCTCCAAGCCACTTGCACTGCCAGTTATGGCTACAGGCACCTTCACCAATCCAGCCAGGAGAGCAGCCTAAGCTTTCCACTGCTCTCACTCTACTCACAGCTAGGAAGAGCTATGCTCACAGAACACATCAGGAAGACTGACTGTAGTAAAAATTGATCTAACCAGCAACAGCCAGAAATCCTGTAGTAAATCAGAATGCAAAAAGAAAACTGTACAGATGAGCTTATACATAGCTGCAGCATAAAGCAAATTCTATATTGCTACTCAGCTGAGAATAGAGAGGGGGACACTGGTAGCTTCTTATGGTCAGAGACTGTCCTTACAGCATTGCAAAAGCAGATGGGAAATCCCATTACTATTGCATTAGGAAGAAAAATCTGAGAGCAGGAGGTGATTGCCCTATATAACTGGATATAATCCACTTGTATGTTTTCCTCCATAGTAAAATATGCCAGTTATATGACAATTATATTCATAACTAGTACTTAGCATCTGAAGTTAAACATTTTATCCCATATCCTCACTCTCCCATGGCCCAGTAGCACACCTACAGGGAATTTTCATACACTTTCTATTAATAAGCAGCCAAATGAATAAGTTTTTTGTACTGAGCACCATGCAGTTTAGGAACACGTGGTCTCTGCTCTCAGGGTGCTGTCTTGCAGCAGGATGCACCTGGACCAGATACCTTCATTGAGGCAGAAGACTGTCAGAAGCAGTCAAGTGGGTGAAGCTGCCCACAGCTCAGTCATTAGAGGAAATATGTATGAAAACAAAAGAGGCCCAAGGAAGACACACAAATTCCACAGCCAGTTTTATTAGCAAAAAATCAGACATTTGTTAGTTGAAAAGATGAATTAGAAGAATGGAAAACTCCCTGAATTTACAAAGGTACAGGCATACTGCTATTTATATCATATAGTCCCAAACCAACAGGTTTTGAACATTGAAGTGAAACATTAAAGCAAATGTTTGACAGAAGTCATTGGTGTTTTTCCTAAAAACATTTGAAGTCTTTACAGAAAACTATATGGAAGAATTTTCAATTTTCCATTTTCCAATGGACATTATGTCTTTTATATGCTATAAAGTTACTGTACTTGTTACATGATTTCCACATCCATCTTACTTGATAAAATAACATGAACAAAGCTCAGACAGCTCAGTCAACCTGCCAAGATCACAAAAAACTAAAACCCCAAGTGCTTTTCAGGCAGAAGAAACTGCCTGATTTATAGCCTCAGGAAGAATGCCCTTCTAAGCTGTCTGCCATTAGGTGTTATACAGAAGACCAGGGCATCCTCTGTAATTCTCCCTGAACATTTGATTTCAACCATTTCTGAAACATCAGAGTTGCAGCTGGAGAACAAAAGTAGAATAGAAAGAGAGATACCTGGAATTTTTCAATGGACAAGCCTAGACTAAAACTTACTTATAGGTTGTTAACATAAGCATAAATTCAGGATAGCTCTGTTGTTTATTTGGAAGCAAGAAATGGTTGCTAGAATCTAAGAACAGATACAGAAGAATCAGTACATAAACTGTGTTACTCCTACTCAAGGTGTTACTGCTGAAGAGTTTATGGAGAACCTGGAACAAAAGCAAGTATTTTTCTGTCTGCTTAAGAGCAGTCTACCTCTTCAAAAAGAGAACCTCTAGGCCAAATAAATCCAGTGCTGCTTTTTATTGTAGGAAAGCCACAAGAGAGAAAAAGCTATAAATGGATGCAAAATTTGAGAAGGGCCTTACTTTCAAAGTTTTGGGTTATAGTAGATATTGCAAGGGAAGTTGACATCATTATTCAAAGACTCTTATGAAGGATTATCTCAAAAACTAATACTTAATAACCTGAATGCATCACTTTCATTCTCATTTTTAACAGAGAGAACACTTATGCTGGCAGCTTGCCTGTACAATGCTGATCATGCAGGTTTTATACAAAGAACATCTTACTAGAAATGAAGCATTAAAACCTGGGAATATTTTGTCCTTTCTGATAATGAAAAATATTAGATTTCAGGCAAAGTCATAGAATCATTTAGGTTGGAAAATACCTAAGATCACTGAGTTCAACTGTTAACTTGGCACTGCCAAATCAGCCATTAAACCATGCTCCAAAATGCCACACCTACACATCTTTTAAACACCTCCAGGGATGGTTACTCATCCCCCTTCCTGGGTAATTCCAATCCTTGGTCACCCTTTCAGAGAAAAAAATAACCTTAATATCCAATCTAAACCTCCTTTTATGCAACTGGATTGGTCAACACTAATCTAACAATACACTATTTAAAATGTCATCTTTACTTTAGGTTTTGTTTGAGTACAGAAGTCACTGAAGCGAGCATGAATTCAGAAAGACGCAGATAACCACGAGTACCTTTATCTGGTAACTGTGTGATTCCCAGCCCAGCTCTGTGCTGAAGCACCCCTGAGGTTTCAGGGAGTGCCAGCTGGCAGCTGAGTGCAGGAACCAGAGGCATTCACACTTCACATCACACAGTTTGATCAGTGAATTCAACTTGATCTGTGAGGCAGTGGAGTGGATCAATCTGTGAACTCAAACCTGTTTAGATACAGTTTCTTTCATACACTTCTGGTAGAGAGCCAGGTGCTGAAAACTGAGGGTCCTTTCCCTTCTAACCTTCAAATTGAGGGAGATTTGGTAGATGTTTTACTGCTGTTTGCAGCCACACTCTGGGGAGACAGAAGAGAGGGACAGAATCTTCTGGAAAGTGCACAGTAATTAGGACTAAAGGCAGCAGAGTTGTTGCAATGCAGGCAAAAAAACGAGGCAAGGTTTGTTTTTAAAACAATGAAGTGACTGAGCACCAGGACAAGCTGTCACAAAGGCTGCATAATCTCCTTCCTTGCATAGAGCCAAAACTCACTTGGGTATGGCCATGGGCAATCCAAGGTGTGGGGACCTGCTGTGAGCAAAGGGCTGGATAAGACAACCTCCCAAGGTCCCTCCTATGAACACTTGGACCCCTCAGATATACCATACTGCAAAAATTTCTTTAAAATCATCTTAATTGCTTTCTGGATCAAGACTTGGGGTTTTGTGTTGCTTTGGAGTTGGGTTTTTATTTTGTTTAAATGACAGACTGCACTCCTAACTCAGTAAGGGAAAAAGAAACAGCAATGAGTGTCATCATAAAAGTGAAAAAGATCCAGCAGACCAGGAAGGGACTGCCTTTACTGCCTCAGTCCACCCTGACTTGCCTTGGGCCTCAACTGACCCCATCAAAAGCAGGGAAAAGGGGTGGCCAGGAGACATTCAGCTAATTCCACATAAGGACAGGAAAGCAGGTACTGTGATGCATCACACAAAACACTTGTTACCATACTTCTCTTTTTTATTTTAATGCAATAATAGTATATTTTGGAAGTGACACTGCAGCAAATCACTGATGGGTTTGTGAAGCAGGGCAACACAGTCAGTGATGAGACCAGTCTTGGCTTGGCAGAGTTTGTCATCCCTTAGTGCCAGACAAAGGCAGAATAGCACATTTTATGTACCTGGACACCAACTTCTTCAGTGACAGGGAGTAAAATACTGTTTGCTTTTAAAAACACACACAAAGAATATGGGGGGGGGGGGGGGGGAAGGATTTCTTATGTTTAAAAGTCTAGATTTTTCTTCCCTGCCTCCAAACTGAACTTTATACCAGCTTGAGGGCAAGGAAACAAAGCTGAAAAAACTTGGCATGATGGATGAAAGAAAGCTCTGTATGTATTTTCAAGGTGAAAGACTAACAATAATACACAGCGTTTATCACGTAGATCATTTTTCTTCTGGATGTTTGCATGCATCAAGATACCACACTTGGAAAGTTTTGCTTTAAATAGCCTAAACACCAACAGATAAACTATTTTTCCTATTACAGTGTCAGTTTTTGAACCTTACAGTTCACACTTTCAAATTTCACAGTGACTTTTGAGGAAGTTTCAACACTTGTACAAAATAATTCAAGCATTTTTCTGATCTAGAACTGAGCCAATAACACTGTATATTAAAAAAAAAAAACAAATCACATGTTACATACCATCTTCCCAGGCACTAGCAACTCACTCTCTTTACCATTTGCTTGCCATTCACTGTACTACCTTATATAGGAGGGCAGAGGAACACCATTACCCAACCTCTTGAAGAAGGGTTAAGCAAGTATCTGCAGACCCCCAGGTGTCTGATAGCATTTGTATTTTCCCTATACTTCATGCTGGTGAGGCCACACTTCTAGCCCTGTGTCCAATTCTAGGCATGTCACTTCAATAAGAACACTGAGGTGCTGGAGGAAGCCCAGACAAGGGCAATGGAGCTGGTGAAGGGTCTGGAGCTCAGGTCCTATGAGGTGCAGCTGAGGGAGCTGAGGATGTTCAGCCTGGACAAAAGGAGGCTCAGGAGTGGCTTTGTCACTCTAGAACCCCCTGGAAGGAGGATGCAGCCAGGCAGGGGTCAGCCTCTTCTGCCAGGCAGCCAGCCACAGGACAAGAGGAAATGGCTGCAAGCTCAGGGAAGGTTGAAGCTGGACATGAGGAGGAATTTCTTCACAGAAAGGCTGATTAGACATTGGAACAGACTGTCCAGAGGGGTGGTGGAGTCACCATTCCTGGAGGTGTTTAAGAAACAATTGTATGTGCCACGCAGTGCCATGGTCTACTGGCATTCAGTCCCAAATTGGATTCCATCTCAGAGGTCTCTTCCAACCTAATTGTGATTCTGTGATTCTGTCTTGCACTCAGCATGGCTAATCTATTAGCTACTCTCTCAATGGTGCAATTTTGCCTGTGTGGCATTCTCCAGCTTGTCACATCGCTGCAGAGGATGCAGACTTTGGAAAATGGGAAGCAGGTTATGTTCAGCAGTGTGAGCACATGATAAATCCTCACTACATTTCAGTTTAAAAAAAAAAATTAAAACCAGCATTTTTCAACAGGAAAGAAAGGCAGAGAATGCCAATTCTTGAAGTTTGGAAGAAATGTTGAGGATATCCAAACCCTAAAATGCTGAATAACAGATTCAAGGGCACGCTTTGTCATTGCCTTAAGGCTATTTTAGATAAGGAAGCTAAAAGACAGTAAACAAGTGGGTAGTTCTTCTTCCTTGTAGGCAGACATAGCAGTATGCTATCAAGGACATCTTTGTAATAAGAATTCACTTGCTAAAATAAGCCAAACTAAGCATAGTTTTGAATTTAAATAAACAGATTACACAAAAAAGTTATCAGCACACTGTGCAGAACTAAATGTCAAATTAACTCACTGGCTTTGTGCCATCAGACATGTGCACTGTACACTTATGTCTTCTTGCAAGTCTTTGGTTCCAAAAAACTCACAGGAGTGTAGTGATCTAGTTCTTTTTCATGTTGTTGTGTTGTGTGATTTGCATACTTAACATGTATAGCAAAAGGGAGAAAAAAAATATGAACTACAGGGGCAGGCACATATGCTTTATTCTGTAATGCACATTTTTACTGATGAGGTTAAAGAACAAGTTCAAGGTAGAAGAAGAGTGGCTTAAAAATACAGCTATCAAGAGATTTAAGCAGAAGATTGCTTTGGAATTTCAAAAGTTAGATTCTGAAGAACTTTAAGTTTCATATATGGCTTTATATTTGCGCAGGAGACCTATAACCACAGAAAAATTTGTTTGTTCCAAACAATTTGGGGGGATGAGTAGACCCTATCAGTAAGAGAGCAACCACAGAAAGATGACAATAAATACATGGCAAAATGATAGCCAGTAAGAAACACTGTTCTTTTTATTTTTCCTTGCAATCTAAAAATCCAGAAAAGACAAAAAACATTTAGAAGCATTTAAAAAAAACAACAACCCTAAAGCCACAAAACACACACACCCCAACCCAACAGCATCTGTCAAGCAGCCTGAACTGACATGCAGCCCTGGGAGAAGCTGCTGTCCTGTGGTAATCACATGTGGCCTCTGGTCCAAGCACAGGACTATGAGTCAAGGCTCCTGAGCCAGCCCCAGCCTTAGCAATGACTCAGTTAAAGACCTTGGACAAGCCACAGGAGACAATTTAAAGAGACAATCTCCATTTAGAAATAAATTACCACAGTTATTAAGGGCACAGGTATTTGTCAGAGATTCCAGAGTCTGCAACTAATCTCAATTCAGGTGTTCTCAAGTTTAGTTACTGCATAATCATTGTTTCATGCAACACAGATTTCACAAAACATTTGCTGTTCAGTACTTTATAAATAACATTTTAAAAGCTCCTTTATACTTCTCAAAATGCAAGTTTCCCTTCTTATTTATAAAACTCAAGTAGTGAAAGCCATACATGTACTAGCACCACATATGTTCCTAGAGGTGTGAGCAGCAGTGGGCCATTACAAAGACACCAACCTCTGCCCCACTGGGGCTCCCTTTCCTTCCCCCACACAGGAGAGGCTCCCAGTCCCCTGCAGCAGCAGCAGAGCTTAAGTATTTCTTTCAACACAGGCTTCTAATCCAGATGAGTCAAATCCCAAACACTGAGATTTTTTCCCGCAGGCACCAAGAAGAACAGCAGGACTAGCAGCAGTTTTTATGGTGTATAACAGAAAGTTGTCTATTTAATCCTCGTGTTCTGTTACTGCTTTTTCTCCCATTTGCATGCTAGAACACTCAGCATCTCAGACAGGAGGCCACAAATTCCTCAGAATCTGAAAAATAATCATGTCAGGTCTTTCGTTACAAAAAGATTTACAGTAATAGCACCTGGCTCAGGCACTAGCAAGAAATGAGCTTTCCAGTTAAAAAAAAAGAAAAAAAAAAAAAGCCCAGAAAATAATTATCCCCCCCTAAATCTTCAGCAGAAGGAGTTATTAATCTGTCATTGCAAGGAGTCAGGCTTCAATCTGTAACCCAATTGAAACTCATTAAGCAGCAACAATCTCTTTGCTGACACTGTCATTTAATATTGAAGATTTGACTTAAGGAGAGGGGGAAGGGGCAGAATATATTCATTTTGATACACTTTTGGGTTCAAAGATCCCACTATAGCCACAAGGAGTGTAGCTGGGTATTTTTTCTTACTGGGAACATTTTGACATCCCTGCTTTAGGCCTTCACTTATTTGTAGAAAATGATAGATATGTGTGGAGGTCTTCATCCTAAAAACCTTTTCTAGGAACCTTCTGATTAGGATAGGGGCCAAAACAAAGTCTTAGGAGTAAAAAGAAGAAGAAATTTGAGCAAGGTGAATGAAACAAAACCTGTACCAGAAAACTTCTCCTTGAGACAACTGAAAACATTCCAGTACTTCTCTTTTCCCAAAGATCTGTTTGCACTAAGCCATTTCCAGTTACTAAAAACATAACTTTCTACACGTAGAGAAGACAAGGGTTTTAAGTTGGCTGAATTTTCAAGAAAATAATTTTTTGCTGAGGCAACTCCCGTGTTCTGTAAACCAACCAGCACTTGTAGATAAAACGGTTTGTGGCTTGCAGAGAAATTCACTGACCCAAAAGACAGAAATAGCAGCAAGATGACAGCTCTGGCTTTCCATGGTCATTATGTTTGACCAGAGAAGCCTTGTAATTACAGCATCCAAACACACACAGTCCCACAGAAGATCTATCCCATCTCATGGGAGCAACCTGGCCCTTACAGACATGTCCCTAAGCATAGCCAAGAAGCCACATGTTTCCCATTTCTCCTTCTGGGTGACTGCTCTGAGCACATGGCCTTCCCACAACCACACCACAATTGTCAATCCCACTCACAGCTGTTCTAACATCCATCCCACTATGGGTGCTCTGAACGAAAAAAAGAAAAAAAAAAAAAGTCAGCAAATGCTCTTCTAGGACCTTATGGGCAGATGTACAGAGGAGCAAAGGAACCTATTATTAATTGTTTTCATATCTAGTTCGAAATTTAAGCAGTTATCTTAGTACTAACTGCAGAAGCCAGCAAATGGCTTCTGCCACAGCCTGCAGGGCATGAGCAGTTTCAGGACACTTCTGCCTTTCTGACTGATTCCCATGAGTTGGAGAAGAAGAAAGAATGTTACAGCATTTTGAGCTGTGACAAAAATAAAGCCAGCCAAAAGCTCAGCCTGCTTACAAGCAGCACATTGTCCAGAGGTTGCCCAGCTGCAATTTCCAACCTCCTACACAGCCTGTTACCACTCTCCTTCCTTCCTTCTAAACTGACACAAGCTTTACCTTTTCCCAGCTGAGCTCACCCTACAGTTCCTAGTCACTAACTTCTTGCTCTGCTTCCACTACACTCTTATGCCTCGTTGCCTGCTCCCAAGAGAACTCAGATGCTGCTGCAGCCTGACATTTCTGCCATCCCTTACATCTTTTTTTAGCACCAGTGGTGCCAACAAGGTGCCCAAGCAATCAAATCCATTTCATCTCTTCTCTGCATGCAACCTCAGCTCTGAACCCAGCGTGTCTCAGTAGCACAGAAGTGGATGGGAATCTTTGATCTGATATTTCCTCCTGGCAAAAGATATCTGATAAGGGCTAATAAAATCAGATTTACTAGAGATGAAGAGCAGCCAACTGCTGCTACATGGAATAATCTGACACCCAGGGCAGCTACTGACACCACAAGGGTTTGGTGCAAGACCCTTCAGCAGGACAGAAAAAGGTAAGGAGTAAAACTCCCTTCCAAAGGCTGATCCCACCTACACGAGCAGACCCATTGTGCACCCCATGAGCTTCCTCTTAAACAACCCATTTTAAGTGTTTAAACCATATTTTTTTTATTTATGCTGTCTTTCGGCCATTCATTCCTCTCTCCTGAAAATTCTCTTGAACAAATTCAACCTCAAGAACAAAACCAAGAAATTCTCAGGTTAAGACAGCAGGTTTTCCCATGCAGTTGCAACACAACAGCTCTCAGCCCTACACTAAAATTTTAGGTTTGGACATGTGCAAAACAATCACCATAAAGCAATTCTTGCATCCCAAGGTAGATGAGTACCCTGTCAGGAAGATACCAACTCAGAAGAAGGATCTTCATTTCACTTTTTTCATACCACGGGACTTTCAGGGCTGTTTCAGATGAGCATCACCAGAATACCCTCCAAAATCCCTTTTTTTTTTTCTTGTGACATGATTTATATGAATCCAACAGTACCCATTTTCATCAATAAAACTGTCTAACCAGTTCAGTTGAAAAATTGCTTAAGTCAACTTGCTCTTTAGATAATTAACTGCACATGATTCTTATAAAAACCTTTTAAAAATGTATACATTTGCCACCAGAAGTATGAACAACTCCCCCTTGACATAAAACTAGAGGGCAGGATGGACCTACATCCATGCTCACAGCAGACAGAGAGTAGCAGGCCATGAAACCAAGCACTGTTGCTCACTGTGCACATCCTTTACCCTTTTTGCATACACGAGTTTAAGTAGCCTGCTGCATCACTGCTCAGATGTAACTTTCACAGCCTCTTCTTTTCACTTTTCCATTTAGATTTTTCAAGTAAAATACACTATCAGCTAATTCTGGCTTCTATTCAATTTCACTTCTCCAAAGAAGAAAATTGTGTGACAGAATAATACAAGTGCCAGTGACAGCAACATGAAATGTATTATAATGTATTTTGTCCAGCTTACAACAGCCACCCCAAACCACAGAAAAAGCACCTCATTTAATAGCAATGTGTTTATTAGGGCCCTGGCATCAGATAAGTAGTTGAAACTAACAGAAGGAAAAAAAACCAAAAAACCAAGCAACCCACAGAACAATGGTATGTATAGATAAAAGGTTACTCCACCCTTCCCTAAGTGCTGAGAAAATCTATAGCCATCAACACTGCTCATGGAGAGAGCCACCTCTGAGAGCATGCTACTGGATTTTTGTTTTTAAAAAGCACATGCTAGTACTGCTGCTTTTGAACAACATGGTTAAGAGATATACGACTAATTAGATACTTGGAGAGATCCCTCTTGAAATTTTAAAAATAATTTATTCCAAGATTTTCTACCATGTGAATCTGCAGGTTTAACGGCAGTGTATGTGCACTTATTAACATCCTCCCAACACAAAAGCTTGGCCACCAGCTAACACAAAGACCTCAGATTTACTTCAGTGGTGGTAAAGTATCTAGGGTAGCTCATTTCAATTCCTATTTTGCCTCCACCAAGCTTTGGTTTGGTACCAGCACTCTGTCTTGACATTTAGGGAAGCCTCTAGAAGTGGTGAATGGCACCTGCCCAGAGCCAGCAGGATACACAGCTGTCATCTCTTCTTTTTCCAAGCAGCCAAGCATTAAAACAAAGAGAAACCAGCCTAGAGTTTCCCATTTCTCCCATTGCTGCTCAAGTCAGGAGATAAATAACTTTTCCTTTCAACCCACTGCTTGAGGCTTCCAAGTCCAACAGAGAATTTTCAGCACAACATGATACTTTTTACATCTCAGAAGATACATTTTAATATGTCTCCAAGTATGAGTTATTCACACCTCATAGGCAGACACTGAAGGTCTTTTGTGCAATTCATGTTTAAAAAGACACAGATGTGCTTTAAATGAAGTTTATTTTTTTTCAGACACAGTCCCTGGTGCACTTGAAGAGAGCTCTGATTTAACGATTTGCCTTTTAAAAGCCATTAGCAGTTTTTGCAGCAGCTCCCACACATTTATCTTTCAAGCTGTTAGTAATAATGGGTGGGGAAAAAAAGAAAAGTATAGAGCTGCAAAGCAAACAAATTGAAGTGCTGAAAAGTTAGAATCAACTTAAGTCTGACATGCAAATCTGAAAGTTCAAGCTCAGATTCAAAATTTAAAGACCTATTAGGACAAAGTATTTGCAACTTGCAACTGTCATAACTACAGAGAAAAAGAAATGACCAAAAATTTACTCAAGCCTCCAAGGAAAAAAGAAAAACCAAAGGAAAAATTACTTTTTTTAACCGTAGATGTCAGCTGAATGTTATTTGCTAAAACTTTTGAGACCTAAAAAAAGCCACTCTGGGTTTAAAGACTGAAATGTTTTGGAAGAGTTTTAGAAAACTTCCAAACCACATAGAGCTTTTCAATTTCAGCTATGCAGCTTCTTACAAAAAAACACAAAAGTAATTCAAAATGTTATCATCTATAGCATGGATTGCCTTGGTGAAATACACCAATGTAATGACAAATACTCTTAATTTGTGTATTACTTTCTACTGGCTAAGGGTTTGCAGAATGAAGAAAGTCTGGGTCCTCTCTTAGACTGTCCAAAAACCAGGAAAGGCAGTAGTTTCAAAAACAGCCGCCAACTCAAGCTAGCAAATTTGGAGTACACACAATGTTACTTGTTTCCACTGTAACAAGTAAGTCCAGCTGATGGGAACCAGCAGATGATTAGCAATCCTAAAAATTTACTCCTGTATATAGAAAGACAGAACCAGTTCAAATCAGGTTTGGAGTGAAAGGGCCCTTATGTTCATAGATGCTGCTGAAGCAAGTTTATTCAGATTATATTTATCTAAGATCCTCCATGGCTTTTTATTGGAGACAAAAATTTGTCTTTATGGAGCAGGCTCAGCTGCTTTTTCCTAGCACATCAGCAGAGCTTTATCTGCTGCCTTCACTGTTGCCATTTCACTGACAGATAAAGGTTGCCCCTCTCACTCATCTCATCCATCTCCCCTGTTCCCTGTGGAAAATCTAGGTGCCAGTGAACCATTCAACGGGTGGACATGCAGGAACATGCAGGCTGCAGCACTACCTGGACACTGCTCATACTCATCCCCCTAAAAGGGCAACTTGAGCCTTGCCACTGTCCCCACTGCCCAGGAGCAAACCCAAGGTCCTGATGTGCTACACAAAGTATTCATTCTGCAAACTCCTTAAAAGTTTAATACAACAGGAGCATGGAGACATAAGAGTGACGAGTGCTCTACCCATCACATATGGTGCTGCAAGCACACCTCTAATTTAAAGAGTCTGGTAAGAACTCTGAAAAAAGTAAAAGGTGGGGTTTTTTTTAAATGCTTTCACTCTGGGGTTGCAGAGCATGAGGCTTGTTAAATATTAGGGACAGACAAATTGCAGAGAAGTCAACAAGACTCAAGACTTTGCAATCCAATAGTGACAGGCTGAGCAGTCAGTGTGGTATCCTCACCTAATATTGCTGTAGATTTTGCAAAAGGTGTGATTGCATAAAAATAAATTTTATTTTTTTCAGACAAGGAGTAGAAAATATTTCTGTCAGAGCAACATTTCACAGTTTCAGTTTGAGGTAATGTCTCATAAAAGCAATACATGTTCTATCAAATAAAATAAATAGAATTCTATCTTGCTAGACTTGAGGCCTATCCTCATTGATATTTGTGCTTTAAAATAAATTTACTGAGAAAGATTAACTAGAGACCTCCACAAAGGATTTTTAAAGGGGATTTTTAAAAATGAAAGTCGACTCCTTAAATTAAAAAAAAAAAATAAAAAATAAGAAGTAACAATAGTAAGAACAGCTATTTTAGCTGTTAAAAGAATTGCTTACTACAGTAGGAAGAAAAATCCAAATAAAGTTATGAATATTTCCAATTTCTATCATAATTCTGCCATTAGTTATGAGAGATAAGAAACAGTTCAATATATATACACTTACTTTGATCAAAACTACAGTACTGTCTGATGGGACATCAGAAAACTCATGGGGCAGGAAGAGCACTGTGGCACAGCTCAGAGAGGAAAAGGGTGATGGGTGATGGCAAACTGGCTGGGTGTCAACAAAGCAAAGACAAAAACACTTCTCAAGAAGCAAAGTGCAAAGAAGCTATAACCAAAACTGCACAGAGCTGCATCCCCTGGCTTTTCTTTTCCATCCATCACTGGTATCACTACTTCATCCTAACTCCAATACCATGTTTCTGTGCAGAACACGATTTTCCAAAGCAAGCTGAAGTGTTCCACTCTGCACCAGCAACACAATAAACTTAATTTCAGTTTGTTTTAGAAAATTGCTCTCCACTCCCAGAAATCAGCAGGCAGAACATGAAAACACTGTGCTGGGTTAGACAGCTCAAACATGAAACTCAAGCTCATTCTAACACATGCCTTGGATTTAATCTAAGATTAGCCTTGCTACAACTCACAGAAGGTTGCTGTGCATTAGGATCATGTTGTATCATTAGGATCATGACCAGTTTGTTGAAATTTGTCAAGGATATCAGCAACATGGGTCTCTTCCAAGAGTGACAAAGCCTTAAAGCAAAGCCATGCTGTCTGCAGAGTTAGATTCCAGATTTGAGCCTGTAAGAGCAAGCAGGTGATGCCAAAAACCACCAGTCCCTTTTCACCAGGGGGCACAACTTGGCTTTCTTGAACAAATAAGTATTTAAGCATTTGGTTGAGAAGAGTAGTGGGCTTTCCAAGTTTCATTGATACATGACAACATAGGTGGGAGCATAAAAAAGAAAATCCCAATTGCAGGCACCAGAAAGGAACAGCTAAAAGCTGTAGTGAATGCTTTAAACCTTGTTTCTTGCCACAACTCTTCTCCTGCAAGATGAAGTCATGGCACTGCTCTGCAAACACATCTCAGGGTTTAATGTTCATGTGAAGCTCAGAAGAAGTCATCCCATACCCAACGAATAGGAGGAAGGAATAAAACTTTTCAGAAACATGTCTTATGATAACAGCCTGATAGGCTCAAGCTCTGCTAAAAGTTAACAAACAGCACCATGAGTAAAGTAGGCCTTTCCAGGAGATTTGCAATTTTGGATATGCTGTCTCTGACAGTATCCAGGAGCTGTTCCTCACTGTTGCTGAAAACACAATATCCTTGAGCCTAAGAGAAAGGGCAAGCTGGAGCAGTGCAGCTGAAGCCCAGGTGAGGCACAGTGGCACAAACACAATGATGTATTTTCTTAGAATGGACAGAAGCAGTGCACAGGTTGATCTGGTACACTTTCAGAGGATGAGTATGACAGTCATTATTTTTGCAGTATCCAGAGCTGGTGAAATATCCTAGGAGTCCACATGAACATGGGGTACAGTAATATTGGACATTGTTATTCAATTTCCTGTGCCAGAAGTAGCATGGAAGCTGTTTCACACAAACAAACTACACAGTTCAGTTCCTTCAGTATGACCTGTCAGAGTCATCAAGCAGGAACATGAAAAGGTTTTATCTGTGACATGGCTATAGTAATACAAATCCAGCCTGACAGATAAGAGCTGGGCAACTGATGTCTACAGAAGTGCAAATATTCAATTAACAACATCTCTGAGCAATAATCACAGATGTCCTGATGTCAGGAAACACAGTCACAGCAGCTTCTGTCAAACCAGGGAACACATGTACATTTGCAGAGAACTGCAAAAAAGCACACCACTGTGTGCTCAAGTCTAGCACTAATAAAGATCCTAAAAAAGGCAAGCACATAGAGAATAATTTCACTGAAAAGCTGAAGGAAATCATGTTCAAAATATGCACCTAGGTGGCTTATATAGCACCGTGTCTTCGTCAAGGGAAAATCTTCTCTGCATTGCTTGCTTCCCTTCTCTCCCTCTCTCTGAAACAGCTGCTATTTTCAAGCTCATAATTTGCTATTCAAAGGCCTTCATGCAACAGTTGTCAGTAACAAACTACCAGAGTAGATTGTCTTCAAAAAGCACCACTAACATTCACCACTTCAGTAGCTGTATCAAAGTCTGGCTGTATTTGCTTGTTGACTCAACCAGAAGAGATTCCATAGTGAAATCTCAAAGAAAAGAAACCTACTTCAGACCAGGATATTAATATTGTGTGCAATAAATGACACTCACTGAAGTGCTGTATTTTTATTACATGTATTTGGTTTGTGCTGTTGCTATACCAGCTACTGCCAGTGGAATCAGAAGCCCCAGGCAGTCAAGACGTGTCTGTACCAGACACACTACTCACACATACCCTCTAAAACACTTACCAAATAATTTCTCTGTAATTCTCTATTTTAAATGATATTGTACTTGCTCTGTAAAGCCTGCATTTTATCTATTTGAAATGTTGGTTGTAGTTGAACCAGATTGTTAACATGGAATATTCCTAAATTTCTCCAGTAATGGAACATTGGGAAGTGCTCCATGCTACCTGAAAGTGCAGCAACTGCCCAGTGGTCATTTATTCCTGATTAACACCTTATGCAGAAGAGACTTATCACTTAGGACAGAACTGCTAAAGTGCTTTATCCAAACATCATGGGAAAAAAATCTGCATTTCCCAACACCTACCCTGTCAAGGGCAATTTGGAATCTGGAGGCACACAACTCTTGGTCACAGTACTATTTTTATTTGAGAAACACAGGGAATGTTTCAGACTCCAGAGTCAACTCTGATCTTCAGCCAGCACAGCAGAGTGTTCCTTGTTCAGTGCTCCTGGCATAACACAGTGCAGCATCCCACTCAGAATTGTAAGCACCCTTTTGATAAAGCTTGTCTGATAAGATAAGCACAGCTAGCAATGAAAAGTAGAATTAAAATCTAAAATTACAAGCTTTCACTGAGAAATAAACAAATCAATCACACTTAGGAAGAGAGACAGCATGAGCTGTACTAGTGTGTTTTGGACTATACATCCCTCCCTGAGTATTCTACTGTGCTTTCAATAAAAAGAGTATGTTACCCAAGGCTAACTTTTTTTTCAGTCCAAATACTCCACAATATACTGACAACTGAATAAATGCCCGGGACAATCTGCCCATTCATGACCACTGGAGTTCATCATTCCTACTTATTCTTCATCCTTTGCAGATGCAGTAATCCTTATGAATGCAGGCTTTCTTCAGATTGTAAAGAATGGCAATAGGGCCATAATGAAAATCAATCCAAAGAAAATCCAAGCTTTCAGAGCATGCACTGAAGATTTGCTGATCTGTACAATGGTCAGCTAGAAAACATACATATTACAAACAAAATAGGAAAAGGGTGGAAAGTGTGTAAAAATGGTTTATGAAGCATTGCATCATTTAAAAGCTGTATTTCAAAAACCACACGTGCATCTGTATGAATAAAGTTTTTTCACAGTCCTTCCTTCTCAAATATGCAGAAGAGCTATCTTTCCCCATTCCTATTTATTTAGGGACCAGTAACATGCAGAAAGAAGGAATAAGAAAAATAAAGAGAGATTATAGATATGGTGAAACATTGTGCAGGTATTGTGGAGCTTTCTGTTGCTTCTGTACAAAAGAATGTTCATGTCAGGTCCTGACAATGATGTGTTCTGAGGCTGCAGCAATTAAAACAGTTCTTGAGAAAATAAAAATTATTGCTGCAATGCCTATTCATTCCAAGGACTTAAAGAGAATTACTGCTTCAGTGAACCTTTCCTCAGTAGCAGGAAAACTAGCTTCACAGTGCTTTTGCTAGAGCCCAACACAAATAAATTTATCTCAAATTCTAAAAATAAATTACACAATCGCAAATAAAACCCAGTAAAAAGATTTTCTTTTTCTTTTCCTTTTAACAAGCTCTATCAATTTAAGCAAGAGGAATTGTTATGAAATATGAGCAGGTTAAGCAACAATAAATGGGAGATCAAATTGGATAACTGCTCCTTACAGTGAAGTGCTACCTAGCTGTTAGACTCAGATATAGAGAACCAGTTTTGGGATTGGAGTAATTATCCTGAGAAAACAAATAGACTCTTCAGCCTACCATATTCTTCTGGAATAAATAGCTATAATATTTCAGAAAGAACAACAGGACTTTGGGGATGAGCACAGCATTATCACTGTTACCATAATATTTCAGGCAATGAGATCCAGATGGATGCAGGATAAAGTGTCATATTTGTTATACTAGCAAAGCACTGACAAAAGGTGTGCCCATTGCTCATGCTAAATGCTGACAGACTGAACTGCCAGATCATTGGGAAAACAGTGTCAGGCTGCCAAGTTGTAGGCCACAAACATAACAAAAATTAAAAAAAAAAAAAAAAAGCAGACAATATTACTGCACATATAAAATTTATATATTAATTATCCTGCATAATGAATGATCACTACTAAAGTATTTGCTTTGAGGACTGGATTTAGTTTTGATTACTCTCCGAGTAAAAGATGGTATTTTCCAGCAGTCTAAGTGGAAAACTTACCATTATATTCAACTGAAAGTTAACAAGGTGTGCCACAATCCTTCTGCCACAACAGTAAGTAAAAATTTGCAACAAATCAAATGGACGTAAAGGATCTTGCAACATGAGTAATGCACACAATGCCTAATATTAAGACGCTTGTGGCAAACACCAAACCCCCACAAGGCAGGAAACCCCAGGAAACCCCCCATTAATTGTTTTACCAATACTCAGACATCCTTGAAAAAAATTAGTCAGCTCTTTTTTTAATTATTGACTGGAAAAGAAGGGCCACAAGAAGTCACTGCACTCCTCTGTGCCAGGTTAAGATTCAGCCATGGGGAAGAACACTCCAACACTCCCACACCTTCTAACTCACACTTCTCTCCCCTAAGAGATGTGGCAGCCTGCCTGCTTTGCATACCTATCAAAAGAAGTGTGTGGATGTGTTGCAGGCACAGGTAAGATATGCAAAGTCAGATAGTGTTTAGCTGGGGCCCTGTGTGATCATTACAAGAACAAAGAGCTTGCACAGCATCAACTGCTTCAGAGTAGAGGTTCCGCTTTTCCTGGAACTGCGGAGACAATGCTGATGGAAATCACTGAGTAAGGACAGAATCACAGCTCATGATCTGATTCAACAGTAAGTTTCCCAAGCAATCCTGAACAAACCTTTCCTGTTGCACTTCAGACCTAGTATTATTTTCCATCTTTAAGAGGCAAAAATTAAAATGAAAAAGTTTTACAGTGCTTCAATACTTGATATTTCATGGAGCTGCAAAGTTGCACACATTTTTTTCCATCCCATATAAACAGGCAGTGATAAAAAACTGGGGTCTAGCTTCAGGCTGATGAGCAACATGAGCCCAACTATTCCCCTACTCCCTCCAAGCTAGAAGTAATACAAAGAAAAAAAAAAGCAGCAGTATAAAAGGATGACTGAAAATGTTTTTGAGAGCTGAGCAATTTACTTCTGGTGGTTCAGAGATGGTGCAACTGACACTGACTTCTGAAAACCTTTGTCACTCTACACCTCAACAGCCTAACCCCAGTCACAGCCAGGACCCCCCTACTTAGTTAAATTCCTAGGAGAAAGTGTTCTTTTTCAGGATTTCCTATTTATCTCAGAGATAAGAGGTTACTGGTCTGTGACCCACAGACTAAACAGAAAGGTAAAAAAAAAAAAAAAAAAATAGCACAGAAATATAGCAAGAAAAACTAGACTAGTGTATCAGAATATTTTTCATCTTGCAGAAAACTTCTAGTTTTTCAGCTACTGATTTGCCACCCCTAAAAAAACAAACCACATATCCCCCCTAAAATATTTCCATCTTCCCATAGTCAGCATCTCAGTCCATTTCAATAAGCCTGACTGAGTCCTCTGCCTTCATCTCTTTCTGCAGACACAATTCAGCCAGGCATTCCTCTTTGGGGTACCTGTTGTTGCAGGAATCTGTTCTGCAACTTTTTCTAGCCAGGTTAGGTTACTTCTTCAGTACTGGCTGACCTGCTCACTGAAGCTTGCAACAAGACTGCTTGATTCAAATCCTATGTCATAGATAAATTTTCATGGCCAATACGACCACTTGTCTAACAGACCTTGTCCTGCAAATGTGATATCCCAGTAGCAATTCCTAGCCCAAGGAACTTGGTTAGTTGAAGTTATAGTATGACAATTATCTTTGTTCCAAACATTACAGATATTTTTAAAATGTATTACTGTTTTCAAATTAGTTTTCCTTAACTTTGAAGTTAAGTATTATGGAATGGACCTCTGGCAAACTGCTGCTAACAGGAATAACTAAAACCTTTCTAACACCTTTAGAAAACCTTCCTGGCTGTACCAACCCACTGACTTCAAACCTCAGAAAGCCCCTGTTTGAGCAGGAACTTCCAGTAAGTCTGTGCTTGTCAACAAGCTCCTGTTTCAAGCCTCTCAACCAGTAAGGCAAATACATTGTAACAGGAAAATCACATCCAGTAAGAGCAGTTAAATTTAGGAGTATGCCTAACTATTAACTTAAGGTGTATCAGCTTTCCACTAGTCATATATTTATCTCAGCATATGATTCATGGACTTTTTATATTCTCCACACAACACACACTCAGTTTATGTATCAGGACAATAGGAAGAAGAACCTAAATTTTAGTTGACAAGTTTTTCTTGTGTTATTAAAAAAAACACCATATCCACATGTAAAATGGTATTTTTTTCTATACTAAATCAAATGCAAAGAAATACTGTTTCCAATCAAGTGAAGCATCAGAAATCTGTCTCTGTGCTCAGACAGAGTATTACACAAGAACAGGCTATTCTGGAAGGTGAGCAATTCAGCTCTGAGGTGTGCATGTTATGTGTGGGTGCACATACACGGGTCAAATGTGATCTGTTCAAGGATCAGAAATGCCATGCATGTGTTGCATCATTGGGACATAATTACAAAAGCTCCAATTATTGCTCTTATGCATTGCCCTTTTCAACATTTAAGTGTTCTGAAGATCTTGGAAGCTCTAACTTACGGAAAGAATGGGTTGTTTTTACAAACTTGCTATAGGTTTGTTACTTATTATAAATGTTACAAATTAACTCAAATTTCCTACCTGACTAGTCAAGGAAAATTCTGTAACAGTAACCCTGATGGTAAATAGTCTCAATGGTACAAGTTCTCATAGCTGTGAAATCCATGTGCTGCTCATGAATCAAACTTTGAGCCTTTTCTTAATGTATAAGGGCTAAAAACTAGGTCTTGGTCTTCACACAGTCTATTAGCAAGTTAAAAAATGTTAGTTTGGCTCTTGTTATGATGAAATGGTCCTAGAGATAGTGGCATCTGTCTTTCACTTTAGAGAGGACAGCTGAGAACACAGAAACAAAGCAAGAGAGGGCCAGGGAAATAAGGCTTCTTATAAAAGGGATGGCCAAAGTTTAATCTGAACAAAATTCTCCTGTGCCTTGAGAGCCAGAACATCAAAGGAGCCAATGCTGAAATCAAAGCCTGGACTGTAGATGTGTAGAGAAACATAGGAATTCATGCCTTATTCATATGTTACCTAGAAATAAATAACTTCCACACCTTAAACAGCTTACAGGTGAAGACAAGGCACAGATAGTTTCATTAGTGGCCAGGGCAACCAGCCTCAGTGAGGAAGACTCTGGCAGCAGGAAGAAGATAAAAATGACAAGCTATTTCAGCCATCCTGATATTTAGCCAATCCTCACATTCCCATGAGGCAGAGAAGTGAGCAAAGGTTTTTAGTTTAGACTGGGGGAAAATAATGTAGGTCTGATCTAGGGAGAGGAATCCAGGTTGTCAGCTTTAAAATAAGCTATTGGATGCACTGTAGAGAGAAATGAAGTAACAAGGAAAGATTGTTAGGAGATTCCCACTAAAAAGCAAACAGTCAGCATAATACAATTTCCAGGAGAGCTAAAATACATAGCAATAATAAAACCCACAGGAACCATTGGAGAGCAAGGCTTATGTGTCAGTATCATGTGAATGAAGGAAGAAGAGCAAAAGGAGGCTAAAAAAATTACAGACATCATGCTCCAAAAACTGTGGGAGTCTCAACTTTCTCTTACAGCTGTGGTAGCACTTAATACAGAAAAGCAACTTGTGATCTGGTAACAGAGAAGTAAAGACAACCTCTGACTTTGGCTAGTGAGCTTAGCAAACCAAATGTTTCAGAGAGATTTTAGGATTGTTTGCCTGGTTTTTATTTAAAGAACATAGCTAAGTTTAAGCAGTACCTAGAAGATTGAGACCCTGATGAAGGGCCTTAGCTTTCATAGGCTAAGGAGAGAGTGATCATAAATGCAGAGTAGATTGTGCTTACACCTCCTGCCACAGCCTTTCAGTCTTTAGAAGAGAGGCTAATATCAAATGTACAAACAAAAAATAATTCTAAGTTTCCCCTATCTTGTAATTAGGGTTGAAAAACACTATCTAACATCATAAGCACCTGATGCAATGAGATTAAATATTTGTGTTTAAAGTGCAGAGAACAAAGAAAAAAACTGTAACTGTCCCATCTTATATACTTTGGAAGAGATCCCAAAACCATTAGGATCAAAAAAATGAAAATATTGAAATAAGCAGACTCAAGCATTTGCCAGCAAAAGCAATAAACCCTTTTTATGGCTCCCTGAGGAAATGGGGGACATAATCAAGTACTAAGCATCACCAAGATATCTCTGTTGACATTTCTCTGTTACATGCAGGCACATGTATAATCAGAGTATGCTGCAATTAGATTTTGTTACTGCAGCTCTACTACATTAGGAAATCCCTCACTAACTCTTCAGTCATGTAGTGCTGAGGAAAAGATTGTGTCTCTGTGTCTCTGTAAAGATAATCAGAAAGATTGTGTGTGTGTGTACGCATTGCTTAAACACAACTGAACATGGCTGAAAGAAGGTTAAAAGTCTCTAGATAAAAAAATCCCAACTTCATAAACAAGGTTTTGCCAAGTCAGACATACTGCTGTACAGAGATCAAAAGGAATAAAGGTTAGCCTGAAACAATGCCCTGACACTCAGTTGCCCATATAAAAGTCTATTTCAGCATTAAGGTTATTTCACACACACCAACATTTCTTCAAAATACTCATAATCTTCAAAAAAGTATTCACTGTAACCCATGTCTGGTGGGAATATGTTCCCTGTAAGACACTAGTATTGCAGATAGGTATGACAAAGCCACACCCTTTATGCTGTGAGGAGTATAAAGATGACTCTCAAGGTATAAATCTTCAAGATAAGCCAACCAAGAAGTGCTTGCTTGAATTTTGTGAGTCGGGAGAGGATGCTACAGCTCACCCTGCCAGGCATGTCTGTGGAAGGTCACTCACAATCAGCCTCCTCTTCTCTTAATTTATAAGATTACATAATAATCAACTAAAAATATCAAAGATAACCCGGGAGAAACAATCATGTGGAACTTCACCAACAGAAATAAGCCTTTACATCAGTTTTCTTCTTCCATATTATCCCTGTATTTTCCAGGCAGTGCAAAACTGCAGTGTAGCCAGTGTTGCCAACTCCACTCACTGCCTCAATTCTCCTGTGAATACCCTTTCCTCCCAGCTAGCCAGGGAGCCCTCTGTGTTTGCCACTTTGAACCCTTCTAGGAACCGAAGTTCAAAGGGATACTTTGAAAGCATCAATTACATAGCAAGGCTGAAAGCTGATTAAAATATGTTGATATTCAATCACTAAGAAGGCATCTTAAGAAGGACAGTCAAGTTTTCTCATGGATAAGGAAAATCTTTTCCATGAGAAAAGCCATTATACAATCAGTAACTACAATGAAGAGTATCACAAAGGAATGAGAAATAGGAAGGGTTGTGCAGCAGTAAAACAACAGATGAGAAGCATATTGCACTTAAAATGAAGGTCCTCTTTTACTACTGAAGGACTTGATATCAAGTGCTAAGTGTGGGGGAAACAATTTCTTAGAATTAGTGTGGAAGCATATAGCAGTCACTGTAATGGATGCTCAGTAAAAACCAAAAGCTAGTCATATCTGTGTGGGACACTTGCTATTTTTAAACTATCATCCGTTACATCTTTCTGTTAGTATCTCATATCCAAAGCAATGGCAAAGGTTAAGAGCAGTTTTCATATTTAATCCAGTTCTTGAATTAATGGAGCAGCCTCTGAGCCTCAGAAGAAATAGCTACATTCCCAGAGTGTTGGCACCACTTATGGACATGCTGCAGAGCTGACACAGGGAACACTCTCACTTGTAGGTGACACCAAGCCATGAAAGCAGCTTTCTCTTCACCTAGCTACTGATGGCAAGAGATACAGGTGCACACATCATACTTTCATTACAGCCAGCAGATTAAAGACTGTCATCTTATGCACAGACAAGTTAATTGCATTCTAGAATACATTTGTAAGTTGTTCTATTGTTTCCATCCCTTTATTTTTTATTTTTTTTTCTTAAGAATAGTCCCCCAATTCCATTATAAAGGAGCAGGTGAACATGTCAAACTTACTTTAAAAACTCTCCTCAATCCTAACTATTTTTTTAAGTCTAAGTGAGAAGTGAAGGCATCTATGGAAAGGCATGGGATTCTGAATAAGCAGACCACTTTATTTAAACATTTCCACAAATCCAGCACACCCAGACTCACAGCTTTGTTGTTCAAACTCCCCTCTCCAAGGAGCTTACAAGGTAACAGAGGAAGAACCAGTAATACACTCAAATACAAATATTACTCAAAATATGCAACAGGTATTCTGGTGCCTTCAGCTGCCTTTAAAACCATTTACTACAGACTTTTTCAACAAGGAGGAGGCATTTTGGAAGAACCTACAAACAGATAAAGTCCCTCCAGTGTGACATTAGGGCCAGGACCCCACAGTGGCAGCTGATCTCCCCATTGCTGAGCCATCAGGTCAGCAGTGCAGCCAAGCCCACAGACACCCTAGGCAGCAGTCCTGCACCCACAAGAGAAATTAAGAGCTTCCACATCACCTTTGAAAAGCAATATAGAATACCCAAGCTGTGAAGAAAGCACAAGAAACCACATATCTCCTCTGGCTAAGAGCAGAGTTTAATCTCCTCAACTTTAATTTAGAGAGAGCTTTCAGCTCTTTCTCCCCAGTAAAAGAAAAAACAAATAACAGTTTCATCTTCCATAGCTTTCAAAGCCCTTTAGGTACTTCTAAAGTAAAGTGATTTATCTGATTACAGGACATGGGAAAAAAAAACCCAAACCAACAGTTTCCCACAATTTTGCTTTTCTCCCTTCACACTCAGTTAATTGCAGGCTGAAGTGCTTCTTAATAGGGGAGAAAAAAGCAGTGCATTTTAGCTAAATTACCTATCTCTGTTAGAAAAGATCTGAACTGTTGAAAATGACTGTGTAGTCTTTACAACATTAGTAAAAAATCCTTCAACATAAATACTCTTCTAAAAAAATTGCTTGTATCACATTCTTTCAATGTAGACACCACTTAGTGTAAAGCAGAGCAAGAAAGGTTATATTCAGTATTTAATGGGGATAAAGCTTTAATCCTGAGTCACAAATAAGTACTCTGTGTTGGGGGGGGGGGAAGTAAGTCTACAAGCTGGTATTTCTGGCTGTCAGCATGGAAACAACACTTGAGTTAAATACTGAGACTGTCTCTTGAGTACACAGGGACAGTTCAGCAGCCCAGTGCTGGACTCACAGCACTCAGCACATAAGCAAGGAGAGAGAATCCATGGTACACAACACCTGTTAAAGGCCTAGATAGGAACTGCAAAATATTTTTATTTCTAGCCCCTAACAGGGCTAGATACATAGCTCTGGACTGCAAACTGTGTCCCCTAACCTGTTTGTTGTTTTTTTTCTTTAATAATTGAGCTGAGGTTCCTGCTTCAGCTATCTGGTTTCTAAAATCAGTTGAGGGTGAAGCTGCATCCTAATGGAGATAATGGTTGTACAGACAGCAGCAGATGGAAATTGCTCCCTACCAGAAGCAAGGAAAAGGTTTCACCCAACTCTCTAAGATGTTCTGAACTACTCTGCAAAGCTGATTGGTAAGAGGAGCCCAACTTTCAGAAGGAAGGAGTGGGGGAAAGGGCTCTATGCACCCACAAAGCAAGGTTTGGGGGTCTGAAGATAAAAAAAGATCAGAGCTAGTTGGACCATGACAATTTTCTTCCCATCTCTGTTTCCAGAGCTATCTATGTGCACTGCAGGAAACCATCCTGGCTTGGAGGTACTCCTGAATGGTGCCAAGGACTGTCTGTACAGGTGACCCAGAAGCACTTCCTGCTGTGTGGATAATTGCTTTGGGTGAAGGCAATTTCAGTGTTCAGGTGTTCTAATCTTTCTATAGCACAGGAATTGAGAAACATTTATTAAAGATACACTACAAAGGAATATACGGCTCAGCACAACATTCTAAAATTAAATTTCTGAAAGAATGGTAACTGAATTGTTCATTCTATTTGAATAGCCAATTACAGTTCATTACAGGAAATTTACAATGCAGTATTGTGAAATCCAGAGATAAGATTACACACCAGTTGCCACACTGCCACACAGATTTTTGTTAACACAGCCAAGGTAACTTTCCCTATCATCTTTCTATGACCATCTTTAAAACAAAGGCCTACTTTACCCTTAGGGAGCCAGAATTTCTGTGATCTTGTTTAAGTTAAATTATTTCCTTAATAACCCTTCCTCTACATTTTCAAGTGACCAGTAGGTCCCTTTCTCTGATTTTAACCTTCTTTACACTTTCTCCCATGTATAGCTCACACTTTTCTACACGTATCTCATTGCCTCTCCTCAGTTCTCATACACTTCTCTTTTCTCTGTTCCCATCTAGCAGACTCTCCTGCTGTCTGTCTCCTCATCAGTGTCTGAGACATACGTGTAAAATCAGAGTTCTCCTGGAAAGATACTGATCTATCCTTTAAGGGATCTGCTTATTGATGCAAAGATGGCAAGAAAGGAGAGAAATTCTTCATTCTTCCTAGTCAAGGGCACTTTACCCTTTACCAAACAAAATGGTGATAACCCAGGCCTCTTTCACAGCCACCTCTTGCTAGAAACACAGACTCCTAAAGACTAAGCAAAGAAGCAATGAGAGAGGACACCATCAGCATCTGAGAAGTAGTTCTGGGCATCCTGTTGGACTTTAACTTTTATATACTCCATCTCCTTTTCTGTTTTCTCATCTGCACTGATAACAGAAGTTACTAGAGTTGCTGTAAATGTTCTGCATCTACAGAGCAATTCAGTCCTTGTGTTCTTTCAGGAAGAATCATTGGCAGACCTGTTTAGAGACATATTTCTATTGCGAAGTAGCAAAAAAAAAAAAAAAAAAAAAATTGGAAGTGGTTCCAAAATTAATTTTCTGAAGTGGACAAAGGAAAACCTCAAGCCCCTACAGGGCCCAGACATGCAACATAAACCTGTCATGCACCTTGTTCTGACAGGCTTGTGCACCAGACATCAGGTTACCTCCCCCCAGCTCAGCACACTCCAGCCAACACAGCCAGAGCACTCACTCAGGAGCTGAAGGCAGCCAGGCATGGGAGCTCTGCAGTATTACAGATCTGGCATCTGTTTGTGATAACTTCCTAATTCAGATGAGATTTGCAGTAGATGCAGAGGAACACCTTCCCCTGTCAGCCTCTGCATGGCTCTGCAGAGCAACATCAACTTTAACATCCAACACGTCACCAAAGGCTGTCTCACAAGAAATACATGTTATCATTTCTCTCTTCTTTAGTTTATGCCATGATCAGAAAGTATTCTGGTGTTGATTTGACAGAACTCCTCGCAAAGATGTTAACAAACATAAAAATGAGTTAATTTATCTTAAACAAATATACTGCCCTTATAGAAACAAATGAACAAACCCTCAAACCCACATGAAAAACAACAAAACTCTAATGCAAGAAACAAAGAAACACAAAATCACTGCTCTGTGGACTATTGAGGACTTGTACCCCAAAGATATTTCAGAAACACCAGCAATTTTCTATCCAACTATCCCTGCCTGAAAAGCAGACCTGAAACAATTGCAGGTTAATAAAGGTTATATAGCATTGCTTCTAAATTTCTCTCATGAGAACTTACAATTTTTCTCCCCAGTCATAGGCCATAAAGCAAGCTTACAGAAAAGATTTGTATTACAATTAAAACATACTGAGCAGCCAAAAAATTGAGCAAGACTCACTTTAAAATCCTGCAACAAAGTGATTTAAAATAATATTCAGGAAGAATAAGCAGGCTGCCAGAGAAAGTATAATGTTCTCAAAACTGGGTGCTCAGTTATGATCCTAAATCTAGTATTAGGAGGCTTATGTCAAAGTGGCTTATTAAAAACCAAGACTGACATTATTTTGCTGGCAGTGGAGACGAGTTAGGTCATCTCTAGCATGTGTAGATAGATGCTAGAATTCTGAGGGAGGGCACTGCAGCCAGATGAGCTAAAAATAGACCTTTTCTGTATCTACTCTGTGGATACAGAAACTTAGTCTGATACAGAGTATTATAGAACAGATATAATGTTTTATCCTGAAGTTTTACAGCTTCTCTCTCATTTCGGTTCCACAAAAGGTAACAGAAGTATTGTATTCCTCCTCATATACTGCTTTTCTTTCACTGTACCCAAGTGCAGTTTGCTTTTACTTTTATCTGCAGCACTAGCACATGTGCTAGTGCTGCAGATACTCCAGAACAAGATATTCCAGAACAACCCCAGAGACAAGAAGGCACCTGATAGGACTGACACCTATGCTGATTCATGGGTGGCCAGCTGCCTGAAATACCACTTATGAAAGGGGATAAAGTAATTGCCTAGTGGCAGTGACACCACTGGCTCTGCTGGGAAACATCTGCTGATCCAGGAGCAGAGAACTGGGGGATCACCATCACTTCCCACCCTCATTCTGATTCATTTAGCACTAATAAATACTTATGCTTTTAGGACTACAAATCTTTCTCTGATGTTCTTTGCCTTACAGTTTTGTGTTTTAGGTAGAGTGGTCAAACATGTGCATTTTAAATACATATACAGCTTTTTAAAAATTGCATTTCTCAGATAGGTTTCTATTTTGCTGAAACTTGCTATCTGTCAGTTTAACCACTGTCTTTTAAACAACAAGGAAGGAAGAGGAGGTTTAAGCCCAGTTATCAGAAGTATAACAGAAAGTTACTGCAGCACTTGCTATGTTCTTCTTTTTGCTCTATAGAAAGTCTGTGAAATGTTGAAGTGAAGCCAGGTCTCAGCAGAGCTTTACCAGCATGGAGGTTAACAATGTTAGGTAGGAACTGAACTCACTAAACATGTTTCCTAGGATGTTTGCCATGAAAAGGCAGGAGTTTGGAAAGGAGTACAGTATGTATTTCGATATAATAAGGGGACTCATTTAGAAGACAAGTACATTGAGGAACAATCTATGAAAGCAAAATTATTTAAGTCAGGGTACACCTAGAAAATATAATAGTTTAAGCCAATTACTCCTTTTTTGGATGCTGCCAGTGGGGCTGAAAGAGACATAGCATAGTGCCTTTCATAAGACATGATTTCAGCATTTGCACATCAAACTGAGAACCTAACACCCCTTTCTCAGATCAGAAACTACGTGTTAGAGCAAATTAATTTGAGCTTAATGAGAGGCAGAATCTCTCCAGCTGAACAATTTCTCATTTCCCACGCAGCTCATCAGAACATATACCCAAATGCCCTTGATGCCCTGACACTTGTACTGCATGCATTAGCACACCCACATACACAAGATTTTCAGCATAAACTAAGCCACTGAAATGATCATAAAACATCATAAATGAACTTTCCAAAGGTGACAACACCAGAGTAATATCTAAGCATCTTCAATACCACCTTACCTAGTCTCTTTTCCAATCAATACAGACAGTTAATCTACTGTCTCCTGGGCACTCTTCAGCTGCTAAGCATTACCATGCCAGTGCATAACTTACTTATATGACCAGCTGTTAATTTGTTGGTTTTCAGCAATGAGCATATGTGAAGCACACAGCAATGCAGCAAAGAGATCAGTGACTAAGAGCAAATTGGGATGGTTTAAGAGAAGCATCAGCAGAGGAAAATTCCACTGCTTTGCAAGCAATCATATAGCTTTCAAGAGCAGTAGTACTTATCGGGGAGGAAACTCTTCACTTTCCCCCTCCCCTCGAGTGCTGAATTTCTCATGTGTGGTTACCCTCAACACGCTTATCCCGACCAGCATCGGGCAGGTGTTTCACACGGTTCAGCAGGAACAGATTCCGCTGCCGAAGGAGAAGAAGTGCCCCCGGCGTTGATGGCAGTAGCCAATCACCAGCAGACAAATAATTTTTCAAATGGATGGCTGCTCTTCACCGCAACCCACTGTGCTCTGCGTAGCAAACTGCGCACCCAACACAGCCGTGGATTTCCCCGCGGAGCGAGCGCTCTGCGCTCCCAGCTCGGGCTCACCTGCCGCCCTCTGCGCCAGGCACTGGCAGCACCAGGGAGAGCAGACCAGCACCATTATCATCATCCAGCAGAACCCAGCTCCTCCGGACCATCTGGCTCCACAAACTCAGGGGAGATACACAGCTGAGGGATTTACTTTCTCTTTACTCACATCCATCGGGAAGAGGGGCCTGGAGTGGGCGAACTCCACTCAGTAGAACCCCCGTTCCACCAGGAGGGCTCGGGATGAGCCGCGGACCAGGGTCAGGGTGTCTGGTCAGTATCACTGCGGTCAGCCGGGATCCGCAAACGCGGGCCGGCAGTGACAGCAGCAGCGCGCCGACAGCCAGGGAGCGAACCCGGAGGCTGAACACGCTCCTTTCCGCGTGGTGCGGCCACGGCACGGCGAGGACAGCGCGATGGCGCTTCCCAAAGCCATCTCTGCCATGACCTGCACGGGCGGCACTCCATGCTGCTGGAAGTGCGGACAGCGAGCTGCCTTTGTGCGGCGGGGAGGGAGGGTCAGTGAGCGCTGTCCCCGGCAGCACGGCCAGGGAGGTGGGGCGCACCTCCCCGCAGGACACCGCTCCGCTGCCGCACGGGAGGCTGCGGACCGCGTGTCCCCCTCAGTGTCCTTCTGTCCCCAGCCCCAGGAAAGGCGCCGGCTAAGGGAGGGGATCCAGGAGCACCGGCGGAGCCTGCCGGGCTCTGCGGCTCGGGGCTCCCCCTGCCCGGGGCTTGGCCTACCCGGGCACTGCCGCCCGCCGGCCGCGGCGGCTCGGGGCTCCTCCGGCGGCGCGGAGGGGCGCGGCCGGTACCGGGCCCGCCGCCCCTGCCGCACCTGCCGGGCTGACACCGGGGGCGGAGGCGCGGGCGGTGCCGCGGCCCCGGCGGCACTCACCGTAGATCATGGCCAGGCCGGTCTCGTGGAGGAAGCGGACCCGCCGGTGCTTGAAGAGCCAGATGGTGAGGATGGTGAGGGTGAGGAGCAGGATGAAGGTGAGCAGGCTCACGCTGTCCTGCCGGTGGCTCTCCTCCGCCTCCTTCTCGGTGGCGAGCTCCTCCATGGCGCTGCTGCTGCCGCCGCTCCGCTCCGCCGCTCGCAGCCCGCCGGCCGCCAGCAGCAGCAGCAAGAGCAGCGGGAGCCGGCGGCGCAGGGGCTCGGCCATGGCTGCGGGATGCCGCGGCTCCCTGTCCCACTCCCGCGGCGCCCCACGGGCACTGCCCACCGCCCCCCGGCCGGCGGGGAGAGAGGGAGGGAGCGGGGGAGGGAAAGAAGGACGGGGGAGGGAGCGGCCCCGGCGCGCAGAGCCCGCCCGCCGCCGCCTGCCCCGGCCCCTTAAAGGCGCAGCCAGCGCTGCTCCGCCGTGACGGCGGTGTCGCTGCCTCCCCCGTGCCCGTCCGGCGCAGGTGGAGGGGCGGGAGAGATGTCCCGGTTTCCTCCGCCCCCGCGGGGCTGGTGCTGCTCCGGCAGCTGCAGGTGCCGCCTCGGTGGCGCGGGCAGAGCTGCGGTGCCGGTGCCGGCAGAGCGAACCTGGGAGCGGCTCTGACACCGGCCCGGTGCTGGAAATCACCACCCCGGAGCCCGCCCGTGCTCGAACTGGGTCAGGAGCAGACGGCTCCCTTAAGAACTGACAGCGAATAAGCGCTGTTGTTTCTATTTTATTTATTTACTTGATTTTTTATTTTTTAAATAAAAAACATAGGAAACATAGGGAAACATACTAACCGCAAATTACAAACTTGGAGGTTTTCATCCAGGTACACATCCTACTGGATATTTGCTTCTAGGAAGCAAGACAATTGTAGGAAATGAATAGAGAGCTAGTCAGCAGTTTTCATTTGATTTTTTTTTTTTCTGAGAAGAAAAAAAAGCATATGTTTACTGTTTGAAAATCATCTCGAGTTAGGGGTAGGAAAGAAAAGTCGCTTTTTGCAAGCAACCCAAAATTAGCACTTCCTCCTTTAGTTTTTTTCCCTTTTTCTTAAATGAATCACAACCCCTTTAAAAGATGAAATATTGAGCAGTGAGATTGTTTGGACTTAAAGAAATACAAACAGCTGTAAAACTGGGTTTGTGTTTTCTTTTGGGGTTTTGTTGGTTGGTTGGTTGGTTTTGATTTTTTGTTTTGTCAGCTTCGGCAGGAGGGTGCTTTGCCTTTGGCTACCAGAGGAATATTCCAGTATTCCACTCAGCTTCCAGTGGTGGTGTGAGCAGTGCTGACATTTCTGCTCCTGGGGCCTTTCTCCCAGAGTTATTTTCGATCACAACACCTAACACGTATTTTTAGTCATTATTTTGCACAAAAAAAAAAAAAAAGCACAATAACTTCAGCAACATCTTTAATTAGTTACATACCAGGTCTTATCTCCTTTACTGTTGTGGTCTTTCTTAACATTGTTGCCATGTTTCTGAGGGTACTTATTTGGATGCTCTAGTTAGAAGAAACTTTTTTTCTCCTGCTGATGAATCTGTAATTGTCTTTGTATCATATGCTATTTTTTAGAAATTAATATTTCAGGATGACAGCTTAAATGTATATATAAATCTACACTTCTATTTACATGTAGTCCTTTTAAAAACAGTATTTATGCCAACTCTCCTTAACAAGCTTAAAAATCCAGCGTAATTAAGTGCAATTATATTTAAATATTTGGTTGTGCAGGGCTGAAAGCTTACTTTGATAGTGCCATCATTTGTAAACCTCTTAGAGATGAAAAGAAGTAATTTGCCTTGAAGACCTAGCTCTTAAGCCTATGTGAACCATTAAAAATTACTGCCTCAAGACTGACTTATTTTAAATCTCACATTCAAAATTAACATTTCTGGTATAATGAGAGCATTGTACTATGAAATCTTTACTGTGTATCTTTAGGATATACAATCTACATACAATGTAACATATCTTTAGGATATAACAACTACAGGCCTCATGGCAGACTAGAGTTATGCACTACAGTGCTAAGTATGTGCAATGCTAATAAAGTTGTAAAATAAAAACTGGATAGCAATAACAGGTTGTCCTCTGTGGGCTTTTATGTGCTGCATAGTGCTGTGCAAAGTCTGTCACTACTTGATGGCTCTTTTTAAGCAGACAATTTCCATGTATATTGTAATTTTATCCACCTCCCAGCAGAGCTGCAGAGGTTAAGTTACTTCCTGCCAGGTCTTCCACCAGTAAACTGTGTTTTATTCTTGTACATTTCACTACACATTATGCCTCTTGCTCTCCATGCAACAATGAGAAACATCCAGGCATATTTCATATTTTTTAATGCTTAAGGATAATAGACAAATTTTCTTTTTTTTTATTTTTTTCTCCAGCTGAACTCTGTTGTTTATGGAGAAAAGCATTCATCCATGGCTTCACCTGTCAGTGCTACCATCAGGTCAAGCCTTGAACTCCCACATTCACATTTACCAGGCTTTTTCATTGCTATCCTGCCCCTGAGCCTTACACAGGTATCACCTTGTCCTAGGAATCTTTCCCCAATTATTTTTATCAAATTAAAATATAATGTTCACTATTATTGTGTGTGAAAGTGAGTACAGCTTATTCTTTCCCAGGACTGTGTGGGTGTAACTAAATCCTGTATGTCAAATGGTGATGGGAGCATGATTGTTTCTATCTGTGTAGAGCATCAAAGTTTATTAGTGATGTAATTGACTTCTCCTCAGCTCAGTGTTCCATCTAATAAGTTGTTGTCAGGGAACTTGGTAGGCAGAGTGTATTTGGTTTGTACAGGCCAAAACTTGCTATCTCTTTGCACTCATGGATTGGTGCATAAATACTTGAATTGATTCAAACAACATCATCTAGAGTGTATGTTACCAAGTAAGGAAAAGTATCAAGTTAAGCCTCTTTATATCTTTGTAAACCAGGCTGCTTACAACCCTTGTAAGAGGGCTGTGTTTTCTCAGCTCAGTTTCTTGCAGTGGTGTAACTCCAAGGTCTCCATGATATTTTCAGTCCATTAGGAACATCAGTAATCTCACCTCAAGGGGTAGCTCCAACACTGTAATAGCCCTGCAGTTAGTTTTTGTTCCAGACTATTTTTTGGCAGGCCTCCACCTTCCTTCCCAAGCTGTTCTGCACTAAAACTTCAGTACTCTACAGGTGGGACCTCTGCCTGACAGCTACCACATATGTTGCAGAAGTCAGCCTGCCTGCTTAGCAGAACTGTCATTTGATCCTATTCCTGCTTTCTTTCCATTTGTTAATTTTGATCCAGACCCAGACAGAGTTCTTTGATCTGCTTGTTGTTTGAGAGGCCCTTCCTGAGGTAGAAACAATGAGGTGTGCTTTGGGAGATGGAAGGCCAGATAGATAACAACAGAGGTATAAAAAAATTCACACTAAACTATCAGATGGCAGTGAAATAGGTCAGAGGACAAAATATAGCCATTTGACAGAGTTCAGCCATACTTGGAGGGTTGCAGGAGGATTTTTGTGTTAAATGCTAATAAATATTTACATTTGCACATAGTTGGTAATTAACTCCCAGGGTTGAGTCACATGGGTCTGGCCAAAACACCACAGAGACTGATATGGTTCAGCCTTTGCCTACCAGTCTTGTCTGATTAAAATATTCTTTCTGCCAGAGGAACTATCAAAGAGTCCATTCAGCATTTTTATAACTTGTTTGTTAAGAAACTGTTATCACATGAACTGATACACACTTTGGGTTTATTCTTATTCCCAGAGTTGAATAATGCCAGGTCCTATTTTCAATTGCTCTTTCTCCAGCTGTTGGTGGTAACATCATCCACTCCTTGTCAATCACACTGGAGAACTGGTGCTCTGTTGAGACCTTTTCTGTATTATGCAAGTCTCTTGAGACTGGCCCTTTGTGGTGCTGAAAGCAGTTTTGAGACTTTCACTGATCTAACATGTTGTAGGACTGATTCTGGTAGAGAAAGGTCTCGTTGTTGCTTGGGCTTATAAAAAAATGGAAAATCAAACAAATCCTTATCTTCACACATGGCATGTTTATGCGACTGCCTTTGCACTCTCACATTTTTTAGCACATTAATCCAGAATGCAGTAGCAAGTTGATTAGCTATCAGGTCAGCCTTGTAGAGCAGCTGCCATGTCAGCCACACTCCTTTCTCCCTTTTTTTCTCCTTTCTTCCCTTTTAAGCCAAACTCTACCATCACTGTGCTTTAAAATGACAACCCATTTTGAACCTATAGCTAATATACAGCACCAGTGGCATCATCTTGTGGGCTACTCTCCTGTGTCCATGTAGGATATCCATATACTACAGGGTCCCATAAAATGCACCCTATTGACATGTGAGGTTAAAGACAACTAAGTGTTCTGAAGAAGATGTCATATTTTTACTGAAAATAATCTCTTTTCAAATCTCCAGCTTGTTGGAAGTGCTAACAATTGTGACACACTTCTCTGCTTATACCAGTTCTTCAGAGGTGTCATAAAGCTGAGAAAATGTCAGAACTGCCATTTTCCATCAGTGCAAGTGCAGAAATCATAATTAGCCTTTCCAGTAGACAAAAGTCTAGCTAGAGTAAAAGCTGTTTTGTGCTATTTGCAAGGTGTGATAGTCACTCACTGTGCAGCCACATCTCACAGCTTTTGAGTCATGGTAAAATTTCAAAGTGTCTGAGAGGGATATGACTAGAAATTTTACCTATGTAAGAGTGCTCTGTCATTTCTCTTGTACCCAAACAGATTTATTTCCCATTCTAGCCGTATGTGGTATCAGCAAGAGTCATTCTACTAGTGGCAAAGCAAGTTGTCTCAGAAGAAGGCAGTTCATTACCCTTTGCAGGTGTACATCATGGTTATGACTTTCAAAGTTGTAATCACTCAAAGAAGTTAAGCAATCATTCTTCTCATCACCTCTCACCATGTTCCCCATAAATATTAAAACAAGTGAATATCACAGCTCAGCAAGTGCCACAACTCAACCTGTGCCAGAAGAGCATGAAAAAACATTCCAGAAAAGAGCAAGTGAGCCTCAGTTGAGGATAGTGAATTATGATTTGACCTTGTGCACAAAGGAACATTTATTTATGTGAACATTCGAAACTGCAAGAAGGCACATAGATGCTCTATTAGTGACAGCTGTCAGTTGACCACTACCAGAAATGGTGTCTGTGAAATGTTTCACTGAATGCAGCTCTGAAGCATAAAAGAGGAAAGATTGTGAAAAATGTGGGTGCAGTGTTGTGGCATTCTAATTTGTTGTAAAATATTTCTATTCCAATTTACACTATTGTATCAAACCTTGTGACAAAAACCCCCAAAACCCTCTGTTGTCTTCTTGATGAACAGAAAGTCAAAATTATGCTTCATTGAATCTTGACTATGCACAATATGTCTGCCTACAGGCATAGCACAGGCTAGAAAATGAATCTTAGTCAGTAAAGTTATGCTAAGTCTATTGGCTTCATCTGAATCAGGCAGCCCAGAGGCATGGTGAGACATTGAACAGAAAAAGGTTAGATCTGTCTTCAGAGGTTATGTCTGAAGGTGCTTATTTTTACTCTTGCTCTGGATAGAAGTGATCAAACAGAAACTTCTAGTTTCTCTTACAGGAAAACAAGTTTTCCTAGAAATACCAGATCCTAAAACACCCATGAATAATTGACTGCCATCATGCTGGACAGCAACTGCTCTGGAGTTTTGAAAGAAACCTAGAGTCACCTTCAGAGTGAAAACTCTGTTCTGATGGTCAGAGGGAACCTTCTGTGCTTCAGTTTGTGTCCATTTCCTCTGGTCCTGCTACTGAGCACAGCCTGGCTCCATCAGACTTTAATAGAACTTAATGAAATTATCAATAGATGATAAAATGAGATTAGATTGTAAATTATGAGATTGTAATAATATAACATAGAATAATAAAGAATATAATATCTAATTTAGCAGCAATATTTATTTCTAGAGCTTTCCATACTGGCAAAGTATGGAAAAAAAGTCTGAGAGTAGTGTTTCAAAACCAAATTTAATTGTAAATTTTTGTTACTGTGGAAACTAAAAAACCAATTGACTAATACCTGCTCATTTTGAGTTCCACTCCAAAAATGGGAGAATCCTGAGTCAGGGAGGCAGAAGTGGCTGCTTAGCTGAAAAATGAGGATTAGACATAAGTCCAAGACAATACCAGGTGATACCAGTACTGGAGTCTGATTTTCTTTTCCAAGAAATTTGGGTTGGTGCAGGCAGTGCTGTTGGGCAAGTTTAGCTTCTGGTGGACCCTGCCTAGAGCCAGTGGAAAGCTCTAAAGGGAAACATGCTGCAACAGTTGGACCCTCTCACCACTGATCTGCATCTATTGGAAAAATCACCATAATAGGTTTGGGCCAAGTTGTGCTTATGGGACATGGAGCTTTCACAAGGATGATACAGACAGGGGTGTTTTTTATTTGGTTGATTGCCAAGCTGCTGGGCAAAAGCAAAGAGGAGAAAGATAAAAAAGACTGAAATCAAAAGACAGAGAATAGTTGTCAGCTGCTTGGAGGTGCAATCAATATAATTGCAGGCTGTAACCCCAAGATAGGAAACATCCAGGACAGATCTGTGTTAGTGGAATCAGCATCACAATAGGCAGGTCAGACATAATTGGTATTGTAGGAACAGAAGTCACCTACGGTGTTCTAAGGAAGGATTTGACATTATACTGCACTGTATAAATTCCTTATTTTAGTAAATAGAGTACTTCTTTCTATAAAGAGGTTTTTTTATGTTAATATTATTTGCATATTCACAGTTCCTCGTGCTTCCCCTGTTGTGTGCTAATGGAGATAAAATCCAGGTGTGGGCAGTAAAATAAGTGGGGTAATCTATAGTGGTATGGCACTTACATACAAAGATGGGACATCTAGAGGCCAGAGCAGTGTCTGCAGATACCATCAGTACAAATACATCTACTATTAGAGCATTTTTCAAAAGCAGCTTAGATAATAAGTACATTGCATGACCTCTAGTGGTATTAAGCCCAAGGCACTGTCCAAGTCACTCCTAGCAGTTTCATGCTGCTGGGGAAAAGCCAAGGTCACAGAGGAACTATCTCATGTGTGATAGTTCTGTGCTGCTGTACCCCCCCCTTACTGCCAGATTTATGGCAACCTCAATTTTGTCCCATTGCCAGGGTAAGACTGAGAAAAGTTTTTAATTCAGCAAAAATTCCAAACACTCAGCAGAGTGAATGTCTTGCAGCAATGTTTTCATTGTCAACTAATAACACATGGTCATTAATCTTTCTTGGTGTCATGGTTTAACCCCAGCCAGCAGCTCAGCCTGACCTAGCCACTTGCTCACTTCTTCCACTGTGGGATGGATAAGAGAATCAGAAGGGTAAAAGTGAAAAAACTCTTGGGTTGAGACAAAGACAGTTTAATAGAGATAGCAAAGGCCATGCAAAACAAGCAAGATGTTAATTCACTGCTTCCCATGGAGAGGCAGGTGTTCAGTCATCTCCAGGGAAGTTGGGGTCCATCACATATAACAGTGACTTGGGAAGACAAATGCCACCACTCTGAATTCTTTAGTTCCCCCTCTTTTTTAAGTTCCTCCCAGCTGTATGTGCTGAGAATGTAACCATATGGTGTGCAGAATCCCTGTGGCCAGCTGGGGTCAGCTGTCCCAGCTGTGATCCCTCACAACTCCTTGTCCACCTCCAGCCTCCTCCCTGGTGGGATGAGGAGCAGAAAAGGTCCTGACTGTGCAAGCCCTGCTGAGCAATAAGGAAAATACCCCTGTGCTTTCAACACTGTTTCCAGCACAAATGCAAAACACAGCCCCACACAAGCTGCTATGAAGAAAATGAACTCTATCCTGGCCAAAACCAGCCCACCTGCTATTATCTTCATGTAGAGAAATAAGGACATGGAAACACCAGTGCAAGAAGGAATGACAATGAGAACCAGGAGATAAAATTGTCAGTGCTTTCTCTGCAGTGACTCAGGAAGTCACAGAGAAATAAGAATTTCTGTTAACATCAGCAGAATAATAATGTTCTGATTCTGTCTTTGTGGGTTCTATTTTGTTGAAGAGGTGCAGCTGTCATTGCTGACATCCTCTCAGAGGGTCTGGAATCCCCACAGCTTGAAAAGGAAGCTAGAAATTATCTGCTGCCTCGGGTATCAACTTCAGCAGTAGGGAAAGGCAGGACCAGGTCTGCCAGAAGGGAAGTACTGACAGGCAGATGAGGCGAAACTGGCAACAAATGTGGCAACTGCAGACACTGAACACTGAAGATCTGAGCAACTGTGCAATTAGGAAGCCAGGCTTTCCAACAAGGCTGGTTGGAGAAGCCTTCTCTCGTGAGCTGCTGATGCAGCCTCTGGATGCAACAAACAGGAGGTTGCTGGACACCTTGAGACAGACAAGCTATGTTCTTTAAAGCTATGGAGTCTGTTCCCATGGATTCCCTTCCCTCAACACCATATTCCATGGCCCCTGAGACATGTGCAATGAGTCAGTCCCCAACAGCCCATCCATGGAATGTGTTTCAGTGCTCTGCAACAATTGAAAGAGGTGCACTCACATTTTGATAAAGTACAATTGCTCATTATAGAAGACATGTTTTGTTTAATTTGCTCTTAAGTTTGGTTTCACTCATATTCTGGCATTTGGGGTTTTGTCTAGTACATTTTTTCTACATTCACGGCACCAGGATATCCTGTTTCTTTCTACTATTTACTCTTTAGTCCTTAGGTGTGTAAATAGAGAGAGGGACTTCAAAGCAGATTATGTTTAAAAGAAATAATTTTAAATAGACAATGCAAAAAATTGACCTCAAGCCAGTTTAATCCAGAAAACTGATATTGTGTTTACCATAACTCATTTAAATTCTAACATTTTTGTAAGCCTGAATAAGATCTTAAATGGATTTGTTTCAGAGTATGATCTGTGATTATTTACTCACTATATTTATCTCAATGGATATGTCACTTTCATAAATAACAAGTCAGTATGATTAACCAGTTGTTTAAAGGAGAGTTGTTATAGCAGGCATGTCTTTAATGTGTGTGTGAATTGATTTGACATTTTATTGGGGGTGTGAGCTAATCTGAATTAGCTGCTTTCCAGATGTAAGCCATTTCTGGCATTGACTGTGGTTTCATTTATGTATAGCACCTATAACTTAGAGAGAACTCCTGGAAACGATCAATGACAAACAACTGAACATAAAAAAAGTTATTTGCCTGAAACAGCCTTGCCTGAAGTTTTGGTGTCTATGTCTGTGTTCATCACTCTTTGTTTGCTTCACTAAGAAAGAAAAATTTGATGTTGAGATAGGTCTGGTTATCTGCCACCCAAAAGTGCTTATCTGAGATGACTTGCCACCCCACATTTTTTAACATGGCCTAAAAAAAGATTGCAAACTCAGAGCTCCATATCATAGTAGAGCTATCATATGGCTGAGGAAGTCTCCTCAGAACTCTAGTTTGTTTGGCAACAAGAGATTCCAGCAAGTACTGTAAACTGAAAAATAAAAAAAAAACACTTTTTGATCACTTGCCTGTACTGAAGATGTTCAGCTACTAACAGAAGTACAGGAGGTTTTTCCTTATATTATTAAAACCAGAGACAGATACCAGATTGTTTTTCTGTGTACACAGGTCCTGCTTAATAAGTCTGAAACAGAGTAAAGTGTGAGTCCCAAACTCAGCTATCATTTTTGGATTTTTTTTCTTTTAAAAATTTATTTTGCTTTGTCCTTACACCTCTCTGGATGAAAATTTTTGGGGAGGTTATTGCAGTTTGAATAACTCCTGAGCTCGTGAAAAGAGAAGGATTGAAAATCATCAAAATGGCAAAAGGTTGAATGAGAAAATACTTAATTTGCATAAAATCAAAGATATTCCCCATTTTCACATTGCTCAGTGGCCAGCTCTGCATCAGTTTCTCTTGGCTTGGCTGTGTTTCCCCTCTCTTGACTATTAACTTGACCAATTTGCCTAATTACATGCAGGTCATGTGTAGTGTACTTAACCCTGTTTGTGACCACAGGATTCCTTTGGGATTTCACCCTACTATATTAGGATTCATATTTCTCTCTAGTGAATGAGTCTATTTTGCCAGAGAACATATCTTTCATTCTACTCCAGTTCCTCCGTGTCTGAACATTTTATTCACTTATTTCTACACTGAACATTCTTGCTTCTTCAGTGCAAAATGCATTATTTGAAAACTAGTCTTAGTCTGAGTCTTCTAATAGCCAAGCAAGCTCTGGAGTTTAATCTCTTCCCAATAATAATTACTTCAATATTTTCTTTCCATCTGTTGTCTCTGCAGTATCCCTTGCTATTTTGTATTATCAACAGTTTAACTAATTTATTCCTCAGAGTCTTACAGTGACATAGCACTATTTCCAAAAACATGATCTACAATGTTTACTGCACATTCTGCTCAAAGACAGAAAGGGAAAAAAAGGTGAAACAAATAGAATCCTGTGTTTGTTTACTTAAACAGCAGGATTTTTTCACAGTTAACACTGAATATTTAAATGTGCAGTTTAGATGTGATTCACTGGCTCATTACTATAGGCAGAGTACTGCCTTACTGCAGCCCTTCAGTATATTTTGGCAGGATTACAAGGTTCAGATCAGTGATGTCATCTACACTTTTGTTTGAGGATCCCACTTTTCTCACTTTTTGCCAGTCTCACTGGGAGCATCAGGCAGCCACTGTTCACACCCACAAGAACAATATGCATGGCAAGTTGGCGCCATGGATAAAGACATCCCACAAAACTAATGTTAAGAGCTTCAGATTGGAAGAGCATCAATAAACTGTGCAACAATGTAAAATGAAACTTCAGATAGACAAATTATGATTAATTGTGCAGTAGCAAATTAACACATTGCCACTTCCAATTACCCGTTTGTCATGGTCTGCTGCACCAGATGCTGCACCAGAATTAGGAGGACAGTCTCTACCTCAGGTCTCAGCAACCCTTTTTCTGTGCCACAGCAGCAGCTGAAACCAATAGTGAAAGGATTGGTATTATGTCAGACACTGAGCAAGAAAACCATCCCCAAAGAAATAGAATGTACATTCAAAAAGGCTCTAAAATGCCAAGTGATAAGAGCAAGCCACCTTTACAGAGTGTTTTCTTGACTTTTCTGCATTAGGACTATGACAGAGGGAAACTTTTGATGACCCTACCTTTGCAACAATGCTCCACTGAGCACCCCAATGTCAGATGCTAGAGACCTGGATAAAGGGTAAAAAGACATGACTGGAGACAGATGCTGGCAGATGATTTTGTCAATTTTAATTCAGGTATATGGGGAATCAGAGCACATCTCACTTTTACCACAAAAAAAAAAAAAAAAAAAAAAAAAAAAAAAAAAAAAAAAACTTTGAGCTTGGGAAAAATTTAAGGGTTGCTGGCTATGATGTCTAACCCTGCACTCCCTCAAATCCCACTGAAATCTGTAGGTTTTAGCATGTGCATGCATACCTTGCTGAATCAGCACTGCAGCTTGTTATCTGAATTATTGCCCTATTAAACATGAACTAAATAGACACACTTCATAAACTCTAATATAACCACATTGTATTTGCATTTAACATTAAACTGAAGGGTCTATCTGCTTCAGGTAGAGGCTCAGATGGAACACAGGTTTCTTTCTGGCAGCCTGAATGTTGGGCAATACCCTCATTATGGTAGCTCTCTTCATTTCACAAAACCAGATCTCTCTCATTTTGGTTCCAAACACCAATGACAGGAAAAGGTCGTTAGACAAGATGTAATTTCTTACACAGAAGGTAATTTTTGTTGGAAGATTGTGGAAGGTAATTTTTGAACAAAAACTTAGCAACCCAGCAACTAGCAACTAATGAATTATTCAATTCAGCTGCTTGTGCTTTTCCTTGTCTTATCAGGTAAGTTCACAGTAACCTGGGACACAGTCACACCTATCCATTGTTCTCACTTAAAGAACCCCAGCATTAAGGCTGTGTATCACAGACTCTATGCTACCCAAAAAAAACGACAAAAAAATAGTGCATTTCCTTGTTGACCAGCAGTAATGTGATTCAGCAAACTTAGTGGTGACCAGGGATAATTTCTGTAGGCAAGGAGATGCTGAAAAGCCATATATTGCTTGAAAATGGGTAGGATATTAGTCCAAAATTACTATTAGCAATGCAAAACCAATTCTAGTACATATTGTCACAAAATTACCTGTATTATTTGTTCTACCTGATCTCAAACTGCAGACTAACTTCTCCTGGTGTTCAGTCTGGCAAGAATCTCCAGCAGTAGAGAATCTGCTAAAGAGACCAAAAAAGGCCAATATGATCTCATAGTATGTGTTGACTCCGTGTTAAAATCCTGATCTGTATATTCATCATCTGCTTCTGAAAAATAAAAAAAAAAACAAAAACAAAAACCAAGAAAAAGTAAAAGAAAAAAAAGTATGAGTCTGAAATGCAGAAATGCACAGATGTCTGATTGAAATGGTTGTTTTACACATTAATCTGTTTCCCAACACAGTTTATCAAGTCTGTGCAAACATTTGTGCTGTCCCACTGCATAGGTGGTTGGGGATTTAAACAAGTTGCTGGAGGCAAGGGATGCTTTCTGTGACAGTTCTGTCTTAAATGTGTATGGAAATGTAACCTCAGAGAGTGAACCCAGCGGTAAAGTATCCTTCCCTTCCCTTCTGTTGGATACTATGTAAGGAATTGAACAATGTGGAAGGATTCATCTATTATTCCCAATTTTGTATGAGAATAGGTTAACCTAATCTTAACTAGGAACCATTTTTAAAGTTTTATACCAATTTTAAATAAGTTTCTAGGATCCCAAATACAGGATTTATAATCTGACAGCAAACATGAAAGGAGCTTTTAGAAAGCAATAGTATTCAAGTTCTTTTCTTCTTTTTATTTTCATGTCTTAGAAATGATATTTTCAAGATCTTCTCTATAACCAACAGGATTAAAAACCAGCTTTAAACAAGATACACTTCAATTTTGTCACAAAGGTACGATTACAAGATCTTTCAGAGACACACAGACAATACAGTGAATCTCATTAAGAAGAAGGCTGTGAAAGTTTGGCTTTGTGTGTTTTGTCAAGCTTCCAATACCACCAAGACAAACAGATTCAAACCCACAAACAGGAGAAGTGCAGATGTGCACACAGTGAGCTCTTGCTTCCTTAAGATACCTTCTCAAGACCTGGGCAGGTTTCCAGGTCCTGATGTTTACTGAGAATTCCTTCTCTGTGCTTTTGGGGCAATGCAGAAGAGTGTCAAACAAAAGGAGGAAAGGAGTTAGAATCTTATCTGTGGGCATGGGAGCACTGCCAAGCAATGTGGGGATGAGAGCCAGTGCATCCAGAGACACAGTCCATGCATGTGCTTTGCCCCTCTGCCTGAGAGCAGCATCACTGTCCCCCTGGGAAGGACAGCAGGGACCTGAAAGGCTCCTGGCGAGCTGCGTGTGCCCAGAAGTTATCAATAAGCAAGTCTCTTTCAACAAATACCTTAGAATATAACCTTTACAAAGAAAATGGCTTTACTTTTCAGTTACCTAGATACCACTTCTGGAGATCACAAAACTTTGTGTTAGACTGTAATTAGATGTATTTCACAACATCCTCATGAGCGAAATCACTAATTACAGCAGTTTGTTGAAATTAAGGTGAGTGTAGTCATGGCTGGTAGTAGCTATGATACTATTGCAATCTTGTATTACTACACTTCAGGCTATGATTGTATCAAATCTCAGAAGCCAAGAGGGTTGGGTCTGATGGCAGATGAACAGACAATGAAGAACTACGCATTTGCGATTTCTTAAGAAGTTATGTGCTCATAAATCACAAGTCATATTAATTTGCTCAGGAATAAATACTCTAGGGCTTTAGTGTCAGGAAACACCCTAGAGCTTGAGAGGTTGTGTTATGCCAGAAAAATAAAATTTACAGCCTCTCCTGCTCAGCTGTAGTTATACAAAAATCCTATATTTTTATGGTCTGATAATTTTGCAGGACAAGTATATCAATCATAGCAACATGGGAAAATCCCAACTTGGAAACTTGCAACTGCCTTGCATCTTCTCATTAGTAATGTAAATGTAACTTTATTTTTCTTGCATTTGAATACCTTTCTGAAGCATTACTGCAGCAGTGGTGAGATATTTCCATTACAGAGCTGAATGCATCTCAGCAGGGAAGGAAGTCTCTTTATACACACAGACTATTAAGTTTTCTGATACAACAGGTAATCCAATAATTGATGTGAGATAAAAATGTTCTAGTAACATAATTTTAGATTTTGTGAGTTTTGGATTAATTAAATGGTATTTAAGTTTTTTAAACAAAAATTTATCTATCTGCTTTTTATTTCTTCTATTTTTTTTTTTTTTTTAATGGATGCACAGAAAGAAGAGCCTGTTTGCTAAAGGCTGCAGAATTTTGCTAATCTGTATTAAATACGCAGGGGGCTGGGAGGTCTGTTAAACATCCAGAGAGTGAGCTAGACTCCTGCATTTACAAACAGCCTCAAACTGTCTGCATTAGACACACCATGTGTCCTGGTTTGAGACAAAATTTGGGAGGAAAGAGCTGATGCACAGAGGATTAGATGAAGATCAGCAAAACACTGCCTAAGTAACCCAGGAAAATGGCTCATAGAGCAAATCCACTTTTCAACTGAGACATAAAACTGTGCTTGGTGGTGTTGAGGGCAGCTATTGACTTGAACTGTACCTTCAAAAGCTCAGATGAGGCTTCACTACTGCCCAGACATGTAGTTTTGTGGTACAGATGATGTCAAAAAGGGTGTCAGTCACCCCTCCTTTTCAGCAACCATTTATGAGCAATTGGTTTCACTTCCTCCTTCTTGCTTTCCTCAGGACCCCTTTCAGCCTGCTCCACTGGAAGGGCACTGCTCTGTCACATTTCTCATCTCTTCTGCTCCTACAGCAGGAATGTCATCCTTTGTTTAACACAAAACGTCTGAAGTTTAGTTAGTGGGTGTGGGCTGGTGTAGGTGGGCAGATGCTGGCTGCATGGGTGGTCTCTGTGAGGAAACAGGACTGTCCCATGCTGGACACAGTTCTTTCCACACAGCACCACCATGGGAATGGCTGAGCCCTACTGATAACAGCAGTGGCACCTCTGGGAAAACGTATTTAAGGAAGGGCAAAACCCCTATGTACCAGTAAGAGAGAGAGGAGTGAGGAGAAAAAAAGTGGGGAATACCACTGTGAACAACAAGGTCAAAAAAGGAGGAGGAGATGGAGGTGCTGCAGGTGCTGGAGCAGGGATTTCCCTGTGGCCCATGTGAAGGACCACAGTGGGTGCAAATATCAACAGTATGGCCCATGAAGGACCCCACAATAGAGGAGGTGGATACTTTCTGAAGGAACTGAAGAAAGCATCAGAGACATTTTTGAAGTATTTTGCCTCAACCAAATAAAATCTGTAAAATCTCGGGAAAAATGTTTTTAACTGGTTGGACAGTCTGATATAAAAAGTGTGGGTTTTTCCTCTGGGAATAAAAAACAGACAAAGAAAACCAAGCCAAATAACAAGCTCACAAACCACAACATAACAGAGGAAGCCCGACTATTTGCAAAGGGAGGCACAAAGCAGCAGAACTCAGGGGTTCTTATGCCGCCACTTGCTGCTTCTGCTGCTCTGGAACACTTGCAAGAGGCCGGGTCTTCTGGGGCAGCTCTTTCAGTGCTCGGAGCTCTCCCGAGGGGACCGCGTCGGTCCATAAGAAAATTACACGATTCAGGATTAGTCGGTTTGTATTTACACGCCGTACCAGGCGTTTCGCCTCCAACTTCCACAGCTGAACCCGCACACGCCTCCGGGCGGGAAACAGCGCTCGGAGGAGCGCTGGGTCCAGGAGCAGCCGCCGCCTCCTCCGAGCCGCTCCCGCGGGGCTGGGAAGAACCCTCCGAGGGGCGAGGGAGCGGCGGCGGGCACGGAGCCTCCGCGGGGCGAGGGAGCGGCGGCGGGCACGGAGCCTCCGCGGGGCGAGGGAGCGGCGGCAGTGACAGACACCCCGCGCTGCCCCGCTGGTCCCCAGCCCACTGCCCCGCTGCCTCCGGCGCCGCCCCGCCCGCTGCCGGGCTCCGCCCCGTCCAGGCGCCTCCGCGGGCCGGAGGCGATGGCTGGAGCGGGGACGGGGCGGGGAAGGGGAAGGGAAAGGCGGGGGGAAATGTCGCGGTCGCCCGGGAGACGGAGGAAAACCGGAAGCCGGCGGGGCGGGGCGGCGCGGCGCTGGCGAGCCCTTCCCCGCCGCCAGCCTCTCCCCGCCGGGCGGCGGCAGCAGCGCCATGGGGTGCTTCTTCTCCCGCCGCAGGAAGCCGGCCCAGGGCGGCCAGCAGCAGCTGCAGGGAGCCGGGCAGGATGCGGCGGCCGGCGAGCAGAAGGCGCCGCAGTACAGCTGGGACCTGCGAGCCAAGGTACTGCCCCGGCTGGGGCTGGGGTCTCGCCTCTCTCCATTGGCAGCGTCTCGCCCTCTCCTGCCGCCCGGGGTTTAAGCGGGGTGTGAGCTCTGGCAGGGAGCACGCCTTCCCCGGTCCGCGCGCTTCAGTGCGTTTATTCGAGCAATTAAAAAGTGTTTAGCCTAAGGATTCTACCAGGCGGTCTGGAATTGTGCAAGCGGAGAGGGCGGCGCGCTGGGTGCCGCGGCTGCCCGCGGTGCGAGCGGCGGTCCCCGGTGCGGGGCTGCTCCCGGTGGGACAGCGCCCTGCGGGCAGCAGCTGGGCTGTGACTGTCCCCACGGGTGTCCGCCTGCTGTCGGGATTGCTGGTACAGCGCGGAGTCCCCTGGGTGCGTGCTTCACTGGAGCAAACCGGGATTAATGGCTGGGGATGTGTGCCCGGGCGAGTCCCCACACCTGGCATTGCAGCGGAGGCGCAAAACGCGTGCTGTGTGTCCTGACTGTCTATAGTGATTCTTCCTGCTTGGGTGTTTGCGCTTTTTTTTTTTTTTTCTTCCTTTAAGAGGAAGTAGAACGAGCTTGTTAGCTCTTAAAATGACAGATGAAGACAAACCGTTCCCCATACTGTTACCAGAGCTCCTGGAGAACTCAAGCGGGAAAGCATTTAAATGCTGGATAAAATGTATTTCTTCCTAGCCTCATTTCAAGTTTCACATCCTAAATATATAATGACATTGTAGCTCTACTAGGCCTCTCTTCCTCTCCTCTCCAGCTGCCTGCTGGTGGGGGAAGCAGAAACTGGGGCGATAAACTCAATTGATGTGGTTTCAACAAGCAAAATCCTCAAACCTTTAGGCCATGTTTTACAAGTATAAAAACAAAAATGTGTGAACTTATTTGAATGTTTAGCTTGCATGTTTTTAAAACATGGCCAGTGCTCTAGGGTGTCCCTCAAGTCAGGGTATAGAAAGACTTGATTCAGAGAATAGCCAGCCTTGTTGCTAAGGAGATGATTGTTGTTAACTTGCTGGAAGTAGGCTCAAGCTAACATATGAAACTGTTATAGCACCAACAATCTATCTCTGTGGAGTAAAAAAAGCCAGTCAGTCACGTATTGCATGTAAAACTTCCTCCCTTCTATAAAAGATTCTTTGAAACCAGAAGAATCAGTGAATTTGGGCTGTGCTAGTGAACTGTGTAAACCATCAAATTAGCTGCTTCATTTTGTACTGTACAGCCTAAGAATGGCTATCTAATGTCTAAGTTAATTTTTCTTGCTCTTTGCAGCCTTATTTTTCATTGGGCTTTTTGGGTGCAAGATTAATACATTAAACCAGGAAAGCACCCAGAGTCACCTTAACTTAGGTGAAGGAGTACTGAGCACTTAGTGCACTAAGCTTGCTGATACTGGTTTGTATTAAGTGATGCCCTGTCAGTGTTCATGTAGTAACTTTAAATGTTGTTTGTGATACCTTGTCCTGTTGTCTATTGCTTTCTCATTTCTGATGCTTCACATATATTTATTTCTTTCACAAGTTTGTGTTTGTACACAAAGTTTAATGGAAGTCAGTTGGAAAACTTGTGGCATCAAGACTCCTTTTTTTTTTCCATCAAGTGCATTGAATCATATTCTAAACTCTGAAAACCTCAACTCTGTCAACAGATGTACTAAGTTGTTTTTTTTTGATGTTTTTTTGGGTTGGGGATGTGTTTCTAATTTTAGGCTCTCCTACTTGGTGATGCTGTTGTGGTTATATAGTGCACTCGTACAAGCAGGTTTGGCAATTGTCTGTAGTTTTTGGAAACTATGCTCTGTATGCTCTTACAGGTGACTATGTCTTGCTGCTCAGACACTCCAGCTGTCTTCCTGTAAACTAATGCCATTCTGACATGGCAGAAAAATGTAGGCACAGTTGTGTGCATATTTGTGTGATTTGGGATGTGTAGAGGGGTGGTTGTACCTGATGAATTTCTCCAACAAAACGATTTCTTCTGCTTCTGAAGGACATCATTGCTAGTTGAGCCTATTTTAATCATGTTCTGATGGCAAATGATGATTAGTATTGATACTGCCTGCTAGTGTAGCTCTAGACAAAGATATCCTAGTGACCATGTAACTCTTGTGTAATAGTTCCAAAAATGGACCATGCGGTACAAAATTCTAAATTGAAAATATTATAAGATGATGATAATTGAATTGAAATTAAGAAAAGTATATGAATTCGAGGAGCCTTTTCAAATTTCTGTGTGGCTTTATCAAGTGATGACAGAAGTTTTAAGGTATGCAGAAGTTAATCAAATTTGGAGTGCATTGTAAATCTGGTGGAGTCTCTGTAATGCTTACTGAGCCTTGGGTTCAGAGAACTGTGTGAAGCTTACGTAGAACATGATAGAAAACCAAAGGATGAGATTATCTTGAAAATAGAAAGGAGAAGGATGAGTATTCAGTTTCTTGCTGCTCTGGGATTCTCAATCCAGGCATGTAAATAGAGCACAGTTTATTTCAGAATCTGATATTACTGCTTTGCATCCTGAGGACTTATTATGTCTTTTGATGTCTTTGGGCTGTCATGAGAGTCTCTTCCTGACCAAATGTGGGAGAGGAGCTTGGTGGTGACCAGTCCTTCTCAGCCTCCTTCAGCTAGCTTTCCACATGGATTGTTTTCCTTTCCTACTGTATGGCTATCAGCAGTAACTGAATGTGGGTGTGTACAGACAGGAACTGAGGATTTTGTGTCTTGTGATGGCAGATACACTCATGACCTCCACAGGAGAAGAAACAAAATAGCTGCATCATCTTTTTTGCTGTTGTCTCATGTTCAAGTAGGTAGGATTAGATTTATTATGACCACAGTGGCATTTAGAGGTTAGAGGGACTTTCCTTCCCAGATTTTTTTTTTTTTTTTACTTTCAGGAGGAACAAGTGAAGTTTTGTTTTATATCGACTGACTTGCAACTTTACTGGTTTAGTTGATAGGAAACATGCAGTGATCATTGTTATTGTGCTATGTAGCTGTATTTAAACAGTTAAAAAACCTCAAGAGGTTTAACTTTTTTCCTAAATCACAGATAATATTTTGTTAGTTACCTTACACTTGACGATTCTTCATGAGTCATCTGATCTGACTCGGGTATCTTGAATTGTCTAGATCTTGTTTAGGTAGCCATTTTGTATTTTATTTTGGAATATTGATAAAATAACTTTTTTCTTTGAACAATGAATTATTTTGTCTTTAAATCCAATGTGTCTCCCTTATGCTTCCTGGTGCACCAGACAAACTACTGCTGTATTTCTCAAAATGTGGTCAGATCAGCTGGGAAACAGTCAGAAGCTTGATGTTAAGCCATATTTCCAGTTAGATCAAATGCAGACCTGTGGCAGGTCTGGTTTCTTTCTTCTTTCACTTTTTCTGTATGCAGTATTTGACAGTGTTTGGTTGAATGTGGATAACCATTTTATGCTGTTATGGGCATTGTGGGAAAGCATGAAGATTCCCAAGAATAGAATAAAATGAGCATCCAGGCTATTGTATTGGCCACTTTTAAAGTCAGGGTATGCAGGAGATGCTCCAAAATTAAAAAATGTTTGCTAGTGACAGGAACCTGCACTATTCTTTCCACCTTTTCTTGTGCAAGAATCTTGAAATCTACCAGTGGCTGAGTAACTTCAACAAGCAATCTCCAGAAGATGTTGCAACTCATTACTTGAGGGCACCAAACCCATGCAAGTATGAATATGCAGAAGTGTCTAGGCCTGGGAATGCACTTTTCTTTCTTATTTCCCGTATGTTAATTCCCCTGCTGACAAAAATAGTGCTTAAAGCTTCTTAAGTTGGCATGCTTACCCTATAGCTGCAGCTTTTAATGTCACTGGGTCAGCAGCCAACTTTTGTATGTCATCAGCTGTATATAAGTTCATTTCCAAAATGCCATCTTTAGTAACTTAGAGAAATAGGGGATGATTTTTTTGAGAATTATATTTAAAAGAGAAAACCTTAATGCAAGTGATTTAGAAACACTTTACAAACTGTTTGTTCAGCGGCCTAGACACAGGTAACTGGAGGAGAACTGTAACCTGTTAAGAACAGCAGTAACTTCTCATATTTGTAGGGGCATGTCACTGTTGACTGAAACTCTTTCCCTGGTGGACCCTGTGAAAAAGTCTTGCTAAGACATGAACTCATACCAGAAACACCTCAAGATACTGAGATCCTTTATAATCTAGGTATAGTTATGATTCTAGGTATTGTTATCACTAATAACTGTGAAGATCTAGTACTTCCAAGTCTTTTTCCAAATGGGAGCTGCTCAGTTTTGGCTCCAGTAAACTGGATAATGGTGGCTGAAGAGAGGTAGGTCATGTGCAGCTTTCATATAGCCTCTGACCTTCTTGCAGGATAAGCAGGAAGGAAAGCTGCTTAATGCACCTTGCAGTTGTAACAGGATGTCCTAGAGCTGTAAACAGCCATGACAAACTCATTTGCCTTCACTTCTCTCCTTTTGTTTGTTCTTTTAAAATCCTTGCTCCTTACAATTTGTCCTCTAGCCCTTTGTAACAGACTCCTCACCATTGTAATTGCTAATGACCCAAGATTAGGCTTCTGTGCCTGTTTTGAGATGAAAAAAAAAATTAGCCTTGTTAGAAGGGTTAACTTTCATCATCACATCTGGTTATTTTTAGGTCATTCTATGGAGTAATTCCTGAACATGCACATAACCACTTCAGTTAAAGGTTTCAACTCCTGAGCTGTGCTAATATCTATTAATGTATGACTCTTATCTACTCTAAGAACTCTTTAAATTCAGCTGAAAATATTGGAAGTTACTGCTATGAAACTGTCACCTTTTGAACTCATATTAGCCTGGGGAAAAAAAAAAAAAAAACCAAACCTGGTAAGGGCTGGAGAGTAAAGCGTGTGTCTGGGTGAGATGGGTGGAAGTGGACAATGTTTTTTTTTAAACTTTATCCAAATACAAAGGACAAGTAGATGAGTTATCAAATAGTTGAGTTTTCCTGACCTGCCACATGCTTAAGCTTTTACAGCCAATGGAGCACCAAAGGAATGGGCAGAGAAATGTACATAGCCCTGGTTATGGTTGTACAAGATTGCAGATGTTACTTTCTTCTGTGTCTTTTGGCTTTCCTAGCCTGCTTTCTCTGCTATGTTGCCAATACAGGGCTTAAGAAGCAGTTGTTCACTGTTAGGGGAGGGAAGGTGGTTGCAGTGATTTAATATTAACCTGTTGATGATATCTGAAAACTTCAGCGATGGTGAATATGAACTAAGCAGCTGAGAGAGCTGTGGATGTTGAGTTGGAAGAAAAGGAGGCTCAGGGGAGACCTTATTGCTCTCTAAAAGCACCTGAAAAGGAGGCTGAAGGAGGTCAGGGTTGGTCTCTTCTCCCAAGTGCCTAGTGATAGGACAAGATGAAAAGGCCTCAAGTTGCTCTGGGGAAGGCTTAGATTGGGCATTAGGAGAAATTTCTTGATGGAAGGAGTTGGAACAGGCATCCCAGGGAAGTGGTTGAGTCACCATCCCTGGAGGTATTTAAAAGATGTGTAGATGTGGCAGCTGGGGACATGGTTTAATGGTGGACTTGGCAGTGTCAGGTTAATGGTTGCACTTGATGGACTTGGAGGCCTTTTCCAATTTAAACTATTCTGTAATCCTATGAGTATATAAGGTGTTGATGATGCATCCTCAAAATCATAGTTCCACCTTCAAGCCTGTTTCTCTGTTGTGTTTCTTTTATCCAGGAGAAGTAAAATATTTATATCTGCTATAGTCTTATTATTCCCTCCTCTCAGGGCCAATAACCCAGTGGGGAGAGAGAGCATCAAATCTATTTCATGTAGTCTCTCCAGTCTATTCTGCAGTGTTATTCAATAAATGCTTCTAGTCTTTAAAAAGATATTTGGAAAGCAAAATTAAAGGAAATGTGCAAATTCCCTGGCATGGCAAACAAACTGAGAAGTAAAAGCTGAGTCAGGGTGGAACTGTTCTGGAAAACAGGCAAATAAAGAGGAGTTCCTGAATCTGATAGTAAGTTGAACTTTTATTGGTTACTGTTCTTATTCAAAAACTCTCATTTGAAATTTTCTGTAAGCTGTGAGTTTGTTGACCAGTGTTTTTCACCTAGGCCTAAATAAAATTGCCAAGTAAAGTTTGACACATCCTTGCAAAGACCACTGGGTAGGATAAGTTAGTGCTGCTTCAGAAGTTTGTAGAGCAGAGCAATTCAGAAAGATGTGCTTAGGTTCCAAGTTTAAAAAAACCTGTAAGTTCTGGAAACACTGAACTTCTTATTCCTAAGAGAAGTAGCTGTTCCTCTATGTGTGTCTTTTGAAAGTAGTAAGTCTGTCTCCCATGGTTATTTAAAAAACTCAAAGACCTAACATGCAGAAATACACAAACACACATTAATGTTCTAGGAGATGCCTGGGAAGAATATATACAAAAGCAATTTTAATATTTATATTCTCAAGTAAGAGAGATCATGAGGGTTAATAACTTGTGTATGGATCAAATATGTAACATTACTTGAGACTAAAGACCTTGGAGAGTTTGAATCCAAAGTATGCTGTGTGACTGAGTCTCCATGAGGTATTCTTTATCTTTTGAGTCTCCCAGTTTTATTTGTAACACTTCCAGCTAACTTTCCTGGATGTGTACTGTTAAATATGACTGAGGAGAGAATTCTAGGAAGCCATCTTCATTGCCTCAACTTGCATTTTATTTGGAAGATTCATCATCTGCAAATCTTTCTTGTCTGAAGATCATATATGTTGCATAGAATGGAATACATTTTATCAACTGATAGAGATTTTTAGTTTCCTTTGGCTGTTCCAGTCAAAATCTACCTAGTCTGTTTTCATGAATGTCTGGTTTATGCCTTTTGCTGGTCTCTAAATATTGTGTCAATGTTTGACATGCTAGGACGAAGCATTTTTAGAAATTAGACTGCACTGAAACTGTGGTAACGCATGTTACAGCAAATTTTAGGAGCCTGAAGGCTGATAATCAAACAGCAGGTTGGTGAAGTGGTCTTGTGTTTGTCATTCACTGGTACACTTCTAAGTGCTATTTTAATGAGCTTTCACAAGAGGGCAGAATAGAATTTGCTCCAGGAATTGTAGTTGGCTTGAGAGTTAACTTATATCTAGAAATAAGCCAGCTCAGATTCCTTAGGTTTTAGGACAGCATGGGCCATGTTATTCATTCTTTCCACCTGTATTACATCCATCCTAGGTGCTGTGTGGCTCATGAGTTGCTGCTGCCTAAAGGAAAGTCCCAGGGAAAGCCACAGCCTCCCTCAAGCATTCTGCCCCAGCGAGAGGGATGCTGGAGTGTGGAGAGATCTGCAAACATGTCCCCTGTACCACCACTGCCAGTTTTTTCTTCTTGGACATAGCTAAAACAATCTTGTATGTTTTGTTAGCCCAAAAATCTTGTCTTTGTTAGCACAAGATAATGCTGTGGCACAGAGTAATGAGTCTGTGTAGTTTGCAAACATAGTAGATAGAGAAGATACTGCTTGACAGCAATAAGGTTTCCTTGCAAGGCCTTGAGTGTGATAAAATATGACCAAGATAACTACTCAAAAAGGAAATACTGTGTATCTCCGGCTTTATGAATCTTTAAGTATGTTGGACAATTTATTTATTGCAGTTACTACTTTACCCAGAACCCTCATCCTTGTTGAAACAGTTCAGAGTCCACAGTTAAAACTAGCTCCCCTTACCCCTTAATTAAAGGACAAGCTGAGTTTTTTTTTGTTTTTTTTTTTTTTAATTTTAATTCCTGTGGAGCATCTCAGAAGTGTAGTCTCACTTCTTAGTTTAGCTAAAAGAATTACTTCTGATCTTTCATCACTCCTTTAAGACTCTTGTGGCAGTTTTTTCTGTATAATTCAGTGGTACTTCAATCAATAGTGCAAATCAATGGGCATTTAGCATAATATTCTCACATTTGAAGACTTTAACCTTTTTTTCTTAATTTTATTCCTCCTTCAGATTGATCCCAAAGATTACACTTTCTCTGGACTTAAAAATGAAACTGTGGGTCGACTGCCTGGAAAAGTAGCAGGGCAACAATTTGTCATCCAGGACTGCGAGGACTGCAAAATCTACATATTTGACCATTCTGCTACAATCACGATTGACGACTGTGTCAATTGCCAAATCTTTTTGGGACCAATAAAAGGCAGCGTGTTTTTCCGTGACTGCAAAGATTGTAAATGTGTGGTTGCCTGTCAACAGTTCCGTGCACGGGACTGCAGGAAGCTGGAGGTGTTCTTGTGCTGTGCCACCCAGCCCATTATTGAATCCTCCACAGGTATGAAATTTGGATGTTTCCAGTACTATTACCCCGAGCTTGCTCTGCAATTTAAAGATGCTGGTCTGAGTATCTTCAATAACACATGGAGCAACATCCACGACTTTACTCCTGTGTCTGGAGAAAATAACTGGGGCCTTTTGCCTGAAACTGCTGTAGTCCAAGATTATGTTCCTCTGCCCAGCTCTGAGGAGCTGAAAGCTGTCAGGGTTTCTACTGATGCTACAAAGAGCATAGTACCAATAACTCAAGGGCAGAGACAGAAAAACAGCGATGAATCGTGTTTGGCTGTGTTTTTTGCTGGTGACTACACAACTGCAAATGCCAGGAAGTTAATTGATGAGGTAAGCAACCTTTGTCTTCATTCAGGTTTTTCAATTCCTAATTAGACTTTTCTCTGAACAGCCTCTGATTCTCCCTGAAGGGAGAATATAAAGGCTCAGTTTGTCTACTGACCATACTGATCAACTGCATTGTTTAAAACCTTAAAGCAAGATAGGAGACCGAATCTCATTTGATCAGTCAGTTGCTTTACAGTTGACATCCTGTGAGTGGCACATCTATGCTCTAACAGTTCTGGTGTACTTTTCCATCATGGCACTGCAAAGCCATGGCCTGAAGAAAATGTGCAGTTGATTGAATGAACTTGGTCAAATATAGAGTAAGTGACTGGAAATGCTTGTGAAAGGGACATAACAGATTAATTTGTTAGCTTATTGTCCTGAAAGTCTCAGCTAACAAAAGTCTGTCATGAAAGTTTCTCCAGTACTAACAGAAACTCTTAAAAAAAAATAAAAAAAGCAAAAAAAAAAAGGTGTTTAAATGTATCCCCTGTGTCATCTGGTGTTGGAACATTTTTTCTGAAAGGGGCAGTGAATGTTTGTCATGGATAGTCAGGTGTCTTCAATGACTTAAACAGCGCTTTTTTATTGATTTTTTTTTTTTCCCTTCTTAGTCTTTTTAATTTTTTCTGCCTGTGAGAGAGCAGCTTCCAAGCTTGGCTGAATTTGTACTTTCCTGGGGCTAAAACCTGGGAGTGGCTGGCTGCTTTCACCATCCTGAAGTGCCAAGGATGTCACAGAGCAGAGCCAGTAACCATGGGCTACAAAATCTGAGAGTGTTATCTGCAAAAGCTGCTGATCACAGTGTTCTGTAATCAACTAAACATGTGGTGGAGCTCTTTCCCTTGGGTTTTTGTCTGCAAGGAAAGAAAGCTGTAGGGTATCTCCTTGCCTCCTCACTGCCCAGTTGGACTTTTATGAGACTGAGCTACTGAGTTACTTGGGTGTAGGGAGATAATGATACTTATGGGTGGTTTCTTTTCTGATGAAGCAATAGCTATGGGAGGAGGGTAATAGATGTGTTCTCCTCTGTTAGTAGTCATTTAGAAGTTGGAGTTAAGAAGATGCCAAAGGACTAGTTAGTGAGTTTCTGTGGAAATCTAGCTGCTCTGTAGATTAATGGATGTTTTGGAAGTAAAAATGTATTTGCTCCTTTCCCACATGCTTTTACTTTCATATTAGAATTGGAGTAAAAATGTGGGGGTGGGATGTGTATATGTGTTTTCAAACGTTGTTAACTGTTGTTCCAAAACCGAAAACTTCAGCAGTGGATAGAAGAGAGTTTGAGCTAATGCTTGACTGAACTATTTATACTATTGCAGACTAAAGAGAACTGACTGCTTGTTTCCAGATGCTGAATGCCTTTAACTCCCATTAGTTTCTGCATGTGAGGGATTGTGAGGAAAAACATATAACCCTGGGCCCTAATATCTAAAACAAAAACATTCACATTTATTCCTCTAGGTACACTAGGGCAGAGGAGAAAATCTGGATGAATGGAATGAAAATAAACAGAAGTGTAGAAAAAGCAAATGGTTTCTGCAAAGGGCAGAAAGGGTCCCTTTGCTCTGAGACTTAATTCATATGCGAAAAATGAGTCTATGACAGTGTAATCTGGATACTCAAGTTGAACTCTGCCTTGGAAGCATTTTTAACACAAATTCTTTCTCTGTTAACAGATGACTAGTAAAGGCTTTCAGCTGGTACAGACTAAAGAAGTTGTAATGAAGGCAGAGGATGCTCACAGAGTTTTTCAGCAGAGTGCATTAGAATTCATTCCACTGCTGGAAAATGGTGAGTTTGTGTTTTCTTTCTCCTCTTGATACAGAAATCTGTCACTAGAGAGTTCTGGAGAAGAAAGAAGAATGAAGAACAAATTTGTATTTGAAGGGCATAGTGTAAAACCGGTTGAGATGAGTTTTGGAAGTCTCAGTTAGGCCCTAAACCAGCCAAAAATCCTGAAGGCATCAGAAACAAGTTATTTCACATGTATTTTGTGTTTCTGCTCCCCCTCTAGTGGTCCAACTGCATAGCTCAGGAGCAGTGGCACATGCAGATCTGCCTGGAGTGGTCAAAAAAAGCTCATGCTTTTAGACTCCTTCTAACTTGTCACCAGTGCTGCTCAACCACTGAGCTGTTGTTCACTGTTTCTGTATAAATGATTTAAGCAAATCAATATAGATGTACATAAAGCAGACAAGTGTTTTAAATTCTTGTTTGTAACTTTGTACTGCCAGAGCATTTCAAAAGCCTTTCTATTGATATGACCACTGCTGGGTTTTGTATCTTCCTACAGAAGTACTGACATCTTATCACCTGTTATATGCTAAAGTTCACTACACATTTCCAAACTTGGTAGCAACATGCAGGTTTTTTAATGGTGACATAAGAGGTCTGTGATGCTCTTTGTAAGAACAGGACAAAAGCTATTGCACTTAAAAGATGATAGTCTAGCTTATGGGTTATATTGCAGTCATAGGAAGAAATACCATGTTCAGAATGAAACCAGAGAAAGCAGATCTGCAAATAGTGGGTGAGAACAAGTCTAAAAATCAGACAATTCGCTATCTTGGGACTGAGGCAAAAATGCTTGAATGACTCAGTCCCACTCCAGATGTCTCTGAAATGGCTCACTATTTGAGCAGCCTAGTCTGACTCACTTCCATGATGCCTTGCACTCCTTAGCATTTTTGTGCTATTGCTGCCTTTCAAGAACTAAAAACTGGAATCCTGACCAAATCTCTTAAAAAAAAAAAAAAAAAAAAAAGGGGGGGGGGCATGGAATTGCTGATAACCATTGTTGGTCTTTTTGTTTTTTCTTTTTTTTTTTTTGGTTAATGTGTTGAAGTCTTTTTAATTCTTTATCTGCTGTTATGGAGTTGCTCAAGCAAAAAAAAAAAAAAATCACGCTTCTTGCAAGCTTCACAATTCCCTATGGGTTGAGAAATCTACTGTTTCAATGCCAAGCTTAAAAGCACTATTGATTTTAGATGAAACTGTTTTCTAGGTCCAGTGGTTGCTTTGGAATTCAACGGAGATGGTGCTGTAGAACAATGTCAAAGCACTATAAATGAAGTTTTTAGTGGGACCAAGGTAAGCTGGTGTATTGCTTTATTCACAGCCAATATTACAGAATGTCTGAGCTATTTCACAGTCAAGATACAGTGTTGACATACTACACAATATTGTTAGGTTAATGGGTAGTAAAACTGGAATATGCTTTTGTTGTTGTTTCGGGTTTTTGTACTCAAAGTATGAGTTACTTGCTGGTAACAAGAAAATTGTCCTAGGAAAGAGAGTTCTGAATCCCCACATCCACTGAAAAATACAATATTTCCACTTAAAACTGTTATTTCACATAATAGCAAAATCAAGTTCTATAATTATAGTGCAAAAAAGTTTCACTTCAAGTCTTGGATTTAGTCACTTAACTTTGTGGTGTCCTGTCTACTAAACCATGAGAAAGATAATATGATGGGATTTCAGTTTTTCTCCATGTTTACTTTTGCTCTGTAGGATACCACAGAATGCCTTCCTTCAAAGACAGTGTTCCTTTTTTCTTCTGTCAGCTTCTTTCCCTTTAGCTTCCTTTCACTACACCTACTATTTCCTTACTGTTCCCTTTCTCTACATGGTAATGGTTTTGAGAAAGTTTATGAACATTTAGAGCACTCCTGATAACAGGAGAGTGACAAACCCTGTGCTTTCAGGCAGTTGTTCAAAGAAGACTAGAATGTCTTTGAGACATAGCATCCATGCAGCTCCTTGCTGTCTTTCAGTTCTTTTAAAAAGACTTACTTGGAACTAGGCTGCCCAATTGCTGGAATCCAGTCATCTTGTAATAAGTCATCTAGTTTAATTTTTTTGATTGAGGCTAATGCTTGAATACTAAGATGGGTGAACAGCCACAGAGTTCTCTGTTACACTCAACTGTTTGAGTATTTCCAAGACAGTTGTTGTTCATTTGCTGAAAGCTTTCAAAGGAGAGTGTCCTGGAGCTTGGGCATTTGAAGAATGCAAAAGTAATTGAAGTAACTTTTTAAAAAATAGTCAGCTGCTGGAGAAGCAATGAAGTTTTTTTGAGGGTAATACAGCACAAGGAAATCTTTCTTACAAACACTCCTTTTCTCTTAAAGGAAAGGGTTTTGTATATTTATTTTTCCCCCACTCTCCTGGTCGTGTTGACTTTACCAATCAAAATACATCTAAATGGACACTAACTGAAGCTGTGACCCTGGAATAAGGAAGCCCCAAACTCCTGATCCTGAAGGCAAGGGTTAATGCAGCCAGCATGTGTGCTAGGAAAGGGTGACAATAACAAACTGTGGATGCATCAGGGCTGAGAGAATACTAGGATTTGTTCTGTAACACAGTGGGAACCAACAGAGTTGTCTCTCATGAAATGCAAAACTAAAATTAAGCATTACTGATTCCAAATGAGCACAACTGCTTTTACTGATGCAGAACTATTTTCTCATTTAACAAAACAGGTTTTTGTATCGGAAAGCAAAGCTTCAGCATCTCAAGATGTAGACAATTTCTACAATTTTGCTGACATGCAGATGGGAATGTGAAGTTTAGCATGAAGGTGCTCACATACGGTTTGTCTCAGCACTTGGATGTCACTTGGCTTGAGTAGCACAGCAGTTTTGTCATTTAGTTTTGTATTTTTCATATATCCCTTTTATAAAGCCACTGGTGTTTTTTAATACCACATTATCTGAACTGGAGTAAACTGCATAGATAGCCATGTTCATTGTGTTTGGAACCTAAATTTAACTTCAAAAGCAATTGAGCTTTTCTACTAACTTTTTTACAGTGATTTCTAAACATCTATTGACACTTGAATGTTTCTTGACAACATCTAATGGTTATACATATTTTAAAAGTGCAATGATGATCCAAGTTCGATGCAGTAGTAATATAGTAGACATATTGTTTGGAAAGTGTATTTATGTGAAACTTGCCCTTCAAAATTTTCCCACATGCAAATTCGTTTTCACTGGGGGTCCAGGAAGGAAGCTGTAGTCGTTGACTTTTTCTGAAAGCTTAGTCTGAAAGGAATTTTGTAACATGTTTTCAAAAGCAGTTTGTGACTTTGGCTTACTCTGCTTCAGCACACTTTTTGAATAAAGTTGTTTGCAGCAGCATTTATGGTAAGAGTTGTCACAGCAGCATTCTGGTAAGTGAGCACTTGCCAGGCTTTCTGCTTTGAGGTGAATCTTGAGCATGAGTGCTCTGCTGAAGCTACTCTAAGGTCTGCTCAGGTTCTTTGGCAGTACTGCTGCCTCTGGCATTGCCAGCTCACACATGGGGAGGTTTCTTTGCATTTGGAGCAATAAACCTCTGGCATATTGTTGTTTGCTAGAAGGGACGTAGCCAGCAGTCAGAGAAAGACTTTGATGGCATTAAAAACCCCTTCTTCCTTGCTAGACCCCAGGAAAAGGCTTTTATATGCAGAAGTAATAAAGAAAGTGCTGTAAAGTGCTACACACTGCCATAGGATTTATTTTGTATTAATTCTAAAGACAGACTGAAGAAGTGCTACCAGCATTTTGTGAGATTCATTTGAATATGTGCACTCATAATGCTTATTGCTAAATAACGTATATTTTTTAGAATGAAAATCTATGTGGGTATTAAATACATGATTGATTTATTTTTGCATATTATATCCTTACTGATTTTTCTACATGAACTTGCAGCTTAAGTCCAGGTTTACAAGCCCTCTGTAATACTTGAACCAATTGTGCATGCAGACACACAAAACCAAATTTCATAATTAAAACATGGCTTGCCAGTTTGCATAGCCTTCACAATTCATTCAATGGATTGGGCATGTGTTGAGGTGCTAAAGCAATTTCCTCATTATGGTCATCCATCAAAAGGGAAGATCTTGCAAATCTTAACTGAAAATGAGTCTTGACTCATCAGTTTCACAGCTCTGGAGCTCCAAAGTGGGTGGCTAAAAACACATCTCTATTTTTTTTTTTTTTAGTTAGTACATGAAAGAATCTCTTCTGAAATTCATAATTCTGTAATGCACAAGAGAGGTTCTAAACTGTCATTTTGTTGCTACTGGGCAAATGCTTGCTGTTAGTTTAAACTAGAGAATATGTTCTTAGGACTTCTTGATGTAATTATGCATAGATTAAATATGGAAGAATATCTCCTGAATAAACAAAACAATTGGTGTACTGGAGGTAAGAAAATTTCTACTTCTTTGAAATGTTTTTATTTGACAAAGTGAAATAAAATCAAGCCAGTACCAGAATTCAACTGGTAGCAGAAATTACCACTTACTTGCACTTAGCCAGCAAGGATTGATTTTTTTTTTTTTTTTTTTTTTTTTTTGGTAAGTGTGAAGTGAGATTGTAAAAAGAACTAAAATTTTTATCTTGCTTTCCAAAGTACTACCACAACTCATCACTCAACATTTACAGGAATTAATCTAGACAAGTACAGTAAATGTATTATTTTGGTATGGACAGTACATTGAAATTGTATAATGTACTTCAGAGCCATCATTGTGTGATTTGTATCAGCAGTACATATACCAAACTACCTTGGTCTCTAAACTTTTATATATATTATTTCCAAAGTTACATGCTGACACTTGATTATGTGTATGTTTATAGCTTATTTTTTGTATCATCAACCTGCTCTGGAAACAAAGTGCTAAACAGACTTTTGTGGCTCCTTTTGCTGGAGAACAGGATGATTAATTGAAAATTAATCTAGGCTTGAATCAGTGGAATAACTTTTCTACATGCTGGGAAAGAGCAGTGTTGCTTTTTGTTTTTAACATGGATGTTCTGTTTACCGACATCAAGAATTTTTAATTAAAAAATCCCTAAATAATGAAGGAACTTCTCAATACAATTATTTATCTATCTTTTGATTTCCATTTCTTGCTAGCAGAAGCTTAAGAAGCTAACTTCTAGCTTAAGAGTCAGGAATTCTTTGCATTACAGAATGGTACGTGTTTCATGTATTCTTTGTACATTTCTTGTGTAGCTTTTAATGTAATTTGTATTACACTGTGAATGTGATTCATAATAAACATTTGAAATATTTGAACCCTGGACTCTGAAGACTTTTTGAAATTATAGTATATTGAAAAATATAATTACATTTCATTAGGTATAAAAACTGATTTCTATGTTTAAACAGGGACATATCTTGAAATAGATACTCATAGCTAATCAAAAATAAGCATTAACTCTCTAGGCATTCATCCTCTGAAAAAGGTGATTTTTTTGACAGCAGAGATTTTTTCCTCAGGCGGAGATTTTAGTGGTTATAATAATTTAGAAAGCAGGTCCATTTAATATCTGAAAACCAATAAAATCCTCCTGAAAATAGGTAAACATTTAATAAATTTCCAAATGTGGCTTTAAACTGGTCAGAAATGTGACTCTTCCAAGCAGAGATGGTCTAGGGTACTCTCACTAAGCATAAATATTTGGAAAGAAAATAAAGTACTGTATCAATACAATTGTCTTTTGAATATATTGAATAAAATTGTGAAGCTTTAAAGTATCAAAGCTTTTGGTTTACCTTTAGCTATTATTGTACAATTTTACAGTTAAAAACCATCTTGCTATCCTAGTTGGATCCAAGTTGCCTAATAATATTCTTTTGTGTAGTGTCTGAGTCATAGCAAAGCTGCCCTTAAATATTTTCACCATTTTTACCAATCCCTTCTTCAAATATGAACATGAAGAAGTATCCATGCCCCAGTTGCTAGAAGATCACCCACTTTCTTTTGTCATATTTAATATACATGCATTTTTGCATGACTTTAATCCACATCCCAGGCTGCACTTACATAACTTGGACAGATTTTTTTCCATTCCATAAAGCAGTCTTAACCTTTTATTACAAAATACATGCTTAAGTCATTCTGACTAATAAGGGGAAAAAAAAAAAGTTATACTGACTTAAGCATGAGTAAAACTCCATAGCTGAATATTTTCTTATATTTTCTGGCTTTTTAGTATTTAGATTTTATTAATGCAAAGTTCAGCATTCTGCACAAATTTAAATCAGCATTGTTAATATTGTTAAATTTCAAAAGATGTTGATTTCACAGGCTGTTTTCCTAAAAACTTAATGCAGGCTATAGTGAAATAAATCCTTTAATACCTAGGAGCAGCCCAATTGCCTGCCTGATTAGTTCCTAAACTCTTGGTCTTTTGCTATCAAGTTCCTTGTTGACTCATTTGGACCTCTGTGCCATTTCTTTTTTGAATTAATGAGTAAGCCTCCTGAACCCACAAGGGTGACAGGCCTTTGGAGGTCTGCAGGAACATCTCTTCCAAGGCATGTTTAAATCTGATAAAAAACACGTAAATTCTAGTCCAACAGTTTAAAAAGCTATGAATAAGATTGCAAGAATTGTCTCTAGCATCCATGGATTTGAGTGGGATGGTGCAACTGGCTGTAACACTTCCTGAAGGTGTTGTAGCTCTGCATTTTGCTTCAGTAAATGTTGGAAGGGCTCTGGGATTCTACCCCATTCCCAGGGCATTGATTGCAGGGCTTGCAGTATGAGCTATATGAATTTGCTGAGGACAACAATTTCTGAAAATAATCATTTGCTGTATTGCCCTCCTGGATGTTTTTCTTAAAGCTGTCTATTCTGAGCTCTGTCTCTCAACACAACCATCTACATACGGCAAATTTTGCAAACATCAAACCTGGTAGAAACAGGATGTGCAGGAGGATTAGCTGAATGCCTGGGAGTCATGGAGCATTAACAGTCCAGACACTAATATCTTGGTGTCCAGTTTGGTAGAAGAATGCTTTTTACTGCTTTAACATTTTCAGAATAGCCAGTTGCTGTATGACTGTTGCTGGTAATCTTTGTGGTCAGAGTCTTCCTGAGGCACATATAGTCATCACTGCTTATGAGTAAGAGAGAAGAAAAGGAGGGGGAAGTGAGAGAAGCTTTTAAAAAAAACTCTGAAGTTTTCTGAGTACAGAAAGAAAAATGTGCAACTGCTCATTCTTTTTTTTTTTTTTTTTTTTTTTTTTTTTTTTTTTTTAATGAGTTAGTAATAATCCCCAGCTATGTAGAGTTTTGTGGCCAGAGTATCTGTGTATTTTCCCAGAATGTATATTAAGCAATGTGACCAGCATCTGTCAAGTACAAGTCATCTTCTTTCCAATTGCTCAAGGCTTTAAAATTGCCAATGCTGCAACGGTCTAGGAGATCTTTCAAACGTGTGGATTTTGCTTGTATCCTTTTGCTTAAACACCTGTAGAAAGTTTGTCCTTCGAACAACAGGTAAAGTTGATAGATAGGAAATTACAGTGATGTTCAAAGGCTGTTGAACACTGTTTAAATGATTGTTTGTCTGATGTTCCCAAACTGCAAAGGTTCTACCCAAATGATGAAGCTAAATTTAAGGCAAAGCACCTGTACAGACAGGGAGCTCAAAAGAGTGTGCCTAGATGACAGTGCTATGTATCTTTCTGCTTTTTTACCTTCATTTTAGCACAAGTATTGTGGTAGTGAAGTCACAGTTCTCATAGAGTGGTGTGAGAATCTACACTTTTACTTTTAGGAACTTTTTGTTATAGGGAAAAAAACTTGGAAAGCTTGAGTTTGTTTCTTTTTTTTGGTTTGTCTTTTTTTTCTTTTCCTGTTTAAGCCATTAAATTAATGTCTCTCAAAAAACAAAACAAAACAAAACCTTTTGGGGGATAGGGGAAGGTGGGGTGACTACAGAGCTGTGATTTCTGAGCACTGAAGAGAGCAGCAGCCCTGCTGTCCCCTACTTACACGGGTGCTTACACGTGTCTGCTGTGGTGAGATTATTTCCCCCAAACTGATGTACAACACCAGAGAGGCAGCTAACTTTCCAGGTCTTTTAGGCAATTTTATTTCCTCACTAACACAAGTGTAAGATGTATTCTTTGATTCTTTTTTCATTAGGTACTTACTTCCATGCATTTAAGGTATGGAACTATAATACTAATCGGTTTTGAAAGCTACTGGCAGCCCTCTCCATTCTGTGCTACTGTCTTAGAAGGAGAAAGATAAATCAAAGATCTCCCTAAGCACAGAACTTTGAACTTGTCAGTTCCTGGGAAGTGAAGCTGGGACATTTTGCTCTTAAGAGAGTAAAAGGTTCGTGATTGTGAAAGTACTATTTTTTTTTTTGTCTGAATGTGCTGATCTTTTTATGAAGGGAGATCTTATTTCTAAAGTCCCTCCACAAAAAAACCCCAACACTTTATAGGGTCTTGGAGATAAAATGGAAGGGCTGTACTATGACCTGAGGGCATCTTTTGATAGCTGCTCCAACAAGTACTACAGGATTAGATTCAGTGTTTAAAGAATATCTTTTGAAGCTCTGAGTGTTCTTTGCTTCTGTTTCTACTAGTGAGTATCAGAAACATTTTTAGTCACAGGGGTTTAAAGATGGCTAGCCATCCTTGTCTGAGATTCTGCTTTGCATTTTTTTCCACAGAAGAATGAAAGTTTCTCTGCAGTCATAATTAATGCTTATTTGCAGGTGCATGTTTGTGCTTTATGGTAACAGTTCAATAATTTTGCTCACTGTGAAAGGAAAATAAAGGAGTTAAGCTTTCCTGTCTCTTGCCAGTAACTGCCAATGCTTGCTCTGGTTTCAAGGACATTGTACCAAGGTTTCATCAATGGTATCTGCTCTGCTGATATTAAAGGAGTTTTATGCAGCACCTATGCATTTCAAAAAAAAGCAGTATACCAGCCTTTGGTATCTGTGTATTTCTTTAATCGGAGTCAACTAGAATTACTGGCCATGGAGGCTTCTATGTGCAGGCTAGGGATGCCTGGAGGTAAGGGGTTTGGATTAACTTACCAGGCCTTTCCAATGCTTATTTCCCCTGACTATTCCTCTGTGACGTCCTTGTTGTCTTTTTCTTCTCTGGCATCTGATCAGTGATACCAGATGCAGTACAAAAAACCCAAACTTTTTATTGTTGTTGTTGTTGTTGAAATTCGCTGGAGTGCTTCTAGGTATTTTAGTTAGAGGTGCTTCTTTTGTGGCTCAGATCCATGTTAAACTCTGTGTGACCATCTTCTCAAACATTAAACACTATTTCCAGCTTAACTTTCTTAATATCATAATACACCACAGGCAGCTTTTGTACAGCTGAGTTAGGACTTGGTTCAACTTGGGTATGCTGTATGTGCATACACTATTTAACCCTGATGATACCTCTTCTAGTTTCCAGATCATTCTGCCCTTGGGAAGACTTCCTGTTTGTGCTACATTTTATCAACATGTTAACATCTGGCTTTGTAAATTCCTTATATTCTCTAGGTGCATAACAGCATCTGTAGTTCATCCTTTTGAGAGCAAATGTAAAAGCTGTGTGCATATGTCTTCAAAAAGAACAAAGGTGTTCATTCATCTTGCTTGGTGTTCCTATAGAAATACACAGTGAATGTAAAGCATTATTAAATTTGTAGCCCCACAGACTTTTTGATATGGGTTTTCCTATGTCATTTATCTTTTGGCTGTGAGCCCACCATGTACATAGAATTAGAAGCTTGGATATAATTTTCTCCTGACATGTGACAGCCAGTGTAGGGAGGTGTGTGATTCTAGACATGGGAAATGAAGATAGCTGCTAGACACCTTTCCTGGGTTGGGTGCATCTGCTCCTGATGAGGTCATTCATATATAAAGTAATCCAGCAGGAAACTTCTTGTGGGGATGTTTCCTTCACTGATTGGAATATACATTCTTTATTGTTCTTCATAATGATGGATGCTTTAAACACTATATGTGTGTGTGTATACTCTACTAAGCAGGTTTCATGGACACACAAAAAACAGAAATTGTTCTGAAATCCTAATGAAGATACGAGTAACTTGAAAATGGTTTTTGTTTAGTTTAATTTAACCACACTTTATTTTTTTTATGACTAGAAAACAGGTCTTCATAAACTTGGTTTTATCACTCCAAATTCCCTTTATCTGGGTCTTCAAATCTCTTGTCTTAAATTCAGTATTGCCTGCCCTGCTGCCTGGTCCACTACATCCACACCTAGTTTGATATAGAGGATTCCACAAGTGGCAGTGGTCAGGGCAGCATTCTAGGTGTTTTACTCGATATTGTGGTTTTCTCATGCTGCTCAGAGTGCTTTTCTGGCAGGTAAATGAACTGAAGGCAAATGAGGTAATTACTGGTGTGTGAAGGAAGTCATGTGTATCAGCACTGCTGTTTAGTTGCAGTCTAATTACATTTGTAGAAAGCTGTGCCTCATATTACACTCAGGAGTATGAACTACTTATTCCAAAGGAAAAATATATATATATATTTTTTTTTTTTTAAATTTTGCAGCAGGTAGTAGATGCATGGAAGTCCTTGCCAGCAGTGATTTACACTCAGAAGTCTACAAGAATTCAGTGAGAGCTGGCTTGGGCAAATACTTGGAGAAGTGATTTGTTGAGGGTTACTAAACAGACGCTCCACATACTGCTTGGGAAATGTGATTAAGTACTTGAAAGCTTGGAGAATACTCAGGGGAAGTATCTTACTGTGGATGCCTACATGGGCCAAGAGGAAGTCAGTGCGAGGTGCCCCTGACTTGGTAGAGCAGGTGGGAGGCTAGGCTGAGCTAGATGGAACATTTGACTGAAACAGTGTCTCTTTTCTTATGAACTGTTTCTCTTTATCTCTCTCTGCTGCTGTCAGGAAACACTGTAGAAATACAGCTCAGGCATGCCAAACTATCCTTTCCATGCTTGCTGCTTATCTCTCCCTTTTTCTCCTTTGTACTCCATATTATAATCTTGCTGTTTTGTTGCTATTATAATCTGTGCCTGGCCTCAGGAGAAGGCCTGTACCCCAGATTTGAGACCCCAGGTTCCATTTCTTCCTCTGCTGAGTTCCCATAGCCCTTCCATGCCTCAGTTACTGTGTGCATGAAGAAATAGGGCTGCAGCAGCCGAAGAATGATCTCCAGCTAAGTCTCTTTGCAGCAGTCCTTCTGGTAAGGAAGGCAAAAGGGGTTTCCAGAGGGTTTGACGCAAGCAATACTTGGTAACAGCAGTATGGGAAATGAGTGTGGGTGTGGGTTGTAACAACGAAGGAGGTTTGCTGAATTTTTGCCACTGTTTCCTTTATTCTAATGCTTCCTACTGTGCTTTCTAGCTAATGTTGTTTCATTGTCATGGGCTGAATGATTAACACTGATAGCTGTCTAAAAGCTGCCCTAAGGTAAACTTTATACTCATTATTTTACAAATTGTGCCACTTAGGCAGTATGTTCTCAGATTAATGCTGGACCGGGTTGAGATGGATGCACTGTGCCCTCAGAAACTGCTGGAAGGTAAGAGGGATGTGGTGAGGTGCCTGGCTACCTCTGTCCCTGCCACCAGCTTCCCAGTCCAAAGCTGAGTCTGGGTGGCCAGTGGCTTCAGGGATGCAGCCCAGGCATTGCCCCTTGGCTCAAGGGAGGAATAACACACGGGAGTGGCGGGAGCCAGCTCCTGTCTCTGGTTCCAGGTACGGTTCTCTGCTCTCAGCCCCTGACACGCACTGGAAGGGCTGACACTTCTGTGACCTTCCTTTCCAGCTCCTTCAGAGAATCACAGAATGAATTAGGTTGGAAAGACCTCTGGGAGCATGGAGTCCAACCCATGACCAAACATCACCCTGTCAGCTAGACCACGGCACTGAGTGCCACGACCAGTCTTTTCTTAAACACCTGCAGGGATGGTGACTGCACCACCTCCCTGGGCAGCCCATTCCAACATCTAATCGCCCTTTCTTCGCGAAGATTCCTCCTCATGTCCGACCTAAATCTCCCACCATAGTTTTAGACTGCGTCCTCTTGTGCTGTCACTGGTAACCTAGAAAAGATCGACCCTCACCTGGCTACAGCCTCCTTTCCCGGCTGTGGAGAGCGATAAGGTCACCCTTAAGCCTCCTCTTGTCCAGGCTGAACAAGGCCAGCTCTCTCGGCCGCTGCTCACAGGCCATGCGCTGCACACCTTCAGCAGCCCCGCTGCGCTTCTTCCTTACCCGCTTCCCGCTCGCTCTCCGGGCGGGGGGCGGCTCTGCCGGCGCAGCTGGCAGGAAGGCCCGGCGCGGGCAGGGAGGGAAGGGGAAGAGGCGGGGCCTGGAGCCCAGCAGTGTCAATAATACAATAGGGCTCTTGTGCGGCCGCCGCCGCCGGAGGAGGAGCGGGCCGTGCTGCGGGCGCGCCGAGCAGCCGGCACGCAGGGCGGGAGCCGCCGCCGGCCACGGGCCCGGGCGGGCGGGCGGGGGCGATGCGCGCCGGCGCGGGACGGCACCAGCAGCACCCGCAGCAGGAGCCGCCGCCGCGGCGGGAGCGCCAGCCCTGACGGCCGCGGCCGCCCACGGCAGCGAGCAGGGCAGGAGGAGGAGGCGGCGGCGGCGCGCCGGGCCGGGCCGGCGGCGGGAGGTGAGCGCGGCCCGGGCTGCCCGCATGGAGGCGGGGCGGGGGGCGGGCGCCGGGGCCGCCGCGCCGGGCCTGTGCGGGGGAGGCGCCGGGCCTGCGGCGGCGGCGTTTGGCGCCAAGGCCGGGCAGGAGGGAAGAGGAGGAGGAGGAAGCGGCGGCGAGCGCGGGGAGGCGGCGGGCGCCGCGGGTACGTGGGGCAGCGGCGGAGAGCGCGCGGAGCCGCGCCGGGGGCGGCGGGCGGGCAGCCCGTCCGCTGTGGGCGCTGCGGCCCCGGCCGCGTCCGGAGGGAAAAGTTGCGGCGGCTCCGGAGCCGGGCGGGAGCTGCGCCCGCGGCGGGCGGCAGGGGCCGGGCGACCCCCGGGCAAGCGCCCTTTTGTTCGCCGCAGCCCGGAGAGGCGGCGACCCGGCGGTGCCCGAGCCGGCGGGGCCCTGCGGAGCGCGGCTGGGCGTGGCTGGCGGGCGGGCAGACAGACAGACAGACAGCCGGGCGCTTGTCCGCCGCCGAGCACCGCTCCGCCGGTATGTCGAGGAACTTGCTAGAACTGAGTTTGACAATGAAGCGCTAGCGCAGCCCTCCCGCCCGGCCGCGCAGACAAGGTAAGTTTTTCGCGGAGCGGCGGGGGAGGATGTGGCCCCAGTGCCCCCTGTGCCTGTGGGCAGAGGAGCGGCAAGGTCCCGACTTCACTTCTCCGGATCAAACCTTCCTCCCTGGCGGGGTGTTTGCTCTAATGCCGTTCCTCGTTCTGCAAAGGCATGGCTTCGCTCTGCGGGTGTACCGCGACCGGTGTGGTTAGCGGCTGGGCATGTAGAAAAAGTAACACTTGCGAATAACAATAATGGGATGATTAATGGCAGAATTTGGTACCGGGAACCCTAAAATGCATCTTAACAGGCAAATAGCCACCACTTTTTTCTGTCTTTTAACTAGAGTTATTTTATAAAAAGCATTTGTAGTTACTTGAGGAGTTCAGCTATTGTTTGCGAATTGTAATAAGTACCTGTGTATTTTTATTAAAATATCACTAAATTTGTGCTGTACTTCAAAGCCCTATGGTTTTTTTCATGCTCGAGAGGAAAGGGATAGTAAGGACAACATCTAAGTGTGATTAAAAAATCTTCAATTAGTACACTCTAGATACTTGAAAACTGTTGTGCCTCTCTGTTAATGTTAAAGAGCCTTTGCACTAAAACTGAAAAATTAAGAGAATATATTAAGAGAAATATATTTTTTCCTGGTGCTTGCAAGATGCTTAATCAGCAGCTGACTTTTTACATCAGGTTAGTGCTTGTTGTGGGCTGTTCTGTACAGCATCTCGAGCACACCTGCTCGTCTCTGCACAGTGAGACTGAATCTTAGTGATGGTTAGAGAGCTGGCTTGGAAATGTGAGAGCCTTAGGCTGGAAAGGTCGACCTGGATGAAGGCACGTTTGCATAACTTTCAAGCTTGCCACAGAGTTCCTTAAGGAGACATCAGAAAAGTCTTTACCTGCACTTACCAATAGGAGAAAATGCCATTTGAAGTCTCTTTAGTTAAGAATGTACCTTTTCAAAGTAAAAGCAAATTATTACTTCTAGAATCTAAAGTTTGTATTGTTTGGTTTTTCTTTTTTAACTGAACTTCTGACCTCTTTTCAGACTAGACATGACATGCCTTGTTTTTATTGCAGAGAGGAGGAGAAGAAAGCTTTATTTGCAAAACTTGGACTTTAGATGCAGTAAAAGTAATCAAAGAACTGTTTCTGTTACCTGCCCCTCCTTTGATGTTTCCTCTTTCTAGGTTCCTTTTGCAGGAGAAGCCTCCCTCCCCCAGCGAGAAAAATTCCTCTGAGTTGGGTCTGACTGTAGGTCTTTTTTGTTATATTTGTGTTACGTACGTGTAGCAGATACCCACAGAGGTTTGCTAGGGAGCTGATCTAGGAACATATGCAGTGGCATTTATTGGCAAGGATGTATGTTCATTTGGGATCTCATTAAAACCATGAAAATCTGCTGTGGATATAAGAGCCTGGAATGGATAGATAGTGTAGTGTTAGAATAAACCCAGCTGTTTTCTTCTCTGTGATTCTGTGGGCTTCCTCTCAGTGGCTGACAATCAGGAAGTTTGTGTTTGGGTTTTGTTGGGATACCTGGGATTGTTGTGGGCTTTTTGTTTTGTTTTTTAAAATATACATACTTTTTATAGACCTGGATGATTTGCTTATGGCGACAAACTTATATGACACCTTCTTATCTACAAATTAGTGTTATTTTTACCTGTACAGTTTTATATGTATATACACATAGGCAGAGACACACGTGTGCATGGTCACTGTAGTAGCTACCACATGCTGTAGGGCATTTTCCCCAAGATCTTGCTGCAGCTGGTCTGGGGGATGTCTTGGCTGGTGACCTCAACTCCTGGCTAGTGTGTTGACAGGTGTCCAACACCATGGTGAAAATGGCTGGATTTGTTAGATATGATGGGGAGAAGTGAAGCTAAACCCTGTACAAGCTGACTTGAGTTTGAGACACTCCTACAGTGTTCTCTGTGGTCTATTTAGGTAGCTTATTTCAATCTTTGTAATTAATTTCTCACTGTTGTGTCCCAGTGGGTGAGAAGCGGGGCATGGTGCCTGCATATTTTTGGTTAGCTTAGCAAAACATGGGCTGCATCTGGAGAAGAAATGTGCACTCATTTCTGTAGTGCATCTTTTATCATCCATGGATGGAAATGTGAAGTAAACATCTGTTTCTGTGGTTTATCTTTCTCATTAAATCCCTAGAAGTCTCCTTCAGAAATTGGTATGTGCTTTGGGGGGCTATTACTTGGATGGGTTTGATGGTGCAGTGTTGTGCCCACTCTTCAGAAAATATCAGGCAATTTCATAGCAAAGAATGTTGTATTCAACTGAAATTTAAAAGTTAAATATTAACTTTTTAGTTAAAAGGTTAAATATAAGTATCATTCTCTCAATGCATTTTATAACGAAAACTTTACTGTTTTGTCTAGATCAGTGGTAGTGTTATGTTTTGGTTGGTGACTTTTTTCATTTATGGACATAAATGGAGGGAGGCAGGACTTGCTATTTGCACATGCTGCTTAATCTCTCCACTCCCACAATTTTTGTGGGAGCTATAGCTAAGGGAACTCGGGGGCTTTTGAATTCTATGGAGAGGGGAACCTCTGAAGTTGTGTGGTATTTCTCTTTTCTGAAGATTTGAAGTGCCTTTAACACTCGAGGCTTCATGTAATTGGAGACATAAATACAATTTTTACATACTTTACTTAAAATGGAAACTAACAAGTTAATAATAGCTCTTATCGAGGGTATTTATGTAATGGAACCCAACAGATGCTATTTGCATCTTGAAGAGCTGATGTACAAAATGTTATGTCAAGGCCCTGGCAGGTTTTGTGCTGCTGGAGGCTGGGTCAGGTGGGAGTGGGAGATGCTGGAGATTTGGAGGGCTTGATGGCACCTCTGAAAAGTGAGATAACTGTATGAAATTTTGCATTTTAGCACATAATTTACTTTAATCTAATGCTGCTAATAAAAATAACAGAGTTTTGATTTGAGAATTGATTTCTTTTATGTTTATTCATGTTAAATGATCAATTACACCTGTCACTTCAAAAGTACTTCTCTTTATGCTATTTTGTAGCTACAACTACACGTCTGATGTTCAGAGCCCTTAAAAATTGTGTCTGTAGATACTATTTTAGTAATTTTAAACTTGTTTTGACTACAAGAAGGTATTTGGAAAACACGTTTCAGAAATACAATGTGACAAACCAGATGTTGCCCTCTGTGGAGAGCTGCTGGTGTAATTACCAAGCGCCTCCCTGCTTCCCTGGGCTGTTCACTCTTTCCTATTCATTTGCTTCCAAACTACCCTTCTCTGGGTACTTGACATCTGAACTTTCCCAACATCTAATATCATATTTCAGTGTGTAGGAGACCAAGAATTTGGGGATTAGATGCATGATCTTGGACCTAAGGAAAGCTCCTGCATTTGTAGAGCTGTAATGAGGCTTTACTTGGATTTAAAGGAATGGAAGAGACCCCGAGCTGTGAGCATGACTGCGGAGGCTCCACTGGCACTTGCTTAGTCGCCCTCTTCACAGAAGCAGGAGGAGGTGGGAGGATAAGCTCGTGACTGCTGATGCTATTTATTTTAACTTTCTCCTGGGTTAAATACTGGAATGCTTGCCTTAGCTTGTTAAACTTTGTTTGAAAACTTTGGAGTGCTATTCTTCTTCAAAGTACACCTGTTACAGCATTAAGAGCTGTGTTGCTTGATTATTGAATTCAATGGTGAGCATATCGTGTCGTTAATGTCTCTTTGTGTTCTAATTAGAGCTCTAGGAGATGTTAAAGAACAGGTTTATACACATGCCTGACTGGTTGCTAAACTGAATATGCTTGTCACACAGTCTTGAGGGAATTATGTATTATTTTGCAAATCTACTGCTCTGGGATTCTCCCAGCCTCCTTTGTTTCCTTTTTCCTTTTTTTTCCCCACCTTGTTCTAAAAAGTTCTTGCTTGAATGTTTTCAGAGGGTCTGGCTTATCTGCTCCTGACTGTTGATAGCCTTTGTTGGTGAAAAGCTCAGGCTCTTGTTGCTGTCCTGGAGAACAGTTTCATGCCTGTACAAGTGGTTTGGTGCACAGCAGGTCCAACAGCTTCCGAGGGTTAGCACAGTGCAGTGGGTGAGTAGAGACTGGGATTCCTGAGATCATCCAAAGGAAGGGGTGCTGCAAAGTGAAACAACTGACCAGGAACATTTATTGCAAGTAGTTAATTATGTGTGACTGTGTTATGAAGAGTTTTCCTAGCTGTGTTTTATATTTTCAGGTGGTTCTTGCTGTTGGGTTGATGACAATAGTGAGAGGAGAGCTGTATGGGAGAAGTTCTGCCTGGCTGCTGTCTTTTAACTGTGCTATGTAATTTATCATGTAATACTGAATTGCTGAAGTTCTTTAAATCTGTAGATAAATCATGGATTTGCTACAAGTGTTAGACAAGAGTTACTGTAACATGGCTGTTCACAAGCCCTTGAAAACCATAACTATAAACTTTCATTCATACCACTTAAACATGTAAGTCTTGGTTTAACAAACCAGGCAGTATTTAAGTTTCTATAGACTGTGGTGGTATTGAGCAAATTACTACTTTTAGTGTGCAAATATTTAAATCTTCCCCTACATATCAAATATAGCAGAATAAAATGGTAGCATTTTCTCTCTGCTGACATGTCAGAAAACCTGACATCTTGAGCCACTGGATACACAAGTGTGTAGGAGAAATGTGTGCCCTGTCAAAGGAGGAAACAAATGTCCCTAGTGGGACTCCTTGTGTTGTTCAATTCTCTTCATTTGTTCTGCTTTTAACTGCTTGCATTTATTTAATGTTCTATCAGTGTTAATTTGCAGGCTTTGATATTAAAGTGACTGTAGAGGACTCATCATAGGAGACAGTGCCCTTGTCCTGCCCAGGTTTTGGCTTTAATGAAAAAACAAGCCAACCAAAGACCTTGTGGAGCTGAAATACTCAGTGTGTGAGTGCATTAGAGACACACAGGAAAATGTTAGGCTCAGCAATTATCTGGCCAGGAGGAGCCTCAGCAGAGAGGTAGGACTAATACCTCTCCCACTTTTATTAATACTTAGATAGAAAGAGCAGTAATAAAGTGGTGCTTCTCTTCCTGCTTTCATGTTAATAGACTCTTTTCCCAGCAGGAAAATAGTGACTGAAATAGTGATAACGAGTGATTACTCTGCAGTGCAATGTAAACTTGTTGGATGTTTGATAGGAGGGAGGAAAAAAATGCTCATTTCAAGTTATATTCACAGATAACAGCTTTTTATGTTAGCTTTTTGTTTGAGGGTGTTTTTTCTTTTCAAGATCTGCTGACTGGAGCTTTGAAAAAGGAGGGGGTGCTGGTTCAGTGTTGCTGCTATGCTTTGACATCGTTAACCTTGTTTGGGAGAGTTCTAGCAACTCTTTGGCTTGGGCCTAATTCAAGAACAGTTGTGTTCTTCTACAAAAATCAAATTGCCTGTCATTTAAGTAACTGAAAGGGTGATACTTAAACCTGATAATGAAGTTGCAGTCTTCCTTATGTTAACAATGTAATCATTTCCACTGTAGCATGAAATGAGCAATCTTAAGTAGTAAGTGAAGCATTTTGCTTGACAAATTTGAACTTGCAGCTCTGCAGCAGAACGTGCTAAGAGTGAGGGAAGAACAAAAAAGTTGATCTTAATATAAGATACATGTTTATGAACAATATTGTAATGGGTGTTGGCATACCTAGGAAGTAAAATTCACCACTTCTTCTGGTACAGATTCTTCTTTGGAAGATATTTTTTCAAAATATTATGCCTGTATAACAGATACTAATTTTCTTCACTTTCTTTGGTTAGTGCTTGTTCACTTTTTTGGGCCAAAAAGGAAAAAGATGAAAAAACCTGTGGGATGAAATAATTCATTATTTTTATATAAATAGAAAAGATGCAAAATTATTTTGTATGCCCTTTGCAACTGGTATCCATAAATTCAGGTGGTTTCATTTTCATTCTTGTAGTTTTGTACTTTTTAATGTATCATACTGTAATTTCCAGTGATATTTTATGAAAATTGTGAAACTTGTTCTTTATATTCAGGTATTTTTCAGATACCTAAGTTTGCTGAAGTTAGTAGTAAACATATTTTTGATTCAAATACTTACGTATTTAAATATATAGCTAATGTAAAAGAGTTTATTTAAAATGGCAACTGAATGAGATTTTGCCAGTGACTGGCAGGTTACATTCATGTGTGTTTCTGCAATTTTGATGGAGATCTGACTTAACTTATTTGGTTGTATACACCTATACAGAGACAGAATATCTGTGGTATAATGCTGTAGAAAATGAAACTCTGCCCTGAGCTCCATGAAAAAGGAGGTTAAACTTTGTGTCAGTACTTAGTATTCATAGTAGTCTTTCCTCTCTTGCTTAAAAATGAATACATACGGATCTGATGCATGATGTTTTCATTTTTCTTCCTCTGTAAATGCCATGAAATTTCAGAAGGTGGAACATAAGTTATTAGAAAGCTTACACTCCTGCCAATCAGCTCAGTATCAGTCAGAACCCTGTGACTCCCATTACATGGATTAATTTGGCTTAAGTGCTGTCTTAGATCCTTTGTTTGGCATCTTCTGTGTACTTGTTCTAGATTTTCAGAAGCTTCTGTATGTAACAGCAAACAGGGATGTGTATTAATTTAGATTACTGAAATCTAGTAGCTTTTGCAGGTGCCATTTCATTCTCTTATTAAGATTATTGAACTTTTTTTTCTGTGTTCACTTCTGTGTGCTTGACTTGTACATTTGAATTAGTCCATTTTTTAAGTATGAATGGGTTATAAGTTAGAGAAAAAAGTCTGAAGAAACTTAAGGGTTAAAGTGAAGCCTCAATTGCAGATGGGAACTTGAATGTGATTTGTAGTTCTTACTTATCTCTCTTAGCCATCCATGTCTGATGCCTTTGTAGTCTCCCTTTGGCTATCCCTTTTTCCTTATTATTGGAGAAAACAGTGTTTCCAGTGAGTGTCTCTCAGTCTTCTTGGGATCCTGTAAATCATCTAGGTAAAATTAAATTTGTCTCCTGTACCAGACTACAGACAGTATAAACTTCCATATTATTTGCAATCAACCTGAAAGTATTTTGGCAGACTTGTTGGTTTATTAATTTTTTTTTTTTGGTGTAAGTTTGCTCACTTTGATAAAGGGGTCCTTTTCCTTCATCAATGTTTTTTTTGTGAGGTTTTATTTTTTGTGGTTGATACATTTGTGGGAATTTACATATATGTATGTACAAAAGCATCATGCGCTGCAAATTCAAGCTGTATTTTTAAAAATTCATTAAAAGAAGTGTTTGTGATATAAAACTTTTTTTCCTGGTGAATGCTGATATTGGTGTGATGACTATTTAGCTAGTGTTTAGCAAAAAACTCTTCTGGGTTATGCCTGGTAGGTAAATTTTGCTTGTTTAAGGTGGTTAAATCTGTACCTTTGACTTAAACATATCATGGGCAATTGTGTTTACTTTGGTACAGATAATAAGAGTGTTTTGAAAGAAACTTGCTTTTATATAGGGAGGAACTGCTAGAAAAAGTGAGACAGTGGCAAAGCATTGATTTAGTGGAGTAACTTTTAAAACATTTGAATTCATCCTGGCTACTTGTATCAAACCCTTTTTCAAGCATTTGCTACCCTAAGGTAATTTTTTTGTCAAAATGCTTTTTTTTCTTTACCCCTTTAAATAATTTTTGGGAATCTATCCTAAGCTCATTCTATCATAGAAGTTAGCTTTCATAATGGTTTGAAGGTTTTCTCTAGTGAACTCTTATCATCCAACTGGCCATGTACACCTGATTCTGAAGTAGTGTTAGTGTCAGCCTTTGCACAAGGGCTGTGCAATTTGCACCAGATTCACTCCTGTACCAGATTCCTTTGGCCATAACAAAGTGTCTTTAGATCTATCTTTTAGGGGCTTTAATGTCACATTAGGGTACTCTATGTCACCTCTTCCTGTTTGTGGTCTCTTATAGGTTCATAGGGATTTAATCAGTCAGAATTGTGGATTTAACTGCATGATGTCAATTTTCAAAGGAGAAAAAGCTCAACTCCTTTGCTTCTGCTTTTGAGCTTTCCAGGTCTGTCAGGATTATAGAGGTTTTTGTGCTTCAGGTAAGCAGAAGTAATGTAAAACTCTAAGTGAGAAAACCTATTAAGGCAAGTTTTCTCTCTTTTTTTTTTTTTTTTTTTTTTTTTTTTTTTTTTTATGCCAGTGTATTGTGAAGGGCAGTGTTACCTGCTGTCCTTGAAACTAGTGGGAGCTCAAGCATAATGGCATGAGATGGGAGGATTACCAAGTCTAGTTTTATCCCTTGTTAAACAGTATCAGAAGTTTTGCCTCCATAAAGGCAACAGCTTTGTATAGTGGAAATCTTATGCTAATAAACTACAAGAAATCAGAAAGGTCTAAATATTGTCAAAATATTTTAGACAATTTTATTAAAAGTTTTTTCCTTTTGATAGTAAGTTTTTTGAGTGCTATAAAAAGAGAATAGTTTTCTTGCATTGCAACTTAGTCTTGCAATCCCTCACCCTTTGCCAATATATTTGCATCAGAATACTTTAAGAAGAAATAAACTCAGTTTTGTCACTTAGGAATTTTGCTCACAAATTCATCAGATAAATGTTTTGCTAATTTCTGGCTTTGTTTTGGTACTGACTTTAATTCCCACTGACTCCACCAAGACCAAAGTTTCCCTGCTTGTTTCTCAGGGCTTGTCATGTGTTTTGTCTGAGTGAGAATGACTTTGGAAAAGGATTGACACAAATTTCTTCTTCATAGCAGTAAAAAAAAAACCAAAAAAAACCAAAACAACACAACCCTTTCCAACCATTTAAGATCATCTTCAAGGAAGAAGACATATTTGGTGGCTGCTATGGGATTTGCAGCCACTGAGGATGAAGTTGATGAAGTCTTGTTTACTGTGTTTTAGTGTCTGCTGCTTCATTAATCGTCACTTGATCGTGCTCCAAGCCTTGTGTTTTTGTGGTCTAAGTGCAAAGCTTGGGTGCTTTATTTATTTATGCAGTTTCTTTGCAGGGGAAGGTGGCAGTTTAAGTGCTGGTGTGATGTCTGACTGTGAAAGAATGAAAAGGCTTTCCTTATGAAAAGTCACAAATACCTATGTCCAAAATTTGATAAAGGGTGTCAAAAGTACTTTAAGTCATTGTGATAATCAAGTGAAGTTAACTCTGTTACTTTTTCTTACCCCCTTTTTCTCTGGCAGCTGTCATTCAGTTAAATACTGACTAAATGATTTTATGTGAGGTGAGCTGTTTGAGAGCCCCTTAAGGGCCAGGAATATTCGGTATATCTACATTACTCATTACTCAAATTCCACATATCTGGAGTGGTTGAAGACACTCGCAAGAGTGTGCTCTGTAGCCTTTCTGAATCTCTGTGTTGTGCACTGGTGAGCATCACAACTTAATGTATCCAGAATGTATCTTTTCTTGCTGTCATCCAGTTGTGAGATAGCTTTCCTCCTGTAATCCAGGCATAAATTATTCTCACTCTTTTTGTTTGTAGTTCCTTTTTTTTCCTATTTGCATTGATGAGGATTGTAACAGAGGCTCAGTGGGCTCATTTGTTGTGTAAAAGCAAGTGGTGGTTTTAGCCATGAATTCCTCCTGACACTCCTCAGCAACTGGTGGTTGGTCATCCTGCAAGTAAATGGTTAAAGCAAAATATCACAGCATGGATAGGAAATATTTGCACAGAGTGGTCTTGTGGTGAAGTGATGAGAATGACCATAGGTGCTTAAGTGCTTTGGGTAGGCAGCAGCAGAGTTGTGCAGTGGAAAGGTTTTGAGGGAAAGGGAGAAAGCATTGGGGCAGACTCTTGGTGGACAGGAGAGGAATGCTGGGAAGAAACTAAGGACAGCTTTTGCAGGTGTGGCAACTTCTGATGCTTTATGTGATGCTGAATTTGATGCTTGAGGAGTGCATGTGAGGAGAGGAGGAAGAAAGGTCCAAGCATGTATCTGATTCCTGAAGGTATCCATTTACAGGACTGCAAATCAGTAGTTGAATCTGTGAGAAGAGAGATTTCTGGCATCATTCCTTATTGGTGTGTTAGCTGGCTGTCTTGAACATGCTGGACACTTTGAAGCCCACTGTAAAGACCTTTCAATTTGCTGCATGGGGAGTTAAAACCTTGTGGGGTTTGCTGTTTCTTTTTCCAGAGCTCTAGCTTGAATGTACTGGAGTGCACAGTTCAGTATTACTCCAAAGTTTAAGTATGTCCCTTCATATTTTATAGTCATTCTGTGGAGGATCCACATGCTGTTTTTAGCATTTGTGACTCTCTTGTGTATGTGGTGGGGTCATGGGACTTGCTGTGGAGAATATGGAAGTGGCATAGCTGTGCCATCAGAATTACTGTACTTTAGAAGTTCTCACACTTAAATAGTTTTGGTTTTTTTTATATTTTAAGCTGTCCACTAAAGGTCCCTAGCTATGTACAAATATAGTTGCATTTAATAGTAGAATTTGGCTATGGAAAAAGATGCTTCTAGGTCATCTAGATTATTGCTTCTGAAATGTTTGATTGAGCCTCCCTTCAGAAAATAGCATAGAACAGTACAGCCATCACTCAGTTACAGGAAATGCACACGAGCACATCTGTTTGGTACAGGAGGTAGAAGTCAAATGACGTGGGTTGATACTTAAAACCCAACTGGCCGGCATGTGGCTGTGGCTAACAGCAGGACATGTAATGTTCTCCTTCCTCAAGAACTGCATTTGTTTTGCACCAGATCCTCATAAATAGCTTGTTTTTGTTGCTCTGTCTCATAGACCTGTTTTTCAGTTCCTGGTAGTTGGAAGTGCCAAAATACTTTTGTTATTTCTGACTGTACCCGATTCCAGGCTTTGTGGATCAGGAAGCCTCCTGCCAGTTTCCTATGTTTTTATCTCAGTTTAGATCTTGTAGTGCAGCCTTCTGCCCCATGCATTTGTATTATCTTTCTGCTACATTCCTCTGTGTTGAGGTGCCATCCTGCTGCAGGGAATACCCACTCTTCAGAGAGAGAGATGCATTCTGCACCAGGCTGAAGTAACACATCTCCTTAACATTTCATCCTGCAAAAGAGGAGCAGGGATCTGAGCTGCTGTGCACTAACTGTCCTTGCATGCAGCTGTACAGCATAGCATCTGTCAGGAAAATATATGTATATCTGTATTCCTCAGTCTCTGGTGTAGGTAAGAGAGATGGACTGGTGGAATAGCTGCCTGGGATTGCTTAGCTCTCACCAGCATGTAGTGATACGCATTCTGTGGAGTAGCTGATGCACAGTACTTGCTGCTCCACAGTCTTCATGGTGAGGTGCAGTCCTCAGTGCAAACAGTCCCAACAAACCTCTTTGTGCAGTGCTCTTTATGCTCAAGTCCCATTTATTGTTGCCTTGCCCTCCGGCTGGGTTGAGAAGAGCTGAGCTCTGCTGAGCATGTTGTGTTGGCAGTGCAGCAGCCAGGACTCTTGTCCAATCTTTGTTTAAACGTCAAGAGCTGCAGCCTCCAATCCTCCCCCTGGGGACATGGGTCAGTAATTCTGACTCTCAGGATGTTTCTTTAATGCTAAGCCTAAACTTTTTTTTTTTTTTTTTCCTTCAATTTATCCCATTACATTTCTTCTCTTACAGACCCAGACTTTTGTCTGACTAATTCTGGTCTGCTACCTGTATATGACGAATGTAAACAACTTTGCATCTTAAAGTACGTGTTTATGTTACTATTAGTAGCTTTTCCCTGTAAGGGCAATTTTTTCAGCATGACTCAGTTTTTTGCATGTATATGTTACTTACATTGTATAGCAATTATTTTTAAGTAATCGATAAGATGTTGAGTGTTTGGCAGAATGGTTGGCACTACACACAAGCCAAATAGCTGCTGTGTTGGGTCACCATCTGGGTGCCTGGGGCCCAGGACTTCAGAGCATTTCATAAAATGTCTTGATGTTACTTGTTAGTTGCCTTATGAAACCTATCCTTCTAGACATCCTGCTGCATTGTTTGTCTGAAAGTGGGGTAAGCCGCTGTGGGAAATTGTTTTCCCAGCAAGTTTTAATTGGTTGCTGGGAATTACTAAATCACTGGCTGCTATTAAGAATAGGCTTGTTGGTGCGTAAAGGTGTCATGAAATAGTTTTGTGACAGTGGAAAGAAGTGAAGGTGCTAGAGAGTTGCAGGCTGGACTAAATGCTTTCAGTATCTGATCTATCTTAAGGTGAGTTGGACTATCTTTAGATTTTTACAATGAAATTTTGAATTTATACTGAATTACTTGGTTGGCTAAGCCAATGTGGAAGAGAGATAAAAATCAAGAAGCTGCAGAGTACTCACTGTAGTCAGGACTGTTTAGAAGCTTGTGAAGAAGAATAACAAATCAGTTTATTACAAGCAAAAGTCTAACACTGTTTGTACAAAGACTTTGTAGGGATTTTACAGGACTTTTCTTAAAGCTTACTGACTTTTTCTTTTCTACCTCTAGTCCTTGTAGGATAAGTATTGCCTGGAAGTAGCTCTTTAGTTAAATATGATGGATACTGTTTTGGTATTTGGATACTTATTCTGTTACGATTTTTTCAGAACTATAAGAGAGAAAGTACCATTACCTTCCTGTTTCATAATATATATATAATATTAAAAACTATTGGCTTTATTTCTTTTGCTGTCTGGGTAGTATTTTTTAAGAGATCTGTGTGATGTTTACTGGTAGTCCATGGGGAGCTGTCTGTATGTGCTAGATATCTGAAACAGTCTGTAAAAAACCCCAGGAAATTATAAAATTATTTTCTAATACCTTTCTCACCTAAGAAGTGGGATTATTTATGGAGATGTGAAACATCACAAGACCAGCTTTCTAATTCAGTTTTGAAAGTGATTTGTGATGATGCAAGTTATCAGGCAATCCATATTATCAGAAGCTAGCTAAGGAAGCATGGATTAGCTGAAATGCTCACAGCAATGTTTGTAGCTGCTGAGAAAACTGAGAGGATAATTACTAATTAGTTTCAAACAAGACAGGTGAATTAATAATTGCAATTAATGATGTGGGTGAAGGACTTCATTCATTCAATACTTGAATCAAGCTGGGTGGAGCTGCATGTCTACTTGAGAAGATGCTTTGAACTCAGATTTACTTTGTCAGATTGGAGAAGGAGTCTGGAAGTTGGATGGGGCTGAGCAGGGCGTGGAGGCAGCTCTGTGGCATAAAGGTTTGGCTGCATGCCTGCAGGCTGGGAGCAATGGATCCCAGCAGCAATAACTGCTCACAGCCAGGACTTGAGACAGCAGTCATGATAATGCAAAAGCAAATGCATTGGAGTTTATATGTAGGGTTATTATCTACAGATCATGTGACAGTAAAGGATATTTTTCTGTAAAGAGAGAATATAATTTTCTGTGTAGGGAAAGAGTCAGATGGGAGGCTTTGTCCAGGACATCACAGCTTTATACTGGTTTTATGTGTCAGCCCTGGAAGAGGGTGGTGGACATAAGCAATTAGAAGAATCAGAAATGTAGACAATATCCTAAAAGCAGAGGGTGAAAGAACTGGATTTTATTTAGTCTGCAGAAAAGACAAGGACCTACTGACAAGAGAGTTAAGCTGGTGTTCAAACTGTGTCAAGAAGAAAGAGATGAGATCATCAGGGTCCAGTGCTGGGAGAGACCTGGTAAAGGCTTGAGCAGCATGGGGAAAGGTGTGCTTAAAGTGCTGGGATAAATTTGGTGGCAATAAGGGTCACACAGCATGGAAGGGGCTTCCCTGGAGAGGCTGAGGAGCATCTGTTATGCAGAGTCTAAGTTCTTAGTTTTACCTGGCTGTACTTTTTCAGGACCCTTTTTTCTGTGACCATCTCTCTTTTTGCAAATGGTAGCACAGCATGTGGGATGGTTGATGAGAAAAGCACAAAGCTCTATTTTCTACCAGTCCAATTCTTGTTTTGGTGGCTTAGCTGTTGGTAAGCACTGTGGTAAATTACAAAGAGAGCAATAATATAACAGTAGTGATAACTACAAAAATAGATCTGTGTTCCAAGTGGCCTTCTGTTGTTATAAGTTGTATTTTAAGAAATAAATCTTGCTGATGCTTTTTTCCCTGGTGACACTTAGTTTCCAGGCAGTATTTATGAAAAGCTACTGTGCATTTCTGAGTTTGTTTTGTGTATCTATGCTGTCCTTTAGTTCTTATAATTTTTTTCTGTTTCTTGACGCCATGTTTCTGTTGTGGGCCATTACTTTTTCAAATGCACCTGGAAAGTAAGAGTTAAGTCTGTTGGCAGTCTGTGTGGAGGGGAGGGTGAGCATCTTCTGTGCATTCTTTACCCTGCTCCTGAACTTGCTGCTGACAGGGAGGTTGGTATTCTTCCATTTTTTTTAATCTATTAGGGAAGAACCCCTGATCATTGATTTGAGGTGACTTAATTTAGTGTTTCTCAATCAATATGTTAAGACCACTCTTAGAACAAGGAGGGGGGAAATAGTATTTTGTGGGAGAAACTGTATTTTTGATCCCATTTAGTATATTTGTTCATGATGGTGAAATAGGTAAAGTTGGGAGTGAGGTTTATGACTGTATACTGTAAAGATTAGAGAAAGAAAAAAAATTTTAGTTGAACCTTCCAGCGTTTCAGAGTTCATCTTTTCATTTGACTGAGCAAATAAACGTGTTTTTAATGAAGAGTTCAAAAATATATTAGTTTTGTGGTTCAGCTGGGAGGCAAAAGCTGTGGTTTTGTTCACACTTAAAAGTTGTAGGCTGTGTTGCATTTTAATGATGCCATTTGAGCTGCCACAACCAGGGCTTTGCTTGTGTTTCTATGGAAAACTTATATTAAATGGGTTCAATCGGGACATTAAAGAATTATCCCATAATGAAGTATGTCATAAGAAAAATTCATTCTAAGTCTTGTTTTGAAAGCTTAGCCAGCCATTTATTAATTATTTACTGATTTTCTTCACTTGCCCTCCCTCCCCCAGTGCATTTTGTGAGTGAGGCTCTTGGCATTTCTTAGCTGGAGGGTAGAGACAGAGTACCAGGTGGGGTAGTAGCAGGCAGAGCAGCAGGGGGCTGTTAAAGGGAGCCCCTCTGGTCACCCCCACTCCCTGTGTGCCAGGTGTTTCTGCTGCCCCTGAGCTGGCTTTTCACAGACCCTGTGGATTGCTCTGGGCCATGTGTGTGGTGGTTGGTGGTGGTGGTGGCAGAGTGTGTCTGCTTATCTCAAGTTAAAAACCCAACCCACATAGTGTGATTCATGTTTCAACAACCTTGGCTCTGGTACTGCTTTGATCTACAGATATTCTTGTGTTGCTCAAAGTTAATTGCTTAATGTGGGGTATAGCCAGAAAATGTCAGGAAAATGGGAAGAAGAATTTAGGAAGATTTAAAAAAACAAAACAAAAGAACAACCCCAACCAACCAAGCACCTCTGTTGCTCCCCTGAAAAAAAAAACCAACAAAACCCAACAAACAAACAAAACACCAAACACACAAACACAAAAGATGCCCAAAAATGAAACTTCAAATCAAAGAGAATTAGTAGAGCCAAAACTTCAAAATTTTGCATAGTCAGCATACAGAAGCTGTAATATATTATGTGTTCCCCCTCTGCCCCCCAAATTGTAAGGAAATGTTTTCCTTTGATGCCACAGCCTAAGTTGAGCAACAATAGTTGTAATAAGTAATGGGATCTGTGCCACTCCTCAGTGGATGGGTGGTTGTATCTTTCTTGTACTCCAGATGGGTGGAGGAGTGCAGATGCTTGAGTATGGTGCTGACACTTTGGCCAGAAACTGCCTTATTTCAGTTAGAAAAACATTGTTATATCCCCCTTTTAAATTCTTTTTCTTCTTGCAGGGTCTGCAGTTATCACTTCCTTGGGTTTTGCAGGCATTTTTGCTCTCTAATACTTTCTTCCACAGCTCATAGCTGTCCTGTTTTTGTTAACTTTTTGCTCCGAGGCATGGGGTGGACTGCCTGCTGGGACAGCCCCTGGTGGGGCTGCTGACATCTCTGAGGAGTGCTGCAACTCATCTCTTGGGTGTGACGGCTTTAATGCCTTTGCCATGTGCATTACAATGGGGCACAAAACATACATGTGCATGATCCTGCAGGAGGGAATGTGGGCACTTGGTGGAGGGAAAAAATTCCTTCTATTCCCATATTTAATGTTGCTCAAGGCTCAGGACTAGATTAAAAAGGGCGAGTAAGCAGAATCCCTGCCAGGGAAGCTAAGCTATTCAGGATTATCAAGGAGAGGTCTGGAGGAATGTCGTGAGGAATTAAATCAGGAGCCACATGGAGCTCTCCCTCTATGCTTATTTTATTTGCCCTCCTATGAATTTCTAAGCATGTGTGGTTTATAGAAGAAGACCCTCTTGAATGAAGAAAGCATCAGTGTATAAGCAGAAATCAATACCTTAAGCCAGTTGAATAAGTGTGCATCTATCTGAATATGTTTATTGAAGTGTTTTTATTCCAAAACAGGATAGAGAAAATACTAATTAAAATTTCATTTTGTTGATAAAGTTGGTTCCCATTCATGTTAAAAGGATGGCAAAATCTACTTTGAGAATATTCTTATGAATTTGTTTTTAGCTTATTGCATTTCTATCATAGTATGTGCACATATAGCTGATACATTTCATTTTTCTATGTATCAAATGAGAATTGTGGAATTTAAGGCTTTATATTCTGGGCATATAATTTGCTTGGGAAAGTTGCAATAAAAATAAAATGCAACCTTCACTTACTTGCCAAAAATTAAATTGTAGCTCAGACATGAAATGCCTGATGTCACTCCTTCTACCTTTCATTTTTTTAGGAGCTTGTGATGTGATCAGCTGAAGTGAAAACATCTACCTCATGACCTGGCATGTAAGTGAAGGAGGAACTGATACTTAAAAATAAATAAATAAATGTGTGTGTTGGTGTTTACAATGTGTAAATTGAATCTATATACCTTCAACTTTCAGATATCACCTTTTAAATGAAAGCTTTCTGAATTTTAAAGGAATATAAAGTCTTTTAAAGGGGAGGAAGTCGTAAAAGAAGCTGTTAACAGTAACATTTCAGCCTGCAGGATTCCTTAATAATCTCAGTTAAAATCTCTCTTATGTATCCCATAATGCTTAAAATGCTGGTAGGCATAGATGGAATAATTTTTACCTTACCTCAATATTTACATGTGCTGCTTCTACTCCTTTTTCTTCCCTGCTTCTTTTCTTGATATAAATTCTGATAGTTGTGATGAATGCATACTACACATGGTGATACCCTTCTTAAAATTAAATACTCTGCTTGTGCAGAAGATTTAGATTCTTGATATTCTCAAGATACTTCATAGTGTACTTTCTGCAGCTTTGTGACACTTCTATTTTATTCCCTTAAGTAAGCAAAAATATTTCAATCCTCTGCAGAGGCATTTTTAGATTTTTTCTTTTTGTCTGCCCATTCTACTTTTCTTTTATGTGGCTTAGAGGATTAAAGTGCAGTCAATGCTTTGAGGGGCCAATGTCAGCAGTGAGCTGAGTGTTCCTAATTGGTGCCAACACCTGTCCCTCATTATGAAGCCTTGTTCAAGCTGTCCGGTGAACCGAGGTAACCGGTCTCCCTTGCATGTCTCTAATGTGATTATAAAGCCCTCTCCTCATGCAAGTTTTATTACTTATTCAACTTTTGGACTGATGTGGAAAGTGAAGCTAAACTGAGCCATTTGGCTGGCTACCAAAGATCATAAGGAGTGGTAAAGAGAAGGGATTCACCTATCTTAATTTCAAGAATTTTAGTTGAAAGCTTGTTTCTGTTTTGACTGTTTTTTGTTTTTTTTTTTAAGGGGGGGAAGAGCAGAACTGTTTTTTTAGGTTTTTTTTCTTCATTTTCAGCATCAAATACTCTGAATTTAGAGACCAGATCTACAGACTCCAACTGAGCTGTGAACATCTGAGTGCAGCTGCTATTGTGCATAACCCATTGATTTTCTGCAAATAGAGCTTTGGCCTTGACTACTCTTGCACCATTGCTTTGTCTTCGAGGGGTCAGGGCTTAGCAATTCTTTTCTACACAAAACCAGCGTCAGCCTCTCCTCCCACCTGATTCTGTACTGTTAGCAGAGCTACAATGCATTGTGCTTTGCCATTGCAGTTGGAAAAGATGACCTCAGACAGATTTCACCAATGAAGTTAATGGCTCAGATCAGATGGATCACTATCATGTTTGGGCTTTACAGGCAAAAGTTTAAGCATGGTTATATCTTTCTGAGTGGTTTAAGTAAGTTTTAAAGCATTTAGCTTGCAGAATTCAAGTGTGCAGCAATACAGTGCTGGCTGGAGGTTTTGGATTATTTCCTTATGAGGAGGAGAGAGACAGAATAACTTCAGATGTGTATCTTGGAAAGGTTTGAGATAATAAACCTGTAAGAATCACATGAGAGCACTGTTAGTTACCCAGATTTGGAAAACTGTAAGAATAAATGAAAGTGGAGTGGATTCTTAAACTTGAGACATGGAATTGGAAGTCTAGTTATTAAAGGGGTTGGATCTCTGCAGAACAGAAGAGAACCCAAAAGAAAATCCCAAGTGAATAAGGCCTAAAGATGGCTGTATTTGTACAACTCTTTATTTAATTTCTTCTTAAAGAAGAAAAACTAAAAATCAACAACTCAAATATACTAGGAATGATCTAGTCTTTTACTTAATTATTTTGATCAGAATAGTTTTGTAAACTGCAATCAACAAACTTTAAGGGCAATAGTATATCAAGTGTCAGAATCTCTGCTGACTGTGCTTATCACAATCAAACCTCTGCAATATGCCATAGCATGGAGTTTCTCAAAGTCATTTTGTGCATAATGAGGTGTTTTTTTTTTCCCTTCACTTAATTAAGTTTCTTTTTAATTTTTTTTTCCTTGTCTCCTGGGCCATGAGAGGCTATGAGTAGTTGCTTTGTTCTGTTGCTTCTCTTTGCCACTTAAAACAGATCTCCCCTCTTCTTCATCCTCCTTTCACAATAGTCTCAGTCTACTTCATCTCTTACCCTTAAGCCATGACAAACTTTTCTTAGGGCTGTAGTTGGGGGTTTGCATTTTGCAAATACTGCTCCCATGGTCTTGAGGGAGCTGGAAGATACTGCCTTGCACTTAGCCTGAATGAGTGATACACTAATGTTGCTCATCCATAAAGCTTTCCCTGTACCGCTGAGTGGGAGTAGCAAATGAAACCAGACAGGCTTGTGTCAGTGCTTGTCACTGCTGCTCTTGGGCCTTCCCAGAAAGATGCTTCTCTTTCATCAATGTGCTGTTCTCCTCCTACACTAGTTTGCTACAGGTGGTTTGGGAATGTCCAAGTATGGTATTTTAAGAGACATTCAATTAATGTGTGTGTTTTCATTGTCTTCAGACCTACAAGTGTCTCACAGATGCTGTGGTGTGACTGTATATGTATTAACTGGAAACCATAGTCAATGCTGGGATAGGCCAGCAGAACTCTGACTCACTGGCAGGGGTGTCTGAGGGAGCAGCTTCACATGCCTGATCTGTGATTTGCTCCCAGATCACAGCTCCTGTGTGAAGATCCAGTCACTTTTGGTGTTGCAGTGCTGGGGAGGTGGATGGCCAGGGTCTGGGGTGGCTTTATTCTGCCCCAGTCAAGTGCAGCCTTGATTGTGCCTTCTCTCCTTTGCAGAGCCCCTGGTAACTGGTACAGCTGCAGTCTGCCCCATGTCCTGCAGCTGGGTGAGGTAAGAGCCTGCAGAGAAGGCAGCTTCTTTACAGGACTGTGAAAACCTCCCTGACCCGGTGGAGTTGCATGTACAAAACGTAACATCTGCTGGTTTTGCATTGCATCATGGAGTCTTAAGAGTGATGCTGCTGTGAAGGTGGTTTGGTTTGTTTTGTTCAGTTTCATAGTTGTGCTTTCAGTTGGAACCTTTTTTTCTATTTCTCAGCAGAGATTTTAATGCTGCTCTTGACAGCATGGGATCTAATTGCAGCAGCTGCAGCATTTTGTAGCTCTTGACCTATGAATAAAAATGGTGGAACACCTACCCATTTCCATGGCTTGTAGACATTTTCATTCTTGCCAGTAGAGGAGTGCAGAGTGGACAAGATACCTGTTTTGGAAGCAGACTCATTACCTCACACCTTGGCAGCTTTGGAAGGTCAGCTGTGATAGTTCCTTATCCTCAGGGGGTGATCTCATCTGCTTTCAGAGTCCACCCATTCAAGTCCCCATGTTCTTTGTGAACCACCTTGTGGGTTGGCACCTTTTCTCCTATGCCAAAAAAGCCACCTGCATCAGCTTCAACACAGCTTGAGAAGGACATGTTTTCTACTAGGAGCAGTAGAATAGTGATGGTCTAGTCTTACTCATTTAAATCTTGTTTATTTCCGCAGAACAGATAAGGAAGGAGGAATTTAGAGGACTGTTAATGGTCAGTCCCAATCAATGTGTCCCCTCATTAAAAAATATTAAAGTATTTTGGCTTCATTTGGCCATTTGATGAGAAATTGAACCTTACCTGGTTTTCAGAATGTATTTCTTGACTGTTTTCCCAAACAAGATGTGACATTTTTGAAACCTTGGGCAAATAGAATCATCCTTTCCTATTTTCAGGATAGCATCAGCCCCAGTGGACAAGTCTTATTTAGTTATTGCTGCAACTCATGTTATGACAGAGAAAAAAATCCTTTTTTTTTGCCTCTACTTTGTACATAAAAATGGACAAACATCAGTTGACCACATTATCTCTTTCATAATGTTTTTCCCCAGCTCAGTTTGGTGATATAGAGAAACCTGGAGTGGTATTTATTTTTATAAATCTTTTTAAAATTTATCTCTTTGAAAGACCCTCTGTGTCCTTTGTTGTGCTGTATATTATAGATTGTAGTACATAACATTAATCTAATTGACCAGACATTAAAATGAATTTAAAATCATTAGCTATTAGGACAGATTTTTTTTTTTTGTCTCTTCGAAGGGTTCTTTAAACTAGAAAGTATTTTAAGAAACCTAATATTAGCTATTTTCTAATGCTGTGATGTTTTAACATGGAGAATCAAAATACTAATGCAGTTGCATATATATGTGTTGTATGAAATGCTAGAAAATGTAGTAGAAAGTTAGTATTCAACCAGAGATTTGCAATATTCCAAATACTGTTTAGAGTTCTGGCTGTGACAGTACATTCCCTTTAATTGTTCCTACCCAATGATCCCCAGTGCACTCTTTATATTTGAGGAAAACTTTAGCATCCAGATTGTTTATTTCAGCTTGTAAATGACAGCCATTTCTTGTCAGATAAGGAAAGAAATTATCAACCTAATGTTTCCTGAAGGAAAATATTTGTGTTCTTGCTTTCTTTGACTAGAGTATGAAGATGCATATTGATGTTTTCTGCATTTTACAACCCTTCAGGATTTGTGGGTGATGCAAAATTTGGTTAGATTCTTTAAAGCATTATAAGCAAGGAAAAAACGAGTCAAAACAGATATTAAGTGCAGGCTGCTGTTGTTGATTATTTTATTTGAGATTTGAAAAGAACAAAGCAAGAACAGTGAAACCTACTTTAATATATTTATTAGCAAGTACAAAACAATTAAATTATTATTTTAAGCAATTGTTTTGTAGGATATAAGAAATTTTGCCTATGCTATTAATTGAAAAGTTGTTTTTCATGATCCCAAATAGTGCATACATTTCTAGATCCTTCCTTCTTTGATAATATCCTAGCTGCAATACTGGTTCCTGCACCTGTATTTTGTCATGAAAGCATGCATAAGTACAGCTGAAGTACAGAAAAAGATACAAGTGGGCAACTGCTGGCAGCATCAGGCAGAGGGTACAAACTGGGGCTTCACTTGAACTAGTCTAATACTGGCTATTGCTTAATTTTTTGATTAAGTAGTGACACTTTTTTGTCCCTGTCTGGCCCCTCCCTGCAGTTTCATCACTGTGCAACAGCAGAACAATACTTAGTGCATCACAGGGATTTTTTCTGATTTTTCTTCTGTTTGTTTCCACATGTGCATCAGCGGGAAGGGCAGTGAGTGGCAAGGTCACAGAATATGTGCTTGGGAGACCTGGGTGCAGCTGCCTGCTGATGCCGCAGGCTCCAGCGTGATGTATGGCTGCTCTGCACTGCAGCTCTGAAATGTCAGGGCTTTCAGTGCTTGCTTAATATGAGCTTATCATGAGGGTAGATATGGTGAAGACTGAAAAACACTTAGAGCCAAGGTAACGTGAATCATACCAGTTCTTAAAATAGAAAGCCCCAGCTAAGCGCGCAGAGGTTTGTCTGCTCAGTCGTATTGGTGAAGCTGCTCCTGTTTCTCACCAGTGCTTGGCATGCCCATCACTGCAGTCTCCTTGCAGACACAGGGCATGAGGCAGTCTTTGGGTGTCAAACCTCCTGGGCAGCCAGCCCCTTGTTTGCCCAGCTTAGCATGGGGTGGATAGGATGACCTATTCCAGTCCATTTTTGTAGCAGTGCATCACATCAGTCTTTATTCAAGGCAGACATTGTCCTTGGCTTTGTTCAGTGGGCTTTGTGGGGTTTTCTTTTCTTCTTTTGTCCCTTGGTTCTTGAATGTTTTGGTATTAAGTCAGCTATGAGTTATCTTCTGAGGAAGCCCTATAAACAGGCAGAACATGATCGATAATTGCATTTCCCCAGCTAAGGGCTCTTCTGAGGCAATGATCTTCCTAAGCATGAGTAACTGGGGTCGGTGCTTTTCCATGGCACTTGGTGCAGGTGCAGTTAAAGGCTGTGAGCTGGCCCTTGCCTCCTGGGTGTTTCCTTCAGGGATCAATTAGCTGCTGTGTTCTGTCCAACAGCCAACAAGAGACAGTTTATGTGATGTTGAGCAGAGGAAGTGAGAGCTATAGTGGCATCCCTCTGTTACAATGTCCTGCTGGACACACTCAGCAGATGTTGCTTGTGTTCAATATCACTGTGACTTTCCTGTTGGGAACTTGTTCCTCATTTCAGCATGCTGGGGACTTCCTTGCTTCCCCAGGGAGGGACCTACAGCAGCAAGATGGACCTGGCTGGGGTGGGCAGGCACAGTACCTTGCTGAGGGCCATGACTCCCTTTCTGAGGGATGCACTCTTATTTTAGCCTTTTCCCTGCCTGGGAGTGATGCCAGGAGGAGGGTAAGAGGGAATGGGAGGTGGGTGTGAGGAGTTGTACCAGGCTGCAGCCAGGCAGACACACTTCAGGCATGTAAGTGTGGTGATGCCAGGCAGCACCAGACTGGCTGTGGTTCTAGGGAAGACAGTGATTAGTTTCTTTTTTTATTTTATATTAAAAGCAGAGTTGCATTCAAATACAATATGGTGTTTTGAAGGAAATAATTTTGTGTGTCCAAATCTCTGCTACTGCTTTAGGAAAATGATAGTCCTGTTAATAAACAGCTGGTATTGAACTGGTGTTGTGTTCAGGGATAGAAAATTGATGATGAGGACTGAAGCAGAGAGTATCTCAGAACCACATATACAGTCGTGCTATTTGCTTGAATTAATGACAGTCTGATGTTGTATATTTTTGTTTTAATTGACTCTGCCCAGAATCAGTATTGTCTTTGGGATGCTAGTGCTAAAACTGTGTTTAATGGACAGAAATGTCAGCCTGGCCCACCTGGCTGTTCTGGGTACAGGCCAACATGTGTAGCTTGCCTCAAAGATGAAACTAAGGCTGCTCAGTCACTGCTGAGTGCCAGGAAAGCACTGGGAAGACACTGGAGTTTAATTTCTTTGTAGAACTCTTGGAGAGTTTCTACTGAGGTAATGGTGACATTGCATGTATTGCTGGTGATTTGTTCTTCTGAGGATTTCTGGTTTTTAACAAGCTGCTTGATGTGAGGCAATTTAGAAGGCCTCTGGTGTAAATCTGCTCCCCTGCCCTCGCAGTGGATCAATGCATGGATGTGGTACCAGAAATTAAAAACTGTACTTCTGTTTTCAAGGTAAGAAAGTTACTTGGAGTGTGCTGTATTTTATTGTGTCATCAAAGTGTGTTATAAATATGAAGTAGCATCACTTACCCTCTTTTTGTACGTGGAAGGCAAAGTGATGGTCATTAAATACTTTGCACTAGACTGAGTGATGGATCATCATGGTAGAAGGGCACATGAAATGATGTCAGGGTTCCCTTTTGGCCCATAATACATAACAAATGTGTGTGTGTGATTATATTTGGGATTTCTTCATCCTAGTTTTATGATCTATCAGATGACTTCAGTCCAGAATTTAACAATTAAAAAAAAAAAAAATTCAGGGGATAAGTCATGTTGGAATATGATATTTTGGACCTTTTTTCCTTCTTATTTTTAAACCTACAGTAGCTTTGAGGCAGCTGCCAAGTTACTTTCTATAAAGAGGTAATGTACAAGGAAGACAGAGTTTGAGACTCTTGTTGCTACTGCATTTCATATAGACCCATGTTATTAGCTAGATTCCTGTAATGTGCACTTCCTTGCTTGCTACAATTATTTATTGCCTAATGACTAAGCACATGCTGGTACTGCTGCTTCTAAAAAGTGCATCTTTATTAGAATGCTGATGCATTCCTCCTTTGTTGAATTACATACTATTATGTTAATCAAGTCTTAGTATGAAATAGTAGCAAGAAATATTTTATTTTGTGGTGGGCCCAGAATAATCTTCACAAAATACTTCATTGTTTTATAATGAAGTTAAATAAATTAGTTAGGAGAGGCTAGGATAGATGTGGTCACTCTATTATGGACTACTTGAGTAGAGTAGGAGTATACTACAAATTTTTAAGAATTTTCTGGTTAGAGTGAAATAAAAAAAGCAATCACAGAATAGTTAAGGTTGCTACTTTGTTTGCTGAACATCCTCTTCTGTGAATTGTTTAACCTTTCCAACCTTTTCAGTGTAGCAAATATTACTACACTGGGTTCTAAGTGAGTATTTTTTCCAGTTACTGTAGCCTTTTCGTGAGATTGAATAGGTTATTAAAAATAATAATAATAAACCCAAACACAAGTGATCACTCTTCCTCTAGTTATTTGAAAGGTTGTATTAACTCTATTCATATTTCATAATTTCCCTGGCAGTTGACTATGAAATCTGACCTATTTAAATGGTTTTACTGTACTCCATTTCCTGGAGACCTTTCAAGATAATTTGCTTCCTAATCTAAATTTAACAGTTACATAAACCACATTTTGGAGACTTGGAAATTGCTACCTACTGCCTCTGCCTTTTTTTTCTGTAGACAAGCCATATTGTAAAAATGTAAGTACAGAATTCTAATCTGAAATTTGCATGTAGCCTGTCATTGGGTTTTCATACATAGATACTGTTTTTCTTTTGAATAAAATAAAGTAGGTTACTTTTTGTCCCACTTGAAAATTTCCATAGTGTTGTGGCCAATTCCATTTTTATCAGGCTATTTTAAGATGTGAAGAAGTAAAATCTCACAGATCTAAGATACGCTTACTTAATAGTTTCTTGAATTTTCTGGTTCTGTTTTTTCAATCTCTGTAGGTCCTAGCAGGTACTGGGTAGGGTATGGATGTGTTTAACCTTTGTCTGCAACAGACTGAAGCCAGGAAGCACTGCTATTCCATAGAGATACTGTTTTGTTCAGAAATCTTGCCTGGCTTTAAAGATTCCTTTTGTGCTCTTGTCACTGATTTCTTGCCTAATATGCTGCACAAATACAGACTCAATATGATATCTCATCCTTGTGTCTGCTGTTACTGATGAACTATCCAGAGGAATGCACTAGAGAAAGAGGCTAAATGTAGTAGTTTATTTGGTAAATTTAGTTGTTTATACTGATGCAAATTTAAAATGAAAAAATATTGGTCTTGTTTCTGCAGAGATTTGATATGGATTTTGTTTTGGATAAGGCTCTGAAATTTTGTTACCTGTCTGCTAGTTACATGTGCTGCTTGAGTGATTTTTTTTGAGTAATCCATGGTAACTAGCTTTTCAAAAGAGGGAAGTGCCTTAAGTCAGCAGAACATTGATTTTCCTCAGGGGCTGGAGAGAATGGTGGTAGAGGCAAGGGGTTGCTGCTTGTTCTCTTTAGCAGTGCAGATACTTGGAATAAGAAAAAAGGAGCAAACATAACTTGGAAATTATTAATTACAAAACATATCTGTTGGATTTTTGCAAATATCAGTGTTGCTCTCTTAAGATTCTTGCACGTGCTGGCTGAGGTGTTGATTCCTCTTAGCTTAGGATCCATGTTTTAATTTCAGCCAGGTGCATGCAGGGTGGCTTTTTCCTGGCTTTCCTTAAAAGTGCAGTGATGTGTTGGATACAATCATCAGTTCTGTCTCCAGGGCAAAATTCCCAATATGCACAGAAACCTTCTGGAAGCCAGGGAAAGCTGGCAGCACAATGTTGCTGTCTGTGGCTGAGGTTTTTCCTGGGGTTGTTTTCTGTTTAAATACACAAAACGGTTCAGGGCATCCTGACCTGTGTTCAGTTGTTAAGGTGACAGCAGGCAATGAGGCTGATTTCTCTTTTTTAAAGTTACAGTTCATGTCTTAAGCTGTTTCAAGCAGATTGGGCATAAATGTGCAGCCATGGCTTGGCAAATCAGAAGTACAACAGGTGCAGAATGTGGTTCAAGTTTAGGAATAACTCTAGTAAGTCATATTAAAAACAATGCCAGCAAATGTTTCATTGCAGTAATTGCTTGGAGAGTTGAACATCTTTTTCCTTGTGACATGATGATTTCTTACTGGTGCTTCTGTTTTTCAGTTTTCATTTAGAAGATTCCTAAAGGCTGGCATCTTCAGAATTTGTATACATTGTCATACAGGTGATTAATAAGATGTTAGTCCCTCTGTGAATTAAAAAAAGAGGGGCAAAAATACTTAGTATATTATGTTTGCATTTTTAATTATAATTTTCGATGTAATCTGTACTTGCCTATAATGTCTGTGCACTCTTCAAGTCCATAGCTAAAGCATCCTTACTTACTTTCTAAAATAGAAATCATGATCCAGTGACTGCAAAACAAGGATTTTCTCCAGGCATTTGTGGGGAGGTCGTGGAGCCACATCTCTCTTGCTCTGCAACAACCTTTCAATCTTAAGTTGCTTTACACTCCCTTATCTTGTACATTGAAACTGCTGGAGAGTGTGACTTAAAACTTAAGTCTGTTCAATCAAGAAGTTCAGGATGCTCATTTGCAAAACTCCAGGACAGACTGAAGGATGCCAGTCTGCTTTGGGGATTTTGGACTGAAGCTGGGAAAGGTTGACATCAATTTTCATGAGTGGGGGGGAGGTGGGGATGTTCCGTATTTCTCTGAATTGAGCAGCTGCTAATTCTGCCATTCTTCAAAGGCAGGTGAAGTGAGGCAGGAGCTTTCCCACTGAATGGATGTTACTTTGGAATCCTTCTCTAGTGTCTAGGGAATGGAAGCATCATTATGAGGGAGCTTTTCTGATGAGCCCTGATGCTTTGGGGTGGGAGTGAGCTGAAAGTTTTGTGACAGTCCCAGTGTGCACAAGTGTGCAGCAAAGGGGTTCTGTGATGAAAGAGAAAAGTGAAATCCCCTGTAGATATGGTCTCTGTTGACTGGTGCTGAGGCTCTGGGTCTCCTGCATCATGTGGGGGCATTGGGTGAACTTGTAGCCTGTTAGGCACTTAAACAACCTCACTTACCAAACACAGCACACCTGTAATTTATTGCAACTGTCAATTTTGATACACTGTTGATGTGGTTAATATTGCCAAAAAAAAATCAGGTAGGAATCCAGTACTATTACTATTCAGTGACTACTTTTTCTGTTTCTGTCTGCTATCATGGAGGTGTAAATCTTTCCTGAGCTGCTACAAACCCAGTTCTCAAATAACAGCTTGCTACTTTTGTTTAGTGTGTGCATGTTTGTTTTTCTACTCTCATGGAGTTGTTGGCACAGGTTCTGTTCTAAAGTTTTTGTTACACTTGCCATTTCTCTGTAAGCTGTCTTTGAAGCGTAGGCATCTCTGCTCTTCTTTCCCAGTTGCCCAGGCAGAAGTCCAGGCTTCCTGGGTGTTCTGTCCTGTAGTTGTCTCTCTCAGCCTCATATTTGACCCTACTTTAATTGAATGCTCATGTTATGCTCTGCAGATAGTTGTCCTTAGTACAGAGTGAAAAGATTTTATTGCTGCGTGTTTGTATAGACTCTTAGAGATGGGAATTGCCTGCTATAAGCTTTCATCTCCTTTTAACAATTGCTCAAAAATTCACCTCAATATAAAACCAAAGCAAAAAGGAAGCACTGGAATACTGCTTAGCTCACCTAGATACTTCTTTGTTGTCTTACAGTGTCTCATAATGTACCTGATAGTCTTTAAGCCAGGTTGTTTGGAAATGAAGCCTGCCAGCAGATAAGTTGTCATGAGCAGAACTTGAATTTTTTAGGGAGACCTGCACACTCCAAGGGACTGGGCTTAGCCTAGAGTGCAAGCTCTCAAACAGGCAGTACAACTTTATTTGCTCTTGATTAAATCCATGCCTTTGAATTTTGCAAGATGGCAATATGAAAGTAGACTTCTAGACCTGCCTTCAATACCCTGCAGCAAACTCAAGTCTGGTGCCCTCAAAACATGTAAAAAGACAAGTCCTCCTGACCCAAGTGCCTTCTACATGTCAAACAGCTTTTGTCCAAGAGCTTTGTAGAAGTTTCTTCATCTTTACAAGCTACCTTGCATTGCTCACTGGAAGCAAAGCCCTGTGCTCTTTTGAGTATTGAATTTTTGATGTTGCTCTTTCCTTGGAGACTGGTCTGCACATATAGCATGGCTGTCTTGTCTCCCCTATGTTGCCTGAGCTGGGAGAAGATGAATTCATGTGAAATTATTTGTTATGTAATAGAATTTTATACCTTGCTTAAGTGATGATGCAAGTGACCTTTGGCCTCTGTCTTTCTGTCTTCCCCTCAGGTTAAATACCTGACTCAGGAGTTCTGTATCTGCTTTCTTGAAAACTGGAAGCATTGCTTCCTTTGTCAGCTTTCAGGAGTGTGGGCAATGTCTTTTTTTATAATAGGTTGAAAGGATTGATTTCAACTTCAACTGATCACTGCATTTAGATTCAGGAAACTCACTCTCTTAAATACAAAGACTGCTGAAATTTTCCACTAAATTAAACACTTGTGCTGCAAACCATTCAATTTCAATCTCTTCAAAGCCTTTGGACTGGCTTCTCTTATCTGGAGATCTTGTTTATCCTGTGGTATTTGGATAATCTCAAGACCCATTGTACAGTAACTAATGTGGAGTGCTTATCAAATGGGATATTCAGTTGCATTGCTTTTTTTTTTTAATAGCATGTGGTTATGTTTAAGCAATGAAACTGCTTACATTTCAGGTGTAGTCAAGCTGGAGTACTGCAGACATTCAGGTTCAGCTATCTGTAAGCTACTTGAGTGTATCTTCTGCTTAAAAACAAGCTAAAAAATAGAGTTCTTGTATATACCTGCAGAATTGCATTTTTTACTTCTTTTCTCTATCAATTTTTCTCATTAAATCCATTGCAAATATAGGGATTTTTATTTACTGCTATTAATTGTAAGCTGTTATTGAACCTTAGTTAAGAAACGTAAGTAACATTGAATATTGTAGCGTGGCAGGACTAATAAGAATGTATATGGATTTTTCTTGGCACTTGTTTAGAGTATATAAGTGATAACTGTTATGATTTTTCTTCTATTAAGTAGAGGTGCAGAAAGTTCTTCCCCTCTTCCTGTAGCATTACATGTTTGAAAATTGATTTCAAAAATTTCAATACCTTTTTTTAATGCAACTGGTGCAGTGCCACTGAGGAATTTCTCAGTGATGCTCTTGATCACTTCTCAAACTTCTGTAAACCACATTGCTTGTGTAATAAATGGTGATCAGATGATTTAAATTATATCAGTCACTGCTTTCTATGATTGTCGCTATTTAAAATCTGCCTTTTGCTTTGCATGGATGCCTTAAGGTTTCTTTGTGCTTTTTTGTTTGTTTGTTTGTTTTTTAAGGTGTTAGATTTCTAAATCCTTGCCTTGCTGTGCATCCACCTTATTTCCTGGCCTCTGCTTGTCTCTCAGCTAGCTACTGCCACCATGGCAACTCTTCCTCCAGCTGAACAGATGGGACATTGAGTCGAGCAGTGCACCGCTCATGCCCTGCCGGGAATCAGCTGGCGGGTTGCACTTCTTTCTGCAAAATTAAAAGCAAGCTCTGCCCAGCAGAGGCATGCTGGTTTTGAGGGTCCTCAGTTTCACAAACACCACTGTGATCTAACAGTTGCTTGCAGAAATAAAACATAGTGACTGAACTGGGATTATTTCTATGCCTGAGACCTCTTCAGAGGAGCTTTGCCTTTAGTGTGGAGGACTTGGCATCAGCCAGCAGCCTTTGATTTTCTGGTAGAACGGTTGCCGTCAACTTTTTTTTTTTTTTTTTTTTCTTTTTTCTCTTTAGGATGCGTCAGGATGAAACGCCACAGGCATCTAAGCACCAGTGACAGTTCAGACAATGAGAGTAAGTAATACCTGCTAGTTTTTCTTTGGTCTATCACCCCCTTGTGGTTTTCTTCTGTGGTTTGAGGGCAAACCATTTCACCTCTTAAAATTCTTAAAAAAAGGTTTCTTGATTGATTGATTTCTTTTTGCATTTGTGGTCTTTGGTGTTCTGAATCACATTACAGAAGGAAAAATAAGGCAAAGGATCTTATAAGGGAAGTTTTGAGTATGCTTAGAATTTCAAGAGAGACTTAGATATCTTTCTCATTCATAGCTGGCAAGAAGAAATTTGTAATCAAGAAAAATTTTACTGCCCAGGGTTCTATTCTGTGATTCTTATTTAAAAAAGAATCCTCTTGTCTCGTGGTATGCAGAGCTTCAAAGTTAAGGTAGTTGGGGGTGGCAAGTTATTTGAGCATTAATGTGTTAGAATTATAATCAGTATATTGTTCAGTTGTCTGATATTGGTTCTTCAATTTAGTAAAGTTACATTTTAAGTGTTCCTTGGCAGACATCTACCTGAATATCTTCCCATTTTATCTGCAAGAAACCCAAAACAGAAGTACTCTGTGTGGCTGGGTCTTGTTTGTTTCTTATAAACCTGTGCCTATCTATAGCTCTATACATAATAATGATTCATTGTCATAGTCACTGCAAGTCATTGATGAATTTTCTGCTGAAATAATGTTTTGCCAGAAACAGCTAAGATCACGCTATGGGATTTTTGCATCTCTCATTAGCACATTTTAATATCATTGCTTTGTTCTTTAGTTTTTGTTTTTTGGAGGGTTTTTTTAAGCATTTTCAAATTCTGTTTTATTCTTCCTTCCACTTTGCTAGAAGGGAACTAAATGAAGGAAAGCAGTCTATATGCTTGTTTCTGTTTACTCCTGCTTGTATTGGGCAGAGCATAATGTACCCATAAACTTGGTGTGCTGTGGTTTTATAAAGAACAAATGGAACAGGAGGAGCTGAAATTAAGCCTACAGACTGCCTAACAGGTTTTTTTTTTTTTTGCCCACATCTTGTCAAAAATTATTATTCAAGAGATTGGAGTGCCTTGTGTTTTACTGGAAAAGTTATATGAATTGAACTGAGCTATAATGATCCTTTTTAATTTCTTTTTTTTTTAAAACAGGTCCTTCCACTTCCTTTTCTTCTTGTTCTAAATACAGGAGCAAGTCAAAAACACCAGCAAATGAACAAAAGAAGCCTGCTGAGGTAAGAACTGAGTTGGTTTCTGGTACCTTTCTTTCATACAGTTTTCATGTTTCTAAGCCTTGAAGAACTGAGCTATGACTCTAGTGCTGGTGAGTCCTTTTGTCACCTGTCATATTCTCTGTGAACCTGCATTTTTCTCACTGTGTGAGTGTTACAGGAACTCTGGTGTTTGATGGACCAAAATGACTTATGACATTTGCAGATAGTATCATCCAGTTCGCTCTTTCCCTGGAATTTTAATATCATTTTGAAATTGGCCAAAGCTGGTATGGTTTTAGGATTTGAGAGCATTGCACAGAAAAGTGGTTCATGTCTTTAGGTTTGGGAAGGATATTGTCTTTCTGCTTCAGAATGAAGCAGTGGGACATTTAAGTGGGTAGGATATGTGTATACAGTATTTGCTCTGCTAGTTTGTTACTCTTGGTTTTTTACTGTCAATGTAGCTTTTTTGTTTGCTCTGACATCTCTACCTGTTAGAACCTCAACACCTGTCACCACTGTCACTGGACCTGTACTGACCCATTTAATAAATTGACTTTTTTGCACAATCAATCCAGTGCCCAAAGCCATCTTGTCAACCATTCCATTGGTAGCCCCTCTTAGTGGAAGATTTGTTGGCTGCCTTCTCCAGATTTTATGCTTGCTTTCTTAAGGGCTGAAATCAGATACTAACTGTAAATTGGAGAAATATTTCTTGTAGCTAATTCCCCTTACTTGTTATCATGTTGCCTTTAAATGAGTCCTTCAGAATTTTAGTATGACTGCTGAAAAAAAGACTGACAAACCCCACTTTATTTCTATAGAATTTAAAGTTATGTCCCAGAAGTTGTTCACTATACCAGCAGCTTTTTACCTGAGTGGTTACTGCTGTGCAGGGTTGTGTAAAATTTGTAGATTGTGCTCCTACATCTTAAGCTATTCAGCAAACATGCTTCATGCTTCTTTTCTGAGTGCTGCTAACTAGGTGGGTTTGGTGTGGTAAGAACAAGGTAAATGATACAGGATGTGTCATTTCTTTGGAAACTTAATTCTTATTGCAAGTCAATTCAAGAAAACTCACTCATTTCTAAAAGAAAATGAAAAAAAAGTTCAAAAAAGTAAAATTGGCTACAACTAGCTACGTAGTGTTTTATTTGCAGCCACCAGGAAGATTGAGAAATATCCATTATGCTTTATGCCTTTAAGATGTTGTGATGATTATGGTTCTGTAAGAATTTAAATTTTAAAACAGCTTGTGGCTACTGAGGTCTTGTAAGTGTTGCTCATGTGTGTCTAGGCAGTAGCTTTGTTACCAGTCAAGCTGTGCACATGGGAGCTGAAGATCGTACATTGCCCAGCTTGTTGGCAATGGATTACAGATACACCTCAGTGCTAGCCCCTTACCAATCCCTTCTTTCTGCACAGCCATCCAGTTTTCTTCTTGTATCTCTTCATCTTAGGGATTGCCCTATTACAGCCTTCTTTGAGTTTGCTCCCTTCTTTCTCTATGAGCATATGTACAATAAAACAATAATTATGAAGATGTGATCCAGCTATGTAGCATACAGGTGTTCTGTTTACATAACTTCCAGGAGTTAAAATGAGCAGTGTTTTCAGTACTTCCTTTTGAGATCATCTTTGCTGCCTTTTACCAGTTCCAAGGCAAAATCTTGATTCCTTTAATGCTTGAAAATATGGAACTTTGAAGAACAAAATCTGGAATATACACTTGAAATTTTAAAAGTCTATTTCATAATGTAATCTTCTAGTAATACTGGAATTTCTTTGTTGTGTTTGATTTAAGATTCTTCTCCTGGGAGGAAAAAAGGAAGGGGGGGAAAAAAATCCCAAACTTTAGGATATATTCTCTTTGAAAGGAGTGTCCTGAGTACAATATTTTAAAAAATCCCTGAAACAAATTAAGTTCTTCTGGAAAGAGAATGAAAGGGTAAGGTGACAATAGTATGTACCTCTTGTACATGGGACTTCTCACTATTCTTTACATTTTTGCTTTTGTTCTGCTAAAAGCAAGTGCTCTCTCTGACCCCTTGAAAAGCATATGCTGGGAAGTGTATTATATCAAATGCTTTTGTCAGCAGAGCATTGAAATTGATTATTTATGCATCAAGTGGTGACAACGGTGCAAAGCAAACACTGAAAAGGGACCCCACTACACACCCTTCCAAAAACTGTTGTAATCTCACCAGCTTTTTGTAGCAATAGTTGTCTAATATCTGTTGGATAGAAATGTAAATTTTCAGGCTGACAGCATCTCTTTAGCAAGGCCTCTCTGTAACAAGTTGTCATTGCTCTCCTCTCATTCACCTCTGCTTGCCAGGCAGCAGGCTGTTTCTTCAGTTAGTGATGCAGAAAATCTAGAAGGTCAAAGCTATAAATAGCTGTTTGGGAATATTTTTGTTCATGGTCTTCATGCATTAATTTTTCTTTCATGCCAGTAAGCCTTAGTTTTTCAAATAAATTGCATGTGAATACCTAGGCTTTCTTCCCCTTCCTCTACCATCACCAGCCCTACCTGAGTACCTGTGTTCCCTCCAAATAAAGGCTTGGCTTTGGTACTCCAATAAACAAATAGTGAGTTTATTTGCCAGTTCAGGGCTAATCTAAATATTCCAGTGTGCTCTGAGGTTGCCTGTGAAAGGTGATGAGTGGGTGCTTCTGAGGACTGCTCTGCCTTGAATTGCCTTCCAGGTGCTTTAGAATTCAGGTGGGTTTGGGGATGGCCTCAGTCTGTTGTTACTGCCAGGCAAAGAGGTAGCATTTTACAGTGCAAGTGCAAATGCAAAGCCCATTTCCAGAGCCTGTATCAGTCCCAAAGGGATGTTACTGGGTTGGACCTGGTTTCAACCTACTCCAGTCTCCTCCTTGGAGCAGAAGATGAGAACAAGGGAAGTATGTAAGGGGCTTCTTGAGACCATGGTGCTTCTGTATGTAATGTCAAAAGCAAGGCCGTGTCTCTTTCTTGCTGCTTCCCTACTGGATTATGATCTGTCACAAACTGCTGAAATGGTGACTTAAAAATTCTGATTTACAATTATCTTTAGCATTTACTGTGAATAAATTTGCTGTGTTGAGGTTAGAGGCATGCTAGTAATACAAAGTCATAGCTGGTTTGGAGACTTTTATGGTGTTGTTGGCCACATACCATTTGTGGTGTTGCCCCTCAGTGGATTTAAACATAGACAAGAGGGACTCACAGCCCTCTGCAGTAGGCTGTGTGGGAGCAGCAGGATAAGAGACATTTGGATGTCTGGCTCAGCATGAAGCCTGTACTTGGCAGTTTCCTGTCTCCGTGAAAGCTGGGGCAGAAAATGATGGCAGAGTAGTGGGAATCATTTTTGCAGGGAAAACCCATTAGCTGGACTGTCCTGAATGACTGATCATGTCTTTTCCCTTATGCTTGTAGGGTAACAAAAGAGCCTAAGAGATGTTTATGGCACTCAAATTTATGTGTATCTTTTTTCAATCCTGTCTCCCTCTTGAAACTGTGAAGAATTTAAGTTAGCGTTGTGATTTTTTTAAACCCTTTACATATAACTTGGTAATATTTTACTTCTCTTTGCAAATAGGGTTTTGAATCTCACAGCAAGAGCAGTTTTTAATCCATCATTGCTGATTATGACAGTTGTATTATCATGTGAAATGCAGCTTATCTTACAAAAGTAAATGGTCTGCATTCATTACTTGATTACATGAAACTCTTTTTAGTGGCATTTAACTGTCACATAAATTGTAGGTCTTGATCCTGAGAAGTCTAGTAAGACTAGACTCTTGGCAGCAAATGAACTCTTTTTGCAGTTTGAAAGTGCTTGATTTTGTTCTGTGAATGAATGGGCAACATGGTTACACTATATTGCTTTGCATGCACCATGTGTAATAAGAGACCATCACTATTATGTGCATGCTTGCCTTAGAAAATTCTGAATTATCTGGGATATATGTGCAGGCTTTTCAAGACCTCTGGCAAACATGTGTTGCCCATGAGCTACTTTTTAGCCTGCCTGGGTTAGTTGATTTTAAAAAAAACCCAAAAAAAAAAGGTTGGAGGTGCAAACTCATCAGTTACTTTTATAATGTTTTTTTTTCCTTTGAGATACTGTCTCAGGCTATTTGAACTCTTTAGGAAGAGGTGACCCAAATGCAGAAAGGTGTGAAAGAGCTTGCTTGTAAAAAGGCTGAGCTATTTTATCTTTGAAGTGAATGAACAGTCATAACAGTAAAGTATGAATGGTTGGAAACAGCAGAGCTAGAGTTCTTCAGTCCCTCCTATCCTTGTGATGGGAGAACTGGAGAGAAGAGGCAGCCATGAGCATTGAAAAATGAGGCCAAAAGTTAGAAAATCTGTAGCAATTAAAAGGGTATCATTTTCGTGCAGTTGGGCTGGGAAGCTCATCTGCTACAGGAAGTTGTTGAGACTGAGAATTAAACAAGATTAAAAAAGGAATTGGACAGATGATAGCAAGTACAGATTTTTTTAAATGTCTGTATAAATTAATACCGCTTTAAAAAATTGATTGTTGGGATTAACCCCAAAATCCAAAGCTTATGTCTGATTAGCAACCAGAAGGAAACTTGACATGTTCTTGCACATTCTTCTGGCACATGAGATACTGTCAGAGACATGATGTTAGGTAGTGTTGATTTAGGATCCAATTTCCTGGCTTTTCCTATACATGCTTGTGAAAGGAGGCTAGGAAGATTCATGGCTACTTGAATGAAAAGTACAATATTTAATTTGCTTGAATCCTGGATAATTCATTAAAATAGTTTTAGGGAGTAGGGAGTTTTAATGTTAGGATTTACAGCCTTGCTTGTCCAAATTGTGTGGATGTTTGAGAACTCCAAATTTAATTCTGCACATATTCCTGTCTATCACAGCATTTTTAACATTTTAAGTTTCTCAGTCCAGTTGGTATATGTGCCTGGAACTGTAGCTTCATTTCCATTTGAAATTTGTATTGCCTTTTATTTACTTCACTGCCAAAATCCCTCAACCAACAAAACCCAAAGCAAACTTACCTTAAGTTTCTACATTTCTCTGTAAGGTAACTTTCTTAGTTCAGAAGCTTCATGCCCAGGTTGCAATGTATTAACATAAAAATTCTACCTTTCCAGGATGAGCCCACCAAGTTCTGTTCTTGGTGCTTCATCCCCTGTGAATGGGCAGTCTTTTGGGCAGTCAAACATCCATACAAAGATAAACTATGCTCAGATACTATGTGGCTGTATTACATTTGTAATGGGTCATATTAGAATTTAAAATTTGTTTTATTATTTATGAGGTGGATTTAGGTGTAAACCTGCTGCTTTGTAAGTGTGTTTGCTGAGGGCCTGTACTTGGAGGTGTGGTTCCCAGTTATGGCCTAGATGCCTGTGACAAGTGACTTACTTGTGTTGGGAGTTTGTAAACAGATGATCAAAGTACCTGAAAGCATGTAAATCTCACAAGGAGTAGTACTGACTTTCATTTCATTTTTAAGAGATGACACAATCCATTTAGTTTTCCTCACACATGCATTTGGGCAAGGCATGGTGAATGAGCAGTGGCATCAGTCAGCTTCAGTAGTAGCTTGCAGAGGAGTATTGGGAAAGATATTTCACTCATTTTTTTCTTTTCTTAATGTGGTTTTAATATTGCAGAGGTCATGAACAGAAGGTACCTGATAGTCTGTGCAGATCTTGTGTTTGAATTGTTCATCAAAGGATTTGTAGAAAGCCATTTCATTGTCGAGACCATTCTCTGTTTTCAATGCTAGTATTTTACTGTAATTCTCTATAGCATTACTTGTACTGTCCCTGATATCTGTAATGGATTAGGATACTTCATACAAAATTGTATTTTTGTTTCAGAGCCTGATTTATTCAGAGTAAGCACAGCAGGGTCCAGTAAGGACAATTGTATATTGCATTTCCATGGAGCTTCCAGAAGGAGTTTGGGTTCAAATCATAGATGGCTTTTGGTAACACATTTTAAAATAAATTCTAAGAAGTTAATTTTCCTTGGACATACTCTTCTAACATAATTTCCAAATAGAACTCAGAAACCTGAGAAACAAATACAATATATGAACCATATCTTTGATATCATTGTTTCTTGGTATATTAGTGCTTTGGGGGAGCAGACCATCCATATTTCTCAAGACTTTTTGTAGAATTTAGTTTTTAAAGGCATTATAGATGGCAATGTGTCTGCAGAGCTGGCTAGGAGGTTCTCATTTCCTCAGCAAAAGCAGGCAGACTTCTACTGTGGAGCAAAACACTAATATTGACCTGTCCTGGTTTCAGCTATAGTAGAGTTAATTTCTTTCAATAGCTGTTTCAGTGCTGTGTTTTGGATTTAGGATTAATGTGGTGTTGGTAACACACTGATGTTTTGGTTATTTGGTAATTCCTGTTTATCCCAAGTCAAGTACTTTTCTTTTTTAACATGTTTCATGCTCTGTCAGTGAGGAGGTATGCAATAAAAAATAAACCACCAAGCCAGAAAGATTGGGAGGAAGCATAACTGGGACAGGTGACCCAAACTGACCGAAGGGATATTCCACGCCATAGAATTGTTGTATAGACCTGGGAGTTACCCAGAGGGGGAGCTGGTCTGTATTTTGCATCACTTGTTTGGGGTTTTTCTTTTTTGTTATCGTTATTTACTTACTATTATTATTGTATTTTACTTTATTTTCAATTATTAAACTGTTCTTATCTCAACATACAAGTTTTACATTGATTCTCCTCCCCATTCCACCAGGTTTGTGGGGGGAATGCAGGGTAGGGGTTGAGTGAGTGGCTGAGTTGTGTTTCATTTCCATCTGGGCTTAAAACCACAACATGTCTAAAGAGCAAGGTCTTTTGTTCTAGATTTAAGCCCCAGTTCTAAAACATGAAATATGTAGTAGAAGTTCTCAATGAAATGGTAACAATTAGATTATGAGACAATGATGACATAAGCAGACACATTTCATTGATGTAATTTACTCAAAGTGCTACACTGTTTGTGGTTGAAGCTAAAAATTCCTGGCAGCAAAATGAAATTTTAAGTTCAGACCAAGCAGTCTTGCATGGCAAGGCTGAAACTCATTTGTAATTTCATGCTCTCTTTGCTAAAAAATAATTTTTAAAAAATCCCACTGTCATGCAGTAACTACTGTGGAATGCTCTGAGTGCTGGGGAGTTTCCCAATTCTGTGTGTATGCAGCTGGCTCTGGGAGCTGCACTCAGTAATAGCTCAGCTCTGCAAAGCCTTGTTCTGTTGTGTGCTAAAGGCATTTGCCACCAGCTGAGTCTAGTTGTGAGGAGTGATGTTTCTGGATGGCAATACCTTGTAAGCCTAACCTTGGCATGCTCATTTTTCAGGTATTTTCAATATGTATGATATTACAGATTATGTAAAAAAAAAACGTTCAAAAGGGTTGTGCTTTATATAAGGTAAGAAGTAGAACTACTTTGGGGTGATTGAAACATTGTGCTTCATGGGCCAACTGGAAGTGCAGGTGGCTCTTTCCAAGAGGTGATGCTGTGGAGCAGACTAGCTCTTGTTCTAGACACACAGCAAAGGAGCAGCATTGTTTTTCAAAGAAATGTTGGAAAGCAAACAGCCATGAGGAGAAGCTGGATATCTAAATCCTGAAGGTGTGTGCTGCTCTGTGTGTGCATGGCTTAGTTCATAGCCTCTGATGTAGAATTTCCTCAATTTGTCAGAAAACTCTCTTTGGGTCCCCTCAATGTTTTGGTTTACTTCCACAACAAAGGAAATACAGACTGAGTGTTCTCATACATTGCCCTCTGAGAGTATTTTGCTGTTGGAAGACCCTGCTTTGCCACATGTGGAGAAATGAAGAATGGCTAGGGCTAAGGATTGTAATAATTCTAAGTGTCTGCAGGAAATCCCCAATTGCACTGTTAATCATAAGTATGAACAGGCAAGTCTTAGGAAGTCTTAGTTGAGTTTTGGAGTCCCTTAAGGTTTCAACAGTTATCTTTTTATTGATTAAATTTTTGACATTCAGTAGTACCTATACTGTAAGTTGTAGAAATCTGAGGCAGAGAACTTAATTTTGTGGTGTGGTGGTGGTGTGGTCAGTACTTACAACAGTCAAAAGGAGCCCAGAAGAAATTCATGCTCCAGGGTATTTGTGCTCTAAAAATAGAGATACAGTTTGCATACATATGGATGATCAGAAGATTTGCTACTAAGTAATGTAGTTAGAATACTGATGTCTTTAATAGCATTTTTCATCTAGTCATTAAGAAATAGTGGGTTTGATATGAAGTGCCTCACTTTTATATGCTGTCAGTGGCTTAAAAGGCAGTTTGTAAAGCACTTACCTCAGATAAGATTTGAGAAATATATTTTCTGATAATTAAAGCAGCCATTGCCCTTCTCTTATATCATCCTTTTTCCTTCTGGTGTTCTTTGGAATTGTGCCCTGTTAGTGCTTCTCATAATCCTGGCTCTGTACCTGTAACAGAGAAAACTAAAATGCCTTTTAAGTGGCATAAATAATTTTACATTTTAATTTTGGTGTGTACATATAGTGCTTGAGGAAAAAAAAAAGGATGCTTGCAGTTTCAATGCTTTCAGTCTTGACATTCAGATTTGAATATAGGCCTGTTAGGTACCTGAGGAGTTTTTATACAGAAGGCAGCAGTGAACAGTCTGTTCTGAACCAAGGCAGATAACACATTAATAGCAAAGACAAGACCCTTGAGTCTGTGGTTTTGAGTATCCTCGGTCAGCTTGGTCTCCTGGCTGTCTGTGTGAGATGCAGTTGTACAACATAATGAAGTAATGTTGATGTTCCAGGTCACCAGCAGCTATTTCAATACCTTTTTAGCACAGAGATTTTTTTAAATAATGTTTACTTGATTATTTCCAAGAACAGCTGAGAATTTTTGCAGTAGGCATAAACTGGTCTGGTACTGCCAAATTGAAAAGAATACATGAAGATATTGGGCTCTGCAATAGTTTATTACTTTTCTGGTTATAAAACTGAATTAGTAAGAAGAGAGTTCAACCTGTCACAACTTATTGCAGAGATATTTTCCATTTCATTTTATTGCCCTTTGAGGATTTGATATCTCGTTACAATAATACAGCTAATTAGTTGCAATGTCTCCCTAAAACCAAGTCAGTCTTTCTGTTTTGCTTTACTGAACATTAAGCTGGTGCAGTGTAGCAGTGAAGGGAAAAGCCCACAGAGGTTACATATGTCCTTTATTTAAATTGTACACACCTGTAATTGACAGATACTGACATTAAGTAAGGTTTGAGATGTCTGTAGATCATGTTTACATGCTTGTAAAAACTTCACTCTCTGGAGCCAAGCATTATGTCTGGAGATTGGCCACTATGGTTTGCTTTGTATGGGGATGGTGTTTCGTTGTACAGGTTTGCTAAAAGATGCTGATGCTGGATTTTGTCCATCACTGCTTAGACTTAGAACAACAGAGGTCTTGTGTTCCAGTAAAGGCAGCTGTTCATCTTCGATCTCAGAGATCCTAACCAATAAAACTTGAAGTGGTTTTAATAAATGAGCAAGTGCCTATCCATCAGTTTTACCATGGCAACTCTTTGTAGCCCATGATGAATATGACAGTTTAAAGTAGCTGAACTCAGTGAAAGAAAAGGATATCCTACCTTGTGTCTAAGTTAGGGGACAGCCTGCAGACTGGCAATAAGCTGATTGAAAATATGGTGAAGAGTCTTGAATCAGATGCAGGTGTCCTTTCTCCTCTCTCTGTTACCTGTAAAATCCTTCTTCCTTCTGATTAACCTTTGGGCAGCAGCATGGTTTTTAATTAGTGTAAACTTCTTATCATACTGTACCTAATGCACTAAAAGTTAATAATCTGGGTATTTTCAAATTGATTTGTGTTGGTACTCTAAAAAAGTTATCAATGTATCTGCATTGTTTCAGTGTAGATAGGAAGAATACCTGTCACATTCTTTAACTCAAATGCATCTTTGCACTCTGTGTTTGCTGCAGGTGTTCCGCAAGGATCTCATTAGTGCCATGAAACTCCCAGATTCCCACCACGTCAACCCTGATGAGTATTACGTCTTTGCAGACACGTGGAAACAAGAATGGGAGAAAGGGGTTCAGGTTCCAGCCAGTCCAGAAACTATTCCACAGCCTTCTCTCAGGTATTGGTGATCAGACATGGATCATGTGCACAAAATGGAAACTCAGAAAAGATGGTCTCTCAAACCCAAGTTATTTAAGTGCACTCTGTTGGTGTGTTTAAATCTTTAGTGTAGCAGCATTCAGACATGCTCTTAAACCACACAAGTGCCAATTTGGAAAACATTTCTGTGGCACTTCAGTCCAGATCGCATTCTGTCTGCACGCTGTTACAGTATCTACGTTGTGAGTGTCAAAAAATCTTTTTTCCTCAGTCACATGGTGCTGTGGGTTAAAAGCTGCTTTTTATTTGAGTATGGGGAGTTGAATAAATTAAAAATAAACCCGTATCTTATGCACATTATTTGAAAGGTTTCCCTACACAGCATGATGATATAGAGCATGCAGTAATCACTGGTACCTGGTAAAATGACTCATTTGTTTATATAATCTAATTTTGGTTATTCTCAATGTTTTAACCCTTTCTACCTTCTGTCACCACAGTTGGCTGCTTAACATTATAGAAATTCAGTGATCTCAGGTTCTGGAGATAGATAAAGGATTCTCTGTTCTCTCACACTGTGTTTAGACTAGGGAAACATAGCACTGTAGTCCTGCAGCCCTTCCTGGTGGAAACAAAGTATGTTTCAACAGAGAAAGGTTAATGCCAGCATGGTCTTCAAGACAAAGATAAATGAATTGTCTGGTGAAAGTGCTGAGCCAACATAATTTGATTTCCACTGAGGCTATTGCCAGTACCCAGTTATTACAATAAGTATATTGCAGCTCATACCAGTAGTATTATATTAGAGTAAAAGAAATGCTATAGATTTGGCTGGACCAGAGAAAAGAAAAGCTCACGAGGGAATTAGAGGAAAAAATGAGCAGGGTGAAGGGGGATGAAGAATGGCAGAAGAACATTGTTTGTGCTAACATTGATAATCCACATTGTCCAGTCAGAATTATGTGGGATACAGCTTGACAGCTGCCTCCTCCTTCTTTGCTGCCTTATTTTCCAGAGTTTTTATCTTTTCCTTGTTCTGTGAAGGGTCAGCTCCAGAAAGCATGTAGAGCTGCTCATGCATGGCACTATTCCATTCTGTATCTCTCTGGCTTTATTCCATGCATAGGGCTTTTTGCATTGAATTCAGAGAAAGATTGGACTTTATCTAGTTAAGATTATTCTTTCCATTCCAAAATCAAGCCAATCAAATACTGAGTTTTATCTCTGAAAATACTTAAAAGGTTGAGAACAACAATCCTTTTCTCCCTTGCTTTTTGGATGACTTTTCCTCTTTACATTTTTGCTTGACATCAGAATGTTTCTTGCATAACAAAAATTATGTATTTGTAATGTGGATAAAGTGTAATTTACAAAATAAGGGTAAGTTGAGTATCCCAAATGGAAGAGCAAGGATTTTTCCCCCCCACACAGACACTACAGTGGAATAAATTAAGCTTTTGTGAAAAAGCTGGTATATTCAAGAGATTTTTGGCAGGATTTCCTTATATCATTTAGGAAAAATATAGGACAAAGACTGTATTGGTTTTGTGCATAATACTTTCTGCAGGTTTCAGTAACAGTTGCTTTGTCGTACTAGTAGCATTTGTTAAATGGAAATCATAGGGACAGGCTTACATTTTAAAAAGGATTCTGTATATGTAGTAAACCTTGGAACATTTTGGGTGAAAAAATGACATTTACAGAATCCTGTCTCCCTAGGCTGACTATACTTACTGGCTAGTTTAAAATCTATGAAACCCCAGATTTCCTTGCACTTACAGCAAATATTTTATGTCTCCCAAGGATGAGTCTTAAAAAGCTGTAAGAATTCCTTTTTTGTCTTTTCACTCACAGGGTTGTAGCAGAAAAAGTAAAAGAAGTACTGTATACACGACCCAGGAAATACATCCACTGTTCCAGCCAAGAACCCACAGAGCCAGGTTACATCAATATTTTGGAACTAGCAGAATCTATGTGTCGCTATGACTTGGATGACATGGACATCTTTTGGCTCCAGGAGCTAAATGAAGAGCTTACAGAAATGGGTAATTACACAATGTTCTCATTTTAAAAGCTGCACTTAATTTCTGCTTTTTGAGTGGTAGTCTGCTGTGTAAGGTCTCTGAAAGATTGCTGGTTGAGAATTGAAATGCTAAGATAAACAGGAGCTAAAAAAGTGATTATTTTCTTTATCTATTAATGTTTTATATTTTACCTATTGTGCCTAAAAATTTCTTGGCATCCAAAATCATCTGCAACTTCTGCAGACTGAGGCAGGAGAGAAAAAGCCCATCCCAGGTGGAATTAATTTTAGGACTTCAAAAGTCAAAGATTTTATGCAGGGAAAGCAGATGTTTCCATTTCTTGAACTTGGAACATATCTACACATTCAGAGTTGAGGAGCTTGCATGCTGGGTTCTCAACAGAGTAATTAGATTTCACATATGTTAGCCCATGCGAAATCAGCTAAGTAAACTTTATTTTGCCATGCAAGTTGTGGGTATAGAGGTCTATAAGCAGGAGTGAGCTATGGAAAATAATATTGGAATTATCACTGGAATAACTGAATTGTAGTGGAATAGCCTATGTGGCCAGTATTCTTCCACGGGTGATTGTAGGTCCTTTAGGAGGACAGGTTGGCATCTCCTGGATTTGCTGTTAATCAAATATGAAGACCCTGCAGAGAAGTGATAATCAATGGCAGTATTGTCTGTGGCAGCCATGAAATAGTGGTGACTGTGATCTGGAGGGGAGCGAGGAGGAGAAGTAGTTTTTTTGGTCCTGGACATCAGGATAGCACATTTCTATGTAGGTAACTGGGTGGGATCTGGGAGGCAGTTTTGAAATGTGGAATCACTGAAGAGAGCTAGCAGGACTTTAAGAACACTGTCCTCCAAGCACAAGAAAGTTCCAATGATACATTCAGGAAAATGAGCAGACGTGTTGGGAGACTGGTTTGGTGAAGTGGGGAGTTCATGACTGAGCTCCAATGACAAAGGATGCATGTAAGTAGAACCAAGGACAATAACTTCCCAGACATACAGAGATGCTGTTAGCAAAAGCTGTTAGCTTTTCAAGGGGGAAGATCTCCATCCATGGAGATTGTCAAGATATGACTATATGTATCTTTTGAGCAACAGCCTTATTTGGATTTCTATTGACTCTGCTTGGAGCCTGGGCAGAGCTGAAGCCCTCTGTAGGACCCTTCCTACCTGAGTGATTCAGTAATTCTTTAAATTCAGGCAATGAGAAAGTATTAGGGCATGGGAGAGAACACTTTAACTCTCCCTGGTTATTGTTTGTAACGAGGAATCACAATTAGTAGCCTTAGTTAAAATATTAGCCTCTACAATTAATGGTACATGAATATCCCAGCATTTGAAGGCCTGAGTAAATTGTAAGCTGTGAACATCAGGATCATTTTTGAGCAAGGAAATTGATGACATGCAGTTTGGATATGTCTTGTAGCTGTGAACATCATGGGATTTCTATTGCATGTCCTGAAGCTGCAAGCTGAGGGCCAGTCTCATAGCAAATACTTTTTAAGTGGTCCTATTTATGTGAAGTTTGAGTAGTGGTGAGTATATATAGTGTGTGTTGTGTTCAGGTGAACAGATAGTATGGATTGCAACAGCATATTTATCTACTATTTTATTAAAAAAAAAAAAAAAAAAAGAAAAAGCACTTTTCACAATCATCATGCTTTGATCATTCCATCACAATGGACTTAGAAGTACTGGATGATGCAACTTCTGTATCATTGTAAGATATGAAGTATTCTTGGTGAGTTTTATTTCCTAGGACATTAGTCTTCAGAAGAATACATTGTGTGGTTTTTGGGTTTCATTAATGTTTTGTAAAATGATGGAGGTGCAGGAAGGGTTGTATGAAAGCAGACAGCAATTACAGCAACTGCTGTCTTATGCTGGAGTGTTTTCTTCCAGGTGCAACCTTGTGGTTTGTGTAAAATTTTTACTTAAGTAGTAGTTCTGCTTGTATTTATAAAACAATGTTATAATTAGTCTGCAAGTGAAAAATCTTGTCTATTTTAATTTTATTTTTAGATGCTGTGTCTGCTGCATTAGTTGCTAGAAGTTGTTTTTTTTCTCTTCCTGCTTCTCTGACTCAGTCAGAAGCATCTGACTGTCTTCCAATCGCCCTTCCCTTTTTCTGCTGTAGGATGTGGGCTCCTGGATGAGAACACGATGGAAAAGACGATTGAGGTGCTGGAGCGGCACTGCCATGAGAACATGAACCACGCCATCGAGACTGAGGAGGGGCTGGGCATCGAGTACGACGAGGACGTCATCTGTGACGTGTGCCGGTCCCCCGACAGCGAGGATGGCAATGACATGGTCTTCTGTGACAAGTGCAACATTTGTGTCCATCAGGTTAGTGCCTGCAGAAGTGTTTACACCATCCTGTGGTCTGAGCTTACCCAGGCAGGTGTGGAATTTGAACAGGTATTAAATGTTAAGTGGAGGACTTTGTGGTTTTCTACATATGAAGGGTGGTGTCATACTGAGGTGAATTTTTGGACTCTAACAATTACAGTAGATTAAGTGGCCTAGCATAGTTAATAAGTGGACAGCTACAGTCTAACAGGAATGCACAGTGTGTTTTTGGGACATGCAAGTATTTCCTCTGTGACTGTAAATAATTTTTTCCCCTATTACTAAATCTGCTTTTGAAGATAAACAGGATGGGAAATACTGGCTTGCCTGTTTGTGAGAAATCTAAAGATGATTTGTTTCAGAGATACTTTTTTTTCTTTTCCTTTACTGACTGGTTATTTAGTCAGACATAGACTGTTCAAATTTAGCCATCTGGAACCACATGTAGGCACTTTAACAGAGTGATTTATTTTTGAAAGCCATCAGCACCTGCAGAAACCATGGTTTCAGTCTGAATGGTGCTCATATTTATAATGTTTCAGATGTAACCAAGACTTTATGCTGCCTGAGCTCAGCATAGTCAGGTAAAGGTATCCTTATAATCAGAAAAGGGATATGAATCCTGTGATTTCTGTGCATCCTATTCTAGAAGGGAGTTTTGATAAAAATTGAAGAGAGACCAAGAAAGCTCATTTTTTTAAAATGTATTTTTGTACTGACTGTAAGTAATATTTGGAAAACATATCTGGCTGAAAAAAGACCTGTCATCTCCCTGCTCACAGTGGGCTGGCTTCCAGCTCGGCTGCTTTCCTTACCTGAGTCCCTGTTTGAAGCAGTCTGTGAGCCTGAGTTGGCAGTAAGGTGGCTAGTGACAGGAATATGGCTGGCAGCTGGGCTGCCTGCTTCAGTCCTGGCTTGTGCCTGTTAGAGTAATGATGGATTTGCAGTCAAAAGGCTCATGGTTGCCTGCTGACAGCTGAGCTTGAGTTGATGGTCTGTTACCTCCTTGCCCCTCACTCTTCTCTGTGCTGGATCTGCCTGAAACCAACTGGAGAGTGTGTCTGGGCTAGAGCTAATCCTAACTATAACAGCAACTTGTTTCATTTTTAATCTGGATCAGCTTTGGTTCAACAAGTAGCCTCAGGTCTGTTTGTCATCACACAGTTTGGAGGTGGAGGGGAGGAGGAGAGTGAGAAAATTACTCTTTCATGGTACCTTGTCATGCTGGCTCAAACATGTTGTGAAATTGCTGTTTTAGTAGTCTAGGCATCCTTTGCTTATCAGTTAAAATTAGAAAATAGTTTCAGTCCATTTCCAGCACTCTAGATATGATCTTAGATCACTTCTGCTATAGTAACAGAAAGAATTCTGATGGGAATATGCCACAGAGGAGGAAAAGAATGCTTGTAAAATTTGAATTGCGGCTCCCCCTGTTGGGCTTTTGCAGGAGTTGTCACATCAAAAAAAAAATAACATTTAGATTAGTCAGTCTTGCTGCATTTAATTCAGGAAAATCCCCCTCCCTACAAGCCTGACATGAATATGCAGTGTTTTATGATATTGTTTAATGTTAAATACTGAGATCTTATAACCAGAAGGCTGGGAAGGCAAGTGTGGGAATTTGATACTAGATTTAATCTGAAAGAGTGGTTACGACTAATGATCCCATTCTTTTGAGTCTTTTAATGTTGCATTACCAGAGACAGTGTTAGAAATTGAGATTTCCTGTGATATCCACCCTTTTGATGAAACTTTTATTGGAGTGGTTGAGTGAAATTAGACTTTTGTGGCAGCCAGTGGTTTCAGATACACTCAGCTTCATGGAGGTAGTGGGGATGTATATGTACAGCAGAATCCACCTTAGTTCCACTAAGAACCATGAGGAATTTGAATTTGAAATAAAACTATTTATTTTCCTCTTTAAATTTTAATTCTCAAACCTAGCAAAACTTAAGAACTCTCTCATTTTCCATGTAGTTAAGTGCAATATTTGGGAAATAGGCATAACATACTTGTAATTCCAGTATATGCTGTAATATTTGTTGCAATATTGCATAAATATTTAAAGAAAAAAAAGTACACAGAACTGTAACCACAAACATTGCAGGAAATTATTTTCAGTCAAACAGCTTATATCCCCTTCACATCTAAATAGAGGTATGTTAGAATGTTAGGTTTTTTAGCAGTAGGGAAAGGTGATTTTGGAAAGTATAGAATATGAATGCCTGTGTGTGAAATAATTTCAGCACAGTGATTCCAATACCTGTTTTTCTCCAAGGCTTGCTATGGAATCTTAAAAGTACCTGAAGGGAGCTGGCTGTGTCGCACCTGTGTCCTGGGAATACATCCTCAGTGCCTCCTGTGTCCCAAAAGAGGAGGTGCCATGAAAGCCACAAGGACAGGGACCAAGTGGGCACATGTGAGCTGTGCTCTTTGGATTCCAGAGGTAAAACCCTGATTTCTCTCCTGTCCTCCTCTTCCTCCTTGTTTCATCCTCTGCCTCTTTACATTCTCATGATTTAGGGTCTTTGATGTAATACTGGGCTTTATTCTGATAGGCCTGGTGAAGTCTGGGAGAGAGTCCAACTTGTTAATGAGTCACTTTGTCACCTCCATTTACTCAGCAATCATTTCTTGGTGTCATTATGGTATCTGTGATCTGCTAGAAAGGGTGACTGATACAACTTATATCTTTCAGCTGCAGCTTCATTGTCTCTCATTTTCTGATGAATTTATGTGCTCAGATACATGTGTAATTTAAATTAGTACTGCCACTCTTTTTTTAAGTTATATTTGTTTAAAGGTCGCCTGCACTGCATTATTTCTATAGGTTGTATGCTGAGATTTGTAGTTAAAGTTTCTTTAAATTAAAATTTTTCTGAATGGTGGGGAGATGAGAATTTTTATTTCCATGTAATATATACCTTATAAGTAAAAGCTTTTTTGATGTGTCTGTGCATAACTTATATAGAGAGTTTCATAATGATGTTTTACACTTCCTCCTCCATTTTAAATTGAGTTTAGCATCACAGTGTAGTTCTGTAAAACACAAGGTTCCCTTAGGTGTAGATGGAGTTTGTGTTCAATTTTCCATTTGGAATATTTATGTTTTATTTCTGGTAAGACTCACAAATCCATTATGGTGGGTGGTTTAATGTGAGACACTAGCCAGATCTGTCAGCACCATGAAATCAAGGATACAGTATTTTTTGAATCTTATGCTCCCAAGTACACAACTTGGAGAAAGATGTTAAGTTTTTGGGGTTTTTTTTTTTTTTGACTTAGCAACCAGATATAATGTGTAATTCTTGGTTGTCTCAGGCATATATATCTACTTCTTAAGGAGATTATCTTTGCAGTTGCACTTTTCCTTTCAGACTTACTTGTGGTTTCTGTCATCTCTTGCACCTTTGAGGGGAGAGGAATTGAGAAAAAAACAAATATATATATTTTTTAAAGTCACTTCTCCTCTTATGCTTATGAAGTGTCTTGAGTGGAAGCTCTCCTGGCTCTGGTTTTTCTGAGGCCTGTTCTGCATCTGGTTGCCTTGCTGTTCTCATCTGCAAAAGAGGAACAGTGAGGTTTGGGAAGGAGGTGATGGCTGAGCAGGAAGCACACCCTTGGCTTCCTGTCTGCCCATCTCCCTCTGGCTAAGGAAGAAAAGCTGCTTGGGGACACCCAGGGTGGGAAAGATTGAATCCAGCTGTTTCCACAGCCCATTCAGTGATTCCAGGACACCTCCTCCTCTCCACACCAATGCCAAGTGTGTCAGGCACAGTGAAGAGGTGGCACCTCTTGGCTCCATCCTCTTGGGCTTGTGTGTAGTCACTTGTAAAACAGTTCAGTTCCCGGAGAAGCCAGGAAAATTCTTTGTAAATCTCTACTAAAATGGCAAGTCAGTTCCCATCTGGAGTGCCCTTTATGTTCTGTAGGAAGCAAGAAAGACATAGAGTTTAAACACCCAGGGATGGATGCTTTAGGGGAGAATGTATATTCTCATATATCTATCTTTTCTTCTTCCAAGGTACTAGCATGCTGGAACTCCCTAAAAGAAACATTAATTTTTAAAGTCACTGGTATTTCCTCTTATGGCCCTAACAAAGTGGAGCAAGACAGAAAGCAGGGAGGAAGGGGCTGTAAACATGTCTGTGTCTTGTGGCAAAAGGTTCAAAGAGGCTTCATGAGTCACCAAGTGTAATCTAACATTGCTGCAGTCAATTGTGCCAGATATTCTCCTGCATTGATTCATTTAGCACTGTGTAAAATCTTTTTTCTTTCCTGCCTTCCTTGTGAGTTAATGCTGCTTAAAGGCTTTCTTTTTGCTCCCTTGACTGATTGGGATGATTGAAGGTTTTTACTTCCCAAAGTGTACTCATTGATTCATATCCTTTTTTTTCTTCTGCCTTTACTTTAGTGTAAATGTGTGGTTTGTTTCATGGTTTTTTAAAAGGTGTTCTAAATTTAAAAAAAAAAAAAAAAATCAAAAAGGAAACACTGATACCAGAAACTATATTGAGTGTTTTGAAATTCAAGGTGTTTCTCTGCCTTAGATAACCTATTACAGGTATGTCCTCTGCCAGTCAGTGTAGTGTTAGCTGAAGCAGAAAGCAATAATCGCCCTGGCTGCAGAGGAAAGATAAAATTGACTGTACTGAGCAGCTGTTGTGAGTGGCTGTGCCCAAGTCACTGGGCTGCCCTTCCCAGCCACTGATGCAGATCCTTGTGTACTTGGTGCAGCTGTTGGTACAGTTAGCAGGGAAGCAGAGGACAGCAGGGAGATTGATCATGTGCATAACAGTTGCAGATAATAGGCTTCAGCAACCCATTGTCTTCACTCTCTGGCTCCTAGAACTTCTTCAGAGTATAGCAGTTAAGATGTAACCTGATGCAAGGTGAATAAATGGAGAAAATTGCTACGTGTTATGGCAGATGGATCATTTCTGCCTTGGGATGGGAGTTCTTGGGGGTTGAAAAAGTTGGACTCTGCTCTCTGGATCCCTTGGGAGCAGCAAAGTTCAAATAGGATTTGCTTTGACTCCTCTCTGCAGGGACACACAGGTGGCACAAGGCCAGTATAAATCAATTGTACCTGACTCTGTAAGTGCCTTTTGTGCTTTTACAGAGTGGGGTAATAGCAACAGTCAGCATAACAAGCTGAATGAACAGCTTTTCCAATATAAATGTTTCCTGACCTTATGAGTCTCCTCTGGGGAAGGAGCAGGGAGAACGTTTAAGGGGACAGAGAGGGACAGAGGGAAAAGATCTGTGTCAATTCCCAGCTCCTGCTGGGAAGCTCAGTGGAAAGCTGACCCTACTCAGTCTCCAGAAAAAAGTAATGGCAGAGTCTGGTTTCTTTTTGAAAAGAATGTAGACAACCTGACACATTGATGCAATCCCTTAATTCCTAAAGGAAATCTTGTTTCTCAGTGTAGTGGTAACAGTCAGTCTTTGTACAACATTGTTTCAGAAATACCTTTGAGACTTGTAACCAGCTGTTTCTGAGCATGGTCAAGTTAGGTTCATGAAAGGCTCTTTCCTTTTGGAAGCAATGAACTTGCATTTGATGATATCCAAATGCATTACCATGATTTTGTTGAACTGCTTGGGCATTCCAGGGGCAGTCTTGTCATTTTCCCACCAATTTATAGGAAGGCCACAAGAGGTTAAATTGTTAGGCACATCTGTGTTATGAGTGCATCTTTATTGCCTGACTGTTCTTTAAAACCTGAACCTTCTGAAGCATCTCAGTGTCTTCCTAATGAAGACTTTTGGAATTGCTGTGCAGCCAGTTGACATCAGAGTATTCCAGAAGTGGGCTTGCACTTGGCAGATCAGAGAGGGAAGTACTGTAACAAACATTATCTTGAGTCAATTTATGTCATTAATTCATGAACTGTTTTTTTCCTAATGTGGAAATGATGAACTGAGTAATCTCTTGCAAGGCTGTTTTTTCCACCTACTTAAATGATCCTTAAAGCAATGTGTGATTAGAAGAGAGTAGCAAAAATATTCTGAGCATAGCAACTGTGACTTAGCACTCCTATCTTTGGGTAAGTCTACCTCACTGAGGTCTGCTGAAGCAAAGCTTTTAATCCTAAAGGGTTAAACAGGTGTCCTAACTCTCCACACAGGTTACAAAATTAATATCTGCATCAAGTGATTGATGATGTACCCCCAAAGGGAAACTAGGAAATTCAGCTTTGTCTACTGGCTCTTGTAAAGTTGCCAATTTAATTATCACATGATAAACTAATTCATACAACCCTGATTTTCCTGGGTGTCTCTTACCATGGAGTTAATCTATGAAAATTGCTGTAAATTAATGCTCTTAAAGTTTTCTAGGAAAAAAAAGTAATTATTCAGTTCTTGTCCTTAAATGCTTTTTTAAGCCGTCATCTTTCTTCTAGTGCCACAGGAACCTCCATTCTTTGAATTATTAGGTTTGACCACTTTGAGAAGGAAATACAGATCTGATCTATTCAGATGAATTGTTTTTAGAAAGTGTGAAGAGCTTCCTAGCTAGCATCAGCATTGTGTTTTTGGTTCAGCCAGGTAGCCCTCCAAGGCACACAAACTGCTGAATTCAGAAAGTGTTGTAGAAGTGTCAAAATCCAAGATTTTGGAGGCTGATGTTCTTGGGATAGTTATCTCACTGAAATCTTCTGCCATGTGCTATTCTCACACTGGCCCGGTTTTGCATGTTAGTCATTCAGAGCTGGCCAAGTTTTTGTTGTTGTGCTTGGATAAATCCTATCAGGAGTGGCTCAGGGATGCCTGCAGGTATAGATATATCTGTTTTGGTTTCCAAATCATAGAGGAAAATCCTCATTCCCCTGTGTGGACAACAGGCAACTGGGACACTGCTATCACAAGTTGAAGTTAATATAACGAAGAATAGGAAAAGCTGTTTGTCTGTATCTGTGTTTTTTTCCTTTCTTTTAGTAATACCTATAATATGGTCTAGCAGAGACAAATTGCTCATCCAGACTAAGTCTATGAAAACTGGCACAAGGCAATATATCCTGTTTTGCAATAAGAGAAATTTGTTGTATTTTTTCTCAAATTATGTTGGATACAGTCCATAGTTAGAAAAGTGTATTAGGATTACCTCAATGGAGAGAGAGCTGGCAAGCAAGGCTTCTCCTGGCTGCTGACTGATAGATCTGGTTCTGTCCCAAATCTTGAGTTGACAGAAATAGATACTGTAACAGATCTAGGAATTTTATAGAAGGAACTTTTCAGGAAAAGTTCTTGTTCCTGTTTTGTTCTGAGGGGCTTGTATTTTGGCACTTTTAAAGTTAGATGTGTGAAAATAGCTCAGAGGGAAAAAAAAGCCAACAAAACCCTAAGGGAATGGAAGTGAATTTAAGTATCACTTGCTGCAGTCTCTCAACTGGTAGTGGTTTAGGAATAGTGTTCCCCAATTTAGTGTTCCCACTGAAGCACCTCAAACCATGCACCACTCCCCTTCCCTTGCAGCAGGCTGGAGAGGGGAATTGGAGGCACAAATGGTAAAGGTCGTGGTTTGAGATAAGAACAGTTTACTGGAAGCAGCACTGAAATAAGAAAAGCAAACAGTAGGAGCTACAATATCAGTAACAGAAGGAGCCAGCACTCTCTGACCACTGGCTTCACACCACACTTACCTGACCAAAAGAGAGTCCTTCCCCCCACTCTCAGAAAATGATATGAGCTGGTATAGAATAACCTCTGGGTCCTGGCCATGCTCCCTCCTGGCTACTGCAAAAATTAACCCTGTCCTGGCTGGACCCAGGACACTGGTTCATTACAAGGGCATACTGTAGATGCCTCAAATGGTTTGAATAATTGCAACTTTTAGTCACCAGGCTAAACTGATAGTATTCCACACTATTGTCTGCATGTGTGATCTTTTGGTCTCCCTTTCTAGGAAGTGTGACCATATGGAGAGCTTGCAGGAAGAGAAATGAATGGTTTACTTCTTCTGTTGTAATTGGAGAGCTTGGATTGTTTTTTTGATTTGATAACTGTTTTCTACACTGCTTTTTTTCTTTACAGGTTAGTATTGCTTGCCCAGAAAGGATGGAGCCAATCACAAAAGTGTCTCACATTCCACCAAGTCGATGGGCTCTAGTGTGTAGTTTATGCAAACTGAAAACTGGTGCTTGCATTCAGGTGTGTACTTGTCCCATAATGACTGCAGGGGTGAATCTGTCAGGGGAGAAATTTTGGTTTTGCATTTTGTTCTTCCTGTGTTCAGAGATGCTTTGCAATGAAGATGACTGGGATAGTTGTCTGCTTTTTCATAGCCATTTGCTATCAAATTAATTAACTAGACAGATTTATTAGTCTAGGTTGCTGCCTTTTGAATAAAGCTGAGGTGTCTAAGAGCTACTACTATACATACTACTATATGTATGAAAAATGGACAGAAAACTCCTTCCACTGAACACTCTTTGCAAACAAGAAAATACTATATTAGTAATACCAATGTCAGAGGGATCAATATTTTTAAGAATGTGTAGGAAAGTGGTTTTGGTAGGGATGGATTTTCATGTAGCTGAGGTAATTATGTCCTTTTATTCTGTTTTGCTGCTACTGTTAGTAATTGAGACATTTTATTTTGTCTGTAGTGCTCTGTGAAAAGCTGCATCACTGCCTTTCATGTCACCTGTGCCTTTGAGCATAGCTTAGAGATGAAGACTATCCTGGATGATGGGGATGAGGTCAAATTCAAGTCTTACTGTTTAAAGCACAGCAAGAACAAACAGAATTCCCTGCCTGATGTTGAGGAGCACCCCAAGAGCGTGTCAGAGCAAACAGAGAGTGAGAAAACGAGTCTACGAGCCCAAAAACTCCGGGAGCTGGAAGAAGAGTTTTACTCACTAGTAAAAGTAGAGGATGTTGCAGCAGAGCTGGGCCTTCCTAAACTTGCTGTGGACTTCATCTACAATTACTGGAAATTAAAGCGAAAAAGTAACTTTAACAAACCATTGTTTCCTCCCAAGGAGGATGAAGAAAATGGCTTGGTGCAGCCAAAAGAAGATAGCATTCATACTCGTATGAGGATGTTCATGCATTTAAGGCAGGACCTAGAGAGGGTAAGAATTAACTTGTAAAGTTTTGAAAAACTATTTGTGGGTGAGCGAGGTCTTTCTTTGTGGATGTAAGTGAGAATGCAAAGCGAGATAATTTTAAAAATAATAATTTAAAAAATAAAAAAGTAAGGCCTTCAACTCCAATCTTTTGATATGCTGCACTGCCTGCTGCAGAGGCTTTCAGGAGCTGTCCTTCTCAGTCCAGTAAAAGATCCAGTGTGAAAGCAGTATTTCCTGACTTGCTTAAAGCTTATTCCTTTATGTGTTTCAAGATGCTTATTTCTATGCACAATGGAGGTATTTGGTAATTTACTCTATGATTTCAACTTCAGTTAAGTAAATGTTTTAAAAAGTGAAGAAATTTATTTGACCCACTGTAGTGGTCAAATAAAGTGATACAGATTAAATGAGAAGAAAGTGTTACTTTTACTAAACAAAAAATAAGAGTATGGCTTCTTACCATTTGGAGGCTGCCCATTAGGTTGGCCTGCAATTTTCAAGTGCTTAAAGGTAGGTAGTGAATGTAAAAAAAGTAATAAAATAAAATAGATGTGATGAGGAGAGGGGAAGTAAAAGCAGAAGAGAGGTAACTGTTGTAAGAAAAGAGGAAACAATATTGGGGAGAGATCAACATGAAAATAGAGAGAGATTGTTGGAGCCAAGATTTGCACTTGTCAATGTAACTGTTGTCTTGAATCTATCATAATCAATCTCAGATCTTTTCCAGGACTGCTTTTGATATGGAAGCTTACTTTAAGAACAAATTTAAAACCCATAACATGCCTCAGATGGAGGGTTGGTATTTGGGGTGGGGTTGTTTTTCATTTTTCAAGAGACCATGTCAGTCTTTTTGTTTGATAAATGTTTGGTTTGCACCAAATGTTGTTGAAATTGATTTACTTACTCTTAGTGGAGGTGATTCATAATTTGAAATACCTGTCTCCAAGTTTCTGAACTTCTTGTTCAGTGTTCTACTCTGTTGTATCTTGGGATAAATATAAATTTGGGAATCTTGGAATTTTGCTTCTAGGTAAAGATATTCCAGTTCTGAACAGATGGAACTGAGTGCTGGGGAAAGTGTGTTTGGCAGATACCTTTCAACCAGCCCCTGTGCTGTTTCTGTGTGTTAAAAGCACTTTTAGGTGTTTATCACAAACTTTCAGTGTCTCTTCTTATTCTATTGCCTTAGGTGGAAATGTTGCTATTAACTCAAGTAGTAAAAGTAGAATTCTCTGGAACTGAATCAGAATGGTTTGGGTTGGAAGGGACCTTAAACACCATCTAGTTCCAATGCTCCTGCCATGGACAGGGTCACCTTCCATGAGATCAGGTTGCTCAAGGCCTCATTCAGTCTGGCCTTGAACACTTCAGAGATGGGGCCTCTGCAACTTCTCTGGACAACCTGTTGCAGTGTCTCACTGTTAACAATGTCTTCCTTAGGCCAATGTAAACTTATCCTCCTTCAGTTCTAAAACATTACCTCTTTTACTGTCCCTACAGACTCTGGTCTCTCTGTCTTATAATCTCTTTTCATATAAAGAAAAACTGCAGTGAGGTCTCTCTCCAGAGCCTTCTCTTCTTGAGGTTGAACTTTTTTTAAATGCATAGTTAGGTTTGTTCAGTAATATTCAGAAGAATTTTAGCAAGGGATTTTGCATGTAATTTTGTTTTGGTTCTGCTGATACCCTTTTTAAACTATGTCTGGATTTATTTTCCTATTGCCTGTTAAGTCTTCTGTTATTCCTCTATAGGTAAGAAATCTCTGCTACATGGTAAGCAGGAGAGAGAAACTGAAATTATCCCACAGTAAAGTACATGAACAGGTCTTCAACTTGCAAGTCCAACTTATTAATCAGGAAATTGCTGCAGGTAATAATATAAATGTAAAATATTTATAAATCCTGTCTGTATTTAAATGAAAGCAGTATATTCTCTTTATGTTCCTGGTTAGTGCTTTTAACATATAAAAATGCCTTAAGAATTTTCTTTGAGTACATAATCAATCAAAGTAGCAACACAGAGAGAACTCTATAATTGCTTAAAATATTGACTTGAATATTTCTTTATTTTGTGGCTTTTTCTGGTATATGCCTATTGCTTATCACTGTGGCATCCAGATAGCAGAAATGACTTGGTGGTGATCTCTAAGTTTCTGCAGTGTTGGGTTGCTGGTCCATGGCACAGGTTCCCCACAGAAAGCTCTACCCCTCTGGTTGGTTCTCCAGCTGAGAAGACTTTTTTGCTTGCTGTCAGTAGTCAGTTCCTTCAGGCAAGGGAAAGAGTGACTGATGGGAATTGCTGCTGTTCTCATGTGCCTTGTGCACATCATGAGCAGGGCAGATTTCTTGGCTTGCCATCTGCAGTTGCTCTCCTTCCTTCAAAAGGAGTTTAAGTACTCTAGTTATTAATAGGGACTAGTAACTGTTTAGGAATGCTGAAGTGCCAAACCCCACTCTGCCCTTCACATTTACAGCAAGTTTTTAAAATAAGTGACACAGTATTTGGAAAGAGGAAGAGCATATACATACCAGTATAGTTAGTGGGATTTTTTTTTTTTTTTAATAGGAAAGGTTGCTATTTTTCTGTGTGAAATTAAGATCTCTCTGGTCTTTCAAGATACATACTTGACCAGTTCAAGGTGAAGTCTTAGTGCTTTTTTTCTCTGCCCCTGGAACATGGATAGGTTTTGTTAATACTGATAAAGTGTTTTCTTTTTTTAAACTGCTTTAGATCAGACTAGTACTTCATGGAAGCAGCAGCACTCTGAAGCTCCTTGCTTTTGTGTAAATGCATTTTATTAGAAATGTCTACTAAGTTTATTTAATGTTTTTACAAATACAAGTACATATTATAATAGCTTGATACTTGCAGTGGGTGCTGCATACATGTATTACCATAAGAAACTCATATGTTGAGGTAAAAAGACTTTTAAAGCTTTGAGAATTTTATAATACAAAGCAGAGAGTTGAACTAAGTCCAAATTGAAACTCAGTTTGAAGCATTGTTTTTTCTTCATCCAAAACTGAATATGAGCCTTTTTTACGGCTTTGTTGGAACAACTTCAGTCATATCTCAGAACTGGTTCAATTCACTGGCTTAAAGCCCTGTAAAAAGGGCACATTGTTGTTTTTAATGGAAATATTTAAATGCTTACCTAAATTCCAGAGAGGTGGATAATTTGGAACAGTTTGGTTATCCCAACTTCTCCTTAGTGTTTTAAAATAATTTCACACTAATTATTTGCAAATGCTTCTTACTGTTGCGTGACTATATAATGGACTATAAAACTTACGGATGACAAAAGAAATTACCCTTTTTTAAAAAGCCTTTTACTTTTTCTTCTGCTTCCTTGCCTCTTTCTCCTGTAGGCCATACTCTGACAAGTGCACTAGAGAACACACTGTTCTACCCACCTCCCAGGATCACCCTGAAGTTAAAAATGCCCAAATCAGCATTAGGAGACTGCAAAAATAACTCGCTGAAGCCTGGCAACAGACCACTTTCTCCTGACAACAACAGCACTGTTTACAGCAAGCGGAGTATGTCAGTGTCAAAGGAATCTTTTGAAATTAAAGCAAAATCTTATGCCAGGTATCAGCACGACAGCAGAAGTAACGGGTTGCTGGCAGGGATTGGCAAGCCTCGGAGTGAGGCCAAGGATTCTGGCCCCACGCAGCTGATGGAGTTTCACCGAGGCCAATCATCCGGGAAGCCTTTAGCGCTCCAGGCTGCTTTGCATGGACAGGCTTCCATCGGAAATGGGCGGGTGCAGCAGGAGAACTCGAGGCTGGTGTCCAAATCCAATGGTCTGATTGGCAGGGCTGGAGATGTGAGCCAGAGAGACAGCTCCAGCCAGACGTCCTACGAACAAGAGTCCGTGCTCACGGCTCACTTGGCCAGCCAGAGTGGATTCCGAAAATCCACCATAGAACATTTCAGCCGGTCCTTTAAAGAGGCTACCAACAGTCTGGTGAGGACCACGGAAGATCTCCGGTGCTGTGAAAAGCCAACAAGGAGACTTGCAACAAAAGATCGCTTGTGGAGCAAGCAGACACTTGAAGGTGCTCCGTACCAGGACAACGATGGGTACTGTCCTGACTTAGAGCTGAGTGACTCTGAAGCAGAAAGTGATGAAAACAAAGAGCAAGTGAGGTTAAGACGAAGTAGCTCAGAGAGAGAAAGCCCAAGTAAGGACTTTGGAAGAGACTGTCACAATAGAAACAAAAAGAATATGATATCTCACAGTTCGGTACAAAGGTGATTAGAAGCCCCCACGGGGTAATTCAGCCTTTATGTATTCCAGTGTACCAGTGCAAAGCTCAGCATCAAAAGGTTCCAGAAAATAGTCTAGGACCTATTTAGGAAGAGCTGCAGTAGGGGATGGGGGAGGGGAGAGAAATCAGAGTAGTTTTGCTCAACTGTGAATTGGTTTGCAGTCTTTGCAAGGTTAGCTCAGTTATCCACAAAGTCACGTGGAAATCGTGTGTTTTATCGGAGGGTAACATCTGGGAGAGCACAAAGCGGTTAATTGTGCAAAAATTCAGGAAACCGCTTCCCCCTTGCCAGCTTAAGTGCAAGGCACCGTGTGCATGTGGAAGCAGTCTCGTGGTGGTGGACAGGTTTTAAAGAAGTCCTTGCATTGCTCTAATGTGTTGCAAGAGACTGCAAACGGAGACACTGAAGCTGCGTTGTTCCGGCACCTGCAGTATGGCTCAGATCCAGCAGCGCACTCGCGGATGTGTTAGGAAGTTAAGCACTTGAAAAGTCCTGCTGGTTTCCCTCGGGAACGCTTGTGCTCAGATATCCCAGCACATGCCAGTGTGCTCTGCTGGATCAGGCCCAAAGTGACTACTAAGTGACGATCCCCTTCTGCAGGAGGCTTTGAGCTGCCGTGGCGTTCGCAGGCTCCCTGCGGAGGGCGGAAGCAGCCGTCGCTGGCGCTGCCAAACTCGCTGACCTCTAGACGTGCCCCCATTCCCTGCTTTTGCTGAAGGTTGTGTTTCTCTTCACAATAATTCGCTTCTTTTGTAAATATACGACTTCTAGTACTTCAGTTTTTTTAATCTCTGTACATAGATGCTTGTTGTGGGATGCACTTGTAAATATTTTACCCAGCTAACAAGTACAGATGGCTAATTTTGTGGATAGTGTTTACAAAAGTAGATGTACTACTTCAAAGAAAAATGCTATTTGACACTTACATTTAGGCAATCACCGGTGATGCCAGGTTCCTCTTGAAACTGAGATTTCATATCCAGAGGTGTTTTTACCTGGTATTTTTAAAGTCAGCTGAATTAGGAATAATTTGAGCTGAATTTTTTTTCAGGTGCAAATTTTCAACCCTAGTTGCCTCAACACAGGCATAGGAGTTTTCTGGCATCTAGGTCTGTAAAATTTTAGCCAGTCATCATTTAGAATATGATGTTTAATTAAATTTTTTTTTTTTTTTTTAATTGCTGAAATTCTACTATTTTATTACGCTGCTTTTCAACCTCTGGATTAGTTGCTGTTTCCCGGTCTAACACATTTTTTGTAAGTCCTTTAAAATCAGCAGTTGTTACATAGTGATTAAATTTCAGCCAGTACTGATAGAGGACTTGAGAAGGCAATGAATCCCTTTCTGTTTGTTTCAAAGACAGGGAATTTTTTGTTTGAATCCAAACTGACTTCTTGTTTTACGGATGGTGTTGTGTTGATCCTCAAAGCGACTGCACTGTTTTTGTCTGAAATGCTGTACATTTCATAAACACTCAGCATCCTCTGTCCTCACATCACTGGCTGAAACAACCCATAGGTTGTGTAGGACATGTTGTACTGCTCTGTTGAGGGTTCAGTTTTGTCTACAAAGAGGTGTTCCCCACACAGCATGAAGATGACTATGCAGGACCTGAATATGCAGCAGCTCGTTTCGCTTCATAGGTTTAATTTATTGCTTTTAGGTTGGGAAATGGCAATGACATTTTCAGATTTGTTTTAAACTTTGAAATCTCTCTAGTTGCAATAGGACAAACAGGTCAGGTGCTGGAGGACTCTTCAGTAGTGAAATAACAAAAAAAAGTATACTTGGCCAATCTGCTCTGTTTGCTTCATGCATCTTAATTTTTTTTTTTTTTTATTTCTTGATTTTATGTATATTTGTGTAATTGATCTTTCTAGAGCTGTATCTTCAAAATTATTTCTTTTGGTGTAAATATGCGGTAGCAATTTAGGTTTCCATATATTTTATTTTTATGGGAAATGCTTTGTGTTCTAAGCCATGGGTCAGTCAGAATAAGTAAACAAATGTCTGTTCATTTGTATTCTGGTTCTGATTCTCTTAGTTCTCCTTCAATATTTATTAGTAATCCTCTCTCACTAGCCATGAAATTTTATGAAGCTTTTATTCAGAACACTTATCTGGGAGGTCAGCAGAGTGTTCATGTTATTTTGTGGCTGGAAGCATATGACAGAAGAGAGGGAAAATGGTGCTTCAGCAAAACTCAGTATTTCTGCTCTTCTGGGGTAATCAATTCAGTTGTTTCCAGTCTGGGCAATGGTTTTGCTAATTTTTACATGATTTTAATAGACATATGAAGGAGCCCTTGGTTATGTAGTTCTCAAGTATTGTCCCCAAAGTGCATTTGCTAGTTTTTATTGTGCGTTCGGTGGCTAACTGTTTGAAGTATTACCTCTTAACCTTATTTGTCAATTTTTTGTTGTGTTTTTGCATTTTGTTTTATATATATAAATATATATATATTCAATTTTCCAAGATGGACTCGGTCTTTTTCAGATGTCCCCTTTTTACAAGTACTTTTTCATTAAATTATGAAACTGCTAACAATATTTTCATTTGTTGTGATTTATTCAGGGCTTTACCCTCTGTGTCTGGGAGGCTGTAAAACTCATGAGTACTGTGTCCATCAGGAGTAAGTTATTTCTGGAGATTTGGCAATACTTTAACAAGTTAAGTATCCAGGAAAACCCTTCCCCTTCAGCCTCCCGAAAAACAGTCGCTGAGCTCTAATTTGCTGTGTGTAGCAAATAGTGCAAGCCTGGCTTTTGTTTCTGCTTAGCTGAGCAAATGTAACAGACTATTTGCTGCCCTGGCCTCACTTTTCAATGTATTTGCTTATGCTGTAGTATGGCTGGTTTTCCCTGATCGGACAAAGTGAGGTATAGAGGAAGAGCTGTAGCCAGGCCCTCTGATCCCTCTTCTTGGAGCCCTGCAGACTTGTACAGCTGAGCACTCACCAGTCTGCATGCAGAGGACAAAGTGGGGCAGCACACTTGTGTTGGTTTTACTTGACCTTTTGCTGTAGTTCCCCCTGCTCCCACAGGCTGGTGCTGTGAGGTGCCTTGCTGGCACAGAGGAGCTTCTGCCTGGGCAGGGAAGAAGGGAAAATGAGAAGGTGGAGGGAAAGGTGCTGGGTGAGCTGCACAACAGATCCCATAGCATCCCTCCTGCTCTGACCAGCTCTGCAGCTGGCAGCCTGCAATAAGGATGGGATCTGCAACGTGGGTGTTGCAGGCAGCAGTGACCCTCCTGCCTGTGATGGGTCTGGCAGCAGCAGGGTGAGTCAGGGCTGAGCAGCCAACAACACACTTGTGCACTGGCTTAAGGACTGGAGTGACTGAGCAGGTGGCCCTAGGTGGGCTGGAACTGCAGCTGGAGAAAGCTTGGGTGAAATGGAGCCTGAATCCCTCAGCTGAAAAGCAAACATAAGGTAAAAAAAAAAAAATGGGGAAAAGCAGCAAAGGTGCAGACAGAAGGGAAGAAAAATCAGCACTAGGAAGAAATGTTGGACTGTCAGTTGTTTTTTCAGGACCAGGATTTCTTCTTCCCTAAAGGTATCTTGCAACAGATACCAACAAAAGATTTCCTTGTTGTGACCTTCTGACAGGTGGCTTCTAATTCCCTCTCCACATACAGTCTGCTTGTAGCTGGGATGTGGGGAAAGACAGGGCCAAGGAAGGAGATTGGTGTCCCCATTAATTTGGAAACAGCTGCTGTTGGTTTGTAGAGTCTTTTCAAATAACTAAGTGTGCTTACTTGATGGCAATATGGGCCATGGACTAAAGAGGCTGCAGAGTGGTTCTGAGCACCATCATTTCTGCATTTATGTTTCTACCCTTAAAGAAGTGTTTCTTAGTTATGTGTATATCACTTGTGGAATGTTTTCTTTGCGCCATGAATCCCAAACGATCGAAGGAGAAATTACAAATGTTTGGCAATTAAATGCAAGCCTGAAAAATTCCCTTGATTTTGATGTGGCACCTCTGGTGGCCTGGCCTGGATGTACAGGCTGTGCTGCAGACTCATGATGTGGATCTGATACCTGGGAGGGACCCGGCATTCAAAGCCTGCCTCTGTGAGCTGCGAAGATAATCCAGCGAAACCACTCAACCACTCATTTTGATCGTTGGGAATTTGGATGATCCCAGTACTTGTAAAGGTTTAGCACTGCAGGGAATTGACACATCTGTTAAGAAAATATGCTTTTGATGCGAATTAAAGAACAAAAGCTGCTTGCACAACCAGGGAGCTTGGCATGCAAGGGAAAATACCGGGGAAGGGCAGAGATGGAAAACAATGGAGTGCCTCAAAGCAGCTTCCTTAGGAAGAAGCGAAGACACACAGACTTCTGGGCTCTGGTTTTGTGGGAGATGCCCTGCTGCTGGTGCTTCTGAACCCTCCTTTACACCAGGTTCAAGGCTGAGCACTTCTGCCACTCCTGAGGTGAAACTCTGCGATATGTCCCCCTTGCAGAGATGATTCTGGGATAACTGCTGCCAGGTTCTGCTCCTACCCAAGTCAGGGCATCTAGCAGGATGTGACAGCTGCATGAAAGTGACTGCAGGCACAGACTTCTGAAAGAAAACGTTACATAGCAGTTGGGTAAGTTGTTTGAAAATAGCGGATGTGCATGCCTATTTCTGTTGCTCAAGTTCACCCCTCTGCAGAGAGCTTGGATAAATTTGTGTGAGCACGTGATTGTAGAAGGAGAAGCAGCCTCGGATATTTGCTCATTAGATTCCCTGCCTCTGTATGCAGCCTCCAGATAATCTTCCTTTTTTCAGTAGGCTTCTTTTGTCTGGGACAGCCTCCTGGATCCACCTTGCCCTGCCCTTTCTCTGGGATTCTTCTTTTGTTTCAGGCTGGGCAGACTCTCCCTGCCTTCCATTGCTTTCTCAGCAGCCTTGGAGCTGGGTATCTGCCTCGCCTTGGCTACTTTATCTGATATACATTGTTTTAAATCTCTGGGTTGGCTCCATAATGACACCTTTATGGTTTCTTTTGGCTTAAACATCCTGAAGATATTTTTTCTGGTTTCTGTTGTTTTTCCTCAGGTGCTGCCCCCATCTATGCTAACCCAAGGAGAAAGCACTGAGGGCCAGGACACAAGTTGTATTTTGACAGTTCCATAACAATTCCAGAATTTTTCTGCTCATCAAATTGGTGGGCCAGTGTCCTGAGGAAGAATTTAAAACTTAGCACAACGGCAACATAAAAGGAAGGTGCCATCAGGAAATCTCCTGGTCGTCTGAGAGCTCTTGAGCTTGTGACAGACTTCAAGAGTAGTACCTATAAAAAGAAAAAGTGTTATTTGTCTTTTGGGAAAATGACTCTGGTTACACCTTGGGAAGTGCAGGCTCTAGTGAAGGAATGAGTCAGCTGAGAGGGAAAAACACCTCTAAACCAGCCCACCCACTTCACCTGAAACCGCAGGGTCTGGCTGCATTCCTTTGTAGTTCCTTATCTCAGAAGGGTGGTGCTGAGTAGTTTGGGAACCCCTGTCACTGACATTTTAGGCTCCATTTGCATATGGTTGAATGGAAACTGAGCAAAGCCTTTCCCTCCTTAAAACTGGCTCAGCTATTGTTCTCCTGTCTCCTCTAAAATGAAGTAGAGGCATTGTTTCATCTTTTTCCTGATTAATCATTATACAGCTAACCAGACATCTCTCCTAGTTAAAGGAAGCACAGAGGCCTAAAAACTGGATAAGTCAGGTGATACAGATAATAATAAACAAGTTGTAGTTTACACTTGTCACAAATGGTGAGTGCATAAAGTAGACTCCTCAAATTGTCTGGTTGAACACCTTAAATTAAAGCTCTGTGAAGTCACCCTAAATCTGTAGTTAATTTGAAATTTATTTTTGATTTGGCCAGAAAAAAGATTTGCATGCCTGCAAGCTGCAAACACTGAAAGCACTGTTGCTAAATCAGTTATTTGAATGAAAGATGCTGCCTTTCCCTGAAGTCCTGGCTCTGTTGCATGACCTCTGTTGTGACTATAATTTTGCAGCTGCTGTAGCACATATCAATGCTCTTTTTTTTTTTATCCTGAGGCAAGCAAAATACAAATCCAGATCACGTGGGGTACAAAGACCAGAAAAGTTAAGGCATTAATGAAAAATGTCTTGGCTGTGCTCCACTGAAGAATGCTTTCTGAAGCACCCTGTTGCCCAACTGCTCCCAGTACAGAGCAGAGGTCTGGAGAGGCACAGGCTGGGAGCTCCAGATTTGTGAGGCATCTTAAGGCAGCAGAAACCTTCCCTGGTTGGTGCTCCCATGACAGGTTGGAGGTGTGTGTGTGACAGTGTGAGGGTGTTCATGAAGCACTGAGGAGACTGGCTGCAGTGGGAAGGGTCACACATTTACTTAAACATTGTATTCCTAAGTGAGAGATGCTTTTTCATGAGCATGTGATGAGTACAGAAGGAATTGTGCTGAAAGAAGTCTGTGTAATAAACTGTAATAAGTACAGGGGACAATTGTCATTTATGTGAAAACTGGTCTTTAAAGGCTAATTATTTCAATGTGACTTCATGGTGATTTGGTGCAATCCTTTGTGGAAAAGATTCCCTGTCTGAGATTCTTAATCCATTCTGCATTAACTTGTGTGACAGTGGTGTTAGACACATAAATTAGTCAATGGGCAGAAATCTGCTGGTGCCACCTTCTTCCAAACAGACATTTGCAAACAGGAAAATGGAGTACTTTGGCAAATGTTTATTATCTTTAAATATACAACTGTGATCATTCAGACTATTGAAACTTCTCAGTAGTTTGATCTCTCTTGGAGTTACTTGTTGCTTGCTAACAAGTAAAACTTGACCTGGATACACACACCAATTCCAAGAAACTATACTTGACTGCAAACAAGTACATGACAGTGCCAACTCTTGTTTTCCAGTGAACTGATTGCAGTGGCTGATTTCATGTTTCTACCTCTGCTCTTGCTCAGTGTTTTTTGCTTGTCCCTATCTGTGCACCCCTGTCGCTCTCAGACTAGGAACAGAAGGATATAGCAACAGTCACTTCCTTCCGAGGCAGAAAATAAGCTGTTCATTAAAAAGCAACTGCACTTTTATAGGATAGATCATGGAACACAGGATAGAAAAAGCTCATTGGTCCAAGAAAGGCATCACCTCTTGAAAATGTGCTTTTACCAAAGCAGCACGTAGCTCACGCACTGTTCTGTGATCAACACCAGGTGCCTATCTCTGTTATTAATTCTGTCACTTCTGTTTTCTTTGAGCAGCTTAGGAAAATGCAAACTGCATCTTTCCCTGAATCTTCACCAGTATCCACACACCCCCAAATGCAGTATTATCTGCTAGTGGACAATTCCCACATGGCCACTCTGGTTGCCCTAATGGATTTAATAGGTTTACACTGAGGTAGTGGCTCCTTGGGCTCCACTGCCCTTGCACAGTCCCTGCTCTCAGTTGTACCTTGCCATCTGCCAAGGAGGCCTGACAGGCTCCACACTCAGAGGCAGCTCTTGGGATACAGACAGCTCATATACAGCATTTGCACTTCATACCAGCCATGGGTAAGGCCTAGAGCCTTCCCACTTTCAAGCAGGAAGGAGAACTAACAGTAGTAAAGACTACAAGTGAAGGAAAAAAGACAAGGATTGCTCCAAAGATGAAGAATTACCAGGCTCATAAAAGGAGAGACCAACTGCAACTTTCCAGGAATGAGCAGAAGTAAAACCCAGTCTCTGTAGCACCTGAAATAGTCCAGCACCTTTTCTTGCCTAGAATCACTGAGGTTGGGGGGGATTTTTCCAGCTCTGTGGTGCTCTGGGCTGATCTCCAGAACTGACTGGCAAGAAGGGTAATGGCTTCTGGCAGGCTCAGGGAACCTGCAGGCTGGGGGAGAGCTGTGGCTTCACTCTACAAGGCCTCCTGCATCACAGATCTCCTTGTTGTGTTCTTCATGGTTGTAGATAAGTACAAATTCCACTTCCCTGCTTCCAGAGAAGACAAAGCAGGAGTGCTGTCCCATGTAACTAGAGATCCAAGCTCTAAATACATGGCATGGGAGTTTGTGTGGTGACCTAGTGCTTACAGAAGCTGTTTATTTTCTCCCAAGGTGTGTGCCAGCACATAGCTTGTTTTGATGCCTCCAAACCATGCTGGCAAATGCTTAAGTCAGCAATGAACAGAGAGACTGGCCAGGTGAGTTAAGGGTGTATCTCCTGTTGCTGCTGGATTCAGTAAGCTCTTGTATTGTATCCCAAATGGCCTTGTAGTGTGCAAAGACAATGGGAGAGCACCAGTAAATGTGGCTAAGCTTTGTAAGAAGCAATAATTGTTCTTCATTGTATTTAATGAATTCTTTGCGTGTTTTGTTTTTTTTTTTTTTAATTTCTTCATCTTCTTTCCATGTTGTAAAATGTATAGAAAAAAGGAGGGAGATGTGGCTCTCTTTTCTGGATGTTTCTCTGTGTTGGTTGCTGCTAATAATTAGCTTGCCTCAGGTCTGAGATGAAATCCTGCCATTGTACATGCAGCAGTAGGACAAAGAGAAATTCAATTCTAAGCGCTGAAGGAATACCATGGAAGTCTGTAAAATAGAAGTCTAACTGCTCAGATATGGTGACAATAAGTTATCACATCAGTACTCTATCAGAAGAAGCCTACATGATCAGAAGAAACCTACATGAAACACATTGGTAAGGTCATGTAGCCCATGAACTTTACAAATATACCATATATATATATAAAATGTGACAAAGTGAAGCCTGGGCTGTGACCACCTGTTTTATAACCAAATAAAAATACTCAACAGAAGATAATTGCCTGGAGGAGAATGGATAAAGGAACAGATGAAATCTCTAAGAGAAGCTGCCTGGGAACTACCTCCAGAAAGACCCTGCTGGCTGCAGTGACCCTTGAGTAATGAGACTGCTACACGAGCCAGTGGTGGAAACCAGAGTTTGGATGGGGAAGGGGTGAGTTTTGAAGCAGCTGAGTTAGTTCTGGTTTCTGGGGACACAGCAGCAAGCCAGCCTGTGCCTGCCTGTGCTCCTGGGTTTCCAGGAGGAGACACACAAGGCATGGAGCAGACAGAGTGAAGCCATTTGATGCTACTGATCCCAACGGGGACCACCAACTCCAAGTCATGTATATAAGTATGGCATGGGATGCTAAAGAGGAGACCTGGAATGTAAAAAATACCCACTGCTTTGAGATTTGATACCTGGGAGATGTAGTGGCCATAGCACAGAGATAAGCAGATGCAACAGTCAACTATCTGAAAATTTCGATGCCAGCTGTTTTCCTTGTGCCTTTGGAAGTTTTTGAGACTATACAGCACAGGGAGTAAAAGACAGGACACACTGAAGGCACAGGATTTCTGGATAACCAAGGTGCTGCTGCAGGAGCTGTGAAGGATCCTGGTGCTGAAAGTCACGGCCAAGTCCCTGTGGCCAGTTACACCAGAGCAAGAAGGCAGGGAAAACCAGGGGCTGAGAAACCTGGCCACTGCGGTGGCGAAGCTCTTCTCCCTCTTTTCCCTCCCTGCAGCTCTTGGAAGCGGGATGCCGAGCCGCTGCTGCTTGGACAGCGTCCAGCGGCGGCTGCCGGCGCTGGCCTGCCCGGAGAGGAGGATCCCAAGGGCTCGGCAGCGCAGCCCGGCCGGGCGGGGCCGGCCCTGGCCGGGGCACCCAAGGCGCGGCCGCTTCGCCTCCGAGCCCGCTATAAGAGCGGCGGCGGCGGCGCTCTGCACGGCCGGAGCGGGCACGGCCGGAGCGGGCTCGGGGCTCGTTGTGGCTGGTTACTGATATTTATTACTGCAGTTCTGTCCCGTTCGCAGGCAGGTACGTAGGCGGACACACACACACACACACACACACACACACACACGGGTGCTGCATGAACGGCGGCACACGCGGTGCGCCGGCAGCCGGGCGTGCGGGGGCGGGCCCGCCGCGAGCGGAGCGGGACGGCCTGCGATTTCATTTCCCCCTCCTTTGACTTTTATTATTCCCCCTATTTTTTTTTCTTTTTTTCTTTTTTTTTTTTTTCTTCCCTCCCGGGTTCGTTGCGCGGGGTGTCACAGCGGTGCCCATTCCCTCCGCAGGCCATGTCGTCCGTCAGGATCGAGTGCGTGGCCAGGGAGGGCTGCAGGATCGGCGAGTCGCCCCTGTGGGACGAGAAGGAGGGCGCGCTGCTGTTCGTGGACATCACGGGCAGGAAGGTGTGCCGCTGGAGCCCGGCCACCGGGCAAACGCAGGCCATTCCCGTGGGTAAGGAGCCGCTGGAACAGCCTGCTCCGTGTGCTGGGACTCGGGCTGTGTCCTCGGCACGGTGCTCTGAGCGGGACACCTTCCCTGCAGTCTGGGCTTGCTTCCTCCGTGCCAGCACATTGGGAGGCACTAGATACTGACCAGACCTAGTCCTTTCCTTAGCGCGCTTTGCTACTGAGTTATGTTTAATCTATTTCTTTTCCCAATAAGTTGTCCACCGCTCTTTCTCTTTTGTTCCCACTTTGTCCCACTTCTGTTGGTGTCTGCTGTAGCTCTGATGTGAATGATCAATGCCCATAACATTTTCTATATTGAGAGAAAAGCTGATACTTTTTTAAGATAGTGGTGTCATCAGCTAGAAGCTCAATGGTTCAAGTATTTTTTCCATAAAGGAAGAGACATGCTAACTCACATTGAAAAAGGATTGCAGATTTACTGCTGGATGTAATAAAGTAAATATTTGTGTTGGGAGACAGCTCCTTAAGTGCTTTCTGTACAATGTATTTTTTTTTCATGTTCAATAACACTTGATGAAAATCAATTTTGCCTACCTGTAAGCTGTTCTCATTATTCACTAGAAAGTGATCTGGGCTTATCTGCCTTTCAAATTACTGTAGTTGCCAATTTCAAGATGAGAGAAGGCCTGATACTAATTTTTCAAGTGTTGCTTCCCAAACTTAATTCCTCATAGCTTAGCTGAGGGAATGTGCTTCTTCCTGCCTTTCCCCCTAAACTGCTCTATTCCCGAAGGTGCAGTCTTTTATTTGTAACCTCTCTGGAGATGTGAAGGCAGAGTTTGTGCAGTGAATGGTAGGGTGGCTGTCTCCTCATGCACCCCTTTGCTCTGAGGTGCTTTGTCAGGAAGGTATGGAGCTGTTCTTGTGGCTGTAGGGGCACCTGGATGTCCAGCACCTACAGTGGACAGCTGTGCTTGGGAGCTGCTCCCCCAGGGTTAGAGGAAAGCTCTGGGTGCTGCCCAGGAGGAAGGGCTTCTCTAAGCCATGGCCCCAAGCCTTTTCCTGGGAGTGTAAAAGTAGACTTGCAATCCTATGCTCTGCTAGGAAAGCCCCTGCTGCTGATACAGGCAGAAAACCACTTTTATTAGTGTGGCTGCTGGCAATCTTAAGAGCAGCAAAATTGATACATGTGGCACACACAGCTGAGGGGACTCTGCTGCCCTCTGTGCTGGTGTGGGAGCAAGGAGTGGCACCCCAGTGTCAATAAGCCCCAGACCACCAGCAGCCTCGGCTGCTAAAGCTGAGCTTGTAGTCAGGCTCATCCCCAGTGCTGGGGGCAAATGGCATTCAGATTTCTGTCATGGTGGTGCTGCTGCCAGGGCTCCAAAGGGAAGGGACATCCTCAGCCATGAGCAAACAGCTGGAAAGGAGCAGTTCCTCTTGTCACCCAGTGGTGGCTGGTGGTGATTATAAGCGTTTGTGGAAGTATTACCTAATTATAACCCTGCAAAGCCATAAGCACAAGAAATGTTTCAGTTTTGAATTAGAAAATTAGTGATTTGTCCCAGCCTTTGTTGCCCTGCCTAAAGTTATTATTCCTTGGATTGCATCTGGTTGTAGGCTTTTACAGAAATGTTGTCTTCACACTCACTGGTTTTTTTTACTAATTCCTGTATAATAACCTGCAATTGAGGTCTTATGCATAATAACTCAAGTGAGTGTAAGCTGATCATGGAGCATTTTGGTTTTCTGTTTTGCTTTAGCTCTTTGGAAGCTCTGCCACTCCTTGGTGTGTTTTTGGTGCTGCTGGAGGTTTGTGGCAGAGTGTGGTGTTGGGGGCTGTCTCTCCTGCCCAGTGTGATCTGCCCCAGTGCAGAGATACTCTGCCTCCATCATTGCAGGGTTCATTTACACAGCAGCTGTGCTAAATAAACACGGTTGCTCTACAGCTATAGGCAATTGATTTTTCCCTTGGGGAAATCATATAATAAGCTATTGGAAAAAAAAACGTGTTCCAGTCACCCCTTTATAAACTTATTTTTTTTAAATAAAGCACATATCACACAACTATGTGCTGGTAATGATTGTAGCTCCTGGTAGTAATGGTAATACTCAAGTTCATGTGACGTGATCTGTTTCTGTGTATTTAAACATCAATTTTGTTGGTAGAAAAGTAGGTTGTTTCTCTTGCTGAGTTCATTTGGCATGTCTGAAGCGGACAGAAATGTCCCTTCATAGCACATCTCACTTTTCAATTTCATCCCATTTCCAGATGCTCCTGTGAGCTCTGTGGCTCTCCGGCAGTCTGGGGACTATGTCATCACCCTAGGAACCAGATTTGCTGCTTTGAAATGGAAAGAGCAGCTGGTTACCAGCATTACTCAAGTGGACAAGGATAAAGTAAATACCCGATTCAATGATGGGAAGGTGGATCCTGCAGGGAGGTATTTCGCAGGTATGCTGCAGGCTCTTCCTTCCCTCTGGTGCTTGCTGACTTTTGGTGATAAGATGCAATGATCAGTTGTAGATGCAGAAAGTTTTCCGTCATCGTTAAATGGTGAGGATTTTTTTTTGTTGTCTTCAAACAGAGTTTAAACCCATTTACAAATCTGTTTATATCACCTGAGTACTATCTAATCTGGACTATTTCATTAAAAAGAGGCCGACTACTCAGCCTGCCTGGTTTATGATACTGGCTTTGCCTCTTCCCTGTCAGCTGCTTGTTTTGAATACTGGAAGGGTGCCAGAAGAAAATACTTTTTCATTGAGAAATTTATTATATTGCATGGTTTGTTCTCTATTACTCAGAATGTTATCTCTAAAAGCTAAGCGACTATTCATCCTGGAGATGAGAAGACTCAGGGGATCCCACCTGAATGTATAAATACCTGACTAGGGAGGGAGTAAAAGAGATAGAGGCCAGACTCTGCTCAGTAATGCCCACTTAAAGATGAGAAGGAGTGGGCACAAACTGAAACTCAGCCAATTTTGTATGAACATAAGAAAACTCTTTTGCTGAGAATGATCAAACAGTGGAACAGGTTGTCCAGAGAGAGTATGGAGTCTTCATCCATGGAGATGTTCAACACCCAGCACTGGTGGGAGGAACCTGCAGTGTTTGACTGAGCAGGGGGTGATCCTGGATGATGTCCAGAGGTATCTATCCTCCAGCCTCAGCTGTGACCCTGTCCTCCTGTGTTTCAAAATACCATTCTGTGCTTCTGCTGTGTCGTTCAGTCCCAAAGCCAACCTTAATCTGCCTTTTCCCAGCCTCTCAAGAGCCAGTCTCAGCTGCCAACTCCAACCTCCAAAGATGAGATTTGCTTTAAAAGAGTCTTTAATGTAAGACTCATTCTGAGGGAGGAAGAATTTTTTTTCCGCTCTCTCAGCTCTATAACACATTAAGATTTCTTGTAAGTTAAATGCCAGCCACACCTGTTTTGATATATGAATGACTGAATAAAACATTTTTCAGGAATCATTCTGCACACCATTTCTGCCCCAGGAATGTCCAACAGAAGAACAAAGGCTGTGTTTTGCCACCTTCTGCTAAAAGCAAGCACTTTGGAAGTCCACCTTTTCCTTTTCCTTTTAACTCAGTTTCTTCCTCAAATTTCAGAAGCCCCCTGCACATCTCCATCCTATGTTGGCAGTGTGATCACCATCATAGTGAGAGGCATAGAGTGGAGCAGAATGCATTTACTCTGAACCTGCTTTCTCCTTTTGGCTCTGCACAGGTACAATGGCAGAGGAGATCCGTCCTGCTGTGCTGGAGAGACACCAGGGCTCTCTGTACACGCTCTTCCCCGACCTCTCAGTGGTGAAGCACTTTGACCAGGTGGACATTTCTAATGGGCTGGACTGGTCACTGGATCACAGAACCTTCTTTTACATTGACAGCTTGTCCTACTCTGTGGATGCCTTTGATTATGACCTCCAAACTGGAAAAATTGGTATGAATGGCTGCATTCTAAACTATTAGTGCCTAAAGATTGTGATGTTTGTTTCTGCTCTGGTTATTACACAGAGATGATCAGAGCTTTGGGAGCAATTACCCAGAAACCTCTTTGGAGCAGAACAACAGGAGCCATGTTAACATCTGTCTGCGTAGGCTCCTGGCTCAAACCAGTCAGGGTCGTTTGGTAATGCTATAAAGTATTTAAATTGCCTGGCACTTTGAGTAGTAATCTGTACTACTGTTACTAAACACGAGGCATATCTGATCTTCCAGCAAAAAGGACAAAGTGTATCTCATCTGTCTCTTCCCATGGCAGCCTCTTTCTTGTTACTGGCAGCACAAGCAAAGTGACAGCAAGCTTGTAGTCTTGTGCAAAACCTCTGCCAGTTTCCCTGCATATTTTTTTCACTCTTCACCCTGTTTTGTGTTTTAAAATACAAGCTTCTAAATGAAGATTCTGCAGAAAGAACAAGGCAACAATGGTAGCAGTAACTCAAAGCTTCCTTCATTAATTTAAAACAAAACAACACCTCAAGGGCTTCTACAAGCTTGGGCAAAAGAGAAATTCTGGTGACTTGGGCCAGTAATTTGCTTTTTACTATACGGGCTGTAGTATTTTGCATTAAAAGAACCCAGTCAATTTGATATTTAGTTTTAAACCTCTGAATGTAAAGTGATTTTGGATTTAGCACTTTGTCCTAATGTCTCTCTGCTATGGCTTACAACTGAATTTTTCCTTGGGAAATAAGGTACTTCTCTCACTCCTTCTTGCTCATTCTTTCTGTGGGCAGTCTGACAATCCCCAGGAGCAAAAGGGAAACTCATTAAAAATATTGCTGCATATGAAACATTGAAGCTGTCAGAGCGTAAAATAAACAATGTTGGAAAGTTGGGTTTAATTTTCTTTAATAACAGTGGATAAAAGTTCAGATAGAGTTGTTTGTTTTTAGGTCGATAGTGTGCCTTTGAAACTGATGCTTTTCCTAACTCTGTGTTTATGTAAGCTCTCAGTTTATAGATCTGAAGGTCAGTTTTGTGTTGGAACAGTGATTATTGGCACGTTCCAGCAAACTGTTTGAAAAGTCTCCAGCTGGAGCAGCCCACACTTGAAATTATTCAAACTGCTTTTAGAACAAGTAATTAATTTTATGAATATATCTAACATTAATTTATTCAGTTACTCATTTAATATTGTAAGTAGAGAACGACTGGTGCAGTAGAAATGAATGCCAGAAAGAGGGATTATACTTTCAATGGATAGAAACTGATCCACAGGCTTTCATGCTGAGAAACAACTGTCTTGGGGAAACAAACAGGGCATCAGACACAATCTATTTCTTTCATGGGAAAAAAACTCAGGGCCTCAGCACAGCTTTTGGAAATAATAGTACAAATAACTCTGCTGGGCTGTGAGTGAGAAAAATTTTAACAACTGTCTCACTCGGTTCTGTGGTTTTTCTACCCTGCAGGCAACCGTAGGAGTATATACAAACTGGAAAAAGAGGAGAGCATTCCTGATGGGATGTGCATTGACACAGAAGGCAAACTCTGGGTGGCTTGTTATGATGGTGGGAGAGTGATTCGCCTTGATCCTGAGACAGGTAAGTCCTTGCAAAAGATGGACTGGGATTTTGTGTTAAACAAAACAAAATGAAGAAATAAAAACAGAGTGAGAGGTGGGGTTTTTTGGTCTCACAGAAATGGTATATCTGCTCTTTTTAAAAAACTCAGCTTTTTTTTTTTTTTTTTGCTTTTTTTAAAAATTATTTCAAACAATTTTATGTACCTGCACTCAAAAATTACCTTTATAAATAAGTCTCCTTTGTTCCCAGCATCTGTTGTGTTGGAAAAGATGAAGTGGCTAAGGAGTCTACTTGTGAATTGTTTGAGTTAGCATCCTCTTGCATCCTCCAAAATTAAGATCAGTGTTTATCTCGTTGATAAATGGAAAAGATGACTTAAATAATTTTTGAGTCTTGTTTCTTCATTTAGTGTATCAATTTTGGCAGCCTACTGGATTTTATTACAAGTCCCACAGGACACTAATGCCAGCAACATCTTTTTTATTGCTAGAAGTTATTTGCATGATCCATTTTGCAATGAAATAATTAAAAAATGTTTAATGAATTCCACAGCATTTTGTCATTCCCACAGTAATGTCTTGGGTGTGCCCATTGTCTGAGTCTGTTGTTCATTGCTGCTCTCATTTGGACTCTAGTGAAGTGCCAGGGATGATTTACTCTGGGTAGAAAACACATGTAAATCACTCAAGGGAAACTGAACCATACTGGCTGCAAGGGGCCACTGGTGAGAATGGGAGCATGATTTTGTGAGATCCCAGACAGCACAAGTTTGCATCATGCAGCAGAAGAGCAATGCACAGCAGTACATCTGGAGCCTAGTGAGGGCTTGGGGTTTTGTGGGAGTGTGGATTCAGGGACTCCAGTGCCTTGTCTGCAACACACCCTGGCATATGTGCACCTACATCTCTCACTCTGGTGGGCAGCACACTCCTTGGTGACATCCACCAGCCCTCTGAATACCCTCCTGGGATAGTAAATTTAATAATTTTTCCTCCCTGGTTCACTATTTCTACCTTTTTCCTGCCTGACCTTATTTTTAAATTTTTTTCTCCCTGACCATTTTTTTCCTTAATTTTCCACTAATTTTCCTTTTCCTTCTCCCTCTCCCTTTTGGAGGTGTTTTCATAGGAGAAAGCTATAAGGAATAGTGTCTATAAGCAGATGCATAGGGATAGTAAGACTATTGATGGCAGAGTATATGTCCCTAATGCACTCCCAGTCTTTAACATGCTTACAGGTGGATGAGGTACTGATGTGTTAGTAGTGTGTTTCTCTTCCATGAACCTGTTCTCTCCTCCTCACCCACATCATAGCACCTGCAGGGAGCAGTGTTATGAAGCTTCACAGAGTAAGTGTCTGTGTCAAAAGGAGCCACCTGGTTTTTGTGGAAAAAACCTCATGCTTACCTGCTCTCTCATGCTATCATTTTAAAGTAACACCTTAAATCCGAAATTTGCTGAATTCTGAATGGATTGTAATTCTTTAGGGAGATAACCCAGGCAGGTTTGAAGAGAATTCTGTGAAAGACTCTTTTAATGCACCCTACCCATTAAGTGTGGCTTGAATGGCTGTCAGCCAGTTGCAGGTACATCTGCCAATAAAGAGCTCATCTAAAACACGTGAGGGATTTCCAGGTTTCAGTGATAACAAAGCCTGGACTTTGTTTCTAGGGTAATGGGATGAGGAAACTTGTTTGTTTGGCATCTTTCCTAAGTAAAGGTTTTGAGGTCCAGGGTGAAGTAGATTTTTGGGTCAAGGCTTCTTTAGCAGAGATAGCTGCTGCCTTTAGATTGAGGATGTGCTACAGGGAGAGGCTGGTGCCTTGTCCCACAGGATTTGCAAAGGACTCAAGAGATGTCCAACTTACATGTTACCAAGTCTTATCATAGCTTCTGGTCACTTAGTGACCTGCTAGTTTTACTCTTTAAATTGAAATCCTAGAACAATCAAGGCTGGAAAAGACATCCCTGATCATCAAGTCAAACCATCAACCAGCACTGCTAAGCCCACCCCTAAACTATGTATTTAAGTACCACATCTACATGGTTTTTAAATATTTCCAGGGAAGGTGATTCCACCTCCCTGGACAGCCTGTTTCAATGCATGACAACCCTTTCAGTGAAGAAATTTTTCCTAATGTCCAATCTGGACTGCAATTGAATATTTTATAGTTGTTCCTAAGGATTGTTTTTAATATCCTTTGACTTTTATAACATCAAAAATATTTTCATTGTTTGTTTCTTCTATAGAAACCAAGCACAGAGTGATACTTCAGATAGATTATAGAGCATCAAGGTGCAGATTTTCTTGAAACTCCAGGGAGACACTTCAGAGCTTTGTAAATTATATTTTTCAGGCTGTTATCCACTGGGAGCACTCTACAACTGCAACTAGGGTCCATCCACTTGTCTTTGGGGCTTGTGCCTCTTTTTCTACAGTCCATGTTTTTTCCTTTTGAATGTCCTTCTGATTCACTTTCTCTCAGACTTGGTGTCAATCAATTTCTAGGGTTCCCAACATCAAAGTTACTTTCCTGCTGTTTCAACAGATTACTAAAACTAGTTGCTGTAAGGGGACCAAGCCGTTTACACATGCAGTTGGGAGGACAGAGAAGTTACACCTTTTGTAAGGAAATTCATGTGCTTTAGCATATTTCTAGAAGGAGAAATTCACTGGTAGGTCCATAAAATAGGCATGATGGGAATAGGCTGTTATTGGCCAGGATTAGCAGAAATTTTGGAAAAATCTGCTGCAAGATGTCTCGACAGCCTTCTAGTTAGGGCCAGAGGGGATCTGCTCACTACCATCATTAAGACAGTAGTTATTTGTTGGCACAATAAATGCGTAGTACTCTTTATAGTAGTGCTAGTTTTTTATAAGCACCAGACATTGTCCCATGATCCCTATTTTATGCCAGCTTGATTTGAAAGGCTATTGGGATTTCAGGAAAAGCTTCTAGGAATTAATCTTCCCTAACCACAGGCAGCAGAGGTGTAGCAGGAGGTACGCCTCCGTAACGCTGCACGAGGTCTGCTCGCTCCAGGCTCCCTTTGTAGTTAAAAGTAGAAAAGTCAGCAGGTCTAGGGTGTGATTCATGTGACTGTTTTAGAGAGGAATTCTACCCCATTTCCATTGACTCCATGAACAGCCTAGATGACGAGCTCAGATACGTGTTTGTGTGGTGGATGTTAGCATTTAATTAGAGGACAAGCTGGGATTGAAGTGGGATTTGTTGGTGATACCTGAAACTGAAACTTGTCAAATGATACATCATCAACAACAGGGTTCACAGAAGTCTGGTTTCTCCCTGTTATGGTGCTCATTAGTGAGGATGGGACATCCCCCAGCCCTGATTGCCACTTTGACAGAGCACTTGGCTCCACAACAGTTATTTGCGATAATTTGTTTAAATTTCTTGTTCTAAGTAGTCAAACAGGAAACCTCATGCATGTTTTCCTCCAGGAAAAAGACTCCAGACTGTGAAACTTCCTGTGGACAAAACAACTTCCTGCTGTTTTGGAGGAAAGGATTATTCAGAAATGTATGTGACTTCTGCCAGAGATGGGATGGATAAAGAGTGGCTTTCTCGGCAGCCGCAGGCTGGTGGGGTTTTCAAGGTGAATGATTCTTTCTCCTTTCATTTTAGAAGGCCACATTTTCAGTTCTGATTTTTTCAGGTAACAAAACCCCAGTTGGCAGTGGTGGGAAGCTGGAAAAAGACAGTTGTTAGAACAGTGATCATATACGCTAAGCTGTTGTTTGCATTTTTTGTTCCTATTGCAGAAAGTTAAATGCATTTAGAGATTTGAAGGTATTTCAAGGTTTAAACTTTGTACCAATGCTGATAGTCAAATTTTCTATGCAATCATCTCTTTACACTTCTTCCTCTCCCAATGCTGTTTGCGTTTTCTATTTATGGAAGGGATGGGTAAATACATGTCTTAATCAGTGGCAGATAAAAGCATCTGCTTTTATTTACTTTCTAGTTAATTATCACAAGGTTATCTCTTTAAAAAATTGTTCCACTGGGATTTGTTTTAAATCCCTGCTCTTTGTGTATGCATGCCGAAGGTTACATTGTGAACTGCAGAATTAAGGCTTAGCAGTATCTAAGAGAAGAGGCTTTTGGGGAATGGACTGTGGCCTGTGATTACTGAGCTTTAGAGAAAGAGCATGCATTGAAATTCCAGGCTGTGGTGAGCTGATGTGTGCAGAATATAGTAGGATGTCAAATTGGAGGACACAGTCCTTTTCTAAATTAAAGCATGTCTAGTTGTGTAAGGAAACCAAGTGTCTGATAGTGGTGAATTTATGGCTCTAATTTATGGGTTTTTTTTCTCTGTGTTTTAACAGATAACAGGACTGGGGGTGAAAGGAGTTCCACCATATCCATTTGCAGGTTAAATACACTCTTCAGAATGGACTCAAGAGAGCTGATTTAAGCAAGACAAGTCTGTAGGTGTTATTCTGGTGTTCAGCATCTTTTGCTTTGAAACCATAAGACCATTATAATATTTCATCAGGAAAGGATGAAAAAACTACTGAAATACATGGAATATTTTAAAACTGATCTTTTCTCTCCCTTTAAACTTACTTTAAATATATGATGGTACTTCTTCTGTTGTGCTAAAAAGATCCTCATCCTAATAAGCTATTGTTGTAATTCTATTTTATGATTAAATAATATTTTAATAACTTTTTATTGAGTATTCTTTTGTCTCATTTGTGACTTATGTTATATTGTTTTACTCATTAGACTACTTGCACTGTCTCTTTTACGTATTTTCAAAGTTCCTCATAAAATGCCTTTTGGTGGTCTTACCACTGTTTTAACTGTAACTTTCTTTGTTCTGTGATGTTCTCAAGATCTATTGCAATTTATTCACACCACTTGTTGTAAATGAAAATTTACTCACTGGATTGCATTTTTCCATTAAATTCAGGATTGCATGTGCTGCAACAATTGTGATGTATTTTAGCTGGATTTTAAATGGCAGATTTTTGCTCTTGGAATGCTACATGTTCCCATGTTAGTGCACCTCCATCTGCAGGTGGAGTAGCTGTGTGTCCCCATCCTGCTGTGTCAAGGTAACCCATCAAATGACTGCTGAGTGAGCCTGTGGCAGTTCTCTCTCCAAAGCTCCAAGAATCAGCACATAATGGTTTCCCATTTCTGCAGGCTTGTTGCAGGGAGTTTTTTACCTGTGCTCACCCTCACATCACCGCACTGGCAGTAGGGTGATTGCCAGCATAAAAAAAAACCAAGCTGATCTTTTTTATGTTGTTGCTGCACTAGAAAATTAAGAGCAATAGCTTGTACAGGCATGAAAAATTGGGTCAAAGATTAGTTTATCAGAGCGGGCCAGGAGGCACCCATGAGACACAGGGAGGAGGCCATGGCTGCTCTTCCTCCGTGCCGTGCATGGGTGGCACTGGGCAAATGTCTGAATAACACATTTCTTTGTGCTTGTGAGTGTGAGAACAGAGGCAGGTAAAATAAGCCACTGCAGACGTTTTACAAATGAACACCACCTCCCCTTCTGTGAAAGCACCTGCTCGGCTTTGCCACGCAGGTTTCGTGGGCTCCACACGAGCAGGAAGAGCCAACTCTGCCAGGAGAGCTGCGTTTTTCATGCTGCCGAAATGCGGCCGGCGCAGCCTCCGGTGCAGAGCTGCGGCTGCTCCCCGCGCCCCAGCCCCGGGGAGCCCGGACTGGTGCTGCCGGCGAATTTTGACTCGAGTCCCATGACAGAGAGCTGGATCTGGCAAACTGGAGCTGAGCCGTTGCCGGTTCCCTCAATTAGGAAGGCTTCCTGACTTTTGTTTAATCCCTCGCTTATTAATGGCGCTCACCTCTTTGATGAAAGATCAGCACTGATTTCAATTAGGGTTGAGCAAGAACCCAGTGACAGGAAAGGCTGTATCAGGAGGAGCAGCTGCTGTGCCCTGAAGGGTTTCTTCACCCTCATGACCAAAATCTATAGTCATAGGTGAAGCGTAGTTGCTCCCAACCGAGCTGGAGAAAGCTCTTGTAATCCTTTGCTGGCAAAATAGCTCTGCTGAAATAAAAGCAGGCGGCACTGCCTGCCTGGGGAGCTCCAGTTCTTCCCATCCCGAGTGCAAGGGAGGGACCAGGCCCTTCCTACAAAAGGTTGAAGTCACGAAAAGATAATCTTGGGCTTCACTTTTGGACATCGCTGGGGTGAGTAGCTATACTGTATCTGCCCGGGGTTTTTAACAGCTGTATCTTTGTTAACTCTAGCCATGCCTGTTAGAAGGAAGGCTCTCCCTCCTCTCCTGCAGAGGCGCATAAAAATTTTAATAGATCCGGACAACCAAATAAGAAGCAAAGCTGGGTTCTTAGAGCAATGAATGATGGGATGAACCCTCAAAGGGAATAAGTGACAAAGTATATTTTGGGGAGTTGTGGGGAAAAAAGGGAAGCGATGGATTTACTAAATATTTGCAGACACAAGAACAAATTCTGAGCTATTGCCTGAGCACATGCCTGTGAGAACAGAAGACAAGTACAATTATTTAAGTACCACCCTATGTGGTGTGATACTCTCCTGACTATTCTATGTTGATAAAAACTAGGGACTATAAAAATAAACAGTAAGAGTTGCATCAGAGGACACCAAGGCAGTGGGAGAGGGAAAGCCACATCAGAAGGAGACAAGTGGTTGTGTGTCAGCCAGAGGTACAGGGGTGCGTGGCTGCCTTTGGCCAACTTCACTAGAAACTTCTGCTTTGCTATCCAGCAATATTAGAAAGCAACAAAGTGCATGGCAGGGCCAGGCTCTTTATGTTGTGGAAACAATTAAAAGAATGGCTGGCTGGCAAATACATGCACCTGCTACTGCAGAGTTGCACCACTCATCAACAGCAGCCACAAAAGCTTTGAGATGTGTCTCTTCCTAAAGTGACCAACTTCTGGAAAGGCAGGCACAAGGGATGTTGAGATGGCAGAGTGGGAGATATGGTGTTTGAGTTTGCAGCCTAGAAGTGGCCAGGGTAGGAATAAAAGATGGTGCAAAATGTGGCAGGGGCATCCCCAGGGCATTTGCAGCCACATGAATAGATTAGAGAGATTCTGGTACAATTTTCCCAGCTGCTGTCCTTCCTGTGCCATCAATGATCCAGCATCTGAGCTGCTCACCCAGAAAGTTGCACGTTTGGTGTTTTCAGTTGCAATATGGTGAATACTTTGTCCCCCCTGCCTGACTTGGTTTTACTTTGCTGCAGTCTATTATGGGGAAGTTAATCAAGTCACCAGAAGTGAAGAGCTGTGTGGAAAATGTGGTTTTCTTCTCCAAAATCCATTTGAGGAAATGCTTTGGGATAATTTGCAGAAAACAAGATAACTTATATTTTTCAGTCATTTTTTTTCCATCTGAAAATTAATTTTTGGTGAAAATTATCATAAGCCAAAATTTTCCTTTTCTATGTGTCTTCCAGCAGAAAATGCTGTGGGAAAAAAAAAAAATCTTGAATCACCCTTCAAAGTTATCATCTAGGTTATAAAAAAGAAAGCAGAGAGTAACATGATAATTTTTGTGAGAGCAAACAGAGACTGAGGGTTTGTGCTGAGATGGGATGGAGCCATTGGAGGCTAAGGAAATATCAGAATGGTCCTCAGGGCACCCAGAATCACCTTGTCTGTAATACAATGATTTCGGAAGGAGCTTGACTTGGAAATATTACAGGCTTTTCCCCTAGAAATGTTTGAATTTATCTCTGTCTTAGGGCTGTAATTTTTTAATCTCTGGGTGTGGATTGATGGTGACTATGGTAGGATAATACTTCTATCTTGTCTACTTGCTTATCAGGGAAAACATGTGCATCCTGTGAATCATATGAACATCAAATTTAAAAGTTCATTAAAGTCTTTAATGAGAAAAGAAATGCATTGTTCCTGCATGCTGGGTTGGGGCCACCCCCCAAGTGGCTTCTGCCCTCGCTGAGTGTGGTCCTGTCACCAAAACTCTGGTGGTTGCTGTGGCTCACTGCCCAGCTTGGACTCTGTCCCCATGGCAAGCCTGCCCTGCCCCACCTTGCTGGCCCTGCCATCACTACCTCTGCTGAGCAGGGCTGCCTGGGAGAAGGCACTTGGCACCTTTCACCTTTGCCTCTCACAGACAAAAAAAGAAGGCAAATGCCAAAGAATGAAGAAAATAAGTCAGGCAAGACGTCACCATCCTGCAGCATCTGTGGCAATTGCTGAGACTCCCTGGTAAAAGTCCTTCCCTGTGTGTGCTACAGGCAACAGCTTGGAGCTCTTTGCCAAAGAGGGATCAGGCTTTGCATCCTCGAGGTGAGGAGCCCTGTGGCTTCACACACAAGAAGGCTGTGGCTCAGCTGGGAGTAGGAGCCAAGTCTTAAAGAGATGATAATAAGCCTTAATCAAAACAATATTTTTTTTTTCCTTATCAGAGTAGTACAAAAACCTGCCTTGCATCTTTCATTAACCTTCCCTTTTCAACACCCTAAATTTTGGAAGACTGGGCTAGCCCTTGGGGCGACCAAATGGTGCAACGCCTCAGTTTCCCTCTCACACTCTCCTGACATGAGAAAAACACTGAGCAAGGATTTTTCTCTATCACATGTCCTGCTGCTGGCACTGCAAACCAGACCATTCAGAAAGGCTTTGGTCCCTGCCTCATCATTCATGTGACTGCTGACTGAATACAAAATGTAAAAGGTTACCTGCTCCATGCAGATAACATCAACTGGTGCACATTTTTAACCGTCGCTGGAAACAGCAGCCAGATTCATTGGACCAGTGCTGGAAAAGAGTCACCAACCCAGGTCTCGCAATATTTTCCTCGGCAGGTGCGTTGATGTGATGAGCTGCAGAGTTTTGCAGAGGTGTCCTCCAGCTTGGTAAAGATGTTCAGCTGTTTGACTGAAGGGAAAAGGGTTCTTAAAATTCTTTGGTTTATGCAGATGGTTGCATAACTGTATATTAAAACTTTTAGCTGTCTGCCTGCTTATTTGAAGATTCAGTTTGACATTAACAATGAAGTTATGTGTTTGCACAGGAGGGAGAGAGGGAGGGAAACAGCAAAAAAATTTTTAAGGCCAGTCATTGATTTGTATTTCACCTGTATCTTTTTAGGGGTGCTGAAACGACCAACTTTTGGGTGATTTGGAGAGGAATGTAGAACAGAGGTCTAGAAAGGCTATTTTCAAATAACTACCAGAGAGAGGGTTTAGTTTCCAGAGAAGACAGGATGTTTTTACATTAGTTTTTTATTTCTAACAGGAAAATTTTCTTATGGTCTCCAAATTCTGCCAACTTTTACCAGTTAAACAGTTTAACTTGGAAAATATTTTGGTGACACCTGTCCATCCCTTAGTCTCCATAAGGGGGTTTGAGGATGAGGCCAGGAGGCTACAAAGCCAACAAAATGTTGGAAAGAGGCTGTAGGCAGGATGAACATGATGATTTTTTCTGCAGGGATTTTGCTCTGGGAGAACACAGAAGTATTTGGTGATTTTTACTCCGAATTCCTCATCTTTTCTTGCATGCTCATCTCTGATGGGTCAGTGCTGTACCAAGCCGGGTGCGAGGTGCCACAGATAAAGGTGCCAGGTGAAAGGATGTCTGGGGACTGATTATGCTGGGATATTTTGAATCAGTTTTTTGGGGATCATTTCCTCGTTTTTCTCTCTGAGATGCTGCATTTGGTGAAATGTTACTGCTGCATAGTTCCATGGGGTGTCAGCAGGGCATAGCAGCCAATGAGCAGAGCACTGAGCAGAGGGGGGACATGAACTGGACAGGACCAGGGCTGAGTCCCTCACAGCTTGGGGATTCTTTTGGTGTCAGTGCTGCCACTCCAGGGTTGGATGGTCCTTCCTATTAAAAGCTTCCATTTTCAGCTGCTTGTGAAAATTAGTGAAACCTCAGCTAGCAAAACACAGACCTTCCCTTCTAATTGCCCTCTTCTTAAAAACAGGGAGGGGTGATGATTTGAGCCACAATATTCACCAGTATGGAAACCTCCACAGCTGGAGTGACACACAGGAGTTAGTTCTTTGTTAGAGGGGATGATGCTGTGGCAGAATGTGCAGTCAGGGAAGGCAGATGTGTGCTGAGGGTGCATGGGACAGGGCAGGTCTCTGCAGCACTGCTGGGGGAGCAGGGGAGGGGGAAGCAGGCAGCTGGTGCAGGCAGGATGGTTTCTCCCCGCCTATGCCTTGTGAAACATCTGGCAATAGTGTGATTGTGTACTCCTCATGTGGCATGTGGGGTGGGTCTATGAATCAGTATTTCACCATGGCTTATCTGCCAGGCCCCTGTTTTGGTGCTGCAGAAGTTGGACAAGGGGAATGTAAATGAAACAGAGGCTGGTGGAAAAAGAAAGCTTTAATAAGGCTTGATTGGGTCAATGGAACCACTGAGAAGACTAATACACACTGCCTGCTGCAGGTCTGGAGGATTTCTGTCTCTGCAGGAGCCATGCTGCTGCTGGGCTGCCACCAAAAACTCTTGTTTTCCCAGAGAGCTGAGAGCAGCTCTGTGCTTTCCAGACCATGATACAATAAAGTCAGCATTGTGTCTCCAAGCCTGGGATCCCACATATGGCAGCCACATGACACAAAGCTTTAACCCACAAGAAACTCACTCCTCCAGCTCAAGCACTGTTTGACAGGTTTCTGGAGGTTAAAACTTGGCATCTTGCTGTGTATCCTCATTTACGCTTTAGATGCTATTTGCCTGCCTTTGTCTCTTTAGATGCTATTTTGCCTTGCTGCCCAGCCTCTTGTGGCCAGTGTTTTTTGGAAGGGAGAAGGATATATTTGATAGATGGGTTGTTTGAAACTTACCTTGGTGGTATGACTCATTGCAGGAAAGATCCCATGTCCTTCAGCCCTGCCATTTCCACTCACAATGATTGACTGTCTTTTCCCACGTATTTGGAAGTGCAGTAATGCTAATTAATTATCTGTAAACCTTATCACCATCTTACCTACTAGGAAACAATACCCACTTGAAGACAGTAATCCCCAGCACTGATGTTATGTCAGGGATTGGCTGCCTCCCAAGAATTATCTCCCAATCTGTGGAAAAAATGTGCTGAGGTCAGTGGGTGCAGCAGTGGAGGCGGCTCCATTAGGGGTGGCTGAGGCAGTGAGTGGGCCTCCTCCTTTTGTAAGAGCTGAGTGGTGGAACTTATTGCTCATATCCTACCCCACAGCAAAGACAAAGCAGGTCCAGGATCTGTGCTTGGGAGGACATCAGTGGGCACTGGACACCAACCTGATGGATTGTGCACCCTGTGTGGGTGTCAGTCAGCTGTGGCTGACTGATGTCCCTGCCAGCTCCCTGCTGCAATAGGGACAGGACAGAATGAACAACTTCTGAAAAGCAGACAAATGGAATGGGAACTTCACTGATGGAATTAGTGTCCCAAACAGCAATTGGGGTAATTGTACCCCACAGCCTGGCATTGGGCAAAATTCAGAGTGAGCAGCAGAGGTTGAAGATAAAATTGGGGCAGTGAGGGGACTGGTGAGGAGGAAATACTTAGATGGAAAGCAAAGCAGTAGAATTTCAAAGGCAGGAACCTTCCTCAGTATTTGCATATTCTCAGTGACTTGATGTGGGAACAGGCATTTGTTGTGCAGTGGCCTCTGTGGGGAAGTAGAGTTGATGCTGTGGGTGTGTAAATGTCTTCCTATGGAGGAAGTCAATGCACAGGTGTTAATAGGGCAGAGCCTTGTTTTTCCACAAAAAGATTTCTGAATCATTAGTGCTGCTGCCTTCTGCTCCCTCCCTGTGTCTGGGGGACCCTTAGAGTCACAGATCCCCAGACAGCAGCTTGGTTCCAGCTTAGAGCCATGGCCCCAGCACTCCTGTGCCTGGAGGCAGGTGTCTCATCAACAGCTGTGGTTTAGGAAAGTTTTGGTAAGAAGAAGCTTTGGCACCTCAAGCTCAGTTCCAGCCATGAGGCCATGGAAATATCATAAGAACCTTCCAAATTACTTTATAATGTGGAATTTGGAGTGCTTTGCAATTTGCAATCTCTGCTTTTAAACAATGTAGGCATGAAAAAATCCACATGAGAGCTTTAAATTGCATCCATTATTAACCTCCCCTCAGACCATGTCTTCCTCCATCAAAATCGAGTCTGTTGTGAAGGAGAAGAACCGGATGGGAGAGTGCCCAGTGTGGGAAGAAAGGGAGAATGCACTTGTCTATGTAGACATCAACTCTCAGAAAGTTTGTCGCTGGAGCCCAGTCACCAACGAGGTGCAGAGCGTGTCTGTGGGTAAGAGCCTGTGCTCACTGCTTCATCCTGGGAGTCTTCTCTGTCTGCCCCTTCTACCCCTCCTGGCAGGAGTCCTGCAGGTTGGTGGTCTCTCACTTTCATGGGATCACACACCCTGCCAGCCAAGCAGAGAGGCCATGCACATGTTGCCCCTGTTAAGCCTTAATGGGAATTTGTGTTTCATTTGGGACCTGCAGAGGAAGAGGTACAGTCCTAATGGCTGTTCCATCCTGGAAGGTGCAAAAATCCATGGAACACAGAGCCAGTGAGATGTGCTAGCAACCCCAGAGAAGGATCTTAGCATCAGCTCAGCCTTTCCTGGCCAGGAATGTCCCAGCCAAGCCCAGGTGCCTCGGTGAGGGCTGAGATGGTCTCAGAGCACCCTTCATCCCTGCTGTCTCCCCCCCAGATGCCCGTGTTGGCTCGGTGGCTCTGCGGCAGTGCGGGGGCTATGTCATCGCCCTGGGGACCACGTTTGCCTTCCTGGACTGGGACACACAGGCAGTCACCACCATCCTCGAGCTGGAGCAGGATAAACCCAACAACAGGTTCAATGATGGGAAAGTGGATCCAAAGGGGAGGTTTTTTGCTGGTAAGTTCCTCACAGAAATTTACCCTGGAGCAAAGGGAAACTAATTACAGTTATGCCTCATATAAGGCACTTTATTCCCTGTCTTGTCTGCTTGGTTACTGCCCAGTGGAGGAGAACAGGGCACTCCACATCTTGTGACCTAGATGAGGACAGATGCTGTTGGCAAGGGCCATCTGACAGGAAGGCTCTCCTACTTGGTAGATGGTGTTTTCAAACAACCGCCTTCATGGAAAAGCCAGTGAAGGGCTCATGTAGGTGGGATTTTTTTTTCTGGAGATGTAGAAAAGGATGCAGCTTCTAGAGCAGAAGATGAGCTGCAGTTTGCACCCCTTATTTGCAGATTCTCTTGCTTAGCCTGTGAAAAAGGATGTGGGGCAAAATCCTCAGCCTCCTGAAGGCAAGAAGGAGGTTTAGGTTGTGTATTATGTAAAAGGTCTTCACCCACAGGGTGGTCAGGCACTGGAACAGGCTCCCCAGGGAAGAGGTCATGGCACCAAGCCTGGCAAAGTTCAAGAATTGTTTGAACAATGCTGTCAGGCACATGGTGTACACCTGTTTTTTAAGGTCACAGCCCATTTAAATAATGAAAGTAGCCTACAAAGAGCAACAACAAAAACAGCATTTGATGCCTGCCAGCAACTCAACTTTCACTGTGAGTGTGTCCTGGTGGTCCTTTGGGTCTTTAATGTCTCATAAACCTCATTGCAATGCAGAAACATCCTTTCATTGGCCAGGATCAGCTCCTTTTGCTCTTTCTCATCAATCTGAAAGGACTTAGTCCCTTTTACCATAGGATTGTAGAATAGTAGAATCACAGAATGGTTTGGGTTGGTAGGGACCCTTAAGACCATCTAGTTCCAGCCTCCCTGCCGTGGGCAGAGACAGGCTGCTCAAAACTCCATCCAACATGGCCTTGAACACTTCCAAGCCTGGGGCATCCACAACTTCTCTTGGCAACCTGTTCCTGTGCCTCACCACCCTCACAGCAAAGAATTTCTTCCTAAAAATATTTTCTTTTTAGGAAGGAAAGAAAAAAAATATCACAATCCTGTGATTTCTCCCTAGGACTTCTTGGTAACACTTAGAGGAGGTTTTTGATCAAACATGAGGAGCAAGCTTCTACTCTCTAACCAGAGCTCCCCCTTCCATTTCAGGTACAATGGCTGAGGAGACAGCACCAGGGGTCCGAGCGAGGCGACAAGGAGCTCTCTACACCCTCTTCCCTGACCACTCAGTAATAAAACAGTTAGACCAGCTGGACATCTCCAATGGTCTGGATTGGTCCCTGGACCACAGGACCTTCTTCCACATCGACAGCCTGTCATATGCTGTCCATGCCTTCAGCTATGATGTGCACACTGGAAAGATTGGTACACACATGCTTTTGAACTTGGTGGCAAGTAGTGCTACTGCTCTGTCTGCAGCAAGACCTGGGCCTGTGAGATGCAGTGATTTATTTGACAGATCTCATCTCTTCTGGTTACAACTTGTCAGCTGGCTGACTGTGATATTTCTCAAATTTAGTTACTCACAGGTGTATTTGGTGAACAAACTTTTGACAGTCTTTCATCTTACTTTCATCTGGAGAGATGGCTCGTACTTAGACCTGTCCAAGGAGTTGCAGGGAAGAAGTCATTTACATTGCAAAATGAGAAAGTGCTTTTAGGATGGTATTTATTCTTGAGTGCCATCTACTGGAATTGCTTTGATTGTACTAGCTCCATAAATACAAGTGGGGAATGTGCATGTATGTATTTCACAGAAAGGTATTCGGAGGATCAAGCTGTCATTGTGACAGAGGTTTCCCAACCAAATTTCTGAAATTATTATGTTTTCAAATTGAACTTAAATTAATTTTATAAATATTTTTATTATATCTGCAAGGAAGAAAATTTAAGTGTAAGCAACTAACCTATTTTCAAAACTCTTTGAAATATTTTCATGCTGTATCAGCCTGATATACTCCACAGGAATTTAAATGGCTGAACTGCCTTTGTACTTTAAAGAGTGCAGACTATGGGTAATCACCCAAAGTAATTACACTCACTCAGATTTCATTTTGTTGAGAGCACCCCTTTCTACAGATTTTAGGATATAAGATTTCAAACAAAGATATAATGCAACTTTTCCCCCTGCACATATAAAGAAGTACTATGTTTCAGCTTCCTAGGCTTGGCTTTATGCTCTCAGCTCTCTATTCTTGGGGAGTGTAATGACCAGAAGGTGCTGGGTGGGTCAGAGCAGGTGGTCCATGGCTCATGGGCCCTGCTCCATGAATCAGATGTGCTCACCAACTTATCTGCATTGCATCCATGAGGAGCTGGTGTCCAGGCTTAATCAAAACTGGTTGCTTGGCTGGCCATTAGAAAGGAGAGGTTTTGATCTTTAGCTAGGAGAGATTGCTTATCACCCATGTTTAAACTTGGGTAATTGTTAGACTGGGGTCTGATACAGAATGGGTAGCAGCCCACATGACATCAGCTTTGCAACTCTTCCTGCAGCCTGCCCCAAGCTTTTGTACCATCTGGAAAAGGAGGAGCAAATGCCTGATGGGATGTGCATAGACACAGAAGGGAAGCTCTGGGTGGCCTGTATTGATGGTGGCAGAGTCATCCGCATTGACCCAGAGACAGGTGAGGCTCCACCAGTTTGTGCATGTGAAAGTGAGGGAATGGCAGCAGGAGGGATGGTCTGGAGGTGAGATAAGGTGAAATGTATTGCTCATTTCTGCCCCATGGGCTGCCAAGAGCATTGCTGGCTCAGGCTGTGATCATGTAAAGAGCACAGTTCCCTGTGCTGCCTCCCAGTGTCAGGTACCCCTGCTCCTGTTATTGTCTGATGAGCTGCACACTCTTCTTAATAATACCACCATCAAAAAAACCCACAAATTACTGCATATAAATTTTCTCAGTGTTGAAATGTTTAGCTGGAAAATACTTTAAGAAACAGCATGCATGCCAGGCCAGGTGTCCCTGCCCTTCCTGACCTCACACACAGTGCTGCTTCATTTTCAGAAAAGCAAATGCAGCCTCACAGATGTCGGGGAGAGCCCCAAAAATTAGTTAGAGGTGAGACAGATTAAATAATTTGATTTTGCCACAAGCTGTCCTTTAGGATATGGTCTCTGTCTGAAGAGGAGGTGCCTTCTGAGTAAATGTCACATCCGTGCCATGTGTACTTATAGTACATTCATAATTACATGCTTCCTAAAAAATGGTCATTAGAAAACAATTGCACATTTTTCTCAGGAAAAAGAATCCAAACTGTGAGGTTGCCTACACCAAGGATCACCTCTTGCTGCTTTGGTGGAAAAGACTACTCAGAAATGTATGTGACTTCTGCATATGATGGGCTGGACGAGGCCACCTTAGCCAAGGAACCTCATGCGGGAGAGATTTTCAAGGTGAGCAGATTTCCTTCCCCTTTTCCTCTTCCCCTTTCCCCTTTCCCCTTTCCCTTTCTACATCAGACCTGCCAAGCCTCATGTTCTGAGAGTGAGGCGTCCCTTGCTTATCCCACTCACCTCATGAGCTGCTCCAGGTACACTGCTCATCATCCCAGCCAGGTTCAGCTGCTTTTGCAGAGCTGCTCATGCACTTTGAAGGAATATATGGAGAAATCACAAGCAATAGTGTTGATATCTGGGTTGGCCAAAGTTGGTTGGTCAGGATCTGTGGGCAGTGAGTGGGTATGGATCTGCCATATGGATAATGTATTCTGTAACACACTGCAAAGAATGGCTTTTGTCTCTTGCTATATTTTAATCACTTTTAGAAATTTCATTCTCTTACTTCTCAGTTTTTAATTGTGCCAGGAAATGGAAATACTTACAGAACATACTTCCCCTTTAAAAATTAAATGTTTAAATTTACCAAAGCAAAATTTTGCATCTCAATCCAAAAAGTTTTAGAATTTTTTTTTTTCTGTTAAAAATGATTGCTGCTTTTTAAAAAACAATTTTGTCCGGGACTCTTGAATCTGAAACTTGTTTCTCTCTTCTTTTTTTTTTTTTTTTGCCCTATTAGCAAAAAGCACATCAGAAGAATAAAGTGCAGCTCTTACTCAGCAATTGCCATCAACACATCAAAACCAAACTCTTTTATTGGTTGATGAAGACAAGTTACAGGAGGGATGGAGATCTATTCTGGGATCTGGGACCCTCCTGTTGAAAGCAGTGCTTAGGGCAGATTTCTCATGGCTGAGAACTAATATATTCAAGCAGCAAAGTTTAGAAGCCCACAGGAGGATTAAATAAATGTCTTTTTTGGTTTTGTTCTTGAGTCCTTCAGTTCCACAATGGAATTGGTGCTTTCCAAACTCACGTTTGTCTTGCATGGGCAAAGCGTGTTAAAAATTACTATTAATTGTTTTGAAGATAAGGACTACATGTAAGGGCCACAGATAACATTTAAATTAGCAAAATTATTGAGTAGTGCTTGATAATCTTAGTGATCTTGAAGAGTTTGAAAGAGCTCCAAGGAATGACTCTTTTTGGGCTCCTTTTGAAGCAGGAGACCCTCCACGTAGTAGTCTGTTGCTATGATATTTGTTCTACAATGTTTGAATGTTTTCATTACACTCAGTTGGAGATTTATCTGTTTCCTTTCTTTTATCTTTTAATTTTTCATTTTTTTAAAACAGATAACAGGCCTGGGTGTGAAAGGGATCCCACAGAATTTCTATGCTGCTTGAACCTGGACATTATATACAAAGAAGAAAGGCTTCCATCTTGTAGTAACTCTGACTGGAAGAAGTCAAATGAACTACAGAATTTATTTGTGTGAAGATTTCTAAGCCCACATTTGCGAGTGTGCTTGTTTGGAGTTAAAGATATTTCTTCTTCTGTGGGCCTGTGGCTTGATGCAATAGGTTAGAGAGGTAAAGTTAATCTGTGTTACACCTTGGTAGCTTTTGTGGCTTTCCATAAACCTTAAATACTCAAGCATAGTTTCGCTGAACTTTCTGATGACCAGCTCTGGATTTTCAAGTCTGTGCAGTTCCCAAAGCTGAACCTGACTCCTCATGTTACAGTGATGCACCAACAATGATAAGGCAGATTTTAAAAAACATTTTAAGAATGGTGTCTTGAACTGTACTGCTCCTGTGCTGCAGGATTCCCCTAAAGGGTTTTGGGGTTTTTTTGTTGGGGTTTTTTTTTGTTGTTTTTTTTTTTTTAATCACACATATTTGTAGTATCCAGGTTCCACTTTTACATCCTCATTAGCCCTTTTCCAGGCTGTCCTGTCTTTAGGATGTGACTTAGGCTGCTGAAAATAAACTACACAACTATATTTAAAGAAACGCTTACAGATGTTTTTTTCTCTGCATTCAGATGTGACCATGGAAACACTGACTGACCACAAACAGTCAGTGCACACACAGGCTGTGAACCACCAGGACAGCCTGGGATACCAAACAAGTTGTCCTTTCAGGAGTGATATTTGCACCAATACACATGAATTTCCCTTTGCTTCACACATCTTAATGTGTACAGCATCTTATTCTCTTTCTTCTGGTGCTGATCCACTCCTGTTTCAAGTATTTTCTGCCTTTTTCCCTTTAGATCCTCCTCTCCCTTCTCGTCCATAAAGCACAACATCAAGGTGTATTTTCAGAGGCTGTTTAAATAATGACCCAGCACTACCCTGGACTCACTGAGCCACTGTGATCCTTTCAGGACTTCAGAATGCTCCAGACATGTAGATATGCAGTGAAATCTTGCCTTTGCATTGAGTTTGCTATTTTTTGCTGCCAGCACATAATGTATTTTCAGATCTTTAATGCTGACACTTCATAATGTTGCAAAGAAGGCAATAATATCCATCATGTACCAGATCACACATTTCAGTGTCTTCCTCTGAGGTATGTGACCTTTTCCCTCCTGCTATTCAAAGCCCCCAGACACTATGAGTAGGGAGAAAGTACACAATGCCTCATGAGGATAATCTCCCCCAAAAACTCATGCATGGAGGAGCAGAGGATCTGTGGTAAGCCATGCAGAAATATTAAACACAGTTTCCATGGGCTGTATGCAGATTGCCTGTAGAAAAAGCTGTTTTGTCCAAACCCATCATCCCTCTCCTAGCCAGGGGTCCCTCACAACTGTTTTGAAAGAACCAAGCTGGGCTTTTTCCTTTAGAAATACCCATATTACCCAACTCTCCTATGTGGTATCCTTCTGTCCTGCTGGCAAGTAGGAGATCTGGTGCTCAGATGTGATCAGACAGGGGTAGATCAAGCCACATGTCCTAGCAAAATGTCCTACCTGTTTCAAAGGTGGGTGTGACAGGGGAAGGTTAGGTGGTGTATTTGGCCCCTCAGTTGAGCTGGACCACAGTCTGGAAAGGAATCTGAGATCCAGAGGACCAGGAAGGGAGCTTTATTCACTAAGTGCTATTGAAGATACTTGGACACCAACAGGATTTCCAAAGTGCATCATTTCAATGCAGTTACCTGAAGCCTACTCTAAACCCCACTTTAGGCTGTTTTCAGACACTTCTTGTAGATGGTTACTTAAGGTCATTAGCAAGCACTTTGCTTCTGTGCTACTTGACCAAATGTAGTGGTTTGTAAAGGTTTTCTGAAATTTTTATCCTGTTATAATTTGTTTAACAGGATAAAGGAGATTGACCTATCACTCCTACCTTTTGCCCCTGGGAGGGAGGTGAGTCTACCAAACTGCACATAGACAACTTGATTGAGAAATAAAACATTCAGCTTATTGTAATGTTTGCTCAACAAATAGGCTGTTGTTTTTCTTCCTAAGTCATAATTCCAGTAGTAATTAAACTGCTGGGGGTTCTTAAGAGCAAAGGTGCTAAATAACCTTTGGCACCATGTCAATGCCAAACTGGTATAAGGAACATGGACAATTATGCATGATTTCCTGTTTACCCCATCTGGAGAGGAATGTGATGGCAGGGTGTTTGGAGTGTCCTAACCTTTAATTAAAAAAAAAACTATAGGAAACGAGTGTGGATACTTTATTTAACAAAAAATACCCAGTCATTTGCAAAATTGCCTTCCTACTATGCCTTTTCTACTTTGCCAGAAAAGCAAAGTAGATAATTTTGAAACAATTTACCCTTGAGAAATACTTGCTACCTTTTTTTGTAGAGCTTTCCCAGGTGTGTAAGCTGGGGTTGCTGGTTTGTTATTCTCCAGCCACTCCTTCCTCCATTTGTAAAGGGAGACTTGGTGTGTGCTGCTCTCAGATTCCAAGGTCTGAGTGCTTTGGGAACTCTGTCTTTGTAGCACAGCTTCTCAAATCAAGAAAGGCTTGAAGATGAGTTTTTCTCTGTTACCCAAAGGCCCAATATTTTGCTTATCTCCAGATTTCAGAAGTTGTTGTTTTGTGATTTTGCTTTCTAAAATGAAATTGGTAATTGAAAACCATGTTGGGGCTGTTCTCCATCCTCAGTTCATCAAAGTGAGGAAAGGGCTCCTTGCATTGAGGCAAAGGATGAAGGAAGAGGGTACAGGACTGGGTTCATTCCTTTTGTGCATATAGGGAGCAGTATGGCATCCATAGTCCATGCTGAGAATACACTCTGAGGTAGTTAGGGATGGCTGAGTACTTGATTTTTGTGGGTGACCCCCATGTATTGACAAACATACAGAAAATAAACCAGCTAGTCAACAATATGACACAGACTGATAGGAGCTGACTTCTGTTTTACGAGACTGTTCTGTACATCCTGCCTTTTACAAGTATTTGTTATGTTTTATCCATATTTAACCTACACCACACTGGATGATATTAAACTAATAGTATTCTAAAGTAGCCATTCCATGGTTAGTTGCTCACCTTGTGAAGCACATAAAAATGTGCTGGTGACTGAGTGCTTTTGTAAAATTCTCTACCTGATTGCAGCAGAAGTTGGTCTGAGCTCCCTCTTAGTAACCAGGCATTGGTTAACTTTGTTTTTGAAGTGCAGCAAACAGGTGGAATAGAAATAAGTGCAGAATTTGGACTTCAAAGCTTTTGATTTATACAGACTCTGATAGCCAGCCTTTGATGCAGTCCAGAACACAGTTGGCTTTCTGGGCTGTGAGAACTCATTGCCAGCTCATGTCCAGCCTCTCATCCACCAGCAGCCTCAAGTCCTTCTTGGCAGGGCTGCCCTATGTCACTGCACTGTGACTGATCCAGGGTCTTGCAGATAATCTGGGTCAGGAGCAGAAAACCAAATCCATTTCCTCAATGTCAGTTCAGCAATTTACCCACTACAGAATCAGTGAAAAATAAATTATATTACAGTGTAATCTGAAATTTGGGGAAGCTTTCCAATGACTCTCCGGGGCTTTAAAGAGAGGAGTTACTTCATTTTTTGGCATTAAATCTGTATAGTTGTGTTCAGGCCAAGCATTTATTTTCCACTACAGAAACTGCCTCAAGGCTCAGTGGTATTTTTCCAGCTCTTCCTTTGCTGGTGTACACTGGTCTGATGAAATAGTTGTCTTTCTGTTTTGTATTATAACATCAGCACAAAACTACACAAACATTAACAAAAATCTTTGGGAAATTATTAGGAAAAATTTAGGGTTCTCTCTTTCTTACATGGAGATGAGAAGCTATGTAAGCCCTCAGATAAAGAATATGTAAATAAGAAGATGTAAAATCTTTATTAAGGATTTCAATTTTAGTCTTTAACATTGGAAAGATATTTATTTCACTTGCAGTTTTTGCTTTCTTACCAATATATCTATGATCTTTCTATCAAGAAAGCTTAGAAATTGAATAATGGAAAATTATTTTGTTCTGCAATGGTGTTAACTTGCTGGTTTTGTTTTCTCCTAAAAACCTTTCCCTAATTCTGCTTTTAGAAAGGAAGGATAGTGCATGGAGACCTATTTATACAGCTCCAGCACTTGTATCTTCATCCTGAGTTATTCTCCCAATAACTCTCTATATACATAAATAAATACATAAATTTTTAATAATAAAGAACTAAATTCCCTTCCTAGATGTTGCAGAAATGTTAGATGCTTTTGAAGGCCTCCATTAGGAAATCTTCTCCAACTAAAATGTATGTTTAAACTTTGTAATGTCAATAACTAAGTGCTTTCTTTTGGTAAATTGGGCTTTTTTGGACATCTTCAAAACACCTTTTTCCTTTTATTGCTGACTCATTTACTTGAGGACCACTGGTCCAACATGTAGATGCTTGATTATTAGACACAACCAAATCCCCAAATCACAAAGGCAGAATTCTTTGCATGTGGGGCAGCTCCTTTATTTTTACATCTCTGGGTTATATACAAACCATGTTTATCACATATTTTTGACCATCTCTTCTACAATCAACTTGGTATGTCAAAGATCTCCTATAATTGTTTCTGCTTATGCAAAATTTCATTTTTCTTAGGCTACAAGACCAGATCAGGTCAGTGATTCAAGCAGTAGAAGATTCAAGTAGTGCTGGAGGGTGTAAGTTCAAACCTTTATTTTGTGCCTTAGAGAAAGAACTCTGAGATCAACAGAGTTGGAAAGGATTGAAGAAAATATTTATTTATATAATTTTCAATACTAGCCAGACAACAAGATTTTCCAGTGATACATTGCCTGAGGGTAACCATCCCAAAGAGTGCTAAAATATTCATTCTGTACTGTGTGTACTGTCTGTGTGCTGAATGTTTGTGTTGTCTGTGATATAAGAAACAATTTGGGGAACAATAAGACTTTCGTGGACATTTTATGTCTTTTTTAAAAAGAAAAGAGTACTACCTGCCACCTCTGCTAAGTTTTGCATCTGTTGAACCACCTCAGTGCAAACTGGAGGACAAAGAGGAATTCCAAAGACCACCTTTGTCCTAAATACCAGGAGGAAAGGAGGTCCAGGCTAATGGCCCATGGGAGAGAAAGTGAAGGATCTGGCTGGTGCCTGAGCAGATGTGTTTGTTAGGATAGCAACAGTAATGCTGCTTCTTCTTCACTGGGTGCACTAGAGATGTGGAGGAGTTTTGGGGCTGTTATGACAGGACAGAAGATGGGGCAAGACTGTCCATTCCTAACACAGCTGGTCTTGGTTTGATTTCCTGCTTATAGAATAACTATGTTTTTTAAGCTTTTTACTTGTAAAATATGTGGGGTTCTGAGTATAACAGAAGAGCAGAAGAATAAATTTGCTCCTTATACAGAAAAGCATTTTGGTGTAGTGCCTATCCAAGGGACAAGCTACCACAAGCTCCAATACTCTGCCTATTCACTCCTATGCTTCCTTTGCTGTGTTTAACTGTTTTATTTACCAGCTACTACTAAAAATACCTACTACTGTAGAGCTTCTTATGGCTTTATAAGGCAATTCTGCTTGCTGATTCTCTGGCTAGATAGTCACATATCAAACCATAGAAGCATAGAATGGTTTGGGTTGGAAGGGATCTTTGAGACCATCTAGTTCCAACTCTCCTGCTATGGGCAGGGACACCTTCAACTAGACCAGGCTGCTCAGAGCTCCATCCACTGGGCTTGAGCACTTCCAGGGAAGGGGTATCCATAGCTTCTCTGGGCAACCTGTTCCAGTGTCTCACCACCCTCACAGTAAAGAATTTCTTCCTAATGTCCAGTGTAAACCCACTGTCTTTCAGTTTAAATCTGTTTTAAAGCCATATTGCTCTTCTACTATCTACACTTGGCACTAAAGAACTTTATTGTATTTTAAATAAATAAATAAATAAATAAATAAATAAATAAATAAGAAGGTTACAAAGGTGCTTAGGACTGGCAATGGAGATGAGAAACTTACTTATCAGTGAATAACCTGAAGGAATCTAATCTCAGGAACTAGGGTGAGATTCTGGAAGCTTTACTAAAAGAGCAAGAAACCAAATATGCTACAGGCCTTCCAAAGCATGAACTATGTGATAAGACCACCCTCCAGCACTTTCAGAGCCTTTTAATAATGGCTCCGGATTGAGCCGTGCTCTGTGCTCACAATTAAAATTGGTTCCAAGTGATTTAATTGTCTAACCAGCACCTATTCAAAAGAATAAACTGTGATGAAGGACTTATTGCCTGTTTCATGTAAAGAAAACAATTTCACAAGCATTACTCCACCTGACAGTAAGAACAGGAGTGCTCCAAGAGGACAGGAAAGCCACCCTCACCTCAGTAACATAAAACTGCCCGTGCTAAGTCCCTCTGCACTGTAGTGGTGTACTCCTCTCACACAAGCAGCAAAGACAGTCTCTGTAAACCTGTCATTTCCCAGCAGTCACTCTGATAAATACTATAATCCTGCACTCTGGCCATCAGAGAATCAGAAACCAACAGAGAGATATCAAGTGTCTGTGACCCAGCAGGTAAAAATGTTCATACAGTCTTTGCCACACTATACAGCAGGCAAATGAAGGATAACACAACACCTAAGGTATCAGCACAATTAAAGGGAGGAGATTCTTTCTGAACTTCAGCTAACTTAGCTAAATCTAAGATAACTCTTAAATTCTTATGAATTCCTGATGACACTTGCAAGGAGAGGTTTCTCTGCATTTAGTACAGAAGGAGCCATTTAATTTGAAGTGCTTTATTCCTTTAGCACTAAGCCCATCTTCACATCTCTAAGATAAATACATACACCTGTTGTTTGCTGTTGAGCTGGTTTTAGAAGTTTCTGGAAAACACTAGCTCATCTCTTACAATCTTCCTCCTGCTCTGTGTCCTGCAAGAAGTGTTACCCTAAGGAGTAAACTGGTGAGGCCATGATTTATGGTGCAGGTGGCTATATGCTGTTAAGGTCTATGGCCCTAAAGGTATCTAGAACTTGAAAATCTTCTTCACTCTATCTAAAACTTAGAAGATTAAAACTATGGATTTACCAATCCTGAAAAGAAAACCTCGTAATGACATATGGGTGATTTTGTGGTTTCCAAGTCTCTTCATTCTGGATTTTTACAGATGTAGACAGAAATAAAGATGTTGATTACATCAAATATTCAGAATGCCTTAACACTTTGTTGTAGAATGAAAGCCAAAATGCTAAGTTATGATCCCAAACCCCATATATGATTTGATAGAGAATAAGGTATTTTCTGAGCTTTGCTATAAAAGCCATTTGTGATACATACACAGTAGGGAAAGGAAGACTCTTCTTCCTTGTGTTCTGTTTGAAGAACATGCAAGATTTTGAAGTCTGTCTAGGGTATAACTTCAACTTGCAAGTTTTACATTTTACCATTTGCATTATGTTTGACTAGTAATTATTCAAAGTGACAAATTCCATATTTGCCTCTTCTATACAGGAGATTGCTTGGAAAATTTTTGCTTTAATCTGCAAAAATGTTTCTGATTCAAGAAGCAAAGTGAGCAAGTAAAGGAAAGATTTTTGTATATTCGTTGACAATTGTGAGTAATGGATGAGAATTTGAGGCTGGAAGGTCTGTTGAAGAGTGTCCATTAGAAAAAGGATTAATGATTATTCCAGTACAAGATGGAGGAATAGCAGCTGAGTGATGCAAGGTAGAGTTCAATAAAAGCTGTTGAAGGGTTAGTGCTTTACAAAAAATACACACAGTAATGCAATATCCATCCACAGGCATATACTACCCCACTGTGAAAAAAAGAGAGAAAGTGCAGCAAGAGATCAGCTTGATTAAAGCATGAACTGTGCATGAACCTTAGATACAAGAAAGGATCAAGCTGAAAGCAGAAACTAGGTCAGGCTACTGAGGATAAGTGATAAATATAACATGAAGATAGAGGAACAAATTATTAAAAAATAAAAGTGCAAAACAAGATGCATCTGCCAAGTTGCATAAGTAATTTTAGAAGTGCAGTCATAACAGAAGGAAGGTGAAGGCAAGGATGAACTAGTCAGCTGTTCAGAAGAGAGGAAAATACATTTCTAGATGGTGAAAATCTGTAATAACATTTTTTGCCTCTGTCTTTAGAAGAATGATCAATTTCAATTGAAGGATATTGCAGTCCATATCAACTCTCTAAGTAAAGATGTTAACTTTGAATGGGAAAAGAAAACCTTAGAGTTTTTCAAGTCAGTGAGAGATTTAATATTTTCATGAGTTTCCTCATGAAGGTGTTAAAGAACTTCACAAGGAATATTGGATAATAATATTTTATCTGTGAATATGTTATAGGGAGACAATAGCAATTCTCTTTGAATAAGGAGAAAGGAAGATTAGGGTATGATTCAGCCACTAGTTTAATTTCTGCTTTCAGAAAATGTTTAAAAAACTGACAAAGCAAATTATTTATTAGTGTTAAAAGAAAACAAGGATGTGAGCAGCAGCCAATAAGAAATTATCAAATCCATGTAGTTTCTTCCTACAGCAGAGCAGGATTTGAAAATTGCAATGCCATATCATGTCTTTATCCTGCCAGGGACCTGCTCATCCCCAGCAGGTACCATTTGAATGAGCTGTAGATTAAATTTATCTAAGATTGTTGCTTGTTTGAGCTGCATAAAGCGCCAGTTTACTGAGCTTGTTTGTGCTGTGTGCTGCAGTATTGACAAGTCAATACCTGCAAGTCAAGAAACAGTTGGTGTTGATGGCGTGTTCTCCTCCTGCACCAAAACAAGACTCATGCAAGCTGTAAATGGGTGGGTGGCTTTTGGGCTACCTCCCAAATGCTTTGTCAGATTCTGCACAGCAGGGAACAGGCAGACTAACTTTGGCTTTAAAAAGAGTACTATGGACACACTTGACTGTGCTGTCTTGGTCTAGGGAAGGCTGTGTATTTGCTGGCCTTGAACAGCTTGGCATCTGGAATTGTGTCTTCCAGTCTGGGGTCTCTTAACACTTTGCAGACCCTACTCCTGGGGTGACTACCCAAAGCAGTGTGCTCTTGTTCCCTCTGCCAGTCTTCAACCTAGGCCAGAGCTCTTTTCACTGGGAGACACAACTTTAAATCTTGATAACCTTTAATGGAAGATTCTTGCTTTGAAACCAACAAATTCTTCACTATGTGGTCAAGAGAAACAGGCAGCTTTAGAGTATAACTCAGCAGACTGATTTTAGAGGCTGATGAATTGCACTCTTTTAATTAATTGCTCCCTTTGATTGCAAAAGGAGTCTTATCTGTGTAGTGCATCTGTAGATATCTCTGCTGCAGATGACTGTGAAGATGATTGAGCTGAATCCCTCTTCTGTGTTCTGGTGACCTGGACTTACCCCTCAAATGTTGGTAGCATTGGTCAAAAGGTCAAAATGTTACCTGTGAGACCACTGAGTGATGCCATAGGCTACAGCCTTTGGGTGGTGAGGCTGTGTAGTGGCAGTGGTCACTTTTACCTTCCCAGGGATTGGAGGGCTTCTCCAAGCTCTGCTCTCAGGAGGAAATTTATGTAGTTTGGCTCAGGGATCATCTCTGCTACGGAATGCTGGAGCCTGACATGGCTCATTTTGTTTCCCCTCATTTGATAAGAGCTTCCTTTTTCACAATTAATAACCCCTCTGCAGCTCATGATGTCCCTTACACTGCTAGCTTGAAAGTGGGGTCTAAAGGACACCAAGGACACTTGATACGAGAATGATGAAATCTAGTTCCATCTCCTCTGCCATGGGCAGGGACACTTCCCAGTAGACCAGGTTAGTCTAAGCTCCATCCAGCCTGACCTTGAACAGTGCAAGGGATGGGGCATCCACAGTTTATGAGCGTATAGGTTGGAAGGGACCATAAAAATTATCTAATCTGATCCCCTCCTGCTGTGGGCATGGACACCTTCCATTAGACCAGGTTGCCCAAGGCTTTATTCAATCTGGACTTGAGCACTGACAGTGTTGGGACATTCACAGCCTCCCTGGGCAACCTGTTCCAGTTTCTCACCACATTCATGATAAAGAATTTATTCTTATTATCTAACCTAATTTCCCTCCCTTTCAATTGGTACCTCTTACTCCTTGTCCTATCACCACAACTTCCCTGAGCACACCCTGCTAGAGAAAACTTTGTACAGATACACAAGGGCCACATTCCTGGAAAAGCTGAAGAGACACCAGCATTTTCATCTCAAAACTCTCTGAAGCACACACCAGATTGTTTAAGTACTCTTTAGCAGATTTGAAGAGCCCCAGCAGAACGCCATCTGCTTCCTCCTACTCCACTAACACCTGGTGGGTTTTGGTGACATGGGTACTGCAGTAATTGGAATTAGTGGGAGTAACTGTGGAGAAAGGGGAAGGCAAAAGTTAGTGCTCAGGAGAGCTGATAGCAAACCCTTCAGACTCCATCTTTCCTGCTCTGGCTGCTGCTGATGTTGCTGCATTCTCCCACTCTCTGCCAATGCCAATGAGGTCTGCTTGCATCCACTTTCACAAGAGTGAGTGGGAGTAACATGAGTCAGCTCCTCACCACTTCTTCAGTGTAGGTGATCTCTGCTTGGCATGCAGGCATCAAAGCTGCCAGGGCTGTTTTAGGGTGGCTATCCTAGGAATTTGCTCTTGGTTTTCCATAAGAAGCAGGTCACTGGGAATGAATTGCTATTTCTACCATCTGTCACTAGGGACTTCCCAATAGGGCAGATAGCAAACTTCCTGTTTAACAATTGGCTTTATCCATTTCAACCACTCATTTCCACATAGAGATTGTTGATTCAAAGACTGTCTTGGGGTGAACTGTAGTTCATAAGGGACATCTCCTATCATGTTAGTAACTTTTCTTATAATTAAAACCACATAGGATAATTATACAAACTTCTCATTTATTGTCAGCATCTGTTTTCAACATTGCTTTGAATGTTTGTGTACTTGAGGGGTGAGGGAGAAACTGATGTTAAAAAGTGCTAGACTCATAAAAGTTCTTTCTTTTTTTAAAAGTAGGGAGTTTTGTTGTTCATTCTTCCTCTATTACAATTCTCAGGATGAGCTAGTGACTAGGATGATTCCTCTTCAAACATGTTGCTTATTAATACTTTTAAAATCATTTCCCCCTTAAAAAAGCCCCATGATCTGTAAGTTGAATTTTTTTTACCAGGTAAGGTAGAACAGGTTGAGTACGGTGATGCACTGACCTCTGCTGGCATCATATTTTCTTGCTGAAACTCTTTTTAATTGCTGCATTTGATACTCTGGAAAATAGAAGATACATCTGAGGCAAGACCTGAGGCAGAATCTGTTCATGATTTCTTTTGTACCAGCAGGCTCTGAGTTGGACCAGGTATTGTCTGTCTGTCCTTCTGTGGTAACATAATGCTGGGATGTAAAGAAAAAGTGTGTGCAATGTCTCTGCCAGATATCTGGCTAGTGGTGAGCTGTGTGCCCCTGCCTGACTCCAGCTGCTCTGTCCTGCCACATCCTCCTGAGCCAATATGAACCTCAGGCACATCTGTTCATGCAGTGCTGGCCTGTGTCAGGAACTTCTCCACAAAGCCCTGAAGCAATTGTGACCAATTAGCTCCATTAAAGCTGTGTGTCTCCTTGAGATGGGGTGCTAGTTGCCAGAAGCATTAAAGGAAGCTGGTGGAGAAAAATGGCAATTTCAAGGCTGTAGTCTCTCTGATTTTAGTTTGGGCTGGAATGACTCACTCTCTAGAAATTGCTCTCTATAATGGACTCTGATCTGTGGCTCTGATCCTCCTCTGATGGGAATGACTTCCAGGTGCAAGCCAGGTTTGGTTCACGTGAAACTCCAGGTGATGTAAAGAGCTGATGGGTAAAAGAATTAAAATGCTGCTAAGGAGCATAATACCCTCAGAAAATAGAGGATTGTGTGCAGGGAGGAATGACAGTGGAAGCTGATTATTGTGAGCTATGGCTGTCCTAGTACAAGGAGCTTTCCTTTGCAGTTTGCCCATACAAATGTATGGGCAAATACATAAATACATCAGAATTTACTGAGGTCTGGGTGATATCTGTATCCCTTTCCTGTCCCCTGGGGGCACCTGCACATACAACTTGTGTGTATTTAAGAAATTCCCTGGAGACTTCTAGGCTTACTGAATAACTGTAGGTAAATCCATGAATCCATATTTTGTTTGTACTCCTGTCAGTCTGCACACATTTCAAAGTAAAGCTGTGCCTGTTACCTGTGGGCTAACCTGTGGAGATAAGTTTTAAAGTAGAGTGGAGAAAGAAACAGGCTCCCCAGCCCTTGTTTCTTACCTAGTGAGCAAAGTGGTTGGCTTTTGTTTTGGAAGGAGACCTGCCTAATCAAGATGGGAGGGACAGGAATATGAAGGGACATGCCTGCTCAGGCACTGCTCAAAGTGGAGGCTGAGCCTCAGCTGCTCTGTCAGAATATGACTCATGTTTTTATTTGTGTTTTTCTGAGCCTGAATTGAGAAAGCTTGTATAAGAAATTTTACAGCCCTTGACATCACTCTGTACTTTTGCAAGACAATAGCCTGACATTTTGCCCTAGGTGTTGGATTAAATAGTAACTGGAGATTGTGCAAATACTTCTCTTAGCCATGATTATCATGCCAAGCCCTTGTGCAAGCTGGGGACTTCTGTGGCTGGGGTGGCTCCTCTAACCTGTGACATTAAGATAGCAGTTCAGTCTGTCTGTCTGCATGCATCACTGTTGATTTGCTTCAAAAACACTCGTAGAAAGCCCACACAGGAGGACCTGAGGAAAGAGCCACATCCTGACCACCAATGCTTACCACCAGGGTGAACCTGGGTGGTACACAGAGCCCATACTGAGCAAAGATAAAGGACAAGGACACCGTTCTCCTGCTGTACACAAGCATTTTGACACAAGCATATCACTGGTTTAGGCTCTCTAGGGTGTCACACTCCAGTAAGCAGGGCAACGAAAAGAATCACAGATCTCTGTATAAATGTATCCTATATTTCCTTTAAATTGCCCTCTCCTAAACTCTGTATATGAGAGGAAAGGAAGTTGAGACGGAAAGAGCAAACATTGCATTTCTCAACCTCGTGCTAATAGCTGCAAGCTTGAAATAATTTGGGGATTTTTTGCTTACACAACAGCTGAGGGCTATTGGGTGAAAAGTGAATTTCACATATTTTGATGCCTTATGAATATGTTCTCAGAAAAAAATGTATCCTTTTAGGACAATTGTTTTCCCCTTCAGTCTTCCCTGTAGTGATTTATTAGTTTTAGCTAAATAATGTCACCATCTCTTTTCAAGCTGCAATAGTAGGAATGTGGCACCAGCACTTTCCTTTCTCAGCAGTACACTTAGTGGGTAAAATATGAATGCAGAGCCAGCAGAACTGTGTTCCCCTTTTAGCTGCCCACTTGCTCTCCAGCTGCTGACATTTGGCTCTTGCAGGGTGGTATCTTGTGGCCTCTTTTCCTCACAGTTGCCTTACACTGCTACTGTGAGCAACTGTGGGTGACAATTTCAAATTTATCATACTTCCTCTCATAGGCAAAAAAAATTTCAATGTCTTTGGCTGCCTCTGTCCTGAGGTTCTTCTCTTCTGGTTGTCCAAACTGGGGGATCTGCTCAAGCCCCTTGTACAGAAATGGGAAACACAGAGATTTGTGTGCATGAGACAGATCTGGAACACTCCCTGTTGTGCTTCTCAACATCAGAGCTGAGAGACAGGTCTGTTCCCCAAGCTGTAGGCATGGTCCTTGCAGATCATGGGATCCAGTGGGAGAAAGCAGGTTTGGAAAGGAGCAACCTGACGTGTATGAGGCAGAGCTTTCTGCATCCCTTGGTTGACTGTATCAAGGAAAGCATCAAGGAAAGATGACTGAGTTTCCTTGCTGAGATGATGGTCATTGAAAAGATAAGGGACAAGCAGCAGGAAGAAAAGCAGGGTTGGAGACTATGGTCACACCACTGAAAAAGTAAGGGCACCTGAAATGTGAGTCCTTAGTAATGAAACCAACCAGAAAACCTTGGTAGCAGTGTGCCTGTGTTTGAGCCAGTCTGAAGAAGGTTAGATGATGGGCATGCTAGATGTGCTTCTTTCTCCATGCTGACTTTAGAGGATTGTTAGCTTGTATCCAGAAGCAGCTGGGAAGAAAGAGAAGATATGATGGGAGGAGAAGCAGGTGCATGACAGTGTGGCTGCAAAAGAAGCCTCATTTAAAAAATAATGTTAATCTGGCTAACTGTATGTCTCACAAGGCTAGGATTGGTTGATTCTGTGTTAGTCTCATCCTAATTCTGTTTTCCAGTCACATCTCCTAGTCTGGAATGTGGCTGCAGCCTCAAAGCACTGCTGGGGCTGCAAGAGCCCTTACAAGGGTCTCCTTTTCAATCTCCTGCCAAAGCCAGGCAGGGGTGGGATGGGATGGGATGGGATGGGATGGGATGGGATTGGATGGGATGGGATGGGATGGGATGGGATGGGATGGGATGGGATGGGATGGGATGGGATGGGATGGGATGGGATGGGATGGGATGGGACGGGACGGGATGGGATGGGATGGGATGGGATGGGATGGGATACTCAGGGCTTAGTACATTTGGTGCTGCAACACAACTACACGAGGAGATGCAGCAGGTTTTTAGATGTAAAGACCTATAGATGTTTAAAGGTGAATCACCAGGACCCTCTTAGGCAAGGTATGAGCAGCAAGTACACCCTATAGTGTACAGCCCTCTGCAAGGGTTTCAGCCCCCTCTAGCTATGGCAGTAGGAAGAAAGTGAAAAAAAATCCCCTATCTTGAACCTTCTGCCCTTTTGGTCTGTGGATGTGGCACCTGGGGACATGGTTTAGAGGTAAACATGGTGTTGCTGGGCTAAAGGCTGGACTCAATGATCTTAGAGGTTGCTTCTCCAACCTTAATGATTTTAGGATTCTATGTGACCTCCACAAGAGGCAAGCAATGTCCACTCCTTTGCATTTGGCCTGAAACCCAAGGGTCTGTTAGACAGGTTATCAAAACATTGAAAAGATGCTGTTTTCAAGAACATCATGATATAGTTGATAAGATTTTTCTTCAATTCAGCTTGTGGTTTAAAAAGAGCAGTGGGTAAGAAAATAGAAAGAAAAACTGTACCAGATTAGGCAACTGCATAAATCTCATTTCCCTAAAAAAACCCCCAACTCTCTCCCTTACAAAAACCCCAAAACCAAACCAAAAAAGAAAAAAAAAAACCCCAGAAAATAAATAATTCTCCTAGTTGCCAAGTTCTATTTCCTATAAACCATCAATTGTTTGGTTTTGTGTTAACCTCCTTTCCCAGCTGGTTGGGCCCTGACCTTCCTTTCAATTTGGTGCAGAGACTAAAAATATCGGTCAAACCCTGTAGCCAATACAAAGTTTTTTAGTTTTGTCTACATCAGAGGATCTGGGGACCATTTCAGGATCAGAAATGTTTCAAATATATTTAGAGCAATATCTGAATCTTTAGTTGATGGTTCTTATCACACCCATGAACTTAGTGAAATTCTTTCATCTTTCTAGCACAGCTGTTCATAAAAAAAAGTCAACAAGTGCAACAAAGAACAGTGGGTGTGACATCATGTTCTTTACTTGTAACCAGGGAACAGGAAAAACTTGCATTTCAACTTGCCACAAATGTCCTTGCTTCCTGTAGCTTCTAACGTGTGCTGTAAAAAATGTGTTTATATGCTCCTATAAGGGAGATCTATTCATCAGCTTTATTATTATAAATTAATCAATTGCCCTTGCCATGATAATTTCAGATAAGATAGATATGGAGGTATATAACCAAAAGAAAAAAAATCCAGCTTTGTTTTTACAGAAAAACCTGTCTATCAGGAACATCCTAATCCATGGAAAAGCCAATTGTCAAAACAGTCTTCACAATTAAGTCTTGTGCAGGATTTGTTTTGCATATGAGAGGCAGTGGATTTTTTTTTTTCCCTGGTAAGACATGGGGTGGTTACAAGAGTCTTAGTGCATCTGGAGTCCAACAGAGAGAAAAATACCATGGAAAATGAAACATGAAAACAACTACAGTCAGGTATGGTTTGGTCACTGCTCAAGCAGCTTCTCTGTGTCTTGCTTGTGACATTCATGTAGACAGCTGCTGAGCTTCCAGTGCATTGAAATGGCTTCTTACCACTGCTTTTAGTAGAAGGTGGTTTGTTAACATTTTGGGGCTTGGCAAATCTGCTTTTATGGCCAGTCAACATTGCAGGCTGCATGTTCTACACAGTAATAGCAACACCCCCCAAATAAAAATGTTATGTAACAGCTTGAAGTGTACTTATTATATTATTATAAAGTTTGAAGATGGGCATATTTAGTGTATATCTGAATACTGATTAATTAGCTCAGGCAAAAAAACCCCATAACAGAAACTGTTGGTGGGAAATGTTAACTGGAATGTTTGTTTGATCTCTTCCAGCAAAACTGTAATTGTGCAATTTTTCACTTCCACATTCCTGACACTAGTACCTGTGTAAAACAATATACCAACAGACAGTGGGATTTAGAAGATGTACATGGACAAAAAAAAGGGCTTTGTAATATGTATCAAGTACTTTATAAATGACTCTGCTATTAATTACTGCTCTGTGGTAGTGTGGGAGGACAGCATGGTGCTTTGTTACCCTGCAATAAAATAAGTACATGTAATAAGAGATGAAATACTTTCTTATCTGCCCCCTTGGGAAACATACTGTCTTTCTGTTGTAGATTTTAGCATCTAATATTAGCAGTGTTTGACCCAGACTGACATCCTGAGCTCAGCTTCTACCAGCCCTGCACCTCCATCCTCTGCCATGGATGATTTGTGCTGTTTGCAGTGTGAAGTTCTGTTGGAAGATGAATTTTTATTGCATATCACTGCAGATCATGCCTGCACTGCCCAAGACATCCATCCTTGCCTGCTTTTGCTATTGTGCCCCAATAGGTGTGAAATGCAGGCAGAGGCCAAAAAGAAGCATCAAGTCTATGAAATTTTCAACAGATACAGCTCTGCAGGGCACAGAACAGGACTGGCTCTGCACTGAGGATCCAGTTTATCTGATCTGTAAGTCATCTTTGTTGCTGAGGCATGGACTTTAAAAGGTCTTGCTCCGTGGCAGGTTATGGTTGACAGTACAAATCAGCAATGCATGCAGGAAAAAGAACTCACCAGCATTTGAAGAGTACTCAGTTATTTCCCAGCTATTCAACCCAAGGTCACCAAGACTTAACCAACATGAGAACCACAGGTGTTAAAGTATGGATGGCTTAAAGACTCAGACACTGTTACCTTCAACCTTTGCCCAGTACTGGAAATTTGTTCCCAAGGACACAGGAGCCTAATTTTCACAACTGATCACAGGAAGAAAGTGGGATGCTATTTATGGTGCTGAAGGACACAAGATTCACTCCCTCAGATTCATCAAAGTGATGAATTTAAGCACAAAAAGAGTCCTTCCTCCTCCCCATCATGTGCCACCAAGTCAGAAGCTGCACACAGGAAAGACATGGACAGGGCACAGTGTCTTGGTGGTCCTGCTTTTCCCAGGGCAATGCTTCAGCCTCATCCTGCCCAGGCAGCTGCTGAGAACTGAGAACTGAAAAGTGTGAGTCTATAGTTGCTTCAGCTTCTCCAGGGATTGGGACAGCAGAGTAGAGGGCTTTGTTTCTGACCTGTTCCAATTAGGAAAAAAAGACTGAGATTCATGCAGGACAGGGAATTCCCACAAATTTGAAGGGCTAGATAACAAACTAATGGCAAAGGGAGGAATGAGGAGACTTCCCTTCTACCTATAACTTGAAATCCTTTCTAGTGGACAGGAATGCATTTAATTTTTTGTGTCTCCCCAGTTTCTCTGTTAGGTTCTAGAAACAAAGCCCAGTTCTCCTCTTGCTCATGTTTTCTCAGATGCTGGGTCTCAGGAGAGAGTTTTGTTTATCTCTCCCTTAAGTTTCTCTTCCTAGTGGGACATTGTGAGCAGCTCCCTGTGCACATTGGAAGGGCTTTTATTTTCTTGTTTTAGATACTGTTAGTGTCAGACATGAAGTAAGGTGGCTGTACCAAAAGTATTTTAGGGCATACAACTCTTCCTGTCAATAATGGTGTAGTTAAGTTGAAATTAAAATCTTGCTTGCTTCTGTTTGAGAGGAAGATTATTTTGCCTGCACCTTGATCCATGCCCACTCAAGTCTCTCTTATATTGGTGGGAATGGACCAAACTGGAAGAATTTGTGGATTTTTTTCCCCACGTTTTTCTGTTTAAAAATTTTCAGTAAAAAATTCAACTTAATAAAATTCAACTCTATTTTTTCCTCTGTACCCCATGTCTGACCACCCCATAGCATTTTTACCAGCCACTGAATTTTATCACTAGCTTTGCCTGTTGCAAATAAAACCAGGGCTGTTTCTTCATGGTAGAATTGGCATGCTGCAAAGTGTTTGGGCAACCTAAATCCCACCCCAGATTTCCTTCCAGCTGGTGCCAGCTTGGTAGGAGCACATCACTGAAAGGCAGCTCCATGCACATGGACCAAGGGCAAAGAAGGGCTCCAGACTGCCTCCCACCCTCTTTACATCCTGCTCACAGCATTGCAAGCTTGAGTAACCATTGTGGTCTCCAGAAGCAAACACAGGGAAGCAGTTTCAAGCTCTCAGCAGGTCTGGGTTGCATTTTTCTTCCCAGGTCTTATTACCCAGAACGATCTCCCTGGTGCTGCAAGCTGCCTCCTGGATGATTTACCCTGCTGTCCCTAGATATACAACCTCTTCTCAGAAATATTAAGCAGCCTGTTTGTTCCAAAGCCAGAAATTAGGTGAAGGTTGAGAGGACTTATCAGTAAGTCAGGACATGGACAAATACACACATTGCCCAGGGTGTGGCAAACATCCTCAAAACAAACACTCCAAACCCAGGGAATTCAGTTAAGGTTGCTTAAATGCTTAGTGGTATTTCCGTACATTACAGCATATTTCAAATGTTTCCATGTCTGGAAATAAAAAAAAAAAAATAGATTGGAAGACAAAAGTCTTATGCAACATCTCAAATAATGTACATTTTCAAAAAAATGTCATAAACCTTTAATTCATCTGGACAAATGAACTGTTTTCTCTCAGACTGAGAGTATCATATTTTGGTATGCCAAAGTGTTTAAATATATAAAGTCAAGTTTAAGGCTCCATGACTGCTGCATCTGTGACTAACAAACCAGAAATTTCACTCTAATCCACAGCTATAAATCAGATCTGCACTTCCATCAGTCCCCACACTGATGTATCTGCCTGTTTTGACTCACTCAGATGCTACCAGCTTCAAACCTCCTCAGTAATGAATGCTTCAACACCTGCTAAGCTCCATCTGGGTAAGTTCTTTGTCTTTTGAGCTGGGTCCTGTCTTCTTAATGCAGACATTTATTTTGTGAAGAGGTAAATTTTGGCCTTTTTCATGTCCCTGCTGCCTCATCTTGAAATTTGCTTATCATTATTTCTGCAAATACTGCTAGAAGTTATCCTTGGCTTGACTGCTCCTCAGAAGACATGCTTATTCAGGGATTTAATCATTTGTTGATTAACTTCCTGTCATTCCTTGGCTTATGGAATTCCTAAATTCCTCCTGAGAGATTGTGATCTCAGAACTAAACCAAGAGCAACTCTCTTGACATTTCTATTAGTTCCAGTGCAAACAAAGAAGAACTGGGACACAAACTCAGACTTGAAAGGTTGGGAATTAGAAGGGCTTGTTCAGGGCTTAAGATTTCCTGATAGACTATTTCTGTGGAGGTGAGACCTGCAAGATCATTTCCACATCACTCAACAGACACTTCACATCACTAGGGTGTAAAGTCCTGTGTTAAGGCCCCCAGAATAAAATGTGGGATTCCAGTTTCACGGTTATTAATGAGTTTTCTGTTACTCATTTCAAATACACACCAAAATAGCTTTTAGTTTTTTCTTTCCACAGTAATGTTTTGCCTTTTAGTCCAAGCAATTTCATCCAGGTTTGTTTCACAAGACTGGAACCATATCTGCTCTACTGTATTCATCATGGTAATATCCAGACACTGACTGTTGTTATGTCACACCTTCATGGTCCTAACTTTCTAAGCAAAGGAAAAATTAAAGCTGACTTGGATTTTTACTCCTAGCCTTTTCTGATTGAAATACTTTCCTATTTATTTCATTCCATGAAGGGCAACATAACACTTCTCTGTAACTGTTCTCAGCTACTTTCTAACATGGTGGTACAAAAGCACACAGCCATCAAATAATGTTTTTTGTTTCCTACCTTCTCCTTTGCTTTACTTCATTCCTTTTGGCTTTTCATCCTTTTTGTGCCTAGTGCTACAGCTTGGTGCACATCTATTCTGCTTCTACCAACAGCTAGTTTTGTGATACTCTGTAAGAGCTGATATATAAACAGCAGCCTGAACTGATACATATAACTGATGTGTAAGCATCACCCTGAAGCCCAGGCTGCCTTGCTGTCCTGGGATTCACCAATGGAATCCCATTGTGATTCCAATGAATGATTTAGCTGAATGTTAACCTGATCTTGCTGCTGTTGGTACCACAGCAAGTTTTGCTGTGTACGTATACACTGCTCTGCCTCATGCAAAAATGAGTTAGTGAAAAAGGCCTATCTGGAAAACACACCTTTGCTTTAAGAAGCACTGCAGCACTGAATTATTGCTAATCCCGACTGCAGTATGATCCCAGAGCAGTTAGATCCCAGTTCCATTGTAGCTGACCCTCTAGGAATGCTGCCCTGTGGAGAAAGGGGAGCTAATCTTCTCTATCCATTCTTCCAGTGGGAGTTTCTGCTCACTATTTTTTACTTAGGCAACTGTGTGTTTTAGTGTGCCTTTGGAACACTAAAGGAGATCCTTTCTCCATCTCTCTGGGAAGGCTGGGAACACACTCTGCTTCAAGAACTGCACCGAGGATTTGCCTGTTTGTCTCTACATGCCATTCACTCATCTATTTAACTCCTGCCTCTTTAAAAGCAGAAAAGCTTTTTGAAGAGCTTGCCAAGATTTCTGCCGTGTGGCATCATAAGTGTATTTCACCACAGCTGAGGGCCTGACAAGCTTTCTGGACAGACAGCAGGAAATTAAGGTACTTTTATGCCTAGATTTGTTTGTAAATATTTGTTTTGAGCCTTCTTGCATTAATAGATTTCAGATGCGGCAGAAGCGCGGCACACGCTGCTCTCCGCCTGTCCGTGCCCGCAGGCTCCTCCTGGAGCGATGCCCCGTCAATCCAGAGAGCGGCTTCGAGCAGCGCCCCCTCACCACAACCCCTTCTCCTCCTCTTCTTCATCCCTCCCGCCCCTTCTTCACCTTCCTCAAACCTGCGGCCACTCGAGGCGGGCGGGGCAGCTCCGCCCCGCCTGGCTGCGGGGCCCCGGGCGGGCTGGGGTGCGCTCGGCTGCCCGGGGAGCCGGCATGGAGACGGAGTCGTTCCTCGGAGTGAGTAAAGCACTTGCTAAGGACGAGGGGAGGGAGGGATGCGGCTCCTCGGGGGCTGGCGGAGCTCTGGTCTCCAAAGCCCCGCGGCGCTGGCGGCCCCTGCTCGCCGGGGCTGCTCGGTTCTGCTCATCGCAGGGCTTCCTATAACCCCCGTGAGGGCTTTTTTAGCTTCTGGGTCGGCTGCAGCATGTGTTTTATTGTGTCATAATGAATCGCTCTTTAATTATATCTCCCTCCCGGAACTGCTTGGCCGGGTTTGGCCGTGTCCAGCGGGGCTGTGCGAGCCAGGCGCGCTGCGGCGGGGAGCCCGGGCGAGGGACGATCAGCCCGGGGTCAATCAGCCCGATGCTCCCGGTGTCCTGGGGCTGGAGGATGGTGATCTCTAGCGGCTTTACACGCCTGCATGTTTTATTGCTTGTTTAGTGCCCTGGAAAAGTCCTCAAAATGTAATGCTGCCTGTATGCAGAGCACCCAAGGAGGGTCAGACAGCTGGTGTGAGCAAGGGGAGTGAGGGTAGGTGGGGTGGGTTGATCCTGACTGGAAGCCGAGTGCCCACCACAGTCTCTCCTGCTCAGCAGAGGGAGAGAAGAATGTAATGAAAGGCTATAGGCCAAGATAAGGACAGGGAGAGATCACCAGGTACTGTCACAGGCAAAGCAGACTCGGCTTTGGGAAAATTTGTACCCTCCAGGGTGCAACTTCACTTCTGATTTCCTCTACCTCCCTTGCCTGCAGTGGCACAGGGGGATGTGGAATGGGAACCAAGGCCAGTTCATAAAGTATTGTCTCTGCTAATCCTTTCTCCTCAGGGGAAGGACCTCTCATACTCTTCTGCTCCAGCGTGAGGTCCCTCCTATGGGAAACAATCCTCCACAAATTTCTCCAATCAGTCCATCCCAAGAGCCCCAGTTCTTTGTGATCTGCTCCAGTGTGGGTCATTTCCATGGGGTCACAAGTCCTGCCAGCAAATCTGCTCCAGTGTGAATTCCTCTCTTCATGAGACCACAGGTCCTGCCAGGAGCCTGCTCCCACATGGGCTTCCCATGGGGTCAGAGCCTCCTCTGGGCATTCACCAGCTCTAGTGTGGGACCCTCCACAGGCTGCAGGTGGAGGACTCTGCTTCAGGATGGATCTCCATGGGCTGCAGGGGCACAGCTCCTTCACCATGGTCTTTGCCATGGGCTGCAGGCAAATCTCTGCTGTGCCTGGAGCACTTCTTCCCCCTCATTCTACACTGGCCCTGGTGTCTGCAGAGTTGTCTCTCTTACATATTCTTACTCCTCTTTTCCTGGCTGCTCTTGCACAACAACTTTTTTTCCTCTGATTGAATCTGTTGCCCCAGAGGCTCTACCACTGTTGTTGGTGGGCTCAACCTTGCCAGCATCAGGTCTGTCTTGGAGGCAGCTGGCATTGGCTCTGTTCTACATAGGGGAAGTTTCTGGCAGCTTCTCACAGAAATCAGTTCTGTAGACTTCACCACTACCAAAATCTTGCCATGCAAATCCAACATACTAGTTTATCACACTATGTGTAGGATGGACTTATCTGTCTGGAAAAGGGGAATAAATAAAAAGTTCTTATTTGTGAAGTTTAGAATTTAATCATGAGAGGTAGCTGCTAATGGTTGCAGTTTCGTTTCTCCAGGCAAGCCTTGGTTTCTCCCCAAGGGTTGCCCCTCAAACACAAGGCAGCAGCTGAGTTTGGAGGTGGCAGTGTGAACATCTAGGGCTTTGCATTGCATGGGGGAGCAGGACAAGACTTGGTCCAGTCACTTTTGTACAGGACTGGATCAGCAGATGGCCATGGTGCAGCTCGTGCCATGCACTGCCAGTGGCTGCCATCCCCAGTCTCAGGGTACTGTGGAAGAAGAAGAGGAAGAGGAGAATGACTTGTGCATTTCTCACATGTCTGTGTTTGCAGAACTGCACTGTGTCTTGGTCTTGCTGTTTCTGCTCTCTACTGGCTTTCCTCAGGCCCAGCAGGACACTCTCTGTGAAGTGTCCTGGTCCTGCAGAGGGGGAGGCATTAACGGCATCTTGTGCCAGGCTGAGAACTGTACTGTACCAGGCTGCCCAGGCTGCCTGGGCAATGCCAAGAAGTCTCTCATACAGCTCATCAAAGGCAATTGCAGGGCTTGATGCCTCTGCAGGGACTTCCTCAGCATGTGCTATCCTGGAGAAAGGGACCAGCATAGCAGAAACCCAGCTTTTTTCTGTCAGCTGTGCGGCTGTGCCTGTGTTAACCCAAGCAAGGTGATGAGAGCACACAGCAGGAGGAGAGAGTGGCAGCAGGCAAACCAGCACCCTTGGACACATCCTAGGAGTGCTGTTGGTGCAAAGAAGCCTGTGCCAGGACAAGCTGTGACTGCCTGGCAGGGCTTAAGGGTCCCTGGGGTGATGGGTGCCTGTTCTGGGGGAGAGCAGGTGCCTTTGGGGAATTGGAGAGCCCAAAGGCTCTGGAAAGGGAGCTGCAAATGTCCCCCCTCAAAAGAGGAAAAGCAATGCTTATAGTCAGGTTTCTAGTCTGCATACAGAACCTGCAAAAGTGCTGCCATATGCTGGGGTGTTGCAGACTCCCAGCTCCTGTCAGCTTCAGAGCTGGAGAAGAAGAGGGACCATCCAGGCTTTACTGAATAGCAATGCTGTTTTAAGCACCTGCAGCCCCTGCCCACGCTGATGCTACTTGGTACAGAGACTAGAGCAGAGCAGCTGTGGGTGAGCAGTGGTGTGCAGTCTGATGAAGTGTGAAATAGCAAAAAGTGACAAAATGAGCTGCAGACATCTGTTGTCTGAGCAAGGGGCTGCGAGGGACAGCAGCTCATCATATTAAAGGGCAGAGGCAGAGGATGGGTGAGTTGGTCTACCTGAGATCTGAGTATTTTTCCAAGAATAAGAATAGCTAATGCAGCATCTAGAGACCATTTGTTTCTTTCAGCTCAAAGGCAGAGGAAGGCAGGCTAGGCAGGTGATGTTTGTGCATTGGCCAGTATAAAAACAGATTGTATCTTTTTGTGCGGCATGGGCATAGAACTTAGGAATGGAATTCCTAAAGTTGCCTTTCAGATGGTCCTATATGACTGTCAAAGGAAAAAAAAAGTCTTATTTTATTATTGCACCATGTTTAAACAAATATTCTTCATATAAGCACTGTGGCTCTCCAGTAAAACCAACCACCTCCTAGGAGAAACAATCTTGAATGAATGTACTACAATGCAGTGAAAGGGACCAGTGAGGGTGTTTGCAGAGTAGAAAACCTCAAAAATATGTATCTGACTGTGATTGCTATAGCAGACAAGAAGGAATAATTTACATTAGCAACTTTTTAAAAAGTGTTAAAAAGGAAGCTGTGATATTAATGATGGTAATCACTGTGCCATGATCTAACACTACCTGTGACAAAATAAAGCCTTGAAAGCAATAGAGGGAAGGCTCTAATCCCCAAAGCACCACCTGAACTAGGAACGTCCTAGGAAAAAAACCCTCAAAACATGGAGAGCTTATTTTGTGTTCTGCATAATCCAGGAGATCATGCAATGAAAAGCAAACAGGGTAACACTAGCAGGCCCTGGTGATGCCATGATTTCTCAACTGGGTTTCATCCACTGGCACTCCTGCATGACCACTGCAAATTGTGCAGAAGATCCCAGAGGAGAGCAGTTTCAGAATAGTTTTAGGAAGGTCAGAGCAAACTGAAATACTTATGATCATGGACTTGTAGGGGTGATAAAAACAACTTTGGTGTTCTCCAAACCAAGAATAAGGAGAGGAAAGTTTTCGTCTGTCCCCAGATGCTGCAAATAAAAAGTCCTGACATCTCTGTAAAGGCTTTTCACAGATGTAGCACCTGATTGGATCCTTCAATGTGAGTGTTCTCTGGGGACCTGAGGGTAGCAGACCTAGCCCCTGTCCCAGCCCTGCCATCAGTCCCTTTGCTGTGCCCCTGGGACTGCAAAGGGTGAAGGAATGGACACAGTTGCACACTGGAGAGAGGTACTCCTTGTGATTTCACAATAGCCAATAAAACAGTAATTTCTCCATACCAATGAAACTGTGTATATTTGTCTTGGCTAGGTGTTTTCTTTCACTTGGTCACTTTGCAAGCCTGAAGGTGGAACCCACCCTTTGGCATTGTGCTGGGAGACAGTGTTATCAAAAGCAGCATGTGTTGTGGCTGATAAGCTCTTGACATTTTGCTGCAACTACTTGAGAGAAGGGTTGGCATTTTTAAATATTTATAAATTCATCCTACACAGGTGCAATGTCATTAATTCAACTGCAGTATATGGAATGGTTTATTGTTTTTATTTTCTTTTTCTCTCCCAGAACACCCTATGAAGTCCCAGAGCACATACCAATGGAAGGCCCTTTGCAAACCTTCGTTCACATGTGCCATGAAAATGGTCAATGGATGTCACAGTTACCAGAGAAGCTCTGGGATATTCCCCTCTATAACTTAGCTCTCCCAGGTAAAGATTAACTTTTGTTCTCTGCTGTTTTGTTAGCTTGCCATTTAAACATTGGAATATCCTGTTTGTTCCATTTCAGGATAGCTATGTTTATTATTTGGGTCAGTGTGTGGGGGAGGGTTTGTGTGATGTTATGTGAATAATGTTAGTCTGCAATGTTTAGGGTTTCTTAGAGGGGAGGGGCAGCAAAGCAATTTTTTATTGTTTTTTAGAAATGAAAATAAAGAGATACTTTACATTATCTTGTCAGATACTATTATTAATCTAAGGATTGACTTATTTGGGCAATGGTGAAATTTTCCTAATTAATTCTTGTGACTTCCTATGTAATAAAATTTTTCCAGGAGGGGAGAATTAGTATTTTGCCTTGTTATTTGTTTTTTTGTACTTTGTTTCTTTGTCTAAAAGAAGCTGTGAAATTGCAGAAAAAGGAGAATTGAGACTTGTAATTAACCTGATTTTATTAATGAAGACTGTTATTTTTCTACTTGATCTTATAAAAACTGGATTTATCATGTTATAAATGCATCTAAGTGATACCTGTGTATTATTAACCTTTCTTTGGTCACATTATTGTTTCTTTCTGCTGCCTTGATTTCTCCCCGCCTCATTCTGTCCAAAAAACTTTTGGTATAATGTGATTTCACTGACACATGGGGAGGCAATGAAGGACCCTCAGCTCTTGAGTGATTGCCTTCACACCAAGAATGGTTCTAAAGAAAAGCCTAACCCACATTTTCTCTCTACCTGTAGATGTGACAGGTAGTTTGGGGGGAAAGCAGCACAGCATGTAGATGAATGTTTTATGTAGGCCACAGGATCATAGATTAATTTTAGGAAAGGCATATATTTAGAGATGGTGTGAAATCTTGTCTTCAGTGAGTAGAGCCCAAGGGAGAACCCAAGAATTGTAGTTTTTAGCTTTTTTCTTCCCATTGTGAACTGATGGAGTGTGGAGTTCCAATTAAAATTGAAATCCAGAAACTTATTTCATGGAGGCTTCTTAGATAATATCATTTGAATTGATATTAACTTCAAAACAAACACATCTCTATTTAGGATGTGCTAAACCTATAAAGAGTCTATAAAGCCTATGTAAGAGGACCAGGACAGGTGCTATTTAAAAAAACCCCTCTAGATTTCTTATTTAACCATCAAGAGAGGAAAAAACAAAGTAGGTATCTGTCTTATGGGTGAAGAAAGAAGGTAATAGTAATCTCTTTTCCTGTTTTTGTTCCTATTGCAAAAATCTTTCACAAGTCAGTAGCACACTCAGTGGGATTTTGTTTTGCTGGAAAAGAAGCCATGTTGTTTCTACAAGACTTTCACCTGTCTTTCTTGGCCATCATAAAATGTAGAGAACCTGCTGATGGGTTTGTTTGCCTTCCTGGCTCTCCTCTTAAGGGTGACCTTGTTATTCTTGAAAATGTTTGTTGTTCTTGTGAATATGCCTGCAGGGAGACCAGGCATGAAGAACAGCTGAAGGCAAGTCCATTTCAGCAAACATTAGAGGACTTTTAGAGAGCATTGCAGGCTATTAGCTTGGAATATTTTGGTGTCTGTCCAGCTGACCTACAAAGCTGATCTAGCCCAAGTCAGAACACAAACAGATCAAGACCAACCAGGTCAAGACAGCTCTGGCAGGTTTCCAGAGGGAGGAAACCCACTTTGGAAGTGGAAGTTTATCTCATAGGAGGCATGCACGAAACATGACAGAGTGGATTCTGAAAGCATGATGAGGAGACAGCGGCACATCTCATTAATTAGTGTTGTGCTTGCACCAGATCCAGCCCAGTGCTGCTGGGCAGGTGTGGATTCAAGGTCTGGAGCTACTTGGCTTGGTGCTAGCTCACTATCTTTGCATCATTTGTGTTGTGTCATGGATGTACCCGTCTTCCTTTCATTACTGTAACTCATGACATCACAAAAGACTCGTGAGTAAAAGATTACTATCCGTTTGCTGGTTGGCATCCATGGATGCAACACCCATCAATGGAATCCTGCTCATCTCCCTCAGACTTGGACTTGGTCCATGGGTATTTAATAGTTTGACTCTTACATCTTCTAACACATAACTCTTTTATTGCATGCCCTCTATATTGATCTTCCGGCCACAATGAGTGTGGTTGGGTGTTTAAAGCAGTAAAATAGATCAAAAAAAGCTTTTAGAAAGTGAAAAAATGGAGTGAGATATCAAACTAATATTGACAGTTACAAAGAATTTTTATTTCCAAATCAAGCCTTTTTACTTTGTTTTCTAGAAATACTACCACTGGCACCAGTAAGACTGCCAATTCAAGAAAGCAGCTCCTAGGACCAGTTCAACTATTAGTTTGACAGAAGACTTAAACACAAAAATGATAAGCAAATTCTTTGCAGATACTCTGTTAAGATCCAAACAGCTTCACTGAGTTGTTGGCTTTTCTTACTGATGCTTTAAAAATCTGGAAGAAATAATGGAACAGAAGAGCTAGAAAAATCATTGGTTCCCTGTCCTGATGAAATTGTGAGCTGCAATAGTTTCATCTAAACATGATGCAAGTGATGTGTCAGATTTATTAAGACTTCAAGGAAATAAAATATTTGGGCAGACTGTTCTTGGCTCTGATGCCTGTGTAATTCCCTGTGCTGGAAAGATCAGGTAATTTTTGAAGTCCATCACATGAGGATCTTGTTCATCTTTCATTCATAAACTAGGACTTGGATTTGCCTCAAAAACCTTTAAGCACCCATCTTGTTTGTTGTTTTTGTAGAGGACGTGGGGGTTTAGTTAGGAGGACATTTTTAGCAGATATTTAAGATATAGGTGGTTGAAGTGCCAAATTAAGTGTTGGTACAGTCAAAGGTGTAAGAGCATGAATTTCTGATTTCAGTCATATTTTCCTGTGCAGAGATGAGGATCTTGGACAATGAAATCCTGCATTTGGAAAACTCTGAAAACAGTACAAATTCTAGATAAATTCAGCCTTGAGCTGTTTATTCCCTGAAAAAAAAAATGTTTTCACATCAAGACAATTATTTTGAGGGAAGACACCATTTGAAACATACCATTTTATTGTGGCTTGGGGCAAACTACAGTGATGTGTAGTTTAGATGGGGACTGCTTTATTGAAAAGTGTCAATGCCTTCCCTCCACAAGGATTTCACACTAAGCTTATTAATGTTAGGTGAGCAACCTCTGCAGACAATTCCAACTTTTTGCCATAACCATAGAGGCTCTCAGACAATACAGGTGTGTGGCTGGCAAATGTGGTGGCCTATCAGGTGTGCACATGAAATGTAGCCATGGAATGTGGTCTTGAGTAGTTAATAAATGAGATTTTCTATACATTTATTTTTGTATTCTACAGGGAGTCACGACACTATGACCTATTGTTTGGATAAAAGCTCTGCTGTAAGTGGCAACGAGTCCAAGCTGGTGAAGTTTTTAAACAAATGTCTGCCCTGCATTGTGCACCCCATTATCATGAAGTGGTCTATAACACAGGTAAGCATTGTCTGGTGTTCTCTTCTTGCCTTGGCAAAGCTGAAGCTTGTGCTGCAGGGCTGAGAATGCTCAATGACAGAATAACCTGCTGCTCTGTGCTCTCATGAGATTCCATGCTTGGGTGGCTTAACCCCAGCCAGCAACTCAGCCCTGCACTGCTGCTTCTTGCTGCCCCTGGGTGAGATAGGGGAGGGAATTGAGGGGTACAAGCTGGAGAACTTGTGGGTTGAGATACAGACTGTTTAATAGGTAAAGCAAGCACCATATATACAAGCAAAGCAAAATAAGGAATTAATTCACCACTTCCCATGGACATGCAGGTATTCAGTCATCTCCAAGAAAGCCAGGCTCTGTCATGTGTAATGGTGTCTTAGCATGATAAATACCATCACTCTGAACCTTCCCCCTCTTCTTCCCCCAGCTTTATGTGCTGAGCATGACTCCTTATGATGAAGGATAATCCCTGTGGTCAATTGGGGTCAGCTGTCCTGGCTGTGTCCCCTCCCATGTCCTGTGCACCCCCAGCCTCCTCACTGGTAGGGTGGGGTGAGAGGCAGAAAAGGCCCTGACTCTGTAAGCACTTCTCAGCAACAGCAAAAACATCCCTGTGTAATCAGTGCTGTTTCCAACACAAATCCAAACCACAGTCCAATTCCAGCTAATATGAAGAAAATCACTCTTTCCTATCTAAATCCAGCACTTTGCAGCATGAGGTAGGAACCATACAGATCTGATCATCTTTTCTGAGGAAAAAGCATGCAGGTGAGGCAAGGATGTTGCTTAAAGCTGACCACTTAGTACTAGAAACCCTTTTCCACGTTTATTGTGGTGGAAAATAACATGTAATATTAATGTAATTAACAGAGGGACTTCAGCCAATGAAAGATTTAGATACCTCCCAGCTTGTGGGTTTCTGGCTGGCAAAGTGACCCTGTTGGTGACAAACAATCTCTTAATATCATTATAATAATTCTCTGGTCCAAACCCAGTGTGACAAGCAGGAAGTGGCCCAGTGCTGATAGGGAAGAGGCACAGCTACAATCCTGCCCCTCCTTACCTCTGCCTGCTCCAGTTATCTGTGTGGGGAGATGATTCCACCCATTGGTATCCAGAACAGACCATGAAGCCCTGCTGGTGATAGGATCCACAAGTTCCTGGGTGCCCCAGTGACTGGGAGTTGTCTGCTTGAGCCCAGCTGCTGTGGTTGTCAGTCTGGAGCCCAAAATGTCCCCTGTGTAATGTCCATGTAACTTCCAGTCGTGCCCTGGATGACTGGTGTGAGATTGAAGCACTGAGCAGCATTGCTCCCCAGGGCTTCCTTTAAAATTTTGCCCTTTAGGGGGGGCAATATTCACACTGCCTAATTCAGTATCCAAACCCAAGTAACTAATTAGAGGGTCTAATTTATCTCATTTTCCCATGTAGTCAACAGATAAGAAATGAATTAATCTGAAGGGCAGCTCAGAGCAGTTATTTCCTTTGGTGCTTTTTCTGGCCACAGAGGTTGTAAATGACCTACAGCCATGTACACTCCACTATGTTTCCAACATAATCCAAAAAAAGGGTTCTGGATCATCCCTTCCTCTGCTTCAGCCTGGTGGAGACCAAGCAGGCACGGGAGGAGCTGTTGGCCAGAGCCACTGCACCCCTGGACCTTGGGGCACAGCCTGGAGAGGCTGAATTCATGTCCAAAGAATGGGAAGTTAGGGAGTTAAACTAGGCAAGGTAAGCATCCTGCCATGTGTCTTTAGCTCTGCCTCAGTGTTAAAGCTACATTTGGGTATTTTAGAGCAATGCCGTGTACTGATTTAGCTTTTGTTGAATCCTTTCTGACTTCAGCACCACATGTGGTTTCTGAAGCCTAAATTTTATCCCTAGCAGGTTGAACTGAGACAAATTAGTGTTTAAACATATTTAATTCAATTGATTCTATTTTCTTATGCCAAGAGAGTCCTGATATAAGGAAGAGACATAATTTGGAACTTCTTGCCTCAGAAACACCTTTATCATCAGTTCTATTCAGCCCTCAAATCCAGTGGAAGTGCTTTGATGGAAATGGATCTAGAGGAGTGTCTCTGTTCTGTAGGACTTCTACAGATTAATTCAAACTTTATAAGAATTTTTATCTTGAAAAAGAACAATAGCCAGTAGATTTTTCTATTTTTGTCTTTTTCCTTCTGTTGAGGATGTGTGAGGTCCACAGAGACAACCACAGTAAAGTCTTTGATCTAATAAAATAAATACGGCACTTCTAAGGTGCTGATCCTGCAACTGTTTTTTAAATGAATAGTTGTGTGAAGAGCAATCATGTTTTTATGCACAGGTTAATTGATCTTTGACTTTCAGAACACAACAAGGGCAACTGTCTGAATCTAATCTGTACTTGCAGTTTATGCTGCAGGGAAATTGGAATCCCTCTTGTCAGAGAGCAAAATGCTTCCAAGTTGCAATTTGGTGCCATATAATGACATTTTAGAGGAAAGCCCTGTGAAAAATGCCACAGGACTAACTTTGTACCCCTCTTTTAGCTTTCTAAACTAAAGAAACAAATCTCTTTTGAGCTCTCAGGACCTTTGTCTTTTGTTTCACCTTTCAGGTCCTGACTGTGACAGAGCAACTTGAGGCTGGAGTTAGATACCTGGATTTCAGGATTGCCCACAAGGCTAATGATCCATCTATGAATTTGTACTTTGTGCATATGGTTTACACAACTGTTACTGTGCAGGTATTTTCCTTCCCTTTGTGATGACTATAAACCCAGTGCCATTTCCTTCATTTAAGGGACATCATAATCCAAAAATGCTGGCTCAAGGTCTTCTGAGTAGATTATTTGGGATTTTTTTGTGAGGACTTCAAACTAGAAGAAATCAGTAGGGCTGGAAGTTAGTTTCAGCAGCTGATACTGGAGCATAATTTTTTCCTCACCCTCAAACTCTTTGTTTATTCTCCACTGCCAATCCCCTACCACATGCCCAGTGTTCTGGGGTTTATCATGTGCTGTGTCAGGATGATACACAGGGCATTCCTGTTTCCCTAGTAAGAAAATAAATTATTAAAGGGAAGAAGGCACTAAAAGCCCTGTATAATTACAGAAACACTTTTTTTTTTTGAGAAACCACATTTTTTCATTATTGTGATTGTGAGTCTACTCCACCATCACTGCTCTGTTGATTGTATGTCCTTTCCCCTGCATAGCACAGATAACTTTTTAAGCTGCCATACTTCTTTCTTGTAGGATATTCTGTGGGAAATATTGAGGTGGTTAGAAACTCATCCTCATGAAGTTGTTATCATAGCCTGCAGGAATTTTGATGGATTAAACAAGAGACTTCATAATCATCTTGTTGCCTGTATAAAAGAGATTTTCCAGTGTAAACTGTGTCCTAGATATGTAAGTATGAGACCCTTTTTTCCTCATTTTTAAAATAATCATACATCACAGTGAGATCTTTGATTCCAAACTTTTGGATGTATTCTACTTTCACTGTATTTTTAACCTCAGAAAGGTACCATTTGATGCATCAGAGAGAGGTCATTACCTAATAGAACTGAGGAGATCAAGCAAACCTACATTCCACAGTGTGGAGGAGGGAATTAAATTTGACTGCATATGTGATGAGTTGTGGGACAATAGTAGATACAACTGTCATCCATTGTCCTGTCTGAGTTTTCTTGGAAAGGAATGAGAAAAGAAGAGAGAAAAGAGAGAAAAGGAAAATGAAAGAAAAAAGAAAGGAAAAGTTGTGCATCTTACATATTTATAGAATTTAAAGAATCTATTTTCTGCCTTTTCACAGCAATAATTATAAATTAATTTTTTTCTATGTAAAAAATTAGTTTAGGTTGGAATTGACCTCTGGAGGTCCAACACCACCATGCAAAGCAGGTTCAAACTTACTTTGGGCTGCTCCTGTTCATTCCTGATTATCTCCAAGGATGGAGATTTCATAACCTTTCTATGCAAAATTTGACCACTCTCACAGTAACTGTGTTTTCCTTTCCTATCTGATCAGAATCTATCTTGTGTCTGCTGCCTTCCATTTTTACTGTGCATGTCTGAGGAGTCTTCTCTGCATGTTCCCATTAGGTATTTGCAGACAGCAGTAAGACTTGTCCAGTCCTCTCTTTTCATGCTGGACAGACTCAGTTCCCTCAGCCTATCCCTGGAGGTCCCTATCCTCTGCTCCAGCCTCTGCTCACTCTGGTTGTGTGCTGATGGATTCACTCCAGCTCATCAGTGACTTCTTTTTACTATGGAAGCCCCAGCTGGAAACAATACTTGAGATTCAGTCCCACAACTGCTGAATAGAAGGGAAGATCCCTTTTCTTGATTTGCTGTCTGTGCCTTTGCTAATACAGCCCAGTTCACAACTCACCTTTGCCAGGTGGGCTCATAGATGTCTACAAGGATCTTCAGGTCCTTTTCTTGCCAGCTTCCACCAGTCTGTCCTGGTGTGTGGGGTTAATCTGTTCAGGACTTTGCATTTGCTTTTGTTGAGCTTCATGAGGTTTCTCTCAACTTCTTGAGGTGCCTCTTAATAGCATCTCTGCCCTCAATGCATTTCTGGTGGCATTGACTTTACTGGAGCTGACATCCTACACAGTCTTACAGTTACCCAAACCTCCAGAAAAGCCTTAAATTAAATAATAAAAAAATATTTGATTGCTCAATTTTAGGAGTGGAGACTTTTAGCTCCCTCTGTTTTTTACAGGGTGTGGGAGCTTTTAGTAGTTAAACAATTAACATTTCAAAGATGCACAGGAACAGAGGGTTTTCCCTGGAGATGTGAGTGATACAGAATGATGACCCTGTTCGTGATTCAAATTCAGCCTTTGAAGCTGGTGTATCAGTAACGTGTGAGTATTACCATTTCAAAGCATTTTGTACAGCTGAGTTAAAATAGAACAATTCTCAGCAAAACTAGGGGATTCTGAATATTCAGGCCTCAGCTGAATAACTGAAGACCTGAGTGACACTGTTTTATTGTTTCCCCAAATATCTTGAGTGTCTAAGTTGTGGATGAGCAGAGATACTGAAGAGGTGGTCAAATTTGCTTTCAGACACACAGCCAGCTGTTAAAAAATAGAAAGTTATTAACTGCAAAAGGGGCAAGTTGCTGATGACAATTTGTTGAATGAAGGTATAGAAAGAATGGTCTGAGATCACTGCACTGAAGAAGGAACATTTCTGAATTGTGTTCAGGAGGACAGAGGAAGTGAACTGGAGAAAAGACAAACCAAATGCTTCCCTCGAGTAGGAAAACTTTACATATATGGGGTCTGTGACCAGCACAATGGATCTCACCATATTTGCCAGTGGTACCATTACCTATGGGATTTCAGGATCACAGATTTAAATTTGCCATCAAATATCCAAGTGCTTGCTGGCTTATTCTAAAATAAACTGCTACCTACTGTCTTTCAAGACTGCATCTCTGCTGTACAGAATTAAGTGTCAAAGTGTTTATGAAGCAGCTGCTCAGGCAAGGTCTGTATGTAGTACTGGCACAGGCCACTGTGTGACAATATTACACTGCATTTACAATTTTAATTGTCTTAACTATTCAAGGTGTCTTCCTTTGATCTGGATTACTAGGGTTTAAAAATCCCTTGTTAGACTTTCATTTCTGCTTTGTTTGCAAAATAAGCACCTGTGCTCATATGCACATCTCTGGTAGCTTTTTTTTTGGGCTTTTATTGCACATCTTTGTTTGTTTGTTTAAGAGGTTCCAGCTTTAGAAAGGCAGCAGATAAAGCAAAGGCTTCATTCAACCACAAAGTTTTGTAGTTTAAGTAGCTTGTGCCTAAATTTTGCAATATTTTCTGACCTAATGGGAGTTTGCATTCTCTCTTTTGTGGATGAAGTGAGAGGGATTCATTCAAACCTCAGCTTTCTTCAAATATTTACATCATTAATTTTCAAGTGCCTTTGGCTTTTATTTAAATTAATAAGTTAATAGGAGCATCAAAAAGCCACAATTTCTTTTTCACAAGCAGTAAATGTAGTTTTAAACTACATCATTCTTAGTAAAAATAATGCCTGTTAAATATGTTTGTTTTGCAAATAAAACTAGTCAGAGGGCCTCAGTTCTCTCCAATGATAACTTCTGAGGCTGGAAAACATAATTTCATATTATGAAATTATAACTTAACTTTAACAGCTATTTTAGCCCATCTATCTGATAGAGAAAATGTCTGACTCAGATCTTCCTCTCCCTCAATTGAAAATGTCTGGAATATCCCAATTTCATAAACTTTCCACTTAGAGAAACAGGAATGAATGTAGCTCTTGATGATTCACATTTAGTCTTACCAAGTTTTAAGCAGTTCAGTTTTCTTTGACGGTTGCTGCTCCAAATTTGTGTCAGTTTGCGAAATCTGCCAAAATGATTCCTGCTTCTCTCTGTCTGCATTCCTGCAGCAGATGGTCTGTATGTTCCTCCCCTAAGGAACTTTCAGCAGTGGCTTGTGCATGAGGGCTGACACAGGGATCATTTCCTATTACACAGGTGTAAGACCTAGAGTTATGTACATAATCATAGTTGAATTGTTTAAGGAAAGGAGGAATTTGCTGAACCTCCCAGAGTTCTATTGCCTGGCATCTTGCAAACCACCCCATCACCTACTGGGCTGCTCATTGAAAAGCTTTATCTCTACTGAATCTGTGCCAAACTGATGTCACACATCAATATTTGGACTTTGGGAATGCTGCTGTGTTGCTGACTTCAACCTGGGCATGCTTCCTTTCAGGTGGTGCCAACACTGAGGACCATGTGGCACCTCGGCCATCAGCTTATAGTCTCATACGAAGAGGAGGTGCAACTGGAGAAGCACTGTGAGCTGTGGCCCCCCATCCCATACTGGTGGGGAAACAAAACGTCCACTCGTGCCCTGATCCGGTACTTGGAGCGCATGAAGCGGATGGGCCGCCCAGGTAGGCACAGGGAGTTTGCTCAGAGGAGAGAGGGGGCACTCACAGCAATGCAAAACTAGTAGGAAGTTGGGCAATTGTTGTCTTATGGGATATAACCACTATGTGTGCTGTGTGCCCATGGCTGTGTGCCCTGGGTGAGTGTGACTGTCCTTGGTGGTGTGGACACTGCCAGTGTGTGCACACAGACCACAGAGATTGTGGCAGACACAACTGTGACCCACAGAAAGGGAGCCCTCAGTGCAGAGCAGCTGGCTGGTGGCTGCTTCCTCAGCCCAGTGCTTTAGGCAGCACAGATGGTGAGAGAAGTGCATTCCACTAACCTTGGTGTGAAAGGAAACCCCTACAAGGTTTCTCTGAGGGGAACCCTAATCACTCTCTACAGCTACTCGAAAGGAGGTTGTGGCAAGGTGGAAATTGGCATCTTCTCCAAGGCAAAATGTCCTCAGGCTCTGCCAGGGGATGTTGAGGTTGAAGATCAGGAAGGATTTCTTCACTAGAATGGGCTGCCCAGGGAGGTGGTGGAGCCACTGTCCCTGGAGGTGTTTAAGAAGCAACTGGATGTGGCACTTGGTGCCATGGTTTAGTTGTTGTGGTGGTGTTTGGTCTAATGTTGGACTCGATCTTGGAGACCTTTTCCAACTTTAATGATTCTGTGACACAAGAGCAGCACGAGAAGGGTGTAAGGTGCACATTAAGCAGCAGCACTCAAGCAGGCTGTTGTGGTGTAATCTGACAGAGGCTCAGTTCACAGCTTTTGAAGTGAAAGCACAGGGTGGTGACAGGGCAGCTGCTCAGAAATGCACTCCCCCAGCCCTGGGTGGGTGCACCCTGTGTTCCCAACCATTGCAGAGGAAGGCTTAGCATTTGGATGCAACCCTCACAGAAAACATAATTTACAGAGGATGGATAGTCAGTGGAGAACCTTGACACTGTATAACTAGACAAATTTAGCTAAACTGGAATGTTTGGATAACTGAGCGTGGCTCAGGAATTGTTTACAGCATGTAGTTGCAAGAAGGGGAATCAGTTGTTAGGGATATGAAACATTACAGAAAGAGTGTGAAGTCAGTACTTTAATGATCCCCACTGGAATGAGATGTGAAGGTAATGCAATACTGAGAAGCTTCTCTTCTCCTAAAAAGAACATTAAATGTGTCACTTTCTGATTTTTGTTTCAGGAAAATTCTTTGTGGCAGGGATTAATCTTACTGAAAATTTAAGATATATTCTCGTACACCCCTTTGGATCATTGAAGAAAATGACACTCCAGAGTCTTCCATGCTTGAAAATCTGGATAAAGCAGCAGTATCCAGGACCGAAAACAAAATGTATTAACATCATTGCTGGAGACTTCATAGGAAACAATGATTTTGTCAAAGATGTGATAGAACTTAACACAAAAATTAATCCTCCATTGCACTGTCAAAGTGAAGTGGAACAAATAGCATTTGATTCTCAGCTTCCTAATCAATGAAAAGTTGAAAAGGCTTTGTCTGAATTTATTGTGCCCTGGTGTAAACATCCTGAATCCCATAAAGGTCCAATTAACTTAAACCAGGAATGCTTTCAAGACTCAGTAGGAAAAGGTCTCTCAACATCATCAGGTTTTGAGGCCTTTGGACTGAAAAGAGAGCAGGTGCACCTTACTGTAGTCTCTAGAGAACTATGGTATAGGTGTAATTTTTTTGGAGGTGCTTTGATTCTATAGCAGCTGGCAATACTGAAACTCCCAAAAGCTCAAACTTATTTTTCATAGGACTAAGAAGGAGGAAATGTCAGTAGCTGCATGATTTATCTTTAAAGATTTTATATTTCTTATAATTGTAAGGATATTCTGCACTACTTGCAACCTAAATTCTTACTCATTTATATCCGTTTGAAATGGACTTGCCCGTTTTCATAGTTTCTGCTAAATAAACAAAAGGAACAGTTAAAAATATTTTTATCAGAGGTACTGCATTGACAATCCAGTGTGAAATGATTTTATGTATACACCAATGTGCTGAGTATCAGTTGTGTGCTACCTTACGAACAAGGTAGCCCCAAAATTATTTGGAATTTTTAAGAGGTAATTGAATTTGCACTTAGTCATGCCAGTTCTGCTGGGATCAAGATAGCAAAATGAGACCCTTACACAGTTTGTCTGTGGCAGTTAAACTTTTTACTAGGTGTTGCCTAAGTATGCCTAACATTGAAAATAAACACAGAGGAAACAAATTCCTGATCTTAACTTAAACTGCCCCAGAAATACAGATTCTTGGCTTTTATCATGCTCATTTAGGTTTTCACACCTGGTGTTTTATTTAGCTATTTTAGTAGCTCTGTAATTATTTTTCCTCTCACTAAGTAGTTTTTGCATATGTAAAAACTAAGAGGTTTATGCTATTTCCCATCACATACTAATTCTATTTTTCTAAGTGAACTGTGTAATAACAAATCATCATGAAGGCAAGAGAAATGTCAAGCATCAGGACTAAAACAAATCAAATTATTGTGTAAGGTTCACTATGCAACTTCTTCTGTATACCTCACTTTTTAGATGCACTTTATATACAAAAGCTAAATTCAGATGTCTGCTTGTGTTTGCAGAAGTTTTTCTGCCTATCTTTAGTGCCCTCTTTTGTACCTTTGTCATTCTAATAAAACTTGATGTCTCTCTGTAATATGGAGTGAAATAGTTTGGTTTCTCCTTTATGTGATATTGTTTTATTGGTTGTCAGTAATAATTCATAACTTAAGAAATGGATCTGTTGTGGTTGTGGTTTTTTTTTCCTTTTGATTCCTCTGTGAAAAGGTTTGCTGTATCTTAAATGTTTTCTCCAAGAACTGACAGAGTAGTAGGTATTGTGAATAAATTACTGTAAGAAAGACAAGAAAACTGTATGGGCAAAAGATGTTCACAGCTAACTTTATTTAATGCCTTGATTTTTTTTTTTCTTCACTGCAACAAGACAGGGCAGTTATTTTTACTTACATTCAAGCATTCTGCTTGAGCACATATTTATCTTCATTATTTATATATGACCAACAACATTTTGTTCTCAAACTTTTATTTTCCAAAGACCATCTAAAACACCTTAACTATAATAAATATTATTTTCTTCTGAAAAAGACAATAAAAAGCTTAACTTATATGATACAAGAAACGTGGTACTTTCTTGAAGGTTAATCAGATGCCATTTGATGTGTTCAAGGTCCTCAGCTTATAGCCAGCAACAGGTTCACCATAAAAAATTTAGTGCTGTCCTGGTACTTGCTGACAAAATTAAGCTCAAAGCACTTATTGTTTCCATACAGCAGTTTTCTGAAACAGTGTCCATTTCCAAAATGCGCCAAAAACATCACGTGGGAAGAAAAATAAACTATTCAGCAGTGAGACTAACAGGTCATTCACTTCATTCCACCTCTCCTTGAGGAGATCAGTGTTTTCTTCTACAACAGGATGCAGTTTCATGACATGGAAATCTTGCTGCTGGGAAAGAGGTTTTTGTATCTGCCAAAAGCAGAATCGCCGATTATCACCTTCACCCTGGCTGTGCCCTCTTCAGGCATGACCTCTACTTCCTGAACTGTTGCTTCTTTATAGAGCCAACTGTAAATGGAAAAGCATATTAGCATCTTAAAAATACAACATACTGCACAAAAAGTGATCTTTGCTCTAAGTCAGAAGGTTCCTATCTAGGTAACACTTTATAACTGTTTTGCTTCACTTCTCTAATGGGTTATTTTTTTGTCAATAGGTTGCAAAACATTGATAATTATCTCTGTTATTCTTAATGCAGATTAAAATGAGTATTATATGATTTGAAAAGTTTAAGATATTAATCATGAAGTGTTTCATATTTCTCCTAGTCCTTCATAGGATTCAGAATTATTTACCTTAGCTGAGGTCCCTCTAAGTTGATGTTAACTGTTAGAATCTTCTTCCCTGTCAGTGCCAGTATTTTTTTCTCTATTTCTTGTTTCAGTTCTTCTAAACCATGCCCATGCAGAGCAGAAACAGCCAAAGCGTTTTCTTCAGTAGGTTTATACCTGAAAGCAAATTAATTGCCAGCACATTTGTTCATGAAGATTAGGTTGTGAAAATATTCCAAGCACGGACAATTTAACTGAGTTACTTTGTACTGACACCTTCTACAGAGGCCACTTCTTGTATGACTCAAGTGATTTCTTTTGTAATTAAAATATAATTAATTCTTTTTCAGACCATAGCTACATATGTAAAAGATTGAGAAACACTATTAAATATATTCTGAAGCGTGGGATCTCTTTTCTAGACTAAGAATTAAAAATCTTCCAGAACATAAGAAATGTTTAAGTACACTTAGCATCTCTTGCTTACCTTTCTATCAAATCCACTTTGTTATGAACTTCTACCATTGAGTCCAGTAAATGACTAGGAAGATTAAGATTCCTCAGAACTGACAGAACAGTTGCTTTTTGGAGGATGGTTTCTGGGTGAGTTATATCCCTCACATGAACTATCAGATCCTAGCAAAGATAAATATACAACATATTTTATCAGGTTGTAGAGACAGTATACTATTGTTGCATTGGTAATTAATGTAAAATACTTTCCTATTTGATAATACACTGGCAGATTAGCACTGTAAAATTAACTACTAAAACAGTATTAAACTACTGCTTCTTAGATCATGATGGGAGAAAATCTGCAGCAGCTTAGTCTTCCACCTCTAGTAAGTACAAATTGCCTCCCACAACCCTGAAGGAAATGTTGTCAATTAAGCTAGTTACAGAATCAGATTTCAAATAATAACCAATCTATTTTCTTCAAGGCCAAGTCTTTGTAACAATGAGGTTCCAAAAACAGATTAAAAAGACTGATCTCTTAAAAAAAGCTTTTAGAAGAATAATGGCTGCAAAACTGTTTAAAAAACAGAGGGGGCAAAAACCTTCCTGTAACTTGTAATTCTAATTTTACATTCAAAATATAGATTATCCTTATGCTTAGCTCCCAGGATACCATTACTGATCCTTCACTAAAAAGCTTTATACAAAAATTACCAGTTTCAAGTATATATATAATGTTTGCCATGATAAAAACCAAGCAACCAAACTCAACATTTGCATATTGTTTCATCATCTTTGCTCAAGACATCGCTTCAAACTTTTGAAAAATAATTAGAAGTGAAAAACAGGATGGTTTCAGCCAGCTTTTGAAAGCCCTGCTATTACATGGTGAAGTCCAATCTTTAGCAGCATTCTGTGATCTAGCTACCACTGAATTTCATTGCCTTTTATAATACAGGTTTTTTGTTTGAATGTCTGTGTGTATGTATGCAGCTTTACACTTCGTTATAGCACAGGGAAAAAACTTTAATGAGAAAACAATTGCTAAAGTACATTTATATTTACTACATGCTGCCTGCATCGCATCAAAATCACCCACTTATAGCTCCAAAGGAAACCTTAAGTTAAAACCAGCTAATTTCAGATGCTTTATTTACTTTTTGACTTCTAGGAAAGCTAGCCTTGACTCACTTAGATGCACTGTTCAGATATTTTATCAGAAAAATCTGGTTTAAGTATCATGGAGATGGACACATATACTCCAAATAAGCACTTTCTGAAATCTCTTCATAAGTGTATGTTCTGCATAAAAAAGTATCAGAAAATTAAGATATTTTAAGATATATACATCATTATCTCAGTTTACTATAGTTAGCTGGATACTTTGGTAAGAACAGCATGTCAATTAACTTCACATGTTTTGAAGGGATGACGATTATCTACAAGGAAATTAATCTGATTTCTCAATTTTTATAGTTGACTACTTACTGAGTAAGCCACTTCTTCTAGTGTAGCTGAAAATGACTCAACCAGATTATGTGGAAGATCAGTCAGAAACCCAATGGTATCAACATAAATAACTGCCATATGTGAGGGCAGATAGCCAGCATGAGCTGTAATATCCAGAGTGGCAAACAGCTGATCCTTGGGTTGAATTCCTGCTTCCCCAGTCAAGGCTTTGATCAAAGTAGTTTTTCCTAATTAAATCAAGAAGGACAAGATTTTAATGGCTTGTTCCAAGTAAAATTTAATTTGCAAGTCTCAGGTGAAATGTGTGGCATAACATGTATTTTTACAGCCGAGTTGTTTAATTGTAGCTTGTTACCAGTTATCAATATGATGTTAGAATATCCCAAGACAGTCTTATATTTTATAACTTGGAATTGGTTTTAAGGTCACATATGTTATCACATACTGGTATCTACAGCTGTGCTGTGAAATCTCAAGATCAGCAAAGACTGATTCTACCTGCAAAGTGACCTACCCACATCTCTGTAAGACTCTCTGAAGAGCACTGCCATGACAGCATTGCACTTACACACCCCTCAGTGCTTCTGTTGTCAAATGAAATAATTTACTTGCTAAATTAAAAAAAATAGGAAAGTGCTAGTAATATATACCTTATTAGGCTGAGGCCTTTATTGAGCATTTCCTCATGAGTATAATACTAGAGACATTTATTTGACTCAATTAATATTTCACATAATTAAAGTACTCAATATACAGCCTAATTAAAGTATTTCAATTATGTGTATACAAAACTGTTTTATATGTACATCTATCTATATATTTGAATCTTCAGTTTGAAAAGTATGGAAGCATGACATTTAAGAAAAACATACAGTATAATCCAAATATTTGAGTGTATATGTCATAACAAAATGAGTGCAAGACAGATTTGTTTTTTAAAAGAAGTTGAATAAGAAAATGAAATTGTCTTAAGATCACCCAACTTGAAAAAAATGTCAAGTCCAAAGTCTATTTATGCCTTGAGTAAGCTAAAAAAACAAACCAAACCAAACCAAAAAAAAGCAGGAAAAAACCACTTCAGCTTTCTTTAGATTCTCCTAGGAACACATCTCAGAATGCTACACATAATCCATATAAAGCCATAGTGCTCCTTAAGCAGGTTTCTCAGAGATTAACAGCCAACTCTCAATAGTCTTCCTATGCCTTGAGTCCTCATGGTGATCTGAACACCAGTGTACTTTTCTGTACCCACTCTGATCAAATAGGAGAGATTCATACAAAGGGATATTAACAGTGCAGTCCAGTCTTCAGCATTGTAGATAAAATCTTTTTGGCACAATAGGTGCTAGGCATTTCTCCAAAATATGTCTTTGAGACTGAAAAAATCAAGCAGCTTAATTTGCTTTCCTAACTACATTCTAACTGACAAATATTCATTACACAATTAAAAAAAACTAATTAAAATACAAAGCCTATACACACACAAATGAGAATCTGGCTAGAGTTTCTAATTAAAAATTAGACAATATAAGCTCTTTTGTGCTATGATTTCAGGAGGTTTTGCTCACCACAGTTGGTATAGCCCATTACTGAGACCATCGGGAACTCGCATTTTCTGCGCTGAGTCCTGAGTAAAGCCCTTTTCCTCCTTAGTTTCTCCAGGGCATTCCTAATTTTAAGTTCTCTTTCTTTCAAGACACGACTCTGTGTTTCTAGAAATGTTTCACCTGAAAAATATAAATGAATAATTGGCAGAATAGTTTACAAGAGAAACTGTAAAGCAAGTGATATATTTGGAAATCAAGTGAGTTATCACTTCCTAGCTTGTGAAGTCAAAAATAAGTGACCAAACCCATGTATTTTTGCCTAAGAAAGTGAATAATTATAAATCATATGCTAACCACTCTAAAATATCCATGTACACTTATGAAAAATCCCTGTGGTAGGCAAATACTTTACCCTTGACCACTTAGTGACCAAAAAACTTGACCAGTAGAGACCCAAACTTTATTATTTAACTTACTTACCAATACATTTTTGTACATTTGTTTAATTAGATGCAGAACACTCTTTTTCCTCCTGACCTTCTCTAAATAAAATAAGATTCAATTAAATTTGTTTAAAAGATATGGGGGAAAATCCTCTAAATCATGAGAATATTTAGACTTTACCTGAGCCCATGATGTATCTTGAACCACCTCTCTGCTGATCTCGCTGAGACGCCTCATTTTTCAGATTTGACCTGGCAGCAGAGTAACAGTTAATTAGAAACAATTTTCTTTAATCCAGTTACACCAAAATACCTAAAAATTGTGAAGCAGTTGTGGAATTCTGATAGTACAAATAAAACCACTAAATGACTGACTTGTAAATAAAACCTGCTCATGGCAAGAAGCCTGGAGAAAACAAAATTCAGATTCTTCTGGCTCAACTATAGCTTGAAAAAGTATACAAGTCTCTTGGTAAATTATAATTGCTATTCTGAAATTTCAGAGAGCCACATTTACCTCTAAAACATCCACATAACTCACACCAACTGCCATGCACACATTTCTATGCCCCATAATGCAGAAATGTAGAAAATTTAAAAACAAATTAATCTTCTTTGTTTACAGCCTCCCTTATTAAACTCCACAATTTTTTATATGGGATATACTATCCAATTCCTACATATTCTTATGTCTTAGAAAGAACTGGGAACTTTTCACGAAAAATACATTTTGTAAGATTATTGAACACATTCTGGTTTTGCCTGTCAGCACTGCAGAAGTTTAAAATAATGATGTTACAGTAAATAATTCTTTGCTCTAATCAATCGTTGAACACCCTATGTATTTTTGCTTTACAGTAAATATTGCTGGGTTTTGCTACTGTAAAGAAATAGTCACTGAAACATGCAGGTAAGCTCTAGGTACCTGAGAACTGGAATTTCAGCCAATGCAATCTGCAGTTTTGCTTCCTTTGTCCGGGCATTACAGCGAAAAATGTGGAGTACCACGGTGTATCTGTCAAAGACTGGCACGCCCCAGGCACCTTCTAGTTCTTTCTTTAGCCATGTAAGACAAAATAATCGAGATGTCTTCTGTCCCCCTCAGTTTCACAGTATCAATTCCTACACAGCAAGTACAGTTAGTTAGCTGATGGACACTTGAACTCAAAAGGATCTCAGGATTCCACTGCAATGGATGGGCAATCATTATGAGCATGTAAAGTCAAAAATTGGTTGACCAGAAAGAGAGGAGCTACAGAGAGTTTAGAAAGTAGAATTTCATGTCTAGACCCATCAAATTCAGTGAGAATCCTTTCACTGCCCTTTATGGATTCTTGCAACAAATTTTACAGCGTATCTCAGAATCAGTAAGTCAGTGGTTAAATCCTTGTAAAAAATAATTATGAAATACTGGAATGGGAAAGGCTAGGGATAACAAAGGAAAGGAAAAAAGATTACTGAACCTTGCAAACAAATTGAGAAGAATGCAGGAAAATTATTTAATAGCAACCTTTTAATGAAATACTTAATAAACCCCCAACCAACCAAAATCCCTCATCCTTGCCCTAAGTCAGCAAAAGACACTTAAAACATGCAGTAGTTCCCTTAAGCCATTTCTAAAGTCCAGAATGCTTGCATACATGTTCTCAAACACTTTCTTGAGTCAACCCCGTTTAATTGCTCTTAAGATCTATATTTGTGAAAAGAAAACAATCTTTAGCATATCTAGTACTAAAACAACTCAGATCATAAAATAGAGCTTTCCTAAAAACTAGGAAATTGAAATGAAACATTTTCAATATTCCTTTCATCAACAAATGGAAGCACTTGAATAACTCTGTTAGAGGTATTGTCATCTCTTCATTTTATAATCAGACATTCAAAACTACCAGCAAAACATTAATGTTTTCTTTCAGAGTTTGCATTTCAGAACCTTACCTGATCACTTCTCCTAATATCAATAGCTTCCAAACACTACTGATGCAAAGAATACGATTTCATATTATATTTTATTACCTTTGTTAGTGAAGATATTCTTTCCACATTCAAGAAGACAGCTGTCACATTGGGCAATTTTTTAATCTTTTCTAAAAGATGGATAATGATTGTAAAATAGAGTGTTAAATGTCAATTCTCCTATTAAAATGCCCAGACTATAAACCATTTTGCACTGAGCAGAATACTCATAAAACATCAAATGGCACCATATTCTTTGTTCACAGAGCAGTTGTAATTGCTAATTTAGTACTGTGCCAAGAACAGCATCAATTTCACTTAGGTCAATCACATAAAGTTATAAGTTGCCTCACACATTTTCAGTGACCAGGGGTTATGTCTATTCTGCATTGCTTTTGTAACCTTAACAATTCTTTCACAATTATACATATCTGCAGGATAGATAAACAAAATTCTCCCTCTCTTCAGTTTTCACACCTAACCTTGAACAGCTTGGCTGCAAAAGTCTTCCATTTAGAGTGATGCAGTGCTGAAAGATCTCAGTCCTTACCTGTCAAAACCTGAAAGTTTCCTTTGCCAAAAACAAACTTCTTGCTGGGATTTCTTGTAGGAAGAATTATTTTATCTAAAACTGTCCAGTTCTGAAGAGTATCTACAAGAGCAACGGCTTCTGCAATCTGTAATTCAGCTACAGGAACATAATAGAAAAAAGAAATAAATATTATAATGTACTATCATAACTCTGCTCAGATCTCAACAATCTCAACAACTACAGTACATGCACGAACATGGAAAGACTAAGCTACACTGAAATTCTTTTACTCTCTAGCACAAGGAACAAAGTGTCTTACCTCTAATCAGAGTAATTGAACAGTTTGATCCAATTTTATCACACAAAACATCTGACAGTATAAACTACTTCTGTGGTTCTTGGCTTAGGAGAGTTTTTAATTGTATTGTAGTATGTTTTTAAAGATAATCACAATCAATTTTTCCTCATATTGTTCATGTTTCTTGTAAAATACAGATTTCCTGTAGTATCTGTGGCGTTTCAAAATAATTTCAAAACATTTGTTTAGGCCTCAGGCTCTTCATCTGGAGGGCCTAAATAAATGGAAAGGGACCATTGTATTTTTCTGAATGTTTGGACAAAAAGTTGCCTTCATATTTTACCTACTTTGTAGTTATAAAATTATGTCACGTCAATTCTGAAAAGGTTAAAAACTTTATTCTGCAAAGTGACAATTTGTTAGGATTACCAGTACTAATAAAACTCAAGAAGATTTAGGTTCATCACATAATAAATTGGAGTGAGAGTAAGTATATATAAACTGTCTCTTGCCATCCAGCGGGACATGGACAGGCAATGGGCACACAGAAAAACAGTGAGGACCAACAAGTGCAAGGTCCTGCATCTGGGTCAGGGCCATGCCCAGTATATTGACAGAGACTGGGGGATGGACAGATGGAGAGCAGCCCTGCTGAGGAGGACTTGGGGGTGTTGGTGGACAAGAAGCTGGACATGACCCATCACTCTGTGCTCACAGCCCCGAGAGACAAACATTCCTGGGCTGCATCCAAAGCAGCATGAGCAGCTGGGGGAACTCTGCCCCACTGCTCTGCTCTGGTGAGACCCCACCTGCAGTGCTGCACCCAGCTCTGGGGTCCCCAGCACAAGACAGACATGGAGCAGGTCCAGAGGAATGCCATTTAAGATGATCAGACAGGTGGAACCTCTCCTATGACAAAAGTCTGGGAGAGCTGGTGTTGTTCAGCTTGGGGAAGGCTCCTGGGAAGACCTTTTTACAGCCTTTTAGTACATAAAAGGAGCTTTTAAGAAAGATGAGGACAGACTTTCTAGCAGGATCTGTTGCAATAAAACGGGGCAGTGGTTTTAAACCAAGAGATTTGATTTAGATTTGATATGAAGACATTTTTTTTAAAGTGAAGAGTGGTGAAAAACCGGAACAGATTGCCCAGAGAGATGGGGGTCCTGTAAACATTCCCTGTGAATATTCAAGGCCAGATTAGACAGGGCTCTGGTCCAGTGGAAGATGTCCTGGCTCATTGCAGGGGGGGGGTCAAACTAAATGACCATTAAAAGTTCCCTCCAAGCCAAACCATTCTATGATTCTATACATAAAAAGCTAACTTACAAGGTGTTTTAATCCTTTACATCGCAGCCTTATAATTAGAGAAGTGTTCAAAGAGAAGCATCAAGTTCATAATGTATCTTAATTGGTGTGAGCAATGCTCATATATTAGCTAGTTATAACGATTTCTAAGAGAAACCTAATAGTAATCCTAAAAAAGTCCTTACAGAGAAATTAACGGTGACTGCATCACTAAGAAATTGCACAAAACTACTAAAATCCCCGAGAGGATTTATACAAGACTTCATCTTCACTGCACTCTTCTCTGGACAGGAGGGATTGCTGCTCTTCAGCCAACTTCGGGGCAAGCCTGAGGCAGAGGACTCCAGCCCACCGGGGCAGGCAGCACCTTGAGGACAATTAATATTGTGCTAATACAGGGGACACCCGACTGCTTCCCTGACCAACCTGCACGGAGGCGTTCTGCCGCCCAAGATACAGCTAGCATGGTTTGCAAGTCAATGTACAGACAAGACAACACTTAATTACAGCTCCTTGTCTTTTTAAAAGTTGTCAAAGAAGGAAAGCGCGACCAAGAGCTTCCATCCTTTGCAAGCCGCATGCGGCAGTTTCACCGTGCACCTCACACTAGCGGCACAGCATCAATCACGTTGGAAAACAGCTCTGAGATCATCGAGTCCAACCCAACACCACTACGCCAATACTATCAGTATCAGCGCTACTATCAGTCTTTCCCCACACACGTGCAGAACAGCGACTCCACCACCTCCCTCCCTGCCCGCTCCGAGCCGCTGGATGCATTCCTCCCCAGCCCGCCCGCCCCTCAGCCCGCACCCGTGGTGTGTGGCGCCTTCCGCGGGCCCCACTTGACCGCGGGGTGCACGATGGCGACGCGCTGGGCGCCGGGCCCCGGCGCCAGGGGAGACGGGCCCAGCAGCTCCTCCAGCGCAGCCTCATCCTCCTCTTCTCCTTCTTCACCCCCGCCGGCGGCCGCCGCCCCGTTCCCCGGCGCTCCGCCGCCCGTGCCCGGCGGGCGCAGCGGGGCCCGGAGCGGGGCGGCGGCGCTGAGCGGGCGGGCGAGCAGCGGGCGGCACCGGGGCGCGCCCAGAGCCGCCGCCGCCCGCCGGCAGCGCAGCAGCAGCGACCACGAGAGGCGGCCGGGCCCCATCGGCACCGCCGGGCCGGGGCGGCGGGGAGGGACCGGCAGGGCCGCGTCTTTCCGGCCGCTGCGGAAGCGCCGCCGCCGCCGCCCATGTGACAGCGCTGCCCGCCCCTGCCGGGCCCAGCGGCCGCCGTGATTGAAGCGGGCCCGGGCCGGCCGCGCTGCGCTGCGCAGCGCCCGGGAGGCACGGCGGGGTTTCGGTAGGTTTGATTTCTTTGTTTCATCCTCTTCTGCGGCCGAGGGGGTGTGGTGGAGGGCGGCCTGTTTCTGCCCTGGTTTGCCTGGAGTTAAATCTCTTTGTGTGCCTTTCTTGACAGTTTTCGGCAGCTGTTCCGCCCGCAAAAGCCGAAGGGTTGTTAAGTTTGTAAGACTGTCGGTTTCGGTGAAGTTCCCTCAGAAGGTCGTGTCAGCTTGTTTGTGCTGCTGAGATGATGTAGCGGAAATGATAGCCGAGCCCAACGCAGCCAGCAACCTTCCCAGCCTAAAGTAAGACCTGGCACAGGTTGCCTGTAACATCCCCTGGTAAATTGGGGTGCTGTCCCTGGGGTTTGTGCCGTGCAGGTACCGCCGCAATCTGTAGTGTGGCATCTTGGGGGGGAAAGGGGAAAAAAGGGGTTTGCTGTGCATTGTGCTTTGTTACTAATATCTTCCTTCTGTTTCCTTTCGTGTACTATTTATCCTTTTCTAATGTAGCGTTTCGTGCTGTTTGTCAGGGACGTTGGCTTTGCAAGCTTTTCTGTGCCTTATTCACCACAGTGCAAATGTGCACCTTACCTTAGGAAAAAAAGGGCAGATTCATTGTCAGTGCATTGTTCCCTTCATTGGAGAATTTGGGGATGCTGGGTGGGAAGAATGCTAAGTAATTTGTAGGCTCCCTGTAGGTGTTGATGAGGACATTGCTTCTATATATTTTGTATTATTTTTATCGGGTATCCATCATATCTTCTCCCTTTTATAATGCATTTTTTAGTCATCTGTTGAGATGAGCTGAGGTATTCATGTAATTGTTAACACAATGGTAATTAGAAGTTCTACTAGAATAAATGTAAATAAATAGAAGAGTTAGAAAGTTAAAGCATTTAGGATTTTATTGTTTGGTTTCAAAGACTTCTAAACTTCTTAGATTTCCACTGTTGTGTGCTTTGAAATCATTGCAGCCCAGTTTTTGCTGACCCTGTCTGTCACCTTCTGGGCCTGTTTGCTCCATGTATTTTGCTTCATTGTGCTATAATGAAAGCTGAGAGAGTTGTAGCCCATGATGACATATACAGCTTCCCATATGTCCATTCCAGTATATTTAGTCTGAAACCAGCCTTTTACCTTTAGAAGTGTTAGGCAGGCACATGGCAGATGCTTAGTGGAGCTTCTTAAATTGCTTCTAAAAGATGAACCAGTTGTTTGGAGATTTATAATTTTAAAAATTTACAGGTAGGATTCTTTCAGCATCATGGAATAATTGTTTCTTTTATACAACAAAAGAAATATATTGCCTCCTTGGTAAAGAGGTAGTTTTCTTTTCAAGTGTGAGTCACCAAATCTATTCTAAATCTTTATTAAGAGAAGCAAACTGAATTCAGAGGTTATCACAGTAGTATTGTGTCTGAGGATCAGATGTGGGATTTGGCTTCCTTCGTACTTCAAGTGTTTCATCTTATCAGTAATCCTTCAAGTGCTAGTGGAAGGACAATATTGTGGCAGGAACACAAGGTAAAAATGAGTCTCTGAGCCATATGTAACAGGGTATAAAGGTGGAAATAGAAGTGGCATTCTGCTTATCTTTTCTTACTGGTGGCTGATGGAAGCAAACTAAATGGATGAGACCTGTTACTCCCAGTGTGTGAAGCTGTGAATGTATGCATGCAGAAGTGCTCAACGTGGTGTAGAATAACAAGGGGAGGAAAAAATTACCAGCTAGTTCAAGATTTGTCAAACCTACCATTACAGATCTATAGCTGAAAAGATGTTGAATAGAGATATGTGCAGGGATTGTTGCAGAAGTAACCCGTATCTTCCCCAACTAGGTACTGTAGTTATTATTGTGCTTAGGAAGATAGGAGGATGTCTTAATTCTTTTAACAGTTTCTTCAACAGAAATGTAGTTGTGCAAATGAAAGTTCCATTTAAATATCCTGTTTAATTGCTCAGTGGTTTCATGGGGTTCAGTTTCTAGGTGTTGGTCTAGTTACTGCAAGTGTTTGTACCTGCCTTATGAATAGCCTTACTGGAAACATATGTATTTAAGGCTACCAAAAAAATAAATAAAAGGAAAAAAAAGAGAGAGAGAGAAAGGAGAAACATGAATATTAGTAGTATCTGGATTTAAAAATGCTCCTCTTCTTTTGTGTAAGTTGTCTTTTGTTGCCCAGTTCTTTCCAAGGCACAGCAATGTTCTGTCACGCATTGATAACCAAAACAGTTCAGAAATGAAATGGCTTTTTAATATTTGTATTTCATGCTTAATTAAATTTGTTGTGTGCTTAAGATAGATGTTTAGTTGAATGTGTAGCAGTTACTTTAACAGGTTTCACCCCAGATATGTTTCATTTGGTATTTATTTTGCCCAGCATGAGGGAACTGTAGATCTGCGATCTTCCCTCTCTTGGAGATTTTGCTTTATTAATGTGCTGTTCCATATGCCAGGCATTTCCTTACTTTGTTGGGCCCCTTTTGTCTGGCATAAGAGACTAAACAATCTATTGGCAAAAGGCCAATAGATACTGTCCAGAGTGCTGTCCTTCAGGATGTTCTTGGGAGAGAGAGGCATGAATTAAACCTTCAAAGAAGTTATGTTCTAGACAGAGATACTAAAAGCAGTATGTGATCAGACAAGTCCTTGGCAGAGCTCTCCTGTGGCAGTTCTGATTTTTGATTATTTAAGTGTTTTAAACCAACTTGGACTAAAATACAGTTGCTATAATCAAATGCACTGCATTTATCTTCATTATGGAATGGAATAAGTTGCTAAATAGTACTTGTAAACGATTCAGAAAAGGTTTTGAAGGTGTGTTGAGTGTTATGTTGAGGTACAATGCAGAAACTGGTAATCCATGTTACTGTTGTGTTGGCTGGCACCTGAGTTGCAGTTCCAGTGGAACAGTGCAAGTAAGAACCTGTTAGCCTAGCCCCACAGTGATGCATTCTGCTTTGAAATCAAGAGTGAAAGGATTTAATCACATAGGAGAAACAGCTCCTTGACAAACATGTTTGGATTCTTTTTGGTTTTGTGGTCTGTAGAAGAATCTGAGAAGAGCAAACTGGCATCAGAAAAGCAATACATATTGCTGTCCCTTGCTGTTTGTTCTTTTCAGTTGGGAAGTCTCTGGTGGTACTTGGGATATTTAATCTCTGTGGGTCATGATTTTGAATCAAAGAAGACAATTGAAAACTTTTGTGAATGATTGCTTGTAAAATACTGACTCAGCTGGGAGCTGTAGTTTATCCCACTCTCCACATGCAGAAGTCCAGACTGCTCGTATGATTGGTTCATTCTGAATTATTTTCTTTGTTTCCATCTATCAAACACTGTGGCACATTTTGAACTTTTCTACAAGTAATTAATGGAATTTAACTTTCATGGGGCATTTCTCTGTAGGGAAAGTCATCATATGCATAATTGTATTTAGAAATTTTATTTATTTTTGTGCAATTTTATATTTATATAGAATTTTTATAGAAGTCTTTGGAAGCCTCATTCTACATCACTTCTTGAAGTGTATCTCAATAGATCAAAAAAGTAATCAGAGACAAGTTTATATAAAACATGTCTGCTCTTGCCAACAAAATAATTTCAGGACCTTGGTCCTGCGGTTGATGCTATTCAGTCTCATAATTTGCTTTGCAAAACAATCCTGGGCAGAAGAATGATAAAAATGCTTATCTGGCATTGATAAACCTAGGTGGAGTTGAGCTGGCTCTGCATCCATAGAGCAGTTAATTCTCCATCAGTATTAGCCAGCACTGGATACTGGAGACTTGACTGTATCTGATAGTGTAACACACTGTTTTTTTTGTTTATAAAGTGGTCATTTGTGTTAGTGTGCTCTCTTGTTGCAGTAGTATCATGAAAATAGATGTAATTGTGCACTCTCATATTTACTTTCTTTTTGTGCCTTCCTGTAGTACAAGTCAACTGGCTTCATGTCCTGGCCACTGTAGTTTAAAGGAGGCCATTGCAGCCAGCTTCCAGTACTGGACCTGCTGCACAAGTGGGATCCAGCTCGTCTACTCAAACATGACCTTTGGCAAAGCTCATTGTTAGCACTGGGAATGATGAAAAATGGCATAGTTTCATTGCAGATAAATGTATGGCTTCAGATCTCCCAGAAGGTGCATCTTTCTTTATAAAATTATTCCTCTTTGATATTAGCAATGACCTGAAAATGAAGTTTTTAATGTGTCCTTTTTCTTCAGCATGTTTTATAAACAAAGTAAATAAATTTCTTCCTCTCATTTTAAAATGTAGACCCATCAATTGTTTCTGCCTTGTTTAGCTTAGGGCACCCACACAGTGAATGCCTGTGTTATTGGTTCATGGTACTAAGCTCTTAAATCAACAAAGGCTGCATTAAGTCAACATCAGCTTTCTGTTTCATTTACTTTATACTTCCTTGGTACCTTTGATAACTTTGCTAGTTTTCTGATTATCTCCATAGCATACAGGAAAGCTGATAGTCTGAAAAAGGTCCCAAAATTCTGTTGTACCTTTAAAGTTAGCTGTTTGGCTTTTAGTGACAAAATGTCATGACTTCCAAACAACAAATTAAAGATACTAAAATACATGTACTTGCTTTTATTTTCTTCTGGTTTTGTCCTGAAGTGTGTAGCTCTGAGAGCTCACTGCTAACCCCTTCAACATATTTGTTACACCTTAGAGAGAATGCTGTCCATGATGAGACTGTGCCTGAGTCTGCTGCACAGAATGGCACCTGTGTGAGAAATGGCAACCTGAAAACACCAGTAAGTTTTTTTTTTTAAAAGCTTTTAAAAGTTTTAATTCTTTTAAATCGTGGAGTTTATTTCGTGTCTCTGAGTTGTTACAAATTGAGTGTTGCATACAGCAATCACAGTGCATCTAGAAGCTGGTCACTGGATACAGCCTGACCCTCAAATTCCACTGGCAGCAGAACAGTCAGTTCATTTCAACATTTTCTTTCTGTGCTTTGTGTGCAGCTGATGTTAATTTGCAGGTAGTGAGTTTAACCTGTGAGTGAAAAGATGTAGAAGAGCTTCTGTGCTTGCCTTCTATTCTTCAAAAATGACAGCTGCCACTGAAAACTGCCTTCTGGGTAGTGTGCAACTGAATTCTTATGGCTCATTATTAAGAGTAAAATTCAAACTGGTAAATCTTTTCTTTCATCCCCTTTTAGTATGGTCGTAGTTGGTAAGGAATTTTTGGGGTCCATTTGGGGACATGAAACTGAGCAGCCTGAGGAAGTGATTACAGTAAGAGCAAAATAAACTTGTGTCTGTGAATGTCTGTTGCGTGTTGTGTTTTCTCACATACTCTGTTTGCTTGACTCGTTCCAGAGAGAGAAGCGGAAGGTCCGAGAGCAGAGTGAGAACATAAGGAGGAATTCTGCCGGTAGCAGACGAGTGAGCCAGCTGCAGAATGGCGAAGCGGTTGAGGCAGTTACCTTGTTTGAAGTGGTTAGCATTGGGAAGCAGGCCATGCAGGTATTCCTAGCACTGAGTTCTGAAAGCACTTGGTGGAGGCAAGATGAATAAACAGTGGTCATTTTCATTATTTGTACAGTGGAACATTTAAATTTTGGCTTAGCGGGGGAAGAAACATGTTTGATTGAAAAACTGCTGTGAGTATGGCTCTTGGAAAGAGCATCTTGCAGCTTCAAGAAATTAGTGAAGAGGTAGCTGTTAGATATTTAAAAAGAGGAAGGAAATTTACCTCAACTGGTCTTCCTAAAACAATGCCTTAACATACAAAAAGAGAATTTTTTAAAAAATGTGAAAAGATCCACCAATAACAAATTTTAGTTGTCCAGAATTCTGAAAAATCAGGTTTTTTCTCTTATTTCTTTTTTTTTTCTTTCCCCCCGCTATCCTTGCCTTGTACTATTAATCTTTACCTTCATTCCAATGCAGTTTGCCAGCAGCTTGCATAATAGCCAGATTCCCTGTTCATCTATATAGTTAGCAATTCATCTATAGTTAGCAATTTTCTTCAATGTGAGGAAGCCCACCTCCCCATATTATGTGAGCACATATATATAATCTTTGTATATGAAAATCTGGAGCCCCAAATATTTTTATGTAGAGTTATAGATATGTCTGTAGTGTATAGTGTCTGTAAGGAAAGTGTGTGTGTGTGTGTGTGTGCACATGCATGAAAAGTGCATTTATATTTGGGATGTGAAACCTTTGTTTTTCCAAGATACTTGTGTGGATGGCTTTTGTCATTTACAGCTGTGGTAACTTCAATAGAGTTTCCTGAAGGGCTTGGCTTCTGCTGTGCCAACCATCATGGGGAGGTCTTGGAAAAGCAGCAGAGCTTGAGTTCTGTTGCTGCTAGGGTTTATTAGACCTTTGTGGAACTACTGGTGGGTTGATGGCTTGTCCTAGGAGACCTATGTCACTTACAGGCTATAGGCCGTACTGCCCTAGAAATGAAATTTGAACTTGTTTTTTTGGCTTATGTGTAGTATGTGAACTGTTTCAAACCTACTGCACAAATCAAGTGCTAGAGAAAAAGAGAACTTCCAGGGTAAATTGCTAGTATAATTTAATACTAATTATTAGATGGTGCAGAGGCTAAATGTGTGTGTGGATTTTTTGTTTTTTGTGTTTATTTCTTTGTTTTTAAGTTAAATTGTTACCTCAGTGCCATCAAGAACTCATGAGGACAACTTTTAGGTTTTTTTTAAATTAATATTACATTTATTAAAACTGTGGTAATTTTCCCTGTTAACAGGAAGCAAAGCATCTGTGAAAGGCAACATTGTCTAAAGACTTGAAAGAGTCTTTTAGAACTATTAGAAATGGAAGAGAATTGCTTGGAGTTTATTCTCAGTTTTGTAATTTAATGGAGATAGAACAGTGTCAGTCTGACAGTGAGACAGTTTTTGTCTTTATTGTGGGTATCCTCAGTGGAGTGCAGCAAACTGTATTAATCTCCTGACTAATGAGCTTCTTTAATCTGTTCTAGTCTGTAGTGGTTGACTGGGTTGAAGCTTATAAACAAGACAGGAATGTGGCACTTCTGGATCTCATCAACTTCTTCATTCAGTGCTCAGGCTGTCAAGGTAATTTACCTTCTTTGTAGCCCTTTCCACTGTGTGTGTGTGTGAGAGGATTCTGAAGTGTGCTTTCTGAAATGGAGTTTTTCCTTCCAGTAAATAATGTACTTATAATCTGTACTGTTGATTAAGATGAACTCCAGATGGACAGAAAAGAATGCTGCTGGTTAAATTCTTTGTGCTTGCAGCATTCCAGCTCTGAGAGTTGTATTTGAACAAGGTTTGCAGGGTCAGGTTTCTGAAGTGGCATGTCACACTGCTTTGCAGGATCCTCACATAGGGCTTTTGATGAGTGTTCTAATTAAAATCCAGAATTTCAGTTGCCATTTGTTTTATATTTCCTGGTATCTTTTGTTTTGCTCATATCCTTGTTTGAAAATAAGCAGCTAGTAAATTCAGCTCCCTGCTTTGGTGGCTAGAAGATCAATCTCTTGCCTCATTGAAGTTGCTTTTACTAGAGAGTTGTGAAGCTCTCTGTTTCATAACAAATGTTGAAGCACTGACTTCTGGGGACAGTCTGCTAGTGAAGTGCTTCAGGATGGCAAGTAAGAGTTTTAAGAAGACTGTCCTGTTAGTTTGAAACTTCTAAATGTATTTAAGCAGCTAGAAATGTATTTCTTACACTTCTTTTTTTCCCTCTACGTCTTTGACTAATATGCCTTCTCTTATGGGAAATACTTGGGGGTTTTTGACTAGAAGTGGGCAAAATTTTAGTCCTTGAAGTAAATGAATGAACAGAGAAAATAGCCTTTCCAGACAGCACAGAGCAGAGTTCTCTAATGGGAATTTCAGTTTTGGTTCATCTGTACTTTTTCCTACCAATTAATTTATGTGTCTCTTTATGTATATGTTGCCTGTACACACATAAAACAGAATTCCCCTTTCTTCAGTGTTTCTAAATTTAATAAAGTCCTTACTGTGATTTGGACTTGATTAATGTTGTAGAGTTGCCAGTAATTATTTTTGAAACTCTACTTTTTTAGGCATGGTAACAGCAGAGATGTTTCAGAGTTTGTATAAGAAGGATGTCATGCGAAAAATGACAGAGACCTTTGATAAGGTAGGCACAGCTTTGATTTTGCATGCCTTTTTAATATAAACAATAAGCTCTACCTTAATAGCCAACCTGGATGGAATTCCTGTAGCTTATCAGGAGCTCTGTACCACTTTATGAATTTAGGAAAATAGGCCTGTTTATTTGCAAGAGAAATTTGGTGTCGTAATGACCTATTTTAGCAGCGGCAGGATATGTTTTTCTTAAAGTGGCTTTTATTTTGAGAATTTTATTAGGGCTGTCTGTCTGCAGCTTTCCTGAATATTTCACTTAGAAGTTCTTTTGATAATGACTTTATAGAGGTAAATATAACCCAGCAGTGCAGCAGGTAAATGGTTCTCTTGGTGTTTGGTTGATAGGTCCTTTAAAAAATGCTAATATGGATTAGTGATGAGTTAATTCAAAGATGTTTTTAGCTGATACTTGATTTGAATATGTTCTTTCTGCTTTACTGACAACTTTGATTTGTAATAACTGTATTATGTCATATAGAAGAAGAGAAACACATTACATATTTTTAGGTAATTATTGAAGTGGTAGTATCTCATTTCTTGTGGATTGTTAAGCAAAGCACTTAGCTTTACAATGCTTGACTGCTCCTTGACTAATTATGGCAACATTAAATTTTCTGCAGTGCTCTCACAGTTGCTTCTGTGCTTTTTTTTACATATTTGTCACCTCTGAATTGATTTGTCAAGCAGCAGCCATCAGCCTTGTTTTAATTGAACATCTCTCAAAGCTGCTGTAGAAATTCCCACAGAGGATGAATTTGCCAACATGGTTTTCTTCATTTTAGAACTGTAGTAGCACTTGGGCTAATTTTTTGACAGAAACAAACCTGTATGTGTCTGGCCATATGAATTAGCAGTCTGGCACTTCTTTTCCAACTAAATTAGCCCTGAATAGCACTCATGATAGTGCAGGCACTCTGGCAGATACAAAGAATCAGACTGGAAATATTAGAGCTCTGTAACCTTTTCACGTGTCCTGGTGGGCAAAAAGGCAGGTTCTGCAGTTGCCTTAGAAGCTGTATTCTCCATGCTGTGTAAAGAAAGTAAGTCCTCTCTTATCTTTTTCATAAATGAGATGGAAATATAAGTTAGTGGGTTAAAGTTAGTTGAGAAGTAGTGCCATATGGGACTACTGTGATTTCAAAAGCATTTTTTTGGAAAACTAATGACAGTAATAGTGAAAGTAATAATGAGAGTGGAAATTATTGCCAGATATTTGCTGTTGCTGGGCAGATACACAATTTCAGTCTTTCTGTAATTCAGTGAGAACTAGGTACCAAACACTGAAAAGGGATATATACTTAGACTTGCTGAAGAGCCATGTCTTAGAATTAATACTGCGGGTTATTCTTTGTATATGTTTCCTTTTAAAGTTTGGAAACAAGATGTCTGCTATTAGTAACAAGACAACTCACATTTTATATAAAAGTGTGTCTTTCTTCTATCATTGTTTAAAAAAAATTACCCAAAACTTGGATGAGAAGAATTTAGGTTTTATCTAATATTTTGGTTTTTCTTGGCCACCTGTAACACATGCTGTCTGAAGTTCTAATGGCCTTTGAAATATGTTGCATGTTTTGTAATGCTTTTGTCTATGGATTATCTGTGCCATTTCATTAACAAGCTTTCAAAATGTTGTCCCCTGCATTACAGGAAACTGGGTTGCAGTATAAGAAATTCATGGCCTATCCTTGGATCCTGACAGTTACTTGGCCGGTGGACATGGTAGGGCTGTTGTACTTTTCCACAACTGTAGTATAGTTTTTTCTGTAGGAAATTTATCTAAATTCCTTGTTGGCACTTCATTTTGACTTTCTTCTCTTTCTGTAGATTCTGTATGAAAGGAGGAAACGTTTCCAGGTTGAGTCAGAGCAGGAGCTCACATCACTCTGTTGAGTGATTTGAATAATTCTCTGGAAGAACCTGTGTTAAGGGCTTCATCTGTCTTGATTTCTGGAAGCAGTTATTTCTCTAGTGGTTATGAAAGGAATCTAAGAGAATCCTAAGTTAGGTGCCTAAATTTAGATGGTGTGCCCTTCATGTTGTGTATATGCTTATAGTGTGCATGCTACCATTAAAGAGTGTGATAAACATGGACAGTAGAAATGCTCTTGATAGGTGAGAGGTCTTTGTTTATTTTGTGCTGCTTTTCAGATTGAGCAGTAAGCTATGGTGATAAGGTAGGCATTTCCTGAAGCTGTAGATAGTCTTTCTATTGTCCATATCATGATCAAGGAGCATTAAATGAGACTTGTTGGAAACTTCCCTTTCTGTTTTGGCACTTGCTGCTACTGTTAGGCTCTGACCTGATTCTTACAGGCTGGTCAGGAACATATTCCCAATTTCCAATGTGCTTTGGGTTGCAGCCAGCCCTGTGATCGGTATGTATTTGCATTTCTCTTTAAAGGAAGCAGCAGCCTGTATGCTTTGGAAACATAGTTACAAGAGAAGAGCCTGAAGTGTACTTTATAAACACTGGAGGTTAGGCTGGGTGTGGCTGTGTTAGAATGTGGCTGAGAAGGTTTTTGCCCACTGGTGAAGCACCAGCTGAGCAGTGGCCTGCCTTCAGGAAAACGTTTTCCATAGGGAGTGAAGTTTTGGAGTTCCTTGACTCTTCTGACACCTGGGAACTATGAAGTTGCAAATTCATATTCTGAGCCATTCCTGGGATCTCACACTGTCTGAAATTGCCATTTACAAAGTCTGTCTAGTGCACTTTCCACTACTTTGTGTGAGAAGTCATCTAAACTACCTTCTGTCTTTCTCCTTTTCTGCCAGGAGGAAATAAACTTTCCTCCTGGCAGTATCAGTTGTACTGTGGACACTTTGTTTTTATTGTAACTTGCTTTTTGCATGATGTCAAAGATATTGCCCACTCACTGTTTCTGTGGGGGTTTTTGGACACCCAGGTGCAGGTGGTATAGGTGAATGACCAAGTATTTGGCATTAAGATCTAGCCTGATAAACTGCTGAAGCTGGCAGTGCTGCTGAGGAGAACAGTCCTATCCTGTTCACATCATAGTTGTTTGTCTCCACTTTTCACTTAATTCATTTTCTGCTTGGATTTTACCATGCTTTTGCAGGAAGAGGAAGGATAGGCAAGTGGTGAAGCACTACTACCTGTGAGAAAGTAGAAAAAGGCAGGAGTGCTCATGGCTTATGCCAGTGAAAGTTACTTACTCTGCTCTGCTTTCACACGCTTTCTCCCTCTTGTCTGTTCACACCTACCTTGCATACATTGCTTTCAAATGTGAGCTGTTATGACAGTGTAACTCTTAATAAAGCTATTTTGTCTCTCTTCTTGCTTGTCCCTACTTTGGAATACTAACCTTGAAGAAAGTTACAGACGATGAAGTGAAACTGACTGTCAGCAAAACTCTCTGATGTTCAGTAGGAGAGATGTGAATGCACAAGCAGAACTAATTAGTGTGTTTTCTCTCAACTTGTCTTTCTTGTGCAGGACAATGAAGACTACCCGCTGATCAGAACAGGACCCTACTGGAAGAAGTTCAAGGCCAATTTCTGTGAATTCATTGCAGTGCTTGTCCAGCAGTGCCAGTGCAGTGTCCTGTATGATAACTACTTGATGGACACCATCATCTCACTGCTTACAGGTCTAGCAGATTCCATGGTCAGAGCATTCAGACACACAAGCACTTTGGCAGGTAAAATCACTTGCAAGGTTGCTGTAGAGGTGCTGAATTTTATTGACTTGTGTACTAACAAAACTGCTCTAAATTGTAAAACTTTACTGGAGTAATTCTCTTATGTATTAAGAGTATCTTCCTCCTAGTGTGTGTTATATAAATACCTATAGTGTAAACTGTTTGTTCCCATTAATTGAATTTGAATGCTTTAGATAGGGTAGATCTAACACAACTTTTTCTTTATAAAGAAATCTTCTTTAATGCCTGACATAATTGACTTCGGAATTTTGCTGTTCTGAGTATTATATTTTTCAGTAGCTGATTTTTTGCAGTTTTCTATTTTGTTGCTTTTCTCCCTCCACTAACTAATGGCATGAGCTTTACTTCACCTTAAGAAGCTTCCTTTGAAGAACTGCTATTCTTGTGGTGTCTGTGCTAAAAAGAACATTGCTTGTTATACTACTTTTTTCCCCTTAAACCAGTAAATACCCTCTTTTCCATGCGAAGAGCACTTAAAATATAATTTATTCTAAAGTACTCTGTTTGCTTTGAGGGTGCAAAAAACTGACTTGAAATCTGTTCAAACCATCCAGCAATCCTTAGAGGAATGGGAATGTTTTTCTATTCCAGTAGTATATTAAGATTCCCTGCCATTTCTGTGCCAGCTTCACTGTTTGGTTTTTTTTTTTTTTTGGTTACTGACAATCAGCTGTTCCACAATACTAGATTCTTTTGCAGAAAAGTCAGAATTACATAAACTTACAAGAAGGTTGCCCAGTACATTATTTCTCTGACCAGAACTCTAACCAAAGTTGTAAATCACCAAAAATAGAAGTTAATTTTCCCTTTTTCATCATTGTCTGCCTTTAAAATAAACACTGTATTTTAAAACAAATTACTATAATCTAGTAGTGTTCATATTTTCAATATAAACTGGATTTGGCTAACCATATCCTTTTTGTGGTGAAGTGGTGAATATATTTATGCTGCATATCTCTGAGCTAAGCTAATTGTGTTGGGTCTGTTTCTTTTTTAGCAATGAAACTTCTGACAGCAGTTGTAAGCGTTCATCTGAACCTTGATGTCAACAAGCACAATGCTGAAAGATTGTATGAGGTGGAGAAGAAGAGGATAAGTGGCAAGAGAACCAGTTACAGACTTGATCAGCTAGAGCAAAAAAGGAAAGAGGTCAGGGAAGTGTCTTGTATGGGAGATTTGTGAAAGTGTAAAAGGATTGCTGGTTGCTTGCTTTTGAGTCCCTGCAATTCTTTGAGGTTCATATGTTTAATGCATGGTGCAGAACAGGTGTGACTGGTTGGATTAAGTGGTACAAACAAGACTGAGGTAATAACTGCCCTAACTACTGTTAACCTGTGGTGTCTGTCCTACTGGTTGCTTTTCTAAATTGGCATCCTTAGCCCATGATCTTTACGCAAATAGGAATTTACACACAAATTTAATTGTCTCAGTAGCTCTGGTGTTGTGGTAGTGCAGTTCTATATATCTTTGTACAAATTGCAAGCCCAAATTTTAGTGATGAATCAAAAAGGACCCAGGCTAAGTGTCATCTCTGTGCAAGTAATGCATTATAAAAATGGATTGAACTTCAGGGATGTCCTGTATCATTTTTGCTTTTGAGTTTCTGTTATTTCTTCCTTGCTCAAAGACAGCTGCTTTTCAGGTCTCAGAGGAAGAGCTATATTTGTAAAAAATAACTCTGGCTTGAGGGAGAAGGTGACTTGATTAATGAACATCAGGTGTAGTTCCTTGTCACCTGACCTTAGAATCACTTATCTCTGTTCTGAGTTTTAGATGTCTGTGGGCTTCTCTCTTACAGAGACAATGCCCTTTTTGTGGGGAGGAGTGTTTGAGTGAGACAGGGTATTTTAGTATCGTTGTAAGTCTGGTCTTATGGGAAAGACAGAGGAAATGGGGGTGTTGGAGGGAAAACCCAAACTCTTCACCCTTCCTGATGCTGTTGATGAGAGAATATTTTTATTAGGTGACTTGGATTTTCAAAAATTCCTATCTACATTTTCAGAATTCATTTTTTTAATGCACTCGTGCATTTTGCAAATTCCTTTGTCTGCCTCTTTTCCATCTCTATTCAAGTACATGAAAAGAGAATTTGGAACTGTATGTGAGGATTATTTAATAGTTGTGCTGTATCTTTCTGTGTGATTCCTGATAGATCAAGACTCACTGTATCAAACAAGTACCTTGTTTCCCAAGGCTAGCAGCTGGTATCCAACAAACTTTTCCTCAGGATGTGGCCACAAAAAGGCCAGTTTCTAGTGCAGATACAGACCACTGAATTTATGTCAGTACCATCTGACACCAGCAGTTTGCATCACAGGAGTATTCCAAGGGCCCTGATGCAAATTTTTCGTGTGTAGTGAATCGTGGGGCCAATATTAACATTCAGTTCTCTTTGTGTTTCAGTATGAGCACAAGCTTCTAGAGGTACAGAACATGATGGATGCTATTTTCAAAGGGACATTTCTAAACCGTTACCGGTAAGAATAAAAATAAAGCTGTGATGTGTATCTGCATTCCCCAGAAACACTTGCTCAGATTGTACAGATACGAGAATCAAGTCAAACATCCTGGAGACACTGGTGATGTCAAGGAAAGTGTAGCAGTTAAATTATTTTTAAGAATCTGGGCTTTCAAAAGGACCTCTAGAGTGTGTTCTTTCAGTTCTTCCTGCTGGCTGTAGAGCAGTACATTTGTGAATTAGAAGAAATCCAGAATTGCAAAATAGTTTGTGGCCAAAAGTGGTCTGAGTATTGATTGAAGAATAACTTACAATATTAATATGAAGATACTTGGAATATTTTGAATTATACATGCTTTTGAAATTCCAGAACATGAGAATATTGCAAGTAATATAATTCGTTTAAAGTTAATTTTTAATGTATTAATATTATGATTTTATAATTTCACAGTGATGTTATCCCTGAGATCAGAGCAACTTGCATTGAAGAAATTGGCAGCTGGATTAAAACATACCCAGATGCTTTTTTGAATGATAGCTACTTAAAATATGTTGGGTGGATGCTGTATGATAAGGTAAAGTTTAATTTTTTTTTTTGCTTGGGGCAGTACTTTAGTTTTTTTGCTCTAAAATTTTTTTAAAGAATCCTAGCATTTAAATTCTTGAGAATAGATGTTTAAGACTGTGATGGTGTAAAAATAATTTACTTTCTTCCCGATTTCAGGTTTTATTTTAAAAGCTATTTTTACACTAAATAACAGAGGACATTTTTCCCAGTTCTGTGTGAATTGCGCTATGTGCAGTTATGTTTATATGTCACTGAATTGGCAGTTATTTCTGAACTGTAAAATGGCTTATATCCTCTGAGAGGATTAAATGTTGACTGAAATTCTGCTTTTAGGCTTGGTGGACATTTAAAATTTTGTTTAGATTTATAAAAAAAGCAAATAAATATTATCTGTAGTAGAATAGTCTTCAATATTGCATTTCTCATCTGGATTTAGATACAGGAAATATTTAAAGGGAGTCCAGCCATTTCCCAAAGGGCTTTCTCCTTTTCCTTATGGTTTGTTTTTTCTTTTGTGTTGAGGCACTTTTAAAAATCCTCCAAATACCACCAAAACAAAAAAGCAAGAAAACCCTAAAGAAGTCAGCAAGTTCAAAACACCAAGCAGTAGAACAGGAGGCAGTGGGCAAATACCTAGGAAGTGATACCTAGGAAGTTGCACTGGAGCCTGAGAAACTTCTTCACTGTGTGGGTCGCTATTCCCTAGAGGACATTGCCCAGAGGGGTTGTGGAGTCTCCCTCACTGGGGTTCAGAACTGTCTGGACACACTGCTGTGCTAGGATGACCCTGCTTGAGCAGTGAGGTTGGACCAGATGATCCCCTGTGGTCCCTTCCATCCCGACCCCTTCTGTGCTTCTGTGAAAATACGCTTTTTCTCTGGCTTCGGAAAGGCGTGAGAGCCTTCAGGGCTCTGGGAACATTTATGGGGAGCGGCTGGTGAGCGCGGTCGGCGGGCTGTCCTGTGCAGCGGCCTGGGAGGTGTGTGTGTGTGCCGGGCGCATGCCGCACGCCGGGCTTGTGTGCGCTGCGCGCCAGGCTGCGCTGTGCCGCGCCGCCGGCGGGGGGCGCGCCAGCCTCCCGCTGCCGCCGTCCCTCTGCAGGCGGCGCTGCGTTTGTAGGGCGACAAATCTGCCAAAAACTGGCGTTTGTTCCTGCACACCTTCTGTCTGATCACAACATCCTTTCAGTACGTGCTCCGTTTGGAGAATTCTCAGAAGAAAAAGTCTGTTTTTTTTGAAGGTGATGTGTTTTCGTTTACAGTACACTGTACTGAAGATTAGCAGCTGGTGTCTCTGATTAATGCACAGAGCTCGCCCAGTGCCATTCACGGGAAACTGGAAGTAGTTGTTTTTTTCTAACACTTTTTTTATCTGAAGCAATGCAGATGCAGCAGAGTGAGATAAAGTGAGGTGCCTTCCATATTGTACATTTGGCTGAGACATGATAGTGTGCCACTGCTGGTGGCTGCTGTCCTGGTTGTGCTTTGTGATTTGCAACCATTGCCAAATTTCCTGATTTCAAAATGAGAGCACCAACAGGGCTTGCAGTGTTTTTATATACTTTCTTGGAATTTTTTGAGGGGGACTGGGGAAGGAGAGAAGTTTTTAAAATTGTTTTGCCTCTGAAGACAGTTGAGTTGTCTTTGCTATCCAGGAGTAATTCAGAAGTAGACCTTCCCAGTTCATAATCTGGGGAGCATTGACCCAGCAGTCCTATTAAAACATCCAGGTCCCAGCCTGTATTTTTAAGGTTTATTGAATGGCCCCATCTCTGTCAGATCTCATAACTGAAAACGTTCAAGCAGTGCTGGAGCCTGTGCAGGGATCTCTGAGGTCACTAGAGCTGCCCACCACTTCACTGATGTTTTCTGTCATCAGGTCAGGATCAAAATACGCTATGATACAGCTGAGGGACAGTGTGTATGTTCAGAGTATCCTGAAAATGTGCTTACATAATTCCCCTTCACTCTGTCACAGCTTTGAAGCCTTCAAACAGGCAGGTGTTTTGTCAAGATCAGAATGGTAGTTCTGATAAAGGGAATAGGTGTCTGGGTGTTTGTGTTTGCTTATGCTGCTGTTACAAGAACTTGAAGGTAGTGAGATATTCCTGATCATTCAGCATTACTTCACATCCTTTCACAACTATGGGGAATGTTGAATTTAGAAAAGAGGAGGTGGTTGAAAAGGAGAAAATGCAGATGAAAACAGAAAAATAACAGAAGTAGTCATAGAAATAGTTATTTGTTTCTGTTTACTAGAGTTAATTTTCTCAGCAGTTAAAGAAACATACATGTGTGGGGTTGTGACTGAGAGCTTTTGGGTGGGAAAAGGATACCTCAGAACGGAGGTGGTGCACTTTAATGTGTTACAATTTGTGTCTGCAGGCCTATGCTTGACTCCACCTGACTGACAAATGACATTATCAGGCACATGCCAAGAGCTGTGACCGTTCAGCAAACCAGTGCACACAGCTGTCCCTTTCCCCACACATAATTCAGTCCCTATTCACAAGCAGAGTGTTGTGAAAAGGAGTCAAGGACAGCTGGAGCCAGTTTTGCAGTACATTGGCTGAGCTGAGTTTGTGCCAGTGTGCAGTGATGGGTACCACCTTGGGACTATCTGTGAGTTTTGTACTGTGCAGCCCTTGTTGCAGTAGGAAGCAGCCAGGTATGGGCAACAGTCTCTCCCTTAGAGACTTTAAAATTAAAGTGCAATGCAGAATAAGTACTACAGGTGTGTTATGGGCAGATTAGAGAGCAGTGCACGTTGTTACCTGTTGATCTTTCATTTTATATTTCTAGCAAAAAGCTATCTTAAGCAAAACTGTTAATCAAAGCCTGCCACTGGGTATCATCCTTGGCTTTCCATCTAAGCAGGTGAACAGGAACTTGTAGCAATGGATAGCCTGTGTGTAGGTGGTCTCCTTTCTTCGATTTCCATGTTTATTCTTACTGCTATTGTTAGCAAAAGGAATTAAAAAGAAATATGAAGAGACTGATTCAAAGCCTGCAGTTCCTCTTAGTCTCTCTGCTGATATGCATAGCATTATAAATTTGCAGAACACATGATTTTTCTGTGTTGGATCATCAAAATCACTTTCCTGATGCCATTTAAAGCTTTGTCCTTTGAATGATGTAGCAATATGCATGAGATAATTGAAAATCTGGCTAAGGAAAATACTTCTTTTTGGGGCATCTGTGAAGCAGCAGTATTAATAGTATGAAGTAACACCTTGTATGGGTAAATATATTTTGCCTAAATTAACTAATTAGGCTGAATTTAAAACAAACCTTTTCTTAGAATACTTAAAAAACCATGGTCTAGTGTAAAACAAAAATAGGAAGAAGGCATGATACTTAACTCAGTAAGAATCCACAATGATAAGCCAGTACCTTTCTAAATTGTACCTTCCTCTGGGAATCTAGAGAAATCTGTAATTTCTTAGACTCCCTGTCTGTGTTAAATAATTGTCCCAGTCAACTGTTGATAAGAAGCAAGCAAAGTCTGATGTATGGGAGAGTGCTGGTTGTACTAAGTATGCCATCCATACTCCTGTCTGTGCATCTTTAATGATGAATAGCACAATCTCTGTATCTTTTGCATTCTGTTGCTTTTATTAACTGTGAGGTCTATGAGAGTTTCTTTGACTCTTAGGGAGCCTAACACAAACTTTGATGTTACCTTTAAGTTTAGCTCACTGCAGGCTTCCTCTGTGTGTGTGTGAGAGCAATAAGTGTGTGTACAGACAAACAAACTGGTACTGATGTCACTTATAAAGAAGACAAGGTAGCACTTGGATAGTCTGCTGTAGGGACCCACAAAGAGCTCTTATTTACATGATATAAATGCTGATAGTGACTAACAAAGATACATGTATTTTACTGTTAGCCAGTTTCTCTTTGTTTTGCAGCAAGCTGAAGTGCGGTTGAAATGTCTTCTGGGACTGCAGGGAATTTACAGCAGAAAAGAACTTGCTTCCAGGATGGATCTTTTTACTAACAGATTCAAGGTAAATATTACTGTTTGCTGTTTTTTTAAGTGTAGGTAGGGTGTATACACGGCCTGATGTTTTGATCAGAGCTGATCTCCCCACTGTCTTGACTGAGAGGAACTTAGATTCCTGCAGAAACAGCCTTGTTGACTAAATAGATGAAGAAGTTTTGCAGGGATGTTTCCTTCTATTTCTGTGAACTTTTCCATTTCACTTTAGTTCACACAAAATGGTGTTAGCATGCACTAACATGCTAATGGTCAGTTATCTCCACCATTTATCCAGATTGGCCCAGTTTTTTTTACAGGACCTTTGGTAGATGACAAAGAATTTCATGTGCTGCCCCTGATAATAAGTTAACCTTGTAGATATTAGTCTGGCTGTCCATGTATCACACTGATGTGGGAATGGCTCTTTCTTGATCTACAATGTCAGTAGGAATCTTGAAGAAGGATCCCTTATTTCTTTTTGAACAAATCAGGTGATACATTGTAGTTTTGAGAGCCTGTTTTGTGGCTTCACTGACCCTGTATTTTTCCTTTATCATATTCAAATATCCTGACTCATTTAAGAAGTAAGCCCTTCACTTTTTTTAACCCTGGCCTTGCTAAGGGTTTTGTCAGCTGCTCTTACACTAGCAGGGTTGCACCTTCTCAGTATTTATATAAGAAAGCTCAAGATGATGTGATTGATATCTCAGTCCCTGTGAATCAGGACATGATTCAATGTCAGGACAAATCAATGCCTGCATGGGGTGGCAATCCATGGTCTTTTTGCAAAAGATGTAGGGCTTACCTCTGTGTCAAAGCAGTTGCTAATAGTGAAAAATGCTTATCACATACCCTCAAAGAACTTGAAATAGTTTAATATTGGTATCTTAGGAATAAATTATTCAGAGTTAAACTCTTATCTATCTAAGATTGACCTCTGTTTTAAATGGTTATGTGGTAGTCCCTTATCTTTTTGTCTGCTGTAAGCTATGTAACCAAATGCAGGATTGGTATTCAATAAAGAGTGATGAAATAGCTCCAGGCTGTTTGTACTGCAGTCTCCCTGTGTGGAGGATGCAGTGTAAATGGATTATTACAAACTCCATCCCCCAGTCAAAAAACCCTCACCCATAAAAACCTCCTTCCCCTCTAAACAAAAATAAAATCCAAACAGCTGCACACAAAATACCAGTTTCAAAGTTTGAATTATGCTTTCTCAGTGATGGGGAGAGTAATCATTTAACCATCAATCCATTTCCTGCAAAAGGGAGTTACACATGCTCCCTCTGTTACCCTTGAGTGTTCAAACTCAGGATTTGTGGATTTAGACACCTTCAAACTGGATTGTGAGAAGAGGAAAGGTGCAAAGGACAATGAATGTAGAGATTTATAAACTGTATGTTAAAAGGGAAAACTGTTAGTCCCAAATCAAGCAAGTCTAAAGGTGTGATATTTCTTAGATGTAGGCCACACTGAGGCGTGCAAGTTCCTGGTTTCATGGGATGGGAAGTTTTCCAGGTTTCTGAGCCATTTGCATGCATACTAAGTTACAATATTGTCACTTCTAGAGGTCAGCAATATTGCTGCTATGCCATGAGGTATCTTTGACTTTAACTGTCTTCTCAGCAAGGCACTGACTTCTGTAATGTGTAGGTGCAGGCACTTTATTGTTAGTGGGAGAAACTGATTAGATAATGCTTGTAATTTGAGGCTTACCTTCATTTAACATACAGAAGTGCCAGTAGTAACATCTTAGAAACAAGTTGTCAGTCACTTTTAATTTGTAGTGTGTAGGTAATTTCTTGTGAACGCATACATTACATCTATAAAAAATATCATATTAGTGCATGATTAATTCAGTTAAAAATTAACATGCTGTTAATTTTCAGGGGCTGGGGAACTACTTGGTAGTAATCAAGTTGCCTTATGTCTCTTAGGAAATAGCTGCTGAAATAAAAATAAATCTCTGCTGTACTAGTGTAGATGATCTAGCTGTAGCAAAAATACATGTTTATTGAGAACAAACCATGTTACATCTTTTTATTGTCATTTTACATCCATTAGGATCGAATTGTGTCCATGCCTCTGGACAAGGACCATGAAGTAGCAGTTCAAGCCATGAAACTCTTGATGCTTATGTCGCAGTAAATAATTTCTTTTTTAATTTACTGTATTGTTTTAATGGCAACAAGATCCAGGTACAAACCTGATGAATCCTCCTGTAATAAGTTACTTGTTGGGAAACAGTTGCTTCTGTCAGGATATGAGTTACAGTTAAAGCTGCTCAAGACATGATATTTTCTTTTGTGGGAAATGCCAATGATAAGAAAACCCTTGTGCTGAGATTCGATCTGAAAACTATGTTTTTATATTTTTATATTTCCCTCTGGAAGGAGATTCCACCTTTTTTAATTTTGGCTTTTCTCAAAAAGAGCATGTGACTGTCTTGGGGGAAGTTCCCACTGAAGATGGGGTTCCCACCCCATCTTCTGTCCCAGGATTGCCAGGCCTTGACCAGGAGCTTGGAGAACTCTGCCATCTTTCCTGTCTCTGCACCTGATGCAGGAAACCTTGAGCTTTGAAGCTGTTGCTAGAATTTGTGCTTTGAGATTCTTGGCTCCAGGGCAGAGAATCTGGTAGCCTTTGAGCCCACAGCAGACTGACTGACAGAAAATGAGCAAGTGTGTGATTCTGCTGAGGTAGAAAACTAACAGAAGAGTTGTTTTCTTGGGAAGTTTACCTGCCAGCCATAGATTTGGTAGGACAATGGCAAGCTGGAAGTGTGGGGAAGAATTAGGCTTAGTATTACAGAAGTATATAAATCCTACTCTGATAGATCCTTGAGCAGAATGTTTATTTTAGAAATGTCTTTATTTGCAAAATGCATGTAGAATAAACTTTTTGTCCCTCTTTTTCAAAGCAAAATGGGAATAAAAGCTTCACTGCATTCCATTGGTAATACAGTTGAGAGGTTAGGACTCAGTGTCTCCTCTGAGAGTGTCAGTTGAATTTTGGTGATGCAGATGCTTATTTCCATGTACAGCATGACACATTATTGAATAGCCTTGTGGGATTTGCTTCTCTATTTAAGCCAGAAGTATTAGTCATTGCTAGAGGAGCATGTAGACCTTAATGGTCCAACTAATATGGTGCTGTAGATATTTACATTAAATTTCATTACATTAAATGTTTGTACACTGAGGTGCTGCTTTATAGTCTCCTGTCTCACTTCACATTCCTCTGGTGTGAATGGCATTTTTCCAGACCTCCTTCAATAGGCACATCAGAACAGCATATGATGCTGTGAACACTGCACCCTCTTCTGAAGGTAGTGCCATTGTTTGGCCCCCACTAGTAGTAGCCAGGGTTATATTGTTTCCTGTGTTCACAATGTCCATTTCTACGTCCCTTGGTTCCCCATGGTGCCTAGCTGTTGGAACAAAGCACAGTGCTGTGTGCATGGATAACATGTCCCTGTGCTAGGAGGAGCAGCTCACCATTGTTGAAGTACAAAGATTCCATACACCAGTTATGGCTGCACTTGTTCCCTATCTGAATTAACAAGAGCTATATTGGCACTGCAGCTGTTTATCATCTCTGGCTTTATTATAAGGGATCATGTTCTCATTAATGCAAGCTGCAGCTATTAAAGTTTGATCAATGTTTCTTTTTCCCTGAAGCAATTTTTTCTGAATTTTGCTTAAATATGGTTTCCAGTATGAATAAATGCCTTCAAAAGTTTTCTGAATGATATTTTTCCATCATAAGATGCAAGTTTCACAAGTAAAATTAATACATTGTGAAATTATTTTTAATTAAGCTATGTAGAGACCTAGAAAAGACATGCTTTTCTTTCTCTTTGCTCATCTGTTGCATAGCCATCTTGCTTTCTTCCATTGTACCCCCCCAGTTGCTCTGAGCCCTGCTGATTTGGCTTAATTATTGAAGTGGTGAAAGTGTGAGTTGGGGACTCAATAAGCAAATTCAACAGCAGCTCTTCTCTTTGCTAAGAGCAGTGCTGACTAGTCTATAGCTCTGTCTGCAAAGAATGCAGACAATCTAGCCAGTCACACGTACAGACTTCTTAATAAGATCTTGCATTAAAAGATCCTTTTTTAGCAGGGGAGAAGCTGATGCTTTAGTACCTACAAAAGTGGCAGAAAGGACTTGCTGCTGGCACTGCAGAAGCAAAGACCTGCAGGGCTTAGGTGTCTCAAGTTGGTGTGGCTCATAGCTCAAAACACCTATCTGAATATTGAGCAGTAGTGCTGCTTGATGCATGCTGTAAAGCATGAAATGGAGTTGGGGAAAGCAACTCCCCTTAAAGGGGGTAATAGAGTAATAAATGACAGCTTGTATAAATGGCATGGTTACTAGAATACATTGGTGAAATAAAATTTTTGCCACTTTTGTCATGCTGTCTTGGCTTCTCTTTGAATGACCAATTTTTGTCATCTGAAAATTTGGCAACTGAATTCAAGTGGCCAACCTGCAGTTTTAGTGAGATGTGAGATACCTTTTAGATGCATTTCTATTTTAAAAGCTACTGGCAAGAATCTCTGTCTGAATTCCCTATATTTGATCTGAAGTCATTAATTAAAAAAAAATAGTCTTCACTGATGAGGTACTGACCTTCAGAACGTGTCTCTAATCTTGGAATAAATACTTTGCTGTCATGTCATGACATGAGTTATCAAGAAGCAAGGCTCAGGAATAGTTTTTTTTCTTTCAGTTACTCTGTTGGGTATTTTTTCTTGTGAAAAATGTTATGTCAGTAGCTTTCTTTGACTGACTTCCATAGTTGTCAACTATGTCCAGCCTCATAGGGTGAGCATAGCAGCAAGACTACTTTGTTGCTAACTGACTGTTTTTGAGATGTTTTACAGTGGCAGCAGGGCTGTGCTCCATGTAGTTAGTAACAGGTTTGAGCATCTCTTAACCATTACTCCATTCCAGTCCTGTGGAGTATACACTGACTACTCTATGTATTACTGCCCCATAAAGCTGCTGTGCCTTTACATTCTCCCTCCTGATAGCTAGGGAGGCAGTAAAAACACTGATCTTTTCAATTCACTTATGTGTGTTACATTATTAAAAAAAAATCCCAGTGCTGATTCAGAGCTCTCTTGCTATGCATATACTTAGTTTGTTTTCAAATCCATATTTGTATTTTCTTCTTGTGTATCTCTGTGAGCTGAGATTTTTTTCCTTCTTGTTTGTTGCGTATTGTCTCAATTGAATGCCAGTCTTTGGGCTAGTAGATTTCTGTTTTTACACAGCATGATGTGATTCTGAAACTGAAATGAGCCTATGAGGTTTAGCATAATAGAAATTATTAATGGTACTGAATTATGCATAATTGTTAGCATTAATGTTGCAAAGGATCTGACAGGGAATAGAACTAGGAAGAAATAAAGAGGGAGAAATGAGTGACAATGAGAGACCCAGATAAAAAAATCATAGACTTTTAGGGGGCAAATTAGTTTAGTGTGCCTACTGCTAGACAAATCTGTTAATTTTTGTGTGCTTAACTACCTAAAAGCGTAGAGGAATTTTGGAAAAGAGCAGCAACAGTGATTAGATAACTAGTAGATGCATAGGGAAAGGTTCCAGGTGGTGTGGGTAGGGGCACAAATCTACAATTAGCTTGAATATGTAAATAGCCCAGGGGAAAATGACTTTGATTTACTTTAGTTAAACGTAACTAGAAATTAAACTGAGTTTTAAACACAAAACACTTTGGTCTGCCACAGCATAATCACAGTGTATTGCAACATGCTAATCCCATTGTGTGGTGGGTGGGAAAGGACCACTGGTACATTTTAATGGACCCATGTTGTCATTTTGCTGATTGCCAAAGTGTGTCTTGAAGTATCTGCAATGAGAGCAGAGGAGCGAGAGTGAGATTACAGAAGAGTTTAGTAGTACATGGTTTTTGTACTTGAATGTTTTATTGCAGGCATCAGGATACTTTCAATGTACTTTTTTTTTTTTTTTTGGTTGATAGTGCTCTGTGCACAAATACTGCTTTTACAATGCATCTGCAGATTTGGATGTTTAACTTGACTTAATTTTAAATGCAAAGTGAACAGATTTTTTTTTGACTGAGATGCTATACCTTGGATTGTCATCACCATAATGTACCAGATCTTACCTGCACAGCCACTAAAAAACAAGGACTGGTGTAAAACTCTGTAAAGTGTGTCAGGTGTATTTTTGTTTTACTCTTGTGATTTTGATGGTTATCCTTGGTATGAGCAACAGATCAAGTCAAGCAACTCCTTAATTAATCCAAATCATACCTCTTACATGCAACAAAATGAAACAAAAAGCAAGATATGAAATCTTGCAACTGGTGCCATATGCAGAACAAAATGGGTATGTGATCTCCCTCTGGAATGTCCAAGTTTCTTCTTTGTGATATGTTCACACTGAAGTGTAGAGAAGAGGGTATGTCATGAGATTGGTATGTGGAGAGCCTTGCCTGTTTATTTTTAGGCACCTAAACACTGGCAGGCACTTCAGGCTTAACCTTTATCTGTTGCTTGGCATTCTGAGGGCTGTAAATTTGCAGCAGTATTACTGCTGTATTTGAAGTATTCTTTGTGTGGTTGATGATTGCCTTATGGATGTAAAAAAGAAAGGCACCTGTTTAGTGTGGTGGTGGTAACAGGTGTAGTGAAGTGCTGCTGCTTGCAGAAGTAGAGCACCTGAGCACTCATTTCAGAGGGAGTTATGAGCCTAAATCTCATCATGGCTCAGAGAGTAGCGGTAGTGGTAGTACACACAGGTATTCCCTCCCACTCAAGAAAGAAAAAAAAACCAAAAGATCAGGGGCTCAAGTGGTTTCAGGAGTGTCTGTCAGCTTGAAAGAAATGAATTCTTCTCTCTTCCTTTGCTTCTCTGCTGCTTGGAGTTGCTTCATTCGTAGCTGGAGCAGCATCTCACCTACTCATGTCTCGAGGAGGGAGGAAATAACACTGCACCAGGTTAATGTAGCAGGTAAATTCCCAACCTCTTAGGAGGCAAAAACGAGGAGGTTGGGATTTTGGAAATCACAGAACGGCTGAAGTTAAAAAGTTTGTCAGGTCCAACCCCCTACTCAAGAACAGTCATGTAGAGCACATTGCCCAGGACTGCTTCCATATGGCTCTTGAGTATCTCCAGCAATGGACTCCACAGCCTCCCATGGCAGCCTGTGCCATACTCTGTCACCCTCACAGTAAAAACATGCTTCCTGATGTTCAGAAGGAGCCTCCTGTGTTTCACTTTGTGCCTGTTGCTTCTGGTCCTGGCAACCAAGAGCTGGAGCTTGCCTCTGTCTTCTTACTCCCACTGCCAGGTGCTAAGATGCCCCTGAACTTTCATTCCTCCAGGCTGAACAGTCCCAACCTCCCTCCTAGGTTCTTTCTCCTAAGGATAGAAAATACCTATGGAAAAATAGTTTCAATAGTACTGAAATGGAAGAGTCCTTAATTTCTATCCAGAGAGATAGGTGTTGCTGAGCTCTTCAAGCTATCTGAACAATTTAATCAAGGACCTCTTTTAAAATAGAAACATTCAGGTATTGCAATCATTATTTCTATAAATGTGCTAGAGAGAAAACCTGAAATATAAAGAAAAAAAAATTTAAATCTAAAAAAATGTGTGCACTTGACTGGCATGTTCATGCAAGAAATTCCATTTAAGCATAAGAAAAAGGTTTTTCACTGTGACACTGATCCAATACTGGAACACATTGCCAGAGATGTTGTAGAGTCTTTGACTTCATAGATTGGACACTGCTGTAGCTGATCCTCTTGTGAGCAGGGGATTGGACCAGATGATTTGCAGAGGTGCTGACCATCCTCAGTGCTTTATGATTCTATGAATCAATCTAGACTGAGTGGTTCAGTCTAGATCACCATATCTTTGTGAAATTTCTTATATTCTAAGCTGTCCCCTGGATTGGAAAAAATATATGTATAGAGAAAAAATGGCAAAGACATCGTAATGGAAACTAGTGAAGGGACTGAATAATAGATTGACATAAAAATGCATGAAAGAAACATTGTCAGACTGCTTTTTTTTTCCCTGTAAATTCCCCATAGCCTTTTAATACTTATTATATCATGTCTTTATTCCTGTAAGTGCTCTTTGTTGTCATTTTTGTTTTACTCTCACTTGTTAAATTTGTAGAAATTTAATAAATTTGATCATTTGTGGCTGCACAGGACACACCACTGCTTATTCATTTACACCATGAAACCATTTTACTTCTTCCATTTTGTTTAGCATCAGTAAGCACATTTTTACTTTACTTTCCCAGTTCTGTAGATAGTTAAATGAGTGACATAAATATTTTCCTTTACGCTGATTTCTTGATATGTATTTCTTTACACTTCCTGTATGTTCTATCACTGCAAATATATGCTCAAGGTGATTGCATGTTTAAAGAGTTCACCAAAACCTGTTTTAAGTATGTAAGGCAGCTTTTATTTCACATTATCTTGTGAGACTGATTCATCACTTTTGGAGACATACCATTAGCACTTGCATTTTAATGGATGCTCCAGTGATACTCTCATCTAATGTGAGCTCACTTCTTTTCCAGTCAGGTTGGAGGATATTTTGGGGCTTTGTGACTTGTGAGGATGCTAAAGGATGCCATGGGTTGGAGACAAATGGGCAAGCATAGGAAGGATCCTCAGTTGTAGAGAGGGTGTTGGACCACAATTGTAGATGATTTTAAAATGTTACTACTTGAGGATTGAATGCAGTGGTCAATAAAAACCCTTTCCTCTCACCTAGGTATAGTAAGTATAAGGATCTCATATGTTGATCTTTTATTCTCTGAAGTAGCCTAGTCCAGCATTGTAAGAAGCAGGTATTTGGAAATTGTAATCTTTGCTTTGAACTTCACTGCTCTGGTATCTCTTCATTGGGTTGCTCAACCTTGATGCTTCAGTTTCTTTTCTGTAAATATTTGATATCAATACCATTTCTACCTCTCAGAGAGCATTCTAGGTTTACTAGTTGGCATGTGGTGTTCTCAAGATGTGTAGCTGAATGAAAAAAAGTCATGACTTTGAGTGTGTTTGTGCAGGGAGCTCACAGTGTGCCATCAAGCATGTATTTTGATTTCTTTTTACATGGGAATCTGGTATGATAGAATGTAGATTTTAAAATACTGGAATAAATAACTTTAAAATAATTTGTACTACATAATGAAGGTTTCTTGCTATTTCTTATCTTCTATGGTGAACATCTAAGTATAAAGTAAAGGCATGATTTTCCTGTTTTATTACTATTGCTCTTTTCACTGTGATCACTAATCAACCATAATTATACTTTAAATTAATGTTCCTGTCATAATGCAGTGGGCCTGATTTGTCATGGCTTACCCAGACCTCTGTTGCTCTACACAGTGAGTAAAAGAACACTGCCAGTTTTGTTAAGAGGGCATTTTTAAAAATGCCCTACAAAAATATGTGCATAGCTGTGTGAACAAGTTGCCTGGTCATGGAGAATCAAGTCTAGTAAAAGCTGGACATAACATTGATAGTATTCTTTGCAGATAAACCTGGACTATAACTTCTGTTGTTATTTTTGCCTAGGAACTGTGAGGATGTGTTATCAGCTGAAGACTGTGAAATGTTGTACCAGTTTGTTTATACCACTCACCGTCCGCTTGCAGTAGCAGCTGGGGAATTCCTCTATAAAAGGTGGTATCTCTGCCTGCCTACTTCTTGCATAGTCTCATTTGTTTTGGAATGAAGGTGGATTTCTTTAAGGGGGATATTAAGCATTAAGTTTCCTACTGAAAGTACATGCCAGCTTTCTTTTGGTGAATCAAAAGAGAAATGCTGTCTGGGGATAATTGCACGTTTTCCTGCACAGACTGAAACAATAGGTGTGAGAAAAGTTGCAAGACTAACATAAGGAATATGAAACTGATTGATCCATAAGTGGCGTGCTTGAGAACATGCCCTCTTTCCACTTTCTATTGCTTTGCTTCTTACAAGCTGATATGTCACCTGGCACCTGCTGTGTTTTCATAGTTTGGTGGTCAATCACAAAAACGGCCTCCTCTTCTCCCTTTGGAAGTTGCCTTATACATTGCAAAGGCTTTGAATAATTAGAGATGCAGCTGATTAAAAAGCTCTCCCAATTTCCTGTCAGGTTAATGAAATACAAGTTTTATCTTCCCCTGGAGTAACTCTTATAAATGGGCTTCTTATAACAATGGTTGCATGAAGTTGAATGGAGTAGGCATGCTAAAAAGGGAAGTGACAAATATTCTGTCTCTATGGCTGAGAGAAATAATCTTGACTTTGAAAAAGGAATGAAAATAAAAATATTTAGGCAAGGATTTTGTGAGGGAACATTCAGAAATAATAATAGTGTTTCCACACATACAGAATCTTGTCTTTTTCTGTCTAACTGAAATATTGATATTCTGGAATTTGTGGCGACAAGTCCAACAAAAAGACAAATGAAAAGAAACTTCTGTTATTGCATCTGCTAGACTTAGTCTTTTGTGTTGGTCCTGATACCCTCTCATAAATTAGGTGTTTCTTGTTCTTGTTTGCCCAGTGCTTCTCTCCAGCATGTTTTCCAGTATAGAATGTTTGTTTTGGAGTGAGATGATAGAAGATATTTCCCTAGTTATGCTGCTAAGTTTTAGTAGAAATGCTTATGCTTTCCACCCGTGCTGCCCCTTCTTCTTGGTTTGCACAAAATTTCCTCCGTGTCTGCATATTTTATCTTAGGTTACTTATCTGGCATAAATTATACCAGCAGAAACTCTTCCTGAATGCACAAGCTTTTGCTGACTTTTAGTAGTGTGGTCCAGCTCTTAAATCCAAGCTGTTTGGGCCTTACATTAATCTGCAGGAATGACCTTCCTGTATTTATCTTGGGATTAGCACTTTTTGTGCTTCCCACTTTTTGTGGGTAGGAGTCAGAGTTATTTTGGATAAAGGGGGAAATGAAAATGGAAGTGTCATACTGTGCTTCATACTTCAAAAAGAAGAGGAAGAGCAGATTTTCCACTGTATTTGTGACATTATTTGCCTCTTATAATAACAGGATGCTGTGCTTTCCTTAAAAAGCTGCAGTTCCAAGATGCACTGTGGTGTGAATAGTGGCTGTGTAGTAATATCTCTGCTGTGTTGTTAAGGTTGAAATTTGGCCTAGAGCAAGCCTCTTTTCAAGCATGAATAAATGCCTGCCTCATTGTGTGATCAGTTCTGTGGAATCTGCATTCATCATCCAGAAAGATGGCAGGGTACCTGTGAAACTGTCAGAAATAGTTGCATCCACAGGGAGAGCATATCTCTCACAATGGAAAACAATCTTTTTTCCATTCATCTTACTAAAAGGTCTAATGAGATTTGGGGTAAATAAGTAGACATTTAAGAGAAATACAGTCCTTGTGATCTAGATCTTGACAGAATTAGTATTACATTGGTAAATGAGTGTGAGGAGAGTGTGGCAGAACTGGACTGACTTGCTTTTCTTTGGCAGGCTGCTTAGTCATGAGGGAGATAAAGAACTTCAGCCCAAAGGAGGAGGAAAGTTTGGGGCAAGCACTGACCAATTGAAAAGATTAATACAGTTTTTCCTGGGGAGTGAGGTAAGAACAGCCCCTGCAGTAAGCCTTTTAAATCCAGTGTTGCATGTTAAATCAATTATCTTCTTGCTTTTGAAAGCAATTTCTATTGGTGAGCTCTGAAATATATGGTGTTCAAAATGTTTTTACTCTCTAGGTTAAGTTTTTAATAAAGCCATTTCTGTTCTGTTGTATTAAAACTAATTTACAAGTGTGCTAATGGAGAGAATCAGTGATGAGGCAGTTTCTGGAAACAACCTGAAAGACTGCTACCACAAGTGAGGACTTTTTGGTTCATGTCCATGTCTTTCTGGAGGCAAATGTGGGTTGCTGTACCATGTCCATGTCTTTCTGGAGGCAAATGTGGGTTGCTGTACCATGAGTCCATGCTGACCAAAAACTGTAGTTTTATTGAAAGTTTTATTACTTTAAGTGCTGATAAACAGTTCACGGTATAGCTTTTGCAGTGGTGCAAATCTCTGTCTGGCCCAAGTGTCAGAGATTATTTAATTAAAATTTAAATTTGTATTTAAAGAAGAGAAAATTAAGTATTTTTTGCCTGTCTTTCCTGCTTTTTCACTCCACTTTCCTGCTTTGTATTAGATTGAAGACATGGTGTTTAAATGTTGATAGGCCTTGAACTAAATACGTTGGAATATGGCATATGGTTATATGTGTGAATGACAGAGCTTTGTCACTGGACACAGGGAGAGCAACATATGAGGAAGCTGTATTTCCCTTAGTGATGTGTTTATTCCTATAAACTTGTGTTTTTAATCCCTAGCTACACAAACATGTTGCATACCTAGTAGACAGCTTGTGGGACTGGGCAGGCAAATTCCTGAAGGACTGGGAGTGCATGACTACTCTTCTATTAAAAAATGCTGAAGAAGTTGGAGAAGGTGGGTAAGCAAAGAACTTAGTTTTGTCTGAATGAGTCTCCCCATGCTATTTTTGAACCTTGATTTAGTTAGTTCAGGATCATTTCTCCAAGTGTCACAAAGCAGATGCAACTCAATGCCCTGCTAGTGTAATATTTATATCAACATACTTGTTTTATTCCATATTCTGTATTTATGTAATGTTAGTTTAAAACTTGTGCAATAAATACTTGTGTAATTAAGCCATAATGGTTATGTAGTGTTCACTTTGTTTGTCCAAAACTTTAGAATCTAAAGGTATTAATAGGTTGAAAAGCAGTTATTATCAGGTTTTTATTCCTACCTCAGAAGAAAACAAATAATGTGTTGGGTTCACTGTTATCTAACATTAGAGGGGTTCTTTTGGTAGAATGATTTTGAAGTAAACTTAAATAAATCTTTAAAGTCCCTTCAATAAATCTTTAAAGTCCCTTCCAAACCAAACCATATGATTCTATGAATACTTGTTGTAGTAGAACTGGAGTTGGTTGTGTGATTAAAGTCAATTTGTAGATCCAGTGAGTTAGAGCATTTTGGTACTCAAAGAAGGCTTGTCCTAAATGAGACACTAGTCAGTAGAAGACCTGATTAAAACTGCCTGTGTTTTTGCAAGCCCAACTGGCCCAGGAAGTTTAGCCTTTAAGGGATCTGTGGTACTCAGTAAATGTAGAAAATAACTTCCTTCAAATGAAGTCAAACACTCTCTAGCTCTTTATTTAGCAGCACTGCATCTTCTGTTTTTCAATGTCCTTCCACAGTTCCTCAGGTAAATGAGTAGGCTTTACATCAGTTGTTGTTGCATCTTCACTTTTCTTTTGTGTGATGCTGAGACTGATTTCCTTTTAGCACTGAGCGATGCCCAGGAAAGCGCTCTCATTGAAATCATCGTCGCAGCAGTCAGAGAAGCAGCTGAAGGTCATCCTCCAGTGGGCAGAGGTGCAGCCAAAAAAGTCAGTGCATCTTAGTCTTATTTATTGTCCTGTCATCGCATTATCTTTGCCTTACGTGCTTTGCCAGACAGCTTGTTCCTAGTTGCAGATGTATCATAGGAAATAAAATAGCTTATTTTAATGTTGCAGTGTCTTTTCACCTCTAGATCTTATGAGAAGTGGATGTTGAAGGAGATGAGCGTTACAGGAGAGCCACTTGAAGCATGTTATTGATGAATTATGAGCATTTTATCCATGACATTTATCTGTTCAGCAATTTGCATCTGCTTTAAAGTTAACCAGAAAAAAAAGCATCTGGTTTTCTTAATGGAAAAGTGTCTCTATTGTAGCTCGATATGCTTGACACAATGCAATATGAGTTAAGCTTGGGTTACATGTAAGATTCCACTCAAATCCCAGATATTTTATAATTGAAACCAAATGTTTATCTGCAGATTTTGTCAGTAAAAGAGAAGAAAATCCAATTGGAAGATTGTACCAAAATTACTGAACACTTTATTATGGTGCTTCCTCAGCTCTTGGCAAAGGTAACTAACAGCTGCTCTGTGAATGCATGTTAAATATTTCATTAAAATTCCTGCAATGTTCTCATATCCTGTTTTTTCTCTGCAGTATTCAACAGATGCACAAAAAGTGGCAAATCTTCTGCAGATTCCTCAGTATTATGATTTAGATGTTTACAGTACGGGACATCTAGAGAAGGTGAATAGGAATTGGGGTAATCGGTTCATGTGGAATGTACTAAGTTTATGTGACAATGTAGAGAGTTTAATGGGATTTGGAACAAGCAGAAAATTGTTGAAATACAATGGAATGGTCTCATACCTTAATGAGAGTGATCTTATTCAGGCTTTACATTTTGATTTGGAGCTGCAAAGAAAAGCCTTAGTGCTTGTCAGTTCTGATATGGTGTGTCTGGCCTTGGTGGGTAACAATCAGTGGTTTTGTGTGTTAGACTGAGCCCTGAGTTTTTTCATTCCTGGCTGGAGGGAGGGTGGGTTATGCCATGTGTCTTAAGTTGGTGTCTCCCAGGAGTTTTAGTACAGAATAGGTTTCATTTTCTGTGAAGGCTGACTCCCAGCTGCTGGGGAATGACAGTAACTGAAAGATAAGAATGGAGATAGTATATCTGCTGATGGGAAAGGGATGGTCAGAAACAGATAGATGAAATCCTCGAAATAGCTCAGCATATTCTTAAGCAAGGAGGTTTACAGGGTGGCAGTGTTAGGCAAACACTGAGGTTAATTTCAGCCCAAATCTTGGACTGGAAGAGAGCAAGTCAGCAGAATGGCACAAGTTACCTCCTCCCCCTGAGACTGAAAACCCAGTTACCGACTTGATCCAAAACATTCTCCATTGCTGGGGGAGACAGCTTCCATTGTTTGAAGACAGACCTGTCCTTTAGGAAGGCATCTTTTATTCCCTATGTAGTACTAGACATGTATTCCTGAAATAGAACTTAAAGCAGATGCTTCATTATATAGGAAGATCCAGACACATAATGATGAAAGAGAGCTGTAAATACAGAAAAAAAAAGTTGTGTCCTCTGATCCTACCACACTTCTCCTTAGACTTGCATTTGTTTAATCTTGTTTATATGACCCATAGGGATATATGGGGCCTAGTAAGAGGATTTTTGTACAATTTACCTATAAATACTCCTTTTATTACCTGCAGCATTTGGATGCTTTGCTGAGAGAGATAAAAGACATTGTGGCCAAACACTCTGACATGTCTGTCCTCGAGGCTTCCTCCAGGACTTATTATATCCTCTGCCATGAAGAAATTGCCATCTATAGCCAGGTGGATTGTGCTCGAACTCAAATGATAGATGAGTTGATCAAACAGCTTAACCAGTTACTAGATTGCTTCTGGCAAAAGGTGAGTGTGACTCGTTGAGGGGTAAGCAGACTGTTTCCCTAGGAAAAAAAAAGGGAAGACAAAGAAAATCAAGGGGGATATGGAACTATTCTTTGCCTACTGTTTCTTCTTGAAGGAGGTAGAACTCTAAAAGATGGATTTGCATCTCTGAAAAGAATGGTTCTCCACATTTTAATGAGGCAGATTGATTTTGGCAGTATATTTTGGCAGAAATCGAGTTAGGAAAATAGTAAACAAGGTAGTTCACACCACCAGCAGGGCATTGTATGTCTTCTGACAGGCTTTTATTGGATGCTCATGTTGTAAAATGTATCAAGGCAAAAGGTCCCCTAACCTCATACTGAAATTATTTTGTTGATATCTGCCAGTGTGGGAGAGTGTGTACTTGTAAGGAACAAAATTGATATACCAGATATTCTGGACCTGAGGTCTGTAATTGCTGTAGTCCAGCACTGTGCCAAAGATACTATGTGCAAAATCAGCCAGTAAGTGCTGTCAGTCTGCATGGGATGAGGCTCTTCCCAAAAAGGTACAGTTCTGTAGTTCTCCATATTTGACTGTACACAGGATGCCCTTTGTGCTGTCACTTTGGATGTAGGGAAAAAAAAACAGAAAACATCGGTCTGCAATGCAGATTGTATAGCTTTGAGGGTCTTTGAAATAATGACTTTCCCCTTGAAAGAGGACTGCAGTCTCCCTCAAAGCTTTTCATTAGGTCTAAAAAGCAGAAACAGCTGGTGGGGATATGAATAGCTTGCTGGCTGAGCTGAACAACAGAAGCCTTCAGCTGATCTGATCAACTGTGCCGTCATGAACAGGTGTCATGCCATGGTATGAGAGTTAACACTGGCAGGTTTTTATTGGACACAGGGATATTGCAGAATGTGTCGAGCCAAAAAATCCCCTAACCTCAGATTGGATTAATTTTATTGGTCTTAAATAGAGATCTATGTCAATGTGGGAGAATGTGTACTTATGAGAAACAAGATAACTGCAAGACCAGGGATTCTTCGACTCCTCCGTAGTGTGATCTATATCTAAATAAAGAGATTTTTCTCTTGGAACTCCTCCCTTCTAATTCCTGGTTGTATATCTCGTCCCCCAGAATCACATAGTATACTTGTGGAAACTACAGCAATTGCATCTATGGGAAAGTATTTAATATATTTTTAGCTATCTTTGAATGTGATCTGGCAGCTGGAAGCAAGGAAGGTCAGCACCATGTGAACACTTAGCTTTCCAGAGATCCTTAACAACTGTGTGAGAGACCATGTTAGACTAATTGCTACTTTTTACTCTGTGTTAGCAATTCTGCCGTCTAGGGGGGCTGCCATTGGTATATTAATGACAGGGATTTTCCCTTACACAAAATTTCTGTGCAGTTACATTGTTTTCTTTGGACTGTAGAGCAATACCTGAGTAGTGTGGTTAAAGGTAAAGATTAAAGGTGGGTTGGAGGAGACTGGTCCAAGCTTGTGGGTTGGTTGGGAAAAGAGCACTCTAGAGAAGCCTACACTGGCTAATTCCTTTCTCTTTCTCAAACTTCCATGATTTAGGAAGGAGGATTTTGTACGGACGCAGGAGAAATTTCCAGGATGCACTCTACTTTGAGAAGAGTAGCAGCTTTTCATAAGTGAGATGTTTATTTACAGTTTATGTTCCCATATACTTAAAGTGTCAGCCTTACCCATGCAGAGTAAGAATTGCTTGGTGCATTTAGTGGGATTTTTCACAAATGATACCTATGAGAGATGCTACAAGGTTTAGTTTCTTCTCAATAGAACTGTACCCTTGGATATGGAATTATTTTGGGACTCATTACTGAGCATCAACACTAATGTGGCTGAAAAGTGTATGGTACAGAATTGAGATGTCAGAGTGGACGCAGAGATCCCCTCTGTAGTGCCTCCGTCCTAGCTGGATGTTTTTCCACAGCCTTACTGACAATACCGGGGGTCAGTCTGAACAGAGTATAGTGAATGCAGTCATTCTTCGCAGCAGGTGTAATGAGCTTTTTATTTTTAGTTTATCTGATTGTCTTTTGTTAAGAGATAATTTCTCAAAACCTTGGCTCTCCAGAGATTGGTAAATTGTCATGCAAGATAGTACAGAGGTTAGGGGCATTGGGCCTTCTTCTCAATATATCTTTTACCTGTCCAGTGTACTGGAGCTACTCTGGTTTTGCAGAAAAAATACTCACGTCTTCTTGAGTTGAGAGTACTCAAGACTATTAGAAACAGCCTCTTAGAATGGGCTGAGGAAATTGTTCTTTAGATCTTTTTGGGCATTTAAAGAGTATGCATGAAGTATATCAAAAGGTACAGAACTCAAGCTTCTTTTTCCTCTCCTCATAGCACTGCAATTTTGTGATAGGAATGCAGACTGTAAAACTGTGGTCTAAAGACTGCAGTGTTAGATGATGAAAAACTAATTTTTCCCCCAATAATTATATTTAGTTGTTTAATGTTATTGCTATACATCATATGAAGGCAAAAAATAGGATACATTTAAACTGATCAGGTGAGTCTTCATTTCTTGCTTATTGTATCATTATTATTTCTTTTTCACCTTCAGTGCCCATGATCTCACCAAGTGGAATCTGTATGAGAAGACTTTAAAGTTCCTGATGTTTGAAATGGAACATGGCAGTTTGCCTGTTCTGGTGAGTAGTTAATATTTAACATTGAAAAATGTTTTTCTTAATGAAAGCACAAAGAAATACAAAGTATTAAATAAACTTATTTATCAATGTTCTGTGAGACAGGAAGATATTGTGTCCGTTTCTCAATCTGGGAAATTGAGGCTGTCTTTGGCATAATGTTGTTGGAATTTGTAAATTCATGATTTTATATTAATTAATTTTGGAGATATTTCAGATAATCATCTGACATCTGGATTGATCCTTTGTCATGTTCAGTACTTCCTGTGATTGCACAGTCTCAGTTTCAGTACATCTGAAATTGTTGGGAGCATGAGGAACCCCTTTTAGATTGCATGTAAGCAGAAATTGGAATACTTTGGATCTGTTGCTTACATGTGGACTCTTGTAGTGTTTTATAATTACCAGTTATCTCAGCTGCAGCCTTTTGGTTATCTGGTTGCCTCGCCTCAAACATTGTGTGAAGATGGAGTTGTATATTCTAGGATTGTAAAGTGAAATACTTCAGCAGTTATGAATGCTAACCAACCCCTGTTTGCAGGAGAGAACTTGAGGGGTTTTTGGCAAGGAGTGAAGTTTTGTTCAGTAGAGAGAGCCTGCAGCCAGTGGGTAGACATGGACTCCTTTAGATAGATCATCAGAGCACCAAGGTTTGCCTTCTACTCTGAACTGGCCTCTGGAGGAGTCTACCTTTATCAAAGGCTTCAAAGAAATCCCAAGGAGCTAGGCTAAAGTGAGCCTCTGGGAACACACTTTTTGATATGTGGATTGCTTTCCCTTGAACTCATCAAGATGCCAGAGAAGTTCTGCAGAAGCAGCACCTTAGTAATGAAGTTTCTCAGGGGGTAATGTTTGGTTGTAAATGTAAACCTGCTAAATTTATTTTAAGGATCTAAATACAACTGGGAAGTGTTCATGCAAGCAGCATGCAGAATGTCAGGCTTGGATGCTTTGTTTAGTCCTAAGCTTTTTGCTGCTGAGCCTTTCATGTAAATAAAGGACATATGTTTTTATTTGCAGATTATCCTACCAGCTCTCCAGTGCACATATTTTTCTCTCCTGTGGCAACTAGCTGCAGTTTCAGAAAATTCTCCCAAGGTTGGTTACTGATGTAATTTTGAAAACCAGAGCTGTGCTTGTAGAAGTTGAAGCTAATTTTCCTATTCTGAGATTTCTTGAAAAAGCAACTTATAAGAAGATACTTTGTCTGTTTTCCTGAAGAAACAGAATTGAATTGAGGCATTTTCTCTCTATCTTCTTCTCTTTTTTTTTTCTCTGTTCAACTCTGTGTGCTTTCCAGACTGCAGGAACAATGGTCCACTGCTATTTTTACTGCAAAACATGTGCATCAAATTCCTAGGGCTTGATGGAGATAAGGAGCTTGTCTCACTGCCAAAGAGTTTGTTGTTTTCTTGTTTTAAGCAACAAAGAGTATTCGGTGGAAACTCCAGGGCATTCTGTAGCTTTATTTCTTTTTTTATTTTATTGATTTGCCTACATACTAGTGTCAGAAAGGTCGAGGAAAGTGGTAATTTTCTCATTGATTGACTATTTACTTTCATAATTTATAAAGTACCAAGCTCTAGCAGGTATTTCAGAAGAAAGTCTATTTTAAGACAGCAGAAGGGAAAACTCTTTTATGTTTTGTTTCGTGTGTGAATGTGTACCCTGTAGGGCTCCTCATCATGATGCTTTCTAACTTCACTGAGTGCTGCTTTGTCATTCTGTCCCCTTCCCTGGTGCTCCTGTGCATGCAGGGCAGGGTGCTGACATGGGCATTTGTGTGAGAAATGCTGGCTGGGAGTTACCCATTCACTGCCTATTCCCGTCCCATTCCATGCCTGCGTGGATGTTCACATCTCTCACTGCTCTAACGTGTTCTGCCTTTCATTCCAGACACAGTTAGCTTGGCTTGGTAATAGGGCAGCACATTTTTTAATTTGGCCTTTCATATGGGAGCAGATTTTGATTTGATGCAGATGTGATGGCCCAATCTGCGGGGCCAAATCTGGATGTTGGCAGATAGAGAAGTTCCAAGAGCAAAAAGAAAAAAAAATATTCCTGGACAGCAGCTCTGTTGTTTCCCCCTTGCTCCTCCCCTAGCAGTGTTAAGGCAATGTACTGCCCCTCACCTGGTTTTCCTCAGCAAGTCCTGAGATGGATCCCTTTTCTTACAAATGTAGAGCTGCAAAGCATGAAATTTGGCTCTCTTTTAAGGGTATTCCTTTTACACTGATGGCTCATAGCTCAGTGCAATGCAGCTGCGACCTGGTGGAGGATCAGAAAATCTTTTGTGTGGTTGTGAGCAAATCAATAGTCTCCCATGCTGTATTCATCTTAACAAAGAGTGGTGTCTTAAGTTTATGAGTGCCAGAGTTAAACTCTATTCTCTTTGTAGTCATTAGGGGAGGAAGGGAGAAAACCAGCTCAGTGAACTTTAGGTGGGATAGACCAGAGGTTTTCATGACTCTACTTCCATTGTTGTCACTGCTTTATACAGATAAGATGAAGTGAATAAGAGAATACATGCTGCCCTCCCTACAGATGGAGAAACAAAGAGTTTGTGACTTGCTGAATTCCAGTGGTATCAGCAGCTGTGACAGATGCAGTTGTTCATGGCTAGTAAGCTATTCTGTGAAATGCCAGCTTCTTTCATCATGTCATCAGCTGTGCTATCTTAAATGAATAATATGAATGGAAGAAGGATGCAACTGTTGTTTTTTCTGTAATTCTCTGTTGAATTATAGTCTCTAACATATTGGTCCTTTTGTTTTTCCTAAATGTGTTTTTAGGAGACTCTTTTTCCACTAAGAAGGGAGCTGAGACGTTTCAATCAGATTTGCACATGCTTGCTCCACCATAAGCAAAAAGATGTAAGAGAAAAGGTTTGTATTTTTCTATCATTTAAATGCCTGTGTTTTTTTCATACTGGTGTTTCATTCTATTAAATTTTTTGCTATGTTTTTGTTTCTTGGCAGAAAAATAACACAAAAACCACCCCAGTCTTCAACTATTTCTTTTAAATAAAAACTAAAGTTGTCTTAGTTAAAATGCTACAAGTTAGTGCTTTAGTCAAGCATAGATTTGTGTCTGCATGAGCCCATCTGCAGAATAAAGGCCTCAATCTGAATGAAAATCATTGTGTCTTCTGATTAGACCTGTCAGTGCTATCACTGCTTCATTAATATTTTCCTATGAATATTACTTAAAGAAGTGGTTCATGTGTTAAAAGAAGGGTATTTGAACATAATACAGCTCTTCTTCTTGCCCACAGAAATTTTGAAATCTTTAGGTGGCATGATACTTGTATACACTGCATCCTAACATACAGAGTTTTTAAGGATTTAGCTGGGGCATTTCACCACAGCTGAGACAAAGAGAAATACTTAGTTTGCAAGGAAGAAGTGGGATGGAAAATTGCTTGTGTTTGATGGAAATGCAAAGCAGAATTGGCACAAAAAGTAACATGGTCTCTAAATCCTTCTTTGCTTGGTACAGGCCTTCATGATACTCTGTGACTGGTTGCTGATTTTGAGTCACCTGGATTCAAATAATAATGAAGAAGCAGTTCGTCTTCTAGGTTATCTTCCTAACACACCACTTCAGGAAAAACTGTTTTCATTTATCAAGGAACATGTTTTCATGGACGAAGAAGAGGAAAAAAAAGGTTAGATGTCTTCATCACTGGAGAAACAATCTACCATTTTTGTATCATTTGTCATCTGCAGTGTATCAGGAAAAAGTGCTGGCCTTTCTTTTGTGAGTTGCTTTGTTTTCTTTCTGGTTGGGCCACAAAAAGCCTGTAATTCTTTGATCTGTAAGAACTGCGGATTAACCACAGAATAGAGATGCCAATTTACCTGTATGATGAAAAAGGCTGAAGTAAAGCAGGGCTGGGTGAGTAAAAGTGTTTGGTGGACTGACTTCCATGGTCCAGATGATGGTATTAGAGGAAGGCCTTGCTATGTTGCAGTGTTTCTCTGCATTCATCCTCCTAAAACATCAGAGGAAAGAACCAGTGGATTTTGATTTTGGGCTGTGGGGCAGATTTCACAGAATTATAGACTGGTTTGGGTTGGAAGGGACCTTAATGATCATCTAGTTTCAAACACCTCTGTCATGGACAGAGACACCTTCCACTAGAGCAGGTTGCCCAAAGCCCCATCCAGCCTAGTTTTGAACACAGAATGGGGCATCCACAGCTTCTCTGGCGAGCCTGTTTCAGTGTCTCACCATCACCACAGTCAAGAATTTCTTCCAAAGGTCTAAAAAATAAAACTGCCTTCTGTCAGTTTAAAGCCATTCCCCCTTGTATCACTACATGCTGTTGTAAGAAGTCCCTTTCCACCTCTCTTATTTGCTCTGTTTAGGTGCTTCAAGTGCTTACAGGGTCTCCTCAAAACCTTCCCTTCTCCAGGTGGAAGAACCCCAAGTCTCTCCACCTGTTTTCATAGTCAAGGTGCTCCAGCCCCTCTGAGCATCTTCATGGCCCTCCTCTGGACTTACTCCAGCAGATCCACGTCCTTTTTATGCTGAGGACCCCAGGGCTGGGCATGCTCTCCTGTTGAGGTCTCACCAGAGCAGAGTAGAGGGGCAGAATCACCAACCTTGCCCTGCTGCCCATGCTGGTTTGGATGCACCCCCAGGGCACAGCTGGCTTTTTTGGACTGTGAGCACACATTGCTTGGTCTTGCTGAGCTTCTCATCAGCCAACACCCCAAAGTCCTTTTCCTCAGGGCTGCTCTCAGTCCACTGGGAAATAGTATTTGTTGCTCTGCTGCCTTTTTTCTAACACATTTGGATGCTGTACTGAGGTTGTAATTACGAAGGCTGATTTCTCTTGGGAGTGTTTTGAAAATAGACTGTTGATTGTGGTTCTGAGGACGAGTTCAAGTGCCATGCTTTGAAAATGCAAGCATTGTTCTAGATTTGTCTGTCTGACTCTTGTCCTTCAGCTGTTCAGATGGAGTTCTCTGTTCAGTTTTGGGCATCACATTTCCTTATGTCATGGTGTATATGCAAGAACCACTGATGTGCAACATTGCATGGCCAAAATTGCAGCAGGGAGACAATAAGAGAATCTGAATTAGCAAAGATCAGTAAAAAGGATTGCACAAGTGGGTTGTAGTATCCTAGTTCTGGGAGTTATTGAAGCAGGTTTCACATTGTTTATGTTATGTATCTGAAACTGATAAAATTGAGCCTTGGGTTAGATGGCCTGAGATCCGTTTCAAACCTTTATTCTGTGATACCTTCAAATTATCAGTTTTCCCCACAAAGAATCCCTGTCATCCCATTGCAGATTCCTTCCTGAACAAGTGGTTTTGTGATGCAATATGTGCTTGTCTGTGTGCACAGTTGGCAGCTGTTTCATTTCAGTTTAAGCTCTAACTTTCAGATACTTCTGATCAGTCATTTGCCTTATGTTTGTTTCCAGGCCCACAATCAGCAGAAACAGTTCACATCAAAATTAGAGATCAGAGACTGAAGACTTTTGGTAGCTGACAGCTTGCACGTGCAGCAGGAAAGAGTGTCTTGGCTTTCCTGCTTCAAGAAACTCTCCCCAAGCACCTTTGTAACACTGTTGGAATACTCTTAAGAGTATCTGTTTCCCATGAGTTATCCTGCTAGTAACTAACTCATGTTCCAGACACTTAATATGTTCTTAATGCTATTAAGTGACTTTTGTTCCTTTCACTCTTGCTGATAAGCACTTGGAGAATTTCACTGGAACTCTTGCTGACTGTGTGTGACAACTTTGTAGGGTTTCCGATGAATTCTGTGCTACTTTTCTACCATCTGTTTTATTCTAGGAAAAAAAGTGTGGTTACAGTTTTTCTGGTCCCTTCCATTTGGTCTGTTTGTGCCTTTTATTCTACTTGCTGTTTCTTTTCTGTAGCTCTGAGCAGTGTTGTATTTGGAGGTTCTGACTAGTATAAATGCCAAAGTCCTATGAAGATCAGAGTGGGAGACTGTGAAAGAAGACTGTTTTCATTGTTACCAGCTGCAGATTTAAAGTGGGAATAAACCTTTATTTTCTGATGTACACAGCAATGAGCACCGACATCTGTTACTGAACAACTGAGTCTGTGCTATTTAGTCAAAGTTGGTCATTTAAACTGAGATACCTTGAAAAAAAGTAATAGAACAAACCTTCAATGCTTTTGTTTCCCTAGATCTGACAGAAGAGGGAAAGGATGAGTCTTGCAAACTTGATGACTTGCACAAAAAGCGGAGTCTTCTGGCAGCCTATTGCAAGTTAATAGTGTATAATGTGGTAGAGATGACTGCAGCTGCTGAGATCTATAAGTATTATGTGAAGGTAATGTTTTAGATAAGGTTGTTTTTCCTATCAGTGCATTTTAGTTCTTGAAAGTGTTTCCAGTGTTTGTGAAAGACAGGGTGTTAATAGTTTTATGGCTTAGAGTCCTGGAATAATCACAAAAGGGCTATAGAATCAAGCAGGAGTGGGACAGATCTCTCTTGGTTCCACAGAGGTACCTTACTGCAGACAAAGCAGCTGAAAATTGAGGAGAGGACATGTCTGTCTGGACATCTGCTCTTCAGCTTCTCCAGAGAGGCCATTGCAGACCAGCAATTTATGGCTGGAGAGTGGTTCATCCATTGAGGTTCTCACACTGAAGTGGTCAGCTTAATTCATGCAGCTCACACAGTGTATATGCAGGTGCCTGTATTTCACATGAGTCCCAGGGTTTAGATGACCAGGGTTTAGTAGAGCTTCAGCCACTCTGAAGGGGGTTTCAGGAGGGCCATGAGCATCAGAGTGAGCAGTTTCCTTGAATCAACTTGCAGAACTTTGGAAATACCTGAATATAAACCTTGCTCTTTCCTTCATTGGCAAGCATTGGTATAGTACAGAAAACTCTATTTGTCTCCTGATGAGGCTTTGCCCTTTTTAAAGAATTACAATTAATTATGAATTAAGAATTTACAATAAATTAGCTGTTAATACTTGACAATTTCAGTGTAACTTTGATCCTCACATTACTCTTAAAAGGGTATACCATTGCTTTTTTAATATTATAAAAGGTGCAGTTTTCATCTTTTAACTTGCATGTTCTGATATTGGGAGTGTTTTAGGAACTTCTTATATCACTTGAACAGTCATGTGGTTTGTGTACTTCCAGTGCTAAAGAAAGGGAATGATAACTCTCAATTGTTTTGTTGCTGTTAATAGACATACAGTGATTTTGGAGACATAATTAAAGAAACGTTAAGCAAGACGAGGTACAACAACAAAATTCAGAGTGCCAAGACATTGATTCTCTGTCTGCAGCAGGTAAGGTTAAGATTAAAACAAGAGGCTCTTATGGTAGCTGCATTCACAGTGAAGTTTTTTACCTCCCATGTATAATTATTCAAAATCTTCAGAAAACCTAGTGACAGAAATTACTTCCTTTCCTGCACTTTCTATATGTATGTTGTTTTTGCATGTAATAATTAAAACTCCTGTCAAATCATTAAATTTATTTTAAAAGGTGCTTTTGGCCACGATTTTTTGGGTGTTTTTAATCTTAAAGTGCACAGTATGTTAGAACTGATGTGAGATCATGAAGTGTTTCTTGGGACACAGAGTCTCTTAAGCTTAACAAATGTTAAGAATATTATGCTGTATTTTATGGACTACCTCAATTCCTTCTGAATCTGAGGAACTGTGGTTGTGCCTGTGTCTGATCAGCTCCAACCCCCCCTGTATTTTCAGCTTTTTTTTTTTTTTTCAGGAGGAAAGTGGGTTGCAGCTCTTCTGAGGGGTCTCAGTTACTGGGGCTTGCAGCTGCTGACTGATAGCCAGTTAGCTATTTTAGCAGCTGCTTTTGCCAGCTCTGCCCGTGGCCAGAGCTGCTTCTTGCCTGGAGTCCTGCTGTAATCCAGAGAGCAGGCTGCTCCCGGGGATACTGACACATGAGCATTGCTTATTTCACACACATTGCCGGGGGCTTAGATCTGTGAACCAGCCCTTGAAATCTGAGCTTAGATGAGTCCAAGCAGCATTTGGCTACATATATTCTGCTGACATAGTCAGGACTTTGTGTTTAGGTATCACATAGACAACAGGCCCTTTTTGGCCTTTGCTTGACCTTGAAAGTTAACAGGTTGATGAGAACAAGCTACTTCCATATTCTATTGAAAAAAAAAACCCAGAGCACAGTTAATTGTGCTCAAGATGTGCTTTTGACCTATCTGTACTCTCCAAAATTTGACTATGGTGCTGCCAAACTTGCAGCTTTGCATCTGCACTGTGCTACTCTGAAAGCATCTCAGGCAAATTGGGCCTCGGGAGCTTGGTTCAGAAGACCCAAGAGAAGATGAGGTCAGAGGGACCATCATCTTCACGAATCAGTTCTCATCATTTTTTATTTTTATTTTTTGATTTGTGCCTGTCTTATGAGCACAACAGTGTCCTTTGTGTCAGTTCCTTGTTGTCCCATGCAGTTCTTTAGAAGCACATGACTGACCTGCTCTTCTGTAAGGCTTCTGTCTGTGTGAGGTGACTGTTGCTTGCTGTGCCTGTCTCTGTCTACCTGGTGCTTTGTTTGCCTGTAGGATTACCTGTGTTTGCTTACCTGAGACTTCTCTTGCAGCTGTTTCAGACACATGCAGAAAGCCAAGACAGCACGAGTGGTGTGGACTTCTCCTCTCCTTCCTTTGCAAACATCAAAGAACTTGCTCGTCGCTTTTCACTAACATTTGGTTGGGACCAGGTGAAATCTAGAGAATCTATTGCCATGATACACAAGTATGTGCCATGTAACATCATGTTGTCCATGGTCATAGCTTTTGTTAGGTGTCTGTTTGATCTGTTTTATTACTCTGTTCTTCTCTGTTTTTCTTTCAATAGGGAAGGGATTGAATTTGCTTTTCAAGGAGCTACTGGAGTAGATGGAAAATGCTTGCCTCCTAACTTGAGCTTTCTGTTAATCATCAGTGAATTTTCCAACAAGCTGCTAAAGCCAGACAAAAGACTAGTGTAAGTTAAGTTCTTGTACACCATCATACACAGTTTGTGATTTGTCTATCCCTGTACAAAGGACGCTTGAACTTCAGTGTGGCAGAATTTGCTCAAAGGCTCTTCAGAGAACCTCTGAAATCAGTCTGCCCCTCAGGCCATTAGTTTGAGACACCTTTGTTGAATTTTGTAGTAGTAGCTATTTCAGATTGTATGTGCAATAAGCATTCTAGATTTTTCTTACACATAGTTGTGGCAACATATGGCAATTCTTCTAAAGGAAAGGCTGTTAATTTGGTGGAAGAGATTTGTGACTTGACTGGTTAGTGGAGTGCCTGGAATGCTTTTCTGAACAGAAAAGTAAATCAAGATTGTGGAAGAAATAATGCACAGATAATTATTTTGCAATTATCTTTTTCTACAGCTTCAGGCCTCAATTATGTGGATTCCATGGAAAATACATGGAATAGAAATGTATGTGATACTCTTCATAATATGGATATTTAAATCCAGGAATTTACTATTTACACGGAATTATGCCCTGATCCAGTGGGCCCATGTTTTTACAGTGGTTTAAATATTTGCATTTAATGAGAGTGATAGCCTTCTTTTGGCATTAGTGAGGTATTATGCACCTGAATGGAGAGATGTGTGAGTGTGTATCTTATTCCCTTCTTCACCTGCCTCAGCTCTGATCATTTTTGAGACAGAAGTAGCATTGTTCCTTCTATTTGACCTTTAGCATTACTTCTTTAGTCAGTGCTGTTCATTTTGGATCTGGATCTCTACACTTCAGTATTTTAGTTACAGATTAACTAAAGTTACTTAATAAAGTTATTTCCATTTTTTTGAAAGCATATTTGAAGACATAGGACAGTAAGACACATCTGATTTTTTGCATCTCTGAGCAAATCACTCCAATACATGACAAGAAAAGTTTTATTTTTGAGAGGAGGTCAGCAGAAATTGAAGAAAACCAACTGTCATATCTTTCTGAGCTCTGCATAACTTGCTTGTTCCTGTGTCATTTTGTCTTAAATTGGAGAATAGCTTTCATGAGAATCATGGGTTTTTTTGTAACATGGGTCAAGAATAGTAAAATTTCTATTTTCTTGTTACTTCACATGACACAATTTATTAATGATTACCATCAACACAGACAATTCATTTTAAAAATTGATTCAAAGGTGGAATGCAAAATGCAGGATAAAAATAGTCAACATACACTGATTAAAGACCCTGAGAAACCTAATGTGGATAATCTATGGGTATAGATAACTTCATTTGCTATTCTTGCATATTTCTCAAATGGGAATCTTTGAGATCTGCTCTTAAAATTGCTTTTTATAGAATCCATAGGACCTCAGGGATCATATAGACCCAACCCCCCTGCCATGGGGACGAACACTTTCTACTAGACCAGGCTGCTCAAAGCCTCATCCAACCTGGCCTTGAACACTTCCAGGGATGGGGAGTCCACAGCTGCTCTGGGCAGCCTGTTCCAGTGCCTCACCACGGTCACAGTCAAGAATTTCTTCTTAATATCTGATCTAAACTCATGCTCAGTTTAAAGCCATTTAAAGCTTTGTCCTATCTCTACATGCTCTTATAGAAAGTCCCTCTCCAGCTCTCTTGCCAGCTCCTGTTAGGTACTAGAAGGTGCTCTAAGTCCTCCCCAGAGCCTTCTCTTCTCCAGGCTGAATAATCCCAACACCCTCAGCCTGTCTTCATAGGAAGAGTGCTCCAGCCTGTTTGGACAGTATAACTCTGTTCATGTTGTCTGTATTTTAAAGAGCAGTAAGCATCTGTGGTGTTACCCATGCAAAAATTAGTTTTCTGTTAAACCATCCTTGAAAAAATGTCCTTTCATTTACCTCCTGGGAGTAGTTTTTAATTAAACTAAACTTGCTTTTAAACTTAATTAAGCTTAATTTTAGTTTTAATTGAACTAAAATTAAGATGAAAACATTTAACTGTTGATGGGGCAAATCAAAGCAAAATCCTGTTATTTTTCCTAGGCCTATATTAAACCTCTTGATCAGAGGATATATTTTGGAAGTATACTCCTGAATGTCTCAGATACATTCAATATGTTCAGGTAGGTTTATTAATGGAAAAGTTTTGTGGAAAATAACAAAATTTAGCAGGGAATTCACTTGACTTCAGTTCTTACTGCTTTGGGCCTTCCCTCTGCTGCTGGGAACAAATGGGAAACAATAAAATTCACTAGAAGGGAAATTGCAATTTATCCACAAGTATGTTCATACTATATTTCTAGAATAACGGTTTCTATTCTGGGAGGCCTAAAGTGCCTTGCAGAGGCTGGAGATTATATTTCCTCTTAGAAATATTTAGGTTTAGCTCCATCATAAATTATTGGATGGAATGTTTTAGGTCAACATGAACTTTGAGAAACAAACATCTGGTTATTTTCATTTTTCTTATTAATCATAGGATTGATGTCCAGGTCTGTATGGTAACATATGTGAACGTACCTGTAACAGATGAGATACAGAATATGGGCATTTGTTAGGAAGGACTATATTTCAACACCATCAAAGTATATGGACTTTACCCTCTCCCCTGTAATTGCCCAGGCTGTAGCAGTAAAATACCTGGCTTGTCAATTGCTCTGTGCCACAAATTGCACACAAGAAATAAATTGCTGAATAGCAAGCAGCATGAAGGGTCTGATTCCTGAATCAGAAGGAGTCTTTCCATTGACATTGATAGCAGTTGGATTAGATCCTGAAACTGTAGTTACAATACGTGCTTGTTTGAAACCAGCAAATTCCATTACCAGGGTTTCTTGATCCCTGGGGCCCCCAGAGTCCAGGACTCTAATTGTTTCAGAGTCAGTGCTCACCCTGACCTCCTCTCAGCACTGGTTTTCTTGTTTTGCAAAGCAAATGAAATGTCTGATATTTTCCAGGCCACTCTCCTAAAAAAAAAAAAAAAAAAAAAGTTGCACAGTCTGGTGTTAAAACTGTCACTTCTGGTATTTGCTAAGGTGAGGTCTGTTTTAACAACACTGGGCTTGATTTTAAAGTGATGAACTGTAGCTGAAATGTGGTGAATATCCAGTTTCTAATCCTGAGTCAGACTTTGGTTTTCTTTTCTTATGGTTATTAAGTACAAATGGGTCAGAAAGACTTTGTTGGAAATGTCTTGTTTTTCAAATAGAGTGTTAGAAGAAGACATTTTTGCTCCAGGAAAGGTTGGTAGCTTCACCTGGGATTTAGGAAAGCCCAATGTCAAATCTCTGGACTGAATCATAGGAAACAGGGATTTGAGACAATGTTTCCCACATTATATGTATTGTCACAACTGCAGAGCAGTTAACTGCTTCTTGCACACACTGGACATTTTAGTGAGAGAATTGGATTGAGTTTGAACTGATAATACAGAAAAATGGTTTAATTGGTTGTTCTTGTTTTCAATTTTGGCAGAACAGGCATTCATGATATAAAACTCCCATTGCCTGACCTGTACTGTTTCCTGTACTACTGAATCACAGGTAGCATCTCTTGCCTGGGATCTTCTTTGTGTTGCAGTCCATGAGGCAGAAAAGGTCACCAGGAGAGGTGAATCCTCACAGAATTCTGCTCTGTTCAGGTTGCTACTGGCAGCAGCAATTGGCAGACTTTCCCTGCACATGAAACTCTTTATAGAAGCTGATGTAATTTTTTAATTTTTGTGGATCTTGAGTTGTTTCTAATGGTAAAAATTCAAGCATTCTTTTAGCTTTGAAGACTTTTGCATTTTAAACAGATATTTCAGAGGTGTCAGGTATTTCAGAGAAAAACAGTGCCTTCTCTTCAACAGTTCTGTTTTCACCTTTGGAGAGTAAAGTGAAAATCCTTTCTTGCAATACCTGTCCCAGATATTGAAGGGAAGGATAGTGAGTTTCCTTATGCTTGCTTTTGTTTCTGTCCCAGGTACAGTTACTTACAGAGGTACATAACAGAGCCACTGTCCTGCAGAGGAGATGAATGGCAGCCCTTGGTCTTGTACAGAAACTCTTTATTGGCAAATGAAGATGAGGAGACCTCTGTCCGTGGCAGTCTGGGAGAGTGGCCCCCCATGGGTTCATCTAAGACACCTTCTTTTAAAAGGAAATTATCTAATGGTATGAAAACTTTCCAGTTCTTGATCAGCTGTATTTTCTTTGTCTGTCTGTCTGGCAAAACTGCTGTATTTGCTCTTTTGCTTTGCTGTAGCAAATTTGCACGTGCTAAAATGTATTTCATGCTTTGCACTAGCAGTACAGTGCCCTGGTGTTTTGGATCTTGTGGACTTCCCAGTTTGAACTGTGGTTTTTGCCTTCAGCTTTGTTGTTGTTGATGGTCCCTTGATCACTCAATAGCAGTAAGGTTGGGTTGAGGACTCCAAGTGAGGAGAATTCAAGATTATCTGAATTCTGCTGTGTACTAACATCTGGCTTTTGTCTGAGCCACTGAGACTTGGTTGATTGCTTTTAATTGTTAATTGAATGGCATTGTTGCTTTAGGCCCTGTAGATAATTGAGACAGGAGTTGATTCATTTGATTCAGAAGTTGATTCAGATCTTAAGGCCAGATTATCTGGGCCAAATCATCTTCTAGGGTTTTTCTCTCTGTTGAGTTTCTAGGGAGCCTGTAAGATTATACTCTGACCTTAAAGAATTATACTTAGATGGGCTGCATCCAGGCTTTGGCAGCATTCATGGACTGCTAATCTGTAATAAAGTATTCACTGCATGGATATGGTGGGACATAGTTAAAATGTAATAATGCCATTATGAAAACAATTGCTTATAAAATGCTAAATGTTAAGGACATGTGCAGTTGTATGTGAAGGAAAGGAAATTTTTCCACAGTGTCCTTTAATTTCTTTCTTATAAATCTTCTTTTCAGTGACTTGCCTTCAGAGAGCTTTTCCTTTGTGTCCCCAAAGGCCCTCCTTTCTTGAGCATTATATAGACTCAGCAGTACTGATAGCAGTTATGGACCAGGGCCAAGTTCATAAATCTAGATTGCAAAAATGACCAGTGGGCAAATTAAATGCATTTTCTTTTAAGTGGCTTTTAGCTGTCTCCTTCAATAAAGGAATGCTTTGCTCCAGATGTCCTTTTGAGGTTGGCCCAATTGTTTCACTGCTGTGGGGAACGTACTGGAAATGTCCATCTCAGGACCTCTGAGGGTGAGGCTGAAGAATGACTGTGTTCCCTGTCTGTTGCAGGGTCTTTGGCTGAAACCAGCCAGACTGAAGCAGCAAGCAAAGCCCCAGAACAGCAGTGTGCTTCCCAGCTTCCCTCTGCAGTAGGGAAAAGCAGAAAGAGGCTGAAATCTCAAGAGATGTGCTTGCAGGAACATTTGCCATTCCTTTCTCCAGGAGGGCTGCGCAGAAAATACTGGTGAGAGTTTGGTGTCTTCTGGCATTGACACTTGGGGTCTCTCTATCCACCTCCTGTTCCTTGTAATACTTCATGAGCTAAGGGTGTGTGCCCCTCCTGTCTTTCTTAAGGGCTGTGTCCCAAGGACAGGTTGAGACTTTTTGTTTCTTTAGTCCAATGTCTACATTTGCTGCTTTGTCCTGCCACTGTCACAGGGTTTCTGTGCCTTCTTGGAGTAATATCAAGTGTGTAGAAAAAAAGATGAGGATGGAGGAAAATTCCCTGTCCCACTTCCTGTGGGACTGTCCAGATTGGAGATCTGTGGTGTTGGTTACACTCAGGCTGTTTGCTGCAGCCAGACAATAAGTGTTTTCTGCATCTCTGGAAATGAAAGAGGATTCTTGTCTCTGCAGATCTACTATTAACTACTAGGTGGCATTCTTTTAGAAAAGTGTTGGTGTGCAGCATGCAGACATGTCCAAGTGAAACCCCACACAACTTGGGTGTGAGAGAGGTGTTGCAGAAATAGGGAATCTGGGATCTACTTTTGAGCAAAGTTCTAAGTTGCAGTATTTTCCTTTAATTCAGGTAATTTATTGAGGTGTTAGGTGCCATTTCCCCTATTAATAAGTTAAAAGGTGAAACACAAATCCTGGGAAGATGCATACTTTTCCAGGGTTTGTTAAATGGACCTGGTGAGTACATGTAAAATAGAACAAAAATATATTAAACATGAAGGTAGCCCCTGCTTAAATCAGTGTTTTGTTTCTGAACTACTTTATTGAAAATTCCTCATACTGGGAAATTCTGGGCCAGTAACTTTAGGCTACCTTACATGGATATCAGCAGCACATCTTACTATGTGAAATACACTGCCTTAAGCACAGTTGTGCCACGTGCAGCCTCTGTTATGACATTTCTCAAGACTTAGCTATTTTTTGGTTTGTTTTTCGTTTCCAGCAAAGATGAAGTTAAGACAGAAGATGTCTCTGAGGAGGGTCCAGAAGAAGATGCAACTGAAGATGTAGATGTTGTTGGTACAGACCAGGTAATTCTGGCTGGTTTTCCAGCTCTGAGGACACTAGTTGGGGTGGGTGAATGTCAGGTCAGTCTCCTGGGTAGCTATGTTGCAGCAAAGGGGGTTGCTCTTTTGTGGCCCTTTTCAGGATGAGAAAAGAGGGATGTCCTCTTCCCTTTCCAGCTGCAACTGTAGTTTCCTTCTACAGCTCAATCTGCATTTTAGAGGCAACCCTTATTGTATCATCTAGACTTCCTTAGGTCACTCATAAGGATTGAATGTCACTTAGGATGCATTAAGAGGAGTATCCCTTTTCTTTTTTCCCATCCTGTGAAGCTTCCTTAGTAAAAGCCATTTGCTGCAGTTGCTTCGTGTTACTGACACATTGCAGACATTGACACACTGCTGCATGGCCTGCAGGGCATATCTGCTTCAGAAATGGTATTTGCATTATGCTCTTTGGATTGAAAGACTCAGAATGTGTCTGATCACTGGACAGCCCTGGGCTCTTGCTGGAGTATCCCATGTTTCCTGCCCTTTTCCAGTCAAGGCTGTTGGGCAGATCAAATTGTTCCCAAACAAACTGGGGATTTGAAGGGAAGCATGAAACCATTGTGGGCTTGGAGTGGCAACCAGCATAGCCAGGGGATTGTCTCATGGGCACTGATTGCCTTTGGGATCCAGGTTTGGCAGAGCTGCAGCTGTCTGCCTGGGTCTCAGCTCAGCCCTGGACTGGATCCTTGCAGCAGGGAAGGACTTTTAGCCCTTTGGGCCAGTGGAGTGCCAAGACTCACACAGGATATTGTACAGCAGGATCTTATGGAATGACTGTACAAGGGGTGGGGGGAAAAGAAAGGCCCTGATTTTTCCTGTGCTGCAGCTAATCTTAACCCTTTTGCCCCCTCAAGGTTTCTGTGTCAGCCACTACAGGGGGCTGAGAAATTCCTTCAGGTTTTTCTCCTGTATTTCTTCCTGGTCTTTGCACTTCAGAACATTACTCAGTGTTTGGCAGACAGTATTTTTGCAGTGAGTCAGGCAACCCCTTGATTTCCAGTGACTCTGGTTATCTGGGATCCAACAACCACATTCAGACTTTGCATGATTTTTGTCTTTTTAAAGGAGTTCTTGCTGTAAAGTTCAGCCAAACATATGGTGGGCATTTATTTTTAAAGAGGACTAGAAGGAAAAAAAAAAGGGACTTCTACCTTTTCTTTCAGTCTTACGCATGTTAAAATGTAGACAGTTTGGCCCATGTGCTTCAAGCAGCTCCTACTGAAGATAGATAATAGAAGAATTTAACTCTGTGGACAAAGATCAAAGCCATACAGAAATTGCACTACTTATGCAGTATGGTGCCTTTCCTTTTAGTGCCTTTTCTGGGCTTTTTAGGGTATGGAAATGCTTCTTTCCTTTAGTGGAAGCTGCAGTTCATTGTAAGAGCTAGCTCCATAGCCAAGCTGCTGAACAGTTAGATGCTACACTCATTCCTTATGAGCTCTTACATGGTGTCTCCTTCATAGTACAGGACTGACCTAACCTCTTTTTTTCTTGTGATGTAGGACAGTTAAGGCACTGAGAGGATGAACAGAAGTGAAGCACAAGCCACATTTTTTCTGCAAATTATTTAACTTGTCAATGTGGTGTGAGAGGATCAACTGAGGTGGCAGGAGACATGGATCCAGTTGTCTCTGTGCCCATGGGCAACCATCCAGAACCAGTTTGTAGCACTGTGGCTCACCATTGCTGGCTGTGGGTGTTACTGAGGTGGCTGCTGCAGTTCCTAGGGCTGGGCATTCTGAGCATCATTACTCACCTGCATCCTGATCCTTGATTCTGCCTTGGAAAAGCTCTCAGCTGAAGAATTGGAATCAGGGTGTTGACAAACACTGAGTCAAAGACACAGGTGAGACAAGACAAGCTTGTTTGAAGCATGTGAGGGCAGTGCTCTGCTGCCTGTGTTCTTTACCACTTGAGATAACCAAATGGAGATCTATGAGTTTCCTTGCAGCCAGCACAGGGAAGAAAGGGGCCTGGCTCTACTGTGAACATTGGCACCTGCTGGGTGATGGCAAATGCCACTTTCTGCCTGTAAAATGGGAAAACCTGGATCAATCAACTGAAAGTATTTCTAAATTGCATCACTTAGAGAAATGTGGTTACAGGTCTGGAAGCATCAGGACATGTTCCTGGGAAACTTTGTCAAGGCTTCAAAGTATCCAAGAAAGAAAGAAAGAGTGGACCAGCTGACTATTTTCCTCTGGAAGAAGTCCTTTTCATACAGTGATCATGCAGTGTTTACTTAGAAAAAGCCTGGAAAAACAATGTAAATGGACTGTAACTATGGCCATTCAAAAATAGGGGTTTTTTTTTGCATTAAGAATTTGCAAATGATCTTCACTCAAGAGTGTTTCAGTGGCTGGGGAGTGTGGGCTGCTTTCACTGACCCTTCTCACTGCTCCCTGGAATTGTACATTTCAGTAATCATATCAGCTTTATTTTTTATATATATACATATATATATTTTGGATTGTATCTGTGTAAAATAAACTACAGAACTATTGCTATCCATTGGTACTGTGTAAGTGTTGCTCCCACACTGTGTCTGGAGAAAGGGCAGCAGTGTGTGCTGACCTTTGCACTTGTGTTATTCCACAGGCTGAGTAGGGAGTTCCTATGAAGATGGAAGTGAAAGCCATGACTCTTGCCCAGGTATTGGGACAGGGAAGTGGCCACAGTGAATCCATGCTTTTCCTTGTGATAGTTGGGTGTGTGCAGGCTGACACAAGGCAGGTACCACTCCCCACATAATGTGGCTCCCAGGTTCCATTAGTAACTCCCCCTGTGTGGGCTGGAGTACTCCTGTGGGAAGAAAAACCACCCAGAAGCTGATTGCTTTGCAGATGCAGCTTGTTGTAATGACCCAACCAGATGCATACCTGTGTAACTCATCCTATTGAACAGTTCTTTAGTAGTAAGACATGAATTGTGTGCAGTGTGTAAAAATTAGAACATGTTAAATTACATGTATGAAAATCTTTATTTGAAAATACAAACATGTTTTTTAAACATTTTAAAAGATCTACACTGCAACCAAAAAAATAACTTACATCTTTTTGTACATTTTTTTCCCAACAAAACCTGCTTAACAGTTAAGAGTGAGGCAACAATTTCAAGCTGCTGTGACACTGATGAATATCCATGGAATGTGTCAATAGCAAACAAGCAAAGGGGAGGACAGACAAAAGCACTGAATGCCCACAACAAATTAGTGCACATTACTGATCAAGTAACATTTATACAAAGGATTTTAAAAAATTGGTTCCTTCTGCATGAATTAACACACCCATTTTGGATCAAGTACGAACACTCAGACTTCATTGTTAAATAATCTTTCTTATGATTAACATCAATGAAAAGACTGAAGTTTAAAAGGGCATGCAAAATTAAAGTTGGGGCAAACAAGGACTACACAGAGAAGAAAAACAACTTGTCTTGGGGGTTGACTTTAGTGTATTTTACTGATATGCACAGCTTGTCAAACAAAACTCTGCTTGTAAATGAGTGTTGAACTGTGCACTCATTGTCATGTCTCTTCCTTGCCAAGGCATAAAACCTAAAAGAGGGCCATCTATGAGCACGAGCACATTGCAGGTGTAAATTGTCTCTTTACTTCCCATACCAGGACAAAAATACCTGCTCACAGGTGAGATGGAGATGGTCAGTGCACCACACATCAACTTCAAGAGAATGATACAGTTCTCTTAAAAAACAGTAGATTACTTTTCTCATAAGTCAAATATTGTTATTCTTCCAAAAAGGAATTATGCAACATCTGTAAATAAATATTTTAATCTATTTTACAAACGATAAACTATTGAATAAATACAAAAATCTCATCATTCCATATAAATGCATTTCTTTTACTTAAAAGGTAGAGTAGTGATTAGATATTTTTAGCACAAAACTAAGCTGACTTCCTGGAAACAAACACCACTGAAACATATCAGTGTGTAGCAGACCTGCTGCAGACTGTCCCTTCTCTTCTGCAAGTGCTGACCATAAGTCATCTCTACTCAAAAACCTCATCATAGTCATATTCATCCAAATCTACATCAGCCAGGTGGGAAGGCATTTCAAAAAATGGTCTTTTCTCCATTTGATACTTTAGAATACTGGCCTTCTGATGGTCTACAGGATTCAGTTCTGCTTCATACCTAGAAGACAAAAAAATAGAAAAAATAAAATTAAAGTGTCTAATAACAATGCCAGGGAGTGCCTAAATACATGGCAGGAAGAGCCTACTTTCCAATATTTTATAATAAAGAAACAACCAGAACAGCACCAGGGTTCCATAATAATTCCCTGAATTTAAGTAAGCTTACTCTCCTATCACATGCCAAACTTTCCAGTGTAAAATGCAGCTCTACCAAAAAGATTTAAAGCACACACTGCTCCAGTGGAGAACTTGTAGGCTAGAAATAGTCAAATGCAAGACTAAGTACTGGCCAGAAACCTTTCAAGTTCTTTTCAAGAAAGCTGAAGACAGGCTTAGTTAGGAGGAACAAAATACAACTGCAGTAGGTATGATAAAAGAGAAGGGATACTGGATTGAGGGTCTTACTGACATGTGCACAAGCCCTGGGAAGTGATAGCAACTATGCTTTTAAGCAGATGCTGGAAAGCAAAACCCAGCTGTTAACCCAGAAATTATTGATAACCACCTGCTGCTGATGCAGATGAATAGATGGCTAATGAAATGTAAGTTTCATTACTAATGCAAGCCAGTGAAGGCTGATATTCAAAAAAGGTTAGCTTCAACACTTGAGGTGGGATCAATCTATAATTCATAGCTTTTTAAAAATCCCATGAAGTCTCTGTGGAGATTTATGGTAGCAGAGTACAAAACTGACCATTTCCTGGGTTAGGGTGACTCAGGTTCATGCATGTCTTCCCAAGCACTACTGAATTTCATCACATGCTTTTTTCCATCTACTTAACAGGACTGTGCAGAGAATGAGCCTGAGATACTGCAGTTCTTGTTCTTTAAAACTGCTTTAAACATAAAGGCATTATGTGCTCCTTTCAGAGAAAGACACAGGGAAAAGAAGAGTTAAATACTAAGAATCCACCATGAAAAGAAAACTGGGTTTCTCCCATGAATTCACCCTTAATCTAAACAGAAAACAAAAGTCATCTTAAGGTTCAATTCACTAAGTTAAGATTTAAAAACAAGGGCTTGTAAAGAGGTACATATTGTAGAATAAGAGTTTCACATATGTACTTGGTAGCCTCATACACTATTAATTGCATATTTTTGAGAAGGATGTGTTTATTCTGTTTAAATGAATTATAGAGGTGGTGAGGCCCTACTTTAGTAGAGAAGATTAATATCAACTGTCTTGCTGCATCCTTACCCATCATTCCACTGGTCATTTGCTGCCTCTTCTGCTACCAAGATATCATACTCTTCAGCAGCATATTTCTCCCAGTCAGAGACTTCTTGACTTTCACCTTCACCATCCTAAACAATCACATTGCATGTTATACAAAAGAGTATCAATTGCTAAGCACATGGCTATAAAGACTTTGAAAGCTTCATACTCACCCGCAACATGGAGAACTGATCCTTCTGTTCATGGTCAAGGTATTTTTCAATGTTGAAAAAAGTATCAAAGAACACATTTGTCAATTTACATCGCTTTAAATCATGCAGAGTAATTTTTCCTGTAAAGAAGATAATTTGAGATAACTTTTCTCAAAAGTGGAGGAACCAAAAGATACATTATCATTAATCATCACTGCTCAACGACATTTGTCACTGATCCTCAATGCAGTGGGATAGATGCAAACAGATGAAATAAGCACCTAGAGATGTGTCCTTCAAAGAGCACAAAACTTTCAAATGGTTCAGATATTCTTCCTTGCTGTGGTTGACACACCCCACAGCCTGTCAGTATGTCGGAGTGAGATGCAATCTACCTCCCTTAGCTATTAAAAATCATTTAGTTTAAGCTTCCTCAGCAGACAGAAGTCTCCAGTGAGTTAGCCATTCCTTTCCATGGAGTGCTTGGGTATCAGGTAGGAATCTCCTATGGCAGCAGCCCTCTCTCTTGCCTGATTTGAGCAGACAAATGTATGACAGATGACAGTGTGTGACTATGCTTCATATAGATGAATTTTTCATACAGTCAAGGTTGCCACACTTGTCCAGTCTGATCAATATTTACTGCTTGAGAGGAAAGCTAAATGCTCAGAGGTGTTTTGTTTGATTTTTATAGTGTGATACTTTAAAGACTCAAATCAATGGATGTGTTAAGCATTAGAAGTATTTGTCAGGTTGCTCAGAAATGTTACCCTATTTCAAAGCTGAATATTGAAGCTTCTGCAGAAAGGCTAAAAAATATGAGATACACAAGGGAAGACAGATGACTTTCCTTAAAACTCCCCTGTATTGATTCACCTGGAATAGAGACAATCTTCCATTGTTAATCAAATAGGAGCTAACTGAAGATGTTGTGGAAAAGTTTAATAAAAGCCAGACTTGGAACAGTATTTCCTCAGCATACTGTCCCAGCCTCTAACAAAGTGTAACTCAAGGACATCACAGGGAAGCAAAATCCAAATCCCACTTGTACATGGTTGCCACGCTTGCATCTGTCATGAAGGGCCCCAGTGTGTTGTGCCTGGCCTGTAGCTGGTGCTCCAGGAGGACACAAATCCCAGTGGCACCTGTGCTGTATCTGTCAGACCCACACAGATGTCTGGTGCACTGCACCATTGCAAGTGGCAGCAGCTCTCCTCCACAACCAAGCAATGATTTGAGTCCCAGTTACATAAGCTCCCAGTTTAACTTAAACTCCTATATTTGGTTCATTGATTTGCTCTCCAGTTTCTCTTTATTGTAATGGGAGCTTAGACACGTAACACTCATGTAGATGACTACCACTGTCTCTCAAATGCCAACAAAACAGGAGTAAAATTTGAGAAATTAATTCAGATATCCAGAAATTAAAGTTTGCTATTTTGTACACAGAGCATTCTATAGAAACTGTATCACAGTTTAACCATGACTTCATGAAACTGTCTTCTTTTTCAAAGTGACAAAGTGAAACATCAGTTTACACTGCTAGTTTTTTGTATTATAAAAAAAAGATTTTTCTTTATCCACCTTTTAAACATAATTCAGTTTTTACTAAAAAGCAAAAACCAACCCTTCTCAACTGGCTTTCATTTTTGTTACCCTGAATAACTCATCTTGGTTATGGTTGATAGCCTGCTTTTATCGTACTCATGATACAGAGGATATACATCAATCTTGTTTCTTTTTAAATGCAGAACAGAAGGATTATTATAGATGCTTTCAGAAGCATAACATAGGACTAGAAAGGAACTACTGAGCTCAGGAGGTGATTGTGAGCAACCATTTAACATAAATGTGCTTCTCAAAGCTTGCCTTGCTTCATTTTAAATGCCCCTAGCCCCCATGCATTACACAATGTTAGTCTATTACTTCATTCCACTGATAGCAGGGATGGAGCTGTCAGATGAATCACTTAATATTCCTTTTTCATTTACAACTTTTCAATCAGCCTCTAGAGATGAGTTTTCACTAAGCAAATCCATTTAAACTTGTTTAAATAAGAATATCAAGCTTTAGAACTAGCAAGTTCTAGTTTTGAGCCATTTCAATTCTCTCAGCATGCAAAAACCACATCTCAATAAATGAGAAGTGTCTTAAAAAAATTAAGTAAATATTATTAATACTAGAAAGAAAGTTACTAATTGGTTGTCTAACCATAATTGTATAGAGCATCATGTTCACTTCTTAAGGTTTTCTCAGGTATAAAATGCAAACTGAAGTTTCATCAGCTAAAGATGATACAATGTCAAATACAGGAAAGTAGAAATGCAGGTCCAGGAAAGTTCAAATGCGTGTAAAAAACAGCCAAAAACTCAGAACAGGTTATTCTTCTGTTAATTTTAAGCTTCTTGTCATGAATTTCCTAAGGGCAGCTTAGGCTTCTAATGTAAAATAAGTCAATACTGGTCTAAGAGACAAACACTTCAGAAACTGTTCTCTTCAGAGAAACTCAATTAAATGAGTACTGGAAGAGGTGAGAAATGGATGAACTATCAGAGGTTTTCCTGAGAGCCTCACCTCAGCTAGATAGTCACAAGGCTTTACTTAAGACTAAATGTGGCAACAAGCACAAAATGAAAGCTGACAAGGAATTTCAAAGCAGCATATTGCATTTTAGTATGGAAAGAGTGTCTGCCTGCTGTTGGATGACTGATTATTAAGCTTTAACTGACTTCAGTGAAAAGACAACCTCAAGGCATTTTATTTATATGACCAACCGAGTGCTCTTAAGGCTGCACTAACTCCTAAATCCAGAGAAACAGAAGTTATAGATGGAAAAGGAGTTTATTACCTTCATGTTGTGGCTTTACAAGATCCAGCATCTGGCACAGACAGTCTTCAAATGGCAAAGGTTCTATGGCCATGTTATCTAACTTTTGGCACTGTTCTTCATAAAAATATTCCAATTCATACATAGACAAAGCACCATCCCCATCAAGATCCATGCAGCGGAACCAGTATTCAATGCTGAAATTCAGTCATTAACACCAGAGAGACAAACTTACTACAGAATTTCAAGAATTCATGTTGTCTGTTTCAAAGGCAAACTAGACATAAAAGCACATTCCACTAACCCATGGAAAGTCATTAAACACCACTTAATGTGGTCAGAATTGCTTGTATTTGTTAGGCCACTCATCATTGCATTTGAAAACATTTGTTAATGGTGTGAAGGAGAAGACTAAAACACATGGTTTTACATAAAAAAAAAAAAAAATGGAAGGGAGACAATGAAAGATTGAAATGTACATGAAAATTTCAGTATTTTGGGTATGTTCCCATACTGAACAAGGTACTAACATGTCACCTGATAGTTTTTTATCAGTATCATACAGCTAATAGTAGCTGCACAGCTTCCCAAAGGCACTGGCATCATGAAACAGCTGCAACATCCTTAATATATAGCTTTGTTCATAAATAGGCCACACACAATTTATGAAACAATTACATTGAATTAGCCTCTTAGAAGTCATTAAAATAGCCTTCTACAGCTACAACAACAGGAGACAGTGATAAACAAGGACACTGCATAGAACTGAGCCAGTTTTCCACTCGTGTTTTTATAGTTTAGCTTCTTCCATTAGAGTTGCAGCTGTTCATCAGTGGTCCCCATTTAAGGTCTGGAAAAACAAAGTCAGTCTTTATTTCTGCTGAAACAAATTCATTCTTACCTAGTTGGTGTTTTCTTGTCCTCTTCAGATATCAAAAACCAGACAAAATCAGCATAGCTAATCTTTCCATCTTTTTGTGCTTTTCTCCCTCTTGAAACCCAATGAGGAAAAATATAGAAAATTTATTTTACAACATGTAGCTTTTACTAACCAAAATTAAAGATTGTTCTCCTTGTTGGTATTAACTATTTACTCCTAAACAATCCAGTGTTCAAAAAGTGCTTAACTGTTAACAGAAGAGCCATCTCAAATAATTTTTGATGATATATACAAGTACATATGCTTTTTAGAATTTCTATTCAGGTAGAAATGATGAGAACTTAAAAGCTTTACAAAACTTCACTAATTAAAAGTTTTTGAATGAATATATGAAGATAAAAATGAAATAGGTATATTCAGGAAGTGTCCATGGCAAGAACATAATTGTCTGTTTCTAGTCTCATAACTGCAGCAACTGAGTAAGTTGCACATAGTCAACCTGTCTAGTAAAAAGTCAGGTAGGCAGTTCCTAGATGTTACATTTCAATAATTAAATTCATATTTTGCTGTTCTATCTTCAAGATGGCTAGGAAAATATACCATATGTTTTGTCTTGCCCAAGAAACTCAGATAAAGGAGTAAGCTCTAGACAAATGCCTGCTAAGTCTCTAATTTCTGATTTTATTTCTGTTTATCAGTTGTTTTCTATTGCAGATACTGTGCTTGGAAACATTTCAAAAATGAATAAAATGCCAGAAATACAAAAGAGGAAGTCAATCCCAAGGGGAGGAATGAAGAATGACTGTCAAAACTGTGAATTAACTCAGCTGGAAGCATTTTTATAAATTCATTGATGCAATAAGCATTGATTTTACAGTTAGTACTTAAAAGCTCAGTTCTCCTTGAACATTTTGCAGATTTGAGGGATGGAAAAAGAATGATACTAACATCTCTTCCTTCTTCATTCCCAGTCCTGCTAAGTCATAGAATATCCAGTGGCAAATGTTCATATGGGTAAAGAGAATGAAGAACTTGAAGTGTGCCAACAATTCCAAGACCATAGTAATACTACTAGAGTTTAAACTACTATAGTAAATCTTGAAATTGACTGCTCCTTTGTGAAGGTATTCCCTTGGAATACCACACAGTTTAACAAGTAAAAATTAAATTGGATTTAGATCAGCATACAAAGCAAGTACCTTGTTACTGCTCCTGAGAAGATGCGCTCAATCATCCTATTGGAAATTGCTGTGAAGAAAGGTTTGAAACAGTGTCAACTCTATGCAAGTTATTTTTGCTTTATGTTGTTGAAGAGTTTACTGGAACTCTCCTCTTATATTCACAGATCAAGTGTAGTGTTCATTAATCCCTTTGAGTCCTTTTAGAGAGGATCACTTAACACAAAGTCTCCAAAGCAAAACTACAACCACCCAGCTTTGAATTCAAACTTAATGCAGAAATAGCAATAAAATTGCAATACAAGTAATAAAATTGGCTGATTAATAAAACTGTATTTCCCACTTCTTTGACAAGTAAATCATGTTTTCCAGTGGCATTAATTTTTACATGACCTTGGCAAAGAGCCAAAACAGAGCTGGTACAATCACACATAATAAACATACCTTACTGATTCTGACAGGGGTCTATTTTTGACATGGTTTTGACCCATGCTTCTATTTTGAAAGCATTTCAGGGATTTTAGAGACATGTCTGAACTGAGCACTACCTTTGTAAAGGATATTATCCTTAAGAATTTGCAAAACTGAATTGCAGGTGGCACTATATTAGTTGTGCTTTCTAAAATGTATTAACTTAATTGAGCAACTACTCAAATGAAAGTTTTCCTTTCTTGCTGTGCTAAAGCGTAGTCAAACTTTAGCAGGCAAATTTTCAGAAGCAATCAGAATTAATTGTCTTTATCCTTTTTAACGTGGGATAATACTCCATAATCACTTGGTGCTTAAGTAAGCCTTCCAGTCCTGAAAGGAACACTATTAAGATGGACATGAGGCATCTAAAAAGAGCTCCTAAAATTCCATACAAGCTACAAGAATATTTAAAATAGGAATAAGTGTGCAAGACTAAGAATCACAGTCATTGCATATTATACATGCAGCAAATGTAAACCTGCTAACTAGTGGTAAATAGTATTAAACCACACTGCAGCTGAGTTAGCAAAACTCCAAAATAAGGCAAGTACCTGAAGGTATGTTTGTCTTTTCTGCTCTTTCCATACCTTGCCATAAAAGTCATGCTACTTGAATAATATCAGTAAAATGGATTGTGCCCAAGATAACAGCCCAAAACTGCCAAATAAAACCATTTATAATACACCAACACTTAAGTGATATTTTCTCTACTTTGTCAAGATCAGAATTCAAATTCAGAATTTTCCTTAAATGTGGTATTTGTAGATGCAAAGTAGCATCACAGATGATTTGTCCTGCTTTAATTCACCAAGTTGGCAGGACCAGCTACACCAACAGACTGATGAAACCAGCCCTGGCATTAAACCAATTCCTCAGCTCAAAGCTGACAGGTCATTTAATACATGCAAACAAAGGTGCTTCATTTGTCATACCATAATCATTATGTCGTGCCAAATCCTTCCGATCAATATACAGGTCATGGTCTGTATCCAGCTCCCAAAATTTGCAATAGATAACATAAAAGTGTTCATATGAGAAGTACTCTGTCAGCTGGTTAATATCAGGTTCCTCTTCCAATAATGCCACATTCTATTATCAGAAGGATAAACAGAACACATTAAAGAGTTTGTAAGATACTTATTTGTTGAATGATCTGAGTTCTCATAACCATGTTAATATCTCGTGCTATTTCTGTGGAATGATATTTGTTTTCAGGGACAATGCACACATACAGTGTGACAGTGAAACTGAACACACACAGCAGAACATGAATGCACTCACAGAAGAATGAGTAGATCCAACCAACCTCTACTATACACATTTATATGTATATAGCTCTAGATACAAAAAGTTACATTTAAACATATTCTAATATATGAGAATTAATGCAATTGGGTCTTCACTACATTTTGAAAAGGAAGAAATGCTATTTATGTTACTCCCTTATGCCTTTAGTTAATGCAGTTTTAAAACTTCTAGAAATACCTGTCTTGTAAAATTTTAGGTATTAAATACCTGCAAAAAGTTGCTTTTCCTGAGCTCATTACAAGTTATTTTCCCAGACCAGGACCTATTTACAGTATAAAATATTCTCTGTATGACCTGCAAGAAAGAGATAATGGAAAAAAAACTTTAGCTATGGTTATTAAATATCTGTCCAAATATTTCTCAAAGATGTCTTAGTACAGCTGCATTAGAGAGCACCACCTTTCCCTTAGTTCTATTGTTCTCATCAGTTAGAGCTTCTCTTGTATCATATTATCCACTATCCAAACAATGTCTAAATTTACATCTAAACTCATCTAGATAATTTCTATTTCAATGTTGCAGTACCTCTATCTCACTCAGTAATGCTCAGAATACTCATATGCTATCCAAAATATGTATAGTGGCAATTTCACTACATCAAGTCTTCCAGATATAATCTAATGAACCCATTAATGTATCTTATTACTCAGATTTAAAGACCTGCATTTCCTATAAGACTGTTTTACTTCATAATTGAATTTGCAGAAATAGAATTGGGACTGTTGAAGAAGCAACATCTGCTGTACTCTGATCCTTCTGAAGTCTACAAACACAACAAATCTACATCTGACAGAAATACTTCTTGCAGGTGCAAAGAGAATGTTTTTCCCCATTTAACTTCACTCTGGAAATTCCTTGCAAAATAACCCTGTTAACAGCATTAAAAGTAGTACCTTGATATTTTCCAAGTGAAGGGAGAAAAAAAAAAAAAGAACTAGGCATCTTTCTTGCATAGATTTTGTGCCATGACTAATACTGGAACCAGAAACATCCAGTTGAGTACCCAACACTTTTGTTTAAATAAATTTTACATGTACATCAACTTGATGATCTAATAGGTCTTTTCCAAACTAATGGTTCTATGGCTATTTGGGACAACTCATGAATTCAGTATAATTTTTTTGGGTTTCATTTACAAACTAAAGACTTTAAAATATGCTTTTTCTGCTACTTAACTGAATTCAGTATTCACCTCAATTAGTGTGAATTAAGACAACCAGATGTATATTTCAAGTCATTCACCACTAAGCCAAAAACAAAACAAAATACAAAACAAAAAACCCAGACAAAACAACTTAAACATATTATGAACTATAACTGCTCAACTGGTGATTGATTATATCTGCTAATTGGCAAGACTCAATATTGCATGTGTAGTCTTCCATTTGCAAGAGAACAGTTACTAACTAAAATTCCCATCTCTTTAGGAACCACTTTCCCACAATTAATATGTCCTCCCAACTACAGGGTAAGCTTCTATTGCTTCAGATTTTAATTGCAGTAAATCAATAGTTTAATTTAACCAATCATTTTAAAATTACAAATAGAAGAGTAATGTAGTGATGAAGTTTTGAAAGAAAGTTTAAACTGTAGAGCAGCAAGCTCCTCAGTTTTTACTTCAAACAAGAACAGCTGGTTCAATGACTGCAGACAGAAGAATAGATTACCCTGCTTCTGAAACTTAATTAACTTAATTCTAATTGTGAGTTTAGGGAAGGCCCATTTTTGGCTTATACTACAAAGCAATTTTTTCTAAAAAGGTTTTTGCCTTAGCTTTGCAACTTAATCCATCTGCATGTCATTATCTCATCTGTTATACATTTAACTGGTCTAAAAATAAAAACAAAATTGAATGTTTGGTAAAGACAACTGGGAACAGACTTAAACTGTTTGCTAAAGTCAACTAATGCAGAGTATAAGCAAATTGTCAGAGAATTGCCTTTACTATTCTGCAGAGTGGTTTTTCAGAAGAGAGAAGAAATGGTGCAATACAGAGACTATAATTTCAAGAACTCATAGTTCAGGTATGCATCTAACACATCCTGGCAGAATAAACACAGTATCTCCTTTGTCACAGCAAACATTTTAAACTTATTTCAGCCCTATCTTGGCCATATGTAACTGACCTGACCACTAGACTAACCAACAAACCTATACCATATCTTAGCAGACAGAGCAGATTGCTTTCATGGCTAAAGAGATGTGTGTAAAGTACATGCATACACACATGCATATTTGTAGGCATATATAAAAACCCAGCAGAAGAATGGCTCATTTGGTTTGCAACTGGAAGTGTCCTTTAGATAAACTTAATGTAGCAAGATGAAGGTAAAATAGGTAAAATAATCTATTACTATCATTACTAACTTGCAAGACAGAATTTTAGAAGACTGTAACAAGCTACATTGGTTAAAGCATCGTGCCAAGGCTGTGGGTTTGATCCCTATATGGACTCTATTCTTGTGGGTCCCTTCCAACTCAGAATATTCTGTGATTCTGTGACAAGTTATGCTATCCTAAAATATGACAAGAAAAAGGCAGAGTGCTCTTGCATTTCTTAATCTGCAGAATGGCATCCCAAATATTGTTGATTTTTTCATACTAGTTTACTTTTTGATCTAACACAAAACTTTTGATTAAGCACCAATTTCTGTTAAAGACTACACTAATTTTTGTCAAATACTTCCAGTACTAATTTATTCAATATTGCTAGACTCACAACTACTCAAATAAGCTGTTTTTGGAAATGTAACTGGAAACGGCAGGATCTTTTCTTTCCTAGTATTTTTCAGGACAGGCAGCAAGCTTTCACAGTTTTAACCAGAGCAGTCTTTGATACAACCAAGAATCCATTAAGAAACAAATGAACTCACAGGCAGGACAATTCCTTCAATCACAACTGACAACAAAGTCCTGTGAGCTCAGGTAATCATTATAACAAGAAGCAAAACCTAATGCAGCAGGAAATACTTTATAGGCCAGCAGGTCTCTGTAAGAAGGATTCAACAAACAAAACCCAAATGCTCTCAAAAAAAAACCTTCACAATTTTATCCTGCGTCAAAGTATAAGATGGATAAAAGATGATCAACACTGCATGTTTTGGGTTTTTTTTTTTTAGAATATTCATTAAGCTAGTTTTCACATGCACAAAGAAAGTGCATGTAATTCTGAAGAATTTTAATCTTTTGAGACTTCAGTGAAATCAACTGTCTAGTCTACAGTTGAGAAACTTTAATGTCACTGATTTTTCTCTTGGGTATAGAACAAATACTTCAGTCACATAACCCTAGGAAGACAGAAATGAAACTTTTCATGTATAAAATCTTCCTTGGAAGAAAAGTCCCCAGAGAGAAAAGTGGCAAGCAGCTTCAATATTATCATTATTTCACTTAATACAGAACATAATCATATTAATATAGATGTTTCATTCAAGATTTCATTTAATTAATCCCAGACTAAGATCAAGATTCTAATGAATGCAGTCTACAGCCACAATCTAGTGTTTAAGATAACAGCCTGATCTTCATTCAATGTTCATTAACTTATCTGACACTATTACAGTTCACTGCTTCTCTTACTAGTATTAAATTCAGCAATTCCTTACAAATGTTAAGAACTATCATGCTTAAGAAATACTCTTTTTCCACAAGATTTCTAGTTATATAGAAATGGAGACTGACAGCCTGCTCTAACTTTACTCTTCCCAAGGGAAAAAGATGCTTAGACATATTGACTAATCTTAATTTTGATTTTCTCAGTTAACCAAAACAGATACAAATCACTTACTGTTGTAATATACCGAGAATGGAATTCAGATGCTTCTTTTAAAAATGAAAGGCCTGGATGACTATTCACCACATCCTACAAAAAAAAAATGGAATAACAATATCTCAAGGAGTATTCATTAGTGACCATATAATACAATCAGCAAAGAATAGCACACCTGCTTTCTTAAACAAAACAGTTCAAATTAACTACCACAATCATTACTGACAAATAACCCTACAACCCTTTTTAAAAATAAATTTATCTTTTAAATAAATCAGATCAACAAAAGCTTTTCTTTATTTTAGAAATATTATAGTATTTTCTCCTATATTTTAGACAGGCTGAGAATTTGGACTGCTGACTGTCATAGCCTGCAATTCTGTGGCTAAGATTCAGTAAAGTCCATTTAGATTTTATTCAGTCATTTCTGTAGGTGGTGTTTGCTGCTCTTCCAACAAAGATTTACTAGGCTTTGGAGGGCAAAGGAGAAGTGGGATATGAATTCAAAGGCCTATCCTGACTTAAACAACTTTAACTGCCTTTTGAAACACAAAAGATTCCAATACATGTGCTATTCCTACAATCAATTTTAAATCATGGTGCTTAAAAAAGATCTCACCTTACACAAAATGGTTAACTGTAAACCAAGTCACTCACTAGCATCTTAGTGGACCATGCAAAGTAAGTTATACTAAATATTATCAATAAACTTTAATGATGACCATGGAAAAGTATGTTTAGTTCAAGCAACTCTGGCCTTTGCCAGTTCATCATTTTGTTGTGTTCTCAGAAATAGTTTCAGTTGCAATTTACTTGTAAAAAAGGAATGAAGTCTTCTTGCACCAAGTAGTTACATCCAGGGTTCATCAAAAGGTGAACAAACTTCGCAGCATCATCATAGCAGGTCTGAAGTACTCTGAAATGTAAATGTTTGCATTTAATATTCTACACAGAAAATTACTCATGCTACCTCATGTAGGCATCCTAGAACAAGGCCTATGAAACAATACTTACTCAAAAGTTCATTACAAATGTCAAACCACGCTCCAAGTGAACTTATCAAAGAAGAAGTATCTCTTAAATTTATGTTAGAGGCAGGTACACCATGTAATCAATTACATGAAAGGAAATTTAAAATTAGCATTAGAGAAGAATAAAAAGTATTTTTGTCCAGAACTGGCATCTACAAGTAAGGGCCATGGTTTTAATTTTTCTCATGAACTGTTATTTACCAAACATTTTAAAATCTATAAACCCTGTAAAAGAAGATGTGTTTGTATTGAAGTATTATTTAGTTACATTTTCCCATGTACAAGTTTGCTGACAATGGTTGATTATGGGAAAACATTTTATTTCCCTTCACAGACAAGGTCACATTCAGAGCTTAAAATATCACATTTCAATGAAAAAAATGCAGCATTTCTAAAAAAAAAAAAAAAAAAATTATCTACTTACTTCCTCCACATTGCAACAAATTTATGAACTGACACGTATCCCGTTCGTTCGCCTCCAGCACAATAAAACAAAGGACCTTTCCAGTAAAGTGGGCATTCACAAGCCTACAATTAAAGTATACACCAAGTCAGTTTATTGATTGCTTATCTGAGGGCTACTCTTATTTACAGATCCTTCAAAAATTACAAGTGTTAAGAAGAAAGCATTAGGAAAGAGATTTTCTAAAAAATTGTTTCTGAAACCAGCTTCACCTTCTGGAACAATCCATTTAAAGCAACTGCTTTAGGCTGAAATCCAAAAATGGAGAGCAAAAGATGGGATAAACTGTAGCATTCCTAATAGACTAATGCAATGAGTCACACGTCAGTCTGTCCATGCTCCAAGCAGCTGAACAGAGTCCATCTTAAGCTCTGCTCAAGAGCTGGATATCTTTAAGTTAAGCTCAAGACAGCACACTTACAGACCTTCTGAACTGGAGCAAATTAACATTGGTCTGGCTCAGAGGATGGCTCAACTCATCTGCATCCTTGCATGTGCATGGCACATCCTCTATCCAGTTTTAAATAGCAGCCAGCCTGCCCTAAACAGCAGTATCTTGCTTTAGGGGACTCAACAGCTCAATCCCCAAGGACTGCCAAAAAGACTGACTACTACAAGATGTATAAGGTCACTGGAGCAAAAGTACAATTAACTTCTCAGGCAATAGTTTAACTAGTACTTCAATCAAATTTTAAAGTGTTTTTGGTAAATAGTGTCCTCAGTATTCTTCAGGAAGGTGTCTTTCATTATTGAATTCACCTTCCTTGCTGAGAGAGAAGGGTCTCTTCCCTACATCCTCACTTCTATCTTGGAAGAAGCTGTGGAATCCTATCATCCAGCTTAGCAGTAAAAACACTTTGGTGAGGCAAACCCCCAGTCCTGCTCAGTCACAGTTTCTATCTTCTACACCTGGACAAAGTGACAGGAACACGGATGAGAACCTGAGACTCCTTACCAAGACCATGACTTGCACTGAGATTTCAAGCATTGATTCAATATAATAAAACAGAAATTTAAGCTTATTTTAACTAGCTTACTGTCTTTAAACTTACACACTTGCTGCTTTCTAAGCCAAGTATTTTGTCACTCTGCCATAACTCTAAATTAGCTCTTCAGGAATAACTTGAGAGCTACCATCTCAAGTTACCAAACCATTCTGTCTTTACCAGTGTCTTTACAACAGAGGTTCAGTAGAATGAGAAAAAAACCCCAACCTGTGTGAACATCTGAAAACAAAAAATCTATTAGCAATGCTTTTGCCTGAAGTCTTTTGGTCAATATGGAATGGAGAACAGCACATAATATTGTTTTTAGTATTTGGTTGCTTATGCAGCAAAAAAAAGTAGTTCAAAGTTTTAATTTAATGTTTTGTTTCTTTTTATAAGGTCATTAGATACACAGTTGATGCAAAAAATTCCACATAACTGTGTTATCAGTGTAGAATATCAGTAAATACTAATGTGTGGGAGATGGAAACACACAATGAAAGAAAACCAAGCACAAAGAATTCATTTTTCCTTTCCATAGGACTACAGCACAAAAAGAAGATGGCCAGCAAGTTCTCACCTTTGCAACCTTACCCATGTCTTCTAATGTTGCCCTCTCATTTGGAAATTCAGAAAAAGTTTTCTCAATTTTGGCAATCACAGCATCTATATTCACTTTTTCCTTAGGACATCCTCGAGGAAAATAAAAAGTTGGAATGTTTTGACTATGTGATGGTGGCAAAGTTTCTTCCTTCTTTGTTTGAACCTAAATAGATAAATACACATTTGACAGTTAAGTGCCATGAAATCACATAGTCCTCCACAGATGACTTAAATCTCTTGGTACTCTATGTTTTAACACACCTTCAAAAAGACTTCAGATTAGAAATTGAATAAAGTATTACAGAATAAGAGCACATTGGAAAAATTAATGAGCATTTCCAAAAAAGATCACTTAGAAAGACTTCTAGGATGTTAAATATTTAATAAAAACAACTTCAATCTTTGACATATCAAGTTTCAAGACTGATACATTGGACAGTTTCTTGGGGACATCTGAAATTACTCAGGTTCTCTTATCTGTCTCAGAAAAAACCTTTCAACCTCTATATTAACAGACATTATGAAAGAATTTTCTTTTGAAATAAATATAATAACTTTGTTAAAAGCCAGCAACCAATTTAATTAAGTTGTGGTTAATAAGTTAGGGTACTTTTTACCCTAAAAAAATCATCAATTTTATAAAGGTAGTAAACAATGCCTGCAGAGCGATTTTTTTGGGTGAAGTACATACAATGATGAAATGAAAGCTTAGAAATCTGTTTCTCAAGAATACACTCAAGTGATACACTATATTACTAAAAACTTCCAAATTGACCTATAACAAGAGAAATTTATTTAAAAGCATTTAGGTTCAGTAAAGAATTTACCTTGTACTCAGTTTCCAAAAGGATGTCAAATAAGGCAGAGAAACAAAGATAACAGGTGAAGTAACAACAATTAGGAGACTACTCAAACTTAGCAATTAAACCAAATCAAAATCTTTATTCTCAACACTACTATTCAAATGTAAAAACATTGCTATAGGGTGACTTGTACCAGTGAGGAATGTGTTCAAGATCCTGCATCTAATTTCTCACTTTTACCCAGAACTGGGGGAAAAATACACCCAAAATTCCTCCAAAACCCCTAACCTTTGTTTTACTCCTTACCACTTTTGCCAAAATTGCCTATAAAGATACCCAGCTCTCCTACCACAATTAAATTCTTTCCTTATGTGAATGGAAGAACTAGGTGCATATGGTCAACAGACTTTGATTTGCAGAGTTCCAGCCTAGGAGCCTTCATTGGAATGCTACATATGGAAAAAAAAAAGCCCCTGAACTAACCTTTCCTTCTCCTCCTCTGCATTTGAGCCAGAATTCCTGTCCACAGCTGCAGAATTACATTAACTATGCTACAAGTTTTATTTCATAGAGGAAAAAGTTATCTTGAATCTGTGACACCAGAAGTCAATGTCTGTTGCTTCCTAAGAATCAGGTAAGTAACAACTCTTGATATCTTATCATTGATTCACCAGTCCAATTGATGAGGCAGCTTAAAATAAGAGTGCTACAGGGTATCAAAAACCCCTTTCAACTTCTGACTTTCAAAATTTTAGGAAGTATAAAGACAGAAATGTTTTATTCCCTAGGTAACATCACCACCAGCACTACAAATAATATCTAATGGGGTGAACACCTTGTTTCATTATAAAAGCCCAGCTCTACCCATCAGCACCTTACAAGAGCCCTTGCAGTTACCCTATTCCCCCTTTTTCCCATTTCCAAGAACTGCCTGGACTGGCATAAGGTTAGCTCAGTTGGTCAGAGCAAGGTGCTAATAACATCAAGGTCATGGTGTTATTATCCCTGTACAGGTCGTTCATGTAAGAGCTGGATTTGATGCTCCTTGTGGATCCCTTCCAATATTCCCCAGAATATTCAGTGATTCTGTGACAACCACTCCCATGTGAGCTGCTCAAATGGCCATAAAGCAGCAGGTGTTCCAGCTCTTCAGAGTACCCCATGTGGAATGCCTCATCTGAGAAAAGGGAGAGTGCAAATCACACACCACTAACACTCCTGTTGCAGATAACATGAGGCAGATCAGCATTTTAAGGAAGCTTAGTAGAGACAGGCAAGGCATTTTTAAAATCCACAGCTAGGGAAATTTAGAGCCTCAGACTGAAAATTTTCTTTTAAAAGGAAAAGTAAAAGCAGAGGGAAGACTACACTGGAAAAGACTCCAAGACAAAAAGAAAAGCTATCATCAGAACCATCTGTTTACTGGATACTAGATTTTTTCAGAAACCACTAATTTAGTTACCTCACAGTAAATGATTTCTGTTGGTCCAGGTTAAAAGCTGTTCTTGAACACAAACAGAAATCTCAATTCAGGATTGCAGTAAGTACCAATCCAAGTACAAGTTATTTAAATGAATTATACAATAAGGGTTTATTTATTTTTCATTTTATAGTCTGGAACATGTCCACAACAGACAAAAATTATAAGGAAGAAGTTCAACAACTGATTCAGAACTTATGACAAACATATAGTGGAAGAAAAATGATTTTTTTTAAGATAAAACATTATATTGAAACATTTGAAATCAGCATGCTTACTGTAAAAATATGTAACATTTAATCTATAAGAATAGTCATTCTAAGACCAAATATAGACTACAAATCTGTCATAGCAAGACAGATTAACTCTCCCTATACTGAAAGGGGTTTATTTTTACATGCTGGTTTCTCAAAATTGGAAGAAGAAACTATAAAAAGGCTTCATTTGCATTGTATGATCACAATAATTTCTGCTAGAATTATTTGGTGCCTACATATAGATATCTGGTGAGAATACCATCCAGGGCACGAGACAAAATGCCCTTGAACATTCCTTGTGGTATCCAGCAGGCTCCGAGCACAGCTCTCACTCTGCATCTGCCACGTGGATGTTCTGAGCATGCTAATGCTTCTGAAATGCCACCAGCAACTTGGAATGGGACAATTGAATTGTGCTGCTAATGTCAGTCAACACAGGGATAGGAACTGTACCAAAGAAAGAAGCATGTTGTCCAAAATCATTAGCAACAACTAATGCACTATAAAGTTGATATTGCATCTCCTCCCTCTTCTCACCTTCCTGAGAAGAGCCAAAGATTCTTCTCACAGTCTGAATTCCAAAAGGCTCCTTTTACAACTGAGGCAGCTCTGCTGTATGTGCTCTAATGAAGGAATGTGTGATACTGAAAGGGCTCTAAAATTTCACTATTTTCTGTTCAGGTGCTAGCTACTTCTGTAGAGGCACATATTGCACAGCTGATGAAGGAGTCAGTTCTGTTATTTCAGGACAATCAAAATGCACTAATTGTGTGAGATTAGGCTGCTCTAAATTTAATTATAATTTTAAATGGGAAAGTCCTTCATTAACAAGAACTGCCAGAAGTCTGCTAATATCAAATCTTTGACTGGAAAACCTGCAGGAACAGTTCATTAACCTTTTCATAGAACTACTCCATTTCAGTGGTCAATTTAACATTTAGAAAGTGAACTACGTTTTCCTGTGGTTTTAAGTTAAATGTTTTAACACTTTTATCAGTAAACTAAACTCAAAAAAAAGAGACTTTTTTGGTCAGTGAAAATTTTCCCTGCAACTTGCTGAGAAAGAGTACCAACAACAGCATGCTTGGAATTAAGGAAAACAGTTGCATAAGCTTGTAAATATCTCAAACAGATGTGTGCTGCAGTGCCAGGACTGAAGAGAGCATTTACCTTTGCAATAAGTATGTATAAAGCCCAGGACCTGTAAGTGAATTGCAAATTTGCCACTGCAGTTTAGGTTTTATGTAACAGATTTGAAGTGAGGATTCCTTGAAAACTTCTTGTTTGCAGTAATGTAAACAAACTGCTGTAAGATGTTTGTCTGTAGAAGAATTCTAGAAAACCTTTAATACACAATCAATTTTCATTCTTGGCATACAGAATTGTAAGGACTGTCCACAGTTACCCAACATAACAAGGCATTACTTGCCCTGATTTTTACAGTAGAGGAAATGGAAGTTTTTATCCCATTGGGGTGACTGTTCAAAGGGCAAAACTTCTAATATTAATTTTCCAACTTTCCAGATTCTTTTCCAACCATTCCTTCACCAGTTCTTCATAGGAACGGCATAAAATCAGTATTATAATTACAATACAGTAATATATTAGTATATATCAGAGAATATGGATATACTGTATTCCAAAGACAGAAATTAATTCCTCAAGCTCGAGTCTTCCTATATCTACCACCTGATGAGTTGCATTTGGCAGTTAACTTCCTTATAAGCAAAAAAATAAAGACAGTGGGAATTTTCAAAGGGTGGGCGTTTCCTTCTCTAGTAACTGTAAGAGCTGATGCTATGATACTATCACTCAACTAGAATATATATTCTTGAAATAATAAGGAACAATCTTGTTCCCAGATATTTTATTTCAATAATGTGTGCTCTAATGGCTAGATCTAACATTTGTGTGTAGCAACTGCCAAGCAGAAATACTGAGCCCTGTGAAGGGGTTGAATATGTGGATTCAAATGCAAGTAAGTAAAACTTCACTTGCTGGAAAAGAAAGCAAAGTAAATATGTTTGTGAATGTAATAGTCCTTTAGACATCTTTGAGATCAAGACAAATTTGGGTTGGAAGGGACATCTAGTTCCAATCCCTCCTGCTGTGGGCAGGGATGCCACCCACTAGATCAGGCTGCTCAGGGTCCCATTCAACTTGGTCTTGAACACTTCCAGGGATGCTGGATCCACAACTTCTCTAGATTGCCTGTACCAGTGTCTCACCACTCTCATAGTAAAGAATTTACTTTTTTTAGTTTAAAACCATTCCCCCTTGTCCTATTGCTATCTGGATTTAACTGATTCGTATTTACATTGTTTGACAGGACTACAGTGTAAGGTAATTCCATTCAGAAATACTGATAACACAAACATTTTAACCTGCCTGTTTCTCTGAAAAAAAGCTCAACCCTAAACATTAAAAATATTTATGGAGTTTGCAGTCAGCTCTTGCTGTAGTATTTGACAGGAATTTCCATGATAATGTTCATACTAGAGAAAAGTAATTGGAATGCATACAACAGGGTTAAAAAACCCCCCAAAATTCCACCTCACATTTACACCTAACTTCACATTACAATTTTACTAAGTGATGCATCACAATCTCCCCCACTAAAAAGGCATTAAATACTGAAAATACTATAAAGAGATATTTGGCTATCAAATAGATAAAAGTCTGGTTAATTAATTAATTTTAATTAACTTAAAAGAAAAAAGGTCTGTTGCAATATTGTTTATGACATGCACTAAGTAAGTTAATCTAGTTCTTCAACAGAATAGATGTCCTATTCTTAATGTACTCTACTTTATGCTAAACTTACCCAGATGAACCAAAGTGCATAATAAGCTAAGAGGATTTTCTCTAGAGCTATGCTATTCAGCCTTTTAAACCCTAACATCCCTGCAACCATCTGCATATAAAGCTCATCCTAATAATGAAAACGAGATAACTGCATGAAGTTCCCTGACACACAGCAGAAAATGGAAACCAACATGGATATTAAAAGGGTAACATTATTTTTCCGTGTAAATCTTTCCTGTATTAAATACAGTGAGTTTTTATCAATACAAGGTGTTGAATACAGCCAAACAGTAATTGTGAATGTAGTAAAATGTTAACAGTAAGCAGGCTCACAAGGAATACCTGACCAGCCTTCCCATCCCTCTGCTCAGTTATTGCTGTCAGTCTAAGTCTGACCAATAAAATCATAGAAATATTTTTTTAACTTACTATCTCATTGACTGCAAAGTGAAAGTCAGCATTTCCCTCTGGATAAACAATTGATATTATCAGTAGTTTTATGGAATTTAAATCTCAAAAACATCACATAAAAGACTTGCACTACTATTATTTAGAAAAGGGTTCATTCTCATTTGGAGGAAAGACAGTTTTGAAAAAACTATTCTAACACATCAAATACTTCAACATGCTGAAGTGCCTTCAAAAATCTGTTTCAAGATAAAGTAAAATTACTACCAGAACTTTCCTCAGAAGCCCAGAGAAACATGTCTAACATAACTTCTCTTGACCTTGTGGCAGACATTTACATTTACAATTATTTAAGTTGAAGTGTGATGCTTTTTCATTGCTTTCTGTGTCATCCTCATTAGCAGCTTTCCAGCCAAACTAATGAGATTTTTTACTGCAAGAGTTCACTGATTGTACCACTTCCTGTTCAGCTTGATGTACTAAGCAATGTTTTTTCCTCTGTGAGAGATGATCCTTGGACAACTTAAAACTTTGAAAATTTCTGAGTTCTTCCCCCCTCCAAGTTCCATTACTCTAAAATGAATTTATTGCACTGCAATTCAGCTTGAAAACAGGAAGTTTATCTGAAATTTTAATAATGAAGTTTTGCATCTTCCCCTTTCCCCATGCCCACATAGAATTTACTTGCTTCACTAGCAACAGTGAAGCAATATAGTGAATTGCCTCAGGTCACCAAGACAGCTAAAGAGCAAAATTAAAACCTCCTATTTGTGTTTATCCATTCTCACACAGTTGGTACCACTTAGAAGCAGCACAGTTCTGCTGCTAACTTAAGGCAGATCAGGGAGTACTGCAGCAGCATTGTTTAAAATCAGATTACATTAGGCTTAAAAACATGCTAAGATTGTGATTCATTTTGCATAGCTTACTCAGAAATATAAAACATGATCAAACCCTGAGAGATACCTACAGAGAAGGAACCCATGCTGAGCCAGCCATCAGGGTATATATGTAAAAGTATTTTCTCTGGCAACAATCATTTTAGTCCCAGTTGTTTCCTTCTATCCTGGACTTCAGCTTGCTATCCTTCAGTCACTGTCTGGCAGCTGTTTTTAGATGGGCTATAGAGACTAATTTTGTCATACATGCTCTTCTTTCTTTCCACAGTAAGAGATAAACATCCAGTAATTTTAATCCTGCTGCAGTTCTACACTAGCTTACTTTTGCTGTTAACTCTGAAAATTTCATTCATTTAGTTTGGTCTGTTGTCAATATTTGTGCTACATGAGGGGGAGGAAGTGGAAAAATTAATACACTTCTCTGTAAAGTTCTAGCAATATGCCATTAGAAGAAAAAAAGATAATTTAACCTACACTGTTTACAATTTTATACATGTGACCTGAGTTAATACACAAGAGCAGAGTTCAGCAATTCTCCCAATGCAGTCAATGTTCCACTTAGCAATCCTGTGCTCAAATTCTGACCAAAAAAATATAGTGGGAGTCTCCTTCCTGCATACCAGGTTGTGCACTCAATGGACTATCATTCTCATCTCATTTATGCATATTCTTGGCCATTTACTCTCAAGTCTATTTCTGTACAAATCTACATGGTAATCTGATCTTGTGTTCAATGGAAATCTTAATCCTCAATGCTAAACCAAACTTACTCTAGATCCCATTTTGGGATCACTGACATGTTACAGCATGTAGCAATTCCATAAGCAAATCAAAAGATTCAGTGATGTTTAGAGCAGTCAGGAGTAATGTAAGGAAGGATCCTAGGTAACAGCAAAAATGAAATCTAAAGAAAACTTCTGATTCTGAGGTAAAACAAATGAAATGGGCTTTTTTTAAGCTGTTTGTTAGATGAAGCTAATTTATTCCCTTATTTCAAGTCTTAGGACACCAGAGTAAGTAGTAGTACTCAATTTTGTGATAGCCTTTGAAAGAAGCCCCTGCTCCCCCATCCAGTTTGAATGAAATTGCTTTGCTAAGGGCCACCACTTGGTAGTCTTGAAAGTCTTACTGTAAGGCATAAAGAATCATGGTACAACTTTTCCCCTTTAATTTAACCAAATCAAATTGAAAATCAAAATGACCCTCAAGAAAAAGCCACTGAAGTATCAGTACTGCATCAGAGAATGCAAAAGAGCATTTAGACCATCTACACAAATCTGTCTGGGAAAGCATGTTAGTTCTAATGTAGGAGGAGACAGTAGGCAGTGGCATCCAGCAAAAGCTTCCACCTGAAACTATGAAATGCATTTCATACATACCATCTTGGGTATTGAATTTAAAACCACATTCAACTAAAAGTATTTGTGAATGGCCACCACAGGCAAGTTATATCACACAAACAAAAGCAGCACTGGGAAACTTTCAAATGGTCAAAATCAGATTTTCATTTGTTTGTAAAAGTTGAGGTAAACTGGCATTTTTCTGCATGACACCTAACCATTATAGCACAGTCACCAATCTCCTCCCTTTCAGTAGTATATATGCTGCACTAACAGATGTCTCACTCAAGTTCTACAACTCTGGTTTTGGAAATACTGGGATTCTTTCAGTTTGCAGCTTGGTAGAGCTGTCATAGGTAAATAATGTAGTTCTGTTGGGAACTGGAAGATGCTACTGCAAAAGCATTATTTCTGTAGAAACACCTCCAAACATGGCTGCACACTTTTTTCTTTGTACAATCACATAGAGCTTCAATATCAAAAGTATGCATTAGGAAGGGCTTATTGATTTATTTGAAAAACACTTGGTAGGGACCAAATGAAAGATTGCAGTTCCCTATGTCCCCAAAGCCATGAACACAAGACCTTTGTACATCACATCCATTGGTAACTTGCTTTATTTGCTGACAAAACTTTTATAAAAGGCTTCTAGAGCAAGGCTTCTGAGATCTGCCACCACTGGTAGTGATGACATTTTTCTATCCAGTGAAGATATTTTTTAATCTTTCACATGTTCTACTAATTTAAAAATGGAAAAGGGTAACCAGTATAAAATAGAAAAAAGCAAGATTCTTCAGAAAAATCTACTCCATGAAGCATAATTTCTTCTACATTTTGTGATAAGAGAAAAGTAGTGGAAAAAATATTAGTCACTGCTAGCTAGTATGACTGCTAGAGCTGTGAGTTGTTGTCAAACAGGCTACAGTTTACGAATTATGTTAAGTATTCCAGTCACTAATATATGTTGTTTGCAGCTTCCTCAGAAAATACTCTGATCACAGGTTAAATCAGTTGTTCTATTCCTTCCCAGTGCATGCTGTTCCCCAACTGTTTCCAGGGCACAAGCTGGTAAGTTCCTCCTAGTACATGATTATTTTGATTGTACACAGCCAAGGGACTGACAGGTACACCCAAGGCAACTCTGACATTTGCCTACAGAAAACAGCCCTTGTCAGGACAGGCCATCAGTTCAACACACACAGCCAAGACAGACATCCACTTAAACTATACAACAGCTTTTATCCTTTCATGTTTACAAAAAAACAATTTTCAGTCCTTAGATGAAATTGACTTCAAGAAGAATCCTCTCAAACAATAAATGTCACTAAGTTCAGTCTTGCCACGGAGCTGCAAAGTCAACAGCTGGAGCAAGTATTCTGTCAACTGCTTGTCCGCTGATGCCCTGAAAAAATCTGATTTGGACAATTGTGAACACAATCTCCTATCCCTCTTGCCCTGTAGAAGTTGAAGGACATTTTATATGAAGATGTGCTGGACTGTTTCAGGCTGTCTAGCACTACCACCAACAGTCATACAATATCTACTATTAGTTAAAACAGAAAAGAATAGTGAATTTTTTATTTCAACAGAAAAATAAGCACATCTGAACTCTTCAATGTATGAATTGCTGCATCACAATACTTAGCTGCAGAGGGAATTGACATCTAGAAATCATCTTAAATCATACATGCAAGTACGCTGTAACAAACTTTCACCATATTAACTTTTCTACAGAAATAGTACACCTTTTCTGTAATAATAATTTAAAAAATAGATTTATCACCAGACATGAGCAGGCAAAGAAGCTGCCTTCACAGGCAGCCAATACATTTTATGTTTGAACCAGGAGTCTCCATTACAGAAGTGGTAAAAATCTACCAGTTTGCTTACAGCTTCTTTGTAAGAGACTAGAGCTTAAAATCTGGTAATCCACTAGCAGTGAACCATTTATGGAAAACCTCATCTTAAACTAGTAAGTCTCAGTGGGCAGCCTATATATTTTCATTCTGTTTTAAAGGCTGGCATCTGCTCTGGAAAACTGGCATTATATCAGCAAGCTAGCAACAAGCATACCTATTAGCTACAGTCAGAATGAGATTTGTATTCCATCTCCGGCCCTCTCAGCAAACACTTGTGTTCTTTAATAAGGCATTTGTGTGCCTGATGTAAAAGTATTATGTAAAAATGAATATTGAGTCCTCCCCCTGTGGTGTTAAAAGGTCTACAAATTATGTTAAATTAGAAAACTGATGTTAACAGGAAAGCTCTCGTGCCCGAAGCCTCTAATTGTTACACAACCTTCTTCTGAGACTACAGCTGTAAACCCAACAGCCTCAATTAAATTTTTTGAAAGTAGTTTTGCCTCAGAAATGAGACTGTTATCTTCATGACTAAAAGAATCACCACATCACAAATATACACCAGCCCAGCACACATTAGCACCTACAGACTCTATTCATTGCTGCCTTGAACACGCCACAAGCATTTATGCAGCATTTTGGTAACAAAGGAATGTAAAAATGATCAAGTCTAAAGTTACTTCACTCAGAAGGCAAGCCAATCTCGTGAGGCACTGCAGAAGCTGAAGAAATAGTTCTCATACAGCTGACATAAATAGCATGTGTAAGCAGCATTTAGTATCATTAACAGGTGGCCATGAAACAAGCAGCTCTCCATTTTCACACCGAGTTGTGACGCATACAACCACACCAAGGAATCACCCAGTGGGCACAGCAGATAAAGGTATAATTCATTAAAAGCATCAAAAATTATGCTAGCAGAGATCTATCACTACCATTGAGAACATTAATTAAAAACTTAGGCCAGACTTTTTTTTAGCTAATTTTTAAAAATCACTACATTCAATATATATTTATTTGACTTTTTAAAAAGCCTAGTTTTAAAGTCAGAACTCCATAGTTTTGTAAGATGATGGCCTCTAAATAGCAAAAAATACCCATTTTCCTAGTTTAGCTAGCACTGAGTTACAAATGTATAAGCATGTCACTGTACACATATGCATTTTATTCTCATTTGTTTCAAACTTCAGATATATTTTCCTCACATAGCATGCATAATGGTGGTCCTTATATTCCAGCTCTGAAGATAGGGATGTCACTAGATGTTGGCTAAAACACAGCACTCAGCCTTTCAGTTCATATCTTTAAGTTGCCAGTACAATTGTCAAGGTGATAGATTCTTCTCCCTCCAAAGTTTCAGATAAATTGACAAGCAAGGTGGACACAGTGACTCTTCAATATATTTCATAGGATGTATTATAATCAGTACAATATATCCCATAGGTGTAAAGTACTTGAGAAAGATCTTTGTCTTAGAATCAACATCAGGACAAGATGAACTGCAGTTTTACTTCATTTTATGCAGATACCTACGAAGAAATTTAGCTCCCCAAGGTAATAGAGAATATTTCAACAGTTATGTATTGGTTTATGTTTCTTTTGAGAAGTACATCTTTCCACAAAGCCCTACTTTGCTCATGTTTTTTCAATTTTCATCAATAAATGGAAATTGAGGAACTACCTATTCTACCACTTTCCAGAACAACCAACCTCACTACTGGTGGTCTATTTAAAGATTTTCAAGAAACTTGATGTGCTGTGTTCTAATGACCACCCCTTCTAAACCACAGGGGATTGCCTACACAGATTATTTACTTACATGGCCCTATATGAAAAGCCACTGCCTTAGAATTCTTGGAACCTGTAGAAGACCCAGTCATTCCAACAAGCCACAGAGCAGATTCTGAGCCACGTTATTTCACCATCCACCACCATTACTCATTTTTTATTTTAAGATGCTAGTTTTAATAGCACAAACCTCTTAAAGAGAATCTGTCATTTGTTGAACAAATTAGAAAATTACAAAAGTGTAACACATATATGGAAGAACATATTGGCTTCCATTTCTGCTTGACTTCAGCATTCTAATTTTACATCATATTCATGAACTGTTGTGTCTGAAAGCTTATACAGTGGAACAGGAGGTTGCAAATTCCAAAAACAAAGCTTAGCAACTGAAATGATAGTTTTGTTTCAAGTTATTCTACAAAATCTCTAAGCAGTCTATAATTTTAACATGAAATTTCTTCAATGACTATGTAGCTGATAAATAGCTATTCTTTGAAATGCACCTAACCTATGAGGACAAGTTGTAATTATCATTAACATAAAATAGCAGGTAAAGAACAATCATCTTCTGTATCAACAGTTACTAGCACTCATACTTAGTTTTTGATGATACTTTCAAAAAAGTCTCCTTAAAATCATGAAGTCAAAGCAAACCACCACCTAAAAAACCCACTGCATATCAAACTGAGCAATGACAGACCTCATATTCCAGTTTTATACTCCTATTAATTCTGTTTTGCCCAAAGAATTTTGCCATCTAATTAAGTCAGTTATCATACATTATTCTACCGTAGCCATTTACCCAGGAAGTGCAAGACTGGTTAAAAATGAAAAATATTTGGTCACTGTCTCCACTGTAAGTTTATAGCCAGCAGCATCCTAAAAGAGAAAAAGAACCCTACAGACTAGACAAGCTGTTTTCTAAAGTAGTTAGTAGCTTGGAGGTATGCTCAACCATACTACACTGAGATGTTTTCTAGGTCAACATAAAAAGGCGCTGTACAAGTACAAGCGATCCAACTATTGCCCGATGAAAGACAGATCAAGTTAAGGGGCACCACACAAGGCAATGCTGTGTTTGTTTACAACAGGATGCCATGACTAGACTAAACTTGTCTGCTCCTCTGAAGTGCCTAAATATTAACTGCTACCACTACTTTTGGGTGGTTAAGACAGTATTTTCTTTTCTTGCTGTCTCTAGTCAAGAAGTTCTCTTACCTGTCTCTAGTTTAGCACAGAAGACACAAGTAAAAAAATTCTTTCACTCACATGTCTATGTTGAGTGGTATAAACCAGCACAGTCAACACTGGCACTCTGCTTTGCACAAAGGAATAAATATTGCTTATAAAGATCACTTGAAACAAATTTTAAATAATCATATAGAAGACAGAAAGCTAGTACATTCTTAGGGTCATAGGGCTTTATGTCCCTCTCTTGAAGGTCACCTGAAAGGGACACTAGTGCACTGAATTCAAAATTAAGTAGCAAGCTATATTTAGAATAACTAACAATGTCAGAAATTTTAAGTTAATATAAATTTTTTTCAATTGTTAAACTTTCCTTAATTAAAAAGGGTGAAAAAAAAATTCACACATGCTTTCACTTACACACCTTTAGTATATGAATTAGAAGTAAGGGTGAAGTAAGGTCAAAGTGAATGCTTTGAAATACCACTATGTTTTAAAGGGTAATCAAAGAAATACCAAACTTCAGTTTCTCAAAAATCATTGTACACTTTCTCACTCCAAGAGATACCAAGTGTCTTCGAACATTTACTCTATAGTTTTCCTTCTGATTTTACTTTTCAAATACTTCTATTCTCAATTTTAAGCACACTTTAAAATTGTAGCTTTAGCTCAGTGCTACAAAACAGCAGAAGTACACGTGTGAACGAAGCAGCAACAACTGATCACATACAAATAAAATGGTGAAAACAAATAAATCTAGAGGAATTCAGGATCATCATGCAAGTATGAAAACACTTTTTACCATATTATGTTTGAGCTAGTAAAGTTACAGCCTATTTCAGTATATTTTATATGCCCAGTTCCAGTATGAAGAAAATTAAACCCCCCAGGGAAATACATGTAAATTACAGTTATGTAGATTAAGGAAAACAATTTAAAAAAGTCTAATAGCATTAAATGCACCCACTTTCCACTGCATATACCTCTGTGCAAACATTGTACTTTAGCTGTGCTATGTGCTTCAGCAAACTCTCATCTTTTCTTTGCACTAAGCTACCTGCACAGTCTTTTAAAACACAGAAGAAATCATCATATATGGAACAGATTATCAAAACCCTGCTAGTTTAGTTACAGCTTGCATGCATTGCCTGCTGTTTGAGAAGGCACAATTGACAACAATAACTTAATTGTGTAAGAACAGAAAGACAAACCTGAACCTGCTGAAAAGCTTTCAGTCTCTTCTTGAATCTAGAAGGTAAAACAAAATCACATCCTCGAGCTAGCAATGCCAACTCCTTCCTTAGATCAGGATCTTGTCGCAAGGAAATCTCCTTTATCCTCATGCTTTCGGATTTCATATAATGTCTCTGTGTGCCAGTCCAGGCACTTGAGTCCCAGTAAATAGCAGAGCTGTTGTATTATCACACAGTGCCGCTCAAAGCAGCAGCTGCGCCCGAGTTCTGTGATATTATAAGAGTCAGCTCAACTTCGCCCGCTCCATACATTAAAGGGAACTTGGCTGGAATTGCAAAAACAGATTGGGAAGTCACTTTGGGGGCCTGCCCTTTCATCCAGGCATTCCAAAGTCTAAATGGGACAGTATGGAAAATGAAAACCGTGTTTGGAGGAGCATCTATAAAAGCAGCTTCCAATTTTAAAAAAGGCAAGCCCTACAGGAATGTAGAGAGGCCAGTCGTGGTTATTTTCTAGCTTCCTCCTCCTCCCATCCCCCTCAGCGTTCCCTTCTGTCACAAAACACTCACTGTCCAGCTTCAATGAAGTATCTCAGTGAAGGATAAGGCTTATTACACAGCAATTTATTCCTTTTAAACTTTAGTTCCCCTTTAGTGGGAACCTTATTACACTGGAAAAATGAAGGCAATGAAAAAGCTTTTGACAGGCTTTCAGAATGGCTCACATAATAAATAAATAATTTTTTTTTACATTATATCTAATAAGCTTCTGTGAAAATTGAAGTTCTTTCTCTTACCGTTTCAGGTACATTGACTAGTGGAGTTTTCACATTTTAAATAGTATACCTTTATCATAGGAATCTTTAGGAAATGCTGCCATTTTGATTTTTTTTTTTTTTCAGATATTACCATTACAGTGACAAGTATGGCAATTCTGTGAACACTGCTAGTACCTTCGAATTCTCTTAAGATAGAGGTGTTGGCTATTTATTATCTGCACCTTGCCATGCACAAGTTTAGCTACTAACAGAGTAAAAGGAAAGACCTGGCTAACCCTACTCTGATTTCTTCCCTCCTACTTTAAATAATGTCATTTTCCTGATTACACAAAGATGGAAACAGCCCAAAACAACTCTTTCATCACTATGTCAGACTTCTTATACTGGATGGCCCTATTTTACTCCCATATGATCTTTAGCCCTATTTAGCCATTCATAGCCATTCTATAACGTAACACTGAATTAAAATCCCACAGTAAATATTCTTGTTCAATTAAGAAGAGGAAACTATGAAAAAGTACTAATGAAACATGATTTGTCTTAATTGGATCCTTTCTTAGTTTATCATACACTGCTAGAAAGTAAATAATGACAAAACTCCGGCTCTCTTGGTTTTAATTTAGTGTTCAGTCCTGTCCCTGCCTCCTGCTTCTTTATTGCAACTCGTTATGAAGATATTTATTTCTTTCGGAAGCGGGAGAACAAGAAAGGAATTGACAAGGCAAGAGTCAGACATGTTGTGGTTGGCATGACCAGACTATCCAACTGCATTGAGCAAATCAGGCTGTCACTCACTGTCTTTTAGGAAGACTAAATCAACTAACCTGGGATAAACCTTGGCCACAGGGAAGTCAACAGAAAACTGGGCATGCAGTACACAACAGTAGCATGCCTGGAACTTGAGATGAAGGACCGAGGTGTTAGAGTAGGGGAGGAATCCTACTCTGGCAACAGATAACCATTCCAGACCAAAATGTGGAAGGTCAGGAAGGTTGTATTGCAAGGCAGATTGTGTTTCAGGTTAGGCAGAACAGGCCTTACTTGAGGTAAGGAAAGGTATCTTCTCACTTAAATTGCTTTCTATTTTCATCCCTTTCAACCAGGTGATGCACTGCCATTTGCTGCTACATTCACAGTCTTATTTGATGTGGCTGTATTATGTCATCAAGATGATGGACTGTCACATGGACAACTAAACTAAAAGAGTGAAGTGCCAGTCTGGAACAAAAAAGGCCTGCAGCTCCTGAACCTGTTGAAGGAGCCTCAGTAACATAGAAACATCCTGAACTCCATTCTGGAAACAGAGTATTTCCCTCCTTTATTCAAATGGAACTCAGAATCTATCATATCTTAACCAGCAAATCACATTCAGTATTTTGAATATTCTGCATTGCTTTATCATAATATTACTTCAATAAAATTGAATTTCTGCTCCAAGTCAATCTCAGGGTTCAGCACCATGGCTTCCAACCTAGTGATTGTTTATATACCTGGATATTTGTTGTTCATATATTGCAACCTGAGCAATCTCCATGCAATTGAATACACTTAAGTACACTGGCAGCTACTAATCACATCCTTTTCATCATCTAAATGGCAAAGGGGTTTGTATTGCCACATTTAAGAAGACTGAGCATTTATAAAGCAATGTGGTCATGAACCCCCTAAGTTTCGTTTTAGCTTTTTCAGTCATTAATTAACCGCAGGGGAAAGGGAAAGTCAGCATCATCCAAACTGAACTGGAAGTGTTCAAGTGTAGTGTTACATTTATTCTAAATCTGAATTATCTCCAGTGAAAGCTAAAGCAAAATCCTTTACTGGGTGAAGGTCTGGGTGCCTGCCATGAAGCTGTTTAAGTATCCTGGCAGCTTATTATTAGCTAGATAAACAAACAGAGGGGAAGATGCATGCTCAGAGCTTCCTTCCAAAGCTAAAGATATACACTATGAATGGATTGGACTCAAGGGACTGTGGCCAAAGGGTTTGCCACTTTAACAAAGATCTGAACATACACAAGAGTAACAACATGAATAACACAATATTTGGGTATTGCAGATGAAATACAATCTTGAAAACTACTTTAAAAAAACCCTTAAATATATGCCCATAAAACAAAAAATTTTTGTCAGAAGCATATACCAACAGTACAATAAAGTCTTAAGAGATTAAGTGGAAGTAACCTCAAGTCTTTGGAAAAAGCATCCCAGCACTACAGGAAGCCCCCAAGAAAATGATCTTCAGCCATATAAAAACTTTAGTCTAGTCCTTAACCCAGTAAAATGTGACCAAGATGACAGAAAGTCTGTTTGGCTTTTGGCCAGAAGTTTAAATAAGGCTGAATAGTCAAGCCCAATGTCATGGAAGTCAACAGCATCCCTCAGCCTATGATAGCACAGGAGTTAGGTATGGCTCCTGGATTAACTGTGGAAAGAAAACTTATCTCCAAATCAGCCAATGTAAAAGGCTGTTATGCAACTAGTGCAACCCTTTAGAGAAGTAACTTAATGGTGAGGGGCAGAACACAGCAGTTAAGAGAAATAAGGCAAGGTGGCACATTTTCAATTTAGAATAAAAATGTAATACATGACTAACTCACAGAACCACGCTACTAACATAATATTAAAGATACATTCCAAAGGATTAAAGTGGAAAGAAAGCACTAGTGAAAACAAATAGTTTAGGAAGATATACAAGAAGATAATCAGCTAACAATGCTTGCTAAAACACAGCTACAATGAGGCAGGAAATACAAAGAATTACATAAATATACTAGAAGACAAACAAAAGAAGCAATTTTTTGCTATACTAAGAAAACAAGCAAACCCAAACTAAACAACCCTGAAATGCTACGTTCTTTTTTTTCCCCTCAAAAAACATTGTGACAAGACGATCACCATTACTTAAAATTACCAAGAATTATTTCTAAACCAGACAGTCCACACCTGGCCTTTACTATACTGAAAGATCATGAAACTAATTTCTTGCTAGCAACTTCCCATTTGTAACTGCTGTGCATGAAAAGAGAACAAGAGGACAATGTACTTGTGAGCTGAACAGAGTAACAAAGTACTGCTATCCATCCCTAAGCCTGCTTTGGATGAGAGTCATCCCTTTTTAGCAGTACACTCACAAAACCCAAGGGAGCTAACACGTACAATGTGTACATAGCAGGAGGAATCAAGTTATTAGGCTCATATTCAACAACCAGTCATGGAAACTGATTGCTTTAACGTTATGGACAGTGTTGTTGGAGTGAGTATGACATACTGATGACCTGCTAGATGTTGACACTGTGCAGTTAAGAACTCTACCTTCACAAGAAGAAACTGATCCTTTGGGCTTGGAAAGGAGTTCATGTGCATCTGGGTCTAGATACATAATTTTTTTCTTGTAGGATGCAATGCCTCCCCATCAGAATGGGAAGTCTTGCATGTAAATGCCTTCTTCAATGATTATTTAAAGTTTCCAGTAGTCTTGGATTAGACAGAACAATGCCTGGCAGTTCTTTCCAGCTGCTAAGAGAATCCAGAATTCTCAAGAGGCAAGACAGTAAGTAGAAAGACAGCAGTTAGATGCCAGATGTGTGGTCATGTTGGTAGGCCAGGAAGGAGGGGCTGATCAGATTTTCTGCACATTATCATAAGAAGGCCATGTATGAACACCAGGCATGGGCCATTATCAGATTACAACTAAGATAAGATACACATCACCTTAATATGATTACATAGCCTGGACTCCAAAGACAGAGCAAGGACCTTTTTCAGTTAGTTTGTCAGATGCAGTTAACAAACTTCAGCAAGCATCAATACTAGAAGTTCTAAAACAATAAAGGAATGGTTTATGTACCTTTAGAACAATTCTCATGAGCTCTGCCATCTTAAAAAAAAAAATGTCACTTCATTTTATTAATTTGTGTACAGCATAAACTGAATTTTAAGGGAAAAAGGTCACTGGAATAGCTCTGCAGATGGAGCCTATTTACTATTCATGATCATCAGATGACCCTATTTATTAATCAAATTATGAAAACCAGGACCACCCAAACTGATGCTGAGGAGGTGAGTATTAAAGAGAGAAAGATATAAGCAAAACCATCTAGTATGGATTACACAAATGGAAGTCATTTCCTCTAATAAGATGCTGTGCTTTTACATTTTAGATGAACTGTGATGCTACAGAGACTGTCCACAGATAAGCTACAGTCCATAATACATGCACTTGTCACTTTAACAATGTAAGTCTCTGAGTAGTAGAATTAGGTTGAATCAGTTCAGGCTGATTCAGAATGCCACAGACCTTCACAAGAGACAGCAGCTTTTACAACCAAATCTAATGATATCCAATATGGAACTTTTCAATGTCACACTGGGTATCTTGGATATTTAGTCATTTCTAGATTCTTATTATTTACTATGTGTCACCTTAATTTAGAAGCTGACAAAATAGTCTGGTAATAAGAACATAAACATTGTATAAGCTGTTCAATACTTCCATCTTTTGGACATTAACTGAATTTTTCACTTAATCCTTTTGAAAACATCTTTTCCCAGACTAGAACCATTGGTATGTGAAAGTACAACTACCATTTTAAATCCAGCATCAGAGACTAACTTAACATGTAATTTAGTCCCTGAAATCACAAGACAATAATTTTGGGTCAGTGACAGGACAGCTTCTTGTTTATGATTTTGCTGGAGATTTCCCTCCCTGAAGATCTTAACACAAAACCAAGAAATCAGGAAAGCTTAAGACACAGACTTGGTCCTACAAGCCTGCCAGTAAAATCACAAATTGCTAATTTACCAACCAAAACCAGGATTTCTGATAGAATTTCTATGACTTATTCTTAACCTAATATACTGTGTTGCTGTATCAGTCTGAAATCACTGCTGATACAGGAAATGCAGGCAACAGAAACTACAATGATTTCTATAAAACTAAATGGAAAGCTGTGCACTTGCAAAACTGCAAGCAGGGTACAATGCCAAAGGACAAAGCAAAGAAAGAAGGTGGTCACTGGTAACCACATGAACTTTAGCTTTCAGAATAACTAAATCATTATACATAAAGAAAAAAGAACCAAGAAATTAGACAGCTTACAGAGGCAGAACACCACAAATACATTTCCAGAACAGGAACAGTACTCCTGACTTTCCTCCAATCTCCATTACTGTAAATCTCTATGTGAAGTTTACATATTTTTTTCAAGGATTCTAGAAAAATCTTTCTAAAATGCTAAGCTTAAATTTGTCATTTGATAAATAAAAAAGCAGTCAAAATTTTAGGTGGTGTTTTTAGTGTGTTAAAAGCTAGTAAGAGAAGAAAATCAGTGATCTTTTGTTTAAAATCTGATGTTACAACAGGAGAATTACAGTATTTGCTGTAAATGATGCCCTATTCACTAAAATTCAGCAGGTAGAATAATAATCTAGCTCATCATTTTTCCCAAAAGTGCATAATTTCAAATAGTTTGCTTTATATTTTGGTAAAGTAGGCCACGAGGATTATTATTTTCAATACATCAGTATTGATCATATCTACTAGAAATGTGTGCAAAATTTAGAAGATTATTTATTGCTTATCAATAAAAATCTAGCTTCTAAAGGAATAAAACTCATTTGAAACTGTTTTCCTGGTTCTGCTGAACCAAAAAAACTTGATCAAGTCATGCCATTTGTTAAGTTCCATAAACTTTGTTTTGTCAAGAAGGCCAAATTGAACCTAATTCACACTGGGCACATCTTGCAAATATTTGGCAATGATTTCCTTGGCATCCACTCAGTGTTTCCCCCTACATTTTTCCATGTACCTTTTCCTTTTAGACTTCCAGCTCATCTCACTTAACCCTAAATCAGCCAAAGTTACCAGTAAGATCTGCATAGAACAAATATGCAAGGCTAGTTCCATATGAAATGAAACTGGACAGCATGCACAAGGTTAATGGGATACATATTCCAAGAGCTCATGATTCCTGCAATTCCTGTGGTCAAGAGGCAGTATGTGGGTGGCTCTACAGTTTCTAGCTATGTTTTACATGATTGCTATGCAAAAGGGGCACATCTAACACTAAGTAGTAGAACACACTTTTAAAAACACACCTCTTGGTCACTGTAGGTTTCAATGGGCTCATTTAAAATTGTATCTATTGTTCACAGAACACAAATTAATCTTAGCTACCAAGATATTGGCACCATGTGGTTACTGGAAGACAGAACACTGCACTAACAGACCAAAACAAAGGAGTTATTTACACATTAGTCCACACTTAAAACACTAAATTTAGTAACCATTTGTTGCTGACTGTGAAAAACAATGAGTATGCTTAATTAGTGTCTTCTTGAATCAATACAAGGACTGAAATTCAATGAAACCAAGGCAACTTTAGGACAATTGTATGTGCAAAACCTCTTAATTTGCCAAAGCTTGGTCATCTGATTTCACCACTGGCATTTTGAAGATTTTTCTCATAACATGGCTGTGGTAAAAAGTCTTAGCTGAAAACCATAAAACAACATTGCTAGAAGAGTTAAAAAGATTGTTGCTTACCTTATCGTTCTATCCACTCATTCGTTTGTTGGTTCTTTGATCAAGTTGTTATGTTCTTTTCCCCAGTTAAATGTGTAGTCCCTATGTAATTCAAACCCTGGTTTATTGTATTTCCCCTATCCCAGTTACTTCCTCCTTCCGCCCTTCCCCTTACCTCATTTCCGGCCTTACCATTTCCGCCCTTTCCCTTACCTCATTTCCGGCCTGCTGCTGCCTGCCTATCAAGTTAGCCACACCCTATATGTAAATCTCCAGAAGTTTCCCAGTACCACCATTACCGGAAGTTGTTGTTGAAGAAAAGATTCACAAAAATAGTCAACCAACACCGAACCCAAGTTCACAGATCATCTCAACTAACAAGCCAAGTCACCTGCAATATGTCCTTTGTAACTGTTTAATCACCACAACCTTAAGGGCAGTTAAGAAGAATGACACCCCCAGACCAATGAGCCACTATTGAGATCTCGGACGTGTCCGTGAGGCTGAGACTCCCATCCCTACGTTCGTCGGGATCGGCAGGACCTCCTCCCGGCGTTGCCTGGCAGCAGCAGCAGCAGGCGTAGGGCCTACTCCCTGTGACCCCCCATTAATAAAGAGCTGTTTAATAAAGGCCTTGGCCCTGCTACATTCATTACAACTTGGGGGCTCGTCCGGGATAGGCCACGCCCAGAAGAGGACGTCAGAGGGGGAGGCGCCACCCCGAAGAGGCCCTCTGGGACAGCTGGCCACCCCGGACCCGGAGCTGCGCGGAACCAGGACAACGCCTGGAGCACCGGTAAGTAGACCGGTGGCGGGCACGGGAGGCGAGCGAGTGTGGTGTGGATGAGACGGGGGCTGGCAGCTCAGACCCCCGAAGCGAGTGTGGACCCCTGAGTACCGCGGTTCCGGACTCCCGCGAGGGGGCCGGCCGGGAAAAGGGGGAAGCGAGTGAGGCCTACCAAGGCCTAGAGCGTGAAAGAGGCGCCTCCTTGGGGCCTAGGCCCAAGCTTGGGGAAGAAGGAGAACCTTCGCTAGGACCCAGCTTTCTGTCGGTTGGGGAAGGAGGGGAACCTTCGCTAGGACCCAGCTTTCTGTCGGTTGGGGAAGGAGGGGAACCTTCGCTAGGACCCAGTTTTCTCTTGCTTGGGGAAGAAGGAGAACCTTCGCTAGGACCCAGCTTTCTCTTGCTTGGGGAAGAAGGACAACCTTTGCTAGGACCCAGCTTTCTCTTGCTTGGGGAAGAAGGAGAACCTTCGCTAGGACCCAGGTTTCTGTCGGTTGGGAAAGAGGAGAGAACTTCGCTAGGACCCACCACTGTGTTTATTTTCAAAGAAGGGGGGGTGCAGGAAGGGGCAGCCGGCGCCCCGCTGGGACCGAGCCCCCCAGGGACGAGGGTTTAGGAAGGGGTATCCGGGCCCCGCTGGGACCTTACCTGACTCCCACCGGTGGAACTGAGAAGAGTAGAGGGAGGGGGCGACCGGGGCCCCGTTAGAGACCGGCTCTATCTCAGTTTAACTGTGGGCCAGGAAGGAGCATAGGGAGGGGGATATAGGTAAACCCCAGTAGTGACCAGCTCTTTCCTTTGCCCTGTTTTAGTTGCCCGTCATTAAATTTGCTTTGAAGTAGGGGCACCGTATATTTTTTTTTAAAAGAAAGAAATTATACGTTAAGTTAGAAAGGGCCAAATTTTTTTTGTTGAGTGCGTCTTTAGTTGCCTGTCAGTTGTTTCCTTTCGAGTAGAGGCACAGTAAGTTTCTGTTAGGCCCGTTTGAAAAATCACTATGGGGTCTTGTATGAGTCAAAAGAGTAGAGCGAAAGAGAACAAAAATGTAAAGAACATCCCTCCTGATAGCCCTTTGGCGATAATGTTAAATAAGTGGGATACTTGTGAAGCTACTAAAAAGTTAGATAAAATAAAAATGATCCATTATTGTGTTAAAGTATGGCCAAAGTTAGATTTACCAGGAGCATGGCCATGGTTCGGTACCCAAGATCCATGGATGTGTACAATGCTGAATCAATATTTAAAGACTTGGGGAGGATCAAATGTGGAACAACTTGAATACGCAGCTTGTTGGAGAGGGAGTAGAGCAAAAGAAGAACCAATAAAGATATGTAAAGTAGTAGAGAAAAAGGGACAAAGGAACGAGGAAGAGAAAAATAAAAGTAAATGGGACCCCCTTGATTATCTTCCCCCTCTTCCCCCGCCTGTCAATAACCCCGATTACCCACTTCCTCCTCCTCCGACCGTCACTCCCCTTCAACCTCCTCTTCCTCCTCTTCCGTCCATTACTTCCTTCGAACCCCCTGCTGTTTCTCTACCCACCAATGCTTCCAATAACCTTCCTTCTGCTCCATCTGTCAATTCTCCTCCTACCTCCTCTCCACCCACCAACACCCCCACTTACTTTCCTTCTTCTGTTCCACTTGTCAATTCTCCTCCTCCTCCTCCTCAAGCATCTAGCATAACTCCCCTGTCACCACCTTCCCTTAGTACCCCTATTCCAAATCAGCTTTTTTTACCTATGTGCCCACTTCCCAACCTGCCTTCACCCCTAGTATCTCCACAAACCCCAATTCCTCCTGCCTTGGTTCAGGCCCCTCCACCAATAGGTGTCCCTTCACCTCCTTCCAATTGGGAACTGAGTCTATCTCCATCCAACAGTAGCTCTTCCTCCAGTAATCAACAGAACCCTGTACCGGCACAAGCAGAGGGACCATATTATAATACGAGGTCAAGGGCAGCAAAAGCAGAAAGGATGTTTCCACTCAGGGAAGTCCCTATGGGAGGAATAGAGGGCAGACTTGGGTTTGTAGACGCACCGTTGACGGCCTCAGAAGTGAGAGGATTTAAAAAAGAAATTGGGAATTTAGTGGAAGATCCCGTAGGCATTGCAGAACAGGTAGATCAGTTCTTAGGACCTAGCATTTATACTTGGAGAGAAATGAATTCAGTTATAAATATACTATTCAACCCAGAGGAAGTTAGGATGATTAGAGAAGCCGGCCTACGCATATGGGAGAGGGAAAACCGGCAAGGACCACCGGGTGACTATAAACTACCTCTCACAGACCCGGGATGGAACCCAAACCAAGAAGAGGGGAGGCGGAATATGATTGACTATCGAGCTTTAATAGTGAGGGGAATAAGAGAGTCTGTTCCTCGCCAAAGTAACACCAAATTGGCCTTTGGAGCAGTACAAGAAAAAGATGAAACCCCATCCGCGTGGTTAAATCGGTTAAGGAAGAACTTTCAGCTGTACTCTAGTATAGATCCTGATAGTCCGGATGGCCAAGCAGTATTAAGAGTACATTTTGTCACCAAATCTTGGCCTGACATCCGAAGGAAATTAGAAAAGATGGAAGACTGGCAGGAAAAAGGGATAAATGAACTACTTAAAGAGGCTCTAAGGGTGTATCTGAGAAGGGAAGAGGAGAAAGCGAAATCGAACGCCCGAGTGATGGTAGCGATAGCTAGAGAATGTATAAATGCAACTGGAAATAAGCTAGAGAAGCCATGTGGATCTAGAGAAGGAGAACCTAAGATTGCGCCAGGCGCAGGAGGTTCTAATGCCAACCCTTGGCAGAAGGTCGGAAAATTTCAGGGCAGATGTTATTACTGTGGTGAAGTGGGTCATCTCAAAAGGTACTGTAAAAAGATTGCCATCGATGAAGCAATTGAAAAAGAACAGGAAAATTTAGAAAAGATTCTGAGAGGGGAAGATTAGGGGTGTCAGGGGCTCTTCCCTTTAGGGGACCCAATGAAACATCTAGATGAGCCCTTGATAAACCTCAATGTTGGTCCCCAGAATTTAAGTTTTGAGTTCTTAGTTGACACGGGAGCTGATCGGTCCAGTTTGAAAGATCTTCCAGTAGGAGTCCATATTAGTAATCGAACGTGCGAAGTAATAGGAGCTGAAGGGACACCCTTCAAAGCACCAATAATTGAAGGAGTAGAGTTAAAAGGAAACTTTAAACAGTGTGTGGCAGAGATGATTTATTTACCACATTTAGAAAAGAATTTGTTAGGGAGAGATTTACAAGTTAAGTTAGGAATAGCAGTTATTCCAGAAAATGGGAGGATGGTTGTGCGTATTATGAAATTGACCGAAAAAGATATAAGTGAAATCAATCCCCAAGTATGGGCAGAAGAAGGGAAAACTGGCTTTTTAGACATCACGCCAATAAAAGTGCAAATGCAAGAAGGAACTACCCCAGTCAAGGTAAAACAGTACCCAATATCAGAAAAGGGTAGAGAAGGACTAGCCCAAATTATAGACCACCTTCTGGCGGAAGGTGTGTTAGAACCATGCATGTCCCCCCATAACACCCCAATTTTAGCAGTCAAAAAGGCAGAGGGAAAATATAGATTAGTCCAGGATTTGAGAGAAATTAATAAAAAAATCATCGCTAGACATCCTGTGGTGTCTAACCCTTACACTCTGTTAAGTAAAATTCCCAGGGAACATGCATGGTTCACCACCATAGATTTGAAAGATGCCTTTTGGGCGTGTCCGCTAGCAGAAGAATGCCGTGACTGGTTTGCATTCGAGTGGGAGTACCCAGGAGGGAAGAGAAAACAACAATTAAGGTGGACCCGTCTACCTCAAGGATTTACTGAGTCCCCCAATCTTTTCGGACAGGCTCTAGAAGAACTATTAGACCAGTTCACCCCTGAAAATGAGACACGAATCCTCCAATATGTAGATGATTTGTTAATATCTGGAAAAGAACAACAGCTAGTTAGAACAACTAGTATAAAACTCCTTAACTTTCTGGGAGAAAAGGGTCTAAAAGTATCCCGGAACAAATTGCAGTTCGTTGAACCAGAAGTGACATACCTTGGTCATATAATTGGAAATGGATACAAAAAGTTAAGCCCCGAAAGAATTTCGGGCATACTAGCCATTTCGACCCCAAAAACTAAACATGACATTCGAAAACTTTTAGGCTTGTTTGGATACTGTAAATTATGGTTAGACAAATATACTCAAAGTGTAAAATTTCTTTATGAAAAATTAGTAAACCCTGAACCCATAAATTGGACTGCACAAGACGAAAAACAATTAGAAGAATTAAAAGAGAAATTATCTTCGGCCCCAGTCCTAAGTTTACCAGATCTCACAAAGGAGTTTGAACTATTCACGAACACTGAAAGGGGAGTAGCTTACGGTGTACTAACTCAGGAATGGGGGGGTTGTCGAAAGCCAATAGCTTACCTCTCTAAATTATTAGATCCAGTAGCAAAAGGATGGCCACTATGTCTCCAAGCAATTGCGGCTGCAGTAATTTTGATAGAGGACGCACAAAAACTGACATTTCAGGGAAAACTTAAAGTATATACTCCACATGATATTAAGACTATCCTCAGCCAAGGGGCCCAGCAATGGCTAACAGAAGCCAGAATACTAAAATATGAAATTATATTAATGAATGCAAGTAATTTAGAATTGGCCACCTCTAAAAGTATTAATCCGGCTCAATTTCTCTCAGGGGAACCCTTGCCAGAGCTAGAGCACAATTGCCTGGAGCTTATAAATTTCCAAACCAAAGTAAGGGAAGATCTACAAAGTACACCGTTGCCATATGGAGAAGTATTGTTTACCGATGGTTCATCTAGAGTAGTAGATGGAAAAAGGGTATCTGGGTATGCAGTAGTAAAAAGAGCAGAAGGAAAAGAGCTAGAAGTGATAGAAAAGGGGAAGCTACCATCCAATTGGTCTGCACAATGTTGTGAGATCTATGCGTTAAAAAGAGGTCTAGACTCATTAGAAGGAAAACCAGGAACCATTTACACTGATTCAAAATATGCATTTGGAATAGTCCACACATTTGGAAAAATCTGGGCAGAACGCGGGTATTTAAACTCAAAGGGGAAAGATTTGGTACATAAAACCTTAATAAAATCCGTATTAGAATCCTTGCTCAAACCAACAGAAATTGCAGTTGTGCACATAAGAGGGCACCAAAAGGGAAATACCTTAGAAGAAAGAGGAAATCGGTATGCTGACAAAATAGCCAAAGAAGTCTCATTAAGTTCCGAAGGGCCTATAGAAGTCTTTAAATTAAATGAGATACCAGAGAAATCAGAAATTACAAAGCCCATTTTTAGTGAAGAAGAGTTAAAGATAATAAAAAAGTTAGAAATACATCAAGGAAATCAAGGAGAGTGGGTAATGAAAGATGGGCGCAAATTTTTAAACAAAAGTCTAGCCAGAAAGGTATTGGCAGAAATCCATGAACTGACCCACTGGGGTGTTCAAGGATTATGTGACCACTTCCTCAGAGAAAATTTTTGTATTGGGATATATAATCTGGCTAAATCAATAACTAAAGGGTGTTTAATCTGCCAAAAAGCTAATCAAAAAGTTATGCGAAAAATTGAATATGGGGGAAGGGAATTAGCATTAAGACCATTTCAAAGTGTTCAAATTGACTTCACCGAAATGCCCCCAGTTCAAAAATATAAACATTTATTAGTTATTGTGGACCATCTTACCCATTGGGTGGAGGCCTTCCCCACTATTAAAGAAACCTCAGAAGTGGTCATAAAAATAATCCTTGAACAAATTATTCCTAGATATGGATTAATTAATCACATCGATTCTGATAGAGGCCCACATTTTACGTCACATATATTACATCGAGTCATTGAAGCACTGGGAATGAAATGGAGGTTGCATACTCCATGGCATCCCCAAAGTTCCGGCCGAGTAGAAAGAATGAACAAAACCTTGAAAAATGTATTAACAAAATTAATTGAAGAGACCCAAATGAATTGGCTCAAATGCCTACCTCTTGCCCTATTACGCATTAGGACCAGACCGCGTGCAGACATAGGAGTTTCACCCTATGAAATGATGTTTGGGCTTCCCTTTTTAATTACCCCTTTTAGCTCTGCAAACTATCTAGAAGGAGAAGCTGCCACCCAAGAGTATTTAAGAATCATTGGAAGAACAATAGAGCAACTAAAGAAAAAAGGATACCTGCCCCAAACCTCTCCCTTAGATTCAAATGCTCATCGGATCAACCCTGGGGACTGGGTTCTTGTTGAGTCCTTGGGTCGCACATCTCTATCTCCTAGGTATGAGGGCCCCTTCCTAGTCCTCCTAACTACACACACTGCTGTAGGAACAAAAGAAAAAGGTTGGACTCACATATCACAAGTTAAAGGACCAATTCCACCTCCCCCTAGTGAATCGGACTCCACAGTATTTCAGCCAAAGGCACCTGAATGGACCATTACAAAAGGAGCTACAGACCTCCAACTTAAGTTTAAGCGAAAAGAAAAAGACAGCTGAAAAGACTTAAACAGTTCCAATTTGAAAACAAAGTGTTACTGTAACGCAGTTTATGTTGACTCTAGTTGTTGTTATAACATTGTTGTTGCATACTTGCAGTAGTCTTTCGAGTTCCCAGTAGTTCACTAAAGTTCTTGTTGTTACAAAATTGTTGTATCATACATCCTTCTCCGATTGTAAGTATCATTCAATCCTCTGTCGAAATCGTCAAATTAGAAGTTTGCCAAACCATAAAGACCAATTCCCCTACAGAACACTTTCTAAAAACACCTAAATTAGTATAAAAAGGGGATGAGAGAACTCTGGGAAAGTAAAATCTTACCTAAGGGGACCCCCACCTCCAAGAGGCAAGCCCGGGTGAGACTGAAAGCAGTTCATACCGGACTCTTGAGAGGAGTGTTGCTGGCCTTGCTAACAAATAACCTGATAAGCAGCGAAGAGGTTAAATGCAGCAAGTGTTACCATCGGATATATGATGGGGAGACCCAAGAGTCCCTAATAAGAATTCACACCAACGTGAATCCCAGCTGTTTCAATCATTCCCAGATCTCCACTTGTCAAGAAAGTGGAAAAACGTATTGGATTGCTAAGAATACTGCCACTTTTCGGCAGCGGTTGCTCGGAGAATGTCCTATAGGGGAAGCCTGGTTTTGCTTTGAACATGAGAATAATCAAGGAGAATTAATAGATTTGATCAAAGAAAAACAATTAGTAATAAATACCAAAAAGGAAAACGAATTGGAAATACCTTTAGGGAAAAATTTATTCATAGATTTAGTTGAAAGAATTAGTAAAGAATTAAATATAACCAATTGCTGGGTATGCGGTAATACACAAATGTCTGAGATTTGGCCATGGGAAGGGATCAGTTTAAGCCCATTGGAAATTCTAAAATGGAAGCAAACTAACCAAACATCTCAATTACCTAAGCAAAAACGAAAGAAAGAACAATGGAATTTAAAATAGAAACCTATTGGAGAAGAATGTATTAAAAGAGTTGGAAACCCATATAGAACATTTGTAGGAACTATGCCCTGCAAAAGGTACCTAACTATAAAAAAAGTCAATTATAAGGTGGATACCTAAGGAGCCAAACAAATATTGGACAATACACCAAAAGGAAAAAGGATGTGTTTATCACGAAGGATATGATTTACATGAATGTGCTGGAAAGAAAATAAATCCCTTTTGGGGATTGGAGGAATTATCCAAGTATTGGTCATGTCCCACCGAAACCAACCAAACCTTTTGGACAGCACCCGAGTATCTATTCTGGATATGCGGAGACACTGCATATACCAATCTTCCAGGAGATTGGGCCGGGAGCTGTACAATTGGGATTATAAAACCTTCATTCTTCCTACTTCCCAAAAATTCGGGGTCTAAATTAGGAATTCCCTTGTACGATAATTTGAAAAGGGCTAACCGAAAGAAAAGGAGTATGATTAATTTAAGAAGTACTCAAAAATGGAAGGGACAAGTGTGGACACCTGAACGCATCATGGAAGTATATGGGCCAGCTACGTGGGCACAGGATGGGTCGTGGGGATACCGTACTCCCATTTATATGCTGAACCGAATCATCAGACTCCAAGCAGTATTAGAAATAATATCTAATCGAACAGCCCTCGCATTAGACCACATTACCGAACAGTTAACTCAGACCCGAGCAGTGGTCTATCAAATTCGACTTGCAGTAGATTATTTATTGGCTGATGAAGGAGGTATTTGTGGAAAATTTAATACATCCGAATGCTGCCTGGAAATTGATGATAAAAGCGAAGTAATACGAAACATATCTAAAGAAATCCGAAAAATAGCATATGTAGGAAACCAACAATGGACCCCTCTAATGGACACTAGCTGGTGGGATGACTTCTGGTCCCTAAAAAATAAATGGTGGAAAAAAGTAGTCTTTTTAGTTGCAAGTGCAGTCATAAGCTTTTTATTTTTACCATGCCTACTCCCATGCCTAATTAGGCTTATAAATACTACTATACAAACCAGTATAAGGAATATGACTGATCAAACGAGAGCTAAAATTTTGATGATCGGAACCCAAAGCCCAGAACATGATTCAGCTAAAGAAATCTTAAACCAATTTCTAGAAGTACAAAAATTATACCCCCAAGAAACCGAAAATTGTGATTTGATGCGGGTCAAAGACCCGATCAAAGAGAAAGAGGGGGGATTGTGGTAAAAAGTCTTAGCTGAAAACCATAAAACAACATTGCTAGAAGAGTTAAAAAGATTGTTGCTTACCTTATCGTTCTATCCACTCATTCGTTTGTTGGTTCTTTGATCAAGTTGTTATGTTCTTTTCCCCAGTTAAATGTGTAGTCCCTATGTAATTCAAACCCTGGTTTATTGTATTTCCCCTATCCCAGTTACTTCCTCCTTCCGCCCTTCCCCTTACCTCATTTCCGGCCTTACCATTTCCGCCCTTTCCCTTACCTCATTTCCGGCCTGCTGCTGCCTGCCTATCAAGTTAGCCACACCCTATATGTAAATCTCCAGAAGTTTCCCAGTACCACCATTACCGGAAGTTGTTGTTGAAGAAAAGATTCACAAAAATAGTCAACCAACACCGAACCCAAGTTCACAGATCATCTCAACTAACAAGCCAAGTCACCTGCAATATGTCCTTTGTAACTGTTTAATCACCACAACCTTAAGGGCAGTTAAGAAGAATGACACCCCCAGACCAATGAGCCACTATTGAGATCTCGGACGTGTCCGTGAGGCTGAGACTCCCATCCCTACGTTCGTCGGGATCGGCAGGACCTCCTCCCGGCGTTGCCTGGCAGCAGCAGCAGCAGGCGTAGGGCCTACTCCCTGTGACCCCCCATTAATAAAGAGCTGTTTAATAAAGGCCTTGGCCCTGCTACATTCATTACAATGGCTTGCTGAAAAATCCTGTGTAGCCATTGACTAGGTCCAATAGTGGACAAACCAGTTCACTGGATGAGCTGAGTTTATGATTTTGTACTGAAGTAAGCCCACACATACTTTTGACCTCAAGTTTATTTATTGCTGACAGGGTAAAAGAAAAGAAAAAAAAGAAAAGGCTATCCCCTCTATATCAATACCTAATTTCCTCTCAGATTGAGCACCCGTTTAAAAAACATGCACTGTTTAAATACTGATGTAAAGCTATAATTAAGTTTACCTGTTTTGAAAGACTGGACAGAGAAGCAATTGGAAGTAATTACCAGTAAGCTATGATTATACAGCTTTGAATTTTTTCTGGTTTGCTTTTAAGTGTCAGTTACTCACAAAGGAGTGACTGTGATTAATAAATGAAATAATTCAAAATTGAATTAATTTTAATTGTCCTATGTCAGGATTCAGGTGAGCTTCAAACTTGAAAAAAGCCACATAATTCTGAATTCCATTTCTCAGTACTAGAAATGCCAAAAAACTCCTAAGACTGGATGCAGCACATAAAAAATATGAGTTTCCAGTAGGACACAAGTGCAACTGCCACTTTGAAAGAGGACAAAAACTCACTACTTCTTTTAATAAAGCACAAAGTGAGAACAAAATCATTATAACCATCTACAAAATTAACATTTTTATGCCAGGGTAACAAGATACAGTTTGAATAAGGAGCACTATCAAAACCCAACAACAGTGAATAACTTTCAGTTTCTCAATTATGAATAAAAAGAACAGTTAATTCTCTAACCAGGACAATGCTTCTTCTATTCCAAGCTATCCAGCAAAGCTTAAGATGACTAACACAACATACTACCAGTGCTGTTTATGCTGACTACTGTTATGTCACCCCACTCAAAACTAATAATGATTTTATAGGAACACCTACAGCTGCACTCTTCCAGACCTTAACACGAACTTTTGGCTGCCCTTCCTTTGTTGGCACCATAGAAGGAGCTTTATTGAGATCACACTACGGCTGACATCTTTCATAGAACCCTGTTATCACTGTAAAAGTACATCAGTTTGATACCAGGTTATTTACAGTCTCCCTTTAAGTCACGGGCTTGAGTTGAAAGCCAGCACCACCACCCTCCCCACTTAGTGTCAGGACATGGCAGCACTAACACTGTCCTTGCACGACAGCTTAGGGAGTGCCTGTGCTAGATCACACAGCGCAGCCTGGCGTGCAGAGCGATGCTAAGGCAGCGCACACAGCCCGGGCGCTGCAGCTAGCAGAGCTTCTGCTACCAAAGAGCACAAGGCAGCAATTCGGATACAGACACCTCACAAAGTGATGGCAACACCCCAGATACCCTCTAACTAATGCCCTCAGAATTAATTTGTTTCAAAAAGCAACTCAAGTGTTATGCAGACTTCAGTCATTGAAAGAAGGTTTCAATCTAGCCTCCCTGTAAACTAAAATGGATCCCAGCAGTACTACTATGTTTAAATCAAGTAACTGCTTACAAAAATGTGGCAAGAATGTTATTCACAGTAAAAAAAGCTATGCAGCCATATATTAAAGAATTAAAAAAAAAAAAAATTACAAGTCATAGAAATAGGAAGAAAATAAGCTTTACTTTCCACAGGATAACAAGCAGGAACAGCACCTTTATATCAAAGACTGACCCTACCGAGAAATGAAAAATAACTTTTGAAGTATTTCTGATTGCATCGTATTCTCTGTGCACCACAACCCCACAAAACACCCATAGGGAATTCTGTGAACTGTTTCCCCAGGTGCCTTGCACACCAGCTGGTTAGGATTAAACATCTTGCCTGTGGCACCTTTTAGGCCTTGAGGATTGGCATTTTTGACAATGTGATGAAAAGTGTACAGTTGTGTATACCCTATGTGTTTAGGATAATCTAGAGCCCCAGAAACACTGTTAAATCTATGTACAGTAGTGATAAGGGTTAGAAATAATCTACAATAGCTATCCTTCAAGTTGAAAAGTTACAGCTCTAGAATTTCTTCAACGATACACTTGGAAATATTTGAGATCTGAATGCTGAAATTCCTTCATATCTCTAAATTTGTTATTTGAAGTATATATAGCATGTACAAATCACAGGTCTACTTGCAGAATACCAAGTGCTAGCAAGCACTTCATATTACATAACCAAAGTGACCAGAACTTTGCAATTTCCATGCTTATACAATGGGTACAGTCAGATATTCACCTCACTGGGAATGACACCATGTAAGCAAAGCATGCATTTCCTTTACTACCTGCTTAAAGGAAAAAACCAAAACAATCCCTAAACAAACAGTTTTGTTTTCATTTTCACTAAAACACATTGAAAGATGAATTTCCATGGCAGGGAGCTGAATAAATATTAAAATGTGCATTTGGATTAAGTCAACAGCTTACTCTTAACATGGCTTTAAGTGACCTGTCCAGATGAAAAAAAAAAAAAAAAAATCCATAAAGACCATGTAGGTTCTTTTATTATTGGAATAAGTACTTTTGACTTACTCATCAGGGGAGGGCTTCAATTATCTTGAAAGCCAGCAAATTGTCTTCTGAGAAGACATTAGTGTTTCAGCAAAATAGATGCCAATTTCTGAATTCATGGATAATGGATGGATAATATGGAATGGATAGAAGCATAACTTGAAGACTTCAATTACAAGCTAATCTCTGGAAAAAAGAAAAGATCTCCTTGAATACAATAGCTGACAGCTATAGTACTTTTAAAGCTGTTTAATGGTTGCCATCAGCACACCAACTTATTTTGTTCATATGCTACTGTTTAAAGTATCAAAGACTACATATCTAATTAGGTTCTAATTAAGAATGCTTCCTGTTCAGAAAAATATGTTTCACTAACAAGTACAGAAAATACACTGTAGCATGAAAATGCTGTTTTCCTACACATTCATATTTACTTCCTGGTAATTACTTAAGGATGGTGGTTTTCTGTTATCAGCTTTATTATTTGGTATCCTTCAAAAAAGTTTCAGGAACACTTAAGAAACAGAAGAAAGGTAGGCATACAGCACCTTACCCATAATCAAATGCAGTGATTTAGTTCAGTGATACTGAAAATGTATCATGCCAAAGTAAGTTATCTGCTTGTATGCTGCCTTAGACTTCCAGTTCACAATAAGAAAAAGTTTAATAAGATGCTTAAGTTGACCTATATAGTCCAAAAAGAAATAATTCTCTAGCTCTTTATGGCTGGATGTAAAAGCCTTTTCCTAATAACACTCTCACGCACACAGAGCTAAGCACATTAACTTTTACCAGTTTCTAGGACAGTTATTTAGAATTTAAATCTGTATTAGCTTGTACTGTAGGTCCAGTATCTGAAATATTTTCTTCCACTTACAGAAACAGGATGAGGACCTCAAACTTTCTTAAAACTCATATGAGGTAGGAAAAACCACTGTGACTTGATATGAGAAACACAGTAAGATGCACAACGGATGCATTAGTTTTTGACACAGCATGAGGTAGCTTGTGGAAGAAAGTGGGGTACTTTGTTCTTTCTAAGAGAAAATACACTGTCATGGCAGAACATGCAATTCTTGGTGGTATTTAAGAGTTGATGCCAGCTGCAAATGCAATTTACATTTAGAGATTAAGAAACTTTTGGATGAAGATTCAGTCCACCTGAAAAATAAAGTTATAAATAAATTTCTCATTGTTTGGAAATTCCCCCTCCCCAACCTAATCAAACAACTAACAACCTAACCCCTCTAGGTTCTCTCTCAGCACTATACAAACAATTCCAGTCAAGTCAAGGATGTTACTCCTCATTTATCTCTTCTAGTTCTTCTTTATGGGATTTACTTCAAGCAATCAACCAAGGCTCATGAAGAGAAATTACAGTAAACAACTTAGGTTTTAATGGAAACTCTTCCTTTGCTTGCTTTTATCTAATACAAGAATAAACTGAACATCTGCTGACTGACTTTCTGCATTTTATTAGAATAGGAAATATTTTACTGTGAACAACAAAGTAAATCAATAGTCATGCCCTGCTGTCTGGCTGGTTATTACAAATACAAATCCCTGTTATGGTAAAGTCAATCCAGATAAACACTAGACTGGACATGTGATGTTTTGGAGCTAAGAAATTGACAACTAGATTTGAAAATTAGCATTTACAAAACCAAGAGGTCAATTCAGATTAAATGTTTAAGTGCAAAAGAGTCACGTTGTTACTCCTGTGAGTTAAAGGGTAAGTCTAGACACCCAGTGCATATCAACAACAAAAAAATAAATAACTGATACTGTTAAACATTCCAGCTTTATCCTTTCTACCCTTACCCAAATGAGCAGGCTTCCCTGGGATACCAGGTTTGGACACTGTAATAAATTTGATATCAAAGTATGTACAGCAATTGGGAGTTACAATCTCTTAAAATTTTCCAGTATTATTAAAATATGTGAATTTATAATCCTATTGCATAATAAATAGCATAATAACTCTTTGAAGTCCTTATGAATGTCATGAAGTTCAGCGAGGTCAAGTGGAAGGTCCTGCATCTGGGACAAGGAAATCCCAAGCCAAAAACAGGCTGGGTGGGAAATAGATTGAGAGGAGCTCTGAAGTGGAGGACTTGGGGATGCTGTTGGATGAAAAGCTCAACATGACCCAGCAATGTGCACTTGCAGTTCAGAAAGTCAGCTGTGTCCTGGGCTGCACCAGAATCAGCATGGGCAGCAGGACAAGGCTGGTGATTCTGCCCCTCTACTCCAGTGAGACCCCAGCAGGAGTGCTGTGCCCAGCTCTGGTGTCCTCAGTATAAAAGGATGTGGATCTGCTGCAGCAAGTCCAGAGGAGGGTCACAAAGATGAACACAGGGCTGCAGTACCTTGCCAAAAAAGATTCTATGGTCGTTGATCATACATAAGCAACAATTAACTCCGTCCATCTGTCACAACATTTTCTATCTAGTTTTGTTTTTACAGTTTATGAAAAGGGCTAGAAACTAGACTGAACTGAACTGCAAACTTAAAAAGAATATTTCAGGTTGAGGCCAGGGTTGTCATCCTTGCATAGAGGGCATTGTCTGCTCTAAATAAAGAGCTCAATAGGAAGGAAGTGCTGAGTATACCATGCAGTACCAAAACAATTACTTTGTTAATATGTAGATTCAGTGAAGCCAAATTTGAATCTTGTACTAACAACAGTGCCTGGTATCATTAGACAAAGGAGTATCTGCAGTCAAGGCAGTATGTTATAGAAGGAACACAAACACAAGGACTTAAATTTATCCACAATTAGATGGCAAGGAGCCAAGATAATCTTATGGAAGCTTAGGCCACTATCCACTAACAGTAATGGCACACAAACATTGGTATTTTACATTCAGTGCTGCTGCTTCACTCAAATCCTCTGAGAAAACTATTTACTTACATAATTTTGCTAACACCACAAACATAAAAGTCAGCTCTATTTAAACAAATAAATTTAGTAAGAAACCAACTTACTTCTTTGGTTCCTGAGGATCGACGTGTTGCTCTAACATTAGAAAAGTTCCTTGAGCTAGCTGGAGTTGCCAATGGAAGAGTAGTAGAAAGCTGAGGAGGACTGAAAGACAAAGGCAATCTAGTATCTCCTAATATGGACTGCTTGGAATTGGAATTTTTGCTGGTGAATCTCTCATTTTTATGGTTTCTTGAATCTGCATTAAACTCTGTTTTCTCCTTATTCTTGATTCTTCTCAAGCAGTCCTTTAGCATTAGCTGAGTTGCAGGCTGACTCAACCAGCACAAAAAGAGTTCATCCACCTTCATTTCCACTGCAGGTTGCAGAGTCTTTCCAGGTGACATATTCTGTCAGTTTCCCTGTTATGTTGGTTCAAACTCAAAGTAAATATTTGACAATCACATAAATATTCCACTCGACTTTCAGTGTTTCACAGGCATAAGTTAACAAAGTGTTGATATTTATTCCCTCAATATATCAACAGAGGTTTGGAATTATATTTTAGCATGTGACTTCAACAGCATTTTATAAGTGAAAGCCATAAATCAGAGTCAATCCAAAAAACTTCTTTTAAATAATGGATAAACTTCTTTTAAAAGCATACTGTGTAAATGGTGGAGACTAGAGAACAAGAAACTGCAGTTGGGCTTTCTCAAAGAGATAGCTAATAAATATTACTAATATCCTTTAAGAATATGTGTTAAAGACACATGTATTATGAAAAATAAGACTTGAAAATACTTAAAATTGAACATACTAAGCAGTTTATGGTGATAGAACAAATAGGATTTAACATGCAAGCCTTTCAGTCAAGAGATTTAGAACTAAGAATGAAGGTTCAATTTCCATTCTGAGGTTGTGATATGGATTCAAAATCTTGCATCCCCCCCAATGTGAGTGATTCCCAAAGCACTGTCATTTTATATTTCAAAAACCTCTTATTTGACATTCACTTTTGCAGTTCCTCTAAAGCAATGTAACTCAAGAATTGTGACAGTGTGATTTCAGGTTCAGTTGCTCACCTGAAACAAACACGTGTTTGTGGTTTTTTTTTTGTTTTTGTTTGGGTTTTTTTGTGTTAAAGGGACAGAGGACTGGAACGAAACACTGAGGACCACACCAAAGTTGCTATCAAGATTTTTGGCATCCAATTACTTGGTACATGATTTGGTACAGTTCAAATAAAATCTATACTTCCTCACTAACAGTGAGCACTAACAGTGCTTTTTTAAAGTTCTTCATAGAATTCGATCTATACACATAAAGCTTATGATAAAAGATACACGATAGGTGATCTTAAGACGTCTCTTCCAACCTAAAGGGCTCTATATACAAATAATTGACTGAACAAGCCTTAAAACAAGCACTTCAATTTGGAAAGGAACGACACCTAGCAAACAGACATCCTCCGAAAACTTAAAGCTCATCCTCGTCCCACGGCAGAACTAGAAGTCTCGTAACACTGCATCACTCAAACTTTCCAAACCGCTATAACTTCGCGGTTCAGTTATTCCGTTTCCGAAAGTGAGGGTCCCCTCGTTTCCCTACTTTTTTAATCTCCACACCTTCCCGGCGCTGGCGGCTGCGCTCAGCCCCGCTCAAGCGCCATTCGCCTGGAAAGAAACGGTCCCGGGGAAGGGACAGCCCGGCGCTGCCCGGGCACGGGCAGCCGGCGTTGCAGCCACAGGCTCGCTCCCCTGGGGCGAGCGCTGCAACTCGCCCCGCAGCAGCTCCAGAGCGACATGACAACGCACCGCAGAACAAACGCACCCACCTGCTCAGCTCCCGTTCCGCCGCCTCCTCCGCCGCCGCCGCCCCTTCCCGCCGCCACCGCCTTCAAATGCGCGCCTCCTTCCGGCCCGGCCCGGCCCGGCCGCCGCCATCTCGCGAGAGCGCGGCCTCCCGCCCCGCGGGACGCGCCCGCCGCTCGCCATGGCGACGGCCGCGCCCGGCCTGCCCTGCCCTGCCCTGCCCGAGCCGCCGCCGCCCGTGCGCAACTTAGAGCTCTGACAAGGCATCGGCGTCTCACGGGCTGCTCCGCACTGCTTCTCACTGGCCAAGTGATGGAGGGGCAGAGGGAGTATCTCCTCAACAAGTTTGCTGATGACACAAGGCCGGGAGGAGTGGCAGATACCCCAGAGAGCTGTGCAGCTCTTCAGAAGGACCTCGACAGCTTCAAGAGAGGATCAGAGAAGAGTCTGGGATTCAGCAAAGGCAAATGCCGGGTCCTGCACCTGGGGAAAAATAACCCTGGGCACCAGCACGGGCTGGGGAGCAGCTCTGTGGGGAAGGACCCGGGGATCCTGTCCCTGAGCCAGCCGTGTGTCCTTGTGCCAGGGCCAGCGTGTCCGGGGAGGCATGAGGAGGCCGGCAGGTCAACCTGCCCCTCTGCTCAGCCCTCGTGAGGCACATCGAGAATGTCCCGTTCTGGGGTCCCCAGCCCTAGAGATGTGAAGCTCCTGGAGAGGGTCCAGCAGAGGGTGGCAAAGAGGATAAGGTGTCTGGAGCATCTCTTAAGAGGAAAGGCAGACGGAGCTGGGCCTGTTCAGTATGGAGGAGACATGACTAGGAGAGGACCTTACTAACGTATATAAATATTCAAAAGGTGACAGAGGGGTGCTGAGGGGATGGGTCCAGATGTTTTTCAGTGGTACCAACTGCTAGGACATGAAGCAAGGCAGAAACTGATGGACATGATGCTCCACCTGAATGTGAAGAAGAATGTCTTTACTGTGCAGGTGACCCCACACAATGGAACAGGTTGCCAGATTGGTTGTAGAGTCTCCCTCATTGGAGATATACAAGAACCATCTGGATGCACTCCTGTGCCATGTGCTCTAGGATGACCCTGCCTAAGCAGAGAGGTTCAGATGACCCACTGGAATCCTTTCCATGCAATTTATCCATTCTGTGGTTTTTTAAAAGTGAGCTGTTTCTGTCTGCTAAATGCTGTTAAAAGGAGAACATTAAGTGCTCTTTCTACACAGTGGCTATGGTTACCACTAGTGTTAAGGGATTGCAGATGATAGGATGAAAGATGAGGTGCAGGCAGTAACAAATAGAAGGAGTACTAAGGAGGAAGGATCCTTTACTAAGAGAACAATGTGTGCCAATCTATTTGCAGCCCCTTTTTTGTAGTGGAAAACATACACTGGCATTTTGTGGTTGTCAGCCTTCAGGGGCACTCCTTTGAGGCTCCCTGGGTACACTTATCATTGCGGTTTAGGCGGTTGCCCATTGGCCCATATATTTTCTTTGGTATTTTTTACATTAGCGACTCATTGGTATTTTTATATCAGATTCCCTACTTCCACTGCACTGATTTTTCCTCAGTGACTACACTTCACTTTTGTTTATGCATTTTACATTCTGCCACTTTGTTTGCCAGCAGAGACACTCCAGATTTATGACAGGTTATTATTACAAATTGTTGGAACACTAATGCTGTGGAAATGGGGCTATACCAAAGATGATACAGTGGTTTGAAGGGAAGGCTTGAAAATGCAGGCAAGAGTAAAATAGGGTAAAGTGAAGGAATGGGCTTGCTTTCTCATTTTTGGAAGCTTGTAGAGAGGACACAGAGATAAGAAAGGGCTAAGGAGGAGCAAAAGCCGAGATGCTGTAGGAGGAGTCTGGTACAGTCCAACCCAATTACCTTTAGGTAATACCAGAATGATATTTTGATAATAACAGTCATCTGGCAAACCCTAGTATTACTCTTCTAAGTATATCAGAAGGCTTAGCTTCCAGCTGTAGACACTGAAATATATTTTCACAAGTCTTAAAAGGAGATTCTGCTCTTGCACGTTCTTGAGGGAGTCTCCACTTTTTGAAGTAGTGTTCTATTTCCTGCCCATTGGTTGGTGAAGTTAGAAAATGTGTTTTTGCAAAACCAAAGTGGACAAAATGGCATTTTTAAAACTGAAGTAAAACATTCAACATAACACAGCGGAAGCAGATGTTGAAGTATGGATAAATCTGTAAATATTATAGAAGTAGCTTTTAAGTAGGGCAAAAGAAATTTAAAACCCTGTGTTATGGATAGCAGCAAGATTTTTGGCGGAGAACTGAAGGGCTGAATTAAGAAGACTGATAACAGAGCAAGAGACATGGAACAAAGAGGACTTTTAAAACATTTTGAATGCCTTTGAAGCGTTCCTTAGTGATGGTGTAGCCATCTGTTGATTGACATGTTGAAGACAGGTGGCAAGAAGGGGATCAGAGAGTGACTTGACAGAGTTGTAGAGTTGGATATCATCTGCAAAGAGATGATGCCCTTTGTTGAAACTGGCAATGAGATCTCCCAGAGGAACATGAGAAATAAGAAAAAAAGAGATGAAAAAAAACCTCTGAGAGATGCACACAGTCAAAGTGTTCTCTCATGCATGCTAGTGTAGATTCAAAGCAATTCTATCTCTGACTTCATTAGGCTGTGTCATGGATAACATTTGTGTGAGAGAGGAATCAATTCCATGTGCCTTCTGTTAGGCAGAAGACACTTTGGGCATCCTCATCAAGTTGTACAGTACTGGCAGTTGAGACAGATGTTTTGAACTTGTGTCTGGATGAATCAGGTCTACTCAGCAGTGTATATACTGTAGGAATGTGTTTGTAGAGATATAGGGGCTCAAACTTGGCCAAAAGTGGAGAAATACCTAAACTGAACATCTTTGTTCAGATCTTCCACTGAGAATTGAAACTTGAAATCCTTTACCAAACCTTTTTAATGTTGCTTTCAAAGTATGGAAAACAAAAATCTGTTCTAGTGTCTTACCATTTTTTTAAATGTATCCATCTGGCCTAAGGATGGGCTCCTTTAAAAAATCCACACATAATTATTAAATATAAAAGTGCTGAGTGTACAATATTCAACTGATACCTGTAGGTTTAGTGATGGGGTCACACTTAGCATTGCTGTAAAAGACAGATTATGCTTTAGGTGAGGCACTTGTTTAATAAGTGCAAGAGAATGGTGCATTGATATAACTTGAGCCAACTACTAATAGGAGTGCTTGGGCCTAACAACCAGGGCAGTGGAGTTAGTGCTGTGCAGCACAGTACCTCCCTCCATACTGTGTGTGGAGCTACTAACCCCAGTGCAGAAACTGAGGAGCCACATCCAGCTCTTGTTGGCTCTGTTACCTACAGCTCCTTTCTCTCCTTGCTTCACTAGTCTTCACTCAGCAAGAGTGATGTTAGCAGTACTGCCAGTCTATGTTTCTGGCTAAATATCAACCTTCCTTTGCCTTTATTTGTCACTATGTACAGTGACACAGAGCAGTGGTGTTCATAAGGAATATTTCCATTTCTCATCAGCGTTTTGCAGTGAGAGCTGGGCTTCTTCCCTGGTAACCTTGGGTCTGTACAACTTAGACATACAGATAATAAAGAGATGTTTCCAATCTCTCTGTACTAAAATATTTCCAAGGCCTGATAAATGTTAGCCAGAGGTAGATATTTAACCTAGATCAGCTGTAACATGACATAAAAATGTTCCTCTCCTCTACTTAATAAAAATCTCAAATAGTATTTGAGGTATACAAAACCACATTTTAGAAATCTTAAGTTAGGTAGGATAAATGTGTTTGGAGTATTATATTTACTTGCTTGCATGTGGCTGTGTCAGATGTACTCTCATCCAATCTCAAAAGTAGAGTCATCATCCTTAAACAGAGTGGCAGATTAAGGTGGAACACGTGCCTGAGATCAAAATATAGTTCCCTGCAGGATCTTTGAGTCTTTGTCCTGAGCTTTTCATATGCCTTTGTGCTGGTTTTATCTAGGGTAGGGTTAACTTTCCTCGCAGGGGCTGGTATGGGGCTTGTTTTAGATTTGTGTTTAACATAGGTTGATAATGGAGGAATGTTTTTGGTATTGCTGAGCAGGGCTTTCACAGAGCCAAGGCCTTTTCTACTTTTCCCACTGCCATGCTGATGAACAGATTATGGATGCATGGGGAATTGTGAGCCAGGACAGATGATCCCAGCAGACCAAAGAGATATTCCAGACCGTATGATATCATGATCACTGTATAAAGTGGGGGCAAGAAGGAGGAAGAGGGGGATGTTTGGAGTGATGATTCTTATCTTCCCGAGTCACTGTTCTGTATGATGGAGCCCTGCTCTCCTGGAGATGAGTAAACACCTGCCTGCCCATAGAAGCAGTGAATTAACTTCATTGTTTTGTTCTGCTTGTGTGCATAGCTTCTGTCTTTCCTCTTCAACTGTGCTTATCTCAATCCATGAGTTTTTGGACTTTTACCCTTCCAATTTTTTCCCTGATCCTGCTGATGAGGGAGTAAGTGGGTAGCTGTGTGGTATTTTGTTGATGGCTGGGATTAAACCATGATGCCTGTCACTCAGAGAACAGAACTACAGTACCTCTTTTGAAGGCCTTAAGGACAATATTGCATTTTGATTAGGCTTTTGCTTTTATAATGCTTTTGCTGACATATTTCACAACTTTGAAATTTTGACATCTGAAGTCCAGTTCTAACCTATAGTGCTATATATATATAAGCACTAAAATAATTGTGTCCCAATTTCCTGATGTACTGACTTAGTTGGAAGCAGGTGTGCTGAATGCCTCTGACAAACTGGTCACTTTTATTTAAATTGTTGTTATTGAAAATTTTGGCCAGACGGGTTCATTGAGGTTGTCCTGCCAAGGTGATGTTCCTTGTAAACCTGCTTATGGTATGCAGTCAAAGAGATTCAGGGGTATGTAAATGTTGCTTTCCACTAAGTGAAGGATAAAGTCTAACATACTGCCACTCAGATTCCTAGTGCTGGTACTAATTTGGGGGGTTATGGAGAGGGTTTTGCATGCCTTATGCTGCATAATTTAAAATGAACATAAATATTAAGAAAATGGTAGCAACTGATAATCCACTGAACTATGTACCCATACCAGCTAACCATACCACTCTGTCCTTTCTTGCAGCAGCTTACCAAAAATAGAGCTGGGATGGTGAACTATGGGTCATATGGCCTCCAGAAGTAGCATCATAAGCAGCAGAAGTATGTCAGCAATGCTGACTTGGTGCATGTTTGGCATGTGCAATACTCTCCAGAGAGACTAATATTGAGATGCGAGGCTTGAATTTTCTCTGTCTCCTACCACCTTGAGGTAGAATGCTGCAGTAATATAGGATCTGGTTAATAGCTTGTTGGTGCACAACTCCTTCAGAGCAAATCAGAGATATAATTAGAAATTCTTTTGTAACCTGCCAGCTTGCATTGTGAGTAGAGGGATTTAAACATTCTGTACTTGCAGACACATTTTGTTTCCTTCTTATCATATGTACCATGTAGTTAGAATAAGGCCTTGTCACTGGCTCTCTCCTTACCTGATCAGTTGGTTAAATGTAGGAATAATTATATCTCTGCAAGAAAAAAAAAAAAAGAAAGAGTATAAAATGTAGATTCTGTAAGAGCAGGTGCACTACAAGCCAAAGAAGAAAATTGATTCAGCACTTGTTTGCCATCATGTTTTTAGATTAATTCCTACTGCATATCACTGCAGGGCTCTAGCAATGAGCAGTTCTTATACATTTTACTGAATTACTGTTGGTGTGTTGGTTTTTTTCCACGGGGGCCTTGAACTGAGCGATGTTTACAGCAGTCCAGATGTGAGGGCTGGTTCCGCATTAAGTCACCCTGATCTTCTAATCCCAGGTTCACATACTTCTAGTGCTGTATTTTATCCGATGGTTTTATCTAGCATTGTATCCAGGTCACATGGAGTTTATGGAAAACTGCTTGAAATGCAGTCTCTGGGGTGGTGTTTAACAAGGTGTGCGTGAGGATGTTTATGGGGTGTGAGAATGGGAGTCCATTCATTCTCCACATTGAGTGTTACTGAGCCCAGTTCTCTTCTAACCTTGTCCTGGTGCAATCATTAAAGGGAAGAGAAGACTCTGAGCTCTTGTTTCCCCCAGCCTGTAGTGTCTGCCAGCTGCTTGTCTGCTACCGTGCCCAGGTGCTTGACTCTTGCCTCTCCATCACCTGGCTAGGACCCAGTCTGAAGAACTGAGACCTAAACTTGTTTTGGGATAGAATCTACTTTTCTTTGTTTCATCAGAGCAGTCTTCACCAGATTATCAATGGGGCAGTGTACAACAGCACCTCTACTCTTTTTCTACTTTGGCAGTTGTAAAGAAATGTAAATCATGTAATGGACAAGTATATTTTTATTACTTGGTACCCACAATTGTTTCCATAATAACATGTATGTTTCTAGGGCAGGGTCTTTTGAATATCCATGTACATAAATACATATATTAAATAGAAACTGCAGTAAACCACAGAATTTTGCCAGCTACCACTGCTCTAATTAGCTCATGGAACTAAAAATAATTAATATAGTTAGTTGTTGGATTACAATACAATGAGAAGTACACACCTAATAAATCACATTGTTTTTATTATTATTTGCTAAGTATCTGGCTGCTTGAGTAATGTTTTACAACTTTGGCTAAATTCACCTTGTGCTCTTCAAAGCCAGTAGCAAGATTTCCAGTTTTCATACTGCTATGAGATCAGACACCTATGCTCTGGGGGGTTTAATTCACCACTGCATTACTCCATTTACAAATCTGATCTGCAATTTGACCACTATTTTCATTCAGCAAATCTAAAAGATTAACTATTTCTAAATTTATGAGCTAATTAGTACACTAATACAAACCACATTTATAATTTTCCTGAGTTTGTTTAATCCTTCTTCATTACAAAAGTCAGTTCAGATGTCCGTAAAAGCTTACAGGAAAAAAAGAAAAGTATTTGTTTTCATTTTCATTAGGGAAAAGTGAAAATTCCAAAAGATTCTGGGCAGACAGAGCCACATTCTTTTACTCTCATTAAAGTCCTTTTAGTCACAGTAGTTAGAGGAGGAAAACACTGTGCAGCTCTAGGCATATGTCTGCAAGGTTGCCAACACCAATAATTTTATCACAAGTTTAATAAGATTTAGTGTTTTTCTTTTAAAGCTCCAGAGTCCCATGATTATGAATTAATGTTATCTTCCATTAAACATGCATGTTAAAAGGAGTCTTGTAGTTGAAAAGAAAGTATTGGAAATGCAAAATTATTGGTTAAAAATCCTAATTAAAAAAAAAAAGAGCCCCAGAATAATATCTTTAAAATCAATATTTTAGAGGCAATCTCATATTTTGAAAAGTGTTTATTAATCAAAATATTGTGTCAGTAGTGGCACTAATTCCAGCAGTATTGCTCATCAAATATTTCTGTATAGAATCTGGTGCTATTTTCTTGATATTCTTCTCCTACTCTAGAAACTTCACTTAAGACACAGAAACCCTACACGTTTTTCTGATTTAAGTGCATCAGAATGCTGAGACATAGGGTTAAGAGTTGGCTACATATTTTAGATATTGGAGCCAGACAGCAATTCAGTCTAATAATGTGCATGTCTACTATTTCCTGAAAATTTGCTGGTACATGACCCTTTATATGCATATATGTGACCCTACAGCAAACTCTTTTATGTGGTGCCAAGAAATGGCATTAGCTTCAGCTGCTTTATTAAATTGCTACCCAAGCTGGCGTACATTCAGAGCGTATCAGCAGCTTGTGTGCTGTGCCAGCTAACATGGGAACCTCTGCTTCTCTCCTTGCTCTCTGGGGTTAGCACACAGACCAAGAACAAATACCTCTTGAATGCTGGGCCAGAGTATTTTGCACACTGTCACAAACCATGCTTGTCCTTAGGTCTGAAAGGAGCACGGAGGGGCACTAACAGTGACTACCTTGAGCTGCTTTACTCCCCCAGTCCTCGGTGAGGCAGCACATCCAGCAGACAAGGAGTCTGGCTTTTAAGAAGCATTTATCTAATAGGCTGCAGCTGTGATGAATGATACTGTTCCCAACTAAATATTCTATCCCACAGACAAGGTTAGAGAAATAGTCCCTGTAATTAACATTTGCCTTTTAATACTGCCAGCTGAAAAAAGAAGTGAATGTGACAGCAGTCAGCAACTGCCAAGGTATAGATCCAATACGGGACTATTATGGAAATGAGAAAAGTGCACACTGGAAGAAGACAAAGCTTGCATAATGTTCCACATGATCCTGGGCAAAATAATTGCAGCTAAAGAATGTAATTTGAATGTATGAAAGGTATTCACAGTGGCTGAATTTATCTGGGTGATGCATACTCCTCTGGGCTAGAGGTGTTTTCCTGATCTGAACTGCCCTCTAGAAGAGCCTGTTGGTATCCCTTGGCTGTGAAAGTTCTCTCATGGGGCTTAGTGACCATAGGCTAATATGGCCTTTGGGAATAGTCCCCATGGTAACATGAAGCCAGCTTGTATTAGTATTTCAATGCTGCTGTTTTCTGACTTTTAAGCACCTCCTCATATAGCTTGACTGTCCTGACTTGGTACTTAGCCCTTCTACAAGGACTGGTACTAAGAACTCTTCTGGAAGGAGTAAGATTGAAATGCAAATTTTCAATAAAGTTAAAATATTTTTCTAGTTTTCCTTTTTGCTGTGTAGTAAAAATTGCTGTCACATGTGTCTTACACTTCTAATATTACCATAGAGGTGTGCACAAAAGACATTCCAAATAACTCTCTGCAGAAGTAAATTCATGCAGCAAATATCCTTGGTGTTCTGGACCTTGAAATGCAGACAGTGTATTAGTTCAGAACTATGTACTTGTTTTCCTTCCTATTCAGGACAGAAAACAAGCTTCTACTTGAATTACATCAAAATCACGTGCTTAAATCCTCTTCTATGACACCTTAAATTAATTTTTGTGCTTCTGATTATATAACATGCTCCAAACTTTGTGTATCTATTTGGTATCTATTCACTTTAACCTATAAAACAGTGCATTTTTATTATTTAATTATATATTCCTGCAAGTCCTGAAGATGAAAGGGACCTGGGAGGAGTAGTTGGGCTCTTATTTTCTTGTTCATCAGCCACCTGCTCGTGGCTTCCATTGCAGAACCACCCTTATATAATACAGTGGTGCATGTAATGTTTGGTTCCTAAATTGTTCTTACAGGAAAGGTTGAAAAAAATGAAATTAAAAAAAAAATTAATCTGAGATTTGACTGAAATTAATATATTTGTGTGTCTTATGACTTATTTTTAACATAGTGCCTTAACATTTAAGTTGCTGCATCACATTTTTAATTGTTAGTGGTGCCTACAGTTAGACATTCCTTGTGGCTTAAATATTCCAAATTATTAGAAAAGAAGTAACTGAAATACAGTATTTGAAAATCAAACAGCGTAATTCCCTGCAGCTCTAGAAGGAAGGAAAGTAAATATTGATGGAATTCTTAAACCAATCAGAATTTATTTAGCATCATTATGTTCTTGTTTTCCTGGAGACATCTTGTCTAAGCCCAAATATTCAGGTAAGTTTCATCAATAGTGGGGTGCCAAACTGGTGTTGTTCAAATTAATTGTGAGATAACATGAGGATTTTCCAAAATGAAATGGTAGTCCACTGGAAATAATGAGATACCTGATGACATTGTTTGACTAAACTTCCAGGGATGAAAATGAAACATTGCAGTGGTTTAGTATATCAAACAGCTTGAAGTGATTAAAAGGGCTATGTTTCTTTCTCAAAAACATTTAAGACATATTAAAAGGCTTCAGTAACCCACCATGCCAAACTGCAGGTACATACTAAGAACAGGTCTGTTTTTGCCCAGTTTTGTACTCGTTCATCTGAACACTCTTGCAACAATGCCTGCATTTTCCCCCAAAGGTGGCTGCTTTTCACACGTTCTAACCTGCATAAATTCTTAATGTTTTACTATACTTTTTGTGGTGGATATGTTATTGGTTAGATAATAAGAAAAAACCCGAGTTCTACCATGTAATGTGCATTTTTTTGCACCTTATGAGAATATTGAATAGACTTCATTATTTTTTTCAATACAAGTCTGAATTTTACCATTTGATTACCTGAACCAAAAGCATTTCAATTTGCCATCCATCACCCTGACCAGTGTAAAATGCTGAATATTCAGATTAAATTGGAACTTTTTTTTTCTATGAATAAGGAATTTGATTCAATTCTGTAATATACAGTGTCTCTGGGGAGAGGAAATTGAGCTGAAGGTCGCTGAAGGCAAGTGAGAAAATTGTATTATCCAAATACAAAATTCTTTTTCTTATCATCAAAACCTGAAATACAGCCATGGGGAATAAGGGGGTCAAGAGAGAATTCAATTAGAGATGAAAATGGAAAAGGTGCATTTTTCAACTTACCTTTCATTTTTCCAAACAAGTGGCAGCAGTGAGCTGTATAGGGACAATGAAATATTTGTCAAGCAGTTGAAACTTTTTTTTTTTTTTTTAAAGTATAAATCAGAAAACATTCTCAATCAGTTATAAAGAGATAGTATAAGTCCATATGAACATGGAATGGTCAATTCTTCATAGCCTTAACCATTGCAGTTTTAGCTTGTTCATCAGTGGTGGGGAGAGGTAATGAATATCTAAATATTATAGTTTGTATGGATAAAATTGTCTTGTTCAGAAAGACTTCTCCAATGTTTGTAAACAGTTTCCTCTCTAAGACAGTTTGTGATAATTTCTGTCCTTTTCCCTCTTTGATTCCTAATAATGATTGTAAAACACAATAGTATTAGGCCATAAAGATGCTTATTTTTCTCTTTCTTTTGAAGTTTCTCTCTATTTATTTTAGTGTAGATACCAAGCAGTTATGAAATAAGCCAGACCTTGCCCAGTGTGGGCACCTGTGAAACAGTAACAATTAGACACAGGCAGTGATTTAGCCAAGAGCTGCTGCAATTGCTCAGTTCTCAGCTGCCAACTGGTGTCACTGCACTGTGTCTGCAGGGTAGGACGTCTTGATAAAGTTCTTTGAGCTAATGCTGAGGATTGTGGTAAAGGAGATTTCCAGTGAGATCCTGGAATGCTAATTTAACAGCTTCATAAACTCGCTCTGTAAATTACACAGTGATGTGTAAAAATAGCTTGAGATATCTCAGGAATTCTTATTCTTTGTCTATACTTGTTTGTTTAGTTTGCAGTCATTTCCTAAACCTTTATTCTTTTCAAGAAAAAGTCACTATGATATTTACAGAAACCTTTCTGTATTGGGTAAGTGATAATTCTTTCTAGTTAAAATAAATGGTGTCGTATATAACCAGACGTTCAAATATATTTTAATTCTAAGGAGCCTTTCATTCATATTGCAAGTGCCAGTTTTGAGTTTGGGTTTTCTCCAGTGTTGGCTAAAACTTGGTGAAGTTTTTTCTCATAATCTATAAAAAGTAATTTGAAAGTAGAAGACAAATGCAGTCATCTCTGAGAAATAACCTTGAAAGAAAATCTGCAAATTCAGTGTAATACCTCAAATCTGCCTTTTTAGTGTATTTGTAATACTATATAATTATTAAGTTGTGAATGCCCTATCCCTCTGTGGAAGTGTTCAGCAGCAGGTTGGATGGAGCTCTGAGTAACCTGCTCTAGTAAAGGGTGTCTCTGCCTATGGCAGGGGGATTGGAGCTAGATGGGCTTTCAGATCCCTTTCAACCCAAGCCATTCTATGATGAAAAGCATGTTATATTGACTACAAAGCTGTTCAACAAAATAGTCTCCTTTTAAAAAACTAAACTCTACAATTCCAGCCTTGCTTCTCTCCTGGTGCAGGGTTTGTACATGCAGATGCAAAACGAAGCCTTTTGCCTCTTTGTGAGCACATGCAGTTGGTATTGTTTGGAATTAGAAAGGATGCAGTACCCACCACATCTCTGAATATATGACAGACTTCAGAGAGTTGAATTGTTTTCTCCCAAATTTAAAGGTCTTTAAAACAAATGCCTGAACATTCTCTAAATTCTCCTTTTTTTTCTTCCATGGAACAGGAATTTCAATTTTTGTTTGTTTGTTTTAACGGTAAACCAAAATTATGTTTCAATTTTTGTTTTTTGCTCTGTTTCATCTGAAGTATAGTGGGAAATGATCTGGAGTGAGAATTAGTTTTCTATACATTTTTAAAAGATTCTGTTATGAGCCTGTCTGCATTTTAACGTGCCAGAACCTCTGTAAGCCTAGTGCCTAATAGATTCACTGGCATTCAGTGGAAGTGAAAGGACTCTTCTGTTCAGATTGGATTGCAAGATTGGGGTCTTTGTAAAATAAAATGCCTACTAGATGGATCAGGATTGTCTGCATGTTACTTACATAACGCAATATGAATAATATTTTTTTAAAGTGACAAAGAGTTTTATATTTTATATCTAATTAAATAAGGCTTACTATAATTTTCATTTTAGCCTGTCACAGGAACAAGAATTTCATCTACAGTTGCTGAATTTTTCAAAGTGAAGGAAAAAGGACTTTACATAGGTAAGATTATTCAGTCTGGTTCTGTTTGAATCTACTGAACTTCCTTCTATTTGACAAAATGTAAAATTAATGTTTTTGGAATCTGGGGACTTCAATAACCTAAGAAAATTAAAAAATAAAGGGAGTTTTACTGAATTGAAATAGGTTGTTAGAAGAAAATCAGCCTCTGGTAAAGGGAAGGGAAGAAAAATGATAAAGAGAAATCACATTGACAGAAACCTCAACCATTATGGAAACAAGTAGGTCAAAAGAGTTGTTCAAAACAATATATCTTTGGAGTATATATTATTGAAAGCACCACTAATTCTTTAGGCAGAAAGACACCTGAGATCAAACAAATGCTAATTTGTAGATAACCATTAAACAGCTACTTGGGTGATGGAAACAAAAGAATATATATAGTGCAGAAAATTAAACCAAGATTATTCGAATTAAAAGGTATTATGCCAAAATAATGTAAAAGTAAATGTAAAATGCAATTGATTTTTCACAATAAACTAAAGCCTCAATGTTTGGGAATGAAGTTCTGTTGGATAAATCTGTAGAAATTTGAATATTAAATCCTTAGATATGGGAAAGGAAGCTAAACCCAATGTCAACCACCTGGACTGTAGAGAGGAGCTTCCTTTTTAAATTAACTTTTATGGACTGCTGGAGAATGCAGCAAAATAGAAGTTAGGCACTAAAATGGCAGTCAGGCAGAAGCAAGATGTAATAGCAAACCTTCACTTCCCCTCAGAGGTATCACTTTAAAAATAAATGGGTCAGAAGATGTAGGCAACAAAGGAGGAGAAGGGTTATATGAAGGCTCTAAGCATGATTTGCAAGATGTTGTAAGATGCTGGAGATCTTCAGCTCAGGTGATCTCAGTGGGAGTTGAGGCTGGGTATCAACTTGCAAGACCAAACCAATGATGGAAAAGGCCACATGTATTTTTTTGTTACCTTAATGCAGACAGATAATTTGAATGGGGAAACACTGCTTGAAAGTGCAGCCTAATGTCTGCTCTGTAGTGAAGTGAAGGAGCTGTGTTGACTAGGCAAGAGAGTGACCTACTTAATCAAATACCTTTGGGAAGATTTTAAATATCAAAATCCTTTTCCACACAATGTTAGGGTTGTGATATCAGGCATTCAGTAGTCAGGAGTTCCCAATGGATAAGGCAGTAAGCTCAGCTCAGCCCTGTTGTTTTTTAACAGGTATAAAAGATTACACAGATGGAGCAGGAGGCAAGGTCTTTACTAGACCAACATGTCCATGTGGAACTGCCTGTCCCCAAGGTTCTGAGCATCATTAGAGACAAGTTGCTTGTGCAATACTTTTGAACATTCTGCACCTGCTTTTGACCCTTCTACATCATGGACTGCAGCCCAGGGAATAAGCCAGTCTCCTTAGAGCTATTCCAACTCTAGCCTTCCTTCTCTGAGACTAGGTAGCTCCTGGAGAAAGGAGAGAATGGAGGGATCAAAGTATAAAAAGAAGTCACTCTTCCTCATATGACCTCTGCTGGACTCCCATAAAATAAGTGTCATTGCTTGAGGATGGAACTCCCCTTTCTAATGCAATTCTTTAATTTGCTTTTGTTTTATCTGTGGTAAATTTAGATAAGCCAGATATTTAGAAAAGTCCCCGAGATATTTTTTTTGAGAAAGACACTTGAAACTTACCTGAGTAGGTGAAATTTTATTACGACTGTACTGGCACATGTGATACAAATCTTTTTTTTCCTCTGAAGATTTCAACTTTAGCAGCTTACAGATACTGTTGGTTTTGCAGGCCAGGGTATGCTGACCAAAGGAAGCATTCCAGCTCCCCTTGATATTGCTGGAAGAGTCTTTGACTTTAAGAGTGCATGGCCTTAACCAGCAGTATGCAGCTGTGCAGTCTCTGGGTGTAAGGGAATTTCCTAGCCACATGTCAATACCATGATTTCTGAACAGTTGAGTTTAGTGCAAATAATGTAGAGCATTACAGAATACCTGGTGAAGAAAGAGCCTGCCCAGGTGATTGTGATATGAAACATACTCTGTTAAGAGGAATGAGTCAGTTACCACAGTATACTTTGGATCAGAGTCTAAATGAGATGTTGAATACCTTGAGATACCAATGACTTCAGCAATACTTAATGTTTTGACCAGCAGGATGCTGATTTACCAAGACAGAGAGGCATAATAGAAGACAATTTTACTCACTAAAATATAAGTGGAATAAAGGCAGGCAGAAGCTGCCAGAATTTGGAAGCCATACTTCATGGACGTTTTAATCTATTTAACAGAAATTTACACAATGGCAACCTCCTCCCCCTTTCTCTGTTTTTATAACTCTACAATCCCAGGGAAATATGTTAGCATGACTATGACTGTGTTTCTTTTATTTATAGGAATAAACCTCATTTCTTTTGGCTGCAGATCCATTATTGCAACAGTAAACAAGAAAAGAGGGATCAATTTTAAACTGATAAACAGTGAAAATTTTCACTGGGTAGAATAAGTTATGTTGAGTTTACTTGCTGAGAACAGATCAGGAGAAGCCAGTACTTGTGTTTATTGAGCTTTTCTAATGAAAAGTAAACTCACAAAGCCTTGTTTTAGTTTTTTAATAGCAACAAATTGGGTACTGCGGTATGCACATATATATATTGACAGTTAAACCTGTACTTGTTCTCCCCCATGCATGAGTATGTAAACATGTAATAATCATTTTACATACAGAACAGCTGAAAAGCCCAGAGAGAGTCTGGCTCCAGCAGAGCTTTTCCTGTTTACTTTGTTGTCTGTTGGATTGTGGGCTTATTAAAATACAGCTATAATTTGGTAAAACTCTCAAGTAGAATTGGTCCAAGAGGTTGCTTTGCACAAGTGCACAGTCCAATGATTAGTTTGGCCTCGGGAAGAAAGAAATGCACATAAAAAATAAAAGCAGTCATATAATTGGGTTATGTGAATGTATTGCAGAACAGTCTGTTTTAGAAAAGGTACCAGATCAGTAGATGTAGAATTTCCACACTAAATTATTTCTTTTGATACACATCTCTTACAAAAAGAGAAAAACCATCCCTTTCTTTATTCTCTGCTTCACAAGCAAATAAAAACCAAAGCAGAATCCTTTCTAGGCCATACCTTTTATTTACCACAGTCTGATTGCCAAAGACAGAATTCAGCTGAGGATAATACATATGCATGATGATGGACTTGTCATCCTTGCCTAGTGGGAAGGGAGGTTCTGGATGGGAAGAGTGAAAGGGGAAAAAAAAAGCAACAGCTGAAAACTCTTTGAATTTTGAGCTCCAGGTGATGCTGTACAAGATAGGACTTTGAAAGCATCCTCTTTGGACGTGAGAGGTGGGAAAAACTAGAAAACCTAAAGTAGATCAAACCACTACTGGTGGGTCCATAGTCAAGTAGAAAAGCTTGTACTTGTGGACAAGGTACTGATAGATGTAGAAGGCAGAAGCCTATTAAGCTTTGGAAAACTCCTTCTTATATTCTCTAATGACCACGCTGCTGTCTGCTGAAGAAAGAACATGAAAATTATATTGCTAGAGATGTGTGCAGAGACTCCTCAGTGGTAACTCTGTGCAGTTCATCAAGTAAAGCTTCTCTTCTTGCCATCCCCAAAGGCTGAAACACAGTTACTTGAATGGGCTTTTATATAAACAGATCATAAAACACCCATCAGTGTGTATGCTACTGATATAATTTTAAGTGTTTTGCTTAAAAATACATAACTGTGAATATTGAACTCCTTAGACAACTCCTCTGAGGATGAATAAGGAAACTTCAGATTCATCTATTCTAAATAACTTCAGATGTAAAGGATCTATCTGTGTGTGTTACCTCTACCTGTTCCTCTTCATTCTGTAGAAACAAGATGAAATATTTCTAGCCATATTAAAGAAGTAAAGCCCAAGAGTCTCTAAAGGCCTCACAGGTGAATTTTATTTTGAAAGAGTATGAGAAAATTCTTCTCCATATTCCAGGAGTCTTCACTTCTTAATAGTTGGAGAGTTGCATTATACTTGCTTACAATCTTGACCTCAGTTGCAAGACAGCTCTTCCAAATCCTGAAGCAAAGAAAAATATAGAGTCTCCCATTAGTGCTACAGCTAAAGGACCCTTTTTGTTTTTCTGCATTGTAGGAGCTGGTGTATGTGCTTATCCTGTCTTTCAGGAAATGGGAATGATGCAAATATGCTAAAGGGAAAGGATGTTCTTGCTTTTTCTCCTCTTTTGCACATGCACATGCCAGAGGCTGTGCACATACTGTATCTGTCATGCTGCAGTGCCTCTAGGTCACATGTGCCATGATACATTGTGTCATCAGCACTTCAAAAATCCTGAACATTTGCTGGGCATATTAGATTTGCTTTTTTTGAAGTGAAGCTTATAAACTGCATCACCAGCTATTAGAAGACACACAGTATATTTGTAGCTGTGAGTTAAGAAAAATCTGTATATATATATATATATATATATATATATATATGTTTTCTATTCGCTGAGGGAAGAATTACCTCTCTCCTCATCAAATCCAATGCATCAGATAGATATCTCCCTCTCAAATGTTAATGACATAGTACAAATACTCTCCTATCATATAGAAAGACATGTCCCTGCCTCTCTTTTTCCCTGTAATGTTTCAACTCCTGATTCATTCACTTAAAAGGTGTAGTGATTTCAAAATCACAACAGAATTTTTGTATTATTTCTGATGGGTTAGGCAGCATTAAAATGAGCAATTCCATCTAGTGCTTTAATTATTTTCTCTTTTAATAGAAATTTCAACTACTTGTGAGGCAGTAATGTGTGTATCTTCATGACTGACTGAGTGTGATGTTGGGTTTTGTTACTGTTTTCAAGGTAGTTGAAATGTATTTGCTGTAGTTCAGCTAGGTATTTATGGCAAATCAAGTCAATGATATGTTGGAGACACATAAAACTGTCTTAAAAAGCATTCATAAAAGACTTCCTTCCCAGTAACTAGTGGTATTTATATCTCTTACAGCAGAATTTTCCTTGCTCTGAATGTCTAAATAAAACCCATGACTGTGCAGAGGAGCGATTTTTGAATGCTGCATCGGTCTGGACTATGTATTCTCTTAAAGTGCAGTACTGTCTTTGTGGTCTACTGAAAAAGCATTTTCCTTTCCTTTTGTGCTATAAAAAGGAGTATTACAATATTCTTGCAACAACTGTTCCCTGTAATGCAATGCATATGAAGTGCAGTCTGAAAAGATAACATGAAACAAGAAGTCCGTTTTCCATGTGGCAAAACTTACTGTCACAGTGGGTTTAGTTGTTGAATGTTGAGTAGGAATGTTGTCTTATATATATATATATGTGTGTGTCTCACAAACAAAGGAGGAAGTTTTATTGTTCCTAGGCCTTGTACAAGTGAATGTAATATTGAGCAATGGTGATTTTATACGTATATGAACAGAAAACATTTTCCTGACCATTTGACTCACATAAAACAAAGATGTGCATTATGGCATCTCAGCACAGTCTGGTCTTAGTAGGAGTCCTTGGGAGGTGTGTAAGAGAGCAAAGGGGGAAAGAGTTGATCAAGGATATATGACAAATTATAAACTCCATGTCTATGTGTCCAGAAGTTGTTGCAAAACTAAGATCCTTGCTCATGTAATGGTGTTAGTATCTATTGATTTTTGTGGCAGAGAGAATGACAGAGGAATAGTGCATGGAAAATGAAGAAAAAACAAGACAAAAAATAATGCATTTAAAAGCAGCTTTGCTTTTATAGAGGTGAGAGAGGGAGGAGGAAAATTAAAGATGCTGAAGTGTTTACCTTTAAGTGCTGTAGAAATTGACTGTCTTTTCTTTCTCACACATACACTATACATAGCAAATACTATAGCAAACCTCCTTTTCTCCTCTTTTGAACCCCAAACAGTGATAGACTCAAGACTTGAAAGTGAGAGGCAGAGAAGCCCTAACAAGCCCTAACACTAATGTGCTGTAATGCAAGAACACAGCTCTGTTGGTATCTTGTTTTCTGTGGGTTGCATTTGCTGAAGAAAGGAGCAGGATACACATTTGAAATACAAACATGGCACACGTTGGATTTCTACAATGACTACCTGGGTCTGAAAGATTGGGGAAATTTGGGTACACCTGTGCTTCTACAAACACGTCCAGAATGGATCCGCCTGCATTATCCACATTGGTTTTTGCCAAGACCCTCAGTTGAAACCCAGTTCAGAAATATTGCCTGCCTGTAAAGGAAGCACTGCTCCAGAGCTGATAGCCATTAGTTCAGCAGAAACAGTTCACTGTTTGTTTCAAAATAAGAAATTCCCAGAACTATGTACCTCTGCCTGTAATGCAGCTGATTTATCTACCACTGACATCACTTTCTGTTCTTTTTTGCTTTTACTTATTATCCTCTGCAGTGTCATACCATAGCCCTGAAGTTTGTCAAACTTTTACATTTTCTGCCCTATTTACCTTGTTCTTCTTATATGAGCAATGATCTGTTTGGTTTGGGTCCTCAAGGGCTGTGGCTAATGGTGCTTGTGTGCCATTCAGTCTTCCTCCCTTCCTGAAAACACTCTTCACATTCATAGAAATGCAAATGTATTTCATAAATAGTCAAGTGCAATTAATTCTGAGTTATATATGTGGCTTCATTTCTCTGGTTATCTTTCTGTTTGGAAATATCTTTAACAGGGATTATTTAATATTTGGGTTTTTTCATATTTTTCTACTTGGTTTTATACCCTCAGTTTCCTCTCTCAGATGCTCATTTAAACTTTAAAAGTATGGGGTAATTGGAAGGAAGTGACCAAATATACATTTCTATAGCATAGTTCTGCATACCTGGTAGTCTTCATACTTCCAGTTAATATATTTTCTCTTGGAAATCATATCCAGGTGATATTTTAATGAAGGAAATTCTCTTGCAACAACTGTAAACAAACAAATAAAAAGGTCCCAATAATAAATCATTGAGATGACCTCACATGTTAGCTAAATGTTTATCTTTTTTTTTTTCCAGTTAGACTGTCATGAAGGAGAGGAATAAGAACATGATAGATTGTAGAACATTGCAGAGGACAATATGTACAGGCAGTTTACTTGTGTTTTCCTACAGTCCTCCTTTCTGCTGTACTTCTATGGGAGTAGTTTGATCTCAAGCAGAGAAAAAAGTTATTTTGTCAGCTCCTGTGGACCAAATTCCAGCCTCAAGCCAGCTTGTGCCTCTTTGAGCTGGGGCTCATGTGGTCTGAATCAAGAATGGCAGAAGCAGCAGCCTCCTCTTCCTGTTTCTGAGCAAAAGATGAATGGATGTGGGACCAGATGAAAGGCAATGCTGAATCTGGTGGAATTGGTTTATGGGGCAAGCTCCACCCAAAATAATTTTATTTGTCTCCCAGCTACAAATGAAATTCATTTGTTTTGCACTTCCTGACAGATTCAAATGTGTCAAAACATTAGGGTCATGAAGGTGGGTGGTTTGCATTGACAACTGTGGTTTTTTGTGGCACACTGGTTTAAATCAGCAGCTTTCAAACAGATTTTGTATTGAAGTTTAGGACAGAGTTGAACCTAATTTTCATGCAGAGAGTTGTGGTGTGTGAACAGATTTATATGGCCGGTCAGTAGCTGGAAGCAAAGCCATTAATGTTTGAACGTCTCTGGATGTTATCTGGGAAACTGAAAAAGCAATTAAGTATTTGAGAGACATTTAAGGGACAAAAATCAAATCAAATACAAAATAAAGACTTTGGGAATTTAGTGATACAAGGGAAGAGGACTGAAGAAATGTTTGAAGAGAAAGCTGCAGTAGAATGGGAAAATACTGTTTAGAGAACATGAGAATTAAACAGAATAAAGTTGAGATCAGCCACACGACTCCAAACCCTTCATCTTTAAAGCAATTATAGGTTAAGGGTGCAAGTGCTAGGCGTTTTTTCTTTATCAAAAAAGAGATGCAATCATTTAAATTTGGCAGAGGTAAAGATGTGCTAATTTAATTAATGTCTTGCATCAGCTGGACAGTGTGAGCTTGATCTTAACAGCCCTTTGTAATTTTTCAGATGAGAATCTTACATTCTCTTGCAAAGGCCAGCTGCCAGAATGACAGTGCTTCTTAGGTAAAACTGTAGGACATTTAAATAAACTATCTGAAAATTGTAGCATAATTTATAAGGACAAGAAGTAAAACTGGATATATTGTTCATATCTGCATGTTAAATGCAAACTGGACATTTGGCATCACATGGGATTTCTAGCATATCGATAAACTACCAGATGAAAGGGAAACACAAGGTTGATGGTTGAGATGGATGCACCTATTCATAAGTGATGTTTGTGTAATGGCAAGGAACTAGTATATATTTATTTTGCTTATTTGTGTTTGATTTGTGCGTGTAACTACAGCTTGTTTTGTTGACAAATACTGGTAAAAGCTGTGGTGTTTTACCTCTGAGTTTCAGGTTCCAATAGGATGCAAAAACTAGATCTTTAAGGGCAATTTAAAACACACTTTTTCTCTGGGGATATTAATTATCCAGATTTATGATGTATATAATTTATAAAAGTACATATGTATGAAACACTTTAACTACACTGTTCATGGAAATTGGTAATTATGGCATACAATTAGTACCTAAGTTCTTGAATGCTACACTCCCATTTTTGATATTGAAAACATTTTGTTTAAGGAAAACTTCTCTTATAATACAACAGATGAACTCATTGCAGCAACTTTACTTAGTCTCCATAGTGTTTATAAATGCATTTATACTACAGGTCTGTTTTTTATGTTGGAATGTTATGGTACATTACATTCAGCTATCTAGGTCAAATCATATTAGTTATTTATATTTAATAGGTTTAAAAAGAGTTTGAGCATTTGGTGTGTACATTTTTCCCGAGGTAACAAGCTGAATGGCAGTGCAGATCCCGTGTAGGTCTGTTGGTTGTCATGGCGCTCGGTGCAAAGGAGCAGAGCTATCTCAGCCCCATGCTGAGGGAATTAAAAATGAAAATGAGAAAGATTAGGTAATGTAATGTTGATTTTTCTTGTGATTTCTACTTCCTCTGAGAAAAACAAATGCAATATTTTTAATGAGAATAAAATATCTCTCAGATACTCTTGGTATTTAGAGATGTCAGCATTTTGTGTGACAGCTTATTTTTAGCTTGACCGCATTTCTGTTTATAAACCATCACTAGAGGTTTATAATGGAAGATGATGCTCCAGGTAATATGTGCACACTGCCTATAGTGATACTCTAGAAACTAGCCAGATTTAACTCAGATATGTAAATAAGATTACTTCTGAACTCTGTGGTGTTTTACTCATTGTATGTCTGACCCCCTTCTGTCACTTCCCTCACACCAGCATAGCCACCTAAAGCATCTCCAGAAGCTGCTCCTACAGCAGCTGCTGTTCTGTGGCATGTGAAGTATGTGGGGTCTCCAGCTCCCTCACCTGCCTAATGCTGCTCAGCCAGCCCTGAGTGCACCTCAAACCAGACTCTGCACACTGCTGTTTTTATGGTACTTATTTATGAAGTGCAGTTAAAGGAGCCTCAGATGATATATACTAATTTATAGTAATCCCTCAAAAGATGCTGATGGGTATCATCCAAGGAAGAAGAGTTTTGGTGGAGATCCAGCTGTTTGTAGATCACACACCCTGTGGAAGCTTTTGTCAGCATGAAAGCCGTTTTTTTTTTTTTTTTAATCAGCTGGGGACCAGTTGCCAAAGAGTAGGTATAACCTAAGCATAGATGCCATGCTGGAAGACACCCAGATAGAAATCAGGTAACAGTCCAGAAGGACCTTCAACTTCCACAAGTGTTCTATTTTGTCTGCTTGGCCTGGTCTCATTTTTTTGATATCTGCTATCCAAAACACCAATTCTCTCATACATGTAGAGATTGCTGTCTTGATGTCAGGTGACAGAACAAATAGAGAAGAAATGGGCTAATCTGGGAGTGGTCGAACTTTTGAAGATCTTTGTCTGGCTAAGAGCCACCTGCACCTTTCCCACTCTCTGCCCAGAACCTCATCCTCAGAGGGTACCATCCTGGTCACTGTACTCCAGATAGTTAGTAGCCTGTGGACAGTGGATTAGGGTCAAAGAATATGGAAACAGTAATCTTGGTGGTTTGTCTCATAGCCTCTATCTGCTCTGCAGTACAGAAGTATAAGAATGTTAAGTGTTAACAAGTGTTCATCTCCAAATTACCAGCTGCATGATCCTACAGGATTTCCTTTTCCTCTGGTATGGTTGCAAATATGTATCTACATTTACTGGATAGAAGTCAGTGACAAGAATGATCTGAAATGAAATTGTGAAACGTGCTGCTTAGAACAGTCAGCATCATAGGGGAAACAGAGTAAGCAGGGAGCAATCTATCCAGGATGCTGCCAGGCCAGGCTGCAGAAAGATGACAATCTATTTTCATTAAAGATATTTAATAATTTTCTGAAAAAATAAATGTAAGAAATAAGTCAGGAAATATGAATGTTATTATTGATTAAGCTTTTGAAGGGGAATTTTTCTCAATAAAGGAAACTGTATTTTCTACTCACTCTTTCTTGTGTTTTCATTAAGCAATTTAATATGTCTGAATCTTACTTTATGTTGTATTTCCTCTTTATTACTTTATATTACATCTCTGTGTTCAGAGATTGAATGATATAATGCCTGGCTAGAAAGAAAGTATGCCTTCTGTTCAAACATATAATAATTTCAGACCAACTTTATGCTTTTTATTGGGGAAAAAGTTATTAAAAAGCCCATAAGGTGTGTTTGTTTTCTTTTTGATCAGAAACTTTGGTACTCAGGTTTTTCTATTTCCTATCCTGAAATAAAGAGGTGCTCTGTCTGTTCTGTAAAGGCCCTCTGTTGCACTGTTAAAGTCAATGGGAAATTTGTCCCTAACTTTGATGGGAATGCTACCAAACTGTATTTATAGCAGAGGACAGTATTCATCTTGGTTTAATGGAAAAGATGTGCATTTCAAATATCTGGCAATCATACTTGCTTGGTTTTTCTAACCAGTCAAAATGTATGTAGCAGTCCTTCCTCAAGACAAATTTAAAAAACCAAACAAAAACATTATCAGTTTTGGGTTTTTAAATCCATATTTTGAAAGAAAACAAATTTTCAAATGTATTTTTTTTTACCATACATTTTTCTTGCAGAGGCATTGGTGTGGTAATGACTATTTTTAAAAGGAATAAAAGGAGGCATATGCTCTGAAAAAACGTTCTTTAAGCCAGCCTGAGACAAATAAAATCTCCAAAGCAAAATCTCTTTTGCTTAAGAATCTTCTCTGCTGGACTGTGCACAGTAGTGGCAGGATAGGTGTTAATGTGCCTTCCTGGTGCCATTCTGCCACAGCAAATGTGTGCGTTTCCTCAGACTCTCTGGTAGCTTGACTATCCATATTATTGAATAAGTAGAGGACAAACCTTAGAGTCAAAAAAGATTACTTTCCACCAAATTCTTTGGAATTTTGCCTGGAACAACCATAAAAAATGATAGAAGATTTTCTTCTGGGAGATGCTCCTTCATAGAAAATGGAGTTCCTGAAGATTGGGGCTACTTCATGTTTCAAATTAACTTATTTCATTGAAAGTACAATAAAAAAACTTGGTCTTTTGATTAGAATTTTTCCTCTAATCTATTTAAAATCAAGGCTTTTTTTTTGTTTGTTTTTGTTTTTGTTTTTTTTTTTTTTTTTTTTTTTTTCTGTTGTTAAAAACCTGGATATCATAAGAGCAGGAAGAATCCAGCAAGAATAAGGACAGATGTGGCAGTACCTAGCAGTGACAAACAAGAAGCTTGCAAATATTAATGTGCAGATGTAGAGTTCCAAGAAAAGCCGTAGCATGTGAACTAATTATCAGTCTTCTGTGGTATCTTCAGAGCACATATGGGAGTTTCTAAACACAGTTTAAGTATGTGAAAGAAAGGTTTTCCATACTGGCATGCAATGAAGGGGGGCAGGTGCTGAACATGTAGCATAGAATTCAATCACAGATTTCCTGTAGATTTCAAAAGGAATTGAATTTGTGTCTTTAAAACTAAGCTTATATGAGTACTGCAGAGGTTATCACCTTTCAAAATAGTGTCTGTATAAAAAAGTAATATGCCCTGTTGAAAATATGTATTAATAGCTTGGAAACCCAGGGAAATTCATCCACAGTAATTGTCCCTCACTGAAAGAAGTATTAACAAATGTAACAATGTCTAGTCAAATTTATGGGTTTTCCTGCTAAGCACATATTTTATGGAGTTAAACATAGTTATTATTTCTGTAAGAAATTGAGGTGATAGAAGACATTCTGTGTCTGTTTCAGCAAGGAACAGAAAAATCTGGATCTAATTCTAGAAAAAAAAAAAAAATCACAAAAAGAAATATGGATTCAGATTGAAAAGGAAGTTCATGGTTCGCCTGACCTCTGTTCCAGGAAAAATTCAAGAAGGTTGCTTTTCAAATTCAATCATTTGATTGTCTTTGGGTGGAAAATAAAATCCCACTTCAGTTCAGCAAAGCAGCTAAGCCTGTACTGGAGTCCTGTTAAAAATTTGTGAGGTATCATTGCTGGAATTGAACAAAAATGATGAAGTTACGTAAACCATTACTGTCGACCAAACATAATCTAATTTAAAGTATTTAAAAAGTAACATCCCCAAAAACACATATGCACTTCTGCTTGGAAGAAGTGTTTTTTCCCTTTGTTGCTATCACAAACTGGAAAATTGTGAAACAGATGGTGTTTGAACTATGAAATGGCCTATCAAAACCCAGTCTCTAGTAGCTGCTCTGCTTTCCAGAGATGGTAGGTTCTGCAGGTAATCTGAATTTCACCTTGGTTTCTCATTTGTGTGTGAGTGCTTATGAGTGTGTTCAGTACCCTCTCCTGGTACTTATTGCCATTTGATTAAATTCACATCAGCTGAAGATTTACCCCTTCATGGTTTTGAAGTATTTCTGCCATGCTTTGTACTCCAGAGGGGCTGTAGGATGTATACTGAGGCTCTTCATTTTCAGAAGACAGGAAAAGGCACTGATGTGGCTGGACAGTGCCCTGTCCCTCTGTCTGCCTCCCCCAGGCAGTGGCTGCAGCCTTGGGCATGTGAAGTAGCATCCCATCCTTGAGACAGTAGCAGTAACATTCTCTTTTTCCCTCCCAGCTAAGTTGGTGCCCCCAAGGTGTTCAGTAGCAGCACAGGAACTGGAGCCAGAGCAAGGGGCTGGGTGTGGGTTTTGGTTGGGGCAGTTGGGTGCTGTTCTGGGCAGCCCAGTGTCTGCTGGGGCTGTTGCTGTATGATGATTTAGATTTGGCTATCCTGCTTGGTGAGAGTTTAATGGTGGGAATGTGAGAGAGAATAGTCCCTGGGCTGTTTTATTTAGTTGAGGCAGGACAGGACAGGACTGTTTTCCTGGTCCTAGAAACAGTGCAAATGTGGCAAGACATAATTTGAATTGTACAAAATAATCTGTGTGTATAGATAAACACATTTGTTCAGGTTCTTACGCTTAAGGAGCCAAATTCTTTCACAAAATGAAACTCAGAAATAATGGGAATTGTCCAATATTTTTACTCCTTGCTTGTTGCTGGAAGAGAAAGTTTTTGTCATCAAATGCTTGAGAAATTGCATTACTTGTGGCTGCTGCTGTGCCCTGCAGCGAGGCCACATCCCTCACAGGTCCCCTGGCCTCATGTTGTCCCTGTCCTGTGCCACCTGGCTGCCCATGTGACCACCAAGTGTCATACAAAGCAAGTGAATTTGGAAACTTGCTGTGTGTAAATACCTTCTTGATGGCTTAGCCACAGTAATTGATATTGCAAAACTTCTGAGAGGTCCCAGAGCACAGATTAGGCACAAGTACCTGCTTCTGTGTGAGCTGCTTTGCCTTGCTGGTAATGGCCTGTGCCAGAGGGTTGGTGTTTTACTGGTGGTTAAAGCTCAGTTGTGGAAACTCATTTAATTTCCTTGAGAGGAAAGCAAAAAGCATGAGAATGCAGTAGGTCGGGCAAGAAACCTCCCCCAGTAGGGAAGGAGTCATGTGCTGCACTATGCATTCAGCAGCCTTTCTCTTTATTATTTTTCACAGTTAAATAAAATTATTTTTGAAGAAAAGACCAAGGGGCAAGCGTGAGCTGAACAGTTTAGGAATGCTAACAAAGACACTAGAAAAACCACTTGATTACTTGAAGGAATGGAAATAACCACACCAACCAAGCTGCTGTGATCCATACCAGGATAAAAATAGGTGTAAACCTCTACTTTCCCAGTTAATAAGATCACAGTGACATTACAGGGCAGCCTTGTCACAGATAAACTGATAAGTAAATGACAATCCATGCTGGTAAATGGTATTCTTGACATGAGGTGATTTCAACACAATCCAAGTGAAATCCAAATATATAGACAAGGAAGGTCAAGCACAGATTGTTGAGTGATGTATTCAAGTCATTGAGGGAATGTTGTCAAAACTGGTAGTCAATTTTAGAGGCAAATCCTTCTTAATAATTTCAACTACTGTCTTTCCTTGAAGCTAGTTATAATAGATTTGAAGATTTTGGTTTTGAAAAACAATGCCAAGACCAGCTGGCTTCAGGGAATTCCTTGTGTTTAATTGTCAGTTTATTTAACCCCTTCTTACACCTCCTTTGTGAACCTCAGTTCAATCTGGAAGGAAAAAATACCAGTGGAAGGAAAAAATATCAGTGTTGTATTTGGCAAATGAGGGTACAAGGTGTTGATATTTCTGAAAAAATATTGAGAAGTGTTTTGACTTTGCTGACATTTCTTCTTCATTTTTTTTGGTATCTAAAACAGTCTGTAAGAGTTGATTCGAGTTGACAAATATTCTCATTCCTTAGAAGATCAGTTTATGCCAATTTTACTGTTTAGTGATACTAGTTCCTGCTGATCTATGGCTCAGCCTTATTTAACATAGTTAACAAAAGTTGACTATAAGACAACACAAGTTAACCATTGTACTTTCATTAAATATGTCTGTCTTAAAGCCTTAGATCCTTGGAGCAAGTGTCTGTGCAAGGGAACTTGCTTTCATTAACAAAAGCAGAATGATTTTTTAAGTTTTAGGAATGAAGGAAACACTTAAAAATGGGGTGTAAATACATTTGAATCTATGGTCTCCAAAGACCTGAATGCAAACATCTCATGTGGCTATTTCAAGATCTTGCCATTTTTAGATAGAAAATTAATTTCTAGAAGTCTTGAAAAAGTTTTATGAAGCTGGGAGTTTCATCATACAATTGAAGAGCTGAGCTGGACTTTGACTGAGCGTAACAGGAGGGTAACAGCAAAAAGAAAAAAAAAAAAAGGAAAGGCAATGCAACACTCAACAAAAGAAAAAGAGATTTTCACTGTCTCAGTGGACTCTGGATCAGGAACCTGAAGGTTTTTATGCGTGGGTTTATGTTATGCATAACAGAGGTCCTAATAAGTTTCTCTCCAAGAGGTTTTTAACCAGCTCCAGAGGAATGTGGAGTTGACTTCATATTGTACCCTTGTACACCAATATCTCCCTCATAGCCCATTGTGCCCTGGGTGTTCAGTCCTGCAATCATGGGATGCACAATGTGAGGAAGAGTGTACCTGCTACATTAAATTATTCCTGGCAGCTGTTATTGGTCTTTATTGTCTCTTCTAGAAATAATTTACATGCAAAACCAGCACAATGCTTTACTGACTTATGTTGTGTAATACACTTTTCCAGGAGTAACTGAATATAAACATAAACACACATATGTGCACACCACCCCCCCTTTTCTTATGAGATCGTTACTGTTGTTATTATTTTATGGTGGTTTCTTATAAGCTCCCCCAGGCACACTAGCTTATTAACTTTATTTCTGTAGTCCTAAGTTCTTAATTTTATGATTTTTGGCCCTTATTCAAAAAGGTACTTAAGGAAAATCTTTAGTGAAGTTTCTGCATAAATATACGGGATGAGTGTAGATTTTAGGTGAAAGGAAAAGAGATGGGAAAAAGGTAACTCTTACAATTCTGTGTCTTTGTGCCTTACAAAAAACTCAACTGTGTATACAAATAACCTTATGGTTTTAGAGACACCACAGTATAGGTTAGAGCTGCCTGGATGCTCCAATGTAAGGGCTTGGAAGAAATTTGGTTACACTCATCTTACATTTTACAATGTCTGCTGGCCTCTTAAACTGTGGCTTGTCAATTACATTGGATTTGTTAATGTCTGGGTTTGGGGCTAAGTAATGTGTAATGCAATATTAATGTAAAGAGCTATAATTATTCATTATCTATTTGTATCTTCTCTCATTAAATTTTATCATCTAATCAAGAATGAGAAATGTCTGACTATTGATCTAAGGTAAGAAACATCCAGTGTAAATTACAAATGTCAAATATTCAAAGTAAATGATCCAGGCACACCAATTCCTGTTTGTCCAAGCTGTTTGCAGCAATTTATGAACAAAAACATCAGTAGAAATAAGAGCTGGTTCATAAGAAAGTAAATATGCTTAATGTATTAGATACTTTATTTGTAATTAAAATCAAGTTCGAAGGGACCATAAGAATCATCAAGTCTGACTCCCTGCTCTTTGCAGGATTGTCTAAAACTAGAACATAAGATCAATTCTGCAGGAGATATGATTTTGGGGACTGTTAGAAGATATGTAACTGTGGAATGGGTTATTTGACTAGAAGGGCCTGGCTCAAAACTTCTCCATGCCTCAGAGGGACCAGATTAATCTGTGAGATCTGCAATAAGAACCAATCCCTTTGAGCATACTGAACAGCAAATTCAGCCCAAAGGAAGCTCACATCCTTCACAGTCAGGACCAATCTCCAGTTAGTAACAAACAGATGAGATCTATCCTTTACATACACTTAGCTAAAGTCTGGAAATCTGTTAGGACAAAATTTCCATTGAGGATGTCACTACATGTCTCTCTGGTGTATCAAGAGAAAAATAGTGCACTAACCATTAGGATCTAAATCTACCCCAAGCACTCACTTTAAAGATATATAATTTATTAGAACAATATACAACTTATTGCAGTCAGAATAGGGAATAAAATGAAGCAGCATTGTGATTTTCATGGCCATACCAGTCTGGGATTCCGAAATAGAAAGTGCTATTCAATTTTCTTTCATTAGCAGGGTGACATTACATAGCAGAGTAAGGGAAACTCCATCAGCCATGCAAAACACCTGCCCTACACCCTTGATGTGAGACATGGCAGCCAAGAAAATCTTGCTCTGTGGAAGAATATAAGTTCCTAAAGAGCACTTAAAGGAGAGTTATTTTGCATTCCTCTGGCCACAGTGTAGGGGAAGTGACAGAACAAGGGTAGGGTGCTTCACCACATGTATTAATGCCACCTGTGGTTCTGCCTCTTCTCTGCCATTACTTCTCAATCCTCTCATAACTAAGATATTGCTGTTCAGTATCATTCATTCTTGGAAGAGAGGTTGTCTAAATGAGGAAAAGTCTTGATATACTAGCACATAGTTGTGGCACCTTAGTTTCATCCCAGCTGAGTGCTCTTTAGTTTCCCTTGGCTGGCACTGGTGGAACTCCTGTGCTGGTGAACTTCAGCAGAAGTTCAGCTGTTGCAGTCTGCACTGGATGCAAGAACTGCATTGTTTGTTCTCCTATTAATTCTTTAAACTGTGTGAAATTTTATATTCAGGTGTCAAATTTAACAACCTTTGTAAATGAGGCAAATGATAAAGTAAATTTGTACAATTAAAAGACAGGGATATTTGTAGGTAAGGCTTCAAATCAGGTTCAGGAATGTAAATTGAATTTCTAACTCTGTAATGGGTTTTCTGTGTAATTTGAGGCTTTGGTTTCACATTTGTGAAACTGGAATATATTTGTCTCATCCATTTTGATTGTAAATTCTTTGAGATTATATCCAGCGCCAGGCACATTTCCAGTTTTCTTCTGAAACTCTTTGGAGCAGTGCAAATGAATAAATCTGGTTCTTTCGGAACATCCAAAAACTCTTGAAGTAAACAAGTTTGGTGGGTTTTATTTTTGTTTTTGGGTTTTTTGTTGTTGTTGGTTTTGTTTTTTGGGTTTTTTGTTGCTGTTGGGGTTTTTGTTTTTTTTTTTTTGTTTGTTTTGGTGGGGGTCAGAAACCAGAAGGAGCTCTTGAATTAAGTTTCTGTGTTGCAGACAAAGCCTCAAACTCTAAAACCTTCCAGACTCACTGGTTATGTGGCACTTTTTCCCTGCCCCTCTCAGTCAATATTGAAAACAGGCACTATGTTCTTAAGTAATATCTTCATTGGCCTTGTTTTCTGAGATTTGCCTTGGGGACCAGGGTTTGGATGGAACATAATATCTTTTTAAAATAGTAGATTTTCAGAGCCACTTTCAAAATATCACAAAATTTCCATGACATCTCTGATTCTATTGCTTTTACTACTTTATTAGAATAAAAATCAGAGCACAACAAGCCCTTCTGTGACTTCACTAGTAAGACAAAGGGATTGCTACCTGTATTGTGAAGAGTTGGGGCAATGTTTATTGTTTGCTGGGGCAGGAAAATAAAAAGTATTTTGATTTTATTTTTCCTTAACAACTTCTGAGGGAATAAAGCACAGCCAGACTTTGTAGAAGTGTCCCAAAAATGACTGTTTAGCCAGTCTAGCATTTGTCTCAGTGCAACAATGGGTGAGATTGCTTTGAAGAAAGTGAAGCATGCATGTGCAGCCTGGGAGCTGCCTTCCATTTATTTCCATCTCCACAGGTGTGTGGGCTGCTAGAAGTCTTATATCCTACAAAGCATTAGGTACCAGTCATGATTTCTACCTTCACTAACTACAATTTGAGAAACTACATCCATGGGAGACAAGATGTCCTTCACCAAGACGGATCAGATTTCAATTTTTTTACCCTACTTGTCATAGTTTTAGGCCTAAACAATTCAAGGACTGGGATTTTTGATCAGAAGATCAGCAGTGGAGCTCGCTTCAGGTATAAAAACAGACAATCTACTTTTGTTTAACTGTGTGAAAATTGAGTTGTGGATTATCCACTTCCACCTGCCTTTTCATTTTTACTGCATCATTCTTCTTATCAGCTTTTTCAAAATTAAAGATATTTACTCTAATTCTTGCAACCTAATATGCATCTCTTTTGTATTACCCATGTTATTTCTATATCTGGATTATTCTGTCTCCAGCCTTCTCTGGCAATTGAGAGTTAATTATATAAAAGATAATGAAAAAGTGAAATGTGTAATCAGTACAAGATTATAAGAGGGTACAAAATTAGCATTAGGTTGGTCCATAGGAATGTAATTCTTGTGCTGTTACAGCATCTAAAGCTGAAGTTATCTAGTAGTGTGTCTTAAATGATAAGCTCATGGCAGAGAAGCTGTGTTGCAGGGCTGCCATCTTCACTAGGTGTGGCAAGGGGCTGAGAATGGGCACACTCCAACCAGGCCCCTGCTCTGCATGAACTGGGCAGAGCACTGAACATGGAAGAGATGTTTGTGTGAACAGCTTATGCTGAAAGGCTTTTGGTTCCTGGACATCCCACCTGAAGAGGTGAGGCAGGCTTGAGGGGTGCCACAGGCTTCCCTAATGTGTGTCACTACAGCACAATCACCAGCATCATCTCTATGTGCAAAACTTGTGCCTTTTCAAGGAGTATTTTTGCTGATATCATCTTGCCATCTATGAAATGGAGACAATTCACATCATCCCTTGTGGAGGGTGTTATTATCCTTGATAATAGATCAAAGCACAGAGTGGAGCTGGGCTGTCCATGCTCTGGGACTGGCCCTTCCTGCCTGGCCCTTGAGTCCTTGCAGAACATGATCTATCTCCATCCATCTGTTGTCTCCTGTGCAGCATCTAAAGCAGGCCTGTGTCTTTCTGTGCAGTGCCTAGCACAGGAGTTTCTTGTTCAAGATTGCTTTTGTGGCACTGACTACCAGAAGCAGTAAACATATGACAATTCAGGTCCAGAAACACAGAATAAAAAAAATTACCCCTCCTTTTGCAGTTTTCTTCTCTACAAACCTGAGCTACAAACATGTTAGATGAATGAGTTGTCATCCCTTATTGTTTGATTTTTTGGTCGTGCCTTTTTAATGAAAAGATAAGAAATTTTTTGTTAAGTAAGAGTGTTGTCAAACTTTAGAATGTGTTCTAGTTCTGAATATTTTGGTCCCTTGTTTGTAATTCCCTGTGTTTCAGATCTCAGTTAACTGTCTTGCAGAGTTAATTCACACCAATATATTGTTTCTCTTATTTCTTCACTGATTAGCTAATGTAGCTTAATTTCAGTGAAGGAAATGCATGTTAAATGGCCTGCTTCAATCAAAATGCTTTTTAGTTTTGAAGTTTCTTTAATGCTTTTCTTTGAACAAATGTGTTCTTTGTGATAACATGTATTTATACTACTGAAAATCCCTTCCTGTAGATAATTTCATTTGTGCAAAATGCAAAAATACACATATAAATAAATTGTGGAACACGGTCATTTGTCATGAGTTGTGAGAGCCAAAAACTTTACTTGTTACAGCCATAAAAAGAGAATTCACTGGAGAGCTGGATGGCTTGGGAGATAGATAATAGGTAATGGAGAGCACAGGATTTCACAACCAGGACATCTGCACAAGTCCAACCCAAAGGTCTAGTCCAGCAAACATTAGTATCTCTCCCACAGCAATCTGCAAAAGCAAACAAAATATCAGAATATGTGAGAAATGGAATATAAAATAGTCTGGATAAACTGTGTAACCAGAAAAAAATCCCAACAAAACAATTACCAATAACAGCAGCATATCCAAAAAACCAGCTTCTTGGTGCAGTCTGGAAGTTACTTTTCATGCCTTCCTTCTCTTACACAGACTTATCTGTGAGCTGTGGTTATGCTGGCACAGTGTGCAGGCAGAACCTGACTGCAATGAGTCATTTTCAAAAGGGCTGGGTAAATCTGTGGTGTTGCAAACAGAAAAAAAGAGCTTTTCTTGGGTGAAGATACAGGTGTACAAACATCTGTTTCCCTGGGCAGATACAGCTGTAGCTATGGGAGAGGGATGCAGGGGCTCTGGGTTGCAGCACGAGGACACAGGGCTGTGCATCTTCCCTTCCCCCGAGTCCTACTCCTGCCTATCTCTGGACACCAGAATGATTAAAGAGCAGTAACAGCATCTGTGTCCACACTCCTCACTTCCAGTCAGCATCTGGCCCCAAAGGTCTTGTACATATTTCCCTAGGGCTCATCCTTCAGTGTTTGCTCAATCTGCTCTTTCTTTGCTGTTTTCTCTCTTCTTTGCCTTGCAGTTCTTTTTCAGCTCTATTTCCTATCTGTATTATCCTTCAGAAAAGTAAAAGATAGCAGAGTTCTCCAGAATATATGCTTTGGCTGGTGGCATAGGAAAAATGAAAACTACTGGTTTTCTCTGAGCATGCTGGTCAGTACTTTAGCTTGGCAGACTGTTTAGTGCCACTGTGCTCTTTCTGTCTGGTTCTGTCAATAGTGGATTGATGCTAACAATCATTTAATCAGCTATTTTATAGGCAGTTTTATGTTAGAATGAGGTGGATACTTAGAATTGTAGCTCTTAAACAAACTTGTGGTTTCTTAATCATACTTAAACCACTGCTCATATTCATCTAGTAATGATTTTGTCCTTTTCCTTCCATTTACTCCTGTTCTCTGAACATCTGGAAGTTCCTGTGAGGGGGGAAAAAACCAACTTTATTGCTTAATCTGTTTCCAAGTTAGTATTTGACTTTATGCATTCTTATGTCAGTGACATCCAAGTAAAATGCATTCCTATAAAAAAGCGTAGAATAGCACCAGGTAGTTCTGAATGTGATGTGTTAGGGACTAGAGTGTTTTTCTTTGCATCTTGATAGCAGGCTCTGGTTTTTCTCTAACTTTCAGCTCATGATTTTTACCTTCCACTATTCAGGAAGTAGGATAAGTTTAAGGGGGTTATACATCTTCTGAGATATTTTTTAGAGGCTTTTTATTTTCAACGTGTGCAGGAGGATCAAGGTCCCAATGTATGTCCAAGTGTTTCATTATTATGGTGAAAGCCCTTGAAAGTTTCCTGGAACATTTGGCTGTTTTTGAGAGCTGACCTAGAGAAAATTCCTTGTTTGGAATCTGCAGTCAGTAGACTGGTCTCCAGTATTTTGGAATGCAAGGTAAGTAGTTGCCACTAGATGACAGTATAATCTACTGATACAATACCTAAATCAGCATTTCAATACATTATAATATTGAACTTGTTCTTTGCATGAGCAGTTTGCTAGACTTATTTCACTGAATCCAGTCAGAACCCACTGGAATTCAGCAAAATGTGGAATTATCTTTAGTTTTTTACCCCCTAAGTCCTATTAGCTGGAAGGGCAAAAGTATTATCCACAAGTGCTAGAGGACAAGACTTGCAAGAAATAGACATTCCTAATTACTTAGATGTAATTAATTTCTAAATCTCTCCCTGAGCTCCTGTTAATGCTGCCTGGCATCTCCAGTAGTTATTTTCACTGTGTGTTGTCCTCCTGGCTTAATGGTGCTTTTCTCAGAAATCACTGTCTGAAGGAGAGGAAGAAGTGGTGATGCCCTTTTAACAAGCTGCAGAACAGAAAAGATTCATGCCGAGGAAACACTGGCAAACTGGTGCAAAAAGAGACTGAAAGCATACTAATGTTTCTAACCTAACCTGAGTCTTGAGTATTTTCTCTTTTGCTCTTATTTAATGACTTGTTTCTCAAAGAGTTAAAGTGTTCATGTGAAGTTGGACTTCTTGGATAAACAGAAGCAATGATTGTCCTTGTATACACCTCACTTATTTCTCTGCCTTGTGCTCTGCAAAAATTTTGGACAATATAAAAAAGCAGATAATTAAAGAAATAATTTTTTGCACTCTTTTAATATGTATGTTTACCTTTCTCAGTTGCAGCTTTGAAATTGCACTGTTTTTTCCAAAGCATATTGAGCCAGGACTTAATGCAATGAATGTGAGTTTGCGTGTGTGACAAGAAGCAGCCTTGCTGTCACAGATGTGGTTGGGACAGTCACCTGTGTGTTAGTTTGCCTTCTGCTACACAACTTTTGCAGAAATTTTACTTCAAAAGCCGATGGACTTTTAGAATTTACTTAATTAATCTAATAATTAATATTTGTATATAGCTGATATTTGTTTCTAGGCTGCTCAGCACTGTGAAAAAAAGGAAGTGCACTATTATAAGAGTCAGCTGTCACACAGGTTTGCACTGTGTCATAAAAAGCAACAAGCAATCCAGCCACCCCAATACTACAAAATAAACCCAAAATTTTTTTTCCACTTTATAGTTTCAGGTTTGTTAATGAATTGTGCAATAAGGAGCAGGGAATAGCTGAGAAGTGCCACATGCAAATCCTCTGAGGTGGATGAGAGTTAGCAGTACAATAAAGCAGGCTAGGCAGTTTCCAAGAAGAGCTTCCATTTCCTAACATGATCTTTTGGAAGTCTACCTTTGCCTTCCAAAGGTCACCTTTAATATTTGTCATATGATGAGATACTGATAACAGCAGCCTCCTGTAAGACCATTTCTGGATCAAAGTCCTAGCCTAGCAATGACACAGAACTCTGACAGCAAAGCTAACCACTAAATAACTACTTGTGAGAATTGTCAAATGTTCTAAGCCTAATATTCACATGAATTTCATTTTCCTTCTACTATTGTCCTGAAGAGTCATGGCTCAGAAGATATCAATACTACAAATGTATTTAATTAGAATGATGGGAAATAATCAATATGTGTCCATCAAGCTGAGTGGAAATGGAAAAATGAATGTATTTGGCAAGACTAAGCAGGGATGACAGTGCACTCACTGGCTGTTTATAAAGTCTGCTGCTTTATGCTGAGAACCTGCATTTGGCTAAATTGAGAGATCCTCCAAATAAATCACTTAAAATAAAAGTGGTCAGAGGTACACAGTGGTGTTTCAGAGTCTGTGTTGGAGATGATGCAACAGTGATTTTTACCTCTTGCCTTCCTGCTAATTCTGTCTTCAACAAAAACCTGTTAATGTGGACAGCAACCATAGCCTGTGTTCTGCTGTTTGTGTGTTGATTTTAAAACAGGTTCAGCAGGAGGGATTTGGAAAATGTCTTGTAGCATATCTGTATGTGCAGACTGGGGCTGGGGGAGGACTGCTCTGTGCATTCTTATGCTTAAAATCAAGTTACTGTTACTGAAAGAACTTTGATGATGTATGAGACTGAGAGGGAGTGAAATGCAGGTCTGCATTTTAAAAGTTTTCTTTTAGAATGGAAAAAAAAAGAAGGGTCTGCATTTCTCCTCCTTGCCAGTTTGTTGTCTTCTTGTCTTCTGTTGAGATGCTACAAGCAATTCTGTGTGCAGTGTCTGCCAGAGGCTGAAACAGGGCAGTGATAATTTCTGTAGCATCAAATGCACAGACTCTGCCTCACCCTGGCTACCTAAACAATACTTAGAATAACATTTTTTTCTTGAAAAAGTCTAGCACAAAATTCTAGCTTAAAACATACAGTGTCTGCAGCAAAAGGAAGCATTTGAAAGCCAGAACACCAGCACACAGCAGTGGCAGGAAGGGGTGAGCCTTGGTCTCTGAAGGTCTACTTGTCGTAATGCTGGGCTTTTCTTCTATGTGAGCTGCAGCAAAATACCATTGATTAGGCAGAAGAAAGATGCTGGCTGCACTAGAAGAGGGGTCTGATCTTTGTGCTTTCTGGAATGCTGCAGTACCAAGGTTTTTTTTAACTCTTAGAAAGGACTAGTATTCAGTAAGTAGCAGTGAGGACTTCGGGCAAGAAGCAAGGCAAAGATAAGTAAATGGTGTGACATGATTCACAATGTGTCCCCTTGTGCATTCATGGGGAGAGCAGAAGTGCTGGTATCATTTATTTTCATGAACAGTGATTTTCTTGATAACTCACCTGTAAGTATTTCACAGGTATACCTGTCCTCACAACTCACCTGCTATTCCTGCAGGCAAATGTGACAAGCAGACCTTCATAACAAGAACAATGGGTGAGAGCAGGATGGGAATTAGGCCAACAGAATATTTTCCCATCTTCATGCATATTTGCTTTCATATGTGCATGCCACCCAGCCTATTGAAGCCATTTGCCCAGCTCTAGTGCATGTGCCTATGGAGTATTTTCCTCAGCTTCATCTTTAACCTACACACTAAAGTCTGAGGGAAAAAGTAAGCTCTCATGCCAAGTGAGGATGTTTGTGGGGATGTTAGAAGCTGGAAAAGAACAAAATCACATGGTCTTGACAAGCCAAGTATGCAGGTGGGTTGGAAGTAATTGAATATCCCATAATGCTGGGTGTCCCATCCCATTTTCTCAGTGAATTCAGAAGTGTAGATATGCACTACTCTGGCTCATGTTGATAGGCACATAAACCTCATTTTAAGAAAGCACTTGAAGAAAAGGTTTGTTTTATTGAGAAGCTGTACTGTATATTGGTGCCTGTTGGTACCTGTAATGCAATGTTGCAGGTCAGAATTAGAAATCCAACAGGTGAAGAAGCAACTTCCACAACTTTCACTGCCTCTGGATTGAGCTGACAAGGCAGAAGCAATTCTCGAAACAAACCAGCAAGAATCAGACAAAGGAAGGAGACACCCCAAATTAAAAAGAGAAACATTAAAAAGTAGATGGCCCAGTTTCTCAAAGTACCAAACTCTCCTGTTTTTAGGGGTTCCCTTGGAATTCTGCCTTTGTAGATAACATATGTTGCTTGAAGTGATTAACTTTTCTGTCCTTTGTAATGGTGCATGTCTTTGGATTTAGGAAGGGGGACAAGGACAGATTTTTCTGAACTAGAAAAGTTTTCTACCTTCACTTTACCTTCACTTGCATTCATGTAAATCCTCACAATGGGAGGGGGCTGAGGAAGCACCCCACTATTTCCAGGTGTCCATCTTGTTAACTTTGAACTTATTTTTCCAGCTAATAGAATCAAAATATGTGTTCCCACACAGAAGAAAACATGACACCTTCCAAAGCCTATTAAGTATGGACTGAAAGGCTGTCTACTTTTAAGTGGATATGTAACACATCTTTACGTGCTCCTTGTTGAGGAGTCTGGAAACTGTCTTATGCATTCCTCATTCTGAAGCCCAGAGGTGCTAAAATGCACTTATTTTGGCCATATTGCTCTAAGACTTCTGCTGTAAAAGTCTCAGCCTTACTGGATCAACCAAATGCATGTGGTCTGTAAACCTTGGAATCAAAAGCTACACACAACCTCATGGGAAAGGCACAAGATCTTCCTGTTCCTGACATGTCATGAGAAGAAAGGGACAAGTTAGAGCACTGCAGATGAATGAGAAGCCCCAAGATGTTATTGCTGGTCAGTATAATAGGAACCATTGGGGATGGCAGAGACTGCTGTGGGAAGTGAGAATGTCCCTAGTTTCAGATTATAAAAACACCATAAAGCAGCATTTCTCTTTCAGTAATGCTGCCCTGAATTAATATCTTCTTATTTATAACCTCAATCTAATCATAACAAAGTCCTCATTTCCCCCTGCCAAAATATTCCCGGGAGAATTGTCTAATCTAGCTTTAAATAACTCAAGTAAGAGTACTTTCATCATTTACCTTTGGAGATGATTACTTGGCTTAATAGTAATAATTGTGAGAATTCTGTACAGTTTGGTTCATGATGATGCTTGCAGGCTGATTCTGAAATTCTGTTTATGAGGGGTTGGCCATAGGTTAAAGCATTCACTGTTTTCTTGATGTTTGAATATTGAAATTCAGGTGCCTTACAGCTTATTTCTAATGGGAATTTAGGTGCTTAAATAGCCATAATAACCTGTCCCTATATGAATATTCACAGTTACCAAGCCCTTCCTCTACTACCCTGCCCTGGTACAATATTGTGTGAAATTATCCTACTTTCCCAATGGTCTCAGTAATTTTTTTTTGGCAGATGACCGATGGCAGCATAGATAATCATTACTATTTATGTCCAGATAAAGCAAGAGTGCATAAGAAGGAGAGACTTAATTTTTTTTTTTTTTAATTATTTAATCTGTTGCTTTCCTTGAGGTTGAACAAGCAGGAGTTAGACTCATGTTCAGCATTATGGTGGTAAAACACTAGTGACTGGACCTCCTGGTCAGACTTTGTGTTCTTCAGAAGTGCCCCTTCTCTCTGTAGTAGTAGTGGTTGCTTTAAGCAGTGATTCCACACTTTTTGGACAATGGTTCACTGTGAATCCTATAATAGCACACAGATCACCTGCATTTCTTGCAGATAAGTGTCTGTACACAGGTTTTCAATGGAAAATACCAGATTGCTGATACAATCCCATTAGCTGGCTAAACATGGACTACCATAGTCTTTCTTCTCAATCTGCAGCTGAGGAAAAAAACAGACAGAATTACAGGCAGAATTTTTCTGATTTAAAACCAAAAGGGTTGGGTTGTCTCCTTAACTAAGGCCAAAATTCACTCTTAATACAAATAGTATTTTTTTCCATCTCAGTGATGATTTGGAATGCTCAGAAGGATCAAGCTCTGTTACTAATTTTAGTAAAAGGCAAGCTTTGGTTAGCAGGGGTAGCACAAGTTGCCTGTAACCCAACAGAATGGCTCCTTCCCATTGGAGCTGCAGTTTTTTAGGAGTCTCATGACAGAGTGAAAAAGTGGAGTCCTCTAATTGAGCCCAAACTGAAGAAACAGATGAGTTTTGGCCAAGGGCCAGTGTTTTCAGAATTGTTGATCAAAGATAAGTTTTATCACAGTTGGTCTTTAAAAAATACTGACATCTCAGACAAAAAAAAAAGAGCTAAAACAGATGGAATGTGAGCCCTTACAATTTAAGCTGATCTGGCTTTTACTTTCTTCTTCCCCCCCACCTTTTTTTTTTTCTTTCTTTTTTTCCCTGTGATCACAAACATAAAAAGATGGAGGTAATACAGGTGTAAAATTTATTATAACTACCAAACTCTTGAGGGTCTTTAGAGAGTAAAGTACTTACAAAACCTGCATTTGACCTTAACCATTACTTGTTCCTGTGGTTGTTGGGAATGATTAAGTCATTTTTAATGTAGTGGAAGCTGGGGTCATGCTCCACTTCTCCTAAAGCTCTTTAAAGGACAAGCTGCTATAATTACTATAATAAATGTTGTAACCTATAGAAAAGTGCATCCCACAGCAGACATGCTGCTCACAAAAACACCCAAGTTCTGCTGTGGGCATGAGTTCTGGATTGTCACTGGCTTAAGCACCATAGTGAGTGTGGCAGCTATTAGGAGAACAGAAAGAATATGCAGGAAAATGTAGACTTTGCTGTTAACTACATCAGGCTTTTGGCCCAGTCAATTTCTTTTTCCATTAATATTGAGGCTGTAGAGTCACATATTAGAGCCATGTACAGATTTAGGTCAGCAGAGACCTCTGGAGGACGTTTGGTCCAACCCCCTGCTCCATGCAGACCTAACTTCCAAGTGAGATCAAGCTGCTCAGAGCTTTTCCAGTCACTTTTTGAATGTCTCCAAGGACAGGCAGATTGTACAGGCTCTCTGTGCAGCCTGCTCCCCTTCATAACCACTCTCACTGTGGAATGTTTCCCCTTATGTGCAATCAGAATTTTTGCAATCCTACTTTGCACTTTCTTCTTAAAGCCTTTTCTTGATTTTAGAAAAATGAAGTCAACTTCAGACTTCTCAAACTACCATTCTTTTTACAAGAGGGATGTCATCTAACAAGGAGAGGAGCAGCATCCCAATTGACATATACAACCACTCACACAATCTGGGGTTTGAATTTCATATAGCAAAAGCCCTGTGGAACACTCATTATGAATTGTGGTGGAAAAATCTGTAACCTCAAATATATTAATAAAAGCAATCAGTAAAACAAATACAAAAAGCATACAAGCTCAGAAAAAAATAATTCTTGCTTCATGTGTGGGGAAGCTGTGAGGGAGAAAAGGCCCCAACACAGAAGTCTATTGTTTGCAGCCCATTCTGATTAGAAGTGAGCACACTGGAATCAGGGGGAGCCACATGCAGGTCCTGGAAGGAGTAAACTTGACTCAAAAAAAGGGCTTTGTATTAAAAACCTTTGGATTTCTGCTTTTTAGTTGGTTATTTATTTGTGATTAAAATTTAACCCTTCAAAGAATCAACTCTTTCTTTAGTAATCAATTTCCACAGTAGCCATGCTATCCCACATTTCTTTTTGCTGTGACAGCTTCAGGAATATGTTGCTTGCACACTGGCACAAGGAAAAGAAGAAGGTTTTGGCAAATCACTGGCAAATGAAGAGATGGCAGCTTGCAAGAGGAATTGTACAAGGGCAAAGTGATCTTTTAGATGGGTGCCTGCAGAATAAAAGCTACATAGATGACATACTGAAAAAAAGTCAATGGATTTACTGTCAAAACCAAGAGACATGAGAGTGTGAAATTTTTTTCCATTTCTGTTTCATCTGTAAAAAAAAAAAAAAAAATCCTTTTCCTGTGCAGGATATGTGAAACGTGATAAGCAAAATGAATTTGAAAAGTATTGTAAAATATACAGGCCTTACTAGCACTGTATTTTAAATCACCTATTTATTTCCACTATAACAACTCAAATTCTGATGTGCTTTTTTTTTGAAATTCATTATGTCAACATAAGTAGGTGCAGCTTATAATCACTTGGATGGTTGTTATTTTTTAGCTGTTTAATTCATTGACTCACATCCGGCAATAATTCATGCAAAATGGGCTCTGAACTCCTTTCCAATATGCAGATTTGTGTGCAAATGAGCGTTACCTATGGTGTTCATACTGAAGCGTTTTTCTTTGATGTACATTTCTGACATTCTGAGATTGTAAAGAAGAAAATAACTTTAAAAATTTTAAGAAACCTTAATTGAAGTTAACATAAAAGAAGATACATGGTGTTAATTGGTCTGTTTCAGGCATAATTTGTGCCTTTGAGACCATGTCCCTTACCCCCCGCCAAAGTGTCAAGACTCACATCTTTAATTCAACAATCTTTGTATTAATTACCTCTGGATAAGGTAAGCTTTGATTGGGAGTCCTTTATTGTAAAATTACAGTACATTGCCTGCTTTAAGATAAATAAATTAGGGTTGAACTTGAAAAAAAATCTCCATCCAACTGTGAATGGGAAAGTGCATTTGAGTATCAAATGCTAGATGAAAGAACGCTTTTTATCAGACTTCCTTACTAGGGGAAAAGTGTTTTCTTTTAGTTCCTCTTTTTTCATTGTTTTTGCACATTGAAAAATTATAGCTTCAGATAGAAATATTTGGGTCCTTGGGCTGCCAACACTTTCCTTCCAAAAGGTCCCTTTCTGCCTCATGGGATCCCAGCATTCTCCTCTGAGAAGAATTCCCAGTATTTGGTCCATTCATTTGTCACAGAATTATCTGTGAGCTATGGGTGGCGTTTCCTCCTCTGCTGCTGACCATTCCCACTTCTTAATTGCATCTAGTTGACTGTCCATTTAGGGATGGAAGGATTGAAGAGGGCTTTTTACCCCCTCTGTGTCACCTGGATGTGTTTTGGGGAGTAAGTGTTCCAAGTGGTACAAAAGCAGCCACACAGACAAGAGAGCTGCCAGCAGTATGGGCAGGCTCAAGACAGCTTGTCTACCTGTCCCAGAGGAAGATACCCATTCCTGGCTTTGCTGTAATGGAGCTGCAGAGCTGAATTTGGGGCTTGGGTGCTCTGCAGATGGTATCCTCTTTGTATGGATTATGCTGGCTGCAATATGATGCTCTCACATATGCTTTCAATGCAGCTAAGTGGTTTGAACAGCTATTGTCGAATGTTGACAGAGCTTTAAAGCCCACAGGCTCAGTTCTGACCTCAGAGACGCTGGTGTGACTCTTTTGAATGTGTAGGATGTGCTGTGTGCCTTGAGCACCTTTCAGGGTTAATGCACGTGGTTCCATGCGTGCTCATCTGAGGGAAGCAGAGGCTGATAGCTGAAAAGCTGGTGTGCTTGTGTGAGGGTGTTAACAACACTTATTCTAAAGTTTTAGAGCTGACACCTGAGTGATTTCAGCTCTACTGTCTCTCAGTAAAGATACATTAACTGCTCTTCAAAAGATTTGCATCATATACCTGAAAGGCTTGAAGATACAGGTCCAGTTTTTTGTTCTTTGCATAAATTTGCGCATAGTCTTTCTTTTCCCTGCTGGGACCCCTTGGTCAGTGCAGAGCTCCCACATTTGTCCAGTTAGCACAGAAGGTGTGCCAGTGATAAAGGGATGCTGGAGGATTCAGTTTTGCCACCTGAGCTGTCAACTGCCTCATTAAGCCAGGTTTTACCCTGTTTATGCAATGTACAGTAACTATGGCATTGGCCTTTTCTTTGCATTAAAATCTGCTGAATTGAAAGATACCCAGCAAGAAAAAGGCCAGGAGAACTTTTGTTTTAACAAAAGCTCTAGAAATACTGAGACAGTGAGACACAGGGCACCTATTCAATCCTCCCCTGCTCTGGGTGGGGAATTGTACCAACAATGTGTTGAAACCACGGTGGGATCTTGACCCAAGAACTGGTTGTATGGTACTTTCTCATTGTACTGGGCCACTGTGATTTTCATCCTGCTACGTTTTCCCATCCCCTAGAGGCAGACTTGTCAAGAAGCCTTTTGTCTGGCACAGTATTTTCAAATCCAAACTCTGATAATTATCTGTGGTTCTGCTGCCGACTTGAAAGGCAATTGCTAGGCATCGAATCCACATTCCCTTCAGTACTAAAATTAAGAGTAAGGAGCAGAGGCCTTTCTATGACTGCTTCTCTCTCCAGCACTTGACACCAAATGCTCATGTGAGGCTGACCGTCAAAGACAAATGAGTTCAGTAGAAAAGAGGAGACACATACTTGGATCTCAGTGAAATTCAGTACAAATCAGTAGAAAGTGCAACACAAAGGCTTTGCATGGCAGACTGCTAATCAGAAGAGGTGAGTATTTTAGCATATTTAAATGAGGAAAGGGCATGCACTAATCAAACAACATATTCCAGAAGTACTGAAAGAGCAAGGAAAGAACACTGCTTAAAACTTTTCAGCACGGATGGAAGATTTTAAAAATGTAATTAAATATGATGATCTAGGTTTATAGGAAGATAATGAGGTAAGTAACAAATATGTCAAAACTAAACTATCAAATACTGTAATTATGTTTGGTACAGATTAGCTGCTGAAAAAGTTTCCCCATTACTGCACTATATCTCTCTGAGAAGCATACTCAAATAATAATAGGTTTTCTTTTGATTTGCTTTATTTAGCAAAAGGTGCTATGTGGTAACTTTCCAATAGCTTTCATGGGATGAATAAGAATTACAACATGAGCCTGCTAGGATTCTTCAATATAAATTTAAACACACATAAGTGACAAAAAAATAATTTTTTACATGTGAGATTTTAAAAGCTTTCACATCATTTAAGTAGATTGTTTTGAAAGTACCTTTATTTAGTTCTCTTACAGGCTTTATCTTTCTTCTACTGTTGTCTTTCTTCTCCAGCCTGGATTGCTGTCACATTCATTGACATTTCTCCTTCACAGCAGCAATATTTTTTGTTAATCAGTCAGGAAAGAGAATTAGTTTTACATCAACATTTAAAAGGGATATTTTCTTAAAACCTCCCAGGGAAAAAAAATACCTTTTACTGAGAATTACAAAATGTACATGCTTCCTAGGCCAATAGATCACTGCCATATGAGTATAACAAAGGTTATTTAGCAGTCATGGGTTTTCTTTGGGAATATTGCCTTCACAGAAGCAGTTCTCTGAGGAGATGAGCTTATTTTAAGCTGATATTCATTAGAAAGCTGCTAAACCGCTAGAGACATTCTGGATACAAAATAGGATATCTGGCTTATATTTTCTTTTGCAGGTAATAAGGGATAATATCTATAATCATGATCAGAACCTTTGATTTATTACTCTGATATGTAATATTATATCATATGATATACTGAGATTTTTTTCCTCTATTTCTTTAAAGTAGTATTTTAATGGATTTTAAGCACATGCGAGCATGAGACTTACAGTTTCAAGGCTGGTGTCTTCCTCCATTTATGGAAATAATGTCTCCTTCTGGGTATTACCTGTATTTGCTGTAGTTGCTTTCCAAGGGCTTGAATTATCTGCTTTAGAGACAAAATTTATATTTTCATTGTCTTCAGTAGAAACTGGATGAAGGCTGCATACATCAACACATTAAGAGGAGGTTAGATATGATCTTTTGAAGGTAAGAGGAGGTATATGTTTAATCTGTTATTGGACATTTTGGTGAAATATGAATCTTTTTGAGGTGCAAACAGTTGAAAGAAAAACTAAGCATTGGACAGAAGAAATACATGACTATGTATTAAACAGTGAGACTCTTCATGATAAATACTGGATAAAGATGATAATTTATTTGGATAGAATATTTGAGTTCAGAAAAGAAACAGAAAGAATCAGGAGAATTTTGTCAAGAGCAAAAAGAAATTATTGAAAAATTGAGAAATTTTAGTTTAATAAAAAATAAATAATCTAGAAGGAAGAGTGCTTGCATATACAAAATAATCTCATCTGTGATTAAAAATGGTACAATCAAATCTGAAAGACTTGGGAAATATATCTAATCTGCTGTATAAAAAAAAGCTTTTGGCTTATTATTTTTGACACTGTGGATACAGTGGGAAAAGAGCAGAATGGTATCTGCAGGGACAACACAGTACAGTCAGGGATTGACTATAATGTAAATTCTGCTCTTTCTCCTTTATGTTTTGCAGGATTTCACTGTCTGTGCCCTCATTCCACAGCACTGGCGTGCAAAGAGGCTAATAGTGGCAAAATAAAGGGAGGCATTACATAGAACTTCAGTGCCAAAAACTCTGAAGATTTCTGTTTCCTACACAGAGTGACAACAATTGTGGATCAGTGTAGGAGTATTGTGGAGAAATAAAAACCAAAATGGGAGCACAAGGCTGAGCAGCTGCACAACCAAAGAGGGAATATATTGCTCCTTTGTGGCTTTGGGTTACTGGCAATGACAGACTTCTCCCAAAGCTTTTGCCTTTAATTTTCTTTTGTAGACATGGAGATGCTATTGATCACGTACTGCTTGTGTTTTGAGCACTGCTATCAAGAGATAAAACATATATTTGATATCTCATATCTCCAAGTCCTGGAGATATGAGAATTCCTGGAGAGTTCTTGTCATTGTCTGCCATAAGTTCTCTCTGAAGGTTTCATTTTGCCTCTCATTTCTGTGGTTTGCCTTTTTTCTCTCTTAGAAGACAGTTGTGTGCACATACAGCCCTCAGTAAAAGGGCATCTCATGGAGGAATTTCAGAAAGAGCAACAGGCAATTATGTTTTCCAGAGCTGAGTATTCTAGCAGGGTGGAGGAGTGGGGGGAAAGCACTGAAATTATTCTGCTTTTGTATTTAAAAGAGAGTACTAAAGAGTTGGATTTTTTCCCTTCAAATTCTGTAATATAATTGTTTACCTCACCAATATACCAACAGAGATGGGAGAAGTGAAAGCAAAAATCTGTGCTATTTTTAAACTTTTTCCTTTGCTGCTGGACAGCTTGTCCAAAAGAATGAAGTACAACTGGTAGAGCTGACTATAGGAGGTGGAGAGAGGAAGAACCTCAAGTAGTTCTGTTGTAATACATAAGCAAAAGTTGGTTCATTGGCAGTATAGTTATTCACATACACGCACATGATTTTTATTTTTATCCATTTGCCTCAACAAGTTTGTCTTAAGCCTGGACCTCCATATCTACAAGGGTGTACAGGTGTATGAATGCAATTCAATTCCTCTGCCAATGTTGACAAGTGCCCATCCTCATGAGAGTGAAGATGAATGAGTAACAATGACTAGCCTTCAACAATGAACACACATGTCTTCTGTGCAGAGCATGGAGATTCTTGGAGGCCATTCCTGTGCTGTGTTCTGTGAAATGTTCTGTCTGTCAAAGGAGCAGGCCTTAAGATGAGAGCAAGGTTCTGCAGAGGGGTATTGCAACATCCAGCAGTTTCCTGGTCCAACAGTAACACTCTTAGTAGCTTTTTAAAAGCTTAGTAGCTTTTTCCTGCACAAAACTGAAAATCTGGTGGTTTTTGATTGAGCTTCCTCCCACATTACTGAGATAACCATTTGCAAAGTTACTCTCCTGTGACTTAGCTGCTTGGAAACTTCTCCAACACTGTAGGATGACAATTTTAATGAAATTACCACCAGTATGAAAAGATCTGTCTGGCAAATTACTACATGTATTATGATGAGGTGGCTCAGGATGAGGTTTGCCTAGAGGTTTTTCCCACAACAGATTTAGAATTAAATAAATTGAAGGATAATAGAAGATGAGGGATTTAATGGAGGAAGAGGTGATTTTTTATATGTGGGATATTCAAACTTTGCATAAATATGGAGACAAGGTCCTAATTCCACCCTTTATAAATATTTTTTAAGTGTTCTCATAACATTTCACATCAAATACATTTTTTACTATCTATAAAAAACAATAGTACCAAGCTGTGATTGAATGAAGATGCATGGGAACACTGAGTCTGAGTGAGCATGTCTTTAAAGATTCACATAAAAACTCTCTAATCTGCCTGTAAATAAATTAGACTGCATCACTGTAGGACCTGCAATGGTGCGGTGGAGTCAGTGAAAATCTCAGGCAAACATCTGTATGTAACAACACTCCTCCAGCAGTCACCAAGATGAGCAGCTATTCCTACCAATCACTAAATCTGCAGAATTCATAGAATATTTTCAGCATTGATTATCAAATCCAGATCTTTTTCATTGCTATTTACAATAAAGCATAGAGGATGAATGATTCAATTTCATGACACACTCCTTTTGGTCCACCTCCAGACCAGAAACTTCTGTTATTCAATATGTTATTTAAGCACCTGCTCACTGAGCCCTGAATGATGCAATACAAGGATACCATCAAGATGTATGTTAAAACACCATTTGCTTCCCCTCACAGTGGTGTTCTCATTTCTTTATGAAATATTTAAGGGGTGCATGTTGTTCTGACAGCATATTAAAGCTATGTCTTCTTTGATGATGTAATAACTGTTAACAGCTTAACACTCCCATAACCAGCTAGTAATGGGAAGGGTATGTTGGATTCTACTAGTTTTGAAGTGATGTCAGCCAAAGATTTGTAGGATCATAGTTTTCCTTAGCTTTTAAAAATATCTCCATCTGGCATGCTTTATATTTTATTCTACTCTGCTTTGGATTGTAGTTTTGCTGTGCTTTGTGACTTGCCATGCAAGATCTATGCTTTTTTGCCTTGACTTGACCTCTGTGATAGCCTTGGACTGGTCTTTAAGGATTCCAGTTGCAAACACAGGACCTGTTGTCATCCTTCATTAAACTTTGAATCCCTCAAGTGCTTCTTGACAGATACTGTGTAAAATCCTGCTCACTGAGCATCTGAGTTGTTTCCATTGCTGGGACAGGGGAAGTTTTTATGCTTACCACATATTTTAAAGATTGTCAGTGATGTGTTCAGCCAACTTGCAACCTGATTCTTTAAAGTTAAAATGCTCAAGTCCCAGTCTAGAATTGATGTATTGTGTGGTTAAAATTGCTTAACTCTTTCATCCCTCATGAGTTCTACCAAATTTAAAAAGTCCATAGTGAAATCTGGTCTTACAGAGAAGTGGGGAACTTTCTTAATATTTGTGCAGCTCTCTGGAAAACATGACATGGGGAGCAAGCTCAGGAGGGAGTAATGCTACATATTGCCACTGTTGTCTGTTTTCTTTTGACTTTAAAGGCTAAAGTTAAGTACCACTTAGGCTAAAAAGATGCTGTATTTTAGAACATTCAAGCATTTCAGCTACTTACCAGACTGCCCAAATGCTGATCAACAGGATGAGTAGAAAGCAATGGATTACTAATAATTCAGAGAAACTTTTTGTTAGGAATGAATCAACAGCTATTCCAAGCCTCCTTGAAACCTGGAATACTTCACAAAAATACACATAAAGTTTTACCACATGTAAACTCAGCTGAGCTTTTGAAAGAGGCCAGCTTTTAAAATTGTCTCAAATTTAGCATGTTCTCCACAGGACAAGTTAGAAAAGAGGTATGTTTTTGTCTTCTGGTGTAAGAAAGAACTACCAGGTGGGATGGGAAACTTTCTGGCAAATCTTATGGCTGAATGTGAAAACAGATCTATTTCTGCTCATATGTGACTCTTGCACTGTTGATATCAAAGTATTCAAGGCATTGAACTCACATTTTTTTCATCTCCAGACCCACACTGTATATTTTTAAGGGAACTTAAGGGTGCAGGTGCCAAAGTTGCCATAAACCTTGGTTTTTATGACTTAATGAACTCTAAAGCTGTGGGACTATATGTCTGATGAGTGAATGACCTTGGTGGCAGGAGCACTTTCCTTCAGATATACTTTCTGGTTCCACTGAAATCAGCAGGTGTTTTAATATTGATTTTACTGGGTGGTGTATCTCACTGATTGCTCTTGAATATTTTGAAAGATGTTAATGAATGCTTAAATGTTTTCTGGTCGAATTGAGAGAGTTTGCAAAGTGTGTACCTCCTTTGTGTTAGTAAAGTCTGGTCTATTAGCATGGAGAATTTATTTGGCTGTATCAGCTACAGGAAAATTGTATGAGAAAAACATGGGGAAAAAAAAAGCATTGATGAAGATGACAAAAAATGTTAATGTATTAAATTCTGCAAAACATGCTTGATTGAGAAAATCCAATTCTAGTTTAACAGCTTGATTGCTGACTGAGAGAAAACCTTTTGTTCTGATGAACAAATGAGGAGGAGCAGTTTTACAAACAAAGCAGACAGATATTACATTTGTTTCTTTCTGCTTGTAGTGACTAATTAAAGATTCTGTGGATCTATTTCCAGAAATAATGCAGTCAGCTCCAGGTCCCTGTAGTTAAATTGATTTCTTAATTTTGGACAATAGACAAGGAAGAAAAAAAATCATATTCCTGCTTGGGAAAAAAAGTAACAAGGAGAAATATAACCTTCTGTAAGCTCTGCAACCCTGGGAATTTCAGGAGATACTTAAATGAGCAAGAGCTGTTCAGCAGTGCTAGGCAGAAGATTGCTGGTCAGGAGGCAAGAAGAGCTTAGTATTGCTTTACTTCTAGAAATGGGATAACTTCACTAATGTCTTAGAGAACAAGGAATATGGATTTTAATATATTGACTGGGCAGTAGCAAAACAACTCCATTTCTTGTCTTTTCAGACTGAAAATCAAGCGTATTGAGGTCTCTCAGCTGGCAGGTGTGTGTTTCTCCTAAATAGTATGGATGGTAAGTACACCCCTGGTTCTGCTTCCTGTTGCAGGTTCATCATGATGTCCTGTTGAGTTCAATTTCAGTTAGCAAGATATGAATGCAGCAGGGATAAGAGAAGGGAGAAGGCTGGACAGGAGGTACAGAAGTACCAAAGTAAGAATCAGATGTCAAACCATTCATCCATGGGATGTTCTTTATTGTTTGATGCATTTCTCTGGGTGATGTGGTAGGTTCAGATTCTATAGAGTTTAAGCTTTTATTTAAAAGGAAAAATCTGAAATATTTCTGTACTAGCCAAAAAGATATAAACTTTAAATGTAAACAGGTCCAGCCATCACTCTTTCTGAGTGAACACACCAGCTCAAACAATGCCTCAAAACACAAAATTCCACTCCCAGCTCACTGAGCAGTGAACTTAAAAGTCAGAGGAAGAATGAATTATGAGAAAGTGTGAATTGCTAGGAAAACTCTACATTCAGTAGGGACAAGTGGAGAAGTAAAAGACAGGGACCGAGGATCAGAGGCAGAAAATACCTTGGAAAATAACTGAGCACCAAAAAGTCACAGAGCACAACAAATCTGAATGGGTAGAGTGCTAAATCACTGCTAAGCCAGTGGCTGAGTACTGGCAGTGCTAACCACAGACCCTTAGTGTTCATGACCCTACAGGGCCCCACATGCAGCTGTTTGTCATGTCAGTCACTTCTCTTTCTTATATCAGGTAAACAAATGCTGTCATCTCTTGCAGGGGGAAAGCTGAACTCTCACAAATCTTTTGAAGAGGGGTAGGAGTTGTAGTCACATGAAGAAGTTAACCTGCTCTGTGCCCTTGTTTCTCTTTTCTTTCTGTCCCTGTGGAGATTGACAAGGCTGGTTATTTTTCCCTTCCTGAAGCTCCTTTCTATGTTTATAGACATGAGGACCAGCACAGAAGCTAGCACTAGCACATGGCAAATCCAGGGCATGTTAAACAGCCTGAGCAAGCTATGACCAGCAACATCCTGGCAGCTGAAGGGTTTCAGTGGGAGCCACCAGGGCCAGTCACTGCATATTGTGCTCAAAGATGGGTGCAAATCCTTTGGCAGGCAGCACTCTCAGCACAATCTCTATACAGTCTGTACACAGCCCTTAGTTCCAAGTGTTGTAATTCAACACCTACTCCAAAGGGGAGGATATTTTAAATCACATAGTTAAACCAAGTCAAAGAATACTAGTGTGGTTTTTTTTTTTAATTTGTTTTTGTTTTTGTTTGTTTTAAATTAGCACTCTCTTTTGAAACCATTAGTGACCATGTAGGTCGTGTTTGCAATCTCTTGCCCATGTTCACCAGGCTAGAAAATGGCTTATAAAGTAAAGTGAAATCTGAGATTATAATTATATAATTCAAGGAACTGAGGCTTCAATGTAAACACAGATACTATAGGAATTGTGCAATTCAAATATCTGTGAGTTCAGGGAGGAATACATAATGACTCTTCAGTCTTCATTTTGCTATGTTCTAACTCTATGTTGCCCCACACTCAGAACCTTAGATGCTGGATCCAGCTCTAAGCCTGATTCCTTTACTCATGTGCTTATTACTTTGCCTCTTACATTAATTCAGAATAGCAAGTTTATTGCATAAACATCTCACTTGGGGCTTTGATTACATTTATTCCTTTGAATATTCTTTATTGCAAGGATTAGGCCTCAGAATAGAAAAGAAAATGAAAGTAATGTCAGGAGCAGTTTTCACTGAGGTCAGAGTATCCTCTCAGTTTAGCAGAACCAGAGCTGGACTTTACAGAAGGGAGAATGCTTGTGAGACTGGCCACCCTCATGCTTGAAAATATCTTCTGTGTCCCTTCTTGAGGATAAATCTTTTGTTATATGTATCAGGGGAGATCCAGATGTCATACATGCTGATCTATATTCCCATTATGTCTACCCACTAACAAGTAATATTATCTACACAATTGTTACAGACAAAGATCTATCTTTCTAAAATTCCTTTCTCTTAAGTTATGTTTTCATAGAATTGGAATGGTTTAGGTTGGAAGGCTCATTTTAAACATTATCTAGCCCAACACCCCTGCAATGAACAGGGGTGTCTTCAACTAGATCAGTTTGCTCAGAGTCCCATCCAACCTGACCTTAAAGATTTCCAGAAATGGGGCATCCACCCCCTCTTTGGACAATCCATTCCTGTGTTTCACTTCCCTCATTGTAAAAGACTTGTTTTTTATATCTAACATGAATAGATCCTCCATTTTAAAACATTTTATTCCTTATCCTACTATAACAGGCCCTGCTGAAAATTTGCCCCTCTCTTTCTTATAGCCCCCTCCAAGTACTGGAAGGCTTCAATAGGATTTTCCCAGAGGTTTATCTTCTCCAAACTTAACAATCCTAATTGTTTTCAGTCTTGAGGGAGAAACAAGACCAGAAAAGCAAACTCTGCCACCAGGTTGATGCAAATGACCCTGTGTGCCTGCTAAGGAAACCAGACCTGATTTGGGTCTGAGCTGGCCTGTATGGGAGACAGAAACTGGATGCCAGGTATGAGGGAGTAAGGGAAGAAATGGATGCAAACAGGGTTGCATGTGACATATGGTTCCTTTTGCTTTCAGTCTAGCAGAAGTTTCTTAGTGGATATGAAGTCCTGTGCCTGATTGTGTAAAGCCCATTAGCATATGTCTCTGCAGTGGGTTTCTGTGGCAGAGTTCCAGTAATTACTGTTCATTAGTATTCATTAGTACCAGGTCTTGCCTGATCTTGAGTTCATGTTGAATCAGCACTGCTGTAACATTTTTGATATGGGCTGGATGTAGAGGTCAGCATGGAGGCATTAATTAGGCCTGGTAGTCAGAAGTTATTTTCATGGCTCTTCAGATAGGGTTTGTTTCAGATGCACCATGGCTTTTCCTTCTGAAGTGGAAAGCACACATGTAAAGTGGAGCAGTGGTGAGCCTGACACTCAACTGCTTGTGAATATAAAAGCAAGGATTTAAAGAAAGCCACAAACTTGTTCTCTCCTAACAGTGTCCTGTTAAAAAATCTGCTGGGTTTCAGTGACTTTTCTAGTTGCTTTCCTTACTGTTGCAACTTAGGAATGTTGACACTGAAAAGAATTTAAAAAATCCAAAATATGGATAATAATGTGATTTGTATTGCTGAATGCTCATTCCTCTTTTGATCAGCTGCTGATGATAATAATGTAACCACCAGCTTCTAAGGTATACCCACTGACTCCTACAAAAAGAAGAACATCGAACAACAAACCTACTTGTCTCCTTTTAAAAACAAAAAAGGGGGGAAAGAATGTGTTAGAATAGTTGCTACATTAAACAGATAAGTTCAAGGAACCTTTGGAACACGGAGATACTTTTGAGAGGTTACAAGTGAGGAAGGATTGAGTACAAACTGAATACAGACTGGCCTTTTTATCTTGTCTAGTTAAAGAAAGCAAAATGATCTCAATTTCTATTTTTCTTAGAGAAAAATATATTTTTTCTAGATATCTTAGACTGTGCATTTATATAAGAGCACAGCTCTATTTACCTTTTCTTTACTTCAACAGTCTAGAAAATTATGATCCTCAACATGAAAATCCTTATTTCTAGTAATAACCAGTCTCAGTAGAATGTTACTCACCTGAGAAAGAAAAGATACACAGAAATCTATGCACTGAAGCATTCAGCCAAAGTATTTTCTCTGTCATTGCCTCCTTTGGCTGAATTTAAGCCTACAATACAGAGATACAACTGGTGAGGTCACAGTCTTTTAAATTTCAGTAACACAGAGTATTGCCATTACTTGGGAATTACTCCAAAGAAATCTGGCTGAAGAATGGCAGAAAAAACTTTTGTTCAGACATTTTCATCTTCAATAATGATGAATAAAATAGTTAAGACAGAACAGGTAAAGGTAATGGAGATGCTGAGGTTGGGACTGCTCTCCTCATAAAGTCTTGTCTTTCTACATAACAACACTAATAGATATATAGATTTAGTTACACTTCAAAGTAAAAAGCACAAAGTCCTCTCCTGCTTGGAAAAATCAAAAGATTCCAGATGATGACAACAAGGCTAGACAGTCTTGAATGCTTCCTGGATTCCTTTAAATCAGGTTCTTTTTGACATTCCTCTGCTCTTTTTCCATTCTACATATCTTGGGCAAACTGCTAAAAAGTGTGCCCAGTGAATTGACCCAGCATAGTCACTCTAACATTCTTGTAGTATGTGTCCAGATAGATCATGCTGTGATCCTGATGGCTAAACATTTCTGTATCATTTTCAAATTGAAAGAGGATGAAGCAGATACTGCCATGCAGAAAGGCCTTTGTTTTAAATGGAAACAAGACAAAGCATGTAGATTAGAAAAGTGCAAAAGTAACACCTCATGTAGTACTACTATATAATACTCTGTCAGTAGTATGGAGTACAGGAAAGGTCACAGCCTGTACCTGAAACCTTTTGGAATATTGCATGATGTAATATCAGAAACATTAGAAATAAAGATGAATGGTTTTATAGCTTCAAGAGATCTAAGTATCTTCATGAACCTAGGCAGAGCAGAGGTATGTTTGGTGAAGGAGCTGGAGAGATTTGCAATCCACACTAAGGGGGATGAAAAAGCTAGTATCACATCCTGTTCAGGCTGGTTCCCCAGCCTAAAAAATCTGGCACCCTCTGGGGTGACCTTTGGCACCAGCTGGTTTGTAGCTCAGACTCACACATCTGTCTCCAGAGCTGAACACCTCTTGGGCCTCACCTTGCCCTTCACCAGAAAACGCACACGCTCTGGATCCCAGCTGAGCTGGATACTTTTCACTTCCAGATGATTTAAAAGGAGAGACAATCCTCTTTTAGGGCTTCAATGGGTGAGATTCTTTCACAGTAATGCTAAGTGCTCTTTGCAGGTTAATGATGTAAACTTGTTTGAGACGGAGTGTGGAACACAGATTAATGACCTCCCAATACAGTGTGATTCACAGGTTCCCTTACTTGTGTGTCATATGCAGACTGGCCTCAAAATAGATATACTTTGAGCCAGAAAAGTTAAAGTCAACAAAGTCTGAAGAGCACAACCAATTTTTAGGATGTTTTTCTAGAAGTTAGCTGATTATGAGGCAATATGAATGTTGCAAATGCAGCCCTTTCCTCCAGTAAGAAAAATAAAGTGCAGACTACACTAAGTAAGAAATAGCAAACCTTTTCTGCCAATAAAAAATTAAAATTCTCTTTATCTAAAGATATTAAACAAATTAAGATCAGTATGGCATGTTCTGCATAGAGGGCTCCTTTTCTTTCTTGTCATGCTCGGCATCTTGTTTCAGGATCCCTCTGATGTGGTACCCCTGTTGCAAGAGTATTGTTTCTGGTTCAGGGAAAGAATGATGCGTCTTTAATAAACAAACCTGGGAGCTAATACAAATCCATGTTGACAAATGCTTGTCAAGAAGAAAACCAAAGAAACAAAATCAATACATAGTCTTGCATTAAATCACATTGTTTACAGATAGATCTCCTGAAACTTTTTTTTTATTGTTGTTTATTAAATAGCTGTCCCTGATTAATTTAGGATAAACCAGAATCTGGCTTTATAACAACAGAAGTTTTTTTAAAAAAAGTTTACAGCCAACCTCTTCAAATATTCTGTCGTTTTTAAGGAAAAAAACATTCCTCCCAGCCTCCCTTATTCTGACACCATTTTACTTTAGAAGATCTCAAAGTACAAGTGAATACATGACACTTGCAGTGTCTCCAGTGTACACATTTTACGTTTGATTTATGACATTACTATATAGGTGCACTTGACAGCTTTCAGATTGAAGCAGAGACAAGAGAGCTTTAAAGTGAGATGGGTTATCTGGGTAAATCTATCAAGGGTTCGTCCTGGGAGAACAAGGAGAGAGGCTTTGTAGAGCCCTGCTGTGTAGCAAGCCTCCATGCTGAGCACATCCCAAGCTCCCTGACAGTTGCACTCAGCCTTCACTGTAATAACGAATAAAAGGGAGCTCCCTGTAGATTACAGATCTTCCGTGTTTTGACATTGACCTTAATACATAATTTAACCACAAAGCCTGAGAAGTGTGGAACAAGATAAGAAAAGACCACAGAACTGGCAAATAAAGTGATGTTCAATCAGAAATCATATTTGTTCCTGATAGTGGAGATGTGGGCATTAAAAGGGGAGACAGAGAGGGATTGAGGGAGAGAGAGAGAGGGAAAGAGAGAGGGAAGAACAGTCTGGTTTATTTGAAGACTTATGGATCTCTTTTAAAGGACATATGGTTGTCAAATAAAAGTTTGTCCTGGATTTGCGGTAAGAAATAAAAAAAAAAAAAAAGTCAATGGTTATTAAATTTTCATAGACACCAGGTTTCTGCTTTTCTGAAAATACAGTAATGGCATTTTCCATGTTTGCCTCATGTCTGTGCTTTTACTTTTAACTCAATGGACTGTGGAGGGGGTGGTACATAGAATTACCATAAAGCTGTCCTTAGGCATGTATTTAGACTAATCAAGTTTAATATCTGCCTATTCTAGACCTTAACTTGGGTTTCTACATACAAAGAAACAATTGTTTGGATGCTGAGAGTTTGTAGGTTTTTCTTCTTATTTACAGAGAACACTCAATGCACAAATGAAATGCACAGTGGGATGGGCTGCTTGCATAGCAATGGCATATTTTTACTTTAGCAGAAGAGGCTCATGCAAAGGAACAGGATTTTTTCCACAAAGCGTGTGACTGTGGGTACTGTTAAAATTAAGCACAATTCTAATGGAAAAATTATCACAGATAAAATGATGTACAAAATGAAAAAATATTTTTCAAATATAGTAGGTGAGGCAAAAATTGTTGGGAAAAATGTATTTTCACCATTTATGCTGCTTTTGTTTTTTTCATCCTTATTGAATAACATGTATGGCCAGATAATTGCACATTTCCCCTTCTAATTCTTTTTACATGGCTCATGAGTTACCAGTTTTTCTAATGCTACAACAGCTGGATGGTATAGGCTTTGAGAAAATCCCCACTTATCAGTTATATTTCAAATTGAAAATATTTACAATTAATGAAATATAAGTATAAATTTGACATTTATCAAAATATTTAAATGTGGTCCCTTCTTTTGGATGGGTTTCAAGATCCTTCCCTTATCCCAAAATCCTTTAATTCCATTTTAGGAATACATGCAGGCACCTTAGTAATTTGGGTGGTTTTGTATGAGAATGAGATTCCCTTGAGTTTGAGCACAGATACATAATTGGGCTGGTTTGAGATTAATACCTTTCCTTGAGTACAAATATTTGACTCTTAATATAAAGTCAAACCATGAGAATAAAGAATTAAACATTAAAGACAATAGACTCTTTCATGTATAAGGATGGAATTGTGTTTCTTTCATTTCCAAAAGCAAATAAGTGAGCAAACCACTCTAAGGGAATTAGAGTACATCAGAATTTTCATTTGGGATTATTGTTGCATGCATGCTTTCAAACATGTTGAAGCATATTTGGGGTTTTTAAAAACATATATATGTATATATATTTAAATTATCAGTATGATTCCTCAGAGCAATCTGCAGACCAGAAATCCCTTGCATTTTTGGGTAAGGTTTCAACTAAACAGAATACAATGGTCCTAACATTATCTCCCTCTCACCACAGCACTCCACATAACCCTTTTGACATGCTCACTTTTGCATGAGCAGTACAACCTATTTAAAAAGGGCTGAATACTTAGTGCTCAGCTGCCTGCTTCATTTTTGAAAAGCATGATGACAGTTAAAGCCCCAAAGCCACACGGCAAGTTATTCTCCAGGATTAATTGGCCCAATTTAGTCCTAAGGACTCTGATCTAAATGAACTTCAGAGTGCTTACACCAGGCTTGTTACTCTACAGTTAACCTCCTTCATATCAATATTTCCATTTGAAAGAAAAAGGAATAAATAAATGGGGGGAAAAACCTCAGAACTCCAGCCCAAACATCTCAGCTATTTCTGGCCCACCTATGCAACTTTCCATCTGTGTGCTAACAGCAAATATGAGGCAAAACTCCATATCCATATGGTGAGAAGTGAGTGAAAACCTCCAAGAAATAGCTCATGGAGATGACAGTCACTGCAGTGTTTTCTTACCTAGGAGAGGAGACAAAACAATTTTGTTCTGTTCAAAATAATTCTGCATAAAGCCTGGCAGGAAGGTTGGAAAGGCAGGTTCAGAAAAAAGGGAGAGACAAACTCCTTTAGGTTTGCTGAGGTTGGCTGCAGTATATTAAATACCTGACCATCATTTGGATGCAAATGTGCTAGCTTGTCTTTCAAATCTTCTGTTACACAGATTCATCATTTTTCATGGCCATTTTTGTTTGATTTATAAAATAATGTCACAGGTTTCCTGGAAAATGCATTGCTGAAAGTAGGAAGTTACAGGTGATGCCTGCTGTATGACATTGCCATAACAGCTACAACTCCAAATTTAGTACTGGCACACCAATCTGAAGGTTTGCATGTGCAATACATCACAAGCCAGTGTGCTGAGAGTCCAAGAAAGAGAACAAATGGGAAGAGGAAGAGGGAAGTGAAACAAAATGCTTTGGATTTGCCAAAAAATCCAGGGAAGTGTAATCTGGTGTGACATTTCCCTGTCCTCATTAGGACTAACTTTCACAAACTGATGGAGAGCTGGCAGATCTGCAAATCTTCTGTGATTGCCTGTAGAGACATAAGGAGAAGAAATGCAGTGATTGCTCACAGGGTTGCTTATGGGGTTGTTTCTGACTTATGGATGGGAGATGTTGCTTTCATCACAGAGAGACACAATTGTGGTAGCTCAGCAATTTTATAAGCAGGCCACCAAGAAGATCTATTTCAAGGTCTAGAAAAACAAAAACAAAAGAAGAGCCAACAGGAGCTAAGCTTTCCTTGAGCAAAAAAATAGAAATTTATTTTTCTCCCTGCTAAAGAACCAGTGCCTGGAGTAGATAAAATTCTCCAATATTTTTAAAGGATCATGAATGCTGAAAAGGTAAGGAGAAAGCTTGAGCAGATATATAGAGGCTGTATGAATACTCTAAAATCAAATAAAGCATAATAGGGACTAATTTTTAACCAAGTTTGGTGATTAGAAGGACCATATTTTTCTCAAAAGCAAAATGAATGAAACGGACTTCGAAGTTCCATCAGGGGATAAAAATCCTCTAGAAGAGATGCTATCAATCATATAGATAGAACAAGAGACTAACTTAGCACAGACTCGGAACTAGCCAGTCCTTGTGAATTTAGGGCAATGAAAAGGGTTGCTGTTCAAAGCTACTCTTTGAGGTCAATCAGCAGAAAGTTCTCATACTAAATGCTTGAGCCTGTGTCTGCTAATACCAGTCAAATGAGTCTGTAGGAGAAATGCAGGTACTTTTTCTTAAAAAAAAAAAAAAGACAAAGGTAGCTTTTTCAGCTGATGCAAATGAATATGAACCAGTCCAGTATATGTGCCAATATCAAGAAAGGAAAACAAGACATGTGTTTGCAAAATCACTCAGACTAGAGCAGGTAATGAAATGAATAAATAGTGTGCAGAGGTGAGCTGTGCATTTGCTCTAAAAGAAAGATGCTGCAAAGTCCAAAGAATGCCTAATAAAACTAAGCACAAATGGCCTCCATGTGATGCACAAATTAGGCCCAGGAGCACAAATGAAAGAAGTGAGAAAAACTGAAACACACTTGTTCAAAAGAAAGTAGAGAGTTAGAGAAGTCAAAGGTGAGACTGAAATCTGAAAGCAAGGGACAAATTCCAGGCCTGGCCAAGTGTGAAGTGTCACTGATGTTCAAAGGCACAAAGAGTAAAACAAGACGTTGTGGTAATGCATTAAGGAGAGCAAGTAGTCCATGGGCAGAAGTTTGGTCTGGTCACTGGAATGTGTGCCAAAGCCCAGCAGATTCATAGCCCCAGATCAACCTGAACCAGACAGGAATGTGCCAATGCGTGAAGTGAAGTGTGCTTGCAGAAAAAAGGGGTCACCTGGTGACATTCCAGGTACAGTTAATGGAACACGCAGAATGTCTTACATGTGGCACTAATAAAAGTGCAGCAAAACATGACAACAGATGGCTTCATTCACAGGATCAGTCAGAGCAATAAAACAGGCTTGTTCTTTGTAGCTGTGGAGAAAAATAGCAAAAAGGATTGGTCTTAGATTTTGCAGTGACCACAAGATGCTGAACAAGATCATTTAAAAAGGGAAACATTTCCATTTACTCTCAAGGAACAAAATGTTTGCTGAGATGGCAGAAGCCAAGTTGTTCAGCATATTTGATACAGAGGGAGGGTTTTGGCAGGTTGCCCTGGACACTGAACACTTCAAAATTTGCTTTCAAATCATCATTTTGCAGATGCTGCTTCCTGGGATTGCCTTTTGGAATCCATTTAGCCTATTGCAGAAAAACACCCAAACACTAGGAGGTCTCCCTGGGATGAAAATAGATGTGAATGACACAAGAGAAAAGGGCAGCACCACTTTTGAACATCAGGAATGATTGTGGAGAACACTAAAAATTACAAGAAGAAGCATCCTCAAATTGAACAACTCCAAATTGTCAATCTCAAGTTAATAAAGAGAAATAGACCACAAAACAAGTGATGCCTAATTCATCTACAGCAGAGGCCTCAAGGGATATGACACTGATACAGGACAGATGTATGAATGCATTTTCTAAACAGAATCATTAGAGCCCTTAAAGGTTCTGTGATTTTGTTGAGAATCAAAAGACAAGACAAGCATAGATAACTTTTTATGAAACACAAGGAAGAACTCACCGAAACATTACCAAGCAAGCTTATTGTATTTTTTCCAAAGGCTGAAAGAAGGCTGTGAATATGTTCTGTAATTGTAAGCAACCAGATGATCTAAAATGAGCTATAACACAGTGTATAACTACTGCAAATGTATCAAGCTCTTACCCTAGATGTGGGATGAGTTATGCAAGCAGTCATGTGAACTATAAGCAGAGAATGATAAGAAACAAAAACATTTCTCATGCTCACATTGGATCATCTGGAGATCAGTCACAAGAAGCACAAGAATGGCAGTTATCACACTAAGGCAAAGTAAAATGTGGGGAAGATGTTCATCAAGAAGGATACCTTGGAATGACTAGTCAAAAACCATGAAGTTACACTTTACTCAAAGATGAGGCAGAAATCAGAAATAGTGAACATAATTGAGGACTGGTTTAACTGCATCAAGTTAGGCTGCAATGCCTATATTGTTGATATGTTCCAGGTTCCAAAATCAGAAGTGAAACATGATTTATGTGAATAAGCATAGCATCTCTCAAGGCATATCACTAATTGAAAAGACCACAGGTTTAGCTGTGATCAAGTGTGTTACAACTGATGCATAACTGTTAAGAAAGCGAATGGTTATTATTACACTTCACAAATTCTGAACTCCCAAATGTTTCTACAGCGTATGCATTTTAACAAAAGACATCAAAGGCTTGATTCATTCACCCATGTATAGGCTTATTCCATTTAAGATGCACAGACATACCTGAAACATCCACAAGGAGTGATGCAGGGCTTAAAGGAGACCTGTGCATTACTGCAGTGTAAACTGGACACTTTAGGGCATCTCAAACCCCATAAATACCCATATATGCCCAGAAAGACTGCAGAAATTCTTTAACCATAGATGTCAGAGGCACACCAGAGCACACTCTCTCTCCATAAGGAAGAATTGGCTCAAGAAACATGTGGAAGAAGAGAATCCTGGGAGAAAAAAAAATAAAATAGGAAAGTCAGTTGTACAAGTGTACATAGGTACCTGAGACATAGAAATAAACCTAAATCAAAGAACAACATATAACTGTGATTTTTGGCAAACAGCCTAGAGAAGTCAAAATGGACAAAGAGCTGTAACAGTCACCAGGTGTTTGCCACAGCCCAGAAGTACAGACCTCAGCAAGATTGCTGCTGTCAGAAAAAAGGAGTGAAGATACATCACCTGGTTTACATTCTGGGACTTGAGCCAGTGAATGGACTTCTCAGACAAATGCATCATCTCAGTACCGGGCTTATAGGAGAACTTATTTAAATTCTAGGATTTGGCTGATATCCCTGTTCTTCTTTTAAATTAGAGCTACAAGGTCGCTGTGTGAAAGAGCTGGAGTATTCCCCTGGTTAGCCATCCCAGCACAAGCCTGGTGCAGCACTTGTGGGTTGCAGGAGCCTGGTGTTTAAAGTGGTTTTGGCTATTTCCAGGGTGAAGGTCAGCATGACCTTGGACATCATGACATGATAAACAGGCACCAAAAAGCTTCAAGAGCAAGTTGTCTCTGATCACCAGCACTTACCTGCCAAAGCTGGGCTCAAAGTCACAGGTAAGCTCTGATATTAATTTTGCAAATAGTTGGATTAATTTGAAGCCCTGTTTCCACTGTAATTTCTTTAAGTTTTCCTTTCATTTATGCTGTGGCCATTTCACACTGGCAGCTTGGTCTGGCTCTTCATTTCACAGGCGTCTTCCTTATGTCCTTTATCTAGGGCAGTCTCTGGATATCCAAAGCAGGTTTTTCAGACCTCGGAGGTTGCAACTGAGCTGTGGTGAGCACTGTGATGCCTGCTGAAATGGAAGATACACATGTGTAGTCCCAGGGAAAAAGACCCTTCTTGTTCTGGAGGGCAGAGATCATTGTGACATGGGAATTTTTCCTGTGGGGCAGGGTATAAAAAATGCCCATGGCCCTTTTCAGATAAGAATGCATCTGTGCTAGCAGAGTGTTGTAATTTCAAAGTTGTTTTTGAATTACAGATGTAAAGAAAAAGCAACGAATCCCACAAAACTGCTATATTTGTTTTTTCTTCTCTTTTAACTTGAACACAGCTGAACCAAATTATTTTATGTCCAGTAAAAGTCCTCTCCCATAAATGTGCTGGCTGTTTCCTTTCATATGAATTTTTTCCGTATGCTTTATGAACTTTTGAAAATGCAGGGAGAATAATTGCATTGTTGATAAAAATATAGCATAAATTGTGGAGACTGCTACATTAATGAAGAAAGAAAGAAACATATTTTTTTTTTAGGGTCAGAAAGCCTGGGGCAAATGAAAATCTTCTTGGAAACTTCAGTGGTAGTTTTGCTTGAGTGCAGATTATGGACTCAAGAGCTCTGTGAGTGGACAGGCATGCCCATATAATTTTTACGACATGTGCATGTTATTTAATAGGATGGTTGCACACAAAATTCCCAGGCTTGAAAATCATTGTCCTAAATGGAACTGAAGTCCCAGCTTAGATCAAAATCCATCCTTTGCTGCTTTGAAAAATGATCAAAAGCTTTGGTGGAAGTTTCCCTGTTTCTGTTGCGTACATGTACAAGGTAGAAAGGATATTAACAGGAGTCTCTAAGCATCTCACCTGCTGTCTGGGATTTGGGGTTCAGGACAAACTACATTGTGCCCTGTGTCTACAATCTCTTCAGGTGAATCTTGGGTAACATGGGTGACTTTCTGTCTGGAGGAAGAGGAGCACATGGATACAGAAAACTGGTAAGAGGCACGGCAGACTTCCTAATGTTCCTCAATATATTTTTCGTAAGTAACAAATTCCCTTCTACTAAAAAAAAATAGTTGAACCAATTTAATAACATGTTCAATTGAAAAAAATTGTTAAGAGGAGGAAACCTTTTGGGTCCCAATTACTGTTAATTTGTAATCCGGTGAGGTCAAGTACCTGATTAAATATTTATATAGGAGAAAGGTCATAGTCTTTTGTGATCTTCTATGCCCTGTGTTAATTTTCCGTCAGATGCAATGAGTTCCTTTTGGAGAACTCTTTATCAGAGAAAGTAAGCCTTGCTCTTGGCCTCTGAAAAGGCAACTGTTGGGTTTTGATGTCAAGCAGCTGAAATCAATCTCTTGCAGTTAGGTACATTTTAACTCAAGTTTTTCCAAAGCAATTTAGTGAGTTTAGGTTTCTCAGCATTTGAATGTTCATCTCAATGCCTTTGAAAGGCTCTAGACTTTAGGGAAATGAAGACTATCTGACCTCTGTAATTGGGACACTTTAAAGAGGTCTCTGCTGGGCATGTGTGTGTCATATGGGAACCTTTCAAAATCACTAGTCACTTTTGAAAACCTTGTACTCAAAGGACACAAAACTTTAGCGGGTTTTTTTTGTCTGTTGTAATTTGTTTTGTGGCTTAAACTCCACAAAAGTGGTATGCTGTATCAAGCTCAGGGATGTCTGATGAGAAAATAAATATCTGGGTGGAATTCAGACAAAACCAAATGGAACCAGCAGAGATTTGCAGTTTTCCCCCTATATCTATGGAGGGGCAAGCCACCCTGTCTGGTCCTCCAGCTGAAGAGATGGGACAGATGGAGATCAGCCAAGTCTCTCTCTAAAACACCTCCCTTCCTGTGGTACTGCATGGAGCAGTGCACTCACTGCAGTCAGGTTGTGGGGCCTTGGACATCCTCTCAGAGTAAACCCAGCATCTTCTAGGGAGTGGTCAAGTACCCCAAGTGCTCTGTAGGTGCACCCTGATATGGGACATAGTCTCTACAGAAAACCTCTTTTGTCATTCTCGTATTAAAATTAATGCGTTTTTCTTCACACTTCTTTTATTCCCTTGACTATGTGTTTATTCCTGTTTAGCTGGATATATTTTAACTCTTCTCTTTTACAGCATTTTAACTGTGTATCTCTCCATATGCTATACATTAGAAATGTACATTGAAATGAAAGGATCTACACTAGGCAAATAAATTAGCTAACGTGGATGCCACAGAAAGCATTCGGGGTGCAGAAGGGTGTCAACAATTCTAGTTTCTAGAGATAGTTGATTTGCCATAACCAGTTATATCCTGTATCATGGAAAAAATATCCCTGTGAGGACAGCTATGGGGTGTTGTATTTATGATGCATCTTTTCAGCTGTGGAAAATCTTTATGGAGTAATTCACAAACGCCATTGGACCTGCTGTAATGCCATGCAGAATTCCGAATTAATATTATTGGGATGACCCAGCTGGGTAGAACTCAGACTGATAACTATGCTTCATTCTACTGTTATTTTTTCCCTTTATAACCCATATAGCTTATCAAGTGAATTAAATGTCTTTGACCAGTGAACACTAAGTAGGACTGGGAGAAAAATATGACATCCACCTATTTGCAGTAATTTTTCCCTCATTGTTGATGAGATTGAAAGTGATATAGACAAAGCAGGTATCTGTATCCTTAGGAGGGTAGTATCCTTATTACATTGCCCTTTCATGAAGAATAATTGTAGAATCAACAGAACATTTGGCTGTCATAATTTTGTTTGTTGGGTTTGAAATGTGAGCTCTTGGGAGTAGTGGTTATTGGTATTCCCTGTTTATGTAATATTGAGTGGAATGGAATGGTGACCCTGTTTGTCTACTAGTGGCAATATTTTATAATATTACACTCAGTGGGCAGAATCAGGGACTTAAGAATGAGGTTATTTTAAATATGAATACTTTATTGTTGAGAGCAAATCCTTGTTGAAGAAATTGTATCTTTTTTCCCCCCCAGAACATGTAGAGTTGAAGGCCAGGAAATGATCATATCATCTAGGTTTGTATTATCACAGACCCATACATATCCCAAATTACAAATATAAAATCCAAATAACTTGTGCTTCAGTGAAAGGATATCTTCATAATGGTGACCAGTCTTACATGGAAGATGTCCAAAAATGTGAAAGAGTATTACTGTTTCAAGTGGAATAGAGTTCCAAAACTTAACCACCATCCTGCAGCATAAACCCTTGATTCATTTATTCTGATCTGAAGTTTAAGCTTCCCACCCTTTGGGTTCTTGATATAGTTCTCTCTTCTAGAATTTCTCATAGTATTTGCTACCTAAGAAGATATTTACTTACTGACATCATGTTACTTCTCAATCTTGCTTCAAATGAGTAAATGTACTGAGCTCCTAGACAGTCTCATTGTAAAGCATTTTCTTTAGCTCTTGGGATGTTTTCTCCACATTTTCCGTTTTTCCACTTCTTTCTTAGAGAATGGACACCACATGTGTTCACCATTGTCATAAATCCTCTCTTGCTCCTGCATTCCTTGTTTAAGCATCTAAGGGCTGTTCTTTTTTTTTGCCACTGTAAGACACTTTGAGTTCCCGTTGAGCTGTACTCACAGTGGAGTTTGTTTATTTTAATTTATCTGCAGACATTTCTGTATAATATTCTGTAGTTGCATGCTAAATTATGACCACAAAATTTCAGGGTAAGTGGCTGCTAGAGTATTCTGTGTAACTCAAGAGGTCTGAGACCTTTCACTACAGTCCCAGCCGAAAGAGCTTGAACACTGGATATGCAATGACATTTTTCCAAAATCTATCAAATCTGGGTGTTAACACAGTGACAGACCTCTGCAGAGTGACACTGGCCAAATAATTTGACTCACCATGTTGTATTAGATTTTTGTGCATGTCAACAGTCTGTGCTGTGATGTGCCAAAACACTAAGAGAAACAGAGCTCTTCCAAAAATGACAATTTAAGCCCATTTTAATTCTGTTACTTCACTAAGCTTAAGGGCTGGCAGCTGAAAATCCAGCTTACCCCCTCAACAAGACTGTTGCTTTCAGCCAAGGAATTTGCAGTATGTTTTAATGAGGTAAATTAATTATGTAATAAAGAACTTGGTGACTTTTGAAGCCAAACTCCTTAAAAGAGAGTTCACTTTCTAAAATAGAATATTACAGAGCACATTCTTACTCTTAAGTGCAAAAAATATCAGCCTGGGTTCAGAATTATGAGCTGGTTAAACAGCATTTTTCTACTTGTATTCTAGCCCCAGTAAGGATTTCCTACTGTCATATTAATATTCCTCCCTGGTCATTTTTTTAACTGGTGCAGTTAGGAAGAGAAAATACTGTTCTTACCCACTGTCTCATAATATCTGTGTTACTAGAATGGGATTAGGAGATCCAGGGAGTCCTCAGTCCAACAGAACCCTAAACTTGAAGAAAGGTTAGACTGTAAACTGCTAGGGACAGGGCTGTTTTGCTGGTGTCCATACTGCCATTCTTGCCCATGACAAAAAGCTCTCAGGTGCACAAGAAATAAAACTGAAAAATATGCAAATAGTTTCCTTGAAGATCCAGTGCTTTGACGGATCAGGGCCACGACTCAGCAGATGAATGATGTTGGCTCACAGCAGCTGAACAAGCCCTATTGTTTTAGGAAGCTGTCATCTTGTGCTCCAAATTCTAATCCTTCATTAAAAATAGCCTCTAGCATATAATTGCAAAAATAGCCTTCCCCACTTGGACTGACAGCAAATTGATGCCATGTTGCCTCTAGCTTCTGTAATAACTGGAGACAGCAGCTCAGAATGCCCTATATTCAGTCCTTTCACTTCAATATCTTGTTGACTCTGAAGCCTAATGATGACTGTCTCAGAGTTCATGCTATTATTTAACTGATGATCACATATGCAAGAAACAAGAAGAAAAGTGATCAACAGGGGTTTGTGTCTTTAAAGCATCCAAAAGCTAGAGTATGTGATTGTTGTTTACCATATTGTCCTTTACCTCAAAACATGGCAAGTGGCTTTCTTTTGACCTATGGTATATCTCCATGATAAATTCTATATTTCATTTAAAAAGTATATTTGCTACTATGGAGGACATTGGACTGTTCTTAAACAGTCAAATTTTTTAATGTTCATAAGAATGTAACTCTGGGTAATTTTTAGTTTATTAAATTTACAATAAAAAGAGATGCATGTTTGTTCAGAGTGTCTTGAGTTTGTTTTCTAGTTCATCTTCTGACTGGAAATGTGCATAGAATGCTCATGTGAGCTGCTGATTTTTTCCTCATTCAATTTCTAGATGAAAGACTCAAGGAATGAACTGAGTAAAATAATTAATTAAAGAAAAAGTGTCCAAGACAAGACCAACTGTACTGCAACCACTTGAGAACATTTGTTTTTCTCAACATCTGGTCAAAAACATCTGTGTCGTTGGTCTAAGAGCAAGTGTAGTATCCAGGAACAAGAGTATTAGAGATGCAGATGGACAATGTGTGTAAAGGGAAAACTCTTGAGAATCCAGCAGTTAAAATAATATCTTCCAAGGTAGCCCAGGGGATTAGAGGATGATCTTTTCCTGAGGCTCACTCTTAGATTTGTTGATTATGTGTGAACAAAGGGGATGTTTTGAAATCTGGATAACACCTAATATGGTCTAAAAAAAATATTTTGATTTGGAACACTGCAGATAAAGCCAGTTACTGTACAAACCTTTTACCTATCAAAAATCTTTTGGACAGAGCATCAGTCCTTGTGAAAACACACTTTTATTCCTAAAGAATGTATGTGAGACCGTGAAATATTGTCATTCAGTATGACAACAGATGGTACCTTCTGTGTTACATATAGCAGAAAATGGGGCCTAAAAACACAACTGAATTAATGTTAGAGTTCTGTGAGAATATCCTCATGAACCACCTTAAGGAATTTATGAGAGGAGCCAACTGAGTATGAAACTCCTGTTTTTCTCTCTCCTGTGGAATCCTGCAGGTGTTTGTTAATTTGCTAATGACTTCCCAGAATGCAGTCTTCTGTGACATAGAGGTATCAGGGGTTGCATAAATCCTTCAATGTCATGGAATGACACATTCTGTGATAACTTCTGTAGACCAGAAAACCCCATTTAACTTCAAATGTAGGAAGTGGAAGAAAGTTTTGTGGTTTTGGTTGGTTTTTGTGTGTTCACTTGGTTTTTTTTAAAGATAAAGATGCTTTTTGCTGAATATTTCTTGCCACTCAAAAAGCCTGGTTACTTGAGGCAAACAAAATATAATATGGGGATTAAGTCCATTTTTCTATAATCTCTGCAGGTCTCTGTAGTAACAAAATTTTCCCATGATTTTATGAAGACTATTTCAGTATTTTCAAAATGTTTTGCATTTGCTATATGGGAAATACAAGGAAAATTACCTGTGGATGCAAAGGAGATTAAAATAGCTATTACCAAAGAATTTGTTTGATGTGGTTTATAGTTTATTTTGCCAAAGCACTTTCGTAAAATAGTACTATTGTTCTTTTCAGGATGATTTCGAGTTGCCCTATTTATAACAATGTGTTATTATTTTAGTTGTGAATATCTGTTCACCAGGGTGATAATAAACGTGTGCTCTGCTTTCCTGCCTCTACAGAGCTGGAGGCGGGTTTTCACCTTGTCCTAGTTAGACCAGTCATTGATACAATGTACAGGCAATCATTAAATACAGCTGTATATGAGACCCTATGGTTTTAACTCTATCAGGCTTTTCTTGGTCAAGTAAAGAAATGCCAGAGGAGCTTGCCTATATGCATAATGACACTTTCAGGAATCAGCTGCTCCCCTAAACATGTCTGACAAAGTAAGTATTAATTACCTAATTTGATGTATCTTGGCTGATCTGTTTATCAGACAGAAATTTTGTATATCACACGTGTCTTTTATTATTGCTGCATGTCATACTGAGGTGGGATTTGCCTCAAGTTTTGAAGGCTTGTTTCAAAAGAACATAGCTAAAGTTTGCAAGAGAATTATTTTTGTAATATTTTCCCACAAGGCTGGCTTGTCAGCCTTATCAAGGCGCTTTATGCTCTCTCTTATAATGTAATATTTAATACCTTTGTTTTTTGCATTTGGTTTCCTTGGTACCATTAGAGCAGGACATGAAAAAAAAAAAAAGGCAGATACAGAAGTGGAACTGTTGCTTTGGCAATTAATCTGCTGAACTGTACACAACCAGCTGGATGACTAAAGAGGAAGGTCCTGATTCTGCAGGCACCTACCAGAGCACTTCTACTTCATGTGAGCAATTTCACCCATGTGTTCTCACTAAGAACAAAACATTGTCCACTTTGTTGCATGGGGAAATGCAACATGACAGAGATGAGGTTTACTGTGGCAATTTTTCCCCTTGATTTAACACTCTAAAGCATTTGAAGGGGTAGGGCTCAAATGCGAGGTGTGTATGCTTGAGTCAGCCAAAAATTGCAAATGCAGGGGGTGTGTTGTGTGGGGTTATTGTAGCCTTTAGCAGCCTGCTCAAGTACTGCAGAAAGAATGTTTCATTCATTGCCTGCTTGGAGATGCTGAATTCTGTCCATATCCCGAGATTTTGGAATGCTAAATGCAGTGCAGACTGCAAGGTGAGATTATCAGAACTGGTGTTACCAGAAGCTAAGAGAATGTAATTCACACTGCCAAAATGTAAGGACTTGGAATGGAATATTTTTAGGTGTAGGGGTTTATGTCTTGGCTATTTTCAACTTCAGTGAGAGGTTCTTTTCCTGAATTTGTAGATGGTGAATTTAGATTTCTACCTCTGGTGCCACTAAGATCAGGCCTTTCCTCTTCCTGCTCATTCCCACTGGCAGTTCACTGGAGCTTCACTGGGTCTCAGCTGCATACTTCATAAATTGGGAAGAATGCTTCACTTGGATCTTTGCACACATCTTCATTTTTCCTGCTTCTGAAACTTTTGAATCTAGCCCAGCAGTGCTGTCCAAAAAAGGCATTACAGTCCTATTTCTGCCTCCTACTTTTTGTATTTTGTCTCAGTCTTCTTTGTCATTTATTTCTTCAGTTCTCCGTAGGGAAGTATAGGGGACTCCTCTTTCATTTTTCTAACCTCATTTTTATTCTTTGGTCCCTACCCACTACAATGGTCATCTCTACTAGAAGGAACTACCCTTTGAGTTAAAAAAAAAAAAAGAGTCAGGCCTTTAAAATAAATGGGTCCTTTCTAAGAGAAAGTGGGAGATGAGTTCCATTTTCAGTCAGAGTCCTTGAAGGGAAGCCAGGCACTCTGTGTAGATTTCAAAGCCCTTTGTTGCCAGAGAACATTATTTTACATTTGTGAATGTCAGTCCTCTTAGTAGCATTCTGCATCTCATATGAACAGTATATTTAAATGCCCTTCATTTCTGCTAAATTAGCATGGATTTGTCAATATGAATGAGAATATTCATCCAGTGCACAATCTTTCCATGAGTTTAATTGCTTATGGAGAGTAGTTTTTCTGAGTCCAGTTGATAGGTCCTACAGAATTTAATCCAGAAAAATCTTGTGTAAAATGTGCCTAGATTTAGGTTTACTTGCTCAGGTTTTTCTGTCATTCTCAACCCCAAGAGGCAACTGAACCCTTACGGAATTTGTTATGAATGTGATAACTGATACTCTAGCACATATTGGGTGGTACAACAAACTCAAAAGGCAGTAAATATTCAGTGACAGTACCAAAAACAAATAGAAAACTAACATTTTTCTCTTAAGCTCTTGTGAAATAAAATAGTGGTAGGTATCTGCCTGAAATTCATAAGAACTGCTTGTGTTTTTCTTCTCTAACAGAAATATTATTGGATTTATTTTTGGTTTTTTAAACAGAGCCAGTGAGACCATGTATACAAGATTTTTTCACCCGGTAAGCTTTGTCATTTAAGTCTCACAAATTGCATGCCTTCATTAGCCACATTCTCAGAGACACCTGCAAACTCCAGTGTTCAGGGTACAAATTATTAATCAGACCAGAAAATTGAGTTGCAAGGGGTAGAAATTTTTTTTCTTCTTACCAGCACTTGTTTCACTAAGCAGTGTTTCTGGCCATATATGCTCTGCACAGGGAAACTTTTGTAGTGTTTGCAATATTGTTTCAGAAATGGTTTTACGATTTGTGGCTTCCAGAAAAACATATTCCAATAAAACAGCTTTGACACTTGCTTCACCTGGTTACTCAAAATATTAACATCTCTGTTGAGTGAAGGTATGGCAAGCACATTGAGGACATAGTAATCTTGGGCACTTCCTCTTTCATCACAGACAACTGACACAGAAATTGTTCCAGCTAATTTCTTTTTTCCCCCGGCAACATGGTAATCAAAGACTTTAGGGAGATACTCAGTACGCAACCATTGAGATGTTGGCATGACCCCAGGAGATTTTAGGTTTGCTTCAAGGTAGTAGTACAGACTTGGGTTATCAAGATCACTGAGTGCCACATTAACACATGTAAATGTTCCCACTATATAATAAAAAAAAAAAAAAAAAAAAAGACAAAAAAAGAAAAAAAAAAGGAGATTCATTGAATTGTTAGGGTTCTAAACAGTTATTTTTATTTTCCTGTTGGGCACATGGGAACAAAATCAGGTCCTCCCCTTGTGATGCTCCCCAGGGCTCTGAGACAGCTGATGGTGGGCAGCCTTTCCTCCAGGACACCAGAGCTGGCACACCCTGTGGGTAAAGCACTGCCACCAGCAACATTAAATGACTTTTCTGTAGGGAAAACACAGAAACCACTTGGAAATGTTTCTAAATCTTGTGCTATTTTTGTTTGCCTTAGCTCAGTGTGTAAAGTGGCTCTGGTTTCAAGATTTCTCAGGCACCTGCCCATCCTGAGGACACCCAACCCTTTTGGAAATAGAGAAACAGAAAAATCAAGGGCTCCTCCTGTTTGCCTTTCTTTCCACCTGACAGAAGAGTCCTTTGAGGGTGTTGCACACCCCACTCTTTGGGTGGTCTAGGTTCTGCCTGGACAGAGCTCCCCAGGGAGCTGTGGGCCCATGCAGCACTGTGTTGGTGGCTTCTGCCATCTTCCTGACAGTGTCACCTGTCTGGGTTGGTAAAATACATGAAAAAAGAGCTTATAAGGGGGGAAATGCTGGGCACAATGTTGCTGTGGGGCAGCACTGGAAAGTGCACAGGAGTCCTGATGATTCTGGAAGGCATCATCTCCTCCACCCCCTCAGGGGCCTGACTGAAGGTGTTGGAGGTGGAAGGGTGGGACATGAATGGGGCAGAACAGAATGCCACAGGCTCCTTGGCTGTCCAGTGAAGTCTTTCTCTGTTAGGACCACATGGATAATGCAAGTAGTAGGTGGGTGAACACTTGCAGATTTTCTTAGGATTTAAGGGTTAGTTAAATATGCCCCTCTAACAAAAAAAAAAAAAAAAAAAAAAAAAAAAAAAAAAAAGAAAAAAAAAAGAAAAGGAAAAGTTTTCTCACTTTTTTGATACAGTACTTCTGTTATCATGATATTAATAATTTTGAGGGCACTGTGGAAGACTGTACTAAGCTGTTGCCGTGTCAATTACACAGAGCTATATTTTTGTGCTCATTATTATTCTTGGATGTCTCTAATTTACATCTAAATGTACTGACTAATTTTGATTCAATCATGTCAAAAATGATAGGTCATGTGTGGGAGGAGATGACAGCCCTACCATCAGGAATTGCCAGAATGTGAATTCCTCGGGGCAATGATTTAATGCCCAAGTCAAGCAGTGCTGTCAGAATTGGAGGCCAAATTATGACACATTATGCTGTACTATGGACTTGCACATACAATGCATATGAAAAAAGTGACTGAGATTGGAGTTATTAAACTATGCTTTAACCGCTGCTACATTTTCCTTCTCACTCTCACTCTCTCTCCCTCCTGCTGTCTTTTTTTCCCCCATGCTCCCTGCATTTGTTCAGAGGTGTTAATAATGGTACAGAAATCTCTTCTGTAACAACCAACATCCCAAACCATCCTGAACAGCAGCCTGTGATTAAAGTGGGTGATAAAATAATGGCACTTGATGTATATTTCTGCTTAGCCTTTCTTTAAATCATTTACACTCTTTTAGCAAGCTACATGTCAGCTAGATGTTCTGTGAAAGGGCAGGGCCCATTTGTTCCATTGTGCCTTTTTCCCAGGATATGATTTTTTTAAAGGAATCCACTGTCTGGATAAACCTGCTGAATAACCCTCAGCAGCTCCTGAGCAATCCATGGGAGCTGATTTGCATGTTGGATAACTCATCCTAATTATTGCTTCCTATTTGTCTTTTTATTTTTAGCTTAAGGAGATTTATCTATCAGAAGTGAAGTGGCCCTTTTTTGTTTGATTGGGTTTTTTGGAAATATTTGCTTTACTATCTCACCTTTTAATACTGGTGGAGAAGGTGCAGAGCTGTTTGCCATGAACACTATGGACAGTTTATTGCATTTGCAATAAAAAATAAAATCAGTGTTGTGATTAATGCTTTAAAATTCTTGGCTAGAGTCACTGTGAAGCTGTTGAATTTGATCTTGTATTTTCATATCAATATTATATGTTCATCTATTGTAATCCTAAAATAATGCAATAAGATACTGTGATATAATAGTTGAGTCAAAGTAATTGTGTTTTTTCAACAATATAGAATGATTTAAAAAAACCCCAAATCCTGAGGTTTCAAATAATTGTGTGAGAAGATGTGGTAATTGATTCTCTTGGCACAGGAATGAAAAATTTTAATGGTGCACATCTAACTTTTGAAATGTTTAAATGAAATCCATTATCTTTTTTGAGGTATTGGAGATGAACAAAAAGGAAATTGTTTAGTGTTTTCACAAATGCAGGATTTTAAGCATTGCTTGAGAAGTAAATTCTAGGAAAAACAATTGACACTTAAGCCTATAAGCTGAGATGGACACTGTGAGGAAAGGCCATTGCTGGATTTGGAAAATATGGGTTTGATTGTCAGCAGGCTTGGATTGTTCGGATGAAGTGCAGTGACATTTTCAGAGAAGATTTGGAATCCTGTTTATAAACCCTTAGGCTTAATGTTCACAGAGCCCCAAATCCTGAGGAGTAACTCTTCCCAAGCAGATCTGCCTTGCTGCAGGCATGTGATTTGTGTTGTTCCTTCCTTACCTCCCTGGGAACATTGCAAACATTATAATCACCTGTTCTCAGTTTCTCAGTCAGACTGGGGTTGAATGCCAGCCTGGGAACTGGCTCCATGTCTGATGTAGCTGTGACCACTCATAACTCCAAACACCCAGCCATGCCCTGAAAGTGCAAGAGGTTTCCAAATGGTTTTTGTTGTCTGTGTGCCATCCTAGCAACTGTTCTTGATCTCCTTTGAGGCCATAGGAAAAAAAGACAGCAGGATGGATGGATTGCATGAGTCAGATCTGCCAACTGGATTGATCAACCCAATTTACTTTATTGCAATACAAGTGACAATTTTTGTTGCTCTAGGAAGAGAGATGTGTTATCTCACATGGAGGTGAGATGAGTGCCCAAAGTGTTAAACAGCAGAGAAAGGTCCCTCCATCTTCTGGGAGAGTTCTCAGATAGTTGGGATGGTTCCCAAAGTCTCAGGATGTTTTATGTTGTTATTGATGTCTGTGCCAAAGCCGCAGTGCTGGATGCTCCAAACAGTGGTAGAGACAGCAGTAGAAATGGAAAACCCAATCCAATCAAGTTCCTATTTCCCAGGGGTCACATTGGGAAAAAGGAGAATTTTTCAGGATTGGGAAGGAAATCAGTGAGAGGTTGTATGGACTGGATCAGAGGCTGGGATTGTGAGAGGCAACAAGGACAGTCTAGAGATCTGATTTCACTTCTGCAGGCACGCAATTGAAATTCTTCCTTGCACTGACATGGTATAGAAATGATCTGCTGCCAAGTGGATTTCATACTTCAGTCTGCATTTCCCTGAATGTGGAGAGTTCCTACCCCTGATAATTAAACTTCAAAGCTAACACTCTATTAAATGAATAAAGCTATTATTTCAGTCTGTTTGGCCACAGTTAGTTGACATTGTGAAGGCATTAAAGGGGGCTGTAAACTTCACTGTTTTCAAACAAAAACAGTGTTTTTGAAAATATAGCAAAATCATCAGGAATATCTTAATCTCATTATGTCTGCTGATTTTTCTGTGTGCCTGAATGTATTTCTTCTTTGCTTAGGAAAACAGGTACTAAGATAGTTTTCCTGACTTCTGCTTGCCATGAGCTTCCTGAAAAAGCCAGGACAAGAAGTCTCATTCCAGTTGCAGAGGGAAAGCAAACAGCTGACAGGGACCATCCCATAAAGGGAGAAAGTCATGGCTCAGTAAGTTATCTTGCCACTTTCGTGGTACCTGAAAAAAATTATAAAAAATTATATCAGACCCATGTAAACTCGCACAATTTTACACAAAACTATTTTTGGATTTCTGTTCGTGATCCTATCTAAAAAGGGCAATCCCTTCCTTTGGATTTCTGAGCTCTGGAGACCGCTGAAATGTTACATATGGAACTGTGTCAAGTGTCTGTCATTCCATTTTTGCCAGTTAGCCTAATTCCATTAGTTCCTGATTTTCCTGGAAATTATATGGGTTTTTTTTTTCAAAACAAAGTTTGCTCTATTTCACAAAAAGTGACACTCCTATAGTAACCTGGTCATTGGCTTATCTAACAGTCTTGATTTCTCAAGATTAGAGTAGAGGCATAGTAAGAGTCAGAATAGACCCTGAGATGCTATTTGAATAGCTTGCAGCTTTATTAACACATCTGGGAACTATCCAGCAATAACTTGTACAAAACAGATCATTCTTCCTTCCATAATCCACTCCACCTGTTGGAGGACTGCCATCAGGATGACTGACCAGTGTGGCCATTCTGGCATGTTTTCCAATATTGTTTTCCATGTGGTCAATAGACATGTGGACAGATCATCAGACATAACCTCATTCAGCAGTTTCCTTGGACCCACAAGCCCTTGACCTCTTTGATGTTTTCTGTTTGCCAGCCTGCTAGATCTGTTGTCTCCCTTCCCTACACTGGACTCTTTGCAAGTTCTAAAACACTGAACATTATTTTCCAAGCTCATTTCTGTGTTTCTGAACTGCTGAACTGACTTTCCTCAACTTGTCCCATCTGTAATTCCATACCCATGACTTCCTGGCCAAATGGAAAGGAAGAAATTTTCCCTGGACAGGAAGAATGTGGCTTCAGGTGAACATGCCTTTCCTAAGTCTTGTCTTTTTAAATGCACTAGGACCAACACTTACTTGTTTCATTTCCCGATCTACATATCTGTGAATTTGTTTTGTGCAAAACCAAAAGATGGGTGGATTATCTATGCCAAATATAAACAGAAGGATCTCATTGTCTTCTCCCTTCTTTTCAGTCTTACTGGGTTGACCTTGCTGGGCTGGAACAAAACTATATTTTATGTTGTGTGTCAATATAAAATGGTCTATGATTTACTCATGGACTTGGGCATGAGTATAATCGATTTCTTCCAATTTAGGTATTTTAATGTCCAGGTAGTCTGCATTAATGACTGACCCCTTCTCCACAGCCAGCTGAGAGAGAGAGACACATATTCAGAGGGAAAATTCCACATTCTTGGTGACATATTTGCCTGACACACCTTTTGTCCTTGATGTACAATGGGCCAAAGAGGCTAGATGCAGCTTGAGTAGCACTGATTCAAGCTGAACAGTACTTGAACACAACAATAAAAAAAAGCTTAACTGAATTTTTCCTTAGGGAAGTTTTTCTTTCTGCCAGCTGGACCAGCATAGCACATCTTGACTAAACATCTCTGCAAGACTACATATATTAAAAATATCTGTGAAAAACAGACATTGAGAGGTGCTTAGAAAGCCATCCCATACTGAATAAAAAAAGGAATTTTCAGACGTATTTGTCCCTTCCCTTTCCTATCCAGCAATTCCTGTGCAATACAATAGCAGTAATTCTTTGTAATAGAATGACTTTTTCAGCTACAGAGATACAAATCTTACAGGATAAAAATTTTTGTGAATTTGACAAGCTATTTTTTTGAACCTCAGGATTTGCCAAATGAAGCCTGAACGTGCACAAGTTCTGTAACTTGATCCATAGATACATTTTCTGTCACATTTTCCACAGAACCAACACCAACTGTCCAGGGAAGACTTTCTCTTAGCATCCCCAGTCATGTTTCCTCTCTTCTCCCAATACAGCTTACCAGCCACTGACACAAGCCATTTCTTTCCATGTTAGCAATTGACCCACAATGCCCTTTGCTGAAAGACAGGGGAAGAGCAGGAAGCAGAGTTTGGCAGAGGGGTCAGAGCTGTCTTTGTGTTCTTCTCGCAGTGTGGGAAGTCTCCAAGGAGAGAGGTGAATCTCGAGAAAAGGAAGTCTAACCCTCAAAAATGAGAAATAATACCAGCCAACAGAGCAACTGTGCTTGGATGTGGGAGTAGAATGGTGGGGAAGCCAGTCACTGATGGAATAGGATGTTTGTAAAATGTTTTGCACAGAAAGAGCAGCCCTTAGGCAAAGACTTGGGGATAATGGATTGCCTGCTAGTGGAAAAAGGGGGTACAAGAACAGCATATCAAAGTCCTTCACTAAGAACAGGTTCAATTTGTATTTGGTAGTCCTCTTCTTACTCATTTCCCACCCATGTGATGTGGGAAATATAACTTCACTGGTGTATAAAAACATTCCAAATGAAAGCTCGTACTGAGCAAAGGGGCAAAAAAGCAGATGCAATAATTAAATTGAATGGTCCAGCTAGAACCTGGTACTGGTGCTTCTGAAGATTAGAATAGAAACAATATTTCTTAAAAGTTACGTATTTCTATACAGAAATCTTTCCTGTTTGTTATTATGGTAAGATGAGTTTATTATTCAGATTCCAACAATGCTGTTTTCCAGATGTGATTTCACTAGTTACTCTGAGCTATTAAACTCTCAGTGCCCTCAGACTCAACACATATTTGACATATAAACAACATTACACAAATAAAATAAAAATTCCTTAGAAAACTGATCTAATAACATTGGAGTGATAAACTTTTAATGTTAGTTAAGGATAATATGAATTACCAACAGCAAAGACTAGGAAACTGTGTTTACAGGAGAATGCCTGTGGTGTAAAAATACACAAACAAGCAGAGCAAAAAAAAATACTGTGGCTAGAATTTGATTTGGAAACTTGCTCTGGTGAGTAACTGTATATAAGGCTTTGCACAAGTGTGTGTTTTCATGTGGGCAATGCTCACATCATCTTTTTTTGAAAAATCAGTAATTGAAGAAAGGCTTTCAAAATAGCTGGCATGATGTCCTGGGTTAGGGTGGAGTCCACTGGTTTGAGTCATAAACATGAGTTGAGATTGTTGAGGGCTTCCTTTGTATGGCACACACTGGGAGAATGGGGAACTGATTTAGCACTTTCTGCTTTCTTTCTTCCTGTTCTGCTTACACCTTCGTTTGAAATGAGTAATGCTTTTGTTTCTTCTGCCTGACTTTGCTGAATGATTTGCATTCAGGAAAAATGGTTCCCTGTGGAAATAACAGTTATTAATTTCGAGTACCAAGGCTAAAATAGCCTTGATACCATCATGATAAAGAATAGTGTGGTTAGAATCACTGTGGTATAACATTCACTATGACTTTTTTAAATGTTAATTTGGTCTCTTAATTTGACCTCCTGTTAGGCACTTTATGAAATGAAGATAAAAATGGAAAGGGTAATATATTAATGCTTAATCCACTTAATGGAATAGGATTTCCTTTGTGATTCCATATAAATTAGTGTATAATTTAGACTATTTTACCTGACATAAAAATAGAGATGAAATTAATTCTCAGCTGTAAATTCTCATGGTTAATTTTGTAGTGGTCACTCTGCCCTTGTGGATTGCTGCATTTTACTATTGTTCAGAAGACTCAGATTGTAGTTTTACTTTGTGCTGTTTTCTACATACACCAGTTGTTTCTCTCCTGTGTCTCATACCCTACAGATGTGAAGGATGCTGTGGATTAATATATGCCAAGGGGAAGGTTAATAACAGTACATTCCTCACACAGGATTGTTTTGAGATGGGCTATATGTTTCACTTCTTTTCGTAAATCATGAAAGTGATGAAGAAATGGAAGGACAAAAGAGGGTTTGAGTTCTGTGATTCTTTCTCTTCGAATCCCACAGGGAATAAATAATTTGCACCTGAGCATCTTTAAGCCTTCATAGCTTGCTGTAAGACATCCAGGTTTGAGGGTTGTGCCCTGTGGGTATTAGCTCTTGCCCCCTGAAATTGATCTTTTTGTGGTGCATGTATGATTACTGGTGTGGGAAGTGACACATTGTGGGTTGAACCAATGGTGTCAAAAGCATGAATGACTTTGTTTGGAGCTAAACCTCCCTCACCCTGGATGGTCATTGATTCTGTGGAGCCTGCACACAGGAAACACACCAGCAGCACCTGCATTACTGGGTTTTCAAGTTGGAGGGCCTGTAGAGCCCTTCATCTGTGTTAATCTTCCTTTTTCAAATCTGTGCATTTCAGACCAAAGCAAGAAGACAGGAAATTGATTATCAGGGCACATTGTTTATGGAAGTTGTTTATGGGACAGGCACTTTATTTAAAAGAAATGAAACACACTCGACCATATCTGTTTGACTGCAGCATTACATGAGTTTTGCTGATGAATTCATGAGAACTTGGTGGCATTAATGACACCTTGGGCTGATTAAGTTATCTCCACAACTGTTCTGCATCTTGCAGCCCCTGTGGAAACACTGGAATTTCTCTTCATTTGTAGGTGTGTGTGATCAGAATCTGTTCACTCCACCACCACAGGCAACTGCATTTAACATAAACCTGCTCTCCCCTTTTGCCAGTGGATTTGATATGTATCAATTCTGTATATGGTTTTGGTTGAGTAATAAAATCCCAGTTATTTAGTACAGTGTTCTGCCTCTTCATTTACATCAGCAGGACTTTTCCATTAATGTACAACCTTGTATTCAGTTGGGACCAAGTGATATTCCATGTGTACTGATTTTAGTCTATTAAAATATTACACATTTTGTATTTTTAAAAGTAACCACAGGAAATTCAATTCTTTCTTTCTTTGAATTTCATTATTCCAATATCAGAAACCATATGTGGGTTTCTACTCTGTTGTTTATTGTAACATGTGGCTGAAAAATAATATAAAATTGGGACTTAATTGGACTAAATGCTTGGCAGACAAGCTGCATCTGGTTTAAAGAAAACCCAAACATCTTCCTTTCTGAAGACTGTGAGGCCTTAAGAGTGGTAAATTGAGAAGGATTTAAAACAAGTTATTGAGCTGGTTGGGTAAGAGAGCCTATCAGCCATGAGGTTTGAGGCCTGATTCTGATGTTGCTTGCCTTGGTAAAATTAGATCAGCAGCTCCACTGCAGCCAATGGCATTAAAGCAGTATAAAACCCATAATGTCAGATGAAGCTCTGGTCAGTTATTTGGAATTGAAAGCACTATAGCCCAGGATCTGCACTCTCTGCCTTTTGAAGTGCTCAGTGCACCAGGCCCCAACAGCTTTATATGCTCTGCTGGAAAAAATCTGCTTCTGGCTTTTAAATTCAGAGGTTGTCCAGGCCCTGATTTATTAAGGTATTAGAGTAATGTAAAAGGAGGGGGAAAAAAAGGGAATAAGTACTTTTAAAATGTAATTTTCTGCTGTTTGAAGTATTGTGCAAATTAAATGTGATCTTCCTTAATCTGGAACCTCAGTGGGCCTAATCAAATATCAAACCAATGGGAATCCTTAGACAGAATGGCAAATTTAAGTGCTCTCCCTCTCTGTATAATCCACACTTTCCTTTAACACTAAGTCATTTCAGTTGTGTGTGCAGCAAGCATTGAAACAGAAGTGTGGCTGGGGCAAGAGCTAGACAGGTTGTTTCACTTAAGCAACATTTATGCCTTGATTTTCATCACAGAGAGCATTCCCAGGCCTGCTTTAGTGTTTCTCTGTGCTCCTGGCATTCAGGGTAAATATCCTAAAGCTGCTTAAAATTAAAAAGTGAAAGTAGTTAGTACTTGTGTATGGTAATTCCCATCTGTGGAATTCAGACACTATTGTGAGGGAGAAGATGAGGCATGGAAAAATTAAATGTTCTGCATATGATGAAACAGTAAGTTGGTAGCAGAGCCTGGAAAAAGGAAATTGGATCTTCAGATTGCCAGCCCATTTCCTCCACAGCATGGACTCTCGGAATGGGCATTAATACCAACATTTGTATTTCCATGTCAGGTTTTTTTCCCAATGAATATTTATCTACATATGGTTGGGGGAGGAGAATAAGTGTAACCCTCATCTTCCCCAGGGTACTGCCTTTAACCATTCACGGGTACATTACAGAGGAAGATGGAAGATTTGTGTGTCAGTAAGTTAATGGATTTCTTTATCACCCACTTGGGTTTTGACCTATTCCACTCAAAACTGATCATTTGCAACAAACATGCCAACACTGAAAGCTGTAAATTCAGAATGTTGATTCTGTGAGTGGTGATCCAAACTGAGAACAAGGAATTAAATGGTAAATGACCGAGCAGAAGAGAACAAAAAAATCTGTCTGTGACTGGATTCAGGTCTAAAGAAAAGATAGATTGCTATCTATTCTGTGACTCCAAGGATAGAGTGTATTTCTAAACCTTTTCCTCTTGATTGGCATGAGGTATTTAGATTGCGCCAATTGTATTTTTTGAAAGACAAAAAAAAAAAAAAAAAAAAAAAAAGACAAGCAAGCAGGCATTTTTTTCGGTGTGTAAGAGAAACAAAGAAAAATTATACATAAAAACTTTTGGGGGGATTTGGACCCAGTAAACCAGTCTTCTTTCCACTATGTATAAATGAGTTTCATGATCTTTGCTGGAATCAGGAAGTGAAATATTTTTTGTTCTTTTTGCTGTGTTTGGAAACTCATAACAGCTACCCAAGTTTTGTTTATACTCACAGTGTATCAGGTCTACACTCAAGTGGAGCAAATTCCAGAAACTGCAGAAAGTCTGGGTCTCTGTTTTCAGCAGTAGCTTGCTGTATCAAACAAATTCCATAACGTGAGTCACAGAGTCCATCTCTAAAGCACCTTGTAAGAATGGCAAAATAAAGACATTTCTGCTATAAGAAGTTTTTTTCTTCTCTTCGGCAAAGCTGAAGCCTTGGAAAAGGAATATCCTGAAAGAATTTAGACCATCTACTGAAGCTGCACTTGGGAAACTAAAGTTTACTTCATTAATTTTTCATCTAGAAAATTGTACCTTCCCATACCACCTGATGGAAATAAAGTTTATGTTGCTGGAATCGGGTGGTTGAGATCAATAACAATATGGTGAATACAAGATATTTTTGTGTTAGTTGACTTTTGTGGCAGATGAGGCAAATTAGTAAAAAAAAACCAGAAAGGCTGGAAATTTTCTTGAATTACAGGTGCTTAAAGGGTTGCTAGACCTCAGTCTGGATTTCTGGGAAGGCTTCAGGAAAGCCAGTGGCTTTCAAAGTCAAGTGATTTTTGTTGAGCATACAAAGGGTAGCCAAGTCTTGAAGCAGTGTCCTTGCTCGGGAATGGTGCATTAAAATGATCCTTCCTGTTTTTGAAGCTAAAAGTTGTAATGAACATTAATTGCAAGCACTCTTGCATGCTTTGGCTCCAATTTAGTCTCCATCTAAATTAGCTAGAAATCTATGGCCTTGATTTATTGCATTTGCAACAGTCGCACTAAAGGAAGGTAATTCCTTCTGAAAATGCCACATGCAGGCAGGAACAGGAAACCAATTAGGAATCAGTGGATGATAAATGGGCATTTTTACCAGCAGTTTACTTAATATCCCCATTAAATAAGCCTCTTTGCATTTATCATTTCATTCTCCCTCAGTCTATAAGGTCCTTTAATTGCTGCCTAAATGAGCCCTGTGTTTCAGTCCAAATTTAATCTTGGATCAGGAGAGAGAGATCCTTTCCAATGCTTGCCTGCCCAGCTGCCAAGAACTGTCAGAAATGATCACATAACTTTGCACATTTCTCACAGTCTCATTGGAGAAATGCAAGATTGACAGAAAAAAAAATAAAACCAAACCAAAAACACAGGTCATATTTTTGCTTTAAATTGTAAACTACAGTGCGAGCAGCCTTTTTCCTCAATTGCATTTCCTGTATTTTTCTTTTTGTTCAGTTGCACTAAAAATAGATGGAAGTTGTAATGTTGCTCTATGCTTTTTTGTTTTGGAAAGGTACCTTCAGTGGAAGTAGATGTGTGGCAGAACTAATGAAGTGTTACAGAGTTTGTGCAGCAAACAATTACTGGCTGGCTGTGGCTGAGTGGGTTGGTTACTGAACATGTGATTTGTGGGCAGAACATTGCATCTCCATGCTAAATGGCAGTCAATGATAAAGAATCACAAAGCAGTTGCCTCAACCTGCCTTGTAATTTTTTTTTCTGTAACACTCAGATTTGGGGTTCTAGGGTTGGGGCTTTTGAAAACAAAAAAATAGTTGTTTTTTAGAAATTCTGTTATTTCAGAGGTCTTCTTCTGACCTTGGAGCATAAGCAGATGTTTGCAGCATATGTAGAATTCATGGATTATCCCCCAAACATCATTTTTGTAAGGGGACATTCTCATTTAGAGTCAACTGTTTTCTGCAATGCAGTGGACTTTCACCTGGGTGGTCCAGATGTCAGACCTCGTACCAAAAGTACAAAGCCAAATCACCAATGCACTAAGCCTCACATATTTCTGAAAAATTGGCAGGCAAGTAACAGGCCCAGAGGAGGAATATTACCCAAATATTCAGTGCTGATTTATCTTCCCACTGTCAAAAGCATACACATCTGTCTTGGTACAAAGAGCAACCCAAAGTCAGTGCTGTTAATTTGCCCTTCATCCAGACCCTTCAGCTTCTAATTTAAAATATCTATCAATGTGGAGCCTGTTGTTAGTGCTAGAGGACTTTGAACTGATGTCAATGAGACAGTGTAGGACTGAGTCACTCAAATCTAGTGTTAAATAATGATGAGTGTTACAATAATCTCTAAAGCCAGAAGGGTGACAGAATCACTTTTTGGACTCCCTAATACCTTCCTCCTAATAACATAAACAAGCAAATATCACAAGAAAAGGAAGAAATACAGCCTCTGTGAAGCTCTGACCTCAGTCATGGGATTATAAACTATTTGCTTTATGTATGTGCTTGTCTGCCATTTTTCTTCCTTAAAAAAAGAAAAGAAAAGAAAAAATAGTAAATTCAGAGCATATAGATGATAACAGCATGGGAAACATTAGATGCATCTCAAAAATATTTTTCTCTTAATTCATTGTAAGGTGGTTGAGTCCACTGTCATGTGGATTCAAGACTGGAAAAAATCATATACAAAGGTAATTGTATTCTGTTGAGGAAGGGAAATGATTGATGGGCTCGAGGGTGTACTAATATAAGATTTGTCTTATTTTCCTGTCTCCATTAAAGATTCGAAGGTGAGAGTAAGCAGGAAGTTATTTACATTCAGACGTGATACAAAGCTGTCATCTTATGCCATCCCAAATCAGTCACTTTCGAGCATTTTTGTCTTAATGTTTTCTTTAAATCATTTGTCATGGTAGGGAGTCTGGGATAAACCCAACCTGAAACCTAATATTTCAGATAATGAAGATGGGATTACTGCATAGGAATGGCTGTACCAAGCAAGACCATAGGCCCATTTATTCCATCTTCTGTCTCAGAAGTGGCCAATAGCAGATGCCTAGGGAAACGTAAACAGGGCAAGCATTCAAGGATACTTTCCCTGACTAAGGAAGCAGAGGTGTCAAAAGATGTAGTATTCATCCAAATTAATATATTCAGCACCTGAGAGGCTGGTGAGGACTGCATGTTACTTGTGTTCAGTTTCTGAGAATTAGCAGGTACAGTTTTTATTTTTCAAAAAGTTGCTAAGAAAATTAAGTCAACAAAATCCAGCCATTCTAGGGGAGGTAAGTGGGGTAAAATTCTGCTACCAATTATGGCTGGTTTTCAGGGAAAAAAAAAAGTGTTGGAACAAATTTTCAGCATGATGTTATGATGCTGCTGTGTGTGATCCCAAGCATTTAACAAACCCATTTATAATCTGTGAGGACTAGGGGAGGAAAATGTTGAGATGGCAAAATCTGCAAAATTATTGAGGTTAATCCAGATGAAATGAGGCTGCAAAGAACTCTGATGGGACTATGTAGCTGGGGAACATGATGTCAGGTGAAATTCAGTGCTGACAAACACATAGTAATAAATATTAGAATGAATAATTTGATCACTGCCTTCTAACTGAAGTCACTGCAGAAAAGGGTTTGCCGGTGGACAAGTGAGGGAGCAGAAGTAATGAAAAAGCAAAAAAGGTGTTAAAATCAAGGACTAGAGAATGCTGAAAATATTGGATTGTCATGATATAATTTTTACTGGAAATACAGAGTATAAATAGGATGGGCAATGGATAGAAGTTATAAAAGGCAATGCCCGAACTCCTTATCTAGGGAAAATGAAAAGGTTACAGCATGAGAGGACAATTAGAAGGAAGCATGAGGAATGTACATAAAAAGATGAAGGACATAAAGTAGATACATCAAAGGTTCTTATTTATACTTTTTCCTTACTTGGAAAATAATGAAAACCAAGAATAAAGCTACAGGAGTTCAAATATATGTTGGGCCTGTCTCCAACTAAAAATTTATATGCTAACAAGGTACAACCTCTGAGAGTCTTTTACAAGTAATTTCTTTGTTCCTCTCCTCCCTTTTGCATCAAGGAAAGCTAAAAAATAAAAAAAGGTACCTAACCTTGGGTTGGTAAACATATCTTTTGAATAATAATTAAATATTACTTCCCATTTGGTAAAAATGCAATTATCAGGCTTCCTGCTGGCCAGTTTTAACATCTGATGGTCAAATATATTTGCTGTGCTATTTCCCTCTTTCACATCACCTGAATCTTGAGCAGCTGTGACTGGGTGATGATGTAGTGCCACAGCTGAGGTGTGTTTGGGAAAGCATGAACTGCCAACCCTTGGGAGGGTTATCTCAGCCTGGAATGGGGCTCCCTTGCCCCAGGTCTCAGGGATTTCAGCTCTTTAAAGGGTTGATTCATGTGAACCTAAACCACTATCTTGCAGATATTTATCCATGGCACTTCTTGACACTTTATGTTGTTGAGGCAATATTACCACTGGAAAATATAGTCTTGTATGGCTAGAAAGTTCTATTTAAGGGTAGAAAAGTTCTGTTTTCATACTACACAGGAGACAACCTTATTTTCTTGATCATATTGGTTGATAAATTTGAAAACTTTTCATTAACAATCTGACACTCTCAGCTTTAGGGTGCAGAAACTGACATTGGCTGCTGAGTCCTAGACAAGCCCCATGCAAAGGGATATTATAGCCATGGGTTAGTGACATAAAACTTCTTGTCATGGCTTTACACTGTCCAACCATTCCTCTAAGCTGGTGACTGGGACTTCAGGAGAGTCTGCAGCTATTGCAGTGTCATGAAATTAGAGTGTAGGAATGTTACCTGAAGATCTTATGTAGTAAGAGTGTAGAAGGTAGAAGAATATTTATAAAAACCCCTTTGGTTTCCTTTTGTACTACAGCAATAAAGGTACTGACCCCCAGTGAGTGTGGGTATGTGATGTGTGTGTTCTCACACATGTGTGCTTTGTGACATGGCTGAATCTGCAATATTTCATACTTCATCCTAATTGTGTCTCTTTCCCTCTTTTGCAGAAGGAGGTCTGTAGAAATGGTCGCTGGTTATACAGAATATATATATATATATATTCATATATATATATTATCATACGTATTCATATATATTTATATTCAGCCTGGAAAAGAGAAGGCTTTGGGATAACCTAATTGTGGCCTTCTAGTGACTGAAGGGAGTCTATAAGAAAGATGGATAGAAACCATTTACAAAAGCATGTAGGACAAGGAGAGTTCAAACTGAAAAAGAATAATTTTAGATTAGATATTATGAAGAAATTCTTTACTTTGTGGGTGGTGAGGCATTGGAACAGGTTGCCCAGAGAAGCTGTGGACTCATTCCTGGAAGTGTTCATGGTCTGGTTGGACTCTGACCAACCTGGTCTAGTGAAAGACATTCCTGCCCATGGCAGAAGGTTTGGATTTAGATGGTCTTAAGTGCTCCTTCCAACCCAGGTCATTCCATGACTCTATGATTCCATGGTGCACAGCAGCTCATGGCTGGCTGTATGTATATAGCTAAATGGAGGGGCATTCTTCAAAGCCAGCTGCTATGCAGGAACACTTTGAAGTGAGGGGGAATTCCGGGTCCCAGAAGTATCCCTCACATGGAAGAGACCCCTAGGCCAGAAGTGTGCAACATCTTGATGGCTTTGAGGAGGAGAAATCTTCCATGGTTTGGTTTGTAGTGTTCCCACTTGCCTCCATGCCCTGCCCAAATTCACTCAAGCTCTGAGATGGAATAACACTCCCTCAAAAGATCAGCCATTCCACTGCACTGCTGTTTTCAACCACAGACCTAAGTGTGGGCTGTAGCCTTATCCCTCCCTTACAGGTGAGATCACTGAGGGGCAGAGAGCTAAGGTGAGTGCCCAGAATTGCTAGCAGGCTGCTGGCAGAGCCAAGAATAAAAGCCTGGTCTGTGGCATGACATCTTGCCTTTGCAGCTTTGCAAGAGCTGGATTGCAAGGTCACTTGGGTAGTGCTTGTGTCTTCCTATTTGTTCTGTAAAAAATGTCTCTCTGGATGAAAAAATAATAAGAAATGTCCTGCCAGAATAGGGTGAATTTCTTTACAAAGTCTCTGCCCATTATTGGATTTTTTTTTTCTACAGCGTAGCTGTTATGCTGATGTTGGCCAGTGAACTATGACTATACAGAAGGAAGAAAAAAGAGAAAAATAGTGCATAACTACTTTGTGCCTATGCTAAATATCTCTGTAATTTAACAGTATGTATGTGCCCTCATGAAAATCTGCACACTGCATAAAACAAAGTGCTGAGCATCTTTGAAAATGCAGGCTGTACTAGCAGAAATATAATTAAGAGAAAATACTAATCGCATTTATATCCAGGGTGACATTATGGGTTAAGAGTGCATATATGTTTGTGTCTGGATTTCAGTCCTAAATTTAAGGCTGAATCCAAACAATGTAACCTCAGAAAACTGGTGAATAATATAAGAAATCATTTTCCTGTAGAATATTTTTGACTTTGAGAAAGTAACTGTCATTAATTTGCAACAGCACATGCTGGTACTCTTAAATAAGTTTTTCCCAGGATAACAATCTGGCTAAATGAGAAATAATGAGAAAACTGTTTCTTACATCATTTCTTGAAACCAGTGCTGGCAACCTGATCAAACCATTCAGCAGTGAATTGTTCGCTATGTTCATGTAGCACAGACCCCCCACTTTTGGAAGGATTTGGGTATGTTTTCATAACCTAGCCATCTTTTCATTGAACACCTGTGTGCTTAAAATTAACAACTGATTTCCAATTGCCCATACAAATGTGGTTTAATGAAGACAATCAGAACATGAGGCCACCACCTTTTCCCCTTGTACAAATAAAACTTGCCCAGTCTTGATGCAAGATTTTTTAGTGTTGGGGATGATCTGAACAATCATGGGGTTCTGTCATGACATTCTGCTTTGGAGAAGCACTGGGACAGATGCAGAACACTTTGAGGTCAAGGATAATCATTTGGATCATGGCTATTCTTGGCCATGACATATAATAGTGCCTGTAAGGCAATTCAGTGGAGCTCTGAGGTTTAGCATGACATGGTCCATCCACAGAGAGTCCATGAAGCATAATTATCTGGACTGTAGCATGTTGTGGAGTACAATGTAGTAAACACTTGGTGTGGAATTGCCATCCTTGAAAAGATACATGAAAAATATTACATGAAAATATAAAATGCTGACATATCCCAAATAATTTGATTCAGTAAAAATTAAAGAGATTATTTAAAAACCCTAAAATATAAAGCACATTCTTCAACTAGGTTCTTGGTCTCTTTCTTAATTCCCTTGTGTTTGATACAAATTGAGATTATATGGCATTTTTGGGTAGTAGCTCAAGGTTGAACTGTGATTTTACAAAATTTTCATGCCAGATATAATGTCTCATCCTAATCTTTTTCATTCCTATCCCTGAAAATCTTGTCACACATTATTGCTTAATTATAAAGCAAGATGCAACAATTAATCTGTAGTGTTAACCATTGTACTTCCATTTGCTGACATAGAATGTTCAACAGTAATGAACAAGAGAGTAAACCGAGATTGTCCATAAAGTACAATTCTTCCCTGGCTTAGCAGAGGTGGCAAGAAGGAAGTGTGGAGGGCTTTGTATCACCAGTCCTCATTACATTTTTTTGTATTTTGACTATAAAATGTGTGCAGAGTCAGGAATGCCATGGCTGCCACCATGCTGTGCACTGTGGCCACTCAGAGCTGGGTGGCATGAGCAGAAATGGGATTCAGTCCTTCTGTTCTTGCACTCCAGGTTTTTCTCACCTGGGAAACAAGCAGTTGTGTGGGGCTTACAGACCAGAAACAGGTCCTTTGTCTGGTGGAGATTGATAAGTACTGGAAGGATGAAAGAAGTGTCAATGTACCAGAACATCACTGAATAATGGTAATACTGTAGTGAGTCCCCCACAGTCACCAGCCAATTGGGAAATCTGATTGGAAGGTAAGGTTTTGGAAAAAAAACCTGACTTTTACACTAACCTGAATTAAAAAGTGATTTTTCCTACTCCCTTCCTGGACAGGAACAACACAGTTTATGACTAAATGCTATAATGTTATTAATTTAATAAATTATAAAAACTCGTGTATTGGTCAATGATCTATTGACTATGAGTCTCTGTCATATCTAACTTCAATAATTCATCACTTTTGTCATTCTGCTGCTTCTCAGAAGTAGGGGCTTTCAAGACAGACAGTACTCTTTCCCATGATGTTGGATAGAGGACATGGAATGAGTGCAAGAAGAGAGTCAGCAGGCTTGCAAACAGCTTACATCAAAATGGTTCTAGAAAATCAACACAGGTCAATCCCTTCAGCAGGGATGAGAACAGAAAGATGTCCTGGAAAAGAAAGTGGGGCCTCATCTTCACCTTATGTAAGTGAATCTGGTATTATGAAGATTGCTCATTAAGCCATCACTCTTAAGGCTTAGAGGGAAGGTTCCCAAAAACAATCTGTTAGATGCATTTCTTGTAAAACCTAAACTGGACTACGTTGTGTTAGCTGTCTTTCTCAATTTGTTTAAAAATTCCAAAATCTGCATTTTTTTCCCCCCAATTCTTGTACTTTTCTAGTTTTTGGAGTAATAGGTTCCAGCTGGAGGGAGAAGTTTGTAATGAACTACAGTGGCATTGCATCTCTCATCCACTGATTTATAACCACTCTTGAATAAACACTCTTGAGTATAGGTAAGCAAAAGTATCAATGCCATTTAGTGTTACACCATAACTGTTTTAGAGACATTATGGGGTGTGGCATAGTAGTCTTCTAGTTTCCTCCAGATTTGTCTAGGACTTGGTAGCATATTTGCTGTCAGTCTTAACAGAGGCCTGAGAGCTTAAATCTCAGTGGAAGGGATTCATCAGGGTTACTGTCAAGGGCAGCATGATGAAATAGGCACTGCCCTTCATACAGAGAGCACTGACTGCAGAGCTATCAAATAAACTGGTACCTTTAAAATGTACTGGGGCTATTAAAAAGACAGGCTCTTAGATTACCCCTAAATGCTGTGCTTCTCTCCCTTTTATGTCTGCTGCTATTTCATTTTTATTGTCTTCTTGGAAAAAAAATCAGAGGGTTGGAGAACAGAGGAGACATTCTTGTAAAGTTACTTTGTAATCCATAGAGTTAGCCCACAGAGGGAGAGAGAAGGAAATATTTTTCAGAAGCTTTAAAAGGTTGCAAATTCTCTGCCTTAATGGTCCTGTTTGAACCCCGTTTTTACAGATGTGTGCACACACACATACAGAAACAATGTGTGCTCATGCAACAAATTTCTCCCGAAATATTTTAGGAAGATGCTTTTATAATGCAACCCTTGCCTAAACCAAATGCCAAGAAATAATGGTATTTGACTCTCACCTTAAGTTTTTTCCTCTGGATTTCCTGCTCTCTCTTTTGCTCTCTCTCAGAGAATCAGATCCTCAGCAGTGAGGGATTAAAGTCTCATGCTGTAACACTCATCCTTCTTGCTGAATGAATAACATGATTAAGGTATATGGGGAAGTGGAGTGACAGTAGCAGGTTCCATAGGTACAAACCCCCTCAGGGGTTGTGCTGCAATATACAATGATTTATTTGGCAGCTATTTGCATACAACAAATGCCTGTGAACATTTCTCGGGGACTCTGGACAATTTCCATGATGGAGGAAGCAGACAAAGGCTCATATGGGAGAAGATCAGAGTTTCTTCCTCCACTGCATTGACATCTTGAATTAGGAGCAGGGTGGAGTGAGGGACTAGAATGTTCTGCATGTATTTTGTTCTCACTTGTTGAGTCCTGTACACCATGATGTGACAACAACCATCACAGACACAAGGTATAAATGAGACAGTGGTGCCCAGGCATCACAGACTCACTTGTGTCCAGCCAGCACAGCCCTGGGCTGAGTACAAGGCCTCACTGCTCCTGAGTGAACATGTTTTTTTCTGGAAGTTTGCCATTGGCTGAAGACCTACTTTGAAAAATCCACCTATGAATTGTAATTTCTCTTTCAAAGGCTTGCACTTTTCCTGTAAGGCTCATCCCCTCACAGACTTTATTGTGTCCATTTTCTTCAATGTCCCTGTGAAAACAATGTTCCCATTCCTCTTTTGAAGAAGGAAAATGAAGGTGCTGAATAATGAGAGTCAAATTCATGAAGGGACCAAATTTTCCAAATGTGGCTTTGGTATATTAATCTCACAAATTCTGCTCAACGACTACTTTAAGTCTGCCACTGCACAAATTTTTTACATTTGATTTTTTTTGGGAATTCTACTCTACTTGAATTCTACTTTCATTCTCATCTCATAGGCACCTCATCTTTGACAGTCTTAGCAGCTCAGAGTCTGTTTCATGTTTTAATTTTGTTTAGATCCATAAATAAAGTGTTCCTGCTTGTTTGTGTGAGGGGCTCAATCCAATAGAAGCTCTCCAAACATACCAACTTGATTCAGTTTTACAAAAGATAGAATTGTTGGGTATCTCTCCATCTCCTCATCCCTTCAGCCAGGTGACTAAGCATTTGTCTTGGCTGTGTGAGAATCTGGTGTCTGATCTGATTGATGCAGAATGAAATATCTACCAATATTGGCTGAAACTGCATCCTTCTCTTGGCAGATTGACTTAGAGGGAGGAGGTGAAAACAGTCTGTGAACTAAGGCACATGAATCCCATCAGTTAATAGGCAATGAGCCCAAGGTTCCCAGATTTCGGTGGCTCATGTTGTGAAAACTCCAATGTGGTTACAAAAGAAAGCTTCAATCTATACTCCTTTGAGTGTTTTAGATGAAAAGGTTTAAATAGCTACCCTGAGGAGAGCATTGAGTGTATTTGTATTACTGAAAGAGGGGCTTAAGGCACAGAGAGGAGAAGCATATCCATTTGGAGAGACCTGCATAGGTCCTAAAACCGCAGATCTGCATTAGCATGGTGATGTTCTATGAATAATACCATAATATTAAAAGAAATAAAGTGCAAGATAATAAGTGAAAATGGATGTTGGCTTGAGGAAAGATTCAGTGCTATGCCAAGAACACCTGACTAGAGTGCAGCAACAGTGAGTCTGGTCCAAGAGCTTTTCAGCAGCAGGGCAGATTGACAAAGTTTATCTTCAGCCTCTGGGTATGTGGGGTCAATCTAATGGTTTGATAAGTCAGTGTATCAATAAGATTTCAAAATGAAATAAAGCTAAACTATTGTGGATAAATTGTCACAGACACTTCAAGATACAGACTGGGCCAAATTCTATTCTATGATTTACTTTCTGACTCTGTGTGCTTTGACTAGTCTTCTGTTGGTGTGGCTTCTGTCACCTTTTATATGATTTGTACTTTTTTCTCCATTTCTTCATGCAAGAGGCCAGGTAGCTACCAATATACATGTTCTGATTTAAAGCCTGAAAAGACAATCCACAGCTAAAATAATGTGTGTTTAATCAACTGGCCATTGGGGTGTGGAAGAAAAAAATTTCTTTCTTTTGAATGCCTAGATGTATAATTGCCTAGTATACCAGAAAGATGAGTTTTAGTCAATTTAGTGCAATTAAAAAAAATGTTGTCTAAATGTTTTGGAGATAGAAGCTTTGTCTGATATTTTGGGTAAATACAATGCATTTTAGAAATAAAAATAAAAAATATGCTAAAAATATTTTAAAGGAGAAGCCTGAGTGTACTAGCAAAAGTTGGCATGAATCAGATAGGCCTGCATGACACTCTCTTGTGTAGTGATCAAAATGCTCTAGCTGTGGTTGAACTTCCTTTGCCCAGTGCCATCATTTCAAGTCTTTTAAAAGAAAAGCTGCAAGTGTTTGAATAAGTGATCAGCACATTCCTGTTAACAGTGCTTTGCTGTGTTGTAGTGGAAAACTGCTTGCAACTTCTATCACAGTCTCTAATCTGATGAACCACAATGCCCTCCCAAGAACTTGGAGCCACAGTGCAAGAGGGCAGGGGGCTGTGAAAAGCTGCTCTGTCGAGATAGAAGAAGCAATGGCAAACCCTGCTTGATCCCAGGGTTTCATGTGTTTGTGATTTGTATTTGCTCACATTAGTACTGGAAAATTTTTTTTAAATCTCTCCAGATAGATGAAGTTATCTTAGCTCTGCTTTTTTTCCCCCCATATTCTCCAAAAATAACTACTTGATATTCTTGATAAGAAAACTGTTATTTAAACACATTTTCTTTGTGTGTATATCTGTATTTTTTCTCTGTTACAGACCGAATGGAGAGAGTTGAACACACTCAATTTCCATTTTCCTGTAAACCAACTGTGTTCTCATAGCAAGCTTTGTAGACCTCAATTAGGAATTGGTACAACATTTAAAGCTTTGGCTTAAGAATTTTTGCTACTCAACAGTATTTTTCTATTTTTGCTATCCTTTCAGAAAATAGACATGAAGATTTTTATTAATGTGCAATTTGAAGCAGACTATACAATTTGACAAGTTTTTTTTTGATATGGGGACTTCCTATCTCTATGTACATTAAACTGTATACTCAATTTCAGACATGGGGCTTGTCTGTATTTTCTGCAGTTTTTGCTTCCAAGGAAAGAGATGAGCTACAGAACAATGTTAATACCAAAATAAATTAGCATAAACTGGTCATGAGTGCTTTGTGCCTGAAAGTTAGAACAGAATTTCTATTGATATTTTATCTTTTACAGTGGTGAGGCTATGGAACAATTGGTAAGCCCAAAATCCAACATACATACACATATGTATGTTTATATGTTAAAAAAAAAAAAAAAAAAAAAAAAAGAAAAAGAAAAAAAAATGTTAGAACCTGATAGAACCTGATAAGCTTCTAAGGAGTTTCATGAAAGGGTAGTCCTTGTAAGAGCAAGGAACTGCATTCTCAACCTAGAAGTCCTTTCAAATCTTACCTTCCTAAAATCTGATTGCCTTTGGAATCCTACAACAGCTTTGTTTGTGATGGGTTCAGTTAGCATTTGTCTCTGGATAGGGAAGAGATTTGGAAACAAGTGAAAGGTTGCATTTCAGGTGCTGAAAGGTCTCTGGGACTGATGTTGGTTTGGACCTTTAGCATCTTATGATGGGTATTAACAGAAGGAGAAACCAATGTTCAAGAAAAGTACTTGAAAGATGTTGAGGCAGGAGTAAACATGGGAGTCATGTAGACCCCTGGGAACTTATAAGTATGCAAAACCCACTGCTGGCAGCTTAAAACCCAGCTGACTGTCTACCTAAACAGAAAGTCCAGCTGGCTTGACAACACTTAAGACATGCTAATGAAATGAGAGAAACTTTCACTTCTTCAGCTTGTTTGGAATGTCATGGTTTAAAATCAAGACTTAATGAGCCTGCTCAGGTAAAAGGGGGGTGAATGGCTCTGTGAGGACTCGTAGCCCCATGCTGTCACCATGCCCCTGTGGCTTTCTACCCATAGACTGAGGAAGATCACAAGCTGTGCTGTAGCATTTCTCCAGATCCTAAACCCCTCATTGCCAAACACTGCACCACGTAAGCAGGAATGTGCTGAAACTGTTATGCTATTTCTTAGCAGAAAGATAAACTAGGAGACCAGTGAGTTTGGCTGAGTGAAATCTTTGGGTGTGCCTCACAGGGCAGATACTGAGGATGGAGCTGTTGCCTCATCAGCCAAGGCTTCCTGGAGCTGTTTGCAAGAGCCTGCTATGGCTGAAACTGTCCTTGCATATAACCTTGAAAGCCATGCTTCATGATAGAGTGTATCTGCTTCTTGGCAATGATGAGCTGGTATAAGCCACACAATTGAGATAATTACTGCCTTTCTACAGGTGGACAGGCATGGTGCAGATAAGACTAGTGTGAGGCTGGTCACCATTTCATTCTGGTGGACTTGTTATTGCATGTTTGACATCTGCCACTCAGGGAGTATATGTAGACCTTTGTAAATCTTAGGCACAATGAAACAGAACAAGCTCCTAGTGGGTTCCTCTGCATTTATGGTCAAAGTCAGATGTTCCTGTCTTTACTTTTCTTTCTGGCTCTGATGGGTGGAAATTTTGTGAAAAATCTCATGCTTATTTGCTTGAGTGCAGGAGGAACACCAATACATTTTGATGTTTCCTTTGAAAGAAAAGCAGATCCTAGAAATAAATTGTATGCTTTGGAAATCTGATGTTAAAATGCAGAAGGAAAGCACACAAAGGGACTTCGTGCTAATATGAGAAGAGAGGTGGCTATGAGATGACCATTTCAGTGGCAGCCTATGTGGTGTTATGCCAAAAACTGCAAAGGGCCATGTGAACTAGGGATGAGACATTGTGCTAAAGAGGAAAATAACCAGCAGGAGAGTGGATGGAGTGGAAGTCATATAGGATTATATTACAAGGAGAATGTAGGTGTCTGCACATAGTTTCCTGCCTATGTGGATGCTGATAATGCCAACACTAATTTGCCAGAGATTTTATGTTTAAGATACCCTCGGGTCTGCTTCAAATGAAGCAGGATGACTTATTTCAGGAATTGTTGAAGTCAAAACCAGCAGAGAATATGGGTCAATTTTCTGCAGAGAGCTACCTGCTCAGGTGAGTGCCACCAAATCCCCCTCCACCATCACAGCAGCACATCAGCCAGGTGGGTCATGAAGTTTGTGACTTCCAGTGTTGCCTACTACGCCCCTCTGTTTCTGTATTACAAAACTTTTTGACCACAATTTCTGCCACTTTTGAAGAATGGCAGACATTTTGAGGATCCTTCCTTCTAGAGCTGCTTTGGCTATTTGAATAATTTTGGATTGTTTAAGGAGGAACAGTGTCCACTCCTATGCAGAATCGTTAGTTACACCAAGTGTGTGTGATGTTTAGGGGATCTGTAAGGTTCTGGGGCTGTTGCAGACCATGTGTCAAATTGTTATAATTGATTTAACCTCACCAAGAATAACTGAGAGCACCTGTTTTTCCAAGTGATTCTTTTCTTCACATCACAGCTATTCTCATTATTTACAGTGTACTTTTAGACTTCACATTTAATCACAGCGTAGAAGTACAAAAGCCTGTTTTCCACAAGAAAAGGAAGTTTTTTATTTTCTTGGGGTTTTTTGATGGGTTTTTTTTGTTTGTTTTTTTAATAATTGTATCATGTTTTTGACAGCTAAATAAATGGATTTTATTAAACAGGATTATGGGCTGAGATTATTTAGTATTCCTTTTTTATTATCTGGTGTAGCCTCTGCTGGGAGCTGTGAGTTTCTTTTCTTCATTTCCAACATTGATTCTTGCATTAGATGGTTTCATTGAATAATTAATATACTTCCTGTGATTGATGATTTGCATGGCCTGAATATTAGGTTATCAATCATGACCCACTTGTTCTAATGTAATCATATTGAAAACGTGTCAAAAGCTGTTTACCCAACAATGACAACAGGAGCTGTGATATTGAAGGTGCTTGATACACTACAACAGAAAATATCCTGGTTGAACATTCATAATGCAGAGATTATGAGTTCCTCAAATTGATGTAACAAAAGCCTGGAGCCCTTGGTGAGAGTTATCAGCTCCAATAAGAAAAGCCCTTTTTTCAGCTAGAAAATCATACTGATTTCTTTGCCTTTTATCAGCTGCTTAGTGACTTTTTGAGCCTACAGTGTAAAGTAATTATGTTCTGTGCTGCACAGCATAAAGAAACTGAACCAAAAAATGGAAAGTGTTCTTTTTTTTGAGAAAATGAACGACACTGCCTATATCTGTTGTTACTGGAAGGAAAGAGCATCATTAAGGTCTTTCCACAGTTTGCTTTTAGTGGATTACCACAAACACTGAAAAAGTGGGTTTTACTTCTGTGGGAATCATTAAAGCAGAGCATTACATTTTAATACTCAGCATATAATGCACATTTCATTTGCAGTGTATTTCTTAGCTCCTAGGTGCTTGTTTCTGCAGACTGTATTGGTTCCATTTCAATGCCCTGTTGCTCTTTACCTCAGCCAACTACAATGGCAGGTTTAGTTGTGCATATTTGTCTCATTCTTTCCTTTTTCCTGTGACAACTCATATTAACATGGGAATTGTATTGCAGTTCAACTTCACAAACTGATACTGATGGAAATGTTTTCTATGGCCAAAGTAGAATTCCTCATGTAAGACAAAGCTGCTTGGGGTGAAGTCTAAAGACTGGGCTTTGCAATTCTAAGCAGCAAAGCTATTTCCTTCAACCTCTGCCTGACTTCCACTCTGGACTGTAGCACACACAGATTTTTCCAGTCTCCTTTTTCATGAAAAGTCATGCAGGGATGCTTTTCCTAACATTTGACAGTGCTTTACTCCTCATGTCACCTTTTGGCTTTGATGGAGTCCTCAAAAGCTTTGCTCCTTCCAGCTCCCTGTGCTCCTGACATTGGACAACTTAATTGGTGGATATAGACCAAAGCCAGACTATTCATCAAGATTAAGAGTACTGCAGTTTTGTCCAAATGTGAGGACCTTACTAGTCCTGGCTAGCCTTCAAGACATATAATCATGGAGTTCGTACTGGTGTGGTCTCTGAATAGCTGGCATGGCTGACAGCCCTAAGAAGAAACACAATTGGAAAAAAATAAAAGCTCAGGGGAAAAAAGCCCTACAGCTTGACTCCTGTCCTTTTTCTTCCTTTTTTTGTTAAGTCAATATTTTACTTTGTTCCACTAAAAAAGAAGTTTATAGGAGCTCTGTAGTCTAAGTGATACTACTCAGCAGGAGGGGTAATCTCCTGATATGTCACCACTGTTGAAGGCCAAATGTTTCAATTACTTAATATATGGCAATATTAGCCTTGGTGTGTCTCTCAATGATTAAAACAGAGAACAACTATGTTCATTGTTACAGGAAAAAGGATTCCTAAAATAATTTGTAATACTTAAACCACAGAAATCTGGAACCAGAAAAAGTATAGATGAAAAAGACCTAGTCGTCTAATTTCTCTGCCAGTGTAGGATTTCAGTGTGCATTTTTGGTATATTAGTATAAGAAGGTTACTTGGAAAATGATGCCCAAACCTGTTGGATTTGCATATAACCACAGTGATTCATGGTTTTTATGATTGCTTTTCTTGAAACTCTGTACTTAACTCAGAGTGCTTCAAACACTAGTGCTTCTACAACCATTGGAAATAAAACAAATTATTAGATTGTATGAAAAATGAAGATGTTTCTTGGCTTCAGCAAACTATGTCTTCTGATATTGCTTTCTATCACACTATATATTTCCAGGATTTCCAGTGCAAGTCTATTAGAAAAATTGTCTTCAGTTTCCCCTAATCTTTTGTTAGAAATGGACTTTAAAATGAGGCAATAGATAAAGGGTATATTCTGAATTTCCTTTATTTGCCTGATGTTTCTAAATCCTCTAAGGCCCAATAGTTATCTCTCCTCCACATCTAAGAGAGTTTACAGCTGTTTATTATTTTTTAAAGTAGAAGCAGGAATTGTCCTTTGTTGGAAGAAAGAACTCCAGGAAAGACAGTTCCAGAAAGACTCCCTGTACCTTAGACTGACTTTGAAAGACTTAGTGAAGGTGGCATTATAATTTCTCTCTCTTACTGATGACTGATTTTTCAATATTTTTTTTTATTTGTGTATTTGTTGTGCCACTGTATCTCCTCTTGATTGCATCATTTTAGGTTTTTGCTTGCTACATATTATGTATGAAGTGGAGCAGAAAAGCTCTGTACATAGAAGAGGAGCATAAGAACTACACATCTTGTAAAACACCGAATTGTTTTATAAATCTTTCCTGCAAGAAAAGCTGTTCTGCTCTCTGAATCACCATTTCTACATTTTTTTAATTAACATTTTTTTGGTTATTGCCTCAAGACTAGAAGCCCACTAGTTTTCAATTGTTTAGTTTCTCAGCCAGTAGGAAAATTTTCCTTGGAAAGAAGCAGCATTTTATGGAAACCGTCAGTAAAGTGTTTTTCTATGGAAAATATTTGAGTAGCCCTCCTCTGTATACATAACTATAAAAATATTAGGGCAATATGTGCTAAGTGGGCAATGCAAGTGTTTCAGCACAGAGCACCCATGCCTGCAATTTGCTGCCAAAAGCAAATTACTGCAGCAAGCCATTTAACATAATAGGACATAGCAGGTGTTGGGCCACATCTTCAAACAAACGAAAACCAGCCAATGACTAATTCACTGGAAGGAGCAGTATAGCCAAAATTTTATTCTTCTGACCTGCAGGAAAACAAAATCACTGTCCTCCAGTGCAGAGCTCATATGTGTGAGATACAAACCTTTCTAACCAACCAGAGACATATATGATACTATATCTGATACTATGCTTGGAAAAGATCAAAATAGGCATGGACTTCTGAGATGAGATGTAAAACACATCTCTCTGAACATTCCTCAGTATACCACAATTATAAATAAGTACAAATAAAGTCTATTCCCTGCTGATTCTGAATGGAAAAGAGCTGGAAAGAAGAAGAACAAAAATGGCTGTTTATGTTTTCTTTATAATTTTGGAATGCATTCAGGCTTCACACCAGGCAGCAAAGAGAGAGAAGCAGCAGACATTATTCTCATACTCAACTCATGCTTGGAAAGCGCAAATTTTGTCATCAGCATTGTCCACAATGATGTCTTGACTCTGAGAACAGTATATTTCTCGTTCTACATTTATGAACAGTGAAGGATTAAATTGCAGGTGGACAGATGAAGGGTAGTTTAATAGGCAAGTGGCAATTTGACTCCTTGTAGTTTGTGAAGTTGGCACTTAAGGTCTAATCCAGCAGGAAGGTGGCCTTGCCTCCAGCCTCCTCACCCGCCTCTGCATTTCCAGGATTTCTGGAGCCTGCACCACCATTCTCCCTTAGTCTACCAGAAGACTGATCATGTGTGAGTTTGCTAATGCACGTGACAGACATTTTTCATTTGATGTCACTGATGCCAGCCTAAAGTGACAGAGTTGTCTTATTCTTGGCATCCTTGCAAATCCTGTTTCTGCCTGTGAATACTTCTCATAGCTACTGTAAATGCTATTATCACTACAGAGGAGATGACAGGATATTTCTGTGTTGTTATGTTAACTTCTCCTATGAACAACAGGAAATTAAGCTGGGTGTTGTGTGGTACTTGGCAATCTCTTTTCTGGGGGTTTATTATTTTATTTTAATATTCTCATTCCCCCTTTCCGCTTCCTTCCCTGCTAGATTTTCCATGGCAATATCAGGATGAATGTGTCTGTCAGTTTCAAGCTGTGACTTTTTTTCTGTTTTTGTAGAGCTGTCCCAAAGCATACCTGGGAGCTGGGAATGTTAAAAAAGAAAAGGAAGCAGAGTCCTCTGTAGTGTGAGATCGCTGGCCTTGCCTGTAACATGAACACCTGCCGAAGTAAGAGGAGGCTCATTAGGTGACTCTGACTCCTGCTGCCTTTTCTATTTTTGGGCCAGCTGTCATGTGCACAGGGTGATCTGCCTGGCCTTGACGTTTGGTATAGCATCTCAAGACCAGCCCACTGTACATTTTCCCTCTCACGCCCCGCAACAGGAAGAAAGGCAGCCAACACTGTCGTTATGCTGCCGGGCCAGACGTCCAATTAAGCAAGCATGGGCTGGATGTGCCCAGGCAAGGGCTCTGGTGGGCAGAGGGGAGGAGGGTGTGCAGAGCCATTACCTCAGAGTGCCCTGAAAACCCTCCTCTTCACTTCTGCTGCATCCCTGGGAACTGCCAGGAAGAGCATCTGAGCTGCCTGCAGCTTTAACGGTATGGCACAGGGGAGCAGAGGTCTCCCAGGATTAATTAATGGGCATCCCGAGAACACATTCTCATTATAGCTGGAGCACTAGGGTTTTTCCTCATTTTGCAGAACATCAAATGTATTAGATAGCATGTGGGATGGAGGCAGGGAGGAGTGGGGAAGACAGAGGCTGCGGTCAGAGGGAGGCAATATGGACTGGGAGATTGAATGTGACCCTGTCAGAGGCTGTCACAGGACTTAATATTGCATTTATTTAAACTGGATTTTCTCTGATATAACGCGTCTGACTTTGGGGGAATGAGCCTTGCTTTTGAGGGGTGTGCAGATCCCTCGGGGAATGAAATGCCACTGATAATAAAGAGCTCGTGCTGACATCCTCCACCACGATTTTTATTTGTTTGTAGCTGCTCATTCTTTGTTAGAACACAGAAATGGCCAGGCACGTGTGTTTTGTTTCTTTCATGTGATTTTCCCCGCCAGTCAGCATGGCTTATGCTCAATTAATTCCATCAATACACGGTCCCCTCCAGCCTCATCTGCACTTGTGTAGCATGACAGGCAGTTGTGAATATACCACTAACTGTGTCCAGACAAAGGCGTGAGGAGGCTCCATGAGGGGTCTATTAACTCCACAGACACACTGTGGCTTCGTCTTCAGCACAGTCCCTTTGCAGGAGGGATTTCTTTTTTGGTGAAACATTTAGTAAAACGTGTTTCCTCCCTCCTGGTGAATTAACAGCCACTTGGCTGCTGGCGAGTGGCAGCGCTGCCGCCTGAGCTGCGCCCGAAGAAGCACCAGGGTAGCTGGACATGCTTCTCCAGGGCTCACTAGCACATACAGGACACAAGCTTGGGACAGCTCAGGGGTCCACCCTGGGTGATCGAGTGGGGCAGGTGATAACTCTGGCTGAGGTTTTTGTTAAGTTGCTCTAACCATGTTCTGTCCCATCAATATGATTAGGCAGTGATGACTTTCTCTGAGAGAGAGAGCACTGAAGTGCGCAGCCACAATTTCATCCTTTTATTAATGAAAGGGCAACAAATTTACTGATGTCTCAGGGCCATGTGATCCCCTCAGTAGTGAGGCAATGTGCTTGCAGGTGGACTTCAGTGTTCTGAAGAACAGTTTTCGACCAAAAAAATGACTTTTCTGCACACTGGGTATTTCAGAGGCATGAAGCTCTACTAATTGGGGTACGGTGTAATGACTAATCCCATTAGAGGTGTTGTTTACAGATTACCTGCTTGTTTGAGGGACTAAAAAGCAAAGCAGGAATAAAAAAAAAAAAATTAATCAAAAAAAGGAGACACAATATTATTTTAGAACCGCTGTGACACGAGAATGTGAGAGATGTTAGTTATATTGAAACACTCTTTCAGCCGACAAGGTCACTTGTGGCAATAATCCGCTCATTAGAGGTGTAATCCATCACTCAAGTAATATCAATTTAGTGCCAGGGTTTTAATGCAGGTTGTACTAATCATTAGCGGCAGTTTGTCAACTGCATAATTCACCAGGGATTGTGGGTATGCATGATTTAGCAGGTGACCCTTGACCTCAGTGGAGTAAGAAGCCTGCCTTAGAGGCAAAATCAAGAGGGACAAAAAGCAGTGCTCACTCATGAACAATTATTATGCTTAACAGCATGACTGTCATTTTAGAGGGAAAGGGGAAAAAACACTATGTACTGAATAATGAAGGATTAAAATTCACCTGAGACTTGGCTCCAGCTACAATGCTGGAGTCACCACCCTCGCTTAGGGGGGCAGGAAGAAGACAACACTTTTTTTTATTGTTTACTTAATGGCCCCTTAGCTAATATCTAAGAGTGAGAAGCCCTTCTGCAATGCAAAACATGAGGGGTGATCACAGCAACAGACTTATTTATTCTTCTCCTGTGAAAATGTTGGTTTGCTCCCATCTCTATCCCAGGTGCCAAGCACTGGGATTGACCTGTGACTGTCATAGGTGAAAAGTATTAGTTAGGAAAGTCTGCATTAGTGTCAGACAGGTAGAGGATTTCCCCTCAGGCTGTCAATTCATTTGGAGGGAAGAGGAGAATAACCTGAAGTGAATTTCTGTGCCCACCTGAAATGTACTCAGAGAGTTAAATGCAGAGTTTGATTTACCAATCATTATAAATGTAGTATAGCATCATATTCTCTATTTCAACTATTGGAAAAATGCATTTCTTTTCACATCCCACTTGGGAAGTTATCAGTGTCTTGCCTTGCTGTATTGCTGCTCTGTTTTATAATAGCAATAATCCTCCAGAAATCTGGCAACTAGGACCAGTTAAGTGCCCTAAGCTTTACTGTAATTAAGGTACTTTTTTGCTTGCAATAATTCAGAATTGGCTCTGACTTAAAATCTGAAATTTAACAAGCGATTTAACCTGTAATGTGCTCTAATTGCTTTTGGTATTTTGAAAGTGGGGGTTGGGTGGGAGAAGGAAGAAAGGGGTCAAACAACTCTGTAATTTAACAGAAAGAGTTATAGAAAGTGATCTTGCACATTAGGTTCTTTCCAACTGGAGTTTCAAATACACCAGCTCTCTGGTTGTAAGGCTTCTTGATTATCTATCTGCAGCTGATATCTATGCTTACAATTAAAAATGATGCATGGAAGGAAAGAAAGGGGCTCTGCTAGCTCAAGATTTTGAAATGTCACCAGCATTGTCAACACATTTACATCACAGCCCTTGCCAGCTCTGAAAGAAAAGGCAAAGGGTGTGGTGTCCCATCCTGGAGGGAACAGCCAGATTCATAGATGCCCTCAGTCAAAAAGAAATTACAAAAATCAGAGGGTCCACAAAAACTTGCTAAGTTTTATTAGTGAATTATATACTCGGTATGGAAATTGGTTTATGTTTGCCCCTTATCTTCTACTATAAACACAGGGTGGTTGGTTTTGAATAGAAAGAGCAAAAGAGATAGGTAAAGAATAGATAGAGTGAGAGAGTGATTAGAGGGAGGGAGGAAGGAAGGAAGGGAGGAAAATCCTGGTTCCATTGTCAATCCAGCTGATGGGGTGACAAGGGCCCTGGAAGTGCTGGGCTTTGTGGGGGTACCATTTATAGCTAAATTTACCCATTGTGGGGCCAGGTTTCTTGCTTTTGATGCAAATTAGTTATCCTGCACAATTTTTTTCTTCTAGACCTTTCTGGAATAGGCTTTGGAAGGTTTTGGTTGTCTGGCTCCCTCCTGACAGTACATGTCTGCCCTTTAAATGCTGTATAAAATTGTTCTTTCCTCCAGGAGCCAGAACAAGAGTATTTGTCCCAGGAAAATGCTGCCCTTTTCCAGCCAAAACCTGACCATTCTTGCCTGATGCACAGCATGTTCTTACCAGCAGTCTTTGATTGGCTCCATGGCTATCTGGCTGTTGGTTTTTGGGAAATACACATTAGCCCCTTATTTTCTGGGCTTCTTCAGGAGGGAAGGTGGGAGGAGGCAACAGGGCTCAGCCACCAGGCACCAAAAGCAGCCAGATGGCAAAAGCATCAGTGAATAATAATACTGAGGATTAAAATTTATGACTACTTTCTCTTTCAGAGGGAGCTAGGGCACTGCTGGGTTTTTCCTATTTCCAGTGCAACAGGGGCAAAGGTAGGGAGAATAGGAATTTTCCTGCAGTTCTATAGGAATTGACAGTACTTACAAGAAAGAAAGAAAGAAAGTGAAAATTGTCCATTAAGAGGTATTGACACCATCTAATTTGAGGGATCTCTTCCTCTGCAATGCAGGATAGAGAGCTAGGGTCTTTCAGCAGGATTCAGTCTGCTTAAATCATATTGCTGCTCTAAATTATCTCCCACTCATGTATGTCCATGATCTTTGGTGGACTAGAGAGAGTTCTGGTTCTCATGCCCAGGGCAGTCTGGGTTCCCTTGGTGCCTTCTGCAGAGGCTGATGTTGTGGTGTGCTTTATTTAGCTGCAGGTGTGTTTCCTTGGCAGGGAAACTGTCTGAGGGAGCTCCTGCCTGTGCCATCAGTGGAGCCCTTAGTGTTCAGCTGCTCTAAGGAGGGTGTCTACTTTAATGTGGGCTGAATTGCTAAATTTAGGTATTTGAGCTGAATCACATCCAAAGTGATTTTGCCCTTGCTCAAACAAGGGGAGAAGCAGGAAATGGAAGTTCAGCACGGGGTCAAGCTTTGATTGTAGCTCAGCCACACTTAATGATTCCTGTTGTCTCATGTATTTAAATTATATGGGATTTTTAAGTAGGAAGTCTCCCACTGCAAAGGATACTGCATTTCCAGAATCAAAAAATAATTAAAATTCTATAGGATTATCACATAGTCAGCAGTTTACAAGTGAAGAAAAGAAAGATTTAGGAATAGAACAATTTTCATTCTGTCAGATATAAGATGCCAAAGTCCTTCCTCATACAGAGAAGGCAATGAATCCAGCCAACATTTGTCTAATGAGTTAGCATTTGCCTCTGTTGGAAGTCAAAAACCTTCATGGCTTCAGGCAATATTCTTGCCCATGGACCTGAGAACAGTAAAGCTCACCTCTCCTGTGAACTGACCAGAAAAGGGGGCAGATATGAGCTATGCTTCTCTTTAAATGTCTACATTTTCATAAAATCCTTCATATAATTGTAGTTTCTGCAAGAGTTATTTTTCTTTGTCTATTTTAGTATTTTTAAGTTCAAAAGCTGTTGTTAGTAGGAAATTGCGAAAAAACCCCAAATGAAGCATTACACTATCATCAACATGTTGATATTTGGTTATATCTGAGGATAGCACAGTGCCCATCTGGACTGCCTTAGCAGCTCTGTTAATTGCATTATATATGGAGAAGGGATTCAAAAGAACAAAGAATTGAAGCTATTCTGTTTAAGTAGCTCATTGCTGTGGTGTCTAAGCACAAGAGTAGATCAGAACATGAAAAAAGCAGATTGCTAAAAGCTATACATCCAAAATCTTATGCATAACTCTGTATAGAGATAAATAAAACAAACTGAGTGGCAAGCTGGAATATTAGTGACAGCAGATTTACTCCCTCTAAGTGTTTGCAAGGGCACCAACTTCAGTTATTTCCAAAGCTGAGCTATATCCATCATGGATGGACTCCACAATATTTGCTAATGTTTCTTGCACAGTTGATAGTCATACAGGACAGAGTTTTAAAGGTATCTTCTAGCCTCAGGAGGCTGACCTGATGGGGATTTCAAAAATATCTAGCCACTAAACTCACAGGGAAATCTCATCTCAGCAATCCTACAAGCTGTCTATGGCTAGATATCAAGATACTCTGCAAAAATCTGGGCTCTCCTGGTGGCCTGTGAGTGGAACCTAGATTGTGGGGATTTTTTTGCAGAAGAGGGAGAGGTCACATGGGGAGATGGTCTGCAGTATCTGCTGGCAGCCCAGGCTAGAGTGTAGGTGCTTGTGTGCTGCTGCCTGTGAGGTGCTGCTTAGGGCAGAGAGGTGCTGGCAAGGGCATTCCCTGGATGGCAACTCTGCCATGACTAAGTCATAGGGGAAAGCTGCTTGAGCCTCCTGGCTGGGCTGAGCAGGATGAGGGATGATGTTTCTTGTTGCCAGAACAGTGCTTGGGGAAATTGTGGGGTCCCCAAATCTGTAGTTAAATCGATCTGACTACTTATGGGTCTGCTTTTCCTCCATATTTCAGGTTCATCACTGCACTGAGGATCATTAGCTTCTTCTCAAAGTACTGTCCTAACACTGCTGGTTAGCAGCTGCTGGTCTGGTGGAGGAACACCAATTAGCAGTGATCTGTATGACTGAAAATGGAAGAGAAGTGAGTTCACAAGATATGGGAGCTGCTGTTTTCTGGTGTTTGCATACAGAATTTTACTGGATGGCTGAGAACACAGCAGGTAGCCCAGATGCTGATTCAACCCCCACGAGATAAAGTCTCCCTAGGAGAGCTTGAACCATGTGGAAAGCATACATGCAAACAATTGCAGCCAGTGAAATCATGTGTCAGATGCAGGGACAAACCTGTCTCTGTGTGGGATCTTATTTAAACAGGCCCAACCTCATGTCACCATGGAAGCAGCAGCATCCCAGCTTCTCAAGCATACTCCCACATTGATTTCCCAGAGGAACACTGCCCACAGAAGAGCCAGGTGATCTTCCTGGGGGGATTAATCAGCCAGCATGTAGCACCTGGGGACATCTAGTCTGCATGAGAGCAGCTGAGACATCTGCATGGGCACCAGTGCAGCACAGCATGTGTAGGGCAGAGACCCTCCCTGTCAGCAGCTCGAGCTCATCCAGCAGCTCCATCTCTGCTGGAACTGGGAAGATGCAAAAAAAGGGGATGGTGTCCATCCTACTTTGTTTGCCAGCCCAGGACCTCATCCAGTGTCAACAGAATCCCTCTGAGTGCCAGTGTCAGTATTAAACTCCTTGATTTGACTGAAGCCCTCAGTATATTGACTTGTCTGTTTTGATCTTCCTGGGTTTACTTTTGTTTCTTTTTGAATTTATTTTTATCTGCTGATTTCTTCTGGGATGTCTAATTTCTCAACACATTTCCTTTATTTGTCTTTCTTTGGTTTTTGTTTGTTTGGTTTTTTTAATGGTGGTGTTTTTTCAGAAGCTGTCTTTTCAAAGAATTGCCATTGCTGCCTCCACAAATGCTCCAATAATACCAGGTGTAGAAGATTATGGGTGTCCAAAACTGTAACCATTTTCCAGCAAAATTGGATATATAAGATAATGTGTCCGTGTGCTGAATTGAAACTTTGTAAATGGCTCCTACATTCAAACCCCAGTTGTTGGACTCATTAAAACTGACATATGCAAACATTTCAGCTACAAAAATTCAGTTACTGATCTCTGTTAAATTCCAGGCAGCAGATGACACTTAGAGTCTGCTAAAGAAAAAAAAATGCTAGTCTTTTTTTCCCCCCCACTGCTTTTAGTATTTGCTCAGTATCATTAATATAAATATGCAATCATCGAAATCAACACAACTGAAGTTAACAGAGCAACTCCAGATTTACATCAGTGTAAATGAGAGCAAAACTTGATCCCTCGCATGTAATTTATCTTTAATTCTGGTTTAAGTCTCTCTCATCTTGCTGAATAAAAACTGATGTTCTTCTCACACACAATCTGTATACCATTCATTAGTGTCTTTTCTGTTTGCAAGAAAGATTGGAGCCTGTGGTAATGAAAGCTCAAATCCTGGGGAGCAGTACACATGGTATTTTGTTTTAACTAAATGCTGTATTGGTATTCTCATGAGTGGCTTTGCATTACTTGAACATTTATGAGTAGCTTGAACTAATAAATCTCTAATTAGCACTAATTACTAATTAGGTTATTGATTCCTCTGACTGTGAACTCCTCACTGGCCTTATTCATAAGCAGAATGTTATTTTAAAAATTCTTGTGGATATATCCTCAAACGAGCTCACTCCTGCCACAGACAGAAGCAGAGCAGCAGGCTTTGGGCAGCCTGCTTGTCAGAACAACACCCAGGCTTATTCAGACTGAATAGGTCTGCTGAGGAGCAGAGGTACTTTTTTTTTTTTTTTTTGCTAATTGATCTGTCAGAGCACTGCTTGCTTGCCCAGATGCACTGGAGAACCCCAGCACTCTTCTGCTTTCGTGCCTGATGGATGCCTACTGTTTGCACCCTGGTCTGTGCCATGGGCTGTGCCCAGCTCCAAAGGGTGGCTGATGCTCCTCTGAAGGTGTTTTGGGACAGTCAGGCTGTTTTTGGTCTCATGATGAGACCTAAAGCAGATCTGCTGGAGCAAGCTGATGTACTCTGCTTTGCTTCCCACAGTCTGGCTTTCTTTCTATCATCCTACTGGTAAGAAAAGCCCTTCTGACTCCTCGTACTCTCAGGAATGTTTCCCCTCCCATCCTCCCATCTCTCTCCAGGAGCTGTCCTGCTCACTACCTGCCTGATGAGCCAAAAGGGGTTGTTAAAATCTTTGCTCTGGAATCTGCATTTACATGGCATTCCCAATAGCTTTTTGCAGAAACAGTCCTTCCTGCCCCAAAAGGATCAGGAGCTCCCTAATCCCATTTTTCCCCAAAAGCTCAGAGAAAATTACTCCCAGGATGCAGTACTCACGTAGGAAGCATTGCCACCATCACTGCCACACCAACTCACCAGTTTTTTCCCAGTTTCTCACACCTACAAATTAATTAATAAAAGAATTTTCATTTTGTATGGTTAATTGAGGAGAGCAGTTACCACACTGTCTGCTAACTTCCTTCACTTGAAGGCAGAACACACAAGCAGTTGAAGAAATTTTGGCTTTCTTCACTGACAGCAGTGATTTTATCTAGAAATGACTGATTGCCTCTCTGTTAGGACTGGCAGCAGAGGTCAAGTGCAGCACTACTTTATTCAAGCATCAGGCTGTTTCACCCACAGAGGTTTTGCACATGGCACATCTTCAATTTGCAAACCCAGACAAGTGCAAAATGAGGCTTACTTCTGGTTGGCATTATCTGTGAGGAGCATGTAAAATCCCTTTTTTGTTGGCTGCCTTCTCTTTCTGTTTATTTTCTGCAACCCACTATGTTTGTTTTGATCCCTGCAGCCCTGTGCAGGTTCTGTGATGAGCCACTGTGGCTCCACAATGGTGCTACACTCATGCTGGTGTTCTCACCAGCAGACTCCAGGCTCTGCTGAGCTCTGCTGTTGCATGCACATAACTCCCTAGGACAACTGTGGGAGATGTCTGCGTGTGGCAGAGAGGGGATGGGGCTCCCTGTGTAGCAACATCTGGGGACCAGAAATTGAGTATTCTTGGCTACAGGCCCTCCACTCTGAAATATGATCTTCCCACTCTTCTAGTCCATCTCTTCACAGAGCAATGGAATAAAGAAAGGAGCTAAGTATCTCTGGATGGAAGTCCAGTCAGCTAATTAATATCAATGAGGTGCGTGTTATTTTTAGTTATTGCAGATGTGCTCATACCTCATTAGCTTAAACACTTTAAAGCAAATAAATAACAGCTTCTGTCATGCTTAAAGGAAACATTTTATAAAGGGGTTATTGATCCAGACTTCAGAGGGACCTGGTGGGAAATCTGTAAAGCTTCTTCTTCCAGAGGAGGGAAAGGAGGGGGAGATTTTACAGAAGTAAACTGAATGTGTCCTTTTTTGTAATGCACATTAAGAAGCCAGTTTCCAGGTGGTTCTGGTGGGTTTGAGGTCCTGGGCTGATTCCTCTGGTGGAGACACTTGTAGATGCTTTGCAGTGAGGCAACTTGAATATCTTTCTGTGAGTTGTTTTGGGGAGAGAGTTGGTCCAGAAGGAAGGTTTACCCTGAGCCTGCAGGAGGAATATTTCTTTGGCCCTGATTACCTGATATTTTAATTTCCATATTTAGCAAGTACCCCAGATGTGTGTTGCAGGAAATAAGTAACTTGTCAGTGGTTTTGAGGTTTCTCAGCAAAAAAGAAGATTACGTTGTTTTACGCTGAAGTATTGAAGAGAATGTTTTATATTTTGAATGCTAATGAGCACAGTTTTTTTCAGACGGGAGCCATAAAACTGTCATTATGTCAGTGGTATGTCTTTGTTCTTAGCTTTGCTCGTGCTAATCAAAGACAACAGTGGTATATTTTGAGTTAATACTGTAACAAGAGGAATGGCATTAGTGGTCATCATCATGAGTGACTCCTGGACATGTGGTAATAATTTCTTAAGTGTTTCTGAATAGCAAATGAGTGAGAGAGAGGGAGTTCAGCTCCAGCTCTGTGCAGAATGGAATGTATCATTCAGCTGAAATGATAGATCCACAGCTCACATTTGAGGGGCTGTAAAAACAAAGTCTTCTTTTTAATATAATTAACATATTTCCTTCCACCGTCCCTCCTTCTTCAGCTCTGTCTTTGACTTTTTATTTGGGATAAAGCAGTGACTTTAAACATAAGGACTGCATGAATGCAATCAAAAACATAAATAGTTATGTTCTTAGGGAAATCATTCCATTAGAGAAACCAAGATCTTATCCTTTGAGTATTTTAGTTTTGCTTACTTGGATATGTGTTTAAGAGCCTTCAGTTGAACTGGTATTTTCCTCTTGCTAATAGATGCCCCCAGATTTGGTAAATATATGGAAATAGAATTGGTAACATTATATATTTAAGTGCCAGTTTTCTTAGGGGAAAAAAATACCACCCAAACCTTTTTTTATTATCAGTCAGGCAGTTTTCATTTATTTGGTGAGGCAGTATGTTTGCATTGGCTGGCAGACTCAAGAATGGCTCCTGCATAACGAATCATGTATTTTAAAAATTCTTTCCAAAGCTTTTATGAAAATACAAAAAGTTAAATAACTTTAACACAGTTGTGTGATCAGTCTGATTAAGTTAATGCATTTAGTTTAAGTAACCTCAGTGGGGTTTCAGCAGTACTGTACGTTCCAGAGAAGGGAACAATTGGTGTATTTTCACTGTCTGACTGTGTTTCTCAGAGAATGCTGAACAATATTAAACATTCAGAGGCTGCATTTTCCCTTTGTTTTGACAAATGCTAATAAGTAGCTAACTGCAAGAGAGGGGGAAAAAGAAATCCTAATTCAAACCAGTTGTGTGATGGTTGAGCTCAGCAAATTCCCTGACCAACAAGATGTAATCTGGGAAGAAAAGAGTGGAGTGGTAGCCTTTGCTACTCTTTGAAATCACTAATAAAGTCATTAGACAATGTTCAACTGAAGAGAAATGACTAAAGCCAGAGAAAGACTATTCTGAGGAGCTCTCAGAAGGAACATTAGTGAGCTTTGGCTTCTAATTAAGTGATATTATTAGGAGCTTTGATAAAAGCCCTCGTGTGTGTGACATCTTGTATTTCTCTGTGTATCAAGAGTTGAAGAGAAACTAAAAAAAAGAGAGACTTTTTAATGATAATACCTGAAAAGTGTTTTTCAGCAGACCCATACATCATTGTCAAGTGAAAAGATTAAACTTTATTGTTTCTTTTTGAACCAAGAACTCAAGGTGAGTGGAAATGTCTTGAAATGCAAAGTAGTTTGGCAGATAAAGTAAAATAGAGATGAAAACAGACAATAAAAAGACATTGGCTGTAATAGAGGAAAGAGTGGGGAAGTTCACTCTTTAATGTTGCTGGGAGAACTTTCCTTTTGCTATTAATGATAGCATTTAAGTGTTACAATTACAAGCTTTTATTGAAATAAAACATTTCATTTAAGGAATGGCACCAAAATCATTTTTGTGTGTAATATGAAACATTAGTTATGTGATGCTGCTGCCAAAATAAACCCCACCATTCATTTAAAATATCAGGAAACTCCATTTGAGAGGGTAGTTATACATCCATTGAGGATACTCTGTATATTATTTTTCCTTGGTATTAATAAAGTCTATTAACAACATAACTGCAATTGATTCATAATGTCACATTTGTTTGCAAGTAATGGATGTAAGGTTAAAATGGTTTAACTATTACAATGTTTGAAAATGATTGCTGTTCCCTAAAGTCTCCTTTATTTTTATTACAGTTTTTTTCCCCTTCAGCAACCAGTTGTTTTGCAGTTGTTAAACTGCTTTCAGCTGTAGATACTCTGCATTATCAAGATAGATGGGGCTCAGTGTGGGATTTACAGAAAGGTTGGTTGCTGAAAAAGTAACTTCCACAGTGTGCCCTTGAAAGATTTCTTTAACTTGTCCCTTAATAGGCCGGGCTGCACTGATTTCTACAAAAAAACCCTCAGTTTTGGGGAGCCTCATCTGCCTGTTGGCATTGCAATGCACACCTCTGACCCCAAAGCATTCTTGGTGCTGATGGCTGGTGAGGTCTGGGACTTGGGCTGCCTTTCCTAACCAGGACACAGAGGGTTTTGTTTGCCTCTGTGCTGTGCTTACAGTGGCCACACTGCAGGTGCCTGAGCACTCCTCTTTTGTTTTGGCAGTGTATCCATGTCCACCAGTTGTAGAAAAAAGCAATCCCTGAAAAACTCTGCTGGGGGACAGGCAAATGTGAGGAGCAGACACTGGGCACTTGGACTTTCATTGCTAACTTCTGAGCTCCTGGGAAGAAAGTTGCCAACTTTATATTAGAGGCTTTCTTGTCATCTTAATTCATGATTCACTCCAAGCAGAGATTTTTTTTATCTGGAGTTCGGACAAAAAATGCATGTAAAAGCAGATCACTTGACACATAAATCTATGGGTTGGGAAAATACTCCATGCAGGTACAGGCAGGAAATTTGTGAAAACTTGTTTTGCCCATTATCATCTTTTACAGTTGCATTCAACAATAATTCTATTTCAGAGAGAGTCGTGGCTTGTGTGTCAATTTGTACTCTATTCACATTTGTAGGAAGGATTGGGTATTTGTTTTCTTAAGGGGAAAAATAGAAAAGAAATAATTTCATTTAAAAGACCATATATGCTTAAAAGATAAAACACTCCTCAAGTTCTTTCATCTAAACCACTGTCAATGAAGTTAAATATCAGAAGGTACTTTAAAAAAAACCAACAACAAATCAGAATTAATTATTTCTCATTATAAAGTTGTGATTTTATTATTTTCTAATTGGACAATGAAAATATTATGGATTGGTGGACTTCATTGTGTTTTTGATCACCACCAGTTAATTTCACTCTTTGGTTATCATACACTGACAGAGGGTTGCAATTGCTATAAGTTTTGTGTGGATGGTACTCAGAAAACCTTGGGATGCCTGGCATTTTAAAAAACTTGGACAGATGGATTTTTGGAGTGCAAATTCAACAGGGGGATGTTTAGTTGGTTTTAACAAAACTATTTTAATAGGTATTTTCAAGAAATTGTGGGCTCTCAGATTTGTAAACGATATGTATTTGTAACCTCCAAAAAGCTCAAATTCTAATTGTTCTGCTTCTTTGAAGAGTGTTCTGAATTTTCACATCTTGTTATTACAGGACTTTCTACCAACATGACCACATAACAGGGTTACTGCTGGCACAACTGCAGATGCAGTAGAGGAATTGCATTCATTAGCTGTATCAGTTCCCAAATGGCACATAATCTGTACTCAGACTTAAGCCCTAGCCTGTCCAGTGGATCCAGAAGATCAGCCTGTTTTTAAAAGATCTCATCTCCTTTGTACAGGGTTTCAGAAAGGAGTCGTGTTTGGGGTTTTTCTGTTGGCTTTGTTTTCCTCATTGAGGTTTGCAGGGTAAGTCCCAGATCGACTCATGTGCTGAGTCAGGTCTAGTGACTATTTTTGATGCTATTTTTAAAATTTTCTAAAAGCAAGGCAAAGCAGCCCCAGCACACTTACAAGAGCAGTGACTCCACACGCAGGCAACATTCCCATCACACATGCAGTGGATGGCACACCAGAAAAAGAGAGCAGCTAATGTTTGCCACCACTCTGTGCAATGACAATACCAGATAACATTGGAAAGCATCTGCTCTCAGATTTGTTAGCTTCAGAGAGCTTTGCCTCTTCAATGACACAATTGTGTTAAAGCCAGTGCTCCTGTCTGGAAAGAGCAGAGAGCTGGAGCTGAAATCTGTGATAGTGTCACTGTTCCCAGAGGTGCAGTAATGGGCTTCACTTCATAGTGCTGCATCTCACTTGGAAAGCACCTACTTTGAGTGACATAAACTCTTTGTTAATATGTATAATGGACTTCAGCATCACTTAAACATCTTCATAAAATAAGACTTGGGCAGTTGAGAGTATTAAGTACCGAATTTCAAACACTTTCTTGAAAGTTTTCCTTTCACTTTTGCATGGTTTGCCAATATTAACATTAAACCTTTGACTGTTTAAGCCACTTCTGTGATAATTTTTTTTTTTTTTTTTTTTTTAAGCAGAATGAGTCCTTAGAAAGCCACAAACCAAACTGTGAAACTATAACCACGATATTCTCACATCAGTGGCTCAGGCAATTTGTTAACATTGGGCATGATGTGCCAAAATAATAACTTTGTAATTAGCAAAAAAAGAGGTATTGTCAGCCCATTTTTAAAAATTATTTTATGGACTGCTTTTCATAAAATAAAATAAAATAAATAAATTAAAGGAGGATAACTAGTTTATTTTGCTTTTTTTTTTTTTTTTTTTTTTTTTTTTTTTTTTTTTTTTGTAAACTTTGGCTACAGTGATGTCCATCCTGGGCATCTTCTTTGGAGCTCAGTTTGGGATTTTGCAGAGTGGTACTGGTAAGAAAAGCTGGTGGTGGAAGGGGGTGAGGCACAGACTGACTCCTAGGCTGGCATGGGGCTTTCCCAGCTCCTTGCAAGTCAAATCAATCCGAGCTGGGAAAGGCAAGTCCCTGCTCTGTGCTGTGTGTCCTGGAGGTGTCCCCATTTTCATCTGCCATGCATCCTGGGCTGTTGGTGGACTCCTCCTCCAGCCTTGGTCTCTGTGGGAATGATGGTTTAGTTTTCTGTCTTCTGCCTGACCACCAACTTCTGTGGCAGTGACAGCAACACAATATCTTTGAGGCTACTATCTCCTACTCTGTCAAACAGGCTTTAAATTAGTCCAGACACTCCAAAATTATTAGGATGTGGTAGAGAAGCCACAGTGAGTGCCTCTGCTGAAATCTCTTTCAGCAAAGCATTTTAACTGTGCCTGTCATTTTCTACCAACTCCTTCTCCCCCTTTCCCTAAAGTAAAACAGAGTTGCTGAATGGCAGATACTCAGCACAAGAAATATGTATAAAAATTTACCAAAAACAGGGGTTGACTTCCCTTTAACTGATCACTGATTTTCAGCTAAGAGAAGGGTATGTGTTCTGTTGTGAACTGTTGTAGTTGTAGAAGGAGTAAAAGACTTCTTTAGTTCTAAAACAGCACACCTTCTATAATGTATGTGTATCTGACTTTCTTGTCTGTTTTGGCTACCTATGGCACAGGAAACTAGTCTGAGGGAGTCTCTGGGCAGCATCTGTACTCAGTGTCCACCCCAGGATGATTCATCATATCCTAAAAATGATGCCCACTATCAAGGCTCAAGGTATTGACCCCTATGTTTGCTGTAGAGGGTGTTCACACAGCTGCTTTAGCCTGGTCTACAGACAGGCAATACTAAGTGGGATGAATGCCACCATCATGATTAAGATATGAACTTCATGTGTGTGAGTGTATCAGCACTGTCACATCTTCTCAGTGAAAGAAGAACTTAATGTCTCAGGCCGACAGCTCAGTGCTGCTGTCACACCTGCCTCTGCACACCGTGTATCACAAGCTCAGTGACAGCCAATGACTGTCATTCTGTCAAATGGCCTGATTCCCTTTGACATGTACTGCCCTTTACCCCACTTTGGCAGTGGCAAGAAGCCATGCAGAAAATGTAAATAATATTAAAAGAGACCTTAGGGCATCTATGCAATTGCCTGAACAGCATTAGCCTGGTCTTGTGTAAGAGAGAATAAAGAGTTTGGATTTTTTTCCTTGAATTCAAAGGATGTAAGATGAATCCTAGATACTGATATAGAGGGGTTAAAATAGCTGAATAATACCAGCAGTTTTTATTCATCGCATGATATTTGGTTAGGTCTATTATTTTTAACATAGCTCCACAAATCCACATTTTAAGTTATATTTGGTCTTTTCACTACACTTTACTAAGTCCTTATACATTTGAGCAAGAATATGTTCTGACATCCCAGTGTTTTCAGTAATGATTTCATCATTCCTCACTTGATGGGGCAACATTAGCGTGTTTAAATGTGTTTAAAGCACAAAGATTTCCAGGTTGCATTACTCATGTTCAGGAGAGGCACGACACATCTGAGCTGCCCCTTTTGTCTTTTTTTTTGTGATGTCATACGTGTCTGGGTACAGAAGCTATGCTATAAGGATAAATGACTGTGGGATTAAACCCCCAGTAGGAAGAGCAGGAATGATACTCTTAAGCATTTGGAAGGAACACAGCCAAGGCCCAAATGCTTTTATTTTTCAAATTCATCCATCAAAAGCTACTCTGTGTAAGATGGTAAATGCCATCTGACATATCTGAAATGCTGGGATAAAACAGCAATAGCAAAAAAGCCTAACCAATAAATAGGTAAGGTTTTACTGCTAGTAAAGCAGGTCCTCTGCTGAGGAGAAACGTTAAAACTGCGTGAATTACACCCGAGCAACTGACAACTTTACTTAGCTATTCCATACATTAGAGGATAAATCTCCATTCTAGGAAGTTTCAATGCCATTTTAGTTATCCATTTAATCCACCTATTCATTTAGCAGGAATGGTAATTACGGGAAAATTGCTGCCAAACTATGATGTGCAATTAAAATTCAGGCTATTTTGTGTGATGCAAAATCTCCCTTTTTTACTATCATCTTACAAATCCTCTGATAGAAAGTTTGTGCCTTTTTGAAACAGAGCTTGTAATAATAAGCCATCTGGCTTACTTAAACATGAAAGATTAAAATGATATACAGTATGAAGGCTTCCTATTCAATTGCTAATGTCCAAGAACTCAACTCCAGTGGTGAAAGCTGTCATTTGGGGGAAAGAGGTAATTAAAAGATTTCCTTGTAGAGATGGGTCCTAGAGTAAGGAACTGGCACATCCAACAAGCAAAACTAATTTTCCAAAAGAAAGCAATGCTGGCCAAATGTCTTGCAAGATAATCTTCTGTATCCTTAGCTCACTCACAACTGCTTGAGTGGGACTGAAAGGTGGGTTGATGACTGGTGGCACAAAAGCAACCAAACCTTGCTTTATTTACCATGCTAAGCCAGCAGTGCCTCGTAGCACGGGCTTGACTGAGGCAGACAACAATGAGAGAAAATACATTGTGATTAAGTAGCAACCCACTCCTTTCAAAGAGAGGGACAAAAAGGTTGCAAACATTTTAGACAAACTGCAATGCAGTAGCTGAAAATATGGATTCTGAGAAGTGACATTCAGAAAGGCACTTTTCAGAGATGAGCTTTTGAAAGAAATGCATTTAGTAGCCATTATTACTTTTTAATTGGCAAGAGGCTAATTGGGGGCACAGTGCTTGGGCTTGTGAAGCATAAAGGCCATCTGATAAAATGGAGTTATTGTCCACTGTCTGCAGAGGAAAAACAAGGTACACCTCAGCTGGGGCAGTGGCACCTTCTGTTGCTTTCAGCTTCCCTCTGCCTTCCACCTCTGAGTGATGAATTTCCAAAGGGGAAGCAACTAAAAATCTTGTTGATCAGATGAAGAACCCACCTTAAGTGGAAGAACCCTCAACCTTAAATGGAAGCAGAGGTAAGAATCATGTCCAGGCAGTCAACCATGTGGTGTGGAGTACTTGTAGAGAGCACTGTACCTTTGACCTACAAAACAAAGCCTAAATGTTAATTTAAGTAAACTGTAACCCTCCTGTATGAAGAGATCATGTCTGATTCCTTATAGGAAAAATAATTTAATAGAGAACGTAAAACTCTTTAAATAATTTTGAGTTCAATGTATCATAGTAGGGATCTTCGCTGTTGAGTTTTATGGAAATGCTCTACAAGTCTGGAGAAACATAAACTTTCCAGTTTTTATTTTATTGCCACTGTTGCTCCTACAGGGGCCTATTTAATTACCTCTGAACTATATTATCTCTGTCTGCATCAGACTTTTTCGAAAGGCAGATGTTTTAAAGTGCTGTGTGCAGGTACAGTACTCTATAAATAAAGAAGGAGTGCTAAAATGAGAACCCTTCCATTAAAGACACTATCCTCATCAGCTACTTTTCAGAAGAGCCTATTTAATGAAGATCTTTTAGCTATTAATTCTACTTTCAGGCTCCATTTAGGCTGAGAGAAGGAAATAATGAATCATGACATAATGGAAGTCCCTGTAAAGCACTCAGCTTACCACACAGGAAACCAGACTTGCATGTGCGTTTGTTTTTGTTTTTAAGGCTAGTTCTAACAATAGCAGCCAATGAGAGCCTATTAACTTCATTGTGTCTTAACTTTCTGTTCAGTCCTTGGCTATCTTCCAGCTTAATTCCTCTGAGTCAGCAACACATTCAAAACAGGTTAAATGAACTCTTGGATAAGAACCTCCAATAAAGGAATAATTGATCTTTCCACTGCAGCTCATCACCCCTTCCAAAAACACAAACAAAAGCACATGCAAAGGCAGCATTTAAATATGCAGCACTATTCAGAGGTGACAGGATGGGCAAGAGAGGGGTGTGGGGATGGATGAGTTTGGGGAAGCAATGGTGTGAGAGTTGTTAAGCAGCCAATGCAAAATGCATACTTTGGCAGAAGTGAGAAGAAAGGCTCATAGGACTAAGGGAAATGAATGGACTGTATTTGCTTGTCTTAAGGAGCTCTGCTTTGCCTTCAGCACAGTTTCTCATAATCTGATTTTCTGACTCTCTTGCCTTTTTACTCTCTGTAATTCTATCCAATAAAGTGATAAAGATTGACACGCCTCTTTCATGTCAGAGGAGAGGAGTTCTCTGTGTGTTTAGGACTTCAAATATCTACAAAAAAAAAAGATGAAATCCACTCTGTTCTTGGCCTAGATCTTCACCCAGGAGAACAGATTGAGGAGAATAGCAGCTCACTAGATGGGTCTGCTGATCTCTCCATAAGGAGAGGGAGTACCCAGGGAAACAGGTCACTAGGAATAGAGTGCTGAAAACATGCAAAAAACAAACATGAGATTTTAGTTTGTCATTAATGAAATATCATGTCAATTGCAGGTCCCTTTTTTGTGTTTTTATGGAAAAGAATTCGTGCATACATGGTTAAGCCAAAGACAATAGGCTCTATGTTAAAAAATATTAATTATTAGACCTAGAAGAAAAGTGGCCCAGTAGCAGTAATGCTGTGATCCCAGTTCATCAAACTTAAGTAGACACCTTCTAAAGCAGCACACTTGTCCTCTGGCCTTCTCACTGCTTCATTCTTACATCTACAGTGCATAAAGACTAGGAGTCACTTTACCTAAAAGCCTGTACATGTGCTCCAGATTGGCAGTTTTGCTTCTTAAATAAAATCTGAGCTGTGCACTGTATGAGTGAAGTAAGTCAATAAAATAAAACCAGTTTTCTTGAGGACTTTTCTACAATCTCCATGAGGAACTTGGAGCTATCACACACTTCATGCTACTCTCTGAAATTCAGGGACTTTTAAAGGAAAGAGTAAGATGTGTAATGTGGGTGTGTCTCTCAGCAGCAAGAGATGACAGTCCTGCTGCTGAGGTCTCTGCTGGAAAGTGTGTAAGTTACAAGGTGATGAAAACATGGAAAGAATCTGCAGAAGATGCAATGGCTCTGCAACTATTCCTATGGGCTCCACCTTGCTTTGTTGTACTGCAGCAGAGCCTCTCTGGGAAAGAGAACATTGCTTCCTCTTGTGTTTGCCTACAGCTGATACAACAGGGGTTTTGACTTGGATTTCAAGGTAGTATCAGAATAAAAATGTGCCGTGATATATTCCAAGCACTCTAGAAATATTTCTCACTCTAGAAAATTCCTACTTTTTGCAGAGAATTTCCGGGCTCAGAATACTAATTTTCAAATAAATCTGCCAGTTTAATTTGTGAGGGATTATTTGCCTGTTGAAAGGCTGGTTGGGAAGGGACGCTTTTTGTGTGTCTGTTTTCAGCCTTTTCTGTGCTATCTGATAGCTTTATGTATGGCTACATAGACTAAGTGACTGACCAAGCCTTGTTCCCTTCACTTCTTATGTCTACTCATCTCTACAGTCTTTAGAAGAATAAGAAATTTGAGAACATCTGAAAGTGTACAGCACGTATACAGAATAAAATTTTTTTACAATGTTGTTTACATTGTAAAATATATATTTAAACTCAAAAGAATTACTCTCTGAAGGATATTTGCCTTTCATAAATGTCCTGTAGATGGAGAGTAATCATTTCTCCTTTGATACTCCCAGTGTCTCCCACCTTGTTTATAATAAGTCATGGGGAAGGAAGTGATTAGGTCTACTGACTTAAATTTTGATGTCACTACAGAGCCTTGTATTTAATTTGAGAGAACTCCAGGGTATCTAGTACAGATGATAACAGTGATAACAATACTTTTTTTACTTTTTTTGGTACCAAACCTTTTCTGTCCCAGCATGGCCAGAGGCTGAGCAAAGGAATCACCAGTGGAAGTGGCACAGCTCAGAATCCAGAATGTGAACCAGTGCAGAAGCATTGCAGCTCTTTCAGCAGTGGCACTTGCAATTGTGGTTCACTCAGGGAGATCTGACACTACAGAGGTGTTCCCATGGCAGCTGATTTGACTAATCACTGACACATGCCATAATGAATCTGTTGGGTTAGCTGAGGGACACAGACTGATCTAAACATCAAAGAAAGGATAGAAGGAAGCTTTTCTGAGGTGAAATGTGGTTGAACTGAGAACCTTTTTTACTTTTAGAGAGATCTGAGAAGGAAAAAAGCATACAACCTAGAGTAACTGAGTGGCTGCTGCTTAATCTGCAGGAAAGAGAATAGCTCTTAACTTCAGAGTGGCCCAACAAGTAGGCAGGATACTCTGAAAGAAAGGTTGCCTTGAGATGAATAAAATTCATTATGTGGCTCAAATGAAAGGGTATTTGTCTTGATTTGATGACATAGCTTGGAAATGAGAGGAAAAACTGCACCTAAAGGCTACTCATTGACTAATTTGCTGTCCAAAACAACACAAATATACTGCTGTGCTTCCCACCCTTCCCTTTCCTCTTTTCAGCAATGTTCTGGATTCTATGTATGCTACCATTATGTGTTTGTACCTACAATAAAAACACCTAACAAACTACTGCTCTTTTTCAAACCCCTCCTTAAGCTTTCCATCTGCCACATCCTTTCAAAGCACCAAGGAGCGATCAGGTTGTCCTAATAGTAATTTTGATGCTGAGCTTCAGCCTGCAAGATGAACTACTTTGTCTCCTCCTTTTGTCTCCTTATGTCTCCATGGTCTCTTCATTTTATCTCTTTCATCTTTACTTACTACATCCAACAGCTGCAAACTGTGGGACAATGAATGTCCCTAATTTTGGCAGCTATTGCAATTCAAAACTAATGAAAAGCTATTAATAGCTAATTCAGCAGATTATTGCTGCTCAGGGAAAAGGAGTGGATTCAACTTGTGCTACTAGTTACAACTGAGTAGCCCCAACTAGGCCAGCATCTGGTCCATATCAGCATTAAACCTCTAGGAGACTTTATGATATGCTGCAGGCACAGATACAGACAGGATGCTGATGATGCGTGTTGCTCTCTATTTGAAACAGACACTGGCTCCAGTTATCATGGAAAAAGAAAGATGTGGTTGAAGAGAAGCTGGTTCAAATGGGTCTCAGAGAAAACAGTTATGCCTTCCAGCACTGAGGAGCATTTAGAGCAAATTCCTGGGAGAGTCTTGCAGTTGATAGCAGGTGTAGAAGACTGCAAAGATATGTGATTGCTTGACTCTCTTTAGTAGTGACACATTAATGTTCATCTGTCATCTTGAAACAAATATATAAACTCTTGTTTTTGAACTAAAGGGTCTGAGTACAACCATATACATCTTCTGAAGCTACTTGGCCTTGGTGAGGTCCCGCCTGGAGTGTTGAGTCCAACTCTGGGCTCCTCACCACAAGAAGGACATGGAGCTCCCAGAGAGGGTCCAGAGGGTGACAAAGATGATTGGGGGACTGGAGCATGGCTCTTATGAGGAGAGCTTGCTGGAACTGGGCCTGTTAAGTCTAGAGAAGACTGGGAGGGGAATTAATTAATGCATATGTCTCAAAGGTGGATGCCAAGACAATGACACCAGACTCTTCAGTGTTGCCCAGCAGCAGTACAAAGAGCAATGGCCATAAACTAAAATACAACAATTTACACCTCACCATGAGGAAGAGCTTTACATTTCAGAGTGGCAGGGCACTGGAACAGGCTGCCCAGGGAGGCTGTGGAGTCTCCCTCTCTGGAGACATTCAGAACCCACCTGGACACGTTCCTATGTCACCTGCTGCAGGTGACCCTGCCCTGGCAGGGGAGTCGAACTAGATGATCTCCAGAAGTCCCTTCATACCCTAACAGTTCTGTGATTCTGTGATTCTGTGATTCTGTGATTCTGTGATTCCCTGATTCCCTGATTCTAGTCTGGCAGTCAAAGATGCGATGAAATTGTAGCTGACTTAGATCACAGCAGTACACTACATAGCATCTGTAGATTACTTCATTTTCAAAGTATGCAAAATACTAGACCCTCACTACAACAAGAAGTTTTTTCTCCTCCTTTGGGTTTTACAAACCCTTGATGTAAGTAAAGGACATTGCTGCAGTAATAGGTTGTGCAACAGCACTAAGGCTTGTAGTGGTAGGACTCCCATTTTCCTTTCCCCCATGAGAGCATCTCTATAAAATGCTATAATCTACCCTGTAAAAAATCCCAGTGGGACTGGGATAGGGAGTCCATCCACTACTCTGCCAGACTTCCATTGCTCTGGGGATCCAAACGGAAATCTTCTTTTTCCCACCTCTTAGGTTCAAACCTGAGCTTTATCTTGTGCTTTTGTCTCTACCAAGGATCAAGGCATCAGGTTTTTCCCAGTTAAGAAAAAAAAAAGTTTGAAATGAGTCACAGTAACAAAAAGAGTCTAAATAACAGATCTTCATATTAAATGTCTTTTGGATATTTTTCCTTCTGCAGCTATCTTATATACATGGAGGTTTTTTGTTAAATCATTCTTCCTCCCTGTCTTGTCTTGTCACTGCAATGACTTCTGTCACCATGTGAAGTACTTTTTTTGAGGCAGATTATGATGAGCCCAGAGGGCCCCCTTAAATTGTGGCCATTTTAGCAGTGTGGGAAGTTCAAACCCAGAGGTTGCTTTTTGTGCTATTGGTAAATAGTCTGCATGCATGATGTGATGCCACTTCATGCAGAAAAGTGTAACCCACTGTCCTTGTGTTTTATGGCATCACTTGCTTCTGCTTTGTATTTATTTTATTATTAATGCTGGCTGCTTTCCAATAGCTTCTGGCCACAATGACTGCTGCAATCTTTTGTCAGCTAAATCAGACACAATCTGCAGACAGAAACATATTATCGTGTACATCATTTTCAAATAAAGCAATGCACAAGCAACACACTGTTGTTTTATCTGGAGGTGTACTGAATTAAATAGAGAATGCTGTTGAGCCCATCTAAAAGAATAGCTGTAAAGAGTCATAATAAGATGATATATCATCTGGATTTCTAATAGAATAAATATAGGAAACTAAACTTTAAATTGATAGTCACTAAAAGAAGTCATGCAATTAAATATGATCCTCCATTCCTCACCCCAAAGAATAATTTAAGGAAAATGTAAGATTAGAGGGTTAAAAGAATAGATAAATACCTATCTTTTTCAATGACAAAAAGTAGACTATGTAAAACAGCAGAAGTCTGATGATCTGTGAGCAACCTCAGTGATTTGGGAATTGATATTTTTATTAGTCAATGAGTATTTTTGCTTTGGTTGTCATAGAACTGATATTGTGCCTCCATTGCTTCAACAACCTTTTCTCTGGTATTGATGAATGCAATGTCTCTGCCCTTATATCCATTCAGAAAATTGCTAGGAAAGTTTTCAGAAGACCAGTGGATAGGATCTCCGTTTTGAACACCACTGGAGAAGTTAATTCAATCTCATGAAATTCCTGCCCTTTCTGACAGCAGGCAGCTCTAAGAACTTTTTTTTTTTAGAACTGTTCCAGTCAGAGAATGGTGTTGATTCACAAGCAGTGAGGGGGCAATGGTTCATGCACTTTTTCCTAAGACCCACGGCAGTCAGCCCAGCCCCAGCACACGCCTGCTGGGCAGCCTGACCCTCCCACACCCTTGTGCCCTCCCAGACTATCAAAGGAGTGCCTTGGCTTCCTGTGTGGAGGACACTGTGGCCCTTTCTCTTGTGACCAAATCACAGAAGAGCAATTGGCACTTGTTCTGAGCCCAGAGAGAGGGACAAACAAAGTCTGGGTGAGCAACGCAATCAGTGTATGCCTGTGACAGCATTGACATGATCTCATTGACATGATCTCAACCTGTGCTGATGGATGAAAGTGAAGTAAAGCCAGAACCAATATTCTTAGGGCAAGGAGTGGCCCCAGACTCAGACATTGCTTGGTGTTGGAGGAGCTTCAGCATGGTTCCTACATGCTTTCAGAATTTTTTTTTTCTTAAAATATGCAGTCATTGCTCCTATTCTCTAAGTCTGTGTCAGATAGGAGATTTAGACCTGTAAAACGCAACATCTGTGAACAGAACCTTGTAAACTGTGCTTGGGCAGTGCAGCTCAAGGAAGGTGGCAGATTACACACCACAGTGAGGGCCACTGGCTCCCACCATACTTTTAGGGAAACTGTGGAAATCATGAACATTTGATGGTATTAAGGGTGGGGGAAGATGAGGAAGGAGACCCCAGGCAGACCTGCACGTGGGAGTAACAGAACAGTTTGGATGGAAGGGGCCTTAAAAATCATCCAGATCCAACACATCTGCCATGGGCTGATACATTTCCACTAAGGCACTAAGCCTGAAAACCCATCCAACCTGTTCTTGAGGCAGATTTAAGTGTGCTATGGATTTTGGCAGGGGTTTAATCTTACCATTATTGAATTCCCAACCTGTTTTCAGATCTGAAGCACACTGATGCTGTGAGCAGAAGGGGTCTGTGCTACCATTGCCCAGGCTGCCAAGGTTCCCTGGAAGAAGCCTCTCATTCCCTTGGCTGAATGTGTCCGAATCCATTTTAAACTTCCCCAACAAAATCTCATTACTTTCTAGACAAATATCCTTTGTTTCAGTTGGTGCCTCCAGCAGGTTATCAGAATTCTTAGCTATTATTTTTGAGATTGTTCACTTCAGCTCTCCTACTTTCTGCCCAGAATTCACAAGATGTCCTTTAATTTATTCTGCCTAAAATGAGATAAACCATGAGTGACCATTCTCCTGGGGCTGTGCCATTCTGTAGTGAGCCTTATGTGAAAGATACAGGGCACATTCTCAGCACTGTGCGTTGTTATTAATGAAGGCTCTCTGTGCAACTCTTTGTCCATCACAATGAAAATTTACCCTCATGTATCTCCTAAATCTCAGATGTAGATTTCACTTGCAGCATTTTCGGATATTCTTTGATTATTTTTATCATGTTAGGGGACCATAACGATACGTCCCTGCTCAAGTGAATATACAACTAGACCTCATCTGACACTAAAATTTGCTAGTTTCTCTTTTTGGGCTTAAAAAAAATTTGCCTTTCAGAGCTATTCAATAAGATAAATGTTAATGAGAAAAATTTTAACAAGGCAAGCCCTGGCAGTGACCCTCTCGGATCTAAGCAGCGCTACAAACTCAGGGCAAGCCTGATGCATGAGGAACATCTTGCAGCATATCACTGGCCTTCTGTTCTATCAGCACTATAACTCTAGAAACAAGGCTCTTAATGAGGAAAGATCAATCCCAACAGGAAAACCTGTGATACCTGACATCAGTAGACAAGCATCCATGCTGTACAAACCACCACCCCCTTGACGCCAGCCCCTGCTTCCAAAAAATAAAATAAAATAAAGTAAGATTGTGTCATTTTCATTCAAAGTTTAAAGACTCGGGATCACTTCATGTAGCATTTAACTATCATTTCAGTCAGGCTTTTGAAGCTGTTTAAGTTCTTTTGTACCCGAGTTGTTTAATGTTACTCAGACAAGGTAAATCAAAGTCTAATAGAGTGGAAAAACAGTAAAGGCAGAAAATAGGTAAAAGATAAATCACACAGGAAGTTTTTCTTTTTTTTCTTTTTTCTTTTTGTTATTATATTCATTGAGATCAAAGTCCTTGTTTCAGCTCTAATTAACAAAAGCTAATGCAGATTGGAGACCTTCTGGCACTGAGCAGAGCCTTGGAGGATACAGTTGAAATCTTCTGAAGATTTAAATAATTAATATGACACCTTGAGCTTCGGATGGGAAAATAAAAAATAAAAAAAACAGAAGAGGGGAAAAAAAAGAGCCCCATGTTCAAGTTTAAGAACAATGCCATTGCCAAGTTTGATACCATTTGTTCTGATGAAAATGAGCTGAGTAGACTGCACTGACTTCATTGTCTGGTACATTGGCAGTTCAGTGGATTGTTTCACCTTTTGTCATGCTAAGGGAGTCTTTTGTGCAGTACTTTGTTACCCCCAAGTCTGCCCCAGTTGAAGGAGGATAGAAAAAGGCAAATCTGCTTTAGGGACTTGGAGGATGGTCATTTAATGGTTTTTAATCCTCTTAATCCACGTAAGAATGGAGATCTCTGAGTGAAAATCCCATCCCAGAAGTCCTTATGATTCAAATGCCTGGCTCAGGAGACTGTCTTTTGAAAAAAAATATAGCAAAATATTCTCCACTACTGTGGCATTGTGGTTTATTTCTCTCTGGTTTTCTGAAGCTGTCTGATGCAATATAAGCAACATGAAACTGAAACCTACTTCAAACCCTGTGAAGTAGGAGAACAGAGAGTGCCCAGTGCCAGTCTGTGTGTTTGGGGTTCTCTGGTGATTCGGCTGGATTTCATAAAAGTGATAAGAACCCTCTTTTCTGATTGTCTCAACTGTATGCAAATCTACCCTAGATTTTGGTGTGCACTAATGCTGTCCCCAAGCTGTTTTCCACTCGAGTATTTTCTAGGTAAATGAAATCCTCTATTGAGATCAAATATAGATTACTTCTAACTACTACATAACTACATACATAACTGCTATGACATAATCATGGCTAACTCTTTCTTCTGAGCTTGTTATTACTTCATAAGACCATGATTTTGCTTCCCTGTCACCATAAAAAATATAAAATCAATATAACTAATTAGATAAACCACTAAAGAGCTGCTAAGAGGCAATTTTCATAAGTAAAATTAAAGATCTGAAGAAAAAATGGGCTTTTCTTGCTCTCAATCTATAGACTTGCCATTGGCCACAAGAAGGTGATTTTAAAATAATTTATCAATTGCATGCACAATGAGGCTTCTTATTTGTTCATATATTTCATCACTCAGTTTTTTAGAACTGGTTAAAGAAAAGGAAAAATACAGTTTCCAACTTGTAAATTACTATGCAACAGATACAGAAAAGAGTAAAAATGACAAAATTTCTTTGAAAAATATGTATTTTGAAATATTGCCTCTACAGAACTTTTAATATAAGTAAAAAGAAAATTATTTTAGCAAAATTACGTTATGAATCAACTCAAAGCATGTGTTAAAAAATTGCTGGTCATTAATGCAATGCTTTCTGTTCCAGTTAGTTCACTGGCTAATGGCTAGTTAGCCATTTCTGAGCATCTATTCTTACATCCCTCCCTTGCCTCTGAAACAACAGACACAACTCCAGCAATGGCTTCCTAAGATTTTAATACAGATTACTGAAAATTCAGCCTGCATAAAACCACAGTGTCTCTGAAGTAATTTCAGCTAGATGTTAATATTGAACTACTCTATTTTGAACTACTCTGTTTCAAGAAAAGCTGGGCATTATTTTGCTTTTTTCTCTACAGAAAAAGGTAGGCTAGTCATGCTGTCTGTGGCATCCCATAAAAACTTTGGCTGTCCATTTGATGAAATTTCTGTGTTTCCATATCAGGTTAAGATCTCATTTGAGATTAAAGGGAAAGTAACTGTTATGTGCAGTTGCAGCCTGGAAAGCCAACAGCATCCTGGGCTGCATCTCAAGAGGCATGACCAGCAGGTTAAGGGAGGTGATTCTGCACCTTTACTCCACTCTGCTGAGACCCCATCTTCAGTGCTGTGTCCAGCTCAGGGGCCCCAACACGAGAAATATCTCTGTTGAAACAAGTCAAGAGGAGATCCACTGAGCTCAACACAGGGCTGGAACACCTCTGCTAATAAAGCAGGCTGAGAGAGTTGGGGTCATTCAGACTGGAGAAGAGAAGGCTCTGGGGAGACCTTTTAGCAGCTCTGCTTTTTAAAGGGAGGCTACAAGGAGAGGGACTTTTCACAAGGGGATGTAGTCATGGGACAAGAGGGAATGGCCTTAAGCTGAAGGAAAGTAAGTTCATATTAGATATTTAGAAGAAATTTTTCTTTGAGGGTGGTGAGACACTGCAACACACTGCCCAGAGTGCTTGTGGACACCCTGAAAGTGTTCAGGGCCAGATTGGATGGGACTCTGAGCAACCTGCTCAGTGGAAGGTGTCCCTGCCCATGGCAGTGAGGTTGGAACTGGGTGATCTGTAAAGTCCCTTCCAACCCAAACCATTATATGATTCTGTAATTCTATGCTATATCAGGGCATTGTCAGTGCTGTATGCTTCCTCATTTTTCTACTATTTTGCAGCTTCCATTGAAACATCACCTTTGCTGGACTGAGCCTCACAGGGGATGTGCTGTCTTTCTTGGATCTCTCATGGTATTGCCTGGAGATGAAGGAGGCACAAAAAAGCAGTCTGGCTCACATTTCCTGACTCACTACATCACAATGATGTGGCTGCAAATGACAAATGTTGGATGAAGATGTGTGCATGAGTAAAAGGTGAATGCTTGTATCAGTGGTGGGAGGTAGGCTGTGATTCCCTAGATGTAGCATAGTACAGGTCATACCGGACTGATAGCAACAAAATTAAGGGCTGAAGTCAAATGGTCAGATGGCTTAATCCTCTTTGGAAAATAGGGTACATGGAAGTTGATTGAGGGAGTTTTTTGTCATTATGGAAAGGAATAATGAGTTGATAGTGAAATATTTTTAAGAGGAAACCGAGAATATAATGCAGACATTAGGGAACTCTAGCACTACTATTATGTGCAGGAAGTAATAAACATGTGGAATAAATTACTTGGAAAGGCTATTGAGAAAAACAATACAAATGACAGACAAAGACACCTAGCTTTTCTAGAGGTAGAAGCAGTCGTGGAATACGAAGGAAATACCTAAGGAGGAGAGAGATGAGCTTCCAGCAGTCAGGTGTGCTGAGCTGAGAGATATCTTCCTTGGTTATAAACCACTTTGTGTTTGCAAGAATGGAGGGGCAGCACTGGCAGTGCCAGCCTGCACACTGTGAGGTGCCCAAACTACCTTGGGCACCGTATTTTCAGGACCAGAGCTGCTCTGGACACACCTTCTGGCCAAACGTTATGTTGAAAAATGACTGTGAAAAGTGACTCTTTACATTTCCAGCCCTTCGTACACCAGACAGTTCTCCCCCAGGAAATTTGCTTTTGTCTCTCTGGCCTCTGGCTCCATCAGTGGGACAGGTCTGGGAACGCCCCCAGGAGGGACCACTCAGGGAGTCAAGAGCATGCACATTTCACACAAAAAAATCCCCATGCTTGAGACAAAAATGGGCGACATCTCTGTCCTCTGTTCTCCCCTCACTGGTGGTGCTAGTGCTGTGGCAGGTGTTGGGGGGTGGAGGTTCAGCATAATCCCCCATGACCCACAGCTCCTGAATAGGCCATGTTTATTTCTGAAGTGAATGCTTTTCTTTTCTTTTGGACTCTGCAGTATTGAGGCCATCCTGCAGCATGGGCTGGTACCAATTTTTTGTTTATGGACTATAATCTCCCCACAATGAGTACATACTTCAGTGTGAGGAAAGCACAATACGACAACAGTTGGTCAACAATCTGATTGATAATTACCTGCTTTAAAAAAATGTTTTCAAATCTATTTTGGAATATCTTGGAGTTTTCCTTGAATAATAACTCTTTTGGAAAGGAATTATTTTTGCTCTCTCTTTCTTCTATGAAAGCCTTCCTCCCGTTAAGGTGATGTAAATTAATAACTACCCCTCTTGGCCCCCAGGATGAGGACACACTTTTTGCAGACTGCTCCTATTCTGCCTAGAAACTGTCATTTTTAATGTGACTTTCCAAAGTTTTTTCAGCAATTCCCATTCCCTACTCACTATGTACTTCATAGAAATGCACATACTGTTCTTCAGACTACTTTATATATATTCAATCATGTGAATCATAAATTTCTTAGTTCTCATGAAGATTGCATGTTTGTCACTATTCCTAATTTTCATATCCTTACCTGACAGGATTCTTTTGGAATGAACAAAATATAGCTACAGCAGAAACATTTTGAGAGATTTTGTGTGGGAGGAGAGAGGGAAAATAAACAGATATCACACACAACACAATAGAATGCAACAAATAAGGGTCTGAATCAAACCACTTTAAAGGACAGAGAGTAACCCCTTATTACCAAACTACAAAGGTTGCAGTAACTCCTTTCCCCGAGGTAGCACTGCTCTCAAGAAAAAGACCCCTAGTAGTATTTTTACAGCCTTTACTTGAAATGTTTTTGAGGGAAAGCTCTGACTTCTAAAGAGTTCTGAAACTGTGTGGTGTCTCAAGATAGATCTTAATGAAATTTGCTGCTATCAAAACTAGACTGCCTAGAATATGGCATAGCCTATTAGGACCGCAATAACAACATTGATTTTAGGGATTTTCCCCTCCCTCCAAATACACTGCACACTTTTTTGATGTATGAAGGGACTGAAGCTTCTTAAAAGATATTTTCAGTGGGATAGTTCTGAAGACTTCAGATAAAATATTTCAACACAGTACCTGCAGGGACAGGAGAAATTGCTTCAGTTCATTTTGCCTTAGTTAGAGTCGTGTTAAATCAACTGCTCTTGGCGTTTGCAGGACTTTGTAGACATTCTTTCAAAAGTGTTTGAAAAGCATCAAATAGATGAAGGTCTTCAAAAGGCACCTATCACATGGGATTGGCATTAGTAATGCTCCAAAGACTGTCCAAAAGGGCCAATACATTATATAAATGAATCAATCTCAGATACTAAGCATGTTCTGTCTGTTACACGATCCATTTGCTGCTAAGAGGATACCTGATACATATCCTGATTACTAGGACACATGAGGGCCTGATTAGCCTGATAGCCTTGAGGGAGATATTGGTATTTGTATGTGACTTTCATGTGCTGGCAGTTTAGTCAGTAATTTGCAAAGGTTTTCCACCAGGAGCAGTGAGAACACCAAGTGAAATGTAAATCAGGCACGGTGACATCCGTTCTCTTCCATCGCCTTTCCTTTTGGTGATGTGTAACATGGCACAGTCCAATATAAGTTGAAAAGAGCAGTATTTCAGTCTGAGCAACTGCAACATAACCTCCACTTCTCAAGATATGCAGAGGCAGGGTTCTTGCCAGCCTCATTCACACAGGCAGCTCCCATTATATTTTAACAGAACTATATTAATAAGGATTTAGTTACTGAAATTCACAAACAACAAAACTTAAATGAGATACCACTGGAAAGTCATATTTGTAGTAGTATAAATTCCTAGAGTCTAAACAAGAGGATATATTTGCTCATCCATACTTGTGTGTGTGTGTGAATGGTATGTGTGTGTGAATGTGATATAGAGAGCTTCTTTAGGTAACCATTGCCTGACCCTGAAATTCACCCCTAGAGCCTGATCCAGCCTCTTCTATGAAAAATCAGTTTAAAAAGCACAGAGGAGAAATATAATCATAGGAGTGTCTCTAAGAGAAATATTGCACCCCAGTGCTGTGGATTTTCCTGATAGACCAGTGTGCCAAACCCAGGTTTTTCACATCATTTTAACCTTGTTATCATTGTGAGAGAAAGCTGTGTAACTGAAATAGAGTGGTGTCTATCCACTTGTAATAAATTTGGTCAGCAGCCTGGAAATTCTGTTGCTTGTGATAAACAATCCTCAAAGTGGCAATTCTTATAAATATGCAGCCCTTGCTGCACAACTTTAACAAAAACTTTTTTTTCCTCTTTGATCACAGACTTAGAGACATTCTTCTTGGTAGGAATCAGTAGATTTATGGCAGGAATGAGTGTGAATCACAGAGTTACCCAAAAGTGCAGTAAAGAGCTTAGATACAATAATATCAGGAGTGGCCTTTAAAATGAGCTATAAGAGTAAGTTAAGATAAAAGATTCACAGAAGTTGATGCACTTTCTCATTAATCCTTATTTTATTTACAGGTTGTTGCTATAGAGATCAGAGAAGCAAGGTATTTTCTTTTGCTGGGAAAGCAAAGACACCTTCATATTTTCTTGTCAATCTCTCTTGCATTTTGGGGCTTTGAAGCAGCTTTGATGGAAGTGTTTTCAGAGGGAAAAAGAGCAGAAGGCAGTCTTCCCATGATGAAAGTACCTGTTGGCAACCTCTAATCTAGGCATGTGGGAAAGTTTAAACTGAAGAGGAAGCAGGTATTTTTTATTTCTGTTCACTTGTTGCTCCTTAGTATATTCAATTCATGTTGAAATTTTCATATATAATCCTAGAATGAGAGTCTAGTTCTTTCTTCACACTCAAGAGCTTTTTTCTGTTTATACAGCTTTTACTAAAAAATTTTATTACTGCTCAAGATGAGACTTTGGGACAAATCACTGGTCCTTTAACTTTTGAAGAATCACAGAAGAATTCAGGTTGGACATTGAAAGCATTTACTCCAGACTTTGCCCAAAGCAGGGCCAGCTCTAGGGTCAGTCCAGGCTACTCAAATCTTTGTCTACTTGGGTTTTGAAAACCTCTGGGGATGGTATAGCCTTTCAGGGAAACTTGGTCTGCTGCCTGACTTACCACGGGGAAAAACTCCATGGGTACACCCTGAACAAATCTTTTTTGCTACTATTTTCCCCATGATCTTTTATCCTCTCCCAATGTGTCACTATGAACAATTCAATCCCATCTTCTTGACCACCTGTAGGCACTGATAGCCAGTGGTATTAGTAGTTATCTCAGCCCAGCTCCTCACAGGACAAACGCTGCAGTCCCCAGCATGTCTTCCCTTGAGGCCACTCCAGTTTTTCCATGTCTGTCCTCTGCTGGGAAGACCAACACTGGGTATTGATTGTAGATATGGTCCAATGTCACTGTTCATACAACTCAGAGGGCTGTCAACCTTGTGTCTGCTAAGAAGCACTCTGGCTCTGAGTTTGTTCTCCACAGGATTCTTCAGTTCTTTTCAGCAAAGATGTTCCTCAGCAGTCATTCTTGACATATTTGTCATTGTGTGACTAGTCCTGTGCTCCCACATTTTTTCTTTCCAGCTTGTGCTGAGCTCTCCTTCATCACATCTTGCAATGTCAGTAAACAGTCTTCTTCAAACCTCAAACCAACTGCCCACATTAATCTCTGTTTCTTCTTTCTCTTGAAGGTGAGCTATGCATTTTTGTAGTGTTGTAGGCCACAATGATTTGAAACAAAAGCCTTCATCTGCAATACCTTATGACAAGACTTTTACTCAATTGATGTGTGCACTTGATATAGTGTAACCATCTGACCCATCCACTTAATTTACTTCCAAGACTACAGGCATTTTTATAAAGTGCTTTTTATTTAAGTCCTTTATTTCTGTATCTGGCTTGAGTTATTCATCCTCTGTAGGCATATTACTGACCAAATCTCACTGTGATGTCCTCACAGACTACCTGGTCAGGTAGAGTTATGCTCCACCAAAAAATTAGAGACTGTGAGCTCCTCAGCACAGTGGAGTTTTCTCAAGAGACAAAGTCAGTTCTTACAGCAGCTCCATCTTCCCATTTCTTCACTCCTGGAAGTACAGCATCAAAGATGGGAAAGAGAAAAGGTGTCAGTTCCTACTCACCTGCCTTCTCAGGCTTGCACTGTTAGTATAATACCTGCCTGGAAATGCAGAGCAGGGGAGACACTGCCTTTCTGCCACAGGAGCCACTGGATCTGCAGCCTCCTGTATGAACATGAAAGAAGCTGGCAGTAACAATGCTTTGTGCTGCTCTGTGGTGGGGCTGGGTGTCACCCAAAGACTGCCAGATAAGGGCTTGTCACTGTTAGTGTGTCTGGCATAATGAGTCAAGTGCATTTAGTATTTCTGAACAGAGAACTGCTCTGGGTAAAAAGCCAATGGACTTTTCATGCTGAGAGTCCAGCAGGCAGCTGTGAATCAGGTTTCAGCTTTTATTTCTTTATCAATTAATGTCCTAAATGCTAGAGGAAAAGAGTGTCTAACAGAAGATATTAACATGTTCCTTAGTCCCTTAGAAAATTTAAAAATATTTCTTCTTTTTACTGTTGTAATCTTTACCACTCTCATGACAGTTCTGCTTCTTCAGAGATTTTTAAACTTCCTATCAGACAGAAACCCTCTCTTTTATTAAAATTTCATCCCTGGGAAATTGCTGCTTGCCAAATAGATGCACTTAGGAAAGAGGGTGCAATTCTGGCATTTCTCTGCACCTTGGATAAGGTCTTATTCTTTTTGCTCTTCCTAGACTTCCAGAGTCAAAGTTTTGATTGGCCATTTGTATCATCGACACAGAATGACTTCTGTTTCATCCATACATCAGAACCTTTGCAACTTCTGACAATCAGGCCCCTGCTGAAAAATGTCTGGGATAAGAAGAGCTGAAGAAAACATAGAGGGTTTGTGTTGGGGGTTGAGTGTTTTTCTGTTACTGTGTCAATTGAAAGAATTTTTCCCATTATCATGCCAATGGAGCTGGCTACACCCAGGGTGTCTGATGAGTCCAGACAAAAGGGGTGGGTGGGGACGGCCCCGGAGGGGCCTCTGAGGCTTCCGGGAGGGCACTCGCATTTTCAGCGAGCTCGGAGCAGGACGCCCGGGATCATTCAGCCACGCGGCCGAGCACAGCAGAGCCAGACCCTCTGCAATCACCTGCCCTGCATCTGCCCCGTTTCCAGCCTCCTGCCTCTGCGGACACAGCTGATCCCCCGGACACACACGGTGAGCGAGGAGCCGCCGCCCTCGGTGAGGGTGAGCCCGTTCCCGCCCGGGACCGGCGTGGCCGCTGCCGCCCCACCCCCCCGCTCCTTCCTGCCTCCGTTCCCGTCTGCCCTCTGGCAAATCCGGGCTCTGGACTAAGCACAGAGACAGCGTGCTTGCATCTAAAGGGACTGACACCGAGTTATCTATTTCGTTCTGTTAGCAATATTAACTGTTATTGTTTTCTGTTTGTACAGTTAGATATATCAGTAAAAGAGCTGTTATTCCCACCCCCTTATCTCTGCCTCAGAGTCCTTGATTCAAACAATTATAATACTTGGGGGGAGAGTGGAACCAAAATCTCTATCCCAAAGGGAAACTTCTGCCCTTACTGGCAGACACCTCTCCTTTCAAACAAGGACAGTTTGGTGGTTCAGTCTTCAACCAAAAAAACAAAACAAAACAAAACAAAAAGATAAAACCCAAAAAGTTGAGAGGTGAAAAAAATAATCAAATCTCTGCAATGTTTTACCAGATAAAAAGTCTCTCTGTCATAGTTACGACTGTCGCTTGAAATGACCTTTTAAAACTGTGATGGTTCAGAGAAAAAAGGAAAAGTGTATTCTTCTAGATTGCGAATATCATCAAAATGTTAGTCAGTCTTTGGATTTGAAAAAAAATTGTTATCTTTGTCACTTTGCTTGAAATGTTGAAGATGGGAAAGTATTGAAAATACTGCATTTTATAAGGCTTTGAGATTTGAAACAGAAGAAGAAAACAGAGTTGAGGAGTTTGCAATGGTTTGTGGTTTGATTGATCACTTTTTCTCTATAACATTCATTAATGACTGTACTATTCCCATAAATTCTTCCTTTGACCTTTCTGCTAAAGTATGATGACAAAATGACAAGTGCATTTCTTATAGCTTTTGGACCGAGAGCAGATTATGTATTATCCCTCGAGAGACTGGGCTAGCATTGTTCCAAATGTTCTTCTTTCATGTGGTAGCCTAAATCCTTTATTCTCCATGTCTCAGGATCCACGTTAAATGTTGGTCCAAAGGGTGGGTTTTTGATTAATTTTACGTTGCATGTATTTCCTTTTTTGATTACATTGTCTTATGGGTTCATGAATCTTTCTAAGTTAATTGTAAGTTTCATGAAGAAATCCACCAAAAGGTCCGTCTTGGATTCTGCGTGCAAAAGAAAAAATAAATTTGAAATTACTACAATGGTTGTTCTTATGTTTTATGCTAAAAGTTAGCTTAAAATCAATTGGAGTCATGTTCTTTCAAGGAAAAAGATACCTTTGATCTCATAGCTTTCACAAATCATGAGGTGCCTGATGGAAGTGTGCATGATGGAAATGGAGACATACTAATAAATGATGGTGCTGTTGCAGTTGTAAATTGTTGTTGCAAACATGAGTTCTTATGCAAATGGAACTGTTGATGCTTTTCATGCTTGCTGGGTATGGTTTTAGAGCTATCTGAGTGCTGTGAATGCTGCAGGCTTGTCTAGGTGGCCATAGCCATGACTGTGCATTCATTACATATGTGGTACCTGGTACCCCATGCACCCTGATTTGCACAGCCAATGCTTTGGAGCAGGGAGATTTGGAGCCTGGGAGAGCAGTGCCAAAGCAGACCAGGTCAGAAGGTGGGTCAGAGCCCACTAGCCCAAGGGAAAATGTTTACTCAGCCTAGAAGATCTGCTTGCTGGATGCCCTGCTGCATTTGTTGCTGTGGCAGACTGATCTGCCCATCCTTTCCTTCTGCTAGGAAAAAAGTGAACAAAAAAGGCTGGAAAGTTTACAGTGAGTCTTTGATTTACTTATAATTTAAAAGCAGTTAATTTAGGTTGTTGAGATATGAAGATACACTGGCCACACTAAAAGTTACAGGTGGTGACTCACCATGTGGTAATGAGATGATTTTTGGTATTGCTTTGGTATCTGTCATTGATGCTATGGACAATGCTGTATAAAGTAGGTAATGATGTACAGAATGGATTTCTTATGAAGAACTTAAAAAAAAAGAAAGACAGAACTTCAGATGGATTTGTGGTCAGATGTGACAACGGTGCTGTTAGTTTACCTGAGCTGAAAGCTTCACTGATTTTTGTTGAGGAGAAACATCAGTGCTGCCAAGAGCATTAAGTATTAGAAAAGACGTCAGAAAGTGACATGTTGGTGGCTGATGCCTTAATAGATCTGTCAAGGCAACACTGGACCAAAAGTGGGAACTGATCTTTTTAGGGTCCTAGTAACAATGCCAGTATTTTGATGTTGTTCCCTTCAGTGATGAAAATGGTATTTTCAGGTACAAGCTTGAGCGATTCAGTAACAACAAAGTAATGTACACAAATGCTGGAGATTTTCTATTAGAATGAAAATGGAATTGCAGAATTTTCAGCTGGAAATTAAACATACAGTGGTGGAAGTTTTTGAAGCCACTACATTAGTTCTGGTTTGGCTGGTACCTATTCCAAAGACATGAACAGAGACAAGAAATATAGGTGGGAAGTTGAAACAATTTTTCTTGTCCAGTGAATTCAACTCTGTCCAGAACTTGCACAATATGTTGTTGTAAAGTGGCAGAAAACAATTTGTTGTTATCTACCTCTAAGCAGCTTTCAGATTTGCATGGTAAATTATGTACAAGATAGACAAAAACTGTAAATTACTTCAAAGATAGACAAAAACTGTAAATTACTTCAAAGATACCTCATGGCTGCAGCACCTACAATAGGAAGTTTGCATTGTTGGCTCCAAGACTAATAAAATGTGTCTGACAAAACTGTGGTGGGTATAACTTCTGGTTTTGCTTACTAAACTCATTGGTAGGACATTGATAAAAATTTTACAAATACAGAAACATGTGAGAGCATTATTCATAGTAACCCTTTTATTAGCAGACACAGAGGTCCTGGAAGATGATAACCAACAACTTCCAGGAAAAATGTCCTTCCAGATATCACCTATCAAGAGTGCTAAAATCAAGACACCACATTAAACATAATATGATTTCTAAAAGTCACCATTCATGGATATTTTAATTTGCTTTGTGAAATATAGCCATTGTTTTTGTTTTGATTGTCAGCTTTTCCATCCTGAGTGCTCGAAACTTCCTTTATTTGAATTAAAGTTCAAATTTCTCTATAAGCTGTTGATTTCTCAAGTTGAAACTTTAAATAAAGTGCTTTAAGTAAAGCTTGCACTGAGATATCAAGAGCTGATAACACTGAGATCTATAAGAGCAAGTGCTATTCCTTTCTTGGGCATTCACTTATTGATGGAAAGATGATCCTTAGAAGTCAGTTTCAGTCTGGAAGAGTTCAGAGGGGACAGGCTAATAGCAATAATAGTGATGACATAACATGAAGTCAAAAAGGGATGCCAGTGATGCAGAGGGGAATTAGTTCAGAGCTAAATTAATTTTCTATGTTGGCTGTGTCCGTGGTTACTTGCAACAACCTACAAACTTTTATTTTGTTTTGTTTTGTTGTTGTTGTGGTTTTTTTTTTTTTAAATTTGGTCTTCTAGTATGGTGGATCCACTACAAAAGTGAATTTTGAAGAGGATTTAAGACTGAGGTGCCAGAGATGTATTTTCTATGATTTCTGCTGTTGTTGAGTGTTCTCTTGAATATATAATTTTTAATGGACATTTCTGTTAATAACTGCATTCAGGTCTTCCTTGAAACAACCCCCTGAAAATTCTGGAGTTCTTACTGTCAGGAAAACATTCAGAATCATTAGTAAATATTTTTTCATTCTTTTTCAGCTGAAATAAGACTGTGAAAAATAAAACCACAGGGTCTCCTTTAGGACAAACTCACACGTTAAAAATTTTCTTTGTCTCCTCAAATGTGGTGTATCAAAAACTAGTCCAAGTCAGATTTCTGACATCAGATTTCTGGCCTCACTTCAAATACTATAAAGCTACAGGCTACATTGTTATTTTGGTTATGTGTTGGCTCCAAGGGAGCTTCTCCACTTGCAGTATCTAATTGAATTGCTCCACAGATCACTCTGTAATTGGTTCCTTTGGATGCTGTCTCTACTGAGAGTTCTGGACACACCTGGGGTCATTCTGCAATCACCTGTGTGCACCCTGGCTTTGGCCAACAGCAGCTGGCCCTGGCCATGGTGACCACGTGGAGGACACCCAGGGACATGAGCCAGGAGAGAGCCAAGTGCCACATCTGGACCACTGAGGGACCACAATGTCAGGAGTTATCGTGGTGGATTCTGAGGTCTGACCCTATAACTCTGGAGGGGTAAGCCAAAACCTTCCTGACCAGCAAGGGCAGTTTTATGTGGGATGCACTTGTCAGAGAAACTGTGGTAGAAGTGCTTCTTACCTTAGATGTGTCTCTAATTAGCAAAGGTGTTGGAACTACTAAGGGAAAAGATGGAAACAGTGTCAGGGATCAGTGTGATTCCTACAGGCTGTGAATGTCCAGGTGACAACTGAGTTACTTGTGTTCAAGGCCACTGAAATATTTCACAGTTAGGAGGAAAATGTTGCCTTAGCCAGCAAGTCTTGCATCTCAAAATTATGAACTTTAGGCTTATACCTGGCATTTAAGATTTTTGAATTTGCAATTCATGCTCTTCTACATATTATTTCTATCCTTCAAGAGTAAAGAAAGGTTTTCTGATGTTTAGCTTGCCAACGTTTCTCAAGTTTGCATGAACCAGTTATGTGGAATTGACTTTGAAGAAAGCTGAAATGAAGAAACTCTTGGCACATGCAGAAAAGGTTAGTCCTGCCAAGTGTTGGTTTATTGCTTCAGCAACAGCTGAGTTTTGGTGCTCAGACAGTGACTTCCTTAATTTCACCCACTTGACTTTAAAACAGCAGCATGTACTTGTTTAAGGACTATTTTAATTAAAGTTGATTGTTTACATATATTATAATTAGGGCTAAATATAAAGTAATATTTTCAGTCTTAAATGACAAGATGAAAATGTTGAGTCTTTAAAATGCAATAGAAACAAAAGTGGGGCATTTTTTGCATGTTTTTGAATCGATCTTGTTACCAAGAAGGAGATTAGTAGTGCATACAAGATGTGGTACTTTTACAGTGAGCTGGACAGCCAATTTGCCCCCAGTCAGCTGACCTTAAGAGCCAGGCTGGTTTTTTTCCCCCTCTGAGGACAGAGGTACGCTTCAAGGAAGCAAGGCCCATGTTTCAAGGTAAGGGAGTAAATACCTGGCTGACAGTGTACCTGGAGTGGTCCAAGGCTCCCAGAGATGTTTCTCTGGCTTTGAAAAAAGCTAAAAACTGTCCTCCTCTCATTTTTTATCTCTCCTAAGGATGCCAGCATAAAAATCATAGAATTGTTCAGGTTGGAAAACACCTCTAAGATCTTTTGAGTCCAACTGTTAATCCAGCACATGTTAAACCACATCCCCAAGTGTCACATCTGCATGGCTTTTGAGCCACCTCCAGGAATGGTGACTCAACCACCTCTTTTGGCAGTTCCAATGCCAGAAAACCCTGCCATTAGAGTTCATTGGTAAAAATGGAAATTTCTGAACATTCACTCCTTCCACAGAACTGACTATGTGTAGTTTTAAGCATGTTTTGCCAAAGTTAACTTTGAGTCAGATGCTTTTATGGTGGTGGAAGATGACTAGTTTTAATAAGTCAAATGGTCTGGGTGACCCTGAGATTGGCCCAGCACAGCAAGATTCCATGGGGCAAAGCACTTGCCTGGTACAAGGAGGATTTGCTGTAGACCAGCACAGGGAAGAATAACAGAGTGGAGGCAGATAAGAAAACACTTGGCTAAACCATCAGCTTCCTTTGGCTACAGGAAGAAACCCTAAGGAGAAGCCCTGACCATGGAGGCTGCTGGTTATGAGCCTAAGGAGAGGACCCATAGCAACATTCCCACCTTCTGTTGGTGGTGGGTGACATCAGGTAACAACAGGACTGCTGCAGAAGCACAACAAAACACAAATGAATGGTGGTGAAAAGCAGGCAGTGTCCCAGAAATGTTGGGGTGCTGGTGTGGTATCAGTGGTATGAACACGTGCCCATGATCAGCACTAAAACAGGAGGAACACAAAGCTCAGGGGCAGCCTCCCTACCCTCCAAGGATTTTATTTATTCATTTATTTGGCAAAGATGAATTTGGCAATTTGCCATGGTCAGCTCAAGCTCAGTAAAGCCAGGGAAGGAGCAGGAAAAAGCAGGACAGGCAGGTGTGAAGTGCTGTGCACTCATCCATTACTGCATCTGGGGATGATGTGATTTCCAGGGAAAGAAAGAGAACCTGTGTCAGCTCCAAAGTCCCAAACATCACAGGTCTGCCAGGGCCACCATGCCAGGCATTATGGACACATCACTCTGGCTGTAGCAAGTCAGTAGGTGGTGGCACACAAATCAAGCCAATAAAAGTTGTTAGGAGAAAATATTCAGTAATTTGCATCAAGCTGGGAGAGGTCTGCAGGGAGGAAGTGTTTAGAGGAGGAGTGGTGCAATCAGTCTGTAGGTGCCTGGATATGGTGCTAGCTGCAGCTGAAGTGCTGGTTTCTTATTAGGAAATTGGCTCAACTTTACAAGCTCAGAGCCTTTTCTGTAATTTCCCCAGTGTGCAGTACAGGACATAGCAATCACCTCAGTGCCTTCCTCATGTGAGTTTCTGCAAATGTCCCATTACGTTTCTCATGTACTTTTCAGGGTAGTGCCAGTAATTTCTTCAGTCAGAACAGACCTTCCCTCTATTACAGTGAGATGAGGAGATTTCCTTTATGCATATTTTTGTTAGTCCAGTTTTGGGGGGCACCCAGGCTTGAAAAGAGGTAAAAGCTTTAATGAGTGCTAGAGCTGTCTGGCTGATTTTAAGAGGTTTGTAAAGCTTTAATCCTTCAGCTAGACACTTAAGGCATACTTCTGTCATACTCTATAAGCTGTGAACTGAGGGAGCTTTGTTGAGTGGGGTAGGAGAAAAGACAACTGAAGCTCACATCACTCTGATCTTGCTTCACAAAACCAAGAAATCTAGGGCTGTTATGGCTGTGTGCCTGCTGATTAATGGCTTATCTTTTCCAGGTGCTGGGGACTTGGGGAATATGAAACCTCTCACAGACCATTTACCCCAGTGATTCTACTGCTTACTTGCATTTATAATGTTGATGGTGCTGAGAGCTATTGTAGTATTCATTAAAGGAAGTGTGCCAACTAGATTACAGTGAATTTTGAAGCAACCACTTGTCTGACACCTTTTCCTTTCAGATCTGTTTATTTGCAGAATAGCAGTACTTTTGTTTTTCCAGAAACTTCGATCATATGGTGCAGGTTTCCTTTTCCTGTGTCTTTCTTTACATGTGCTGCCCATGGCCTGTTTTCTTTCTGGTTAGGCTCTGCTGCTGCCATTTAATTTCAAACCCTTTTTGGTGAACCTAGGGAAAGGAAGCTTGATGCCAAGAGTGCCATAAAGCTGAGACCAACAACTGTGAATGCACAAAAAAAACAGGCTGGGGAAATGAGGATCTTTCTTTTGATTTTGCACTGCAATCTTTTAGAACAGCCATATTAATAATAAGCCCCACATATGAACTTGACAGGATTCTTTTAATTACACAGGATGTACTCGAATCTGTACAATATTAAAGCAAATATCCAAGACCTTACAAATTATCATGGTCCAGCCACCAAAAGGATGCATAGATCAATGGCAAAGAGCAACTCAGTAAATTGCAGGGGAGAGCAAACTTAGATGGGCTGTTAAAGCAAAGAAAACAGATACAAAAAGAGCAAATAAATAGTTATTCAAGAATGTAAAAACTTCTAACCCTGAAGTTTTCTTTTTTGATCACCTAAAAATATTGTGAAGAAGGATGAAGGTACAGTAATTTATCAGTGAGGGTCGCTATTTCACACACAAGGGATTGCTGTAAAAAAAAAAAAAAAAACATTGAAGAGGTAATGAAAGCATAAAACAAACAGGGATTTAAGTTAACATCACTGACAGATGCAAGAAGGTAAGGCAGCTCATTAAGTGAGGTAAACAAGACCATCCATGTTCTGCCCTAATGCAGTCAAAATGTTTTTTAAGAGATCCCTTATTATTGTTGCTCTCTATAGCATAGTGCCTGGCTTCTCCTCCAAGGAACTGGGGTGAAGGCTGGATTGCCAACTCACAGAGGTTTTGAGTCAAGGAAACTAGTTTAAACTTGGTGCATGCGAAGAAAGTTGCAATATCTGTCTGAAAAGATGGCAGAAATTATAATGAAGAAAAAGAGGGTTTGGTTGCCTTCTTAAATGAAGTGAGGTATCCAATGTTTTCCTCAGTTCATCAATACTTAACACATTTAACTCTTGCTCTCTCTATTACTCCATAATCAATAAAATGGAGAGGGAAAAAAGAGAAGAGAAAGTGAAACAGGGAGAGAGGGAGAATAAAGTTACAAATTACCTGTTCAAACTTAAGATTGAGCACTTTGCAAATTGTAAAAATGCAATATATTTCACCTAAAAATATTTTTCAGTTTTCTATTTTTTTGTGGAAAAAATATTAGCTTTCATACAATGCTGATTACCTGTCTGAGGACGTACATCTTTTCTGTCATCATTACCTTTGCTAAAATTGTACAAGCAATTAAATAACATGTGGGAGTCTTTCTGAATACTTCTGCTTTATGAGTCACTGCTAATAATATCTTTGCAATAGAGAATGTAATCTGCTTTGCCCTCAGTTCCTCAGAACTGTGACCTGTGTAATCTGCTTTCTGGAAGTTACAAATTCATAATTAGCTTTGCAGAAAACAAAAGAACAAAACACAATGAGCCAGAAAACAACCTGTGGCCTACAAAAAGAACCAAAGTTTGTTTTTGAGCAGCAGATCATCTGCTTGGGGCTCATGAGGCATATACCCATGCAACTGGGAAACTGTGGTGGGTTCAGAAGTGATTGTGAACATGGGGTACTCCCACTCCACTTCCAGCTAACAGCCTGTAGAGCCATGACTGTGGATGATGAGGCCTGAGTAACACAAAGCTCCATTGCTGGCATGTACCTGCTCCAAAAAGCACATTTCAGATATGCCCAGCTCATGCACATTAGCAGGCTGGCTGTACACCCTTCACATGTAATTCACAGGCAGCCCCTGGGCTGAGGACACAGACAAACCAGGAGAGGGATGGGCACACATCTCAGGAGTAGTCTGGTTGTTAATCCATGCTCTCCAATAGTCTGGGTGTTAATCCATGCTCTCCAATCCATGGCAGTGCTGGCTGAGAATCTGCAAAAGGAAGTGCTGCTCTGTGAAAATGGGGCAGTGCATGGACTGCAGAGACAATCAAATCTGAAGTCTAGTCTTTTCCTCTTTTCCTCATTTCTCAAGAATAAAGCATAGATGTAGAAGAGTGACTTATGCCCCAAGATCTACTACTTTGCACTTTTTCATCTCCAGCCCTTGGTGTCACTGGGCTTGCTGTATTAGCCTACTGCTTTATTAGCACTGTAAATGTTCTTTCCAGTTCCTCTGTTACATTCACACTCTTCTTCAGTGAAACCATTTCTTAATGTAAAGGCTTGATCATCTTTCTTTTTTTTCTTTTTTTTTTTTTTTTCCATCCCTGGGGTTGTTTTCTAAGTCCTAAAACTTGGTATTTTGAGGGTCTTTGCATGATCACACTTGGGATTTAATTGTAGAATCATAGAGATATGAAATTGGATATGACTTCACTTCCTGCATAAGCCCCTTCTGTCCCAGTGATACTGTTAATTGAGTTACACATCCATGATGTCTATCCTGAAGTCTGGTTGCAGTACCAGTAATTCAGACAAGGATCAAACAATATTTTTCTTCCAAGGAAATATCATATAGATTTCCTACATATACTTTTGGAAAGATTGAAAATATATTAAACATGCAGCACATATTTTTATATTTTTTCATCCATCAATTTTATTCTTATTCAGTGTGAAAACTGTCAGGCTGATACTTAGATTAATCTTCCAGACTGCACACATCACCTGTAAATCACTCTGCTTCAATAGGGAAACCACTGGCTTGTGGAGCACTGGGGAGTATTTTTTATGGGCCTCCTTTTGCCTGGATGCAGTAATGTGCCTGTCTCATCAGAGGCACACAGAGAGGCTCTGATCAAGGAAGTCCTGCTGAGGGTGTGGATGGGAGCACTCGGGGGACAAGGAGGTCTCACTTCCTGCTGCAATGTCTGATTATGTGAAAAAGACCTGGCACAGAGAAATCATAATTGATGGACCCCATGAAACTGGGGGAGACTCAAGTTGGTGACAAGCACAGAGTATTTGTGACTCTTTACTTTCAATGAATATTACAGAATGAATTAATTGTTCTGCATATTTTGAAAAGATATGACAGTAACCCATACAACTTTGATCCTAAAGACTCATCACTTTGTACAGGAAAAACATCAGCCTGTTTAACTCAACTGTCACAAAAGAGGAGCTGTTCCCATGCTTTAACTTAATGTGTTTTCTTCTTTTAATTAATTTGAGAAGCTATTCCATAGTGTCAGTGCTTTCAACTAGTGCTCACTAAGAGTCTGTTTCTATGTTATTAGAGAATATGTCACTCAGGTAGCCCATCTATAATTTTACTCTCAGTGTTTACAGCCTGTAGAAATTTGTATACCCTTTATATTCATGCTCCTGCTACCACTTTCCAGTAAAATTCTCCAATTTCTATATCTGGCTCTGTCAATCTTCATCAAGGACACTGATTTCCATGATGTTTAAACTATTTTTTTGCAGGGGAAAATGTTTTCTGTGGTCATCTTGTGTGTTTACTTCAGGATGTATTTGAGTACCAGATTTCATTTTTATTAAACATCATCACTAATATAAAACAATATCTAGGTCCTTTTATTTAATGGTAGAGGCTGTAGAGGGACTGTCCACATGAAACAACCAGGCAATTTTCCAACCTAGTTGTTTGAGCCACATAGCAAAGTCAGTATCTCAGTGCATTGCTGGAAGTGGGGATCATCTTCATGTCTGGGCATATTCTAGCAGTTCAGTGATATATTTGACCGATCTGCTTTTATTCTACTTATTTTGGATCAAGGGTTTGTGAGAAATTGTTGAAAACCTTCAGAAATTTAGATTTATGTATTAGCAATATCTGAGGCCAAAAGTAACAAGACAGAATAAAAAAATAGCAATAAAAAAAGAATGTGAGGAAAGAGATGTTGCACAAGCATGAAAACAAGAGTAGGTATTTGTTTCTATGTTGGCACTTAAAATTCATGAAGAAAACCTGGGCAGGACATCACCATATGTGGGCTTGCCCACTGCTGTTTAGCCAGATGATATTTGCCCTGGTGAGCACCACTCTAAGAGAAAATATCCATTTTGTTTGTTTGTTCCTGAGCTCCATTAGATGCTGTGAGCCCCCAGCTGGACCCCCACACATGGTGGGAATACTCAGTAATAGCAAAAGCATTCTCCAGCCATACAGCTCTCTTTCTTTGGAAGCTTTTGGTTTTCTCCTTACTCAGAAAGATAAGAAAACTTTTCTGCTTATATTTTCTTTAGGTAATTACCTCAGTTCACATATTGTTAAAAAAGTTAAAAAACCACAGCCCTGTCTCCGTGCTTGTGATGTGAAGACAAAGAACTCTTAAATTAAAAGCTATTAAAAGCAGTGAAAAAGTCAGAGCAAAAACTAACTCAGAAACTGTTAGGGTGGGGGTTTGGGGTTTTTTTTTCCTGAGTAGATAAAGCCTACATCAAAAAGGCCTTTAAATTAGTATTAAACTTCATTTCATATCCTTCTGACTGGGCAATGAATGAATGAGAGGTGAAAGGGGGAGATGGAGAAGGACTTCAGTGACAGGAAGGGGATAGAAAGAAGAGGATAAGTATGAATTCAGAAATGGGAAAGGGGAGCAGAAAAGCAGAAGGAAAATAGAGTGGTTTTGCCACAGTACACCCATCACTGTTGCATAGGTGAGAGAATTTTGCAGTGAAGAGTCACCTCCATAGATTGAGATTTTACAACAAAGATGTAGGCAAAGGCAGGAGTCTCTGAATGCACAGTGTTCCCCCACAAGGGGAAAATGTGGTTTTCCTCAGGTCTGTGTGCAACCTGGGTATTCTCTGTGAATTATCCAAATATCCACAGCAAATTGTCATGGAGGCTTTGGAGTCCAAATAAGCATGTGATTGTCATAGGAGTGCCTGGGATATACATGGAGTTGTAGAAATACCTTCAGGGCTGGTGTGAAGAAAATGCTTATTAGAAGCAAGAGATGATCATCTGAACTTCATGCTGTTTGAGAAGGGAAGCAAGGTTTTTCATGAAACACATACTAATAAAAAGAAAGATGGATTTGAATTGCTCCTGGTCTTAGTATGAAGAATTTTTGCTCCGTGAGACAGTTTTGGATGGTCATGATGAGCTGGAGATCCCACAACTGAGTTTATTGCTGAGCTCTGGAAGGACAGGTAATGAATGAGACAGGACTAGGAAAAGTGAGTCAGGTTTGGTCTGCAGGGGCTGGGCTCATACACCTGCACACTCACCCACATGCACACACATAAACACAAAAAGCAGTGGGACTCAGCTGAGGGTGATGCAAGAGCATGCAGAGGCTCCAGGGCTGGGGGTGAAGTTTGGCTGAGATGGATTTGCTGGGGCAGGGTGTGTGCTTAGAGCATACTGCCATCATGAATATTTATTGAGTCAACCCCCTCATACCTCGGTGTGCTGGCAATCATCCTCTTACATCCACAATTTACACCCTCCTGCCACTGACTGCACATGAGCTGAGACCCCATTTGGCAAATTTCTTTTGAAATTTTGATTTATATGCTTCTAAAAAATCTTTATTACACTTCTCCCTTCCAGACAATTTACTTTGTTCAATATGTTTGGTTGTTGGGTCGAGGTTTTTTTTTTTAAGTTTAATTCCTACTTTCCATTTTTCAGTATTTATTATGCTACATTCCCATGGGGCTGTGACTGGCAGGTGGGTCACAATATACATAACTGATAGGCCCATCTGTCTTCCTTTTGCTGCATGCTACCCCCTCTTTGTCTTTCTTTCTTTCTTTCTTTCTTTCTTTCTTTCTTTCTTTCTTTCTTTCTTTCTTTCTTTCTTTCTTTCTTTCTTTCTTTCTTTCTTTCTTTCTTTCTTTCTTTCTTTCTTTCTTTCTTTCTTTCTTTCTTTCTTTCTTTCTTTCTTTCTTTCTTTCTTTCTTTCTTTCTTTCTTTCTTTCTTTCTTTCTCTCTCTTCTCTTTCTTTGCTTTCTTTTTCTCATAAACAGCCAACAGTAGGTGCAGTCCTATGTGAGGATGAACAGACAGGTAGCACCAGCCTGCAAGAAAGCTATCAGTAAATGAAGGGGGTTTAGTCACTTCACAGTAGGTTATGAAAGCAGATCATTTTGTAATGGCTTGCATTATTTCTCCTCAATATTTACAATTTTTATCTTCTATGACACAGAATAGAAAAGAACTGTTGCTTTGAGAAAAATGAGAGAAATGTCCTAATTTTCCGTTCCTTTGTTGTGTGTTATCTTGGTTTTTATCCTCCAGCAAGAGCTTCTGCTTTTCTTAAGATCCCTAGTACTAAGGATTCCAGTGCTTGGGGAAAAAAAATAGATGCTAATACACTCTGAAAAAGCAATCAGCTCTGAAAAGTCCACTGGATTCTGTTCTCAGTAATGCTCTCCCACCTGAGATCTTGGGACCTCTCAGCTTGGTTATGTGCCTGGTTTTAATTTTAGTGAAGAAAAGTGAAACTTCCGAGCCCTGCCAGAGCTGCTGCTGGTGGTGGAATGCAAGTGAGAGCTGGCAGATCCAGGGGCCAGCCTGTACCAGGGACCCTGGTGCTGCAGCCCAGCAGGGATGGGGGGGTGCCCTGGTGTGTGACAGAGCTCCCAGAGGGAAAACACAGCAAACTCCTCCTGCCCTGCAAGGCCAGATGCTTGTGAGTTGTGCAATGAGGGAAACCTGCTTCCCAGCATCAGTACAGAAACTAAGGGATGGCAGGCAGCACAGCTGAGTGGGAATCTGGCCTCTGACGCTCTGAACCTCTATCCAGCACTCTGTGAAGGTGCTGAATCAATGGGATGATGCTCAAATCCCTTTAGGAGCAAAACTCACCATCCATAGCTGAATGGCAGAGGGCCATTTTTCACACTCTTCTTTTTTCTCTGCATATTTTGCTTTGTGGCACTTTCCACCCACTTTTTCTTACCTTGCTGCTCATTTTAACTTGCATTGTTTATTGCTGCTTTACTCAGCAGCAGCCAAAAACTGAAAATGGAGTCATCCCACATTTTTTCAGCTCATACTAAAAAAAAAAAAAAAATAGCAACAAAAAAATCCAGCGGCCTGTCTTTAACCTTTGGTAACCCTGACATTCTTTGCACTAAAGTGTCTGATATTAAAGCAGATTGCTTTCATGCCTACATAAGTAATATCATATGCTTCACATCAGGCTATGCTCAGGCTAGCTGAATTCCCACTGTATTATTGCCTGTGAATGTACACTCCATGCATACTAAGAATGGTCTATCTGAACCAGCTTGCCTTTCAACTTTTTGAAAAGGAGTTTTATTGGTTTGTTGGAGAACTATGGCAGAGGAATATAGTTCCATGAATGATGGTAATGCTTGTGTCTATCAGTGCTTGGCAAGTTGCACCAGAGAGGTAGAGCTGAGAAGAGAAACAACCTTAAAAGCCTGTTAGAATTACTGAAGAAATGGTGTTCTTCCTCCCCCCACAGCTGTTAACCAAGATCATGCCTGATCTTGGTGTAGTTAAAGAAGTACTTAAGAGGACTTCTATTTATTTATTAATTTTTTTTTTTTTTTTTTTTTTTTTTGGTAAGCAATATGTTTGGACCTTTATATTCTTTTTCTGCTGGGTTTTTTCATTTCCCTTTAGACAGTAGGTGTTAAAAGGAAATCCATCAGAAAGAAGAACTTTAAGCCAGTATGATTTACTGGCATTGTCAGGTGGTCCATATCTGTAAGAGAATTCTTTTCAGGCCTGCCAGTGCTGCCTCTCAGCTCTTCATCTTGCTTCAAACACTTCTCCTTGAGGTCTATCTCTGTTTCTCACTTGCTTTGATAGACAATTTCCAGTGTTAGAGTGTTTTGTGGGAGACAAAAACCCAGGTTCCTGTAATGTGGAACAATAGTCTTGAACAAAAACAAAAAAACTGGCCTTATGTTGTTGTGGGATTCTCTGTCTTCTAAAAGCCTGGGCATATTCATCATAATCTTGCAACTCACCTTCTGGGGAGCTTGAAGATGGTTTTGTTGTTGTCCCAGTATCCAAACCCACGGGTTTTTTTCACATTTATTCACACTCACCTAAAAGTGAGTCCCTCTCTGTCACTGAGCACAATTCACCACATGTGTGAAACTACTTTGCTGTTAATCTTCTTTCTGTATACAGGCTTTGTGTTAAATTCAGTACTTCACTACTAATTTTGCAGGTTTCATCTAGGCTCTCTGCATATTTTTATATATAGATGTATGTATGTGTGTATGATATACATAAATCTTGGCAAAAATTTTTGCTGTTGCATATATGAGATCCCTTGTTAGAACAAAGGAGGTGTAAGGTTGGACCAAATGTTCACCTAGGTTCTCTCTTGGGCAGCAGACAGTAACTGCTTTTTTGGAAAAAGATGGAGAAGTAAGGCAATCACAGAGCAATAATTTTCCTCACGTTTTTCTGAGGTTCCAGCAATATGTGACACTTGGGTTTCATTCACAAGGGTCATCTCAGTCTGCAGCTACCAGTGGATTTATTATCCACAAATTATCAAAAATTTTTTAACATAGTGTTAAGCCTAGTTTGTTATCACCATCACTAAGTAGGGGAAAAAAAACCCATTATTGATGAATTAAACATTACTGCAGTGTCCCAGAGTCCAGCCTTGGGTCATTCAGCATATGGATATACTGACCACAAGAAAATGTGTCCAACTCTTGATTCTGAGTGTAAACCACAGGCAAAAGGCCTGTATTACCAGCTCAAGTACGTGACTTGTGCATTTCCTTGCCTTCTTTTCACTCGAGTGTCACAGATGCAGTACTAGTGGTAGAATATTAGCTTTGATTGATAAATTTCTGCTCCAATATTGTTTGTTCTGTTGGCCTTTTAAGAACTGATAGACACTGGGGAGGGAGGGGGAAGAGGTGGTAGATGAATGGGCCATGAGACTGCTTTCTGATATTGAAAAAGAAGCAACTGCAAATCTTTTTTGTTCCCTTTACATGAGTCAAATCCTAGCTGCTCTTCATTCTGGGAAGTTTCTATTGTGTAAGTAATCATATGGGCATATTTAAGTGCTGGGCTTTTTTGAGTTAAATCCCATTCAGACTTATGACTGTGTTTAATCTTTGAAAGATGGGTGTGGGGGGGAAATCTGTTCTTCAAAAAAGAATCCTTTTTATATTGAAAACTATAGGATCCTTATCTTTGATCTAAGTAAGCACAACTGTACCATGTCAGCAGCATATTAGTGCCAACGCATGTGTGTTGTACTTTTTAAATGCTGTTTCAACATGTGTCATTGGATCTATGCTCCTACAGGCTCACAACAACCTGCACCCTGGTAACTACATGTTGATTGAAGCACCCTTATGAAAAAAAGATATAAATGTTTGTGGTTAAGGTGATAACCCTTTTGTTTTCTCTGTAATCCATCACAGGGCTTGTCAGCCCTGACAGCTCGAGTGGATTTTTTTTGAACACCTCTTTATCTGACAGCTTCATGCATCATAAAGCAGCAAATAGAATTAGATCAAAGTCTAAGAGTCACTGTAGGCTTCGTAAGGTATGCAATCCTGTTTGTATCTTTATCCAGGCTCTGACAGTTCATTTTAACTGGCAACAGGGGGAAGGAGGGAGAAGGAGGAAAGTTTCTTTTTCTTTTAAGAAGGTACAGTAGTGCTGCATTTTTAAACACACATGGCTTTCACATATCATTTCCCCTTGACATCCATGATTCCCTGTATACTGTAGCATATTACATATATTTTTTAGAATGCTCAACAACAGCAGTCACATTCTTAAAGCACAGGCTTAACCAGTGTATGAGGCCGTGTACCCATAAGCTGTAATAATCCTGACTTTTGTTTAATATCAATGGCAAAGATTGACAGAGCTCACTTTAAACAATGGAATATTGTCCATCTAGTTCATGCCAGATTCTGTGAGCTACTGTGATGGATAACAGGTTCACCAAGTGTCCCCACCCTAAACTCCCAGGATTTAACCAGCATTTGCTTATTAAATAAACAACAAAAGGGGGGGAGAGGAGAGGAGAGGAGAGGAGAGGAGAGGAGAGGAGAGGAGAGGAGAGGAGAGGAGAGGAGAGGAGAGGAGAGGAGAGGAGAGGAGAGGAGAGGAGAGGAGAGGAGAGGAGAGGAGAGGAGAGGAGAGGAGAGGAGAGGAGAGGAGAGGAGAGGAGAGGAGAGGAGAGGAGAGGAGAGGAGAGGAGAGGAGAGGAGAGGAGAGGAGAGGAGAGGAGAGGAGAGGAGGAGGAGAGGAGAGGGAGAGGAGAGGAGAGGAGAGTAGAGGGAGAGGAGAGGAGAGGAGAGGAGAGGAGAGGAGAGGAGAGGAGAGGAGAGGAGAGGAGAGGATCTTATTTTCCAAACTGCTGATAAATAGTGACTCTTTATGAAAAATATAGGCAAAACCAAGGATTTATACCAAAGTTTTTAGAGCTGCCATAATACTTGGAAGTCTGTGGTGGAGAAGAGTGGATTGGTTTTCTGGTCTTTTTAGTCAAAAGCATGTGATGCATAAATAATAAATTGGGTAGCCTCCTTTTCATCCATCTGAGACCTGGACCTGAATGCTCTTTCTTTCATCATACCATTTTCTGAAATGCCACATTAAAATGGAAATTGTGGGCTCTATTTTTTTGATGGAACATGGAAACAATCTCCAAACACAATGGTGCTATGAAGGGGAGGAACAAGACCAGGCAGATGCCTTTGGCACAGCATAGGAAGACATGCCAGATTAGTAAAACAAAATCCTGGGCAGAAGCTCCTCTGAAGGTGCTTTTTAGGGAGGAAAGGGTCAGAAGGGGAGATGCTGCTCCTTCTGCCCCTTTCCAGTTTGAAGACAGTAATTTTCAGAGGTGTTTATGCTGCCTCAAGAGGTGCCATCCTCCTGCCTCTGCTCCTCCATGTCATCTATGTGCAGGAGGTGCAGCAGAGGTTCAGGAAAAGTGCTTGTGGGAGCTCCTTCCCCTTCTGCAGCAGCCATGCAGCCAGAGTAGAGCAGGCTTGGGGGAAGTGAGGAGAGCAGCTACAGCACTAGGGAACTGTGCTTCCTCCTCTCCCACAGTGCAGCAGCATAGCTGGATGCAAGGACAGACCAATCTCCCGGGTCCTTTCCTTCCCAGAATATTCTATGATCAAATGATCAGCCAGCACTCTCTCCTCCCAGCAAGCTGCACCATCTCAGTGTGTTCCAGTGCAGCCCAGCAAGCTCTATCAGATGTCCGGTGCTGTGTCCCTTGTGCACTCAAGCCCTTCCTTCTGGCAAGACCTGAAAGAAAACTTGGGGTCACCACCTGGCTTTACTGACACAAGTATTGCCATATGCTTTCACCAAGGACTGCCCTTTTGTAGGTCTGTTTTTCTGTCAGTTGCTCCTTCCTGAAATTGTTTTAGCAATTCTAGAAGTCAAACTCTGGAAAAGTAAGGAAGATTTTCAAAGAAGAGTAGGAGTTTGCTGACTTCTCTGAGCTAAAAAGAGTCCTTGCATTGAACAAAATGTCCTCAGGGCTCCAACATTTCCATATATTTTTCTGGTATTGGAGCAGTAATTTCAATCGGTGATTAGAGGCCAACAAGACTTCACTCATGACTAGTCCCTGATTGGTGTAAGCACAATTTTTTTTTCTTTTGAAACTATTTCTGCCATATCGTGGGAGACTATGGGAAACTAGTGTTCCAGAAACTCTGTGCACAAAGGGCATCTCACAGTTTTTCTGTGTAAAGTGCCTACACTTCTTAGACCTTAGATAGGATAAACCATTCATTTAAGTGAGCCTCGTGCAGGTGCCTGAGTCCTCCTGATGCTGTCCTGTGGCACAGGGGAAGCAGCCCAGGACAGACATTGGATGGCACCAGGAACTTCTGAGGTGCTCCCTGACCAGGTGGCACAGAACCCTGCCTAATTGAACAGCAAGGAGCTCAAAACTTTGGCTAAAATTTCTCCTGCTGCTCCAGCAGAGCTTCACCTACACTGACATCTTCATTTTGAATTTCTCTATGTGGACTTAAAGTCTACCTCAAACAGCTGAGGACATTACAGCTACTGCCACAGCTCCTTAGTGGAAGGCCACAGACATCATCTGCTGTGAGGATTTTTCACTACAGTCCCTACATTTGAGGTGACTTCACTGAGATGATGAGGCCAGCAGGAATGAGTGGCCACTTAGATCCACTGGACCTAGCAACAGCCCCCAGTGTCTTTCCTGCTTCAATGTCCATGAGAAAATTGTTTGAAAACTCTTGTCAGTGGGGTGTTGTACTTCCCTGCCTCGACCCAGCCAAGCTGATATTCACCCACAAACCAAGGAGCAAGGTGGCTGATGGACTTGCTTCTGTTGACCATAGTGAACAGTCATGATTAAACTGTGGCTTTAATCATAAACAACAACTGCCAATGGACTTTGTCAGTACTGTCTGATTTTTTCAAAAGTTCATCATTCCCTGAGTTTACACTGAAAAATTTTAAGCCAGTGTGTAGGCTGGTGAAGCATGCAGTTCTTCACATCTTACTTTAAAAGGCCCTCAGGAACATGAGAATTGCTAAGGGGGTTTCTTAACTGTTTCTCACTCTTTCAATTAATATTAGCCCAAGTTAATTAACAGATTTGCCTTGGTCTTAAAAATGAGTTTAAGCTAATAGTGTAGGCACTATGGCCATGGGAAGGATGCCCTCAGTGTTAAAAAGACATGACCAATAGCACCTCCAGCCTGTGCATATGAAAGTCCTTCAAAAATCAATATTTCCAATCCTATAGAATACTTAGACTTTCATCTTAGTAAGTAGGTCCCAGTGGAAATATTTGGGAATAGTGGGGGGAAAATGAAGATAAATACTCCTTCTATACAGTTTCAAACATTACTTTACTTGTGCTCAGAGTGTGTTAAAATATAAGCCTTTCCATGGGTCTTCTACCTCCTGCAAAATCTCTTTTAACTTTTATTTGTTATTTAAAAAGCCACAGGGTATATTCTCTTCTTAAAGCATAGGGATTTACGTGTGAAACTCCCTGTGCATCGAGGTGATAATATACCCCTTAATTGGAAGCTGTTTAATGCTCTCTATTTAGCATTTTAATAGAAAAGTTACAAGCAGTCTGGCTGTGAGTGCAGCACTATTAAAATTCCCAGCCAGGACAGTAGTGTTTTTTTCTTTAAGTGGCTTTTTATTTGCTAAAATTCGTTGCAGCTTTCATTGCAAGTTTGGGCCACTTTTAAGCTTCACTCTACACTATGAAAAAGAAAATGGAGACGTTTAAAGCAATCCTAAGTTTCAAATAAAAGTAGAATTTAAAAATATCTTTGACATGTGTCCCTCTATAGGCTGTGTTTGCTTGGTTCACTCAGCACTGAGGAAACTTTATAGAGTGTCTTATTGAGCAGACACAGTAGGAGGAACATTACCCTCTGAGATCTCCAGGACCACTTATGGGGCTGGAGTTTATTTACTTTCCTGTTTTCACATGAGAACAGAGACAACATTGGGATCTCTGAAGCTTGGATCTTTCAGCCACTGCTCTGCACAAAGCAAGTGATGCAGAAATGGGGTTCTGAAGTTCTGCCATGTGACTAGTGTGTGGTTCACAATGTTGCAGGTTTTTGGTTGTTTTTTTTTTAAATTCCACCGGGAGGCAGGAAAATACCTTCAGTGTCATGTTAAAAGCACAGAAAGATACAGGACCATATTCATAAAAGGATTAAAAGATTCAGGTATAACTTGTAGAGTCTGAATTCTGCCCTAAGGCCACAAAATGCAATTCTGAGCTCTCCTTTCTCTTCCAATCTCTAGAAGTGCCCCATGACCTCAGGTATCCGTATTTTTACAACAAACTTTTTGAGGTGCTAAAGCTTATTCTGCCAATGCCCTCAATCCTCTGAGCAGCTCTGCACAAGGCTCCCATCTAAGTCCAATTTGCTTTGTTACAAGGATTTGTCTGTAGCTGTGAATCTTATGATATGTTCTGTGGAAACCCTACGGGTATTCTGGCATCAAAACATCAGTCTACTCAAGCAGGTTAGTGATACAGACAAGCAGGAGTAAATTTTCAGTGGCTAAATAAAGGCTGAGTGTATTCCCTATGGGTAAATGATGTCTGAGTTTGTTGCTTTATCTGTTTTAATTTGATATATGTGAAACTTTCAGCAAATAAGTCTGTGTGTATGCATGAAAATGTAGTTTGTATTTGTGTATTCCTGTATCAGACTTCTTCTCCATGCCTTCTCCCTTTTCACATGTTTTGCACTACAGAGAGACGTGGGTAAAACAGAATTTACTCTGCTGAACATGTACTCCTTTAAGGAAAAATCCTGCCTATTTTTCTGTCAGCCCATAAATCCTTAGCTGCAGGAGGGAAGCATGCTGATGTTGGGGAGGAGAGTTTTTGTAGCAGAGTATCTTTAGAGCAGGAGGGTGGATGTGAAGTGGGAGAAACAAGTGGTCTAGGTCATGTACCTGCCCTGGGCACAACTCTTTCCTTCCTGGGCCAGGACAGGTTTCTGCAGAGCAGCTCTGCCAGGATGTGATACTGCTCACAGTATAGAGGTGGTATCTGCATGGATAGACTGGGCTACATACCTTCTGCAAACCTAGACACCCATTCTCTTAAGGGGTTGGGAGTGAGTTCAGAGTGGCTTTCTAAAGGTGTATTTTTATGTGTTTGCACTTATTAGCCCACCAGAGAGGACTCATGAGAGGGAGAAACTACTTATATCAATATATTAATGTAATTGACTGTATCATCACATCATGCCAGACCGTGATCAAGTTTCTGGACAGATTTCAGCTTGGTGCACGAGGTTCCAGGAGTGCTGATAAACTGCTTGAAAGCATGAATTGTCCCCACAACCAGTCACTGCTTGTCTTCTTGCTGAGAAACCAACCAGAAAGAAGCTGAATTCAGGCTTACTTGTTAGTGTGCTTTTGTGATGTGGCCACTGGGAATGGCACTTAGGCAGCTACTCACTTTACAAAGGCTTTAATAGCCTTTAGATGGTATCAACTTTTCAGTTGTTCCTCATCTGTGCTGGAACTGAACCAGCATCCTGTTGGCTGGAATATTTTGTATCCCCATTAAAAAATATTTTACTGGCCTTCCCTACTTAAAATACATCAAACAATTTCCGTTTCTGTTTGGTTTTCTGCTCCAATATGGAAGCTAAAAGTGGTCCTGGTAGAGTGTAGCCCAAACTGAAAAATACAGAGACAAAGCCATGGGTTGTTGAAGGCCTTCCAGAGGCAGGATGGAAAGAGCAATGCACAGCAAGAGCTCAAAGCCTGAAAAACAGAAACACCTAGAGAGGCTTAAGTCCCTCCACTCTACCACATAGCTGAAAAGCCTCATTATCGTTTGTGGAGAAAGAAAACCTTTCTCTTTTCTTCCCTCCCTTCACCTACACTTATAGCAAGAGTCACAGAGCTATTATCTAAATGAGGGGATCACAGAAATGTGCATTTTTGGTGAGAATTTAATGCTGAGTGTGGTATTCCTGAAAAGGTCACTGCTGGCCATTTAGTTAGGAAATTTGAACAATGAAAAGCTGTGCAAAAATTAGGTTTTAACATACATTAACTCCATGCTATTTCTCCCGATTCTTTTTTAAAAGCAAGATAAGGTCTCAGAGGAAATAAATTTTTCTACAACATACAGTATATATTGTCTTTCAGTACAGCTTCCGACTAAAATTTATCTCTTGCTAAATGCAGACTAAATGAATAGTGTAGAACTAATACATTTTGTGCCAAGAAAATAAATGGGCACAGTGCTAGACGCTTAAGAGTGTCACTAATTATTCACGTGATTTGTGGCATCCCTTCTTAACAAAGGTATGGGGGCTAAAACCGGGAATATCTTTCACATTTCTCTCTTGGAAAACGTGCACTGAGGAGCTCAGCGGGCTCACAAACAGGCCCAACCCTCTTAATTTCAGTACACCCAGAACACTATTCCAGCTCCCAAAAATACTCCAGTACTTCCCGTGTTTGTGCCCTGAGGACAAACCGGAAGGCTTGGGCGTTCCTGTACGGGAACCAAGGGGTTTTTCTTTCTCTTTTTTAACCAAAATTGTGTAAGGCCAATCCCACTTTTAGCTTCCATACCATGAATGTGAAGGCGTACCCAGAAGAGGTTTTTTTTTTTTAGCGGGCAGCAAATAGTTTCCAAACCGCACAGCTCGGAGTCCGGCACGGTGTGTCTGCAGTGCCCAAGAAGCTCCAACCAACATGCAGAGGTTTCCATGGTTCTACAAAGAAGTGAGGCCTTTCTCTTGCTTTCCCCCTGGCCTTTCTTTTTGACTCTTCTTGGGCAGCATTTAAACAAACAAAGGAGGAGGAAGAAACGACAGGAGGTATAGATGTTGTGGGAAAGTGTCATGTTGGTGAGAAGCAATTTTTAAAAAAATTTCAGAAGTTACCAGAGATTATCACATGAGGTTCATTGATAAAAGTGGAAAACTTCATGTCTATATGACCTCTCTTAAAGGAGAAACAGCTTTTCATATACACAGACACACTGAGGGACAGAATCATTGGAGATGACCACAGTAACAAAAATTCAAATAAAACATCATAAATAAAACCTTGTTTAGCACTGAGGTAACACTTTCATTTTCTGGGCAGGTTACAATTTTAGTTTGGTTTTATGAAGTCCTTGATGAACATACCAAGTTTTGTCACTGTTAGCATTTCCATCTTTTTGAAAAGAAAAAACTGTTCTCGATAGCCTATATTTAAGAATTGTTTTTCTCTTGAGGTAGTTGTTTTATTTTTGTGATAGCTTGTAGATTTCTTCCACGTACTGTCACCAGCATGGTCTCCAAAATTAAAGTCTAGGTGGCCAAAACTAGCTGAGTGATAGCAGCTTAGGATATTTTTGCCCTTTCTCATAAGTGTGTCTGGGCAGTGTGAATTCATATTTTTCAAGGGGAAGCAGTGTTCTTCACTTTTTCTGTATTCCCACTGCTAGTACAGGAAGTCAGCAGCTACTGTCAAAAGAAACCAGAATTAGTAGGAATACAGTTATGCTTTTGTCTTTTATTAGACAAAATAATATGTTTGGCACTGGCATAATCAAATGGAGTGTGTTCATTTCTGTAAAGCATTTAAAATGTATTACCAGAAAAATAACTGATGTCTGTGGAAATGCAACACACATTTAGATATTTGAGTGAAAACATACTGAAAGACAAAGAAGAAACTCCACCTTTAAAGCCAGCCTACTCAGCAAAGACCTTCAGAGGGTTCCTAAACTGGAGCCGGAGAAAAGTGGCTCAAGTGGTGAGGGGGATCCAAAATGAGTCCCACAGGGGTATGAGCACAGAAGGAGTAAGTAGGCTGAATACTGTTATGTCAAAGCTCCTGAAAATGATTCACATTTTGCAAACTCTTGGGGAAAAGTCCAAGTTAGATTGAAAATGCTTAAAATGAGCAGCTTAATTTGGTATGATTAATTTGGACTTAGAGTCTCCAATTAGAAAACCTCTCTCTTGTTAAACACCAACCTCTTAATTAGACAATCTTGCCTTTTTGTTTTCTAGCGTCAACAAAATGGATACATTAGTGCCATATGAAGCTGCCTGAGGAGGATTAGCTAAAGGAAACTACATATTAAACTTCACCTTTTAATTAACTTTTAATGAATTGCTCTCACAACAGAAAGCAGTCACAGAGGGACTCCAAGATTCAGGATTTACCTAAGATCTAGAATGGATTTTGGGGAAAAAAGCCCAACCCACCAATTTCTTTGCTACACATCTATTTCAGCTTCAGTCATGACTTGGGCAGTGGAGTCGTTGTTGGATATTTAAAACGAAGAAGAGCTTAAAATGTTAGCTGTGTAACTAATTATATAAACATGCCATCTTTGTTTTTGTCAGTTTCAGTTACTGGGAAGCATATTTTCCTTATTTAGCGTTGCCTTTGTGTAGTTATAATAAGCCAAAGGGAAAAAAAAAAAAAAAAAAAAAAAAAAAAAGAAGAAGCAGTGAGGAAGGGAAGGAGCAAAGAGAGCGTGGAGAGTGACAGGATGCTCTGGCTGCCAGCAGCCTGGCTGGGTTATCCCCACAGTGATGGCATTCCCTGATCATGGCCATCAGGTGGAGGTGAGGATCTCTAGCTGGGTGAGTAATCACACTTGGCATTTGCTGTCAGGAAGACAACTTTGGTACTGAGACTAGAGATCGTTAGGAATGAAACATCAAATGCTGGAAAACAAATGGACGCTTTATCTCCAATGAAAGAGAACATCAGGAAAACATGGCTTTCATGGTTTGAGGTACCTGATGTGCTTGGAACTGCCAGAATTTTACCTGAGTTGCATTGCCTGTCCCTCAGACTCTTGGTGCTCTGTGGTTGCTGTAAAAGGCAGCAAACCTCTCCTGCTGTGTAAGGAGCAAGTAGGCGGCAGGGCTCAATTTGTCACAATTCCTTGTGCATCCAGCTCTTCTGGAAATCAGAGGCACACACTGGATTTGGCCCACTGCTTTTAATTTAAGGCAGTAGGATGCAGGATGGGTATATATCACCTCCACCCCATGGACTGCGCATATGACACCACATCCTGGGGCTCCAGGAGCCCAGGGCCATCCTCTCGCCACCTGCACTCCAGGTCTTTGGAAAGGGGGAGTTTGCAGCTAGGCAGTGTGGAGCCACACCCCCACAAAGAGAACTGGCTCAGTGCAGTCAGATCAGAAGCAAACAAACTCAGAGGAAACAGTGGTGTTCCTCAAAACCCACCCGGTTCCAGGGGACCCTGCCCTTGCTGTTTGCCTGCCCTCCTCTAGTTGCTTTCTGTAAACATTTGCTCGCACACATTTTTGTCAGCACAATAGCCTTTCTTACAGTGAACTTCCGTATGAGCAGCCAAGACAAAGGCATCTGCGAGCAAACTGAAATATTAATTGCTGCCTTTTGCTTGGCTGAGTGTTCGCCTTCCAACATTTGTCTTTGTGACACTCAGGGACTGCCCAGAGCTGTGGGATGTCCTCCTGCAGCCCGCCCCAGGCTGGGCGATGCCCACCAGTGGGACCTCCTTCCCAGCCTCTCAGCCGCCGCCTTGGCAGCAGCCCCCACGCTGATGGGTTTTGGGGTCCCTTGGCAAGCCTGCACTCATGGCTTTAGGCAGCCTGCTGGGCTTGGCAGCTGTGTCTTCGCTCTCTTCACCCACCACAGCCAGACCACCTGAGAGCTGGGCAAATGGGACCCTAGAAAAGCATTGCCCTGCAGCTTGCAGGGGCTGCCCAGGGCTTGTCCCCACACTGGGCCCCAGCAGAGGGGTTCTCCTAAGGTCCACCAGCACTGTTAGTTATTATCCCCTAGCAGGGATGGCTGGAGGCACGCTGGATCCCCACAAGCCCTGCACCTCTCTTATGTGTGGACCTTTGTGTCCTCCTCCTCCCCATCCTCATATCCCTATTTATTAGGTTAGGACTTTAGGGGCTCACTACATTGGGAGTCTCTGGTGTTTGTGAGCACTGGCTAAATACCCAGAAAGCTTGTGACCTGTCTAAACACCTGTTTCAACTCTACAAGGGACTCAGCACACAGTCTGCTGCCAGGCTGTTTTCCTTTCACTCCAAATCCACTTGCTGTGAAACATCCTCGTCCCATCTTAATTGTTCATTTCATCCCTCTCATCCCCAGGTGGGGCTCCTCATTCACTCATTGAAGATTTTATAAGCCATTAATTATACATTGATTCTGTTAAGCTCATGATCCCTGTCACATTATCAGCCTTCGAGGGAGACGGTACATGACACGCTGTGAGCACTGATGACAGGCTGGGTGAGAAGACATGGAGGTAAAGCTCCAAAAAGGATCCACACTTTTGCAATGACCACCTCACCCACAGATCCTTGGGACCCTCTTCCATCCCACCAGCCACTCAACCAGATCTACATTCATGCGACCAACATATTCATGTCTCACATAGAATTCACACATAATCAAACCCTGAGCAATCTAAGCAAGCAGCTTGCAATCATAAGCTAAATAACTTTCATTATTCAAAAAAACATGCAAAAAAAAAAAATTCAGAGAATAAAAAAGTCACAAGCAGGAAAAAAAATTGTCTGTATTTGTCAGATGATTTATCCTCAATGAATAATTTAACCACTTCTAATAATAATAATTTATTATTTATAATATACACACTGACATAGGTGTACATGGTGCTTCAATATAGGTAATTACAATAATTTTGCATGAACTTATTGGATTAATGAGATAAGCACAAAACATAGTTTTTCTGCTCACTGTGTAATAAAAACAATTTTTGCAATATATAGCAGGCTCAGAGGTGTTGATCCAAAATGTTACATAGGTTCTCTACAGCTCTCAGCAGTATAATATAGCTTCAAATAATTTTTAAAAATGCCTCCCTTGGCACATCTTAGATATCAATTCTGGTATTTACCTCCTTTAAGTGCTTTCTGACAGAATCATTCAAATTGATAGCCCATCTTTCTTTAGGCTGCATACCTAATCACAATGAAATAACAACTTATGATAAAGACACAAATTAGACCTGATTTTACAACTTTTCTTGTAGGATCCAGTATTCATTTTGTTTTAACCAGAGAAGAAATAGTATGCTTTCAAAATGGAGGCTGAATAGAAAGTAATATATGAAAATTTATATTTAAAAATAAATCAAAATAGAAGCTTGGAAAACCTAGCGCACAATTGTTTAAAAATTATGTAAAAACTGATGTTTAAATGTATCTTCAAGTGATTTTCCCCTCTTTAAAAAAAAAAAAAACCAACCAAACAAAAAACACTTGGATTTTTTTTTTTCTGCCTGATTCAGTTGAATATTTCACAGAATTTTGTAGAGTAGAAAAATGAGACATTAATGGGGAAAATCCTTGAAATTTGTTTTCACGGCACAGCTCAAGCCATGCTCCAAGAGATGCTCTGGATATTTCTGAGAAAGGACACCTATTATCTCTTTTCAGGGCTCAATGCATTTCACCTAAAAACGTGCAGGCACTATGCTGTCAGGCAGATCAGTTGCTTATTGTTTCTCCTGTTTCACCAAGCACTTGTACGGTGACAGAATTTCCACAGAACAGCTCTCATAAAAATCATGATTCATTTGTAAGGACAGCATCCCGTGCAGTGACCTCTGCAAAATGTACAATCCTCAGCAACATGCCTAGCAGGAGGATTCCTAACTTGGCCCCTCACTCTGTGGAGCTCTGAAGCTTGTACTCGCTTTCAGAATGAAAACAGGCGCATTGAAGTCGGTGAGATAATTCATGTGATTACACATTTAATGCATTCTTGGATACTGCAGTGAATCAGCCTCAGCAATGCTAAAGAATTCCACAAACTTCCAAAAAGATAATTTTTTTTTTAAATTACAAAATTGCACAGCACCGGTTTTGGTTTATTTTTAACTCTTTTAGAAAAAATATTCACTTTTTATTTGAAAATGCTCATGTTTTTTTGATTTGGCTTGAGTGCTTTAAAAAGCGACAACAAACTCACATATATTTAGCTCTTATTAATTATGGGGAGGGAAAATTTAATTTCCTGAGACTGTGTTTCCCATGCACACAGGAGCCCCATGAGTTAGTGGCAACCTCTGTAGCTGCTCACTTGGGGAAAGCTTTAATGTACACACACACAGCACCAGCACAGATCTGCCGGCCCGGGGAGCTGAGAGAGCATTTTTGGAGCCTGGCTGAGGCAAAGCACCATAAGGCAGCTTTTATAGCTAAAAATCTTACAGCCACAAAGCATGGGCATTTATTTAATCACCTACTGAAGAAATAGGTTGGGATAAGGTTGCAGAAATCAAGGCTGTGAAACTTGCAGCCACTACGGGGAAGGGGAAGAAGTTGTCTGTGTTTCAAATGTCCCAAGTCCTCTGTTGTACTTCTCAGTGCTTGCAAGAAACACATAGCTGGGGTGTACTAGGAAGGGTGGGAGGTGATGATAGGTTCAGTGTGCATTTTCTTCCTTCTTTTGTTCTGGAGGTAATTTCAGTACTTTTCAAAGTGGACTTCAAAAGTAAAAAGAAATGTTAATTTAAAAATAGTTGGTTAACATGTATTCCTGTTTTATATCTTTTTTTCTTTTCCTCTTTTTTTTTTTTTTTTTTTTTTTTTTTTGAGGTATAGGCTATGGTGTGAAGATTTTTTGTGAAATTAATAATTAACCTTCATTTAGCTTGCTCATGTTCACATTGTTTTTTAACAAACACACCCACTGACATAAGAACATCTGCAGTGCTGTCAACTAAAATGATTTTAAATCCAGCTAGTGATACTGATGCATATCCTACATATAGACGTATAAAGTGGTTTAAATGTTGCTTTAATTAGTTTACCTTGATTTGGTAAATTGCCAGTTCCAAGTAAATCTACATAAATTCCACCCCGAGGTCTTAAATCCTTGGGCAGCTCTTCACCCACAGTGACTGGTACTTAATGTCATATTTTGTAAACTCCAAAGAATCCCTGGATGAAATCACTTTACTCTATATTTCCCCTTTAATATTCATGTCATCTGTGGTACTTGGCTTCCCAAACATGCAGGGTTCAAAACATGTTTTTGTCCCTACAGTACTGAGTCCCCACAAGAACTTTTAGCAACTACATTAAAAAAGCATGTCAAGACTCATAAGCTCATGATGGTAGGCAAATTCTTATGTTTGGTGTAAAAGAAAATTCAAGGGTTGGGTGTACAATTTCAGTATGACAAACCTCTGTTGCTGGAAGGGAGGAGGAAAAAAAGGAAGGAGAAGAGGAAGGGAAGGGGGGAAGAGAGACAGAGAGAGGGAGTGGGGGAGAGAAGAAGGAAAGGAGGTCCATCTGCCTGTTACTGAAATACCAGAGAAACTACCCAAGAGAATAACTGCAGAAGTTATTGTTCTTTTATTGTTTGTTGAAAATGCCACTCAGAATGACAGTGACTTTTTTAACAGAAGGTCTCCTAAATTTGATCCGTTTCTTATATCATTGTATCTAACCTTTTTCACAGATTTTGCTGTGCTTATTTCAGTTTGCAAAGGATCATCTATCATGCTTCTTCCCTTAAGAAGCTGTTTGTATCAAGGAAATTAAAATTGCATTTATATTTTTACTGGAAATAGGCATGTCACTGCTGTGGGAATGTTATTCATGCATGTTTTGTGTTGTTGGACACTGCAATACAAGGGAAATTAATTGGCTCATTTAAAAGGAAATAAGCTTCTCATCCACTGCAGCGTCTCCATAATAACATTTTAAGAATTATTCCAAAAGGTGGGAATACATAAAGTTAAGAACATGTTATCTCATCCTGAAGAAAAATAGTCTGTAGAAATGAGAAAATTAGTTGCTTCTCTTACAGCCCAAGTCTTCCATTCCTGCTAAATGTAATGTAATCTAGAATGATCCAATAAATAGATGCTAGCTTTTTTCTTTTTCAATTTTGTAAGTACAGCTTTTTCTAGTCAAAATGCAGATTTTTCTAGGACTTGGGCTGATTTAAAGTCTCTGCCTGTGGAGATCCCTCAGAAATAACTTCCATAGTCCCCTAGCAATAGCTAGTCCAAGCTGGGGGGTTTTGCTATTGATCCCACCATCTTATTGCAATTTCCTGGCAAAATTCTCCCTTGTGTCTGGTTTGGACCACACCACACCTGGAGCAGGCTTCATAAAAGTGAGTGAGAAAGAAAGTGGGAGCAAGATTGCAGATGTAACATTCTTTGTTTCTGGGCCACTGCCTCTGCTTTTTTTCAACCTTCATGCCCTAGGAAGGATGGAGCTCAGCTTCTGATGGACACTATAAGATCATAAGAAAGCTGACACTGGAAATGCACTGTCTACTCTCAGCAACATTCAATTTGGGTTCTAATGGCACCCATGAGTCCTCCAAGCCTACAGGGTACCATAGACCTGTGCATCTACTCAACTTGTCCCATGAGATGCCCTAAGAGCAGGTGAAGGAGCCTGGGATCCCTGACACTGTGCAAGAATATGTTTGCAAGTAATCAAAGGGCCAAAAAATCCTTGTATTTAAATTGATGCCAGCCTCCTTCTAGACCAACACCCTGTTTTCAACCTCTGCAAACATGGAGGCATTAAGGAGGTGCTGGGCAAGAGTGTATTTTTGAATGAATGTGGTATCAGCACCAAATCTGGTTGTGGGGAGAGGGATGGGAACACTAAGAATGACATCCCCATCTCTCCACTGGCTTTCTGGGTATAGGCAGGCCTTTGGAAATCTTTCAGACTGGTTCTGTGGTTTTGGCAATGTGAAGGACAGGGACCAGGAGGAAGAGGAACCCCAGAAAAAAAATGACAGATGTAGTGGTAGTGTGCTGTTAGTCTCGCTGCTTGTTGGCAGCAGCCACCCCACGCCTCAGCTGAGTGCCCCAGTGCAGATGCCTTGGGGACAAATGGATGTGTGAGGAAAGGGCCTGTCCATGGAACACATCCTCCAGTGGGACTGCTGCCCTTGGCAAGGATTTACACCAGCCAGCCTCAGGTTTGGCGCTTTTTTTCCCATGGAGTTGCTGGAGTCCCCTTGGAATATTAAAAGCCACATCATGGTGCTATACATATTAATGTGTGAGGATTTTTTTCTATTGTCTGTACCTTTCAGTCTAAGTCTGACTGACAGCCTTATCTATAATATCCAAGTCTCATTTTCAGATAGGCCACTTTTCCTCTTTGGCAACATACTTTTTTTGTTTTGTTTTTTTGGTATTACTGAATTTCCAGTTTTGGTGATTTTTATATTATATGATGCAGAGCTGACAAATTGTACCTGTTACCTTGATGATTTAATATTGATTGCATTCCTAGATGCAGAATCCAGAATACATTTAATTGATGAAAAAATCAGAAATATTGGTATTTTAGGTAGACTAATTTGTAAAAATGGTAGAGACATATGTCTTTAATGTGAGTTTTTAGTACATCTATAATTTTAATCTAAGGTCAATGTACTAGCTAACATTCTTTTTAAAAAAATATGCCACTGAAATGTACAAAAGTGGGGGGTTTTTGTTTTCTTTTTATTTTTATGCTATTATACTGTGCAAATTTTTTTTGTTCTGCTACAGAGGGGCTATTGCTTGAATAGTTTTCTTATTTGATAGTCAAATCAAATAAATAAGACCAAAATGGTAGATAAGAGAGAAAAAATACTGACTTTTTTTCTCTTCCCTAGTAGCCATGTTTGCAGCCATATTTGTTTTAAGTAGCCTTGGGCAAAAAGTTATGTGCCTCATTAATCTAAATCAACCTTGCAGGATTTTATGGCAACTGTTGTTGCTGTTGCCACATTATGTATGCTTTTTCCTTTTGTTCTTCAATATAGTGCTTATGAAGCTAAGGAACAATTGTCACTTCCTATTATGTGAACTAAATGTACAAGAATTGATGGGGCTTTCTACCTAATGTTGTTAGCCTGAACCTGGTTTGTTTATTTAATGAACAAAATGTCACAGTGTATCTGCATCCTCCTGACATCTGAAACAGTGGCAGCTGCTGGTGGCAGATTTCCTGAAACTTGGGTGCAGAATTAACCAATTCAATTTGCATGTTATCCAAAAAAGGAGGGAGGAGAGAGAGAGAAAGAGAGAGAGCGGGGGAGAGAGAGAGAGGGAGAGAGGGGCAAGATCCTCTTTTGAAAACATTCTTTTAAAAAGCATGTATTTTGTGCACAGATGTCCTGAGGACTATTGTATTGTGGGGGGTGGGGAGGTGCCAGTCTAATCCTGACACATAACCTACTTCAGCACAAGTAGATTTAGGGAATTTCATTGAGATTCAGGGCTTAAATATGATGGCGTTACCAGATAGATGCTGGGTTGGTAAATAAAAACTCTGCAGGAGTGTTTCAAAAACTGCAACTTATTCTTGCCTCCATCCTCTTTTAGCAGGCTCTGTTAAACAGCCATGACACCTAAAGATATATTTTTTTGCCTTCTCAGAGTTGGAATTTATAGACATAAATAAACAGTGATAATAAATTCTTAGAAAGTGACAAAATCTGTGGGAATCACTGAAGACATTACTAATTGCTAATCCTAATAATAATTGCTCAATTTCAGTGTTTAGGCACAGGCATCCTGAAACTTGTAATCATTGGTGGAGAATAATGTTAACTGGGCACCAGAAATTTTCAAATAAAGGTAAAAGCTCATCTAGATTTGTCTAGTTTTAGCTGTTCAGTGGGATGGTAATGCTAGGTCTACACAGGCTCCAATCCAAGGAAAAAGCAGCCACCCAGGTTCCTTGTTTAGGGTGTTATGTACATCCCTCATTGTGGCCAACACTATCATCACACTGCATATGCAAAGAAAAGAAAACACAATCTTTGGGTATATTGCATGACAGTGCAGGGATCTGAACTACTTGGTAGAGGGCCCAGTTATGAGTATGTCTGGCAATTAAAAATAATTGGGAAGCAGGTTTGCCACTAACTCTTCCAAGAATGCCAGTTATGATATAATGATGTTTCATTAGACATGCTGAAAGCTGTGAGCTCCGTATGGCAATGGCAATTAGGAAGGATCATAAAGAAGGAAAAAAAAGAAGAAGAAGAAGAAACATTAAAAATATCCCAGCTAAGATTAGCATAGCATTTAATGGCCACTTCATTAGCTAATTGATTTCTTATTAGTTACAGGGAATAGCCCAGTTAGGGGCTCTGCACAGCTAATTAACAGCATTTACACAATTAGTCAGTTGCTCATTTTGTAACCAAACATTCTTGGAATCAACTGTGGCTGTGATGCTCTGGGCCATTTGATTAATTTTATTTTATTTTTTGCTAATATTGGCTTAACCTTCAAATAAAAAATTCGCTCCCTAGGGCTCCACCATATTTAATCACAACATTATACAAACAGAAAAGAGCTACGTCACACAATCTTAGGACATGAATCGGTTCCTCTTTCTTTTATTTGCAAGTTTTTTTATTGGCCCCATGAAGTCAATAGCATTCAAGAAACAGAATCATCTGTCTTCTTTCCTGACAGCTGAGTTTTTGCCCATCAAGCATTGTTATTATTTTGCAATTGGCAAATGGAACACATACATATTTTTTTTTCTTATATATTGGGAGAAGAATGCAGGAGGTCTGGCTGAGATATTTATTTCTTATGCAGTTGCTTTCTACTGTAAAAGAAATGTATTTAGTAGAAAACTTACAATTTAATAAAAAGCATGTTTTCATGTTAGTTTATACCTCAAATTAAAGGTGAATGAGGAAAATTGCATGATGTTATAAGGGTCAGAGAGGGACAGGCTGGATTTATGTGGCACTTTGTTAGCAGCTCTGAGAAAATTAATGACCAAGAACATAATAAATAACAATAATAGCATTTAATGAAACAAACAAAAAGAAACTTGTCTGTTCATTTTCAGTTTATGGTGGCACTCCATAATCTCATAGCACCCAATTATTATTCTGGCAAACCCAATTTCCCTTTTGCTCCCCAGACTCCCATGCACCAAGAAGAGCCAAACTCTGATCTCGCTGTAGGCAGTAATGATATCCCCCTGATACAGGGGCTCTCCTGTGAGACAGAAGCCTTTTAGCATTGATGCATATAGGCTGTTAGCACTGTAAGAAGATGTTGCATGTGTGAGCAGAAGGTCAATGTCTTCACACGCCAGTTTTCATCGGCACACTGGGATTCTGTGTGAAATTACCATACGCTAATTAAATAAAACCAAAGCCTCATGATGATCGATCAGGCCACAGATGATGCCTAATCATCAATATATTCATTATTATTCTTTTTTTTTTTTTCATTTCACTTATCTTTATTTTTTTCGTCTTTAATGCTTCCTCACAGTAAGTACAAAATGGGAAATAATTTTCATTTGCCATTACTGTATTAATTGCAGCTAATGGAAAAACACTTTCACAGACACATAAGGGCAATTATTCCACTTCTCCCTGTTTTGTTTTGTTTTGTTTTGTTTTGTTTTGTTTTGTTTTGTTTTAATGAGAATTTATTTTGTAAGTGTGTCTGCAAACAGTGAACTATAATGAATGGTCATTTCAGTGTTGTAGTTTTTTCTCATTTACATAGATAATATGTAAATATCTCTTTCCTCCCACATTGTTTCTTGTTCTGTTGATAATGCACATCTTGTTTAGTTGCTTCAAAGGATTGTGAGAATCAAGAAAACTACCAAATTATCTTATTTTAAATTTCTAAATTGTGAGCAACATGCACAATACTCACACTGAACTTTTTGTGGTCCTATTAAATACAGCAGAAACCCAACCATGGATTTGTAACATTTTGCTAGATTTGAGAGTACTGCTGAAAGTGAGTATTTAGGTGTCTATGAAGTTCTGCTATTAACCTCTACAAGATCAGACAGTGCATTAGAAGGAGAGAAGGAATTAGGAACTGGTTGTCTTGTCTCCAGCTCTTATGCTCCAGCTTCTGCTGTAGATGTGTTTTTACCCATCTCCAATGTGTTCAATCACTTCCTGCATTTTGCTTCTCTTCTTGGATTACCTATATGTATCTGCATACATGTAGCAGCTGCTCATGTTTTCCAAAGAATGAAAAAAGATAGTCCACAGTGTCCACAGCTGACAGCCACAATTCTCTTGATTTTCCTGTTCAGGCATAAATGCTACACACTTCCCTCCTCCTTCCCATTTCAGACAATGAGTATTTTAAGGTATCTTCTCAAAATCCTCCTGTTAGAAATATAGACAAACTAAAATCAGTTCCTGAAATTCTTCTCTGTCCCCAAGATCCTATCCTGCAGGAAGCTTTGCCTACATGTGCTTGTGCAGGATTCAGCCAACAGAATCTGTTTAGCAGTGCTTGCATGATCCAAGTAGTTGGTCTGAAATGCAAAGGAAAATCATTGCTCCTCTCCTACTACCCCATTCCTGAAAGGGAAAAATACATTCCCTCTGCCTATGATGACTTAGAAACCAGTTTTTTATATAATGCCTGTTAAGCTGTGTTACCCCAGTCAACAGCTCTCCACTTGGACACTGTAAGTGCAGTAAAAGCAACTTACTGAATTTCTGCCTCGTGGTAATTTTGTGATCTGCATCACCCAGCAGCTTCTTGTGTTTGTTTTGGTGAGTTTGAAACTCTCACTCCTTTAAGAATAAACATACAATTTTTCAGTCAATTACAAAAAAATAAGTCCAGTGAAACCCTTGTAGGTATCAGTTCAACTTAAGTTTCCCCCAACACTTGTTTTCAAAATGCTTGCCTTGTTTTCCAGGAGCTAGAATGCCTGGACTGGTCTTGGTGCTCATGTCAAAGATCATGACTGTTGGAAGACAGACATTTAGCAGATAATCTCATCTGGTTCTTCTAAGCTAGCCTGTGCAGCTCTGTCCCATTGCCCCTGTGCAGAGATGACGGTGTTTTGGTATTTCAATAATTACATTGCATCATACAAATATTGAGGAGTGTAATTTAATTATCTTTTAGGAAACTTGGAAAATTGAAAGGATATTTTTGTCCCTGTTGCATGAAGCACAGAAAACTCTGTATCTTCTTGCCTCAGTTTCTCCTTCTGTAAAATGATTGTGTTAAAACCCTCACTAGACCCCCTTGAAAGTGCACACAGGATGCAGCATTGCTGTTCATCTCTGTGTGGGGGACCCTAAGCCCTGCTGGCCATCAGCTGGTGCATGCTGCTTCTTTAGGACACAGTGCCAGCAGCTCAGTAATGGCTCTGTGGGCTGACAAGGGTCAGGGCCATGCAGACAATATTTGACATCACTCGCTGTGGTCAACAGGATACACTGTGATATTTTTCCCCCAGTAAGAATTATAGTTACTCTCCAAAAAACATGAAGAGGATGAGGTGCTATGCTACCTCTCCCTTCCTCCCACCCCCCCAAAATCTTTTTGCTGAGGGTTTAACATTACTTGGGGAAAAATCACTTTACTTCCACGGTTCACTTCCTAAAACCTAAGCCTGTCCCAGTCCTCATTCCCTATTTAAAAAGAGTCAGTGCAGCAGTTTTTAGTGATTAAAGGGTTCTATCTCTGTCTGACAAGTAGGGTTTGTCAGCCTTTAGACTGCAAAATCACCTATTCTCTGCTCAAGAGCTGCCTGTGCTGTGCAGTTTGTGGAAAGATATTACTAAACACATTTTCAAATGTGAAACAGCATTATTAGGATCATCTGCCCCAGTTTTGTCTGGGGCTGGATTTCTTTGCAGTGGCTAATATGGGGCTGTGGGTATACCTGGGAACTCCTAGAGTTTAAACTTTTCACAATAGTCCCCCACGAAAACTTGCAATGTAGTCAACACTGGCAATTTTTGAGGACCTCTTCAGAGGCTGATTAGGAGTGAAAGAAGGGGAAGAGAGGGGACATTTGCAGCAAAAGACTGCATGATGCAAGAATTAGCCATTTCACAGGCCCCCTGAAAATGTCAGATCTGGGAAACCAGGAGAGAGCAGATTTCAGCTTATTTAGAAAATTGGTAAGTGGGATCCCAGTGGACACAGCTCTGAAAGGCAGAGGAGTTCAGAAAAGCTGACATGCTTTCAAGCACACATGCTGCCAAGCATTCTGCAAGCAAAAGAACAGTTCATTCTGGTACTTATTAAGACAGGCAGGCATCAGAAAACTCTTTTGAATAAGCAGGGTGCTGTGGTGGACCTCCAATGCAAAAAGGCACCTTCCAGGAGGTGGAAGCAGGGATGCACTAGGACAGAGGAATATAGAAACATTAGAGATGGTGTCAGGAAAACCCAGCCTTGTGCAGAGATAATGCTTCCAAGTGACATCAGGGAAAATAAGGAGGGTCTTGTCAGGCACACTGAGAGCAAAAAATGTTGAACAAGGAAAATGTTTGCCTAATGCAGAGTGGTTAGTTGAATTAACCCTACCACTTAAGTGATAGAAGAGTGAATTAATGAGAGTGGACACAGACAAGGCTGACATAGGTGACTTTGCCTCTTTCATTAATCTCACCCATGTGCTCTAATCCATCCCAAGAATCAAAGAAAGTAGTCTAAACTCAATAAAGAACATGAAACTCTAACATCTCAATTGAGGATAAAACAGAAGATGGACAAAATATGCAAAAACTATTTCTGGACCTCATAAAATATACAGAGTCAATAAATGATGCATTAAAACTGACAGCACAAATATATGCTGACTTCCCTTCCAATGCCTCTCTTACCACACTGTCTCTCCCTGTAATACTTTCCTTCACTCTACTGATATAATCAATGTCTGAAAAAAACAGAATAACAAAACAGAGAGGGCAAAAAGAATTTGGGATTTAACTCTGCTTGGCAGGAAAGTCAGTGATGAGCAGCAAAGCTTAATGATTCACTGTTCAGCAGCACACAAAAGGTTGTATGGAATGATGCTAAATGGATATATAGCAGAATGGAAACACATAAAAGTGAAATAATTATCTTAGGGTACAGGCTGACAGTTGTGTAGGTGAAAAAAGTAGGAAGAAATCTTCTACACTCTAAGGAAGGTCTCACTTGGACCTCTGTGCTCCACACACACTTGCCAAGGGATGGCCAAAGTGACCTGTCAAGCTGCAAAGGCAGCATGATTTCAACCTTTATTCCTGCAGAAGCTGAGCCATAAAGCTGCCTGGATACCCATGGAACTTAATCTTTCTGCTGAATCAATCTCTTCTTCAACCTGTGAGGAAGGCAGGGAATTGAGCCTATTTCCTAGCTATGTTTGTCTGAAATTAAACCATTTGTTTAGGGAGGACTTGAGCTGCCTAAATCCTGGAGGGCAACCCATCACCTCAGCATGCAATGTTCCCACTGAGGATCTGGAGATCCTGCTGGGAAGCAGCCAGATAGGAAGGGTGTATGGCAAGGAATGAACGTGTTTCCCTTAACAGCTCTCTGAGGGCTGAGAGGTCTGATGCCCATCAGTATCAGCTGAGCCCTGGTTGCCCCCCTCATCCTCCTGATCCAGCCCAATAAGTGACGTAAGAGGAAACCCAAAATGGCAGAAGTTCTTGATGACCAAGGCATGAAGTCTTATACTTTTTATGAAATCAGAAGGTGCAAAGTTTCATGCTCCTTTTAAAAAAGCCATACTATAATGGGTCTGGGTGGATTTGTTGTCAGCAGAGGAGAATGTAGTGCCAGAGAAGGCTCTCATCCCCTTGCCCAATTGCTTCTGCTGTGCCTGGCATTTGTAACTCAGGACTCCATGGCTCCAGAGACCACAGACAGAGGGAAGATGCACCCGAATGCTGTCCAGAAGTGAGCTGCTGGTGAGATAAATGGCAGTGGGCAGTCTGTTTTTGTTTAATGGGATTTTTGTCTCTCTTGTGGAGAGAAAAGTCCGGTTAACTAGTCTCAGAAATAACCATAGCAGATGGAAACCAGTTTTTTTGAGATATGGGGTGCTTAGGTTGGTCTGAAAGGTATTGAACGAAACAACAAAAGGACAAGCTGGTGGAGGAAAAAGAAAGCAGAAAATCAAGATACCCAGAACAAAATTAATCAAGGTGCCAGAGACCTGAAGAAAAGTCTCTAATTGCTTCCAGGATTGCAAGGATCCCACTAATAAGCAAAAGGAAAGGGACTTGCTCACTGATTAGTGCACACACACTCCACTTTTATTGTAAGCCACCGGAAGGAAAACTGACATGACTGGAATGTTAAAATCAGTGCTACGAAACTTTTATTCAAGTACTGATGGAATTTGCATAAAAGAACTGGGAAAGGCAGTCTACATTGAAAATAGCAACAGCTGCCTCTGAATCACTGCCAAGTACACTTAAATGCTTATGGGCTGTTGTTCCAAAACATAAAGCAGAAGAAGGGGAGCTGCTGGTGCCTATTGCAGGCTGCCAAATCACACTAGAGAGCAGGATGACTGGCTGCCCTAACACCCTTCTGTCAGGTGTAGGAAAAGAAAAGCTGTGCTATTGTGGAGGCTTTCAGTCTGAATGGCACGTGTTGGAAGTCTCATGCTGCCAAGTACTAAAATACCCTTGAAATTCTACAAAATTATGGGTGACAAGATTCCAGCTCAGAAAGGGTGACAAGCAATATAGGACAATTTGTTGTCAATCATTTGTTGAGGCCAATGGCCTCATCTTAACAGACAGAAGCTGAGCTGAGAAATAGAAGTCAGCTGCTGTTCAGGCTTGGATTTACTATGTCTAGTTATGCAAACAGCATAAAGTTCACATTAACAATAAATTTCCCATTCCACACACACACACACACACACACACACACACACACAATATATATATAGTTAAGATATGAGTCAGCACAGAAAATCTGAAAAGGTTAAATATGAAAGACTGAATTATTTTATAATTTTTTATAAATTACTCAAGTGCAAAAATCATAAAGTCAATAAAAAAGGTTTAAAAGCAGCCAAGCACATAAGAGAAGAGAAAGCATTCATGGGAATTAGAAAACAGTTTATGAAAAAAAGAAAAGTTTATACTAGTAAGGGAAACTGATGAGGAAAGAAAAAGGATACAAAGGGAAAGCTATAGCCAGCAGTATGTAGGGCAGTGGAAGGAGATTTTGAGTATCTAAAGAGCAAAAGGAATCTCAATAAAAGTGTTGTTTCACTAATGACTTAGATATGGCAGAACTGTCAGTAAGAGTCTGAAATATTCAATAAACCTTTCTGTATCCTGACTGGAGGAAGAGAAAACAGATAGTGTACATAAGTCCAGCAATAATAATAAAATAAGTCCTTCTTTCACATTGTCTAAAGATGGTGTTAAATTACAGTTACCAAAATAGTACTTTTCATATTATCATGTCCAAGAGTTTCAGGCTGTGAGCTGAGAAGCATGATGGATCATTAATGCTGAGTTTCAGCAAATTCTGGGAAATAGATTTCAGAAAAAAAAAGCAGATGCACTCATATTTAGAAAAAGCAGAAGAGATACTTCAAGTAATCAAAACTGCTGGATAGCATTCCTTGACAAAGTAATAGAAGACCATATCTAAGATCAGATTAATAATCATTTAAAGGAAGAAAATGACATTAATAATTATTTATAGAAGAATCTTGTCAGGCTAGCTCAGGATAAATTTTAATGTGATTACAAGTTTGGTTTATAGAAGCAGCAGCATTTGCAGTGTAATAAAATTCCAGCACTATTGCGTATAGGACCACATATCTTGAATAACAAATCAGAATGTTATAAATTCTATGTCACAATAAATAGACTGAAGGTGAATTCAGTGGTGCGTCCAAATATGATTGTAAACAGAGAGTTTCCATCAAGAAAGTACAATCCCTGTTTTTTTGTTTTGTTTGTTTGGGGTTTTTTTTGTTTTTTGGGGTTTTTTTTGCTTTCTCACTATTTCCCAATTTTAGCAATAATTTGAGGATCAAGGATGAAGTTCCTAACAGCTGAGACAATGATTTGGAGAGAGAGCCACTGACAGAGAGAGAAAACATTAGGCCTGGTCAAAGCAGAAGTGTTTTGGGACAACTGAATGTGGAATGACCAGTCTGGGAGCAGAACATGCAATTTGCACTTCCAGGAGAGCTCTGCTTGAAGTAGAAAGTTTTGGAAATGGTATTTGTATTTGTGGCCAGGATAAAAGTCACCTGGGCATGAACTCCCAGCATGGCACTAAGGCCAGAAGTGCTAAATCTGTTCCTGCTGTTAAAAAAAAAAAAAAAAAAAAAAAAATTTGGGAATGGGCTATTGCTGCTGTTCTTGGTACTGGGGCTGTGCTTGTTGGGGTTCTATGTCGAGTTCCAGTGCTCAAAATTCAGGAAGATTGTGAAAAAAAATGGTGTGAGTTCAGAGAGGAGCTCTGAGAATAATCGAACAGCTAATAGAGAAAGCAGCTTCCAAGAGAGAAGGTTAATAGTGGCTTCATCATAGCCTGTAAGTAGCTCCACAAGGAAAAGATGTAGGTGATACAGGGCTTTTCAGTCTGGCAGACAAAGGTGCTTTGGCTAATAAGAATAGTGGCTGGAAACTGAAGTGAGACAAATTCAGGTCAAGAAAAGAAGGTGCATATTCTTAACAGCAGGGATAATTAATCATTTGGAATGATTTACAAAGAATTGTGATGGATTCTTCATAAGTGGAGATTTTAAAATCAAAATGAAGCATTTTTTAAAGACCCACTCTGCTGCAAGTACAGCTTTTAATCTTGAATTACAAATTAATATAGGGAAGTTCTAGAGGCTCAATTATTTGGAAAGTAGTGAGACAATCATAACAATTCCTCTTGGCTCTAAACCAGTCAGTTTAGGAACCTACAACAATCACAGGTTTATATGTTTTTTTATATAACACTTGTAGAATTTCATTTTGGTTTTGAGATGAACCTTTGTTTCCTACATATTCACAGGATTCCAGGTGTCAGGGCTTTAAAATACACAGTGCAACAGAGGCAAACCTATGTATTTTCAAAAGCAGAAATAGTTGGGATTAGTTACCAGATGAGATTCAGTTTTCAAAACATAGCGATCAAGAGATGAAGCACTTGTTACAGCTTTTCATTTTACAATTTTATTAGTTTAAACCCCTCAGGAATGAATATTCCTCATTGGCCTGATAAAAATTCATAGCAAGAAAGTTAATAAAATGTCTCTTCACCTGACAAATGTAGTAGGAAATATTTTTAAAAATCTGTTTTACAACGTAATCCCCCAAGACCTTGTGGCAGAGTCAAAGAGTTAACTACAAAAAGTCAGAGGTACTGAACTGTCATCCACTGTGCCAAAATGTGACCCATTAGCCTTCAGAAGAAAGACAGGAAAAAGCTGAGAAAATGGTTGTTAAGAAATGAAATGACAACTCTACCTCCAGTTCTCTGAATCTATGAATTATTATTTCCTAGAAATCTCTTTGTTTTCAGCAGTACTTATTAGACAAACTATCTCCTAATTTTAATGCTATCACCAAAGGCCAGATGCTACCATTGGATCCCTATTATCTATATCTAGAATTTGACTTACATCAAATCTGTCCTCTATTTTGCTATTTACACACAAATACCTTTCCACTGATGGGAGGTGGCACCACATTCCAGCAGGAGAATCATTCCCTGCCTGCTGTGACAGGTATTTAGTGATTTGCCAGGTTGGGATCCTTATGGAAGAGGCTCAGTCATGTGCTATGGGCCAAAGCCTGATGTACAGGACAGCCCAAACCCAGATGGCTGTGCTGTCTTTCAACAAGCAGAGTGTTTTCTTTAAAGTGGATAAGCTAGTGGCTGATCTCTTTGGTCTTTATTCACAGGTAAACTCTTCCCACTGAGGAAGTGAACATGGATATTTTGATGGAGGAAGGAGACTGAAGAGTCTGAATGCTGTTTTGAAGCCAGCTGTATGTATTTTTAAAGTATCTTTTAATGCATCACTTTTAAAAAAGGGCAGGAACATCTACACTTTCCAAAGATTACTGTGAAAGTGTGCATGCATTTTTATACACTCAAATCCTGGAAATCTGAAATCATGCTGAGTCACTTCATACATCCCCAGCACCAGGCTGGTGGCACAGTTATGCATTTCATGAATGCCAGTGGTACTCAAATGCATGTGCTTCCCAAAACAATTGGCCCTTAAAAGACACAGCTTCTAACATCTTGCCTTGCACAATGAGCAGAGGGTTTATGATGCACTGATCTGCAAAAGAATATCCTCTAGTTTTGTTTGCATTCATACTGCCCTTCACTGGAAAGCATTTCTTACCAGCTGGGGTTCTGCTTCTCTTCCAGATTGTGCACAGAGGAGGCTCCCAGCAATTTTCAAACTGAGCTGAAAAATTCTCCCTAGCAAAAAGAAAGATCTGCCTGAAGAATACTGAAGAATTTCAGCGCTGAAACTATGTATAAATTTCCTTTTGCTGACAATCATTTTCTTTCATTCTGTGCTTCACTGTAATGACTCATGTATCCAGTATTATTTATGCTTTTTTTTTTTTTTTGTAATGCACAGGCGATTGTGTAATTAACTTTACAACATCTGGGAGTTAAAAAATCCCCACAAAACTATACCAAGAAAAAGGTTGCAAATGGGAAATAACCATGAGCATGAGATCATTCCTATATCACTGCAGACTTTTATTAATGTTTGACTCAAAGGGATAATTTTCTCTAGATTCCTTGGAATTTGCTTAATTTTCCTTGACATTCTGGCAATATATTAAACATTCTCATACATTAATCCTGAAGTGTTCTCTTATTTTCCCTGCTGATGTGCGACTCTTTCTTAAAGTAAAATAGCAGGTTCTTTTTCCTTCCACCTCTGTACAGAACATCTTGGATGTGACCCTTGAGTGCATTAACTGGGGATTGGCACCATTCTCAGTTGGTGCAGAGGTGCTGCCAGCTGCCTCCCACATCTTCTGCCATTTGGGTCAAAAAAAGGACAGTAGGAAAAGGCATTTTTGGACAGTGTGAGGCACACCTGTGTTTGGCTGACATGATCTTTCTTGTAGCCTGAACCAATCTGGTATAAATTAGAACTGTCCCTCCTTGGGTACAGGAGATGATTTGTGTCAAGAGGTCCATATTTTATGTTATGTTAAATTATATGATCTGATGGTTGATGGAGATCATCACAAGAAGAAGGGGAGGCAGAACATGCCCTAGAGTGGCATATAATTTTGATTTGTGTCAGTGTGGAATGGCCATTTTACTCTTGTGTGGTGAAATCATGGTAAAGCTATGACACTCATCTCACTAAGTGTTTATACCATATGAGGATATGTTTTGCCCATGCCACAAGCTCAGAGAAGGCACTAATTTATGTTTCTAATGAGGTGCTGAAATTTCTCCTTGTACATCATGTATCTCTGTAGATAGAGCTCTGCTCTCCTGATTAACAAGGCTTTTTCAACATCTGAAAATCTACTTTGCCACATAATCAGACACATTTGTTAGCCATTTGAGAGGGTGAGACATTCAGAGCTCTTTGATAGAAAGGCGTACTGCATGCTTCAGAGTGTGGAGGAAACAGTGGTTAGATAGTGGAGTAGTTTGATTGTGCTTCTCCATAGGGTCTCTGCTGACTCCTGCAGACTGGTCAGCTTGGAATTACTCAGTCCCAGACTCTCTTCCTACAGCACACAACCTGTCCAACTGCTTCTGAACATTTCCTGGACCTCTCTAGCTTTACACATCCTGGTGCCAACCTTACCCCCTTGAGAGGAGCAAAGCCATGAAGGAACTGTGGGGAAGATGCAGAGGGAACAGGTACAGTGCCCTGCAGAGTGCTGCTCTCCACGAACTGACCCTGCTGCTGCCAGTGCTGCTGGGCTGTGCTTTCTTCAAAACAGAAGGGAATTGAAAACCAGAAGACTTTTTTCCCCCCACTTAAATGCAATGTTGTTGGAATAACTGAGAAGTGGTGGGTCAGCCTGCACACCGGGAGTGGCTGCCATGGGTGGTGCTGGCTCTCCAGGAGAGCCTGGCAGCAGGATGAGGATGTAAGGGGCTTGCTGTCACTGTGAAGGATCAGCCTGGGTAAAAGAATCACTTCAGTGGGGTGGGTGATGGATAATGGAGAGCCTGTGGGTTGGGGGAGAGGCCTGAAGAACAGACCCTGCTCCTCACAGAGGAGTTTAACCTTCCTGACATCTACTGGAAGAGTGGAACACCAGCAGCACAGGAGGTTTCTGGAGGGCATCAGGGATAACTTCTTGAAATAAGCACAAGGAGGACCAACAGGGGATAACTACCTGTGCTATTTAGTGACATGGAAAAAGGGATTTGGGCTGTGTGAACCAGCAACTTGTGGGGTGGGAGGTCCTTCAGGGAGTGGGGAATGAGAGTAACAGAGAGCAGATGCTGGACTATAGGGGAGCAGATTTCAGCTTATTTAGAAAATTGGTAAGTGGGATCCCAGTGGACACAGCTCTGAAAGGCAGAGGAGTTCGGAAAAGCTGACATGCTTTCAAGCACACATGCTGCCAAGCATTCTGCAAGCAAAAGAACAGTTCATTCTGGTACTTATTAAGATAGGCAGGCATCAGAAAACTCTTTTGAATAAGCAGGGTGCTGTGGTGGGCCTCCAATGCAAAAAGGCACCTTCCAGGAGGTGGAAGCAGGGATGCACTAGGACAGAGGAATATAGAAACAGTAGAGATGATGTCAGGAAAACCCAGCCTTGTGCAGAGATAATGCTTCCAAGTGACATCAGGGAAAATAAGGAGGGTCTTGCCAGGCACACTGGGAGAAAGATGTTGAACATGGAAAATGTTTGCCTATTGCAGAGTGGTTAGTTGAATTAACCACTACCACTTAAGTGATAGAAGACTGAATTAGTGAGAGTGGACACAGACAAGGCTGACACAGGTGACTTTGCCTCTTTCATGAATCTCACCCATGTGCTACAATCTGTAGGCTAATGAAATTGATTGTTTGGTAGTATTCCGTCACACAATTTGTTTTATTGTAAAATCTTTTGTGCTTACCAACTTTTATAATATGTGAAGTACTGATGACTGCAACATCTGGAAGCAGGAGGATAAGAAGAGGAAAAAAATTAAAGATTTGTTAGCTTTATTTTTACTCCATTTCTCATTATGTCAACATACTTAATAGAGGAGTGGATTTAAGTTGAAGTTGCATTTCTATATTGCTTGAATAAAAATGGCACAAGCATACAAAGGCTTTCCAGTGGTCACTGAGAACCTCTCCAACTCATGGAGATGTTTTCCACTGAAATAATTTATCAGTGAGTATATCAGTATATCTTTTATATGACAGGATTTTATTGTTTCTGGGCGATTCTGTGATTCTGTGCTGAGATGTAACCCTTCCACCATAGTGCCCAAAAGCTCACTGAATTCCTCCCACAGAGTTCAGTGGGCTCTGGAACAGGACCTGGATCCTTCAGGAGCTGAAGTTGACTTTCCTGAAAAGTTGAATCCTGCTCTTCCCTTCTCTGAACCTCTGACTTCTACACAGGTACAGGAGGATCCTAGTTAAAGTGTTGTGGACTCCTCCTGGAAAAAGAGAGTTTAATAATCTGGGATAACAAGAAATGCTCCTGTCCTGACTGCTGGGAGTCATCTTCCAAGTCACTGTGCATGTGTGCACATATCCTGAACTTTCAGAGGCAACTGCAGGCCACATGCACTGGATGTCTGGCTTTCTCCTGAGTGAGTGAGCTCCAGTGTGGGAAAATGGGGCTCCAGATCCAAGAAGTCAGAAGGAAGTGAGTTAGTGAGTTAGGGAGGAATTTGAAATGGAGAAGGGAAAATACTTGGCAGATAAAAAGAGGCCAAAATGTTCCATGTGTAAAGGACAGTATGAGAGATGATGCAGAAATGAGCAGGAGGGGGAGAAATCTGAAAGGCAGGGAGACTTGTAAGCTTCTTACTCTGAAGTCCCAGGAGTGTTCCTTACTTTTAAACCTCCCACTGTTTTTTTGAGGAGTGAGGTCACTGTATTAGAAAATTTCCTAGGACTACAGCCCAAAACAGGAAAATTCAGTTAAAATATACAGGCTTGCTGCACTAAAACCGTAATTTTAACAGCCTGGTCATTTTAACAAGACTTTTTTAAAACTGCAGACCTGAAATATGTTTTGGATTAGTGCAATGGAAATGCGTTGGTTTTATAGGTCAATTCTCTACTGTAAATTGCTTCTCACTTTTAATGGATTTTTATCCCCAAGCAGGTTTGGTCTTTTAACAGAAATTCAGGGGATGGACACACAAGTAGTTCAGTCTCAAAATAAAAGTTGCTGTATGATGCTGACAATAGAGTAGTGGACCTTGCTCTAGGGGCTGGATTCTCAGCATCAGAAGGTTGGTTATTCATGCTGTGTTGCCATCCCACTGCCAGTTCTCAGCCAAGCTAGTGGCCACTAATGCCTGTTCTTAACTACAGTTGTCTAGAGAAGCTCTCAGAGGAGGTGCTCTGCAGCAGAAGACAGCAGGATTACCATTATCCTGCATCCCTTTTTTCCTAATATAGCCATAATCAGACCCTGTACACACCTGGGAGCTTTCCCTCTAATGAGGGTCTCCCACCCTTGCTGCCAACAGCAGCTCTGGGGTACAGGAGCTGGGAGGGGAGAGCTCAGGGGATCATCTTGTAATCTGCTGATGGTCTCTCCCTCCCCTTTCATGGTAAGGAGAGAGGCAGAGGCATCTGCCATACAGAGGGTAGATTTTTGTGGCTGTGGCAAAATTGCACCTGGGAATCAGTTGAGGGACAATACTATATGGACAAGTGGTCCACAGGCTCAGGCTTCACCTCTCAAAACCTCCTGCAACCAGTCTGTTTTGGTATGGGTATATTTTATGCAGATGTCTTTCAATTATGTCTTTAGCCTTTTGCATTGAGCTTCCTACATGTCATTATTATTTTTCTGCAAATAGGGTGTTCGGTGTGGGTGGAAGTTTTTCATGGACTAGTGAAATTGTTTCCTGAGTCCACAAGCAGGAGATTGAAACTATTTACTAAATAAAGATAAAGTAAACAACCTCCACACTCCAAAAGTGCTAGTTTCTCTTGCTTTGGAAGCAAAACATTTCAGGTTCTCATTAGGAAATTACATTTTTTAAGTTAGTTAATTTTTTTTAAATGAAAGAGAAAATATTAACTTAAGAACAAAAAAAAAAAAAAAAAAAAACCAAACCCAAAACCAAAAATCATTAACATAATACTATGTTAAATTAAGCATTCTGCATTTACACAAATAATCTTTCTGTTCTTGTCAGGAGATTTTTTTCTCTCCTCATATTTTTTCTCATTTGGCCACTGAACCAAAAAAACTCAGCTGTGCCCTGAGCTCAAGTTTATATGTTTTGAATGCTAATGGCCACAAGAAGAATAACTCAATGTAAATAAGTTACATTTTCAAAATTAATGAGGTCTGCTAATTGAGTTTATCCAGGTAATAAAATCCATCTAATAAAATGTATCCATCAAATATAATTCTCCAAGTTCTATAAAAAATATATGTTTCTTTGCCTGTATATCATCTGTGTGGAGATAATGAATACCTTGTGACATTGGGGTCATAGGTCAAATCCCAGACCTTATTACAAATCTAGGGAAAATTACTTTTTCACTGACCTATAGTACGACCTAATAGTCTAGGAGGAGTTAAAGGCCAATTGTTCATTCAGCATGGCCAAATAATATATATATAAGTGCATATATATATTTAATAACACTGATGCAATGAAAACTTACTGCTGTAGATATGGATTTACAGCACATCCACAGGGATTTCTCATGCAGATCTCAAGATGTCAAAAAACAACATAACAGCAACACTCTGAAGTGCATGTTTGAAATGAATGATGACAGACCTTGGTGTGTGGGGTAGGGTTTTATTGTTCCTCCAGTGATTTGCCACAGCCCTGGATAGTGCATCTTTAACAACTCTAGATGACAAGCCTTTCTCCCACTTTTAAGGATGAGGGTTAATTGCAGCTACTTTTGCTGCCTGCAAAGAGCCAGGGTGTTCAAGGACATTGCTTATGCAGCAAGACCACTGGTGACGAAGCTTTTCCAGGAGATGCCAGCCTTTTGCTGCAGTCTCAGCTGGTGTCTCAGTATGTGGGACTGGACTGCAAGACTGAGCCAGGAAAATAATCCTGGTCCTTAGAAAATCCCTTGGAAAGGGTTATGGGGGATTTTACTTGCTCAGCCCCATGGGACAGTCCTCACATGGCTGCACAAGGAGGGAAAGATGGATGTGCAGGACCAGGACCCGAGAGTGGGGCTCGGGTGGTGATGCAGCTGCTGAGGACTTTGTAATGTCTCAAAATTTTACCCTCAAAGGTTATACCAGCCAAAGGTGCTGGCACTATTAAAAGAAGAGTTTAGATGTGAAAAAGAGGCTGCTGCCTTTTTTGTGGCTGAAGATACTGTCCAGCCCCAGCTATTATCAGACCTTCCATAAGAGCCTCATGTGGCCAGAATGGGGGAGCTTAAACAATCACACATGTTTTGCACATTGATTTGCTCCCATCTTTTAAGATTCAGCTGCATTCTCAGCACACAGGTAATTCACATGTGTCTTTCTCAGGAAACTTTTCCCCTGACTTCCTTCCAGCCTGCTGCACAATAACATCTCCCATGTTTCCTTCAATGGCCACGTTGAACTGGATCCTGTGCATTTCAGCCTGCCCTGATTTGCAGGTCTGCTGCCCTATAATGACTGACAAACAGGCCACAGATTACTTCCATTTTATGACTTGAGTTTAGGGAAATTGAGCATCCTAATTAAGCACAGATGTAAGGTTAAAGTGTAGAACAATCTGGACTGGTTTTCATTTAAATCCCTTTCTGATTCATTTGGTTCCATAAGAGACTTGCAATTAGAAAAAAATATTTTGTCAATGTTGAAAGACATGTGATGTAGAACTGATTGGATTAAATCTGAGTTCATGTGAATTTTGGCAAATTCAATTAGGAGAGGCCCTAGCAAGTACTCTGTGGAAAACCTCCAATGGCTTTGCAAACTGTATTTGGATTTTCCAGTCCATAACGCTGCATGTGTTGACAGGGCACCATCCCAGCATAATGTGTGAGCATTACAAACAAGTTCCTTTGCTTTGTGGGAACTGTCAGGTCAGGAGTAGAGCAAAACTGCAAACCTGGGCTCATTTGAAGATTCCCAGACCAAGCAAAAGACCAGGTGAGTGTGGGTTAAGGGGCAATGTGAGAAAAGACCTCCATGAACAGTTTTGAACTGCTTGGGATGGTACAGAAGTCAAAGGCTAGGTGGGAGAGCTTTCTGAAGCAGGGGTGGCAATTTTTTTTCTTATGACTGGGACAAAAAGATCCAAATTTCTCGCTGCAGCATCTAAATGACACCATTATTGAAAGATTTTAATACTTGATATTAAAATGTTTTATGAAATGTGGTTTTGTGTCTAAAAATGGTAGGTCTGATCCTGCTACTTTTTGACAGGCATCTGGTTGCTCCTGGCTTTAGTTCATAACCTTTTAGTGGAGAAAATATTCACAGAAGTACCTGTGTCAAACTGGATCTACTTGGCAGGGGGAGATGGATTGTCTGAGTTTTATCCAAACCAAACCTTTCTCTCCCCAGCCTCTCCTCTCCAAGTAGACAGAAAGAAATGCCTCCCTGTTATAAGACTGAAATGGTTTGCTTTTATTTTCTGACTTTGTTAAAGATAAAATCCAGCTCCTGGCTCCCCCTAAGCTACACAGGAATGTGCATCAATTTTAATACTAGTAACATATGTCATCAGTTTATATTATTTTTAATAATCCTTTGTTCTCTCTGTGCTGGCAAAACACAACCACCAGGACTCCTTTGGCTTGATAACTGTTTTGTATGAACCAGCGGATAAACAAGTACAGCCCTGTTTTTAAAAGGCAGTTGTTTTTCTTCTTTTAGAAATGTGATGTTTTGTTACTGATGCAAAATGGATTTGCCTTTCTTAAGTCTCTCTCTCTCTGCAGCAGTCAGGCACTGGAGAGCAGTCCAAATAAAAAATCAAAACAAAACAGTAAAACCAGCATGTTAAAATGGACCCCTGCAACACAGTCTAAATAGAAAGCAAGGGGAAGGCTTGGTGAAAGAACCATGGAACTTGCTGGCTGTTTCCCATCTCTCCCCATGGTGGGGGACTGTCACATGTGCTTGATGGCAGTAAAGTCCCCTTTTGCTGAGGCTAAGAAGCCTCTAGCTGTGTTAGCTTTGCCCAAACGCTTCAACTGATTTCAGAAGCTCAAGAAACAGTCGTTGCTTTTTTGATTCATTTTGCAGAACTTCTTATTTTCTTTTTCTTTTGTAAAATATAGAGAGGGGGGGAAAACACTTCATGTTTTTCCTGAAAACAAAGAAGGCAAAACATACCCCCATGAACCTCCCACAAAACAAGCAGCCAAAGATATCTCTGTTGTGACAGAGCAGTTATTTAGGCTGGAGGCTGGGGCTGTGGGTCTGGCTCCTCTGCATTGAGCAAAAGGTTCAGCCATGCCCAGACCAATGGCTGAGGCTCCTAAACAGGGTGGGTCTCTTCAAAACATTGCCCTACAGCTCCTGCAATTGTAAGCTTACAGTGAGGACAAGATTGTGCCTTGCCTGCACTCAGAATCTCCAAGTTAAAACTATTTCTGTTTCCACCTTTAATCAAAAATTTTGTCTTTGGTGATTCTGCCGCCAGCAATAGTTGTTTACATTGACCTTTTTCACTACAGCTCCCTTCTTCTGCCCATCTACAAGGGCAGCTTGTGGCACTCAAGTTCATATGAAAATGTGGCAAGTCAGCTTGCTGATGTAACTCAAACTCCTGATTTTATTGACAGTTCTCCCTTGTAGCACAATTTTTTCTCCTGGAATAGTCAGTGGTAATTTTGTTTTTTCCTTTAATCAGTCCAAGATTCCCTCTGTCATTTTCAGATACCATCATGAATTTGCTCCCTCTTTTATCACCTCTGCCTGCTCTGAAACTTGCTTCCTATACTCTTTAAATTCTTGGTTTCTGTTTCGTCCAATGCTTTTCCTCTTAAAAGCTGCACTGTGGTTGAAAGTCCTTGTAGGGAAGCCCAGGGAAATTTTCTCTGGAGAATCTTAAAATAATACATGCAATCTTCTGCAATCTGGTATACCACAAGGCAAAAGAGGAAATTACACTCAGATCTTTTGTACCATTAGAATTGACATGGAGATTAATCCTACAGACTTAGGTGGAATCTGAGCTGACTCTTCCACCTCTCTAAGTTTTGAACATGCAATTATTTCTCAGTGGGGAGAACATGGATAGATTTTCTATGACACAAATATTCTTCCTCTTGTCTGGACATCATGAACAATGATACATCTTGATACTTCTTTGGAAGGGTGCATGCAAATCCTATTAACAAATTAAATGCTATGAGGAAAATCTTCTTGAAGCCTTGCTGCAGTTGTTGGGAAGCCAAAATGGTTCATATTGCAAACTTAAAAAGAAAATGACTAAGCTAGTTATTCCTGTTTTGGAAAGAATTTTTTTCTTTGGAAGTGCTTTGGAGGCATGTGGGAGTAGATTTTTTTTTTTTTTTTTGGTCTGGTATATGTGAATTATGGATTATTAAGTTATTTTTTATTAAAGTACTTTTTCAAATCCTCTTTAGCCAAACCAACTCCTACTGGTATGATCTTACTAGGTTATTGCTAAAATAGTGCACAAAATGTTACACAGCTATTTCTTTTTGCCTTTTTCTGTAGTGCCATTGTGAGATGTTTTACAACCAGCAAATATAAAGCCACCTCTTGCCTCTTCTTGCCATTAATTGACATAAGTTTTGAAGTTACTTGCCTAAAATGGCAGAAATGGCACAGGTTCCACCAAAGTATCTTTTGCATCAGTTGACCTTATAAACACAAGTTTTATTGAGCTGGTGGATTGTTGGACATCACCTCTAAAGCAGGACTGACTCATTTTGGGGCAAGATCTACTTTTAAGCACCAACCTACACCTGTAACTTTAATGCTTGGGATCGTACAGAAACAACTGGTGGGCAAATGGAGCCCCTGAAATGCAGCTCCTTTATGCTTTATCCTTTATGTGGAATAATATCTAACTTAAGAACCTCTCCTCCTGCTCTGTAAGTTATTATGTCCTATCATCTAAATATCTTTCATCTGGCTCTGCCTTCCTTCACTGTACAGAACATAGTTTCTGGAAAATGTGCCTTTCAGTGACATTAAGGCAGATCTGTTCAACTTGCCCTGGTTTTCCTTGAATATGAAGTCCACAAACAAAATTCGTCCAGGAGTATGTGATTTCAATCCTGTTTGGAACTGGCAGAATAAACAAAATAACCACTAATTACAATAAGCACACCAAATCTGTGCCACAGCTGACAGGGCAACAGATTTCAACACATTCAGTGCTGAATTCTTCTTTACTGTGCTCGTTCACTTATGCACAAAATCCAGCTCCTAGTTATGCACTTCCCAGCCCATTGTGTGGCTTGGTGCAACTCTGCTGATTTCAACCTTATTAAGAAAACATCCAAGAGTCACATTACTCGGCACTTTGCATATGTTCACAAAAGCAGCTAATAAAATCCATGCTTCTGCCAGGTAGGAAGGGGATATTTGCAGTCTTGCAGACACTTTTGAAGCAAAAGGGAGAAAAATCTCAACTAGGTGTGCAGGTCTGTCTGCTTACCACCACAAGATGGATTCTGCCTGGTGCTTCTGCAAACAAGCAAAGGAGCAGAAGCAAGAGCTCTTTTAAAAGTGTCTTGGATTAACTATTTTGGAGACACACCAACCTTGTCATTTCCAGGGGACTGTTTGGAAATTTTCCATCTAAATCAGAAATTACTCAAATGGAAAGAAGATGCTGCCAAACCTGTTAGCAAATTACTCATGCCCATTCTCTGTTTTCCTATAGCTCTCTTTCAGGCTGACTCATTCCTTTCTGGAATTACTGGACATCCCCCCTCTGGATTTGTTGGACCCTTATCTGGTCCTTTGTTTTATCTGAGAATTTAATTTAAGATTTATTATTTTTTTTTTAGTTCATGTAAAAGTAAGCATTTATTGTACTGAGAATAAATTCTGAAAAGCAATACTCTTTTATATAAAAATCATTCTTCTGTGGACACTGTCCACACAATCTAATAAAACTCTCAGGAACACATAAGGGAAAGGCAGTGTCCTTCTCTTCGGGGCGAATTTCTCATGTAAGACCTTAGCTACAGTGAGATCACACTATGAAACAGCCCATTGTATACATCTTGCACTGGAAACAAAAGGTAGAACTTCATTGAAATAATCATAAAACTATTTTTCCTATACTAACTACAGCTGTGGGGCATGTTTCTATGGAAACGGTTTTCCTTATGTGCTTGTCTATAGCTAAAGGTCTCAAATGGACCTTCTGTCTACTCATTGCCTGTATAAACTGCAGATTCTGTACAATAATCTCTAACACAGATCAGCTGAATCTCCTGATGTGTGTCAGAAAACATTATCAGGAGGCAAACACCAGTTATTGCAGCTTCCCATAAATTTATAGATAATCAGGTCCTTAGTGGCAAGTTGGCATCTTAAGTGTAGGGACTGTACTGAGGAGTTTTGATTAGAGGTCATTGTCCTATCCTAAGCTGTAACACACAGCAATGAATTCTGAGGCTTTGCCTTTGCTGTACAAAGATTTATGTTGCTTTGATTTGAATAATTTATGCTGCTTACTGCATTCTAGATACCAGACGCTAAAAACAATTTGTTCTTTGTTGACATAAGTAAAACACTTGCAAAATTGCTGATTAAATGAGCCACACACCTTAATATTTTCCTTATAGTAAACCATAGCTGTAGCAAAATATGGCATGAGTAAAGCTGATATCCTTTCAGTGATATCTGACAGTACAATCTAGTTGGTAGATAAAGCCACACAGACAGTGAAACAGCTGTTATTTAAAAACACAAGGAGAATTACCCTGCTTTTTTGATATCCTCAAATTATAAGATACTAGTCCATACTGTGCAAGCTGTCTTTATATTTTTCACGTTCAGAGACACTTAAATGCAAAGGTATGCAAATGCAATCATTTCTTTAATATGTCCATGTACAGATAGTAAGCTGTGTATGAATAATGCAGAAACAGAAGTATAGAGACTGATACGTGCATGGGTAGTCTTATGCAGTCCAAGGCAATGGGTATTTACACACCCATTATAAGAACTAAAAGGGTTTGTTTTCAAGCTGTGGGATGTTACTGTCAGTAGAGCATGGGCCACAGTTGTGCACATCCTTACCAGAATAAAACTGCCTTATAGCTACTTCTAAAAAATTATGAAGATGACAGGCAATGACTTTTGAGCTCATAGTAGTGCATAGGAGGGTGAGACTCAACTTGTTTAGAGTTAAGCATGACTGTCAGAGATCTGCTTAGGATTTTTTGGACTTCACAAAGAAAGTCCCTCAGAAAGTGGAAAGGAGCTATCCCTCCGGGGCATGCAGAATTGGGCTGAGACAGGAGATATAAATGACACAGAACAAATTTCCCCCTTGAGGCAATAGCCCCTTGATGCAGTAGAGCAGAGAAGCCCCACACCACCAGCTTTAACTGGCCACCTAACTTTAGATAAGTTTAGATAAGTAAACTTAAGTGATGTGAACGCAGTTTCATGTTTCATTACTCAATAACTTCAACATTATGCTTTAAAATGTAATTAATTTATACATTTAATTTAAAATCAGCTTCACTTTTCATCAGCTACATTCTCAATTTACTCTTTATGTTTCACCCAGTTCTGGCCAAATAAACTGTCGAACATTTTATGCAATAATTTCCTCTTCCTGGTTCTATTATGTGTTCTATTATCTATGTATCCTTGGGTTTTTCCCCATGGGAGACTTTGATATTTATGTTTTACCTACAGTATTAGCTGAGAAGTGGGCATCCTGTGTCAGTGCTTGGGTCAGCCTGGCTGGATGGGTGCACTGAATTCAGGTGGCAGACAGTAGTAAACAAGGGCTGGGAGGTGAAGCACAGCTCTGCCATGTTCAGGACACATCTGGGGATTGAGGACAATGTCCTGGTTGAACACTGAGTGGGAGCTCTGTGTGCAGTCCACACGCCCTGCTGCTGCCCCTGGGTGTTATCCATCAGCCACGTGTTGGGAGGAAAAGTCCATGCTATAAAAATGGCTACAGATTTCCTGAACTCACCCTTATTATGACTTTATTCCAGGGTGGCACGTTCCCAGAATAACCAGGGGTTGGTCTAGCCATTTGGGGATCAGGTTGTGGCCTCCTAAAGGAGTCTGTATGTGGAGTAATTCCATTTATTTCTGTGGAATTTCATTACACCTTCTCCTGGGCACTCAAAAGAGGAGTTTTGCTTGTTTATTTGTCACACCTCTCTCACATAAATTCAAGTCTGTGCCTTTTGCTATTGTTCAAATAGCTAGGGCTTTTATTTCCCCCAAATGAGCAGTTGGAAAGGTGTGGAACCCTGGAAGCTTTGTGAAAACACATTCACAGGGGGAAATGCTGTGAAGTGAATAAGGGGCTGTGGATGACATTGGCTCAAATAAGGGGAAACCTGTAGAAAAAGAGGGTACTGAAAAGCTGAGTTTTGTAAGAAGAGACCTAAATAAATACACACACAGAATGTCAAAAGCAAACTCTTCTGCCTTGTTTATGTTCTTGAATCATTATCAGACACTTTTCAGCCACACAGTTTGTATCAGCCCCTATGACCAATGAAACATCTCAGAACCATATTAGACATTGTCTTTGTTGAAAATTTAAATACCTTTTTTTTAAAATATAATTACTTACTGGTTAATTACAAGTAGAAAAATATTACAGACAAATGTTAAGAATGTACATACTTATTCTGTTTCTAGGTCTCATTTGTTTCACTATCAGGTTCAGTAGTTTAAAACTCTTATGTCCAGCCTGGTTCCAAAAACTTGGAAAGTTGTTAAGGACACATGGCCTAAGACTAAAACATTCACTATATTGCATTTTTTTCAATTTACTTACTTTTCCCTTTTTTTAACATACCCATATATAATCAAGTATATTGAAGCTTCAGTTAATCCCCATGCATCTGCTTGAGCTTACTCCCCTTCTCCCAGTAGTCAAAACAAATCTCTATTAAGGTTAAATGTGAAAAAAAAAAAGAATATACAAGGATAACTGCATTAAAAACAAGGCATTCTGGAGCTGAGCACAGCAGTGGGAGCCAGAAACACCTCTGCTCCACAGCCTTCTTTGTCCCTGACAGAGGCCAATTGTGCAGGAGAAGCTTCAAAATCTGAATGCCAGCATCTGCAGGTCCCTGAGCACAGAGTGCTCGCCCCTGGCCCTGGAGGCTCTGGCTGCCTGAACCCATGCTGGAGGTCTAAAGCCTCCTCAAATACTGAGCTAAGTCTCTTCTGGTTCCCATCCCCTTTAGCACCAGTGTATCACTGGCATTTTCTGCTCCAGTGAAGAGCTGATCTGTTGAAATGGTTTGTTTCCATCATTTATAAATGCCTCTTTCCACTATTGCTTCAGCACTCTCCATGTCACTGTGTGTTTAAGCTATCAACACCTGTACCCCAATTTACTCATTGAATTATGTAGGAGTCGTAAGGGCTGCCTATTGTAATGTCATCTTCATTAATCAGCCTTTTAATTTTGCAGTATTTTGCTGCTGGGAGTGAAGAGATGCCTGATTTGTCTTTGGCTTTCACCACAGCGGTTTGCTTCTGTCTTTCAGTTTCTACTTTCTGTGGAGGTAGGGACTTGAAAAAAAAAATTCCCTTTAAAATCCCTGTGCCAAATTTGGGTCTATTTGTTCCCTTTTCTGTTTATAAAGGTGGTACACTCTTGCAGCCTTGCAGCAACAATGCAGCAGAGCTCAGGGTGAGATCTCACAGGAAGGAAAGGTAATCTTGTTTTACAGTAGAACTAGTCTGTCTGCCCTGTGCTCTCACACCCACACACTCCTTCGTCCTGAGCCTGTCCACACAGCCCAGCCATTGTTTCCAGGTTACTGATTCCATAACACACAAGACAACAGGTACAGCCTGGTGTACCTTCCTCTTTACATCCCTTGGTTTTTTAGAGTTGTGGTAATGTTCTGGTTTTTCATGTACCCACTTTTAGGATTTTTCAATGATTACTCTCTTTCCACTCTTGTGCCTTTGTATTCCACCTCTGGCATAAATGAAATTTATTCTGTCATTTAACTCTTCTTCTGACTGCTTTGAGGCTCCAGTCCTATTCTGTTTCCCTTTTTTTTTTTTTTTTAATGCGTTTTTTGGCATGTAGATCCCTTCCACTTTTTCTTTGATCTAGTGTTCCCATGTTAAATTATCTCCATTCAAGCTGATTTTAGTATTTCTATTATAGATTTCTACCAATTCTGCAGGAGACTCTGGTGGTCTGCAGGAATTATTTCTAGAGGAGATCCATTCCTTCTTTCAAGTTTTTAACTCTCATATCTCTGTTGATTGTGCTGGGAGCAGTTATCTGACAATCAGTGAATCTGCTCCAGTCCGTCTGCTACTTCCTTTGCTCTTGCCTTCACTACTGAAGGCTTTTGAATGAGAGTTTGCAGCCCTATCAATAACAAGGCTGGCTTATTTCACATGTTTAGAGACAGACTGCATGTCCTTGATGGTCTCTTCTTCTTTTCACAGAAAGGAAACTTAAATATAACAAGTATTTGTCATCAGTGGAAGAGCTTTGAGTGTGTTTGGCCTAGACGACCTGCTCATGATATTTTTTATGTAGTCTTGTCCATGAAGTCACCACCTTGATACTACCAAAGAAAGCAATTATTAGTGCAATTTCCACTTTTGTGTGGATGCTGTATTGGCAAAGGGTAAATGTAGTCTATTTGTCATTATTTAAATTCTTCTTTGTTAGCTGTTTCTACATATGATATCTCTCCACAAGTTTTTAAGGAGTTCAAAGTGACATTGCACCTTGCTTTGGGGTAAGAAAGCTTTGCTCCTGTCTGGCATTCTCTGTCTACTTCAGATAGTGGAAAACTGATTCATTTTTATACTATGTACCACTGTTGGTTATTGTCAATCGCCTTTAGCACAAGATAACATTGCTTGTTGGATTCATGGAAAGCCAGGGCAAGTACAGGCTGTACAGAGAGCACAGTGTCTGAATAAACAATTATGTTTCTTCAGCTTTATGAGGGATAACAGATCCAGTCTTCAGTACCTCATGCAGAAACTCTAGGGAAGCACTTCATCTTTGCTTCCAGGGCAATGACAGAGGGAGGTGTATTAGCACAACATGGTGATGTCCATGCTGGCAAGAAGTCTATCCCAGCAGGAGATGTTGGGATCTGAAATAGTGTTGGGAACAAAATAATGTTGGAAGCCACATCACCTGCATTCTGGGGACTTTGGTCTACGTGTAGTCACCTTGTTGTGCACCAAGTCAGCTCCTGGTGCAAAGATTCCAGTGGTGCCCCACAGCCATCAGATTTCTGTGATTAGCACTGTGATTAGCTGCACCAAAGGTCTGGCAGTCCCTGGATAAAGCATCCTCTTCTTTAGGAGCAGAGAGGAGGAGGGGACAGGGATTATGACTGGAGGAGGTATAGTAGATACCTAATTCAGGTTCTGACATTAGCAGGCTGGGAGCTGCAGCCTTTCTGCATGAAGATATTGTCTGTTAGGGAGAGATTGAGAAAAGACCCTTAATTAGATGCTTTGAATTGACCCTCTGAGGGCCCTTCTCCTATCCCTGGGCATGGGAGTGAGGCAGTGATACTCAAAAATGATCAATTTAAGTGTGGTGGTACACTCAGCAGTGTGGATGCCCATCCAGACTCTGAGCTTGGAGTCCTAAATGCAAACAGGGAGATTGGTATGTGAACCCAGGAAATTAACTCCCAAGGTCAGGCCTTTGAAAACACCTAGTGAAGAAGGCAGGCAATTACTAAGAATTTCAAGTGTGGTGATGCATCTAAATTCATTTCCCCCTGACACCAGGAGTGTGTCATCCAGGATGGGGTGTACTCTGCTGCTCTAGTGTGAGGGCACTGGTAATACCAGGCTTTCAGATTTTACATTGGAAATGTATGGCCTGCATGTGCAGCAGAAGCATGATTTCAAGCTGTGACTTCCAGGATCATAGGATAATTCAGGTAGAAAAGGACCTCAGTATACCACCCAGTTCTGCTCTAAATGTGGTCAGCTCTGCAACTAATCCTCTTGCATTTAGAATTGTATATGCCATGTAATTCCTATCAGTGTTGATTTTCTCCCTGTACTATATACTTTGATGAATAAAAGGGTAGGTGCAGCTTAGGGAGGCTATATCATATATTATTTGTAAAAATGTAATCTTAATAAACTGGGAAGACATTGCTATTGTCCTCTAAATAGTTTCCCTTGGAAAACAAATTTCAGGATTTTTGATAGTAATATTGAAAAGTCATTGCATTCGTAATTCTTTATGATGGAAACAGCAGACTTTCAGTAGCAGACTTTGATTTCTTCATCTTGGCAAGCAGGCAAATCATAAGAAGTCACCAGGTTGAAATCACACATCTACTTTGGACAAAAAAACTGCTACAGTTGAGCCTTGTTACTGCCCAATGGCCTAAAAAACACCTCCTCAACAATAAAGCAATGTTAGGAAATACCTGTTCAATCACCCCTGCCAAAATTTTTCTCTAACTCTAATAAAGTTTTTCAAACATACTCACACAATTTTTCTCCCATCTGGCTTATTTTATTTTATAATCACATTAGAAGTAATAGGAATTGTTCACAATTGTATTTGGCATTTCATGCAATCTATCTTTTATAAAAGAATGATGCATCTGAACATGAAAGATCTTAAAACATAGAATAAGGTTGACTGGTAAAACACAAACAGACCACAAAGGGATTTTTCTTCTCTCTCATTCGTATTATAATTCTCTAAAGGAGAGTATCATTTTTATATCTCCTCCCTCAAGCAGCATGAAATCTGTGTCCACAGTGCCTGAATATTTGTCATGGGAAAACAAAACAACAAAGATAAAAAAATTACTTTAAAATATTTTAGAAAGTAAGCGACAAAAACCATAACTATGTTTGCTGTTATTGCAAGTAAGTTGTGTTTAAAATTAATTGTATCTGTGGGTTTCTGGAAAAACAATCATATGAGCTATTATATCAAAATTTAAATAGAGAAAATTATTCAGAACACTCTAATGAATTTAATTCACATATTCATAAAAAGTAGGAATTAGTAGTCCCAAATATTTACACATGCATTTGATGGCCCAAATGATGAATGTAGTAGTCCTCAATTCTTATTCCCTGCATACCCTGCTAAGAAGGCACAAGTAGAGAAAGCAAGACTTTTAAGGTGCTCAGTCCTGCATATCAGGGGCTGAGGTCTATGCTCACACTGCTCTTTCTGCATGTGGGGGATGGAGGTAACCTCTGGCAGAGGAACAGCAATAAGCAGCTGGTGATGGTAACTTTTAAAACAGTTCCAGCTAGGTCTGCCAGATTTAATCTGATCATATCCTGTAATGGGGAAAAAAAAACCTCAACTAATTATTTAAACCTACCCTGTTGAATGCACTCTCTAATTTGAGGTGACTCACCTTTTGGTGATTTATGAGATATGAGGGACACGACTATTTGAAGAGCACAGTATTTAACTTATTAGTGTGAAGACAACAAGAATTGACTACACATGCCACAGTTTGAAATCTGAACACATTGTCTCATCTTAGAGAGGGAAGGCAGACATATAAATGACTAAGCCACTTTTAAAGGGGCTTTGCTCTTACCAGCCACCCCACTGAATTACTTGTGCATCTTCATTGTGCAAGCATGGAGTTTACATCCCACATGGGTCCACATTTTGTGACTAATACCTTTAAAAATCACAGGAACCCCTCTGCTTTTCAGAGCAGTCTTAAGAAGAGCAGCTATTTTTGGGTCACTGGTGGTCTGGACTCATCTGGCAAGCAGAACAGATGTGATGGATCTGTCTATGGGACAGCTGCAATTACTAAGCATCACTTCTTTGTAATCTGGCAAGACCTTGTCCAGTGAGGAGCAGAGATCCCACAGAGATGCTCAGAAGATACTTTCCTGCATTTGGCTTATGAGAACAAGATATGATGAGCTCTGTGGCCAAAGGCATGAAAAAAAAAAAGAGAAAGAGACAACCTGTTAAACTTATTATCTGTGTTATGGAAAATTCCTAAGGAACCAAAGGAACATGAAACTGCTGAGCAGTAGACACAACAAAAATAGAAGCAATACCCTAAACTTTTTAGATTGTGTAGATAATGCAGAAAAATATAAAGAAGACAAAATGTTCTGTTTAAGTCCCACTTTGCTGGTGGGAAACTGAGGCAGACAAAGATGAAGAAGTGATCTAACTGCACAAAAGAAATCCCTGGCACCATCACAGATCACAACCCCCAGATATTCCAGAATATCAGCAGCAGCATCACCAAACCCTCTTTTGTTCCCAGATATGCCTCCTAGCTTACACTGGTGGTTTTTATCTGAACCAAGACTTTCATGTCGCTGCCTCCTTATTTCTTTTTTTTTTCTGTACATAAGCTTATAAATATTAACTGTATATTGCACTTCATGCCCCACCTTAGATCAAAGTGTGCCTTCTATCAAAGGCAAGTGGTCAAACTTCAGGCTGGTTGGGTTGAGCTGACCCTGCTCCTTCCCCAGCATGGCCCTGGTGGGTGCTCGGTCGAGTCACGGGAAGGACAGTGATGGCTCGGGGAAAGGCCGTGGTGACCTCTGCTAATATTAACAAGTTTCACTCCCCGTGAACGCAGCAAGGATTCATTAGCACAGGGAGGATCCAAAAATACATAGGATGAAGGAAATTAGGCAAATTAAAGATGCACTTAATTTTGCCTCCTCTAAAACGGATTCCCAGAGGAGTGCAGTCAGTTTAACTAGTTTAAAAAGCTTCAGTGTCTAGGGGCAATGTATTTAACTGTTCCCTTCCTCCTTGCACTTTTAGGACCAAACTCCTTGTCTTTTCCTAGCTGCCAGAAGGGCTTATGCAGGTTTCCCCCCACCTCCTACAGCCCAACACGGGCTTTTTGCATGTTTTCCCAAAATCTTTGGCCCCCATACGTGGGCTTGACTTCACCAGCAGCCAGCCAGCTCTCACCAATCCAGGGTGGTGCAGCTGCAGCAAGCTGCTTTTTGTGTTACCCAAGCCTGGAAAGGCACTCAGGGTCTCCAAAACCTTTCATGTCCCTCCAGTTGCTCCTTAATGCGTAAAGCAGGAGTGTTCCACCACAGTAATGCTTCGAAATCACTCGATGCTTCCCTTCAGCGTGGACTGTGAGAGGGTTTCCTTGGAACCTCCCTGCAGCAGGCCAGCGAACCACCAAGAGCTGATAATCTTCTAATTAGTAACACGGAGTTAGTGAATAACTCATGCTTTACAAATAAGTCAGCACATGGAGGTCTCAAGACCCGAGTGTATCCAAAGGAAGCCCGAGAGAAACTAATTGACATCTGTGGGGGCTACAAGGTCTGTTGGCTAGCCTTGCAGCTCTCCACAGCTGCTCATGCATACCCAGAGGAGCTAAGGGGAGGCTGCAGGCAGCCAATTTTTAAACAAAACCAGAAACCTCCACAGCCTTGTCAATGGGTGAATATTTGTGTGTGTGGACATGTAGCAAGGGGTGTAAACGGGAGCTCATGCTGCAATTTTGGTGTGCAGTAGCCTAAAGTCCTACTCATTCAGAAATGTTGAGAACAGAATTCCCCTCTTTTCAGGAAAAGAAAAAAAAGAATAAATACTCTTGTCTCTATCAGTGTCTCTCACCCCCTGCCCCAAACAGAGCAGCATTACTATGCCGTTAAATCTTTTTTTCCCCACAGTTTTTCCTCATTCAGCATTAAATGAGGACCCAGTGCAGCAGAGGGATCTGCAGATGTCAGCCCTTGGCCTCCATTTCCTTGGGGCTGATGTCAGGAGACCCAACCGGTTCTGAAAACCACATCTTTTCTTTAGAGCACTGGGCTTTTGTGAGCGAACCCTGGGCAACCACTGGCAGGGCACTTCTTACTTCAGGGGTGAAGGGAAAGTTCAACTGAGAACAAAACACTATCATCTGGGAAGATAAGACCCAAGGTGCCCCCATTTTCAACAGAGGAAGGAAAATATTTCACTTTTGCTCTACTTGTGCCAGCAGGCCCATCAGAGTCACTCTTTCCACTGGTGCTGGAGGTAGAAACCACCAATTCCCAGTTACCTAGGGACCATCATCCCTGGGGGCTCCTTGGAAGTGAGCACCATTCCAGGGCCCTTTCCATCACCCAAGTCCTTGTGGTGATGGCTCCTCCAAGCCAAGCAAAAGCCCAAGTGCCTGCCTGCACCTTTGCTCTCCTCACAGCACAAGCAGCAGTGCAGCACTTAAATCCTTCATTTCAAAACTTGTAGATTTCACATGGTAAGCATAGGGAAGCTTTGAAGTGGCCATAAACCACATGGCAGAGTTTCAATTTTCCCTGTGTTTCTAAGTCTAGTCAAATCTAGTCTTCAAGCATTTCTAAATCCAATTCATCCACAGAAAGCCTGCACGCTTGTGGGTAATTAGCTTGGAAGATCTTTGTTGCCATAGCCTGGCTCTGTATAATACACTCTGGTGAATGGGAGAATCTAGTTCACTCAGAATGAGGTCATGTTAAGAAACAAGCTTGCAGTCCTCAAATTGCTTTTGTCATTGGAAAGTAAATAAACCCCACTCATTCAAAACCTGTTTAAGGAAGTACCACACAAACCCCTTCAGCATAAATATCATGACCCACCATGCATGGTAGGTGATCCCAAGGGCTGTCCTGTGCCATTCACAGGCAGTTCCTGGTGTTAAGAGAAGCTAAAGGTGAAGCACAGGCATAGCATAAGGGTAAACCACAAGGATGGGATATTCTGGGAGCAGTGAAACAGTAGGGAATGAGGAGTGGGACGCATGTATTGGAGAGAGGTTTTGATATGCAATTCAAGGGATGAGCATTAAGTGATGTTTGTAATAACACTTATCACACTGTTTCCTCTGCCAGAGTATGGCTTTTTGGCTACTTCCACTCTTCTTTCTTTGTGCCAGACACAGGATTGTGTTGTGGTGAATGACACCTGAAGTTGAAAGTGTCTCATCTGTGTAAACATTCCTCCCACTGGCAGGTTTGCTGACATAACTTTGCTCTGCAGAAAGCTGAGGATATTTGTGGGGAAATGGCAGTCTGGCTGTGGAGCTGGTAACTCCAGGGAGCTACACCCTGCCTTGCTGCCTCTCAGAGGGCTCCCCCACTGAGGGGGCCAGAGAGCATGGTAGGATAGTGGGATCCTTTTCCTGGGATGCTTATAAGACAGAAAGCCAGTAGCCCATTCCTTTCCAAAGAGAGGAAGGAAAAGTGGGCAGGGGAATGAGGAGACACCAGGTAGTTTTCATCACCAACCCCTTAGTACCTCACTTGGAAAGGACCTCAAAAGCACATCGGACTGCTGTCATATAACTTGTTTGCACCACTTGCTCCTACCTAGAGCTACTGTTCCCCGGCTTCCCACCTCCCCAAGTCTCACCTACAATAATCCCCATCATAAGCACCTCTGCAGAACCCCCCTCTGTACAATGCAGGGAGGGAGAAGCCCTGCCTGCTGCCAGCCATAGAATGTCTCCATTGTGGCCTTGTGCAGGCGCTGTATATAATCTTTCTCTGCCAATATATGTCTTTGAGAGCTGCCCCTCTGTCCCCCTCCTCAAAATAAAACCACTATTCTTTTCTGTTTTAAGTAGATTTTGTGCAATAAAAAGCATTTTATTGCTTCCAGTAATTGGTATTTAATTTGCAGGCCTTTACAACTTGCAAAGAACAGACTGCTTCAGCTGTAGAGCTGGTATGTGTGTGCACTTTGTGGATTTTATTCCACTGGCACTTGCTTAGTTGACTGGTGTAAAACGATACAGTTATGGTTTTGCAATCAGAAAGGCTGCAGATAAAGGCCTGGAGAGACGTTATAAGGTCCTGGGTCCAATTTGAAGCAGCAGGCAAGACAATATAATTTTAGAGGGCGCTGCCAGCCTCAGACATCAAAACTTGACTCCTGTTAAGTGTTTTCCATTTTACTGTCAAAATATCAAAGGCTGCTATTTAAACCCAGAGTCTCTTAAAGTTGATTTTCTTTCTCTCTCCTTCTCCCTCACTTCTTTTATTCCCTTTAAGTACCCCGATAAACGCAAGGTGAGGTAACCTGTGAAATGTTACCCCCTCGCTCTCTGCCTCGCCTTGTAGGGGCATTGAAGCCCGACACAGCCCTTCATTCCTTTTTTGGGGTAAATCCTCGCTCTGCCGGCCCCATTTCTTCCAACGGCGGTCGCTGAGGGGGATTCTCTGTCCACCCAGGGCCGCGGCCGCCGGGACCGGGACCAGTTCAGCGGGGACCAGGGGAACCCAGCTCGACCCTTCCTCCAGGGAGATGCCACGGCAGCACCCACCGATTCCCTCCCGGGGGTGGAGGGAGAGCTCAGGGGAAGGGACACCACAGGCACCCGCAGGCCATTAAACTGGGGACAGAGCATAAGGGCAGCGTCTGCCTTGCGCCTCTCCGGGGCACAGCTACAAAGCCTCTGCCTACCTGCTGCTCCGCTTCCCCGACGGGCCGGGCCGGGCAGGGCAGGACAGGGCCGGGCAGGGAAGGACAGGGCCGGGCAGGATCCCGCCTCGCCTGACACGGGGGGAGCGGCGGAGCCTCGGCCGGAGCGGCGGGCGAGGGGGTGGGGGGGACGGCCCGCCGCTATCGCCGAGCCCCGCCGGGCCGCGGAGCGGGGCGGCAGAACATGCGGGTGTCCGTCTGTCTGTCTATCTGTCCGTGCCTGCGCACAGCCCCGGTGCTGGCGCGCTGCCCCGGGACTCGGGCACTCACTCGCCGGATCCGTGGCGCTCCGAATCACGCGTGGCGCTCCGAAACACGCGTGGCCCCCCCGGCTGCCTGGACCGTGCGGTCCCGGCGGAGCTCAGGCCGCTCTGCCGGCCCCTCTCCTCCCTCCAGCGCAGCCCCCGGGGAGCTCCGGCGCCCACCGAGAGGGAGCGCAGGGCCTCCCGCCCTGCCCACGGCAGCCGGGCGCGCTCGGATGTACCTTGTTTTTATTTAAAAACATTGCCAAACTCACGGGCTTCTGCTTGCAATAAAGCGGCAAATAAATTATTCCTTCCCTCGAGTATTAAACCGTTATCTGATTGAAGTTCACTCCGACGTTTCAACAATTTAGTTCTGCGAGGGAGGGATGCGAGGAAAATAGTTGTGCCCTTTATAGAACAAGTAAATAAATAAATAAATAAAGTCCTAAATAGTCTTCTGTAGGGAAGAAGTTAATATACTCAATTATTTTCTGAAAAAAATCATAACATCTGGAAATTGATATCAAATGGTGTACAATCCCTGAGAGACGATAAACTTCCACTGTATAATATTTCCACTAGAAATCTTAATAATCCCATAAATCTTCCTTGTGAATTGGGAAAATGTAACAGTTCATTGAAATACTCATTGGGAAATAATTGAAAAAATGTAATAGTTCACTGAAATATTCGTGGGTTTTTTTCTTTCTTTGGTGCTGTTGCTAACTCTGTGCATGTGTGTAAATATTCCTACTTAGTTTTAAAGACATACACGGAATATTCCCTTGAGCGCTGCATACCATAAAAGAAAAATATGCCCTTTTGACTTATTAATCATTATTACAGAGCTCAAAATTGCAGCGTCCCTCGCACATTACGAGAGAAGGCGAACAATTTTCTCTCTGTGTGCATTTCGTATTGCTAAATTCAGTACAAACTTTACAGCTCTCAACTTTTTTTTCCTTTTTTTTTTTTTCTTTTTTTTTTTTTTTTTTTTTTTTTCCTCACAGGCTCTTCCTATTCTGCTCGAGTTATCCAGGGCAACTGAAGGCAAGGGGACTACTCGCCCATTATGCTGGCCCACTGCATCGTAATTAATTACACACAAAGGCAATTGCTTATTGTAATTCACCTCGTGAATGTTTAATTTTGCAGAAGTAAAAGTAGATGAGGATTTGAACACGTCTAGACTCCCTGTAATGAATATATGAGTAATTAATGTTGCTGGAAAGATACAGCTTTATATCTATTAAAAAAAATAATGTGATATGGAAGAGATGATGTGCGCTAGTGTGAGTGCATGTGAGTGCATTGGTGTAGGAGAAAGGAGAGCATTTATGTGTTTTTGTACTGAATTAATGTATCCCTTTGGTTACGTTGCTACAAGTCGGAATAAAGACAATTAAGCCCTTAGCATTTCTGTCACACTCCATTAATTACTGTAGCCGCTTCTGTCCCGACCACTTCGTAACATACTCATCAGGTACGATACCAGTTCAGCAGCATCAGCCGTGAAGTAGGCTATTGTTAGTTTAAACTATAGCCTTTCAAATGTTCTTTATTTTACTTTTCATATAAGATTGTTTTCCTCTCCTTTAAAAATGTTTTTCTAAAAATAAAACTCTACATAAACGTTTTAAGATTAGATTAGGGGGGCAAACAGTTTAATTTTCACCATATGTTGCCACAGCAGTTTGTGAATTTAAAAAAATTCTTTCCACTAAAACCACCAAAAAAAAAATCTAATATAAAAATGTATTCTTCCCAAAGCGTCTCCCTCCTGTGGGCTATTTTACAGCTCCCAAATAAATCTTTAAGGTTGCAAAGAAGGGGAAAAAACAAACACCCTGATGACGGAAAAGCAAATCCTGCCATGATAATGTCCTTTATTAATATTATAGATGTGTAGTGTGCTGGATGGATCAATCATATCCATTCACAATCAGGATTAAGAGAGCCTATTTTAATGAAAATCTATTAGTCTCTCGCTTGAGACACGGATGCTGCTTAAATCAATAAACAGCATAAAAGAGAATACGACGCAGGTTTCTAAATTAAAAAAAAATCCCATCTATGAAATGTGTTAAGACGTCTGTAAAATCCTGAAACCCTCGATCGATACTTATAAATATTTAATTTTTTTTTAAACACAAATTGAAAACCATTAACACTGCATCCATTCTTATTATTAAAACAAATTGTCCTTGGAATTATGTGCTGTGGAAATGGAGCCAGATTGAAAGGGCATCCTCTGAAATATGTTTACTCGCTTTCATGTAAACCAATAAAGATCTGCAGGAGTCTGTAGCGTGAGCAGAAAGGTTTGATGTACAATGTCCATGATTACAGTCCCTGAATTAATCACGAGAGAGAGAGGGAAGGAGGGAGGGAGATGGGGAGAGAGAGGACTCAGTTATCTACTCAACAAAATCTTGCTCTTCGGGTCAGCGCTTATTAAAACGTGGATTAAACCGACGATTTTTCTGTTTGCTTATTTGCCTCATTTCGACCAAAATAAGCTGAAGGGGGGAGGGTAGGAGGAAATCAGTTTAGCCCTACGTCACACCATGAGCAAATGTACAAATGTAAATTCCTCCTACAAATATGAAATTCAATACTGTGCCTCGGATATGCTTAAAGCTAATGCAACGTTTAAATTCATTCATGATTATTCCTCTCGTTTAACTCGGAGAAAACCCACAACGGTCAAGAGCTTTCCTTGAAAGAGGAATTAGAAAATAGCACATGGATTGATACCACGCTAAATAAACTGCCCCTGCAGCCCCATGTCCGGAGTGCCCTGCTCGCAGATGCCCCCCTCGCCCTGGGGAGGGGGCGGCCGAGGGGCGGGCTCGGGTCTGTGGGGAGGAATCAGCCCCGTGGGGGCGGCGGTGGGGAAAGGAACAGGGGTAGAATAAACGAGCCACCCCTTTCGCCCAGTTAGCACCCCAGACGGGCAGAGGGCTGCTATCCGCTGCCCCAGGACAGTAGGCAGGGATTGAGGAGGATTTGGGGGCATGGTGCACTCAGGTGATCCGGCAGGCCGGGCAGTGGGGACAGCCCTCCATGCGCCGCTGATGGCCGGTCCTGCAGGGGGGGTCTGGAGAGCGGGGTGGCTTGTGGCACGGCAGAGGTACCCAGGGAGCCGCGCTGAGACAGGGGCAGAGGGAAGTTCCGAGGAGCGCTGAGGACTTTTTAGGTTTGCGACAGTGTCCCAAGAGCTCCGTTCCTGCAAGGGAATGGTATTTGGGCGGCCGTTCCTTCTCTCTCTCTCCTTCCCTTTATCCCTCTCTGCATCACTCCTCCCCAGCCCATTATCGGGAGCAGCAATTAAGGTAATTCCCCTCTGAACCGACCGTCAAAGTTTGTAGTGGGGTCAAAACTGACCCCCAGTTTTGTTCCCACCTGCACCGCCTTTCCCTAGGTCCCCGCAAAGCCCCGCGGGCTGCGCAAAGAGGGGGGCCCGGGGGCGCTCCCCGCCGCTCCGCCGGGCCGGGCCGGGCCGGGCCGGGCCGGGCTGACATCCCGCAGATCCGCGGTGCGCGCTGGGGCCGTGCGCGCCCGCGGGGCTGCCCGCGCTCCTGAGCCCTCCGCCGCCCGCCCCCGCCAGGGTCCGCGGCGCGGAGTGGGGGCCGGATCCCCGGGAGAGCTGGGCTTTGCACTGGTCACTTTTTGTTTGTTTGTTTTTATGATTTCCCCGGGTTTCTCCCTTTCCCTTTCCGGTGCTTTGTTTCGCTTTTCTCTTTCGGAGCGAGTCTGAGGCAAGCTGCCTCCGGCTGCAAGGCTCTCCCCCAGGGGTGTCCCTGCTGCCGTCGAGGGCTCCCGGTGGCGGTGGCCCGCGGGCTGCCGCGCCACTTGCGCGCCCGGTGGCTGCCCCGCGCCGAGCAGCGCCCCGCGCGTCGCGGGAAGCGGGGGCAACCAACCTTCCCACCAGGAGCTGCTGGGAAGCAGGGAGAGAGGGATGTGGCACAGGGAAGAGAGCTTGTTTCACCCCTCCGTCTGAGCAGGCTTGGATTTGCCCCTATCCTCGGGGGCAGGAGGCGCCCGGGGGGCTCCGGGCTGGCGGGGGCTGCAGGCGTGGGGCTGGGCGCAGGGGGGAGCTGCGGGGAGAAGAGCGGGACGGGGGCGAGAGGGACCAAAGAGGGGATCCGGCAGACTTGGTGCAAGCTCCGGCAGCTCGGGGAAGCCGACGCGCGCCCTGCCTCCCCGGCGCTGGGGACGCGGAGTCAGTAAATATTTATCCTTGGTTGCTGCGAGGGAGGCAGAGGGAGACTGGGCACGGTGGGGATCGGTGATATTCGAGCCGAGGGATGGGGAAAGTTTCCGCGGCGGGGGCTCAGTGCCGGTACGGAGCCTCTCCTACGAGGTAATGAGTGCCGGTGTCCCCGCGTGTCCGTGACACCCTCGCACCACGCACCAGCCTGTACAGCCATCCTCTACGAGCCCCTACACCCGCAGACTGCATGAGACAGGCACAGGCAGCGTGTCGTGCCGGGATCTTTCCTCAGCCGTACGTTACTTCCCCGTCTATCGTTTGCCTTTATTATTTATGTGGTGCCGTGTGATATACATTAGAGCCTCGGATTTGATTGGCGTTTGCGATGACAAGACCTGTTTGTTAAGTTGTAAGGCTTCCTCCGCTCCCTCACTTGTTAAACGAACTCTGGAGGAAGGATGCCACCGAGACACGACAATATAATAAATGTCAGGGATATCCGCAATGCCGAGATCAAATGATCAATCCTTGTCCCCTAGATAATCATTTTAAATTCGCACAGGGGGAGATTGATTTTTTTAAAGCCCTTTATTAATTGCTTCCTCGATTATTATTTTTCCCTCTCCTCCTGTGGAAGTGTTAACTCTGGTGCTGGGGGCACCTTTGGATTAATTAAACGTATTTTTAGTGTTTTAATGTTCTGCTAATTTTCAGAACAGTCCCACACTCCCCCGGAAAAGAAACAATGGCCCCTTGCTCCAACAAGGAGCCTGCTTTGGTTGAGATTCAGAGCGGAGGGTGGAGTGATGATGGGCTCTGATTTTCTCAAACTCGAGGCAAGGGAACGAGAAGGACGTAAAAAAGCCAAAAGACCAGAAGACAAAATTCCTCCAAATACCGAATAACCCTTCGCGTTAAAGCCCGAGGAGAAGAGACAGGAATAAATAGCTGGGAAGCCGACTCCGCGTGGGGATCAAACGGTGCGGAGAGGCGCTGGAAATGCCGGCGCTGTTATCTGGAGACGAATTTCAGGCAGCTATTCAAGCGCACAGAATAATAATTATTCCAGGAGTACAACAAAAATAACTGCAGCCTACCAAGAACAAGGTGGGGAAATAATTGCCAGTTCTATGTTAAATCCAGCAGGATATGTTTCGTTGGGCGAAAAAAAAAAAAAAAAAAAAAAAAGAAAAAAAAAAAAGGCTTAATGATCTCTTTGTCGTATACACACTCCCGTGTTAACAAATTACCCCTCTGCTGCATGCAGCAGGATAGCTCGATATCCAGAGAAATATTTTAGATTTTAATTTTCCCCTACAGTACCTTCAGACAATATAATAACAGTAAAAAAGGAGTCAGATCCTGCAATGTTCACACGCATCTGGAGAGGCTCCCTACCTACGGATACCTCCCAGCCAAACAACCCGCTCCAGATCCTCCGAACGCACCGACACGGATCTCCGAGGCACCTCGCAACTTGTTTAGCTGCAGCACACGTCCCCCTCCGTGCACCCATCCACCCACCCACCGCCAGCCAGAACAGGCAACACTTTTAAAACAGCATTTTTGTTTCGTCAGTTATTTTGAACGTTTAATTAAGAGAAATTAGCTAAATAGCAAATCAGGTAGAATTTCCAATGATTACAACAAACGCACATCTCCGGCTTTTTATTCATTACCTTTTTTATTGAACACTCATTTTCCTTTCCTCTTGACAGGGATACATTTAATTGCAGGAGCTCAGTTATTTGGTTAGCTGTGGGTCCGTTCTTACAGTGTTGCCACGCACAGGATGTCCTTAAAATCAATTAAGTCTTCCTCGACTCTCATTTCTGCAACCCATTTACAGAATGTAGATACCTATTTTCATGTTTTCCTCTTCCCCCCTCCCTCCCTTTTATTCCTCTCTCTCTCTCCCTCCCCCCCTCCCCCTCTCCCCCTCTCCCCCTCCCCCCCCCCCCCCCCCTTTTTTCGCTGTTGCCTCTTTGCCTCCCTAAATCAAGGTGCAAAGATGCCAAAGAGTGATGAAATGAAAAGAAAGCCAATTGCTGGACTGAGGTGGGGGAGATAGCTGCTCGGAGTCCGCCTGCGACTATGGAGCAGTCAGTAATTGCTGGAGACAGGGAGAGCTGGGGGTTGGGCTGAGGTAGCCATGTATAAATAGTGTGATCTCAAATTGAAAGGCATAAATAACAGCAGGAGTGATCTAACCCTATACAGCCCATCTTCTACGTGCAAAAACAGCGTGCGGAGGACGGCCACATCTCCGATTGAAAACAAGTGGATCTCTGTGGATAAGATCACCGGGCAGCCATGGAAGAACTTACGGCTTTTGTATCCAAATCTTTTGACCAGAAAAGCAAAGAGAGCAGCAGCGGCAGTGGCAGCGGCAACAAGAAGGAGACGATCACGTACAGGGAAGTTTTGGAGAGTGGGTTGGCTCGCTCTAGGGAGCTTGGAAACTCTGATTCTAACCTGCAGGACATGACCGAGAGCAGCAACCATTGCCCGGTGCATCTTTTCAAAGACCACGTAGAGAGCGACAAGGACAAACTGAAGGAGTTCAACACGGGCAGGACAGCGGAAGGTAAGAGCAGGGCTGGGAGCCCTCAGCCCCGCGCTTCTCGCCGGCAGCCCCCGTCCCCTCCCCGGCCACCCCTGGCTCTCCGCAGCGGGGGGACCTGGTCAGCTCGGCCCCGGCTCCGGCCCCGGCGGGGCGAGCGGGATCGCCTCCCGCATCCCGCATCTCGCATCCCGCATCCCGCTCCCCTCCTGCGGTCGCCTCCCTCCCGCCGCGGCGGGAGCATAGGCTTAGGAACACGTTCTCCTGCATGCATAACGTGAGCGTAGCCGTGAAAAATAAGTCACAACTTCGGTCCTGCCCCCCCGCTAGCCCCCGTTCACATCCGAAATCGATCCGGTGCGTTAGGCGTTCTCTCGCCTGGGGGAAGGGGGCAGCGCAGCACGTCAGACGTTTTTGTCTATCTGTGTGTTTTTGTACGAGGAAACCCTGTCCGGGGAGTTTTAATGCCTTAGGAGACCTGTTCTTCCTGCTTCCGGGCCGTCAGGATGCTGCTGCTTGTTCTAGGAGAAAGCGGGATGAGGAAAGGGCCCTCTCTGGACATTTTGCCTTGGGTCGGTCAGCCTGTCCTACCAGGAGGCTCCGACCGGCGGGGACGGGAAGCAGGAGAGGAGCGTGGCCGTGGGGCAGCTGCCCGGAGCCGGTGAGATATCTCTGCGGCGAGGGGCACCGGCTGGCCCGGCAGGCTGGTCCCTCGGTCCCCGCCAGTCCTGTCACTTGGGCCGGGGCAGCACGGCACCCCGCCGACCGAGGGACAAAACGCCATCCCTTCTCTAAGCAACAGTAACAATTGTAAAAAAATATATTTTTTAAAGCAAGACAACTAAAAATCCCGCACAGGCTCACAGGGGAAGGAGAGAATTAAAAGGACGGAGGGATTAGAAAGTTGAGAAAGTGTCTCCAGGCAAGTTAGACAGGTGGACCTGCCTGGGGAGCTACTGGCTAACTTGGGGTAATAAAAACCGGTTAATAGGTTGGGGAACAACAACCAGCCTTTCAGCTGTTTCCTACTGTTTGATCTTGTTTAATATAACACTGGGAGATTTAATTTACAGCCCAAACTTTTATTTAATATCCTTCTCTTTTCTACCTGCTCCCCAAACAGGAGAACAGGGTATAATCACATATTCGGGTACCCATATTTCTGCACAAGCCAATACCACTCAGCTCTGCTTATTTTCCTTCTCTGGTAGAGAGACTGAAAAACAAGAAGGTTCCATTCAAGGGAATAATTCGCGCAGGAGATGATTTTAAAAAATGAAAGCAGGGCATGCTTCGGAAATTAAAAATAGAACGAGAAGGAACGAAAAAACCCTCTACTACTCTCCCTTTTCCCCGTGAATCGAAATTCTGGCTTGTATGTTTAGCTAATCTGATCTACGGAGAGGGGCTGGGGGTGGGGATGGAAGGGAGGAGTTGGAAGGAGCTGAGATGCTTGTGACAGTTTAAATTCATGCCAGGTTTCAGTCTAATTTCAACTGATTCCGGCGTGTGATTTCAGTCCCACCGATATGCTAGTTAATATTTTATACCTATCACGGACATGCTGTAGACTCGGAAAAGAGACAGCTTTTGAACGCGCCTGATTTTCCCCAGGCGTTTGCTGGGTTAGCACCCTCGTCTTTTCTTAGGGATTCCCTTTCCAAGAGAAATGAGAACAAAACGCCATTAAAACCAACCAGCGAGTAACCCCATCCGGAGCCCAGACCCTTCCCAAAGTTTTATGCAGCCAGTATCAGCCCAGAGCCCGGGGGAACGATTATGGCTAGGGATAATTTTCATTTTGGAAGTGAAAACGAATGCTTCGACCTGGGTCTGGCCTTACTTAAGCCCAGATGCAGTTCAGGACGCTTTATTATGTTAAATTAACTTACGATTTGGAGTTTATAATTTGCATTTTGGGATGCCCCTAAGTATATGGGTTAAAATAGTATATAGGTTAATGTATGTTCATGCGCACATTTCTCTGTCTGTCTATACATACGTATGTATGTATATAATACCTGTGTACTTGGTGAGGAAAAAGGGGTTTTTCTCGGGATCGTCGCAGATGCAACTCCCCGCAAATCCACACCACCCAGAAGGTGAGGCACGACAAAGGAGGCAGCCAGAGCAGGCTCGTCCCGGGACTCCGCCGGTGCCCGCGCTGGATGCGCACCCGGCGGGGCACCCCAGGCAGGCAGGGGATCCCGGGGAACCGGTTCACACTAAAGCCGTGTCCCTCGCTCCAGCATCTCTACCGCTTTTCGTTAGCCGGATTTAAAAGAAGGACATTATCTTAGGCCTCCCGACATTAACGAAAAGGGGAAAAATACAATAATATAAACGTAAGAAATAATATGCCAAAGCAAAAGGAATCTCCCTAACCAAGAAAGAAAAGGGGAACTGCTTTACCCGCTGCCCCCACAGCCTCCCCTCTGCCCGGGACAAGCATGCAAGCTCTCCACGGGCCCTGTTGGAGACCCTGGATGTTGGGGGATTCCTGGTGTTTCAGAGGGGCTGGGAGTGGCCCATGGCCCTGGAGCCCGCTGTCCCGCACAGGGCCGAGCGGGACCCCTGCCCTGGGGTTTCGACCCCCTGCAAGGTATTTCGGGGGAAAGAGGGTTGTTAAGGAGGAGGGAGACGGGAGGTCTCTATCTCATGCCCAGGAAAAGTTTCTTTTACGAGACAAATACTATCATCATGGCTTCACCATGTCAACGGTAGGGAGCTTCTTGCATAACCCTCTTTGGGAGAAAACGTCGCCAGAGAAACCCCCTTCCCCCACCTCTTCCCACTGCCTGGAGGTATCGGGGGGGCGGCGGTTTTCCTACCAACCCCTTCCCCGAACTGCCCGTACCAACGGGCGGCACGGTTTCCTCCTAAACCTGGAACGAAAATAAAATTATATTTATATAGTTTTCCTGACAGTGCATCAGACAGGCAGGGCAGCGCGGTTCCCTTCCTCCCTCGGGCCCTGGGCGAGCTGCCCCTGCCCGGCGCGGAGCCTGCAGCGGAGCTCAGCCCCTCTCTCCCCTCCGGGGACCCCCTGCCCCCCGTCAGCTGCACCCGCAAGTTGTGCTGAGTTTGGGGACGAAGAGGGGAGGAGGGAGACCCCCGTGTGAGAGAATTTCGAAGAGGTGCGAGAGGAGGCTCAACGTCGTTTTCTTCTTCCCCCTCCCGGCAGGGATCTACGAATGCAAAGAGAAGAGGGAAGATGTGAAGTCAGAAGATGAAGACGGACAGACCAAGCTTAAACAAAGGAGAAGCAGAACAAATTTCACACTAGAGCAGCTGAACGAGCTGGAAAGACTTTTTGATGAGACTCACTACCCGGATGCCTTCATGAGGGAGGAACTAAGCCAGAGGCTGGGACTATCTGAAGCTAGGGTTCAGGTAAGAGAAAGGCTCTGTTCCTGGAAACGTGCTCACCTCACTTCCCAACTGCCAGTGGATCCTAGCACAGTGCCCCGTTTCATGCAGAGCGGGGAGGTGAAGGCAAAGGTGACACGTGTGATGGGAAAGCTGTTTGCAAGTCTTCTGTACCTGTCCTGCCAAACAGTTAATCTGCTCTGGGAATATCTGCCCGTGTGCCTAGCGTTTCCTTTTTTTTTTTTTTTTTTTTTTTTTTTGCTTGTATGTGTGTGGGGTAGGGTGGTTGGGTGGTGATAGTGTTGACAGGTCTCTAATAACTGAACAACTGTTTTTTTTTTCTTTTTTCTTTTCTTTTTTCTTTTTAATTCCTTTTCCCCTTGCAAACGTGCCATTTACTCTCCCTTAATCCTTACTTTCTTCCCGCTTTTCCCACTATGGGGCCATTATGGGGAAAAAAAAGAAAAAGGCCAGAAAAGAATTGCCTGAATAAGGCTAGACAGTTTGGGTGCTGAGGGACAGGATTAGCCAGAGCCGGGGGAAAGGTGCCGGCTCTGATTCGCACAGCAAGCGTATGAATGCATGCCACCCCATCTGGTGGAGGTTCCCCCCGTCCCTCCCATCCCGCTTCAGAGACAGCTAAATGCCAATTAGGCTTCGAAATCTCGAAAATAGGTCCGGGTTGCTGTAGTCCTGGGGCCACCAGAACTGTCTGTTTGGGTGGCTCCACATCGATTATTTTTAAATTTGATTTTCAGTTTGATGCAGAGGAAAATACTCCCTCTTCCCCCAAGCCAACTAGGGAATGCTTCCACAAAACAGATGTCATATTAAAAGAAACAAACCTTCTCAACCAAACAAAAAACCCCAACATAGAAATAATTAACAAAAATCTACCTAGAAAAAAAATAAAATCAACCTGTAGCTCTCTGAGCAGGCCCAGAGCAGGAGAAATCTGAAGGAAAACTCTTCTTGGATTAAAATTCTATGTTTGGCCTAACAGACATAAACCAAACTAAAAGTCAAGAAGAAAAAGTCACCAAGGCAACCCCTCCACTGAACAAAATGCCTTCACACCCTGGAGATAAGAGATGCCCATGTATATATATTTCTGCCTATAGGAGTGTGAGTGGTTGCACATAGGCATGGGCATGGCTCTGTGGGCATAGATGGAGCCTCCACTCCTTGACCTCACTCCCAGGGCACAGTGGGAAGTGGAGAAATACAGTCCCAAAATGGAGTGGGGAGAGGGGTCTGTTTGAGCCCCTCCTTAGCAGTGGAAAGCAAGCAGACAGCCCACTGCTCAGCCACTACTACCTTGCTTTAAACAATTGTCTCCTGGAGGCAAATCCTGAAATAAATGGAGTACCTGAGTTGCTTTTGTTATTTTTTTCTGCCTTTTTTTTTTTTTTTTTTTTTTTTTTGTCTTCTTTCAAGGTTTTATTCTCCCTTCAGCTCCTGTGACTCTCAGCACAAACCAAGCAGGGCCAGGGATGGTGCTGGGTATATGCCTTAGGAATGGCAGCTTGCAGGGAATATTGCAGGGGTTCAGAGTGCTGCTGGCCTACTTTCTCCTGGAAGATTGATCTAACCACACCATATAAATTAATGAAAAGATTAAACTTTTGCTGAAGGGGACATCAACTCTTATGTCATCTTCCCAGATCTTCTTACTTGGGCTCTGTAATATCTTTCCAAGGCCTTGATGTACTGTTTCTATAAAAATAAATTACTTGTAATTGAATTCTGCACTCTTTCTTTCAAGTACTTTATTACTGAGAAGCACCTTAACAGGATGTTCATAGTTACAGGAAAATTGGTGCTTCAAGTGCTTACAGATCTTAAAAAAGCACACACATACAAGATAAAAAATAATAATAAAAAACCCCACCAAATCAAAAACCCAAAAAGAATCAGGAGGAGATTATGACCAATATTGAATAAATGTTTTTAATAATTTTAAAAAGAGGTCTGTGTGTATTGAAAAAAAAAATCCCTAAAATAAGTATAAAGAGGAAAAAGAGGAAAACTTTATAATTAATTAGGAAATAAGCAGAGAGATAATATCCATCAATGAGTGGAAGCAGAAAAAAAAAAAAAAAAGAAAAAGGCAGAAAAGGGAAAGGTTGGTGCTTTTATTTTTTCCCTAATAGTTTCGGAATTGTTCTCTAATTCCTATCTGAACCTCTTGTCCCTTGCTGTTAAAGGATATAGTTTCAATTTAGCGTGGAAATTTGCTGTAAATAAATTGAAGCTCCTATGGTAGCTAGTCCTTATTAACCTTTTATTTTTAGTGTTGTACTGGAAACTCATATCACCCAGCTGTCAGGGTTATAATTGAAAGTTATGAGACCATAGTGAGGAGCAGGCAGTAATTCAATTACAACAAATATCTTTGGGTTTATGGTGCAGGGCTAAATTAAATGTCATTATTCACTGTCTCTAATGGAAATCAAAAGGAAATCAGATTAGAGCATTTGTGAAAGAAATCACTGAGTGATCCTTAATGAAGAAATAACTGTCTAAAACAGTGTACTGTGCTTTACTTAGCATATTCATGACTAATTGGAATTGATCGCGAATCACACCAAGCCTGATTTATTATCGCTTAATGCAGTGGCTAATTCATCACTTTTATTCCTCATAACCTTATTTTTTCGTAGCTAAAGGGAAAGGGCACTTCGTTTCCCAGATTTAAATATAATTTCTGTTTGAAAGATGTTCTGATTTGCAAGAGAAGTTGTTTAAACGCTGCTTAAATTTCTTCTGACAATTTACACTGCTTTGGCGAGGCGGGGGGATAGAGGGGGGGACGTGGGGAACACACACAAGGAGATTTCCTGCAAAGATTTACTACAGTAAAAAAAAATGTATTATTGTCGCTACAGCTCGATCATATTTTGCATGCTCATATTTAAATGCATATGTACGTGTATATAAATCCCTGACGGTCCAGTTAAAAGGAGAAGCGGTGCATGTTGTTAATATTTGCGTATTGCTAGTAGGGAAAAATAGGCTTGTGCCGCGCTGTGCTGTGCTGTGCGGGGCGGCAGCGATGCCCGCTTAGCACGGGGAGGGTTGCGCTGGTGACTGCCGTCAGGGACAGGAACAAGGGGTGGTGGTGGGTCTGGCTGTCTGTCTGTCTGGCTGTCTGTCTGTCCGTTGGTCGGTCAATCTGTCCGCACCCGCGGCGCTCCGCAGCCGCCCGCTGCGCGCTTCCCCTGCAGACAGCCTAGGCAGGAAAAATGGTGCGCTAAATCAGAGAAGGCCAATTCCTACTTAAGAAAATCACTGAGGTACCCGAGGTAATTAATGCCTTCGGAAGCCTTTCTTTGCACTAATTACTCCGTTGTAAATGACCATCATTAAGGCAATTGAAGAAAGCTTGAAGGGAAAATTTGATGTAGGAAGTGCAGTTAGTATTAATTAACCGTATGATCTCTTGGCAAGTGCAAGAACATCAAAGGTTGTAGGTGTTTACTTAGCCATAAGATTTTATCAGCGGTGAAAGTCAATGTTTGTCCATATTCGGTAGGTTTTGGTGTAAAGATAAGGATCGGCAAAATATTTTGGCCCGTGTTTCTGGTTATGTTTTGGGGAGAACTGTTAATCGAGAACGGCAGAAGGGGAAAAGTAATGAAGGTCTGAAATGCCCCTGGAAAAGAGGCACGGGAATCACAGTAGCAACTGCAAAGTTCTGCGAGTTTGAGTGAGAACGGCTGGAATTGGGGAAGCATGATTGAATTACAGGCGTTTCTCGGGTAGGGGCATAAGCACTTCTTTACATACCAGCCTGCAAAAGATGCTGCTCTTGTCTGGCCAGAAGTCTGCAGAAGGGAATTTTGTTTTCTTTAACATTTAGGGAATGGGGAATGATTGAGGCTCTTTTGCGAAAGTTCAGTGTTTCGCATCTTGTTGGAGATCATCGATTTCAAGCCCATGTCGGAAGAGGGCAGGAGGTCCAGTCTCTTGGGGGCCAGATCCCGGAGTCTGACCTAGGCTACTCTGGCTCTTCCCTGGCTGCTTGAGGTGATTAGGAAGGATACGAGGGTCCCACCCGTCCTGGGGTGGTCTTACTGTAAAGTGTCTCTCCGGACGGGCGGCAGAAAACCCGCCGCTGCTTGCCCAGGGGACACGGGGCCCTCCGAGACTCGGTGCTAAGCGTCAGGCTCCCGGTCCCTGTGCTGCGAGGGCCCTTCCATCTCCTAAGTTCAACTGAGGGACCACAACAAGCAGCAGGACCTCCCCCCCGAACCGCCCTACAGCAGCACAGAAACGGGTTCATTCCTCCTAGGGTCGAGCTGGTCCCCTCAGCAAAGCTGTGCAGTCACTCGCCTAACCCCTTCATCCCTAGCTCTTGAGATAGCGCTCTCTTAACAGCTGCCTAGGCCACCTCAATTTTTGTTGTTGTTGTTTTGTTTTTGTTTGCTTTTTCTTTTCACAGGTCTGGTTCCAGAACAGAAGAGCAAAGTGCCGAAAGCAGGAAAACCAGATGCACAAAGGTGGGCTAGGGGTGGCCACCGGCCGGGGGGTGGTGGCCCCGGGACGCTTTCGCCACTCACCCGGCCCTGTGTCTCTCCGCAGGTGTGATCCTGGGAACCGCCAGCCATTTAGACGCCTGCAGAGTAGCCCCCTACGTGAATATGGGAGCCCTGAGGATGCCTTTCCAACAGGTAGTTAGCTCCGGTTTTATTTTACATTCCCTCAGTAAGCTCCGACACCCATTAGTTCGCACGGAGGAAGCCGGACACGTTTACAAGTGCCATTTATATAGAAGTTGGCACGTATTAAAAACAGGCTGTAAAACTTCTTGAAGGAGCCCTCGCCCGGCTTTCGGGAGCTGAGCGCTCCTCGGGGCCGAGCGGGGGGTCCCGCAGCCCCGGGAGGCGCCGGCGGGGCTAAGGGCGCTGGGCTGGCACACGGCCCCAGGCCGCCCGCAGGACACCCTGCCTTCCCCGGGCGGGTGGGCCCGGGAGTGCCGGATAACCCGCCCGCCCTGTGCGGGACGGACCGGCTCGGTCCGAGCAGCCTAGGGGCTCCGGAGAGCGCTGCGGAGGGAGGATTTTATACCCCATGGGCGAAACCACGAGGACAAAAACTGTCCGGACCCTTGCCTGTAGTTGCGCTCCTCATTCCCGGGCGGGCTGCTGAGACGTTTTCCGAAGGATGCCCTTGAGGAGGGAGGCTGCTTCCAAATGTTCTGTCCCCGTGATGGTCAGCCAGGACAGGGGCAGTGGCGCAGCTCAGGCACCGACGCCACTGCAGTGCCCAGGTGGGTCCATGCCCCAGCGAAGCGCAGCCACCCTGGGGAAAACCAGGATGAAATTCCCTTCCCGCTTCTAACTGGTTGTAACTCTCCCTCTCGCCTATTTTTTTTTTTTTGTCAATTAATCGGGGAATTGATTTTTTTTTTTTTCCAGCCCAAAGGGACCCTCCACCACCTTCTGTGTCTCGGAGACACGTGGAGCTGACAGATTAATTGTATTGATTTTTTAAAAGACATATTTGGACCAAAATAATTAAATACATAAATAAACTCTCCCCCAATCCTCCCCGAACCTACCCGAAGCTGAAATCTCTCAGTCAATCCAATGTGTTTGTGTAGGTCTAGAAAGCTCCAAAGCAAACACTAAGTCGCGTATAGAAGGGACCCGTGGCCAAAGAGTTTTTAGCAAGGTATAAATAAACATCCATGGCAAAAAAAAAAAAAAAAAAAAAAAAAAAAAAAAAAAAAAGGAGAAAAAATTAGCTATTTAGCGCTCGTTGGCGCCTATGCATTGGGTCTTTATTTATTTATTTATTTATTTGGAACCACCAGGAGGAGGGTTAGGCGCGTCTCTGTGCCCTAGGGCGAGCAAGGAGCGGAGTTTTGCCGCCCTAACTGCAGAGGGAACTCTGCTCACAAGTTGTTCTCTCCAAGCGCAGGGCTCCGGGAAGGGTCGGGGCTGGGGTGCGGGGCTCGGGGGCCGTGTGCGGGCTCGGGGCTGACTCCGTGTCTCTGCCCCCGCCGCCCAGGTCCAGGCGCAGCTGCAGCTGGAGGGCGTGGCCCACGCGCACCCGCACCTGCACCCGCACCTGGCGGCCCACGCTCCCTACCTGATGTTCCCGCCGCCGCCCTTCGGGCTGCCCATCGCCTCCCTGGCCGAGTCCGCCTCCGCCGCCGCCGTGGTGGCCGCCGCCGCCAAGAGCAACAGCAAGAACTCCAGCATCGCCGACCTGCGGCTGAAGGCCCGCAAGCACGCCGAGGCCCTGGGGCTCTGACACGCTTCCCCCGAGCCCCCCATCACACCCCGCCCCGGGTGCCCGCGGCGGGCGGGCGTGTGACCCGCACGGACCGCCGCTCTGCTCCCCCGCTCCTCCTCATCCTCCTCCTCCCCGGCTGCAGGGCGAGCAGCGAGCGCTCCGGCCGCCCTGCCGCCTTATCTCTTTTTTTATTTTATTATATATAAATATTTTTTGTTTTGTTTTTACTCCTTTCCCCTTCCCCGAGGTCTGCGAGCGCCGCTCCGCTCGCCCGGCCGGCCCCAGGGACTCGGCGGCCGCGCGGTGGGGACGCAACACACGCGAGCAGCGAGCGCGCACCCGCCAGCCAGAGACTCCTCGGAGCACAAAGTAGGTGGGAGGAGAGAGAAAAGAGAGCTTAAAAAAAAAAAAAAATACACACAAAAAGAGAGAAAGAAAAAAAAAAAAAAAAAAGAAAGGAAACGATCTCTAAATTATGTTAATCTGTGAACATTGGGGACACTTCGGATTTTTGACCCTGGCAAAAGTGATCGCTCCGGCATAACGTCATCTGCTGCTGTCAGTTTTGCTACCTTGTGCATGTGTCAAACTAAACACGTTTTGAAGATCAGAAATATATTAGAACAAAACTAAACAAAACAAATAGTAATAATAATAAATAATAAATCCTTGGGGCTGGTCTCCATTAAAGATGACATTTCTTTGTTGCCAACAGTATTATTTCACTGCCATGAATCTCTTCCATCACTGAGGAGCTGCTGCTGCTGCAGAACTGGTTTGAATTTAAATGTGGAATTTCAGATCTGAGGCAAGGCAGGTTTTTATTTTCCTTCTTTCCTAAAAGAAAAAAAAAAAAAAGGAGCAGCAATAACAAAAAAGTGTGTGTCTCAAATGGCTATGTCCTTTGAAAGGAAGAAAAAACAGACTAGAATTTACTAATTGTTAGTGATAACTTGAAAGATGGGAACAATGAGAAATGCACCTGTTTTGCCAGAATTACCTGAGCTCAAAGAGACGTATTGTGCCATAGAAACTGGTCAATTTTTCACTTCCCCCCCCCGCCCCCCCAAATGCCTAGGTCTTCGAATCAGAATCTCACTGTATCGCAGGATGTAGAAAGAATGAATTATACAACAAAGATGGACATATGGTTTTAAAGCATAATACTGATGCAGCATTAATTTTAGTGAAATGCAATTAAGTGCAGTAAAGTGCAATACTGTAAATATTATAGATTAAAAAATAGCCGTACTTATTCCGTTATTAACCAATTCTGCAAGATCCATAACTTAAATCCTTTGTGCTCAGACTGGTGCATTGCAGCTCCTTGCTAAAATGACAGTCGGAGTCTTCTAGGAATGGATAAAGTTATATGTATCACAAGTGGGAAAAGGTAGATACTATGATTTCTAGTCAACCTAATGTGCCATATTTCTGGGAAGCAAGCTGAAAAGTCTGTATGACACTTTCACATGATTTTAAGTTAAAAAATAAAACAACAACAAACCCAAACAAATTAAAACAACCCATAGAAATGTTCCGTAGAAGAGGACAAGTTCAATATCTGGCCATTTTAATTTTTGCCTATGATTTGGACACCAAGTATTAAGCTAATGGTTAAGCAAAGTAACACTGCAAATCCAGCAAGGATGGAGAGCAAGGAAGTCCTTTAAATTATATTACCAAAGTGTCTGGGTTTACTGACCCTCCTCCCCAGTTTTACCTTTTTCTGTTATTCACTTTTAATTAGGTTTGGGGTAAAAAAAAAAAAAAAGCTGCTGGGGCGGAGAGAGGAAGGTACAAATAGTGGTCTTGTCTTCATCTAACAAGATAGTTACTTGTTGCCTTCACTACCAAGGTCTGTGTTGATGGAGGGTTATCCTCTGAATAGCACCATTATTAGGCCTGCCTTTTTATGTCTTGTTTAGCAGTCCACTACTAGTTTTGGCTTTAGCTGATATTTATCAAATCCAAATATTACTGTAGGACAAAAAATCGTGCTTAGAATAACTTTTAGAGACTTTTCTTCTTTTTTTTTTTTTTTTTTTTTCCTCCTTCAAATTTCGATATTCTCTAGCAAACAAAATTTCTGGAATGTCAAAATCGTGCCATTTCCCTTCTATTTATTTTGTGAGAAGTAGTTAATGTCTTGGATTTGCTGGGGCTGATAAAAGTTGCCTGCCTTTTTTACCTCTCTGTGAACGTCTAGTACCTTATTAAAAGCAAGGCCAAAATATTAAGGTAGCATTACTTGTTACTCAGAAATACAGACCAAATTTCAGGCAATTAACAATTTTTTATTGAAACAGAACATTGTCTGGAAAGTAAAATGTTATTTGTGATGATGTATGAAATTCTGGCTAGAATGAGAAATATTTGGAATGGTTCTAGCACTTCTAAAATGCAGATCTGAAAAATAATAAACATTAGTACAAAGATGGCTTAGGTTAAAGTAAGTAACCTGTTGTACTGGGCACGGACAGGAAGAAGGTTGAAGGAGAATTAGATACACAGTATTGAAGACCAAAGGCACAGAGCTATCCATTGAATGGGGACTGCTTGTTATCTGTACCTCTAATCTAACTGAAGACTTTCAAATCATCTTTTGAGAATTTGAGAGAAACTTACATGATTATTTTGCAGTTCTGCACTGAACTTTCAGAAAGAAGTGATTTTAACCCTCAAATAATTCCATAGAGTGAAGTTGTTGAAGTTGTAGGTTTGAATGAATTTTCTCAGACATCCAAATGAGTGTTACAGGATACACATATAGTATACATCCACCTTGTATGGGAAGGAATAACTTTCTGCCTTTGTTGTTCTACTAGATACAAACACAGAAAAAAATACCTGTAGATTTCTCTCAGAAATTTTTCTTCTTTATGGTATTCAAAACACAGTGATGACATGAATACAATTCCCTGCTAAGATGAAACAAGTCCTGTAGAGTAGTATACATCTTTCCAGAAATACTCTTACTTTTTTTTCCTGAGTGTTTTCAATGGATGTCTCAAGGACAGTCTTGCTGTCTACCACAGAAGTGAAGAAGTTGGCAAGATTTATCAATTTAGCATGCTTTGAAGGAGGTGCCACAGGTCAGCCTGGGGAGAGGGGCAGGGTGTTGCTGGGAATCTACCAAGGTGATTCATGCTGCTCTTGCTTTTCATTTGGCATGAAAGGAAATGAAAAGATGCACTGTGTAGGTCTTATTGCCAAAACTGGTTCTGCTTTGCTTTCTTGAAAGGGCCAATTGCATTAGTGGGAGTGTAAAAGCTTTGCCTTGTTTTGGATGATGCACGCAGGTGACCTCCTCTTCTTGTCATCTTTACATCATTGGGAAGAAATGAGGCATCCTACCTGGCCTACCATGTATTGGACTGTACTTTTCTCTAAGTGTCAGTCTCTGTGGTTCCATTCATCATGTGGAGCTCCAGTGATCCATACAAGTTGAGATTTGGACCAAAGCATCTACCCATCTCTGTTAATGTGTAGTCTCTTTTTGTTTGTTTGTTTTGTTTTTGGTTTTTAATTGTTTTCTTAAGTAGGCTGGAAGTTGAAGATAATATAGTCATGGTCCTGAGGTGCTAATTAAAGTTTGAAAGTATCCTAATTGTTTGAGATTCTCAGGCATGCCAAGCCTCATTTACTGTGCACCATCATCCAGCCTGATCTTTGTGTAATCTTTGATTTGAGAAGGGTGAAATGTCCAAGATCATTAAAACAGCCACTGAGCACAATTTCCTTGGAGGAGACCCTCATTCAGCATATGTAGATTGCTAAAGAATCTTTCTCAGAAGATTCGTCTGGTATTTGAAAAATAATTGAACTAATGCCAAATGAATAATGGTGTTTATAAGCAAGACTATAAAAAAGGCTTCGTGCCTTAAATGGGCCCCCTTTATAATGGAAAGAATAGATTCTGGTTTTGTTTTTGTTTTTTTTTTAAACTGTCAAATAAGTTAAAATACTTCATTAATTTATACCAAAATAGCCAGTTGACTCCATGGCTCATTTTTATTGACTTGGAAATGTGTGAAAAAAATTATGCTGAAAGTTTTTTTGCTTCGTAGGGTCATGTAGATGTAGTGACATTTTGGTTAATATCATAATACTTAGCACTTACATAATGTTCATTTGCAAAGCACTGTATAAATGTCTATTATTTAATCCTCACCCATTATGAACTAGGTAAGAATGTTTGTGTCCATTTTTGTAGAAATTAAGGCATATGAATGGAGGGCCAGGTTCCATCACCCATTGTCAGCATTGAGTATGATTATTTTCATTCTTGTAATGTAGCAGCATCCCCCAGATCATAATCTGACATGAGCTTTGTGTTAGTAGACAACCTTTTACATAGCCAGAGCTCCTTGAAATTTAAGCTCTGTATCTGACTTCAGCAAAAGTTTTAAAGGTCACGTTGAATGTTTTTTGGAGTGTCAGAATGTGCCTGTGAGTTATTTCTACAGAACATGAAGTTATTGTCCAATTCTCCGACCCTGTATGTCAGTGAGAATTTTGTTTATGACTCAATGGGGCTGAGTTGTGTCAGTGCTAAGACTAAAACCAAATTTCCAAGTTCCCAATGGCATGCACAAATTGCTAGGAAACTCTGATTTCCAACTTCCCCTACTATAAATTTTTCACACAGACCAAGTGTACAGATGTCAATTCTTTGCATGCTTTATCTGCTATGTCTTTTAGTCCTATGTTTGCCTATAAAATAATAATAAGACATGATTTTGAATTGACATAACATTGACACATTGGGACTGTTGACTCAAATCAAATAGACATGTAGTAATACAGAAATCCAGATCCCTAAGGCAAACCCAGGTTATGGATTTATTTATTTCTTTGTGACAAAAATACGCATGTTTTCTGCTTGTTTAAATGTGCTAGACAAAATAATTATTTTAACAGATAATTTTAGTTTTTGGAGGCGTTATTGCTTTGGAGTGGCAGGCTTTTTTTCCCCTTCAGTTTCAGAAAGTCTTTCAAAGTATAGGAAAAATAGATTACATGTCTTTCTTATAAATTTGTTTATTTTTATAATATCTAATATCTAATGATCCAGGTGGTGTCCTTGTATCTGCTAATTTTACACAACTCTATAAAGTGCACACAGCCAATATAGTTGGAAATTTTTTGTGTTCCTCTTTGAAAAGGATGGTTGAAGTGCCCCACTTTTCATCTGTAAGCAGCCTTCTCACCCCGTTACATTGTTTTCTTTCCCTGATTTGACAGCATTTTCATGGCAAAAAAAGTTTTCAAACAGATGTGGGTAACAGGGCATCAGCTTCTCATTCTGTCCTTTGAAAATTTCTACTGATTGTAGTTAGATGTGATAGGGCTGGAGAAGGCCTAGTATTACTTGGAAACTAAAACAAAAATAGAAAGAAGTGCTACAGAGTGTGATCTCTTTTCCTTCAGAGACCAATAGAGCCTTCTGCTTTCTGCCTTGTGCTTGTAAAATGGCATCTCTAAGTCACTTCTTTAGAAGGTACAACATGTCAGTGTTGTGCTGTGGCTAATTTGATATTGGTTATTTTTGCTGGCTGTTTTTTCTGGCCAGGTCAGTGGAAGCCCACAGGCTTTGGTGTTTGAGGCATTCTTCAAAAGGGGTATGATGCCAGATATCCCTCAAATTCTTTCTGTTAGGCAGATTTGATGCGAAAAATTGGTTCTTAATTTTAGTAAATTTGCTGATTTGTAATAAATATTTGAAACACAATGTAGTTCATATGCCTTATATTGAAAATTGATATATAACTAAAATCAGTTGAAGAATGTAGAGAATATCAGATTTTGAAGCTGAAGATATTTATTGAAAGACAATGCTTTCATGAATCTAGGCTTATGGTATGTATTAATTACATCAAAGACAGGCAAATATCTCTGTTTCTTTGTATTAATGTATATGGATGTTTTATTTATTTTTTGTTTGAAAATTCTAAATGTGTATTATTTTAATTATGTTGAGTGTAAATTTGACAATGCTTTGCATTTATTTTTATATTTTAAGATCCCGTTGCTTTTGCAAAAGTATGAGCAGCCAGTATGATTTGCAGTACCATAGTATTATTTTGGTTATGTACTCACAGTGTGTCTGATTTACAGACATTTCAGGGATTGCTAAAATGAAACAAACAAACAAACAAAATCTTCAAACCTAACTCATCTTTAAAGGTTGTACCCCTTTGCTATCGTGGAAGAGAAAAAGAAACAAACAAGCAACCTTTTTTTAGGTCTCGATTATGCCAGCATGCTCCTACATGAATTCACCAGACATGTTGAGTTCCATTTTTGGAGTGTATTATGTTGAATCACATGATATGAATGTACATCTTGTAAAAGTGAGATATGAATAAACTTATAAATATTTGTAGTCACGTGTTAACGGATACTCAGAATAACTGCTACCAAAGGGAATATGAAAATCAAGGTATGTCCTCTTGTTAAAACAGAGCTTTTTCTTCTGTATTTAATACATTTTCAAGCACCTTATTCGCTTTTTCCTTGCAAGAAATCAAAGCTGTGCATCTTATTCTGTAGTCCCATTGGCTTTTATGCAAATTGTACAGATCAAGTTGTAGCTTAGTGATGGTTAATTAGATGTTTTTTGGCACCCATCTAATAATAGTATGATTTTTTAAAAAAAAATTGTTTTCTATCTTATTTTTTAGAAGGGGTAATAATTTTCCCTGGTGTCAGGAGGAATAAAGGAGCCTTCACAGTGGAACATCCTAAGGATTGTATGTGATGGCTCGGATCTGCCGTGTGTTCAAATCAATAAGAAAGGCACTACATCAGGATTTTATTTTTCAGGCAATTAAGGAGTGTTTTCTGTGTCTCTGCTTGTTGGTATCTTAGATGTAATTTTCTCCTATGGTTTTATTCTTTATAGTTGGAATCCAGCATTCTGGTCTTGAAAAGTATATTTAGGGAATCCTTTTGCTCCCCAGCACCATTTGTTTCATCAACAGCAGCAAAGCAAACTGTGTTGGTTGGAAGCCTTTGTTAGGTCTGTGAATCGAGTTCTAAACTTCCAAAAAAGTCACAGGAGTCAGGTTAGACTTGTCTTGTTTGCCAGTCGGTCTATCTGACATATAAGTGGCATAAACTTTATCAGCCTTATGATAAAGGGTGGTTTCATACCCCAGTCCTTCCCACAGGTCCTCACAGAACCTCTTTATTCTTTCTTGTCTACAGCTGGCTGTGCAAGCTATAGTCAGAAGCTGTACATAGCTTTTCCAACCTTGCATTTTCTGCAAATGTTTGCATTTATTGAAGTTCTGACATGGAACATAACTGGAAAGAACTTGGTGCAATATTTCCACATCATGATTACTGTTTTTCTCTAAGCAAACACCACAAACTGACATCCTGTTTTTCCTGCCACTAACTATGTAAGAGACAGGCTATTAAAAGAAAATTAATCCTTCCTTTTTGTAGCTCAAAGATACATGGGCAAAGATATATGGTTGTCAGCAGTACATACTGCAAGGGTTATTAGAAAAAAATACAAAGTGTAACAGCATGTGTTGAAAGATTAGATTCACCAGAAGATTGTCCACTAGACATTTGTGAACAAATATGCTTTAACTCTTCTATTTTTGTCTGTTCATATTCAATTTACATGTTGAAAAGAACTATAAGTTCTTTTGGAAATTTGACTGTTAGGAACATAATTTTTTTCCTCTCTGTTTTCATTAATTAGCATGTTTTTTTCCAGTGGCTACTTCTTGTATTGCTTTCTGAAATCATTGACAGTTCTGAGGGAAGTTTCCTCTCTCTTGTCTTTGGGTATATTTTTCTCCTTCTTTGCAAGAAAATTTATTTTTAATTCAAAAAATTTATACTTTGACCCTATAGCCACCAGCATTTTTGGCTACAGTCTCTAGTTCTCTCTAAATTTAATTGGATAAAAATAAACACAGTAACGAATTCCTCACAAATTGTCAGTAAAATTTCCTTTCTTTCTTGAGTAGCTTCCCTCAGACTCTTATTTTTTGAACTGAAACATCTGAAAAGAAAATTATGAGGAGCTGCACAGGAAACAGGGTTGAGTATCTGCTGGCATGAATACCCCTAAACTCTGGAAATTTTACCAGTATGTGTGGTTCAGTCCTATATTGCCTGCATATCCAAAAGTCCAGTTAAAGTTCAAGAGAAATCTGGATACTCAAGTCTGCAGGAGCAACCACAGAGACAGTGCTACATTCAAGGACCACATGTAAATTACCAGAGATTGGATAACAGAACAAAAGGAAATGTATGTAATTTCATTTCCCTGAATCAAATACTCAGACTTCATTACCAATACGATTAAGGGTAATGATCCTACTCTTACATTTAATTGCTGGTTTATAATTGCTACCAAGAGGCTATAAAAATACAAGGTCAGAAAATTGGATCCAAAAAAGGGGCTTAATGCCTCACTCTAAAGTTAGACTTCAGAAGAATTTAAGCACTTAGTTCCAGAACCTTAACACAACATCTCAAACTCTACCAAAGCCTGAGGGCTGCAGGTCCTCTGGTTTCACATTTAATTTCTCCACATGCCTAGTGTTCTACTTGTGTGTGTGCCTGGCACCTGACAGATCTCTGTGGCTGGAGGCTTGCTCCCTTCCTAGCCTGTCTGAATTACAGAAATTAGGCATCTGCTTCATTTTGCTTATCTTCAGATGTTCCCAATTCAGCCAGCCACATCAGAGCTTCTCAGTGGAAGCAAGCAGATACTTTAGGCAAACAGACCTCTGGTGAGGATATTAAGGTGTGCCTTAGAAGACTAGCTCAGGTGTAGGCACTATCTCTGTAGACATCTCTCTTGTTGGCAGGCATGTCCAATTCCAAGACAAGTCTCTTCCACATAGCTTCCTTTGTGTGTCCTCCCCTGCACAAAGGACAGTGGTTCCACTACTTTGTTTTCTTCAGAGGGGAAGATTTCCTTTTACAAAATGACACAGTGACTAATATGGTAGCACAGGACTCTACAGTCTGGGTTTTCCTGACTTTCTTTATCTGAACAGATGGAGTAGCTGAAAAGTTAGAGCTCTTGATCCTGGAGAAATTCTTTGCAGAACAGGGCAGACATGGATTACTTGGGCATAAGTGTAGCCCAAGACTGCAGCTGATGCCACTTTGATGGCATAGCAGGCAAATGATCTTTCTGCTATGATTTTCCAAATAGCTGGCTTCACTACTGTGATTTCTGATATTATAGTACACTAATGTGCAAATTGCTTTTCTACAGTTTTGTTGGGTTTTTTTTGGTGGTTTTTTTTTTTTTTGGGAAAATAATGAGCTTGTTGTTTTCCCTTGGTAGGGCACAATATGGTATTTGAATATATCCTAAATATATCAGCTTTGCATAGTAGACTTCCTAGATTTAATGAAGTTTCCATTTTCCCTTTCTTTCTGGTTACAAAAAAACCTCTTCAGATGAGGGATTTAGTTGCAGTTATATATTAAAAAAAATCAAATCCCTCAAAACTGGACAGAATTTTAATTGCCACATACATAGCCTTAGAGACTTTGATGAAGCAATCTCTTGCAGTTTCACCTTCCATGTTTGTTCTTGCCACAGGACCCCCGCTTCAGCTGCTGCATGAGGTAAACTGTGCTCAAGGAATGCACTGGGATGTGCAGATAGGGAAGACATCTTCTAGAAGTATTCTTCTCTTGCCTGAGATGCCAGTAGGTGTCTGTATATAGATAAGGAAGGAAAATGGCAATAGGTGCAGTACAAGTTTAGCTTTATCATTGGCACAATTAGTGATTATGCAGGAGAAGTGGATCTAACCTGCTGCAGACTTCCAAGCTGTACACTGAGGGCAGCCATACATTTCCAGGATATCACTGAATGTGTGACTTTCTGGGTGTTGAAGTCACTAGACCAGGAGTGTGATCTACAGAACTGCTCAGTGTTGATTGTTGTGACTAATTAAAACAAGCCATGTAGGTTTGGGACTTCAGGGGAGGAGCCAACATTATGTGGCTGTGTAAACTCATGCAATATGCTACTGACTTACTGTATTACATCAGGCAGATCATTGTGTCTTTCTGCTATAAAATAGGTTTAATGACACTCTCTTAATGTGTACGTAGGAATGACACTCTCCTAGTGTTTACATAGGAGGATTATGACCATAAATTCATTAATCCTTATAGTACACTGATATACTAGTTTTGAGAGCATCAGCACAAAACCCATGAGGCAACAAGGAACTCTATATTCAGTGCAATGTTCAGAGGATGTGCAGTAAATAAAGCATGAGGATAAAGAGAAATATTGGGCAGCTGCTGTATTCACTGAACATTGTGCACTCAATAAAGCTGGGGTTCTGTGGAAAAAAAAAAAGAATTATTTAATTACAGAATGTATACACATGTGCATACATAAAGGAATAGAATCTGATTGCACAGTAAATGCCAGTAGTGCACAGTACTTTCTGCCTTTTGTCTGTTTAATGATTTAATGAACACTTATTTTGTCATCTTTAAGAGCCTTTTCCTTCAACATTTACACACACAATGTCTATAGTTTTCTCTTTTCAAATAAAAATAAAAAAGCTGGACAGTATACACTGTAGAACCAGTTGTCCTGGGACACTGGACTCTGTTCTGAAGTCTAGGAGTCACTTGATCCACAAAAGAACCTATGCTTCTTAGAAGAGAAAGATGGTTATGGTGTCTGTGGCTTACACTGGTCTTGGGCAAATGGGACATCTGAGGGGGTGTTGAACTCACTGATGCCAAATGTGTGGATTCAAGCCCACTGAGATGAGGGATGGTTGAGGAAAAGAGCTTTACAGCCTCTTCTGGCTAGACATCATTTAAGAGGCAGGTTCCCAGCTCAAATAAGCTCCCAGTGCATCCTGTGTCTGTGTGTGATATTAATGGATACAAAAGGCTCACAGGTAATTGTGGCCAACAAACTGAGTTCATTGTAGACAATTTTATATTTTTACTTGGGAAAATTGGTCCCAGTCCCCTTTTATTTTTCAGCACATCCAGATGTATCCCAGTGTGACCCATAAATCATGAAATGTTCTCCGTCATCACTTGGTGATCTAGTGATCTACTGCTGAATATATAAATGTTCAGAATGCTCAGAAAAACTCTAGGCTGCAAGAAGAAACTACACTAGCTCAAAGCAAGGGAACATCTGGGAACTGCAGAAGCTGAACCAATCTGATGTGGTTTCACTAGATGTGCAAGCTCTAACCTGGCATTAGAGTGTGGAATGAACAAATGTTTTATTACTGCTTGACAAATAAGGGCTTTCTTTGAGGGCTATTTTAATTTATTTTAGACCATGTTTGCTAAGGATTATTGACATGTATGGATATTTGTGGACGAACTTTTCTGTATATCTGAGTTTTGGGACTATAGCTCATAACAAAAAGTTTACAGGAGATGCCAGCTATTATTAATAGAGAGATTGCTATTGCTCCTCCTTTAGTTTCTGTCTTTTATATAAAAGGAAAGTTGTAGTGTTTATAAAGTATTGAACCATTTCTCAGTACGATAGAATTAGGATAGAGTCTTATTTTTTGAAAATGTTTATTTCTAGGACCCTGATGCTTTTTCTTTAGCTTTTGAGACTTGCACTTTTACAGGGGTGCATAGCTTTCATTGGCTAGCGATGGACAAATATTTGCTGCTGTAAATAAATGTCCATGCCTTTGGAAGCCCAGCTTGGAGAAGTTGTGGGAGCCAGGGCTTGAACTTGGATATTGTGCTCATGGGAGCCCTTCTGCTTCTCAGAGAGGCACATCATTCATGCAACAGTGCCTTGCCATTGTTTGTCCCTTCATCTTTATTGCTAAAGGGCTGGGTATGGAGCATTTGGAAATGCTGCATTTGACAACAAGTCATGTCTGGGCCTTGAATGCTGTCTAATATATTTTCTTAGAGAAGGATTCAGCATTTTATTCACAGAGAAGAAGAGGGAAGAGATTTTTTTTTTTATCATTAATATTTTCCCAAATAAATTGTACTCTAGAAGATAATATGAGATCTAGAGACATTTTGATGAACAAGAATAATGGAAAATAAGGGAGAAGATGCTGTTGTGTTCAAATCACTTATCTCCTTTAAATGTGTAAATACTACTTCTTTGTCAAAATTTTCATTCTTCTCGAGAACTGAGAAAAAGCAGGCTCTCAGGCCTGATACTGTAAATGTTTTTTCCTGGGCCTCATTCACTTTACCTTGGAGCCTGTGTGTGTTTTACTGTTTTTGGCAAATGATAGTTCCTCTCAGATTGTTTTACTAGCTTTAATTTATCTGCATTCCTGGTTAACAGAAGTATAATGACATGTTGAGCTTCTCACCAATGAACATCTCCCAAGTCCCTCTCCTCAAGGCTGCTCTCAATCCGTTCTCCAACCATCTGTTATGTGTTTGGGATACCTCCAACCCAGGTGCAACACCTTGTCCTTTCTCTTCTTCATCAGGTTTGCATGGGCCAACCTTCCCAGACCATCAAGGGCTCTCTGGGTGACAGAGTGAGTTACTTGGTGTTGCTTTATTCCTTTTCTACTTGCTCTATATCTAATTTTGTTTGGTAACTGTAATCTGTATTGGTCTTTCTATGAATAAAATGAGGCCAGATTGCATAAATCTTCACAGCTTCCTTTAAAACGGTGATGGAGGTCCCTCACTGCCAGAGCAACACAGAATTTTGAAAAGTAGCAGCCACACTGTTATCATGCCCCATAGCACAGGCAGGTCACAAGCTAGTCTAGTGTCAGCCTTTCCCTTGGGCTATAATCTGTGAAGTTTATAGGGCCCAGAAAGTTACACCTCCTTGACTGAGGTGTCTCCAGTCTTACACGAAGGCAGAGTAATGCTAGCTGGGATCTCTAAACTACTGTAGAACACCATAATGTATTGCAAATAGGGTTACCTCTTGTGTTGACTCAGATGTCACAATCTCTTTCTGGTGGCCCTCCTGCTCTCAACAGTGACTGCTTGCTTGTTTTCTGTTGATACTGAATGAGCTGGTTTCAGTATTTAAAGCCTTGAATGTCTCTAGGTTCACCTGAATAAAAGTCCAAGTTGCTCTTGATGTTTCCACTGGTCAGTAAAGAATGATTACCCTGAAAACCTTCCAGTGTATAAAGGTGGCTGCTGTCAAGATATTCCCTCAGGGACCTACTTCCTAAAGTGATTCAAGATAGTTTCAATCTCTTGTCCCTTGAAGTGATCCTCAAGGCACATCTCTGCTTTGTGCTTAGGGATTGATAAGGCAAGCTTTGGCTCTTTGTTGCTTGTACTTTGAGGAAGGGCTCTTAAAAAGCAGAACAAATGTTTAGAAGAAACACACGTCTTTTACAACACTAGAAAGGCTGAGTGTTGCTTGCATACTTCAGTGTGGTTCTGCTAAAGATGCAGGAAAACTGCTGATTTATATCCTCTACATTCAAGGTCATTTTTTTGGGTGTCAGTTATAGGCATTTGTTATCTTTGCATACCTGCCTGATCATAGTCAGGAGTGGACCAGGATGAAACTTGTATGATGCTTTTCCTGCACTCTTGCATGGACACTTGTGTTTTATTTTCTGTGGTGTTGTTTTGTTTTGTCGTTTTTTCTCCTGCTTTGCATGTATAATAATTGACTGAGAAGGAATCTCTAGAAATTTAGTTTCCTCCCTACTATTAGAAGTACAAGCTACTTTCTTTGCAACAGCATGTTTTCTTCAGAACTAGTGCATGAGGCTACAGTAGCATAGACATGACAAGACTTGTTCCTGTGGACAGTTTTCTAAATTTCCTCAACTGAGTGCTATTTTTGGGAATCGTATGTGAGACTTTTGAAAATTACCCAAACCCTCTGTGCTGCAGGAGAACAAGGCTAGAAAGGAGTGCCCAATTAATCAAATGAAATTACTCCACATTCAACCCAGACATGGAATAGAAAGTTCCTTTCCAAATGTTCAGAGACCACAGGATTAGAGGACAAGAGATACAAGAAGCACACTGTGGGAAACTTGCTTCACATGTAAATCTTTCTCCCTAAATCTTTTTAGTGAAACTCCTCCTTCTCATATTTTACACAATGACAAAAGTCCCACAAAGGTCACTCCTTTAAAGACTGTACATGTGCATGCTGTGTCATGTTTAATAAACTTTGAGAATTATCATCTTTCATGTTACTTAAGCGTCTGCATGTTGAGGTAAGATAGGTTTTTATTCTTAATAAGATTATTATTTAAATAGACTGTTGTCCCCACAATACATATGATTGGAAAAGGTGCCATAGTTTAGCTTTTTGTATTTGGATGTAGGAATGAGGAAAAAAGTAATGTTTATTTCAGAAAATAATGGTATCTATGACAACAGATGCATACTGTGTTTCAATGGGGAAATACAAGCAGCCATGTTAGAAAAGAAGAGGTTATTTCAATAATGGCTTTTCAATAATTCATTGAACAAACTTTACAAGTCAAGTTAAGAAGTACTGCCACAGTCAAACTAATGAGTATTAAGTTAATTTTGATACTCAATAGTGATTATTCCTGCAATTAAATATTCTTCTTAGGTTATGGTTAAAAAACTGCCTGAAAAATATTTTCCAGAAAGACACTAACAAAAATAAAGTTTGACATTTCTCAGCTGGAAATAGAATACAAACTTTTTATAGCTGTCCTTGTTACCATTTTATATCCATGGTGCATCTAGCAGGATAATAGAGATTTCTAGCTGCATGTCCACAGGCAGAAATGGGTTACATTGAGTATTTATTTAACTAGTACTTAAAAGCTTACCTAATTCATAAACATTTGTGTTAGGGGTATGTGGTTCCTACAGGCACATTAGTGGAGTTTCCAATTTATATTGTTTCTTGTTAATAATTCAAAATAGTGACATCTTTCCAAAGCCTTAGGTGTTGTCCCTGGCTGCTGTTTTGCTTGTACTGTGTCTGTCTGAAGCTGTAAGCCCCTTTACCCTCTTGCAATATACCCTGCTCCCAAAACCACAGCAAGAAACATGAGAAAGCACTTTATATCTTTGTTTATAGTAGTTGTGGAGAGCCAAGGCTGCATGCTAATGATCTCAATAGTGACCAATGAGTAGTGAAGTTTTCAAGCACGAAAATGTTGAAAGAGATGAAATAGCAGAAGTGAGAGAGAAAGACTAAATCAGACCACCAGCATTAAAACCTGACACCAGCAGCCTGGAATTTTCAGGTGAAATGCACACCAGTTCAGAGAGTCACTATAGGATATATGCCCCAACTCACTCTTTTAAACATTATTTTAGTAGCTGTTAGTTTTCCAATTAGAAATCAGAGAGAATTAGGAGTTAAAAGAGTGTATGGATTCTGTGCCATTTCACTGTGAAGGGATTAATTTTATCATTAAAGAAACATGCAAAGATAGGCATGTGTAAAGTGAACATAGACCTGCCTCACACACACACTTTGGCAGCAATTCCAAAACTAAATCCTTGACTGGCTGCTTTCTTTGTACATGTATATTTTAGTATGTTTAACCTAAAATTTACACACATGGTTGGCCTGTAGAGGACTGGGAAGGAGGCACAGAGCTCCTGAGTGGCTACTCTAGATTAGTGATCCTTCTTCCTCATCAACCCTGCTGGACAAAGGAATTCCATTTTGTATGCTGGGCATGCTTCATGGTGAGTGTGGTGGAATGAGGTTCTTCTTTACATATATGTCCAGACAGCCTGTAAAGGCCTGAAGGCACTAGGAATGTGATTTCTCACCTTGTGAAGGATTACAGAGATCTTCAAGCACCTTGTCCCCAGTGAGTCTTTTATAATAAAGAGTGTTTTCATTCTGAAGAAATTCACCATTTAGAGGAAGAATTTGATATATTCCGTTTTTCTAAAGACATAATTTTAGCTTTTCTTTCACTCCAAACCCCTGAGCTAGATATTTGTTTGTTTGTGGATGTGGTATGTTTTTCTGTGGTGCTGGTAAGTCAGATCCAGTTTTTTTCCAAATGTTTTCCTATTACAGAAAATGACATTTCTATTTTAAATTTATTCTTTCAAAAATAAACACTACAGACAAAATTTTCTATCCTGACCGACACAGCAGCTCTCACCTCCTGTAGTCTGTTCTTCCTGAATGAGGGGAACTCCCATTGATGTGTAGATCTGAGAGTAGAATTTTGCCCTAAGGGCTCAATTTTGCTCTGAGATTGACATACGCATATCATCAAAAATAGAATAATCTATGCATTTGAGGAGCTATCAGCAGCTCCTGTGCAATGCTGTTGCTCTTGGAGATTTCTGACATTCTACTACAATGTGTGATAGGTTGAGAGTTATCCCAGGTCTAATGCTTGCCATAACATCTCCCTCAAAACAGATGAAGTAGAAATAAAGGGTGATCTTACTTTGTTATTTTAATTAATTATATTATGACATATCAGGCAAATTTAACAAATTTTTTTTCTTATAACACTTCCTTGATTAGGTCTCATTCTGGAGTCTCTTCAGACAGGTACTCAGGAACTGTCTCTCTGCACAAGTATTTTCACATCTTTTGACATTCTCTGAGACCCATCTGCAAAATATGGCATTTGTGACTTTTAGAGGAAGGAGTGTGTTATACTGGACATAAGACCTGGGGTTCATTGTGGGCAGAAGAGTGCATTGGTGCCTTGCTCTGGGGTGTTTGTGTATCTAGAAAAAGTTATCTGAGGGACACTCCCTGCACAGTGAGTTTTTATGATCTTTCTTTCCAACACTTTTTCTCTAGGTTTTCCTGTTGGCCTGAGTAGTATGAACCACTAGGGTCCAGTGAGCACAAGTTTGGGTAGAAATCAGTACTTTCCATTGATTTCTCTCACTCCTGATCTGACACTTCCGTCTTTGCTGCTGGTGGGGAAGTTCTGCTCATCAGTTAAGTCACCTTCAGGTATCACTAGACATCTAACAAACTCTTCTTAGTCCAAAATAAGGTATCTTGATGCAGGAGGTGGGTGTCATGATTCACTGCTGGGTGGGACTGGGTCCTTGAGGAGCAGGATTATTGTGCTTTCTTTCTAGAACTTTGTCCTGCTGTCCTGGAGCCAGCGACACAGCACTAGGATAGCAACACCTCTTAAAGAACTTGTTAGATGCACTTTGCTCAAAGCTCTAAAGCTGACCTCCCCTTGTCTAAAACTTTATTACAAGAGATATTTATAAAGATTTTCCAAAAGGATACAAAATTAACTCACTCTGCCTTGTGCTAGCAGTATCTGTGACAGCAGTTAGGAGACTGTCATATCACAAGAAGCTTTCATTCTGGTTTTTAACTCCACCTATGCTGTGATCTGCTTCCCTGTTGGAAGTTTCAAAGGGAGGAGGTTCCTTTTCTTGCTATACAGCTGGAAGCTCTTTTTTCCCTCTCCTGTGATTACAGAAAGGACCCTTTCTCATTGAAATTGGCAGGAATAGCAGAACCTCCTTTTACTCTGGAGGAGAGCCATTTCTTCCAGAGGAGTACCCTGAAGAGCAGCTCCCAGCCCTGCCTACTGGGCTCCCTGTATTCTCCCAGCCTCACACATTTCCTCTAAGCAATATCAGAAGTATTCTTCAGAGGAATTTCTTAAAACATCCAATTTTTAAAATAAATGGGTTGGTTTGAATTTCCCAGGAACTGTGCTAATATGAATATTCCATTAATTCCTTAACAAAGGCCAAATAATCATAGTTTGGGAAGGCTGGTTTATGTAAACAATAACACAGTTAAACCCCAGAGGTTGGTTACAGCTTGGAGTGGGATACAGCCTGGTGTCCATGGAGGTGCTGACAGTGTGTATTCCTGTGTTAGCCCAACACTCACACCAGCCCATTCACTCAACAGAGTCTAGTGCAGACACTTGGGGACTGACTCACAAAGGGAGATGTTATAGGGTATAGAGACCTCCAAGTGAGTTTTGGTGTAGGACATACAAAGGAACTTCTGGCAGGATATCTGGCACCTTGCAGGGTACACCAGAACATCAGAAATGGCAGATATTTTGCCATGGATCTCCCCAGTGATTAGATTGGCCTCATTCTTTTGTAGCCATCCATGTTGGTAACCACTAAGTTTAGGCATCTGAATCTTCATCAAAATCTCCACTCCAGAGTCACTGTGTTATGACTTATTCCTGTAATTTGATCACATTGACTATGATGTATGATATAGGATCAGTCAAGGACATTCAGTGGTATTCCTTCTGATTTTGTAACTGATGTTTATCAAAGGTGTAGAAACTTTAATAAACAGTGCAGAAAGCTTATTTTGTGAATATGGATTATAATTGTATTTTTATATTAATCAGTGTTTTGAAAAAACCCCTCTTATTTAAAGCATGAATATTTGCATTAAATGCATTAAAGTGGTTCCAAATATAATGAAGATATAATTTCAGCTATTATTTGAATCTGTGTTCAGGGACCTTCTTTTACATTATATGACCTGCCTCTCTTCACAATTGCTATAGTGACTCTTATTTGCCGCTTGGAGCTAAAACACACCTTCTCCCCACTTTCAATTTTGCTTAATGTAAACTTGAGCAAAAGCCTGTTATTTCAAATGTTCTAATTTCAAAATGCTTCACAAACATTTAAAACTAATTGCAACCATATTTCTCAGTAGGAAATATAGCACCTGCTACAGGTGGGGAAACTGAGACAAAAAAGCATGCTGAGACAGCACATGAAATGCTCAACCTGCTTCAGGCCACCAAAAATATGCTGCCAGGCAATATGGAAATGTATAAGAGCTATAAGGCAATTGCTAGGTTTATCAAAAGATGTGTTTACCAGAGACAACACAGTATGCCCACTGTGGGAGTGGTTGGTGACACAGCTACAGAAACCTGTGTTGCACTGGTGGATGGCCATGATGGTTTTATCAGCATAAAACATTGGCTGATCATCATACTCTTCACACCAGCCTCCTCTGAGGAAAAGCATATGCCTGACAGTCATAAACAAACTGATGAGTTTTGTAAATAAAGCCTCAAGATCAACAGATCAACATATATGCTGAAATGCTATTTGATTCCTGGAAATAACACAAATGCCAGGCTTGTTTCTGTAGAACACAGGTCTTAGATATTAGTAGATGTAAACTTATGATGAGGATAGTAATGAAGTGTTTGTCGTACTCCTGATGAACACAACAAAATATTTGCTGTAGAAGGAAAACTGCTACATAAAATTTTTTTTTGCACTTGTAGAAATTCATATAAGAAAGGAAAAAATTGAAGCACAATTTTGAATTTCTAAAGCAACAGAAACCTGAACTGAGAAGTCCAGCAGGCTGAGAAAACACCTAAAACCAAATAAAGCATAAAAATCTGGAATTCTTCCTTACATTTTATGCAGTACAGCTGAGCGCATCTGTAGCGGGCACTCCAGAAATCACTTTTTATTAATTCATACTTTTCCTGCCTTTAGTTTTTTCCATATGTCCTAAACCAATATTGCTTTACTTCACTGATCAGATGAGCCAAGTAGTTTCTCCTAGTGGCAGAGGAGACTGCAGGCTGGATCCTGTCTCCCATCATAATGGGATCCACTTTATAGGAGCACTGGAATTGTCACTGCTGTAATATTGACTTTACTACACAGGGGTCCTAAGATGATGCTTCCCAGAAATGTTGGGCTGGCTAAGACTTTGCTAAACTCATATATGACTCAGGAAAAACCTTAAGTGCTTCAGAGCAGTCCAGGAAAGCAGGTGAGTGAGAGCAGACTGCCATGATAAAAAAACAATAAAGAAAAGAAAAAAACCAAAATTCTATTGCTTTTAACTATCTTGTTGTCTGAAGACCATTCCCTGTTCACTTATAAAGAAATGGGAGCGAGCAAACTGAATGAATTGTCTAGCAAGACTACTGAATTGGATATACTTTTAATAAAACAAGGCTCAGCTGGAAATTTCTGAAGCACTTATGTATTGAAGAAGAATTTTTGACTCTCAGCTGCTGAAATCTCTTTTTCCAGGTCAGATTGCCAGCTGCAGACCATCACACATATTTATTAACAAAACCCATTGCAATGTACTCTGCCTTAGAGCTGGATTTTAGTTATTTACTGACTGGAGTATGAATATGATTAAGAAGAGACAATTTAGTCAATGGAAGCAAAAACCCACCTGTTTTCCTCAAGTTTGCCATATGATTCTCTCTCTCTGGCACACATGGCATGGCCTATGGCCTTAGCTTCATTAGAACTAACTTCACTTCCTGGAGCTATCACTTATGATCATGATGTTCAGAAAAATTACCTTAAGGGTAGAACAGAGATGTGAGTAATTTTTCAGGTATAGTTTCAGTACTAGAAGGGCATTTAACTTCCCTTATTATGTCATGTATTTTGAATTTTAACATATGATTATTTAAAAACAAGAGAGACAGTTCTTCCCTCCTGGTAGAAATTCTGCTTTTCAAACCTCAAAGACAATAAAACTTGCAATGCTGATGTTCATTTATCTTATTTGCCAGCATTAGAAAGTGTAATTCTATTTCTTCTTTTAGATCTCCTTTCAGCAAGCTCTTTTCCCATAACCTCTTGTGTTTTCTCTATCTCTTGGGGCTCAGCCTTGTCAATGTTCTAGTTCATTCACATTTCACATTGCTGGTCACGGTAAAGTGCTTAGGGTTATGAAATGTTGATGGATGGCCAAATGAAGCTTCAATGTCATAGACCTCTAAATCTATTGTATTTAATTAGAAATTTCTTAGGAGCTCTCAATCCTTTAAATCCTTTCTTGAATAAAACCTATAGGGAGACATGGTATTTTGTTTTCTGTAAGAATACAAGAAAGGGTAGAGAAAAACTTTGGAATTGATCAAAACCAGCCCCATGAATCCAGGTTCATCTCAGAGGGGATTGTTGAATGAGCCAGTCTGTGCTGCACAGGCAGTTATCTCTGTAAATGAGGTTGGTCACTGGACTTTTAATTAGTCAGTCTTGCCTATGTATTACAATTACCAGCTTTGACAGTCAGAATAATTTGCAACTTCTATGCATTTTGAGATTGGACCCCAAAACTGTCTTGTTAAAGATATAAAGATACTGCATTATGAAAAAGGAAGGATCATATCAGTGTTTTCTTTTTTTCTTTTCCTTGAAAATTCCTAAAATGTCATTCTCTTCTGGACCTAGGAATTAGAATGGTGATAGTAGGATTGGTAGGACTGTGCTTCCCTTTCCCCATCAGAATATATATAGGGTTTCTGTACCATGTAACACAATGTCTAAAAGTTTAAAAACTTCTTCTAAAGCCAAACTCTGAGAAATACTTCATAATGAAAGCAATTGACAAAGCCTCTAAACTTCCTTTTATGTGTCTCTAACCTTTGGCTGAAGACTAAGCAGAGTTTTTTTGATAATTAAAAAAGAATACAAATTATCCTGGTATTTAAACTGCTTATAGTAGATGAGAAAATCTCTGTAGTAATCCTGCTTTCACTCAGTCTCTAAAATGGTCCATTGGCAGTAAAAATGATCATGTGCCATCTCAGTTTAATGACAAATATGTTTTGGAAATAATACTGACATTTGGAAGATTCATTTAGTCATTTTGCAATTATGCACGTGTGACCAGCCAGTAAACTTTTCAAATCTAGTAAAAAAAAAAAAAAAAAAAAAATTGTGAGCAAGTTTTTATGACTGGAAATGGTGCTAAATATATGGCTATATCTTCAGCCAGCATAACCACAGTGTACCTTGAATGATGTCAGCAAAACCACTCTATTTTGGTTTTGTTAGGGTGTGTGCAGGTCCAACTTGAAATAATCAACTTTCTCACTTGCTCAGGAGAGCATTGCCAAATTCAAAATTTTAATACTTTTAAGCTGTGAGGGTTTAAAGTGATAGATTTGTTCAGGGTTGGGAGGAAAAATTTAATCTGACTTCTTGTTTTGGATTAAGGAAAGTGCTTCCAGAGCCCTGAATCTGAGTGAAGGATGGCGTCACTTTGGTCCATAATAGCAGCACTTCTCTTGGAATCTGTAGCTCTGCAGGGATTATGAGAACATGGAATTTGGAGAAAGAAAATTTGGCTAAGTCAGATAGTTTATTCCCCTGAAAGAAGTGAATATTCCATAAACAGATGAGAGACTAGCCCTTATGTATAAATCCTACTGAATTTACAGAGGGGAGAACAAAACTGTAGTAGCAGCTACTAATAAATCATTTGAGTTGTGAATGCATAAGAATAAATTTTTGGTATAAATTATTGCACTGTCCTGGAGTGTGTTTCTAGTTGATAATAAAAATTTTAGTCATAATCAGGTGTCATGAGAACCTGGAGAAAGTGATTATGATGGTATGAATTCACTGGGTCTTTTCATAGAGGTGTTATTGTCTTCTAAATTCAAATTCAGCTTTGGCTGGTTAAGTTTTTTGTTAACTTTTGTTAAGTGCCTTAACAAAATCTGAGTACAACCCTCCTCTTGGCAGGAGCTCAGGAGCTGAAGATGCATCTTTCTCAGTGATTATATTGACACAACTTTATTTATGTGGTTGGGAGACAAAAAAGACAAAAATTTGCAGCTCTACTCACTGTGCCAGCTTTTGTAGTAGCCTCAGAGCTTATATAAATTTGCAGATAAGCCTATGTATGATGTTCATATGGATCTTCCATTTTTACCTGCATATCACTGAGGTGTACAACACATTCAAACTTTTTCAGAAATAAAACCAGAAATAAGAGGTAACTTTGAGAGATAACTTTGAGATAAGAAGTAAATTTTCCTTTTTTTTTTTTCCTTTCTCCTGGCTCTGCTTAAAGCTACATTGTGTTAAGTTTTCCAGATGATGTCCTTCTGTCTTTTGGCAATTCTAACCACATGGAATTTGAAGACTGCTTTTATATATAATGGATTTTCAGATGTTTGACAACCTGCTTGGACCTAGATGCAGTTTCAGCCTTGCTCATCATGTTCAGAGATCTGTCATCCTGAACAAGGGTGAGAAAGTCTTAGAAGCAGCAAGCCTAGGATTTCCATGGAGTGTATGATAAAGATGTAGTCAAAGGCAAGCAGAGGGAAGTGATATTTTCCCACTTTGAGGTATCTGCTATGGTGTTTGCCTGCTTCTCTTTTATACCAAAGGTGTGAGTTTATTTGTCTTTCTTATTTATTACTGCACCACTCATCTTGGACCAGATGTAAGTCCCGTGCATGTTGAGAGCAGCAGGTTTACTGGATGTGTGCAGACCACCTGCACTCTGCACATGTAACAGATCCACTCCTTCCATGAGCTGTTAGATTTACAGAACTTGTGCAATGTGGCTTGCACACCTAGGAAATGACGAGAGGAATTGCCTAGATCTAGTTCTTCTGAGGGTTTAGAAAGGAGGAGGGAAATTTTCAGTGCAGGAAAGCTGACCTTCAAGAAGGAGGAATGTTTTCCCGTTTGGGAAACATTCTGTGAGGTTTGGATGGAAGACAAATCCAGGGGCTGTGAGAAACCTTAGTAATCTGAGGCAGAAATCTGTTCAGCAGTTAATATGGCTTCAGGCGCTGTAATCCCCCGAGGCAGGAAAGCAACCTCTGTGCCTTAGAAACTCCTTCAAGGTGTCAGCCTTGTCAGAGTGGCACTTGTGAACCACTGCAGTGGCAAGGCACAGGGTGTAAAGGCTCTGGGTCCCACACGATCAGACTGGTAGAGAACCTTGGAAGTGATGCAGCAATGGGAAATGGGAAAGATACCAGGCCAGTTTCTTGTACACAAATTAATCACCAGGAGGTAATTGATGATGCTGAAAATGAAAATGAAGGAAGAAGGCATCTTAAGTGGAATAATAAGGCAATGAAGAATTTTACTGCTGAGAAAACTTTGGATGAGGGTGGGATAGCAGAAGATGTGAACACCCCATACTCTTTATCTGCTTACAAAAGGGAAGGCAGTTAAAGGATAATAGCTGTCATACAATAGGTTGCATAGAAGTTCTGAGAGGTTCCTTTGGTTTCCAGTTACTTAGGCAGTCAGAATTAACTATGAAGGTGGTCAGGGCTATTTTACTCTGAAATACTTTTAATTTAAATTGAAAAAAATATTTTAAAGAAGGCTGTATTAAAAAAGAAGGTGAAACTCACAGGTGAAAGTCTGTGACTGAAGAGAAAATTTCACAATATAATGAAGCAAGAGCCTGATTACAGAGGGGATTGTGAGTGGATCTGGAACAAATCATTGGAAAATCATGAAATAACTCTTGACAAAGTACTTAGGGTTTGTCAAACTAACCAGGTGCCCAGTTCAGAATAAAAGAGAGGACATAATTGAGAATCCAAAACAGAGCAAAGAAAGATGCCTGATGAAGCTCTAATTGGAGTCCTACAAGAGCAGCATCTGTTCCTGCAGATTGCATGGAAAAGAGCACAAGCCATGAACTGGGAGAAGGTATGCACTGGATTACATCACTGTGAAACAGCGTGTAAGAAGCAGCACACAGGAGATCAATGACAGCACCGTTTGCTCTGGGGGATTCCTCATAGGAGCAATTCATCAGAAGATGAATGGACTATCACCCTGAAAGCAAGTAAGACATTTATTCATTTTAAATTGGATACTGGTGCGCATGATGGTGTGTTGATTGAAATAATGTTATCCTCCTGACAAGAAGCAGATAATGGAGAGTCAGGGGGGGTTTACAGGGGTAAGATAAGAGCAACTAAAGTTAACAGGAGGGTAAATAAAGTGGACAGATACAGGCTGTATTAACTCTATGGAGAAGAGCATTCATTATAGAAAAAATAATGTGTCTAATCTTTGTTCTCATGAGGACAATGTGCTGATGAGAGAGGACAGGAGGAAAGTATACCTGAGGAAGCATCAGAGGACACCAGCTAGGGAACAAGCAGGATTTGAGCAAAACACACATCAGAGGAGAGAGTCAGACTTCCTCCAACCCCTCTTCCTATTCAAATTCCATTCCTCTGAAGGAAGAGGCAAAAAAAGAAGATACATGTGAGTTTATTACCCCAACAATCATAAAATTCATAGGAGAGTGAGCTGTGGGTACACTCTTTATTCTCTAATAAAGATTTTCTCTAGAGAGAAAAATAGCGACAGAATGTTTTCTGTCTGGATAGATCAGAAGAATTGAATAAATATGGATAAAATAAAAAATTCACAGTAGTTGTTAGGGGACAATTTTTGGTTGTCTAACACCAGATTTTTTCGTATGCAGGATGTATCATCAAGATTCCAGGGAAAGTCTTTGGAAAAACACAACACATGTTTTATGAGTTTTCCATGTCTTGTTGAGAAAACCCTGTTTCTTCAGACTTCCATTTATGTTGTGCTCAGCATTCCATTTGTATAGCAAAAATAAAAAGTTTTGATAGCACAGAAGAAATTGGGGCACCACAGAAGATATTTTAATATGGGCAAAACACTAAAATAACCTGAAATGTTGGAAGAGAATAACTGGAAGATCTGAGCATCTTGGAACAGAACCAAAGCAGCTGGGTTAGTGTGATGCCAGCAAAATGTAAATTTTCTGTAACATAAATAACACACCTGAGAAAGAAGGTTATTTGGCAAGACATATAGGTAACAGTGAACCACTGCAGTTGACAAAGAAATAGTAGATTTCTGGGAATGATGGATTACATTAGAACAATTGTGCCTTATACTGCTGCCTGAATAAATAAATAGAGAATGCTCCTACACAATGACATTGCCTGACCTTAATAAAAAGTCTAAGAAGTAAAAGGAATTAATCTGGGAGGATGGTATGCCCAAAACTACGTTGTCCACAGGTGTTTCAAAGAAGTATTTTGGGATTTCAGTGTAATCTTCTTGTAGGAGAGTGGTCACAGCTAGAGACCAGTGGTTTATGAATAGTAGATGCTAACAGGAAATGAGAGTTAATAAGCTCAGATAGAAAAGGAGGCTTTGGCATGGTTGTAAAAGACTTCGTGTCTTAGTTGTGGGAGGCCTTAGCTATTACTATTTTATTAGCTGAAATCGACTGCAAACCACTTATTGCTGTTACTGAAAATGACCTTGTGAATACTCCAGAGAATTCACAGCTTACTTTTATTTTTTTCAACTACAAATGGATGATTTGTAAATTGAATCTGAACCTGGAAGAGATTTGGAGATGCAGACTCACTCTTCCAATTATTTGAAGCTTAACATAGTATATTTTGCAAATAAAAATAAAATTTGTGTTCTGAGGTGAGCTAGGACCTTGAGTTTCATACTGACTACTTAGGATGAGATTCTACACAAAGTAATAAAGATTAAAATTATAGTGGCAAACCCAGCATATCCCTCATCACTATTATCAGTGCAAAGGGAGCTACTATCCCTGAGTGAAATCCTGTTTCAGTAACTATAATACTAAATTATTAAAAAGCATGTGAAAAGTAGTCACAGAGATTGATAGGGGTTCTTTGAGGAAAAAAAATGTAGCAGAAAGAGGAGAGTTAATTTGAACTTAAATGAAGAATCTCTTAAGTTCTGTTACATATGCCAGAGCTAAAGATCAAGGTGTAGGAAAGTGTTGTACTGAAGGTACAGAGAAAAAACTGGCTGGAGCAAAGTACTCACAAATTATATGCAGAGATTAGGGGGGGAAAGTACAAAACAGAACACTATGAGCTATGTACTTACAATTATTCTGACTCCCGTGAGATGATTTTGCTGGGAGATACAGGTGAGGAGTTGATGATGGATATTAAAGATCTTTTCTTTCCTGATACACCACATTTGACAGCAATGGCCAGCATTAGTTATACATGAATGTGAGCAGTGCAATATTGGCTTAATTGTCTGCATTGGGTTTGCATGGCAAGGTTTTGGTAGCAGGGGTACTACAGGGGTGGCTTCTGTAAGAAGCTGGTAGAAGCTTCTCCAATGTCCAGTGGGGCAATGAATGCCAGCTGGCTCCACTGAACCTGCCACTGACCAACCCCATCAGTGATGGTGGTGGCTCCTCTGGGATAACATTTAACAAAGGGGGAAAACTGTACAGGGGCAATCCTCAGGGGAGAGGAGTGAAATTATGAGAGAGAGACAACTCTGCAGACACCAGGGGCAGTGATGCAGGAGGGGCAAGAGGTGCTCCAGGCAACAGGGCAGGGATTCCCCACAGCCCCTGGTGAGACCATGGTGAGGCAGCAGTGCCCCTGCAGCCTGGAGGGTCCCACTCTGGAGCAGGTGGATGTCTGAAGGAGGCTGTGACCCCATGGGAAGCCCGTGATGGAGCAGGATCCTGGCAGGACCGCTGGAGAGGGGAGTCTGCAGTAAAGCAGGCTTGTTGTTGTGATGCCATGGGGGGCACACGGTGGGGCAGACTGTTCCTGAAGGACTGATCCCTGTGGGAGGAATCCGTGCTGGAGGAGTCAATGAAGAACTGCAGCTCGTGGGAAAGATTCATGCTGAAAAGTCTATAGAAGACTGACTTTTGTGGGAGGAACACCATGCTAGAACAGGTCAAGAGTGTGGTGAGTCCTCCCCTTGAGGAGGATGGATAAAACTGCTGGTGGAGCTGAACCAGGGATGGTCATAATGTGTTTTAAGATTATCCTACTCTGATTTGATTGCTAATACAGGAAAAATATTTCCCCAAGTTAAGCCTGTTTCACCTGTGATGGTACCTGGTGAGTGATTTCTCCCTGTCCTTACCTGTATCCATGAGTCTTTCATAATATTTTCTCTCCCTTGTGCATCCAAGGAGCACATAGAATAGTTTTGAGGACCACCTGGTGTCCAGCCAGAGTAAAGTAACTGTGCCAGTTGTCTGCTAGTCCCAGTGAACTCCCATCCAGAAGATGGGTGAAAAATGGTGTGTAAGGCAGGAAACAAATGCAGTGTGTTTAGACAATAGGTCTCCTGGCTATAACTAGCCAGGTGAAGCAGATTCTTGTCTTCTGACTGGAACAGGTCTGATCTTCCAGAGGAAGTGAAACACCACCTCAGACACTGCTGGACAGTTTAGTTATTATTATGACTTCATGCCTTTGCATTAATAACGGTTTTAATTATAGCTGTCGTTACATTCTGCCTTGGAATGGAACGTGTGGTATTTGGGGCTGTGCCTTCAAAGGCTCAGCAGCTTGGCAGGGCACTGTGAGGCTCTTGTTGCAGCACACAGACAGCTGGATGCAGACAGAGGATTATTCCCAGCACCTCCGGTGCCGAGGAGCACTGGAGACCACAGGGAGAAGAGCTACTGAGGGCCAGAAGACAGCTCAGAGGCAACTTGCCCTCCCCCTATGATTGATCTGCTAAGGCCCTGTGGGAGAAAGGCCATTTGCTCTTGCTGCCAGAGGAGATGCCAACCCACCCAGAGAGAGGGATTCTGAGAAGTATCTGAAAGCAGAACCTCAAGGAATGTCCCTCCTCCCCTGGCAGTCATTCCTGCGGGAAGCACTGCCTGCCTCCTAAGGAGGCGGCGAGTCCCAGTAACTGTGGTACCTCAGTCCTTCTGCCCAGCTCCTCCTGCCCAGTTCAGGGCTGCAAAAGGCCTTCAGGGGTTGGTATATGGACAGCAGAAATCGTAAGGCTTGTGTTAATATGGGTAGACTGACAGGTATTGCAGGTGAGACATTTTTCTGGTATGTACAACTTAACTCTGGCAGGTTGAGATGGTGCGACTTGGGTCCAAGCCTAATAAACCAAAGGGAGGTGTGTTTACTATGAATGGGCTCATTCATTCCAATGTCAGTGTGTGTACACACGTGTTTGTGTGTGTGTGTGTGCGTGCAGAGAGAAGAGAATCCCTCTTCTCCCTTCTCCTCATGGCTTATATCATAGCATGCTGTCATATCCACACCAACAACTCCTTCACAAGGAATCTGAGTCCAAGGGAAGTTTAACAGCTTCATAGTGCCTAATTCTCTTTTGGCTGCATTTTGTTTGTCAGGGGGAGCACAAGAATGAGGCCACACATAATTTAACACCTTTCCCTATTTAGAGCTTGTTATTTTAACTTTCTCTGAGATTGTTTTTTTTACAAATGTTTGTCTGAATTTAGTGGTTGTGAAGGAAAGTGACAGCCCTAAAGACCATAGTTTTCCTCACAGAATGGGCACGGGATGAGCTCCAGCAGAGTGCATTTCCTCATATTACCACCCTGATTTGACCTTGAATGACCTGTTGCAGGGCCCAGCAGAACTGGTTTTCATATCTTTTCAGTCCTTTGCCTTTTTGCAAAGACTGACAGCTGGGTTGTGGCAAATGTGGTAGGGCTTCTGGTAGGCTGATCTGTGTCCAGATCAGGGCCTGACTTCTTTTACATAGGCACAGTGTTGTAGTAACCTTTCAAATACTATTGAGGCTGGTGAGCAGAGCTAATGAGACAGATCTCAGGGTGAGTATTTCAATACCAGCAGCCATGGAACTCCTTTCCCAAAGGCTCTATTATTACAGCTGTGCTTAGGCTTTAATACTTGCTGGGCCTTGTACAAACTCAGACCAGGGCACAACAAAATGTGGGAGAAGAAATGCTTAAAATTACAACTCCTTCCACCAGATCTCCTTAATAAAGGAGCAGAGCCATGGGGATAAATTAGCTTTCCTTACCTTCATTAAATGTATAAAAGTACTTGGCTTTTCCAGTGTCCTGGATAGCACAGCACATTGGTCCTGTGCTGTTTTGCAGGAGAATGATGAGAATCTGAACTTATGTCCAGCAAGTAGGTAATGACTCAGGCAGCAAATTTATAGGTTGCTGCACCCCCATGTTTTAATGTATTCTGGGGGGTTTTGAAAACAAGGTCCCACTCCTGAATTTACTTTAGCAAAGACTTATTAAAGACCACCCAAACACTTTTCTCAGCAAGGGCTCTTCAGCCTAGGCACAGTGTCTTCAACCCTTGTGCTGTCATCACCACTGGGGCTGGTGTGGTGGTCACTACAAAGAGTTTTGTGTTCACTCCACCTACCCCTCAAGGTGAGTATGCTGTAATCCAGAATCCAGGTGGTCTCATGGGGCTGGTTGTATCTTCCATTTTACACAAGAAGCCTTACTAAATGCATACTGCCACTGCAAGAAAGCAGCTAGAAATCCATCTGAAGTCAACTCATCAGTGTTCTTGAAATGTCATCCTGTGTAGGGAAAGAAATGTGGAGCTGTACAGGAAGATTAGACAGGTCATGGGATGGTCCACAGTAGGGCCTTCATTCCAATTGCATTGGAACAGAATCCTGCAGGAAAGTATGGCCTCTATCCCTGCAAATCTTTGAATTATGTGTTAGCATTTAGGAGAGCCCTTAGTTTAATGCAACATTCAGTTCTTCCCAGTAATATGTGATGAAAATCTGAGTATGGATTTTGATTTAATTGCCTGGAAGCATGGCTCTCAGCATTTTTTCTGCTGGGTATCTGTTTGTGGCTGTAATTAAGAGAGAGACATTTAGGATCTGTTTTGTAATACCTTGCCAAATTCTGGCTTTTTTAGATCCAGAAAGTGTTTTGGGTGCATATTTGTAGAAAACCTCTCTCTTGTATTTAGTCTTTTTCACATAATATCAGTGTTAGCAATAGCTGGTGAAGAAACCACTATTATTATTCATTAACTCTGGTCTCTCAGAGGAACCATATGTGCAGAGCAGAGGGAAAAGAGTACTGTTGTTTTTTAATACTGAGTCACTGCTACTGATTAAGTGTTCCTGTTTTTATTTTTATTTTTTTTTTTTTCAAAAAGAAATGGAAAAAAGGTGTTTTTCTGAAGCCTATATGTCAGGAGAATTGATTTTCTCTAGGTGCTACAATGTCTTCAGAAAGTTTCAGTCCAGTGGGCCACAGTGATATCAGCCAGCACTTGTTTTAAAGGATATCTGTAAAAAATTCATGGTTATATTCCTGCATCTCAGGTCACAGGAGAGTGTGACTATTAACAAGCTCCAGCTGCCTGATGGAGTTTCACCAGCCATTTGTGGATCTTTAATTTTATTTTTAGGAAATCTTTAACTGCCTTTTTTTTTTTTTTCCTGGAGGTATGTTAAACCTTTAAATATTTTTTTTTTTTAATATTCATGTTGAATACTCCCTTTTTGTCCATGCTGAGGAAGTCTTTAATGACATTAGTTAAAAAAAAAAAAAATAGGAAGAAAAAGAGGGGTTAATTCTGATTGTGCACTCAGATCTCTGTGATTGTGCCATCTCCTCTAGTTGTGTTTTTTGTGTTTATTTTCCCAGCAAGGGGCCTGTTTGAATACTTCAGCTGATGATCTAAAAATGTGTGAGCTCTGTTTTATTATACACCAGCTGCACAATATGGAAGAACGTCTCTCCTGGGCTGGTGGAGCTGTGCTGTGCTCAGAGCTGCTCCAGTCAATCCTCTCTCACTCTCACTTCTCTCTCTTTCCCTGCTGGAGCCTCAGCAGCCTCGGAGATTGTGGTGGCAAGGCAGCAGCACCTGAGCTCAAGGAGATCCAGCTGTGGCTCCTTGCAGTCTCATCCTGCTCCTATTCCTGGAGCCAGTCCTGTCAGATTGATGCCACCTAGGAATGCCCTGCACCCTCCTCTGTGCTTCTCTGCTCAGCTGCCAGAGCTGGGGCTCACAGCTGCCCTGTCTGCTCTGCCTCCATCACTGGTATTCACAGCAGGGAAAGGCTGAAGGAGAAAAACAAATAATAACCATGGGGTCTAAAATGTTGGCTTGAAAATTTTTGTTTGGAAATTTGGGTCCAGATCATGAAGTGAGCAAACACAGTGGCTTACTGTAATAGTGTGTTTGAATTTAAATGAGGGTAGGTAAAGGGATTTCTTCATTAAAAGTTGCAGTATTCAGAAAATGAGAGTCCTCTCCATGAAGAAACCTCAAGAACGACCTTTTGCCGAGTGATTATTAGCAGCAACAAAAATACGTAAGTTCTTTCCTGTAGATTTGGTGTTTGCCATACTTTTGTTTATACTACTGCACACAAAGCCTGAATATCCTGAAAAAAAGAATATATAAATATAGCCACATCACATTCATGCAGATGTATACTTAATGTATATATATAATGTATATATATATATCTCCACGCACATACAAATATATGTATATACACACATGTGTATTCTGTACAGAAACATATTCTATGGTTCATCATTCTAGATAAAGAAGACAAACACAGAAGAAAATAACATTTTAGTCAGTACCTATTCAGGATTTTATAGGAAATCTGGGGCATTGCCATGACAATTCCAGAAATGGTTAGTTAATATCTTTTGCATTCTTGTAAACACCTACTCTTCACTGCAGCAGCACTGAAAACTTATTAAGAGCACTCATCCAGTCCAAATATACTTGGGAAACTCAGAACAACCTTCCTTCTTCTTTATAATTTTTGTTTTTCTCAACTTAAATGTAAATTGATACAAAAGTAAGTTCTAAATACCATTAAGCCATGCATGTCTGCAAAGTTTGGTGTGAAATAGGAAATGCACCTGGAACTTTGTAGCTCTTACGTAAAATTAATAATAAATGTTTTCTTGCCAACATCAATATGTTTATATTATGGTCATGGGACTCTCTCTGATGCCTAAATTATTTAAGACATTAATTTTTTATCTCTGCTCAAGCCTACTACATAAATTTGCTGAGTTCTGTATCAAAAGTGGTAGTTCAAATTAAATTGATAATGCATTTTAATTAAAGTAATGTTATACATGTCTCACAGTCTCAGGCAGAATGTACTGGAGTAGTGAAAACTTTCTTTCCCACTGCTTTCTGTGTTTCCATACACTTTCAGGTTGCGTCACTTAAGGCTGAGACACAGGAGAAAAGGTGAGGGCTCACTTTCATTCCCTGCTGTCTCCAGTTATGTGCTCCTCCTTGGTGCTCTTGGGTTGGGTGTATTTCATGTGTGGAAAAACATAAAAGACAAACAGATGACTGTAAATTACTGACAGGTCTTCTGCTTCTCCTTGTTCTAGAGAACACACAGACCTTACCTCATTTTTATGTCAGTGGATTTGTTAAAAAAATTAGAGTAGGAATTTGTCAGTACCAGAGGAAAAGATTCAAAAGTCCAACCTTCCTCGTGGACAGACTAGCTAGCATCTGGGAAGTTCCTAATGAGGCAGCTGTTCTGGAAAATAATGAGACCAAACAACATTTTTTTTCCCAAGAAAGCCCAGCCATCACAAATAAGTGGCCTGGGAGCTCTGCAAAAGTGCTCTTGTGATGCTTTGAGCCACATTGACTTAAGGCACTAGCTTGAGTTATCTGAGTTTGAGTGATGCTGGCTCTTAGACTGTATTGCTTTTCTTATTCTGCTGGTAACTGGTGCAGGGGAAGAGTTGAGTAGCTCCAAGGGGGCCAGTTAACCTGATCAGCATCTCCCCACCATGGCTCTGAAGGAAAAATGATCTTGCCCATGTAATTGTCTGAGCTGTTACAGTCTAAGAATTGTGGTTAATCATCAATAATTGACCATTGATAAATTAATAACTCAAGTATCTCCCAGAGTCTCTTCTGTTATCATATCAAGCCTGCATTCTTCTACACTGCATCATTATCATTATTATTATAAGTTTATAGATGTTTAATTCTACAGAGAAAAGCCACTCGCTATACAATCTAAATAAAAATATATGATTGCCTATGGTCAAGTGAATTAAACCTAGCTGAACACCAGGTTCCCACCAACACACACTATCAATCCTTAACCAACTGGATGGGAGAAAATAAAAGAAAATGTTTTAGTCAAGATGAGGCCAGGGAGAGAAGAAGAGACCTGTTACCATAATGGACAAACAGACTTGACTCAGGGAAATTAATTTATTACCTATGAAATCAGAACACAGAAATAAATGAGAAATAAAAGCAAATCTTAAAACACCTTCTTCCCAACTTTGCCTTCATTTTGGGTTCAACTTTGTTTCTTGATTTCTCAGCCTCCTCCTGTCAAGCACCTCAGGTGGATGGAGAATGGGAACTGTGGTCAGTTCACCACACATTGTCTCTGTTTCTCCTTCATGCTCAGGGAAAGAATTTCTCACACTTGCCCTGCTCCACAGTGGCTACTCTACCATGGGAGACAGTCCTCCACAAAACTCTCCAATGTGGGACCATCTCTCAGATTGCTGTTCTTCACAAGCTGGTCCAGTGTGCATCTTCTCCTCGGGCTGCAGGTGGGTCTCTGCTCCACCATGAACCTGCACGGGCTGCAGGGGGACATGGCCCACCATGGTCTGCATCACAGGCTGCAGGGGGACATGGCCCACCATGGTCTGCATCACAGGCTGCAGGGGGACATGGCCCACCATGGTCTGTAGCACGGGCTGCAGGGGGACATGGCCCACCATGGTCTGCATCACAGGCTGCAGGGGGACATGGCCCACCATGGTCTGCATCACAGGCTGCAGGGGGACATGGCCCACCATGGTCTGCAGCACGGGATGCAGGGGGACATGGCCCACCATGGTCTGCATCATAGGATGCAGGGGCATCTCTGCCCTGCTGCCTGGAGCATCTCCTCTTGCTCTTTCTTCTCTGACCCTGGTGCCTGACCCTGCTGTGCTGCTCTCACTCCTTTCCCAGCTGTAATTGCCCTTGTACACTTTTCCCCCATTGTTGAATCTGTTACCCAGAGCTGCCACCACCACCACTGATGGGCTCAGCCTTGGCCAGCTGTGGCAGGTCCATGTTGAAGCCATTGGCTTCACTGTACATAAGGGAAACTTCTACCAGTTTCTCACAGAAGGTACCCCTATAGTAACCTGCTACCAAAACCTGGCCACACAAACTCAATATATTAACTCAAACAATTATGAAAATCTAGCAGAGATTAAACAGAGTTTTAGCAGAAAAAGGACAAAATTGGCAATAGCCACCTGGTCATCAGATAATTGCTGATCCAACTGAACAAGCTAAAACAAGGGTTGAGGCAGGTGAAGACAAATTATGATGCCAGGGCTGCCCAGAGAAGTCATGGCATAGCCAACACTGGGGGTGTTTAAGAATGCCAGGATGTGGCACTTAGTGCTATCACTTAGTTGATAAGCAGTGCCAGGTGAAAAGTTAGACTCAATGTTCTCAAAGTTCTTTTCCAACCTAATTGTCTATATGATTCTATGATCATCATGCCCTTTTGTTGGTTTTTTTTTTTGTTTGTTTATTTTTTGATACCTTGTGCACTTACCTGCAATTTATTTTACTAGGAGATACATTCCACTATTTTAGTAGTCTGCTTTCCTGCATTTCCAATGTCTTTCTCTCATGAATTCTTTTTTGTAGACATACTTCCAGACAGATGCAATTACTTGCTAAAGATTCTTGGATTAAATTGCAAATCCTTTAAATTCTCTGGATTTAATACACATTAGGCTTTGTCTGCCATACATCTGATGGTGAGTAGTCAATGTGTTTATCAGTTCTTGATGAACATGAATTAATTCAGATGACTGTTAGTCTGTGAAAAACGAAAGGAACCTCAGATACAGCCCAGGCTCTGCCTTCTTAAGACATTCCCCACAGATGTATGTCATGTAACTCATTTTGCAGACTTTAATTTATGAAGTTTTTACAATACTTCTGCATTTTTAACATAAGAACAGGTTTTAATATCTAGATTAAATCTCTAGCTGTAATTAATTCCTGCTGCATTCAGTCTATTCATCATGGATGTGGAGAACAGCACATTCCCTTCCACCTTGATGTACTCTTTTCCAAGGAAGCCTGTTCCAGCATGGTTATCTTTATAGACAGCATTCAGGAATTTGGGAACTGGACTGAAACTCTTGTGACAACTTAGAAGGTTGCTACTCATGGGAGCATGTTACCCATCTTCTCAAGCTGAATGTGAAGTCTCTGTGATTCTGTATATCCAAATCTTCAGCCTGATGGCAAGAGTCAAAGTGCACTGGAATCAGTAGCAGGCTTAAGTCTTGACTGACTTAAGGGGCCTAAAAAAACAATGAGCCCTTACTAGTGTTTGCATTAACAGATGGTAGCAAAATGACTGCTGCAGAAAACACTGTGACATTAGAATCACATCCGGCTTGGCAGTGCTGGAAGGGACTATACAAAATCCCATATAAAACCCCCAATGTCTGTGAATGTTTATGACTTAAAAGTCAGTGCAGGCTCTGAGACTGCTCAGACTGATGGATAGCTGAACACACTGGAGGAGAGGTGCTCCTCTGCCAGTCCCATCCTCTTTCTGGTTACCAGCACAGACACCTTCCCTCCTCAGACCAGTTATTCTGAATCTCTGCTGTGTAAAAAACATGTTAGGAAAGGGGTTTTTCAAATTGCAGTCAATTTTCCCCCCTCTCCTATGGCTGAAGCAACATGCTTTCTTTTTTTTAACAGAATACCCGACCCATAATTTCTGATTAGTGTCAGGTTCCTTCTCGTATGAATAGCAAGGTATGAGTTTATCCTTCTTTTTCTTAAAATAGCATAGGTGAAAAATATTTGTTAATCCTCTGCAATTAGGGTAGAGAGCAGGGCTTGAGTTGCTTCTCAGTGAAATCATAATCACAAATATTTCTTGTATTACATTATGCAATGTGAAGGCTCTTGCTAATTCCTTGTCTCTGTGGAATGGGCATGTGTTTTGGCTCTGTAATCTCAAAGTTCAAGGCTAGCATTTTTCTGATTCTTGTTGTCCTGCATCTTATAAACTGAGTATTTAAGAGTAGCATGTTTATTTATGTATGTTGCTGCTAATCCAAACTGTCTGCTAAACTAATCCCTTGTTAAAATGAAATCAAGTCAGCTATTTTAGATTACAAAGTTAAAACAATAGCTCAGCCAGACACTTCACACATCTGTTTTACTTTTCCTGAATAGGTATGCAGCTTTTCTTACATTCTTTCTCAACAAAAGTGCCACCAATTAGCTACACTTTTCTTTCATTTTTCTCTTGTGACCTAAGTCTTGTTTTCTTGGTTCTTTTACTGATTACTTTTGAAATGCTGCTTTTTTTTTTTTTTTTCCCTTTTTTACATGTTTGTTTTCTTTCTCAGTAATACATTTTAAAATGGATAAAAATTTCATGCTTATTACTTGTTAATATGTTATCATACTCTATTACCCAAATTCGGACCAGAGGTAATTCCAATGTGGGAAATGCCAAAATAATACATTCTTGGAGATGAGATCTTAGACAGATATGGAAACCCAAAGTAGGCTTTGATTTACTTCCAGTCTGCAGGAAATGAAGCATTACCGTCAATGTGGTACATAGAGATTTTAACCAAAGATAACTTTGTTTCCAGCTTTACCTGCTGCTTTGATTTAAAGTGTTTTTCACATCATCTAATTTTCATAAGCTTTCACGTGTTTAAAGTTTGGCTTTTCTTAAAGGATTGTGTAAGTTTTCATTTTGTGCAGAAACCCCCCTCTTATTTAGTGCATTTGCCAAACACTAAAATTACATCAGGTGAGGGTTGCTCCAGCCTCCTGGAGCCAAAAATGTGGAACAATGGGGTTTAGCTCACCACTCTTTAATAAACTGTTTTTTGGACTAGCATTCTGAGGGAATGCCACTGCTTCAGCCAAGGTAACCTTCAGGCACAGTTTGATTTAATAAATTTTTTTTATGCACTTGCTTCACCAGCCCTCTTTGAAAGGTGGAGAAGAAGAGGCAGACTGACCCCATGTCAGTCATATTTAACTTTTCATCACCTACTTGGAGATTATCAGCTGAGAAACGTTCAGGGCTCACCTCTCCCAGAAATGTGACTGTGCATCACAGAGAGGGGGCAAAAGTTACTCCTTCCTTTATGCCACAGAGAAACTAAGGCATAGAGAAATTGTATAAGGTAGTTTCAGATTGCTCTTTGCATGGGGATGTAGCACTGCATCACTCTGTGATGTGGTCAGAAAGCTGGTCCAGCTTGTCTCCCTGAGCTTGTGGGGAGGCACATCTATGTTCAGAGCACAACTCTCAGCACCCCTCCTGAGGGTAAAGGTATCATTCCACTGAGCACTGCTCCCTTGTGGGTGATCATGGGCACACATTTCCCTCACATTCCTCACAGGTCTTTTAGCCCCCATGCTGCATTGAATGGTGGCATGTGGTCTTCATGTTATTAATGACACCTGCAAGCAGGCATTAAGTTCTGCAGGATCTTAACAAGAACATTGCAGCTTTGGACTCAGAAAAACTCTGTAGTATTCACACAAACTACTACATGAGGTGTGAAAACATCACTTACCTTCTCACAGGTGGGCCAGGAAAGTGTGGCCAGCAGGCACAGGGACTGCACAGCCTCTCTGTCAAAGGTCTCCATCTCCTGTGGTAGCTCCTTAGCTGCTCCCCTGCACTGCCTCTGATAGGAAGGCACAGTTGTTAGCTCCAATCTGGCCAATACAATGGGGGTGGATAAGACAGGAGGTTGCATTGAGCTCATTATTCTTCTCTCCATGGAAGACCAGACCCTACTGAAATCATTAGAGAGTGATTTTGTTGAGTCAGTGGTCTTTAAACTGGGATGTCAAGGTATCTTCATATCTTCTATCACTTTGTGGGAGTAGGAAGCTCTGAGTAAAGTCAATGGAGGGACAAACAACTCCACAATGAAGCTCAGATAGTCCCTAATGGTAAGTTTGATGTCTCCATGCCTCATGTGCAAGAAACCAGCAATCCCTTCTGGCTGCTATCTCACAGGGTCTGGCTGGAGTGTCTGCCCACCTTGACAGACAAAACTGCCAAGTCATATGGTTAGATTTTTCTGCCTCTTCTCTTTCAAATGTTCTTGGTTGGAGGAGTGACTTCAGCAAGTCAGTGGTATCCCTCCAGATCTGCACACACACACACACACACACACAACTGGGTTGCAGTTCCTGCAGACAGCTAGTGCCACACAGCACAGCCACCAAGGTCATGAACTGAGCTGGTGCCAGAGTAGAGGCAGATGGAATCACCCTCTCAGTGTGTTAAAGCTGAGTTTGACACTGAGGACATATGGACATATGGAAATCAGCAGGAGTTTGCCTGTGTAATTTTTATAAATTTGCTAGAGCACATGGAGACTGTACAGCCTGGATCAAACTCTGCTGTCACAGCTCCAGTGACACTCTAAACTCTTTCAGGCCATGTGTCTCCCAGCACCTTGTGTCCTTCCTGCACTGATCCTCTAAACCCTGCTTAGATCTGTTCCCCAGGAATGGGAATCACTGACCCAATTGTCTCTCCTGACAGCTACATCTGAGCTACTCAATGCTCTCTCTGTAGGTGATGAAAACAAATAAGTACTTATAGCATGTGTTTCATATGACTTCTGTTTTGGAGGAAATTAATTTGGTTTTATAAGTGCCCATCTTTTCATCAGGAATTTCCTTTTAACAGGAATTTAGGGTACCTTGCTCTGACACAGAGATCTTACTTTGGAAGACAATTAATACTATTTCAGCACCTTGAATGTGAAAAACACCATACAGAACCTGTATAATGATGGGGGTTTTTTGTGAAGGATTGTTAAAGCTCATGTCAAGTTAAAGTGTGCAGTGTTTTGTATGCCTTTAAAACTTTCTAGATGAGCTGTTATCTACTTTTCTGTTATCCATGTACTGTACAGACATGTTCAGTCAACTGTGCACATGGATCAGGATATTAATAATTTGTCAAGATGCTTAAAAGGGGTAGAGGAAAAATTCAGCAAGTCTGCCATGCCCTGTTCTAATGACCTTCTCTTTTCATCAGTAAAACCAGCAAATAAGAATTAGCAGGGGGTTATCTTCTTAGCTTATGCTAACCCTCTTGCTGGAGAGGAAGATACTTCCCTAGCCTAATAAGCAAGCATGTAGTGTTAGTTCATGAAGAAACAGGTTTTGAGAAAGACACTGGCATTTGGAGGAAGTTACCCTCTGTCTTCTGATCAAATTAGTTTTTCCTGTGTTTATTACAGTTAATGTCCAGGTTCCTCTGGGAACTGCAGGAAAGGGTTGCTGCCAGCACCCTGTGACCAATAAATATATTGTGCTCACAGTGTGTTTCCTGCCTGTGATAAATGCATAAGCAGTAACTGACCAGATGATGTCCCAGCCATGATTTTACTGTGACATCCTTTAAGACTTACTTACAAGCAAGTCACATAGATAATATGCTCAAGGAAATACTGTATTGGTGGTTTGTGTGAGAATAATGTGATGGATTTCTGACATTGATAAAAACAGGTTCTAGTATGCCTTTTTGGACAACTGTGCCCCAATATTAACCCTGACTGTTGGCATAAGACATATTTAAAACACTTTGTATTCCCTTCTTAGACATATCCATTGTTCTTGTAATATAATTTTACATTGTCTGAACATATAAGTTGAAGGACAGTGGAAATGAAAAATTCAATGATTCTTGTATTCCATTTCTAAAATTGGAATTATTTTTCATAATATAATTTTGATATTATCTCTTTCTCGAATTTTTTCATGCTTTGGTGATTCCAAGTGCTGCAAGGTCTGCTTTTTCCACCCATGTTTTCTCCCTAGGCAGTGCTATATGGTAGGAAAGTGTGAATATGTCTTTCTAAGCTGCAGTGTTGCCAACAAAACCACAAAGATATTTTAGAGCTCAATTTCTGTTAAATAGTTAAATTTACCCAAGTGTCACAAAAAGCTCTGTGACAAAGTATAGACTTCAAATGGATGATGTGGGCAAACCTCCATATCCTAAACTAGAGGTTTGTCTCTCTGGGAATACTGAAGCTCTAACTAAGAGAAATAGAGAAGGGACAACCAACATTACCCCAGACTTCTCACAGTTACACAAACCAAACTGGTAGCTTGATTGAAGGCAACATCTTTCCCCTTGTCCAAAACTACAGAGCCAAATCCTTAGTTTATTCCTTATGTCTATTGATTTGTTTGTCTTTTTTTACATGAAGGAATTTCTTTCCTACAAGTTTTGCTAATTGAGAAGCTGATATTAAGCTGGGGTTTATGCTCAATCCCTTTCTTAAGGAAAAGAGCAGAAGAAACTCTCTATAAGAGGAGGACACTGCATGGAATGGGGGTAGGGAATAAGGAGGGAGAAGGAGGAGGAGGAGGAGGAGGAGAGACGGTTGTCCAGATTTCCTGCCCACACTTCAAAAGGGGCTCTCTTCTCCTGTATTATTTCCTTTCCCATTAGCTTCACTTTGTTGGCTTATGGTTCCAAAATGCACCAGGAGTCAACTCCAGTGCAAACCTGATATTAAAAACTAACAGGCTAATGCCAGGGAAAACACACTCTGCTCCTGGTTTCAAAGACAGAGTTTCTTTTTTCATAAGTGCAGCCATGCTTTTCTAATAAAAATTCATTAAACAATGGTTATGAAAGATGAAGGGTGGGGGAGGGGGAAGGGATATAATCAAGTGAGTCCCTTTGAACTCACTTGAAAAAATACAAAAGCAAACAACCAAGCTGTTAGTGTCACACGTTTCCCTTATGAACAGAGAGGCCTATCCAGGTTTACCCACAGTCCAGGGAATAAACATGAGTTAGGCACCTTATCTAAATCTCTCCCTCCAAAAACTGTAGCATTTCTATTTGGTGAATGTGGATGTGGAGGCTCTTTTGTGTTGTTTCAGTTTACATTATTGTGGGTCTAAACGAGCCTCATAGAGACTGCTTAATTCGTTTATGTAAAGTAAAAACAAATGTAGAAGCCCTCGCTATTTTTTATTGTTAACATCCCATTGGGAGGCAGGAGAGTAAATATTTTAGAAGTTTAAAGCAATCTACTTAAGCTTAATAATAATGCTGGGTTTCAAGTAACAGAGAAGACTACAAGTCACTGGAAGATCAAAGATTATGCTGAGTTTTATAGCAAATCTGGGCAAAGATCTCCTGGGAGGGGTAAATCTTCAGAACTCTCCTTTCCCAGTCTTTCATGGTGATCGTTTGACATCTATGGAACAAGAAAGTGAGGAAGAGAGAATTCAGGCAGTTCTCCTGTGTCCAGAGAAACAGAAGGCTACAAAACTGAGGGAATGTTGACTTTTCGGCTAGTTTATATCTTAAAAATTATAAATTAAAAAAGAAAAAAAAAGAGAGAAAAAGCAAAAGAAAAATAAGTCTGTCAGAAATACCCTTTCTTTTTCTGTGTTAGTTTGTAATCTCATGTTAACTGATTTTTGAGTGAGTCATCTCTAAATAAGATTTTTGGTAATTTTCCTGGATTTATGTTGAATGCTTTCGCTTGTCAGCAAATATTCAGAGTAATTTTCAGAATCATCTTTTGGAGACATTAGACGCTCTACACTCTTCCCAGCAATGCTCTCCCTTTCATCTGAAATGAGAAGAGTGCTATTGTTTTGGGCCATGGGCATGAATGCGCATTAGGAAAAAAAAAAAGAGGGAGAAAAGGACTGATAATGAGTGATGCCACATAACAATACTGTAATATCAGGTATAAGTGTCTGTGGATGTGTTCAGGGGATTGATATTTAGAGATCATAATCAAGAATCTCTATCATAAGAACAGAAACTGGGCCACATTATTTTCCCATGGCTGACAAACTTTCCACTGGCCTGGCTTCCAATTATGAAAACACTGGAGTCCTCAGCCTTTATACCAAAGCTTGTAAATTTCCTAATGAATATTTAAAATAACCCTATGGAGTTTTTTAATGTTAATGTATTTCAGCCTTTGACTAACATGAATATCCTACAGGGTTACCATCGTGTTTAGCTACATGGTTAATTCCATTCTTTTATTTTAATGCTAAAATACAGTGCCAGAGAAAAAAAAATAATAAATCTTTGCTTCATCTTCTCCTGGTGTACATTTTATGTTATTGTTTGATTTTTTTTTTTTTTAATGCCACAGTGAAGTTCCAGACACAGAGCAGATGCACAGAGCCAGTTTCTTTCTAGGCTGTCTTACAGCACAAAAGCGACATGTGCACTCTCCCCACCCCCAAAAAAGCAATTATTGAAAATCAATACCATAATAATGGTGAGCAGTGCTGTGTTTTTTCCTTGATAGCCAATTATGAGCAATTTACTAAAGTTGTCAACTCGTGGCAAAACAAATAGTGTTAATAGTATAGATTTCATAAAGACCTATCTGTCTTGTTATTGCTGCAGTCTGAGCCGTGTTCCAAGTTCAGGCTGGTAATGGAGCAATAACTCACACAGCGATGGAGAGAGTACCATCACCAGCTCTGGATGCCTTTGGAGCAGGGGGACTGAGCTCTGCTGCCATGCAATATGTCCAGATGTCATTCCCTCCCCATAAATAACGACTGGCTTTTTATCAGAAAGGTGGGCGACCACAATACCTAGAAATTTCTTGAGTCCTTTTGGGGTGTTTTAAGACAGTGTGATAAACCATTGTGGTATTTTGAGAAGAATTTTGGGGCTGTGAAGTTAATGCTGTGTTTTTGACTGCTGACTTCAGGCCTGAATGCTAGCAATCCAAGTCATGTGTTTGCATAGTATCTATCACAATGGGAGCTTCTCAGTGCTACTGGCACACCATTATGAGCCACAGCAGTATGAAAGTGATGTCAATGTAGTGGATGAAAGGTTTGGTATCAAATCAAACAGATTTCTTTCTGTTGATGACAGTTTTCCCAAGCCAAGTTCTGCCAAAGTGCTTTAAGTGTGGGAAGTTGTCTCTAATACATTGCAGCAAACATGACAGACTCCACCTTCTTGAGAGACATGGAGCTGATCCTGGAATTTCACACTCACAAATAAGTTCTCACAAAGCAGGGCCATATCCTGCTTTTCTGTGACAGAAGTAAATAGCTTCTAAAGTAAACAGAAAATAAAAAGCTCTGTGAATCTGAGGTGTTACCACCAGGGGAAAAGGTGTGAAGGGGACAAGTTCCTTTCTCTGGTCCATGGAAAATTCACAGAAATGAAGGATGCACATGTAGGGTCGGACATGATGTGTATGTCTGCACAGCTGAGGTTCACAATGAGGGAACCTTTTTCTTTATACCCTCAAAGGTGTACTAAAATGTGTTCTGATGCCAGAATGCTGAGCATGCTGGTGCCAGCATGATGAGAGGAGGCTCACCTCATGACTAACCTGTCCAAATGGCCCATGCTCCTGCTGAAAGCTCCCAGAGGAGGAGCAGAACTGCAGTGAGCACCCAGGCTGAGCTCAGCCCTTTACCTCAGTCCAGGCTTTGAGTTTGAACCTGAATTATAAAGCTAGGGTGCAACCCAGATGATGAATTGAAAAGTGCTTTGGACATGGAAATTCAGCCTGTACTCAGGTTTCTTTGTGTTCCAGGTTACCAGTCCATCTCTCTAGGAAGCCACCACTTCTAATCCCAAGCTTTGCCTCTGTGTAGGTGCAAAAACAAGGTGTGGGAACACAAACCAGTGTCAGCAACTGTTCACTCCTGTGAATATATGAAGGACAGCTGTCCACAGAGAGTTTTCAAGCTGTGTCCATCTTCTGATCTCTAAGAAGCACATAAACTTGTGCATGTGTATGTGAGTATATATAGTATTTAAATTAACTTTCTTCCATTTTTATCCCTTCCCTACTAAGCACTGGAGGACTGACACTGGCCTTCCACTTGCAAGGAGCTGGCAACAGCTGTGTCTGGTGCAATGTCTGCCACACACATGTGGTGCTCCCTCATGGCTGTCTGGGGAGGGTCTGAAGAGAGCAGCAGCGCTTTCTGGCAGCTTTTAGGCACTGATCTGCTTTCTTTTAGTGCATCCTGGCCTTTGGAGCAAGTGCATGCTTCACTCTCCCTCCCTAGGAGAAGCTGTAAGTGGAAAAGGGGTGTCTACAATGGGCACTCACTCCAAATGCTCCCTTAAGATGCCTTGTCTCTTCTAATCTGCAATCCCCTTTCCCACATGCTGGAAGAGCAGCTCTGCTGCAAGCTCCAGCTGCTGCTCATGGGTTGACTTTAAACGCCTTAAAGTGTTTTTCTGCTGGAGACTGTGAACATCTCCTTTGCCATAATCCCATCTGTGTGTGGCAGGGGTGGGGAGTTGGTATCCCAATTTTTTCTGGACAGTTTTAGGAAGAAAATCTTTCTGGAAAATAAAGGATTGATTTTTTTTTTTTTCTTTGTGCCTAATCTGTTTCTAGCTAAGATAAACCTGGCAAGCAAATTTTAGGTGCCTCTTTAAGCATTTTCAGATCTCCCTAGCAAAGAGGAGGAAACTGCTTTGGGAAAATAAAAAACAGCCTGCACATGGAGGAGAAATTGGAGTCAATTTCCATGTCAGGTTTAAGGTCTGTTTGAACGCTGAGGTTTGAAACTGAGATGCAGAATCAAGTACGGTAATGCTGAAACTGTGCTGAAACTCTGTTCCATGAGATTTCTTCACTAGCAGATAAATTCTAGAAGCCAGATAGCCTTAAGTGATTTATATCATCTTGGGTTGTAGAGGAAAGAGAGCTGGAGTTCTCAGAGTCTTGTCATGTTGGATTTGTTGTGACACTGACAGAGAAGGGGAAGTACCTCATTACTTGACAGTGAATGGATGGATGTGGGGATTTATTTAGCAGTTTAGAGCACTCTCCAAAGCCATTTGAAGAGATGAAGTGAAGAAGAACAACTCTTCAAGTGATTTCGTAGATGAAGCTTAGTGAGACAATGTTAATGAAATTTGGCCAGGATGCTGTCACTAGTACAGCTCTTCTTGGGCAAAGAATCCCATGATCTTTAACTGATCATAAGTTGTCAAAGGCAAAAAATAGTTTTGCCAACAATAGGTGAATAAACTGAAGGTGTGACATCAATGAACTTTGCATTGCTACCAACACCATTTTTCCAGTCATGACCAGAGCAGCAAGGTAAGTCGTAGTCATGAGGAACACAGCAGAGCACAGAAGTGGTTCACTAGATCTTCTTATACACACACACATACCAATGTAGAGAGTGTAGAGAAAACTTCAAATGGAAAATGGAAGATCAGAAGATCTAGGAAGGAAATACATCATATAAAAATCCATCAATTTGGAAAATGTTGTTGCTAGTAATCACTACATCTACTATTAGTAGATGAAGAATTTTTAAAATGTTTTTGTGTAACTTTCTCTCGAGATTGTTTGCCTGAAAATCATGTGGTATATTGCTGATCCTTGTAGACCAATTCTGTCTGCTTCCACATCTATAGGACAGCTGTCCCTATAGGCTTTTCTCCAATGTCTGCTCCATGAAGGTATAAGAAATATTCACAAAATCTCACCCTAGGCCCTTAATATGTGTTTTAAATTAGTAGCACAGACTTTTGTTTCCTTCTGTGACCTCCTCTAGATGTCAAACAGAGTATGAGCCCCAACTAGGTTCTGTGAATGGTCCTCTGGAGCAGCTTGTCTCTCCTTGTTTGTCATTCACAAAAAAGTTCTAGAACTTCTATTTTGGTGTCTCCAGTTTGCAGGCCAATGTGAGTAAACTTTCTCTGTAAATTGTGTGCTTCTAAACCCATCTCATCAGTGATCTAGTCTGGTAATGCACCGTTTGGAAAAAACAGCAGTAAAACTCTTTGTCTTAAGTAATTTATTTCATACATTGCCTCTTTTCTGGAGTGTGAATTGTGTGTTAATAGCTTGCAGTTTTCTCACATTTGCTGGTTATTTGAAACTATTGTCTGAATAATTTCTATGAATAATTCTTCATCTGTAGGTATTTCACACTCATTTCCCTGGGATTATTTGAAAACTGAAATTCATCTTTCAAGCTGAGTTTTTATTGGTCTCATGGATCATAAACTGTATTTATTTTCATGGAATTGACTGTTGAAAAATAGCATGAGTTGTCCCATGAAGAAAGACATTTGGGTGCACGATGAACAAATCTCATCTGCTTGTAGGTTCTGTTTGGTTTGTTTGAATGAGCTATCATCCATAGAAACAACCAAAAATAGCATTAAATAAACTCACCAGTTCACCTAGCACAGCCCCCTGAAATCTCAAGTAATCAGTAATTCAAGCATTTGAGTAATGATTCAAATCTTGCAGATTTTTCAGGCATAAATTAGCTGGGAAAATTTTTCATTATGCTTTTGATCAAGTTGCAAGTCCTGAAAACATTAGCCATTTTCTTGTGGACATTCTGTTTCTCCTAAATCTGATGGATGTTGCATGTAGAAAAGACAGAGAGAAAAAGAAAAAAGGAATATAAGAGAGGTAAGATGCAAAACTGGAAGGAATCTCAGGTCCCTGCCATCACCAAGTCTAGGCAATATTTTAAAGAGAAAAAGTTAAATATTTACAAGCCTTAGAAAACAGTTTATTTTGGATTAGTTTTGCATATGAAAGTTTGGGTTGATTCCTTTTTATCTCAGGAGGATCTGCTGTGCCCGTTAGCCACTTCTCTGCAGGAGTACCTCAAGGAACTTCCTATTTCTTTTGTGAGTAAACTGCAAACATTCCTATCAGCTGGCTGCTTCTTGTCCAGAGGTGAGACCACGTGTGGAAGTCCATTTTAATATTTAAGGATTTTCTTTATGGCATATTCTCTTCATTCACACTGAAGAAGTATTTTTTTATTTTTTTATTTTTTTTTGTAATATGTGCTAGTGAATACTAGAATGCCAGAAAGCCTTTTATTCCAGCCTCCAAAATGCTTACCATCTTGTAACAAGCAATAAACAATTCAGTATCATCTACACCTCATCCAATTTAAATCCTGGAAATCAATTTTTATGAATCACTATTGAATTAACCAATTAATTAAGAATCTTGGTCTTGCATTAAAAGTAGTTAGATTTTAAAGGTTCAGTGCCTGTTTTTCAAATGTTTTGAAACCTCCACCATACTAATATGAATGTTTCTACTGTGTACCATGGATAGAACATTCTGCTCACTATATATCTTGTCTAGACCCTTTGAAGACTATTTCCCCTAAGTGCAATGCTACTGTAAAACAAAGAGACATTTGGATGTGAGTTTTAGTTCTCTTTTTATTCACAGACCTCAGCAGACAGCTGGCTGCCCTGCACAGTCTGAGGCAGAAGGTTATGGCAGTGCTATTGCAGAAATGTATTTGGACATTTCACGTATGTCAAGTCCAAACCCACGGGTTTGCTGAATTATCTAAGTAATTAATACAAAAAAGTGCCAAAACCTTTACAGTTTCCTTTAACTGTGTGTGAGCACAGCTAGGCAGAATATTTGGAATAGTATTATTGCCATGAGCTCAACATGAACAAGTGCAACACAAATTTATTACTTGAAAAGGATCTAGAACCAATAGCTTTCCTCAGTCCCACAGTGAGCCACAAGATGGTTTTCAATTTCTAAATTGTCAATTTTCTTTCAGCATTAGGTTCTCACAGCTGTGTCCTGGTCATACATGAGGAAATCCCATCTGTGCATAACAGTGCTACAGGATTTTGTATGCAGGATTTGCAAACAGAGATTGTGAGCTGGGGGAATATCCACTGCTGCTTTGTTGCTTGTGGATACAACTCCATTGGGGTTGGAACCAGTCAAGGTGGTGGAGCAGGCTAGTCGCCTGTCTATGCAATGGCAAATATTTGAACATTTGCAGAGAAAACAGAAAGGGAGTTTTCTCTTTTTCAAAACTTCCTATTCACTTCCCACTTGTGGCTTTTCTAGGCATTGCACTAACCACAGACTAATAAAGAGTCAAACAGGACAAAAGCAGGAAGAGGACTCAGTGACATGAATAGATATCAGGAGCCCATGGGCTTTTTCTTGCCTCTGCCACTGCCTTTCCTGCCAAACCACCTTGCATGTGAAATTTAAGACCTGTGACTTTCTCTTGCTCCATGCTTGAATAGTGCTTAGTAACAGCCTGTACATACTACTGTAATATAAAATACAGTAATAAACCTCCCTCAGACACCTTTTGGAGAGCTATTCAATAAACAAGTAGGAAACAAGATGATGTAAAGTGCAATTCACAATAGCCCCTAAATATTTATGCAGTGTGTGTAATGATGCAGTGACCACAGACAGCTGACCTCACAGTACAGTATATTGGCTGCAGAAATTATGCAAGTTTCAGAAACAAGAGAAAACTATGATTAGGAAATCCCCTTGAAAGCAAACTGGTCTTTAACTATCTGCCCCTGAGCTGCCTGTAAGTAACTTGGCAAACAAGTAGATATTTTTGATGTTGGGACTTTCAACAGGAATGGGTTCCAGCTGCTCATGCCAGTGGTTACTGTTGTGACTGCTTTTGCTCTCTTAAGTATCTTTTGGTTAATTTTGTGTAGGTGTGGACTCAGCTAGTCACCATAAACAGGGAACCATTTTAATTTCTGTTTTCAGAAGGGGAGGTGCTTACCAGCTCCTTCCAGACACCAGATTTGATTAATAACTGTACTCACCTGCTTTTCCACAGTACATCTGTTTCAGTTTTTGCTGTTTTTAATACATCTGAAGTGTTTGATCATCTGTGCAGATTTACAAACAACCACAGAAGAATGAAGATATGGAAATTTCCCAAGACAATAACAAAGATATTTTAATCTCTCTACTTGCTCTGAGACCCAAAGTGTGGTAGAGCTTACATGGTCAGATGTAAGCACAGGAAAGATATTTTTGAGGTTTCAGGAAACTCTGAGAGGTGACTGTTTACTTGAAACAAGACCAGATACCAAGCTCTGACTTGTGCCCAAGTTCTCCTGAGGTGCGAGGAGTGAAGGGCTTCAGTTCCCTTTCAGTAACTCAGCAGTATAAAGCCTCACCCCTGCAAGTACAGGCACACTTCAGTCTAGAGAGGTGACTGAAACTCCTACAGTCAGATCCTTATCACTTTTTTTGCTACTGCTTTTATGTACCAGTAACTGCAGATCCAGAGGAACAGGACATTTGGAGCTGGTTTTAACAACAATCACACTAAGTGGTGGGACATATACTTCATGAGCTACCCAGCTTTGGACTCTGTGTTGTCATGGCTAGATGGCTGTCTTTCTAGCCCACCTACATGATTTAGTTTAGGGATAAAATGAGGGATATGCATATGCCTTCTGTGATTGGTGTGCATTGCTATCTGTAAGCAGGTGGAGGTGAGCCTGATCCCAGCTGAGCCTATGCTGTCTTAGAAGGAGAGGAGAGTAGTGAAAGCCTTGACATCAGCTTCTGCTAGTGCTGCTCAGTGCAGGGTGATTTTGGCTCGGTCTGTTTCTGCAGCACAGAAGGAAGTTTTGCCCTTTTATTTTGTGTTGCTGAGGTCAAGGAGCCTAATTATGGCTTTCTGTTACTCTGGGGTTCTGGGTAGCTAAACAGGAGTGTTGGACTTCCATCCCTTTCTTCATCTTGCTGCAAGGCAGAAAATCCCAAATAATTTATTTTCTATATGGGAAGCAGGTGCTTAGTGAAGGACATAATTCCTATAGAGCTAGGGGGAAAAAAAATCAGAACAGTCAGTAAAATAGATGCTAGGGAAAAAAATACAAATCAGTAATTCTGCCACCAGGCACCTGCTGGCATTGTCAGCAAAATTTAGTAAGAGATGTGTACTGAGCCACGTTTTGCAAATGCCTTTTTCGAAGCCTGTTATAGGTCTCTCTGCATGTTTATTTATTACTGTCATCACAGCACTTCATTCAGGCTTTTAAAATGATTCTGAAAGGCAGGAGTTTAACATCCACAGGTCTGATGTCATGCTTTAACCTCCAGAAACCTACTAGCAAGGGCAGCAGCTGGGTGACATTTCCCACATGGTTCCAGCAGCACGTCTCTTAGGCTGCCTAGAAAACTAACTGGGGTGAGAGGAAGAGGTCATCTGCACACTCACACCATCAGTCCTTGACCTTTCTGTTGACAATATCCACAAGATGTCCTTTCTGACAGCTGCAGCACAGAGCTATTTTGTGATAGGGACGCATGCCCAGGCTGAAATCATCAACTAATTTCATCTAAGCTGCAGAGCAGCTAGCAGAAACTTAGCACCTCTTGGCTGCTCCAACATCTGCTCTGGTTTTGAACTAGCAGCCTTTTGGTGACAGGCTCTGATATCCTATTACCAATTCCCAAGCCATCCAGCTCTGAACACATGCACACTCAAAAAACAATCACATATGAATGTAAATGACTCTGAAGTGCCAAGTGATAGAGACGTGACCCTCACCTGGGTCAGGGGGCTGGTGTGAGACAGCATGAACTGGAGGTAAGCTGACACCTGCAGTTTTGTTCTCTTGGCAGTTTCAGACACAGATTCTAGCCCCACACCCTCATTGTCCTTTGCTCCCTTTCACCTGCACCCTCCTCATGGACGATAAAAATGAGATGCAATACATCACTTTTTTGATGGCTCTATTTTCAATAGAAATGGGAGATCAGGAACTTGAAATGACTTGTGAGATTTACATTCATCTGCTGTATCAGGTTGTTAAGAAGCTGTAGCTCTGGTCACTTCAAAGCACTTGTTATTTTGAAAAATTGGCCAGAACTTCAGCTGGTGTACATCAGCACAACTATGTTGCTTCAGTAGAGCTGATTTACTCCAGCTGAAGATATGGCCTCATATCATATGGCTGTTTCTTGACTTAAAATATATATACAATGCTGCTGAATACAGGCAGAGTATGAGAGTAAAGGAGAATTCTTTGTAGGAGGATCTTGTTCCTGATAAAGACATTTATAGTAAATGATTAGAAAATTATGTGTCCCTACATTTTCTAAGCATGCCACGTTTGGATATAATTGTGTTACTTTGAATATTATTACTTCCATTTACAAAGTGAAATTCCAGCCCTGGTCTTTGAAAATTTGTCCCTTCGTACTTAGTAAATCATAATTATACTATCACAGTGGTTACCAGTGTACCCTGAGGGTCAATGGACTGCTTCTAAGAGAATCACAGAAAGTAACTAAGAAAATCAAACCTATTGTTAATAATGCTGAATTTGTCATGCAAGGATGTGCAGCACCACTGTAAAACGTTTGGGGGACTGTAATTTGTAAAAGGCTGGAAAGCATTTTTATGTGGTTATATTTCTCACCACCTTTCTCATTGTTTTTCTTCATGTTCTGGTCCCATTTAATATTCAGTCTCTTTCTGACAGTGTGTTTATATTTTCTTTCGTTTCCTAAGACAGGATCTTGGATCTTTAAAATGTGTCTGCCTGATCTGCCTGCTGCCTATAAGGCATCAGTGAATGTTAAGATATTATCCTCTTATCAGAGCTTCAGAAGTGGCCATCTGTGGTGGCACCTGAAGAAGGGTTTTAGAACAGTCATTTGTCAAGATGTGATATTCCCATCCTAAGAAATCAAGTGCTTTGTAAGTCAGCCTTTACTTGGGCTTTTTGGATATTTGCCTTTATTTGGTTCCTACCGTAATCATACTTCTGTCTTTCAGCTGAATATGTGCCTTACATAACAGTGGTGATGCTGGTGAAATCCCTGTTAGAAACCTACAGCAAAGCACTGAATCACATTTATAGTAAAAATATCATTTCTTCATCAAACAATGCACAGTGTAGACAAAGTGCCTTTAATAGCACCCTGACAAAATGCTGACCTGGATAAAAGGAAACCCTCTGTCCCTGAGCCCTTTCTTTGTGCAGTGTTCAAATTCTACCATCAGCAAAGCACTCAGCTCTCTGAAGGGGTTTGCTCACTTGCTTTTTCATCCTTTGCTTCTCTCTGGATTCTTATGGCTTAGCTGGGACAGAGGGGATGCATTTCCTTCAGGCACCTCATCAAACAAGGACTTCAAAAAAAAAAAAAAAAAAGCTCAATTCTTGGTAGCTATTTTGAAATTGTGAAATTGGAGTCAATTTAAAATTTCCAGGGCAGATTCTCACACAGGCTGACATATACACAATTGAATCAAAAATCCATATAATGAATACCTGGATGAGTAACCATGAGGATTAAATGCACATATCATTATGAGAATTGTAACTTATTCTTACATGAATTGTAAGGGAGAAACTTTGCTGCTGGGTTCTCTTCAGTCTGGAGCAAGAGTCTGTGTGAAGATTAGGTAGAAGGCAAACACAAAAAAAAATACATCTGGGGTTAGATCCACAGCTTCAGTGAGTAAAATGCATTTATTTGCTGGTAGTAACCTTACAAAGGGTATGAAGGTGTTCTGCAACTAGCTGTCAGGAATAGCTGATCAGAGTGATTTTAAAAAATATACAAGGCATAAGAATAGCTAAAATTTGCCTATTTTCAGAGAAAAGTATCAACATGTTCATTAGAAGTTACACTCCACACAACATTTTTTCCCTACAAAAAGGAGGATATTTTTGTTTTCTATTCTCTCTCTTTCCTCCTGTCAAAATGGAAAAAAAGGACATAAAGGAGGAAGGGGGGAAGAACATGAAAAAATATAAATGTGGAAAGGCAAAAAATAGTAATATCCAAAAAATAAATATATCTGTTTTCATTGCAAGAGAAAAGAAGTTGGAAGGCAATTAAAATATTCTTAATGTTTTTATCCAGAAATAATTTTTTATAGAAAACAATCTCCCTTACCAGACCCATTTGTGGTGTTTATAAACAAGGGCTCATCAAAACCACATAATAAAAAATGCTTTTGAAAATAGTGGAGATTTACAACTTAGCTGTGAAGTAACAATGGAAGGAATCTCTTTGAACTTATTTAGCTATCCACCTAGAATCCTGTTTGAGATTGTAACAGAAGAAGTTGCTCCAATACCATATAAAATCATTCCCAGTTTTCTTCCCAATAATATGTTTTTGTCTTCTCCATTCAGGGCTGCCCAGAACAGTTGTGCAGTTGTACAGCAAGCCTGAGTGAGGAATTTATCTGGCTTAAAAGTAAGCCAGGAAAATTGAAAGAGATTTCCAGGTTTCTCACCAAACTATTGGGTGGCCATCAGTGTGAGTCCTGGCACATGAGATCCAAATATTCTGTTTGGAAACACCTTGGCTCTGCATGTAGGTCTTGCCCCATGCTTCATTAGAGGTCTTTGGGATGCTGACATTCCCTAGGGAAATTTTGGGAATGAGGTTTTCTGTGTCATACACCATGAGGCTGACACAGCACCTTTATATATGAAACAGGAAATGTAGTTTGCTAAGCCAGAGCTCTACTTCTGCCTTGGCTTTGACTGTGTTGACTTCACTGGAGCTACTTTTCATTCACATAACAGCAGGCAGGAAGATATTTAGTGTTGAGCCTCATACACTTAAACAAAGGAAAAATGAAAAAAAATGTGTAAGACTACAAATTCCTTAACCTCTGAATTGTTTGTTTCCAGGGATCTAAATGCAACAAATGACCAAAAATATCACCACAGCACCTACCTTCACAGAACTTATTATCAGTCCTGTTTCCTCTGATTAGGCTGAGAAAATGAAGTACTGAAAAATTAAACTCAAAGCCACAGAGGAAATTCATGCCACAGCTTGGAGTAGAACTCAGATCTCCTTCAGGAATATTTAATGAAATAAGCTATGCAAATATAAGTGTTATTGTAAGCAGGATCCTCCTAGTGAGGCCTGGGTGGACAGAAATGTTTGATCCTTTTTAAACTGGCATGGAAAACAAGGCAGGCACCATGCAGTGAGTGCCCCTTGATTTGGTTTTAGCCATCTCTCACTGCTGTATGTTTTTGCCCAGGCTGGGGAGAATCCCTGGCCTAAAGAACTTGTCCCCAGTACATGTAGAAGAGTTTTTTGTATACTTGAATCTGCTTTCAGATAATTTTTCACCATGTCCATCTGGACCTTTTTTTAATGTATTCCTTCAGTACCATTAGTGAGGCAGTGCAATGCCATTTTTCTAAGGTCCTGAATGTTTACTTCTCCAGGTAGGGTGATTATGGGCATGATGGAATGATGTCTTTAGTCAAGTGTAGATCTTATCTTCCAATGTAACAAGGTAGCCTAATGAAATGAGTTTTATTCAAAGATCTTGTCTCATAACGCTTCAGGAAAACATGATAAATTGAATGATTCTTTTAGCAAATGCATCACACAAAGCACTGGCATATTGCTTATGAAGTTTAATTTTGTAATAGTTCATGGGGTATAATATACCTGTAGCTATTTCAGTGGAATGAATTTTACAGGCTCATTACAAAAGCAGAACTGTTGTCCCAAAATATTGCTTTTCTTGTTGAAGTGTTGTTCAGATTCAGGGCAATTTGCATGTATAACCTCCAAGGAATTGCTGCATCTCACTTTTACAATTTTTTTTCTTTTATTGTTCTATTATTATGAACTATGGTGAAACTCTTTTATTTAAATAATGAGAGACTAGCTGTTATTAGCAGCAGTTTTCACTGACTGAATGTGGCATGCCAAATCTAAATCCAGAAATAGTTATTTTGTTTAAACTAAGAAAAGTTTAGTAGTTTACCTACTTATATAATGTAAAACGAGACAAAAGCAAAAATATTGTGATTTGGACACAATTTTGTTCTCTCGGATTTCAGATCGGGGCTGCATGCTTTATCCTTAATGGGAAAATGACTGACCCAATTTACTTATGAAAATGAGAAATTACTTTCTCCATAGCACAATGTTTCCAACAGTAATTCTGCATTCCCATTTCTGTAGAATTGTGCATAATGTATGAAAACTTTGGGAGAGCCTTCAGTGTACATTGCCCTGTAAATTTGGACCTTCCTGAGCTTGTCTCTGACTGTGGTGGCTTGGGAGAAGAGCACTTGTCACTCCCTGCAGGCAGGACTTTCACCCACCTGGGATTTCCATGTGCATTCCCAGGAGCAGTGGGGTGTCCCATCTCTTCCTTTCATGATAATTCCCCTCCTACTTCAGCAGAACTGCCGCATTTGTGCTTTTGACAGATGGGAAAAATAGTAAAGATTGAGTTTACAACTTGTTTTAGTGGAAATGGGTGTGGAGGTCACCTAGCAGTCTGTGTAGGTGCAATTTAAGTGGCTTAAGTTTATGGCAAAGCATGCACTCAGTGTCTCCTGTTGCCTGAAAACTGATACTATAACCATTTCACCATCTATCCTTTCTTACACAGGAGAATGTATTTTCAAGTGCACAGAGTTGCCATGCAGTGCTAGTTCCCAGAGAACACCAAACTCACCCTCTAGTGTGTGCTGTGCTTATAACCATCACACATAAATAACACCTCAGCAGCTTGAAAACTGCGTGACAGCAAGAGCTGATACAAATCCAGACCCTGCACCTGCTGATGAGAAAGAAGTATAAGTTCCTAGATTCAGAATCTCAAGGAACTCCTAGGTAGAACCCTTTTGACATAGATTGTAAAACTCCTGGGACCACCACAACTGATGGGGCTCCTTACTCTCTCTAGCTTTTTCTCAGCTCCATTAATTTCTCCCTGCCTTTTTCTTGCCTATAGTATCCCTAGAAATAGAATACTAAAAAGTAACAAGGAAAATAGTAACAAGGAAAAAATTAACAAGGTTTGTGGAGGCAGGATCAAAGAGCAGAACTGAAGTCTATTCCAATTGATGTGAATTTTTCAAAAGGTTAGAACACCACAGACTCTTTTTGCTCTCTCATTCTATGTTGTTTGTGTTACAGTAATCTTTAGAGGAGCCTTATGAAACTGGAGCCTCACTTTGTAAGCCACCGACTACCAAATCCTGGATCCTCAACTTCATTGGACTCGTTGGACTCAGGCCAAGCCTGAGCACCAAGGCTCTGAACCCATCTTTTCTGCAAATGTCCTGCTGGATAGGAAACACCTGGGCTCAGGAAGCTCAGATTTGGAGCCTTTACATTCTAGCATAGCAGCAGAGCTCATTACTGCTAATGCTAACCCTGTGGCAGGGGGCTGATTGATTTGCCCTGAGTCACACAGCAGGCTGTGGCAGGATTGGTCCCCTGAGACCCAGGCTCAGGCTCTCAGTCCTTTTCTGTCTGTCTGAGGAAATGCTGCTGAGAATTGTGCCAGGGAAGCAGTTTCCATGCTTTGGTGGTGGGTTGAAGAAGTCCATGGGCACAGTTACTAGGAAGAGCAAATGCAGTACCTTTGCTGCAGTCCGAATGCAAACTTGAAATATTTTGGGTTCTGGGAGGGGTAACAGGCTGGAAAGCAGTGAGTTGTAATATCTCAATTCATATTATTTGATCTAGTTGTAATGAAATGCTCCTTTAATTGATTAACACAAACCTCTAATTTTTTACTCTTGAGTGAATAAAATGAGCTTTCAATAACTTATCTTTGAACACTGAAAACTGTTAAATATATATTTAAATTAATGTTTTTATATAAATCTGCAAAATACATTCAATTTGAAAACTGGACTCTCAAGACTTAATTCTCTTTATTCATTTTTTATTTCATTTCAAAGCCCTGAAAGATGTTTCAGGGGCTGTACAGTTTGGAGTCTACTTCTCTAGGTCTTTCCAGAGATTATTGGTTAGAATGTCCATGACATTTACCTTGCAACTCTTTACAAATAAAACTTATAGCAGCATTGAACATGGTAGAATCTACCATGGTATAAAAGAGTTAAAAATCTCTATAGAATTGAGTTTTAAATCTATATAATATGTGTACTGTATTGCACATATATACAACAGTCAGTATCTTTAATCACATTTGGTGTTTCTGTCTGTCTGCATATACTTCACAATTTTTTCTTCTGTAGCTTCAATTAGTGTTTAATGAACTTAGCGAGAGTTAATTATTAAAAAGTGACTTCAGGGGTCAAGCCTGTTTTACATAGATCCACAAAGACACAGCATGAATGTGGTTTTGCCACTATGAAAATTGTAGTGAAAAGATCATTATTTTTTTTAATCAGGGACTAAAAAGCTGACCTGTCTAAGTATCCACAAAACATTCTGCAGCATTATTGCTGCACACATTTATAAAGAAACAATCTGCCCTGTGTTCAGGTATTCTGCTCTTACAAATGTATCTGCAAGCATCCATTTAAGTCTGACAGCATCATTCAGTTCTTTTTATGTTCCTCCTCCTTGCTGATTTAAAATTGTTATGAAATTGAAGTAGACTGCCATAAGTACAGTAACAATATGTTATTTTCCCATTAAGTACTATGGGATGTGGTGCTACATACCTTGCTTGTGATAATTAAACATTGAGGAGGGGTGCTGAATGTAATTCTTTTTAATGACATCAGAATCACAATGTTAATGCAGAGTCAACATGACTACGACATTTCAGATTGAAATCTGTTTTTGTTTTACAGGCAACATTTGTGTTTTGATGAATATATTGCACTGTCCTTTTAACATTTGAGCTGAATCTCAGGCTTGTGTGGGATAGACCTATATTGCTCTTCCATTAGACCTTGTTAATCCCTGAGCTGTCAGACATAGTGCTGGCTTCTCCTGGCCAAATGGGGAGCAGTGGGCTGTCCCTTATCTTGCCTGTATAAGGACAAGGATGTGGCAGAAATCTCTTGTACACTCAGACTCTCCTGTGCCCTACAAGTGCATGCAGGGTGAAGGGCAGCCTTGTCAGGCTGACCCATGACTCAGTAGTGCTTTTGAGTCACCATTCTGCTTGGCTGGTTTTGGGGCATGGATAGATTTGTCAGCTTTCACTGATTAGACTGATTAATGTTGCATGGCTGGTAATACTGCTGAAGATATTCAGTTTTACACTACTGATCCCTAATACTGTGTTCTAAATAATTTTTGGGAGCATATTGCATGTTTATATTTGGCAAAGGAGTCCAGAGACAATGAACTCTCTGCCTGACATCCAGAGAAGTCAAGCTCTCATTAATCTTCTGCTGTCTTCAAGGATCATTGTTGATGGCTGCTTGGAAGATTCAGAGCTGCCACTGCAGGGGCTGATGAAGATGAAAGTCAATCTCCTTGGCACACAGGCATTTGGTGGTGGCTCAGAAGGGAGACTCAGAAATCTGACCTTTAGGTTTTCTGGCTCTCCTTATGCTACAGCCACGCAGGATAAATTTCACCTGAAGTGCCAAGGCAATTTAGACAAAAATTGCTGAGTAGATGTGGTGTTTGTTGCTGTGCTGCTTGTCTGAGCCTGCACAGCTGATCTGAGGAGGGATGGTGCACGTTTTGTAATGATGGAGATTCGTTAATCTGAGATGAATTATTAAGTGCTGACAATAAATGAGCATAGATATGCAAACAAATAAGCAATGACAAGGAAAGGCAGGAGAGCAGGGTAAGAAAAATGGCAAGGTTTTCTGAGGATTGGACAGAGATGTTTCTTTGGGATTATTTTGACTGGTGTCAACTCTTCCTTTTATTTGGGAGGAATTTCTCTCAAAATAATAAATATTTGAAAACTTCATATTTATTAAGTGTTAATTTTACCCCTAGGCCTTCTAAGCAAAAAGTTCAAAACACAACCCTGGAAATACACACAGGCTCCATCTGTTCATCTCCTGCTTCATGCTTTGAAAAGTATCACCCAAAACCTTCTTTATTTTCAGTGGTGCTTTTTTTTTTTTTTCAGGTTTTGGATCCTTGCTTTATCCTTCAGTACCTGCATCCAGATTTCTGTAAGTGAGCTCTTCAGCAGCTGGTACAGTGAGGCCTGGTTACTCACTACAGCTCAAGGAGGTCTGACCACCACCTGAAGCTGGCTAATTTCCATTTCTAATTATGGCCTCTGGGCAGGGATCTGTATTCAGGACTTTGGCCCACTTGAAACCAAAGAGAATTTCCCACTTCTGATACCAGAAAATTACATACAAAGATAAAACAGAGTAGCACCTTCTTCCAGAAATGAAATAAAGAGACAGCACAATTATTTAGGCACCTCTTTTGGGATTTAGCTCATGCTTATGATTTAGATTTCAGGAGCACTATTTATTCTCCATATGGGTCTCCTGCCCATCTCCTAACACTTTTCCTCAGTGTTTTCCTTTCTTCAGCTCCCCAAACCTTTCCTGTCTCACAGGCTGAGCTGATCAGAATTTGAATAATCATCATTGACACTCTTGAGTGCTATCATTAGGGTTAGGCTTAATCCCTTGGGAGGAACAGAGCCCTGGCAACTCACACCTTGCAGAGCATTATCTTTAGTTGTCTTCATGTTCAGCACCAAAGGGATTGCAATTTACTCAGTTTTGTAAGTTCTTTTCTAATTTTGTAGCTCATTTAAAAATAACAACTTGTCAGGTTCTGCAGAACACCCATCATAAGAACACCAAGCCAGTCCAATGCCATGAACAGGATACAAGCCAGTTTGTTTACAATGTTTCTGTAAAGTTGGCTATTTATTCTTATGAAATATGGATTTAAATGCAACACTTAAAGTTTTAGATCTCATATGTGTATTTTGTTCTTGCTGGAAGGATGCAAGAATTCCTCCCCCTGTGTTATACAGAAAAGTGCATGTACTTGAGTTTTGTGTGATAACTCTTTCCCAGTCTTAAAGAAGGCATTGAGATGTAATTTCACTGCTGCCCTGGACTTCCAAAACATTATCAAAATGATGCAAGGAACCTTGGTCTGCTGAGAGACATGACCTGTTAGCCCTGTGCTTCATGCTAGGTAAAAGAAATGATTGTCTTAGAGAACAAAGAGAGGTATTAGTACTTACTGCAAAGTCAGTACATATAAAGGTAAAACTTCATGAAGAATATAATCCTGGGTGAACATAAAGGGAAGCTGCTTTTGAGGAAATACTTGAATAGGCAAAGCATCATTCTAGGAGGTGAAATTAGTCTCATTAGCTGGCAAATAAAAGAGGCTCTGTAAAGACTGTTAATTTTAAAGAAAACTGAAGAGTTCTCATTTTACAGCTACACTCAACAATGCTGGTAAGCTGATGTTGATCAGGATGTTGATCATCACAAACAGCTATTGTTTGATAATACTGGTCTTTGTCTGTAATGATCTTATGAGCTCTGATCCTAGGATGTCTAAGGATAAATTGCTGCAGCCAGACCAATCTGAGTTTATTATTTCCCCAAGATTTGCTCTCCTCTGTTGTCCCTCTCCCTCCTGGGGGATGCACTGATCCAGGCAGACCACACTGTGTGACACAGATGTTTTCAGCCTTTCCTAATAGGATTGTGCTAGGTCAATGTCCTTGGCTTCTTTATTCAGGCTGTGTTGGTCAGAATACCTGTAACCTTAAACGGGGATACCCAATTTGCACCTGGTCAGTCTGCACCTTCCCTACAGACTAGGGTGAACTAGAGATACTTCCCTTGCAACACCTTCCACAGGATGACAACTTTAAAACATGGAGAAAATGAGTCTTACAAAAATCTCTGTCAGAAGCCTACAGAAGCCACTGGGTTGCAAAGGGACTGTTCATTTTGGGGTGCTTTACCACAACAGTAGCCATTCCTGAGGACCACAGCATCTGTCCTGTGTCTGACTCTTTTCTGGATGTTCCTCTGCCTTAGAGCTACAAGAGCCTTAAAGTATTACATTTTAAGCTTTAAAGCCCTTTAAGAGTTTTTTTGCCTCTCATAGAGACCCCTCTCGTCTCCTTAAATGGAATGGGCATCTTATTACAGTTTTTACTGACTAGTTATAATGGATTTGCACTTAGGAATCTAAGTTCCTATAGCAGCTTTTTTGAATTCCAGACTTAGGGGTTTGGGTAGAAAAAGCTGGGAAAAGAACAAGAAGTCTTTTAATTAAGTGTGTATATTCCACTTTATACCCTGAGCTGGTCGTAAACCTGGGAACAGGACCCAACTGTTCAGATTATAGCTCCAGTTATTCAGTCATACAAAATGCTCTTTTTGCCATTAGAAATATTATTAACAATGATTTATCATAATTTCCCCTTCAAAGGGAACGGTGAAAAAAGACAGGTGAAAACATGTTAATGCAAGGAAAAATCACTGACTCCAGATTTGACTTAAAGGTTAGGAAATGTGAACCAATTTTTCTTTTATAAGAGAATATGTCATTTTAACAACATAATTTTAGTGGCATATAATTTTTCTTTGTATTAGCCTTTCCTTTTGTCTCATCTGCTGTTAGGCATGAGAAGCCTGTTCTCAGCACACAGCCCTCAGTGCTAGGCATTTTATATCCAAGGACCTGACTTGTTTCCCACTTTCAATTTATACCTCTATGTGAGATGGTAACATATTGAGATATCAGTCAAGCTATTAGGCTGGCTGTAACTATTTTTAATAAAATACAACAAAATGATAGAAAAAAAATATTGAAAAATGAGGATTTGACCTCTTTACATGTGTTATAGATTCTGAACATGATGTGCAAATGGTAAATTCTGAAAAGTTATCTTCCGTATAATGTCATTTCTGCAGAACTCTCTTGCCTCAGGGTTGTGAATTATTGTGCTGTGAACATTATAGGAGAGATTATTTACAATAAATCGTGTAAAACCCCAAATGTTTTGCAATCAGAATATGTCAAATGCTGAGGAATGAGGAACCCCCTTTGGTTTATAACTTCTTTCAAGCATGAGCCAAAAACTGCACAGTACTGTTCCTAATGGAAAAGCATCCAGACCAATCTCTATAAATACTTATCACAGTCCCATAAACTAACCTATTAGAAGAAGTTGGCATTTTCATTTATACCTGTAAAACTGTTGAAAAAAAAGCTATGTAGGCTGAGGTCTCTAATGCTTTGTCAACATTTTTTACGCACAAAATAACATAATATAAAGAGCTGCTCATACAGTCTTTTGGCTGACCATCTGTTATCTAAAATAAGATTTATCTGAATAATAGGAGTTAAGTTTCCTCCACTTTCCTATTTATTGTGTTAGAATAATTGTTTTTTATTCCTCCAGTGCAACTGGTATGCTGAAAAAATCTGCTGCAATGTTCCCAGGTAATAAGTTAATAGGAGCCTTTACAGTAGTTGTGAAATTAATATGGGACTTCATATTTGCAAAACATTAAAGTTTTTTTTATCACAAAGTCAGGAAATTATTTCTGATGCATCACTCATCTGCAATATTTGATATATATATTTATGCTGTGCATCAACACTTGAATTTAAACAGAGAAGCAGAAAACAGTGTGCTGGAAAGGATGTGGGAAGGTAGGTCAGCCCACAGATTATCTTGGACTGACCCAGCTTGAGTATTTTGGTGGTTGATACAGAAAACTTTTGGGAGGGTTGTTGAGAGAGGTTCAGTGTGCTCAAAGCTTGTAAAAAGACCCACAAGTCTACTAAAAAAACCCAGTAATGGCAAGACAGAATATTAGCATTAACAGCAGGGAATATATGCCAACATTCTGAATGCCAACAAAATATATGTGGTGTCTAATGGGTCACAGGACAGATTATTTCACTTTTAAAACCATCAAAGAAATGTTGGACTTGAGCCCAGTGAGTAAGATAAATACAGAACCTAATTCTAAAACTACATGACAAAGTTTCTTGCACTGTTGCTGCCATATCTTCCATTAGCACAAACTTTTCTCTTTCCTTTACAAATAATTTACAACCAGGATGTGAATGTGGAGATGCTTAAAGCACAACCATGATGGCATTGAGCAGAATGGTTCCTGCACTTGACAACCAAATACCCAAACACTCAAACCAACTCTCTGCTACTCACTTCAAAGCAGTCTTTTGAAAGGGGAAAAAGAATGCAAGGTACACCAGGAAACCCATTTTTTATCAATCTGCATCTATCAGTCATGGAGATACAGTATTTTGGTGGAAAAAACAAAGTCTTGCAAACTAGTATTGGTTACAAGGCCACATGGCTGCAGCCCCACTTTTTCTCCAGATAGTCCCCAGCCTGTTTATTGCAGGAGATTGCAGGGTTGCAGGAGCCTGTGATTGCAGCCTGCTCACTGCAGTTTCTTTCTGAAAAGCCTTAAAGGAAGTTAATCAATTTTCTTGGAACCCAAGAAGTTGTCTTGGAAAACCACTGTATGTGTTGTTATCCAAAAGTGTATGGCAGAGGGTACATTTTAAAAGAAATTATGTGAAAACAAATGTACAAATGTTATTTCAAATCTACATGCCCATTCTGACATTTGGTGGTTAAGACTGACTGCTAAATCCCCCACTTTCCTAAAATATCAGGTAAAATACCAATATGTAGAAGTAGGACTTGTGATATCCATGCAGGGAAACAAATACCATTAATTTTTCAGAAATTGTCATGAAAATGTGGTTTGTAAAATTTGTAGTAGTCTATTTTATTTTGACCTGAACAGAATAGAAGTATATTTCCAGTCATCTCATATAATACATTCTGCTGATAACATTTTACTATCCAACTTATTTTTATATTATTTGGGAACTCCTGCACCAATGTTTTTCACAAGGATGTTGAAATGCTTTGACCAGAGACTAGAATATTTTTACCTTACACAAAAATTGGTGTTCATTGACAAGCAAATCAAGTAGTTATGTGCAATTCTCTGGTAATCAAGCAGAAATTTCTGTACCAAAAAAAAGTCAACATTATTGCACAGAAAAATAATCCTCAGTGCATAGGACACCAGCACTAAGAATGGCAAATCAGAGGGTGCCAGGAACAAAGCAGAGCTCCATAAAATGCACAGCACATTCCATTATAGGTAAGCTAGATTAGCAGAAGACATACCCTGTATTTTACAGTTGCTTGCCAGATAAGATATTTCTCTCTTTCTGTTGATGACTGCCCTTGGAGTTGTTTGAAAAATGTTGATTTTGGCTGCTGCATGGCATGCAACAGCAGCAACTAGCTTTTCCTGTCAAAGATATCTTAAGGCTGCAGCATTTACTCTGGTGTAAATTTTTCCTGATGTGGAGGGAATGGTATTGTATTATTGTATTGTATTGTGTTATTGTATTGTGTTATTTGGCCAGTGTTATTGCCAAAGGTAAGGGATATGTGTGTGCACTCATCAGCACCTATGTGAAATCAGCAGAGACTTCCTGTGCTTTCTCAAGAACAGTTCCATGGTTTGGTTCTAGATTTGGTGACCACCTCTATTTGTACAGTACTTACCTCTGGTGCCTGCTAGGAGTGTCCTCACCACAAGCACCCTCTGTGATGAGTAAAAGAGTTACAGGACTTCAAAGGGACTTCAAGTTCTTTCCTCTGCTAGGACTACTCTCTAAGATGTTTTCATCTCTTAAATCTTTTTTGCACAGTTGAGGAAGGACAGACTTCTGGTGTCAGAGGCATGTACCCCTTTCCTCCCCTCTTTATTCTGTGTTCTCTTATTAAAAGGAAATAAAATGGTTTGGAAATATATTCCAGACACAAGATTTTTTCCTTAATATATATTTCTGATGCAGCCACATGCTGGGTTCTTTACATTAAACACATTTGGTGATTCAAGTTTAATTTTGAAAACAGTCTGCTTTGTTTTCTGGTTTTAGTTGTTTTGTTTTTTTATTTTTTTCCCTTTTTTTAAAACTATGAGTTTATTTTTTGTACTTCTTGTCCTTTTAAAGAATGCAGGCCTCTTCTTCCATCTCCTCTTGTTTATTTAGTGCTTCATGGAAACACACTGATCTTCCCAGTCAGAAGCCCATTGTCAGCCTCTTTGTGTTGCCTCTGGCATCGTGACTTATTTTAAAATGATGATTTCCATCCATTAAGAGGTAAATAAGTTTTGGTTTATTTAGGTTGATCTCCTTCAGCTTTAACTGTCTAAAGTTAAAGTATCTATGCCAATCTGGTTATATGGGCTCCTTCTAAACTTGATGGAGAAAAAGGGATCTCCAGAGGTTACTCACCTCATCTCTGCTGGCAGAGTGCATGGCTGATGAGCTTTGGCTCTCAGTGGATCCTCCCTGCCCACACCCTCCCTGTGTATTTTATATTTCCAAGTTGACCTCCACAAGGAAGGGTGAGAAGCCTGTTTTGTTATCATGTCCCCAACACACATACTGCATTGTATGCTTGGTGCTTGGCCTAAATTGTTTCATCTCAGTTTAAATCTCTCTTCTTGCTGCCATTTACTAAACTAAGAATTTCAACATTTTTTTGGGTATAAAATTGTTCACATGCACCTTTGCTCCTGGTAAATGAAAAGAGTGTTGAGCTGACGGGTTGTGTTGAGCTGATGCAACTCCAAATACAAACAGCTCTAATCACACCTCTGATTTTCCTTTAAACATCTAATTTTCCTGTAAAAGGCTGCTCATGGCCATTGGGGTTTTGTTGGCTAAAGACTAAACATTTCTAATGCTGTTTTTCATTCTCAAGACCAGAAGTACAGCATATTTCTTTTGCAGTTTCACTCTTCTTGATTCCCCTCATATTATTAGAGTTTCTCTCTTGGGATCAGCAAAATCATATGTGAAGAATATTAGTGATATGGAAGCTTGCTTCAGGATTATCTTTAGATATCTGAGTTGAACTGTACAAGTGAGGTACTAAATCTGCCTTGAGACTATCAATACTAGAACAAGTGAAAAATGTAGGCTTTACAAATAGACTGTACTTTTGTTCTAGGATAGGAGGAGAAACTGAACTGAGCATTGAAGTTATTGTCACACATCTGGGCTCATACCAGTGCAACAGCCAACAGAGTAAGGCTACATATGTTTTATTTAAAATACTCTTCTATCACAAGGTGTGCAGATAGCAGGGTAAGGCACAACATGAGGTACAAAGGACTGCTCATTTTTGCATATGACCATCCTAAGAGGTGATGGAAATAGCAATGCTATTAGACTCTTTGACTGGAATATATATAATAATAACTTTACAGCAGCTTAGAGAAATTACAATACAGTAATATTGTATATGCCAGTCAAAGAAATCAAACCTCTGATATTTATTATGTACTCTGTAATATTTTTTGCATGGTTGGTGTTTCATCAATGAGTTAGTAAAATTTCAGTTTTATAATTACATCCTGTTATTGAAGTCCATGAAGAGCCCTGTTGTTTTCAGGAAGGAAAGATTTGTACCTGTAAAAATCTATGTTGTTTTGTTCTTTGATTTTTTTGTTCTTTTTTTGTTTTGCTTTTTTAAAACAGTAAAAATCCACACAGAAAACAATTTTAAACCTTCAAAATTATAAAGCTTAGGTTATAGGACCACTAAAAATTTTTTTTCAAAGTTAAAGTATTGAATGTTTTTTGTACTCTGTTTCAGAAGGATTTCCATATATGGAACTGCCTAATAATACCTTTTGTCTTCTAAGCTGTCTGTTTTAAAAATTTCAGTCTGTTCTCAAAATAAAAATGCAAACAATCCTTTGGTGTAGCTTGTACATAAACAAAAATGCTGTTTCTTTAATATTTTTTTTCTTCAATTACCTAGTCTTGCCCAATAAGTTTTAGTGTTTTGTTACTAATAACTAATGAAGAACAGGTAACAAAAGCCACAGCAGCATCTTGTACTCATTAAGAACTGGATGAAGCTAACTTGCACATTGCATGAAGCATGCCATCGTGTATAGAAAGCAAAAAGTGTCTGGGGCAGCATACACTATTAATTAGAGCTGAAGCTGGACTTCTGTTGTGGCAATCATGACTTTCATGTTCTATTACTTTCATGTTCTAAAAATACTGTGCCTGACTTGATGTTTTATGATTTATGTGAGTGGGGGACATTAGACACATTTCATGAGTGGCTGCAAGCCTAAATTCCCCTCGCTGAAGGAATGGAGATGTTCAGCAAGGGCATGGGGACATAAAGGGTGACATAAAGCTCTTCCACTTGGGAATGAGCGTCTGTGGAGGGGCAGCAGTTCATCATGGGAACTTGAACTCAGTAGAGTGAGGCTAGAATAGCTTCCATACCCAAAATACCCAAACATTTCTGAATATTTTATAACATCTTTGTTTTGTATTTCTGAGGACTGTTGGTGTCCCTGCTCTAGGAGCAGCATCCCATACCCATCCTCATAGCTGCACTTTGGCTGGTGTGGCAATCTACCCCATTTAAGAATTTCTGCCAACTCCTGGTGTTCACTACAGAGATTTTCTCCAGCCATTTCACACTTGCACTGTTTGAGAATGGTCCAAGTGCAGGAACAAGATTGACCTGGTTCAGGGAACTAATTGACTCTGTCTTGTAGATGTAATGAATTTAAGTATGATCAAGCTCATCATGCTCTTTTAGAGTAGAGATAACTAGGTAGACAACAAAGCTGCCATTGGATCCCTCTGTTTAAAAGTGATTAAGAAAGCTTAAATGTGAGACTTTGCTATTTCCTCTCTTAGCATGAATGGGTGCAGAAATTTGGCAAGGCACAGGTGGAGGCATGGGTTAGAAGGTGCTCTTCTGACAGGAGCTCCATCAGAGATCAGTGGGTTAATAGGATGCATTCAAAGGTCTTCTTTGAACCATGCTTGGACAGATAAAACAATTATGTGGGTTCTTCAAGCCAAATAATTGTATTTTGTGCTGAAGCAGAAGGTGAACACGAACACAGATAAATATTGCCTTTTATGTGGGGGGGCCAGTGACAAGTAGCTGAAGGGCAGTAAATTCCTAAATGATGCTGGTGATATTGATTTGGTCTTGAGGTAGTTTCAAGTAAAGGAAATCACAAGTAAAACTCCCTGGTCAGACTGCTCACATCCTTTTCTTTGTCACAGAACAGACACTGTAAAATTAATTTGTCGTATTGGTAAAACATCACACTACTTATCTAAGGAATTTGAATATTTTTATTCTTGTAACTTGAACTATTATTTTATGAAATGATGTTGATTAGATATTTCTCCATGTAGCTCATTTTCTTTTTAGATGGATGCAGACTCTTCAGTCCCAAAGCAGTGAAGTCATCTATGAATCATTTTCTCTGTAAATCCATCAAGAGTCATGGTTTAATGACATCATCCTCATGTCATCAGTGGCAGCAGAGGACATTTAGAATTGCATAAAATGATAATGCTAGTGTTAGGCTTGAAATTTTCTGTATTAGAAAAGCAAGCATTTGAGAGATCAGACAAATAAACAATAACTTCTAAGATCTTTTCTCCTCAAACTATACGTGTGAATGGACTTAAACAGCCTCAGGGCTTTAATGGAAATGCTTAATATATATAGACATAAAAAATATGTTAATGAACTTATAATGCTATGTGAGATTTATCTTTCAGCCAACCTGTAAAATTTTTTTAAATAGTTTTTTTTTTCTTGGTTGCTTCAAGGTCTCTACTTAAATTCCTGACATCCTTGTTCATCTGCTTTCTGAAATGTACAAAATTTTCCAGGGCTATAATCTACTTTGACTGAAGACAGTCTGAAGAGGGCTGATGTTCCAGGGAACATGTGTTTTGAATTGAAGAACAATGATACAGTTTTGTTTGCACTCATAAATAATGAATCTTTTTCTGACCACAAGTAAAATTGTTTAAATTAGTCTCCTGATTCAGTAATTGATCTGAAGTGTATACTGTGTCAGAGCTATCAATACACTGATGACTACATGCATCTCAGAGAGCTCCACTAGTGTTTATGAAGGACACTATAAAAACATAAAGGGGGTTAGAAATGAGCCTTGTGGATTATCTTCAGTTAATGGCATGGCAAATGTCACTTTATGGACCTAATTTACTGAACATTAATAATGCTACAGTTGAAGTAAATCATTTTAATGGCAAGATTTATGTGAATAACACTAGCACTAATTTACCAATGGAATTTACAAAATCCATTTAGCTCGTTTAAAGAGGCACTAAATGGATGTTATGGCTTGATTTTTAGACTGCCACTATCATGGGAGCAGGGCAGGCCTGCTCTTCCTTTCTCCCTTGTGTTTGTGCATAGAGAGAGCCAGAAGATGAGTTCAGCAATAACACTTCAGTGAGTCACAGAATAGTGCTGAGTGATCAACCCACTTTTTGTGCGTGTCTTCAGCTAAGAGCAGCTGATTAAAGTTTTGCCAAAGCAATTCTGAGAAGAGGTGCTTGGAGACTGTACCTCCTGCACAATGTTCTCCCTGTACTAAGTAGCTTTTATCTTCAGATAGATAAGCTGATGTGAAGTTTTTTGTGTCCTTTAGGGGTGAAGAATGCTACTGGGAGACAAAGATGCTAGGGGTGAAGAAACCTCAATGCCCTTGCCCATTTTGCTTAAGAAATTATTATCTGCTGCTATTAAATATGGAATAAACTACAGTATCTAGAGTGCGAAGATATCCAGGAAGTCTGAAGGTCCTTTGTCTTTCCAAGAGATAATCAGAAATTCTCATGGCAAGTAAGATGAACTGAGCCAGCAAGACTTTAGCAAGAAAAGCTCCCCAGCAACGTATCCTGAAGAGATGGAGCAGCAGCACTGCAGAACTTTCTGTCTCCATCAAGATGACAGAGGTGGTTTTTCAGGAACAAATGCAGAAGTCAGATATTTTACACCTTGTATTTCAAAATTCACAGTCATTTACTGTAAAAAACTTGTTTGACTTGTTTGATCTCAAGTCATGAGATCAATGAGTTTAATATGAGTAGTTGACAAACCTATAAATGAATCAAACTGTGAAAAGAAAGAAAAAAGAAATTAAGAAATACATTTTTTTCTGTATATAAATACATAGAAATTACTTAGACACTGTCATAGTAGAGAACACATAAATAGAAGATAGATAGATAGATAGATAGATAGATAGATAGATAGATAGATAGATAGATAGATAGATAACCAGCCAGCCAGCCAGTGGAAGAAATATGAGTAAACACTGTAGTGTTTGCTAATCAGGTGTCTAGCATGAACATACAAGCTGATCAAATAATGCATAATTATCAGGTTAAAAATTATTGCATAGGGCATTTGATTACTCGTGGAAAGTTATGGGCTCGGCTGAGTGTGAGATTTTATGCATGTCTGCTGGAACTGGTTGTTTATGATGTGACATTCTTTAATGGTAAAATGAAAAACAGCACAGTTCTGTGCCAGGACATGAGAGGGTCATAGGGGGAATGAATATTTATGAAGCAAAATAAATATGAAGATGGAACTTCCCTCTCCTTTTCCCATCCCCCACTACTGATTTTTTTTCCTATATAGTCCATGACATGTAATTTACATTAGCTTATATATACCCTGGGACAGCTCATGTCTGTGTTAAGCTCTGATTATGGTCTAGTGTTGCAGGTACCCTCTTTGAGAAGTAGGTGCTGTTGAAGGTGTCATTTGCCCTTTATTGCTTTAGGAATATTCATGTACTCCTGAAGTGCTGCAATAAGCCAGTTTGGGAGGGCTATGATTCTATTTCATCCATCTATGTTGAGGAAATGTTCCCATTCTAACCTTTTGCCATAGGATTTCCTTGTGTTCCATACTGTGAAGTGTAATGTATTTACTCTCAGGGAAGGGAGGGTTTTCCCCTCATTTTGCAGTTGAGGTCCAAAGAAAGAGGCAACTAATCATTTCAGAAGCAGAATGTGGTAGGGTGAGAAATCAAAAAGAAATGTCTTGCATTCATAGCCTGTTCATAAAGTACCAAGGTGGGTTTTGTCTTTTCAATGTTCTCTGATATCCACTCTTTGGTACTTCTCATCCACTTGCCTGCATAGGTGGTACTTATCACCTTCCCTCAGTTTGTCAGGATGTAATTTGGGTGGATTTTATGCCATCTGTAATTTTAGACACATAACTGAAATGCTTAAGATAGCTTAGAGCACTGAGATCCTTCTCCCCTCTAGAACATAGAGAGAAACATGTTCTTCAGGAAAATGATTGAGCCCTCCCAAGCTTTAATTTACCTATGAAGATGACAATCTCCTTTCCACCAGAGGTAGGGCTGTACTGAGGAACTCCCATGGTAGAGATTTCTGCTGGGTGTCTGAAGTTGGAATGGATGCATGTAAGTGGAGTTTTTTAATAGTGAGACAAAACCATGATGTCCTGCAGAGCCTCCTGGGATCATGATGCATTCTAGCAACAATTATCAAAGAAAACTGCTCTAAGGAAGTGTGGGTAAAGTGAAAGCAGAGAGACTGCTAACACTTACCTTTACTCATTCTATGAGCAGGTATCGTGCAATTTTTCCAGAAACACCTCTTTCCAATAAGTCTGTTTTTCAGTCCTGGGCACAGACAGTTGCCAACTTATCAAATAATGAGGTGTTTTTTGTAGTGTGCACAAATGAAGCTGAGAAAAGAGCATTCCTTGTAAATACATTCTCAGAGGAAAAAAAAAACCCACCAGAATTCTGGATGAGACATGACACATGAAAGCACTCAGTCTGACTCATATTACCCCTAACTCATCATCACCTTTCTCAATAAAACCAAGCTGCTTAAAAATTGTGTTAAAAATACTTTTTTTTCCAGGGAGGAACAATATTTCAAGTGACAGAGAGGGAACACAGTAGACAGCAAAGAATTCAATATAGATAAAATACTATGGTTTTGCTCTAGTTTTTTTCTTTACCTATTTCTTTAAACTACAATTTGTTTTCTCTGAATTCTTTATGGGCTGTGTTCTACAGGAGAAAAAAAAATGGCCCAAACAAAACAAGCTTTAAGAAGTAAAGTGAATTTCAAAGACAACCTGAAATGAAGAGTGAACATTCAAACAACTGAGAGGAAGCATATCCCTCCTTTGAACTCTGGGGGTTGGTATGAGCTGGCAATACTTTCAGACCGTTCCTCACAATTAAATACAGCACTGATGAAAACTCAGCGAGGAGATCAACGATGTGATCTGGAAAGAGATTGAACCCATAATGGAGCAATCAAGAGCAAATGCTTTCTGAACATGGGCCTTTCACAGGGATCAGGATAATTGCTTCAACAGTCTGTTTATTTACTAGGGAAGGCACTTGTATTTATTACCCTACTGAGAACAAAGGGCCAGTGCTCGTACCTGGCTGTTTTATTTCCACAACTCTGCTATCACCATCAATAGCTGAGACAAGTTCCTCAACAGAAACAAAAAATGGGCCTGTCTGCTTGCCCACAGCTAGATGACTTGAAGCAAGACTATCACAGTGTAACTTCTTCTTCTTGTCTCCAGATCTCTCCCATGGAAGAAAGGAGCCCATCTGCACTCCCCACTTCCTTTGTTGCCCTAACTTCCTCAGAAAGGGAACCAGAAAGCCTCCTGCAGTGTAGGATCTGAGTTCGTGTGATCTCACTGAGGAAAATTATAGCTGAGGATTTAAAAAAGGCAAGGTAACTTAGTCACACCAATGAATTTTATTGTCAGGAGATGGGATTCTAATGGAAAGTTTTGTTTGCATTTTGTATGTTCTACATTATTTTGCTTCTTGGGATTGAGAAGGGATAATAGATACTTGGCTCCACTTCCTTGTGCAGTTTACAGAAAATGGATCATTTTCTGACATGAAACTGAGAGGACACCACTGTCCATCTAATTCTATGTTTGGATGCTTGTGAGCAGTGAGCATGAGGCACTGGGACACACAGACTTGAATCTCTATTGTAAGACACCATTTAAGGACTTTTTTTTAACATGGGAACAAACCTGTTGGAATGAAGAGCCTCATTAGATGGGATCAGAGCTCATAATTTGGTTTTGAAACAAAATAAGGGGGGCTTAGGGATGCATCCACTCATCACAGCAGCATCAGGCAGCCAGAGCCTCCTGGTGAATCTTGCTCATTGTTTCAAATTCTATTTATATATTTCAAAGTGTAGTGAATGGAAAGATCATAAAATCATGGTGACTGTTCATAGAATTTAGGGAAAACAAAATAAACAGTCACAGACCCTCAGTTAAAAGAATGAGAAAATATCCACAGTTTTTCTCCAACAAGAGATGTATTCCCATGATGTACATTCTTGACATAATTCATATCATATAAAATCAATAAGCACAAGGAAAAGCCACAACATGAAGAAAAAAAAAAAAATAAAAAAAAATGGAATGACTCATTCTCTGGCAAGGAAAAATTGTAAGAAAAATTAGTATCTGCAGGACCTGTTTGCAGAGCTTCTTCTACTACTTAGTTACAACAAAGAAAGATTCCATCTTTTAAAACAAAACAATTTTTTAAATAATGAAAAATGTCCTCAGAGACCACCCATGATTTATTAGGGTTTTATGTAGAACAATTAATACTTGTCAAGGTAAAAATTAGGTTTCCCTTAAACTTATTCTGCCTACCTGCAGCTTTTATTTTTATTCTCATTTTATTGACCTACTCACCTTACTCTAAGCAATTTACTCATTCTGTAAATGCCCAATATTTTAAATGAGCTTCTGAGTGCCATCCACCATAAAAGCAAGTCTCATGTAGCTGCATAGTCACAGGCATGTTGTGATATATGGGGAGTATTTTGTAATTTTTCTGCCCATTCTATGGCATCCACACAGCACCTGTGTATTAAATCAACTCTGACTAATGAAGTCCTTGTCTGCCATGGGGTCTTCCTTAATTGGGTACAAGGGTTATGTTTTATTTATCTGTCCTTTGTTTCTTAGAGTTTCCTTTTCCAGCACCTCTCTTCTCAGAGGATCCTAATGATTCTTGAAGATCCCCATAGTGGTGAGTTTCTATCAGGACACAGCTGTATTGTTCCAGAGGCTTGTCATGTTCCTCCTAGTGTGGCTGAACAGCTCTGCCAGGTGGTCCCTGGGAGTGGCTGGCAAGGTCTTGCCTTTTTTTGATCCTTTTCTCACTCTGCTTTTGGCAGCAATTTTCTAGGGTAAAAGAGAACACCCATTGTCCCTGCTGTTCCTGTAAATATATAGATGTATGATAGGGCATAGCCAGCTGAGAGCAGATGCATTTTTTGGGAGTGTCTTTGACACCTTCTCATGCTTAGCAAAGGTGCACCAGTATATTTATTTGCTTTTTGAAAAGGTACAGGGGGATGAAATCTCCAGATCTCTGATGATACAATTGTGAGCAATGATGGAAACCCCTGCATAATTTGGTGCTCACCACAAAACCAGATTTTTAGCAAAGCAGTCAAGTAATAATGGACATAAACAATAACATTTCTTCTTAGAATCAATGAGAATAACCTACCAAAACACAGAAATTGTATTCAGGTGAAGGTTATGAGTAATTTTGATCTTTATCAATGTAATGGTTTTATATGTTTGTCTACTGCCATCTTTCCTATTATGCTTTCTGTACCATCCAGGAGTCTATGTGAGGACAGTAATAATCTAGGAAGAACATTCTGGAGAAAGTGAGTATGAACTCTTTCTTAAGTGCTTCAAACATCCAAGAACATCTTTAATACATAAGATGGAAGTCATTATTTTGGAAATTTGCAGAGAGAGAGCATTTGTTATGTATCATACACACCTTTGGTCTCTGAGAAAACAAAGAACGTGAAGGGCAAGAGCACATTATATAACCATAGTTCCAGCCTTTCTATTTCCATATTTTTGTGCCTCAATGGGATACTTACACTGAGTCTTGAATGCATTAAGTGTTATGCATGAAGTCACATGACTCAAATTCTGGGCCAGGCAGAGATTAATTGATTTCTAATGGAAAAATGTGTGCCTGATGCTCTCATCATCTCAACCCATTTGTCCTTTCCTGCCTAAAGAGTAGTAATATTTTTTTCTATCTGAAAGCTAAATCTGGAACATTACTTACCCTTATTGATACAAACTGTGCAAGTATAAGACTTCCTTTTCACCTGCATCATAGGGTAACATTTCCAATTATTTTAATTTGGATTGTGGTGGATCCTTTAACTAACTTTAACTAAAATTTCTAATTTTAAAAATCAGTTTTGTGAAGAGCTGTCTTTGTTGCAGACAGGCTGTGTCCTGCTGCTGTTGTGTTTTCTGCTAGGGTACGTACCAGAGGTGCACACATCTAGCCAGTAAACAGAATAAGTATCTTAGATTTGTCAGGAGCAGACTGACAAAATGTGTCTGTTTTTAGGGGGTTGGGAGTGTGTGTGCCACATGTTCTGACACCAGCTTACCCCCTGAGGCTGTGCATCTCCTGCTTCCCTCACAAGGCCATTTAGAAGTGAGCTCAGTCCAGCTCAGGGCTTTTGTCAAGCCTTTCCCAGCACATTTAAGATCTTCATATCTGGTGTATTGCTATTCTTACTCTTCACTGTATGCTGGCCAGACTGGACTGAGCTGCAGTGGGATAATGTTTTGATCCAATATGACAGTATTTTGTTGACATTCCTTCATCATGCCATGGATTTGACAGAAAAATGCCTTGACTTTGTCCTGCTGGACCACTTCTCACAGCTATAACATGTTGTATAAGAAATGAATATATCTTCACTTTGCTTTTCACTTTCATTTTTGTCTTTTGCTGCTTTGTGGTCTATTTAGAAAATCAGGTCTTCAGGGCAGAAGCTGGCTGTTCTAACACATCTGTACAGTATAGTTTCTGTCAATCAAAAGAACAAATGAAAAGTGCCTGACTTCTGGTTGTGTTCACAGAGAGTGTCTTACTCTGGGGACAGACACAAAGCATCCAAGTCACTTGCACTGACATGTAATGTTTGTAATCCTTGGAGGCTACACCAAGTCCTTCTGATGTGTTCTTGGGCAAAATACTGCTTCTTTGGCAGTGACCAAAAGAATGAGTGCTTTGGCCTCTCTACCACTGTTCTTGTGATGCAGATCTGTCTGCCAGCAAATAATAATCTCTCCTCCATCTTTGGTGGCAAAACTGCAAAGAGCCAGACTTCACTTCCTGAAGATGCCTTGTGATTCTAGGGAATCTAAAATGATATTCTATTTCTAAGAAAATTGTGACTTAATTTCATGAAAAGATGTGCTAATGGTATGTAGTTGTGAAGTGAGGGATAAGCTTGAGGAAGCAATCTGCTTTCAGAAAATGTTTGCCATATGAGATGAAAAAGAAACACCTTGTCTTTTACTGCATCCCCACCAAGCTGGTTCAGTTTTGCCTGCACCTGTGTGCAAGGTTGCAAGTCCTGGGATGGTAAGTGCTTTTTCTCCAGCTTTCCTTATACTGAGTACAATCCCAGTGCTGAAGCTCTAACTTTTTTTGTGAAAGATGTTCCAACTTTTTAAACAGCTATTGTTCACAAGATGTTTCCATCCATCTGACACTTCAGTAATTGCCCACCCTGTTTACAGACATGCCAAGCACAGTTCAGAGAAAGATTCTGAAGAAGTATTCTGCTGTCATCGTGCCTAGTAAATTCATAGATTTAATTGAACCTATCTTTAGAACACACATTTTGTTTCCCAACAAAGTATTCTTTTTGTGACCTCCTAATTAATAAGATTAAGGGAATTTAGCCCAGGAAACTGACAAAAGGCAGCATTCTAGGACCCTCACTGAATATTAATATCCATCTTGTAGCAAAAGCAGAACACTTGTTTGTGTATATTGGAGCCCCACTGGTTTAGGTCTTTACTAGGAGAACAACAAAGAAGAGAAAAAAATAACAAATTACAGCTGAAACAAATCATCAGCATTGCTGTTTTCAAATTACTATATTTCTGGGGAATTTCAGTCAGTTACATGAAAAAGAAGACACCAGTTTCAATGGAGCTTTGATAGTCAGGTTATGTTAATAATGGGAACTCATGTAAAATGCATAAGGTATACCTTACAGATGAAGAAGATTGCTAATAATTATTCTGTATGCTAAGAGTGTAGCTCTTTCTGAACTGATACATAAAGACTCCTTTACATCCCAGTCTAATTACTTATAGACAGTTGAGCACAAAATTACTTTCATCTGTTTGAACATGTGGAAGGAAAGAGATTAGAGAAGTACCTTTCAAAACAGCTGGTTGGCATGTTAAAGAAGAAAACCTACTGGTTCCTCGGTTCTGACTGAAAAGTGCATTTCTTTATAATTAGACCTATTAAAGTAAATGTCATGCAGGGGGATTCTCAGAGGAGGTGACTGGGGTGTACAGCATGAAAAGTCAGTTGCTCTCTTATGACTGCTCCAGAAACTGGAAGTTTTCAAAGATGGGGAAAGATGGCACTAGGTGTTTTGACACCTTGTGTGTTTCCCTGGCCATTTTGTGATTTATTTTGGTGCAATGGCTCCCATGAAAGAGCAATGGGAGCTCCTGAGGTGATAAATGGCTGTGTGCAGTCACCACTCTGACCCTTCTTGATCCTTTTCTTTTCCTGTCCTTAAAGAAGACGTCGATGTGAGCGGTGTGGAAAATAATCTCTTACATAGGAAAAGTCATATGGAGTGACATCAGAATCACAGAATAATTTTTGTTGGAGCCTTTGCAGTTCTTCTGGTCCAGCCCTCCAACCCTCCAAAAGGATATTTGTCTCCTTGTGCTGCCAAATGTTGACTTTCTTGGAGAATATCTTATGATCAAGTCTCAAGAACAAGGGAACAGTTAAAATAACCAGTTTAATCTTGTATTCTATACCTGACAGTCACAAGTTGGTAGTATTTAGGGGATGATTCATGAGAAAGTCTGAAGTAATCCTTCCTGTTGCATGCCTCAAATCTGTGAGTTTTGAGTTTATTTTATGCATATCTGGCATCTGTGGCATGTGACTTGGTCTTTTTTTTTTCTCATCATAGGTATTAACTCTTTAGAGTAGATATGACAAAGATGGGGCATAGGCAGAGTCTGTGTTCAATCCAGGTTCTCTTGTATTTATTTCCTAGATTAATTTTCACATGCATAAAGACAGAAAATTATAAATAAGACTTTACAAGAGATTGGATTAAATAAACAAGAGGTCCACAGCCTTAATAAGTACTGCTGCCCTTTATCATTAGAGAAGATCCAGAAAGATGCCTGCTCTTTGTGTCCATCTGAGTATGCTGGTATTGGACACTGAGGTCTCTCAGATGGCAGTACCTGAAATAATAATGAAGCTGCCCCATGTAGTGGCTGACAAATCCCAGCTCTTTCTGAACTCACCTTGCTTCCCACAAAGGCCTTTGGTGAAGCTATTTTGCTGCTGTTTAAGGAAGGATATCCTGGCTTCTCCTGAGCTCATGTCAAGAGGCTTAACCTCTTCTTTGAGAAAGAAAGAGGCAATAGGGTGTGTGGCTCCAGAAGATGACTGACCCTTTCATTAGTGGAGTTATTGAAGAGGACGTGGTGGAGCACAGAGCCTGCTGGATGCTTCCTGCTAAACCTCTAGGGCAGCACAGGAGAACGACTGTCTCACAGAGCCCTGACTCTTCCAGGGACCTGCCCCACACTGCAACCACTGAGAGCTTGACTAGAAATAAAAATAACTGTGACAGCACCAGTCATGAGAAGTGTGAATGAGCTGGCCTTTTTCTTTTTTTCTAACTTGTTTTGGACTTGAACCAACTTTGAATTCTTTATGGAAAGAGGATACTTCTGATTAAAAGATACATCTTGATTTAAAGGACAGCTTGTGTGCTGTACACATAATACATGGCTACCAGGAGCACTACTGATTGCTGATAATTTAATTCCTATAACAGACTAGAGAAAGCTTATTACCTGGCAGCCAGTATTCAATCACTATTTTCTGAAATAAATAGCCTATCAGACAGCTAACGATAAAAAAGCAAACGTGATGTTCTTAACTTTGTGCATTTTTAAATGCAATATACTGTGCTAACAAAGACATCCTAAATGCTGTCTTCCTGCTAATCCTTCTCAATGGCTTTTCCTTGTGTTTGTGGCATGGTTTATTTAAGTAAATGGTATTGTTACATTAATTTTAAAATCTGATGTATCACTAAATAAGATAATAGAGCATGAAATGCACTAAAATACTGTCTTCTGTGTTATACTCACGAGGCTCATGGTTGGTTTTTATTGTGCTGTAGAAAAAGAAATCGTCTTAAAATGAGTAAGTACCACTGGTTGTGTATTTCCTTTCTTTCATTATCATTGTTCTTGGAACCATAAAAAAACTAGAGGATCAAAGACTGTAGAAACACTCAGAGGTCTTGGCTGCAGAGGATTAAATACTGTAAAATAAAATAATTCTCCCCATTTCTACAACCAAAACCCACATATCCCTCTACAGAAAACTTTGTGCTTTAGTATGGCAAAATGTAATAAATTGATAGGCAGTGAGGTTGATAGGAGAAATAGAAGGGAAGAATCTCGTTCATTTTAATTAATTAATAAATCAAATTATAGCAAATGTGTGGAAAATACATCTGTCCTTTCAGTTATCTGTCTTTTACTGATACAGGTTGAAGTCTGCTGTGACACTGGTTATAGATCAAACATGAAGTTGGCTGTGAATTTTCAGTGTGACACTGTAAACAACTTTTTAAAAAATCAAAACATAATTTTTAATAAAAGTTTGAAATTGTTCAATATGTTGTAAATAGGAAGTGACATGTTATGATATTTAGTTGAGGAATTAGAACAGCTCAAATGAAAACATTTTATTCACGTGCAAGGTGATGTATTTCAGATCAGGTGAACATGAACCTGTGTCTGCCCAAGACATCCCATAGAAGCAGAGGAGCTGCTTTTTGTTGTAGCCTACACTCCTATGCTCTTTTAATTGGGATTTTTGTCTTGATGAGGTTTCTACAATGTATCATTGCACACTCTCATTGTCTAAGAAATATGTTCAGTTGAAATACAGGGTAAATCAATCCACAGATCAGTCCAAAATATCTTGTTTGGAATTAGGAGGACGCTAACATTCCAATGAAAAACAGAATGGGTTTGAATGTACTACATCAAAATTAGTCATAATTGATAATATGATGTATACATTTTTGATAATATAAGATATACATTTATTCCTCAGCAATATATGCATATTGCAAATAGGCAATGTACATACACTCTATTGAATTTGAAATTATTCAAGTTGAAAATGAGGACTGAAATCAACTTCTTGCATATTTATAACCACTTTTAAAAATGCAATGAGAGAAAAGAGAGGAAAAAATTAGTGAAAATAGGCTCAGAGATGGGAGTATATTGTTAGACAAAACTTGTATGCAGGGATAATAATTACAACATAATGGGATGTTTTCTTACAGATATTCTGAGGTTGTGCAGATTAAGAAATCTGTCCCCTTTTACCTTCACCTTCCTTTGTAAAATCTATTTTGGCTTAATGTAATGTACTAGTAAACACTAAAGGCATTTTAGAATAAATCAGGTCATAGCTTCTGCTTCCTTTTGAGTGTCCATCTGAAATAATTAGCTGCAGAGAAGTATATACATAAATATATATATATAACACTTTTGGAAGAAATGGCACAGCTGCTGCCAGCTATGCCCTCTGGCACTCTGAGAGGCAGAGGCTTCTCCTGGGTTTTGCAGTATGCTCTGAAGTAGAGCTGTGTTTTAATTGCTCCATCCATCCCTATTAAGGGACAGGCAGAAAAGGGGAAAAAAATCTAATGAGAAAACAGATATAATATATACATTACACTAAATACCTGTGGTTAAAAGAGTATTAAAGTTGCTAAATGAAGCACTGAAAACCCAGAAAATATATGGCGCCTGGTGTAATATTAATTTAACTTCTACAGCCAACACCATTATGCTATAGTTTTGGGGACTCCTGCATCACCTAATGAATGACTGACTGGTCCTTCATGGCTTTTCTACTCTTCACAGGTGGCATGGAGATCCAAGCCTTATTTATCTTATAAAATGCAAACCCTCTTCTAAGTTCAGGATTATTAATTTCCTCACCATTTTTCATTTAGCCTTCCTGCTACATATGGTTAATGGTACTCATGGTACTCATGATTATAATGTCTTCAAGAACATTCAATAATGTATTTCTGCAAAATCCTGGGAGGTGGCCAGTGTTCACTGTTATTTTTTATATGTGATCTTATGCACACAATATTGTTCGTGAGCAAAGAAAAAGCACACTTTATGTATAAAGCCAAGAATTCATTGTTGTCATGTCTAAAATATTTTCAGTATAATCCAAGAATCGTTTGTGCAAATTTCATTTCAGAAAATAATATTTTAATACAGAAAGTCTCATTAATAATAGCACTGCAGTTAAAAATGCTATATGCATGCTCAGTTTCCACCCCTTTTTCTGTTATTATGCTAAACATTTTTCTCCTCCTCTTGCTCCCAGGTTTGGTTGTTTCATCTTGCTCTTAAGCATGTTGGGGCAATGAAGACTTGACAGCTTCTAGTCATTGGCTTGAAGAAATATGATATTCATCTTAGTGGTTTCCTCTTGCTCAACAAAGGATCTTATATATTCTTACTAACATATAATTGCATATTTGCTCTTTTCTCATGGGTATGCAGCTTTAAGATATGTCCAAATTTGCTGAATATGTGCCCTTTTAGTAGTCTAGATGTTATGTCTTTATTCTCAGTTATACCTAAACACAGTTTTGTCCAGCCCCAGGTGTGTATTTCTTTGGCTGACTCTAGGTTAGCTGCTTACAGCTGTGGATCTTGAATAACAAGTCTGTGCATACATTTCTTAATCATCCCATGGAGCTATTCCTCTATACTGCATCCTCTCTCCACTTCACTGTCACACCAGGCCTGGATTTCTATACACTTCATCATTATAGACAATGGAGCTGTAAAATCATGGTGGTATACCATATAAAGATAAACAAAAGCAAAAAAAATCAGCCAGAGGTACCTGTTACATTAGACAACTTGAAGTTAAAGATAAATCAAGAGAAGCAAAGTTGCCAGCTGGTCAAGAAAAATCCAGGGCAAGAAAGGGAAAGCCTGGCAAGCTTCAGTCTTGAGGTCTGAGAAACTCAGTGCAAATCTGATAGTTTGCTACCATTAAAAACTATACCATATTACAGGGACAGAAATTACAGTGTGCATCCTGAGAAGTAGTTTAATTAGAAAGAAAATACTACATTTCTTTAACAGTTACTTGAACTCATTGAAAGTTGTGTTTTTTTAAACTTCAAGGAGTGTTAATTGACTGCAAGTACTTTTAGTTCCTAATTAGATCATTACAATTATGCTGTAAACAAAGGCAATGATGAGCAGACACATGCTGAGTTAGAATGTTATGTCTGGTAGAAATGGTCACATTAGAGGATTTTGGAGTTAGCTTGCAGCTCTGCTCAAAGCCCAGAAATTCAGAGTAAGTTTCAATGGTATTGGCTGTTTTGAGCTGCTCTGGGAATGCAAAGCAGCCATAAACTTGACTTAAATGGCCAGTAAAGTGGCTTTTACTGCTGTTTTGTGTCACTGAATTGCTCCAAAGCAGCTGGAATATCCCATGAATCTGGCCCCAGATGTTTATGTGGCGTTTATTCAAACTATTCTAACCTCTTTGACGTGAAATCTGCTGGAAACCTCATGAGAATAAGTTCTCCCTCCTTCTTCTCTCAACCAAAAATGCAAAATGAATGGTTAACTTTTAGTTTCTCTACACTTTTCATCCAGAACTTAACCAAGAATTTCTGGAATTTTGGAATTTCTCCTCAAACACAATTTAATTTTAATTCTAAGATGATACACTATATTTGGGTGGTAGTGACATCACCATACTTATACCTAAATTGGTTACTTTACTGTTGCTGATAGATATAGATGTAGATATAGATGTAGATGTAGACATAGATAGATAGATACAGATATAGATATAGATATAGATAGATATAGATATAGATGTAGATATAGATATAGATAGATATTGTAGGGCTCATCTTCTGTCACGTGGTCTTACACCTAATGGTCCTGATTTTCAGTTGGGTTGCAAATATCTTGGGTTATAAATTTGTTGCCTATTCTTTTTCCATTCTAGTTACTATTCCAACAGATGGTCTTGTGTGGGATTAGTTTACCAGGAGCTCAGGCTTCTACTGCTGATTTTAGTAACCTCTCATTCTCATGGTGCAAAAGGTGCTACCTGATCCCCTCACTCATCTGGACACTTAATCTACTAGCTCAAATCAAAGTTAGAATTATTTTATAACAATGTAAAAGTGATTTAACTTTTAGTGAAATTTAAAGTACCTTCATTAACACTAAATCCAGGCTCCTACTAAATTGGCTCACTCAAGTCAGGGAACACCCCTGTGGAGTAAGGTACTTCTTGGTGTGAGTAAAACTGCCACAGTCTGTCCCATTCTGGTGCCAGCTCCATTCTGGGGCTGTTCTGCTTCTACAATGAAATTCAAGTAGCAAGAAAGAGATAGATGATCTGTATTCTTCATCAGGTCACAGATTTCTGGGATGTTCAGGACAGTCTTTATCTTGTGTCATCTTATGTCATATTTTCTCCTTATCAGAGACCAGTCCAGCTTTTCATAAGATATAAATAATGTAAAATTATATAAAAATATTTCTGGCTTGAGTAATTTGTAGCACAGCCAAGCAAAACACTAGGGATTGCATTGGAAGGAACGTCTTTTATTTTTTGGCAGCACAAAATAAATAGCTGACCTAACAGAAAATATCTCTAATATATTTGGTTAAAATGTCCCAGCTTTTGTCAAAAATTTGTAAAAAACATTGAACTTTAAATTTATGCTTTACAACATCCTTGAAGGAACATGCTGCATTCTCCAAATTAGAAATACACTAACAGACGGAGAAAGGACTTCTTTCTGTGGCCAAGGTGAAGGCTAAAGTAAATATTGATTACAGACAAGGTTTTATACACCAGTATTCAAAAAGAGTTAAAGAGGAATTTTCTTCAACAGGAATATTAATTCTAATCCTCTTTTATCCTGTGTTTAGTTGCTTTATTTTATTTAATGTGTTTGAAAATAATAAGGGCTTTGTATGGGTTGCATAGTGAAGCTTTTAAATATCTGCATGAAAAGCATGACCTTAAAAAAGAGGCAGGAGGGACAGAATAGGTGAATTGTTAACAGATGAATAATTGGTTTTGAGAAATGTCAACAGAGCCTGCTTGTCTACACTACACCCATTCCAGGAGAGGTAAATAGAGGTAGTCTTTTTGCTGCAATTATATGTGTGACATTCAGAGGGATTCTTCTAATGACCCACATGCCTGACATTACTTGGTCTACAGTGGGTTGGGGCCAAATTTGAATCCAGTAGCACACTGCATGGCGACCAGGTTATTAGTCAAGGAATATGTTTATTAAAAATAAAAGTAGCTCCAAATTAGGTGACAGTTATTTTCTTAGTCTATGTATTGGACCAGTAGATAAGATCTTCAAATAAAGGGAAAAACCAGCAGAATGTTCACATGTGGTTTTATGAATATTTAGCACCCAGCTGATAATAGGTTAAGGGCATTCATCATTTGCAAATTTCTGTTTGGAGGACCTTGCTATGAAAAGGCTTGAAAAGATTTCACTTTGTAAGAAGAATTCAAAAGAATTCACTTTGTGAGCAGCCAGGATGGATAGAGAGTGGGAGAAGATGTGGAGTGTCTGTACAGTTACACAGAAGGAGTGTTGGGGTCCATGGTGTCCTTCACACAGTCATTGCCTGATGCTGCACTCCACTCTGCTCTTTGTCTCAGATTGAACCCCTCAGCTTTCTGTGCTGCAGAGTCTTTTCTGCATAACAGAGCTTTTACATACACTTGAAGCAGTAATCCAGTGGCTCAGCTATCACTCTATTAATATTCCATTGATTATTGTTTTATTGAGAAACTGGACATTACTATTAGACTTCTGTCCTATTTTATCACTTGAAGATTACCTTGTGACCTAAATTGAATCACTCAGTCATGCTGCAAACTGCAGAGATCATCTTGTCTAGCTGAAGTACCTGTCACAAGCTTTTTAGATAAGAGACTTTATTTTAAAACAGGCATCAGGAGAAATTGACGTGATTTAAAAGTCTGCCAGTGCTCCTTGCTAATTTCCCCAAAGTGTCACTAACATCTGAGTTCAGACAAAAGAGTCCAGGGTTACAGATTCAGGTGTTGCATTGTGCCTTTACCAAATATCCTCACAAACACTAGCCTGCTGTGCTCCATGCTTATATTTGCTCTCTTTCCTCTCATCACCCCGTTCAATGCCCACCAGCAGTGTCCCATTTATCCCTCTTCTATATCTGCATTAGGCAAAGCAGAGATACTTCAAAAATGTCTTTTGACTATCAAATTAGGCCTCAAATCTCATGAGAACTCCAATTTCAAGATTACACATGTTCAATAGAAGGTCCCACTTGTAGGATTAAACTTTCTAGGAAGCAGACATCAAACAGCATGATATGAGAGATTTTCCTCACCCATGTGTCAGGATTATGACCCATGTGAGTGCTTTTGTTACACACCTTTGTCCTGTAAATGTAGCCAGATATGTTTAGTCACAACCATGTCTGTACACAGCAGCCTTTATATGAGCAGAAACATCCCATTATTTTTATGTAGTACTCACCCCAGAATCTTTACATTACTTCTGTACCTCTGTTAGGAATTAACAATCTGTTTATACAAGCAAGAAACTGACAGCTTTTTTTTACTGCAATCACTGAGATTTTACAGCTGTGCAACCATTGCATCTTTTGCCTTTTTACCAAATATTTCTGTCTGAGAGCACTATAGGATGAGTATTTTAACTGATATGAAGTGTGAGCTTTGCTTTTTGATTTCTTATTGATCACAGTCTAATTGTTGTAGTTACTTCTATTGTTATGTTAGCTGTTGCAGTGTAAGAATCCTGTTAGAGAAAACAGAATTATAAAAATAATCCTACCCATTTGATACTAGAGATGCCATCTGGTTTTGCACTTTTGAATCTGTTTGTCATGTTTTTCAATTAATTCATTGATGCTTCTCGGGGATACATCCCCCAAGATCCTCTATTACTTTTACATAACTACACTAGGCACATAATGTTTGACCTGGTGTGATTCCCTTTTGCTTCTCAAACACATCTCTGCTTGATGTTGGCAGTGTGAAATATTTGATGGGGTGGAATTTATAAAAATTATCCTTTAGAACTTGCACAACTGGGTGAAATCAATAGTTCACTTTTTTTTCCTTACAGAAATGTTTCCAAGGCTAAAAGCTTTCATGGTATTTCTAGCTTTCTGTTTCCCAGAAAAATAAAAATTCGAAAATACTAGCTGTTACTGAAACAGCTTGTATTCTATTTCTCTTTCACCAGTATTCATTATTTATCATTGTATTCACAAAATTAGGCCAGCATGTTGCCATATTTGGACACAATTTTAAAGTAGCACTGAGCATTAAAAAGAGGAGCATTATAAAACAAACCACATTTGAAACTACGACCTTTTGGTTTCTGGATTTGAAAAAATGTCAAGAAAAATAAAGGTGGTCAAGAAACTCTGGAAGTAGATTGAAGATTCTTGATCATTAGGTAGTCCTAGGTAAAAGAGATATTTTTATGTTCATTTTAACCCCTGCAAATAATCAAGCTACACTTTGTGTTCAAATTTGTGGGTTTTTAAAGGTAAGAAATGCAATTGCATAAAAATCTGCAGAAGAAACGTTAGAGTAGCTGCATAACTTTACTCATGTTGTTAAATGAACTGATTGTGAAGTGGGCAAAGTTACACAAGTGTCTGGAGGTGGGTTTTAGCAGATTGGGAATCTGTGAGTCATCCTCACTGCACATCAAAGTCAAATTGAGGTGTGCACCTGCTCTTCCCTACACATCTGGATCAACCTATTTTTGATGAAAAAAGAAATGGGCAAGAGATTTCCCACTTAACTAACCCCCCTTCCCCCAAACATAGATAATGTGAGTGTGTTTTTTATAGAGCAGCTCTGAACACTCACTGGCACTTAATAACTTGATGTTGGCCAATTAGAGTGACAGAGTGATATCACAGAGTCAATTGAGCAGATATGTGTTTGAGTCCTGAGCTGAAGTCTTGAGAAACAAACAGAACTCATGGGCTCTCAAGTTTTCCTTGGTTGTTACTGTGGCTATTGTTTCAGAGGGTTATGGAAATCTGAGCTGCACTATCTTTCAGAGCCTCCATGAAACACAGTTGTACTTTACAGGGTTGTTTAAAGGATTCTGTATGAATTACAGCAAACCTCAAAAGTTGCCACAGATAATTGACTGATCGTTTCTCAGAAACTCTGGAAATATCACTGTGGAACTGTCCAGCAAAAATTTCTTGACTGAAGACTGTTTTATATGGTGTCCACCTCAGAGCTGATGCTGAGAGGAAAGAGCGTGGTGAGAAGTGTAACTGTCTGCTCTGGGCTGTGCTTGTCCTTCTGCCTGATCCTGCAAGAAGAATTGCTTGTTTGGGTCAAGCAATTGCTGTACATTTGGTTCTTAAGGATGACTAAGGAGGGAATAGATACATGAGGAAATGCAGACATTTTACCAATATAATCCACTGCCTGCCTACAAGATTAAAAGCTGGGTATTGATGCATGCTGGACTGAACACTGAAAAGATGGGAAGGCCACTGGAGATAGGAAAGATGGGAAGGTCATAAGCTTGGCATTGAACTCAAATATTCAAACTGCCTCTGTCCATTATTTCAACTGGTCTTCTTTGATCATCAAACTCTCTATCCAAAATTTTTTCGTAAGTTTTTAGTGAATGTTTATGTGAAAGGGGTGCACCTGTGTGTTGACCAAAATATGAGAATTTTGAAGGGAATCTTCAGTATAATTCAGTCTTCTATGAAGAGTTTTTAGTGCACAGTTGGGCATTTTGCTACAAAATCTGTATTTTGCTTTCTTATAGGGATATGTATGTAGTGGCAAATGTCTTTGTATGCAAGCCTTCCTTTGATAGTACGTTTTTACTTTTCCATTCTTTTGCCATTTCACTTCTACTGCTTTTTGACCCTGTCTGTGTTCCCCCGCTTAATAATGTGCTAAATGTTTCTGTCTACTGCATCACTTGCAATGAGACCCTTCAGTAACATCCTATTAGACACCTTGCATGAATACCTAGAGCTGAACAACAGAGATAGCTGAAAGAGCACACAGGCAATTCCAAGACAGAAGTGATGTGTGACAAACTGTCTCCACTCTGCTTACATAATTGTCTGAATCTTGATTTAAGTTTCCCCTGCTGCCAGAAATGAATTATGCCATAGAATTTGTGCTCTTCCTATTTGAACTCTGGATTGTCATTAGTGATGATTTGTGCCAGATATCATTAAAATTATGCATAAAAATATAAATGATCTGCAAAGTAATTACAAGCTTACAGTTCCAGACCATTTTTGGTCACTCCAAGCTCTCTGTGTTTTTAATGAGATTTTCACATACAGAAAAATAATTCAATTTTTTGATTCCTTGAAACTAATTTCAGGACATTTTTTCCAATTCATTTATTTTTAATTAAAAAATGGGCAGTTATTTAGGAGCTCAGTGTATACCAAGAGAATGTGGTGTCCAAGCACCTCAGCAAATCTGAGTCTGAGAGCAACTGAGGTTGAATGTACTTGAAATACATGGCTCTTACTGGAAATGGAAATAGCCAGTTCTTCTAAACACAGCAAACCTGAGCTGCTTGTTGATATGTTTTATTTCTATGATGTATTTATATCAGTAGAAATACGATTGCTAGACTTGATTTTAAACAGGTATAATGTGGGCAGATATTATACAATTTTTCTACACAAGATCTGCTAATGCATCTCAGTTTGAATTTGTAAATCTGCCAAGTTTCACTCATTCAGAGAGAGGCTTCATCATTTGGGATTAATTTTAAGACTCTCTTAAAAAGTGTCTTTGCTCGTGATAAAGCATTTTGCTGTGTGTGAATGAGATGTATAAAACCTCATTCTAAAGGCCAAATTCATCTCTGGTGTTACTTCCAGGGAATTCCACAATGCTTTGAAGTCTTCTTCATTCAGATGATCACAGCTCAAGAAGTGTGAACACATCTTCAACTGGCTCCCTGTGCATTTTGCACAGAGTGCCACTCATATAGTGGCAATGTTCATTTGGAGTGAGAGATGAGGTAGTCACAGATCATTTTCATTTTAGCCTAAGCCAGGATGAAAACTCTACTGATGAGGTGAATTTGACATACAGCTTAGCTATACATACATAAGAATAATATTCACTTTACAACATATATAAACATACTTAAAATAGTAAAACTTCCCATTTTTCTTTGTTCCTTTCTCCAACATAAGCATATTAAGAAAACAGTGAAAGCAAGTAGCTAGTGAAAGGAGCTGCCACTGGTGTAAAGCCATTATATATACACATATCATAACTAAGACATCCACCTGTCTTTTTGAACACAATAAACGATCAGCAGCGAAACTAAACAGAAAACAAAAATAATAATAAAAAAAAACCCCAAACAAGTCATGTTTGCTGATAATATTATTCAAGACTAAAGATTCCTTTTGTCTTCTGTGTGATACTAAAAAACTCTCAGGCTGATAAAATCAGCAAGGACAGGGCAATTGTCACTGCTCATTTTATGACCTGCGGCATTGCTCCAGTGCCTCAGACTGCCTTGGCACCATTAGTCCCTTGACTGCTTCTGCTGATCTTAAAGAGGCTTTTGTTGGTAATCAGTACAGACTCTGGAATCCCAGGACACCACAGCTAGTTATGCTGAGCTAAAATCATAAGGAGTGCAAGCAATAACGAGCACCAAGGCCTGTGCTGACCCTTAGCAGCTGTTTATATCCAATCATAACTGAGCAAATGACTTTCCAAACGAAAAGGCATGTTTTTGGAACTGATAATAAATCAATCTTTAAAGAATGAGAAATACTTATTAGTTTTATTCTCTGCTAGGTTGTAAAAAAACCAAATAAGAACCCCTGCCTAAGAGCCAGACGGCTTTCACATATATAGAGAGATTTAAAGGGGTTGCACATCAAAAGGGGGCATTTTTAATAGTGCTCACATGACAGAAGAACACTACTGCATTTCTGAAAGTGATACACTCCAGCTTAATGAAAGGTAACTTACAGAAAACCAACTAAATTGCCACCAAATCTCTGGCAATTAGTAAAAATAAAACTTTCAAGTTCTTAACGGGGCAAAGGCATAATAAATAACATAATTCTGATAGTGTGAATTTCAGTGTCAAGGATAACGTACTAAAGCTGTTCTTACTTCAAAAAGTTTGACGGTAATTAATAACAGAAGAGGTTTTTATGGCTGCAGGCCAGAGAAGGTAACAGTGCCTGCATGAAGGGAGAGGGGATGTGCTGCTGCAGTGTCAGGAGCCCTGGGCTGGTCCTGCTCCCTGCCCCTCTGGGAAGCCTTGGTGGGAATTTGGTTCCTGTGCTGACAGGCTCCAAAGCCTCCTTCCTGAGCTGATGCACCAAGGGTGGTTCTGCTGGGTGGGGAAGGGGGTGGACAGTCATGTGTGACACTCTGATGATGGTAACCCTTTCCTGCTGGACCTTTTATTTATTATTTGCAGAAATAGCTACTCTTCTCCTCTTCCTCTGCACCAGCTTTGTCATTTGATTGAGCTTATCAGGAACAGAGTGGAGGCAGTATTCATCTGTCTGAATTGGGTGTTTACCCAATCTGAGCTGGCCAGCTCTTCTGAGAGCAATTTGTCTCACCCTCAGGAGTTCAAATGAGCTGCACAATAGAAGTACCTTTTGCTGACCTTAAAGGTAGCTGGTGACACCCATCCCAGGCAGAGAGGTTCGTATGGCAGGCAGCTTGAGTTTAGGTGAAAAAAAACCCAAAAACCACCCTCTAAAAGACATTCTCATATTTTTCTTTTGTTACTTATGAATCCTGGGTCAGGAAAAGGTTGAGAATATTAGACCAAGATGAGCAATATCATGTTTGTAGCCATGGTGTTGTTTTGAACTTTTGCAGACAACTACCACACCCCTCTGATGTTTTCTTCATAACATACCAACTGCTGTGAGATTGGCACAACAGTGTAATATTAATAGAAGAAATCTGGTTTGAATAACCTTAAAGTCAATGTTCTTGTAAATCTAATAAGTACTTGGATATTGGCATGCTAGTCCCCATCTGCAGGATTTAAAAATCTGAAATTCATTTGTGTCTTATAATTAATAAACAAAAATCCTCAGACATTATTAGTTACACTATATTTTTATGATGCTACCCCTAAAAGGATATTGAAGTGCTTCGAAAGTGGCCAGATCCCCTACTATAATATTGTAAGAGGAATGTTTTTCATCACCATTCCACAGAGAAACCAAAGAAATTAGAGATACAGGCTAAACTTTTAAATGCTTGGATATTTCCTAAGGACCATTCACGTTCTGATTGTAGGACATAAAAAGAGGAGAGACACCATGGCAGTAGTACAGGAAGAGCAGCCTAGTCTGTAGGTTCAGTGCTGGGGACAAGAATATAGGGCCATGCTTGTAGCTGGGGTCTGACAATGAAAAAGCTGCTTCAGGTGAATTAGCAGGTGCTTTCAGAGAGCCATTTAGCAAAGCAGCCTTGAAATGTGTGCTGGCCTGAGCTGGCTGGTAGAAGAGGTGAGGCAGGGGTAGGGAGCAACATCAGACACTCCAGTGGAGTCAGTGAGGAGAGTGGACACATTTGCTTTCTTCCTGGCACAATTTGCTATGGCCACTGCCAGGTGTCCAGTAATAATTAGGATATGCTGATTGGCAAATGAAGTAGGCTAATGATGAGATGAAGCAGATGCTAATAAGATTAACAGGAGTACAGTTTTTCTGCCAGCTGAGAAGCAAAATACAATAATAAGGTGAGGGTATGGGGAGGTGCCCAGCTGACCTCTCAAAAGGCCTTTGTTCCCAAAAGCAAGATACTAATTTAGAGGGCTGTGTGGGGGAGATGTGCTGCCCTGCAGTAACCTGCATCCCTCTCATCAGGAGACTGCAGAATAAATGTGTTGTCTCTGACAGGGATGAGCACCTCCCATCTGCCCAAGGTAACTGGCTGGTAAAAGTCAGACATGTGGTAGCCATAGGAATATTTGGTATTCCAGTTAAACTATTCAGGAAACACAAGGGGTTCATGCGGTTTTTTTCAATAATTTCCAATCATTTTTCCAATCATTTGTGCTATTGTACACATGCAATGTATGAATTGAACCCTCCCAACATAAAAAATAATAATGGTCACAAATGGATATTTTCTAAGAACTTTCCAAAATTTATTGAGAGTTAGACTATGTGTGGTCAAAGACAGATTTGAGAGATACAAATAGGTTAGGCAAATGAGAGATACTGCTGTACTGTCATTGGACTTTGACAATTCCTGCTAATATTTTCTTCCTCAAAAATCCTGAAATAATCTGTGAGGCCCAACAGCTTATTTTTGGGTATATTAAAAAACCCCCAAACACACACAGGATTTTCCTATTTGGATATTTTCCTACATTTTGTAGAATTAACAGCAAAACTACAGTTTTATTGCAGGACCTCTGGAGTCAGGCCTTAGGATATTGAGGATTTGGGCGACTGCTCTAGGAAGAAGTACATTTATTAAATCTCTCTTATATTTTATGAAGGTATCTGCATCTTTTGCTGCATGGAATTTATGTTCACACTTTCAGATTTCACTTCCAGAAGTTCCTAAGGTCTTAGAAAAGTCTTTAATGTTTGATTAGGTGATTCAGGCCTAACATAGGAATTTTTTGAAAGAGCATTCAAGATACTCTTGCCTAATTCCAGAACCATCCAGAACCTCTAGGAACTTCCTTGTTTGAAATTGCTATCCTGCTTCTTCTTCATCCTACCTAGCTGCCAGAAAGCATTTTTTTCCTGTCTCAGTTCCCTTGGGCACTCGAGATATTTGATAGTCACTGTACAGCTCTCTTGGAGAGTGCTTTTAACACAGAACAGTGGTAGCTGATGCTTTCTTTTCAGAACCAGCTGGAAGAGGAAATGGTAAGGATCTGACTTTGAAATAGTGTTTACCTGAGAACCTAAAAAATTTGACAATCCTCTTCTTTTGCCTCTAGGAACACCTACTTCTCAGAAAAAAATTTCCCAATCACCAAATTAAGGAGTTTGAGAAAGCTGTCTTAATTCCAATGCTTGAACAAAATTTCAATTTTAAAAATGAGAAAGAATAAATTGGCACTGGAGCATTAAATTCTATGCCTGGAAAGACCCTTCAGCATGTCTCAACACCCATGTGTGGACTTTACAGCAGCAAGCCTCAAGCAGCTACAGATACACTTGTACATCCTGCATCCCATCACTTTAGTCAGTGTCCAAAAAATACTGTGACTCCAAAAAAGACCATTACTGCTTCTAACCTCAAATGTTTCATGAGTGCAAGATCTGTTGCAGGCTGCTGACCCTGAATTTTCCTTAGCTGCTTTGCAATCCCACCTTTTGGGATGGAGTAGTATCTATGCTTCTTGCATGCTTTCCTCTGGGATCTGTATCAGATTTTAAACTATCCCTGGTGAGGACCATGGATTGACAAATGTTTTTGAAGTGCTTCCCGTGTTAAGTTTCTGCCAGAACTGACTCTATCTAAATAAAATTATCCAAGGGTAGGGTGCTATCAGTTATTGAATTCTGCAGGAGGAGCTGATAACTAGTAATCCCTTTCCAGCTGAGGAGTTTGAGAGTTTTACAAGATATATATGATTGCTAATGGTCCAGGGGACAGTGACAACTTCAGTGGGATAAGCATGATTTAAAGTCATGAAGCAGCAGTGAGACTGTAGAACACATCTTTGTACTTATGATTTTAGATGTGATGTTGGTTCATCTACTGATGTTTCCCCTTTTATTTTTCCTTGATTTAGCTTGTAAAAATTGAGCAGTTGAAAAAATGCTTTCTGGATTTGTCAGGTGGTTGACAAAAAGTGAGGCTGTAGGTGAACTAAATATAAAAATTCTGTGGGCTAGTTTTAATAAAGATATTAAGAATTGAAATATGTTTACGTATCACTCAGTTTTGAATAGTGTGGGGGTTTTTTGGAAATTGCATTTTATTGATCAGTCAAAGTGGCAACGGATGTTTCCTGTGAGTTACAAAAGTGCATTTGTCTGGCTCTCACTGGGTATGGGCTCACCATCAGGGTCTGACAGGGCTGAGTGGTGTGATGAAGTGGCTCTGGAGGAGAGGAGGAGGGGCTGAGCTCTCCACAGCAATGCTCTCATCCTGGGACCAAGCCCAGGCTGCCCACCCAGGGATGATGCCACTGTCTCTTGGGACAAAACTGGTACCATGAAGAGAGAAGGAAGCTGTACTTTTCTTTCTTCAGTCACTTATCCTACTTGCTACCTTTGGCAGCAGGGGTCACAAACTTTGATGTGGAGGTGGACCAAAAGAGGTTTAATAACTTCCAGGGAGTCAATGGCAAAGTAAAAACGAATATAATTTACTCAGATTTCTTTACTTTATGCTGTGTGTCTTTATTCTCATTCCCATCCTATCTAGGCAATAAACACTGTTCTCTGTTTCATTCAGCTCTGATCTTTTTCTTGTAAATAAATGAATTATGTGAACGAGCTTGAAGACAAATTCTAAAATATTAAAAGCTGTCCTTCTTCTCAAATCCGTCTCTTATGTTAGTTGTTTACATACATAATTTAATAACATGCACATATTTTTTATATATATTATTCTGACAGTAGTAAATGAAACCAGATTCAGTAAAAATATTCTGGTAGACAGAATCTCAAAGTACACATTTGCATTGGTAAGGTACTAGTGTATATTTTGTAGGGCTTATATTGCTACTCGTTGTGGTTAGTGGTTAGCATGACTATCATGTTTTTGCAGTATTACGTATCTGAGAAAATGTGATTTTTTTCTATTCCTTTTAAAATCAAATTACAATGTGACATTCAATAAAATATCTTTTGTGCAGCTAATAAAAATGAGATCCCATCTCACTGCTTTGACAAATAAACCACACAAGTCAAAATACTGCCTCTGATACAGTTTATAGCTTAAGCTTTCATGTCAGCCTTTCCTATAAAAAAGCCCCATTATTTATTAATAGCCTTCTATGTCTTAAAAGTTTCTTTTTCTTGTGTGGAGAAAAAATCATTTGCCTTTTAATGGGGTGTCAGATTTGTTTTCCAAACCTTCTAAAAGGTTATCGTTGTTACATATGGACAAGTGCTTTTTTCAGAATCAATGTAAACTCTGTTACCAGGGTAATTTACTGCAGTCCCCTGGTAGCTGTAGGGAAAACTTAATTTCACCATTTTGCAAAGTGGAGGGGTGGGACTCTTTCCTTGTGGTTAACTATTTTCACATGGAGTGAAAAGAAAATGCATGCTTCTAGCACATACTAAATAACTGATGGTCTCCTACCCTCTGTTTGAGCTCAGGGCACACTGGCAGTCTGGTAGGGTTCATGGCATAGAAGGATGACTGACCCAATTAGATATACCATAAAACCTTTTGGCAATTAACTCCCAACTAACCAAAAGATTCAGGCTGATACTAAGGGTGGATAATAAAAGCTTGTTAAATTTCTGTCCATCACCTGCAGACATCCACACACAAATATGAGTCACATTTTTGATGACAGAGAAGTCTGTACGGAGGGAAGAATATTCTGTGAAAGATCCAGATGTGTCAGCTTTGAGTCTGTCTTGAAGTCTGAGTTGAGAAATGACATGAAACACAAGAAAATATCGAGTTCAGGATTGTGCATTTAGTTTGAATTAGCAGCTGTGATACTTTATTTTGAAAAAGGCAATAATAGCAGTATTTTTTCTCTAATGAATACAACCTAAACAACCTTCCAAAACCAGAAAGCAATAGCAACTACTTATGACCTTAGCAACATTTTTAAATTAAATTAATTATCTTTTATTAGTAATTTCTATTAACTTGTCTAATTGCCTAATATATTTGGAGGTGCTGCCTACATCTATACACTGAAAAGTGGGTTTCAAAAAAGGCTTCAAAAAGCAGGTTTCAAGAAAGGAAGGAGGTTACAAGTTATCAGCTCCTCCTGCAGAATTCAGTAACTGATAGCACCTACCCTTGGATAATCATATTTAGATAGAACCAGGTCTTTAAATGTGACAATTCATCATTTTTCCACACCCATTTGTGACTGTTCACCAGACTAGACAGTTTACTAAATCTGTGCTGTGCTTAAGAGGATGCAAGCTGGTGATCTCTGCTATCAAACCATACTGAGGAACAGATGATTCTAAAATAACTGAATTTTGAAGCTCACACTTTTTCTGCACAGGGGAGGGATATGCAATAATTGGCATAATAAAGGTTTTCATGAGGTAGAATGGAAAGGGGGAATGCAGATGATGGACAAATCTCACATCACTTCAGATGCTGGGAATCCCATGTTCATGCAGTGTTGACACACCCTAGATGGATTGTCCCATGGCATGTTGTGCATATGGGCAAGCATGAAAATTCAGACTTCCATTCATCAATTAAATTTTAAAACAACTGTCTAATATATTAAGTAAAGGGGAAAAAAGTCCAAAATCAAGCAGTCTGAACTTGAACTATGAACTTTAATAAGTAGTATGGTAGACATTGGTGAATTTGTGGATGAGATTACATAGTATCCATTGTCTGAGAAATAAAGCACTAAATTCAGTGACCCACTGTGTCCTATGGTATCTATTTCATGAGGAGCTCTCCCATAGGAGGTTTTCAGTAAGGTGTCATTTTCATATTAAATAAAGGCTTTGTCAGACTCTCCTGGATAATTTTCAAAATAGAGTTTTTGAAATGAGATGTGGGATCCAACGTCCTCAACACTTGTCTGGCTGTGCTCTGAGAAATACCACCCACTTACATGCTGAGAGCATCTGAAAAACCTGATGATTTTCACTTTTCAGCAGGTTCTGTCTGTAACTCTTCTCCCTCGGAAAATCCTAAATGTAAGGTGGATTTGTATAATTACTTTGGAACTTTGATTTCCAAGATCAGGAACACATTTTTGGCAGTATGTTTGCCCCACCATCTTCACACCCATGCGTTTGCAAGGCACTATCACAGATTATTTATTAGTGCCACTGACAGCAGAAGGAAAGATGTGCCACATGTCATTCCTCCAGCTCATCTCTGGGAGCTTGACTTCTGGTCTCTGTTTCTTTTGTGATAGATGAAACTACAAGGATACTGCAGAGCAGAGGTATTTAATGGAATTAAAACTAATCTTGGTGGTGTAGCTGCATATGTGTAGACGTGGTAGAGGAAAGCTTGAGCTATGTGCACTTACAGGTAAACTTTACTTCATCTAGTTCTTCTAGAGGCTGCTTGGATGGCCCCTGCCTGTTCAGAGTGATGAGACAGTAGGGAATTCTGTACGTCGATGGAAAATTTCAAATAACTTAGCCTCTGAAACAAAATTATTTACCACTAAATATTAACAAACAGATTTTTTTTTGAAAAAACTGAATAATTTGTTCAAGAACACATAGGTTTTCAGATGGTGGCAAAAGATGGGTTCCCAGCTGAGATGGCAGTTCCTAACATATACCATATTGCACTACTAAAGCAGAGGGCTTGTCTGTCACACTATTGTAATTGTTACTTTAATTGAGTGTAGTTTATGTTTTTGGTTTTTTGTTGTTTTTAAACTCTTTATCTTTAGAAATGATCCTTAAAATTCTAAATACTACTACTTCTTTTGTCACACTGTGGCAGTCACACCAGATGAAATATTTTTGTTGGACTATTAGAATTTGGCGAAGTTACAATACCTGGAAATTAGGTTTTATAATGGGGAGCACTAAACAACTACATCTCACTAAGCAGCTCTATGTACATAAGCTCAAAAACATATAAGTTAAAGCAGGAAAGGTCTCAAATACAGCACTGATTGTACACTGATTTTATCTGAGCTTGCAGGGGGGCAGTGGAGTCACTGGAAGGTCGAGGGACCCACCCAAGGTCACTGCCCATGGAAGTTCCCAGCTCTGAGCAAAGTACGAGGTAAGTGACACAAAGGTACATCTTCTCTCAGCTTCCATTATGTTTCTAATCTCTCTTCACTACAGTAATGAATGATAATGAGTTGCAATCTTTTCTCTGGGTTGTTCTTGCTGCCGCATCGGTGACACTTATTGTTACAATAAAGATATAAGTGGAGAAAAAAATTGTGCTAAGTGGTGTTATGAATAAGTAAACCTAAATAACTTACAAAAAGAACAGTGGTTGCAATAACTGGTTAGAAAGGACTGTCTTATTCAACGTGTCCACGTCAGGCAGGTCATTCTCTCCGTGCAAAAAATAGACATGATTCAGTAAGTTCTATTTTATGTGAGCAAACCTTACAAATGGAAGGATGGGCAAGGACAGGTACATGATTGACCTGATGATATTTGCTACACAAAGCCAGAAACTCAGTTAACCTGGCACTGAGGATCAAGCTCCTGTTATGCAGTTGTACTTTGATGCTATAATATTAGCATTTCAGTCTCCCAGGAAAGCAATTTTCAAAATTGCTCATGACTCAGGCCAGGTTTTTTGAAAGAGCTGAGAATTCAGCAAAAGTTTGTCAAAAGGCAACAGATTTTCAACCCTGCTCTGCACCCAGTTTCTCCTACTGGGCAGATTGATCTATAGAGCCTGTTGGGTGCTGAAGCCTTTATCAAGGTCTGATTTAGAACATTGTGCACTTTGCCTGAGAAGAAAGGGAGTGGGAAGGAAGTGGGAAAGAGCCTTCAGCTGCTTTGTCTCTTTTTCTTCCACTTCATCCTTCCCCATATCTTCTTCCTCTGATACAGTATTTGCATCTCCAGCACAGTTCCAACCATAGAAATAGCAGGTCTGAGCTGGAGCTGGAAAATACCATGGAAGAAGAGTGTGGGTTAGGGACAGTTTTGAGGATAAAGAAATTGCAGTCAGCAAAGCTGATCCCCCCTGGTGTTAGTCTTGAGGCATGTCCCATCCTTGTGTTCTTGTAACAGTATTAGCCAAGTTGGCAGCTGCTGAAAATTCAATAGCAATAGAATCCTTTGTGTATTTTATCAGGAGAATATTCCATATGTTTGATGCTATGCCTTTAATCATCTTATGCAATGTTAATGTTCTTGCTTTTCCTTGGTCTACTGCAATCCCATACCTTGTGATTTTTCATCCAGCTAGCTGTAAGTATGTGTCTTTGTGTGTGCATGTGCACCATAATTAGTTTATTCTGTATCAGATCAATTATTTTTTACTACCCCAAATTTATGATTTAAATTGTCAGCATTCCTCTAATGCCTTATTTTGGTAAGTCATCTACCGTTTTCCTTTCTATGTAAAATTAGCATTTGGAATCATGAGTCTAACTGTTTGCTCAGAAGTCCTAGGAGTAAAGGAAAGGAGTAACCAAGAACTCACATGGTAGGGGAGTCTGCACTGTCTGTAAACCTTGGAGCTACCAAAGTATGTGATGTGTGTAATGGGGTAAGGTTCAATTTGAATTACTTATATTTATGCCACTCCTCCCATCTATGCTGTCACTAAAACGACCTTCTTTCTAAAAAAACCCACTCACTTACAGATCTAATATTTTACCATGACTTTGGTTCAGCTGTTGTGCTAGTTCTTTCCATGAATTGTCATTTCTCCTGAAGAATGGAGGGAAATATATTATATTAAAATAACAATTTTTATATTTAGCTACTCATTTTCCTGGTCTCACTGGAGAACATCAGTTAAAAATCCTATTAACTGTATAAAAGAACAGTTTATTACAATCACTATTTTTCTTCTATCATTTGGGTTAATAAAAGTGCTTAAAATGTATCTAAGATACCTAACCTTTAGCTTGATCAAGTCTGTTTTATGAAGTAAGATTTTTCAGTGGCTCATTATGGTAATTAAATTTAGCACATTTAGTTTAAAGCATGCTGAAAGCTTTGAAATACCTAGGCCCTCCTTCTGTCCTGTTGTAATGGTTTCACTCCTATGAAATGCCTTTAAAAATCTTTGTTGATTTTGGTTTTGGTAGTGTCATTCATATCAGGGAGAATCCCACTAAAGTGCTTATGCTGGTGAATCATGACCCTTAAAAAAGTGCCATGGTGAGGGTAGAATTGCTATTTTCCACACTTTAAATGCTTATTACTTCTCTTCTACTGCGGTGTATCAAGCTTTTTTATACTTTAGAGAAAAGGATCATGAAAGTTCTGCTTTTTTGAAGGACAACTTCTGTACTTAGGGTAGTAAGCAGCAAGCAGAACTGTCTAAATAATCAATTAATTGTTTTTTTATTGTTCCTGTGGATTATCTGTACAGTAACTTTTGGGTTTCTTGAAGAAATTTGTTATTCTAAGTAGATTCATGCTACTCTGAAATATTTCTGGTCCTACAGATTTGTTTTGAGTATTTAATACATGAGGCTGGACCTTTGCTGGTTAATTTATCAGCCACATCACACAATATTGTCTCTGTTTCTCTCTGGAATGAGCATAATTCTTCAAATTGCATATCTGCTGGGAATACAGTGTTTCTGAATTCACAGTTTGTATTCTACGAGTATACTGTAATATTCATTTAACATTAATTTTCCATGAATGTTTCATGTACCTTGTACTGGTTAATAACATGAAGAGACTTTATGTATCCAAAACACTTCTTGTGGTGTATTCAGGGAAATTTTAAAGCTGTTATTACTATCCTTCATTAGTAGTTTGCAAACAGATCTTTTCAAGTTGCTTCCAAACTCCTCTTTTGGAACCTATTCTGCATCCTTCACAGGTCGCCATAATATGGTTCTGAAAATTTGTACTTAAACTGAAATGTCTTCTGAAAGTTGATGCAAAAAGAGCCTCCTTCCTCTATTTTGTGAAGCACTGGCTCATCTAGGATCAATAATTAGGAGATTATTTGCTTATTCTAACAAAAAAGTAGTGAGACAAATATACCATTGATTTTTTTAATATGAATTCTGTTCTGGCCCTTTCCTGGGAAGACTTCTGTTTTTCTTCCAATATGCTGGCTATGTTCATTTAGGTTCTATATAAAAATATAAACATATATAAAACAACCAATTTCTTCTCTCTGTGTGTCTACATTTAAGATCCATTCCCTATTTTTTTTCTCTCTTTCCCCCTTCCCTTGGAGGAGTTTTTGCCTTTCCTGTGGTCATACCAGTACAAAGGGCTCAAGAAGAGCAGCTTTCCCCTCTGATTAAATTCAAAGAGCAACAGCTGCTGGATATTGGGCTGGCCATGCTGGAAGTGGCTCCCTCTCTATCAGCCCCAGGTACTAGGCAAGAGCCCTGAGACACTGCACACCTGTGGGAAGGAATGGGCTGGACTCCTGCCCTATATGTAACCCCACAACCCCCAGTGATTGTTTTCAGCTATATTCTGAGGGATAGGGGTCTTTTAGGGATACAGCCTTCCAGACACCTGGCTTTGATGGGGCTGCCATCAGCCATCTGAAGCAGCCCTTGTGGCAATGCCATAAGAGCATGTGAGTTAGGCAGATGTGCAGAGTCACTGAAGTACCTGTGGAAATGCACTGTGGGGAGCTGGGCAATCAAAAGTCTTACAGCACTTGCAGGTTTAATCATGATACACATGCTTATAAAGATAATTTCAATAGGGCTGCACATTATTCATTTTTAGGGAAGCCTGGTGGCTGCAGAAATCCTAAATCACAGCATTTGCTTCCTGCTTGATGCTAATTTGGGCCGGTTCCAGCCCATGGAGTTCCTTTTCCATTGTATCATTTAATTACACATTTACCCACACTTCTCAGCTAGTAAGAGCTTTGATATATGGCCTCTTAATCTAATACTGATCTATTAAAAACTACACTCAGTATTTTAAAGTGTTAGACAACAGATGGAATTGACAGTTTTAATAGGTAGCAACTAACATCATCTCCCAATCTACACCTCTGTATTGGATTTCAAGCAACTGATATCACTGTGGACATGTGCAGATATGGAGCTTGCATTTAAAGGCAGAAATTCAATCAATAGCCTGTCTCTCAACAGAGCTTACTAGATTATATCAGTTAGAAGTGACCATCTGGCCTAATCTTGGGAGTTCTGAGATATCATGTAGATCTTTTCCACTAATGTCATTTTTATTTGGTTAACATTAATAAACTGTAGCAAACATTGCAAATCTTGCAATCTGAAGCTGTAACTCAATTTTTGCCTTTTACATGAGACAAGTCAAACATCTGCTTCTCTAGGGGGAACGTGTGTGAGAGCCAGCAAAAGAAAGCTGTGATCGCTCTGAAGATTTTACTGTCTTTCTAGGTGTTGTGAAATGATGGAAAGTGGCAGTCTTTTTTATTTACTAAAAGAAGTGTGTGTTACTAAAGGGTATCCAACAACTAATGCGATTATTTCCATGAATACAAAATATGGAGGGAAATATGTAGATGCATTCTGGGGGGTTAAAGTTTCAGTGCATTCTATGACTGCGATAAAAGAAGAATGTACATTACATATTCATCCACCAGATTTATGCTACAAATGAAGTCTAACTTTTAATCTGGTGCAGTCAATATATATCAAATATCTGTGAAGAGTCGTTTAACGCTGTCACAGCCAGAATGCATAAACTATGAAAAGCGTTTTTTAATACCAGAGTCAAGAACATTCTCTTCTGATTCTTTGCTCCTTTAAATTTAATTTCAAATTCTATTTTGTGTTTGGCTGAACACCAACACTATTAGAAGTTCAGAAATGTTCCGTTCATAAAAATGGAAAATAAATGTCAGTGTCTCGGGTCTAATTATAACTTTGTACTCATAAGTGGCACAATAGTGATTCAATTATGAAAATTATTGTCATTGGATTTTGATCTTGCAAAATAAAAATCGGGAGTGATTTCTAAATGGATGTGATGTAATCAAACCCTTTGAAATTCTGGAGAGAAAAAGAACCTACTCTGCCTCCCTGCAAACAAACTCTGAAATACAGACAAGTCCCTTAAATCACTAAAATAATAGTAAAGGGTAGAACTTCAGAGTTTTTATTGTAAAAATATTTCAATACAGGGATGAAAATAGAATCTGAAGAAACTGCACAATCATGGAATTGTACTCCTTACAAGTTAAATACTCTTTTGTTTTTTTTTTTTTTGGAAGAACAAAATTTTGATAAAATGTGCCCTTGGAATATCTTGGATGCAACATTTTATTTTTTGAAATTTAAAAAAAAATTTATTTTCCTGTTGCTTGGTAAAAGCCAAAAACCTAAAGTAGATTTCAGTTCCTGGATTTTTTTTTCTTTGACAGCCTTCCCTCTAAAAAATTCTTATTCAAAGTATATAAAAAATATTGTTTCTTTCAAAATGCATCACAGGCAATGTTAACATTCTCAGCCAGATCTAACAAGGGAATGGAGTTTTGCATAGCAAAGAGAGTCCTGAGACATCTTTTCATTTTTTGCTACCAGTGAATCCAGCAGAATCCTGAAATTGACTCTGGCTGGCTCTGCTCTTCAGTGGAGGTACAAATTTTGCAGTGTTTATTTACAAGAAAACTGCTGAATACTTTTTCAGGAAGAAACCCCTACATTTACTCACTCGTAGTAGTTTACTGAATAGGAGCAGAACACAGCCAGTGGCTCTTCCCACTCTAGCAGGCTATGCACATATATTACTTTTTTAAACTTTCTCTTTCTCACTGTAGTTAATAAATCAGGATGCAGATGAGAGATTCATAGTTAATTTTCAGTAGCTAGCACAGCATGTCTCAGCCTATAAAGTCCTGGAAGTCATGGGCTGTGAATTCCTTGATACTGACAAGCCAAACAGCTTAGAAATTATAATTATAAGTTACAAGTGTCTTAAGGGTTGTTCTTCTGACATAAAACTAATTTCATGTTTTTATTCATAATGTGAAATAGACGAGAGGATGGGGCCTTATTCAGATTGAGCTCTCAGAGATATCACAGGCTCTGTGTCCTGATTATAATGGGAAAAGACCACTTACTTCATTCCTTGCAGCTAGTTGACTCTTTCTGTGTGCTTTTTTTTTGACAACCAGGCTAACAGAAAAAGTGGGATTTCTTTCACTTTTCATTCTAGCTTTGTTTGTAGGATATCTACTGGTGACTATTGTTTTTTCCTTAATTGTAGTCATACCAGAGTGTTTCAGGTTCTCTCCTGGTGGACTGGGTCTAGCTTGACACCTCCTTTTAAGGGAGTGATGAGTGGCACTGTGATTCCCTGAACAGAGGAATGGGGAGAGCTGGAAGAAGCCACAGAGAAAGCATCTTTAGAGGGTGAGAAGAGTTCCTGTCACCCTAAAAGAAAGCATAATATTCTAGGGACAACAGCTCACCACCCAAAATTTGTCTTGGTCTTCGAAGGCTGCAGGTATTTGAGGGGCATGCTGTGTATGTTCTGGCACCCCAAAGCTCATTCCAGTTGTGTCCCCAAAGCCAAAACCAGTCACATTTGGCACACATGCTGGCATTGGCAGCTCATAGGAGGCCCAGGGTGAACCAAAGCACAAGTATGGGGCTAAAGGTGAATCCTTTCACAAATCTCTGTATAGAAGAAAACATGTCAAGCTGGATGGAGGAAGGCAGGCCAAGGGCTATAGGACACTAGTGAGAGAGAATGGGTTTCTATTTGTGAGTGAACCCTCCTTCCCTGCCTCAGGAAACAGATTTGGCTCGTGTTAACTGCTGGGGATTAGGAGTTGCTCTGCTGCAGTAGTGGAGCTGTGCTGGCCTTTAGGTGCTTAAAGGAGCTGTGGTAGTTTCAATCTCACTTTTGTACATGCAACTGAGGATCTGCATTCATTAGAAGTCCAGTAATTCCCACATGGACATGCAATGTCAGCATTGGTAAATTCAGATATTGAACAGGTAATATAATTTCAGCTAGGATAGGTGAAGTTCCTCACATCCCTGACAGAAAATTCCATGCATTTATACTTGATGAATTCAGATCTTTCTTCAAAGAAATTTAGAGTAGGAACTATCTCACAAGGATGTTGTGGGGTTATGCAGAGAGAAAATTAGAAAGGCTAAAGCCCAACTAGAACTTAATCTGCCTACTGCTGTAAAAGACAAAAAAAAAAAAAAAGTTTTTACAAATAAGTCAGTAACAAAAGGTCAAGATTCCAACATATGAGCAGCAAAGAAGGGACTCCATGTACTCATTGGATTTCTCGTGCTGTGAGGTTAGTGGGAAATTTAATTTTTCATACAGCCTCAACTTGCTTGAAGAATAGAAATATTTTTTTTTTCTTTCATCTTTCAGCATGGAATAGGAGTTTAAAGAACCTCATCACAGTTTTTGCAGTCATCCAAGATTAATTTAAAGAGGACCTCTGGACATGGATTTTTATGACTTAAGGTCTCCACCATAGAAATATAGAGAATTGTACAAAGTTATCTGCAATTTACTTGTGTATGGTGCTGAACCAAGGCGTGACTGAACTGGATGCTACGTTCATCTCTTTGGGCAAGAAATATTTGGAATACCTCTCTTGACATCTGTTTATGCTGTCCCTTTATATTGCCTATTATTATTATTATTATTATTATTACAATTATTATTATCACTATTATTATATAATAAATTATTATCAGTTAGAAAATTGTTACTTTATAACACCATTAAAAGTTTTTCATTGTCTTGGGTGGTCTTCTGTGTTACCTTTCACTTTGTTTTTCATTTTGGTCAGGTTTCTCTTGTCCTTGTGAGACTCACTTGGATTAGACTGTGATGCATGTCTTGCTGGGCTGAGCCAGATTGTGGATGATAAATACCAAAGAAAAACAACCTGCAGCTGCTGGAAAATCTACTGCAACCTCTGCTATTGCAAAGACAAAACCCTAGAAGGTCAACTGATAGAATGGTTTCCACAATATTCAGAAGGAAGATTTCTGTAAGGGAAATGAAAATCAATTGCAGAAGGTGTTTGAAAGGTGAGATTTGGTTAATTTATTGCATAGAGAGATCAGCTGGAATTAGTTTTTGCTCGCAGCAACTTGCTTTTGTATCCTGGACTGCTGGTCCTTTCTGGGCCTATTTGCATTAATATATCTAGAACTTCTGCTTAATAATAACAACAGGCAAAATTTTTCTAGGAAGCTTATACTGATCCCTACCTCCTTGGAGGATATATTTTAAAAATATAAAATAATTATTCTCATTATTTAAATTCTAAGAGAGATAAAAGTGGTTTTTTAAAAAGAATGTACCAAGTTGATAGACAAAATTAATTTAATTTAATTATATTCATGGCTTACATGATTTTTGAAAAGAAAAGTGAAGAAGGAAAAGGAAAGTAAAGAAGGAAAGGGGAAGGGGAAAATTAAAAAAGGGAAAAGAGAAAAGGAGAGAGGAAGTTTAAGATTTCCTTACAGGGAACGTATCTCAAAAGGGAAAAAAAACGCAACGCTAGTTCCTGGGTCTAACTCCTTTAGTCTGAAGCAGTGAGGCTGGAAAAAAAATCAGGTGCAAGCTGGGAACACAGGTGACTGTATTGCATGGAGTGAGATAATTGTGAAAGAAAAATGTTACACAGAGGGAAATGGAAGTGGAAAAAGAGAGGACATGACAGGAAGGATCTGCAATAGTGTGAGGAAGAGAGGGAAACAAAGGACGAGAAGTGTCTGATGACAGACTGCAGTTTTGAAAACCTTATAATTAAGAAATTTGTTGATGAGTTCAGGCACCAAATGAAAGACTGATCTTCACCTTAAAATCACCACCACCTCTCTAGGATGTCCCAAAATACATACAGAGGTGTGTTTAAGTTCTTTGGTTATACTCAGCCCAATCTGATTCCACTAAGGTGGAATTTAACATTCCCCATAATAATGTGCCTGACAGTTCAACTTGATATATATGAATGAAACAAGTCTCCACTATTAATAAATGTTCAAAGTGTAGGATTTTTGGTGGAGAGCAAGGAAAAATATACACTGTATAGCATTAATTGCATATCTCTCAAGCATGAAATTCTGATATATTATGACTTTTAAAAAATATATGACAATAATATATTGCATATATTTCAGAAGAAAATTATGTCTTTACCTTGAAAATCTACTTTCTCTGGCAAGCTGATATAATCATTTTAGTGAAGGACGAGCACTGCAGAGAGAAAACCTGCAAGTATTTGAAGGTTAGAAGCAATGAACAAAAGGCTGAGGGTTTACTTTGCATGCAAATAAGTAATTCATCACAAATCCATAAACCAATTAGTAATGAACTAATGATATTGCTTAACAACTGTATTTTTGATTAACATATAAATAATTTAGGTGAGCATTTCTTTGGTCATGCCAGTTTCTGCTATTATTTACTAGCCTTGTCATGGCTGCTCTTAGATCACATGCCCCTTATAAAACATTTCCCAATCTATTGCAAGGACCAGTTTGTTTTAATGCGCTCAGTTAACACTGCTGGAGCTATTAACAAGCTTATTAGCATAATCCATCGTGATATATCATTGTATAAAAGTTCAGCTCCACAACTGAATGGGACTGGGAAATGGCTTTGAGGATTTTATGATACAATAACTATCCATTTGATAAGCAATTAAAAAGATACTCTGAGACACTAAGAGTGAAGACAATGACAACACGAGGGAAAGAGGAGGGGTTTGAGAGTAGAAGCTGCTGCCTGGTGTAGGAACCATGTGAGTTGTGTTGCTCCTGCTCCTTAGCCAGAAATTGCACACTGCTGCTGGGCTCTAAAGCTCCACTAACAAGTTGGGTCTGACTTTGCCTTTTTATGCAAAGGAAAAAAGAACAAAGCAGTTTAATGTTCAATATCTTCTGCTATCTCACCCATGATCAATTTCTTGACCTCTCAAAAGAACATTTTAATACACAGCTGAACATCTGATTTTATGTTGTCTCTTTGCTTCTCCTAAATTTCAAGTTCCTTTTCTTGTTTGCATTACCCTTAGTGAACTTCTGCAGAAAGAAACAGAATAAAGTTACTGAACACATTCCAGACATGATTGTTCAAGACTCACTTTGTATAATATGGCTGTATTGAGCTTTTGAAAATGAACATTCAATGAAAATGGTAGTATCTTTATTGTAAAAATAGTAGCTTTTCGAGATAGTGTTACTTTCTCTGGTATTCAACAGCTCTGATATGCTGGTACTTTGTTCAGATCAGTTCTGATTCTCCAGGGATTATTTGACCAAAATGCCCATTGTCCATATAATAAGAAATATTCATGATATCGTTCACCTAACACGGAATTTTTTTACTAGGTTATTTCAATATCTTACATCCATTATTTTTTCTTCCTCCTGATAAGGAATTGAAGGAAAAGCTGGAGTTTCTGAAGGCAGCATGATCTACTCTTTTTGCACAGAAAATGGAGATTTAGTTTCCAGTCTTACTATTATTGCCATTTTCTTACACCAGTTTTTTAAGACTGGGTTTTCCTTTGTTAAAGCGTGTCAAAATATAAAGCTTTACAGAATATTTTAGTATTTTTGCATGAAAAGCATTTGCATCTTTAATGAAAGGTTTTACATGGAATGTGATATCTAGGGATATAAGTATTAAATAACTTTTCTGAAATCCCAAATAAAGTTGCTTTAAGAGGGGAGCATTATATTTTTTACTGTTTGAAATTTGATATATTTTTAAATAATCTTAAGAGTTGTAAGACAACAGAAAGCATACCCAGACTGAACCATCTCCTGCTTAATAATTGTCTCTGCAAACAGAATTTTTGAAGGTAGACCATGAGAAGGAGTCCAGTATCCTTGGGAAAGCAGAGGGGCTCACACCCACTGCAGTCTTGTGACCAACCACATTTAGAAGCTACCTCAGAATAGGAAGGACAAGAGCTTATTTTGGTATTTTCTTTGAAGTCACCTTCCTATTTTAAAGATTTTTGTGGTTGAAAGTCTAAATTCTGGGGAATTAAAATTTAAACTAGAAACTGGCATGCTTTTAGTGAAATGTGGCTATATTTTTGTTGTCTAAAGTACAAACACTAGAAGAAAATGTTCTTGCTGTTCAGGTGTGATAATCAGGCACATTTCCTCAGAGGAAGGCAAAACTAATTGTGGTAGATGGAATAGTGTTTTGCATTTAATGAATGTAGAGAACACTCAAGGAAAAAAGTCCAACAGGTAATGCAATGCTTCCCTTTCTGATGAGGGTGGTCGAAGTTGCTGAAGTAAAGCAGAATTAGCTGAATCTTTTCCAAGTTTTGGTTATTGATAGGCCCTGGGAGAGCTTCTTAGAGTTGTTCAGATGTTGTTGGGGAAGAGCTGGCCTGAGACTGCCCTGCTTGCATTGTCTTGCACCACTTTTGCATCATCTGAGAATTAGGAAAGCACAACGGTGAACTGAAGCCACCTTTGTCTGCTATCTTGAAGTCTGGCATCCTCTGAGCCTCCCTGAAACCTGAAGACTCAGGCCTTATATATCTATTTGTTTGCCAAGAGATTGGATGATATATAGGGTGTCATCATTTTAGAGTGGGTTCAGACTCAAAACTGTGGGTTTCATTTGAGTGCGATGTGAAGCATCGTGTACCTCTGGCCAAGGAACTGCAGCTCATTTAATAGATAAATTGAGATGAGAAAAATGGCACAATTTAAATATCAGCTATCAACAGCAACAGGGGAGGGGGAGAGATAGAAAGAGAGAGAGAAGGAGTCCAGCTTCTTTTATTACAGCCTTAGTGCTTCAACAACAGGTAGCAGTATTACATATTCCCTTTCCACTTTAAAGCTTTGGTAATTTCCTTCCTCGTGTCGGGGCGATTTTATTCATTGTTTCCTTGCAGCAGTGATTGATGTTCTGAGCTGCTAATCTCTCTGAGTGATAACTATTTTCATGTAAGTCCATGAGTCTATGACACAGGCTGCTCGGCCAGGGCTACTGCTGACTACTTATTTTGTGCCTCATTTACATTTCAATCTTGGCCTCATGAATGTAAAACCTAGGCTGCAAATTAATAACAGGAAGAATATTAGACCGCTCCAGAGTGGGGGAACAATGCAAATCCACCAGAGCACAAGGCTTTACCATTGTGTTCCGGGAGGGACTCATTTATTGGCCGGCAGTGAATGACATTACAGAGAATGGCATATCCAGAGTGACACAAATTTATTTCTGTCCCCAGCGCTCCAGTATATTTTCATAGAATCAGGGGGCTATTTGTCTAGGGACAATTTAGTTTCCATGAAAAATTTAAATGGTTTCTGTGGAGATAGTGGAGTGAAATTTAATTTGTTTCTCATTTACTACAGCAGGTATGAAAAGGAGAAAAATTGGATGTCTGATGGGCTGAAATTGGTGCTGTCCCTCCCCACTATCCCCAAAAGGCCTGTGGGCCTATATCATAGAGATTGAGCAAGACTACCTCATCCCTCCCCTTAGAGAATGGTAACCTTAAACCAACTTACAGAAAACCTTTGGGGAGGCTGCCAATCACCCTGAAAACAACATTTCCATCGATCCCCTGTCTGTGTGATTTATGGCTTCATTTTACGGTAATTGAGAATTAGTGAGAAGATTAGCAAGGCTCAACACTTCACCTTGATATGCACACTAAGCACCGTAATTTGTCACTAAGGGATGTCGGACACTTTTTTAGTTACACGGGGTTCCCATCTAATTGAATTTGGAGATAACACGGAAATTAATTTGACACAGGAAAATTTTGAATACAGCCATTTCCTCTATTGTAATGCACAATACTGGGCTGCATTCAGGGGCAGCTATATTGATCCTGATCACTTTCAATTGTGGCCAGCTGAAGGATGGAATACACTAAATCTTATTTAAGCTCATATGAAAGCAGTTCATCTGCAGCAATCTGTGGCAGATAAAGAATATTACCTTTCATTTTGTCTGACTGCATCAAGATGAAGTTTTGAAAATTTACTTCTTGCAGCAAATATACCAAATGTCTAAAGTCAACAGTTACAATTCAATTACAGACCAGCTCTTGTGGGCTGTTTACAGGGTAATTTGCTACTTAGGCAGCAAATGAAAATACTAACTATACTCTCCATGCATAGAGAAGTTACAGCACGTGGAGAAGCCCCAAGGAAAGACAAAGAAAAAAGATTCCAAACTTCTCAGCAATTTAAAGCACTGCACATTGGATTAGTCTTGTTATAGCGTGAGTGGTTTCATACACAATCATTTTTTGTTTGTTACTGAGCCATTTTGTAGGAAGTTTATTTTATCTTGGAGGCTTAGTGTCAGAGTCACAAAGAGGGGACACGGTACACACTCTTCATATCTGAGAGACACTCTACCACAGGACTTACCTGCATTTATATTTCTGTATTATTCCAACTTTATTTCCTATAAACCCCTTTTGTGCTGTACTTTATCCTTCAAATAAGGACTTTGATTTCAACAAACTGCTTAGAGAGATTATTTTTGGAGAAAGGTGCTCCCTGCTGAGAATAGTGGAAGATCATCTTGGCCCTTTATGCCAGAGGGTGCATGGTGGCTGGGATATTTATGGACATTCTTTACCAGGCCATCTGGTTGTTCTGTTCATATCTGTTTTAGTGATAATTGGCCTGAGATGAGCTGTAATCAAGATATATTATTCATTACCTATTATTATTGCATGATGGATTTTAATCTGATCATCATTACATCGCTGTTTGGAAAGACTTTTGAAAGGTTTAATTGCAATATTTTAAAGATGTTATTTATGCAGCCCTGTTCTGTAGTCGTGGGAACATACTTAATTCTCTGAGCATTGAGGGCATTCCTCAGTGCAGAGGAATTACAAGACAGTACTTAATGACCAGAGATATGTAGATGGTCAATAGGTCTAACCTAGAGCTCTCAAGATGTGGTCGTACAACTTGGAAGAAAAGCTATGCTGAAAGCATAGCAATGAAAAATGACAAATTCCCTGGAATTACAGATGGCACATGGCATTCGTTATCAGTACTTTTACATCCCTTCAGTACTTCAGTCTCCTGTAGCTATGTTATTTGGTCTCAGGAGTTTATCTGCAGGTAGTATTGTGCAGGAGATTATGAGTATCAGAACTGCAAGAGGTCAAACTGTTAGAAGTAACCTTGCAATTTTTACTCATTTTATTGCTGAAAAAAATTGTTTCTCAAACTAATAAGTTGATGAATCTTATTAACAATGTGCCTACTGTATATGTAATTTTCTTATCACATTTTTATGGGTTTTCAACTATGGAATATTGTTAACATGACTGAAATATCACTACTATAATAAGCTTGAAGGAATTTAGATCATTTTAGACAGGATTTGCTTTAATATTTGGACACCTTCTGGACTATATTAGAGATATAGATTTATCCAACACAATAAAAAATGTATTAACATAACAAAAAACTTAGTAATACAAAAAAAATTCTATATACCTTTTTTTATGTCAAGCTATAGCATCTAGAAAAAAATAGCTTTTTCTTTTTCTCTGAATAGCAAACAGTAAGGTATGATGTTATAGTTGTCTGTGTTTTTTTACTCCAGAGTTTTTTCATTGCCTGCAAGTGTTCTCAATTAAAGGTCTGTCCATTCCAAGACAAATTAGAGAATTTTAATTATTAGGTCACAGTTCCACAGATGTTTATGTCTTTCCTGTTTAGGGCAGAAAAGCTGTAGTCACTTTTTTTTTTCTCTAATGAATAGAAGGGAAGAAAAGGGAGAAGAGAAGAGAAGAGAAGAGAAGAGAAGAGAAGAGAAGAGAAGAGAAGAGAAGAGAAGAGAAGAGAAGAGAAGAGAAGAGAAGAGAAGAGAAGAGAAGAGAAGAGAAGAGCAAAAAGAAGAAGAAATAGAGAGAAAAATAATACGGAAGAGAAAGAAAGAGCTAATGTATGGAAGATTGAAAGTGTGAATGACAAAAAAACAAGCATGAAAGAAAGAAAAGAAAAGATACCAAACCCATGGGGATGACTGCAGTTGAAAATGTACTTGGTATCTGAAGTCATATCACCTTGTGCTTTGATCTTACCAGTTTTCAGAAAACGAGGGTTATGTACAATGGGATTTAAAGCAATTGCACACCGTTCCTTTCAAAATGGCTATCCTCAACATCTTCACCCTGCTTTCACTCTAAGACTGCAAGTGCTTTTATATCAGACACACTGTGGTGTTTGACCATGAACTTCTCTGTGCCTTGATGGTTATAAATCTGTCTGTGGAATCTCAGCATCAGTGAGCATTTTGGTTCTAAGCGTCACCAAACCAAAGGAAAGGGACTTTATCTGCAATTTAGCTCCCTTGAGAAATCTGACACAAGATTTACCCTTAAAATGTGGTGATAGTTCATACTTTTGAAATGCAGCTTTTCAAAGCAATTGCTTAGTGGCCAGAACCTTCCCAGGAAGTAGGATTTCTGATCCTATTTTTCCCTTTCCTGAAGAAATTAAATTTCAAATCACTCACCTTATAATGAGAATGCATACTGGATGTTCTGTGCATGTGTACCAAAACATATTGAATGCATTTTCCCACACCAAGAGAGAGCAAAATAGAGTATTTCTATCACCTGGACTGGAAATGGATCCACAGGTAAGGAGAAAAGGGTTCACTTCTATGTGAAATATTTTTGTTTTCATAGCAGGTTCATTAGTTCCCCAAATAGGGTTTCCAATTTTTATAGCAATTAAGTAGTTTACATATCTTTATCCAGCTTTATGATAGAATTTTAATATTTGAAGCACAGCATGAGTCAACATGGTGATCATCTATTTTGTGTCGAAATCTTCTTCCTTAAAGAAGAGCTGCCTTTGGGAGATACATTCAAAGGCTTTTAAAAAGTGTATTCATAATTGTTCTGCTTATGTTAGTAGGGATGATGACATAAAAACATGCCTTTTCTTTAGAATGGAAGCCGATGAGATTTGCTGTGGTGATTAGATCTCATTCCTTGGAGTTAGGATGGCTGCTAAGAATGGGCTAAAATGTGAGTGAGTGGTGCAGACAGCTCCCTTATCTGACAATTTAAAGTTATATTTTAATCTTGGCCAGTACCACCGAGAAACTTAGAGATAAGGAAAAATACGTTAATTTAAGAGATAATTTAATTAAACCTCCTGGAAGGAGCAGGGCACAGGGATATAACAGCTAAAGCTTACAGTCTTGCTGATGAGGACAAGGGGGAAAACTTTTAAACTAAAGGAGGAAAGATTTAGATTAGATATTAGAAAAAAATTCTTAGAGATAAATGAGGTACAGGAACAGGCTGTGCAGATAAGTTGTGGATGCTCCATCCCTGGAAGCTTTCAAGGCCGGGCTGGATGGGACCCTGTGCAACCTAATCTAGTGAATGGCTTCCCTGCTCATGGTAAGGGGATTTGACTTAGATGATCTTTAAGGTCCCTTCCAAACCAAACCTTTCTATGATTCTTTCTCAGCCAGTGTTTCTTAACTACTGCTTGCTGTTACAGCATTTTGCTGTAGTCTAGTCAAGGAGTGCCATGGCTCCCATGTTGTCTGTTTTCCAGATGAGGTGCAGTTCAGATAAATTATTATGAGTATTCTGATTTGAAAGCCTGATTCTCAACCGTGTTTGTACCTTTCTTGTCTCTATTTTCTCAGCATCACCCAATGGCTTCTAGAGTATGAGACAGAATGAGCTCTCTTGTTCAGGCTCTGGACTATCCAAGTGGCTGTTTTGTGACTATTTGTGATGAAAAAAAGGTAGATCTAGATACCATACTTAATGATTTATAATCCTGCAGGATGTTTTAAAGCTCACCCCAAGCTTCTAATTTAACATATAAGTACAGATTCTGTGCTATTTTGGGGGTTGAATTCAATCCATACGTAGCTAGGCAAAATTCTATCAACATTTTTGAATTGCTGAAGGGCCCACAGTTTTTTCAAGTCTTTCCTAATTGTCAGTGTTTCATCTTGACTGACATTATTCCAATTCTAGAATAAAGTGACCCACTTTGCTATGCTGTTCCTTCGTTCTTTAGGGTTTTGATTACTCAAACTAAAATGGAAGAGGTCAGATTTGTGTCATAATGAAACATGTTGAATGCACTGGTGGAACTGGAAATCTAATAGCCATATTGGTCTTCCAATGACAAGTTCAACTGAACTCAATAAGGCAGTTTTCTTCACTCCCCCTGTTCAATAACGATCCTTCATAAGTTGTGTGTTCTGAGAACACTTTCAGGTTTGCAAATTCTCTCTTGTGCACCAACTATCCTGATTTTCTCCACTTTGAGCACTGAATTTCAACATGACTTAATGTCCCTGTTTACTTGGTGACTTTTAATATTATCTGAGGGAAAACAGGAGAGCAGAACCACCTGGGTCATCCCTTGCCAATGCAAATAGTTCCAGTCCCTGAATTCTGAACAAACTCAGGCCCTTCCTTTACATGTGAAGAAATTTCCTGTTATTAAAAATTAGTCTGCAACACTAAACTAAAGAATGGCAATCTGTGGGTCAGAATGAAAGAGCAAAAGTTGCAGAAGCAGTAAGAAGCAATGATAATTAGAAAAAAGAAAAAAACTAACTTAGCGTGCCTCAGAGCTACAGCACAGCTAATGCAAAAAAGTACATTAAACAGAAGAAATTTGCATAAGATGCTCCTTCAATATAATTATGAAACAGTATATTGTTTATCATCACGACTAGGGCTTTACCTATCTAAGCTAAAACATATGGAAGGGCTGTACTTCTGTAATTACTGCACCTGCCCAGGAGCAAGCACTTCCAGGACAGACATTGTTTTGAAAGTAGAAATGATCTTTTATACTTGAGACAATTTTGTTTCCATCAGTTTCATTCCATTTCTGTAGATCAGACTTCCATGCCTGTCTCAGGCTCCAGCATGGCAAAGACAAAAGTCAGGCCTGGCTTCCTACATACACCTTGTTTCCAACAGGCCATGAACTGGAGAGCCTCAGCCATCCTGGGGAGAAGGAAAGCTGTGATTCTTCAAGGAACCTGCTGTAAAGTGGCTCCTGTCCTTCCCTCCCATGGCTATGGTGCCACTTGCCAGGGAATCACCTTTTTGCTTCTCTATGAAGGGAAGGGAGCAGTAGGAAGGGAACATTCTGAGCAGCCTGTCTGTCCTTCCCTGCTCTTCCAATCTCTGCTGTAGAGAATCTGGGTCAGTTATCTATCAGCTCTACTTGAGAGCAAATGCTAAAAAGAGGACTTGTTTCCCTACAGAGAATTTCTCAGATGAGTGACATATACTTCAAGCAACAGCTCAATTTATTGTGTTTTCAGCACTTTGGATGAAAACAGGAATTAACTTCAAAACCTATCATTAACAAATATTTTTCAATAGGTCTTAAGATGATGCAGACTTGCACAGTGACTCAAGTCTACAAACCACCAAACTTTTATCCCTCATGAGTTGACTTTCAATGCCCCTCAGGCTCAAGCAGATGCTGATGCTTTGTTTCCCTGTGCTCTGCACCCTGAGTTTCTCAGGGACTGTGAAGCAGCCCTGTGCTTGATGGGAGCAGTCAGAGGGGGATGGGGCTGAGCAGCAGGAGGAAGCGTAACTGAGAGACTGATAGAGACATCCTGACAGCTGGAATGGGTCATCAATAGATCCATCATGCCAGTAATTTGCAACAAATTTAACATACATCACTTTAGTCAGGCCACGCTGTATCTGTCTTGTCACAGCATCAGAGTGAATAACACTTAAATCGGGTGTCACCATTGACCTCTCTGACCCTGGAATTGACACTGCTGTTTGAGCTTGGCCTGGCTGGCAGCAGATGTAGGGAAGATTAGTACAAAAGGTGGGGGTGTACTGAAGGAGGACAGAGCATAACAGTGCAGCTTAACCAGGCAAACAAATGGTGTCTCTGGATTTTCTCCCAGTTCCACGTTGCTTGATGAAGAGTTGACATTTGTTTAGACCTTCTTCCAGCATTCTTTAGCCACATTAGCTGTGTATATATTTTTCATTCTGACTGATTCATGAATATACACATGCAATGAAATTTGTAAATTTGTAAAATTGTAGATACAAGCACTAGCGTGGAAACTGAAGTCTATCATGGGGACTAATGAAGTAAAACATAAACAATAGTAAAACTAAATTCTCATCTATGTTTGGAACATGAGACCCAGCCTGAGACATGAATGGATGCTTTGATTCTGCTGCCACTTTCAGCATCTCAGTGCAGACCTAGTCCTTTAGGAAATTATAATGCTTCACAAAAAGTGTGTCTTGGGCAGAGAACAAGAGAGAGCAAGACCCTCATCAAACCCCAGAATCCTGTGATGGCTTGGGACATGTTAAAAAACCTCCTAGATTATGCCATGGAGAGTGAAGAGCCTCCCAGTAAGCACAGCCAGTCCTGGAACTTGGGGGATATTCTCCTGACGTAAAATCTGAAGACTGATTGAACTTGTGAGCAAGGCTCACCAACCAGCTAAACGACATATTTTCATTCATCCAAGAGAAGCTGTTTCCCCCATTTTCAATCTTAATGAATACCTTCCATAGACTTCTATAGCTGTTTCTACAGGCTAGCATGGAAATGACTGCAAACCTGTTAATTCTCCCTGGTGCTAGAAACGAGACACCCTCCACAGCCAGACAGAGTCCACTGAGTCTGCTCAGCATTTACCTTTGAATCAGCACACGATAGAATTACACGATTTGTTTGCTCACCCAAAAGTGGCTTTAGAGCCATTCACCACATGCATGTGCTGGATGCTGGGTGGGCTTTTCCCCTGCAGTCATTCAGCCTTCTAAACAAATATGTGGCTATGGGCTAAATTCTCATTTTTTTTCCTTGATTCATTGTTCTTAAGTGGGTGGCTTTTAATTAGTGGATTTTGAATGGTAATATAAGAAGTTGTCTTTCAGCAGGTAATTGGAAATTGCAAAATTAATGCAAATTAATTAATATGTATTTTGCATTACCAATACAAAATTAATATGTATATGACATATATAATAGTTTGTCCTTTTTTTCTCACACTCTGCTTGATATTTGATATCTTGGTTAAACTGATTTATCACATCACTAAATATCCCTCAACTGGAAGAACAAGGAGCTCTTTGGTTATCCTGTATGTCCTACAATGTTCATATTTAATGACTGAACGTGGAAATGTATAAAAAGTGACAGAAATAATAAGAAAATTATAAAGTATTAGAAAAATTAATGCTTTAAGCAAGGAAAACAATTTTTATCTATTTTTACATTATAGTTTCTTTTAGAAAAGATTGGTAGTAAAGCAGAAGGCATTCTCCAGTAAGTCATCTGGAATTTTAATCAGATTCTACTTGTATTTCTTGGTCTCTGAATGTGAAGCTGGCACCCACTGACACACTGTGAGCACTTCCCCTCTCCATCTCAGGACTAGGACTGGACTTCCAAGGATCTGAGTTAGGCTGTCTTGTTTACAGCAAGGGCTACTGAGGGCAGATTATAACATTATATCTTTAAAAGAAATCGTGTAAAAATTACTTATGTTTGTAGTTTTTTTACAATTAACAACTGAATTGATGTACACTGTGTTTGAATTTCTGTGTTGCTTGGACTGAGAAAGGCACATTTTGCTCGGGGTTCCTGGGATTTGGGAGATGAATGAAAGTGAATTTACCCCAGGAAGGTGAATACCTCTGCCCCATTGTCCTCTGTGAAGGTGCATCTCAGAGGAGCTGTGGTCACACAAATGTGGGCATGAGGCACAAATTCACATACAGCTCATAACCATGCAGAGGAACTGGGCTTAGCCACAATGGGGAGTCAACTTGACTTTTAAATTTATTTTTTTAATAGTGATCTGTTTGCATTCTACTCTAAACAGTTTCTTCCACCACTATTTTTGATGTGAAAGGAGGAAGGAAAAGAATGTGTTTGACAGATGACCTTTGATGTGTATGTGTAGTGGCTTTGGGGTTTGCTAGTGGATCCAGCAAAGAGTCATGCTATGGATCTGAAGGACAGTTTGAAGCTTTCTCTGGACTCTGGGCAGCCCTTGGGTGTATGTAGCAGCTATTCAGGGTAGGAGGTAAGAGGCAGACAGCACAGGTGCTGCCTGTATGGTCCCCTTGGTGCCATCAGCTGCAGTAACCAGCCCAATTTACCTGTGAGAGCTCTTCGGCTCTTCAGTGATTTTTTTCTGACCATCACCATATTTCTATTACTAGGGGAAGATATTTGTTAAATTAGCTGTGAATACCCATGTTTGGAATATATGAGCATATAGATTTCTTTGTTCTCCAAGGGACACCAATTTTAGGCTAAACATTTAAAATTCAAGTATAGGAATACAGCCCAGAGCATCTCATGAAATTTGGAATTTATTTACTTTATAGCATCATTTTCCCTTTGGTCCAGTGTCCTTTTCTGGAATAAAAATTCATGTAATAGGTTATGAGTTCTTCTCAAAGATGAACCACTCCACCACTAGGCTTTCTGGTTATTGTGCACAGGGGCAAGATGAAAGTGACAGTATGAAACATTTTCATTCCAGTCCCAGTAACATACTCATATATTACATACATATGAATACTCAGTACATCAAGGAAACTATTCACTTTTGGAGGGAATATCTGTGTGGCTGTGCTTTTTTTCAAATGTGTTACTTAGTAGAAAGATGTTAAAATAGATAATCCAATTCTTGTTGTAGCTCAACTCTTCTGGCCTAATGTGGATAGAAGAGAGAACTAAGGTGTTAATAGCATTGTAGAATCATGCCTTCCACTAGACCAGGTAGCTCAGAGCCCCATCAAATCTGGCCTTTAACACTTCCAGGGATGGGACACCCACAGCCTTTCTGGGAAACCTTTTCCAATGCCTCAACACCTTCATGGAAAAGAAAGTTTCCCCTATATCTCATCTAAACCTACCCTCTCTCAGTTCAATATCCCTTGTATCAATACATGCCCTTGTAAGAAGTGCCTCTCCAGCTTTTATGTAATCCCCTTTAGGTACCAGAAGGTGGCTATGTCATCTCCCTGGAGCCTTCTCCAGTCTGAAGAACTCCAGCTCCCTCAGCCTGTCTTCACAGCAGAGGTGTTCCAGCCATCTGATCATCTTTGCAACACTCCTGGGCTTACTCCAACAGGTCTGCCACCTTCTTCGGTCTGGTAGGTGTTAATACCCACATTCTTTACTGTTTTCACAGGAAATTAAACTGAAAAGTTACAAAGGGGAATGATACTGAAACATTGCGTGGAGAACCATGCAACTGTGGCTACACCTCATTCCATTCTCAAAATAGTTTACAGATCATTTTTTGGCACTGAATTCACTCCCATGAGGTAATTGCATCCTTTATTTTCACACTTTAAAAATAAAACAGCTTGGGACTCTATCCCAGCCTCTTCCTCTGCCTTCTCCCTTACCAAAACAGAGCCACAGCCCTCTTCCTGAGAGGGAAACCTGAGATTTTTAGCAGCAGTACTTGGCAGAAAAGGAAGCCAGCTTCACTTTCTCAAATGCATTTTGTGGTAATGCTCTTGGTAATGCCATATGCATACCTGTAAGGGAGACAGCTCATGTGGAGAAGCACTTTTCCTCTGAAACCTTGCACTCCAGAATCTCTCCTCTCCTCTCCTCCTCTCCTCTCCTCTCCTCTCCTCCCTCCTCTCCTCTCCTCTCACCTCTCCTCTCCTCTCCTCCTCCTCCTCTCCCTCCTCTCTCTCCTCTCCTCTCCTCTCCTCTCCTCTCCTCTCCTCTCCTCTCCTCTCCTCTCCTCTCCTCTCCTCTCCTCTCCTCTCCTCTCCTCTCCTCTCCTCCCTCTCCTCTCCTCTCTCCTCTCCTCTCCTCCTCTCCTCTCCTCTCCTCTCCTCTCTCCTCTCCTCTCCTCATCCTCCTTCCTCTCCTCTCCTCTCCTCTCCTCTCCTCTCCTCTCCTCTCCTCTCCTCCTCCTCTCCTCTCCTCTCCTCTCCCCTCTCCTCTCCTCTCCTCTCCTCTCCTCTCCTCTCCTCTCTCCTCCTCTCCTCTCCTCTATCCTCTCCTCTCCTCGCTACTCCTCTCCTCTCCTCTCTCTCCTCCTCTCCTCTCCTCTCCTCACCTCTCCTCTCCTCTCCTCTCCTCTCCTCTCCTCTCCTCTCCTCTCCTCTCCTCTTTGCTCTTTTCTGCCATGAGGACAAAAAGATGGCAGTAAAATACTCACTTGGTCCAGATTTATATGCCTGTTTGAGCCTAAAATTAAAATATTCATAAATAATTCTCTCTTGTCAAAGTCATAGACTTTATGCTTCAATTTTCAAGAGTTTTAAATTTGAAGTTGTTGACCTTGCTGTTTAATCCCTGATTTATACTGACATGGTTAAATCTCTGGCTATAGTGAATTCTACCATATTAAAAAAAAAGTAAAGGTGTACCAAAACTCTTTCCCAATAATAAGTTTTATTAGGTACATCAGGTGTTACTGTAGCATAGATATACAGTGTAGGTACATTGCAAACAGCATCTTATAGTATCAGACAAAGAGAACCTTTTACAAACCCCATGTCTCTAATTTCATTTAGAAAATTAGATACTAAGAATTTTGCATAAGATAACTGTATTACTGGGATGCAATTTGGCCCAGGTTTCTAGCTTTAGTGCATGTGGCTCCTTAATAAAAAGTGTCAGTTAAAATGAAAATACAGCTTGGGTAATTAAATTTAATTGGATCTTGTCACTTTAAATCCTCTTCGTTTTTGAGTGTTTCTACAGAATTGCAGCTTCTGGTTTGCTAATTTCTTTATTGCAAGCTGTGCTCTGAACCTGACTGTCCTATAATAAAGTGGGACCTTGTTTTTGTAGAGGGCTTTGAACCATGACTGTAATAACAAACAAAAGGAGGGTGGGAGCTGATTTATTGCCAAAAGAAAATCTCTCCTTTATTTCTTACATCTTCAGATGGTGAAAGATCATGGTTCTGATTTTATTAACTCTTTAATTTTCTTGCCAGTTGATCACCATTTTGCACAAGCTCTCGTGTATTATGGTATGATGCTATGCCTGTGACAGGTAGCAGCAGCAATTATCATACTTTTTTATATTGGAGCTGTTTGGGCAAGCAATAGGGATTAGGAGAATTGCAGTATTATTCATATGTAGGTGAAGCAGGGTGCAGGCAGTGACAATGCAAATGATGTGTAGTGCCTGCCAATAGCCACTGTGCAGATTCACAGGGATCACCTTCTCAGGGGTGAGAGGTAATTCAGTTTTGTTATTACACATTGCACATGCACAGCATCCAAAGGCTAGGAAGATTTAAGTGAAGGTGATGAAGAAAAAAAAAAATTTGCCATACTGACAGACACATCATAAAAACGATGTCTGTCACAAATTATTCAACTGCTGATGTCCGTATTTCAAATTAAAGTTGAATGAATTTGTACACTCGGGTTTTATGTGTGAAATGCAGTATCTCAACATCCTTGATTAGAACACAGGTCACTTAACGCTGACATTTCAGAACATTAAAGATGTGAGACTGTCCTTCCCAGCACAGTAGTGGTCCCCTGATCCTCTGCTAAAGCATATGGATATGATGTAATTACATTTTGCAAAGTGCTGGCGACACAAGTTTTTCAAACTGCCATGCCAGTGTAGTCTCTACTGTTCATAACCTTTTCCAGAGGTGTGCCTCACATCTCACCAATACTCCTGGGATAAAATCTCTGCAGCCAGACACAGAAGGATCTGTTCATTTGCCCACCCATGGGTGACCATGGTATTTGAGGAGCCTGAGGGTATGAGATTCCTGCACATGAATGAGATTCAGAGCTGAGATGAGGATCTGACTTCACATTTTGGTGTCTACATGGAAAACATGTTCTTAAATGTGTATTTTAACTAAAGAAGCTTCAGCATTTTGTTCATATGTCCACACCCAATCATCTAGTGGCAGCTGGGATGTCCCAGTTTACCCCAGCTGACTGCTACCTGCTGGTCTAGAAGGGAATAAGGACCCCATGTCCCTGTTGTATATCTATTACATCTGTTTTGGTAATCCAGGAGAGTTCAGTAGCACTAGTTACCTACCTATGTTTAAGCAACTAATCTAGACCTAGAGATCCTATAGCTCCCTTGGGCTATAAAGGGAGCTCACACACAGTGAGCTGGGAGTGGACATCTAAATTTAAGTATCTATAGTTTGAAGCTGTACAACAACTCTTTTCAGACCAGCTTCTCATTCAGGTAAAGCTCACACCTACCCTAGGAGCATCCTGGGAACACCTGGAGCTTGGACACACACCTCTTCACATATCCAGTCTGCCTCTCTGCTGTGTAGTGACCAGCTTGCTCCCCTGAGCAGCACCTGGTTGGGGCTCATGCTCCCTCACTCCTTTCTCACTCATCTGCTGCTTGTGCCCCAGGTAAGGCACCTTGTAGCAGCCTTTCACCTTCCCAGAGAGGTGACACTCTCCTTGTATGGCTGCATTAGGACATGAGAGCTGAAGGATGCAACTGGAGGCAGGGACAACTCACCCTCTCTGAAATAGGTGGCTATCACCACCTTTAGATCTTATTTTTCCATCCATTAGAGTGGAACCTGGGTGGCCACTTAGTAGAATTAATCTAAATTTTAGATTTCTAGTTTGATGGAACTAAGATGAGGGTGCATTTCATATCATCTGTGTTTCTATATCTTATCAATGGAGCCACAGAATTTCTATCTCCTTAAAGTGGTACAGTTAGATCAAGGCAGTAATAAAACACCCCAGTACTTAATAACAGGGGTTAGACTCACTATAAAAAAATGTCCTGGCTTGCTATCACTGAAAATAGTGTCCAAACATCACATCACTCTCCAAGAAGTCATAATAAATTATTTCACACCACTGTCTGGATTTTTACAGTGTTTTATAATGTTGTTAAGGAAGCACATAAGTAAAGACAGTCTTGTTTTCACGTGTACTTTTTTTCATCACTTTTTTAAGGGCTTCTGTAAAGCAATCCACTACAAAGATCTATTTAATGAGGTTGAATGCTTTATTTATCCATAGAATGGATGAATGGATGGACAAAAGTAATTTATTATTTCTTACAACCACCACTTAACCAGCATGATTCACCAGGCTGTAGTAAGTCTACTAGTAAGTGTGGCTACTGTTTTTATTGTCACAGTTGGGCCTTCAGATCCAGACCGAAATTGCAATTCATTTTGCAGTTGAAATATCATGTTTTAACTTATAAGAATGACAGATGCAAGAAATGGTTCTCATGTTTGGTGTATGATATCAGACACAGAGAATGGACAGTACAAGCACGTTTTGTGTTATTGGCTTTCTTTTTTTTTTCCCCTTGATTTTCAACATATTGAATCATTCACAATGGCATGGCATTTAAAAAATATTCAAGTTTCTGAGGCAAATACTGGTAAGGGATTAATTTGTGCAATTTTACTTTCTCTCCTGCCAAAAAGAGACAGAAACATGAATTCCAATTAACTTTCATCAGGTTCTAAACTCCAAGTGTATTTGGTACTGCTTGGAAAGTGCTATCTTATATTTTTAAACTTTGGAAAACATTTCAGCTAGCTCCACTTCCCTTTCTCATGTAATAAATTTTATCAGACTTCACTGACACTTGCTGGGTATCTGTTTCACCTTGTTTATGGTTGAATATTTATTCTTTATTGAAACTAACAAATTAGCCCCTAAAAAAGGGAAAAATACTGTAACCTATAATCAGAAGCGTGGCTATACAGATTAATCTGCATTAACAGCTACAGTACAAGAATTAGTGCTGTGTGATTAATTTACCTGTTTTAGTGAGCAATGCCTATTTTTTTGTAGTGATAAATGGCTCCTTAAGAATGTATGATTACAAATTTACAGATTGTTTTTGAGGCTGTATCTTTACCTCTTTGATTTTTAAGGGTTTACAACAATCTGCTGCTGGATTTTTCCAACATAGTGAGAGCAATTACTTTAAATTTATGGTTGATTTCCCATTCTTTTGTCCTAAATTAGAAACCATCTGAAAGACAGTTTAAAAATCATGATAACAAATCTTACTCGACCTCTTCATCATCATACTTTAATGCACACTCTTAAATGAGTATTTTTAGTATCTGATTGTTCAGCACTTGCATGCATTATCGTGAAACATTCAATTTCAGGAAAAGTCTCTGTTGGGAGTAGGGGGAACTCAATATATATATGCAAGAGATTATGCAATGCTCTGTTTGAGATCTCAGGGGACACTTGGTGACCCAGGTGTTTCCTTCTGCCTTATGTTTTCATTTGGGCAAGCATCCTCTTTTGGGTCCAGCAATGCTGGATGTTACTATTTGTATAGCTTTTACCACTGGTTTTCTGTAGAACAGCTTCTGGCTTCTGCCAGGCAGGAATTCATGTGACAATCCACATTTTGCTGCAGGTTGTGTTTGCTTGAACAGAAGGTTGTAGCATTTATAAGCTAATCCCAATGATCTTGCCTGCAGTGAGTGAGGGAGAGCAAGTGGAAGTGCTGGAAGTGCTAACCATTGTCAGGATGGCTGAAATGAGTGACCACCAGCACTCTTCCCCCCCTGAACACTACTTTTTTAAACTTTTGAATTAAAATAATTAAATCCCATTCATGTAATTAGTGCCACTGGCTTCTAGGTAGTAGTGGGACTACTACCACCTGTGAGAGTATCACTTAAAGGGTCCTAGAGTTTTCTTTCAAAAAGTTTCACAAGCTTGAGAGAAACTAGCTCAGGTACTGTTTACCTCCTGACCCCCCTGATAGCCCTGATAATGGTAGAAAGAGTCTTCCTGCAGGATCCCAATGCTCTATGGCAGTACAGAGTAAATTTGCTGTACTGCTCCCACAGGCACACCCATTTTCACAGGTTGAAAGTGTACGTAGCAGCCTCAATGCCAGCACAACCCTGCTGCTGGCTGTGTAATATTACCCAGAACTGAGAACTGTACTTGAATAGCTCATGATCTGCACAGGTGCTACAGGTTGTTCCTCACTTTGTGAGCCAACACAAAAGCAAACTCTGTACCTGTTTTTCTTGGATCACCTAAAGGCAAACATCACTATGTCCCACCAGCAATTCCCTGAGTCAGCTTGTTTGTTATTCTTTATCAAGGTTGAATCCAGTGGCAGCTGCCAAATGCAACTGGCAGGATGCACTTGCTGCATGCCAAAAGGACTAAGTGTCTGCTATGCTCTATTGATATGGCTGGTGAAGGCATGGAACCCAGCTGGTTCTGCACCTCATATCAGTGTGCTTGGAAAGGGTCATTTTGCATGGCAAACATATTACTTTAATCTTACCCTCTATCCAAGGGGAAAAAAAACCTTCTATCCTTTTAGGACCATGATTATGGAGTTTGGTCTCTGTCATGCAGCAGTTTATGCAATTACTGTGTGTGCCCCTCTTTCTTTATATGTCTGTCTCCTTAATAACTTTGGAAGCTCTAGCCAATATCAGTCATAGTTAGCAGGAGGTAAAAGATCTGAGATATATTAATTTCCTCGAAGTTTGAATAAAATAACTATATACAGGAGAAAAACCTCAGAGACCACTGAGACAAAAACTCAGTTCTTAGACACCAGACTCTGATCAAAAAAGCAATATTGGGAACATTCCAGCTGTAGGAAAAATTCCAGTCAGTCTTTGCCCTTTGTAGCCAACTAACAGATCCATTGTTTCACAAATCTACAAGAATCTAGACTCTATTATCTGTGTTGTTCACCAAATTATATCTTTCTGCATTACCTATCCACCAAAGAAACTTGTGTGTAAGTCACAAATGATGACCATATGTACTTTTGCAACCTATTTTCTCTAAAAAAACCCCAGCTTTACTGGGTGTATTTTTGCACATTGGATGCCTCTTTTTGCTGTCTTCTTCTCCATCTAACCAGCTAAAAGACATTGGTTGGCTTAATGACCTCGTGGTCAGCCACCTGGAGTAATTTCACAGGTCTGTGTTTCTTTCCTGGCCCAACAGGGTCATGTCAAGGAGTATTACAGATGAAGTGCATAAAGAGAGACAGGTCCATGCAACTCTCAAGTGGCCAAGAAAACTCAGAAACCAAGACCAGTGTTCTTCCTTTGACCATAAACTCAAAGACTGGTAACAAAGAAAATAGATTCCAATGTGGGAATCAGGAGGGTAAGGACAAAACCGTTAAATATAAAGGACATTTTAATGCTGTACAGAATTGACACTATTTTCAAAACAGTTGCAGAACATGGCATAGGGGGTGAGTGCCTTTATGCTTATCTACCTGGATGGAGCTGCACAGACCAGCCCAGCAGCCTCACCTGTGCTGACACAGACCCCAAGTGAAAGCTTGCACCTCCTTGGCTGTGGGTCTGAGTAAAGGACCATGCATTGGCTGAGCCCACCTGAATCTTGTCTGAGCTTCCTGCTCAGATTGTTGGGGCTGCTCATATGAGCTGTACAATTTAGAGGGCATTTCTCAGGGAGGGATTAATCAGATCCCTTTAAAATAAGGCACCGCTAAAGGTTTTGTCCTCTAAGTGACTTGCACCCCTTGATAAGATAATGTACTGGAAATGTATGTCAGTGTGATATTTGGGAATGGATAAATAATGTATGACTCTGGCAAATGAAAGTTTTGAACTAGAGAGGAATCACTGCCATTTTTTAAATAATTTAGGAAGTGCTCATAAAAGAGAAAAATGAGGAAAAAGCCTTTAATAAATGTCACTTATTTGGCATCATAACCTCTTTAGAATGACTGGTATTCTTATGAACTTCATGTGGATATAAATGTACTTAAATGTGGTAGTATCTGCTTTCTTTGCAAAACTTGAAACCATTTCTTACAAGGCAAGAAATTCTCATTGATGTTTAAAATGAAGATGCTCAGTGGGTACTGGAAAATTAATGGCCAGTATTGGCAATGATTATTTGCTCATGCAGAAACACAAGTACTTGCTAATTTACTCAGCAGTTAATAGAATCCATGACAGGACTAAGTGACTTCTCAGTTGTGTGCTTTCTCCTTTGTTCTTTCATTCACACCATACTTGTTCCCATGCCAAAAAGTGACAATGCTGACTAATGTTTTATAGAACAATTCAATATCCTTTGAAATCTCTAACAAAAACTGTTAACATGGGCCAACTCAGATAGTTAAAGAGACTGAAATACTTACATAAAACCCCCACAGAGTTTTGTGTTCCCGAGATAAACCACTTGAATATGGTTTTATAGAAGCTGTTCATCTCTTGCTTTAAACAGGTTCTCTTGGGTGCCTGTTCTTGGTGACTTCGTCCTCCCTCAACACATTTGTTTGCAAGTGACTTTGCAACTGAAAGAGTGTGCAATTTAAGTGTCCGTGGTGGAAACCACACAAGGGGAGTTTACCAGGTCTTCCACAAGATTCTCCTTTAGTTTAGTCTGGTTTAATTTAATTTTGTTTTGTTTGGTTGGTTTATAGTTCTTTTTATTATCAAATCATTGCACTATTTTGGGCCTTTATAATATGATCCATAAAATACAATAGCAGTTTTCCAGACCATCTGATTCAGATTAGCCTACATTATTTTCCCTCCCCTTTTCTGGGAATTTCTGTTTGTATTGTAGTTAGAAATCTTTATGTTTGGTTCACATGGATTTTGCAAATGCAGGATGGGCAAGAAATAGTACATGCACTTTTTTTTCTACACTAATTTTCGTCTTTTAATGCTTGGTGAGGTATTATACAATTATTTCCAAAAATCTTATTTGGATTAAAATCACTCCAGTAGGTGAAATATGTAGGACATCTAATTTTGTTGTTGATGGCACTAGTGGATATCTCTCTGGTTTTTTTTTCCCAGAAATGATTTTTTTTTATGCTGTGTAACTGTTTCACAGTCTTCTTTTTGTTAAGAATATTGAAAGATTGTGATGTGGCTCTTTTTATGTCTTTGACCACAGTCAGGGAAGATTAGAATCCTGGATAAAGCTTGTGAATTAAGGAAATTTTCTCCAAGTGATGGCTGAAGAACTGCTGTGTCTGCCTGGGGTGTCAGTGATCATGGCAGATTAGTGATTTATCTGAGATTTGATGGGATTGCATTTGAATCACCTCACATGAAGGCATCAGGCACAGTTCCCCAGAAATGCTTTTGTAGACTCACATTCAGTCTTGTCTCCCTGTTCAATGCATGTGCACGTTGTTGTAGGAGGTAGATGTCCTGATTGTGGGGTTTACAGTATGCTAAAGACATCTTACTGCAAATCAACATATGAATTGCAGATGCTACTTCTGTCAGATGTCTTAAGCAGTGCCTGGGTGAAACTGGAACATGGGGCAGGAGTTACCTGGCATAATTTTGTCATAATGTACCGCTTGTCTCAAGAAAAACCCCAAACATTATGAATGTGATTAATGGCTTGACATTTTTATTGATGCTTTTTGTAATGTAAATTTGGATATATTGATTAAAGAACTCAGCTTTGATCCAACATCTTTTGAATTCAATAGAAAGATTCCCAATGGTTTAAAAGACTTCCCACTAGTTTAAATAACTACCAAATCCTGTTTAAAACAAATACTATTGATTTCAGTTGCTGTTGTACAGTATCTCCTATATAATTCAAAACCATGTTTGAATGAAGAGTTCCTGTACTGGAAGTTTTTCCAGAATGGTAATGCAATAATTTTGGGATTTAAGAAAGGAGTTGAGGGGTATTGCAAATTTTATGAACATAGAAATAATGACCTAATAAGGGAAAATATTTTTATTTTATACACTATTGATTTAATTCACATGAGTCAGATCATTAGATTTTCTATGACTGATGTCTGAAAGACATTGCATACACTTTTACATATATAAATATTTAGGCATGTACATCTGTGCATATATATGTGTGTGTGCAAATGAAACTTCTAACAATATCAACAATTTAAGTGCATTTCTCCATAAAGCAAACTTACATCTAATCAGTGTTTTGATCCCTGACATTTTATTTATTCCCTTTTTCATTTCATTCAATATAATTCGGTGCAAATGCTGTTGAAGTCAGCAGCCTTCTCCCCAATGCATATAAGTACAAGCATTGTCAGGATGTGGCCTGCTCACTTGAATTTGGTCCTCTTTCCTTTAACATAACCTATCCAGGACTATGCATTCCTTATCTTTCATTTTTCTGAGCAGGAAAGTTCCTTTCTAAAGAAAATAATGAGCAGGTTATGAACACTTTTACTTTAAAATCTCATTAAACACCTCATAACCAAATAATAGAAAAAATGATGTTGCTACACTAATCTAAGTGCATAAATCATCTCCAAAAATATTTTTCATGAATAATATTCATCTTCAAAATTTTTTCCATTTTTTTTCTTTAAGCCTACATACATATATACACATCTATTACTGATGCAGGTAAGCTACAACTCTTTTTGAATGTGAAATTGAACTAGCAGCCTTTGATCTGAACTACAGGCTGATCTGAATTCAAGAAAAGGCTGCTGCTAAGCCACATTCCCATTCAATCCATTAAACCATTCACTTCCATGCTCCTCATCACACTGACTCCTAATTTGACAATGACAAAGAGCTCCACGGTGATTTTAAATTTCATAATTTTAATCTGTCAAGTCTGACATTTAATTAGTGCCCTTCTAACCTGTGCCCGCTCACTTGAAGGTTACTGTTGGTTTTCCTTTAGAAATTTTTCCTCTGGAAGAGTGGATTAATAAATATGTACATAACTGGCAGGGATAAAGACAATACACACACAATGGTCTATTAGTTCCAAATCTAGACAGATGAGGTTAATAATATTTTAAAGTGCTGCTTTATTGTATTAAGAGTGATTAAGCCCTTGGCTCAACCCTGTATGAGTTGTTCATTCAAAACATAAAATATAAGGTCTATTAAGCAAAGTCTAGCGAGAACGGTTACCCAAACCACAGCAGTACTGTGTTCAAAAAGCATACTGCAGGAGTGCAGAATATCTGAGGTATAATTTCATGATTTAGCAAACAAAATGGAACATGCTAGGCTCACTAAACAGACTAATTAGATTTTGATCACCAGTCAGTCACAGAGAACACACCTTATAGACTAAAATCTGGTGCAATTTAATGTTCGGTATTTAGTTTTCTGGAGGAGTGAATTCAAATGTAACTTAGGTCACTTGTTAAAAATGAGTCTACCGTTCTTAGATCAGCCCCACAAGGACTTAAATCCCAATCACAAAAAAATGCCACCATTTGTTAGTGCTAGCAGAGTGGTCAGTCAAAGTCCTGGGGGAACAAACCTCAGCCAAGCTCTCCAGCACCATACGTGGTTGCTGGTCTGTAATGCATGATGTTCATTATATTGTCACTAAATATTGAGCATCTATACCTGAAGATAGGAATAACAGATCATCCTTTCTTAGGGCAGGCATTAGAGAAAGAACAGAGATATCACAAGCCTCCAGTTCTCAGCTGGGTTTCTCCTTTTCTTCATGACACCATAGTGCAAATATTTCAGAAAATAATGAGTCTACATGAATATTATTATTTTATTTACTAAAGAAACAACCACCAAAATGCAGTATCTTATCTGGCAATTCAGACTCCTTCTAGTGCAATTTAACACTATTGAGGCTTCTTTTCTTTTTCCAGAAGACCGAGAAGAAGAAAAAATTAACACACATTTTCTTTGAATACCTCTATTGTCAAAACCAAATTGGATAGAGGTTTATATCTCACTATTTTGCCCAGGTTCCTCTCTCAGAGTAGCCTTGTTATGGTTAAATGTTTCTGAAGTCAAATAAGAGTTGTCAAATTGCCTATGAGCAATCTTTAAAAAATCAAAATGACAGGAAAAATTATTCACTTTTGGCTTTATATAATACATTGATTTAGATGAACAGGTGATATACATCAGTATCTCAGGATTAACCTCTCCCTCTGGGTACGGTTCTTCCATTTTAGCAAGTACAGGAAACATACAATTCTGAAAAAATTTCTGTACATTTCCTGAATTAACATTTTTAGTTAAACAGAAACATAAATGTATAATAAACCCCAGTACATTATGCCTAAATATTTTCAGGGAAAATTTAGGGGAGATCAATGTTGGATTTGAAATGACAGGATAACTGCTGATTCCTGTGGCACAAACATATGACATAAGCCTGGAATTTGCTGCTATCCCTTTCTCACTCTTTTATTTGGCTCACCAGTTCTTTGAGAGCATTGCCAGACTCTACATGCTGTCACTCTCCAATACAAATCTGCATTTTTTTGAGTCTCTCAATTCTGCTCTAGAATGGAAGCATTATTTGGTTTTCAGTAATGCCCTACTGTCCTGCAAGCAAAACACTGGAAGGAGATTAAGAAATATTAGTGAAAATAGACCCAAATCTCCTTGCTAATAATTGCAGATTCCCTTTTCCTAGTAGTCTTAGTAATTTTTTAAGATTTTTATGGGACTTTCCTGAAGAATAAGGTGGCAATGGTATATAATATAGTGATATTCTCTTACTTATTAATGCTTTATCAGGATAAGTCACTGAGATTTTGCATGGGTTTTTTTTTTTTTTGTTTGTTTTTTTTTTTTTTGTTTTTTTTTGTTGCATCTCAGCAGTAAATGGTGCTTTTCTACTGTATTCAGGGATTCAAGCTCAGCTTGAACAAGGCCTTTTTTGTTTGGGAATTGCTGAGCAACATGGTCAATTTTTTGAATGAATGTGTAACTATTTCAGATGAACTTTTGTCAGGAAATATTCCTCACCTTCAGAAGCTCAAGAAAGTTAGGCACTTCCTCACAGTAACTTTTAAGAGATTGTACCTCCCACATGCAAGAAGCAAGTTCAAACCTCTCTGAATGAGCATCTTGGTAAATTTTATCGACAATCCCCCATTTCATTTCTCTATTTCTGTGGGTTCAGATTTTAAAATTAATCTGTTTTCTGTCCATTTGTGAAAAATGTGCATTTTTGAAATCTTTAAAAGTTTCCCTGGATAGGTAGTTTACAGAGTTCTTGTAGCAATTCTTTCTAAAAATTTCATTTTCCCAATTTCAAGTTTTCTAAATTAGGGCAGTATTTTAAGGAAACAGTTCATCTTTGCTTACTGTTTCCAGATGTGACAGCTTATAAGAACGAATATATGATTGTGGTGTCCAAGTTAGGAGTTAACCATTTTGTCTGCAACCAAAATATGTTTTTAAGTCAGGAAAGACTCCTTTCTATCATTATTTCTGCTGTTACAACTGTAGTAACTTATTATGAGAGTTGGTGTGACTAATTTTATAACATTATTAATGGAACACTGTTTAATATAATATGGCATAGGCATGGATTTGTTCCCAAAAATTGTGGCACATAGGCTATTACCAAGATCTTAATGTGTCCTTTACAGTTAGGGCTGAGAGAACACATATGCGTCTTCTAAATTATTTGTGACAAATGGCTGTCACAAAATAGTAATAGCAATGACTAAAAATGGAGACCAGTGCATTTAAATAAATTCACTTGGTATATGTACATTTTTTGTATATGAGACAGCACACTGAAGACTACAGCTATTTTCACACTATTGGCCAGACACCAGTTTAACTCAATGCCTGTGAATAATAGAACAGCAGCAGCTATTTGTTTGAATGACTTTCATGTGAACAGAGATATTCCTGCTCAACTCACAAGTCCTGACTACTCCTCACTTCCATGCAGTATTATTTTATTAAATATATTATATATGTATATCTGCTCACCAGATGTTCTGGAAGGGATAGTCCTCACCAGACTGGTGTTTTAGAAGAGAATTAAGTAAGGTTGGAAAAGCACTCTAAGATCATTGAGTTCAACGTCTGACCAAATACCACCAGACCAACTAAACCATAGCACTAAATGCTAAGTTCAGTCCTTTGTTGAGCACTTCCAGGGATGGTGACTCTACCACTTCCCTGGGCATTCCATTCCAAAGTTTAACAAACCTTTCAGTGAAGAAATTCTCCCTGATGTTTAACCTAACTCTCCCCTGGCACAGCCTGAGGCCGTTTCCTCTTGTCCTGTGGCTGGCTGCCTGGCAGAAGAGGCTGACCCCTGCCTGGCTGCATCCTCCTTCCAGGGGGTTCTAGACTGACAAGGTCACCCTGAGCCTCCTTTTCTCAGGGTTAAACACCCCCACCTCCCTCAGCTGCTCTTCATAAGAATCACTCTCTAGACCCCTCAGCTTGTTGTTCCTCTCTAGACTTGCTCCAGCACCTCAATGTCCTTTTAGTGGGGTGCCCAGGACTGGACACAGCATTTCCCTGTGACAAGCACAGCAGGATGGTCACTGCCCTGCTCCTGCTGGCCACACTACTGCTGATGCAGGCCAGGATGCCATTGGCTCATGTTCAGCCAGCTGTTGATCAGCACCTCCAGGTCCTGTTCTGCTGTGCTGCTTTCCAGCTACTCTTCCCTCAGCCTTTAGTGACATAATTGTCATCAAAGTACAGGGCTTGGCACTAACCTTATTGGAACTCATACCACTGGCTGCAACTCATCAATCCAACCTGTCCAGATCCCTCTTTGGAGTCTTAAAATACACAGATACTTTGAAATGTGAATTGGATGCAGTTTAGACTCTAAGAGAATACAAACCTGTCACAGACTGAGACAGTTTTGAGATGGTGGGTCTTCACTTAAACAGCTGGAAAGGGAGACTGCATTTCAGGCATTTCTCTGTTGACCCAGCTGCTAGTCACCCATTCCTGAGAGCAGATAGGTGAGCCTTGGGAAGAACATCCCACATTCTTTTGTTCAGGTAGGGTGTTATTTTAGGACTAAAATCATGAATGAATGAATGGAAGCCGTGAATGTCTGAAACTGCTTAGCTGAGAGGGCTAAAAAAGATGTCTCCCACAAAAGCAGCTTCTAGCTTACTTCAGAAAAGAAAGAAAAGTGGTCTTGGCTTTTTGCTATTAGAGAATAATGGTAGGTGATTATTCTTGCAAAGGATCCTGAAGTTGGGATTTTAGTGGAGAAAACTTTTTCTATTGTCAGTTTTAGAAGAGCAGCCCTGAAGAAGGGTGGAAATACAAGAACTTCCCTCCTTATTGTCTTCTGTTGAGTGGCTCTAGCTCTCTGCTTCCTTTAGTATCTGGAGTTACCCTGTCATGAAGCACTGCGCTCTGCTCAGAGCTGAACTTTGGTTATCTTTCCTGGTACACAAGCAGGTGCAGTTGGAGGAGCAGTGATTAAAGCAACACCCTGGACCATTTCATTCATCCAGGATACATTGATTTATTGGCAATGAATGTTAAATGAAAGGTTAAATGAAATGGAGTAGCAAAAGAAAACAAGACAACATATGTGAAAACTTTTGTCTTGCTCATGACCCCTTTGGCCCAGCTTCCATTTGCAAGGCAAGGGGAATTTCACTGTTTTGCTCAGATTTGTGTCTTTTCATTTGTGCTCATCCTCTCAGGCTGCACATTTTTTCTTCCAAGTTACAGTACTTTTAAGTTTGAGTTTACTATATTTATATGTCCTAGGCATGATGGAATCCAAGATCTACTATTTTTCATTTCCTTTCTAAATTATATTTCTTGAGAAGTTGTGGATCTGTCCTGTGTCTCTTGCTTGCCATAGCATCATCTGGGCATTTGTTTTATTTTATTTCAATTCTCTTTATTTTATTGTGTTCCATCCATAATAACCAGGAATATGACTAAATTTACACCCCTTTATATTGATATTAGAGAGGTAAGAAAGGAAAATGAGGACACAATATGTAATCTACTCACTTAAATAAAACAAATTTAGGCATGAAAAATTTATGGTAACTATTCATACAGCAGTCTCTGAGTATCTCTGTGGAGAACTTTTATTTTATTAGAGATAACTAAAGCAATTATAGCTGGGAAAAAAAAAAAGCAATTGATGAATGAGTACAGTTTGTGTAGTATAACACTGCTCATAATTTTTATAGAATTTTTGACTTTTTTTTTTTTTTTTTCCTAGAGACTATTCTTTTATGTAAGGGTAAACTTTATATAAAGCTCACTTGGAAACCTGGACATTGTTTAGTTTTGTTTCCAAATCTGTGGCACATGACTGTGTCTGTGGGATGTCAGCACACAGTTCACTAAATAGTTCAGAAAACTAATTTTAGAAGCATAGATAGGAATTACCACATGTAATCATGGCCACAAACAAAAGGAAAGTAGACCAAATGATAAAGAGACAAAAAAATTAGCATAATTTTTATTTGTCTGTAGAAGAGAAGCAGGGCGGAAATATTGCAAAAGGCAACCCGTGGACTTCTTCCAAAATTATCACATTGGCTTCTGCTCTTCTAAGACTCTTAGAGTGGAAAGATACCTACACACATTTCCTCTGGAACAGAAAGAAAAGAGACTGTTTAAATCAGGCACTCAGATTAGACCTGTTCAGAGCTACCTTGAGATTGACATTCACATACAAGTAACAAACTAAAATCAAATGAAAACTCACTGTATTCCTATTACAATCCTTTATTCTTTACTGTGTCCTGCTGGACACACTGTATAAACAAACACTGAAAGGATTTGAAATGTCAGTATCACTATGGTCCATTGAAGCTGTCAAACAAAAATAAATACATTATATTGCTATTAAAATTCACAACTTAATTTTCCTGAAAGCTTTTCAGTGCCATCATCATACTGCAGAAGCACCACTAACAGTTAATCCTCCTACTGTTCACACTTTTTTTGTCTAAGTCGCCCAGTGTTGCTTGTCAGAAAATAAATACACAAAGTCCTGTTCTGGAGAGGCCCAGGAATCATTGTTTGTGCAATTAAGAGGGTTTCCTTCAGTTAGTCTTTATGATTTCATAGAAAGAGGAACATGTACTTCCTTCAGGCTAGTCTGGATCTGATAGGGATATGTTCCTGCTTATGCTTCCTCTGGCTCACCACTTTCCTGGGTTTGTCCCAAATATTCTGAATGCGTGGAATGTCAAGAACATACACAACCTACCCCAATTGCCTTTTCCAAGGAGGAGGAAAACCTCAGAAATATTTTCAAAGTTAGTCTTACTTCTTTTCTATTAGCTGTTTTAATCAGAATGTTTCCTGTTACATCATTTTAGTTTCAGAGTTTAATAAGAATTGGAATCCTGGCTTAAAAGCCAAAATAGACCTTTTCTGTATGAGCCAGCTAGTTTAAAAAAATTATTTTTAGCTTAATTAAGCTCAAAGAGTCACTATAGGAATTAAAAAGTCACTGAAGATTTCGTTTTCTTAACAGAATTTCTAAAAGTAATTTTATGTTTCTGCATGTTATAAGACTAAAAATAACTGCATAAATATTTCTACACTAATATGAATATTACTGCAGTTATTATGAAGCTCTTTTTCTTAAAAGACTTGTTAAGAATCAGCTGCAGCACTCTACAGGACTCTTAAGTACTGCACCTAAGACACACCATTACCGAAATTATAAGGGTGTTAGGCAAACACTGCCAGAATTGTACAATGATTTGCAACTAGAATTTTCAAAGAGAAACTGCTAATATCCAGTTCTTAAGATACAGCCACAATTTGCATTCTTTCCTGGAAACATCAGCTAGACCAAAGTAACCAACATATTCTGTAGAATATTTTCCAGTGTTCCTTTTTTCTTTGAAATCTTTAGTATAAGAATGCAAAAAATATTTTCCAGAAATAACTTCATAAATGCTGAAACTGGGAGTTTTCTGAGGGATGAATGGAAGAAAGTCAGCTTTTATGACATAGCTTATGGCTCTGATAACACATCCATGCTTACCTCTTCACTTCTAAAAAGAACATCCTTTCCTTCTTTCAAAATCAGACCTTGGTAAACTCTGAATACCTTACAAAGTTCCTTTCCTGAAATAAAGACCATAATTTCACCACACAGCTCTTGTACCAGAGCCCTTATTATTTGAGAATAAAGTCTTTTTTTTTGTCTATGCCTCAAGTGTGTGCTTCCCTGCTCTACAATAAACTCTATGAAGGATATTTACAACTTGCAACTCCTAACTAATGCTGCGAAAAATCAGCAAACAAGGACTGACTCATAGATGCACTTCCTAAAATAAAATAGAAATCAAAAAAATAATACAGATGTTAAAAGAGGCTTTTTAGACTCTTTAAAAAATGTGTCTTTTGTGGTTAGGAGTGCTATCTTCCTTGGGGGTTGAATGATCTTTTGGGTAACAGAAGCAGAAACATCCACATATTCATTAGTTAACAAAAATATTTAATTTATTAAAGCAAGAAATCAACTTTTTCCCTCCCCTAGATCAAAAAATGAACAGCATCAGAAACATGTTATTACTCTGCCCTCTTCCTCATATGCATGCTATACAAAGGTACAATTATTTGTCTTTTAGGATTCTGCAGATTTGTAAAGATCTGACAATATAAGCTATAGGAGCTCTAGTGCAACTATTCTGATATTAATGATCAAGATTTCTCTTCATAAATTTTTATTACCTGCAAGGGTATTAATATTTTAAAATTAGAAAAATAAAGAATGTATGTTATGCATTTTCATTCCCCAGAGAGATTTCAGGCAATCAAAAGAAATGTTAGAGTTGCCTGGATCTTTTGGAAAGCTTCAGCTTTCCAAACACAAACAAATACAGCCAAACCCTGGCTGACACTTTCAATAATTATAATTAGAATCTAATAGAAAAAACATATTGAGTAGTTGAAAATAATCTAAACAGCTCTTATATATTTCTTGAAATTTTAAAACTTCTAAATTTTGTTTTCATTTATTTGGGAATGCAGACAAATATGAAAACCCAATAAACAAATGCAATTCTACTTCAGTCAGAGTACCTTCATCTTTTTCTGTTTCTCCACATGTTCCCTGAGAGAATAATGAGCCCCAGTGATTTGCTGAGGCACCACTTCTGTCTATTCATGTTAGGTCATCCAGTTGGGGAAAAGAAACAATATCTTCCTAATTATCATTGTGGCATCTGAGTGCGTAAGTAGGTGAATGATTACAAACATCAAAACATGATTTGTGAATAATGAATTCCCTAAATGAGCATTTGCAGCAAACTGCTTGCAAAAAAATGAGCTGCTATTTGTTTGCACAAGTGTGTCAAACTGTGAGCTGCAATCATATTCATAAGAATATTTTGGTTCTAGGACAATTTTTAGGGAAAAAATTAGACTAGACTAGACTAGACTAGACTAGACTAGACTATATCTGTTGGGATGGACCTACAATGAACACCCAGTCCAATTGCCTGACTAATTCAGGGCTGACAAAAAGTTATTAAGGGCATTGTCCAAATGTCTCCTAAACACTGATGGGCTTGGGGCACCAATAACTTCTCTGGGAAGCCTTTTCCAGTGTTTGACCACTGTCTCAGTAATGAAATGCTTCCTAATATCCAGTCTAACCTCCCCTGGTACAGTTTTGAATGATTTCCTCATGTCCAGCTATTGCATCCCTAGGGGTAGAGGTCAGCACCTCACTTTCTACTTCTGATCTCAGGATGCTGTAAAGAAACTGAGGTGTCCCCTCAGCCTCCTTTTCTCTGAATGGACAAAGCCAGAGTCAGCTGGTGGCCAGTGTCCAGTCAGCTGTAACTCCATTCACTGCAGCCCTCTGGGCTCTGCTCTTCAGCCAGTGCACTGTGAACATGCTCATCCCACAGCTGGACAGCTTCTCCATGCTGTCAAAAACAGTATCAAAAGCCTTCCTAGGATCCAGAAAAACTACATTCACTACCTTCCCTTCATCCATGAGGAGGGTGGCTTTATCATAGAAGGATATCAAATTAGTTAAACAGGACTTTCCCACTGTGAACCTTGTTGGCTGTGCCTGATGATTGTATTGCTCTTTTAATGCCTTTCAGTGGTACCCAGTATAATCTTCTCTGTATTTTTTCCACAATCTGAGGTTAGACTAACAGGTCTGTGTTTCTCTGGGGCTTTCTTCATACTCTTTCTCTAAACTGGAATAACACTGACAGCCTGACAGCCAGCAGGGACTCTCCCAGGTTCCCAAGACCTTTGGTAGATGATCCAAGAAGGGTTCTGCCATAACCTCTTCAGGCTTCATCAGTACTCTGGGGTGATTCCCATTTGGCCCCATGGACTCCTGAACATTCAGCTGATACAACTGGTCTCTTACAATTTCAGGGTCCACAAATGGAAAATCAGTGTTAGACTCATGGACCTCTGACTCAGGGGATTGAGCACCCCAGTGTCTATCAGTACTATTGAAGACTGAGGCAAAAAATGGATTTGAATGCCTCTGCTTTTTCCTCATGGGTATTAGCCAGATGGCCATCTTCAACAAGTACTTGTCCACTGTTTAATTTAGACCTCAGAATTCACAGCTCTTGCCCATCCCCAGCCTTCTTCTGGGAGAAGCAGAAGATGAAGAAAGTTCCAGTACTAAGCAAGCACAGCTACTTAATAGTATGCTATCAACTCTGCTCTAGTCACAAATGTAAAATACAGCACCTACAGGCTGCTATGAAGAAAAATAAATCAATTACAGCTAGATCCAGCACATTTCTTTAGAAAGCATCACACTAAGTAGTTTTTTGTCTTTCCATTTTCAGGACATTATGTGACAGTGACTGTTATACTGGGTCTGTCTCCTCATCCTTCACCAAGAAAATCCAACATAGAATTTGGGGGTTTAAGGTTTTTATTTTTATTTTTAATGGGGGTGCTTGGACTTCCCTGACTTGATGAAATAGCTTATTTTTGGAAATCAAAGAGATGTGAGTGTGGCAATTCTCTTATATTTTGGCAGTAATTGCTAATGGAATAAGATTGACAACACCCATGCAACTCCATGAAAGTGTTTAATATTGTGGCTCTTGGCACTATGGGACAGAGTCCCAGAGACATTGGGCAGATGTTCTGAGCCTGCATCTCTACAGCCTTCCTTAAGACACTTCCCAAAGGAAGTCTGAGAATGAGGTGACTGCCTGGCACAATGTCAGCATAAAGGAAAAGATGAGCTAAGTAAGGAGGTAATGTTCTTCCCTCCTCCTGCTCCCTGCAAAGAGTCTGGCATCTTTGCCCTCCCTTAGGGAGCCATTGGCAATCAGTTCCAATAATGAAGAAAGCATTGGCAATCAGTTCCAATAATGGCTCCATTATTAATGAGTATGTTTTCTTCCTACGATATGTTCCTTCCTTGATTCTATCTGTAGGACTCTTATTCTCCTTACCCCTTCGGCTAGCATTAATTTGTTCAGCTTTTTTTTTCCCTTGCCCTTTCTTTTCCCTTCAAACCTTAATTAATTCTGTATATTCTGGTTTAATAATACTTACCTACCTCAGAGGGACATTTTGAAGCTTAATTAATTATTGTGCAGGTATTTTTTTTTAGTGGCATCTTTGAGCAATCCGTATTTGCAGCTATTCTGGCAACTTCTTGCTCTTTCTCTTATTCCTCTGTAGGCCTTGTAAACTCTTGTGCACAATGAAGAATATTAACATTTCTCTTATATTCTTCCACATTGAGGAAGACCTTCCTTGCAATAAGGTCTGCTTGCCCTGGGTTCATTTGAAAGGAAATCTACACCAATCCTGCTTGTTTGCTTTCTCACATACTGAGTTTCAGAGTCATGGTCCCTATCCTGAGCTGCTGAAGAAGTGCCACCCTAAACTGGGATGAGGCTCCTCAAGACTCATCTTCCCTAGGAGTTGTCAAAAAGCACACAAACCAGAGGGGAATGGAGGCACCATTTTTAACTTCATCCCTTGTGACATGGTGATTTTTGCCAGATGAAACAGATCTAAGGTACTGCCTTGTCCATTCTCATGGACAGCTAAGAGCTGTGTATCATCCTCAATCTTCCTCTCCACACCTTTCTCCATCCCTCATCAGCCACAGAAGCCACTTCCCTCACCATCCTGTAAGCTTTTCAGATTTCTCTATATATTCGTGTGACATTTTTGCCCTCACAGATATTATTTTGTCACACCTGCATATGCCACCACTCCACCACCCTCAGGACAAACCATCAGGCAGTTTGATAGCAGAACAAAATTTATTCTGTCACTGCAGAGAAAAAGGATAGCTGAAACATTTCACAATATTCCCAATCAACATCCTCCAATCATCCCATTGCCTTAGCAGGAGCTTAACAATGAGAATGTTCAAGTCTTGAGATTAATAGACATGGGGGGGCTGTGGCACAGAAAGATCACTAGCCTAAAACTTTATAATAAATTCTAAGTGAAACAATTTCTTACAATAATTAAAAAGTTCTACTGATATTTATTTTTAAAATATTAGCTAATTTGACACCTTTGATTTCCTTTGATCTAAGACATCAAACTTCCACAGAACCACCCCAGCAGAAGAGGACATAACTCCACTAGCTGATTATATTCAAGAAAAGAGAGGGAGAGGAAGGAAGGAAGGAAGGAAAGGAAGGAAGGAAAGGAAGGAAGGAAGGAAGGAAGGAAGGAAGGAAGGAAGGAAGGAAGGAGGAAGGAAGGAAGGAAGGAAGGAAGGAAGGAAGGAAGGAAGGAAGGAAGGAAGGAAGGAAGGAAGGAAAGGAAGGAAGGAAGGAAGGAAGGAAGGAAGGAAGGAAGGAAGGAAGGAAGGAAGGAAGGAAGGGAAGGAAGGAAGGAAGGAAGGAAGGAAGGAAGGAAGGAAGGAAAGGAAGGAAGGAAGGAAGGAAGGAAGGAAGGAAGGAGAGGAAGGAAAGGAAGGAAGGAGGAAGGAAGGAAGGGAAGGAAGGAAGGAAGGAAGGAAGGAAGGAGGAAGGAAGGAAGGAAGGAAGGAAGGAAGGAAGGAAGGAAGGAAGGAAGGAAGGAGGAAGGAAAGGAAGGAAGGAGAGGGGAAAGGAAGGAAGGAAGGAAGGAAGGAAGGAAGGAAGGAAGGAAGGAAGGAAGGAAGGAAGGAAGGAAGAGGAAGGAAGGAAGGAGGAAGGAAGGAAGGAAGGAAGGAAGGAAGAAGGAAGGAAGGAAGGAAGGAAGGACGGAAGGAGAAGGAAGGAAGGAAGGAAGGAAGGAAGGAAGAAGGAAGGAAGGAAGGAAGGAGGAAGGGAAGGAAGGAGGAAGGAAGGAAGGAAGGAAGGAAGGAAGGAAGGAAGGAAGGAAGGAAGGGACGGAAGAGAAGGAAGGAAGGAAGGAAGGAAGGAAGGAAGGAAGGAAAAGGAAGGAAGGAAGGAAGGAAGGAAGGAAGGAAGGAAGGAAGGAAGGAAGGAAGGAAGGAAGGAAGGAAGGAAGGAAGGAAGGAAGGAAGGAAGGAAGGAAGGAAGGAAGGAAGGAAGGAAGGAAGGAAGGAAGGAGGAATAGGAAGGAAGGAAGGAAGGAAGGAAGGAATGATAAGGAAGGAAGGAAGGAAGGAAGGAAGGAAGGAAGGAAATCTTGTCTAAATGCTTTGAGTGTTGTCACTAAAATCAAAGGGGATTTTCTTGTAGGCAACTTTGCCTTTCCATTTTTTTTTTTTTTTCAGATGCAGCCTCAATTTTGTCCCTTAATTCATGTCAGGTGGTTTAAGGACAGACACTCAGACAAGAATTAGAAACAAACTACTTTATGACTTGAAAAAAATTTCCAGGTTCTTGCATTAGTCTAGTGATTATGCCAAGTTAGGAACATGTAGCACAAGCCTCATTTCTGAACTCATGACAGATTGTAAAAGCAATAAATTTTAACTTACGTTTTAACCAAATTATCTCTTTGGCCTGGAGTGTATTCTGAATATTCTATACAATTTCCATAGCCTGTACTACCTGTAAAATCAAAAAGAGAACTACAATATGAATCCAAAGATGGAGTTTTGAATCTAGAGTTTTGATTCCAAAATAACTATTTTTTTCTTAGAAAGTGTGAGCTTCAGATTAGAAAAAGAGTCTTTATAACACTGGGATGAGACACCTTGAATCTCATTTTGGTTTCCTGTGGGTATCCACTCCCCTTTCCCAAGCCCAGAATTGGAGGCAGTAGGGGGAGGTACAAAAGCACCTTTGTGGTTTCACTGAAACCAACGGCCAAGCACTGTCTGATTTGAGCTTCCACATCAGTTGGTATGTAAATTCTCTGCCACCAAAAAGACAATTTTATTTGCAACATCTCTTCTGTGAAGTTACTAAATGTTTATGGCTACAAATCAATTTAATAAGAAAGAATGGACACATATTTGTATGTGTTAAATTTACTGATATCCCCTTTCCCATTCCTTCCAATGTTGTAAGAAACATGTTTTGTCAGGTCTACAGCTACTTGAAAGGTGTCTACCTAAATAATAATTAAAGAATATTAAGTTGCAATGCTTAAAATTTCCTAAGACTTGTTGCAGAGTGCTCCAAACCCCGAAGTGGAAAATTTTAATTGTGCTCCATGCAGCATGTGCATCTGTATTGTGTCTGCATGGCCTGGTTTTGGAAATGGGGCAGTGTGGGAGTGGAAGGCTACAAGGGTGGCTTCTGTGAGAAGCTGCCAGGAGCATCCTCCATGTCCTGTAGACTCAATCCCTCGTGGCTCCAAACATGGACATGCTGCTGGCCAAGGCTGGCCAAGAAGAAACAGTGATAATATATTTAATAAGAAAGAGAAACATAAAACTGTTGCTGAGTATTAATTGCAAACAGAGAAAGCAGGGTGAGAAGATGTGAGGAGAAAACTCTGCAGGCACTGTGGTCAGTGCAGCAGGAGGGGCAGGAGGTGCCGCAGCACTGGAGCCAAGGTTCCTCTGCAGACCATGGTGCAGAGCATGGGGAGGCAGCTGTGCCCCTGCAGCCCCTGCAGGTCCGTGGGGATGCAGAGATCCACCTGCAGCCCCTTGAGGTCCCTGGGGATGTAGAGATCCACCTGCAGCCCCTGGAGCTCCATGGGGATGCAGAGATCCACCCTCAGCGCCTGGAGGAGCCCCACACTGGAGCAGGTAGATGCCTGGGAGGAGCTGTAAACCCTGGGAGACCCCAGGAAGGGCTCTGCTCCCAGGCTGGAGCAGCCTGTCCTGGGAGGGGTGCACTGTCCTGGGGAAGGGTCACCCACTGCAGCAGTTTTGGGAGGATTGTTTGCCCTGGGATGGACCCACTCTGCAGAGTTTTGGGAGGATTGTTTTCCCTGGGATGGACCCACACTGCAGCAGTTTTGGGAGGGCTGTTTGCCCTGGGATGGACCCACACTGCAGCAGTTCACAGGGAGCTGCTGCTCGTGGGGGTGGAACCAGGCTGGAGAAGGTCACAGAGAGCTGTTTTCTATGGGAGGGACCCCACGGTGCAGCAGGGAGCGACTCCTCTCCCTGAGCAGCAGGAGAAGCCACAGTGATGGACTGACCATAACCCCCATTCCCTCCCTCCCTGTGCACTGGAGTAGGGGAAAGGTCTTTCTAAGGGTTTATTTCACTTCTCATGATCCTGCTCTGATTTTGTTAGTAATAAGTTCCCTTTGTATCTCAAAGTAGAGCCTGCTTTGCCCGTGATGGTATCTGGTGAGTGATCTCTTCTGGTCCTATCTCAGTTTAGGAGCCCTTTGTTGTATTTTCTCTCCCCTGTCTGGTATGGGGGCAGTGAGAGAGTACCTCTGGTGGTACCTGGCATCTGACCAAAGTCAACCCACTACAGCTTCAAGACAGCATTTTGTTTTTTCAGTTCTATCCTGCAACATTTCATATATCTCCTTCAACACTTGCCCAGAGCTTGGCTAAGCCTGTCTCATCAATCCAGCAATCGCCACTATGGCTCAATAAATGTACTGCTTGGGATAAACTGATTTAAAAAAAAAAAAAAAAAAGTGAATATATATATATTGACAGAAAATAATTTACCTTCTACACACAGCATATTTTAATCACAGATTTACTGTTAATCAGGCTACTTATTTCTCCTCTGGTGGGCATTTGTTCTGTTTTTGATCATAGTTTTCCTTCAGTTCTCCATTCACCTTGCTTTATTAAGACAAAAAATTCAAAGATTGTAATGCAATGTTACCTATGTTATTTTCATTGTGTTACTATTCACCTGCTTTCACATGTAAAGCAATTTTTAAAATGAATGAAAGTAGTGACTTTTGCTTGTATAATTTAGAATGTAGCAAAATTACATAAAAAGGATGAAACCATGTGGGGTACTTATTAAACTCCCCCACATTTGTATAATTTAGACATTACATAATGTATGAAGGAGCACAACTCATATATACATATTTCAACAATAAACATTAATAACATGTTAATATATTTATGTCTATGCATTTCCTTTAATCTACCAAAGGAAGCTGGAAGCAAAGTTCCTATCAGTTATTTTCATTAGCGCTACCCTATTTTAAGAAAGGTCTAAGCTCTCTTCAGAGGGTTATGAATATTTTACCTTTCAGCATACACATAAATATACAAATATATGTATTTCATATACCTGCTACGTAACAAATGCTCCCCATCTGGACAAGAAGATTTTTCCAGGACATTTGGACTCATTATGATGAATGGAGCCATTGCAGAAGATCAGGTACAGGGTCATGGAAAACAATGGACAAAGCTGGTAGGAAACTGATTTGAATTCTGCAGAGATGGATATAATAGCTGCTTCCTCAGCTACGTGTATATTTATTGCTTATACATTCTATGTTTCTATCGTTATTATTGCAGCTATAGTCTATATTTTATAATGTAAAACCATGCTGAGACTGCTGATAATAGAATTTGATGTTTATATTGCAATGAAGCCTAGAGAATATTCCACTTTGCCCTTGTAATAAGCACCAGACAAGTGCAAAAATGTCTCTAGACTAGAATTTGAAGATAACTGTGATGTATCCAGCTTTGTTATCTGAACTCTACTCAAATCACATCTGGTTTTCCTGAATGCAAAATGTAATCTAAAAAGGAAAAGAGAAAAAAAGAGTCCAAAACCTGTGAGCTAGGGGTAAGGAGTGCAGAGAGTGTACATCCCTGGTGCTGTGGAGTGGGGCTGGGCTGCCCAGTTTGTCACCTATATGAGAATCCCACAGATGCTGACTGAACTCGTACTGCTGGCAGAGGTTTATTCCCAGCTGAGATAAAATGATAACTAGGGAGGGTCAGAGCAATGCCTGTTTGGTACACCTAGAAGAACCTGGAGTCCTTTTATACAGAGTGCACAGACTGTGTGAAAGCACAAGCTCTGCCCCAAGATCTCTGGAGTGACCAGTGAGCAGATGGGGAAAGAGGCTGGTCAGAGTTACTGGTTCACTAGGACACAGACTAAGGCAACTTCTACTTTTTGAGAAATAGCAAAGTATCTATTAAGTGTATTTTACATATCATTGATCTTATTTTGGAGTAGAATAATGGATTATGTTCTTCTAACTCTATTATGAGAGTATTTCTTTGACAGTGTATTTAAAGTGTATTTGACAGTGTATTTAAAGGGTGACTCATAGCCCTTGGGCCAACTCATATATTCATGGCAAGATCACAATAATCAACATTCAGTAGTTCAAATAACAGAAGATACACTAGCAGCACAAACAGGATGTGAGGCATGAGGTTCAGCTGTTAGTCGGGGATTAATGAACCAGTAGTGAGTGGGTGGCTGTTTGGGTTCACGGCAGGGCAATGCAACACACCTTAATTAATTGCTCGGTTTAATTAACCAGCTGTGGGACAGGACTTGCTGTGGACATCCCTATGTCCACACTGACATGGTATGGTTAAGGGCAACAGAGAAGGAACTAACCTAAGAGGTAGTTTTAGGGTACTGAAAAAAGCCCCAGGCTGCCTGCAGAAATGCAGTATCTGGCCATGCATCAGTCTGATCATTTCTCCTACTTTCCTGGGTGTGCATCTGGAAAACACCCATCATTAGAAAGAGTAGTAACAAGCAAATGATGACACGACACACAATTAAAATCAGTGTTGATGTTATCAGAAAACCAGCTTGCTTAGGAAACAGATCATACCAGCTGGAAGACAGCAACGGTTGTTCCCTCATGACAGAGTTAGAAGCAAATGCTCTATAAAAAGGCAATAAATATTTGAAAGAAATCATCAATATATGCCTGCATGACTGAAAGTATCCCAGATCCACAGAGAGAGGAAAGAACACATAAAAGTTTTTTTATCTTAAGAAATAGATTAATGAAAACAAGAATTTCTATGAAGACCAATCAATAATTCCAGAAATAAACATTTTTTAATCAGTCAATCATTATAGATAGTAGCAGCAGAATCTGACTCATACCACATCTAACTCCTGGGGTGTGATATTCTTTAGTAATTGCAACATAACAAAGTCATCAAGGTGAAGTACAAAACCAGAACAATTAAGTGAATTCAGTTAGATAAGAATCAGTCATTCTCGACATTGCTACAAATCAAAGACAAAATCACAGAATCACTAGGTTGTAAGTGAAGACAATTGAATCCAACCCATGCCCTAACACCTCAACTAAACCATGGCACCAAGTGCCACTTTCAATCTTTTTTAAACACACCCCAGGGATGGTGACTCCACCACCTCCTGGGGTCATTCCTCCCCATTCCAGCACTTCATCACTCTTTAGTAAAAAACTTTTTCCTGATATCCAACCTATATTTCCCTTGGCACAGCTTAAGACTGTGTCCTCTCATTCTGTCAGTTGCTGCCTGAGGAAGAGGACAACCTCCACCTGACTACTACCAGGAACAAATGTTGTCTACAGATTAAAGGTCTTAGTCACATTTTCTAAGGAAATTGTTTCCCTATACAGAACCTGTACTAATATGGCAACCAGATCAGGGCTTGCTTTAAAGATGAATATAGCTAAACTCACAATTTGATTAACTAATGAAAAAAAATAAAATTAGTTTTAATTTGCTTGAGAGTGTCACTGAAATATCCAACTGTAGGTTTTTGCAATCAGAAGCTTAACCTTAGCTGTTCTAGTTAGTTTCTCTGAATAATGTGCTTGTTAAATTGTTTGTATATAAATCATACTTACACTGAAATAGCAATGTATATTACTAGATATAAAAAAATGTTTGCAAATAATTTGAAAACCACCAAATGTTGCCATAGAGGTTTTGAGGTAAAATAGACTTATCAGCATGACTCATGAAAACACTCCAAAAATTAAGATTTGTGGTAAAGCACTCATAAAGCAACCAACAAATATGAGAAAATTGAAAATTGAGGGTATAAACATATTTTCTAGAATTCATACAAGTTTATTCACAGCTCTGTCTTAAGCATGTAATTTTTTTAGGATAGTTATATGCAGCAGGCACTAAGAAACTTTCTAATGAGACAGTCCTCTTGATCTTTGAGGAACCTCCATCTCCTCCACTATAACACATATAAAAGCAGAAAAACACATGTTCAGAGATGTTAATAGTACATTTGTTTGTAAATTTGAAATTGAGATGAATAAATCTCTTCTAAGTTGGACTGTTACTGTAGTTTTTAAAATTTTGAACTGTCAAAGATTTTGCAGTCAAAATTCCTTAGTAATATTGAACTAAATTGAATTTAACCTCAAATTCTGCAAGAAGCAAGCTCCACTGTTACCCAAGTGTTATGCTTTGGAGAGCACAGGGGGATGGAGGGTAGCCATCAGTCAAAATGTGGCCAAGCACAGAAACTGCTTGAGGTGCTGTCTCCAGCTCCCATTAACTTTGCAGTATCGTCCAAAAGCTCCAAGCCCTGCTGAGTGCTTGTTGTGTTTAAACAACAAGGAAGTACCAATTCCCAAGAACATATCTCCCCATCTCCTTCCACAGGGAGCTTTGACCTTTCCTTTCAGACAATGAGCTGGCTGCAGTGTGAGCATGTCATCTCTTGCCTGTATGCCCACAGTTTTACTACTGACTTGAATGTAAAACTGAAGAAAAAGACTACAACTGATTGATGAAGCCTGTCTCATTTCTTCATGCCTGATGGCTCTGTTCAAATTTTTACTCACCAGTCATCTTTAGATGCCAGCTCTTTGTTCTAATCTCAGTCTTAATTTTCACAAGAATTTACGGTTCACTAGCTGCAACTAAAATAAAATCTTAATTCCTGGGATAGTTCACAAAACTGAGGGTGGAGCATTTGAAGAACAGGGATGGCATGTTCCCTATTCCAAGTTGTCATAAGAGAGGAGCCCAGATGAATCCACAGCCCTTGTGTCTTAAGGAATGCTGTGACACTTCCATATTTAAGTGAGACTTTGCCACAGAAAGCAGTGGTAGAACTCCAATATCAATTCCCATCAGCCTTGCCTGATTGGTCAACAAATGCTCTTTAAGCTGAACTTGAACACTTGAACCAAGGTCAGAAATCCGTGAGGAAGTAAGCTCAAGGCTACTGTTCTTGATTTTATGTGAAAAACACAGATATTCCAGGAGCAAATGGCAAGGCAAATCACAAGATGGCAAGATTAGACAAAAACCAAAACAAACAAAGAAACAAACAAAAGCCATTTGAAATAATGCCTGATTCTTATTTGTTTGGAATGCACTACAGACAGTGAGTTTTTGACAAAAGTAGCCAAAATTCAGACTTGTATATACATGAAAGCTCTCTTTACATTTCCATGAAGAAGTCTGGTAGTATTTTGAGTTTCGGAGAAAGCTAAAAATTTTCTGCTAGAATGGAAAGCAGTTTAATCTTACACAGGCCCAAAGCCTGAATGTTATGAAAGCTGATATTGACAGTTTAAACATTACTAGGGCATTAGAATCAAAGCTGCAAAAATTCAGACCTCTATAGCCGATGTTGAAATTTAATCTATGGATTCCATATTTACTCAGTGTCAACAACAGCTACTCACATGTTTTCAATGCTTTCAGTCTATGCATGGGGCGACGGCATAAAAGATAGGAACCATGTGGCAAACCATAGACTAGCAATATGTGCTGTAAAATGGACATAAAAAAAAAAAGCATTATATACCCTCGATTATTCTATGGTTCCTCATAAAGATCTTACATCTAAGACGACCGCCAAATCTGCAACAAAAGAAAAATACATATTTAGCCATGATCACCAGGTGTTTTGGTGTGCATTGCTTTTAGTACAAATAACAATTTCAGTTTCCTGGTGTATAAAAGCAGTGGAATATTATCATCTTAGTTCAAACAAACATCTACCACTACACTTAGGTAGAAGGATGGGTAGTTATTAAGGTATATCCATACTATACACAGACAGATGGATACACATTCAAATATATGCACATTGCTATGTTTGTATGTATAGATATATATTATATATCTATGTGGAGAAAGGAAGACAGAGTGAATGAGAATGAAGAATACAAATATAGGAGAGAACTGTCAATGCTTTACAATACAGTCAGCATATTAACTTCTTGAAAAGAGAAGGAAGGATTTGTTCATGGGCACATTCATAGAGAGTGCTCAAGACTGATATTTCTGTCTAATTAAAATTTTTGGGGTTTAAAAGGAAATTCTGGGAGAAAGTTTTTAGTTCTTTGAATAGAAATTTTCATGAACACCCAACTTTAGCTCTCTCCAATTTCTATTTACCTTTGCTGGTTGCACTTATGGATGAAGGATGTTCATTTTTTTTGCTCTCAAACTTTATTCCATCCTCTTGCTGGAGCATTTATTGAATAAATGCTAAAATTTTCTCCTCCTGCTTGCACTTCTGTTTGCCCTGAATTTTGCATAACAGATGTTTTGCTCCTTTTCATGTAATGATGGTTTAATTGTGTAGTGATACTAAATCTAGCTGTCAAAATGTTAGACTGTGTTAGTTTTGAGGCTTAAGAGAAACTGGACTTTTGGAGTTGTCCTGTATGATATATGTGTCAGACAGTGAAAGGATTGAAATTAATAGGACTAAGTAGTTAATATCCTGAAAGCCAGAGATATAACAAGACTAGAAATAATACCTTACAGACACACTTCCATTACTACAATGTGAAATGTACCTAGAGGTCAAAAGTTTTAAAAACGAAAACTTCAAAGAAGCTGATCTCTGTTTTGGTACCTAAGGACATGGAATAATTTTCAAAGCACTCATGAAATGTTGGCTTGCTAAAACATTCTGAAAATCTGAGAGAAAAGTAATTTCTAACATCATTAGGAAATGAAGACTTGGGCCTATTCTTTTTAAACCTTGGACGTAGCGTCCTCTCACAGTCTAAAAATAACAAGATCATTATGGGCTGAACAGTCAATGTAAGAAAATAGTATTTTCCCATGGCACTTTTGCCACTTGGCCACAGGAGATTTTCCTGTGTCTCAGAGCCATATAGTATAGATAGAAGTAGTTGAACTGTGGAAATAATGGTTCACAGACGTGTGAGAATTTGTTTCAGACACTGAGGAAGATGCACACATAAAATGTGCATTGTGCATCCTTTTCGCTAATGACATGACTTAGACTTCTGAGTAGGTAGGATTTTACCTAGCAATGCTCTTAGCATAGGTTATACACTATTATTTTTCATCTGGCACATGTGGTGAGAACACAAAGATTCCTTTATTGCTAAGGTTAAACTTCCCCTCTATTACTATAGCACCTACAAACTGGAAGAGACTGCAGATAATTTCAAAGTCATATATTTATGGGCTGATTTTTCAGACCAGAATACATAAGTGGAAAAGTCACCTCAAGATCATGGTCTTTGCTGGCATTCTCCAAGGTCCACTAGGCTCATTGTCAAGCTGGTTATCCATTTTGTAAATGTGCTTGAGGTAAATGGGACACTTTTTCTTTCTCCTGAGCTGCATTTTGTTCTGGTGGTCCCCGAGGCTCGACCAATCTGCTTCAGGTTTGCTGCTAGTTTTCAATTTCGTTTTGCCAATGGTAAGTTCACAATACAATAATCCTAAGAGTCTAGTTAGAATTAAACAGGTTTTTAATCTAGTAATGTGAGTGTTGACATAGTCATTGTTAGTGGCATTGAAAGGTAAATACCTTCCTCTTCTCTTGCTTTCAGGTCAAGAAAAAAAAAAAAAAAGTAGTTTCTTTTTCTGCCCAAGTCCCCAGACAGTATTTCATCAGCACCTCAATTTTCTGCAGTCACAAAACTCATCAAACACCTTTGAGAGCTGTCTCTCACTGAACTGACCATTGTTCCCACAGTTTATATAGTACCTTATAGGGGATAAAAAAAAATTAAAAAAATCTCTGTATTCTGAAACTAGATTGTCACTTTGCTTTTTAGAGGCACTATGGGTGCAGTGTTTCCTCTAGGTTTCCTGCTGCCTCCACCAAGCTTTTTTCTCCTGTAAAGATACAGAATAGTGTGTGTGTAGGGGGGGTGTGTGTGTTCAGGCTGCAGTTTGTTAAATCCAAATGCAACTTTAAAAATCAGACCAGATGACTGGCAATCTATAAGCAGCTCTTTCCCTCTGCTAACTGAAATGGGGGCTTAGGCAATTATGTCAGATGAAGATGTCTACCCTGTCTAAATTGAGGCGAGATAAATCCCATCAGTGCTACTTGTGATGGATAGTTTTTACTTCACTGCCATTAAATAACATCTAAAGATATTTAAAAGAACCTTAATAAAAAGTGTTGGGAAGCAAAAAACAACTGCTCTTAACATGTTGTAATTGCACACTTCAGTGTGTCTGGCAGATAAGGCATCTATTGTTCCTTTAATGCACGTGAGACACATAGCACATTTAATTACCCTGTATGTCAAAATTAATACAGATCCCAAAGCAGGCAGTGTCAATACATTTAGTTATATAGCAATTATAGTGCAGCCAGAGCCACTTAATGTACAGGATTGAAAACAGAAACTAAGCAAACATGAAAAAAGAGGGAAAATATCATGGATTAGGGCTTCAAAGAATAACCTTATAACCTTAGGAAAGCAGGAGTTGTTCATTAGCACTAGGCTGCAAGTCCAAATAAATATGTAACCTCTCAAAAGTGTTCAGACCAACCCCAGAGCCTGTTAGGCCTTGTTGTTTCAGAGACCTCAGAAAGGTGAAGGTGAGCTCTTGACACAATGCTTTTCATTTGAATTCGCTTCCTGCTCTCTCGTTTACTGGAGGTAACTTCCCTTGGTACCTCAGCTGGCTTTCTTCACACAGAATGATTCTCTATTTGCATTTTGTTTCTAATACTGAATTCGCCTAACATGATTCAATCTTATTTTCCCAGTGGTACCATTAATATTTTAATTTAATCAGAATTTCAGGAACTTGTTTGCCATCCAGAGCAACTTGGTTACCTGTCAGCCTCCATCAGCTTGTCATATTAGAGGTGATTGTTCCTTGAATCTAATCTACTTTAAATGATTTCATTGGGTAGAGGTCTATAAATCATTTCAGAATGGGTCTGACAGATGAAGGCTTAGGTAAGTAAACAAATCAGGCTTGCTTTACTTTAGGCAGCAATGAACTTGGCTTTATCAACTTCTCATTGATTTCTGCACTGCAAAAGGTCAAAAAAAATCTCTTTAACATAAGAACATTATTAATATAAGTACAGTATTACAACCAACCATAATTAAGATAAGTCCCAACATTCAGTGGTGAGGCTGAGTTAAGAACATTGCAGACTGCATTTCAATAAAGCCTGTTATGCAGTTTGAATTGATGAATTCATTTCCAAAAGGTTTACTTTTGTCTTTCCAATCAAAACAGAAATTAACTAATTAAGCAATACAGAGTCCCTCTGGATTTTGAGCCAAGATTGGAAAGGATAATATGATAAGGCTGCAGCTAGGAGTTTAATGTACAGTGTAGCATTTGAATCTTCCAGTATCTTCACATTTGCTTACCTAAATCATACCTAAGAGCAAAAAACTAGTCACTGATATATTGCTAAGAAGTCAGACATCACTCTGGGCATCACTTCAGACATGTACTCGGGCTGAGTTAATCAGTGATTGTCAGCATGAAGTTGGAAATGACAAGGTGATACAGAGAGCAAGATATGGTACATAAAAGCACATTTTGTTGTAGTCTCTGGATTTCAAACAATGTGTGGCCTGGAAGAGCTGTGTCTCCTTCAGTATGGGTGAGAAGGAAGGATCTGCTTCCCTGCTGATTATATCAACATGTGATAATTTGGGGAAGAAGTAAAAAATGGGGGTAAAAATGAATAAAACCCCTCATTTATTTAATTAATTGTGTACACAGTTTACTAAAATACTAATAGTAAAGGTATAAGAAGACATCCTGGAACAGTTTTAGATGCCTTTTAAAATGAGGGTAAATCAACATCTAGAAACTCTGGCCCACATAACACCTTCTCCCCAGATCTGTTCTACAAAAACCAATGAATTCCTATTTATGTTTCTATTTATCTTACAAAACTGTGTTCAGAAAAAAACCAAACATTTAGTGATAAATTTAAGGAATGTTTTCCTTAGAAAAGCAGATTTGGCTGCACTGACACCTCCAGTCACATCACTGATAGATGGAAATTAGAGAGTTATGCAGACATGCCCATGGCACTATGGCACATAGTTACAAAGTTTGAACTCACCAAAAAGGGGCCAACACTCCTCAATTTTGCATGACCAAAAAAAATGTCAGGAGGTAAAAGGTAATAATTAATATGACCCTAGACATTTTGAAGTAAAATTCTTTAAAATCATATTGATCTATAAAACACTTTGGAGAATTTAGTTTCATTCTGGGCTGACCTTTCTATTTTGTAGACTAATATTCACATGCAAAGCTGTTTCAAAACTGTTATTAGGATTACAAAGTTCAGGGATTGTAATAGGCTATGCTAAATGTAAGATGAAAAGTTAGTGAATGAAAGTTAGTGTCTGTAGCCAAAAAATTGATGAGGCTGGTGTCACACCGACTTGCTTTGGCACCTCAGCACAAGTTATGAAGAAACTATTTACAGCTGAGATTACTGGGCAAATTTACAGGAGTTCCTGACATGGCTTAAATGCCCACCTCAGTCTGCAGCAATTATCTTAAATGCTCTGCTCCAAAAGTCCTAAAAAGTTCCTATAAGCTAGGAAGTGGTGTTGCTTGGGAATGTTTCTTTTTGTCTCGGGCAAGAGTATTGCATTACATTTTCTAGTTATGTCAGTGTGTATTTCCAGGTCACCTTCCTGTGCAGTATCAAACAGTTGTGTAGGCAGTGAATTGGGCTGCAGCTGGTGACAATGCTTTGTCCTGCACTGGGCAATGCTCATGAGTGAGGCTGACATGTAGAAAGAGAATGTGGATATTGGCCTGAAAGGACACATCTGTCTCAGCTGCCTGAAGTCTGGTAGAAAAGGCATCTGTATGTAGTGATTTATCCCAGTTCTCTTTGATGGCATGTGTCCTAGAAATGCCCAGTTTCCCTTCCAGTTGTAAAGAGAGTGTGGACCATGTCTACACACAGTAGAATTACTCTTAGCCTGGATGGATAAAATTGTTGAGAAAAAAGTCCACCCTGAAAATGTTGACTGTCTCATGCCCACAAACTCTACTTAGATAAAGGAACCACGTAATCTGCTAGTAGTTGGTCACAGGGGTCTCAACAGAGTCCATGATCTGCCCTTCAGAATATTTCATTAGATACCCCAAGAATTAATAGATTTTTTTACCCATCCTGGTGGAGTTTTTCTTTTTTGCTGTTTTGTTTGTGTTTTGGTTTGTTTTTTTGGTTTTTGAGGGTTTTTTTTCTAATATGGTTAGCACCAAATTATTTCCTCTGCAGAACTGCAAGACAAAAAGAGTCTGTTGAGTTTCTTTGGGAATAAACTCTCTTGCCTTGGGTGGCTTCCCAGCAACACTAGAAAGAAAAGGAAAGCCTTGCATGTGGAGTATCCTACAGCATTCAGACTACATTGCACATACATAAAAACATTATTTTGTTTTGGATCAACTTTTCAATTGCCCCAAAATTATTCTCAGGACCAACTTTGTCAGTTTCTAATATACATCTATTTATTTATGGCTTTGATTATATTAATATTTAGGAATGCCATATTTTAGCTACTTTAGTGCTCCCACCCCAAAGCATATCCCACCAAAGTTAGATATGCTTTAAGCACTGTTACAATTTTAAGGGTTATCACTAGTAAAACACATTTAATTTAAAGTCTTAGGTGTACCAACATAAGAAACAGCATTTTATTTAAATGAGATTTATAGATGGTAGTGACTTCCAATACTTCTTTCCACTTTTAGCTCCAATTTTATTTGAAAATAGACATGATTTGAGAAGACTTCAAGTCTTGCATAAGAATATTAAGCACTGAGAACTACCATGAGACCTCTGGTAATACATGTGGCAAGGAAGAAAAATACAATCCTCTGAGACTTTGGTTGCTGCTGGACTCAGCTTTAGCTGGTGGTGAGTCCGTTTTACAGCTGAATGAAAATGGCTCTGTCCAACATGGGGGTCAGCTTCTGGTGTCTTCTCACAGCAGCCTCCTTTGCAGACTCCCCACTGCCAAAAACTTGTGGAACCCCACTAGTGACAAGTCTGATGTCACCCCATTCACTATTTGTGCCCAATCCATGAGCCAGTAGCTCACCCATCCCATGATGTGTTTATCCAGCTGTGCACTGTACATTTTGTGCAGGATACTGTGAGAAACAGCATTGAAAGCTTTACTGAAATCCAAACCCTAGATCACCCAGGTGGGTTACCATGTCATAAAAGCATACCAGGTTTGATAAGCAGGACTTTTCTCTCATGATGCCATGCTGGACTAATGACTGCATTGCATCTCAGGGGTTTTTCAATGTCTCCTGGAATAATCTTCTCCACAACATCCCCAGCCAATGAAGTGAAATTACAGACCTGTAGTTTCCAGACTCCTCCTTCTAGCTCTTCTTGAAAATCAGGACAATGTTTGCCAGATTTCAATCATCTGGGCCCTTTCCAAGGTGTTCAAAAAAATCATTAAGAGTGGTCTTAGGATGATATCAGCTAGCTCCTTGAGGATTCTTGGAATTAAGCCTCAAAGATTTGTAGGTATCCACCTGGAGCAATTTTAGGGTTGACTGAGAATTGATCATTCTTGCAATTGATATTGCCAATGAAACTGCATATTCAGACATCAATGTTAATTTGGGAGTGACATTCACCAAACTTTGTCACAGACTGTTCCTGTTTATAGAAGTAAGATAGCATCCTTTCTGTACAGCTTTTTTTTTTTTTTTTTTTTTTTTTTTTTCAGTTTAACATAAGCAGAATCTACAACACTAGTCAAAATGTTTGCAATAAAACCTTATGGTAGTAACTTCAGAATTTCCTAATCAGACATATCTCATCTGAAAACAGAAACTTTCTAAATTGCTTTCGTTTTTTTTTTTTTCCTATTTCCATTCTGAATCATTTGGTGGGAAAGAAACCTATGTGAACTGAAACTCTAACATCTGGTCGTCTTAAGCAAAAGTTAAACTGGAGGTGTAAATTTGTATTTTGGTGTTTTGCAATTTTTTTAGTATGAGATCAGTGGAGAGTGTCTAGTAAGGGGCATTTATCACTGGTTTCTATTAAAGCCTGTCTGGAAACTTCAGGAAAGCATTATCAGTGAATGCACATGAATATATGAAAATAAATGGATACATGCTTTATATTGTAACTTTACTTTTTCTTTCATATATTTCCAATCCTTAATCAAAGTTTGCCTTGGAATTATATTCAACATATCTAATACATGTACAATGAATACTTTGAATTCCGTCTCTACCAGGCTTAAAATACAAATCAGGAGGCATATTGTAAATTGCTCAGGGCTAGATCCTCCTCAGCCTCTTCATTCCAGTGGGAATTTTTCTATTAAATTCACAAGGATTTAGATCAGGTTCCTTACTGCCTTTTTAGCTTTAGCCAGCAAGGAGTGAGTTTCTCATTCAATGGTAAGCAAAAGTTGTGTGGGCTGAGGGAGGTTCTCTTCAGGTGTGAAACCTGCCTCTTGATGGTGCAGAAGCCACAATTGTGATGAATGACCAACTAATTCTCAGATTTCATATGGAGTTTTTATCATAGTGCAAGACCCTGACAGTTCCAGAGCTAACCAGTGGGAAAACTTGTAATTCATGAGTTTGTTTTGTTCGGTTGAAGTGTCTGAGTGTGTGTTGCACAGAATATGCAAGGATAATTTTGGTGATATTATTAGCAGAAGATTGAAGTTTTTATACAATATGGACATTTTTAAACTAAACTAGTATTCAAAAATTAAAGAACTTATTATCTGCCCAAGAACTTTATTTCACCCGCATTGGTGTTGAGTCTTTACAAATAAAAGGTCTTGCCTTGTGAGACCAAACATTTCTTGCCTTGTGAGACCAAACATTTTGAGGAGTCCAGGCCACAGTTATAGTTAACTGGAGCTACAGTGAAGTGGGGCTATCATTTCTTAAAAACTTGAGACAGTCATTAAAATCAATATTCTGTATGGTGAATAAAAATTCTCAAGTTTTAAAAATGTAACCTTGTTGTGGTTTGGCTCTCTTTTTCTTTTTCTTTTTCTTTTTCTTTTTCTTTTTCTTTTTCTTTTTCTTTTTCTTTTTCTTTTTCTTTTTCTTTTTCTTTTTCTTTTTCTTTTTCTTTTTCTTTTTCTTTTTCTTTTTCTTTTCTTTTCTTTTTCTTTTTCTTTTCTTTTTCTTTTTCTTTTTCTTTTTCTTTTTCTTTTTCTTTTTCTTTTTCTTTTTCTTTTCCTTTTTCTTTTTTTTTTTGTTTTTGTTTTACAAAATTTGATATTGTGTGATTGAAATGTATGTGGAAATAAATTGTTTTCAGCAGTCCTAGTCTCCATTTGAATAACAAAGAAGAAATACTAGCATTCATGATTTGAAGCAATTTTCTTTTCTCAATTTGCCAAGGAAAGGGAAAGAGTGGGACAAGAACAATTCAACAACTCTATGATATATTTTCCTGATGGCATAGATATGAATTAAACTGAATCTAGGGAAACATTAGAATATTTTGATTCTTATGTTCTCTAAACCTAATGTAGCTATTTTATGATATGAAAGTTTAATGCTTCTTTCCTTTTGGTACCAAAAATAGGACTGTTCTTCCCTGACTGACATCATTTCAAATTCACTAAGATCAGTTTTTGTGTTAGAAATGAATAGTGAAAGGGTGGAAAACTCAGTTGATGCACAGCTCCTGCAGATCAGTTTTAGGTCGGCTGGTTGTATTTCTCTTTTTGTTTAGTTTCAGCTCAGAGGGATTTTTTGTTTGTTTATTTTGGTGACTTGTAGTAAGAAAACAAAAACTTTGGGCCGTATTCTGCCAATATTATATGTAGAGAACACCCAGAGGCTGTCTATAGCACTTTCCCAAGATGAGATGATAGATACAGAGATTGGCAGGACGAACTAGATGATCTAATGAGTTTTTCTTTTTTTCTGTCTAAGGTCTATTAAATAAATTTAAAGAAGAAAGATACTGACACATTTTTCCCCTTGGCCAAAGGATTGAAAATGCTGGAGTGATTACACACAACCTCTGTCTAACAGAGATAATTCCAATGTGGATTTCAGCTTGGATTTTACAGAAATTTTTCTGGGATGAAAAGAAAGGTTATTGGCACCAAAAAATGTAGATTTCACTATTTTTAAATAATTTAAATCTTCCCTACTCACAAACTCTGGGAAATTGTATATAAGACATCAGAAAAATGTGTTTTGCAGTATAGTGAACAGATAGGCCAGGTTGTGAACATGTTTCAGTTCTTGCTGACTATTAATATTCTGTTATTTATGATTGAAAAGGATGTGAGAGACTAATATTTAAAGCATTAAAATATAAAAAATAGCTATAACAAGAATAAGGTTTGCAAAATGTGTACTTTCATGTCTACATTGAATGTGGTGTTGGCAAATTCTTTCTTAAAAGATTTTGTATACATATTTAACTCCTAAGAGGAATTAAATAAGTGGCAATCAGAGCAGGGATTATTTGCAGACAGTTGTTGCCTTTGAAAATATTACTTAATAATTCAGTAGATAATACTTATAAAAAAATACCTTTTTATTTTTCAGTGTATCAGCTTGAAGATTTTGCTTGGTAGATTAGTCCCAGACATTCCAAATACTCTAAAATAACACATTCTTCTCTTCTGATTACTGTGTCAAGAACAAGATTGCTACAACATACATCCATGAGTAGGTGGCCAACACAGCAGGCAAATGCTAGGACTATAAGACAAATGATAGGTATAAATTATTTGCAAGCTCGAGTAACAGCAGTTTGACTTTTTTGAGCTTGTAACAATGCCCCCAGAGACGAAAGTGTGAATTTCTGTAGATCATTGCATTTTCATGGCTTTGGCATTAAGTAAAGGTTGCAGCTCTAGGTTTTGAATTTCCCTACTCATAAATAAGAGCCATTTTGGGTTTTATGTCTGATTTTTGCATGAAATATGTCTATTCTAATCCTTACTGAGAAGTCTTCAAGGAATAATAGTGGAGGCTTTTTGGTATAAAATTTCATCTCACATGCTTGCAAAAACATACATCTTTGGTGTTGAAGTTGCAGCACCTATATCAAGGGCTTGAGTATCAAAGCCATCCTCTTCTGTATTATAATGTTTAACAATTTGCTGATCATGACTGACAGGTTTACACAGCTAACATGTTCTGGAGCTGTGGGTGATTTATTCCAGAATAACTTGTGTGATTCGGAGAATTAACTGCTACAGTCTTCCTTCTCATGACAGAAATGAAATGTCTATTAGGATTGATTGCATTCCATTTAAGTATCTTCATTAGAGAAGAGACTTCGCCCTACAGTGTCTTCAAGTGACAGCAACGTAGGCACCCAAATTCTCATTGAAGAAACACAGAGAAAGGTCTTTTCCTTAATCTTGATTAGCCTTTGCAGTTGGAGTTTTTGTTATTTGTGTTGGCCAAGCTTTTTTTATTTTCTTTTCTTGGAAGGCCCATGCTTTTTCTATGTTCTCATACAGAGAACAAAGTTTGTATACAGAGCTCAAGAGACAAACAAATCCCTGGCACGATAAAAGTGGAAACAATTCTTACAAGATTAGATATTTGACTTCTATGCCACAACCATAGTAAAGCTGACATCACAGACCTGAAGTGAATGTAAGTTCTATATTTTTTTCAGTAATTTTCTTTATATGGGCATTGAACCTGCCTTTCCTTATCTCCACCATGGAATATGATATAACTTTGCATGAGCAAAATTAAGAATAAGAGCTCACTGCATTTCTGTTGAAATTGCATCTGATCACATTTTTGTTAGGATTCTTCAGTAGAAATTAGAATTGTGGTATTTATGACTAGGGTAAAGTTATTTTTCTTCATGGTAGCTGGTGAGGCAGTGTTTTGCATTTGTGCTTGGAACAGTGTAGACAGAATTATTGAGTCAGTCATAGTGTCATGGAATCACGGAATCATAGAATGGCGGGGTTTGGAAGTGACCTTAAAGATTATTTAATTGAAATCCCCCTGTCATGGGCAGGGACACCTTTCACTAGACCAGATTGCTCAGAATTCCATCTAACTGGCCTTGTACATTTCCAGGGATGGTGATAGCACGGGGAGCTGAGCAGTGCTTGCACAGAGTAGAGTCCATTCCTACTTCTCACCACAGCAATGAACAGGCTGGGGGTGAACAAGAAGCTGGGAGGGGACACAGCCAAGAGAGCTGACCCCTGCCTGGCCATGGGCATATGCCAGACCATGTGGCCTCATGTTTGGCATGTAAAACTGGGGGAAGAGATGAAGGGAGAATGCTTGAAGTGATGGTGTTTTTTGTCCCAAGCCAGTGTTGTGTGAGAGAGGCCCTGCTGTCCTTTAGATGGCTGTCCATGGGAAGCAGTGAGTGAATTCCTTCATTTGCTTTGCTTGTGTGCACAGCTTTTGGTTTATTTATTAAACTGTCTTTATATCAACTCATGAGTTTTCTAGTTTTTCCAGTACTCTTCCCATCTCACTGTGGGTGAAGTGAGCAAGCAGCTGAGTGGAGCTCAGGTTAAATCACAACCTATATTATTTACATCAATGCTTGACTAGAGGTCCTAGGAAATTTAAACTCTGAAGTGCTAGATCCTGTAGGGAATGTAACAGTAGGCCAAGAGCTGAAGACATGATGAAACAGGTGGGTAAAACAACCAATGAGTAGATGTGGAACAAAGACGGGAGTCATTCCAACGAATAGAAATTCACATAAACTTACTACTCAATTTGATAGAATAAACTGGTCTCACTCAGAAGTCTCCAGCTGATGGATTTAGATGTGGATAATCTTTCTTCACAATCCTGTTTAGCCCACTCAGAAGCATCTCACTTTCTATAAAATTGTCCCACTGGTTATAAGCCAGATTTTGAGCTCATGAGTAACCCACACAGAGGATGAGAGAACAGCCCTGGATGTTGTTTACCTGTTTAGCTACATCTACAGCTTTAAAATATGAACTGATTTCTCCAATTCTCACTAGTCAGTTGTCAGAAGCTGGATACAAGTAAGCATAGAATTTCTGAATTCCTGGAAATCATACCTGAATGCAAGGTACTATATGTGTATTATATGTTGATTCTCTCATGTTGATTCTCTCACATGAGCATCTTTTTTGTTTATGCTTCCAAGAAAGTAGCAACATGGGTCTGTGACCTAGGAAATTCTAACAAGCATATATTTAAAGGCTTCTAAGAAAAGCTTATCACTTTTTCCAAGCAGAAAGAAAAAATTAATCTTAGTGAATACCTAGCTTCAGTTCTAGGCTAACTGAAGAAAAGTGTTATTTTCTTTTCTCATGTTAAAAGGTAGGTTTGCTTTGGGGAAATAAGACTCAAAATTGAACAACTGTGAGGAACAGCTGAAAAGAGAATTGGGTGAATATCTATCCCCAACAGGTACTGAGAGTAAGTGGAGAGCTTAAGAAAACTCCCAAAGCATTATTCCTGAAGAAAGCTATGACTAAAAGGCCAGGATGTTATTGGGTTCCATGTTTCTAGCCAAATACATATGCTTACAATGTGTGTTCATTCTGGGCTTAGTCAAAATATACTCCTTTAAAAGTAAGAGATAAACAAATATTTCTTTCAGTTATGCATCTACTTTACTCACATAAAATTGTGAGAGAAGTCAAAAGAACCACATCATCAAAAAAACCCCAAAACAGTTTAGGATACCTAGTTCAGATGTATTAAATGACACTTTAGACATCTCAATTAAAATGATATCAATTGTGGCAAAAGAGATTGAATAAAAATGATCAGATTGAGTAGAATTAGCAAAAGGAGGTGTAAAAGGAAAAGAAAAAGGCCTTTAGTTATCATAGAATGATAGAATGGCTTGGGTTGGGAGGGACCTGAAAGATCATCTAGTTTCAGTCTCCCTGCTATGGGAAAGGAGACCTTCCATAGATCAGGCTGCTCAAAACAACATCCAGTGTGGCTTTGAAAATGTCCAGCAATGGGGCAATCACCACTGCTACAGGCAACCTATTCCAGCACCTCACTATCCTCACAGTAAAGAACTTCTTCCTAATATATAACATAAATCTATTCTCTTTCAGTTTGAAGCCATTCCCTTTGTCTCTATATTTCTTTCTAAAAAAGTATCTCTCCGTTTTTCTTGTAGGGTGCCTTCAGGTACTGTAGGGCCACAATTAAGTCAGGTAGTAGCCTCCACTTTTCCAGGCTGAACAATTCCTGTTCTCTCAGCCTTTCCTCATAGGAGGGGTGCAGCATCCTGCTAATCATCTTTGTGGCCTCCTCTGGACTTGCTCCAACAGGTCCATGTCTTTCCTTTGCTGAGGTTGCCAGAGCTGGATGCAGCACTCCAGGTGCATTCTCATGAGAGCAGAGCAGAGGGGCAGAATCCCCTCCTTGCCCTGCTGCCCACACTGCTCTGGACGCAGCCCTGGACATGTTTGGCTTTCTGAGCTCATTGCTGGGTCATGTCCAGCCTCTCACCACCTGTGTATGTGTAGACAGTTATTTGTACATATATGAAATTATATTGGGACATATATAAGAGGACAGAGATGATGTAGGTTAGTTAATTTGAATATATTTTCCAGCCAAAGAGGGAGGAACAGACAAACTAAATTTGGCAAAAGCGAAACTGTGAGAAAATAGGACAGCTATCCTAAAGTATATCCAAACAGTAATGACAAGAGAGTTATTTATGCTGAAGGACAAAGTAGGAAACAGAACATTTGTTTAGAAAGTGTCCACAGAGAAATTAGAGGAAGGTTTCTAATAATTGCAAGAATTTAACTAAGAAAGACTCTTTGCAATTACATACCTATCTAGTTTAAAATTTAAAATACCTGACAGATTTCTTAAGAACTTTGAATGATGTGGGTTTGCCTATTATATTAATACTTTCTAGCTGATCCAGTCTTAAGCCTTGGTTTGTTTTGAGTTTTATTTTCGAAGCTTTCTGGCTGAAGGCTGTTGTAAAAAAAATTATGGCCACTGTCAAATTCTCCACAAACCCCATTATTTTTATAGCACTTCTACTGTTTTGTTTTTGTTTTGTTAAGTCTTTGAGAGCAAGTTACTCAAGAGGAGGAAGCAGTTTCTCCCTTGCCTATTCCACTTATCCTGTGCACTAATACAAAGGCCAGCTGTAGTGCAGACCTTAGGAGATTTATAACCACTTCGACCACAATGGTTGAAGAGCTTTTTGAAAATTCGTGGTTCCATCTCTAATTACATCTTCTGCAAAACACTCTCTCTCTTTTGAGGGAAACCTTAGATTTTGTTGGTGAAAAATAAATGTTTTGGTTAGATCTATTTATGTTTGAAGATCCCCTCTAAATAGAATTTGCATTTGCAAAAGTGTTGAGCATTTCTAGAAGAACTTTTAAGAACATGTGCAGTAACTGAACATAATCCAGACTTAGAAGACAAATATGAGAACATATGAATACAATTATAAATATATCTATTCTACCTTCAATACTTGTAGGTTGGTATCTTTTCTAGCATTTGAAATTGCAGGTGAGCTTCACATTTTCCCACTGGTTTCTCCTTAGGAATATGAAGCACTTTCCAAATTTTAAAGCAGATTTCTGGCCAGTTCAGACAGGCCTTCAGGTAGGAAAAGATAAAATGTTTGAGCATGGTATCATCCAATTCAGTTTATCTCCAATTCCATTGCCAGAACACATTCCAAATCTGTCTCAGGACTTACAGAAGGATCACTGTGAAGAGAGTTCAGACCTCTTTTTTCTATGTCCAAGCACTCATATTTCTTGATCTGAAAAAAAGTTGTTTGGTTATCAATTGAATTATAAAGACTAACATTTAAGTTTTTCTTTATAGTTTATTAAAGAGCATCTTGAATTTTTGTGAAATTCAACGAGGTTTGAATTACAGTGTGCCCCCTAACCATTCCAAACAACAACCAGCAGCTGAGGACATTCATGCAGATGATGTGCCAAAATTATGACACTCCTCAACTCCTTGTCACATTCCACCTCTGTCTCACTGTGGCACCCCAGGATGACTGAACTGGAAGGGTGGATTTTTCTCTTGCTTTTGTAGCTTTGCCCACTGTAGAAAAACAATGAGGGCTCAGCCCTCTATTTCAGTCTCTCCTCAGACTTTTCCAATATCCTTGTCTCTTTTCTGATGAGGCCTTCTCATGAGAAAAAGAAAAGAGCTTTTCAATTATGTATTTCTGGGGACATCAGTAGCTGAAAAACCCCCTGTTCTTATGAAATATCTTTTCCCTGGATGCAGGTGAAACATCATATTGGATCCAGAATTCACTGTGAGTTTTGTAGAGGATCAACCAATCATCCTGGATTTTCTATCAGCACCATAAATTTTTAAAGTTGTTAAGGGTGTTAGCACTAACAAATCCGCCAGCTTCTTCCTCAGGCACCTCCATCTGAGTCCTTGGTCCTAATCCAGCAAACTGTTTAAGCATATGACTACAAGTGAGTGGAAGGGTAGAATTTTGGGAGCTACACACTGGTTCAACATTGAGTGTAAGTTTAAATTCCTCCCTGAACTGTAAGTTTCTGATGAAGCAACTCCTTAGCTCATTCATGTTATCACCACAGCCTGAATTAGAGTGATAAAGCAGCTGTATCATGTAGGTCCATTGTGCACAGACTCGAGGCTCAGAGCACAGAGATCACATAGCACAGCTGGAGGGAAGCAATGATTCTTCCTCATTTTCCCCCAGATTGCTGGAATAGGAACATGCTAAAAAGTGTGGAGAGTCTGTTCTTTTTGACACAGTGTATTTGAAATAGCCAGATTTAAGCTGTTAGTGAATAATAATGATAAACACCTGTAAATTCATGTAGTAAATACATTTATAACTTCTTTAATTTAAGAGAAAAATCATTCTTTTCCTTTAATTTGCTGCTATAGTGCTATAACCTTTGCAGGCACATCATTCCTCTGCTATCTGTCTTTTAGTGGTGTTTAACATTCTGCACATTTTCCTTTTTGCTGCCCTTAGCTGAGGCATAAAAGGTTAATGCCTCTAATTGTACCTCACGTATATATATACATATATTTATATCTATATATGCCATGTCTCACTTTGCTACTGGTGCCAAGGAAAATGTTGGATTCTATTCAGTTTTCTTCATATTCATTTTCCTGCCCACTTAACAAAATTACATTCAATGAGCTGTGGGAGAAATTCACATCAACGGGCATGTAATGCAATTTCTGGTATATATGCAGGAAGAAAAAATCCTACATTTTCTTTCATTTCTGTCAAAATCAATCAAATTGTACTGAACTGAACATAATCTCTTAAAAAAAAAAATCACCCAGGCATTTCCAGTGAAATAAGCCTCTCTTACATGGTAACATGCACATATTTAAGTGGTCTCTGTTTTATTTTTTTTTAATCATGCCTAATTAGTTTTTTTTAATCACCCACACAACTAAGGCTCTTGCCTGCATAATTTATGACATAGAGGGGCTGGTGTCAGAAATCAAATGTTGTAAATTAAAAATAACAAGTTTGAGACTAGTGATTCAATTAAAACCCTAGAAAACATTGGATTATGCATAATTGAGAGCTTGTATGCAGAGATGCATGTCATGCTTGTCAGCTTGGATGGGAGGATTGGATTGGAGCTGTCAAGAGCATTTAAATCAACTCAGTAAAAAAATTAGAAAACAAAGATGATATTTATTATTAACTTCCAGTGTTCAAAAATAAACTGAGAGGTATTTAAATTGAATGCTTAGATGACAAGGCTTTATTTATAGCAGAAGTTATAAAACTTGGTAATAACCCTAGCTGGCACAGATGTAAAGATACTACTGTGCAGCTGAGCTGAAGCCTGCAGTGAGAGGATTCAGCAGCTGGCCCTGAATCAGACCCAGCTAATTGAAAGTTATGCTCTAAAAGAAGAAATCCAGATTCTTGAAGGGAGCTGTGAATGACCAAATCCTTATTTTTCTTTTCCATTCCTTCACTTTCTCTTCTTTCTCCCAGAGATGGATGATACCCCATGAAGCTCTTTATGACCCTCAGATTATATGCAAGAACATCCTAGGAAAAGACTGACTTGTCCTGGTGAGCCAGTTCTGCAGGACCACATTTTACCAGCTAGGAATGCTACTTGGTAGAAATAGCTGAGGACTGAAGATTAACATCTTCCCACTTCAGCCATACCTCAGAGTGAGTTTCCAACTTTATTTGAAATTGTTGAGTCAGCGATAAATAGCACTGTTGAGAGTAAACTTAAAAGCTAGCCAGGATACTTCCACATTTTAAAATAAAGAGCATTTTCATTTCTAGCTTGAGAAGAAAGACTCCAACAAAACAAAATTGTGATTCTCAGGACTATCATGTATTTCTCTCTAAAGTGGGCTCCCAAAAGCTCATCCTAACCTTCAAAAATACACGAAACAACTGAATGCTCAGGAAGCTCATTTAGCCCTTAACCCTATGACACATAAAATTAAGTTGTATTTTTAAAAATCAGTCTAGTATCTAAGGAGGGAGGATGGGTCATGGAAGAGATAAAGAAAATTGCCCCACTTGGTTGTAACAGCTGGCCCTTTAACAGAGGATGTGCTCCTTGTAGTTATGAGGGATGAGTCATGGAAGAGATAAAAAACACTCCTCCACATGGTTTTAACAGATGGTGATAGAATACATACTTTTGGTTACATCTTGCATTACAGTCTAAGACACCCTGAAATGCTGAATGGGTTTTTTTTTTGTTTGTTTGTTTCTTTTATATATTTCTTTTATACCTTTTCCTTTTCCCTGGTTCTTTTTAAGCAAGTCCTAAGACATGAGATATTTTTCCTGTGAAGCATCTGTAAATCTAAGTTTGCCAGTGTACCCTGTTTCCCAGAAGGGTATCTTACCAATCAAAGCAGGAATGCAAAGGGATCCCCATCAGCTCAGTGAGGTGACACACGAATGTGACAATATCAGCCTTTTCAATGTTTTATGACATTTCAATTTAAATAGAAATCTAATGGAAAATTATTGCATGAGGAAAGGCAAAAAGGATCTCCAGAAAGTGGAGAAAACTATACAAAGAGTTAAATTCTTCTCTAGTAAACCACTAGCCACTGATGTCAATGGGATTGAGAATGCAAATCTGAAAATGAAATCTGGCCATAGGTGAGGTGGAAAAATGATTGATGACTGCCCAACAGTGGAGGGTTTGGATCAGAAGTCACAGCAGAGCTGGAAGTTACTCAGTTTACCCTTAGCAGATTTCTGCTGATTTTCCCTGAGAGCTCGGGGCAGGTGCAGACATACAGTAGCCTTTGGTACCCAGCTACATGAACATGAGCTCCCTAGAGTGCCACTGGAGACAGCTTTTTGGGGACATGACAGTGGAAGGAACACACCACAGAGGCAAGTCTGGGCCACTTTTTGTGTACCTTATGCAGGGAGTGCACACCAGCCCTAAAAATGGAAAGCAAAGCAGTGGTGTACTTAGGCAACTTCCAAGGGTTCTGGAGGGAAATACATAGTTAAAGCTCCTTGGTGAATCTAGAGGTAAGATTTTAGTGGTTAATTTTTTTAAATCTCAATTGGCAATTCCAAATCTTTGCTATACTAAATTCCTCTTATAACCTACGATCACTTGGTAGCATTTACATATACTATCTTTGTATCTCTTTCATCATCTTTCTTTGATGTTTTATTAGTTACAAGGTTTAGCCTAGAAAAGCCTGTGCATTCCTCTTCACTTAAAAAAATTAAAATGTGAAAGATTTTAATTTAAGCCATTCTGAGAATTCTCCAAATTATAACGAGACTATAAATATGAGAAGGAGTCTTATGTAAGCAGAAGAGATGAAGCAGTGGTGTATGATTTTTACTGTATCGGAAACTGGAGCTTTGTTTCTGAAAGTTTGAAATATTAAAATAATTTTCCATTTTTATAAGAAAAATAAATTAAATGAGAATATTGTGTAAGTAATAGGAGGACTGCAAGTGCCTTCAACGCTGGTCTAATTTTGCTCTTATTAACCTCTAACAATTTTCTTACAAACTTCATAGGGAGTAGGGTTCAGCCAGAATCCCTCCATTTATTAGCTCTGGCACCTGGGAAAAGGATCAAACTTTCACCATTTTTTGGAGGAGCTGCTGGTGTCAATTAATGTGTAATACGAAAAAAAGTTAAATTCCATTTTTGTTAGAGCACAACCCACTATCAGCATTCCCCACTAAAAGATAAGAAAGCCGTTTTCTCCTACACCAAAAATAAAATGAAAGTATTTCATTCAAACTGACTTTCTAGGCTTAAAGGAGTAGAGACTGGAGACAATTTTTTGCAGGCAAAAACATTAATCATTAATACTGTTCATTGTCATGGGACTCTTTACTGTGTTCTACACTTCCCCTTCCCACAGAAACTAAAAGTTTTTGTGTTTTCCTCATGGATTAAACCAAATGGAAGGATACTTTAATGACTATTCTAGCAATTTAAGTCTGACTAGATGCACCCCACAAAAATTCCTGGGGAAAAAAATAGCTGAGTACAGATTTCTAGAATGAAAAGAAAGGAAGCAGACTGGCATGATGAAGGCTGGATGTGGATGAGGGAAGCTTATGAAAATGGGGAATGAAATTGTGGGTCTTTCTGGGCAGTTTTTACATTTTATTCTCTGAGATTAAGACTTTGGTCTTCGCCCTTGGCTCCTCTACCTTTCACCACTTTTACTGCTCCTGCAAATGGAGCATGATGTTAATAATGCCAAGGTCATGGAATTGATCCTAAAATGGACAATTCACTTAAGAACTGGACTTGATGATCCTTGTGGGGCTAATCCAATATTCTGTGATTCTGTGATCTGCAGGTCTGCACAAAGCAAGTAGAAGTCAAACCCACCCACAGTTTGCCTTGTGTTAGAGACTCTCTGAAGTTTTTCAGATTGTTCCTGACTTGAATTTTACTCCTGGTAGAAACTGTGCTGAGTTTCAAGGGATGGGATGTGTGAGAGAGTACAAAATTTCCATTTGGTCAAATGGCAAATCTAATGTAGTTGGATGGACCTCCATCTAATACTCTGTGCCTCTTCTCTTTCACAGGATCTCCTGGACAGAGTTAAATCCCCCAACCCTGTATGCAGTGTGAGGTGAGATAGGACTTGGAAATGTTTCCCATGAAATTCAGCACTGCATAGGCAGCCCCATGAGATGCCACTGTAAGCATTTTGTCTCATCTTTCCACTCTCTCTTTGGGCTGGTGCAGTGCTGCCTGCATTGCTGTTAGAGCATCTGGAGGCTGACCCCAGAGCCACATGCAGGTGGGCTGGTGGAAAGGTACTGGGAGTGGTCCAAAACAGAACTAGGGGTCATGCTAACAGTGAAGCAGTGTGGGCTATGCCCAAAGTTGTTATTTCTACCTCTTGGCTAGCAGTGCAAACATATTCTCAGAAAATTTAACTAGAGAAAAGCAAGCTTCTGGATGCTGACTATGCATAACCAAGAGGCAAGACAAAGATCAAAACTGAGTCACATCAGGACACTTGCAGAGGCAGAAGTTTTAGGTTTCCTGCAGAAACTTTCAGGGAAAGTGTGTGACCAGTGCCTGGCAGATCAGGAGGCAGCTTAATGGACCATCCTGGGGTTACAGTCTGGTGTAGAGACATAAACATTTTTTCCTAATTCCTGCTAGAGACACCTACCTGTCTTTCTAGATGTGGTCTAACATATCTAGAGAACATTATTAGCAGAAACTTAGGTGCCATGGGAAGACAACCGTCTTCCCTCGGGGTGAGGCAGCAGCTCAGCTGGGGCTTTGAAGATCTTCATTTTGGACTTAGCTGTTTACAATGGCTGTTAGGCTCCTAATTCTTTTAGTGGATCTAGGCCATAGCATATAGACAAAGCTTGGTGGAGTCAGCTGAATTTTTTCTTAGAAGTTTTGGGTTTCTTTGAAGCTGAAACTCACAATGGAACTAATTATAACTTAACTGTAGTTGTCTGCTTAATGCCTTATAATATTCTTGTTTGAGACATTATGTACAATTATTTTTGTACTTTTAAAAGTGTAGCATCACGTTTTCTCTGTCTGCAAAAACTAAGTGTGCTTGTGATGAATAGGAATTCTAGTATTGGATGGTAGGTGTAGAATTTTATCATCAAACCAGGCATGACTATTTTCTTTTGAAAAGCTTAAATTTCTGCTGATCATTAAAGGAAAAAAGAAAGAAAAAAATAAGCAACATTTCAATTAGTTTATGTTGGTCATATTTAATTAATAAAACACATTACTTAATGGGTGTAAATAGTCATGCAAAGATATATGTATTAACTATATATTTTAGCAATTTCTTAGTAATATGCTAAATACAAAGATTTCTATTCAAGGAATTCAAAACCTGGGATTTTCAATTCAATCATTCACAAACTTTAAGATCAGGAGAAACTGATTCAACCATGCAGTCTGACCTTATGTACTCAAATGCTCATCTGGCAGACCGTGAGAGAGAAATTCCCATGATGTGACTTTACAGGCTCTGAAAAGTGTACATCCAAGAAATTGTGGGAGAAATACTTCATCAGAAGAGCACACTTAAATGTTAGCAGACTGCTAGCTTGCCCTTTTTGATTAGCCTGAAATTACTGTATTGCATTAACTGCATTCCTCTTAACAAGCTGCAATACAAGGCTTATGTCATATAGGTAACTAAATATTAACCTTTGTGCTAGTACATTTTTGTCAAAAGACAATGAAAAATAAATCTACTTGTGTAGCATTGAGGAATTAATTGGGGCTGCCCCATTTCATAAGACTTGATTAAAAAGAAAAAGGAATTGCATGATGAGAAGCAAAGAAGTTAGAATAGAGAAGACCTCAGTAATAAGAAAATGAAACAAGGGCTTGAAAATGCAGGTTCCAAAATCCCAAATCATCCAAAAAAAAGTAGTAAGTGAAATCCCCAAAATACAGGATCAAAAAAACATCAAAGCAAGCACGTATACACTGCCAACAATTAGAACAGTATTAATTAGCAACAATGTTCTTTAATCTATAAATAATAAAGTGATCAAACGGTCCCACAGAGAGGTGTATAACAATACATAGAATTTTACAGTCGTAGGTCAAGAAGTCTATTTAAAATCCCTGTGGCTAATTCAAACATTCAGATTTAAAGCCCTGTTTATCGTTTAGTTGAGAGATCACACCGAAGTGGAAGAGATGTCAAAATCAGACCCAGTGCCTCAGACAAAATACATAGCACACAATAAAGTCTCTAACTCTTTGTAATGAAGGAAAAAGGTGCAGCAAATAAAAAACTGCAATAAGACAGAATCTATGTTTTAGAGGAAACTTAAAACATCCACAAAGACAAGAAGTGCACTCAGCATCTCAGGAGTGAGCTGTGCCAACTTACTGAGGGTCATGACAGGTGATCACAGAGCTGTAGCAACTCCAACACAGATATAGAGACATCTGTGTATCACATTATATTGTAGGACAGAATACTTAGAAATATTCTTGGTCAAGTTGTGTTAAAAGATTTATATAATTAAGCTGTGTGATATTCTGATGAGCTAAATTAATATTGCTATCTCCATTTAAATACTGAGTCAAATGAAACAGGTTAAATGAGTAACACAAGGTCATTTTTTATCTCATTCTTCCATCTGGAAGACTGCTTTATAATCTCATTACTCAAGTGGTAAGGAGCTTTCTTAATACTCACACAAATTTATTAAGAGTTTTTCCTATAATTTTTTTGTCACTTTTAAATACACTAAAATCACAGATCATTCTCCATCTACTATTTGATTATTTCCACACTGGGTAGAAATCTGCAGTTTCCTTTACTGAATCATGCATTGATTTTTTTTTTTTTCCTGAGGACTTTTTCACTTTATCAATCTTAAAACTGCGACCTCCAACTTGTTGTCTTCCTTTGAAGATGGCTTATTCTGAAGACTCAATGAATGCATTTGCAATTCTTTTATTGAAGTAGTTAATAAAAATGGGGATCAGTAGGCAGTTTTTAATTACTCTTGCAATAAACTTCCCCATCCAATAACTGCTCCACCAGTGATGTTTCCCTAGTTTGTTCACAAAAACACCTGTGAGTAAAAGAGTCAAAGTATCACTGAAGTCAAGATAGTTTCACATTACAGAATAGTTTGAAGGCAAAGGGGAAACAAACTGACAGAAATATATCTCACTGAAGCCTTCTTGGCATAAATGTGTCCCTCTCCTTCCCTTTTATTTGAAACTGATTAGCCCTTAGAAGAAATTCTTGCTATTACTCTCCATATACATGAACTTATGCCACTTATTTTAGACACTTCATTCCAAATATAAAATACTTTGACAGAAAACATATATTTCACACATAAGACAGAGTAATTAAACACACATACATGTAGTTTATATGTTATCTGCATTTATATATAAATGTTGAGTAAAGTTATTGTCATTTGTGGACCAGGGTGAATTTTTGCACTTAATTGGAGCTATGTCTTGAAGTAGGAATACAAGTTTTCTGGTGGACTAAGAAAATGTTTTTGAAAAATTGAATTTTCATTTACATACCTTATACACATTTCTCATATAATTTCCATAATTTTAATGAATTTAATAAGATTTATAGTCTTTGCTAGATTTGAGAAGCTAATATTTATTACATACCTGGATGACCATCACCTTCCATCTTAGTGTTTATTTCACCTTCAGCCACCACAATGAAGCTTAACATGCAGTGACTATGTTGCTGCATTTTTGTTTCAATGTTTGTGACAGGTCATTATCATCTATATATTTTGTTAACTTTAATATTGTTTTACTACTGAGTACATGTATCTTTCAGCATCTCCCTCCAAAATACAAAAGCCCTTTTATAATACAGTTTTTCTTTTCACACACTGCAAAGTAATTAGTTCTTTTTAGATGGGTCATCAGGTGGCCTGGCCCATACAAGCTTCTTGGAGTTCTGGGTTTATTAGAGCCTTGATGCTCTAGTTTGCAGTGCATTTCTCCTCAGCAAAGAAAATACCAGGCACTTGTGAACAAGTGCTGCCCTATAGTAGCTTTCTGCTCTCAGAGGTTTTTAATGTCTTTTTTTCTAATGACATGTGGCTCCTTTTAAAATTTTTTTTGTTGAGCAAGATTTTAGCTGATTTGAGCCTAGAATTCTCTTAGCTGTCTTTAGCCAGAAAAAAAACATTTATCCTGTTATTCAGTTCATAAAAATCTTCTTCACCACTGCAGAAAGAGCACAACAAGTGAATCTCCTTGTAGACACAGATTTAATTTGCTCAGCTGTTCAGCAGTTTTGGGGCTTGTGGTTCTATGTCCTTTGTTTTCTCCATGGCAAACTATATCCAAACTCTAAATCTTGCTGCTTAGCACTACTCAGTAATGCTACTCAGTCATGTACTCAAAACTGGGAATGTTGAATCTCAACAGTAGTTCCAGAAACAGGCAGACACACAAGGAAAAATTTAGGTACAAGTGTTTTTAGTTTGCCAATAGCATCCACTAAAAAGATTGCCAAGGAATGTTTAGCCATGGCCTTTTCTACTGGCTTTGGCTACAACTCATCCCTGAAGGTGAGGATGGCCCCCTTTTACTGTGTCCAAGGCTCTTGTGGGCTAGGAAAACTAGGAGCAGGTACTTATATTTTTCCTCTAGAAAAGCAGGACTTCAGAGACTAGTACAGCTGGGCTATGTGATTCATGTGCTTGATACCTAACCATTACTAGTTTTCTGTAGAACTGTAGGTGGTTCACTGCTTGCAAACAATGTAATCATAAGTGCTGATAGCTGCAATGTCCACAGGGTCTGCTAGCTTTCCATGAAATAGCAGGAGTTCTCTGGCATGATATGTTCTACAGTTTTTAGCTTGTGCAAGTGATCATTTTTGTATTTCTGATTTTTCCACCCAGGGACTAACTAATGATTATTTGGATCATTTCCTACTCTTCTTGTCTTGCTGTCTGCCCCTTCTGTGAACTGTAACTCTGTATAGCAAATACAATGTGATTCATGGCATATAAATGAGCCAAGAAGAATTATCTGTTCTCTAAGTGAGCAAAAAGTAGGTTTGTGTATTTATTTTACAGATAACATCAGAAAGTTGCTCAACACAAAAGCATGTATTTTTCTAATGATATGCAATTTCATTTACTGAAAAGAGGACATTATCATGTCACTTTCATTTCAGTAAGATTTCCCCAGATAACATCTTACTCACATTATGAGTGTCTCGATGTTAACTTCAATTTCAGAAAAGCTCATTGGTGCACTCCTCAATATTGATATGTAAGTAATGGAGCATCCTTTAAAATTTTAATATTATGTACAGTTTAAAGTTCCCTATGCTAAGGAAACCTTGGACATTTAGATTCTTATTCAGAAACTTGGTTTTTGGATGGTTATATACACATTGCAGAATGTCATGTTGGAAAATTATTTCCTTCATACTTCTGTAAGAGACCAGGGCCTAAGTTTTAAAGCTGTATATCAAATTTTACAAGGGTAAAGTGGGATTATAATTCATTTTGCTAGAGCTGGAAGTAAATCTTGACAAGACCACAAAATGGGCAGGTGAAAATAAAAAAAAATTCTGCTTCTTTTTCCTCTCTGTAGTGAAATTCATAATCAGGCAAAGACAGATTTTTGTATTCACTCTCTGCCTTATGTTAACTAGATGCTATCCTTCTTTTTAAAACCTTAATATAATGATCCTTAGTTCAGTTCTGCAGTAACTGCAACAAATAAAAATTCAGTCTTCTGTGTTGGAGAGGGTTCAAGTAAGTTCATGCTTTTCTGTACTTGTTTTTGGTGGTTTCATAGCAAATATATAGACAGACAATAGAATATTTACAGAGGGAGAAAGAAACTGGAAATTGCAAGCATTTGCTTAAATAAGCTGATTCTCATCTAGCCAGGACACAGGAATGTATATCACGTAACCATAATTTCACATCTCAAAATATATTGAGACTTCAGTAGAGATGAACAGTGCATAATCTACATGCTGTTAAAGAACTAGCAGAATAATGAATGCTTTTTAAAATAATGAATATATTTGATAAAATCAGTTTGTGCAGAAAAAGTCCATGAATTTATGGGTATATTCAGCAAATATGATTTTTTAAATGAATTATTAACCTATGACTAGTACACAGTTCCCAAACATGAAACTCTGGCTTTTACAAGGAGACTCTTCCTCCCAAATAGTGGAAATATCTGTTTGCAAAGCAGTCATTTCCTGGTTCAGAAGTAAGTTAACAGAGGAAAATTCATCATTTAATTGTTCATCAGATTTTGTGAAATACTTTGCACAGAGGACTTTTTGCTCAGACTACTTTCACCCACTATGAAATCAAGAATAACAGAAGCTAGACAAGCTGATGATCAAAGTTTAAATGTTGCTTGTAGCATCTCAGAGACCTCAATTTGAGTTCTACTCAGTGTGATCTGTGACATTTCTGTGGAAATGTTACTAATTTCCATTGTCTTAAGGAAGCTTTGAAAGAAAAGAGAAGAAGAAAACTCACTGTCAGGAAAGAAAGAAAAAAACCAACAAAACCCAAGCTTGAATTAAAATGTAGATTAAGAATAAAGAGGGAACCAATCACAATTTTCTGCTTTGCTGCTGATGGCAACACAGCTAAGTAAAGATAAATACCCATGTGATAGTACTCCTGATTTTAAGGTGCTCCTGTCGTCTCTAATACTGCAGCCCCTAAGTGTGTCACCATCCTTCTTGTAGGTATACACATAACTCCCCTTCAAGGTGGCAAAGTTTTATTCACTATATTTTAAATATTAGCAACAAACAGTAAGTGAGGGAGATCTGTCTATGCCCACTAAGGTCTAAATTTATTTCACCTCTTTCAGGTACTTCACTGAGACACTTAAGCTAATGCTGCAGCAGCCCTTTTGTAGAAATGTGCAGTCTGAGGTAGCCTCTCACCTGACACAATTAGGCAAGGGAAACAGGTTTTTAGGCACAGAGGATTTTTATGTGCAGAGGATTAACTCCTGATGCTCTGGGGTGCCTGAATTTCAGTGGGAGACCCTCTGTGTATAAAAGTATCATACACTATATGGACATCAAGTGCATCAAATGCAATGGATGCCACTCCTTCCAATAATCTAGTTTTTTTACCTTGCTCTCTTGGGGAACACAACATGGAAATCATGCTGAGAATATCACTCCATTGCTCTTTGGTTAGGGGAAGTCACTCAGATAAACAGTAATGAAGCAGAGGGCTTCTTCAGCTCTCCCATTTCTGGTGCCTCCTTCCTCACTTGTCAAGTCTTTGCTTTTCATTAACCTATAAAGGACCATGTGGTGATGATAGGCGATTTTGTGAGCTCATGCCAACTGATACTCACTGTGACTGGGATCACTGAAATCTGAAATCCAGTTGTTGCTGGCAGCTATGACTGGAAGTCTGTCAACCAAGGGGACAGGAAATAAATTTTTTCCTCTACAGTTGCTGCACTGCAGCTGAGAATGATGTAGTGGAAGGATACTGGTGCCTCTGTGTCACACTGCCTCTGGGGGAGGGCAGGCACCATTCCCACTGCAAGGCTTCTCAATGCACATTTTCTGGAGTGCTTGGGTAGCTCAAACATTCCTACAGGCACACAGTTTTACAAAGGAGTTGTTTTGCCTTCTAGCAACCCTTCGAGTTTTACTAATCTGTAAGATTTCATATCTGGGGAACAAAGCTTTTTCCCAGACTCAAATGAATAGCTCTTCCAACTTTAAGAAGGGTATTGGCTGTGATAAAGCAAGCAGTTTTTTGGCCCTTTCTCCTACCAGTGATAAAATATTTCCAAAAAGCCCCTTAAATTTACAGTCATACTGATAACACATAAGTGCAATCAGCCTTGAACAATTTTGATGTTAGCCTTTGCTGCAAAATATGTGTTGTTTTCCATAAAAAGGAAAAAAAGAAGCTTAAGCTTTCACGCTGTAAATATTGAATTATCATTAATATATTAGCACAGAGAACTTAAGCCCTAAGACCTTCTGTGTCTTTGCTGAAGTCAGCATCTTCAACCAGAGCCTATCATTGGTGTCTCTTGTGTAAATCCTTTGAAGTTATTACTGCTCTGAAGTGAGGAGAGAAACCAGGATTTTAAAGGGGAAAAATCTTATGTATTCAATTGGCAGATGAGTTCTGTTCTGGGAGGTGGCAGAAGCAGGGTGGCAACCTACAGAATGACAGAGCACTGTTGAGGACTCATTGCCAGCTTGTATTAATGCTGGCAAGTGCTGCCCTGCTGAAGTTGGTGGAGTTCAGGGGTTTCCACCACTTGTGTCACTGCACCTTTGTACTCTGATCTCACCTGAGCTGCTCTCATTTCACCTCTGCCAAGGACTCCCCAGAGACAGAGTAAGATGTAAAGATGTCATTCCTCTCATCCAGGCCAGAGGTCTGGACTTTGATAGTTGTCACAACTTGGAAGAGCCCAGTGAATGAAAGAGAGATGAGTGGAAGACACCTGAAAGAAATATATGTATATTGTCAGGGGGGTAAAAACTACTATATCTCCTACCACAAAAATCTCCTTTGCTCTCTGAGTTCAAGATGAGAACTTTTATTGTGAGACTTGGCTGTATCTTCCATCTTCATTAAATTCCTAGTTTTACAAAATAACATTGATCCAGGTTGTTTTTTATGAAAAAAATTAACCAAGACAACAGGAGTATCTAAGTATGAGCCCAGTGAGAAACCATCTCCTTTTGAATGGAGCAATAGTTCCATTTTGTTGGGGGGATCCAAACGGGTCTTGGGCAGATGAGATATGATAGTGTTTCTAGTGCTTGGAGCAAATTAACTTCACATGCAAGTAGAGGTAAATGGCTTTCTTTTGTGGACTGATTTTGCTTCTTAATCCTTTCTTTCCTGTAGTTACACAGCACAGAACTAACCTAACATTGAAGGAGAATACCAGGGGAAATATAGTTCAGTATATTATATAAACAGACAAATACACTAACTTATTGAAGACTCTGCACAACTTTGTGGGAAAATTTGTACTCAACATCCTTTCTTGTTGTTATAAAAGAGAAAGTTTCAGCTTCTGTTTCTTAGAAATTGGAGCAATTGGAATAAATGTTTTATGTGCTGGCCATGAAGTTATTAATTTCATCTGAAGAGCTGAATAATATTTTTCCTTTGTGTAAGTGGTAATTAGGCAAATAGAGCTGCTCATTTTCCTTGAAGAAATTTAGGTAGGTGTGTAAGATGAGGAAGTATTTTGTTTCTTAACCACTAATTATGAAACTTCCTGACCTATAGTCACAGCAACTTTCTGTATGTTTAGCTGCCAAAATCTTCCCAGAGTGGCATGAAAATTAAGATATCTATGCATTTTAAATCTCCCTGACTTTTAAATGTGATGGAGTTTGGAACTGACATTATTGTAAGGCTAAACCATGTTCCTGCAGGTTTTACTCAGGTAAAACTCTCGACTGAGTAAGTTGGATCACATACACAAAAATAGATGAATCTCTTGCAGTCAGAGGTTCCATTGAACAAACTGGAAATAAAAGCAAGGAATACAGCAGACCAGACAGAACTCTTATGTACCATTTCAGAAGTGTTATGATCAACCAGGGGTTCATTTTCATTGCTAGTTCAATTCCTTAAGCCTTGTCTAAACTCTGGAAACCTATCATTCTAAGAAGTGGCTGGCCCCTCTAACATGGTTGTAAAATACCTTATGCTATACTCCTGAGTTGATTTGTGGAAGTGTGCAAATAAGAAAAAAGTTCCCACTGGTGGGAAGCACAGGGTAGACAAGATGTCTATGAATGTAACTATTTTTACCACCATTTTGCTTAGATTTTCAGTAAGTTTAATGAAAACTCTGGTTGTGGCTCCCACCAGTTTTAACACATTCATCAACATCGGGGGCAAACCTGTAGAATTTTGACTAGCTGTAAATTCCCTCACCATTAACTCAGCCAGAATTTCTTTTTTTTTTTCTTTCTTTCTTTCTTTCTCTCTCTTTCTTTCTTTCTTTCTTTCTTTCTTTCTTTCTTTCTTTCTTTCTTTCTTTCTTTCTTTCTTTCTTTCTTTCTTTCTTTCTTTCTTTCTTTCTTTCTTTCTTTCTTTCTTTCTTTCTTTCTTTCTTTCTTTCTTTCTTTCTTTCTTTCTTTCTTTCTTTCTTTCTTTCTTTTTCTTTCTTTCTTTCTTTCTTTCTTTCTTTCTTTCTTTCTTTCTTTCTTTCTTTCTTTCTTTCTTTCTTTCTTTCTTTCTTTCTTTCTTTCTTTCTTTCTTTCTCTTTTTCTCTTTCCTCTCTCTTTCTTTCTTTCTTTTTCTCTTTCTCTCTCTCTCTTTCTCCCTCTCTCTCTTCCCCCCTTCTCTCCTCACTATCCTCACTCACAACCCCCCTTCATATTAAATTTACTATGAATTATTCAAATCATTACTGGCCTGTTTCACATTAAACTTGCCTGGCTTTCATGCCTGTGCAAACAGAAGCCTCTACCTTGCATGCAGACTTGTCTGAAGATCACCTTTGCCCTCCTAAGCCTTCAAGACTCCCTGAAATGATGTGGCTGCTGAGTCCATCTGAAAGTCACTGTCCCTGCTGTGGCTGTGTGAGATCCATGACCAAGATGGGTGGCAGCCTCCCTCCCCTCCAAGGGGGATATGCCCACACAGACCAGAGGGGTCAGAAGAAGAACCCTGGGAGATTGTAGGTGCAGGAGCAGGTCAGAGAACTTAGTGGCTGGGCAAAAACCAAAGAGTAAAGTAGCTCTGAAGCAGGAATGATCCCCAGACAAGAGCAGCTCATATACCCAGCTGTGGGGCTCTGCCTGTGTCACTCAATATGCCTTGTTCAGCTAGAAACAGCCCTGATTTCTACTGCTGGCACACATCCAGGGTGTTGAAAAGCTTTGTGTGGGTAAGCACCAGAGAATCAGGTTATGGTCTAGCTCTACACTTTCCTCACATTACACAAATACTAGACATGGTACCGAGGGGGATACATGTTAACCTTAACACCTCAGTGATGGATAGTAGGATGGATAGCTGGGCTTTCTTTCTAAGTGTTGTTCATTTACATTTGGGGGTCTCAGGTGACAGACTACTATTCCACTCTCTTTCTACTCTACTTCAATGAATATACACAATTGCAGCTTAGTTCCAAAAACAAATTTTAAGCTGAATATAAATGTTTTCTTTTCTCTAAGAGGGAGAGAGAAATCCACGTATCTAATAAGCACACACTGTGTCTCTCTTTAAGTTTTCAAATCTTTATAACCAATTAACAAATGAGTACGTTTATACAACCCCTGTGAATAGCCATTTTTTTTAATGCAAGTATTGTTTTATTTGGACACTTTCTTTTCTTTTTTTTTTTTTTCAAGAAAACATACCACATGAAGAATGTGTGGGTGTTGTGAGAATGAATGATTTTCAAGCTGTGAGGACATTAAGGCCTCATGTACCCTAGGAAAAGTACTGGCTGCTGACGACTGGTGTCAACAGTGACCACGTCTGAACAGTGCTGAAAACAGCTTAAGTCCTTCTGTCCCCCAGCTCAGACAGTGTTCAGCAGCATTTCAGGTAGTTTGATTAAAATCTGAAGAGGCATTGATTCCACTAGCCTGGTATTAACAGGAGAGTGAGCCCTAGTGTAGACAGCTGCCTGGCTCCAGAAGCCATCCACTGTGCTTTGTGCTTGACATGTCCTGGAAATGGCTTCTGAGCCAGAAAGCTGTCTGCACTGAAGTATTCACTATTTATGTCACCCCTTTTTTTGTGTCAGCATCAGAATAGGGTGAAAATTAAATAAGCACTGTTGAAAGATACAAATATCCTTTTTGTTTGAATATTCTCACCAAACAGGGATTTAAGATACTTTGTCAAAACCTGAATTGCTTTTTCTTCATATCCTTTTCACAGTAGTAAAAGGAAAGAAAGATTGAAAAGGAAGCAAATCAAATAATTTTTGTATTAATATTTTAAATTAAAAGTATGATCTTAGCAGGAGTCATTTTAATTTTTCCCAAAAGAAAAAAAGAAATTTTTCATATTAGGTTTTTATGCATTTAAGCAAGGATAAAGTGCAGTGCTGTTTCTCCAGACAGCAACGTGAATAATCTTATCACCCAACATATACTTCCAGGTGAAACTGAAATCCAAAGCTAGTTTCTACAGACTCCAATAAAAAGTGTAGCAATTGTTATCATGGCTATATTAGTACAAGTACTTGTTAATGTCATCCTGCCCACCTACTGTATCTTGGCACATAGAATGAGAATGAGACAAAAAAAAAAAAAAAGTCCCATTTGAGAAAATACAAGCAAGCTAAAACAACTTCTTTTTGAATAAGAGGCTTGTAAAATTATTTTTAAAAATTCTTGTGAAAAAAGAACTAAACTAAAATATTTGGCCTAGTAAGTGAATTCAAGCACATTGTTGACAGAATCTAATCTATATTTAGATTAGATACAGAATTAGATTAGATACAGAATTTAAGATTTTACTCTACTTGCTGCAAAACAGAAAGGGGGCCTGAAACATCCTAAATCCTAAAGCAGGGTCTTACATTGTTTTATGCCACTTGGAACACTTGCAGGGGTGAGACCAGCATATTTTACACATGGAGCAAGGGAGGAATAGGTACTCAGAGGGAGCTCCTTGGCTCATGGGAAAGTGCACACACTCAGAGGTGTTATCCCAGCCCTGAGCACGCTCCAGTGCCAAACCACATCCATTCAAACCTTTCCGAGCCACTTTCTCAAAGAGCCAACTTTTGTTTCCTGACTATGCATAGAGAAGAGGAAGGCCATTTGGGTAACTTCAGTCACCTACAGGAGAGAGCTTGTTTTCCAAATTCCTCCCCAAGTTACATAACTTTGCACCTCTAACAGATAAAATAAATAAATAAAGTGTGGGGAATTACATATACTCTGTTTAAAGCAAATGATGTAGCTGTTCATTTTTTTGCTTTTGCTTCAGTTTCTTTCACGAGACAACACTGAAGATCCCAACAGTGGCCCACAGCACTGGAAGAATTCTCTCACTTTTAGAGCCTCCCATGAGATAAAGAGGATTATGCCTCATTCTTGGTATAAAACATTGTTTGGAAACTACTGCAGGTCCTGCTGTACAGAATGAAGTGTCCAGACAGTGTATCGAACACTACATCTCTCCATCTTTCTGAAGCTCTGTGTGTGAACCAAGTGCATTTGAAAAGGGCGTGGATTGCATTTTCTGAATGCAAGCCAGAAAATGGTGATTCTTACCTCCTCCTGTTGGTTTGCCCCATTTGTACCATGAACACATTTGGTGCCCTATGCTTCTCCTTTCACGTTCAATAACAGGTCATTAGTGCTGTCAGTCACCAGTATATCTTGCTCTCTAGAACTGTAAAGCACATTGGGTTTGCTGTGTGTTTCCCAGAATTCAGAAATGCAGGAAGGATAGGCTTTGGAACATAATGGAAAATTTCCTTGTATTAACTACCAGTAAAAAGAGACACCCTGAAGGCCTTGTCTTTCTTCATTAAATTCATAAAAAGCTGTATAATTACAAAGCTTGTGACATGCTAATTTTCCACATAACTTTCACACTTTATCAGCCCTAAAATATATCTGAGGTGGCAGCACTGATACACAGATCAGGTGCCAGCCCACATATCCTGCTGTAGATAATGTAACCAGCAGAAGTGTGGTGCAGTCTGCAAACTAAGAAATACCACCACTAAGAAGAAATGCTCTGTCTGGGTTACTCAATGAGTGCTGACAGGAGAGGCATTAAACCAGAGCATTAAAAGAGTGCAAGAATTGCAGATTTGACCCTGCTAGGCAGAAATGTTCCTTAATAATTTAATTAATGATAAATAGAACTCCCTAAAAATCACATGAACTTATTAGTAAACAATCTCACAAAGTTACATTTCATTAATGGCCATAAAAAAAAATCTCCAAATGGTGCCCATTGGAAGGATAATGTTTTTCCCCCTCTCTGAGAACATATGTTTGTAAACTGTGTAACTGGGCCCCGAGTAATTTCGGAGTGAGTAATTTCCGAACGTGCAATTACAAATGGCTAAAGTGCAATAGCTCCCCGAAGCATCATCACAATTTCTGCAGTGAGTGTTTAATTGTAGCCAGACTTTGTAACCTTACCATGGCCTGTGTCCCTGCCATAACCCTAGGCCTAAGCTCCACTCTTCAACATATGGGAAAATTTTTCAAGCTGATTGCTCCAATCTGATTAGGGGAAGTTATGTAGCTGCCATTTATTCAGAGTCTTGTTACCACACTCTAACAGCTGCTTTGTAAAAGATTCCCATTAAGGCCATTTTCTGCCTACTCCAATTCCAGCACTCCTGTCAAAGTAATTGTGATTGCACTGATTGTTCTGAGGGTGTCAGGAATAAAAAAAAAAAAATTAAAAATCTTTTTGATACTGGGCTGGAAAAAGCAACTTTAATACAATGGTAAATTGGTTAGGAGAAATGCTTCCTGCCTCAGCCCCTTTTCCTGCCCTGAATCCTTTGTAAATTCCCCAGAGCTGGAAAACACAGGTGTCTCCAGAACACTTTGAGAGAAGGAACTTATTCTGTACCAGGTGACGACTAAAACCCTTGCACAATTCCATTTTATGACAACAGTCTTTGTCTCCAGTTGCCACTTTGGCAACCTAAAATATTTGAAGGGCTTTTCACTCTCAATTGTATTAATTGTGGAGTTGATAAGCTGCACATAACTGAAATGTTGTGGCAGAACTGCAAAGCAAGCAGAGAATAAATGGTTTTCCATCATGGTGACCTTCCAAATAAAAATTAAAATAAAATAAAATTAAAAAAAAAGAGGGGGTCAGCTGTTCAGGAGTGGGTGTGTCTAAAAGATGACAATGTCCCCTCAAACTGCTGGCACAGGTTTCACACTGACCAGCAGAAAACCATCAGCCACACAAGATAAAGAATGGGGCTTTGTCTCAGTTTTTTCAGATATTTTTTTTAGGCTCAGCATTTTAAATTAAACACAGAGTTAAAGGGACTTGATCTCAATTATCTTCTGATACAAATATGCAAATGACTGAGTGATTAATAGTTAAAAATCTGAAACAGCATCCACATAAATGTTTGTTATCTCCTTCGATTTGCTTATGCTTATTTCAACAGATGCCTTTGCCCCATTACATTTAAGATGTGTTTTAGCTCTTAAACCACTGAAGAATTTATCATTGCTTGGTTTCCAGAGGTACAAGACTACCAAATTTTGGACATTTTTTTTTTTTCTAGCTACATGCAAATCAACATTAACATGATTAATGTACTTATGTTCATATGTTTCGGTGGTTACTCCTCCATGCATCATCTACAGGTTCAAATAAAAATAAAATAAATAAATGTTATTTAGAATCAAACCTACTTTAAGAGGCTTCAGGTGAATAACTGGCAATTATTAATATTACTTTCTATTCCATGTAATCCACAGATATTGAATTTTGGAATTATGGGCTATATTCCACTTCTAATTGTAGTGGTTTGGCAGAGATTATTTTAATGTGTTGTTCTCTAAGTCAGAAGGTATTTTGCTCTTGCTTCATGTTGGGTCAAAAGTAAAATGCACAAATCTAATGAAAATTCTCCAACCTGACTTTTAATACAGCAAAACGTGTTTATGGTCGACGTAGGTTTGCTGACTAGCTCTGCCTGGACTGCATGAAACATTTAAAATTTAACTCCCAAAATCTAGGTACAGTTTAATCATGTCTAAGCAGTTTAATTTTAATTAAATCTATGTTTTTTTAAACCTCAGGTCCTCAGATTTTTCAAAGAATTAAGAAATATCCTTCAATGGCAATATTTCTCCTTTACTGAGAAAGAAAGATTTAACTTTTGTTATTCCTTGAAATAAAAACTTTTGAGAAGCTGACAACTGAAAACGTCCTTGTTTAAGCTGTGAAATCAGTGCAGTTAAGTGATTTTTCCTTCTTCAGCTGGTGAATCCAAATTCTGGGTATAGATCAGATAACAGCATGAGGCTAAGATATCTGCATGTGAGGTCCTGTGCATCATACTTAAACAAAGTACCTTAAAAGGTCCCTAACCAAATTTTCTAAATCTTTAAATAGGTCATAATCTACAGTAAAAGGTATCCTAGAAAAGGAGACTTTTAGTCTTTGATTAGTTATGAAAATTGTCTTTGGTATCCACGAGGAGTGATTGCATGTGTTCTCTATTATGTCTGGCTTTCCAGGGGTCAGCAGCACAAAAGTTTATTTGGTGAGTTGTCCATGTTCCATGTTCCATGACAACTTGTCTGAAGGGGTCACGTTCTTGGACAGAGAATATTTCACTTTCAGGCTATTTTTTATTAGTTCCTGGTGGCTAATAAGGCTTTTCAGATGTGACTGAGCCTTACTGTGTAAAATAAAGGGGTTAGTTATTCCAGCAAAAGATGCTGGCAAGGTAAATATAGGACCTTTCTGCCATCACTGCAGACAAGTCATGCTCTCCAGAATCCCTTGTGCCTCATCAGCTTATCACAGCAGGACTTTCACAAGTTTATTTCTAGCTGTTTTTCTGATGATATGTATTAGAGGAAAGGACAGTTTGGCATTGCAGAGGCAAAAGGAGAAGACAGACAAATAATTTAATATCATTAATTTTACCTCATGATCTCTTGGCAGATGATACTTTTATGAAGTAATTTTTGGAGTTGAGGCAGAGTCTGAACATTTTTAGCTTGAAAATGGTGGTGAATAAATTTTTATTTCCGTCCAGAGTTAGAAATGGTTTAACCAAGGCAGCATGTTCACTGATAGCCTAAGGGCCCTATCCAACGACAGCACATAGAAACATAACCTCTGAGAAGCTTAAAAAACAAAATTCAACTACAAAGCTTTAAATCATTGTATGGGAAACTTTCCTTCTAAAGAAATTGCTATATCCTATGGCTGCAACTGTTTTGAATTTTATAAGAATGTCTCCCTCAGTTTCCATTAAAATGTTAATTTTATGATGTCTTCTTGTAGGTCTCTGTTTGTTCTGAGTCCATGTGAGTTAGCTGTTGGTTAAACTTCTCTGGGCAACCTTGTTTTTCCTAGAATTCTGTTGATGGGATTTGGTTTTTTTTTCCAAATACTTGGTTTTTCTGGGACAAGAGACTGGGTGGCCAGGCTTCTTAATGGTGGTGAAGTAGAGGTGTAACACCTTCTGAGAGAGTGGCAAAATTGTCCAAATCCCCACTGCTTTATAGGGATTAATTTAATGAGAGCTGTCAGTGAGCATCGGAGGTGTGAGAGAAGTCCAAGGTGTTACAAGTGCTCTTGAAACCAGGCTCTGGCTTCATACCTGCCAACATTTCAAATGTTAAAAGTGGTAGACTTGGCAGATAGGCTGAGTCTGGCTCTTATGGCTGCCTGCTCCTGCAGAGCCTCCTGCTCCCTCTCTCCATACCACTGGAGAGGACAGCTGCATCTTGTTCCTGCAGGATGGCTTTGCCTCCTGAAAAGCTGGGTACTCTCTGCTTGAATCCTCCTGCAGCTGTGTTTGAAAAGGCAAGACCTCACTGATCCTCTGAGCAGGGTACCCTGCAAGATATCCTGTGCCTGTCCTTTAACAGCAGAGGAAATTTTGCAAAATGAGCATATTGGGCCAGAAGTCTAGTGTCAGGTGTGGTTCTAGGACATAAGGAGGAAAAGTGGTCGAAGCAGAGGAAAGATGGATTTTGAAGGCAAGTATTTAACAAAAGCATTATTAAGTTATTTAGCAAAGAGGAGCGGTGAATATGGTAGACATTGCAGGTAAAGATCTTTTAGGAATGAGGCAAAGTAGGACAGAAGGTAAAATTGATTTTAGATTTGAAAATATTAAATGAGATTAGAAAAGCAAATAATTTTCTCTTCGGTGGATAGATATTTTTGGAAATCTATAGGTGCTGTGTTAAAAAGAAAATAGGCAAACTTGTGCCCTAGGTCCATCAAACTACTTGGGATTTATACAGAGTTTTATAGACAAATAATCCAAGTATACCCAAGATGCATTGATTTCCTGTGTTGTCACTGTGAAATATATCTCAGCAAGTTCAGTGCAACCAGCATGAATGTGAGTTGTCAAGAATTGCTGTTTATTCAGCAGATGACCACTTGTCTGGGACTTTCAAGTGCTTGGAAACTCAGTAGATTCAGAAACTGAGCAAATGACCAAATTCCTTTTGACTCCACAGGAAGTCAGCAGCAAAATGTGTAAGGGGAGGTAAATGACTCACAGAAGTGAAAATCTATGGCCAGGAGTGTCAGAGTTGGCCATTATGGGATTTACTCAAAAACCCAAACCCACCAAAGGAAAGTTAATGGAGGCTGCACCTGGCCTGTGTCTGTTGTGGCTGTGGCAATGGAAGAAAATAAGAAAGCAAACTCCTAACCTCCAAGTATCTGAATCTCTCTCAGTAACGCTCTTATTTTGACCTCAAAAATTAATTTGATGATGAACCACACAAACAAATATTGGCCAGAGCATTCAGTCATTTCTCTCTTCAGAGACAGTAATGTTAAGTACTGCTTCTCTGGTTACTCAAAGCTGAGCTCCTCTTCCTTCAGGCAATCATATTTTTTCCTCACTGCACTGCTGATCTGGTTAGCCCTTAGTGCTCTGTGTATGCTTCCCACACTCACTGCATTTACCTCCAGGGATGGGAGTGTGTGTGGTGGGAAAGTACAGGATCCTTCTGAGGTGGAAGAATTATCCAATTGCTCTGTCCCTTGAGGAGCTGTAGACTGTGGAAAGAAAAAGAGGATAGCTGGTAGTGGGCTTTAAAAGATAGAACTAAAACCCCAAGAAACTCATTCTGAGCTTGAAAATCTTAGTATTTCTCTCCTGATGGGAGACACCCGGAAGGAGAGCCCAGAGCAGTCTGTGACTCCACGAGTAGGAGTAATACAGGTGTACAAAACATGCCTGGAGAGGGCATCAGAGGAGGGTGGGTCCTGAAAATCATAGGAGACTGGGAAGGCTGAGAGCAGAGTGCTCAGCAAAACACAAAATGTGTAGAGCACACCTGGCTGTATGGATGAATCTCAATGCCCCTGGTTGAGACTTCAGCAGGAGTTAACCAGTTCCTTGTGAATGCTCTAATCAACAGGTTATAATAAAAAAGGAGCCTAAATCCTCACATAATCAAGAAAAAGCCTAAACATTACACTCCAAGAAGCAGTTCCAATTCCTGCATCTTCAACTCAGACCTGTGTCTCCAACACTGAGAAGTGACAATGGTTAGCCAGGTTATGCTGCTTCCTCCCTGGCTAGCTCTGAGTCCTGGCATGATGAATGGGACTGACTTTTGGTGGGCCCATGCTTAAACAAGATGCCTTGTGCCTCATTCTGCCAATTCTACCATTCCTCTTCCATGTAAGAGCATAAACCCAGCAAGGAGACCACTCTGACAGACATACACAAAGTATTCCTAGTGTTATATTATTATGGTGATTTGTCTTATGTTATCTTTGGTTGGTTTGGTATTTTTATGCTGAATACACCATGCAGGCAGGAGATTACATCCTATCCACCTCCTCCCCAGTCAGGTGGAGAATTTTATTGCAGCATGTCTGTCTGGACTATGGGCTGAGGTTTCCTTTAATGCGAAGAGGAGTGCTGGACAACAGGATGGGGGGAGCACAGCTTGCTCCTGTCACTGTTTGGAATTGGGGTCTGGCAGAGGCATGCACCTGGAGCCAGGGAGCACCTCTGGGTTCAGCAGCACAGGCACTTTGTGTCAGGAAGGGCTGCAGTGAGCAAGGCAGCCCCTGCCATGTAACTTCACTTCTTCCTTAATGGTGAGTGCTTGGCTTTGAAGCTCTAGTCTCCCCTGATCAGTTTACTCTATAAATTAATGTGTTAATTGTACACACAGTGTTGTCTATTAGGGAGGTGTGTGTTTGATAGCCTCCAGCTGTGAGTTTGCAGAGATCCTGTTGTAGAAATCATTACAAGGAGCCGTTTTCACAACCTTTTTAATGTACTCTTAAAAGTAACAGTTACAGGGGCTTTAACTTATGCAGCTGAAAGATGTTTGGAGAGCAGCTCATTCAGCAGCTCCAGCATTAACTTGATGTTAGATCAGATTCCATGATGCCAAATTAGCCATACACCATGTATCATCCCACTAACACCATAAGAGCTTCTCTTTCTTTCTTTAAAAAAAAAAAAAAAAAAAAAAAAATCAAGAAAACCCAACCATTTTTAAAGCTTGTACTTCAGAAATTCTTTTGTAACAGGTTCCATCTGTTCTTAATTTCTTTCCTAAACAGACAGGCTAGAAAGCAAACCCTTTACTCACATTGCCTCCTTGTATGAGTCACAGCTCACAAAACTGTGCAGGCACCCTGATCCTGAGACAGAGGCAAGTGCATGTTATATATTTACAACAAATCTCTTTGACCTCTCAAATGCAGCAGGCACTACTGTTGATATACCAAAATGTGTATCACACAGGCCACAACATAATTTTTTTTGCTATTTTTTGTGTTTTAACACTTTAGGTTTTTAATTTGCCATCCTTCTCTCTTTGGACATTCATTCTTAAACCTATACAAACAAGTAAATGCAAGTTTGTTTCTTTTAATGATAGGAGATGATATTGTGAGTAGAGCTCTACTGTCAAAAACTACAGTGTAACAGTCTGTCAAATGAGTATTACTGAGGTGCTCCAATGTGCTCAGACTTCAGTGAGTTTGAATGTCTACATAGACTTTCATACCCACCATCAAAGTATGCAACCTGAACAACAGATAATGAATTGTCCCCACTAAAAGCAGATGTGGGGGACAACAAGCAGCTCAATACATGGTTAAAAACACCAGCATATTCAGCTGGACCTGTGTTCCAGTGGTTGTGGCTAGAAATTTGTTAGGAAAGCAGAAAAGAAAATCAATTTTTCTTTCCCTTTTTCCATCAATTTCCTTTCTCCAAATCTGGAAAGCCTGGGGGTGGAGGGTGAGACCAGAGAGGAAGCAAAGCATTGGAAGGTGAGAAAATAATGCAGTGGAAGTTAAAGCAGCTTGACCCAAGGAGACACTGACCTATGTAATGTAAATGGGAAAACTTGAAGAAAGAAATGGTTTGCAGACAAATAATTGGAGCAGGTTGACCTCGATACTGAAAGGGGAGGGGAGGGGAGGAGAGGGAGAGAGAGAGAAAGAGGAAGAGAGAAATGAAGACTTGTTTAATGTAAATCAAAAATACTTCAGTATAAGCATTTACAGACCAGTTGGAGCCCAGAGAATATACTTCTGTTGTCTAGCCCCAGAAAGTTTCAATGTGCAATTTTTCCAAGTAATCTAAAGTACTGCTTGTTTCCAGAAAAAAAAGCCCCCACCTTTGCAAGGCTCTGCAATTTGCTATTTAAATTGTATTGAGAAGTTTCATGTGGTAGGTCACAAGTGTGCCCTACTTCACCAATCCTTTCCAACAGGCAGCCTGCTTAATGCATGCTGCTATCAGGCTTTTCCTGAATTTAGTGGGGGCCTTCACTCATGTAGCAATACAGTAGGTTCTAAAATGCTTGAAAAGTAAGACAAAGATTAAGATTAAACAAAACATTTTTCTTGGTGATAAATTTAAGCAAATTGAATCTAATTGTTCAATTTTATTCCAAGACAGAGTCTGTGCTGACCTTAGACTCAAGTATTCTTCCTGCCTTTTGCAAGCCTGAATACATGACATCATTTGGACAATTTGCACATATTTATACAATTTGTCATCATTCTGTCTTTACAGTCTGGAGAGTTACAGGATTTGCCTCTAGGCTTACTTTTCTCCCTGCACAAAATGCTTTATGAGAATCATATGCTTGCAATACTATTTTTAAAAACTGAAAAATTTAAGTAAACATTGGGAACCTACTTCATATTTAAAGCTGATATGAAGAAAATAAATTGTGAACAGAGTAACAGGGGCTGGAAAATTCTAAACCCAAGCACGTACTTGAGGCACAAGCGTTTTTTTTCCTTAGGCTACCTTTGACATGGGTATGTATGAACAGCTTGGGCCAGGATAGTATTTCAGAAATAGGGCTGGCATTAAATGATTTTTTTTGTGCTTTCACCAAATGTAATTAACTTCTGTACCTTATTATCATATCATTCAGTTGTATGGATTATCAGGAAGATTAGGAAAGTGGTTGCTTGGCACATAGTACAAACTTAGATTCTTTTGAGATGAAGGAAGGGGGAAAACACAGTGTAGAGGAGAATCAAGAGTTTGCAAATTAAACAGTTTATAGTTCAATACCTAGTAGTTGGTGCATGAAAATAAGTTGTCTGAATTTTTCAGGTGGGTACCTGAATCAAGGAATAATTTAAATGAAAAGTAGCATTAATTTTTGGGAATTTAAACGCTTAAATTGTGAGCTTTCAGCAAATCATAGTATATCCTGAGCAGGAAGGGATCCAAAAGGACCATTAAGTCCAACTCCAAGCCCTGTACAGGACCATCCCTAAGAATTCCACTATGTGTCTGGTCACACACAGGTTTGAACTCTGTCAGGTTTGGTGCTGTGACCACTGACTGCCCTGGGGAGCCTGTTCCAGTGCCAACCACCCTCTGGGGGAGGAACATTTTCCTAATGCCCAATCTCAACTTTTGTGACACAGCTTCAGGCCATTCCCTTGGGTCCTGTCACATCACAGAGAAGAGATCATTGCCTGACCCTCCCCTTCCCCTCACAGGAATCTTGTAGATACGATGAAGCCTCCCCTCAGTCTTTTCTTCTTAGGTCTGCCACATTCAGCTCCTAGATTTCAAACTGGAAAACTTTTTCTTGTTTGTGGTAATTGCTATTCCCATAGCAGTCTTCACAACAGAATGATAGAATATGTTCTTGAATGGGCTGAGATGCTCTTTTCCTAAAACAGTGGTATCTGTGAACTTTAATTTACATATAGACTGTGTCTATGTTTGGCTTCTTATCAGGGCAAGACTTGATAAGATACCAATATTGCCTTATTTCTGCTTATTTACTCCTGCATTCCAAAATACAGATCAGATGTGGTCTATATAGATTGTCTGAGTCACTACTCGAGAGTGGTAGTAAATATGAGGTTGACAGAACTCAATTTCTTTACTATACTTTTTTTTTACTTCCTCAATCCTATAAAAGGATCTGATACAATTTTTTTCCCCAAAAGGTTAAAAAACCCCCAAAAACACAACAAAACAAAACAAAAAAAGAGTGAATTTAAAATAAGACAAAACTCTTTCTAATTTCCCTAAAGTCATATTTTTTCCACTTTGAATCAGCATTTTCTTATGAATTTCACTTCATCATTTTAAAATAGTTATACTTAATGCACAACTAAAAAAGAATTTTCATCTCAGGTTGAATGAAAATTTTGTTCAAATAACATTTTTTCAGTATTATGGCTTGACCATCAAATCAAGAAAATCTATAGTGTGTGCAGCTAGTAAGACCTTTCTTCCACAGTAAGAAACAGGCTTGGTCATTGATTTCAGCTAGCATAAAATGAAGTCCTAATCGATTCACACCAACAGCTTTTAACTTTCAGAGGGGACTCACATTTGAACAATAGACTGAAAGTGAGTGATCCATAAACCTGGTAAACAACACTTTATTGCTCTTGTAACTCAGTAGATGTGCATTGAGCTTTATAGACAAAAGCAAACCTTCTAAGTTATTATGGACAAATAGAGAGGAGAAAACCAGCAGACTCAGAAAGGTGAGGATGGATGAAGATGGTAACCATCATTTGAAGTATATTTCCAGTGGGTAATTGGAAGCAGGGGTCAGACATTCTGGCTTCTTGAAACAATCACTTTTTTAGGGGAGTTAGAGGCATAAAGATGGAAGGCCTTGGTGAAAGCAGAAAGGGATGAAATCAGAAAGATAAACATAGAGCCTTGCTTTGGGAGCATGCATTTTGGGCCCAGTGATAGATGAAGGGAAAGAGGTATGGTAGGTGTATAAAGCATCAGGACATGGCAGTTTAGGCAGAAGAACTTTTTTCTGACCTTGTACATGAAAACAAACCTGAAGAGATAGCTTCAAATTTCCTTGGGGCTGAAGCCACACATCCTGAATTTTGCAGAAAAACTCATTTAATTAAAACCTGCAAAACAAAACACAGCTATTTATTAATTAAATGGTCCTGTGGGGTAACAAGCTGCTAATGCAGCTTGTGCAGACCCTGTGCCACTTGCTATTTGTGACAGCAGATCCTGCAGGCAGCGACGAGGCGAGACTTTTGCCTAAGCTTACCTTTATTCACCGCCACTAAATCTTTGCACAATCAGGGTCTAAGCATCTGTCAATAAGTCCTGACCACACAGGCACATTGACTTATAATCTGATTTCTATTCAGGATGCACACAGGTTATCAATGCACATATTTGGTGCCCTTCATTAGTTTAGCGTGCTATCTTTAGAGAAAAGTCAATGGCCTGCCCATCTCAATGGATACCCTAGAATAAATTTGTGAACTAACTACAAAAGAGTACATAAAACCAGATGAGGCATGACAGAATTAAAGTCTTTGAGTCAGAGGCTCAGCTGTGGCAAGCAGCCAGCTGTGCCACTGCCAGTTAGGCCATGCGTATTACCATTACAATTATATCGAAGGGAAATGACTTCATGCACAGGGTATGGCTTGAATATTAAAAATTCCTTCAGCGAAATGAAAGGCGCATTACAGTATGATAGAAAAAGAGTGCAAACATGTTTCATTTTATTTCAACACTAGGCTCCAGCAGATGCACTGGTAAGCAAAGGAAATTGCTAGGTCTCAGTTTCATGTTCCAGGGCTTTACTGATTGGAGGACAGATTTACAGCACATGTAAGAAACAATTAGAATAGGGACTCCACCAACAACAAAGAGAGGGAATAAATTCCGATAATGAGACGGGAAAAGTACAAGGTAGAAATGATCTATGTGCTTGCATTCGAGGTATAAAATGTCAAAAAGCCCTGTGTCAGCATGGATTGCACTAGGCAACAGATGGTGTACAGATTACGCTCTCTCTCCTCCTCTTTCTCCCTGCGTCTCTTTCTTTTATAGGTTTCTTTCCAAAAAAACTACAGATTTCCCCCAAACACTTCGCTATTTATTGGCTGCCAACTGAATAACCATAAATGTTTGGTTGGGAGATTGTTGGGGAAAGAAAGAAGGGAGGGAACAGACAGGACAAACTTCAAAGTTTTCCCAGTTGCATTGTGCAAAGAAGAGATCCACTCGTTATACTCTGAATAGTTGCTTTTGGTTAAATTGTTTAGGCTGAAAATTTGATTTTTTTCTTCCCCATTCTGGACACAGTAATTGTCATGCAAAAAAGAAAGAGAGGTGCTTGCACAGTAAAGACTGCAGTACTGAAGTAATTTCTGATATCACTGCAATGAAATGGAGCTCAAAGGAACTTGTTGCTTCATCTTAGCATCTATTTATATTTCATAGACAGCGTTCCTGAATCATGGAAAGATCTTATTTTGTGAGAAAAACTCATGAGCCATGGAGGGATCTGATATTTGCTGCATACTTTTACTTTGGAAAATCATAAACAACAACACAACCACAGTTTATGGCTATAAACCAGCCAACATTGCAGAAGCCCTGAGTAGGGACTATTTTATCTGTTTCCCCAGTGTAACCATTTTGTGTGTGAAACTGTGATACAGCAGTTTAGGGCAAATAAAACAATAATACAGGAATAACAATCACATTAGGCACAGAAGTATAAGAAGGTTGAGATTTTACAGTTGTTGTTGGTGTTGCATTTCTAATGTGGCACCTATTCTTCTGTTTTTAACAGTACTGCTTTGTTTTTAGAGGAGCAAATAATCTGGAAGAACAAGATGAAAATAGTCCTTTGGATGGCATTTTTCTAATTTTCCACTTAAAATTTTAATTTTTTTAGATGCCATTTATTCAGAATACAACAAAAACAATTGCTATTTTTTTTTCACCTTGAATTTTCAAAGTGTATTTTATGGGTAGAAAACTGCTAGTCTTTGGACAGTTTCAGTGGCCTACATTTATTTTAAAGTTCAAAGCCTTACCATATTTTTGGGTGCACTTCCCCACCCAAGACCAATGCAATCCATTTAAAGCACACTGATTTTCTAAACTGCTTGATCACAAAAATAGTAGAGATGCAGATTAACCAGAGAAGCAAGGGAGAGTTTTAACAAGAAGTTATGACCCTTTCATAGCCCTTTAACACCTGATGAGGTGGCCCACACTCCTGTGTTTGGTGGCACTGCTGCAGCTGTGTGTTAGCCTTGCCCATCACATCCTGCCCCTGGGTCCTGCCCATGCTCCTGCTTCTAAATCCCACTGGCCCATCTGGCAGTAAAAGGTTATGGTTAGAAGTATTATGTGACAAGGGATGCTGTAGTGGTTTCTATTTTTGATAGGTACTTCACCATCAAACAAGGAAATGTGCCCAGAGGCAAAAAACCCACAGCTGAGCTCTGAGGTTAGAAATATCTTCAACCAGAAATGATAGTTCAGTGTCAGGCTCAGGGTGGAATCAGAGTGAGTATCAAAATCCACTAGAAAGGAAAATATGATTTGTCTAGCCTTGTGTATTACACACAGAAGACCAGATTACCTAGAAATTTTCCAAACCTGTCTAGCATGGATGGCTGTGCAGGAGTTTCTCAGTGTGTGCATCATATAGGTATGTGCTTTCAGTGTGTAGACACAACCCACCTCATTTAATGGACCTGTAGAACAGGGTGACAACTGTCTCATGCTCACTCTGACTGGAAACCTGCTGAGTGCTGTGTGTATGTATCTGAAAAACTGAGTTCTGTGTGTACGGATCATCACTCTCCCTCACATCTGCAGCAGTTCAGAGAGCTCCCCCCATCATTGTGGGGTTTCCTGAATGCCCACTTCTGAGGGAACTTGCCTTCTTACTCCAAAAGAGGAAGATGCAGCAGTTTTGATCCACCTTTACCTTGCAGGGATTACATGGAGGCCATGTCCTCACAGAAACAGGAGGATATGTGCCATCTCTAGTGTGTCTCAAAGGAGGAGGAGCAGCTATTCTCCCACACTCTCCAATCACACAGGGCATTTACGCTTAAGGGATTTTAAAGAGCTTGGCATTTTATAGTGAGAAACGGAAACATTTAAATAATTTTTTTATCTAGAAATAAGTGTACAGAATGCACACCAATACCCAGACTTACACAGATGTCAGTCTTGACCATGCTCAGGCAGAAATAGTATTTCCTAAGGCACCAGGAAATGATGAAAAAAACCCCTATCATAAAAATACCTGTGTTGTTATTGAAATGAAAAATTCTGATGAGATGGAAAGAAGACTGAACAGTCAGAGGAACATCTACAAGTGGCTGACAAAAAAAATCCTAGCAAGGAATAATATTAAAGGCTGAAGGCAGAGACTAATGAATATCTCATTACAAAACATCAGCAAAGAGTTTTCTAAATACACAAAAATTTTCCACATTTCCAAATAGAGAGAGAGACATTTAGCTCCAGATCATCCTGTTGGGACTTAAAAGTTCCATAATTTGAAGTGGTAAAAGTAGCTACAGCTTCACAGTCTGCAGCCAGAGGCTCCAGAGCACATGAGGATGTTATTTCTTTCCACTTCTCCCATCTCAGGATCCTGAATTAATTTCTAGAACTTAATTAAAACTTCAGAATACCTCTGTAGTATAGATATTCTAATCACTTCCCCATTATACAGATTGTGAACAGAAAGAGAATGAGATTTTTAAAAATCCTTAGCATTAAGCTAATTGATTCCTTTGAAGTCTCCAGGAATATTACAAAGAACATGAAAGCCAACAGAGTTAAGCCAGCTCTAAGTGCCAGATTTTCAGAGATCTTATTAGAACTGCTTAAAAAAATAAAAATTCTCTTTGCTTAGGAAACTCTGAAGTTTATTTTTTATATCAAACCGAAACACAGATTCAAAATTTCTCCTAGAACAAAAATTTCAATTTCCAAGCAGCAACATATTAATTTTTCAGATTGTTTGTTAATATTGGAACATAATTATGTTTGTTGTCTAGTTTTCTGTATTATTGAACATGTAATAAATTTTCAAAATGAAATATAAGAAAACAGTAAAGTTATACTTTTTCCTTTATTTGTATGAAATAGCATCTACTTTAATGAGATAAGTTCAATCCAATTTAGTTTGACTTTCAATTGTAGGAAATGTCATATACTTTGCCACAGCTCTGTGAAATGCTTTGAATCTGAGAAAAAATGCCTTTGCAGATGGAAAACCATTTCACCTAAAGTGTTTAACCATTTCTAGAACTTAGTTTTTAAAACATGAAAATTAGTTGCCTTGGAGGACCTTGATAAGTATCTAAACTGAGATGATATGTGTCATTCAATGAACTGAATGCTTGTTTATATCTTTGGATTTCTAAAAAACTTGATAAAATATGGGCCTCATGTGCTTTAAAATCCATGCTCACCTTACTTCAGGCCACTGAATGATGTTGGTGCCAATGAAACATGATGCAAAAATGTTAACCATAACAGCGAGTGAAGCTGTCCTTCCTTTTACAATTAGAAAAATGACATATGAGATTTGTGTACAAGGCAGGAAAAAACTAAGCTGAAAAGAGAGGCAGACACATTACTTCCATCCTGGTTTCATACTCTTTCAGTGGAAAGAGAGGTACATTTTCCTATGGAGGCAGCAGTCTGTACAGGTAGCAGTCCTCCTGCTGCTTTTGTGTTATGACAAGAGTGTTCCATTTCATTTGCACTGACCTAGATACTATGATGGTCATGCCAGGGACTCTTGAACTAGAATCCATGATTGATATTGCTTTCTTCTTTTCTTTTCTTTCAAGGTTAAATCTTGTGAAGTTTCCTCCTTCCACTGCCTCAATTTCTCTAAAAATTAGGTATACACCCTGTAGAGAAGTTGTGAATAAAAATTAATGAATACCAATGAGCATAGAGTGCAGAGGAAACCCTTAGTATTTAGTAGCAGATTGCTCAGTTTTACTTTTTGGATCACTTTCTAATTTCAGTATCAGTTTACTCTAGAACCCACATGACAATAATTTTGTATTTCTGTTCCCAATACACATATTCATGATCAATTATTTGGAATTTTCAAGCCTATGTTATGTTGAAGGTTTTTTTAAAGAGAAAGAGATAGATCTTATTCTTTCACCCATTGATCCCTGGATCAATGGAAGTTAAATTCTGAAGGTAGTCCAGCTAGAGACAAAAAATACAGGTGTGTGTGAATATATATGTAAATATACAGATAAACATATATGCATACACATGTGCATTTATTATGAAAAGTTGTATTAGAATTGCTGTTTAAATAGATACAATTACATCTTCAAAGGAAAAATCACACCAAGGTGAATGTTCATGCTCTAAGACAGATCTGTCTCAGAGTTCTGTGTGTCAATAAGATGTCCATCCACCCACAGAATTAAACCTGTTTATCTGAAAAAGATCTCAACATAAAATGTTTCTATTCAAAGAAATAGGCAAAATTAAAAGCAAGTTTTGAAGTCAAAATGAAAAACAACCCAGCTAAAACTGTGTCAAGCTGTGAAAAATTTAATGAAAAAATCTGATATGCATCATTACTTTTTGTGAGGAACTCTCTTCTTTAATAGTTTGTACACTTAAAAACTGATCAAATGTAAATGCAGCAGTGGGTTGGGAGCAGCTTTGAGGAAATTGCAAATCTAACTGACAATTTTGGTTCTAGCATGAACTTGCCATACACTATGGATTCAAATTATATTTTTGTGCCATTACACTGCTTTATTGTTTTCTTTTCTCTCTGTTTCACTTTTTCTTAGATATAGAAAATCAATAAAAAACTAGAGAGGTATAAATAATGGGATATGTCGGGAAGAAGCCAGTGATATTAGTTTAGTTAGAAAAAAATGTAAAAATAATCCACACCTCTCTAAGCTTATTTTTGTTAACTTATTTTGGTTGTGAAAGAAGTTAGCATGATTTTTGTACTTGGTCATTAAAAACAGAGGTTAGATTAAGAGGAAAGGATTGGGAATTGTGTGAAACAGATATAGATGAATGAGTAACATGAATACCCATTTCACTAGGCAACAACCCAAAATAAGGACTTTGAAAATTACTTTAAGGAGGCATCTGAAAAAAATATGTAGCAGCAGGGTGAAAGAGTGGTTCTAGGCTTTGAGGAATGCCAAGGACATGGCCTAAACCAACATGAGCAGGGATGATGTAGGTGTGTGATTAGTGATAGGGCTCAGCCATTTGGTACATTAAGTTCCTGTCTTCTCCCCCAAAATTCTGTAAAAATTCTCCTCTGTTCTGATCCAAATCCCTCCTGCTCTGCAACCACATCCTGGCCTCACTTGCCTCCCACTTTCTCACCAAACTCTTCAGCCTCCAACTCTGTAAAATCTGTGGCTGTGGATAATTTTTATATCCTCACTCAGAGCAGGAGCAGAGGCAGTACAGCCTGTACCACCCTGAAAAATGGTGAGTGCACAGAAATGCTTCTCATGCCATGTGGTGCTAACAGGATCCCATGGAAGTCCTTCACAGTCTCTGTTTTCCTGACAGAACATCTGTATCTGTGAAAATAATTTCTTCCATTGCCAACACTTGCAAAATGTATTTTCTCACATTACTACCAAAACAACACACAAACAAATAAACAAAATTTAAAAAAATCCAAAACCAAAACAAACACTGCCCAAAAAAAACCACCACCACCACCAAAAAACAAAAAACAAACAAACAGAAACCAAAAAGCAAGAAGGAAATATTTTTCAAAGACATTTTTTTCACAACTGTCACCAAGACAATTCATATGCTTACCTGAACAGCATGTCTCTGGAAAGGGAGTTTTCTGTAAATTCCATCCTACTATTCACAGCACCAGTGCTTCAATGAGTTAGTTACAATATCAGTAATGCATTAATAAGTTCAGGATTCAGTAGAAAAAATGTTACAAAAGGTGATGTATTATGTAACTTGTTTTTAAAATTTCTTTCATTTTCCATAAAAGAATTTCTCCAACAGTGCTAGTTAACAATGCCACTTTTTAATTCTCTGCAGTTTGTTTCTTCTCTGAGACACAGATCAAACAAACAGTGCTGTTTAGTTTTCTTGAAGTAGTAAATAATGCCTCTATTACAAAGGCACATGACAGCCAGTGTGGGATTGCCAGGCTGTAGTCTCTCTTGCTGAATCCATGGTAGTGCTGACAGTGTTGCAGCCTCTCCTTTAATTTAAAAAGCAGACTTTAAAAATATTTTACTGCAGGTACAAATGCAGGGTGCTATTGTCCTAGTTTGTACAACTCGTGAAGTAAGCCTGAATTTAAATCATTAGCAACCTACATTTTTAATAGTGGACATTATCTAAATGCTGATGCTAAAATTACTTCTTTTGAGCTTCTGACAGGAGATTCACTCAATCTGATGCAGCCAGGCATGGAAAAGCTGTGTGGTCCCCTGACACCTCTACTGCTGAGTTTACTGCATAGCAGGTCTGCATAAGGTAAGAATAGAGCACCCAAGGAGGTGAAATCCTGACCATTGATCAGGACATGAGGCTTCAGCAAGGGATGCTTGCTCCCCTTTTTTACCTCCCCACTACTGTTCTGCAGAGTTATTAAAAGTTCTCTGTAATGATCCACAGGAACCAGTATAAATGCCCATGTAAAAAGGAATGGGTGTGAGTTTTTTTCTTTACCTGCTCTTACTAAGAGCTGTGTTTCTGAGCACATTGAGCCAACCAGACACCCCATGGCCAATGGCTGCTGTGCCAGTATGTCCACAAAGGAGTAACCCAAGAGCTAAACTTTCTCAAAACACTCACATGACAATGATTATATGATCACTGCTTTGTGATTCAGTGATAGGTTCCATGTCCTCTTTCGAGGATGTCTTGTTTTTTTAAATGGCTTAGAATAGAGCAGGTATTTCAACATGCCAAAAAGAAAAGATCTGAAATAATCTAATTCATCTCTACAGACATTAATGCTATTTGCAGACTCACATTCTTCAAAGTTTTGCTTGTTTGAAGTGCTAGATAATAAAAGACATTAGAATGCAGGTGAGATTCCACTATGGGAATATTATTTCTGGGAAAAAACCTCATACATTTGTTTGCACACTCACACATACAGATGGGGTATAGCATTATGCCATATGGAAGATAACCTAAAATATTAAAATACATTAATTCTCTTGCCCTGAAGGCCTGCTGGCTGATTACAGACAACTCACTGGGGGTTTACACTCCAGTAAATTCACTTAGTTTCATAACATAGGTATTTGCTGGTGCTGTGATACACTGTAGGGCAATGAGCCTATTGATCTGCTGTTATTAGATGTGTTAAGGCTCTGAAACATATTTAAGAAATAAAGTAATTGAATTCTAAAATTTTTCAAAAAGTTAAATGTTATAAAGCTGCAAGCACGCAGTAGAAAGTTTGGCAAAATGTTGTCTTATTTCTCTAGCAGTTTCAGATGTTGTTTTTTTGTTCTGAATTTCCTTGCAGCTCTTCTTGCTACGCCCTTTTTTGTTGCACCCATATGCTTGTGTACTGCAGCATTACAGCATCCATGACAGCAAAAGGGGATGTTCAGCCTTTTCCCACCAGCTTCCAGCCCTTCCAGCTGCCTCCTACCTGTGACTGTAACTTAACATTTGTTGAATTGGTGCTTAACAGTGGTCAGATGATGCTATAAATCCCACTCTGGTGATGTTCCTTTACTCACTGCTGGTCTGAAGCAGCTGCATGAATTTTGGGTCCCTTGAGGTATGTCAGCTTCAACAAGGATAAGATATCTGAGTCCTTTCTGCTGTAGGGAGATACCACTCGCAGGAGGACAATAAATTAGCAAAAATCATCAGCACTTTTTAGTGAACAAATATGAAAAAAAATAAAACAGAATGTTATCATGAACGGAAACACTGTTGGAAGAGGTTACTGGTGTTTGATTGCCTAGCTACTTGTGTCTGAACCTAAACACACTAGTGAAGGAAATTTCAGCTGCCTTGATGCCTGTATATGCTGGTAAAACAGGCCACAGGGGAACTATAGGCACATAAAGCAACTTCCCCACAAAGCAGTGGGCCAGATCTCCAGAACTTCTGTAAATCACTTTAATCTGAGTGTCTTGCAGTTATCATGGTTCAGCCTAAGGAAACCTCTGACTGAACTACGGCAGTCTCACTTCAGGCCTGTGTTTTATGTTCTTATAAAATACAGTCTATTTGTAAACAGTGAGAGAATCTATTCTTCATGCACCACCTTTCAGAAGATGGCCAAGCAGCCTTCTCTTGCTGTTAGCCTTTGCTATTTCAGCAAATTGATTTTTTTTTTCAATGTACTCTTTCATTTCTAGACTGCTTGGGCTCAACCCAATTTCTTTTTAAGTCAGTGGAAGGATCTAATGTCAGTGGGAGCTACCTGAGGTCACTGAGGCTAATTTCCGATTTTGGGGGAAAAAAAAAAAAAAAAAAAAAAGAACAAACCAACAAAATAAGAACACCAAAGAGAAATTAATTTCAATGTCACTGTGTCAACTCTTGATAGATTGATCCTGAAGAAGGCTTAAAATGTAATTAGATCAATAGATCACTGCTTATTTCTAATCTCTTTCTTAGCTTTGCCAAATATTCACCAGAGGAAGCCTGGCCTTGCATTTTGTCTTCATGTGGAGAGAGGTCACCCATGCTTGCCAGAAATTCAGCAGGTTACATCAAAAGGATGGTTCCACTCACCTAACTGCTTTTCTTGTACTATCCAGTGAATGAAGCACTGCTGTTTAAGATGGTATTAAGCATGGTGTACCATGTACCCTGGTACAATTATTTTTTGATCAAATTATTCCTTTTATTCAAGTGTTTTTTTCCTGGTGAGTGACTGTCAATTACTTGCATTAGATAATCCACAGAAGACTGCCAAGAAATGGCATTTGTCATGGCATTTGTCATCACTGAGTTTATGTGAGTCACATCTTCCTGGATCTCAATCTCCTTATTTGCAAAAGTAGAAATAGGTGATGAATGCTTATTTCTTGGATGGCAGCCTAAAAACCTTCAGATATAGCATTTCATAACTATCCATATATCATCACTAGTTGCTGCTTTATTAATTCCAACACCATATGACCTTGTCTAGGTAACTATCTCATTTCTAATGACTGAACTTTGTGCATCTGCTCTTATTAAATTGTACCACTGACTGCTTATAGTACTCACTGCCTTGGCATTACAACCCACAACCAACCCAAAGAGCATGCAAGTCCCTATTTCACAAATCAGATATCCACTGATATCTACTCTAAGGATCTGCTACCCTTGTTTTAAAGCACTGGAGCTTCTTAAAAATGAAGATTACAGTCACTTCACTCACTTTCAAGGAAACTTCTCTCTTTTAGATAGTAAGCCCCACAGTCAACTAGCATACAGCTGAAGTAGTATATTAAAAAATAATCTCCAAAACCTATAAACAGACTAAGATATAAGAACAAGAGGATTTTAATTTTTTTGTGTAAAAACTTTTCTAGCCACTCAAGTATGGCACTTCTGGTTTCATGAAAAATATTTTTCTGATTGCAGTATCATTTACACTGTGGCTCTAAATCTGCAGCAGTAAATCTTTAAGTTAAAACTGGTGAACTGTTTCCTATAGCTGACTTGACACTGTGGTAGAGAAAAAGTAGGCAGGAAAAAAGAAAAAAAGGAAGTTCTACATTTTACCCTGAAAACAGTTAATCTTCCTCTGTAAAACTGTAAAATTTCTTCTATAAATCAAATACATTGATTTCTTTTTAAAGAAAGAAGCAAATCCCTTGAAGAAAAAGCTTTCTAAAATTTTAAAAAAAGGGGGAGAGGAAAGTAGTTGTCCACTAAAATGTGTGGGAAAATATTTCAGCCAACTATTGTTTTACAGATCCTAACCTTAAGGCCACATCAGCCTTGAAGTTCTGCTGTACAGCTTAAGTGTGTTTCAGAAAAATTGGATGAAAATCAATGCACCTCTGATGTAAAATGTTAAAAATTCTTTTAAAGAAAAAGACTTCTAAATCCTAAGGCATGAGAACATCTTAAATACATATATCCATCATCCTGTCCATTTCAGATAATTTAAGACATCTAAAATTAAATGTGAGTGCCATGACTTTCACACTTCGGTGGAGAAAGAAAACTTCAGAGTCTGTGGGTGCAGTTGTGGTAACCCTTCTTACACTGAGTAGTACTTTTCCCTCAGTGTTGTCCTACAACCCCTTCAGGGTCTAGGTGTAACATATGTTGGAGAGCAGCATCCTAAATGGTTAATACTAATCTTGAGACAAAAAGCAGACCCATTTGAAGTGGTCCTAAATTTTCTCTTTGCATTCTGTCCCTGGGACAGGATATGGCTATTGCATCTTTTAGGTATTTGATTCAGCTCACCCTTCTTCATCCAACATTTCGAGATATGTTTTAAGTCCACAGTGTGAAGATATTTTTGAATCTTTTCCTAGTGAAAATAACTGGACAAAAATCCTTTTGAAAGCTTCTCCCTCTTCCCTTAATCACAGGAGGCGTGGTTGGTAAGTGATGTAAGGCTTGGCTGCCCCTAGGGACTGAGCACTCAAAGCTCCTCCTGATTGCTTGGGGAACAAGAGAGCCAGAGGAGATCCTAAATCAAACCCTGTCTTGCTCACCAGTGCACTGATTCCTGCAACAACTCGCTTTCATTGGAACATTTTCTTCAATTAAGGGAGGCATTGCCAAGTATTCTACTTCCAGAGCTCTTAATTTGTTATTTTTTACTGGTAGAATTTGTAACACCATCTCAGCGCCCATGGCATCTTCTGGGACAACACATTGTCTGCTCCTGTGCCATGACTACCAGCACAAAATGCAGGGCTATAATAATTTATGAGGGCACATTAGTTGCCCATGTATAATTTATCAAGTGGGCATTAAGGAGGCAGGACCATGCCTGACTGACAGAGGTTACCTCTGCACGGGTTCCTCCTGCAACCACACAGGGAAGAACCCAGGTGCTGACATTCACTGAATTACAAAAAAGGCTTTACTCAACAAACTGGGCACTCCAAGAGGGGAGTTGAGAAGCATGAAAGCAATCCCTGATCTTAGAGTTTTGACTTTAAATTGATACTCTCCATCAGATTCAGGTAGTGGCTTCAAGACACGTGAAATCTGGAGAAAACGAAGTTTTTAAGGGAAGTATGATATGAAGATCATTCAAACTTGAGTAGATTTAGCAAAAAAATTTGTGGGACACATTCAAAATTTATTCAAAACTGAAGTAAGAAACCTGTTGAAACTTTGAGATTACAATTTCCTAGGGCCTACTACACATAAAACATCAGCTTAAACATGACTTCACAGAGCTTTTGGGGCTAAGCACTCTTCTACTCAATTATGCTCCTGCTGAAATGAATATGAATTGACTCATCTTGGAGAAAATCTCAAATGCCATTGGGTTAGATCCAAGATAAAGGTTTGAATGTTATTCACATGGAATTTTTATTTTCTAGACAGAGAAGTCAATAGAGCCCTGAGCAAAGCCTCTGCAGCATGGTGTAGTACATTTGGTCATATATGTGAGGATAGATTTTTCAGAATATGCTCTGGGTTGAGCCAGCAATTTATTCATTGGCTGTGCTGCCACAGCCTTTCCTCTGATTGTCCTGACCTAACCAGCTGCTGGTAAAATCAATTGATCACACAGCACTGTATGTCTTACTTTTTGTATAGTCCTCAGAGAAAGAGAATTATTTACAGCCTGGAGTTACCAAGCATGACTTCTAGCTCAAAATTCAGTGGCTGCAGCTTTCAGGTTTCTTTATTAAAATCTCTAAGTTTGGTATTTTTCATAATAGCAGAGGGAAGCTGATAAATTCCTTTTGAATTGGATATCACACAGTAAAAAAAAATTGCTCACTGCAACTCTGAACTAAATTTGTTCATTAATTCAGGACTGAAAAGATGCTAATATCCTTAGGAATCTGAATTTCATGCACTAATACTATTTTCATGGCATCAAAATTATCTGATTCCTCTGGGGAGGCAAATAACTCAGTGGGTGGGCTCTGGTCTGAGAGTTAGGGCATTTGAGCTTTCTTGCATTGTGAAACCAGTTGAGAAATACTTTTAATGAGTTGCAATTCTCAGAGCACAGTTTTGTTTCCTTTAAAACATTGGAGTTTTTTTCCCCTCATAAAAATATCATTCCATTGTAAGCAAAAGCAAAACAAAAATGGTTTATTTTTTGAAAGTTTGCATTTTACTTACCAATTTCCTTTTATTACTTGTGGAGGAATCATCTTCCTTTCCTTGCTCCTCTTACACTCCAAATTTTGGATGATGTAACCTTATTACTTCTCTTGGATAAATTCCACCAAATATTCTTCTATCTACCTACAAGTACACAGACATGCCATTATCTGAGCCCTTAGTGAAAACACCAGACTCATCTTCCAGTCTCTCCCTGAGGCAAGTCATGACAAGACACAGAAGTCTAAGATTGCAACCCCAACTCATAATAAGGATATCAGCTAAATATTAGATTAAAATCCCAATTTGAAAGTGGCTTAGATGTGTAGAATGGGGGGAAACTACAAAAATATTGGTTATATTTTTTTCTGCTGTTACTTAGGTAGATTTTTGTGCCCAACTTGAATGAAAAACAAGAAGGTCTGGAAATGCAAATATCCCTTCAGAACTGAAATTCTGCTTCTTGCACATTTATACGAATGACACATCTGTTAAGATACATATCACAAAGAGTCCAGCCTCAGTTGAATACAAATAATTAATATGAATAATACATATAAATTTCCCTATTTCTTTCATGTTACCTCGGCTGTGTGGTCTGCAAATAGAGAAAATGATCCTGGCCTAGTTCCAGCTGGCTCATGTAGTAACAGAGGTAGTCATAGGAGTTCAGATTTATAATGTTCATTGGTGGCATATTCTCCAAAATAAAAAAAATACTTTTGAAAGGAGTTTTGAGGCCCTCGTTGGGAAGCTTTAGGGAAGAAGTGAGGTTCTTAAAATAATTTAAATCAGTAAACTGAAGAATCACAGCCTGGCACGAGGAGATGATAGTACCCTGGGATCTATCTACAGTACACTTTCATATTTTGTGTGAGATCCATCTAAGAGATTATAAATTACATGCAGAAAACATCTGGCATTTTTTTACTATTTAAAGGACAGGAAAAAAAAAATAAGAAAGCAAAGCCTGGATGTTGTTGCCTAGAAGTGTGTACACTTGTTTATTTTCAAAAGTTGGTTGAGGGCTTACAGGGAACAGCAGAGTAATGGAATATTCATGAAGCAAATGCCCTTCACTTAGCAGAGGGCAAAGGAAAGCAGATTGCTAAGCCCCTCCAAACTTCCTGTGCAAGAAGCTCACACTACAGAATACTGAAACCTGTGTTTGCCACCCTGCAGCACAGCAGTGCTAACCTGGTACCACTCAGCTCTTTCACCTCCCTCTTCCCTTTTGACTCCTCCTATTTCCAGGCATGGATCTCTGATGTTGCTGCACAGTGCCCCTTTGACCACAGCTGCAGCAGCACAGACCTGCAGAACTGTTCACAGCCTTGCAGGGACCCTCCTGCTTTTGGGGATAGGCTGAGAAGATGAAAAGCCCCATGGTGCTGCTGCAAGCATGGTCCTCACCTGTCAGTGCCTGAGCAGGGGGTGGTGAGGGCCCATCACTTGCTGGCCAAGAGATGGATGCCAGTTTTCATGTTGTTACATGGGGGTTTTTTAGGAGCACTGCAACAACCAGAGGAAAACGTGATCTCCATTATCAGTGGACACAGATAGGCTTCAGGACTCAACCAGCTGGTCTCCCACCATACACAGCTATTTTCAACTCCATAACTGCAGAGTATTTTGAATGCCAGAAAACTCCCGCAGCATTAGATCATCCCAACAACCCTGGCATCCCAACAACCCTAATACCCCAGCAACTCCGGCATCCCAGCAACCCCAGCATCCCAACAACCACAGCATCCCAGCATGCCAACAACCACGGCATCCCAGGAAACCCGGCATCCCAGTGCGGGCGGACGCGCTGAGCCATCCCCGGCGGCAGCGCTGCTTGCCGTGGCTCACAAAGCAGCGGCGGGGCAGCCCTGCCCTGGCCCGCCCGGGACCAAGAGCAGCGGTGTTGGTGGCGGTGGTCCCGCTCGGCGCGGCCCCGCACAGCGGGTTTGGGTGGCGGTGGTCCCGCTCGGCGTGGCCCGCACAGCGGGTTTGGGTGGCGGTGGTCCCGCTCGGCGTGGCCCGCACAGCGGGTTTGGGTGGCGGTGGTCCCGCTCGGCGTGGCCCCGCACAGCGGGTTTGGGTGGCCGCGCTGCCCGCGCTCCTCGGGCGGCGGCGGGCGCGCACCCGGCGGGCAGCGAGCAGCAGGTGGCCCCCGCGGAGGTAATCAGCATCGCATTCAACGCCAGCGCCGGCTCAATTTTCAGCCCCGTGTATGCCGAGGGGCCTGGAGCTGCCTTGTTAATGCTGCAGGGAACACGTGGGACACATTGACTGCATTAATTGTCCCCGCTCATTCAGCACTGGATGAATTATAATGTTACCACTCCGGGGTAAAGCAAACACCTATCATAACAATCATGTCATTAGTGTGCGGATGCCGGCTGCTCTGCTTAACCTTTTGTATCTTTTTTTTATTTTTTTTTTTTATGGCATGCAATAAGAATATTTTTTATTGTTTTTCGTATAATTGATTTTTAGGTTGCAAGTGTAAACCCTTGAAACAAGCTCGGCACATTACTCAACAGCCAGGAATAAACGCACGGACTGGCAAAGCACAGATTAAAGTTGCTTCAGAGAGAAACAGCAAGGCTTTAAAAGTTTATGTTTGCAGTTTGGTTTATCCATTGCAGTTTGACTGTTACATTTGTTATTCACATAGCATGAGCTCCAGAAGGACTAATGGTCCTTAAAAAATGTAACAGCCTTAGAAATGCTTCTAATTTAACTACAGCTACTAGCAACCAAAGATTATATATGCACACCCAGACAAATAAGACATTCTGGTTTGAAAATTCACATCTCTGCAGAAAATCTTCTTGTTCACTGTTATATCCATATGCAGACAAGCGCATATATATACACATATAGATGTACATATATACATGAAAATTCCTCTTTAAATATGAAACTTAATATTAATATTAATATGTATATAAATAATCTACATGGAAAATACTATATTGGCTTTGAGTTGCTTTACTCACACATGCAGCACAAAGCTTCTTTGAGTGCTGCAACATCATTATCATGCAATAAATGATTCTGATTTTCTCATTTGACTTTAATTGAGCTCTATTCTGTGATTAGTGGTATCCTTAAGTGGCACTGCCAAGTGTCCTTGGAACTTCCCACTACATGTTCCTGAAGCACTCAAGTACTCTATCAGATGTTCCCAAAATCCCTTGCTCTGGTGACTGGCAAGCAGAGACCCCACTCCCAGCAACCCTTGTACATGACATTAAAAATTGCTAATCTAAGTGCCCAGAGAGCAGTACTAGGGGGGGCTGTGAAATGGGTTTGCATGGCTTGGCATTTGGTCCTGACTCTACACTGATGTCTTTAAAACATGCAGACCCTGATGGATCCAGCAGCTTTGGGTCACTGTATTGCAACACCATAGAGAACTGACTGCTCATCTTCCATGCCTGAGCATCAGCATGCATTCTTTGTGAAGGTGGAAAGGACATAGTTCTTCATCTTCCATCTGCCCTCTCCCACCACTTCTTCATACTTCTTCATTAGTTAATCAGCTGAGATCCCAGACTTGTAGACATTTGCCAGTTAAATGCTTGAGGTTGCCTGCTGCAAATAATTTCCAGAGGTTCAATGGAAATAACCACATGGTGTAAAGCCAAGTTTGCAAATTGATCTTTCAGTGATTTGCATGGTGCAAGAGGTGGAGATGTGCATGGAGAATATCAGTGCACTGTTTATGCAAGCACAGAGTTGCATTATTCCTTGTTGGACACTATTATAGTGAATTTGGTTTAGAACGAGATCCAACAGTAGACACAGTGTCATAAAGCAAGAGCAGGGCACAGGGGAGGAATGATCGAGTAGTATCAATACAATTACTGGTACTAAATATGTGTGAAACTATAGCAAGAGTAAGTGTATGGCAGAATGAGGTTAAGGATGAGGTTAAAGTTTTATGGTTATTGTTTTGGTGTTTTTAAAGTCATTAGATGCTGACTAATTTCGTGTAGGTGCTTGTGGTTTGTGAAATGTAGAAGCCATTTGAAATGGTTTAGTCACATTTTAGCTTTAAATGAGTATTTAATTTTTACATATGCATGTAAAACCATGTTGTTTATTGGCATTTCCACTGAAAATTGCTGTGATTCAGCTTTTTTGGATGCATTTCAAAAGTGTAAAGTGGATTTATGTTCCATAATCAGTAGAGGGTGTATTTCCCTGAAATCAAAGAAGCCATTTTTTATTATGATGGTGGATTCATGTGAGAATATAATAGCATTTTCTGGTATGCTATATTTCTATAAAACCAGAATACAGTCTTACATAGCCCTTATAGTGCTATATACAAATACATTAAACAGTATAATCTTTTTTCCATACTTCCCCTTTAGATTGTTTGTGAATGGCAGAATTCATCTTTCAGACTTTCATTTGCTTTATATGTGCAAGTACACACTGTCAGCCTAAAAATTCTGCAGTTTCAGAAAAGTGATTTTATGAACAAAATAAAAACTTGCAATTGTATCCCATGTGATCATTTTTTCCCCCACCAGATAATATTTATGGCATGTTTTTTCAAGCATGGATATTTGGTCAATCAAAACCAAACAATGTTATTCAGTAGTACTTGGGTGTCTGTACATGTATTTCCCCCCACTGCAAACTAGGCTAAAATCAACTTTATGCAGACTTTCTCTCTCCCAGTTTGCAAAAAAATTACTGTAAAAGTGAAGCTATATGAAAATGAGTTCTTGTATGTAAAATAGTTTCCCACACATTGCTTCTGCTGGATGTTTTTACTTAGCTTGCTGAAAATGGTGTGTCTGCACAAATAATGAATGTGTGTTGCCATCACACTGGTTCTTACATTTTCCTATTTGAAAAATATGTGTAAAATATGGACATGCTGTAGTTTGGGAAATAAGTTTTTTCTTTATTTGATTGCATAATATTCTACTGTTAATTAGTAAAACATTTGCTGGTAATTTGACCTGCTGCAATGTATTGACATTTGATTTCCAATTTTTAAACCTGTGTGTGTTATTTGTTAGCATATGTGTACATATTTATAGGCATTCCAGCAGCAGGTACCTTTGGACAGGATTGTATCTATGGATGGAAGAATAATAGATTGTTAAGCACACTTATGATTTATTAGACATTTTTGCTAATCCCTGGATGATGACCAAAAATCTAACCCAAAGACAAGATGTGTTCCAGTTTGCTATAACAATTACTGTAGGAAAATTATTCAGACATGAAAACCACTTATGGTGAAGTTTGCAAGTAAATAAGCTTATAAACTTAAATACTGAGTTATACCAGCTGAGATTCTGCTAAGACATTTTTCTTTTCCTTAGTAGTCACAGATTGTTTTATATCCAACATAACTGGGTAATTAAAATAGCTTATAGCTCCCCATATAATATCCATTGTTCTATTAACAACACTGCTAAGAAACATAAAATTAAATTCAGGACTGTTTTCTTAAACCCTTCATAAATATTTTAGAAGTTAATTAGGAGACTACAGGTATGAATAGACCAAGATTTATTCATAATTAAAAATCAGATATCACATGTCACCTCTTCTGATAGAGAAAAACCTTTAATTACTCGTAATTAGGCAATTGTCCCTATAGTTTGCTGAAGAGGATTGAATTGGAAGGAACATGGTAAAAAGAGATACTCATGGTAATAGGCTAAGTTTTCTTTGTTCAGTTTATTTTTTTTTTACATGTTGGTACAGAACATGGTAGAAATAGTAAAATATGCATATCTTACTGATACATTAAATGATAGAAAATGCCTTTATGTAAAATTTGATATAATTTGGCATCTGACCTTTATTTAATGCCTCATAACTTTTCATGCCAATTATTTTGTCTTCCTTTACAAAAATGTGAACAAAAAAACGAGCTCATGAATCACAATATATTCCTTCAAGAGACCTATGCAATATTCTTCCAAAGTTGTAATTAGCTTTCCAATTTTCTCAATAGATTTTCTAGACCCCAAATTCTTGGGGTAAATTACTGATCCAAACAAATACCAGGCCCATTGTTGCTCAGGTATCTGACCCTGAAATATGGTGGTATGATATCTGTGTATAGCTGGAGCAGTTCCAAGAAGATATGGGGTTGGGGAAAAATGTATATACCTACCTTCTTTAGTGCAGTCATTTACATTAAAGCATCTTACTATAAATGGTGTAATTTCCTGCAATATGAACATCTCCATCTCCATTTTTTGCCAAACTCAGTCAGGACTACATAAGCTATTTGATAGTTAAGGCAGTTTTAGTGGAGTTTTTATATCCTGTAAAGACTTGCACATGTTGCTTTACCTGGCATAATAACTCCCTTTGGAGTCACTGGAACTTCTCACTGTGCACAAAGCTAAGTCTGAAGAAGCTGTTGCTGTGTGCAAGCCAAGGAATATTCATGCCCCTATACTAAGTGTCTTTCTAATCAGTATGATACTTTATTTTGCTTTGAAATTCCAAGCTACAAATCTACTTGGACTTGACTCACCCTCTGTGTTCAGGCATGAAACTCTTCTCATAAAACTGCTGGCCCTGGTTCTTTTGGACTAGCTCATGGTTTGACAAATGCTTATTCTTGTGATATGGCTGTGCCAGTCTTGTGCCTGCTGTCTTAAACTAAGTAATAAAACAAAGCATTAGTTAATTAGGACAAAGGCATTTCAAGGCACTTCATATCCTTCAGTAAATCACACTTTTCTGCTCAAGTTCAGGTCAGTAATTAGATATCTTTTGGAAGTTCTTCCTCCATTCATCTATCTATCTGTCTATCTATCTATCTATCTATCTATCTATCTATCTATCTATCTATCTATCTATCTATCTATCTATTTCTACATCTCACTCTACCAATCTACCTACATACCTTTTTGTATATATATGTGTGTGTGTATGTATGTGTATTTATATGTACACTGTTGCTTATACAACTTCTGGATAATGACCCTTTATTTTTCCCTACCTAAATAATCTTTAACTCTTTACTTTAGGTCTCCAGGATTTATCATCTAGGCTACTGGCAATGCTCTTGATTTTCGTTATGTTTTTCTTGGTTGTTGCTGGTTTGTTTTTTTTTTTTTTCTCTTTTGCCCTTTGTAGCACCTTTAACTTTGATGCTTTTGTACAAAAACATTTGTTATTTAGCATTGGCAGAGACTTTGAAATTAGGCCAGACTGGTCTAACAGTGCATAGAGTTGTGAGCAGCATCAAAGGACCATGCTGAATGTCATCAGTCATTTATAGCCTTGTGTTTCGAAGTCTCTGTTACTCTAACTCTGGAGACAGGATTCTTGAAGCCTGCAGGTCACCTCAGCATTTGCAGTGTGTACTGCAATGTCCTTGTCTTCATTTGTCATGTTGCTTTCCAGCTGGCATTTCTTTTCACCCTTTGGCAATACAGTAATAATAAAACTTCTGTTAAAGAGCAGTTGATAAGTGGCAATGCTGCCTTCCAACTGTGTGTTTCTGAAGGTGTTGAGAAAACGTCTTAGTTCTTTAGATTATCTTTATCTGTTAGAGACACATCTCGAAGACATTGAGAAACACAGGAACAGATTAATTTTTTGAGGAGTTTCCAGTGACCTTTCCTACTTACTGTAACCCTGAGTTGGAGTTCCTTAAGATACATTTCAGCAGAACCAGATACGCTTTAAAAATGCTCAATATTAATGAATTTTTCTTGGCAAGAAATTCTTTTACAGGTGGGATATGTCTCAGCCTCATTTCAGCCATCCAGCAGTGGGGTGTCCTACTTCAAATGGTATTGTCATTTATAGTCACTGCAGTTAGAGGCACAGGTGTTTTGGAGACAGTTCCTTCCATCTATTTCAGATGCTCATTTTATTTCTGCTTGCAGTGATGTTGTATCTAGCTTTGGTGACCAGCTTAGACTGGATATTCAATTTTCATTTTGCTAAAAAAATGTGAAATTAATTCAACTTCAGTTTTGTCGCATTTGTAGGATAAAAAGAATTTTATTGATAGCCTATTACTTAAAGTACTGGGTCAGGTTCTGTGTTTCTCATTTTGTTGGCAAAATCTGATCTACATGCCCAAAGCTAAAATTCAGATTCTGAATTAGTCCTTCCTGGAAGCAATTGAAATCTAGATACAGCAAGTTACCATCTCTAGATAAGAGAAACACTTACTGGACAAAAGTGAGAAGTGGTCCAGTGTGTGTATTGTGTGTAAACATGTGCACAGAGTTATATTCTTGTAGAAATACATGGAGATACAAACTCATACACACAGAGAGTCATAGCCCAGTTCTGCTGATAGTGTTGTCATTTAAATGCATGTGTGCATGTTATGAGTGAATGCAAATGTCTGAACAGTGAAAAGAAATAAGGACTGTGAAGCCATTAAACTTTGCAGATCAAATATTAGTTCTCCTTTAATCAAAAAATACCATTGATGGTCTTCCAACAGAGCCTAATATTCTGTATTTCACTACACATTACGATCAGTCACAGAACACCTGTAAAGAGTTAGCCTAGGCATGAATAATTTCCTAGTGGTTTATGAACATCAAGATTGGTGAATTGTAAGGCATTAAACCTTTGGAAACACTTAAAGGAGACTGACAAGAACCTGTGTACTAATGTATGATTTACAAGCCAAACCACTCTCCATGATATTTAAAAAGTCATGGTAGTCAGATGAGATCCCAGATGACTGAAACAAGGGAAATATTGCACTCATCTTTAAAAAGGGTGGAAAGGAGCGTCATGGAAACTACTGACCTGTACCTGGGAAGATCATGGAACACATCCTTCCAGAAGCTATGCTAATACACATGGAGAACAGGGAGGTGATTTAAGGCAGCCAGCACCAAGTGCCTGTCCTATCTGACCAACCTAGTGGCCTTCTGTGATGAAGTGAATATATCAGTGGAAATGGAAGGGCTAATGACATCATTTATTTGGTCTTCCATAAGGCCTTTGACATAGTCTCTCATAACATCTTATTTTCCAAGTTGGAGATAGACCAATTTGATGACTTGCCTGTTTGTTGGGTAAGAGAGTGGTTGGATGGTCTCATTCAAAGGGCAGTGGTCAAGTCCCATCCAACATCAGTGACAAGTGGTGCTCCTCAGGAGCCCATACTGAGACCAGTGTTTTTTAATATCTTCATCAATTACATAGAAGAGAATATCAATGACACCCTCAGCAAATCTGAGGATGACACCAAGCTGAGTGGTGCTGTTACCATACCTGAAGGATGGCTTGGCATCCAGAGGGATCTGAACAAGCTCAAGAAGTGGGCCCATAGAAATGTCATGAAGATTAACAAGGCCAAGTGCAAGGCATGGCACCTGGGTCAAGGTAACCTGTGGTATCAACATAGGCTGAGGAATGGACAGATTGAGAGCAGCCCTTCTCAGAGAGAAGGACTTGGGAATGCTGGTGGGTAAGAGGCTGGACATGACCCAGCAATGTGCACTTCCATCCCAGAAAGCCAAACATGTCCTGGGCTGCATCAAAAGCAGCATGGCCAGCAGGGTGAGGGAGGGAATTCTTCCCCTCTGCTCTGGTGAGGCCTCGCCTGGCCACATATGAGGGTGTTTAGATGAACTTGGCCCTGTGGAAGGTGTCCCTGCCCATGGCAGGGGAGTTGGAACTAGATGTTCTTTAAGATCCCTTCCAACACATGCTATTCTATGATTCTATGAATATAATTCTATGATTCTATGATTCTATGATTCTATGATTCCATGACCTAAGCAATCCAGATGCAAAAATTAAAACTGTAATAAAAGTTTATTTAAGGGAGAGGGGAAAAAAAAACATGCTAGTTTTGAGTGGAAATCTCTTCTGTTGAAACCCTGAACCCATTGTCTCTGTCAGATAGGAGTCATGACTGGTTATGTTAACACTAAGCCTATACAGCATTTTGAGGGACTTCACCAAAACTGAAGATGCTCTCTGAATTTTATGAATACCTGACCTACATGCTTTGGATCTTGCTTCTTGAGGTATTTCAATACTTGTCTAAAGTAGAATAATAGAATTTAGTGTTAGATTATGAAATATATGTATAAATATATAGTTACCATGTAACACCCATACACATATAAATTGTTTATATCGACATTATTCATAAAACCAACTGAAGTGAAAATTGTCACATTTGAGGGAATTGAAGGTGTAGTCTTTCACAATTCCATTGTTCTAATGCTTTGATTTTTATTCTGAATGCAAAAGGATTTTAACAAATTTCAGTTTGAAAAAATAATTTCTTCAATGTCCCTATTATGTGCTGTGTTTCTTTATATGATTCATATTCAGCTTAAAGGGAAGATTTCTATGATCACCCAAAGTATCTGTTACATTCATATGATCTTTACGGAAATGCATCATATAACAGAGAGATACTGCTGCAGTATTTGTTTTTCCTTCTCCCCAACAAAAGCATGCAAAGATTTTGCACAGCGTTTTTAAATGAGGACAAACACACAGCAAAAGTCTGTAAAACACATTTTTGTGTTTTATCAGAAGAAAAGATATGAAAGGGTAAGTGAGCTTTCAAGGAGTCTCTGCAATCTGTAGGACAGTATAAAAGAGGCAGTGATAGTAATTAGCCTTTTTAAATAATTCCTCGTATCCTTAAGCACATTATGGAAATGTACAGTACACATCAGATGTCTTTGTGTGTGTCTGTGGGGGAATGTGCATGTATGTGCAAATGAGGGGGTGAAAGAGAGGTTTGCAGCCATCCTTGCATGGCTGCATTTGTAACTGAGCTGAAATGGTGAAGCAATTTGTAGTGGTGTCAGTCACTCCTTGGGGGAAGCTCACTGAAGGCATGTCAGTAGGTGCCACAATTTTCTTGGCTCTTATCTCCCTCTGTAACACCAGTTCATGATATATTCTTAAAGGTTATAGCATTATTCTCTTCAATTTTAGAGGTATTAATGTTTGGCTAATCTTAACTAATCCCAAATATTCTGCCACTCCCATCCTACTACTGCCTAATCAAAAACCCTTTTCTGCTCTTTGCAAGACAGTTCTTATTGATATAATTTCAGTATTATGTTAATCAGTAACACATACCATAGGACAATAAAATAATGGCAACTTAAGAATTCCAAGCTTTTCACCAGAAAAAAAATTAAAATCATAGAAGAGTTCAGGTTGGAAGGCTCCTTAAAGATCATCTAGTTCAGACTTCCCTGCCATAGACAGGGACACCATGCACTGCACTATTTTCTCAGAGCTCCATCTAGCCTGGTCAACACTTACAGTGGTGGGGCATCCACGTCATCTATGGGCTACCTCTTCTAGCACTTCACCATTCTCATGGTAAATTTTTTTTCTAATATCTAATCTAAACCGACTCTCTTTCTGTTTGAACACACTCCCCCATGTCCTGTCACTGTATGCTCTTGTAAAATGTCCCTCTCTGTCTTTTAGTCTCCCTTCAGGTACTGGAAGGCCAGTATTAGATCACTCCAAAGCCTTCTGTTTTCCAGGCTGAAGAATCCTAATAGTCTCTGTCTTCCCTCCTCAACAGCTCAATGTACTTCTTGTGCTGGGAGCCCCAGAGCTGGAGGAGCACTCCAGCTGGGGTCTCATAAGGGCAGAGTACAGGGGCAGAATCCCCTCCTTGGCCCTGCTGGCCACACTGCTTTGGATGCAGCCCAGGGCACAGCTGGCTTTCTGGGCTGCAAGTGCCCATCACTGGGTCAGCCTCTCATTTACCAACACCTCTAAGTCCTTCTCAGATGGCCTGCTCTCGATCTGTTCATCCCCCTGTCTGTGTGTGTATTGGTGGTTACCTTGACCCAGGTGTAGGACCTTGCACTTGGCCTTGTCAAAGAGATTCCCATGGGCTCACTTCCTGAGCTTGTTCAGGTCCCTCTGGATGCCATCCATCCTTCAGCTGTGACAACCACACCACTCAGTTTGGTGTCATCTCAAATTTGCTGAGGGTGCACTTGGTCCCTTTGTTACTGATGAAGCTGTTAAATAACTCTGGTCCCAGTGCAGTGCCCTGAGCTACACCACTCATCACTAATGTCCATTGGGACATTTAACCATTGAACCATTAACCACTACCCTCTGGATGCAGCTTCCAGCCAATCCCTTATCCATCTAACAATCCACCAATCAAACCCACCTGTCCCCAGTTTGGAGAGAAGGATGTTGTGGGGAATTGTGTCAAAGCCCTAATAGCTTCGTTAGAGACTATGGGATTGACTTCCATTTTGAGCTACCACATCTACACAGACTTACTGTGCATATAGTAGCTGTTTGTCTAGCATTTTTGGACACCTGGACTTTCAGTAATTACCACCCATGTTGTCAGCTTTAGAGAAAAGGATCTGGGAGGTTCTGGAGGATAAATCAAGCATGTGCCAGAAATGTGCCTTGGTAGCAATGGGGGCCAGGGGCATCCTGGGCTGTGTTGGCTCTTTCCTTACCTAGTCAAAGGTGGAGGAAATGATCTTTCCCCTCTCTCTGGCATGTGTGAAATATTGTGCCCAGTTTGGGGTTTCCCAGTCCACATAGCAAACTCCACACCATATGAAGAGAGGCTGGGGCAGTTTGGCCTGCTAATCCTGGAGAAGTGAAGTCTTTAGAAAGATCTATTTTCTGTCTATAGCTTCTCAGAAGGAAAGAAGAAAAGGCAAACTCTTTCCAGATGTGTGCAAGAATAGGACAAGAGGCAACTGACACCATTTGAAACACCTGAAAATACAAAAATTCCTGATATAAGACGTTGGTTTTTGATCGAACAGGAGGTTGGTCAAACACAGGAGGTTATCCAGTGAATCTGTGGTATCTCTATCCTTGGAGTTGTTCAAGATTAAACTGGAAATTGTCCTGCACAATCTGATTGGAATAGACCTCCTCTGAGTAGAAGGTGGGCCCAGAGAGATCTTGAGGTCATTTTCAGTCTATGTGGTTGTGTGATGGTCTGATTCACTGAGTCCCTTCTTCCCCCCATGTCCCCATGTGCAGTTCCATGAAGCATCCTTCATTTTGGAAAATGAGATTAACACATGGTAGAAGTAGCTGTAGACTGGGAGTTAGGCTGCACATTAGATTCTCACAAGTGATGTGGAATGCAGGTCTCCTGTGTCTTATGGTGCTTTAACTACTGGGCTCTTGAATAAAAGTGGTGAACCATCTCTCTCCTTCTGGGACCTGTCTCTTTGCTTCATTTGCTTTTATATGCAGTGCCTCTAAATGAAGTGTTCTGTTCCCAATTGACCCAAACACTTTTTTCCCTTTTTTTTTTTTTTTTTTTTTTATTCTCATTTCTTCAAGAAAAAACAAAACCTGTTTAATTTAGTTCAGGCTGAGCCAGCTTTTTTAAAAAATGCTCTGGTTTGGCAGCTACATGTGAGTGATTCTCACTGCCCTTAAAAAGGAATACAAAGTTCAGTGGCTTCATTCCCAATTTATGGGCCAAGACAGTGGCTGGGAAAGATTGTTTTACAGCTTTAGACTCCAGCCCAGGGGCTGAATTTCATTCCAGTTTATCCTCTGCTTCATGCTCACGTTATATCCAATCTTTATAATTCCTTTTATAGAGACAAAAACAACTAAAAATAAAAACAATTAAAGTACAAATCACCATTGGCAGCCTACTTAGCACTTAAATAGAAATCTCTCTCCTTTGTTTGTTTTATGCAATAAAAAGGAAACAAATAGAGACCAAATATCTAAGTGCATTTAAAATTTCTAGCTGTCATCGTTCACAGATTTTCCAAAAACAATTAAGAAAATTCTAAATTAGAAAATTTTTAATTTGAATTTATTTTTCCTGTGTGAAATTGTGAAAATATCGGTTCCAACATGTATATACCGTTCAACTGCACTCAAGAGTGGTGGAGCAACCACCACACTTCTTTCCTCTAGCTTGTTTCTATTCCAATGAGTGGCTCCGTTATAGGCGAGCCACTAGGAGCTACAAGAAGGACCTATAAGATAACACATTTCTTCTCCTTCTTCCTCTTCTTCCTCTTCCTCTTCCTCTTCCTCTTCCTCTTCCTCTTCCTCTTCTTCCTCTTCTTCCTCTTCTTCTTCTTCTTCTTCTTCTTCTTCTTCTTCTTCTTCTTCTTCTTCTTCTTCTTCTTCTTTTTCCTACTACTATTAAACGTTTTTAAAGGAAGGATTAGAGGCTGAATTAAAACAGTAGAAAATGTGTGCTACATGTACATGTGCTCAGATGGGGATTGAAGAGCATCCTATGGCCTCAGCTGCCACAAAAGAAATCCTAGCAACTCCATACACCATTTCTGGAAGCACAAAACCATTGATTTTATTTTCTGAAAGCACTGAGCAATACTTTTTTCGGGGAAGGTGCCAAATAGATGTGTATGAGGATATTCTCTCTTCATAGAAATACTGGCCAAGGGTGCACCTTCACAGTTTCCAAATTGGTTTTTGGTACACTGGGACCAAAGTTAGCAGTGATGAGGATTAGGAAGGCTTCAAGCTTGGCACTGTAAGGTTCTTATTTGATGTAGCACAGACTGAGGAAGATGCAGGTAGCAGGGGAGTGGCTGAGATGTGAGAACACTCGACACAACTCTGCTGATCAAGACATAAGGTATCTTCATACAAAACTACCAAGAATTTCTGGTGGGCTCTAGACACAAGTGAACCAGAGATTCTGGTTCTGGAGGGATTTTGGGAAAGCTTCAGTACAGCAAACTGAAGCAAATGTCTTGAAGCTGTTTGCAATAACAATGGAACTGCAACCTCCATGTGCTGAAGGAACAGAGTTCTCCAACACTTCCATTCCAATGACTGGCAATATCTCCTTGGATGAATAAACCATTTCTCTTCAGTTTTCACAACTGCAGAATGCAAGTAAGAGTGCTTAAGTTTCTTGAAAGGGTTTTTAAAATTCACTTACACAAAAAATTTCATAAGTGTGGCACACAAAAAATTTCATAAGTGTGGGTGTTGAATTACAAAACACTAATTTTAAGGTTGCTCTGGTAGATTTTGGTATTATATTTGACTAAAATTCATCCTTGATGGGCTAGACATAATTTAAAAATAAGTAAGTTTTTAAAAAACCCAGACAAATCAACTGAACAAAATGAAAAAAAAACAAAACCAAAAAAAACCCCAACCAAACAAAAAAAAAAAAAACCCAACAATTTTTCCTTCTATTTACTCATTTTGTGTTAAGAATATATGGTATTACCTTTTTTTTTTTTTTTTTTTTTTTTTCCCAGGAGAAACACACCTGAACCTTCTAAATTGATGGAGTGTGAGAGCTATTTTGACTGTAATAAATTTTGTAGGAATTTTTCTAGTGATGTCGTAAGTTCTCATTTATTTTGTTTCTCCTAAGAATGCTGTAATTCTGTGGACCTTCCCTGGGAAACTGCTGGGTACCTTCCCATTCTTGCCCCATACCAGGCATGGTAGGAATACAGGCAAAGTATGATGTTGTCTCTGTATCAGTTTGCACCAACACAAAGAGGCCATCAGTAATGTGAGACTTTATCTAATATGAAATATTTAATTTATAGTTGCCAGTATTAAACAGGTTTTTCTAATTTTTGTGTTTATGGATATTAATTATTTTGCAATTGCATGGTGTCTGAATATTAGTGTAAAATGTTTTTAACCTTTACAAGTACAGAACACCATGACAAGAATGTAATCAGAGTTTGGAAAACATGGGAAGGTTTAGCTGGAGAGGATATTTGTATGTGCCTAACACTAAGTAGGTAAGCCTATACTTTGTGCTAGGCCAGGCTGGAGTCCTGGTGCTCAGCACCTTGCTAGATCAAGACCTCAGGAAGGACAGATTGACATTAATCCCTTCCTAATTGAGAATGTCTTGTCCCAGCTGCAGCTCTGCCTGGCCAGACCTGGCCTGTTAATCAGCTTCAAGTTGCAGAGATGCTTGGCTGAACAACAAAAAGCTCACACCTGCTTTCTTCATAATGTACTTTTCTGCTGCCTCTCTGACACCAGGGCTTCCTGCAGCCTCTCTGCCTGTCTTTGCATTTTGTCAGCGTGGGGAAGGTGGGAAGCACGAGCTGCAGCCCTGGTGCAGCCCTGGCTGGACTGGAGGAAGCTTGGCTGCCAATCACCCCTCTCTTTAAGCTATGCTACCCTTGTTCAATAGAGGTAATGGGTCCAGTGGGCAAGTAATAGGTCCAGTGGGTCTCTTACACATTTTTATTGAAAAGCAAAATAAATAGCCCTGTAAAACTCACACACTGCCCCAGGGCTATAATAATTTATGCACCTTCTTTTTCTTTCTTTTTCTCTTTGCCTTTTCAGAGTTGCTTGTGTGAACCTTTCCAGAATGGCAGGTAAGAGCTTTTGTAAATTCATCACTAGTTGTCTGAATAAGACAGTGTTTAAAATAGTGCATGTCATGTGGAGAACGGTGTCAGGCCTTTGATTTAATTATACAGATGTGTAGTACCAAAGGAGATCACATATTACTCAGCTAAACTTGTTTAATAGAAAGGGCGTAAAAATCAAAATATGTATAGTATCAGGTTTACTTTCCAGAGAGAATGTGTTTTTCCACAAAACTAAGGAAAGGGTAATTTACCACTCCAACAAGCTGGGAAAAAGAACATTCTTTCCTAAACAGCAACAATTATGCATTTGGCAGGCAGTAGTAAAAGCAATTCTGCTTTCCTTCTTAGCCCATAATAAATCTGTACCTGGGACTGATTAGAGAGCAACTGGAGAGGTGCTGCTTTTCTTTCCAAGGTCTATCAATGATTTTTTTTCTTTTTTTGTTCTTTCTGAACATGTTTTAACAGTGGAGTTAAGAATGTCCCACCATCTTTGTGGTTGTGTCCCCCTTGTTCTTCATTTGTAGAGGTACATATTTCTTTCAAGTGGAGGAAAGAAGAAACCCCAATGTTAGAAAATCAAGATGATGTTTCAAAGGACATGATAAAGGAAATAATCCTGATGGGAATCACTTCATGCCTGCATAAGTTTCTGCTTTCTTGAGTATCATAAGAGTAGTGTTTTGAATTGTGCTGATCCAGATGGTGTAGCATGATATGAAAATGCTGCACCTTTAAAGCCTTTAGAGAAAACCTTAGTATGGTTAGTATAGCTTTGCTTTATCAAACTAAATGACTCACTGCTCTTCAGCTTTGTCTCTTAAAGCTGTTCCTTCATTAATGGCTGTATTAAGCACCTTTGGAAAAATTTACCTTTGCAGTGAGGAAAAAACCTTGACTACATTAATTAGAGGCAGCATATGCCGAAGACCAAAAAGAAAGACATATTTTCTAAAAGTCTTTGTTGACTTTTATCCTTACTGTTAACAATTTGGGTAGTCTCATTACCAGGTGGCTGTTGTGCAGCATGATTTTATTTCAAACAGCTGTTTTCCTTTTCTATTTTACTCATGAGAGCAAAACAAGAGGAAAAAAAAATCAATTTAAAATAAATAAATAACCCTTCCCAAATTCAATAGAACACTTTAGGCAGAGCACTTGAGACAGATGTTGAGGAAGGAGAAAACACAGCCTCTTTATAATTTACTCCTTCCCCTCTCACAAAATTGTCATTAACACCTAGAAATTGGGAGACAGTAGTAATTATTTCAGACTGCAAAACAGTGAATAAAACTTTATTGAAAATCTCTTGCTAAGATTAGTTCTCAGCTGGAAACTGAGATTGCCATGTGGACAGTGCCATGGCATAACATGCACGAGAAAAGAAGCAGTGAAGAAAATAAAAAAGTACCCAGCACATGGGAAATAAAAGGATAATCCTGGGAATGTATCAGGTGAAGTGCTTTGTGTGCTGTAGTAGGCCTCTGCTCAAGCAGAGAGGATTTGGAATAGGCAGCTGATGGAGAGCAGAAGAGGAAGCTATTAAAATAGACAGTGTGGAAAGTTAATTACTTGGGGTTAAACCAGAAGAAAAAGTTTAATAAAGTAAAGAGGAAAGCTGTCTTTGTGGTGGTATTTTTCTGAAGTGTTTGGTGTTAGTATTTAGTGAAAGCCACCAAGCTAATAGTCCTGAAAGGTAACATGTCTTGGCTGCAGAACAGTAAGAAGGCTTCCCTACCATGCTTAGCCTGAAAAATCTCCCCTGGGAGATGCAAAAGGATGCAGGTTACTCTCAGCAGACCTAAATTCCAAGTCTAAATTCTTCTTAATGTTTCTGCTAGGCAGCTCCCTTGTTTGAGGTGTTTTTCTGGTTATTTAAATGATCAGGAAACTCAGAGGCACCTTGCTTTCTCTGTTGGCAAGAAGCACAGGGTGGAATGTGGGTGAGATGAATTCAACAGCCTCTGCTCATTCAGCCCAGGGAGCCTTACTGGAGACAATGGTGCAAAGTAGATATTTGGCTGCTGGGACATGGGTTATACTGTCAGTGCTTTAATGTGTGAGCACAGCATAAGCAACCTGATCACTTATTATGAGTCTTTACAGGACAGATTTCCTTCTGTATGGATTACTGACTGTGCAGCACTATTTGGGAGCAGTAGGGAAGCTAAAGCAATACGAGCAGTATAGGCAGGCAGAAGGAAGTCCCTGAAGAACAGAGGATTTACAGATGGACTAGAAATATTCAGGTCTAACGTCTGGATTTAATTTAATTTTTATGCTGTTGTTAGAGACAGCCTGGAGTTTCTCTAAAGAATAAGCAAAGATACTGTCCTTTTACACTCCCAGGAGCGTAATCTTAAAAAATGTCTTCACTGTTTTTCCAGTGGCTACAGCCTCCCATCACATTGAGTTACCCTGTATAGTGAGGACATGTGGGGGGGATTCAACCCTCTGGCTCCAAGTGAAATTGGTACTGGTTGTCTCTCACCTTCCACTCTTAAAAACACTTGACAATTTGACATTCTCACTGCTAAATGAAGCTGACAGAGGCTCATCAGCAACAGGACATTGTTATCAGCCCTGGCAGAAATCATACCAAGAGCCTTATGCGAAGTGATGACTTGCATTTACTTCCAGCAGGATGAATGCAATTGGGTGTCAAGTGTTCCCAGTGTATGACTAGGGAACAGTGAGGAAGTTACTTAAAGAACTTGTGTTCTTCCTGCTTCCATCTCAGTCATCTTGGAAGTAGATTGCAAATTGTTTAAACCCTAAAATACTGCAGAGTAAATGTCTCATTATTACACTGTAGTTTGATATGCCTTAGAAAAAAACCCTAATATGCTTCAATGATTGTTTTCAGATGTTGGTCTTTATCAGACTCAAGATGCTGGGCAAAAGATGAAGGCAAATTGCTAGTACCAGTCTGCTTGCCAATAATTCCTTCCTTATTTCTTTTTTCTTTTTTTTTTTCTTTCCCTCTTTCCTTCTTTCCTTTTTTCTTTTTTTTTTTATTTTTTTTTTTTAAGTTTTTTATTTTTTTTGTTTAATCCAGTTGTTGAGCAAGGTATGCTGCACTGACCCCTCATATCTGGGACAAGCATACAAACCCTGCCTTTGGCAGAGTGGTGGAAAGCAAATCAGATCTTAGGGCTATAAAAAGCCAAGCTGAAATGAATTCTGTCAAGTCATAGCTGAATTTTTCTTGCAGAAGAATTCTCCTTTCCCTCTACTACTGCCACCCAGCTCTTTCTAAATGGTCCATAATTGGCTGTTTAAGATCTCAAAGTTCCAGGGTCTGGGACTGTTGGGAATGGAAGGGTTTTATTGATGCCAGTTGATGGTGCTCTCATCAGGTGAATGGAGGTGTGTTGACAGCCCTTGGCTGTATGACTGAGACACATTCAAGTCCCCCACCAAACAGTGACCTTGGAGAAAAGTGTATGAAGAAATTAACAGAAGAATTTCAAAAGGGTTAGGTTACTATCCCTGTCATCTTATTTTGTGATACTCACTTAATAAAGAGATAGATTAAATATTTTTCCACTCATTGCCCTGTCACTGTGCAGACCTGCTGATGAAAATAAGTAATGTGACATTTGACTAAAAATCCTGACTGAAAGTAGGGCCCACTCTGCTTAAAAAGAGTCATTACCACACTGCATAAAAATGAATTTCTGTAAAAACCTTAGCTCAGCAAGTGAAGGTTTTTCATCTTCCTCTTTCCTAGCAAGAGGTTCTGGTTTTGGTGTTTTTAACCCTTGATTTAAAACACATTTTTAAAATAGAGGTATATTATTTGAAAGGACACCTCAATAACAGGAAAATAAGAGTCAAAAAGAACCTCCCAAGGAAGAAGCCATCCACTGTTTTTGGCTTGTTCTTTTTTTCCCTGAACATGGAAACTGCAGCAAAGGCTGTGGGTAGGAGAGGAAGGGTGAGTCCTTCTGTCTCCTGCCATATCTGTAAATTTTATGGAAGTCCACCAAGATAGGGTTCTCTGCTGGCCAAATCTTAGTCCCTGGGCCTCAGAAATGCAGAACCACTAAGTTCTTCTTCATTTCCTTGGGATCCTCTGGGAGAAGCTCGAGCGACACTAACCCAAATAAACAGGTGAGAGAGTGCCTAACTGTTACCCACATTATCCTTTATTTTCCCTTGTTTTTTAGGTGTGTGGTGCTGTAGGAAACACCTGCATGGGGCTCTGGTCTCTTTCTACCCAGCTGACTTTTTTCAGCCATGCACTGGCTTGGGGTCAGCCCTCTCAAGCAGGTGTTTTCCTTCAGAATAGCTTTCTTGTCTGAATCCGAGTGGATCACAAGGGCCGAACTTCACTGCCGGAGGTCACAGGTCGAACACGGCAGCACGGGGTCCCCTGGGCACTGTGCTTACCAGGTGTTTAATATTATCAGAGGTTATTTGCTGAAACTGTGATAGAGTGTTCTCAGCCATTCAAAATAAATTTAACGAGAACGGTTTTAAAAGCCCCCGCATTAGAGGATGTCTGTTCAATGGACAGAGAGGTTAAAGTTAATTCGATCAGGCATATGTACTTTCTCCAAAAAGGAACATATGCACTCAGCGGCTTGGCCCCATTTGTTGCAATTTTGGGTCTCATTTCCATTTGCAAGAAAGATAACTACTTGCATATGGAAGCAATAAATAAGAGAAGTCATTAACATTTCTCTAATTTAAGAGAAGAAAAAAAAAAGTCTTAACGAAGTAATATCTTTGCCAGGGCAGACAGAAATGTAAATTGGAGATTGGAGGGAAACCTATTAAAGGAATTGCTATGTTACTAGTCTTTTTTAATCTAATGAATTTATGAATTGCCACTTGTTAGGTCATAGACTTTGTTAATTTCCTATGTGTTTAGTTAAGGAGGGAAAGTATGGGGCAGGAGGAAGGAGGGGTGAAAGGAAAATGCTTGTGAACAATGAACCTGAGCAAATATTTTTGTACAACGTGTTAAGGCTATTAGGTTCAAAATTTGTGACTAAAAACAGCTATATTTAGAAAAATCTGAGAAAGATTGCTCTGTACATCTACAGAACAAGACAATATCAGTTTCTAAAACTGTTCTTGTGCTTATTTTGTCATATTCATATCCCCTTGAAAGTTGTAAAGGGTTAAAAGGTCATGACATTTGCTGAATAACTTTATTGAAAACAAGAACATTTTAACAAAGTGGTGTTACATTATGGAGCCAATTTACTCATCACATGTCTATTGGCAACACTCTCAAAAGTTATAGCTAATCAAATATTTCTTGGGCTTTCTCTGGTGCAAAGCAAGAAGAGGAATTTTCATTCTCTTTTTTCCTATGGACTGCAGAAGCTAAAATAGATGCTGAACCTTGATTCTCAAGAACCTTAGTACCCAAAGGTGGGAAATCTTTCTAGGTTCTTTTTGAAAAGTCAGCTTTTATTTTGAAGGAAATGACAGAGAAGGAAAACCCCCCAAAAATATTATAGTAAGCAAAGGAAAATAAAGCCTCGTGACCTTTTGCATAGTTATTCAACAGTGCTTGGCAAATCTGTGCTTTGTGCAGTGGACAGCATTTTGCAATCCCACCCTCTCAAAGCACTGAAAAGGTAGTGGGGACTGGTCCAACTTCCATCAATGCAGGGCTTCCCATGGAGCCTTGTCCTGACACACCTGGAGTGAATGAATGAATGAATGATGCCAATTCAGTGGCTCCTTAAAGGGTATGACAGAGGTAGCAATGCTAACAGCTGCCCAGGAGCTGCTCCCCAAACATGCAGCATCCTTCCCTCCCAGACAGGAGGCTGCAGCATCCTCTCCCTGCCCACATCACGCTGCAATTTCCTTCAGTCCTGGAGGCAGACAGTATTGGATGCAATTCCTGAGTTGGCTGGGTTCTTGGGTGTTAATGAAAAATGTTCAAATAGCAACTTGTCGAGGTACCAGGTGGCTACTTTCTCATCTCTGGGGGATGTGGGGAATTAATTGTAACAGTATCCCTTCTGAATGAGCAGCAAGTATAGAGTGAAAAATAAGCTACACGCACATGTGTGGATGCACAAGCACATGCACACTCTTGGAAATTCAAATCAAACCTTGGTGAGTTTTGATAAAGTCCCAATGCACTTTACTTCAGAGTAAGTCTATGGTTCTGAGTGATGCTTCTGGCTCCACTTAGACCACTCAAGCTGATGAAAAAACCAAAACACCCAAACAAAAACAATCCAGACTCAAAACAAAGGCAAGTTTTGTTGCATTTCTGGCATAAAAGGAAACAGAAACTAATGAGAATTGAACTAAAATGTCTGCTCTCAAGAGGCCCATGTCTGCATTCTTGAGGGTTCTGATAGTTTGGAAAACTCCGTACAAGTATTTGAACTTTTTGGTAGGTCTTCAAACTGAACCTCTGAACCTTCTGAGGTTCACAGGTGGCTTGCCACTTTTGTGCTGCTGTAGAGCTTGACTCAGTCTGCTTTCTCAGCCTCTTGATACTGAAAATATTTACCAGGTTTGCAGAATCCAGAGAAATCATGAGTGTATCCTTTGGGTTTATTTCACCACTACAAGGGAAAATTTTCTGCTAATGAATTAGTCATCAAGAAATTAAATAGGAGTTGTTCAAGTCTAGGCCTGAGAAGATCTAACCTTCCAGTCAGGTCCTGTTGCTGACCTCTTATGGAAGTTAAACAAGTCTTTACTAACCTCACTGCTGTGTTTGCTAAAGGAGAATGTGTGTGTTACAAAAGGGACCTTGTTATTTGTCAGATAGCATGGAAATGAACACATCAGAAAGCCTACAAATCTACTAAGTAATTCCAGAAGGATGAGTAGAATACTCTGGTTTTATTTGGCTAGTCCCAGGTACAATCCAAGAAGGAATGATCTTGCATAAGACAATTTCTAAGGAAGGTGGGCCAAAGGCACAGTGGAAAAGACTTTGTGGTCTTGCATATCATAGTTGAGACTTATGATAGATATTAAAAAATCTGGGGGATTTCTTCTAATTTGGACTTCAGGATGAGTGACCCTTCAATGCTGTAATTGTAAAAGGCCAGATCTACCTACTATAAATAAGGAGCATTTTGACAGGTTAGTTGAATTTCAAGCACTAAACTGCACAAAACCTGCCATTCATCACCTGTCCTTCTACTCTGAAAGTAACATATATTCTATATATTTAGTATAAGAAAACATCTGTTACACTTATGCTGAAGTACGTGACTTTATGAAGACACATTTAAAATATTGTAAAATTACTTTGTTTTTCTGTTGCATTTTAAAGTACTTCATGGCACAGTTTAGATTATAAAGTATTATCACAATCCTAGTGCCATGGCACAGGTCTTAAGTAACAGGAAAACTGCAGACTTTTGCTGTATTTTGTATGTGTTCTAAGCAGTCATGTCTTTTCCATTTGTTGCCTGTCTGCTACCTTACAAAACATATAAACAATATCTATTCTTTCTTTTTCATATCAATGACCACTAATCTAGTATTGAATTTCTGTGGTGTCATTCATTAACACTGAGAAATAATCTCAGTATAAGAAGGAAAAAAAAATTCCAATCCCTTGGGAGATTGATAGTGCAAAAAGATAGGAAAAAGAGGAAAAATCTTTTCTCATTTTTCCAGAATACAAAAGCATTAACTTTTTTTTTTTCCCAATTACTTGTATCTGTGTGATTTACGGTGCTCTAGGCACTTGCTATATGTTTGATTTCTTACTTAAGCATAGTTTCACAAACAGAAGAATTGTACAGTTAGTATTCTAAGCAGAAGTTAAAATAATTTTAGAACCTATTCAAATAATTTAAAAATACTCATAGATATGAATTACCATGTTTTGACATTTACTAAAGAGAGGAGCGTGGAAAGAGGTAGAAATGGGGAATATCTATTGCATATCTGTGACTGGCACTTCAAATAGCATGTAGCTCCCATGAATGAAATTGGTCCTATCTTCTTTTGTGTTATCATCTTAAAATGACCGTTTCAAAAATGAAATTGAAAACATCTAAATTGTACCTACTAATTATTTGGGGTGAACTGAACCGTTGTAGTTTAAGGTAACTACATTGCTGGTCCAAATCCAGTGGTCCAAAAAAGGACCTTTACACTTCTTGCTGACTACACCTCTGTCTGTTATACCATTTGTTTTTTAGCAGTGGTCTCCATTGGTTCAGTTGATTAAATGTAAGTGCTAAGTGCTATTTGTGATATTCTAATATATGCAAAAAATCCTTATGGCTGGTAGAAGCATTATAGGAACTCTGGGACACATATGACCCCTAGAGCTACAGATGGAGGCCAGGTGAGGTAAGCTAGGGTATCTCAGAGGATAGTAGAAAAAAACCTGTATTTAGACAAATACAGCTTAAAACCTGCATCATCAAACCCACTTGGAAAGTGCAAAGGTCTTCCCAAAGCCCTGTGTTTTATCTGCAGATATTTTGGATACTATGGGGTGTCTCATACAGTGACAGCATTTGGGAACACAAACCCAGTTCCCTGGAATTACTGAAAGGATTAAATTTATTAAAAAGAAAAATAAAATCTCACCTTGTAGCATTCAGCCTAAATTACACTCCTGTTTTCATCAGTGGAAAATCACCCTAAATTTCTTTTCATCCTGGCTTAGATGCCTTGTAGTAACCAAAACATCTGCTTAAGGCTGTCAGAGGTGGTATGGGATCCACACCCTGCTGGTGACCCATCCATTACAGCTCCATTACTGGAATGGCAGCTGGTGTCTATACCAGGAGAGATGCTCTGCATGGGCTGACAACAACCCTGACAAAAGGTAAGCAATGTATTGTGAACAATTGATTGTGTTGACTTCAGTGTGAGCACAGATACCAATCCAGGGATGCCTGCATTTAAATACCTGTTGTTTCAGATGGACTCTGCCCCAGCTTACAGGGAGGATGTTCCAGCAAAAGGATTTGCTGGACTTCAGACTGCTACCAAAGTTTTGCCTTAAATTTCAATCCAGAAAGTACTGGTCCTCTGATGATCACAAATATATTATAACTATGGACTTAGCTTTAATTGTCTATCACTGCTAGGATTGTTCATCAGTCCGCAGGAATGAAGCTATAAAACTCTTTTTGACTTCTTTCATTATAGGCCAGGCCTATTTCTGATATCACATGAACAAGATACCAGAACAAGAAAATCTTGCATCAGTTGAGGTGGTTCAGTGACTTGGGATTTGATTTGAAAGATTTTATTGTCCAACTTCAGTAACTGAATGAGGAGTTTCTAATAGTCTGAGGTAAGCCTTTACTAAATTACCCCCAATACAGTATAAAGCACAACCTGATTGTTTATCTCTTTCTGCATATAGCTGCCAGTGCTATTTTGTATTTCAATGGTAAATAACAATTTTATTAGCCTTCCCTGTGGGGACTTTTGGTCCTTTATTTGTGACGCTCCTCCGTACAAATTGTTGCATAGTATTTATGTATGTTTCCATGGACACTTTTGCTGTCAATTGATTTCACATTCAGACCATCTGTAATGACTCATTTGTTAGGTCCAAAGTCTCATTATTTGCATGGACTACTCGCATTGATATCATTAGCCTTGAACAACCTCAGTAGTCCTGTTCACGGCCATGGGCTTTTAAGTTATAGGCTCATTTCTTATCAGTGTTCATCTGTCAAGTTTCCAGTCAGTTCTAATTAGTCTCAAATTAAAAAAAAAAAAGCAACATAGCAACAAACCCCCCTTCCCAAAATGCAAACAATTGTGACACATTCATACTGGCCATGATTCCTTCCTTGTCATACACTCAGACAATCATTTCCAAGTCAACAGTCCATGAGCATTTTATAATGTCTGAAATGCTTCTAAATATGAATTACATATCTGAAAATTATTAATGACATTCTTGGCATTCCATTAATGTTATTTATTATTTATCGTGTGTGAGACGGAACTGCCTAGAGGCCTTTGCAAAGGATCAAGGGCCCGTTGAGCTAATCTCTTGCTAGGCATATCAATCCAGATGGATGAGCAAATGCAGGAGCACATGGCAAACAGCAAAACCTGTTTGTCAGTTCAGCATCCCAGCCTGCAAAATACAGCCATAGCACAGAGGCAGTGGCACAGTTCTTACTAACTGGCACCATCAGCTGTCACAGCTGAAAGGACACAGACTGAGCAAAATCAGGCTGGATTTAGATTTATTTACTAGGAATTGCCTCATCTGTTCTTTGGCCTCAATGATCATGCTTTCTTAAGAAGGCTTTGAATATAGAAGGAAATGTATGGCTCATTTTTGAACCTGTGATAAAGAATCAGAGTGTGGCTAAGTGGAATATTCAGACTTGGAAAAGCAAAATTCATCCTTTGTACCATATTAATACACATTATCTTATCTCTTAATTCTGGTGAATGAGGAAACCAATTCTAATGTTGTGTTGCACTAATTTTGTGAATCACAGAATCTCAGAATCAGTCAAGTTGGTCAGTATTACTGTGATTATTGATAGGTGGCCTCTGATTTTCACCTCCTGATCTCCCACATCAATTTTAGCAGCCTTTTTTTTCATGATATCAGGAGAATGAAGTTTTAGGAGGATGGTGATTTCAGATTCCAGGAGTTGAAGGGTGGCAACACGGCTGCTTTTGCCAAAAGCCACAGTCTTTTATTAACCATCAAAGTTTTTCCCTTTAGACTGCTCATGCTCAAAGGCCTCTGAAAGCAGCCCAGAAAATACAACTGAAATCAGGAAATCTCCAAATGGCAACAAGGCTCAATAGCCAAATAAAATAAATGAGCTGGCCTAGGAAATCCTTGTAACTTACCACCCAACAACAATAAAACAGCCCTACAACACACAAACTAGAAAGGAAACAAAGAAGTCTTTTAATTATTTACAGTAGTCTTATTGTGGCTCAGTAAACATTGGTCAAGGTCTAATAAATTTAACCTCAGTAAAGTGGGCTTTTGCAGCCATATATAGCCTGTACATTTAACACAGCAGCTTTTTTGACTGGTTCCAGCCTAGCATAAATAACCTATCTAACAGAAGAGCTGTTAGCCTGGGAGATGGCTTTCCACTAACTAGTTTCACTGCAGTTATTTTATAATTAGATACGTTCATTAGGAATTTTTGCCTTAAAGTGTAAAGTAGTTGTAGTCAGAGAGGCTACTTCAGAGACAGAAAATGGTGTAGTGGCAGAAGAAAGCCTCTTGTGGTGGGGACAGGATTGTCCCACTGCATCCAGTGGTTTCTCTAAGTCCTTTTTCTCTTTGAGGTGACTGCTTGTACCTCCTGGACACCTCCTAGGTGTCTCTGTCTCCTCCCAGAAAACCCTTGGGTGGCATGACTCATCCCAGGGACAAGGCAGATGTGGCATGGAATGTCTCTGACATGCTCTGTGAAGGACAAGGCAGGGCATTGGGGACAGTGGAGCTGTGCATGAGAAAGACAAGCTTGAACCCACAACCCACATACAGTAAACAAGCAACTGAAGAAAACAGGAATTTTCAATATATGGACTAGTTTGTATAAAAAACAGCAAAACCAATCCCACAAATTCTGAAGAGAATATGATTTCCTCTTTATTGGAAATAAGATTTTATTTTGACCATGCTAATCTTTTTCAAGTCTGTTAATAGATGGTTCCTTCTTTTGCATCAAATCTTCAGTCTTAGCTTTAAGGCTGTAGTCAGTAATATAACAGGGTGACAGCAGCAGTACACCTTTCCTCCCTTCTTCCCCTGCCAAAAAGTTAAAAAGTTGTGCAATAACCAAAAAAGGGCTGCTTCACTTTGCTGCTCGTGCCTTTTGCAGGCAGCGTGTGTCCTGCTAAGCAGAGTTATCACAGGAGACAGGGCATTATGCATTGCAAATCAGGAACTTGGTATTATGTAACAATCTAAAAAACATGCAAGTATGGTTTGAATGAGATACAACAATTGCTGGGCTACCAAACAGATAGGCAGCCAGGAAAGTAATTACAAATACAGATAGAAAGAAAAAAAAAAAAAAAAAAAAAGAGAGAGACACTAGGGAAATGTCTTACAATATTTTCTGGTAATCAGTCAGTAGTTTGCTGTCCTTAACATGGGTCAAAAAAAATCCTACAGGTTAAATTCCATTGGGCTTTATGTTATTTTTTAATAAAAAATAATTTAGACAAAGCCCCCACAGGAAAAAAACTCAACAATGTAGTTATCTTTCAGTGTATTCAGATGATAATTGTTATTTGGAGCATAGGATATGCCAGATGGTATCACTTCAGCAGTTTATCTACTTTCCAGTGACAGGCTATATATGATACTGATCACAGAGAGTTTTTCTAACACCCAGCAGAGAATTTATCATAAACACTTTTAGCTCTTTTAATAGCCCTTCTCTTAGCTAAAGTGTCATTTTCATTGAGTTTATTTAGTACTGCTGTTGCTTTGGCAAGAAAGAGAGGAGCAATATTTTAAAAACATATTTACATAGAGGGGATAATTTCAAGTAAATCTATGCAGAAACCATTGGCTGTGTCACAAGGAAATCTAATGTGAAAATACACTTTTAATCAAATGAATCTTATCCTTGTCCATGTTTTGACAGACTTAACAAACTCCAGAAAAGACCCAAGATTATTTCAAGGAGAAAATCATCAAATCGATTTTACTTTGCTAAAAACCCCACCATTTTCATTTCAATTTAATTTATTTTTTTTTCTTTTGAAACATAGCTTTGTTTGGTTTATTTCCCCAAGGTAACTTAGCAGTGGAAAAAGACTTTTTCATCCCAGTAAACCTATTTTGTTCAGGGATTTTTTTAGTGTGGTAGCAAAAGCTGATTCTATGGAAAGGAACTTCAATAAACAAACATGAATTCATTCTTCTGCAAGTGTTATTATCTTATATGGCAAATGATTGATACTAATTTGTTTGGTTTACTTTAAATTGGGGCAGAAAAGCCCTGAAAATCTGATTAAAAAATTGAATCTGGCAATCTTACATGATCTTTGGCTGTTAAGGTGGATCTTCATCAGTACTTTGACTCTGAATAATGGTTTGCCTCCTGTTCCAGGATAAAACTTTGGAATTTAGATCCCTGTTTTACAGAGACATCCTCTTAGGAGGGTAAGAATAATATTTAAATCAAAGATATTCACTCTCCTTAAAATTTCTTACCGGCTGCATTAGTTGCTTCATCTCACTCCTGCTACCTGTGAATCCCATTCAGAGCTTTGGCTCACACCATGACAGTCCAAGTGGCAGGAGATCAAACTGGTGTCACAAATTCTGCTCTCAGAGATGGAGTCTGATAGAGCACACCAGTTTCTCAAGGCTGTGTTGTACATGTATGTGGCTCTGCTATGCTTAATGCCCAAACTCCAATGAAATTTGGAAAGCCAGTTCTTTCTTCTTGAGAGACAAGACTGCCACCTTTCCCTTTCTATTTCTGTCCCCATCTCCTTGTCTTTTGTATGCACCACTTGGAAAATTCTGCAACCAAAAAAAAAAGGTTAAGCACTATAAAAATGGTATATAACTTAGCCCATGGATAGATTTTCTTTCCCCTACCTACTTTATAGCAATGCCTGAGGCATATGACAACAGACCCTCTTCTTTTCTAGTGATTTATGGACAGCATTAGACCACTAGCATATTTTTAGTTCCTCTCTTCACTCTGTGCTCATGTCAACTTGTAAGGATTTATTTCTTTTTCATGTTTTTCCCCAATGGGAGTTAAAAAAGCTGGAGATTTCAGTCTTCGCACCAAAATGATGTGAACAGTGCTCTCTGTCCTAAGTCCTTAAATTTGTACTACATGTGAGAAAGAAAGAGAAGGGAAGAGGAAGGACAAAGAGAAAGAGGAAGACAGCCAAAGGAAAGAAAAATACTATTTCAGAGTGGCCTGTTGTTTTAAGTAAGCATATGCATTTTATCTGGCAATTTATCTTATATGGCCAAATACTGGTTGTTGTATTCAGTCTTGGTTATCTTCCTTCCTTTATGCCTTTCACCTAGTTTCACCATTTTAGAACTAACACAGGCTGAAGTACACAGTGAGTTTCTAAACACTTCCAGTTGGCCTCAAGTGCCTTTCTTGACTGGTGGTATTTTTCTACAGCTTCTGGATCTGAGGCAGACATTTAAGTTTGTCTTTAGACTTATGCCAAGAAAAGTATTGGCTCAGATAACAAGTTTTAAGATTCCTCTCTCCTCTCCTCTCCTCTCCTCTCCTCTCCTCTCCTCTCCTCTCCTCTCCTCTCCTCTCCTCTCCTCTCCTCTCCTCTCCTCTCCTCTCCTCTCCTCTCCTCTCCTCTCCTCTCCTCTCCTCTCCTCTCCTCTCCTCTCCTCTCCTCTCCTCTCCTCTCCTCTCCTCTCCTCTCCTCTCCTCTCCTCTCCTCTCCTCCTCCTCTCCTCTCCTCTCCTCTCCTCTCCTCTCCTCTCCTCTCCTCTCCTCTCCTCTCCTCTCCTCTCCTCTCCTCTCCTCTCCTCTCCTCTCCTCTCCTCTCCTCTCCTCTCCTCTCCTCTCCTCTCCTCTCCTCTCCTCTCCTCTCCTCTCCTCTCCTCTCCTCTCCTCTCCTCTCCTCTCCTCTCCTCTCCTCTCCTCTCCTCTCCTCTCCTCTTATTTTACTTTTTCAGAAATGATGTTTTTAGGAGGGAAAAGAGTCTGCAAATAGGCATTAAATAAAACTGCAAAGACTTCTCACTTCTAAATCTGATGCCAGTATTTGGCTCTCTGAAAAGAGGGCAGATAATACAGGGAAAATGGTGGTAATAAAACTACATGTTGCCATGTAATATCAGAACATTTGTTCTACTGGCTGAATCTTTATAGTTTGCTGAGATTTTCTAAGGTCAATATTACTGTGAATATTGCAAAGGCTGGAAATCACTAACTCTGTTCTTCCTGGGCACCTTCATTAAATCCCACCTTCATTACCCAAAAGAGAATTTCACTGGACTTAGTTTCAATTGCTGAGACAGCAGTTTTTAAAGGGAATTTAACTTCCTGCATTATTTATCACACAACAGTACAGTTTCAAGGCTATGAGAAAACCAAAATATTTTAGAATTAATATGATAAACTTTAATGCTATGTGTAGTGGTCAATATTAAAATGAAATTCAGCCAATTATATTTCTTCCACTCAATGTTGTTGGTCTATCACAGAATGAGAACTCAACCAAGAAAGAGTGGCTAACCAATTTGTAAACACAAGTAACTAATTCTCAGTTTATTTACACTTTCCAAGCATTGATTTAGATTTCTAATGAGCAATATGCTGAATTTCAGGCAGTGCAAGATATTGTCCTTCTATGAAGTTGACCTTGCACAACTGGCTTTTACAGATTGTTTTTCCAAAGAGGAAGAGACACATTTTTAAGTGTTTCTTCATTCTTATCTGAAAACTCTACATTATTCAAAGGAAACTGAAAGATACCCTGGTGCAGACATCTTCTAAAGGTTTCCATGTTGTCCCAGTCCTGTTTTTGTAGAATCATAGAATGGTTTGGGTTGCAAGGAACCTTCAAATGTCACCCAAGCCCTCTGTAAGAACGAGGGACCTCTTCCACTAGGTCAAGTTGCTCAGAGCCCTGTCCAAGCTGACCTTGAATGTTTATTGGGAGGAGGCATCTACCACCTCTCTGGACAACCTGTTCTAATGTTTTACAACACTCATTGTAAAAAACTTATTCCTTATATAGAATATAAATTGACCCTCCTTCAGTTTAAAAACATTCCCTCGTGTGCTGCTACAACAGGCCCTACTAAAAAGTTTTGTATGTCAAAACTGTAATGTCACCTTAGACAGGCATGTCTGTTTCCTGCCTTGAGTGTAGATGCTAAAATAAAAGAAAGGAAGTGCCATTAGGATTTTTGTTTTGTGTAAGAGGGAATTAGAAAGTGCAAGATTTGGAGTAATCTTTTTGTTTTCTTCAGTGATTTTGTCTAATCGTGTTCCCCTTCCCTACCATGTTTTCAAACAGATGTGCCCTCAGCTGAATAACTAGAAGTGATTATTCAGTATGAGCTGGATTTACCTCTGAGTATGCTGGATAAAATTTATTTCTCAGAGGTAATTGCAATCTAGTTGTGTTACTGCAGTTTATTCATTACTGTATTCATGACTGGCAACAAAACCAGGTAGCTGGCACTGAAAGCTCTTCCCAAGACGCATTTTTCTTTTTTTTTTTTTGCACTATTTCCTTGAATTCCTAAAAGAGATGTGAACCTGATGTGGCCTTGCCAATGATTCTAGGTGCCTGTTCATTAAAATCTTCGACAACCCTTTTGCAGATGTCTAGAAGGATCATAATACTGTATTTGTTATTGCTATGGCAGTGATTTCAAGCTCAGTTCCATATGCTCTGTGAGTAGCATTGGAAATTAGATTAAATAATTATTGTACTGAGCTACTTATTGTCAGAATATTTTCTTTTTTTTTTGGTGCATCTTGGCCATCCTGGATCCTTTGTTCTGAAATTGCGACAGAAGCTAAATCCAACCACAAAGTTCAATTTATTTCTTACACTGTGGACAATGTTTGTATGAGAGTGGAACACCACCTTATATAAATATCATATTTATATATGGTATAAATAAATAAAATAAAGGAGTGTGCTATAAAAATTGCTGGGATGCAAGAAATTTGTGATCTTCTGCTAGAGGTATCAAAAATTTTCCAGTACCAAAAGAAGGGCAGTGCTGCTATAGTGCAATGCTTTGCAAGATCTTACCTATAATGCTCAACGACTGCCCAGGATCAAAACCAATAAATTCATCTTGAATAGGGTGAGTTAAAATGGTCAGAGGATGAAGACCTGGATTATAAAAAAGACTACATCTTGCATGGCTTAGTGGAGGGGGTGGTGTAAAGTGTTTGTGATTAGACCAAATAATACAAACAAAAGAATGTGTATGTGGAAACACATACAGTGGAGAGGGAGAAAAATTCTTTAGACTAATTAATAGCATTGAGTAAAAGAAAGCCCTAATACAAAAGAAAGGTTCTGCTGTAGCTTTGAGGGGATATTAGTAAAAGGACAGAAGACCTTAGGCAGACAACTGAGAAGCACACTTGTTGACCTCTGAAATCCCCCCTGGTGCTGCATTCTGATTCTTTTGGGAAGCTTTCTATCTAAAATGCAAACATTTCTGTGTATGCAGTTTGTAGTAGTGCTGCTAGGCCTGCTAGGGCCAACATAAGGAACTTGCTGGACGTGTGATATTTGACCTTTGTTTCATCCCCAGTGCAGTCAAGCCATGTTTGAACCGAGATCAATAATATTGTCTTCATCGCACCAAATATGAACTAAATTATGGTGGGAAAGCTCCATTTTTTTTTTTTTTTTCAACTTGCTAGAAATCAGTGGTTCAGTGGTTGCCAATATGTATGCAGGTTCCTTGCAAAAATTTTTATTTTTATTGCTCCCCCAAGGTTGAATGTTGTTCACAATCCCTTGAAATATCCACCCAGTGAGAAGCAGTGATTTCCAGCAGGGCATTTAAATTTCACTGGTATTGTCCTGCTGTTTCAGAATAGTGAAGCAAGGGAGTGCTCAGCTAAATCTCTGGTGATAATGACAGCTTAGGTTTGATAAGCTCTCTCCTTCCTCCCTTTCTTTTAATTAGGTAAACTAGCACTGTTCCTTACTGTTTGGAAGAGAAGGATGGTCTGTGGTTCCCTTCTTAAATTTTTTTGTCATTGTGCTTAGCATTGTGACAGCCTTTCTCTCTGTTTATATGGTGACTAGAAAATACATTTTTTTTTTTATTTTTCCTATTTAGATACCTAGATCTCTAGGGCAGACTAGCACTTTTGTGTATAGCACTAGCTAAAAAAATTCTCATAGTTCAAGTGAGGCCCACAATGATATGAATTGTAATTTTGACTGAGATTTATTCCAGAATATTCACATTATTAAGGCCATTTCATTAAATGCAGGGAGGATTTTATTCTTAAATCTTCAGTACAAAAGGAAGCTCTCAAAATTTCTCTGCATCTTACTGCCATCAGTATACATAAACTTCAAGTAAACCCAAATTTTATCTCAATATTTATTTTATTACCAGTTGATGAGTCCATGGGCTGAAGTGCCATTCACAGCACAGGGGTGCTTCATAATAGACTATTTTGCATAAGTACTAAATAATTTACATATATAAATTATATATCAAAATGCTCTCTAGAAACTATTCAATTCAATGATATTGTTGTTTTGTAGCCTTTAATACTGTTGAGTCTTTAATATTTAAATCCAGCACCTCTTCCAAAGTAAACCCACAGGAATTTAATTTTTTTTTTTTAAGAATTGCACTGATTTTGTTATTAAGACAAAACTTGAACCTGATTTTGTGACATTAAGAGAAACATGGATGACTCCATCAGAAGTTTGGGCTCAGAAAAAAGCTTCCCTTGAAAAACTTCGCATAAAAATTACCTAAATATTAAAAAAAATAATCATCTAAGAAATTGTAGTTGTTCAGAAAGATAATTAGATGGTCATGGAGGTACTGCTTCAGTGATTTTTAACCTGTTCTGTTCAATGAGCAATGAAAGCATTACACTGAGAAATGGAAACAAGAAAAGAAAATCAGCCAGTCAGAAGGATATCTCACCCAAGTTTACAAAATTTATAAAATACCAGCAAAAAATTAAGTACAGCTGACTGGATTAGAGAAGATCTTCTATGGTTTTTCCAGTGAGTTTTGGAGTGGGTCTTCACAATGCACATTATAGGTTTTTCATTTGTCAACATAAACTGCTGAAGGAGAAATATTTGGTTTAAGTGATTAAGTACACTGTGCATTAATGATGCATTGAACATAGAAAACAAATCCTGGTTTAAAACCAGTATTTAAAATTGTTCTATATATATAGACAGGACTATTTATAGCCTTCACAATTAATCTGTTAAAACATTGGGTCAGAGCTGCTACATTGTCATTAGCAAATTTATTTATTAGTATTTATGTAACTAAAGACTAGACCTTAGAAGCTTAAACATGCAGTTTTTAAAGCCTGAAATTTTAGACACTTCCAGCCATGGACTAATCTGAAAGTCTTGTGTCATGCCCTGCAACCCTTGCAAATGCCTAAGACCGCATAGGATGCATAAAATATTACTGTGCTACTCTAGATGCCCTTTTTGGGATGAGCACATAGCTCTCTATATTCCATATCTGCTTAACTGGGGATGCTATGGTTTCCTAAACACAAGTACCCACTGCAATCAGGCATGGCTTAACATTCTTGAGACCTTGCCCATCAGATGTACTGAAGATCCACATCCTTTGGAGGGAGGTGAAATATGATGTCTCATGGTGTGTGCAAATTGAGCTCTATATCCCATTCTCTACTGTGAGAGCTTTCACACCTTTCTCAGATGTAAACACATACTTAGATTTGGTTCTTAGCTATCTGCAATCTGGTACTGAACCCTCTTTCCAAAGCTAGGGGGAATTAATTTTGTTTCTAGTAAACTTGTAAATAAAATCTGTCATTTTAGCAAGCTTTTGCTTTTACAGATGGTTGTCTGCCATGGGGTTAGAAAGCTGTGCTACCTGTTTGCTTTATTTTTGACTTACTGAGCTGCATAATATTTTATGTTTTGCATTGCCCCCAGCAGAGCTAAAGCATTGCAAAATATCTCCTTTGCTTAAAAATATTTATCTTACAAGAATTGCAGTGAGTTCAAGTCTGCTAGCAAAGGTTCTTTAAAACAGCAAAATAAGTGGACAACAAATCAGGAGGACTAGTGTAATACACATTATTTTGACTGTCCTAGCAGTCCTTGGGAAGGATCCAGTAGCCTGAACATAAGTGTGCAGTGCTGTTTGATATACCCAGGATACCCAAGACATCTGCATTGGGCTGACAGGTATGACACAGGACTTACAAGAGACCTGTGTCCTCCCAGACAGGCAGCTGGAGACCAGGTGGGGTGGCCTGAGATGTCTCAAGTGGCAACAGATGCCAGTGTTTAAGCAATTGAGTTCCACCCTTTGTGCACAATAGAAGCTGGACCACCGTACGTGTTGCCTTGTCAGACACAATGCAGCTAGCATGAAAGCTTTCCCTCTGACAGGAATCACCATCAATGATTTGTCTTTTAAACCACGCTTAATAAATTATTAAGAAATAAAACCACATGCATTAAAGAAGCTTAGGCTGGGTTCTGAGCTAATATAAATTATTGCAGCTGTACTGACTTCAGTGACTCCTTTCTTTTAATGAGCTGAGGAGACAACTCCTAATGGAGCGTGTGCATGTCTTTTACATTTCACATCCATTGACATGGGATTTCCTGGAGCCAAGAACATGTGCTGCTTGGCAAAGTGTGTTGGGATGTCATTTGAGCAGCTTCAGATATTGCACCTTCCCTAGGCAGCACTAGTGTGACTTGCAGCTGCTCTTCAGAATCACACAGAACAAAATTAAACAAAACAAAACCAAAAAAAAAAAAAAAAAAAAAAAAAAACCAAACCAAAAAAACCAAAAAACAAAAAACAAAACCACTCCTTAACTTTGTGTGGGAGCACATATCCTTCTGCAGAATGTTTTCATAGCAATTGGGTCAGATTCCTGAGGGCCTGGTCTTTCAGAAGGATGTGGTTATGGCTATATTCCTTATTCCTGTGAATGAGTCCTGGCACACTTGGTGGAAAAGATGTATAGCTCCATCCAGGGAGCATCCCACTGTACAGCTTTGTCTTTGGAAATTAATTCATCCAGCAGTATACACGTCATGTATCCATCCTGCTCATTTCTCAATGAGACACTGCAAAATTTGGGGTTAAAAATAAGCACCTATTACAAAAATATTGTTTCTACTGCAATATGAGCTGGATATTGAGACTTAAAGGGAATTTTTCCCACTGCTTGATTTTAGCTTTTTGTTAAAAAATCCTGGACTAGTTCTTGGTCTTATAATTCCTAAAAATTTCCGAAAAATTGGCCAAGATTGCTTTTGAGATCAGAGAAGTACAGATCAGATAAGCAGATGAAAAATCTATGTCCATCTAATGAAAACCAGTCTGTTTAATTTAGGCTGATAGTATAGGCATCTGTCTGTTGGAGGCATCTGCCCATTTCTGCAGCAGTTCTAGAGAGCCTAGACATCAGGTCTGTGCATCAAGAAGAACAATTTGGGCATATTTTAGGTGTTCAATTTAGTTGCTGTGGATTGTTCAATTTAGTTGCTGTGGATTTTACACTAAGTGTCTAAAACCTTTAAGTCACATTATGAAATTTATGTCTTGCAAGGAAGAGCTGTATGTGAGTGACCAGTTTCTTAATTTTTCAGTATAAATTGTCAGCACCTTTAAAAAAAAAACAAAAACAAACCAACAAACCAACCCAACTCGTAATAAGAATTATTTTGTTTCTTTTGTCTTTTAATTGGTAGGCAAGATATTAGTATTTTAACCTGTTTTTCACTCTCTCCCCCTTTGTATAGGTAGCATTTCTTCAAGAAGTATATGCTTTTACTGTTATAAATGAAAAAAGGAATTTATATACTATAAATGTAAAACATTATGGTTATCTGTAGGGGAAAAAAATACATATTTACTGAAATGACTGTCAAGCAATGGCAGCTGTCAGACCAGGCATGACAGTAGAGCAGAGATATCACAGGACTTGCCAAAAGCTCATTCACATCAGCATTTAGAATTACAATTTTCTGCAGTATTTAGCTGTTTATAAACTATTTTAGGCAGAATAGCAGTTTTGATTTTGACCTATTATACAGTTACCTGCTTCTCTGCTCTCCACAAAGGGAGAACTATTTAGTCACTTTTATAAAGCGAGCTTTTGTCTGGGTAAGTGGTTCTAGTTAATGGGTAAAGAAGTTTAGATTTGATTCACCAAAAGCTTTATTCCAGGTTCACAAAATTTTATTTTCTATAGAATAGTTCTTTTTGTTAGCATTACACTGCTGTGAAAAACTGCGGTTGTGTAAGGATAAAGCCTGATAAAAGTTCCCCTGCAGTACTCACCAGGTTCTAACAAGTTACCCTTCCTCATTTCACTTCCCACATTGGATTATTTACCATCAAAAAGACAGTTTATACTATATTTGGATATGATTTGATTCTGATTTACTCAGCTATGGCCTGATTCTACATTAAGCAAGATTTTTCTGATTACATCATAAACTACTTAGTGTGATGTATACATTTTTTTGTCCTGATATCTTTGTCAGATATCCTTCATTTCATAGCAAAGGATATATAAGAAAAGATAAGTTTACTCATGGGAAAGTGAAAACTGAAACTAGATGTGAGATGTTTTTGTATGAATCAGAGCAATTATTGTTTTCTTTTTGACTCTCTTCCTTCAAGACATACTCTAGATGTCTTTTTTTTTCTTATATAAGAAGTTCTGTTCCTAATTTGAACAACAATGGCATATGTTTACATGAGTTTAGTCTAAGTAAGAGAAACAGCTTCTTTAAATGCATCTGCAAACTGTGTTTAAATATCTATCCTTCATATCAACTGAAAATTGAAAAAGCATGAACAGAAAAGAGATTAAAGATACACCAGAGACTTCTTCAATGAAAGGCTGATAAATACATAAGAACTGTAAAGAACATGAACCAAATGTCCAAAGATATGATACTAATCTGATTTTAAATTTATCTGATAAATTCTGGAAAAATGAGAAGCTCAAGCTTAATGCAGTGTTTACATGCTGAGATTTATTTTCTAGATTTTTATAGTAGGATGACAATAATGAAACCTAGAAAAACATGAACTATAATAGAATGATTAGCTAAAAAGGTAAAATACTGTATAGAAACTCAGTTATGTCACTTTTTAAAATGTGTTTGAAATTATATATACACAACAATACTGATAGAAAATTGTTTTAGAGATTGAGAGTATTTTTTCTTTTGCAAGACAATTGTACAGTCTGCTTGCAAAGTTGGGAGTTAACAATCTAAATTAAATAATTTTATAAAATGTATCTAATTATCTTGATTTACACTTAAGTAGTGTAATTAGTATTTAGTATTTAGTAGTGGAATTAAAGCTGAAATTGGCCTTTTAACACTCTTCTGTGGTGCTTGATCATCTTGTACTTCCAGGATACCATTAATTCTTTTAGTATGTTAGAAAAATTTTGAAGGATGTAAACATTTGGATCTAATTTGAACCATCAGAAAACAAAAAAAAAATTAAATTTTCTTCTTTCTAATAATTTTTACAGATCCTTGAATCCTGCAGACCTCTTTTGATGTATTATGCATAGATATGGTATCCCCTTTCCTTCATCATATAATCAACACATGCATATTCATTTATACCAGTTACAGTGCTAAAATCTAGGAGAGTGCTTGGAAACTAATTTAGGATATGGTTCCAAATCCTTCTTCTCAAATAGGAATTAAATAGATCAAGTTCATCCCCACTGGTTTCCACAGAGCTGCATGAAGAATTAATTTATCATCAGACACCTAAATGGAGTTATTAGTAGGCACTTAAAAATTTGTTTATCCATTTCAAAGTAAATAAACACTCCAGTCAAAATTCATGTTGAGTGTAATTTAACTAAAAGTGATTAGAATTTGCTAGGAGTAAATGCAGTCTCCTACTGTCAAAAATGTTCTCTGATTTACTTTGTGAGCTGAATTTAGGTCAATCATCAAGGCTTCCCTTGGAAGATTATGGGCTAAAACAAGTGATGAAATAAAGGGTTATGTAAGTAGCTCATTGGACTCATAAGAAGCAACAAATTAGTATACACAGCTTTTATTTACACAAGTTTTGCATTTAATTGAGATTCAAAGACTTTAACCTTAAAAAAAAGATGAAGAATGTGTTCAGGAAGAAAAGACAAGAATTAAATTAATGAGGTCTGAAATTTTTTAAACTTCCATCCTCCTTGTCTGCAACACCCCCACTGATCTGGTTGGGTTTTGTCTCTAGGAAGTGACCTAGAGACAGATCATGAATTCAGAACAATGTTTATAGGCACCTTTTTCAAAGCAGGCAATTGAATTGTACCTCAACTTCTTTCCTAGCAAAATGGTGTTGAGTAATATTTAATCACCTTACCAAAATTAATAAGGAAGGTGGACAAATGCAGATATTTTTATGATGTATAGGAACATTTTTAATTACATAAAAGTTGTACATATTTGTGAAATTTAGTGATGTCCTTGTGGAGGTGAAAGATGGCATGATATACATAATAATTAACCCTTGGGAGGACAGCATTGTACCAAACATGAGCAAGGAACTTGAGCAAGTCTTGTCTGAAGAAAACAATTTGAAACCAAATAACAAATAACATGTATAGCCTTAGTACAGCATTGAAAAGCTCATGTTTCTCATTAGTTTTTGAGGCACATTGCTTGTAAGTGGAGTTTGTCAGCCAAGAGAAGGGTAATTGAGTTCTGTCTAGTCATGGATTGAGTATGCAGTATGTTGATGTAAGCTTATAAGTGACTTTCATTTACTAAACTGACATGCAGCCTTCAGATTGCAGATACTTCTTTAAAATCCCATCTAAGATAGATGATTTCCTTTCAGATTCACTTAAGCAAAGATGTTTGGCCATGTTTAATTTGCTAAAGTAATTTCCAGATGAGTAGTTTCCTCCAATTGTCCATTAACATTAAGTGAGATTAAGGGAGCTATTAAATACTGATTCTTTTACTCAGGAGATGTCTATGCCTAGACAGCTTTTCTGATGATATTTATGAGAACTCTTATGATATACTTATACTTCATATGCTAAATATTTTAAATTCCTCCAAAGAGACAAAGCAGGTGGCTTTGTACTCATTATAAGGAAATCTCATTTTGCTGTCCAAATTAGCTGTGGAACCAAAACAACACAAAATGTACACCCATCTCCCTGATAAATGTTGACAGAACCCTCTAGCCAAAAATACATCCATTTAAATCCAAAGTATTATAGCTAGTTGTATTCATACAGCTTTTATTTACAGTGGGGAATTCTTTGCAATGATCTCTGACAAGCCATCAGACTATGATAAGTGATGGGTGAACTTCGAAAATACAGTTTAGTAACACAACTAAAACAATGCTTGTTTATGCAGACTCCACTAAGCCTTCTTAGAACATCTGATAAGATCTGGCATTCTCCTGGGATTTCAGTACTTGCAAATTCTCGCTGAGCTGTGCATGGGAAATATTCAAGAGGTTTCTCAAGTGTAGGTTAGATAGGTTTGGAAGGAGGAAATTCAGGCTGCTGCCCAATTTATGATCCTTGTGTTATATGAGGTGTTGAGATCCTTTGAATGACTAGGGGAGAACAAATAAACAATGATAATAATTAGTTTGTACAAAAAAAGTTATGAATCTTGATGGAATTATTAAAAATATTTTGCAGCTCTAGGTACTTTAACACACCTCTGCAGACTGATTTTAGTTAATTACTTTAAAATATTTACTTGCACCTGCAACTTACTACATTTCTACAACTGTAACTAAAAATGCATTTTCCTTCTTTTCTCTCTCTGCACCTGCCATTACAGAAAACAAGTGTGTTGTGTAATGTGCTTGATTTGTCAGATTTGTGGTTCTGACAACTTGAGCAAGGGAACTGCAAGAGGGCAGGGACAAGGTCAAAACCAGTAGGAAGGAGCCTGATAAAGACACTTACATCCTGAATAGGAGGTGTAGGGGCAGTGCACACAGGCAGCTGTGTGTATGTCCTGACATGCTCAGAGGATGCAGCCTGCCATTTGGGAGGTGCCCAGAGCAAACCCTGTTTTGAGAGCACCATGCAGGGGCCAGAAAGAAGGGACAGGTTCCTGTTTCTGCCCAAAGTGTTGGCTGATGCCTGGAATATGGCAGAAGGAACTGTGTCTGCTGTTATACTGCCCCATTAACACTGGTGTAGGGAAGAGCAGATGCTGTCTGGTGGCTGCTGCTGCTCAAGAGCATGGCTGTGCACACAGGCTCTTTCCAGCTCAGCCCTGGCACACAGGGCCTTCTTGGCAGTCCAAAAGTTCTTCTTCATGTGACTTGCTGTCTTGGGTTGCAAAATAGAGTGAGACCAGAAATGTGTATTCTGTCATCATCTGTTGAAGCTGGGTGGGACATTGACCCTTATCTCTGTGGCACATACCATCTGCTAATGGGCCATCTTTAAAACCAGGTGGGGCAGTGTTCTTTATCTTTTCCACAACTCATCCTCCCTCCAGGAAGATATTATCTGCTGATGGGCCAGTGAGTCTTACTGTATGAGTGATAAAATTACATCATCCCATTGAGAGATGCTGCAGCCAGGGGGAGGAGCCAAGCCTCTCCTACCTAGATAAAAACTGAGATTTTGGACACCAAGGTACCTTCTTTCCACTGGATTCCAGAGGAAAACGGGACCTTTCCACATCATCCCTGGACTTTCAGAGGAAAACTGCACCTTCTACAGGAGCACTGCTTCAGCTGAACCACATCTGCCACTGCAGGAGGATGCAGCCACCATTTAATGGGACTGCTACCAACACCCTGACTGACATGGTGTCAGGTTGTATTCTGACTCTGTCGGTGTTTTTGGGATTGTTCTTTGTAATACTGTATTTCTATTTTAACTTCCCTAGTAAAGAACTGTTATTCCTAATTCCCATATCTTTGCCTGAGAGTCCCTTAATTTCAAAACTGTAATAATTCAGAGGGAGTGGGTTTACATACTCCATTTCAAAGAGAGTCTTCTGCCTTTCTTTGCAGACATCTGTCCTCCAAACCAGGAGACTTGCCTAGGTGAGTCTCTCTTTGGAAACTGTAGTGAGTAGCACTGCACCACTTTCCATGTCCTTTGCCCAGTAGGACTGGGAAGATAGATCCTGTAGGGTTACTGGAAAGTCTATCCTGCCCAGCTCCAGTGAAGGGCTTCTACTTTTGTTTTATTTTGATACTTGTCTGAAGAGGTTATGCAGCCTTCCAAGCATGGGAACTTAAAATTGCTATGAGAAGTTGACTGTGAGCTTATTAAACACAGATCGTTCTCTGGTGTGAAAAGGGTTACTCCCAGTCTTAAAAGGAATGAGTTTTCTGTGTTGAATTTTTATAAGAATTGCAAAAATTTTTCTACTTTCTGGTGTAACAATTGTAATTGAATTTGTTTTATTCTAGAATAGATTCCCTGGAAAATACTCAGTTTGAGGTATGAACATGCTTCTGATCTATGGCCAGTAAATAACCAATATTTAGATTCTTTTGCTGATGTTGGTCATATAAATACATTTATACTCTTTTTTTTAGGGTTTTATTTTGTTTTGTTAGGGATTTTTTGTTGTTTTAGTTTTGTTTGGGGGCTTTTCTTTCTTTTTTTTTTGTTTGTTTTTGTTGTTTTGTTTGCTGTTGTTTTTAATATTTCTTACTCTTTTGCATGTCAGAACTGGAAGTAAATCTCACTAATTAGGTTTTGACTTTCTGCTGTACCTTTTTTTTTTCATTTTCAGTTAATTCTGGTTAAGTGATTCATCGAGTGTTTAGTTTATCTTATCATAATTACTTGTATAGACTATAAATATACAGCTAAAAAAGTAAAAGCAGCTACTCATAAAACCACAGGGGAAATGATATTTCCCTCTTATAAAAATTTCATAGTTAAGACATTTCCTGTTTCCATTCCAAAAATTTTAAGGATGTTTCTATGAGAAATGAAAACAAATCACTCCAGAGGAACTACTTTTTGAACAGCCCAGGTGATGTCTAAGGACACTTAATAGCCAAATTCCTATTCCTGCCTACCAAGAGCAATTCTTTGTGTTGGATCTACTGCAGCTTGTATAAAGCAGTACCTCTGAAACTGGCTTTGAGCCTGACTCATCTACATATCTCCTAGACAAAAATTTAAGATTAGATGTATTTAGGTGTACAGAAGGTTTTAGAAAATTTTGAAAAGAAAAGCACTGGCATCTATGGCATGATTCTGTTCTTTTCTGCTGGTGCAAATGTAGTGGCTTCAGGTGAATAAACATGTGCATATCTTACATCTGTATCATAGTCTTTTTTCTTTAGTTCCAGCTCTCCTAAAGTAAAAACTACATCAGATAATATTCAGGTGAATTATTACAATCTATTTCAAAGTTATGAGTCATTATCTCTCCTGTTCTTCAGACAAATTTATTATTGTTATTATTATTGTTATTATTATTGTTATTATTATTATTATTATTATTACAAGGGAGAAGGATAAGTTGAAGGCAAGATATTCTGCAAGATGGTTTATTTGTAAAGAAAAATAAAGAGCATCAGATACTAACAGAAAACTCATTTTGTAATATTATTAGTTTCTAAAGATTTTGATAGAATGAGAGTGTCTAAAAAGGAAGACCATCTTACTTTTCCATTTTATTCAGATAAACAGACCAAAATATGGATGAAAATTCAGCTCTAGGGAATCTGGTAAGAGCAGTGAAACTCTCAGAGCTGTGCTTTCTTATGCTGCCTAGTGAAATGGAGAGGAATAGGCACTCTGAGGTCACTGTTCATCTGACCTGTCTCAGACACTGGAAAAGAATGAAGTGCCTGCTTCTTTCAGTTGTCTGTAACAGGAGCCTGGAATAACTGAGTTATAGAGATCAGGATTGTCATTATTCAGTCAGGTAAACCTCCACCATTAGAAATGCTGGAGCTAAATGCTAGTTGCTCAGGTTTAAAAGTGCTCTCTCACACTTTGGAAGTGTTAGAAAATACAGCAAGGCCATAATTGTTCATTTCTAACATGATGACTTCTCTCCCATGACCCTGTGATCACTCTGGCATTTGTATTGTCTATAGACATGGTCTTTTCACACACAACTTGATTTCATTAAGATTATTTTCATGAGATATGTTTGTTACTGGTGTGTTAGAAAGAAGTTGTGGAAATATTTGATCTTAAAAATCAGATCTTCTTCAGATGGTTATTGACTGACTTCTGCTGACTGCTGTAAAACTTCTGTTGGCTCAGAATTCCATTTCTGTTGGCTCAGCCAAGAAATGCTGATCCTGAATTACAATGAAAATTAACTAACTTATGTACTGCTGAATTTTTTTTTTACTGAGAAAATAATAGTTCAAAATTAATCAACCAAACTATTATAGTAGTTTAAAAATAAAATGCTTTATTTTACCAATCTAAGAGATTGAATACTTTCCCATGCAAAATTATGATACCCATGTTAAGGGAATGCACTTTCAGACTATCCAAGCTCAATCCTGCAAACACTTAAGCACATCAAACTTGATTGTTCTTGCTGACAGAATTATATAATGATTAGATGAAAGGAATGCAGCAGAGGTCATATGTTTGGAATTCAGCACAGCATATGTTCTTGTGCCTCATGACATATTACAATGTAAAGTTATTTACAGATTTGCTGCAAAAGAAACTGTAGCATATATGAATTAAATACCATGCCTTTAAATAGTCTTTATCCTGCCTCATGGGATTCTCTCTTTTCTATTGTTTGCATTTGTACATTTGTTCAAATTACTATGTGTGATTTCTAGAGTTCAGATGTCATACTTTGCTTTACCCTAATATTATGCTGGATAGAGAGCAAGGGCATAAAACTAACATTTTCCTATTGTCTAAGATGTAGAACACATCAAATGTTCCTATTATCCAGTCACTCTACAAACTGAAAGTGCTAATATTGTCATCTGTGTGCAAATGCAGCTATTGTGTGAAAAAAGGGTTGTTTCTGACTCAGATTCAACTGATCTTAAAGTGTTCACTTCAGTCTTGAAAATGGATAATTCTTCAGAGTTTGAAATATCTTTTAAAAATATCGAGTGTCAAAATTTTCTGTTTTTCTATCCCATTGGAATTTTTTTTTTTAGAAAGGCAAAAATTTGATAGTGTTGCCAAATGCACTGTTTGGTTTCTTATGTTTAATTTCCTTTAATTTTTTTGAAAATGTCATTAAAAAATCATAGAATTTCACATGTAACACTATGAACTTCATAGCAATCCCCTCAAGTAAAAAGTTTCAATCAATTTACAATCCTAATTAAACAGTACTTTTGGGGATTACATTTGTTTTCAGACTGTGAGATCACATGTTATTCAGTTGTCAGTTGAAAGGAAGAGCACAATCATAACTTTACTGGATCAGACCAAAGCCCAACAAGACCACTGTCCTTATCCACATGCAGCCTATAACAAATGCCTGGAGAGTAATCCAAGAACAAGACTGATATATCATTACAGTTTTCCAAAATATCCTCTCATCCTTTCTTAGTGATTTATGGCTTTCTTAGTGATTTATGGTTCTAGGACTTTCTTAGCCATAGGTATTGCCTTTGTATTGAAAATTATGTAGTGAAAATTTAAAGACCCAAGATCATATTTTTCAATGTTTCCTATGACTCCACCAGGAAATTCAGACAATGATACCTCAAAAAATACTATTTTATTTTTAAAGACATGGCATTCATTTTCATCTGGGTTAATATTTCTATTCCCATGTGTAGCTATCTCCATGTCATGAAAAGCTTCATTGAGGCAGGAGTGAACATGAGTCCTCTATATAATAAGATGTCATTGCTCTCAGATGTATGTCAAGTGGCAGTTTAATATGGCTTTTACTCACAGCTTCTTTTTGTTTCTAATTATCACACAGATAATTTACTCATGAATCATAACTATTTACTATGTGGTTTTGGTTTTTGAACCTTTTTGTTTTAATCCAGAAGCACGACAAATACTAAGAAAAAAATTCTCTTACGCCGAAAATCAAACAAGCAAATGTAGAATTTGATTAAAACCTCTGTAAGTGTCAGGTAAAATGTAAGAGCCTTTCAGATTTTTTATTACATCCTGGTCTCTTTTGTCAGGTGGTATAAATCAGTCAGCTTCAATTTATGTTAATAGAACCAGTCTGACTTGTACCAGTTGAGGAACTGGCTCTTTCAGCTTCAGCATATGTATGTTAAGTATCAATGTTAAGTCAATCAAAAAATTTTCTATGACAAATGATGAAGGTATGATAGAAACTAGGTGGCAGGGACTTGTGTTATATGGTGTATTTTAAAATTCAAGGTCAAAGGTGTATATCCTGTTCCAATCACAGCAACTGAGTCTTGAGCATCCAGACATTTCCTTTAGAGTAAGAGATAAGAAAATACAAAAAAATTAAATTAAAATAATCTGAAATTGTCTGACCATCTCTATTTGATTGCTTCCCTGAGCTGTCACAAAGAACGGATAGCTCACTGAATTTTAGTGAAAAAGTTGTCACATAAAAATGTCATTGCAATGTGACATCCTGTCATCACTCCAAGTGAAGAGACCAAATGGATCACAGAAGCTAAACTGCTTGTCTTTGGAATGTGTTCTTCCAGGCCAGAGTTAAAAACTTTGGTTACATGAATGAAGACAGTCTGACAGATGTTCATTTAACAACTATTTAATTGTTTTGCATAAGATTCATTACACTTGACTGTGGTCTTACAGCTCTCAGGGTGCTGTCCTGTGCTTTCAGTGGTGTGAACAGAGTCCCCTTTTCCAGACATTTATCACATCTGCCTGGGAGTTATCAGGTTTTATGATGGGTTGAATCTCCCTCCAGTGGATTTTGTTTTTCTCCTTGAGTACAGAAGTCTAGATTAATGCCCCAGACTGCTCACAGAGTTTTTGTAGGGTGGAGGATTAAAACCTGGACACAGAGAGCAGATATTTTTTTTCAGCAGAACTCCTCATGGTAATTGACAGAACACATCTCCTTTCCATGTGGGTGCTGTAACCACACAACCATCTTGGGTAAGAGCAGTTGCTGCCAACAGTTTGGAGACCAGAAACAGCCCACATGCAAAAGTCAGGAGGCAAAGGGCACTCTGAGTTTTACAAGTACTGTATACAGCCAGAACAAGGTCAGCATTAAGGTTCAGGTTCAGCTTCTGGAGACCACATTCAGTAATAAATTTTGAAAAAATAGATCCTTGGGGAAAAGCAACACAACCTCCAGTACTGGTAGTCCCATAGTTCTGACTGGATGGGATGTGGCACTAGGTCTGTTTCTGGTGGTGCCATTACTTACTGCAATTACAGGCATTAAAAAAAAAAAAAAAAAAGTTTTTTTTTTTTTTTTAACAGATCTCTGTGGTTGGAAGTAAAAAGTTATAATGATTGCACCACTGGAAGGAGAGTAGTTCATTAACAGCAGTCGTTATGAGGAGCATGTGAATTTCTTTTAATGCTGTTTTCTTCTTGTGGGCAAAAGGATCTACTAGCACCTCCCACGACCTTCCCCCATCTCCATTAGCAACATTCCAAATGGGTTTAATGTTTATATGGATGGCAATAGTTTATTGCTAGATTTTAAATATGTTACATAAAACATGTGTTCTGATTTTCAGTTGATCATGCTGTACCAGAGGGGAGGAAATGCAATTAAAATAAAAATGACACACTAACTGGTATTTCTGAAGGCAGTTTTTAGAATTTAAATTGTGACCTCAGTGTAGACCATAAATATAAAATTCATATGTGCTCTGCTTCCTGCATATAATTACCTATCACAAGGTTCATAGTTTAAATGAAATTCTTTATGAAGCAAGAAATAGTATAATAGTGTTTTCTGGCTTAGTGCCCTACAGGATGCATCAAGCAAAGATACTTTTTCTAATTTTAAAGAGAAATAAAAACATGTGGAACACATGCACTTTTGATGCTGTAATCCTATCAGAATATGTTTGTTTTTATTAAATTTGCCTCATTGAATGCTTCCTTTTCTCAGTGCATTCAGGGGTTGACACCATGTTCCACATGAGTTTAATAGTTAAGTGAGCAATCTGAACGATCTTTTGGATCCTTTTCTTGCCCTCTGTTTATAAATACTTGAAGCCTGCCTTTTGGAAATGCTTCTCTCCTCTTGGCACAAAGCCTGACAAAACAGGATTTGGGTAGGTGAACTGTGTGAGGATTAATCCTGCCAGACTGTAGGTCAACAACTTAATTTTTTCTAATGCAAACTTTTTGCTCATTTAATTGCCCTATCCCATTTTTGCAGCAGGTTAAACCCTTTGGATGTTAATAGGTATGGATTTATCTCTGTATCACAAGAGTCACCATTTTTCTGACTTCATCTCTGCATGTCAGTGACTCTGCCTCTTTGAAAACCATCTTTAGGGACACTTTACTGCTTTTTCCCCTAGTGCAGTATGTCAGAGATGTCCTTGTACCAGCTAATGTCACCCTTGGGATTTAAAAAGCCACTGCTGAACTCCACATTTATCTTCTATTTTCTCTTGGTAAATGAGTTAAGCAGATCAGCATAGTTCATTGTCCACATGCAGCTCATCAGTCACTTCTGTCCTGAATAACTCCTCCATATTTTCACACTCTGACACCTAGAAAAAGGCATCAAATCATCAATGACTATGTGACATAAATGTCCCTGTTGATTTTGGTCATGAAGGAAGCTCATATTTTAGAATATTATATGCTCTTGCTACACTGGTCCTCGCTTTAAGTCTTCTGAAACTTTCCTTACTTAAACACAAGGAAGTGTTTGGCGGCTCCTGGAGTCTTAAATCCAACTGTAGAGAATTCAAAAATATTTACAAATCATACTTTCTCAAAAAAAAATTTGCATTCCAACTTCCTGTTTAAATTTGTTCTCACTATGTGTAGAAACATGTCAGAAAAAAAAAATGTCAAAAGATAGTTTCTCTACATCTTTGTCATGGAAGTTGGTCTTTAAAAATCTCCAAATGTATATTGAAGAAATCTGAAGCTATGTTTTTATAAAAGTAGTGATTTGAATAAAGGCATATGACAAACATTAAAGGAATTAGAGAATCAGCAAAATAAGAGTGTGTGATAAGCAACAAAATCCTAGATATATTAGATACTATTTATGCCCTCAGAATCATTATGAAGTCTACAAATATATTTTAGTTAAAAATTCCTTGAGTTACAGTAGCACTTTGCTCACTGTAATCTTATTCACATGTATTCTGAAGCTGTGGTAATTTGTTTTGTGGTGCATGCTCAAGGATGTCTGTGGGTATTATGTGCCCATGGCCACAAAAGAAAATGTGGCAGGTAAAAAGAAATGTATAAAACTTGTGTAGAGATGGCAGCCTACAAAGATGGCAGTGACAGATGTTCTTGTTGCAGTAATCTGATCATGGCAGAATGACAACAGTAAAAGAACAGGAAGAAAAATGTTTAGAAAGCACAGAAATGCTAGCAGTTCTCCTATCAGTGAAACAAATAAAGTTTAAGATAGTTTTCAGAGCTCATTTCTGTTGCCTAAATATATTTGTCTAATGCCATAGAAGACCATTGCTATTACAGCCTATGAACCTCTAGCCAATAAAGTAAAAGTTGTCTGAAGATGCTCTCAGCTCAGCCTAGAGTAGGCACCAGTGGAGGTCAGCTCTCCAGACCGTGGGGGAAGATCACTAGATCTTCAATGATGAGAGCTTGGAAGCATTCCTTGTAACTACATCTGGACAAATTTCTTGGACTCTTCAGCCTGCAGTTGTTTGGGTTTTTTGTTGGTTTTCTTTCTGTTGGTTTTTTTTTAAATGAATTATTTCCTTGTGTTTATATTGCCTAATATCTAATAAGGTACAGTCCCCTGATCAAATTACAATTTTTCTTCCATGATTTTAGTATTGTAATGTCTTTCTCCTCAGTGCATCCAGTTTTCTGACTCATCCTACATTTTTTCTCTGTGCAGGGTATTTCTGTTACCTGATAATTTACTTTAAGAATATGTAATGTCTTTGAAATATTACTCCTCATCAAGGATGCTGAAACTGAGTAATAGATGTAAGAGTTAGAGTAGGTGGGAAGACAAAGACAGAAAAAGTGTGATGACATAAAACCACAAAATGCATTCTCACTTTTTTTCCTCCCAGAGTGATAACTCTCATGCTGCCGGTATTTCTACACAATAATAATTTTTTGAGTGAAGCCATTTTTTCTTTTTCCTATGCAAATTTTGTTAGCACTGTATGTATGGAGAGGGAGGACCTTGTTTCACAAGTAGTATTTTGCTATTACATTGTCCTATATTTTTGCAATTCTAGAAGGAAATCCATGTCCTTTTAATCTTTTTTTTTGATGGTTGTACCTTTAAGGTTGTGAAGTTGCTGATAATAGCTGCACATTTTTATTTGTTTGATTCTTCTAGTCTGTCCTTGTAGGAATTTGCACCTCTATGGTCACTTGGGTACATATTTTAGACTTTCCTAAATTTATTTCAGTTTGTCACTAATTTGGACAGTGTATTACTATCATTCAATGAAATGCATATGGCATGAGTGTGCCACCATCAGTTATGCATGTGTCCCATTGTAGATCTGATGTCTTTTAGCAACATCAGGAGACAATGTTTGCTTCTCATTTTCCAGGAGCAGATGCAGGCACCATCTTGTTCTTGTATGACAACATAATGCATAACAGAAATTGCCAGTCAAAGTTAGAGTATTGTGAATAGGTAGCTACCCTAAATCAGAGCACCTTCTGGCCATGTACAGCAGCATCTGACCATATATTTCTTACTTTTTGTGTTTTTATTGGTAGCCTTTATCATATCTGAATGGAAGAATTGTGTTTATCTCCTTCAACACTGAGTGAAATCATGTTGCTTACTACTTATTGAAGAAGTAAATCTTCTCTTACCTTTGCTCCTCTGCCTGATGTATTGTTTAGAGAAATAAAGTGGCTCTCTTCACTGAAATTGACTTGCCTGAGACTCACCTTATTCCTTTCTATATTAGATATGTGTGTTATCCTTTGAAAATGCAAGAACTAAAAGAAGGTTCTGGTGTTGTTATTCTTCTACTCCAGGAGCCATTTAAAGATTTCTTTGGGTTAAGAACATTTTAATCCATCCACAGAAGACAGGCCAGGTACTCATCGTGTCAGAGGGCTGTCATTAGTTTTTAGTTCAGCCCTTCAGACACCTGTATAAACCACTTTAGCAAGAATTAAGCTCAGCTATTACACTCTATTTTTGCTGTCTGGTTTGCATTTCTGTCCTGGATCTTTGCACTATTTTCAAGTGTTTGAGTAATGCAAAGTTGCTTGCATTTGGGTAAATTCTATCTGGAGGGGACATTATTAAAGACAAACATTATTCGTTCAGTGCATGTAATAATGTCTGGAAGTCTCCACGTGTTGTGGAGTGATCCCAGGCTTTCCAGCCATGGAGGTATCAGTTGAAAAACTCCTTATCTCCCCCAGGGAGGAAACCTGGGATCCATTTATGTGTTCTTTGTAGTTGATAAAAAGATTACAAATGGCCAGTTAATATTTCAAGATTATTCTAACTTACTGATTAGCATGGTAAATTTCAAAACATTAAAACAAATGAAGACATGCTTTTTAAATATATTTCCTTTAATACTCAAAGCTTCTAGGGCAGTTAGTTATAACAGGCCAAAGGTCAATCGATTGGTTCCAGTCTGGAAATTTAGACAAGGGAAGTTTTTTAGGGCTCCTATTTTGGATCAGGACCAATTTGAAAGAGCAACAAGCTTGCTTTTTGTCATTTTACCCACCTTCCTCCCTCCCTCCCATCCTCCCCCAAGAAATGGATTAATTTCGTGCTTGAAGAAGTGACAATAATAATACAGGAGGTCCTCACTTCTACCATGCAGTAATTTGCATCCATAATATTTTGATTTGTCTCTTCCTGTTTCTCAGAAAATATGTAATAGCAGGGTGCAGTACTGAGATTCAGAATCATTAAGACTTGATTAAAATACACTAAAGCATCCTAAAGCACATTTACTAGTATGTGATGTAATTTCATCATAAAAAATGAAGAACTAAATGACAGCTGTCAAAAAAATTAATGATTATGCTCATGTTATTTTTTAATTATAGGTCTAAACCCTCCAATACCTAGATAGGAATGTCTGTGTAATTCTATAGTGTAGGTATCAAATAAATAGTCCTTGTTAACCCTGACGGTGAATAATGTGTAGGTTCTTCTTCAGTGCTGAACATTCATATGCCAAATTCATATATGAATAGCTTGCATTCACATAAGGAATCTAAATTTCTCATACAATCTGTTATATTTTTTGTTCAAGTTTTTAAAAATTTTGCTAAGAAATTTAGTGTCTATTTAATTCATTAAAATGATCACTTTAGATGTAGAATGGGACCAAGAAGAAAGACCCTGACCCTCCTACTTAGATGTTCATTCAATAAAGAATTAGCCTATACTCTCTGCAGCAATTGCTGACCCTTTCACCTCCTTTATTCTGTTGCCTCTCCAGCCTTCCAGGACAATATTCTGGCTGACAGGGAGCAACACATCATGTGGCTGAAGCTCCTGTTTAATCTTTATCTGTTGACCCTGTTGGCAAGTAATATCATTCGTCTCCATCTTAAATCTAAATTATTTCTAATTAATTGGTCCATTTATGTCTTCTCTTCATCTAACCAGCTCACTGGCCAGGGTCTATTTGAACATATTGATCACCTTTTCTCCATTGCAGGATGGAGGGCATGCCACAGGCACTAACTTACTTAACCCCCAGCAACAGAGCACTTAACACTGCAAGGATCAGGTTCTTCCTTTCCTCTCCTCTGCCCCTCCAAACTCAGGCTGAAATGCAGGCATACAGCTTCTTTGTCCTGATTCCCTACCTTTCTCCTGCATGACTTTCAAAGGAGTTTATTATTATTATTACAGTGCTTGTTGTCAGAGCCCCTTCTTCTGTCTCTTGAAGTGCCTCCCACGGTCATTGCTGACTCCAGGGCCCCTTCCTGTCAGTTTTTACATTAATGACATTCCCAGTGTACCTGAAATCTGAAATATTTATGTTTGCAGATGACAATGTTCCTCTGTTTGCTGCTAATGTCCCCTTCTCTCCTTTGAAAAGACATATGTGATCAAGTAGCTTAATAATATGCAGTACCTCTTTCCTCTCTACCCCTCTCTCTTGACAGAAATGTGTCTCTACTCTTTTCCTGCTCACAAATTAGTTACCCTTTCATGCTGCACAAACTTTACAGTTCCAGAAAAGTAGCTTATCTTCTTCCTTAATAAGATGCAAATATTTTGCATCTACAGAGGAGATCTCTTCAGGTCAGGGCCAAGGACTGTTGGCTCAGCAGTGCAGGAGGAGACCTGTGCTGCTCTGGCTTTGTGGCAAGTCTGGATTTTTAGAATGGCCACACACACAAGCATACATGCAAACTTATGCAAATCTGTAAGTGTACCTATGTATAGACATAGATGTCTTCCTCCCTCCCCCTAGACTGCAGTGAAGCATCCAGACCTTTCCAAGGGTATTGCATTCATTTGGGGGTGGTGGGGAAGGGGAAGAGAAAGCTTCTTGTCAAATATTATGACTACTTCAAAGGAATGGAGTCCTAATCTATTTAAAATACGAAGTACATTTGGATAAGGCATGTAAATTAATGTTAACTTAGGGAATACTATGAGTAGACAGCTAAGAGGGGTGGAGATTGTGGAGGAAAATTAATTATAAGGCAAAAGAGAATTAGGAATTTTTAGATAGAAAGAAGGGAACCTTCAGCACTAAGATATGTATTTTTTTCCTGTGAAAATAAAAATGTGACCAGCCAAATTGTTGGACAAAACTGTGTGGATTAAAAATGAAAAGGAGTGAGGGATAGCTCAGGGGAATGAAACTCATCTCTAAGCTGCAAGTTCAAACGAACCCAGTCAGCAAGGACAAGACACCCCGCCCAGCAGCCACTGGAGTATTGCACAGAGATCTGAATGGAAGTCAGCACAGTTTGCTGCTTCCAAGATTCATTTGATGTCTGCTTCTGGGTAGGTGCAAGGGGACGTAGCAATAGCCATAAGGTAAACAGAGTGGAAAGGATAATCCCAGGAAATATCTGTGATGCTGAGAGAAGGCTCCTTTCGCTGGTGTGAAAATGAAATCACTCTGAAGACAGACCTACCATCATTCCTACAGGAATGAGAGGCCTCACATCACTCTCCATTCTGTCATTTTCTAACTCCTGGACTTTTCAGAGAAGTGAGAAAAAAACCCCTCAACAACATTGAAGTGTTAGCCCTGTCTGTTTGCTGAGTTTTTATTTTCTGTGGTGGTGTTTCTGTGAAATGTATCAAGACCATACCTGGACAATGCAGGATGGAAGGAGGCAAAGCAACATGGCAGGTCTACCCAGAAGAGTTCAGTGGTGTGCAGAGATATCCAAGTTGTCTTAAATACCAGCAGCTCTCACCACATGAGTGCAGCAGACTCTCATTGAATGCATTCTTCACCCCTCTTCAGCCTGGATAGAGCACTTAGCTGATGTGAAGAGTGCTCCCATTTCTCTGCAGATGTGCTCAAAATCAAAACTGAGGATACAATAAACTCCAGTGCTGGAATTACAGCCCCTGAGATGGCAAGAAGAGAAATATTACTGAAGAACTGGAGAGGAGGTATGCAACATCCTTAGAAGCAGGCTGAAAAATTGAGTTGATGTGGCCTCCCCTTCTGCTTGTAGAGAATAGCTTCACCTACAAAGGCACTTGTGCTCTTCCCACAGAGCCTTTTCCTGAATGAGCTACTGCTGTGTCTCTGAGGTCCTCCTGCCTGTGCAAGCTGGTCTATACAGGGAATTGCTAACTACTATCTAGGCAAGGCAAGTAACTGCATTGTGCATCTTCTTTATGGGGGCAAATTGCTCCAGTAAGGCAGATCACATGTAGAAACAAACATACTTTGCAATATCCCAGCTGTAGCATGCATCTCAGACTTATACAGATGTTTGATGTTCTATTTAGTGCTTCCATGTTTTCAGATTCAAATGACCATAAAACAAAATACTCCTAATAGAAAAAAGTACCACACAATTTCACCTGTAACTCACTAGAACATCGAGCTACATCCAGTTCATCACAGATCTGACCATAAAAGCCAATGAATGCTTTTGTTGTGTTGAGGCAAGATTCTTGAACTCATCTCAGCTTGAATGGGGGAGCCACACTGCTGCACTTCAGTCTTCTTGGGGAAGGTGTTACCAGTGGAAATTGGCTTTTCAATCACCCAAAGGTTTTGTCTTGGGAAAGGTGGCCCATCCCTTACAGTCAGAGAGTGGCCTAACACCTAAAAGGTGTGAAAGGTGAGGGTAAGACTGCTCTCTGATAGTAGTCTGATCTTTGGCTCTTTTACTCAGCAGGATCAGTATACTCAAAGTAATTTTAACTTTTTGTCCTCAGCCATCTAAACTATAGAAATTCTTCTGGATATGGAAGATTACAGGCATTAGATTTCCATCAAGCTGAAAGAATTTGCATGTCTACCCATGTCTCAGAGGGTTTGTTCATATATAAATACATTAAAAATAAATATATATAATATATATGCATACACACATTATATATTTATATGTTTATATGTTTATATATTTATATATGTATATATTTATATATTTATATGTACACATACTATACATACAACTCAATTTTACTAATTAATCTGCGTTTCCACAAGAGACAGAAACACTGAAGTGTAACATGTAAAGTCTATGCACTAACTTTCTGTGGATATGAAAATTTCCAGCATATTTAAATAACATTATAATTTTGAACTTTGTACTACTGGCATCTTCCATAGCCATTGCTATAATTTTCAACAGTCTTGGAATATTAGCTAGAGATTACATAGTTTTTCCTCTCTTTTCCTAACTTGTTAAAAAGTATTATTTTCAACTGTTAAGCAGTGATTGAATTTGAGAAAATGCTATAGTGGAAGATATAGGGTATATGGCTTTTTAATCACTTCAGGACAGGCAATATTACTGTGCATCCTCTGTGGCAGAAACTATTAAATAATTGCTAGGCTACCTGCTGCACCTTATAATAATTCTAATTTTTTTTTTTTCTGAATGTTTGCTTTGAACTAGTTTCAGCATCTGCTACATAGCAGGTTTTTAATCTTGGTTCTTACCCATACATATTTACCTGAGGCTGTCAAAGAGTAAGCACATTGGTTTATTAGCTGCTCTGCTAACCCAATCAGGCTGATAAATGTAGTCTTCAAACAGTAGCAATAAATCAGAAAGCATTTTGGATAAGATATGACTTTGTCCTGCTCAATCAGCTATGTTTGAAATCATTGCATTTGAATATAGGCACTGTTCATATGAGAAGCACTGTTTAAAATGAAGGTCAGTGAAGCCTTCAAAGAGCTGTCAGGTAGCAGGAGATGACACCTGTGTGAGCTGGGGTCAGATATTGCTGGGGTTGCACTATGCTTTAATAAGTTGAAAGAAAAAGAAATTGGAAATGTTGAAAATTCCTTTTCCTATCAAATCTGAGACAATTTCCTCAAAAGACACACAACTTCGATTGCTCTTTAATTCATGCTGCAAAGCTTAGTGGCAGAGAGACGTGTAACACATACATCTGGAGAGGTGAGGGAGAAAAACATGAAGATATGTTATAGAAATGGTGGTGAAATGGACAGTATTACATTCCTAGAACACTGAAAGTACATCCCAGCTCAAAAGCAACCTTATTTACTCAAATGCAACACTAGAATAATGGCTACAGTTCACTCTTTCACTCCCTAGTACAGAATTTGTATATATTCATGTAAAATCTTTTTAACATTAGATTCACAGTAAATCTACCTGATCTTTTACTCACTTTGCTATCCCTTTATGCCTACTCCTTTTAGAATAGCTACCTATGAACTGGAGAAGCTGTGCTCATGCTAACATAATTTACCCAACCAGGAACACTACACAGTGCATGGGCAACATCCAGGACTTTTGGGTGGTCTCCAGTGAGCCTCAAGTATGAAAACAAACAGAAAGTTTCACCAGTTTGCTGATGCTGACATTATACAATAAAATAATATGAAAAAGGGAACTTAGATTAATAAAAATGAGTAATATAGAAGAGGAATGTAAAAAATGATTGGGAAACTTTACTGTACCCAATATAATGTAGCTGGCTGGTGACCTTAAAGGTTTCATCTGCTTTTCAAATTGCTGGGCTGGAAAGAAAAACTGAGGAAAACAGTGAACCCTTTTTGAGCAAATAATTAAAATGAAATCTGTAAGCCTGAAAGCATTTAAGATTGCAGCCTGTGGGAGTTGTTTTAAAAAAAAAAGGAATTTTTTTTTTCTATTTTGCGAGATATAATTTTGATAGGCTGGAGTGCAGTACAAGTTTGTGTTTTCCCTATTATTTTCCCACAATTTCATATGCTGCTCTGATTGCAAAAATGCATACTCAGATTTTTCTGGAGATTGAGATTTCAGAAATCCTGTAATTCATGCCTTTAAGCAATGCTACTCTAAAATAAATCATTCTTCTTCCCAATACAAAAAACCTGGCCACCTGGCTACAAGAAGATAAAGACTGTACTGGCATCTGGTTAGTTTAGCAAAAGAACACACAAGCAGTCCTATTCAAGAGCCAGGCAATAAATATACCAAATATTACAGTCTAGTCTAACATGGGTTAATACTTCTATCTTTATAATCTTTCAAAACACATTTAGAGATGTACCCTTGTGTTATTTCAAATTATTTCCTCATTGTTTCTCCATGAGAAATGCACACACATAAATTGTTTATGAAAGCTCATCTCCGACACCATTTATCCACTTTCCTTCAGATATCTGATTTGCCAAAACCTGAAACCTTGCTTTGTGGTATATGAGATACTTCCTGACAAAATCCCCATTTAAGGGCTAGAGACGGGGCGTCTCTTGGGGACTGGTAATGAGATACAGAACAGAATTCTGCAAAAGTTCAAAACAAAAGTATACGCCATGTGAATCAAGCCTGGTTTCATGCCTTGCTGGAATGAAACATTTCATGTTTGCAGAAATCAGACACAGCTCATCATGTGGTCTGATTTGGATATGAAATCGGACATTACTTGAGCTTTAGCAATATTTTCCTTTCCAAATGTAATTGCATAAAACACATACTGTAACTGAAAAGATCCTATCAATGTATAAGGAGCTGCAGAGCTGCTGCACAGCATAGAGAAGTATAACAAGGTGTATATGCTGTTCCAGTGTAAATTGCAGCATACCAAGACTCTTTGGCAGCAGTTGGATGTAGCAGCTTCTCAGGACCTCATGTTACAGTTGTGCACTACCTAATAAAAATTTCAGCTCTGGGACAAATGCACACTCTGAAAGGGGCAGATGTGATACTGTGGGAGAGTTGAATGCACAATCTGAGAACCCATTAGTACTCTACTCATTTTGGCTGAGGTAGAGTTAATGTTTTTCATAGTGTCTTGCAGGGATCTGTGAACAAAGCAGGGTTGATGATATGAGGATGTTTTAGCTGTTGCTGAGCAGGGCTTGCAGAGTGGAGGCCTTTTCTGCCCCTCACATTGCCCTATCACAGAATGGGTTGGGGGTGCACAAAAGATTGGGAGGGGACACAGCTGGGACAGCTGACTCCAACAAGTATTAGCCAAAGGAGTATTTCACACCACATAGTGTTGTGTTCAGCAACAGAGATAAGAAAAGAAGCAGGGAAGGGAAGGGGGGGATGTTTGGAATTGGGTTGTTTGTCTCCCCATGCAGCCATCAGCTCTGAAGGAGCCCTGCCTGTGGAAATGGCTAAAAACCTGCTCTCCAATGCAAAGCAGTGAATGAAACCCTTCCTTTGCTTTGCTTGTGTGCGTGGCTTTTGCTCTATCTATTAAAAGTTATTTAATTCCTCCCATAAAGTTTTGTGCTTTTGCTCTCCCAATTCTTTCTCCCATCCCACCTGATAAAAGGAGTGAGCAGGCAGATGATGGTGCTTAGCTGCTTCCAGGGGTTAAACCACAGCAAGTACATGAGTGCTGTGGGTTTCAAGACAAATGGAGTAGTGAGTGGGCTACTCCGAGGCAGCCTCACACTCCTTCTGTAGGATTTTAGACACCAATCCTCTCTTCTCTGTGTCTTCTAGTCTGGTAATATGGAATTTACTGTATTTTTGGGTGCATACAGTCAGGGTTCACATTCATTGGTTCACATTCAGTAAGGGTATACCAATATATAATGCTGGAAGTGCCCATGAACACTTAAATGGAAATCACAATCCTAGTCTGCAATTCTAGAGTAATCCTAGTCTCTAAATCCTGGAGTAATCAGCAGAGCTGCGTGGGTTGGTTTTGGCAAGTTTGATGGGCATTTTTACCAGAAGTGACTCAGATTCACTTGAACCTCCTCTTGAGCCTCTGGAAGGCTCTGAAAAACATGCATTTTTTTCTCAGGAAAAGCATTAATAGATGTTCCCCAAGTGTTGTTTGGAGCCATTTCTCTTCAAGGATATACAGCATACATAGTACATTTTCTTCCTGTGTGTCCCTGTAATAAGATATCACAAATAGAAGTCAAAGTAATTTTCTCAGTTTCATGTCCTCAGTTTAGAAAGTGACTTAAACTGAAACAACACCAGATTATCATTTTTTCATCAGCCCACTTATGGATTTAATTTCATTCCAAACGATAAGAAAATGAGGTATTTTAGGTTTAGGGAAAAGTAAATAAATTAAGAATACAGATCTTGGATAAAAGCAAAAAATAAAAAAAGCAGAAAGAAACAAAAAAAAATCACATCTGCTTCCAAAAGAGGCCTGGATGATGCAAAATACCTTGACACGTGACTAGAAAAAACAAACCTCACAGTTGGCTTGCAGTCAGACACCTGCTCTGAAACCCATGACTCAGTGGATCATAGTTCATTAGCCCACTCAAACTACTTTTTTAATTATTGTCACATTTCGTTACTCAAACCCTTGGCCACTTCCCAAGGAAGAGGATCATCCTCCAAAAATGTCCTTGAATTCTACTGAGAGGAAAAGAAAAGAGGAACTTGGGGTAAAACCAAATTATGTTATAGTATTGACAGTAAAATCCCCAAACCTGGATATGTCTACATTAACAATGATCTTTATCCTGAACGCATAATACAGTGGGGAATGCAATTTGTGACCAGAGAAAAGCAAAACTCTTTTAGCAGATTTTCATCTAATCTTTATGTATCTTAAGACACTGGAGAGAATTTTTGGTAACCAAAACAAACAATGCAGATTTTTTCTTTTATTTTTCTAGGAAATTATGTATCTCCCATAGACATCCATATCTCATGTGTTTTTGGCATGAGCTATGATCTAGCTAACTGTTAGTTTCAGAACACAATTGCTGAATAATGCTCTCTTTTCCTGATGAAACAGAGCCATTAACTTCCACACCAATTAAGTTGTAAATGTAATGTGTACTCAGTGGAAAAAAATCTTAGATCAGCAGCAACATATCACTGTCTTTTAGTGTTTATAATGAAGCATCAGAAAAATTGAAAATCTTATCATAAAGAAGTTTTTGCTTAGATTTTTCTCTAGACATAACAAAATCCCTGATTTCTAGGTTTGCAAGTTCTGTATGTTGGGCACCTTACCTAGCTCAAAGTACTCTGACTTGGGGAAGTAAGAATCTCATTGTCTGTAGGCTCCATCACCTATCAAAAGTGTGTAGAAGTCTGAAACTTTACCCAAGTCTACCAGGACCTTCAGTCTATCAGGTCCTTCTCTGCGGAGCTGCTTTCCAGCAGGCCAGCCCCTAATCTATGGTGGTATCCAGGGTTATTCTGCACTGCATTTACCTTTGTTGAATTTCAGATGGTTCTTCTCTGTCCCTCTCTCCAGTCTGTTGCAATCCTCCTGAAGGGCTGCACACCCAGCACACTGGGATATCAGCAACTCCTCCCAAATTGGTGTTGTTAGCAAACTCAGTTGGGCTCTGCCCTTTCATCCAAGTCATTGATAAATCTGTTAAACAACCCTGGGTCCAGTATTGAACCAGTATTGGGGACACAATTAGTGACAGGTCTTCAACTAGACCCTCTGCCATTATGGCCCTTTTGCATTTGTTGTTCAGCCACTTCTCAATCCACCTCACTATCCACTCATCCAGTCCACACTTCTTAAATTTTTCTAGGAGGATGTTGAGAGAGACAGTGTCCAAACCCTTTCTGAAGGTGATGTAGACAATATTCACTGCTCTCCCCCCGCCCATTGAGGCAGCTGTTTCATTGTATGAGGCAGGTCAGGTATGAGTTACCTTTAGTGTAAATCAGTTAGCATGCTGACTGCTCCTGATCACCTTGTCAGCCACATGGATAGAGAGGGCCTCAAGAATGAGGGACTCCATCACCTTTCCAGGGACTGAGGTGAGGCTGACAGGTTAGTAGTTCTCTGCATCCTCCTTCTTGCCCTTTTTGAAAGGCTGGGGTGAGTTTTATTTTTTTCCAGTTCTCAGGCATCTCTCCTGACCTCCATGATCTTTCAAAGATGATTGTGAGCCTCCTAGCTATGGCATCTGCCAACTTCTCAACACTCATGGATTAATTCTGTCAGGGCCCCTGGACTAGTGGATGTCAAGTTTTCTTGGGTGTTCTCTAATAATCCCCTGACCAAGAGAAAATTATAATATTCCTTTGCCTTGGTCTACTGCATCAGAGACACTTGTGGTCAGCTGCTGGCTCGTTGTAAGTCATCTCATGCTCACTTTGTGAAAGCACAGAATGGACCAATTTAGAAAATTATATTCTAGTTCAAAACAGGAGAGATCTGTGCAAATTTTTGATTGTCTAATTGAGTCAGCACGCTTCATTTTTGGAAATTTTAGCCTTCAATGCAGCTCAAAGTCTTATCTGTACACCTAAATACGACTTCCTAGAAACTAGGGACAAAGAAGGAAATTAATCAGGAAGTTATCTTCTTTTCTTAACTGATAGCCCGTTATAAATCAAGGTTGGAATGGAGTTACTAATTGTTAGTTGTGAATAAATGGATTTGGTCTTTGTTTTTAAGAATATTGGAAAAAATCATGTCTGAGATTTGCTTCTAAAATAGAGAGAGATAAAATATAGGTGTAAGATGGTTCATAATAAATAAAGTAGGGCAAATCTCAGTAAAGATTAGTATTAATGTTCCTAGATGTAGGACAGTGTCTAGTTCTATGATACAGGAAGAACTCCATTTAGTATCTGCTCCTTTTTATTTCATGACAGCTTTCAGAGTACTAGCAGTCTATCCTTCCTTACTTTCCAGAGAAAAGAACACATTCCCCTACTAGTGAAATTAATCACTTTTCTGGAATCCCTGGCTTTGGGCAGAAGGATTTTTATGCTTATCCTTGTTCAGTCTTAGAAACCATCCAGGAGATATGTATTTGTATTCCATGCTAAGCTTACCCCTATATGATACTAATCTTTATCCCTTAAGGTTTTGTTCTTCCTTTTCATTTTTTTTTCCTCATTCAAATAATTTCTCTGTCTCAGAGGGGAAAACCCTGTCAGGGTAATTTTAGATTTTTCCATAAAGATTTATAGTGGTTGGAAGGGTATAACTTAGCAACTGGCCTCACTAAGTGTGTCATTACTTGTGGAGTGTTGTTTACTCTGGGTGAAACAAATGGAAATTATTAAAGTAATATTTTATTAAATTTAGAAGAGAGGTGATATAAGAGAAGATAGCATGGAGATGATTAACTGTAAATCAGTCATGTAAGGTATCAGAAATGACTGGAATAAAAAAATTCCTCAAAACCTTGCTTACAATGCATCTAGAAAGAGGAAAAATATTCTTTCCAACAACTATTGTATTAAGTATCTCCTGTTGGTAACTTTTACTCCGATTTTTTGACACAACAGCATTGTCTCTTTTGGGCTGGAATTGTAGTGCTTGAAAAAGGATATAAAGACCTCCAACCAAAACACTCTGACATGAAAATAACCTAGGAGACACAGGCTAGGCACATGCAGCATTACAAAGCTGCCCTGATTTTCGATGGAATGCACCATTGTCACCCCTAGAACACCATTATTCAGTTTTTTTGCCCTTCCCTAATGTGGCCAGGTGAGCTGGTTCATGTGACTGGAGAAAAAAAATTTACAAAGGGTCACAGGAGAACAGAAACAAGCTTTGTGGGAGATATGCTGTGGTAATTAAAACAAAATCCCAGAAGAACCTCTTTCCCTCAAAAATGCAGGCTAATTTGTAAATAAAAGCAAAGTTTTTTTATTGAGACCTACAGGAGAGAGAAAAGAGGTTGGTCTTGGAAATGACCCTAAGTCCAATAAACTGATATTTACAAAATCTGATATTTAAAAAGCTACTAGAGTGTAAATGAGTAAATGGCAGGACAAAAAACTTCACTGCAGCAGCATCCTTGTGTTACTTAGCTACTTGTCAAAAGATTAATGTCTTAGGAAAATATATATTCATATTGACAAAGATAAATAGTCAGTTGAAGAGTATTTCCTTAGAAAAGCAAATGGATGCTGCAAGAGAATTAGAAAACTTTTCTCAAATACTACTATATCATACTGTATCATACTGTGATGGCTGGAATTTTGCACAAAATCTGTCATTGCACAACAGTACTTTTAACCTTGACATTTTCAAAAGTTCCACTCGATTCTGATTATCTTATTGTTTACTTACTCTTCATAAGATGATTTTGGGGAAACAAAAATAGCCTGGCTTTACAACCAGCCTGAAAATTACTAATGTGCTATTTTCATTTTTCTCTTCTTTCAATGAAAAATTATTATGTATTTGGCTTGTCTGAGGGGTTTTTTTGGGTGGAGGGAAGGTGGAAAGGTATATAGGACTACAAGCGATAGACCTCTGTGATGTTAGAAGTTAGTATAAATTAAGAACTTGGCCAGAGAAGTTCTGCTCTACGTGAAGACATGAGATAGCTTCATTTAGGTAGAAATAATTGCTTAGAATTTAGTATCATCACTGGGCACAAAGTGAGAATTTTGGGTTGGACATAGGGAGCATAGGCCTTTTAAGTAAGAAAATTTGCAGTCCAGCAAAAATGTATTATAAGTCTGTCTGGAAACCGGGTATTAAGAATTACTGTAATACTACTAAACATTAAATGGTATTCAGAATATTTTTAAACAATAAAAAATTTACTTTGAGAAAAGTATGGGACAGAATCACTACAAAACTGGAGAAAGTTATTTTCTGTTATAAGTTGAGTGTTACAGTGAAAAGAACTTTAAGACAAACTTCTGAAGATCACACCAGCATTTATAGTGCAAAGTGTATTTGCCATTTTTCACTCAGGTTTACAACTGAAGGAGCATGTTCGAACTGACATCAGTCCTTTCAAGTAATAGCAATGGATAGGAGATTTTTTTCCATCTCTACTTGGTAAAGAAGATGCAGCTGTTTCCTCTAGGTTTAGAGCCCAAAATCATTGCTTGTTTTTTCCCTTCTTCTATTATTTTGTGGGCTTTTCTCTTGTATTGCTTGCTTGGAAACCCATACCTTGTTATTAGAGGGAATGAAATGAGTTTCATTCCTTTTGAGTTCTCAGTATCCTGAACTCGTTCCTTTTGAGTTCTTCTCAGGTTTACATCAAAACTTATAAGCAGAACTTCCTGGAGTGAATTCTGTAATAGTTTGTGCAGATCAGTTTTAGTCTTTAAGTTGTTTAGAATACCTTTTGGCCAGAATTTCAATCACCATAAACAGTCCAAATATTCAAGATGGGATTCTATTCTGAAGCCCATGAAAATCAGGTTTAACTGTCCGAGCAATTAACTTTCCTTCTTTGATGTGCCAGGAAGGATTTATTGATGATGAGAACATGTTGTAAAATTCTTCTCTAGCTTGTAGGCAGTTTAGGAAATGGAGAATGGACATGCAGGACAGCTGAAAGAGTCTACGATTTGTGCTTTGGATGGATGATAGATGATATATATTTAATTAAATTCTTTTTATGTGAGTTTGATGTGGAAATTTTTGATTTATTCTACAGGTGTACAGACTAATAAATACATGCATGCTATTGTAATGAATTAAAGATATACAATATGTAATTACGCTTATAATTTGTAAGAGAAGCTACTATAAAAAAAGAATTTGTTCAAATAAATTGGATCTTGAGGACAGTGCATGTCATGAGATCAATAAACAGCATTTATTAAGCAACTCTCTTGTAGAAGAGAGTATTCTGGCTTCACTGAGATCTCACTGGAAATGCAGGCAAATGGATGAGGGGAAAGAGACCAAATGTTAAACCACTAATGCAGATAAGTGGAAAAAATAATGCTATCGAAATGTGTCTACTTGAATTATAATTTAATCAAGATGTCATTTGTCCTCAATTACATAAAGATACCTATAAAAATACCTTTACTATGTCCAGTGCAAGTATATTACTTTTTAATATGAACCCAATTGGCAGTCATATCCAGTTAAAGGATGAAAAGATGTAAGATGGAAAGTCTTATTGAGAATATTAAGGTGTGTAGATCTGCACTTTTACATTTTTTACCATTCAAATCGCAGTGGAATGCAAGTCTTTGATGCCTGTTAGATCCACTTTTTATGAGACAGAATTTTTAATATTAGAAGTTGGATAGCAATACAGCAACTTCTGAATCCCTTTTGGTAGGTTAAAGAAGAAAAAAAAAAGAAGAAGAAGAAAAAGAAAAGAGGAAAAAAAGAAAAATATTTAATGAATTTGGTGATGAAAATAATTGGAGTATGCATTAAATTCTCATTTCAGGAGCAGTGTGTCAATTCATTTGGAGTGTTTCCAAGTATTGGAAAACTTGGGCTGTCTAGTGAATGTCCACATTTGAAGGGAGCTAATAAATGTTTTCCTTATGTCAAACTAGTACTTGCAATTAGCTAGTGCATCTTTCTATGCTGTTTTGGTATATCTTAATATTATGGGCATTGGAACTTTTTGTTGAAATATATTCCCTATTGGGACTTCTGCATTCTTTATTTAGCACTGTATCTAAATTGTGAGGAAACATATGAGTTGGGAAAGCAGCAAGCAGGGTTCAGTGTTTCAGTTCTGTTACCTGAACAATGAATGTTAGATCACCACGTGTGGACAATCAAGTCCTCACATTTAACCAGCTTAATAGCTGTCTGTACCTTACTCATTGCAGTGTTTGTTCCTCATTGACATTATATGGATATTTGGACACTTGGCTCAGATGTTGACACTCTTATTAACACATTGAATCTGGAACTGGATCCCATCCCAGTTGTTTTGTTGGGTTTTTTTCAGAACAGTCACAGAATCGTGGTGCCTGTGGAAGGCTTAGCTGATGATTAAATAGGGTTCTATAGTTTAAATAGTTTACACAGGAATGAATTCCAAACAGGCACCAAATAACAGATTTAACATGCCTATTTTCTCTAAGTATCATGAGAACTCAGCTGAATGGATTGAATTGAGTTTGTTGCCTGGAACACAACACAACATTAGCTACAGCTAGATGGTTCCAATCTGGAATTAATTTGCATTCATGTAGCCTGGAGTCTAGGAAGAGAATGCTTGTGTTTGCCAGTAAAAGGTATGTGCATCCTTGAAATAACTGTATCTGCAACTTTCCCCTTAGAGATTCTACCAACAGAGGTGAACAGAGTAACCAAACAACCTTATTCTGGCAAAAATACTTGTTACCCTGTGTAATAGCAATGAAGTTTTGGTAAATAGAGGAATCTGGAAGATAGTCTGTATTATACTTCTTTATCTCATGGTTTGCCATCTACTCTTGGAAAGATGAACAGGCTCAGCTTTCTCAGTATTCAGGCACCTGTGCCTGCCTGAAGAATTTCTTAACTACATTTTCTCAGGTGCTAGACAGAATTTTGTTGGTTTCTGCTTCCCCTCTCCTATTCAGTGATGTGGACATCTTGGAAGACCACTGACTCCACTCCATACACAACTGTGCATATGTAAAGTCTTGCTTAAGTTCTGAAAAGTAGAAAATACAGCCTTAACTTAATTCAGTGATAATCTCTTTTGTCAGTCCCCAGCACAGTGATCCTGACTGAAAATTCTGACCATTAAGGCAAATTACTTGTAACAGTACTGTTAAAATTCCTACTGCTGCTACTTAAAACTGCAACTAACTGAATTTCATTTTACTAAGCCAACTAAAAAAGTTTTAAAATAAGCAAAATCAGCTTTATATTGCCAGATGTGCTAGATAAAACCATTTTTGAAAATTAAAATAACTTCTGTTTTTCAAAAATTATTTTCTGAACAAGAAAGGGTGATTTTTTCCTTTTAAAACTATTTAAACTGAAATTTTTAATCAGGTATACCATATATTATCAAAATAGAGGGGCAGCAGGATGGATTGTCACTGCAAAAATAAACAAACAAACAAAAAACCAAAGCAGAGTAACTATTGTGATACATAGTCATCAAATAAACTTCAGCATTAACATGGTGAACTGTATGCACTTCCATGGGTGATGATGAAAAATAAGATAAACCTTAGCACACAGAAACTCACTGTTGCATAATTACTAAGGCAAATGCTGAATTATCTAAATAAACTCACACTGAACAAAATGACAGTAAGAGACAGAGTTGCATACAAATGTTCATCTTCATTAATGCTGAGTTGAAAACAGGCAGTGTGCCAGCTTAGTACATGAGTATTAAGGTCAGACCATAATCTTTTCCAATAATGGCTACAGGTACCTTAATTAATTGTAAAATTACAGTGAGATTCCTACAATGTTGCATATCACATTTTCATGAATACCACATTCATTCTTGTTGGTTTATCAAAATAATAGCTGCATTAATAAGAACTGGTCATTTGTTTCAAAGTGATCCTGTCATCCAACACATGGAAAATCCTCATTCATTCCTTCCCTCTTCATTGCATTAACATTATTCATGCCGAGCCCTGCTGGCATGCATGCAACAGAGTATGAAATCTGAGAATACTTTGGCATTGAGCAGCACCCAATTATCAGAAATTATTGACATTAGCAGAAACGATCCTGATTTAATCACCAAGGAGTACTTTGCCTCAGCTGTAGCCACAGGATCCCTCAGCCTCCCCATTCTCTTTGTTGATTAAAACCAAAGCACAAGTGCATGACATTTTTTTCTCCCCCCTGCCCCAGCACCCTGCCCCCAGCCCAGTATCCTGATATCTGACTGAATTAGCACTGCCCTGTGATCACCCAGCGACGGGTGTGTGTGGGCCAGGCCGTGGGTGATCAAACAGAACGCCCGCCTGCTTTGACAGGTACAGGGCTGAGCTGCACGTGTGCCTCTCCTGTGCCTGACATCAGCAGCAGGAGGGGAGGAGCAGTCTGGGCAGCCAGTGCATTTACACTTGTTACCAGGGAAACGAGAAAAATTGCAGACATTCTGTATTATAGATGCTATGATCTGAACCCGGCTGTATCACAGCAGCATTTGGCTAATATAGCAATGTGCTGTGAAATATTAGCAAAAAAATTCAATATTTTTATGGCTGTAGCAGATATTTCAGGATTGGCTGTACTCTCTTATGTAAAACATTAGTCATTAGAATTTAAACTAGACTTAAAAGAGAAGAAAAATGGAAATATCATGTTCAGCTATCTCCTCAGAATAAAATGGCCCTACACTGAATTTCCACTGCAACTTCATTCATTTTCAGTTTTGCATGGCCAGCTATGCAGATGGGGCTTTACTCTCTGAGACTTTCCCATCCAGTAGGTTCTATATTCTTGTCTCTATGCATGGAGCCTAAATTTCTCCTTAGAGTTTCATAAATTTCACTAATTTCATTCCAGTTTAGACCTTTCTGTTCCCAGTTTAGACCTTTCTGTTCCCTCTGACACAGCACACAAGCACAAATACCTTGAAAAGATAACAGGTTAAATGAATAACTGAAGATAATTGGAATCAAATTTTTGACCTGGCAGAAGAAAAGCAATTTCTGCAAGCTCAGCCCTGCCTTCTGTGGCGTTGCAGGGCTGTGTTGTATTTCTCAGGACAGTAAAGATGAAAAGGCGCAGGTCTACAGAGTGAAGCAGCTGGGACTGAAGAACTGAGGTCTGCACAATGTGAAACTTGGACTTCAGCTAAGTCTGTGAACTGTGAACTGTGGCCAAACCAGCCTGTAAACTGAATTCCTGTGAAGGCTGCACGGCCTTAGACATGTTCCTGGGCTGCATCCCTCAGTTTAGTTTCATCTGATGCAGTTTTAGCACTCTGAGATGTTCTGTAGTGTGAACCAAATAACAGCAAATGGGGAAACTGAAGTTTTTGGTTGAGAGATAAACTCCAGATATGAATTGAAATGCTAATGCAGATGCACCCAAAGTAACCCACTATGTTAATTAGCCAGTGAAAAGGCACAAAAAGATATTCTGCCACTTGTATTCATCTATTCTTTCTGCTTCTCCTTCTCAGCAAAAGTGGTGTGGTACTATATTTGAATAGTGTATCTTGTGCTCAGAATAACTAAACCAACATATTTCTTATTTCTCCTAGAGCAGAATGTCTCTTCATTTTTAAGCTTTGTTTTATCTTGGCTTTATCTTTAAGGTTTGGGGTTTATTTGTTTGGGTTTTTTTCAGCAAAATTGTTTTAGGCTGAAAGACAAAACTGTTTTTCAACTGTCTGAATCAGAGATCTTTTTAGATCCATCATACATATCTCTATAATTTGAGCCAAAGCAGTAACTGGCAGAAATAGAAAGCTGCCACTCTCTGAGTTATAACTACTTTCTCAGTGCCTTATACCAAGCCTTTGTTATATGTCAAAGGAACATGAAAAACCATGAATCTCAGCCTTATTTTTTGTAGCTTTTTTTCTGTTGAGAGCAGTCAAGTATTTTTCTTGATACATTCATCCTGAATGGGAAACACACACTCCAAAAGAACCACCAGAAAAAGGACCCTTAGCAACTCCAAAGCTCTCTAACTTGATAACCTAATTGTGGGATGCTAGCAGAGTGCACTTCAGAAGTGTGAAACAACAAAGTACAATTATCCACAACAAGTAAAAAAAAAATGCACCATTTCACTGGTTTTGAAGCATCAAGGTGATCACTATTGATATGACCTGTGAATTTGATATTTAAGGATGGGTGTTGGTTGGGTAGTCAAGCAAAGGCTCAGACTCCAGGGTTTGGGACTGGAGCCTGCTCAGTGCAGATTTAGAGGTAAGAATTCTCTACAAGCACTACTGCAGGTATATAGCTGTAGTATATAATCTGCTATATATATATCAGTTTTAAAAGTCTGTAATATGATCAAACCCAGCTGGTTTTCAAGGTGACAACAGAAGAAAATATTTTCTGCAATATTTATGCTAACTTTCATCTTCTAGCTAACACTCCCCTGAAAAATAAATGGAAAATTAATTTAACACTATCAAAACAATCAGTAATTCCCTACCTTTCCTCTTATAAACGGTTTTCACTTGTTCTTGGTGTTTTAGAGTAAGTGAACCTTTGTGAGAGGAAATGGTGAAAAACTATAACCAGTTAAATTTGCAGAATTATTGGCAAGAGAAAGCAGACTAAACTAAAAAGCGATGGACCTGCTCTGTGCCCAAGTAGTCGCTGGCATTTCTGTTTCTGTTCAGTGAGTAGAAGGTGGCTCACAGATGTTCAGGTGCTGAAGTTTAGCACCACTACAGCAGTGGCTGTGACAGGGCTGCTGCAGTGAGAGGAAGGGGACAGGGACTGCTGCTGCTGTAATTCATCAGAAAGGCTGGGATGGAAGCTTCCCTGCCTTCATCCCCTCCCCACTGCCTCCCTTCTCCTTGATACTGGGCCCATCTCAGCCTACAAAGTGCATTAAGCACCACCCCAACCCAAATCATCCCATCTCCCTCTGAGTGACAGCAGCACTGTGTCAGCCTCAGCAGCTCTGGCACCTGCTTCATGGGGGGGTGCATGAAAGTGTATTTTAACTACAGATATTTTTACAGAGGAGAGGAAGTAAACATGAAAAATACAGAGGAATCACAGATCTGCATAGTTAATTGGGGCCCCAATGAGGCTGACACTGGGTTGCTGACAGTCACTGGGCTCAGTAGCAATGTGAGGATGAGGGGAAGAAAAAGGAAAGGCACACAGGAGTTGGATTATATGTTTTAATTGAGAGTATATTAAAACATCTCCACCATACTTGGTCATCTTACCAAGCTACATGTTCTTTTAAAAACATAAATAAAAAATTAAAACTGTTTAATTATTTTCTTTCAGAATTAAAGTCATAAAGAATCCCTCTGAAAGATTTTTTAATCAGCTTCCAAGAAAACCTTCGAAAAGCAAGCCCCCCTTTCACTTTTTAAATGGAATTTGTAATCTAATGAGGAAATTATTTATGAAGTATTTGCTCTGCACCTGAAAATACCTCCAGTGAAATTATGTTTGGCAACCTGAAGCACTTTGAAGTCGATGGAGTGGCAATAAAAATTAGGCCTTCATTAAAGAGCAATGCTTTTTCTCCTGTAAACTGGCACCGCCTCAAGAGGTCAAACTCTGGGAAGGCCACATATCCCTGCCCAAGCTGTGCCTCTGCACCACACATGGAAGCAATTTTGTCCATATTCTCTGCTGTTCTTTATGAATTTCTTCTTTTCCCCCCCTCCCCACCCTTTTTTCAGGCTTCCCTCAACAGCTTTCATGTTGCATTTAGGAAATTAACAGTAACTGTCAAATTACTCTGCAAATAGGAGAATATAAGTTTAGAAGGAGTAGAACTTGCCTTTTGCCCTAGGGCCAAGTCAGTGGAAAGGCAACAAAGGGATCCTTGAGAAGTGTTTGGATAGACTGTTTTAGCAAGCCAGGCTCTTATTTTATCAAGTGCACACAATTTTTCCACTGGCAATTTTTCTCCTCCTTCCTGTAAATTATTCTTTCCCCTTGTGCACCCCACTTGCTGCATGGATTGGGAAAAGTACTGGGAAAGATTATAGCTGCAAAGACTGGCAGGGTGGGTATTAACCCTTGGAGAGATGGAAGGGGTCCGGAAATGGAAGATCCTTGTGGGATTATGTACAAAAGGTGCAGTTTGGTTTGAAAAAAAAACCACCTCACTTCTCACATGTGCATACAAAGACCACGTAAAGGAAGAAGTAGTTACTTTAATTAAATACTGAAATCTTTTGGGGAAAAAAGTGAGAGAGGAAAGCTCAGAGGAATTGTAATCTATGGAGATGTAAGCTAATTACTTAATCACTTGCATTTGTAAATCTTATTATTGGAAAAGAAATTCCTGTAGTGATTAAATTACAGATATTTATCTGCTAATAGCCCTGATTAACTGGTGATGCTAATCTGTCATTCTGAAAGCCAATATTAACGGCATCAATCTCACAGAACAATAAACAGTTTATATGAAAGAAAACTTTGTCTGTGCACAGTCCAGATGTGCAAGAGAATGTGGGATGTGTGAGATTCTGGAACCAGTTTGCTGGACCAACACAGCCAACACTCTCAAAATGAGTTGTTTTGGCCCATTAACCCGTTGTCAGGCACAATGAGTTACTTAGCTATGAACAAGTGCTGTCTTATACTGCAAAAGCAATTTAGTTAGCAGAACTTCTAGAGTAAATAAATAAATTCCAGGCTTAATTTATTACCAGAAAGTTATTAGAACTCCAGCAGGTAAGCCAGAGTGAGTTGTAACTGCATTTTGTTTGCAGGTCCTGAAAAGAAAAGGTAGCTGATAGAAGGCAAAAAGAGGTATAATTTATTTATTTTTAACAGATACCTGACTGGTGCAATTGATTTTCACTTTGGCTAAATAAACTTTTTCTTTTTAATCAGTGTTTCTTACCACAAGGGAAAGTGATGAAGAGGAAAAGTGGAAAGACCAGTACCTTAATTTCCTCTCCATGTTACAGGGCAGGTTTTACAGGGAAATGAAACTCCAGCAAATAAACCCAAGTTAGCCCTTCAGAGGAAATTTGCTGTGAAGCAGACAATGGCAAAGTACCCAGTGAAGATCAAGTTTCCTATTTAAGCTGTTCAAGAAGTACTGCAGGAGAAAAAAAAAAAAAGAAATGAAACAATTACAGTAAGTGCTCGCCTTACAGAGGTCCTATCTCAAATATAACTGGAATCTACCAATGTAATCTTTATGATGACCAGATGTTACTATTTCTGGGAATATCCTGAGTTTTCAAGGGCAGCTCGAGTTTCCTGGCTGATTATATTGAAACTGGTGTTTGCCTCGGTTAAAATAAAATCTGCCAGCTGGCTCATCTCATCCTATCACTGCCTCCCACTGCAATCTCCTTTATCCCAACAATTTAAGCAAGATTTCTTTGTGCAGAAACAACTACAATAGTCTTTAAAAAAAGACTCGAGACCTTTTGATTAAATTGTGTTGGGTTGAGAGTTATTGGTAAAGGAAAAGGAAGTATGGAAGGTGAAACAGCATGTGTTCCTTGTGCTGGATGCAAAGGCAAGGAAAGCTTTGATAAGAAAGGGTAAGAAAGGCATTCACTTTATCTCAATGCACAACAAATATTTTTTCTTTTACCCTCATGGCTTTCTGTGGTTTGTTTTAATGGATTTTCTTTTGTTTTCTGAATGTTTCCAAGAATGACTGAGATTTTGCTATAATTATCAAGTCAGTTGTAATAAAGCATTTACAATAGGTTTGAAAGGCTGCCACACATCCAGAAGTCCCAGAGAAATCTACATCACCCACCCAGCATAGTTCCACAGTATGAGATCAGTGAATCCTTTCAGAAAACACCAGACACGTGGCTTGTGTTAGGCCAGTCTTTGAACACCTGCCCATTAAGTTGCCTGTACAGCAGTCCCAGGTAGCACCTGACACAGTGAAAACACTCCTTGCAATTAATCTGGGCTGATGAAGTAAGTTTTAAGTATCTCAGAGAGTGCTGGCTTTATGGTCTGAGTGCAGGCAACTTGTTCAGTGCATGCACCAATATTTTTATGTCAAAAGTATTTAGAGGATGCCCAGTTTTCAAATGCTTTTTTCTCAGCAGCAAGAACAAGCAAAAAAAAAAAAGAACAATACAAAATATTCAAGAGCCTGAGCATTCAGAGACACTTTTTGAGGAACAGAACCTTGCCAGCCATTTGATGTGTTAATTTAAACTAAATATGGCATGCACCTATGTGGTTAGGAACACGGGTGAAGAAAATACAGAACTGCCTGCTTCCATTGCTCCAGGCTTACACAAGAGTGATAGTCTTCATACCTAGAAACCTGAGGTGTTGCTCAAGCTGTTTGGTAAGGTTTGGTTGAACAATGGCATCTATTTGGCACTCTCTGGCAGCTCAATGTGATCTGGATGTCACCAGGAGTGTGAGAAAAGCTCAGAGGTCAGATAAGATGAAAACCTGAAAACCTGCAGTGGCAGTTAAAAAAAAGATAGGGAGGCTGTCCCATTATCTGACAAACACCTGTAGGGAAGAGGAGACCATGTTTTCAGGTAATGCAGAAATGCTCTCACTTTATGACTGTGTGGACTGGGAAGTGGAACAGAGGGCAACTCCCAGGTTCCCTGTCAGGTTTCTGTTCCAGAAAGCTGGAAAGTGCAAAAAATCCTGTGACTAAGAAGTCACATTGAGTGGCCACTCATGAATGTTTCTGGTTTCTGTTGGCTGCAGTTCTTTTGTGTGTGTGTAAGACTGGGGTATTGCTTCCCCAACATACAGTGTGCCTGCTATGTAAAGATTTTATCACAAGATTCTTATCACACAATGACAAATAGTTTATCCTTGGCAGTAGGGACTTGATTACACAAAAATACTCAAATAAAAGGGACCTTCTGTTTTTTCATCATATTTGAATGAGTATATCTCATTGGGAATGAGCCATAGCCAACAAACTCAAAAGAACATAGTGTAGTGGAAGTATTTTCTTTCACAAGAGGGAAAGTTTTATTTTTATAAAACTTTGGTGGTAAATGAATAAAATGGTAAAATTATTCTTTTTAACTTAGGCCTTTCATTTTCCTTTCCAAGTGTCTTATTGGTATATTTTCTCTTCAGTGGTTGTACTAATTATGGAACTGTTATAAGTAGTGCCATCCTTTTGGTAGTAAAAATGACAATTATGAGAAACAAAAAAGCTTTGTCCTGTTTTCAGTTTGTCTTGTCTCTTTTGACTGGGAGCTTTGCAAGTCACTCTCTCAGTCTCTGCTTACCAAGTAGGGATACAACACGATTCTGCTGTCAGTGGGAGCTGCGGGAATTCTGTAATTACTTCTAATGTTCCTGTTTTCCTGGTAAGGGAGCTGGAACAATGCTAGAGCCAAGCACACATCTTGAGTGTCTTCTGAACATTAAGAAACTGAGACTGCTTCATCCCCCTGAAACCCTCTTTAAAAAAAAATTTGTTTTTTAGAAGAAATACACTTTTCAAGTTTTGGGGCAGTAATGCTTCATCAGTAGAGATGATGGACAAATATTAACGAAAAGGATGAAAATCTTGTTTTCTAATTTATATGGTATGTGCAGCAGGAACTCTTATTAAAGTTGAAATATTTGGGCATAAAAGAGGCACATCAGTTTTTTTATCTGAGCCTAATGGTAGTTTCCCAGTTTTGTTTCCTTCCTGATAGAAGTACGTCTGTCTACCATAAAACACAAATTCCATGGGGCTTTACAAAACACTGCCAATATTTATAATGATGCCTAAATGCAAACCTGCAGTCAATCTGTTTGGACAACAGCTCTGATGTTATCCTTATTTTTGAATAAACAGGTCTAATAACACACCATTAAATAAATGATTTTTCACAGGCTTTAGCAACTGTAACTGCCCAAAGAGCAATTTGAGCAGCCTTACACACACAAATAGTACATTATGAGCTATAAAACTGCCATGAATTCATTTATGAGAACAAAGTCTTTACTGTGCAAAATATCAGAGGACAAAAATATATTTCTCTCCATGTATCCCCCAGGTCTGTGATTATAAGATGAACTCGCAGAAGTTATAATTTTGGTTTTGCAAGCAGGCCCGTAACATTTCAGTCAGCACATGTGCCACCTGCCAGAACATTTTCAGAAATGGAACCTAATCTGGGGAAAGACAAATCTTTCTAAACCTTCTGGATCTGGATGAAGAAAAACAGGTATTAAAAAGAAGCATCACTGTTGTCTGAATGTGTTTGTGTTCAAGATCTTTCTTTTATATTATTTCCAAGAGCTGTAGGACTTTAAAATAGTAACCACACATCATCATTCTGTCACCCCATTGTGAGACTGCCTACTGAATTTACTGATAACCTTTTGTGTAAGTGTTGACAGTGTCTTGGAGATTTTTCCTGAAGCTTGGTACATGTTGGACAGCAGTCAGGTGATAAACTACCTAAGTTCAAGCACCTTTCATGCCTGACTTGGAGGAGGTTTCCACTCTCTTGTAGATCTCTTACAGGGACATGATGGGGCATTCATTTCCTTTATCTTATAAAAAAAGGCCTAGACCTGTTCTGAATGTACCTTCTAAAATGTAAATGTTAATTTAGAGGATGGTTTTCAGGGTCATCTATTAGTCAAGTTTACCATACAAAAGTAATTATGACCATTGAGATAATTCACATTTAAGTGAGACAAACTTCCACATACAAGAAGAGGAAAAAAAAACCAGTTCATCCCATAGCATCAGTGTAGTGACAACTGCATAAAGATGTCCCAAACCAATAATGTGTTAATTCTGTCCTTATCAAGAAATATTTTATTCACCTAAAGTCTTGTTTTGCCTATAAATAACTGTGTCCTAGTTAGGAAGTGCATAGGAAGGCAAGGAATTGCATAGTTTTAAGCTTATCAGTACATCTTTTCTCAACAATCTCTCTAGATGAATAAAACCATATACTTTTTCCATCTAAAAAAAAAAAAAAAAAAGAAAAAACCAGCAAAAAAATATATTCCTGTGGATAAATTGTTAAGTATAGAAGACCTGCATTGCTGTTATTCCTAAATATCTTGATTTGTTAAAATTCTGCTATATTTCTAGACATTTTAAATGGTGATGTTGTATCAAAATAGATTTTGTTTCACTGTCACACAGTTCTTAATTGCCATTTGAAAATGTAATTTTACTCCTGATAGTCAGAAGTGAAAATTAAAACAAAAGAAAAAGTAATACATTAAAATAATTTACATTAAACAAACAAACAAATAAACAAACAAACAACAAAAAAAAAACCCACTGCATTTTTGGATAGGAATTTTGAAAAACAGGAAAGTAAAAAGTTTTAGTTTGCTGTGAAACAATTTCTCAAAATAGTAAAGTCTAAACAAAGTCAAACAACACCTCCAGCAGACCACAGAAATGCTATTGATTGAAAGCACAAATTAAACTCTTAAATAAAGTACAGGAAATGAAATTAAAGACTTAGTAAAGAAAATCAGTATTATACATACACAAGGCAGAAATACCAATACAAGTTTTGTTCAGTTTTGCTCGTTTTGTACTGATCTCCTAGGGCAAGATAAATAAATGACAATGTTTCCCATCTTACTATACTGACAGTGTTTTCTAACAAAAAACAGCAAACCCAAAAGTGATTTTTTAAAAAAAATCCATGTGTCAATTTATGTAGGTATGTGTGCTCCAGCTGGGTTATATTGCCAGTGATATTCTGCCATCAAGAAATAGAGATAAAGCCTGTAAGTGTGTAAATATATACTTACAGTATTTGGGAAAGCAAGGATGCTGCAGTTGCACTGCTAAAGGAAAGAGGGCACAGTTTTCCTGATATATAATTCATCATTATCCCGAGTTTGGTTAAGTGGGAGGTCTGTTTATGTGGTGGTTGGGGTGTCTGTCAAAAGAGTGCTTGGCACTTCTCCTCCTTTGTGCTTTGAAGTTCATTTCCTACAGTAACATGTTCCAGTCATAACACCTCCTTCTTCACAGCTAAAAGTCAAGTCTGCTAGTCATCCCCCTGTGCTTCAAAATGTAGAAACCATAATTTAGCCCTAAGGAAATAAACCAATTACAAGGAACCTGGTTTAACTTCCTGCTGTGGTAGACAAATGGAGATCTACTATGAAAGTAAGCCTGAAAGCTTAAGAAATATGTGTAGGTATTGAGCAATTACAGTCAACTGGAACATGCTAGGCAACAAACCAAATCCCCTCCTGAAAGGAGCAGTTGCTGCATCTGAGGATAACGAAACCATTATGGTTGCTGCACTCTGGAGAGAGAGGTGTGTGAAATTTCCTGTTCTGGTTGTAGACTTCAGTGTTTTCATGATAATGAAATAGAGGACTACTCTATAAAACTGCAAAGAATGTGGGCCAAAAAAAAAATGTTTTGATTTTTGCCAGCAGAAAAACAGAGGTATCCTGCAGAGCTTCATACACATAAATGGTATGGATGTATTCACAATTAAATTCTTAGTCTAATAATGAGTAAAATGCTGTAGTAGAAGTTTAGGACACTCATTACTTGATGCCTGAAAATTTAATATTTTCTCTGAAACCTGGGAAATACCGTAAGTTATATCAGGTAATAACATCAGAAGTTAATTACCCTCCTTATTTAATTTCTAATAGTGCTGATTTAGGAAAGGTAGTCCAAGAATACAAAGTAAACAAACTTTTTATGACTGTCTCTACTGAATTTACTGATTTATTGGCTGGGTTTATATCACATGTAATCCCAGTACTATTTATATATTTTAACATTGAAGAATTTTTCTTAAAAATCATGGATCACTTTTATCCCTATAAATAAATAAGGTATATTATGTGCACTCTAAAATTTAAAAAACAATTCATAAAAATATGAACACATGAACACAGCATGCTATATTATTAATCTGGTTTGAGAAAATATTTTAAAAATTGTTTCAGTCAGCTTTCTATAGAAACTAATATAAATATTCAATATATTCAGCAAACATTTGCAAAATGCCTAACGATATCAGCAAAACTGATTTGCTAATGCTGCTTTCTTGAGAAAAAATGTTTAAAACATGACCAACTAATGGTTCATAAACATTTTTGAAAACACTCTTAAGTTAAATAGGCGGTGTTACTTATTTCACTGTTGCCTTTTGAGATGTCACTATATAGTGTGCTAAACAATGCAGTGAATAATGTAAGTGGTGCATAACAAAAGGCAATATAATGCCTTGGAAAGAAATTATTACATTTTTATGAGTACCATTTCTTGGGATTTTTTTTTTTTTTTCATTCTAAAGCACATAAAAATTAAACAATGAAGTGCCAGAATAAAGGGAGGTGGAAACTCCCAGCTTTGAGACATTCTACAAATACTGTAGAAAACTGGTAGACATTCAATCAAGTATCTCCAACATAGGTTTCCTCATTTTTTGTTTACTGGATAGACAGCAAGCATTCTTTACTCCATTGGAATTTATGCAAATTCCTTTAGGGTGAAATGATGCCATGTAGGGCAATTTGCACAGTCCTTCACTGGCACTCACAAGGTAAATGGAGGCAGTGTCAGGCTGGGTTAGGATTGCACCTGAGGTCTCCAAAGAGAGCTCATGCAGCAGGAAGAGGTGACAAGGCAAAGGGACACTGCAGCTCCCCTGGCCCTGATGGGAAGCAGTGCCCTGAATGTTTGGAGCAGCCTTGCAAGCAGATCTGCTGCCTCTGAAGTGAAAGCCAATGCCCTGCCCCTGTAAGGAGATATCCAGTTGCATACTTGGCAAGCTTAAAAAAAGTCAAGCATGAGGTTTTTTTTGGCCAAAAGCTCATCTGGGACTGTGGTTATTTTGGCCAAATTATTATCTGTAGTTATGTTGGCCAAATTAATTAATTTAGGCAATTAATTAAGTCTGTATTTTTATTTGTTTGCTTGTTTTTTCACCATTTATTTTCCACTTAAAACATGAGCAAATGTTTACCTTTTCAGCATGTTTCTGATGAAAGGCTTTTGCAAAGAGATGTTTTGTGATCACATTATGAACCAATGAACTTTAATTTTCTAAAGAACTACATGTTCAATAGACTATAGCCACACATGCTGTGGAGACTTTCAGTATTAGGTACTCATGATAAAAAAAAAGAGAAATACATTTTTAATTTAAAAAAAATTCCAAAAAAACAAAACCTGAACATGCCCAAACTGAATTTTTTAATCTCAAAAGCTTTACATTTAGGGGACTGAGACTATGCTGCATATTCATCTCACTTGTCAGTATTCTTAAATAATTTCCCAGCACACTGGAAAACTTTTATTAAATAGGTGAGAAAACACAACCTAACAAAAAAAAAACAAAACAAAACAAAACAAAACAAAAACAAACAAACAAAAAAAAACCCCAAAAAACAAAACAAAACAAAAAAAACCACCCCAAAACAAAAAGACCCCCACATAAGGGAGTAGATGATTCAAAGTTAAATACATTCTGTAATTTTTAGGTATATCAGTGTCTTGTCAGAGGAGACTGAAAGCAACATCTCCACTGCCAGGTATGACTTAAGAGGCACAAAAGGAATGCTCAGTTGAATATCACATGTTGATCTCCAGATGAGCCAGGAGTTGTGTGTTAACCAGGGAACACACAGAAGGGAATGGAAATTATTGTTATCATGAGATAGTTGATGACTCAAAGATTATAAAACCACAGACTAGGAGGCTACAATAATTCCAGTGATCATGGACTAATCGTTGCTTTTATATAGAAGGAAGATATATCAAAAGTTGGCTTTGTTCCAGAAAATGTTGATATACCATATGAGTAGATAAAAATTAAATTTATACAATGATTTGGTTTTCATTTTTGTATTGTCTGAGTTATTCATATGTTATTTCATAACCTGCTGTGCCTGTATAGATCAAAACAGGTGTCAAAATGCCTAACATTTTGTGCTCAGTGAGAAACCTGAGTATCTGTCTGGCTTTGTTTAAGTAGCTGTTTTGTAGAGAAGAGTAGAACTGAGCAGGCAGTTGCTTATTTATTGTTAATTTCGTATTCTCTTACTGGATGTTATTTCATTTTATTCTTCCATCTGTGTTTCATAGGGAAATAAGATAATTTCCAGATATATGTGTTCCTGATTTGTAGTCTTCTTGCCAGATCCACACCCTCAGACCACAACCTCACAGCAGCCTCCTCATCCATCTTGCTGTGCAAGCCTCAGAAGACTGCTACCTCTACATCCCACCAATTTTGGAACCATGGGAAGCTGCCTCCAGCCCTGCATCTGGACAAAGCCTCAAGCTAGGATTCACCCATTCCCTCACCAAACTGCTTTCCTCCTTGCAGCCAGCATTTTGTCTTGCATTTTCACACTCCCAAGACCTCAGGAGACCAGACCAGAGGAGCTGCTCCTCCAGCAAGAAAACATTTGTGGATAACATTTTTTGCTAGGTAGTGTTTTCATGATGATGAGATGACCAGGAAGGCAGCAACTGGGGCAATTCCGGAGCAAGAGTGGGGAGTGGTGAGGCAGCACCTCAGATTTAGCCTTGTCTCAGAAGCTGAGGATCTCCATGCAGTAGGATGCCCATCCTCACACTTTTTTCCTGACATTGAATTCACTTCATAGTGAAGGGTTTGGCCATTAAGGTTACATGCCAGTAAAAAGGACACAGTCAGAATGTCTTGGCTTCACCAAATGTCTTATTGTTCTGTGGTATCTCACCCTGCAAAAGCAATTTTTTTCCATGTGAAGGAGAAAGGGCTGACTGAGGAAATATCTACTATGTGGCTGAGGAGCTTGGGATAGCAGAGCAGGAACTGTAGTTAGCAGTAAATATTAATAAATCCAGGCAATGATGGCAGCCTGTAAAACCTTCCCCCAGTCAGGTGACTCTATCAGCACATTCCTGGGTTCTGAAATATTTTTAGAGTAGATTGTTGTTATTTTTTTAATTTTCAGTTTTCTTCCATCCAAACTTTGTGTGTCCCTCAGCTTCCATTAAACACAATCTATCTGACCAGTAACCCTACACATCTGGAAAAAAAAAAAAGTAAAAAAGTAAAGGGGTCAGGGAAAGGTTGCTTGAATAGGCAATTAGTGGGAAATCTCATAAACAATAAGGGAATATTGTTAGAGAGCAGCCTATTTTTTTCTGTAAAAGTCTCCATTTCATCCTCAGGATTATTCTTTTTATGCATACTTTGTTTAAGAAGAAAATTCCATAATACATCTTTCAGGATATTTTTCATTCTTCATTTATGATCCTGTAAATGTTTGGGTAATAATGCTGGTATTGGAAACAAGTCAAATGAGCACAATTCAAATTAGTGGGCAAACTAGAGCAGAGTCTTTTATTGAAAGTCTGCTTGATCAGACCACATTAAAATCAGCAAGAGTTAAGCCTACTCTGTTTACAGCCCACAGGTTGTTATCTAGTTTCAAACCTTTCTGTTCAGAATTGTTAAACCAGTGCTGTGCTGCATGCAGCTCAAAATTAATTGGAAGCTTGGATTCTAATGGCTGTTTTTTAGGGCGGGAGTTGGAAATCTTGAATTCCACACCATGCCCTAAAAATGTATTCATTTAATTTTAAACCTTTACATTAAATTACAGGTTATTTGAAAGTTAAACACTTAGTCACAGCATTCTGTATCAGATGCTGTGAATTTATTCACATCTAGGTTTTAAATTATCTCCTTTCCATTTCAGATGCCAATTTCACTAGGCTACCTGAAGCATCATTTACATAGAGTTATTACATCAGGAAAGAAAAAAATCCTCTCGTGTTCAGTGCCTTGTTTCTCTAATCCCCACAGACAGTGAAGAAGAAAGGCTGGCTTTATACTGTCAATTTCTCTTACTGCACCCATTGGCACTTGTCAATATTCCTTACCAGAAAAGACATGCAAATATTCTAGGACATATAACAGCTTCAGAAGCTTGCTGCCACTTGTATGTGGATATACTGTAAAGGTCTACACATTAATTAATGGCAAAATAGGAATGTTTGGATGTTGTAAAGCCACAAATAGACCTCTACTAGCTGGGCTGATTAAACAGTTCCATGAAATGTTCATATTTCTATATGACTATCATATTTAATAAAAAAAAAAAACCCCAAACCTTCTTGTACTATCTAGTGGGGAAAAGTCACTGTATAACTAACAGAATCTTGTAAACATACAGTTCCTTAGGGCTTTTCTGGAAGATGGAGAAATATATGCTTCCATAACTCTCCTGTTATTTTTAAACATGGATTCAAACTGAAACATAAACAAGATCTGGGGCCATTCAGCACTGGACCTGTACCTTTTCCCATAGCTCAGTGCCCTAATTTATACACATTCTGCAGTCTCTCAGTAATGGTATTCATTCTTCTGCAGTTGTGCAAATATATCCCTTTCAGTCAGACAGGATTCAGTCACACCTACTTGCAGACATTCTCTTGTCACACCGAATTAGAGTGACCACTTACAAATGAGAAACAATTGAGAATCATGCCAGTATTTTCTTTTCTTACCTGACAAGTCCTCCTGAGAAGCCCTAGGTGTTAGACCTGTCTAAATGTAATTTGAGAAACTGAGTTCTGCTTAACCAGCTCTCCCCACAGTGATAACTCAGTGATGCATATTTCTTTGCTCCTTGCCCTCTACTCAGAGCTGGACTTGCTTCGCGTATCATTTCTCAAAATAAAGAGAATAGTTCTATTCTGGGATATCATTGAGATGACTCTTCCCACCACCACCTGCTTAAGCTTTTAATCGTGAAATCAGGTCTAGAAGATGTTTCAGATGTTATGGAACATCTGAAAAATAAAATCCTTCACATGTCTCTGCTGGGTACTAGAGTGAACTGCATCAGGGCTCCCATCCAAATTACACACAAGATTTTACACCTTTCCAGCAAACAAACCAAAAATAGGGCAGAAATAGTTGAGACGAAAAACAAAAGAATAATTCTCTGTGTATGTAAGGTTCAGCTGAGGTGTGGCAGATGTGTGTATATGGACTCATGAGATCAGAAATATTTCCATACCCCACAACTTAAATCAAAGCTTAGAGATCAAGTACTTAAACTCATGTTGAAGCCATGAATGAAGTGCGAGTATATTGTCATGAAATTATTCTAAAAATTGAGTTCTTAGAAAGAATGATGAAATAAAGAAAATTATAAGGCTTTTATAAAAAAAATAAGGATACCGTTTCACAAATCATATGGAAACTGAAGTTTTCTCTAAGCTTTGGTTGTTAGGAAGGTTTTAATGTCAGGAACTCTGATTATGAAACACCCACGTGTATTCCTGAACCACCACCCCATGATTCATTCTGACCTGATAATGCCCCAGTCCAGTATGAGCAAAAGGACAGAAAAGCAATAAAAGATGGCATTTTTTTGTTGAATACAAGACCTTTTATGATTTAGGAGTCTCTATTTTAAGTCTGCACACCATTTAATGTCTGGGTGGAACATGCAATTTGGAACAGCTTGGTCTGAGCTACGCTGCACAATATCACATTATGACATTTAGGTCATTTACACAGAGGGCAAAAAAGGAAATCTTCACAACCCTGATTTTAAATGTCTGCATATGATTGTCTACATATGACCTAATAATCCTGAACTCCTTCTGCACTAATGAGAGAAACACAGTTTCCATGAGTGACAGTTTTCACTAAATATAGATGTCTACTTTGGGACAAGACAAATGACTTTCTAGAAATGCCTTTTTCTTTCAATGAGCTATAAATAGACCCACATTGATTAATGAAGATGTAGACATCTGGGCTATAAATTCTGACATCCAGTCAGTTGAATCCCATACAAACACTTAAGAAACTTGTGAGAAAAGAAATATATTATACAAATAATTGACAATGAATATTACCAAATCATCAGATAAATCCTTAATCCTTTTTTCTGAAATATAATGAAATTCTGTCTTCCTGGATTGTATTTTCTGCTATAATTTTAGATGAGTGTATGAATTTGTGTATGTTTACATGTTCTTCCTCTAAGATATTTTAAACTGAGAGACAAAAGAATCAAAACTTCACAGAGTTAAGAAAACCGCTAGTGATTGGCGCCTTTTATACTTGTTAAATAATACTATCTAATTACAAACTAGTTTTTAGTAGTAAATATACGAACTGTAAATGATGTCTTCTCTGCACAAGAGTAAAGATATATTTGTATATTTTCCATACACTGCATACATGACAAGGTTTCCCCTGTACCACTCTGTTATTCTCGTTCATATCTCACAGGACCTGGAAATCATGGCCATGGAAAATAAAAAAAGCATTTAATGTTGTAAGAGAAAGCCAAGAGAATCTATGTATGGTATGTATGTTAACTTTTTGTAATTATCTTTACCAAAAAGTCAGCTAAACCAGGGTAACTACTTTGTCCTTTTCTGCAAAATACATGTATGTTTTGTGGGGATTGACTGCAATGACTGTGTTAAGAACTCCGTGTGACAGAATTTATTCCCATAAGCAGTTCGAGTCTTTGATGACCCCTTCCTAAACCACTGCATTGCTTATGACTGTTTCAGCTACATTTTTAATGTAAAGAAAAACTTCTGTACATACCTAAGTGGCAGAGAGAAAGATGTGGAAAATGTGGGTCCATTGTTGAATGTGGCAGAGGACCTTTGATACAAATACTTTGTTCACCTCAAGCTCTACAAGCAAGACTAGCCTTCAGAAAACCCAGGCACAGAGGAAAAGCCTGGAACAGTGTAGATACACCTTGATGGAGGAGTACCAGGTTAAAGAATATATTTATATATTTAAGTCTTTAAATACATTATAATTAAATATTTAAGTCAATATAATATAATATAATATAATATAATATAATATAATATAATATAATATAATATAATATAATATAATATAATATAATATAATATAATATAATATAATATAATATAATATAATATAATATAATATAATATTATATTATATTATATTATATTATATTATATTATATTATATTATATTATATTATATTATATTATATTATATTATATTATATTATATTATATTATATTATATTATAATATATTTAATATTTGTATATTTATATATTTAATATATGTTTATATATTTAAGTCCTTAGACCTTGGTGGGTTGAATTAACAAGTGCAGAGTGATCTGGCAGATGTCATTGTGAAAAATGATCATGACAAATAGGACTGGAAATAAACAAGTGTATACTTCTATCTTTAAAAAGGTCAGGAAGAGTAAGCCATGGGACTGAAGGTTGAACAGAAATAATAAATTTTCTTTCACAGAATAATATAATGAATTTTGCATTTATCTTTTTAATCTCCAGTTTTCTATCTTAGCTTTAAAATACCAGTCAGATTTAATTCCATCCCTTTTATTGAAGGACCATCTGTATCTTTCCCTTGGCCCTGGATCAGGCCTGGTGTGCTTGTCCATCCTTGGAATATATTATCAGTTGCAGTGAATGCTGTCTTACCAGATCATAAATTGACTCACCAAATTAATATCAAGGGATTTTATTTTCTTTTGAGCTTTTTTTTTCTTCCAAAATTGGCTTCCATTTACTAAAAAAATATTGGCCCTCTACTGTAGACAATAAATCAAAGCAAGCCTCTTGTGTTGTATCCAAGTTGCTTATCTACTGTTCCAACTAACAATAGAAAGTATCACATTAGGGAAATCTATTGCCTCATCTGTGGAATCTATCCTGAAATTAAAAAATGATTGGTTGCTTTCTGAATCAAATAATGAAACCTAAACTTGCAAATTTTTGTGATACAGGAGAAATGCATTGAAGGAACTCATCTATAAAACTGAGGAAATAGGTTTAAATCATCTCCTAAGTGGATTTTTAATTTTGGAAGTGAAGCCTGGTGTTTTCAGAATTCCCCTAGATCTACTTCTTACAATAGATTGTGAGTTTTGATATGCATATTATTGCATTGTTTAAGAAGGATGCAAAGAACAAATAGATACCTGATATTACTTGAAACTTTATACTGCTATTGAGATTTGTGAGCCAATAAAATTCATGGACTAAGATGGGATTTTAAAGTTTTTTTCCACTATATTGTCTAGTTCTATTAGCTCAGTCCCAAGAGAAGTATTTAGGAATCTCACCTTGCCACATTGTGGGATCCAAAAAGCACAATTCAGCTTGAAGATGGACTTTGCAGAGGAAATGGGTTGAATGTAGAAGGTTTACTAATCTGAAAGAATTAATGACAAATGAAATTATGGGGGGGAGAAATGGTTTAGTTTTAAACTATAGAGACACTTGTGATTACAGGTTGAATTTCCAAAATGGTGTTGAATTTTTCTGACAAGTTAAAGGAAGGAATACAAAGATATTTTCATGGCTGAAGAAAGGAACATTGAAAAAAATTACAGCATATGCTTGTAGATAAGTAACTAGGTGTGAACTTACAGAGGAGTAATTAATGGTTCTTAACTTGTCCTGCTGTAAATTATTTATATGTCTACACTAACAAGTGTTTCTCTTTTGTTTACTTGTTTTCCATCAAGGACTGCTTTATGTAATTGCTCAGAATATATAAATACTTCTACAGAAAGAAATTACTGAGGGTTGCAGTGTGAGATAGTTAAGTGTCTGGCACAGAAACTTCTGTTCATATCAGACCATCCCCCATGGTCCTTGCCTACTCTGCTGTAGTGATATTACATTTCTTCTGAATAACTACTGGTAAAATAGCTGAGATGAAACTATCATGAAAAATGTGTTAGTGAATTTGGGAGGCTAGAAACAACCTCCAGATGATACAATGTTGTTTCAAAAGCACTAATGCTCTTTATATTTCCCATTGATTTTTCTTTAAATAACAGGAGTAAGCCTGAGGATGTCAGAAGACTTCATATCTGATTGATTTAAAAACCAAAAAAAACTTAGAGATATATTTTCCTCATGTAATTTTTTGCAATTGTTTTACCTTGTCATAATGCATATGCTATCATTTAAATGTTATTAAGAGGGTTAAATGAGCCATTAAGCATCTTCCTTTATTGGGTTGCTGTTGGATTGCACACATGCACACATGCACACATGCACACATAACGCTAATAGCACCTCACTATATTTACTTTAAGGAAAATATTATCAGGAAATATTATTAATGTGACTTAATAACAGAGAAAAGATGTTACAAGTGCCGTATCAAATTTCTCATGAGAATAATAATTTCCTTATACAAAAACCAAGTCTTTTTTCTCTTCTTCTTCAAAGTGTCTCACTTTAAAAAACAGAGCTGATAGAACTCATCATTGATCCATCCAGGCTTCTGCAGCTATCTGTGCTTCTTAATATTCACATAGCTCATACACTTGCTTTGGGGTAAAATTCCTGTTTTAAGTACTGCAGGATGTTTAATTTTATGACTGAAACCTTATAGTAATCTATTACCATACAGGAAAAAATTGACATACTTGTGCTACTTATATGTTTATATTTTATGTGTGCTTTTCTCATAAGCGATGGTATTTTACAGTGTCATGTGACTTGAAAATATACTGTACAGATCAAAGCAGATTTTGCAGCACATATGAAAGAAATACAGCAAATAAAATATACAGGGGCTTTTATTTAATTTTTTTATAATAAGTGTTTCTGCATTACTTCCTCTCATACATACAGTGCTGGAGTATCATTCATACAACTACTATTCTTTAGTAATTATGTTTCCAGGGGGAGGTTTCTGGGCCATACTTCAGCAAAGTTTTTCAGATTATTTTTTAAACTAATGCCAAATGGCAACTGTTCCTGTATGGAATCCAGAGTGCCCTAAATGTGAAGGTCCATAATACAAAAAAAAAACCCCAGAAAACCAAAACAAAAACAAAAACAAAAAAAAAAATTAACAATTATGCAAGGAAGGTGTCCAAAGTAAGAGAAGACTTGGAAGCAGAAATAAAGAATAGGAACTATATGGTAATATGCAAGTATTTTAAAAATTTAGCAACTAGACAGATTTTTATTCACTTGATAGTAGTAAGTAAAGCATTGTCTGGTTAACTGTATTCTATAAACTTGAAGCCAAGAAGCAGGAATTTGAAATTACAATAGCTGCAAGTAAATTCACAAATCAGGAATTAATCTGGTTGCATATGGTTACATATGGTTGCATATAAAGAGAAGAATTTGAAGCAGTGACATGGAAGATTTGGGAGTGTTCATAAGGTACTTTTTTCTATGTTTGGAATGAAAATGTGTTTGCAATGAAACCTGTGTCATAGGAAGTACCTGAGGCAGTTATTTACACTAAAATAAAACCTTATTTGGTAAAAAAAAAAACAAAAAAAAAAACAACAAACAAAAACCATGCCTTTGAACCTTCAGGAGCTAGATAAGGAACTCTCTTAATCAAAGAAGGGCTCAAAACAACTATTTGGGGAAGGGCTGAAGGGCATCTCTTGGTCTCTCACACCCTTTGAAACAGTGAGGGGTTCAGGATGTGCTGAATCATGGTGACACCACTATAGACTGGCTCAAGCTAAACAGACTCTTGAATAATTTTTAAACTCCTTCCTAGGAAGATTCGTTATGTAAACAGTATGGTTTCCAAATTATGACCAAGGTATAACTTTGCTCTTAAAACCAAAACCACCTGAAATGACAAGACAAGTGGTAGTACTGATGGTTCAGATCTGAAGCTAGGAGAAAATGGGACCAAGATTTGAATGACTAATCACCTCATCTTTTCAATTACAATGTTAACAAAGGTTTACATATTCTTTATCCTTGCTCCTGGTTTATAAATAACAGGATGTATATTTTACTTCTAAATCAGAATTTTTTCTAGTTTAGCAGTAACAGTAGTAGTAATTTTGGAGCTCTGCCTGCATCCAAACATGTCCAATTTTAGCATATGCTCTGAGGCCCAAGATCCACTTTTTTTTTTTTTTTTTCAGTTGCCTATATCAGATCACAATATTTAGCCTACTTGTCATCTTAATCAGTTGTAACAGATAACACCAGCATTTACGGCTCTACTTCCTAAATGCCATGGATTATACATCTCATGAAAATACAGTCTGGGAGCTCAAGATCACTGGGATTTAGATCCAGATTCCAGCACTGGAATTAGACTTAATGCAGAACAATAAATCTGAAAAGTTATTCAGCTCCTCAAAGATGTGTGTCTATCTTAGGCAGAGTGAAACATATCTTCAGGCTCTGTATTAATGACAGTGGGAGAGTAGCCACCTAGATCACATCTAGACGTGGCCATGGGTGGCTTCAGTGGGCAGGTGTGTGAATCTTGAGCTGCTACAATCCAGGCAGCATGTTCTTGTATAAGGAATAGTCATTTCAGGCTTCTTGAGTTGCCTTAAGAGCCTCAGAGAGAACTGCACAAATTGGAGGTATGAAGAAAGAAAGGGAGACCTGCCCTTTTCTGCACTCCATAGCACCTGTTTAGCTGACTGAATCCTGCTCTTTGTGTTCAAAATAATGTTTTAGCTCACATGGCTGTCTTGTATCTCTGTTCTGTCCGGCTGCCTTTCAAGGAGTGCTACAAATCACAGTGGGGTGATATCATTGCATCTAGGTTTAGCCATATCCTCAAAAACATCCTTGTATCTATTCAGAAACCAACTGCCCTGAGCAACCTTATCTAAGTTAGTGGTTGCCTCAGCAAGAGCAGATGATCTGATGGAGACCTTCCCAACATGTAGGACTTACATCTGGAATGCCTACCCTGGGGGAACTCTGGGACAAATCTGACAAATGTAGGCACCAACCCTAGCATGAGGTGATTCACACTCCATATGCACTTATTCTTGCCAATGACCTTAAAGAGAGTTTATAGTGACAGATGTAGACACCTGCACAAAAGATTTAAATAGCTGATCAGGTAAATCCCTTTCTCAATAATTCTGAGATCTCTGTCTTCTGAAATTATTCTACCTTCACCAATAAGACAGTAAAGCCCATTGTGGTCACATTACACTTCTTTCCCTCAGAAATAAAGTTTAACAATATAATGGGGTAGCAAAGTTTAAGAAAATAGTGACAGGGAGCACATTTAATTGTTAGTGAGATGACAGGTTTTTTCCCAACTTTTATCCCCTCTTGCTGTGTGAGCATAGGCAAGGCACTATGTGTGCCTCAGTTTATTCAAATGTAAAATGGTTATAATTAATATTCAGCATAATTAATGATTAAGTGCCTTGAGAACATGTGATGAAACAAACTCTAGAAGAGCAGAGTATTTTTGCTTCAACCTCTTTAAAACTGTATCCCCTTGCCACATATTTTCAAAAAGTCTACAACTCCTTACTAGAGCTAAATGACTAATTCAAATGAATAATTTATCTGAAGAATTTTGCTTTGTTTTCTCTTTGCAAATTGTTCTCAAATAGACTGCAAAATTCTTGGGCTTATTAGTTATTGCCAAATTATGCACAGATCTCTTCAGTGACTAATTTTATGTCTGAAGCTCATTGAATTTTTTTCCTGAAAATGTTAGCAATTTGCTGTTTGTACTGTGCTGGTAGTTCTTTCCTATTATTGAAAACCATATGTAATTAATCAATGCAGTTGTACCTATATGTAATGATATTTTATAAATAAATACATATATATGAAAAATTCTTGATTCATGGACCTTAAAGGTCAGAGAGCACCAGGAGACCACCTACTCAGAACATCTGTAGAATCAGTTTCCCCAGAATTGAGCCTAATAATTCGTGCTTGACTCAGAGTGGCAGACCCTTTTTAAGAGGATCTGCAAAAGATTATCGAGAAAAGGAAGCATATTTTCAATAGACTTAAATTCACTATATGGGGATTGATTCTTTCTTCTCCTTCTATCAGGAATCAAAGATGACTAGAAATTATTGGATTAAATTACATTCTCTGTTCATTCTTGATTGGGCAACTTCAAGAGGCAGAAGACAATGCACTGCTCTTGGTGTGTTTTTCCAATATTTAATTACACTGTCTGTTAGAAATGTTTCTTACTAATAGCATGACTTTGTCTCAAAGGCTTTAATTTCCCTTTGACGGTTCTTATTAATAACTCACACATCACAATCAAGTTACCTCTTGATCTTTTTCGTGAGCTAAACAGATCAAGTTTACTGTAAGCCTGTTCTAAAGCCCTCAAATAATAGTTTCTACTGAACACTCTTAAATTTGTTGACATGCTTTAATATTCTACTGTCAGTCTCAGCAGTGCCATTTATATAGCTAAAGTTCATGACATATTGATTAAGAACATCCATTTCCTGCCTGGAGATCAGGAGAAATATCATTGTGACTGATGTCAGACAAATGATGAATCACACACACTTTAAAAAAAGTTGCAGTCAAGCACACCCATAACACATGCACACAGAATTTCAATTTGAGTCAATGTAAATATTTCATTTGGCTGAAAATTCCATTTTCTTTTCCAGTATATATTTGTATCTACTCAATCTATTCAAAATTATTTTGTCAACATTTAAAAAGGAAAATAAATAAATATTTCATTTGTAAAATAAGTAAGTACAGAGATTCATTTTTTGTGTTTTTCAATTAAATGCAGGACCCAAATTTTGATTTGTTTCAGCTTCCACTTTTCAGTGATGCTGAAAATTATCTAAATAACTTTTATCTCTCTCTCTCTGCAACTTATGCCATTAACTGCATGAACTGTCATTGTTAGGACACAATATACAGTGAGACATTTTTCCCAACTAAGGTCTGGAACTGAAATTAATTCTACAAATAGTTAATTTTTATTGGAAGGAAAGCAAGCAAGAAATAAAGTAACCTATGGGAACCTGAACCAAAATTTGCCTTAAAATAAGAAAAAAACAATCCATCTGTGAGAGAAATATATTCATCATGTACACATCAGGAAAACTGATTTCAGGAAAGCCCTGTGGTCTCCTCCAGACCCCTGATATTCGACAGAAACACCCATGTTGGATTCACTAGAGTTGGATCAGGCTCTAAGCACAGGAATTTGCTGGCATCACGTAGCAGGTTATATGATGGACACTTTCCTTTACTTTGTGCCTTCACCATCTGTTCTGCCTTCTAATTAAAAATGCAAAATGAACATAATTAAATATTGGCATCACAAAAATAAGCTAGAAGTTTTTTCAATGCATATGCATGTTCTTTATTAAATGCAACAAGCATCTGTTTTGTTTTCTTATGTTTCAAGACACAGATAGAGGGAAATTGGTTATTCCTGACAGAAAGGATATTTTTCATTAGTAAATTGGAATGAAATAGAAGAGGTAACACTTTACAACAGTTGGTAAACAGCAGTTTCTGTAAACAGAGATTCAGGTCCGAGTTCTTTTCTAAAGAAGCACAAGAGGAACAGGAAAAAAGAGGAAGGAAAGCCATTACTAAACATTGTTCTAACTGACTATGAAGTCAAGCTCTTGGTCCAGGTTCTACCAGAGCTGTGAAATTCAGGTATAAGTAACAACTTTTGAGTAGGCATCAAGACTTGTGCCAGTTCCTGCTGAACCAAGCTAGTGTCCACCTTCCATAACAGTGGACACCTTGTGCTTAATCCTTGTAAAGGGTTGCTAATTAAGTGTCTTGGTACTTTACAATACCTAGGTGGGATGTAATGAAGGATAACCATTCCTAGTTTTCAGATCAAGATGAGCAACTCAAAACCATTATGGCCTGTATGTGCCACACATTGAAAACACGAGTGGTCAGGAAGGTCAATGGCAACCTGGCTTGTATCAGCAAGAGTGTGGCCACCAGGATCAGGGCATTGACTATGCCTAGTGCTTGTCACTGGTGAGGCCACATTTTGAATGCTGTGTTCAGTTCTGGGCCCCACATACATGAAAGAAACTGAGGCACTGGGTCTGGTCCTGATGAGGGCAGTGGAGCTGGTGAAGGTCTGGAGCACAAGTCTGATGAGGAGCAGCTGAGGACAGCGGGTTTATTTAGCCTGGAGAAAAGGAGGCTTAGGGGAGACCTCAATGCTGTACAACTACTTGAAAGACAATGCTAGTCAGGTGGGTCTCAGTCTCTTCTCCCAGAGACAAGATGAGAGGAAATAGCTTTAAGTTGAGGACATGGTTTAATAGTGAACATGGTGGTGGTGCTAGGCTGGCTTTTGGACTTGATAAACTTCAAGGTCTTTTTCAACCTCTGTGGTTCTATGATTCTCTGATTCTTTGAGATATCTATATCAGGAAATAAAAAGAGAGAGAGGGATTCACCTCTGGGCTTGAGGACATATGGCACACAGTGGATGTGTCCTCGCCACCCAGGATCAACCTCCTCCAGAGATGCATTCGTCCTATATTTCTTCAAGGTTCCATTGTCTCAACCCATGATACATATTTTGGGGTGATTAGTTATTACTAATTATTAGTTTTAACTACTTTTAGTTATAGTCATTACTAATTATTAGTTCAGAGTGCATGAAATAAAGAAGCACTGTGCTCCAGCCAAACAGATCAATACTTTTGTAGCTTTAAACTGAGAGCATGTAGAGTGTCTTAGCAGCCAGAAAGCATGTAACAAATTCCTCTGAAAGAGTGTTGGGGTGTTTTAACTAGAAGGCAAACTTGATTCCAGCCTGTCCTACCTGCTTTTCAGAGCAAGGTGTCCTCCAAAGTGTTCCTGGTTCTAGTGTCAGAGAGCTGAGGAAGCTGGCCCAAAAAGCCAGGTGATGTGCCCTGGGGGCTCAGTGGGTTGCACACAGCTGAGTAGCAATGCTCACTGAGACCAGACCCACAGGAGAAGTCAGTTGCTATAGCACTTGCCCTGCAATAATAGTCAGGCCTTTGGTCACTTGACTAATTCAGAGTCCTGGATGAGGTTTATAGAGTTCCTGTAGAGGCTCCAGGAAGACTGAGGTACACCTAACTAGGATCTGCAAAATGCCCCCTGACAAGGACTCCCTGTCTTATTTAGTAGTGTAGCTAGGGAGAGAAGTTTGCTTTAAATAAACTGCACTCTGAATGTTAATTTCTGAAATCCAGGCTTCATTTTGAATTCCCAGACATTAATTCTTTCCATTAGTAGTATGCTGAAACTACTCCTTCACCACTTATTTCGTAGTAAGAATTTACTGGATCATAGACTAGAATTGGAGTGTCCCAGTTTCCAGGCTGTGGAACAACCTGGTCAGAAGCTGCTCAATATAAAGATATAAAATCCACAAGAGTGAGCTGACTAAAGCATCTTATCTGTGAATCAAGGCTTAGGGTCACCCTTGACTAGACAAGCACTCCTACACTTTAGTTCAGGGCTCAAAACACCAAGCAGCTGGGTAACACTACTGCAGCCCATGGCTGTTGCAGTGCTCAGGGCTGACAACACTCACTCAGCCTGGACTGGCATGAAAAACCCAGGAAAAGAGCCTGGTGTTTATGAGCCTGTGGGACTCAAGATAAATTGGAGGAGATTATCAATGTGGAACTTACTCTTTGAGAGGCAGGGCAGTGTACCCTTTGTAATTCTAGTTTGGTATTGTCTTCACTGTTCCTTCACCTGTATCAGCAAGGTCTTGCTGGAGCTGAACTGGATGACTTCTCAGTGAGTCCAAAACCAGGTCATTAGGCTCTCTCAGCTTGGTTTTCTATGCCCTAACTTCAACTCTAAAAACTGGGTGTGTAGTCCAATTTTGTCATTTGGGCTCCCTCTAGAGCCAACTGAGGAAGACAGATGCTCTACCACACTTTTCCAGTCACAGTTGAAGTGTTGAAGACAAATAGTGTGACTTACTCAACAAGTACAGAGGGAATCTTGCTCATTAGCTCAGTCTAATGCCTAAAATTAGGAGAGAGGAAAACTACTCATATGGGTTTTCCTAATGAAAACTGAGGAATGTTACAAGTCAGTTTGATAATTTAAGTTTTCATCTAAAATACAACTCAATATCTGTGGCTACTGGTGTATTAAATGCTAAACCAAGCAGTATAAGATATTTTTGTGAATTTTCTGCTGCTATTAAATCAGTGGTGAATTGAGTGTATAAACCAGTCCCTATGTACAAATGAATGGCATTTATCTTTTCCTTGATGATCTGTTGAAAATTTATAGTGACTGTTATACTGCTGCAACTCTGTTGCAGGTTAGATCAGCTGCTAAATGTCTAATTTAAGTATTCCATTAAAAAATAAAGTAAACAAGGCCTATTTTCAGAATGATTATTTGTCTATAAATGAAAGTTATAACAGAGGACAGGTATAAATTGCTCATATCTCCCTGACAAGTTTTTTCTTGGAAAAAGGAAAGAAAATTTCTTCCACATCTGCTGACCAGAGCCTATGGAAGCCCCATAGAAAGACTAAGTAATATTATTTCAGAAAGTTCATGTGGCTTAGGCATATCTGGTAGAGAGGGAGAGTAATAGAGATATGAAGGGTACATTTCTAGGAGGTGTGAGATGCAAAATTCATATTCAAGACACTACATACTGTAATAATGTTCAAAATCACTGTCCCCATTTCAGACACTTCAAAAATTTTTCACTCTATGCCCTTCAGTTCTGTTTTATAAACACAGTTTGTCTTGGGGAGGATAACAGAAGCTTGGTACTGTACCTCACACAGTGTGAGGAGGAAAGAGTTTGTTTTTCCTTGAGTCCTGTTGAAGTGTTAATTTAAAGAAGTAATAATGTAAATCTTATTTCAAACATTCTTTCCCCCTGGCAGACTTCTATATTAAGACATTGGGGTAATTGACCAATGTTACTGTAGCTCAGCAGGCATTATTTTCTTTTGGTAAAAGGATACCATAGTAAATTTCAATGAGAAGGAGCAAAAAAAAATGAACAGACTTAAATAAGACTTGAATATGAAAGGAAAATATAAACCAGATGGGAGTGATGGAGACAGGTTTTCATATCTTTCTTTTCTTTTAAGATCAGTTTAAAAGTTTCCCTTCACTGCATTGGCTTTCTGCCGCTGAGTAACATGAGGCAACATATTTGTTCAGCAGCAGCAGCTGGGAGCGATTGACTGGCTGCAGAATGCTGGCCAGCCAAACAGGGATGGATGTGTGTCCAACTCAGCTCAATGGGAACATTCCTGCTGCTGCTGTGGGTGCTGGAGCAGGTGCTGGAGGGGAAGGGTCTGGTCTGCCTGACACTGCTGGCAAAGTCTTTGGTGAGACCAACCTCTCTTTGGGTCCTGAGGGCAAATCGGGCAACTCCACCTCCAGTCTTTTTGAGGAAGGAGACTTCATGCTGCTCCTGTGCATCATATGTCTCTCTGACCATTAACAGGTTTAGAAGCTGCAAGCTAAGTAACTGTGGGGCCTGGTTGTGACAGTGCTGGACACTTCGTCCCTCTTGCACCCTAACAGAGAGGAATTTTCATTTCCCTCCCTGCTCCTCCTAATTAAGCCATAGCAGCCATGGTGGCTCTGGGGCTCTTTCTTCAAGTCATTGTTTCCCACTATGGTTTTACTGACACATGAAAAAAGCTCAGGGGCAGGAGGCACATGGTGTTTTCTACTGAAGCCTGAGCTTTAAAGCTGGGACTCAGACTGCTTCACTCCACTGCTGACAATTTAGCAAATGGTCCATGTTATGCCGCTTTGATCTTGTGAAAGTTTTCAAAAATTTCATCCTTGAAGAAAGCTACAGGCCCAACAGATCCCCCAGTTCATTAGCAATCCTTTAGCGGTTCCCAACAATTAGAGCTGTCAGCCAGTCGAACTCCGTTCGCAGGCCGTGCATTCAAAATCCCTGACTAATGACTTGGTAAAAAGACTTGACAGTGTGTTGCAATTTGTTATAATTGAATCTAAGCTGCATCAGCTGTTTGAGGGGCTGAAATGTTTTCAAACATTACATTGATTTAAATTAATGCCACAAAAATATTCAGAAATCGTGTCTGTCAGATTCAGTGCTAATAATCATGTTCTCTTCAGATACGAAGAAGACATTTCATCACCATTTGAAAGCATTGTCAGGCAGGCAGTTTAAATTCCCCCTCCTCTTCCCCCTTAGCTGAAAAATAAGTTGATAATCATTATACTCATGAAAGAAAAGTGCTTGGTGGCTGGAATGGGACAGGGTGGAAGGGAGATGTCTCCTGAACTCTGGCACCTTTTGGAAAAAAATTTGAAAAGACCATTACAAGTGGTAATTTTCACTGACTACATTTCAATATAAAAAATAAAAAATAAAATCCAAAAAATTAAAATCAATTCTGCAGCAACTGTTGGAGAAAGTTCAAAAATAATCACATTTTCTAACTCATTCTCTGCCTTTATTTTAACTGTGGACACATAAACTGAACAGTGGGACATTTGGCAAGCAGACTTCCAGCACAAGCTCTCTGGTTAAAACTTACATCTGTTTTCAGAATACCTTTCTCTCAAAAGCAGTGGGATGACATGAGATATCAAGGCAGCTTTACTTTCCAAATAAATTGTTTGCTCTGTTTTTTTAATCCTCTGTTAGTACTGGAAAGCTTTCCATTCAAATTAAGAGAGGCTCAGACTGTAAGCACTAAACCTGAATTTTCCTACTTTAAATGCTCTAGGGTCTAAAAATGGAATTTAAAGTCATTATTCCATTTGTATGAGCACTATTTAAAAGCCAGATCCAGACAGATCTTGTGACTTTGTCCATCCAGAAAGTCAAGACAGTTTGGATTCTGTGTTTTTTCTCTCTTGAAGTACAGAACACCCTGAGTGTACAAAATAATGAGTTAAGGTCTAGTAGGTACAGAAATTTCAGTAGTGACAAAAAAGGTCACTGAAGGAGCACATTTCTCTGTAATATGCCTATGCAAACTAGGCTGAGCTGAGACACTACAGGTTTTAGTTATCACATTATTTTCCCTAATAGGCAAAAAATCTATTGACAAATCCTACCATTGAAAGAACAAATGAACTTTTCTGACCTCAGAAACTGATTGCAGCCTTCTGTTAACACCAGTTTTACAGCTATGTGGTTCTGAAAGTCACAGAGTTCACCTGGCCAGGAGTGGATATCTACTGCATACATACCAACTCTGAGCTGATCCATGGACACACTTGATGGGAGCAGCTGATAAAAGTCTTGGCTTGAACTGTAGGAAGCTAAGATAACCTCCGTTCCTGATAAGGAATTAGATGTTCTTAGAAAACTGGCTGATTACAAAGTCAGGCAAGGAAAGAAGCAAACAGCACCCACTCTGAATCTCTTCACACTGATAAACCCTTTGGAAGTCCCATTTCTTCTTTTTGAAGATCATATACTTTTCCTAACCAGTGTATTATGAATAGTCCTAAATATTAGTTACTACACTTGTCTCTGTATTTGCAATTAATATTATGGTTTGGATTTTTAATAGATTGCTAAGAAAGTCTCATTAAAGTCTTTAGTGCCAATGGAAAAATCCTCTGATTTAGTATATAAGTACGTCTGTGTTATGTTAGAGGTAATTAATCCTTTTCTGCTCCTTTCAAAGTTTTGCACATTTAGACTTCTGTATTAGCTAGATAGTTTGTGGGCAGCTAGAAATATACTGGTTAGTCTTTTGTTCTTGCTGGTTTCACAAAAGACTGTGGCTCATAAAACTCCTTATACAAAAAGGCTTTTATGCAATATCTGATTATTTAAAAATGTCAGTGGACAGCTTTGAGTTCTTATGCTTCATCCTTCCCAGATTTTACAAAGATGTGTGTTGCTGGAATCATGGTTATCATTAAATAAATCACAGAAGACTATTCCACTAACACATCCTATATTCATTTAACTTATTCATTTTCTTTAACTATTATGGATCTGATTCTACTAGGCAGGTATAATTTCAGGAATGCTGATGTATGGCCTATATTGAGTGCTTCAGGGTGGATTTATTTCAATAACCTGATCTATTGAACCCAGTCATCTAGGCTCCTCCTGTAGTCTCAGGAACATGAGAAGCATCTCCAGACAGTGATTTAGCTCAGTACCTGTCTTACACAACCATCTCCAGATGCTGCTCCTGCCATGGGCATGTTGTTCATCCAGATGCTTTGCAAGGTCAGAGAACACTGCAGCTTTCAGATACTAATAGAGAGAAAATTCCACAGGTGAAATCCATGAAACTTTGCCTGTCTCAAGTTGATCTTCTGTATTTACATACTGTAAGCTTGTGAAGAGTTGCCATGGTCCATAACAACACCTTAACTCCTTTTTGTGGTGCCCTAGCCCTTGGCATGGGCTTTCAAACTAGTTAACCTTTAAGGTCCCTTCCAACACAAATCATTCCATATCTATCTTTAGTCCATTTAAAGTCACAATATTGAGCCATCCCCCAAAGTTGATATTGCAAGAAAAAAAAATTTCCTGGACATATAGAACCTCCACAAGATTCTTCAACCCCTGTTTGAGCATTTTAGTTATGAGTTCTTAACAACTTCTGCTGAAGTCAGAGGGAACAGCTTCATATATGCTTACCAGTAAAATTTGAATTTAGATGCAACAATGTGAATTGGCAGCTTGATATTATGTGCTATTTGATAAATGTATAGAAGGTGAGATTTCTTCTTTTATGAAGTCATACCTTATCTGCTGTATGTCATACAAGTTTCTTGCTGCAGTCCCCATATCATCATTGAATCCCTGCTGTGAATTGCTACCTTGCAATTATTTCTAACGTGCTTTCGTATTTTGTATTTTGCTTTATTCTGTGAGAAGTTTGTCTTCTCAAAAGTGGAGTTTTGCTTCTTCTTTCATCACAATCAAAACATGCAAAGTAAGGCAAAAGCTGTTTCAGAAAGGTGGGAAGGAGGGAATGTTAATTATCTGAAGGTGTTATATCTACAAAAAGAGCCAAGTCACAAAAGGGTTATCCATTTAACCTAAATAGCCAAGTCAAACAAGACACAATTGGGGTTAATTTAGCTTTCCAGGCTTTCATAAACTCATACTTGGGAGGTCGAGGGAGGGAAGTCAATTAGCCCCAATTGTGTCTTGTTTAACTTGGCTGGGTGAATCACTAGCCCCTTTGTAAGTTGGCTCTCTTTGTAGCAATCACACCTTTTGTATGACCATACAGTTTTCTAACTCGCTTTTTTTATTGATGTCAAATATTTTTTATCAGATATCACAGTTTCTTGGGGGCAGTGGTCTGATAGCAGCATAATTAAATAGCAAGAATGCATTCACCCACTTCAGTGCTCATATAAAGCAAATAAGTATGGATAGAACTTTGTATGAAATCACATACTCAACAGGCTTTGTATTCACAGATTCCTGAAACAAAGCCAAGTGCATAATCCACAGGGCTGTACAAACCAGTCAGTGAAAACTGGCTGGAATGCCCATGTGTTGAATTAGACACCAAAAGAAACATCAACACTCACATAAATGGGACAAAAACAACACAGAGAAAAGCCTACTTAAGTTTTTAAAATAAGCCACTTACTTGGAAAAACATATTGTGCTGCTTTTAGAGCTCTTGATGGAGCATCTTCTTGAATGCTACTACTGAAAGTTGTTAGATTTATTTATTTTTTCTTTTCTATTCTACAAACTGCCGAATTTAGATGTAGTAACTGTTTCCACATAAAGCAATAATCTGTACCTGCTGACTGGGAGCTGAGTTATGGCCTTTGTAAGCAAGATGCTAATAGTGAGTAGAAAAAAAAACTTCCATTACTATGTCATCAAGCAATAATCCTTCCCTTCTGAAACAGAGTGGAAATATGGCCTAGACACACAGTCTGCAATGATTCCCTGTCAATTTTTGTCATTGCAGAACATGTGTATTCCAGGAATTGCCACTGCACTGGCATTCATCCATCATCTACCACCCACATGAAGGCTTCCAGTTCCCTGTATATGTCATATACATGCAAGCTACTAAGATTACTTTAACACAGTATTTGTGTCCCAGTAGGGTGCTGCAAATACTTCAGCACAGAAATCAGTGAATTGACAAATAATATTTGAATAAGTAACAGACGTGTAGAGTCCAGATATTGAGTGTTTAGAAGTTATTTTAAATAATAGTGTATCTGATATCATGTGAGTTTTCATTAATTTCATTCAGATGCTACCTAGATATGAGAGTTTAGCAAGAGCCTTTCTTAAATATTTCAGTTCTAGAATTATCGTATTTCCTTGCAGTGTTGCCGTGTAATGTCGCATTTCTTTCTCTGCATGTTATTAGGAATGTTCTTCAGGTGTGCCTAGAAATTATCAAAGTATTTGAACTGTTTATTCTCCACTAGTGTGTATATTAATTATCTTTAATCACAAAGATTTTTGGCACTTTCTGGATAACAGGAATAATTCAGTATGAGCTCTGTCTCATACTTGGTGTGTAATATCTGCATTATCTGACGGAAACAAGTAATTAATTAAGTAAAGTATAAAGAAGCCAGATAAATTCAAAAGGTTTTCCTTCATTTCAAAATGCCTGTTTGAAAACATTTGATTCTAGAGACATTTATAGGTGTGTAGATAGTTGCATACACACACTTACGTTCCATGTGAGCTCACAGCCTTGTAATGTATAGTGCAGTACTTGCTTTGTTTGTGTTGCATCCACACTGAGCTGAGGGATTTTATTTTCCTCACTTTTAAATTATCTTCCCATGTTTCTGTGGTTTCACCTTCCTAAACCTTAGTTGCACACAAACAGGTTTCAATAATACTATTATTTTGATATATATTATCAAGCATTTGGCATTTGCATTTTTTGTAGCATGAGACAGAAGAGACTAAGGTAAAATCTCTGATTAGATATCATAGGACAAAGCAGCTGTCATAGGATGTGCTCATTTAAATTACGAATTTTTTGTCTTAAACTTATGTTACAGTGATATTTGACCAGACTCTTTGGGGTCATTTATCATCATCCATTCTTATTATTTCAATAGATTCCATCACCTCTTTGATCTCATTTGGTATTTTGTGCTGATCCGGAGGCCGGTAGCATAAGACCACTAGTGTATTTTTACAACTTAGTGAGACTCAACATACCTAAAATAAGTGCCAAAATGGCATTTGATCATGTCACTACCACCCTCAGCAAAGCAGCCACAACAGAGTCAGAGAGGCTTTTTCTCGTTATTACACTCCAGAGGATCTCTGCCTGCCAATAAGCAAAAAGGTGATTGTGAGTTCACATGCCTACAATGGCTGTAGTTTTGACTATTTAGCAAGCTCCAAAAGCCTTAGATACTTTGAAGTCCCTTTCTTTCATTACAGCCAAGGTCAAATAAGTGTTGTGGAACATAAATTCCCTGACCAAATATGATATGGTTTTCCTTGGGAATATAGTTTCATGTTACAGCAGTTGAACTGAGGTGTACAGTGCTAAATGGCTTATAATGCTTGTCATTAAAAAGACAAAAAAAAAAAAAAAAAAAAAAAAAAAAAAAGAAAGGAAGAATTTATCTAAAATTTTATAATAGTTGAACCAAAGCAAATTTGTTTCCAAATGATCAGTAAAATAGAATTGAGGCTTATGTAGAAAGACAATAAAGTCATTTATCTTTGTCATAGAAAATAAAGATGGTAGAAATCACTCTGAAAATCATAGAATCGCAGTGTGGTTTGTGTTGGAAGGGACCTTAAATTCCAACTAAATTCCAACCAATTCCAATTCCAATTCCAACCCCTCTGCCCTCTAACCCTGCCATGGAGAGGGATGCCACCCACTAGAATGTAATACTCTCTCAGTTTTCTGAATTTGTTCACCAAAATCATGTTCCATTATGGAAAAGATAAAATTCATTACAGAGGCAATGATTTCGTTGTTTCCAGGGGTTTTGTAACCTTCTCTGTTTGTCTCCTGACACTCTGAAATCCTGCTCAAGCTTTCTGCACTCTTTCTTAGCCTGCTCAGATGGCAACTTGGGAAGTCTCTTAGTACTTTGCATTAGATCAACCATATTGTAGAAAGGCCTTTTATTAAATGAACAACTGCTTTTAAAGGATTTCCATCATATGGGGAATCTTTGACGGCTCTTCAAAATTAATAAAAAAGCAACCAGATCTTTTAAAAAGTTACACTGCTCTAGGAAAATCAAGGATATTCAAGTAGTGTGGATGGGGTTGGCAAATAGGCTTAGGCTATTTTATAGGCTCAGGAGAATTTTAACCATGTGTGTAAATGCCTGGGGAAGGGAAGGGAAGGGAAGGGAAGGGAAGGGAAGGGAAGGGAAGGGAAGGGAAGGGAAGGGAAGGGAAGGGAAGGGAAGGGAAGGGAAGGGAAGGGAAGGGAAGGGAAGGGAAGGGAAGGGAAGGGAAGGGAAGGGAAGGGAAGGGAAGGGAAGGGAAGGGAAGGAGGAAGGGAAGGGAAGGGAAGGGAAGGGAAGGGAAGGGAAGGGAAGGGAAGGAGGAAGGGAAGGGAAGGGAAGGGAAGGAGGAAGGGAAGGGAAGGGAAGGGAAGGAAGGGAAGGGAAGGGAAGGGAAGGGAAGGGAAGGGAAGGGAAGGGTGCTAAAGAAGAAGAAACCAGCTTCCTCTCCAAGTGCTCACTGACAGGACGAAAGGCGAGGGTCACAAACAGAAGCATTGGAAATCCCAAACATAGGAAAGAAATCTGTTATGGTCAGGGTGGACAAAGAAAGGAACAGCTTGCCCACAGAGGTTGTGAAGTGTCTTGTCATTGCAGCTACTCAATTCCAGAGGGACACCATCCTGGGTAATCTGTTCTGGCTGACCCTTCCCTGAGCAGGTGTTGTGCTGGTCCATCCCCAAAGGTGCCTTTGAACCTCAACCATTGCATGAATATCAACATAGGTGTGACCAGTATATCTTTTAGGTAAAACAAGAAGCAAAAGATGCCATTAAAAAGCAGAGCAAGTAGCAGTTGCTTCAAGAGAAAAAGATCCATTGTGAAAAAGCAACAGAGTTAGGAAAGAATTTACTGTGTATGTGTGATATAACTCACTGTAGTTGGAAGGAGATCACCATCAGTTCAGTGGGTCAGTAGAAGGCAATGTGAATTCAATAAATTTATGTAAATTCAATAAAATATGAATATGTGAAAATATGAATTCAATATATTAATTTTTTAGGAATATATAGAGCATGAAATGACAAAAAAAACCCCTTTCTTCCAAAACACAGGTACATAGATATGTTGTGATGCAGAAGAAAAGCACCAGATAGTCCTGGTAATCTTTATTTTCCAAAAAACTCAGCCTCTACATTCAAGATTTGCCACCAATACTTAACTTATTACCTTGAAGTCTCCTTCTATCTTTGAACTCCTTTAATTTTCAACCAGTCATTTTGTTCTTGAAAGCCATCCACAGGCAGGGACTAGCTGCCAGCTCCTCAATGGTCCATTAAGGTAACAAAGGTCTTTTGGCAGCACTGCTGTTGATGGACACAGGTGGTTATGGAAACTGCTCTGGCTGGTGGAGAGGTGCAGTTCTCACTGAAGAGCAGATTAGCTCTGTGTGTGGCACCTTTCAAGGAAACCCTTCCCTTTTAATCAACCATTCCTATTAGTGTGGAAGGCAATGAATAAGGAGAAAGGGAGTTACTGGAATTCCTTGTCCATATGTGTCCCACTTCTGTTGAGTGTGCACCAGAAATTGAATACCTTAGCCACAGGGGTTTAATAGGTTTCACCTGTACCCACAATCTGAACTACAAAGATGAAAAGGGAGCAAAACATACAATCTCTTTCCTGTTATTACAAATTTTGTACCTGGCAAAGCCCACAATGTGACATTGCTTTGCAGCAGCCATCTGCAGCTACTCTCTTCTCTCAAAAATATTAAAAGTCATGATGAGGATGGAAACTGCTTCTGTGTAGCCTTGCCCGCATTTTCCTTTAACAACAGGACTTTGAGCAAACGTCACAGAGCCTGTGCACAGACTCACATGCTGATGTGCAAATGTCCATGAGTGTAAATTCCTGGCAGAGCCTCTGGCCAGCTTCTGTCCTATATCAGATAGCTGTTTCCTGAATTGGCCTTGAGGAACACTCATAGCAGGCAACATAAAAACAAATCATCCAAGAAGAAGAGGCAACATTTCCTCCATTTTAGTATTTATGTTTGTGACCATCCAGAAAGTAATACAGGCTGTTTGTATGGAACCCCCATGGGGTTAATTCATGGGGCGTTTTCAAAGATTTGCTATAATTGTTCTTGGGGCTGCTTCTCATTCCAGTGCAACTGGGATTGTAGTGGTGATTGCTTCTGCAGTAGACTTAAATATTTCCAAGAACTGTGCCTTTTTCTACCCAACAATTGTAATCTGTCATGCTCTGCCCTTGCTCTTTATATTTGTGCCATGACTACAGATGTCTTTCAAGCAAGACTATCAAGACATTTACATTCTAGTGAGCTCAGCTGGTGCTGAATGATGTTTGGCCTAGGCAGTGTCACCTTCTCTCAGCCAATCTGTGTGATTCAAAAGGCACAGCTCTTGTGTAAAGGGGAAAAAACCTTCTCTCTGCTGGATGTTCAGGCATTCATCAAAAAATATCAGCTACTGAAATGTAATAATCACATGTTATAGGTACACCTCAGAATGGGCATTTCCTCTTCCATCACTGCTGCTACCTCACTGTGGCAGTGTGAAGAACAGGCAAGTCTTTTTGATATATGAAGTCTTAATCATTTATTCAGAAAGTATATCCTGATCAGTGTTTAAATGTGATAGGTTACAAAATGAAGACTCTTGCTGTTTAAATTGCATCCTTCAAGGCACAATGAATCTGCTAATCTCCCTGTGTAGTTACACTATGGCAGCTATCGCGATGGCATTTCTTCTTATCACAGTAATTTGATCCAAGCAGAAACCCTTGAAAGGTGATTTCCTCCATCTTTGTTTCCCTTTCATACTCCTGGAATCTTCTAGATTGAGAGGTTGCCAGCTACCCTTGTTCACTCACTTTCTAGTCAGCTTTTTTGTGTTTGTGTCACATGGCCCTAATTAATCTGGAAACTTTCATTCAGCTAGAAAAGCTAATCATAGATTCTCTTCTACTCAGTCGAGCTAAAATCTCAAACCCACAAACATGGTTGCTTACAATGTTCCAGAACCAATCATCAAGGATGCCAAATCTTCTGTGTTGTCTACATACAGGCTATAACATTATGGCAACCTCCTCAATTAACATTTTTAACAGAAACCTTCAAACATAAGATGCTTCTTCTACTTGAGGATTTCTAAGCCCTCAAAGTCCTAAAGTTGTGTTGGAATGAATGTATGTTGTCATACAGAGATCTCTTGGGATGCTTTACAATGGGGGCAAAAAGTCAAGCAGTTGATTTTTTAAAAATAGTAGAAAATTTGGAACTGTTTCTTCAACATGTTTTAAATTACTCCAAGTGATAATGCTAGAAATTGCAAAACTTAATCAGTTTTATTCTCATCAGACAGCCAAGCATGCCTTAAACTATGTTTTTTTCCTCCCAAAAGTCAGAGGTCTTCAATATTGGTCTGGAAAGAGATTGCAATTCCTGCATTGTCCCTGAAAGAAGGTGTTTTCTTGGCTTTCTTGGGCTACTTGTCCTGCTGACCTGTAAATGGGATGCATTTGCAGTAACAGGAACAGAAAGGTAAACACTTCCCTCATAGGAAGAGCAAGATGCTCAGATCAGCACTGGCAGGCTGGTAAAGACATAGCCAAAATTGTTTAGACAATTGGTGGGGATGGCTCAATCTAGGTTCTGGCCCTTACTTGTGATTACAGGAATTAAATAGCTGTGAGCTAGTGTGGGAAACAAAAGACATGGGTTTTTTTTCACAGATGGATAGATTTCACTTCACTTGACATTAGCTTAATAGAAATGAGGAAATAAATAAAATAGCATCATGTAGTATCTCTCTGGAAAATGACTGGTATCATCAGAGAGCAAATACTCATGGTAAATTCTTCAGATAGGTGGAATAAATCACCTGCTGAAAATGCTTATCTACTTCTACTGAATTTAGGGCAGAAGCCGAGATCATTGGTTTACTCTAGATGTTTAAATTTCAAATGGTTCAAAGTCAAAATTTTTATCAAGTCAATTCCAATTAAGTTTCAAGCTTTTCAGTGGAGAAGATTTCACCTTGCATTTCACTGCAATGTGTGCATGTACCTCAGCATAAAGCTTGTACATCTGTTGCAGTTCCATTGTGCATTGCCTTGTGACATACTTGGTGTATTATAGTTATTCTCTGCCTCATGTAAATCAAGGAAAAGCTAGTACAATAACATAAATATGGCTATGCAGAATTATACATTTTTGATGTCTTTCACATAAAAGTACTAGTATTTCCAGACACACATTAAAAGGGTTTTGTTTTTTTTTTTCTTCATAAAAAAGCTCAGGTTACTTTTATCTACATGAAGTTGTGAAAAAATACTGAATCCTTTACCACTATGTTTCATTTTAGAAAATGAAATATTCGTGGCTGCATGTGAATTACTTAAGTCAAATGGCAACAGCATTTGAAATAGAATGTTGTGCAGTTACAGGGACTTTCTTGGAAAGAGCACTGTTCTCTTAGCCTATAAAATTTTAGAATGTTTATATAATATTTTAAAAAAGGATATCTCTCACTTACAATGAATGTGTAAACAATTAATAATTAATAGATAAAAATGTATTTAGTAGCAATTAGTAATAACTCTGTTAGATAGAAATGGTGAATGTAGAAATGAAAAACTCATTGACTCCAGACCCCGTTGTCATGACATCAGTTACATCACAATCAGCATCTGCTCACAAACCCATGAAATTCCCCTGTAAGTTTAGGTTGTTGACTCCCTATATATCTACTGGGCATACTGTTCAGATACTCACTTCTGGCACTGTATTCACTGTACTCACTTTCTTTCACTGTATTGTTAAACAGTCACTGAAAGAAAAGGAATGTGGTTGATCTCAGGAAACTGGTTTGGAAATTGGGTCTTCAGTCACCCAAAGTTACACAGCTGATGTAATGAAGCAACCAACTCTGGAAGATATGACACCTCCTTCTAAACCAGACATATGTTAAGATCCTTAGATACCTCTCATGACTTCTTCACCCAGTTAGTACTGATTGTCAGATACATGAAGATGATGCCTGCAATGTCTTTTTTAGCAGCAGTATCTATTTTAGCGGCTGAAGTTCATCCTGTGTCATCCTGTCTAATGGACATGATCTGTGTCTTCTATCTTAAAGCAACAGACTTTTGCAAAAGCTCTTGTTGCCAGTCCCTATTTTCCTTGATCTCAGTACTAGTCCACTTACATTTCTAATTCTCTTGCTCTCCTGATCAGCTGGTTCTTCCAGTGTATTCCTCCAATATTCTTCTGTAATGAATATTACAGCCACCTTTATGCCATCTGCAGTTTAATTGAAGAACCTACTGATTCCTGTGCTGAAGTTATTACTGAAAATCCTAAGTACTAGATAATATTAGTCCCAAGATCAAATCTTTAGGATTCCTATTAGGAATCCTAATTCAAATCAATATCTGTCTCTTTTTTAGCTGAACTGTCTCTAATCTTTTGTTTATTCCTTTCTGTATCTTTGTCATTATTCTGTATCTGTCCCATCTTCCTCTCATAACTAACACCTTCTTATCATACCAGATATTTTATTGTTGTCCTAACAAAAAAAAAAAATTAATTCAGCAATGACAGCATTTTTTCTTAGTCTCCTACAGAGTAGACTATTTTTGCAGAGCTCATAGTTTCCTTAACTCAAGAATCACAAAGCAAATAGGCACAGATTATTAATGATAATAATAACAACATGCAGCTTTATTTAGTCTGCAGCCAAAACCTGAAATCTGTCTTTGAGGCATAAATCAATCAGAAACTTTATTCAGAGCTTCCAGCTTACCTGTGAGCCAAGTTGACATCCAGAAATGGAAAACAACAGTGTTGTCATTTTCTTCCTTGTCTTTCCTTCATTTTACAGATTCTTAGTTTTTATATTTTCAAAGAAGTATATCCAACAAAAATTTAGAACTCTACCCCCCTGTATTTTTTTTTCCTACAAAAATATTTGTAGGAAGAAATCATTGTCCCCATTTCTCAGGCAAATACTCAATGATTGGCATTATATTTTTGATTACAGGTAACTTTTTCACTAGTGTTCACTAATATAAATGTTATATTTTCCAATGTTTTCAAAGTACTTTGCCATATTTTAGATGTTTGTATGTGGTAAATCTTTTTATCCAAGCATAAAAAAAAATTGGAAGGGATTTCTTTGTTATAATAATACAGTGACAACTGGTAAAATCCTACATTTTTTGAAGGACATTTAATGATAGAATTTCCATTATTTTACAGAGAGTTACATTGGTCTAATAACCTTTAAATTTGCCAGTAATCTGTTTGGATGCTGACAGAAAATTTACCATCTTCCTATTTTTCACATCAGAAGATAGCAATACACTGATACAATATGAGGGAACCTTCTGTAATATTTGCAGTATTTATCATATAATCAAAACATGGCAGTGGAATCAGGAGAGTGGGGCTCAGCTGAAACTGAGCCATGGTCCCTCTCTCAGCAAATACAGTCACACAATGCAGATCTCTAAATCTGAGTGAGTCACCTTAAGAGTCCCTTCACAGGTGATGCAGAGAAACAGATAGTTCTACAGCATCATTCCTTTCCTTATAAATAAATGTATAAAATAGATTAAATGAGTCACACCTTAAAAATTCTCATTTCCTTCCCTGAATATGAAGGAGAACTGCAATAACTCACTCATCTACAGAAATGTAAAGCAAGGTGGAATAAATTGTAGCCTTAATATGTTTGCCCCCATCTGTGACATGAGCAACAGCATAAACACAATGACTGAATATTTCTGAGTCTTTATTCATTAATATTTATAAAGTACTTTAAGATCTTGGGATCAAAGCAGTAAAAAGAGGCAATCAGCACTACATGGCCAATCCACTCAAGTGTCAAAGTCCTATTTTATAAAGTATTGTATGTCTAGGTAGCCCTCCTTAAAAATCTTATGAATTAATTGAGAAGATATTTGGACAACAGAACTAGGTGTTTCTGTTCTAGCACACAAGAATAGTGCAGGAGCTTTCAGGGGCATCTTGCTACTCTTAAGTTTGTCATAACATCAGAAACATTATCCTCCACACATCCTACATATGCTGCCAGTTGTAAGAGTTGCCTTCAGCCACTGTGCAGTGTCCTGCAAAGCTCACCAGCCTGGCCAGGGGGACTGTAGTACAGTCCTTTCCACCTTCAGGCACATCTGTCCCCTGCTCAGCTTCACCTCCCTGCAGTGACTCCTGGGTGCTGCTGCCAGTCCAGCAGCAGGCTGGCTCCTTCCTAGCTGGAGGAAGCTGCCTAGTGATGTACTCTAAACCTGAGCATTCACTTAAAAAAGAGCCAACCAACCCACAGCCACTATCCCCACAGACCACCCCAAAGAACTCCATTATCAGTCACCCATACACTAGATTTTTTAATCACTGAATACATTTGGAAAGCTAAAGGGGGTTAATGGTTGCTGATTTCCCCTCTCTGTATTTGGGAGGGCTCTAACCACCACTTAATGACTGTGCAAAGTGCTGTTTGCTTATTTTTCTGAAAAAAATCGTACACTTGGCACATGGATCCTTCTGATCACATTGCTGGAAAGGTAAAAGGGCTCTATAAATCCACACATCCAGCCAACATGCACAAATGTTCTTTCAGGTTTTCTTCTTTTGCAGTCTGAGCTAGTTTTACGCACACACACACATACACACACACACTCACTTCCTAGTACATTTTGTATAATTTAAGTTATTTTTGTGTTATATGCTCTTTCTGGTGTTCCCATGGATTCGTTAGGATGAATAATTTCTGTCAATAATGAACACAGGAACCCAGTACATGAATACTTGACGAGATGAATATATGCATAGGTTATACATATCAATTTGTGGTGAATGCATGAAACAAATGCATAAGAAACTGATTTAACTAGCACGAAACACAGATGAAATAGATGGCATATAAATGTAATTATATTACTTTCAGGCAAATAAGACCATGTAGATAGGAGGGTGATGGGTATGTGGATTCTCTAATGAACATCAGGGCAGTGGAGAGTCCCCTTGCAAAGATAATACATCATTTTATGTCTTTAGAAAAGCCACAGTCATGCAAAAAGCCAATAAGGAAGTGCTGCTAATAGGTAGAAAAATAAATATATTCTGTGGGTTAAGGAGCTAGAAGGAGTATAAAAATGAAAGCTTGTGCATAGAAAGAAAAGTAATGAGAAATATATGAAATTACTAAGAACCTATTGACTAGGTAGAATTTGCATTATCACCTTCAGTGGATTTGGAATCTGCCCCTAATAGATTAACTCACATGCAGACATGCAGCATCAGCATGAAAATGGTATTATTTATTTTTATTTCTGATCACAGTAAGAATAGATATTTAAAATAGTCATATTTTGAAAATTTCAAACATTTTAAAATCCCTTTTTAATGACTTGACTTTTTTTTACACTTAAACCCAGTGTTTTCTAATGCTTAGACATATTTGATATTAGGCAATAATATTGTATGATAAAGTTCACCATGCTGGAATGCCTGTGGGGATGTGATCTCTAGCAGTGTATGTGTGGAAGTCCCAGTCTTCTAGCTGATTAGTTTTATTTCCTCCTCTCTTTTAGTGCTATGAAGTATCTCAAGTTCCCAATAAAACAATGTACAACTCCTTATCTGCTCCAACATATATCCTTCACCCACTAACATTTTCCTCACAACTCTTTTCAGGCACAACCCTAAGCCTACGTTTCACAATCAGTTTTTCCTTGGTACCTTGGTTGAGCCTTACACATCTTCTAGCCTCAAGAATTTCTTTAAGAAACTCACAGTAATAATAAAAAGATAAATAATGTTTCTTTATTGTGTGATTGGCCCTCATTTTCCCTGTTATCTTCCATGTTTCCTGAGTTCCTGGATGCAAAGCACTGACCAGCTAGATAAAATTTGAACCCTGGTCCAGGGCTCATCATCAGCAACTTCATTCCTCTCCCAGAGGAATGACCTCCATCAAGCATGTGATATCTCTCAAGGTTGCCTATAATGGGTCTGTGGTCTCATGTGAACCTTTTGTTATGAGAAAGGTTATGCCCCATGTCATACAGCATAAAAGTGAACACTCTGAATAGTCAAGAGTTAAAGCACACTTTGGCTGTTTCAATAAAATGCAATTTAATACGGCAAGAAACACATTTCATATCTAATGTTGACATTGAAGGATCTTGTATTGCTTTTTTACCAATAGAAATGACAGTGATTCATCAGCTTTTATTCCATTTTATATTGCTCTGGTGCTCTATCAGCCAGAGAAATGCTCTAATTTTTGGCAAAGTTTATCCACTGAGTTCTTTTCCTTGCTGCCTTTCAAATAGAAAATATTTCTTGTAGAAGGCACTCACATTTTTTTGCTATATTCCTGATCTTCCCACCTTATAGCTTCCCTGTCACTCTGGAATCCACAGCTCAATATTTCCTATAACTTTTTTTTTCAAAATGAACATATATAGGAGTGTGAATTCTGTCAGACTTGACTATTTTTCATGTCTTTGCATCCTCTGTTTTATTTTTAGAGTTTCAGCATGCATTCCTAACTTTATATGCTGTGCACTTTGAATTGCCCTAGACTCAGAGGATTTTCTGAGATCAAATAGCATCAATATTAATTACTAATATAGTTTTGCTTTTAAAATAAACTTGGGTTTAGAATACTGAGACAGCACATTAGCAATTAATGCATTACATTTACTTTTACATATGATCCATATATTTTAAACATTGGAACAAGAATTGCTTAGATTCAAGTTCTGCATTGAAAGAGGTTCAACATCAGCATTTGAATTGGTCTGTAGATATGAGGTTTGGACTGAAATTACATAAAGTGTAAATCTCACAGAGGCAGCTGTCATGAAGCATTTATTCCATGAGTTAAGGGAAGCCTTAGTCACTTTTACATGTTACACTCAGCTAGAATATTAAAAAAAGAATATCCAGAGAGAGAAAAAAAAAAATAGGTTAATATTCAAACCTAAACCAAAATAGGTTGTGTACTCAGTTTTATTTCACAAATTTGACTCCTCATACTTTTACCTCTACCTGCATTTCAAAGAGTTTGGGATGTGGAGACGCAGATCAAAGATGAAGAATGAAGCAGAACATACCTATATGAAACACACACCAAACTGTTCCTTTTGCAAATTGGGTTGCATATCCTCATCTGACTGGGAAAAAATAGAGACAAGAAACAAGAATATTTAAAAGAGCAGGAAATATGGGAAAGTTATGAACAGTCAAAGACTGTCCTCCCACCTGACACGGTCTGAGTGGCAAGCCCTGGCAGTAAGAAAGAGCAACTTCTCAAGCAAAGTAGTAAAAATAGCAAACCCACATGTGTAGCCACAAATGTCTGCTCAAGATGACTTAGAAGTTATGTATAAAGCAATAAAATAGAATCTCACTTTTCTAAGGAGCATTCATTTTCTGAAAAGATGCGGCATATTTCTGTGAGCCGTCAGCCAATTCTACCAGCTAATCACAAGATCTGAGCTATCTGGATACACCATTTCATGGTACCAAAATATACTCTTATGCTCTTGTATTCTGTCCATTTCTCCTCCTCACCAACATCTCCACTCCCAAACCAACATCAGCACTCAGAAGATACTCAAAATGAAATTTCTTCACTCTGTACTTCTTCTATTAGTCAAGCTGTAAACCCACATTCAAAGTAAGATATCATTTCCTGAATGTACTTTGTTCTGGAAAAAACTGTGTGGAAAGATAGAAAGAAAAAGACAAAAGTACAGCCTCTGAGCCAGAAGAGGTGGTATTAGAGATGTCACAGGAGGCAATTTTAAGGCACAGTGAACAGATTGAGGCTTAGAAATACTTCAGCATTAAGTTGGAAAACAGCATGTGCATAGAGCCTCTAAAAAGGCACTCAGTATGAGACACACCAAAAACCCCCCTATTTTCCCTTTTTATGTCTGAAACATCATAGAAGAAATCATAAGCTTAGTGTGGATTCTTTATGTTTTGCCAAAGGTCTGGCTGGAAATGATTCTGCTGCCATAAAATCTGTTTATGACAGTATTAAAGTAAGTATATCACTCTGAACGTGCTGTCTATTCTACCCCAAATAAAGGCAGCAGGGAGGGCTGAGGCTCATGTTAAAATGGGGTAGGGAAGAACCTTAGCAAGAGCATTGGCACAACCTCACCACTGCATCATTCAAGGACCATGAGCTGCCAAGAGAGAGAGGGTGGCTAGCTCTCCCTCAGAAACCAGCCTCAAGAGCTTTCTAGGAAAATGTGAAACAAATTTTCTGACAATATCTGAGCTGTATGTATTTCGGTGCCATGGGAGCAACAATAATTGTGGGGCAGTGTGTCTGCTGCTATGTTGTAGTGTCTGCAGCTGTCAGTGCTGGTAGTAAATGAGTGTCCAGTGGGCTTTGCCCGTTTTCCCTTCAGTGTTCATGTGTTTTATGGGCTTGAAAGTTAAGGAGGAAATAGAAATGCTGTAGGAGGAAGTGCTTTTAATACATCATAGTAATTTTTTACTTGTGACTTTAGTGTTAACATAATTTGTAGCTCTTTCATGTTCTCCTTTCATTCTCTCTCCCCTGATTTTTGCTGTGCAAACACTGATATTTCCTGATAGAAGGAGACTTTAAACAGCCCACAAAGATTGACTGCTTTCATGCTTCCAAATTTTCTCAGGCAGTTAAGCTCAAGAGACCTGTGCAAGAGCATGGATCAAGTTGACACACACTCAGACAAGCACTGGGGAAGGGGGGACATGAGCCAGCTGCCCTGACATGAAAGGGCAATATGATTTTACATCACAGGGCCATCACCCCACTTGACCTCTATGAAACCAACCCGGGCAAGCCAGCTCCTCTGTGCCAAATGACTGCCCTTCCTCACATTCCTAGGCTAGTTTAGAAGTAAAAACCCAGAAATACCACACAGGCCTTTTCAAGGAAGAGTCATCTTTTTAGTAAAGAGCTAAGCTGTTCCTAATGGTCATCCCTTCAGAGCTTCTGCATCCTGAGTGTTTATCTGTATCAGAATACATAGAATACATATATATATATATACACACATGTATACATGTACATTACTCCATATAAGCAAATGGTGAAAAAAAAAATAAAAAAAATGTGAAAGTGGAACAAATCTAGGGAAGACTGAGAATAGCAAGGAAGGGAGTGAAGTCTGTAGTGAGGGGAGGGAGGGAGGGAGGGAGGGAGGGAGGGAGGGAGGGAGGGAGGGAGGGAGGGAGGGAGGGAGGGAGGGGAGGGAGGGAGGGAGGGAGGGAGGGAGGGAGGGAGGGAGGGAGGGAGGGAGGGAGGGAGGGAGGAAGGAAGGAAGGAAGGAAGGAAGGAAGGAGGAAGGAAGGAAGGAAGGGAAGGAAGGAAGGAGGAAGGAAGGAAGGAAGGAAGGAAGGAAGGAAGGAAGGAAGGAAGGAAGGAAGGAAGGAAGGAAGGAAGGAAGGAAGGAAGGAAGGAAGGAGGAAGGAAGGAAGGAAGGAAGGAAGGAAGGAAGGAAGGAAGGAAGGAAGGAAGGAAGGAAGGAAGGAAGGAAGGAAGGAAGGAAGGAAGGAAGGAAGGAAGGAAGGAAGGAAGGAAGGAAGGAAGGAAGGAAGGAAGGAAGGAAGGAAGGAAGGAAGGAAGGAAGGAAGGAAGGAAGGAAGGAAGGAAGGAAGGAAGGAAGGAAGAGGAAGGAAGGAAGGAAGGAAGGAAGGAAGGAAGGAAGGAAGGAAGGAAGGAAGGAAGGAAGGAAGGAAGGAAGGAAGGAAGGAAGGAAGGAAGGAAGGAAGGAAGGAAGGAAGGAAGGAAGGAAGGAAGGAAGGAAGGAAGGAAGGAAGGAAGGAAGGAAGGAAGGAAGGAAGGAAGGAAGGAAGGAAGGAAGGAAGGAAGGAAGGAAGGAAGGAAGGAAGGAAGGAAGGAAGGAAGGAAGGAAGGAAGGAAGGAAGGAAGGAAGGAAGGAAGGAAGGAAGGAAGGAAGGAAGGAAGGAAGGAAGGAAGGAAGGAAGGAAGGAAGGAAGGAAGGAGGAAGGAAGGAAGGAAGGAAGGAAGGAAGGAAGGAAGGAAGGAAGGAAGGACGGAAGGAAAGGAAGGAAGGAGGAAGGAAGGAAGGAAGGAAGGAAGGAAGGAAGGAAGGAGGAAGGAAGGAAGGAAGGAAGGAAGGAAGGAAGGAAGGAAGGAAAGGAAGGAAGGAAGGAAGGAGGAAGGAAGGAAGGAAGGGAAGGAAGAAGGAAGGAAGGAAGGAAGGAAGGAAGGAAGGAAGGAAGGAAGGAAGACTCTTGGAAGGAAGGAAGGGAGGAAGGAAGAGTAAGGAAGGAAGGAAGGAAGGAAGGAAGGAAGGAAGGAAAGGAGGAAGGAAGGACGGCAGGAAGGAAGGAAGGAAGGAAGGAAGCGAAGGAAGGAAGGAAGGAAGGAAAGGAAGGAAGGAAGGAAGGAAGGAAGGAAGGAAGGAACGGAAGGAAGGAAGGAAGGAAGGAAGAAGGAAGAAGGAGGAGGAAGGAAGGAAAGGAAGGGAAGGAAGGAAGGCAAGGAAGGAAGGAAGGAAGGAAGGAAGGAAAGGAAGGAAGGAAGGAAGGAAGGAAGGAAGGACGGACCGGAAGGAAGGAAGGAAGGAAAGGAAGGCAGGAAGGAAGGAAGGAGGACAGGAAGGAGGAAGGAAGGAAGGAAGGAAGGAAGGAAGAGGAGGAAGGACAGGAAGGAAGGAAGAGAAGGAAGGAAGGAAGGAAGGAAGGAAGGAAGGAAGGAAGGAAGGAAGGAAGGAAGGAAGGAAGGAAGGAAGGAAGGAAGGAAGGAAGGAAGGAAGGAAGGAAGGAAGGAAGGAAGGAAGGAAGGAAGGAACTAGCAATCTTGAGTGACTTTTGCTCTTCATTCAAGATGTTAAAGCAGTGATCTGAGCTGTCCTGGTTTGGCAGATCAGTATGCCACCTCTGAGTGCAATACAGAGAAGCAAAGAAGTAAAGAAAAAATTTTGGATGTGGTCAAGGGGAAAATGGAAGAAAGGTGAGCAAATAGTTATAAAGTCTAGCAAATGCTATTAAAAGCATGAGGGCTGGAACAGCAGATAATTAGGAATAGCTATAAAAATAGCATGGAAAAGCTCTGCTTTCTACAAGAAGGTAGCTCAGAAGCTGAAAAATTCACTAGCTGACCTCAAATTCAAGGGCCTGAGCTCACCCTTCAGGTATTTTTGACCACTAAGCATATTTCAGCTAGAGTAAGGTATTTTGTTTGTTTCCATTCCAATGACACCACCTTTCTGTCAAGTGATAGAAGAAATCTAAACCGTTTTGAGCTAGAGGCCAGGTGTATTTGTAGTTTAATTTCTTTTTGGCATGAGCTGCTGCTGTAGCTGGGATAGTTACACGCAACAGGCATATAACCTTCCCTTTCAGCAATTTTGACACAAATGGGATTTGAGGTTAGGTACAAACATGAATACAGACACGAATATTCCTTGGTGCTCTCTGGAGTTACACATTTCCCCACAGGATTTCTAATCCTGCCATTATTCCAGGATGTAAGAGAAGATATTCCCAGTAGAATGGAACTGATGTTCCATCCAGTCTTGCCCTCCCTCTGTCTGCAGAAACTGTGACTGGAATTTAACACATGAGCATTGCCACTTCATGCCATACCATTTCCTTCACACTGCACCAGTTTCTTCATTTGTTGGATTCAGGGTTAGAGGTATTTTCCTGTTTAGTTCTCCTGGTATCTGTTAATAGACCTTTGACCATGAACTTTTCTTATCCCTTTCTCAGGCTGTTGGTAGTGTTTGCCTTTTGCTTTGCTGTCAGAACAAGTTACAAGAGTTCATTTGCATTCAGTAAAAGCAGTCAGCCTCTTGTTTCATCAGCTTCAAGGGCTCAGTCAATAACAGCTTTGCATCCAGCTTACACAACATCCTCCTGATGCAGTCATGTTTATTCTTTCTTTTCAAAATGGATCCCAAAACTTTGTATCCTTCTGGAAGCCAAGGACCTAACCCACTGGATCCTTTTTATTGCTCTTCTCCCATATCATCTCCAACTCCACTAAATCCTTCCTGAATCACAGAGCTGGGACTACACACATAGCAATTGAGGTATGACACATTCTAGTTTAATGTAGTGGTGAAAATTCTGTCTCGTTCTCACTGATAATGCCTCCATAATACCCAATATTATTTCCTGTTGCATATTTCACTGTCATTTCACTGACAAAGGTTTAGAAAGTCAGTCAGTGATGACTCTAGGGTCTCTTTTTGGTAGCTGAAGTTCAGTTACAGCTGGCATTTTCAGGTCAGTTTTCAGTGTCATACAAACATGGTTTAGATTACAATTCCTGAGATACATTATCCTGCATTTCTTGGTACGGGAGCTCATCTGCTTCCTTTTTCTCCAGCTCATCCACTTTTGTGAGGTTTTCCTAGGGTTTTTACAGACAGTGATCAGTTGTCTACCCAAGACAAACCTGCAGTTTTCACTGTGCATCTGCTTTCTCACATCCCTGCTGAGCACAGCCAGCACTGGCACAGGTGTTGGTGGGCAGCACTGGAAGCAGACCATGGGGCCATGGCTTCCATTCAGCACATGGGAGTTACCTTACTCTGGCCTCTGTCCCCTCTCTACACTTTGGTGGCCACAGGATCTCATTACTCTCTGGGGCCTTCTAGGCCAGATTTCTTTTTCTTCCTTTTTTTTTTTTTTTTTTTTTTAAATTTTTTTTTGTCCCCCCCCCCACATGCTTTTTGATGCAATAGCCTACACAACTTTGCCTGCACAACTTTCCAGTAAAGGCTTGAAGAGATTTTCTGGATTGCTTTGTTTTCTTTCTGAATTGTGGTATACTTTTTACTGGCTTCTAGCACTTATTTTTTCAACAGCCTCCAGGCTGCTCCTAGGCTTCTTTTGTTTTGGAAAGCTGCTTTTATGAGGCTTTTTACTTTTTTATTTGTTCACTTTTGACCAGTTACCCCACTGTTTGCACAATTTCTCTGCAGTCATTGTTCTGTCCTGTACATCACCCCACATTATATACAAAAGACTCTCCTTTCTTCTAATTTATGAGGGGTTTTTTTGTTCCAGGAAGCAGCCATCTACCGTCTCCAGAAAATTTATGTCTTGGCTAATTTTTCAGTTCTGAAGTGTAAATGCATATGTAATTTTTATTCTCTTGCTTCATATTGCTCAAGGAAATTAAATGGTGGTCTAATTTACCTTTATTTTTAATGCAGTTGTGATTTTTTTTCTCTCTTGGCCCTTTCAGGGAGTCACTGCACATTACACGCATTCAATTTGTATGTTGCATTATTCCAAGTGCTCTTCCATATCCATTGCCTTTCTCCTGTTTCTAGTTTAGAACACATCATAGATGAGTGTTAAGTTACAGTGACACCTTGTGAAGTCTTGTCCCTTTGTGTGCAAAGGCCAGGTACTGTGCCATCACAAGAAGTTACCTGAGTGTCTCATAGTTGATTCTCCACTGTCACCAGCTGTTTCTTTCTCACTCTTCTGCCACAGAAGCAAGGGCAGAGCAAGATGACACTAATGTCAGGTGGTGTGAAGGGTCTTATCCAAAACAATTAGAATCCTCCCTTGGGATCTAGTCCCAGGCATCCCAGCAGACTCATGTTTGCCTGACACACAGGGTCAAAATCATAGGAATGCAAACCAAAAGCTTCCCACCCTTTCTGGCCTTTCAGGAGCTAATTTTTTTTTCCTGTCCTTGCACTTTTCCTGAGCAAGACTGCCCTGCAGCTGTCCCCTTTGCCACTGGCAGCAACATAACATTTCTCCAAAAGCCAATGACACTAATGGACTGCATGTATCACTGCTGCCTGGTGAGCCTGGCCAGGTAAAGAATGATCTTGTGGCACAAATCACTGCATATATCTGTCATTGATCACAGTCAGAAAATTTCAATTCAAATACAAAGAGGTGGAAGAGTAGGAGAAGGAAGTTTTTCCACCAAGATGGTGCAATGTCCACTGTCTTTTCCATGGAGTTTACACTAACCTGTATGCTAACAACAGACACTGCTTGCTCATCAACTGGGAGCTGTGACCTGGTGCATATTTTTTTTTCTCACCATGTTTTCCTATTCAGGAGCAAGGGACTCAAGAACCATTTTCAGGAGAGAGATAAGAAGTAGATGGTGCTTTTTTCTTTTCCAGGAGGAAGGGGAACAAATAATGCAAGATTTTGCATCTGTGACCATATCTTATGTCAAGTGCCTATAAGAGGCATTTCCTCAGTGGATCTACACTATTATCATCAGCTCCATGCCAAGATGATTCCAGTGACTTCAAGATTTTTTTAAAATATAAACTCTCATTCTAGAGCAGATTCAGTTTCTTTTTATCTGTTTTATTTATTCTTTTTCTTGAAGCTATCAGATTCATAGAAAATGACATCCAGAACTTATTAACAATTTAGAGTGGGAGTGTTTCAGCTCTTTCTTGACTTTCCTGTCTATTTCTTTCTGCAGAATTTAGACAGCAGCTCAGAATTTCCACCCACTCTTTACATAAAGTAAGCAGTTCATTACAACCAGTTTAATTTCTGAATTTGGTGCAATAAGCCTCTTATCTAAGAGACTCTTAGGTTCCTCTGAATTTTCTTCTCCTTTGCACCACCACCCTCTCCATTCTCAATATGTTAGACATAAAGTCCTAATTCAGTAGTTCTTGAAATAGATAGGAGCATGCCAGAAATTTTTTATCCATCACTTAACATAATTCTGCAATATTTTGTACAAGGATGTCCTTGTTCTCTGTAACCACATGATGAGTGAGAAATTAAAGCATGAGGTTTTCCAAACACCATTAACTGCAATTCCTGCAAATTCACATGCCTTTGCCAGATGCAATGTCTGTGACTGTTTCTGAAATGTGCATGTAACAGAAAAGCATACTCTACATGGAAGAAAAATCCCACAGTTTTATAGAAAAAAAATATCCCCACTGTAAACATTAGGAAATGACAAATACTCTTAGGACATATTTATGTATCCAAAACAATATTAATTATTAAAGCGAAAGGGGAAAAAAACAAAATTTAACTAAAAATAATGCAGAGTGTTTAATAGATTTGTTTAATAGTCATAAACAAATAACCCATGAATACTTTAAAACAGTTAGAGTTGCAGGAAACAGACACCCAGAAGATTTTATTAAATATTCAAACATTTATGGAGTGTGCTCTAGAGGTTAGAGCAGAGGCCTGGCAGTCAATAGAGCTCCTTAAATCCCTGCTCTGCTACACATCTTTCCTGGAGTGAGCAAACCACCCTGCACATGGCTGTTCTTGTGCTGTGGTGGGGTGGAATTGTGCTGACCAAGCTTTGTGTCAGCTGTGCTGAGCAGCACTGCCAGTCTCCGGCTGAGGGGGAGGGAACTGCTGGTTTTGCCACAGGAGTCTGTGTGGTGACAAAATGCTCCAAGACAATGTGCTCCCTGACACCTCCATGTCATCCTGACCCTGTCAGGCATAGGCTTTGGCCACCTTCATCCCACTAGGGCAACAATCAGGAGCAGGGTGCTGTCTGAGCATGCGGGCATTCCCTGAACAGGTACAGCTGTAAACTGGGTCAGATGGTGACTCTGTGCAGAAATTTCTGCTGAAACAGACTGATTTATTTCTTGTGACATCTCTAAGCTGAGGCACCCCAACACTCAACACTATGAGCTCTTAAAAAACTGAAGTGGCATCAAAGAATTATTCTGCTGTGGGACCAGCACCAGCAGGTGAGTCTAAGAAATGAATTGAGGGTTGGAGGGATGGCCCTGCAAAGTCACAATGGCACAACAGCAGAAACCTGGTGAGCAGAAGTGGCAGCAGCTTCACTGCTCACCTTAGACTCACTTGTGACATGGGTGAAACTGTGGAATGCAATTACTTTTGTACCTAGGTGAGGAATGGAGGGTGTAAGATTTTGTGGCTGCTCCAAAGCCAACCACTTATGTGCATTAGGGGAGTGCCCATTACACCTCTTGTGAGCTGCACAATCAACCATAATTAATGGTTAAAAAGGAAGTTAGTTCCACAGCTCATCCTCTGACTCCCTGGCCCTGCCTTTTCCTCTGTAAATCTTCCCCCAGAGAGGAGGTTTTAGCAAATTTATTTTGTTTCTTTAGAAAACATCTTAAGGCAGTATGCAACGCATGCATTTTTACTTTCAGAAAAAGGTAAAAGAGAAGACAAATATCCTTGTTTTCTTGTAATCCAGATTCTAAGTAGGTTTAATGGCCCTGTTAGTGCCGGGCAAAATTAAGACCTTATGAAACATGTTACAAAGTACCTTTGTAGATCTCATTTTCAATAAAAAAAGGGTTTAGGTCATGTTGAACAATCTGCAACTTATTAGCACTTTGCCTTCAATAGGTCACCTTTCATGGTATAATACTCTGTTTTCATTAACAACTGAATCCAAAAAGGCTTTATTTTTAGAACTCAAGCAAAATATATTGCTGATATTGTAAAGCACAAAGATAAAGAGACACAAAACACTTAACTACAAAACTCGTTTCTTACACAAATCTGTCAGATTCAATGCTTTTCTCTAAATGCAGTGATCATTACAAGAACAGCTTGCACTATTTAAACTTGAAATATTAGGTGTAATATTTGTTGTCCAGCCAGGATAGAAAGGGGGAGGGAAGCAATAAACAAAAATAAACAGAAATTGCAGGCTTTGACATGTTCAATCTGGTCTACATCTCAGAATCGTGCACACCTGAGAAAAAATATGAGGTAATGTAAAACTTAGCCTACTTAGATTTTAATAGATAAAACTAGATACCAGTTATATCAGGTTTATTTCTTTGTGAGTTCATTTTCTTTCAGGTTTGCTCAAGAAATATTTTTATTATTAATAAAGGGTCCCCTCATCTTTTGTAACAGCAGTTGCTTTGAAACATAAAAACCGGATGCTATGTTCGCATTTCTTAAAGACTGTTCCACCATATGGAATCCTTATTATTTTTCACTGGTCATTTTCTTTTGAGGGCTTGTACTGGTCCAGCCTCTTTTAGGACACACTTTATATGGTGAAGTAAGATTCTTCTCCATAGAAGGGAAGGAAAAGGAGGAAGGGTAAGTAATCCACTCCTGCTTCATCCTTTGTAAAAGTGAGATAACACCTCTAACCCTTCTAGCATACAAAGTAAACTTGTTCCTTTAGAAGTAATACATTATTTGTTTTGGCCAAACTATCTTCCCAGCTGATAAGTCACATGCAAGCAGATGCATTTGCATGGGATGCATTGATAGACAGTTGTTTGGACAGTTGTGAACAAGTAAAAGAAGTACCAGTAGCAGGTGAGATCAATATTATCTGTCAGAAGAGAGAAAAGTTTAAATTCTCTACAGCTGTGCTTCGTAAATGTAGCCTGAAAGCAGAAAGCAGTATCACCTTCAGTCCTTTGTGCCATAAACAGTTGCTAGGAATTTCAAGCACCAGTATTTTTTTCCATATTTCAGTGATGTTCAGGGGAATGATTTTTTTTTTTTAATTAGAAAAAAAAAAATATTATGAAATAAGATCTTTGAAACCGATACACTGTTTCTTCCCTGTTAGCGCACTAACCGTGACATAAGACACCCCACACATTTTACTTCCCAAAAGAACAAATATGGGGAGATAACCTCAGTTCTTTGCATCTCATGAGTGGAGCACAGACACTGAAGGACAATCTTCCTAAACCATGTTTAGGGAGAATTCAGCTACAGTCTTTAGCAATGCCCATTTATCAGAGTAGGCTGAAGAAGCTGAAAACATGCTGGTTCTCCTTCAGAGCACCATCAGTTTTGGTCTGAGCACTGTTCCTCCCTTCACCCACATATCGCCTCTGCACCTGCTCCTCTGTGAGTCTGTCTTTTTGAATGGGGTTGTGAAGTGCACATGACTTCAGGTTTAGCTAATCCAACGTCACGTTTAAAGCCAGCAGCTCCTGCCCTGCTAGAGACACATCTCTTTCTGCATCCTGGCAGTAGGTTTGCCATTCTCATACCAGTGTCTCTCTCATATTGCTCTTTCTTTGGTTAAACAGACTGTGAATACAACACACACAAAAAAGTTTAATATATGAACTGCAGTCATAAGTAGAAAATCTAAGGGTCAGTAGTCCCTAAGTAATGCCTACAGTCACTCAGGAATCAGTTTTAGAGCTCAGAACTGGAGTAAGTCCTGCACTTCATGTTGCCCCTTCCTCTTCATTCTTCATCTTCTGAGCAATTTATTTCTGTTGCTTGTTTTGTTTCACTATTTCTACATGCCCTATCAAATGAGTTATGAAAGCTCTGACAAAATAGAGCTATCAAATTCCCCCTGCTTACAAAGCAAGTGCTCTTAGAAGAGGGAGGTAACTGGTTGATTTGGAGTGATCTACCATTCTTAATTTGATGCCATTTTTCATTTACCTCAGTAGCTTACTTGTTGTTCTGTTCAAAATACAGTACCACTCCATTAACATTGATTAATGTTTTCCTTTCATGGTTTGTGGTTTGATTTGTTTGGGGGCCACTGTTGGGGTTTTTGTCTGTTTGGTCTTTTAATAGAACAGGAATCGAAGGTAATTTCAAATGTTATATCCACTGTCTAAAACAGTAATTAATATTAATTGCACATATTAATAACATATTACTATAGTAAAATAAGCTAATATTTATACATAAATTTCATGCAGAATGTACAAATTTGAGCACTATAATAATGTCTGAGTGAAAAACAGGTAAGATGATTTATATGAGAGATTTCTTTGTGCAGAAGCATAATTTTAATTCTGTTTCCATTCTCAGTAGATTGGAAATAATTTCTCATCATACTGTGGACTTTAACTGGTGTGTACATCCTTGCAAGTGATAATCATACACGTTTGGGAAATTACTCCCATAAATGTTTTTCCATTTGAGAACCTTACGTTTTAAGTATCATGTTCAGCACATATTGGAAAGAAGGTTGCAGTTAATATATGGAAACATCATTTGTATTTAATCACACAGTTGGGAGTAGTTATAGTAACTAAGTAGATGCAGACAGTTTAAAATGCACGGATTGTTACTGCAACCTAGCTTGCCACGGGCACTTTTCCCCTTTGATAGCTCAAGTGCCGAATAAATAAAGTACAATCAATGCTCAGAACTGGTGGAAAAAGCTGTTCCATGTAGGTTATGCTGTCAGAGCTGTTAAATGAGGCCGCACAGCTCAGCTGTGATAGTGTGAAAACAAAGGGCATATGGGCAGCTTACTGCTGCCTCTTGCACGCTGTCTCTGGCATCCAGAGGGCACAGCAGTGATCTCACCAGGCTTAGCTGGGCTCCCCTCTGTGCCTGGGTGTTTTTCACAGCAGATGGAAGCTGGGCCAGGACATTTGCCATGTCTCCAAGCATCTGTGAGATGCCAGCTGCAAGCACGGGGTCAAAGGTGTGGCGGGGTGGCTCTTGTACTGGGTCTCACCTGGCAATTTCTGTTCAGCACCTTGCTGTTCACACAGTGTCTAATCCAGTGTTTGACAAATATTGGAAAATAAACATGTGTTTTTCCAGTGATCATTCAGGGACTGATTTTAAAGAAAAAATTAAATACAACTAGAACCTGAAACTATTTTCTTGAACGTTATCAATCTATAGACACAGATACAACAGTGGTCAAAATACAAATGTATAGACCTCTTTTTCTTATTAAATTTACATAAAAGCTGTCAGAATGAGGATGTTTGGTTATTAAATCTTCATAAACTTTCTCAGTAGAAATAATACAAAATATAGGCTTTTATATGTATATATTGCTTATGTGTTCTGATATATGTGCAGATACATGCAAGGAAGCCCTGCAAAGGAGGAAGCAAATGATTCTGTGTTTGTATGAATACAGTATAATTAGTTGTAAAGCACTTACATACTGCAAAAATGACCAAGAGAGAAAAGCTGAAGCTAGAGAAATCTAGTACCATGCCTAGTTTTTAAAGACTCACTTATGCAAGCTTCCTATAAAACATTGAAACACATCTATGACCTTATACTATGGCAGGATTGTTGACACAAAATTTGCTGCCTCCACATTATTGTTGCACAGGATGTTTGTATTTCCTTCCCTCCTTTTCCAAGGTATAAATGAACTGCTTATGTGGAGTTCAGTAACATAACTGTACAAAATTAGTGACAAAGAGAAATGTCAGAGTTGATATTCCTGACACAGCCTTTTTAACTCTTGTTATGTCTTAGGTTTGCATATCAGAGATGGAATAATGCAGCAGTCCAAGATCCCAGGAGACTCTCTCTACCATTGTCTTTTAGGTTTCTAGCCTGTGGCCTTGATTGAAAGGAGAGCTTCAATTGGGACCAGTCATTCATTATTATTAAAAAATGGGCATTCTGGCATGCCTTTGTGAGGGAAAAAAATGGGATAAAAAAAAAAAAGGTGAGGGTTTAAAATATTTGCTCTCTGTTCCTATGTAAAAACTTCTTAGATGGAGTTTGGCAATTGATGTTGAAGTAGAGTTAGACAGCCTTTGAAACACTTACCTAGTTCACGAACATTATGGAGGATCTAGTTCACTGCAGTTTAGATTTATAGACAGCATTTTGCTTTTCTGTGATCAAAATGCCTGTACAGTTTCAAGGGCTTATCATCAGAGTTGAATCCACACAGAGCCTAACCTAAGAACAGCGAAGAAAAGCATACATTTGAAGGGCTTTGATGCTCCATCACATAGCTGTTCAGTGGCTATAATGGAAGAGGAGTACATGACAGACTTTGGTCGTGCCTGTCATTCATAAATCTCGGTAACACATACCAAGTGTTCCAGATTTTACAGGGAAATTGTGCCAGTACCTCATTCGGCTGCAGAATGAGCTCTAACTGCTCTAATCATGTACATTATTTTTCTTTATTCATATTACTGAAGATATATATATATATATATATATATGCTAAAATTAGATTATTTTCTTTTCAAGGAGATCTCTTTAATATATTTACATATTTTGGCAAATGGTGTAACTTACCAGATCACAAGAAGCAGGAATATTGACATGTTTTATACTTCTGGTTAAAGAATAAATATGTGCAGGTACTTACAGTTGAGAAGTAAGCAGAAAAATGACAGATTTAGTATTATATGCAGGATAATATTTTTCTTACTTCTTCAGTCTGAGTAAAGGCCTTTTTACAGCAGTTTGGAAAAGGATTAGGACTTGTAACATAGATGTGGTTGAGGCAGTAAGTAGATTAGCCAGAGGCCAGGTATTTTTGCCACTGGCTACAGCAGAGCTAAGATTTTGGCACATGGTCTAATTCTGTAGATTTTTATCAAGAAAAATGCATGAGTATCAAATATATCAGAAGTGTTCCTGCACAGGTCATCATCAAGGCTGTGAACACATAGTAAATAAAATTGAGAAAAGGGAGGACTTTTTTTTTTTTTTTTTTTTTAGGGAATGTAGTCATTCAGATGTGCGGCCATAGCCAAATCCTGCTCTGTTTGATTTTCTCAGCATCTTCAGATGTATTCCTGGTAATACAGCTTTTTCTTTTGCAGCATATTATCCTTTCTTAATCCAAAAGCACATATTGCTTCTGTACTGCTCTATCTATTTCTCTGCCTGAGATGAACCAACTGCATTGCCCGTTCCTTGATTCTCATTTCTGTGATTGGTTTTATACATTGCTGCATGGCCTCATTCTGGTGAATATGTGCTTTTATACTTTTATTTTTATTCCTTAAGAATAATTCTTTATGTTTATTAAGAATACATATTTCAGCCCTGCATATTTCCCTCCTCTTTTTCTCTCAATAATTCAATCTACTCTTCTTATCAAAACAATTAGCAGGCATGAATTTACTTCTATTCCTTTGATAAAAAAAGAACAGTTAAATTATTTTAGCAGAGGAAAAATCCTGTTATATAAAGGCCTTTTCAATTGTTTAATTAAATGATTTTTTCTGAACCACAAAACAAAATCTCCAGATGCTCATTAGTTCTAAGAGTTACTAGGGATGTGCAAGTCATGTCCCACATTCCCTGAGAATTCAGAGATTCATCTCTATTAAAGTAGTCCCATAACCTTCTCTTTGTATCAGAAATCCTTTTGCATCCAGATATGTGCATTACATCTCTGTGGAAAGTGCATGAAGCAAGAGGATTCTCAAAACCTTCAGAGAGCAAGAGTCAGGAGAGGGTGCATCCTTCCCTGATGCTCTTCCCTCATTCCCTGCCCCTCCCTGGGTGTCAGTGCCCGACTGCAGCCCTCCTCACCAACATTTCTCTGCAAGGCCATTCAGGGACTGCCCCTCTCATTTGGTGTGATATTTTTAGTAGGCCTTCTACTCTTATCCTTGGAAGATTTCTGCTACATCTGCTTTCTGGAGGCAGCACACAAAATATTTTAAAAAGAAGAAAAAGAGAAGCCCATATATTTGTGTGGTAGCACAAACATAAGTGGCCATTTGAGTCACAGTTTCACTGTTCATCGACACAGATCTGAGACTGAACCATCGACACAGATCTGAGACTGAACCTTTCTTTTCCATTGATACTGGCTGGAAGGTTTCAGTCTGGTTGACGTATTCACCTAACCCACATCCATCTGAGTAATCTTTTAGGCCTTGCCAGTGCAGATGACAACTAAGCTTGCTAAGCCCCCACTTTAACTCAGATATGAATGGTGCTAATTGCCTGCTCGTTGCCAGACTGAGCAATATGTTTTCCAGATTCCCTAAAAGGAGAGTGACTTGTTGGCTCAAAACTTCTCGTCCTCCTTCATCACTTCTAGTATTTATTATTATCTTATTCTCCAGTAATACCTTGGTTCTAAATTAGGTCAGTGACTCAGTAATTGGCAGTGTTTCTGTGACATTGCCACTGAAGTGGTATGGTGGCTGATTTCTTCATCACTTTTATATAACCCACAATACACACAAGTCAGGTGAGGAATTTTTCCTCTTGAAGACTAAACTCCAAGTTTCAGCCTCTACTGAAGCCTGTCAAGTTTCCCCTTTCACCTAACTGATTGCTGGCCTTAGAGTCAAAATAGATTGTCATGTAGGTTTTTTATAAGATCCTTGGGATTTACAGCCAGAAATCTGTTTTAAAATGTGTTTTCAATCAAATTGTATTGAGTAATCTGTCTATCTATTCTTTTGCAGATAATATTTTAAATCTCATTTGTAAAATTTCTCTATTCCACTTTAGCTACAGCTGTGCTAACTCCATGGAACAGAGATATCAACATCCTCCATGACAGAGTTCTTGCATGCCTCACACACCAGTCATTTGCAAATGGCTTAGGAGTTTTTGGAAAGAAAAACATTCATACAAATGGTACAATTTTTAATCTTTGATCTCCCACACCATATGGGATTTCATAGGGTCCTATTGTTGTCCTGCAGGAAAAACATTGCTGGATTGGCCTGTTCACATTGAGTGTTACTAGACTTAACATGAGAAAATCAAAGCACTGTAATACAGGAAAGTCACTCATTCATGGATTTGCATCTCTCCCTAACAGGGAAATTTAAAAGAGTTGAAATTTAAAAGTCCCCACCTGAAGGGACTTTTCCGTATAAAGCCACAGTTGAAATACAAAAGTCATTCAATAACAAAAGAATAAAAAGAAATGGGAAATAATATGGATCAATTTAATAGAGGTTGTAGACATTGAGATTAGATCATATAATCAGAAAACATATTAATGTTATGATTCAGTGCATGTAAGTATATCACTTTTCCCCCCAAGAATAAAAGTATATTTTGGGTATTCTGTAAAATATGATTAGGGAAATCATTAAAGGCTTACAAGCAGTCATTCCCTCTCAATTTGTGTTTTGGTGCCACTGTTGTCCCCAGAAGAAGGAAAGGAGAGCAAAAGTAGTCCAGAGTAGACACTGCTGGTGACCTTGACACTTAAAGGAAGGAACAATAAACTGGAATGCTGTGCAACCAAAAACAATGAAAAGGAAACATTATTCCTAGAATAATGTAATTTGGCTGCCATAGCTATTATTTGTAAGTATTTCAAAAAAGTGACTACATATGCATATCCTTAACAAGAATATTTGGTTATCATCATTTGTAACAACTGTTTGGGATGAGAAGCTTGAAAATCCTGGTACTGGCCTTTTGTAGAGATGGAGACAACCTCATGAACTATCCATTCATATGATTTCTGACAAACCTAACCACTCCTGAGGTAATCATTCCAGTGTGCTCTAAAACTCAGGGAATAACAAAATAAATAAATGCTTCATGACTGTCAATGCCAGAAGGATACTAAAAATATGGGATTTACTTGCTTCAGAATGCCTATTACCCCTTTGAAAATAAAAAAAAAAAATATTAAAGGGTGAGGTGAGGCTGATTTGCCTTTGATGCTTTGTCCTGTTCTAAGAAAATTTGGTAAGAAAGGGTGATAAGTAGACACATAGCATGGATCAGCTGAAAGATTTCAATAATGAGGCATACCTTTAGGATGTTTTCCCTATCAAGGGCAGATAAGAAAAAGAAGTTATTTTGTTATTTCATATTTTTGGTTTTTTAGAGTGTATTTTTGTCTCTTGCTTTTGCTGGAAGTTTGCAAAGGGAAAGATGTTCCTTCTCCATGAAGCTGGCTTTATCATTTTGCCAGACAAAAATATTGCAATGGTTGGGTGTGTACAGTAGGTCCAACCAGTGACAAGTGCTGCATTATCGTTTTGGTTTTTTTTTTAATAAGACTGTTGCTCAGTTCCTTTGGAAATCATACAGAGGATTATCTGGATTTTAAATCAATATCAATAAATCTGGGGCAATTTGCTTGGAACATCTAATTACTTTTCCCCTCCCACTAGATTTTCAGGCCAGCTTGTTACCTCAGGGCTTCAAATACCTTGGGATCCATCTTTCTCTCAGAATTGTTCTCAATTAGCTTTGCATGCCTGCTTCAAGATCTTGGAATTGGCAGTCCTAGGTGGCAAAATCTTGTATTAATTTATGGGCAGAACCATTTTAATAATAGGGTATAGGCTTTTTCTATGCATTGTAGTTTTTCTAAAATATGCAAGAGTAGCTTTAAAACATTACAGGAAGGAAATGAGAAAGTTAAATTACAATTTTCTCTGGTAGGGAGCAAAGAAACACAAACAACTAAAAAACACCAACTTTCTCTGAATCACTGTTAAGACTACCATATCTAAAGCTAGTATTAAAATCCATCTAAATATCTGCTCTGCAAATACTCTGTTTAAAATACTTTGGCTGTGTTTGATGGAAATTAAACAATTGGCAGAGCCTCATCTAATCAATCAGTCTTGGCTTCTTCTACTGGTATTCATGTTCTCTTAATCTGGGATAACCAACAGCAGAAAGTCATCACAAGGACTGCAAAAACCCATTTGTTTTCCCTTCTATCTCATAAGGGATGAGTTCTGAGAATTCAGAATAGCTCCCCATAGGATGTATGGGGAAGCCTCACCATCATTAAAGTTCTCTTTGTACCAGTTAAAACTCTAGGAAAACGACAGGGATATCCTTTGTCATCGAGGAAAAGGACTAGATACTATATTAAATATATATTATATATTAAAAAAATTTCTAGATCTGGAAAAAGATCTGCAAGTAAAGGGGTGATGGAGATGTGTAAAGTTTGAAAGGAAAGTCTGTTTGGAGCAGTTCGCTTTCTCCTCCAATAAAGGAACTAAGCTGCACCAACATGCTGCTGAGAATTCCAAAAGGAAAATATGGGTAAATTCTAATTTTGTACTTTCTTGTCACAGATGGAAAATAGTGTGAAAGCATACAAAAGTTCCAAATAGCTACTCGAGAAAGAAAATTTTGTGCAAGACTTTTCAGTACAAAACTACAGATTCTTGCTCAGGAACACTCAAACTTCAGCCAACTGTTTTCTGTAAATCTGTTCTGGGGAGGAAGCATCATTACACATGTTGTGATTTTCATCATCTTCCCCAGATAGCTGATACCATTCATTGACAGAGACAGGATAGATAACTAGATGGTCTGACCTGTTACAGACATTCTTATGTGTTTTATGTGATATATTGTCACTGACTGTGAACTAAAATATATCCCTTGAAATATGCTCTCTTTTTCTTTTAAACACAAGGGTTTGAATGAGTCTCATCACTATTAGCAAGAAACTCCAGGATGTTCAGTTAGGTATCTTTGAGCCTAAGGGAGAGCCTAGTGAATGATTCCATCAGGATTTTGACATGTGCTTTGTATCATGGAGGTTGAGGGTGGGCAGGAGAGAAGTCAGAGTTTAAGGCTGGAAAGAATCAGTCAAGCACCTACACTGCTACACTGATTCATGTGTTAAGTACAGTGATTCACAAATCAAAAATCTGCTTTTTAGGAAGATAAAGGTCACCTATTGATAATTTCTTAGGTTCTAGTGGTTAATCCAAATTACTGTTACAAAAACATACCATAATGTTCATGCCTTCAAATACCAGCCAGAGGTTTTTGAAAGACCTGAATTTGTAAGAGTGTTGAGTGTGACAGAAGCTGCTATATTTTTCCTACAGAGTTCTTATCCTTTGTAGTTAATCTATCAGTCTTATTTTCCTAAAAACTCTACTTCTTTCCCCTTGCTTCTTAGAGAGGATACTTTATGTGTCTTTAAACATTTCTGTGACTCTGAGGTATGTTTCAGATTTCTACCGTTCTTCCCAAACTGTGGGTTGCAAAATGGGTAGATGACCCCAATTACAGCTTCACTCCACTTGTAAATAGCCTCCCTACCTCTAAAGTGTGGGATGGGAATATCCTTTGGTATTACAGTGCTGAATGGACAGCTTGTCTTCTGCTGTTTGCTGGTTCTGATGGCTACGTCACGAAACTGATCCCAGTTCATTTTACAACAATGGACCAAAGACAGATATACAATGCAAATAGAGATTTGATTCTATGGGAAATTTGGAGGGTGTTATTAGCTTGATAATGATGCCTTCCTTACTGCTATTTTAAAGTCAGCCCTCTATACCATCTCACTGACAGCTCACTGACAGTCAGTAGTTTATAAACAGCATTTCCAAAACTACCCAGAAAACCAATGCCAAAAGCATAAACCACCATGGTTCTGATGTGTGCACAAGCTAGTTGCTGAAAAATTGTAGTGCATGCTAATCTAGACTCCTAAATGACTACTTTAGACTTCTAGTTTGCAGATTTATTCTAGGACCCTTGTGAATACAACACTCAAATGTGTTAATTAGGTGCCTCATAGCACTTGGTGTTGCACATGACTGATCTATAAACATATGCACAACACAAAACTTTTTAATGTCAGAAGGCAGATGTATTTATCACAGCTCATCAGTATTGTGACATAGTTCATCAGCAAGGGGATAACACAGTGATTCTGCTGAGACCTGAAGAGAAGCAACCACCAAGTCTATTTGTATCTGAATGGCAGGGCCTTAACAGCAAGCAAAATTTGCACCCAAGTTCATCAGAACGTGAGGAGGAGTGAGGGGAGCATCCCTGCCCATGGGAGTGATGGGGGAAAGGCATGCTGTCCTTGTATGTTAGCAGTGAAGCAGGTTTCACAAAACATTGTTCAATGTTTATTAAAGCAGCAGCAGCCAAGGAGACAAGGGCAGAACACTGAAGCTCTGAGTTTCACTTCTTGTGTAATTATTGGTAACTGTTGACAGTAAGTCAAGCAACAAGCTCAACACCTTGATGGTACCTGTAGGGTTTCTGGATTTCTTAGGAAAGAAAGTGTTGGAGAAATCCTGGTGGGAAATATCAACAATTCACATGCAGTCAAGTTTACTTTCACTCAACCAAGAGTATTTCTAAAAAAAAAAAAAAGCAGCTCCATTCAGCTGCCTGTAAAATTTCTGCCATTTTATCTGTCATTTCTGTGGATTACACTGCATGCTGCAAAGAAAACTAAGAACTGAAAGAACTACCTGTCTCTTCCTGCAGGAGGAGGAAAACATGATCCTGACTAACAGGGCATACTGGGAATATGGAAGTTGTCAAGAAATTCTTGTTTTGAGGTTACCAACACTTTTTGCCACAACTTGAGTCCTCACCAGCTCTAGCCCTCTTTCAGCACACCAGTCAATTCTTAATTGCACATTGGAATATAACATGCACTTTTGAGACAAGAGTTTAATTTAATAAAAAGGTTTGCCATCTTTATGGCTAGAGAATGTCAGAGGTGCTCTTTGCATAGACACGGGTTTTCTTCAACTGGTTTGCCAACATCAGTTTGCTATTTGTACCTAGGGGATTTAGGAAAAACACAGTTCCTGACACAGTTACCATGAAGGCCTAATGTTCATAAATGCCAGGTTGTCAGTCTCATCAGGTCTAAGCAACTGAAATAGAAGGTGCTTTTTAATGCTACCCCAGAGTCAATTAAAATACAGTAATGCTGACATCTGCAGAATACAGAATGATCAAAGTAAAGAATGCCCATACAGCTTCTGACATAAAAACAGTGTGTTTGGCGGCAGAGTGACACAGTGTAACAGGTCAGGTAATTATGAGAAAATCTATGATGTATCTGTTGCAATTGCTTAGCTTCTTTCCATTATCAGAGCCATCAAACAGAACAGTGCTCTCACTTCTCCTGATGGATCGTAAAGCTAGTGACACCCTCGCTCTCCTGATACAGATGGCATCTCAGGAGCAGCTGAATTAATTTGACAGTAAATAGATGATAGCAAGTGCTGTCTTCTCTCTCTCTCTCTCTTTTTTTTTTTTTTTTTTTTTTTTAATATTATTTTTTTAATTGCACCAAGACAGCTTTTAACACTTCTGGGAATACCTAAGAAAGCCTAAGCCATGATTAGCACTGTACCCTCCACTACTCTAAGTCCCTTCCAACGCATTTGCTGCTGTTTTGTTTACATGATAATTGCTCAATGGCAACAAAATTTTATTCTCCCCCATCTCCCCACCCTAACTCTCAGTCTGAACTATGTGCATTAATTAATTTTTGCCTTGATATGTTTATTAAATTAATGAAGGAATCTGACAGATGGGTTTACATGCTTAGGGTACAGTTATGCAAAAGTCATGGGTTTATTTTAGATAGCTGTACATTTTCTGCCTCAGTAACATTATAATTGGCTTAATGGATTTTCAGTTATGTGCATTGGCTTTCTCCCCTCTCTGAAGCAGACTAATTACAGCTTTTTACATTAAATTCTAATAGATATCCATTTATCTTCTCTAAATTATCACAATAATTACAGTAATAAATTAGGCTTGTAACTGTCATTAATCTAAACAATTTTAAGTGGGTATCATAGCAGCACAACACAGACTATGTTTCCTAAATGTGTATTCAAATATGCTTCTAACTGTATAACTATTGTGTGGGAGGGTCTTATTTCTCAACAAGCTGCAAAACCCAGAAGGCAGAATGGAAGAAGAGAGAAAGGAAGGGGCTTTGGGGGCATGGAAATGGGATGACAGAATGGAGTAAAACAGACTAAATTTGAAGGACCACTGCATACAATCAAAAATATCTGAAGAATTGTCTTGGACAGTAACATCCTGGCAGACCTCAGATTCCATCAGTAATCCATGACTGCTTTTTTCCATCTTATATGAAAATGTGTTGCAAGTGTTTCTTTACTCAAGAACACCTACTTGAAATTATAGCTGGCAGAAACACAAAATTTTACCTTTCACAGAAATTTTGGCAGAGACAACTTGGTTTTGTTTCTCACTTAGCACAATTTCCAGCTATTCAGAATGCATCACATAATGGAAATTCTGAAAAATTTCATGGATGAAACTCATGTGATCATTGCTTTTAAAGTAAGACCATTCCTCTCTTTTATCTTTCACTCCACAGAGAGCTAGTGAGAGAAATATTGACTAGACTCTAGTCAGCTTTATAACTGCTCTTCAGCAGAAAGCTGAGGCACTGACTTGCTCATTCCATTTTCATTGATAGCTGCCATATTTGTAGGATTTAGGCTTGGGACAAATGCCTGTGCATCCCTCTGTTTCCTCCTTTCCTCCCTAGGCATCTGGACTTCCAAAACATCTGGCTGTCAGCATGCCTGAATCCCAGGCAGACGGACCCTTCATGCAGCTGCACAGTCAGAACCAAATTGCCTCAATAGCACTTCAGGCAGGACTGTGGCAAGCTCAGACCAACAGACAGGTCACTCTGGCTGTGATGGATGTTGGGTTCTAGATTCTTACAGATCCCCAAGAGGTTACAGCTGGTTTGGCAGTGCCTACACTAATGCCCAGCCATGCTGATGTGTTATGAAGAACACAGTTATCACTGTTCAGCAGGATGACATGGCCATGGCCTAGGCACTTTTTTGGGGACACAGCCAGCCTGACCCTTGAAAATGTGAAATTCATGTTCAAAGCAGCAGCTCTTTCATGACTGCAGATTCATGAGGATGGGTGGGAGCACAAGAGTTTGCTGCCCTGGAAAAACTGTGGACAGGAACATACGTGTGGTCCCACCTGTGGGGACATGTGGACACCTTTCACTATTACCAAAAAGAACCCCTAGGTTCTTCCTCTAATGCAAAGCAATGCTGGCTCAATTAAATGTAATTTCTTATGACACCTCATCTGCCTGAGCACTTTCCAATCAGCTCCACTGAAAATACATTTCAGTAACATAAAACTGGGATACTTTTATCCTGCAAAGGGGAGATCTAGATCTGTGTTGTTAGCTCTGCTTTATTATCCCAACATGCAAAAACAGAGGCCAGAAATTATGCAACACCTGAAAGCAAATTTGTATGTACTGAATAATTATACATTTTCAATTATCAAAATATTAAGCATTAAAGATTCTTATATGGTACAAATCTGTGAAGCTTTTGGCTGTCTCTGTCACAAGAGGGCAATGGAACTTGTGCAAACATTAAAAGCATTAGAAAAGTGAACTTTGTACAAAACTCCAAATTTTAAGCCACCTGTATTGCAGTTAAAATGGTCTTAGAACACTGGTACCACATATATATATGTGTGTATGTGTGTGTGTGTGTGTATGTTAAATAATGTCTACAGCTTTCTTAAACACTAAAAGGGGACACCTAATTTGCAGTTTGAATTGAGTTTCAATATATGAAAACACTTACTACATTTCTTTTATACCTCTGTAAGACGAAAAAGAGTCACTAACATTTTTCCTAGTGACTAAATAATTTTGCAAATTCAGGTTGTTCTGTGAATTTAGAGAGGTTTAAATTGGTAACACTTAAAATAATAGCACGTTGATTTGTGCAGCTCTGCAGTGGAATTCCTCTGGAAGGATGTATGACCTCTCCATTAATATGAAATGAGCTCCTTGTGATACCTTAATGAATATGCAGCGTCCCCTTAGTGACATGAGTAACATTTGAAACCTTTATGCATTTTCAACGGGCATTCACCTCAGCTAATCCTCAGAGCAGGTTCATTCATAGTCATATTTCCTGTTATCTGCTTACAAAGTTAAGATGTTCTTATGGTTTGAAATTTGTCACTTACTCCAGAAGAAGAAGGAAAAGAAGGAAGCAATGGCTTTAATAGGCAATGTGCCAAGATAAATGGGTCCCTGCTGTGCATGTTAGATTTGATGCAAGTGTTCTTTCTGTAGATACTATTTCCTGTACAGAATATTGCAGCCTTATGGCAACCTTTGTCCTTTGTGTTGATGATTGGATGAAATATTAATCTCTGAAACAGTTATGCTTAAAAAGAAGCATTCTGCAGTGTATCTGGTGGCTACAGCTGTGGACAGGGTTTCAGATGCTGGATCATCTGCACCATAGTCTGAATGGGTACATTTTTCTGTGTTTCAGCTCCCTCAGTTGTCAAAGAGGAAACATCATCGTTAACTGAGTCCTGGGGGTTTCCAGCTAGATAAGCTGGTAAAGCACCCTGAGTCATGTGAAACTGGACAGTAAAGATTTGGGATTATTCCAATTTAAATACTGGACACAGAGAGACCAACATTTGACTGTCCATAATATTCCACACTGAACAACCTGACCTAGGAAATACTTTCCAGTCTTACATTCTTGGGAAGTTGTTCCACTTATTGCTTGGGCTAATTTAGTGGGTTTCTGCTTGAAGGTGAATCCATAAGGATGTATTTGGGTGGCTGATAGTCTCACAGTTCATTTTCATCTTTTGGGCATTGACAAAGATCAAAGAATGGCTAAAAATTTTCTTTATGTCCATTGATAGTAAAAATTTAGAGAAGATATTTTTAGAGATGATGGGGAAAAAAAAGCCAGTAGGGTTTTGTTCTGCACAGCACTCATGGAGAGTATGAAAAGCTGTTGCAAACTGTTATCCTACTTATCTCTTATGCCTAAGAAACACATCAAAAAAGGCATTTTCTACACCTACATATCCTACATGAGTCAGTTTCCTTCAACAAACCCTTTTACATCCTAAATAATGTAGTGAGTACATCAGTTGAAGAAATAAAGCCATTTGCTTCTTCTAATGGTGTTTTTTCCCCCACCTGATGGTCTCTACCTACTTACATTTATAGTTATTACTTTTTCTCTTAAAATAAAACACAACAAAACAAACAAACAAAAAACCTCCTCAATTTATTACTTAAGTTTTTGGTGGGTTTTATTTCTCTCCACAAAGTCTACTAATAGAAAGCAGAACAAAGAAGGGGAGAAGGGAAAAAATAGAATGAGATATGTTTAGATTTTTTTCTCTTTTTTCAGCAGTCCAAAGCTTACAATAACCATTCCTGCATATATGGCTCTATTTCTACATTGTTTATAGCCAATGGACACAGGGATGAAAGGCATAAGTAAAGGGAGAGGAAAGAATTGCATAATTAACTTTTTAAATTAATTCATGACCCAGTTAAAAGGACAAGGAGGGGGTTATTAATTAATTAAGGTGGGAAACCCTGTGGGCATGTGAGATTTAGAAAGTTTTAACTTACCAGCCAGGTTAAAAGGCTTTCTAAGGGTGAACTCAGCACTCAGTGAATCTGAAATGCAGTTAATGCAAAAAGAAAAGGTGAAAATACATTGTAAAGGTTTTTTCAAGGGGAATAAAATTATAAAAAGCCTGAAAATTAATTAGGCAAAATTCTGAAAAATGTTTCATCAGAATTTAAAAAAGAGCCCAGCCCAGTTCTCAGTTTTTAAAAGCCTGCTTAGCTCTACTGAGCACACTGGATGCTTGATGCTATAGACATTTGGACCTGAAACACATTTTAAAATCTTCTCAGGTCCTAAAAAATTTCAGCAGAACTGATGGATTAAAAACTATAGCAAAAGTAGCAATATCTGATTTTACTCCAAGTGAACCTTTTTGGGTCCCTGGAGATATTACAGACTTTCCTTGGAGACATGGCACTTCTCAATCAAAACACGTTTTAAACTGGCCATCATGGGTTCCCCCTTTTCTCAGGTATCCATGACTGCAAATGCCCATTTACTGTAATATTTGTCTTTATCACCTTAAAGGTTCACATCACCCCTGCTACTTCCAGCACTTTTCCAGGTACCTCAGGGTAAAACATAGAATCTAGTTGAGGTCAAGAAGTCTTTACATCTTGTTTTTTCTTCCTATTATCTTTCTTTTTTTATATTTTGATGTCACTGAGGTTTGCAGGTTTAAAGTCAGGGATAAACCTTCCATGAACTTGTGCCACAATCCACAACAAACATGTTATTCAGGAGTTGTTTTATGAAGTTATAAAATTTTTTTTTTTTTTTTTTTTTACCAAGAGAATTTAAAGTGGATTGCATGATTCACTACTTGTTTATTTAGCCAGTCTTATATTTAAATTATCTAAAGATAGATATGAAGACTAATAGTTTTCTGCTGACTTTAAATGCCACTTTCTTTTGTTAGCTGATACTGGCTATGTGTCTCTGTCTCACTGGTGTTTGGCAAAATCTCAGTCATTATTCAGACATTGTCAGAACAGCTAATTAAGCAGTAAACCTTTGCGCTTTTTTTTCCAGTTGACACCTTGGAATGAGAAAGATTTGAAAAAATCCCCAAACTAATAACCAAAAGATGTCAGGCAAAGTGATGTGAAAGTGTTACTACAAACTATTTGAAAATTGGGGGAAAAGAAAATTATGATTACTAAAGACAAGTCATTGCTAAGGGTATTTGGGTCTCTTTATGCACAAAAAAATGCCCTACTAGCTGTGCTGCATTACTGCTCCCTAGACAAGCAGCAATCTTCCTTGCTTTATGATTCTCTTTTTTTTTTTTTTTTTTTTTTTTTTTTTTATCATACTGAAGCATTTTGGTGTGAGAATTTTAAAATTAAATCTCCTTATTGTGCAGGCAGGATGTCCAGATTTATTCTATCAAATGCCACAGAAACAAAGGGAACAATCCATTTTTCCTGATAGAAGCCAACAGTTCGTAAGAGGTTTGAGATGAGTGTAAGGATACAATTTGCCTAGAGAGTGCCTGAGGATCAAGACAACCTGACTTTCCACGGAATGAGTCTGTCAGCTGGCATCTTGCAGTAATTGCTTCCCATGGCAGGACCTTACCAGCCGAGGGAGGACTGCTCTCGTCAACCCAAGAATCAATTTCTACAGTAGCTGAATGATAATTGTTTGCTAAGGCTCGGGGAACTTGTTGCCAAGCCTGAAACGGGGGCTGGAGCTGTGATTGGCACTCATTAACCCGGGATTTGGATTTGATAATTTACCTTAGTAGAACAATGTGGGGGGGGGGGTAAAGAAGGGAAAGGACTGCAGAATGTTCTTTTGTTTGGAAGAAACAAATGAGATCAACTGCAGAATCAGTATCTGAATATCAAGCCTGAATCCATAACTGCCTTCACTCAAAGAAACCAAATAGCAATTTGAGGTGGCAATTTGAATGCTTTCCTTCAAGTACAAACATCTCTTTAGATATTTTTTTTTTTTTATAAACACTTCTACTTGAGTGTTTTGTTCATTGGTCACCATGGTCACCAAATCCTGATGATTGATGTCCTGAAGTTAGAGTGCTTACTTACACTGCAAAGAGAGTGGGAGAAGGCTTGCCAGAGGTCCAGAAAGACAAACTTCTGACTTCCAAAGTCAAACAGGTGTTTTTGCAAGGGATAGTCACCTCTGCCTATCCTCTGTTGAGGACATTTAGGCACTGAAAATTTAGCTGCAGCTGGACCCTGAAATGTTTTCTGGATAGCTGTGTCTGGCATGTTCTGCTGCTCACCAAACTGCTGCTGGGTACTACAATTGCCTAAGTCCCTGTGACACAGTATTTTTTCAGGTAGGTGCCTTAAATGTAAATTAGAGTATCAGCCTCAGATACTGCCTTTACAGTAGTCTCTCCTAGTGCTTCTTGATTATTTATGTAAACCTTTCAGTCTCTTGACTGACATACAAACATTTTTATTTCTGTATCACAATCAGAAAATGTACTAAAGTCTGCTGGTGCTGGCCCAGGGAGAAGCACAGGGCAGTGACTAAATGGACAATATGACTTTTAGAAGACTGCTTCAGAATCATGATCTCTCAGGAAGCCTCTACATCATATTTTGTAACTATCAATGTTTTGGGAAATTCCAAACCAAGCTCAATTCTTTTACTCTCAATGTACATGGGGATTACCAGAAAACAAAAAATAGTCTTTGTTTCATGACTCTGGTCTCACCAAGGCTGTTCCTTCCAGATCTTTGTGTGTTAGGGTCCTGGAAACAGCAAACCTGTTTCAGTATGTGGCAGATAGAAAGTGGCCCAAAGATGGCTTTCATTGGTGGTTCTAAAGAGTTTAACTCATGGAGATATCATTAGAAACTCTTGCAGCTTGCATGTCAGCATTTTTATGTGTGTATAAAGCAATGAAAATTAACAATATTTTGCACAATATGAACAGTATAATTATCAAGATAATACTCACAAGATAAGGGTATTTAGCTGTTAAGTGTCAGAACTCCCTTCCCCCCATCAAAACCAACCACAAAAGAGCTATTGCAACTTCCTCCTTTGCAGCCTTATTAGTGATCATCCCAAGCTGCCTCATGCAGAGAATCCCCTGACACTCAGCAAAAAAAGATGGTATGGATCCTGCAGAGACAAGAAAGATGTCCTGTCTTGCATAACATCACAGCACTGGAAATGCAGCAAGCTTGTAGCTCTTCTGTGCAGGTCTGGTTTGCAGCTCTTTCCATGCCTTGTTTGGGTGCACATTAAAACTGGTTTTAACCATCCTCATTTTTGATAAAGGTCTGGGGAACTGTTTCATCATCAAATGTAAAATATCTACTCAGCTGTTGTCTTATTCCACACCTACAAGCCATGTGGATGTCTTTCATTTTTTCCCTGTCCAGATATAGTTTGGAGTACTTTTTCACAACTTTCCATTTCCAGGAAACTCTGGAACTTATCAGGCAGTAGTTTCCATTGCATTCTGAGTACAAACCTGGTTATTCAATTTACACTGCATGGTGCAAATAGATACATCACTTGTAGTTCAACAGATGATCATTTCTGTCCTCAGTGGCAGTAGTACCAGGGTACTTGAACATGAATTAGGCAGTTAGAGTAACTAATCACTAGATATGTAAGGTAGAAGACAAACATCCTGCAATGAACTAGCCCAAAGAAGCCTCCATCTTAAAAAAGACTCCCTTGGAACATGTCCTGATTTGGGCTGGTTCATGTAAAATGCTGGATGACTTGAGTGGAACAGGATAGGAACAGATCAGAACTCCTCAGAAACTGCAGACTGCTTCTTCACCTCATGTGACAATTATATCTCAATTTGATCACAGGGGAATACATTTCCTCTTTTCTAAGAGTTTGGACATTACACGCTATCCCTTCAGAGTAAGTCTACCTGCAAATCAATGTGAACAGATGTCAAGTTACAGAAACCCAGCCTGGCAATAGGTTTGCATTCAGATTCTGCTGGGGGAAAGCAGCTTTGTAAAAATGCCAACTTTTCTGAGATTCACAGCCCAGGAAGGTATGTTAAATGAATCTTGCACTTTCAAAAAGCTGACATCCCTTATTAAACCAGTCCCAGAAGAGCTCATGTCCTTTAACTAGAAGTATGTATTATCTAAGATACATGATTTTCAATCTCAGTCTAGAGACCTATATGTGCAGTATGTGCACAACCAATGTAAACAGAAATTTTATGTCTGACATACTTTCTTATGCATTTTCCAACTGGTTATGAACTGCTTCTCCTTAGAGAGCAGATATGGTGCTTCACAATAGATCTGGATTATGAAAGACTTGTTCTTTATACTGCAAGAAACACTACAAGCTGAGTTCTTCTGATCATGCATCCAATGGTTTGTATAAAACAACTAGGGTGACATGCCTCTTTGATGTGTCAGATGTATTTAATCTGTAGCCCTGACATTTTCACAGAACAAGGACCTTAAGTAAGTATCTTCAAAGGATCTGTGGGCTTCCAGCTGTTCTGGAGGGGTATTGCCTAGCTGGAGAGGGAAGAGGAGTGGCACCAGGTCCAGGTAATTTGTCTTACACTTTAGGTTTAAGACCCACTAAAGGATAGAGAAGAAACCATGCTCCCGAAAGTTATGTCAGAGTGTTGCCATGGAAATATTTTGGGACAATGCTCCATTTTGATGGCTGGTTTGGAAAAGGTAACAGCCTCTCATCTGCACTCTTAGGTTTCTTGGGACTATCTCTGTAGTTCCCAACAGGCAGGCCTGTTAGTCAGAAGAAGCTGTATTTTGAGGGCTATATTATGTAAAAAAATATAGAAGCCAACTTCTGTGTCTCTCATCATCCTGCCTCTAATCTGCTCGTGGAAAGCAAAGTGACACTGGTTATCCTTGATATACATTTTTCAGTCAGTAAGCATTTGCATTCCATACCTTTATTTTCCACATTGCTCAAGAATTACAGGAACCTGTGCTATCAAATAACTTACACAGAGTTTGAATTATGCAGCTTACTAGGAAGAGAATAAATCCCTGCACACTACCTTGAAAACATTAGGTTTAAAATAAATATAATAGTATCGAAGTATTGCACAGCCAAGGGTCTTTGAAGGTTAAATTTATGAAATATGATGAAATTAACAAAATTAAGCCTTGTGCTTTCTTGAATAGAACATCTTTGTTCTTGAATAGAACATTTTACATCAAGGTACCTATTTGAATGCCCTCACAGCATACCAAAATAGCAGTGTTAGGGAAAAGCCCCATCAAGTTATATATTTTGTGGTTAATGGATTTTGCTGTTTCATTTCAGAAGAACAGTTCAAGAAATTCTTTCTAGCTTATGTTCTCCTTGGGAGGATTCCTAGTTCTAAACTTGTATTAATTTTCTTCAGTGTCTAAATCATCCTCTGTACATATGCTTCCACTTATATAATTGGAAATCATTGTAGTTATTGTGTGTCTCTATCTCTTCAACCTTCTGCTGCACCCGTAATCCATGACATCTATCTCTGCTCATGTTTGTCACTGCACTCTCCTGGAGTGAGATGTACTAGAGAATGTATCAGCACCTTAATTCCTAAGGGCTGCCTAAAAAGAGGATATGAACTCAGCTCAGATATGGCTGACAGCAAACGAGGTATTTTCCATCTCCTCAGGTGTTATGGGTGTTGTTTGGAGAAGAACCTCCTACGCCACAGTGAAGCACAGACAAATCAAACTGGCTGTAAAGCTGGACTGTTTCACTATCAGTGAGGGGATTCCATGGTGCAGCCCCAGTAAGTAATTAATGACAGTGTCAGCCTCATGGTGTGAAGACTTACAACAATTGTGGCTTTTTCCTGAATGACTAGTCCAGTCAAATTGACCTCAAAAATGGCTGCATTTCCTCAGGAAAATGTTCTCAGGACTTAGAACAACATTGATTTAAAATATATATCAATAGCTCATGAGGAGGTTTTTTTCTGTGAGAGAGAACTTATGACTTTTTCCAAATTTTGTGTGGGCACATCTGTTAGTGTCCCCTCCACATAGTATATTTTAAGTCAGCAGGACTTAAACTGTCCCCTGTTGCCAAAAATCACATAGCTACATGAGAGAAGTGCTGAATTTGACTTTAGAAGCCCAGCTGGCTTGTGTGCTCCTTGGAGGATATTTTTATTTGAACAATGATATTTTTTTTCTTTAAGCACATAGATCAATTAATGAAAGTCTTCCATTTACACCGATGGTTATTATATCACTATAAAGTGTAGTGTTCTTAGCTTGGTCCCTTCACTGTTGTTACCTAGCATTATGGCTCTTGAGTTGAAGATGGCTTGACTCTTTTTGGCTTAGGGCACAAAGATTCGTTTTGCTGCATATCTCTCCATGGACAGCTGTGTATGCATGGCTTGTGCCTAAGAAAAACTAGTCCAGTGGAATTCCTAGTTTTAGTTGATTTTCATTTTGATTGCCCTCTTCTTCAATTTCTGCCCTTCTGGTTGTGAACCACCAGGTAGCAATACAACCTACACCAGTTTTTATGATAGTGTTATAAGCACTCAGCGCCTGTTTATTCCTCAATGGTGAATAGTTCTCTGTTTATTAAAAAGTCCACACCACTGTTCTCCAGTCATTTACTATGAGTAAAACTCATTTCTCTTTATTATGTGGTATAAGTTCCTTACCTTTTCCATAACTCAGCAAGTAAACTCTGGAGCTGGGCCATGGGGGCATTAACAGCATCCTTATTGCAGAGGTGTGGTCAGGAGATCAGACAAACACAGAGGGAATTATGCTGCCCACAGTGCCAGCCCTGCTGAGCTCATGGCAGTGCCAGCAAGGCCATGGAACCAGCAAAGCCAAGGGAGCACAGGGGCTCCTCCACTCCCAAAGGACCCAGAGCCTGAAATTTGCCCTCCATGTGCTCCTTGTGGCCCGTGAAAAGGAAAATAAAGGCCTCACTTGTTTTTTATTGCTAGAAATCCCAATGAGGCAAACTCTTCGAATACACACTATGTGAGGAAGATTTAAATGTTTGGGGAAGGTTGTATTCCAGCACACATCACTGGAAGGCTGCCAGAGGCAGCCTGGAGCCAGTGAGAAGAAAAGTGTTTATTGCGGTCAGTGTGGTAGTATTGAGGGCAGCAGGGACAGGCCAAAAGGAGACTGAAACAAGAACAGCTGAAAGTACACAGGAATTATAATCTAATAATGAGCCTCTGAGAAGGCAGGCTTGAGAAGGAGATGCCTGACCCGTGGAAAAGCTCAGGTAGCTAATACCAGGAGTCTGGTAGAGACAGAATGGCAGCTGTGGCAGGGGCAGTGATTTGTTGGCACCCTTCACACTAGCAACAAGGGTGGGGGCAAAGGGCTCTATCCATACACCTCTGGAGCTCCTTAAAAACTCTGACCTCAGCATCTTCCCACCTCTGACTGAACCTGCATCTGACAGCAGGCAGAAATGTTCTTCTGTGTTTTCCCTGCAAAAGGGGTTTACAGTTATTTTTCTGCTTCCTTGTAGTTGCCTTAGTTCCCTTCTTTTCTTTTTCTCTTTCTTTTTTTTTCTCCTCTTATTTTCCCCTTTGTAATGGAGGAAAAAAGGTTAGATTAGAAAACTTCAATTAAGCCTTTAAAAAGACCATCTGCTGAATGCTGACTGGGGTTTCATGTAAACAAAATGCCTGTGCTGGTTACAAACAAATGATCTTATCTATTGTATTGTGTTACAAATTAAAATTAGATTAAGCCACCTACATGGTACCGCCGCTGAATCTTAAATTTCTTATGGAAACTGAATGTTTGCTGCAAGTATTCATTCGGCCTGATGAGAGCCTCATTATTTTTGTACCAGCAGTACACACTGGGTATAGCATAATCAAAGCCTGGGGGTACGTATTAATTATCCTTTTGAATAGTGATGAAATTTTAAAAAGATCTCCTTTAGGCTCACATCATCAGCAGATGAAACAAAGCTTTGCACAGCTTGTGAGCAGTGGCTCACATGTGTTTTTACATCTGTTCAGGATATTTCAATTTGAAGCGCAACAAGCCAAGTCTGGGATTAAAGACCTGGAGAAAGAGGGGGGAAAAATCTGCAACAATAACCAGACCCCTCCCCTTCCTGTCTGCAGCGAGAGGGAGAGCGCCTTCTTGATAATAAAACCTGGCTCCATTTTGCTTTTGCTTTTGGTGGCAGTGGTAATGTTATTTAGAAGAGGGGTTTAATGCTGTGAGCCAGTGCACGGCCAGTGGGTGCTAGGGCTGATTTTAACCTGTCACCCTTTCTTGTCACCTCACTGATTCTCCTTTAGGCTGCCAGTATGAGGGGTTCTCGTGAGTTTACTGATACTTTCTTCTCTGGTGTGGATTACAGATTACCAGGTTAAAATCAAGAAATATTTGTGCTCTCCTGGACTCCTGCAGATGTATATTTGTGAGCTAGTGAAAAAAAAAGGGAAAAGGGGGATGTCTCTTGTCCAAAAGGGTTATGTCATTATCTTCAAATGGTGTTGGCATGCACCCTAATTGCTTTGCTGGAATTTAAAAGGATCAGTTTGAAATAATTTTTAAAGCAATGTCAAAGCTGCAAGCCACAAATTGCACAGGTTAAGTTCCACTGCCGTGATGAGTAAGAGCAAAAGTGGTCAGTCAGAATGGAGATGTATTAACTTCCAGTGGGAAAGGATTGCTGTGGTTCGGTGCTCAATCAAAGGACTGGGTGCTCAGGCAGCCGTAGAGCTGGAACCCCTCTGCAGTCTGCATGAACTCTGACTTGATAGATGCTTAAAGACCAAGCTGACCATGTTCACAAGTCTGTACACATATTGCTATTTAGTGGGTCTTCGTTTCATATTTTTTTGCACTGCCTCTCTTGAGAGAGAGGCAATAGCCATTCAGCCAAATTAAAATGAGAGAAGCACAGGTAGGACAGGAATGGAATCAGTGCTGTTGACCAGACATGAACTTAGATCAGGTGCTTTTAAATTTTTTTTTTTCATTTTTACTTAGCAGACCTGGCAAAATTCTGCAGTGACATATGCTCTTTCCTAAAGACACATCTTGACTATTGCATAGAATGACATACAGAGCTTAATTTCATCACTGGAGTTGACTGAAAGTGATATTAATAACTAGCAAATAATCTGTAGTTTACAGATTAGAACTTCGGGTTTTATGACAGAGCAGAAATATTTTAGGTAATAGCCTTGAAAGTACAAAGAGAAAACACCAAAGGTAAACTATATCATAATATAATTTATTTAAATTATATTTCCTTGGCCATTTATGGCATTTTTAAAGCAGAATAAAACCCTGTCAAATGATATAATTCATAATTCATTTAGAGGGTTGAGGCTGGAAGAATCATAGAAACACAGAATTATAGAATGTCCTTCTGTGGGCCATTTTGAGCTACTGTAAGCATTTCCCTTTTTGTCTATGTGAAAAAACAAGCAGGACTCAGGGAGGGATTCCAGACTTGACAGAACCTCTGTTCCCTATGGACCAATTGTGTAGTGCCAGGGCATAACCACCTATTCAGTGAGAGCATGGTTTTGTTCACAAATCACTAGTGAAGGATGTGAGCCCTTTTCCACTGGTGGGATAAAAGTGAGCTCAGTCTAAGTAGAGACTGGTGGGAGAAGGCCCTGAATACTCAGGGAAAAAAAAATGAATGCTGTCATTATTAAAAATTAATTATGCTAATGAGCTGAAGACTATACTCCAAGTTGTGTGGGTTTTGCAAACTAACAGCTGTTGTGGTTCTTCCTCTGTGCTCAAGCCTACATGGCCTGTCATTTACTATTCCTTACAGAGTCCAGAGCATGGATCATAACAATATAAATATGAATATATGCTTAAAAACATGATTAAAAATAGTTACTGCTTATGGACAGTAGCCAATTTGACAACATGAATAAAAGAAGTGTTATTTTTAAAAATGCAGCATGACATATAATGGGCAAGCCTGTAAAATTCAGATAATTAAACTTTTTCAGAGGTAAAAATGACCAAATCTTAAAATATGCCTTCCTATAAAATAAAAGATGACCACAAAATATTGGAGTTTTTTGTATTTCTAAAATTAAAAAAAATAAAAAATAAAAAAAAAAGCTTGCAGGCTGAGGTTTTGCATGCCAAGTTTCAGCCTAAAGCAAAATTTAACAGCTGAGTGATAAACCCCTAAAAATAGGGGTTTTTAATGAAAGTGCTGACACAACTATATCTATGGCAGTAAGAATGGCACAGCTATAATTACAAGTACATAGTGTACTTTGACTAATATAAATAGCTGTCAAGATGGCCTTCAATACAGTTCTCCATGTTATTTTGACTCCAACAAAATGGATGCAACTCCTGATTCCTGCATGGTGAGACAAGTTATCTGAAATTATAGGCTTCTTGGATTTTTCTACAAGTATCAGCCAAACATGCTCACAAGTTGATGCCAAGTGGCACTAAGAGCTCCAGCTGTTGTAAGGCACAAGGATCTTTTACTGATGCAGCCCTATGAGACCAAGTTGCTTGCTTTTTCTTCTGCATTTCATTAAGTGGAAGATCAGTGTGTTTTCACTGAAACATCAAGGTAATGCCTATCAACTAGACCAACCCTTTGGCTTTGGGTGCCTTTAAATTGCTAGATATCACTGTGGCTTCTTGCATTTGCAGTGACTCCAATTTTTAATGGTATTTCACTGAATAAGTGATATGTGAGGAAACTTTTTTCACAAAGCTTCTTCTTTCTGATTTTTCCAACCCTTGTCTTCTAGGAAGAACCCCCCCCCCCCCCAAATATATTTATGTATTTAATGACATTCTTTGCTTTGTGTCTGGTAAATCATCTTGTCAGGTTGGTTTTGCCTCCCACTTCTGTCTCCTGTTTCTCTCTTCTCCCCATTCTCTCTTCTGCCAATGTATGTTGCTCTCCCTTCTTTGCTGTCCTTTCTCTCTCTAGGGCTCTTTTCCCTCTAGGGCTCCCATCTGTCTCTTTCCCCCCTTACTTTGCAGCTGCATCTTGCTTTTTCTAGTGGGGCTTCTTTCTGAGATTTTTACACATCCAACTCATTGAGACCAGTGAGTATTTTAAATATTAGGTGTCAGAATCCTAACTTCTGTCTCTCCTTACTTAAAGCACTTAAGTTTAAAACTAACAGTTGGAAAAAAAATATTCAAAAGTCAAGCTCCTTATTTTGCAAACACTTCTACACATGTGTAACTTTGTGTGAGTTGCATTTTTATGGCTTGAGTCCGAGAGGTTGGGATCAGGGCACATCTTTGCAAAATACTTGTGATTCAACTGCCTTATTTTGCAGACAAAGAGTCCAGGTTTCTCTGGCCCTCATGTAGCAATACCTTGTACAACTTGTGCAGTGTGCTGCCATCTTCAAAGGTGGGCTTTAAAAGCAAATTCTGTCTAAAAAGAGGATTCCTCCCCTACAATGTGCTCTCAGCACAGGGAAACACCTCACACCTCTGCTGATGCAGACAGGAACAACTCCTTTGGTTTCTCTTCCAGGAGGTTTAACTGATTTTACTGTTGCTGCAGCAATTTAAGCAGGAGGAATGTTTCAGAGACAAATATGGGATACACATTGTTAACAATCAGGTGACAAGAGATAGAAAACAGACAATATGAAATGTAATACAAAAGATAATAACAGCATCCTTTTTCCAAATAAAATATTCTGTAGGAAGGGCAAGAGAAGATTTGCATTTCTGAAAATCAGTGAAAACCAGAATGCAACCCCAAAACTGTAGCGAGATGAAGTTGAAGAACCTAAGATTTAAACAATTTTAATTCTGCTTCACATATGTTTAGTTTAGAAATCCAGGGAGCTTTTATGAAATTGTAGGATATTAAAAAAATAATGAAATTAGGATATTAGAGAATTAATTAATTTTAATTAATTTATAGTGCTTATTTTTCACTTTTAAGCCAGTAGGGGGAAAAAAATTAGAGATGCTCTTTTATGGATTATGGCGCGATGAAAAGATGGAAATTATTTATATTTTTTATGTTTCTTCCTTTTTTTTTTTTTTTTTTTTTTTTTTTTTCCCATCCATACAAGGCCCCTGGATGATGCCAAAAGCTGTGCAGCATCCCGGGACAGAGCCTCTTTCCAGGTGGTTCCAGCTTTCGATTTTCGGCCTCCTGCCTAACACAACTCACCCCAGGCGCGGCGACATCCCAGCGTAACACAAACCTTGTCATGTCTCATTGCTTAAATAACACAATAAGGAAATTAAAATCCTCGCGGGTTATGATTTTCATTGTTACGGTTTACCAAGCCTTGAAGAATCCCAGGAAATTGATTACCCGGGGGGGTGGGGGTGGGGGGGGATGGAGTTTGGAGCCTGAAAAAAAAAAAAAAACCAGCAAAACCAAAGAGCAACAAAGAAGCTTTAACTGGGAGTGTTTGGGTGTTGCGCGTTTACCGTGTGGGTGCCGTTGGCGGTGCGGGGTCCGGGAGCGGCGGCATCGGCGGGGCCCGGCCGCCCTCTGCCGGGCACGCGGGGCCAGGCCGCGCCGGAGCGCGCCCGAAGCGCGGCCCCGCGCCGTGGGCAGGGCGCCGCACGCTAGGCCAGGCTGCCCGGAGCCACATCCAGCCTGCCGGGCTTCCCTGGGCAGCCTGGTGCAGTGCCTCGCCGCTGAATAGTTAGCATGACCCATTTTACCTGCGCCTAATTCACACCAAAGTCTAGTGGGAGAGAACAGACAAGACTCTAACAAATGCCGCCGCCAGGAAGGAAAGCAGTGTCCTGGCAGCTGCGCTGCTTTAGCGGGCGAGGAGGAGGAGAGCACATCCAGCTTCTCTTTGCCACTCTTGCCCTGGCATTGCCCAGCATTGTCCCTGGCCGGCACCTGCCCCAGCACAGCCCCGCTGCCCGGGCCGGGAGCGCCACTCCTGGATCCATGCACACACACCACTCTGTGTGTCTGCACTGGCTTGGGACTCAAGAGTTTAACAACACCCTTGAGTTTAACACCGTGGGGGGAACGCAAACCAAAGACAGGGTGGGCCGTGGCCATGGTGAAAAGCAGGAAAGATGTCTGTGGGAGACCTTCACATGGTGTGGTGCTGCCCGCCCTGCCCTGCTACGTGGAGCTGCATTCACTCTTGAGCCTTCCCTTCCTCTGCCCTGGCCCAGCGAGGGCAGTGGGAGGAAAGCACCACAGGGCTCCGGGAGCGCCCTGGATCCAGCACGAAAATAAACCCAGCCTGGGAGAAGAGTCAAAGACCCGGCTGGTCTTTGAGTGCCTTCTGCCTCCTGCAGGAGAGGGGCCCGCTGCTGCCAGGTTGGATGGGGACCACGCAGCAGCGAGAAACAGGGCAGTAAAGCAGGTAAGTGTGTGTTTGCAGTGGGGAAGCACTCCTGGCTGCAGGTGGGCTCGCAGGCTCTCCTCTGGCACCACTCAGCTGTGCCAAAAACACCAGCTTGGCCTAGGCCTCCTTCCCAGCGTGGGGCTGCCCCTTCCTCTAAGGACACCCAGCCACCATGGCCAAATCTCACTGCATGGTGTCTGCTTTTAGCCACATAGGCAAGAAAATCCCGTCTGTGTGCAGAAACTCTGGTCCAAAGTCAGCAGCCAGTGCAGTGCACCCTGCCAGTGTACAACAGGGGAGGATGAGGCTGGTTCAGCCTTACCCCAGGATCTGATCACTTACAAAGGCTTCAATTAGATCCACCGCGTTATATGAATGGTTATTTTGTGACTTAATTCCCCCTGCTTTTTTTGCAGAGGTAATTAAATGATCGAGGGAAAAAAAAAAAAGAAGCAGATTAATTGATTGAACTGATTCCAGGAGAAACCATTACTCTCGTTCCTCTTCTCCACTATACAGTGTTTAAACAACTCTGAGAGCTGGGTGAATCCTGCCAACATATTTCTCTGAGCACTGCTTTGATTTTCAAATGAATTGTCTTCATCTGCTTTTATCCCCCTATTGCCTTGGCTTTATGTGAACATTTGTACAGCTTAGTTTGCTCATGAAAAGAAAAAAAAAAAAAAAAGAAAAGCTAGTATGTTTCAATACAATGGAAAATTAATTTAATTTCTGTGAGCTCAAGAGTTTTGTAGTGACAGGACAAAAGTGGTGTCATGTGAAAGACCAATAATCAGTAATGACATTGTTCAGATATGCCACAGTGCAAATGAATGCTACTACGTCATGGATCAAACAAAGTTTGTGAAAGTTATTTAACAGGACTGCCAAAATCATAGAGTATGGAAACTCTGCGTTTAGAAAAAGAGGTGAAATATACCAAATACTGCCATTATTACCAGTTATTCCCTCTTTTATTGAAAAGATTAGGATTATTTTTCTTTTAAATTGCATTCAGTTAATGTACATTTATAAGTGTGATGGCAGCAAGTATAGAGCATATTAGTCAAATCTGTGTTTAGGGAATATGAATAACGCAAATTAATCATGAAAGTCCCTTGGTAGTAACAAATATACTTACAGATTTTTTAAAGTATTTTAAAAGGAAGGAAGCAAGAAAAATCACATAGGAGTAGACTTTTAAAGGAATTTTGGAAAACAATCATCAACTTTAAGGAAGTGCCATTTTTCATCTGGATCTAATCTACAGCTTCATAAAATTTCCTTGTTGAACAATTATTCAGAAGGAGACTAAATAAATATAGTGCTAAAAATAATAATAAAGGTTTCCAGGAAATTTGAAAAGTAGGCAAAAAACTACATGCAGTTACCTTCTCTCCATCTGTAAGAAAGATCACTATTTCAGCTTGTGCTTATAGGCAAATTTTTCATAAATTGATCTATGAAACAATATCAGATTATACAAGTTTGTAGAATGTTTGAGATTTTTCAAAGGTATGTTTTGAATTTATTTAACAAACAGATCTGATATTTAGGACAATGCATTTTACTAACTTCTTGTTTTAATTGTCAGTATTGAGATTCCTGTTTCAGATGGTTCACCTGAGGAATGTACTGTGGGTGCTCTTCCTTCCCAGACTGAGGTACACATTTAGAGAAATCATTGATATTTTAAAATCTCTCAAAAAGAATGCAAAAGGCAAATTAGAAAAATAAAAAAATATAAGGGAGCTAGGAGAAGATTTCTCACTGTGTTCTTTCACTCAGGGTGTAGCTGAGTATATACACAAAATTCTCAGTTTTAAAAATGACTGAGTTCCTTCAGAAAATTTATAGAAAACAAGATACACAATTGGTTTTATTGTACAGTATGTAAGTTTCACATACAATTGTCTGTAAGAAGTGACCAGACTGATATGCAAAATTAATATGAGGCTGTGAGAAGGTAAAAAAACCCTAACCAAATCCTAAGTTGATTTCAATTTTGACATGAATATTATATGTAAGTCAAAAGAGGTGTTATCTTACTAGAAAGGTATTTACTGCATTATCATCTTGGGTATGATTGTTTTGAGAATGATGTAGCCAAACAAGGAGGAAGAGTTTCAAGAGAAATATCTTGGAAAATTTGATGAATGGAAAACTATTCAAAATGGTTTCTGATTTGTAGTAAATATATCTTTATCACTTTTTGTTACTTTTTTTCACATTTATCTCCATAAACAGGTTGGCTAGGTGTTAAGATTTTTCCTAAATCAAAAATAAATTTAGGAAAGAAGGCAGCAGGACAGGAGAAGCTCTGCATGAGAGGTGAGCTTCTTTATTTCTGTACCTGCACAAGTAGCCTGAATTCAGGCAGATGAACATCATCTGCAAAATGTAGATGAGGAGAAGAGGAGAAAAAGAAGCTCCATTTAGCTAGAGAATTAAAATGTGCTGTTTGGATGTTGCTGGTGACTTGGAACTAGCTGTGTATATGAGAGTTTATAAAGTCATTATTACTGAACAGTGTCTGGTTGCAACCTGCTGGCTAGGAGAGCTTTTCAGCCAAGGAGGAGGGAAGAAATGCCTTCTGGCAGAGCACAACTAAATACATTGGAGAAAATAGTTGTTATTTCAGGTGTGCAGTTTCCCAGTAGAAAATAAGTTTAATTAATTAATTTATTTTTCTAATTTGTGAAAATATGTGTAGGGTGACCTCCAGGCTCAAGTGCATAAGCTATAAAACCAGATTCATTCATTAACTAGCTGACATAATGTCAACCAATGATAGTCAAATAAGCGAATAACGTGTGAGGAAAACTCAGACTCCTCCCCTCCAACTCTGTAGGAAAATGCCTTTGAGTGTGAACACACTTGGCAATGTGCCTTGAGCTCCTTGCTCCCCACTTTTTTTTGGGTGACAGAGAAAATGGAGCCTGATTCACAGTGATGAACCCTCTCAGTTTTTATTTAATGTTTGTGTAATTTAACTAACTAGCATAAATATGCCATTTTTTTCTTTATTTATTATTTCAAATATGTTAAATGTGAGATACATATCAGGTACAAAAAGGAGTCTGTAATGTGATTAGACCTCTGGAATTTGAGACAGAACTGGGAACTAGGATTTCTGGCTTCTTCTAGACCATGACTGGGTGGGGTAACTACTTAGCCCAAATGGTTAGACGTTCAAACTTCACCATGCTGGGCTCATTGTTTCTTAGCAATTCCCTTTATAGTTCTTTCGCCAGTGTGTGCTCTTTGAGCTTCTCTAAATGCTACAGGGTGCTATAAACAGTGAAATCAGCTGAGGAAAAGGCAGATGTACCTCAGTAAAGGCATTAGAGAAACTGTGGAAGGAATCCAGCCACTCCTTGAAGCACTAGGGAGCATCAGATTCCTGCAGGCAGGTGACTGTGGTGCTGAGACATCAGTGCTTTACACCTTTCCCAGTACTTCTGCATGATTGTAGTGACTGTACTGTTGGGAACATCTTTGATGTCTCTGACAAAAGTATCTGTCAGGACTTGGCCTGCCACCCTTGTGCTCATTCACTGGTATGCCACCAGCAGATACAGTTTTCCTCCCACAGCATGCTTGATATGCCTTGTGAAATAATGTGCTATGGGTTATGTTACAAGTAAAAAAATTTTGAAAACTTGTATTTCAGCTGTTTGACAAGCAAGCTTTTTCCAAAGTAATAAGAACAGGTCTGTGTCCAAACACGCCTTATAACCCCTTATTTACAATAATGTGAGTCAAAAAAAAAAAAAAAAAAAAGGTCCTTTTGGGCTACAACTTCATATTTGAGTTCTAACAGATGAGATTCTGTTCAAACCGAAGCGCTGTGGCTGTGATGGACACAGAACAGGGCAAAGCATATCTGGTTTTCAACCTGAGAGGAAATCTTCCCCCTAACCTGCCCCCCTCAAAAATGTTTTCAAGAAAAGATCAGACACAGGTTTTAATGCCTGGGGAAAAACAAAACATGACCCACAATAGATTTAGGCAGGTCCATTTTTGCTTGCTATTTTTAAAAGCATACATGTTATTTAAAAATAATTAGGCTGAGCCAATTTATGTGCAATGTATATATTGCACATATGTCTAGAGGAAACCAGAAACAGGGTTGTATAATTGTAACCTTACTGCACTGAAGGCCTGGCATAATTACCATTGCAAGAGAGAAAGCCAAGGAGATTTTATCTGTCATATTTATTTCCCCCATGTAAATATATTAAAACCAAACAAAAATAAACTTTTGATGCACAGCTTAACCCAGTTTATATAGTGTGCATTTCATTCTTTATTATTATTAATAACAATAATAATAATTTCCCACGTACTCGTGTGCAGTAAAGCACTTGAGATGGCAATCTGGAAGGCTGTTTTTTCAGCAGCTGCAAATTTCATCTGTTGCTCATGAAAAAAGGCATCTTCAAATATGCACAGGAATAATTCATGGATTTTATCTCTGAATGGCAAGTGAGGCTGCATGGGGCAAAAGTACTTTTTACTGTATAAATGTAAGCATGTGCATCTGTATAGCCTTCTGGCTCTTTAAAAGGAAATTAGCCAGTATAATAAGGCTGTTGTCTATGTGTGATATCATCATATGCAATGAATCGTAGGACTGAATGAGAGGAAGAAAGTCTGTTGAGTTGAGGTCTCCCAGAGGCTTTGCTGGAGCTTGGGCTGGCACGTGACTGATGCTTTTCTGTATCCTCAGATTCAACACCAAGGCCAACTTTACTCGCAAAGAAAAGATCCAGTTAAATAAAAACCATATGAACCCTGCTAAAATAATACAATTTGAGTAAATCAGTGCCTTAAGACTTTCTCAAAAGTATCTTAAGAAACTCACTGGAAGGGAACTGTGCATTTCTAGTGAGTACCAGTTATAGCACGCTCCACTCTATCTTTGTGATCTTGCAGGAGGTGGGATAGATTTTCTCCACACAGAGCACACGTTTTCATTTTTGCAGCACATTGTAAACACACTTTTCATACTAATGCCTTGTTTTGTTTCGGTTCTTTTCAAAGATTATGCATTAGTAATTTGTGCATCACATGTTGGCAAGCGGAATCACAGTGTATTATGCACACTACTAATGTGAGACAGAAACCTCAGCATATTCTAGCTCTCTTCTCATATCTTGTTAGCATCTGTTTGTGGTAGGCTGGGATGATGAGGTGCTAATATGATACAGTGAAGGAAGTGTAATCCATGAACATTTTTGTGTCACATTTGTGTAATATATTACACTAATCCAACCAGACTTTCATGTGCTCTTGCCCAAGGAATGCCATTCCAGCCTCCTCCCTTCCCCCATCAATGCCTTTGAAGGTTTGTGAATGATTTCCTGTACACAGGCTGTGTAAGAATGTGTTCACATTCTTTCCCCGGTTGAGGAAGGAGTTCTTTTTATGCCCTCTTGCTTTCAGGGTAACAATGAACATGAACAAATTCATGAACAAATTGCTGTAAAGAGGGAAGCATGTTCAATTATGCTCTTCTTTCTCAGCTTAGAGGTAAATGAAGTAGAAGGTGCACTCTTTCCAATAAGCACTGGATCCATTCAGAGCATTTGGTGCAGTGTCTGGGGGCTGTTTTTGGACAGAAAGTTTCTTCAGCAGCAGTCTGCAGTTCACACTGCAGTAAGCAGGATGTCTGAACTGGCAGCCATGGTTTCCTCCCAAGTGGTACCATCAACCACTGCCATCCTGCAGACTGCTTCCAAATTTTCACCTTGTTGGCCATACACAACTTACTAGGTCTACTTTTCCTATCCATAATAAGTTTTGTCCTGGATTGCTCTTCAACAATCTAAATACAAACAGAATCTACATATTTCTATATAGGTGCTAATGAAGGTTTAGCACATTGGGATCCTACTCCTGACTGGAACTTCCTGCCAGTACTGTGATAGAATTAAATACAGTAGCAAAATGAAATCATGAACTCCAAAATTTCATTGTAGTTGGAGTATATAATTCTACATACAATTCTAGAATATAATTCTTGCCTGCCTGATTCAAGAAGCAAAAGCCCATCAAAAGTCTGGATGTGAGACATGAAATTAGAAAGCCATCATGGTTTTGGCAAGTCACTGGGCATTTCTCTTTGTGAATCCTCAACCTCAGTTAGAATTTATAAGGAGTAGTGTAGGAAAGATATCTAATAGTGAAATCTGACTGGTTGTGGAGTCATCTGAGACTAGAATGTCCTGACACCCATTGTATGGTGTAACTTTTTAGGTTAATCATCCTATAACTTCCCAAATGCTACATATGGTGCAAGTTCACAGCTTGACTATGCCCATGGTGGACAATGCAACAGATGCTCCTCCTACCATAGGAAAATCAGTTTTTCTGGCTGGTACTAAACATTTTTGCCCATTAGTGAGGCTGCAACTTCCGGAAACAACATCTCAACAGTCTTGGCAGCAGGGGGAAGATTATTCCTGTTGGAAAATAAAGGAGAAAGTGGGTGTTGTAATAAATTAGATGGTGTCTGTAAAATTTCATGGCTCTAAAATGCAGTCTTATACACTGTCAAGATGTTGACATGGTTTGCCTTGTACTAAATAACATTTCTTGAGCAACTCTCAAACAACAACCACAAAATGAAATTGGACAACCTACCCAGCCCAAGATGATTAGCAGACTTCTGTTTTGGACTACAAGCAGCTCTTTGAATTCCTTCCCTGGTTGCTCCTGCTTGATTTACTTTTTAGCTTTTATATTTTGCCAAACATGGCAGGAAGAAGACTAAGTTTAGGTGCCATCATTCCTTGCAAAATGAAGGTAGATTTAAAATAATTCCTCTTTTTGTTTTGAGCCAAAATTGGGTAATATTATACTTGAATTACTTGGGGAATATTTATCTAGAATAGCACAGCATGGCAGCATAGCTTCTTAGGATGTCAAACTGCCTGAGTGTAAATCTCTGCATTCTGTGCCCAAACTATGGTCCTGTGATGCTTCTCAGCTATGTTCCTTCCACAATTTCAGGTTAGAATGATACCCAGCTGCAAATAATCCCCTCCTGAACCTTGATGGGGTTTCTGTTGGCTTGGTTGTTTGCTTGCTTGGATTTTTTCTTTCACTCATGAGAAAAACCAAACCAACACCATAATGCAGAATGAAAAAGAGATACATTATGGTTTTCCTGTCTTGGACAGTGACCAGAGTGACCAGTTGTGCCATGCTGCAGTTTTGTCCTCAAAACGGGAACAGATATTGCAATGCAAAGATAAGCCATGCTCACCTCTTCCCTAAGCAAGCAAGCTGTACATTGTAGTTTCATGAAGCATACTAATATTAGTTATGAGAATTAATCTCAACAGAAGAATGACAAAGACCTCAAATAAAGTATTTGAGGATAATGTTTATGAGAAAAAGACAAGTGAATATGTACTAACAGTACATTAATTTGTTATTACAATATGGAAAAATAGTGTGTTTTTATTTCATGTACTGACTTCCTATTGATGTGATGAGGATTTGAGTATAGTTAGTTTACTGAATGTCCTGGTAAAACAAAGATGAATTCAATTAAAATAAAGAATGTATAAATTGTAAAACAGAAAAAAAAATGGAATAGACAGAATCTTTCAGAGTCCCATGAGCTATTCTTAAAACATTTTTTCTCTAAGAATTCCTTTTACTTGTGTCTTTCCCTGACAACATTTTGCTTTTTATCTCATTTTAATAAAAAGATAGCATTTGAGAGCATCTCACAATCCAGCATCTCAGCCTCTGCCTTTGTTGTTTAAATTACAAAAAGAAAAGGAAAAAAAAGAAAAGCCAAAATCCAAACCCAAAGCTTTTCAAGAGAACCTGATCAATGTGTTTTGGGCCTCCGCTTTATGATTCAAAGCTTCTTCAACAGCCATTAAAATCAGGAATCTTGATCATCCTCTCCAAAAAAAAAGCCTTGTAGCAAGACTCCAGTGCAATAACAGAGAACAGTACTTTATTCTGATGCTATCTGTTGGGAAGTGGAGGTTTGACAACAATAGGAAAAGGTGCTACCCCCAGGCTTTCCCTGAACCAGTGTGAGCCTCCTTTCATTCATCTTGCAGAAGACTCAAAAGCAGGAGCAGTCCCCAGAGGTCAAGTGTTGGGCTAGTGAGACTAAAAAGACCTTGTGACTTCTCAGGAGGCCTCTCCAGGCCATGTGCTACAAGCAAGGGAGAAGAATGGAGACACAAAGACTCTGCAGTGTGGAAAGATGCTGGAGGCATGGAAGTGAGTTGGTAGGGAATTGCCTAGAAGAAAGGGGTGCTTATTCTTCAGATACCAAAAAGATGTTACCATGGCTGCCCAGCTGAGAGTTTTGCAGCAGGGCTGAACAGGATTGCCTCAATATTTATAAATGCTTTGGAAGGAACCTATTGCTTCTTTTACAAGATTTTCAGTGTAGATAGTGAAAACTGCAGATGGGAAAACAAAGAGAATCGTATTTAGATGCTCTGGTAGGTTGATCACTTACAGGAAGGAAAAAAATAAACCACTGTGTGGAAAACCTTGCCTTTTCCTTGTTGGCTTTAAACAACATTAGTTTGCACTTTCAGTTTGTTACTTTTACTCTCATGTTAATAATAATATATATCTGTGGAAGGAAATGTTTTTTCCCAATGTCTGCTTTCTTAGTATTTGATCCTAAAAACTTTATGTGGTAAAAAGTGGCAAATGCTTTTTTCAGATCTTGGGTGATCTGTTGGCCATCTAAAAATTTGAAAATATAAGCTTTTATCCTGATAAAAAAATGCAGGTGTACGTGAACAGAGATATTACACTGCTAAATTAAATTATTTCTGGTCAGTATGATTATTTGCTGGAGGGAGACAGAATTAAGGGTAGCTGTTGACCAAAGATCTCTATTAAGATCTGAATTTCCTAAATGTTGCTGTTCTGTGACATCTGACAGGGAACAGATTAGAATTCGTCTATTATCTCTACAAGCTCTTTGCTGATAAGCAAGGCCTCTTTTAAAGATTAAGCGTGTGTCAATGCAGTCACTGTTCAAAGCATACAGGCAGTCCTGTCTGCTGGGGGAAGAGACCTTTGGAAATATTTTTGTGTCATCTCTGATGTTTGAGCACACTTTAGGCCAGGAGCCTCCTAAAGTTATAAAATTATGGGTTCATTAGCCCTACTAACTGTCAGCAAAGGGTAAGTGATTTGTCTAAACAATCAAACACTACACTAATTAGCATTATAATACAACATTCAGGAAGTCTTCAAGTCATATAAATATGTGTAAGACATGGAAAATTGGTCTTTTGGGGCTGATTTGATAATAGGGCAGTCCAGATAATTAAGTTAGTGCAGTAAATGAAATACAATATAAAGGGGTTGGATTGTAACATTTGCAGTCTTCATTGGTGTAGATTGGTGTCTGCTTGAAGGGCTATTGATAAGACAGCATGACATATAGTAAATCTCATAAGTGAAATTTAAAGCTGAGAAGTTCAGATAAGACAACATCACATTTTCTCTTAAAAAATGAAGGATGAAACAGAAGCTTCAGTATGAAAAAGGTGGTACTTAAAACCCCTTTCCCATTGGAAAAACTGAAAAGAAAAAAATCAAAAGAAAAAAATCAAAATAAATTGGTAATCCTATGTGCAAGCAGTTAAGAATTTTAGCAAATTCATCTATCTTCAATTATTTTTTTAAGAATGAAAAGAATGTGCTGTTTTATATAGATGAAATAAACATAGAAACACCTGCATTCATATACTTATTTTAATATTTATACTATTTAACTTATATATTACTTATGTAATTTAAAATATTTATTTACTGTGCAAAAATTAAAACATTTATCGCTAATATTTCTTACATTTTCTCAAAGAATGAAGAAAAGAAAGTGTAAGAAGAATACAGGATGGTCATAAAGGTGAAAAAATTCTTAATTCACTTGAATGAATGCACTTAATTTCATGTGGATAATGTTGCCCAAAATACAGAGGGAGTTCAACCCAACTCAGCTTTATATTTGGCATTACACTCCCCTGCTCCATAGCATGGTTAAGTCCATATTTTATATACACAGGAAATAGGGTTCTCAAAGGATAGAGGAAGATTTTCAGCTCCTGGCACACAGGACAGAAATTAAGACCAAATTAAATAATACCATTTTCTTGCTACAGCAAATATTGTTTACATTCATTCTTCTGTAAATTTTAGCTTGTACTGTCCCATTGAAATATTTGTCGGAAGTTGTTTGACCTCAGTGGAAACAGTCCTCTCAGGAGGTTGTGACCAGATGTACAGGCCAGAGAACCATGATTTCTTCATTATGGTTTTGATATGGATTTTGTGATTTTTTTCTAGGCTGCTTCACTTTGATCTTGATGGTGCTGAGCAGCACAGTTACTCAAGCAAAAGGTACCAGGGTAAAATTTAAAGATCCTTGAAGATGGCTAAGCAGATCTGACACAGGAGGTGCTGAAACACTCGATGGGAGCAGCATTGTAGGCACAAAAGAGATCTAAGGGAGGAAGTTCTTAGAGAGTTTCCTTCCTCATATTTATGTCCCAAGAGTTTTGCTCATTATTTGATACTCGGAGGCAATCTAATCACTGTTGGCATCACTTAGCACTTCTGGGTTCAGTTCTCCAGTCTGCCACTTGCACTTAGAGTAATTTTCTCTGGTCTCCTAGTTTGTTTATTTTAAATAAAACCTATTTTGTTATTTATTCTCTTCACTTGAATTGAGTAACATTAATTTATTTAAACATTTACATAAAAAAAATATTATATATGTAGGAAGCTACCAATTTAATTTTAAACAAAATAGCATAATATTTTCTTCTCAATATATTATCTACTTATAATATAGACAACTGCAAACAAAATTTAACACATTTATATAAACAGATGTATGTGTCTAGATTGTTTCAAATTAGACAAAAAAGTAACTTCTGACATTATGATGAAAACAATATAATCTTCGCTCCTTTCTGCGTCATTGATTTGTATTTTTCAAATTGTCTAATTTTACTCTACGTAAAGACTTTAAGTCTTTGCCAGTCTCCAAATTAAGAGTGAATTTCCTTCTCAACATCTTTGGTTCAAAGAACCATTGGCCTTCTACTCACCTCCATTAGAGAAAAATGTATTTGTCCCAGATGTGTATATAAATGTATCATACATTCAGTATTTCTCATCAGGCACTTAAGATTTTGAGGACATGATTTTTAAAGTGTCTCTCACCAGATGTTCTTTGTGCTCATTCTTACATTTCTTTGGCTATCTCTAAACATTTTACTCATTTTGGTGAGGATTCCATTGGCAGGAAAGTTCAAAAGCTCCGTAGCAGTCCTCCTGTTGTATGGGACACAAGGCCATCCGAGCCAGCATCCCTGCCACGAGCCATTTATTGCAACAAAAGGCGCTGTGCTCGTGACACGGCTCGTCATCAGCCAGTCCTGCTGCACAAGATGTCACATCCACTGCAGAACAAGGATAATTTGGACTTTGCTTTTTGAGATGGAAAGATGTCAGGGGCTACAAAGTCACCTGTAAATTGGTTGATGATTTTCCACTTTTTTTCAAAGTAAATTCCTGCTGTGATCCTCCTTTTTTCCCCCTAATTTGACCTTTGAAAGGCGAGCTAATTTTTATCCAATCTGGACACTTTAGTTTACTCTCACATTTTAAATTTAAAGGAATTTTATACTTTTGAATTCCTGTTTTAGTGTGTAATGTTTTTTTGGGGGGTATTTTTTTTTTGGGGGGGGGGGGGGGTTACGATTCTGTAATTGAAAGGGCTGAGAAATCAGTACTGTAGAAATTGGAAATATTTGTATAGAAGTCAACAGGACACCATAAGCCTGCCTGACACTGTCATATATCTTTTAAGAGTTTGGCCTAACTTTTGACAGCTTCAGCACTAATGTTGGCAAGAACAGCTGCATGTTCTGATAGGAGAACATAAATTTTAATTTTTAGTTTAAACAGGAATAATTGTACATACTATTCAAATTCTCTTTCTCGTTTCTTTTTCTTCATGATGTTTTGTAAAGTCTTTGGTTATTGCTGTGTGAGTTTGTTGTTTTATCCTTTACTGTTGCACTATTTCTGATTGTTTTCCCCTTAAATATATTACTAAACAAAATTGAGACTTATCTGTCACTGAGAATTTAGGCATGATATATAGGTCTTTGCATTTGGGGGGATTGTATTTCTGGAGATAAAGATGTGAAATACAATAAGATCCCATATTTAAAGTAACCATATTTGAGGCATGAAAATAAGCCACCATCTTGCAAACACATGGGTGACTCATTTAACTGCAAGTAGTGTTTACTTTCATTTACTCTAAACACATGCTTAAAATTAAGTATGATCATAAGTGTTGAAGAATCAGCACCTCCACAGATAAAAGGGAAAGTGAGACATGTAAGCTATTTGCATTCAGCTAAAGCATTCAATATGGAGTCTCATGAAAATTGGACTAAAAAATTAATTCAGTTTGGTTTGAATATACACAGTCTTCTGTGGTTTGAAGAGTGTTCAAAGGAGCTTGGTAAACAGTAAAGTAGCAAGTACCAAACTAGGTTAAAGTGTCTAGTGAGGTACCACAGGGATCTCTATTAGGTTTTATTTATTTAAGTGTCTTTAAGAACTAGAAGAGGGATTCAGTTAGCAAGGCATATAAAATGAATATTAATGACCATAGTTTAATTAAATTCACAGTTAATGCTAAATTGGAAAGAAGGTGCAAACAATAAAGGAAAAATAAAGAGAGGGAGAATCTTGTGGACAAGACAAAATAAACTGAGGATCAATCAGAGAAAACTGATACAAATATTGTAATGCCAAAGGCAGGTATTCCATAGGAGGAAGAAAAAATGCTGCAGAGAGATTTAAGAATGACAGGGAGTAGCACAAGGTTCCACATTACTTCATCTTCTTAGTCTTCTTAGTCTTCTTAGTCTTCTTCTTTGTACATCTATATTGAGAAAGATTATGTCATTGGGCTGTTTTTGGCACCACCCTATGATGTTTTGTTCCTATATTGAAGTTTTTTATTGAGAATAAATTGATTGGTTACTTAATTGATTAAAAGATAAAAAAATCACTGCCTCTGAATGCTGAAAGAAATAAAAATCAGATATGCAAGTAGTAACCTCAATATCACCTGAAAACAGAATGGATTTTATTTTGGACAGTAGAAAATATATTATCTATAGATAAAAGGACGAAAGTATAAAAAAATGTTTTATGGGTTCCCTTTTAGGGTGGAAATATGTGTGGTTGGGTGGGGTGAGGGACTATGAGGAATGACTCTACCTGACTGAGACTTACCTTACCAGGAAAAAAAGCCCTAAACTGTATTGCCATCAGTAATTTCCTTGACAGGGGACAAATGCTTGTAACAAGCCAAACATTTTTTGACTCTAACTCCCATGTTTCTATGACAGAAATCACTCCTACACATACAATGCCAGTCATGAGTCTTAAGTGTCAGGTTTATATGGTTCTGTAGTCTGCTAGGAGACAAGATACTCTAAATTTCATTCATTTTTCTTTATTAGTCTGCCATGTGTTCTATAGCACTTGTGACTTTATCATTGGCTGGGCATACACAGAGGTGAGAGTTGCAAATTTAGAAAGTTCTTTGAAAGTTTGTTTTCCTTATTATATAGCTTTGAGGCACAAGACCCTGAACATTTCAGCATGAAACTTAAAAGTTAACATGAAAGTTAACTCATTTGTTATTTTCTGCATCTTACTGATGTCCATTCCTTCCACAGGCCCCTCTGATTTATCATCCTAAAGCTACAGAATGTCTGTAGTTGATGTTCTGTCAAAGTTGCAAAGAGAATAGCTTACAGCTGTGCATGGATTGTATTGAAGAAACCCAACATCCTATGATTTTACTTGTTGCTTTCTAGATGTCGTTTAGTAGCCTGGGCAAATTATGGGGTTTTTTTGTCTCAGACAATATGTGCAAAGGAGTATTTAGAATTGATGGCTTATCCAAGACAGTTAAACTGTAACTTATGAGCTGAAATGCACCTAATATTATCTGTTAGCTCCATGTTTCTTACGTAACACTCATATTTTCTTTCTCCATTTGCTTCTCAGATTTGTGACTCTCAGCACGGCATCCTTCTTTGTCCAAATTAAAGGTGCATAGCCCTTCAGATCAGGTTCCAAAATGAGGCATTAGTCTCATAAAGTAAATTGAAAAATGATTGGAAATGCTAATGGAGCTGCCTCCAGCTGTGAAGACGTCACAACTTTTTCCTTGCTGAAGGCTCCAAGGAAACCAAAGCAGTATCCATGCTAGAAGAGCCACCATTTACCTGGGCTCTATCACACAGCAAAATCTGAGCAGGATTCAGAGGGCAGTCTTCCTCTGCCAAGGCCCTATAACTGCCAAGCAAGCCTGTGCTCTAAAATCACACCAAAAGTATTTGGACAGAGGTCCTTGCATATAGAAAATCTCACAACAGATCACAGAGGAACCATAGCAGGAGATTGTTTATGCAAACTCATTGTACATCAAGGTGATAGCTACAGAGCATTTGACCAGGTCATGGGAGGCCCACATTTACTCTTCTGTTTGACAGGATTGAAAATTCCACATCTCAATTTCTTCTAGGAGTGCCCTGCTTATGTGTTTTATACAATGACATTTTCAGATAAAGCAGATAAATACTCCCTATAAATTCACTTTTATATCAAGCAATCATTGAACAAAACACTAAGGAACAGCTTTTTGATGTTCTGACTGGAGTGTGAGATTTTCTATTTCATCTCTCTCTCTTTCTCCTCCTTCTGTTTTCCTTCACCTAATTCCATCTCATCTGTGAGTTAGCTCTAGTACACTGGGTGTTAGTATTCATATTGTAAGACAACCAATTCTGCAAGCATTGGATTAAGTGTTTTTTGTCCAATTTTTCGTCAAGATTTCTTTCTGGGAGCTGAATAAACTTGGAAATCTTGGTGATTGTGTTTCAAGGTGTCTGTTTTGAATGTAAGTGTTCCTACAGGGAAGCAAATAGCATCCCTCTGAGAAACGGTGGCAAAGATGTGTTGTGAGCAGGCTGATACTAAATGCACATATATATATTCATTTAGATAAAACTGTGAAAAACATAACAAAAATCTTATGCATACAATTATGAGAGTACTGAATTCATGTATGTCTTGGAAATATTGTGACTAAAAGGATAATAGCCAGTTGTAGTCACACACCTTAGTGAGTCATTAAAATTGAAATGAAGAGTAAATAACCTGAATTATCCAAAAGCTTGGATACTAGCTATTGCTTTAGGTTTCAGGGTTTTAAATTTCTTTTTCTTCTGATGTTTATGATAAGTGACAAAAAAAATTCATTCCTGTTTTTTCCTCATTATACTTTCCTTTCTGGCTCCAGGATGTCCCTCAAGGTACAGTCGGTAGCTTACATGTATTTATTCTTTCTATTGGTCTTGACTTAGGCAGGACAGATTCTCCCATAGTAAAATACAATTAAGTAATCAAAGGCAAGAACAGAATGTTCTTAATAGGCTGATTAAGATCAGCATCTCATTTTTACTACACATATCAAGGTGTTATCTAATGCAAAATCAAGAAATGGAGTGAAATCAAGATAAAGGGTCTCCATCCTAGGGTAACAATTCACTATAGCACTTGTACCAGTTTCACTTTTTCAGAAGGAAACCAAACACCTATATCCCTGTCTGTACTGATGTGAATGTGGACCAGGCCTATACAAAATATACTGTGTTGATGCCAGGAAAAAATTCAGTGGACGTGGACAAATATGCAAGAAAGATAAATTCAACAGAATTTACTTCCTAATAATCTGGAGAATTGTGTGCCATAATGAACCACATTTTTCCAGGTTTCTTATGTGGGATTTGCCATAAATTCTTCTTCCAAGAGCTAAAAACTTGAAATTAACAGCATTTAAACAAAGTGAGGAGCCACAGAAAGTTGTCTATTTTGCCTAGGATCTATTGTGGGCACAGCTGATAAGGTGGATCCCCTTCACTTTCCCATAATGATTTGTTCTCTGTGATTGCACAGACAAACAGAATTATCAGTACCTACTCAATTCCTAGTTGCTCCAGAGTGCTCTCTCAGAAGAGCAAAGTAAATGTCACAACAATTTCATCACAGCTTTCCTATCAGTGTGTGTCTGCTGGCTAAGAGTTAGGGTCTATGTTTCCTACCTTCTCATCCTTTCTCCTACCCATCCAAAGCACAGAAATTCACACCTGGAAAGTCCCTGGAAGCAATGATAGCACACAGAAATGGTGCATGGTTCTCTCACAGAGCTACTGAATTTTGAATGAAGCATGTCTCTAAAATGCTCATTTAGTACAAACTTCAGGAGAAAGCACAAGTGCACAAACCTTTTAAATTTTAATTGAAACTTCATATTGAAAAAGGTTGGGGAAAAACGAAGTGTAAAGGAACATTTCACGGCTCAAATTAAACCATTGTTATTCAAAGGAAATGTAACTTGAAATAGTCATGTATTTCTTACTAAGTGGAAGCAAGTGTTATGCAAACAAAGAGTCATATGTGAAAGTAATTCTTATCTTGCTGCCTGGAGTAGCTGGGGAATAAAATAAAATAAATCCAGGTCAGGTCCAAATAGAAAAATGGAACTCAAACCTCTGAAGCACATGGAACAGGGAGTGAAAACATTGTAAATCAGGGGAAGTCAATTGACTGCAGTAGGAAACATGGTCTCTTTGTGCACACCTGTAGGTCAGGACTAGCAAAAGCAATATCCCTGCTTAATTTTTAAGGATTGTTTACAGATCAAAGTGCACTCATTATAAATATGGATGTCATGTTTAAATAGTCCCTGGTTTACTGCCATAGAAAGTACTCTTAAAATATTTCCTTTCCTGTGAAATAAAGCATTCTTTTCACCACCAGTCCTTCCCTACTCTAAATATTGCTCCTACTAGCAAACAGTAGGTATATAAAAGAGCATATTTAAAAGATTTTCACTGTAGCTCATATCATCTCAAGTGGACATAAAAAAAATTCCAAGCTACATCATCCATAGCACTCAGAAAATATTCAGGTTGTTTAAAAGAGCTATTGAACCTGGTACAACAAGGGGTAATACTGTACTCAGTAGATTGTCTCACAGATTTAACAAGAGTTTATATGACAAGAGCTACAGAATGGAATGAGTAAGAAAACAAATACCAATAGATCACAAATGCGTTTTCCCTGTGCTTGAGGTCAGTGTCCCCATTTCACTGAAACCAGGGAAGATGCCTGCTCTCTCCTCTTGCTCTTAATTCCTCTACTATGTTCTCAACTGTCCTTTCCCCTAAACATCTGCCCTCTCCCTCCACTGCAGGCTGCACAACATTTTTTTCATCTTAATACAAAGATCACATGTACAGGAACTCTTGAGCCATGAATCAATAGAGATGGGGTAATGTGTTTCACAAAAGTATTGTGATTAATTTTGTCTTTTTTTAGGTTCTTTAATAAGATATTAGATGGAATGGACCTTTGATCTGACATACTATGACATTCTTAGTTTCTTGTGGTTTTCCTCATCTGTACAACCTATCTGCATCACCAGTGTTTCACTTCTAAATAATTTAATTCTGAGATACAAAAACCAGTAGCTTAAAAGCAAGAGCAAAATTATTTCAACTCTTTCTTCAGATGGTCTCTCTTCTCCAGGAAATGCACTTCAGAAAAAATGATCTTTGTGGTATTTTTTGAACATGGGTGCATTCAGGTCAGGGTGAACCAACCTGACCAGGAAACAGAATGCTCCCTATCTTTTGGCAAAATCGCTCTGCCTTCTGCCAGTTAGTATACTGTGGGGTCGTAGCTCAAGTGTCATAGCTTGAAAGAGGCAATCAGGACTTCTTATTGCTTTCCCCATTTCCAGATAAACAAACCTTGAACTTATGATGGGCCATTACAACTTTAAAAATTGTGACTGAAGTCAATGCAGCCATGCATGTGTAAAGACAACATGGCACAAAAAACCCCCATGACTGACCTACAAGTTATTTCTACCAGCATAATCACTGGTTTACATACCATTGCTTTGTCTATAGATCAATGAGTGTAATAGTACATGCTTGTAACTTGTAAAAATGTTGGCAAGCTTTTTTTTTTTTTTTTTTTTTTTAATTCATTTAACCAAGAATTTAGTCAAACTTAGAAAGCAAATATTTAAGTATGGCTAAGTCTATAAATAATAGTAACAATCAGCTCAGATTGCTACCATTTTAGAAATAAGGGAGCAAATGGAAATGCTTTCATGTCTTAGTTATAAGGCAAGGCAAATCATCATCCTTTAGTCTTGTAAAATAGCTTGGGAAGAAAGAAACTAGGAAAGAAGTGGTCCTTTTTCTTACCTCAGACATAGTTTGTATTAGTTTCAGATTGAGTTGCTAGAGATGGACCAAATGTCTCACAGAGTCTGCCCCTCATACCTGCTAGGAGTTTCTTTCTTCCTCTGAAGCATGGATGGCCAACTTTTATATCCAAAATGCTATTTTTATTCCCAGACAGGTGTAATGAGGCCAAACAGATATAAATATATTGCTACAGTCTGCTCCAGTTGACCAGACCAAACCCAGATCTGCACCTTCTGCCTCCTTCAATATGGTACAGAAACAGGCCCATTGCTGACTGGCCAGTATTCCCCAAGGTAGAAAAATGTCCTTACAGGCTTAGTCCTGGCCCTGAGCCAGTGGTTGAGTAGTTTGGCACAAAACTATTCCAAATCTCTTTCCTTTATTCTTCTTACCTCAAGGTTCTGAATGATTAGATTCCAATCTCCTTTCCAAAACCACCTTTTCTAACAATACTGGCACTGTTTCTACTAGAGACATCCCCTTCCTAAAAAATAAACTTCTTCCTGTAAATTATCCTGAAGGATTTTGTAATACTAATCTGGCATAGCTCCACCAAACAGCATCACCCTTTGAAGCCTTTACTAAGAACTGCTTGTCTCATTATTTTCCTCTTTTTCTTTTCATGCCAGTGGTTTGGCCTTTTGTGTGTTATCCTTCATTTCAACTGAGATGATGTTTTAAAAAGCATCTGCTAGAAATAGTCTTTCTGAACTATCTCCCTCTTCTAGGAAGGAGGAAAAATAATTTTAATAATAATTTCTACAAAGTACATTATATTTTAATTATATTCACACTAAATTAAAATAACCGTCATAAAATTAACATTGTAATTAAATCGAATTCAAATACTTTAAAGCTCTCTTCTGCTTTTAGTTATATGAATGGAGACCCATGTAAGATAACTTCAGTGACAGCACTAGAGCTGAGCTCACTAGTATCCACTGAAAATCAGAGAAGGGGAGGTGGGGAGTCCTTAATGTGAGAAGCTGGTCAAGAAGAAGATAGCTATCAGCTTGATCTGTAAATTATTATTTATTTCTTTAACATTGTCCAGTGGAATTATTCTGAAGCAAAGTTCTGGATTCTGACAAATTGAGAATTTCCCGCTGGTGGATGCAAACTGCAGACACAAGAAAACTGTGGAGTGCATGGTGCAGTGCAAATTTTCATGGACAGATGGACAATATTTCCCATTTCTGATTCTAGATATCTGATAACTTTTTGACCATGTCTCTGTGAGTGTATTAATTTATTAACTGTCCTTGTGACTCTGTAGCTGCTTACTTTCCTGCATCAGTTAGGAGCATCCAACCTGGAAATTAGGTATGGTGTTTAACTGTGCTGATACTAATCAACAGGACTCTCCACTACCTCCCATACAGTCCTTAAGTCAAACTCTTATTTTCATAAGAGATGTATTTTAAATTAACCACCCACACTGCTGTATTTGATGCAATAAAAGAGTGTGGCTTATGTTGTGGTCAGGTGAGAGGCTTGTGCCACTCTTCTTTGGATTTAGGTATCTGTGAATAAGACCTAGTGCTTTGATTTATTTCCAGAGGAACTAAGTTAAACAATCAGAGACAGTCCTCGAACAAACAAAGCTGGTTGTCTTGCCCCAGTGGAAGTAAGTTCATTTAAAATGTATTTTGACACCTGAGTTCAACCTAGAGAAAGAAAGCTCCCCTTCATTGGTAAGCTCCACCTCACCTGCTTAAAAATATTAACACAGATGGAGTTTCCATTTTTAACAATACACTATTTAGTTAATGTTGGGCTTCATCTTCTTACCTTTACAGCTAAATCATTAATTATGACCTTTCTAGTGCTGTTATTAAACAGTTTTCTCCTTCCCCTGTACATTCCCCTGTACATTCAAATAAAAATTCTTTTCCATTTTAACAGTGAACCTTCTGTGTCACTGGCTCATAGACTGTAGCAGTTGCGATCTGTAAGTACTATCCACAGATCAAAAGTGAAAAAAACAAGTTTACTGAAGAGGACCATGCAGCAAAAACAGGAAGAGGTGAGACATGGACAGGGGCATCAATAATTCCTCTTTGTTTGCCCCTGCTACAAGCTGGGATTTTTTGGGGGTGTTTGTGTAGACATGATCATCAGGATTCACAGAAATGTAGGATTTTAAATCCTGTAAGTGTCTAATTTGTTAGGGAAGATGGGAAGGCTGCAAGCATCTGTCCAGCAGGTGAGCACCCAAAGCAAGCATGAGGAGCATCTGCTTCCATTCCTGACTCTTACGTGGCCTGAACACTGCCTGGGGTCTGCTGTGCAGAGGGAAGGCTCCCAGTCTGAGAAGGATCCACTGTGACCCTCCTCAGACTTCCCTGAACACGCTTCACAATGAAAAGGAGCAACTTTTCCCTTTGTATAAAAGAAGCCCTCCCTCTACATCTGTCCAGGCATTGCTCCCAGAGGGGTGGAAAGGCAAATGGATCCTGCCCTGGAAGGGATGACAGCTTCATTACCCAAACCCCTTGGCTCAACTACAGATACATCAGGCTTGTGTATGATTGCATTTGTCCAGTGTGAGTGAAGATACAATGCTGGTGAGTTTGGTGTGAGAGCCAAAGCTACTTTTACCCTTGGTTGCACATTGAGGCCAGTCACTGTCTGGCCATTTCCCAGGCTGCCATTCACACTGGGGATGCTTCCCCTTTTCTGCTGAATTTTCAGGGCATTTGGTGAGGACCTACTATTGAATTAGTGCAATGTGATCAGCAGAGGTGAGAGACAATCCTTTCATAGCTACCTGTGGCATTAAAGTTGAGATACCATTTTTCTTCATTGAGTTAATTTAAAACTTTATTCTTTGCTTTCTTCTATCTTTCTGAGCTCGAGGGCACCTCAAGAGAAATGAAACAGAGATTTGCTGCCACCTTCTGATCATTGGGAAATCCTCCCATGTTCTCAACACTGCAAACAGTGCTGTGGAATGGAAGTGGCTGTATTTCACTGAATGGTGTAAATAGCCTTCTGACATCTGCAGCTGGACATTATATTATTAGATTTATGTTTTTAAATACATTAAAACTTTGGAATTAATACAATATTGAAGGAAATATTTAGTGAAGAGGTCCCACTCTTACGCATTATACTGTAGCAATCAATCACATGCCCAGCTCTAGTGTAGGTACACAAAGTTTCCAGTGAACTCAGTCAGTGTAGAGGTGGAAATACTTTTCTATGGAGTGCCCAAAACTGGAAACAGAACAGAATTCACCTTACTCCAAACAGTCACAAGAAATTTAAACCAGCCACTACTCTAATTTTTTAAGAACCTCTTAAGTTCATAATTTTGAATTTTTGATATGTCAGGGGTGGAAAAGGACGTGCACACAGCCTACTCCCATTGATGGAACCTTTAAAACACTCGGGGGAGCTATCCCTTGGCTGCTCTGTAATCACTTATTTGAAACCTTGAATTACTCTGGTATGTAAATACTGATAATAGCTAAATATAATAGAAAGTGGCCACATACACATGCGTACACCATATTCATATGTCAGGATATTTTTCCTGAGTCTTCAGCACCAACTCCCCGAACTTTAGCACTTAAACAAAGGCTCTTTTGTCTATAATCAAAGTAGCAGGCTGAACAGCAATTTGCCCAGCCAGAAGAAAGGCAGTATTAAGCATTCACTTCTTAGAGGCATCAATATTGCTAATGATTTCAAACCCCTGACTCAGGCCTCCTGAAACCATTAGACAAGCCTTACAACCATCAGCACTATGACAACAATAAAAATGTAAGGACCTTTTTTAAATTTAATTTTATTTATTCATCTGTTTTTTGAATCTTTGCAATCCTGTGTTTTAAATTTTCGTCAATCATCCTGGCAGACAGTTTTTAGGAGAAACTCAGCTTCTCCTGCTGCAGGAACTGGGGCTTGAAAGGGGGCAAAAGCAACACAGACATACACAGGCAGATGTTAAATATTGAATTGCTATGAAAACAGAAAGTGTGCAGAATATCAGAGCCTGGTTGGGCTGACATTTTATCATGGGTATTGCCCTATGCTGGGGGTGAGGGCAGCCCTGATCCAGGATGACTGCTCAGGCTCACATGAGGTTTGCCATCCTGACGTGGCCACCAGACCATAGGGCTCCTGTTGTCTTTGCAAAGCAACAAACTCTGTTCCCCGGGAGGAATACACCTTGCAGCACCCCTGCTTAAGCCTTGGAAGTCCTTCTGTCCTCACACCTCCTAGTTCCAGACCTGCCCATTGCCCAAAGACAGAGGTAACTGGATTGTGTTCTGTGCCTGATCCAGTCATGGGGAAAAACATGCTTAAAGAGCCAAACCCTTCTGTGTGCAATCAGCAGCCTAAACCACAGAGATAAAACTGTATTTTATCTGGCATCATCAAGAAAACTGAACATCAAAACTGAACATCTTCAGTGAGTTAGGTAGCGGGGCTGGGGACCCTCAGGTTTTGTTGCAGGGCTTCACAGAGACTAAGAAAACACTCCTTAGAAAGCAACCACCCTTAGAAAATCAAAAACAGTGATGATCCCTAAAAGCAAAGCTCTGACAGTATTAGCTCTTCTGAAAATCTCAGCAGGAGTTTTTAATCAGGGTCAGCCTGGAAACGAAGAGACAAGTAACAATTTCCTACAGTAAAATTCAGATGATGGTAAAGTAAACATTGCTTTTACAGGGTTACAGAGTCAATTTCCTATCACTTTTCACTAGAACTATTGTAGGGAAACATTTGGGTAACCACATGTTGTGCTAAAAAAATCCTAAACACTAGCATTATTTCCTTTTTAGGAAAAGAGAGTTGTGAATGATTTAAAGCCTGATTTGGTAAATTGGGCCCTCTTTTGCTCTAAAAAGGAATGGGGGAGAAGGGGGAGAGTGCCAAAAATATATTGTGCATTACCAGATTTCCAGAATTCTGCATTTTCTTACTCATTAAACTTCACATTGAATATGCATCACTTCTCTGCACACCGTTCAAGCCCTAGGGATTGCAGAGTCCAAGTGTATTTTAATTACATTATTTATTATTTAAATTAATTTAATTACAAAAAATAACAGACTCTGCACATGTTTGAAAATGCCATGGTGTATAACTAAATCTTGAGTAATTGTTAAATTTCTTGCAGGCCTCCTGCTAGGAAGTACTGTTTTTCTTTAAAAGTGAGAACACTATTATATCCGTCAGTGGAAAGTTTACACATTGTATTTCTTCTTTCATATGCCGTTAAACATGAGGCTCTCTCATTTCCCCCTTTCTTCAGAAGGTAAGAGACCCATCTGGTAATATTCTGCAGATCAGCATTTCTTAAGGAGAGTTTGATTTAAGTGGTGGTTTTGTCGAAGCAACGAAAAAGAAACTTATGAACCTGGGTTATAGTTCTATGTCGTGTGTTGTTATTAAAGTTTCTCCATGCTTGATCCATGCCAAATATAGACCTGTCTTTAAGCTGTGGAGAGTAAGTAACAAGTATTCTTTTCTTGTCCCACTGTGTTTTGAAGTTGAAGCAAAGAAAAAATTGTCCAGGGTTTGCATATCTCTTGATTTGCCAGCTAATTTTGTTTGTTGAAAATTTATGTGGATAAAATAAGACTACCTTCATAAGCTCAAGAATTAGGAAAAAAAAATAAAAAGAAAACACAAAAAGAATAATTTTCAAAACTGATAAGTGTCTGTGTGCCTTTTCAGTTCTGTTTTCTGGCTGTCACTGCACGCACAGGTTTAGAGATGCTGCAAGACAATATTAGCATCTTTCTTCATTGGAAAAAATGTAGTGGCTGAGCCTCTTTTCCTTTCTCTCTCTGAGCCAAGAATCCATAGCAAAATGTGTGAAAACTGGGAATAAAACTTTCTTGGCTGAGAGAATGCAGTTAAGGGATTTTGCTGTAGAACAATGTTCCAACAAAGATCAGGAAACTTTTAAAAAGTTTCCTCTGAAAAAATCCCAAATGTTTTGAGCAGAAGTCAGGTTCATAAAACATCTGTATTCTTCTTTTCTCAACCCCTAAATGCCCCAAATTAGCCCAGACTTCTGTCTCCTTTTCAGCAGGACTTTGATTCTGTAAAAGAGAGTGATGTGTGAAATCCACTGGAGAGTTTTCTGCTGCTGTTGCTGGTGGGTTTTATGGATTTTAGTCAAGAGTGATAAAGGCTCAGTATAGGCGTCAGGCAGGGAGTATGCTGTACAGGAAATACCAAGTCAGATCAGCGTTCTACATAATTCATATTTTGTTCCAAGAAAGGGTAGTGACAGTTAATTCAGCCCTGGTCATTTAAGTAAATGCATCATCTGCAAATATTACCATCTCAGTACTCAGCATCCTGGCCAAATGACTAGCAATTATGTTAAACAGTTCTACTCAAACACACTGAGACAGCAAAATGCTAAGGTATGCAGTGCTGAAAAATGCACTTTAAATTGTAGCCTGATTTCAGCCAATCTAGCTTTAAGAAATGAGCTGAGGTCCGAATATATAACCATATTCTGGGCTGTCTTTGTACTTGTTGTGGAAAGAAAAGCAGTTGTAGAATGGTAGAAGCAATCCAATCTAAGTGTCTTACTTGCAATCTATAAATAGTCTGCCTTGGAAAGGTCTACCTTTATCCTCCCTTCTGTAAAAAAGGAAGAGAAGGACTATTCTATTGGCAGGAGCAAAGGATAATTTATGAATGACTTTTTTTTAAATTGCACACCTTAAACAAGTTGCTTCCCTCAGAGACTTAGACAAAGACTTTCTGAAAATTATTTCTCTCTCTTTGGTAGAGAGCAGTGGGTGTGGTTTACCTTGCCCTCAGAAAGGCTTTCAGTACTGTCTCCCAAATCATTCTCATGGGGAGGCTGATGAAACCACAGGGTGTCTGGATGGCAGGTGATGTGGATTGAAAACTGTCTGAATGGCCAAACCCAAAGGGCAGTGCTAGACCAGTAACCAGTGGTGTAGGCCAGGCATCAGTACAGGCTTCAGCCCTGTTTAATGTCTTCATTATGTTTAATGTCTTCATTGGTGGTCTGGGTGATGGGGCAGCATGCCCTCAGCAAGGCTGACAATGACACAAATCCAGAATGATACCATTCATACCATGCCTCATGCTCTCCAGGACAAAACTGAGTTTCTCTATTTCTGCAAATTTCATCTCCACTCTAAAAAAAGATGTGTCCTTAGTCACCACAGGGAGCTCACAATTTATAGGCCCAGAGGTGAACATTAAGAGTTTAGCTGAAAGCCTCAACGTGAGGCTTGAAAAGGTCTCCTCTCTCATGAAAAACTTAAGAGATTTGTGGTTCACTGAGATTTTCCTTCCCTTAACACAAATAACATGTAAGAAATTAATCTCTCACTGCTAGATTAAACACTCTCCCATCTCCTCAAATCTAGCTTTAGTAACTGGGAGAGTTATGAAAGCAGAGATGAAAATTTTCAAATTCTGGATATATATTTTGGGTTCTTCTGAACCTAATATAAATTCCCAGCTGTGATCCTTCATATGTCTCTTACACTCCTTTTTCCTAGTGTCAGGGTACACCTGATGTATTCCTGGTACCTTTGGCTCCTGAGAAGGGTGGCCCCAATCAAACTGAAATGTAGAATAATCCTACCAGATAGAGCCATGCTTTAGAAATAGCTGCTCTTCTCAATGAGAAAGAAAAGTCTGGGGAAAAGGTAGGATGAATGAATAGAGGGGAAAAGTGATGACTCCACAAAAAATAAGTGGCCTTAGCTGAAAATGAGGTGAGCCTTTGGGCAGAGTAATAACAGAATAAATTGATAAAATACCTTTCAGCATGGTCTCAAAGCACTACACAGTTATTAAAATCTACAGCCAAATTTAGCACTACAATAAAAAGACAAAACAAAAGCAGTTTCATGATATAATGAAATGTATATAAAATACCAAAAATATAGTGACTCTAAACCCCAAGCAATCTTACTTTCACCATAAGTTTGAAAATATGAAGTGATTTTCAAGGCATTGAGTAGTGGGCTGCACTGTTTTAGAAACAGGGTTGTAAAGTAAGTAGGAAATACATATTTTTGGGTAAGGGGCTGAACACAAACCTTCTAATTGTGTTGTGGAAATGCTCCAGACTCTAATAAATAGCTTTTTAACATTACATTTTGACTTTAGATTTAAGATGGTCTAAGAGTTTTATCCAATAAGAAGAAGAAGGCAAATAAGGAAAAATTGACTTTTTTTCACTGGGTTATAATTTATTTGGCTCGGTGAAAAAATTATAATGTAAATTACCAGGTCTTGGTTGTTCAGGAAATCAGATTATGTGATTGCAGTGATTCTTTTCAATTTCAAGAACACGCTGATTGGCCAGTAGATAATATAAATTTTCGTGTATATAAGTGTAGCTGGACATATGGGGGATTCTTCCTGGGGGATCTTCATATGGGGGATCCTAGACTTTCCTCAAAATTAACAGATATATATGGGCTGCTTCAAACATCATTCACCTGGCTCACTATAGCTATCTTCCTGAAGAAAAGAAGAATCAATAATAGAAACCCTTGTTTACCCACACCAGCTTTTCAAGGAGTTTATTAGTACAGTCAAACAGCTCTTCACTCAGTCAGATGAATTCTACCTCAGGCTGTGGAGCTCAGGAAAAGAGAAGTATTGTCCATTTTTGCAAAAAGAATAAAAGAGGCAGAAAATACTATATTGACTGAAACTTTAAGTACCCAACCTAGAAAATGTGGAGTTTGGTTGAGACAGTTGCAGGTATTTCTCAGATGATATAAAGCTATTTTGTAATTTAGTGTACACACCCATTTCCAGATAATTTCAGCAAAATATTTTTTTCTATTTGGTCAAACTAGAACTGTGGTTACCAAGATATATATTTGTATATCTTGCAATTTATAAAACAATCTATATTCGCTCTCTTGTGCTCACCTTCCAGTCATTCTCTATCTGATTTGTTGCTGAGTTGTAAACAAAATCACAAGGAGTGTAATGAATAAAACAGGCTGTTTTTATAACCTCTACTTTCTCTACAAAATGAAAAATACTGTCAGAACAATATGAAAATGAGCATCTTTGATTTTACACACGCTGAGCAAATACATTGTGACTGAAACTTGAAGAAATATGCCCAACTGGAAATCCCTTAAAATGGATATCCCAGGAAAAATGCACTGTCCTTTTCCCTCTGGATTAACTTCAGTAATCTGATAGCTAAATTTTCAGTGCAATCAGAATTTGATAGGTTTAAAATCAATTAGAAGGAACTGGAAATAGGATTGGTGATCTACGAATGCTAAATAAAACTGCAAGACTACATGAATCTAGATGATGAAATTGTCTGTTTTAATCTGTTCTAAATTTAGAACCTCAGGAAATAAGCTAAAAAATTACATGTTTCCAACAAGGCACAAGGGCTACTAGGAGGAAAATAAAAGAACTGAATGAGACTATTGCCTGTATTAAAATAGTAAGGGAAAAACAGAGACCACTTTGATTTCAATGCAGTTTGTATTGTAATTTATTTTACATAGCAAGAACAGTATCACACCAAAAAGGAGAGAAAAGAAATGAATGCAGTTCTACAGAAACTGAATTTACTTCAGAAATATTATAAGCCATATTTGTTAGAAGGTGAAAGGCTTCACCATTTTAGAGAAGGGGATTTTTTTAATCCAAAACAAATCCATAGCAAAGAAAGGAAAAGTGGCAATAAAAGCAATGAAGTTATGATGGGTTGATGGAATTAGAGTATAATGGAGAAATAATATGGAAAACAGTAAAAGAAATGCTGTTGGTAAGAAACTGTCCTGGTTCCTGCCAGGACAGGGTTAATTTTTGCAGTGGCCAAGAGGGGGCATGGATGGGACCCAGAGGTTGTTCTGTATCACCTCACATCATTTCCCAGGATGGAAATTGAATGTCAATGTGAGAATGTGAATTGCTCACTTCTCTCTTGTACACTTTTGTCATTAATACTGTTGCTGTTACTGTTCATTTTCTGATCTCATTGCTGTTTCCAGTAAATTGGTCTTGTATCACCCTGTGGTTTTCACCTTTTGTGCTCCCAGTTCTCCTCTCCAGCTCTTGCCAGAGGGCAGGGGAGGGGGAAAGCAAGTGAGCAGACCATGGTTTCAGTGGGAACATGAAATTGCATAAAGGAATTCCTAAACCACAATACAAACATGTGAAGAAACGTGGGTATTGTAAAGCACCATTCTAAACCCCAGAAGAAAGAATAGAGGGATATGAATAGACCAACACAGGAAATAGGAAGGAGGATGACCTGCAACATGGAAAAATACCCTCCTGGTTCTGCCCAAACACTGGTGTCTTTATACAATACTGCTTCACCAGGTGACAGACTGAAACCCTTGTTCTTGGGGATGAAGAGAGGATAGTTGTTCTTCATTCCAGGGTGGGGGTGAGTGTCTAGGTTAGAGGTAAAAGGAAATAGATTTGTGGAAAGAATTATTTGGGGATCCACATAGATGGGCATTTGAAATATTGAAGCATCAAAGGCTGAGGAATTGTCTCAGAAGACATATTTATCTGCTTGAGACCATGGTTAAAAATTAATTTTTAGAGGGAGTTTTTATACAATGATGAAAGAAGATAAAAATAGAAATCAAATATATACTGGGAGACTAAAAAATAGTCAGGAAATGTATTATATAAATGTATTATATATAATGATTATTATAAAAGAGTAAAAGTCATATTTTAACTATAGACTCAGTATTACAGTTTAATACTATATTGGCAGGTCTTAGTCTGACAGGGTTGGAATTATACTGTCAAGACAAAAAGTTTAAGAGAATATGCACTGATAAACTGTGGACTTTTGAGTCAATAAAAATTACATCTATAAAAGTTAAAGGTCCAAATAGCTCTGTCAAGAAAAAGAAGGTTTTACGGGCAATACAGGTAGATATAGTGGGTAATAGACTGTAAACTAAGCCCATTTGTAATCTGGGGATACAAAAAATAACTAGGAACAACATACACAGCACATTGTTCTCAACAAGAAGTAACTGAGAGAATGAAAGTCACTTTATTGGCTAGAAGTCACTGTGGTTTTAGGACACAGTTGGAGAGCAAAGAGGCAGATTAAAAGATGGATGAAAAGTAATAATTTTCCTATAAGCCTATAGGCAGAATCAGTTATTTTCTTTTTATTGTTTTTAAGGTATATTAATAAATTCAAAGAGCAGGGGACTGCTGAAATGCCATAAACTGCCCCTGTAAGTCAAGAGAGTAGAGAACTGGGCAAAGGAAGTGACATAAAGAGCTAGCAAATTGTTATAAAAATGAACAGTATTTGGAAAATTATTAACTTTGGAATTGGAACTCACACATACCTTTCACTGCCACAATACAGAATACATGGATATCCTCCCCCCCCCAAATTATTCTCAACAATCAGCTGTCATCATTACTTACAATTGGAGTTAATATGCTGGTAATCAAAAAGCAAACACTACAAACAAAGTCTAAGCAGAATTATATCTGGTGACCACATAGAAGTACAAGAATTTTACAGGTGCTTCTTGAAATTTTCTAAAGAAAATACTAAAGATGAAATAGATTTTAAAATGTTGTGTGTTGCTGGCAAGCTGTAATGAGAGATATCTTTGTTTCTGAAGTTTTCCAGCTTTAAAAAAAGAGAACAAGAACTTAGAAGAAACAATATCTGTCAGAATCCTGGAATCAGAATAAATTTAGAAAGTTCAACAAGTATTCCAAATTACTGAATGTGAGAATAAATTGGACATCCTGCAAATTAGTAAAATGGAACAAACTTTAGAATACTGTAAAAGCATAAAAAATGTGACAAAGGACAGGCAGATCTGTAACAAGAGGGCTTCAGAGGAACTGCCTGGTTTGGCAATCATCTTAATTAGAGATAGCAAGACATAAACATACAGTTCAAAAGAGACAGTATATTTTTTGAGCAACCTGTGGATAACAGATTTTCAAAGATAGAGGCTGAGGGAAAAGGTTGTCTTGTTTTATACCAGCTTCAGCAGCTCTAAAAATAAAAATAGTGATTTTCTGCAGAAGTGCATTACATTGAACATCTTTAATAGGAACCTGAAGAGAAACATGATAACAAAATTTGATAAACTTGTGAGAAAGTTGATGGTCTCAGAAAAAAAACTTTTCCTTTCCAAGCAAGATGTATATCTGTTACAATCCATGGCTGCAAAATAAATAAGCAACTTTGGAAATTGTCTGTGCTGGAAAGAGACTATTTATTCATTATATCCATGTGGAATTCATGGATGTTTGCAAGAATCATGGGTTCATAGAATATCTGGAGTTGGAAGGGATCCATAAGAATCATCAAGTTCAACTCCCTGCTCCTCACAGGATTAACTACAACTAAACCTACAACTAAATTGTAACTTATGAGCACAGTCTATACCCTCCCTGAACTCTGGCAGGATTGGTTCTGTGATCACTTCCAGTGACCAATCACCCACTCAGATGAGAAACTTTTCCAAATGCCTCATGTTGCTAAATGTCTCCAAGGAAGCTCAACAGGAAACTTAAATTCCAAAAATCTGGGAGAGAAATGTAAGAGGCCAAATGATATGCAGGAGGATAAAGGGTTAATTTTGGACTAATACTAATTTTGAGAAAATAGATATTTTCTGAATTTATGTATCTTCTGGTTTGGTTTGAGAATCAATGCCTGTAATATGATGCTCTCTTTTTTGCTCATTTTATACTTTTGAAAATAACACTATTAATCCACTATTAACATTTTGATATTAGAATGCAACAACTGAAATTTTAACTTCAGTAATACCCTCTCAAAGAATTATTTATTTCTTTCTCTTCATAAATATATAGAAGTCATTAAAATCACCTCTACTGCATTATTTAAATTACAAATACAGTGCTCTGAATACTATCAATATTCAGAGTTGGAATAAAATCATGAGACATGATTTCCTACAAATCTTGTAGGAAATAAAAAATTATCTCCAAGTAACCACACAATGTTCAGAGCACCTAGAAACCAACCCTAGAATGTAAAGAGTAGCTGACCAAGCTGCAGGTGATATCAATTCAATGGAAAATGATAATCCTGAAAGAGAGCTCCAATCTGAACAGTTAGAGGGACTGACAGGAAATGTCACATCAATCACACGTGTAGTTCTGGTTGACCATTAGAACTTCAAAGTCCCATTTTTCCTCTGCAGTAGGTACCACTACACCTCTCCTGGATGGCACATCTCCCTTCCACTGGTCCTTTTGGAATGAGTCTGGCACTCCAAGCATGGCATCACACAAGAGCAGGAGTGCTGAAAGGCCACCTCTGCTTCACACATGCAGTGTGGGTCCCATTTTCTCATCCCTGTTCTGATTCAACGTGTCAAAGTGCTTTAGGAACACTGGTTGATTTTTCCTGTGTAGAAATGCCAAGCTGGTCTTTCCAAGGCAGCATAACTCACTGTGTAAGTACAGCAGGGTCTCAAGCATCTCTTGGCTCTTCCCCCATCAAATTGAGGTTCTCATCCTGGAAATCTAATCCATTAGGATTGCTACCCCAATTCTTTCAGCCCAAAGTAACAGAACCCAATTTCATCCTCCTGCCTTTCTTCCTTCACAACGATTGTTACTGAGATTGGAGATGCCAATCTGAGCCCAATAAACATGGATAACACTGGGGCCTGATTTTTCCTGAAGAGACCCTTTATTTAGTTAGATTCTTTTCTCACGTCTTTCATCACAGCCATTGGTTTTATTCGGTTCCTGTGACTTGGTTACACTCAATGCAGCAGTTCAACTAATTATGCAGCTTTGTCCACAGAGCAAAAGTTTTATCTCATTTCTTTCTGCTGAATCGTAGGATCCACCACCAATGACCATCACTATTCAGCTTCCTGTCAAAGACAAAGAAATCACTTACATCATGTCACATTAGAAATTTAGATCATTCAAGGGGCATAAACTACTCATCTGAGAATTGCTACATGGACTTGTTTACAGGGTAAAACCTCACATAAAGTAGAAAATTTTATCCCTATTTTATCAAATATAAAGCAATAAGAGAAACAGACTTAAAAAGCAAACAATGTCTTCCCCTGCATATTTCTTGGCAATTTGATTTGGTGCTGACATGCTTAATCAGGAGGCTCAATACAGAAATGTCAATTTTATGTTAGAAAATCAGTATGTCTATAATTCCACATTGCAACTTTTCCACATTTTAGCTAAAACTGGATCTTGTCAGGCTTTACAGTCTTAAATATATTATGATGAAGTCATGCTGCCCAAATTTCCAGAGGCACGTGGCTACTATTATACTAATAAAGGCCAGTCTTCATCATCTATGGCATTATTTTTATAAAGCTTGATGACTAACCAATAAGTTACTAGATGAAATTAAGCTTTTTATATATACTGTGTATACAAACACACATACATATTCAAACATACATTCACACAAGTATTTATTTGCACATAAAAGTATATTAGTTTCCTCTCAAGAAGAAGTAACACTCATGCCAAATAATTTATTTAATATTCTAAATATATGTTTATCATCCCATCATATAGTAATTTTGCAAAGTCACAAACAGAAGGAAGAAAATTACAGTGGCCTGTATTAATGCAGTCACTAATTGCACAGTCATGTCCACTCACAGGGGTCCTGTTTTACTCAGTGCAAAAGGCAGACTGTGTTCCCAGAATGATCAGCCATGCAACACTCCTTTTTCATCTCATCACTTAATATATGTCCCCACGCCTCATTTTCTGAACACCATCCAAACTTTGCACTGAATACACAATTATTCATCCTAATGGGCTTTTCCCTGATGCTTTTTTTTAATAGTATCCTGCTTATTAACAGAAATTAATGAATTTATCTTCATAATGTCCCTGTGGTATTTTCCTCCCCATTTTATAGACAGGGAATTGTGAAATGTGCCAGCTAATTTGGGGTGTTAATTTGAGATGCCTGAGGTCTGATTTCTCAGACTGTGTAGCAGCTTGTGTGCTCAGGGTAGTGCTCCTATTTATCTTAGTGGCTGCTGCAAAAGCTCAGCAATTCTTCAAACAAAAACATATTTCAAAATCACAAACTGTAAGTCCAAAATGTGAGAATATAGAATTTATATTATTTTAAAGTGAGCAGTCAGTGACTTTTATCACAATGTCTTTTGTTCATCTGCCTCATGCAGTGCCCATCTCCAAAGCACCAAGTGATCTTCAGTCATGACACAAAACTGATTCATGTCCAAGCTCCGTTCATCCTATAGTTTTAATGAAGTGGGAGTCTTATGATCTTTAATTTCAATCCTTAGGCAAAACACATATTCATATAGTGATGAATTAAACTTAACTTTATGTGAACACTTCGTAATATTGGACTGCTGGGGAATTTTGCAGTTTAAAGATTCTTTCAATGTAGCCTTGTGGCTTAGAACTAATTAATTTGAACATGGAGAATGTGGTGAAAAAATGTGATAAACTGAATATGTATGCATGTGTGCCATTGAAGGGGTTGTTGGGTGTGCAGAGCAGCCCTTCATTCTTCAAAGCATGGTGGAAAGTGGGAGAGGGAGAAAACATTTGCTGTGTGGGCCTCCCACTAGAGGGGGGTGAAGGAGCACATTTGACCAGTGAGTTTGGAACCTCACAACACAGCAGAAATATTGAGATTCAAAAGCTGTTGATTTTACACTGGCAGATTTGTTAAGGGGTGTAGATATATTGGAGAGCAGTAGGAAGTCTGCAGCACTGACCTTTTGCTGTGCACATGTTCTGTATGGCTGGCTAAAGGATATGGAGCACAAGAAATGTTCTCTATTTTTCAAGAACAAGAGGAAATTTCCTCAAGTTGGACCAGAAAAGGTTTATATTGGGTATTAAGAAAAATTTCTTCAGTGTAAGGGTGGTCACACATGGGAATGGGCAGCCCCAAGGATGTGGTGGGATCACCATCCCTGAAAGTCTTAAAAAAATGTGCAGATGTGGTACTTGGGAACATGGTTTAATGGAGGACTTGGTACTGCTGGGTTAGTGCTGGACTTGGTGGTTTTAGAGGTCTTTTCCAACTACATAGTTCTATGATTCTGTGATCAAGCAGCATCCTATGTAATTGTGAGACTGGCAAGGCTTTTCAAAGTGTATATGAGGTTTCAGAGATTTTTCACAAATTTATAATTGGCCAAATTTGGGCAAATTTGCATAGTACACAGTCCTTATACGCACTCATACTAAATTTTTCTCAAACCAGAATGGGTCCAAGACACAATTTTTTTTTCTTTTTTCCATGCAGCATCATTCTCAGAAGTGGTTACACCATTTACACTGAAAATAATCTCTCTTACTAAAACCCTAAAACTGAAAAGCATAGCAGAAGCAAAATCTTTCATCAGCAGCTCTATGGCATGGGATTTTTCAGCTCTGTAGTTGAAGTTTGCCAAACTTTAAACATCTATTGAGTTCCAAACTGCAGCAATATGAGTTTTAGCTGACATCATATATGTTGTAAACTTCGTGCACTATAAACCCATTCTGAATACTACCAGACTCCCAAGAGAAACTAAAAAGCAATTTTCAATTGTATTTTGCAAAGTTACCACAAGTCATGGTATAAAATCAGTGACAGATACTTGCTTAAGTAACTACTTGGTGAAGACCTATCCACTGATGGCACATTCTTGAGTCCCATGTTTAAAACTGCATTTGGCAAAATGCTCCATGTCCTCATCATAACAAACTATGTTGGTTCCTTTGTCACAGCAACATGATAGGGCAAGTGATACCATATAATCAACACATGAATATGTCACTTATAACCATGCTATGCTTCTGTGAGAGTGAGCTCTGTCACAAAAATGAGATTTCATAGACTTTATGACCTTAGTTTTGGCCAGCAATGCTTTTAAGAAACTTGAATGATATTCCAGTTCTGATATCATAGACCTAGTTTTAGATGGCCATATGTGGGCACAGACTCATAAAAGAAAATATTAATCTTTTAAAATTTTCTGCATGGTTATAAAAGCTATTCAAATAAAAATATTTTTAATAGTTTAGATCAGAACAGTTCTATCTCAAAAGAACACAAGTAAAAATAATATGCAATGTCTCTACCCATATTAAAAATATTAATATTTGGTATGTTTCCATTCACTATTATTTATTTTCCTTTTTCAGAGAATTTTATTAAATTATTTTAGCATCTTATTTCTTGAGATCAAAATAATCTGCATTTAATATTTCATAGAGACAATTGTCCGTGTGGTTTCATATTATCATATTGGAAAATCAAAGCTTGCTTTATTTTTCTGCTAATAATCCCCATGGCAAATCCCATATTCACATGGAAACTATTGGTTGAGATGGAGGATTGACTTTTAAGTGGGGGTGGAAGAAAAAGACTATCTCATACCTATGAATGGACCACCAGGGTGTGCTTTGAAGATGGGTTGGAGGCAAAATATGCACTATGTGTGAATGATTACTTGGGAACTTCTTTCATGTGGCTGCTGGAAAGAAGTTTTGTTTCTAATGGACAAACCTGATGACAGACCTGGGGCAATGTGACATGTCCATATGCTTTCTTTGCTATTTTGCCTATGAGTGTAGGCAAACACTCTTTAATAAATAGCTGTAGTGTACGGGAATGTCTTTTTTGAAACATTTGTGCAATGGCTATAGACATTCATTGTACATGTTCCTTAGAAGCCTCTGATAACCTCTTAGTTTAGAAGGGTCCATTTTCAAGAAATAACCTGAGTATGTAAAGTTTCAGTGCCTCATGTGTAAAAAGCAAATGATAATACCAGTGATAGCTGAACTTTGGGAGATTGAGGCAGGATTGGGTGCTTTAGCAACGCTCTAGTCAGTGGAAAGAAAACTGGAAGCCCCAGAAGTTATTCAGCCTGGTGGATATCTCAGGTGATGGGGACTGCTCCCTACAGATATCTGTTGCTTTTCATGGGGATATCACTTGGCAATCTTCTTGTCTGGCTATGAGGCAACCAGCACTTGGTCTACTCAGCAAGATGGATGTCATGCTTTTGTGACAATTTGCTTTTGGAGAGCGTGCTAAGGATGTCACACTATTTGTCTAGAATATTGCTCCTGGACACCAAGGTGAAAGTGCTGTACAAAGACTCATCTTACTGCAGCTCATGGGCAGTTACTGACATTTTTCATTAGATATTAGACTGAATATTTCCTCTTTGTTGAAAAACGGTGAGGTCTGGTGGGACAGCTGAAGAACAGGACTAACATTATGAGTATCTTAGATTATGCTAAATACCTATGTGTGTGCAATTCAATCCAATCTCTGAATTCATATACTCACATTTAACTACTTGCAGTTTAATGATCAATCTGACCTGCACTGCTCATCTGGTTTAAAAGAAGAAATTTCCTTTGTCATTTAATTGTTGATTCTGTGGGGTATGTATCCACTGAAACACCCAGCCATCACTGGAAAAGGATACTACACTAAAAGAAACCTCAGGAAGAGCTCATCCCAACTCAGTTAAAAGGAATACTGAGGTCTGGGTTAATTGTCCTGAGCCTACATTTATATCAGCAGAGAGAAGAAGGACTTGGGGTATAATTCACCTGACCTACTATTTATATTTTTTTGGGGATGAAATTAATATCCCCTGAAAGTGGTGGTTTTTCTGTAGTGGCTCTGAAGCAAATGGACGGTGAGTAGCTCTGAGGTGATGTCTGTACTAGAGCTGATGTATGAGGTGTATGAACCACAGAGACTGTGACCACCACCCAGCCAGCAGCCCTCCATCAGAGCAAAGGGCTCTGGAACAAAGCCTGCTGGACAGGGGCATCACTAATCCTGAAAAGGTGAAGGGAGGCTGTGACACCTGCCCTCCCTCTGCAGCCTAATTTTAACTCAGCAAAAAAGCTGGGCTTGCTCTACTTGCCCACCCCTAGATCTCTCCAGGAGGAAGCAATAGGGTGTAATTCAAGTAATAATTGTTACCTTTTGTCACTACTATTCTCTCTCACCCTTGATTGTGTATGGACTCACTGGTGAGAGCAAGAGAATCCCCATGAATCTTTCTGTAGTTTTCTCAGTCAGATTTCTTTATCTTGTGTTCAGATGATGGCATTTTCAAATGAGCAGGAAAGCTCAGTGCTCATGGTATGGGGTCCTGTGAGACTGATGCATGTCGAAGGGGATATTTGAATCTCTCCAAACTTCAGTGTTAAAGAGAAGCAAGAATAACGGAATTATCATGTTGAATCAAACAAAACCATTTGCTATCCTGTTCAACCATTACCAGTGTATACTTTATAAAAAAAAGTGAAGAAAATCTTCCAGCTAGACTAATGGGGTACTGTTGTGGTTGCACTCAGGCTTTAATAGAAACTTACAATAGGCAGTGAAATTTAGTTTATTAAACTAAAATTTAATTAAATTTCTTTAATAATTCTATTTTCAGATACTTTGATAATTTCAACGCGACCTCCTTACTGGGAATTTGGAAAAGAAAATAAATACTAGAGAGCAAGAAATAAAAAAATTCTCCTGGAGTGTGCTATACTCATCTATATTGTATATGGAATAACAGTGAAAACTTAGTTCTCTCTTTTTAGAAAGTTAGAAGTAAGGCTATACAAAATGGAGAGCACATTATTTCTTATTTGTATACACCTGAAAGATTATTATGGCCTTATTTTTTTCATTATTTATCTAGAGAAATTATTCTGATGACTATTGACAGCCTTTCACATATTATATAGCTTGTATATAGTATTTTTCCAGGCAGAAATTGAAAGAGAATACTCTTGTGTATGTGTTCCACTGAACTGTAAATATAAACAGCATGAAAGTTTTTATCCCTGAAGACTTCATTGCACTTGATGGGATTGTTCCACCCTGCAGAATCACCTGCTCTGAATGAAAGTGTCTTGAGTGATTTTACAGGGTTTGGTGGAAGAAATACTGACTGTTTCAGAATATTCTCTTTATATAACTACAGAGAAAAAAAGATTCTGTTTTAAGAATATTAGATGTACATGTTGGTTATTGAATTGATTTTTAAGCAAAAAACTACAGAAATCAAATTACCCCTTTATCTTCATCAAACACAGTAACTTGCTGTGTCAGTTTTTCTGACCAGCCAGTTGTCTTCAGCTCTCTAACACTCTTTATGAGCCTCCTCAGTATGATCTGCATGCTTATCTAGCCTATAAGAACCTTTAAGGCTTCTTGCACTTCAAAGTCAATATGCTGAAGGATTAAACTGAACTTCTATTCAGAATAGCATAGGACATTGTGATCATGGTATTTTTCCAAAATACCCAGAGGCATCTGACTGTATTGTCAAAGTACTACAAGAGCAGAAACACATCTGATCCTAGTAAGATGCATTCTCTACTGGTGTGTGGTCCAATAGCTTATCTGTGTCCTAGAGGACTTATTTTTATTAGATTTGCTAAATCATTTTGCCCCTCAGGCTGACTTTGTTTGCAAAATTTCTTTTGTGTCTTCAAAGACTGAGCTGCAAACACCAATGTAAATGCTGACAGAATGTGTGAATGATGTCAGAGCATTTGTATTTCATCTTCAGCTCATGTTTCTTTTAAAGCCATAAGAGCAAAATCACATCAAGAAATCAAAAAGATTTGTTCTCTACTGTTTGAGAGCTAAGTTTACTACAACGTGTGCTATCCTTTTCTCACCTTTTTAGCATCTTTTTCGGTTCATTTTTTCTTCTCTGTAGATGTTGTCTATAATTCCGTGCATTCTTTACATGGCTTCTTTTATAACAGTTTTCTCTTAAATACTCCCTGACTAAATGTGATAGACAATAATCTATTCTGCTGTTTTTATAACAATGGGTGTTATCAACCACCACCCTCCCCAAAGTGCTACTTCTGACACCTGTGCTGATCAAAGAGTGGATGAACCATGCCTTTGGCAAAGACACAGAAGTATCACCTGTGCAAAATAAAATGTGTACCTTTAGACAGTGATCTTAAAAGGTTAGAGAAACAGGGTGATGGCAACATGAAGCTCAGCAAAAATAAATGCAAAGTCTTGTACCTGGGGAGCAGCATAGGCTTGGGGACGAACACTGGAAAGCAGCTTTGCAGGGAAGGCAATTTCTTCTGCAATAGAGCTAATTTTCTCCCTAGCAGCTAGTCCAGTGCTGTGTTTCTGATTTATCATGAGAATGATATTGAAAATACACCAAGGTTTTAGCTGCTCTTAATGTTTACCCTGTTTACCCTAAGTCAATGACTTTTAAGTTTCCCATGTTCTGCCAGTGAGCACATGCATGGGGAACTGGGAAGAAGCACAGCCAGGACAGCTGACCAGAGCTGGCCAAAGGGATATTCCATACCCTGGAATGCCATGCTCAGTGTATTAACTGGGGGAATTGGCTGATAGGGACCTATCACTGTTCTGAGCTGGTCTGGGCACTGGTCAATGGGTGCTAAGCAACCCTGCTGTTCATCATTTGTCTTTTTTGGGTTTTATTCCTATCTCTGTTTTTGTTGTAAAAATTTATTATTATTACTATTATCATCATCATTATTATTATATTTTAAATCAACTACTAATTTTAATTTACCTCAAACTACAGGTTTTACCCCCTTTTTTTTTTTTTTTCTTTCTCCTCCCCAGTCCACCAGAGGGGTGTGGGGTGTAGGTGATAGTAAATGGCTACATGGTCCCTAGTTCCTGTCTGGAGTTAAACCACAGCATTCTCAAACAATGTTTGGAATAAAATTTGAACTATAACAGCTAATGGAGGATGTCTACAGTGCACTGGTTATACATTTTCTGGCTCTGTGGTTCAGTTAATGTACATGAAGTACAAAATCACAAAAAAAATCTTATATAATCAGGCCATTTTAGTCCTGACTTTCAAAAGTGTCCTTCTAGTAGAATTGCTCTTCCTTTTCTTAAAGGAGTAATTTAATTTTTCTATTAATTTCCCTGTTTCTGTATAATCAACACTGGAACAAAAGGTTACTTAGGTTCTCTGTCTTTCAATTTGTTTGGCTCCTCAGCTTCAAAGAACCACATCAAAATATCCTGCCACGGAATAAACATCAACTGGATTTTCTTTCTGCATTCAACACATATCAGATTCTGCCAACTGACAAACAGAATATGGTAAAATGATTCCAAATTCCTCCTTGGCATACAACTGAGCCCATTAGTAGTGAAGTAGATTTATGGGTGTGTTGCAAAATATTTTGCATGGTCTCTTTAAACACCTATTCACATCAAACCAAAGGTGCAGTAAAAGGCTTTTACATAATTCAATTGTCCAGGCTTTGTCAATGCACTGACAGTTAAATGCTCCCACTTTTTCCTCATTCCCTTGAGTTCACTGCTGAGGACAGTCCTCCCACTGAGTGCCCTGGCAGCAGAAGGAGCACCTCAGCCAGGGTGCTAATGTTGAAAACAGTTCTGGCTTAATTCATTTCAACCCAAGATGCAGAACAACCTCATAGTTCTTGTGTAATCAAAAATGAGAGGAAATGCAGACAGACTCTTTTCTGTCTGCATCTTTTACCTATTGTTTTTAATCTGCAGCACACTACTTGTGCTACCTGGTTTAGTCTGGGGCATAGTAACCCCTGAGTCTTTTTTGATGTGGAGATTTTCTCCAGTACCTGGGTGTTTAAATCCTTTGTGCTGTTGATTGTGATCTAACACCTGCTAGTTCTGCAAAATAGCATGCAAGAGACAGGAGATATTTGCACGAACTGAGATACCATGAGTGATAACTCCAGTATCAGCCATCTGCTAGACCCTTTGTTTACTGCCTTTCTTTGTACTGAAGTTCAAATATTTTGGAATGAATGGGGAAGAAATTGCACAAGTATCTCCCCAACACAGTTTTAGTTTCTTTATAAACAACGTCTGCAGAATATGATAGGAAACAAAAACATCTGTTTCCAGTGGCTTTGCTGTATTCTGCTTTTCTATTGATTCCTACACAAATCTGACTCTAGGGTGTTTAGGGCGTTCTCTCCTTGTTTATTATGTAAAAACCCCAGGCAAACTCAATACACAAAGGTAACATCCTCAAAAGTGGAGCAGGTATTAGTAGGCCCACAGTAAGCCTGAATCAACTTCATAACTTCTGGATGAGGAGTCTTTCATATGGAAATTAAAGCTGAGCTACCTAAAGTGAGAGAAATCCCAAAACACATCCATTTTCTAATGGTAACAGCATTGCTCATGGCAAGATTGACTGTAAAGCAGAGGTGAACTTTTGTCTGTATTGATTAGTTTCATCTGGACTGTGATAATTTAATGCATTGGAAATATGTTTGTTTGCCTAGAAGACCAGTATGCCTGGTTCTACTGTGATGGTCTGTATTTCTCTTAGATATTGGAGAGATTCTGGGCAATACCTGTGTAACCTGGAAAGTGGCTGTGGTTTCCCACTGCATCCATGAATGCATTTAAATCAAAGTAGAATAGTTGAAAATCCATCCTTTAAGAATTTTTGGTGCAAAGCATAATTTATTGTTATTGTTGACCAAGCACGGCTTTAAATAGGCCTCCTTGTGCATGCAGAATTGAAATTTTCCCTTCATCTTACCAGGGCTACGGCTCTCCCTCTCCCTGTCCCTCACCCTCACCCTCTCCCTCTCCCTGCTTAACCTTATAGCTCAACATTTAAACAATTCACAGGGTGTGTAGAAGTTAGGCACCCACTGCTCTTTTTTAGGAAGAAGGGCCTCCTATACCCATTAAAAACTATGGTGCATTTATCTATGCTGTCCCCACCCTTCTTTGAAAGCCTAGCTCTTTCACAGGCAAAAAAAACCCCTTTTCCAAACTGGCTGACTCTGAGGGGTAAGAAAATGTGACTCCACAGCCCAGAGATGCAGATGCAGATGCTTTTTCCTTAAACCTCATCACACTAAAAGAATCACTAGACAAAGCAGAGCTGTATGTGCCACATATAGCACCAAGGTAATATATGTCCCCCTCCATCTTACTATTAATGATTTTAACCTCCTCCTCAGTTAAGAGATACACTGATGGCACTTCTTAACTGCTATAGGAATATCTTCTCCTTTAAGGGGTTGGGCTGCAGTGCTGCTTCCTCTTATTTACAAAATTTCCAGGCAATGCAGAGAGTTAATGCAGAGATCTTTCTCTCTGTGGATTCTACAACACCTATTGCCTACAATTTATCAACCCATCTAACTTTCTTATCAAAAATCTGAAACTGAATATGCTCTTACCTTTAAGAATCTTCCAGGAACACAGTGATAAGTGCTGCCTTTTAACAGAAGGCTTTTGTAGGCCAACATAGGACAGGAAGGCATTTATCAAAAATGGTGATACTGGGGCATACTGATACAAAGAAAACAGAGAGGAGGAAAAACTAATAAAATAGTCATGAGACAGTGGTTTATTCTCTTTTATTCAATACAGTTATAATGTAAAGCACTTCAGAAATGTGAAGATATTATTTAGTCTGTCTTCTGACAACATTTTAAGCCTGCCTAGATACATATATAGGGAGAAATTTCCAGGAGAGGAAGAGTTATTTTTGTATTTCGTCTCTTGTTGCACAGTGCTGCTGTTTTGGCCACTAGATTAGTGATAGATCTGTACTTAGATATTCAGTGACAAAAGATCAATTAGGGTCATGTCTTTTTTCCCCCACAGAAAATGATGATTTCTTGCCCTTGGCATTTTGACAAGTTTAAGCCTGTGTGGCTTTCAAAAAAAAAAAAAGTATTTTATATAGTCCAGTCTTTCAAGCATTTAATAAGCATTACCCTCCAGTTTCATCTTTGCATTGTTTTCAGACAAAAAAGTAAAATAAACTATGTTTTGCATGGCTGAGTTCAGTAAACATAAAAAAAATGTAAGCTACAAGGAAAAAAAAAAGCAGCAAGAATGGTTTTGAAAGCTTTGTTTAAAACACACTAACAAGATTCTAGGTTTATTGCAAAAGGAGCAACCATTTTCTGGTCAAGATTATTCATTTGATAGTTGAGCAAAGCATATTTTCAAATAAATTAAAAAAAAAAAGACAAACAAGGAATGTAGAAATTACAAAATTGGTTTTGGTAAGTTCTGTTACTTGTTTTAGCAAAAACATTATTTCCTACTATTCTTCCTCTCACTGAAAATCAGACATGAAAAACAAAACAAACAATAAAGATATTAAATTTATCAGTATAAATTGGCCTGGTACTGCTATAGCTAGCACATAAATTGGGAGAGGAGAGGAGAGGAGAGGAGAGGAGAGGAGAGGAGAGGAGAGGAGAGGAGAGGAGAGGAGAGGAGAGGAGAGGAGAGGAGAGGAGGGGAGAGGAGAGGAGAGGAGAGGAGAGGAGAGGAGAGGAGAGGAGAGGAGAGGAGAGGAGAGGAGAGGAGAGGAGAGGAGAGGAGAGGAGAGGAGAGGAGAGGAGAGGAGAGGAGAGGAGAGGAGAGGAGAGGAGAGGCAAGACCTTTCCTGTTCTTTAAATTGTGTGTTTTATCATTCTATAGATATGCTTGCAGAGTTTCTAAGGACTGCAGGACGTTTTTGGATTTTTTTGGGGGGTGATATGAAGAGTGGGAGAGGGGAGCTTTGTTTCTAATACAAATAATTCCCTATGATTTATTTTCTTCTTGGGGGACATTTTGTCAATAAATATTGAGGTATGTAGGTGTGTTAATTGTTTTATTTGGAATATGCTATATACAATGTGTGGTTGCATAGATGCATGAGAAACTCATTTCTATCTATAAAACACAATAGAAGTTATAGTTTGTACTAAAAACTTATATGATTATAACATTTCAGGCCAGCTACTTAAATAGAACAATTTAACATGATTTTTCTCCTTTTTTTTTTTTTTTTTTTTTTTCCACTCTAAAATTTCAGGAAAATGTACTAAAACATTTTGAATTCAAACAGACAAGTATTTACCCAACAGAAAGTGGTTTAATTGAAGTAGCTAGCTTTACAGGCAACCATATGATGTAGATTGAAGAGGAAGCAACCAAGCAATATATTCTGTGCTTTACTTCCCTCTATTCATAGAATTATTAGTGGAGCAGGTTCTTGTGTGTTGCAATTCACTATAACTTCTTTGGTGCTCAGCAGTAATGCAATTTATATAATGTGCAGAGAACTGAGCTGAGATAGTTTCTGCTCATTAAATTTTATGGAGCTTGAATTAGCTTAAAATTCAGTGCATTCTTACAGTGCTATTGAAACTTTGCATAGTTACCTTTCATAAAAATTTCCAGAAGTGTGAAGAGTACAAAAAGGCCCCCCCAAAATTTGCACACAAGACAAAATTGTTTTCAAGATTATGGAAAATCCTTTGCTAGCATGTTAATCTTGTTAGTGAACAGTCAAAACTGTGGCAATGTCAAAAGAAAAAGCTTGGGAAACATGGCTGAACTGTCCTTCCAATTAAGTTTCCCACTTACTGGCCAGAAAATGTCTGTATTTTCCCTTGTAAAACAAACTGGAACACCTAGGCAAAGATTTTGACACTTTGTTTACTATTCCTGTAAAGACATGGAGTTTAAGTTTTTAAAGCACTGAATTAATATATTTTACTTATCACTGTAATTTTCTGATACTGCAATTTCCAATTTGCACAATAATTTAGAGTGCTTGCATAATAAAAGCATGTAATTGGCAAGGGTTAGTCAACTGATAAAACCATTTAATGACTGACTGATATGCAGGTGAATAACTACAGCTAATTCAGCATATAACCCCACTATATCTGCTTGGATGATTGACACTTTTAACAGAAATTTTTTTACAAAATTTGTTTTTAAATCACATGTAACATAAGTGATATGGAGAAACTCAGATTAGTCACAATTTTTATTCTCAAGTCTGATTTCTTAGTATATTGCATTTTAAATTTGATTTTAAATATATTTTAAAAGAAGGTATATTTAGAAAACTTTAGAATTTTGTTCTAAACTTATTTTTTAAACTTGCTAAAAAACCCCAAAGCCCCCATTTTCTAGACCAAAACAAGAGACTAGTATATGCAATATGAATAAGTCCTAATTTGTGTCTATAGCTGCTGGTTGCACTAAACCCCAGTTTGAAATAAATGAAACTTAGTTAAATACTGTTCAAAATGAACTTCTGTTTTCTACAATAAAAAGGTAAGGTGCTGACAATTCAAAGAGTGCAAGACACAGAGGACATGACCTTCAGAGGAAACACTTGAAACCCTGCTGTTCTGGAGAAAGCTGCCTACACAGAAGAATCTGCAGGCTAAAATGTGATTCAACACTGTGTATCCTCACTCCTCTCCTTAGATGAGGGCCTTATTCCTTCTCTATAAAACCTTTAAGGAGTGCCATGAAATGTAAAGTTACGCAACAAAAATCTCTTTACCTGAGACAGCAAAATTTCTTTATTTTCTCTCTTCATTTGGGAACAATGGTTCTTTTGCCCTGCTCTACACACTCCATAAACAGAAGGACTAAATCTCAGCCCTGCTGACATATATTATGGAAAAGTTCCTGTGCTCTCCTGTCCACAGCAAGAAAATGAGCTTTAGGGATAAACCCCAATTAGAAGAGCAAATCTTAACTCTGTAAATCATCAGGAGTTTGTTTCAAACACTAGAGTCTGCCCAAGAGATCCTAACTGCTGGGAAAGTACAGATTTAAAAACACAGCCCAGTGTCTTTCTTGATGTGAATCTTATCATGATGACCTTTTCTATTCAGTCACTCTCCCCAACTCATCAGGAATTTTATGGAGTTTCCTAACACCTTCTGCATTATGCAGCTTTTATAACATCACATACATGTCATCATTCATTAAAATATGGAAGCCAGCAAAAGGAGCCGCAGTGTTGGCTGCTGGTATCAGGCAGGCAATCTCAGCTGCTTTGCCATCATTATTTTCAGGTACTCCTGGAAAAGTGAAGATTTTTTCCAAAGGCCCTTGTTTGTCACTGTTCTTCCCATCTTCTTGCTGACTTTCTGCCTCAGTGATGGACTCTGGTTCCTCAAATTCTGGTTTGGTTTGCAACACCACATGGTCATTTTTGACTAGCCATTCCTAGAAAAATTAAAATGTTAATGTTGACAGAGATGACTTATCTGTCAAAAAAACAACTTGGTTGTACAGATACCAATTAACAATTTTTCTTTTATATTGTCATCTTTCCAGGCTAAGCCACAATGGAGAAGACGAAAAGGAAGCAATGTAAAGAAGCAGAAGATAAAATAGCAGGATAAAGAAAGACAGAATGGCAGGAAAGCAGACAGGATTCCAGAACTGCATACAAACTCCTACTTATTCTTAAATCCACATAAAATACATTTTTGTATTTAATTAAGGCCCTTAGGAAGCCTTGGATGTGAAAAATATCTGGTGTTCCCTCTTTGATAGTTTCATGCTTTCTTTGATCCAGGCCCTGACTTAATCCAAATTAAGACTAAATTTAGATGAAGATTTAGGCAACATAACATATCTGTATCAATGCTTCAGTACCAATTTGAATTTGTATGTTTTTATTTCACTTTGAGTTTAAAACTATTGGTTGTATAAAAAGTTTTTAGCTTGTCACTGAAAAGTTACTAGGGATTTTTTATATTCCATTTGGTTTGAAAATGTAAATATTTAACCTGTTTCCCCTTTAGAGGAACCTTACTAGCAATTAAGGTAAACACCAGTACAGATAATACAGAAAACTAGACCACATACGTGTTGTCAAGGACTCATAAGAAACATAAAGATAATGAAAGCAAGACCTGTAGTCTGTTCATTTGATAGCCATCCTGTGTCTAAAGGCTTTGTGAACATGCACCTCTCTGGCTAAGAGAGGATGTTTCCTACTGTGACTGACACCTCCCAAGGTGTGAGTGCCATCACTGTGCCAGCACTCACACACAGCACTTCACAAACATAAAGGACAAGATCAGGTTGAAGCAAGCTCCTTGACCCATCATGTGCAGGAAAATATGCAAACACCACATTTCAGGGCATATTGTGTCTCCTGACACCCTTAAACTCTTCTCCAGCACTTTCTCTGTCTCTATAGTGTCTTTTCACAGTCCCAAAGAGGCAATGCACTGGTTTTATGAGCTCTGGCATTTGCTCCGTGGATCCTCTTGGTGATGCTGCACAAGGGGAAGGGTTTTGGGGCTTTTATCTTGGGTCAGAGACTCCTTGTGGTAGCATCTGTGCAGAGCAAGAATCAGTAGCTACTTTCAAATTTTTCTCAACGTTGTGGAGTTTACAGCCCTGCTAAGAAGGTGATTTTTACCTGTAAGTTTCCATTATGATCATTGAAGAGATCAGCAAATGAGTATTTTGGGTCTGGTATAGCAGGCAGGACTGAAGTCTGAACCCTGCAAAAAGGAAAGAAAAATGCAAATCAATGTTTTGCTATAGCACAGAAAAAAAATCTCCTTCAGCACAGTTCTGTACCCACAAATATATTTTTACATGACAATACTCTGTTCTTAATTTCTTTTAAATGTGTTCTAAAGCCAAAAAGTAGTCATAACAGTCTGATAACACCATTGGGCTAAGAGAATTTTTGATGAATTTTCAACTCAACCCCAGTCTAGCAAAATCCAGACTTTAAACAACCTTCCAGCTAGTCAGCATGTGCCATTCTGCTTGATGCAGTAGTCAGAGCTTGAATTCTCTGATTACTTTCCCCTAGACAGGGGGATGATATAGCAACCAGCTGTATTGGCTGACTTAGTGAACACAAACTTAAATGTGAACCATAGAAGTGCAGGAGAAAAAAAGGTAGTTAGGGTCACAAATACTTTCATTTCTGAAAATATGTCATTTTTGGCTTTTTTTTTCCACCAAAAAAAGTAAAAATCGGAGGCCTTTGTGGGTTTGCTTGTTGTTTGGGATTTTTTAAAATTGTAAATTCTAAACATGAACCATTATTCAACTGCCAATTTAAATATTGATATAGTCTTATTAAAGTTAAGTGCACCCAAGCTTACTTTATCCTACTCCAGACATTTAGATTGATTGATGAAAGTTGCACAAAGTAATGTCCTTTCAGAAAAGAAGCTAGAAAACTTGGCTTCTCAGGATTTAACTAGATTTCTAAAAAAGAGAAGAAAATAGGTGCAAGACACAAGAGTTTTTATCCTGAAATATTGCCTTTTACCAGAATTGTTCCAGTTTTGCAAATTTAAGGCCTGGGTGTTTGGAAAGCCAGGATGTATTATTCCTTAAACTGTGATTAAGCTACTGACTTCTACATCTTCACCATGACTTCATTTATCTCATAAGAATTTTCATCACTAAAAGGCTTCATCCAGAATGATAGCTGTATTTTCATGACATGGCTATTTAGTAGTAATCAATAAAATTATATTTACCTCTGCCATTTGCACAGAAGAATCAGGAGTATAAGCATCATTAAGAGTACTGCCTGTGAACAACTTAAAACAATTACTGTTTTTGACTGAGGAGTTACATCATCATCACATGCATCTAAGAATAAACACAAAAAGAATATGTAAAAAAAAATTTTTTTGCTTTAACTGTACATGTTCTTAATCATGCTAAAATGTTGGCTTTTCTTTAAAAAGAAAAAAAAAAAAGCAACAAAAGTTTTTAAGGACAAGTAAGAAAAGTTTAATCGTTCAATTGAGACTGCAAAGAAAATCTCTGCTTCCCCAAACCTTACAACAAAGTAAAATTGTGCTTTTATTTATCTAAATTGGTAGAGAAAACAGAGGGGGGGGTTATAGGCAGTGTATATACATTATGAATGAATCAAGTATTTCTACTCACCTCCATCACATTGCATTTACAGTGATAAAGCAACTTTGTGCTAAGTACATACACCTACTTACAACCACTAAAGCTGCAAATGCAAGTTTACGTGTAGCCCAAATGTCTTATCTCCCAACAAAAACAAACAAACAAATAATCCCAGCAAACAAAGAGCCAGCAAATCACAAGACTTGACACCCAGAAAGTAACTAGTGGCAGGCTAATATCTAACATGCAAATATATAAAACTAATGAATTTGTGCATTTTTCAGCATTCTTAGTGTTCTACAGTTTTGTAATGTAGCCTCAAATCTCTGCTCCTACTATTGGCCTTCTGGTCTGCACAAAAATGCCAAAACCCTGGATAATTATTCATCCAGGAGCAACTCTCCAGCCTGTTCCCCCTTGCTCTATGTAGATGCCAGGAAACCACAAGTAAAATTATGACCCTCCCACTAAGTAAGGTCTTCAGAGCTCATGAAATTTCTTGAAGCTTCATGGCTTCACCTGATTATAGATTTGGAGTCAATAATTCATCAAAGTCCTGAATAAAACTGTTTGCCCCAGTGAAGGGGCTGTGTCAGTGTCACTTCTGATCCAGGGGCACCCAGAATGTCTAACCACTTAGACTGCCTCCCCTGTGATGTCCTTCCTTGCAGGTACCTGCTGGCAGCCTCTGGTCAGATGGCTCAGACAAGGTTCTCTGCTATCAGGGGTGCAGAGGAAGACATTTTCCTTATTTCTTGATTTGCCAGCCACACCTGAGGACATGCTTTCAGGTTCACAATTTGGATAGTGAAAAAGTTTTATCTCTAAGTCTTATCTGAAGAGTCTTATCTGTGGCCATGGGTGCACAGGCTACCTGTGATCCAGGATTTCATCCCAGCTTCCTGTACATAGATTGTCTTCAAGTGAGCTAATAGCCTATTGCAATTTAGAGAACTCAGATCTTGTTACACTGGACAACTGAGGGCTTTGTAATTCTGACAAAGCCTAGTGGGTGGCATTATGTGCTTAGGTAATAAAAATGTGTTGGTATTGTGCACAGTTTTTTTCCCTACAGCAAATCTGGGGTTTGGTTTAGATAAGTAGTAGGAATACTGTTTACATTGACAATCTAATTAATGTCAGTCACACTCAGTTAAATGCAACTGTCTGGTAGCAAAGCTTGGATTCTGGCTTTGCTTCCCTTCAGCCTCTTTTCCCCCATCCTCCTTGCTTTGATCAATGCAGCACCCTTGAGCATCAGAGTTCTGTGACCTGTCGTCCTGTAGTTCAACTGGATGTACTTGCAAAACAAACTGCCTTCAAAAATTGAACATCAGGGATTTTCTTAGAGTTCATATTTGATGTCCAAATATCATATATGGACACCCTCCTTCAACACACACACACACATAGTCCTCATACATTACATCACTGTCACTGAGGGAGCCTTGATGCTATTGTAACACAAATAACAACACTCTTGACTGATTATGACATAAATTGATAGCTTCAGGGGCTATCAGGAACAGTGGGCAGAGTTAAATTAAACAGGCACAATTAAACATTCAAGTGAATTTTCTTTGATAACACAAGATGGAGAACAATAGTGCAACATTCATTTGCTGGATGTCCTCATCTTCTTTTGCAGTCCCCCCTTCTTCTTTTGCACTTAGACAATATATATATATATTGGCTGTTACCTAATAACGTGCCATTCATCCAAAATGTTTCAGCTTCCCAGTCACTGCTGTAATTCTGTACGTTGCAGTATCGTGAGAGCCTCCACAGTCTGACCCGGAAAGAGTAGCACTTCCTTGGATCAAAGCCTTGCTCTCCAACACTGCAGCACTTAGAGGTTCTGGACTGAGAAGGAAGGATTATCATCGTTAATTGCTGTTTTCAAGATGGTGCTTCAAAATGCTGCACTCAGTCATGGTCACAACTAGGACATGGGATAGGCCAGTGCAAAACCTCAGAACTCAATGTTAACTTCTCTGAGTTTTGAGGAATTCTGTTTCTTGATTGACTTTTGACTATCCACATCCATTCTTTTTTGCAAGGTATTGAGTTGAAGGCTCTAACAAACATTGCATGATGCACTATGTTAGAGTTGCATATTTACAATACACAAAGACACTTCAGTCCATACATTTGAGAACAGAAGGGTTTAAGTTAGTGAAATAATAATTGGAAATACTTAACAGCTAATTTTAGAATAAATAAAAATTCTGTGTAATTTATTTTTTTATATTATATAATTAGTTTTTTTTTTTCTTTCTTCTTTTCCCTAATCTCTTTTCTGCTTCTATCTTTCCAAACTCCTCTATTCAGAATATAAATCTTTTCCTAAGATTTTCCTCAGCACTTAGGGTGGGAACTGCCTTTAACTTGTAAATTATTTCTGGCATGGCAGAAACCCAGGGTTCTAAAAATCTAAATGTTTTCTGCTAGAAGCTATATTTGAAAATATAGGAAGGGAGAAAATTTGGAAACAGCTGTGTTTTATATTCTATGAATATGCTACTTCCAACTCCTTCTAGTGTTGATTAAAAATGTGATGTCCCACTGCTTTTAATGTTAATTAAAAATGTGACATACAACTCACTTGCCACTCTTTGTCAAACTTGCTTTTGTATTGAAGCTCAAGTGTCAAGCACAGTGCATTTCTCTTTGGTTTATTACAGCTTACAGTAACAGTGTCCTCTTCCCAGAAGAAGGTCACATTTTCAGGTGGACTGGGCTTTACTGAGAAGAAGAGAAACAAATTTTGCTATAGCGTCCTACAAAACACTTTACAGTTAAAATATTTTTTTCCTTCCTGAACTCAATATTTCACTGAGTAGTAAGAGAAAAGGTGGACTTTCTTCTTGGAGGTTTTGCTTTTGCAGGTGACCTCCCTATTAAATATCAAAATGGAGCTTGTGACCCTTACACTGTGCACCATTGGAGGTGCCACATTCAAAGGCAGCAATTGTCTCATGTCAGGAACCTGTTGTAGCTCCTCAAGGAAAGGACTCCAATCTCCTCACACTCCCTGCAATCCAGACCAAGGAACAGGCTTCCTCATGGGAAATGAAGTGATAAATTGAATAAAACCTCCAAGACAGAATTTTGCAGCTGCTGGAGGCTGTGTGGGATATGGTGGGGCATCTGCAAAAGCCCTGGGTTCCCACCTAAGCACAACCAAATCTGCCCCTCACTGTTTTCAGAGGGTCTGAAGACACCTCCGTGGTCTGACCTACACAGCTGGTAAGTCTTCAGCAGTGGGAAATAAAGGGGTGAAAAGAATGCTATCTGCTTCCTCAATCTTTCTAGTTGCCTTTCTGCATTATGAGAACTCTGCCTTCCTAATGTAGACTGCTGTCTTATCCTTGATGTTTGTCCTGTTACCTAACCCTTTTGAAATTAATTGTGTTATCAGTGGGTATTTAACACTGAAAAATTTGAGGATCAGGCTGCATTTTTCCATAATCTAACAGATACTGGTAAAATTATGAGATATAAAAATATTCTCAAAGTTTGATGCCTTGATAAGTTTGTGTTTAATACCTTTTGGTAAAAAATATTAATAAATTTAGATTTTTTTTTTTCCAGATAATTCTCCACTGTATATCTTCTGTGTGACTTCTATTAGAAAAAAATCCCTCCACTTTGAATGACATAGGTATGTGAAATTTCAGAAGTTTTTGATAAACTAGTCCCACACTAGATGTTAAATATGTATTTGGGGACAGGAAAGATTTAATAAAACAGGAACATCATCCCTCTGCTAGTAGTAGGATGTCCCTTTTACTCTGCCAGTTCATAGCCACTCAGCTAATTTCTGTTGCCATCCAATGATGATTTTGTGACAGCATCTTTGACAAGAAGCAGTTTGCTGCCTCGCATTGCATGAAAATGGCAAAAGAATGAAGGCTGAAAGATCACACAGTCAGCACTATTATTCATTTTTATTCACTATTTTATTCACTATTATTCATTTTCTTGATCAGCAGGCCTGCACTAGACAAAGACCACCTATATATATATTTAGTATTTTCATTTGGGTTTTGAAATGGTATTTTGGGACAAGTCTGACTACCCTATGGTATTTAACTGCAGCTGCACACAAGCCTGTGTAACTACTGGTGACAGCAAGGAACAAAAATCAGCAAGAAATAACTGTGGTTTTGATTTGATGTGCAAACTAATAACACTTTGTATGCCATATTACTGATTTTTCCTCAAACTTAGAGAACTGGAAAATCTGCCAAAGTAGTTGTGGTTTTTTCTTACTTACTGTAAAAATCAGTTTTGAATATTTTTAAAAAAAGCTCTTCACTTCCGTTGCTGCTCCTGATAGAAATGGCAAGGGTAGGTCCTTCTGTCTTAAAAAGACATCCAGAATTATAATCTTGATCCAATAAATAGGTGGTACATGGCTTCCAAACTTTGTGCTTGCCTTCATCAAATCTGTAAATGAAATAAATTTATAAATGTAAAACTTAACAATTAACACAAATTATTTTTTTAACTGCTCTTTCTTTTTTGTTTTTTTTCAAATGCTACACTGAGGAAAATCTGAGCATGGCTGTTCTCAGAGTGAAAAATTTCATAGTGGTGTGAGGCAATTCTTCACCCAAACTTCACTGAATTTCCAGCCCTGGGTCTTGAGGTAGTTTGATATAATCAAGTTTCATTCATGCTGTTTTCTAATAAGAAAATGACTTCCTCAAAGAGATGCTCTCATGATCCTGTTTTCAAGACTATACTGTAAGAAGTTCTTCCACACATACAACCCAGAAAAAAAAAAGATAAGAACTATGACTGTCTTTAACCAAAATATTACACCTCTGTTAACCATTAATGATGTCAGTTAATAAGGAAAATATATAAACTCATGTGGAAAAAACACTTTCAATAGTGTAATTAGTATTGGCATTTATCACAATGATGGAAGAGGGACAAATCTTCCTTATCATGTCTGTTGTGACTGATTACTCACCAAGTTTATTGATTTTTGCACTTCTGTATGTTGTGAATATAAACAGGTTTCATACTCGATATCAAAAATTGTTGAAAATATTTCTAGTTCACAGGAGACTCAAATGGATATTTCATTTCCCCTGAGAAAATCCTTTAACAAGAGAGGAATAGGTACTGACAATACTCACGTGTAAAAAAATGACACATTCTCATTGGGGAAAATCTCTCTTGTTGCCCATGTGATCTGCATCTTCTCCTTATTGAAGTTGATTATTGTGGTGTTGATAGCAACTTTCCCACCTGCTCAGGACATTTATGGAGAATATGATTTCAGGCATGAAAAGCATCCCTTGACATGAGTATCAATCAGCATTTCTAAAATATGTAGGCAATAGACTCAGATAATCATAAAATAAGAAGACATAAGAACATCCAAAATGCAAGGAAATGGATTAAAATAAGAGAGGTTGAAATTAGAATTTCAAAATCATGAAATGAAGGTATGCACAGGGACATGAGAGACTACATCAAAAATTATTTATTTTGCATTCTATAAGATGTGAAATTGTGTTTACTTGAATGAATAAAGAGGAAGAAAATATATCATCAAGAAACCACTTGAAGGTAAAATTTTCAGGCTTCTCTCTCCAGCTGTGAAGTGTCTACCACAAAAAATCTTTGGTGGAATATTCCAGTCTAGAAGAAGAATAGAGGATTTTAGCTTTGATTACTGTGTACATTTTATGCTTCTCTGGACTTTTGAAGGGGTTTAGAATTTTGGAATATTTCTTATGATTTTTTCATAATATCCAGTCATTCTGATTATTTCATGGGAATCAAGAATAACTACTCTCATGGTTGCTACCTTATGCTCTGTAATCAACACTAAGAATGTGGCAAATGGATTCAAGTAAGCATTTTGCCTATTTTCATGGCTGTATCTTTGTCTAGGTGCTTTATATCTAATTAGAGTTAGAATATTTTCATGGAGGTGTATTTAGTACTACTAACATATAGTTTTGTAAAAACCATTCAAGACTGTTATGACAAAAGTCCAGAACATACTATACCTTCAGGTTTTCTGCTGTGTGACTCATGGAGCTGTGGAAAAAAAGATTCTGCTCTTATTCAAGAAAAGGATTTGAAACTGCCTCCTCCATCTCTTACCTAATGCCTGCAAACTTGTTTTGTACTGTTTTCTCAAACAGAATATCTTGTTTACATGCTGAGGCAAAGCCAGAAGTGAAAAACCTTAAAAGGTGTAGTAAGTTGGAGTTTATCCAGCTAATTCTACCTCTGTTGCAGCAAAGTACCTTCATTTTTTATAAGATTTCAAGCTCTTTGTAATTTCCTTCTGCAGGTCTAAGAGATTATCTTGTCTATTACCAAAGCCACTAAGAAGTTTGCAGGCAAAGTGCCTAACAGCGGATTCTTGGTCTGTGATTGCACTAATACATTTTAAATTTTATGGACTACATTAGCATGGTTGTGCTGTCCAGTATACAGTGTAACTGAAATCCTTTACTTCTTGGACTTAGATTTTCTATAAAAGTAGTTTAATATGTCTTAAGTTTATAATTACATGTTCTCAACCCTTAAATAAAATTGACATCATAAAAAATATATATAATTGTTGAAATGGAGAATATTGTACTGTCCTGTGATAATTTTTAATGACTATATCAGGAATCCTTTCCATTCCCTTTAGAAGCTACAAAATATATACATTCTACTTTTGGATAGTTAGTCTGATTGCCTGTATTTTCACTTTGAGAAAGAACTGCTAATGATCATGCTTCAATTATGAAAATAAGAACAAGGAGAATACTTACTTTCTTAATTACATATTTTCAAGGGTAATTAAGTTGAAAATTAATTTCTGATGCTGTTTCTATGTGTACAATAGTTGGGCACAATGACAGAAAGCAAAATGTTCTTTGTAGGGCATGTTTTTGAATCTTCCACTAGACCAGGCTGCTCAGAGCTCCATCCAGCTTGGCCTTGAACAATTCCAGGGATGGGGCATCCACAGTTTTTCTGTGCAACCTGTTCCAGTGCCTCAATACCTTCACAGGGAAGAATGCTTTCCTAATACCTAATCCAAATCTATTCTCTTTCATTTCAAAGCCACTGCCCTTGTCCTGTCACTACATGCCCCCTATAGAAAGTCTCTTTCCATCACAGTTGATTTGAGGTGTTCAGGCAATTTGGTCACAAGGGCTGTACAGATACAGAAAAAAAGAAGGAAGGAGTTTATAACATAAACACACAACACCGTAACAGAGGCAAGGAGAGGAAAAGTTTGTTTTAAATATCTCCAAAAGGAAAAAAAATTGCAATGCTGTGAGTTTTATCCCTCCAAGTTCAGAATGCTAGAACAATATTATAATGCTTATTCTTTCTGAATTGATTTTATCTTACTGGGAGTATAAATAACTTTTTTTCTTTTTTTGCAAATTATATTTCTGGGAAAATCATTAGATTAAGAGGGATAGCACTGGCTCATTAATTGTGAGAGAGCACACAGAAACTGTTTATCCAAAATTTTTTAAACATCTGACAATAAATGTAGTGACAAAATTCAGACTGATTTTGCCTCTCAAATAGGTGATCTATGCTTGGGAATCTCCTTGAACCTGTGACTATATATCCCACGACCTGCCAGCAGAGAAACAAAGATTTGGTAAAGCTGTAAGTCACCCTTCCATCTCTGTGCAGGTCAATTCTTGAAATCTTTTACCAGGGTGCCACATTTTCCCTCAATACCAGTGTGAAAAGGACACCAGATTACAGCCCTGAATCCCACAGTGTTCTTTCAGTAGGGAATTTGATCTTTTCAGACTCTCAATGGGTTAGTTGAGGAATGACTGGCTCTAGAGATGGATGCTAGTAAGGAAACCAGAGGAATCACATCACATTTCCAATACAAAGTTAGTGGACACTAGCTGACAACCAAGTGTTTGTCCTGACTAGCCTGTTGGAAGGGAAAAAAAGACCCAAATTAATTCTGAACCTTAAATAATATTCATTATTCTTTATTTTTTCAAATGTATTACAACTCTGCAGTACTTATTATAGGCTGCAATTCAGAGGCGAAGACTAAATCTTGGGTTTGGTGGTGAACAGAGTATCAGTTTGATTCCAGTCCTGCAGTGATTTATTCATGGGCCCAAGTCTGAGTTGTTGACTTCAGCAGGATTTGGTCAGATTGTATCAACAACATCAATAAATATATCTAATCAGAACCTTTTTCTGTAAAAAAAATCCCAACATATTATGAATTTAACTGCTGGGACTTTAACTAAAATTATAAACTCCAACAAGTGCTGCTATTTGTGCACTAAAATGGAAGACAATAATTAAATTATTTATTGAAAGCTGATTGCAGTTGAATAGAAATTAATTAACCATTTTGTGATATATACATATTCTTTCCTGTGCTCCAATTTTAAAGAATTTCATAAGAAATCAGTTTCAACATAATTAAGTAGGTATGTAGGATGGAATCATACTAATCTTTTATCATTAAAGACTGTTTTCAGAATTCTAGTCAGAGAATTTTTTTTCTGTGCTTCCTAATTTCATGAGTTGTGAAGACTTTTTGAATGTAGTATGAGTTGTAGTTTTTGTTAATGTACAGTAGGGTATTGGCATATATCTTTTAAAATTATAATATGTATATTTTGAATAATTTGAATCATGAAGGCATGCATAACCTAAGTGAGTTTCTTAAAGTTTAGATTAAATTGACATCAAATCCTCTGAGGATATATATGGTTTATTTGAAATATGTTTTTTCTTTTTTATGTTTCCCTTGCCATTAACTGAAAAGGTGTTTAATTTTAAGCAAGTATACACCTATACTTTTGCAGGCAGAATCATTTGTATCTTCTGTTAATAGAAAGAGAAAGAGAATAGAGGAGACCATTTCTCTCCCTTTATTTATGATGGATTTCTTCTGAGCTCAGCTGTAACATCATACATAATTTTCAGCTGATATGTCAGTTCTCCCACAGTAGTTGCAAATATTTAAAACTTTCTTCTAACTATGATCTTGGAGCCATACAATACACCAAAGCAACATATTCATAATTATTCTTTCTATTATAATAATGGATAGATGAAAAGGTCAAAAATGTTATGAATAGGCAGTTCCAGGGCTAGAAGAGGTGGCACAACTTTCTGTCTGAGGATGACCTGCAGATCTACCTAGGTATGCAGGATGCTGCAGTGCTGCAGGACACATCCCAGTGCCCTGGAGAAAGAGCTTTAGAGAGAATTATCCAAACCTACACCCTCTGTGAAACCAGATAGGTCAGGTTCTGCACAAGGCTTGAACCTCACAGACCCTGCTGGGAACCTAATTCTTCTCAGGACAGAGAAGCATGGAAAATGTCACTGTGCTGTGTTGAGTATGGGGAAAAACAAAGAAATTTCCTTGAGCAAAAAATTATGCAGATACAACCATGAGAAAGAATATGAGCAAGTACATTCCACCTCCTTTCTATTTTTCAGTTTATTACTGAGAAAAAAAATACTTCTGAAAGGGAACATGTTAAAAGGCTAAATGTCATGGAACAAACTTAAGAAAGGGAGAGGCAGAATATTAATCTGCAAAGATAACAGAGTGAAACATGCATGTACTGGAACAGATGCAACCTCATTGATGCCTAACAAAGAAGAAAAACCGCTTTTGATTTCCTTACACAGACGAACCCTGATAACTAACCACATGTTGAACTTCCACATACTGCAGCACTCTGTACAGAAACTGCTGGAGAACAAGACCCAGATCTGAACCTGTAGTCTTTAGTTACCCTTAATACTTCTGGTCGATGAAGGACAGTTTCATTTTTTAACAGGAACAAACGTAGGCGAAAGTGCCATTTGTGCACAAGACTGCTGAATTAAATTAATGGGGCAGAGAATGATTAGAAAACATCTTTTCAAGAAGAGAAAAAAGAAAAAGAGACAGCAAGTGAAAGTTTTTTATGGACATTTTGAGATGAGGTATAATTCTTACAGCATTATTCTTAGAATCTACCAAATGGTGTGCTTTGGGGTTTTTATCAGCAGATCCCTAACCATTGCCAGGCATCACAACACTGCATAAAATAAGCATCACAACTCTAATTTTGTTCCACAAAGGCATGCCATCAGCACTGCATGGCTACAGGTGAGTACCATCTCAGGGCAGGGAAGTCACCTTCCCTCACAGGACAACCAGTGATCCACAGGGATAATTAACCCTGGGGAACCAGGTGGCGCAGCATTGTCAAAAATTGTATTTGCCATATGTATGGCAGAACAGAGAGCTGACTTACAGGTTGATAGAATGAGATCATAACTTTAGAGAATTTCTTTTTCCTTATAAAATGAATGTCAGGGAAATTGGGGAAAATTAACTAGAGCCAAGATAGATTTTTGATGTAGATGTCGAGCTTTATGGTTGATTTCTGTAATAATCCATTTATCTTTGACAAGCTATAGCAGACATATACCAGACAAATATATATAATTTTGCTGTGTAATAGTATTTTTTTTTTATCTTGATGCTTTTCTGGAGTAAAGTATTGCTGATCTTTTCCCATAGTGTTCATTCTTTCAGAGTAGTAAGTGCAGAAGTCTTAGCTTGAATGTTTTATCCTTCTTTGTTCAGTGAAGTCTAGTCTTTTTTGGCTGCAATCTACTCTGTTAGAAAACTTCCATAGAAATCTGTTATCTTTTGTTTTTTAGGAGACCACTTTCATTTATGCTGGATATTAATTTTTGTTCGGTTCAATCGTCTAATCAAAAAAAAACCACTGAATATTGTAACACATGAAGTAAAATATAGAGAGAAATATTGATAGCAGATATATCAACTTCTAAATAAATATATGGGAATTTGAACTTACCAGAAGATTGTAACTGAGAAGCCACAAGGTTGCCCAGTGTGAAGATCATCAAATATGCTTGAAAGATGAGTCTCATGGTTGAAATGACACAACAGACTGTGAAGAGATGATTAACCATAATCTCTGGATTTACTACTTGATCACTTTATACCAGATGCTGGAGGGAAGTGGAGGAAATGACTACAGGAAATAAAAAATGGCTTATCTATAGCTACAAACAAATCAGAAGTGCAGGACCTTCTTCATACAATGAAAAAAAAATAATCCTCAACAGCACTGTTTGTCCAATGAGACCTTTTTCAGCATAGTCACATCATCAAAGTTTGGGTGTCCCAGGAAGACCCATTCAAACCTCAGTAATTCTTGGAACCCCCAGCACCACTGTCTGACATACAGTACTCTGTTAACTGTCTGGTCCCTGCTTTGATCAAGTTCCTCCAGGGAGCCATTAATTCCTGGAACTAAAGCAACAAGCAACACAAAAGTCAAATACTAAACTAGGTTGTAGGTGATAGTTAATGGAAAGCTAGTATCACTCATGGTTTCCACAGTCAGCATTGCAAAATCAGTGAGATAAACAAAGGCAAAGGTCCAAAATCCACTGGATCCTCAGGACATGGCAACTCCCACATGTCCCCATTTGGGTTAAAACCACATTTTTCTTCCAAAAGATAAGTCTTATCTGTCCTTAGAGAACATGTTAGTGTGATGAAGCCAAATTTGTCCCTTTCTGCTTTTCCCACAGGTAAAATACACTGGACTTCAAAGCTCCTAAGATAGTTCATTGCTTGAAGGAAAGGGATAGAGGAAGAAAACAAACAATGGAAAGACATCTAAAATACCTTCTGGATTATAATTATTTTGATTTTGAGACACTACACCTAAAATAATGCCTAATTCTCAAGTAACAACACCTCATTTTCACTCACCTTGTCCTTATACCATGTATGTTGGTACCACAAGTGATTATCCTTCCCACCAGTCTTGTCTTCTTTTCCATATACTGAGGTCAAACAAAAATGAGTCAAACAAAATCTCTCTGTTTAACTACTTTGGAACCTAAATCTAGGGCTGAGGTCCTGGGGAATAAAAATGTCATCTAGCTAAAAAACCGGCCTGTATTAAGCTATTGAGCACTGCTGACCTATTTTTGCTGCTGCTGAGAGAAGTATCAGGTTTGATAGAGGGATATAGGGCTTTGGCACCTCCCACCTCGCTCCCATAGAGGCAGAACCTGCCCCAACCACCTGCCTTAGGCTCTGTTTACTGGAAGCCAGCTCTGATGACCTGATTTGATTTTTTCATGTGAGTGACACCACAGGATCTGTTCTCCTGAAGGACTTTTTCTGCCTGCCTGCAGGAGTGTGCTTGATTAACTCGTCCATGTCCTCTGGGCCATCGCTCTCAAGAGGACAAGGACAGAGCATTGTCACAATGTCAGGGGCAGGGCTCACACACAGTCCAGTGTGTGACTGGAGATTGGATTATTTGGCCTGAGGAAACAAGATTCATCCTGCAGCTTCATGCAGGAATAGGGACAGCAAATGATGGAGGTGAACTGAAAAGTAGCAGCCAGTCTGATGCTGACTGCAGAAGGGAAAATTCTGAGTGAGACACTGTGGTGGTTTGTATAGAGGATGAGAACAATGCAAGTAATGCAATCAAATCAAAAGAAGCCCTTTTGACTTCATTGTTCACTTGGGATCAAACCACACAAACAGATCTTGGCCCTCTGCCAGCTCCTCTAGCCACAGCAGCAGCTCTTGGGTGGCTGCACTTGACAGCTGCAACTTCCAGCACTCTTGCTAACTTTCATCAGTTTCCTTCCTCTCTTTGTATTCCCCTTTCTATAATTTCATTGGTGGTGTTAAATGGGTCTTGGGTCACCAAGTTCAGCAAAGCAAATTGTCCCAGTTTAGTTCTTCCTTCACTTAGAGCCAAAACAACCAATAGTCTGTAATTTTCATTTATTGTTACTTACTTATTCATGGCCTTGCTCACAGCCTCCACATAAAGCCCTGAAAAATAGCAAGATACGTCTTTTTGCAGAAATGACCCTTTTTAATTTTAGCATTAACTGAATATTATTTCAGTGTGCTTTGAGTGAGTGGGATAAAGGGAACAGTGAATCATTTATATAAAATAGTGAGTCCCATCACTCCATGACTAATCAGATTAGTCAACAGTGACAGGACAACCTGATTCCCTGCTTTAATATGCTGCAAAGTGCATGTGTGAAGATCTCTACTGTGTACTTTGGGCACATCTTCTACCCACAGGGAAAGCCTAGGGGAGCAATCTACAAGTGTCTCTGGAATTTTTAAAATTCACACTCTTATACAATCACTTCAGAAAGTGTCACTTGGTGGTCTCTGCTTGTACCATCATGGCTTGGCCTTTCCTAGTCTTTTTTATGAATGACAGGAAAGAAGTGAAGGAAGAAAATCCAGTGAAGATGGCAGGCAGACTACATGGATGAGCAAGGAGCTCCTATCTAAAATCAGACATGAAACAGATTCCACACACAACAGGTGGAATCTGTTTGGTCTTTCAGGGACAGGGTTAGAGAAGCCAAGGCCAGCATGCAGCTGAATCTGTTAAAGAATATGAAAGGCAAAAAGAAAGGATCCACAAGTGTATAAACAGTAAAAAGAGGACTAAGGAAGACACAGACTTACTGCTGAATGAATCCCTTTGTCCACACAATGGAGGTTCTTCTCTTTATTAATGTCTGGTACTGACTTTAACTGCTCCCGTATAAATTTCAATTCCTTACCTAAAAGAATAAGAATGCTTGATCATTAAAAAAAAAAAAAAAAAAAAAAAAAAAAAAGCTAAAAACCCCCCAAAAAACAGTACCAACATGAATGTTCCATCAGCAACTAAAAAAAGGGTCTTTAAAATACAGAAAGAAGAGAAGAGAAGAGAAGAGAAGAGAAGAGAAGAGAAGAGAAGAGAAGAGAAGAGAAGAGAAGAGAAGAGAAGAGAAGAGAAGAGAAGAGAAGAGAAGAGAAGAGAAGAGAAGAGGAGAAAAGAGAATATTTTAGTTGGAAGGGACCTACCTTGTTGGAATGACCATCTAGTATCTAGTTTAACTACCTGACCACTCTAAGGCTCACCAGAAATTAAAGCCTGATATTAAGGGCATTGTCCAAATGCCTCTTAAACACTGACAGGCTTGGGGCATTGACCACCTCTTTGTAGGAAAAGTCTGTTCAGTGTGTGACTTCCCTCTCAGTAAAGAAATATTTCCAATGTCAACTCTGAACTTTAAAAAAAAAATGAAAAAAGAAAATAAATCTGTTGGCTGAAATTAAACATCTTTTCAAAAACCAGAATCAAGCAAGGATATGTACAAAACTAATAATTGAATAGTTGAAATTATATAGTTGAAATATAATAGAAAAAATGGGTAGTATACAACAATTATTTCTTGGATGGGATTGCCTGTTTCATTTAGAAAGTCTTTCATTTTGCTAGTTAATGGTGCATGTTCCATTTTTTACTACATTCCTTTGTTAAATTTTATCCTTGCTGTGTGTATCCTTAAAAACATTTGTAAGAAGTAATACATATTTTTTCTTCAAATTATGCTTTAGTTTTCTATGGAAAAAAATAATGAAGTTGTAAATTCAGGATGCATCCTCAATTTTGGGATTTGCATCAAATGGAAATCATTTGCACATCTCAAAGTCATTTGCACTTCTCTTTCTAACATCTCTTTTCCCATCTGTTTATGACAAAATCACATGTTGGATCATTCAATTAAAGGTCAAAATAGCCAAAGTAAATTTCACTATACAGTCTATAAAGCAATCTGTAGAAGACAGAGGAGTTGTGTACAAGTAAATTTATGAAGACCTTTCGATTGCATAATCCCTAAGACTATGTAAGATTAGAGATCTCATGATTTAATATACCTTAATATACATTAAAAACAAATAAGACTATGTAATTACATAATTGAAGTATTACAGTCCTGTAATGCTAGGAAAGGTTAGAGGCTAAATACAATTTCTGTGAGTTTCAGTTACTCTCCTTTGAAAAAGTCTGCTGTTTCCATCTGCCATGATGAAGTATTTTGACCTATTTTTGAGATTTCCAGTCTTTTGGCACATTTCTTTTCAAAACATCCAACACATCTGCCCTTGGTCTTTCCTGATAAAAGACTGGGCTCCTGCCATCCTGGAACAATTGCATTGCAGGTGAGGGGATTTATTCCTGTTCCCTAAAATAGTAGAGAAGCTGAGAGGGATGCAACAGGAACTGATAGTGAACATATATAGGGGGAAAAGGTCTGATTTATTAAAGAATATGTAAGCTGTAATAGGTGGGAAACTATGGTGGATTACATAGAAGAGAAAACCTAAATATTCATTTCAGGAAGAAAGTACATCCTTCTATCTAGGTACCTTTCCCACAACTAAATAAAAAGTAAAGCAAGAGACAAGAGGAAACTTCAAACCGGTTACTTTTGTTTCCATTGCTAAAAAGAAGGATTAAGTAATGAATTGGTATAAAACCAGCAATATTTCCTTCTCCCACCATAAAGCTGTTTCATTCTGTGTATCTCATTTCTCCATGAGTCCTCCCTTGCTGAGTGCAGTGGGCAGAAGACTACATCAGGAATATGTCTGAGCATTATTTAATCTTCTGAGTTTGAACTCCTTTGGAATATCTCCAACAAAACACGCAAGGTAAAGTGAGTAATCACAGCATGTATGGAGATTTGATGGTTAAACAACTATTTCAAAACTGGATCATAGCCCCTCCCATAGGTAAGTTACCAACTGGGACTGCACTAAAACTGGCCTGTTTTCTAATAATGAGAGAAATAGCATTGTTTCTGAAAATCAATTTTTCTGTCCCACAGTGCCCTATCTATTGCAGAGATTCATGACTATCACTGTCACCTGTTCAGCTCCTGGGGTCCACAGTGGCATTCTGTTCTCATGTAACAAACCTGTGAAACTTAACTCCAGTGAAAGCTAAGATGTAAGAAAGGAGGAAAAGAATAAGATTTGGTCTTGATTTGCTTCTGTGTTTGTAAAGAATAGGGTGGCATGTGAGGAATAAGACTGCAAGGAAAGCAGGTGGAAACCAAAAATGTTCTGCCTGCAACACATATACCATCCCTAGGGCACAAAGAAGGTGGGACACCAGGCAGGCACTGATTTCATGCTTATGTCCTCTGAAGATGTTGAAGGCTCCCGCACATGTTGCTGAGTCCCACATGGTCAGAAACTCCAGAAATACACCCTGGGGTTTCCAGCTGGCTCTCCTCCCCCTCCTCCCCTGCCTGCTGCAGACAGTGATGGGGAGGAGATAAGGATTCAGCTTGAGAGCTCTTCCGGAGGAGCATCTGCACATGCAGTTGTACAGGAGATACTGAAAGTGAGATAAGGACATGAAGAATGACTTTTTTCCACACTACTTCTAGTTTCTTATGAATCCAGTTACTTTCACATATTATGACTAAATGCAGCAGTTGGATTTTTCTGCTGTTGTGTGCTGAATTTAGTGTTGTGAGTCAGATTATCAAAGTAGATCTATTTTGTTGTTTACAACTTTTTGGGATATTCTTTGGAAAAGGACAAGTGACAGGCTGTTCCCGCAGACTCTTGTATGACTACAGTCAAGTTACAGCAGCAGCAAGCCTGTGCTCATAGCCTTTCAGCAAGGTGTTAATTTCAACATGCACTGGCATTGCCTTGAAAAAGCCAAACAGCACCAGATTTCACCCATTGATGATATGGTGGTGTTTCAGAAGCTTGACAGGTGGAAGGTGTGTTGAAACAGGCTAAATGCTGTCTGTGCTCAGCTTAACAGCAAGCACTTTGGCATCTGGAAGAAAACATTTTACTTCTTTTTTTTTTTTTTTTTTTTTTTTTCCTAATGTAACAGCATGAAACTACTAGAGTAGTCAATAATCTCAGGATGTACTGACATGACTGCAGATTCTTATCTGTGAAAAGCATTTTAATCCTTGTCTCATGTATTTGTTTTGAAAGACACAGGTACTACACTCATTTCATTCCTCAGAATGTTTGTTTCATTGACTTCTATATTTTTTTTAGGTAAGAAAAAGCTGCCCAAAAATTAGAGCATTCTAAAAATGTTGTTATTTTGAAATTGCTGAATAAGGAATTTTGGAAACATAGGATTTTAATTTTTGAACTGCACCTTTTCTCCATTGGTATTTTCTTACTGAGAATTTTTATTTGCTTTCTCATATCATTACAATTCTTACCCCACATGGACTTTGACTGAGAATCATCACTCTTCACCTCTTACATGCCTTAATTCAATCACAGAAAGATCTGCACACCTGGTACTTGAGCCATGAACCTGTGATACACTGAACAGTTCATTCTAATTTTCATAATAGATTAAATCTCTCATGAACTTTCTACTCCTGAAAACTCAATATTCCAGACTGCAATCACTGTTTAAATGTATTTACATTTTCTTGAATTTAATTCTTGCACAAAATATGATAAAATCAAAGATATTTTGAACAGTGTTGTCTTGAAATCAAATATTGAATTAATTTAATTAAGATTAAAATCAGCAAATATTTTAGACCAGTCACAGAGCAGTGCAGGAATCATAATATGAGAGCAGGGAGATGTGAAGGAGAAATATACAGAGAACAAAATCTCCTGATGCTGATGTTGCTCTGAGGAAAAAGAAAAAAAAAAAAACACCTCAGTCACAGTGGTGGATTTGTACTCCTGATTGAATCAAGGAAATATAAACAGATCAGTTTGTTCTAACAGTGCAATGCACTGTGCCACAAGCATTTGTTACAGATGCCTTAAAACAATCTTTAATTTTCCAGGGTGTTGAAGACTGATGGGTTTTGCCAGAGTATGAGGTGTGGGAAGGGCTTTCTAATGGCACTAAAACTTTGGAGGACCCTAAGAAGAGCTACAGATTACCTGTGAAAGTTTATCTAGAACAGGTTTGCTCTGAAAATTGTTATTTGCACTGAGCAGCAAGCATGGAACAGAGATCCCTGACCTTGCAGACCAAGGACACACCTCCAGTAATCATCTGAAAAGAGAAACAAGGCCTCCAAGATTTGTTCTAGCTCTAGGAAGATCATATTGTTTATTTTCTTCGCTTCTTCACCCAATTATTTTAGCATCAGCTGTTTTGAATGTGCCCTCCAGAATAGGCATATTTCCACTTTAACTTAACCTGTGTTTTATGCAGGGTGGTTTTGATCTGACAGCAAGTGCTTTTCACGACAGCCTGCTGTGATTCTCAAACTAGCATTTGAGGCACCCCAGCAAGTGCCCAGCTCTCTGAAGTGCTGCTTGAGGCTGTCCAGGAAGGAGCAGAGCTTCTTCTATAGCAGCAGGCTGGTGTGAGAGCTGCCACTGCTGGGGGGATCAAGGGAAATCACATCCTCCAAAGAAGAGCAATAGCTGGGAAAGCCTCCAGCCCCTGGCAAGTTAATGTAAGCAGGTTTGGACTCTGATGGGTCTCAATCAGGCTTTAATAAATGAGAACTACTGAAAATTTGCCAGGTTTGATATAAATTAACTAAAATTTCAAAAGTGAGGTTTTCTAAAGTTCACAAAAGTAACATGAAATGACCACTTTTAATAATGTACTCAAGATATTTTCCCCTACCTGTTAAAAATAGGATCTTTTAAGGCATCTTGAACAACACAACTGTATTTCCATATTGTATTGAGGTCAAGCCAGTTTTTCATTTACAAACACACATAATAAATTTATTTGTGTCTTGCAGACAACAGAAGAGGGAAGACAAGCCAACTGTGTCACCTGGCTTTGGGCTGTATTCCTACCAACCATTTCCTGCTGGATTACAGGGGCTTCATTCTGCACCCTGCTTCTGTCTTTCAGCTCAGGGGCTGGTCATCCTTAGATCTTACTGAGTTCTTTCCTGAACTCAGTTCTGAGAATGAGTTCTTTCCTAGTGTTTTTGTGTTCTTGATTATGTGTGTCTGTGTATGCATTCACACACACATCTGTATGTGTAGCTTCTATATAAATAGATGCATGAATACGTGTGTAACCATATTACATGACAGACTATTGTTATGCAGACATATGAACATACTCATGTATTTTATTATTTTACCCTGGGATGAATCAGACACTTATAGTTAATATTTCTCTATACAATAAAATCAAATTTCAAAGGTGATTTCAGTGCACCCTCAGAATATTGCATAATTAATACTCTCTGCTGTCTGAAAGTCTAATAGGCAGCTATTCTGCCTTTCTGGCTCACTCCCACTTGTGATGTGGGAGTGTTGAACACAGCCAAATGTGTTGGTTTACATTTGTACATTATGCACACTTTCACAGCAAGTACCCTCATAGCAGGTGGAGTCACTATCTGCTCAGGTGCCTTCAGATGATGGACTTTATATCATAAACATCACAGACTAACCCAAGCCTGTTTTTTTCTCTTGGATTTGTCCAGATGTGAGGCACTAGCTGAAGGAATCCTGACTGTGTCAGGGAGGCAGTGCTGGCCAGTGACACGGGCTCTGTCCCCTGTTCCTGAGGACCCAGCCAGTGGGGTCAGGAGCAGCTCTGCCAGGGCCACAGCTCCAGCTCTGCACTCTGCCTTCAAACTCAGCCTCTCCCACGGGAGGACACAGCCATGTAAACACACATTTTTGTTTGTGAGAGTGGGGATGAACTGCGTGGGGATAAAGTCCTCCACAAACTCCTCAAGAGAACACAGCATCTGCCTAAGTTAATACTCTGCTGTGACTGCCTAAGATGTTGGACTAATGAGTAGCAACTTCATGGATCTCAAGTGTGGATGCTCTAGGGAATACAGGGAAATAAGATGGCTTTGAGTGCCTGAGTAGTGAAAAGTTGAAAACCAGATAAATTTTTAAAATTGGCATTTGATTGCATGCAGAGCTGAGCTGAAAAGTGTGATACAGCCAGGCACACTCATTGAAAAAGCAGGATCAGCTCCAGCTCTCCCATTTTAGCAACACCAGAAAAGCCACAGTTATTTGTATTTCACCTTGTTAAATTACTCTAGTGCTCTGTTTTTGTCCAGTATTTTATTTCAGAATGAAATGAAGCACAGCTTCCTTTAAATCATTCCATCAATAAAAAGTTCCATCTTGTCTTAAAATTTTATTGTCTATATTAATTTAGCAAACAAAATCATACATAAAACATTATTTGAACTTATGCAGATTAAATTTTAAAGCATTTAAATCACCACCTGTAAGGATTTCAAAAGTTAAAATGTTAATTTCTCCAAAGTTCTGATTTCATTAAATGAAAAAATTAAATTATAATGGCAATAAGAAATTTAAACGGTTTTTATTAAAATAAATAGATATAAGAATGCCAGCAGTTGGAATACATAGTCCTCAAAAGTATCAACTGTGTTTAGAGCAAACTCCTCTGCAGAAGGTAGCCATGCCTGGATGAAAACACTGCAGCCTTTTCTTATTGAAAATTCTAGGCTTCTTTGAACACAGATGGAAGTACACATGCACCATTTAGCTGACACAGGAGGACTGCAAGAATTATTCATGGGAATAATTAACAATCTTCTACAGACCTGATTACAGGACAGTGAGCTAATGAAAGCAAAAATAAATAGACAAACAGAAGTAAATGCACAAGAATGCAGAATAGCATCATGGAAGGAAAACATTTTTAAAGGTGAAAGAAAAGAATAATTGATTTAGAAACTTATGTTGTGCCTCTGTTTTGCATTTGGGTTTCAAATGTCTTCCAAAATATACTCATGATTTCATGCATAATCGGTGTGACATGAAATTACAGTGACTGCTGATGCAAATGAGGTAATTGTGCACGCCAATTATGTGTAATATGCCTGTTGCCTTGTTTAAATAAGCAATTACAGAATTTATAGAGACAAGCATGTTAACTAGGAATGCATATTAGGCACAAAATTACCACCACTTAATTCAGAAAATCAGGCAAAGTAGAATTTAGCTGGGGGAATGGTTATGAATCTTGGCATTTTTCCTAGGCATAAAATTTTAGTTCCATTATATGAATTTCTTCCATTTATACCAACCTATGCCCCAAAGTGATTTAGAAAGTAAATAAGCTCAGTAAAATTAGACACAATGCCTAGCTAAGCATATGAATGGTCATTCTGATTACCTTGTTGCTCCTCAAATTTTCATGCAACAGAGTTGCCTGTGAAGAGCTTTTAATTTTCTGCTGAACTATGGTTGCACCACTGGCAGATTACACAGTCCCACATACTGCCCAGTAGAGGAGGGTGTGAAGAGCCAACACACTACAACCAAATTTTTAGCCAAAGCAACACCTGATGCTTTTTTTTCTTTGGATGCTTGGTATCCTTTAATTGCCTTTTTATGCCTGGTCTGAGATGTGCTGTCAGAAAACCCTACATGTCTCACAGGGTGCTGATAGCTCCTGGATCATTCAGAGTCTTTCCAAATGCTTTGGCCATTGGCTGATCCAGAAAAATTCTCTGGTGATTTCTGTATTTCAAAATGTCACACATATCTAAAAACTCAATTCTTTTATAGCATTTGTTGCAAATGAAGCTATAATATGCATTTTTCAACTTGAAAAGCAAAAGTTTGTATTTAAATGTTCCTGGTGATGGTTTGGTTTTTCTTGTGTAGTCTCAATACTAATTAGGTGTTGATTATTATAATACAAAGATATCAATATAAAGAGAAAATTCAGGAAAACCTATACTTTATAACCTATTTCTAGATAGTTTTTTTTTTTCCAGTGGGTGTTTCACATTCTTTTCAAATTACAAGCAAGATATTTTATAAACCTTTATATCTATTCCAAGTGATAAAACCAATAATTTAGTACTCTTTAAAGAACTCTCAAATGAAGGCCACAGAACTGGCAAAGTATCTCTTCCAGACCCTATTTCACAAATCTGTTTTTTCCCTGTTGAGAATATATAGTTCTTTTCAATTAACCTGTTTGCATGTGTAAGACTATGTGTGCCAGTCATGAGGATAAGCCAAATATTTGGGAAATTGCCTGAAGGTCCAGATTATAGCTGAATTATTCCAGCTATTGGGAGTTTCTATTTTTTTATGTTTGTAAAACCAAAACTTGGCAAAAGCCAAGTCCCTGGAATATCTAACAAACTGTATGGATTTGGAATCAACCCTTTAACCCCCACAGAAAGCTCAGCAGAAACCTGCAGTGTGTCTATCACCTAAGATGTCCTTCTTTTGGCTCCTGGTGTTGACATAAACTCCATCATTTCAGCACCAGGGATTCATGTTGCATAATTATATTTTTAATACTGGTGGGCTTGCAAATATGTGGAAACAATCTAGTTCTCTCTTTTAAACAAAACAAAGCAGACCAAAGCAAAATCCTAAAACTCCCTATCATCCCTTCTTCCTTCTCCTCATCTTCCTTTCCCTGTCCTCTAAGGAAAGCATGGCTCTGATCAACCTAAATCCTAATTTCATTTGTATGCAAAGAAGTCACCCTGCCTTACAATTGGTTCAGGAAATGCTATTCATCTGGTTTGAGTTTCTCCAAGAGTCAGTCTATTTTATTCATTCAAGTTCATATTTAAAATCAGTTGCCTCTCTGTGTGGCAAGATTTAAGACCTTATCACTTCCTCCTGCTGTTCACTACACATCCTGCTGATGAACATACTTGCCTTAAACCCAAAACAATTGTTTGCAGCCTCTGTGAAGCCTCAGTATTCCTGTTTCCACTTCAAGTTTGTGAAAAGTTTCAGTGTGTAAAAGCTTCTTTTGTAAAAGAAAGTGATTTTTTTCCAGGTCTGTTTGTTTGCCTTTCCTGTCAAACTTTTTGTCACTACATATTCCTACATATATTTCAAAAAGCTTTTTAGCATATAAATCTTGCTGTTAAAAATGGGAATATGACAGAAGTCTTCTTTATGGGTAACTGCCATTTTCTTAGTTTTCTTGTAAAAAAATTCTGAAATTGCATTGTTGTGGTTTTCAAAAAAGACAGAAATGCTTCAAATCAGAAAGATCTGATTTCAGGTAAACTTTCTGAACACTTGTAAAGTGCCACTCTGGTAAATGTGTATATACAGCATGTAGTGTTTGGGTTTGTCTTTTGGCAGCTTTTCCAGACTGGCTGGCAAAGTTCAGGCATTTACATTTACCCAGCAGTGCTGCCTTCATAAAAATATGCAAGAATAACATGTATGTCTCCATTGTTGAAGAGCTATGATCAGTGTTGCTTTTATCTATGTCATATATTTTAATTAGTTCAATATTTCTAGAAAGTACAACAGTGCAGTGTAATAGACCAGCAACAGCTGAAATTTTTAGTGAAACACATACCAGTCATTAAATTTCAAAAATTTTATACTTCTGTTTTACATGCTCTTGGCTGATGCAGAGTTGTTGATTCATGTAAGTTTTGTGATGTTTTACAACTTCTTTCATCTGTTCTCGAGTGAACCCATATATGTAAAAGTTTATGAACATAAGATTGGAAAGGAAAGTTAACTTTGTGCGTTCCATCTTACTTCTGGTTTGTATTTCAAATGAAGAAATCTCAACCAACTGTAAAATGAACTGTTGCCATTTCTTTCAGCCCATGGTATCAAAATGCAACTTTTTCAGAAGATTAAAACTGTGAAGAAAATTCAACACCAGAACTTTTTATATGCATATTTTTTTCTTGCATTGTTATGAAGAGTGGATTACATAATAATTCTATGTAATTTTTTTAAGTCTATACTGGAATTCAATACTTTTATTTTATGACTATGAGTCTAATTACAATTTTTTTAATGTGTGTGTTTATTTAATAAGATTTTGTTTCCTTGTTTTCTTTCTTGTGTTGATTAGAGTTGAATTTCTATTGTAGAGGAAAGTCCTCACATCTACCGACCAAGACTTTCTATGAAGTCCCATATCATATTCATCCAAAGTTTGGGGTCCCCCTAAAAAAATGATTCTGTCTCAATACTCAACAGATGGTGCTGGACACTTTGTGAGAGTTTTCCATCCTGCCTACCATTGCCCAATACAGCAGAATGGGATTTAATGGCCTGGGGAGAGTTTGGGCTCTGCAACTGTGGGAGACTTTGCAGTGGCAAAGAAGGCAGGGTGACAAGTGGACATTTAATGACACTCCCTTGCACTGAACAGATGGTACCCATCATCAACTAGCTAAACATGTTTCTACTCCCTCAGGTCCCAATTTGCATATAGTTATGAAAAATTGTATTAGAATCCCAAATTTCAGAAGTTGCTTGTTCAGTTGCACTTTGGTTATTTGTGCTCCAAGAAGTACTGAAGATTTAAAGCAGTTCTGGAGGGAAGAGCTACTGAGGTGTTGAGGCATGAGTCAAGTGAACAATTTATCTTCTCTATAGGTGATCCTACAGTAAAGAGGGTGGAGATGCCATCCATCTCTCTGGAGATCTGTCAATCCTCTGCCTTCAGGGAAGATAATTTTGCATCCAGGAATGAGGTCCATGGTGTTCATCTTTTGTTATCTGAACTAATAATAACAACAAAATGTTCTCGTGCCTTTTAATGACTGACTGCACTGAAGATTGCCTGAATCTTGAAGAGCAAAGATAGAAAAATACTCAAAGCAAGCTATCTCTTAGGCCACTGTATCTGCATAAAGTCTTTGTCCATTTTTTCACAAAAGCCACATTTTTGGGGCTGAAAGGGGACTCTTCAGTCTGGAAATTTTCTTGCTTTGTTATTCTCTGTTCCAGCTTCAGTGTCTAGTGACTGCTGACAAGAAACTTCAGTACAAAACTAACTGGAAATGAGTACAAAACAATATTTTTAAATAGGTAGATCTGCTTAAAGAAGGAAGAAGAAAGCCAGTCTCTGCAGTCTCTTGCACTAGTAGCAGCTTGGATTTTTTTCTCAACAGCTCCCATTTTATTTTCTCTGTGAGTTGTTTTAAAAAGAAAGCAGGGCCCCTTCTCAGAATTGTAGCAAATATAATTGAATTTCAAATGTTGTTTTCAAACAAACAAGTCATAGAAAAGTTGAGGATGGGAAAATATAAGCAAAATTTTCTAAAATGCTCTTGTACAGACAAGCACATGTTTTGAGTTAGTTGAGCTCATTTCTGGTAACAATATTAACTTTCTGATGGCCATGACCAGCAGGCATATGGAGAATGGAGGGTAGCAGTCTTTATCAAATTAGATCTAAAGAGGAAGAACATGTATTTAGGATCTTTTATTCCCTTAGTATTTTTTAGAAGGAAATCTGGAAAGGGCAAGTAGAGGCTGGGAGGGCTCATGGAAAGATAATATTTTTTGGAGCTGGAAGGAAGGATTCTGCTTTTGTTAAAGAACATCTTTTCAAGATTATGCTTACTATTAATTCTGTCTAAAATGTGGTACTGGTATGGAAAATCAAGCCCAAAATTTGTATCTACTTTTCCTGAAAATGTTCCCCTTTGACTTGGGTCTGACAGAGTTTCCTATGTGCATGAAAGGAAGCAAAGCAGTTTCTCCTGATGTTTCAGAATCAGTTAGTTGTATTTTATGATTTTCTTTTCTGAAACCAAATCAGCTACAGTGAATTTAATGAATCCATTGATAACTGCAAGGAAATACTGTTTGACCAACCCTTTGCCCAGTCCCATCCCTTTCTGTAGAATGTGCTTCAGTGATGTGAGTAGTCATAAAAACTAGTTGTGGTGAAATACAACCAAAAATTCGGGATGAATACATTCAAATTATTAGGGATTATAAACTGGATAGTAAGAAGTGAAACTAATAAATTCTGCTGAAATCAATGTCACATTAACAAAGAGAAGCAAACTTTAGAGACATGTCATGCAAACTACTTACAGGGAAAAAAACATAGATAAAGACAGAAGTCTTTTTTCTCTTATCTCCAATTTTACTATCTCCTTTATCAATCAGCAAAACAGAGAAAGCAGAACACATTGAGCAAGTTTAGAGTCTTGTTTTGAACAAAATGGATTCTGTCTGTTCCGCATTTGTGCCCAGGCAGCACTTTCCTTTACAAGGGGAAAGAAAGAAGGTAGAGGAGAGAATGGAAAGATGAAATGTGCCCACTGATTCTGGGTGACACACTTCTGAATTCACATGCAGAGATGGAAGCTGCTGCAGCCAGTGATGTGCCTGCACCCACTACTCAGCAGTGATAGACCTGCCTGTGTGGCCATTATAAGGGTCACAGAAGGTCATGTGTCCCTGCCCAAAATTATGCATGGCTGTTCTGTATGAAATTGTTACTGTGCAAGGTTATATTTCAATGATCACCATTTTTAGGAACTTTCTGCAGCCTTTCAGTGAACAGATTCCAGGAAGAAGGTAATAGGCCACACCTACTCATACTCCTATCAAAGGTGATAAGCTTATCTACACTTCAAAGACTGTATATTTTCTTCCCCTTGAGATGTGTGTACAAGCAAAACCAAGTAGGATCTCTGTTCCAAATTTCTCTATTCCCTCCCAGAGAGAGCATGGCTTAGTCTCCCAAAATCCCACTTCTCCCCAGGCAGAGGACAGATCCTCAGCCCCTCCATATGCAGTCTGGAAAACTCCATGTCAAAGCTGAGCTCTCAGTACAGGTGAGGAGAACACCTGGCACTGCCAAACCAACTGATCCTCCAGCTGGAATACCTGGACAGGCCAAAGGAAAGGTGTAAGAAGTGTAGCATGCAGCCTCCTCCTCTCTGGTTGGCTAAGAAGAAAAATAAATCTATCCCAGCCAAAACCAGGACAGTAGCTCAGTGGCTTGTTGGGTTACAGAAGTGTGTTTGACAGTTCTTGATGAATTAATGCTTACTGTGTGAGATTTTTGAGTCACCTTTTGAACCCGTGTTCATCAACATTCACAGCACTCCTTGGAAATGGTTTTTAATTATTAACAATGCTTGCTGTTGGAAGAGAAGTGTCTGATTTTCTTAGTTTATAGCCAGTTGTTTAGTTTATAACCAGTATAACCATCCTTCCACTTATTCTGTTCCAGGCCAAAGGATCCTATGCCATATAGTTCTTCCTGAGGTGTGAGCTGCTTCACACCTTGTACCACTGTTACCTTTCACTTTCTAGATGTATTATATGCTTCTAGGTTGGATAAACAAACCTGCAGGCAGTTTTTGAGCCACTGTTACAACCTGAAGTTTTACAATGTTATTTTAATATATTCTGGTTTGCTCTCTTTTACCTCAATAATTCCAAAAATTCTTCAAAATTAGAAAATAAAGCATACCCACACAACTACATCAGAAAAAAGCAGACCATCCATTTGTCTTGACAGGATATTTGTGTTATGAGTCAAGAAATCAAATTGCTGCTTTATATCATGATCATCTGGATTTGGAAAAAAGAATTTAAAAAAGCAATAAAACAGAAACAAAAACCCAGACAAACAACCCCAGCCAGACAACCAAAACTAATATACTTTAACTCTTTCTACTATGTAATTCTGCAATATGTAAATATCATTTTCTTCAAGAGCTTCAGATTTATTTTGAAATAGTTCCTGCTTGCACAATTATATCGGCTTTTTAAGCCAAGGAAAATGTATCTTCACTCTGATGTCATGCTCAGATGGCTCTCCCTCCTTCTGTGGATGAGACTGGACTCTGATATCAGTTTCTGCTTGGCTGTGCTGAACAGCCAGAGTTTCTGCAAGAACTATATGTACTTCTCAGTGTTTCGAAGGAATAAAGAAATTCCATGCACTCAGTGAGAACCTTGCTATCAATTTCTTGGAGAGCAAGGTTGGTGTGCCCTCATAAAGATTTCATAATTGTTTGATTTGCATTCAGCACAAATGCACAAATTATATTTTAATGGCAGAGCTGAATACATCTTTAGGATGTGTGCAACCACAGTAATGGGTTGCATGCTTTTTAAAGCAGATGTTTAACAAACCCATGTTATTTCCAAGCAGCTCAGTGTTTATCTCATTTGGTTTCCTTGACAATTTCCTGATTTTAGATGCCTTGCAAAACAATTGATTTTGTTTTTCAGAGAGCTCTTTCAGTCAGTGTCACTTAAGGAAAGACCTTATATGGAGAAAAAAGAATCAGTGAATCATTTTATTCTTTACTGATTACAAAAATAAAATTTAGTCTTCAAACCTATGAAGTATGAAACGTACCAATCAGCCCATTAGCTGAAAATTACTTAGTATGCCTGAGACTGATTTAATTGAGTTAAATAAATATAACCAACCTATTTACACATCAGATCATATTTTGATAATTTTATTTTTCAGAATTGTAGTCTGTCTTCAAGAACTTGGAGCCTGATTTACTAGGTAAATGAATCTGGATTGATCCTGCTGTGTGTGTATACAGACCTATGTCTCTTAGTCACCTCTTTTTTCTTAATCCTACTCACCAGATTCAGCTATAGTTTGACTGGAAGTAAAAGACTGATGAATATTCAGTGTTTGCAAACATTAAAGAAGTAGTCATCAAGGGATAGGGACAGCTCCATCAGGCCAATTCATTCAACCTTTATAGCCATTAAAGGGTCCCCATAGTCAAAGAATGCAGAATTGTTTTGTTTTTGTGGAGTTCTTTTGCTATGGTAGAGTTCTTTTGCTCTGCTTCAGCAGTAAAACACCAAATTGAACTTTGGACAGCCATTTTGGAACAAAAGAACCACATGATAATTTGGAAGGATATAATTTTTGTTTATCACTGCATCTCATAGATCAAATCAGCTTAGTAGCACATGCTGTGTTTCCAAGTGAAGCAAAGACAGCACTTGTAACACTAGGTCAGTCTTTGGCCTCAAGCAGAAAATGAGTTCAAAATTCATCCACTTTTCTGGACTGTCTTCAGACAGAGTAATAAATTACCTTTTCAAACACTCAGAAGGACATTTTTGGTGATGGTTATCAGTCTTGCAAGTGCACAAAAGAATTATAAAAATAACAGAATTTGAAAATTAGTGGGAATGTAGGGTAAGAAGACAGGTCTGAAAACAGAGGGCACCTGAGAGCCATTTTCTTCTTCATCACTATAATGTTTCCTCCATCTCTGTGTTTTCCACACTTTACTTATGTTTTCTATTTGTGCTGTTTGATCTTATAACTAGTGCTTTTCCCTTATTTATTTTCAATGAAGTTTATGTGCTGAACTAGACCTCTTGCAGCAAGAGTAGGAGCAGGAGGGAGGTCTTGCAAATCCAGGGAGAAAAGTAGAAAACAGCCATCCTCATGTGGAATGAGTCATCCTTTGGTGGTGTCTGTCTTTCTCCATGGGATTTGGGGATGCTCAGGTTTTCTGACAGATGCACCTTACTTAAGTGGAATGAATCTGGGTATAGGTGTTAGCTTGTTACTCCACTCCAGGGCAGCTAACTTGGTAGAAAGTTGTCTTACAAATATGTATATTTTTTGCTCATTTGAGGAGCTGCCATGGCCATCATGATGATGTGCAACTGCAAAAATACTCTGAAGTAAAGGGAACAAGAAAGTGATCACAGAAGAGAGGGACACAGATGAGGAACTCATTCATTGCTGTTTCTTTCTATCACCAGGAAAAATATTACTAGAGCCCTGACGTGAGATCAAACAAACAAAATAAAAAATACTCAAACACAATGATGATCTAGACATCAAAGGGGCTGGTTCTCCAGTCCCCTCACCTTCTGCACTGACCTATGCTCAGCCAGAATGAGTGAAGGGTGCCTTGAAAGGAAACTGCTCTCATGGGGGAGCCCGGCACATGGATACATTATCTCACAAAATACAGAGCACTGAAAAATCCAGCTCTGTTCTTGTAGCCTGGAAGCTGTTACCTGCCTTCTCTAATGTAATGGTCTCAGTGGTCCTTGAATCTGTGGACTGACACATGGAGAGAGCTGCACTAATCCAACTTTTAGTACTCCAGGATCAGACAGTCAAGAGCAGTATAAGCCCAGTAACCTGGGATATCACAGGATGGGTAAAAAAATTGTGTATTTGTATTTGTGTGATATCCTTCAGCATATCATAAAGGACATTTCTCCTCAGAGCCTCCCAGCAGAGACACAGAAATTTTAAATATATGTGTAAAAGAATAAAGATCATAATTGCAAAATGCATTTCTTAATGCAGTCTAGAGTAAGTTTCCATTCAAGCTACAGAGTAGCATTGTCTTAATAGTTCAGTACTTGAAATTACTCACATATATGATTCCAGGAAAGAAAGTCTCAATGTGTTTCAAGAATAGGTAATAGATTTGTGGAGGACTATTGAGATTACTGAATCAAATTGTAGCTGAAAAGATTTACTAAAAAAACCTCAGTACCTACAAAGTCAAAATACAGAAACTGTTTAAATGACTCAGAGGATATTTGTGTCCTGACATCTAGTGGAGCTGTGAGCATTTGGGACAGGTCCATGATGCAAACCAAAGTGCCCAAGTCACACAGCAGAGGTATCCTAGGTGTCCCTGCTGGGAGCTGAGTGAGGACACAGGAGTTTGAGTCCTGAGGCAGTATAAGCAGGGCACTGCTTAAGCAAACAGCTCCTCCTATATATCATTATTTGACTGAGACAGCCAGCTCTGTTATCAGCATCATTTGGGGTACCTGAATACTAAAATCCAGATGCACAAAACTGGATATCCTCAGTGTGGAGGTGCCCTAGAAGCCTGATCTGTTAAGTCCAGTGGCTCTTGCTGGAGCTTGACACTGTGAAAATGTCATGTTTGGAGAATTGGCAGAAAGAGCAATACTCAAACTATTGTCCACATAAGCATTTTTCTTAATCAGCCTTCTCTGTCACAACAGCTTTGCTGCAGGCATAAGTTTGTACATGGCAATGATGCCTGTGGGGAGCAAACTCCACAGGTCAGGATGGGTGTGTTTTCTTTTGAAACATACATTTTTTGAAAATAGTACAGAAGCTGAAGTGTAATGGGTGAAAAAAAGGATAAATTTATTGGTCACCTGTAGTATTAGACAACAGATGTTTATCATGATAGTGTGAATACTCACCACAGTGTTTACAAGGCTCTTCCTACAAAAGGGTTTTCTTGACATTTCCAGGCTCTGGGATCTGTCTGGCTGCTAAACAGTCCTATGGAATAATTGGCTCACCTGACTTTGACATGATTGTAATTATTATTTAATCAGTAAATTGTTGCACATCATCTCTTTACAAGTCTTTGCTGCCAAAAGCAAATGTGCTAGTGCTTGAGAGCATGCCTTTGAGAGGTGACTGACTGACACCTAGTGTCTAAAATCCAGTCACACTTAAAAAAGAAAAGAAAAAAAAGGTACACACACACACACACACAAAAAAAAAAAAAAAAAACAACAAAAAAGTGTTATTTCTAGCAAGAAGAGCTCCCTTTTGTTTCAAAGTGCCACCTCATCAGCATTCCCCCAAGTCAAGGGCCAAGATGTTCCATAAAAGCAGCATTTAAAGAGACCACATGACATACTGTCTGGCTAAGTCAATAATCACCATGGTCTGATAATCATCATGTTTCCACTAATTTAATCATCTGAACTGTGCTGCCCCTACCCCAAGTCTCCCTGTGCTGGTACATCCAAGCCATTGCTCCAGAGCTGGGAGGGAAGCACCCGATCATGCACTGGTGGAGTGGCCCTGGCAGCTCTGTGCTCCCACAAAGCCCAGCAATGCCCTACTTTCCACTGCAGGGAAGTGGTTTCATCAACACTTTTATTAAAAGTCCCTGGAATAGAAATAGGGCAGGAGATGAACAAGAAAAAATCCCCAAGCAAGTTATCTTGAAGCCTCCTGGTTTCAAATTACCAGCACTTGCCTTCTCACCAAGCACAGCCCTTTCCTATAACAGACACTATCTTTAATGTCAAGGAACCCAAAATATGTGTTATGTATGAGACAGATATTCTGTGATTTTATTTTTTATTGGTTTCCACAAAAAATAAATTGAAAGATTAATGATATAAATAATTTACAATTTCTATATAACCCTGAAGACCTCATACTTTCCAGATTCTTCAGTAAAGCAGGGCAGGACAATGAATAAAAGCTGACTATATTAACAATATAATGAGTATATGTTACTGTAAATTCTCCCCAGCCTGCAGAAAGTGGGCACAATTTTGTTTGTGTCCATCTTTTTCTATTGTTGCCAGATGTTCAAACAGGCCATGACATATACATCACTATTTCCTTTATTAAATGTCCAAAAGAGATCAGGAGTAAAGCTTTTCCATCCTGTGTGTTTTAAATAAAACATTTTCTTTTTCTATAAAAACACCTTGTGAATCAAGATGCTACTGAAATTATGCAAGTGGATAAAGACTCTTGCCATAGTATCACTGACAGTATGGGTAAATAAAGTTTGCCTGGAAGATGAAGTTCATCAGTGAAGATGAACTGAGAGACTTTATGAAGCCACACAGTTCTGCTGGTTTTTGGGTTTAGGTGTTAGCTGAGCAGCAAGTTTTGCAACTCTCCTGAAGACAGAGGTTGTTCACTTGGTTTCAACATTAGCAGTGAGCTCATTATTGCCTCGGTCTGGAAACAGAAACAGCCAATCCTCAGTGCCTCAGCCATTCCTCCAGCTGCTCCAGAGATGTGTCTGACCTTGGCCAGGTCCATTTTCTCTCGAGTAGTGCCTGGGGATACAGCAACCAGAGAACAGCAGTATTCTCCCTGTGTCTTGAAATTTTTGAACAAGTAGCCACATGAGTTAGAAGAGTTGACATTTGTATGCAACAAGTCTTTGATAGATAGTTTTTCATGGTTTTGTCAAGTTTCCTTTTGAGTTCATGTCTGTTTTCAGCATCCTACAAGTAGTTTAAAAACTGGAGAAAGGTTTCCCGGCAGAGTAGCCTTTTGCACAAAATCAAGGATGAAATGAATATTTGTTAGCTATTGTGGTCTAGAATATTTACATAATCACCTTATTTCTCATTTTTGTCATTGGTTAAAAAACCAAATGGCAGCCAGAAGCCAAAATAAGCTTTTAAATGCAATTACTTTTCATCTATATGAATGCAAAAGGACAGTTTGCTGAATCCAAACTAATTTTGTGAGTTAATGAGAACATAATAATAGTGCTGTAAGGGCTGGAATACTAATTCTTTTCATTCTTCCATCCCACTTTCATCTATTCTTCCTTCTTTGTCAATGTCTTGTTTTGCCTATCTATTACACTTTGCATTTTTAAATAATTACATGCTTTGATTTCACTGGGGCTAGATACATATGATTGTGGTTTCTTTTAAACTTTTACAAAATTAGAGAATATTAAGAGGAAAGTTGAGTAAAGCTATGGTAGTTTCCACTCAAAGATATCGATTGCTTTGCTGGTTCTGTGTTGCTCCAAGTGTATTTCTGAGCTAAATACCAAAACCATATTTATTCTCTAACTATTTATCCAATGGGTAGGGATTTGATCACCTGCCAAGTTGCAGGAGAACCAGAGCATGGTGACAGGCTTGATATGCAATTGGCATTCAACTGTGACCTGGATTTTTTTCTGAGATTACCAAAAATAGGTATAAATTTGTATATATTCTAGTGAGATGCAGTAATGTAACTCTAAGCACAACCCCGTGCTGCATCAGTCACCAAAGCATTTTTATCTCCCAATGTCACCTTTATCTTTTGAGTTGCTTTGTAGGAGCCACCTGGTTCCTTTCAGTATAAGTAGACCAAGTTGTACCAGTCAGCTGGCACTGGCTAATCAAATGCCAGCAGATAACTTGCACATTTGCAATGGACAAATACAGGGTAGTATGCTGAGAACACCACATGCACCATACACTTAGCCCTAAGGAATATTGGCCATTTTCCATACAAACAGCATTTCCTTGGCCATGTGTGTGTATCCACATACATACACCTGCACATTCCTGTACTCTTCATGTGTTTGATATATTTAAGTATTGCATCCTTCAGCTTCTCTACTTGATAGTGATGAGAATAAAACTATGAATCCAGGCTTCAGCCTAAACACTGTGGCCCAAGTTTCTGTGCCCTTGCTCTTGAACGAGGGTGTTTTTCATCAAAACTGCTATTGCTGGCTTAATAATGTTGGTCTGAAACATTATAAGATATGAACTATGACATCTTTAAATGTTCTGGGAAGAGTCCCAAATGCAGAGGCTGTAACTGCCAAGCTAGTCTTTGGCCAAAATAGCTCCTTTCACTAGGGCAGAGAAAGGCAAAATAACTAGCTCAAGAAAATGTGGGCATGTACCCTGAGCATCTAGTGTCTAATAAGAGGTGGTCATCCTGTCTTGGACACCTGTTCTAGACTGGCATTACTGGAGATCTTCTCTCAATATCCCAGGGCTGTGGCCAGTTCTATTTGATTAGATATCTAAACTTGAGGAAGTAAAAATTAGAATCTTCTAGTGAATCTTGTCCTTAATAAAGGCCAGGTCTTCAAGTTAGAGTAGGAGGTGTATTTCTTTAATTCTCTCAGTGCAGTTAAAGCAACAGACTTGCTCCAAATTAAACCAATTTGAAAACTTGAGGAACATTTCTGACTGGAAGTAGGTTGTTTGTACAGCATTGGGCAACCGGAGCAGCCTTTGTGCTGAGTCCCAAGGCTGAAGGTTGCTTTGCTGGCTCCCATCATCCTCTTGAAACTATTCTCCTTCAAAAGCAAAGAGAAGGGGCTAATTCTCCTTCAGCAGCTTCAGTAAGGTGTGTCTGATACCAAGATAGTCACTGATGTTCAGGAAGAAACACAAACACTAAATAATGCTACTAGCCCTGAGTTCCTCTGTGCTGAATGTGCTTGACTGAAGTGGGAACTGGAGTTGAAAGCATAAAACCAGACAGCCACAACATATCACTGGGTTTTGTGACCTCAGCAAAGGGATTTTGGGTCTGTGCATGCATGAGGGGAGATGAAGAGCAGACTATGCAGTGCCCAGTGTCTCATCAGGTCCCACTTCAGTACCAGAAGGGGAAATCTTACACACAGGAGTGTCATTCACAGTTAGGTAAAGGAAGGAGGTTCATTGACAGGAGAAAGCAAGCCAAGCTGAGCAGGATTTTCAGAGAATCATAGAATCATTTGGATTGGAAGGGACCCTTAAAGACCTTCGACTTCCAAGCTCCCCACCATGGACAAGAACACATCCCAGGAGAGCAGGTTGCTCAAAGCCCCATCCCACCTGGACTTGAACACCAATTGGGATGAGGCATCCACAACCCCCCCTGGGCAACCTGTTCCACTGCCCCAGCATGCTCACAGTCAAGAATTTCTTCCTAATGGCTAATCTAAATCTACCTCCATCCCCCCTTGTCCTACCACTACATGCTCTTGTAAAAAGTCCCTCCTCAGCTCTCTGGTCAGCTCCCTCTAGGTAGTGAAAGGTGATATAAGGAGTCCCTGAAATAATTTCTTTTCCTGGCTGAACAACTCAAACCCTCTCAGCTTGTCTTTGTAGGAGAGGTTCTTCAGCTTCTTGGTCATTTTGGTGACTCTCCTCTGGGCCTGCTCCAACAAATTGGTGTCATTCCCATGCTCACAGGTCATTACCTTTCTTTATGTATGTATTGCAGATTAATTCACTATTGGACAAGAAGTGTTGGATAGGTTTAAAATGATATTTTATTTTAAGGAAAAGCTATACCATTCTGTGAATACATAGGTCGAATATTTCTTGGAAGGTTTCAGATATTGTATTTTGTTTTATCAAATTTGCACTTTAGGATTAATTTTCAATACAACAATATTGTACAATATTGTATATATACAATATTATCATTATGTTTCATGTGATGTGTCTCTGGAGGCTGTCATGTTCATGAAGGCCAGCTCTGTATATTAACCAAGGCCTCTTGTAAGAAAAGCAATTTTAATCTGAAAGAATTCTATTTAATTCTTCTATTTTCAGATAAAACAATAGCATTCCTTTAATCTGTCTTATGTTCTCTGTCTTATTTTAAATCCTGGCACTGCTTTAGGGCTTCAAGCACTGCAATCCAAAAACTATATAAAATATATGTATAAAAATATATATTTTAAGAAACAATGTAATATTTACTGTGGCCTGATTTCACTCTATGAAGTCTGTGTTCCAGATGTGAGTGGCCAGTGTAGTTCTCCTCTACCCTTCTTACCTCACTTATATTGTGATTTTTTTCATTTTATCCATTCTTTATCCTCACCAAGAAAGGAATCTATGAGTTCATGATGCTTTCTAGATGCCTCCTCTAATAATTTTTATCAGAAAGTAGGAGCTTTTCCCTTCTTCTTGTGAGAACCTTACTGAATATTGGATGATGGGATAAATTGTATTGGCTACCCATAGAAATGGTGTGTGGTCATCCAAAAGAAAAGTTATTACATTGACTGAGGGTTTTCCCTCCAGCACTTAAGACAGAGGAGATATTACAGGAGTTGTCTTACTGGAACTTGACTCAGTCCCTGATTTCTACAATTTACCTTCTGTCTGGTGGTTGTGTGGGCACCAGACTGACAGACATGGAGGAGAGAGCACTGATGTTCAAAGGTAAGGCCACCCTTCCCTTCTGTGGAAAGTACAGTGCAGGAGGAAATGCTAAAAGCTGATTGTCCTTTTGAGGTCATTAACCTGATCTTACAGCAAAAAAAGTCATTTTGTTGTTCAGACATTTCTAGATTGGGCTGTCACCAGCCATTCCTAACAATAAAGGACAAATAGTGCAATCCTCTCCATTGTGGATCTTTTGCCAAAACAAAACCACATTTAGGTGAATCAAGACTCAGCACCAAAGTGTATCTTAGAAACTTTATGTTTCAAAAGCAAAAACAACTTTTTAATTGTTATTTCTTCCAATCAATATTATTCTGACACAGAAAAACATTGCCAGTAATGAAAGCAAGTAAATTATAGGTAACTTCCAAACCTTCCAGAAAACTATGTCAATCACTGATTTGTATCTCCCACCTTCAAAAAAGAAATGCTTTCCTTGCAAAATCAATTCATTCTCTTCTAGTTAAATAAACACTATCCCAACTAAGAATTAGAATAATCTTCCCTGATTGTGTGCTATGGACTAGCATAGCTCATCACCTCATGGAATCAGCAGGCAAGATTCTTTAAAAGGACAGGGGAAAATAAATAGCAAAATTGGTCAGTTCTGAACTTTAACTTCTCTGAGTTAAAATTCTTTAAACAATCAGTGCAGCAGAAAACTTTGTTTTCTTTACCTCATCTAATGTTTTCTTGTTTTATTTATTTTACCAACTGCAAAATCCACAAGATATCTTCACACATATCTCCTCTTTCTAGTTTATGTGTGCTGACACAATCCAGTGACTCAGAAAGGGATTTGGGGTTTTTTTGAGTTTTAGAGAACACTTGTGAGATTCTCTTGCTGTTTCCAAAAAACATTTACTGCTTCCACAATTTCTCATGACCACTTAAATCAAATGTTGAATAACTAGTGTAAGATTTGTATGAACAGCCAGTCTTCAAAAGGACTTGATCTATCACACAATACTTGGAAGCCATTGTAGCATTATGAAACAGTAACTCCAATTTCATTTTAATCCAAGTGGATGTCAATATTAGCTCATATTTTCTGAGATGCTCTAACTTTCCTGGGCTGAAGATCGGGTTTTTTTTGAGACAAACTGCAAGATACTGCTTTGTGTTTGCAATCCAAAGCTAATTTTAAGAGTTGCATGTTGTAAGAGCACAAAGTGCTTCAAGTTATTTGGCTCAGACAAATTCCCACATCAGCTATTCTTTGATCTGCTAGAATATTTTCTACCTCATGGAAAGGTACAAGGTACACTTGCATGCAGATAAAAAAGGCATATAAACTCTATAGGTCTTCTAACATGAATTCCTTCAAGCATTTCTGCAGTTGAATGTTCTCATCTCTGTTCTCTTCTGTTGTTCCCAGAGTAACTTCTGACTGCATCTCCATTTGCATTGACATATGTTGCTATGGGATAAAAATTACATTATGAACAAAATCTGCATTCATTGGTATCAAAAGCTCTGTATATTTTTGCAAGTATTCAATTTATTTGGCATATATCTGGGATTTGTACAGATTAATTACTCTGTTACAACATACAAAGATTTTATGAATTATTCTCTCAATGTACAAGTTGCTCACAGACAAATTTGCTTAGTTGTTCTGAGCCTTGATTTTATTGCTTGGCACTCTCCAGGATGACATCATTTGAATCAAAAGATCACAGTGTCATCTCAATAATTTGTTGCTGTCCTGTACAAAGTAACTACCCAGCTATGCTGGTCTTCTGTCAAAGGTTTATTCAGTGTTTGTAATAGTTTGGGGACAGAAATCACTTATTTCTCTGTCAGTAATATTAAATATAGTTTTTGTGGTGATTATATATTGAATACAAAGACCCCTACATAGCAACTTAAACAGTTCTAAAGTGAAAGAGATGCAGAATACAAAACTGATGATGATGATTCTGTATTCGGCCAGCTCATATTCATAACAAAAATGGGTAATATCAGCTAATTTTCTCACAATTACTGATAAAACTGGGTTTTGCACAGAAGAGGTAATAAAGATACACTTTAACCAGCTGAGCTCAGGGTCAATATGGCACTTTTAGCATCAAATTATATTGACCAGAAGTGTCATAGTAATTATTCTGAATCTTGAGAATAAGAGACTTGGCTTCAGGCTAGTTCTGGAGCTCTTGAGCTTTTCTGAGAAGATGAGTGTAGTGAAGAAGAGGACTCTGCTCTGGGAGCCAGCCCATGGTTTGTGGAATGAACTCCAGGTGCAAGTTCTAAACACTTCAGTCTTTTAATCTGTCATTTAATTATATAGGCACATAATTTTCCCCATAAATTTGTTTAGAGAAGATAAAATTAAGCAACCTATTCCTCTTGCCTTACAACACAAATTATGAATCCTGGATTGAGATGATCTGTGGTTTCTGTCAGAGTTTGCAATCATGTAGATATATTATTAAAAAATGACCAAAACACAATGTTAGAAGGCATACATCTTTCTCTTGGGAAAGGAAACAGCATAAGGGAACACACTGGGAATTGCTGGTTAACTTGCTGAATGCTCTACTAAAAGATATTTTGATATTGCAGTGTAAGTACAATAATATGGCAGGATAGAGTAAAATTAACAGAAATCCTGCAGAGGCTCTGAACAAATATTTTGAGCACACAGAGCAAAGAAAATCCCCATTACAGTTTTCTATTTCAATGGTGTTTTCCACCAAAAACCCCCCATAATTTAGGCACACTTGTGCCTTCTACTCATGTGTTACACTCAAGTAAGAAGCAATCTCACTGTGCCTTCTAGTACACAATTCACTGTGTAGCTTCTCTGGAGTTACACAGATCTAAACTTCTGCCTGACTAGCACATTTTTTCCTGCAACTCACACCGTGACAGAAATAAGAAACACTGAATGTGCAAGCCAAGGGGCTCCATTAATGACAGTCACAAAAAAATTTAAATAAATATTTAAATAAATATTTTAAATATGTCAATATTTAGTCTTTGTTTTGCCAAGTTGACTGAAGACTTGTAATCTGGCATGGGATAAGCTAGCATCTGAACTTACAGTACATCAGCTCTCTCAAAGTAAGCACCTTTGCACACAGTTCTGTCCTGAAGCAGGGGCACAGCTGGGGTAGGTTATACTGCATGCACTGTGCAGCCTCCTCCTTCCTGCTGTAAGAATCTGCACATTTACTACCACACAGCTAATGACTTGTAGATGGCCACAAAAAATTCCCCTGATACCTGGCCTACGTGCTTACAGGTATAGCATCCCATAACTGACTGTTCTTCAGGGATTCAGAGTGATCATCCTTAAAGTGTTGGCCCCCTGAGCATGGGTGCACTGGAACACCTTGGAGTACACCAAACATTTCAGTCCCCTGAGGGTTTTCTCCATCCTGTCTACTGCCATAATTGTCCTGTAACCTCCACAAGTTTTCTGTTCTCTTCTGGCTTCACTACAAATGTTGCACATACCTTTCTCCCTTTTTTTTTTTTTTTTTTTTTTTTAATTACATGCTGCTCCAGATGCAAAGCTGTACCGTTCCAATTGCAAGTAGCATCATGCATGTCAATGTGGTGAGAGAAAAAAGCCAGCCACTCACCTGGTGGTGAGTCTCCTCTGCCAACCACGTTTTGATGTTATCTGAAGGACGTGGAACAGGCGTGGTTATGATTTCCAGCCATCTATACCTGCAAGACAGTGATACAGGCACGCTATTCTTGTCTGCAGGGACACATCAGACATTCATGCTTTGTAATGTATGTTCCAAGACAGGCAGATACTGTTTCTAAAGCCAGTTAAACTTTTTTTTTCTTTTTTTTCTCAATATTTTCCCAAGCTCTTCTTTAGCTTGACTGGTTTCTAACCTGCAGGAGTACCAGATGGATATAAAACCCCTATGATTTCTACATAAATATAATTTCCAAGCAAAGTGACAACTTGTGACATGCTAATAAAATTTATTCCTATGTGCTCTTTTCATAATTAAAAATTGATAACTTCCATTATACAAATCAGGAATAATGATTAGTCATTAATCAAATAATGTTTGCTCATAATAGAGGCTACATGTACATACTGCACATTCCAAATATTAAGATATCTTGAGCTATCATCCTATCCTGGACAAGTTTATTTCTCAGTCCATGAAAGCCTTTGCTACCATAGGCAGCTGTCTATAGGAAAGCCAGGTAGAAAAGTAATGGCATAGAGAGAGTTAAGTGTTAGTGGGTGTAGGGCCACTACTACTTCTTTGCTCTACTAATGGTATTAATAGTATAGCAAAAGAAGTTCATTCCATCAACCTGACATCCCTTTTCTTTTTATTCCTTGTAAACTCTCCAGCTTAGAGTGAAAGACTGCTTTAATAACACCCATGGATTATGAAATTAAATTGGACAGCATGACATGCCATTCATCTCTGGCCTGATTAATGTAGGTGGCCTTCAATGCAGAACCTGTGAAAACATGGGGCAAAGTCACACTGAAGATAGAGAGGCAGCTGTCAGAGTAAGATTAAAATGTCATTTATAGTGGCAGAAAGACATAAGACAGGATCTGCAGGAGACTGCAGCAGGAGCTGTGAGAAAAGAATTATAAGTCTCAGTGTCTTAGACTAGGTCATAACATCAAACACTGCTTTGTTAGAACAATAGCTGGAAATGCACAATTAACTACTTCTTGTAAACATATGTTATCTGACAAAATCTGTGTTTGACTTTTATCTGTTGTATGATTTACTGTCATCCTGACCCCTCTTCCACCACAAATTTATGCAGACATCCAGAAATGTACACTACCTTCTACATGCATATATCAGCAAACCTCCAAGGAAAACCAGAGGACAAAACAATGCCAGGCTTAGCAGCAGGATATCCACTTTTTTTTCTTAAAAAAAAAAAAAAAAAGGGAATGTTAGTTTTACCAGAGAGTATATGGGAGAGGCCAGAGTAGTTGTTAAATGGATGAATTGCATATGGACTCATAAATATTGCTCTATTTACTGGAAGGTTTTTAGGGGGAAAGGGCTTCTGACTTCAGCACTGTTCCTTCCTCCTCTTCCTCCTTTTAGCCCTCAGTCTTGCTGCTGTCTTTGTCCAGCAGTTCCTCTTGCTTCTTTCCATTCCCTCCTTTTCCTGGAATTCTGCTCTCATACCCTGGGCATGGCTTGTCCTGCCACTGGGTATTTCCACACAGCCTTGATTCCCCTGGGATCAAGCCCTCTGTCCATCTGCTCTTGGTCCTTGTGCTGCTGCTCCAGCTCCCGAGTTCCCACTGCTGCCACCTCCCATCTCCACACACCACGAGTCCCCTGCTCCTGCCTCCTCACCACTTCACAGCTGAAACTGATTTCAGGCAAAATGAAAATAAAAGCATTCTGTCAAACAAAATATTCTCTTTGATTCAAGGAGCAGCATTTGGTTTCTATTACACTTACCTTTTTAACCCTGCTTGACACAGTCCTAAAGAAATGGCATAAATACATATTTATACTGTCCAACAATACTACTGCTCTCTACATTGCATTTCTTTCTCCAAAATACCCAAACCAGCAACATATTTGGTTGACTGGGAAATTTTATATTTTGTTTAATATCTAGCTTTAGAACCACAACTAGTTTGGATTGGTTTTAACTAAGTACTTTGAAGAAAAACAGGCAAGGACAGCTCTTAAAATGTTTATAGTCTGAGGCCAGTTAAACAGTGGTTTTAGGATCAATCTTGATTAAAAATCAAAGTATCAAAGAATGGAACAAAAGTTCAGAGTTCTAACCCATTTATTTACACAAATTTCATATGCAACCAAGAAAAACTCAGAAATTTCTGGGCAGAACTTACAAGAACACGCCTTACCCTCTTTAAAGTACAAAACTATTCACTTATAATGAAAAGGAATTTATTTTGTTCTTGCTTTCTGAGATGAGGGCTTAGAAAACTTACTCTGAACAACCTCTGGACTGTGTAGTAGAATTTTTTTTAGTTTGTGGTAATTGCTCTGCATCGTTCTGCTAAATCTCTATCATGCACACACCCAGGAGAAGAGGAAGCCCTGTTCTTATCATCAGCTGAACCACAGAGAGGTTTGCTTCTCCTGCTTTCTTACTTCTTGCATTTTGGAGAGCAGCAAGAAAAGAAGCACATATAATCTTTTGTGTAGACCATGTCATGGTGGGGTTTTTTTCAGATGCAAATGCTTTAAGTTTGACAGAAATAACAGAACTTTGAAACCAAAATCAAGTGGCTTGGTTTGCAAAAATGCAGAACACTTCTGAATTACTACAAACTTCAAAGTGATCTATGAATGCTCATCAGCTCTAAAAATTAGACCAATTATTTCAAGTTTCTACATATGAATAAAGCTGATTAAACATTTCTTTTTTTAGCAGAAAGTTTCTATAGTAAATAGCTCAGTTCAGGTTAAATTGTGAGGCTTTTTTTCAAGGCCATATGCTAATTCCAAAGGAGAATTAATGTTTTCCTCATGAGAAAATTAGCAAATTCTTTTCATGTCAAAGGAACATTTCAGAACAAATATTTTAGTTATGTTTTGAATTATGTTATTTCATTTTGATGTTTCAGCTTTTTTTAAATGAAGGCTAAAATGCCTTTTTAAAATGCATTCTTAAAGAAGTGCAGCACATTTCCTAGATGAAAAAGTATAATGTAATGGAAAGCAAGCAGAAAGCAGGTCATGACATGCTTCTTCAAGACTTTCAGTTGAAAGAGATCCTGTAAAACCAGAAAATTCTACACATTTCAAAACAAAAATATTTTATGGATGTTTTTCTTTTCAGGTTACTTGCATAATGTCCATTTACACATGCCCCCAGTTAGAAGCAGATAGAATAATTTCCACAGGACACAGAGTAAAATGGATAGAAAAATTTGTCTCGGCAACAAAGTAGGTATGTAAAGAGATTTGGCTGAGCACCTGACCCTCCAATGGAATACCTCCATAGGACCATTTTATAGCAACCACTGATCCTTCCTGAGTAGGGAGAAGGGGAATTGCTGCACCACATGTGCAGTATGCTCCAGGGCAAACCATCATGCTGCACTGAACACATGCAGCTATTACAGCTTATGTGCCATGGTGGTCTTGTCCATCATAAACTTTTCTGAAGTGGAGGAAACATGCTGTGATTACTGGACCTCAGCAACAGCTGTAGAGGAAGCTGGGAAAGCAGCAATGTTGAAAACAGCCAAAGGAGATGGCAGATGCTGAGAGCGGGGTTTGGCAGGCTGGAACCAGAATGGTGATTGCTCAAACCCATTTCCTTCTTCTGGAGAAAGGCTGGCAGGGAAATCTACCTGCCTGCACCCAGAGGACCTCTTCTGATTTCCCCTATTACACTTCAGATGTGTCTGGCCTGTGCCAGGCAGGAAAACCAGGCAGACCCCTCCTAGACCCTGCAGTGGTCCTAGACACTCTGTCTTTAGTGAGAAGAAAAGGGAATCTTGAAAGAGGAATTCAAGACTCTTATGGCCTGAAAAATTATCTCCTTCACCACAATGAATATGAAGGGCAATTAGGTTTCTCTCTCTCCAGGTATTTCACAAGTGGAATGCTTTTGAAGTTAAGTGAATGAATTTAGGGCAAAAAAGGTTTCAGTAGAGCAGTGGGATACAATGAGGAATCTGATAGAGTAGGCAGCCAGTATCCAGTAAACTCTATAACTGAATTTACATTCAATCCATTTCAAAAATAAGACTGTCTCCCCTGGCACTTCCTGTCCTCAGATAAATATATATTTGGAGCTCAAAGTTGAAAAAGACATATTCCAAAATGCAGTCTGTTGTACTGTACTTTTTTTTTTTTTTTTTTTTTTTTTTTATGTTGACACACAGACACAAGCTTTTCTCTGTAAACATAACATCACACCACTGCAGTACTTCCCCTCTGCCTAATGTGACATCAGGAAGCTTCTGCACTTGGAGGCATTGTTCTGTTCTCATCATGGAAAGCACAAGTTTTCCTTGTAAGCACACCAATCATAGGTGTTTTCTCCATAGAGGTTGAAAGAAAAGAATTGCAAGGCTCTTGTTTACTTTGTGCTCATGTGAGCTGCAGGGGCTAGAGCACATATAATTAAATGAGAGCTAAACCATTTCCTACCTCAGATAAAAAATTATTCCACCAGTGTAATGAGGGGCATTTTGGACTTAGTCCTTAAAGACTATGTGTTTTAATTAATGTTATGACTTTTGTGGATTTCTTGGCTTACTACCTCCAGTTGAAAGTATTTTTAGAGTTGTTGTGGGCTGTTCTTTGCAGGGCAGGGCAGCAGGGTGGAGGGGATGGTGGTGTTAGGACCTTGTCAGCTGCTGACCATTATTATTTCCTAAAGGCTGTCAAGGGACAGGTGTAGCTTAACTCAGGACAGCAGCTCTGTAAAGACCAGGGAAGTTGAACTCAGACTAAGGACTCTCCTTCCCTGCAGCAGAGCTGTGTGAGCCTGGTGTGTGCCATGGACCCCTAGGTACAGTTAGGACCCAATAACAGCCTGGAAGAGAGGAGAGGCAATAATGATGTAAATGTATTGAATGGTAATAACAAAACCCATGATAACAGTTGTAAGTACATAACTTACCATCTTGAATAAATACTGGTTCACTCCATTCACTCCAGATCTTGTTTGCTATGCAAACCTCTTTCTTTACTCTCACTTGTGCTGTGCGTTTCTTTGCTGACTTATGAAATGGATACATATAGTCCTCTGCAGTGACATTTACAATCTATCAAGAGAGGTTTAGGGGATTATTTTAAGATATTTACATTGCAATTCAAACATATATAAACTAGGGGTGTCAATTATTTCTATTTACATTTCTAACTAGGAGGAGGAGATTTTCAAACAAGTTTTTATGTCCAGATAAAATCTGACTCATCTGATGTGTATGAAAACTCAGAAATTCATATGAAGAGAGACTGAAGCTGGTAAGATGAAATGTCCTTTATGGCAGGACATTAAGAATTTGAAAACACTGATTCCCCTTTCATTTTTTCTCACATCACATATAGGACAAACACAGTAACTATGAACTGCGAGTTTCAAGATTTTGGTGTGGGTAGTGTGTTACACTTTCTTCTCAGGTAAAATCAAATCTTGCATTTTTCAAGGTGAGGGATATCCACTATTTTTGTGACTACCCTGAAACACCTCTAACTGTGCCTATGAAAAAAAGCACATCACTTCAAAAAATCAAGCCCAAACATGGAGTGATGGAGTTTAAAGCAGAGAGATCTCTAAATCATCTACCACTTTTAAATACTGGAGAAAACTTCTGTAAATAAACAATGCTAAAAATTTAAGATGTAATAACAGAAGAGAGAAAACTCTTGCTTGTAGAAATTGAAAGTGATGTTAGAAGGCTACAAAGAATAGAAAGTATGAATCTCATACATAGAATCTTTGCTTCCTTGGTGTTAGGAAAGCACTGTCTGTTCTCATAGTGACTGACATGATGTGGATGTGACCCTGTGCACAATTTCTCTTCCCTTTGAGACTTTCCAGTTCTGGTGTCTATTAATATTTTGTGGTGACCAAAGCACAACATGAAATTTCAGGTGAAACTCAGCATCTAGATGGCAAATTAGTCACAGCCTGAATCTTACATGTGACATACTTATCATATATACTTAAATAACATTTGACCTTTGACTAAGAACACAGAATTATTGACTCAGCCTGTGGTTCAATGTAATCCACAGACTTTTTTCTTCTGCGTTGACTCCTATATTTCAATTCCTTATTTTGTGTTGACATATTTTAGCTGTATTTCCTAATCATAGGATTTTCCTTATTACTGAGTTTTGCCTTGTTGATTTCAGACTTAACCAACATTTCAAATTCTAATCTTGTGATACCTGACAGCCTTTCCTAGCTTTCAGACAATTCTTCTTTTTCTATAACAAAAAAATTTATATGGTCTATGTGATACTAATGTGCAATTCAAATTTAATATAGGAGACAAAAACTTCCAATTCATTTCAGTGCAAGCCTAACTCTGAAAGACTTCATAAAATGTACTGATACTTCATTTTTACCAGAAAGAAAAGTAGGATTATTCATTAAAGACAATGGGATTTCTTTAAAGTTTGTTTGAGATTAAATTCTGTTATGTTTGAGGGATTTCTTGTTTTTATGGAAGTTTTATAGTCTGTTATGCAGACTAAGTGTACTACCAGGGAAACTGATTACCTTGTGATCCGTTATTTTCACTTGGTACAGAAAACATTTTTTCTTTGCTGAACCAATAGTAGGTGGAGGTTTCCAGTGAATTGTAATACTTCTGTTTTCAAGGGAAACTGACACGTTGATTGGAGGGTTCAGCTTCTCTGAAAAATAAAGGGCACAGAGAGACCTTCTGTAGCTCATGCTCTTTCTCACATTTAAACTCATGTTAAACAAATAAAAGTACATTAGTCCTTAAAATACACAGCTGAGTGTTTGGGAGCTTGCCACACCCAAATGAGACATCTAGTGAGTGACACATTTTCTTTGAAGTTGCTGTTCAGAAAATATCTCAAAATAAAGTGACATAATTGGGATTTTTCAGATACCTTTCTAGCAAAGCAGAAGGAGTGGGCAGGGGAAAAAAGCCCTCTCTGGAATCTGTGTTGGTGTGGAGATCTTGAGTCTGCTGCTGGCTCCATGTCATGTAGGGTACATGTGCTTTATCTACCCACAGGCCTGGTATTATTACTTTAAAAAATGGAATTTCATCTCTCACAGAGGGGTTACAGAAGGGGCACTTAGAAAGTCTTCACAGAATCTTAGAAGGGTTTGGGTTGGAAGGGACCTTAAGGACCATCTAGTTCCAAATCCTCTGCCATGGGCAGGGCCACCTCCCTCTAGACCAGGTTGCTCAAATCTCCATCAAACCTGTCCTTGAACACTTCCAGGGATGGGGCATCCACAATTTCTCAGAACAAGCTGTTGCCCAGAGAATTTGTCTGATTCAGTACATGAAGATTTCTGCAGATGCTTAAGAAATATCTCTTTTTCTGACTCCTGTAAAGGAGAAAGCAAGCACTTGCTATGGAGGGAGTACAGGATAGGAAGCAAGGGATGTTTGGGTCCCAGGATTTCAGCCTTGGATTCATATAAGAAGAGTAAGAGTAAGGTTTCGGCTGTTTTTTGTTGTGCTTTGTTTTTTGGGGTTTTTTTTTAGTTTGGTTTTTGTTGGTTTGTTGGTTTTTTTGTTGTTGTTGTTTTGGTTTATTTTTGTTTAGTCCATGAAATACTGCAGCCAGACCGTTCTCCCTCCTGTAAGGATGTCAAAAAGAGGTTGCAATTTCTTTTCATCCTTTTGTCATATCTTGGATTATAGCTGGCTCTGATTGCAGTACAAAGCTTTAGGTAAAGCAAACAATTCTAATGTCTTAGAAAATGTCAAATGAGATCTAACTCAGAATAAATTTTTAGAGTTTTGAATTATATTTTAGCTATCCCTTGAGCTATGACTGATTCCCAGGTTACAGGTTTGGAAGATGATCAACATGTTAATGACTTAAAAGGCATTTGAATCTGCAATCTTTGCTAAAATTCAGGTGAATTTCTTACCCATGAGATTTATTCAAACTTCCCAGAGAAGTTAGGAGAAGTAATTTTATATGATCATTCAAAACTGTTGATAATTAAAAATAACTGCCAAGATATTTTTAACTTAAAAAAAAAACAAATAAAAATTCTACTAATGCTTGAGAACATTAAATTCAGGTTATAAATTAGACTTGTGACTATTTATGCTCTTTTTTCTTAATCACACTTGCTCAGCACTATAAAAAAAAAGGATAGAAAAGAAAAAAATGGAGAAACAAGATATAATGCTTTTAAATATTGTTTCCTCACATTAGCCTATCTTTTCTTTTAATTAAAGTTTTAGATAAACAATATTATTAAATCAGACAAAAAAATTAAAAAACCTTCAGCCCTAATCCATTTTATTTAATCTTTGTGTAACATTCACAATGAGATGAATACCTAAATAGTTAGAATTAATATTATGACATTGTCACACCTATTTCCTTTTTTGCTTTCCCAACAATGAAGTAACCAATAAATAATAACCAATAAATAAACTTTTCATAATATACAGTAATAGACAATACTTACCTATTGCCTGAGGTGTGAAAGCTTTGTAATAAGACAGTCCTCTTGAACTATTTCTCAAATTTCTCACAGTTATATTTAAATTTATTTTCCTTCCTGGTTGGAAATGTATTTCTTTCCAATGGCATCCAATGTTTTTCTTTCTTGTATTTTTTATATATTCCTGGCATGTAGAAACTTTTCCTGCATGTCTGTGAGAAGGAAATTTGTTTTTTAGATCAAAGTCTTAGGTCTAAAATCATGGTTTCATACTTATTTTGCTAAACATCCTTACCTATATGAGGTAAAGATCTGAATATCTTCAGGAGCTTCTGCTTTGATGTGCCAAGTGCAGTTGAAAAAAGAAATGTTATATATGATGCATGAAAGATTCTGAATGTAGACTGCAACAAAGAAATGGTAAAAAGAAAAAAAATAGTGTTTATTTTACATTTATTTCCTAATAACAACACGATGGCTTCTTTGCAAGCCCATTATATTGGTTTATTTCTAGAAGCATGAAAATGTGTTATGTGAGATAAAAATAGGTCTTTTTTCATTTTAGACAGTAAAAACTGGGAAGCACATATGCCACTAACCCCAAAGCCTTACTTTCCCACTTTAAATAAAAATCTCTGGTCTTTTAAGAATTGCTGAAATCATGTGATACAGAAGGCAATCTTCATGAGACATGGGTTGGTAGGGAAAATGAAGAGTGTTTGGGTCATGCTAACATCTTGCTCAGCAGAGCTACAGTTTTATTAGATGAACACATCTAATAAAGGAAATTATTCTGCAATATTTCAAGGTATTATGAACCATATTCTTAACATATCTGTACAAAAAAAAAAAAAAAGTAGCAGAAGATAATAATGAGATTTCAGAAATTGTCCAAGACAGGAAATTATCATAAGTGCTTGGATTTCCTAACAATAAGTAGGAAATAGCTGACCTGGAGGTGCCTTGTAAGTAAATTCTGTCCAGTCACTCTCCTTAATTATGTCTTCTGTTTCTTTTGCAAAAAGTTGTGTCTTAACTTTGGCATTAAAACCGGAGTGTAATTGAAGATGTATTATCTTTTCCTTCTCCTGAAGTCTTTCCTAAGAGGAGGAAGAAGAAATTCCATGAAGGTAGACAGTTCTAAGTATTGAAAAGGAAATTATGCAAATTCATCTCCTGAACGATACAATATATTATTTAATTTTACACTATGTGCAACCTTTGGAGAACTTACTTTCCTTTCCTTAGTGGTATTGAAGAACTTGTAAACCAAAATATATTTCACAGAGTATTTCTTGGTTTCTTCTTTTGTCAGGTTATTGTTCCAGGACAAAATAACTCTTGAATCATCCTTGGTGATCCACAGAACATTATGTAGCCTAAGTGCATCTGCAATTAAAATGACATTTCATGGAGAGAGGATCCTCCACAGTGTACACAAAGGAATTGTCCCTCAGCAAGGCTTGCATGCCCAGCAGCTCTACCAGGACCTCTCTTTTTGCATGGAGTAGGAATTTCTGAGCTTTGCTGAAGCTTTCAGCAGTGAGAATCATGCTGCTCTTTGCAGCTCTCAGAATTAATTGATTCACTTTTGCCTGTCTTGGACACCTCTCCTACTGCAAGTCTCTTAATGGGCCATAGAAAATGCTTTGACAATTAGATTGTTCCATCTGGGATGGTTAGCATAGGATGAACTGTTACTTACCTTTTATGTCTTCTTGCCCACTTGCCAGGATTGTGGAAAACAGTGTCTTATGCTGGAAAAAGCTTGATATCAGCAGCACAGGAATGACTGTAACACGTGCCATAGCAAAAGTTTTGGGCCACAGGTCTGAGGAAACTGAGGCTCCTTAGTTCCAAGTTTGGTTGAAAAAGTAGTTAGAACATGAGGTTTTCATTTTGCATCTGTAAAATATCAGGAAAGAGTCACCTAGATGATTAAAAGGTGTCAAAAGTACAAAAAGTAAATATGAAATGACATATGTTTGACAGGTCTTGTTGACTGGTGCCTGCTGTTCCCAGGGTGTTCCCACTCTTTAACAGGGTGCCAGGGCCAGAGAGAATGTGTGCCACAGAGCACTGGTTTTGAGTGACAGCACAGCTTTGACTGCAATCCAGCACCACAGATATGACACTGCTGGCACTGCATGCAGTTTGGGTAGGGCCCCCTGACATACCCAGGGCCAGATTTTATTCCAGTAGCTCTACTTGCATGTGTCATTTGGCCTCTTGTGACCATAGAGAACTGATATTTCTAGACTGTGTTTGTGTTACCTGGTTTAGGAGGATATGAACCATAAGAAGAGATGAATCCTGCCATTTGAATAAGTATCAGCAAGAGAATTTCAGGTGTTTGCTAAATTTGGAATATAGTGAGCAAACAGATTCAGATTGGTCAAAGTTGGTTTCAGCAAGACAGCATTGCTATTTCTCTGAAGGGTCTCACTCAGAGATTGCTTTAATGTAAAACAACATTTGATACCCTCTGTGTTCATACACCTCCTGAGATTTTCACTCACTAACTGATTTTTTCTTGACTCTCATTTATTTTCTCTTTCAAATTTGTTTCCAGAGATCAGGACCTGGAGCCATATCAAAAGGTTCACAATACGTTGGCTAATAGGTGGTACTGGTCACGTAGAGGAAAATGTGTGAATGTACAAAAAAATCTGCAATGAGGTTTCCTGGCCAAAATTAATACACACACACTTAAAATTACATCCATATATAGATTGATTTATAATACTATTTTATCACCATGCCGTGAAAAGGAGACCACTCAAGAAATGTTGCCCTTGTTTAGGAGGTGCTGTGAAAAAAATCAATAAAATAAAAAGCTGTAAGGCAGAGGTTTCCCCATCTGGGTCATTCTGGAGTGATCTCAGCTGTAGCACCAGCAGCAGCTCTAGTATTCAAGTCACACTATGCACCTGGCCAGCCAAAAAAGGAATAAATTCTCCTACTTGGTGGGCCCAGGTAAGAAGCCAATTCTAATTTTATGGAGAGGGAAGGGTTGAGCTGTGCCATTAACTGTGCTGTTATAACAGTATGGTGTGTAGCAAGAGGAAAAAGTCAGGGAAAATATAAATTAAAAACAAGGAAATTTGGTTGCATGTAGTGGCTTATCCCTCTCCGTGGAATGGAGCATTTAAAAACAGTCCTTGGAACATGTAAGTACTTTATTTAAATTAGCTGAAAGGGAAAAATGAGGCTGGAAAACACTAAGGCAGTTAAAATACTTATGGCTAATATTAACATGATTTTTTTAAAAAACACAAGTCAAAAGGGGATGTAGAACAGGAAAAGGAACAAAATAAATCTTAGAGTAGCAACAGCTTTTGGTGTTAGAAACAAAAAGGGACACAATTTGTGCGGCAATATAAATGCATCCAAAGAGAGGACGCACCGGGGCAGACAAGGAAAATTTTGGAGTAAGCCTGAACAAACTTAGAAAAAAACCAACCAACCTGAGTCAAAGAAAGACATCTCAGGTGAGAGCAGTGCTGTTCCCCGAGGTGAGCTGCTCCTAGGAGCACCTTTTGCAGAGGGCTGAGGCACCTCTGCAGCTTCTGGCACCGGCGCTGCGATGGGGACAGGAGCAGGCTGCGGACGGGAGCAGGCTAATGCAGGGAAAGCAGCTACGAGGAAAGATAACAAAAGGGGTTAGGGGTGATGCACTAGCTCACATCCCTGATCCAGCAGCTGTAGGTGCTGGGGAATACTCAGGAATGGGCTGCAGGAGGTGACCAGGGTTGTGGATTATTTCTGAGTAACACCTCCTGTTCTCACTGCTGCAGGCTGACCCCACAGGGTATTTCTTAGGTTTGTATACAATTAATTAGTCCACAAAAAACAGTAAAGTGAAAGCAGTACAGCATAATTACATCCAAAGTGACCAGGAGGGAACAAAACCTGTCCATACATAAAAAGTTTCCGATTCACAACATGTCAAAGAACATATATTTTCATTTATGCCAGCATAGATGAGTGGAAAGACAAAACATTGATTCTCAGGCAGGATTTTGTGTTCCTCATCCTGTGCTACAAAGAGGTTTGAGTTAGCATATGGTGCTGAAATTCAGTCATTGATGTGCAAATTAAAATTCATTGCCTGACAATTTTTTTCTAATATGGCTCTGGCTCTTTTGTCTCTGAAAAAATGCATACCAGCCAAATATACCTGCAGGGAGTCCAGTTAATCTAGTGGGATAGAAATTATCTCAACAATCTAAACCACCTAAAAAATAACCATAATGCAAAAAAAAAAATCCCCCAAAAAACCCAAATTCTTTCCAAGCAGTCACCAGTCAAAAGGGGTTTAAAAAAAAACAAAAAAAACCCAATTGAAAATACTATACATATTTTGCCAATTATTTTTATTTTATTTATCCCCTTTCTTTTATTTCTGAGCTTCAACTACAGCTAATACCTGTTGGTTGGTGCCCAGCAATGTGGTTTCCAGGAGTAGGTTGTTGGAGTAAGAGAAAGGGAAGAGAACTGACAGGAGCTGCCAGCCTATCTACCACTACAGCTGTAGAGGTTGTTTGTACAAAGCCCACCTGCTGAATTTGGGAAGTAGACAAAGAAAGAAAAATGAAAATAGCTAAAACAAGTTTCATAAAAATTAAGAGCCGTTAGCTCAAGTGGCAGGAAAATAAACTGGTTTATTTTAAATCCACACTATACATGTGTTTGAATAAAGCTATTTTTGAAAAGTTTCTGGGGCTGATTATTATATTTTCTAGGTGCAAAAGTTAGTTTTTAAATAAATAATTCTTATATGCATACATTTTCTTAGAAAAAAAATAGTAACATTGTCAAAAAAGACAATTTCAAGTGGTCTTGACAATTATATTGTGCCTAATTTGGAAAGAAAATTCAACCATTAAACAATTAAATCTTTTATTCATTGTTCTAATTCACGGTCTTAGATGAAGGCAATCACTGGGATCGTTTGTCTGATCAAGACTACCTAAAACTTAGACTGCATTTAAGGCTGTCAGTCACACTTTTCAACATCCCCCACCCCACGCCCTATTTGATACTGGACAGTGTAGAAATTGATCAATAATGATGAAATAAACAATAGAGATCTAAAAAATTTTAAATCTCTTGGTAGCTGAAGAGTCAAAAGACGAGTACCATTTATATTCTTTTTTCAAAACTTACCTTAATTATAGTGCTTGTTAAACCCTGGGTACCTGTGCATGGTTTGGGCTGAGAAGCAGGACAGATCAGCACTGGAGAGTGTCTTGATGTAGGACCACAGTGAGAAATTGATTCTAGAGACTTCCCTTTTCACAAGACACTCTCTCAGACAAGCCCATTGCCAGGGCCACTCCCCACCAAGGGGCTGGAGCATCCTCTGAGCACCCCAACTCTCCCTGGAGCCCTGCCCAAGGTCCCTGACCTCTGGGGAGGCATGGCTGCATGACCAGCTCAGGGCTCTTACTGTTATTTCCTTTTTGCATGTGGCAGAGAAAGGTTTCAAAACCTTTTATGTATTTTAATAAGGTTTTATATTTTAACAAGAAGTCAGATTAAAGAAGAAATTAAGTCACACACTTCAGGTGTGACCTATGGAATTAAAGTCCCAGAAAGATCCTGCCCTACTTGCCATTGTTCTGCTGGTTTTTAGTGGCTAATATGCATCTTTCAGTGTGCACCAAATTAAAAAAAAAGAAAAGTCACAGAACTAATAAGGAAAAAGAGCAAATAAATCTTGCATCTTGAACAGGTAGGACTGTCTAACTTTTCATATCTGAAGGTTTGCCCAGCCCACTCTCTGAAACTGCCCTTTTAACTGGTTTGCTTTATAAAGTTAATTTGCAATTATCAAAAATGCAATTGCAAGACACACTGACAACATATGAGTATCATTCTGAGGAGAATTGACTGACTTGTTCATAAGTGGATTTGAAATCAACCAATTTATTCATACACACGGATATTTCGCAATCCAACTTTCCATGTTAAGCTGGATTTACAGGGGAAATAATGGATAAAAGTTTTTTTGTTTTTTTTTTTTTTAATTTGGGCTTGGAATGGATATGCCTCATTTTTCACATTAAAAACTTTATTCACTAAGGATATAACCCCTGGTTTTGGTGCAAAAATAAACTTAAGGTGTCAAGACTGCATTATTTATTACCTTTTCAAAAATTGCCAAATTTGGAAAAAATATTTTACAATCACTTCTGTAAAGGGCTCTTGAAGAGATCAAGTAATTTGATTTTTATCATTTGCTAGCTGGTGAGATTCTTTCCAGGACATATAAACTGGCTCTTTTGTGCTTTTCCCCATCTCTAGTTACTGGACACACAGCAGAGAAATGTTGAAAAAGAAAGAATCCCATAAAACATCTTTGATGCTTATTCAGTGAAGTGCTAGAAACCCAAAGTTCTTCACTCTCATCCCAGGCAGAGGCTGTTACAGTTATGTATGAAAACAGTTTTATTCTTTCAGTATGTGTTTTAAATTACATGTTTCAAACAAATTAACAAAAAAACAAACAAATCCAACTACAGAAATGTTATAGAGAAGATCAATGGAATGTTTCAGCTTGTTAATAGTAAAGTCTTAAAAACTGCTGCTTTGTCTTTTGTGTCCCCCTTTCTTTCAATAAAATATTTTTGACAGTGATTACTCTGACTTATACCTAGATTTTCCTGATGCATAGGTTCAATGAGCTAATCTTGATGTTAAATTAGAAAAGAATATATTTAGGGTCATGTGTTGGTTTTTTTGGGTCTTTTTTGTTTGTTTGTTTTTTGGGGGTTTTTTGGGTTTTTTTTTTTTTTGTTGTTTTTTCTGTCTTTTTGGGTTTTCAAGATAAGGTTAAACCAACAAACCTTTACCTCAAGTGCTTGAATCCAATTGCTTCCTTGTTCTGGTGTTAATCAGACATGATCTTATGGTGGGGATGTACACAACCCACATTTTTCTAATGATGAACTAAGATAAAGGAAGGTAAATGCTTCTGAAGAACTTTGACTATATTTAGAAGTATGTTTTATTTAAGTGAAAAGAGTATGACTTGGAATCTGAAATCCAATGGTAATAGTGGCAAACCTGACCCCAAGACCAGTATTCAATTTTTAAAATGTAGAAAACTTCATTTCCCCTTGTGTCTTCTTTTGTTTATTAGAAAAACGTGTGAGTTTTGTCTGGTTAAGGTGTGGTTTGTACTTTGAATTAATGGTAGCACCTCAATAATTGCAGTATATTCTTCCTCTTCTCTTGCACCGTAACTCATTGCCACTACTGACTTCAGAGAAAAGAAGTTAATTTCTTTACACACATTTTCTGGAGTTCTCTTAAAATTTTAAATAATTAAAGATTTTAATTTTATTTTTTAAAATTTTCATATGCTGTTAATTTATTCAGGAAAGCAGGAATGGTAGGAATTCAACACTTTTTCCCCATCCTCAATAGACTCTCACCCTGAGTTTCTTAATAGTTTCAACCCATCAGAGTGATGCATTGGAACCAAGAGTGGATTTGGGCTGATCAAAAACTATGCTCTGAGCAGTGTTTAGTACTTGACAGCCTTTTCTGCCTCAGTCCTCTGAGCCCTGTGTCAGGTCAGTGAAGTCCCATGCAGGTGACTAAAGCAGAAGGTTTTTTCCTTCTCACAGCCCCTGCAGTCTGGCTTGTTGTGTCAACACAGCTGGGGACATTTGGGATTCTTGATATCTTGAATTCTACCTCTGTTTACCAAGAAAGGAAGAGGGGGAAACTAATTTTTTGCTTTGTATTGAAGTGAAAACCAAGTTTCAGAGATTTGGGCTGTTCACTGGAAAGGAGTGGTGAGGCAGGCAAAAAGGACAGTAGAAAGGTAAGGGGAGTGTCCTGAAAGTGATATGTGCTTGTTAACAGAAGGGAATTTTGAAATCACAGCTTTCTACTGCAGTGACTAAATTTCCACCATCTGGGTCTCTTAGTTCTGTTTTAAATCTGATCTCATGTTTCTGTTTCATATAATAAGGATGGCAGTTGTCCATGCAGCCTTCTACTCTGCATCTGCAGTCTCAAAATGTAACATTTCTTTTGTCATGGATCATTTTGTAATACTTTTCAAACTGTTTGTGTACATACACCAATGCAAGGCTTGAGAAAGTCCTTTCCTGGAGGAGACATCTCTTTGCTTTGTGAAAATTATCATCTGCAACAAATAGCCAGCTGTTGACAGTGAAAACCAACCTTAGATGCAATGCCTCTGCTCCAGTTTCTCTCAAATCCTACAGGCAGAGATTTATGAGATATCAATGTGCAGGTTTGGGGTACACTATACACCTACACTGCAGGGTATGGTGACTTTGCATCAGGGATGAGAAAGAGTCCTATAAAGGACTGCAATGCTGTGTTTGGCCTTAGCTAATCAAGGGGAATCAGTGGAAGATTTCAATTATAACCATAGTGCTGTTAGTGTTGTGATTACAGAACCACTAGACTAAATCAGACCCATTTAACACCTGCCTCAGGATATGCACTGCCTGTAATGGGAAAGATGGAGGAGGGCATGAATACATAAAAACAGAACCCTAATCTTTCCTGAGTGAGGAACTGAGACACAGAGAGGTTATACAAGCTTTCCAAATCTCACCAGATATATCTGAAACAGCTAATTGCTACTATTCTTGTTTTATTCATTTTAAATTTAATGAAGTATGCTAAAAAACCTCCTAACTGGTCAGAAGCTGATGTCTCATTTCCTCTGAGGTGATGGTCAGACTACTGATGCATCACAATAGTTGTGACAACAAGCAGCCTAAAATAATAAGGCTTGAAACAATGATTTATCTTTAAAACAATAGCTATGCATGTTGAATATTCGTAGGAAAAGATCCTTCTGTATTATTTCAAGGGAACTGGTGAAATATACCTAATACAAGAAAATTCCTAGGCACTTCAGAGCATATATATCATAATCTGATTATTAATTTGTGCAACTATTCCTGAACAGATATTCAAGTGCTGACAGCAGAATAGTTAATGTCAGCTCCCCCTGTTAGGATAAAACCTTTAAAACCAAGCAGGTTTTAAAAAACAGGAGACTCTAAACAAGGAAAATGTACTCCATTCTACTCCTTTCATGGAGCATTGTTTAATTATCTCCATGCTGCTTCTATACAATTAATATTAGAATGTCCTTCAGCATGATTAATTCTATTTCCTCCCTTCTTAGTATGCTGAAACATTTCAGGTACTCAAAAACACTTCCTGAAATAGTTTTAAACTCTAAGTCCTAATTTTCATAATGCCAACATCAAGAACTAGGACTGGCACTGGCAAAGCATCTATTGATTTACAAGTAGTCATTAAAAATCTGTTTCCTCTCTAGAATTCTGATATTAAATAAGGAGCCTTCTAGTGCTTGTATAGGGTGCTTATTGCCTAACCAAATATGACAACATATATGTGCAGATAACATTCTCAGTGAAGACAAGCATGTCAGTGTTCATTATGGAACCAAACATGGAGAAGAAAAAAAGTCTATCCACCTGCTATAGCCATCATTCTGGGAAAAAAAATTTCTTACCCTTGTAACACTCCTCCCTACCAAACTCTATCTGCCAAGAGCACAATAGTGAAGAGCAGAATTTAACACTGAGTTGAAAGAAAACTGACTCTCAGCCAAACAGTCTGGTGATACAAAATTCATCAGAGACAAGCAGAGAGAAAATGTCCATCCATCTGCCAAGTGAAAGTAAATAAACCACTTGTTTGTGGAACAGCTTTTGCTCTCAGTTTTGAAACATGTCAGCTTCTTCACAACTGAACCATCTAAGAAAATAATTGCTCTTGGTCACTTCACCCAGAGACATATTCAGAAATTAATTCTGTATTAGAGAAAGATACATTTCTAGGCACTCTGCTCATCAGTCTTAATTTTTGGTCGATATTGATAATTGTGCTTGTTCAAACTCATTACTAACCTGGAGCTCATTAATACAAATTCTTCCACTGAGGTCTTGTGGTGTCTCAGCCTCTGCTCAGGGCCAATGTACTGGGGAAGCAAGCCCACTGAAGGGCAGCTGTGAGACACTGGAGTGCTGAAATGGTTAATGGCTCAAACAAATGGCCATTTGCAAAAGCTTCAGGTGCTTTACTGACCATGCTCAAAGTAATCTCCAGGGGCAGAGAGGGTGCACAACCAGCACCAGAGGCTACAAGCTGGGTTTGAGCCAGGTAAGGGAAGAGGCCTGTAAGAAGCAGATGGTGTGAGGTGGGATTGTGCTGCTACCATGACATGTGTAGAAATGATAAATGTCTATTTTACACAAATGAAAATTCCCTTCCAGGGACATACTGGGGCATTCAGATGTGGCCTGAAGATATTCATCCCTTCTGATGGGCTATAATTGGCTCAACTACAGGGAAGAGAAAGGCAGTTGAAATGTCTTAGAAGGTGTCACAAACCATCAAAGACCCCTTAATGCCCCATGATCCAGTCTTCCATCAGACAGTGTAAGAGTCCCTGACCCATGGGTGGCATCTCAGCATTCCCATGGTGCCTGAGCTTATATTAATCCATTGAGCTTTGTGGTTTTGGGCTTCCCCCCACCCCAATGGATCAATACTGTGACCATCACTTTGACAAGTGGGCATCAAGGATATTGAAATTGCAACAATCAAGTCTTGTTTTGGGATCCACAGGTGGTGGTATCTTTCTATTCTCATCCTTTCTTTCTTTTTTCTTAAGTGTTATTTTTATGCTTTTGTATTACTATGGATAATAACCAAAATATGTACATACCTGCTTTCCATTGCAACCAAATTATTCTAAAATAAACCCTACCTATATATATTTATTTATAAACAACTATCAGTCAGTATCATTTTGCTATAACCTGCCCCAAAGAGATATATTAACAAGAACCTGGTTTACCCTCACTTTCTGGTGTTGTTACAGCAATGAGCTTTGAAACAACTATATTCTCATCCAAAATAATTACCTATCTATAGACACTGTTATTTGTCATCAGTAAAAAAAAAAAAAAAAAATTGCCAGGAAATGTTTTTATAAAATACTGACATATTAGATAGTTAATAAATGTTTTATTCTAAATTTTAGAAATATTTGTATTAAGAGCCATCTGAAATTTGCAACTTTGCTTGAAAATAATTTGAGAGTGCAGAGTGCAGGTAATTTTTAGTATCCCGTTGAAGGATACTTGATTTTTTCTGACTAAAATATAATTTTTTGCTTGAGGATTGATAATAAACAAGGAAGGTACAGAAGAAAATGGGTTTAAATCTGTCAGACAGAGGAAGGCTCCTCAGAGGAGGGAGAGAGGGTTCCTGCCTCTGGAAACTTGAGAGAAGGGAGTGAATTTCCTGTAATATTTAAAAGGAGTGCTGTTAGGACTTACCTTTGGCAGAGATTCACAGCAGTTTCAATCCACCCATGGTTTTCAGTGTCCCAAGAAGGACACATGCTTTTCTAAGGGAGAAGGTGGGAGAATACAGCTCTCTATGATCCTATTTCAACTGTGAAGCTTATATAATTCCCCATTTAGTCTTCTGGGGAGTCCCAATGAGACATACTCTTCATTCTGGCGTGATTTCTCAAAACTCTGGCTTCCACTATGGATCAAGCTTGCCCTAACATTTTCAAATCCTTCCCCGCATTCTGTCCAGTGTTACTTCCCTTTTCCTACAGATATCTTACTCACCTCCCCGTGTGCAGTCAGAGCAGCTAACTGGTGAGTCAGTCAGACCTCTGCCCTTCCAGTCACAGACCTTATTTTCTTTCCCCAACCCTTACCAGTGCCCTTAATCATGCCAGTAGTACCAGCAGCTTTATTGGTGTGAGAGTTGGCACATTTGCCCAGCTGAATCGGGGTTGACATCACTCTTTCAAACTGTTCCCTGCATTAGGCTGAGTCACGCTAATTTAGCCACTTCCACTTTGCTTTTATCTGACAAGTGTGTGTGGCTAAATGTTTATCTTCCTTTTAAATCGTTGTTCTTTAGTTTAACTAGGTTTTATTTCTGAGGAACCATAGAATCATGGGATGGTTTGGGTTGGAAGAGACCTCAAAGATCATCTCGTTCCAGCCTCCCTGCCATGGGCTGGGACACCTTCCTCTAGACCAGGCTGCTCCAAGCTCCAACTGAACTGGCCTTGAACACTTCCAGGAGTGGTGAGTCCAACCTCTGTGGATGACCTCCCTCTCAGGAAAGAATTTCTTCAAATATATCCAATCTAAATCTACCACCTTTCCATTTAAAGCCATTGCTTTATCTCACGTAGATTTACCAATGCCTTCAGGAGAACTTGATAAACAGCAAGTTTTTTCTCTCAAAGCCATCCCTTCTGCTGGGTGAAACACTAACATTGATCATCTCCTATTAGATCAGACCTATGATTACATGGCTGAGTTTTAGACATGTCCTTTGAACAAAAAGATTAAACAAATCAGGAAAAACTGTGGTCAGCAGGTCAATAAAGAAGGCTGCTAAACCTGAAAAGGAATATCAATGTGGAGAAGATGGACTGCAGTCAGACTTGGGACCTTATCTGCTCCCTTTATAGCTAAAAAACAGAGTTTCCTAAATAGAGTGACAGCCCTCAATATGGATGGAAAGCAAACTAAGAGCTATTGAATATTTAGGGTTTTGAAAGCACTGTATCTTTTCTAAATATCTCATAGGAAAACTTACAACTTGAAAAATACTGGGCAAATAGCTGTTTAAAAGGCTTGGGAAAAAAAGAAAAGCAGAATTTGCTTGGATCTCACAAACTTTGAGCCAATGAATGTGGTACATATAAGAATAAAATAGGTCAAATACAAAACTTCACTGTTAGAACATGATAAGCCCGAGCCTTCTACGAAATACAGAAAGGCAGAGGAAGCACATAATTGATTTACTTCCTTAATATTTTCTCACACAAAACTCAGAGTAGCCTAGACAGGAAGTGACTTTAACACAATTCTCTGTGAGAGAGAGTGTACAGTACTGGGTGGGAAAGAAATGCAAGTACTTATGTGCTATAGAACCACATTTTCAGAATGATGCATATCACCTTTCTAGGAATAATCAGGTAATTGTCACTGAAACTTGAAAGGTAAAGGAATTTTTAATAAAGAATTTTCAGTCTTTTCTGTCAAGATATTTTTATCTACACAGATCAAATTCAGCTATCATTATTTTCAGTGAAAATAAATACACTCTGATAAAACAGTGTCCTCCTCACCTGGTTCATTTTCATCCAGAATGAATCCATTTCTGTTCACAGAGCTTAAAATTAGCACAGAATAGGTGAATACAATATGCAGTTTTAATCCACACTTCAGAAATTAATCCCATCTTTGTTTTATATCCACTGTATGGAGCTTTAATTCTGGGAAAAAAAACTACTAAATATTAAAATAAAATAAATTATTAAAATAAAATCTAGGACCAAGAACTAATAATATCTGTAGCTAAAAACCTTTACCTAATCTGATCCCGAAATGGGCTGGATGGAAACCTTCTAGCACAGCTTTGAGTATTAGAAGGCAGGCATTCTTTATTGCAGCATGCTGGTCATCCCAAGGATATTTGCTCTAATCAAGTATGCTGAGCATCAGGTGAACAGAGACTGTATCATACACACTGATTATTTATTCATTAGATATCCCCACCTCCTTGATTTTATTTTACATAATCACACCCCTCATTGGAAGCCCTAACATGGTTATTTGGGCTGTGTCTTCAATCCCCAGTGTCCTTTTCAGGTGGCTGTTCCTCAGTTCATGTATTTGAGTAAGCACAGTAACATTGCTCTGCATAACTTCTGCTTTGTCAGCCCTGCAGAGCTGAGCTGGCATCCTGCTTGCATGTTGCCTGATTTCTGTCTGCCTAAGTTTTACTATTTATCTATTTCTTCAAGGTTGTTGTTCTGTTCTACTGCCCTTGATAAGAGTAAGATGATGTTCTGTTCTGCAGTCCTTATCAAGTGAGGAAACTGCTGTTCTGCCCTACTGTCCTTATCAAAACTATTTCCAATTTTCCACTTTTTAAACAATTTGTTATGCATTGACAAAAAGACTAAGGTGAAATGTTAACACCACAATAAATACCCACTTTGGTTGGACTGGAGACTGGATTTAGGTTTCAAACTAGACTACAACTCCACTGTGAATCATTGCCTAATAAAGTGCTCTGAAAAATAAACCAGTTTGGTTCTCCAATGAGTGTACTAACTGTAGTTTCTTTTAAGTTATTATTTCTATAATTGCATGAATAAAAATGATTCTAGTATAGCACCTTTATTTGGTGCCAAGTTTTCATTCACTGTATAGCTTGTGTGACCTGGAGATCTCTGTTCCTACCCAGCAGACAGGTGCAAATATGATGTTTCCATATCTGAGTCACAATCTGAAATAACATCTCAGATGCATGAGATTTGGAGAGTGTTTACTGCAATCAGATTTTATAGAATACAAAAATCAAAGAAAGGTTTAGAGGGAATTACAAGGAATTTTTAGAGGATTAGCAGGAATATTCATTGTCTGGTCCAACTCAGCCCCCAGCCTGATCTTGAACACTTCCAATGAAGGAGCATCCACAGCTTCTCTGAGCAACCTGTTCACAGAGATTGGGGATTGCCCCAGACTGGGAGCAGGACCTTGTTAATTCCATGAAGTTTACATGAGCCCATTCCTCAAGGCTGTCAAGTCTCAAATCTCCCTCTGGATGACACCATCTCCCTCTAATGCAACAACTGCACCACTCAGCCTGGAGTGACCCACAAACTCACTGAAGGGTGTGCTTGATCCCACTGGCCATGGCACTGCTGAGGAGGAAAATTAGTGCTCAGCCATGCATGGACCTTTGTGAGACACCACTTGTTACTGATTCCCACTTGGGCATTGAGGCACTGGCTCTAAGTCTTTGGATGAGCCCATCCAGCCATCTAACCATCCCTCTGTCAAACTGGCATCTCTCCACCTAGAGGCAGGGCTGCTGAGGGGGAACCATATCAGAGGACTTGCAGAAGGGATTTACATGGGGATGATTCAAAACTGAGTTTGAAATGTGTGGGTGGAAATGTGTTTTAGGGTTTAATGCATGGAGGGACCCAAGACTGCTACTAACTGAAAAATTTTCCTTCTGGAGTTGTGTTTTTTTCAGTACTTACAAGGGGGGAGAATGAAAGCAGAATAAAAAAAGACACAAAGCAAAGAACAGAATGTCTAAATAAGGGATGACTGAGTGCCATCAAGAAGTAAAATTCTGCCCTCAGAAATCTCCAACTGACCTTCATCTTGTGTGCAGGCAATGCCTTGCTGCTTTCCAGGCCCAGTGAGTAATCAGCCTTTATTTCTGTAACTTGTGAAGATTCTCAAAGTGGCCACATGAGGGTAGCCTAGGATCAGGTACAAACAAGCAAAATCATGATAGTAAAGGAAATAAGGAGGAAAATTAATACTTGTAAACTGAAATAAATGTCTGGATGAGTCATTGCCACACAGTGAGGACCTGAGCTGTATTTCAGCTTCCAGGTATTGCAATATCCAGAACACAACTGTCCTCAAGTGCACCTACTGGACAGCCCTATATTGAGACATGCTGTGTTTGGAGCTCTGCCCTCTTACAGAAAAATTCATATATAGTGAACTTCTGCTTACACTTTCCTTCCTGTTTCTTGACACCTCACATAAAAGGCCACTGGTTTAAAAAGATTAAACCAGAGCAAGAAAATCATAAATGTATGAAATATTGTCTTTTGATTATTAGCCTCTTGATTACTTTAACTGCAATGTTCACTCTTGGCATTAGCTATGAAGAGAACTAAATATAAATTGTAGAATTCTTATGTATATAAAAGGCTACAAAGCTATTCATATAAAAGTTATAAAATTATTCTGGTTTTAAGAAGAATACAGATTGACCCAAAAAATCTGTGGTAAAATGTGCTGGTCTTGAAAAGATGCCTTTAGACTACTCTGGCATGCAACTTCTCTCCCTTTCATTAAGCAAATCAAATCATCCTTCAGTCTGCATAGCTCCTAAGGAGAACTTCATCATCAGGTGGTCTGGCTTGGTGAAAACATCCATGTCTAGGGCAAACACTGATTATGAGACTCTGATTGACAAGACTGGGATGCTTGTGTAGTACCACAAATCCACTGCAGAGGTGTTCTTGGGTATAATCATGACATCTTACATGCCATACACCTAATTAAATTGTCTATGCTGAAACAGAGAGAGTATTGTTTACTCTAAATAAAAATAAAATATTCCGATTTTTCCAATCCATATGAAAATTTTTCATTAAGAAAAATTGGTTGAAAATTAATCAAGACTTCTATTCCAGCTTTGTTTCCAGTAACCTAATTCACTGTAGCAGTTACACCATCACCCAACTTCTCTAGTGCTGAGACTCAGGGTTCCAAGAACAACTCTTTTCTGAGAACAGAACAGGGTCTAGTTTCAAGAATTACAGACACTGAATAGTTACAAAAGTGTCAGCATTATCTCTCTCCTCCAGCAGACCTCTTTCAATTCCTCTACAGAGCAGCAATCAAAAGTCTCTATTTCTGCAGGTCCTGAAATGAAATGTCATAGCAGGGTACATTATAGTGCCCTGCTGTTTATTGCTGTACTAATAAAATTGAGGAATTGAGACCTAGAAAGAGGAAATATCTCAAGAACCATCCCCTACCTATTCCTCTGTCCAGAAAAGCAACAAGAACAAAGACTGACGGGAATGAAGATGTACAAGGTGCAGACAAACAGAAGGGGGACAGATTTTATATGACTTACCACTCATCCAGTGGCATATAACACCAGAGTAGTACACTCATTGAACACTATAAATAATCAGATTTGAATATTAAAATGACTTAGTTTTCCTGTTTAAATTATTTAAAGATGAAGAAGACTGAGGGCTCTCTATTCAGACTCTACTATGGGGTACATGAAGAGGCAGGTTCTGTGCTTCTCAGTTCCAGGAGACCACCACAGACAAGTTGATTTGGAAGACTCAGGAACATTTCACACATACAGAAACTTTTCCTGATCTGTGCATTGAATTTACCCAACCCAGAAAAATGTGTAGACAAAGCAGGAAGGCTGTTGAGACAATTTACATGGTTTGTTACCCACCTACAGGGAATGAGGCTGGCTAGTGCAAAGCTGGGGGCAGCTCTGAGCTGGTATTGCTGAACAGGGCACATCCCTGAGCAATAAGCAGAAAACAGTGACCTGAAGCAATGGTACCTGACCATTCTGAGCCAGAAGGAACACCATGTTCACCTGCCTGTCAGGTGATGCCCTGTACAAACCTCTGTGTGAAAAATGTGTAACAGAAATGACTGAAAAATTGTGTGAATCAGGCAATGAAGAGGGTGACCCTGTGCTCTGACCTACTTGTCTGCCAAGACCAGGAGTGACCCTGCTTCTCCTCATGTTTAAAGGAAGTAAGGGGAAGGGAAATGAGGCAATGAAATCACATAGTCAAAGCATGCAAGAATATACCAAGGCAAAGTCACAGTTTCTGTCCTTTTTGTTCTCCATTGCTGTGAGCACCACAGGGAAACAGATTTTCAAGGAGAAGGTAGGTTAAATTTTGTTTGTTTTTGCTTTCTATTTTCTTTTCTGTTTCTCTTTTATTTTACTCCAAAGAAGCTAGGTTAAAAAATATTGAGTTCTGTCATTTCTGCTAGTTTTAATGTTAAAATAACTGTGATACACACTGCCTGATAGCAAATGCCTGCTTTCCTCTGATGAATATCTTAGTCAATATTTTGATGAGATATTTTTTTCTACAGTCTGAAAATATTTGTATAATTGTATTTTAAAATTTGCAGAGTTTCCAGTATTGCTGGCCTCCTCCACATAACAGTATTTTGTTTGTTAAGTCAAACCTGAATTACAGAATTGGGGAGCTGTGTCACTTTCTTTTGAAAACACAGTCAAATTGGAAATGTTTGGATTTTAGGTCTTTGCATCCATAGAGTAAAATCACTAAATGGAGTGAACTCTTTTAGAAGTACTGAGTTTAGGCACCAGTAGAATGAAAACATGTCAGTGTCCTCTCTCTTTCATGATTTTAATACTTTAGAAGATTTCCCTGAAAATGCTGCAGGAATGCAGGTATGATTTTACCCCCACAGCACATTCTACATGGAAGCAGTAATTTCATTTCATATTTTCCAACTGACAGAAATGTCTTCCAAAATCTTTCAGAGACAAAGCTGGGAAATGAACTCAGAGGTCTAGTTTAATGTGCGATAGCCAACACAGACTTCCCCTTAACAAAAAAATAGTCATATTAAAAACTAGTAAGTTTTGGGGTTTTTTTTTCAGTTACAAGCCTTCCTTTTCTTTGGCTATAAAAATAATTGTGGGATCAAAATATGATAAAATAGATTGTTATGTGTTACTCATAATTAGCCAGATTATGGAGAGTTTTTATTCTCCTCTAATCACCTCTCCAATCACCCTAGAGGAGATGAGACACTGCAGTAGCATTTCAGCTTGAATTCCTAACATGACTATCCCCTGTGGAAGGGTTTTAGGGTCCAGGCTTCTCTGAGAAATAACTTATGCTGTAGCACAGTCTAAAGTAGCCAATTTTCATAGAAACTCCATAAACTACAGTACAGGAAGGAAAGAACTTCACATAGAAATACTCTATTTTCCTAAAGATTTTCATCAATAATCTGCACAGGACTTATTTAAGATGTGGAAGGAAGTTTGAAGCATCTCTGGGGAAAATAGCACTGTTCTACTGCCACAGTTTTTCTGAAGAGAAGCAGCCCATGATACTTACACCAGTATAAAAATTAGGAGAAAAAGACATTTTCAAAAACAAATTTTCTGTTGAGTATATAATAGTGGCAGTATTTTTGTTTAGTAATTACATGTGGATTCCAGGTGATATAAGAAAGGAAAGGAATGAATCCTCTTGTATTTTGCTGGCAAAGGTGGATAGCTCAGAATTAGAGAGATTCCTCTGGGCTATATTTTTGGTCAATGGAAAAAAATAAATATGGTGAAGCCTTCATTCATCTTGTCCTAGACTAGATTGAACAAACTGGTCTAAAGCAAGGTGGGCTTTTTTCAAGGCTGTTAAGATAGCATAGAATTACTGAGTCCCCTATAAGCATCTGTGCAGCTTTTCAGTAAGTTAAGGTAAGACAAACTCCACCTCACACCCAACAGCATCTTCAAAGTCAAGCTGAGAGGTTAAAGTAATTTAATTGTTTGGGGTTTTAAATATTTTTTAATTTCCAATATCAAGTAAGTTATTTAACATCTTTTATAAAGTTAATTATGTCTAAGAGTCAACTGTTTATGAACTTTTTAAATTGAAGAATTGCTGAATAAAAGTAAAAATTATATTGGGCTCAACACCCAAAGGTGAGATCCTGTCCTTCCCTGCTAGTAATGTTGGTAACCACGAATAATTTGAAAGTCAAATTTTCTTGTCTCTGATATTTTTCTGAAGGTAAGGTGCCTACATTGTTTCTGACGTTTTCCCCCAGAGATGGACATATTCTAAGCTGAAAAAATAGACATAAACAAATAAATAAATAAGTATAAATACTCTATGTACTTGAAACAGTGGATTGTTATGCAGTTTTGTGCAATCATAATTGCCTCTTTCATGAAAAGAATGTCAAGCATTTCAAATATATCTAAGATAGTAAAATATGTGAAAATAGGTTATTTGTGTCTGAAGCAAAGGATGCTTCAGAGGTTATTAACATACTTGTATATGTATTTTACTATCATCAAACACTACAGAAGGCAGTTCAGAAGAATAAGTGCAATACAGAGGAACTAAACTGGTTTTGGCATCACAGCTTGCAGAACAGACTAATAAGGATATGGTCCTACCTATTTTTAAGGAAATAAACATATGTAAGTGACAAATATGGGGCATTTCAAGTAGGAGTGGTTAAGCAAAAAAAGACATTAGAAAAATTCAGCTGGTCCTCAGCATAAACTGGAGGAACAAAAATATCCCTGTCTCTTTGAAATAATGTGAGATAAAAGTCTCATGAGTATTTAGCTCTATTTCAGGTGTTGCTAAAAATAAAAAGGTAATGCTGACAGTGTTGGATTAATAGACTAGGCTCAAAAATAAACCTTACAGAAAGTGTAGTGGTGTTTGTATATTTTGCTAGATTTTCTTTGGCATAACCACAAAAATATGAATACATAAAAAATGAAAAATAAATGCCCTAATTTTTGGAAAACAAATCCAGTCAGAAACAGTTATAGAGAGACTCATAGGTATTCGCAGCATATGCCTGAACATTTCCTTTGTTGTTGAACACTTTGACAGCTTGTTGGCCCACACAGGAATCAGGCTGTGAACTGATTTTAAATCAGAATAACCCTTTTTTCTTTATATTACAGCATTGCTGTAGGCTTGAGGAAGCCCATCTCTCTAAGACCCTTGCATAGCACCTGAGATCCTACTTCAGACTGCCACATTTACCCAGCAATTTCTCTGTGGGAAGACAATTTCTCTATTTGTTTTGTAAATGAGGAAGTGAAGTGCACAGACTTGGTTGGTCCTGGGTCATTAAGTGAGCCAGTGGCAGACCAGAGAACTGATCCAAGCTCTCCATCACCTCATCACAGTACTGTAATCACTGAACTCTCTAGTTTGTTATATATGTAAACTTACAGAAAAATTGGATGCAAACAACTCTGTGCTGAGAGCTTTGGTACTTCTAGTGACTTAGTATGGGTCAGTATTTATTACAGCTACAGTTGCTAGCCCACACTGTCATCTCAGATGAGCTTGTTCCACTATTCTGACAGAGGATGAAAAAAAAAAACAACCAAAAGGAAAAAAGCTGCTGAGAGGAGCATTATTTGTAATGATGATCACTTGTTTAAAGCTACTCACTACAGGGCCCCACAAGAAGTGACATTAGCACAGCCAGGATGGAATCAGGCAGGATCAATGAAGGATGGGAAAACAGAGACAGTGCTTAGGCCAACACTGCCATTGAAGGAAATGCTGCTGAACCAAGCTCTTGAAAAAGTTTCAACCTTCCTCTTGGAAGGGAGAAAGATTTCCAGAAATCCAGGTGTACTTTGACAACTTTCTCATCTCTTTAAAAATTTCTCTTTATTTCCAAAGATGCAAGAATCAGATGATCTTGATTTGATCTTGGAGTTTTAGGGCTAACTAGAGAGGTACATGAAAAGTTGTGTGTGTGCTGCTTAAACTCAGTGAATAGTGGTTGAATTAGTCTTGGCAAGCTGTGGCTCAGTCCTTCAATTCACAGTGGTAGCTGTTGAGGTACTGAATGTTCATCATTTCCTGTTGGAGTTCTCACCTTTTCATAGGGGAGAAACACAGAAGGAATTAATTCAGATTGTCAGTACAGGTTATGAGTTAACTTAAGCAAGCTATAAACTTCTGTTTCAGCTTTGTCTTTATTTTACACTAATTATACAAATATTCAGGCCTGTTTCTATAAGGTTCAGTGCTAACAAGATTCCCCTTGTCCTTGAATCCAAAGTACTGGAAGAGATCAACAGCCAGTTTTGATTCCTAATTGAAAAATATATAATTGTTTCTTCAAAATTGCAGCACTTCTGCAGGGATTAGCTTCAGGAAGCAGCTTCAGGGTTAGCCAGCTGTCACACAGAAGAAAGTGATGAATATCTTATTTAAATTATTAGTGCTTTATAATAAAGGGTGAGAGCACTTAAGACAAGCACAGCAGAGAGAACTTTGCCACCTTGCTCGTGGCTGTAGAATTTACATTCCACTGTGGACTGGGGCTCAGCTAAACAGGGAATCTAAACAAAGGGCACCACAGCAACTGTCTCTATTATTAACTTCCACTAAATCCCTGTGCTTGAGTTGATTAAAGACTCAGTTAAATCCCCATCACTTCTATGGCTTCTGGAACAATGATGGATAATCCTCATGGCTCAACACAAAATCATTGCTATCTCCAAGTAAGGATGAAACTACAAGACCAAAACAATTTGCAGTCGGATTTGCCAAGCAAGTAGCCAAAAACTTGCTAAATGAGTTTGCAAAGATCTGTGTTATTTGAGCAGTCATTCACTCTTTCTGCACAGTGGACATGGTATATTCTTTCTGTGTTTGCAGCATGAATGGGACAGCCATTGAAAATTTTGTCTGTGTCATTTTTAATGTTTCCTTCATGAACTGCACCTGGCATGTGGGCAGGAATGCTACAGAAGACACACAATATTTCCTGTACTGGAGGCCCCCAAAGTAAGTAGGTCTGCTTGAATATTGGGAATTTTGATTTGTGGTTGGAGGTGTGACATTGCCAATTTTTTATTGATGCAATATTTCATGTCAAGGAAAGAAGATGTCACAGAATGCCAAAATTACATCAAAGATAACTGTGGAAGGCACACAGGATGTCAATTCCAAAACGTGGCAATAGAAAATAGTGCTTATTTCCTGGTAAATGGGTCCAGCAGCGAAAAAAGCATTCAGTCATATGAGAAGAAAATAATACTATTCCAAATTGGTAAGCATTTTGTTTTTAAATTTGATTTTCAGTTATATGATAAAAGAATGAAGAATCCATCCCTGGGAAAAAGCATAGAGTTAAAAAATATTGCTCCCCATAACATGTATTTTTCCCTTTTTCTTAGCCCTAAAGTATAAGAATGGACAAAAACTAAGGAATACAGAAACAATCTGGAATCATAAGTCAGAAAATTTTGAACATTTCAATCATATACTTATTCTCTGAGAGAAAGGTGTAATCTTTTAGAGTTAACTAGCTAAGGATTGCTGAGTGGGATTATCTAGATGTTGGTCTTCCTATCTCATCATGCTGTCCATCCACATAATGAAAAGAACCAGTTACCTTAATGCTGTGAGCAAAAAAATCCTTTTTTTTTTTAATGGGAGAATGTTAAAAAAATTCTGTTTAATTTGAATACAATAATAAAAAAATCCTTAAAGCCACGAAATAAAACCAAGCCTTCATAAATCATATGCTGAATTCAGTAAAATGTAATAAATAGTTTGTGTTTTTAGTTTTCCTTATTGTTGCAGCTGGTGCTCAATGCTCCTCAATTGAAATGTTAAATCAGATGGTCTTGCTTGAGAAAATGGGGACAATATAGAAATTCTGCTAAAGTTGCAGCTAAAGTTGCATTGCATCTTTTTAGATCAGTTGCTTGAAGATCTACCTATATTTTTAAATGAGAGAGCTATTACTGATCAATAGTGTTTCTGATTATATTATTGTAGAAAAACTCACCCCTCCACTCAATGTCACAGTGAATTGTACAGAAGCTTCTCATAGATGCAGCATTTGGTGGCAACCACCTCGCACAAGTCATGTGAAAATAATGAATTGTTTCAAATATGAAATTGTCATAGAAAACAAGGTAAGAATTATTATGACATTTGATAGCATTTTGTCTCTATTTCCACATGTAACACATGTACAACCCGTACACTGTTCTCATCCCCTCCTTTTGAAAGCTTGGATGAATATGGAAAGTGATATCACATCCTTCAAATATAAAGTTCTAAATATTTGTCAGAATATTTGTGATCTTGTTGTTCCAACAGTAAAAAAATTTAAAAAATTAAAAGGAGACATAACTTAGCTAAATTAAATATTTAAGAATGTAAAGATACGCAGACAAAAAAAACCAATGGAAAAGACATTGTCCAAGTTTATTTATAAATTTCAGATACTTTCTTTTAACAATTAAAATGTAAACATTTTGTCAATCTTAGCCTTTTCTTTTTTGTTGTTTTTTTTTGTTGTTGTTGTTGTTTAGTGCTTTGATACTCAATCCTGCAATCAGATTTAAGTAGTACAATATTTCAGAGCACCAGTGAAGAGGAAAAACCACTTAGTGGAAGAACAGTTTAAATGTCATCGTCTTTAAAATAAGGCATTTAAAATATTACATGCACTTTTTTCTTTCTGAAAATCAAACATTCATGAGAGAAGACCCTTTACTACATAGCAACAAAAAGAATAATCCTAAAAATTAAGCTTTTCTCTTGTTACTAGGCTGATGCTGAGAAAAACACCAAAATCGCCTCTGAAACAGTAAGTCTGTTTTAATCTAACATTTATGCTATATTGAAATTTCTTCTGTATCAGAGCATCTTCCAACCAAATTGGTTTGGTTTCACATTGCCTGTTTCAATGTACTACACATGCTCATTATTGATAAATTTTCTAAATCTGAAGTTTTAAACTGTTGTTTATAAAACCTGGCACAAAAACACCTGCATATGTGGAGTTTTTTACTTCCTAGCAGATTCATATATATGTAAAAATATGGATCATGATTCTCTGTAACACAAAAATGTGGAGAAATTTTTCTTTTGTAATACCCTATGGAAAGCATTGAGATGTAAGAGGCAAGAAAATGTTGCCTCAAAGATTAGGCCAATATAAAAAAAAAATCAACTTTTTACTTCTCTATAATCTGGCTATCAAACTCTATTTCACTTTTGAAAATATCCACTGTAACAAGGTGCCAGATCTTTAAATATTTTTTTTCCTAAAGTCCCATTGCTTAGCAGAATCTAAAGAGACAGGAAAGCATATGGCAAATTTCATCTTCATATAACCCATAATAAAAATTTCAAACAAGAGGAACCAAGATGAACAATCTAACTTACTAAGGGATATTTTTCTACTCATTATTTCACTCATCTGTCCACAGAAGGATTATATAAATGCAAAATAGAAAATGTAATCATAATTATATAAAAATAATACAAAAAAAATTATCATGCTTATTGTCACTCTTATTTTGCATTTAGAAAGCAATCATTGAAAAGAACTCCTACCTGTATGAAAGCTTCAGCTCAGGAAAAAGGTACAGCGTCAAAATCAGAGCAGCAGATGCAGGCTTTTGTTTAGTAAGCCGAAACTGGGGAGAGTGGAGTACACCTGTGGAGTTTGGTAAGAATAAAAATCCATTCCTTGCTCAGTTATTATCTGTCTGCCTCATTTGTTACTTCTTGCTTAACATATTGATAATTTCACATGAGTTTGCTAGGACAAAGACAGCTGAAGAATTGCCATGTCTCTTAATACTGGGGAGTTCCCCAGTCATTCTTGGGAGACAGTTCTTGCACGGGGGTAGTGAAGGAAGCTGACCTTTTTCAGTCTGTTGCCAGCTGTTTTACTTCTTCCATCTTTGCTCCTGACTTTATAAACTGCTTTTCCTGCTGTTGCTCTCTGTCACCTTGGATATTTAAATACTCTGTAGGACTCAGTTCCTCAGGTCTGAAACTCCTGTGGACAGCCCACGTGCTCTCAGCCATCCTATTCCTTCTCATGCTACAGGGAGTGTGGTGCTGAGCTAAAGAAATCATTCCTTCACATGTGTTTGACATTCTGACACCAAGCAGATGGCACATAGCTGTGCAATCTTTCATGTCCTGTGATGCTAACCAGCACTTTGATGATTGCTTGATTTTCAGGAACACAACAGGTCACATCCACTTCATCATATATGCTGTATCTGATACCGGGGCTGACAGCAGGTCTCACACTTTTCCTCTGCATGACAGTGTAAGCCTTATTTCTTGTGCAAAATATTTATTCTGTAGTTGAAATAACCCTTCGTCCCCCAGCAGAAAATTTATGGCTTCTTTTTAAAGGAGACAAGGGAGGGAGAAAATTGACACTGAGCTACACTAGGAGCTGAATGTTCTTCAAGTGTGCTCTATACTTCTGATTCTTAATTTTCTTGTCCACTTGATTAATATAGCACAATGATTTCCAGTACTGACAAAAGGCCTTATATCTGTACCTCTTTCCTGCCATCAGACCCTGCAAAGTAAATTGGTGGCATATGAAAGTTTTCCCACATTTTGACAACATTTCCTTTTCATATACTTAAAAAACCAGCATCCTATGAGGCCTTAGTAGGTCATAAAATAAATTATTGCCATCCAGATTCAGAATGACAAAATTACAACATTGTATTCAGCCTATGTAATTTTTACCCACTTTTGAATTAGAAGAATACTACTTATGTCTTAGAGAAATAAGATGTTACCTCAGGAGCATTATTATGTAGTTTGTGTTTGTGTGTTTGCAAAGTAAGACTTTTATTCACCAAACCTTTTTGTCACTGTAGAAGGGCTTATTTGAAAAACACATCTGCTACAGTACCACAGCCAAGGGACCCATTCCGTGAGCCCTCTCCAGTGGATTTCCAGGTATGCTTTCTTTCCATTTGCCTGGAATTTAAAAATTTAGTCTCAAGGGTGTGACCTAACTGTCAGAAAGATGCACACAAGAAAAAATCAATTGTCTTTCTTTTTCTTGTTCTTGGGATATGGTCAGAGAAAGTTCATATGCAAATAACTTGTCTGTTTTATCTTTTCCAATATGAAATAATTGCAAGCATTGGAATAAATACAGTTTCACCCTGCTCTCCCTATAAGCCATATGGTGTCACTAAAATAATGCTGAGCATAACTTTCTCAGCACAATAATAATGCAGAATCAGTCAGGGAGAGAAGGGACGAAGAAATCTTCAGGAGTTTTGCCATGCTAGTATTTGGCAATGATGCTAAAGCAGGTAAAAGTTTCTAGTGTATGGTAAGCAAGAAAGTAGAGCAGAATGTTGAGAGGCGCTGACTGTGTGGAATGCTGGAATGACTTGTGAGAAGGAGCAAACAGACAAACGCAGCAGGAACTGCCCTTCCAGAGAGCGTGTTGCAGTTTGCTGCCATTTGCAAAGTCTTTAGGTTGGCTGCAGGCAGGTCTAAAAGACAAAATTTGTCTACAGGGACACACTGAATTACTGGCAAGTCTTTATAAATCTATTTATTTTCTCTTCCTTCATCATGTTAACTTTTCCATGTTTTAAAATATGATTTTTCCCAGCTTTTTAGTTTAAAAGTCTTCGTTTGTCTTTGGGAGCCATATGGAAGGAAGATCTAGACATGTCTACTTTGGTCTTCTAATTGACAGAACCCTGCTGCAGGTTTTATACCACAAATAACAAATCTGAATGACAGGGGATTTGTAAATCAGGACCTTGTGACTAATCTCATGCATGAAATACTAACAAAATCTAATATTCTTCCTTTAATAGACAGAATATATGAATCTATTAAAAAAACAAGGAACTGAAGAAATAATAGATATTGAAGAAGTGATGGAATGCAAGTGAAATGAGCAACTTGATTTTTTACAAGCATACATATCTTGTCGGCAAAAATTAACAGGTTTTTCATATTCTCTCACTCCTGGAAGCAGTGAGAAGAACATTGACTGTAGAGACAATTGCCCAAAAACTTATCTATAAAAGCTTCTTTGTATTTGGTTTTATTTTCTATGAACAGTTAAGTTTGGACAATTTCTGCTTTTTATTACAATGAATATTGCAGTATTTCAGAAAAAAAAATTCAGTATTGCTTTGGAAGTTATTATACTGTTTTTCAACACCATGCAAAAGAAAAAGTAAGAGCAACCAAACTTAAAGGGTCGATTCAGGATCTCCATTGGTATCTCCATCCATACTGAGATTGTGATCAAGAATAAAATTTGGCATCTGTGTCAAAGCCTGCTGTATGAATAACAGCCAAGATCAAGATCAAGATCAAGATCTTAAGAAAGATCACTTGCTCATGCAAAGTGAATGCTATTAAAGAGCTCAGGATACATTTTTCCCATAAGTCTATTTGTTACCTCTCATTTTTCATCTCTTCCAGTCTGTGTTAGATGAAAAAATTACTTAATATATGATTGCAGGTGTACATGTGTATAAGTATTGAGGGGGAAATGTTGGAAATGGAACATCTGAACTCTCCAGCAGAACTCTGTCCCTTACTAATGGCAGATGGCACAGGCCAGTGCTGTGTTTTTACAACACCTGGATGAAACAGAAGTGTAAGCCTGAATCCTCTAATGAATAAGGAGGTATGAGAGAAAATCCTCAGTCTGGGGGCTAATCATGTATTTTGACCTTCTATTTGTGTGAAATTGAATATTAATCAGTCCTATCCTGTCAGCCAGGAGGGCCAAATGTGTCCTGGGGACATCAGGGACAGCATCACAGCCAGGCAAGGGAGGGGATTGTCCTGCTCTGCTCTGAGCTGGGGCAGCCTCACCTCCAGTGCTGGGGGCAGTTTGGGGTGCCACAACATATTAAAGATATAAAGGCATTAGAGAGGGTCCAAAGAAGGGCTGCAAAGATGGTGACAGCCCTTCAGGAGATATTTCAGAGATGGGCTGAGGACTTTTGGTCTGTTAAAAAAAAATTCCCCTAGACCAGGGTACTATCAAAAGACCATCTTTGGAACAGAATTTTTCTATGGTTCTGTGTTTCTAAATGTAAAAAAGTATTTTTAAAGCAATTTTTAAACAGATCCAGAGAAGGATCTTTCTACTTAAGTTATAATTTCCAAAAACTAAAAGCACCTGCATTAAATGGGAAAACTAAAGCCAACACTCACTGTAATCTAAGAACAATTAAACACATCCAGTCTACTGGATCCTCTCCATCCTGCTTCACATAGAGTTGATCATGGCCATTGGTGCACCCCTCACATCCCCACTGCTTTCTCTGTGAAAACTGCTGAGATAGAAAAGTCATTAAGAAAACTTTTTCACTACCAGCAACTAATGAGAAAACCATAAATCATATCCATGAAACAGTGGAGGTGGCAGTAGGTGTGGGACTAAGGTATCACTTTCCCATCCCTGGGAAAAGATCCCAAAAATAAGTGAGAAAGGCTTTAGAATCTTTTAACTAAGTGCCTTGGATGCTCACAGCATCCAAATCCTTTATTCTGGTTTCCTATGGCTATTCCTCTGTTCTGTGCTCAAAATTATAAAGTTCTTGCTACAAGGAATAAAATTAAGAGGACTTGTCTACTCTGTATTTTTGTGACACCTGCAAAAGCTGCAACACACTAGTGCAGCAAAACACCATACAGTTCTTGTGAACACTCGGGTTTTGTTGGAGCAATAAATTGTTTCTGTGATTTTTAAGAAATGTTGTGTTTGATACTATTTCTGCAATGATTTCACTCCCAGTAGAGCCAAAAGTCTGTAAACAGCCCTAGTGTCTCTGCCTGGGTTTCTCTTCTCTCTTTTATTATATTTTATCTTTCTCTTCCTTTTTCTCTTATTTTAATTCCAGCTCCTGGTCATAGCAAGGCCACTGGTCTCTGAAAGATGACAGACTTTGGTAGCACCTTCAGTAGCACCCTTGTTTCTTGGGAATTTTTGAAATATGTTTAATTAGTTTTCACTTTTGAAAGCCTTAGGTAAGGAATTGCTCTAAATATAGACAAGAAAAGAAATCCCCCGGATAGAAAAGTTCCCTTTTCTGCAAAAAACAGCAGTGTCCTTCTGGGCTGTTTGGATTGTTCTGCTGCAGTAATTCAAAAACAAAGTAGCCAAATCCCAAAACCTCGAATTCCACTCTTCCTCACTGTGTTTCAGAGATAGAAAGCCTGAGAGAACACACAAAACACACTGCTTATCTGCTGCCTTCTCAAGAGATCTTCAGAGTTGGAGCATGGAAAAGCAGGCATGAAAATTCTGACCTCCCTCATTTTCCAAGTCCCATTTGACTCTCCCTGACATTTCTTATGGCTCTGATTTTATTCCTTGGGTACTTGTCACTACCCTTCTCCATGAAATGCAGTGTGTTACCACCACAAAATTGAGTGCTTCCTTTTAGAAATGAGGACACAATAAACAGTGAGGTCTCACAGTGACAGTCAGTGTTCAAAAAAATACATACATGGTTATGTATTGAATTTATTTAATCTGAAAGTACAAGAGAGACTTCTAAAAATGGACTGCTTTTACCTCTGAATAACTATCATGGGCTCAGACCTGATGTCCAAGCTTTCATTTGCTTTGTCTGTTGACATTTACAATGTGGTAGAGGTCACACTATGGTCATAGTGATTCTTACCAAAATGACCTGCTTATTTGACTCAATCTGTTTTTTGGCAGAATATCCACCTATACATGTAAGTTGTCATTCCCACCCTTTGTCTCATAGATATGCTTCAGAAAAACTGTCACATTTTTATTCTCTACTAGCATATGAAGAGAGTGAATGTCCTTGAATTGGTCCTTATAGAGCCAACATAGCCTTGGATCTTTACCTCTGAAACCACAAAATGTCAGACAATGCTCTCTTGGTTCTCTCATGGTTCTTGATTTCATAGATGACTGCAGTTTTTAAAGTTCTGGATGCTCAAAGTGGTATGTCCATTTCCTCAGTTAACAACAAGTTATTAAAATATGTGATTAAATGCATGAACACAACCATGGAGTGCCACATAATATATTGGCTCTTTTTCCATCCCTTACTCTATGTTTTTAGTACTGCATGTGAACAGAAGTGAGGTAAGTTATTTTTCCTTTCTTTCTTTTTTTTTTGGGGGGGGGTGGGGGGGGGATGGGGGATAGAAAATAATTTTGCAGTCAAAAAGTTTCCAATATGATGAGTTCACTACACCTGTCAGTTTATACTACATGAGTTGAGGAGAAGAATGCAAGTTTTCCTACAAATTTTTAACTTCAAGCAGAAAGGACCTGCAAGGTTTTAAGAGGAAAATGTTGGCATATCTTGGTGCTTGAAAAATGTCATATTTTCTAATGATGCTTCATTTCAATGTGAAGAAATGAAATTACTTTACATGGATTTTAAATCTCCATATTAAACAAGTTACATTGTCTTCTGTGAAACAAAGCCTTTCAGCACATGGAGAACCCCCACCTTCCATCCCCCAAAGATGGCTTGTAAGGAAAGGTGCTTTCTACTTCTCATTATTTTTTAGAGCTAGAGAGAAATACTTGTAAAAATGAATATTTTTATACACTTTCTGGATTCCCAAACACCAGCATACTCTGGTGCAACAAAAGGGGAAATTTAGCAAGCTAACTTCTTGTTCATATTATAAGAAATCCTAAGTTGGGCAATTACAGAATTTGCTATGAATCAGGGGGGAAGTGATGAACATTTATTTCACAACACTTCCGATGCTAAGATGGTTCCCCAAAACACAAGCACCAAGGGAGACAGCCCTATTTATAGTTATACAGTCTTTTAAGATGCAGTCTTTCCACCTTCTCTGAACCTGAAGACCATAATAGAATGATAAAAGAAGTAAAGACATTTTGAAATAAAAGGTAGGTCCATCTTTTTATTTCCAACTGTTTTGTTTACTGAAGTATTTACTGAATTTTTAGGAAGTTCAAGAGTAGAGTGGTGTCTGGATGTCCCAGACAAAATCTGAAAAGCTGTCAGAGGAATATATGGAACTAAGTTGAATGAAGCTTTTTTTTTTTACAAATAAAGTACCTTCTGCATGCTAAGAAAGATCCTAGACACAATTTTGATTTTTTACTGTGTTTGATACTGAATTTTAGAAGTGAAACACTGTTCCTCAATCATAGAATCATATCCACAGAATTATTTGAGTTGGAGAGGGCCTTGAAGAACACTCAGTTCCAGCCCCTCCAGGGACATGCTCAGGTACACCTGTTTGCTCAATGCCCCAACAAACCCAGCCTCAAATACTTCCAAGGATGGTGCATCCAAGCTTCTCTGGGTAACCTGTTCCATTGCCTCACTGCCCTCACAGTGAAGGTTTTCTTCCTTGTATCTAATCTACATCCTTGAAAACACACGAGCTAACACCTTCAGCAAACTTACTACATTCAGCATTAGGTAACTTCAGTTGATGGATATTACTCTGACCTATTTTGATATTTTTTACTTGGAGCTATTTACCCACTTGCCTGACATCTGTTCATCCTTAACTTTCTATACAGCAGATAGAAAAACAATCTTTAGACCTTAAAATAGCAGTCATTCAATGAATGTCTATAAAGTTTATGCAGTGTTCCTGATAGCACCAGCTTTTTTGTCACATAAATTGTTTTGCTGCAGCTATAATTGCATCTTTGGAGGATTTATCCATAAAAAATCTTCCATTCAATCAGGGCAAATAACTTTCAGTGTTAGCAAAAAAAAAAAAAAAAAAAAAAAAAAAGTCATTCCTAAACCCAAGCAATAACTAGCTGGAATCTAACATACCCAAGTGTGTGCCATCATCCTCCAGCTTGGAGGAATCACATGATTTTTCCTCATCATGGATATTCCTGTGTTTGCAGGCATGAATGGGTCAGCCATTGAAAACTTCTCCTGTGTGATTTATAACATCTTCCTCATGAACTGCACGTGGCAGGCAGGAAGGGATGCTCCAGCAGACACACAGTATTTTCTCTACTGGCAGGAGTCAAGGTAAGTTTGTTTGGTCCAGAGAATTCTGAATTCTCATTCAGCACATCACAGTGCCCATGTTTAACTAAAATACTTTGCTGTATGCAGAGAGGATAATCAGAAGGAATGTGAGCTTTACATTAAAGATGAAAATTTCAGAAATACGGGATGTATCTTCCAAAACGTGAGCATAGGGAGTGAAAAAGCTTACTTCCTGGTGAATGGGTCTAGCAAAGACTCCCTGATCCAGTTCTATGATGAGTACATTGACCTGTATAAAATTGGTAAGTAAATAATTTATTTCAGCTTTATTTTAATTATTGAATGAAAATAATTTTATTATTGTATGAAAATAGTAGGGCATTTATCCTGAGAAGGAGCCATGTACCCTGTCTCACCTAGAGTTGAGAGCAAGAGACTGAATCTTCCTCAAGAAAATCTATTCCCCAAGCAAAAGACAAGGAAGGGAATTAAACAGGGAAGCTCCATACCTGTGTTCTGTTTGAGATTCTTTAGCAATCTACCCTCATGAGTTTTAGGTTTTTCTCAAGCAAGGTCCATAAGACTTTAAAAAACTGTACTTTCCCCTGCTGCTCTTTCAGTGATGGCCAAATACCACTCAATAGAGGAGAGACTTACTAGAAGTTTATCTGAGTACTGATTTCTGCTTTTCATTGCCAGTGGGGATGACACAAAGGACGCCATACCCTGGAGTAAATTAATTGAGACATATATAAAATACCTTACACCTGTGGTGCTGTGCTTGAAAGCATCCTGTGCAGTCACTGTTACTGCAGCAAAGTCTCACTGGAAATGTCACACTGGTCCTGGTGTTGTGCCAAAAGATTGAACAAAAAAGGTTTCATTCTATAAGAAGATATTAAGCAGTAATGTCACTCATGGCAGATACAAGATTGTTCTTTGACCAAATAGCCCATCACAAACAGGCCAGGCTGTCCCTAAATACTGATGTAAAGTAGCATTCTAGTTAATATTAAACTTGAGCAGCCTTTTGTCACCCTTTCTGCCATGAGTGACTGTCTTTTGCTGTTCCAATTATTAAGTCATTGGCAATGATAAAAATAAAGGCCCTCATACTTTTGCCTACATCAGTGAAGTGAGGGGCAAGACATGAAGAAGTTGTCTAGACTATTAAAAATGGAGTGTCTTCCTTAAATGTGTATTTCTTTTGCAAGGAGGGAATAAAGTGCATAGTTGACGTTGAAGGCACCACCTTCATGTCACAGAAACATCACGAGGGGGCTTAGAGAAAAAAAAAAGATCTTTGAATTTCTTACTTTAGGGATAGCAGCAGCTTGTTCATCTGCAGTAATAAACATTCTCTTAAAAAGAAGGCAGTATTCTACCTTATTCCTCTAGAAAAGTAAATGGAGGGGATTGTTTCTTTGTATGCTGCTATATCTTGTTCCCTCTTAGCCCCTTTTTTTTAATCTATGATCCTGTGTACATGATTTTTAAAACTTAGTCTTTCAACTATTTTTAATAGGTCCTGACAAAAATAGGCACAAACTAGTATCTTTTTTCACAGAGGTTCTACTTGCAATTTCACCCTCTTTCATCAAATCAAAAAGAGATCAGGTGATTTTAATTATTTGAACTCTTGGTTATATCATTTCAGAAAAGCTCATGCCTCCATCAAATATTACAGTCAACTGTGATGAAATTAAAAATGCTTGCATGATTCAATGGCAACGACCCCAAATAAATCATTCTAACAAAGACAAGTGTTTTAAATATGAAATTAATATAAAGTATAAGGTAAGAAAGTCCTCACTTATGCTTTAATTAATATATTTACATTTACACATGAGTGAAAAGAAAATAAGTCTCTTTTCTATGATGCAGCCTTCCCCACACATAGCACTTTATTCCTTTGGGACTGCACTTTTCAGATCCATACCAAATCCTGCTATTCCATACTGCCCCAATTTTATTTTCTAATCCCTGCCTCTTTGAGTAAGACACTGCTGGGGATTCAGTGGATGTCTGGGACAGTCCTGGAGGAGAAGCATGGTTAATCAAGTTTCAAACACACCACAGCTTTGTCTGTTACAGCACTTAGAAAAGGCACTTCTTTCACTAAAACTTGTTGGAGTTGCCCCTGAATTGAAGTATTTCCAGTGGAATCTGGATCTCTGTGGAAGGGCAGAGCTGGGCTTTAAAGAGTGAAAAGAGAAATGTGCATTCACTTAACAATTTTGAGTTAATAGAAGTGAATGAAATTTTTTACATGTATGAAATGCAAATAGCTTACCCAGATACAAGCATCACACCTGTTGGTCCAAAAGTTGAAGATTTATAATGATAAATAAAAGGAAAATATATGTGAGAGGAAGCAGAAAGGCAGTGTGACCAAGGACAGGTTAGTGGTGGGGTGACCTTGATTTCACAAGTCTTTTGGCAAGAGCAGATATAAAACACTGCAGCAGAATTGCATTAAAAGGCCACAGGGTGGCAGACAGAGACTACAAAGGAAAAATCTTTCTGAACTACAACCAGATTTGGCCACCTACTTAGTGGCTGAGAGGCACTCCTTAGGTATTTGGAATTTCTTCTGAATTCTCTGAATCCCTTGGCTGCTGTAACATTATTGAAAACTATCTGACATAGAAATAAAAGTCTGTCGCAGTAAAGTAATACATACTTTTAAAAAACTTTCAATATATGTAATGCTATTTTATAAAGAATACTCAATTCACATCTTCTCTGAATTTTTTGACTTTTTTTCATCATCATAAGCATTTTTCACCAAGGTAATTATGTCAAGGTATAGCAATTATTCCATCAATTGAGCAGTATAGGCTCCTTTGACACTTAGAAGATGCAACTATAATCATATCTTTGGAAGATTTACCCATAAAAATTTCTTCTGCCAAATTTATTGCTTTATCACTGACAGGTCCAAAATTGAGGGTTTTTTACCAATACACTATGACAACAAAAGTGTTGCAGTCAGCCTTTAAACTTTACTTTTCACAAGTGAAGTCTCTTGCATTGGGAGGAAAAAAAGAAAAAAAAAATGAGGATAACACCGTGAGCAACATAATTTCAATCACTTTTTCATGTCTGAAAAAAATTTCTTCTTCAGTGATGTTTTTTGTTAAGGCTTTATAGATCAGGATATCTGAGAGAACCGAAGGCAAAACTTAGCAGGGCAAACTGAGCTAAAAAGACACCAAATACCTCTACCTCCCTTATGTCTTTTGTTCACCCAATTCAGCAACAGGCCTGCTTTTTCCATAGCCTCTCTTATTGTCAATGAACTTATAAAAAACTCTCTTGTATTCACCTCCCTCACTAGTCTTGACTCCAGCTAAGCTCTGTCTTTCCTGCCTCCATTCCTCTATGTGCAGATGATATCTTTGTATTCCTCCCACATCCCTTCTTCTACCTTTTGTATAATTCCCTTTAGCCTCTGAGTTCAGACTCAATCTTCATGTCCTGCCATGCTCACCTGGAACACTTGCCTGATTTTCTGCACCAGACTTCAGGTGTGCCCAGAGAAGAGCAGCTAAGCTGGTGAAGGGTCTGAAGCACAAGTTTTATGGGGAATGTCTGATGGAGCTGGGGCTGCCTAGCCTGCAAAAAAAGACTCAGGGAATACCTTAATGCTCTCTACATCCACCTGAAAAGGGATTGTAGCCAGATGGGAGTCAGTCTCTTGTCCCAAGAGCCAAACCACAGGACAAGAGGAGATGGCCTCAAGTTGCACTAGGGGTGGTCTAAATGGAATATTAGGGTGGTCAGGCATTTGAGCAAGCTGTTCAGGAAAGTGATGGAATCACTTGAAGTGCTCAAAAAATATGTGGCTGTGTGTTCAGTCCAGTTGTCAGAACTGGACAAGACTCCACCAGTTGTGGTGCCTCACCACCAGCACAGTAAAGAATTTCTTCCTAATGTCTAATCTAAACCTTCCCTTCTTCATCTTAAGGTCATTCCTCATGGGCTATCAATACATACCCTTGTGAATAATCCCTCTCCAGCCTTCCTGTAGGACCCTTTAGGTCTTGGAAGGTGCTGTAAGCTCTCTCCAGAACCTTTCTTCTCCAGGCTGAACAGCTTCATATTCAGATGCTACATGAGCATGCTTGCAATTGTTTGAAAATATAAGTGTGGATAAGTCTAAAATTATGTACTGCAAAATAATTACAAAAATTATTGTAATTGTATAAAGAGATTATATAGTCTGCAGTCCTTAGTTGTGTGTGGTCAGTATATTATGTGGTAGTTATTATGGCTAATCAAATAAGATGAGAAAAAATTATTCTATCTATTTATCTATCTATCTAATCTGTGAATCCATGCCAGTCCTAAATATTTTCATCTAAAAGAAAACAAAATAATATTTACATAACATTTGCAATTACATAGTGACACTTATTGTAATATTAAAGCATTAGATGTGAATTAAAAAGTTTATTTCACAGCTTTATATATATATTTTTTTTATTTTTATTTTTTTAAAATTTCCTGGTGTGTGTAAGAATAAACTTATAGTTTTCATTTAGATGTCGTTTGCCTTGTGTTGTTTCAATCTGAAATAAAATTGTATCTCAGCTGTGATGACAAGGAAAACAAATATCTTCCCATAGCAGAATTAATAATTATATAAACTTGGCATTGTAGATGAATTAGATATTAGATACTAAATGTTAGACAAATCACTAGGTCTTCCAAACAAACCATGAGGTACCTGAGAAAGAGAATGCAGAAAAATTTTAAATAGATAAAAATTAAATATTATTGAAACATAAAACAAGCAATGATAAAATTAGTTGCTTTAATTTTTTCTTTCAATTTACAGGATAATCTTAAAGAAAAACCCATATATACTTCTATACAAGTAAGTCTGTTCTATTAATCAGCAATACATGTTCATTTCATTGTCAACTGTGAAAAGTATATAGTATGTAAATAACTTTAAATCAGTATGTGCTCAGTGTCCTATGCTTTATGGGAACCTTATTTATGGATTTCATGAATGCATCAAGCTGCTAAATCATCGTGGCATATTTAATTTATTATACTTTCAGGGGCAGAACTTTATTGTTTTTCTGTAAGTATTTTGAAAAGTCTCCCATTTTTCATTATATTGTCCACTCTCCTTTTAAAATATTTGGAACAGACTTTGAAAGCAGGGAAAAGATAAGCTATCTCCTAGGAATTCAATTTTGTTTATGAAAACAAAGACCACAACAGCCCTTTTGGGATGGAGGTTGTCATCCAGATATGCTACACCTCCTTTTGATCAGTGCATCTTGCACATCCCACCTCTGTGCAAAAGTCTCCAAGAGCAAGAGTAAATTATGGTAGCACTAAGTACTGCAGTCATCTACTTATTTTGCAGGTTTGGCAAAAAAATTATGCTTTTTCTGAAAATTCATAATGCAGAGACTGAGGCAGGTGCACAGACACCTTATTCCTCAACTCACTCAGTTCTAACAGTACTAAAACGAGATGGTTTTTCTATCTCTCTATGTGCTTAGGGAAATTATCAGTAAGTCAAACCATATCACAGGTTATGCTTTTATGAAAAAGATGAAATGCTTCTAAATGTAAAAAGTTGAATGTGTGTCAGGTTATTTTTGAGATACGTATTTGCGTGTATATTATATAAATAATAATAATGATTTCTTTTTCTCTTTCAAGTCTTCTATAAGCAATGCTTTCATAGCCTCTTGAAAGTTTCACTGATTGTACATGCATATTTTCAACACAGCCATGGAACAAAGAAAAGCCACACAGTTTTTTAGGGTGGTTTTTTTGGTGTTTTTGGCTTTTTTATGTTTTAGGAAGGGGGAAATAGTAATGTATATCTAAGATCCAACACAAGAAAGAAGTATATCTTGAGAATGAGAGCAGCTGGCAGTGCCTGCTTCGTGAACCCAGCCTGGGGGGAGTGGAGTGCACCTGTTGAGTTTGGTAAGAACAAATCCGTGTCCTGGGCTACTCTTCCCCAGTGATGTCCTGTCCACCTCACACATTGTCACACACCTACAGACACACACATGTACAAAGGATTAGCAAATATTTTGCTTCACACCACACTAAAGGGAAGAGTAGGCAGAAATTTAATTGACTTCTTAACATTCTAACACTGGAAGAAACATGAAAAATTACACCTTTGCAGCTGTAGTGGGCTCACTGCAGAGAGTGAACAAATAGGATCAATGTTAATTCTTCCCATCAGACATTTCTGCTAAAGTGATAAAAAACAGAATTCATTCTGATGAGGTGATGAGGCACTGGCACAGGTGGCCCAGAGAGGTTGTGGATGGCCCATCCCTGAAAGTCTTCAAAGCCAGGCTGGGGCTCTCAGCAATCTGCTAGTGGAAGGCATCCCTGCCTGTGCCAGAGTGGCTGCAATTAGATGATCTCTAAAGGGCACTTCCAACCCAAACTATTCTATGTCCTGTAATTCTATGACCTATTGCTCATATGACTACTACTACTACTATTACTACTAATTTGTGAATTTTTCCTTATCAGGAAATGAGGAAATTATATCTTCTTCTGTATGGATTTTACTTGGGGTTGCAACACCCTTATTAGCAACCATCACAATCTTTTTCTCCAAAAGGTAAACTCAATTTATACACTTATTTTTTCTGTGTGTGTGTAGCACCTAAGGTTTTTAAACAAATAAGGTGAAGATGTCTCTGTAGGACAGATAAAATAAACCATATAAGTGAAAAATAATTAGAAAGAAAGAGTATATTCTGCTATATGATACACTTTGCATAGAAATATACAGTAATTCAGAGAAGATACAGCTCTTAACTTGTTAACATTTTTACCCCCATTTTTCACTGTTTGTAGTGACATAGCAGGACAATTTTCTTTTTGTATTAAAGAAGGAAATTTACTGCTAGTAAATCTTTAATCAAAAGTGAATCTATTACCATCCGAATTATTTATGTTTTCCTGACATATGTTCATTCTGTGTTGGGTCTTAGGTATAAGACTGAAAAGGAAGATGAGAGCTGTTTCAAAGGTGCAAGGGTGTTTTTCACATTAGGTTATTCAATTTTAATTTTGTATTCAATACATTTTGGTTTCCAGGACTGCCTGTTGGAAGGCAGCATTTCCACAGATTCCAGGACCAAAACCTGCTTTTCTTACACAGGCTGATACAAATCCAGAGGTATATTCTTTTTTTATTTTTATATTAAATGTGTGAAATACACACAGAACTCTACTGGCTAAATTTTTAAATAATAAGGAACTTACTACCAAGGATCATTCTTCTCTTTGCCATATTCTGAAGAAAAAAACAATAATCAGCGAGTTCTTTAAGGGAAATTAAATGCAGTGCTCTTCCAGAACCATGGGGTTTCTCCCATTCCAGTCTCAGGGTACACAGGTGGTCACACGCAGCAAAACCAGGCAAAATACTCTCAGAATTGTGCATAAATAGAGGCTAACCTAACATTTTGTATAAAACTGATGGAAGTTTTTATTTTCCTTTCAGCTGATGGAGAGCAAAATTCAGTCAATAACGTCTGAAAATGAAGAGATAGTATTAGTTGCTGACATGGGGAGATAACCAAGGAAATGCAGGAGTCTGAAAGTGCATTTCATAGACAACTGTGTATCCCTGTGGAAAGCCTTGAATAATATAATAGGCTTTCTTCAATTTCTTTTCTTTTCTTGCAAAAACAGTGATGCAGCCAAGAGAGAATGATACCTCACATGCAATCTTTTTGAATGCCATTGTATTTGCTTTTAGCTTTGGCTAATTTTAACTGTTTGGATAAGCTCTCCTTACTGGATATCTTCTCTTTTGTAAATATGAAATGAAATATTTTATTCAATAATTTTTAGTTATGTTTCAATCTTAAGGAAAAATAATTGGTTTCCTGTTTCATATTAAAAAGATTAATAATTAATTTATTGAGATGAGTGTAATTTTAAAAATTCTGATGGCTGAATTCCATTGTTCTACTGTCAAAAATGGGCCAATTCATACTAGAAGTTTTTCTGGAGCTCTTCAAGTACACATGGGCAGTGAGATAGAAAAATGAGATTTGCCCAAATTTTCACACTAGGCATTTGAGTGTTGATATTTGATAGATGTTTAGTTATTAGACTAAACATTCCTGGGACTATTTTCTTGTACAGGGGCCAATTTACACATAAGAGTTCAGACATACTTTCTTAAACTCCTAAATAAGGTGGACACATGCAAACTACCTTTAGAAATTAGCCCTGGCCTGAGCTAACCTCTGGACTATGTCCAGGAACTGTTCAGGACATTACTTGTAAATCCTGGCCAAACTAATGCTGGGAACAGTTGTTCCTGGACAGGTTCCAGTGCTGGGGAGCCTTCCAGAGCTGTACTTTCCCCAGCTTATACCACAGCTGAACACAAACAGCTCTTGGCACACCCACTGCCTTCGACACAGTTAATGATTACCTTTTGGTCAAAGACTCACCTGGGAAGCTTTTTGCAGCAGGTCAGAACACAGCAAATATCTAAAAGAGGCTGAATTCATGCTGGACACACTTGCAAACCATTTTTGTGTTTTTCCCAGTATGCAGCAGTGGTCAGAGTGGAAATGCTCACAACTTGCTAAAAGAGTGATGGGGTTGTAACAGACTGCACTGGTTTATAGAACCTTGTGCAGTAACTCTCCTCTGGGGCAAAAACACCAGAGTGAGGCATAGTTTGGCTACAGTCCACCAAAACCTAGCCATGAGCTGTGAGCAACCATTCAGTGGCTCAGTGTGAGGAAGGGAAGAGTGAAGGATAATAAAAACAGTATCAAGACACTCAAGAGATGGCATTGGGGTCTTGTTAAATAGAACCTAAGCAAGCTCCTCATTTGTTTCCTGCTTTCTCCCAGCAAAGGGAATAACATACTTAACAGACACGGGAAAGGTATTACAGACAGAAACCTGATAAATTACTCCAGGTTACAGTTCAAAATCATTGAATCACAGAACGATTAAGGTTGAAAAATACCTCAAGAATCATTGAGTCCAATCTTTGACCTAACACTACTATCTCTTCAACTAAGCCATGCAATTCAGTGCCACATCCAGTCATTTCTTGGACACTTCCAGGGATGGTGAGCCACTCCTCATACTTACAAATGGATCAGTTAAAACTAATTCAGCCAGTGTTTGGGCAGCCTGAAGATGCTGGTCAGGTGATACTGTAATTTCCACCTTCACATCACCTAGAACCTCACCAGTCATGCCAGCACAACAGCAGGCAAATCCTCTCATCAAAATCAGTCAGGCACACTGACACACACTTTGCATCACAAATATGTGTGACATGGAAAGATGATGCTTCAGAAAAGTTATCCAAGGTGGCAGTGGTCACTGAGGTGGGTGGTGGTGCCCAAGTAGAGCATTATTTGATGGATAGACAATTTCAGATCACACTGAACTGTGATTACACATGTATTGGATGTGTTTCTTTTAGGCTACACAGAATAAGAAAATTAAGTCCTTTAGTGAGTAGAAGATTTGAAATCACTGTTCTCAAGGTACTGAAAATACTGACAAGGACTGAGCCAATGCCACTATGTGGTTCTAGTGACAAAATTCTGCAGCTGAGCCCTTCCTCACATGTGCTGTGACTAAGCTGTTACTCATTTCACTTACCTAGTTTTTTCACCCAATGATTTGAAAAGGATTACTATTAACATGTCCCTCTAGTAAGAATCACTGGGTAAAGTTGGACAAGACTGAGCAGAGTAGACTGAAAAGCAAAGACATTTAAAATTTAAAGTCTGTGAAGTAGCAGTTGGTGGATCTGAGCACATACACATTCACCTTCCTGCTACTGTGCCTGTGTTGGGAGTGGAAGGTAGGGGTTAACTGAAATCTTGCTTGCTGAAAACATCCAAGAACGGCAGGAAAAAAAGAAAAAATAAATCCATTACATGCAGATTACATAACTGCATGTCAGATGTCATGTAAAGCAAATGGGAAAGTGACTAAGAGTCAGAGCCACATCTGAAGTTGGTGGAAGTTGAAGCAAACAAAATGGATTATGCCTCTCAAATTTACATGACTGCAAAGATTTTTGCAAATGTGACATTATGTTATTCAGGAAATGCTTTGGACATTTTCTTTTAATTTCTGCAGTCAGACACTTTTTTCAGCTAACATGATATTGTAGCCTAAGATGAACCAAACCAAAACAACCTATAGTTGGGCAGTGAGAAAGTTCAAAAATTTGGGTCTGGTATTTTCCTTAGCATTTCTTTGCCTGCAAATACACAAGACAGAATTTTTTGGCGGTTTGTATATATCTGCTAAGGACTGATCTTCCTCACAGGAGAACCTGGGCTTGTGCAGGACCAGTCACACAGCAGTACTGTTATCTCCAGAACATATTATTTAGGAAAATCTTTTCATTTATAGAGTGGTGATTCTATGAGTATGTTGATATACTCTGATTCTGCTGAGTATTCATGTATTTTTGCGTAGTGTGTTTGCATATTGTGACTATTAATGCTTAGCTCATCTGACACAACAGGAAGAGTTAGTTGCATGATCTCTTCACGAGAAGTTGTTAACATCTGCCAATCAGGAAACTTAAGGAAGCTCAAAAGCAACAAGGGAAATGATAAACTGAGCAGCTTCCTAACTTGCAGCACTTGTTGCTTAATGCTGTCCTGCAGTAAAACAAAGCTAACTGGCAGAGAAAAACACATACAGATTTCTGCATATGACTACAAGTGCACGTTAAAGAGTCCTTGTTGCTGTGATCCAAAATCAAACAAGATAAAAGAGGAGAGTTTTTCAAGAGGAGGTATGTCTCTCTATGTTGTGTGTTGATTTTTTTTGCAGGATGCAAATATTTGCCAGGAATTAAGTTAGATACAGTCATACTTGCATATGTACAAAATATGGATTAGTGTCCTTTGAATTTAAGGAATTCCTGAGAAAGTTTTGAGGATTCTTTTGCCTATTTGATTAAAAGTAGTAATGTGTATATGCAAAATTTCTAAAGATTTCTGCAAGATCCAAGGAAGATTATGAAATATCTATGATGTCTATTGCACTATTTTGACATTTTTAATCTGACATCTATTTTTCAAAAATCATGGGATGGTTGAGGCTGGAAGGCACTTCTGGAAATTTTCCTATCCCAAGCCTTGCTTAGATCAGGGTCAGCTACAGCAGGTTTCTCAGGGCTTTGTCCAGTCAACACTGAAGACTTCAAAGCTTTCCTGGAAAACTTGTTCAAGTAGTTGACTACCTCACAGTAAAAGGTGTGTTCTTGTGTTTAAATTAAATTTACATTATTTCAGTTTTTGCCCTTTGCTTCTTGTCCAGTCACTGTCACCACTGGCTCTTTCTCATTCCCCACAGTTGGGTATTTGCACACCAGGATAACATCCCACTGAGCCCTCATCTCTGTGGGATCAGCAATCCCAGATTTCTCAGCCTCTTCTCATATGTCAGAGCCCTTAATCATCTTTGCTGGACTCCCTCCACTAGCTCCACATCTTTCTTTTTCTGGGGATCCCAGAACAAGACCCAGCACTCAGGAACACCTCCCTTGACCCACTGGCAGCACTCCTGCCTCATGCCTTTGATCTGTTCTGCAAGGGCTCAGTGTTGGCTCGTGGTCAGCCTGTGCTGTCTCTGCAGAATTGCTTTCCAGGTGGATCTCAGCCTCAGCCAGGACAGGTGCCAGTCCCCAAGCACAGGACTCAGCACCTTCCTGTGCTGAATTCCAAAAGATTCCTGTAATCTCATTTCTCCAGCTTCCCCAGCTCCCTCTGAAGCAAAATGGTCACATACCACCCACTCCTCCCAGTTTTGTATCCTCTACAGGAGTCAGAATACTGATCTAAAAACTGAAATAATTGTATTTAGGCAGCAATTTGATAGTAACATTTCATTGCTTGGTATGCATTGTAAAGTTCCTCTTTCTATTTTAGTGCTTCCAGGAAGGCTTAGCTAATGTATCAGTTTATCCTCACATTACCCTATGAGTAAAATACAAAATTTTATTTCTGAAAGTGTGTCATAGGCAGGAGTAATTTTTCCAGAGACCCTGAAGCAAATAAGTCACTGGTCTCAGGTGACATTTTCTGGTACCATTCTGCACTCACAGCCTAAGAGCAAGGACAATAGAGGATAAGAATTGGTAATGCTTAAGTCAGTATTTAGTGCATGCTTTCTGTAGAAACCACTACAGACTACCTGACTGTATTTTACTTCTGACATATTGATAAGGTGGATAAAATTGGCTTATGAACTGTCCTGGACCAATCTAGGGAGTAAAATAAGAGTTGAGGGATGTGGAAATCAGGTGCTTGAGTGCCCCTGGGGCTCTGTCATATGTAGCAGGTAGAGGAACACTTCTGAGGCTGGTCTGGGGAGATAGAGGAAAGAGCAAGGCAGAAAAAAATAATCCAGTTTGGGCACTTTCATCCTAATAGATTGCATTTTACCTCCTATTTTGGTGAAATATGAGGAAATACTGCTTACAGCAGAATATGTATGGTTCTTCTGTTCTGATCCTTCAAATGATACTCACAATCATTTTGACATAAATGTTCCTTCTGGCACCTTCAATACCCAGGTGTCTTCAGAACAGAGAGAGCTTTGCCACACCTGTCTGCAGAAAACCAGTCTGGGAGAGGGTGGAGGTCCTGGAGGCAGAAAATTCCTAAAAATACGATGCTGGATCCACTGGTTTGGCCATGTGCAGAAGGTTTGGATTGCTCAGCTAAATGTCTTAGGGCTCATCACAGCTCCTCTATCACTCATCCTGCCTGCAGGGAAAGAAAAACAGAGGGCATGGCTATGTGTTGGGGTTCAGCTGGAATGGTCATTTCTTATGAGGAAGGTGAATGCTTACAGGCCCTGCTATTCCCACTGCATGCCCAATGAAATGCCCAGAGGGGGGAGACAATGATGCCAGCAAACACTTCTCTAAGCACACAGGGCTGAGGATGATTCCTGTGGCATTGTCCCAGATGAGCATTTCCATGAGAAGCCATGAAGGGTACTTGCATTATGGGGCTGCAGTCACATGTAGGAAACCTGAGGGAGATTTTTAAAGCACGGGAGCAACCAGAACAGAGAGAGAGAGATCTCAAGAAAAATGAAATTAAAATAAAGGTGAGCAGACAATTGCCAAAGAATAGGAAAACAAATGCCTAGAAAAGGAACATAAGATGAGGAAAGGAAGGGGAAAATATTGAGTGAATGAGCAGAAGGGCCAAAATGGGTAAAAATATGATTAAGAGTCTGACTAGAAGGACAACAGGTCTCAAGGTTCTCATGTGCATTACTGGGGAGTTCCCTGAGAGCATGGGAAAGTGGAAATAACTATTGAGACCAATATCTCACAGAGCATTTCATATCTCACAGAGCCAGTTCTCCATACTGTTTGTACTTCAGATTCTTCTGTATCACTTCCCAGCAGCCTTGGCCACATCCTTACTGTAGAATGATGATTTACAAATATGGATGCTGTGAGAGATAAGCAGGTTAAGTGAAGAGTCTGTCTCTATTGCAACCCCAGCACGGTGTCCTGGCCCAGCTGGAATCCTGGGGATCATAATAGGTATGTCACATCAAGCCAGTTTCCAGGAAATGTGACATGCCTTATGAAATTATCAAACTACAGAATGATTTGCTTGGAACATCAGGGTGGGTTTTTGCTTTCACCACAAGTGGAGTCAGTTTGAAATCAGCGTTCTGAAGTGACCATAAAATTAATTTAGAAGGGTTGACTAGCAATAAAATATTAGCACGTTTCTCTTTTTCCGGAGTTTGTGAGAATTTAATTCAGTTTCAGATTTTTGCTTAGTGCTACATGCTAACAAGGCAATGCTAAAGCAAACAAAAATTTAATCAGAGTTGCTTCTTCATATAGAAAAAAAAAAAAAAAAAAAAAAAAAAAGCAGGGAATAGAGACATTTTTTTCCAAAGAGTTTTAACCTCCTTGGAGAAAAAGACAATTTTACATAAGATGAGAAATATTTGACAAGGGCTGATGCCAGTGTTTGACTAGTTTTGCTCAGTCCTCCATACCACATGACTGAACCTGCCCTTTGCAGGTACTCACACTTCCCTAGTAATTTAAATTGCCTACAGTGATCTGCCAGTGTCCTTGGCTTCTGACACTGAAGCAAGCAAAACTTTGAAGTAGACTGTTCTGTATGTATGGAAACCTCTAACAGTGGGAGTTATGTAGTTTGAAAAGTGGAGACCCAGTTGTGTTAGCAAACAGGAAAAAATACTGTGGTGCCCTGACTATGACTGGCCACCAGCTGCCCACCAAGCTTCTACCTCACTCCCCCTCTTCCTTATTTTCTACTTCCCCTCAGCAGAAAATATCCAGCCACTCCCTGGGACAGGGGGCTGCAGTACACATAGCAGTTGCTTTGGAAGTCAAATGTCTGGACAAGAAATGCCTCTCCCCACCCCAATCCTTCCTTCCCCTGGGTTTTATTGCTGAACATGACACCATATGATGTGGGATGTCCCCATCAGTGGTGGTCAGCTGTCCTGGCCATGCTCCTAAGCCTCTGCAGGGTTGGTGGGATGGGGTGGGAGAGACAGCCCCAGTGCTGTGCCAGCTCTGCTCAGCAACAGCCAAAACAGTGGTGTGTGACCAACACCATTCTAGCTGCTGATAGAAAGCACAGCACTGTGATGTTCACAGGCTGTATATGATGGTATACGTGGGAAAATGTAATTGTAAACCATGGTCTCTGAGTGTATTTATCATCATGAGAGTCTGCAGCCTCATTATCTCAAACCACTTTGCTATAGGCAGTATCATGGTTATTCATTTCTTTCAAAGAAGAGGTGCCTGCCAGACATCCTGAAACACACCCTCTGCTTGGCTTTTCTAAAGAATATTTTTAAAAATTTAAGTTTTGCAAAACAAAAATACATGTCAACATGATTTTCCTTTCCTTTTTTTTTTTCCTTATCTTTTCCTTTTTCTTTCTGAAGGTTCCACTATCTCTTTCCAGAGAAGGAAATATGTTTGATACTCTTGGACTCATTTGTATGATTTGGTGGTATTTGATGCTATTTCATCCCTTGCATGCTGATTTCCAGTGTATGGAGTGTAAGTATCTTTTTGCAGATATAATCTGAGAAACAAGGTTGAATTCTTCATTTATCAGAGATACTTGCAATGAAGCTGGAAATTGCTGTTTAAGCCTGACAGACACTACCCTCTGCATTCAACAAAAGCAATAGCATATCCTTACTGAATTTATGCTGCAATCCTTTCAGCAGGTGCACAGGAATCACCAATTACAAATGTGAGTGTGGACTGGAGACAAATGGAGCTGTCCTGGGAGAGCAGCAGGAATTTCTCTGAGTACAAATGTACCATTGTGGACAGCGACATGGAACGTATACCCATAGAGGTAAATCTGCTCTTCATTGGGACAAATAATTGTAAATTTTATCAATTTCACTTACTTTGAAAAAAAATGAATGTCGCAGATAACATCTGACATGTTTTCCTGATCTCTTGGGGGCTGTGGAAAGCCATCAGCAATGCCAGGGCACATTTACTGTGAGATAAGCACCCAATGCAAACTAAAGAGTTGAAATTCTGACACCAAAGTAGAAAGAAAGTGATAGCCTGAACTGCAGCTATGTTGAATCACGAGTAGGGATGTAGCTGCTGCAAAAAGGGGCTGTGAGATTAAGTGAGATTTAGTGATATTTCTAGAGACTTTAAAGAGACAGAGCAGGAGGACCCCCCCCAAAAAAAAAAAAAAAAAATCCCAGAAACACTGCCATGGATTATGGTTATCTGAAGATCTTCACTTGTTTCCTAGTAAAGTGGATCATGCCTGTAGCACAGGTTATGTTACAAACCCACATTATCCAAAGAGAAAAATAGGAAGCTCAATAGAGATAGAGATGGCTTATTCAGCCTAGCAAAATAGGAAATACATCACATCTTTATTAAAGATTATATATATAACACCATAGATGCTTTTTAACCCCTGGATAGGTCAGATGAGGACTTTTATTTGCTTAATCCTTTGTTTAAATTGCTTTGTGGCTCCCCATTGTAACAGTCATCTTCTGTTATGCCACTGAGATACTATTAGTCTCCTAAAATAGTTGCACACTAGTGTAGTATCCAACTCCTGAGCTGCAAAGCTTTTTGTGCAGTTATGTTTTTCACCCCTCAGTTCCATTCTATATCACCCTTGAGTGCTAAAGGAGAGAGATAGCCCTTGAGCCAAAAACATACATATACATGGAATTGTATTCCTGAGTTGCACTTCCATAGCCAGACTCATCTAACATCAGAAGAGGAAAAGCAGAGCAGTAAAATATCAGCATGTTCTCTTTTCAGGCATATACTCCACTATGCAGCTTTCGAGAGGAGCTACAAAAGCCTCTGCACAAAGGAGTATTCTTCAACATTGAAGTGCCAAACACAAACATCTCAAAACAATGCAGCTTTCTCCCTGGAGGTAATGTATATCGCCAGGCTAAGGTTTTATCCATTTGCAATCTTTCGAAGTTAAACATTGCCTTAGAAAACAATTACACAGTAATAACTGCTATATTTTCTATTAAAAAACTTTATTTTCGGATCTGTTAATATTATTTGTTCTGTAATAAATGTGTCCATCGCTCAGCAAGAAATGTATTGCTACAACTGTGTCCATAATTGCATTGTTCTCTTTTATACTAAGGCTCCAAAATGACAATAAACTACAGTGGATTAAGGGTGGATTCAATAACTCTTTTGGATGTTACAGATTAAGATGTTAGCACTTATTTATTTGAAAGCTTTTCTGCCAGGCTGTTGGTGAGTTTGTTTTGACCCATTTTCTGCCTCCTCCTCAGTTCAGATTCTCCATTAAAATTCTCCATCCACCAGCGCTGCAGCAGCTGTGTGTAACTGTGTATTTCAGACATGGCAGAGGTGATGGATGAGCAGCTTTCTCATGTCTGGGCAGAGAAAATGCTCACTGCTCTTCTTTTCTTGTACACTTGACAGCAGAAACACTATGGTGACACTCAAATACAAACCAGGATACACGAAACTTTGGTGTTCCCCCCTCAGCTGGCCCTACCTTTCAAGTGTGCAGCTTCCCCAGAGGATTCCCTTGCTCTTCCATAAGGTTGCCCTCTTTCTTGGGCACTGGAGAGGACTGGAGTCAGTGGTTGAAAGAGAAGAGAGCAGAGCATGCCTGCACAGCCCAGCCGTGAGGGACCTTCAAAAGAAACGAGGTTCTTGTTTCAATGTGCTCCAGAAATGCAAAAGAACAAGTCACTGTCACCCACATGAATGTGGAAAGATCTAAGGAGGAGCCTGCTTGACTGAACAGCAGGAAAAAGTCCAACCTTAATTTTAAAAGTCTCAGTTTTTTTAATCCTCTGTGTAAACATGTCAGGAGTGGATTGCTGGGTGTTAATTGCAAAAGGACCAATACTTCTGTCTGTAGCAGCATGGATGGTATTAAAAGGCAATGTGCCATCCTCATGTGGAATGCTCCACTTGCTGACAGGTTTAACAGTTCAGAGGCAGTTAAAGTGGAGTGAGAGTAGAGTTTTTTCTCAGTTGTCATTCCTAACCCAAGCAATAACTAGCTGGAATCTAACATACCCAAGTGTGTGCCATCATCCTCCAGCTTGGAGGAATCACATGATTTTTCCTCATCATGGATATTCCTGTGTTTGCAGGCATGAATGGGTCAGCCATTGAAAACTTTTCCTGTGTGATTTATAACATCTTCCTCATGAACTGCACGTGGCAGGCAGGAAGGGATGCTCCAGCAGACACACAGTATTTTCTCTACTGGCGGGAGTCAAGGTAAGTCTGTTTGGTCCAGAGAATTCTGAATTCTCATTCAGCACATCACAGTGCCCATGTTTAACTAAAATACTTTGCTGTATACAGAGATGAAGAAGAGATGGAATGTGAGCTTTACATTAAAGATGAAAATTTCAGAAATACGGGATGTATCTTCCAAAATGTGAGCATAGGGAGTGAAGAAGCTTACTTCCTGGTGAATGGGTCTAGCAAAGACTCCCTGATCCAGTTCTATGATGAGTACATTGACCTGTATAAAATTGGTAAGCAATTGAACATTTTATTTTATTACTGTTTTATAAAATCAGGAAGTGGGGAATTTTTCTCTGAAAAGCAGATTAAAACAAAGTCTGTAGCTGTTGTAGGACCCTTCACTGCAGGGCAGACTGCTTCCAACAGCTGATAGAATATAGCTCCAAAACTTGCCTAAACCCAACAAAGGCAGAGGAGCCTGAAAAACTGCTGAGAGAAGAGGTGTGGACATAGTCATTGATCTCAATTAATGAAACACAATGGTTAGGTTTTCAATGCCACCTTTCTTAAGGGCTTATTTTACCATACTTTAATCTCTCTGAGAGCCATGAGAGCTACATGTCCTAAAACCAGAGTGAGGGCTCAGCTTCCACATTAGGACTGTGCAAGTAAAATATGTGGGTACTTCTGTGAGCTAGGAGATCAAGCTCCAAGAGAAATCAGGTCACACTGCCTATATTATAGGCACTGCAGTTCACATGCCTTGAAAGCATCATGAAAGCACCACACATCTAAAACCTTCTTTCCTTTTTCCTGTGGAAACTTGCATTGTCAATGTGTGGAAAACAGATGTAGAAGAAAATGGCATCCTGCTAATTGCACTACTGAATTACACAAAACCTTTCCTACCTTTTCTTTACACAAACTTCTTTGACTTCAGATGTCCAAAACCTGAGTGATATAGTCTCAAATTTTGGTAAGGGATTTTACTGCTCTTTGCCAGATAAGCTCAGTTAGCACCAGCAGCACACAGTTGCACATTAGCTGCTTCACCTTCACATGCATTTTGCTGTGAAGGCATGAGTTGCAGCTGTTTACTGAATGTCTATATTAATTATTCAATTTTTCCCAGAAATACTCACTGCTCCATTAAATGTCACTGCTGATTGTCCCAGAGGTTCAGCAGATTGCATAATTACGTGGCATCCACCCCTTACAAGTCAACAGGAAGACCCAGGGTGTTTTCGGTATGAAATTAGCATACAAAATAAGGTAAAAACAGTTTCTTGGTTTGCCTTTGGTACTGTACTTGTGCTATGCATATCTATAATGGGTAAATTTCTGACTTCTTTATTTGTTAATTTTTCTCTCATAACCTATTGGTACAAGAAGTAATTGCAGTACATGCAGCTTTCCAGCTGGTTGGTATAATTTGACAGTAAGATTTTGTGTGAAATACTGACAAAGTTTTACATATAGATCACAACACAGCAATATTGTCAAAACATTTATTTGAAAACAATACATGTTAACTCTTGTTTCCTGTGCCACATTCAGAATTGGTGGGGTTCAGTGCAGATTTCTACATTCGGGTAGGAAATGAATCTCCTAGACTGACACCTTATTGTAGGTGTCTGCCCAGGAGCACAAATATCTAAGGGTCAGTGCACATTAGAGCTCCCTGCTGTGCAGCAGTAGGTGCCTCACAGCCCTTGAGGTGCTGCAGGTACCAGAAGCACTGACATGGAGATGGCAGATAGAACCCACGCCTTCCAGGAGGGCCAACAGAGGTAAGGCAGCTAAAGCAGCACTACATATCTAGAGTTTAAGCAACTCAAAATTTACACCCTGCTCATTCCCAGCACAGGCTGACAACTTCCATCATGTCCTAAGCTGAAAGCACTCAGCTGACAATGAGTGATGGGGAAATGCCAGTCTGCTTTTCAGTGCAAGACACACTGTGGGTGTGTTTTCTGTAACAAGACATTCCTTCCCGTGCACCTTTCTGACTTTTCCACAATGCTGGCTATCCTGATATTACACACGATAGATGTTTCCAGGGCTCCAGCTTTTCAGTGCTCTCTGAGATCATTGCTAAAAGTCTCTGTTGAATTTATTCACTCATTTTCAAACCTATTCTTTCCTTCAAAATTTTCGCGTTCTTTGATCCAAGTCAATGTTTGACTTCAGTTAATTAAATTTTGTTGCATAGGATGTGTAAGTAGCTCTTCACAGAAAGCCCCTGGGCATGGATAAGTCTAACAGAGACTGACTGGAAGGAGGGCAAATTTGCTATCAATTTTCTGCCCCAGGTTATGAAACTATTGTGAAATCACAGCTTCCAGATCTGCCATGTTTGTAGGATGATGTGATTGCTTGTGTAATTTGGATATGGATGAGAACTCATATATATAATGCAATACCCTTAGTGGCAAATACAGCTTCTCACATCTACTGCTAAATAAGACAAAACTGAATAAAATGCTGTTATTCTGAGACTACTGGAGAATAATATCTGTCTGATTTTTCAGTTTAAAATAACTTACTATGTTCAAAACCAAGAAAGTGAGAACAAAATAGAGAAATATTTGATTGATAAGAAAATAATAAAAATGAAGATTTATCTTTGTTTTGCAGGATAAGCCCAAAGAAGAGAAAAAGCTTCTTCATGTGAGTATTCTTGTCACATACAAATTTGTGCTTTTGCCTAGTTAAGCATATAAATATCATTGCAGAAAATGCACTTCTAGAACTACAGGTTTTGTAGCAGTGTAACAGTAAGAACTCAGAAAAATATGTTGCTGTGATATCTTTAAGCATAAACTTAATACATCCCTTTTGGATGGGGTATGCAAAGTTCTCCATGCGTTTCACAAAACTTCATACATTCCCTCTACTGCACAAATAGATTTTGTTCGTGACAGATGTGACGTTTTGCTTCCTAAAAATCTGAAACATTGTTTCTCATTGGAATAATACTACTGATAGCTCAGGACAGCTAGGTAAAGGAAGTTCAAAAATCTTCAAAACTTGGGGAATTTAATAAATACTGTCAGTCTTCCCTCTAACAATTAGCAGTCTTCTAAGCCTTGGAAGGGTTTGACAGATTCCAGACTTTGTATAATGTACATTATATATCTGTTATTGCATTATCTCAAGAATGTTAAACCTTTTTAGCAATGACAGACACCATCCATGCCTGTTTAATCCCCATGTAGGTTGTAAGGAGAGCTTACAGGGTAATTATCAAATTTCTGCTTTGTTTCTTTCAGATTTCTTTAGATTTTTCTTCAGAATTCTTCAGATTTTTCTTCCTTGTCCACAAACATGGACACGCATACACACAAAAAAAGTGTCCATAAAGCATAATAAAAGAAGTCAAAGACAAAATAAACTTTAAAAAAAAAAAAAAAAAGAACCTTCAAAAACCAGAGAGTTTTGCTGGCAAGATAGTACATATCTAAAAAAAAAATCATACAAATATTTTTTTTTTATAGAAACAGTACTAGGAAGTTTACTCACAAACTTTAATATTTGCCTATGATGTGAAAGGTAGAGTCTGATCATTTTCCTTTTAGGTAAGTAATGAAAGATATGAATTCCAAGATTACAATGAGAAAAAAAGATACACTCTGAAAATCAGAGCACGTGGAAACAATTGTCTTTTGAGCTCAAACTGGGGGGAATGGAGTGAACCCATTGAGTTTGGTAAGACCATGACTTTTATTTTTTTTTTTTTTTTGTTAGCATTACCTTGTCTGCTTGCCTTTCTTCCTCACGGTCACAGAAATGAATAATTCTTAATTTTTACCCAATTACATGGGAGGAACTGGATTTTATTGGTGTGGAGGAGTAGCTCCAATACTCTGGCAACAGAGCCTTTGATTAGCTGGGATTGTGAAGGCAGCAGTTACTCAGATGCCAGGACTACAGAAACAGACTGAGACAGACTCACTCTTGTCTTTGGTCTGCTGTGATGAGGCTGCCTCTCAGTTCTCTTAAGTTTTTACCATGAGTATCATCCCCTTCCTTCTGCATCTTTCTTTTCACATTTCCCACTAATTTTGCTATATTAATTGTTCTGCAACAGCTTATTCTTCTTTTCCCGGATTTTTAAAAAAAATTCTCTGAATTTTAATTTTTTAAATTTTAAATATTTGAAAAGGTTTAAAATGTATCAAGACCATTTGCATTTTTGAGTAAAATTCTATAATGAAGTTGAGTTGAAGTCCTTTAGGATATTCAAAAAAATGTAGTGAATTCACATTCATTTTATCATATAGGCACAAAGGTAACTTTCTACCATGCTAAAATATTTCTCTTGGCTGTTTCAGGTGAAGGGAAAGACTATTTTATTTTTGTGATTTTATTTCTGATTGCACTTGGAACAATCTCGATTACAATTCTCCTGTATTGTCTTTTCAAAAGGTAAATCAACCTCTTTACAGTAGACACTACTGACAGCGTATTATCTATATGAAACACATTCCTTCAGCCTCCTACTTTCCTACCTGCAAATTTAAATAATCTGATTATTAGTGTCATGAAGAATTACCACCAGGATTGGTGTGGATGTCCCTTTGGCATGCAAAATCACTAAGTGGAAAAGTGTTGAAGTTATTAAGTGATTGATTCTACCATACCCTACAAAAAATTTCTTCTTACTTTTAAGCATTTAACATCCAGGTTGCTTTGAAGCCATTGGCTGTATACAGTACAGACAAGAGGGAATCCAGATTAATGTATTGTTATTTGATAAAATTTCTCACTCAGAGGTGAAAATTATGTCACATGATTTACTCAAAGTAATTTATTAATAACATATTTACTGTGATTCTAATCACAGAATAAATTCTAATAACCCAAATGCTAAGTGTAAATGTAATAATAGTTACCCATCAGTTATTTCACTGAAAATATTTTATTTCTCATTTAATTTGTAGAGCAACAGATATTCAATCTTGAAAGTAAAAAAATGTCCTTAAGTTACAAGACAAAATGTTTAAGTTATATTAGCAGGATTTTCAATTTCTCCACATTCCCCTTTTCTACCCTTTCTACCTTTTCTAAAGGTGCTGCAGTTTCAAGAAGCTATTTCCTCCCATACCACAACCAAGAGATAAATTCAAGGCATTAACTGATGAAGATATCCAGGTATGACTTCTTCTCAATTCAGTCAAATCGGTTAAATACAAATCACAACAGGCCAAAGACTAGACTTATAAAAGTAAGAGTTAATATTTGGTCTGAAACAGATTTTGTCATGCAAGCTATGCTGCTTTGAAACCTGAAATGCTCTATGCCAACACTAAAACAAAAGATTGTCCTGGAGGTATTTGCAGACATATTTTAAGACCAGAGTTTTCACTTTTTCACCCATAATTTTTCTGTATACCAGCTTTTTTTGTAAGGTTGCTGTTCATACTTTAAAAATAACCTGAGGATGCATTTTCCATTAGCATTTTCAAACATCAATGGTCATAATATAATGTGAACATATATTTCATAAGCCTGACCTACAGCCATGTAAAAATCCTGGCATACTCAGTGCAAATCAATAGGGTTGGAAAGACTTAAGTTAAACTAACCTTCCCCTTCTTCAACACAGGGTTAGCAATTTCAGTGTTTGTGCAAATTGTATAAATATACTGTAGCATCCCTGTGCAGCCTATTCTGTGTGTTTATTTAGAGTTCCTTTAGAAAAGCCTTTTTAATAGCTTGGTTTAATGTACTTAGAATCCATTATTTTTTAAAATCCATTACTCTTATTCCTTTCCTGTTTACACTATCTCACACACCTGCACACTGTCAACAGCAAGCAACTCTTCTGTCTTTCTGCCCACACCATGACCACCAGGCCTCAAACCATTCATGCTCCTCAAATCCATCCATTTGACCAGTGGTTTGTATGCTGGCTCCATAGTGAGAGGGTAGGGCAATATCAATGAGGATTACAAAAGTGACACATAAATTTTCCTTTGATCGTTTACAAAGAATTCCCAAATCTGTGACTACTAAAACTCTCTACTTTTGGCAATTAGATACCAAAATTATTTATCAGAGCTTGTTGCCCTGATTAATTTATCTTTGGTCCTAGCCCCTTTGGCTTTCATAGAGAGCAGGTAGGATGTGACTTAGGTTTCCTCATACACCTTAAGTCATAAACACCTGGTATGTCACTACCTACTGGGCTGCAGAGCAGCAGCAGTCCACAGTCCATCACATTAAATAATAATTTCTAGGAAAACAACAAGCAGTTTTTGGAAAACTGCACGCTGATTGCTTGCTTTTCCTAAACTTGAGTGGCTTCCAAATTTTTGTGTGTAGTACCAAACACAGCGTAACCACTCCACTGCAACCCAGAGGCTTTTTTGGGTGAGGTCTGTACGCTGTGGCACAGACAATTCCATGCAGGGAGCAATGCAGCAGCAGCTTCCAGGGTTAAGTGAAGCCCTCATGTTGTTACCTCACACTTGCCAACCAGCACTGTGAAGATAATTCTCATGATTCTGACATGTTTGATCTACTCTTGAAACCTAATTTTATTTTACCTCTTCTCTCCAAACTCAGTACTTTTGACACTGATTCAATGTTGTAATCCTTCAAAGTTATTAAAACAATAACAAAGTACAAAAAGTACATTTCCAAAAGCTCTCCTCCACTGAAGACCAAACAATCTCCCTGACATTTAGAGCTAATGGATTTGTTAGCTGTTTTGAAACCTGCAATATCCTTTGGTAATCACACCTTTTTAAAGCTTACATCACCTCATTTTGCCTCTATTTACTCAGCAACCTTTCACATTTTCTCATCCTTTTCTCCTATTTCACAACACTTTCCCTAGATTGCTGGAAAAGCTCATGATTTAAAAAATTAACTTTCTGCACTGCATTCTTAAAACACCCATGTTAAAGAACTCCCCATTTTATTTAAGATCCTACCAACCAAATAATTTAGTGCATCAGACAACTTGCACTCCTCTATTCCATTTTATTTTGCTTATCTTACTACAGATCAATGACTTTCATTCTCCCCCCATATGCTCTTCTCACCAATACTGAGTTTTATCACTCTTGCCTGGAGTTAAATATATCCCAACAACTTGCAAGACACACTCTCTGTGTTTTTCTTGGAGAACAGTAAAGCAGCCCAAAACACCATGACCACAAAGCCCTGCAGTGCTTTACCCATGCTTCAGCTTTCCTAGAGAAAAAAAAGTCCCCTCAGTATGACAGAAAGCTTGCTTTTTTATCCCACTTCACCAGTACTATCCTTTTATTTTTTTTTTAATCTAATGCTTATATATGAAAAATTTAGGCAATACTGACTAAATTCTTTCTATTTTCTTAGATTAGGTTGTCCAGTGTCTAAATCAGCATCTGTTCTTCCTCCTGCTGGCAGCTAGTACTGATCAAACATATTGAAACATTCCTTTACTGTCCTTTAAATTGTTTTCTCTTGCCTTGTAATCATTTATTAAGTATTAAAGAACCAAGATGGGACGCCTCTGGTACTGCTGAAACTAATACCAACAGCAACTTGCAGCTTACTGCATGGCACAGAATTTTCTTTCTCTTTAGACAGAATATGTAAATCTACCAACAAAACGTCATGCTGAGGAAATAACTACAATTGAAGAATGACCCAGCTTTCCAAAAAGAAAAATTTCCAAAAAGAAAATTATGGATCCTGCTGACAAGTACTTTAAATCAGCCTGTAAGAAAATACAATCACCTATAAAATTGTCCTCTTAAAACCCACTTAGAATGGAGCAGATGAAAAAAAAGAGAAAAATCAATAAAATTTGTTCTTTTCCCTTTGTTCAAACCCACAATGCCTGGCAACTAAGCTTTTCTGCAAGCACCTAATTTGAAGTGCTTAAACCTTGCTAAGAGGTTCTTCACAATGGCAGACAAGCCCTCTTATCCAGAATAAAGCTGTAACTTCTTGTCATAAATATGGAACTTCTTTCCTTTCATTATAATAATTTCCTGTAGGCTGTCAGGGTTCTTGTATAATGCCACTGTAATTTTACTGTAATTTTTATAGGCCCAGTTACGTTATTGTAATTTCTATATGCCCACAAACCAGCTATTGAGAATGTGTTTAAATTGGATCTTTGATCTTCCAATCAGTAACACCAAACTATCCCAATATAGGCAATTAACCTTATGCAAGACAAAAATGGAAAATAAAATCAGAATTGTAAATTATAACTACTAATATGGTCTGTCAATCAACCATTTCATGAGCTCAGTACTGCTACTGTAAATAGACCTCTGCAACACTGTGATCCTGTGCAGTGTTATGTACTTAATGCACACAAATACCACCTAAAACCTTCAAAAAAATCTAATAGTTGTGAGAAACAAAATTAAATCTAACATTTAAGAGCTAGATCTTAAATGGAAAATTTCCTTACAAATGTAATTTAGTTCCTCCCTTCAAAGGGTGCAAATGTTATTTCCAATGCCTTTTAAAAATAATATAAGCTTTAGATGCCAATATTTTCTTTTACAAACGCAGATGTTTTCCTGTCCATACTTTTCAAAATGAATGAATTTCAGAGTGCTTCAATAAGACAGAACAAATAGGGTTTTTTAAAAGTCTCATTTATTGTTTGCCTCTTACATCCCTAAACTGCATCACATTGGAAATCACTGCTGCATAACTAAGGGAAGCTGTATATTTAAAAAAAAAAATAAAAACCTGAACATCACAAATTAGTTCATAATGAAGGTACAGCATAGGGAAATTGCAGTTCCACTTAAACACCTACACTTGCATTTGTTTCTTTTCCTATTTCTTTTGGTTAAACCTTGTCCTGAAGGGGAGATTGGGTGTGTAAATCCTGTCCCTGTCAGGGGCTGCTGAATTAACTATCATGTTTGGTTTCTTTCCCAAAGCTTGAGCCATATACTCACAGGGAGGTATCCCATCATCTCTACCCTTGCAAGGCACTGATACAAAAAAACCTGATTAATGTGTTTACATAGACAAAATGTCTTTCCCTGCTCCCCAGCAAATTGATTGGCAGGGTCTACACCAAATGATCTGCCTACACCATCAGGAGCTGCCACTTCCACACAGGATGTAAGAACCACTCGCAGTAGGTATACTAAGTTGCCATTAGCCTGTGTACAAAGTAGCTGTGTAATGTCCTTACATTCACATACAGATGTTGAAAGCAGTGCTTGTGCAACAGTGAAAGGAAGAAGGTAAAGTACACTCCAGAGGAAGGTAATTACCAGCTAAAGCCAAGCAGGTAATTTAAATACTTCATCTTGAACAGCAATCTCAAAAGGCACAGAAGAACTCAAGACAGCTCAGTCAGCCTTCACTGAGTCACACAATGACACACTTTTCCTTTCTCAAGATCTAGGGAGTTCTTAAAACATGAAGATTAACACCTTGTTTTCCTCTACTGGCCCTTCTACCATGTCTTTGCAGATTACAGAGTACAAAAGATTATATACATATGAAGAACGGCACATAGGTATTACATTATCTCAAAGAGCAGTTAAGAGAAATTACTCAGTCTGGTCTTCTGACCAGATTGACCCTAAACATCAACCAGTTAATACTGAAGGCTGACCTACTTTGATCTATTATTTTACAGCTACACAGAAGCACACACATCCCTTCCCCCACACCCCTTCAACTTCACCTATTAGGCTGCAACTCATTTCAGATTAGATTCAACCTTCCACAGAGCTCCTGACCTCTGCTACAGCTGAGGCCAAACAGTAACCTGAATGGCACAATCAACGTTCCCAACCAGCAGCAACAACACAATACATAGGTCACTCAGAAGTTGAAGGCATTTACTGGGTTCTTGGGTTTTTGCATGGATGCCATGATGCTTTCCATATCAATTTAACAAAAAAAAAAAAAATTTTTTAGGCTGTTTTACCAAGGGCAAGAATATTACTTTTTGACAGTTCTTGGTACTTTGGGTTTTCCTAGCACTACAATTGAACAGTTCTTTCCCCCACCCATTTTAAATCACAGAAGCATTAAATCAATTTCTAAGAATCATGCAAAAAGCCACTTGCAGCAGCCTATCATACACTATCAGGCACAAAGAATGGGAGTGGTTTCTATTAGTATAATCCATGCTTCCCCACCCCTCCTCCTAAAGATCTCACATTTAATTAATTTTTTAAAAAAAGCTTATTTTGTTACAGAATGCAGTGTAAGGGTATCAGAGGACCCATTATCTGAAACAAGTTTCCAAATACAAGAGGCTTTCCCAAAGATTTATGTAATAATTTCAACACAGACCGAGTAAGTATGTTTATTGTTTTACAGCAGAATGCCCCAATTTAAGAACAAAATTGCTAGATGTTCAGCTGTGCAAAATGGTACATAGTGCTTCAGTACAAGTGGAAAAGAACATGATTTGTTAGCAAATGCTTTCAAATACAATTTTATGGTCCTAGAAGATAGGACTTGAAACTGGAGACTGATCCATAGGCAAATGATGTTTTTCTGCCTATATTGGACCTAACAACTTTGGACCCAGAACCAACACCACTCATTCCTTACTGCTGTAAAGAAAAATTGCCACACTGAATTGCCAGATTCAGTGTCTTCATGCATGTTAGAGAGAAGTGGATCAGTCCTCTATGTCAGTTTCTAGCCCCATCTAGAAGTATCATCTGGCTCCGATAAATAAGACTCACAGGAATTTCTTGAAGGTCAATGGTCCATAATGGTAGTTATTCTACATGATCTGCTCAACTTGATTTCCAATTCTATTTAGGCTGTTTAAATTACTTTCTTGAATTCATCATACAGCACAAGCACGAAAGCACCCCCCATGCCTCTGAGAACATTGGACCATGCACCCTTGAAGAAGGCCTTTCCTCCTTCATCCCTTGCAATCTTCCGCCAGCAGTCAATTGTTCCAGAGTACATGATATCAGCTGCAGGGAAAGAGCAAAGAGTTATTTTTAATTTCTATTTTATCTCAGATAATTTTAAAAACTGCCCTGTTTCACTTAACTGCTTTGTGATGTCTCAAACTACAATTTAAGACTGTAACACAATACTTACTAGAAGTATTCTGTCTTCTAATACCTTTTAAATCTGATAATGCAAACATTTTTTTTTTTTAAATTTCATGTCCCATAATGAAAAGCCCTTAACATAAATCCTGACAATTTGAAGTTAAGCCTTATTGCATTTCCTCATTTGAGTACAATGCAATAAATCAGATTTATGAAACAACAGAAAGTAACTGTGAGGATGGCTATTATTAAAGAAGAACTCCATCTTGCTAATGCTGTTCTAACAGCATTAACAGCTCCGTGGATTTACAGCCTACCTCCTTTGCGTCCTGACTGCATCATCATTCTACGCCGCACCGTATCAAAAGGATAGGAAACCACGCCAGCCACAGCAGTCACTGTCTGGGCAATCATCCAGCTGATAACAATGTGAGTATTCCTGGGATCTGGGAGCATGCCTGCAATGAAACAAAAAAGGCAATTAGCTTTTTACCTTTCAAATCCTCCTCTGGCTCACTGACTGCATGACAGCTATTTTACTAGGTGAATTCATATGAAACATTGTAGACCTTACTCTAAATAAAATTGCAGCAAAACACTTCACAAACTTTAAATATATGGAAGCCGTATCTAGAAGACTTTCTTCTCAGTAATCAAAATACATTACCACTTGAGCACAAGCATTCTTTTTAGACTGGCATTAGAAGACCTAACTATTCACTACACTTTTACTAAAAAAATGTAATTAAACTAAGTCACTGTACATGTGGATAACATTACACCACAAACTAGCATCAATGGCTCATTCGCCCAAACATCAAGCTTAAAAATTACTTTGCAAAAGCACTGCTTAATCCCATTCTGCTAAACACACTTGGACTGGACAAAGTGTGGACTGAACAAAAAAGAAATTATTCTAATTATGTCTGGTCACCAACATACTCCCCTGGCCTTAGGAGCAACTGTCCGAAGTACAAAATCAGTACTTGCAAACAGGCTGCTGCCATCAACTCGTGCACAAGTTTTCCCTTGTATACAGCAGTGCCACAAATGTGGCACTTCACCTATTCAAAATCAAACAGTGCAGTTCTAAACACAGGTTTTTCAGGTCCCCTCTGAAATATTACCTTTTGCTGTATCATAGATCCCAAAGTAGGCAGCTCTATAGATGATGATGCCTTGGACAGAGACATTGAATCCCTGGTACAAGCCACGCACACCATCAGACTTGGTGATTTTGACTAGACAGTCCCCAAGACCAGAGAATTCTCTGTCTGCGCCAGCTTTTCCAACATCAGCAGCCAAACGGGTTCTTGCAAAATCCAAGGGGTAGACAAAGCAGAGGGAAGTGGCTCCAGCTGCACCACCAGATGCCAGGTTACCAGCAAAATACCTCCAGAACTGAGTGTGCTTGTCTACACCTCCCAAAAACACCTGCTTATACTTATCCTTGAAGGCAAAATTAAGAGCTTGAGTTGGGAAGTATCTGATGACATTTGCCAAATTTCCTCTCCAGAAGGACAGCACTCCTTGTTCCTTTGGAATACGCACTACACAATCGATGATACCCTTGTACTGCTTGTCAGCAGCAATCTGTTTGCTCGCATGTTGCACCTGCAAACAAAAATACAAGTATTGATCACTTGCCAGGTTTATGCTGCAGCTGAGCTTAAACCTACATCTACTATAAACTGTTAATCCCCTATGGTCACTGTTGGTATTATTAAAAAAAAGCCTTAAAATTGTTTCCAAGCTTTCTTGGAAATCGAGACTTGCCAAAACAAGAACAGGCAGCTGTGAGCAATTCCTCTACAAATACCTGAAGGGAAAATGTAGCAAGGCAGCGGCCAGCCTCTTCTCCCAGGCAACTAGCAACAGCACAAGAGAACACAGCCTCAAGCTGTGCCAAAGAAGGTTTAGGGCTAACTAGGGGAGGAAATTCTTCAGGCAAAAAGTGATTAGAGGTTGTAATCAACTGCCCAGGGAGGCAGTGAAGCAGCTGTCCCTGGATGCGTCCAAGAGTGGACGTGGCACTTAGCACCACAGACCAGTTTAAATGGTGACATTAGGCTGGGCTTTATGATCTCTCTGAGGTCTTTACCAAGCTAACTGATTCTGTGAGGTACAAGCTCAAGCGTAAGACATACACCACGACAAATACATCGGGCCTACAAAGAGGCGAGAGCCTTTACTGACGGACGGGACTCTCCTGAGAGCCGCGTTGGGCCGACAGAGCTGCAGCCGAGGGGCAGGGGCAGGGTGCGAGGAGGAGCCGCCAGCCCGGGCCGGGCGCGGAGCCCCGCGAAGGTCACTCGAGTCACCTTGGGGCGCGCCGGGTCACGCCGGGCCCCGCGCGCCGCCGGCGCCCCGACCCCGCCCCGCCCGCCGCCCAATCGCGGCCCGCGCGCGCGTCACGTGAAGGCCGCCAAGATGGCGGCGGAGAGCGGCGCCCTCCCCTCCCCGCCGTGCCCTCGGCGCCGGGAGCGGCGGCGGCAGGAAGTGACACCAGCGGCGGCCGCCCCTCTCGGCCCGGCCCGGCCTTCTCTCCGCTCCCCGCCCCGCTCGGCGGAACCGGCTTCGCTTCCCCGCCGCCGCCCACGTGACCTTCCCGCCCGCCGCCGCCGGCTCGCTCGCGCCCTTTGTCCCGCGCTGCCCGCGGCCCCCGCCCGTCCCTCTGTCCTCGCCCGGCGCCGCTGGGGCAGAGACGGGCGCCGCCCGCGCTGCCCGCTCTCGCCCGCGCTGCTGACCTGAAGCAAGAGCTTGACCCGCTCGATGGGGGCCACCGCGGTCTTGCTGATGGCGGCGGCGACGCCGCCCGCCAGAAAGTCCTTGAGGAAGGAGATGGCCTGGTCCGCCATGTTCGCGCCGCGCCGGAGCCGCCGGGAGGGAAACGCTGCTGCCGCTCAAGCCGAAAGGGCGGGAGCGCCCCCGCGCATGGGCTTAATGCCGGGCCGCGCCGGCCACGCCCTCAGCCGCCCCATTGGCCGGCCCGCTCTGGGGGCGGGGCTTGTGGCGAAAGGGCCCCGCCCCTCGCAGTCCGCCCCGCTGCGGCGCCAGTGTCGCAGCGCCGCGTCACCCGGGGCAGCCCGGCCGGGCCCGCCACCGCCCCGCCGCCGCCCCTGCCCGGCCCCTGCCGCCAGCCTGCGGGGCAGCCCGCTGCTCGCACAATTGTCTTCACCACAGTCGCTTTTCCAAGCGCTGCCCACGATCGCTTGCTGCCGCTGCCTGTAGCGCCCGCACCGCCCGGCACGCAGGCTCCGCAGAGGGACCTGGATCGATGGGCGCTAGCTGTTAGGTTCAGCATGAACAAATGCCAAATCCACTTGGGTCACAACAACCCCATGCAGCGCTACGGGCTGGTGGCAGGCGGGCTGGAAAACTGCCCCGGGTATAAAGGGACAGCATCGGAAATGAGCCAGGCTGTGCCCAGGCGGCCAGGAAAGCCAGTGCCATCCCGGCTTTGGATCGGGACCAGGACAGTAATCCTGCACTGGTGAGGCCACTCCTCGAGTACTGTGCCCATTCTGGGCCCTTTAATCCAGGAAGGACACTGAGGTGTTGGAGTGGATCCAGATAAGTGGAATGAAGCTGGTGAAGGGTCTGGAGCACAAATCCTAAGAGGCTGAGGGAGCTGGGGTCGTTCAGCCTGGAAAAAAGGAGGCTCAGGGTAACCTTATCTCCCTCTAGAACCACCTGGAAGGAGGCTGCAGCCAGGTCAGGGTCAGCCACTTCTCCCAGGCAACCAGCAACAGGACCAGAGACACAGTCTGTGCCAGGGGAGGGTTAGCTTGAACATTAGGAGGGGTGGTGAGACATTGGGATGGAGTGTCCAGGTGGAGTCAGCATCCCTTGGTGTGTCTAAGAGTGGATGTGGCACTTGGTGCCATGATCTGCTGGTGGGGTCTTGGGTCAGAGGTTGTACTTGATGCTCTGAGATTTCTTTTCCTACGTGACTGATTCTGTGACTCTGATTCTATGAAGCTGAGTGTGAGCTGGTGGAGCACTGGCTTTGGATCTGTGGATCTGTGGGCACAGGCAGCAATGAGCAGCACAAACAATTGAACTGGGAGGCTTCTTCTGTAGCAACTGCTGGAAGCCAGTCTGGGAGGGAGACACAGCTTTCTGCATGGGGTCCCCAGCAGCTCTCAGGTGGAAGGGAACAGATTTCAGGCACTGTCCAGGCACCAGTCGGTTTTGCTCCATGCCCATCACCCTCTGGGTAATGCTGAGCCATGGCATATGCTTGTTCCCAAGTTCAGTTCCCACCTCCACCTTAGCACTGCCAGTGCCAAGGGTCACATCATGGGGCTTTTCTGTATGTCACTGAACTGATCCAAGACAATGGAATACCAAAGGATTTAGCTGCAGTTTCCTGTGGGACAATAGAGGGACAATAGGATGGGGTGGTTCCAGCTTCTTGTAAGGGCACTCGAAGTTAGATGCTGAAAAACCTCCTCTGCAGGCTGTCAGAGCAAGCACTCTGGCCCTACCAAGACAGGCCTTGTTTCCATCAGTAACTGCTTATCTTAACTATACTGAAATTGATATTTTGAACCTGTCAAACTTCTGTCTGAAATCATACATGTTGTTTCTAAAAGTATTGAAATTGTTCTAGCTGCATGGCATTAGTTCACATCACCCGTTTTCACTTCTAGTATATGTTTCCAACCAAAGTAAATAAGTCCAAACCTTTTTTTTTAAAACAGATGACTGGTGAACCACAAAGTTACAGTAGCTGAGGTGCCAGAAACCACTGCTTACACATGTAAGTCCTTTGTACGATTTCAAAATGAGAGCATGTCTCTCAAGAGGGCATGTTGTGAGAAGAAAATGTGCCAGGCACAGCCTTTGTCTCTCCTCTAGTATAAGATATGTCACTATACTTTTCTTTTTGCACACCAGAAGATCAAAACTAAACTCTTCTAAATCATAATACAGATAGACTGAAGTGACTCATTCTCACAGAGGTTATACACATAGAGGTTACCAGACCATATTTTGAACATAACTTATGAAATGCTGTGGTACATTCATTCAGGTGGAACATTCATACCGTACTTAGTGTGGTATTTTTTCCTTTTAAAAAAGCTCATAACTGAATGTTAATACTCTCAGCACAATGCCTTGTCTGCAAGACTGAGATTTTTTTTTCACCATACAATTTCCTATTGATTTGAAGAGGACTTTAACATTCTAAGACCCTTGAGTATCGTCAGTGTGAAAAATGAAAGTAAAAGGCACATAACTTGTAACAGGAAACTGTTCCATCTGTAGCTGTCATCTTCTGTTCACCTTGGGAGCTCACCTGCATATGACTGGAGAAAATCCTTTGCTCTATCACCATGCTTTTTCTTCTGTTTTTGCACCTTTTTTTTCCTTCTTATCTCCTATTCTGCTACCCACTTTTGTAAGAGCTCACAAATTAAGTAGGGCTAAAAAGGTGTAGGATGATATTCTTGAAACAAACTCAGTGCCCTTACATTTAATCTCAAATTACAATCTGTGGTGGTAAACTGACTGAGTTGTTTCTGTACCTTGTCAGCGGGAAAGAAAATAAGTTATGGGGCGAGGAGAAGTGTTCTAAAAGTTTTATTCTGGGCTTTATATTTTTTTTAATAGTTTCTAGTAATAAAGTTTTTCTTTGTACCTTTTAAAGTTTGGCCCTGTTTTGCCTTCCTCCTAATCCTATCTCACAGCAGGAAATGAGTAAATAACCATAGTGGCTGCACTGATGATTTAGCCAATGCCAAAACCTGCGACATAGAGAAAACTTGTGCTTTTATATAACTGCCTTTTTTTGGATGCCTCTCTCAAAGCAGTCTGTCTTGACTCTCTCAGGAAACTGCTGCTCCAGTTCTTGTTTCCAGTCTTACACCATTGCAGTAGCAGTTTCCAGACTTGATTAGGGCGTGTTTATTTACAGTACAGGGTGTAACATAAAATTATATTAAAATGGACGGTGATGGAGCATTGGAATTATACCAACATTAACCTCCTGGAACAGGCAAAGCAATGTGTGCTGGTCTAAAAACTCTACTATTCTAATTTTCCCAAGTATAAAGAAACAGTGATTTCTCAGCAGCATGAATACTGCTGTTGGGCTGATGACACCATTTGTGTCCTACATGTGTTGTGCAGCCACAGAATCTCCTGGCATCATTCTACTGAAGTCTAAAATAAATGCAATCTTTCCCCCTTTTTAAAAGCAACACCACAAAACTGACATTTCTTGTTACATTTCTTGTTTATGGTATTGATGGGAATTGCAAAACATCAAACACAAGTATAAGACATCCAGACTAATACATTTTTTCTATGTCTTAACACAGAGAATGACGTCTAACAAATTTCCCGTTATTCTGATTTTGACATTTGTGAATCCATGTTGTTCCAGCAAGGCTTGATATTCACAGCCACTTCTCTCCTTTCCCTCTGTCTGCACAAGCATGTTCAAGGACTGCAACAGAGCTGTGCTCCTGTTCTTCTTTTCATCATCCAACACCATTTCAGCCAGCAAAATGGCACAGCCTAATTTAAAAACAAATGCATGCAACAGTTCTAATCCATTATCAGAAAAGAAAATTTCTGCATATAGAGGGTTGCAAACTACAAGACCTTGGATGATTTCCTTTATAATTTATGGATTTTCTCTGCTATTAAGTGACCAATCCACTATTAAATGAATAATCCACTCCTCTCACAAAGCCCAGGAAATTCCCTTTCCCAGTATGGAGTGATCAAACACTCACAAGTCAAGTCATGTCTCTGTTTTCAGGGGAAAAGGGGATGACTTCTGTAGACTTGGCATGAGCACTATAGAAACAGTAAGACAGGAATAGAGTTGTATCTTTTTGGGATATACTGCTGCTTCACATTCATATTGAAATGATGCCAAGCAGAGAGAAGAGTGGATGGCAAGCATTACAGAAGCAGAGAAGTCAATGTTTGTGTTCAATACATTCTGTACGTTATTTCTGTAGGACTCAAATTCTTTGTGGTGGGACTGACCTAAGGATGAAGCAGAACTTAAATGATCTGATTTACAGAGTTGTCTTCTCCATATTCAGGCCTGTGAGGGGAAAGGGAACCCAAGAGAAGGCTACTGATAAAAGCATTGTCATACATACTTGCCTTTTAGCCTTACTAACTCAGATCAAAACAGCAGCAGTTCATAGTGATTTTATTATTAAGTGCAGCATGACATACATATCTTTCTGACTTTTAAGACAATTTCTTCAGAGCCATTCCAACTTGTACAGCTCAGACATTCAATAATCATAAAAAAGTTTTAAAATTTAACCACCCTCATTCTTCATGCCAGGAAAATTTTTCTCAGTTATGCATATTGCTTAGAAAATCTTTTCAGTGTTAGACTATTAAATCCATTCCTTCTACCAGTCAGCAAAAGATATTCAAAGAAACGGAAAACCTCATTTTGTATATTAGTAAAATGAGTTTATAATTCCTCAGATGACTGGGCTGCATCAAGGGATTGCAGAACACTGAGCCTGAAACAGATCTCCAGTCCAGCCTCCTACTCAGAGCAGGGCAGCTCTGCAATCAGCTCAGCTTCTTCAGGGCTGGCTTCACACACAAAAGCCTCCAAGGACAGACATTCCACAACCTCCTTGGAGTGCCCGCTCCAACATTTAATTATCCTGAGAGTGCAAAGCTGTGGCACATAACCACAGACACCATGCCCAAAGTGCTAATGCTTAGTGTTGTGCCTTAATCACAGAGTAGATGAAGGCTGAGTGATAGCCAAACACATTCTATTCAAATTTTACAGTCAGAGACATAGTACTTAGGGGCACAGTTTTAAAGTCTGTGACAGTTACAGGTGTGCCAGTTTTAGGATATGATTGTTTCTAACTCAAACATCTTAGAGCAGCTTAAAGAACAGCATTATGAACTTCATGAATAACCACGAGATGAGACACATTTGATTGCCAGAACAAGTCTCTCTCAACATACAAAACTTTTAAGTTAAGAGCAAGCTTCATGTTAATGTGGAAAAGAAACATTTTAAATTTATTCATTTGACCTTATTTATTTTAAATATTTTTACAGATAGATCAGTCAAAATTCCATTTATAGAACAATGCATAGAAACCTGCTAAGAATTAAAAACCCCAGTGTGGTAAAGTCTGACATTTCCTAGCTTTTGTGCACCTGAAATGCTCTGCAAGCAGCTTGTTTCTCCTTGAGTCTCCTTGAGTGAGTTGAGTCACTGTGGCCTTTTACCCATTGGTCAAGGAGCAAAGTAACTCCTGATTAAGTAACATCCAGGCAGATGCAACTCAACTTTTCTCATTAACCCTCTCTCATTTGCTGAGGTTGGTGAATCAGTATTGGTACAGCCTCTTGCACACTGTTTTATTGGGACTATTGCTGTACAAGTGACATGCAAGAAACTCACAACTGACAGAAAAGAAAGCTTGTTTGAAAGTATAATTCCAGAGAGGCTTCCACCACACTTTAAAAATAAAAAAATAAATATCAATGAAGTATTGGGAAAGAAGTAAACATTAGGAGAGGTAATATTAGTGACAAATTACTTGAAGAGACTGGATACAGCATGCACTTCTCCAATTAAGGACTGAAGCATGAAGAAAGTTTTATTTTAAAGTGTTCATACAAGGTTTTATACATAAATCCTAAAACTCCTCTCAATTAATGAGACAAAAAGCATATATGAACATTCAATCATATTCAGAAAACCCCTGAAGTGATAGTAAACAATATGAACAGCTTTCAGCTGCAGCCTGTGCAGGTACATCCTGTGGCTGGAGGCCAGAGGCTGCTGAAGTTCCTTCCTCTGTGATGTTACAGCTGTTGTAGGAACAAGTTTAATGTTTGTTATGTTTTCATTTCTGCTTGTAGAAAAAGTGCTTGAAAAGACTATATATGGGATGTCTTTCAGTAAAGTCCCACACAGCAGTGAAAAAGAGGACTAACATCCCCAAATTCAGGCAGATGGTAAAATACTAACTTTTAATTTCTGATAAAAATTAGTAGTAATCACTGAATACACTGCAGTGGGAGATTTGTCTTTAATTTTAAGGTCCAAGAAAACAAAGGTATTAATGCAGCTCAGTATAAGCTTGCAGTTTTAACTTGACCTGCTATACACAGCTATGCCAAGCCTAAGCTTAATAGAGTCTTGCAGAAGAGCTGGACATTAAAGTATTTCACATGCAGGAGTTTCAGCCTGTCCCAGACACTTTTTAAAATGTACAGAATTCACTCTGGCAGAAGCTGCACTCCAACTTGTATCCAAGGCCTGTAACAACTATGCTTCAGAGAAAGGGCCACAATGATTCTCAGCTGCCAATACGAGCTGGTTGATGATGGGTATATTGCACAAGGGGTGAAAATTCAGCATCCCAGATTGCTTCTGGCAACTCTACAGTGACAGACTCTTCTTGAAGCACAGAACAGCATCTAATAAGTTCCCTGTGATCTTAATTTGTACATCTGTGAATCCATATTTCTCCAGTAGCTGTTTATATTCTGAGCCACTTCTCTGCTTGCCTTCAGTCATACTGAGGGATTGTAGCACAGCTACAGAAGGGTGAATCTTCTGTTCATCAAGCACAGTTTCTGCCACTAGCAAGGCACTTCCTGCATTTCCAAAACAACCAAAGTGATTCTGTGTAAGTACTTTTAGCTTCAACTTAAGTGTTTTTTTCAGAGCCAGCTACAGAGGTCCCCTCAGACTGATTTTTCAACTGGTCTTCAGAGCAAATCAGTGAAAGGAATTTACTTTCAGTGATCTCTTTGTGGAAGAAACTATTTAAAAAGCAGGGAGACAGAGCACTGCCTCTAGAAGTTCAGATCACTTCCTGCTTATGCTCTTGAACTCAGTCTTTTTTTCATTTGAACCAGACAACTCCTGTAAATATCTGTCATAACCCAAACTTTGCATAAGATTAAGACAGTCACCCAAAATATTCTTTCATAATTTATCATCAGGATTATAGTTTATGGGCTAGGTCTTATTTTACATGTTCTCCTTTGAAACAAACTTCAGACCAACAGCTGCATTAAAGAATCAAATGAACTTAGTGGTCAGGCTTCTGGTCTTCTTTATCTTTAATACTGCCTGAATATGAGTCAGCAGTGTGCCCTGGCAGTCCAAAGGAACAACCAGGTTCTGGGGTGCATCAAGTACAGGATAGTAAATTGCTACACAGGTGATTGTCTCATTCTACTTTGTGCTGGTACAGCCTTGCCATGAGTACCGTGTGCAGTTTTGGGCACCACAATATTAAAAAAAACATATTAGGCTATTAGAGACCATCCAAAGGAGGGCCACAAAGCTGGTGAAGGGTCTCAAGGAGAGCCTTATAAGGGGCAGCTGAAGTCATTTCATTTGTTCAGCCTGGAGGAGATTCAGGGAAGACCTCATTGTGGTCTTAAGCATCCTTACACGGGGTAGTGGAGGTGCAAGTACTGAGCTCTTCAGTCTTGTGACCAGTGGCAGGACTCAAGGAAATAGCATGAAGCTGGGTCAGGGAAGGTTTAGTTTGCATATCAGGAAAAGTCAGTGCTCATTAAAGGTACATTAACATGCATATTTAGGCTCACAAGATGAAAAAAACATACCTGGTCTGCAAACAGCCGATATCTTGCTTAACAGCACATGTATCTTCTCATCAGGCCAGTCATGAAGAACACGAGAAAGGATGTAAAGATCTGCTTCTGGAAGATTATCCTTGAAGAAGTCACCTGTTGGAAAACAGAGTTAGTACATTCCTACAGAAACCACAGAGTACTGCAAGACCAAGGCGCTTCAGCAGAGTACAAAAGCAACAAGAATGAACAGGTACAGGTATGCCCTGATTTGCAGATAAGGAAAGTGCAATTAAAGAGCAGATCATAGGCAAGAATTCAGTAACAAAAAAATAGAGAGCAAATCTAAAGGAAGGAAGGAGACAAAGGTCTTTGTAGTCACCATACTGATCCTGTCTAGAAATGAAATACCTCAGACAAGCACATGCAGCCTCTGCTTCCAGTGGTATTAAAAAAATTACTAATTCATAGCCATATTCTCCAACCATTCTTTTATCCCCACAGTCTTGAAAAATACAATGTCCCCATTTAGCATGGGTGAACCTACATTGCCTGGTATTGAGATATGTTTGAGGTTGTAACAGTAGCAAAAGAGCATGTTCTGTGAACAAGGATAACAGAAATCAGACAAAAGATCATGTGCTACATTTACCTGACACAAATGTCACTGTAGCAGCGTGTTGTCCTGAAGGCTGAAAGGAAGAGGTGTTCGCAATAACTTCTGGAAGGTCAAATACTGTGACCTTGAGATTTGGGTATACTTGTACTAATTCATGAGCCAGAGCTCCGGTGCAACCTATTAAAAGTTTAAAGAAGTCAAATCAGGTATTTTCTCCCAGAATTTGCAGCCATTTTTAAAAACAAGGCTGTATATAACATTAAAATAGAGACATCCAGTCAGAACCAGACAGCTCAACAGTTAACGTGGGCAACAGGACTTCCTGGTTGATACAGAGCAAGGCTTTAAAGCTTGTGGAATGCAGGCATTACAAACCACTGATACATGAAATTTGACAAATACTCTCCAGAATAGTAAAGACTGTGAAGTTTTGGAGTCTCTGCACAAGTTGCAACGGTTGTATCACTACCGGGTTATGAGATGCTGCCCACCTCCCCAGGCACTAAATAAAGTATTCTTCCTTTAGTGGATCTTTCCCTTTGTAGTAACACTTCCTCTGTGCAGCTCCATGCACAGAGTAAAAAAAAAAAAGGAACACTAAAAAGCAGTGTTTCTTCAGGTATATCATTGGTCTTCAACATTTTGGTGGATATCTTAGATATTAATAACTACAATAATACACAAAACAAACCCATTAGAAACTAATAAAAACTTTTGTTTTAGCAGTGCAGTGTTTGAAGTTTGACACCCCAGTAGTGATGGCTCACTACTTTCATCACTTTTGAAAATCTTGGATGTGCCTAAGGAGAGCAACAACGCTCCTGAAAATGGCAGTCCCAGCCCAATGCTGTATCACCTGAGCAATGATCTTCTTTTTTGCCTTGAATTGTGCCACTGATTGAGACACACCTTCACTTATCTTAAACTATTCATATACCATTTAGTTAACTCTGCTTTCAATTAGCTGCACTGTTCTTTTATCCTGACCTTGCAATATCAGAAAAATAACAGTAGATAATATTACTCAGTTCTAGTAAAAAATATACTTATCTTTTAAGTAATAAAACACAGAACTGAAATCAAGCTTTTCCCTTTAATTTGTATACAAGTTCAATTAGAAGCAATACCTCCTAAATCACAAGCAGATTTAAACCGTGAAAGATCAAACGCTGTAGCCACATCTCTTGCTGTCAGGTGAGCAATGCTGTGCATAGCAGCCATAAAACGTTGCTTTACCTCCTGGTTGTGATAATAGTCCTAAAAAGGGGGGAAAGTAGTGTAATTAAAGTTTATTTTCATTAGTTAAACTACGTACAACCAAGGCAGTAGGTGAATGTGAGAATTCTCAAACATCAGAATTCCCAAAATGAAAAGGTCCATTAAAAGTGCCACTGACTATTTGCTCATCCAAATCCTCTGCTGTAGTGATAAGGAGATTTTGCATTCCCTCAAGAATTCTGATCACACAGACATCTTGAAAGGACATATTTAGGAGACTGAAAGAAAAATTCTAGTGCTCCTTCTTGATATCCTGACAAATTGCTTTCATATCACTCAAACATTTACTCTTCCATGATGAGAAAATAACTAGATAATTGGATCATATCATAAATCAGAAATGTTAAAGATGATTCTGCTTTTTTTGATTAGGGAAGAATCAAGCATTCAGTAGCAGAACCGCATGCCTTTACCTTTTCAAGGACACATACACACAAATCTCTTTTACTTTTATACAGATTTCACCAGTTATGGCTGGTTTTGCTACTACCATGAAATGGAAATATCTCCAGGCTATTGTGTGCACAGTGCCATAGGCAGCCCATAGACTCTGCTCAGACATACCATCCTGCACCTATATGGAGCCCAGGTCTAAACTGGACACAAGCACCAGCCAAGCAAAGTTGATAACCCAGATGTTTAAGGATGAGCTCCAGTTTACATACATTAAACTACTTAATTTGTATATAAATTTAGGCATCTACTGTAACAGCTATCCTAAAGCAAAATATCTTAATTCCCTTTAAAGACCCTTTGAATGATTTCCAATGGATCTCCTGTCCTCCAGTTACTTAAGTGCTAACATGAGGCTAGTAGAGCTTTTAAGTCTCCAGAAGTCCTTATTTTGTTCCATGAGGGATGTAGACATCTCCTTCAGAACCTTCATCACCAGCTTGAAGTTGAATACAAATTAAAGACCTCAGGATGTAGTCTGAAGTACAATTTAAGCCAGCAGTGCTGTCAAAGACATTCTCCTGCTCACACTACCAGCTCTCTGCTTACACAGGCACAAATATTTATGCCTCTCAACCTGCTTCACCAGATGGGTAATTGACAAGTTAGGCTAGTTACAATCCTAAATGATTCTCCAGTCTGATCTCATCCACCTGGGCTAGCATTGGGAAAGGAATGCCACAGATTGAAGCAGATGGCAGAAGGATTACAATTTTATCAGTAATAGGTATCAGCCTGAAGCTTATACAAAACTAAAACTTCATAAAGGAGATTAGATCCCTTCTCCACTACATGAACACAAACCAGCTTTGACTACACAGCACAGCCTAAACTGGATGTACATCAATATCAACTGACTGGCATCCAATATGGAAGGAGTACATGTGTAGTAAGGTACTACCTGTGTTATAAAAAATACACAAATGTAAATTAAACAGGCCCAGAGGTTATTCTGAGAGTGTGTCAGTGGGATGAGCAACACTTCCTCTGGACAATTTTTGACATTTTGAATTTCCCACCAAATTCTATGATTGCTTCACTACTTCACAGCCTAAAGTTGAAGGGAACAGAAATCTGAGACTGGTGAGTTGCACTGTGTTTCTACCATTTCTGAGAATGACAAACTTTCTTCAGACAGCTCTGTCTCCATCTGCCTCTAGATCAGTTCTGGGCTCCTCAAGCTAATTTTGATACTAATAAGAGTTTATATTACCTTAAATAGATCATCTGCTTTCTTTCCAAAGGCTCGATGATTCTGCCTGCTCCCTTCTTTGACAGCAGACTCCAAGTTGGTGAAGAGAGGCCAAAGGTGATCATTAGAATGGATAATGTAGCCATGAAGTGAGTATTTACCATCTGAGGTCAAGTAGGTATTTGCTGAGTCTGTATTACTGTAACCTTATGGGAAGAACACAGTTGTAACCTGCTTTGTTTCAGTACTTTGCAGCTGTTATTTAAAATCTGAAGGCTTGTTTCCCTGCATAAATAACTAGTAAATCCTGATCTAATGATCTATTACTAAAAATTTCGCACAAAAATAATTAATTCTGCCAGTCTTGTCATTCTTAAAGGAGCAAGTACTTTAATGTCAAAAAAGAATTTAGATGCTGGAAAATATAGATACATACTGATTTTTAGAATTATTATTATTATTTTAAACCAGATTGCTTCAGTTAGATACCTAATATTCAAGGCACACTATTAGAAGTTCCTCATTCTTGACTGTATATTTTTATTTAGATTATGGTAGCTTGAATTCAGGGAATAAGCATTCTCCATTCCGTTGTGTCTTTAGGTCTTTTTTATTTGTCATATCCAGAGTTAAAAAGACTACTTTTTTTCTTTTCTTCACACCTAATCTTTTCAAATCTTACTATATAAATGATGCACATGGAAACTTGCAATTACACAGTGTGGACTGAAAGTTAATCCTAATACTGATTTCCCCATTTACATACACCTTCAAGGACTGCTCCAGTTAGGAGCACAAAGAGGAGACACATTGCAGAACTCTCCCCTATAAAAAGCCTGATCTTCTGCTGAAGACTGACAGCACTGCTGCAGCAGAAAATGGAATTTGACAATCATTTTAGATAGAAACACAGAATCGCTTCAATGGAAAAGCCTTCTAAGGTTATCAAGTACAGCCTTTAACTTGGGACTGGTAAGTCCACCACTTAACCAGGTTCCCAAGTACCACACCTACACACCTTTTAAATACCTCCAGGAACACTCAGCCATTTCCCTGGGCAGCCTGTTCCAATGCTTGGCAAACCGTTCAGGGAAGAAACTTTTCCTAATATTCAAACTACATCTCCCCTGGCTGTTTCCTCTTATCCTGCTGTTTGTTACTTGTAAGGAGAGACCATCTCCCACCTGGCTACAACATCCTTACACATAGCTGTAGAGAACAATGACGTCTCTTCTGACCTTCAGGTTTAGCACCCCCAGCTCCCTCAGCCACTCCTCATCAGACCTGTGCTCCAGACTCTTCACCAGCTCCATTACCCTTTTCTGGACATGCTGCAGCACCTCTTTCTTGTCATGAGGGGCTCAAAACTGACCACAGGATTCAAGCTGTGGCCTCACCAGTGCTGAGCACAGGGGGCACAGTCACTGCCCTGCTCCTGCTGGCCACACTATTGCTGATACAGGCCAGGATGTCATTGGCCTTCCTGGCCACCTGGGCACACACGGCTCATGTTCAGCTGCTCTTAAACACCACCAGGTCCTTTTCCACTGGGTGGCTTTCCAGCCACTCTTCCCCCAGCCTGTAATGCTGCATGGGGTTGTTGTGACTGAAGTACAGATGACACATCTCAGCCATTACACTGTTTCCTGGGATGGTCCATGCAACCTTTTCTTAGAAATTTGGACAGTATTATGTTCAGAGAGCAAAAACAATCTAAAGTTTCCATACAGGAGACTTGAATGTGTTCATTACATAAAGCTTTCCCCCACATGAAATTATTCCAGCTACTAATAATGAAAGCAAAGGAATAATAATCCATCCCCCTCTGCCCCAAATCCAATTTACCCACAATATCAAGTCAGAACCTGTGACCTTAAAACCATTTCTTCCACTTCTGCCTGTCTTTCAGTACCATATGCAGTTGCAAAGAGGATAAATTAATCACCTTGTGGTGTTTTCTCCAGTAATCCAAGAGAAGCACATGCATCAAGGAGTCTTTCAGTTCCACATACAGAGGTTCCAACATCATTTGCAATATCCACAGCCTTCATTGGACCTTTACCTTTCAGATGATCAAATATCTTCAGCTTAGAGGCTACAAACAGAGCCTGTGTGTAGGTAAGGAATTGTTATTGTGATGTGTTTAAAAAGACTGCAATCAAAAACCAAAATAATTATATTGCTTGCCTTGAATTTTTCTACACAACCACTGTTAAACTACTGCAATGCAATTTAACAAACCTCCTAAAAACTGCTCCCTTTCCTTCTCAGAGAGTTTCAGTATCTTGGCCAAGTAGCAGAACTTTTAACAACGGTGTTTGGGAAAGAAGGGAACTCACAGTATTCTGGAATGCAGCCTACCAATTTTGTATGAAGACCCACTTCTTTATTGAGATATTTAGCACTTCCCCAACTATATGACTGTTTGACCTAATGGAACATTCTTCAGCATATGAACCAATATCAAAAGATCAAATTAAACTGTATATACCCAAAGGATAAGGAACTCAAAACCCTCCACTAAGACAGTGTAATAGCTTCAGTTGCTAAAATACAGGTCTTTATTAAAATTAAGGAAAAGCCCCAAAAGATTAAGAATAAAAATAATAAAACTTCACAGGACAACTGTACTACAGGCACTCCTGCACAGGATATGTAGACATGAAATGGGGACAAGAGAAGTTAGTGCCTGAAGGTGAAGAAAAACTCATGGGCAATGGCTGCCCTAAACTGAAAACTTTAGCTGAACTCTTTTAAAGATATGCTAACCAAACCAGGGAGTGAAGTTAATGAGATCTGGTAATATATACATCTCCATTCAAAACTAATTTGCAATTCTACAGTTTCTGTATTCTGAAGCAGATAAAACAATAAACCCAAGGAACTTATGGAGTGCACAACAGTGGAGGCAAATACAGCAATCACAGAATCCATTTCTTTACAAGCAACTATAATGAAATTTAAATCTAAAGCTAATCGAGGAAAGAAGGGCCTTGACATTCTGCTTAATAAAAGTCAAAGGTAGAAAAAAAAATATTAACTTTGAGAGGTAGGTCTGCTACTGTGTGTCTACATATTCTACCATTTTCACTTCTTTTTACAGTTTCCTTTGTTCTTTGAGTAAGAACATACAGCTGGGATTTATTATAATTCAGGACTTCACAATACTGAGCCAATTATATCTAGTTTACCAGATGGCTTCTGAGACCTGCCCAGTCTTTGGACTGATACCAACTGGAAATTATTAGAACAGGAAAAAGAAGGTGAGAAGATAAGGCAGAAAACTTGGCTGACCTACCTATTCAGTAATTCTCAGCTCCAGAGGAAAAAAAAAAAAAAAAAGAAAAAAAAAGAATGAAAGAAGAAAAACTGTCAAAGATCTAAGTACAGATCAGACTATGTAAATTTGGAACTTCAATAAACTCCAAAGTTTAACGTGCAAGTATTTAACCCTGATCCCTTCCTGTTCTGAAACAGAGTGGTTCAGAGGAAATTAGGCAGCAATATCTTCACCTGCAAGAGATTTTATTCTGCTTTATAAAGTTCTTGAAGTGACACCCAAAAATCAAGATGAAAAAAACTTGAGAGTTTTTGTGGAAATAAATGCTTTTGTGTACTTAAACCTATTCTGCAAATGGACTTCACACTAAAGTAGTGGGAAAGTAAAGCTCTTCCTTTTATTTCCAGCCTCCACTGTTTTTCACTGTACAAAACTATTCAGCATCACATCACTGTAAACAGTATATGTACATGCTGGTGATTCTCCATATTTATTTTTACTCAAATTGAAGAAATGCTTAGCATCATCTCACCCATTCAAACGTGTCACTCCCTATGGATACACAAGAAGTTCACAAATGCAGCAACCTCAAAGCCACTTTATTCCAAACCTCTCAGGACAGCTGTGCATGCCTGCAAGCAGCACACCCACAGAACCACACCACATGATCACACTACAGTCTTTCTTCACAACTGAGCACAACTCTCCACTGTTTCAGCAAGACTATTGTTCACTGTCTGGTGTGCCTCCCTCCATTCACCTCAAAGTTGCTGGATCTTTACTTCCAAGTGTGCATTTCACTACCACTTTAGTACTTTTTTCCAACCTCTTCCTAAAACTCAACTTGATAGAGACCAGTAATCTATTAGAATGATCACTGTTCATTTCTTTTTCTCCTTCTTCACTATTGTCTTTGCTACACTGGAACTATATAGAAAATCTAGGAGAACTGAAAATGTCCAGCTATGCATTTCTGATTACGCCTGGCTGATGATAAACAGAGCATGTGACCTTGTTTGTGAGCTGTTATGAGTATGCCTCCATCAGATACAGCAGGGACATTATCAGTTAAACACATCCAGAACACAGAACAGGTTATTAAAAAAAGAAAAAAACATCCTGGAGAGGAAATAAAAAATTAAGATCTTACACAGAGTTCTAATGCAAAACATTAAAAGCTACAAAGGAAATATATACAATTATTGTCAAAGTTTTAAATCAGGTGAGTTAAGCACATTAAATGTTTTCTTTGAAGAGTATATAATTCTAGTTTGGTTGTGCTCCTCTGACCAGTAAAAAAAAAAAAAAAAAAAAATTAAAATCGGCAACTTCTTTTCCCTCTCAGCTCAAGAGATAAAATTATCCAACATGTAACTGAAATTTCATAGAACACATTAAAACAAATACAAAAAGACAAACCCAGCAATGTTTGCACTGTATCAGAAGTTTTGGTCATCTTGTGACTCTCCAGAACATCAGTGGTCCTTTTTTACTACTTATTAAATACATTTCTCCCCCAGCTGAAGTATTTCACAATGTCTGGCACATACTGGAGTCCAGTGAAACAAATGTATCAGACAACATTGTAATGAGTAGCTTTATTTCTCCCTTACCTTTGAAGCTCTAAAACCATCCATCAGCTCTAAAATTTTGGATGGAAGTTTTGATGCACTCTGTGGCACTCCATTCTGATTTTCCAAAGGTACTGTAAAACCAGGTCTGACAGTAGAACTGTTTTCAGAAGTGTAAACAGCTCCTGAGGAATGCATCCCACTGCTGTCCAACTTACTAGAAACTTTGTGCTCTGTGAAATTTGAAGATTCACTTTTTCTATCACGTAGGTTTCTAAAAGTGTCCACAGAATGCACAGAGTCACACTTTTTATCTTGTACATCATGTTTAGAGGGCGGATAGTACAATTCTGCTAGCTTTTTGCAGAAGTGATTCAGAGGAAATCCCACCACATTCAGGAAGTCTCCATGGACATACTCAACTAACATTCCACCAAGGGCTTGGATACCATATCCACCAGCCTTGTCCCTGGGGAAGAGAAAGCAAAAACAGCATAGATCTAATTAAGGATAAGAATAGAGGTATCACAGAACACTAATAATCCACCAGTACTGCAGAGGCTGGAATAAAAACTAGTGTACCTAAGTTGGAGACAGATTAAATCTATTAGGTAGGCTCAAGACTTTAATTTGTAAATCACAAGATAAAGATCAGTATTTCTACTAAGGGTGAGTAGCCAAAAGTCCTGATGCTTCAGACAGTGCAGGTGACTGCAGTCAGAGTGCATTGTCATAGGTTACTAAGTTGTGGCTACCTAAAAGGTAACAGAGTCACCAAGCAACACTGCCACTGGGTCATTAGAGCGTACTGACCCTCACCCAATTTCAGCCTCACAAGAGGCTGAAAAGCCTTTAGGAATGTTACATCCTAAAAAAGCTCAACAAATATGACCCTTTGGAACTCAAATGCAGAGCCCAGTGATAGGAATACCTAAAAATGAGGATTAGGAAGACAGACTTTGGGAAACAGCAACCTTTTCAAACAAGATCCACTACTCCATTTGGCCCTATTGATCCATCCATCTCTTGTGCAACATCTGAGACAGAATAGAGCTGTGGCTCACAGCACTGTGCTCTCAGATGTCATGGTAATACTAGTAATTTGGCACAGGAATGTACATGCACAGAAACTAACCTTCAAAATCTAATTTGTCTTTAGGTGTAATTATGCAAATTCTACAGAGTGGAATGGAAATAAATACAAGTCAGATAAGCTGCAGTGGACCCAGCAATTTTACTGTTCTCATACAAGGAACAAGGCAATTAAAAGTATGTTTCCTACATAACAAAAGAACCTGAAAGCCTACGTCAGCAAGATTAACAACCAAAGGTCAGCCAGTCTCAGATCTACTAACTTAAGGTAGCATAGAATTACAAAAACTGCTTAAGAAAGAAGGTTACTACACAAAAAAAAAAAAATTACTAATTTTTTAATCTTAGAAACAGCTCTTTACTTTTAGTACTTACCTCTGGATTCCCTTTCTAATAGCATGGTAAAACAACCAGAGGAATCATTATACCAGCAAGTAGGATTTTCTGAATTGCTGTAAATTGTGGAATAGGAATTTTCCTTTAATCTTGCATTGTAAGCACTACCTTATAACTTCATCATTGTTTAAATTATTTCTTCTTTTATAACATTCTTACAATTTACATCAACTAAATTAGGAATATTATAATGACTAAAATGTCTTCTCATTTTTCAGTGAAGCTGTAGTCATTTTGGTATATGCTTACAGGTATACCAAAAGCAGTGGTGTCATACTCCCAGCAAGAACATTAACAGAACTGGCTATGTATTCATTTTTCTACAACACTTTATGTTCTGGGATTGGATCCTGAAAAGAATATTTATATTCTACATTTTATTCCTTCATAGGGAAGTGTGAAACTGTAGAGCTGCAGGCTCTGTCATCACCTCCTTCCCAGACTGCAGCAGGGTCCTTTGCTTTCACTGCCATCAGAGCAAAGCTACAAAAACCACATAGGATTTTCAGGCTAGGAGTTGTAAGCAGAGAGAGAAAGTTGCTCATAAGGGAAAGATTACAAAATAAAAAGCTGGGTCAAAGAGGCTGGCAGAAACTAAGTCTACTCATTATACAAGCCCAAACCAGTTAGGATTACTGTGGGACAGCCTTCTTTCTACAGATAGAAAAGAAGAAAGAGACAGTGTCTGCAAGCAGAAAAACCTTGGTTAGAAAGAAGAACAGGACTAAATCAAAAAGCAAAACAACTTTCTGGAGCCAGAATTTGAGTTTTTTTTATAGCCTCATCACAGACTAACTTGAGGCAGCAATTTCCCTTCCTTCCTTACCCATAAATTAGGTCAGCTATGAATTTCTAGTACTACTCTCCATCACCAGTGATTGACTTAAATACTATATGCAAATTTTCTTCTTCACAAAAAAACAAATTCAATTTAATCCTCTTTTTATTTTATTTTTCACATGACTACTAAGTCTTGTATTATTTCAGAAAATTATTTTGTGATGTAATTTTTTATTTTTAAAAAGAATGGTCACCTTTGGTTTAGAAAAACCTGTATGCATACAATTGTGTAACCTGTATGAGTGGACATGGAGGAAGGAACAAAAATAACCAAAAAAAAGTGCTCTGAGATACTCCCTACTGTTTTGCAAAATTTATAGGACACTGTGTTTAGTAGCTCCTTTGCAAAGTCAGAACAAATGCTTCTTATCCCCAGGATTATATAAACAAAGATCAATTGGCTTCTGCCTCAGAGAGCAATGAAATACATTCTCAGAACCTATGGTCCCTGAGAAACCCTTGCTGTCACACACCCTTTTTCAGCAGAATGAACAGAACAACACAGCACTGCTCATGAGCTGGTTTGGTGCAGTGAAGTTGAAGTACTGCTAAAGCATACTTGCTTCCAGAGGAAATATTCAGAATATTCCAAAATCATTTTCAACCTCCAACTGTTCCTAAAACTCCAGGGTAATTTCTCCTTCAAAGTGCAACTTTATGGCCCACTAAATCTAAGCATCATACTAATTGGCATAGTAAGCATCCCCTTCCAAAAACCTATGTAGGAATTTATTACAAGCTCCACATAATCCACTTTAACATAGGTCTATTCAATAAGCTGTGAACCTTACATGTTCACAAAGCAAGCCTCATTTATACATAAACATTGAAGTATATCCAAAGTCTACACTGGTTTCTCTTTCCCCAGTAAAGCAGAGCTTTATTGTTTTATAGCACAAATTAGTTTAAAAACCGCCACAATTTACATTCTTATATGGTCACAACTGAAGCTACAGGGACAAAAGTTCACACCAGATCACCTGATATGCAGTCCATAGTGCTAACTATGCCTTCATGTGGCTTCAGCTAACACAAAGGAAAGACAAATTCCTTTCCCTTGCCTCCAAATAAGTACTTATTTTGTAATTTACTCTTTTTTTAGCAATCTAGTGAACTTCATCTTAGGATGAAGGATATTAGGCATTCTGTTCTCATCCTATTTCTTCCATGGAATCACTGTTGTCTGGTACATTGTCTTTGTAAATGTTGCCTATATAGGTCAGTAACTATTACCAGTGTAGCAGAAACCCATAAGTTGAAGGACAATTTTGGCACAGCAACACACACAGACTGTGTTTTCACTTTTCACAAGTATAAGTAAAAATTAAGCTGATGCTGCTTGCATCAGAGCAGTGATTTTCATAAACTAAATACACACAGTTCCATGATGCCCTCATTATCCAACACTAACTCTTGTCACCTGTTCATAATGCATTGTCTTGGGCATTGAAAATCCATTAATGTCTCTGCTAACAGAAAAGTAATTGTATATTGCACAAGTGCTTGCTCTAATCTGGGGTATTTCAAGTTTTCCTTTTTTCAAATTCATTAGGGCTCTAAAACGGTAGCTGACTTTCACTGGAGAAATGACAGCTTTACACAAGAACAAAAGAATAGTGACCTTGCATCATCCATACTGTCATTTATCATACACACAGAGCAAAATTTCAGAAAACACAGGACAATGTTTTACACTGGCTTAATAATGTACCCTAAGGCCTATTCTCAAGTGTTGTGTGGTGGCATCAGGCCTTACTTACATTGGCTCCCCACTGTGAATGTACTCCCATAAGAGCTCCTCAGACAGCTCAGAAAATTTTACTTTAGTCTCTTCATAGAAATCAGTGATTTCCATCTCTAGCTGATTGTCTACAGAAAGAAAAAGGCCTTATTAGAAACAGTAATTGTAGTTTAGAGAGCATAGCATCTAGGTTGTATTTCTTAATCATTTGACAATTTTGCTTGAGAAAAATTAAATATATTGCATAGATGTATGAAATGACTGATGATGTTCTTTAGGGACAGTGGACTCAACTTCCCCAAAACAGTAAGAGTTTGCATTTTCAACCTCTTCAGTTCTGTCTCAGGGCTAATAGACTGCTCTTCCTGTGTGCAATATATTCATAAATTAACAATGCTTACACAATGCTATTTATGGATGCTGGCACACATCCTGCACTGTGTACAAAGAAGGCTACAATCACCCTTCCAACTTTATGACTGTTGTCAAAGAACTCTTAACAACATATCAGAGTTCAACATGTAGCTGTCATAAAAGTGGATACGTGTAGCTGCACCTGCCCTTCCGACTTGGGTGTCCAGCAGTCCTATCAAGAACCCTTGCTGTCATCTTCCAATCCTCTCTGAAGAGATTACAGACTATTTCAGATTTCTGTAGCTGGAAGTGGCTGTGAAAAGGTGCAATAAAGTATTGCATACCTGGATATGGACCCTGCTGCGTGTGGTACACTGTGACCCTGCTGACATGGCAGACAGAGCTTTTCTAAAACATGTTCAACAGGTAACAGCCTTGCACAAATCAGTGTGCACATTACAGATTATTAATTGTCTCTACTCTCTTCTATAAACACCAAGGTCAGCATCTTCTGTTACCACAGTTATGGTAGCAGTGGAAATGCTTGAGGAGAGTAAGAAATATCTACACTACAGACCAAAGGAAGAATGTTAACCAATTTCCAATAGTGATAGTGTGAAACTCAAATGAAGTAAGAAAATTGGTGCATATGAAGACAGATTACCATGTCTTTCAATATTGATAAAAAATTCTAATCAGCTTAAAATAAAAATTTCATCTTTAGCAAGTTAAAAAACACACTGTAACTATAAACTGTAAATAAAAACATATTCTACAAAACTGTTCTCCTATAAATTGCATCTCTTGGGGAATCTGCAGACTAAAGGTATATTTTTCTTCATCTGACTGTAATGCAGTTCAAATTTGCAAACTTCAAATGAGATGTGCTGTTATAGCATCACTATCACAGTTGAGTGCACTTAACTTTCTTCCTAGAGTAAACAGTTACAGGTGTTATTTACATTGCTGGGTTGCTCACAGGAAACCCTTGGTAACATGTTTTATTTCTTTTGCAGCAGGTCTCCCTCTACTGTACTAGCATATTAGCAGTACTGCATCATTAACTTTAAATCTATTTTACAAGAGTTAAGAGCAACCATTCCAGAAAAGATTAAAAACTGTTAATTTTTGTACATAAAGACTATGTCCAGTGAAATGTCTGCAAAAGCTCTACTAAAGGACTATTAGCACAATCATCAGACAATGCCCTTCAAACACTCCTCAAATTACATTAATGGTACAGTTTCCACAAAAACCATTCACTTTCTCAATAAATTATAAGATAAAGAACATTGGTGTATTGCTCTATACAACTTCTTAACAGTTCTTAACAGTCTGGGGCATTAAGCCTCAACTGGTATAAGCACAACACAGAATGAATTTGATACAGATCACATTCAGCTCAGTCTCACAGTCTGTAGTACCTTTTGTGGGGAGTCTTTAATTTATATTTTGATAAGGTTTATCTTGAGTAGAAAATCAATTCAGACTGTCTGTGAGACATTTTCATCCTGGGTCTTTACTTGTACAAGCTGAGATTAATTTTTAATACAAATACAAATATTGAATTGCAATAAAATCACACGTACCTTTACTGCAGCAGTGTATAATAGCCACCCCTGTGAAAACACTGTGCTCTTTCCCATTCAGTCTGCCAGGGAAAAAATGTCCATTAAGCAACAGTCTTATGAAATGTTCCACAGGATTATGTTGCTACAACTAAGCAGACCATGACATGAATATATCACTCTATAGATCTGACATGCATCCTGAACAAATAAATTTTATTTCAGTATTCGTGAAAAGTCATTGGCAAAACAAAACAGCCACATAAAAAACAATATCAAAAGGTGCAGTCATTTAAAGTCTCCAAAATATCACTTGTCCATGGTATCAGCTCATTCACTGTACATCAGGAAGGTGACTATTCCAAATGCATTAGAAAAGGCCAGTTGGCATGAACATTACTGTTACAGCCATCTTCACTGGAAGCTGGCAATAAATATCTAGGTGATGCAACTCAGACTAAACATGTAATAGGGAACTAGAGCATATGTTCTCATTTCATCCAGACTGGGCCCCAGAGATCCCATGGCAAGCCACAGTGCAGAGGAAGAGCCCAGACTCCCTTACCCCTGGCTCTCTCTTGCAGTGGCTCCAGAGTGCCACGCAGTGGCCAACTAGTTCTGAGGACTTTATCTCCTGTGCAAGCAATAGATGTATAATACCAGGGGACTGTGAATCTTTGAAAAGATTGTTTAAGGAACAGTCTCATATTGATTAGCCAGGGTGTTTTTGGATGTGATCAGAAGCATGTCACATGCTCTGTCCACCACAAGATTTCACACTGAATTGTAAGATGAAACAGTTTGTGAAAATTTTTATTTGACACCTTGGATACATGCAAAGATGCATCATTCTGTCTGCCTTTTTGCCTGGAATTCTAGAAAGCTAAGTATTAAGTGCATTTCATATCCCTAATTAAGAGATTGACCTACTAAACTTACAACAAACGAAACAAAACCTCCAAAAAATCTGCATGTATCCCTTCTGTGGAGCCCTTTTGAGAATCTAAGTGATGGAGAAATTGCACCTTCAAATTTTGTATCTTACTTAAAACTACGGACCTTGACAGCATCCTGTAGGCATCTTGCTTATCAACTGGTTTCTCCAGGATCTGCTCATCCACAGACTAAAACAGAAAGACAGAGTAGTGAGTGTGCTGCTTCTTCTCACTTTTCAGAAACTGAGGTCAGAAATCATGTTTAAATCATTATTTCAGCCAGGGCTTCAAACCTGAGTGTATCTAGTAAAGCAAGAATAGATACAGTTACTTTGGTAGAACAGGTAATTTAGTGTCAAGCATATGAGTGCCTCTACTCTCCAATGACTGCACCTCTCAAACAAAATGATAATTCAACTTTTTCTGTCCTTAGCAGTTCACTGTCTCTGTGAAGATGTCAGATATAAAATGATCTCCTCCTACAAGGCACAACACTGAACAGCTCACATGATCTGGACTTCTTGACAGACAAGTCACCTGAAAACAGAATTTCCATTACATATTAGAGGATCCAAGCCAGTATTTATGGCAGTGTAAGTGTCCCCAAAATCTGCAGCATGGCTTCTAGCTCTCAAAACTTAAAAAATTACCTTATTGGGAAAAAAAAACCTAAAAGCCCCATCAGCAAAACCCAAAAAGATATATCATAATGCAGATGTAACTTCACAGTGAAGGCAGCTTTCAAAGTTAAACGTAAAGATACAAGTGTTTTCTACACTTCTCATAAATTAAACTAATGCTAAATCACTACAGACTTCTTACCACAATAGTGTCTGCTCCTATGACAACATCAGGTGTTATCTGATGCTTCTGAAAAAGCATAAAAAAGAAGACATTTGTTAGAAGATGCAAGGAGAACAAAATCTTTTAAGACTTAAGATAAGAAAATAGCAGTTTACTGATTTAGTAATAAGGCTGTACACTGACCTGAAAACAAGACAGTGTTTCTCCTTTTGCACTGTTTGCAAAATAGTAATCATTTATATCACCATAAAAGTGAGGCTTCAGCACACCATTCTCAAGCCACATACTTGCCCAAATATGTTATTGATGAATAAATGCATCCAGGAAATAAAGTGCATTCTCAAAAGTCAATCTGGTCCTCAAGGTGACAAACAACTCCTTTAAAGAAAGTGCCTAGTGTTTGGAAGCCAGAGAATACAACCCTCTAGGAACATTTTTCCAAGCAAAATTTGATTGAAAAATAAAACCCCTTTTTTAGCTACACTTTGTGGTTTTATCTCAAAAGGGTACAGTCTATTTTTTTTTAAACATGAGAGGTAGTCATATATAAAAATTCCTTGTAAACCTTTCTTGACTTTAAACTGTACCTGTCCTTATAGCTAAGTTTTGATTTACCTGCATATTCTAAGGTACACTGCATTTACTATCACACACAAGTTTCATGTCAATTTGCATGTGTGACCATTACAATGAAAAATTTATAGGAAGGCAATTCTTCTAGACAAAGACTTGATGTGCTCTATACTGTTTAGTATTAGTTCTACTAATTCTTGTATGAAGAAACATTTCGAAATCCACATTATCACCAGCACAAGTGTTTTGCAATAAAAGCCCAAAGTAAGTCATTTAGTGAGGTTGGGTTTAAAATCCACTCTCCTATGTTGTACAGTTGTCTGCAAAGTAATTGACAGAATCCTGGGTAACAATTTACATTGGAGATCATGCAATATTTGCTTTGAAGAATAGTGACAACTGCCAACACTATTAATTTATAAATGTTCAACACCCTTTTTCTGCTGCTAGAATAGGATGCACAAAAACCCCTCTCTTTCAGAGCTATATTATTAAAAATTATTATGGTCCATTGTGTGAGATTTAATTAGCTCAACTTTTAAATAGGTTTTGGTAGCAAAGAGCCTTATGTGTTCAAACAATGATCACAGCCAAGGGCCTAAGTCAAACACCACTGATAGTGTAAGTTGCATCACTGGTTTTGATAAAATTTAGGATACAAAACAGTTGCCTTGTGTAACAGAACCTGAAATCATGTCAACTTCTCCCTTCTTAAAATTAAAGGAAAATTCTGTTTTAAAATATTCTGGGCAAAACAGTAATCCTTTTTTCTGCTTTCCTCCAGTACCTCCATACTCACAATTTCTGACTATTCTTGTCACTCCTTCAGTGTATTTCCATGGAGTCTATCTCCACAATCAACAAATACCTGGAATGAGGTCAGCCATACATCTGACTGTTTAAAGGAACTGTGGAATATATATATCCCACATAAGAGTAGGTATGATGCTGACAAAAGATGCAGGCCACTTCAGTTTGTGGAAAGCCTGAACTGCAGGAATGAGACTTCTGATTAGGCAATTTCAAGACACCATCTTTCACAAACGACAGGAAAACATTCATTAGGCTTCAGTGGAGAAAAAGGACTCAGGGATCATTTAAGCCGTGCAAGCAAATTAAGTCACAGTAGTATGTATCACCTTCAGACAAAAAGCTCATTGCTGGAATAGTAACTTACTACATGCATTCTGTTTGCTACTTCAAGAGCTTTCTGCTTTGCAGTTTCCACAGCATACTCATAAGGGGCTGTAAAAGATGACTTTTCAAGTTTCTCCTTAAACCAGGATGGAACCACCTCAAACCGCAGGCCCTGCAATACAGGAAAGTGAAGCAGTCAATCTGACTTCATTATTAAACACTGCTCCCAAGGCACATTAAGCAAGTAGCAAATTTGACATCTGCTTTATTCACTTTAACACATCTCCCTCCCAAACACACAGAGAGGAAAAAAAACCCCAATGCTTCTATCAGTGTTTAGTGCATACATATCCTTTGCAAGCAATCTCAAACAAAACAGTCAGAACTTTGAAACTGATGTATTTGATTTTACCCTTATTAAAACCTAATCACATTAGCAACTGCATTATTCTTTTCATATGAAAACTAACAGCGTAAGCCTACACACTTCATAAACAGATTATACTATTGGATTTTTAAAATTGAATCCCTCCATAGCACTTTACTCATGCAACAGCAGTGCACATCCTTACAGGAGTTTTACTGCACTTTTGGTGTCACACAATAAACAGAAAACAAAACCAGACAATTTCTAATTGGCTTCATCAAATAATGCCCAACTATTCTTCCAACTTTTTTGCCTCTAGGTTACACTTCTACATTTATTACACCTAGCAGGCACGCTATGTTTCTAATAACTTAGTGCCTGACTCAACCTCGGTGATTCTCCACACAAGTGTATTTTGAAGTTATTTTTTCACTTAAATTCAGTGTATTGGCTGAATTACTAAGAATGGTAATACTAAGCAACCTAAGTTGGATAGGTAATACCCAAGCGCTGTTCAAAAGTCTCCCAGCGAGCGTCAGGGAGAGTCTATCGCCCAGCGAGACCGACGCGTTCCCCCGCACGGGCTGAGCGGTGTGAATGACAGATTAGAGCCCCTTGCTCTGTACTAATGCACTTCAGAAGGGACACATGCTTTACTCCCCGCTCCCTCCCACGGTCCCACGGAGCGGGCGGGCCGGAGGCTCGGGCCCGCAGGCCGCCGCAGCCCGAGCGCCCGGCCCGTGCGAGGCCAGCGGCGCCGGCCGCACTCACCACGTTGGTGAGGATCTCCTGCCGGCGCGGCGAGGCGCTGGCCAGCACCACCCGCTTGCTGACCAGCTTCCCCAGCACCGGGTTCAACACCATGGCGGCGGCCGCCGGCCCTCAGCCTCTGCTCCGCGCTGCTCGGGGGCGGGGAGACGGCGGCGGCGGCCTTATGTGCGGCGGGGCGGAGCCGGGCCGGGGAGGGAGCGGGGAGCCAGCGGGGAGCCTGGGGCCGTTCCCGGGAGGGAGCGGGGAGCCTGGGCCGTGCCCATGCGGCATGGGGCCGTGAAGGGAAGGCTTGAAACACAGAGTCAGTCAGATTGGAAAAGACCTCTGAGATCGAGTCCAACACCACCATGTCGATAGACCACATCGAGCTTTTCCTTAAACACCTCAAGCGGTGGTGACCGCACCACTTCCCTGGGCATTCCATTCCAATGTCCAGTCACCCCGTCTGTGAAGAAATTCTTCTCCATGTCCAATTTATCCCTCCCCTGGCACAGCCTGAGGCCATTTCCTCTTGTCCTGTGGCTGGCTGCCTGGCAGAAGAGGCTGACCCCTGCCTGGCTGCCGCCTCCTTCCAGGGGGTTCTAGAGTGACAAGGTCACCCTGAGTCTCCATTTCTCCATGTTTAACAACCCAGCTCCCTCAGCCGCTCCTCTTAGGATTCGAGCTCCAGACCCTTCACCAGCTCCATTGCCCTTCTCTGGGTCCACTCCAACACCTCAATATCCTTCCTGAGTGGGGGGCTCAGAACTGGACACAGGACACGAGTGGCCTCACCAGTGCCGAGTACAGGACACACATCACGTGTAACATCCCATCCCTTTGCTCCACTGATGCTGACATGAGGCATTTGGAGAACAGGTGTTATCACTTTTTCTTAGCTCAGAAGGAACCCCAACATTAAAGTGTTGGAGCAAATCCAGAGGAGGCCATGAAATTGATCAGAGGGCTGGAGCACCTCTGCTGTGAAGACAGGCTGGGAAAATTGGCGCTGTTCTGTCTGGAGAAGAGAAGGTTTCATGGAGACCCCACAACAACCTTTCAGAACCTGAAGGATGAAAATGGAAATCAGAGAGGGATGTTTCACAAACTGAAAGAGGGGACATTTAGGTTTAGATATTCAGAAGAATCTTTGAGGTCCCTTCTATGACCATTCTATGGTTCTGCGACTCTATTGTCATCATCACCTGTTGCATTGTCATCAAACTTTAAATATCCCTTATTTGGCCTTTTAAGTGAAGAAGTAGAAAAAGTAATAGGAAAAGAATGTAAAAACTCAGATATTTTCAAATAGTGTGATCCTGCATGCTTTCTCAGTTGGTACGGAAGAAAGTGAAATGTATCCTCCAGCATTAAAAATATGTCAGTCATTAAAACAACAGTTTGCATTGCATGTTTACACCTATCTCATAGATCTTGTGTCCCATTGGTGGAGCCAGGCTCTTCTCAGTGGTTCCTGCAGAAGCTGATGCTCACAAATTTTCACTCAAGTATGATGAAGAAATTTAAAGTACAGTTGACCATGCACTGGGACAGGCTGCCCAGAGAGATTGTGGCATCTCCCACATTGGAGATATTCAAAACCCATTTGGACACAATCCAGTGCAATGTGCTCTAGGATGGCCCTGCTTGAGCAAGGAAGTTGGACCAGATGATCCCTTCCAACCTTTCCCACTGTGTGACTCCATGGTTTGTGTAAGGGGTTGGCAAATCTGACAGCCCAGTGGAGGTGAGGCTGCCTCTGCCCCGTGCCCCAGGTGCCCCCAGCAGCAGGGTTGAGTGTGCATTCCATTGCCAGCAGGCAGACATGCACACCCTGGATGGCATGTGCACTTGGAGACATGAAAATTTAAAGACATTTTTTCCCAATTACAAAGTACAAAGAACCTAGGGAAATTATGCTGAATTAAAAACGGGTAAAAACGTTAGATTAAATACAACTGTGAATGTTGACAGCTGCATTTTGCAAATGCATGATACTGAATAAAGTTCTGGGATATCTGGAGAGCCAGCAAGGAAAATAGGGAATAGTCTGTGCTTATCCTCTAGCTTGTCAGAGCAAATTCACTGTTCCTTTTTCAGGGCTGTGGAGTGTGACACTGCTCCTTGCAAATGACAGGTCTGAAAGATATTGCAGAAATGAAAAACATAGTATCTTTCTTATGATACCAATATAATTTTTGATGGAATAAAAGGACAAAGATCCCATCAAGTAGCAGAAGCTTATGTTTCCTGGCTCATACCAGAAAAGACGTGTGTGTCACATCTTCAATGTGACTGCATTACTAACCAAAGAAAGTGAAATTGCAATTGTATGGGTGTTCCTAGAATCTGGGACACATTTCTTATCCAGAGTCATCTTTATATACTATGCCTTGCTTTGTGTTGAATATAAACAAGCATGACAAACTAAAGTCAGACTTCAGAGGACTAAGATGATAATGCAAAGGTTTAATTATCAAACCAAACAGGCCAAATTTTCTTTTCCTCATTTTGTTCAGTCTTCCAATATAGTTTGGCTAGCATACCACCAGAGCAATGAAGCTGTGACTCCATCCCAATCTGTGTGTATGAATAAAGGAAAGACTTGAGATGAAAGAACACCTGTTCCTGACCGCCAAAAGAGTTTCTACTTGAAGAAAATGAGATGTGGATCTTGGATTATTTTTAAGGAGTGGTAATTACTAAACTTGCTACTCTGTTAAAATTACACGGCAAATGGTGATTTTGTTTATGTAAAACACAAAACCACAGACCTGTTAAAATACATATTTTCATTTACAATCTTTATATGCTATTTCTACTGCTCTAAATGTCAAACTGAAGAACCCTGTGAGAAAAGCCAAACCACATCACATAAGCTGCCACGTCTGGGGGAGGTTTGAGGGAGGGCTGTTCACTGCTCCACAGCAGCCTCACAAGCCAGGCACAGCAACTGTGAGGCTGCAGTGAGCTGACCAAGGGGAAGATCAATGACACCAGCAGTTATCAGAAAAGTTTGTGTCGTGGCTGACTGTGCTAGTCAAAGATTAGCTTGTCCAAGGTTGGTTATGAAACTATTGACTTTTTCAAATATCCAAGGTATTTTGAACAGGAGCAAAACAGCAGCTAAAGCTCTGAACTGTAGAGACCTCGATATTTTTGTTCTGGACTTCTTTGCTTTTCTGTCTGTGTGTTTACTTAGTGGCCATCACAGTAACACCTTCAAGCATGTAAAGAGCACTGTGATCATTGAGTTCTTATGCCTTCTTTTGTGTTTATTGTGTATGTATTTCAACCCAGATATATTATTTGCCTGTGCCACCTGTGCAAGCACAGAATCATTTTGTTTGGGAAACAATGCATTTCCACAGTGAGGAAATTAATGAACCTCTAGGGGCTTAGCCATAAAGTTGCTGTGAATGGAATGAGCATTTCACCTTTCACAGGGCAGCTTGACTTTTTTAGGATAACATCATCAAGTCAAAGAGCTCAAACTTATATTTTTCAAGGAAACTTTTTCTGCCACCGAAATCCTTGCCACAGTCTAATGTGTCTTCCTAATTAGTGAATTAATACCTCTTGTTTCTGTTACTGTAGGGGAAAAAATCATTAGTTGTTTGCAGATGGATTCTATTTCATCAGCTAATCATCAGCAACTGTTTAAAATCTTGGTGTCATTTAACATTCCCTATGGGGGTTTTTTTGCCTTTTTATATACATCCTGTATTTAGCTAGCAGCCTTCTGAGCAGAATTACTGCTTCATATAGCACTCCATCTCCTTGGTATTTTAAGATTGCTTTACATATTCACCTAGATTTGTGGTTTATGAAGAGGTATTCTGGATTTTTCCAGACTTAGGGAGTGCTTTCAGAGCAGATACCCCAGATTTCTTTCACAGTCTTATTGCTTAGTTCTGTGTTCTCATTTTTAAGAATCCCTATCAATTTGTCAGCTCAGGTCCAAATGTTCCTTCCTCTTCATCTGTCCAGTTTAGAAGACTTGTAATATCTCAATGTCTCTATGTGGCCACTTCCCAGAATTTCCTTTCTATTTGAAGTAAAGTAGTACTACAATCATATAGAGGCATTTTGTGGAGACCACAGGAAGTCAGATTAAATAAGATTTAAATTCGCAGGCTGTAGGATATGTAATGTCCCTGTAAATGTTTTTATATATACTTAAGTTGAAGATTTTTGTCTTCATAGCATAGTTATCAAAAGACATCATACCTTGGGAAGAAAGTTCACAGCTGCTGAGGGAGTGCAGTATAACTAGTACCAGAAGAATACCAACCAATTTTTAGGCAGCTCCATTCCCAATCTCCTGGGACAAGGAAAGCAGCTATGTCAAACATGGATGTAGCAATGCCCAGGAGGAGGACATGGCCATTCACAAAGCAGCTTTTAACAGTACAGAAATAATTATCCAAGCTTCAAACAATCATCTTTGGCCAGCACTTTTAAATAGTGAAAAAAATGTTCTTCCAAGAATAATTGAAGAAAGGATGTCAGGAATTTAAACTAACTACTTTGCTTTGGCCTCTGCCACAGAAAAGATATTGCAAATTGGAGAAGCCTAGAGCCTTAAAAAAATTTCTGCATGAAGACAACCAAGTCCTAGTGAGAGGAGCACAGAATGACAGATTTTGTGCCTGTGCTGGCCAAGAGGATGAGCTGCCAGATCCACGGTAGAAACACAAGATAGAAGAAAGAAAAGAATGCTCCCTTCCTGCTAGTTTCTGCCTGATATCAAAGATGTGCTGTATCCTCCTCCAGTATAAAGTGGAGTGCTACAAGCACATCCCAATTTACATGACTTAGAAACTGCATTACATTACACACGCTGCCAGTGCTGACTTCCCCAGCTGTTGCCACAGCCAGTCTCTGCTGCTGAGAGCAACTTCTGGCCTGCAGCTTTCTTTCCCTGTGCTGTGAGCTTGAGGCCAACAGGCAGCCTCAGAAGGGAAGACTGAGCAGAGTCTACTAACCCTGTAGACTCTGGGACAGGAGGATAAGTGTTTGCTGATAGCATCCCTAGATATCTGTGTGTTTGTGTGTTTGACAGCCAGTGAAATATATTGAATCCATGAGCCTCTCTTGAAGTCAAATGTCTGGTTTTTGCTGCATGTGCAGGTTTCACCTCTAATCTCAGCATTGCCCCAGCTTCTCTTCAGTTAACACTTACATAGCCTCTAGACAAAAAGAAGCTGTGTATCAGACTATAAAAAACACTGGTTCTATGTTAATTTAAATTTGAAAAATGCATAAACAAGTACATAACATATTTTGAGGAAAATGTGCATAGACATTATGCATATATATTATATATGCATATATATATATTATATATTATATATGCATATATATATTATGTATGCAGCATGCACATGTTATCTATGTGTGTGTACTTATAAAATATATATGCATACATATAGGATGTAAGATACAAATATATAGTTATCCAAGTCTGGAAAATAAGTCCTCCTTCATTTTGTACATTATAATGATAGCTGCAAAGACAATGGCATGAAGTTAGGGAAAATTAAAATAAGGTGCAGAGAAGAGACTATTAATTGGCTCAGCTGCGATCCCAGCTTTTCCAGAAAATAGCTTCTGAGGCTCTAAGGTCAAGAGCATCTGTGGAGCTCTTATATTTATTATCTGAATCTCCACTGGAGGGCAGTACGTCCCGTCTTTTTCCTACGTGTGAACAACTTTCATGACCTTATTCAGGAATTCATGAACCTTGAATTTCAAGTACCTCTAAAATGCTGCAACTTCTAAGAACTAAAGCCCACACACCCCAAACGCTCACATTTTTAGTTTTAATTTTAAAGATTGCATAATAGAGCAGTTTCAGGCCATTCTCTTTGTCTTGTCACTGGCGACCACAGAGAAGAGCTCAGTGCCTGTCCCTCCTCTTGCCTCGAGAGAAAACTGTGAACTGACATGAGCTGTGAACCCTCAGCGTCCTCTTCTTCAGGCTGAGCAATAGATGCACATCTGTGCATGCTGCTGTGTGCCTTTAGGGCCAGACAGAGCTGATGTGAATGGCAATTGTCCAGAAATACCTTGAAAGAGATGCATTGAGATTGGAGCAAGAAAGAGACACCATAAGCACACTAATAAGTGCTAAGATATGATTGCCTTTGCCTCCTCCAACAAATGTTCAGGGTTATAAAAACAGGAATAATTCTACCCTATGAAACAAATACTTTCATTGAATATGGAAATAAACACTGTCAGATTTCTGTCTTCTATCATCTCAATTTTATCAGATGTATGAACTGAAGAAAAATTAAATGTTGTATTTTAACTTATTTTTGTACTTGTTTAGAGATTTAAAAAAAAAGCTCAAACATATGGACACTTTATGTGAAAGTGTACAAGAGAAATTTGCATTACTCATCAAAATGGGTGGGATACCAATGCATTCTGCATATATTATGGAATGCAAGATGAAATAGAGAAAAGAAAAAATGTCAACATGTTGACAATAATAAGGAACTGGGGAAACCAAGTCAGAGGTGTTGTGGTGCTGAAACTTTTTGAGGGAGAAAAAGCCATTGCACTCCATAAAGGGTTTCTAACTGAGAAGGTGGACAGACTCTTTTTAGAGGTAAATTATGGGAAGAGGCTTTAACTTATACATTAACTTATATATTTTCCTTTATTTTCTGAAGCCATGTGAGTTGGGGAGGTAAGAATGACCCCCAGTCCATTTAAGTGCTTGCTGGGATCCCCAGGAATATTATTGTAACCTGCTGTTACAAGCATGAAGATGACAAAATTCAAAACCAGCTGTCAAGATGAAGATGGTAACAGTTGTGGGATACCAACATTGCTTTTGTAGTGTGTCTATGATAGCACAGAGATCTGCTGACATCTGGATGTCTGAATGCAATCAAAAGCAAAGCAGCATTGTTTAGGAAATGAAGGAGACAGTCATCAGCCATCATGAATGCTGCCAAGCAATAAGATGCTTAGGACACCACTTGATCAGGTAAGTTACACCTTTTGTACATGGCAAGCCCACATTTCCAGAGGTTTGAGTCACTCTGTGAGATGTTTGTTCTGTATCTCAATAGTGTTTATGTGTCAGTTAATCACATTCCTTTCCTTACAGCAGAGATCTGGAGATTTACTGCTGCTTCCAGCTTTTCTGCTGAGAAGGCGCCATGTTTCTAAAATGAAAGTGGTTGTTTATGAAGAAAACTATTTACAGACATTCTCTAACTGCAGATAGCCTATTGCAGAAACTAACTTCCTGTGCCTCTCTGCAGTCACTTAAAGTATTTCTGTGCCCAGCTGCCACAGAAGTTACTTCTTTAACCCCTCTCCCATCTCTGGGTCTCTGGTCCCTTTATACTTCATGTAAGTCTGTTGTCCTTTCTCCTTTGATAAAGCGTCTCAGGTACACAGAAGAGAAAAACCTTTAAATTTCCTCAGATCTAAGGCACTCAACAAAACCCTTTTCCATTTTCCTGTGACTTCACCACATCCAACAAAGAAGTTAAAATTGTGCAACACACTAGGAAGAGGTCCAAAGTACAATTAGCCTTGGTGGCTCTCAGTAGGACAAGGGCCACTTTTCTTCTGCAAATTGGGGCAGGCCAGAGCCAGGTCATGTGGGCAGTGGTGCAGAAACTGGGTGAAGAGAACAAGCTGAAAATTTCTGCAGAAGAAAATGACTGCAAGACATCATCATGAGCTAAGACAGTCAATAGGGGAGTTGAGGTATTTATTTATACTAAAAGCTGGAAGGTATTCTGTCTGGCAGCTCTGAACTTCAAATTTTATAATTAAAAAGGCTTGAGAATCTCCTAATTTGGTAACATATTCCAGCTTTAGACTTTAAGGAAAAATGCTAGAAGACTTGCAACTAAGTCATGAAAGACCAGGAGTTCAGTGGCAGTCCAGACTTTAGTTGAAGGGTTGAGGTTTTTTGTCAAATAGAAAAGAAAGCTTTAAAACATATTTTTCAACTAACCATTATGCTGTATTCTATCATGCACTTTATAGGTTCAAGAAGAAAACTTATTTGAAAACTTAATCCAGACTGAAAGTAATCTAAATATATCAAAATAGTATGACTGAAATTTTCCTCTCAATAACTCCTTTTGAGACTATGAACTGCAGCATAAATGAGGAAAGTGCATTTATTGCTATAAAAGATTCCTAGTTTTTTTGTTGTTGTTGTTTTTGGTTTGGTTTTTTTTTTTTTTTTCCAGAATAGATTTAATTACTAGGGACAATAGCCAAGGCTTATATCCTAATCATTCTTGTGACAGTTATTTTACAATTTTCATCTGGGACATTTAAAATAACTGTAAATTTAGATTTATTCGAGCATACCATGTGCTCTTACCTTGATCTCTTTTAGTATTTTTTGATCCTGTGTGTGATAGAGGCCAGAAGTGCAGAGAGTAATCTAGGTATGGGTGAGTCATGGATTTCTATGATGCTGAGCTGATGAATAGAATTATGGATTAAGATTCACAGTAGTTGCTGACAAGCAACATAATTCTATACACAAAGCTGTTTCACACATAAACATTTGTGCTATCCCTCCCATCTTTGTGTAGCATATACGCTAACCATCACCTTAGAGAAATAACATCCCAGTCGGTATTAATGTAAATCTCATGGTATTTTAAACAATTTGGACTGGAAAAAAAGATAAAAAGTGTTGAGTTGACTTCAGGATAATCTCCGTCTCTCTCATGTGTCAGTATATGTAGCCAAATGGACAATGACCCCCAAAATGGAGCATAGCCAGTCTGGGGATCATTTATGAAAGCACAGCATCACGAGCTGGTTGAGTGAGGTGATTGCCCTCCTTTTCTCTGTGCTGGTGTGGCCTTACCTTGTGTCCTGGGTGCCACAATGAAGGACAGACATGAAGTTCTTAGGGAAAATCCAAGGGAGTGCTACAAAAATAGTGAAGTGTGTAGAGGAGAAGCTTTATGAAGAGCAACTGAGGGCACTTGTTCTGTTCAGCCTGGAGGAGACTGAGGGGAGATCTCATTGCAGCTACGACTTTCTTATGAGGGGAAGAGGAGGGGGAGACACTGGCCTCTTCTCTCTGGTGACCGGGGCTAGGACAAGGGATTGGCCTGAAGTCATGTCAGGGGAGGTTTAGGTTGGATATTAGGAAAATATGCTCTATCCTGAGGTGGTTGGGCACTGGAACAGGCTCCCCAGGAAAATGGTCACAGCACCAGCCTGACAGACTTCAAGGAATAATTTGACAATGCTCTCAGGCACATGATGTGATTCTTGGGGATGGTCCTGTGAAGAGCCAGGACCTGGACTCAATGATCCTTTCAGATCACTTCCAACTTGATATATTCTATGATTCCATGACTACTGACGCTGACTGTCCAGTCCCAGTTTCCTCCAATATCCTGCTCCAGGCTGGGGTGGACAGATTCTGACTGCTAGGCTCCTTTGCAAATGCATAGAAATTAAAAAATATATGTATTAGTGCACCTATTAGGCAAGGAGAAAGATTCAAGTTAGCCAACATCTCATTAGATTATTGATACTTTTAAAATTTGTGTGAATAGTCTCTGACAATGACAACTTCTAACATATATATCTAACTTGGAAAAAATCTGAAAAAAACTGAAAAAATCCACAATAACAATGAGAAACAGATCAATTTTATTTCATAACTTTGTTTCTCTGCCCTCTCCTATGTTTGGAAGTATTTTGCACATGGCAGGTGAAAACAGGAATGAATCTTAAATCGCACTTTTTATATTTTTTTGCTATTATCAATTTATGTACAAAAAAGTTCAAGCACATTCATAGGTAAATTTCTATACAGTAATTAAAAAAAACCAAAACCAAACACAAACTCCCCTCCAAATCCCAGAAACAAACAGAAGCCTTTACATTCTTGTCTTTTCAGTTAAATTACATTAACTACATAGTAATGCTTACCAGTCAGCAAGTTGCCCAGGACCTGTCTTCCCCAAACTGAACATAATATGAACATGAACTTCTCAATAACCTCACAAATTGCAATGTACAAATATATACATATTTATGTCCATATATTTCCATGTGTAGATATATATATATATAGATGTCAATTTATACTCACTGATCAAGGAGCATGGAAGCCATTATTCTTATGATGCTCCAGAAGGATATGTTTCCAGATTCAAAGAACAGTATGATGGGCCTCTTTTAATAATAATTTATTCTTTTCCTCTCTAATAAAAACTCTCCAAGACTTCACAGTATATGCCATTGGACTTGAAGAATTGGTGTTGATGGGTTCATTTTCATATTCCTTTCTCAAGGAACAATCCCACTGACCCAATCAGGAATCTGAGCTACTAGAGACTAGTTAGTGAAATGGCATGAAGTGTACTCAAATGAGGCATCCTAACTGTTCATTTTTAAACATTTTCAGAAGAGAGATGAAAGCTTATGAAGAGCTGCATGAGGCTGGAGAGAACATTTTCAGGCAGCTGTGAGCATCTTTTCTCAGGTGAAAAAGGAGCAATTCACTATTTTTCAAAATATAGCAGTTGATGTCCCAAGTGCAAGGTTTCTGCCCTTTTGGCTCTATTTTGTGTCAGTTATAGTTCAGGCACTTTGCAGCATATTTTAGGAGGAACTATGCACTTGAGGACCATGTTCAAGATAAAACAAAGTTTGCCTTAGATGTAGCAGTAAAGGCTTTCAATGTAAAAAGATTTCCATGTTAAAAAAAAAAAAAGGAGAGAGATTTCAGGATAAACATCAAAAAATTTTCTGCCATAACAAAATGCAGAAAGTAATTTAACAATGGTGAGAAAGCTGGAATAATGTGAAAGTGAATAGTGAAGAGTAGCTGCCAGGCAAATTAATGGGAGGGTTTAGGTAAGTATCATTAAGGTTGACCTTGTACACAAAAAATGTGCAGATCAATTAAAACTAACACTGTGAAATGCCACAAAGCATTGAATGTTCACAGTGGCTTGTGAATGGTAGTGCTAGGTCCACTCACATTGATTCTGCTCCAAAAACTGACAATACTTTAGCAGAAGATAGGATATTCAAATATCTCACTGTGGTGTTGTTGTTTTCCACCCTACACTGTGAAAAAATTCATGGTGATTAGTGGTGGAAAATTATTTTTTAATCATGAGATACCCAAAGAAAAATGAAAAATTTTAAGGGCCTTGGGAGTTGCCTATTACTTAGGCACAGGAGCTCAGTGCAGCATGAAATTTCTGAACTATCCACAATCCTGCACTCAGCTTCCTCCTCAGTGTTGGATGGAGTCGCAGAGCAGCAAAAGGTGTAGCTTTGTCTTGCTTGTGAGGGCGACTCTTCTGGTCTTCTCAGGTGATTTGTTTCTCTCCTCTGTCAATGAGGGTTAAATATAGGTAAAAAGCTGTAAATACTACAAGAAAAACTTATCTTTTGTCTGTCTCCAGTGTATGTTCTGTAGCAGTTGTCTTTCCAAGCACACAGGCTTGAGATGTGAGAAGAATTAAACATGGCACAGAATATGCAAACAAGCTGTAGAAAGATATTTCAGAGGAGGGCTCCAAGCACAGGACTGCTCAATCCACCTGCCATAAATTATTTTCAAGATGTTTGGTACAACTCCCATTCTCAAGTCTTATTTTCCTCTTTCTTTTCCTCTTTCTTCTTGCCTGCCTGAAAAAAGCATGTTTCTGACATCTGGCTGTCAGGAAAAGTTTTCAGCTGGTTTCTGCTGACACAGAATGATGCTCCAGTCTGTGGTTGAATTTTCCTTTATCCAGCTGAAAATAATCCAGTTTATAATCTACACCATCTCTGTAAGGAAGAAAAACTCACTCTCTAGGCACTATGTAAAGCTAAATTCTGCTGAGGGGGATGATTCTTCTATGTGTACCCCACAGTGAGTTGGTGAAAATGACCACTTGATACCAACCACATACAAGCAGCATTGGTACTGTAATAGGTTAATGTGGGAAAGTCTGTTTCCTTAAATAAACTGCTCCCCACAGCCCTGAGAAATTAAAAACTTCAAGAAATGCAGCAGTATTTGAAAATGTTAGCTTTCCTTTCATTGTATGAGATGTTTTGCTGTATAAGATTGAAATAAATTATATGAGTCAACCTAACCTTTTCAAGTGAAAAGTGTCAGTGTGGTTTGACTCTGACAAGCAGGTGAGTGACTGTTGTGGTGATTTCACAGTGGCTGTGCATTATGTATTAATGGTAAAATGCCAGCTAATTTTATTCTTTCTTTTATAAAAGTACAACAAAAGAGAAAGAAATGTAATTTTAAAAAATCACGAAAACAAAAACAAAGCTTAGCACATTACTTAGAAAAACCCTGCTTTTATATATGCTCTATTTCATGTACAGTAATATTTCACATTCACTGAGAATCACAAGTCTTTGGTTAACTATCATACATCCTGAGAGTAAGTGTTCTAAACCTATCCCTCAGTCTTCAGCAGCAAGGCTGCTGTTTCCAGGCTGACTGTGTTTGATTTGCTTCAGTGCCTTCTTGAATAAATTCAATTCCTTTAGTACTTCAATTTCTGACCAGAAAATGCTGAAATGCAATTAAAGTACAGCTTGAGTTCTGTCACTTGAGCAAGGTCTTTTGAGTGTGGCTATTCAAAAGGAAATGTTTTCTGTGTCTACTCATGAATTTCACAGGTATCTTTGTTCTGAGAACATCTAAAGCTAAAAAACACTTTCCTGCCTTTGCAAATTGACATTTACTCCCTCTAACCCATCCATAGGTCCACTTGACATCGATCTGGCTGACATGGTCCTGCCAGAGAATAAACTTTCCCTTCTGTTTTCCAAGCTGTCGCTGAGCAGTACCGTACGGCGAAATATTTGCATGAATTTCTGGCAAAATTCCTTTGATGCAAAATAATAAATGAAGGGATCTACACAGTTGTTGAAGCAACTGAGGCACAAGGTGAGCTTGTAGGCAGGGTACAAACTGCTGTTATAAAATAGGCGGCTGATCATATGTGCAAGTAGGATGAAGTTATTGGGGGCGAAGAAAGTGACAAAGGACAGAAGGACAATTACTGCCAGGTGTATGGATCTAGTCTTTTGCCCATTACCATGTCTGCCTGATGTCTGAACTAGCTTCCTAATGATACCAATGTAGCATCCAACTGTTACAACAAAAGGGATGAGGAACAGGATAAAAAATAAAGTGAGGAGAAAGGCTACCCAAGCTCCAAAGGTGGGCAGCATATCCCATTTGAGGACATCAAAACAGGTTATAATCCCTAATTCTTTCACTTCATAGGTCAGGTCTGTAGTTTCTAGTGGGTAGAAGGCTAGTAGCAAGGAAATCCACATAATTAGGCAAGCAGCCAAGGCATATCTTTTTCTTCTCCACTTGATCCACTTCATGGGGTGTACCACACCCATGTACCGCTCCACGCTGATAAAGGTCATGGTCAGTATGGAAGAATACATGTTGGAGTAGAACATCACTGTCACAAGGCTGCAAAGAGTCCTGCCAAATATCCAGTGATTGCTTTGCAAGTGATAGTAGATCTGGAAGGGGAAACAACTGGCCAGCATAAGGTCTGTGATGCTTAAGTTGATCATGAAGATAACAGAAGGTGTTTTGGGTTTGATGTGCCAAAAGAGCACCCAAAGGGAGAAAAAGTTGCCAGGGATGCTGATCAGACCCACCACTGTATACACAACAGGGAGGGTGATGGCGACTGTTTTATTCTGCAGCATTGACAGCGTCAAATCGTCCAGGTGGGATCCGTTTTTGATCATTATTCACAAGTAGGTTGTTGATCTCTGTAAGACAGCTGGATCATATCATGAACACTGGGCTTGAAACCTGGAGGAGAAATGTCAAGTGAGAAAAACAATACATCAAAACAGAAATTAAGAATATAAATCCTGTATTAATCAACTAAAAATTATTTCGTTTGATAGATTTTCCTTGAAAGCACTGAATCCATTGAAATTTTTTTCTGAAAAGTTCTGCCTTCCTCCAAATCATCATAATGTCTTACCAGCCTGACTTTTTCCTATCTTGGAACAGCTACCTTTTCCCTCCTGAATGGTTTTTTGATACTTAGAATCATAGAATCATTAAGCTTGGAAAAGACCTTCAAGATCATGGAACCTATGAGCAAGCACCACCATGTCAATTAAATCATAGCCCTGAGTATTGTTAACCAGCACTCCTAGATTCTTTTCCATTGAGCAGCTTCCCAGCCACTCTGCTCCAAGCCTGTAGTGCTGCATGGGGTTCCTGTGACCCAAGTGCAGGGCTTGGCATTTTACCTTATTGAATCTCACACCATTGACCTTGGCCCATCAATCCCTCCCATCCAGATTGCTCTGTATTCTATTCATTATCACACCTCCTATGTTACTGTAACATAAAGAAGATCACATATCACAAGTTGAAATTCAATTGATGTCTGTGTGAGAACATTAGTCCATAAATTCTCCATGAACCAAATCCATTGTATCTACTGTAGGTGTCATGACCTTGATTTCTGTAGTGAACAATAACTTCTGAGCTTCCCCCCCAACTAAATTATGATCCATGTCAAATAATGGCTGGAATTTAATGTTTTTCTCACTTTTTTTTTCATCTTAGGGAAAGGAGAACATGCATTCAATCGCTCTTGCTATATTTATAATATAAACATTATAAGGAAAGAAACATGAGAACCAGGGAGAAATTGCAATTGCTTGGACTGGTTTACAGGCTGGAGAAGCCCTCTTCTAACTAAGAAGAAAAAACTATTGAACTTCAGTTTCTGCAAAATGTAAGTTATTTAAAAATGTTCGGTTTGCAGCTGTCTTATTTGCATCATCTGTAATTCTGCAAAATTAGTTTCAGTTTTGCAGTCTGCAAAGGAGATCCATGCTTTCACTGCCTGGTTTACATAGATCTCTCTTGCCAAATAAATAGGTCATGGTTTATATAATTGAAGCAGTGTAGTAACGTTCAGCAGCTGCAGGAAAGAACCCACACTTTAATACGTGTGCTTGCTTTCGTTAAGCTTCAAGTACAGGCAGGCAATTTCACAAAAGCACAGCACTGAAAAAGTGAAGAAATGACAACAAATGCCCAGAAAGGCAGAGGATAGATGTAAAGTAGGTTCAGTGAGGAGTTACAATAAGGCTGAAGAGGTGCCAGGCCAAGTCAGCCAATAACTGTGGGCACATCTCTACTGTTAATAGCAGCCAGAGTGACAGCTCAGGCACACTGCTGCATGTGGACTCATCACCTGCATGGTTTATCCCAAGCATCTTGTTGCAAGACAGCCCTGTGTATGAGGATAGATTAAAAAACATAGATGCCAGTTGGTGTCACTAAACCTCATATCTTGTTAAAAAGGGGCTTTAATTTGTGTGGTCATAGGCCACAAGTAGTGTAACTGGTCAGTCCTTCAAAGAGCCCAGCTCATGGTGCTGGGAAACTCTATAGCTGGAAATAACCAATCTGACAAAAACTGTGCTTTCTGAGGCAGGCTTTTACTGAAAACTGGCTTTCTGATGATTCCTGAGACCTGGCAAATATTAAGTCTCTACTGGAGGCTGCAGTGCGGTAAAAAGAGAATCAACTCAGAAAAACCTGAGTGCAGATCCAGGAAAAAGTACAGCTACAGCAGCAAGCAGCTCAGTGGAGGCTTATTGAGGTTCTTTCTTGATCTGATCTAATTGACATAGTTCTTCAAATGCCAGGTAAAAATATTAAGAAGTGGTGAGAGTCAAGACCAAGAAAGTTATATCGATTAATTTTGCTTCCAGCTGGGTTGTTGGAATCCTAGATAAAAAAACAAGAAAATAGGAATTGCAAAGTTGGAGATGTCTATATGTCATACACATGACACAGAACAAGCATGTTTCAAGTAGTGAAGTGGTCATAGGATGGGCACAATTGCAAAAAGCCCTTTGCATCAAATGTGTTGCAAATTAAATTCAGTTCTTGTCAGGGGAGTTCTGTCAAGAATGAAACTAATTCTTCATTTTTCAGGCTAACTTGAAAAAGCACTCACTGTCACATAACTCTTGGAAAAAAAGACTTAATGCTCTCTATTTCAGCTTGTCTGTGACTTACCACAGCAAATTTTTATTCATGAAGTGTATCAAGTAGCACCCCTTTGTGCCCAACAACTCTATACTTCTCAAAACAAACAGAAAATTGTTGTCTATATCAGTTAATACAGAGCTGTAGTAATATACCTTTGCAAGTGAAAGATATTTGCTATCACAGGCCCCTAGATTTTCTATAGAAATCTATATAGGTACTTGGGAAGGTAGAAATATAGTGAAAATTTCCATTAAATCTGTCACACTGATCATAAAGCTATCTAATATTTCACATTTTGGTTTGTGTTCATCTCAAATGTATTTTCTTCTATACTTGCTTTATCTGAGAGAACATCTTGATAAAAAGGAGATAAAAGGTGCACACATAGATGCTACTGAATGCATAACAGTGTCAGCATTCATGACTTGACTAAAGGCAAATTTTATGTCGTCATGGAATGCTGCTGTCAATAAAACATAAGTGCCTCCAAATGTAGGCACCTCTTGGATCGGAGTTGAAAGACAGCAGACTTATTACTTGCCTACAAGAACTTTCCAAAAAGGATAGGTCTCCTTGACATTATTTTCAGTACTGAAGATGTCCATCACAATGAGCAGAAGAATGATGGATGGTTCATTTAGAGTCTACTGCAGGGGAGAAGGGGGCATGCAAAGCACACAAGACTGATATTGCATGTCATTCTTGAGGGCAAAGTGCCTCTTGGGGAGATGTGGAGAACAGAAAATCCTCCTCTCAATTTCGTCTTTCCTTTTGCCAGATTCTCTCACACTCTAATCCTGGATTCCTTGTCAGGAAAGCCTGAACTAAAAGAAATTCCTGCTCAGATTCACTCTTTCTTGTAATGATTTGCTTTTTAAATGCCCAGGTGTGTGAGGTTTGGCTGGGATAGAGTTAGTTTTCTTCACAGTGGCTGGTATGAGACTATTGTTTGGATTTGTGCTGAACACAGGGTTGACAATAGAGAGATATTTTTGTTATTGCTGAGCAGAGCTTGCACAGAGCCACCACACTGCTTTTTGTAGGGCCACACTGGCAAGGTGGCTGGGTGTACACAAGAGGCTGGGAGGAGACAGACAGACAGGTAGCCCAAACTGACCACAGGGATATTCCACAATATGCATCATCTTTACCAGTATATAAAGTAGAGGGAAGGAGGAGGAAGGGGGAACCATATGGAGTGTTTGTCTTCCCAAGTAACCTTTTCACATGATGTGCCCTGCTTTCCTGGAGGTGGCTGAACACCTGTCAGCCCCTGGGAAACAGCAAATTAATTCCTTGTTTTGCTTTTCTTGTGTGCATGGCTTTTGCTTTCCTTATTAAATTATCTTTGTCTCAACCACAATTTTTCTTCCTTTCACCATTTCAGATCTGTCCGCAATCCTGCCTTAGTGGGGGAGGTGAGCAAGTGTCTGTATGGGGCTTGGCTGCTGGCTGGGGTGAAACCACAACAGCAGTTTGAGCACCATTTCAGTGTGCTTTATCACTCCCACTGCTGGGCCTGTTGGGGTTTAGTTAATGCTGTGTTTACATTTTCATCTTGTTCAGGGTAACTCTGTCCTTCCCTCACTGCACTCGACGTCTCTGTCTGTCTCTTGTGGTTTAATTTGAAAATGCAATACATCAAGAGAGAAAATAATCTCTCTTTAGAGATTTAGAATTAGACTCCTCTTACATTTTATGAATTTTTTCCATTTAATTTCATGTTTACAACAGAATTCAAATCAGTGTAGCTTGCATGGATTTTAAAGCACCCACCCTAAGCTATGGTTTCATATGCATAATTTTTAAAAATATAGTTCTGTTGCATAAATTTCCCTGTTAGAAATACATGGTTTTGGTTTAATTTTAGGAGACCTATATTTAAAATATGATAGACCAATGAACATATAGCCAGACTGAAACAAAAACTCGGTAAAGATTCAAGTAACATGATCCAGTCTTATTGACATTTTCATCAGTCTACAAGATTGTGACATAGAAGGAGAAATGTTAAGCTTTTCTGCTTGCCTGATTTCTGAAATATTTAGTAGAGGGATGTATATTAGTCTCATATTAAGTACTAAGCCTCTGGAGTAATACTCAATAAATCCATGTAGGATTTTTTTTTTGCTACTCTTTGTACTCACTGGCTCTTGACACTCTGCACAGAAAATTCACTTGGAAATTCAGTGGTATCAGGTTTTCATCCAATCTGCAACCATAAGCTAAGGTGACAGGTGCTTAATGCTTTTCTGACAGGAATAGGGATTTCTTTCCCCTCAGTTGTCAAAAGATGATAAATAAAATATCAAAGGGTGTACTGAAAATCAAAGACTAAAAAATCACAAGATATCTGTGTTATTTCTTTGCTGTGGAAGAGTAACAGTGGAGATGTTTCTATTTTTAGGGAGCTGCTAAATTAAGCTGATGTGATTTCTCTCTCACATCTATTATCTTCCTGTTGTCAGCGTCAAGCACACCTGTGGAAAAAACTGAAAAGCCTGTGAGCAAAGTCAAAATGGGAATTGCCAATTTATTTTAAAAATTGAGATTTGCTTTGTGGTTTGAGATGGAAAAATAGCTTAAAATATGTCATGTAGCAGAAAAGCTTTCAAAACCTGTTGTGTTTCGTAATTTTTGATTCACTACATGTCAAAGCACTACTGCATAGGGAAAAAAGTTCTTATTTCATAAAATCTTTGATATTATTACACTTTTAGAAAGACACTCTTCTAACTGAAGAGTGTAGGATGGCACATTTCAGATTACAGGAAAAACAAGCTGAAATGCAATTACAACTCAATTCCAAATAGATTTAGAATGAAGGAAAGTGAAAGCACAGATTTTATTGTAAGCACTTAGAAAAATCCTGTTAATAGTTTTTCATCAATACAAATGTAGCTGAAGAATGTATTTTGTTTTTTCTTAAAAGATTGCTTTTTAGTATATTTTTATTTTACTTTTTTATTTATTTATTTATTTATTCAGTTTACAAAACAGTAACAAGAGCTAAAGGGTTAGGATAGTTTATGTCTACCTAACAGTAGATAAAACTAGAGAAAACTTAGGGGTTCTCAGCATGGAGTGCCCCTGCTGGGTTTTCAACCCCTCCTGGACTGTCTGAATTACTATTGAGATGACAGAAGCGAGTAAAAGCACACAAAACAAATGCTTAATTTCTTTGTAGTCTGACTGTGAGCAGAAGGAGTCAGGAAGGTAAAGAACCAAGAGTCAGTAATCTTGAGCAGTGGGAAAAGTGACAAACACTTCGATATTTAAATAAAGTAAGGGATTTTAATATGAAGAGCAAGAAGAAAAATTTCCCTTTTGTAACTCATCTCAAGTACAGTTCCTTAAGCATCATTCATGTGATTCCGAGAAACACTTCTGCAAATGTTCAAGTTCAGCAAACTGAGGAATGTAAATGAGACCATCTCCACCTGAATGTTTCCTAAACTGAACATGAGCCTTACTGAGAGAGGCTGCAGGTTTTGTCTCGATGCTTCTTTCTCACCCTTGCAACAAACCTCCCATGCAAATTTTAGCTTTGCAACGTTACATCTCTACATCTCTAAAAGTCAAGAGTCTGATTCACTCAGTGAAGATGTGAACCTAAGTCTTCTAAGAAATTTCTTTGTATTTGGGCTTCCTTGTTCTTTTGGCTGATTTTTTTTTCCCTATTGTTTTGTTCTGATATCAATTTTGCAAAGGTCAGAAGCTGTTGCCAAGCTTGTAGTTATGTTATCACAAAGGCATTATTTGATGTTTTATCTTACCTTCTTTTAAGAAGAAATACATTTGGAAAATGGCACTTCTACCCTCTGTGCACTTGTGTATTACTGAGCAAAGAAAACAAAACTGAAAGCATCTAACTAGCTATGATATTCCTGACCTTCCATGCCATTTAGTTTTAAAAAAATAAAACTCTTCTTTATTTCTTATTTTTCACCAAAGATCGCTCCGATAAAGGACATAAGTAAACCATATGTGTACCTTCACTGCAAAAGCTGGCATATTTTTTTACTATGAAAACGTTAAGTTATACTTCTTATATTAGTCAAAAACTCTTTCAGAGACAAATGTCAGTCTTTATCTTGGTACTCACAGTCAAAGTAGACCCTATGGTGGTTATAGCTGTGACCTCAAACCATCAGGGCAAGGTAAAACAAGAGTGTCATCTCTCCACAAGGATTTCACATTGAGAGGTAAAAAACTCTCTGCTTTTTCAGCAAGAAAATACAGAAACATTTCCAGCGTTCATGTAGTGGAGGGGTGAATACCTCCACCTGTTAGAGCTTGTTAGTTGTATCAATCTAGAGAAAAAATACTTTATTCAAAAGTGAGGAAAAATAATGCTGTCATTTCTGCCTACTAGGGAGTGTGTCTGTTCTCCAGCTTGACAGAGTGAATACAGGCACTTTCCATGACTGAACCAAAAAATTCTTACTGAGAAATTTAAATATACAGATGAGAGGCAAAAAAACTCGGTAAGCAAATATTGTATCGAATCTTCAGAATTAGCAAAGTAGTAAAATTAAATGTAGATACTTACTTTCAAATTTCCTGTGTCTGACCTGGATTATGCAGTTTTGCTGATAGCTGAATTTTAGTTCACTTGAACCTTCACCTTTTCCAAGTATAAATCAGCAAAGTTGGGATTCTCTGCTGGTGTTAGCAACATCAGCCCTAATATAGGTAAGATTTGCATAAACAGAGCCACTGTCATCTGTGTCAATGAGCCAGTTCAGAGCGAAACTTATCAATGTGGTCTGTAAAACTTAAAAAAAGTTTATTTCTGCTGTAGTCATGTTCTTGGAAATAGTAAGTCTGTGGGCCAGTATCAACAAAAATCCTCTCAGCATCTGAAGTATGATTTTACAGCTCAGGTGCTACTTAGGTTACAAATAGAAGCAGTTTGCAATTTTCTTTGTCAGTCCACAAGTCAGCTTATAAAAATGCTGTGCACAAAACCTTAAGCCAGTTAAAACCCAAGTTGTGTGACTCCACTGTTAAATTTTGTAGGCTGGTTTAAGTTTCAGTCAGAGTAAGCATCTTAAACTGGATTTGAAGAGGCTCCAATTTAGGGGCTAATAGCCAATACAATATTATATATATGTTGATCTTTCCTAAGCAGACTTCGTAAGCTTAATTTTTTGTAGACTGATATTTTAAAAAAAATTAGCAAAGCTAAGGCAACCAAAGAGTTCAACACATTGGCTCAGGAATTCATTCCTTAGGATATAGAGTCCTTGGTGATCACTGCCCATATGCACACTTGTATTTCCTAAGAGCACAAAGTAACTTTTCTCTAATGGATGAGAGAAAAGGTTTTTTCTCCATGCACAGGGAGGAAGAGCCATGCAAACAGTTCCTGAAACTGCTGATTCCTGGCAGGGAACCTTCACTTAAATGGACCACAGTGTTTGTCAGATGGTGCAGGGCCATGAACAATCAGTTGGTAAACAATCAGCTTGTAAACCTCCCTTTAACTCCCCTGGCAGACATCCTGCATAGTGTGGAGTTATCCTGTGCCAGAAGGTCCTCCTGCAGGTACCTTGGCCTTGACTTATGGCAAAATGAAGACACATGTTTTTACAGAACTTCGATTAAATTGCCTGATCTAGTTGAAATTTAAATAACACATGAACTGATTTCCTTTATAACTTTAAGTTTTTAAATATTGTCTGTCTCCAGGATTGACAGACAATGGTTTCTGGTCATAAACATCAACTACTTCCCTCTACAAGTAATTGCCTCTCATAGCTGTTGTGAGAATCAGAGGAAAAGGTGTAGTTGATCATTTCCCTTCTGACCTCAAATTCCAGGAAAAGAATTTAACAGTTTATTGTCACAAGGCATTTGTGGTAGACAATATGACAGATTCCTAACAGAGAATCCCTCAATCTTTAGAAACTTGGTGATCTTACACTTAATCTGTGTACTGCAACTGGTATTCCTCAGCAAACAAATATATATAAATATACACATGTGTAAGCATATGTGTATATATATATATATATATATATTGTATATGTGTATATATATATATATTCTGTTTGAAATCTCTACTATCTTTTCATCTCTCTTTTCTGTGCAGCTCTCTTCATGTGTTTCCTTTTCTGATCAGTCTACAAAGGAATTGAGGTAGACTTGCTGCATGCTCTTGAAGATTATCTTTAGAGATCAAAATTATAAAAAAAAAAAAAAAAAAGATCCTTAGATGTTGCTTTTTTCATACTTGCACTAAGGACATGATGGTCTGTAGCTGTTGATCGATTTAGCTTATGATGAAGCCATAAACAGGACAGACCACAAAGGTGACCTGAAAGGATAATTTGGTGTGGTATTTGGGAAATGTTTTGAGCAAAAAATGTAGAGTAATTCTAACAGCCATATAACATACTGGGAATAGAAATTGGAAGCAATATTTGTAGGTGTGTATTAAATAACTTGGTTGAGCATGTAAGCTGTCTTCAGATGGTCCTTTTTCCACTAGTTGGTCTCAGTATATTCAAAACATCTTTCTACCTCCTAGATAAATAGATGTGTCCCAAAAAGCCATTTTGGATCCCTAACAACTGGTGACTTGTAAAAACACGGGATGAATTGTTGTTTCTCCTATTTATTAAGATCTTCATGAAGAGGAAAAACTCTTTCCAGAGCAGTAGTACTAAGTGGCAGGATTTGAGTAAAGATTTACTCCCTGGTGGTTGCTACTGCTATGGGTTTATCATCCATAGAAATCTAAGTATCTATTTTAAGGTGAGCTGGAAAGTGTTTACTGTAATGGGCAGATCTCCAGTGACTGTAGTATTTGCATACGTAGTGATGACTTCCACAGTAAATGCAGGTGTTTGGAGATTATTCCAGCCTGTTTTAAACATCCTGTTGATTCAGATCCTGGTTTCCTGGAGGCTCATAATTTCCTGGAATCTGTCAGAATCTGAGCTAGTTCACTAAAACATAATTGACTCCTTTCACACTTGGATCACTCAGCTGCTACTTTTAAATGACCAGGTCATCTTTTGTCACAGGATAGGATCAAATGCATTGTTTTACCTGTATCCATCTTCTTCCACCTGTGTGTCGAAGCCTACAGTCAGTTTTGCATAATCATAAGGACTCAGAATAAAAATTATTATGCCTTCTTCTGGTCCTGCTGCAGTACTTGCTCAGCACATATAATTTAGCCCTTTCTGGCAAACCATGGAATGGACTGGCCACTGCTGTCCCCCCAGGTGCCTTCTGCAATGTTCTGGCAGTGAACTCCTGCAGACTGGGCATTCTCCTGACTTTCAGGTAAGTTTGGAGTAATTCTCACATCAGTGCTAGTGAGAACAGTCTTGGCTGAAAAATAGGAGACCAGGGGCTCTGCAGGAGCTAAACCAATGTGCACTGTGCAGCTTTCTTGCTTTTCTTATTTTCTGCTCCTGAAAGGGTTAGAGGAACTAGATGTACAGAAAGAATGAGCCTTGCTTCCTGTCAAACTTACTGGAAGGCTTTGATATAAAAAAGGGCTGCTGGAGGCATTTTGTTATGGCTGGAACTGGTATTGCATTCAGCCATTCTCCTGCACCTCTTGTCAATACCCACTGAAAATAGGTGACTGCATATATTTTGAGAGGAGAGGTGTACCTGGGCTGACAAAGGACTAGGAGGCAGAAATGTGTGCAATCCAAGGCAGTGGGAAATGTGAGGTCATTCCCTAGCACTTTGGACAATGCTTCCTTTCCAGCTTAGTCTGAAAGGACTGGTGGTTTGGGCTCACCTCAGGTCATCTCCAGGAGAAATCTAACGCTGCCACAACCCTTTCCTTTGCCCAGTTTCTTTTACTGCTTACTGTCATGGCTCAGAATGTGAACCCTGAATTGTACTATTGAGCTATATATGAGCTGTATTTTTCCCCGAGTGATGTTGTTATTCATGTATGTAGTCACATATAAGTGGTTGTGGTTCTCTGCTCGAGAAAGTTTCTTCATTTTTTAAACCAATTGCCATCACCATTCAATTGTATTCATGCTGCAGTCATGGGGTACCCTGGCTGATTCTGCCTTTTAATTAGGATGATATCATTTATTAAGGCCCAAAGGAATGACCAGGATTCATTTCTCTCAGGAGCAGTCCTGTAGGTCTGGTATTCATGCAGCCCCCAGTGAAGTCTGAGGCAACTCTGTGTGTTGTATGCACTGCACCTCAGAGCTCTTTGCTTCATAGGAAAAGCAAGATGATTATTTCCAATCCTGTGGAAAATCACTTTGTTCAAGTGGAAAAAACTGAAAATCAGCTTCTCTGCAAGGGCTCAGCCTTATGCTGAGGATCAGTAGCTGCAGCTGAGCTGCTTGTGGCTGGCACAGGGCACAATATGGACTCACAAGTGCCTGAGCAGTGCAGAGCTCATCTACCCAAAGGCACAGTGCACAGGTAACAGGAACCTCAGAAACAGCAGACATGACCTAGTTTCAAAAGCAGCATCATATGGGTGCAGAAAGGATGAGCAAAGAGCCAACATAATTATTACTTTTTTTCATGACTTAACACTATTTTCTTGACTTCTCCTCATCTTGGCAATTTGATACCTGTTCGAGCTATGACTGGTAACATACAAGAAGTAGAGATTATAAAATGGGGAAAAAAAGGAAAACAATTTCTAAGAAAATCTTCCTTTATCCCAGTGTCTATCTACACATGTATCAGTGTGAGCTATCACACATACAAAGAGCTATAAGAGGAATAGCACCCTGAAACTGCATCTGCTTCACTTCTCTTAATATCCTTGAGTACAGGTGAGACAGGAAGTCAAAGTTCAGCTTTTGAGCTGAACCTGACTGCAGGTGCCATGGTATTCAGGGTCTGGTCAGGTTTGGTCATCTCTCCAGTCCTCTCTGCACTTAATTAACTTAAATGCAGAAATAAGAGAGAAATTGGATTCTATCCTTGTCTGACATACTCTTTTTGCTTGGAGAAGTATGATAGTGCCCTGACTATGGCCAGATATATGCTGAGGTGTTATTACAATGAATGCTGTGAAATAATCACAGAAGTCAAACTTTCTTCAGCTGGTGTGTGAGGGAGAGCCAGTCCAGGTCTCACAGGCTGACAGCACAGCACCCTGAGTATCAGCCACTCCTCCCACTCACTGTCAAACTCACAGAGGCTGCAGTCTGTCCCCTCACCCAGGTCATGGTGGGAAAGTTGAACATGACTGTACCCAGTACTGACCCCTGTCAGCTAGACTGCTCTGAGGCAATTCTGATGACTGGTACAGTTATGCTTCAATAACACACATGTAGCAGTAGAGCACTAGGAGACAGTTCTTTGGACTCTTAGGAGCCCTAGAGATCTCTAAGTGATGTGCTCTGAAACATTACCACATTCCTGCTCTTTCAGTGTGTAGCTTGACAACTGATGCACAGATAATTGATATAGATGCACTAAAGAATGAAGGCAGTGTTTGGTGCAGATGGTGCCATCAGGAAAACATGTTTTGACCTAAATTAAAATAAGGCAATGTTTCTGTTACTGAAAATTAATGTTATAGTTTCTAAACTAAAAATTAGAGAGAATCGACTCGCACAGAAAAGTGTATAGGTCAGGATGACACGTATTTAGTGGTGAGAATGTTATTAAATCCTCTGCAGTCTTAATAAAAAGGACAGGAAAAGGTGTTAATAAAGTCCAGGAAGGAACCAGACAAACAGTAGCTACGTGTGAAGTGTGTGAAGCACATCACATAAAACAACGAGCCACAAAATACCCCAGATACATAAAAAAGACCAGTTAAATGAAAAGTGTAAAAAATGCTGAGGCTGATTGCCCTGGTTTTCAGCTGGGAATCTGACCTAATTTAGGTATCTGAGAAGTCTGATGACAGAAAGGGACTGTTAGGAATGGTATGGCCAAGGCACACACTGATATAGCCCTGCCAAAATGGGCTGTGCTCCTTCAGGATCAATACTGTTGCATTACTTGGAAGCTTTGTGTCACATCCAGTAAACAATTCAGCTAGATAAACCCAGGACAGAATTTCTGTGGGCTGCAGGCTGTGACTGCAGGGCTGCATCATCAATTGAATAACAAGGGTGGTAAATGTGGCAGTGATGTGCTTGGGGTAGAAACATCAGGTGTGGGAGCAAACAATACAGAAATAACAAAACCCTTCAAGTACCCCTAACCAAATTAGGAAAATACACTGGAGATGTGTGTCTTCAGGCACATCAAATGTGATTCCTTGTGAAAGTCAGCTGTTCAAGATGCAGTGAGGAGCTCCTCACAAGATGAGGATTAGCAGCTTTTGGCTCAGGTCTTTGCCATCCTGAGTCTCCACAGTGGCAGGAGCACTCACCCAATGGAGACACCAAAGAGCTTTGGCCTACAGACTGTTGCAAACAAATTTCTACAACTTCAGCTGCTTAACTGAGAATTGCCAGCAAATGGGCAAGCTTGAAACCTGGGCTCTCATGAGGGCTTCCCTATCAAAAGGTTTTGCTTCCTTTTTTCACTCTGCTGTGGTGCCATAGATGGTGAAGAAGAGCTGCTCTGGAAGCTCCTTTGCTGGCAGACACCTGATGCTTTGGCAGTGGCTGGGATGTGATCCCAGCCTCCACAGCAGCCACCTTCTCTCCTGAAACCCCAAGGATGCCCTCAGCTACCTGGGAGTAGAGGCAGGATGGGCCTTTTGAAAATGCAGCCTGCTCCCCAGCTCACAGTGAAGAAACATGGGCACCAACTACTTTCTCACTTCTCTTTCTCAGAATAGAGGAGGTTATCTATTTTTTACTATTACTTGTTTCCCAGCTCCGTTTTGGGACTCGTTGCTCCTGCTTCTCATGAGAAGTTCAGGGGCTCAGAGCCATCATGGGGTTTTCCCACAGAGCTGCCAGGACTGTGTTCTCCCCATCCTGCTGAAATCCTCTGGAGCCTTGGCCCTTCCTGCATGTGCATGTGGCATCCAGCTCTGTGCTCAGCAGTGGGGAGCCCTGGTGGGGCACGAGAGGTGAAGTCACCGTGCTTGTGACAGTCACTGAGCACTACAGCCTGGGGGGGTGTTAATGTGGTTTGGTAAGCAAGTGAAGGAAAAGGGTTTGAAGTGTTTTGAAGCTCTTTCAGGGAACTGAAAGATCTGAGTTCTTTTTATTTTAGCACCTCAGAAAGACTTTTGCAAAAACTTAAAGGCAATGTCTATTTCAGGAGAGCAACTATAGTTTCCTTTCTTCTGTCTTACATTGCCTTGTCATCATACAAATATACAGAGAAAGAGAGAAAAAGCAATGGAAAGGAGTTTTAAGCTTTAAAATAAATCCATTTTCTTGAGGATTGTGGTTTAATAAAGGTTGTGCATTTTCATAAAAGAGCCTGGAAAAGCAAAATAAATTCTCAGAATCCCTTCTAGCCCCATCCATCCATGCAGGTGAGCAAAACATAGTGCCAACATACTAAAGATAAGAGTGCAGTGATAAAAGATGTTTCATCACAAATATGGGGAAAGTGTTTTACAAGTTAGGCTTAGCTGCTCAATGTAGGTTCCTCTTTCCATTCTCTGAAATGCTTTAAAAAATTGCACACACAAAAAAACAACTTTCAAAAGCAGTTTCCTCAGTTCAGCCCTCCCTTAACTCCCACACCATCTCTATAGATGCTTCTTAGATGTACTATAAACTCTGTGTTAAAGTTACTTGTGTTTGTACTGTGTGGGTTTTTAGTTTTTAGAGCATTGTGTTACAGCATGATGTAAACTAACCTACAAAAGCCCTCAAGGCTTGTAGTTTAGTTTTGTTAACTTGTTTATTTAATGCAAAAGAAATCCAACCCCTTTTTTTATCAAGAGCAGTAGAAAGAGAGGACCTAGCAATTCACAACCTGAAACTTATCCTTTCATTTTAAAGGTTATACAATCACAACAGGAAATATTTTGAAATGGTCACACTAATCACAAGACAGAGTACTTTTAAGTCTGAACAAGTGTTTGTATTAGTCCTCTATTTTTAGATCACATCGCATGCCAAGTTCTTGCCACTACTATTAATAGTGGTTTTTCATGGTTTTTTTTTTCCTATTTCTTTACATACCTGATGCAAAACAATATTTGGAAAATATGCTAATTCTGCCTTAAGTCCTCAGGGGGCATCCAAACATTTTAGGAAGCAGTCCTTAGCAGTGGCATTCCTTACTAGTTTCCCTTCACCCTTGTGCAAAAGCAAAATCAAATGCAAACTTGTCTCCTGCTGCCAAAACTGTCAATGAGAACACCACAAAAATACTGTGACCAGTATGTCAGTGGCCACCCCACAAAGCCATGATATCCAAAGCAAAATGATTTTCTGGATTAGAGTAAGGAGCCACCTTATTGAACATGCATGTGTAAAAGGATCTGGCACACCAAACCACTTCTAAAGTTCTGGGATGAAGGGAACACTCACAGTGAGCTTCCTCATTATCACTCCTGCAGAGAGCCATGGTAATAAGGAGATGAAAATGTTAATGACATCTTTGTATCTCTTTCTGAAAAAGCCTCCTTGCAATTACAAGAAGGAGATGATTAAGAATCAGGTCTCTTCTGAGGGTTGACTGGATTGACAAGAGTTGACAAGACTGTAGGTGTGTTCTTGAGGATGATAAGCAGAATATCTTCAATTCCAGTCCTCTCTCTCACTTGCACAATGCCTTCTAAAGTCACTTTCCTACTCTGATATAATTTTTCCTTTAAATCATACTAATATTTTTGCACAACTCAGTTCCCTTGCTGCTGATGGTTTAAGGAATATTAGTCTTATTTTGTAAATGCTACAAGAATTATAAGAACACTTTAAATGACTTTTGAAATTGAACACTTCCTTAAACTTTAACTGATGATATAATAAGACTTCCTAAATCAATTATCAAAATTTAAAAAAGCATTTCTTTAGAGGTAGTGAATATATTTTCTGCATGAATTATAATAATGTAGTAATATCCTAAAAGGAAAAATATCCACAAACTGCAGGGTAATATAAGATTCTCTTGTTCTCTAGTGACTGAATATCTTATTATAGAATCAGTGTATTATTTTGTATAGTGTATTTCTGATGTCTCCTTCTTGTTACCAGTGAAGCAACAGTTCATCTGAAAACCAGGCAAAAGACTTTCTTTAGAAACTGGGTGTAAAAAGAGATTGTGGTTAGATTTGCTCAATCACCCCCCCCCCCAAAAAAAAAAAAAAGAAAAAAGAGACAGGAGAGCAGCAAGTACCTAGAGGAGTTAAAACAGAATGCAAATCCAGAGAGAGCCCAGTGCACCACCCTCCACTCTGCCTTGGGTAGTAGAAATGTAAGTTTCAGGAGTTTCCATGGCTCCATCTGAGATATCCCCACCTCACCAGCTCATAACTGGGGATTTTACCATGGGATACAGAAAACCAGGACACTGAGCAGCAAGAAAACTAGACAGAATCACCTTAGTCTCTGAGAAAGCTTAACTTTTTGACACTTTGTGGAGGGTTTCAAGGAGATCTCTAGACATAACCATGTATCCTGACATTTCTGCTGCAGTGAGACGTTTGCCTCTGTCTTATCTCATAAAATCCAGACATACCCAAACCAGCAACAAGAGTACTATTCACACTTTCTAAATATCACACAATGGGGAAGTGGGAGATATGAATTTATTTCTCTCTTCAGAGTGATGAGATTTAAATCTACACCTTCCATGAAGCAAAAGGATTTTCTATTAGTTACTTCACAGAAAATATATAAATTACACTGAAAAAGGAACTGCATTTTGGATGTCTTCTCCTCTCAAGTACTAAACAAAAACTACAGTTTGTTTTTCTCACTCATGGAATTTATATCCCTGTGGTACCATGCAACCTGGAAAAAATTCAGCTGCAGGACTAAAGACAGGTTGTAGATAATAATGTTATGATTAATTCATTCTGCAAAAATTCTTGATTCCAATCAGGTCAGGTAAACATCCATAGTCTGTAGGGAGTGCCCTAAGTATCCACAGGACTAAAGGGCACATGGCATTGACACCTTGCTTCTTTCTGTGTCCCATGGAGAATGTACTCCCATAAATGTTTTGGCAATTTATGGTTCTCAAACTGGTGCACCACAAGGAACAGTCTTCCCCCCACTCAACAACTGTGGTTCTTCAGACCTTCAGCCTGAGCAGGATATTAGGATATGTGGGCTTCTGAGGGGTTAGTGACTGGGGTTCATAATTTTGATAATGGCACCTTTAGCAAAAGCTAAGCAGCTGAAGACCTCTGTCTTGAGTTTTAGCACTTAGTGACAACAAAAGGGTATTTAGGCTCCTAAAACCTTTTCCAGTGCTAGCATAAAGGTCAGAAATTAGAAATTCCACTTGTGGTGACAGTTTTCTCCTTCAGTGTAGGGCTAGAGTGAACCCCAGCAAGCAGGTCAGGCATATGAACATGCAGAGGCCTGATGTGAGTCACAAATGCACATTTGCTTTGCTCTGCCTCCTGAGATTATGCCCCTTCTGCAGAAGAATCTCTTATGCTCCTAGCTAAATCATCCATTTGTGAGCATAGTCCCACACTGGATGGATGGTCTTCATCTTCTATTGTAAGAATCACTGGCAGTCAAATAAAAATACTTGCCTTTTCTGCTTTTATTGCAGTCCCAATTGCTTTTCTCTAGTTCAAGAACCCTGGCAGGTCTTCCAGAATGTACTGTCACTCAATCAGTCTTCCAGATCATGGATTTAAAATGTCTTGCTAAACTATTTGAGAACAGATATCCTGTCTCAGCAGACTAGGAAAGACATTTAGCATAGAAAATCTTCCTGGCTCAACTCCACATTTTTGCACCATTCCCCCAGGCAGATATAAGGTACTTGTGGAAGTGTGTAAGGGTGAGTTTGGTGGGTGCGATGCTTTCACTGCAAATCACCTTGCTGAGTGTTCATGTATCTTTTCCCCCTGTGACAGGCAGGGTGAAGTAGGGCTGATTCTTGTTGTACAAAAGTTCTTGATTTCCTGTGTTGTTTAGGTGGATGATCTCATGATGATCAGCTTCAGCCTACAGGGGTATAGGTTATCCATGTCTTGCTAAGATCCTTTACACATTCCCCCTTCCTGGCTGGAATGGGAGAACTGTGTAAAGATCCCATACTTAACACTGACTACATTTTCCTGCCATGAGGGCACAATTACACAGGGAAATACCTAAGAAGCCAGGCCAGAGAAGAGGACTCCAGTGAGAATAAAAGCTGTGCTCATGGAGCTACAACAAGGCTCAGGCTGGACTCAGAGCAAAGACCAAACTAATGATTCTTTAACAGAACGAGGCTCTCAGGACATACATGGAGATTACACACACCTCCTTGTGCCAGCACAAGATCTCAGCCATCTCTTGTGACATCCTGTCATTGCTGGCATGACTAACTCCTATCAGTGGGCATGTGGATACATCACTGTGAAGGATAAGGTTTGAGGAACGCAGTGGATGATCAAGTCGTTTTCAGTGTTGTGTGGTCACAATACCATGCTATCTGTGATGCAGGCTGTCAAAATAAAACTCTGTCAGAAGGATGAATGAGAAGACTATGAGATTTTCAGTGGTCAGAGACTGACACCAGCTCTCTCCCCAGTCCTAGCAAACTGTTGCCAACTATTCACCTCTATCTTGCTGTTCTGATGAAAAGCTACCCTAAAGTTTGCTTTCATAATCCCACTTGGTTGTAAGGATGCACAGATCAACTAATTCATAGACTAAATGAGGAAGAAAAGCATACATAGAGATTCTCTATTAAAGAGTTAAGAGGAAGGGAGGAGAAATAAGGAAGTAGTGGTTGAAACAATCTGCTTTTAAGCAAAAAAAAGAGAAATACTTGATAACATTTTAAACGGTGTAAGAACAACACAGAAGATCCCCAGAGTAGGTGGTTTTTTTTGTTTTGGTTTGGTTTTTTTCCCTGGGGTTGTAGGTGTATATAACCAGTGGAAAATGCAATGAGAACTTCAGAAATGGAAATGCTACACTTTGAGCCAAAACACAAAAGCAGTTTTCTCACCCAGCTAGACCAAAGCATGAAGTGAAGGGATTACTTCTAATAAGGAGAAGAGAGGTTGGTCTCCAAAACCTTTCACTGTAGGGTAGCACACTTTTTTTCATCTAGTTATTTAATTTGAGATTGAGTGGATCAAAACTATATAAAACAGAGCAGGCATATTAAAACTCTTTGTGGGGTTTTCCACAAAGGACACCGGGACTGTCAGTGTCAAAAAGATAAATACAAACTGATTTGCAAAGAACATTTACATACTCTGTAATTCTGATCCGAGAATGCTCTGTTGGCTTTTTAAAAATTGTACCATATTTGGCTGTTTCTCCACTGGGGAAAAAATCTTGTCATTTGTCATGATTGATAGTAGACATTCAGCAGCAATACAATCCTTGTAGCCCTAACATATAAAAAATTAATGCATAAGACACGTTGCAGATGTGTTCAAAAAAATGATGTCATTTGCAACTGTCTGTGTGTAGGGCTTTGGCAAAATCTATGGCATAATTTCTCACCAATATGAACTTTGTGGAAAGGATTTAGATTAAAGATGGTTTAGGACAAATTAATTTCACAAGTGAAATAAATGTGAATAAAATAGGTATAAAATAAATAGATAAAGTTGAAAACATTTTATCTTGATGTTTGAAACTATTCAGTTTAATTTCTGCAAGCTTAACTTTCTGCTTCTATATAATCCCATTTAACACTGTGCACAAAACAATAAGGCAGTGACTAACAGTCTGCAAGATATTTATTTACCAGCACTACTGTGAGTTATTTATCTTTGATGCCTTTGATGGCTGCACATCAAGAGTTAAGCTTTGGCTCAGATCTCAGAAAAGGAAATAAGCCCCCACAAGTCTCTACAGTGCATTTCTCTGGAGGAGGAGAACACTGAGACAATAATATCTATGTAGAAAGCTCAGCCTGAATCTATTGTCTTCCTCCCAGAAGAAGGTAAAAGGGCACAGTGATGCTGGGCTGCAGAAATGGAAGGTGAGGCCCAGGGCTCTGTGGAGAGACCCTGCAGAGATGCTGGGCCAGGCAATTCTTTCTGTGAGTCAGTCAGTGAATGCTATTCACTGAAACCGAGTGGGCTGCTTGGGCTTGGCAGTGAAAGACTCTACTATTTCATAACAAATCTTATCAACAAATGAAGTCTGTGGGTGAGCATGCAGCCTCATCTGTAAGGGAAGGATATGGGAGAATCCAGAAGGGAATTGGGAATCCTGGGCAACTGTCAGGCAGAACAGGTATCAAACACTTGTTCACTTTATTAACATAGAAGCAAGAATGTAAATAAAATACAGAGAGCTGCTGAGCCCAGCTGCTGTCAGCTTTGTTTGGAAAGGATCTTTATCTATATATGAGTCTTTATTTCTCCTCTCTCTCTTTCCCTCAAAAAGTGTGAATTGGCTGATAAAGGGTGAAAGTCACAAGATTAACTAAGTTTCTGAGCATTGCATAGATTATTTGGCTAACTGGATGAAAGCCTGGAATTCAGACATTTACAACTCCACCTAATGTTTTTAAGTTTCTTTCTCTGATTAGTGCAATTGCAAATGATTTTCCATATGTAATGGCCATAATAACTCAGGAGAAGTTTGTAGATGTTTGCAATGGCAATAAAGATAATATTAATTATATATTAATCTATTGTAAATTGCAGTAAGAAAATAGGCTGGTGTTTTCTACTGTCCCCAGAGCACTGATCCACATGTTGGTCTTATCTCTCCTAATGGAGCAGTGTCACCAACTTATCCTAACTGTTCAAAATGCCTTTTACCGACCCCTTTTTCCTGTCTAGGGTCAAAACAAGGAAAATGTAGCTCAGAATAGAAGAAAAAGTATTTCTTGTGGATACAAATATCAGTCTGAAAATCCTACACCAAATCCTGCTTGATGAAACATGTGACATGCCCATTTATGAATGAGCCATATATTTATCTTCCATTGAAGGAAATGAAAGCATTTAGCATTCAGTTCTCTTGGGCCCATAGCTGGACACCAAAATATCTTTAATATATAAGCATGGCTTTTTTTCTAACACCTGGCACACTTTGAATTTCTGGCCAGTTCTTTGTAGACATACCCCTACTTATTTTCTTCAGATTTACTAGAAAAGTTTAAGCTGATGATACATAGAGCGCGTAAACTTTTTTACTTTGCTGAGGCAGGTGTGGGCAGGGGAGCATCTACAGCTCCTGTAGCATCATAGTGTGAAAAGAAAAATCGTTGGCAACAGCAAGCTGCAACATGGAGGTTTTTATCTGAAACTTTAGAAAGTCAGATCTCCAGGTGACCACATGTGCTTTTGAAGATGGCAAAGATTTTCAGTTTTGGGTCTCCTCCTATAAGAAAGACATTGAGGTGCTGGACAGTGTACAGAGAAGGACAATAGAGTCTGGAGCACATCTGGGGTTGCTGGGGGTGTTGAGTCTGAAGAAAAGAGGGGACCTTATCACTCTCTACAACCACCTGAAAGGAGGCTGGAGCCAGGCGGGGGTTTGTCTCTTCTCCCAAGCAACAACTGATAGGAAAAAAGGAAATGGCCTCAGATAGCACCAAGGGAGGTTTCGATGGAATAGTAGGAAAATTCCTCCATGGAAAGGATTGTCAGGCATTGGGACAGGCTGCCCAGGGAAATGGTGGAATCACCATTCCTGGAGGCACTTAAAAGATGTGTAGATGTGGCAGGACATGGTTTAGTGGCAGACTTGGCAGTGCTGGGTTAAGGGTTGGACTCGATGATCTTGAGGGTTTTTTCCAACCTAAATAATTCTATTTCTGACCCCCTCTTTTTCCTTCCACACTCATGACTACAGTAGTCCCAAAGACATGTTAGAGCAGTCAGAAAAGTAGGCACAACCAAAGGAATTGATTTTTCTGTAAAACAGTTGATTCCTTTCTCTCTGCTCTCCTGCTGCTAACTGGCATTGCAATAGTATTTCCTATGCTGGTCTTCCACATTTCACAAAGTGATTCCCAGGAACTGCTGTGAGAGTTTGCAGTTGGTTTTTGCAGTACTGGGAGGTGCTGAGAACCCACCTCACTCAGTGTAAACATTTCCAAGCCCAGGGTAGACCAATCATATTTTTTATTGATATTCTTATTGACTGTGATCTCTGTCTCTCTCATGTGGGGGTGAGTATGTACTCAACCCACAACATTAGCAGAAACAGAAATGTGGGTTGAACAAACCTATCAGCCTACTACAACATGCAAAAATGTGCCATGTCCTGTTAGTTTCTCAGAGAGGAGCTGTGAGGAGGAAACATTTCATTTAAAAAGCTCAACAAATAATTTTCACAAGTATATATGGTTTTAAATGTCAAACATTTAACATGCATTTCACCATAGAAGACCTCGGTGATGAGCTTGTGAGGCTATTTTATCCACCAAGACTGGATGTAAAGACTATGTATCTGCCCTGCTGAGAATTGTTGAGGTTACAAAAGTCAGACAGGCAACAGGAAACTTCATTCTTCATTCTCTTAGAGGTGTTAAAGATATGTTTGTGCCCCATGGATATAATCAGTGACCAAAAAGGCACATCTTCTGAGTTCCAGGGGTTTTCTTTGACATGTAATCTGCTACAATTTTTTAGGATGATTGGTAGAATAAAAACACTTCCCTTCCCTGTCTGATTGATAAAGTAGTGGTTAATTTCAGGAAATAGGTTCCTTAAGCTGCCCTCCGAGTCTGACCATGGGACTTTTTATCTGAGCTAGAGATTGCTTTGGCTACAAAGCTTCTGCTTACTGCCCATCTTTCACATCAGAGATGCACACTAAAAAATTATCAATACAACAACTCAGGGAAAGACAAAAACCATGAAGGAGAGCAAGAGATTCTCTAGTCTAGTGACAAATGCAGACATCAAGCAAGTGCTCCTGGCCTGGAATCTATTCTTCAGTTTGGCCTTTGGAGTTACCCAGTAATTACTGTGAAACAGTGTCTCTGAGGACAAGACTAGAGATTTTGTCCTCTTTTGCTTGCTGTTCCAGCTTCTACTGGCTGGGTGCAACTCAGCCCAGATCACAGTTCTAGCACACTACCTAACTAGCAAGGAAGGAGCTGGATCAGCCTTTAAGTAGTTTCCAAAGACAGAGTTGAATATGCAAGCTCTTTCCCCTAGGAATGTGCCCTAGAGGAGGAGGTGCACTATTTCCTCCTCTTGGACCTTTTGAAGAGCAAGTACTTGTATTTGTAAAGAAGAAACAGTTTCACTAACCTTCTTTAAGCATTCTCCTTGGTGGCACCAGATCAGCTCTCTCAATCCTGTAAAAATCCATTTGTTCTATAACTGCCAATGGATATCTTCTCTGTATTTGTCTCTAAGTGTCTTAAGTACTGCTATCTTGTATTATAAGAAGCAGCTGCTATGGGTAATTTCCCAGTAGTCAGAGGCTGCATTAGAATTTTCCCTATTCGGAGCTGAAGCCCTGAACTTCCATCCTAGCTCCATTTCTGGCAATTCACAGGCATCCTTTTCTTAAGAAGGAAAACCTGACTTTTTCTCAGCATCACAAAAGCCTTTCTCAGCATCTGCTTCCAGGTAGAATCAATGGCAGAATCATATTTCCCAGAACATTACTCAGTCACTAAAATCACAAGGCTGCTCTGCTTTTCCCTGTAGTTCTACATCTCAGTCAGCAAACAACTCTGAGCCAAAATCAACTTCTTGTATAGTTCAGGAGTTATGACAGACAAAAGAGCATCCCAGAAAAGAAGTTTGGATGCAGCCATAATGTTGCAGAGGCTGAAAACAGTTATTACCAGTGTGTCAAATACTCTAAAGATGAGGATATTACTTGTCCCAGCAAATGAAGGGGAAAGTTACTGCTGGGTAAAAACATTTTCTGTGTAGCCCACCAGAGGGTGCAGACACACTCGTGCTGCCTCCAAGAGGGCCAGAAAGAAAGAAAAACTTCTAACAAGATTATTTCTGCCTTTGTGCTTACTCACCTACTCAAAGCTTGTGTTCCTGAATATTCCCTTATTGCCTCAGCAATTGCCTCATACAGCTAAACTCTGCATGTAACATCCTGCCAAGGAAAATGCAAAACTTTTCATCCTAAATGTTGACCAGACTTACAGGCAGCTCCCTAAGGAATTTGTCTCGCCATCTCACCGCTGATGTTTCCGTGCTGCAGCAGATCAGATTTCCTCTATGAGTAAGATCTGCAGAAAGGAACAAACAAGAGATCTTGTAAGAATAAAAAAAATCACCAAAAAAACACAACACATACATACACAAATCCCCAAACAAACAAAAAAAAACCTCCAAACCCCACCTGTTTAAAGATAATTGGAAACAGTGACAAGCACTGATAACATTTTCTATTTTCTTTCACAGCCTTAAATATATGGTTCACTAGCTGTAAAACATACCTGTGCAGGACTACTAAAGCCTCAGAATACGGACATCTGAAGATGAAGAGAAGATAAAAAAGCACGTGCTTCTTGTTGGTTTGTAATTTTCCCTTCTCGTTTTTGCAGATGTGAATCAGCTGCAGTGTATCTCACAGTAAGTAGCCCTAGCTGCTTCTTCATGACCATAGCAAGGTGTAATTTCTGTTCTTATTTCAAGATTTAGTCAGCAGTTGGGAGAGCAGGGATTTTCAACTCACCAGCTGCTGAGCCCAAATTCTTCATGCGATACTGTGAAAATGTGACAAAAATGTGCAGCTCTTGATGACCAAGCTTACAGATCCCTGTCCCCAGCCTGACTAACTCTTGGACCCTCATCAGTCTGTGTGCAAAAAGGCAGAATCTCTCTGTTAGGATATCAATGACAGCTAAAACCCAGTATTTAATTATTGAGCTGTTGCATGAAGCATACAGACGTTTTTCTCTCTCTTCCTCTGAGTACTTAGCTTTAGTTAAATATTCATCAACACTGAAAAATAAGATTACCAATGGAAAATTTCTGTAAGGACAGAAGGCTTCCAATCAAAAATATATGAAAAAAGACTGGATCAAACTGACACTACTGAGTTCAAAGGTATAGAAAATTAATCCTGAGGGTATTTCTGATTGATTAGCAACCAAATTTAGACAAAAATTGGATTTTATTACCCATTTTGCACCTATTTTAAATAACAACCTAACTCTCAGGCTGAATCCCTCTCAAGCTTCCTGTGTATAAATAGTAAGCCCAAGAGGAACAGCAGCTTGACTTTCCCATTTGAGAGCTGGCAGTGAGAATAATCAAGCCAAAAAACCAATCCAACAGACATTTATTTATAAATAGAGCTCATTTCATCCAGGAATTCTGGAGGCAGTCGTCAAGATCTAAACTGTAATGTTATTTCTCGAATGTCATTTTCAGAGGAGAGCTACATTTTCAGGCTCCTTTTGCACGCTGTGAAGAGCATGGAACCAGGGCCAATAAATATGCCTGATAAGAAAACCTTCCTTCTGTCCAACTGAAAGTTTTTGCAAACATTAATTGTCAGCAGCAAAGCCCCCTGAACTTCTGTTTCAAAACAACTTTTTATCTGGAAACTATGCAAATGTGAAGGTTTTAAGTGGCAATACATGTGCAAAACACCAGCACATATTTTAGATGCATGGTGACAGTCTCATTGTGCCTTCTTTTTCGAGCAGGACAGGGGAGTCTAGCACAAAATAACTTGTGGCTGAGTTGTCTGGGTTTCTTCCCTCAGGCCACTTGACCAGAACGCAGCAGTTACTGTGGCAGACCAAAGTTACCTACCAGGAAGGACCTTTCTAGTATTTGTGTGTTTTCAGTGCTGCTGCACATAACCACTGCACATAATCTGTGCCACCCTCGCAGAGGAGCGCACCCTTCTCCCACATCAAACCAAGGTACTGATGCTGAAAGAACACGGGGAGCAAACATCTTAAATCACCTGAGCTGGCCTTTTCTGCACTAACAGTCATCAGTAAAGCCTAATTATGTGCACAGGCAGGCACATCTGAGTTGAACTCAAACCCACGCTGCAAGACAGAAGGTGAATACACAAGCAGAGGGTAAGATGCTGGCTGGGGACAGGGGATGCCTGGGCTCATTTGGCTCTTCCCACACAAAGCTGCTGAGCACTTTCCCTTGAGCCTTGCCTATTTAGTAACTGAGAAATGTGACTGCAGGACCTCAGCCAGCTTTCCTGCAGCAAACTATGGCATAGGCTGCAAGTATCTGCCAGCTAAGGCCGTACAGACCTGTAAGGAACAGCAAATTGCTTAGCATTGATGTTCAAACTGAGAAGACTAAAGCTGATGCAAATGCTTCTGCCCATGCTACCACCTTTTCCCTAGCAGAATGGGGACATGCTCTCTGATTTCTAAACTGACACAGCTGTTTGCAAGGGATGACTGAGGATCTTGATCAGATTGCCTGCACTGGGGAGCTGCAAAAACCAGGGCACAGGTATGGCACCAGATGGGATTCATATGAATTCCCCATCCGTAGATGCAGTGACAAAACTTCAAGTGGATCATTGAGTCTGCTGACGGTAATATTCATTACAGAGGTCCAATTGCTACTCTAACAGCAATTTTACAAGTGGAAATTATTTAGGAATGAAGTCCCAGTGTGGATGGAAATTTTGTGTCTGAATCAAATCAATGCTCTTAGAAGTCCTAACTAGATTCTCCTGGCTACTATGTATAAAATCCATAAAGTGTTTAAACCAGACATTCAAGAACTCAATGTCAAAACATTAGAAGTGATTACAAGTAAAGATTTAAAAACCCACAAATGCCAAAACCCCCTGAATCTTAAAAAACCCACAAATGCCATACCACTGTGGCATTTACCAGTATATGATTTCACTCAGGAATCAGCATGGCACAATTTCCCTTTCTGCGTAGTGATACGACGACAGCACATTATTACAACAACTGCCCCACAGATGGCTATTTTATGCTTATTTCTGAACTATTAAACAGAACAAAAAAGAACAAAATTATTTAAATGAACAAAAAACACCAATAATCTCTCTCCTCCTTATCTATTAAGAGACATCAAATGCCGTACACAAAAGTACACTGTGCCTGCACTTCCTTCTGGTGCCTGTCTGTCTGGGTTCAGCTTTTATGCATCAAAAGATCCTGGTGAAATTGTATCATTTTATGATATTGCTCCACACTTCTGTGTGTGTGTTGGGCTGTTGCAAACCTCCCGAGCAGTCTCAGGGTGAGTGCAGTACATGGCTCTGCCATAGCTACAGATAGATATCAGGTCCAGATTTACAACTAAAACTGGCCCAAAATTATCTGGGTTTGATTTTTTTTTTTTTCTGTGCTCCAATATGTAGAAGCTTATTGTTCCCCTTTTTAAAAACAGAGTTGAAGACACACTATGATTTTTACTACTGTCTTCACTAAAGCAAATTGTGCACCTGAGAACTCCTTATTTTGTTAGTGGTTCTTGCAGAGATAACTCCTTAAAACTGGCGGTAAGTTTTCTTTCTCTTTTACTGCAGTATTTGCTGTAATAATTCTGACTTCTAAATATGTGCAACAATAATTTTTTAATTATCTTTGCTCTATTATTACACCACACAGTTCTTCCTTTATTTCTACAGCTCACAGTCATCTGGCACAAAGAGACACATGTACTTCTTGGATTGCAATGAACTTTCTTCTCGTTTCAGATGTAAATAATAGGAGGGAGAAAAAATCAGTCTTGACTGAATCTGGCTCCTCTGAGAAACTATTACAAATAAACAATGAAGTGAAAAGCTGTACTCCTTACCTGGTCTGAGAGGTACAGTGCACCTTGGAAAGCCTCTTAAATGACACAGAAGAAATAGAAATAGTTGAAAGTTTTTACTCATCCAACCAGAGGACTCAGGAAATGACTATTTTTGCAATGATTAACTCCTTCCTCACTTCGAAGTCTTTCAAGTACAGTTCCACTGCAGTTTGGTAATGAATGCTCTGCCCTACTACATATGATTTCTGTTTCACACTTAGAATATGCAGGTGGCTGGAGGAAAAGACATTGATCACCCCCGTGGAAGAGAAAAACTGCAGTGTCTTCTGCATAACTGTGACCAAGTATATTTTATTGTTGAGTGATGCTTATGTAATGAAGCACAGAAATGACCTAGAGTAATGGCTTGACCTCTCAACTCTCATTTTTAGAAGAGTTTAGAGCAGTGGTGCAATATTGTCAGCACGAATTCAGTGCTGTGGTGCCCAAGAGAGCAAGGTAAAAAACTAGGTTATTTGAAGGAGTGGCATCCACTGCAGCCTGGACAAGCATTTGATATACATATAGTGTATGATTGCTCTATACACAGAGGGTCTCCAGCTGAAAAGTCAGGAATCCTGGAGCATCAGGAGTTAATCCTCTGCACAAAACACTCCTCTGTGCATAAAAACTTGTTTCCCTTGCCTAAACCTATCTGTTTGACTAAAAGGCATTTCTGAGACTGAGCTTATAAACACCCACCAGCCTGAAAGCCATTAAAGACCAGCTGCCCACAAGAGCACAAGCTGCTTCTGGGGAGGGGACACCTCTGTACAGAGCCCAAGGTGGCACCTGAGCTTCTGAGCCTGTGGAGAGACCCCGTGCTGGGGTTTTCTGAGACAGGGACAGGGTTGTCTTACCTAGCTCTGGGCATTCACACTGTCTGCACCAGAGTTTGCCATCAAAGGCACTCGAATATAGGCAGTAGAAAGAAAAAGACCTTTGCAAGACTCTTTATCTGAGAGTTTTAATAATCCAAATAAGAGTTCCTGCTGCTATATAGATGTATATGCTCACTTGATTTTTTTATGCAATCAAGATTTTATAACTACTACAAAAAAAAAATCCTTACTCTCTGCAAGTTAAGTTTAACCTTTGTTTTCTTAATTATTATTTCCAGTAACAAAGATTCAAGAGGCATGCTAGCACAAGACACTGATGAGGCTGGTCTGCACTTGAAATTTACTTTTTTTGCAGTTTGCCACAAATATAATGAGGATTCTCAAGATCCTTGATCTGAGCAGGTGCTTAGTTGCTATCTTGGAATGGAGGCCAAAACATTTGTATGACTCCTGAAGCTATGGCTATTGATGCTATAGCTTCATATGCAGAAACACCAGGGCATTTTACTTTGAACATGGTTGCAGGACAGAGACTCAAGTTCTTGCTTTATCTCCTCTCAATTCCACATAAAAAATATTGAAACCAACCGTCAGTACTCTCAAAAGCCCACAGGTAAACAGGAAGAAGTTTCAGTCTCATAGCCTCAAAAAGTGCAAAAAATATTGAATCAGACCCCATAAAAACTCCTCTAAAAATGAGATTTGGTTTGCTTCTTTGGTTGTTTTTTTTTTTAAGCAATCTTCTTTTAGTTTGAATATAGCAGGCTAGAAATAGTTATTTTCATTTTCCACTTTTTGATCCTTAAGGCTACAAATAATTGAAATTTTGCAAGTTTTAATTCACTACCATTTTAAAAGAAGCTTTCCTTTCTAAAACTAGGGAAAAAACCTTTCAGAATGAAAAGACCCACCATGTACTTTTCCTAAAAAAATCATAAAATTCTACAGTCCTGGATTATTATTATGAGTATATGCAGTAATTAATACTGCAGTACAATATATTGCGATGTATCATAACATATTATAATGAAAAGAAAATTATTTAATAATTTGATAATGATAATGATGATTGCTACTACTTCTACGAGGTAATCAATTTGATGACATTCATTTGGCCATGCTGCAATTTCCTCAGAAAGCAGTTAAGTGCTAGGAAAGCATCCCTCTGAAGGCTGGTAATGTATTTCAGAATGATTATGAGCAGAGTGTGAACTTTTGTAGGTGCATTTCCGTTGGGTGGAGTCCTCATTTGACTTCTCACTGAGCTCAGCAGGCTCTGGAGTTCACTTTGAGAGTCTTCCCTAGAGCTGTCTCAAGCAGTCTATGAATATTTGGGTTCCTGCCTTTGTTGTTAAAAAACCTGCAATTCAGCTGTGTTCTCCTGGGAGACAGGGAGATGACTTTTGTGTAAGATATTTTAGTCTGGTGGCATTTTAGACTTTTCTTTTTTTTTTTCCCTAAGTGATGTTAGAAAGCTCCTCAGTATCTCTCCAGTGCAGAGGTCTCCCTCTAGGGTCAATCTGCAACAGCCTTGAGGCTGACCTGACTGTGGCTCTGGTTCCTGCAGCCCAGAGGAAGCAGATGCAGATGGGGATCTGATTTGCACAAGGCCCTGAGGGCTACCCACCCTCAGGCCATGCCAACCTTTTGCATTAAAAAAAAAAAAAAAAAAAAAAAAAAAAAAAAAAGAAGAGAAAAATAAACGGTTTGGGAAGTTGCACTAGGGCTGAATGTTATCCTTTCTGAGCAGAAATGTTATTCCAGAGAAGCAAATGTTAGATTCTCTTCTGCAGCGGAGGAGGGTCTGGAGTAATGCAGAATTGCAGGATAAATACAGGACCTGCTTTGGGGTCTCTCTGGTGGACCTAGCCTGTCATTCCATGAGCAGAGGAAGGTGTTACAGTGGGAGGATATGGCACAACGTTAGCTGTGACAGGAAAACAAGAGAGATGCAAGCTGTCATTCCACCTTCCCAGGGGGTTCCTCATCTCAGCTTGAGTTGAGCTGTGCAGCTCTGGTTGGAGCTCAGCTTTGGCTGCACTGGGACACAAAGAGATCAGCAGCTTGCACAGGTGGTGGTGGGAGGTCTGGAAGTACAGTGACAGTAGGCAACCTCCAAAAAGAAGTCCTGTGATTTGGGAGTGAGAAGATGGAAGGATAAATCTGTGTGGATGTGAGAAAAGGTGGCAGGAGCAAGGGAGGCTGAGAGAAGAAGTCCCTGAACTGTGGAAGAGAAGCAGAACAGAGAGGGAGGAAAGAGGGTCTGGTCAATCTATCCTGTATCACAGCAAAGGTGAAGGAAAGGAGAAGAGTTTTCTAAGTTTCTGCTTCTCTCTCATCCAGCATCAGATCTTGAGCAGATCTCCAGGGTTCAGGTGCTTGGTCCATTCCAGACAGGTGAGATAACCATGGCATGAATTGTCCCATAGCAAGGTGAGCTTTTTTAAGGGATGAATGGCAGGCAGGAAAACAGTGAAAAGAACGAAGAGATCCCTAACTCAAAACCAAGCTGATTATCTTCAATCTGTGTAACACCCACCCCCTCTCAGAACTCAGAACTGAGTTGTGATGCCAACAATGATAGGAAGGGCAGGTTACATGGCAGACAGAATAATGACTCTGGTCATTGTCCAGGTGGCAAAACTCATTTTTACCCAATGCTGTTGACCTGTGTGCTAGGATGCCATTACACATCTGAAGAAACTCCAATCCTCAGTTATGACTGACTGCTCATTTTAGTGCCAACATGAAATCACCTGTGGAGCTCTCCAGAAAGGAGACATTCCTATGAGCTCCTAAAGAATAAGCAAACATCTTGACCAATTACTTTAGCTAGATTCATTACAGATGTTCTGGCCCACAGAGGGGTGGTATGGTGAGAAAGGAAACATACCTAACAGTTTCTCCTTGCATGTGAGATGTGCCCTGGTTCTTTCCTCAATGTCACAGCCTCCAAGGATCAAAAAATTTTGTCTGTCAGTTATTCAACCCCCAAATTGCAGGTTCGTGTAATGCTGTCCAAGATCAAATGAATGGAAAAAATTTCAAAGCAATAAAATTAATGCCAATGTTTTCAAACTGACATCTTTTCATTTCAGCATAGGAAATTTCTGTCATAGGAAATGAGAGCTGCTGCCTAATTGAGTGGCAATGATAATAGGACATGATATGGGTCTTTGCTCTGTTTGAGATGGGCTTTCCATCCTCTGGGGGAGCATTTCAGTCACTGCACTGCAGAGCCTTTTGGGGCCAGGATCTCTCCAAATAGATCTGTTCTACCATAGCCAGGGAAACTTTCTACTTTTCACACTGAGGTGAGTGTCCTGGTCACACCTCTGAACCAAACTCTCTCAAGACTTTCAGTCTCAACATCTCCTCCCCCTCCAAACACACTCACACTTTCCTCTTGGTTTTTATGCAAATCCAGAGGGATTCTCCAAAGCAGACTCCTGGCACGTGTTTTTCTTGCAGCAAAGGTTCAGTTGAATGAGACCTTATTGCAAGCAAGGGGTGAGAAAAAGTCTGTGAAGGAAGAGAGGGACAGTGATGACAGATGGCAGAGGAGAGTTAATACTCCATGATGTGCAAGGAGGTGGAGAAAAAAGGGGAAAAGCTCCTAGGTGGGATGAAGCAGGGGGCACAGCCTGCAAATGAGGAACAATCAGGCTCATCAGATGCATTGTGACATGCATCAGAGTGCAATGCAATGCAGCATTTTCCCTTCCGGTTCAGTGTTCTACAAAATACTGAAATACTCTCAGTGCAAAATAAATCTGTGATCTGATGATGACTGCTCCTGGGAGTGAGGTGATGCTTGGAATGAGAACAAGAGGTGTCTCAGTTTCCTGCAGCTGAAACTAAACCCCACTTTGTGAAACACCAGAGCTCTCTTTCCAGGTCTGTAGCTACCACCTCACAGCACTCCTGTGAATCTAGCTGTCCTAGACTCCCTAAAAACAGTTTTAGAAAAAAAATCCCAAATGAAAAAATGCCTCTGGACCGAAACTAAAAATTTAATCAGCACAAAATAAAGTACACATTTCTTGATCTAGTAGAAATGAATGAAATTTTAAACTCTAATCCTCACCATGGTGGTGTTTTTAAGGTTTTAATCACTCTGTCATTGCTGTTGTGATCACTGCCTCCATTGTGATAGTTCAAAAGGTCAGTCTGAATAAATCCACCTGCACAGCACAGCTAGAGCCTTAGCTTGAATTGACTCAGTTTTAAGCAAACCTTTAAGTGCCTTTGAAATAGTTCAGAAAATTACATATTTGCTGACAGACTGCTGGTCTGACTAACTCTTACAAGGCAGATTTCAGTTTGATAATCCTGATAACCAGTCAGCCTTTAAAAGCGACTTGCCCTTTCTCGTATTGTTATTTCAAGGTGTTATCCCTACATAAATGAGTCTCCCTTAATTTTCTAGACATTGTAAAGGAGGAAAAAGAAAAGAGGTACAGAGATCAGGATTTCTTACCTAGTGTGTAGTTATTGAAAGTATTTTTCCACCAGTTGTGTAAAGTCCAATTCTGTTTGTCATTTGTAATTTTTTTAAAAAATGCATCTCAATTTCACCCTTAAGGCCCAGACTCAGGACTGAGAACCTCAAGTGTTAGTTCTGTGGGAGAAGTGTTAGAAGGAGGCAGGATCCATGACCTTGGTCTATCAGGTTACTGCATTTCACAGAGGGAACTTTCTATCAGACAGAGACAAGCAGAGTGATCAGAAATTTACCCACGGTAACTTGGGTTGGGAGAAAATGTAATCAGAGGTTGCCATTTTCCAGGCTCCTGCCCCTAATAGGCAGACATGGCCACATGCCCCATTGCTCTGAAGCTCTCCCAAAGTGTGGGTCACCTCAAGAGACAAATCTCTGTGGTTCTGCAGAAAGAAGGGGTCCTTCTACACTCTTATGGTAGAATGAATTGAGTGTTACCCCAGAACTGAACTCTGTCTTGGGTCTCTGGCCCTTAGTTCTTAGGAGATGCCAGTAAAACCATGTCAGCCAAAGCAGACATAATCTTGGGTCTCAGTTTCTGAGGTCATGCCTTGACACACCTAGGGACTGACCAGCTGAAATCAGCATGGGCAAGGCTTTGGTCAAAGCTGTGTTACTAGGGACAGGATGAGTTAATCTAACCAATTCCTGCTCCACTGAGCAATCCACCCTTTGAGCCCTCCTCCCTCCAGCTTAGAGAGAAAGGATGTAGGAAGGGACCATGTCAAAGGCCTTGCAGAACTTCAGACAGACCATATCTCTTCCCTTGTGCATTGCTGTAGTCACTCCAGTGACAAAGGCCTCCTGGATATTCAGGCAGAGCTTTGGCAGAGCCTTTGGTGGAGCTGTGCAGACTGTCCTGAATCACCTCCCTGCCCTCCATGTGTCTCAGCACAGCTTCTGGGGGGATCTGCTCCATGATCTTCCCAGGCACAGAGGGAAGGCTCACGGCTCTGTAGCTCCCACAGTCCTTTCTATCTTTTTTTTAAAATAGGTATAATGTTTTCTCTTTTTCCAGTTACCAGGAAAATCACATGATTATCGTGAGTTTTGGAATATCATAGAGAGGGGCTTGGCAACTGGAATGGCCAATTCCCTCAGGACTTGGGATGCATCTCATCAGGTTCCATAGTTCTAAGTACAGCCAGGTTCCTCAAGTGGTTTGCTCCCCCAGTCCCTCGTTATCAAGACTGTTTGGTCCCTTACCCACCAGACTTGTTTCCTGACAGACCTCAGTAGCCAGCCCAAATACTTTAGTGGCTAGTGGGCAGGAAACCAAAGATTTCTGTCTGCCTATTCTCTGATTAACCAAGGTGATAGATATAATACAAGGTTTGGGTTGGAAGAGACCTTTAAAGATCACCTAGTCCAATCCCAAACAAAGCATATGCAAGTGGGAAAGCCTTTCCTCAGGCTGACTATCTTCCTAGAACCTGTAACCACTCTTGGAGAAAACCAGCAGGAAAATAGTCAGCCCCTGCAAAAGTCAAAACTTAGGGAAGCAAAGTATCCTAGGTGTTTGGAAAAAAAATATAATGCTTTGGGTTTGTTTTTACTTTTTGGTTTATCAACTGAAGTGTTTCAGGGTTTGGGTTTTTTAAGCTATTTGAAAAGTGTTTTTTTTTAAATTTGTTGCCCTGATGTATACGTGACAAATTGAAATATGGTCACAGGATGCTTCAGAGCAGCCGTTTGCTCTCAAGCAAAGGGTGCTGAAAAAGGAGGCTGTGGCTGTTGAATACAGGATGGTGAGGTCCCTGCAGGCTTTGGTTGAGTTTTTCCTCCTTTGTCCCCATCTTGCACCATACAGCTGCTGGGAAAATGTATTCACCCATATTTGGGTAAGCAGACACCATCAAGTCTTGACTGCCACCAAATATACCTTGAAGACAAATTTACTTTTACCCCCAAGACAAGGTGTGCAAGAAGCAAGCCTGCCTGCCTACTGAGCAAGAAGAGAAAATAACAGGTGAAAGAGTTACCAGCTGGTCAGCACCAGCAATTTCACCTACCAAGACAGGGGGTTGACATCAGGGTCTTTAAGAAGACTCATGATTAGGCCTACTAGGGAGATAGGAAAATGCCTTTTTTTTTTTTTAACTGTCAAAAGGTTGTTTTGCAGATGTTGTATAAGACATGCTATTTGTCTCTCACTTTTGACTCGTTACAAACAGTGCAGGAAGGAAGTACTCCACCCAATTTCTTAAATTATCATGAAGCATTGCTTAAAGGTGTCATCTATGTCTCAAGACAAGTCTGTTTCTACCCCTTCTTTTTAAGAAAAAGAAAAGAGGAAAATAAAAAAAAACCCAGATGATCTTACTACTCATTAATTATTCATTGTGTGGCTATTACACTCAGAAAAGCTCTTGATTTTTCTAGACACACATTTGCTAAGAAATCTTTTCCGCAAGTTACAAAAAATATTTTGTGGCATTTATTGAAAAAGGAAATGGGGTGTGTGAGAGGAGGAGGTTAGGTCATGTGTATTTCCAAAGGGCTCTGTATTGCAGTTTAAATCAGGAACCTGGATTCTATTCCTATGATAAATGCATCAGTCTTGTACTATTAGTCTTGTAATTACTCCTGAGACTATCACACACCAAAAATGTGATGGTCCAATTTTGTTCCCAGCTCTGCTAAGATGCAAGTAAGACCATGACAGCTCCTGGAATACTGATTCCAGTATTCCTGGCATCCTCAGAGGACTACAGCCCAGCTCCTGACATCCTCATTTTTGCTTGCAAAGCTGTGCATTCAGAATGCTCCATTCAGGGCAGGGCACGCACTTGGAGGTGACTCAGGATGGCTCCTGTATTGGAAGGGCACTGGGGAGGGAAAGAGGTGAGGAAGTGAGCAGCATGGGTTGGGAAGGCTTTACAGGAGTGCCCAGGCAGCTGGGAGGAGCTGTGTGGGACACTTGCTGTGCCAGCTGTCCCTTTAGCTGCAGGTTTCCAGAGGAGTGGCAGCCTGACGTGCAAACCTGCTGCTTGCACAGCCACAGGGCTCCAGCTGTGCCTCAGCCTGGGCTGCCCCAGGCACAGCTACAGCCCTCAGGGATGCTTCTGAGGCTCAGGCTCCCTGGCAGCAGATGTGCACCTGGAGCAAACCTTGGGCAGCAGTGAGGCTGTAAGGCCAGTGCCTGGAGGGAGGAGAGGTGCAGAGCACCAGGTTGATTTTCTGCTGTGCCGTGCTTTGCCAAACATTCAGACATTTGGGGGTACATAAGGTGGCAGGCTGTGCCCAGAAATGGCTGATAAAGCACAAACATCATTAGGAAATGTACATGCAATGTGCTAACACTCAATGAGCAACAGCACAAGCACTGAGTGCAAAGAGGAAACTAAATTTATGTAGACAGATTGAAGATAATCTGTGAATCTTTCTGCCATTCAGTTTTTAACTGCAGGCTCTGTCAACTCATCTGCACTTTCCCTTGACCCAGGCAACAATGAATTTTGCTCTCAGTCCAGATATTTCTCTGCTCCATGGCTGAATGTTTATTGTATTGTCTTGAGTAATTTCCTTTAGGAATGCAAATGGGAAAGAAGCTTTAGAGGAATTTTTTTAAGAAAATAGAAAGAAATGTAGTCCAACAGGGTGCAGGGAGCCTTACATTTCTAATTGAGAGATATTCATGTGCTGGAGTGTGATGGTACCAAGAAAGATCATACTGAGCTATTTTGTAATGGTAGTTGTCCTCCAAAGAAGTTGCAATTGTTCTGGCAGAGAGCAGCTTGATGTCTTTTTTGCAAATGCAGCTCTGAGATAGCAGTCTTTTCCGGCCCCCCAAAAAAATCATGAAATGTGCATCTACTCCAGATTAAATGCATTTTCAGTTCTGCAATTCTTTTCTCAGGTAGTTCTCAGCATATCTTCATTGCCAATGCATGTGTCAGGAATGTATCTGCAGATCTTCATTTGTAGCACAAACTCTTTGCAGCACAATAACAACCACAGGATCAAAGTGGAAACTATTTAATGCCATCAGAAGCTTATACAAACCCAAACTCTTCGTTTTGGCAATGTAGGCTAACTGGATTATTGTTATCACTGTTTCAGGCATATAGCACATCATAAAAATCCTACACAATACAAAGTTGAAAGCACCAGTGTGCTTTTTGGTTTTCCTGAACTGTGCAAAAGAGGAAGGGAAAAGTTTTCAGTAAGAAGTTTTTGAGTAATTGTGATGCCATTGCTGGTGAGCAGGGAGAAAGCACAGAGACCTGAGAGCCAAAGCAGCATCTCTAATGTAAGCAGTGTTTCTTAATGAAAATGTAGGTCAGAGAAACAAATACATCAGTTAGCTGTTGTCTGTCATTCCTGCACTGAAATGTGTCGTGTTCCTAAATTCAAGAGGAGAAGGTGAGGAGCAGATTTGAACACCTCAAATGGTTGCAATGTCAAGTTACCAATTGCTGGGCAGTGCCTGAGGCTTCTGTGTGCACCTGAACTGCAGTATCACCTCCTTCTGCAGAAGGCAAGAGCTGCAGGGTGACAGACAGCAGGGCTGAGGAGCTGGCTCTTGGCTGGGCACAGCAGGAAACAAGGGCACTTGGGCTGTAAAATGAAGGGCTGCTGATCAGTTTGTGGGGGAGTTTCACAAAGAGAGCCCAAAGCATCAGACAGCTGCAGGATTCCTGCCAGAAGCCTGGGCTGGCAGGGGAACGGGCAGAGGACTGACAGGGCAGTGTGCAGCTTTTGGTCTTGGGCATCTCCTCTGTTTTGGTACCTAATGCTGCCACAGTTGTAGGATGGATTTGGTGATCTCTGCTCAAATTGCTTTACAAGGCAAAAAAAGAAGGTCCTTTTTATGGAAGAATGCCAAATGAGTAAAGAATAAACCCATTATTTTTTTTATTTATATATTATATATTTTTTAGGAACAAGTGCTCTTACAGATCAGAAACCTTTTCACTTCTTCATTTGCATCTCAGAAAATAATATACATTTTCATCCATAAATATTTTTAATAGTCATTTTTGTGGTATTTAATATATCTCCTACTTTTAATAGCATTTTAGGTATTGGTGCATCATGTATCACAAGACTGTGTTCTTTTAGGCACTCTGAATAGCTGTTCCACCAATTGAATATTTCCTTTAAGGTCTGTTTTTACCCCCAGTCAAGGTATTTCTTTCCCTGGAGGGGAAGCACATGCCAACACTGTGCTGGGAACAGCTTTGTGGCACCTGCTTTGCTCTATGCTTGAGGTGTCATTCTCAAAAACAGAGATGGGCAATCAGCCTAAATGCAACCTCTGCTTTTACACCATCCAGCTGCTCATTTTCCTGTGATTCCCATCACCCCTGTGAAGGTGGGCAGGGGTCACTGCTTGCTGCTTCTCACCCCACAGTTTGCCACAACAGAAACAGGAGAGAGAGGTGAGCGGAATTTGGGGGCTGAAAAGCACCATCCCCATGTGACTGCAGGGACAGTCCCTCCATCCCTCCCTGCATTTCCTCCTTGTGCAGTATGTGGGTGCTCACTTTCTTCATCCATCCTCTGAAGAGGACCCATGGTGCTTCCTGGTGGCCTCTGCCATGATGCTGAGCTCCTGAAGCCACAAACACAGGTGTCCTTAGCTAACTATTGGGCACCACAATATAAGAAATATATAAAACCATTATAAAGTGCCCAAGGGAGGGCAATGAAAATGGTGAAATGTCTGGAGGGGAGATTGTGTTAGGAGTGGCTGAGGTCACTTGATTTGTTTAACATATTTTTGTTAAAAAATAGTTCTAATGGAGATATGGGAAGCAACAATAGCTATGCTAGTTAAGGTGGCCAACCTGCTGGCCCAATGTGAGCCACTTCTCCTACATGACCCACACACCTTCAGGGATGCTGGATCCAGTGGAAGAAAAACAAGCCTGTTTGGCTTACTGGGAGCAAAAATTCAGTCCAAAAGCATCTGTAGCAAAATTTTCTTTGACCAATTCTCACTGACCAATTCAGCACTGAACAAACTCCTAAGAAGCAACTAGAAGCCAAATGAGAAAAGTAAAAAAGAAAATATTCAAGAAATTCTTTGTTTCCTATGTAGTGGGCATTATGGCTTTGTGAAAAGGCAAAGATCTAAAACAATTTTTTCTCAGGTTTGATTTCTTTTTGCATATCTAATGAAGTATCTTTAACCTTAATTTAAGGCCTTGATGGAAATTTAAGGATTTTGAACTTGCAGTAGCAGCTAGATTTTCAAATATCTGAGCACATGTAAGCTTCCACAAGAGCAAAATACTTTGTGTTTCCCCAGTTCCCAAAGCATGAACTAATTTCTCCTGGATTTTCTATCCTGCCGATTTCTCCTGCTTCACTTCAGATGTGGGGACATTACTGAGCTTCCTTCTCAACTTCCACACACAGATAGGAGTGGCTGCCTCAGCTTTTACTAACAAATCTAGTGATCTGTTTGTAACCTCTGTGCTTCGAAACAAACCTCAAATGTGAGAGGCTGAATCTTTAACGGGCCCATGGTCGTGGGTGATAAGTCATACTTCCTGCAGATTTCAGCTCCATCTATTGTGTTTTGTAACAATGGAGAAAAATGAGATGTGGTTTTGAAATCAGCAATTTTATGATACATTTAGTTTGCATTTCCTACTGAGAAATCATTAGGGAATATAAACATTTATAAAGGAGAAGGAATATTAGCAAACAGGATAAAAAATAAGGCTAGTGCATCACTAATTGCAGCTCATTAAGCTACACTGAATACACATTTAAATTTAATTATTATGTAGGCTTATCACATGTGTGATAACTGTACAAGAGCATGGACCTTCATGAGCATGAAATCCTGAACCTTTGCTCCCACCTGCTGTAAGATCCTCCTTCTGTGCAGAACTTCCTGCTGCCCAACTTCTGAGATGAGCTGTGCTGTCCTTTCCCTACAGCAAGAGCTGGCACCACAAACATCCTCCTGTTCCTGCCAGAAGGGAAGAGGCACAGCAGGAGGGACAGCCAAGCCAGATGCTACTCCAGGGGTCTGCAATGTTCCTCTGTTGTTGGCCAGCTTCAGGAAAATCAAATGAGCTGACCTCCAAGTCTTTGCTTTTTATCCACAGTCTCCAGCTTTTCCCCCTTCAGCAGGCTCTGGACTGGATGCAAAGTGGAGCTCTGTCCCACAGATTGTATTTTCACACTGCTGCCCCATGAACCCAATGCCAAACTGAAGCATGCCTCTCTCAGAGCAGCTGAGACTGTGACTTGGAGAGCCTGGGATGTCTTCAAGGACTTGTCTGGGCCCTGCTTTGACTGTCAGATGCAACAGAAACCAGAAAACTTTGATCACCAGCAGGGACCTGCCTCCCTTATCTCCCTCACTTCCTCCTTGGCAAGAAATTAAATCTCTTTTCTGGATAGAAGTGTCTATCACTCCCCAGCTGTTAGGATTAATCCAGACTCTTGCCTTTTAGACTGTTTAATTCACATGACTGAATTCCATCCTTCATGACTTACTCCAGAAAGGAAAGCCTTAGCTCATAGGCTTTTTAATGAGTTAAACTCATTACAGCCATTGCTGAGCATATATTCAGGATGTAGGCTCCCAAAACAAGCCTTGGTATGCTCAGTCTATGAAACTAAACTACTTTAGGCTGAATCTTAGATGAAATCTGATAACAGATGAGGATAAAACTGATTTTCTCTCTCTCATCCCCATTTCTCATAAAGTGATGCAACTATGACATTTCTGTGGGTGTATACATTAGAAAAATTGAAACAAGAATTTGAGTTAGTATCAGTTAGTGCAACTGATGCTCTAGAAGTTAAAGTTTGTAATACTGGTAGCTATGTGTAGAGATCTTTCCAATTAAATGTGGCAGAATTAGAGAACAGGACCAGAAAGCAGTGCTTTTTTTATTCTGCCACACCTTTACCTGGAAATCCTACTGCCAGTCTCAGGCATCTAGAAATCCTAGATGTGATAAGTATTAAGAGTTATTTTTAAATAATTTATTTATTTAATATTTATTTCTTAAATAATTATTTTATGGGTTGTCATTCACTGAGATCCATACCTTGAAACCTTTTCCTGCAACTATAGGGGTGGAAAACTTTCCCTTAAGAGCAAAGAATTGGTGAAGATGAAAGTTCAAGCTATAATTATAAAGAACCAAATAATGCAATTGAAAAAAAGGATCTGAGGTAATATGGAGTTGAACCTAAACCCGTTTTGTTTATCCACAAAAGACTTCCCTCCAGTGAAATGAAAAATTCCAGCATCATCAAGAGTTTGGAATATGAGCTGGTGGAAGAATCCCAGGCAGCTGCACTGACACGTCATCCTGATGATGCAAGATGTAGGAGAATCCTTCTCTGAAGGATATTGTGGCAGCTGCAGCACAGAGATATGGACTACAAGCTAAATGTTTCCAGAACAACAGGAAAAACCAAAAGGAAAGTGAGCACCCATTAAATGTAAAATGACACTTTTAGAAGTAGCTTGGAATGTCAAATTGTGTAAACTAGGAGATAATAGTGTGGAAACCACTCTCCCCCTGCACAAACACTATGAAAAAGTTTGCTCTTTAAGTACATAACCATATTCCTCCTCTTCCTTTGACCTTGGTCAGAGGATGCCTATTGCTAGTCTACCTTGGCTCTACTTGCCTCTGTGGATGCACAGGACTACTACTGTCAATCCTACATGTTAAAAAAACAGGTTTTGTTGATACTGCTCATTACAGCAGGAGCTTCATTAATGCACTCCCAGCCCCAAAATTCCATTTCTTTTGTGTCTGCACACAAGACTAGGCACAGTTTTGGCTCATTATCCACAGATAATCAGAACAAATTTGCAAAGGGACGAGCCTGGAGCACACTTGACCTCACCTGTGCCCCATCCTTCCAAAACCTGGAGAAGAGCAGTACGATGGGACAAAATTTTGAAGACTTGGCTACATCTGTGCTCGACCATGGACCAGGGTGCAGGTGTATCTGGGCTCCTTTGAACGACCAGCTGAGGGCAAAATGCAAAAGCTCTCCGGAGAATTGCCATCACACGAGGGATTTGGAAGCTGCAGGGATGAGCAGGTCCCACCAGGTGGTGCCATGAGAGCACAGGAGCTGCCATCCCTGCTTTACACAGTGCCTCCAGCAGGACCTCGGCTCTCCAAACAACAATTTTGAGGGTCTTTCTATTTTTTTCTTTTTTTTAATTTCTTTTTTTTTTTTTTTTAAAGCTGAAATCTACCCCAAGAACTAATTCTTGCAAAATCCGTTTCTACTCTTCTCTCTGGAGTTGTATTCTATTTTTCAGGGAACAGTGTAAAGTAATCTTGAAGGAAAGAATGAGAAAGAAACTACTGAAAGAAACTACTACTACTACTACAAATTAACAGCTTTCTGACCGTGCCTCCATGTGCTTTCTTTCTCGTTTTTCCTGAATACATGAACATGTATTATCTCAGTCCTGAGATAAAAGTTTCAGTTGATGATTCAGAATCGAAAAGCTTGTGCTTATCAGCCATGAGCAGGAGCACTGGTGTTACAATAATGGAAAAGTTCTGGGTTTTGGTCAGTGAATATCAAGACTGACAGAATACAGCTTGGGATGGAAATACGTGTATCTGCAGTCCCAGAGTAGGAGATGAGCTCTGACATCCAGTAATACTCTCTTTCTTCCACTTGTACTCATAATTATTTTTACTAGCCCTTTTACTATGCCCTTCCCCTTTTCCTCTCCTTCCCCCTATCCCCCATCTTAACAATTTTTTTCAGAAATCAAAAAGGTTATCTTCAATCCTTGGCCTTCCATCCCCTTCCTGAGCTCCCCAATAGCACTGTTTACTCATCTATACCAAGCATTTGACTTCCTTTCCATTTGACTCATTCCTTCCAGGTGTCTGTGGATACAGCTGATCCTCAGGGCAAGGAGTCACAAGCTGTAGGAAAATCTGATAGTTTGAAGGCAGGAGATAAATAGTGAAGTTCAGGCAGAAGGTGAAAAGGGATCCTCAAAGGATCTCACTTTAGGGTGGGTGTTTGGAGATTTGATGCAAATGAGAGGAAGTGAGGAAAAAACTGACGAGTCCTGATAGCTTCACCCAGACAGTTCTGAAGTATAATTTAAAAAGCTTAAAAAAATTAAAAATGTTAAAGTCCAAGTAGCAATGAACCACAATGCAGTTCTCAAAGTTAAGTACCATCCAAAGAACAACTTCAAAGGGAGCCAGTTCAATTCACAAATGTTGCAAGGGATGAGCACTTATACAAAGAATTAGCATAGCATACATATAGCCCTTGTGAAGTAGGACCCTGAATACTCAGCTGAGCAGTGACAAGAGTTTTCAGATGCTGAAAGCAAAACCCTTGTACCTACCTCAGAGCTCCTGGGACACTACTGGGCCCAGGGCTGAGTGCAGCTGGCTTGGCTTCACGTCAGAGGAGATCCTTGGGTGAAGGTGCCTGAGGCTGAAGGGCAGAGGCAATGCCCTCATCTCAGCCCATCAGAGAGCTGCCTCAGGTTGAGCAGGGACATAGCAAGAGGTGCTGCTGACTCAGGTCTGGATTCCTGAGCCTGGGGCTGTGGCACCTGCTGAAAACCCCTGCTGTTCACTTTCAAGGAATTGATGCCAAAGCAGGGCAGGAAGAACATCCTTAATGCCATGGCTTTGTTGTATGACTGAATTGTCAGATTTCTTAGCCCCCAGTGGAGGGTCACAACAAAGCTCACTCTTCTAGTAACAGTAACAAAACACCCAAGACACCTCTGAAGAAAGGAACTTTTTTACTCTGACTCAGGCCAGGTCCCTTAGGCTTTTTCCTGTCAATGTCGTGGCTTCATGCAGATTTTATGCCGAGCTTTAAACCCATAAATACAACACAAGGCAAAAAACAGCATTTGTATTTCCTTTTGCTATGTGTTCTTCATAGGTAAGGACTATGAGCATTTTTCAGCTGTATCACAAACAGATTTTGAAAAATGGACTTTGCATCACCTAAACAAGAAGGCAGGAAAAAATGAAACTGTGCTTACACTTTCAACAAAGTTCTGTTTCCTCCCTGTAGGATATCACCAGGAATGGGATGATGATCATTTTCACTTTGTTGTGTCCAGCTGAGGCTAGAGCCCCATCCCTGTGGCAAACTGCCTGAAGTAAAAGCCTTTTAGGAGGGGTCAGATACACACCAGTTCCTGGAATCCATTAAGACTTCTATATTGATGTGGTTTTGGCAATGCAGCTGCTTCTCCACAAAAAAATTTGTCCAAACAATATCCCTACACTTGCCTGTATATGGTGAGGTAGGGATAAATACATAAAAAAATCAAAAAGCTTCTCTGATGAGAAACTAAAAAGCCTTGTATTCTTCATATTAGATCTTCTACCTGAATGTAACATGAGCTACATCACTGCCTGGAAAGAGATTTTAACATCTAAAACAAGTGATACGAAGCTCATTTTCATGGTCATGGCTTATATCCATAGCAATATTCTTTCACACTGAAGTATCAGTTAGCACATTGAAAATTTGTATTGGAATATAAATAAACCACACTATTATCAACTAACATTTCTGTTATGGTCTAACCATTGTCTGGAGAGAGAGATTTTAAAACTGTCTGCTTTTACCCCTTCCTGTTACCAGTAAGTCCATACCACAATAAAGAAGTCATTATCTTTGTGGCTGTACGAAGTAAATGCAAATAAGGGTTATCTCAGCATTCAGGGCTTCTACCTGTTCCAATTTTTTCTGCCTCATTACAGCTTGAGAGTCCTGTTTTTCTCTACTGTGAAAGTCCTTTTTTTTAAAAAAAAATTATTTATATAGATATTCTGTGCTGTAAAGTTCAGTTACAACCACAAGAGAACAATGTACTTCCTGAAAAGGACTTGTGCAGAAATCAATTATTTTTGTTCAAAAGAACAAAATGAGTGGAAACAAAATGTGTGGCAGAGCAGGCCTTCTTACACAAATGACGAGAAAGGGTTCTGAGGTTTCTGGGAAGATCAGGTGCTCTTAAAATTTGAGTTTGGTCTGAGTTCAGAACAAAACTATACACACAATGATAAACCTTTTTCCCTTCATTTCTCAAAAAACAAGGATTCCAAGAAATTATATTTCCTCTGAGGAAACGCCCCCTGCCTCCAGGAGCTTGATGTTTCTGAAAGTTTCAAACCCTCAAGGATTTTACTGAGTATGCCCCTTGCCTGCTGCACAAACACCTTGAATCCTCCACCCCCCAGCCCAGGCTCCCCAGGGCTGGCCATGATCACCATCCCTGTCTCATCCCTGCTCCCTGCTGGGTGCTGATGGATTCACCTGCCACAGGAGAGCATGGCCCTGCCAACCTCACTGCCAGTGGAGCAGCCCAGCCCACAGCATTCTTCATGGAAGCAGAAAGGATGCTTTTCTGCTCATGTTTTAGCTACTGTCATTTGTGAATATACCTGGTTTTACAGGTTCCAGTAATTTCCTAAATAAAAATTGGCGCACAAAACTGAGGGAAAAAAACCCCAGAATACAGCTATTCGGTGTGCATGAAGATGCAAGAACATGATCAAAAGAGCACAGCTGAACAGAAAATGAGTATTTTGGGTATTTCTCATTAAGATTTACCCTTTCACCAGAGAGGTATAGGTTTAGGTTATGATGTGAACTCATTAGCCCTGGCATCATATCAAACAGAAGTGGAAGCCAAAATCTGTAAGGTTCCGGGATCTGCTTTAGTCTCTTATGGGGAGTTTTTACAGAAGGCAGCAATTTCCTTACATAACATTTTATCCTTCTAAAAACAGTAATACAAAAACCAGTGAAAACCACTGGACTTTTTCACTGGCTCCCTAGGGTTTATCCTAAATTGTCAAGTAACTGTCCTGTGAGGAAAACAGAGAAGACAGAAACCAGACTTTTTCACTTTGACTCTTTCAAAAGAAAAACAGCTACCAAAAAACCACTTCTGTACTAGCGTTTCTCTTTGGAAAGAACTTTTTGCCTAGTTATAATTGATTTCTTTATCTGAAATCCTTGAGAAGCTCTATATATTGTCAACTTGAGTATTCATGATCTCTGCATGCAGGAAATATTAATTAAATAATGTCGTCACAATGTTTAAAGTCACATATATCTTTCCAGGAAATGAAAGCTTTCCACAGAAAAGTCAATTTTCTCCCCACACGAATCAGCTGACCATGGCGTGTCAACACCAGCACAGGTAATCTCCCTGTACTCCACTGTCCTTCCATCAGTCACATCTCACCCATCCTCCTTTGTTCTCATCATCCCAATTTGACTTTCCCTCTCAGCACCTGACTGAATGAATATGCATGCAGGAAGACAAGAACAGTCCCTCTCTCTCAGCAAATCTGAGAAGAACAAGCAGAATAAACTGAGCAGCTCTCTGAGTTTTGGGTTTTGTTGTCACACAGTCCTCGTCCCACTCACGTCTGCTATTGCAGGCACCTCGCCCACGTTTAACACTAGCAGGTCTTTCAAAAGAGACACTGAAGAAAACATTTCTTTATGAAGCCTAAGTGACTTCAGAAGGCAAAATCTGACTCGGGCTCTTAAAGTGCAAACGCAATTCTGAAAACTTCAGTCTTTTCTTGAGATGGATTTATGTATGTAAAGTACTTGGCATCATAAAACAAGCAGAATTATACAACTGAGCAAGAGCAAATTGCATAGTTAGATAAAAATAGCAGTAAATATAACAATGAAACCCTGTTTTCAGAAAAGAGCTCTTGCCTTAAACAGGGATTCTTTCACAACTTTATTTAACCATGGTCAAGCCTGAATTCCACACAGACATTTTCAAGATAATGTGGCCTGTTACAGTACAGCTTTACATAATTCCACAATCAATAAAGAAAAATAAAACCACATCACTTGCAATCCATGGGACTTTGGGTAAAATATTTTTGGGGAACACAGAGTTTTACCCTTCTGTAACTTTTTTCACTAACAGAGCAAAGGTAGACCAAAACCTAGATTTACCTTGCATAACTCAAAACAATATTAAGAAATAGCAGCCACAGTTTCACAAAACAAATAGGGTTGGATGGGGTTTTATTTCTTCATATTCTTTCCCTATGGTAGAATCAGTTCAATTTCTGACATTAAAGGTTTATCTAACATTTTCTTAGACAGAATGATGGGGAGTATAATTTTTCAGGCAATTTGTTCAAATGACACCTTTAAATAAGAAAAATGAAAAAAAAATCTTCCAGATGTGACTCTTTACCAGTCTGAAGCCTGGAACTCCTGTTTAACTCATCCTGAACAGAGATAGTGAGTTCCCTCCTACCTAAGGCCTCCAAACGTTCTTCGTCTCCAGTTTAGACAAATTCAATCTTTTTGAACTACAAATATTAAACAAATACTACCACAAATCAAGTACTCCTGCAAGTCAAACAAACTGTGAAAGAGTTATTTTGCTCTTAATGACTTTAGAAATTCTAAATAAATAAATTATTGTCTTACCTGACTTTAATATACATTGAATTTCTTCTGTCTCTTCTTACTGAATGCATTTCTGCTGTAGGATGCCAATACAAACATCTGTTATACTATTACACCTATTTCTTCTTTTCTTTTCTCTTATCACTAACAAAGCTATTTTAGAATATTTGCTAAAATATTCCAGTTCAAAAACCTGTTTCATTACTCATGGAGCACTATATGGCTGTTTCACTCACATGGCATCACAAATGCTGGAGTATCATCAGAGGCATTTTCCCAGAACTGACACATGGTTTGCAGCACTGAAATTCGAATTTATATGTACTTCCCCTTTAAAGAAAGGAAAACTGCACAGAATTTTTTAAAATATTAAGTACTATCCAAGAAGAAGATGGAGATGAGTATGAGGGAAGCAATAAGTTGTTTCTATATTAGCAGCCTGATCTGTTCCTGTTACTCATCCATAAGATTAATTTTCCATAGTGGAAAAAACAGGTAATCTGTCTTAATAGTGCTTCTTGAGGCTAGCTACATGAGGAGTTCTGATCTGTACCAAGGCTCATGCTCTGCAGCTGATCAGACAAATGTCCAATTCAGGATGGCTCCAATATGGCACAGATCTCCAAAGTTCTTTGATCATGCAACCCAAGTAAAAAAAAATTTAAGCACAACCTCTCAATATATGTATGTTTATTTATAAGTAAGTTATGTAGATGTACTACTGTAATAACATATTATGTATATTATAAAACCAACAAGAAATAAGAATGAAAAAAGATGAGATAAAGATGAAAGAAACCCTACTTTAAAACCTCATATTTTTATTTATTTGTTAATGGTACAAAAACATATTCTTCCTGTACTCCACTGAATTTTCTTTTGCACTCTTTGGGGTACAGACACATTGTTTTGGAGACAACTAACAAAGAGATCACATAAAGTAATGCCAGCAATGCCTACAGGATCCTTAGACCTCTACTGTTCCTGTAAAATCCATTTCTATGGTAAAGCTTCTTCCCAATGATAACGTTTGCATTTTTTTCTAATTTATTAAACCAGAGAACTTCTCTGCACTGGTAGTAGTGCCCCAGGCTAAACAGACCAGGTAAGAATCCTTCCTGACTGGTGCAAATGTCTGAGACTAGGAAAAGGTTATCCTCTTTGAGGTCTAGCTGGGATGTTGAAAGAAATTATTACCTCAGGTATTCATTTGTTCCCTAACAGATCAATTGTTTAACATGAACTCCTCTAAGGAAACATTATATATTAAGCAGTAGAAGATAAAAGCAAAATAGATTGGAGCAGTAATATACATAGAAGCTTTCATAAAATTAGCAAAAATGAAAAAAAAAATACATATGTCCAGCATGGCTTTGTTCACGCAAACAAGAAATACAAGAACCTGAAAGCATCAGAGGTGAAAATATTCAGGGTGAGAAGTAAGCTGGGGCTTTCCAAAAAGCAGAAGTTAGAACGCCTGATGATTAAAAACAGTACATACTCAGAGTCCTTAATACAGAGTCAAAAGCTCAATGTTAGTTTTAGGCGTATTCGTCTTGAAAAAAAATTAGAAGTACCTGGTAAAAATAGCAGTGCTAATAATAATTTCCCATAATTAATGCAGTTCTGAATTAGTAATACTTAGTAATGTTCTACTTGCAGATATGTCCCTCTCTCTTCCATTGGGCTAGATTCTATGCTACAGCACCCATTCCTAGCACTCCTCATACCTCTTCTTTACAAGAAATTTTCCTTGCTTTGGTGAAACATCAAAATTTGCAGCCAACTTCCTGCATAGAGAAGTGTTGAGAGGGAGATGGAGAAAGAACAAAGCAAGTTTTGTCTTTCTGCTGTTTCTCAGATCTACTTTAGTGCTCAATTTATGTGATTTTTGAATCTGGCAGCAGTGTAAAACCCAAAGTCACATGAGGAAGGATTGACTTCAATTGCTCAATATAGAATTCAGTGCACTTACAAGTGCTGGCTGCAGCAGACTGAAGTGTGGCATGTGCTCCAGCTCCCACAGTTAAAGAAGCTGGGCTGTGCATGAGAGCAGCAAATACTAACAGTTACTTTTTCTGCTTGTGGTATTTACACTCCAGACACCAGAGATTGGTGCAGATGATAACATCTTAACCTGAGGTAGTGACTTCTGCCTGACTCTGGCTGGAGAAGGCATGGGGCTAGACTCCCCATGACCACAGAAAAAATCAATTAGGTCAGCCAGGCTGGAGCTGGCTGACTGGCTTTAGTCTTTTGTGTGGGAAAGGGCTCATAGGAAGTGTTTCACTGACAGATCAGCAGATGTGGTTTTGGCATCCCTGAGCCCAGCAGGACACCTGGACTTTTATCTGAAATAAAATACCCAAAATAGTTTAAGCCAATGTGAAAAGAATTGAAAAACATTGTATACAAATGAAAATCCTCCCAAGTAACATCACATGGACTTAGACTCATCACCACGCAGGTTTTAGAATATCCCTCACTAGGTTCATGCCCCGAGGTAACTGCTGGCTGAACAACAGACATCACAACAATTGGGCAGTTGAGGTGCTAACCCAATTTTCCTTTATCTTTTAAACTCATCATTTAATAAACACTACCACATTTCTGGTGCCCAGAGCCTGGACTGAAAAGTAGAACTTGCTAGAAATCAAACACCTCAGGTTTATAAGAGCGAACAGTGGCTTCTGTGTTAAGAACATCCTATTCTGACTACATAGCAAAAATGTGCCCTGAAAATTTTGGTTTTTTTCCCCTCTGGGCTGAAATGGGAAATGAGTTCAGGCTTCCCACCTCATCTGAAGAACCCCATAAATCATGAAGGTCCTGTGATCCTCCCACTGAAAGGATCTTAACAAAAAATCAACTGTTTGATCCTCAGGTGGGAGAGATTCAGCACTCATCTCCTGTAGAGAGCTGAAATGAAGATCTCAAATCCTTAACTGACTTCAGTCTTGAGAAGTTTCTCTCCTCCCAATTGACTTTTAAAAACCTCACCTGGTGAGGTGTTTGACTCCCTTCATGCAGGTGTGCCTATGGGAAGCAATAGCTTCACACTTAAAATTTAACCACCACCATGCTTAATTATTTCAGCCAGAAAGTCTTTATAGACAAGTTTTTTCAGGGAAAGAAATTCTGTTTCAGTCTGTTGCACAAACAGTTCAACAATCAAATTGATTTTTTTGCATATTGTGTAGTCACTATCACCTGTCATGAACTTGGATTTCGCAGGCCTTGAGAGTTTATCCTTACTAAGATGCTCCCTTATTCTCAAACTAATGTGCCATATCCCTAAAGTCGCTATTTCAGTAAGACACACCAGAATGCCAGTGAAAGAAAGCTAAGTGGAAAAAGGAGAGTTGAGCTGAGAGTCAGGGTAACTGCAAACATCTGCCTAGAACAATACTTCCTTGCAATCCTCTGATGAGAAGAACTTGGTTAAAAAGAGTCATGGTCCCTGAAAAAGTGATTGTGATCACAGGAATGATATCCATATTTGTAAAGAAAATAGGGACAGCCCAGCTCTGTGGAGAAGGGTGATAAAGTTGTAGATAATCACTGTCATAGAATTTAAATCCTCTTACAATACCATAATCCACAATATGCAATTATTGTGGCCATTGTGTCATATATATGTACAATATTTAAACACATCATGGAAGCACAGCATGGTTTGGAAGTGACCTTAAAAACAGTTTAGTTCCAATCTGCTGCTACAGGCAGAAACACCTTCCACTAGGCCAGGATCTTCAAAGCCCAATTCCACCTGGCTGTAAACATTCCAAGGGATGGGGCATCCACAACTTCTCTGCTGCAAACATGCAGCCCAGGACACGTTTGGCTTTCTGAGCTGCAAACTCACATTGCCAGGTTGTCCAAGCTCTCATCCACCAAGTCCTCCTCAAGATTGCTCTCAATCAATTCTCTGCACAGCTTGTATTTTTGCTTGGGATTGCCCTAATCCAGGTGCAAGGACAGAAGGAAAGAAACATTAAAAAAAAAAAAAAAAAAAGCCATCCCTCAGCTCATTAGGCAAAAGCTTTCTAAAAGAAGTAATAAGTGCTCTGGAATAGTAACAGGCTTGTGAAACCAGAGAAATATCACTGAAATCTAATGGAGATACCCATGTATCATACCATCTCTGTTTGCCAGCAAAGGGTCAAGCAGGCAGTTGAAGCTAAAGATAAAAAGTTTTCAGGCTTTGCAGCTTTGCCCAGACAGATTTATTTCCCACACAGTCTTTCAAATAAAACCATCTGGCTTGTTATGATGCCCTTCCCTTTTTATAGGTCAAAGGATCTTGCAGTCATGACATTTTCCCTTTCTAAATCATACCTTATGGTTCATAATTAGATCCCCTTGTACTAACCTAAATAACTTTCCTTTGGTGCAAAGCTTGCTGCATGTGGTTACTGCATACCAAATCAGTAGTAAGACAACAATTAAACTGTGGTGTAAGTAGATAAAATACAATGTTAAGTTAGAATTAATCACTTATTTTATACTTAAAATTACCTGATAAAATCTTTTTATTCTCTCCCTGCTTGCAGAAAACTGTCACTTTATACAGGACTGATATATTGGAGATAACTACTGCCCAAAAATATGAAATATATGGCAACCTCCCTTTTCCCTCTGTCTTCTCTATTACTGCTAACAGAATAGAGAAGTGCAGGTTAAATAGAAATAATGAAAAAAATACTTATTCCATCCAGTCATTGCACTGTTACGAAAAATAGTTCGCCTACAGTGATGTTGTGGTTTTGCAGCCAGAATACTGGAAACTCCCAGGATTTATGTGAGTGTCTAGACATGGACAGAATAAGTAAATTCTACACAGATATGGGTGAGACTTTTCTGTGGTGCAACTCAAAATAAACTACACTACACCTGAGGCTGATGTCACTGTACCAGCCTTATGTCTCCTTAGTTTTACATTTTCTGCTGCTTCCAGATGACACAACAGTACCTGAATATCTGCTCATTTGTGGCAAGTTCAACCCCCTAATCTTTTTGAGAGCTTTCAGTCTCTGGCTGGAAGTTGTTAGCTATCCAATATTACCCAACATATAGCACTTACATGACTTTCAGAATTTTATTCTGACTACCCAGTCTTTTTTTTTCATATCTAAGTTGTGTCTTTACCTGATGATATACCTGGGGAGGGAAGGGAGGAGAAATTTGCAAATTAATCTTGGGGTGACTTGTCATTCTGCAGCACAGAATCACCAGACACCTGAGGACTTTCCATACAAAAACTTGAGTGTCTCTCTCAGTTGAAAAATGACCTTAGGAGAAAATCACTTTTTATATATACAGGTACAAATGTGTTTATAAACAGATTGATGTATAGTGATGGATACAAAATATACAACAATATAAAATATACATATACATATACATGTATATATACATACAAACACACACACACACACATATATATATATATATATATATATATATATATATATTCATGAGCCAGAAACAAACTTAGATGCAACTTTGTCACTGATTTAGGCTGCCTAATGTTCAACAGTCAGTCTACATCTCAGTGTAAACTTAATATCTGGGAATAGAAATTACAAGAAGACATTGTTTAAGATGTAATTAATGAGCCCTGGCAGCACATTCTGGAGCTTAATGACAGTACCTGCCTGCATGAAAAGAGCAGTGCTATGTGCAAATCAAGTGTGACCTGGCTTGGTCATTCTTCCTTAGTTTAGCTTTTCAGATTTCACAATCAGGGCCTGGGAAATGAAAGAAGGATGCCAGGAGCAGAGTGCAAACTCAGCAGAGCATTCTGCCACTGATCCCCTGACATCCCTGATGAGTGTGTTGGGAAGCAAGGCTAAGCTACAGACCCTGCTGCTGAAACATGGAATTCATGCCAGTCATTTATACTTATGCCAGATCTACCAAAATATCTCTGGTCTTCTTGAATAAGGTGAAAATTTTAGTGGGCAGGGCATGCTGAACCTACAGAGGAGATCTTAAAAGGTCTGCTTAAAAAGTCTTGTCTTCTTCAGAATTGTAATTCTTCAATTTTAATAATACAGTTTTACCTCTTTAAAAAACTCAAGCTCTTGGTGGTGTCAACAGTTGTACTTGAAATTAATCTTTTGGAACTTGTCAAGAGAAATATCCTGCTGAGGAAGGTTAGTGTTATTGACCTGTTGCTCTTTTTTTCTTCAGAAAGGCCAACAGCCCTTCCCTTTAACTCCATAAATTACTAAGAAAATTTTTGGATGTAAAAAATGTACATAAAAGCATGACATACTTTCATGATTAGTATCAATCTGTAACATGCAATACTATGGAGGAAATACTTAATTTTCAAGTATTAATTTGAATCCAATTAAAATATTTTCCCCTAAACAAACAATAGAAAAAAGTAGGAAAAATCTAAGTCTTTTACATTTTGATTTATTTTAAGTGATAGTTCTTGAAATCTGTCATTATGTGAAAACATTTCATGGATGCATGTATAAAAACTGAAATAACCAGCAATGCATCTGACAGCACAGTACTAAAACTTTTTAAAAACCACATCATGCTAACAAGTATAGTACAACGTGTCTTAGCAATTAAATCCAATTTTTATGTTTTATAGGCTACAGCACACTATAATTTGACCATACAGTTCATAAACCAACAGCACAACAGATGCCAATTCTGCCTCAGTGAAAGCAAAAAGCAGAAATGTTGCCATTTCTGTTTAGTGTGAGATAGATGGCAGTGGGTACAGGCACAGAGACAAATTAGTAGAAAATTATCTGCTTTGCATCCTACACAGTGCTTCAAGGCTAATTCTCTGCCATAAGGCTGTGCTAGAGAGAGGGAAACTGGATCTTTATCTTGTCATATTCTATTGCTTTAAGCAGAATGGATTAGTTAGACCTGTAGAGAACTAGGCCCAGGAAGGGATAATTAATTCTAGTTAATTGAAGTTGCCCTACTTCAGCATATGTATTACTTCTAATGTTATGTGTTGTTTCCAAGGCAGATGGACTGTCACACCCACAAACTTCACTAACACACACAACAATCCAAACAAGAAAGAGCAGAGCTAATGAAAGGAAGTGGAAATATTTGTGGAGCTGTTCCTTACCATGGGAAATAAACCAATGTATTTCAGTTTCATTTCTCTGTTCTTACCCACTTAGGGATTAATTTTGTTTTGTGGGGAGAAGCTATTTAGAGCCCAAAACCAACATTGTAATGTCTATTCAAGTTATGCAATCTTTTCATATGATTCTTCTGTGCTCTTGCTTCCACTTCCAATTTCCATTCATAAACTGTTCAACTGCACAGTGAAGCATTCAGCTTTCCCTCTGTGAGAGAGAGAGAGATATTCCCTGATCAGCAACAACAGAAAACCAAAATCATATTCAAAGGAACCACAGGGTGCAACATACTCTGTTTCTAAAAAGATATGTACCATTCCTGGAGTAGTAGCAAAGATTTAGAACACAGGAGATAAATCATCAGAGATACAGCTAAGTTTTAAACTATACAGAGGTTTTTTGTGGTTTTTTTTTCTTCTTGGTGTGTTTCAGAGAGAAGATGGAAGGAAAGGAAATTGAATTATACTGGGTTGGTGGTTTATTCTATTTTATGTAAACACCCATATAACATGCATTTCTGCACATGACCACTAAGGTCAAGAAAATGATGCATTTCAGGAAGAACAGAAGAAATACAGAGATAGGACTGTGTGTAGTTGGGAGGATTATATTCCCTTCCAAGAAAGGAAGAATGATCTGTATTCTGGAATGAATGCAAAGCCTAGTATTTGCTGTTTGTAGCCTATTTTAATTGTTTTTAGAATAGATCTCTTATATGTAAGTAACAACCACTCCCTCTAGTGAACTTTTGTGGGATTTGGCGTTTTAACTACTGAAGGTACAGATGAGAGTTTATAGGTAGAAGTGACATCTTCCCTAAGACTCTCTGTTGAAATCAGGTAGAAAAAAGGTAGAAGCTTTTAGAAATGACAGATGGTTTGTAAGGTCTACAGCACAACGTATTTGACAGAGTTGGAGAAAATCAATGTATTACAATAAAAAACAGATTTACATGCACAGTGGCACTCAGATACTGTCCCTTAGTGATGTTTACTTTGCTGGTTCATCCTTCTGCCTCGTTGGTGCCATATTTTTGCTTTACTGACCTTTACTTCAGACTCTGAAAGCCAAAGGGAGACATTTCATTTACTCATTTATAAGTATCTCTCTGCAAAATAAAAATGGGAATAACACATCTGCCCAACAGAAAAGCAGTTTACCCTTTCTATTCTGCAGTATTGGTGCTTGATTACGTATTTTAAAAGTTGTGTACATTATCAATACTTCCTCTTGCCCATCTAAATATAATGTTTGTAACAGTTCTTTCGAGTACATCAGAAAAATAGTCTGTGATAGCTTTTAAAGTTGTGGCTGATGTCCTGTAATTAGTAACCTCAATGCTGGTATTTTGTAACTTTTCAGAGCACTGTCCTAGTCTTTTAGTTTAAAATCCAGAATATTGATTTCTGGCACAGTCTGGACCAGTGGGGCCATCATTATGCACAGGATTCAAGATCATGGCCATACGCAGGGTCTCCCTGCACTGCTACTGAAACTCCCTGGAACACATCTGGCTTAGCTTTGCGTGCTCCCAAGGGCAGCTTTGCAGCCCAAGGTGTGACATACAATGCAGGGGCTCTCAGACTACAAAGCACAAACTGTTTCAAATGTCTTATGGCAGCTGCAGTTCCTTATTCTGTGTTTATGCTACTACTTAACCATGAGAGAAACAGAGTAGGGCCGAGGTGTGAAATAGCACCTCTGTCAACAGCTGCGGTCCCGCTGCAGCTGCGTGTGACCTCCTGCACTGAGGTCAGCCGTGCTTCAATTATTTACACCCAGCCTGCTGCTGAAGGTTTCTGCTGTCACAGTTTCTCACATGGTGGAATTCAATCCCTAGACCTGGTGCCTGATTTAAAACGGTGGAGCAGGGGCAGGTGACCACAGCCATCCCTGCTCGGCCTTCTAGGGGAAGGGTGGCCTCGTGTCCGGGCTGACAGGGAGCACAGGTTCCACGGAGTGTGTGTCCCATGGAGCTCAGGTCCTGTGAGGAGCGGCTGAGGGAGCTGGGTTGTTAAACATGGAGAAATGGAGGCTCAGGGTGACCTTGTCAGTCTAGAACCCCCTGGAAGGAGGCGGCAGCCAGGCAGGGGTCAGCCTCTTCTGCCAGGCAGCCAGCCACAGGACAAGAGGAAACGGCCTCAGGCTGTGCCAGGGGAGGGTTAGCTTGGATATTAGGAGGAATTTATTCACAGAAAGGTCTATTAGATATTGGCATGGGCTGCCCAGGGCGGCAGTCACCGTCCCTGGAGGCGCTGAAGGAAAGGCTGGATGCGGCATTAAGCGCCACGGTTTGTTGCCGGAGCTGTTCGATCATAGGCTGGACTCGATGACCCCGAGGCCCTTTTCCCACCGAACTGAGTCTGTGCAGCGAGCCGCAGCTGTCCCCAGACGGGCCGGGGTGTGCGCTGAGCACGGCACTCCGAGTGTCCCCGGCCGCGCGGCCCGCCCCGCCGCCAGGCGGCGCCATCCCGCCGCACCGCGGCGCTCCCTCAGGCCGGAGCCTCGCGCCACACGGAAGCGGAAGCGGCGGCTGCGCACGCGGGGCGGCGCGTCCCGGCGGCTGCGGGTGAGGCGGGCGCGGGGGGTCCGGTCCGGTCCGGTCCGGTCCGGTGCGGGCGGCGGCAGCGAGGGACGCGGGCCCGGCTCTGCCTACCGGGGACGCGCAGGAGCCGGCGGCGGGACGTGCAGGTCACCGTGGCATCGGCGAGGGGCGCTTTCCCCGCTGGCGTTTCCCGGGGTGTCCCCCCGCCGCCCGGGCTCCGCCCGCCGGGGACAGCTGCCGGCGGTGGCCGCTGGCTCCGGTGTGATTCGTGTTGCTACCCAGCCTTGTCCTGCTGCCGGCAGGGAGGGGCGGTGGGGCTTCGGGCTTTTAAATAAAAGGGGCGCTTTTCTCTCGTTGCAGACACCTTCCAGGTCTTCTTTCCGGAGAACGTGAGACCCGCCTCGGCGCCAGCCTGCTGGGGTTCACTGGTTGTTAAGTAGATTTGGGAGCGGTGTGACATCGCGCCGCCAGTCCCTTCCCTCCTGAGAAAGGGTAGCTGCTTTCTGAGCAATCACATACCAACTTCATGTATTCCTAAGACTGTCATCAACTCCTAGTTTTTTATTCAGAGGCCTTGCAGAGATTTAATTACTTATAGGCTCTAGTGGTTGTAAAGTAATTTAAGATGTTTATACTACTCGGTTGTAGTTACCTAATTTGCTCTTGTGTTAAGAGACATCGTTTTAACTTGGGAATGGTTAAATCGCCAAAGAATTAAATTATTTATGAATAAGGGCTATTTTATTTGACTACTGTTGGCCTGCAACTTAAACTTGCATCTTTTATTTTTTTATCCTATGCTTTTTCTTTGTTATGGCTGCTGCAACAATAGTTCATGATACATCAGAAGCTGTAGAGCTCTGTGCTCCCTGTGGGTTATACCTTAAACCCATTACAAAAATGACCATCAGTGTGGCACTTCCTCAGCTGAAGCAACCAGGAAAATCCATTTCGAACTGGGAAGTGATGGAAAGATTGAAGGGGATGGTGCAAACTCATCAGTTTTCCACTCTGCGGATTTCTAAAAGCACAATGGATTTCATTCGGTTTGAAGGAGAGGTGGAGAACAAAAGTTTGGTTAAATCTTTTCTGGCGTGCCTTGATGGCAAAACCATAAAGCTGAGCGGCTTCTCTGACATTTTAAAGGTGCGTGCTGCGGAATACAAGATTGACTTTCCTACCAGACACGACTGGGACTCGTTTTTCCGTGATGCAAAAGATATGAACGAAACCTTGCCTGGGGAACGGCCCGATACGATCCACTTGGAGGGATTGCCTTGTAAGTGGTTTGCAGCAAAGGAGACTGGCTCAGAAAAGCCAAGCGAAGAAGTCCTTATAAAAGTTTTCCAGAAGTTTGGAGAAATCCGTAACGTGGACATTCCCATGCTGGACCCTTACAGAGAAGAAATGACGGGCAGGAATTTCCACACGTTCAGCTTTGGAGGCCATTTGAACTTTGAAGCGTATGTCCAGTACCGAGAGTACGCGGGGTTCATCGAGGCCATGAACGCCCTGCGAGGGATGAAGCTCATGTACAAGGGCGACGATGGCAAGGCAGTGGCTTGCAATATAAAGGTGAGAGACTGCAACCTTTCGTGTGGCAACCCACATGAAAGGCCAAGTGCAGCTAAATGTTGTTTCCACAGTGCTTGAATCCTTTATCTTTGTATCATAGTGATAATAACAGGTGGTATGGACAGCAGTAATGTAGGTTTATGGGACAGACATAATACAGTTTTAAAGGAAAATGTTGGTAGAAGAATGTGTTGTTAGACTTCATGACTAAAGTGAGTGGGGATTTGCTTTCTTCATTAACAAAACAGTTCTAGAAATGAGAACTGCTGATGGAAGGATCAAGTTTATGAAAACGATTTTCTAAATTGCTTTAGAAAATAATGTGTGTTTATAAATCGTTATTTCACCTAAAATTCCAGTTCTGAACAAGTTCAGATAAATTTCACCAGAAGATTGACTGTAAAGTGCATTATTATTTCATGTATTCACTACAGAGAGACATTTTGGGGAAGAATTTCCCAGTCTCTGTATTTGGTCCCTGCGTTGATAACTAGGTCTGCCAGTCAAAAGATCAGAACTAAAAGGTTTAGTAGCATGTAGCCTCTCTGGTCTGGGAAGTACACAGTTAATCGTTAGTGTACCTGATCTACAGGAAGGCTCCACACAAATTTAAATAATATTTTCATTTCTAGCACAAGTTACTGTGAACTCCTTATGCTTATTTCATAACATTTACATACAGAGTTTTCCAGAAGTAATTTTCTGTAACCTCATTGTCTTTGAAATCACAGCCATGACAGGAGGGAACAAGGCAGTCTGTTCAGATGTAATGTTTCTGAAAGCACAGCCTCAAGGTAACTTACTCTGTTTGGAGATGGCCTGTGCATTTGCATATTGGTTGAGTGAAATATTTGCAGATGTATTTTGGTATGCTCAGTAGTCATTCATCAAAACAGGGAATGTATTTCAGAAAAAAATCTTGAGTATTCCTTTGTGCAATGCAGATACTTATTCAAATTGTAATTTAGTCAGTGTAGGTAAAATACTGTAATCTTTTATCTTGTTATCGAAGCTTGTCAGTTGTGGAATAGAAACTGTGCCTTGACCTGGTGAAATTCAAACTGTCATTTACGTGCAGGGGATCAGGGTTCCCAAATTTAGTTTGGCTGTGCAAGAAGAGTCATGCCTTCCTGGCAGCTGCCCTGTCAGGACATCAGCTCTCTGTCATACAAGGTCAGCACACCTTGTCTGTTTGTACCTATTTGTCCTCTCAGTCTGTTAGTGAAACATCATTTTGCATAAAGCCTGAGTAGATTAAACTGCAGAGGTTGTGCTCCTTGTTCTCTGCCCCATGGTTCATGACCATGGGTGTGTGAAAATGTGTTATAGATCCCTGCCTGCTTGCACTCAGAACTGGAGACTAGGACACCAGGGCTGTGGTGTCTGGTGGTGTCCTGTTCCAGCATGGACATGACCAAGGTGTGTTCATATATCCTGGAAGCTGAGCACCTCTGGAGTCTCATTTTTCAGATGTTTGTGTCTTCTTTCTGTTCCCATGACTTGGGATCTTCTGCTTAGTGTACCTCAATTTGGGAATCTCGGTTTTAGACATGATGGGGAGGCTTGAACCAGGTGCTGAATGCTGTAGAACTGTGCCTTCTGCTGAATTTAAGAATCACAGTTTTAGACAGAAAGGAAGGCCCCTATTTAAACCTGTTTCTACGTAGTGCTGTACAGTCCCAGCAGCATGCATTAATTAAGAATTCTGTATGTGCCCATTCTGACACATTGAAAACATTGGACAGACAGAGCCTCAGCCACACTGGGGTTTATTTTTGGTTATGAGACACAGAAGTATGGAGTTGTATCTGATTTTGCTACATGTGTGCACACATTTAGTACCCAATTACCTGATTACAATAAGTGGTGCTTTCTCTGGGCACATAGAGAAGTTCCCTTTGTTTTGAAAAAGGCTTTACACATCTGATTGTACTCACATCAAAGTCTTGAGTTGAAATTGTCAGGTTGTGATTTTTGATGTTTTTTCTGTTTCCTTAAAACTGTTTTCAATTGCATCATGTAAAGGTTTCTTTTGACTCAACGAAACACCTCAGTGATGCATCAATTAAGAAGCGTCAACTTGAAAGGCAAAAGCTTCAAGAGCTTGAAAAGCAAAGAGAAGAACAAAAGCGTAAAGAGAAAGAAGCTGAGGAAAAACAAAAAGAAGAGGAAAGGTATTTGTCACTTATTGTTCAGTTTTAACAATCAAGCATAACAAAACTGCTCCTTCATATCAGCATCAAAATGTAGAAAATAACTGAAGCCAAGTTTCCTATAGCTGAAGTGAACCACTTAAAGCTGAGTGTAGTTATATAGTTTACCATTTATGCTTATGTTCAGTTCAAAATATTAAACCTGCAAAATACTCAATTTCCCAAAAATCTTGCCATTAGACACCTAGTTTCAGAGACCCTTGGCCTTTAGCAGAAACTACCATTTTATCCTTGCCACAGAAAAAAAACCCACCACCACTGCATGCATTCATTGGCTTGGTATTTTTCTTCTTGCTATGGTAATTCTCTGCCCAGCTGCCTCATGCATTGTTATTGTCTCTTGTCAAAGTAATTAGAAAAAACAATTCTTTGCTGTAGCCAGTTTTTTTTTCTTTGAATTACAACTTGTTAAAAATAGACAGAGTATGACTGTTTGTTGTCACAAGTAAGGGCTGAAATATTCAATTTTCTATGTTTGTTCTTCACCAATATGACTTACTTAGAAAAAAATGTACTTGAAGTATAAAATGTACCTACAGTAGGAGTTTGAAATTTTGCTTTGCCTAGATAAGGCAAAAATGTTTATCTCTTTTTAGGAAGCAGAGAGAACTTGAAGAATATGAGAGAGAAAGGAAAAGAGAAGAGAAGTTACGCAAGAGAGAGCAGAAACAGAAGGATCGTGAAGTTCGACGGAACAAAAAGCAACTTGAAAAGCTTCAAGCTGAAGAACAGAGAAAACTTCAAGAGAAGATCAAGCTAGAAGAAAGGAAGCTCCTCTTAGCTCAGAGGAATCTTCAGTCTATTAGATTAATAGCAGAACTGCTAAGCAGAGCAAAGGTAACTTCAATATTTATTTCAGAAGCTAATGAAGAACCCAACAGAATAAAACCCTTTACTTGAGAGGAGGTGGGGAGCACCTGTTCATTAAACAGCAGGTTTACTACCTCTGCAGCTGCAATTCCTTAGATCAAAATTTCAGAAAAGTGCAATGAACCACTATTTCTCTCCTTGATAAGAGGTGAACTTGTAGGTAGATGGAAAGTGAACTTAAACATATAGTCCTGAATATCATTTTTAGCTGTAAATTAATTGTCAGGTTTTCTTAAGTCCAGTAAAAGAATGCATGAGCATGATGAAGTGAGCTAACTGCAGAGGATAAGATGCAAGACTCCCTTTCTAATTTCAGTTTGGATGCTGTTTCCCATTTGCCTTGCAGCAGTTCTGTTCACTGTTCTTTGCAGTTTCAGAGATTGAACTTTCATTAGTCAGTGTTTGAAGTGTGCAGAATGTTTCTTCTGTAGGAAAAGTACTGTCAGCAAAGGTTTCAAATGTTAGATCCTGTCTCTCTAACAGTATTGTTATTTTTTTCACTGAAACAATGAAGGTTAAGACTTGGATAAAACCAAATTAGGGTGGACTGTATGTGAAATATTTTCTGTAGAAACAAAAAGCTGTGTGGAAAAGCACAGGTTTTTTTCTTGATGCCAGTGCACTTCAGGAGTGTTTTTGAACTCACAGTGTTATGTACAGATAAGTTACATACTAGAAGAAGGCAGAAATGCCTTTTGCAGGCTTTTTAACTTTGTAGCTGTGGAATAGAAATGTTGTCTGATGAAACGGGGAGTGTTTTTCTTTCATTTAGAGAATTCTGAGGTCTATACTAAGCCACTTGACTAGGTCTGAATAGAAAAAATTTGAACCTTTCAAATTGCAAGTTTTTAAAGTGGTTGACAAAATGACAATCAATTTCTCTCTAATTGTCCATTTAATTACTTGCTGTTTTTTATGGACTCATTGTAAAGTCATCTATGAACCACAGATGGCAATCATCTAAAAGAAGTTCTTAATAAAATTTCAAACATTTTTAATTTGACGGAATTTAAAAATTTTAAATTTGTCTGCAGCCTTCAAGTTTTAACCCTAATAAATGTATTTCAATACTGCAGATTTCACATATTGTTACTTTTGTTATATTGAGTAGCCATGAAGACAAAACTTCTCTCAAGAATTGTGGACAAATAATGTTTCAACTTACAGTAGTTTTGTATTAGTGGGTTTTGTTGGTTGATTTGTTTTGATTATTTTTCCTTTTAAAAAGGAAACACCTTTAAATTTTGGGATGTTCTGTTGGTTAGATTTTATTTTCTTGCCGTGTTGCTGCCTTTGTGTTATGTTGTGACTTGGAAGCTTGAGCAGGTTTTTTTTTTGCTTATTCTTCCTTTTGACTCTCTTTCAGACAGTAAAGCTTTTGGAGCAAGAACAGAATGAAGAAAGGATTTGTCTTCAGCAGCTAGAGGAGAGACGAAGGCTCCAGGAGGCTGAGCTTAAACGTGTGGAAGAGGAAAAAGAGAGAGCACTGGGATTGCAGAGAAAAGAAAAGGAACTGAGGGAGAAGCTACTGAACAATCTTCTGAGCAAGAAAATGGATGCAGTTAATCAAAGCAAGGAAGAACCCGAAGCATCTCAGACTGACGTGCTGAAAAGCCCTGGTGCTGTTCCCCACACTGTGTCATCCAGCTGCATCACGTCTACCTCAGGACAGGCTGTTGCAGGCAAAGTGGCTCCTGGCTCTCAAACAGAAGTACTATCCCCTGAAAGTGTGAACACTCAGTGCAAGTACTTAAATGGTAGCATTAATGACAAAGTTCATGTCAAGGAAGGTCAGAATCTTCATGCTACAAACTCTGAGAGGTGTTCTGACAAAAGAGGTTCGGGGGTACTTCCCTGTGTTCCCACCAGTAACCAGGACCAGAAGAGCCTCTCTAGCTGTGACCAGAGCACTTGCAAGAAAGACAAGCACTGTGAGCAGGACAAACGTGGAGCAGAGACGAGGAGAAGGAAGAGCCGCTCGTGTAGCAGCATAAACAGTGAGGAGAGTAAGGGCAGGCGGGGGAGCAGCAGGCACAGAAGAGACGCGAGTTACCGGGATGAGAAGCACAGGAAGGACAGGAGGTCTTACAGGCGCTCCAGCAGGAGTTACAGCCCTCGCCGCAGCCGCAGCCCCCGGCGCTCCCGCCACGGGAGAACGCGCAGCAGGGAGCGGCGGCGGGACAGGAGGGAGAGGAGCCGCAGCCGCAGGAGCGGCAGCAGGAGACGGAGGCACCGGAGGTGATCACAGAGGAGTGCTTGGAGTGGCTGCTGGAGGCCTTGGCTCCTTTGAAAGGCTGTGCTGGGACAGAAGGCCACAAAACTGGAAACCAGACCTCTTCGGTGTGACTGCTATAGAAAACACAATTGTTTCAACCGGTTCTTGGCTTGTCTTAGTCCCCGAAATCAAGAAAAGAGATGCCTGATTTTTTTTACCTTCCTTTCTTTGTTGTCTCTTTCTAGGTTTCTACCACAATGTAGGTATAATCACGTGTGCTTGTGCTCAAGTTCCTAAAGTGCTAAAAGCCAACCTGTTTTCTTCAGTTTCAGTTTTCTAAACCTTAATTTTAGTGTATTTAGTTTTTATCACCTAATTTGGCTTGAGAAATACATGGGTACCAGTTATAGGAACTTAAGAGGTGACAAGCTATTACATACAGATTTGATTTAAAGTGTTTCCTGGTGCATTCAATGAAATAATGTTTAACAAAGTAGAGTTTTTATTGATTGAGGTGAATAGCAGGATTTTCATATTTTTTCTTAAAACTGACTACGAAGTTATGCAGGATACCTTTTAAACTGCTTTGATTCCTTCATATGTCTGTATGATGCCAAGCTTTGTGGCCCAAATTATTCTGGCATTTAATGCCTTTGTGTAATACTTTCCATGTAAGAGAGGCACATCTGGTGTAGGAATTAACAAGCAGTGGTAAAATGGTTGAAAGTTGTTCCAATATTTTGTTGATGTATTTGACTTTGTAATTATTTCAGGTGGCATAAGGCTACTTGAAACATTTTTCAGGTACTTAAAGAGCTGAACATTGTCTTGAAAAAGGGGCCTTCTTGCTAAATTATTTTTACTCGTGTTGTTGAAGAGTAAGGCTGCAGTGTCTCTTGTTAAATCCATTTAAGAATACTTTTGCTTTTAAAATGCAGCTCAGGAATATTAAAAGCTATAAGGTTACAGTGGAAGAGTTTATTTTGCATTTTTATGGTAAAATTAAAAAGAAAACTGTTTCCAGTGAACTGAAGTTGCTGTTTTCATGTGTCAGTGTATTAAAATCTGCAGAAGTGTTGTGTTAAGAACCTGCTTGTTGAAAGCATCACTTATTTGAATAATGAAATTCAGCTTCTCTTCTTGATGGTCCTGTTATGTTACAGCTATGTCAACTCTAAATTCAGCAGGACGTGCTCTTTAACTGCAAATGCCATTTTCCTCACATTGATGTGTGAAATCCAAGTGCATCCATTTCCTGGAGTGTCTGAGAAGCATATTAGTGCTGCAGCTCAGCTGGATCCTTGGCTGAGTTTGTCTGCCTTACTTTCAGAATCCATGGGTTTGTTTCTTACTGGACCATGCTGCTGAAATCTTGTAGTTACTACCTATGGGCAGAGAAGGTAAGACATTGACAGCACTGAAATGTGAGGAGCTGTTGTGCCCCTCGAAAGCAGAGAGGCACAGACATACCAGAGGGCTGGGCAATCACCAGCCATGTGAAGGACAAGTACTGGATTCTCCTGGATGGGGCAACTGTGGATGTTACAGACAGACTGGGGAAGGAGACATTGGAGAGCAGCCCTGCAGAAAGGCACCTGGGGCTTGTGGCCATGGATCACTGGTTTCAGTGTACACTGTCATCTGTGGGGGTGCACATCAGTTTCAGTGTTGCTGTGTGATCCAGGGAGGGGATTGTTTCTTCTGTGTCCTCATTCCCAGAATCTGGAGTTGTTCCTTTGCAAAGCCAAGAGCTCACCCAGCTTTTTGCCTGCCCCATGCAGCCATACCTGTTAGTTTAAACTTAATTTAAAATCAGGCTTTGTTGGTGGGGAAAGCTCAGGTTCACTCTTAACTGGTAGGTTTTTTTCCTTCACTAGTGGAAAAATTTCCCCAGTGAGCATGATTCTTGTGGTATAAATACAGGGTGTAAATCCTATTAAACCGTGGATTGGGCAACTTCATGCTGCAGCCCTGTGTTTATGCCTGCTGGAAAGCCTGGGCATCAGTGAGAGACCTCTGAGCCCTATTTCATGTACTGAGTCCCAAGAGATGCCCAGTGTTTATTCCAGTGTTCTGCTGTCATTCTTGGTTATTCTTAACTCACATGATGAGCCTGAAGGAGAGTTTTCTTGGTTGTGAGAATGCACCTCAGTTGTGTTATTCAGCTGCAGAAGGGATTTCGCATCTGTCACCACCATGTCTCCTTTATGTCCTTGCCAGAAGGATAGGATCAAGAGGGAACCCACTTTTCTCTTGAGGATGCCTGGGGTTTTGAAGTGTACTGATCATCTAATGATACAAGGGAGCATGCAACCTTTTCCTGTTGCTTTCAGCAAGGTCTGAGCTCAAGAGGGCAGGAAGTTTGTGGGCCAGAGCTCCTGAGCTCCCTTTTCTGGGCAGGAGCTGGTGCATGTGCTCTCTGCATGTGCTGCTGCCTCTGCATAGCTGTTGGCAGTGGCAACCAGGGGTGGTTTTTCTGCAGCCCTTGTGAAGCAAAGAAGAACAGGAGTCTCAAAGGGGTAAGAAATCTAAGTTCCTGTTGCTATGGACAGCATTACTGCACAGTCCTGTTCTTATCCTTGAGGAATATCGCTTGTGTCTGTCTGAGGGCTGATAAGCCTCTGCATGTACCAGCTTTTAACATGTAATTTTCTTTTTCTCTCCTGGCCTCAGCCTGCACTAGGTGGCTTGGGAAGAAGCTTAGTCAAACAACAGCTTTTAATTTACAGCAGCAAGGCCAAACCCCTTCAATATGGTTACTGTGATGTTTTCCATCTGATTACTGCCCACTGTGGTAAAGGAATTTTGATAATGTGTGAGTTAAGTTGCCAGCAGTAATTGGTATTAGTAAAAATTATTGCCAGAGCTGTCACCATATCCAAATCCTGTTTCTAATTGGCTTGAAATAAAGACATGCATAATTAGGTATGTGTATAAAAAATATTTGATATGTTATCTGGAAGCATCATCTTTAAAACTGACAGAGAAAAGGGGAATCACTCCCGACATTTATCATTGCCACAAGGCTATAAAAATAAACTAGTGAGAGTTGATTTGTGATCAGGATTACCTGGATTTTGCACCAATGTCAGCTTTAGGGCAGTTCTTGTATAGGATCATATAGCAGACTATTGTCTGTGGCTGCTCATGTTTGATAGCAGAGTTAGAGATCTTGTTACATTCTATATGACAGCAGTTAAACCAACTAGTTTGGCAAATACCTTAATTTATAATTAATGTGGGCAAAATCAGCCACTGATGTCTTGTATTACTATACAGATCAAATTTGTGTTTATTATGTATTACCTGTGTCTTATCCTGCTTTTGAAGTTTGGTTATTCTGGATACAACACCCATTTCAGTAAGCTTACATTGCATTCTGGCCTTTCCCAAGTCTAATGAATGTATAATTTGCAGAAGATATCTTTTGCTGCTTTGCAGTAAATTTGCAGTTGTCTCTAGTGTTTATATAAAGCAGCAATCTAGTTGCTGTTGATTCTTCAGAACTGGGTGCACAGAATGAGTCAAGTGTCCTATATTAATCTAATACTGGGCTCTAGAGGCTTGTTTGAAGTGATGTTTACTATCATCCTTTCTTCTTTAGTGGCAGCAAAAATAATTAATTTGGTCTGGTTCCCCTTCACATGCCTCCTGAATTGCCTGCTGCAAAAAAAACCCAAAATATTACTTGTAGGTTAATTCAGGCTACTGCTTTGCCATAGCTTATGTTACAAAATTTTTGAAGGGCTAAGGCTGATTGGAATTGCTCTCTAATTGATAATTAATCCACCTGCATGTGCACTGTGGCACCTGCCAGGTAAGCTCTACCTGTTCTGCATGGGATCTTCAGGTGTGCTGTCAATGATATTGGACTATTTGTAGGAAAATATGAAGGGATGTCACTGCTAGGCACTGCCAGCAAGTGTCTGAACAAGAATCAATCACCTTTAGATTAGATTTTCCCTGCAATTCTGCATATGATCCCAGACCTGTTTGTCAACACTCTGAGGAATTGCCTGTTTGTGAATGTTACTTTCTACCTTCTCTGTGAAAGGGAAGGCCTGGAAAAAAATCTTTTCTATTCATTGCACATGGCTTGCTGCTGTGATTTATAGCAGCTGGCAACTCAGCTCCATGCAGCTGTTCATGCACCCTGGTGGGATGGGGTAGAGAATTGTGAGGGTAAAAGTGAGAAAACTCATGGATTGAGATAAACATAATATGCAAGTAAAGCCAAAGCTGCATGCATAAGCAAGGCAAAATGAGGAATTTATTCACCACCTCCCCTGGGCAGGAAAGTGTTTCTGCCATCTCCAGCAAACCCAAGCCTCTAAAATGGCCTGTTTAAGGCAGTTGTATATCCACAATTTTCCTTTGTGATGCTTGACAGGGTAATTTCTGAAATCAGAGTATGCCTCAGCTGCTATCCATCTTGGATTTCTGTTTGCATCTCCTCTCTCTCTCTCTCTCTAAAGTTTCTGCATCTATCACTTCTAGCTGGTGTAGTGACTATCCTCAGAAAGACTATGACTCTTCTTGCTGTGACTTTCCTTTAATAAAAAATCTCAATGACTATTTAGTTAGAGATTATTTGCAGTCCACAAGTTAAACCAAGAACAACTCTGGATTGCCTTAGGTGCACTTTAAAATATGTTTTCAGAGTTTTTACTATAAGTGATCTAAAGAGAAGAGAGTTTGCTTGGAAAGTGAGCTGGAGATACAGATTTTCCTGCCCACTCCAAGTGATTGCCATTAGTATATGAGATAAAAACAGGAAAAAACTAAAATTGATTAGTGCCAAAAGTGATGGAAATAATAGTCATGTTATAATAGTCATGTTATTAACACTAGGAAAATGCATCTATTGTAAAACATGAGAATAATTAGAAGCTACAAAGAAGAAGGGGAGCCTTTTAAACTTGATATTCTATTTCAAAGAAGAAGTATAATACTGAGTATCTTGGTTTTTCAGATTGTTAAAAAAAAAGGCCACAAATTATTACCTTAGTGCCCTTCCAGGGCATGTGTTATAAGCTGGGCATGCTTATGGACTTAGTCATGATAGCAAGGCACAGTTATTTCCCTACTGGCACTGTTGAAACTCATTGTAGTCACATCCCTGGGATTGTAATTTTTACTTATAAGGAAGGTTTCATGTGAGAAGATAGTGTCATCTGCCATTTTTCACTGGCAGACACATTCATTTTACTAAAATCTCCTTTGTTCATAAATAATTTCTTACTTTCAAATGTTATGCAAAAATGACATCATTGTTTTTTCTGTGTAACATTTGACTGTAGTGAGTCATTTAGGCAAAGAAAAATGCTTCATTGAAATAGAACTGTGGTGGTAAAATAAGGGCTTTAGCCTGAATGTGGTCTAAGCCCTATGAGAGAAATCTTGATAGGGTTTTCAGAGAAAGCAAGCCATTGCAATTTCATCTTCATGAATGCATTTCTAGCTTAAAAGGAGCTTAAACTTTAAGCCTCTCTAACAATTTACTTGGAAACAGCCACAGACTGCATGTGGCTTTTTTCAATCTGGTGTGGGTTATTTGTAAGCCTCCTCCCCTACATCTGACTACTAGTGGTAATCCCATTAGATGATTGTAACTGGTGTCCTCAACAGACAGATTTAGTCATAATTGAAAAAGAACTTCAAGTATATCTAATCAACTGCATGGTCATTTTATTAGTGGAGACTCATGTAACTTTGCCTTAAGTGAAGTGCATTTATGGCCTGGGGTTAAATATCTGTAATGTTCCCAGGAGTGGGAAATCCTAAAGCTTGCATGAAATTGCACCAGTTTCTCAGTAGCAGGTAGAATGGGCCTTTAGAAGAGAAATATTTTTATTTTCATATGACTTTCTAATCTCTTTGGCTAACAACAGTTATCTTTGGCTGGTGATGGGTGATTATGTACAATTTAGTTCTCTGTTTTCATTGGAGGAGAGAGAATGGTATTGAGGGAAATAAGTTGACTTAATCACCCATTCAGAGACTTCGTGAGACTTTCTTAAAGTTTCTCCTTCTACAGAGCTGTCTTTGGAATGAAACCAAAGAACTGGAAAAGCTGTAGTGTGTTCACCATGAACAGATCTAGATTTGTCCAAATAATGATTTGTCCAAATGTCTGCTGACAGCTTATTGCAAATGCAGACACAAGTTCATGAATAGTAACTGAGCTCATGTGCCCTTCTTGAGCTGAAGATAGCAGGGGAAGGTTTATATAGCTGTGTATTTGAAAATTTCAGTGTCTTGTTAAATGCAAGCTGCACAGATTCACAGTCACTCTGTCAGAGGTGTGCTGGTGCTGGGGTGTCCAGCCTGCACATAGTAAATACACAGAATATTAGTGTCTAATCTGTACTGAACACTGTATCTCATGCACTAACAAGACAATAGCACTATGTTTATAGGCTATGTTTGCCAGGAGGAGCAGTTCCATAGGCTTCTGCAATTTGGTGTTTGCTGTAATTCTTGTAATGTTGACACCTAGTACTCTGGAAACACAGGGAACTGTGGTGTTAGAACCTGAGAACAGGTCCTGTTCCTGAGCTTGCATGCAGAGGGGGAAAAGGCTGTACACTGCTTAACTAACTTTAATAGCTAACTCTCAAACAAAGTTGCTATTTCACTACTGGCTAAGAGAACTAGAACATCTTCTGGATAAAAGGCAGGGATCTGAATGGAAAAGATAGATTCAGAGAAGTATTATACAATGGAATCTGAAGTGTGGAGAAAGCTGCCACTGAAAAAATGCTGGTGTGTAACATGTTGCCTTCAGTATATTGCCTAAATAAGGTTTAATTTAATATTGTTTTCTGAGGAGTCACTAAATGTGTGATGGAAAATCTGAGTATTTTCCTTGATGGAAAGAATCTTTCCTCACCTGAGTGGAGGTGAGGAAATACCCTGAAATGGGCAAGACATCAGACAGAGACAGAGTGGGGCAGTGAGATTTCAGGAAAGTAATCCAGGGGTTTAATTTTCTGATGAAAACCTATAAGGTATGTCCTGTGTGAAGTTGAAATCCATGCCTCATCTCAAATTTTGCAGTCATTTCATTGTTTCTTCCCAAGGGCCTTCTGCTACCAGTGGTTAATTTTGCAGAGAAGGGGAGGAGGACTCTAGTAGCCAGCTGGAAAATGTCATCTCTCAGCACCATGTCAAAACATGGCACAGCACAAATAGGACAGCCCTGCTGAGGGGCTGCTATCAAACAAGTGTTCCTTTCTAAGCTGGTGTCAGGGTGGGTGGGAGGACCTGCAAAATATAGAAAAGTAACAAATGTAGATTTAACTCCTCGTAGGCTTTTCCTGAGTGATCATCATCAGAGCAAACTAGTCACAGTGAGAAAACAGCAACAGATTCTTACAGCTTGTCTTTGGACTTGCTGCTTCTGCATTTGGGGATGGGATGTACCCTTCTGCCAGCTCAGGATCCCCTGGACTGTTCCCACAGAAAGGTTCAAATCCTAAGATCTGCTTTGTTTTGTGAATGCTGGTGCATTGCAGAGTTCAGGCTCTTGGTATTCTTCTGCACTGGTTCTTGTTTTGCTTGTTACAAGCTTTCAAGTGCTTCTGAGAGTACCAGTGTGTTGCTGACTGATGAACTGAAAATACAAGCTTTCATCCACTGCTTCTTTAGCCTTACACTTGATGATAGAAGATCCAAAGAAACAGCTGAAAGACCCATCAAAGCCAAATAACTCAGCTAACACATTTTGTAACTGGTGTGCTTCTCAGAAGCAATAAGATTATGTGGATCAGCTGGTGTGCTTTGTGTCTGGTGAAAATAAGCTCATTTAAATTAAGAGAGCCAGGATATCTCTGTCTCAGTCCAGAAGGAAGATGGGCTCCACGAAAGACCTTGACTATCCTCAAATCATTGTGCAATACAGCAATGGATTCTTAATCTCAAAGGTAAGAAATATAACTCTTAGAGTATGCAGACAGAAATATTTAGGGATTTCTCTTTAGGTCCTGAATGTAAATCTTTGGAAGAGGTGAAAGCACTGCTTTAATGACTGTTTTTCCAGACATATTTTTGAGGCACAAAGGCAAAACTAGTAATTCCACTCTTTTTATTGTTTACTGATGTTATTTACTTAAGCATATGGGCATAAAAATATTATATCCTGTGCAGTGGATTATTTTTTCCTTGTTTACTGCTTAACTTTCCTACTGTCCCTTGCTATACCTCTGGCCAACATGGTAACATAAAGAATGCTTTTTGGGTTGTGCAAATGCCACTGCACCTTTAGCTCCTGAAAGGCAGAGTTGACAATAAAGAGAGGAAAAATAGATAAAGAAAAATCACTTTGTGAGGAAAAAAAAATGCCCAATGCTTTCCAAATTAACACTGTTAGTACTATGTTTTTGAGAAACTATTTCAACTTTAGTTAAAGCCATATTCTTACTCAGGGTAAAAGGAGCTTCATTGTGCAGGAATCATTATAGATACAGGCAGTCAATTAAATTGATGTCTTTTTTACTGTTTCAAGAGTGTTTATGTGACCAGAGTAATAGGCTAATACTTGTATGGTTGACTGTGCATAGCTAAAGAAAGTTGGTTGGGTTTTTTTGATTTTATTTTTTTTAATGTATGGTTAGCTATGTCTGTCTGAAGATTGACAGATGTTGTTGAAGTTACACAGCTCTGTGGAAAGACTGGGAAATTCTGATGGGTTGAATGGAGCAGTTCTTCTCTATGAGAGGAAAATCCTTGCTTCTGGAAGATCACTGCAGACCTTCATATCAGTCCCTGACAAAATGATCCATAGGATGGGATATTCAGGAAGTCTCCAGGGTTCACTGAAGCATGTGTTAGATCCTTACCTAAAGAACAGAAACATAAACAGAGAACAAGCACCACCACCCAGTCTTCCCTTTGCCCTTTCCAGGGGATTGTGAGAATGTGTTCTTAAACTAAGGAAGAAGCAGGAACATTTACACACAAAATCTGGTCTCTAAATGTGGACTTTTGGAACCAGAAAGCATTGGCTGGCTTCACTGGAAAAGGAAAAAAAAAAAAAAGAGCAATGAGTGCATTGCATGCATAGTATGTTATATCAGTGCTCAGATAAACTACAACTTAATAATTGGACTTTTTTATATGAAACACAAGTTTATCTGAAATAAATACTATTAAATTTATATTTTCCTTAATTAAGCAGCTTATGAAATGCAGTAGGCTTTGTGCTTTCACCTAATCCCTTAGTCCCACCTTTCCCTACCCCCAGGTTATGTTCACTGCCTGTGAGTTGGGGGTGTTTGATCTTCTCCTGGAGTCAGGAAAGCCTCTGCCTTCAGATGTCATTGCTGCACATCTGGGTGCCAGCACCATAGGGATGAAAAGACTACTGGATGCCTGTGTGGGACTGAAGCTCTTGGCAGTAGAGATGACACAAGAAAGAGGTAATAAAGGCAGAGGAAAGGGAATAAGTTGAAAGACTTAAACCTCTGATGGTTTTGAAAGTGATGTAAGATATGTGGGCAAAGGTAATATCAAATATTAAGTCAGTTGATGTAGCTGGAAGAAGGAGAGAATCACTATTGGGATTCACTCTTCAGCTGAAAGAGAAGAGGGAAATCCAGTATGATCACAGGTATAAAGTAGAATACAGGTGCAGGACTCTATACCCCTAAATATCTTTGTGCAAGAACCTCATGTGACCTTGGAGAAGATATTTAGGATCTCTGTGGGTCTTGTCTCAAGAAATCTCTGGGATATGAGCAGAAATTTAAACTTAAAACAAAATGCCAAGGTGGATGGTAACAACATCATTTAAAACATATTTTGTTTTTCTTATGGTTTTTACACATCACATTATTAGGTTGCTGATCAGAATTGAGAGGTGATGTAAGTTTTTCCTTACATCAGAAACATGGAATCCACTTGGACAGAAAGGATCTCTGGCCACCAGACAGAGAATAGCTAGACTCTCACAAGTTGTGTCCCCTGCTCTGCCTTGTGGTGGCATGCTCTGTTTCAGGGATTACAGTTGCTGCCCAATGAGTTTAGGGAGAGCAGTATCTATCTTTTGTATTCCTTTTGTATGCCAGTCCCATGGGCGAGTGATGCTACTGCAGATGCATTGGAGGGAGTGGGGAGGTTTCTGGGGGTCCTTTAGACATTCTCTTCTCTGCATTCTGCTCCTGCCCTAGTGACCTGAGGGAGGCTAGGTGTGGCCTGCTGTTTTGCAGACTTTGGACTCTCCCCCCCACCTGCTGACCTTGTTGAGAAAAAACACTTGTCTGCAAAGCCTTCTCTGTTAATAGAGCACACTGAAAGCTTCCTTTGAGAGCAGAAGCCTATAGTAAATGATAACACAAGGCATTTTTTTGCTCTCCTTGAAAGAAATGTTTGGTGCTGGAGTTAAACGTAGGGAGATAGTGTTTACCTGGATAGAATAGGGCAACACAGATTTCAGTAGCCCTCAGCCACTGCTCATTGCAGTGGAAAGATTTGGCTATAGAAGTAATGTGGCTGTACAGATAAACACCAAGCTGTGTGATAGACTTGGCAAGGTATTATATCATATTAATAAGTATTTTAGTAAATATATTTATTTTACTCTTTAGCCCTCTACAGAAACACAGAAATTTCCAATGTCTACCTTACAAAATCAAGTCCAAAGTCTCAGTATCATATTATGATGTATTACTCCAACACAGTTTACTTGTGCTGGCAGTACCTGGCTGATGCTGTGAGGTAAGGAGGCGTGTGGTGCCCTGTCTGGTGATTTGAAGCATCTGTGTCGCTGCTCTGAGTGGTGTGTTTCTGGGAAAGAGCTCAATAAAGGTGCTGGCTGGTTCTCAGAAACTAAAAACAGCAGATAATTCAGCTGTGGCTAATATGTGTGCTTTTTTCCTCCCCTCATTTTCCATTTGTGTATGTTCTTGTTTTCCTTGTCCCTGTCATTACACAGATGATCTAGAAATCAGATTTCTTTATGTTTCACCTTCAGTAAAGCACTTTATCATTATTGTGACATTAACATTACTGGACATGGCATCAACAAAGTAAACAATAAGTAATAAGGATGCTTCTGTGGCAAAGGTTTACTGGGGAAGTTTAGTATGGGTCTGGAGTCTCACTTGTTCAGTCCATGACCCAACTAATGACCAAACGTGTAGATGATGGTGATGACTGCATCAGTCCTGTACCTTTACTTCAGGTGTGTTCCCATAAATCACAGAATCCTAGAATGGTTTGGGTTGGAAGAGGCTCTGAAGTTACAACCTCCCTGCCATGGATGCCACTCACTAGATGAGGTTGTTCTAAGTGCTATCCTGCCCTGACCTTGAAAAGAACCAGTCATTCTTGTGAGAGGTTGAGAAATATATCAAATATATAAAATATCTCACAGGCTTTTGCAATTGCTGTTTTAGAGAAGGAAGAAACCAATATGAAAGAGCTTTTGGTGTTTCATCTCAAGACCCTTTTGGAGCAATGTACAGGTAATCATTGTAATATTTATAAAGATTTTATTCTTCTTGTTGTGAATAAAACTAATGTTTTTAATTATGGCTTAGGGCAATTAAATATGATGATGTGAGAATTCCTCTCATCAACACCATGCAATGTTTTCATTTTTCAACAATATCAATTACTGGGACACTGTCTGATATTTTAAATATAGAAGTATATAATTTCCTAATCTGAAAAGATCACAGCTCTTGGACAGAGGCAATGGTAGTTGAAGGAAAAAAATCCCTAGGAAATTCTCTTCTGAGAATGAGCTGCGTGATACACTGCTGGATTTCACTGGTCTTAATTCCCTATTTAAATGCATGAATTCATAGCTGTACCCTCCTGATAGAGCAATATTCAAGGTAGGTTTAGATGCAAAGAGGACATATTCTGTGTCAATAAAACCAGAGATTTTTGTTTAAGCTAAACCATGTAGGAATTATAAGAATTTTATAGGAATCAGTGAGGATGTGGTAAGGAACCCTCTCTCACTGCTGTCTCTGTTGGCATTGCTAGATCAGATGAAGAAATGCTAAAATTCATGGCTGGCCAGAACTCAGTGTGGAGTATATGTGGCAGAGATGTTCTTGTTGCATTTGACCTTTCGCCTTTCACGCAGATCTATGACTTGGGAGGTGAGTGCCAGACCTTTAACAAGCCTCTGAACTGTCTTTTATAAGCTCTGTAGAGGAAAACAACTCCTACATTATATGATGGGCAAAACAATGGAAACAGAACATGGCAATATAAGGAGCAGTTTACTAAATTGGTTGGGTTAAAAACAGAAATGTGAGAGTGGTGAGACCATTAGGAAGCTGAATGCTTTTCTCTACAGTCTGATTTATGTAAGTAGTCACTCATCCCCTTGTGGATGTGGCAGCTTGAGCATTTTTTCATGCCTTGCTTGATGCATTCTTTCAGTGCTAGACCCTTTCCTTCCTCCCCTCCAGTCACTGATGTTGAGATACTGCCTACAGCCTCTTGTCCTGCAGCATCTCACTGTCAGGTGAGTGCTGCCAGGATTCATGGGCTGAGGCAGGCTCCCCCCCACAATCTGGTTTAGTGACTCTGTTTTTAATATTTCACCTTCCAGCACCCACAGCTGGTCTGGCTAGGAGGGAGTGTGAGAGCACTGAGTGCTGGGGCTGACCCCACATGCCTGGGTGCTGCTGGCCCTGGATCTTCCTGCAGAGCACTTGGAGACAGTGGCTGCTCCTGCCCCTCCTCTTCCCTCTCAGCAGTGGGTGCAGATGTACCTTGCCAGCTTCCATGGGGCTGCATGCACAATGCCTACATGCTTTCATGGGGGTGCCACTGATCAGGCTGGGTTTGTGTCAGTACTGACCTCCTTTTGCTGTCCCCAAAGGAGGTGGAGGAGCTTTGGCCCAGGAGTGTGTTTCTTTGTATCCAAATTCTACTGTCACCATTTATGACCTGCCCAAAGTTGTGCGAGTGGCCAGAGAACAATTTGTTTCCCCCGAGGAGCGTCAGATCGCTTTCCATGAAGGTAGGTGTGGACAGTGGTGTGCTGTTGTCACAGCTGTTCTGCAAAGCCCTGGCTCTGCTCAGTGTCATACTGGAGGCTCAGGTCTCCAGATGCCCCTTATGGAGACAGCATCTCAGGCTGCAGCCACCCCAACCCAGTCTGCAGCTGCCCCAGCTGTCCGTCAGCAGCTGCCACAGACACAACTCAGTGATTCAGCAACATTCATTCCTGAAGAGAACTATTTCATTCCTTAAGAACAAGGATACATTAGCAAAAAAAAGTATCCTACAGTTTTGAAATCTGCCATGCTTGGTTATTTTCCTAACACTCCCCTGTGCAAACCTCCTGGCAGATGTGTGGGATGCCAGACCTGCTCTGAGCAAGAGTTTTTCCTTCTCTGGTCACAACTGGTTGATCTTCAAGTCCTAAGATACTTTAGACCATGAAAGTGAGTGAGCTAACTCCTATTCCTCTTGCCCAGGCTACTGATCTCATTTTTAATGTTTACCAAAGTCTTCAAAGTTCTGGAAGTGCTTAATATTGCTCAAAGCTCAGAGAGAGAAAAGAAGTCTTGAGGAGAGAAGTGAGTGTATAAAATCAAAGATGCAACAAAATGGGACAAGAAATGAGAAAGTAAAATGCTGAGAAAAAATCTGAATGCAATACACCAGGTGCTAAATGAAAGGAATAACAAAGCTAGTGCTAGGAGGTGAGAGATGTGTGTTTTTACCTATGGATTTATGAAGTAACTCCATGATTATCAAAGATCTTTGAAAACTTTCTTAGAGAAGAGAATATTTCCTTCTTTCTCATGACAGAAGCCATGTGAATCTATCTCCTTAGTGCTTTGTCAATTTGAATTTCTTAGTTGGAGAAAACCTAAGCTCAAATGCTTTCCTGTGCAGCAGTCTGTTCCAGGATGAGTTATTGTCTTTAAATGTTTCAGATATTTTTGAGACTGATCAAGAGCCAAATTCCCTATGCAGAGGACTTCTACCTGGTAACTCCATTGTTGTCTGATATTTCTGAAGGGTATTGCCAGTCTGGAATTGAACAGAACTGAAAATATTTGCATAACTCAGCTCTTAGTGTTGTGGGGACATGTATAATGCATGTATTCTTGCTTTATAGGAGACTTCTTTAATGATTCAATACCTGAAGCTGAACTGTATATTTTATCCAAGATACTGCATGATTGGGATGATGACAAATGCATACAACTGCTTACAAAAGTCTATAAAGCTTGCAAACCTGGTAGGTGTGAACTTTTGAAGAGTAGAGAGACTCTTGCCTATCAGCAATTTAAAGCACACAAGTCTGGATGCTCAGTTTGGGTGGCAGAGTTTCAATGCAAGAGTTTCTTGGATTAGTCCTTTGCTTTCCTCAATCCAGCCACATGCAGCTGAGACAAACAGCACCTGGTTTAAGACCTCGTTGTCTGACTTCCAGTTTTTGTTTCCTCTGCAGGGACTTCTCCTTTAAGGCATAAAGTGTAAGGAATGAGAAATTTGGGTATTATTAAGATAGGTGTATACATCATAATAAAAAATCCTATTAAGTATCACAGTGTTTTTTCTCAGAGTTTCAAAAGCACTGCCCACAGAGCAAAATCAGTAAGGTCCTGTAAATTTTAGCTGGGGAAAATGGGAAATTTCCATCCTAGCCATGGCACCCCCTTCAGCTCTGGGATATCAGTACCTACATAGCCAAGCAAAGTCATGCTCTGATCCTTGGGCTCTTTCATTGTCTTCTGTGATGCTGAAATATGACTTAATGTAGAGACTGCTTCTCCCTAAAAGTAAGGTTAGGATCTGTCCTAGTAACAGCTCAAAAATAGCTTAACTTCTCATTGCTCAGGGTGTGTTTTCTTTCTCTTCTCTCCACCAGGTGGTGGGGTGCTGCTGGTTGAGTCTCTTCTGAATGAAGATAAAAGTGGGCCTGTAGAAACCCAGCTGTACTCCATGAACATGTTGGTGCAGACAGAAGGGAAGGAGCGAACAGCAGCCGAGTACAGCAAGCTCCTGGAGGCAGCTGGCTTTGGAGTGATCCAAGTAAAGAGGACTGGAAAACTCTATGATGCTGTTTTAGGAAGGAAATAGTAATATGTGTTTTGTATGTATGTAACAAGGCAGAAAAAGTGGAGAAATGTGCTATTCTCTTCTTAGGGGACACTGATCAACTTAGCTTTTAGTTAAGGCTGCCAACTTTTTTTGTAAGCTGATACATTGTCAGAAGACTCACTAATGACAGATCTTCAACATGCATGTATTTCAAATCTGCAGTCTAGCTTGGCTTGCCTTTGGATCTGGGAGGGAAAGAAAGAAATCAACACCTGTTCCACAAGAAATAATCCACAAAAGAAATGTTTAATGTGTCTGCTTCAGCTTGTCTCTCTCATTTTAACACTGTATCTGACAAAAGCAAAGCTGAATTTGTACTTGAGTTCCTGCAAAATAAAACTAATCCCTGGACTGAGCTTTCTTGTCTGCATTTTTATTGCTGAGATATTGATATACTAAAATCAGACCAAATTATGTCTCCTTATGGTCTTTTCAGAGTTCCAGGAGAAATCCTGTCTGAGCCTTGGAGAGTTTTGCAATAAAAAAATGATATTAATTTTTTATTTCCTCTAGACTTTGATTTCAATTATGAAAAAGTGTTGTATCTTAGTGACTGGATGAAGCCCAGAGATTCTTATTACAAAACAGATAGAAAGATGATGCAGCCAGGTCATTCTGTTAAGTTTTTGTGTAGTCTTTACTGCATGCCTCCTGCTATTTCTTTAAATCATTTGATCAAACATGGCCTGCCATTACCCATGCAGTTCTTGGAAGCAGAATAACACATTACTGAAGTGAGAAACATTTGGAGAAGGCACTCTGCAGTTGTTTCTGGAACAGTAATTGCATTTGCCCATCAAGCTGGGTACTAGAGGAGCTTGATATAGTTTCAGTACCCATCTACAGGAGTCTCCCACTCATATGCAGGAGAAGGAGAGGGAGAAAGTATCCTCAGGACACACAGGAGGCACAAGGCTTTAGTATTGTTGCAGTTACAGCGACATGGTGGGACTGCTTGCACAACTGGAATGTTGGGCTTCGGGGAGTTGTTTGTTTTTTTTTTTTTTTTCTCCTATATAACAAACACTGCAGAGAGAACCTGAAACAAGTGCTTTGCTACATGCAGGCAAATTAAAATCCTGTTTGTTCTATAGTTTCCATGTTCCATATTTCTGATGACACCTTGCTATATATAAGGTCTCTTGTCCGTGGTTTTTACTTGACCTTGGATATGTTAACTTTAAAAAAGTTTGCGCAGGAACAAAGGAAATAAGGAGGAGGTTTTCAAGTTACTCATGTTTTGATAATGAAAGCTGTTCCCAAGTTTGTGTCCTTTCATGATGGTGCAGTGACAGGTTTTTTTGTTTGAAGCAGATGATGCTGCCAATAGAGCTCTTTACCCCTTCCACAGAGTTTTCTCCTTACAGACAGAAGTTAGTTCCAATATGGCTTAGGAGTAATGAATGAAATCTGGTCATAGCTGGAGGGAATCAGCCCAGAGCAGAAGAATGCCCAGGGCAGGAAACAGCCTGTGAGCTGAGACTGGCTGTGCTTGGCTGGGCTGAGTGAAGTCAGCTGTTCCCCAGGCTGCTCTGTCTAGGAGGACAGAAACTTCCAGCAGGTCCTTGGCCTGATGGCCTGGGAGTTACATGAAGCAGCAGAGGGCAGGAAAAGCCAGGAAATTTGCCATCTTAATGTGCTAAATGGAAGCTGGTGGCTGCTGCTTTTCAGACCTTGCTGATAGTCATGGGTCATTAAAGAAGCACAGCCTTGAGCACTAGTAAAATGCTGCTTCAAATATAACAAAAGAAACAGTACTAGGCAAGAAAAAAACAGGGGAAGTGCAGAGTACCTGCTTAGAAAGACAACAACCCCATTGCAGCAGGATCAGGCATAGGCTGGGGGTAGATGGTGCCTAGAAACATCACATCTTGCCAAAGGAGACCTCGAATGGAGGGCAGAGGGTGGGAAATTGTCCCACGGGATCTGTGGCTGTAGGACCACTATGGGACAGTAGGACCCCCACTCCAGGCTTCCTGCTGGCTCCAAGGTTCAGCTCTCCCTTCTTCCACTGACCTGCTCTAGAGAATCCTTGAGGCACCACGTACCTGTCCACAGGTTATCCTGAACTTTGTGTGGCTTCCATAAATGAGTGTTTTTTCCCCCCAAAATTCTCCACAGTTTTCCCAGCTCTAATGATTCAGCTCTTCAAAAAAGCCTTACTGCAGAGTAGCTTAGTGTCAGGCAACATTTTGAATGAAGCAACATTTTGAATGAATACAAGATTTTGAACGAGGCTCTCTCATGGTTATGGAGAGTGCTCTACACTGAAGGCAGGGGGCCTTCTGGAACTCCATAAGGAAGATCTGCAACAAATGACTTGATAAAGCAACTGTTTTAATAAGAAAGAAGAGGGATATAGATAGCAAATCTTTATGTTGCTTCACATGCCAGGCACCTATGTTCATGCTCCATCTATGCAGCCGTATTGGATTTTCCCATTAGTACGTTTTGTTGCATTTGAGGATACAGGAGAGTGGGCAGGATAATGCAACATAGTTTCTCAAGTAATGGAGAAGCATTTAAAGAAACACTAGATTTATATATATATATGGGGTAGTTGTGCAAAACAGAATAGAAAAGACTTACTGGTCTAAGAAGTCAACACCTCTTTGAAAGCATGCTTTCTGCAAAACATCACAAGACACACAGCTCTCACACACCCTGCAGGTGCATAACCATTGTTATAATTTCTTGTCCTTGTGCAGGATGAAAAGCCCAAGGCTTCAAGGCTGCTTTTCCCTGGTTCCCAGCAGTATCCAACAGACACTCGCTGTACAGACACCGTCCATGGAAGGAGGTGGTTCATTTCAGATTGTTTGGGTTATTATTTTCCCACAAGAAAGAGGCTGTTCTGGCAGTGAGTGGGAACTGTCAGAGCCCCTCCTGCAGCTGAGGGATATTGGTGGCACAGCACAGACCTGAGCCCACCCTGTACAAACCAATACTGCTCAGCATCAATGCCTTCCACCCCTTGGTCCACATGCAGCTTACCTTCCCCAAATATTTAATGGGTTACAGGTAACCTTAGTAGCACATGAGTTTCTCAGGCCCTAAGCACGAGGCCTGGCAGAGCAGATGTGGCCTGTCCAAGACAGTGAGTCCATGAGTGCAATGCCTTCTGCAAGGCTGACAGTAGAGCATCCTTTTCAGAGCTGGGTGTTCTCACACCCTGCAGCTTCTCAAAGAGTGCACTATGCATGTCCAGGCTTGCTAAAAGCAATTTCATTGTTGCAGGGTGAAACAGATCTCTTAAAATAGGAAATAGGTCTTCATGTTACACATTAGTGCAATCAGGTTGTCAGGAGCTGACTTAAAGCACATAAAACTGACTTTTTTTTCCAACATCTCAGTATGAGATTTGAGAATGACTTAACACTCATGTTGTCAGAAGGTTACATATTATGTCTTTATTCTGTGCTGTATCTCATACCTTTAAAAGAGTCAATGCTTTTTTGAAATGGAATATGGTCTTCAACCCATAAACATTCTGTGTGATAAATGAAGCAGTGCCTGTGTTACGCCTTGCTGATTTCTTCTTTCTGCATTTATAGTACAAAAGGAAGACTGCAGTTCTAGACTGTGATAGGAATGCTAAGGATGCCATGGCTTGACAACTGTTCACCTATCAAAGCTTACTAAAAACATGCAAAAATCAAAAATGATAAATGCAAGCTGCACATATTCTGAGCTATGCTATCCAGAATGAGGAATTGTATATTTTTCTAGAGTTTGGAACTTGCTCTGACTTTTGCATGTTTAGGCATAGTATTTTGGTAACAGAGGAGACCCTGTAGTATTAGAAGCTGGGAAACAGATGCTGTTTCTGAGCTGTGTATAGTAGGGCATTTTGAATGTTAAGAATATTAAGAAATCCATCATTTAAGGGTACTTGAGTTTTGAGACAGATCATTAAGGGCTCTTCAGCCTCACAAAGACAAGAGACAAAAACTGTAATCAACCACATCTAGGTACAAAAACCAGCAAACAGGCAATGAGAAACACAGTGACAAATATTAGAACTCCCTGTCCCCTTAGTGGAAGACCACTGGAGGATGCCCACAAAGACATGAAGTTCAGCCAAATATTTTTAACTGAGAAGAAGGGTGGAAACAAAATTATCAAAAGACTTATCAGAGTGAAAACATCATGGGAAGTTAAAGTGGGCTTGTGGTAAATGCTCTGGGACTTGTGGGAAACTTGGAGTATATAGAGAAAGGCCAAAGGCAGGAAATGAAGGAATCAAGGTGGGATGGGGAGGAACCAGCCTAGTGAAATAGAGGAAAGGTGAGGGAAAATACGTAATGATCATGTTTTCCAAGCTGCTGTTGCACACACCTGACTGGCTGAGCTGCATGCCAAACCAATAGAGATTTTCTTCACATTACACTCTATCCCTGGCTATCTTCTGTTTCTTTTTGTGAAACCTTCCCACAACAAAAGCCAGTTCAGTGGATAATCTATGCTTTTGAACAAGCATAAAGTAAGATTCTGCTTTGGTTTATGAACTGTGGTTCATCACACTGAGTTCAGGTTCTTGGTATTCTTCTGTACTGATTCCTGTTTTGCTTTCAAGTGCTTCTGAGGTGCCAGCATGTGTTGACTGATGAATTGGCAATACAAGCCTTTAATCCACACTGCTTCTTTAGCCTTATACTTGATGATGGAAGAAACAGCTGAACCTGACAAAGGAACACATCAAAGCCAAATAACTCAGCTAAGATGTTTTGTAACCAGTGTGTTTCTCAGAAGCAATAAAATTATGGGGATTAGATGCTGTACTCCGTGTCTTGTAGAAAGAAGCTTATTTAAATTAAGACAGCCAGGAATTCTGTGTCTCAGTCCAGAAAGATGAATTCAACAGAAGACCTTGACTATCCTCAAACCACTGTGCAATACATCAGTGGATTGTTAGTCCCCATGGTAAGAAATATAACTCAGTCTTCCATAGATGTCTAAGACTGAAAGGCTCAGGGACCTTCTTCTCAGAGAATAAAATTAATAATAAAGCATCATAATGTAAACTGATTTTGAACTTGTATAAGCATGATAGTTGTTTTTTGGAGTTCTTTTTGCTTTAGGCTTCTGAGGCAGATCTGGCTGTCAGGATGGGCCTAACATTGATTGAGACCCCACTGACCTCTGGAGGCTTGGTTGAACAGACCTTGTCTCTGCATGAAGGTTTAAAAACACAGTGGTTTGTATGTGAGGGCTTGTTGTCTGACTGCCTTAAATGTGGAAGGTTTCTTCTGTAGTGGGATTTCTTTCCACTTTTAATTTTTGACATCTGAGAAACAAGGAGCTGACTTCAATTGCCTTCTCCCCCACTTACACCATCCAAAGAACAAGATTTTTCAACTTTTTTCTTCCCTTTCCTTATTTGTCATACAGATGGCTAAGTTTGATGACATTTGTATATCATATCCCTTCAGATGGAAAGGACTGTGAACACAGTGTCTTATAATGACTCTCTCTGAGACAGCATATCATTAAGGCAGACAGGGAGCAGTTTCAATTTCCTTAATGTTTGCTGATGCTGTTTTCCTGTGTGTATGTGCATTTGCATAAAATTCCTCTATTCAATTTCAGTTTGAATTTTCCTCATTAACAATCTATAGTGATTTCAAAATTCACATCCTTGTCATATTTTTGAGTAGTAATCTCAGCCATGTTCTAACAGAAGATAAAAGAGTCTTCCCTCTGATGGATGTTACCAAGTCATTTGCCAACTCTGCTAAACTAGGTAACTTATGATGCTAATTTAGGGGGAAGCATTGAATCCCCTGAGGGTAGAGAGGACCTACAGAGTTATCTGATAGATTAGACCACTGCACAATCACCAATCATATGAAATTTTAGAAGGATAAATTCCAGATTCTGCACTTGGTACGGTCTAATCCTGGATGCACTTATAGACTGGGGTGCTAACACTAACCCCTGCTGGGCTGCTGAAAGAAGTGGTTGACCCACTATACTCAGGGTGGGTGCAGTCCCATTTTGACCACTATGTGTAGCTTTAGGCTCCACAATACAAGAAGGATAAAAAAACCCTAATGCTTGCCAATTAAACTAATGTTGAAGAGAAATGCTGAAATTCATGACTGGCCAGAATGTATAGACTAAATGTGGCAGAGATGTTCTTGCTGCAGTATACCCATCCCCTTTCAGGCAGGTCTGTGACCTGAGATGTGACTGACAATAGATCTTCCTTAACAAGCCTGTGAATTGTCTTTTACAAACTGTGAAAAGAAAAAATAACTCCTATAATATATGGTTGGTGTGACATTGGAAAACAGGACATATGTCAGAATCTTGTAAGCAGTAAATTGAGCTTTTTACTGTCTTGCTTGGGTTAAAAAGAGGAATGTGAGAGTGATGAGAGCTTTAGGAAGATCAATATTTTTTTTGCCATCTCATTTGTGTGAGTAGTGGTTTTTCCCCTTGCGTACATGGCAGCTGTGGCTTTTCCTCATGCCTTCTTGATACATTTTCCTGGTGCCAGACTTTCCCTTCTGCCCTTCAATCAGTGCCATTAGGTTGAGAGACTGCTGTCCCAGTGCTGCTGAGCACTGCCAGATTCATGAGTCATATGGCTCCCTTGTGGGCTCCATCACTGCTTTCCCAGTGCCTGGCTCAGTGACACTGTTTTCAATTTCCCATCTTTCTAAATGTGCAAAGAGGAAGCCAAACAAGGCTAGTCTGCAGTGACTCCTTTCACGTTGCAGATACCAAAGTTGTGATTCCCAGTGTTTTGATGCCAGGGGGCAGTAAGAATGCTGCCATTATGCTGGAGGTACACAGCTCACTTTCATTAGCCTTTGTCTCTTTGCTCTCATGAGCTCTGTGTCTGCTTGTCTGGCTTGTGGGCTCTGTATGTGCCTCTGATGAGGTTCAGCCATCTCCAAGGGGAGAGACCCTGCAGTGTCTTTGTGCTTCAGGTTCAGCTGCATCTTTTTTGGCTTATTTTTGTACAAGATAATGAAATCTAACAGAGAGGTTATCTCATGTCTACCAATGTGTGTGCCTTTTTGAGCTCTTTAGAAGACATTTTTCTCAGAAGGATTAGTATTTAAATCTTTATTGATATTTTATTTTAAAAATAACTGTTCTCAGAAGGAATATCAGATATGTGCCATGACACTGTGCTGTTAGACAAGTGCATACATCATAGACAAAATCCCATTAAGCATTACATTGAACTCTAGGAGCTTTGAAAGCACTGCCTGCAGAGTTATCTTCTGGGCAAAATCAGTAAGGTCCTGTCAATTTCAGCTGGGGAAAATGGGAAATTTCCATCCCAGCCCTAGCACCCCTTTCTGCCCTGGGACATGAGCACCTACATAGCCAAGCAAAGTCATGCCCTGATGCTTGGGCTCTTTTATTGTTTTCTGTGATGCTGAAATATGACAATGTAGAGACTGCTTCTCATTGCTCAGTTTTCTTTCTCTTCTCTCCACCAGGTGGTGGGGTGCTGCTGGTTGAGTCTCTTCTGAATGAAGATAAAAGTGGGCCTGTAGAACCCCAGCTGCATTTGATGAATATGTTGGTGCAGACAGAAGGGAAGGAGTGAACAGCAGCCGAGTACAGCAAGCTCCTGGAGGCAGCTGGCTTTGGAGTGATCCAAGTAAAGAGGACTGGAAAACTCTGTGATGCTGTTTTAGGAAGGAAATAATTCTCTCTTCTTTTTTATGCCATCCTGCATGCATAAGTGGGAAAATGAAATATGCCATCCACTTAGTTTTTATTTAGGGCAATCATCATTTTGGTAAGCTGATACATTTTCAGAAGAAATACCAACTGTTGAACACATAGGGATTGTTTGTCTGAGAGTGAGAAAAATAAATTAAGATGTATTCCATAAGAAATTGCCTATGAAAAGAAGTCTTCCAAAGAGAGATTATATTTCCTTATCTGTTCAGTCTCTGCTTCACGTTTTACCCCCTTTTTTATGCAACTTTAACACAATACTTGACAAAGACAATTTTCAATTTTTACTCTGTTTGCTTCCTGTAAAAGAAAAGTGTTCATTGTCGTGAGTTCTCACTTTCTTCACATTCCCTGTGGATTGATGCAGCATAGGGAAAATTGTAACTCCTTGTGATGCATCTCTTTTGAACCTGTAATTTTGTCCTAAAGCATAGAAATGAATGATAATTGATAGAGGGAAAAAGAAAAAAAAGAACATAGGAATTTTTTTTTTTTTTTTAAAAAAGAACCTTGCAAATTAATTGAGTCTCCTTCCTTTGCTACTTTTTGTGGCACATGTTGGTGCAGGGTGTAGAACAGCATTTACACAATGCTGGACAGGGTTAGCAATATGATTTGCTATTAGAGGAATAAACATACTCATTGTATATTCTCCTTAGGATTTAAGCACTAGATTTCTGTATATGCATTGCCTACATATACCAGATTTCAGGAGGAACCTTGTTGTTGAAAGCAGTTTTTTTCTAACCAGAAACTGAGTAGAGAGGAACAGTGCCCTTTTGCTGTGGTTCTTCTCATCTGTGGAAAATGTTCTTCATGGAAAAAGCAGCATGGATGAGGATTGGACTTGGAGGAGCATAAGTCCAGACTGAGTTTTGTGGTGTTAATTCTTGGGGGTGGAAACCTTGATCAATTCAAGGGCAAGGAAGTGTCCAGTCATAAGTTCATAAAGAAGCCAAGACACCAGAAATGTTCCAGTTAAGCTGATATGAAAAATGAGGCTGTATTTCCTTCAGTATATAGTTTAACTTGTGAAAGTTGGGAACTTCACAACAACATCACAGCAATATGTGAAATGTCACACTTGGTAGTTCTGGATGCAGTGTAATGTGCATATTTAGAACAGGATATTGAGCAAAGGAAGCTTGATTGTGGTGGGTTACACTGACCAGCAAGCACACAGCAGACCCACTGCATGCCCACTCCCTGCCCCCAGCAGTGTGAGAGAGACAACTGAATGAGGAAAGGCAAGAAAGGCATTCTGGGTCACTATAAAGACAGCTTAACAAATGAAAAAAAAAGAGGTAAGAGGGGAAGAAAAAACAAAAAAAAACCCCACAAACCAAAAAAACTCCAAAGGTAGCAAAGGCAAACACTTACCTCTTCCCACCAACAGACTGATGCCCAGCAGCTCCCTCAGCAATCTTTCCTCTGTTGCCTTGGAAAGACTACCCAGAGTTTTTACCATGAAGTTTCATGATATGAGATATTCCTCTGGTCATTTAGGGTCAGCTGTGTACCTGCTATGTCTACCAGCCCCTTACCCACTCCAAGGTTACTCAGTGTGGGGTCAGAGCTAGAAACAAAGAACACACTGATGCTCTGCAAGTACTGTTCAGCAGTAGCTAAAATACACCTGTGTTATCAACACTGGTTTGGTAACAGTTCTGAAAAAAAACACTATATGGGTTGCTGTGAGAAAACTTGACTCCATCCCAGCCAGACTCAGCAAAGAGGAGATGTGCATGTTTTAACTAAAAAATCATCTATCTTGAACAATGGTTGTTTGGCATATGAAACCCCTGACTTGTGCCAGAAAGGAAAAAGAGAAAAAAAATAATTATTTTGAATATTGCAGAAGAAAGACAAGGTAGAATTCTGTTCTTGCAGGAGAACTGAATGTCTTGTCGTACATCTAACGTTTCTCTGATGATTAAGGCCTCATACTGTTCACTGCCTGAGTACCTAACAAGATCATAATTGCAAGTATAACTTCCCTTGAAATTGTCTTATTTTGCTTCTGATGTGTAAAATCTAAGCATGCTAAGTAGGATATATTGTCATCAAATCAGTTGGTGTTTGAAGTAATGAGTGTTAGATGTGTTAAGCAAAGAATGATCTATGACTAGTTTATATATACATATATATATGTTATGTATGCATGAAAATGTGATAACACTTTGAAATAAAAAGAATTGCCGATTTTTTTTCTGTTTGCTACTTGACCCTTTGTGCCTGTTTTATACTTCCTTGTCTGGGAGGTGGTTTTTGCTCTGCTGCAGCCCCACCCCTCTTGCCACTAGATGAGGCTGTTGCTGCGCTTGTCTGCTGAGAGATCTCGGCTGCCAGAAGGGAACCGCGCCGAGCTCTGCTGTCATTTGTGATCACAAAGTTCCACGTGAATGGAACAGTTTAGGCACTGAGGGTCAAAGTGGTTAAAGAGCCTCTGCACCTGTCAGTAAATTCAGACCTGCTTTTGTCCTGCAGCTCATGCGTGGGAAAAGGAGCGAAACCTTCTTTGTGTGCAGTGATGGCAATGACAACGCGAGCCCATCCTTCCTTGCTGTCAAGCTGAGCCCAGGGCCCCTCTTCACAGAAGGTCTTACAGAGCCGGGCTGTGAATCCCTGTTACAGCACCCCAGGAAAGCCAACACTTGCACAAGGCCCTTAAGTTTAATTTCTTCTCCTTACTGTATGAATAGAAACATCCTTGCAAGAGCAGAGCCAGGTTACACCGTGGGGGTGGTGCTGCCTGCTGGGGGACAGAATGTGACATGGGGACTCCAGGGCATGTCCCTAGGGATGCCAGGGTGCCTCTCTGGCACAGGGGACATGGATAGCCTGTGATGAACACACAGCACACCATTCACTCACATTTTTTGATTCATGTTGTGCACAAGACCGTGTGGTGCAAGACTGTCTCCTACAGTAGCTGAGATCGTGTTCCTGCATTTAACAAGTGCAAAATTTTCTTACTTTTAGACAATTTCTGGCTTCTTGTGGAGGCAAAAAGCATCAATGCAGGCAGATTGTGAAGGAACTATGTTTTCCTCTGACTCAAATTCATCCCAATGACAGCGTTTTGACCTTGGCTAGCAGCTTAGCTCCCACAGTGGGATAGGGGAGAGAATATGAACACAAACAATGAGCAAACTCAGGAGACGACATAAAGAGAGATAAAAAACTTAGAGTAAGAAGAAATAAAAAACAAACTAGCAATGTGAAGGCAGTCACTCACTGCCTTCCAGAGGTAGATTAATTCCCAGCCAGTTTCCAAGCAATGACTATCTTCCCCATGCAGTATCACAGGGGTCAGTCTGGGGTAGTTGTCCAGCCTACTCACTGGGGGAGCAAAGTGGGAAACAGGGGCAGCCTTGGGCAAGCACTGCTCAGAAATAGCTAAAACATGGGTGTACTACTGACTGCTTAGATCACAGAATCACAATACAGGCTGCTATGAAGAAAATTAACCCCATTAACAAATAAATCCAGTACCTCAATTTAAAATACAATTCTGTAGGGATTGATTTGATCATGATTTGGTATTGATGCCAACTAAAGTAAACATCTGAATGATCAGTGCCTTGCATCTGACACTGTAATGTCTTCTTCCCTTTCTTTTATGTCTTGTCCTTCATTGCAGGTGGTAGAGGAGAGCACTTAGTGGGAAACACATTTTTATTCTGTGTATGTGATGACCATGTCAAAGTTCAGGCTTCTAGATTGATCTGTGTCTAAGAATACCTTTCTTAATTTCTAAATACCTTTTAATTACCTTATTCAAAGGAAAAGTCCTGAAAATGCAGTCTAGGTGCATGGTAAGGATTAACAAATCAATGCTGAATTAAAAATATCTTGAATTCTTCTAAAGAAAGGCTTCTTGTAAATCTAATTAATGACTTTCCCCTGTCTCTACTTTCTCAGGATGAGCTATTTATATTTGCATAAATGAACTTTTAAGCTTGTCCTGTTGTCTTAAAACCAAATTCTCTGAGCACCTGGATGTACATCAGGGATCTTCTGGTGTGACATACCTGGAATTTGAAACTTGGAGTGTTAGATCATACAAGGCTCCTGAAAGAGACACATAAGATCTGCTGAAGGGGCAATATAAGCACCAGGAAGAAGCCAATGTCAGGTATATGACAAGTACCTGCCATGGGGAAACTGAAATAAGGAGCTGAGCCTGGGCATGCTGCAGTTTGCTTTTCCAGCTCCTTCATGAAATCTGTACACCTGGTCAAAGATGGCATAGCAGAGATAATAAAAAAGTGTGGGTTTGAAAGAGGACAATCTTGGTTCATTTAGGGTTTGGGGTAGAGGTAGTGTTTGGATTGAGAGAAGAAGAGCCTGCAGCTCCAGGTGGAGGGAGTCTGGAAATGAGCTGTCAACAGGAATGACTTGCTACAAAGAGAATTTGACTGCTGAAAGCCTTTGGTGATGATTGCCTTGATGACTTTGTTGAAGACTCAGCCCAAACTTAAATTCTTGTCTTTCACCTGCTGTGCAGACTGTAGGTTTGGATTTCTTCTGGATCTGTTGACAAAGTCTTATATTTCTCTTTTCATTCCACTGGGGCAGGTGGTGGAAATGTATTACTGCTCTTTCCTAATCTGCCTTGTGGATCTGAAAGATCGTTTTATGGTGTAAGCAGATATTTCAAATGTGACACCTTTCTCCTGAATGGCTTATCTTATTTATGAACTTTTTGACACAAGTTTAAGGTCACCTTTATTTATCTTTTTTTGTCATTCTGCATTAAGTTTTAAAATTTGCCTTTTGCTTTTGACCACAAGCTGCTATTTACAGTGTTGTCAACCTTAACTGCTCAAAGATTAAGAAGGTCTGCAAATCATGAGATTTATTTTTAAAATGTATTGACATTTTAAACTTCCACATTTATGAGACTGTAGGACATATTTTTGATGTTTATGAGCATGTCCGTACAGACACATGAGCTAGAAACCTCTCTGTCTCTCTCTCTTTTATTGAAAGATGGTATTTTACTTGCTTGTGATTCTCTGGCTGTCAGGAAAAACCTCCAACCAGGTGAAAAAATAAAATTAAATTTTAGGGATAGTGAAAGCAGTGAAGCAGTGGTGTATTCAGCATTGTTTGAGGTGAACTCATCTCATCTGAGCCTCTGAAAGTGATCCTTTATGTTCAAGACACTCCAGGCTACCATTTCTCCAAAGTATTTTTGCATGTCCTATTTTTCTAGAAGGACTAGAAAGCAAAGTGAGGGTGACTGGCTGAGACAAAGATATCAGATAATCTTATCTGTAGCGCCCTCAATTCAAGAACAGATGCTTTTCTGAAATGAATGTTCACTTCAGTGAGTTGTTGAGCTCAGTAATAGACAACAAAGCATGTTAAAGAAGTCTTTGCAAAAGCTATTAACTTTGTGGGGCTAATCTCACTGGGCTCTCATTATATTCAGAGGAGATTGAATGAATCAGGTACAGAAGGTGTCTGAACTCACAGCCATAGAGAGGAGCATCCTTCCCCCTTGGTTATAGGAGGAGCACAGGGAGAAAACCTCAGAAAAGGAAAGTTGGTCATTTGTCACGTTCTGTGGTAGGCACAAAATTAAATCATATGGCTGGAATGGTCTTTATTATCTTGACAACTAACAGGACACAGTTCATGAGCCCCTTATGCTCAAGTAAGATCTCATCCTGTAGCTATCTGCAAGAGAGTGCAGGAGTTGGGGCAAGTGGATTTGGGGACTTTCCTCTTCAGCTGCAGTCCCTGTGCAGTGTTTCCTACCTGCAAGTTATGTGGCATGAAGGTGACTTTGCCAGGAGCTGCAGCCTGTGAGTAATGTGTTCTGAATGCTTGCTCACTTTCCAGACAAAGTGAGTGTTACATCCTGCAGCGGCCAGGCACAAACACAAATAGTGAAATGAGGCTGACCAAACAGCCAGCAAGGATGTGGATGTGTGGGGCTGACTCAGATCTTTGTCTCTTCCCCTACACCACCTTAAAAATAAAACAGTTCAGAGAAATGATTTTGCTTATTTGATGACACCAGTTACATTAGTTTCATGCTAAAAAGTAGCCTGAAGGAAGTGGTGGTATCTGTGAATTAATTAGCCTTTTAAGTGAATGAATTAAGTGGCTAAATGTGAGCCCTCCACAGTTTTTACCAAGGAAATATTAGTTTACACTTGATTGAGGATTACTATAAAAATCAGCTTATGTTATATGCTGGGGGAAAAAATATCCCATGCACGTGTGCCTGCAAGGTGTCCCAAAAAACTTCCTTCCCATGGTGAACACACAGCATCAAGCCCATCTCAGTGCCTTCCCTGTTTATAATTCTGTTCTCTTATACTCTTTTCAACCTTGCCATTACCTGCTGTGGCCCTTGCTGTGTGAAGCCAGCTATAAAAAGTCAGATATTTGGGTTGTGGAGCTGTCACTTCATGTGCTTGTAAAACACCCTTCATGCCCGTGGATTGCTGCAGCTCAAGAGAAAGTTTGATCTCAGGGTGTGGTCTCAGTCCTGAAGACATTTACACCATAAATAAGAAATTGAAGCAAGGGGCCTTTGGTTCCCAGGGTGAACCTGGAAGTGTGCAAGGAAGTAAAAGTGGAAAAAGAGGTAAAACCAGGGACTGCCATTTGCTCATGTTGCTGCTTTGTTGAGTCAGCAAATAGGTTAGTCATAGTCAATATGCTAAGCTGCATATATAAACTGATATTTAAGCTTGATGAGTCAAAAATTCCTGCCTCAGAGTCAGTGGTAATTCTTCTCTTGCTTTCAGTAAGTGCAAGAATGGGGCATTTTGGTTTGTTGCACCTAATTCCCTAAACACAGTACTTCCATGACTTAATTCATTTCAGTAGGAAAAGAACTATGGCATGGGCTTAGCAAAATAGTGGCTTTGCCAGGAAACTTTTACAGGGTGAGCTGAGTCCTTTCTGTTCTTCTGAGTGCTGAAGTTATTTTGCTGCTAAGGTATCACCATCTTTATAGGGAAGGTAAGTATCAGCTTGGATGGATGAGCTTAATCTAAAACCCTGCCACCTCTCCTTCAAAAGGATTCTTTCAATTTTTAATTTTTTTTTCTGTGCATGAATTCTGTATTGAGGATCTGAAAGAGCCTGAAGTGGAGCTGTGCTGTCCAGATTAGTGACAGGTGATCCCCGGGTGCTCTGCATTTGAAACAGAGGCACTGAGGTGTCAGCAGTCTCACCAGACTCCTCCCATTTTTCTGGATAAATAACAAACACTGAAGAAGAGCTGTTCCTGACATGCTCAGCAGAAACAAGTTGCTTCTTTTGCTTATGAGGACACTGCTGTGTGAGGAGGAGCCACCCTTGCAAGGTGTCTGCTAACACTGGTGATAAATCTTGAGACAAAACTGCTTTTTCAGGGATCTTTCTGTGTAACAAGTGGTTTGCTGCATGCAGGGAAATTAAAACCCTGTTTATGCTATCATTTTTATGCTAAAAGAGGGATTTCTGATTATACCTTTTTGTATTTGAAGTTTTCCCATTGTACTTTTTGCCTGTCTTTTAATGCACATGTTCCAGCAATAGATGCACTGGCATCCTTCCAGCAACCTCTAACCGTCCTTTAAGCAAATTGCAATCAGCATAACTAGTTTTAGCAGAACTTTGATTGAGGAACGTGGTGTGGGAGTCTCTTACATATGGTTAAATAGTACAATCTACAAGATTCTCACTAAAAGCAATTTTGCAAATAAGCAAGTAACTTTGGACTCAAGTTTTCCACATGGTGAATTTGCACTTGAACTTCAAGCTATATAACCAAAGTGCAGTTCCAAGCTTTGAACAAATATGTAGGCTGAATGTGGGAATATGTCTTGAATCAGTGAGGGTGTTTTATTTCCATAGGCAATGATGAAGGCTTTTTTAAAAATTATGATGAAGGTGTTTTCAAAGGAAAATATCCACATTAGTTTAGCAGAGGATTTGCTACCTCTCTAATTTAGGTGAACCTGAGATAACATGTTGTTGTTGTTTCGTGATGATTTGGGCTCAATCATTCAGTGTCATTTTGGTTTTCTTGGCATCTGACTGGGTTCTTCCTAGAGTAGTGGAATGGGGGAAGCAAATTGGCTCATCCCATACCTAAGATCCCCTTGCACCTTTTCTGCCCTTATATTTTATTGCATCTTGGGATCTTTGCTGCAGGGGAGGATCAACTCTTCTTATGTGTCTAGAAGGAACATCACTTGTTTTTGTGGCATGCAATGGAACTGCTCAGGGGAGCAGGGGACAGGTATCAGTTATCCATTGAATTTCATGGCTCTGAAAGCATGAATCCCTTTTTTTCACACTGGTGAAGAATGTGACTGGAAAATGCATCTATGAACTATACAAGTACAGAAGCTAAAAGGACATATGCAAATTTTATCCTTTCATTTATTAAATTTTATAGGAACTACCCCAAAATTCCTAAGAGTGAAACTCAAATGAAATTCAATATTTTGCCACTTTTTCTGAGGCAAAAGTTAATCCATCAAACTTAAAGCAGCTGTGATACAAAATAAAATTTTTAAAAATCATAGCGTGGAGGTCTCTGCTTTTCACCAGAAGCATCAGTTGCAAGTCCATTGTTTTATTTCTTTCTGTTTCTCAGGTCTTTCTTCGACATTCATTTCATAATGCCAAAATTGTGTCTCATGCACTGTTGACTCTTAAATTTCAGACTATGATTTTCTTCATTTTATTTTTCATTGGTCTGCTTCAATTAGTAGCAAAGCTCCCAAATGTTCTTTCTACTCAATGTATAATTCTGTACCTACCAAACAATTATTTAATATGGTTTTTCATTATCCTTAAAGCAAAATGGAAATTTTAAACTTCCATGAAAATGTTCTAACATTGCTGTAGGAAAAATCATTGTCCTAATAAAATTCAAAAGCCAAGAACTGGGCTCCCTTCTTTCCTTTTTTTTTTTAATGGTTTTTATAGTCTCAGAGGCTAACATGTTGGTCTAGAGAGCTGGAGACATATTTTATGCCTGTTAAAGCATCACTTCCAGTTTTCTTTTCAAACCCAGGATGTAGCATAGCATCAATTCTTGTGGTTAATAATTTCAAAGGTACTTATGTCAGAACAATGGAACAGGCATATCAACACCTGAGAACCTGGTTAGAAGAAGAAGAAGTGGCTCAATTCGTTGTGTTAGTCTGAAGAAAAATAATAAACCAGGAAAAAAATACAACACTCTTGTGCATTCAAAGATAAATTTCAAGAAAAAAAAATTATTGTTAAAAATTACTCAATGAAACACCATTTAAAAATGCATTTATCTTCATGAAAAAACAACTGCTAAAACTGGCCTAAGTATTTAAATTTGACTTGTTTGCTGAGTTGCTGTTAAGAAAATCCTAGTTTTCTTTGAAAACTAGCTGTTAGTGTAGTTGCCATTGGGTGTAGCTATTGTGTTACTCTCTCCCTAGACAATCATATGAAAAATAATGAACTGGATTTTTTTGCAAGACAGCCCATATAGAAAAATTATTTCTCCATAATAACTCCTGGTTTAGAGGTGTCTTAGAGGAATGACAGAAATTATATTAATTATTAGCATTCCCTACTGCAGGAAAAGAGAGTTTGCCATAAACCCATTGTTGTAACTGATGCATATTTTAATCATTGAAAAAATACACAATAGTACATTTTGTGCTTGAGTTTGAAGTTGAAATACTTGAGGAGATGTGTCTTTCCCTAGTTTGAATAAATTTGGTTTTGAAATAACAATGATCTGGAGGAGTGGAAAAAATCCACTTAAAGCTAATGAAACCTCGAGAGCATGCAGGGATGTCTCCTAAGCAGATTCTGTGTGCCTAGCAGAACTTGTTGTTCTACTCCCACGTGATTAGTCGTTCTCATGGGAATAAAGGCAACAAAATAAATGGTTTTCCCTCCCTCTCCCTCCTTCCCCAGCATATAGGACACAGATTTAAGCACTCAGGTGCTCTTTAAAATGTTAGCAGAAAAGATAAGAGAAGTAATAGGATTACAGGGCTAAGCCCAAACTCCAAGGTGACCATTGAATCTTCTCAGCTCTATTGAAGAGTTTACCATGCTTAAACTGGTGCTTATGTACAAATTTACAAGCCTGAAAACATGTTGTTTATAAGCATTACTTTTAAGATAGGAGCATGATGCAGCAATGTAATCACTTGAAGGGTGGTAGGAGTAAGAGCTTCTGAGATTTTTATGTTCAAATGGCAGGGAGGACATTCCCCTGTATCATGGGCTAGTCTGTTCCCTGCTCTTCTGCAGTGCAAGAAGACTTGTGACTTCCCAGGGGAAGGACAGAGGGGTCACATTATCTCTCTAGTTGCTTATGGAAGCAGATCTTGCAGGATGGAGATCATAGAAGTGTAAGTGAGGGGTGGGAGACCCTTTGTGAGGGCTTTCACCTGAAGAAACAGCTGCCTCCAGGCAGGAATATAGTCCCTGTGATCACACTGAGGGGAGTCAAATGCACTTCTGGTTTTAGCAATAATAGCTTCATTTTCAAACAATCTTTTTTATAATTATCTAAATTTGACTTCTGAGCTCTTGGAGCTTCAGCTGACACAATAGCTTTGGTTTTGAAATACCATAAAACATAGATGATAAAAATAACAAACTAATGCTGTATCTTGGGGGTTCCTTAAGGAGAGGGAGATCTAGCCCTGACTTGCACAAGCACAACCAGGTGCTTTCATGAACCTTCACACAAGTCTGTCCATCAGAACCTTCAGCACTTGTAACTGCAGAGTATCAGGGAATAACCTGGGATGCTGGGAAAGGTCAGACTGAAAGCTAGGATGATAAAGAAGGTGCAGAACTGACAAATGAAGAGTCACTATTCTTGGTCTTAACTAGAAACTTTTCCACAGCAAATTTAACTGGACAGTTATTCACATTAAGTTATTGTTTTCTTATTCACAGAGTCTTTTAGACAGTCAGCTAGACTATCCAAAAGACTCAGACACACATTAGTAGTGCAAAAGAACATAATAAATTTTATATTTGACCCAGGGAATTACAGGAAATGTGGGTATAGATTCCCACAGAGTCCAAAGAGTTCCAAAAAGTGAAACAAGTATACTGTATTTTTGAAAATATTAACTCTGTCCACAGATTTAACAAAGTATCTTACAAGATCCCATGCTGGACATATAACACTGGTTATTTTGTATCAGAATATTGAAAATCAATATACAGTATAAAATATACATTTTTTTATGGTGTCCATAAAATAGCAAAGTGCAGCTACAAGGCTACTGGTGAGTTATGCTCTGGCCATTTAAGTCACTGTGAAGAAAAAGAGCCTCTTTGCCTTTTTTCTGCTCTTATTTGGGTTCTCACAATGGATCTGCTACCGATTTTAGCCTTTGATTTTATAAAGGTGTTAATCTGGTAAGACCCCATCACACTTTTTTCCTCAGCCTCAGTGGCACCTGGGAGGGCTCTGCAGTTCTCTGCATTTGGTGGCATCATCAAGTTAGCATGGATAAAGGGAACAGCTCTTTTTTATGCTCTTATGGCATTTTTAGGACTAGACCTTTGTGATTTTGCATTGTACCTTCAGACAAATCCTGTTTCCAGGGCTCTGGCTGTGATGACTTTTTCAGTTGCTCTGCATCAGAAGGATACTACAGAAATGTGGTACTAAAAGTTATGTTGGACCAAAAGATGAAAGAAAAGGAAAGCAAAAAAAAAAAAAAAAAAAGTATGGTGGTTGTAAGATCAGAAGACAACCTAAGAACCACATTAAACATAATGAAAATGAAAGTTAAAAATAATTGCTTGCAGTACTTAAAACACTACTCCACTATGAGAAAAGGGGTGGGAGAATTATCGAAGACAATTTTTAAAAAATCCTCTGTAGCCATTCAGGAATGGTTTCCAAGCAACCAGAACATGCAGATAGCCCCAGGAGTAAGAGGTATTATGAATGTTTGGAGACACAAAGAGGAAGAGAAAGATGGAACAGAGCTGGGATCAGGCTGGGTGGATGCTGGAGTGGAGGGCTCCCCTACATGGTGCCAGCACTGCAGCTGGTGAGGCACAGGGTGAGCTGCCTCACAGTGAGAAAATGCACCAAAAGAAGGAAAATGAAGGGTGCAAGAACCTAGATGAAAAGCATAAGCTTTGTATCACTCTTTCAGACCTCCCATTAAAAATGGGCAAAAGTGCATCTCTTGCTGCATATAATTATCTTTATTTTGCAGAAGACTAACATTTACACCTCCCATGTACTTTATTCTAGCTGTTTAAGAAATGTTCTTGTTACCTTTTGTCCAGAGCAGTAATTGTTCACTTTTTATTCTGGCAAATCTTTCATTAATGGCTGTATTTAATCACTAAGGAAGAAGATGAGTATCTAAAAAAATTACTGGATGACTAGATAAGTGGCAAAAAGTGCATAATTGAGTGAATATGATGGAAAACACTGAAAGGCTGGTCAAAATGGTCGTATATTGTCAGCTTGGGTAAAAGTTCATAACCTGGCTGGACATGTCCTGGCAGCCAGCTCTAAGTGGCCCTGTTTGACCAGGGGGATCAGACCAGATGATCTCCAGAGCTCCCTTCTCACCTCAACTGTTCTGCAATTCTGTGAAATATAGCAACAAGTTTTAAGGCAAGATCTGCTTTACCCTGTTTTTCCTAAGTAAATGGTTTTCCTAAGCTCTCTTTTAAGACTCACTAAGTGCAGCCCATGAGTCATGGGATTGAAGTTTCCTGAAGGTGCATCCAGTTGAGTCCAGCAGCAACACAATTAACCACCTGCATTCCAGGGATTCAGATCCCATCCTGAATGTGTCCATCAGAACTTTTGCTCTTGTGTTAAATCTGCACTTTGCCAAGCATGTGCATATCTAAGTACATTTTCAGCTCTTTTTACTGTGGAATATTCCAGTGGCAAATATTCCACTCTTACTGTTGTATGAATTCTCACATTAAAAAAACAATAAGTAATGTACATCTCTTTACTGCTGCACTTAACATCAGCATCACCAAGTTAGGGACTCCCTATTTTCTCACACTTGTAGGAATAAAATATCTTCTTGGCTTTTTTTCCCTAAGTAATTTCTTCTTAATATATGTAACTGCAGTCACTAGCTACCAGGGGAAAGGTTGATGTGGCATGTTGCACACAGGCCACATGATTGTTTATTCTCATTTTTTGGGGAGGTGAGGCAAAAATTGTTATGTATCTGTCTCTCTTAAGGGGAAATTGGGAAACACTGTACATTTTTGTTTGGTACTTTTTATTGGAGTGTATTTTAGATCTGGATTGTCACCAGGAATCCTCTGCATTTCAGATCTTACAGAGAAGGGTAGGAGTAAGTGGAAAATGTATTCTGTTGTCATCTATTTAAAAATGTCTGCTAATTATTTAGGCCATGTAACAGAAGCTGAGATGAACACACTAGGTCTGAATGGAAAAGAACACTCTCAGAGTAGATGGAAACCCTTCTGCAACATTCATTGTCTTGTGACTTGCATGATGCCCTGTCATGTGTCTCAGGAAAGGTGCCCAACATAAAGAAAAAATAATAATTGTTTTAGTTAATATTTTTCAACAAAATATCATTTTCAAAGCTTGTTATTAGTTAAAAGCCATAAAGAAAATGGAATACTTTAGGTTAATAACAACCCTTTAAGGTTACCTAGTCCAATCATTAACCTGTCACTGCCAACTCCACCACTAAACCATGTTCCTTAGTGTAACATCTATATGTCTTTTAAATACCTCCAGGGCTGGTAACTCAGCCTTCCTGGGACAGCCTGTTTCAGTGCATGGCAAGCTTTCAGATGAAGCAATTTTTCCTAATATCTATCTAATATAAACCTCCCTTAGTGCAATTTGAGGACAGTTGTCCTGCCACTGGTTGCCTGAGTGAAGAGAGCAGCTCTACCTGGCGACAGCCTCCTTTTAGGATGGCTGTAGGGAGTGATGAGTCACTGCTCAGCCTCCTTTTCTCCAGGCTAACCAGCCCCAGCTCCCTCAGCCACTCCTCACGGGACTTGTGCTCCAGACCCTTCCTCAGCCCTGCTGCCCTCCTCTGGACTTGCTCCAGCCCCTCAGTGTCTTTCTTGTAGTGAGGCACTCAGAGCTGAACACAGGATTCAGGTGTGGCCTCATCCCTGCTGAGTACAGGGGAAGAGTCCCTGCCCTGGTCCTGCTGCCACATTATTTCTGGCATAAGGCCATTGGCCTTCTTGGTCACCTGAGCACATGCTGCTTCATGTTCAATTGCTGTCAACCAACACCCTCATGTCTTTTTTCACTGGGCAACTCTCCAGACACTTTTCCCCCAGCCTGTAGTGCAGCAGGGGGTTAATGTGACCCAAGGCAGAGCCCAGAACTTGAATTCTTGAACCTCATGCCATTGCCCACAGCCCATCAACCCAGTCTGTTCACATCCCTCTGCAGAGCCTTCCTACCTTCCATTAGATCAATGGTCCAGCCCAACTCAATGTCATCTGCAAACTGACAGAGGCTGCACTTGATCCCCTCCTCCAGATCACTGGTAAAGATATTGAACAGAGCTGGCCCCAATACTTGACTCTGGGGAGCACCACTTCTAACCAGCCACCAGCTGTTTGGAACTCCACTCAGCACCCCTCTCTAGGCTTAGCCATCCAGCCAAATTTTTACTCAGTGAAGAGTAAAGTCAGCTACAGCCTACAGCAATTTACCTTTATTTACTCACAAGTTTTCCTGGTGATGACCAAGAACAGCTAATGGACCATTTCAACAGCTAATGGAAAACATAAATCTCATCCTTCTTTGATGAATCTGTAATGTGTATCTAGACAATGATTTAATTACCAAAATGCATTTTGAGCCTCTGATTCATTTCTAACTTTTTTTTAAAGTCCAAGGATTCCTAATAGATACTCTTGAGTTAATGGGTGATGGCCAGCTATGATTTACAAAAAGCTGTTAATGTAGTACTCGATTTTGATCTCAATTTCCTTATAGTTACTTACCTGTGAGTAAGAAACTTCATACAGCCACTTCAGATTATACAGCTTCATTTCTGCCTGTCCAGAAGTTTTTCTCCATTCTGGGGATGATATATATGATAGGCAGCCCACTAAAATGCAGCAAGAGCACAGAAGTGGCTGAGATATACAAGGTACTTTAACAGCAGGCTCCAAATTGAAGGGAATAATTTGGAAGAATAGCTAGAAACACTTCTGAATGCTTTGAACTGAGTTAGGAAAAGATCTGGCTTTGTAAAAATCAAATTAATATAGACCTAATTTTCTAATGTGTCATCTCAAGTTTTTATTGGTATAATCTCTTAGGCTTGCATGGAGTTAAATTAATATGCAGCATAAACAAGAGAGATGAGAGCTGGGCTCCTATGAGTTTTGGAAACATGCTGCAGTGCAGTGTCTGATCTGCAGTATTGAATTCAAAATGCAAAAGAGAAAGCAGTCATATTAAACTGTCTAACCCTCACTCCCTTTTGCAAATATGAGTAATGTCTTCATCAGACAATTTAGAGAAGAAACATCTAAACTCACAATAAATTGCTGAAGAAGTTCTTGTTTCTGATGGAAGAAAACATAGTTAATTTTGAGTTGATAATGATTAGAAGAGATTGAAAATATGGTGAATGTATTTTTATTATTATGCAAAAAGAATATCAGAAGTCTGGGAAGAATGACAGAAAAACTGGGGAGAAAAAGCCCCACAAAATGAAAAAGCAGTCAGATTGAGGGAAAACGCCCAGCACTCAAAAAAGCTAGCACAATTTTTCCCCCTTTAAAAACAGAAATCTTGGGTAGGCAACAAAGGAAAATTAGGAAATGACCCAGTGGATGCAGGTCTGGGGAGTGCCACAGATCTTTGCAAAGATGCTGAACTTACAGAGTACAGATGGACTCTGCATAGACAGTAGCCTGCTCTGATAAATCTGATTACAGGAGAAAGCTTGCATATGGGTATTCACAGAATGCAGAATCAACACAATGGCAATGAGCACTATGAAGTTATCTTGACAGGACCTTGCAGGACTGTGAGCCTCATGCCTAGTGACAGGCTGCTGTAGGGACACTGCATAGCAGGAGCCCTCTGCTTCTTTTAATTCTTTTTAAAGTGAATTGTTTCATAAGTTATTTGGGAAGAAGGGGTTTGTGGGCAGAAATAATTCAGCATTAGAAGGAAGATCCCAGTGAGAAACTATTTTTGCATGGGCAGATGGATTTGAAACTGCAGTTGGCTCAGTGCTGTTCCTAATCTATATTAAGAAACTGTTGTTCTGTGTGATATCCTGGCCATATGCTAAAGCCAGAGGATAGTCTATGGTAAAAGAGTGAAGAATAGTTTATCCTTCTGAATTTGTTCATACACTCTATGGCTCATGCTTCTTCATCTGACAAGGAAAGCTCAGAGAATGGTAGCATATATTCCTCTTGATTCCTGTCTTTACTTTTCCATCTTTCCTGCAAAATATGGTTTTCAAAACAGACAAGGATGAATTGAACTTTCAGGCTCAGAGGTTTTAAATAACTCCATGTCCCAGACCTGTACTCTATTTTATGCCATGATAGTGGGAGGAGGCACAAAGCACTTTAGTTTTATAGAAAATGCACAGACGACTAAGGAGAAAAGAAAAACCAGAGGATTTTTTCTTCTTGCCATTATATCAGACCTTTTTTCACCTACTCTGCTGGAGAGCTGTCACTCTTTTGTCAACTTTCTTCCCAAGAAACACTGTTTTGAATTACAGGCTTTTTAGCATTTGGAATATGGAACCAAGCTGGACATATGAATAAGAACTTGGTGCCTTGAGGAAAACAGAAGGACCAAAGTGATAGCTGGATTTCTAAGTGTCAAGGGATGAAACAAGGATCCCACAAAATTATGTTCCTATGCAGGATATAAGTAGCTGCTACAATTTAGCAAGTAGAAAAATTTGATAAGAAAAGCACACTAGGATCATTCTTTCCTTGGAAGAAACTTTACATAGCCTAGAAAACTTAATTGGTATGCTAGCCTGGGTATACAGGTTCACTGAAAGAAAAGTGAAAGGTAACTTCAGGCACATTCAACAGTTGTCCCAAAAACTCCATACAGTCCTTCTGGATAAGAAGGAGACTGGCTGCTGAAGAGGAATTGCTTGTGCATCCTTAGTGCATCACTGTAACAGTCTGCAAATAACCCAGGGGACATCACAGGTTTGACACTCACTGACAGGCTAAATACAGCAGTGGACAGTGTCCTCCTGTCTAGGGACACCTGCAGAGCCTGGCCAAGGTGGAGCCCTGAAAGGAGCCTCCATTCTCACACATCACAACAACTTCCATGTTTTTGTTGCAGAGTTTTACTAGATACTGACTCACTTGTAGAAACTGCAGGCACTGTAGTTGGTAGATGGTACTCTCAATATATCTTTATGTAAATATATGTTCGGTCCTGGTGATGGTTTTGTTAAGGAAGGGAGAGTGGGACCTTTAGAAGACTGAGGAGCACTTGTGTGGGATGGAGCTGCTTCCTGTGTCAGATATATTCTAGGATTTCCAAACCAAATGCTATAATATTTTCCTTAGTCAAAACATAAAATTCAAGAAAAGATCTTAATATTGCTGAGACATGCATATGTATCAGGAGGAACACAGAATTAGTTGAAATATTTCCACTGAGATATGAAATCTGTAGGTTTGGCTTGTGTCTTTCTGGTTTAACATTCAATTTTTCAAGTGATGCATTTGCTGAAAGGAGTGTTAAAACTCGGGAATGTTCATATAATTTGAAGTGAACTAGGAGTAACTGGAGTTGTAGCATCACACTGGGGTTCAGGAATCCAAGCTAGATGACTGAACACGTGTTTCAGAGGTCAGCAGCTCCAGAGGAAGGTTGGCACACACAGAAAAGCATCGTGTAGCATTTCCAAGGCAGCTGCAAGGTAAGGAATGCATCCACTCTGCAGGACAGTGCTCTGCAGGTGCCAGCACCAGGCCCAAGGGCAGAGGAGTCAGCACAGTGCTGACCATGGCCCAATTCAGCCCCTGCTCTGGACAGCTCATTCATTCAGACAGGGCATCTTTTGGACTGGATCATCTCCTTCCAGGCCATCAGCTGATGGGGGAACACAACATCCATCTCCACTTTCCAGGGCACTCAAATACCAATTTGGTTTGAATTTAGCATGTTTTTCTTTTAAGCCTCTTACTGACATCACATGCCTTTTAGTTGAAAAGGTTTTTTAGAAAGGGAAATATATATCTTTGTCACAGAACTGGAATAGACAGATTTTCTTGACAAATTCTATTCTTGACTTTTCAGGCGTGACTATTTCCAGTAAAATGAAGTAATTTTATAATAATACCTGGCCTGTCTTTCAGGCTATTTTGACTGCAGAATGAGGTTTTTCTTATATAACAAATATGATTTGCATTTAGAAAGGCTGAGGGAAATATATCATTAGAAATAAAACACAAATGAGAATTAACTCATCTATTGCCTAAGGACCAGAGAAAATTCTTAGATCTAGTAAAAAAGACTAGGGGGAAATGATTGGAAATATTAAACTTTTTTATTCCACAAGTCTGGAAAGTGGTTGCTTATACAACCAGAAATTTTCATTTGAGATTTTACAAAGCTGAGGTTTTTTTTCACACCCATTTCTTCCCTCCACCTTGTTTGTCTGTTTCTCTACTACTTTTCTGAAAAAATACGATGCAAAAGAGTGAGCTGACAAAATAGATTTCAATGCTTTCATTTTCTTGGGAAAATGTGACATAAAAAATGTTTAATCTGAACATAATCTCTTCTAAAATGAACATTTATTGGAAGAAGTTTAACCATCTTCAAAACAGTAAAGAACTGGCTAGTAAAAACAGGATGCTGCCTGTCCTGACTTTGCTTTGCAGAGGGGTTGCATGCTGTAGTCTGAGGTTGCTCATTGGAATGGGTTGAAAGAAACAGAATATTTCTGTCCCTGTTGGACTGCTGTGCTAGAGATCATGAATGGCATTTTGTTCTCAAATGAGACTTGAAATATTTTGAGATTTATTGCCTTCAATGGCAAGACATGAAGCTTTTTATGTTGAAATATGGACAAAAGAGAGAAAAGAAATGTTTTGAGGGCAGAGGGTTAGAGGGAGAAGCATCTGTGTGCTTTTTAAATTTTAACTGAGAAAATGTTTGAACCAAATTAAAGTTGAGTAGGAATGAGCTGCTTGAAACTCTGAAATAACAGAAGGGATTTTTAAACATGATGCTGTAAATAATTGTTTTTTTATAATAAATTCAGAGAGGTGTTATAAAATCTAGATGTTATCCTTCTAAGATAGACACAGTTTTCCTCCCAAAACAGCCAAAATTGGCTGATGGCCTATTCATGGTGTGCTGAATAAAGAATAGATTGTTGGATCATGAAGAATTGGAGGGAAAAAAACCCCTCAAGAAAAAAATTGAAAGGGATGAGTAGGAATAAACTCTGGATAAAAGCCAATTAGTGGGCCTTCTGTTTTACTGTGTAGGATATGAGGACACAATCCCTTCATATGAGCTATTTCTGACACAGTTATCAGGTCCTTTTGCAAGATCAAGTGGAGGACAGTAGTGTTTGGAGACAGCAAATTGAATGCTTGTGGAAATGGATAAAACATAGATTGACATCAAGCCCAGATATTTTCAATCTGTCAGGAGAAAATTCCTAAAAACAGAGGAGATGAAACATGTATAGAAAGGCTTCAGCCCTGGAAGAAAAAAAAAAAATTACATTTCATAGGGGAAAATGTTATTTGTTGTAATTCTGCTGGAGTAGGAATTCAGCTATATAGAAGGCCAAGCTAATGCCAACAATAAACATGATGGCAACTTTAATTCTGTGGTTATGTGGTTCTGAAAAGAGAAACCTATGAATTGATGTCCAGAAAAGCCATAGGTTATATGACACTAAGATAAAAAAGTTATGAAACCAGCAAAAACCAGGAGAGTCATACATGAGGTGACTGTATTGGAGAATCATAAAGGCAATTATAAATTTACCAGTGTTACTGCAGAGTAGAAACAGTTAAAAATGTATAAGTGTGACCTAGAGAGAGATAAAGTGCTCTAGAAAAATAAGTTATTAGATTTACTGATTGAAAGTACAAAATTGAGTCTTCAAAGTAAACAATTTGATCAGTATGGTGGCACCTGATGCTTCCAATGGCTGTCCTGCCTTTGAAGCACTGAGGCTGACTCATGTATGCAGCAGCAAGGATAAACACTGGTGAGACAAGGCACCACTCTAGACCCTCATTGCTATCAATCCTTAGGGCCAGAAGCACATGCCCTTAATCATTCAGGGTGGGATGCCTTTTTCCCAGTTCTACCAATTAATATCTGCTAGTGTTCTGGGAACTGCTTTCAGAATTGTGTGCACCTCCACAGCATTTAAAAATGTCCTTCATTTGGAGGGAACAGAAGCAAGAGATTTGTGTAATCTTAGAAGTTTTTCAATGCTTTCCTTTTATTTTTTGTTTCTTTCTTTTTTTCCTGGAAACTCATCATATTTCACTTTTCTTCCCAGCATAATACTTCCATTCCCTTTTAAAATATTCTCTTCCCCAACTCTTCTTTTTTCATAAACTAAAAATTTTATTAAATAATCTTACCTACTTCTTCTACTTGAATATTCTCAAAGGTGCCTAAGGGGGAGCTGAACTAATTTCTGATGGAATGCTAGTAAAGTCTCAGGCATAATCTGCAAGATGGTAGTGAATAAGAAATGGAAATAATTTGTCAAAAATGAATCTGGCAATGAAATCTTTGAAAGCTGGAATTTTTTTCCTAATGATGTGAAAGGAAGAGAAAGATCTCTACAGAGGAAAGGTAGTTAAAAAGTAGTAAAAACCCCATAAAGTTTAATTTTTAATTAACTTACAATATCAAGGATGGCAGCATTTGTTGAGCTGCTTTCTTGGCTATGCTATATACTGCACCTGGGAAAAATAAATGCAAGCAGATGTATTCCTACTCTTACTTGTCATTAGAGGTTAATCTCAAGGTTTTCCTTTCCTTATGGCTGCTCAGTGTTGTCCATTTGCTGGTAAGCCAGTCTTTCAGGCAGCTCTTGTTGACCTCCTACAGCAAATTCCTTCTGCTTCTCTGCAACTTCTCAGCAAACTTCTCTGAAAAACTCCATCCTGGGCTGCTGTTTAGCACATCCTGGGGCACACATGGATTTACAGGCTTGGAAAGCTGTGGCTGCAGACAGTGCATGCACTACATGGCATGCAGGCACAACTGCTCTCACCTCTCCCTCTGCCAACACAAGCTTATTCCCACTGCAGCTGAGTCCTGCAGTTTTGGTTTAGTTTTAGCTTCCTGCAGGACACCCACTCCAAACTAATGGGGGCCAGCACCCAGCAGAGGTTTTTACTGAAGGTCATGGTGCTCCTCCTGAAAAGGAAATGTATGCAGGGGAATCAGGGCTGAAGACAGGTGATTTTATTGTGGGAAGTAAGTGGAGACTGGTTCAGTGAAGGGTGATGGAACAGGAGGTGACAGAAGATGGGTGTCTCATGTCCTTGGTCTTTCTCAGACACTCAGTAACTGGGCTTGCATCAGGAATGGTGGTTCAGGTTTTATTTAACATAACTATTGCCCTTCTGTATTGCTAATCATGCAGTGACACTCTATCTGTCGTCTTGACAAACTGGAATATTGGAAGTTGTGACACATTTCTCAAGAAAAGTGAAAAATTATTTGTAAGAACATCTTTTCAGATTCCTCATAGCAGTGTTTTCATTGATGAACACTGACTGCTGTATATGTTGTTGGCTGACATGTATCATCACTGTCCCTTCATCTGTCTCCATATAGTGTTCATTATCTCAGCTACACCAATAGTTTACAAAATTATTAAATGTGCTACTAAATAAACACAAAGGATATGGAAATTACTATCCAATTGTTTTGTCACCTTGATTGCTATTTATCAGGTCTCTGATAGCTACTATGAACAGATTTACCCTTGAGATGAGACACCTTCTCTGATGTCAAAGCCAATGCCTGCAAGACTTCAGTAATGTCAGCTGTTTATCCTGGACAATTTTTCTGTTTATTCTTTCCCATGCACAGTCCACACAGTAACCTCTAAGAAGACAATGTCAGTACAAATGTGTTGAAATATTCCCACCCTTGTCAGTTTTCTGATTCTGTGTTCAGGCCACACTTCTCTGCTGAATCCTTTTTTGCACTGGGTATGGAAGGAAGAAGGAGAAGGAAGATTTTGAAGAAGCTAAGAGCTCCCTCAGCTATAAACCCAACCAAGCAGGGAGAGCCTGGGCCAGCCAGGGCAATCCAGCTGAAACACTGCTGCTGGGCTAGAGGAGCACAGAACAGCATGCCAGAGCACTGTCTGCCTTCCTCTCTTTTCATCTTTGAGGGAATTGTGATTAACAAAAGCAAGAAGAAAAATCTCTTTCTCTCCCTGCAGAGGCACTTGTTTATTTCAGAGGACCCCTCACTAGGGCACTTCAGGTAAGTCTCTTCTTTCTTTGCTTTGATCTAAAGGAGATGAGGTCAGCAGTAGATCTGCCTTATAGCAGCTAGGAAGTTTTTTTTCCCTCTCCTTCCTCTCTATTTTCACTGTTAAATGATGAGGAATCAACACAATCAAGATGAAAATTCTTTCCTTTTGTTTTGTTTTCTTTACTTCCAGTGGAAGTGACTGCTCATTGGTGCAAAGATAACAATTACAATAATTTGTCTCAGAAGGGTTTTCAGAGAAATTCTTTAGAGGCAAAGCTTTTCTTTATGACTTTAAAGCTAGGGGTTCAGGTTGTTGATTTTCTTTTTAATTGAGGTTTTCAACCCTTCAATTTTCGTCTTGCATTTGAGCCACTGCAGGATGCTTCAAAATCATACAAGTTAAACTTCAAACAGGAGACCTGTTTCTTCTCCCTTTGAAGTCATGACAAACCTCATGTTGATTGCAGAGAGGGAAACTGGACCAAAAGTACAAAGCATTTTTATTTCTTTCTGATTTCATCAGTTACCCTGCTATTGTACCATGTATTAGAAGTGCTGCAGACTTTTGAAGGCAAATGAGATATATCAATAAAACAAGTTCCCTAGGAGCAATTTATTGACCTTCTGCTTTAGCTCTGTTAAGGCTGAGTCAGCAGCAACTTTTTCTTGTCTCTGATGAACAGTCTAAACAATCCATCTGTAAGATCATCCTGGCCCACTGCAGGAAAAAAAAAGAGAGCATCCCAGTGTTGGACAAGCTTCTGAGATCAATGGTCCTGGAGCAGGCTGCCAGGCAGAGTTAGAAAGTGCAAACATCCACAGAACATCTCTCTTTCAGGTAACATCACAGACTTTGGGTTGAATAAGCTCAAAAGCACTTATATTTTCTTTTAAATGACATTTCCTGCAGATTGGCAATTTTGCTTTCCTGTCAGATCTAATCAAAAAGACACCTGAAATTGATCAAATGGGAAAAATGCTTGTCCTGAACTTAGAAAAATTAGATGGTCTACTCTGACAAGCTTTCCTTGATAAAAGCCACTAGAATGAATGAAATTACACCAATCAAAAATGAAAGGTGTCTCAACTTCTTTAACCAGGTCATCAGAAGAGGTAAGTCCACTTGCAACATGTCAGAGGAGGAAGACACACTTGGGAGTTATCAATGCCTGGGTGTTCTGTTAATGAAATGATTGCTGGCAAATTTCTCTAAATAATCCCAGATCCCACTAAAGTTGCACCAGCCTTGTTGCACTGAATTTGCTGAAGTTCAGTGCTTGCACGAGGATTCTCATCTATCTCTTCTTCTTCTCTATGTTCCTGTCCTCATCTTTCTGACTTACTTGTACTATCTCTTTTTTCCACATGAAAGTACAAAGAGGTTGTCCTGCTGGGGGGAATAAAATAGAGTTTGTTTCCAGGAATGTGTCACTGGGGCAGTGACTACCATTAGTGTTTGGCATAGGAGGGAATTACAGATTTCCAAGAGCTGCTCTCCAATTCTCCACATGAGAGAAGAAAAGAAGAAACTGCTTATCAGGACTTAGGATATTTTTCAGGGAAAAAAAACCAAAACATGTAAAGAAAAATGTAGAGCCCTGTACATAATTCACCAAAGCTGCCAGGGCTGAGTTCTCCCTCTCATCTGACAAAACTGAGCTGTGCATGCTCAGCTTCCCAAATTGCAGAGAGAACTAGGAGCCTATTGGGTGATTCACTTCACCTATTTAAATTTGACTTAGGATAATTGTCTTTAATTATCTTTAAGATGGAATTGGCTGTAACATAGGCATTCCTGCTTTTGTGTGTTGATTGTAAATTTTCAGCAAACACTTTGCATCCAAACAAGGAGGATCAGGCAATACAGCTATGGCCTATTGGCTGATCCCACCCCAATAGGCACAGACCTTTCACCCAGTCACCTCCATTGTTTACATCTGACTTTTACTTGTTAAAAATTCTCTCCTTAAAATTTAAGAAATCTGCAAGTAAAAAAAAAACAACCCAGTATTATAAATTCTGCTTTGACTTCAGAAGTATTTCAGTGAATGTATATCACAGAAGAATTTTTGTCAGTATATGACTTACCAAGTAAATAAATCTCTAAAGAGTCCAGACTGTATTTCTTATTTAGGAAGGATGTGTGGTCTAGTTATTAAGAAGATAGATTACAAGACAGGGGCCTGGTTTGTACTCAACTTTACATGCAGCAGTAAGCAAATCCTGCAGTTTGTCTATAGCTTAGTTTTCCCATTTGTAAAATGAGATGAAAACATCCATTTATTTCACAAGGTGAGAATTAATCACTGTTTGTAGAACACCTGTTGAAATGCATGTATATTCTTTCTTCTGCTGTAGCCAGTGCAGGTTTTGCAATGCTCAATCCATTTCAAAAGGATTAGCATATCATTCTTGAAGCTGTAACAGAAGAAAATCTTTTTCCTGCATCTTGAAAATCCTCCCTCCATTGTTCATAGATGCCTCAACCACTCTGTTATCATATCAATACAATTTATGAATTAGTACCACAATAAAAATATTAAATTATTAATAACACAATAATTTTGTTTTCTGATTTCCTTTTTTTGCTTCCCAACAGAATTGGCTAAAGATGGCTTATCTACTATGACTTTTTTTAAGCCCTCAAGAAAAGTGTCTTTTAGAAGCCAGTGAGGTATTAACACTCACTCCTCACTGCTGAAGATCCAAAGGCATTAAGAGCTTCCAGCTTTGTCCATCATCCAAGAAAAGCTATTCCACAAAGAGTAATGGGAAACTTGAAATTAGGGAATTTAATTATCATATTATCTCCTCCTTTGAATCCTATACAAAAATTTGAGGAGACAAAGCTGTCAGTCACCTCTTTTGCCACTAAGATGGCTGGGCACAGATCTTGCAGTCGTCATAGAGAGGAAATCATAGCCATTAAACTTCAGATAAGCATTGAGGAAATATCCAACAACAGAGTTTTAAGATGATTTAAAAAATATATAGGGTATTTTCTTATAAAAATTGAGAAATATCTAGATTGAAAAGCTGGATACCCAAAAGAGTAAGAACCCAAAAACTTGCATCTTGCCAAGAAGATGGGAAAAAACATTAAAGCAGTATAGAAAGCCTATTTAAATAATGCATGACAATTTCTTTTGGCACTAAAGGAACATTGAGGAAAAAAATGGAAATTATGGCATTTTTTCAAGAAGAGAAGAACACTGGGATTTTAACGCTTGTGTCTCATTGCTTCATTAAAAATTAAATATCAAGTAAGGCCATTGCTTGCCAGCAGACTCTTTCTTTTTTGCTCTTGGTGGAGTCTGCACATTGCAGAAGTCAGAGTCTGCTGCTTCCCAAAGTGCTTGGCAGCACCTTTCCCACTGGAAGGCATCATCCCTCAGCACCCAGGGAACTGAATTCTCATGGAGGAGTGAAATAATCTTCCTCCATATAAGTTAAAGGAAGAAAGACTATGTTCTGGGTTTTTTTTTTTTACAAAAGGGTATTTTTACTTCCTGAGCAATTTCTGAAATGCTACCAATTTATGCAATGAAGGATAACTACTGGCTAAGAAAAAAAATAATTTAATAAATACAATCTTCCATAAGACTTATATAGAAAAATTTATTTTATTATTCATATGCCAGGAGGAAAAAAGGCAAATAAACAACACTGGACTTTTAAACACAATTATTAATATTTACCAGTAGTAATATATTAGTAAAATTTCACCTATAATAAGGAGATAAGTACTTTAAGTCTTTCAACAGACTTATTCCTCTAAAAAGGCCTGGTTAAAAGAGTACATATATGAATATTACAGAATTTCATACTCATTTTGCAAATATAGGTGCAAACAGTTCTCTGGGATAAAAAGCTATTTTGCTGAGAGCGGGGTATGTCACATTAATTTTGTATATCTGGGCTCAATATTTTTAAATGGCTTGAATTATTTTTAAAAAAATCACATTTTTAATCTCATTTTTTAAATCTTAGCAAACACCAAAGTTATCTCCCTTTTCCATCTGGAAATTTACACAAGAATCCCCATTATCTTCAAAGCCTTGAACATATCCAAAGAGAAAATCAGGAAGTCAGGGAACACATCTTGTTTTACATCCAGGTGACATTTTCCTACCTGTTACAAACCTGGATGAATTGTCACAAACATCCTAAAATAATAATAAACTGTGGCAAGTCTAACTGAAAGTGAACTAATGAATAATCAGAAGTAGTGAGGATTTTTTAGAGAGACATGGATCTGGGCATCATGTGGAAATATTCAGAATGAAGGAGGCAAGACAAACATCAGATGTCATTTTCCCCTTGACAACAGAAATAGAGCCAAGGTTAATGCAGTCCCAGGAACTATGTAGTTAGCAATGACATAAATACGTGACAGGCAGTGATTTTTTCCTTTTGTGAAGAAAAGTGTAGTTGATATGAATGCCATTTCTAGATTTCCATTTATTCTGAATATTTGCCACACCCTACACTCCTGCCTTGAACACTAATTGGAAAAAAATGGACAAAACAGCATCTTTTCAGGGTTTTATTGGGTAGTGGAGGCTTGCAAAAACAGAATTTCCTTGCAACAATATAAATATCAAAGTCTATGGCTTGTTTTTAGATTTCAGCAATTCAATATATTTGTGTCAATTTAAATTCTAAGCAAGCAAAACTTTAGTTTGGTCTCATGGGTTATGGAGTGTCTGACCAGCTGTAGCAGACCTGGTTTCTTTATTTCTCCCCTGTGTGGTGCCCTCAGCCTGTCACCAAAGCCCTGCAGTGGAAACACAGCCCTAAAAAGCAGTATGACAATATCCACTATCTTGAAAATGTCTTATATTTCTGTGTGCTAAGGGAACTCAAGACTGCAGAGGAGATGAAGCTGTCTTTTCATTTTGGAAGATCCTCTGTTCAATGGACTGACTGCTAATCAATGCTAATTCTCTCAATGGGAGAAGTTTTTCTTTTGCAGCAGTGAAAGGAACATTCTGTCCAGAGAACAGCCAGAAATAAAAATATTTCCAGCTGAACCTGGGTGCTGCCATTTCAAAAGCCTTGTTACACCTCTCATGTTGCCCTGCAGAATGACCTTTGTGATCCACTGAGGTTTCTTGGTTTGCCACAGTGTGCAACAAATTTACACATCACTCACTGGGATGTTTGAATTAAACATGAATTTCAGAGGAGAAGACTGGGAGAAGGACTTCTGTCACCTCAAAAACTATAAAAACATATTTTCACATGTGTTCACACCATTCATTGGAGCTTTGCTTAGGAGTAATCCAGCAGAAAATTGCTTGAAAGATTGTGTGGGGATCCCTATTGACTATTAAAGCAGATGATGCAAATCACACTGGAGCTGATGTTGTGACTTGGCAGGTGCTAAGTTGCTGCTTATGTTGTGGGAATACCTTAAGAACCCCTGGCTCCATGTGGAGCTGGGTGACAGGTTTATATTTGCACAGCCACAACAGTGTCATTGCAGCACCACTATGCATCCTGCTAAATAGAAATTAAACAGATAAGGGAAAGGTGGGACTTTTGTTTTTTGGTTGTTTTTTTATGTTTGGTCAAAGAAGCATTTAATATTGTTCTCTTGTCAATCTTTTCTCTGGACTGCACAGATTTCAGTGTTAATGTCTCAAAGTGAGAATGGCCACAGCTTGTAAACCCACATGTATGGAAATCAGTGGACAAGCAGGAGGAGCTGGAAGAGGCTGTCCAGGTGGAAGCCAACTACCCTGTGCCAGTTGAAATGTGAAAATTCTGTTTTGTGTGGGAGAGCATGGCTTCATGATTAGCTACAAGAATTTGCCAGCAGCATCTCTGCTTCCCTTTTAAGGTGAAGGTGAAAATTTGGAAATCTGAAGTCTTAGGACTTTGAGGTGGTGGTGAATAATAAAAAAACTGAGGAAAGAATAATTGGTATCTTATTTTGGAAAAGGCATGAAAAAGAATGGGGGATGATTATATAGTTGTCTGCTAGGAGAGGATTTTTTGGCAAAGGTTCAAAAAGTCTGGCTTCCCTGGGAACATAAAGAAATCAGAAATCAGGCTGTCTCTTGCCCAGTGAATACTGAATCAGCCCCAATAAAAAATGCTAAAAGAGAACTCTGGCATATCCAATAAAAATAAGAGCTTTTATGGTATAAGAACACCAGCAGGATGGGAGATCAAGGCCATGTGTCATCTAGATTTACATACCCTAATAAAAATATTATACTGCTATGAGGAGAAAGGAAAATTGTGTTGCCAGTATCAGGTATGATTTATAGGCAGCTGAAGTTACAGGAAGGACTGACAGTAAATGTGACAAAGCTCCTCTTTGGGATTTGTAAGTAGCTCCAGACATTGTGGGAGGACCCAAAGGTATGATAAATAACATTACAATCGTTGTGGATATTAAAAAGAAAATATAAAGACCTGAAAGGTCAATAAACATAATAAAGAACAGAGAATAGGAAGGTCCTAAACATTTTTTCCTTGGTGAGCAGGAGACCAGTCTTGTTCCTTGTGGGCTAGGATTCTTTCTCTGGAGTTTCTGCATGTAGTCTGAAGATGTTTTGAGCAGAGTAGGGAATTACTATAGAAGCAGGTGTGTAAGGGCACCAAAACGACCTCATAATGGAAATTCTGTGCTCTACCACCTGTGAACCTGGTGCTGCCCTGCACTTATCATCTCCTCCCTCTATGGGGCTGCAGTTTGAAGTGGAGTGACTCCAATTCTCTTGTCCCATGTCTGGACTTCATCCTGCTGTGCTGCTGCAGGATGTGGGGTCACTCACATCACCCATGTCCCTGGCTCTGAATTTTCCCTTTGTTTCAAAGATTCATGGTATGGGAGTTGGAGTGTGATTCTCCAAGAGAAAGGAAATGAGTATTCACATGACGAGGACTTCTGATAAATAACCTACACTTAAATTCTTGGAGAATGGGAGTACAGGAAGAGGGAAAACTTGTAGAAAGTGATGTAGCAATGGATGAAGTCAGGATGACAGACAGCAGAGATAAAATGATGGTATTAGTGGAGAGATACCTGTTAATAGGGAAGTGAATATAGCATATTAGGGAGGGTGGATAATTATTTAAACCAAAGGAAAAAGATGACATAAGCATAATGAAGCAGAGTTAAGTCATGGAGAAAAATACACCAACTGATCTGAGGGTTTGCATGTAACAGAGAGTTAAGTTCCTGGAGCAACCTTGAGAAGGTGTCTTGATTGCAGGGATGGTTAGGTGAGGGAAAAATACATCTGGTAGCAAGGAAATGCTGTAATCTGCCAGGTTATCTCTACAGATAGGAGCTGGTTCTGAGCTGTGCATGATTCTTGTTACAATTGTGTTATGCAAGTGTTGAGTTCCATTTCTGCTTCTGGCCTCTGATAATGAAGCAATTTGAATAAATACATTTTCCATTTCTTGGAAAAACAAGCTCCTTCTCATCCTTTCTACAGCATACAGCATTTATCTATGAAGTCCTCCTCTTTGTAATAGATTGTTTTAGGTAATGCAAATATAGAACTATTTAGAGATGTAGTTGCATACTTCACACAAGTTTGGGCTTATTTTCATGATTAAAAGATACAGAACAGAATACCCTATATTCTGCAATAAAAAAAATGTGTCTTTTATGTGTTGGGTTTTATTTTTGGGTTTGTTTTTTTTTTTCATTTGCTGCTCAAAATCCTTCTTTCTTTTCTTTTGTTGATTATCCAGTTTCCTTTGGAGGTCTTTTGAAGGCTCAGCTAGCAGCAATTTTTGGGGAGTAATTGAAGTATATGCTTGACAAGAATAATCTATTGTGAGTAATGTGTAAATATTTTTCTCTTTTTATAGGTTGTTTATGGATTCAATGCTGGACTATTTTATGCATACAGAGATGTATTTTCTATATAAATTTTTGACATTTATAAACTCCAAAATAATTTTCATGATTTTTAAAGCTATTGAGTGCAATAAAATAGAGAAATTCTTGTGATGCAAAACACACATTTCCATAAAATTTAAACCAAACTACTAGGTGGAACTGGTCATAAATATATTCTAGATTCTCTACAACGTTTAAAATTATGTGCAGTGTTATTTCTGTTGCAGATCTGAGAACAGAATAAATGATATCTGCATTGCCATTATCAGCATTTAGCATTGTTGCCTGCCCTCCAATTTCAGCTGTGTTTCACAGCACCCTCCATGGGTTTGTGATTGACAAAACTTACTTGAAAAGCCCACAATAATTTAGGTGTCACCACTGACATTTTGATGCATTATCACAAATTCTCAGTGCCAGCATGAAATGCACTTTATCCCAACTTTGTGGGTCTATTGGGACCTCACAGATTTCTGTTGATGAAGGGGAACACTATCTCTTCACTAGCATGGTCTCTCCAGAGGTGCCATCACTTGCAGAGGAGCAGCACCACTGAGCAACTTCAGTGTCCATACTTCAAGTGCATGAAACTACTATAAAATGCAGAGGGATCCCTTTAATCTAACCAACCTCAGCTGTAATATGAAAGATGTGTACATGGTGAATATATCTTGTTTATGTGTAAGATAAGCCTGGTTGGACTTTTGATGAATTATTCACAGGCCAGAAGGAATATCCAAAAGACAGACTACCACTAACAATATTAGGAATTCATTTATGAAAGTGCATACTCCAAGGATATGGTCCTAAAATGTCTCTATATTATTTCCTTTGCTTTCCTGTGCTTTGTGTTACGAAGCTCAATTATTTTTCCAGGAAAAAAGAAAAAAAAAAAATAAAATTCAGAAACTGGAAATGCGTTAGCTTTGCAACAGATTAGTTTGCCTTTGTATAGCTGACAGTCCAAAAGAGTCCTTTGATGCACAGACTGATTGTTTAAAAAAGAAAAATCTTATTTACAGCCCCCCCCACATACTAGAGTTAAGGAGTTTCATGCACATTACGTGTAACAAAGACAAGATGAAAAGGATTTATGTAGAGGTCACCATACACAGGAAAGCCTTGCAGTAGAGAATGTTTGAGTAATCAGGATGCTACAGAAATATTTAAATTATTTCTGAACAAGTTCAGCATTTTCATTGCAGAAAGACTGGTTTATAAAATGCTAGTAATTTACTGACTCTTTCTGTCAAAATACAAATCCATTTCATGGCTTTGTGGTACATCTTCAACTCTTAATGTTAGAAGAGACATTATCCATTGCATAAGATCATGCTGAAAAATACTACTCAATAATAAAGCCATCATCAAGGTCTCTTCAATGTCAACAACTCAGAACAGAAAAAAAAATGGTTAGGTGAGGAGTTACAGGAAAATAATAGCAGAATAAATATTGTGCCATTGTCACAAAAATTATGTATTGCCTCTTCAAAGATGATGGGATATTATACTACATTTATTCCAAAGCTGCTGCTGCTCAACATGTGATTCCATATTTCTTTTTTGAAGGGGAATAAAAAACCAATTGCAGAGCAGCTCAGCATGACTGAAATTGCATTGTATTATGATTAGATGTCCAGATCCTGGAAATTCAAAGCCACATGATTGCAATGATGGCAATTACAACAGGCAGGACAGAAAAACATCCAGCTGATCTCCCCATTGATTTCCCCCCTCCCAGGTACTAGCTCTGTTCTATGTAATTCACACAAACTCAAGGGGACATTTCTTTATTAAAATGACATTGTGAGTGCTCTGAGAGAGTTCAAGTAGTTCTGACACATTTTCTGTGGGTGAGGAAACAGTTGTTCTGTGTACCTCATTTGGAATCTTGTGGCTTGTCAACATGGAGAATTTAGTGCACAAGCTATAGTGTTAACTTAAAGATCCACAATTGCTCTTTGCTGATTCAGTCTGTGGACCATAAGAGAACATCAAGTGCAGGGAAGAATTATTCTGTGTTTGTGGGAACAGCATGCTTTATAGAACATCATTATTAAGGTATCTTCTACAGGAACTTGAAAAAGTCAGTGCTCAAGGTGTCCTATTGGCTATTATCCCTGACAGGAGTAGAGGTTTGAAGGACCAAATCTTCCAAGGTCAGTTTGTTCATTGTAATTAAGACCATAATTAAATTTTTGGTGAGTTGTGGAGCTGATAGTCTTAATGAAGACAAGTAGATATACAAAAGACTTTATCCTTTATACTTGACCATTCTTGGTAAGTGTTAAATAATCAATTTCCTTGGCTGTCAAAGGCATGAGATCTCAAGTATACCATATAGAAATAATTCAACAAACTAATTCCTAGCTGTTCTGTAATTATGATTTACTGCAATATTAATGTGCTTAAGGTTCAGCAACATCTTAGAATGTAATTGCTTCAGCATTAGGTGGATCTGTCTCTCACTTGATGGTTGGGAAAGAGACATAATTCTTACTTCAATCCAATAGATATTGCATACATCATTAGGTAACGATCCACGTGAAGATTTGGTGCAGAGTTCTTAATATGCTGCATAAGTTGCATTCTAATTCACTCTGCAGTAATAAGAAAAAGTGTTGGGTAGGCAAGCCTCATGTAACACCAGGAGCAGAAAATCCTGAGTGTCAGGTTATATGCATCCTGTATGTATACTGTAAGAGAATTTAGCACAGTCTTTAGCACAATAAAAATATAATAAAGCTGATCATGGGATTTCTAAAACTCGCTTCCTTTCCAGAAACATACCTTTAGGAAGACAAAGTTTTATTATTTAATATTTTGGGGGTTTATTGCTTATGGTTCCATTGAGACAAGATATGGAGCTTTTGTGTGGAGCACTTACATTGCCTCAGGAGTGGGAAGCTGTAGATAAAAGTGCAATCATCTGGCAGTGGAACAGAGGCAGAGCTGGAGTGCCTTTTGCACCTGTGACCTCATAACAGAAGCAACTATTAATACTTGTCTAAAATTTTTCCAAACCTGAATCATACGATGTTTCCATACTCACTTTCTGACTTTAATAGTGGTCTTTCAGAATGAGAAAGAGATTTCAGAGACAGAAACTTATGATTTATGTACAATTTCCCTGTGTTTCTTCCTAGGACAAGTCTTACAAGGTCAGACACTCGTGATGTTTTTATTAGTTGAACAGATGTATATGCAGGTAGGAATAAATGGCTTTTTGTCAGGTGATTCAGCTTCTTTCATTTATTACTGCAAGATTATGTTGGAGAAGAGCTCATGAGAAAATGAAACAGGCTTTTACTCAAATGTTATTTATCTTTAATAATTCTTGTAAATAACCATTTTTAGTATTTTTGATGACTTGTCTGGCTGAGTGAGCTTCCATAAATCTATCAGGCATATGTGGCTGTGCACAAATATCTCTTGGACTCAGACATCTGCCCAAGCACAAGACCCTCATCATCAGAGATGATGAATAAGACTGAAGTGAGAGTGGGCAGTGGATCTCATCTAAGTGAAGCTTGGTCATTCCATAACAAGCACTAGCAGTGCTTTAAGCAAGGTGATGCACTCCTGACCTATTCCCTCCACAGCTCCTGTTTGCAGGACATGAGCATGGACCTAGTAGGGATCAACAAACCTGTTCCTGCTCTGGCTGCACCTCCCTGGCTGCACCAGGGACAAAGTTCAGGCTCTGTGGGAAAAGCAGATTTAAGTATCAAGGTATTTTCCCTTCACAAGAGCTTTCAGTCGTTCTACATGTGCAAATGCTTCCGTGCAGCTCTGTGCCAGAGCTTTCTTCTGCTCTTCTTGCCCTGCACATCAAGGCTTACCAGTACATCTGCTCCATTCTGCTATGCCCCAGCAACTTGTGCAACAAGCCATTCTATGACTCAGGATGACACCACCAGCTGTGGCTTGTTCTCACAAACTGTTTTGAAATTATTTATCCAATTTAGCAAATTTGATGTGTTTTGTCTTGCTTATTGTGCTGTTACCTGTGGAGTATTTTTAAAGCTTGTTCACCACTGTCTTGCTCATTGATGCATTTATTTTTATTTAATTCTGAAATTTAAGAAGAAGAAAATGCTGCACAAGTGGTTCTGAATTCCTTAGAGAGATTTTATTAAGCACACAAATTTATGATGATTTATTTATGTTACTATAAACCCTAGTCACAGCTCGCTCTAAATGTAGATCTCTTCTTAATTTTTCTTATCGCTCTCTTCCTGTTCCCATTTTTCTTGCAGAGGCATTAATCCTTTGACATGAGCATCATTAGTTTGCAGGACCTGTAAGAACATTTCCTTTATGTCTGTGTACCATGCAACACTAATTCATCCATTGGTCTGATTGTCAGGGTTAATACATTAGTATGAAAAGTGTTTGCTGAGAAACATCTGCATTATTAAAGATTATGAATAAACTGAAATGAGGGCAATTTAACTGATGAAAAATAGCAGAACACTTTGTGAAGCAGCCTTCCATTTGAATGACAACCTGCAAAGGGGGCAGTGCTCCTCCACTGAACTGAGTATCCCCATGAAAACTTGTCCAGAGTGCTGTTGGACATCTGGGGATTCTGGGTCCAGTTCACACAGCCTTATTCAAAAATCTTCCCCAGACTAGGTTTCAGACCCAAAAGCTTCAGATCTAGCAGCTTATCCTGCTACTTGCCTGCCATTTCAAGAGCAAGCAGGACTTGGGCAGCTCTGTTAATGGAAATATGGGGTCAAAGTGCCCTTGAACAGTCTGTACTGCAACAGCTCAGGGAGACAAGCTCTGGAGGATCATCTCACCATCACATCTCTCATATTTCCAGTGCATGAAAAAGCTCAAGTACATCTATTTAATCCCATGTGATGGAAACACACACTGAGAAGAACATTTTAAATATGATGAAAAACATTTAGTTTAAAGATGTACATACCAGCAGAGGCCACATCTCCCTGTGTGCCAGCTGGCCAGGCTGGATTCTGTGAGAGCTGTACACAGAACGAAATATAGAAGGTTCTGGCCTGGCATAACTAAGTACTTGATTAAATTCTTCATTTGGACATCTCTTCTTTCTCATGGACAAAACAGTCTCTGTTACAGAATAAGAAGAGATCATTTTATCCTTTTATTGAAGACCAACTGAGTACTTAAAAAATAATTAGGTAGGCAGACATATAAATGGATATGGAAGTGTGCCAGGTGTGACTACTGATATATCTCTATAAAGTAATCTTCAAGATCAGTCAGACCAATTACCAAGTGAACGTTTCAGTGAGCATGGCATGATTATATTTCCCATATAATCTCATATCCTTCCCATGGGAGTCGACCTTATATGACCCACCATTAACACCAGGTAGATGCAAGATAATTAGAACATAAGTGTAATTGATGTCTGCAGGAATATGCATTGTATTCTGTAAATAAGATACAGGATACATGCCTGTGACTTCTTTATATCCTACTGAGTATGCATGATAAGCCTAGAGCCCAAAGATGTAGCACAGGATCAAAAAATTAATTATATCACCTTATGTTTGCCCTCACCTAACACTGAGGTATTTCCAATGGTCTGCCATGCTACACAATAACCTGTTTTATTCATGGCATATCATTAATCAATTAAATGCAAATTAGACTGGCTTATAGGTTTTATTTCTTCTTCCCCCTACCCCTCCTCCCTGGCTCACTATTCTGCATTTCAGTCTCTGAAACCATCTACTTGTATTTAATATGAATCATTGTTGCTGTTGGAAACTGTGGAATGACTGCCTGTGAGCCTTAATCTTAGCTGTCTTAGAACTCTGTATTAAAATGGTCTATTACTTTGTTGGCCAGAATTTCTAGAGGAAGAATTTAACTGACATAGTAGAATTACGCCAGCATACAATTTTCCTTTAATATCAGACTAGCATCAAAGCCCCTTACAAAATCAAAGTACAGCCTTGTTTCTACCTGTTCTGTATTACTAACAGAGTTACTTTGCAACTGTTTTATTGAATATCCATGACAGTCAGAAGAGGTTCACACATTGGTTGCAATTAATTCTTATTTCTAATCTATTTTCTAATCACAAAGGAACACAGAAATCTCTTCTGCTGGTTGTCTCCATTATTGTTGATTCCAATACCATAAATTTGTGCGACTGCAAACACATCGTGTTCCATGACAAGATTTCAAATGTCAGACTCAAAGGTTTTGAACTCTATTGAGCTCTTGACAGAAGACAAATTTAGAAAATAAAGAACTTGGTTGAGGTTTTAGTATCACTTAGACCTAGATTATTAATTTTTTTGGTCTTAGTGGATTTTCTGATTCCTTTTTTATTGTTAAAAGCCAAAGGAATTAAAATAAATAATAAATAATAATTTATATAATAATCTATATAATATTTTATATAATAATTTATTTAAATACTTTTATTTGAAAAAAAACCTTACAGATTTTATTACATACTCATTCCATTTACGTGTTTAAAAAATACTCCCTTATTGTTGCTGTATCCCTTGCAATACTTTCATTAAAAATTTTGGGAGTTATCTCACCACATTTCCATGATTGCAATTGTGCCCCATCTTTCCTGCTGTCCCAGGGCCTTCAGCTCCTCCCATTTGCTCATGCTGAGAATGTTGGTGTCCAGTTTTTATATCTGAGTCAGATGAGAGGTGAGGAAGGCATAACCCCTCTGAACAGTCTGTACTATTAGCATGGCATATCCATCCTCTTTGGGAACTGGAGGCAAGGGAGTGAGGATATTTGATAATATGGAATTTTTTATACTATTTGATAATATAGAATATTATCAAATTTGATAATAAGGAACATTTGATAATATGGAATATTTCCTGTGACACATAAATGAATGACATCCTTAAATATCCATGCAAAGATCTGTAACTTTCTTGAATATGCCTTAACTGAACAAACACTTTATCAGCTAGATGAACAGCTCTGTGTAAGAAAAGGACTGCTCTATTTAAGTTGCCCTGACTGGTATTTAATTTGAGAGAACACCAGAACCCTGACAGACTCACTGTGCATTTAGTCTCCAAAGAAATGATACAGAGAAGAAATAGTACTAAAATTGCATGTGATCTTACCACATAAGCAAAATTTTTATTGGCTGGAATAACCAAGAGTAAAAGATTTAAAAGAAGGGGGACAACAGATTGCATAGAATAAAGAGAGGGGACAAAAATATGTTTAGAAAGCACCTCAGTGATATCAGCTCCCCAGAGTGGAAGAGGGAGATAATTAGTATAATTTTCCACCCTAAGACATGTCTCTTAAAGAGACACTAAAGCCATCATTTTTCTTAGATGTTATTTAATTTTACATTGCATTGGATTTCACTGCAGAGACTTTCACTTGATTTTATGACTGGTTAGTTTAGACTTTCCCTTTTGCTTTGCAAGAGTAAACATCCTATTTTGCCTTTGTTGTGCTTGTCTTATTTTTCAAGTGAGTCCAGACTAATTTAACTCATTTAACCCTGTTCTTACTTTCAAAAAGACTGCATAGAAAGTGAAACACACAGTGCAGTCTTTTTTGGAGACTGCAATAAGTATGGAAAACATAGGAGCTGTTTTTCATAAAACTGAAAGTCAGCTCAGACCCAGCAAAATTCTGGGAAAAATTCTTTTGGTGAGTTTAATCCAAGGAGCAGACTTGTCTGTGTAAGATGATCCATGGCTTCAGGTAGCTCCCAGCTACCAGGGGTGGCATTTGGCTTCACATCTTTCAAACTGAGGGCTGAATCAGTGTTTCAGAGGAACTCAGGTTGCTGCTGCATGCCAGCTTCAGCTTTCACAGCCTGCAGAGCAGGTGCCCAAGAGCTGATGGAGCTGGGGAGCTCTGAAGTGCCTGAGCAGAGCCATATGCTCTTGACCAGCTGGACTCAGATTCATTTCAGCAGGATGATGAAAGGAGAGACATACTTGCTGCTCTTGAGAGGCTCTCCAAACTGACAGAGCTCACTGCAGCTTCTGCAGAATGGCCTGGATGAGCTGTGGGGACAATAGAAAGCCAAATAAGGAGCTTGGTTTACACTGGAATACACCCATGGCTTCAAACTGCTTTGTTTGCTGGAAATTCTGAAAAATAACTTTCTGTAATGGTGTCAGTCCTCAAAAAAACCCCTCCCCTCAACCCCCCACCTCCAAAAAAAAAAAAAAAAATAGCCCTAAAACCAAACCAAACAAACAAAAAAAAGGGTGTACCATCAGAAAGATTTTCTGCCAGGCTTCTCCTCATCTTCCACCAAGCAGAGCAGTTTGACCAAGATCAAAAAGATTTTGGATGCAGGTGCTAATCAAGCCCTTCCACTCTCCTGTCTGAAGAAAGACATTGAATCAAACAGTTAAAAAAGTGCCAGCAACTAAGTTTTAAACAGACCATCACTACTGTCAGAAAGTAGATTTTTGTTTTTCAAGAGACAATATATTAAGAGACATAAATGTACAATGTAGTTTATTCAATGCTCTGAATCATGAATACATACAGGAAAAAAGAAATCTTATTTTTCAATTTGGCTCCAATGGAGAAGGAACTTGCTGCTACTGAAAAGCCTGAGGATATATAATCAACAAGCAGAATTGCTCCTGAGACAGCATGCTATCAAACATGCTACACATCCAAATTTAATAGTGAATAGTCTTTAGATTGCTTAACAAAACAACCATGAAATGTGTGAAATTCACAACTACTCTGAAAAGGCATGTTTGAACAGTGAGGTAGAGATAAGGATCTGGTTTCTACTGCAAGAGCATATATCAAAAAGGATGATTACACAGTAGGGCACCTTTCTAATAAGGAAACAAGTAGAAAACAATCACTGAGATGTAGCACCTGCCTGAATGAAGCCCTTTAAGCATTGAATTTACTTAGAAATATTTTGTTTGCTCTATTACAAACATATGTTAGGACTAAATTATCTTCCCTGAGCTAGAGAGATGACTGTATTATCCGATAAAGCCCTTTACAGGAGGCCTTCCTTTTGATACTCTGAAGTTTTTAGATAAATGACAGGGAATGTCTGTATGAAATGGTCTTCTTGAGTGACTCTGGGACAGGATCTGATCAGAGAGACACGGGGTTTTTTGTGTCAGCTCATCTGAATCTGGGATTATTCAGATCACATTTAATTAATGCTTCCAGTAGAAGAGTTTACCCAGTTTCTGGATATGTAAGAGTGTGTTCTCTACCTGTAGAAAACTAGAAACAACTTTTCACAAGAAGTTACCAGATTGCAGGCCAAGAACTCTTTAAAAAGGACTTTCAAGGAAGGAGGGTCAGGGAGGTTTGCCCTGTTTGTAGAAGAATAGATGGACTGCACAGAGTTGTCTTTGAGAAACTAGTGACAACTGACATGGACAAGACTAAGGTACTCAGCTCTGAAAACTGAAGCCAAAAGCATTGTTAATTTCTACTGCCATATATCTCAAGCCCCTGGATCTCAAGGCAGGTGCTAAAAGATCACTCAAATAACCACAACCTATGGGACCTGATGAGATGCATTCCAGGATGCATTCCACATGAGGGAAATGCCTGTGGTTGCCAAGCCAGCCTCTAGCTTATTTGAAAAGTCACATGGATCAGGCAAAGTCCCCAGGGAATGGAAAAAGGAAAACTTCACACAACCCCTAAAAACAGTAAAAAGGATGATGCTGACAACTACAGGCCTGTCAACTTAAACCTTGTGCCCAGTAAGATCAGTGATCCTCTTGGAAGACATGTCAAAACTTATAGAAGACAGGCAGGTGATAAGAGACAACCAACATGAGTTCCCTAAGGGCAAATTGTGTCCCACTTAACTAGTTGTCCTTCATGATGGAGTGACAAGGGAACATCAGCAAACAAGGGAAGAGCTACTGATACCATCTACCTAAAATTCTGTAAGATCTTTGGCACTTTCCCAAACAATACTCTAAACGAGAAAAAATATGAGCCTGATGGATGGAAAATAAATTGTCTGGAAAAAAGTGTCCAAAAAACTGTAGTCATTGACTTGAGGCCCAACTGAAAATCATAAAAAACAACATTCCTCAAGTGTACTAAGACCTGTACTATTTAACTATAGTCAGTTACATAGAGAGTTGGGCTGAGGGCACATTTAATAATTATGCAAATGGCACCAAGCTGGGTGGTGCAGTTTATGTACTAGAGGGAAGAGATGCCATCCAGAGGGAGCTTCACAAACTTGAGGAGTGAGCTCATGCAAACTTCATAAAGATTAACAAAAAATACAGGGCACCTTAGTGTGAAAAAAAATGTTCAAGTTAAGCAGAAGTGTCTGCAAGTGTCTCAAAAAGAATGATTGTGAATTTTTTAAAATTGAAAAGTGCAGGGATTGTGTAGTAGTCTAGATTTAGTTTGGGCTAACAAGATCTGAGTTTGGACTAACAAGATCTGAGTTTGGACTAATCACAGATCTGAGTGTTCTGACTGTTAATTTTCTGCCATCAAATCTGTTGAAACCAATAATCATCTTGCTCACTAAAATATAGTGAGCATATCACAAAAAACACCCCTCTTATTCCTAAGCTCTAACCTTTTACAAGCGTGTTACTGGTGACTTTGGTAAGTGCCAAAGAACAGCCAACATCTGTTTATTCATTATTTTTATCTTCTATATAGCATAATGTGAACAAAAAATAATCAAACTAGTGCTAAAGAAAATGTTAAAATATTTTAGGGTCTTTTGCAGTGTGTGTGGTAATTGATCAAACATGATATATTTGTGTCTGGTAAACTCTCAATACATATGGCTAGTTGGCTATTTACAATTCCAGTTCAAGAGAATTTTAACATTTGTAGAAGAATATTTTCACCAGGAGAGTTTAATTTTCCTGTCTGTCATGGACTGGATAAAAGAAATCAGAGGCACAGTCATTTAAGTGGGGAACTCAACACATATCTTGAATCCTGGATCAAATAAATTACCAAATAAATTACTTTTTCTCACCTTCTGCTGGACACAACGTGCATGACTGTTTCTAGGAGCTTAGAATGAACTAGGGTCTGAGCCATGGGGTGCAGGATGTGCAAAATCTAAAGGTAAACAACATTCAGCAAAGGAAGTCAGCATCATCCCCACCTTTCTTTTTTCCAAAATTATAATGTAGAAATGTTATATGCTTGTGACTTAAGTGGCTTTGTGCCACTTTTTAGAGGAACAAAAGATATAACTTTTTTTCTCCCAAGTCAGAATAGGGAAAGAAATAAATTTCAAAGACATCATACTTCAAGGGATGCCAGAATCTAGCACCTCCTACCATGATCTTTTACTTTCACTTTTCTTTCCTCCCAGAACATAATTACAAGCCCTCAAGGTGAGGAAAATAGGTAAAGAAAGTTAGCCAGGGTCAATTACTTTCAGCAGGACTCATCTGTCTGAAATCTTATGTCTGTATTTGAGTAACCTAACCTTGGTTCCCCTTAGAGTAAATGAAGGGATCTTTTCAAGTATATTAGAGGGATATTTTAAAAAAGTTAGATGAATTGCATGTGAAATTGCCACTTTCTTTCTATTGACTTTGAAGGGAGCCTAGCTCATATGTAGACAGAGTTAAGTCAAATGAGTGCCACTCTCAATGAGTGCCACTCTTGCCAGCCCTCCAACAGACAGCTGCCATAATCCCATAGAAGAGATTTGCAAAACTGGGGAAAACCAGGAAATGATGCCCTTCAGAGGTAGTCACAGATCAGGTGATTAAAAAGAAAACATTGCAGATTGAATTGATTCTATTAAACCAATATTTCATAATGTAAAAAAAAAAAAAAGGCAATAAGAACTCCCCACATAGAAATGAAAGGCATTGAAAGAATCAGCATCCCTACTGAGAAGTGGTAGGTTCATTTCTAAATTTGCATTAGCGTGATTAAGAACTGAAAAAAATTCAAAGGACAGTGATTGGTTCACACTGACTTCAAAATTAGACTTGACTTCTTTCTGGAAGATTTTGTAGACTGTACTTTGTGCCCAGTGAGACTAGAGGATCTAATGGTCCTCTCTAGCATAAGAATCAATGAAGCCATTAACAACTTGGACAGCACATTAGAGTTAAGACATTATCCTGCAATCAGACAATATTACCTCTTCTGTGCTCCAAATTCACACACTGCCCTCTTACTCCCTGCCTCTAATTTCAGGTCATCTTCTTGATGAACCTGGCCACTTTTCCTGCTGTGTTAACTCATATAACAGCTCAGTACCAGCTGCAGCAATTGCATGTCATGTGCTTCAGCTGTTATTAACCAAAAGGTGAGTGTGATAGTGAATCTTTAAGTGGCTGGAGAACCTAATATGCCCTGCTGCTTCTGTCTCTTTGAATATATCAAACCTCTACTATTCACTTTTTTGTTTTTGGCTTAAAACTGAAAAAAGTTTTAAGTTTTGTTGTTCACTACAATGTAAAAAGAAACTATTTTCTTTTAGAGAAACTTAAATGATTATGCAAAGACTGTTCACAATTGGTAATATCATTCTGACCATCCAGACCTCTGCTTGTCATTCCCTTCACAGTTTTTCATGCCATTTTTCATATAAAATTTCTCTTCTGCATGGCAGATACTCTCTATTTCTGCTGAAGCCTCCTTTCTTAGTGGAATTGTAGAGCAGTGAGTCAAAGGCATTAACTGAAATTTTCTCTGTGGTCACAGAATTGTGCAGGAGGGCTACTCTGTGCCAGTTGCCCTCCCTGAGAAGTCATGTATGTCATATATTTCTGCAATTAGTCTTGTGTACTTATTTGCTCATAGCCTTTTCCTTTCTCTTCACAATCCTACTAATTGTAAATAAGGGTGTCTTATTTACATATAAAGGTGGAGAATTTGCAAATGTATGAAGTTTTGCCCTGTCACAGTTTAAATGAGGGGAAGGAGTATAAACGTGGAGAAGGTCTCAAATTAAAATCTTAAGGGGAAAATTGAATTGCTATTGAATCTCATTAAACTCAGGGGACATCCTGTTGCTATGGAGAGTTATTAGAATATGCAAACATGGGTAGATACACATGGTCAGCTGGAGAGTTCCCAAGACTCAATTGCCTTAGCTACTTCATCCATATGCAGATACCTGCACCACGGACATCTAATTTTAATTCCTTGCTTATTCTCAGTTGTCATTTTCATTGTGTTCTTCAAACAATAGCCTCAGTTTCAACAGAAGGCTTGGAAAGTGCCTTCATTCAGGCTAATCTTGGTGACAGATATCCCTGGTGGCACTGCCCAAATTAAGGATGCTGAAAGATTCAAGTTTTTCACTTTCAGTGTAAGTACTCAGACCATTGTTTTGCAATAAATAAAGGAGTTATAACACCAATATCTCTTCTTTGAAAGAAAACTTCATCTTTTAATGCTGAGATTCTGCTGATGTGTTTTAGATGTATGAATTCAATTCAATAGGGTCTTCAGTTGACAGAAAAATGGAAAAACTTTTTTTCTGGATCTTGTTACTCTTACTTTTGCCATTTGAAGAAAAATGTTGTATTTATCTTAACTACCAAGTGAGTAGAGATGAGTACTGAACCTATTTTAGCATGCTAGACATGAAGTCAATTTTGCCTGATATTGCACCAGAAGCTAACTCATTATGAGGATCCAGGAACTATTCTCATTTGTAATTTGTCCCCGTTAATGGCTCATTTTTATGCCCTTCTTTTTCTGACACTATTATGAGTCTTCCTAAAGTCTGACTGAGCATCATATTATCTGATTCTTAATGCATTCTGTAGCAAACTATTTTAATGTTTTATTACCTGTGTTTTTCATATTTTTGGACAACAGTCACAGAATCATAGAATGGTTGAGGTTGGAAGGGACCTCTGAAGGCCGTCTTGTCCAATCCTCCTCCTCAAACAGAGACACCCAGATCCTATTGTTCAGGACCATTTCCAGACAGGATTTTAATGTCTTGAAGGAAGGAGACCTATAGTAAACCAATGTTTCCTGATGTTTGGAGAGAACCTGCCATGTTTCAGTGCATGTTCCCTCTTGTCCTGCCATGGCACACCACTCTGAAAAGTGCAGCTCTGTTCCCTTTGCACTTTCCTTTAGGTATTAATTTCCTCTGAGCCTTCTTTTTGGCAGGCTGAGCAGTTCCAGCTCTCAGTCATTCCTAACAGGGAAGATGTTCCAGTCACTCAATCACCTTGGTAGCCATTTGTTGACTCTCTCCAATATGTGGATGGCTCCCTTATATGGAGGAGCCCACAAGAGGACACACCAAACTCTAAATCCTCATTCATTTTATGCTGGAACAGCCCTGAAGGAGTAAGACCTCCATCACTACAAATTATTCACTGGAAAGTTTCAGCTCTTTGTTTCTAGAATTCTTTGAAGTGGCATTTGTCAAGTTTTTTTCAACTTTAGTTTATCTTTGTTCACTTCTTTGCTGAACAGTAGATTAATGTTGAGAAATGTTTGTAAACATAATGGCAAAAAGCACATCATTTAATGAAAAAAAATTAATAGATAATTACTTTAGAAATCAAATCAGATTTTAAGGCGAAATTGTAAACCGTGAGAATAGGGCCTGAATGGTTTAGTCAGAGCCTCAAAAGCTTCTTTTGTAGCTATCACTTTTTCAAAATTCAGTTATTGTTCTTTGGACAGAGTTATGTTTGAGTATAAGCTCTTACATTGTCTTGCCAGATTCCAATCCAAACAATTGAATTTGCATACATCAAATTTTCTGTGATGTTTCACAAATGTTGCCCATTTCCCTCTCAAAGGTTTTCATACGAATAAGAAAATTACAGAATCCTGTTGTTTCTAATGAAGTCAGTCTAACAGCTGTATTTCCATGGTAAAGTAATTATCTTTTCTGATAGGTATAGATACAGATATATAGATTTACTGCCACATTTTGCCTACTTTACCAGTGAAAAGCGTGAACAGCATAATTGGTGAATACTTACCTAATTCCTGATCTATAAGGTAAGTGAATACATGCTGCCCTCCTTGTTCCAGCTCCATGTTTTGCCCACTGATTCATTTCTTCAAGACTTATGTTAATATTCAGTACTAGTGTGACAAAGAAGAGGCAAAATCAATGAAGAATTAAGATCTAATATTAATAGTTTATTTTTATTATGGTTTATTGTAACAGTTGAAAGTTAAATCTTATAATTTTATCACGTATTATATCATGTCCTTCTAGTGCCAGCTGTATGTCCTAAAGGTAGTTACAGCTTTTTTCACTGGTGATATAAATTATGGCACAATAAATATAAATTGGGAATTATGGAAATGGTAAGCCTCTCTAAGCATAGAAGGACTGGAATAATCATCATTAGTAGAAACATGTAGGGTTTGATCCTTTTTCCATGGAAATAAATTGGGTTATAATCTAAGTGATTTCACAGGCATGTGCCAAGCAGAATTTTTTATTTTCACAGCACATCGCGCAGCGAACTGTATTAAATTGATTTAGTCATGTGTTAATTAATTTGTTTTTCCTAACCAAATACTTCAAAGGAAATTAATGGAATTAATATCCCCATGGAGTGACAGGTTTCTCAGTCATTGTTTCAAACAGCTATCTGCCTCCTTCCCTCTGGCTTTGCCCCAAAAACATCTTCAGCCAAAGCGGATGGATTGCCCTTAGTGCAATGCAGTGACTCAATCCCACACAGACAGCTGAGAAACACCCTCGAGACTTTCTCCAGAGGACTGCTAGATGTGAGTGGTCTCACTCTGCTGATTATGATTTGTCCCTGGAAATGTCATATTTGAAAGTTCACTGAGTTGGCAAAGGCATCCATGATTTTGTTAGATTTCATCTGAGGCTGAAAAGGTGGTACATTCACTATCGTGCTGCAAGTTTAAGGAAGACAGGACCCCATCTCTTGGAAGCATAAGGATGAGTCAGACTAAACTTTGAAATTCCTTCTGTGACAAGGGGAAAAATGTGCAGAGACAAAAAGAAATTATTTTTTTTATGCCCAAAGCAGTACGCCAAAAAAGTCTCCTAAATCAAAACAAGTTTTTTCTAGAAAATAATTTTCCTTACTTCTTCACAGTCAAAGGAAGGGAATTGGAAATCGATGATCCACAAAAATATATATTTTTAAAAACATATTAAACTACAGGAAGACAGAATTCTGCTGAGATCTGAAATGCTGCTACAGTGGATTATTCGCAGCAGGATGAAATAGATTCCTTTCACCTTCCCATTTTGTCACAGACCTGTGTAGTGGTTTTTATACCTAATTTTAAAGATAATTTGAATTTATTTTTTATAATGTAAAAAGTTAATTAGGTCAGTCAATCCCTCCATTATTTTATTGACTAAAATTCTGTACTGAAAGATTTTTCTTGTGGCTTTTGGGGTTTTTCCCTAGTGATTGCATTTTCCTTACAAATAAAACAATATAAAGGATCATTTCCTGAACAGTTGGAGTACATCTCAGCACATATTTTATCCCAGTCATCCAAGAAGGGCAACCAATTCAGATTCTGAAAGTGTACATTGATGCCTGTCAAACTCAACATCTCCTAAGGAAAAAATAATGTGTTGAGGCTGATTTTTGATTTTGAGCAGATAACACTCACCAGAAGGGGTGAGGCTCTCTGTGAGACACGAAGTTTATCACTGAAGGGAACTCAGATCTTCCTCAAAGACAGTGAGGCAATCAGAAAGCTGTTGGTTATTTTATTAAAGGACAACAATGTCATTTCATTACATATCCTTAGGATCACCCAGTGAGAACTCTCTGGAGCTGTATGAGCACCAATGACTATCTTTGCTTCACTCTTTATCCTCCTTCCTTTGCAGTATTTCATTGCTAGAAATAAGTTGGCTAATTCAAATATCAAGCCAAGATTTATCAGGAATCCTGGGCCATATGTACTAAAAAAATGTTTGTGTCCTGTTTTCCATCATTGCCTGCAATGCTCTGTAAACACCTGGCCACATTCTACTTTTTAAGAGTAAGTAGTTATGGCAGAGGCTTCTTTTTGAAGCTTTCAATGCTGACAATACTGGGATCAAAAGTAGTTCTGTTGCTGTACTTCATAGCTCATCTCAATTAGAACATTGTATTGACAGCAGCTTGTGAGTGGATGAATTTTTCATTCATTTTTCTCCTTTCAGGAAAATAGATACTGCTACACATGATAGTGCCCTGCTACAGAGACACTGGTGCTTCTTCCTGTCTACTAAAAAAGTGTTACCTGGAAACATTTGACTCTTCAATGGTCACAGTTCATGTGTTCTTCAATTTTCCTTTCCCTTGCAACCTTCCAAATGAGGAGTTCCTAGTTTATAACTGAGCTTATTTTAGCTCCTATGTGCATGGTCTTCTACCCTATTCCTGCAGTTCCCAGGGAATCACACAGAATTTACTCTATCTCCTCATATGCACTAATGTATCCCAACCTTGTGTTAGTAGCAGTGTCTACTAGAGTAATCTTGCTTTTTTTTGTCCATTTCATTAATAACTAAATAAATTCAAACTTAAAGTTGATATTTGAGTGACTACACAAACAAGAGCCTTCTAGTCTCATACTTTCTCTGCCAAGACAATCCATCTTTGGCTGTCAGCATTCCTAATCAATTTGGATGTTGTACTAACAATTCCTGTATCCTCATGTTGCTGTATGCTCTATTAAAGCCTGTGTTCAAAATGATCATCATAATAAAACACACTCAGGTATTTGACTGTAATGGAATATGTCTTATACAGAACAGGTACTTCAAGATGAGCAACACCTCCTTTTACAAAAATATTTCAAAGGTTTTAGAAACATGAGTGGAAACTATTTTTATTTGTTTTCTGATCTCTTTGCCTAGGGAAATGAGTGTATTAGCTACCAAGAAAGCAATTACCAAGACTTCTAAGGGAGAGGAAAATTAAAAGAATAAATATAAAACACTAAAATGATGCAAACATATTCCCTGTACAAGATTGTCTCAGCTCTAACTCCCAGCAATTTGTGGAATTTCACAGCACTATTTTCTCAGAATACAAACCTTGTCTTGAGAAACTCTCTTGCTGAGTCTCATTGGCTGCATTTATGCATTTTTTATTTGTGTTCTGTTTAGAATGGTTACTAAAGTATAAGCCATGGTTAGTTTTCAGGCATCTATCAAAAAGTTAGTTCCCACAATAGACACCAGGCTTTTTGATAATAAAAAGGAACCAAGTGAAAACCCTGGTTGTAAAATGAAGAATGGTTTATCTTTAGAGGAAAAAGGGTGTATAGAGTCTGTTAGTAGAGTAGCTGAAAAACAACAATGCCAAATAAAGCACAAAGTAAAAATCCTTCATAATAGGGTAGTACAGTGGATGTTAAAAAAAAAGCAAACAACAAAAAGCCCCACAAACCCTAAAGAAATCAAACAAAACCCCCAGACATTTTCAGGTGAAGAGACCTCATGAGGCATTCCTGAACTCCAACTCTGTTTGTTAAAATTATAGAAAAACTGACATTTCAGAACCATGTAACCTGATAAGGTTGTTGATGAAAGAACATGCATTAACCAGCAGAATAATGCAGTGCAAGCTTGCTACAAAGAATGTGTGGATTTCACAAAGAATTGTGAGAAAAGGATACTGACATTTTCATTTATCTAATTCTTACAAAATGAGAGGTGTGGTCCATATAAAAGTTGTTAGTTTAGATTTGTTAAAATATTTATATAATAGTAATAATTTTGTTAACTACTTTTTTTTACTTAATGTGCACATCCTATATTTCCTATAATATTTTTAACTTTCCTGCCACTGTTTTAGAGAGATATATCTCCTTAAAAAAGAGGTTTAACTGACCTCTCTCTTTCTAACCCTGTAGAGTCCTGCAGACAGGGAAGATTTGGTATTTAAGGCTGCACTATCTGGTACATATAAATCTTGTATTATCAGGGGTGAATCTTTAGGGACAAAGCAGAAATTTCAGTCAAAGGAGAGAGAAGTCATTTCACTGAAAGGCTGAAGCATTTAAAAAGTAATAAATTATTTTAATAACTACCTAATGGTAGACATTACAGAGTGTTCTCTAATTATTAATCCACTATAGACATGTTCACTGCCCTGAGAAAGAAAGACGTTTTGGTGCATAACTTCCTCCAGTTTGATAAGGTCATAGTTCTTCATTATTTCTGATTTGAGATTTGCCATTGAAGAGGTTGTCTCATGTCTTTGCTGCCTTCTCCTGCTTACATATTTCAAATTATGTATATCTTCCCCTTGCTTCACTGTGCAGTAAGTCAGATGCTGATATCAGATATTAATTTTTCAGGTCTGTCACCCTTCGAAGCTCTGGTACATCAATAATTCCATTTTGCTTTCTTATCTGCAATTTCCTTTCTTGCTAGGCTGCTCCAAGTCTCAGTCTTTTGTCTTTACCACATGTATCATTTCTGCAATGTATATTCAAACTTTTAAAAGATATAGCATTCCTTACCAAAAGTTCTTTCTCCAAGATTTTTGTTAAGGGACAATAAATCCATTATGTCTCTCCTAATTCCTGACACAAAACATAAACAGAATTTATGTCTGAGCTTTGTCTCTATTATGAAAGGCTTCAATAAAGATATCTGAATGCTCAAATGGAGAGCAGTATTTTGTATCAGTCAAGCTTTTTCAGATTTGTTTTACTGTCCCCAAGCTTCCCCATCTCCTTTGTTATGACAATATTTTGTTTCTTTCTTTCTCCCAGAGGAAGCTGGGACCATCACACCAGAGGAAAACAGGAAAATAAAATACAGACAGTGTTTTGTGAACCATCCTAAAAGCCATGTGTGGTGGGAGGAGTGTGTCGAATTATTGTTTGCAATTTTCCTTTTTTCTGTAAAGGGTTTTTTACTGTTTGTCTTGTCTCATTTTCTTTGTGAGTTGTTCAAGAGCATATGTTTCCTTGTACCAGGAATCAGAATGGATTTTACTCCCTGTGCATTATTGTGCATATATATTTTATAGAATCGCAGATTCAAAGATTAGTCTGAGTTTAAAGGGACCCAGAAAGATCACTAAGTTCATTTGCAATATATCAAAAGATCTTGACTTCAGATATTTCAGAGGTGAGCTATAAAGCTTTCCCTTCTGCTTAATGATGCAGAAAATTTTCTTCTTTGGACTGAAGAAACCTTCAAGAAATTGAAAGTTTAGCTGTGAAGGCTCAATCTTTGCATTTAACCCAAACTGTTCAGTCTCATAATACAGAAATCTCATTCTGCACTGTCTATCCACAGGTCAGCCTGGGAATTCAGCTGTCTTTGTGAAGAACTTGGAATGAAGAATTCTGATACTATTACAATTTTATCCTCTTTGTCCTCTTACTGACTGTCACAGTAAGACTTTAACTACATCTCTTCATACTTATTCTCCCTCTTTAATATCTAATGCCTCTTTCATAAATTATATGCACATAACAGTCATAAATCATAAGAAAATATCTTCTGGTCCCCAAGTATGGATGATCAATAATAGCTTGAAATTAAAAAAAACAAAGATATTTTAAAGAGAATGAAGGTAGCAAGTAAAGTTGGCAAATTTACTTCAAGTGCATTTGAATTAATTTTATTAGAACTTTATTAAAAGCAGTATGATTTGAAAAGAGCATGCTCAAAGAGAATAAAGAATATATGAAAGTGTAAAGCTGTCCCACTTCCTTCACTGACAGCACATGGCTCTTCACAAACTTTCTGCATGGCTGAGTATTTGAACCTTCCCTTTGGAAATACATCCTTCATCAAAGATCTGTTTAGCTGTTGGGGTTAAACTGCTCTGGGGGGGGAAAAAAGAGAGAAGTGCTCAGTTTTATTCATATTTAGAGGAAACTAATCTTTTTTACGTGGTAGATGTTGCTGAAATAGTCTCAGCATGAGGAATCCAGGCTAGTGTGACCTAATTTATAAAGATATAAGTTTCCAAAAGATTTAGTAGTCCATCTCAGAAGATGCTTTTTTGGCCTCTCTAACCTATTTTTAAGAATTTTATTAATTTTTAAATTTAGTATTTTTAATTCATTTTTAAACTTCTGCATCATTCTTGTGCAAAGATTTCTTTTTTCTTATTAAAGTTTATTTCTGTTCCTAGCTGCCACTTTCTATGCAAAGCATTGTTTCTCCCAAGTCAAATTATAGCTCTTCCTCCTGTTATTGCAATTTCACCCAGTTTTCCCAAAGGATCATTCTTTAGTCTGGAGTTTCTCCTCAGCTATATTCCTGTAAATATGGTCATCTGTGTAGTTGTTTATTAAAACTCCAGTAAAAGATACTCTGCCTGCCTTAACTTTCTCCTAGGTGCTCTTGCTCAAACAAGCACCCATTTTTTTTTACCTTGCAATCTAAATAATGCTTCCCAAAAATAAATAGAATCCAGTTTCTTAAAATAAATATCTCATAGTAGAAAAATTTGGGAGTTGTTGACTCATTTTGCAAGTGCTATCTGGCCTTCAAAATGTAGAAATTTCATCATTTGTTCTGCTGGGCCTTTGGCAAAGTTGCAAACTACTCCCCTGTAGATTATGAGTGGGCTAATACATACATGAGATCTAGTACAGTAGGTTCAAATTTGCAAATTCAGCCTGAAGTTTAGAAGATTTCGTGCAAAGGATCTCAGAAAAATTAGAAAGGACACAACCTAGTTACGTTGGCAAAGTCTGTGCAAATCTTTGATTGTTGGCACGAATGCATTGGCTGACTGACACAGGACAAAAACCCAGTCACCTGGTAAATGAGTCATCTGTAACCTTTATCTGGGGCACAGCACAAACATTCTGTGAGCAAATACCAGGTTTTGGACTCAGCATCACAGATGCTAATGAGCTTTCTCTTCCTTCTCTGCAAGCATGGAAGGCTGAGTAGCATCACTTTGGCTTTTAGTCCTCATCTCTTGCATCTGACACAAGAGAAACTCAATTTTGCTTGCTAGAAGGGGGTTTGCTTCACACTTGTGCCTGCTGTCCTTGAGCAATTACTGTAGCAGTGAGCAGCTCAATGCAGTGCTTTCCCCCTCTCCCCTAATTATTTCTGTGTTTGCTTTGTACAGGCATCAGGGGAGAAATATGGGGTGGGGCTACTCCTTTTGCACACTAAACACCAGAATATCTTAAAAATTCTTGGTTCTCTTTTCTTTGAAGAAATAGATCTTAAGAGGAAAGAGGATAAGCCAGAGTAGAGATGGAAATGAAAATGTCATTGGTACAGAGAAAATGTGGTGAGAATGGAGACAAGAATTGTGTTTTCCTGTGTTCTGTCTAACCATTAAAAATCTAAGCTATAAAAGGTGAGTAAACAAGAGCAAAAATCCATTCATTTTGCCTAATTAGTTCACCCATCCCATTAATGCTGCTGTATGCATTATTGCAGCTATTAATCTATTAATGACACCATTCTTATTGTAAAGTCACACTTGTTACATAGCCTTCAGGGAAAATGTTAAATACTCTTATTTAAAAGGTTAATCAGGGAACTTATTGAGTTCAATTGGGGTATATACAATAGGAAGAAAAAAATTAACAGTGGGCTTTATAAGTGTGACAATTTTATTGATATTCCTGTGTTCCTCCTAAGTGCTACAGCCTTTCTGTCACCCCCAGGAATAGTGGGAAACAGCCAGCAAATATAAGATAGTTACCAGATCACAATATTGGTGAGGTTCTAAATCTCAGGAGATGCCTGCTGGGTCCCAGGCACTGTCACAAACACACACTGATGTGTCTGCTTGTGCAGGTCCAGGAGTGTGCCTTGCCCTTAGCTAACAGGGCTCCTCAACAGGGCTCCCAGCCCTGTAATGCACCTTTCACATATGAAACCCTCTGCTATGGAGGTGTGTAGGACTCACATATTAATGGTATCTCTCCAAGCACAGGACACCTCTAATCATCAGAAAACTTCCTGGTGCCATTAGCTCAGCACCTCTTCAGGCCATCAATGAATCTTCTGTACAGAGCTCAGCTTGCCTGTGGATGGTTTGCTGGGAAATGCTGACATTGGGAAGAGTGTTTATACAGAGTGCTGTTATCTTGGTTAAGAGCAATAAAATCTTAGTGTTTCTGCAGATTGAGAATGAGGATTCATTTCCTTGCAAAATTATTTACAATGTGTTTGCCTCTGTGAATTGAATCAAGGAAATTGCCAAAATACAGAAAATCCTGCCTTTTCCCAGACATTTTTCAGCCATATCAGTCATTGGCTTTGGTTCATAAAGGAGTCTCAAAGAACCCCACAGGTAAAAGTGAAGACATCCCCCCTCACTCAGGGGCTGGAAAAGGAGGAAGAGGAATAACAGAGACATCATGGTTGCAATGCCTAATGCTAAATACCACAAATGAATTTTGGCCCTCACCACATATATTTTACTGATAAAAATAACAATTTTGTATCTGCAGCAGCACCCCCCCTCCATCACAGGCCCTGCTGGGCAGCTGGAGCAGGGCTCTGCTCCCTGTGCCAGCCCCAGCTACACCAGGGCTGCTTCAGACACAAGGTGGGGGAACATATGTCAGTCTGCAAAAGGCTGTTAGACAGTCTCAGCAGGACGTGAAACACAGTGAGCAGTGTAAGTCCTGCCACACATCAACAGATAGAGTTTCAGGCTAGATCGCAAAGAGCAAATAACAGATTTTCTTCCCTGTTCAGCATTTCTATACGTGCTTCTCCAAACATCCGTGCATTGCCCTGACATTATGTATCAAAAGTAAACACTCACTGAAGATGAGCATTTATTTATACTGTAAGCACCCTTTAGTTTGCATGAGTACATTTAATGAGGCATCAGAAAATCCACAGCATTCTAAGACTGCTTTTTTACATAAGCTAAGAGGCTACATTATTTAATCACTAATCCCTACTCCATCTGTTGACAAACTCAAACTGAGAAATGCCTCAGAAATGAGGAAGCATTCTTCTCTCTTGTTCTCTTTCTAAAAACCTAATAGTGCCAACTTGACCCATCAGGAGACTGGGGGGCTTCTACTTCTGTGAGCCACCCCCCAGAGTCTATGGGGATGGATTTACTGATGGAGAAAATCACCAGCCAGCATGAGCAAAGGTGGCAGAGCTACACCATAAACAATTTGTACAAGTGTGTCTTTTGGGAGGCATGTGATTGCTAAATACCATACTAATGGTGGTGATTTGGAACTGACAGCAAATTATGCTTTTTTTAAGGCTGTATCTATCCAGGTTAAGCTCTCTGAATTGTTACTTCTACAAAGTCTTGCTTCTTGCTCAGTATTTTTCATAGGATTTTTTTTCTAGAAATTGAGGAAGGAGGAATCTCTGGTGATGGTGAAGAATCTGTGTCTGCTCCTGGGCTGTGTTAACTACTGTGATGGCTCTGGCTGTAACTGAGGTGACTTCTATTTTCAGCAGAATGCTCCCTCTTTTATGGAATTCAATGATACTAAGAGAGCACTTTATGACCATCATAGGTCTCTAGGTAGTCCTTCACAGAATCATGCACTAGGAAGCTTCCTCTTTCTGTCAGGGTCACTGTGTTTGCCAGTTTTAGTGTCAGTTGTGCCCAATAAGTGCAATCCAAATAGTTCTCACACACTGTCTTATCCACCAGAAACACCCTCAGTGGAGCTGTTTACCCTGACTTGTTTTACTCACAGGGAGTCAGAGCAAGCACAAGGCCATGCCATTTCTCTGTCTTAGAGAGAAGTAGATTTCATGTGGTTAAAAAAACAGTCCAGGATCTGTGCTTAAGGCACTGCACTTTAGGTAATGAAGGCTGCAGCTCAGCACACCCATTAGATCATCATAAGCCAGCAATTTCATGAAGAAAAAAATCCAAACAAAAGCAACTTAGCCACTCCTCCCTGTCCACAAATTAGCTTTCGCATTGTCCTGGCACAAATATTTAAGTGGGTACTTGGAAAGTCAAAATGAGGAGCTGCCCTGACTGATTTGCTCTAGGAAGTTTGCTTTTCAGCCAGATTGCACTCTGGTCCAGTACAATAAGCAGTCATAAAAATGGACATGCTGACTTAAATTATTCATCAAACAATAGATTTAAAAAACCCCAAAACATTCTGATGTCAGTAGATTAAAATTCACCAGATGGAATTCACATTGCTATATCTAGGACCTGTGAATGGAATGTATTGAAGACCATGAAAATATAAAGCACGATGTGCACTCATCTGTAATTGCAGTCAGTGTTGTGGCTGGGGACCTGCTCCTAGCAGGGAAAATGGCAGAGACAGCTCAGAATGAGGTTACTGCCTGACATGCTTATTATCTCCCACAGTTTCCTTTGAGTCACTAACCAGGAGCCAAGGGTGCTGACAGCCCCATCCATTGGTTTCTGTGATTTAACCCCATTCAGCAACTCAGTCCCACCCATCTACTCCCCCACTCCCCTCCTCATGGGACAGGAAGAGAATCAGAAGGGTAAAAGTGAGAAAACTCACGGGATGAGATATTTCAATAAGAAATGTAAAAGCTGTGTGCACAAGTGAAGCAAAATAAGGAACTCATTCACTGCTTCCAATGAGCAGGCAGGTGTTTAGTGATCTCCAGGAATGCCATGCTCCATCACATGAAAGAGTGACTAGGGAGGACAAATGACCCCACTCTGAACACCTGCCCCCTTCCTCCTATTCCCCCTCTTTATATCTGAATATGGTGCTATGTGGTTATGGGGTATCCCTCTGCTGAGCTGGGGTCCAGCCCCAGGGATGGGTTGAGAGGCAGAAAAGGCCTTGGCTCTGTGTGAGCACTGCTCAGCATAGCTAAACCATCCCATGGCTATCAGTGCTGAATAAACTGAATACAGAGCCCAGTAACAGCTACTGTGAGGAAAATTAACACAGCCAAAACCAGCATACTCTGTAGGGCTCCCAAGTGACTCTCTGTGGAGGTAGTGCCTTGTCTGGGGAGTAATCACATGTGCTGCACCAGTCTGACTAATGGGCCAGGGGATTCAGAAGGCTGCTCTTGTTGTGGAGCCTTTTACTGTTCCCATGGGACATTTTTGCCCATAACCACTGCCAGCACCCTTGGGCTGTGGCTAAGGAGAGGTGTGCCCTTCAGGGATGTGTGCAGGTACAATCCTGTGAGCACCAGGACTGTGAGTTCAGCCCTCCTTGATACTCAGGGATCAAGATTTTGGACTCATCTATTCTGAGCCAGCCACAATTGGGTCCTGCTAACATGTTCCATAATAGTTATTTTTTTGCCATTGTTTCCTACTGCCGGAACTGTGAGTGGAAATATCAACTGTGCCCTTCCACGCTATTTTGTTTCCCTCTCTCTTCCCTGTTGATGTAATGTCAGCTCCTTTCTTTGCTCCCTTCCCAAGGAAGCTAATTCTCTCCTCCAATCTCCTTAGCAGCACAAAGCAATGCTGCCCAGTGATTTCACAAAACTTTCCCTCACAGACTCCTTCCCCTGCTGCCTCCCCAGCACTGCATGTGGCAGCTCACAGAAAAGAGCAGGCACTTCCCTTTTATCATACACCATGGATATGTCACCACAGGACCCAGATGACTAAACTGATGAGAAAAGTGCAGCAGTGACTGCCCTGAAAAATTTGGTATAATGCTGCTTGAAGAGCAGGGGCCAAACTAAGCATTAAACATGAAAGTGCATATAAAAGCCTGCAGCCTCTTAAGAGTATAATTTATAAAACTGCCATTTTGATGAAATTTTCCCTCTCTATGAAAATTTCCCTTTAATGAAAGTTTCTCTTTTTATAGGGCATTTCTACTATTGTGGCTTAAGTTTAGTGACATTTCCTAAAGCTAATCATAGCAAACAATTTACAGTGAGCAATTTCACTTAATTTCACTTCTATGCTGTGTGGAGCAGTTTGGCCAAGGTCCAAAGAGCACTTAGGAGCTTCCAGAAGCATGTGAGTGAAACTCACACACCTGAGTGATCCCAAATATTCCACTTACCTCACTAAGGTATACTAGAAACCTGCCTGAGATACCAAAGCATTGCCTATGCAATTGAAACACTGTATTTGAACTCTACCCACAAGAATTGGGGAATTTTTTTTCATGAGTTAAGCAAGTGGCATTCTCAGGTGACTTTCTGGTTCTGGGAGTAAGTTTTCCTATTTTTTCGGATTATTCATCACTCAAAGCACAATGTCTTGCCTCATGTCACATCCTGAAAAACACTTATGCCTCTCACATCATAGTATACTGTGAAAAGTCCTGCTCCATGATTTGGGATGCCTGGCTACTTAACGGTAATCACAGTCTCAACCTGTAGGAATGTTTCCTATGAGAAGACATTTAGAACAAGGAACATTTTTTAGCCCCCACTGGAGTCTGGTTATTTTGCAAAAAGTGTCCTGTGTCTGGAATAAGAAGATCTGAGGAATTAGGAAGAGCCTAAATAACAGATAAGACACTCAGCTAAGAATTAAAACAGCTTACCTAGGTTTTACTTAAAGCCCCACATCTCAGCCACCACCAGCCACTTCACAAATCAATTAATTCCATTTTCTCTGCAACCCAATCCCTGCTTGTGAACAAAAAAAAAAAAAAAAAAAACAACCAAAAACCACCAAAAACCGAATCAACAAACCCTTATGGAAAAGTTGAAACAAGGAGAAGTTTTAATAACTGGAAGTGACACTGTATAATTGGAACACTTTAGAAATACTAATGAAGGGTTTCAGTAAGCAGAACACCTGCAAAAGAATGATCACGTCTCATGCTGGTAAAATCTCCATGGATTTTCCCAGGAGACCAAGGCAGCTGGCATTCTACTCCAATCATTTTATGCAAGATGCTTTCAGAAGGGAAATGAAAAATAACTTCTTTAATTGAAACTATAGGGGTGGAGATGATTTTTTCCTAATTAGGCAAGCTGTTATTTGGTAAATGTTTAATATTTATATACTTTATATACTTTAGATACAGAAATATGTGCTACAGTAGATTATCTAATCATCCCTCTTGGTTATCTCTTGTACATAATTTATCCATTTATGTATTTGAAATTTCTAGTATAATCAGAATAAAAGGAGTTTTCGTTCTGCTTCTGCAGTGTTTCATACAGCATGTGCAAGGGTTCACAGCAGAATGGTGTCATCCAAACCAAACCCAAGGAAGGCAGCATACTGTGGCATATGACACATTCAACACTGATACTCAAAAAGATTACAAGGTCCTACTCACTTCTTCAGTTGTGGGTTGCATCAGAAACTTGATTCTTTGCAATAATAACACAGCAAGTCATCAGAGAAAGAGCTGTAAGTTGTTATTTTTATCAGCTCTGCTTTGCACACTGCTTAGGTCTTCCTTGCAAAACCAAAACAGTAGCTAGTTGTTGGAGGGATCCAATAGCTAGTTGTATAGGGATCCACTTACATAAAGATAGTTCCTCATAGAAATTATGCTGCAGAAATCAAGATGAATCAGTGTTTAAATACCCCTTGTTTGTACTGTGCTTTATAAGTATTAGCCAGTAATGTGTCCTTCACTAACCACTGAAGCCATTCTTACATACTGGAAGGAAATTATTTTGCAGCATTGTGAAAGGTTAAAATGAAAACCATAGACTTGCATGGCACAGTCCAGTGCCAATGGATTTCATAGAAAGAGGCATGCATTAGGGCAGGAAAACATATAGGAATTAGTAGGACTTAAAGGGAGCAAGAGGAGTAAACAGCCAAGTAAGTGTCTGCAAAGAAGTGTACATGGTACAAAGTCAAAGGCCCATATTGAATTCAAGGGTAATTAATTTCCCTATGGCCCTATGGAAAATTTAGGAGACGGAAGCCAGAGAAGGGGAATGTCTACTTTCCATGAATATTTGAAAAGTGGATGTCTTCTTATCTACTTTTTTTCCACCTACCATTTTCTCTGCCTCCAGCCAGCCACACAGGTATTAACTGACAGGCAAAGAGGAAATGTTATGGCCTTTCCTCTCTACAACACCCATCTCTACAGCTTGGTGTGCTACATATATTCCAGGTAATACAACATAAGCATGGATAACACCTTTCCCTTTTCCAACTTACCACTGAGGCTGGTCATGGTCCTTTGCAGGGCTGGACCAAATTTATGTAGGCAGGATTTAAGTCTTCACTGTCTGGCAGACTTTATTATAAAGCAGGACTGCCTGTTCTGCCAGTGGCAGTATCTCAAGAAACCTTTCCAGGAACATTATCTGCAACACAGAAAGTAAAACCTGCTCAGGCTCAAGGCACAGATTTGGTTAATAGCATGCAATATTGAAGAAGTGATAATGAGAAACTGTAGGTTGGGGAACGATTATTTTCTAGTACTGCTAATTAGAGATCTTAGTAAACAAATGTCATCAAACTTCCTGCTAAACACATTTTCTTAAAAATTATTTTTTAAAGATAAGATTGTGTAGCTTGTTCTGTCCAAATATGAAGCTGAAAAAGATGAGGGAGTACAAGTTTGTTTTCCATGTAATTATAACATGTTTTTAATGAAAATAAATATTCTAATCTCCTATGATTTTATGGAATCATAGTTTCATCCATGAAAAGTTGGTGAGAAACACAACAGTAGAAGAACAGTGCAGTGCATTGTAAAATCTCAAAGCTACAAGTGGTCAAGTCTTGTTTTCTTCAAATTTATATAAGTAATTCAATCTCTCTGAAAAACAACTATCATGGTCAGAAGCCAGTGGTCTCCATATACAATGTTTTGGGTTTTACATTGTCTATTTATTAATTTTAACAGTCTAAAGCAAGTGTCTTCCATATATAATAAAGTATTAGTTTTGCATTATGATGTCTATTAATATTTCTTAATTTTTAGACACAATTAAAATTTTTTGCATTGACTAATATTTTCTGTGTATATAAAATTCAATGCAGTAAACAAGAGTATATTGTAAGTAAATTATGTATTCATATTTAAGAAGCAATCTCTTGTCTTTTCTGAATAAAACTCAAAAGGCATATCCACTGCATAGCTGATATTAATCTTGTGATTTCCCACAAGATTTTAGTACAAGTGTGTCTTAGCTCAGTTAATAATTCACGTTCCCTTGGGTTTCTAGGATGAGTTGCTTCATAATTGAAAAAATGCAGATGAGCTTAACAACAAACAGCAAGTACAGGTACTGTCATTTTCATAATTCTTTAGGAAAGACTATCACATTAAACAAAGAACAAGGGCTTCAGTTTTATCCAAGTAGCTAATCTCCATAATCCATCCATTCAGTTTATCTCCCTCTCTATAAATTAAAACAGACAATAACTGGGCACAAGCTTTTGAGCACTACAGGGTAGATTAAAAAAATGTATCAATTTAAAGATATTATTCACAAATCTTGTTTTCTCAAGTTTTTAATTTAATGTCATGCAGAAAATTACAGAAATTAAATATGTTTGTTTAGAGATTAGTTCAGTTACCGGTTTTCTTGTTAAAAGGTAGGTGCTGTCACTCCTAAAGTTTGCAGTGAAGGGCAGAGCTGCCTAGCCAGGAATTCCAGTTCTATACAACATCTGTTATTGATGCTGTCATCAACAAGATGCTCAGACAAATTTCAGAGATGTAGTTGGATGAATGTATACACCATAATAATGGTAATAAAAGTAATAACAATAAAGATTTTAAGTAAAAGACATAAACAGAGAAAGAATGAAAACTGCAAGTCACTGGTTACTTGCTTTATGATTTAACCCAAATGTTTTCACTGACATTACCTGCCTTTCCTTAGTTCCTTTTCTGAAGAGTTGTTGGGCCACAGAGTGCCACTGCCAGATATTTCATATCAGATTGTGGAGCTGCTGTTTATAAGCAAATCTGTAATTACCAGCATCTTTCTGATTTCATGGAGAAAGAGTGACAAGTCTTACAAAGTGATATAAATCTTATTTATAGCCTCATATAATTTTAAGATAGGATTCTGGTTTATTTCCATAGCTGAGACCCTTATCAATTTTGCAGTCCTATTCTCTCTAAATACAAAAGGAGAATTATGTTGAAATAGGCTTACCGAAAAAAAATAGTGCTGAAATAGTGAGGTAAAGTTAGTAAGAAATCTGAGGCCATGCCTATACTAGAAAGTTTTAATAGCAGTGTTATTTCTGACATCTATTTTCTGAGTATATCTATTTAATATTCTTTGAAAATACCTGTTTACAAAACATTTTATTCCACCTGTGTACTACACAACCATAGAAATCACATTAGCTTAGAATATGTAGTTTACGGTGTGGAAGAGAGTCATCCCTTGTTCCTCATAGGGCTCTGTGTCTTGAAAAATGGTGGCATGCCAATATTACTTTCAGGGAACTGTAAGATTTTGTGCTCTATTCCCCACCACACCATGAGCTCCACTTTTCTGTATCATTTTAGAAAGTCCTGCTGCTTTACACCAAATAATTTTCTCAGTGCCAGTCTGTCACATCGTTGTTGTGTTCATGGGTGAGTCAACACTGAGGACACTCCTGACATTTTCAACTCTACACTACCTGACATAGTCAAGCTGTGAAACTTTAACTATTACCTTGGAGGTTGTCTGTCATATTATCCTACTGATCAATCAACATCCTAAATTTTCAGATTACTTAAGTCCTGTAACTCCCTGGGAATCATGCTACAGACTTAGTACTGAGATGGCAAAGTAAGTATTTTGTAAAAGATGCAACCACAGTGGAAGCATAAAAATGCTTCAGGGAGTAGGTAAGCAGTTAACAATTGGTTAATCCTTGAAAATTGGTGAAAAGTTGAGAGGCAATTGGTATTACTTCAGCAGAAATTTTGCTTTTGTACAGAAAACAAACCAAAATTAGAGGTGTCATTTAAAGAGGGAAAATTCTAAAACCTGATACCAGGACTTTTACCAGGTGGAGTAAAAAGGTAGAGACTGTCCCTGCTTCCTGCTGCTGATATTTTTTTTTTTTTTGCTCTATGTAAGTGTCCACTGCTCAGGGTGGAGACAGACATTTTCCCAAAGGTAGAATGTCAGACTCTCCCTGTGAGGATCTTAACCTCCAACTGTGACTCACACGTGCCTTTATTTGAAGTTACAGGGGAAAGCCACAGCCATTATCTGCTGAGGCCAGGAAGAACCAGGATTGGAGTGATCAAATGTAATAGAAAAACAGAAGCCTTAGGACTGTTCTGAGAATAATTAATACTATGTCCTAAAGACTGACTACTAGAGTTTCAGAACTGACTGCAAACTATGGAAAAGAGAGTGAGTTTCTGCCACATATGCAGATAATCTTCTTCCACTAATTTTTTTTTTTTCTCTCTGTAGTTGCCATAGCTTTGCAGTGAAAAAAATTAATCAACATATAGTGTGGAAACATCAGAATGCAATTTTCACCAAATGAATAAAAGAGTTTAAAAACTTTTCTCAAAACTATAATTTTAATGGAAATCGCAGAAACTGCAATTGAATTTTGTTAGATAATTCAGGTAAATGGAATGAAACATTGAGCAGTTTGAGCAGCTATTGCAGGTTTCATGACACATTCTTCCTAAATTAGGCTTATAATTATATTCTTTAAAAAAAACCAAAAAAATTCAAGACTTTTTATAATACTTTATATATTTTTGATAGATACAAGGGAAAGGTCATGTTTCAATCTTTGTTAAGAAAGACTTTTAGTGAGTCCTTTATTCTAATGAAACTCTTGCAGAAATGAGGGAGAAATATAAAAACACATGATTTGGCTAGACCACTGTTTAGCTAAGTAACTGGAAAACAAAATAAATATTCAGCAGCATTTTCCCTACAGTTCAGGTGCTGGTGTACACACCACTTGTACCTGGGGGGGTCTCCATGGAAGTCACTGGGTACATCCTGTCTTGTACTCAAGGCAGCAAAACAAACCACTACAGGAGAAAATGTGGCACACTTATGTCACAGAGTAAGAGGAACAAGGCAAAGGAAAATGTGGAATAGAGAGAGATGCTCACATTCTACTAATTTCTGTAACTGCTGTGTCACCATGGCAGCATGAACAATAGGCAGGTGCTCTCAGTTAAGGAAATACTGATGCCTGAGACAGAGGTGCATCAAAAATACTCCAGATAAGTACTTGCAAGCATTTCTATACTTGAAACAGTTCAGAATAAACTTGAAGAGCAGTTTAGATTGTTTTATTCACCAGCTTTGAACTTGATCCTGAAAGTAACTCCACAGACTAAGACTTTTACTAGCAGATGAAGCTGCAGATGTATACCTCGAGCATGGTGATGTGGTGCAGGTTTTGGCTATGTACAGTCATGAATGATTCTGATAAAACTGATAGCAAACTGCATTTGCCACAGGAACTACTGCTTTCTTCTTCTCTGCTAAGGAAATTTTTCAGGTTAGCAGGCTGGGAAGGTATATCTCTGTATTTCTAACACAATGCAATATTGTGCAGAGAAACCCAGGCTGAACCAGCCACTTCGTCACAGAAGCCCAGGAACAAAAGGAGCAAATGTGTGTGTCTCAAACATTGACAGCCAGATAGCTGTGGAGCCAAGCAAGCATTGCTGGTAACAACACACTGTGACAGAGAACAGGATGTGGCTGAAGAAGGAGGCCATACAGAGGTAGGACAGCAGTTTTCTGGGACAAACATCCTTGTTCTGGCCCCTGGAGATTAACATAGCACAACACAGTGCAAGCACAGAAATGAGGTCAAAAGTGGCTACAGGGGGATCAAGATCATCAATAATCCCAAAACTCCTCTGACACATTTCCAAAAATGTCGAGAAGAACAAACTGCACCTGATTATTAGTTTGTATAGATAGCCAGAAGCTTTTCTTCAGGATGGGGAAATTTACAAATAAAAATGTAGCCCCACAAAGCCCAAAGGTTGTTTCCAGGACCCTGAACACTCCAGCACCTGGATTGACACTGGATCTAAAATCAATGGTTTCTTTTTCTTTCTCTTTCTTTCTTTCTTTCTTTCTTTCTTTCTTTCTTTCTTTCTTTCTTTCTTTCTTTCTTTCTTTCTTTCTTTCTTTCTTTCTTTCTTTCTTTCCTTTCTTTCTTTCTTTCTTTCTTTCTTTTTTCTTTTCTTTCTTTCTTTCTTTCTTTCTTTCTTTCTTTCTTTCTTTCTTTCTTTCTTTCTTTCTTCTTTCTTTCTTTCTTTCTTTCTTTCTTTCTTTCTTTCTTTCTTTCTTTCTTTCTTTCTTTCTTTCTTTCTTTCTTAACACTCCAGCACCTGGATTGACACTGGATCTAAAATCAATGGTTTCTTTTTCTTTCTCTTTCTTTCTTTCTTTCTTTCTTTCTTTCTTTCTTTCTTTCTTTCTTTCTTTCTTTCTTTCTTTCTTTCTTTCTTTCTTTCTTTCTTCTCTTTCTTTCTTTCTTTCTTTCTTTTTTCTTTCTTTTCTTTCTTTCCTTTCTTCTCTCTTCTTTCTTTCTTTCTTTCTTTCTTTCTTTCTCTTCTCTTTCTTTCTTTCTTTCTTTCTTCTTCTTTCTTTCTTTCTTTCTTTCTTCTTTCTTTCTTTCTTTCTTCTTTCTTTCTTTCTTTCTTTCTTTCTTTCTTTCTTTCTTTCTTTCTTTCTTTCTTTCTTTCTTTCTTTCTTTCTTTCTTTCTGAAGATGAGGGACTAACTTATGCCAATTAACATGCCAAGTGTTTATTTACTAAAGAAACTTTCTAAGGTTTTGTGGTTCATCATTCTGATGAACTGCAAGGAGTGGGAAAACCTTTAAAGGTTACAGGTGAAAGGTGAAGATTTTGAAATAGAAAAATAAAAATCTAGGAAAGATCAAGCAGCACAGTGAGCTGGTTTCCATCAAGATATCTTATGAAGCATTTGACCACTAAAGCTAATTATTAAGTAATTTCGGTAACACACATATCAGTTGGAGTGCAGCATCATGTAATTAATTAGGAAATTAGGCTGTTCTCTTTTCCTTGAAAGCATGGATATTGCCTTGTGATGCTGTGTATTACAGTTTATAATTCAGCACAGATTTACTTGGGCCCATCTTATTTTAAGTGTTAAGTGAATTTCCTCTATTGCTGAATGACTGGGTACCTTTGGAGGTTAATACCACATGCATACCAGAGTTTGTTATGATAATTTTTGTTATACTGGAAACCAAGTGAATCCAAATGTTAAGTATGACTTAACTGTGATGTTCTTATAAATATGCCTGCTACATGCTGTTCAGTAAAGACATAATCAAATTCCCTCCTACAGTGAGCAGGATTTCTTTCATTAGTTGTAGAGGTTCTTAAAGAGTTAACAGGTGATAATTGTCACCTACAGTAATTTAGAGTTTTCATAATTAAGATTACATTCCCCTTATAGTCAATAGAGAGAAATAGTCTGACTAATCTTTGACCATATGAGGCATTGAGGTGACTGGGCTGGAAGGACATACTTCTGTTGAAGATCAGGATTGAAAAAATCTGCTGGTTCAGCAGCTGAATCTTCCCTGATCTACTTATTCCTGTCTATTCTCTGTTTTTCATTGAGTTACAATCTTTTTTCACCATCTGCAATACTCACATCTATAGTTTATTTGCTTTATTCTGCAAAATAATCATCTTTTCACCTTCACTGCTGTAGGAAGCAAAGGTAATGGGATGGGGGGAAAAAAGGATCTTGTTTGTATTAAACAGCACTACCACTCACATTTTTAAAGACAGGTCTTCCTTCTTGTTCATGGTTATCCACTCATGTGAATCAGCAAATACCATATCAACCTAACACAAATCCTCACCCCATATATTCACCAGTTATGTGAACAGATACCCAGAGTGGAAAAAAAACCAAAACTCTTTAAAGCTGTCAGTTGCCAGTGAACAGAAACAAATGGGATTACATCTGCAGCACTCCTCCAATCCCTTCTCCCCCTGCAGCAAACTATACACATATTCATAAACACTCCAGAGGATTTATCAGCTCATACTGTGAGTTTTCCTGGAATGCAGAAGTGAGCTGTAAAGTTTTTACTTAAGAGAAAATCACTCTTTTTTTCCTTTGTTTTCCTCATTTCTGCTGCTCAGTGTGCCACACTGCATCAGATATAAAGACAATTTCAACAATCCATGCTGAATAATAAAGCTATCTGATCCAAGACCCGATTTGAAATTAATTTGCAGACAAGCTCTGCAGAAAACTGAGGCTCTTTGCTATGGCAGATGTGTGTATCACTGCTACCACTGCAATGCATTGGTGCTAAACCAGGAGATCTCTACCCTACAAATTCTCAGAGGGAGAGATTTAGTGCTCCTGCCAAGGGTGGCTGAATGACTCTGCAATATTTATTTACCAATAACTTAATTGACAATGACGTATTTCTCTTAAGTTATATCTGCTTTCTGGTTTGATTTTTCAAGTGCTCTGCTATTACCCCAGTCTTTTCACCAAACTGCTTAAATATATTGAGTGAAGTTACAATTCTCAGAAAAGACTATGAAAGAAATTAATTTGATTTTGTTTAATTCAAATTCAACCCACATAAGCCTGAACATTTACAACAATTTAAATTGAAGTAATTGCAGTTTTAATTCCTTCATCTTCACTTCCTGTCACAACAAATTAAGTTAGATTTTCTTTTTTGAGGTTTTTATGGCTGTCTGTGCTCTTGCTACTTAAATTAAAGACCTTTCTAATCCATGACATGATGTCTAACAACCTCAGAAATAAGTTATGACACCAATAGGATTATGCTTTTATTAAAATGATGGCAAGTAGCAATCAATAAAGGATTCCATAATGTTATCAGGTAAAGGGAGGACATATGAGAAACATTTGTGGACTCAAACACAAATCAGAGCAGAGTAATAGGAATACAGATGAATATTTTCACTTGATGTTTTGGAGGTTGCAGTTATAATTAAAACCAAACAAATGATAAATGGATTGATATATTCAACAAATTAAACCATTTTTTGTAGAATAACTTATAAATATAGATATTTAATGAGAAATATTAATTAATCAATCTATTGTGCCTGTATAATTTGTTCTGACCTAGACTTTCATACTTCTTAGATGTACTTGGTCAGAGAAAGTATATGTTGTGGTTCCTACTCATTATCTGGTTAATTAGCTTTCCAAAACTCCTGAAGAACACATCTGAGTTTGTGTTTTCTGAGATTTCTTCCAAAATATGAAAAAAAAAATCATTTTACAATGCTTTCATCATTAAAAAAAAAAAAAAAAATAAAATTCCTTCCATAATTAGCCATGCCCTTTTAAAATGTATTGCTCTCTTTTATTCACATTCAGCTTTCTAACATCCTTAGCACTGAAAAAGCTGTCTGGACTTTATCTGGCAGTTTTGTGATATGTACAACACCACTACATTTCATCAGCAAGCAGAATGACAGATCAGGTGCCCTCTGCTTGCAGTTACATGCCAGTGCTCAAATGATGGGTAATTACCAGTGACAGACCCAACACTGCAGTAGGAGGAATCAAGGGTCAGAGGAAAAGATGGAAGTGGCAGTGCAGGGTACTCAAGATACTGGGCATAGAGATAAGGAGCAAAAAACATCAGTCACTTTTTTTTTTTTTTTCTATTTTTCTTCTTTTTTGAGATTCAGTATCATAAGCTAGAAGATGCTCATTCTGCTCATAAGTGGTGGTTTGTGGTTCTGAAATTTTTGACAAGGGGAAATCATCAGTTTATTCTTGCCTGTGCAACTGACAGCAATTAGCTGCAGCTGAGTGAGAAACCACAGGCAGAGGCAGTCAGGAAACTTGACAAGTAGATTCTTCCATTGTTACCAAAAGAGAGATTAACACTTTCCAGTTCTAGGAATATAATAATTTCAAGAATGCAACTTACTTGTAAGAACAGAGAATCTTTTTTTGGTATTAAAAGAGTGCTAGCAGATATAAATCATGTATTGTTCCCCATGAGATAACCCTGCTTGACCAACATTCAAGCAGAACTCCAAAGGCACTCTTGATTCTCTGGTGTAATGAAACACCAAGTGAAAATATGTTCTGGGACATGTTGACTTGGAACTGAAGAAGCTACCTGCTCAGAAAAAAAAACCCTGAAAATTGAAAGCACAGCTCTGGTTTCACTGACAGTTCCTAAATAAATATGAATGTCTTCCTTACATGGGCTACTTGGTTCTTGAAATGAAGAATAAAAATACTGTTTTGAAGAAAGACACTGGAAAGGTTGTCTTTTGTCCCCAGACCTGTATCATGGCTGTGTACTTGCTGAGTACAGAGATTGCTTCTGGCAAGCAGAGTTTGCCAGACATTTGCCCACTGTACCAATTAGAAGGTAGCTGTTAATAAAATTCTACCATTCTCCTCCTTCAGTGCTCTAATTAGTGAAATCTGACAAGTACAAATTGAAACTTCTGCTCTGCTCTGAAATACTGAGTTTTTGTGCTCTGTGCATTCCCAAGATCCACCTTCCCAGGAAATCCACATCCACACATGCTGTGTGGATGATTGCTTAAAGTTGTCAGGGTTTATGTCTACTATAACAGAAAGTCTAGCAGAACTTCTCAAAAATAGCAAATATTGGTATATCCCAAAATATAAAGAGAGAGAATGAACAAGATAACCTCTCAAAACCCCCTTTCCTACTAGTAAGTGGGATGATGTTTACTGAAAAGTACAAATTTCAAAAATTTCCTCATCAATAAAGATCTCCCTGCAGGGGAGAGCTGTGATTTATCAGCTGAACATCATGAGGCAGAAGAAATTTTGTGAGGTTGGTGACTTTGTGAATTCTGCACTTTTTCCTGTGTGAATCTCTCTGTTTCTTACATCCTTGATCAGTCCCTTCATGACTTTAGAGAAATGAACTGCCATTAAGCTCTATGGGGGAAGGAATGGAAACCAAATGACCCAAAGTTTGCTGGAACAGATCCCTCGTCTCCCTCCTGAGCATCTGCTGTGGGACACAGCCAGAACACCCACAGCTCATGGGCTGCCTTGAGGCTGGGGTACACCCCCAAAACAGCCACCAGAGCCTTTCCATGGGGCCAGGTGAGTGCTGGCAGTGTTTGCTGCTGCTGATTGGCACACAGGCAGATGCATCTTTAAAGTTAGGGAATGGGAAGAAGAAGAAAAGAAGCTTTGGAAGCATATGGAAATAGGTAATTTCCAGCAATATGGAAAATAATATACAAGCCAAACAACAGTTTTGCATATAGGAGTAAAAAAAAAGAATTATCCTTCTATTTTATGTCCTTAACACATAACTCAGAATGTGGGAGATAAACATCCTTACCACACACCAAGTGGCAGAGACAGGATTTTTAAAGAGAAAATGGTAAGATGCTTGAGAAAAATATAAAATATTGTTCAAATTAAAATATTAATTAGCCCTATTTCAATCCCAAAATATTTCAGATAGGTCCTTCTAGAGACTCTCACAAATCCAAGGAGATTGTTTCATAGAAATTGAATTATGAAGATTGACTCTTCATAACACAGACTTGTAGGGATATTCCTTACCTTATTTCTCTTATGTGTCTGGTGAATAGCTTTTTCTCCCTTAATTTTACAGGCTTATATTAATATCTTCTTGCCTTTTAGTGATTTCATTCTCAGAATTTAATTTGCCTGAGAGGATTTATAGTGTGATTCTCGTACATGTATTGTATCTTATCTATCATAGTTAGTGTTGGGTTTAATGCTGTGAATTATCATTGTCACTTGCTATATAAAGATGTAAGGCAGAACTATATTTTAACTTACTTTTAAAATGTTTCTTTATTGCTACAATTGCATAACTTCTTGGAGATAAGTGGTTTTTTTCCATCATTAAATTTCTTTCTGCTTATTGCTCATCTGTGAAAATAAAATTCAGTCACAAACAGAGTAATGTTTAGTTGTTGTTTCACTTTTATTAATTGTTCATGTCCTCTAGCGATGCCTGTTTCACTCTCATCTATGCAAAAGAAATTTAACTATGTTGTGTTTTCCTAAAGGCCATAATTATTTAATTAAAGCTTAGAAGATAAACCTAAAAGTTACAAACTCTATGCATAAGTTGGTTTCTCATTGTGGAAAAAAATATGATCTTTAAGGAACACTTTCCTGGAAAACAAAAACTTTGAGCAGAATAAAGAGGAAATGACATGCTGATTTTATTGTATTAGGAAAATGCAGATTGGAGCTAACAAGAAAGCCTCTCATGTGGAAATATGCAAGGGTGTGAGAAGCTAAGTTTTCAGGCCACCAGTTCTGAAGAAAATATCTGACTACATTTTGGACCAATATTCAGGTCTAAACCCTTCTAAAATAAGAGGATTTTCTCACAGGCTCAAAGATAAAATATTCTGTCCTGAAAACCTTAATTTTCTTCCAACATAACATTTCAATTTGATTCTCTTCTGTTTGGCACTTCATCTTATTTGGGTTACTTTTCATCCAATTTCCCTGTGATTACAACATCCTCCACGGGTTTCCTCACCTGTAGTTTTCAAAAGGCAAAAGAAATTAAATTGAAATTAATTTCCCACTGAAGAATTTTCACTTGAAGTCAGAAGAAACATATATCCTTCTAATGTATATATAAATCCAAGAACTAGAAAAATGTTGAGTTCCAAAGTGCACATAAAGCTAAGATGCTATTTGACAGAATCCATTTTCAGAGTAGAAACATGTTTAGTCTTAAAAGATATCATGACACATTAATGATTTGCTTACAGATTCCTGGTAGTTTTAATAGTCTTCATGGAGCCTCTTGAGTAGACATTAAATTTCAATGGCCCTTGTATGATTTTGACAGTGTTTTAACCATTGTGACTGAGAAACAGTTTTATCCATGGATACAGTCTGTCTGAGATGCTGAAAAGCTCCACACACTAATTATGCCATTAAAATACTAAGAAATAAGAGCTCACAGTGCAGTTTGACTTGAAATCCTCAGGAATATTTTGGCCCTTTCAAATTCTAAACAGTTATGTCAAACTTAATTTCATAATGACCATTTAGAGAATTCATGTGGTTTTGTATATGTTTCTTGTTCTCTATTTTACTGAAAAAAAAAACCAAAAACAACGTATTGATGTTTTCTGAATATGATTACTGGCTGGAATATCCATATTTCCCTATTTCTCTGCACACAGAATTAGAGATTTCACTTTTTCCAAGCACAAGGATCTCGGTGTACAGTTTCTGCTGTAAGGGAGCAAAAAGAAAAATAATTTAATTATGTCCCTCACACTGTCTTGAGACAAATTTCCCTTAGAGTTTGGCCATAAGGCAAATGAATTAAATGGTTTCTTGTTGAGGATATTTGACATTTTGTCTTTTCTTTGATTTTTTTTTCCTGATTTACCATCACCTTATCCCAATATATTGTCTTTGAGACCTGATAAAAGAGAAACACTCATTTTTCTGCTCTGAACTATCCATGTACAAGCACTGATTTCAGTGGACATTCATTTTATGCTGTTATTGAGGAACAGCATTTCAGTCTTTCTATTCTTCACAAATCCTTTGTCTGATCTGTGTAACAAATGTTTTCACATGATCAGGGTTTAAATGCTGCCACATTTTCAGTGTTAGCTCTTCTACAAGCTGTTTTCTTTATTGGATTCATTTTCCCACATAATTCCCTCTAAACTGCAATTTATTTAAATCATGGAGTGACTGGACAGCTAGGGGTAGTGATTCAGACAGTTTGAGATTTTTCTGCCTAATATTACTTTCAGTATTTGCCAAAATCCCTTTTTCTAAGTATATATTTAAAACCCTTTCATTTACTGATTTACTTTTGGCTTCCTATAAGGATTCACACTGATCTAGCTGCCTTAATCAATAATTCATTATGCCCTGGAGTAGAATCTTTTTTTTTCCCTTTGGCTTCAGTATGTTGCAATTACAAAACAAAATGAAATAAGTAAAAGGCAAATTTATGGACCCAGATGTGTTAATTGAATTTAAATAGTATTTTACTGAAATTCTTCTTATTTGATATTGAGTATTTATGTAGAAGTTAAAATGGCTATATATTTTTTAAATATATACTACTATCATCGCTTTAGAGGCAGACTTGGCACACAGAAGAATTGCAATTTGGCTACTCTAATTCGAGGAGTTCATGTGCAATTTAGGGATTCTTTTTTATATGAGGGGTTCTTTGTGATGTCCACGTGACTGAAAATTTCATTTGGAATAAAAATATCAGTTTGTTCACTTCACCTATTTGATGGCCCTACTCCAGTAAAAGACTGCAGAACACTGCATTTTCCTATGAACCATCAAACTGCAGGAATGGTGAATGGTTCTCTGCCCATATGGCATCATGCTTAGGTAAGGATCTCTCAAGCCTGTTTTTAGGGCTTGGGCAGGCACACAGGAGATTACCCAGTAAGTCCAACCATGTGTCTCATCTGGCAAAGGTTATGTATGTCAGGACACCTGAGGGGAGCAAGAAGAAACAGAACATGAGGAAAACATCTGCACAGAAGCAGTGTCCATGATTTGGAGAAGAAAAAACAATGAAAAAGGGGATTAACAGACTCTTTGCAGCCATCTGGTTCAGAGAGCAAACAATACTTATGATAGTGATTAATGTAAGTTTTAGTGTGCAGCCTGACACAGGCATGCAAACACACATTGCCAAAGAGCAGCGTGCTGTGGAGATCTAGGGAAGGGTAGAGATTGTGGGGAGGGAGGAGGCAGAGATGCAAGCTGAAAGCCTTGGAAAAGGACTTAAACCACTTGTCAACGTGCTTTCCATTGTGCAATAGGGCAGAGATTGCATCTCAGCTCACGCTATTGCTACTGCAGGATCATGCTGGATCAGATCGGATTTCTACAGATTTTGTAAGAGAGAATCATGCTTTAAAGTTCCTCCTTGGCAGGCACAGCATCAATCATCCAGCAGGTTGTTTGTCTTCTCTTCACTGCTGAGACGTTGGGAGGGATTCATCAAGTATTAATAAGGCCTCTAGGTTGCTTGCCCTGAGCTGTAAAACTGCAGCCAGTAATTCCATACATTGCAAAGAATGTATCTCTCTCTTTCAATAAAGGTTAAAATAATTATGTAGGTTTGTAATAATTATAAAGCAGAAATACAGGGTATGGCCAAAACTTTACAAACAGGAGCCCAGAAGCTCTTCACGTTATTCTTCAATTACTTTGTTGAAACATTTTCATCTCTACCCATAATAACACCTCTACAGATGTGCCAGACAGAACACACTTGTCAGTGAAATCATATCCAAGAGATCTATGAATTGGTGAGAAGCAGCTTTTGAAAAATACTGCCCAGTTGAAGAATAATACTCTATCCATGTGTAACAGATATGATTTATCATACTTCATACAATTACACTCTGAAAATATAGGCTCTTTGGGCTTATTAAGTCATTCAGTAGACCATCAAAAGACATTAAAAATCCTAGTGACTTCTGGTAAAAAGCCTTGTAAAACAAGCTCCAATTCAAAGCCCTGTGTGTGAGCATAACGTGTGCATGCTCATGTGTTTGTTCTCATATCACAGCATGGACAAAGAGAACTTGACTGAACAAAAAGCACTAGATGCACTAATGTTTCAAAAGCTGGGGACTAAAAGAAGGGCAGAGGTAGGTCCTGTTTATATTTGAGTACAATGTGCAGGATAGAAATCTGATTCTGGGATCAGAGCCACATCATGCTCTGGGGAAAATATATGTATTAGTATTCTCTTTCTGTAACATTGTTCAGATCTTCCAGTCTCATTCCACTTGCACAAAATATAAATGGAGGCATATTAAATAAAACATTCTTATGTTTACTCTATTAATTTTCTTACTCACAGTATGAATTTTCTTCTTATCTCAGTGAAATCATTGTTCAGACAAACTGCCCTTGAGCATATCAGCCTTCAGAGGGATGCACAAAGGGTGCATCACAGAGGTGAAATTCTGTTTTTCTATGGCTAAATGATAAAAAAGCTGCCTCTGCATATTGACAAAAAAACTAGTGTAGCCAACATACAAGATTTTATCCCAGCACCAGAGAGAATGATAGACTCTGTAGCCATATTTAATGTGCTTTATATTTATTAACAGTGATTAGTTGAATGTTTATTTTAATAATTTGATTAAATCTCAGACTGCTTATGTTTTCTTTAAGTACTCCAGTAGCATTCATTCTGAAAAAGTCACCAAAAGGAGAGTTATCATAGAACAGGGGTAAATACTTCTCTTCCTAGTATCCAATCACTGTTATGAATGCAGCATCATTGTAAAAGCAGTATGAGAGGAGCTGTGATAAAAAAGAACACTTTAGGATGATCAGTAAAATGAAAACAGCTTATGTATTGAAAAGAATATAATAATTCAGCCCAAATTGCATATCTGGACTTTATTTTCTATTGTTGTCTTGCTATTTGGGACAAAAATGAAGAAGGGTTTTATCTTCCTATTTGTATGGGTTACAGCAAATAAGCTATAGTCAAGAAATCATAAAATAAAGCGTTTAAGCCAGTATTAATGCAATTCATAAAGAATTTCAGAATTCTACTATACAAGCATGACTATGAGATACTGAGATATTAGTTATTCATCACATTTATGGCCCTTTATGCTATTAAATGACTAGAATATTCTAAAGGTCAAATGTGAGATGCAAGAGGCAAAAAAAAAAAAAGCCAAACATTTTCTTCATGTTGAACATTTTGTTTGTGCTGTGCTTAAGTTGCCCTAAGGATTTCTTTCTGTCCTCAGAAAAGTCAACAAGCAAACAATTTGAAAATGATTAATATTGATTTTACAGAATACACCACAGTTCTGCTGGAATTCTTCTGTCTGCAGCAGAAAGTTATATTTGCTGTTTTGAAGAGAGGACAATTAATATAGTGGAAGAAGCAACGTGCAGAAGGTACTGTATGTCCCTGAGGCTGGTGCTGATGCCTCTCACTGCACCTTGTGCAGGGCCTGTTTGGCTGCAGCAGCACAGACACCTGGCTTGGTGTTTCACAAATGCAGAATGATCTGAGTACACTCCCAAGGGATCTCTTGCAAGGAGAGGGGTGTCAGCTGAGGGCTGGGTCCTTCCCTGTCTAGACAAGTGCAGAACTAAGCCAATGGATGTCCCCTTCCATATCTCCCTTCTGAGAAAGCTCAGTTGCCACTGCCAGCAGGTGCCAGATCCCTACATGCAAAGCCAGGACCCATGACACGCAACAAGAGAGGGAACCAGGGCTGAAAATAACTTGCTGCTCTTGTATTAGCCCACAGGCTGCCAGCAACCAGGATTTATTGTATGAATGCAAAGTCTCTGCATGCTCATGGGTCTTGGCATGTTTTACAACAGGTTTCACCTGCCCCAGTCCCTGCAGCTTAGAGGCATTGAAAGATGTCATAAAATCTTGATGCAGCTTCCCACAAGTTTGTTTTATTATTCCCTCAGAATTACTGATGGCCAGTTAACAGCCTAAAGTTTAGCTCGGCTTATTTTTTTTTTTCCATGATAAAGGTGTGTAAACATAGAAGATAAACAATATTTTATAGCTTAATTTAAAGAAGATTTAGTTCCAACTGTAAGGTTTCATAGGAGCTCCTTCATATCCCTCAGGGAAGAGGTTCTTGCTAGCATTACCAACATCCATCAGAGTTATATCTGTCAGGAGTGGAGGGAAAGGATGTGGAACCAGTGCTCACTCAAAGCAAATAGAATAATCCACCAGCTCAACAAAAGGCCTTTTCTATGGAAATCTCTTTTATCTATGGGTTTTTCCAGTGAAACTGTAAATTTACACAACCTTTGCATTGGATAACAGCTCAAGGAGTAATACTTGTAGATAAGCTCATTGCAATTTTACACTGACTATTCAAAAATCTTATTTTTTCTAAAGAAAGTATCCATCCTTCTTGGCTGCTTTCTGGGTTTGTTTCCTTCAAATAAGGTATATAAAAGATAATAACAATTATAAAATATTTAATTAAAAAATTCAAAAAATTAATGTTTTCACAGCCATATTTTCAGCAGCAAACACCTTTTGAACCCTGTTTCAAATGGAGGACAGCATTCATTGGTTGAAAACAAAAACTGATTCCATTCAGTGACAATTTCTTGTTTCATACAGCCTTTATTTTGGTAAAAGCAAAGCAAAAAAAAAAAAAAAAAATTGCCACTTCATTCTTTCTCCCATGCTCTGATTGGAAGGGTAACATGACCAGTGAACTAATTGCTAATCTGAACAGGAATAGGGATTTATGCCATGTCATGTGTTTGCATCCTTTCTGTCGCACACATACAAACTTTTCCTCTCTATTTAATTAGCTTGCATCATTATTTAGCACCATTGTTTCCTACAAGACACTACCAATGTCCTAAAATATCATATTAGAATATTCAAGATTATTAAGGAAGTCTGTTATTCCATGTACTTGTCTACAGCTTTCAAAGAGAAGAAACAAGCTCTTATGAAATGTTAATTCATGAACATAACTAAATTTGATATCAGCAAGGTATTTGAGCCCAAAGAACTATTTCTTTGTCAAATCAACAGTACTGTCAGCTTGAAACCTGCAATATCTAAAATATCAGGAATACTTCTGAGCACTGATGTACTGTATTGTATTTTGTGATAAATTAGGGATTAAACACTCTTGAATAACACCACAACTTTAATATTTCTGTCTGTGTTGTTAAAACCAGATGACACCATTACCTATTTGTGTCCAAGTCATCTTCAAGAACAAGTCTTGAATCTTAGGAAGTTGCTGTTCAGTTTTGGTTTTATGAGTGACAGTCCAGGAAGTTTGAAATCACAGTTGTTAAAAGAGTTCACCCTGATAACACTTCATTCTTCAGCCAGGAGAGTGTGGAAATGGCATCACCAAACATACTGCAAAAGGATTTACAAGCAGTATTTGTCCTTCTCTGAGCAGGGATGCTGTGGTCCCTTCCAACACTACCCATTCTGTAACTCTGTGATTCTGGGATTCTGCTATTCTGTGATCTCTGTTCATGGAGCATGTACTTCTAACAGGAAATTTATAAATAGAATATGTCAACACTCTGATACACAATTTCTCCTCCACTACACATTGCTTTGTGCTTCACTAGGTTGACTGTCAGCTGCAGACATTCTCCATGCTGAGAGCACAAGGCAAATGCCCTCAGTGTATCTAAGATCATCTTCAAGCAAAAATTGTGTACAACATCCTATCACCAACAGCTGTTTCTTCCAATGTGTCCATCAGCTGAGAACAGTCGGGACAGGCAGAACTTGGCTGTGCCAGGCACCCATGGAAACTGAGGAAAAATGACATACAGCTGTCATCCATACAAACAGAGCTTTCTATTCCCTTGAGTGGTTCTTCCATCAGCCATTATACTCCTTCCTTGGGACTTTGAGTCACTTCCTCAGGTCTCCTAGGCTTTCATGATGTGCTGAATCAAGCACCTAACAGCAGACAGACAAAAAGAGTGGGATATATCTCATTAAAACCAGTTACTTCCCCAGAAAACATCTGTATTGTGCAACTTAGTGAAAGACAAAACATCTGGTCCAAATCCACACCAAATTTCCATTTTTACCTCAGGGGGTGTTGCTGGCTGAGGCATGGATACAAAAGCAAAGACACTCACTGTAGCTGACCAAGGAATAAGCTTCTGCAGATGCTGTGCAAGTCCTTCTCTTCATTTTTAAGCAGAGTTTTTGTGGAAGATGGAGTATTGACTGAATGTAAGAACATTGGGGATACCCCACAAAACTCACCTGTCACCAGCAGTGATCTTATCAGCTCTGATACCTTACCAAGTTTTGGGGAGGGAGGCAGGGGTGTAGGATGCAATCTCACATTCTTTCTGGCTGTAGACAGCTTCCTGCTCATGTAGGAAACATGATAATATGAATAAGTATCTTCAAAGCAATTTTTCCATTGATCCAGTAAATTATGCAGGCTACCACTCTGCCAAAGACAAATGTCATTCAGCTTGATAAAAGCTACAGAAACCATGTCTGCCTTTCAGATGGCATTTCAAGTTGAACAGTCTTTCCTGAGCAACGAGCTGACAGTATTCTAAAATTGAAACCAGATGACCTTTCTTTTCTTTCATTAATAAGCCTCTCTGATGACACTATTGGAGATTCTTATTTGCAATGCCTGCTGCAAAAATCATCTCATGTATATTTGATAGTTCTATCGAGCACTTGTTAGCACAGGTAATCTGAAGAAGCATTGTTTAGAAATTAAAAGAAACTGAAAATTCAGACTTAGTGAATATCAGAAAGCAGCCAACCACCTGACATCTTGATTCTAACATGATCCCTACAATAAAAACTGTTAGTTTACCAAAATGTCAAGATCAGACAAATCTTTTTAACAGCAGAAAACTATTGCCAGTATCAGTTTTCCTGTCTCTTCTTTAATTAAAGTCAGTTAATCACCAATCTCTTCTATTGACCAATAGCAGTCAAATGCTACCATTCAGTTTGGTACCAATTCTATTGATCAGACTTCAGCTAATGAAAGAATAATCATTGTATCATTGGAAAATATGAGTGCCAACAACTCCTGTCTACATCTACTATTTTTCTTGTCAGTTTTCTCCCCTGTAACTGGCTAGATGCCCAATTCCCTTTCTACAGACATATTAGAATAATCCAAAGTAATGAAGACTGATTGTTTCAGGTATCATTAATACTAACTGCCAGTTGATGACAAAATAGATCACAGCCTGTATTACCAGCCTTAATTTTGTGAAAATAGAAAAACATACCGCAGGGATCTGAACTGACCCTGGCTGATCTGAAATAAAATGTTGATTAATACTGTACACTGTGAGTAAACAGGCCCACTAAATATTCAGTAAGGCTGAAATATCATTTTGGCATAGAGGGAGAGAAGAGCAGCCAGGTTGTACTGAAGCAGACTGTTGAAGAGGCTTACAAACAAAAATGATTGAGTATTTCTGTGGGTTTCTCTTTCTAACCAGTAGTTTTCTTCTGCTGTCAGATCAACAAGTTTGATAAAATTCATAACTTTACTGTATTCATCATATGTAAAAACATAGGTATTTTCTCAAGCAGATCTTCATAATTTCTCTGCCAGGATACTTCAGTTCCAGCTTTTTACCTAATAAAGGCAGACACCAGTGTGTATTCTGATAAAAGGCAGCACAAATCCCAATTTTATATTTTCTAAACAATATGCCTTTTCCAGAATGTTGTGTTCTCAAGGTCTTCTTGACCATCATGACCCCAGAAACAGATTAAAAAATCCTACTATTTCAACTACAGAAATAACAATTGTGTGTTTGACTGACACTTCATTATGATATGACCACATCAGTCATATCCTGAGGGCTGGAATCAAGGTGCATCAGATTAATTACTTTCTTCAGTTTGAAATAGCTACTATCTTCAGGGTGGTTTATTTTACTTGCAGCACTGCTGTTTTGTTCATACACCAAAATAAACAGTCAGAGATGTACATAAAATCATAAATCCAGTAAAGAACTAGGGGTGGCAGAACTGGTGATACTGTGAACATAACTACTTTTATTTGCAACTAAATATTAGTATGGAACACAGAGTATTAACCACCTTGATGTGAATTCATCCTTCCAGGAATTCAACAACAAATTAGAACAATATCAAAGTAGGAGCTATGATAACCAGAGATGAAGGCAAAGAGAAAATACTCCTGTTCCTCACTGCAAAGACTCAACACTGTGCAAAATGCAGCTATTTTGGCAATGGTACTTATTAAGTAATTGGTATTTTATTTTTATGGGACTTTTATATGCAACAGATATTTAGTTCATTAAAATAAAATCCAACTGAAAAGAAATATATTTTTATTCTTAATCCAGCTCAACAAAGTAACATCATTATTTTATCTATAAAGATGGTTCATAAAATGCCAGCTACACAATCCAAAATTAGATTATTAATTGGAACTGAATAGATAGAAAAGAGCTCTTTCCAGACTTCCAGCTTTCAAAAATTAAAATTTTTCAAATGAGTGAAATGTTCAGCATTTGTTTACATTTCTTCCTAGTGAAATTCCTTTGGGAAAAGCATAATGTGAAACACCATAAATTAATTTCCTTGCATTTGGAAAAATATTAATTCCTGTTTTAGTATTTCTATAATATGGGGTTTTTTTTTGACTGAAAATTCCATTAGTCCATCAAATACAATATTGATCAACTGGGTTTTTTTACCCAAAACTACCCTTCTCTGAGAAAATACTGACATACCTAATCTAGTATCTGCGTGTTTTCACTCTGTTCTGGAGTTCTCTTATTTGCCTACCATATTTTGTAGATATATATGATAATCTGCCTTTTGCTCCTTGCAGCAATGCAGTAATTCACACTTTTTGTGTTGTTTTTGGTGGTTTTTGTTTTGTTTTTTTTTTTTTTTAATTTCTGGGCTATGTCTTGACCAAAATAGTGCAGTTAATAAAATGTGCTCCTGGGTTTTTTTGTTTGGGAACAGCATATATTTTTTTTAATCTTTATCATGCTTCTTATTTCTTCAGACAAAAGTTATCCTTTTGATACTTTTGGATTCCAGATCATATTTTGCTTCCCTAACATTCTCTGCATTCACATACACAACTAGTAAATAAAGTCCTTCAAAAGGACTCCAAAAGAGAGTTAAGAGCAAATTTAACACCTTTAATAATTTACTATCAATATAGGTCTGAATGGACAGTGTCATAAAGCCTTGTTTCTCCACCAGATCATTTAAGCCCATCCCTCCACCTTCCTTCTGCTTAGACCCCAGGCTCTGTCCCTGGACAATGGCTTCTTCCAACACCTGTGCAGGTGTTATGCAGCCAGAATTGGGGCTCTCTCCTGTTTCACTCCACCCTATCTTTCTAAACCAGATCTATCTCATGTCTTTGCCTTTCCTCAAACCTCTGCTCCACTTCTGCCAGCAATAAATATCTCATAAAACCATCACCTTTTTCTGAGTGCTCAATTTAAAAGCCTGCTTGTACAAAAATAATGTAATTTAGTGAAGTCATAGCCATAAATCTGTTAATTTATTTTGCTTGTCTATCTATATTTATTTCCAGAAATACAGTATGAACATACCTGGCCTGCCTTTGTTAGGTTTATTTTGCACATTGTGCCTTAAAAAAAATAGATTAAATTTATATATTCATATATGCATTTTTTAAATATGCTTACACAGGATGGCTCCACTGAGCCACTGCAGATCTCATTGGCAGCTCTATCACCATCCTTCTTAGATATGGATCTTCTATATCTTTTAATCACAGTTTTGCCCTGAGAATTTTTTTCATAGCAGTAGTTCTTGCCAAATCTAATAAAAAGTCAGCAAATAGAAATTCTCTATGTTTCTGTGAAATCTAATCTGCAGCAAAATTGCTCAGACAAAGAAACATTACAATGCAGTGGAAATTTATTGTTTTAAACTATTCCTATTATTTTAAACCTAACATCCAGACAAGTACAAAATTAAATAACACAAAATAACTTATTTTTTCCCAAAATTTTTAATTAAAATCTGTGTAGTGCTGGACTATTGCAGCCTCTCTGATGAGAATCTAAATGAGTCCAGCTAAGAAGGAGGGTATTTTTTTGCATTACCAATATGAATGATCAATTTAACACTTTTATTAACAAATCTAAAAGTAATTGTCCCAGCCAGCTTCATCTTTACCTAGCAAAGTAAATGAAGACATAATTCATGTCCTCAGGTGGTACTGTGATATTAGGGATAAATTAACTTTATGCATATTTGAAAAAAAGATACACAGTAATTTTTTGGGAAGAGTAGATTTTTTTGTAAAATATTCATCCATGTCCATAACCAGAGATTGGGCAGTGTTCCTGTGGCAGCTCATCCTTCCCTGATAATAGTCAGCATTCCCTGTGGCTGGGAATCTCTTGAAGGAATGAAGGGACATCCTGGCATTTAGGCCTTTTAGGGGAACCAGCCCTGAAGATGCCTGACATTGCAGTGTTCCAGTAGCTGGGTATCATCTGCCTGTTCCCTAGGGTTTGGATAGAGCCCACTAACCTTTTCTTTGCAAGCTGCTGAGAACCTCACAGCAAACTCTTCAGGCCTTACTGAGCCAGGCAGCACTTGGATTTGTGTGCAAACAGTGGGACAACAAGCACACCAAATCCAGGGGAAACACTGTTTGGTTGTTAATGGACCCTCAGTGGTGCCATGCAGAGCTCACTGAAGATCTGCCCCTCCTCACAGTTCCAAAAAAATTAATGTATTACCTGACACAAAATTCTCTTTCCTTGGCAGTTCACCCAGGAAAAGCACACACCCAAGATGCACTCTTTTGATGTCAGTATTTTCACCAATGGCTTCTTTATCCAGTACTAATTTTGGGGAGAAGATGGTTAAGACCCTCACACTATCTAGAAAACAATTTTATGCATATGGTTTATTTTAACCCTGCGAAGTATCAGAAATTATATTGCTGCTTTTAATTTACCTCTTCTGGTGAAAGTGAATATTTTTTTGTCTCATTATGTCTAGTTCTCTCTGCCTCTCCTCCCTCCCTGAGGTGTGACTGTTGGAATCACAGGAGCATTGGCACCAGCTGGCTGCTGCTACCTCTGGCTACCTCCTAGTCCCTTCTCAAGGCTGGTTTGTGTGGCTCTCTCCCAGCATCATCCCTCTAGGATCTGATCTGGCAGATCTCACACAGCACATACATAAAACACTGCTATAGCACCCAGTAGGGTGTTACTAGCAGCATTGCAGCACAGGGTTTTGCAGAATGCACAAGGTGATTAAAATTGTAAAGGGACTGAATTTTGGATAAAAGCTCTTTTTGCTGTCATCCCCAGAGAAGGCTGAATGAAGAAGGTAGAGTTTTCATTTGGGAAAATCTTGACAAGTAATTTTTTTCACATTCTGTTCATAGGAATTTTTTCACATTCGTGTCATTGCTCCTATTTTTAACTTGTTTTAAAATTCTTTAAATACCTCTAAAGATAAATGCCTTCATAAGCAAAAAATTAAATAAACACATTTAATAAATTTCAAACTGAGATAAAGACTACTTCTGCTCTTACTGAAGTCCCTGAGGACAGTGTGAGACAGGTATTTCACAGTCTAAAAGGCACAGTAAGACTTGACAATGATCTTGTGGTAATACAGAACACTAATCTGAGACACAAGAGACCATGAAGTGTATCTGCAATAAATTGTGAATGAAAAATTAAGGCAAGGACGAGTACATCCATTAAGATACAACAGAATTATTATTATTAGCATTAGGAGCTGTTAGTTTAATGAAGTTATTAGATTTACCAACCAAATACAGTATCTCTGCAGGAGTTACCCTAAGAAATGCTACTGGAATCTCTGAGCAACAATGGATTAATTACCAAATTCTTCTTCCTCCCACCCAATAACTAGACTTCCTTGTCAGTGTCATTAGAGACTGTATTCGTCATGTAACTTTATCATCCTTAATTAACAGAAAAGGGCAGACAGAGGAAGATGGTGCTGTGACATCAGGTATTCCATCACAACCCACAGGGGCATGTAGTACCTCCTTGCTTGCAGTTCAAAAGGAGACTAAAGCATTTGAGCTTCTAGACTAGCTACTTTTCACTCTGACTTTTCTTCCTGCCAGTGTTTGGGGTTGTACCACTGGCACAGACAGCCACAAGTATGCTGGCCTCAGTAAATCACCTCAGCAGTTAAAAACCACCATTTTCACACCACCTTGCTGGGCACCCTAGGAGTAGAATAGAGCTGCCCTTGCTGACAGCCTTGCTCACTGTTCTTGCTCTGCCATCAGCCCCAAGGCAAGATGCTGATGCTGAGATCTTGTCGGGGTCACCAGTCCCTGGAGATGTCCTGTCCATCCCCACTGACAGCAATGCCATAGTCTGGCATCTGGTGAGGTGTTCATGGACCTTTAGAAAATTCCTTTCTAAAATGTTCATTATAAAGAAATGTAGCTACTTAAGTGTTGGGTTAAAGGCACTTTCACACAGATTAGATTTAACTCAATTTGTCACTTATACTCAAGGAGATTTAGTATTTAGCTCAAGCCTTCACTTCTTAGCAAAAAAAAAAAAAAAATTAAAAAAAAAAAAAATTGGAACATCTAACAGAAATCTCCTCTCCTGATTAAAGAAAAATGCAGAAAAGTTAAATCAGACTTAAACTGTTTATAATTCCTATGGAATAATTTGACTTTGATTACTCCTTTATTGTTTTTTTTTTAAATTAGGTAATGACCTAGATATCAGGTTTAATTATGTTTGTCATCCATGCCTATCATACTTATAATGTATTAGTGCATACTGTATCTAACATACATGCATGCTTGTAGGAACAGTGTAAAATCTGCTTCAATTATTCTCCATGTTTGTGTCTGAATATCATCTCTCCATACAGGAATTGGCAGGAGTGGAGTAAATTTCCCACAGAACAGGCTAGTATGTGTTGCATTTTGGATTTTTGAACAAAAAAGTGTTGATAACACAGGGATTACTTTTATTTTGTTTTCTTGTAAAGCAGTCCTGTGGGACACAAAGCTTTAAAAGAGAATGAAATTTGTCTGAAGTAATGAACTCCTTAGCAATATTTTGGTTTAGAGTCCTGTGTTTAAAAAGGAGAATGAGGACCCTTATCCCAGACTTTCAACACCTAACTTTCAAGATCAATATTCAAATCTACATATCAATATATAACTCCTGGTCAGAGTTCCCCAACAGCATCATATAATAAGCAGTCATTAAGTGTTACAAAAATTTCTTAAGCATAAACATCTGCACCTGTTTAAAAATTAAAGTCAAATAACGCAGAGTATTCCTGAATACATGTCCTCATAATGTTTCCATGTGGAAATTTCCAAATTTTCTGTAAGGTCAGAACTGTTTACAACAGTGGTGGTCACAATGGTCTCATTCAGCATTTACCTATCATGCCATCCAGCTAACTGGACCTTGGCTGAAGTATGCTTATTCCTAACAATAGCAAAAATATAAATAAAATTACTTAATTATAAGGTTTTTTCTTCAAGAATACCTTAGAGCTCAAGACTTTTATCTTCCACCCCACTTGGCTGTTAAATCACTTGGCTGTTAAAATTCCATTGTTAAAATCACTCACATTTCATTATGGAGAAGAAACAGCTGAAACAGATGGCCATTCTCTTAGAGGACTAATCTTCATTTATAACTGAGCAATCTGAGTGCCTAGTAAAATTAATCTGTATATATTAAACATTTGTTTTGGGGAAAGGACAAACAGTGTTTTGCACATAGTCAAAATGTAAACCTGTTGAACCAGTTCTGAGTACAACACACTGTACCTTAAGAATCAGAAAGGATAGTACCATATATGCTTCTGATATCAACAACATACAAAATAAAAATTCTGTACCCAGAAGCATTTTTGTTAGTTTTGTAGTATTTCACTTTTGATACTTGATAAATTTACTTCTGGAGTTAAGTTTTGCATAATTATTTTTGCATTCTTTTTATTCTGATGAGATCTACTTCTCAAAAACTAAGATTTATTACATTACTGAATATTTTTGTGGGTGTTTTTATGGATATTCAAATAACCTTTTGCTATTTCTTTATTCAAATTACATCCAAACAGTTTTAGTTGTAGGCAAGTTTGTTATGTTTAGTTTAATTAGCCATCAGACTTAGAATGGATTATTAAGAGTTCTAAACAGTCAATGTTCAGGTTCATTGCATTGAATTTTGAAATACATTATGTTTCTACACCTGGAGGCCTAACCAGAGAGACTCAGCTCCATCCCTGATTTCCCAGGAACATTTCTATTGATCTTTCATGTGAAACCTGAGGGTGCTGCCTGCCTAGATCACTTGAAGGATATAAATAACCAATGTGCAGAAAAGTTCTCTCAATGTGTACGACGGGGAAGGAGAGCTCTCCTGATTCGTCCTTTTTCATCACAACATCAGGTAAATATCCATGAGAGATTAAATTTAAACTAAAAGGTCTGTAACCTCACCTGACAACCCTCTCCACTGAGCAGTGGATGCAGGAAATCCTCCCCACCGATGGCATCCCATAATGGTTCTCTTTTCTGTTCACTCACACAGGATGTACTCCTACAATCTACAACAATGTCCTACAGACAGAGTTTGCCTGCTTTGCTATGCAGCAGTTAGCCATAATTTGGGGTGCTGCAAACTGCAGGTTGTGTTTTAAATAACTGCATGAGCAGAGAGATAGAAGTGATGCAGCAAAGTGTTAGTTTGTCTGTGAGAATCATGGACATTTCTCAATTGATCCTGGGTTATAAGGCAATTTAAATATTTCACAAGTCTCCTTAGATCTTCTGGAAAATGCAATGCATGCAATTAGCTCCTAAGTACCTGAAAGAATAATACATAATCATAATACATGATTAATAGTTGGTAATTATTTTCTTCTTCTATATTTTCAACATCCCTTAATCCTAATTAATTGTTAGTTGGAATACAGATATTTAATAGGTGCCAAGTACTGGATCTGTTCCACTTTTTTCACAGTGTAGAAAATGCTGCACATAGCAAAAAGAGAGTATCTTTAAATCCCTGGGCCAAGAAACTACCAGGAAATGGGAAAACCCAGTTTTTTTTAGAAAAATTATTTTTCTTAAAAAAAAAAAAAATAGAATTAGAATTAATTATCTTAGAACTATTTTTAGAGCTTTAGAAGGCAGCTTGAATTACTCTGGACACCATGGAAAAGCAAGCAACGTAGAAAGACTGTTGTCATGGGAAAACACAAGTTTAGGACATCGAGGCTGAGTGAGTAGGACACCAGTGACAGGATTTGATGTGAATTCCTAATTCTAGCTGAATAATTATCATGCCAATAACTCTTTGAAAGGAGAAAATTGGGGCTATTAAGAGTCACTATGGTAAAATGGCCCTGGAGAATGGAGAGACAGCTGAAGCACTGTCAAAGAAGCTATGTAAAACAGAAAGGGACCAAACTTATTTTAGCTTTATTGAGAAGTTAGAAGTGGCAAGGGAACAGGCTACCAGGGGACATGGGTGCTTAGCATTCATCTGGAGCAGAGATTGCTGTTCCATGAACCATACAAGGCTATGCTTTTTCTCCCAGAAAGCAACCAGGAGAGTATCACACTGTGACTCTCAGTGGGAAACTTCCACCTTTTATTCTCTCTTCCCCTTCTCTGCCCCTGAGATATCAGTCCTTCTCCATCCCAAGAAATAGAAGGGTAGCAGTAAGAGACAGTATTCATTGGCTTTTATTCATTGAGGCATTTAAGACCTCTTCCATAGCATATTGCAGCTGAATTTCTATTTCATGCATTTCAGTGGTGTCTGAAACTTGGATGCTCAGAGTGATGTTTACATAAAGAGATTTTCTTATCAGGTTAATGATTTATTTCTAGGTAAATTCAGGTCTCAGGAGTTGTCTCTATAGGGTGGATGTTGAGAGCACTCCCAGCCCCTCAAGCCCAGGCTAGATGCCAAGGCTGTGACAGGGCAAGATCAAGCCAGCCTCATCCCTTCCTAGCCCACACCTTGCTCATATTGAGGAAGAAAACCTGGGCAATGATGTCACAGTGTGAGTTGGGTTTGCCAATTTTAATATATTTAGTTTCCTTTAGAGATAGGATTCAGGAGCAGAGGCAAGGCAGGCTTAAAACTTAAAAGGGTACAAGAAGAAATGTATTAATAACACAAAAAGAATGTTGCTAATATTTTTAGGAAAGAATAAAAAAGGAAATTAGTTGAGAATTGAAAAAAGAAATCTGGGATAGGCAACCTGGTCGCATTTTAAAATATTTCATTGTCACTTGCAAAGTTTCTGGGAAGTGAGAAAGGTCATTACATGCCATGACAGGACTTTGTGGGGCATATGAGTAATTTCATTTTCTTGTAAGAGGATTCAATATTCAAAGATTGAAACTTGAAGTCTTAATTGTCTTCCTGAAAGTAATTAGGCAAACAAGCAATAGAACTCAATCTCACCCAAACTTTCCTCTTCATCTGTTTTTCTGTTCTCTCTTCCTTCTCACTGCTCTTCTGAGAAAATTTTAGCTCTGAAAGCCATCCAGGTCTTTGATTTCATTGCTCAATAATCAGTGTTGCTGCAGAGGTCAGCACTGAAAGGGGAAGGATTATTTGAAATGTTCTGTTAGCTATGACAGTTTATTAATCATTGTGTGTGATTAATTGTATGGGCTTTGCATTTACACAATACTTGAAGCTATGATTCACAACAATTCCAAATATACTTCTACAGAGCTCTAAGTCAGCCCTTTGTTCCCTTCTCTATTTTTGCAGAGTTAATTGTTCTTACCCAAGTTCATGGCCTGAGATTTGCCCATAATAAACAGCATATTTTCCTTTTTTAATGTAATTTCCCTGTGTATCAGGATTCCATTAACTCTATTCCTATTTTGCAATTACACTATCTGCTTATTGGTGTCTTCAAATACAATCAAAATCTTTTCTATTTGATCATCTGGGCCATTGAAAATAATATCTGATAATACCACTCCCTTAGGACTGATCCTTGTAGAACGTTACTCAGTCCTTTTCAGGGTGTACCTGAATCACTGATAAGGAATTTACAAGCAGAATATTCCCATGACATTAAAAACCTTTTTTTTCGCTCATCTAAATATTCCTTAGCTTGGCAGCTGGACCTCTCTACAACACAGAGAAGTCTTATATAAGCCAAGGTACATGGCATATATTGCTCATTCTCTCTGCTACCTTTTGTATTAGGAAATTGATTTGATATGGCATGTTTTTATAAAACTCATTCTGACTGTTACTACTCTGTTTTCTTTTAGGTCCTTGAAAGTAGTCTGTCTGCATATTAGTTTTGGTAGGAACTATTAGGAGCTGTAGGTTTCTGTACAATTATTTCTGATACCTGGCAGCAGGCATGTGAGCATGTCTAGCAGCAGTGGCAGTACAGCCCAAGCTCCCCAAACTTAAGTGGGCACAACTAAAGCTGTTACCTATAAAGCAAACTGTACTGGTTAACAGTGTGCATTTAATCACATTATGGACATAGAATCTTAGAAATATTAAGGTTGGAAAAGATCTCCAAGATCATTGAGTCTAACCTTTGATCCAACACCATATCAACCAAACCATTGCACTAAATGCCATGTCCAATTGTTTCTTGAACTTTCAGGGATGGTGACTCCACATCCTCACTAGGCAGTTCATTCCAATGCCTAACCAGTTTTCCAGTGAAAAAATTCTTCCTGATGTCCAAACTGAACCTCCTCCGGCACAGCTTGAGGTCATTTCTTCTAGTCCTGTCCCTGACTGTGTGGGAAAGAAAACTGACACGCATCTTACTACAACCTCCTTTCACGTAGTTGTACAGAGCTGTACTGAGGTTTCCACAGAGTATCTTTCATTCCAGGCTAAAGAATCCAAGTTCTCTCATAGGACTTGTGTTCCAGACCCTTCACCAGCTCATTGCCTTTCTCTGGACTCACTCCAGCACCTCAGTGTCTTTCTTGTAGTGAGGGGCTCAGAAGTGATCACAGCACTCGAGGTGCAGCTTCACCAGTGCTGAGCACATGGGACAGTCACTTCTCTGCTCCTGCTGGCCACACTGTTACTGATGTAGGCCATTGGCTTTCTTGCCACCTGGGCACACACTGGCTCATGTTCAGCTGCTGTCAACCATCATTCCTAGGCCTTTTTCCACCAGGCAACTTTCCAGCCACATTGCCCCCAACCTGTAGTGCACATGGGGCTGTTGTAACCCAAATCAGAACCTCTTACTCCACCTTAATAAACTGCACATAGTAATTACATCAAGACAGACACAACTGGCACCAACACCAGTCTTTTATTAAAAACTTTTCATGCCTTCTCTCAATGGACTTCTCTCAGGCAACTCTGACTCCTTTCCTCATAGGCAGCTCCACACCACTCTTAACTCCTTTCCTCATTAGCTGCTTCACACAGCACTAACTCCTTTTTTTACAGGTAGCTCCACACAGCACTGACTCATTCTCTCCTCTCTGCAAGTTTCCTTCTACATGACTGGATAAACCTATACTGCCCATTACCCAGCCACCTAACCCTGTCTGTCCCTCACACATCTTCCCTTACCACCTCACAGCACAGCCAGCAGCCTCCATCCAAAACTTCAACAGACTCTGGATCCCCAACTATGACAGGAGGCTAGCTAACCCACTCTTTTATAACACCCAAACAACACTCATTGGGCAGGCAAGGCTGTCTCCACTCCTCAGGAATCAATACAGCTGAAATTCATTGCAAAAGATTGCCTTCTCTACTATCTTTCTCAAACTATTCTCCTACAGCCCATACCATTATCCTCAGCCCATTGATCCAGCCTATTAAATCCCTCTATACAGCCTTCCTAACCTCCAGCAGACCAGCACTCCTGCCCAGCTTAGTGTCATCTCCAAACTGAATGAGGGTGCACTGGATCCCCTTGTCTTTGACTGCATCAACAAAGGTCTTATTGTAGGCAGAAATATAGCAATGTGAAAAAAACCCAAGCAACTCACTAATACTTCATTCTGTTTTGTTCAAATGAAAACTTCAGTCTTTGAGAATGAACCTCTGGCCTCATCTGTGCTCTGTATTTGTTCTAGACAGCCTGCCCCTCCAGTGACTGATGGTTATTGCCATTCCTCTACAAATTCAAGCTCTTTAAAAATTAAATGGCAACACATTCTATGTCTGATATGTCAATAAAAAATTCTCTCAGCTCATATGGTGTATATGGATTGAATAGCCTTAAGATTTAGCCCTGCTTTTCATTTTCCTTTCTAACTTTTTACGTGTAGTAAAGTGTGTTGCTATATTTTTCAAGCTAAGTATTAGCATGTTTATTCAGCAATACAAAACTTATACAATTCTTTTTCCGCAAGTCTTGTTTGTAACTTCTTTGTAAAATGCAGGTTGTAGTAAAACTAAAATAAACTATTGATCCAGAAGTATTCTCTATTCACCACAAAGTAGGGACAGCAAATTTGGTAATGAGATTGCAGAAAAGAGATGTATTCTTGTTTCAGCAGTCTGGAATAGGATTTTAAAAGGATTGCATTGTTTTTCTCTTAATACTGAATTTTTCTCTGATGCCAAAGACATGTGGCAGAAAATATCAGAATTCCTGTCTTCTGACTGCTTAGTGAGCAAGACTACAGTTCTTTAAAAAGAGGTATTACTTTTGTTGTTTTTAATACTAGTTTTTCTGTGTAGATTATTATTTGAATCAGTAATATTTCTTAAAACAGAGATTTCTTTCAGTGTTCATGTACCTGTTGAGTTTTTAACTATACCTTGCTTTTAAAAAAATATTTTCTCCTGTAAATACAGAATGTTTTTATTTATTTATTTTCTGACTCAAAAATTATAAGCTATCTTATTCTCTATCTCTGCATCACCTGTAAGAAGACAATAAGATCAGTTTCAATCTTTAATAATATTTGAAAAGTGCACTCTACTGTGCCAAGTTATGCCATGGAAGCTGACAGTCTACATCCTAACTCAGCCTTTATGTCTTATGATATCCATGAGCAACTGTGTGAAGACTCACTGCATGTATTTATTAATTAATTAATATATTTTCAAGTACTTTCAGATGGAGAAAAATATTTCTGTATTTTCAATGCTACTGATTATCGTTTTTTAAATATTGATAATTCTGAATGTTGCAAAATGCAAAGCTAGGATTTTGGTAGTGAGAAATGGAAGTTTGTTGGTTTAATAGAAATACATTTTCTAAAGCATAAGGAACATTGAGAAAATAATTTCCAAGGAACTTCATATTGTGTACACTAGAATGACATATGTGGCTTGTCTAGAAATTCAGTGTACAGATTCAATCTATTTTTCATGCCAAACCTGAAAACAATGTATCTTTATTTACATGGTGATATGGGAATGAATACTTACAGCTATAAGTATTTAGTTACTAGTTTTGTTTATTTTATATTACTCAAAATAGAAAATGACATGGCATTGTGCTGGCTTGATAAGGCTTGTCACAGTATTAGAATACATTAGTTGGTCTTTAGTAATTTCAAAAAGATGTTAGGAAGTTGCCTGGGAGACATGAGATAAGATGTACACAACTAAGGAAAACTGCCTTCTCAGCAGTCATCATCATGGCTATGTCTTGGCCAGCCAAAACACTGTTTAGATCTACTGCTTTTGCTGCTCCTGCAGATTTCCTTGTTGTTATGACATGACAAGCTTATTTTTCCTAAGACCTTCAAGAATAAATTATCTACAGAAGTAGAGAATATTCCAGTGCAAAAAGGAGAGAAAGCCATTTCTGTTTAATTTGCCTTCCTCAGTCAGGCCAGTTCTGCCACACATAAGTACCCACTTCACTTGTCAAATGTCTTAAAACATTAGAGCCCCTTTATAGCAAACTGATTATTCCAATTGCAGCCATTGCCACTGGCCCATACATGGCTTTGGTGGTTCAAAGGCTGCAAGGGAATTTCAAGCTGCTTCTTCACCCCTAGATGCTGTGGAGGATCAACACAGAGTAACAAAAAAAACATTGTAGCACTCAGATAAGAAATCATATGCCTTGAGCTGATAAAGATTAATTAATACCTTAGGATAGTACAAAAATCACTGAAAAGAAGCAACAGGCAGGAGGGGAGCCCAGGAGATACCCTCACAACTATATTTGACTGAAGGGAATAGTGCCTAAAATATAGTAAAGCAAACCATTCCTGCATGTAAATGAACATCAAGTGGCTAAATATTCAGTTACTGTTAGACATTTCAAGGTCTGAAAGACAATATCAGAAGATAATTACAGATTACAAGAACAAAAAATGTGATTCCCTGTAATGTAGTTATTAAATAGAAAAAAAATGTATTGATTTGCAGAATACCATTAGGAAGGTTAGTCTTCACAAGATTTTCTTCTTTACTAAATGTTCTGGACTATGCTTTTAGAACAAAATAGTTACTGTAAAAGTGAATGTTACACTTGCCTATTCAGAAAACAGAAGAAATGTGAATGCATTGCAAGGGAACAATGCCTAAGTAATTTACATTAACTGAAACAGAAGGTGTTTTGTTTGCTGTCATAATCACAAAGGTTTCAATGGGTTTATGACAATTTTGACCTGAAAAGATTCTGCTTCATTATTCTAACTGCAGAGAGTGATCATCTGAGTTTTCTCTTAATATCTTATACTTGAGGTTAAAATCTCAAGGAGAAGGCCTGGTTTGCCTCTTTGGCCTACTTCTCCCTTACTGTTTCTGGTTTTGCTTTTTTTTAAGTCTCCTTTATACAAGTAAAAGGAAGAAAAAAGTGTGGCAATGATAGCCAGAGATGAATGATGTTGCAGGAGTGCCACAGCCTTTTGAGACATCCTGGAATTCACATGGCTCTATGGATTTAAGACTGTAACTGAAAGAAATCACAAATCTGCAGACAATCTCAGATTATTTCTTTCCATTTCTCACAATCTTCTGGGAGGGAACAATCTGGTCTATTGAAACAATTACTATTTTACTATCACTTACTCAATGAATGTTTAAATAACATTTCTTCTCCAAAATGTAACTCATGAAAGTTAAGGAATGATCACTTATCTAGGTCAGATTCTTTACAGCTGAGACCAGTAATGAATATATCTAGTAAAATACACAGGTTTTTCATAATTAGTCAGTTCATGCTACTATGTCAATACACAGAATGGGAACTAGATAAACAAAGAAGCAAAACAAGTGAAAAAGAGGTAACAACAGAGGTTGTAATTAGTTAATGTTTTGATTGATTTCTGTCCATATATTTGAGTTTTATATAACCAGATTTCAGACTGCCTCTGCCATGGACTGTCCCTTCTGCTTGAACTTTGCATTTCCCATTAGCCTCAACCCTTGGTGGATTCCTTTCTCCCTTTGAGAGGGACAAGCTAAAGCAATGTTCCACTGCTTCCTCCTGATTTTTTTCCCTGCAAATGCAAATGAGCCAGGCAGGATTAGCCTTGGGAGAGCATGAGCTGCTCCTGGGGTTATCAAGGCAGAGGTCACTCCAGGCTGGAGATGGCAGCCACACAGACACCTGCAAACACACTCAGGGCATGTGAGTTCTTTGCACATAGGTGAGATTCACAAACAACATTCAATACCCAAAACACTTTAAGATTTATAGTTGACACTGAAACTACACCTTCTACTGCTTCATTAAGTTGTTTTGATTAGCCTGTAGTGTTAGAAATACTTTGTGACATTAAACTTAATGAAAATTTTAAAAAAGAGGAATGAAAAAGAATATTCCAGACATTTGTACTGAAAATAGATAATGTTACTATCTCACAATAAAGCAACCTAATTGTTTGTGTGGAGATCTTCATTTAGAGGACTAATTTGCAAGTCACATGGGACTGTTTGATCTCTTCGTGGGGAGAATGTTAGAGCTCTGTTAATTTGAAGCAGAGACAATCACATAATGAATTTATCCATCAGGAAAACAGAGGTCATTGAGCAAGTGTGCCCAGAGCTGTTAGTGCCAGGGAATGGCCTCTCATATCTGATTTTACCCTGTAATGACTGATGGCACAGCTCTCTGAAATTACATCTTTGTACAGCAAACTTAAAGAGAAAACAATCTAAATATTTTAAGCACAACTTCTATTTTGGTCCCTTAAAAACAACAACAACAACAACAACAACAACAAAAAACAACAAAAAACAAACAAAAAACCCCAAACAACCAAAAAACCCCCCAAAATAAACAAACAAACAAAAAAACCCCAAACAAACAAACAAAAAAACCCCCAAACAAAACTCAAAAAATAAAAACCCTGCACCTGACACAATTTAGGCTTGGAAGTGTCCAGAAAGAAAGGTTACCTCTACTGAAAAATATCTTCTTCAGGATACACATTGAGGAAAGATGGTTACATTTTTGACCTCTTCATTTGTTAAGAAATAATGTCACAATTTTCTCCTCTGTGCTGTTCCCTGGGAAGTAAATATTCGCAAATAATTCTGATTGCATCTTATTTCATTTAAAAAAAGCCAAACAAAAAGCACAAACAAACCCCAAAAGCACCCACCCAGCCCCAGCCTCATTTATTAGGTGCAGTGACCATCTTGACAGAAGCACTGAGTAAGAATAGAGCTGATTCTTGCCACTGCAGCTCCCATTAGTCTCAAAATCTTGACATAACAGAAGGACACTGCTTGTCCTGATCTTTGTCATCCACTCTCTATTTCCAGAACCATTTACAAAAATCAGACTGAAGCTATATGCAGCTAGGCTCTAGCTGTGACAACTGACCACCTTGAATTTCCACCTTGGTTTCTCTTTTCACTTCATCTATTTTAAATCTGATGGTACACAGTCTGCTGTCTAGGTGCTACAATTCTAATGTCATATAGGTTAGTTTTTAGAAAAGAGTAATTTTGCAAGTTCAGAGTACTGCCAGTCCCTTCACAGAGATGAGAAAGACTGTTCCACCTCAGAAAAATAATGTTTTCACACAAATGTTAAGTATTACTGTGTAATGTAATAAGCAGGTAAAGAACCAATGCAGCAGAGAGGATACACAGAGAAAGCATGAACTAGCAGTTTAAACAGTGCAGGGGATATTTCCAGACCCTGAAAGGAGTCATTCCCCTGCTCCACCAGGGGTTCTTCCCATGGCAGATAGTCTTCCATGGGTTTCTGTCATATGAGCCCTCCCCATGGGCAGCAGTCCTTCAGGAGCTGCTCCAGCATGGGGCACTCCTTCAGGGGATGCTGTCCTTCAGGAGCAGCCTGCTCCAGACTGGGTACCTCACAGGTCACAAGTCCTGCCTGGAAACCTGCTCCAGCCTGGACTCCTCTCTCCAAGAGCCCCCAGGTCACTGCCAGGAGTCTTCTCCAGCACAGATTTCCCGTGGGCTCTCAGCCCTCTCTCAGAAATCCAGCTGCTCTGGGGTGGGTCTTTCTCCTCCATGACCTGCAGCTGGGTCTCTGCATCCCTGGGCTCCATGGGCTGCACCAGAGGCTGCAGGGGAATCTCACCCCAGGTGCCTGGAGCACCTCCTGCCCTTTCTCCACTGACGTTTGTGTCTGCAGAGCTGCTCCTCTCACACATTCTCACTCCTCTCTTCTCTGAGAGCAATTACAGCTTATCAATAATACTTTTTTCCTTTTTAAATACATTATCACAGAGCTATTACTACCATTCCTGATGGGATAAGCCTTGGCCAGAAGCAGGTCCATCATGGAGCCAGCTGGCATTGGCACTGCTGGATGGGGGGAAGCTTCTGGCAGCTTCTCACAGAAGCCACCCTGTAGCCCCTCTCACTATCAAAACCAGGTCACAGAAACCCAATACAGGCTGGCTGCCCTTTGATTTGCCAAATACAGAGAGATAGATTCAGGAAGGATTTCCTCTGGGTCCTGTTGTGACCAACAGTGACATTGGAGCCTTTCAGCCTCCTTACTATGAGCATGTCTAGTGTCTCCTGCTGGTTGCCCACCACAGGCCTGGCCCATGGGGCAGAGACACTCTGGCTCTGGTCTGTGAAGTGAAATGTGGGTCCAGGTATCAGAAAACTGCCTGCCTGACATTTTAAGTCTGTACTTCTAACCCTAAGTAGTAACCATAGGTCACCATATCCTGTGCACTCACATGCACATTCCTGTCCAAGAGGAAAGCTATGAAAGAGGAAGACAAATCTATAGAAATATATGAAAGAGGAAGATCTATGTCTCTATATGCAGGACAAAAGCTGATTTTTTTTGTTTATGTTTTTTGTTTGTTTATTTGTTTTTATATGGGTTTAAGAATGTGTGGTTTTGTAAAAGATGACAGGAACACGGGGAATGGTCTCTACTCTCAGCATTTTCTGTCATGTCATTAAGATTTTCTTCTTTGAGAGAGAGCACTACATAGATAGTGACTACAACAGAAATGGAAAAAGATCAAAAATATATCCTTTTAACTTCCTTTTAGTAAAATACACAGTAGAGGCCCATCAATGGCCTTAGCCTTCTCATTGTGATCTCCATTTTGGGGTGTCTTGAAAATGCTCCTTTCATGTGTATTACAGACTGTATCAGAGGTCTGGTAAGATGAGGCTTCAGTGAGATATACCATTCACATAAAAATGACAGATTTCAGTCACAAGATGCTATCAGCAGCTTGGGAGATAGTGAAATGAGAACTGCACAGAGCAGTTCTGCTGAAAGATGACAGTGCCACACCACCTCACACATCTGATTCCCTGCCAGTGAAGGCAGATGGGGCTGTGTGGTGTGCTGTAGGCACTAGGTTGCTTCCCTTGAGTGATCAAATACAAGGGCTGAAACAATCAGTGAGGCAGAGAATTGAACAGTGCTGCAGCTCCTATCCACACACCTTCTACTGAGCACCTTATGAAAAAGTCATTGAGGGGAAACAGAAAAAGAGAAATGAGGGTAGTGGTGCAGACTTCTTTTGCAAAGTGTTTTCAGACCAGCAGATTAAAGCCAAATGTGAAGCATATTATTATTAGAAATACTATTTGGCAAAAAAATTTATTGCAACATTTTAAACAATGAAATTTAGAGTGTTTGCAATTTTTAAATAGAAAAAACCCTCCCAAGAGACATGTGCAGAACTATCCCTTTCTTACAGAAAATGTCACACTGGGAAATACTTCAGAAGTTTGCTTAAAACATGATTAACTCAGTTGTTTTTCACATTTTCTCCTCACATTTTAAAATCATCTTTGAAAGTAAGTGACGTCATTGCTGTACCAGCTGGAGAATGGCACAAACAATGTGTACTGGAACAGGAGTGACAGACTGCAGGGCAGCTCTAATTAATAAATGACTTGCTTTGCCAGGCACAAAGCAGTTGGGTATTGACCTGATGAAGAAATGGAGCTTTTGCATGAGCAATACAGCACTAAATAAAGCAGTGTATGCATGTTTTGAGAAACTACCTAGCAGGGGGTTGTAAGGAAAAGAGAAGAGTGTTGGGGTTTTGTTTCTTTGTTTACTGCTTCTTCCTTTAGTGCTTTGCTGTGCACTTTTCAGTCTGAAACTGGAAGGGTGGCCAACAGGGAGCTAGTCTTCTGTATCAGCAAAGGGCTCCACCACAGCTCTCATTCCTCTGCACCTTCTTCTCTGCAGAGGCCAGTGCAGAGCACTGGCAAAGTAAAAAATTCTTGCAGCAGGTTGCAGTCATTTCCTGGAGTAATATATGTTCTTCAGAGTATGATTTGTCATTAGATTTTTTTTTTTTTTTTTTGGATGACTCTATGCAGGTCTCTGTTAAATTGAACCATTAACTGTCAACATTTATTTTTATTTCATTCTCTGTATGTTCATTCTTTTCTATACCTGTGGAAACCTGCAGAAAGTCATTATGTAAGGTGATATTTATCAAGTGTTTTCTGTCTCTTCCACCCACATTTCTTTATTTGTTGTTGAAATCTCTCTGGGCATCACAAAGCTGAATAAACTCTCATTGTAGCCCTATGGGCCTTTTAATTTCCATATGGATCTTTAAGCTCTAAACAGATAATGCATACATCAAAACTTCAACTTTGGCTTGCTGTGCTTGCAAAGTCTTCTGGTAAGGCTGTGTTTGGGCTTCTCCCATAGTCATACACCCACACCACCATAGACCAGTGGCTCCCTTCTGGAGCCTAGGCTGGTTTGGGGTCTGCTTGTTCTGGAAGACACAACAGTGGATATAAACTGATGTAAACACTAGAGAGAGATTTTTTATACGAAACGTGTTGTTCAAAAAGGGACCAGACAAAATAATAATCATCATGGTCATCATAATCTATAAATTGAACTTGGTCTCTTCTTATTCATAACTAAATATTATTTGGATTTTGTGCACTCATTTTCCTGATCCTCTTGCTCTGAGATTTCTCAGTATTTATCTATGGCTTAGAAGTGTTTCACCCTTTGTCTCTCCTATAGACAGCTTGATTAGTCAGAATCAGCAATTCATTAATCAGTTCCATTGCATGTGGAAAAGAACCACTTTTCTTTCAAACAGATCTTATTTTTTGGGAGAGAGAAGTACTTGCTTCCTTAGTTTCTCATTTCATGCATGTACCAGATGACCTGGTAAAGTTGGTTTCTGTCAGGACACAAACCTGTCTCAGAACCAGACCAAAAGTCCTTTAGAGAGAACAGCATGTTTTCCTATTCTGGAACTTTTTTATTTTTTCCTCTCTTCTTTTCTCCAGGCCCAGGAGTGATTTATTTCAAAGTGAACGTTTTAGTTACATATGAAACTTATAATCATAAATTGATAAAAGGTTCTTCAAAAAACTTTAATAGCAAACAAAAAACTAAATAAATCTGAAGAAACTATCTTGGTTTCAAACAAAATTAACCTAGGCCTACAAAACACTCTTTCCCTGATACTATATTAAAATCAAAAGTTAAATATTCAATTCAACTGCCTCTTCTCACACAAGTGGAATTGCTTGGGCAATAAAATTCAAGTCAGGATCATGGTTTTAGAGATGGCCCTTTTCTCATTTTCTGCAGCCATTGGCAGCCTATGCATACATATATGAGCTATTTGGTCACCCCTCAGTATTTCTAGAGAGCAATTTACTTATTCATTACACATATCTACCTGCATATCATCTTTTGTAAGTGACATCCATTCCTACCTTGAAAGCAGAAACTCTAGGTGAGTGTCTCAGCAAACTCACCTCACATCTCTATGGCTCTGCCTTGTAATTCCAAGGTCATACAGATAAAATTATCTGGGATTATATACCTTGGTGATTACACTGGAATCATTATCAAGGACACATTTGTTTCCACAATTGCAGCAATGGAATTATATTTCTACCGTAAAATTGGGCTCTGTTAAATGAGATGGTGGCTTTCCACCTTCAAGGTGTTACCAATTTCCACATCCTACTTTCTGTGTGCACAAATAAAAAAGGATTTTATCATCTCTCCCCTTAAACTCATCTCAGATTTCAACAGCTTTGCTGTGTTTTTCTCCAGTTCATGCACCAGCACCTCTGAAAGCTCTTAGACAGCAAATGGGATTACAAAAGAAATCCTTAAAAACAATGGCAAGATAAAAGTTTCACAGGTATAAGATCTGTTTTAATTTATAAAGTATGCATAAAATGACAAACACATTAGTCAGAATAGAGCATAATAATTCAGAAGAACAAGGTAAAAGCTGGAGAGGGAGAAAATATAATGTCCAAGACTTGTAGTTTTGCTTACAATTCTACTTTCAAACACAAATAATTAGAAGTTATTCCATATATATTTAACATTCAATAGACTTTTTTTTCCCTGTAAGAAATATACAAATATGAATTTTTTTCCTCAGAACTATACTGATTTGAGATTCGTCAAGGACATACCTATTACTGAACCTCCCAGGCATGTGTTGAACACTCTATTAGTATCAGGAAATGGTGAAAATCTTACAATTAGGATAGTGGCAATGTCAAAGATATTAACTTAATACCCAATTTTAGCATAAAAAAAAAAAGAAATTGAAAAAGCTTTTATCCCCTAGGAAAAAAGTACCAGACATTGAGAACAAAGAAACAATGTAAGACGTTTGCAAATTTCTCATAATAAGTTTGTAATTGTCATTTCAAAGAACCACGTTGTTGTCATGGAGTCTGTTCTTGTGCCCTTTTTCCCAAGGGTTCTGGTTTTAGAATTGTTATGCAGAGAACACTGCTGAGGAGAAACACTGTTAGCAAGCTGGCATAGCAATTTCTATTACTGTAAGAATTTAAAGAGCACAGTTGCCTGTCTCAAACACTCTTGAGATGACAGGAGGAGTTTGCCATGAAATAAGCACAGAATGGAGCAATGAGAGGCCTGGTGGAGACAAGATCTGCTTAGCTCATCCTAGTTAATGCATCCAGACAAAAATTCCCACTGTGGCAAACAGTGTAAAGAAGCAACTGTTTATAGTGTATATAAGTTAAACAAAGATCACCCCAAGTTATGGGACAGATGCCATCTGTGACCACTAATGGCCACCAAAGCCTCCCTGAATATGGATCCTCTGTGGGTACCTGGAACTTGGACTGTAAGAAGAGGCACCACTGTGGGAATTTGAGATAATAGGTGGTATCATTGTCCAGGTGTTGTCTCAGACCTTGGGGGAAGTTAACAAGGACTGGGGAGAAGAATCTATCACTGATAATGGACACAAAGAATGCAGAACTTATGGAGCACAAGGAAAGCCAACTCTGAAACTGTGCTGAAATCAGCTCTGATGGGTAAAAGGTAATTCTGGCAGGAGGAGATCATGATGATGGACTCACAGCCCATCAACCCAAGAAATCCACAGACTCAAAAGAAGAGAAAGACTAAACATACAGACTAATGAGTATTAGAAGTGAGGGAATTGCTTAACCAATAGTGTAAGAGAACTGTGTATCCAGTGAGTGTTAATTCCTGTTTGCTGAGAAGTATAAATAGTGAAAATTTTGAAGAACAGTGCAACCCCCCACAACTGAGAAGCCCAGTGTAAAGAAGGAGCAAGAGGATGCCTCTGGATCCAGGTGTGATATCAATCTTCTACTTGTTCCCTCTCTCTGTCTCTCCTCTCGTGTCTATTTCTTGTCCATTTCTTTCTCTTGTCTATTTCTTTCCATGTCTCTGCCTCACATTCATTGTTAAATAAAATCCGTATTATTGACTTTGGCATATGATCTTGCTTGAACCTTAATTCTGTGATAGGCATCTTTCACTAATCAGATCTTAACTATTACACAGATTATTTGGTACCTATTTCCATCACAAAACTTGTGGTAGGTTTGTAATGTGAGTAGGTGTTATCCCCTGCCAAGCTAGATCTACTAGGAGAGCCTTGCATCCAGCACAAAGTATTGTGGTATAATAAGAAGCAATTTCCAGAGCATTAGTTGCTGCTGGAGAGCTGACATCCAAACTACCTGCATTTCAAGAGCTCTTTTCTTTGGATTAACTCTAATAAGGACCAATTTGGTCCTGGTGTCTGATCACTGCCTGGAGAGTGCTTTGGGGTCCTGTTTTGTTTTAGTTTCACCTGAGAATCAGAGCCTAAGTACTATGAATAGTTTCTGGACAAGAACCAAGGTCCAATAGGCAGGGAAGTTATAAGACTGGCTGCTAAACCTCAATTCCAGCCTGAGTGGAAACACTAATGCATGTGCACCCAGTAAGCCCTGTAGTCTAAAGCTAGCAGCAGATCTCCCCAAACTCCTTCTACAATAAACTGAATAAGCTGGAAGTGGTCTTGAGCATTAATTCTGGCTATAACAGCAGCAGTGCCTCCTCTATGGGAGCAGTGCCTGCAGGGAGAGAACAATATTGTCATTGAGATATCCAGGAGTAACAGCAGAGTAAAAAATAAATCAGCATTTGGCTGTTTTGATGGATCAAAGTTGCTAAGAGGGGATTTTTCAAAGCCATGTGCTGCATGAAAGAGCACTTCAAATTCCAGTTTCTCTTGTGCTCACGGGAGGCACCCCTGCACTCTGTCCCAGAGATTTCCAGGCTGGGCTGGTGTCCAGACTGGACTGGTTCCCAGCACAGCCAAGCCCAACTTTGGCCAGTCTGTGTGGATTCAGATCTTATGCTCAAATACAGAGCAGGTGAAGGAGGATGTCTTATTTTCTTTTCCTTTTGCACTCAGAAGATCCCCAGTAATTGCTTCAGGACCTATTTAGAACTATTATAACTCTACTGATGAGAAAAAACAGCTGTTCTTTGAAACACAAATCTATCAGGATCAATATCCTGCTTTACAATGTTTCCTTGATAAAACTAAAAATAAGAATTTCATTAAGCTTACTTAATATTATTTAAATGACCATAATGCGTATTAATGTACACTAAAAGGCATTTACATGCAGTTTTTTGTTCTCTAAAATATTTTTTATCCTATTGAGAGAAGGAAATCTCAGTTTCCTGAACTGAGATCCTATTGAATTTCCTATTGGACCATGAAAAATTTAGATTTTCAGCTTTTGTTTATTTAGAAAAGAAACGTAGATCTGAACAGATTTCCCATGAGATCAAAATTCCCCTCTCAGTCAATCTCTAGGCCACAATTCTTTGCTCTTTGCTTTCTTACCAATAATGTTCTATTGTGTCTGGCTCTGGTGAGAGTTTACAGAGTGTGCTGAATCCTTCCTCTGTGTTTTATCTATATCTCACCTCTATTTCTTTACATGTACTCTGTATGAATGGTGGTTCATCCTGCAGCCTTTGTAGGCAAGAGTAAGAGATCAGGAGGAGCAAAGCTAAGGTCTAAGGCTTACAGCACTTCAAATGAAAGCTCATGGACTGATTGATTCATCCTCAAACTGCCCTTTGTCTTCAAGGACACTCAATTTAGAGGCAACTTTCCTCCTGTGTGCTATCAGTGGAAGGATCATGGCCACAGACTTTCTACCAGTGCTTTGAGTAGGGAAATGTCTCCCTGCATTTGTCTGAAAAGTGACAGTAAAACCCAAGGATGTTGCAGCAATTAAATAATAAATGTTGAGTTTTAACTAGAATGCACATTTTGCATCCTTTCTTCTCCAAATTTAGTACACATTTTCAAATGCCTTATATGCAGCCAAGTTCAAGACTTTAAAACATGCCTTTGACAAATGCCTGCTAATGCTGTACTATAATTCAGTAAAATTTACTCACAGAAACATACATCATAAACCTGTTTTGTTCCTTAATAAGGAATGTGCATGTAGAATGAATTTTAATGCGCTGCTTTTACACCATTGATTTATTTTGTTCTAATATCTTGAACTATTGATGAAATTGATTTGAGAATGCTGAAAACCACTGCAGTTTGGTATGCTTATTTATACCTCCATCCACATAAATTCACAGTCTATTTTAAAATTATCAATAAAAATAAGTGATCTGCATCTAATTTTTTGGGTTTTTGAGTAATGATTGGGTGTGTAATCTATTTCTATCAGGATCATATGCACCTACCAGCCCTGCTTTTTTGCTCTCTTTGTGGATTATTTATAGGCAACCAAATCAGTAGGGATTGAATTATTAGAACAGAAAAAAATAATTAACAAAAAAAAGTTTTCATGCCTAGACTGACGCCACACAGATTTTCAGATCACGAGTAGTAGAAGAGAAGAAACCGGATCTGGGTGTTCAATCAGGCATTCAGATGCAAAGACGCATTATGTCCTCACATTTGTCTTACCCTGCAAAACAACTGTTTCTTAATCTCCCCGTGGTAAAATCTTCATCTGACAGCCCTTCAGCAAATTAGAAAGCATGGTCTTTGAAGGCAATCCTTCTTTTAATAAAGGAGGCTAAGAAGTGTGCCAGAAGGGACACATAAATGTTGCTGTAATTATCCCATGTAAAAAAAAATGTTGTCATCTATAACTGCATTGTTATATGAACAAATGAAAATGCCAACTAGATTTTCAGCATATTTGAAGACTAAGTTGTTGATGGCATTTCTCTCATAGTAAGTATAAAACTTACTATCTGCATCAGCAGTCTAATGTTCCAAAATCTAAGCCTAAAACAATATTTAAAATTGCATAATCTTGGAAATATCTCCCTAATTTCATAAAATTAGTTTTATAAATGCCAGAATCCAAACACTGTTAGGTTTTCTGCTGGAGACTGGAAAGCTCCAGCAGAAACACAAGGTTGGGAATATTCACTGTGTTACTCAGCAGAGTGGGAAATAAGAAAGTGATTAAGAGGGATCAAAAATGGGAAGGTTTGCACTCAACTCTGCAGCTTTTAACCACTGTGACACTGCATACTCCTGAGACCTTATTCCTTGAAGTCTCACTCAGTTTATTAGGTACAGCAGTAACAAGTCCTGAAACAATTTTTTTTTTTTTTTTTTTTTATGAGGACAGGTGTTCTAGATGATTTTTGTTACTAGAAATTACTGGCTGTCTTTTAGCCTGACAAACCTCTGCTTACTGAGAATAAAGATTTTCATGCTCTGAATTGCCCTCTGGATGAAGTTGTTTCTCTCCATCAGCTGTGCTGGCCAGGGAGATAAGGTTTGAAAATTTGAAGTAGTCTTTGAATTGAGCTCATAAGAAGCTTCACTTTCTAATTACTTTTCCCTGGTTTCCTTTAGCAGAGGCTGTCTTCTGGGACACATTCTTGTTTCTACTTCAGCCTTATGACATAAGCAAATAGGATCTGCACTGCTAGAAGTACCTCATGCTGCTGTTTACTCATGATATCTATGCAATTGACTGTCTCTAGGCAGTATTAGCTAAGAGGAAGTGTGACTAGAGATGAGACAATAATATTTTATGGGTGATCCAGGAAATTCTGCTCTTAATTCTCAAATTAATTAGCTTTGAGTGACTTACTCTACTTCCATGTTTTGTACATGAATATTCCAAAACCCAGGACAGAAGATCGAAAATAACTAGCAAAATATGGAGGAAATTCACTATTATATTTTAATTAAGGCTATTCACTCCAGAATCCAAGTCTACAAGGTTTATTTAATTATGAACATAAAGGTATGGCATGATCAGTGGAGCCAAACAGCATATTTCAAACCAACTAGTCTTTGGGGCAAAGTTCATCTCACTGTTCTATAACCACTGAAAATGCAATGTGTAAGTCAGATCTAAAGAGCTCTCTTTAGCTGCACTAGTCAGTGCGGAGGAGCAACAGCTCTAGAGGGAAACTCCTCCCCACTGCTGTAGATATCTGTATGAGAAGATTTGGAGCTTTCTACACAGAGGCTGCAGTGACTAGCTCACATTCTGAAGTTTTAGAAACCTAAGTGAAGGTGTGACCAGTTGATAAGTTCCAGCAGTGCACACCCATGAAAGTTGTAATCTGCTAATGATGAAAGCCAGCAAGCCACAGCTCCAACAGGGGATTTGATCTCATCCACAGATAATGGAAAGCACAGCACAAGAGGCTGAGAAGATTATGATAAAATTATAAAATAAGGCACTCAAGATACTCACCAGTGGGGTAGCATTACAAATTGTTTAAATAATACCCTTTATTGACATGAACCTCAGGCAGGGTGAAGGTACTCATTCTACAAAGGTGCATTCCTATCTTAAAGTGTAGAAACACAGGTAGGGTGTAGCTGATGAAGATAAGACTGCAAAACTGTTCATTATCACTCAAAATCTCAATTTTCACTTCTTGTTTCAGATCAAAGTCTTGGTAGGAACTATCAACTCTTGTTGGATTGTAAGTGGAATGGACTGAGGCAATGTGAAGGCAAAATGCTTTTTAAAATGTTTCTTTGGGAACATTTACTATTTAAACGATCAGGAACTCAACATTTACTTGATTAGGTGATCTTTTCTAGGAATGCTTGAGCTGTAAACAATGCAGTATGGCAATGCTCCCATAAGCCATTCACAGTGATATCCTTGGCCACACATTAATTGTTTCAGCAGGAATCTTCAGCAGAATTTCATCTTCCTTTCCACTTAAATTTTCATGATTTGTGCCATAACTACCCATTCATATATGGAAATTTCTAACAGATCATTTATTCTGTCAAAATAAATCTTATGAAAATGCTGCCAAAAAGAAAATTTTTTGTGAAGAATAGAATAGAATAGAATAGAATAGAATAGAATAGAATAGAATAGAATAGAATAGAATAGAATAGAATAGAATAGGAGTTAGAGAACAAGTCTTATAAGAAGGGATTGAGGGAGCTGGACCTGGTCAACCTGAAGAAAGGAAGGTTCAGGAGTGACCATATTGCTCTCTACAAATAGCTGAAAGAAGGTTGAAATGAGGTTTTATCTCCCAGGTAATAAGTGACAGGGTGAGAAGGAATGGCCTTAAGTTGTGCCAAGGGAGATTTAGATTGGATATCAGGAAAAATTTCTTTACTGAAATGGTGGTCAGGCACTGGAAAAGGCTTCCCAGGAAAGTCATGGAGCCACCATGCTTAGAAGTGTACAAAAAACAGGTGGATGTGGCATTTGGGAACACAGTTTAGTGGAGAACATGGTAGTACTGGATTAAGGGTCAAAATTAATGATTTTAGAGGTATTTCCCAGCCTTAATGATTCTGTGATTCTATTAATTTTTCTGATTTTATTTATAAGTACTTTGTCTTCCTCCTTCCATTAAAAAAAAAAAAAAAAAAAAAAAAAAAAAAAGAAGAAAAAAGGTTAATATTTTTTATGTGCAGAGCAGAAACCTTTGCAGAGGCACAAATCTAAAAACAAAGTAGCAAATGGGCCCTGACTTGGCCTCATTGTGGCACCAGTGTGGTGGGATGGGGGACATGCAGATCTGGACCCCTCATATTTGAAGTGGATGTCCTAAGGGCCTGTGTTTTCAAGAATGTAGACCAGGTTACAACCTGCTCTTTTATGCTTTTCCAGTCACCCTTTCCCCATTTTCACTGGTGCTGGGGATGCTTCAAACAAAACACAGATTTGTTATCTTCAATTTAGGTGAAAAGTGCTCACCTTTTATGTATTTCATATGCCCTCTCTAAGCAATATAGTTCCTGTGATTCTTCCCCACACTGCAAAGGATTTTTCTAGACTGGATTCAGCACCTGGAAATAATACACATGCACAGCTGACAGTATTGCTGGTTGGGGCTTGTTTTGCACTTGATATGAGCAGACAACAGGCAGAAAGCTGAAAAAGCTCACAACTGCTCCCTGCTACTTCACTGAATAAAAATAACCAATCAATTCTGAAAAATAAAGTCGAGGGGTTTTTTCTTACATTATTTCATGTAATGCAGTTGTTTTCCTTTTATCAGAAAGAGTGAAACCAGGTATAAGCATTCAGGATCTAACCCCACAGCCTTTGTGTCTGGTACCTTCAGGTGTGACAGTGATCAGTAACAGATGTTTCATGTGACAGGCCAATAGCAAAGTTCACAAAATGGACATTTTATTACTCAGAGGGAAAATGCTTTCTCAATTCCGACTGACTGGTATATGTTAATGCCTGAGGCATAAAGATAATATCCTTCTTTAGGTTTTTGGTTTGGTTTTCAATATGCTGGAGCTTGTTTCCTTATCAAAGATACACACAGTGTCTCAATCTATGCATCATTCTCTTTGCCTGTGTAAGCTTTTTCATTAATTTGAAAGCTCAAAAACTTACTTATAAAAGTGTATGGAAATAACTTACATACCAGAATCTTATTCTAAAGGCAGGATTTATGCAACTGGCACAACCTTTTGTGTCTGGAAGCTGGGAGCCATAAAACATGGCAATCTGCTGCAGAGATATACTGAGTATAATACCTAGTAGGTATTATAGACTTGTTGTTCATAGGACACTTCTCTCTGAATATACAGATCAAGCCTTTTTTCTTCTATTTTCCTCCCTTTCTGGATAGTATGCACCCAAGGAGATGCCTGGTGAAATCCCTTGGTCTGTATGGAGGGTCAGGTTTGCAGCCACTCCTGTTTGGCCAGAAGTTTTGAAAGGAGTGGTAATCCTTTCCTATACATACACCATGGCCATTGTAACCCTCTTTGGACAATTATATTTTCATCTAATTTCTCCAGTACTAAGCCTTTCCAATCAGTCAGAATTATGTGGAATCACCAAGTTCAAGCCTCATACAAAACTCAGTGTTAATTTTTGCCTACTTTCAGCCTGCTGAGCTATCCTGGGTTCCCATCTCTGACAGACTTACTGACACAGAGAATCTCCACACTGCCCAGTCCTCTCTCTTGGCAGCAAACCAATTTGGATCCATAGTAATATCACATTGAACAATCCAGTTAAATCTGTCCATGGGGTGTTGGGAATGGATGTGGGGGTTTAGATAAGTTCTTACCTTTTGCTCAGGCCTCTGGCAGCAGGCAGTACCTACATTTAGAGCATCCCAAAACCCATTCTCATTCACAAGTTCTTTATTAATGCTTTATTTGGTCTACTATAGACTGAGTTATTTATTCAATAAGCATAAAACTAGCAGACATAAGACTTAAACTAATGCTATACAGGAATAAGGACAAAAAGAGACTACTAGTAGTCTACTACACTTCTTCCATTAAAAACTCAAGACCTTCATTGCACGCAATGAAAATTCCATTCTAATTCTACAAATATTTCCTGTCATCATTGCAAGACGGTTTTTTACATAGTTTTCATTGAAGCAACAGAGCAGAAATATAATTTTAAATTTCATAGCCATTCATCTCCATTATTTTGTTAATATGCTGTGCCGTTGTCACATCTCCAATCAACCGAAAAATATACTGAATAGTTATAAGAGGATCAGCACCTTCCAAAATAATTGTTTGATCAGGTATGAAGTGTCTCTTTCATACAGAGTCTTTACATTAATAGCTGGGTTTAATTAGGCTGGTTAAAAGTCAGAAAAAATTCATTCTCAGCATAATAAACTGCTAATTACTAATTGCAAGGTAAAGGTTATGGATAAAGAGGACTTTGGTATTAAGGCACATAGCAGAACAACTTCCATTCCCCTCACATTTCCTGCATTTCTTACAAAAAATTGCAAAACTCTTTTCAAGGGTTATTGGTCTCTCTTTCCCTACACTACTCTGAGATAAAGAAGCAGCTTTAATGCCAACAGTGCCATTTGCATTTTTATAGAGGGTGTAGAGGTATTTCAAGGAACATTGCCAAGAAACTGAAGATAGACTCTTAGAATTTCTATTTTTCTGATTTTTTTCATTCAGAAACCAAGTAACAGACACTTCAAAATCTCCTGTAGGAATCATATTTGCAAGCATTATTTGGGAAGCTGTTTTAATTTCAAAATACTGAGATTTGGGACTAGAGAATGTCAAAGTAATAATAATTACAGTAGTGAGTGACATGTCCATAACCCATGTTTGTTTGTGTGCCAGCAAGGCACTGACATGGCCTTCTTCCCCCTGTGGGATAATTCAGGCTGGAAGGGGCCTCAGGAGGTGTCTAGTGTAGTTTGATCCCAAGCATTTACTACACTTAACTGAGACAATGGGTTACAGGTCAATGTCTCAGTTCACCATCTGAAATTCATTCTGATTCAACAACTTGATTCTCAGTTTGCCATCTGAAATTGTCAGAGAGACAAAGATGGAAAATCCTTCAGTTCCTGATATTGCCATAATTTAAATATGTCTTCTCCAGAAGTTAATTCCACTGCTTTGCCTTTATCAAATGCACTATTCTGAGATAAAAAAGAAAGAAAAAAAAAAGAAAAAAAAAAAAAGCAAGCAGAGAAAGAAGTTGAGTAAAAGAAATAGCAACTAGTTGTGTTCTCACTGAGCCACAACATCAAGGAAAATCAGGATATAAACTCCATTAGCAGATTGCAGGCTTTATGGGTTTATCTGCAAAACACAGTGTTAAAAATATACTCTATTACAAAATGTGGTTTTGCTGCTGAAAGCAATAACTAGCAATGTCTGTGATGAAACATGTCTAAAATCAATGGGCACTGATATGCTATTGCTTTCCAGATATTTCTATTGACCATGGCATCCTAGCACTATTTTCCCTAAGATAATGCATTCTTGCTGGCAGTGCAGCATGTCAGGAAGACAGCCTTGCCACCCACTTATTTTCATTTCTCTTGTTCTTCAGTCTTAGTGTTGAAAACCATACTTCATGGGAATGACAGAAGCTTTACAAATATGATAAACAGGTAGACAAGTGCCATCATTAAGAAGCATTTAGAGTTTTGTGCAGAATCCACTGGGCAAATAGGCAAATGTTTGATAGCTAATTAGAGGTTTATACAGGATATCAACATCAAAGAAGGCAGAAAACAATCTGTTAGGTTTAAATTCCAACAGCTACCTAGTCACTTTGCATACTTCAAACTAAAACAAATAGCATGTCTGTAAAACCTTACTGCAAAGGGTTGTAACTCAGATCATCCACCAAAACTTCATTTAATGGTAAAACAAAATTTAAATACTATGTGCTTGGAGTATTCTTCAGTAATCCATGTGTCTTTACCACTGAGATGCCAGATGATGAGGACAAGCTCCTTTACAGCAGGAGTTCCACTCTGTCTTCAGGTGTTTGTGCAATGATATACAAGACTTCCTCATTACATCTCTGTCATAGCTGCTGCACAGGACTTGTTTCCTAAGAACCAGAGCCACTTTCAGCCATTGGAGGAAACCTGGCAACACAAAGAGCTGCTAATGTCTTGTCCCATCAGAGGCCACAAAGGTTCATCAGGCATCTCTCAGCTTCCAGCAAAATGGAAGCTGCTGTCAACTTTCCTTAGCTGATACTAGGCCAATGTATTTAAGCTAAACCTTCTGCTTGAAAAATACTAGAAATAAATTACTTCAGATATATAGACACACACATGTATATCTATGTGTATAAGCACATGTGAATGTTCACAGGTAAAGGTTGTACAGGTTTGTTATGGACTTATGTGAAAGGCATCTCTCTTTCTCTCTCTAGATAAATATATAATCCAGTGGGAATTTATTTTAATATCTATTTCTTAATATCTCTGTTTAATTTAGTGTTTTTTCTTTAAAGAATTAATTCTATGAAGAGTTATGTTTTAATTCAAAGTTTACTTATATAAAATCCAGCATTAAGGTTAAAATTCAGGTTATGCTTTTCTTACAGAGTATTGAGAACTTGGGGATCTCTTGCAGGGTCATTCACTTTAGACCATGGCACACCTGCCAGGTGCAATCCATATGAAGCTGTGGTGGATAACATTGAGACAGCATGTCCTGAAAACTGCTTCTTCCAGGCAAGCTTCAAGCAGGAAACATGGACTTTCCTTTGAGAAAGCTAACATTTTGAGGGGTTTTAAATAGCTTTAGAATGTATATGATGTTTTTGAAGCACTAAAATAGCTCTTCCCTCACTCTGAGACTCAGACTTTAGGGTTGTGAATTTTAAGCATTTTGTATTCAGAGCCCAGGCAGTGCTTCTCTCTGGGGTTTTAAAGCATGGTCTTGGTGTGAAAACCTTCTGCTGGCCACCACTGCAGTATGCATGTTGTAATTCTGCTCCAGAAGTGAGACACTCCCAAGGATTCTGTTTGAAGAAGCAAATTGCTGCTGTGGGGGCCGGGGCAGACACCTCAACTTTTCAGAAGTGTGCCAGAGGGAAAATGTCACATTTTGATGACATTTTACAACAAGACCATGAAAGAACTTTTTTTCTTTCTTAGCAATGGAAGATGCTGGATCATACAGACTTGCTACACAGGCTCTGTCTCTGCTCTACCTGGTGGCTGATGAATTGCTGACTGTCACTCCTTGTCCCCTCACTGCCCAGGTGCACATCCAGCAATGCCACTCATTGTCAGAGCTCCAAAGGTTGTCTGCTCCTGTGCCTCCGTTGGTTTATGACAGCTGCACAGTCACACCAGCCAGTCTGCTCTCCACACAGCCTTCTTCCTTCTGGCTCTGTCCATCTCCTTCTGTAAATGTTGTACTTCATTAAAATGGGAGACTATAATTTGCTAGGAGTTGTCAAGCACAGGTCACACCACGTACCAAAGAATCACAGGCAAGAAGAATGGGAACAGACATGAGGAGCAGGATAAATAAAAACAGACAAATAGGTGCATGTCAGAAAAATGGCCAAGTATGCCAAACATCCCTGTCTTCAAGAAGTACAATATCACATTCACAAAGGTTATGTTTGCAGACCAGATCCCACTGAGATTAACAATGAATTCCAATTCACCGAAGCAAAAGTTGATTTAATTTTTGAAGACGGCTATTTTGTTTATGCTTCAGCAGAAGTTCAGTTTTTGTTACAGACATTTGCTCTCAAGTATATTTCTTCAGAGAGAAACATTATTTTTTTGAAAGTGCATACAATGTTTAAGAAGTCAAAAGCTCACATACCTCTAATCTGAGAAATTACTGTAAAAGTAATATCATAATATCCCTTCCTCTTATCCTCTTACTTGTTTCTGGTATCAGTACAGTTAATGATTACAATAAAAAGTACTTTAGAAAATTACTATAGCTCGTGATAATGTGTCTTCCTGAAGTATGATGGGCAAAAGCAAAATGCACTTTGCAGCTCAAGGATACATTGTAAATTCTATTTATTTTTTCATACTAATGTTTTCTTTAACCTAGGAACAAATAAATTACCTATTGCTTCTTTGCCAGGAGGTTTTAGCTATAAGAGTAGTTTAAAAAAATCCAAAATAAAAACCAAGCTATCAAAGATACAGAACTAGTTTCTGAAAAAAAAAAAAAAAAGCAAACATATGCATTTTTTCTGCACTATCAGTTGCTTTCTGCATATCTCTTGCTTTCTGTAGAAACAAACATAACTTTTCCAAGGAAAAATACCCAAAAATGTTTATCAATGGATGAAATTGGTTTAGTTCCCTTTTCTATATTAGACTTTATTTTTCGTAACTGGAGGAAAATCAATTCACATCACATCAAGGGCACACTGTTTGATGCATATAATTCCTCCAGCAACATTTTCACATAAAAATGGAGACTTGGATGTTCCTGGATGAGAGTGAAACAATAGTAACCAGAAATTCTATTTAATGTACTGCTCAATGATAATTACAGGCAAATATGCTCTGCTCTCTTATTCCAGATTCTGCAGACAGCTGCTGTCATAAAAGTTATTGACTGTGTAAAGACCATAGTGTGGCCAGGTATAGATTACTTCAGTTCAGAAATGCAGTAACTTGAACTGTTTCAGATGCCATTAACCTTCCCATTCCTATTATAGAAAGGAAGAAAATTTGTAAAAATCAACCCCAAGCTTATGCAGCTACAGGCAATGTAGTTATATAATTTGAAGTGCAACAGAGAGTACATTCCAGTGTTTTGAAAGGCTCAGAGGCCTGAATCAATGCCATAAATCAGAGGAATAAATTCGGGTACAGAAAATAGATTTCTGCTTAAGTTCAAGTAAAAATCAGATCTTTAAAATTAATGCCTCCATTCTCAAAATGACAAACAGAAGATAGCTGGAATTTAATTGTCAGTACAGGTCTGATGTGTGGGCTGCAAACCCTACTTGTCTTTATAACACAATGATATTCTGACGACAGTGGCTACATTTGATTTTTTAACATGACATATATTATTTTTCTGTGACCAGAGAGACTAAAGTCATCTGATGAAATAGCATTATTCATGGTGACTTTATAGAACAAGTATTTCATGGTATGTACCACAGTGCATTCCATGCATTATGGATGGCTTTGCTGTTAATCAAAGGATTCTCTGTTTGCCAGAGAAGTCAGAATTGACATATGATAGAAAATCATGGGAGCCCTTTTATTAGACACAGCTTAGCATGTCAGAAATTGTTTCTGTTCCCAAAGAGACCAGTGAATTGTCAAAAGCAATCATGGATGTTCCAGAGAACCAATCATCCAGGGAAAATTATGTACAGCACTTACTGGCTGCAAAAGAGTTGTATATTTTTGCTGCCCCCAAGATGATTATAACCATGGAAAATCAGTTTCACAAGAGCCATGGTGGGCTGTACTTTAAACAACAACAACAACAACAAAAATCTGCCCTTGTATCTTCCACATATTTTAAGATATCAGTTTCCCTTTTACAGTTTTCCAGTTCCATTTCTAATGTACTCAAAATAAGGAAGGGTTAGGCCAAGAAAAGTTTATCCATCCATTTGTCCTTCAGCATGCCTAGAAGGCTAGAAACATATTTGCAGTATAAAAAAATAACAATAATAATTATCTAACAATATTGACATGCTCAGAAATACTTCCTCATAATGCTCTTCCAGTCTCTGTAAACTGTGGCTCAGAGACCTACTGGGCAGGGAGAGAGTCTTTGCCTTTGGGAGTCACTAATGCAGGTTTGTCCAACTGTTTCTTGACATCATGCAAACTTTTAACTCTGCCATATCTAGTTGTAAAATCCATTGTAAAGAAGTAAAAAATAGTCTTCTTTTTTTTTTTTTTCTCTTTTTTTTGTTGGTGTTTCAAATATACAATTTACTGCTTTCACTGTGTCCTCCTTGCACAGAAGAAGACAGGGAAAATTCATTCCCTGTTAACAATGAAGTCAGCCAGCATATTACTTGTGCTGTGCTCCTCCAGTTCCCAACTGGTGAGCTCTTACATCTGGTCATTCTTCATTTATAACACCATTTCCCTCCTCTGGCTCTTGTCCTTGCCTTCAGTGGATCTTTCCCACTTCTGCTTTACTGGATGGAGACCTAATATCTCTATTAAGTGTTCCAGGTGTAAACACCCTATGGAGTGTGTTTATACTGAGCCATGGGGCTGCTGCTGCTTTGCTGCCTCTCCTTTCATTGTTCTTCCCAACTCTTGGTGCACCTTCTGAAAACTGCTCCTGCTGACCTGGTTGTTGTGAGACTCTTCCAGCAGCCCCAGGCTCTGGGCTGGGGGACAGCTGCTGCCTCAGAGGAGCCAGAAGCTGTGGCTCTGTTGGTACTTGGGAAAGGATCTAGGGAGCTGCATCATGAAAAACTCAGTATTTAGAACTTGGTTGAGGACTCATGTTCAGTGGTGGGACCAACCTTGCCATCATATGGTTTTCCCTGGAGGAATGCATGAAATGTATTTTTGGACAGATTTTGGCCATGTCAGTAAATTTTCCCCACCTTTACTAGCACACTTAGACTGACAGCAGTTTAAACTCCATGGCAATGCTGTCCCAGGCTTGCTGTTGGAGTTTTAAATTTAAATGTTTTGCATTGGAGGCATGTTTTGAGTTCCATATCCTAGTTATAGTAGTTGAAGTGCTGTTGAGCACAGTGTGATGCTTATTATTTTAATAATATTAAACCCCATCAGAGAACTAAATTTTGTTCAGTTATTGTGGAATTTTTATCCCTTAGGTTTGATTTCCACACCCTCTTTAGAGAAGTGAAAAATTTTTATGAAGCAGCCTATGCAGAGAGCACTGGCAGCTAGCAGCATGCTGCTGCTCCCTTTCAAAGCAAGAGCTATGAGGCAATCTGGACTTTTTTTCCATTTCAGTTGAGGAAACACATTTATAGAGCTTATAATCTGCTTGCAGGACTCCTGGACATGCAGAGGTAGCTGCTTTGCAATGGGAGGATCTAATCAAATTCAAAAAAAGAAAGCATTTAAAGTTCTGAGGGACAGACATGCAGGACCAATTGAGAGCTGAAATTAAGAAATAAGGTGAACAAATGAAACATACTGGAGCCATGTTGTTTCATTTAATCATGGCATTATAGTTTATAATACATTTCAACATCATCATTGCTATTTAACAGATTATCATTGGTGTGTTCTGTAAGAAAAAAAATAAAAAGGAATAGCAGGTTTTGGTCCATTTTGGTGTTGCCATTGAGGTTAAGAGTGATATGAAATAATGGTTTTGGCAGAAAGAGACTGAATTTTGCTTTATTACCTTGATAAAATTGGAGATGTGGAGAGCATACCAACTTGAAAAAACTGACTTAAGGGATTCAATGAGGCATCCACAGAAGTAATAATTTTTGCTATTGACTGTTAGGGAAAGTGTTAAACAAACAAAAAAAAAAAAAAAAAAAAAAAAAAGAAAATGGCAAAGAGAGGAATGAGGTTTGCTGTTGTATATAGTTTCAAAGATACTTGAATTTTTTGAATGCCAGATGTTAGGCTCCTTGCTTGGCTCAGATGCTTTGCTTCAGAGTTCTGATGAAGACATCTAAACAGAGGCATGGCAGTTCTAGAAAGGTATGCAAATCCACCCATGAATATGCAGAAAAGAGACAGCATTTTTCAGGGTTTCATACTCCTATCTCTTTCTTTCTTCTTCATATGCCTTTGGCTTTAATTTTTATGAATTTGACCATGGGCAGGAAGGTACTGAAAGTCCACCCTTGGGACAGCAGTCAGACCCAGAATTAGCTACAGAAAATGGGACTGACACCATCAGTAACTTGGCACCATTCACTCTCTGCTTCAGAGTCACTCACCTGTTAGATGAAACCAGGGAAGAACAAGCAAGAGTTTGACTTAGCATGTAAGTGTGATATAAATTAAGTACTAATTTGAAAAAAAAAATAGCAAAAGTATTTTCATTGCAAATCAAAAGATGCACTGATCAGTGTTCTGGTTTCAATTTCTACAGTAGCATTAGGGAAAAATTCAGGTGGAATGAAACCTGATAGCTTTCTTGACAGCTGTAACTATCTATCTTGACAGTGAATAAAATTACTGTTCATTTAAATCTGATTTTTGGTTGAAATGTATATGAATATGAGCAACCTGGCATGGCAGGAAAACATAACAGTAAATGATCAGGGAGAGTTTGATGCACTTTCAACAGAAAGTGAAAATTACTATTTTACTTTGCTGTCACCTTAAAATGCCTCTCCTGTGACAAACCTTTCTCTCTTTCAAAAAGGCTTAATAATTATCCATCCAAGGTGGCAGAAGATTTTCCAACAGTTTTAAAAACTAGAGAGCCTTAATTTCTCCATGGCTGTCATTATGAAAATGGGGCGCTTATGAAACTGGGGCACCTGGTGACCTTACTGAAGATATATGCTGAAAATAATAATGTTAAAAGCAGATAGACAATCTAAAGGAATCACATTTTTTATAAAGCTAAAACCATTCCTGTGTAAGTAGGAAGTTCCTGGCATTTTCACAGAGCCCAGTTTCCCAGGGTCTCGGGTTAATGTCTCCTATCTCGGTTCAATTCCCACAGAGGACCTGCTCTACCCAGGGCATGGACCAGGCTGTGGGGCTAAAACCCACCTAAGCCATGCCAGGATGTCTCTGGAAATAGGCATGCAGGGAGAATAAAATACAGCTACTTCTGAGAAACAGATGCAAAATAGCCTTTTGTCCAATGTGTCAAAGAGATAGAGTGAAGGCAAAGGGATCTGAGGGAATCCACACAAGTAAAGTATATGCACACCTAGTTTATTAGGAATCTGAACTGTTATGGGAGTCCTGGATAAATATACAGTTTGAACTCTGGCTGCAGTGCTGTGCTGTTCATCAGCCAGGCAGGGAATATCACTATTTATTGAGCTGCCTGAGTGGAGAGGGCCACTTTGGGGATAAAATCTTTTTCACCTTAGAAATATGATAGAAAGGAATGTGGAAAATTTTTCAGTAGCAGAGCAAAGAATCTAAATCACACCTGGTAGCTTTGAGGAAGGGGAGATCAATATATTATCTATATACCTGTTCACTCCTTTGTACATTTCTCTTGAGGTATAAAGAGCTTACTACATTTTCAACATTATAGACATTGTCAATGCTGTGTTACACCTGCAGATGCCCCTGGTAAAGCTACATTGTAAATGGCACTGACACCAATCACCTTCCCAGAAAATAATGTTTTTAATTATTAAAGCAGTTTGGGGTTCCCAGGTTATGCCAGAGGACTGAAGAGACTGGCTAAGGTTGGATTTGAGGGCTGTTGTGGCCTCATTTCAGGTTTCCCCCAGGATGGTTTTGTAGTGACTCCAGGGCAGGACAAACCTGTGGAGATGCGCATGGGAGAGAAGGAGCAGAGCAAGCCTGCCTCTCTGGATGTGCAAGGCAGCTGTAGAGCTCAATACCCATTTTCTTACACTTTTAGGACATGCCTGCATAGTAGTGTGAAAGCTGAGCATGGCTGCTGGTGGTCTTGAGTAAAATTCAAGCTCCTTTCTACTATGCATCATAGAGTTTTCACACATGCACTTGAAGTGTCAATTTAGTTTCCACAATTCCAAGTGCTCCTATGATTTTTTTTACTGGCACTGTATCACTTAATAGTCTGTCTTTATTTATGAATACAATGCATTTTCTGTAAGAACTTAATTGTGATCCCCAAATTATTCCTGAGATAGCAATTCCTATCTTATGAGGCATTTAAAAAAAAAAAATTAATCTTTACTCTCTACTGTATTTGAAGAACTTTTTATTTCAGCATTTATATCTTATAAGAGGTAAGAACAAAAGGTGAATGAGAGGGGGGGAAAAAAGCAATTACTGCTTTCTTGTGCAAGTCACAGTTTGAAGATCATACCAGGGAACTGCAGTGCTCTTGATGTATGAGCTCCAGTCCTGCCTTTGAACATTTGGCAGCAACGATGAAACTGGAATCTAGTGTACACAATGTTAAGAAAAATTGCCTTTTCAGAGCCAAGTTCAGAAATATGACAGTCCTTACAGCCTGATTATGGAGGAGTTTTATTGTTTGTTTAATTTTAGGGACAAAGTATGGAACAAACCAGAGTGGCTTAAACCTGTATGTTTTCAATATCAGTGTAGCATGACATTTTTATATAAACCACAGTGGCTGTGGTGGGACATTGCAACAGAGGATCAGCCCTGCACCCTGTGAAAACAAAGCTCTGTTTCACAACTACTTATTGGCTTTTATTCAGTATGTAGTGCTAAGAACATGCAGCAAGAGTAGTTGTTCTCTGATATTTACGAAAAAAAAAAAAAAATTCTGGAGTGCTGTAACTTGTTAACTTCGATTTTGAGACTGTCTGTAAGCATTAATAAGGTCCATTTTCTGTCACTGTTTATCAGTGTTTGCTGGCAGAGCTTAGCACTTGGATTTAGGAGCAGTGAATACTAATTCAAGAGCTACTTAGAGTTGTTTGCACCTTGACTTTGACAGTGTCCATTTTAGAGGGCACAGTCTTTTTCTCCCTCCCTCTTTTTGCAATAGGCTACCACATTTGCAAGATCCATATTAATTTAGATCTCCAAAGAAGAATCAATTTTGCATGTTTTGACATGAGAAAATTTATCTCATTGCCTTCTGTCTGACCCCACTTTTATTTTAGTTCTTATTTAAATTCACACAGAGTCTTTATCACAAAGGTTATCCTAACATTCATCTTTTGTATTTGTCACTAGAACAACTTGTTCTTGTCTATTGTATGAATATAGCACTCAGATCTCCTTGAAGATTTCCTTCTATGACACAGTCCTTAACAGGAGATAATAGTGATTTCAATAGTGTTCCTTTTAAAAAAAATAATTACACCCCTCCCCAAAAAGGGAGGGGAAAAAGAAAAATAGAACAAATCCTTATCATTCAACAGAGATGAAGTCACAGCCAGGAATAGTTTAAGAAAGAGACTGAACAAGCCTTGCTAAATCTGCAGAGGGTAATGATGAATAAAACTCATGGAGTCCTGGTGTATTTTCCAAATATGATGGCCAGTGCAATGTAGAGAATAGCACCATAAAGGCTGTAGGCTGTCCCATGTTAACTGCAGCTAATAAAAACAAATCCTCAAAGGACCATTGAGGTTATGGATGAGAAGGAATTTAACTTCACTTAATGACATTCAATTAAATAACTCAAAAAGTATATATGAGATTTTTTTTAAAACCTTAGAATCAATGTAAAAGAAAAAAATACTACCTATTACATATGGCTGGAACTGGTCAAGGAGGATAGAAGGCATTTTTGAAGGCACTTAAAAATACTGAAGTATTTTTTCTATTCAATGGATATATATATAATAGTTAAGTGATGAATGAAAAGGTAGAAGCTGAGATGGCCATTTCCACACTCCAACATTTACTGCTAAGGTGCTCAGACAATTCACCTAATTCTGTGCCAAATCACCTTATAGCCTGGAAAAGACATGTCCTGAGGGATAGGGGAGCCTGCCCTGAGGAGGTAAGGATTTTTCTCCATTGACTGTAGAGGGAGCCTAGAAACTAACTTTGACTTTGTGACTGACAGGCATAGAAAGGTGCAACCCTCTGGCTGTGTTTGCAGCCATGCACCACTGCAAACAGTCAGAGCTGGATGCATGTGCTCAAATAGAAGAGACCACCTATGACTTTGGGCACTTTTGATTCCTTCCTGTGTCTTTAGTAGTCTTACTCAGCAAACATCCATCATTGCATTTATTTTTACTGCCATTGCATGACCATTACCTTCCAGGCAGCTGCTAAACTATTCTGCTTTGCTAGGATTTTCTTAACAAGAAAAAATAAAAAGATACATGAAGCTCTTCTAGGCCTGGTCTTAAGAGTAGGTAAAGAGGTTTTGAATATAAACATAAGATTTCTTATCACTTTTCACTGTTGAAAGCAAACAAAAAAGGAAAATAAAGAAAATAAATACTTTTTGGTTTTAATATGGTTTTAATGTGGTTTTAACCTACCTTTCCTCTATTATTGTGTAATTTGAATCATTATTTTTGTTAAAAAAAATATCCCTGTGTCCTGTCTGCAAAATATCATACAGATACAAAAATGTAATAGCAGGTATTAGTCTTGCAGCCATGTTCATCAAAACACACAGAAAACGAGATTTACCCTTCATGCTGTGCACTTGATAGCTGCTGTTAAAAAAAGGCATTCATCTGTATCAGAAAATTTTAGCAGACTACACAGTTTGATGTATTTTACAGCTTAAAATTGATCCTTCACCTTCTGACATTTCACTATTTGGATCCAACATGGCACAAGAATGGCACCAGGTGACAGTGATTCATATCTTCCTTATTCTGCAAGCCTCCTCAAGGCCTTTATTTTGAGCCACTCTTTCAGAAGGTGAAAGATGGTCACTCAAGTGCCTATGCAGAATGAGACTTCTGTTGATGAAGGATGGGGTGGAACTGATTTATTCCCATTGTTTCAGAATTTCTTCCACTCCAGAATGAAAAACAAAAAAAAAAAAAAAAAAAAAAAAAAAAAAGGTTTCTGGAATCTCCCTGTAAATTCTACAATTATTTGTGAGCTGGTAAACAACATGTCATTTGAGAAGTGAAAACAAAATATTTCAGTTTCTCACCAGTCCAGGGAGAAAGATCACCTCTAGGTTTTTTCAGGGTGTGTCTCTGTTGCTCAACCCTGACTTCTCTCCTAAATGAGACTCCACTGCAGGCTCCTCTAGGTCTCAGAGCAGCAACTTCATCAGCTGCAGCACAGCCTGATGTCTTGTGCAACCAGGACACTTGTCTAGTCTTCAACAACTTCTAAAAATAAAGCATTACTGATCAAGAGTCTTTTCAGCTCCAAATGCAGAAAACAAAATATGTTTTACACACATCCAAGCTGGCAGATGCCAGTTTTCACTCCCTGCACCAGCTATCACCCTCCTAGTAAAGCATCCAGAGACCTCAGTCTTGGGTTTGGAGCTCAAGTCACAGTGTTTGCCTGCACTCTGTTCCCCTTGTCTGGCAGCCTTTTACCAGAGTTTACTTTTTATCAAAGTACATCAGATTTTTATAATTTAGTCTTACAAAAATTAAAACAAAACTGCAAAGCTGAAACCAATGGCTGCAGCAGAAGCAAAGCCCCACTAAAGAACCAAATAAACCATAGTCTCTGAAAATTTCAAAATAGACCTTCCCTTAATACCTTGTGCTGGAAGATGGGAAGGGCAACATTCTACTCTGAAACCTTTACAGGGAGAACTGTGGGATCTTTCATGGCCTATTCCTGTGGCACACCTGGATGCATAATGGGTGAGGGGGAAGCAGGGAAGGACCATGTGCTTCCACAGCATTGGGAAGGGATTCTGGGTCACAGATCCTCTAAAAACTGCTGGGCACTTGCCCACTGACCATTCAACAAATGCAGGAATATTGAATTAGAAATAGAACTTTATTTTTTTATATTATGAGAGAGGAAAATCTGATATTTTTTCACTCTGAACATCTAGACTTGGCCTTTTCCAGGAAATTGCCTGAAAAAAATTTGATTGAAGAAACTTTAATATGAGCAGGCATTCAGTTACATCCATCCACTACTCCCCAGTGACACTGTCAAGCAGTTCAGAGGATCATGCCCATAGAATCCCATCAAGAACCTGCCTTAATCTTGTCTTTCTCCATCCTAATCTCAACCCTAGAAAAAGTCACTTATCCATCCCAACCTCCATAATTCCAGGTAAGAGGAATCTACTTGGTTTCAGCCACAGTTACAGCAACTCTTTGAAGGGTACTTCACCTGGGATTTTGCCTCTGATGCAATATTTTACCCCAAGAGTTTGCACATTTTGGTTCCCAGTGCATTCAGGCAGGATAATATAGTACAAACCAAGGTAAAGGAAGTCAGACAACATTTGTTATACAGAGGCACATACTGGAAAGAGAAAAACAGTGATTCAGAGATAAGCAAATCCATGCAGTGCCTAGAAATCAGTCATGCCGTGATTAAATCATAGTTCTAATATTATGTATATTGATTTTCAAAGAAATTCAGATAGGTACCTTAGTCCTTTTGCATGCACAGTTGAAGACCTTGAAAGAATTCTGTTTCTCAGCCCTCACCACTCTTAATTGCTGCCTTTTCAGGGTATTACACAAAGTCACCAGTCACCTTTCAAAGGTTTGACAGGTGTGTCTTATCACGTCAGTTAAATCAATTCAAGTAAACTCTTGGTTAGGAAACCTTCAAGCAAGTCCAGTAGCAGGACCAGCAGTTAATTCTTCCCTGCCTCTCTGGCCTCACGCTCACCTCTAACAATAAGCCCAGTAATAAACCAATTAAGCATAAAATATTGATAAAGGCAAAAACAAGAACAGAGGAAGAAGTGAAAACCATCAGAAAATTGTGCTGGCATTTTGTTCTTTACAGCTGATTTTCATCTAGGAGATTGCTCAGTCACCCTTACAGCACAGGCACTGCAGCATTGCATAATGCAAAGCTGGCTCTAGGGTGACTTTTAGAGCTCTCTGTCTGTGCTCTGCTCCACTCTTTCTATGCATCACAGGAAACAGGACTGTGTTTGCTTTGTGGGGAATGCTGTTCAGCTGTTTAAAGGAGAAGTAACAACCTCACCCTTTACTGCTTCCCCTCTGTAAGTAAAGAATATCCTTGACTCTCTGCTGCAGTTTGTACCATGGCTCAGCTAAGGCTGCCTTTTCAGAGTCAGGGAGGGAATGCAGAGGGTGTTTTCCAGCAGACTTGAGCATCTCCTGCCCAAGTGGATAGTACATTGGAAAGGCCTGGAGAAGAATAACCAGGACAGTGTGGTCCTGACAATGCTGTGCAGCTAGTGCCCACTTGCAGCAGCTTTTGTGACATACATGTCTGCAGTCTAGGACATCCACTGCCAAGTGCAAGAGTTCATGAAAAAGCACCAGGTATGTGCAGCACAGCAGCTGGTTAAGGGTGGATAAGCCATTTGGATCTCAGAGCTTAACTGACTAGAAAAGTTATCTACACTGTAGATATAAAGTTATGTCAAACAGTACTGACCTCTGCACTGGCATCTTTTAAACCATCTATTAAGATGCTCTGAATTTTGGCCAGAACTTGTTTTGAAGCCAGCCTGAGGGCCTGGGATTGGAGGCTTGCATCCAGAAGCCAGGAGCTTGAAAAAAGAATTTGTTATTTTTAAGCATCATGATCATTATAGCTTTTCCCTTTGAGACATCTGTGAGAGAGATAATTTATACTGGATAACTTTCTAGTTGTTTTTGGAAATGGAGGCATCATATGTCAAAGCTGGTTTTCTGGTAAGTTTCTGCTTTGGCTGACTTTTTCGAAGTTTCTGCTTCCCATTTGCTGTTTCTTTTTGGGTTTTTTTTTTTTGTTTGTTTGTTTGTTTGGTTTTTTTTTTTGTGTGTGATGAACTGAAATTTAGTTACACTTCATTCAGGAACTGAGCCCTATATTGGTTATTTATTGAAGATCAGTCTTAGCCACAAATATTTATTTTCTTAGATATAAAATAAAAGCAAGAGAACTGTACAGATATATCTGTTTCAGGGATGCAATCTGTCTTCCAATATGAAAAATACTGCATGACCATTCTCCACTCCCCCAGATTATTCTGCAATTTTTACTTTAGGTTGTGAACAGCTGCACTGTTATTGCCTCCCTTTCCCCATTTTTACTACTACTATGATACAGGAGGTTTTACTTAACAGAGAATTAAGTTCCTCAGAAGTACTAATGACACCAGTAGTCCTTGAACATGAGCTTAAGTACCTAGCTGATTGTTTAAAAATTGGCAAAATAGGTACCACAAACCAAATTTTCTCCATTTCTTAGTTTTACAAAGCAATCTGGTCTCCTCTTCATTCTGTCAAACAAAATGTGGTGTAATACCAGAGATGGAATCTGCCTGCAAGCAAAAATAGCAATGAAAGTTACTGGCTTCTCCAGAGCATCAAGGGAAAGGTTCAGTCCAAAGCATCTGGGCTTAGCATTGCAAAAATTAAAAAGAACAACGAGATAATAAATGTAAGTTTAGATTGTGCTTTAGAATATTGTATCAGTACCTGTGGTATGATGTGATGCTACAGCATCTTTCTTAACTTAATTCAGCAGAAATCCTCATATGGTATTTCACATTTTTATCAAAAGGTTAGAACAACATTTTAGCTCCCATTTTCCAATGTGAGCTGGAAAAAAAATGAGTAGGCACAATATTCTGGCAAATCCCAGAGAGTTTTTCTTTCTTTTTTTTCCAATTTGTCAATGTTATCAGATACATGCTTCTCATCTCTGTAAGGGTGAAATAAGTGAAGTGGAGCATAAGAAATAAAGATCCAGGGACTAAACATGTGGTACTAATGGATTGCAGATAGCCAGATCAGGTATGGTTTGAAGGATAGAGCAAGGAGGCCTTTTCAGTCTTGTCACAGTGTTGATGTTTGTCTCTTAAATTCTGGGGCAACCTCTTTCTCTCTGTGCCGGGAAAGTAGGTTCCATTTTCAATATCAAGTATTAAAGACCTACCTTTTCATTATCCTCTATCCATAAAGATAAAATAGTCTTTAAATTTTTCAGGGCACAATGACTATAATTCCCTGATTCCAGCAGATGAGTTAGACCTTACTGAAACCTGGGAATTTTTGCTTTAGACAGCTAAGGTGCTGAATTTTCTTTCTCTGCTCAGAATCTTTTGACATTACTAATCCCCAGCTGCAACAGTAAATACACTGAGCTTTAAAGATGACTAAATTAGATACAAATCCACAGGGGATTTCCTATTACCTTCATAAATGTAAGTATCTCCTGCTGATTAAATGCCCTGTAAACATTCTTAGACAGTTACTCATGCAGGTTGATTGTACAGTAGGACTGAAGAAAAACACCTACTTAGCTGAATAGGAAATTGTGGAAACATTTTTTAAGGCAGTAAGGGGCTAGAAGAAAAGGCCAGAAGGAAAGGATAGAAGAACTATCACAATTTTAGCATGAAGAAAAGAACAGCTGGGTACTTTGGAGGGGCTGTGCCTCTGTCCTGTTCATGCTTCCATCATCCAACAGTATTGTGGCTTAAATTATCTCTATCTGCACTCCAACCAGGTATTTGTACCTAGATAGTGGAGTAAAATGCACTATCATTCCATTTCTGCACCAGCTAATGAATGGGAGAAATGTAGTAAATTATTCCATTTAAAGTACATAGAAATAGATTGATTTCAATGGATATGTGTAAAAAATGAACATGTATTTTTATGAAAATACTGTAGTGAATGTGGCAGGGCCAAGTCCTTTATTAAACAGCTCTTTATTAGTGGGGGGGGTCACAGCGAGTAGGCCCTACACCTTCTGTTGCTGCTGCTGCCGCCAGGAGAAGATCCTGCCGATCCCAACAAATGTAGGGATGGGAGTCTCAACCTCACGGATACGTCCAAGATCTCAATAGCAGCTCATTGGTCTGGGGGTGTCATTCTTCTTAACTGCCCTTTTTAGGTTGCGGTGATTAAACAGTTACAAAGAACATATTGCAGGTGACTTGGCTTGTTAGTTGAGATGATCTGTGAACTTGGGTTCGGTGTTGGTTGACTATTTTTGTGAATCTTTTCTTCAACAACAACTTCCGGTAATGGTGGTACTGGGAAACTTCTGGAGATTTACATATAGGGTGTGGCTAACTTGATAGGCAGGCAGCAGCAGGCCGGAAATGAGGTAAGGGAAAGGGCGGAAATGGTAAGGCCGGAAATGAGGTAAGGGAAAGGGCGGAAGGAGGAAGTAACTGGGATAGGGGAAATACAATAAACCGGGGTTTGAATTACATAGGGACTACACATTTAACTGGGGAAAAGAACATAACAACTTGATCAAAGAACCAACAAACGAATGAGTGGATAGAACGATAAGGTAAGCAACAATCTTTTTAACTCTTCTAGCAATGTTGTTTTATGGTTTTCAGCTAAGACCTTTTTACCACAAATACTGTCACATTTTATTTTATTTTACCACCAAATTTTCCTATAAAATTTCAAATAGAATTAGTTGTCACTTAAATGCTCATAACTTTAATGGAAATACTTCTGTTTCTCTTCAGTTTTAAGTGCCTGCTATGGGGCTTCTAGATGGGCTTTTTAACTATGCAAAGATAACTAAACATGACAATATTTTTGAAAATTAAGTCTACAGTAAATATTTTACATACAACACCTAGTGTTTATGCTTGGGTTTGGAGTTTGCATTTGATGGTAGTGTGTTTTTGTTTGTTTGTTTGTGGTTTTGTTTGATTTGGAGGTTTTTGGTTGGTTGTTTTTTGGTTGTTTTTTTTTTCTGGTTGGTTGGTTTTGGTTTTTCTTAGAGTTCAAGAATTTAATGAACAAGGAAACAACATCTTTGAGGAATATTGGTGATGACATACTAATGCTAAATGCTAATACTAAAAGGAATCTAGGAGTTTAACATTTAACTTTTGCTAGAAAATAAATATTTGGGAGATGGGTGAATCAAAGAGTACTGAGTCATCTCCCACGAGTAGAGCCCGAAGTTCCACTTGACAATATTCCCAAGTTTCATTCCCTGACATGTTCCCACCAGAACACAAAGAGTACACAAGGGACAGATGGATAAATATTCCCTCAGCTCAGAATCCTTCTGTATCTTCAGCTGAGCCCATAGAATTCAGTCCCACTAAGCAGAAAGAAATGGTTCTCCTCAGGCTCCTCCTAGCAGGAATCTTTGGTATTTATCTCAAACACAAATATTTTTTCAGGACATTCATATGATTTTGGAATCCCCTTCAAGTTCCTAGCCTGGGACAGTAAGCAGTGGGATGGTGCAGCTCAAATTGCATTTTGCTGGTCTTCCTTCTTCAGCTTCTAAGTTCTTCTTGTCCTCAAGGCACCCTCAGGGTGCCATCTATTGAGACTTTAGCTAAATATTTGTATAGGTGAGGGCATTTTGTTCTTTTATGATTCATGAAAGTGTAAAGGCCCATTAGCATCAGCAAGAATAAAATCCACTCTTCCTTTCATTTAAATAAATCTCTTGCATCTGTATGACTCCATCAGTCTGACAGTCTCAACACTGATGTACCCATCTTTAAGGATGTACCAAACCAAAGCCAAAAGACACAATGTCCAGTAAACAGGGAACTCTATAATTATTTTAACTGAGGAAAAGGAAATGAAACAGAGTGAGGTTACACAAGGTGTTGACATATTTAGACGTCTGTAAGGCACCTAAAATGTTAGACTGCACTAAATCATTTAGGAGAATGAATGATATAAAAGAAGTATGCTTTCATTCAAAGGATGATTGGTATGTCTCTACCTATAATCATAAGGAGTAAATCACTTTAAAGGGACATTTTAAAAAATTAGATTTTTCTAGCCTTTGGAATACAACTTTAAAATAATTTTCTTATATTATTATACAACTTTCTGATATTCAAAGACTGAGAAAATTGGAACCATAAGGAAAACATGGTTAGGGGGTATTCTTACTTGCTCAGCAAAGTGGAAATTTCAGCACCAACTGAAGTGTACCACCAAAGCCAAGAAAAAGAATGAGTCTGTAGGACAAGCAGAATAACAGCTGCTAGCCTGGGAAAAAGAATTGCTCTGAAAAAAACCCGGAGGTAAATATTTAGATGAACATAATTTCTCATGGAATTTTATGATCAAGAGATTAACATGCTAAAGTGAATGCATGCATCAACTGATGAACTGTGTAAGGACACTGAGCAGAACTCAGCTGCCTGAACAGGTGTCTAGTGCTGCATGAAGGGCTGTTCAGTACCCAAACCACAAGACCAGGGTGCAAAAATATGGCAAAGGACCTACCAGAGATGAATACCCATCTGGATTGGCAAATAGAGGCTAAGCAAGATACCATCTAAATATTCACTAGACACATGCAATTAGGCAAACAAACCCTACCTCTGTTACTACTGAATTTTAGTATCAGTGTAGCTACTACCAGGACATGGTACTGTGCTCTACTTCCAACATTTTACCATGATGGCTACAGCAAACACAGCAAATATTTTGAGACTTAAAGAAAAATCCAACTGACCATAGGCTAGACTTTCCATATGGGAAAGTTAAGCCTGAGAATACACAGGTTTCCAATGTAAAAGATGAAATTTTGCTAGCTGCCACCCAAAGACAGATGCATTCTTAAAAAAAAAAATGAAATAGGATTTTTCACATAGGTGTCAAAGGTTATAGCCTAGGGGAGGACAAAGAGTTTTGTTAGTTTTCACTTATTGCTGGAAAGTGGCAATTACATTTGAAGACTTCCCTAAAAGAGGAGCTCTAGTTCAAACAAAAATTAAGTTTTGGTCCTCATGATGGATGTGGATTGGGTTTTTAATCTGAATTCATGGAGTGGCTCCACGGTACATTACAAGCAAAGCAAATTACAGACCTGGGTTCAAGTTGATAGTGACCTTGAGAAGGGGGAGAAATGGATCAACCATAATCTCATGATGTTTAACAAAGGGAAAAGCAAAGCCTTTTGAATAGAAACGAATAGCCCCAGCACAGGCTGGGGACCCAGCAGCAGAAAAGCAGCTTTGCAGAAGAGGTGCTGAGGGTTCTGGTGCACAGCAAGCCAACCTGTGCCAGTGAAGCCCCCTCAGGGCAAGCAAGGCCAGCAGCTTTCTGGTCTGCATTAGGAGGAGTGCTGCCAACAGGTCTCATCACTGGAGAGACACAGCTGGAAGGTCCAGCTCTGGGCACCCAGCACAGCAATAGTGGAGAGGTCTGGACACACCAGAGTAGAAAAAGGAGCCACAGTGGTGTTAAAGGAATCAACACGTGTAGAGGCCCAGAGAATGCCACACACAGAAGAAATGTGCTGCTTGGTTTCAAGTGCTTGACTGAACTTAAAGTTGATTTGATTTAACCCTAATGTTAGACGTTGAAAACATAGAAATGAGATCAGAGACTAACTAAATGCTTAAGTGTGTTCCTATAATTCCTTTCAGAGAAACACTTTTTTTTGAGAATTGTTTGAAAAAGAGAGCATATACAAATGGAGGGGTGAGAGGGTCACAAGCTTTTCTCAATTGGTCTATAGAAGCAATTTTGACCTTTCTTTCATAACAGAACTTTCAGAAGATAAAAGGAAAGAACCAGTCCTTTGAAAACTCCAACAAATGTGAAGCATTTTAGAGAGTATAAGCTATTTTTGGACAGTCATTTTTATAGACTGATTGAATTATTCTTAGCACAGAACTAGATTTTCTGGTTTACATAAACAATGATTCATTGTTTTGTGATTTGCAGTTCTGTATGGCTTATGAATTAAATATTGTTTAGGGGCCAGTCATTGTGAAACTATACTACACACAGGTGAATTAAAGTTGAACTTAACTCACACATGACAAGAAGAAATGTTGATAACATGACTTCTTGAGCAATTTACAGAAAATAACTACATGAATATACACAAGCTAGCAGTTAGATACCCTCAGGTATCTAACTTGCACCTACATTTTCCAGTCAGGTGTTGCAGTCTCTTCCAGTCCTTTATTACCTGCATGTGAAGAAATGACTGGAGGCTTCCAGAGGGAAAACTGGATTAACTTAGGTGCCTCTGCTGAGGAGCTGAGACCTTCAGAGACACTTATTACCCCCTTGTGCCAAAGGAACTGAAGCATTTCAGGGGGTTCCTTCCATCTGAGCTTAAAATTTCTGTCCCTGCTATGTGCCTAACCAACATAATGTTTTATTGATGCTTTATCACCATGGAGTGGATCACATATTCAAAGTCTTGCACTGTCCTATGAAATAACTTTTAAACTTTCATGTTTTGAAAATTTGGCTGCAGTTGCTCATCCAGTAAAGCAGTGACTCCTGCCTTCCAAAAGTCTTTTTATCCAGTGTGAAAGTAAAGTACTCAACTACTCCATTACTTCCCAAGATGTCTCTGCTGTAACCTCCTTTAGGTACTCAGCTCTTTTACACAGCCACCAGTATTGCCATCATTGCACACTGAGAACTGGATTCAAACTGCAAAACCTTCTTGCATTATCACTGACAGGATCAGATCATACCACTCACTTAAGAGAAATGTTAATTAACTGTTTGAAGGTCAAACCCCCAAACATTAGTAATTCCAGTTACAAGTCATTCACTGTGCAGCAGAGATACATACTCACTGCTCCTGGACACAGCTGTTTAATTTAAAATTAACTATCTGCTCAGTCAGGGGGAAGATATTTTCATTGGTCTTTTTTGAGAAAGGGAGGGAGAACATAAAATCACTGAGATGTTTCACATGTTGGGAGGAGGAGAGAACTGCATTATGAATGAAGCAAAGTAGTCAACCCAGCTGTCCTTTCCCCATCAGCTTCAGCCTCTGTCATATAAATTAGGGATGCCCAACTGTTTGGAAAAAATAAAAACATGCAAAAAGAATTAATTATGTTTCAGATTGCCTAATTCAGAAATTTAAGGATAAAGAGACTTTGATTGAGATTTTTTTTTTTTTTTTTTTCTGTGAATTTTCTTCAGGTTGTATCATTCTGGGTGAAGTGTATTTTTAGAACTTCATGCTGTGGGGAGTTCTCACCTGGGTAAGAATGCATCTACAAATATATAAGTACTTATCAGATTATTCTGTGGTTTGCACTTTATATTGTGAAAGCTGTGGGAAGAGAAAAAGCTAAAGTTAAGGGAGGGAAGTGTGAAAACAGGAAGAATTTTGAAGACACATTTGTGTGTTTGATAGGGTTTTTCACTTCCTTGTGCCCATCCCTGAAATAATGGGAAAAGATGTACTGTGATATAGGGTTTGCTGCTGTCCTTTGTCTGTGCTTTTGGCAGAAAGTCTTGGTTTCATTGACATGGGATTGTCAACTTTCTGTAGTTTAAGGGAAGGACTCTCTATAAAAAGATTTCCAATTTGAAAAATGCCAAGGAAGTTGAAGGTGTCAAAGGTGTTAAATTGAGTGCACAGGGTTCATTATTTCAGTAATATACTATATGGAATATAAACTGAAGCTGTGAATAAATTTTATGCACACATATTGTCTTCACATACCTTATCCACTCATAAAATGACCTTTTTTATATGAGATAGTACTGGTTGCCACTATAGTTGTTATACAGTTCCACCATTTTTGTTTAAGAAAAGGCTGAAAACCCTTCATTTTAAAATATATTTTACTTTTACACTCAGCAATTAGGGTGACATTATTCCACAACAACTATGAGAAAAGATTGGATGTATAATTAGGCTGTTGTCTTCTACTTTATAGTAGTCTAAAAAAAAACTTTAAAAACCCCAAAACTGACAGGTGTAGAGGGTAGATGTTAACCCTGGCCAAAAACTAAACACCAACCAGCAACTCACTCTCCCATAGAGGGATTGGCCACACAAATAGAAAAGCAAAAGAAAAAAACCCTGAAGCCTGACATAAACACAGCTGAAGTGAAGCAGATGGGAAAAAACCCCAAATGGTGCAAAACCCATTAGTCACTGCCTCCTAATACTAGACTGATGCTCAGTCAGGCTCTACCTGCTACTTTGCAACAGCTCTTTTCCAAGGAGCAGCAGCTACCTTGGAAAATCTAGTCCCCTCCCCAGTTTTCACTGAGTTTATCCCTGAGTTTTTAAGCATCCCATATGGTATGGAATGTCTCTTTGGTCAGTTTGGGTCAGGTGTCCTGGCTGTGTCCCACCCCAGATTCTTGTCACAGCCCAGACTGCTCACTGACAGGGCAGAGTGGCAAAAAGAGAGAGCCTGGACAGTGAGTGAACATTGATCAGAAACAGCTAAAATATCCCTGTGTCATCACTGTCTTGGTCCCAAATTCAGGAGAGCACTACACGAGCTACCAATGGTAGCTCCATTCCAGCCACTTGTCTAAATCAATACCTGACTCACACCCACATTTCTTTAGGTCTTCAGCCACTGTTTCCCTTTCACATGTTAAAGCATTCAAAACAAGTATACAGTCAGATTGCAGTGTAGAGTGAAAATGGGTTTAGTGTGTTTGATTGCCTTCACTTGTATTGAACAGTTAAGCTCCTGTGCTACCTGTTATTTAACTAGGCTGGACTTTCTTCTTCACCACATGGTGTTGGATGTGTTTTTCTAATAACAGAAGATTACTTTTCACGTTCTCTCTGCCATTTCAGTTGTCAGGCATGACACAATGGCAGCAGCTAGAAGTTGAGCCTCCCCTGCAAGGAGGCACAGACAGCACTCTTATTTTCAAGGTTATGTCTATGACAGAACTTAGAAGATAAATTGCAGCTCATAGACACTCTTAAACTTGCCAGCTTGGGTCTTGAAAATAGTGAAGCCAAGATACCAAAAGGCTAAGGACAGGCTAATATATATTTATATATAAAGATCCCACAGTAAGTATTTATGCAGTCTGTACCACACTAACTCAAGTGCCTTTAAAACTCCAAATATTTAAGTGTAGTCATTTTTTTGTAGAGTAGAGAAGAAAAAAAAAAAGCCATTCTATTTGATGCCCTGTCATAGCTCTTCTGTGTGGGAGGCTGAAATAATAGATTAATGTAACAGAAACAAGTTCTGTATGACTGGAAAAATTCTTATCAGAGGTATATAGATAATCAAGAAGTTTGGAGCTTCATCTAAGAAAAATCCAGCAGCATAGAGGATCTAAGAAAACATTCCCAAGATGTTCTACTCAATGGATGCTTTCAAAATCTTGAAATCAAGCAGAACAGGAATGTAGGATATATAAAGGTGAGGTTTAACATATAAAAGACCATGCTTGCAATAGATCCTGTTCTGAAATCCAATATCAAAGGTCCAGAGAATCCAATTAACTTTTGAGTTTTTTCAGTAATTATTTCTGAGAATTTTCCAAAACAGAACAGGCACTGTATTAGCTTGTTACAATGAGAATGATTTCATTAAGGGAAATATAGATTGGATATTAGGAAAATTTTTTTTATGGAAAGAGTGATAAAGTACTGGAATGGTCTGCCCAGGGAAGTGGTGGAGTTCCTTCATCATCCCTGGTTTTAAAACCATCCCTGGATATGTTTGAAAAAAGACTGGAAGTGGCACTTGGTGCCATGGTTTAGTTGAGGTGTTAGGGCATGGGCTGGACTCGATGATCTTGGAGGTCTCTTCCAACCTAGTCATTCTGTGATTTTATAGAATTCATTAAAGACTTTTAATCCAGACTAGAACATCCATCAGTAGCACAGGAAACCCACATGCTCATTGCCTAGTTTGTTCTAAGGGGTGTCCATTAAACTCCACTGCTAGTAGAAATTTTAATTTCCACTACCCTATGTTGCTGAAACAACATCCAGACATCTCTGGAAGAGTTGATCAGGCTCCCTCTGTGAGCAGTGGACATGGCAGAGCTGGTACATACCTCCAGATACATCCAGTAAAATTAACAGGGAGTCCACAGGTTATTTTGGACTTTATGCAGTAGGGTAGATGTCTTCACTGTGTGTCACATTTACATTGAAATTAGTCTGCAACATAACAAATCACATCAAAGACACGGATTTTTCTCAGGCCCACCACAGCACATCAGTGACATAAAAAGAAAAAAAATTGCTCCCCTGACCTGATCTTAGCTAGCAGGGATCTCAGTCTGGGCAGTACACAGAATCTTAAATGGTTCTGAGGGAGAACTGGACTTCAGGAGCCTGAAACAAAACCACAGAAATTTCAGTGTTAAATGTAAAATAAAATAATAATAAAAAAAGAACCTCTTGTTCTCTTTTGTCCTTTTTTTCTTTTTTCTTCTGCAGCTTAAGGAGACTATTTTTTGCATTTCTTGTTACAAAAGGTATTCTAATGAAGGTATCTTTCAAATCTGTTTTTTTCCTTGTCAGCTCCTTTTGGAAGGCACAACAACGTCTTCAATTCTGGCATGACTCACATCTAAATTTTAAAACATATTTTGATTTATAGACAATGAAAGAAATAGTTATATATGCTGCAAGTTTCACAGAACTTTGTTTTTTTCTTAAGACAGCAGATTTGCTTGAAAAAAAACCAAACAGCTGTAATTCACTGAGTATTTAAAGGATACTGTTGGCACAAACTATGACAAAAAGCCAACTTCACTACAGTCCTGCTCTACAAATCAGCTTTTTTTCTCCATCCTATACAGAAAAGAATCTGAGCAGTCATCTAAATTTTGACACAAAATTTCTTTGGACATTTTGGACAAGCAAGTCACAATTTGTATATATAATAATGTTTGCTGTCTATAGATAACTTTATGAGGGCTGTTTGAGATTTATAAAGCTGAAAAGCCAAACAAAGCAAACATAAGTAAGAAGTTTCTACAGCTTTCTGTGTCAATTATGCTGAAATTGTTGTGAAACTCAAGGGAGCAAATTAGCTCAGGTAAAAACCTGCAGCCTACCCTGGCATTCTTTGCTTTTCTTCTCCTGCAAGACCATCCAAGACAGCACAGGGATAGCAGCAGCTGCCAGAGTCTGTGGCTTGCTGATTGTATAGGCAGAACCCACAGAAAAAATCCTCTGCTTTCCACTGCACCACAGAAATGTGTGGTTGGTGACTTTTCCAAGCTGCCTGTTTTGTCATTCAACAGTGAACTAAGGGTAAGGACACAAAAAGCATGGGTTGCCAGGCTGTATTGGCAGAACTCCCATTTGGAACAGCAGCAGAGCAGCACTCTGAGGACAAGGTTTTGAAGCTCACATCCTAGGAAAGTGGATGTGCATCACTGACTGCTCTCCTGAATTTCTCTGTAATCTTGGTAGCATGCAACATCAGCTATAAGAAAATGGACCCCTTAGATACAGTCCTTGAGACTTTGCATGCAGAATCACTAGAATCTGGAGTGATTGGATGTAGTACACAATGTCAACAGCTTACACATCATACTGCAAACATCCAGTGTTGGGTTAGGGTTTCCTCTCTAGACAGTGAGAAAAAGAGGCTTCTTCAAAATCTTTCCTCAGCCATTATAGTTGGATGGCCTGAATCTCCATACCTAGCTTACTTCTTAGCTCTCTCTAGCTAAGAAGGGAGGGTGGTTTAGATGCCTAAAATAGGCAGCTAAGTATGCTTTCTACCTACAAAAATATCAAGTAGAAAACACCTACATGGCTTCCATCCCTGTTCAGTGAAGATCCATTCTGTTCATTGCAGCCATTTTCCATCTGTGACCCTGGCTCTTAACATTCAAGGAATTTTCTCTAAGTGCTTATCACTAAAGCAAAAATTGCAAAGAAAACTCATATATCATGTTTGAGACACATGGAGCACAAGGTATATTTTCCTGATGTTCTGCAGCTTATGCGCAATTAAAAAACAACCTGCTCCTTTTATTGGTAATATAATGTAGAGCAGAGAAAATGAAGACATATTATAAAAGTTCAGAAATAAAACATCTGTCTCAAAGCTTATCTACTTCCTTAATATATCATTTAAATACACAATTCCCTAGTCTTTGCTTAGATAATTTCATGTGAACAGCTTCAAACCTTTCTTTAATTCCAATTGCCTTCAACAGTTTTCTGTATGGCTCTGTGCATTCTTCTAGTGAAATCCATTTCCTACATATAAGAAAAGGAGATTTGCTCTGTAGAATTCTTTTGACTTCTTACTGAACCAATTTTAATTTCATTTTTTGTCATTTGAAATAAGGAAACATTCCTTGTCTGTGAAACCAGATACATTCTGTCTTTAGGAATTTGCAGAAGGCTACACCTGAACAGTTTCAGTGGTGACTATCAGCAAAGCATCAGGATGTGTTGAAACAGGGAATTAACATTTTTGAGAATGGGATGCTGTTGCTAGGGCTCTCAGCACAATAGAGCCTTTCTCATTGTGTTCCTTTGCTGTTGTCAGATTTTAAGGTTAAAGAAATAGTGTTAATTCTGCAGTATGTTGTTGTGGGATTCCAAACAACCGGGAACTATTTCAAACCAGCATACATGAGACTACTGTAGCAGTAACAATGGTAATTGTACTAAAGAATCTTAATGTTTTCAGTATGATGAACACTTTTGAATACAGTTTTACCCTTAGTCACAAAAACAAAAAAATAGAAAAGCATGTGCAGTTTCAAGTGACAGTTAAATAAAATTTCAATTTCCATATATTTCAGTTTTATATTTTGTTGTCATTGCCTCCTCTGTATTCATAATCCTTGTTCCATCTTTTATGCCCAGTTATGAGCCTAGTTATTTGTATCTATATATGTTTAAGCATATAGGTGTCACTCTACATGGTTAAATCATGCTGTTTGCTGGAACAAAATGAGCTCTGTGCAGAGCAGGCATTTGTGTAAATGTCTGGCATCTGTCAGCCTAGGTGTGAAATCCTCTGTGGAGTGTGGCCTTTGTACAAGGTGAAGCCTCTAAGTGCCAAGATTAAGGAGTGCCAAATGAGTTACAGAATGTTTCCAGTAATATCATTAAGGAGTGATCAGCTAAACTTTGAACATGATCATCATAAAGTGTTTCACCAATCAATATTTGCAGGTTCAGGTGCCAAACTGCAATTAGAGGCTAAAGGCCAGGACTCAGGTGGCACATGGTGGCTGTGATGAGCCCTGTGCCCAGCCATGGCTATCAGCTGCCAGTCTGGGATTTTTCAAAAAGCTAGGGAAGCTGGGGGCAGAAAAGGAAAAGGTTGTTGAGTGACCAAAATCTCACAAATTGTTTGGCTGGTGTAGTGTAGGTCTGAATTGCCAATAATGCTTGGCAGATTTAGGGTCCCTCATGGGAGAAATGTGAGTGTGCACAGTAAAAGGAAAACAAATGCCTCTGAGGTATTTTGTTTAGGTATTTCTGGAATGCTTTTCAATTTGTACTCTACAGTTGAGAAGAACTGGAGTTGAAAAGTGAACTAATATCACAAAATGAACATCCCTGGATTCTGCAGTATAAATATGAACATACACCTGGACACAGCTACTGCTGGCCAAAACCTTTTTTTTTTTTTAAGCTCAGGCTTCTAAAAACAGGGAAAATTCCAAAAATTGTGTATTTATTTCCTAGAAGGAGCCCTAGATGATTCTAGTAGAAAAAGACCTACAGGCAAGCATGAAGCTGTTGGTAGGATGAAAGGAGCAATTTTCTCTGAGCAGCAAAAACCTTCCTCTTTTTAGCTGTCTCTGTCACTTAACCCATTCTCCTTGGTGCACTGCCCCTGCCACTTGCCCTGCCTGGCAGGTTAGTGGTCATAAGATAATGAGCACTAATGAGTTTCTACAGTGAATGTTATGACTTGGCTGAGGTTAAATATTACAAGCAGCCACTTGAATAATGAATGATAAAGAACATGAAGGCAACCTGTTGTTAGCACTTTGGCCTTTGAACATCTGAAGTTGCTTGCTATTAGCTCTGACATTTAGCAGAAGTATAGCCCAGCCAGCAGAAATCAGCAGTAAAAGAGAAGAAAGTTGTTTCAATATGCAAGTCATTACATACTTTGAAAATGTCTGTTCTACACTGGTTTTGCAGAATTTTTTTTTTCCTGATAATCTCATTTAGCTAAATTGACTGTTTTGACTATTTAAGCATATAGACTTGTGGGAGGAGCACTTCAAAATGAACTTGTCAGGGTTATTTTTGTTCTGTTCCCCTTCAGGAACAGCTGTGATATTTTTGGATGCAGTATGGAAAATAACATAACTAACAAAAGTGAGTTGTCATGAGCAGAACCCAGAGATTTTAAAGTTTAATACTAAAATACTGTTTAGGTTGATTCAAAGTTATTTTAAAATTCTAGTCAGATTCTCAAAATAGTTTTGAACTTTGAAATAAACCATCCTGATATGTCCTGAATAAAGCATCTCAAAAAAATTTCAATGCTATTTCAATCTGGAAGCAGAATGGAAGAATAAATAATAAATATTTGTTTGTCAAAGAAGGAACTGGAAAGTATCTAAAATTTTAGGATTCATGCATGAGAAGTGAGAGGTTTTCATTTCAGTTCATGCTTCCTTTGCTAGTAAGTGGTTAAAGAGAAATTTTGAAGCTGCAGCAGGAGAGAATAAAAAACTTTAACAAAGAATCTCATACAGTCCAGCAATTAGGGTGTTCAATGATGAATGTATTATAAAACTAGCTTTTTGGCTTTTTAAAAGTGTTCTTAGTTAAATATTTTGTCTATCAGCACTGTTTTGATTTGATAGTTTTATTGACAAAATAGTTTGAAGTCAGTTTAGGAAAAAATATTTAGAAATTAGTTTTGAGTACCAACCAAAAGCCAATCGTGGTCATAGCCATAGTGTACAAGTGTCAAGTATTCTTAAAAGGAAAGGAATTGTTTTCACTCTCACCAAGAAAGAGCAGAGCTAACTGTTAGAAGAAGCAGGATTTTTTTTTAAATCCAACTGTCTGCCATCTAAATATATTGCTGTTTACCAGAACCAATGGAAATTTGATTTCTTTGGTTTTCTGCAAGTTCTTGAGCATGGTAAAAACGCCAGGGGATATACATTATTTACATAACTGAAATGTTTCATGCTTGCATGCACAGCACTAGAATGGATTCATTCCTTTATTACACCACTTTTAAATGTAGGCATGGCAGTGGGAGTATGTGTGGTTGGTTGGTTGGTTGGTTGGTTGGTTGGTTGGTTGGTTGGTTGGTTGGTTGGTTGGTTGGTTTTATTAACACTGGACTTTGTGATACTGTCTTGAGGATTTTTCCCCATAACCATTCTAAATTATTAATTAATCAAAATTAATCTTTATAATCAGAGTCATGTTAATTTGAAATAATTTTAATTAGACAATTTTAGACAAAAAAACTATTTCCAATGAACTTTGCTTTAATTGCATAATGTGTTTTGGGGGAGGAGTGGTTAATTGATTGCCATTTATTCAGGTGAAAATATTGGTTCTACTAGCTTGGAAGTTTGGTAGGGGACTTCAAATTACTTTTGTCTCTATTCATGTTGGTCATCAAAGTCTGACTGATGTCCAGGCCTTCTTGTTGTGTTTTCTGTCTGCCTTCTCAATGTTTGTCCGTGCTTTTTTGAACATTTTTCATTCTCTGCATCTCATTTGCATGCAAAACTGAAAGAAATATTTCTATATGGCTTGGTGTCTCTCTTCTGTTTTACTAAAAAAAAAGCAGCATTTCTTATTATCCATAAATTAAATGTTTCAAACCCATAACCTGAATGTAAGGTGGTATTTATATACTACCTCTTCTTGATTGTCAATACATTAATTAGCTTCACATCTTGCTTTTGTTGTCTCTTTGTTTTGCACATTAGATTGAAAGAGTTAGCTTGAAGTGTTTCCATAATACAGCTATTTAAGTTTCTCTAATTATTATCTAATACATCTACTACCATTATTATATAATATTAATTACAGCCATATTTCTTTCTGGACAGAGGATTATTATTATTATTGCAGCACTTTGTAGTATGATCTTGGCTTATAGTGGAAAGTAGTAATAAAAGTGCAGAAAAGGGCCAAAATTCTTGGTCCTTTGAATGTATGCCAAGGAAAATAAATTCATGATTACCTATTTTTATCAGGTAATCTTGCTGGTACTGAGTAAGACATAGAAGGAATTGCTCCTCTGCCATGCATAAACAACATCTCAGCTGAAAGCAACATAAATGGAGTAACCTCAAACAGAGACTTATCCCAAGAACCAGAACCCAGAGGTTTAGCTCTTCTGCTTATTTTCAGTGTGCTTTCCATGTGAGAGATAGAGGTGAAATAGATGTCAACCTGCCTTACACACCCTCTGCCATTCAAATGCAGACTTAGACATTTGTTTGAAAACTCAATTTGTTGTCTGTCTGCCTAAGCTGCTTCTGATGGGGAGATAACACTGCACTTACAAGTGGTTTAGCTTAACACTGAAAGTTGTATTGCTAGCTGACTTTGTCATCAATTTACCCTTTTTAAAGCCAACTGATGTTTCTGAGTAAAAACATCAAAGAAATCAGGTATCACTCATGACTCCCTGGACAAGATCAGTAAAGACTTTTATCAGTTTCCTTGCTCTCATTAACCACTCTGGTAGGTTGAAACAAATTACACTAATTTCTATCATCTTCCTTGTTTCTTATGGGTGAAGAACTCATTCAATTTTGTGAATACCTTTCAAATGTGTAATTCAGCTGACATCTGGCAGTTCTCACCTTCCTCAATCTAAGGTGATAAACATCTAGTAATTAAATCTGTCATTGAGGGCATAACTTTCAGTATTTAGACATATCTACAGTCATAATACAGAGAGCCTTGATCCCTTTATATATTTAACCTGCAGGGTTTCTCAGTGATTCATCAAGTTGTCTCAAAAGAAATATTTTAACATCCTTTCCTACATACTCTGCAATTTATAATCTGCTGTGGAACCCTCATTCATGTGAGCCCTCTTCAGCCAGATTTCAATACTACAGTGATTCAGAAGTGTCACCTCCCTTTTCCTCTCTTCCATTTCCCATTTTTAAGTCATCCACAGCCCAGTATCCCTGACACCTGCACGATGTCAATCCTTCTAAATAAACTTTTCTTACCTGATTGCATACCTGATAGATTTTTTCATCATAATCAACTCATGTTGTTTGTTTTTAATTCTTGTTGCTATGCACTTAGATTCCTCCCTTGGGAATGGATGAATTCCAGAGTTATAACTGAAACCTTTTCTTCTTTGCGCATTTTAGCTCCAGTGTAAGTTCTCCTCCTGATGACAAGAACACTCAGTAGAGTCCTCCCTGATATTTTCAAGAACTCTAACCCAATCCTGCTTTTCAGTTCTGGTTTCCTTTACATCAGCTCCTGTGATAGGATTTTAATTTTAATTTTCATAATTAGGGCCTTTTCCTGGTACAAGTTCTGATTTTCCCAGCACCATCTACCAAGCACTTCTTGGCTCTCCATTCCTCTTTCTTTTGTATACTAAATGTGCTGTCTTCTCATTTTCCAACTTATCTTGTGTTCCCACCTCTTCTTTTTCTTCTTCTGTGAAACAGACCTCCAGCTCTGAGCTCTCTCTTTTCCTGTGTTTTCAGATTCTCTTTCTTGTTCTGTAGTTTGCCCTGTAGCTCTGCTATGGAGCACAGTTGCTGAACACAAATATGCCCAAAATTCAAGAGATTTACAGCTCAAGCATATTGCCAAGTATTATACCTTCCCTCTCTTAGACATCCTTGTCACCACCTTTGGTTATGCCACCCATTTCTCTTAATTTTACTGAGCTCCAGATGATAACTCTATAGCCAAAACCAATATGTGTACTTGTATACTGCTGGCAGGAAAAGGAGAGGAAATTATATCACCAAAGTAGTTAAGCAGACTTGGTCTTTACTGAGAGACTTTTTTTTTCATTACAAAGGCTTTGTCAAGCTCATGAATTCACATTATGTTCTGGAGCCTTAAAACACTTTGAATGATTATAGCACAAATGCATAAGTCTTTAGCTTTAATTTCTAATATACATAGAGTAATTTATATTTCTTTATGGGAGAGGGGTTGAAAAGAACTCTTGTATGTATATTTTTCCCCTGCTATTTTTTTTTTTAATTTTTTTAAAATTTTTCTTTAATGCTGCAGAAAAGCTAATATCAGGTTAAGATCTGTGCAGCTATAAACCTTTGCCACTGGCAGGAATCTAGCAGTCACAAACAATTAGTTCTTTCTGTGAATGGTTCAAGGTTAATTTTAGCCTCCTAAACTGTCTCCTGCCAGATCTGATAAGTTTTCTGCTTTAGCTCCAGCTGTCTGGTCCCTGATGGGATTTGGCTACAAGGAGGATGGCATTATCAGCCCATTAACTATCACTAGCAAGAGAACTGTGATGCTGATGAATATTGATCACCAGTTCCACGGGGTTATCAGATGATGCTGAGTGAACCTGACGCTTGGTTGCTTCTGTGGGCAGCTTTTATTTTTTTTTTTACTTGCTGATGGCACTTCGCTCCCTGGTTCTGCCCGTGGAGGACAGAGCAGCACAGCAGGGCATCTCTGCTTGTGCCATCCACAGGTTATGTCTCACTGCAGGAAGGGACTGGAGTGAGCACTTTGCCCCCTCTCTGTCTCCCTTATCACACAGACTTGCAAAACATCTTTGTTAGTGAAGCAGGGAAAGCCCAGGTGGTTAGAAAGGATTCTGGATGGGTTTGCAACCACTGGAGGGATCTGTCTGGTGCTCTCTAAACTGAGGATGATTTCCACCCCTGTAGTGGCTCAGCTGTGTCTAGGGTGGGTAGGTGCATGTGAGGTCACTAACCTCCGGTGCTCTGACACCAACTTTGTCGGGTTATCTTAAACGAGCATCAGCTAATAGCTGCTAAAAAGGTTATTTATTACAAAGCACATCTGATTACAAAGCACATCAGTCTCAAAAGGCAAGCAGAAAAGCAATGGCAAAAGCAGTAGCAAAAGCCCTGGCAAATGGCAAGAGCAAATGGCACAAAAGCAAAAGCAGTGGCAATAAGCAAATGGATAAAAGAAAATGGCAAAAATCACTAACTCTCCCCAACACATACTCTTATACAGGATTTTTTCAACAACCTAAGACACAAGCTTGGACCACCACTCCTTAACCTATTAGAATTCTAGTTTCTTAGCACGCCAGGTTATGTATAAACTACGCATACAGCCTGTCTTCTGTCTGAAAAATGTAAGCAATATTCTTACTATAGCTCTATTATGCCTAAGTACTGTCTACAGCCATTGTCCTGGAGCCTCTACTGAAAACATTAGCATGTTTTTCAACCTTCTCTAGAACTCACAATACCACTCTGGCATCTAAACCTTTGATTTACTAAAAGCATTAGAGCTCACACTGAAACTTACTGCTACTTAAATGTCTACTTTGTGTGTGAGTGGCTTAATATACTTTAACCCATGCACAGGCTTTAATTCAATCCCTGCACTTTGATTCCTCTCTGCAGAATTCAGAGAATTCCCCAACTCACTGACTCCACCAGGCACACTTATACTGAAGTTGTGCCAGGGGAGGTTTAGGTTCGATTTTAGAAAAAGGTTCCTCCCCCAGCTGGACACTGGGGCAACTCCCCAGGGAAGTGTGGACAGCACCAGCCTGACAGAGCTCAAAAAGCATTTGAACAATGCTCTTGGGCACTTTGTGTGGTTCTTGGGGCTGTTCTGTGCAGGACTAGGAGTTGGATTTGATGCTTTATGGGTCCCTTCCAACTCAAGATATTCTGATTTTAAAAGATGTGGAAGGTCCACCCAACAGGAGAGCAGTGTGCAACCTTGTGAACACTTGAAATCAGAGGGTGTGCTTGGTTGTTTTGTTTTTCAGAGCAGGCATTTATGAAAAAAAAAACAACTGTATACTGCCAATATTTGCTTCCTAACCAGAGCGATATTTCTTAGGGTTCTGGAGGCTAAACATTACTTTGGGTTTTTTTTCTAAATCAGTTTGGAAAAAATAAATGTTTTATTACTTTTCAAGGCATAGCAGCACAAATTCTGGGACTAGAATCCAGAACAAGGCATTATTTATTAATACATAAAGTATCCTATCAACTAATAAAGCCATAATTTTATTAAAATCCACAATTTTGAATATTACTTCCCCTTTTATTTTATTACTCTAGCAGTCACAATTCATTCAAGAGATGGGGGAGATGGAAACAAATCATGGTTATCATATTAAGACAAAAAAAAGAAAAAAAAGAACAAATCTTTCCTAGGAGAAGCTGTGCCTTGGAATAAAGAGGGAAGAAAAAACCTAAAAGAGATGGTCTAAAATTTTCTCATTCTTTTGGGGTTTTTTGTTTAATCTTGCGCCAGTACAGGGTAGGGGTAGACTTTCTGTTCAAGATAACTGAATCTCCTTTTAATTCTAAAGTGCTCAACAGATTTTTAAAAATCTTAGTAATAACTGCTGCAATTTAGTTTGATAGTTTTAGGGAACATTAGAATAAAGCTGTATGGTTTTCTTTTTTCCTTATGCTTCTTTAAACAAGCATCTAAGAGATATTGTCTTTGTGTACAAGAATGATTTCTAAACATGGAAAATTCTAGTAGCAATCAGCATTTCCTCAACTTTTTTTCCAGCTTAATCAGTAAAATGGGTATCAGTTTTAGCATGGGAACATCCATATATGAATGGTGGAAGAAAAGGAGATTATACTGTCTGAAATGGAGATTATTTAAGTGTTGTGCTTTTACTTTGGAAAAAAACAATCTGAAAACCTTTCCTAATTTAGAAAAGCAAAAAAAAAGTCATGGCCTCCAGCAGATTGAAGCTTTGGAAAGCTTGCAAACTCCAGCTGCTGCCAACTGGCTGTGACCTGTAGGCAATGCTTCCCCAGTACCACAGGAAAATCTTGGCCTCCCCAATGCTCTGCTTTTAGGGAAGGAAGGCCTGGCCATCAAAATTGTACCTCTGCTCTACTCAAAACTCATCACAGCCAACACTCTTCTGCCAGCACATTTGTTTCAACACATTAGCCCATTTTATAAATACTTGGGTTTCTGTGAAAAAGTGTTTTCTCAAGAGGCTCAAGCACTTCAGTGTTTAAACTCAGCAGCATTAGAATGCAGAATGGTAGCTGAGAAATTGGATGGGAAAAAAAACAAAAAGGAAAGAAAACAAAGAGTGACATAAGGGTCTGTTGGGGTTTGTATTTTGTTGTTGGGGTTTTTTTTAAGTTAAGATCAATAACACTGAGATGGTCTTGGTTACTCAGTGGAAATAGTTTGAGGAAAGCACAGAAATGTAAATTGAAATGCTCAGCCACCAGTTACAAATGTGTTCCTCTTGATGGCATATTATTTTCATACCTATAAATTTGCAAACACTATTTAGTTGGACTTTGCAGCTCCCAGATTTTTGGCCTTTATTGGCAGAAAGCCAACCAAAACACCAAACAACATAATCCTGAAACAAACCAAATGGAAAACCACTATGGAATCAACCAGCACAAAAATACTTCAAGAATGAAATAATTCAAAACCAATTTTTGTGTGATTTTCATTCAAACTTCTTTCCCCAGTATCTGCAGTGTTTTTCCCATCTGCAAGATGAAGTTGCGACACATAAAATTTGAAAATTACAAAAATATCTTTTTTGATCAAGTATCATCTGTCATAAGATGAAATCAGGAAAATATAAAAAATATATTTTTTACATAAATATAATAGACAAAATTTAATCTTCTTTTCACTGCTTGATTTTTGACAGTTAATTTCTGATTGTAAATTGTAGTAACTCCAGTAGGTTCCTGTGCTGTGACACCCATGGATTGTTCAAGAAGAACTCCACAAGCAAAGAAGAAAAGAATCAAGAAAAATCAACACACATACACACACACGCACACACACACACACACACACACACACACACACACATACACATTCTCTCTCTCTCTCTTATTCTTGTTTCTCATTGCCTTTTCCCCTCTGTCTCAGACCATGGCAGAACAAATAGTGGTGTATAGTTGCAGTCAATATTTTCCACAGGTTCTTAGAAACTCTCTGAGGACATCACTCAAGTCCAAAAGACCAGAAAAACCTCTGGAGTTGACTGAGTTGTCTGTGCAGTGGAGGAACACTAAATGACACAGGCTTGAGCTGTCCCTGGAGAAATGCAAAGGTGTCTCCCACACCTCATTAATTGTGTGACTGTGACAGATAAGGAACCTCAGTTAGGGACCTAAACAATGGGGTAGAATTCTCTCCCATTCACTGATTTTTCATAGCTCATCTTAAAGTAAGACCCGTCACTCTTTTGTTGGATTCTCTAATAGAAAAGAATGCAACTTCTCTTTGCCTGACAGTTTACATTCAAGTGTATTTCTATGCAAAAAGTAGGAAATGTGGCTCCCATGAAAGCATCCATATCTTCCAGAGTGACTTATGCTAATCTGGGTTTGGTCCAGCTTCCAGCAGAGCAGGAATAGCTCAGCTATTCTGGAACTGCAGCTTCCACCTATGGCACAATTCAGATAAAATAACTGCTTTGAATTCACAATTTGTTTAAATGTGGCTTAGCTTTTAAGTGCAAAGAAGCACTAATGTACATGCAGTCAAGGATTAAAAAACACAAACTAATTCCAGAGAAATATGACAGAGTAAAAACATCACAATAAGCACACTTGTGGATGTCACCCTACATTGGAAAATTCAGGAAAAGTGTTTCATCACAGGTTTGGTTTTGGGCAAAAGTTTCTAGAGTCTTTTGAATTCTGCATTTGGAAGCTTTGAAGCTGTTTCATCCTCTCATGCTGAGCCTTGTAGGGCATGGATGTGCATACTGTCTTTCTGGCCTTTGAATCTTTTTAAACTTTATATATGTTTAATGTTTTTTAAAAGCCACCAGAAAGCCTACAAAACACAATAGCTCAAAGCATAGCTGTAGAATATATACTTCAATGGGGCATTACACATCAAAGGACTGTGACAAAGCAGGACTATGAAAACACTGATACTGGGACAAGTAAAATACAGTTATAAACTGTGTTACTCTGCGTCCTTGTTCAACAGGCAAAAAGAGTATATGGAGAATTCATGATTGTAAGTGAAAGGCTCGGTCATCCAGCAGTATCAATCCACTCATAAGCTCTTGAAACATTTTCTAGAATTTGCAGAATTAGCCCCATTTTCTGTTTCTGATTAATTATCTTTCTGGCTCTGCTATGGTGGACATCTTGGAAATAAGGCACCACCTCCCAAACATGCACACTGATATTACAGTGCAGAGAAAGGCAGCTGAACCCTTGAGGCTATTGTTGTGCTACCTGTTGTGCTCAGCTTGCCTTTGGTGATGATTGAGCTCAGCACAATCAAGTTTGCACATAGATCAGGGATAAAAGACACAGGTGAAATGGGCAAGGGATCATGGGCATGATGTTCATTAATTTCTGTTCATTGATCTTGACATGGTAAAGAGATGCTGATTTTGGAGTTGGATATTGTGCCTGTTTAATGACAGATAGTGTTTCCTACCCCTCTCTGCCCACTGCCTGCTATTGTCTCCTTTCCCTTTGCTGTGAATATTTGCAGTATTTGTTTTAATTTGGAGTCAGTGCCTGGCACTCCAGTGGGGAAGAAGCTGCTTAGGAGCTAGTTATTCCACATAATTCTCTGTCTCTTGGTTTGGTGGGGATTATTTAGCATAGGAGTGATTATGCAGAGAAGAACATTTCTGAGCTGCTGAAATGAAAACTACTCTTCACAATTTATTAGAGAGGTGGAAGCTTAAAGGGGCATACTTAAAATGATCTCTTCTCAGAAATTAGGAAAGATCAAAGGCAAAATAACTCTTAATAGTATAAAACACTTTGGCAAACTGACAGAAATATAGAACTCAAAAAACTGATCATGCATTAGAAAGGCATTGATAGAAATTACTGACAAATTACTGTGCCCTTAAAAGTTCTGGGAGTCTTGGACAGAGAGCAATTCTGCTGCTCTGCAAGTGGTGCCATCAGCACCTTGCACCCACCAGTTTCCTTACCTCGAGTAAGTGCCCTAACCATTTGTCACAGTTACCAGAAGTCCATTCTGCCCTGAGGAATCCTTCTGAAAGCATTTAATTGCAGCCATATGTTCCCATCAGAAGCTTGAACAAGTCAGCATTTCCTTTGCTTGTCATCAAAGCTTTATCACCCAGCTCTAATTGCCAAATCTATCAGAAGGGGCTGTAGAGACAACTAAAGGAGTGCATTGCTCATCTGCAATTAAACCTTTGCCTCAAAACTAATTGCAGGTACTGATGCTCTGGCCAGAGGTGCTGTGAGTCCTTCCTAGTCAAAGCAGGGCTGATAGGCAGGTCTGGTGTGGTCAGGGGGTGGGCAGCAGGTGGGGCAAGCCACCTGTAAAAGTAACACAGGGCACTTGCCCAGGGACTGACTGTACTTTTTTTACCAAGGGTATGTCACCCACATTTGTTGTTTCTTTAGAAAAGTTGAACTAAGGCAAAAAGGTAGGGAAAAATTTCTGACAAATTACTAAAATAGCAGAGTTTTATCTGGCAGCTCGAGGAGAGCTGCCTGATGAGCTGTTGTGAGTACAGAGCTGGAAAACATCAGAGAGCCAGGCTTAGAGAAGGCTGAGCACAGTGACAGCTGAAGGTTTGGGAACAAGATGCACAGGAATGCTTATTTGCTATGAAGGAATTTCTGCTTCTGCTCAGAACAACTTCAAATAGTGAGGTTATTCTGTTCATCAACTTCTACTGTTATTTCTTTACCCAAATTTGTTTAATTTCTACAGAAAGCAGATGAACATGTTTTGTCTTGTTCATTAGATTTGCCCTGAATGATCTAATATTATGCTTACAGTAAGTGAAATAAAAATTACTAATTGATTCTTTAACCCCATTTCTGACCATTAATGGTACCTACTTTTCAAAGCTGTGTGTATTTATGATAGCTACCCTTATGAAGGCCCCTGGCTAGAGCTGTGCTTTCAGGCTGTACTTCCATCTGCTTAATTCATTTTTCAGACTTTAGAACTGTCACATCTTAATAATCTGCTAAACCCCATAAAACCTGTGCATTGCTTGTGTTTGTAACCACAGAATTTTCCCTCTGCATTAATCATGGTCTGCTTGCAACACCAATAAGGGAAACCTTTGCCAAGTGATACTTCACTAATGAAATATCTGATGCTAGCAGAAGAAATAAAAACAGAATCACAGAATATTCCAAGTTGAAAGGGACCCACAAGGATCATTGGGTCCAACTCCTGGCCCTGCACAGGACCATCCCCAAGAGTCACATCATGTGCCGGAGCATTGTCCAAATGCTTCCTGAAATCTGTCAGGCTGGGGCTGTAACCACTTCCCTGGGAGCTGTTCCAGTGTCCAGCAACCCTCAGGGTGAAGAACCTTTTCCTGAAATGTAACCTAAACCTCCCCTGACACAGCTTCAGGCCATTCCCTTGGGTCCTGTCACTGGTTGCCACAGGGAAGAGATTAGTGCCTGCCCCTCCTCTTCCCCTCATGAGGAAGTTGTAGACAATTGAAAGAAAACTACAGTACCTGCAATAATGGAAACACTAGAATATTTTAGTAGTTTATAACATCTTTCAGATGATGGTGCTAGATTTATTAATACCAGCTTTTTAGAGACTGAGCAATGTTTTGATAGAGGGTTGAATGTCACCTACTTCAATAACTTGGGTAAATAACTTCATAAAAGAAGCAATGTACCTGTTTTAAGGGCTCTGGGCACTTCTCTTATCCTGTTGCAGCTGGCTTTGGAGTTGGATATTTCTACCAGGATAAGATGCTGCTGGGCTAATCCTGCATCAAAAGCAGTGTGCCCAGCAGGACAAGGGAGGGGATCCTCCTCTTTTACTCCTCTCTCATGAAATGCTGCCAGAGTGTTGCATTCAGCTCTGGGTCCCCTCACATAAGAAGGATAGACCTGTTGGAGTGAGTCCAGAGGAAGGTCACAGAAGGGCTGGAGCACCTCTCATATGAGGTCAGGTTGAGAGCCCTGGTATTGTACAGACTGGGTGCCAGAAGGCCTTGGGGATGGTTTAGAACATCCTTTGGCAGGTTTAGATGAGATATTAGGAAGAAATTCTTTACCATGAGGGCAGTGAGGCTATAGCAATATGTTGCCTAAAGGAACTGCAGATGCCACATCCCTGGAAATGCCCAAAACCAGGCTCGATGTGGCTTTGAGCAACCTGGGCTAGTGAAAGGTGTCCCCACCCGTGGCAGGGGGATTGGAAGTAGGTGAACTTTAAGGACCCTTCCAACCCACACCATTTTATGATTCTGTTATAAGATTCAGTCTGGCAGGTAATGAAAAGCAGCAGCTACAGCACGCCAGCTATCTGACTGTCAGACTTTTGGAGCTTCAATTGAGGAAAGTTTTGAGAGGAAACTTGCATATGGACAGTGAAGTCACTTTGCAGAGTTTTCTGTCATGTCAATGGAGCAACATGATAAAGAAAAAACCCTGTGACACATTTCTGTAGATATAATTTTGAATGGTATGGCCTCAGTTTTGGAAAAGATTTCAGACCTCCCAAGATCTGGGCTCTAAATATTGCTGTGATAAATGGGGCAAGGGAAGGATGAGAATTTTGAGGAGATTTAACAAAGAAATAATGTCATGAAATGAAGATGATGAATATGGGAAAGTAAACTCAGGTCATGGAAAAGATTTATTGACAAGGCTGTGAAGATTCAGACAGATAACTTCAGGGCATATATGAAATGATAAATCACAAGTGTCATGGAAGACCTACACTTGTTCTTTTTAAACTTGAACTTTGCCACTGCAGAAATGAAAGAGCAAGCATCAGTAATTCTGCTCATTTAATAGAATTTAGCTTAAATAACTATAATACGTTTTCTTTATCTTCATATCTCCCTTTCCCAAGTGAATAACTATAAAACAATGAAATTTTTATTTGACTGCTAATAAGAAAATAGAAAATATAACTGAGAAAATGGAAAAGAAGATTAATTAATCCTTGTCCTGTTAAAGTGGAAACAGAATAGATAGACTTACCTGTCATCTGATTTGTAAGTATAGAATAATACTGAGGTTTCATTTGTGTCTTATCTCACCATGAACAGTAACTTGTCACAGAAGAAGGTCCCTGGGGGAATCAAAAGGATGGGACAAAACCTAAAGACAGCTACTTTGCACCAGGGATTTAAAAACTGCCCTCATTAAACACATTTTAGCACTGTGCACAGGAGAGCAGAAGCACCAAACCAACTAGCTATAGTCTCTAAATCTTCCTCACCTGCTCCTATCTGTAGGTGTTGCATTGTCCAGGTATGCAAGGGTGAGTCTGCTGGCCCAAACTAGCCAAAGGGATATTCCATACCATAAAATGTCATGTTCAGAATATAATCTGGGGGGAGGTGGCTGGGAGCTGCCCATCACTGCTCAAGGACAGGCTGGGCATTGGTCAGTGGGTAGAGAGTACTTGCTTTTCTCAGGTTTCATTCCTCTCTCTTCTTGTTGCCTGTTTTGTTACAATTATACTACTACCAGTAGTAGAAATAACATTTTCATTTTATCTCAATGATTAAACTGTTCTTATCTCAACCCATGGGTTTGTGTTTTTCTCCAGTTCTTCTCTCCATCCCACCATGGGGGCATGCTGGAATGTGGGTATGAGTGAGGAGCTGCATTGTGTTCAGCTGCCACCAGGCTTAAATCGTTCCATCGATGACAATTCCAATGATTTGATGTGAATCAAGATAATGTTCCATGCTATTTGATTGCAAAATAAGAAAATTAAACATCAAAGACATGTTTAAATATCTGGTTTTAATTTTTTTTTTTTTTTTTTTTTTTTTTTTGCACTGGTGCAGCAGTGCAGTTAAAACTAAAGGAGAATAACATATCAGATTTGAGGTCTGAGAAATACTGAGATCTCCATTATGCCCTCTAGGATTCTTGCTCTGCAGATCAACAGCAGTAAGAACACAGGATATGACTTGTTAGATGCATAATTTTCATTTAAAATTTAAATCGTGTCAGTACTGACTAAGTCGTTCCTGGAATTTATATACATTTCCCAACCCAACTGACAACAAACTTCAGCCCTGTTATGCTTCTATGATCTTTCCTTCATTAAAATGTGTAAATAAATGATGTGGTAAATTATCTCATGTCTAGCTCTTGTCTTGCTAGTAATCTAGAGGGAGATTAAGTTCTTAGAACAGGGCAGGAAAGACAGAAAATACAAGATGATTAACTTATCTTCAATTTCACTAACAACACAATTTTTTAAAATAGGTGTTTATTCTTTAAAATATGTTTTTTTAATTGCAGAGTAGTGATCCTTTTATGACAATAATCTTTTACCTTGAAGTGGTAAAGAAAAACACCCTCTAATAGAGGTTCCCACAAATTGAAATTAATCCTGAAGGACTTAATTACAGAAAGCAAAGGATGGGTTTTTTACCTGATTATTTGTATTCTGCATAAAAATAAAAATTAAAACCCTCTATTTCTCACTCATATATTAAAAAATATAATTATTTATTCATCCCTCATGTAGATGATTGTTCTTGCCAATAGGCAAATAAAACTGAAGCACTCTGTCCCAAAGCTCAGGTGTGCCAATGTGCTTTATATAAAACACTCTTGGAGCAATTGTTAATGGTTCTTTCAGACAGAAAAAATATATATGTTCTATACCTATCAATAAAATGCCAATTAAATAATATAATAATGGTCAAATCACACACAGGGCACTCAGTACAATCTTCTTTGATGACTGAAAAATGAACAAAAATATTCCTTCTGGCAAACCAAATGAAAAAGGGAATATTAAATACCAGCATCTTTCTTCTATAGCTGCACAAGCTTTTTTCTTTCATGCCAAGCTTCATTTCAGAAAAATACTCCTGTATCAGTCAAAAGGATGATTGTGCACACAAACCGCAGGAAAATAAAATTTAAATAATAATAATAATAATAAAAGAACAACAAAAAACCTTCCTGGCCATCTTGCCTACAAGAGCAGACATCTGCCTTTGCATTTGAAAATGACCAAGTAGTGCCAGTTGGCATTTAGGTTGGCAAAATGTGCACAAGTAGGGCAGAGTCTCAAAGTGGTTATTAGCCCATTGAAAATGTAATGAAAAATCTGTGTGCATTGGTGATTTAAAGATATTTAAACATTATGATTAAATGCAAAATGACTGTAGTTTAAGAGTCTGTCTCAGTGGACATAGTTAGTCTTGTAAAAATTCCAGGGCAACCAGGCTGCATCCTTAACTTTATTTGTAACTGGTTGTGTAGGCAACTGAGGGAAGTTTGAAGAGAAAAGGATTGTACAGGCAACTGAGCATCAGACCAGGAGAATGGTGTAAATAGAAAAGGTGATTTAACTTTTCTGTGCTCATCAGGAAAGCAAGAAATAAATGCCTCTTCTGCTGGGCCAGGAAGGAGGCCTAGAAGCCCTTGCCTGCCTGTGATAATATCACAGCTTCCACCAGGGTCTGGAGAAGCAGATTTGCAATTGCTCACCAGGAGCAGAGGGAAAGGACAGGCTTCTCCTGGACATTGGTGCTTCCCTGCCTTGCTGAGGTGGGCATCTTGGAGGAACTGTGTGTTTGTGACCTCTATTGCTCTTCACTCTCTTTGAACACTGGGAGAAGGGTCTCCACAGAAGAAAGGGCACTGGCTGACATCCAGCTGGCTCTGTGACAGGATGGATAAGGACAATGACAATGACTCCTCTCCATTCCTTCCCCATCAGAGTGCAGCTGCTGTGCTGTGCCCTCCCTGCTCTGCTGAGAGCTCCCAACCAGCCCCAAAGGGATGTCCAGCAGCACATCCACAAGGAATGTCCTTCCTTGCACACCTGGTCAGAGGCACTTTCCTCTCCTGGCCCTGTGATGCAGACACACATCCTTGCCCCACAGAATAGATCCTGGAAGGCAAAGGGCTCTCTGCAGCTTGCAGCCACCCAGACCCTGCAGTCTCTCACTGGCCAGCCAGAGACTTCTGCATCACATGGAACACCCTAGCAACATCTCTATGAGTTATGGGAGCAATTTATTTCATTATCTAGCTTATCCTCTTGATTAATGCTAAATTAATTTCTTTTAATGATTTTTATGACAACAAATGCAGCAAACAGTACAACAGTACCTTATAATTAGACTGCAATCTTGTGCTTTTCTCCAAGTGCTGCAGTCTGTTTCTGAGATGCTGAATAATTTCTGCTTTCAGAGGCCTGAAATTATTTTACAAGACTCAAATCAAGATAATTTTCTCTTTCAGCTTTTCTTGTGTCTAAGGTTTTTCAATTTTATGCAACGTTCTTATAAAGTAATTTTTAAAGCTTCTTAGTTTGAACCAGCCCTGCAAAAGCATTTTGGATATGGGATATATTAAAGCATATTAAAACATAAAACACTATTAGAAGTGCCCATCAAAGAGCTGATAGAGATGTTTAGCTGTTGTGCATAGTATTGATTTCACTGAAAATTGTGAAGTTGCTGATTCATATAAAATTAGTAGAACAACTAAAATGAAAAACTGAATTTAAATAGAAAAGTCATAGTTATAAAGTTATAAAGAATAAAGTGGTTGCTGTAAACACCTGAAGAGTGAAACAACATTCCCAGATCATGTCAGGTATAGAAAATGTTAATACAGAGGGATTGTCAAATGATATTTCACTCCTCTAAGTGCATTTGAAACACAGGTTATTTTTAAAAAGATCCTTTTTAAAAAAAATAATATGTAATTCATTTTTGTTTCTTTTTTTAAAAACTTAAATTTTAAAACATATTTATCCTCAAGTTTTTTCCTTTTTACTTCATTCATTCTTTACTCTCTTTGAAGAGAATAGGAGTTGGACTTTGATAATGCTTGTGGATCTTTCTAGCTCAGGATATGCTATGATTCTTCAAGAATGCAAAATTCAAAGTCTAAAACATGTAAAAGCAGGAAAAATCATAAGAAGGGTAATTAAAAAAAACTATTAAAAAAAAAAGAAAGTCATACGCCAAATGTCCGCCTTCTTTCACTGAACTGAGCATGGAAAAAAAAAATCACTTACTGGATGGAAAAAAAATGAAATGCTTTAAAGAAGAATTAAGGGGGCTAAAAATGTTCATTTCAGGGATTTTAAAATTTGTTTTTTAAGATTTTTAGGAAGATCATATTTTACTTTTTTTCTTTCTCTTTTCTTATTCAAATAGTGTAAGAAGCAGATTTTTTAAACCTAGCTTCATTACTTTCTGCTATAATGGTAAGCCCTGGCACAGCCAGCTAATTAGAGCAATATTCACTCAGGCTCTGCATTCATTGCAAAGTTGCTTAATTTGTAAATCTGACAGGAAAATAAGTTGGGATTTTTTTCAGATTGGACAGAAAGGACATAAGAAGGACAAAACATGAGTCTTTTGACAGACTCCTGGTAGGCAGTTCAAGGGTAATCCTTTCACTGGCAAATCTAATCATTTAACATCAATCCAATTTAGGATCTGTTGAATATTAAGAGCAAGCAGTCACTTAGAGGCAAAGCAACACCTTCATATTAAACATTTACACTTAAAAACAAGAAGTAAATTATTGTCCATCCTGTCTGTTTCTAAAAATTCATTCACGTGACGTTGCATCAATTTGCTTGAAATGGGAGATTCTGGTTTTAAGTGATATTGTGACACTTGCAAATTTGTGATGGATGTGCCACCATTACTGACCTTATCCAAAAAAAAAAAAAAAAAAAAAAAAAAAACCAAACAAAAAAACCCCCAAAAAAACCCCATAAAAAACCAAAAAAAACCCAATTAAAACCCCAAACTTCTCTGTAATGAGTTTTCATCTTATTTTACAAAAGTTTAAGGAATCTATTTGCCATAAAATTTGCCATAAAGAATGTGTGGTTCTTGGCCAAGTCTGTCTGTCTGAACAGACTGTTGTCATTGGCATTTTCTGGACATTTTGTCTACTGACTGGAATCAAATTGAATTTTAGTGCTAATCATTATTCAGTTAATGAAAGAGGGAGTTTATTCTTTGGGTCTTTTTCCCCTTCTAAGGCTTCTGTAGAAATGAAATCTGCTGTTGTGCATATATAATCATAAAGTATATTCCTTACTTTGTATTCTTGACCTCTACACCTCTCCTACCCTCTTCTGAGGATTAGGATATAATTTTGTTGATGCATTGGCTTTCTGCTGATATTTTCTATAGGGACAACCTTCCTGAAAAAAACTTTTGAAAATACAAGTAGAATTGGTTTCATTTCAGGGATTAATGACAATTCTAAAAAGACCAATAATAGATTCTTCTAGGTTGTTTAACTGCACTAGAGCATATCTGAACCAATGACTCACTCCAGGCTACCACTTTCTGCTGAATAATTTTATATGAAAGTTATTTTAAATCCAACCTACAGTATCCCAAAGTACCCCAGGCTCATCTGCTTTTATATTATAAACATCCTGTTTCTTGAAGACAACGTAGTTATGCAACATTTGAACAAGGATTAAAAAAAAAAAAAAAAAAAAAAAAAAAAAAGGTTGAGGCAAACAAACTGCAAATACAGCTCTTGTGTTACTGGAGGAAATCTTGCACAGAACAGGTAGACCTGATCCTCTCAAATGCAAGGCATTTATTTACATGCATGTTATAAAGACTAATATCTGGCAGTGGTAGAAACTGGAAGTCTTCTCTTTTCAAATCTGCCTTTAATATGCAGTATTCTCTAAATAGAAGATATTAGCATGTTTCTAGCCTCAAGAAAATTATAAAGGGGAACTTGGGTATTCACTGCAAATTATTTCCTGACACTGCAAAGGTCTAGGATTTTTTTGGCACCAAAGTGCTGCTATGCTACCCTGTGATTTGCCTTTTCCCCTTGGTAATTCATAGTGACAGACTTTTAAACAGAATTACATCCCCCTAAGCAGTTTCCTGTTCTCTGGTAATGGGCAGGACAGCACAAACAATAAGGAAACATGACTGGATTACAGACATGGCTGTCCTTGTTTGGCATCCACACAGACATAGGTGTTCAGCTTTTTTTTTTTTCCAACAATGAAGGAACCTCCTGTGCCCTCCATGTATTTTATTTTGGAGGCAAAATCAGTGTGTTTGGGAACATGCATAAAGAGGGAAAAAGTTTAGAAAAATTCTGAAAAAATGTCTCAAAGGCTGAAGGTTGTTATTCTCACAAGATCAGACCTTTAAGGCAGCTCAGCTCTGTCACAAACCTATTGTTGCTATGCCAGAGTGCTCTCATTGTGGACACGTATTTTATCAGTCTCCTCATCCCTTATGGCTGTGCTAGGAGTTCATAATTGAGAGGCAATATAGCAATGCACCTTTTTTAAGGGCTTCAGAATAGAATGCATTACTGCCACACGTGGCTGTGACAGAACAAAAGGCCTTTTTGAGCATTGATCTTTCTGTGGGGAAAGAGAGAACCATTGTCTTTGACCTGAAGAACAGTTAACACATAGACTGGAATGTGCCATAATTATCTTCCTCCAAAATCAGTGTGTCTATGGGGAAGATAACTGCATATTTTTATGTCATTTCCATATACAAGCAGTTTTCATGGCTTTAAGAAGGAAAAAAGACAAGTGTGCAGATATCAAGAAGCCCTTGTGGGGCAATGACAGACTATTGAAGGACCATTATGTATTTTGTATTACTTTGTATGTATCTTCCCCATCTTTTACATACCATAAAAACATAAAATAATATCACAATAAGATTATGAACTAGTACAGCTTCATCCACTCCCATCTACTTCCATGATAGGATTTACTGTTATAAATTGATAAGACAGGTCTGACTCTAACCTTAAACTTTTTTTCCACTTCATTATCTAGAATGAAAGAATTTTTCCATGATGCCAGCCAACTATCCGAGACAGCAGTGAAAACTGCAAGAGAGAATTCATAATTACCCTCTGTGGCTCTATTGCCAACAACCTTTTAATCATCAGAGATTCTTTCTGAAGAAATTGAGTTTTGCCCTTGTTGCAGAAGAGGAAGGATATGATTCTGCTCATAAAATTTATAAGACTCTATGTCATTAATTTATTTTCTTTTTCTTACAATTTTGCCATCCTGCAGCACAAGATTCAAATGTGAACTTGTTTTTGGTCAGACACACCCCATCTATGGACTGCATTGCAATAGTATGGAAAGGTCACACATGGAAGAAAAAAAGCAGGATGGGATCAACTGGCACTGAAGTACCTTTCATGAGGAAAAAATTAACAGAAATCTTTAGGCAGAGCTCTGGTTTTGGATGGAAAACATGGAAGGCAGACTCCCAGGCCCTGGTCTGATCAAATACCCTGGTGCCTCATGGTCAGTTTTGAGGCTCTCTTTCCTTCAAAGCTGAACCCAGGCCTGCAATTAAATCTCTTTTATGGTCAAAATTTGTTCCCTTACAAAGAGAACTAAAAGGGAGGGTTTGTTTGAGTCAGAAGCTGCTAATAGCTTGCATTAATGAAACTTTGAGCCACAGTTTCCAGCTGTGTATTGAGATGTCTCTATTACAGATACGCAGCCCTGAAGATTGTCATAAATGTTTAATGCTGTTACTCTTCATGTAAAAAGGATGAAAAAGGCACACTGCTATATTTCTGTGGTGGTTGAAGTGCAAAACTAATCTTTATTTTTAAATCCTGGAGTCCTTAGACCCTGGACACTAGTGTCTCACCTAGATTACTAGGTGAGGACAGATCTCCTGTCATATCATTAATACAAAGTTAAAGAACCATGGACCAAGAACCAATATTTTGATTTGTTTTAGCATACTTTTCCCCTCCTTGCTCCAGACTAAATGGCCAATTGAAGATGACTGGACCCCAAGACACATTTTTCCTGATCCACAGAACTCTCCTCTCCTCTCCTCTCCTCTCCTCTCCTCTCCTCTCCTCTCCTCTCCTCTCCTCTCCTCTCCTCTCCTCTCCTCTCCTCTCCTCTCCTCTCCTCTCCTCTCCTCTCCTCTCCTCTCCTCTCCTCTCCTCTCCTCTCCTCTCCTCTCCTCTCCTCTCCTCTCCTCTCCTCTCCTCTCCTCTCCTCTCCTCTCCTCTCCTCTCCTCTCCTCTCCTCTCCTCTCCTCTCCTCTCCTCTCCTCTCCTCTCCTCTCCTCTCCTCTCCTCTCCTCTCCTCTCCTCTCCTCTCCTCTCCTCTCCTCTCCTCTCCTCTCCTCTCCTCTCCTCTCCTCTCCTCTCCTCTCCTCTCCTCTCCTCTATGCTGCAAGTTGACACAAAGAAATAGGTGCTTTTAAAAGTGAATTGTGTGCCACGTTTCTCTTCTTATTACAGAGCTTTCAGCCTATTTAACTCCTCAGAGAAAAGCTCCTTTTGCAAGTTCAGGGGTTTCAACCTAAGCCAAACAAGAAGAAAACACCAAGCTTGCTTGAGAGCAGAATGTGGGCAGAGACATAATTAAAGCGAGCTGAGGAACTTGTAAGCTATTTTGGTGATGTGATAGCAAATTGGAGGACAGAATCTCAGGATTACCATTTTGAATTGAAATTTGAGAAAAAGACCCAATTAATCCAGCACTGAGCTGTAGTTTGTTCCACCATTTTTAGTTAAATGTCTGTTAGTAACAGAAGCTTCACTTTTTCTTTCAGTTTCAGAAGCACAGATTGAGAGAATGCTTGCTTCAGTTCCCTGTTTCAGGTTTTTTTGCTAAGATCAGGGCAGTAATTTAAAAGTACATCAAGCAAATAGAACATATGGAGATTTACTTCCAATACAAACAGGACATCAGGAATAATCAGAGTCTCTCACTTTTTTGCAATAAAATAGTGATAAGCTAAAGGTGTTGCTCTCCAGGCAGCAATGTCTGAAGCAGCCTTTCAAGACAAACAAAAGGTTTCTATTTGTTTACTCTGTTTTCTTCAAAGTGCTTAACTGGGATTATATTCTCTTCTCTTCTTCAAATGCCTTCTCCACAGTCTATTTTATCCCTGGCAATTTACTTTTTCTTTCATAGATTGCATCATTCATATTTCTTTATCTCAGAAACTGCTGTCCAACCTCTTGTTATGCTCCTTAGCCAGCTTACTTATTTTTTGCTTGTGTTTTCTGCTCTGTCTTTTCCCACTTTCCTATTGCAATTTACCCTTGGTGAGCTCCAGTTACCTAACACAGCCAGACAAGGTCTCCCTCTGGGGAGCTGCAGACTCCTCTCAGTCTCCACTGGCTCTGTGTTGAGCAATGGAGTTACTGGAGTTCAGAGGCTGGTTTCACTAAGACCCTGGAATTTAGAAGCAAGCTGGGTGAGGAGAACTAATATTTCTTGTCATACAGACTTTTTGAAGTTTAATCCCTTCATTCTACTATTTTTCACTCTGGCTTTCTCCAGATTTTTTTTCTCCAACAGTTCCTACATCCCTTTTAAAACTGTGCCTGCACAGGCAGCAAAGCCCCTCTCAAACTTGGATTGGTTTGAACACCTCACATCTGAGCATAATACCTTCTTTCTTTGAAGCATTTATGTTTCAGAGCTTCATCTCTGGCCCTGCAGCAATACTGGGGCACCACAGGAGAGCAAAGTGTCTGAATTCTGCTACAGTTCCTACACTGGAAAAGTAACTTGGATGCAGTAAGAGCATCTCCCAGTCTTGCTGCATTCACATATAATTCAGATACCTAAGTGAAGCCTTTAAGTAAAAATGATGCTCTATTTTTCCTTCTCTCAAATGTCATCTATTTTGCCTGCTGTTAGGAATGACCCAAGCTCCCATGTGTTAGTCCATTTTTGAGCTGCTGATCTCTACTCTTTATGCCCACAGACATGTTTTTTTGTCCTACTTCCACTCATAGCAGAAATTAAAAAGGAAAAGGCTGTACCAAAAAATTATAATCCCATCTGAAGTCAGATGATCTATGCTGACAAGCAGCATCACTCACTGCATCCTTGCATACCTGCAGAAGATGAGCAGGGACAGCAGGAGCACCCTGCCAGCCCCAGCTGTCCAGAATCCCTGCTGGCAGCACAGTGTGCTCAGAGCTATCTGCACCTCATCAGTCACATCTGAGAACATAATACCAAGACATTTATCTACTTGGGAAGTGTGGGAGGAGGAGAGGCTTTTTTATATAAAAATTAGCCAACAAAATTTCTCAGAACTGTATGACTGAAGTCAGTAGGAAAGCTGAAGGAGTCTAAGTGCAAGAGGTTTCCCAATTTCTTGGAATAGAGAGCACCAGGCTTTTACAACATCACACAGTGCTTCTGGGGACCTTCTAGTCCCAAATCACCTATGATGAGGTCAGAATGTGTCAGAACCTGTATTATGTAGACATTGATTTTAAGCATTCAAAACCAGGATGAATTCAAGAGCTAAACCCATTTTACCAGATCCCCACCCCCATTCCTTCCCTCTACTCCTGCCATGAGAAGGCTAATTCACTTACAACTTAACTGTTTATGGATTTTTTACAGGTATAAGGACTGAAAAAACACCACAAAGAAAGACTAGACACTCTGATCAAGAGCACCCTTGTAACATGCTACAGACCAAGTTCCTTTGGAAAGAGCGGAGTTTCCAAAGTAAAAGTAGGAAATTCCTCTGTTCCTTCATTCTACTTGGATGCTGAGCTATAGCACAAGCCTCTAATGTGGCTTAAAGCCAGAGTCTTTATTGCTTTCTGAATTACATTTCTAATAGGAGCCTTGTTAATTTCTCCTTTCTGTTTCAATTCTAGTCAGTGCAAGAAATCTTTGCTAGTGGAAGGCTGCCCAGGGCTGTCATTCCTAAAAATCCTTCAACAGTTTTCATGAGTAACCAGCATTTATCAGAATGTAAACTGCACTCCAGAAAGTGTGATGTTAAATATGTCAAAGAATTTAGGTTTACAAGAAGCCACCTGTGTCACCAAGCTCAGGTCCACTGCAGTGTATTCAGCCACCTCTGCTTTAACGGGACTCCAGGTTAAATATCTTTAATTCCCCTAATCCTGATAAAACTCTTCCTGGGACAAAACTCTAGATCATAAGAAAACTTCCACTGCTGTCCAGCCTCATTTATCCATCACTGAATTATTGCTCTTTCTGCCCCACCCTTGTTTTTTAGCTTAAATATTCCTTTTTCCCCATGGTGTTTACAGATGAGAGCTAGAGTTTCTCTACAGATAAACAGGCACTGGGCTGTTCAAAGAGACACTCCTGTACCCAGTGCAGCTGGGATGTGTTTAGACACCTGCCATCTGGGTCTCACCTGACACAGATGCTGTTTGTAATTACCTGTATTCTTTTGGAGGAAAGAAGGAAGGAGAGCACACAGAGAGAGAGTGTAATGGCCATTCCTTACAACAGTCTGGCATACTTTTTCCAGGGATGTTTCTTTTGGGTTTGATTGCTCCTTGTGTCTCCTGCAGTTCCTTTTCATGTTCTGAACGAACGAATAACCAACCAACCAACCAACCAACCAACCAACCAACACCTCTAAAATAAGACAGGGATGAACACCATTATATCAGATTACCCCACCAAAAACATTCTTGCTCAGGACTTCCCTAAATTTAGGAGCAGTCCAACTCGTTGGAAGCCTCCCTGTCTCACCTGAGATTCCCTCAGCACCCAGAAATCTGTTAATGTGCATGACAAGGACCTTCTCCACCTTAACAGTTGATGCTCCCATATGAACTCTTTTACCCAGGAATTAGGCACACCCATGCTTAAATACAGTCTGAACTGTATTCTGAGCTCTCCTAAGTTCCTCCTGTAAGGTTTGGATGCCCACAAGAGGCACTGGGACTGTTTTGGTTTCCCCTCTTTCCTTGCTCTTCCAATTAATCTCCCTCTTTCCAGGAGCACAGCACAAACAGCAAAGGATGAGGTGCTCTGGGCAGGTGAGCTCATTTTCACAGCCAGTGCTGAGGTTCTGCCAGGCTGCAGAGCAGCACAAATACAGGAGGAAAGCAAAGCAGTAAGTCTGAAGCTCTGCAGTCTCCTGAACATGCACTCACCCAGAGCAGGGAGGTGCCAGCCCTGCTGCTTCCTGCTGTCTGCAGCATCATCTCAGCCCAATTTATTTGGTGTTTACTTTCATTGCTACTAAGAGAATTCACACACTACCTTACCCACATCTCACCCCACCAAACTCACCAGTTTTTTTCTAACACTTACAGAGCAGATTTCTTAATTTTTGTTTCCTTTCCAGCAACATTCAGGCTGCTTGAATTCCCTAAAAAACTTGTCCTGCTCCTCGGTTTCCTCTGCACAACTATCTCCATTCCCTGGGATTGAAAGCTCTTGTTTCCTTTTGCCAGGAAGATTTCTTCAGGCCCATAGCTGTCAGTAAAGCTTTTTCATTGATTAACATAATGAAGTTAAACTGAGAACAATTAGTCTCAAGATAAGTAATTGTATTTTTTTAGACCCATAGATGGCTTTATGAGCTGCAAGCCTGACTGTTTCTCCCCCCAGCCATACCAGCTGGTCTGGAGAACAATGTGTGCTTCATCTCACTCCTGTTTGTGATCCCAGCAGCTATAGTTCAGGCTCATCTCAAATACACAAATTTTAACTGTGTTTCATAATCGATGTGCATTTTTGGAGAGGTGGATGGAAGGGATGGCAAGAGGCAGCTATTATTTTGCCTGGCAGAGGGAAGGTGGAAAGCAGTCCAGCTGCAGGTAGTCAGGGTAGAATGCTGCTGCTGTGCCATTTTAGAATTGGCAATTTGCAATTGTGAGAGACATTTTTTCTATCCTGCCAGCTGGAGGCCCTTGGCAATGTGGTTATGTTTTTAGAAACCAAACAAATCAATCTTTCTTAGTTTTCCTCAGAGTTTTGGATTTTACCTCATGAGATTTGACCTAAAGCTTTTTCTCTCATCTGACTAACAAAAGATTTATTAAAAATAAAGAGGACACAAGAAAAATAGGAAGAAGTACAAGTGTTCATCTGTATTCAGCAATTCAACTGCTTTGAACATATGAAAACCAAGTGGTTCTGAATTTATTTTCCAGTCATGAAATAAACCATTTCATGCTGGCATATGGTTACCATTCCAGTTTGAGTCCCTGTACAGAAGTGCAGGGGTTTCTGCTGTTTTGTAGTACTGTAGATAAAAACTCTGTGCCTCTTGTCTTTAGTAAGCTTTGATGTATGTTTTGAACTTATGGTATAATGACTATTTGTTTTGCAATAGAGCACTAGTTTTGGTTCTCCATTTATAAAATATATTTTAATGTCTGTATTAATTTTCTCTAGATTATACAGGCAATGATTTTCTGATTGAAATAGATTGAACTAAAAGGCTTAAACTTATCTTTTGTTTAACATTGGTGTTTATGAAAAAGCTTTCAAACATGGACACCATTTGTCTTGGTTTTTATTTCAGAGAAAATTTAGCCCTCTAACTCGTACTGTGCATTATGCCTACTGAGGTGTGATTTCAAACCCTTTTTGTCACTTGTCCCACATTTGTAGCTCAAAACACTGTAGCACCTTATCAGTAAAGCACATGCAGAAAGTTGAGAATATGCTGAAATGGAATTTACTTATTAGAATATGCTCAAGCACATGTTTTTATACTAATGTGCTTTGTAAATGCAATGTCTCAAAACATCTACTCTCAGGGCAATTAGGTCATGTAGGTTTATGGAAAGGAAAAATTATAAATTCAGCCTAACCTATTTCCCAGACCTTTTCATTGGCTTTACAAAAATGCAGGATAGAAAGGCATTTGTAGGATCTAGACAATAAAGAAACTACTTTGCAGATATTCAAGTTCAAAAGTTATTGCTTACATTATTGTGGTGCTGTCTCCAGACCTCGAAGCCTTTGAAAAAATAATTGAATAATTCTGCATGAATTTGTCACTGAATTAAGAGGTTAATGTTTCAAAAAAGAGCAACACCCAGAAATTGACCTTTCAGCTGTGCTGAAAACAGCAGCCACTTCATGTTACCAGCTATGGTGGAAAAAAGGTGAAGAAGAACAGAAGCTGAGACTCATTTTAAGAGAAGGTAAGTCATACCCTCAACAGATGGGACCAAATTTCCCAATTCTTCTGACCCTGAGACTACTCTTCAAACACACCGTTAAAACTGAGATACAGAATCACAGAATCGATTAGGTTGGGTAAGACCTCCAAGTTTATCCAACCACAAACCTAACACTGCCAAGTCCACTACTAAACCTGTGTGCCACATCTACAAGTAATTTAAATATCTTCAGGAATGATGACACAGCCTGGGCAGCCAGTTCCAATGTTTGACAATTCTTTCCATGAAGAAACTTTTTCTGATATCCAACCTAGAAAAAACCCAGTGAACACCTCAGGTATATGAACTTAGTCTAATTAGGATTTGGATAACTGCTCTTTTATTTTTTGCTCTTTTCCAATGGAAGAAAATTGCTGCTAATTTCTTTATCCTGTTTTCATGCAGCCTCCAGACATGAAACAAGTGGAAGGAGAAGAGAAAAAATCAAGCACATATACTATATCCTCTTTTCTGTATTTTCATGGACCCCAGCAGTGTGATGTGGAAGAAAAATTTCTATGCAATAAATCCTCTCTTATAGTTTAAGTCATCAAGTCATTGCCAAAAGGAAAATTTCTTCTAAGTACAATTGCTAAAGGTACAGAATTTAGTTTTCAGAGCAGAATGAAAGACATGCCTTTTTCCTGAGCTGGTTTAAGAAACAACCTCATTGCAAAATGGTGCACCATCTAAACAAAATATGAGGAACACAGTCATTGATCCAGATCACTTCAAACTTGAGTAAAATTTGAAAGAAGTAAGATTTTAATAATATCATTGCCTCTTTGATGTTACCTAAGTTAAACCTTTGGATTGCACAGCTTCAGTTTGCCAAAAGAAATAATTCAGAACCTGTGTTCTGCAGGAAATACCTGCATCTTGGGCTTTAGTTCAGACACAGGATGAGAATTGTACATTTCAATATTTCAGACAATGAGCTGGTGGTAAAATGGTTTCTGCTCTACATGAGGATGGGTGATAAATGCAGCAGCAATTGCATATCAAGTAAATGTGGTATGAAATGTGGTCTAGAGTTCCATAAAACAGATGGCAATGCTTCTCCTCATAATAAGCAGAGAAGCTGCGAATTTGCAGCTTGAATTCAGTGTCCAGGAATAAGACCCAGCAGGACAAGAGGGGGTTACAATACAGCAATCACAACTGCTCTGCCAAGTGACTGCATAGAACAAAACTTGTTTCCATCAGCTCTGGAGATGCTCCCATCTTTACAGAGGGCCATAAAGAGAAGCACATATGAGAGGAAAACAGAGACTAGAAAAAAAAGATAAATGCTAAATTATATAAAAAGAGAAAAATCTCTGGGAGCCTAATCTGCTTTTCTGTATCACTGTTAGAGCCAGTGTTTGTAGCCAAGCTGCTGAAGCTCCAGCACTGTGCTGAAGTACTGTGTAATTGCTGGGGGATCTCATAGCTTCAGAGATGCAGAGCAATATGCATCCATCCTGCTAGTTCTGTCTGGGATGAGAGAGAGAAACATCATCTGGGAGATTCTGTCAGAGTGATAAATAACAGAAATAATTTCTAAAACAAAGGAAATGACTGGTTTGGTGAAATTTGCTATGTTCCAGATAAAGCAAGTCACTGCACACTATTTTATCTATGACTTCAGCTGCTGAGCTAGGGCACATTTCCATGATGTCAGTGCTCTGACTCTTAGTCCCTGTTGCATCTACTGACTCAACAACTCCAGAATTTTATCAAGCACTCTTTAGTGCAAGTTTAGGGCTTTAATGGTGGAAATAAATCACAATAAAAGAAGCATTTAGAGTTCTATTAGATCATGCATCTTGAAACAAATCAAGTGGGCTCTATTTACAGTATAAGGCTTTATGTGTCTGAAAAAAGGCTTATAGAATCTCCAAATCTGAGTTCATCTATGATTCTTCAGGGAAGGAAGTCCATATGATCCTGTGGCATAGGAACAGAAAAAATAAGCTGACAAGTGAGGCTATATTACCAGTATATATCAAAATGAGCTGCTAAAATCTCCAAAGCAGGAGGAAAGTTGAAAAATCAGATAAGATTCACAAAGATATAAGAAGATGGTTGCAAGATGTAAAACATGAGTTCAAATGGAAGATTCAAAGAGTTTGATGAAGCTAGTTCCTCAAAAATATGCCAAGAGATGCCTTCTTCACTGCCTGCCCATCTCCACCAGGATCAGAACATGGGTTCTTCAGCCCAGCAGATAAAAGTGCAACCACATCAAATAGTTGGGAGCTGAAAAGCTACTCTGATTCAAAAGTGAAATAAAGTTCTTTTTTCTTTTTTTTTTAAGCTGAAAAGAATTTGTGACTGGAAAGAACATATCTAAGGGGCTCTGTTTCACTGAAAACAAAAAAATTAAACTTGGGCTGACAAATATCTAGAAGAGATGACCCAGCCAATTCAAATCAGGGTTAGATGATCTTTCAAACTAGCTATGGTTCCTTTTGAGCTAAGGAGGGGGGGGAAGGGGGGGGGGGAGGGGGGGGGAGAGAAGGGGGAGTTGGAGGAGACCAAAAATTAAAGAAAATAAAAATATCAGAAAAGGAAAAAACCTTTGCTGACAGGCAGTTTAAGTGCATGGAGAGCTGGCTGTGTCAACAAGAGCTCATGCAAGTCCTATAAGGAGCAGCTGAGGGAGCTGGGGATGTTCAACCCTGAAAAAAGGAGGCTGAGGTGTGACCTTATCTCTCTCTAGAGCCACCTGGAAGGAGGCTGCAGCCAGGTGGGGGTCAGTCTGTTCTCCCAAGCAACCAGCAACAGGAAAAGAGACACAGCTCTGCCAGGTTAGGGTTAGGTTGAACAGGGAACAAATTCTTCATATAAAGGGTGATTAGATATTGGAACAGAATGCCCAGGAGATGGTGGAATCATCACCCCTGCAGGTGTTTAAGAAAAGACTGAATGTGGCACTCAGTGCCATGGTCTAGTTGACAGGGTGGTGTTGGGTTATAAGTTGGATTTGATTATCTCAAAAGCCTTTTCCAACCTAATTGATTCTGTGATTCTATGACTCTACAATGTACAGGTACTGGACATTTACCTTAGGCTACTAGTCTCTTTTCCCTTTCTTGACAGTCAGAGAGATGGCATCATGACTCGTTTCCCCCTCAAACTGCATTCAGAGGAACTGTCCCAGGAGCATTATACTCACTGACCACAGGTGGAGCCTAACTTATAGGCTTAGACCTTCTGTCCTGCTCTTAGATGATTTTAAGTAAGATAAATACTGCCCTCTCTTCTCAATACACTGTATCAGCAGAAGTTTTCAGCTGCACATTATTTAGACTAATTTCTTTGAGACAAAGAGAGGGTTTTAATATATTAAAATAATATAGTAGAAGCATGAAATATCTTTCACTCCAGAGATAATGGTCTGGGACATTATCAAATTTAAATGATACAAGGTTTTTATAGCTTCTTCTGCTATTAAGTTACGTGTCTTTGTACAGTGATTCTGGGCTGTCTCATTAACTTCAGCAGAGCTGTGTAACGTAGCTAAGACAACAGTTCTGGGCAAATGTTTTACATTAACTTTCTTGAACGTGGTCTTGCTTTTTTTGTAAAGAACTGACACTGCCTTTAATGAAAATTTTCCCTGAGGGAAAAACAAAAGCAGAAATTGTCCCTTAGCTATCCTGTGCATCTTAAAAATAATTTATTATTTTCCTTCCTATTGTTAAAAAAAGCCTGAGATACAGCACACATTTTCAATATATGCAGGTCAATGTGGAGACTAAATAATCAGTTTCATAAATGTGGGTAAGCTAAAATAAATTTTGTTTCTACTTTCAAAACAGGGAAGATAAGTGATAGATTAAATTGATCTGCTTGTTTGCAAACAATGATGTTACTTGAGTTAATTTTGAAGTTCAGGCAATGCCAAGATAGAGGGAAGGAAGTGTTTGTTGATGTGTATCCTTTGGAAAGGACATAAGGCTGCTTACCATCCTAATGTATGTTGCATTCTGACTGTGAAGAGGTGACCAGGTTTAATATCAGTCAAAAAGTGCCATAGTCTGTCTTTTTGCTCTTTTTCCCCCTTTTTTTCTTTTCTGAGATTAGGAAATCTTGTACTTTAAGATGATTGGTTTCAATCTAGACAGTTTGTCTAAATAAATGAGTCAGTGCTACATTCTGACTCTCCTTGATTGCCTGTGCAAAAGGAATTCTTGGCTAAAGTCCATTTCCAAAGGGAGAGAAGCCAACAAGTGTTGATGGGTACAGTGTGGAAGTATTTGGAAACAGCACTCTTGGCCACTGGTCTGCTTTCTTCCTGTTACCTCCCTTCAGTGTTGCCACAGTAGATTGCCAAAGCACAGTAAATTTGTTTTAAAAAGGAATAAAATTAACTTCAAATAATTGTTTGTGGCTTACCTGTCTCGCCTGGCCTGATATTGTACAATATATGTTTTGCACTGACTTCCCCAGTTATTGCAGATGGGTCAGTATACTCAGCCTTCACCCTCTTAAAATATTGGGAGTTCTATCTTATCTGTGACAGATTTCATGTTAACTTCACTGGAATCTGATTTTTGTCTTTCCGTGGTGACAGCTGAAGTGGAAACCATGTCATAGAACAAGGCAGCCTAACAGCAGAACTGACCAAGAGCCTGTATGTAGAAAACTTATTTAGGATGAGCATTTAAATATCTGCCATGTCTTGTTATATTTAGAGTTTACGCTACTGTGCATTTGGAACAGGTGCAGCAAAACACATGTTAAATAACCAAGTCCTTTGTTTCTACAATGCCAATTCTCACTGTGTACTAAAGTTGTGTAAAGAACCTTAGAGCTCTTTCGTCAGCAAATTGTTTATTTCCTGTCCGAGTTCATTGTTTAAATAACATTGTCTTATCAAATTACTAGACAACTGCATTCATTCTCAAAAGATCCATTAATTCCTGTAACATCTTCATTTATTTGAACTATCCTTCATAAAAGAAGTCCATTTTTGGTCCTTTTTAGAGAATTTGGTTTTTTACTTTTAAATTTGTAATCTTTTTTTAAGAGAAAAAAATATTTTTTTGACATGGTTTCACTCTGGTACTGAAGGCAGTAGGTTCAGCTCACCTTGGCACTTAGTGGATGCTTCTGTTTATCTCAGACTTGAACTGGATAATAGATTTCATGTGCCTTTTTGTGCCAAGGTAGAAGGACTTGATTTCTGAACTAAATATTAGCCTGGGAGGAGTACTGGCAGGGAAATATCCATTTTGGAAGTTGTGAGCAATGGGTCACTCTCATACTAATCAAAATAAGTGCTGTCATTGTGGACGTGAGGGAGAATCTAAGTATGACTTCACTGTGACTGACCTCCTTTTCTTAGGAGCCTACCTGGCCTATTTGCCAGGTGTCATTTCAGAGGAATCTTTTAATTATCTTCAGATATCAGATCTACATATTCCAATATGAAATCACTCTCAGAGAGGATCTGCTTTCTTGTTGGAAGGTTAATTTCTTTGCCTTCCATTTACCATTACTGGGACATGTTTAGCCTTTCTTTGCAAGGTCAAAGAGCTCTCAGGTATTTTTTCTATACCTGTGTACCTACTACAAAGCCACCCCTCAACCATGTATTCAGTGAAGTGAAATAGAGCCTTGCTCAGATCTCTGAAAATCCCATGGCCTTAAAATGTGAAATTAAATTTAACTATTTATCTGTGCAAAGTAAAATCACTGTCACCTTTTTACATGTTTCATATATTTCTTTTCCCTAGATAGATATTTTAGGAATTATTTGGATTTTTGCAGCAGTATCACGAGTGATTATTCTCATTCACACTGGGAGTACTTTATAACAATACTGGGTTTTGCTCCAGATAAGCTCACGTGCTTATGTGACATTGCAAAGCTGACACAGTTTTCTGCTTTTAGTTCCTGAGATAACAGTTAGCTCAACTGTATTTTCATGAACTGCAGTGCTCTAGAAATCCCTGGCTTTAGGATGTTTTTTCTCCCCTCACTCAGCTACATCTGTGTTCTTGGTTCTCACAAACCATGTTTTCAGTGTTTAAAACAGATTTCACTGGACTAAGACAATAAATTGGTTCAGATTACACTGAAAGTGTAACTAGCTGTCTTTACTGTTTGCTAATTCACTAATCCCTAGGGCACTTGAAAGTGGTTGTGCTAATACTGTGGAGCTTTGAGAGAGTTAAAACTGATGGTAATCTCATCCCATCTAGTTTGAGTAATCCTGGACACGCTTTTAGCAGCAATGATGTTCCATGGGAATGCTATGGCAACATCAAAATGTTGGCTGTCTAGCAGGCTCACTGCATCCTGTGCATGATCCGTGAATAAACAGAGGAATTTAGTTCCTGGAGTGTCAGTCTGGCACATTTCACAAGCACTACATTCACTTACCAAAAAAAAGTCAGACAGTCACACTGAGAAAGTGCTACAGTGACTGAGTGATAAAATCTCCTGCTGCTAACCCTTGTATATACTAACTCTAAGAAGCTAAAAATAGGACATGCATGGCTTAATTCAGACAGGAAATATGCTCTCTCTCCTTTTGCTTTTGTTTATTATTTTTGTTCCAGATGCTTTTCTTTGTTTGTTTTTTTGTTTTGGTTTGGTTTTTTGGCTTTTTTGTTTTTGTTTGTTTGTTTGTTTTGGTGCATCTTCTTTCTAGACTCTGGACATATGAGCATGCTTACTTTAACTTAGATGTGATCTTCCTCTGACCCAAAGGTTGGAGATAAGGTCACTTGGAGTGAAGTACCACGTTTGAGCTAAAAAGCCCAAAAGGAATATTAGTCCAGGGTTCAGTGTATAGGAACATGTTCCTATTGTTTCTAGTCTGCTGCAAATGAGAGCACAGCACTGTGTTTGCACTTGGTTCCATCATGCAGTGATTTCCAGCTCCTCAAAATGAATATAAGCTTTATGCCACCTATTAGTGTCTTTCGCTGTATATCTTGAAAGAAGGAAATGCAAGGACATTTATAGGATTATGCAGCTTTTTTAGATGGCACCTAAAATCAACAAGATGGGAGCGGGGTAGACCTTACTCCATTAACAGTAAGACCTCAAGCTCCCTAGACACAGATCCCATGCTTGGGAAGGCTACTGAGAAGAGATCAAATAATCACAGAAGGGTTTGGATGAGAATGGATCTTAAAAACTACCTGTTTCCAACTGCCCTGCCATGGGCAGGCATATCTTCCACTGAACAAAGCCCCACCCAACCTCTTCTTGAACACTTCCAGGGATGGGACATCCACAGTCATGTGGGCAACCTGTTTCAGAGCTTCAGACCCTGACAGTGAAGTATTTCTTCCTAATGTCTGACCTGAATCTTCTCTGTCTCAGTTTAGAACCACTACCCCTCATTCTATCACTACACTGCCCAAGTCCCTCCCCATCTTTCTTATATGAGGTCTCCCCAGACACTTCTAGATGTTTATTGTGAGACTTACAGTCTCGAATGAAACTGTTCAGGTAAGTTTCTCTGCAAATTATTCTCATGGTTTACCATTATTCCCATGAAAATATTTCTATCTTCGATTCAGTTTCTTTTCTTCTAGTTATTTGAGCATGTATAAATTCAAGCTATCTTTGTGCTGCCTATTTGTTTTGTTTTTACTCCATGGATGTGAACATCTTTCTTAAAGATTCTCTTTGGTAGACATAGGTAGAACACAACTGAGGTGTCTTTAAAACTCATAGCATCTGAACCAGCTGCTATCCCACTGAGCAGGAAAACTTGTGTTTGCTGAAAATAGCTCCATAAAGTATATTAGCTCCACACTCAGAGTCAGTCAAATAAAATTTTTAAAAAACCAACTACTAAGAAATTTTAGGAAAGTCATACACAACTAAAGGGAAAATACCTTCTTGCACCTATGTAAGTCAGATCAACAGGCAGGGGCTACTCTTAAAAATGACAAAGGCATAGTTTAGGGAGGATGCATTGTACATCTCCAAAAAGAGGCAAAAGTGGGCTGGCATTAATTGCTGTCTCTTCAGAACCATGAACACTAGTTCTGAAACTAATATGAACCAGGATCAAAACTAACAAAAGGTGATTATTCATGCAACAGTACATGAGTAACACTCCTTGTCAAAGAAAATAAATGAAACTGCAGATGCAATATCACAGGGGTTCAGGAGAAAAAAGGGGACAAGAAAATCTGAGCCCACTGACAAGACAATTGGCCAATTGCATCCTCCAAAGCCCTGTGTTGCCATCATGATGTTTGATCCCTTCCTCACCTCTATAGGAGAGAAGCTTAAACTGGAAACAGGTGAATTTAATATCCTGTTTGAAGAAGACCTTATTTATTTACTTTTTCTTGTTGTTCTGACCTTCGGTTAATACCTCTGGATAGAGGCTGACATATAAAACTAACCTTAAGGCAGAAACAAGATCATGATCATGAATGCCAAGTTTCTGCATTAGAGCAAGCTGATGAAAGTGTCTTAAAGATTAATGAAGCTTAAGGAAATAAAGCTACAACTTTTAAAACTGATTTAAAAGAGTAACATATATACAAAGATGGTTTAAGTTCAAAACCTCCCAGCACAACATGCTCAAGCATTATTTTTGTTGAACAAAACAATGAAAACTCATCTCTGCACATGTTTAAAGATTGTATTTTAATCACAGACTGAAACAGAATGATTTACAAAACTGATGGTTAGATTTAAAACCAACCACTACACCTTTCTGTGGGAATATTCCCCCCACACCCTAGCAGATTAGGGATTCAAGTGAAGAACAGAGCTGTTCTCGTTTGCCTTTGGGACTGAACAGTGATTTCCAGGATGATGACTGATGCTGCAAGAATTCACCTAAGATGCTTTTCAATGCATTTCATTTACCCAGCTGAAAGTGGCTTCTTCTAGAGAAGCCTGTTGGCTTCATCAGAAATCCCAACCATCCTGCAGCTTTCTGTCCAGAGCATTCTCTGCAGCTCCTCATCATATGCTACATCAGCCGATTTTGTCCTTTCCTCATTGTAAAGGTAGCAGCCTCCAGCTCCTTCCAGCTCGGGCGATACTGCTGCATAGATGGTTGTAGAGGCTCCTTCCTCTGGGGTCTGCAGAAACAAAAATACCCAAATTCAAGTGAGGCAGGTACAGCAGGAAAATTATATTACCACCATAGGACCTTATCAGTTACAAATATTTCCCTAATTTTGCTTTACACTTCTGGTCCTTATGCAAACCTGAAGCATGTAATAATAAGAAATACATTTATTCAATTGGCAGAGTCCATTTCTTTCACAGTGCTATTTTAAGATAGCTTAAAGCCAGAACAGATATATGGAAAACTCCAGTCTATTTTTTCAAGAGTTAATCAGATGAAGCATACAAAATAATTGATTTAGCTTTCACAGTTAGAGCTAATAAACCCAAAAGCAAGCACAAATATTAAAATCCTAGTTTAATTATTCATTTTGCAAGGATGAAAGGGTCTGTGCTCTGCCTTAAGAAGATGAAGGCTGTGCTGTACATGCAATGTGCTCATTGTAACAACAATGTGACATGAGCAAATGATCATGGAAACCATGACAGCAAATTAAGATTCTGCAGTTCAGTCCAAGCAGGCAGGAACTATATTTTAGACACAACATAGTTATCAGGGTCCTTCTTTGTCATAAAGCAAAATGGTGAATGATCTATAATGTCTGATATACCATGAGTGCTAAATGAACATTAATAAGTGAATAGCTTGGAGTGATAGCTCCTTTCATCCCGAGTATATGCAAAAATTTTACATTCTGCATTCAGAAGGATCACTCAGCTACCACTGAAATAATTTCCATAGCATTTTAATTCTAATTAAAGGACATATTTAAAACACAACTTTTGATATGCTTTGCCTTTATCAGTGATATAATTATGATCAGTGCCTGCTAGACAATAATGTGTCATTTTGCAATCCTTGAGTCATTATCTGAGGCATTAACAGTACTGATGCTGCTCAGAGCTTTGTCTGCAGCACCTGACAGGATGTCTTTTCCTGAAGAACTCAATGAATGAGGTTACTCAGTGCCTTATAAAAACTAATAAATCTAAGTAACTGGAAGGTTTTTGTTATGTTTGGGTTTTTTAGGAAATGTTTGTACTATGATAGTCTGTCTAAAATCACTAAAAAATGCTCATTTAGCTTGGTTTAGTACCTACTGCTATATCACCCTTCTTCATCCTGAGGGAAATAGTGCTATCCATACCCAGTACATCATTATTTGCTCACAGAGTGGCTAATAAAATGATCAGCTATGAACAGCAGTAAAAAATATCTTGATATTGTAAAGTAACAGAACAATGATGAACATGAGCATTTATATTTTATACAACTTATTCTGGATGACAGAGAAAAACTGAAAATTTTTTACATATTCTTGTGCTCTGCTTAAAAAAAAAGTAGCGACACAGATAAACCATTACTTCATGTGATGGTTCACTGGACTTTGTGTTCCTGAATTTAACAGCTCCCCAGCACAAACAGGCATAAATGTCAATATCATGACTCTCAAATCTTTATAACAACAGCTCAACACTAAAATGCTTTAGAGAAAATGTCTGTGGGCGGAATGTTTGTGATGATGTTCTTATGAGCAGGGCTCTCAGCAGCCTCAGAGACTAGTCTTCAAGGATATTGTCACAGTATCAGAAATACCATGCTGCCTCTGCTGATTCAATGGTAAGGTTCTCCCAGGATATGAAGAACTTTTCAAGATTTTTAATTTGGCTGTTATGCCAGCTAAGTTCCCCACAGAGCAAATCTACAGCAAGAACTTATTCAAACACTGGAGCTGGTTTCCTGAAGAGGTGGTTGGTGTCCCAAGCCTGTCAGTGGCATTTGAACAGGCATTTGAGCAATGCTTTAAAGAATGTGCTTTATCATTTGGTCAGTCATGAATTGGTCAGTGCTGTTGCAGATCCCTTTCAACTGAGTCTATTCTATTCTCTTCTGTGCAAGATAATATCAAGTATTTTAAATAAAGGTTATTCACTAGTTGAAAGTGCTTACATGCCCACACTGCAATTTACAAGCACAGTAACACTGACCATCCATTAAAGTCAATTAGTGTAAATTTTCATATGATTTACTTTGCTCCTCCCATCTACCACATGTAATATGCTGAGTTGAAAGTTCTGTGCAAAATTTCTATTTATCTTCTACCACCTGTTGCTAGAAGCATTTATCTAAACATACAAAAACTCAACTCCCCTACATTAGGGAATTAGCCATCACTTGAAGTGTTCAAGGTCAGGTTGGAGGAAGCTCTGAGCAGCCTGATCTAGTGGAAAACGTCTCTTCCCATGGCAGGGGGATTGGAACTAGATAGTCCTTAAAGTGTCTTCCAACCCAAGCCTTCTATGATTCTAGATATTAGGGAAATCTGATAAGGAAAAAAAAATGTTCAGTGCAACACAGAGTGAGTTGCTTGTGTATGACTAATGAATTGTCTTATTCCATCTTCTGAGTGCTTAATTAATGATTAAAGTTTTTATTTTCCCTTTCTTTATAATCTCTTCATTGTTTTGGCATGTTTCCTGTTTTAATGGAAATAAAAACAAAACCCTGCACCAGGGTGCCCTGACCCTCCTGCTGGTCGATTGACTGTGTGTTTTGAGAGGCTGGAAGTAAAGCACATGTTGCAATTCCTTCTCTGGATCTTGTCCATGCCTACTGTGACAGCAACTGCACATCCACACACACAGTGGAGACTCTTTCTGGGAAAGTATTGGGTCGACCACACACCCAAAAATCATCTGCAACAAACAAAGAGACAAACATGTGCAGACATCCTGTCTGTGCCCCAGTGCCTGAGGCCCTCTTGGGAAGGATGAAGCTGGCAGCAGGCTGCAACCACTGCAGCCAATAATTTGTATCTGGACAAGGAGCAGGAAGAATTGCTCCAGCAGTGGCAGACTCACTCCTGGTTGCCAACGTTCCTTTGAAGAGGTTTTCCACAGCTTTTCTTTTACCACATGATAGGCCATCAGAAGATGAGGAGGAACCACAAAGCCCTTGGAAAATGGCCACAAACAGGAGACTACTGTCCAAGCAGCACATCTGACCCACCCTTTGATGCCAGTGGCTGTCTAGGAAGGAGAGCACCTGACAAAGGACCAAGGAAATCACCACCCAGTGGAGAAATACCTTGACAAATATAAAACCCCAAGATGTTTGTCATAATGCTCTATACAAACATAAAAAACCCAACTACACTACATTAAGGAATTAGCCATCACTTGAAGTGTTTAAAGTCAAGCTGAATGAAGCTCTGAGCAACCTGGTCTAGTGGAAGATGTCTCTTCCCATAGTAGAGGGTTGGAACTACATGGACTTTACAGTTTCCTCCATGAAGTATTATAACAAGAGTCCCAGGAAGTAAAAAAGAGTATAAATCAAATCACAGGGGAGGAATCTCTACACATTGCCAGTGTAAAAAAGCCTTAAAAAACAATAAAAGAATAATATTCATATATATAGAATCAGTAACATCTTGTTCATTAATTGACTGGACTTGTCCTAAGAGAAAGGCAGTGTCTATAAATTGCACAACAATTCTTCACTCTTCAGTTACCAACTTATTGGTAACTGAATTTTTTTTAAAATTGGAATTTGGGTTACAAACTGTTATTAGTATCCAAGGAACTGTAATTAATGCCTTTGTAATAAGCAAGCAAAACTGATTTCTGCTTAACTTCTTCCTAATTAAATTCTGAACCTGTATTTCCCTTTGCTTGTTACAGTATTGATCACAACTTTTACTTTCTTTTTCAATTAACTATATGTTTGTCTTCAACAGTAAATAAAAGTCTGACTGAAAGTATGCATCTCTGCTTGTTAGATGTATAAATTGTGGAAGGAGAGAAAAGATAGTATGTGACTAGCTTATTTAAGCAAAATGTTGCCTAAATACATAAAAGGACATTATTTTGGCACTGTCTATTCCCAAAAGCCTTTTCCTTTTTACAAAAGCTCTGATTTATATTTTTTTTAAATATTCATCAATTATAACTCATCAACAAAGAATAATTTCCCCTCAGTATGAAATGGAATCTTCTGTTCTAGGAAAACTGGGACATGTGCTAAGAGGGTTTTTATTTTAATTTTATTTAATTTTGTTCATGCATTTTGATTAATGCAATTTTAAGGGACATATAATTTTGTCCATACTATATGCTAATTCTTGCAAAATGTCTTAGCTGACACCAGTCAGTTCCTACAGCCATGTTACCATGAAATATTACATCCTTTCCATTTGTATAAACCAGAAGCAGCAGAGCAACTCTTTGGAAATCATGTGTCTCCATCATGATGGATTTGTGGTGCTTTCCATGATAATCCAGTACTCATCTACTTCCACCTTCACCTGAATTCATAGCTCAGAGTCCTGAATAGACAGTGTGTAATGTTCATCAGAAACCACAAAAAACTGGAGTGGAAAAATAATGTAATAAACTCCTATGATTCCTCCTCTATAATCCCTTCATTTTCTCAGTACCACTCACAGCAACTACCAGCAAACAGTGACAACTGTTCTGTGTGTCCTGAACACTGTGACAAATAGCTGGAATGGGCAGCATGCATATACTTCTATTTGTACTGGTTAACAGAGTTGGCCATGTGATTGAAAGAGCTGCAGTGATACAAGCCATGGTATCAGGGGACTTTGGAATAGCTTCCCCTTATCCCACTCAATCAGAAAATTGCACTCGATTTGTATTTCATGAATTCAGGATTCTGCCATCTCGAGAGATTATAGAAGAGAAGGTTGGGCACAGAGGACAGAGAGCAGCTGGCAGAGTCACTCACTGACATCACGGCTGAGTTTTGAGAGATATGAGCCAAACAGAGAGATGTACACACAGGACTGCCTGGTAAACTGGAAGATCATTTAATGCTGAGAATAAAACATTGAAACACCTTCATCCCTATAATTTGTGCTGCAGAATACATCAAGTATCAGTGGAATAACTCCCACCAGCAACATTAGGTAGACTGCTGTAGAAACTTTCATCAAAAGTGGGCATATAACACTGGTCCTAGCTCATGTACCATTCATAAAATCATGCACTTTTCAGTTCATGTGGGAAATCTATTTGTGAGCTGATGAGTTAAATGAGCTTGCCAATGTTTTTTGGTTTGAGAAATCTACTTGTGAGCTGATGAGTTAAATGAGCTTGCAGATTTTTCTTGTGGCTTTCTGCCACAGATGTTCATGGTGTTTGCTCTGTGGCTTCATTTCTAAACGAGTGAGTTCCATCAGGCCATTCCTGGAGTGGGTAACAAATTCCCTGGTTCCAGCTAGGAAAACACAGAAAGCTGAACAGTCTATCCTCTGGGCATTAGTACTCAGGCACTTTTGCCTGTGTTCCTTCACCTTTCTCATTTATTATTATTCTGGTAATATTTTTGAAATGCTGGTATATTACTGACTTGCTTCTGTTCTGAAAAATTCTGTGTATGCAAAGTTTTCTTCTTTTTCTGTCTTTCTTCAGGAAAGACAATTAGAATCTGTGATACCTGAGCTGTACTATGCATATACACTGTAGGGATTAGCAATACCAAAGAGAACATGAAAATACTGTTACTTGGTATAGTGAAGTCTTTCATCTCCTTGGTGGCAGCTAGTGGAGGGGTGACACCCAGTCACCCTCAATGCACTGCTTGACTCTCAAGAACAAAGGCAAACACAAAACATGCAAGTCTGAAAAATTTCAGAAACAGAGTAGCTGGGATTGTGTTCCCATGAATATTAAAGCAAACAAGTGTGTGAGAAGCAAATTACCTTTGTTCTAGGGTGCACTGATTACTATGGTCTGTGAACCACTGAATCATTTCAAAGCCAGGTGCCTTGGGAAGACACCAGGCTACTTTCTGCAAGAGTCCAGGGTGAAATAATAGCAGCTGCTGTAGAGCCACAGGCTCCAGGTGAAGACAGGGGCTATGTGTGTTCAGTGTGCATTGTGTCACTTCCACTGTCCAGACCTCCTAACGTGATTGTTGCTTTGAAAATGCCAGACAAAAAGCAATCCATTGAAATACTTATATGAAAACAAAGGCTAGAAAGGAAACTATGATGGAGTGTATGGATGAGTCCAGCCACCTTTGATCAAAAAGGCTGCAGATGACTTTATGTCCTGGTGAGACCAGTGGCCAGGACCAACTGCTGGGTCCCTAGGAAGCCAAAGCACAGCTTTTCAGCAATCTCTGCCTTCACTCAAAAGCCCTGCTTTCTATCTGCATTCTCTCTTTCCTTCTATTCTTTCATATGTAAGTTGCTATTATGCTATTTCTATTCAATTTCTGCCTTGATAATAGGCTAGAAAGAGATATTTTATTGAATATAGTGCTCCCTAGATACCCAGTCAGCACAACCAAATTAATTTCTCTTCAATCCTCAACTTGTGGCAATTACAATTCTTCAGTAAATTCACTCCATAATAAAATTCTTCAGATTTTGTCTTTGAAAGAAATAGCAGAAATGGCTCAGTTAAAATGTGAAGCCTTTCTCCTGACAATGTTGTGGCCACAGAGAAATAATTTCTTAATCAAATATGTAAATATATAATAAAAAATGAAACTTCAATGAATTAGGAACACAAAACAATTTTTACACTAAAAATGCATCAAAATTTGAAAGGAAAGGATCTTTCATAATCTGAATAATTTATTATTATACTTATAATTATTTATAATTTATACTCAGGGAAGACAAGAAATTTTCCCTGAGCACAAGATACTGAAAGCGGCTGGCAAACAGAGACAGAGAGTATCAAATCCTGAATCTCCTTTTCTTTTAAAAGCAAATTTTCTGGAAAGATGTTAAAAAAAATTCAGATACACAGAGAGACTGGGAAGTCCCATCTGCACATCAGCCCCTGCAGAGGGGGCTGGGATCCTGTAGATAAGGCAGACTATGGAAGAAAGGCACTGTCCTCAAAGACTGCCAGGGTCAGCCTGTTTAGCAGGCACATGCCCTGGTCTGAATGCCTCATTTCCCATAAACCTTTGGATGGAGTTGGTGGTAGAAGGTTTTAATTGACTTTGAATTGATATTGTAGAGATATTTATGTTATTGCTGAGCAGGGCTTACAAAGAACCAAGGCATTTTCTGCTTTTTACTTCTGGCAAGGAACTTGGGGGTGGGTAGGAGGTTGGGAGGAGTCACAGGTGTGCCAGGGGATCCCAAGTGACCAAAGAGGCATTCCAAAAAATATGACATCATGTTCAGAATAAAAAAAGTAGGGGGAAAAGATGGGGGGATGTTTGGAGTGACAGCATTTGTCATCCCAAGTCACCATCAGGTGTGATGGGGCCCTGCTCTCCTGGAGATGGCTGTCTGCCCATAGCAAACAGAGAATCAATTCCTTGTTTTCCTTTGCCTGTGTGCAGTTTTTGCTTTCCCAATAAAACTATCTTTATCTCAACCCATGAGCTTTATACCTCTTACTCCATCTAACTATCCCACAGGTGAGGAGTGAGCGAGCTGCTGCATGGGGCTTGGCTGGTGTCAAACCACAACCACAGGACATCATGGGTCATGTCAAATGTCATGAGATACTTGTGGTCTCAGACAGCTGAATGAAGCTCCTCTTGGCTGGCCAGCTCTCTGGGCTACACTGAATAAAACCACTGGTTTCAAGGAGCAGCTCAAACTTGAACTCACTTGTAGGTATTATAAATAATAATATATACAAATATTATAAATTAAAATATATAAATATTATAAATAATATATAATAATAAAATCATATTTGTGTCTTAATTTCAAACTGAATGTCTCTCAGGTTAGAATTGCAATATAATGTTGGTGATGTGAGCAGGGCTGTTTGTGGATCCACACTTTGCATTTTCTAAGATATTGAATAGAGCACTAAAAGAATAATGATCACTTTTAAGCAATTGTGAAATAGAAACAAGAACACAACTTTACATGACTGAATTTGAGCAGGGACTTGAAACTTTGGGTCAAAGTCATTAATCATGACTGAGTCCTTTATTCATTTTGTCAAGTGCATTGAGGAATATTGCTTTGCCTGGAGGCTGATCCCTAAGTTTGCTCTGCAGCAGACAGCAATGTCTTCAAAGTCAGAACTGAGATATCACTGCAGCCACTGAAATCACATTACACTTGTTACCTTGCTCAGCTCAGTAACAGTATGCAAAATTTGACAGATAGGAGCCTGCTGCCCCAGACATTGCATAAACATCAACCAGAGACACTCACTTGCTGGAACATCCAGTCTCCAGGAAATAAGACAGGCAGTAATACTCAGAGACAGCTGAGAAAGTACATGTGCTTCACAAAATACTGAAGCCTCTTCTGAGACCATAACACTCTGCCTAGTCAATCATTTCTCTGGAAACCAGGTGATGTCCTGCAGCTACCTATTGCTGAGCATGCATGAGTTAAATCACAAGAATTGTCCTGGATATCATCACTTAATCTGGAATTTTCTGCAACACTTCTATTCAGAGACCCACAAGAGATCAATTGAAGCAAACGTGCAGGTTAGAAGAGATGAGGAAAGAATAAGTCTCTGAAATCCTAATCCTGATGCCTTGCACACTAGGCTGTAACTCCTGTGTTTGTCATGTAAAGCACACCATTTATTTGTTTACTTCCAGCTTAAATTTTCAATGCATTATCTTACACAAGTACATTGGTCAGCCCTAGCTTCTTGAATTCTTTTAAAGAAGACAGATTTTGGCAATCAAAACAACACAGCAAAGCACACAGAAGCAGTTGTGTTTGAAGTGGTAGCTGCATTTTTAGCAGCCCTAGAGAACAGGAGACACAGCAAGGCTCAAAGTGCTGTTGATGATGCTCCTGAGTACATATACATCTAAACAATTTATTACCTGCCTGCTCATGCAATGTAAAGTGTCTTTGCTGGCTTTTGGTGAAAACATAAGACTTCAGGAATAATATATATGGCACCTTCTGACTTGCAGCCCCCTACCATCATCTCGACTTTTTTACTGAGTGTTTAATATTTGACAAGTCATGCATCTTGTTTTTCCTTGTTAGAAAATAGAAACTGACACATCTCCCACTTCTCAACTTTCTTATAATGACTGTTATTTATTTTTCAATTATTATAAGAACTTAGGATGGGCATGGAACTCCTAAATATTTAAAAGAAAACCACAATATAGAAAGCCTTTATGAACTATGATGAGATCAAAAAGCAAAAAAAGACTGTACAGAACACAGCCAAAATGAGCATTATGCCAAAATTACCTAAGCCAGCAGCTATTTCACAGCCTCTTCTGTTTTAAATTGCTACAAGCCCCATTTTGCACCCCAAACAGCAGCAGGAGTATTTCCAGCTGTGGGCTCAACCAGGTGGAGGAGGGCTGGGAGAGGGTGGCTTCCAGTCTTGGTTTCCTACCTTTCCCAATGGAAGCACCTCCTGAAAACAGACAGTGGTGGTGTCAAAGTGCAAATCCCTTCCTGGATCACCAGGTAAGGTCAGCAGAGAACATTTCTGCCCCAGACTCAGGCAAGCCATATGCCTGCACTGCCAAAGATGAGAACCAGAACTAGTGAGGTGCACAATTAACTCAAAGTGACTACAGGGAGCTACATCTATGCATTAATAGCATGCAAGATGAAAATATGTCTGGGAAGATGAGAGACATGAAAGCAAAAGTACCTTTTCCCCCAAATTCTTAGCTCTACATTGCAGCGGCATGCTAGCTGGGCTGTAATATGTCCTGCTGCTGGGTCTGCTCCACACAAAGCTTTTGCATGGAAAAATACCTTCACTTTGTAGTGCTTATCCTCATCCTGGGTCTCAGCCATTGTCTCCTTGTCCCTGAGCTGCCAGGAAGAAAGGAGTTTAAAGCAGGTCACCAAAAACCATTGTTGCAGCTCAATTGCCAGCTGGCAATTAAGCTGCTTACTCCTCTCCCATCCCCCAGTGGGATGGGGAAGAGAGTCAGAAAAAGATAAAATCCATGATTGCTCACTACCAACTGACTGAGACCCTCTGAGCAGCAATCAATGGCTCCTGGCCAGTGTTCCCCAGTTTACACACTGAGCATGGTGTTCTGTGATCTGGAATATCTCTGAGGCCAGTTTGGGTCAGCTGTCCTGGCCATGCTACCTCACAGCTTCTTGTGCATCTTCTCAGTGGCAGAGAACAGCAAAATGAAAACTCCTTGGCTTAGCATAAGCACCACTTAGTGACAGCTACAACATCAGTGTGTTATCAACATTATGCTCATACTGAATCCAAAACTGTACCAGCTGCTAAGAGGAAAATCAACTCTATCTCAGCCCAAACCAGAACAACCATTTAGCACTGTCCATGTCCCAACTGCTCTGAGTTTCTAGTTTTTATAGAGTTATTGTATTTAAATTTTAGTTTCACAATACACCCCAGACTGATAGAAGAAAGTCACAACTGGAAGACAGATAAAAGTGGTGGGGAGGGAAAGACTCTTTTTCTGGAAATTTGTTTCACATAATTCCAGTTGCTAGCGATTTCATTGTTTCATCTTGAATGATTAACCAAAAAGATACAAACAAGAGGGTTAATTTATATCTGCCCCTAATAACATACCATAAAGATGGAAAACAAGAAGACCAAACTTATTTTCTATAGTTATTTTAGTGGAAGACTAGAATTAGGTGAGAGTGGCTCAGATTTTCTAATTGTATCTTTTTAAGAGATAGTTAGTTAGTTCAAATAAGTAATTACAGATTTTTCATCCTTGATTTTGCCCAATAAGTTCAGGCCTTTTCTGTTTAAGTAATAAAACCCTTGAAAAATTACAGTTCTCTTCATTTTAATTAAACACTATTTTATCAGGAAGCAGCTTGTAAAAATAAATTTTAAAAAAGAAAAGTAATCTTGTAAACAGAACTACCATTTCCCATTTTCTGTCACACTGCAGTAAGATTGCTAAAGTCATGCAATAACAGGTAGATTCTGAAACCATACCATTATGGAGCTATCTATATAGCTTATCCTTTGTTACCCAAGAGAAGTTCTAAGCTTAATGGCAAAGGCCACATTCAGTTGCAAATTGACATATCTGAATGCTTATTAACCCACCAGAACCTACTTGTTTTTAACAAAATAACTAAAAATGCAAATGTAAAGGATGACTGAATCTGATTATTTAAAGCTTTTCGTTGTGTAGACTGAAAGTGAATTTAAGCTCTGTAACTTAAATCCTTTTGTTTAAATCAATCACCCTCAGGGCTATTCACTATCTGCAAAGGAATCTATTGATGGCTTAAATTCAGAAGAGACCCAAAGAACATGTATAACTTTAGACAGACAAAGAATGCCATTGATTTCAATGAGACTAGTCTCTAAAACTATGACAGAGAAGATTTGAGGCATCATATCTTTAACTGCAGAGCTTATTAGGCAGAGAGAAAACACAAAGACCCCCAGCAACACAAATGATTCCCGAGGTTTGAAGTGGAAGCAAAGAACTTTCATCTTGAAAACAATTACTCAAGAGTTTAAGCTCATCACATTCAATCAGCTAAATGGTCTGCAAGAAGGGGTGGTACTCCTAATGCAGAGAAGGGTATAAGCCTATGGAGAGGTGATACAGCTATTCATTTGCAGGGGCTCCAAATGAAAAACAAGCACCAGTTCTTGCCAGTGGAACAGATAAAAGAAAGTGTGAAATAGTATGCACATGAAATTGTTAACTACTGGTAAATAGAAAAACCCAGATCTACTATCCACTGGAGTTGTCAAATTTAATACCTAGGCTTCTTTCTAAGGATTTTTGGTAACCCTTCATTAAAGTGGATGGAGTAAAAAATATTTGTGTATCCATTGCAAAAGGCAGGATTGGTGATAGAAGTGGTCCTTGCCTCGCTCTTATTTCCTTTTCTGGATGACAGAATCACAGCAGAGGTGTCACATTGCTCTATAGGTGACACAGCCTACCCCATTACTGTGTGAATAACCACACTGTCCCAGCTTTTGTTGGAGGAACAATTGGTTTAAATTCCAAAAATGAGATACATAGTGAATGATCAAATCTCATTAACTGAAACAGGACAATGAAAAACTGGAAAGGAGAAAACCATTTAATCCCTTTTACACCAAACATTTTCCCCAAGAAAGCTATTAAAAAAATTTAAAAAAAAAGAAAAAAAACACAACAAAAAGAGGGGTTGCAAGGCATGAATGTTAAAAATTCCAACAATCTTCCTGAAAATTTTCTTATTCCTTTTATTTCCTTTTCAGGTAACTCCTGTCTCTGCAGAGTTTCTGACTGGGGCTTTGATACTGGGCTGATTCAGGGCTTAGGTAGCCATGGCCCAGACAGAGGCTTGCTCTTGGAAAACTATTGACAGACAAAATAAACCAGGAGGAATTAACCTTTTCATTAAGCTCCCCAGGAGAGTCCCTGTTGCACTGCAATTCATAGGGCTTTTTGACATAAAGGTTAGAGCAGTTGTTTAGAATGGGAAACAAATACTGTGACGTTTTGTGGTTTGAACACATTTTACTGACTCATCTGGTGCTGAAATAATTCACTTTATTTAGAAAGCTCAGTATTGAATTATGCTCTTTGGTAGTGTCAGTTTGCTAGACACATCCTTTAGCCCTGATAGTTCAATCAATGAGCTCCCCCATCCCTGCTCCCTACCTCACTCGGGGTGATACACTGCAAGCAGCAAAGCTCCAGATGATTAAACTTCTGCTTCCCAGGAAAAATCCCAGCTGAATTAATGCAGAACTGTGCTAAGGTTCAAGCAACTGCTTTCATCTCATGACAGCACAGGCTGAGGTGTGAGCAGAGCTCGAGCACCAGTGCTGGGTGCTATCCCAGCCCTGCCCTCTGCCTCTCCTGCACAGCCGCTTGCTAAAAATTCTGCTCTTCACCTGCAAGTCTGCACAGCTCTGCAGCTGCCTGTTCTTATTTACCATGTACTTCACAGTGGAATTGAATTGTTCCAATCAAGATTAGTTTCTGTTTCTCTATGTGGTATGCAAAGCATGTCTGCAGACAAAACTTTAATCCATTTCTCCACCTGCCTTTTCACTGTGCCCCCCAACAATCTCATGGACAGTCCCAGTGCTTTTTCATTGCCTTTTCTTCATTAATTCCTAAATACCTCTTGCCAGGCCCTCACTGCAAGGTCATTGAGTGTGGCTGCTACATCAGTGTGCCACTTCCCCTCTGGCTCAGATCCCTTTTTGGAATACAAGCACCATGTGAAGGGGGAAGGGGCTCAGGGTAGGAGGGTTTCCCACTGCAGCACCAACACTCCCCCTCCTCAGATCACCCATCCACATCACCAGCCCCTTCAGAAACCAAAAAGGGGTAAAAAGCAGATTTCAAAGCATGAGTTCTTGGGGTAGATGGCATTTACAGTCTGTGGTGCAAACAAAGGAGCAAGCCCAAGCTTTATTGTAGTAGAAAAAGGAGAGGAAAATACTGGGTGAAACCTTGTCAATACATTGACCCAGCCAAATCTCATTATTCAGGAGAAATGGTGGGCCCACAAGCAGTGCCAAACCCCAGAGCAGGTCAGACAGCAAGGCTCCTCTTTGAAGCCAAAGTGTGGTGTGACAGGATGTGTCACTGCTGGACTGCAGTAAAGGATTGCCAGAAAGGCTGGTCCCTGGCCACCAGCACCAGCCACAATCCCTACTGCTGCCTGGCCCTTGCCAGGGCATGGGACACTCCTGAAGCTGGGGAACAAGCTGCAGAGCCCCTTTACTCTGCAAATCTGCTGAGCTGATGTGGCTATAAGGCTGCCACAGTCAAAAAGCAAGGGTTTCCAAGCAGAACAATTTTTATATAAAAATAATCTAAATGGTTGGGTTTTATCAACTGCATAAACTCCTTAGTGTCCAAGACATAACTGACCTTTGCTTTTAAATCTGTGTTCAATAAAAGATGATTCCAGCTTGTGAACTTTGCAAAGCCTGTAACATGATTCGGGGAAAAATACATGCAATTTCCCTAATAGCTGCTGACAGTCTGTGAAACAAATAGTTTTAATTATTTTCTCCTTGGTGAATTTCAGCTCTCATCATTTAATCAAAAAGTAGCACATTACCAACAATTGAGATTAAATGGAGAGATGTACAGTAGGGGAAAAAGAAATTACATTAGCACTAAACAGTGACAAATATGTCCTTCTTATTGCACACTTGTCCTGATACAGCAGAACATTTACAATGCCCTGATTAAAAAAAAAAACCTTAAAAGCCCAAATGAGCCTTTTAGACTTTTCCCACTTATCCTGAGACTTACGGGCACTGAAAATGTCAATGTGGTCTCTGCAATAAAAAAAAAAATTTAAAAAATTAAATACTCCTTTCACTTCTTGATGAACAATGTACAGATCTTACACATTGGTGTAAAATAGGTATTACTCATTTTTTTACTGGCACTACTGATGCATGAAAATAACTACAGAGCTAATCAATAGGTAATGATGGTATTTCAGGAGTAATGCTCTGTTCAGAGGGAAAAAATGACTGCAATTCACAAACAATTATTGACACCATGAAGCACATGAATCAATGTCCACTAGAGATCTGCACATTATTTAAAATTTCTTCAGCAGTATTTGTCTTTGTTCCTTAGTCCCAGCGTAATTTTTCCTGCCTGTTATACTGTGAATATATTAAAGGTTAGTGTGAATATATTGATGAAAACTAGAATAAAATGTAAAAGCTAGACTTCTGATGGATAAGTCCAGCTACTAGCAGTGGCATGACAACTACCAGAGTACTGCAGCCATGGGATTCAATGCCAAGTTCTTTCTTGCATAAGACATTTTTTTGCTACAGAATGATCAAGATCTCACCTCTTAAAGTTCCAGTATAACTCTGCTGGAATTTAATTTTTTTAAGTCTTCCCCATTGCTTTTTCTGCCTGCAATGATTTACTGCTGAGAGCAGCTGGAAGGACATGAAGTGGCCAGAGCTGGAGGTGGTGTGCCTCAGGGCTTACTGAAGATACCAAGGGACAGATTTATCACTGCCTCCTACAGGGACCAATGAAATCCTATTGGCCTAATTCTCTAAATATAGCAGTTTGCCTTCTTTTTATTGTTATGCCTGTGTAGAGCAAGGGAAAATCATGAAACAGTCCAAGGTACAAATCTGAATTCTCACTTGTTAACACAGGGGAGAGAACAACACGTCTGTTCTTCACTTGCATAAACAAATATCTGAGATGTACAGGGCAGTGAAGGAGATGATTACCACTGGCTCCCACTTTTTTCTTTTTTATTCAAATGTGGCTTGAGACATGGCTGGTTTACAGCCTGATATGATACTCCTTTACTTGAAGCTTTAGCTGCAAATCAATTCTGCTTAGCCTAGAACAAACATCTGGTCCTTGCTTAGCAAATGAATTGAAACCACATCATGCTTGCCATCAGAGCACAGCTACTTGAACATCTGACAACAGTTACCAGCAGCACCTGATAGGAGGGACAGATTTTCAAAAGAATAAATGCCCAGCTGTGTCTAGAAACATATTTGGGTGTCTTGCTACAGTTCTGCATAAGAAAACAGTAATCATTTTTAATTACTAACGTAATAAAATGAGGAAAAGCAGTTTGGCTCTTGAAAAATCAGGGAGATTCCTCTCCTAGTCTAAATTAATATTAAGAAGAATTTACAAATATTTTCAGACAACCACAGCAGAAAAAAAGCACGCCAAAGAACAAACATAACCACAAAGAGAAATCCAGAGAGAAAATAGCACTAAGGTACACATCTTTACACAACATGTTTGTCTAAGGGAAAATAGATACCTGAGCCAAGTATGCTCTTGAACTACTACTCTGAAAATATAAAGTCATTTCCAAAGAGCTCACCCAGGGTATTTTTTTGCCCTTTTATTTAGGCAAGTATGAGAAATCATAAAATAAGATTGAAAATTGTCTCAGCATACACCTCATTTGCAAGCAGTAGACATCTGCTCAATCTCATAAAGCTTACTTTTGTGTTGAAAAGGAAATAAAATCCAGATAGTACTGGCTGGAGCTAACTGCTGTTACATTAAATAAGTACAAACATAACTTTTTCAAAACTATAAACAATAAAGGCTCAATGAAATGGAGATGAGAGCACAGCCCAGAATATATCCACGTAATTTAAAAATAAACATTAAAAATGTATTTATGGGGTGATGAGCAGGAAAGGAGCTGCTCTTCCAAAGCTCTGAGCATACAGCCTGCTGGCTTCTGGTTTTCCACTTTAATTTAGAGAAAAGGTTACAATCATTGATCTCATTCCAGGAGTTGTCAGAAAAGCCAGCCCTACGTGTTTCATCATGAAGCCCCACTGAAGAGGTGTTTTAAACACTTGCAATGCAGGTTAACTGACCACTAGCCAGCTGCTCTGTAGCTCTGCCTTTTCTTCTAATTCAAAAATATATTAACTGGAGGACAACTGCAGATGCTCCCATCCATAATCTACACTTGCAGCCTCCCAAAATACTCAGTGCTTTGCATTTTGTTAGGGTTATTTAGCTATCCCTCCTAAAAATTCCTAGGTACTGCTGATGAGTAATGTTAAGAGTGGAAGAATATTATTGAAAACTTCTTAGTAATATCTGTTTAACTTGCTAGCCTACAGTAGGTTATATTTTTAGTTAGTGCATGATTTAAAATGAAATTTCATTTTATTAATATAATTTTTTGTATTAAAAAGTTCTATACTTGAAAGTAATTTTTTAACATGAAAATTATCTAAACTCCATAAATTTAAGCAAAGGGACTCCAAAACATGAGAGTTACTCCAGTCTCCTCGATTTTAAGTATTTCTATTTTCCTGTGATACAGGCATTAAGTAACCATATTAATACTTGCAAAATTCTGTTAATAAATACCTGTCATCCAAAGTTTTAGAGAAATACTAGTTGATAGTGAAAATATGTAAAAACACAAAATGAAATTATATTACTTGCTTAACAAGAATACCTTCCACCTATCACACATGAAAACAAGGAATTCTTTATGCAAGAAAGATACTTACATAAAGAAATACCTGGTAGTACAAATGACCCAGCAACGTGGTGTTTACCACAGAAACTATGGAGTGTTTAATAATTTCTTCAAGTGGAAAAACACACATGCATCTCAGTGACATGATTCATTGTCAGATATTTCCATCATAAATATAACAGAGACCCTACAGGCTGCTGACAGCAATGAAAGGTGAATGAGAGATTACTGAAATACAGCTAAATTGAGGGTGTCTTGAGACCTATGTTTCAGTTCACCACACCATTTATTTTTTGACAGTTCAAATTTTCTGTATAATCCAAAGGATTTATTTTGAAATCTAGACAGTCATTCATATCAGGGGGCAAACTTGCACTCAGTCTTTTGGAGCACTGACACATTTTAGCTCTCATAACAGATCCATGACCAGTAGTCTGCAGCAAGTCTATTGCTCTGATTTAAAAGACTCACCCAAGAAAGATCAAGCACTCAGTTTTGACCTCCCTATAATATCACATCATGGTTTAAATTAAAAAGGCCACAAAATCAGAAAACAAACAAATAAACAAACAAACAAACAAAACCCCAAAAACAAAAAAAATCCCAAGCAAAACCAAACCACAAAACAAAACAAACAAAAAAACAAACAAACCCACCTTTTTTTTTTTTTTTTTTTTTTTTTAGATTTCAAAAAATGCAGTATAATTTCTCCATAAGAAAAAAATGGTAAGTAGTAGTGAAAATACCAATTAATGTCAAGAAAATCTGACATCACAAAAGAGGAATGCAATAACTTTCCTTCCTTTTTTCTCATGTAACCAAAAGCAAGGACTAGACTGTTGGGCAGCTCAACACAGCTCATCAGCACACTGGAAGAACTACTGTCAAGAAAGGCAAGGATAGAGGTGAGTGCAAAAAATGGCACATCTTCACCAAAGGTTTTCCTAAAGAAGAATCTGCTGGGTACTCAACAAATTCAAAATGAAAATGGACGTTTCTTGGAAAATTTTCACTTTTGTACACTTATAATGGATTCCTTTTTTCTTTTCAGCATGGGAGCAAACCAGGTAAACCTAGAACAAAAAAAACCCAAAAAAAACCCCAAAAAAAACCAAACCAAAAGAGGATTCTAAATACAAAAATAATTCAGAAGCAACAATCTGTCTTGGGACATCTCTGATCTAATTTTGCAGATAACCTATCAGCTGATCTTCTTCTCCAAAACCTATTTAAACTTCATCATAAAAACAACACTCTTCTTATAGCTGCCACACTGTGGAAGCCATTCTCAGAGTATGATTTCAAAGATCAAAAGATTAGAAACAAGTTTCTTCTTTTTTATTTCTTTCTCAGTTTCTCAAAGTAAATACATTTCTAGTCACTTCAGTTTAATTCATTGTTGTGTTGCGTAAATTGTTTCACTAAGAGCATTCTTACTCCTGCTTTATTAGAGAATATTGCTAGACATCATGATATAAATTGACAATAAAAAGAAGAAAAACAATTTTCCAAAAGCTTCTACAGAGTCAATCAAAACCAGCTAGCAAAAGGTGTCATCTTTGTGGTGAGAGTGACAGCACTGGTTCCAACCTTGAGCATGATGGTACTGCTCACATCTACAAAGCCTAATGACTCTAATACTGCAAATTCTTTCTTTCCAACCAGGAGAGCGTGTGACAGATCGTACATCAAATGTACAAGAGCTGCTTCTGAGCACTAGTGGTACTTTATAATTCCCTTGGCTCCTCTGAGTAAACCACTGAGTAGTGACCTGGAGATGAGAAATCAAGGCACCTCAGCACGAGCACATTTCATATTTTATCACTTTTTCAAAAAGCTGGAAATAATGATACCAGCAATCTGCCTTTAACCTAGAACTACAACAAGTGGGTCGAAGCTCTCATGGGAGAAGTTGTACAGTCAAGATATTGGACTATGGATCTATTTCATGGATCTACTTTTTTCTATTTAGTGAAAATAGTGCTTGAGGCTTGTCTTACAATGAGGAGAAAAAAAAACCCACCAAAATTAAAACTGAACATTAAGTGTACATAGAATAATATTAACAGGGTAATTTTAAAAACGCCTATGCAAAATGCCCTGTTTCTTGTCTTCCAGATCTTCTTGAATGGATTTCAAGCAACATCAGCTGAACCTAGTAATATAAACATTTGAAGTACTTACTACCTCTGGAGATTTGCAGGCCCTCTAAAGCGATTAGAGTTCAGTGTATCTGTGCCAGCCTTAATCCACTTCCCAAGATAACAGGCATATAAAATAGGACACATGTGCCACAAACCTAAACCAGGCAAGAAAAATAAAAGGCCAGCCCCAGATCAAGGAGAACCTCTAAGGAGCAGGATCAGACATGTCATACATGCTTTACAAAAGAACAGTACTTCACACAGAGGATATGAAATCAAATCAGATAATCCTTGGTAGAAGAATATGCAGTAAGATTCAGACCCAGATGCTTTTATGTTCAGATCTTATTTACTTCTTTAGCAGGTTCTGATCAGCTACACGTGTAAAAAGCCACTGATGAAGTACCACAAATTTCATGATGGTGGAAGTCATCATTTCATGTGCAAAGGAAAATGGGGACATAAGTTCTTGTTACTGGTTGTGATGCATGAGAGTTGTGATAACTGAACTCCTCTCAATTACCAGGCTACATTCACAGCCTGAGCAGTCATAAAAATAGTCTTTGTAACTGAACAATGTACAGCCCTGACAAAAAAAACAAGTATGCTAACTCATAGTATCCTTCCTACATAATTTTTAGAATCAGAAAAGAGTTTGGGTTGGAAGGGGTCTTAAAGATGAACTCATTCTAGCACAAATTCTGTGGGCTGGGACACCTTCCACTATCCCAGGGAGCTCAGAGTGCCATTCAGCCTGGCCTTGAACACTTCCAGGGATGAGCCATCCACAACTCCTCTGGGCAACTTGTTCCAGCATGTCACCATTCTCACAGTAAAGAAAATTTTCCAAATATCTAATCTAAATGTACTCCTTCCATTTGAAGCCATTTCCTCTTGTCCTGTCCCTACATGTCCTTGTAAAAATAAAGTCTCTGTCTGTCTTCCTTGTAAGCTCGCTTCAGATACAGTCAGGTCACCACAAAGTTTTCTCTTTTCCAGGCTGAACTATCCTAATTCTCTCTGCCTTTCCTTGTAGGAGACATGCTCCATCCATTTAATCCTCTTGGTATCTCTCCTCTGAACATGCTCTGACAGCTCAATGCACTTCCTGTGCTGGGGAGCCCAGGGCTGGATGCAGCACTCCAGGTGGGAGGCACCCAAATATACTCACAGTCAGTACAAGTTTATTTTCAATACTCTGAGCTCCAAAAACAACAAGACAGCTTTTCTCTTTCTACATTTTTTAATCATCTTAGGGTAGTATATGACAAGTGACAGACTGTGGAAGACTGAATTTTGCATCTTAAGCTTGGCAGGCAACAATACTGAATAAGTCTCTTCCCGAGACACAGCCAGCCTCAGCACACTGCTGCTGGCTGCAGGGATGTGACATGGCTGGGCTGGGGCTCACAGTGCCTCTCAGGTACCTTCAGTACCTTCCCAGGGCAGCAAAATGCTGGGGAAACAGGCCTGCCAGCAACAAGGCACCAACTCTGGCCCCTGCTATTCATTCAGAAAGTAACAGATACACTACATTGGGTAAAATATTGATAAGACAGTAAGCTAAGCTTGTAAGTTGGTGGTGGCTAGCTCCAAGGCTTTGATGAGCAATTTAGAGAAATGGGGAGCAACTCAGTTTTTCAGACCGTGCTGAGCCTAGGTCCAGCAGCAGCACCTCCTTCCTATTCCAGTGACAGAAAAGTAGGTCAGCATGATGGGGCAAAATAAATACCACTATAAATCCCATCTCTGATAAGCTGTCCAAGTTCATTCTTGTTTTATTGCACATTGCTTTGGTCTCATCCAAATCTTCTTCTGCATGTGTTCTGTATTTCCTGCAGAGTGCCTGATCTGTGGCAACACAACCCCAGTGGTTACTTCCCCTTTCCCCAGCACTGAAATGGCACCACACAGATGTAGTCATTTGCCCTGAAGAGACTCACAAGCACAATTTAAACAGAATGTAATAATGTACACAAAGCACTAGCTCTTGAGATATTGATGTGTTTGTGCCACATCTAAGATCAGGTTCATTCTAGAAAAAATGGGGACTAAATGAGGCACTAAACCAAAGTCCCTTCTTATGTTTGCCTATTAAAATCCACCAAATCTCAAGTATTTAGCTCAGAACACAAGGAGAACAAAAAGAACCACATGAACTTCATCTCATAGTATCCCAGTAGTCTTCCTAAAATGCAACACAGAAGTTTGTGGCTTGCAATCATAATCATTATAGTCATCATAGTCATTACTGAAGCCAGAGCTACTCATGTGACTTCTGAATTGAAAGCTTTCATAACTCACAAATTGGGTGCTCCTGTTATATTAAAAAAACGTGCTTACTGTTTCCTCAAATAGTAGATGGTGCTTGCTTGCCATGGCTCTCTCTTGGCACAAACATTAGGCTATTGTAAATGCACACAGGGAGCACACACAACCACCCATGGAAATGCACGGCGATATCTGTGCGATAAACTGCGGAGGCACGCCGTGAATTGTAAACACTTATGAGAAACACATTTCACAAGCAACTGGGATTTCCTCACCCAGGGCTGCTGCAGTGAAGGCACACAATAGATTATAAACATTTATGAGAAATACATTTCGTAAGTAACTGGGATTTGCTCATCTGTAGCTGCCCACGAGCACATTTCTCACTTATACGGGAAATGGTCTAACACCTGAGAGCTGCCATTTGCAAAACCAGCTTATAGCAGATTACTTGTGCTCCAGATCTAAGAACAAACATTTGCAGTTCCTATTCTCTCCTGTGCACATCTAAAATCCTACCGCCTCATTTAATTTCTTAAAAAAAACCAAGAAAATTAACATTGTGTACCTTTGAAAGGGTTCATCTTAGCCAACTTTATACCTTTATACATCTACAGCTGAGCTGGTCACCAGAGGACCCCTTTGTCATTCACAGGGATAAACTGGCACTTGAAGGACTTAATTCAGCCCAACTGTAGATATTTATCTTAGCATAAGACAGGTCCTGTAGTAGCAGTGACCATGAGGAAATCACACCTCTGATGCTGGCATTCATATTGCAGACATTTATGAACCATGAGACTTGTCAGAGGTGACTTCCAGGCAAAAATGCCTTAGAACTCTAGAAAAGGGGATGTTTTCAGCTTCTTGGTAGAACCTCACATTTTATGACAACCTTTGAAAACTCAGGGAAATCATCAAAAATTGTGTCTGTTGTTCATGGAAGAATTTCCTTTCTTCACACTGAAAGGTTTCTCAGTCTCCTTCAATTACAGGTAACTTACAGACTGTAATTTTCAAAGAGGGAGAAAGGAGGGCCTGTAGATCTCTAAAATCTCCTAAAATTACATTTTACTGTAGTGAGTTGGGTCTTTAGGGGATGGGACTCTGCAATACAATTTTTTTTGTTAGGGACACATAACTCACAAATAGCAAAGCAATGAGGAATTTAGATAGACCATATACATATAAATGATTATGCAAATATATGAATATACATATATAATATACCTGAATATGCACTTCTCGCAACCTACTCCTGTGCATCTTTTTATTTTGATTCCAAACTGCTGCTCACCCATAAGCCCATTTGGAGGATCTTTCAATGGAAGCCAGTGATCTTTCTCCCTAACTCTGTTTTACAGCTCATGCACATGGAAGACAGAAACTGCCTGCCACTCCTTTTCCTACCCTTGAATGGGTAATTTCATTTGGGCTGGGGCTGTTTCCTCTCTCTTTTGTCTTTGTTTGAGAGATACACTGATAAAACAGATTAGCGGCTGCCCTGTACCCTGGTGCCAGTGGTTTCAAGTTTCCAATTGGTGTTATACTACCTTACCAGAAGAAAACAGAATTTTAAGTACATGGTGATTACTTAGTTAGTACTTCTCTGCTGCATGAGGAAGAATTACAGCAGTGTGATGCTATAACCTGCAATCTAAAAGATTGTTCTAATGGTCTAGTGGAAATTTAAAGATTCTCTAATTTCCCAATCTTTCAGCCTTTTTTTTAAAAAAAACCTTTACATTAGAGGCATTGAGGAGACTTTTAAACTGAGAGGAATCAGTCTAGAGTCCCTGATATGTGTTTGATCCATAGCAAAATTATTCTCCTTTTTTGTGTTTTCTCCATTTTCAGCAAGTCTGACTGGGAATAGATTACCACACAAAGGTATTAATTGAATACTTAGGAAAGATTGATTGGAAAATGATTGATGGAAAATGTCTTTCCTAACTAACACTGAGGTTTCTGAATGTGAAACCAGTTACAGATTACAGGGAGAGATGCTGATGTGCTAACACTGGTTAGGCTCATATATTTTCACAATTTCTTAACTGTTTACTTACTCTCAGCCTAGTACAGCAAATTTTCTCACTCTTTTGGATACAAATTTAAATGCTTTCACATAAAATGAAATAATCTTCCTGGGCTGTCAGGTTAAATCAACAATCCTCTACCATACCAGAGTTGAGGATAAATCCTTTCTTACAGAGTAGAGCACACACCTTCTGACATTTCAGTTGCTTACTACTCCAAAACAATTTCACACAGGGCAAGTGTGGGTTTTCACATAGTGCGCAGTGTAATTTTAACCTGTTTTCCTTTAGAGCATTTCCTGGGCTAAAAAGGGTGAATCCTGCAGGCAATATTAACATGAAGACAGTTTTCCTGCCCTGTGAACAATTTTGAAAGATGGAAGACAAACTTCTCATTTCACACTGTCAGAAGGAAATGAAAAAAAAAATTTAAAAATTGATGCTTCTTTTAATTAAAGAACTAAAAGTGCAGCACAGGATGTTAGATGTATCTCTGTGTGCACTACTTCATTTTTTGCTTGCTCCATGGCTGTGTTTCAGCCTGTTCCAACTGGCACCCTTCAAGAGGAAGATTGGGTGTGGTCTGGGGATAAATCACACCAGCAGTTGCTCCAAATAAATTATAAACAAGAGCTTCAACATCCCTGACTCTCTGTGATGCACTGCCACACAGTCCTAGCCATTTTGTGCTGTCCTGTACAGCAACCATACACTCCTCTGAGTGCCATACACTGAGGCAAGCAACACAAATCCTTCATTTTCCTGCCATCAAAGCACCCTGTCACAACTCTCAACATGTAAATAAAATAAATAAATAAACAAATATTCTTCTGGTCTGATCTGGCTTTGAACAGGCACACAGGGCTTTGTGTTCAGAAGGCTCTGTGCTCAGCAATTACAATAAATGAAGCTCCATCCACATACTCCATAACAGGCAGGACCTGGGTACTTAACCAAATCTAGTTCACATGCAAGAAAAACCCCAAATCACCAGGATTTGGGAGCTTAATACTAGATTATTCACTAGCCTTCTCAGGCCAGTTCCTTCATCTTCTTCCCTAGAAAAATTCTATAGCTGTAAAAATAATAGATGAAAAAAGTGATTAAACAAACAACAACAACAACAACAACAACAAAAAAAAAAAAAAAAAAAAAAAAAAAAAGGAAAAAAGACACCTATGGCTCTGAAAGCTTAAATCCCTTACCAAAGTGTACAAAAATGGTATCTGCTAAAAGACCAGTTATTGGATTCAAGCAGACTGTTTTGTTCTCTGTGTTTTTGACCAGAAAAACTTTTTGTAAAAATTAGCTGCAAATTATACGTTTCTGTGAGTTTTCATTTTGTGAGAAAGGCCCAGATTAGCTTTATGTGAGGACCACACACTCTCAGGCACAGAAGATGTTGATGCTGATGAATTGCTGCTTTCAGCTGTGGGATTTAATTACTCTCATTCTCTACAGCTGGTGTTATTGTGTGGCGATGTGTTTGTCTTCTGACACCTGGGGGGGTAGGATGAAATAAATTTACTATATTCATAGTGCCAAAGGGACAGTTTGAATAAGAAATGCTGCAATAAGACCTGCATGACTATGTCCTCTGGCATGAATGATGAATTCAGGTCCTTGTTTTCTGGACGTGCTTATAGACTGGATGCATTTTTTGAAAAACTTTATAGGAAAATTATACGAATGTTAAGCCTATTTTGACAAGGTGAAGGAATTAGTTTATATCAGCTGATGTCTATCTAGCCCATGCTCCTGATGCCTTTCCCTTCACTTTTACAGGCTGGCAGGGTCACTAATCCTACTCATTTTCAGTGTGTCAGTCAATAATCACTTATGTGGCAGCATGTCTTTGGAAATGACAGCTGAGACAGGATCTGATGCAAAGCCTTCCTTCCACAATGCCTTTCTAAACACCAATCTGAGCCAGCTGAAAGGACCAAATACTCTATATCTGGTAATGACATGTTCACCAAGCTTGTCATAAACAAGGTTTTGGGGATCTTTACAACACCTCTATCTGTCAAATGTCTCTACTTTGATGCCATAATGAAGTCACGTGAAGCAGAAAAGCCCCTGTTATCGGACATTAATGAGAGTCAACTTTTTTGTTTCGCTCTAAAGCATTTTAATTGTATCACAAGCAGAGACCATCTGGCTTAAGAATGAATATACAGTGTCTGCTGCAGATGCAGAAATACTTGGGAGAAATGGTAGTTCCTGGTTTCCAGCTTGCACAGTACCCAATGCTAAAGCTGGTGTGTTGCACACTTAGCTAAATTGCAATTTGATGCTCAATGAATGACTTTTTAGGTTATTACTATATCATTAATTAGTTCGTGTTCATTAGTTTGGATTTTATCTCTTCAAAAAGAAGATGAATTTATGTTGAAAATCACTAAGGGATAACATACTTGACTGCATTCTGCAGAGGACTGTGTCAGCTCATCAGGCTTTATTTACCAAGAAAGTCATAGGGATAGAAATATTTTTTTAGGAATAAACATAGTTTGTCTCTTGTGTGACAGTCCATGTTTATGAGAAATACAGAGAAAACATTTGCAAAGTGCAAATTTAGAGTATCACAGCAGACAATAATTTTGCTGAGAAAGAATTGAGCTGAGAAAGAATGAAACCATCACTTCTAAAGGGCAGGAAACAATTTCACAAAATTTAAGACTGTCACCAGAACCTTTAGTTTGGCCTATCTTATTTCTACAGGAATGCCTCTCACTGCAATATGTGGAGGGAAAAACACCAAACTGATTTGGCCAGGACTTTTCTGAGCCATGTATAAAGTCTAGAAAATAATGTTTTGCATTTCTAAGAAAATCAAGCTGTTAATACTTTAAATTATGCATACATATAATGGCCTATTTACAAGATTGTAGGTCTGTTTGTTTAAGTACCTAAATATCTTGAGGCAGCTCCAAGGAGGATGTTGAGCCACCAGCCTTGTCTGCCTCACACTGATCTGCCTCAGTGAAGGTGGGGGCCAGGCTGCAATCCCTAAGAGGAATTTGACTTGAACATAACTGGAACCAGTGCTGGCAGAAACACATTCAAAAACAGTGGGGGGGTGTGCCACTTTATTTTGGAATTAAATCAAAGAAGATGTTGACTCCCCTGAGGGAATGTGATGTGATGATTTCCTTCACTGATTTCCTCAGTGAAGCTCTCTGAGCTGAGCTGGCTCTCAAGAGTTGCCATGCTGCAGTGAGTGAAGCAATTTCCAGCACACATTTGGAACCCACTCTGGAATACTTCAGGGTGACAATAGTTAGTTAAGTCAATATGATTAGAGAGCTATCACCTCATTTCCACTGCATTACTACCATAATCCTAGAAGGAAGATTCATATAAGTGCTAAGGGACAAAATTCCAGGGGAGAAAAAATCCATACTACCAACTATCAGCTAATGTTACCAGACAAGTGAATTTTCTCGTACTTGCTTTCTTACTTTTCTCAGGGGAAATTTACCCTAATGCACGAGACCAACACAAGACTCACACAGGCTTGAATGTTGAATACTACAGCCCTCAGTAGAGCAGTATTAAAATTGCCAGGCAGGCTTTCAATGTGAGCTTGCTGTCAAGCTAAACATCTCCTCGTGATGCCAAACAGGGTGTGCCTCTGGGATGAAGCACTCCCAAACACATGGATATATCCTAAGCAATAAGCAAAGAGTAGAAGTTGGAACTGTAGCTCAGAGGTCTAAGGGAGGATGGGAAGAGAGCAAGTAAGAATTTCCCTCTCCTCTGACTTTTGGGAAAAACACATGGAGTGTTAGACAAAAATGTGAAAATCTCAACCTCGATAATTGAAGCACTCAGACATCCAAACAGGTTATCCTGACTCAGAAACCAATTGATACATTTGCTTTGCAGGCAGTATAGGCATCACTCTTCCATACAGATTAGTATGTCTGTCTGTCACCTATTTCAAGGCAGAATGTCTTTTGAGCAGTATCTCATCCAAAGAAGAAAGAAGTGATCAGGAATTAGCAGTGGCAAGACTGTTAGAGTTGCAAGAATGGGAATCCCTCTTGTGATAAATAATTTTAAATGTTCAATGACATCCAATTCAGTGTCTAAACATCACCAGTATAACACAAAAATGTCTTCTGGGCACATCAATAAAATTGGGTGAGACTGAATGCTGTAGACAACAAGAGACTGGAAACTCACTCTTAGATGCAACAATTTAGTCAGAATTTTCTCTCTCCATAGAAAATTCTAAGCACAACCTAAAAATCTACATGAAACTTTTATATTAGCAGGGTGAAGTTAGTCCAATGAAAAAAACACTGCCACTCGAGACTCATATTTAAAATGGCAATCACAAGAGGCAAAACAAGTTTAATGTACATGGTTTGGCAAAGCTGCAGTCTGCTTATTTAAGAATGCATCACAGATTATGAGCATTCTTATTACAATTTTATTGCAATATTCAAGGTGCACTCAGAAGATACTATTCTTTTTAAAATATGGGTTTATTTGTTTGCATCTTATTTTACAGTCACTCTTCCAGCCTCCAGTTCATTTCTGAAATGAAAGCAACTGATATTTCCATATCAAAGTTTAAAATTAATTTCCTTTGTGGGACATGCTCCTTGATGTAAAATACTTCATTTTAATTAGGACATTTAATTTTCTCTAATGGAATCAGGTTCCATTTACTTAATCCAAAGCTACTTTCTGAAAGAGCTGTAAGCAGTACATTTTCTCAGCACAAGCCCTTTTGAAGGGCCTGTGTGCATGAGGAGATTGCACCTACACAGCTAAACTGATTTCAGCTTAATCTACTTACACTTCTACAAAACATTACCCGTAACTGAGTCTGCCCCACTCCTGGATCAGTTTTATTGAACAACTTTTTGTTTCCTAGTGCAGGCCAGAATTGGATAATAAAAAATCAAGTACCATTACAAGTATGTGTTAGAATGAAAAATCTAATTAAAATTTGTCCATCTCCCTGAGCACAAGTGTCTGCACCCCACATCTGGAGCACAGCCACCTCCCACTGCCACTTTTGTACAACTTTCTCCTTCCCTCTGCCCTCCTCTCTGTAACATGTAGACCATGACAGATCATGTCTGCTTCTCTTTAAGGGAATGTACAAGTAATTTCTGAGGAACACTTTGCATATTCTGGCTCCATGTTAGGAGGATGTCCTGCCCCCTGCACACACAGAAGCACGTGGGTAGATCAGGGCAGAGATAACCAGTGCAGAGGCACAGACTGTGAAAGGCATTCCCTTTCCCTGCTCTGACAGCTTGCTCCCTCCATTTAAAATAAATGTTTGCTTGCTGGAAAGCCTGTCTTTATTGATTTTGTACATCTCATCAGCACAGAGAAATGCAATATATACCATACTGTATTATAAACTCTGAAACACCTTCAGCTCCAGGCTGACTGCAACTTTCACAATGAAGGGGCACAGCAACAAAATTATTTCAAAAATGAAATACCTTGAAAAATAGCCAGGCTGTCATCCATTTGACCACTTTCACAACCCAAAAGACATGCTGGTAGAGCTCAGTATTCACTACTCCAGGGTCTACTACATTAGCAGTCACATGGCTTCCATTTGCAGTCAGAAGATGCTGTAGTCGATAGGTAAATAACACAAGGGCAAGTTTGCTTTGGGCATAGGCTCCATGGGGTGAATACGAACATCTGTACACAGAAGAGAAAAAGAGAGGGAGATGCATGTAAAAATAACCAGAGGGAGAACAGAATTGCACAAATATCAAATGTTGCAACACCCAGATGTACAGTGAGTCGTCAGAAGAAACAGCTTATCATTGGCAGGCGTGTTGTTTACTCAAGTTCTGGTGATTATTCCATCAGACACCAAGTTTTATTTATAGCAGGGAAAAATATTAAAATAAAATTACACAATACCTGCCAGAATCTCTCTGGCAAACTCTGTAAACTAGAAAGGCTGAGGTATCAATCTCTGGGCTCTCATCACCCAGAGGCCCTCAAACTTCTCTCCCCTCTTTCACTCTGCTCTTTCCAAACATACACTATTAAATCCATGACTGACCATACTTCTTCTCGTTGCTATTGTTACTTTTACTGCATCAGCACCTATTAGTTGAAGGCTCCTGTGCTGGGAACAGTACAGATGAGTAAGATACTCCTTCCTGGTCACACACCAGATTGTGCACAGCTAAGAGATGGATAAAAGGATGGGGCAAGGAGAGAAGCTGCAAGTGTAACCACAGTTTACACAGTTTACAGGCTCTATACAGCCTTTAAAGCACAGATGGTTGTTGGCAGGGTCTGTTCCAAAGAGGTATAACAAAGGCACACAAATTCCCAGAGTTACAGCAAAACATTACCTGTTGAGACTCCTGTGCACCTCTCTCATCTGGATGTCAATATGCCTTTCTTTCAAGCCAAGCTTTCTAGGAACTGCTGAGTTTGGTTTCATTGCATGCAGGCAATGGAACATTTTTTCTGCCCTTTTTTTTTTTTAACAAGCAGGGTAATTTCAGGCAAATTAGCAGGTATGATGCTTAAAATGCTCTTCCTGACTGGGTCCTCAGCATCACTTCCACAAATTCCTATGCCATAACAATTCACTCCTGTAATTACTCCAGCCTTTCATCTAACATTTTTTTGTGCTTAGCAGAAGAAAAGGTAAATGGTGGCATTACAGACAGCTCATAGGCAAAGCAGGCAGGAGCCTAAAGCAACAGTGGGAACCTAGGAAGAGTGAAACCCCTCCAGTCCCCATCTGTCCTGCCTCTGCTAAAGCCCGGGGAGGTGATGCTGCATGCTGCAGCTGCTGCCCAAGGGACTCAGGGGTTAGGTCCTTGCAGCAGCAGAACCTCAACCTGTTGGTGAAAGGTGACAGAGGGGCACCCACCCAGGAACAGACCTCTCTTTCCTAGTTCCTTCCTTTCCCCTAGATGTTGTCCTGTCTGTGTGGTGGCCATAGCCACAGCTCCATCATCTACATCTTCATCCTAACTGCACGAAATACCCAGACTAGGGATGCTCTCACTCTGCTAGAAAGCTTGCCTGTGATTTCTATGTGCAAGTTTTTTATTTTGAATGAATAGTAAACATATGAGTTCGTTTTGTTATCTCATTCTTGTTGAATATCTTATTTATAATATCCTGTGCACTTCATCACATAAAGCCCTGGGTGTTAAGAATCAGGCTGACTCTCTACAGAGGTATAGGGCTACTGAAACAATTAACCTGTCCATGTTATCTGAAAGGACTCAGAAACTTGGAAACACCACATTAAATAATACAGCTTAGCCACAGGAAGTAAAAGACAACAGCACTGAACCTTCAGTGCACCTCTTTGCTTTTTTTTCCTCCTTTTTTTTTTTCTGTCTCTTTTCTTGTACAAGCAAATCACAAGCAGTCTACAAAAGCATGATATAAACTGAGAACCAAAAAGGACAGCTGATCATAGGTGGCCCTTGCAGCAACCAGCTGTACCGTGGAGGATAACATATCTTCATTATCATAAAGATATCAGCTGCACCTTTGGGCAAAACGGCTATTTAAAGAGTAGAGAACAATCACTGCATGAATATAAAAGCGACTTGGCATTAGTCAGGAAATTGCAGCTCCATTTTACATTCAGGAACGTCCACGCTGTGATCTGAGACTCTCAAATGTCACCTTATGCTTCATGCATGCTCCAAGCCCTTCAGCTTGCAGGAGCAGATCCCCAGCCGCTGCAGGGCTGCGCGGTGCACGGCCGAGCTCGCAGCAGCCGTGGAGCAGCATCCCCGCCCGGGCGCCGGCGGCAGCCAGCGGGCAGCCAGCCCTGGCACGGCTCCAGCAGCGACACCGTCCCCCGAACGCCAGCCAGGGCACGGGACGAGCCTCCCGAGCCCAGCCGGAGCGATCTTGTCTGGCAAGTGGCTCCCAGGGAAGCACAGCTGGGGACTACTCTGACTTGTTCTGCCTGGGTCTAGTCTGGCCTTTGGTAACCCTCAGATGCCAGGCAGGAGGATGCTGAACGCTCCCCATGGCTCCACATTCCCACATTTTGCGTGAGTGCTGTTTTGACTTACCTTGTGGCAATGAAACGTGGACTACAAGGGCTGAACCCTCCTTGTATTTTGCATAGATATGTATGTCAGAGAAACATGAGTGCTGAGAAGATATAAAAGCTACCCAATCAATGAGGAAGCCTTTTATATCACAGTGCAGAGATGCAAATGATCTGCAAGGCAGCCAGGAATCAGACTTCAGTAACGTAGTATAGATATGAAAAATATAAAATTTGATACGCAGAGCAAAAACTTCTGGCAGAGCCTCTGCAATGATTACCTTCTTTCTTCCCAATTTCTGTGTGTGTTTTTTGCTTTCCAGGAATCTGACATTAATGGACTACATAAGACAGAACAACGTGACGCAAAGCTGAGGAGGATTTCTGTTGAACAACTGTTTTGTTTGTCAGACCTCATTTTAGTAGAATCATGTTGTTTAAATGCCACATTAAAAAAATAAATCAACACTGGTTATTTGACTTCATTAGATCCAGTGTCAAATTATGCATCAGAAAAATAGAAAAATAGTACAGGACCACATAGGCATCTGCACTTACACCACAATTCCGTCTCCTATGCACACACATCTAGAATCACATAAGACTTTGGGTTGGAAGTTTAAAGATCACCTAGTCTCACAACCATAAGAAGAGATACCTTTCCACTTGACAAGGTTGTTCAAAGTCCCATCCAACCTGGCTTTGAATGGATGAGGCATCCACACTATCTCTGGACAACGCATTCCTGTGCCCCACCATCCTCATCATAAAAATTTCTTTCTTTAGTCCAATCTAAATCTATCCTCTTTTAGTTTAAAACCATAAAATGTATTCCTCTTACACATGGAATTATCTGGCTTTATGCATCTATATCTAGCCTCTCTCAGCACTTTATGCTCTGTATGCACATTTTTTACAATGAATAAAAGTATAATTGCATACTAAGTAAAATAATATTGACATTATGCATTTCCACATTTTCTAAAGGTTCTAAAATGCTTCTGAAATCAAGGTGCATACAAGAGGCAAACCATCCAAGCAGAACACAGCTTACCAGCAAACTGTGCCAGCAGATCAGTGCACATGAGGCATATGTGATGCTTGGACATTTGCTGCTTTGAGGACACATATTGATGCTAGGCAAGCAGATTCTTATGCAGAGAAACTGCTTCCTAACTAGAAAACCAGCCAGGCAAAAGACTGGTAGCTCCCAGCTCCCAGTGGTAGATGTGGATCTGTGGATCTACCTGGTCAGTGAGCTAGAGAGATAAGGATCCCTGGATGCCCAGGGATACATCCCAATAAATACTGCCCAGCTTGGGTGATGCCAGACAACATGTGCTAAGGCAAGCCTGTACACAGGCAGCAGCTAGGGAAAGTGGAGCAAGGACTTGGTGGGAAGAAGTTCAGTGGGAAAGCACAGCATGCCTGGCATCAGTAGCTTGGAGAAGTTCATGCTCACTCCCTTGTTTGAGTGGGGCTCACTGTGGACCACTCTTCCTACCACAGAAAACAGTGGCATCCCCCAGGAGATGCCCCTCCAAAGCATTTTGTTGAGTCACTGCTGATAAAAAGGGCAATGCACAACTCACTAAATGAAAAGTACAGGCGAAGTTAAGGCAGGCAGAATTTAATTTGATGCTTTGAAATCTGTCCAAGAGAGCACCAATACATAAGACCTTCTCCTTCCTTTGAAAATAATGTTTTATGGATTCTATGCTGATGAATAAAGGGTAAGAATAAAGGATAAGAATAAAGCAGGTTCTGCATTTTGTGTCCAATTAATTCTTAGTGGAAGTTCTTACTTCTGGCTTAAGATTTTTGTTATATAAGGTACAGGTATGATTTACTATTACAAAAATTAGGGAGGAGGAAAAAAAGGGATTGTTTAGAATTTTTGAAAGAACAAAATTAGTAGGCATTCCATTCTGGAGTGAGTGGCTCAAGTTTTTCTGATTTGATTTTTTTCCTCTTTTTTTTTTTCTTTTTTCTTCTTTTCCACTAGAAGCTGATTAGCTGATTTTGCCACTTATCTCCATGGTGCTGTCTCCAGCAGCAGTCTCCCTATGGAATGTATTTTCAAAAAGTAATGAGAAGTCAGATTTCAAACTGAAGCCTGCAGTGGCTAATTAGGTGTTTAAATATGGACTGAGCTGCTATCCCAGTTTGAAAACTGGATTCATGTTTAGCACATCTCTTGGCAGTCTTACTTGTTTCTCCTCAGGTTGGCTTTAGTTGGTCTGTTTTCTACAGTGGTCTCCCACTTATGCCCAATGATCCCATATGTGTTAAAGAGCATTAAGTGAGGTCAGGGTACCCACTGAGTAACAGGGGAAACTGTGCTGCTCAGCACAGATCACTTCCTTCACCCTGCTGTGCTTGGGGCTCTCTTGCTGCTCTCAGCTTTCCCACTGTCATTGAGGGCTCCTTTTGCATTGTGCACACACATAATAGACATTATGGACTCACTGACAGCACCCTGTACCCCTCCACATCTCCTTCAGCAGAAGAAGAAGACCTGTGACCACCCTGACTGGCACACAGATCAGTTTTACCCAGCCAGTGCTGGCACTGAAGCTTTCCTGATGTGAGCCTTTCACGATTGTCTTGCATGTCCTCCCCCTTTCACCTGTCACCGTGCTCCCCAATTTCCAGTGTGTTAATCTGCCTGGAGGGCAGAGTGCACCAAGATCAAACTGCAGAAAACCCAGCTGCTGTGTGCTCCATTAAAAGGCAAGTGATGCAAAACGTGGCTGACATGCTGGGCTTTTTAATGAAAGGCCACAGAAAATTTCAGTATATGCCTTAGGATGAATCAGGGAATTAAGCAAAACATCGGCTTGCTGTATTAAAATGACTCAAGCTTCCTAATGATTTATGCATTAATCTTGCAATACATCATAACCATTGCTTAGTCAAGACTATAAAAGTCTATTATTAAACACTCATGAAGCTTTCACAGTCCTAAATTTTCTTTCTTCAGGGAATGCAGCGCAGGATTTTTCAAGTTTTGATAGAATTTGCAGCTTATTTTGAAGCAGCTAGAGAAATGTATTGGAAAATAAAACATGTCTTTACTGGTTATCATAAGCAGTTCCTTTTTCTTATGATAAAGTTTGAGTCCTAAATATTTTTTATTGGATTAAAGCAGGCTTCTTGGCAGTAATACATATATTTATCCTGTGAACACATTTTCTGAGTCTCATTAATTGTGATTTTCTCTCAATAAAACCAAAGAAACACAAAAAACCCCAAAAAACCAAACAGAAATACAAACAAGGAGAAAAGACCAGGCTGGAGAAATGAGAATAAGTATATTACCACTGACAACCAGTATTTTACCAATTGAAAGAAAGCAGCATATACATTAGTAAAACAAAGCTCAAATCTCAGGTATTGACTTACCTACTTTTGAGATGCTGTTGCAGTTATGTTTTGTACAGCAGCTGTTCTGTTACCAGCTACTACTATAGGCTATTGCACAGTCACTCATCTCATGACTGGGCATTTTGTATATTCCTGAGCAACTTCTCATGTACTTCTTCATGCACCTTTCTTTCATATATGTGATATGTAACCTTATAAAATAAATTGTGACAGTATACATAAAGCAGTTAAGGTGGCTGAAGCATAAACCTTGAGTGAATAAGGAATGCAGCATTAGGGACTCCTGAAAAGCCCTCAAGACCCTGTGACGAATTTGTTCAAAAGGAAGGCTACCAGACCAATACGTGAAATTAGTGGTTCTGCATGAGGTAAAAAGCAAACCCTTCATGTCCTAATTTGTGGTGTGGGGGGTTACTTAAGCAGTCATAGGCTAGTGGCAGAGAAACCCATCTTTCATGCCTCTTCCTCAGTGAGCTCTTCAGTTCCACATGTTGCTCACACATAGCTCTGAACAAACCCAGGCTTTGTCTGGCATCTTTCAACTGCAGTAAAATAACATTTTTCTTCCTAAAGTTAGAGGGTAAGGGTAAAAGCCCAGAGCTGGGACATGCTCTCCCTTTCTAACAGGTAGAGTGATGGTCTCAGTAACTGGTATCTCAGCAGATCAGTGACTCCTGCCTTGTGCTTCACCCTCAATGCAGTAGGAGCCACAAGCTGGAAGCTGGGGGGTGTTTTGGTTTTTGTTTCTTTTTTAAAACCATGCTGTCCAGCTTCCAGCACTTCACTGTTTCTATACATAGCATTCAGTGACTAGCCCCTTCTAATAGCCTTTAGGAAATGCAGAAGGAACAAAAACTAACTTACTGTCTCTTGAGGACTACACTTAGTAAAGAAACATAGAATGCCTTTACTTTAAAATAATTTATGAAAGGCAAAATAAGCCAGGGCTTGTCATCCTGGGTGTTACTGTCATCCAGATGGAATCAGAGTTCATTTTTCATTTGGCTGATCCCTACTGCTAATGGCAGGAGGTGAGATGCTGAGAGCTATTCTGGTCTACTGAGAGCTGCTGTGTGCAGCTCAGTTGCTGTGTGCTCAGCACAGCTCTCAAATGCATATAACATGGACTCAAAAGCTGGTCTTCTCAAAGTCTCACCAGAATCAGTACCTTTACAGAAGTCACTTTTTTCTGTTTGTGTACAGTTGGTGTTAATTTTGAATGTTTTGGATTATTTTAAATATCAATGTCAAATTCAAGTTATAATTCCAGTAATCTCATTCTTCCAGGAAATATACACCTTTATTTAGAATGATATAAATTGCCACTTTTCTACAGTCAGGGCATTTGATGCAGTGTTAAGTACATGCTAACAGTTGAAGTAGTATTTGAGCATAATAGTGTCCCTTCATTAAATTAAAAAATCTCCATTAAACAAGTGAATGAGTAAATATATAAAAGGAAGCAGGGGTTTGCATTGCTTTACCCAAGAAAAAGATCACAGCTAAAAGAGCTACATTCCACATCCTCATGACCCTTTTGAGGGATGGGGAAACAACATGGACACATATAATTTCATATTATCTCTGGGGTAATCTGGATCTCAGGTTCTTGAAGATTGTCACATATCTTGTAAGATTATCTATAGGATTATAAATGGGGGGAGGTACTCTCCACCCACTTGTGGAAAGCTTCCTACCTCTCCTGCAATAGAGCTTCTAAGCTGAAGGAAGTAATGGGGAGTTTTATGGTTTCTTTGTTTGCACCAGAATGCACATAGGACCAAAAAACCCTCAGCAATAACTTGAATAATCAAAAATATTCTTTAAAAGCATCTTGAAGTGTGACTTTTGCAGATTAGCTGCAAGTTCTGAGCTTTTCATTCTGGGACTCAAAGGGAACTGTAGGGTCTGAAAAGCTTAATGAAATGCTGCCATTTCAAATCCAGTGCAACTGTGGTTGGCAGATTTACAGTAGACTATGTTGGTGTATATGCAAAGATAATTTAAGGTTTAATTGTGGTGGGCTCAACCCACTTCACATCCTTGGATTTAAGGAGGGGCTGAATGTGTTCTGCAAAAGCAAACATTCACCACACTGAAGGATTGGTCTGCCTTACCAGACATGTGCCTGCAAAATAATTTTACCTTTGAGATATCTATAACTACTGTGCAGAAAATGATATGCCATCAATCATTGTTTACAGAAATAACAAAAGATTACAAAGTCTGGCACAACATGCTTTTGAAAATCAGTTTCTACTTATTGAAACAATTTAACAACTTCTGCTTTTTAGAAGTTTTCTTATGGAGTGAGAATATGAACATCACAGCCTCAATCTGAGTGATAATCGTGACTAACTCCCAGTACATGGAGACAAGGAAAAAACTCATAAAAAAGACAGCTATTTGTTAAAAGTCATCACAAGAAGCCTTCTCCTCAGCTGGAAGACTTTCCTAGGTTAAAGAAGAAATACAGCTGAATGCCAACAGGTACCAGAGGAACTAAAATGTGGAAGTTTTGTGCATCCATTAAATGACTCACAGTCCAGACGCAGCATGAAAGGCTTTTGTTCTTGTGAGACGGTGCATCAACAGCATCACTCATCCACTGTCAGAAATCAGGTGGGATTTAAATAAGATTTAAATAAGAAAGGGGCCTGTGAGGAGGGAGGGTCTTATTTGAGGAACACAAAAATGCCAACTTCTGCAAAACACAAAAAACTACAAGAAAGGAGTAAGATACAAAGCAGTCCACAGCCAGCATTGCAATGTGGTTATTTCTAAGTAGCATAAAGGATGGTGTCAGCAATCACCTTATGTACCATTTGGCCTTGGACCTGAGTTTTGGAGATCACTTTATAAATTTCCCAACACTCTTTCACCCTGGAATACTGTGAACAGGGATCTGTAATAGAAAATCAAGCATTTCATAAGAAGGGGCATGGCATGGCCTGGGACCAGAATGCTAAAGACCTTTTACACTTGCAGACATGCCACAACCCAGTGAAACCTGGCAGGTTTAGCTTTCCAGGGAATGACAAGAAGTTTCATGTCCTGAAAAGCCAACAGTCACAGAGCTGCCCTGCCCCAGCCCTCACTGAAAAAAAAATGTAAAGAAACTGCTGCTTTGACAGATTGATTGATTAATTGATTGATTGATTTTTTTGTGGCAATTCAGGTACTGAACATACCCACCACTCTTTTAACATCACTTTTAAAAGATCTTGAGCTTCCCCTAAAGCTGTTGTGAGCCACAGTGCTCCTCAGTCTCTGCCCCTCTTGGGAAGCTGAGACTTTGTTGTGTCCAACTCCTCTCCACCTCCCATGCCACAGCACCCAACACATAATGAGAACAGAAGAAATGGAGCAACAAAACTACAGCTGTATCAGACATTCTGGCAGTATTAAAACTCCTGGGGGCTAAAATATTTTATGTTTACAGAGATTAATTTTTACTTAGAAAGCATAGTTTTAACAACACATTTTTTTATCAAGAACTTGATTTAATGAAAAGACCAATTTTTCTTCACAGCTGTAAGTTTTAACTGCTTGGTCTGCTTTTGAATAGATGAAGTTCTCCATCTCAGAACAAAGAGGTTTAGATTGAGGACTAGAGAAAAGGTTAAGAGTTAACAAATCACAGATGCAGAAATCTGCCTTCAGCTCCCTGCACAATACCTCATAATCTTTAATACATGTAGCAAGACATGGAATGTATGGCTATGGAGAACTGGCAGCAACAGCAGAGCTGAACCTGGAAGGAGTTTCTGGAAGGTGAGCTGATAATTTTGACCATTATTCCAGGGATTTACAGACATTTGCACCAGCCTTGCCCAGGTGTGCAGGCAGCCCAAAGGACAACTCCACTGACAAGATATTGGGAGGATGGTGGTAATTATGGCAATCAAGAGAAACACTGGAAGCATTTGAATAATCACCCAGGATCTGAACTGCAAAGCTTTTAAGGTTCATTCAGCCTTAAGGAGTCTTTGCTGACAGAAAGATATTAGAATAACTTTCCCCTCTCAAGGACAACAAGTTCTCTCTCTGCTCCCAGCTCTCCAAGTCCTTTTGCCCTCTCTATCACATGAATGCAATACATTAACTTCCAAATTACCACAGAACTGTTTTGCCTCTTTGGAAAGCAGCACATCAGTGAGAACCACTGTCCTGAATGCCATGCAGGGTTGGCTTCTCCCACCCAGCCCTTGGTGCAAGGAGAGGCTGGGCAGCAGGAGCACCCATATCTCACATATTTCCCAGCTGGCTGCAATTTTAAATTAGTTCAGAAGCACCATGTCCTATTAAACCATTAACCATTATTAAGAATCCTTTGTTAAAAACATTAATTCTTTCAGACAAAAGGAATTCAACATTGTGACAACAAACTAGCTACACTTAATACCCTCAAATACATTGAAGTCTGACATTACCTTTGTGGTATGTGTTACACTCTGTTATTGTTTTTCAGAAGTCAATCAACCCTAAAAGCATTTTGACTAGACAAAATGAAAATACATTGATAAATGTAAAATGAAAGCTTTCTGAAGTTGGCATCATGACTTAAATATTCCTTTGTTACTGGTTGCAGGAACAGACAAAAATGGATTAAAACACTTGATGCATTTTAAGCTAGAACTCTGTCTTTTGGATTGATGAATTGGCCTGCTGATCATGTAGCTCATTTTTTTTAAAATCAACTTACAGAATTTGAGATCTGTGCCTTTCCCAGTACACTCATTTTCCAGGCCAGTCAATTTTTGCAATTAATGCTGATTGCTGCAAACACAAGGGATCGTTTTGCAAAGCAGCAAATCCTTTTGCATTTATACAAAAGGTATTTGGCAAAGAAGGCCATCTGTGTGTGCAGTAAGCAGTTAAATACTTATCATCTAACTATAGACAGGAAAACTTGATAACCTGCTGCAGGAAAGACATGTCTAAATGAATACAGCACTGTACTGCAGTTGACATTTGGTCTTGTCAAGGCAACATGATTTATCTTGCAAACAGAACCAGAATATAGAACAGAAGACATCATGGAGAAGCTGCTTAAACACCAGAACTCAAACAAAACCATATATTCTATGAGTTAAATAAAACCTATGATAATATGTAGCTATGTAATGACCTAGAACAATCTTTTATTATTATAATTTCAGTATTTTTCACAGCATTTTATTGAACAACAGTCCAACTGAACAATGGCTCTTTATGAAAGACTTCTGTACTGACTAAATTGGATTTATGAAAAAGGGGTGATAATGAAAATCTCTCCTACTTCCTTTTACAATTGTTCCTGTATTACATAAAAATATAGAAAAAATACCCAACAGCACTGTGCTGCTACTATGCTATACCAGCTTCATGTCTGTTTTCACTTGAATATAAGATATTATGCTTTCAGTTTTGCAGTCAGAGAGAATTAAGAAACTTTAAGTGACAGATCAATCATGAAAAGGCACTGAAGGAACTAACTGGGTATTTTTTAAAATAGAAGCCTCCATTGGAAAAAAATGTTGACTCATCAAATCATTTCAAGTTAAAAAAAATATATATATATATTACACAAATGTCCAGCTTAAAAAAAAAATAAAAAGAGAAAAAAAAAAAATTAAACTGATGGAGATACTTGAAAAGGATGGTTTAGAAATTAAGGTTTGTAGTTTCATACCAATGTACTCATAGGGATAATTACAAATAAATTTAAAAATATGTTTTAAACATTGAAATCAAATGTTTTGGTTTTGAAAATGTATAAATATTTTCTGAAAGTAATTCAACTTCTTAATTTTTAGTTGCTGTTCATGGAAAATCATTTCCAAAATTTCAGTAATGCTGATGGAAAAAAAATCCCAAACTTAATACACCTTTTTTAACAAACAAACATCACATACATGGAAGAAGAGAAGATGAAGGACACCCCTCATCCAAAACCAATCTCCAGACACTTTGCAATCAGTACCTAACATTTCCTGTTACAGTTCCCTATGAAACTGCCTAATAGAGGAGATGAACTGGATCTGCCTGGTCTCTCTAGAACCTTCCCAGGTCTCAGGCAGAGCTGTTTATCCTATTTTACACCAGCTAGGACACACATGTGGCAGCTGGGAATTTTGCAATTCTTTTCATTTAACTTCTATTGTCTCTGACATGATTCATGCACTAGGGCTACAGGGAAAAATACAGAAATTATATCTAATATATTATATTCAGTTGGAGAGTTTTTAAAAAAATCAACTCCTTCTGCAGTTGGAGAGCAAAGGAAAGGGAGCAGAAAAGTGTGACTAACTGTTCTTGAATATACAAGAGATGTGAACCAGAAAAGGAGCTGTGTTCCTGTGGCTGGGGAGTTCATAGATCTGTGATTCACAGCATTACAGGGCCCATTTGGTATGCAAAAAGAGAAGATGATGAAAGGAATAGTTAGTCATGGAGAAAAAGCTAGACAGAACACACAAAGATGCTAACCCCTGGGAAAGGAACATATTCAAGTGTGATCCACAGCCTGGGAAAGAAAATATGGTCCTTTTTCCTTTATTTTTCTAAAAATGCCTTCTTTCTTTGGTAGGTAGAGCACTCAAAAAGGTGTCCTACACCCCAGTCTTGAAAGAGCACCACAAACTCCAGTGCACTGCTCAAGCCTATCTCAACCCAAGTGGATGGTACATTATTCTTCAAGCTTTTGCTAAAACCAGACTGCCATATTCTCTCATGACAATACTCCTTTTCTCCTCTCAGTTTAGAAAGCATTATTTAAGGCAGGCAAAAGGGGAAAGAAGCACACAGTGCACTCCCCCCTGCATGCAGTTGCTGCAATCACCCCTGTGGAAATGCTTGCAGATAGTTTGTGTTTCTCTTAAACTTTCACCTCCCTGAAAAGAGTCGTGTTCAAAGCAGGGATGAAGGAGAAGGATTTGCCTTAGGGATCCCCTTGTCGACTCATGTGATTGCTGCTGAAAATGGTCTGGATCTAAACGACCACAAAGGCGTTTGATGTTCCTCATGTTTATCCTTCAGCAAAAGAACTGGGAGAACAGTCAGTGCTCTTGTACTTGTGCGTTTGCATTTTCAATAACACACATGAAACAAGCTGTGCCCTGCCTGCTTGGAACAAGCTCTATCCTGCCTTTATGTACCCAGACCATGACTCTGCCACTGGTGTGTGAGTGCATGTGAAGAGGGGGGGCAGGAAGGGGGAGAAATGGCATTCATAGGTGGAGAGGGGCTAGGGGGAAAAAGATAAGAGGAAGATAAATGGAGAGGAGGAGATAAAGTGGTGGATAGAAATAAGACAGCCTTAAAGAAAAAAAAAATGAGATAGGCAGGGAAAAGGCAATTCAAACAGAAAAAGCTCAAAAGACACAGATTAAGAAGCAGGCAAACCTGAAGAAATAGACAATAAGAAAGGAAAATGATGTAAAATTCAAAAAGACAAAATTAAATTAACCATGCCACTGAAAAGAGCTAACCAGAACAACATGGGATAAATCAGGTTGGTAAGATGGCAGGAAACAAACCAGAGAGGAAACATGGAGGACAGTAACACAAGCTTCATTTAACACTGCTCTTGGTACAAGCCTTCCAACAATTATTTTTTATGCAGTTGCCCTGTGGTCACTGATATGGATGATGTCTGGTTTCAGATCAGATCTCTCAGCAGCAAGTAAAAGCAATGAGGAGAAATGGCCACAAATGTGACTGCCAACCCCAAGTCTCCTGGGTGGGAGAAAGATTCCACAGAAAAGTCTGTGGTAAAGCAGAGAACTGAACCTCAGTTTACTGCCTCCTTTAAGTCAAGACTTCTGCCTTTCCTTGTCTGCCAGTGAACCCTGCTCTGGTACTGTCACACACCTCTAGTCAGGACAGTAGCTCAGCTAGCATCTAGGAATAATGGGACAAGAGTAGAGTGAACAAGTCAGCCTGCTGCCAGCAGAAATTTCCCCAGCACAGAGTACAGCCCCCCTTTCTCCAATAATGACTCCAGATGGTTTTGCTGCTTTCCCTCTAGGTTAGGACTACCAGCCAATCTGGGAACATACACTCAAGTCATAAAATGCATTATGACCAACTGGTGCAACTCAAAATGAAGAAAAGAAAGAGAAAAATTTTAGAATTATTTCCCATTCACACAAGAAGCAAAAATGAGACATGGCATCACCAAGAAACTGTTTACCATGAGGTCTTTACCACATCCATTAAAGCTCTTGAATGTTGCTCTGAATCAGAAGGCATCTCCAGGGCCCTGTGGAGCAGGCAGTGTCTGGATATGATACCCCCCCCCAAAGCCCTCCTGCTAAACACCCTGCTCACACTGTAGGGACACACTCAAACACACAAGTGATCTCACTGGGTTTTGCAGCACCATTTATGGTGATGACAAACTATTCACCTGAGTGGGGCTTATTGGCAGTTAGGCTAAAAAAAAATACCCAGGAGCATCTTTTTACACCTGAACCAAGGAAAGGTTTGGACCTGAATTTACAGCCCACTCTGGGTTTCATCAGTGTGCATATGTGCAGGTACCACTGCTGCCCCTGATAATTCAGAGCATCTGTGTGGGAATGAGTAGAAAACATCAGTCAGTCTGTCATCATTTCTGGCCCTTCTTACATGAATAATGTTGAAATGTAAAGGATACAAAAGCTGCAGGTAAATCTCACTGGTATATTATTATTTTTTAAGTCAGACTAGTCATGTTCTTATTCAACCACAGCTTTCCAAATTGATACATTTCTGGTTCCTTTAAAATATGAGTTAATAATGACAAATCAAAGATAGAGATGATCCTAAATTAGAGAGGCACAGTACAGAGCCTTGCTATAATCAAGGAAATTACTGTTATCTAGAGACACAGAACAGTCACATTTAATTTTACATTCTACACTTTAGCCCAAAGAAATACTAATCCCCTTAGCCCCTTTGCATGGTGCCATCCAGCACATGCCCATCAGAAACAATGAATGCATACATCAAGTGAAGAGTAAGGGTAATTTCCTGTGGTTGTTTTACAAGCAAGAGATTAAATTGTGACTACCCTGCAGAGGATTAAACAATGACTTGTAATAAAACTGATGCCATAGTATGCAATCAGAAGTTTGATATGCCTAATGCAGCATTCATATGTAAAATGTAGTGGAAACAGCACAGCCCTCTAATTTTGGTCTTTGTTTGGAAATGAAACCTTGGACCAGGTAGCTCTGATCACCTGCTGAAGTCCCTGCCAAAGGATGGAGACAGGTTTTCATGGAAATGACAGGCAGAAGCTCTCTCGAGCCCAGGAGAAGGCAGGCTCTGTTGAGCCTGTTAGTAAGCACATAATTGCCAGGCATGACTGCATAGGGAGATTTTGAAATTTATCTGTTATCCTGACAGTTCTTCTGCTAACTAAACCACTCCACCTGCCTCCTGTATGATACCAGAGACTTTTACCACATCATTTGATGTCTTCCTAATGTTAGAAATATCCCACAGACATTCACCCACAGTTTTCCTAAATGGAAATACAATATAATACAATACATTAAATATATTAAGCAAGTGCTTGAGAAGCACCATATATTGTATTAAAAAAAGAAAAATCCAACAAAACCCCACTTCATTCAGCAGCCAGTAACAATTTTCTTGCAGTTTAACCTGCACAGGATTACTAGAGATCAGTGGATACCAAAAGGGGATAGGTACCTGCTTTGTAAGTCGTTTAGGTGCAATTTGCCTACATAATGGGTGGCTGATGAGACAGTGACGATCCTAGCGTTGTGCCTGTGCGTTCCTGATTGCTTCAGCGTGTCCAAGAGGAGGTTTGTCAACAGGAAGTGTCCCAAGTAGTTCAAGCCGAAGTGCTCCTCAAACCCATCCTCCGTCTTCCTTTCAGGGACCAGCATCACCCCAGCTGCAGGAAAAAGCAGAGGTAAAACATGTTGGTTTATTTCAGAGGAGCAGCAAGCTAGAAGGAGTGTGGATCTCCTGCTGCAGAGGGTAAAAACACAGCATTTAGAGCACTGAGTGGCTGGTGATGGCATGTGAAGGCAACACTGATTGATTCCTGACAAGAAAAAATGTCTAAACCCCCACTATTTTTTCTTTACCTAGATAACGTTGATTGACTCTCTCTCCCCCTCCCTGCAGGACTGTGAGTTCATTTGTGAAAAGTGTTTTCAAGAGGTGGGAGCTGGGGGATCCCAACAACATTGCCTCCATCAGAGCTCTGAGCAATGGAGACAAGACCAGGCTAAGCAGCAGTCCTGCTCTCCCAGACAGCTTTCTCCTGGAGAAAACTCCTGGCTGGGGTTTAAAGCTCTGCTGAGTCTACATCTGAAATCTGCAACTTCTGTCTCACTGGTGTGGGTGAGAACAGATGCAGTAAATTTACCCAATATATCTTAATTACCATGCTTACAAGCAGCTGCATATTAAAATTAGGTTTTCAATGCTTATTTTGGCAATATTTTTGCTTCAATTTCCACAAACCACAATTTTCAAACTCAGTGTCTAAAATAAGTATCCACGTCCCCAACATGCAATGTTGATTTCAGCATCTTGCAGAGAATTCTGAGCTCATGCATAAATTATATCATGTATTGAGGCTGTGAGAGGGATAGTTACCCTGCTCAATTATAGCACAGACTTGAATGCTATAAATTATTCTTATTTTATTAAAATTTAATTACTGTACAAGTGGCCATGACCTTTGTCATTTAAATGTAGATGGACATAACGCATGAAGAATCCTGTTATAGGATGCTTCTCTCTGACACCCATAAATATGATACAGCAGAAAGGCCTCTCTGCACACCAGACATGACAGAGTGTCAGCTTAATCCTTGTGCTACTTCATGTGCCCACTAAAAAGCCTTTAACATCCTGTTTCCTGATGTCAGCCTGACCTGATGATTGCCATAAAATGACCATTTTAAATTGCACATACTGTGCATCTACATCGTTACTTTGGGGGTTCCTGCCACCTGACAGTCCTGCCTTGCTGAAGGACTGCCTTGGACTGAAGAAGAGATACTTTTGGGACCTTTTTAAGTATGGTAAACACCCACAGGGATTCACCTGTGGCTTCCTACTGCTTAATGGAGCAACTGGAGAAGCAGTGGGAGGGGAAGAAACTCAAGAAGACCACAAAGGAAACAAAAGGTTTGGGTGGAATATAGCACACCTGCAAATAGAGAATGTGAGACTGAACATGAGCAATGCTGACTGGTGGTACGGTGAAAGAAACACAACACAAATTACATGATGAAGCTGCACAAAAGCTCTGATTAGCATCTTCCTATGTCATTTACTGCTGTAAGCTGTGTATAATCACATCTGTAACAGTGGCTGGGACTGAGAAATGGCATGAAGGTCATGGAGAGATGCAAATGTGAGACAAGCCCAGCTGTGACTTTTTCTTGTTTTCTGGGAAGAAGGAAAGGATGGCAATGGCTTGGAGATGGAACAAATCCCAGGCTGCCAGACCAAGTCTCAGCCTGTTACAGTGCAAGTTTTAGCACAGACAGAACTCAGCAAGAGCTGTTGCAGGGCAGATGGAAACATTGCTGCATCTCTGAGAACCAGGGCTGGTACAAGGAAATGATTTGCATATCTCTGAGGCCATCCTGCCCTCTGAAGCTCTGACACATGGAAAAGGAGAAAGGAAGCAGCTTGCCAGAGTTCTGTTTGCAGCAACACAGGTGAAATACAAGCCCAAGAAAGGCAGCCAATATAAAAGAGCCCTGGCACAGCAAGGCTGATCTGCACTCCAAATGCTGCTTTGCATCTGCCGGGATTGCTGCAGGGCTCCATAAAGGACCCCTCCATGCACAGACACACTTCTGCTGGATAAGTCAGATGGAGGGATGGAGAAATTTGTCCTGAGAGAAGCATGTTAGGCAGCTGCTACAGCATTCAGCTTTGCATCATGACCAGCAGGCAAACAGAGAGGCTGCCATCGCCCACATCAGCCCTGAGGATGCCTGTGCTTCACCCTCGACCTCCAGAGAGGCACAGGATTTCAAAAACACACACAGGCTTTGCCCTCCACCCCAATTAGTCTCCACCATCTGTGCTGTACATCCTGGAAGCAAAAATCCAGATCTGACCTCAGGTCAGGAGACAGAAAAAATGTTCATTTACGCGATGCACAACTGTAAAGATACACATTGCCCAAGATTGTTTTGCTCATTCTTCAAGAGCATCCCCTAGGTAGAAATTCTGGTCAAGTCCTTGAGCAGGCACAATCACCTCTGCCTGCATCTGATGCTACTACAATTCCCTTTCTGTCTTTAAGAGATGCTCAAATAGTATTAAACCACAACACCTTTGAAAGACTTCTTTTGGTTTTTTAAAGGCTCTCATCTTTTGGTAGTTCGTATCAAGGCTGTCAAAAAAAATTTGCCCAGTAGTCTGAGGGCAGTTTCTCTTATTTGAAGAAAAGTCATTTTTAATTCACTAAAAGTGAACATACAAAGTTACCAACAGGCAATTGAACTTGTCTCCTTCCTTAACAAAAGGGAAAACCTTGTAAGTGTAGCAGCAAACTCTCTTTTTTAAATTATTAATTAGCATTCAATAGATATTAAAAGTGGCATGCTATTGATTTTCTCTTGTCCAGAAACATCATCAGCTTTACCTAAGGGTCCTAAATATTAACTCAAAAATGAGAGCTGATTCTGCTTTTAATTCTCTGAACCAGTCCAATACTATTTGAAATATTAACAAATGCCTTATCTTTTCATTGTCAACTAAGAATGATTGTGCTTATTTTTCTGGTATGGAATCCAAACAACTCCATAACTTTCTGATATTCTAATTATCAATAATTTATATACTATATATAATTTATATAAAGTTTATAACTATATGTATATTTAATATTTATAATTGATAAATTTATAATTTATACATTGTAAGTCATAATTTTTTCAGAGTGTAAGTGAAATTTGAAGTGGCAGCACACAAACAATTAATGTCAAACATCTCAATTCTTATAACCTTCATTCAATATAATTCAATATAACCTTCTTATATGCTTTTCCCTGTAATTGAGCTACATTGTCTCCAGAAAATTCAGTTTTAAAATATCACTGATAACTTATGGCATAAGAAAATGAATTAATAAGCAAACTGGACATGAACTTCTACTTTGTAATTGATTAGCTGTTGCTGAAATATTCTGGCAAAAGACTGATAGTATGGGAACAAAAAACTGACTAAACAAAACATGGATGTGTGATTTTGCAGAGGTAGAAATAAATTAGAATAAGGAAAATATTTTTCTGAAAAATTATGCTGAACAACTGTTCTTATAGTAATACATTCCAGGGTGCTGCAGTTCTGCATTTATTGTAATATGTTCAAATTACACACATTTTTAATTTGCTTTAATGAATAACAAAAATTATATTCTTTTTTAATTCTAGGCAGTAATCATATTTCTCACTCAAAGAATGAATACACTTCAAGAGAGCTGTCTTTGTAAGCCAGAATTTATGATGATTCTCTGTAAAAGTTTCTAATGAAACTCTTGGTTTTTGATCCATTTTATGTAATTTAAAGAACAAAATGGATTTGACATTGCATGCAGCATAACAAAAAATTTTATGATAGCTGTAAATATTATAGGCTAGACATACTCCATTTTTATTGAATTATACAGGAGAATTTGCACTATGCCTGCTCGTACTGCAGATGATGATAAATATTTCTCTAATTCCCATACCTCCCCCTACAAAGACGTCCTTCATCTCCATTATAAAATGTGTTTTAAGAGCTGCAAAAATACAAGTATTTCCCTCATCTGAATTTATTTACAATGAGCTACTTGGAGGTTTTTAAAGTCAGTTCTCTCAAACTCACTATAAAAGAAAAATTTAATTTCTTTTTCACATACAAAACAGTTCCAGCCAGGCTCACAGAAGAGGGTTTGGAGGCAAATTCCCCTCACACAAGTTCTTTTATCAGCCAAAGGCTGGGCAGATAAAGCAATAGGTCAGCCACAAACACTTACACAAAAACACCTTCACAGCAGGAGGTGAACCTTTATAATCACATTCACCCAATTCCTGCCCTTTACACAGAAGAGATACATACTGTACCAAAAACATTCCCAAGGGGAAAAATTAGGAGACAGTTACTTTCAGTAAGAGCACAAAGCCCTTCCTCTGTACAGGCTTTGCACTCTCTTAGCTGATGCCTTCAGCAGCATCCCCAATGCTACGAGTGCAGCCCCGTGGGACAGCCCATCCCGCTTCCCAGAATGTCAGAACTGCTCTCTTCTGCACACCCATGCAGAAAAACACCTCCACAGCAGGTGTGTCTACATGTAAAACACCTCCATACAGCAGCATGCCCTGGCTGGGCTGCCTATCCCTGCTTGCTTGTTCCACCTTGCTCAGCTGGGCTGTGCAATCCCAGAGCGTGCCTGCCCTGTGGCTCTCTCCTGGCTAGAGAGCAACGAGAAAGTGCAATGCCTTATTGCAAGAATTGTCCCCAGAAGTGACAACTGGAGGCACAACTGTGCCCACATGACTGCTTCTTACAGGTACTGCTTCTTGCTGCCTTGTCTGGGCTGCAGAGCAGTGGATTTACAGCACTGCTGTAAAAGCTGGGACAGAGCTGCTCACTAAGACACATCCCTAACCCAGAGCCCAGTGCTGCAGCTATGCCACAGGCCTATTGGTATCCCAGGAAAATGTTCTGAGTCTCAACAGGACCACACACAGATGCCAGATTAATAGTGTATGAGAGCTGAAAAGGTAAAAATCCTAACAGTTTAGAAGAAAAAAAACAAAAACATGTATGAAACTTGGTGCAGCTTTCCAATGCTATTGTCTTGCTCCCAGTCTCCACAGAGGGAGTTTTCCTAATGTCTTTTGGATCATCTTATGTGTGTGTGTGTGCAATTTTCCAAAGCCAAATGGGAGGAAAATGAAGCACAGCAAGAATCCCATGGCATAACAATGACACCTGGATGACACACAGATATCACACACTTGACCCTTGGGGAGATGCAAAGACAGCTGCTAGTCTGTCTGGCATCAGTGCTGGAACAATGTAATGTGCATGGACCTTTGGCAACTGTGAAAACAGGTTTGATAAAGGACAGGGACCAAGCCTGGGGTTGTAAAGAAGAAACATCTCCAGAGGATTAGGTCTCTCCTGCCTCATCTCAGGATAACTTCTCCACAGGAGTCTGCCTGAACCTCTGCTCCAGCACTGAACAAGTTCCCATCAGCTCTAACCTCTGGAGGAGCCTGAAGTGAGACCCAGTGCCCATCTCCACCAAGCTCAGAGGCCAGGAAGAGCAGGTGGGATGCTGGTGCCCCATCTCAGTGCTGGTGCATGCAGCACATCCCACCACAGCTCAGGGCTGTGATTTGGGCAGAAAAACCTGCTCAGGCTCAACTCAGGACATGTTTGATATAGGCAAAATACTCAGTGAGGAACACAAAAAAGGTGGCTTACAAAATTCAGTGCTTCTGACTTGATCCATCAGGGGAATATTCCATATGTGGCAAAAGATGCAGCCACCACTGACACAAAGACAAGATCTTGTCTGCATTCAATTCCACACTGTGTGATGACACCACAGCCTTTATGAAAAACCTTGCCATCATTTTTGACATTAAAAAAAACCCAAGCTCCTAAGATGTTTGCCTTATCATTTGTCTTAAACTGTTTTATTTGGCATTACAAAACAAAGAAAAAAAAAAAGCCAGCCTAAGGCAAATACTTGGCATGGAAACTCTTATCCCAAAGACTAGAAGTTCAGCTAAGTAGTAAGGAACTGAAAACTGAGTAATGTCTTCTGCTGGTTCTCCCAGACCCACATATAATGTTCACAAGGGAGGAGTGCACTGTATGAACTGTGCCAAAGAAGATAAAGCAATGGATCTTTCCAGGAAAAAAAAAAGCAAGTTCTTGGTTTCTCAGTAAGTTAAAGAAAAGGAAAAAATGCAGACAATTCCCATTAGAGGAGTGTGAGAACAACAATCATATCTTGGTAGGTTCAGAACATAATGAACCAGCTGTTATACTTCCATAGGAACAGATTCACATTCTGAATCAGTGTCACACTGCTACACGTGAACACAGCACCAGCTAATTCCTTGGAAAATGTGTCAATTAAAAAAAGTAAATACATTCCATAACCAAGCTTTTGATTTTACACTAGAATAAATCAGAGCATTCCTAATTAGGTCTGGTTGAAAAAAAAAACCAAACCTTTGTTTCCTAAAAATATGCTCAGTAACTGTTTGGTTATTTGAGTTGGCACAATGGTGAGTCAGCCCACTCACAATCAGAAAATAGGAAAGTCAGTCACAGCTTTCTAATTCAATAGGATATTCTCTCAGAAGTAAAATATTTCAGTTTGCAATTTGTGTCAAAAATATTTTTACCTAAAAGCTATGAAAGGATTAAGTAAAAATAAAACATGGCTCACTCCTGCCTTTCAGAAAAGCCAATGGCAAATGTTCCATGCACTTAAGTAGAACCGGTTGGGTTTCCTAATCCATCAATAGCTGAATTTTGTATCTGTCTTCCACTGATAAAATATTCACATTCAAGACATAAAAGCAAATGGGTCAGAAACCTGCAGCATGTGGAGCCTGAGATATTTTCCCTTTCACAAAGTGTTTGATATCACAGACAGAGAAAAAGCTTTGGAAATAATCAGAAAGATAAAGATAATATCAAACAAAAGTCAGGATTTTCATGAATGAAATCCTTACTCTTTGAAAGCCAGAAGAGTCTAAGGTCACCCCTCTAACTTATTAGTTCTTCCAATAAAAAAATAAAACCTTTTATAGGAAATCTGACATCTTCTTATAAGATAAATATAATTCTGGCAGACAAAAGTGTTATCCAGGTATAATAAAATCTCTAGCTGACAACTGCTGCTCAAAGTCCATATGTCAGATAAATGTGGGCATGTCACAACCCTCATTTTCTGTGAATGAGCCAGGTTGGATACTGTCAGCAGTGTCATGGGGCTCTGACCCATGTGCCCAGACAAGTTACTCAGAGTACCCAAGGCACCTAATACCTGGGAAGAGCAGTGTGTGAGCAGCCAGCCTCCCCACAGCCAGCTCTCTTAAAAGATTATTTCTTCTGCAAAATCTGAGATGGCATCTGTCATGCTCTGAACTTCATGAAAAAATATGGCTCTGGGAGTTTCTTCTCATTTTAGAACAGGTTAATACCACATCTTAAGGTTCTTATGAATCTTCTTTTTTTCCCACCATACATGGAAGGTCCATTTAAAGCCAATCTCTCCACCACCTCAAATTAACTTTTCCAGGTAAAACCATCTCCCCAAGGCCCAGGTCTTCCATGATATCCAGTACTTATCATCCATTGCATACAGGTAGGGTCTATTTACTCATCTGCTCATCCCCTTCTCTCTTTGTTCCTATCACTCTATACCTTTTCCATCACAGCTTTGCTGGGGTATTGCTCTAATTTGTCTTCAAGGAAGGATAAAGATGGAATGTGATGTTGTAAGCAAGACTCTGGAAGGCCTTTAATGAGATATCATACCCTCAATTCACCACAGCTTTCCTGTGTGGCTAGAGGAGAAGCATTAATTTCAATTAAATCCAAGTTTCACTGGAGTAACAGCAGCCCTCCTCACAAACTTTCCCTCAAGGCCTTCTCCAGTGGATTTCCACATCCCTGAGGTTTCTTCTCTTTTGATCAGAATAGCCAGTGTAGCCTACAGCTGCTACAGGCAAGGGAGCTGGCTCTTACCAAATCCAGTGGGACAGGATCTTTTCATAGATCCCACTGTGATCACTTCAAACAATTTAACTATTAGTAAATTAATCCTATAAATATGACCTGTAAGTAGGTAAGTAGGAATAGAATTGTTTGCATTTTATACATGCCCTTGTTCCAGCCCTCAAATTTCACTCTTCTTCTTCTGATCTGATCCTGCAAATACTCAAGAGCAAGAATAATATATGATCAACCATGACAGCATCCATGGGACTATTCAAAGGACTCCTGGCAAAGGATTATGGCTGACCTGCACATGGCTGGATTGTGTGTAGATAATACAAGGAAATATTTATATTTCACATACTCAGCTACTGATACAGCTTTTAATGTGCTCTTGAAACTGAAGAGGTAAGCTTATACAGACTTATTAATTCTATCAAGAGACTGATAATTTCTCAGATGATCCACAAAGTACCAAATATGATCATCTGAATTAGCTAACAGTTCAGGAATATTGATTTTAAATTGCCTTAGATAGGCTTCAACCTGAAATATATTAACTGTAATCTGACTGCAATAATTGTTAATAACAGCCTGGAATCTCTAAGTTGGCATTTCAGTGTTAAAGAGGTAGACAGTGCATGTTTGGCATCCAGAGGTATTCTGGTGTCACTAAATATCTTGTGATTTTTGTCTTGGCTCTATTGGTTTTAAGATCATTAAGTACTGTAAACAGCATACAAGCAAAACCATTAACTACAATGTGCTGAGGAACAGTTCTAGCACATAAAGAAAACTACTGCCTTCAAGGTTAGAAAAAAACATCTCTGGCATGAAACAGGGACTACTGGAATTTTGGAATTTTACAGTGTTTTGGTATCTGTCTCCTTTTCAACCACAAGAAGACAAGAGAATTACTAATGCATTTTAACAGCAATGCCATTTTTAGGAATGTATTAAATAATTAACACTAGTGTACATGCTGTAATTTGCTAAATGCTTTTCAGCTGTACAAAGACACAGTTCTTTCCAAACCAAACTAAAAATTGGCACCCAATTTCTAATTAGCAGACTAGAAGACACATTCTTCTGACCTTCTGTCACATTAAGCATTCTGCACTGCTTGTGCTGCATCCCTGTCTGTGGCTCACAGTTCAACCATTTAGCTTAGTCCTTGTTTTCTACAGAAAGTGAATTTGTTTTCTATGTCATAGCATTTTTCTGTTTTTAGCACTAGCGCTTTATATTAAAAAAAGTTTATATAATACTCTAATAATATTTGCATTTTTAATATGTTTTGTTTATTTTAAAAACCAAGAGCTGAGCATGCACATTACTGATGCAGAAAGCATAGTAATGGAAAAACAGGCCCTTATTTGTCAGCTGAAATAATGTGTGCATTCAACCAAATTTTTCCTTTTAAATTAGAAACTAGAAAGTTAAATGTACATGCTAATATAAGCTGTAACAAAAAGAGGAGGTGACTAGTGCACTAATCTCTATTTAGTTGCATACCTAAGCCTTCACATGATTATTGTGGGACCTGGATGTTTAACTCTAGGAGAATTCTTTGAAACTCAGGACTTTAGTATAAATTTAATTTCCAACTAAATCCTTGAGTTAGGTAAGGAATAGAGAACAAGTGATTAAGAGACACTTTGAAAAAAAAAATCACCAGTGACCTTAAAAACTGCTGAAATTCATATCAATCTCAGGTCAGATATGTAGTATTGATTATTTACTTAGTACAGTAATTCACATTAAATCCCTTGTCTTTAATAATATTTCAATGTTATTTTCGTACCTTGCATTCTTGTAAAATGTTGGAACTTTTATCAAGTCATCTTCAAATGTTTAGTTTTTTGACAGGTTTGCATAAGTCCTCAACAAATATCATATACCTTCACATATATATAGGATACATATCCATGTAGTTAATATGTTGAAAGTTCATTAACATATGCACATGATTATACCAATCAATTTAAAAGATTTAGATTTAGATTTAAGCAATTAAATAATACTAGTATGTAGTGCAAAAGTTTCAGTGTAACAATTCTTACATTTTTACACTAAATGTAACAGAGGAGTACAGCCCTGATAATAAAATGCTTGGTCCTATGAAGACAAAAATAAAAAAAAATCTAGCTTGCTAATAGTTGATCAGAAGTTATGGGATGCATACAAATGATTTCCCAAAAAGTCTGGTTTTCCAAACCTATGGGAAAGGCAGTGGAACAGGCAACTGTGATGAGGCTTTTGTGACAGTAGTGCTTCCAGTTCTGCAGTCCATTATGGACTGAATCATCCTCCTTAGTGAAATAAAACAAAAGAGAAAAACAAATAGAAAATAGGAGGAAAGAGGAAGAGAGAGGGATAAGCCAACCAGATAGCCCAAATGCCAGTACTTCTCCTGATTGTGCTCAATACTGGTGGTTTTTGCATCACACCATTTCTCCTCTACTAGATATGTTCATTTTCCTCTTATGTAGCAAGGAAACATTTGGGCTTTCACTATGAAACAAAAATTACTATTGAAAGTGGGTTTTCATGATAACAAAACTAAATTACTAAATGCTGCAGATTCTTTACAAAAGGAAATAAAAAGGACCATTAAAAATAAATAAATAAATAAGATGTGAGAAAGAGCATTCAAAAGTGGAGTCATTGCCCAGCAATGGAAAGAGACTAACCCATAATTCTATGGGATTCTTTACCTGGGATTCTTTACCTGCTTTGAATGTGATTCTGTTAAGGCAAATTGAACCATTCATTTCATTGTAGATTCTAAAAGGATTTTCTCAAACAATAGATTTCTCTTGGGAACTGTATTTGGTAAAAAACCATAAGTGAAATCAAATGGCTTTCCTGCAAGTCACAAATATGTGAAAATACATTCACAGCTTGAAGCAGGCAAATTTTACTCTTAACCTCCTTTCTTAAAAGAAGTTTTGGGCTTACACTCTTTGGTCTTGTAACATTTTAGGAACATTATGAGAACTATTTTCATACAACTTTGTTTCTTGGATAAGAAGACACATTTAGTTTTCATCCAACCCAATTCATCAGCAGCTAGGGTAGAAAAAATCCTGTATTCCAGAGGGTTTCCCAGTTGCTTCAGCCTCATCATTTTTCCTCCAAGCCCCTGCTGACAATGCTGGCTTTGCTCAGGCTGAAAACTAGTGCGCTCTTTTCCCATAAAATGTTTTTTCAAATAGTGTTGTTCCCATCTGTGTAACAGTTTTTACTCTGAATATTTAGAAGTAAATCTGGAAAGACTTTGTAGCTAGGCTTAAATATCCACTAATTAACTATAACTAAGCTTAAATATCCACCTCTAATTATTGCATGATTAAAATAACAATGGTAGTCTTTTTTCCCTAATCAAAGAAAAATAAACTCTTGATTGAACATTAAAAAAATTTTACATATCAATCAGCAAATAAAAAACACTTCAATTTTTATTGCAGTATTTACTTGTTTTACTGAGAGCTCTTTAAGGCATCAATGAATATAACAAAACCATTTATTAACAGCATGTTTGCTCTCACTAGGATTGAAGTGTGCACAGAAAAACAGAAAATATTCTGTGGGATGTCTTACTAAAATGTAAATTAACATGTAAATAGTTTGGAAAACAAGAACAGCACCAAACAGCAGCAAGACAAAATTGTTGCTGGTGGGTTTTCCCCCTAGCTAAATAGACTGGTGAAAATTCCCCTTTAGAACAGTAAATGCAAAGCATGCATGATTTCTGGAAGAAAATTATTGTACAAGCTTGGTTCCAAAAATACTGTGGCTATAATACAAAATTAGATAGCAAAAACATGAATAACAAAAGCTAAAATCCTTAAGAACAGAGAGATTCACTTGATAATTGTATGAATGGAAGACAAACATTGTCCTTTTAATTTGTTTTCTGACCACTGAGGATGCTGTTTTATGAACAGCTTTCCAGTAGCACCTGGATCTATGCAGTGACTTCTCTGAGGCTGCTGGATGATTTGCCAGATTATATTTCAAGTGGATTATGCTCCCAGCCCAGCTCATCAGCCATCCACAGTAAAGAAGTGTTTATACAGGGAAAAACATAAGGGGAGAAAAAGTAAATAAAGGTGAAAAGACAGACTTTCTACTGGCATAAATTACAGCTTCTCTTTCCTTTCTTATTTTTCTTAGAGATCCTCGGATTCTTATATAATCACATTCTTTTTAGTGCTGGAGAGCTAAAAAATCACAGCAAAGGAATCAGACTTGTAATAACAACATGAGCAGGTGTGGCACTGAAGTGTTCAGACTGATCACCTGACAACCTCTCAAAAAATGCAATTTAACTCCAGAAAGACATTCCAGTAAATGCAGCCTTGTGGTAAACTGCTGCATGGTTCAGATAATCTGTTTGAAATGTGAAGTGATGGAAAGACCTCCATCTGTCACATCTTCCCTTGCAGATATGAGAAGAAAAAAACAGAACTCACCATTATTCACCAGGACATGGAGTGGACAATTCTTTGCTCTAAACTGCTGCACAAATTGCCGTATAGACTTCATAGAAGCCAAATCACAGTATAAAAACTCCACTGGGAGAGAAGGAAAGATAAAAACAATGAGAGTTAAGTCAGTTATAATGATATAAAAACACACAGACATCAACAAGTACTCCTGTGAAACATCACTAGTAGAATAAAAGTTTTAAAAAGAAAACAGACTTCAAAATCATGGGTGGAGCTGGTCTCAAGTTCTTTCTTTCTCTTTCCTCCCTTAATTTCTATTTTTAAACTATTGATTCTTCACAGAGCAAATATGGGGAAAGGAGGTGAAGGAGGGCATCAAACAAAGCAAATATGCACCAGCCCTACTGTTCTCACTGCTGCTACCATTTAGGAAGAGAAGCTGCAGTGCTGCAGCACTGGGATGATCAGGACAGGCAGCTGGAAATCAAATGGGGACAGGAGAAGGCACATCACACACCACAAGGTTTCCCTATTTTTCTGATGCAAATATCCTGCCGTTTGTTTTTTCCCAGATTATCTGCTGAGTACCTGTGGTTGGAAAATTTATAAAACAGAACTTTATTGCCAGTAGGAGAGATGAGCAGCACCACACCCTGAACACAGCAACTCCACTGATCACTAAAAACAAATAGAGCATTATAAGAAATGCTGTGGCTCCTGTGGGCATCCAGGGACATTTGGTGTCCAGGTCACCTGGGAGCAACAACCAGCCACAAAAATGCCATTTACACGTGGGTAAGAGTCACAGAGACCCTTGTCTTTGGCACTGGCAGTGTGATTTGAGAGGAGCACACCTCACATGAATATTTTGGATGGCATCCTGCCTAGGTTGCTGATGTCAGTCAAAGGGCAGGGTGGCAGGGGACTGGCAACTGGACTGCAACAACGAGATTGCTCAAGGGGCAGGGTGTCAGTGTCTCAAAATATACCAGTATGTCTTTATTTCCAATAAAACACATCAAACAAGCGTCCTGTTGTTCAAAGCATTAGCCATTGATCTGCACTAGAATGCTACAAAATTAATTGGTCAACATAAAAAATATTACTTTAATTCCCCCAGCAGCTTTAAACCCATCAGGTCTTAACATTCAGCTGCAGTTGTTCAGCTTTCCACCCCAGACTCTCACAGCACTGCCTCATTGATTGCCTTGCCTTGCATGAAGCCATGGCCAGAGTTATGAAGTGAAAAGAAGTAGTGCCCCCTGCCAACAGCAGTAGCTGTCCCCACACAAACAATCCAAATTCTTTAGAAGATGTGCAAAGAGGAAAAAGAAGGAAAATTATGACCTTGTCAAACTGTTTTAGCCTTTAAAAAATATATATATTGCATGCCAGGCTTTTGATTTGTTTCAGTATTATTTCACTGTGTCCTTGCAGGGTGAGCCCTTACTGTCCTGTTTCTTTTCAATGAGCTCCCAGATTTCCCAGCTGTGGCAACCTCTGCACAATCTCCATGATTTTGGCCACCACATCAAAGGGTTTCAGAGGCTCACTGTTTTCTTCCCTCCCCTGGCCACACAGCTGCTGCCCTGTGCTCCACAGGAAGGAGCAGCCACCCCCTTCCTTGCACATGGGTTCCCCCACCTCTTCTTATGAAAGCATCAGCCTTTGAAAGAAGGGCAAATTAAAGAGATACAGTTCTTCAAAAATTCCCATCATGATAAGATGATTAAACTATTGGATAAATAGGCTCCAGTACAGGTTGTAATAAGAGATTTTTCCTCTTACTCTCTTCCTGGTCCATCAGGGATGTTCATCCTGTCCCCACCAAGGCTCTGAGCTATAATGCCTCTTTATAGCATGTCAGTACAATAAGAGATTAGGAAGGTCTGCAGGCACAACAACAAGATAAATAAAAAAGATATTCACAACTCTTCTTTAATTCCTTTCCAGAAGAACAGTTTCTTTAGTTTCCTTAGTATGAGGCTTTAATAATCCCTATATATTTGGAACCTAGGCATTAGTCCTTTGAAATTGTCTTAGTGAATGTATATAAATTATTAGGTATCCTTTTCCAATAAAAACAGACAAACAACAATGCTTATCCAGTGTTAAGATAGTGTAAATACATTTTTTCAAAGTGGCTCATTTCAACAGCACTGTCCCATTAATAGAAGTGGAAAATTTGTTGATCTCTCTGCAGACCTTTAAGTGCTCAGCAATTTTCTTTGATTTCACTGAAGCCCTGCACCTGGAGATGGTAAGGAAATGAAGAAGTTATTAACTTCTGCCACTGAAGAGAATTGCTCAGGCCATTCCTCCCGTGGCCTAGTCACTGTATAAAACCACATGAATGGCACTGTAATTGCTCAGATATCCAAAACCTTCTCGTAATGAATTATTAATAATTAGTGCAACAATGAGTGGAGTGAAGACCTGGATGAAGCTTTATGCTGACTCTGCTGTTGTTCCACTTCATTAGGCAGCTCATCAAGGAAAGAGATTAGGGAAAGCATGATCCCTTCTCAGGAGGCAGCCACACTGCCAGTGGAGGAGTCACTTTTAATACAAAATATTTATCTTGGTACAGGAGGCATTAGGCCTTCATCAGCTGTGGTATTTTGTGGCACAGTGCAGGTTCCAACCACTTCTTCATCACCAGTATAGACTCTGACAATGTTATTGACTCAATTGCTAGATATTCAAGAAAAGCAGACCACTGAGGACATCCACTGAGCTAAATTTTAATCTCTTCCCTTATCTGACCTTGCACTGCCAACAAGAATGGTGGTTAGATAATGTGTGCCAAGAGAGAGAATTTTAGCCTGACCAACACAGTCTCATCCTTCCTGATAATTAATTTTTTGCTGCAGCTGTCTGATCTCCCCTCCCGTAATTTTGCAGTTCTGCACAACAAATGCTGTCCTTCATTATGACTGTACAGTGCCCAGACTAATGGCACACCAGGCCAAGCTATCATTACTAAACTTATTTACTTGTTTGCTCAGGAAGCATGTCATCTTACTCAGTATTTGTAAAGCACCAGTCATCAAAAGATGGGAACATGCTTCAGAAAGGAAAACAAACAAACAAATCAACCCCCAAACTTTTCTTTCTGCTCACAGGGTGGAAGCACAAGTGGCCAAAGTCCTTGTTGGTGCTCACTCATGCATGGCAGCTCTCTGCCAGGGAGGTGGATTCCCTGGCACAGCTGAGCCAGGCACTGCTACCCTTGGGAAACTGTGCCAAAATCTGCCTCCAAGTCGTGGCTGACTCAGGGCCTGGAGCACAAACTGAGTTTCCTCTTCGCCCCATCATGGGTTTTTTATCAGTGTACTGAAGAATTGCAAATTTAGAAGCTAAGAACAATGGTAAGCTTTTAGAATATTTTTGAAGCCTGCACAAGTATACTAAGCATGACATTTTTTAGATGCCTTAGTTAATATAGACCAGTGATTAATGATGTGAGCAAATGACTAAACTGGATTGTGAACCAGGAATGTATCTTGAATTACTTCACAGAAATAAGAATAGTAATGTTTTTCCATATAGGATAGGTATGAGCAAAAAATGTGCATTAACAAGAAAACTGAAACATGCCAAAATTCTTGTCTTTTACCACCATAGTGGCCTTTCTGTTTCAGAGTTTAATAATACAAGTTTTCAAAGCTATCTAGTTATTTTCTTATTCTCTATGCTATTAATACAAAAATGGAGAGTAGAAGCTACCTACAGAATATCTGCAGCTAATGCAACAAAATATTCAAATTTCTAATTCTACCTCATTTTATCTCTCCTTTTTCTGTACTACTTGCTTTCAGGTACTTCTGCAGTGACAGACATGCCTGCATTTCTTTCTTCTACTGGATGTATCCCATGTTCTTATCTAAATAATTTTTCCAATGAATGCAAGTACATCCATAATTGTCAGACACTGGCTAAAATTTTCACTATTAAAAATATTTTTCTATTCTTTTATTATAATTTGATGACTCAGTTGTCAGAGAGCTATTAGATATTGAAATACAGAATGAGTAAAATTTCCCAACAGACAGAGTTACTTACGGTATTAACCACATATGAATAGATGTGCATATGATAGTGCTACAATTGATGCTTTCCCAAATTGCTGTCCTTCAAACAAGTATCTGCCTGGTGCAGCAATTTTCAGCCACAGGGAAGCCAGCACAATGTTTTTTGGCTGTCCATACAGACCCCACAAAGCCACACTGGCTGCATGTGTGACATTACTGAGCACATGTACTGTGCAGTGCCCGCTCCTGCATTTTACACCCTCCACTTGCTTGTCATGGTAACTAAGATGAGAGAGCCTGAATGACTAGCATCTGGTAGCTTCTGGAGAGCTTTCTGACACCCTGAGCCCCACAAAATCCAGGAGGAGGCCCAGCATTAGCAGAGCCTGATACAGCCCCAAAGTGCTCACACTGCCCTGAGCTTCACCACCAGAGTCAGCTTCCCCATTTCTGTCTGCCTGCTTCTTCACACTATTACATCCTTTCTTCACATCCAGAGCTCCCTCCTTGGCTTTCCACACCAGCACAGTAGACTGTGACTGCACATTTCCTCTGTGTCTGTATCACAGAAAGCATGAAATGGGAACTTCAGTCTGGCATGGGAAGAAAATTCAGAGGCAAAAAAGAATGGATAGATATTTCAGTGAACTATCAGGGCTGTAACTCTGAGATGTTTACTGATCATCTAAACACAGGAAAATGCATTTTTTGATTCCTGAAGACCACTTAGGCTTGGTTTAGATCAGATTAAGATGAGACAAGGCCACCCACCAACTACCACTTTTTATGCATTCAGCTCTAACTCACCATGTTGAAATTTTTATGGACAGCTACAGCTCTGCTTGAGCAGAAATCATAAATCAAAGTCTACTTGATTTTAGTACTTATATTACAGCAGTTTTCTATTATTCTTTCAATGCCTTTGTGTTAAAAACAAATTCAGGGGATACATTCTAACAAAAGCTACAAGACTGCCCAGAACTGCAGAGAGCTGAGGAATACAGGAAGGATTGCTTTGCCTGTTCCACCCATCTAGCCAATGTCTGAAGATAGCACAAGGAAGAGCTACTTCTTCAGCAAGGAGCAAGAAATGCCTCCTAGCCCAAGATAACAGAAAACAGTAGTCAGTAGTATTGTTCAGTAGTCAGGTACTGATGTTCAAAAAAGCATCTCACAGGTGCATCACATCCTGGTTTCTGTATCTCCACAGAGCAGTTCTCCTTGGGCAACTGCATAGCAGCAAGGAGAAATTCTGTCCTGCTTATTAACAACTGAGCATGACTCTGAGAACCTGGACAGTGCCATGGAGATGTTTATCAGAAAGGGCCCTTGATGAGTCAAAAACATCTTCTAGATGCTGCACTGCAGAGTTAGGGAAGCTCTCCAGAAAGGTGGCAGGTGAAAAGGGAGTGGAGCAAACCTCAGGAAAGAAAGAGCATGAGCTGAGAGGAGAACAAGATAAAGCAGTACTGACTGGAGTCTACTTGCCTTTTTTCATCACTTTGTCCTTGCTGTGAGTGGAAAATGCAAAAGCAATTCTACACTGCTGACACAAACTTGTGGTTTATCATTCTGCCAGCTGGGTATGTGCAGCAGCACACAAAGTCCCCATCTACAAAACATAACTCCCATTAGCAGAATTTTCCTACGTTGTCTGGGACTCACACAAGGGCTGTGATGCAAGTGTGATGCTCAGACATGCATGATGACAGAACACTGCATGCTATTCAGGACCATAAAATGCTTACTTTAAAAGGACTTCTCAGTAAACAAAACCAAACAAAATCCTTCAGGTCAATAAGGCATGTACCAACCAATTGCACAACAATATTGACACAACATAAATGCAGCAAGAACAGTGTCTCCTCCATGCACTTGATGACATTTCTGGCCTCTACACTACAAGCACTATATAATCTCCTCCACTCTGCATTAGCAGCCAAGATTCACAGGAGTAAAATATTAAATTGATTAACACACAAAAAATCCTAGTATGTGCAATCCTGCCCATGAACTGGTCAATGCTTAATTCCAGTTATGGTGATAAATTGCAGAATTTTGACTCCTAGTCCTACAAATTATTACAAACATGTGACCTTGGACAAATGCATGCTGAGCATTTTATAAGTTCTCCCCAGTATTATTCTCTGTCTTTTATTAGCCTGAATAACTTTGTGCCCCTTTACAGACCACTGATCTTTCACAGACTATTAGCAGAAATAATAAAGCATGGGTAGCTCTAGAGCAGATTTAATGTTCAAGATGATGCTTGTGATATACCACTGAAGAAGAAGAAGACAAATGGAAGACCTCCATCTGGCAAAGTGTGTGAGTGCAGTGGCACAGATCAAAATAGTGAGCACATTTAAATATATAACATTTGAGCATGTTTTTATATTAAAAGATACACTCTCAATTTAAGGCAGCCTAGTTTGTCTACAGCCTTTCAGCAGGCAAGCCAGAGCACCTAAATTCAGCTGCTTCTTCTCTGAGTCATCCATTCCAGCACCTCTAACTTTAAAGGCAGTACAAAGAGATAAACATCCTGTGCCTAATGTCAGCTTTTGTAAACAGCCTCTGTGTGTCATCCTCTGGCCAGTTCAGAGGAACAAGAGCTCTACATCAGTGTTACAACATAAAGAGAAATCACATTAGGCAAATATTAGAAATTCATGCTTTTGGGTTTGTTTTTGTTTGTTTGTTTGTTGTTTGTTTTTGTTTTGTTTTGTTGTGGGGGTTTTTTTGTTGTTTTTGTTGTTGTTTGTTTGTTTGTTTTGTTTCTTCATGAAAGTTTTGACTTTTTCTGTTCAAAGAGATACTATAAAATAAAGGTACTTTGTGATGCCATTTCTTAACCATAGTGCTTTAGTCCATTGTACTAAGAGAAATGGGGGAAAACAGCTTCAGGTGGGAGCTGTTTTCTTTCTCAAAGGTGGAAGAGTAGAATAAAGAAAAGGAATTGGCTTTCAGGAACTGAGCAATCTGCCTTAGCTACTTCCAGCTTCCACAAGAGAAGTGTGTGGCTGAGTACAGTGATCCTTTGACTTGTTACATTCAAGAAACACCCCAGTAGCTCTTGAGTACTGGTTAATCAAAATGGACAAAATTTAAGGAAAAGAGCAATGCTCTAAATCCATCACTACCAGCAGCTCCCATTACTGCTAAAATGTCAGCTCATCACATGAGAGACCCCTGAACAGCTTCACAAAGCACATTGCCAGCACAGTGCACACTGCACTAACAGCAGTACAGAAAGGAGAGTCCATATAAAGCAACAAAATGTCCAAGTGTGACTCTGCTGCTTCCAACACCAGGTGGGATGTAATTTAGGTGTGTTATCTTTTCAGCACAGCTCATACAGGCATGGCATGCTCTGGGTTTTTCAAACATGCAAGCAGTGCTTTGCTGCTTATTGACATTTTTTGTTCAGTGGGGACAGAGCTTGAAAAGAAAAAAACTGCCATTGGCTTGTCAGAAAAGTAACCTTGGGAGGAGATGGCAGCAGTGGGATCTACAAGCAGCTCTCAGGGTGAGAAAGGTTATCTCAGCTTCCCATGGGTAAAATTTCCTCCAGATTATTCACTAGGGAGGCTTAGCTGTTTTAGAATAGCAAATATACAACAATAGATACATATAAAATTTTCTCACATGCTTCCTCATCATGAGTTCAGGTGCTCATCACCCAGGATTCTGACTGTAGAGAGACAAAGCTCTCTGACATCCTCCCCTATTGATATGGGAAGATTTTGTTTTCACCCCTCTGAACAACTTTTTGGGACCTCCTTCTGCCACCATTTTGAGGATCTATGGGCATGCCTTCACATAAGCTGAAAGGAAACATGACTTTGGCTCTTCATAGGACCATTTAGAGCCCTGTAAAGAAATGTGGGAAAATGCCATGGCCACATTAATTTCAGACTGAGCCTGATATTCAGAAGACAAAAAAAAAAAAGTGTCCCAGAGAAAATGGTTTTCCTGTCTGTTCCTGAGGACTGAGGAAGGCAGCCTTCCTCCTGCTGACAGCTAGGCATGCTTTCTTCCCTCCAGAAGGATCAAAACTAAAAGGACATGCCTGGGTAAAATCCCTCTGTTTCATGGGGACAGAATTTCCAGTGAGCTTCTGAAGATTCATCATTTATGGACAGAAGCTGGTTTAGAAAACCTTCTTTGCTATTATTACCCTCATTGTAGAGGGATTGGACTGGACAATCTTTAAGAATCCCTTCCAATCCAAACTATTCTTTGATTCTTCATACTTTTAGACCTATCTTCCTCTTCCTCCCTCATGAACAGATTTTTATATTAAATTTCATTATTGTATTTTGTGAATTGTAGATTATGTTTTGTTTTGTTTTTGTTTTTTTCTTCTCAGGCAACATTTACTCCTTGGAATGGCTTAGCTCTGCACTGTGACTTATACCTCATTTAAAACCTAAAAATATATGTAATGCACACAACACAGTGTCCTCTATTGACACTCTCTGTCAGGACTAAAACTCAAGTGAAGAGCTTTTTGGATGTAATACAGAGTCAAGCTGTTAATGAAGATAAAAGTCAGCAAGGCTTAAACAAGATGACAAAAGGAGAATGTACTTCAGAGCAAGCTCTGTTTCCATTTTCTCTGGATTTGCACATTCCCAATGAATGTTGGGTTGCATTGTTTCAAAGCTAAAATATCAAATCACTTGTATAATTTGATGATCAAGGACACATACATGCATATGAAAGTGAGATGGCAGAAAAGGGGACAGAAACATTTTGCTGGTAGTCTTCTCCTTCAGAATATTTTATTAGATGAGTATCCTGACTAAAACAAGCATCAGCACTCATCTTGAGCTGTTTCTGTCTCAACTTGCAGAATTTTTTTCTACATGAACAGCTTACCTTTCACAAGAAATTTAAATTTATTTCTCCATTCAAAACATTTTCTCCAAGCTAGCCAAACCATACCAAACTCAATTCAGTTTCAAATTAGATACCTTGCTTGTTGCTATATACCCCTAAATTTTGCTTCCTTCAGCCTCCCCAATTTATTTAACTCACTGTGAAAGAAGCCCTCCCATTGCCAATGCATACATTTGAAGGGAGCACCAACATGAGCTTCAATGAAAAACAGGCTGTCCAGAAAGTGAGGGGTTTGCTAAAACAGGGCCTTAATTACAGAGCCATAATGTTTGTAGAACTGACTTTTGTTTTAGTTGCTACAATGACAAACCTCCAAATCCAGTAAGTCTGCTTTTGGACTGAAATGGCTCAGTGCTGATGTTACCCCAGTTCCCACAGTAGCCCAGGACTGAGCTGGGGCCACTTGGTAACTGTAGGTGCAGGTCTGGCTTCTGTCATGGATGTAATTGTCAAGAGACGTGAACTGACTTGTAACCTTCAGTCTTGTAAATTTTACCTGCCATTTTGAATTTAATATTAAAGGTTTCTGTCAAAATTCAGAATGCAACCAGCAAGTCCTAGTCTGTCATGCAGGAGCTTCTTTCCATAAGCCAATATCAAGTATGTACTTGGAGATCTGAAATAAATCACTTCAAGTAGGACATTTGTTAGTCTGTCTAGATATTTCATAGATAGTATCAACTTTTGAATCCTGGCCAGACTTTAATACCAAAGAATCATTATGTGATGGCAAAACAGATCTCCCATTGGCTACATTTCCTGAAAAGAATATACATTTTCTGAGAATATTTGCTTACCTTTTCAAAACCACAAAAATAAAAACCTCTGGTGTGAAGAAGCATGTTTGTAATAAGCTTCGGTTTTACCGCAAAAACACCTCAGCAAATATTCTGCTTCACACCCTCTGAGGTAACACTGGGAGGCTGATAATGTCTGTGCTTTGTAGTAATTCAAGGATAGAAACCTTGCAGAGTCAAAGAATACAAAAAAAGAAGGGAATAATATTTCCAAGCTCCAGGCAAGAACAACGTGGAGTTGTCCAGAATACTCCATCTTTTGCTCTAGACGTGAGAACTATCCATCAAACATACTTCGACAAACACTGCCTTCCTTTTCCCCAGAGGTTTTCTGCTTTTCCCTCTCATGTCAGTCCTAGTGCTCATGAGGCAAGCTTGAAGGGCTCTCAGATCCAGTTTCAATACACTTTTTTCCTCTTTATTTGGAGATACCCTTTGCATGGATAATCAAGTCTCTGCTCCCTGTGGCAGCAGAGGCAGCGAACGTGGCAGAGCAGAGGCAGCAGGAGCAGGGACCAGGGTGGAGGAGCTGCAAGGGGCCAGGGCTACCCCTCCAGATTTAGGGCCAGGTTAATCACAACCCACCTGGTTTCACCCAGTGGTGTAGCTGCTCCCCCCTTACATGCTTGTCTCTCTTCGTCCCACCCACACAGATCTGCTGATGCAACTGCTTCTTCTGGTTCATGCCAGCCTCTACCAGGGATGTTACCTGGCTTATGGTAAGGGAACATCAATAACCTTGGATAGCAATGCTGTCACCCCTTCCCACTTCTCCAGGAGTCACCCCTTCCCACTTCTCCAAGAATCAAGGCACATAGGCTTACTTTTTTCTTTTTTCTTCAGATCTGACATGAGACTGTTTCTCTTTCATGCTTAAGCAAGCTTAGGTCTGTAGAGGGCTTCTAAGATATGATTCATCTGACCTGTTTCACAAATCTAGTTTAAGATGAGATGAATCATGTCTTCAACTATTTATTCCTCTCCACAGACTGCAAAAGGAGCTGGGGGACACTGACTCAGATTAAAACCTCTGCATGATGAACCTCAAAAGTGATTTGAATGTGAATGTTCAGTTGCAACTACTAATGAACAAACAGAAGAGGTAGAAAAATCAGAGAACCGGGAATGTGTGTGAATGACTCAGTGTTATTCACCATACTCAAGATTGGGAAAAAAAGGAGAAAAAGAGAGTGAGAACTTCCAGAAGAATAATGCTAAAGGCTCGTGGATAGCTGCAACAAAGAAAATTCATGCTGGAAAAAGACAAGTCTTGCAGGGAGTGTTTGAACTCTTCCCTTATTGTGAATGCCTCTGAAATAACTGTGACCTCTCAACAGAAAATCTGAGATACTGTTGCACACTCTTATAGACAAACACATCCCAAGAGTCAAAGATGGCAAAGATAATTGTAGTGGCTGGTTTTAGTGAAATTGTGTGTGGACGTGCATGTAACTATGTATGCTTGAGAATGTCTCATGTATGAGATTGGGCTTAAGCAAACTGCAAGAAATTGAAATTTTTACAATAATGACACTATAGTTATGCATCCCAGGTGAGAACTGGCAGCTTTGCTGGTACTCTATAAATCACACACCTCTCACAGCTACTAATCTGCTGCAGAGATCTTTCAGGCTAGCAAAGTGACAGGAAAAAATGTGTAGAAGAATAAAATGCTAAGAATAGAACCAGTCTCTTGATTGCTGCTTCACAGGCTGCCCTGTGCACTGGATCCCACCTCCTTTCTCTTTTTACTTCTATACAAACAGGTATTTCTTATTATTTTTATGAATGTATTAATATAAAAAAGGCTTTGGGTTTTTTTTTTCTTTGAGATGGATTCATCTTCAGGAACCTTTAGATCTCTCCCCTCAACCCATCCTGTTTTGTTGCTTTATTATTCTTCTCATCTCACCTCCCTTGCTGATCCTCCAGAACTTTTAACATGATCACTCTAATGTGGTGTCCCTAGTTAGTAATGGGGCTCTAAAGCAATTATCTTTCATAGCACTTCAGTGCTAATGCTGACCTAGAATTTCAGGCAATGTCAGCCAGAGCTGCAGAGCAAGGAGCCACATCTCCTCCATCTCAATATTCAGTGTTTCTGGTATTTTCATTCTTGAAGGCAAACTGACTTTTGGACATCTGTATAATTCATTTCTCCAGAAATATGCATCCTGTGTATTGTTTACTAGTATTGGCTCATGATGTTAAGTACTTTCATTAGACATTTTGTGAAAATTCTTCCTTTTGTTTAAAAAAATAACCCTGGGAAGGCTATGTCCAGCTGGAAAAGGTATACTTATTTGGGAACTATTTAGGAAAGAAGCAAATGCCTTTAACTGCCTATAACTCCCTTTTATTTTCCAAGAAAAAAAAAAAGCAAACTCTTTTTTTCTAAAGGTACATCTTAGAAAAGGTACCAGGTGAACAAAAAAGAGGATACTAAAGTCTTTCTCCTATTAAAAAATCCAACTTGTGCATGGAAATCTCTTTCCACTGCCCTTTACACCAGCTTTAGGGAAAGAACTATCTGTACAGGTAAATCTGCATTCCCATTCAGTCTCTGGACTTCATGAAGATACTTCATTTGCTAAACTAATTTTAAAAATATGTTGGTGAGACAGTTCTCCAGATCTGAATTTTTTGCCTGCAGCAGGGACACCAAGTATGGATCAACATGTCAGTTATACTCCAGTGAAGGCAGCCAAGCTTGCTGGACTGGTGAAAAGAGGTGTATAGCACAGTTAAACACATAAGAAGTGCATGAATCTCCTTCTATGCACACCTGCTCTCTCCTTAGCTGGGAGGAGACTAGCACCAGAAAGATCTTTTAAAAGGCAGAAGTCACAGCAGGTTTTTTCCTTTGGTGCACACCATTCAGGGAAAAGCCTCTAGGAGAGGTGAGGGAGAAAACAGAATCTCATTAGTCTGCTTATTCCCAAGTATAACTCAATACAGTTAAAATGGATTTTTTCCCCCCATTCTCTAACCTAAGAAAAATAAACAAAGGAAAACAAACCTCTTTTAAATTTTGCATCCTCTGCAGGGAATTAATAACATATGAAATTATTCTTTCTGTGCTTTCTGATGTATTATTGGAATTTACTTAATGAAAAAGCTAGAAATTCTCCTCACCATAGACTACTATTTCTAATTCAGTGAAAACTGTGATCCTGACACTATGAAGAAGGGAATTAGAGATCTGCACCTGGCAGGATACTGGATCTGAGAACATAAAGGTTTTGGATTTCTGCATATTGATAAACTAGCATTTTTGGGGAAGATAACTCCACATACACATATTGGGGAAAAAAAAATCAGATTATAACTTTTATTCATTTAAGCATGAGATTCTAGCAGACAACCTTTAACAGCAGGTCTGGATCTGAATGGTACTGCTTGAATACATTTTGAATTGCTGCAGAGCTCCAGATTAATAGTGCTGCAAGATCAAAAGTCCGTGATGCAAAATTTCAATGTTGCAAGTCATAACATATAAAACCCACACCGCCTGCTTTTAACAGATTCTCACCCACCAAAGTGCCTCCATAAGACTGTGTTTGTGATTCAGCTCTACACCTGTAAAAGGCTGAATTTGCCTCCAATGCCACGGGAGGCATTGTACAACCCACCCTGGTGGTAGGAGGGATATCCAGCAAAGGGCAGTGCAGATGAGCTGATGCCCACCTGGGAAAACATGTCAGCTCTGCCTGGGAAAAATGAGAAAAATGGGGCTGCTGTGAGACTGGAGCAACCACCCAGCCCGAGCATCACTCCTGCTCTCTCTGGTTATTCCATAGGAGTGACACAGATTCCTTCAGCTGTTATTTTGGGGGGCCAAAGTACATTTGGTTAGCCATGTATAAAGCTCTGGAACAGCACATTTCTAATAGGTAGGTAGAGTGTTAATTTAATGGCAAATTATATATTTGGGTTAGCAGCTTGGCTGCTTTGTTGTTGGTTCTTTCAGACAACTTGGATGGCAGCCACCAGCTCTCTGCGATTTATCTCTATTTAATTTTTCCACTTTTTTCAGACCTTTGGCTGTTGGTAATTCAATTTCTGGCAACTGCAGACCTTCACTCCCTATTATAAGTTACACCCCAAGGCAGACATACTGCCATCTGCACTGCAACAGTGGTGGTAGCTAGTGGATGCAGAGAGGCAAGTGTCCAGATGCCACTTGGGCTCTGAAACAGCTTTAATATACAAATGACTGTTTGGGTTAGAAATAGTGTCTAAACCCAAATATGAGCCCCTCAAAAATGTTAGGGTGCTCTCCCAAAGGATCACTCCACTCTGTACTCCACTTTTGCATTTTGCTTGTCCTGACAGTTTTCATGGATGAGGAAAATGAAGTATTTTCCTTTGCTCAGCCTCCAAAATCATCAAAGGAGGAACTAATCCCCATCCAGTCATCCTTCATGCACACTCACTTCACTTTCCACATCTTCCCTGATCCTCTCCTCCCAATCTCCATGCTCTCCACAAAAAAACCCTTCTTTCAGGAGATTTGTGCTTACAGCAAATCATCAGCTGCTGCTTTCCTGAGAAATATATCTTGTTTCCAGATACTGACAGGAGGTCTCCACAGGTGGCAGGCACAGAGCAGTGCCACAAGGTGCTGCTGCACTTAAGAGCAGGAGGGCATCATCCCCTGTCCAGCAAGCCTGAAAATGATATTAGCCTTGGCCTTAATTAAAGTGAGATGGCAATGTTATAGGCATACATGGCCTCAAAATCTTTCTAAAAAGCTCAAAAAGACATCACCTACTGTGAGGTGGGAAGACAATTCAGGAATGCTTCAATCAGCACCAGTATAGCCCATCTTTCTGACCCCCTGCATGACACAGGGTCTGACCCTACACTCACTCACTCACTCACTCACTCACTCACTCACTCACTCACTCACTCACTCATTCACTCACTCATTCACTCACTCACTCACTCACTCACTCACTCACTCACTCACTCACTCACTCACTCATTCACTCACTCACTCATTCACTCACTCACTCACTCACTCACTCACTCACTCACTCACTCACTCACTCACTCACTCACTCACTCACTCACTCACTCACTCACTCATTCACTCACTCACTCACTCACTCATTCACTCACTCACTCACTCACTCATTCACTCACTCATTCACTCACTCACTCACTCATTCACTCATTCACTCACTCATTCACTCACTCACTCACTCACTCACTCACTCACTCACTCATTCACTCACTCACTCACTCACTCATTCACTCACTCACTCACTCACTCACTCACTCACTCACTCACTCACTCACTCACTCACTCATTCACTCACTCACTCACTCACTCACTCACTCACTCATTCACTCATTCACTCACTCACTCATTCACTCACTCACTCACTCACTCACTCACTCATTCACTCACTCACTCACTCACTCACTCACTCACTCACTCACTCATTCACTCATTCACTCATTCACTCACTCACTCACTCATTCACTCATTCACTCACTCACTGACTCATTCACTCACTCACTCACTCACTCACTCACTCACTCACTCACTCACTCACTCACTCACTCATTCACTCACTCACTCACTCACTCATTCACTCATTCACTCACTCACTCATTCACTCATTCACTCATTCACTCATTCACTCACTCACTCACTCACTCACTCACTCACTCACTCACTCCTGAGTCAAACCTGTAACTTCTCAAGGAGCTGTGGCACTGCTTGATGAGCTGCTAGCAGGAAACAAGGATCTGCTACTTCTCAATGGGCTGGAGATGTAGAAATGTAGAAAGCCTGAGATGTAGAAAGCCTGTGTGACCATGGTTACATCTTCCTGTCCTCTGATGAGAAAGGGGTCAGGTTATCCTGCATGATAACCAAGGGGGTGGAGAGGTGCTCGTGACACCACTGGAGAATTCCTTTGTTTCTTTTTATATCTCCTTGGATAAACATTTAAATGTACAAACTGCAGGTTTATTGGCATCTCCTATTGGCATCTCTAGATCCACCTGATATTATCCAGGCAGTGTTTCAGCTGTCTCCACCCAAAGGCTTCACTATCTGTGTGATAATGTATCTTTAAACTTTCTGGACTTCAAGGTGAGAATGTGAACATTTCATTTGCTCCTTGTTGATAGGCACAACTATCTATAATACACATGCAAACAGCCTGTGTGGGTGACAGCCCACCATACTCAGCCTTCTGCTTTAAGGCTACCTTCCCAAAGAGAATAGGTGAAGTGGAAAGACATCAGGCTCTCTAACACCCATCCTCTGATAAACTGTCCTGAACGCCACGACAAAAAAAAGGTAAATCAATCATGAGCATTTCCTATTTCATAAAAACTCCATTCTTGTTCTCTAAAGACATATTTGTTGTTGCCTTAGTGAAGTTAATGAAAAGAAAGAAGCCCGAGCCAGAAGAACACAGAACAATTTAAAGACATTTGAAGAATGTGGAATTAAATTCTGCTGGAGGGCAATATTCACTTTCCACATAATTTTGTTTTTGTGGAATAAAAGACTTGTTACAGCTTGGCAATGCTTTTTAAGATATATAAATTTCTAACAGAAAACAAACCCTTTGAGGTGCTTGACTTGCATTGTTCTAAATTATTGCATTCTTTAGCTCTAGTCAAGATGGTGTTATTTTAATATCTATTTTATTAACATAGGCAGAAGTTGCATTGTGTCTGCATAAGATGTGACTCAAAGCAATGATTTTATACTACTTTAATGTATAAAAATTTTCAGAAATGTATCAAAAAAAATTGTGAAAACAATTTGTACCTCAGCAAAGATTTTTTAAAAAATGAAGAAATCAAAAAGAAAAAGTTTTAAAAACCTACTTTACTCAATATCCCTCTACTTACAGAAGCAGCAAGTAAAGCACCAATATTGTTGAAACTTATTGTATTTTAAATTTTCACACTCAGAAAGTGAAGTACAGACTGCCAAAAAACACATGGATCTAAAAAAGCCACTAGTCATGAAAAGCCTTTACCTAAGTATTCAGGTGAGCCAGCAACGATTAAAGTTCAATATGGTTTATATACTTGAAACACCCCAAGATTAGAAGAGGCACAGGGAAAGGCGAGATTGTTTTCTACAAGCAGCGAGAATCCTGCAGCCCTTGCTGCAGTTACAGTTCAGTGGGATCCCTTTGAAGGCAAAGGATCAACTATCCTGTGTGAGAACATCAAAGCAGTCAAGCAATGACACATTGGTGTGGCAAATCCACGGCTCTCCCTTATCTGTGCACAGCTCTGCATCCCTGCAGGGCAGCGTGGCCAGCGTGCACGGGGATGGCCTGACTGATCTGGATGCTCACAAATATGTGATGATGACAAATGGCACAATTGCCAGGTTCACACAAGCACGGAGATGAAAAATTACTAATTCAGCGTTCACATGGCCTTAGTCAATCTCCCCGGTAAGAATGCAGCGGGAAAAAAAGCTTTTATGAATTCTGAAAAAGCGTTAAAAAGTCATCAGACCATGAAAAAGACATCTCCCTAACCTATGAGCCATTTCCTGGCCACTTATCACATTTATTCCAGCAGTCTGTGTCCTCGATCTGTTAAAATATAGCATTAGCTGGGGAAGGTATTCAGTGCTATCTGAATGTTTGAGAGCTCCTTGAATCCAAGATTTCAAACAGCTTCGTGAGCAAAAGTGGCAGTGTTTATCAGGAAGGGTAAAATACAGGAAAATAATTATATACACTTGTAGTTAATTATTTCTCTATTGAAATGCAAAAATTGATCTGTGAAAAATAATTATTAAGAACTCTTAAGAGAGAAAATACAATGGCAATTTTCTAAATTAATTTAACAGTTGACTTACTTTAATTAGTGATAAATTGTTTATTGCAAGTTTCTTTAATCACCTTCTATTTACGCATGGGAGCCCCAAAGTTATAGAAATCACTGTAATAATAAACAATGCAAGATATTATCTATTCCTTATGGGCTTGTGTTCATTTGTGGAATAGACAGCAAAAGGATTGGAAGACTTATTTTTACTTTATTAAGTTATGTGCAAACCACCTATCTGAATTTAAAGTTAGGGAGCATGGAGGGAGCAGACCTTTTCAAATCATGGGCATATCCACATGTCCTTTGTCATATCCCACTGAAAACTCATCAACTTCTACCTGAAATACATCTTTTCTTGCTGTGTTATGGGAAGCCTAAGTCATAGTTTCACTTATCCAGCTGATGAGAAAATAACTTCTAACCTTCTAACCTTCATGGCCAGTTTACACCTCATTGGTTTTGCAAATTGCCTTTTACTATGAATGTGCTTCTACTGGTTTCATTATTTGTCCTAGTGACATATCCATGAGCAGCAAGAGCTTCTCTCCCATTTAATTATTTTTGGACAAAACCAGCTAAGTTCACTTAGTCTTTCTTTGTTAAAGCAGATTCTGTTTACCTCAGAAAGCCTCCTCCATTTCAGTTTGAGTTCATTTTACTGAACGTGAAGAGCAGGAGAGTACTTTGTATTTTAGATGGAATGCAATGTAAGTTGAATATCTCTGAATTTCCTTTGGGTATACACCACCAAATACATCTTTGGATCATTTGTCTTGTCCACAGGAATATGAAAGCCTAAATCACCACAGACATGGCTTCTCTCTGTCACCTTTAGTCATCCTAGTAACACTGAACACACAGATATCCTTTTCCTCAGCTATTTTTAACAGATGAGCTTTGAGTTTATAGCTAAAATCTTATTTTATGTTGCAGCTCAGGGAAGACTTTTGATACCAGACAGACAAAAAATCGTCTCAGTATTAATATTTTGCAGCTTATTAGCACAGCATACTTCTGCTGAATTTCACTGCACCACACAGAGCTTCATTTGAGATGATTAAAATTTAATATAAAGACATTCAACTAAGCTATGCTGGAAAATCTGCCATTAAAATTCGTTTAAGTTTCATCACACCAATCCATGGAAAAATCAACTATGACAGGCTCCGAAAAGTTCACATTTAAATAATGCTCTTTATACCCGTGGAGAGCACATAGAAAAAGACAGCACCAAATATCACAGCAATTTTTTAACACACTACCCCCTCTTTGCTCAGTCTTTGGGAGCATATGGGAAGAAAATGGTAGAGCAGAAGAAAGGGCAATGCTTTGAGGTAAAGGTTTCTGATTCCATTGAATAGAAAAACACCAGATAAAACATGTCAGAATGCAACCAAAAGTGAAGACTGTTTCCACAATGTATAATCAACTGTAGTAATGTGAACAATAAAACTGCAATGGTTACTTTGGCTTGAATTTTTGTTGGAAGGTGATAAATTAAACAGCAAAGTTTTGAATAACATTTTTCTCAAATATGTCTGGTGATCATAAGGAACTGTTCTAAAAGATAAGCATGAAGATGGTTGGGGTTTGGAGTTGCTTTTTTTTTTGTATGTGTGGACTTGTGGCAATAAAGGTTTCTTCCTTTGGTGATGTTTTAGTTTTGTTGTTATTGTTGTTGATTTGGGTTGTAGTTAGGTGTTTTGAGGAGGCAGATATTTGTTTGTGGGTTTTTCTTCTATTTTTTAAATGGTAATAATTTATTTTAAAACTTGTTTCCAGTTTTATCAACAGTACTTAGTTCTTGGAGGGCTGCATCTCTATTTCTGAGTTGCATTCTAATCAGAGGAATCAAAGTGCTCCAGATACACTGACCCAGACACTGCCAGCAGACTGCAGCTACTCTGGCCTGGCTGAGTTCCTGGCAAGCAGACTCCTGCTCTGGAACTACATAGCCATAAGAATAAACTTTACTTTCCTGACCACAAACTTCTTTATTATTTTTCATTATTCCCTTGCTCCTGTTTGATAAACCGTATTATCACAAACTATATGGATTTTTTACATATTTTTTGTACTCCCTTTGTCATTATTGTACATTGTCCTACCAACATGCATGTCCTATCACAGTTTCCATCAATATGTCATATCTCTTTTGATATATGACTTTTTTTCTAGTGTCAAATCATATCCCTCTTTACCACATTCCTAGTTATAACAGCAGAGGGAATCGGTGATTCAAAGCTTATTTTCATTATTCCTTCTATTTTGCACCTGCCACAGGAAGAATTGCTTTTTCCCAGTGTAGAGATAGCTCTTGCACTTGAGCTCTGTGCAAGCTGTGGTGGGTAATCGAAATCCATCTGCTCATGAGTGATTGCTCTGTCCATACCAACAACTCACTATCTTGTCTCCTGCTTCCTGCAGCTGCCTCTGGGGTCAGATGTCCCTCTTTTGGCCCAAGCCCCTGCCCTGTTCTTTAAACATACAACTTGCTGTGCATTCCTTCTCCAGCACCAGACCTGGGGGACCCCAGAGCAATCAGTGGAAGATTAAAGAGGTCATCTTTGTTCCATCAGACCCAGGTCAGGATAGACAAGCTTGCTCTAACCCTAGCCCTCAAAGCTTGTGAGTCCAACCCTGACATCTGTGGCAATGCATCTGAACAGCTTAGGCCACTGTGTGTACCAGCCAAGCCACTTTTAGCTACTCTTATCAAACACTCTGGAATTCGTCAAGGCTGCTGAAACGTAAATTGTGCTAAACTGGTAAAGAAGAGGCTGAAAAACAGAATACCAAGATTGCAAGAACTAGGATAAAGAAGGGCTGTGAAACCAATCATATTTCCTGGAAGGTGTGTGAAGAGCTCATTGACAAGATAGAGGCACCAATCAAGTAATGTGTGATTGCAAGGACAGTAGTTTTAAAATGTATAAGTAGACCATAATGTAAACAATAATGTGGCTTCTGCTTAATCACATTGGTTAGCTGTTCAGAGGTCCTGAGTTCCTGCATCTCACAGGATTCACTGTACACCCGTGCTGTCACTCATCAACATTTTCTTACTCTGGCCTTATGCTCATGGATTAGAAAATGCATGTTTGAGCATGTGAATGGCAAGCAGATTGTGTGTGATCTTTGTTTTCTATTTTTCCTTTAATGGAATTCCATTATGTTGGAAAGAAATTTAATGAAATGCATGCAGGAAACAAGCAGAAATTGTTTTAAAATTAGATTTAATTATACATGAGCTGCGAGTCTTGTATGCAATGGCCTGATACAGTATTTAACATGTTTATCATTAGAAATTTAATGATAAAAACAACCAAAAAAATGCTTTTGGTCTCTCTAACAGTTGGATAAAAGCATAATTTAATTGGCTTATTAATGGGTAGAAAGAGGGATTCAGGAATGTGACTATCTGCCTAGAGGATTAGAATAAACAAGCATGACGAGAAAACAAAAATGTTTATATTTCCACTTTCTCGGGTGATAATTTCTAGCAGTTGTATAGAATATGTGTACTAAGAAAGTAAATTACTTCTCCAATGTCACACTTGTCAGAAGTATCTCAAAGAGTGGTAGCTGGAGATGTTTTGTGATGCTCCTGTTTGCTTCAAAAGTCTGTGTCCAGATATAATAATCATGCATGAGAAACTGCATTCTTTGTGCTTTCTACTTCTACCATGATGCTGGAAAATGAAACCAATTTACCTGCTTATCTATCCCAGCTTTTGTTCTTTTACTAAGAATCCATTGACCCATGTAACTATTTTCTTATTCACCTCATAACAGTTTTCTCAGAGAGCTAGTGAGCTCATTAATTTATATTTCAAAACCAAAAACTCCTCTTTCAGAAAGGAAAGATATTTTGATCTAAGACTAGACAAGATGAAAAAATCATCTCTTCTGGAAAATTTTATTTCATTTATTTTCGTTTATCAGCCTTGTTATTAAACCAGATTTCTCATTTGACCTTATCTGCCTTTAACTGAGGGACATACATCCAATGATACCCTCCCTGTCCAAATTTTTCAATCTAATTCTAGTCTTCACAGACCACATATACACAATCACTGTTATAACCATCCAAAATGCTGTATTACAACTAACTGTTTTTCAGCCCTCCCTAACATATTCTTAGTTGCTTTTTAGTACCTTTTGTATTTTTTCTCTTAAAATTTATGACAACGGACTGTGCTATTCCAAGGAAAATCTACACAGTCAGGCAGAAACTCAACACAGGTTTTTTGCCTGGGGTGTAAACTGGCAGGATGCAAGCTGGCTCTGGTCTGGAATTTGATGTAGAGTTATGCATAAGCAAATACACTTGGCCAATACTTGGATAACACCTAATTTTCTCTTTAAGGCACCTTCTCCAGCTCTTCAGTCATTCCTTATGTGTGTGCATGCATATATGTATGTATGTACACATCTGTGTATGCATGTACACACATATATATTTTGTTGCAGCAAGTCTGATTTTTGGAGTATCATTTCAGGGAATTAAAGTGCTTCTCCTTCCTTTGATTTTGCACAGCATTTCACAGAGTAAGCACTCTTGACTTCCTTAATCTTTGGGTCTTATTTTTTGATCCACTATTGGTTTAGCGTTGTTTTCCTTTTTTGTTTTTTCTTTTCCCCCTTAGGAAAAAAGACACTGATGCATACAACTAGGAGCACACAGAAAAAGACAAATTCTTGACTTGCCTACTTTTGTGTGGCCTATGGGTTATCCCAATTTATTAAGGTTAACAGTGAAATTATTCTGATGCAAAGCAAGTTATTTAACAGGTAAGTTGAGAGGTGGGATTTCATTCTTTGTTTTCCAGGCCACTTCACTCTGGCCCCAGAAACCAACCACTTCCAATGAAACACCAGCAGAGAACATTTTCTAGCCATTCTTTCTTTGCATCAACAGTGTTCATGCAGCTGAGAAGCAGCTGGCCAGATTTTAATTGAGCTTTTCCAAGTAATGGACCTCAGCATGAAGTCAAGCACATGAAGATATGAAGCAACTGAAAAGGAGAGGAGGTGACAGACATTGAAATAGTAACTGGAGCAGCAGTAGCTGCTGTGGGCAGGTGTCTCAGAGATCTGCAGGGAATTTCAGAGTGGCGTGCCTGGATGATGCCTCCTTCACACCTGGGCTCCTGAGGTTGCACACAATCCTCCTGGAATGCTTCTCCCCACGGCGGCTCCCACCTGCACCAAGGATGCCAGCTGGGCACCCTCCTTCTGCACAGAACCCCTTCTCCCTGTGCCACCAGCTGCCAAGCATGTCAACACCTCCTTCACCCTTAGGACACCTGGAATACTGATGGAGGCTGCAATTCAAACCCAACAGGTTTTGGAAACACTGTGATGAAACAGTGCAAGAAACTCATCTTCTAGGAAAAAAAAAATCCTCATTAGATGACAAATACATAGAAGCAGCTACAAAAAATATGTCAGAGCTGTACTGCAGGGTTTCAGTATCATTTGCCTCATACTCATTACTGAAATTAATTCGCAAGACTTGCCATGATATGCTGATAGGATACAGCTGTAATACTTTAAGCTGTTGTTAAGAATTCAAAACATGACAATCAGAACAGTTCTCTTTATATACAATTAGAACATTCATTTGCTTGTTCATCGCAAAATTAGGTAGTAGAAGCAACCAGGAGCTGGGAAAGCAGCCAAGCAATAAAATTGATTGATTGCCCAAACACATAAAAATCATATCCACAGCTTTCAAACATTCTCTCAAAAGCAGAAAATCAGCTCTTCAACATTACTGAACAGCCTGGTTAGACAGGGTGGCAAGCCTGCTGTTATACAGAAGACAAAGTTTGTCTGTGAGGTGTAGCTTACACAATTACTGGTTGCTCAAAATAGTGTGCACCTCCATAAATCTGTCTGTGTTTAAACTAATTACCAGAAATAATTAAGAAATAACATTTTTCTTTATTCTTCAATTACATCAGACATACAGTTGTGCGCTGAGGGAAAACACAACAGTCACATTACCTTTTTTTTTTTCAAAAAGTAGCACTCATTTTACTTTACAACTACTTCTTTCATAAAGCTACAGACCACTTCTCCACAGTACATCAGTTTTCTTTGGTTCTTACATTACAATCAAAGTAGATCAATCCTCACAACCAAAGGATCCAGACTGTAAATTATATCCATTTCTCCTGGACTGCTACATCATTTTCTCAAAGTCAACATTGACCAAACCAGGCATTAAACAAGTATGAATGGGGTATAAATTGCAGAAATGGAAGCAAGTTTGGGACATTCACAGGCAGATTTTTCAGTGAAAGGCTGGTATATTCAACCTATAGTTGTCACCAGGAGAATAAGAAGAACTATTCAAAACTGGTCAAATAATTCAACTAAAGGTGTTTTAATTAAGCAAACTAACTGCTTTTTCATTGAAAGAAATTCCAATAAGAAATCTGAATTCAGCTTCAGAGAAGGTGCTGAACCCAACTCTCTGTGTTCTAAAGTAATCTCAAAAACTCTTTCTGATCCTCACTGTCTGAATCAAGGCCACAGTTGGGCATACAAAATTGACATTTTCATTATTATTATGTGTGACAGCTCTATTCAACATGAAGGATCAGAATTCACAGCACAGAGCATTCAGAAGGATTCAGTGTCTTGCCCTGGCAGAAGCTATTGAAAATCCAAGACTTTTCAGGCCCTGATGAGGGAAAAAAAATACTGCTGACAGGTCCAAAAACTTGTTGAAATACTTTTCATAAGAGAAGTTGCTTATGAGACAAAAATCTAACAAATATATGGCAATAAATATCTTCAAAGACTTTTCCAAGTATTAACTAATGAAAATTAATTTCACTAAAACTTCTACTTGACTCTTAAGTGGTTGATTAAACAAAACAGTTAAACAAACCTACCTGCATGCTTAAACTAGAGTTTCTGAAACAGATTTGATCCACATTAATTACTAAAAATAATAAAGCATCATGCATTTTACCTACATATATTGAATGGACATTACTCAGCAGTCTCTGAACTGTAAGAGTTGCAATAGTCCTTTTGGTTTTTAAATTGTGGTTCAGTTTTCCATATCATTGTAATTACTGCAGCTGCACTGTTGCCAGCAAAATTCTAGACTCTAAGCTCTTGGCTATGACAGCACATCTCAGTAATCACCATGGAATACTAGGCTCAACTCAAACAGGTTTCTTTTTATGAGCTATATACATGAGCAAAAGCTAGAGCATGTTTAAACAAAGCAAATCAATTGAAGTCAAGCCTCCCTACCTAATAGATTCACACAGCTTATTAGGAAGAGCAAACATGTTTTAATGAAGAACACCCATCTTCTAAATGAGAGAAATAAGCCCTGGTTGTGCTACCCAGGCAGGACAGGGCAAAGCCCCAGTTCCAGGATGTCTCAGTGCTCAGAGAAGCAAATCCATTATAAAATGAGTTTACTGTGGACTTTTCACTCCTCTGGCCATTGCTTGTTGTCTTACTTTGCTGCCTGGAGGAGCTGTCTTGATTAGCTGATGATTCCTCACTGAGTATGTCACCTTTGGAGCAGGAGTCATGGCTAGAGTGACTTATTCAGCTGGGCTTTCCAACTTCCCCTTCTAGAAAATCCCCAAGTACTTCAGAAACTTGTAAGGTGAAAACAAATACTGGCTCTAAAGAAATATTTAGAGCAATATTGTGAGTCAGTGGAAACTACCACCATAATTTCCTATCATGAAAACTCTTCCTTTCACATATTTTATTCCAACCCTAATAAAACTCAAATAAATTGTCAATGTAAGCTGATCAACAGCTGTGTCATCCTTGGACTGTGACACCTCAGATGCTACAAGATTTTTCCACTGACTTGTCCATTATAGGAAACCACTGTGGTGGCTCTAATTTGTCTGTGAGGCAACCACTGCCATGCTAGGGTGTGTGAGTGATGAATGCCACACTGCAAACTTTCTTATTTAAAAGTACTCAGACACACAGATTTGGAGGCAACAATTCCAAACCAAGAAATTCTACTCTCCCTAGATTACACCATACTTGGGTAGGAAGATGGTCAGAGTATTACAAATTGCATCATTGAAAAAACAGTTGGTCAGATTTTCCTTGCATTTTGCCCCAGTAGTTGTAAATATGGACAGCATAGGCAATAGAAATGTGAAAAAAGCTATTATTTTAATTTGCAGCTCTTAGCAGCTCCTTACCCACAGTGAATTTGTCCAGATGAGCAACTAGAATGAACTGGAAGGCTCAAAAGCTCCAGAACAAGAATTGATTAGCTGAGAATCTCTTATCAGGAGCACTGGGCATAGGTCCATGGTTCATATACACAGACACATATCACATTCAGAAATTAACTGCTTAGTTCATTATGTAAATTTTTACAACTAATTGCAAAATACATGCTAAGCACTGCTTCATATTCCAAGGGATTTTGATCTCTATGAAAATGATTAAATACAGAATTGGTAACTAGATTAATAATTCAATAAAATTTTAAAAGGAAAATATAGGAAAATTAAAACTTTACTATACAACACTGTGACTTCATCCACAATTAATTCAGAATTTCAAATAGAAAATCCAGTTTGCTTGGAGGTTTTCCTGTTTATCATACTTTTAAAACTGTCTATCTGACATCATCATTTACTGTGCACATCTTGCAGTCATTCCTATTCTCACTCTGGTTGTGTCACCTCTCTAACCAAACAACCTGAAAATACATGGTTATTTATGAAGAGAATTCAAATGGATAAAATGCTAATATAAGTGGTATTGAATGCCATTAGAAAGCTCACCAACATTACTGAAAAGATTAAATTAGCATTCTTCTACAACGTTAAGACTGTATCACAGAATGCAGCTCAGAGTACATGCCTTTCTCTACCTTTTATTCAAATTAACTCCTGGCATTTCCTTGTTTTGTGGCTTTATACTCATGGAGAACTATGATAGAGCACTCAGTTGCTGCCCAGGTACTATCACTCACAGGAATCCCAAACCCCACCAGGCAGTCAAAATATACATAAAATAACTAATGTGATATATGACACATGAATGTCTAGTGCTGTCATGAACAGAAATATTTTAATACTTTTTTGTTTTCTTCTCCCTTCATCAGTCAGTCAGGAGATGCTCTCATGAGCTGCAGATACTTGTAGTTCTGTAGTTAGAGCAGTATTTCCTCATTATCTACTGCATACAATACATGCATAGGGCCTGAAAAGATAACTTTTCATACCCAGGATTGAATTCTGCAAAAAGCTGCAGAGATGGTATGTATTAGATAAGACACAAACCCAGGTTCAACCTGTTTAATTGAAACAGAGACATGGCATGGCATGGCACCACAAAAAAAATTACAATTCAAGCATTTTAATACAGAATTTAAACACAGTTGCTAACACTTAAAAAGAATCCTCTTTTTCCTTGATATAAGTTGTCCTCTAGGCCTCCAGCTTCAAGATCTGAACAGAAAAGTAGCTTTTTCCTCACTGACAGAATTGCACATGGATAAGCTCAATGCCATCTTGAAATGTTTCTCATGGCTGGATTTTTTTTCCTATCTTGACTTACATTTCTTCTTCAGACAGGGAATTCTATGTAATTTCCCTTATGATTCTGTGCATTAGTGGGACCATTAAAGAAATATAGGCTCACAGGCCAGAGGAATCCATCTGTTTCCAGATATTTTATGCAAAACATCACCTTTCCTCCTGTGAAAACATGAAAGCTGCAATATCACAGTCTGTGTTAGGTGTTTCCAAGGCAGGATCTCCTCTACAATTCTACCCATAGTGGGTTCTTTCAGAAGAATTATTTCAATATACTATAGTTAATATATGATATCTGAACTGCAAATCCAGCTTCTCTGGCATACTGGAATTTCTTTCATGTCATAAACTTCAAGCTCTTGCTAAAAATTTATGGTCTTACAATGAGGCTTCATGGCGGGAAAATAAAAACCCAAACAAACCAAACAAAAGCCCTTACTGAAAAGCTCTTCATTATAAATTTTCATTTTTTTATAACTTTTCACTGGCATCAGATGATCCACCCTCTTTGTACTGAGTACCCATGAGTAAGCTGAGAAGTAGCCAGCTTGATCAGAAGTATTTACAAAGCAAATCTCAAAGTGTTTCAGCAGTCCTGCAGCGATGCATGTGGAGCTTGATATTCTTTGTGCTGAAGTCAGATACATTTCCATCAGTGGGCGGCTTTAGAGAAGCAAAATGAAAAAAAGGAAGGATAATGATCAAGACTGATGAAGTCCCAGGGGAAGTTGTGCATATTGTCCCAGAATAAGGCTAGGTAACATACCATGATGTAAGAAACTAGGGCTTAGAGGAGATCAAGCAGGCACATGGAAGAACAGATAACTGAAGGGATTTATCCAAAGAATTTACATCACAAAAGCTGAAAATAGATGCAAATATGACCAGTAAGTTGGGGGAAAAAAAGATGAGGGTAATGGTCAGCAATTCAGATAAGATTAAAACAAGATAAGGCTTGGAGATGAAATTATTGGTATCTTAAGCAGGGAAAAAAAAACAAAGGGGAAAAAAACCACCACAAAAAGTTTCTGTATTACCCTACTTCTAAGCAGAATACTTCTAACTGCCTTAGGTGTTACATGTTCTAAAATACTTGTAAATTTTTTAGATATAACTGAATGCAGCTAAATCAGAAACAATCTGATACAAAAATCAAAAAATAAATAAGACAGGAAAAAAAGGGATAATTTGAATGAGCTTCTGCCTCCTGCTGAAAGACATAAAACAGAACATAGAAAAACATTTAGCAGATAATGTTTCTGCAGGTTTACAATAGTCTGTTTCAGAGCAGCCAGGATACTTGTCCACTCTATCATGTCAGTCAGTCTGTGAGACTGAGAATGAGCAATCTGACCAACTGGAAGCACAACAAAGGACCAGCAGGAACTTTACTAACAGCAGAAGATTAAAGGAGATGAACAATTGCATTGAGTGTCTGCTTCAGAATTGCAACTGGAGAAGGAATACTGCTGGGGGAAAGAGACCAGAGAGAAACAGAACAATTCTATTCTGGACTAGCACAGAAAGAAAACAAGAACACACTCAGACTAATCTCCTATTAGGCAGTCCCAGGACAGGTCTACTGTGCATAGTTTTATCAAAAGGAAGCTTCAACACTGATCAGTACATAGGATCTCCTTTAGGGAGGAAGAATAAAAATATATTTGAGATAGAGGGAAAAGCATTAATAACTTCAGTGAGAATTACATATATTGACACCCAGCTTGCAATGTCCTTTGGAGAGCTGTAAATATGAGGGGTCTCTAGGAAGGTGAAAGTTGTGAATAGGAAGCACAAGATGAAATAGAGTTATGCAGAAGTAGCTACTGGAAGCCACATAGGGATAGACTGTATGGTACCTCACTCAACATAAATCAGTGACTATAAAGAAGAAACACATACATTATCTTTAGATTTAAAATAAATTATGGTGGAATTGTCCTCACTGTTACTGCAAAGTTTATTGGCTTATAGCTACTTTTGCAGGCACTTCTGGATTTTCCCAGAGCTGCATTGTGTCTGTAAGAAAAATCTATAATTTCTGAAAGGTACAATGGGAAGGGTTCTCATGTATCTACAACAACCACCTTCATTTTAGCTGCGGGTAATGTTTAGAGAAAACAAATGCGAGATAGAACAGAGCACAGAAGTGATTAGATAATTTAGAGAAAGTAGATTCACCTCACTGGATTTTGCCCAAAAGGGAAAAATGGTGGTTTAGTCAATGAGCACTTCTGTTTCTAGAAGAAACTGGTTTGAGTCAATTAATATCCTTGACAGTACTGGAAAGGTAAAGTACTAGAAAATTGTATTTTAAATATTACCTTGAAGTTTTAAGCATATGTTCCAATAATCTGAAATGAAATAATTCAGTTCTCTAGGCATTATTGACTCAGAGTAAGGATACTAAAGCTTTATCAGAATTGTACTTCTTTTTTCAAACTATACTACATTTACAAAACATACTCTGTAGTTTAAATGAAAACCATACATTTTTTATGATTGCATTAATGGTAGGCAGATTTACAACACAATACAAAAAATAGTTAAAAGTAATGTACAGCAAAGCTACTAATTCACCAGCACAGAAGATCTTATAAATATATAGTGAGGTAACTCTTCTCTGTAGATACTACAGAAGAATATTGTTTGTTTATACTTCTACTGAAAATTTACTCTTATTTCTGCTTATCTCATCTGTTGAAATCTGAAGCTCTACTCTGTCATTTACATTCAATCAATTTAGTCACATTGACTTAATGAAAAGTACCAAAAGTACTATTCAACCAATTTGGACACCAAGTATTTCAAGAGAGATCAGATTTCCTCAATTAATGTTTCTCCTTTCATCTTCATATTAAGAGTGCTATTGTCACAAATGCAGAGTATTAAAGGACATATTCAACTCTATTTTAATAAAGTATTAGGAACATTAGGTATTTATTAATTGAATCATTTAGTTAGGTAAAAGGAATAATGGACAGATAAGTCATCCTTTGGATCCACAGACCTTGTACACAATACATGCAAGATTTCTTCCAGGCTGAATTTCCATGCTCTGTGTATTACCAGAATAAAAGAAGGGAAAAAAAGAAGCTAGAGGCATTTGAAAAGCATGACAGCTCAGAGAAATCATCTGCATACCATCTATATGACACAGCTAGAATAAGTCCAGGAGTGTTCACCCAGCTGCAGCCTAAGGGATCTGTCACGCAGCCAGCTGCTGCTGCTATTTGACATCTGGGATCTGTAACTGGCATTAAAAAGCCAAAAAAAAAAAAAAAAAAAGGAAAAAAAAAAGGAAAAAGAACTGAAGAGTTATGTGAGGTTAACATCAACAAAAACAAAATTCCCTATCTCTCCCAACACTAAAGGTATTTCTAAAGAAAGAAGCAAATTTTGTTGTTGCGGACGGTGCCTCCGTGCACTGCATGCATACAGAGTACAAATGAAAGGTCAAACAGCTCCTGGCAAATGAGTGTAAGACAACAAAATTCTTAGAGAAACACATTCATACTGCTAAAAGCAGCATCCTACGTCCATGTCTGACCAGCAGGTCTGCTACTTACAGCTCCACTTGCAAAGATTACATCAGCTAATTCATTCCATGGCGGGGAGAGCTCCTGGTTAAGGCTGACTCGGTGTTCTCAAGCATTGTGCCAAGGGTATCCAATTCTCCACACAGAAGAAACCTCAGCCTGATTTCCCCTGCCTGTGAACATTGCTTACTGGGCACGGAGAGAAATTTCAATCAGTGAAGTGACTTCCCTGAGAATCAGCAGAGCTGAGGAAGAAAAAAAACTATCCTGCCAAAGAAATGCCCCTTGCACAAAAGCTGGGATCCTCCTACCACACCAGGGACCAGGTGCACAGCATCTGTGGGGTAATGCAGATGTGTGTGTTCTGGGTTTCAGTGTTTTGCAAATCTCTATAAAAGACAATAATTGTAAATCAGTACTTCCAGATTACTGCACAAGCTGCAGACAGCTTCCCTGTCTGTGGCCTGAGCACTTCATCAAAGGTTACTCTCTCTGTCTGAAGAGCTTCTCATCCTCATATGACCCTCTTTTCCTCTCATGACTGAGAGCACTTGATATGCACATGATTCAGATATGCCTACATGAAATCCCAAAAGCTTTCCTAAGTGTAATTTTATAGAAGCAAATTGCCTGCTTCTCTGAGCTGGATCAGCAATGTTTCCCCCTGTCAGCTTCCAATGCTTGTGAAGCTTTGAACTGCAGCAGTGATTCTCTGAGAGAGAGATCTTGTTGGCAAAGATCACGGGTGGGTGGGAAAAAAAAGACTTCTGTGCCCCTGCACGTGTTTCTGTGCAGTTTCTATATTTACATATTTAGGGAAACTAACTCTGGGCCAGACTTTGTCACTCTTATTCACAGTGAAAAGTATCTCACTGTACAAATAGTCCCGAGGGACTCTACTGAGGCAATCTGGATCATGTTGAAGAGCTCTTTCCACTATGAGAGGTTTATTTTTCTGTCTGGCTTAAAGATGGCTTCAGCTGAACTATTTGTAGCATTCATAGTGGTGGCAGCCTGTGACCTTTACATGGGAAGGAACATATCTGCCAAGGGTCTTCTGCTGATAGAAGGGGCAGATGACACTGCTCTGAGCTTGGAGCATCTGCATGAAATAGGGAATGAGAAAGGCAAGGGATATCTGCATTACACTGATGCTACTCACAGGCACCTCACCAGCAAGTACAGACATAAATAGAAATCTCTTCAGAACAAATAAAACATTCCAGACAATGAAGACTTGCCCTTTGCTCTTGGCATCAGACAACTTGCAGCATTGTGCTAGCCTGGAAACTACATTTTTTGAAGCTACAGAATGGACAGCTGTATCTAACGTATAGATGGTGATACTGAGTGCATGTACTAGAAGTGAGCTTCTGGGTGAGCCTTGGATGCTGGAGCTGTGGCCATCACCCCAGCAGCCTTTCACAGAGATCAGAGCTTCTTCCTGAGGCAGCAAGGAAAACCCCACTGCACAAAGCAAACACACAAACATGCATTGGGTATGACTAGGCATATTCATAGATAACAGGTAGATTAATAGATCAACCACAAAAGTAACTCCTAATATTTTGGTATTTTCCTTTCAGCATATCTACATTTCCCTGAAATCTTGCACAGCAAAGCATCTCATTGATGAATAGTCACTATTTGACACATCTAGAAAGTAGTTTGGATGCCCAGAGATTTTACTGTGCCTCTATCTTAAATAATAAGACACAGGCAGAGGAACTGAAATAGGGAAAAATAACAACTCTTCATTTTGGCCTTAAGGTCAAACACAGAGAAGTATATAAAAATGCACTGTGAAATTCCAAGATATTCAGGAACAAAAATCCCTGAACACAGTGATATATTCTTGTTACAAAGGTTTATAACTGGCAAGGTTATTGAAAAATTCTGATGCACTCTTTTGTAAACTATTTACTCCATAAATGGCACCAATTATTTCATGCCCTTTCATTATTTCATTTAGTGATCCAAAGTTTCCCTGGCCCCCAAAGCAACACCAAAACTAGAGAAAGAACAAACTCTCAGCGTTGCAAAGGTTAACCCTTCCCCTCTCTGCCTGTGATCAATAATGGTTGTGCTCTGGCCGTGTTTAGGCTGGACTCAAATCCTAGTTGACACATATTGAATCCATACAAATTTCACCCAGGCTGAAGAATAAGGGACTAGGTGAGGGCGGGCATGCAATACAGAGAAACTGAAGAAAAGGAAAACTCTGGGAGCTCAGGGGTACAAAAAAACCTTCCATGTTGGTTTTGGGTGAGGGGCAGGGGGTGTCTGGTACACATAACCTTGGACCAGGTTGTGGCCTTTCCCTCGTGGGTCCTCAAAAGCTCCAGCCCAATAGGTGAAATGGATCAAGACACAAGATCAATGCCTTAAAAAGCATAACGAGGAGAAGCTAAGCAGATTTCCTTTTGTTAAGGGTTACCCACATCTAATGGCTTTGCTGGACTGAGGCCAGCTACCCTAGCATACATCTCCTTTGAGTTTGTCTGGAAGTGGCAAGTGTATTATTTGTTAAATTACTCTTCCTTATCTCATATGAAAAAAAAAAAAAAGTATATAAATTTCCCTACAAAGAGACACAAACTGTTTTGTAGCAGACTGAAATACTTACATATATCTTCCTGGGTGCCTTTAATCTGTTCTTTCACTAATTCCAACAAACACTTGTCCCCCCTGTAAAGGATTGAATTATGCATGGCAGCAAATGTTCAGAAAGAAAGGAGGCGATCATTTAGCTAGAGTTGCTAGATGCCAGCTGTCTAGCTCCATCTAGCCACTTAGGCTGCCATCCTTAAAAGAGCTAAAGTGCAGAAAATCACCTCTCAGATGTGCCAGTCCCTCTCCTGTTAGTAGTGAAGGTGTTTGGGTACAGAGTTTGAAGGTCTCAAATGGCTGAGGCATAGTGCCAGGAGAACAGCTCAGGACCACAAGAGCCCCAGTTCAATCTCCCAAAATCATCCTCACCAGCAGCACCAATTTCTTCATTTCTTCATGGCCTGCCAAAGGGCACTCCAGCTCCCCAGGACCAGTCCAGGTGAGTTTTGTCCTACAATCCATGCAGCAAACGTGCTCAGGCCAGAGTGACACAGCGGAGCTGCCTTTTGCACAGTGGCTGCTGCTGACACTGAGCAGAGAGAGGAGGGCTTGTCCAGCCCACCAGCTCCTGCTGCTTCCCACAGCACTTCCCACCAGCTCCAGGCACTGGTGGCTTACACACCTTACTGCCCAGCTATGCCTTGGAGACACTTCAGCAAATGAGAAGACCACAAGTTACTCAGCACAGTCCACAAAGGCTTTCTCAGTCACTGAGTTAAAGCAACAGCACAGATGAGGTTAGACAGACTGTCCATAGCATGCCCAACATTAGCTCTGCCAAAGGACTCTTTCTAAAGGGGGTAGCATGCTGAGTTATGAAAGGCCTTGCTTCTTCCATGGAATAAAATATGCATGAAGAATGCCTGAGTTCCTTCCTCACAAAGCCATCTGTTGCTACATGAATGAGGAAAGATACATGCTCATTGTCTCCTTTAGAAAAAAAAATACCTAAAACCTGTATCTGGAAGAATTTGTTAATACCAGATGAGGTCTTTACACCGGATGAAACTGAGGTTTTGATTCAGCAGGGTGGATGAGATGCCTCATACAAACCTCTAGGATATATGGCTCCCTCTAAACCCACATTGCTAGCCCTTGAAATCTCCAACTCTCATAGTGCTGTAATATGATTTTATCCCTTGATCACCTTGATCAGAAATTCAATAATCTCAGTATTTCATATAACATACATTCACCATATCACATCCCCTCTGGAATATTAAAAGAAAAACCAAACTCATATCCCTAGTGGTTTTGACTTGATGACCATTTCCAAATGAAGTAATTTGATGGGAGCATGTTGTACTGTACCCCAGTTATCCAGAACTGAGTAGCTTTCCATAGTTGCCTGATTTACTCTCTGGAAAAACAAAGGTGACAGTCAGCACTGATATGTGCTGATGTCTTACCCTGATATGGAATGAAGATGCCACCAGTCAGAAGCACCTTTTTGGTCATTTAGTTTACACACAGCTCTTCAGGATCAATTAGGACAGATAATATTTTTCAGTCCCAGAAAGCCATGTGGCTATATCACCCAAAGTCATGACATGGGTAGGTACAATATAACAGGAACGTTAACTGAGCCTATTACAGTCTAAACATTCCTAAATAGGTCCAAGGCTCTTTGATCTTGGAGATGAGAGAACAACATGATTCAAAAATATAAGTTAGGCACTTCAAAAAGCTCAAGTTAAGCCTGGCAACAGCAGGCAATTTTTTTAATAGTAGTAACTAATAAGCACTTCCTACTGCACGTGATATATTCTTCCTAAGTTGCATCAGATGTAGTCTTGGGGCCTCTTCCTCTTCCCATAAAGATCTAAGAAAATGTCTGCTGATCATCTTATCTTATATCTCACTGGGCTCAACCTTTTCAGTATATTGCATGATTTTTTTTTCATAAATAACCTTGAGCCTTATTAGTTTGCTTACAGCATACATGAAAATTGAAATGAACATTTCAAATCATGCATTTATTATGAACTATTTCACTGACACAACTGCATTTCCCCCCCCATGTTTTGCTGGTGCCCATGTCCTTCCTCCTGCACTACAAAAACAGCTAAATCCCTGCTTCTGTCTATTTTAACATCTCCCAGCTTCTGTCTGATCTATCACAACTGCACACTTTGAAAGGATCCACTCAGAAACTGTATTTGAGTTAAAAGCCAAACCATTATTTAGGCAAGCCTCTGGACTTTTCCCTCTGTAACTAGAGGGAGGATACACAAGGACATAGAAGTTCTAAAGCATTTTAAGACCTCTTATTTCCCGTTTCCTCCAGACCTCTGCCCCTCAAAGTCTTTCTGCAAGACTGAAGGAAACAAGGCAGGGAAGAATACTGTTTATGGGGCAATGCTTCTATGGGATCTGCATAAAAACACTGCACCTTTGTTCTGGAGCTCCACCATGAAGAATTGTTCAAACATGGCAAAGGTGATTAATATGCTGCAACATCTTAGGCAGGAAAGCTTATCCTTCAGGGGGATCAAGGAGTCCAGGTGTTTGGAAAGCTGTCCCCTGCCTCCTCCAAGGATTCCAGAATCACATACTGTTTCTGGAGCTTTTTCAAACCACCTTGTTAAAACACCTGGGCTCTCTCAGCTCCTTTTGCTAGATATTGCCATGGGCGAGTATTACATATTCTTCATGTGCGCCTTAATATAACTCACAAAAATAAGTGATCAATGACAATGTGAGAGCCAGGCATTCTCAATTAAGATCATATCAGCTCATAAAATAGATTTTTTTCTTTTATGCCTGCCAATTCTTAATTAAAACAGGTAAAGTAAACACATAAGTGCTAAAATTGCATTTGGAAAGGCTGAAATTCCCAAAGACAAGCTGTTATCGACATGTTAGAGAAGAAACAAAATATTGCTTCCTTTACAAGTTTTCACTTTTGGCTTACATAAGAAAAGATTAATATCTAGCCAAAATAACTCTCAATTTATAATTCTCACTATACTCACATAGTGAAATGAAGCTTTTAGATCTTCACTGTAATGATAAATAGCACATTAAAAAAAGGAAGTCCAAAGAACAAAGCATACTTGTGAATTCAGAGGCTGACTGTAATTAAAAAGTCCAACATTTGCTCATCTTTAGAAACCATTCCTGTATCTCACCCACACTGCTCTGCTTTCTGAGACTTTCACAAAATGAGCCAGGATACTGAAATGACCATTTAGTCAGCAATCTGAATATGGAGATTCAATACCAACTGCTGTTTATTTATTGTGTTTAAAAACATGAAGAATCTGTGTGTATACAGTTAATGTGTCCAATATAACTATCAGCTCTCCAGTTGCAGTTGACTTCACAGTCATCCCTCAGCTATTGCTAACTCTTCCACCATTATATTTGCATCCCTAGGCTTGGATCTGTTTCTTGAAACTCTCCTTTGTGATAAAAACCCTGTATGCCATGAAAGAGCAACTCAAAAATCTTACATTTATCTAGTTGTCTTATCTTCATGCTAGTGCCTGCATCTCTTTCAGTTCTATATATCTAGGTTAAAGACACATGTCACAGTATTCACAAAAACCTCTACAAAGCCTTCTGACGTTCTTGCCAGCAGCTCATGTTTCCCTGACTCCTCTTACTCCGACAAAAAGGGAAAAAAGCCTCCAAATTTATCCAACTTTTTTCCTACCTATTTCCTTGCTGCATTCACTTAAAACCAACTTCACTTTCCAGACAAGGTTTCTGATCAATTGAAACAGTGTTCCCATTGCTCTGTGACTAATGGCTTGCTCTTCCATCTTCTCAGTAGACTTGACTCCCACACACTGAAGTATTATATTATACAGGAGAACTCCTCAATAAAATACTCTCTTTCCAAAGATGCTACACAGCAGCAGCTTGCATCCTAGTGTGCTACCTTCGTGGTGCTTTCAGCTCCTTGCTTTTGCAATCTGCAAGCCTCATTCTTCAGTCCCACAGAGATTACTACAACTGTTATTATAAGATGGGGTTGATCTGAGGCAAAGGCACGGGCTATTTCCAAATCATGCTTGTTTGTTTTACTTGAGCATTTGCTGGTCTGTACACACATTGCTGGAAAAACAACCAAACCAACAAAAAGCCGAGCCCAGGTTTTCAGTGTCAGGTTTGTTTGGACCCCAAGGAGAAGCTTTCCCTATGCACCTGACTCTGAGGCTGACTCATGGTCCTGTTCACCAGCAGCAGTCATTGCCTCAACCTGCTGCCAGTTCTGAGAAACACAGTGGCTCATTTGCTGCATACCCAAACAAGTGCTAGGTGCCAGGTGTTAGGAATTTTCTGTAAAGCAGGCTGAATAGACAGGTGGTGAAAGTTGCTGACAACACAGAAATATTTAGCTCAACAGAGGTTTGGGAGGATCGTTAGGAACTTCCTGAAAGATGGAGAGAAAGTGTGCAATTACACAGCACTTAACAGGGGAATGATTGCAGATAAGTGCAAGGTGCTGCTCTCCAGCAGAGAAAAATAAACAACGTTCTGGAAGAGTATGACCTCTTCAGAACAAGCAGCTCATTAAAGGAAGGACTGCAAAATGCCAGCAACTGTGTGTGCGTGTTGGGCAGGGGTGGATAGTGTAAAGCAACTAAGATCTTTGATTTGTTGCCTGGAACTACCATGAATAAAAGAAAACAGCAGTTACAGAGACTATTTTTGGCTTGATTTCATCCTTTATAAAGAAAAGCCTGGTTCAGCCTCATTGGCCTGGAACTGAAAGCTGTTGGGAACCACAAGAATCCAGCTGCTTGTCAGGCAATGTGTAGACAAAAGGTGACTAAAACCAGCTAATAGCCAGCCTTCACAGGCTACTCTCCCTGCAAATTAGCATGGTGCTATGCACTGTTTTCTAAGCAGTCAGGCTGATTAGCATATGTGAACTCTGGCATGTACAGAAATCACACCACTATTCAGCACTGTACAGGGTAAATAAGAGTTTAGAAGCCTTCAAAATAATCCTTGCAATTAACTGTAAATTCATTGGAAACAAAAATATTACAAGCACGCATTTTAAAATATGTAGCTGAATTACAGTTCTTACTGACTGAAGAAATAGAGAAATTTAGTTTGTGGGTCTTTTAGCAAGTGGGTACATGGGTGGGATTAGCAGCTGCCTGCACACTTGTTACGATTCAGATTTGAGGAGCCATGAGACTCGCCTCCCAGAGCAAATTTATGGCCAACTAGGATCAAAATTATGGCCTTCCTGGAGTACCTCTGAGTAACTGCCCAGATGAATTGCTGGAATTGTCACTTCCCTGATAAATCTGAGGCAAGCTTCTAATTAAGGCAATGCATTTGAAATGATGAGGTAGAATCCCTGATTAGGTTAAAGTCAGTTGTAAGTTTGCCATAATTTTCAACAAGACATGGAATTGCAGCCCTAAACCCCATTATTTAGAAGGCTATAATACTACCCCCACAGGGGTTAGGAATATGTGGATGCAACAATCAAGTAGCTTTGTGAGTCATGTTTATTGAATGTAATCATACAAATGTTAGGTACAGAATGCTTGACAGTTCTCAGTCCTGCATAAATGACAAGTCCTTTTCTGGCCATAATACTGTATCTATTTTCCTTTAATGTTCACTTTTTAAGGAGTTAAGGAGTTATTGACCCCTAGCAGGGAAGGACACAGGTCAGCTTAAAATGAAAAAAAAATAAATAAATAAAGGAAAAGTAACATTAACTTTTGTTTTTTCATTCTATCTTCCTAAATCTCCAGTGTGGTTCCACAGGTTTCTACCTGCTTGCTGTTCATGTCCAGAATGAACATAAAACCACTAAAATAGCTTCCCAGATTTTCATAACGCTTGAGAATTGGGTCAATATATGCTGACAGAAGCCCTTCAAATGCACCTGCCACAAAAGAGAGGGGGAAGAATGAACAGGGCTCTAACCTCACTAGTGGTGATCTGCAATGGCCTTTCAGCCTCCACTGAACACACTTAGAGCAGTGTGAGTCTCCAGTCCCAAGACAGCAGGGAAAGCTCTGTGCCTCCATGCCATGGATGGAGGCTTTGGCTGTCCTTCCTCATAGCATAACTCAGGGGCTTTCCTTGCTAACCTAGAAAAGGAGAAAATATTTGAGTTTATCTGTGCAAGGGATGACCAAAAAGCTCTCGTGTCAAAGGCAAAAGAGAGACACACTGACAAGGAACTGGTTGGGGGCAATAATGAAAAACATAGATGGGTAAGTAGAGGTTAAGTTCCTGCCTTTACATTTCTGTGTCTGCCCACTGACACCTATTTCTGCCTTGCCTTTGGCAGCCAAAATCAGAATTTGTAGTTCTGAGATATAAAAAATGGAAGCCAGAAATATTTAGCAACACATAGAGGACTTGAGAAGGAAGGTTTGGGCAAAGGACAGAGGGGTGGTTCTGTGGGAATGGAGGTGCCAGGGAGACATTGTGATGAAGAGGGCAGGAACACAAGACAGGAAAAACCATCAATAGCTATTTCATCCCCCTCAGAGAAAATTAGCTTAATGATTCAGCCACTCTCTGCTGCTTTGCAGTTGAATAATAATGGCAGTTATCTTTCAGGCTTTTCCCAAGGCTAGCATGATACCTCTTCCTAGGACAAAAACACCCACTGGACCTAACATGTCATTCTTACTTTGTGTTTTTTAATTTGACAGCTTTGAAACTAATTCAACAGAATAGTTACCAGAGAAAAGATATCATGCAATCCATATCATTCATGTGTACTTTTCCAATCCTATATAAAATCATTGAAGAAACTTGTTTTTCCTGATTGGGGAGTAGCTTTATGTCACCATCTCAAAAGCCAGCTAAATAGAAACTTAAAAAAAAAGTAGCATAGTGTATGGAATATGGAGAATAGCAGATCACATTGCTCCATTTAAAAATGTGCAATTTTTCTAACCATACAAGCACCATTAATCCAGGATTATTTTTTAAATTGAAAATGAAAAAGCACAATAAAAATACAGGTTGTTCCCACTGATATTTAATGCTGGCTGCACTTACAAACCACAGAATGCAAAGCAACTCCTATGACTACACAAGTGCCATCTTGAACACAATATGAAACAGCCAGATATATGTTACAAAGCTGCATTTTCCATTCTGGTTTTTTTTTTTTTTTTTTTTAAGACAGATGGAAAAAGAGAGATACAGTAAGGAAAGGAGAGAAAGAGTGAGGAAGAGAGAAAGGGAGCAGAGTGATAGAGATGGAAATACAAATGTGACAGCAATGCTGAACACTTTGGAAAATCTTCAGAGAAGACAAGAAAAGTTAAGTTTACAGGATGACAGAATGGAAAGGAAAACACAGCATTTTCCTTGATGGAGCATTGGGGGGGAATATTCAAGCTGAGGGCTAAGATAAAGCCTGTACCCTCACACATCCTGCCTGGGGGGCTAAAGAAGCCTTGTGTGCACTGTGCTAGTCCTTGTAGGCAGGTACAGCTGTGAAAGCTGTGTCACTGTTGACCAGGACAACACTCTGAGTTTCTCTAACATCTTAGAGCAATAAATGCAACTTTCAACCATGAAATCCTGAACTATGGAGTGACTCCAATTCTTTATTCAGGGATCATCTACTCAATGGTAGATAAACACTAAATAAACAGCCCCTGCACATAATATTTTCTGGGTATGATCTTATGCTCCTTCAAGTTTATGGGGCAACAAGCTCTTTCCAGGTTCTTCTGTATCTTCATATGGTTCTTCATCCTTGTCTACTCCTTGGATTGGTTTTCTCCTGAGTCTCTCTTTCCTCCCAGCCTCTAGTATATCTCTCCATTTGGATGAGCTTATTAATGTGCATGTTAATGTCTTAGCTGTCTATTTTGGATTAAATTGCAAACTAAATTTAAAAATATGACCATTCAAAAAGAAAATGGAACATGAAATGCAGAATTCATGTTGTGGTTTGTTTTTTTCTCCTACTACTCTGTTATCAGTTTTCCTTTATTCACCCATTTTCTCTTATTTTATGTGTCTGATTCAGTTACTCTTTGAACACTTTGGTACATATTCCTTTTTATAGCATCCATTACAGTAGAAGGCTGATTTTTTATTTAACTCAAAGACTAAACTATATTAAAAAAAATTATCTGAAATGAATCTGCAAAATCTGAAATTAACCCACAAGAAATGACAAATTCTCTTAAAAAATGTTTTAAAAATAAAAAAGGGTCAATAAAAAAATCTATTTTTCAGGTAAAAAATAATTTAGTGCTGGTAGCATAAATTTATACACTCCTTCTGGGACTGAACACTCCTTATAACATCAGTGACATATAATCTGGGCTGGGACCCACAGCCTCAGTTTCCTTCCAGCCCCCACACTCCTGACACAACTGTCCCCATGAATCACCACTGGACCCAAACTCCCCAGAGCACCTGCTTCTTACTGTAGGCTGAAGGAAATTAATTAAATACTCTGTTCTGTCCTCATTTTGCTGCCTTACATACCCCAAAATCTGAGGCTGGCAGGTAGCACTTTTCCAGCTGAAATGAAGGATTAACCATTTTGCATCCAGCTTCTGAAAAATAACCCCAGTAGAAACCCTTTGGAAGCACAAAATGACATTTAAGAGACTAAGGATATTGGTGCTAAGTTTTCACACAGCCTAAGAATGATATTTCTGGACTACCCTCGAGAAATTACCTGTGGCAACAGCAATTTACACTACCTGATGAGTTCTTTGCCACCTAAACAAAAAGAAGAAATAAAAATACTAAGGTCTCTATCTCAGACTCCAATAAAGACTGTGCAGCCCCTGCACAAGGCTGAGACACCAGGCTCTGCCACAGGGAGACAGGGGCAGACCCCAGAGCCCAAAGGGGGTGAAGGACTCTGAGCTCAGCTTGGCAGCTCCCCAGAGCTGCTGCAGATCTCTGCCAGCTGCACAGATACACACACTGCAGCACCCTGGGGCACAATGCTCACCAACACAGGCAAACATGCCCTAAATGCTCTGCTTCTGATGGCACTCAGATGAAGAAAAAGTTAATTGGATATGGGAACAATGCAACAAACTGTTCTCTTTTGCAAGCAGAGGCAAACATACTATTTTACCCTGCTGGGTGGAAACACAGAAATGGGTACTGCTTTCTGACTAGCATGTTTCTAGAGGTATGACTCAAGCAAATGAAAAACAAACAAACAAACAAACAAATAAACAAACAGTATTCTGTCTCTTCTCTCTCTAGGGCTGACTGAAAGGGCATTTGGAGAGGCAAACACAATGCAGTTACATATCACTGGTAGTCAAGGTAACTACAGGATTATGATTCCAGACTAAAATGCTGTTTCATATATCTTCTTCCAGCCACTTGAGATCATCTTAACTGGAGAAAGAGCCTAAGATTCTCAGGAGAGCTGCTCAGTGTATCAGCCTTGTTCCATCCCAAATAAACACATTTTTGACACCTCCCTCTATTATCAATAGCTAGTGTTTCAATGTAGAGACCTTCATGGCACTGGAGATGTGCTTTTTCAAAGTTCAGAAACAAAGTCTTGAAAGAAATCACTTAGTTTGAAGTTTGAAGACTTCACTTAGCCAGGGACAGAACAACTAACTTTTGCATCAGCTCAAAGAAAAAAAAAAAAAAAAAGAAATAAAAAAGAAAACAACAACAAAAAAGCAAACAAAAAAAAAGCACAAATCAAAACAAACAAACCAATAGAAAGAAGGTTCAGACTCACACAAAAGAAATGTTTTCCATAAAATATTTCCATTTTGTGACAGTTTTTAAACAAAAATCTTTTTTTAAACAAACTTTGGAAAAATTTTCTCATTAAAAAATCCCAAATAATTTATAGTGTGCATTTGCAAATCAACACAAAGCATGGATAAGAAGAAGTTTATTAATTCAAGATTTTAAGGTCTATATTCTAAAACAAAGATTGTCTTTTATAGTACAGCAGTCTGGGACATAAGAAACAGAGTTGAGATGAAAAGCCTTTGATCTGGATCAAGCTGAACACAAATTGCCACTTTTCAAGTTAATCCCTTCCACAGATTCTGCACTTTCTCTGTGCTATTTTGTAGATATGAGTGTAAAAATGTTTCTGTCTCTCTTTTGACAATAAATATTCCCCTTCAAACAGATGTATCACTCAGAAAAATTCTGTCTTCACAAAAAATTATTCTAATTAAGGCCATGGGATTTTAGCATTTAGACTTTCAAGTGATGAGTATCAGCTAGGAGAAAGACTGCAATATTTTAGGTTGGAAATGAACTTATTATGAATCTGCAATTCAGAAGCCCCAACTGCCATGACAAAGTTTTGAAAAGGAGAAATTTCTTTCTGCTTTATATTATTTTTCCTTTCTTTTATTTTCCCTCTGATTGGCCATCAAATTCTCAAAGAGACAGAAGTACAGACACAGTATCATTTAAATAAAATCCATGTTCCAAGAAGCTTAGTTGTTGTAATTTTTTTTATAAAAAGCACAAGTGAGAGTAAGTAAGATTGGAGTAAAATGAGAGGAAATACAGCAAATCTTGCCCAGAGCCATGGAGATCTCTCTCCAACCATAGGCCCATGTTTTTCATGCTTGGGAACTAAAACATTGGCAAGGATTATTTTTTCAACTAGGTCAAAGTAAATGTTGGAAAGATGATTTGATTTATTTTGTCTCCTCAAGTCACATCAGTTGTGAAGAGCTGCTCCTGCCAAGCAGCCTGAAGTCAACAGTAATCTTGGTAAGAGGAGTCAGGGGCAGACTTAATGTGAAAATTAAATAAGGAATGAAACACAGCTGAGCATCATCTTGGGGAAATTAATGAGGTGGTGGTAACAGTTCACATCACCTTGTCCAGACACAGTGCCTCAATATATGAAGAGAAATCCAAACTGAGACATGATTACTAGGCATGCAATGATTCTCATGGTAGATTTTTGGGCTAATTGAAGAGTCTGTAAGTCTCTTTAGGAATATTTATTTTTTTGATTACAAGCAAGATTTTCTAGCACCAGGTATCAGAAAAGACCAATAAAAAATGCTGTTGTTACACACCTCTTGCAAGACTTCAGACTAAGAAGGGTTTTGAAGTGTATCTGAGCTTGATAATTTAGTCAGATGATGAAAATGTGGCAGAGACGACATGCATCATGTAATATTGAACACAATAAATTTGAAACCTATATTTTAAAACTTAGGTGTTAAAAAAACCCCAAAATTAGTCTGTGCCCCACACAAAAAAAGAAAAAAAAACAACCCAACAAGAAAAAAAACAAGAATAAACCAAAAACCAACCAAAAAACAAAACTGCCCAAGCAAACAAAAAACACCCAAACAACAGCAACAAAAACAGCAATGGCAACAACAATTAAACAAACTGAAATCCAAAACATCAAAAGAAACAAGAATGGAAGCTACTTTAGAGTCATTCTTACTCTAAACATCAGCATTCCTACCCTTCTTCCCTTTGTTTCCACAGAATGTTTTTTTTTACTTGCACAGATGTAATTTCTTACACTGCTATGAAGTTCTTTTCAAATACCTGCTTCCCAAGACTGCATTATGGTCAGATCATTGCTGTTCTGATCACTATATGCACTTAAGAGTTTTAATATTGGGACTGCATGAACACTGATAGTTTCTGTAAGGCCCTGAAGTCCTGCAACCTGTGTATGTAAAAATATTCAGGTCTGGACACACAAAGCAGACAGGGTTCCATGTGGGTTTTGCAGCTAAAATTTGCTAATTTTACAAAGTTACAGGGTGGCTGAGGCTGGAAGGAGATTGTCCCTGCTCATACTGGGCCACCTGGAGGTGGCTGCCCAGGACTGTGTTGAAATGGCTTTTGAATATTTGAATATCTCTCAAGATGGAGAATCTACAAAGTCTGTGGGCAGCCTGGTCCAATATCCAAAAGCTGTTATATTGAAATAAATGAATAAATAAATAAGGAGAAAAGAAAAATATGTAAAATAGTTTTTCTATTCTTCTCTAGCAGTGCTTCCTCTGGAGCTTTGCCCTGCTGCTGCAAGGATGGGGCTGACAAGGAAAGCACTGCCTGCAGACTCAGATTGACCAGCATCTGTTGTTTGATGTGCAGCTCCTATCTGGGAGGCTGCTCACACAGCATACAGGCTCTGCTTATTCCATCTTTACTTCTGCCCACTTCATCTCATGATCTTGGCAACTGGATCCCCAGTACAAGCCAATGGCATTTCCACAGAAAATATTCTACTTGTTATAAGCAAATTAACTTCTAAAGACCTACATGTAACTAACCCACAGAAGATAGTCTATATAATATAGTTCTTGGAAGAGAAATATGAAAGCATTCCAGAGAGAAAATAAATTGCTTTTTTCTTGGCTTTGTCTTTCAGTATATGTTGGCAATTTTCTTGAAAACAGATAAGGTCTGGAAATATCTCACACAACCTGCCTGCAACTAGTGCTTGAGACGGAAAAAATAATGTCACATTAAAGGAGGTGGCAAACCCAGGAGCACCTTTATTCAGTCACTGCACAACACCACGACTCTACAAGTACATACAAGAGGATCAAAATCCTGTAAAAGTCTGAAATGGGAGCTTTTTCCAACCTTGAAGAGGCAATTTTAATTTGAAACTCCCTGTCTCCAGATTGCCTTCAGTAGGCAGCACAATCAGCAAAATCCTAACCTCAGAGCTTTGGTGCCATTAGTCACACAAAGCTTTGGTGATTTACAGTCAGAAAATCATTTCAAGACATCTGATGGGACTTTTTTTATTCTGCCTACAGCTACACCTGTGCACTTCTTTGTCTCTAAGTTTCAATTAGAGATAATTTAAATAAGAGAAAATCATGTTTCCTAGTGGCAGAGCCTGTTAATGAAATGTGCTTCACATTTCCAATGGAAATGGGAATTCAGGAAACCAACAGGCAGAGCTTGTGCCTGCATTATGAATATATTTCACATTTGAAAGACTTTATCACCATCTCAGTATCCAGATATGCAACTCATCTTCAGCTATGTGAACCATATTCATATTGCTCTTAATTTCTGATTTGCCACACTGTTAACATGACAACTCAATTTCCAAAGTATTTTAAGAAACACAAAAATAAGGGCTTCTCTATTGTTTTATGTATCTGTAAGAACTGAAAGGGAAAAACTTGTATCATGTTACACTGGAAGTCAAAACGAGAACAAGAAAAATGAGCAAAGAGGCCTAATGAATTTAACCATGGTTTTGCATCAAAGAATTATGTAAAACAAACAGAAAAGCAGGACAATTGATTTGAAAACTTTTCACCTAAGTGATTTTATCAGAGGGCTCTGGAGACACCTTTCTGTGGATTAAAGTCTTCCCTGCTTAATATGAAGAAAAAGTCACCAGCTTTACTGGATAGGAGACATAAATGCCATGAGTACAGAGAAAAAGTATTAGCCCATGCAATACTTTCTTAGTCTCTAGAAAGGAGTCTTCCATCCCTTGTGAATGGGAAGGATCCACTCACAAACTTAGATTAAATTTAACACATCCAATATTTGAATATTTTCATATGGCTTGAATACACCCAATATAGCCTCAGATGAGACTATGGAAGGAAAAGAAATCTTAATGTTTAGGTTCTTATGCCTGTCATCAAGTGACAAAGCAGAAAAACTCTGCAGTTCCCCACAGGGTCCTGCAAAGTACCATACTGTCAGATTGAGACTTCTCTGCTCCCATTCTTATCACCACCTTGGCTTTGAAGATGCCTTCATAAACCTGGTGTTCAACTGTGCAACTCTAGCTCAGGGCAGGCATTCACCTGCCAAAACCAAGCACTGGAGATAATGAAACAGCATGGGAAAAGAAACCCTGTAGATGGAAACTGCACTGTTACTGCCAGGAAGCTCTTCAAACCAATCCTGCAGGTCTTTCAGCACCAGCAGGGGTAGAAAAAGGATATTCCAATGGCAGGATGTGGTGGCAGAGATGAAGCAGCCACCTTAGGTCTGGCCACAAGCCCAGGATGTTATGCTTTTTACAACTCAAAATTACACCACAAAAATACAGTGACACAAGCAAGCATAAACTCATGCATGCTTATGCACACTTCTAGAAGATATGTCTCAACTACAAATATTTGCCACTATTTTTGACTAGTTGGATGACCACTTCCATAATGACATCTTTGACATGCCATGCAAAACTAAAAGTCATGGCAGAGTTTTGCACATATTAACAAGGTATCAGTCCTTACTGAGCAGAACTCTTTGCTGAAGACAACTCCAGCTAACATTCTGGGAATACCACCATGAAGTTAAAAAGTTTGTGAATTTGAGAACTCAGCAGATGAACTGCCTCTAGCCTGCAGGGAAAGCTAACAAACTGTCTGGTACAGAGCAGAAAAAGCTGGACTGCTCTGCTAAAACTGGTGCCTGACATACAGCAAATGTGGTTGGAGAAACCACCCACAAGTTATTCTGTGATTACACATGGTATGTATCAGCTATATTAGCCCTTCTTCTTTCATGTCAATTCTTCAATCTCAGATCTCTAATAAAAAGGAAAAATTCCTTTTTTATTAGCAAGTTATACTATAAAAGGAAGGAAAAGACCTTGTCATCTCCTTATTCCCTGGCTGAGCCACCTGTGGCATAAACACCTCTAGAGAAAGCTCTGGGGAAAAGCCAGGCTGGTTAGATGCACATTAATTGTTTTTAAGACAATTCATCCTCCTATTTGGCCCACGCTGTCTTGATGTGGGTCAGACTGTAAATGATACAACTTGATTGCCTCTGTGCTAACCTCTGCATTGCTCTGACTCTGAGGGAGAATGTCTCTTCTTCCTTTCTCACCTGACTTCAAATGGTAGTCCCATGAATGCTGTGAATTTAGCTCGCAGTTTTATAATTGTGGTTTTATTTGAATTGCCGCAAAAATGTTGGGTGAGATTAAACACAGGCTTCTCCTTTTGAAGAGGTCTATGCTTAATGTGACTTTTACACCCTCTTTTCTCACTAAATGTTAATTTTTTTCTCCTTTGACACTAGTTGCAACTCCAGCTCCTACACTCTGGTTGTGAGAGCTTTCCCCTGGTACTGTGCTATGTGATATTTATGCATAAATTTTTGCTAATTGCTGATTCCATTGGCATTCATGAATCTTTTCTGGAATGAATGAAAGCTTTCATTCATGTTTATATATGAGTTTCCAACATTTGTATGTTTGTAATCATCAGGCTAAAACCAGCCTTCATTTGCAGAGACATAAGCTGAGGGTAATTGAGTCAGGAGATATAACTCTGTTATGTAAATGGAGATATTCTTTTCCAGTATCATGGAGAGTTGAGTTTATCACAGAAACCTCCCATTTCCTCAACTCAATGAAGTTTGTTCACAACTGGTGACTATGGTTATACAAGCAGTTTGGATCAACAGCAGTCAATTTCTGGAGCTCGTTTTGTGCTGGTCACCTGACATAGGCACATGCTGCAGGTCTGTGTTAGGCTTGGCTCAGATAAGCTCTGAAGTTCGTCCCCATGCAGTAATGCTCTGCTACTGCTGCAACTCACCTCCCAGGCCAGTTCTGTCCAATGGGGATCCAGACCAGGAGCTGCCCTTCCTGATGGGAACCTGTGCTCAGCAAGCAGCCAAGAGCTGAGGGTTGCCTGAAAAGCACCCAACTGGTCTAGGTAAGGAGCACACTAACACAGACACACCCTATGTGCAAATTACAGAGATTTATCCAATTAGAATATCTCTGTGGCAATCCCAAGCCATCAACGATTTTCCCAGCCAGATAATTGCTACTATTAACAACACAAGTTCCCAATTTAACAAATGGAAGCAAGATAAATGTCCATATCATCCTGGCTTCTCCCAGCTTTATGATTCAGGGTGTAGTAATCTGTTGCCCTTGGTCTTTTGGAAATGGTGCCTGTGTGAGAATTTTAATGACAATGCAGCACTACTTCTGGCCTGTTCTGGATATATGAGGTCTGTGATTTCTTTATCATGGAGGAGGTTCTAATGGTTAAGCTAACTGGGTCTATCATGCCCCAAGGACTTTTAGCTTATTTACTTCTGCTCAACTGCCCATGTACCGTCCTCCCTCCTCACACTTTGCAATAAATTACTTAGAAGAGAGATCTAAAATCAAGGAGGACACTTAGTCTGGAATCAGCAGGGAGAGGAACAAGAAGGCTTCTGATACAGCACCAGGGGAGGAGATGGGTGGAAGAAAGAGGTGAAATGTTACATTGGTTAGATTTTCTGAGCCCTTTAGCATCACTGCTTTGTGGGTAAATGGCTGCAGCTGCTTTCCTCTCCAGTACTCTACTCTCTTTTGGCATTGGCTCTTCTTCCCATGCCTCCAGTGTGGGAAACCAGACTTCCTGCCTCCCTGCAGTCAGAAGTTTTGTCCATCCTTTTTTCATGTCTTGCCATGCTATTACCAAAAAAATCCCATCACTTGCATGCATAGCCTTTTTATTGCTATCCTTTATCCTCCTCTGCAACTCTTAGCACATTATTGCTCATCAGCTGCTTCATAGGAATTACTTATGTACATGCTTTGAATCCCACTTGTGCCAGAAGTAAGTAGAGATTATGTCAAGTAAAACTACTTACCCTTAGATTATCAGACAGAGCCCCAGACAGACAGTGGGCCAAGACAGAGAAGGATGACAGTGCCTTAAAAACATTGTAATTACTTGCATTCAATAAGCCTGGCATTTTCCCAGAGCTGTCTCTGGGGATGTTTGTGCTATGTATGGCTCAGCCAGGCAACAAGGAGAGGACAAGGTCTTTTGCTCCCTTTTGCTGTCTAACCTGATAAAAAGCAAGGAGATTTTCTCTGTACTACGAGATCTGAGATCTGGATAACAAACTGATGACATCCACTCATAGCTATTTTGTCCCAATCCTTGACCACACTGGCTGCCCTACAATACTGTTTTGAGCAGTTCTCCTTCAAGAGTCTGTTGTTCCTGATGGGAGTGATTTCTGTAAAGCAGTGTTTTCATATGGGCCATGCAAAATACTCAAAGAAAAAGCAGGAGAAAATGGTCAAGATAACCAGTTATGTATGCAGTGACTACACAGGTTTTGAACTGTGGCTTTTGAAAAGACAATATTCTTCCACAGCCCTGTCTTGGTCACAGTTTCTAAACACACATCCTATTAAAAGCAAAGTGCAAATTCATTCATAAACAGCAACACAGGAGTGGCACTGAGTTCTGCACAAGTCTTTTGTACAGGACACTGCAATTGTAAATATAAATTTCCCTCCATCCATGAGAAATTCCAAAAAGACAATGCTCTTCCAATTTATTTAGGCCAAACCTACTGGGGCTTGAGTTTACTTAAGCCTCAGTCAAAATAGTTAAGATGAAAAACAACTTCAGTTGATTTAAACACACTTTCAGTCAGCTTCCTCAAACTGACATCTGTATCTTAAGTTTATAACTGAGGGCTATAACTGACTTTACTTTGAAAAATCAAGAAAGACTGGAGTGCTAGAAAAGCTGTGATCACACAGAAGGGAGAAAATAAGAGATCCTGGTTTATTCAGCTTCATGCAAGTCACATGATATAATTAATTCCAACTGGTTTTGGTCTCTGTACAGAAACTTCCAGCAAAATATTTTAATTATATAATAATTATCTTTTTCCTTTCATGATCCTTCTAACTATGCCTTAATATATGATGTTTTTAACTAGCATACATGTATCCTGAGGCTATAATGGATGCACATTTATTTAAGTCAAAAGATAAATCTTAATGAAAGGGTTTTTTAACACAATAATTAACACGTATTTTGATCATCATAACAGTAATTATTAGAGGCACAAAAACAGACTCAGATCTCAGAAGAAGCCATGAAGATCCTAAATAAGTTGGACTAGCAACACTGCCCTATTATTTTGCCAAGAAATGATACATCAAAGTGGCAGAAATGAATCATCATGCACCATCAGGAATTATACCCAGTGACACCCAGAGACAAAAATATGAGCTGCACTAACCTCCACCATAAACTGCAAATTACAATTACAGAGCAGATAGAATATGGAATGGAAGAATAATGGAATATGCCTTTTCTCTTAGTTATCAAGCTATCAGATAAAGAAAATAAGAGAAAAAGCACAAAAAAGGAGGAATTAATGCTTGATATGAAAGGTCCATTTATATTTAAGAAAATGTTTTTACTTTATGAAGTATTATAAGCTCTTAACATGTGTCAAATAACTCGATCAAGCAGCACTGATCTTTCAAAAACCTATTAGTTCCTAAAACAAGCAAAGAAAAAGAGCACACACTCTTACCTGCAGTTATCCTCCCCTTTGCAAAAATTACTGGTATTCTGAATTTTTTTCCATCTATTAAATCATACACATATGCAGCAGACTGTAACTTGCAGGCAGCCCTTTTTCAATGATAAACAGCAAAGTCAAACAAGGCTGACAACATTTTTTAAAAAAACATCCTATGCATTTTACCCCTGAGTCAGATTTATTTCAGGAATTTGGTTCACAGAATCACAGAACCATTTGGGTTAGAAGGGACATTAAAGAGCATCTAGTTCCAAACCTCCTGCCATGGGACACCTTCCACTGCACCAGCTTGCTCAGAGCTCCATCCAATCTGGCCTTGAACAATTCCAGGGAGGAGGCATCTACAACTGCTCTGGGCAGTTCCAGCACCCCAAATTTAAAAAAAAAAAAAAACAGTTTAGCAGTGCACAATGGGGCCTCATATAAAAGAAGATGACAGCAAAAAGAGAGGAGAAGTAGTTTCTTAAAAGAAAGGATAGAATGGTACCTTTTCCAGTCAAAGTTTCTTCTTTTATTTTCTTCACCGTTTCTTGGCCATCACTTTCACTGTTTCCAGCTGTTAAAGGACAGAAAATGAAAAATTAGCAATGCAATCAATTTAAGGAGGGCCCCTATGAAGTGCCAAGCTCAGTGTAAAACCAGTATGAAGTTTTAGGTGGAAAGGTGTGCTTCCTGTCAGGCAGCAGAGGTTTTCAGAGGGCTGCACAAATGCACTGCAATTCACACAGATTCTGCCAGTTTATCTCAATTATTCATGTAAAATAGGATTATCTACTGGACCAGCAGACTTGAGATTTGAGTCTGTGAGACAAGTGAATTGTATCACATTCAGATTCTGCAAAAACTTCACTACAGGTTAGATCAGACTCACCTTTGTTCTTATTCCAAAATTAAGACTTCCACAGATGGAGGAAAGTCCTGACTACCCTGACTCAAATGCTCATGAGAGGATTTATTAGCGCTAACATAAAATGTGATTGAGCATCACATAAATGTCTTTTGTGCCGTTCAGCTTAGGTGGGTGGTTACTAATTGCCTGACATTTGTTTGGCAATTTTTTATAACATGTCAAAGGAAAAACATTAGCACTAGAGATATAAGAATTGGTAATTCAAGTAATTTTTTAAAATTAACTTTCAATTTCTCTATCCACCATATATTTTCAACAACATGAAACATCAAAATACCTTTTGTTTGTTATCTAAATTGTATAAAAATAGTGGTATCCCTTATGAACTTAATGAAGTTTTTCTTTTTCCTCACTATATAAAATTCTGCCAAAGTTCTATACAGACTTTTTTCTTGTGCCAGCCTACAAGTATCCTGTCTCTCTCCTCCACAATCACCACAGAATAAGATGAAGTTGGAAGAGACCTCAGGGTATATCTGCTTCAGGGTCCCCTGTTCACATTAGCTGGTACATGCTTGTATTACTCTAAGATGCATTCTTTTGAGAAGGATTTTAGCTCCCTTCTGCAGTAAAAAAGGACTTGAAACTCATATTTGTTCTCCTAATATACAAAAAAACCCTCAATATTTACATAAATTTGCCAAAATTAATACATTTAGCATTCAGATACTGGATAGAAAGTAATTCTCACATAAAATCTGGAGTCATATAGTGGACAACTGTTGCCTACAAATTCCATTAACTAATGGAATTATATTGCTCAGACTGACAGAGAGTAGAGGAGGAGGAAGGAAGGAAGGAAGAGGAAGAGGAAGGAAGGATGAGGAAGGAAGGAAGGAAGGAAGGAAGGAAGGAAGGAAGGAAGGAAGTAAGGAAGGAAGGAAGGAAGGAAGAAGGAGGAAGGAAGGAAGGAAGGAAGGAAGGAAGGAGGAAGGAAGGAAGGAAGGAAGGAAGGAAGAAGGAAGGAAGGAAGGAAGGAAGGAAGGAAGGAAGGAGGAAGGAAGGAAGGAAGGAGGAAGGAAGGAAGGAAGGAAGGAAGGAAGGAAGGAGGAAGGAAGGAAGGAAGGAGGAAGGAAGGAAGGAAGGAAGGAAGGAAGGAAGGAAGGAAGGAAACGGAAGGAGGAAGGAGGAAGGAAGGAAGGAAGGAAGGAAAGAAGGAAGGAGGAAGGAAGGAAGGAAGGAAGGAAGGAAGGAAGGAAGGAAGGAAGGAAGGAAGGAAGGGAAGGAAGGAAGGAAGGAGGAAGGAAGGAAGGAAGGAAGGAAGAGAAGGAAGGAAGGAAGGAAGGAAGGAAGGAAGGAGGAAGGAAGGAAGGAGGAAGGAAGGAAGGAAGGAAGGAAGGAAGGAGAGGAGGAAGGAAGGAAGGAAGGAAGGAAGGAAGGAAGGAAGGAAGGAGGAAGGAAGGAAGGAAGAAGGAGGAAGGAAGGAAGGAAGGAAGGAAGGAAGGAAGGAAGAGGAAGGAGGAAGGAAGGAAGGAAGGAAGGAAGGAAGGAAGGAAGGAAGGAAGGAAGAAGGAAGGAAGGAAGGACGGAAGGAAGGAAGGAAGGAAGGAAGGAAGGAAGGAAGGAAGGAAGGAAGGAAGGAGGAAGGGAAGGAAGGAAGGAAGGAAGGAAGAAGGAAGGAAGGAGAAGGAAGGAAGGAAGGAGGAGGAAGGAAGGAAGGAAGGAAGGAGGAAGAAGGAAGGAAGGAAGAAGGAAGGAAGGAGGAAGGGAAGGAAGGAAGGAAGGAAGGAAGGAAGGAAGGAGGAAGGAAGAAGGAAGGAAGAGGAAGGAAGGAAGGAGAGGAAGGAAGGAAGGAAGGAAGGAAAAGGAAGGAAGAAGAAGGAGGAAGGAAGGAAGGAAGGAAGGAAGGAAGGAAGGAAGGAAGGGAAAAGGAAGGAAGGAAGGAAGGAAGGAAGGAAGGAAGGAAGGAAGGAAGGAGGAAAGGAAGGAAGGAAGGAAGGAAGGAAGGAAGGAAGGAAGGAAGGAAGGAAGGAAGGCACGGAAGGAAGGAAGGAAGGAAGGAAGGAAGGAAGGAAGGAAGGAAGGAAGGAAGGAATGGAAGGAAGGATAGGAAGGAAGGAGGAAGGAAGGAAGGAAGGAAGGGAAGGAAGGAAGGAAGGAAGGAAGGAAGGAAGGAAAGGAAGGAGGAAGGAAGGAAGGAAGGAAGGAACGTAAGGAAGGAAGGAAGGAAGGAACGAAGGAAGAAGGACGGAAGGAAGGAGGAAGGAAGGAAGGAAGGAAGGGAAAGGATAGGAAGGAAGACGGAAGGAAGGAAGAAGGAAGGAAGGAAGGAAGGAAGAAGGAAGGAAGGAAGGGAAAGGAAGGAATAGGAGGAAGGCAGGTAAGGAAGGAAGGAAGGAAGGAAGGAAGGAAGGAAGAGGAAGGAAGGAAGGAAGGAAGGAAGGAGGAAGGAAGGAAGGAAGGAAGGAAGGAAGGAAGGAAGGAAGGAAGGAAGGAAGGAAGGAAGGAAGGACACAAACAAACCCTCCAGTGAAAGTGCCATTTCTGGGGAAATTTGTGCTCAGGGTTTATGGGCAACAGATCAATTTCCCTCACTGTTTCACCTCAAGTAATGCACTAGAGTAGGATTTCAAACTCAGTGTGTTGTTATTAAGCTGGATTGGGTTATGCTAGAAATAAAATACTTTTTTTTTCCAATTCTGTGAAGATCTTATTTGATTTCTCTTTTATTCAGCACCTCTCATGCAGAGATCAGGCTTATTAAAGCCTCCAGTGTCTTGATTTAACTCTCAGTATGTTCATTTAATTTGTTCTTTTAAAAGAACTTGTGTTTAAAACTAATTTTAATTTGCTTTATTTTCCTGTTAAATAAATGGTTATTCATTAAAGCTCAGTGCCCTCCAAATGAGCTCACTTTATTCATATTTGCATATTTTCACTCTAGACCACTGGGGGAAAATTTTTTTTTTTTTTTTGCTAAACAGTCACTTCAGATGTCTGTTTCCAGCCTGATTCAACAGAGTTTGAAAATCAGATGCTGAAGGCTGGAGTATTGCAAAATTGAAATAGCCTCAGTGAAAAATGCCACAGTAATAGAGATTTTTTAAATCCCTCTTTCAACGAAAATCCCGTAAAAAAAGAATAAAGACACTGAAAAAAATAACAAAACCCTTACAAAAATTCAAAGACACAGATCAGAAGGATGCCATGAAACTGGGAGGCTGATCTAGGCTTCTGAGTTAGGTTAAGGAGATCAGCACCCCCTTGCCCAGGGCAAGGGGAGAGGAAAGGGACATGGCACTTTTGCACTGCTTCCCTCCTAGTACATCCTTCTGGGATCTTCTAATCAAAGTGAGTGGCAAGCATCAAAAAGATCAATCTCCTTTTAAGTGCTATATTAATTATTCAAAATTTAAGAAAAAAATTGCTTTTCAAGTCACCAAGCTAACATAGTCAGCTTTGGGTTGGGAAAAATCAAAATTAATCTGCATCTTCTTGATGAAGTTGGATCACTAAAGATCACAACCTTCAAGTGCAGTGAGCAGGTGCACAGCACCCTAAGCTCAAGAGGAGGATGGTTTACTAGATGAGGGTCAAATTCTTACCACTGTCAGCTTGTTTAAATCCTCAGCAACATATTTGGCATGATTCTTTAAAAGTTTTTTGCTACACAAAATAATCTTCTGGCTAGACATTTTTTCAATGATTCACCATAATTTCCATGTGTTCCCTACACCAGAATTTATCCATTTTAAGTGTTGTAGCATCTGTAGCATAAGATCTGCTCACTTTGAATTCAAGTGGTTTGAGGGGAAGGGTTAGAAAGTGAAGAGAGATCATGTATTTCATGCAGTGAGGGAATCTTAAAAAAAGCTTTGAGAAAGAGGGATTCATTGTCTTGGGAGCTTAGATCATCAAAGTACCCAAAACCATAATAATCTTGCTTTTCATGCTAATTTAAAGTGTCTAATGGGAACTCAAAATAGACATAGTTGTCTCTAGAACTGTTTATCCAAGCAGTTCAGTGCCCTACCTGATGGGTTTTTTCCACTTAGTCCACACAGATTAGTGAAAAATTTGGGTGAGACTTATTCAATAAAATGCTAACAAAAATCAATTCAGAAAAAATTCTAATAATTTAAAAATAAATTCATTCTAAACAAATGCACCCATTTAAAATCAGATATCATTTCAATAGCATAAAAAATATAATTCTTAATAAAATACTAAAAAAAGGAAAACATATTTAAATACAATTTGTATTTAAAAATATGGGTTTTTAATTCTTTTAGTGAAAGAAATTTACTCACCTCCTCCACTTCACTTACACAAACATCACAAGTCAAAGCAAGTTGATATAAAACCACCAGAGAAGTACATATTAAAATTCTTATCAGCACCAATAGGCTTTGGATCTTATCCTAAATGTCAGGCTCTGTCATCTTAGTCACTTAAGTAGATCCTAATTCTGAAAGTAATTTCAGGGATTTCAACAGAATTATGACAGATACTGCTCAGTCTGAACAAGGCTGAAAAAATCATGGCCCATAGAAACCCAGCATGGGCTAAAAAAAAATTGCTAATTAAGGGGTTCTGATACATCTCTATGTATTTTTATATAATATTTTTAATTTCTTTGAATATGACTATCTCTTCAAAAGAGTAATTGCCACTCATAAGCTGAAATTTATGTACAAGACTGATCCTTATAAAGAAAGAAAGAGTTGTTCCAAATGTGTTTTGCAAAACTAAGAATTTGCAATCTTGATATTTCAAGGAAATGTACTTCAGTGCATTAGGAAGAAATTTAAAATAGTCTGTGATCAACAATAGAGCCTGCAAAGATTAAGGCTGCCTGGAGAGAATAAGCCCACAAATCCAAAAAGCCCTTGCTTACCTAAGTTTGTCAAGGGAAAAATTCCCTCATTTTCAGTAAGACAGCACAAAATGAAGGCAAATAAAACCTTTTGGAGATGAACACCAAGAAGATTCACAACAACCAGCATGTGTTGTCCAGAGGAAGATCTGACCTGTCCAGCTTGGAGCCTGAGAGCATGTACAACAAATAGAATATGCTTAAAAGAGAGGAATGACTGCCCCCAAAATCTACAAGGATGAGAAATTTGAACTCAATACGAGCAGGTTTTTAAGGAATTTATAGGTTTCTTTTAAAGGAATTTATAAAAGCTTCAATAAGAAGGAATACAGATCTTGATCTAACCCATAAAACATTTAAGATATGGATTTCAGTAAAGCTAGGTAAAAGGATGCGACCAGCTATAAATCTAAATTGTGAACATGATACAAACTTTGTTTTGTCTAGAGAGACCACACATCCTTTGTCATTGAGTTCACCACACAGAAGTCACAATTAAATACATGACTTTTTTACATGAAAGGTGAAAATATAGTTGTAAGTGCTCCTTTGAGAAAAGAAGCAAAAAATGAGCAAGGGAGAGAATGCTGATTTGCAAAGAGAAAAGAAATCATCATTATTGCCTAAGGTTTCAGATACCCATCTGTTCCAACACGAGGTTAAAAACAACCCTGTTTATCAAACCCAAGACACATCCAGACAAGTGCCCTCTTTCCAACAATAACCTGTAGCAGATGCTCAAGGAAAAGCTATGGCAGCAATAGGTCTAGGAGTGATTTTTTCCAATACATCCTCCCAGAAGCAAGAAGTTTCAGTTATTTCCTGAATCAAAGCTCACACATGAATGTGGCCAGCACTTCTTCACCTGATTGCACTTTCAGTTCATTCAAGAGCTTGACCACCAAAGAGTTCTGGGACAGCATGCTCTGTGATTTAATGACACACTTAATTGCATGCAAAAGGTTGTACTTCAGTAGTTTGTTTATTGTGTTTTTTTTAATTTATTTTGTTGGATGCTCTCTACTTTGTGTACAATAAGACAGGGAATGACCACTTCTCGTTCACTTTCATAACTGTATGATATCACACCTCAGTCATCTGTTGGGAGGCAGCAGGGCCTTTATTCTGTGCCCCAGCTTGTACAAAGCCATCCTGTACTCCTAACCATCACTCTTTAGCTTTTTCCTGTTCAACCAGACTCCTTTTGAGTATGCACAACAGGATGAGCCAATGGTTTCTATAAAGGAAGAGGGACGCTCTCTGTCCTGTTTTCATGTTCTGTCCTGCTAAGTAATACAATTTTATTTGCCTTTATGACTGGCACGAAATATCGATGATGCTGTACCTGGAGCTTTCAACAGTAAATCACAATATTTATTTAACTCTTTGAGTAGCTGTTAATTTAGGTCCTATTCTTGTAAATATATAGGTGTGGCTGTTTTTTTCTCATATTCTGTATTTGTATTTACTAACACTCTGTATTTATCCATCCCTTCATAACATAGTCATTCACTATTGGGAGATTATTTCCTATTCTTCATAGTAGTTAAGTTTCACAAGGCATCTGGATGCTATCCAGTCCCACCCTCTGCTACAACTGGTAGCCCAGGACCATGTCCATGATGTTAAATAAAAAAAAATAAAAAAAAAAAAAAAAAAAAAAAAAAAAAAAGAAAAGAAAAGAAAAGAAAAGAAAAGAAAAGAAAAGAAAGAAAAGAAAAGAAAAGAAAAGAAAAGAAAAGAAAGAAAAGAAAAGAAAAAGAAAAGAAAAGAAAAAAAAAAGAAAAGAAAAGAAAAGAAAAGAAAAGAAGAGAAAAGAAAAGAAAAGAAAAGAAAAGAAAAGAAAAGAAAAGAAAAGGGGCTTTATCCCATTAGGTACTTATACTCTGGAAAAGATCCCCCTAACCCCTCTCTCCACCTCAGGCTGAACACAGCTCTCTCAGCCTCAGAAACCCATATCCTTTAATTATCAATAGTCAAACAATTTTGAATATCTTAAAAGCATTTAAACAAAATGCATCATCTCACTCTTCACACTGTATTTTGTATCTATCTTTTATAAATGTACTCAATATCTGTCTATGGGACCACTAGTATCTTTGCTCCAGCTAAAAGCTGATAAATTATTTCTCAACATTGTTTTCTGCCTCCTAATCTATTACTAAGCTACAAGAGACCTTTCTCTTATCTCAAGACAAAGCAGCCACTTTAAATCTTTTGGCATGAATCTTAACAAAAGCTTTTGAAAACCAGGATTAAATTAATTAATACAGTTGTTGAATATTTCAAAGCATTAAGCATAAATTCTTAATGAATAAGTTAAACAAACGCCCAGGAAAATGCACTAACTCTTCCAAAATTCACTAACATATTTTTAACTCTACATTTTTTAAAATGCCTGACTTATTTTTCAATATAAAAAACACACTTATTGGCTTATGGACAATGTTCTTCCCAAAACTGCCCAGCACCTGTATTTGTCCACCTTATACTTCTCCTCTACCAAGGGTGATTCAAGGTTCTATGAAGCATATTTTAGTCCAAAAATACTTTTACATTTATTATGGATTTTGGTTTTAATCACAGTGCCCTGTTTTAGACTGCTTTAATTTCTTTTTGATGCACAGTACTGTATTTATATTGAGTTTGTAACAAACTCCACACTATTTTAAGCTCTGCATCTTTTTAGCTGCTCATTTTGTGCACTTCAGAGACAGTGAACAGATTGAAGACTCCAAGCCCATTTGATTGGAGCTCATAAGGATGCCTTTTCTTCCCTCTGATAAAATTTTTCTTCTAAACCTTTCAAAACCATTTTGAAATAGGCAGACAAAAACACAACATGGTATTGAAGGTTCTGGCCCACAAAGAATTCACGCAGGTGAATCAACTCATATTGTTTGTTTAGCTTGCTCATTTTCTGACAATTTCTAATATTTGTTTTGATTTTTGCACCCTGTCGAGCACCACTGAGTTTCATAGAATGATTTATTTTGACCCTGAGATCTATTTCCAAAGTGATGCTGGTCAACACAAAATCCATCATGTCTGAATAGTTTGATAAAATTCCAAGGACTTGTCACTTCATTCTGAGCTCCTCCTATAAAATAACTTGTTGAAAGCACCATATGTTAAAGCAAGCACAGAAGTAAGAGTCTTCCAACAGAAATTAGGGGCTAATTCATAAACAAAGTGTTTGACAGAATTTGTGCATATTTGGAAGACTGTGTGTGGCTGTGTACACACGTATGGTGCATAAGTAACAGTACTGTAAACAGAGTTTTTCATAACCCTGATTACAGTGCACTGATATGACAGAACCTGAACTGAATTACAATTATAATGCAATCTGCATGCATTTCCTTCATGCTCATACAGAAAAAAGAAATCATCACCCACTTTTCATAGGCTGGTAAAATTTTGACACCGCCTGACTAACTCTGAAACACATTCAGGCCTAACAAAACAGGCTGAAATTAGGAAGAAAATACTTTTCAAGAAAAAAAAATAATCCAGGCATCTCATAGATCTATGTATATTAAAAAAAAGACTATTAAAGTAACCCATAGAAATTTTCACTAGTTGAAATTAAATCAAACTGTCTTTGAAAATGAACAATTGCACCATTTTGATAGTATTTAATTATCCTTCTAAGGTCATTTTGTAGTATTATACAATATAACAACTGTCTGATTCATGGTGCAGAGAACCCAGCTTGAAAATTGGAAACTAATGGGAATGAAAGAAGTGCCAGAAATATCTCTTGCTTGGTCTCCTGCAGGGCTTACTGAGGTCACACAAGTGCTGAATCTGGTGATGGAGGTACATTTTTTTATGCCAAAATTGCAAGGCTCAAGCCAAAATTGCAGGGCTCAAATAAGTCACCTGAATATATATACATATATAAATATAATGAGATTGCTTCCTTCAAAGTGTGAGCCTGTCTTAGAAACCTGACACTGATATACTGAGACACTAAAGATTGATTACATTGTCCTGAACCTGCTGTTTTATACCAAGCAGCATATGTGTAACATTGTAAAGGTGTAAATCTTTTGATTTTTGTTCACTATTTTGAGATAGAATTATTAAAACTCCTAATTTAGGTATTATCACACATTATCTCGGTCTTCTGCTATTAATGTATTGAGGGGGAAAAAATCAAATTGAGGCACTTCTTTTTTGAGTCAACAATTTTAACATGCACACACAGAATCCTCATAAAAGTAAACAGCTGTGAACAAGGATGGAAGGAATACAAATAGTTAATGCTTTTTTATCAGTCTAAATTGAGACTCAATAAACTCTGGCAAACACCTTGAACCAGAGCTGAACCTACTGGGTGTTATGCCCCAGGCTGGGGGAGGTCATAGAAATGTTCAGGATAGCATGATTTCCAACACCCTCATTGGGAAGGGCATATTTATTTATAAGTGCACACAAAACACTACCTCAAATATCAGTCACTGCTGAATAGAGTGTGTCATCTACCTTCTCTCTGAAAACGAAATTGCAAGTTTATTTATCAATAGTAAATCACATGGGAGGGAGCAGGAGCTCCCTGTGTGGCTTGATTCTGATATTTTTGTCACAACCATCAGTTTTCCCTACCAGGAGTTTGCTGTTTGCCATGAGATTTTCCTGAAGTAAAAGCCCTGCTGACTGGCAGAAAGCCTCAATGAAATCTATCAAACAAACAAACAGAAAATTACTTTCATTTCAGCATTCGTCAAAACCTCTTTCCCAGGGAGAGGCTGAGGGCAGGGTGAGCAGCACCTGCAGAGGCAAACCATCAGTGGGGGAATTGAGTCTTGTGCATCAGTGCTGGGACTGGAAAGCAAGAAGGTTTAAAAAAAAGATCTATGAAACCACTTGCTGTAAAGGCTCTGAGTGAATATACTTTTCATACAGTGCCTACTCACGTTAAACAAGGTAACGTTTCTACTTATTTGCTTTCCTCATTCCATTGGTGGATTGGATTTAAAAGTAGGTTGCTTCAAATATTTACTCCTCTGAAATGTCAAACTGAATCAAAATCACATCCATCACAAATGGTGAATCATTTTTCACATCAGACATTCAGGCTTGACTCATTTGCCTGCTGCAGGGATATCATCCTTTATTGCTACAGTGCCTATAATGGGAAACAAGCATTCCGTGATTGAGCATGATTGACTCCAAGCTACATGTGAGTCTCTCTTGCAAGCCCAAATTCACTTGACATCCACACCTTTTTCACAGAAGTTCATGTCTGTATACAAGCATAGGGTGAAAACATTTCTAGAGGAGAAAGCTTGAGCACACTTGCTGCCTTATTTGAGCCTTGTGTGGCCTGAAGCAGAATGTGCTAATGCATGCTAATGTGCCAGCAGATATTTCAGACATACTCTGGACACTTGGGCCCAGCAGTTGTGAGCAAGGATGGAAGGTCACTGCATTGAATGTTGTTTTGAGAACTGTTATGATCTTGCAGCTGGAAAAGCGCCTGGGACTATCCATTCTACTGACAGGGCTGCTCTGGTCTGAAGAATTTCACAGGCAAAGAAGACAGTTGTGACTCACAGGCTCAGTGTTTAGGTCAGAGTTTGCTCAGAAGAAATGAATCAGCTGGAAGACTTACTCATCAAATGCTTCCTATAATTAATTTCATTAATTTACAATTGTAAGGATTCATAATGCAATAGTAAGATTGATACAATTGTAGAGTGAATGAAAGTGTGTGTGTTTGTAAGCATCAAAACAAAGAGCAAAGTGTTAAAAGAATGGCCTTTTTTGACAAATAAAAGGTATGTTTAGAGGACACTTTAGATGTTCCTGTGCTGTGCATGTCAAGGCCACAGACTGGCAGGAGATGACCATGCAATCTGCCATCAGGAGGATGGATCAGGACCCATACCATTACTTTCCTTTTAGCCCAAATAGGCTATAAACAGAGCCTATATATTGCAGACAAGGAAAAATGCACTGAGAGCTGCTGAGCAATATAAAAGATCACAGAATGGTTGTGGTTGGAAGGAGCTCTGTCCAATCCCCCTGCTAACACAGTTTCACCTAGAACAAGTAACACAGATTGCAGTCAGATGAATTGTTAGTATGCCCAGACAAAGAGACTGCACAACCTCTGTGGCAGATCTGACCATAAATTAGCCTGTCATTTCTGATCAAGAAGAACCACAGAGAAAGGATAAGGACTCAGTAGCTGGCATGACCTTTTCCAGTACTCAGGTGATGCTCACAAGATCACTTGAGCTCTCACATCTTGGTTCTTGTGAGAATGTGAGTGAATGAGTTTTATGAGGAAGTGACTGTGATTTGCAAAAATTCAGCTTGTTTAGAGATTCTGCACCTAAACCTCACCTTCCCATTTCCAAAACTCTCGCACTGAATTTTGTTACATGGAGTACCCTAAACTTTAAGTGATACAAAATAAATCTTAAAAAAAAATGTTCTATGCTTCCATGACCCTATGCAAAGAGAAGAAAATTACCCTTTTTGTTTTCCCACTGACAACATTTTCGCAGTCCACCTTAAAGATGAAAAGCAATTTTAGCTACATCTAGTTCCATTAGCAACATCTAACATTTAGCCACATAAAGCAGCATCCACCTGCATTTTGAAGACACTTGGGTTGGACACATCTATTAAAATATGTATGAGTAAGTGATGTTCCACATTACACCTGTATGATTCCAGGACAACTCCATTAATGTAACTGACTGCACTACACTAAAAGTACATAGTTACCATGCCCTATCCATTGTTTGGAGTGAGTTTGAAATGTGTGCAAAATCTTTAAGAGAGCAAATTCTGTATAAAACTTGAACAAAATGGCATCACCAGCTTGATAGTGTCCAATGAAACAGCAATCTTCGATGACTCTATGGAATAAAAGTTACAGTGGTTTTGGTAAAAATCTAGCTAAGGAAAGATAAAGTGAAAAAATGTAGCATTTTAAACATGTAAGTATTCGTTATGCTACATTCTGAACTAGTAGAAATATTAGTGCATAAATAGTAGAGATAGCTTTAAAAGATAGGATGTCTCCTAAATAGTATCTGCAGTAGAAAGAAGAAATGGTGCACATGGGACCATTTTTGATTTCGTAGAGAAATTCACCTAGCTTCAAATGTCTCATTCTAACACATCCTCCTTATTACCTCTTTATTATCAATGGAGAGAAACAGGAACCTCCAAAAGGTGAATTTCCCAGTCCATCTCAGACTGACATGACTGAATCTCTAGGTATTTATTTCCTTGTCTTCCCTACAAAGGCCTCTTACAGTGACAAAGAGAAGAAAATGTGGAATTTTTACATGGATGAAGTCAAAGGGCTCCCTCTGCCCTATAACACAGATCAACCTGTAAAGACTGTAATATTCCTCCAAGTCTTGAATTTGTTTTCCTCTTAATGAACATGTACACCCTAACACTGATGCATAATCCTTCAAAGAACTAAAGTAACAAAGAACTAAATATTTTTGTAATACTCATATTTTAAGGTATTTTATTGTTTATTTCTTATCTAAGGTAGTAAAACTCTTCCAAATTCTACAGAAAAAAAAACCCTATCCACTATTTTTTTAAGATCTTACAAAACAAAACATAAATTAATCTTTATTTGGCTAAATGCTAGCAAAACATTCTCCTACATTCCCCTGACAAATCCTTACTTATGCTGGAAAGAAAAGACACCTTAAAAGAAAAAAAACAAAAAAAAAAGAAGACTTTATGAACAAAAAGCATATTGAGAAAGTAATGACTTTACCTATTATCACATGCATGCCAAGTCTTGCCAAATGCTTCACAGTTTGGTAACCAATTCCTTTAGTGCCTCCAGTCACTATAGCAACCTTTCCATTTTGTGTAGGGAAAACTATATGAGAAAGCAGAAACAACACAAGGTTAGTTCGCAATAGTAACACAGTTAAGAAGTTAAGATGCATTTTAAAGTGTACACTTAACAGACCACTCAAGCCAGGCCATTAATCAATCTCAGGAGCAAACTGTAAGGAAATAAAAACTAAGGAACATTGACCATTATTTACTGCACTATAATTTTCCAGTATTAACAGCTCACGAAAGACTGAGGTTGACGACACGAAAGGCAAACACCCACTTCAGAAATTTTCTCATTTCTATTTGCAAGCATTTCATCATCCTGCAGTCATCTGACCTTTAAAATTTCCACCACAACTTTGTTAGTGAGCAAGGTGGCAGCAGTTGCATCAGCTCAGGGATGGCTTGGTCTACGTGTACAAGGAAAAAAATTCAATTGGCAGCATGACAACCCTGAACCTTTCTTGAATGACAGAAGAGCAGCCTCAGCCAGTAACATGGAGGAAAGATCTCAGCCATACGTGAGCCATCAAAAGTACACCAGCTGACATAATTTCCTTGCATAACTGAGCACTGCCCCTTCTGAAAATCACAAGGCCCTGAGCCCCAAAGGAAGGAGGAAGCAATTTTCTTGCACAAAAGCCCCCTCCTGCTTTTCCCACCTGCACAGCATCCCCAATTCCCACTGTCAGCCTCACTCTGCCTCCACTCCAAGTGCTCCTTGACCCACACACAGCCTGGCAGGGATGCTCCCAAACTCCCCCTGCTAGAGGGGTGGCTTAGACACAGCCTGAGTCTCCTGCATCCCAGGGTGTGAGCCAAGAAGCACCTGGGATGGCCCTGGCAGAGCAGCTGCCATTCCAGCTACACTGGGTGCAGGCTGCACAGCACATCCCCCACCATGGAAGGGGTTCTGCAGCCAAAGCAGAGCAAAGGCATTATAATTTAATTGCTTGGGAAAGGTGTGAACTCGGTCCAATATCGACTACAACTTTTTGGGGTGGAGAATATTTCATGTGAAGCACCATGTAGTCCTTAGGTGACCAAGGGGAATTTTTAATTTGCTTTGGAGTAGAAGCTGTGAGGTATTTGCACAGGAAAAATGGTACTGAATACTTTTTGCTGTGGTGCAGTGTCTGTAGGCAATGCTACAGACAACAAATGTTAAAAAGATGCCGACTTTCATCTATCAAAGGACTTTCTATTTTGATTTCTAGGTTTTCAGGGGATTGCTTTGTTGTACAATACTAACTCATATTTTACATAGTTATGAAACACAGGATTAGCACTGATACAAGCTTATTTCTTCACAGCAACTTCAAAAAGGATCCACATTTCACCTTTTCTGAAGCACACAGTTCTTTCCATCATGATTCAACACGAATTTCTGTTCTCATCAGGTAACAACTTGGTTTTTCCCATCCATGAAGAAAAGGAATTGTTTGCAGTTCTTTGAAGGTTAACTCGAATTACAGTGATAAGCATGCACATAGGTGTCCTGACATATATAATTCAAGCTAAATAAAAATTTCCCAGGAGCTTTCTTAAGGGGCTTCAATTTAGTTATAAGCAGCCCTGCGATTTCCACCAAAAATAATTCTAATCACAAACTCTAAACAAAATGCCCACAGGTCCAAATCTCATCAAAAGAAAATGCATCCTTTTGGGCCTGAATACCTTCTCTTCCCCTTCTGCCTCCCCATGCCTCCCTTGCTTCCTGGCCTCTCACCTGACATTTGGATTAAACATCCAAATGTGCTGTCACTCATTTCCATTACTGCACCACTATAACTACCTATTGAATAATGAAGTGACATTTTAATGCAAAATTCACTTAGAAGAAAATTAATGAAAGAAAAGGAGAAAATGAAGTCAGGACTGGGGAAGGGGCAATGACATTAAATGAAAATGGAAAATCAGAAGAGCAAAATGATAACAGGTATCACTGTCATGAAGTGGTTTTTAGCAGAGGACAGGATTTAGCAGATGAAAGAAGATGCCCAGTCCTACCCTGTCCATGGTGACTGCAAAGAAATATTTTGGTCGTAATGGCCACTTAAAGACTCCACTGTAAAATTGCATTTTGTGAGAAGCTATATTACAGACAGTTTTAAAAGAGGCCTGCTTGTAGCAACTAGCTCCAAGGACCTAAGAAAGCAGACAGAGAGGAAGAAATGAGGGCTGCAGACACACAGATAAGTGGTCATTATCTGTTTTATTTCCAAGAGTTGCAGTACACAACTTTCCCATAGCATGGTTTTGAATAGACACAGGACTTCATAGCACAACTCAGTCAATCCACTCACTTCAAATGGGTGGATAGACTGAGTCAAAATGGGAAATGCAAAGAGAAAAACTGAAATACAGGGAAGGAGGGACAGGAAGAAAAACCCTCCTCAATTCAATTAATTCTTAACTGCTACTAATTTTTAAAATATGTCAAGATATCAAATCAGATATCTTAATGTAAAATGAATCTCCATTTAAATGAGACACAGCTGCTATTTAAGTCAGGAGAAATGGTCAAAATCAAATACAGGCTGTGTGTGAGCCAGGGGTAACTCCAGTGAAAGGCAGTTTATTAGTGCCCTGTTTGCCCTAGAACTCCCATCTCATTTGGAGTTTGCAGCACACCCAACTTCCAGTGTTAAAACACCACTTCCATGATGAAACTCTCCATGCAATTTTCAAAGCAGACCTGGTCTCAGCCTGGTTTTCAGCAGACACTGGTTTATTTTGAGTGAGTGTTGAGCTGAGTGCAGCTGGCCCCCAGGCAGGAGGCAGGGGAGACCCAGCAGCTCTGCAGTGCCCAGAGAGGTTCCTCTGGCATGTCTTGCACCCATTTAAACCACCCCAGCTCTCTCTCTCCCTGCTCCTGGAAAGGAGGTAGATACTGATCTCAAGTTCAGAGGCACAATGCCAGTGATATCTCCATGGGACATGAGAAAGGTACAGCCCTGTGCTAATGAAATCCCCTGACCAAGCACTAGCTGCTCACTTCCCACTGTGTTCAAAGAAACCAGCCTGCAGTCCTTATGTGCTCCTTTAGCACACCAGTGTCTGAGAAAAGCTTCTCTCAAACTGCAGGTTCTGCCTGCATTCCAATGTATTTGGTCAACAAAAGCCAGTTTATTTTGCAAGTGGATCACCCTAAAACAGAAAAATAAGGCAGAATAATTATGTCCCTATATGAGGCTATTTAAAAATAATTATTTTCCTTTGAAATATACTTCTCCTTAATAAGAAATATATTCCATGCACAGAATCCTCACACAAATTCAATTACCTTACAAAGAATGTAAGGTAATTCTGTAATTAAAAAAAAAAAAAACAACTAATTTTTAAGGGACTCTAATACAGGGCTGTCAGGATGCCCCTGCAACCCCAAGACCACAGGGAAATATAACAGTCTGCAGACCCATATCAATGGCCAATTCCATATCAATGATCAGTTCCTGCCAGGAAAATCTCAGCTCTGGGGCAGGGATGAGGATCGTTGAAGTAGCCAAATCACAATAAAAGCAATAACTTCATCTTTTTTTTGCAGAAATACACCATGTGAACACAGACAATGCAAACTTCAAAAGAGCTTCCCTTGAGAGTAGCTTGCTTTGGTATTCTGAAACCTTTACAGCACATTGTGCTTGAGGCCAGGGGAAAAAAGTAGAAAAAAGTATTAGAAGTTTATTTAAAGAAAATTGCATCAAATTTTTACAAAGTTCCATCTCCTACCCTACTACATCTGCATTGTGGCACATTATGGGTCATGTGGGCATTAAAATATAATTTCTTTATATTAATTTCCTCCTTAACCTTCTTTTTAAGACACTGAAGGCCAAGGGTAGAATTTAGATTGTCTGAATCAGTCACCAGTACTTATCAGGTAAGACTTGAGCACAGCTGAAGGCATACAAAGAGTCCACCTGTGAGGTGCCATGCTGGGACTCTCCTGAACTGGCCACATAATGCAGGAGCTTTGGTGGTATTTGTGCTGGAGAGATCCTTACAGACAAATCCCAACAGTTTTTTGGGGTTTTTTTCATTCCTCCTATAACTGAATAATTTACATGTAAATATTAGGCCTGGAGGTAACTGGCAGAAGCACAGATGGAAAAAAATAATAAAAAAAGAAGCAACAATGAATATTTAGTTTCATGACTGAATAACAAGATCCAAGTTTGGAGCCATTACAGTATGGCGATACTGAGTGAGAAAAATAGGGCAAACTGTAACTTCCAGTCCTTGTCTAACACCATAGGACAAGTCACAATTGAATTCTTCTAGATGAATTAAAGAAACCATATAGCTCAGTGTACCACAGAATTATTGACTAGTTTTTCCTATTGCAAAATATTCCGACTCTTTTTCCCTGATTTATGCTGTGGTGATGTTGAGATTATTGCCATTAAGCAGATGTAGAAAAATAATTCATTTTCCACTCTGAGAGGCAATCAGTAAGCTGCTGGGGAACCCATGCAGCTTTTAGCAATAGCCTGTTTTGTGTGCCTTACAGAAACATCTCCGTAAATTCTGGTTTGGCAGAAACCAGGATAACAAGAGTCTGGATTCAAATGTTATTCCAGGACTATCCTAACAGAAGACAATTTAAGTACTTAAATCCTGACAGATAAGCCAAACTGTGTGTGCCTCAAGCGTGTCCTGAGCTTGTGCAGGTAATTTCTTCAAATGTAAATTGTCTTCCCAAATTTGCACACCAAAATCTTTTCTGCCGTTGCTGCTTCCAATCACTTTCCTAATGAACATCAACATGCAATCAAGATTGAAGGCCTTTAAGGCTGGAAACCAGGTAGGTGGCAACCAGCCTGACTAGTCCTTCTGTGCAAGGGTGTCCTGCTGGTTTCAGCAGCTGAGGCCACTGAGCCTTCTGCTGATGAACGAGTGCCATGCACACACAAGGATCCCCAGACACACAGGTCCAACATGCCTCAAATGGCTGGTGCTTTGTGTAAGGGAGGCTTGTCCATCCAGGGACAGCATCTGTTTCCAAACACAACTGGAGTCTGGCAGCAGACAGGTGACAAGCCTCCCAGCTTTTGTTGGGAATCATGAGGAAATGGAGGTATCGGAGAGAGGCTGGCCCTGGAGCTGCTCATGGGAAGAGAAAGGTATTGAAGAACCAGAAGAGCAGGAGAAACCAAACCATGGAAATGTGTCCCTTGCCCTACAAACTCACAGGTATCTCAAGGTGCTATTAATGCAACAGCAGCAGTCAGAGGGCTGTAAGAATTTCAGCAGGGGGGAAGACCTAATTTAACAAGGCTCCCACGCAGCCACTGACAGGGAATACTGGTAACAGCAGCTCACAAAACCACAGCAAAACCCCTGGCACACATCAGAATAAGTTTCTTGTTTAACCAATGCACAAGATACACACAGAGCCTGAAATGCTTCATGCCAAAGAAACAACAAACAACAGCTCACACTCACCATCTCTGGAAACTCACAGAAGTTCCATCCCTGTATTTCAGGGGAATGCACACACAGCCTGTACCCCATGCAGTGGACATTTCCACAGCACAGCAGAGCTCCCACACAGCAGCAGCAATTTGTCTGGGCTGCCTGAACACCTGGGAACCCAACCAGGGCTGTAACTCCAGCCAAGGCACCAGCATCCAGAAAGGCTGGACAAGTGGCCAAAGTGCAGCAAGGCAGCAAATGGCACAAAAGCAGAGGAGCTGGCAGATGCACCAACTAGAGAAGCAGAGTGCTCAGCCAGCTAAGGAGATAATATGTTTACTCATCCTTTCCTGACACTGTCAACACAGGAACAAGTGACATTTCTTCAGAGTTAGCAGCAAACATCTGCTGAGCCAGACTAATGATTTTTTTTTTAATTGCCAATGAAAACAACTTAAAAAAAAAAACCAACCAAACTTAAGGCTGCTTTAAATTTGTAACATTTGTTTAGTTTTTTGATAAGTATGTCAGCTTTCTTATAGGGATGAAGTGATAACATTTGCAGGCAAGATGACAAGCCCTTCACAGAAGGCTGAGATACAAGCTCCCAAAATCCATTACAGGACTTGTTCCTAGATATCTCATTTAACATATGTGAAAGTCATACTAAAAATGAGCAGAATGGCTCATTTTCCTCATGTTTTTTCAACTCATGAACCCACTGTGGAGCCTTGAGGGGTATTAGAGAGCAACAGGTATTATTAGAGTCCAATATCTCAAGTTTGGAGCATGAGTACCAACAGCAAGACCTAACTAGTAAAAAAGCCCCTGCATATAAGAAAAAATGTCAGATAAACTGGTGCAAAATGAAAGTTATGATACCAGCATTACAATCCTGAAAGAAATATTTTTTACTAAAGAAAAATAACAATACCCTAAATAAGGCAGCTGTTCAGAGCAATAGTTTTTGTCACTCAAAAATACAACACCTGTGGAAAGAGATCTCTCTAACAACAGTGGGAAGGGGAGTGGAAAGATACACAAAAAATTTAATTTGCATGACACACCTATCTGCATTTCTTCTAGTGATTCTTGGAAAGACAGCATAAATGCAGATAAAGAGAGAAGAGTGTGTGGAAAGCAGGGTGTGGAAGGGGAAGCAGAAGGAAGCACTAGACTTCCAAATCAGACACAAGAAAAAGGTTTTTTGGACAAGATGAGGTAATTTTTAAGTGTTTCATTCCCCTTTCCCTTCTCTTCACCTTCCCCCCACCTCCAGGTATTTAGGTGAAAGAGATACAGCTCAAAGCAGTTTCATATACCTGAATCATAAATTTCTGCAGGGTGATATCATCCTCAAGGCCAAAAAAAGGACCCCAGGGAGGACACAGGCACTGCTACTTACAGATGCAAATCATCTGTGGTTTAGTGGGGTAAATCAAGGCACTGATACACAGACTGCTAGAAAAGTAAATTACAGCTATTGCCAGAGTAATCAAAAAATATCTCCTGTCCACTTTTACCTTTATTTTCAGCACCCTGTTTTTCAGAGCATATGACTGGTGTGTTTGCAAGTGAAGAAGCCCTGCCTGGTTACAAGAGCCAAGGGAAGGTGCATTTTCACACATCTTTTGACTGGAGCCTGAGTGCTTTTGCTTTATTTGTTAAATAGGATGCTCAGTAATGTTAGTCTTGGAGTCTGTGATGCTGCTAGACTTGGCAGAAGGGCTGCATGGAGAAAAAAATAGTTGGAGTTTTCAAAAATTATATAGACAGTAATTTTCCAAACTGATTTATGCTGTCTTCACTCTGCCTGTGAAGAACCACTTCCTCCAGTAAACCCTATGCACACCTTCTGCATCAGGATCATGGATCATACACAGAAAATAAGCTGGATGTTGCCACCTCTTCCCCGAGAAAGAGGAGGATGAGAATGGAGAAAACTTTTCATTTGGGAATTTTTCTTGGCACTTCTGAATTGCATTCCTCTCAGACAATGGGAAATAAGGCTGCATTGAAAAATGGTTTGATGAAGCATATATCTGAGCATTTTACAATACAAGTTCAGGCTGATTTTAACAGAGATATTAGGAAATTTGATCCCAACAAATACAGAGCTGCCCTAAGGTAAAAGAAAGCAAAAGTAGATGAGAGGGTACAGTACTCGAGTCCTGAATCTCACTTCTGGCCATGTTTGCCATTCCTCAGCACTTTGTTCCTTTAGCCAAAATTCAACTGAAGATAAGATATTTTAATTTTTTTTATGAGTGCCAAATAGATAGATGGAACACACCATTATACAAATCAGTCAGATGGAAAACACCACAGTGTAGCATTAAAATCTGATATAAAATTAATCAGGAATCCAAGTTTGCCCACAATCTGCTCTTGGGAGTAAAGTTCCAAACAAAACGTGTAGGAAAAGAAGAGCACTTGATCCCTAGGAGAGGCATGGGGTGATAGAGAAGGAATCAAAAGCTGGAAAAGCTGCCTTACATCTACAAGTAAAAATTATATCAGTGAAATTATGGCTCTGCAAGTTCCCAACAAACATCAAGCAACTTCTGCCATCACACACTAGTCCTTGTCTTCTATATTCTTGCTATTCCTGGCTTAAGCCAGTCATTGCTTGTTTCTTTGTTTATTTGTTGTTCTGGAGAAACACTAGCTTAAGGATTATTTCAGATAAAGGCTGAAAGCCCATTTGACAAACTTGTGCAAAAATATCTGGCACCTGACTCCCCACTGGCATTACCACACATGGCATGTTTTGCTCCACTGTGCAATCATTTTGTGTTGGGACAGATGCCAGCTGGGGACTTGGATGAAGCCATGACACACTGCCTTTGCTGGGAAGGGAGGGCTCTGCTGGGCCAGGAGAGGGACAGCACTGTCACTGGCAAGGGACAGCACTCAGTGACAGTGACCCAGTGAGCAGCACTGTCACAAAAGGCACTGCACAAAAATGAGCGTTGGGTTTTGTGAAATAAGGGCAGAGTGGCTGTTGCAATAATATGAAGAAATCCCACTAATTCCTTACAGTATACTGAACAGAGACAGCCTGCACATGAACGATTACTGGATTTGTTAAAAATATCAGGAGAAGAAACACGATGCTAACTCCAAGAAGAAAGCAATCTTGCCTACATATGCAAATATTTAAAGGCTCCATTTACCCATATCATTTTTACATGGGAAAATACTATCACAAGAATAGAGAAGGAGATTTTTCCATTTGTATTCCCTGCTCTGCTTATCTTTAATTCCTTTTATATATTTACCTATTAAGTCTTACTCTTTGGCTTTCTTGTCTTTCACTCCAGTCACACTAAAGATAGGGAAGTTATATACAGGTATATCTTTAAATCAAGAAAAAGCATTTGATTATCTTTTGAACAGATTTACTGATGTTTACTCCCATACTCCCTCCCTCTGGGCAAATGTAATTCTGCAATACCTTGGGCAATGTCATTTTATGTAAAACTTCCCAATGCTCTTCAAGTCATGTCATCATGTAATTATACTTTTTTCCTGTTGTGAAATGAGAGATGAAAAAGAGGAGCTTATCCCAGGAGATTTAAATGTAATGGAAATAGCTCTGCATAGTCTAGTGGCTGCAGAGTGCATTTTCCCATCCTGCAAAAGTTTGAGACATTAGAATTATTTTGTCATTCTCTACCAGGAACTGTACATTGTCTAGGCTCCAATATTTCCCAAAGGGCAGATGCAGCTGCATCTGACAATGCTTTACATCCCTCAGGATGTAGGAAACCATTTCAAGCCCTTGCTCTCAGACATACCCCGAGCATACAAAAGCCTTCCCAAGTGCAATTTCCCTACAGAGAAAGTTTCATTTTAACCAAACATTTGACATTTAAAGACAACTTTTCCCACTCACTGAAGTCCCAAATAAATGTAGCACTTCTCTAAATCATGTTGAGAAATCCAGTGGAGAAGCCATAAATAACAAAGAAAATGAAATGTGAGTAATCTCAGAAAAGGTCTTCTCTTGGAAAGACCACATCCCATATATCTCAAAAAATTTGATCATCATCTGCATGAAATCTGTCACAGAATTCCTAAGGTTTTAAAATTTCATGTCTAACTATGAAAAATTAGCGTTTGGCTTATAGTTTTGACCAAAAACCAGAGCCAAATGGCAGTGAGTTTGAAATGCTGAAGAAAATATGAATCAGCAAAGCATGATGTTGCTGTCACTCCATTACAGGCTGAGTAAATATCATAACTGACTGCAGGGCAGAAACCTCATTTCAGAAAACTGTAAATGATGGTTATTTCACAACAAAGAGAGTTAAGAAAAGAAAAATGAAAATAAAATGAAAAAATAAAGGAAAAGGAAAAGGAAAAGGAAAAGGAAAAGGAAAAGGAAAAGGAAAAGGAAAAGGAAAAGGAAAAGGAAAAGGAAAAGGAAAAGGAAAAGGAAAAGGAAAAGGAAAAGGAAAAGGAAAAGGAAAAGGAAAAGGAAAAGGAAAAGGAGAAATTAAATAGGAAAAAAAGGAGAACAAAAGAAAAAAGAAAAAAGAGAAGAAAGATAAGAAAAATAAGGAAAAGAAGGAAAAGAAGAAAAGGAGAAGGAGAAGAAAGAGAAGGGAAAGAAGGAGAAGAAGGAGAAGAAGAAGAAAAGCTGATATTCTTGATTCATTCCCAAATACTGTAAAAATAAACCTAAGCAGGCAAGTCCCTATACCTGGCATGGAAGGTGCCATGGAAGGTTCCATCATAAACCTTCAAGTCTGGAGAACATTTGAAGCTTTCAAAGCTCAGAAAATGTGGAAAGTCAGATATTCAGCATCTGCTGAAACTAAGAATGCTGAAACTCAGCATTCTCTGGAGAAAATGGGTGCTCATATCTTGGACAGGCATACTGCTTGCTATGCAAAATCCCGGCTGGATGGCCATGGCCAGAGTGGTGGTGGATGAAGCTACATCCTGCTGGTAGCCAGTAACAAGTGAGGTTCCCCAGGGATCAGTATGGGCATCAGTCCTGTTTAACATCTTTATCAATGGTCTGGATGAAGTGATCAAGTGCATTTTCAGCCAGTTTTCAGGCAACACCAAGTTGGGTGGAAGTGTGAAACTGATGGAGAGCAGAAAAGCTCTACACAGGGAGAGCTTGACCAGCTGGATTGATGGACCAAGGCAAAGGGTATGAGATCAGTAAGGCCAGCTGCTAGGTCCTGACTTTGGGTCACAACAACCCCATCCAGTGCTACAGGCTGGGGGCAGAGTGGCTGGGAAGCTGCCCAGCAGAAAAGGGCCTGGGACTCCTGGTTGACAGCACCTGAACATGAGCTATCAGTGTGTATCCAGCTGGCCAGGAAGGCCAATGACATCCTGGCCTGTATCAGCAATAGTGTGGCCAGCAGGAGCAGGGCAGTGACTGTGCTCCTGTGCTCAGCACTGGTGAGGCCACAGCTTGAATCCTGTGCTCAGTTCCTCATGACAAGAAAGACATTGAGAGGCTGGAGTGTGTCCAGAGAAGGGCAATGGAGCTGGTGATGGGTCTGGAGCACAAGTTGGAGGAGCACTTGAGAGGGCTGGGAGTGCTTAGCCTGGAGAAATGGAGACTCAGGGGTGACCCTATTGCTTTCTCCAACTACCTGAAAGGTTTTTAGCAAGGAGAGGGTAGATCTTTTCTCCCAGGTAATAAGTCACAGGACAAGAGGAAATGGCCTTAAGCTGTGCCAGAGGAGGTTTAGATTGGATAGTAAGAAAAAACTTCTTCCCTGAAAGGGAACAGGGTGCCCTGGGAAGTGGTTGAGTCACCACCCCTGGAGGTATTTAAACAACATGTAGATGTGGCACTTAGGGACATGGTTTGGTCATGGACTTGGCAGTGTGGGTTAACTGTTGGAATTTTCCAGCCTAAATGATTCAATGATTCTATAATTCATCAGCACTTTCACATGCAGAAACTGAAGCAAAGAGTGATCTCATTACTTACAGTCAAACTGGAAAGACTGAGCTACTTATAGTCAAACTAGAAATCCAAACCAAAAGCAAAATATTGCTACCTGCATTTTAGCATCTCACCAGAGGAACTAAAAATACAAAAGAAACCAATTTATGCTTTGCACTATGATCTATGCCTTTCAAAAGACAAAATATTTAATTCTTATTTTTGAGACACGTTGACAGTATCATCATATTTCCTATATGGTACAGGATATATTGTACCACAATCCCCAATACCATCTTTACAGCTTCTACTTTTACTGCTTGTGAATCCCAACATCTCTTATTCTGACCACATGCTATTAAAAGATTTAATTAATCATTCCATCTTGCTCACAGCACAGATGGAGAGATACAGTTGGGCAACCAATACATTGGGAAAGTCAATTCTTTAAATATTCCCTTACTATATTATATTCTGGGAATGTGGGGGGGGACAGGGGGGGTGTGAAGAAAAAAAACAAAAACATTGGAAAGATCATTAAGAGCAGTTTAAACTGCATCTCCTCTCTTCCCAGAGACAGAGAATGTAATTTCCATATCCCAATCAAGCTTAAGAGCATCCAGCTGAAGGTCACATTCAGATCTGCCTCTTCCAGCCGACAAAAATGCTCTGCTGCCACTCAAACAGTCCCCTCTGCTTCCCACAGCTTCAGGGTGACAGTATTTCCATCAAATAAGTAAGCAGAAGTCACGAGTTGGTATACAGAATTTAAAAGGTAATTGAAAGTTTCTGGAGTAGTTCACTTCAAAACACTGCAATCACTTGTGAACTGAAGTGCTTGTTATCATATACAAAGCTCTACTAATTAGAATCAGGAAGAGAGGTACAAGGTGATTAGAGAATATCGGGAAAAATCCAGTTAACAGGAAACACATAGCATATAAACCAATCAGTACTAAAAATTTCCCTGAGATACCTGCAACTTATTAAAATACAAAATGTTAAAAAGCACATTTCCATATTATTAAAATTTTTTGAAGCAACTAATTATCAGAAGCCATTACAGCATTGATATTAATGTGAGATTAACCTCAGATGTTACTGACTTAATAAAAACGTGGAAAATATTCTCAGCATCCCTTCCTCTCCCTCTCTGCCTTGCTTCCACATCCTTCAAACCCACCCAACCTCCAGCAGTAAAAATCCCTAATGGAACAGAACTTTGTGTGGTTTTCCAGCTTAGATTTTTTAAAGATAGTTTTACTGAAGCCTTCTGAGCCTCTGGATGGAGCTCAATTTCGTACTCAAAACTACTTAAAAACCAGTTCTAACTTGGAATGAGAAAGTACAAAGAGCATGCACATATTTTGTCTTCAAGACAGCTACAACACTTGTGTTCCAAATATGGAATTTAATTCATTTTTCTCCTCTTCAAGCAGGTCAGGGGTTTGAAACTGAATATGGATGTGCAAGCACAGAAAGGTCTAGACTATACTACATATAAAATTTCCTAATTCTCTCATAACAGTCCTTTACTAGGACAAAAAAGATTTATTTTCAGAATCCTCTTTCTCAACACATGCTGGAGTGATCTCATACTCATAGATTTTCTTTCAATTTTCATCTCATTCCTCATAAAATATGCACTGAAGTTTTCATGGGAAAACAAGTACTTTGCAATAAAGACAGCTAATTGTTTTGAAAGATTTTTTTAACTAGATGTTTTTATTCTTCAGTGAAAAACTTAATTTTGAATGAAATTTTGTAACCCATTAATCTAGTGCAGATTCATAAGACTTAGGGAATTAGTTAACTTAGAAGAACAGCTACTGGGCATGCTCTATAATTGCTCTTCATCAAAATTGTCAAAGATTTTTAATGTGCAGTTACCACACAGATTAAAAGCTGTTAAAGTGTGTCTCCATTTAAGAGGCCATCATTCCACAGTGTCATTATCTGCTATTAATATTTCAATTAGAGAGCATCACATGCTCCTTTGAAGAAATGTACAACTACTCATGAAACAAGTCCCATTATCGATAATAATAGGAGTATGACACAAACATCCTATTTTTGTTCCTACAGTTAATTACCTTCTATAAATATCTTCCCAAAATTTTAAGGGATTAGCTCCTTTCATATAGAATTATGCATTTGTGTTGACAAACACTTTCCAAGCATTCTGCTTCTGAGAAGGGAGGTGACAGCTATAGGAATTATAATGGCACTTCTCCAGAGGCACTTTACAACCTCACCCTTCAACCAAGTGTTCAAACAGGCTGATACATCATAGTGCACCCTGTCAGTCCTTCTCAGGACATCAGACAGAACTATCAGCATTTCTCAGGCATCACTGGTAGCATAAACAGGCTTCATGCTTGCTCTTTTTCCACCTGACCAGAGGATTTAGCTCAAATACAGTGCCTCTGCAATAGCCAATTTGGTGTGAAATATTTTTCAAGGCACGACTCTTTTCTCTTAGAATAAAAAAACAAAAAAAACAAAAAACAAAAAACAAAAAAAAAAAAAAAAAAAAAAAAAAAACAAAAAAAAAAAAAAGCAGAAAAAACCCCACTTTTTTTACTAGAACAGATCTCATACTATTTTCATCATGCCAAGCTGATAATCAATTTCCAGTAATGCTGATACCTGGAATGACCTCTCAAATTATGGACCTTGTCTAGCCAGGAACAGTGACAGAACCAGATAAAATGGCCTGACATCTTGCCAGGGGAGGTTTAGGTTACATATTAGGAACAGCTTCATCACTGAAATGGTGAAGGCATCAGAACAGGATGCCCAGAGAAGTGTTCAAAAAAAATGGGGATGTGGCACTTAGAGACATGGTTTGATGGTGAACATGGTAGTGCTGGGTTTATGTTTGTTCTTCCAACCTAAATGTCCTATGATTCTAAACCAATAGAATTGCACTTTTGTTCCACCTCACAATAAACAGCAAAAAGATAGCAGTGTATAATTTCTGTTGGGTGCAAAATAATTAAAAGAAGCATAAAGGAACTTAGCAATTTAAACATATCAAGGGGAGGAAAAAAAATAAAGAGCTTGAGGAATAAAAGCCCAAGAGCTTGCACTGGCTTGTTTGCCAGCTCTCTGCTGTTTCCAATACTTTTCTCTCAAGGCCTTTTTCCATAAATACACAAGGCATTTGAAACAAATGTGGTACACTGTGCACTGACTTCTAGGTGATTTGAAGGATATGACCCTAAAATGCAATTTCTATTCCAGACTCCAGCCTTACATCTCCATCAGCCCCCTGTAATATACAGTGTAAACAGCCAGCTCACTGACACTTGGTTTTTCAAGCAGGGTTTTGCCACCAGTTAGGACCTCTCCCAGAAAAAATCCCAGTGATACAGAAGGTAAAAGGTGAACAGTTCCTTGCAAGAAGAGAAAAGTGAGCCCTTGCCAAATCTGGAAGCTGCACCAGCAGCTACTGCAGCCCTTACATCAGCATTTCTCTCGTTATTGCACTTGAAGCTTTGCAACTATCCATGCAGAAAATCCAGCAGTGCTGAGGGTCATACCATCTTCATTTCAGCCACAGTACTGCCTCCCTCCCAAGGCACGCCAGGACATCTGGCCAGCATGTCTGTGTCCTCATGCAGTCTGTGACCAGTGCTGCTGTCCCAGCAAAAGCCCAAACTCTGCTTCAGGCAGCTACCAGCATTCCCTGTTTCACTTGGGGAACAGAAAACATTATCTTCCTGAATAACTGATCTGCAAGTGCTGCCATGCTGATCTTCATGGTAACTTTGCAGGGGAGTGCTTTGCTCAACATGCAGTACACCAGCCCCATGCAGGTTTATCCTGGAGGAGAGGAGCATTCAAGGTAAAAGTGCCAGGCCAGAGGAGCACACTGTAAAGCCATTTCCACACAGACCCTGGTGCCTTTGCAAGGAATAGATCACACCTGCAGAGAGGCTGCTGGCAGGACAGGCTGCCCACTGAGCCACCCTGCCCCAGTCCCCATCCCCACAGCCCTCCACCTGCCAAATGCCAGCCAGACCAAACTTGCAAAGATGACTTTGCTCTTTACAGCAGAGTGGCAGCTTGGAAAAATCTAGACTGAAAAAAACTGGACTTCATTGCTAAATTGCAATAATTTTCTGTACACCTATGTGGGCATGTATATGTTTTTTCTTCTTTAGGGAAGAAAACAAATACTTTGATAATTGGATTAGAGGACTGGGAAAAAGTAATTTTTTTAATTGTGCCTCACTAGAATACTTTATGGCTTGTATTAATGAGTAAATACTGAGAAAAACAAAATCACTCTGAAAATCAATGTGGAAGAGATGGATAGAAGATACAGTTAATAGCAAAAATCCCAATAAAGGTCATTATATTAGAGCACAAACTACTAAGTCCATATGCCACTGTACAGGGCCATGCTCAACCTGAAGTCCAGGCCTCAACACTGCCCACCTATTTTGTTGTTTTGCATACTCTTTCTTGTAACTTCAAATATCCCTTTCTTCTTGGAAATAGATTGACTCTAAAAAAAAAACACATGAGGACCACAGGAAGAATACATGCCTATAATCAAGTGCAAAGAACTCTGCTAGCACCTACTAGGCACTACTAATGGCAGCGTTCACAGCTCTTGACACTTGCTTCTGACTCAAATTAGTTGCTCTTCAAATATCTGTATCATATAATTAGGAAGTACAGCATTATCGAGAGAACATGGATTTTGCATTTCTTGACCTTTTTCCTACTAATTTTCAGCAGACTATTTAATGCTAAAATTATACACTGTGCAATGTGGTGATTCCAGTTAGGAATTCACAACCAAGACCAGCATATATAGGTAGTGGTATTAATTAGCATGAAAACACTCCAGCCAGCAGACTAGGTGATGTCTGTATTCACCTGGATGACTTTACTCATTAACAAGATGTTATTTGGAAAAAATATGTCCAAGTCCTTGTACCTCAGCTATAAGTAGTGTTTCTAGCACAAATGTCCCATCTCCAGTTACTGAGGTTATACCCAACTGCCAAAAGAACAACTGCAGGCACTCTGTTCACTGGGATGCATTCAGTGAAAAAATTACAAGGTCACCAGTGTGTCAGTCCTGATCTGCAGAAATTATACTGCCAGTAATGTTTGGTTTACAAAGTAGTTTCATTCTGTATCATTCTTACAATGTGCAGAGTTTATGAGCCATTTGCAGTGATACCACTGAACTTTTTTTAAAGAATGAGGTCTGACTCCAACTCCTCTGTAATTTCCTTAGTCAGGACCATTTGACATGCTTGTTAAAAAATACTGTTGGACAGAACTATCTGTTTCTGTTTTAAAAATAACCTTCCTAGAACAGAGCACACCTTGTGTGTTGGCTTGGTAAAGAACACAACCTTGGGGCCCTGATCAGCAGTTTTGGTTCAAATGGCTGATGTGGAGCATCACCTGCCTCCTGCTGCAGCACATCACACCTGCACAGCCAGAGCTGGCAGTCAAACCTTCCCCACAGCACAGCCGATTAAAAGCTTAACCCCAAATCCATTCAACACTCATAAGGTTCATTAACTTCAGTCCCTGGTTTGTACACAAGAGACACACCAGCATGAGATGTGAGGTCGGGAGGTGGCAGAGCTTTGCTATCATTTGGCATGGCTTCATTTCCTCACGCCAGTGAAGCTCACATCAGAGGGTAACTCAGTGCAGAGCTTACCAGGTGTTTAGTTATACCAACCATGCTACCAGTGTTACCAGTGTGTCAACAAGAAAAAAAAAAAAAAGAAAGGTTTTAACTGTTCCCTCAAACTCCTCCTTTAGAAACAAGTTCAGTGCATTTTTTGCCTTTTTTTCTTTACCTCTCCAGGATAATTTAAAATATTGAGCAACATTAGCAATCATGGTTAGGCACTCCTTCAGAGAGCAACATGTCCATGTCTCAGAAAGCATACTCTGGCAGAAAACAGGCACATAATAAAAAGCAGAAGTGTATCAGAACTAAGCACTCTAACTCAGCTTTACACAACTCAGAGCATGTTTTGGCTAGTATGGGGGATGTAATTTTCTTGCCCAATGAATATTCTGTGAAGTATCAAAGCTCTCCTAGTAGAGCATAATACGATGAAATTAAAACAAATGTCATTATATTATAACAAAACTGTGTCACTTTCTTTTTTCTTAAAAGCAATCCTATGTGAGGCAAAACTTCCCTGCTTTTCTGGTTATCTGCTTTGGGAACCACAGCTCTCAAATATTTTCTTTCCTTGCTGGCAATATGCCCATTTGAATCTTGCTTTATTCCAACACATCTGAAGCTTTAATGCAGTAATTCATACAATATGACAAAGCCACAAACCCAAAATCACTGTCTGTAAAGACATCTGTAATTTAGAAACATTGAGGGTAGAAAGCTTGAAACTGGCAGGTGACAGTTTCTGCAAACACTAAGAGAGGAATTTTTGTGTGTGTGTATATATAACATTTTTACTCTTAACTGCACAAATATTTTATCCTTGCCCTCCCTGTAAGGCAAAGCACACATAATCTTACCAACACAGATACCAAAGTATTTCCTAGGAATGCATTGTTCAATGAATTAGAAGTTTTACCATGACTGAGTTGAATCAAGAATCACACATCAGTGCCCATGGAACTTCAACCCTACTCCAGCACTGTGCAAGGGAGCTCTAGTAAAGCATTTGTGGTGGGACAGTACCTGCATGGTATCAGAAAATGATCTTATTACTTAGCTACTACAAAAATAGATCTAAAAATAACATCATGGGGTACATGACACCTTTTACCTTCTGGCCATGCAAAATGTTAGGAGGCTGCTTCAGCACTCACATCTAAACCAAACAAGACTTCTGGTTGTGTAACTTGTCCTACACAGGCAGTCCCATGGTAGAGTACACACAAGATCCTGTGTGACTCAAGACTTTAATCCACCCAATTGCCCTGTTGGTAAAGCTCTTATATTCCTCAGCTGAGCTTCTACAACCTCCAGTGCCTTCAGCTGAAATGTGGCTGTGTGGAATTTGGTTAAACAATTATTTTTATGGTATAAAGGAACAGTTACATTTTCTAGCTCATTATCTTGAGTTCAGCATCTCATCATTACCACCAGATACTACAGCTAACAGAGTTTGCTCTGTCACCTAAAAAAGATCTTAGGCCAAACAGCCCCAAAACTGCAGAGATTAAGAGACTGCATAATTTTCTGCAAATTTGCACAACCAGCCATTGCTTGGCAGAGTGCTGACTTGAAGACAAAGACCATATATCCTTTGCAAAGATACCATCTGCCCATCGTTAGATTCAAATGCACAGATGGAATCCATCACTTGGCTCTGAAATACATCACTGCTTCAGCTGCATGAGCAAAAAGCAAACTCCCAACCTTCCACCTATAATAGTCTACCCCCATTTGCCTCCTTTCCTTTGTTCTACATTAACAAAGGAGCCTAAGTTCCTGTTTACCAAGGAAGATCCATGCAATAGAAAAGCTCATTCACATCTGCTGAAGCTGTTGACTTTATGCTAGTTATGACTAAACAACCAAAACTGAAACATCACACAAGTTGAATAATGACTAAGTAAAAGAGGGTTGTTCTTGAGCTTGTACCCTCACTGAAATACCTCATTCCATATTGCTATGATGCAGGTAAGGTAAGGGCACAAAATGAGGTGCTTACATTTAAGCCTTTTACTCAGAATTTTACCTAAAAATGTAAATATTTACACTTCACATTCTCCCATATTTGGGCAAAATGCAGCTACAATTGCCTCTTTCAACAATAATTAAGCCTTCCAGTTTATGAAGTGTGGGGAAGAATATTTCTCTTACTTCTGAAGCTCACCTACATTTGGGACCTAAGTTTTCTAATAGCTTTTTTAGACAGAATAATTCTGTACTAACCTTTGAAGCACAATAGAAGACAAGATGGACTCATGTAAAATAAAAAGTTGTTTGCATTTCATACAGTCCACTCCAAAATACCATTATTTAAAAGATATTAAAAGAGACATACTTGTGATGCTGGTATTTTTAGAGAGTCTGAAGGCAGAGCTTGCAAAATTGATTGTTTTGTGGTAAGGTCCCTAAATCTGTATTTAGACACCTAAGTCAAGGAGTTAGTGCGTAGACTCTGCAGACTCCTTTTAAGGCCACATTTTGTATCATTTTAATCTTAGTCTAAATATAAATCTAAAACGAACAAATCATTTTGTAATCCTGTTGTTTGCAAGCTTATCACCCGACAGTGTCACCTTCTGCACAATCTTCTACTAGGGGTGACCAATCAGCCCAGGGAAGAAGCAGAATCATGGCAAAAGCCCTGGCCCATCCCCTTCCTTCAGGCATGTGCAGACCAGAAAGCAGCCCCAGCAACACAAAAACACAGGGAAAACACTCTGGAGGAATCTGTTTTCCCTCTGAAGAGCACAGCAACTTTCCTAAACAGCCTAGAGAAAAGGCAGAAGTGCAGCCAACAAAATAACTTTGGGGACTGAGCTGATCTCCTCACTGCTGTCTCTGGGATAAAATGTTATCTTCCATCAGCTCTAGCATGCATTGCCAAAAAAGGCACAAAAAGCATATTGCAATGGTCTTAACAACTGACGAACAGTTTAATGTATTATCTCTGAATTTATCTCTCCAAAAAGAACCGTGAAATCTTTGTGAGTATTGATGAAGGGGAGGCAGAGTGGTGTGGGCAGAGCATGGGCAGGGTGGTTTGTCTGCAAGACCAGAGCAGAACTCGTTCATGTTAGCACTTAAAGCCCACTTGGGCATTGAGTCATACTTTCAGATACAACATGCACAAGGTTGTGCTTTTCTCACTTAATTTGTCTGAGCAGGTACACAGGAATCTCTGAGCAGCAATGCCAGTCTCACATTTGTAACACCACGGGGCAAACGGCGTATTATCCTCAACCCTCTGCTCATGTGAACCAGGCAGCAAATCATAAGCAGAGCAGGTAACTGCCCATATTCACCAAGGCTTGGAAACATGCAGGTCACATTCTCCTGTTCCTACACTTTGAATACAAGAGGCACACAGCAAATTACACAGCAAAGAGCAGCACCAAAGCACTTGCTGCCTGCACAGGAAATAATGAGAATGAGGGACTAGAAGGGATACATGCTCCCCTCATCCAAGACTGGCTTTCTCACCACAGCACTCGCTCCCTTGGGACCAGCCAGATTTACAGCCCGTGGCAGGATCTAGGACAGCGTGTGGATGTTTATCCATGTAGATCAGTGTGTCAAAATATCAACCAGAAACAGTCCCTTTCAGCTCACTCTCCCACAGGCTAGAGGCCAGGTCACAGTAAGAGCTTGAATCTCCCTTCTTCTCCAGTACCTCATTAATGAGACCTCCTCCGTGGCCATTTGGGAGTGAGGAGTCTTTTGAAGTTAACAGAGCTCATTGCCAGCAGCATGTGAACACCAAAAAGTGTGTAAAACAACTGTTTTACACAGTTCTAAAATGTCAGACTACAGGAAGGCTAGTCATTTAGCATTTTTAAATGCTATCAGGATTTTGGACAGGAATTGGAGATTTCTGATAAAATTTCAGTATTTTCGCTAGCTGGATCCACTTCCTATCTGTTCCTACAAGGAAAGCAATTGCATTTTTCACATTCGTTAATAAATTCCTTGTGTTCATCTAAGTTCTGCTGTGTGTTCAATCAACTTTTATTTGGTGCCAAACCACTGAGTGCATCCCAGAGCACAAATTCACACCAAACTGCGCTATCACCCATAACACAGAACTGTGCACTGCTTGCAAAAGCAATTTATTTTTCTCTCACACACACATCAGAAGGTCATGTTTGAGATGAAGGTTTCCCTTGGAGCACTGCACTCATAACATGGGATAGGATGTTTCTGGCATGAGCTGTCCTGATGCTGACTTGACATCTTCCTTGTTACGACTGCAAATTCCTATCACTGTAAACCTCACTGATGACTCATGAGAAAAAAAGCAAACAAAAAAAAGCAAAAAGAAAGAAAGGGAGAATTAAGCTCTTTCAACTGCAGTGTCTATAAAGACATGGTGATAAACAAAATGTCTCACATTTAAAAGCAAAGCAGTATCCACTGGAGAAATAAAAAATTAATTTTTCATTCCTAACTGCAAGTATCTGGGGACAACGAACAGACAGAATACTGTATGTAACCAAAGAAACTGCCTTTTAAAAAATAACCTTATTCTGCATTGTTTGGGGAAGCACTGTTGAACATGACGTCATGCATAATCAGCTACAGACAAATACAATCATATTTTCAGTGAACTAAGCAAGACAAATAGATTAAATTCTCTACAAATATATCTAAATTATGAGGCTATCACAAAAATTTACAGATGGATTTTAATTATCTTGTATCTAAGATTGTTAAAATAAAGACATTTCTCATTAATTTCAAATTAAAGTATCCCCTCCTGTCTCTTATACTTACAAACAGGACTGCCCTACAGCTTCTCATAGCTGAATCCTGCTGTACCTTTAACCACAGCATTAATGCCAGGATAACCTGTAAATGTTACCCCTAAAATATCTAACAAAAAAGGAAATGAAGTTTTACTGTCTATATAAAATATTTATTTAATGTCACAGGACACTCTTTTCCATGTCAGCATTAAACACCTAACTATTTGAATAATCACAAAATTTCCCAGGCACAGCTTCAGCCTAGAGCACAAACTAGTACCTTTACCTTAAACCCCTATCTAAAGTGAGCAGCACAGATATTATTTCTACCCTGACATGCTTATTATGCCTTTAACTCCAAGTGTAGTTTCCCAGATGTGCTGAGCTCAACTCCCCAGCATATTCCCTCTACACAGGTAATTTTGGTTCCATTGAGCCACGTGTCCCAGTGTACAACACTGTGGGGAGATGAACCACCATGGCACAGGTACTGCAGCCTCCGCGAACTGGAGCAAGAACCTAGTTTAAACTCTTTTTAAACTGAATTTTATGTGTTTTCAAGTAAGTCTCTCTATAAGGGAAGAAGCTGGAGTGGTGCTGCTTCCACCCAGAATTCTGCTCAGGCAGGGCCAGGGAGAGGAGACAGGATGGAGGATTTGGCAAACTCAGGTTACTGGAAATAGGTAATTGCGATGCAAGGAAACCAGCACACGTGTGCAGCAGATAATAGTCTTTCAAAAATTCTGAAAAAAGTTACATCTGATCACCATTTCAAAGCAATGCAGATGGCAGCATCACTTTTGTGATGTCGTGGCAGCAAGAGAAATCAATAGCACTCAGTATGAAAATGCCAGCAGAAATGCTCAAAAATCTTAATATTTTAACAGTTCCAAGTTCTGAGGGACTCTTATTTGAAAGTAGTTGCTGCAACAGACTTTGAATTTTGAAAAATATGCAAAACCAGTTGTGTTTTTAAAACAGAAGGTAAACTCACAGACAGTGGTTTGTTTTGGTTTTTTTTAAATGCTAAACTCAATTCCCTTGTGGTATTTTAACCCAACGGCAGGGGCACTGAAAGGGACTCCAACAACAGTAAAAATATATTTAATTGATTTTTATTGTTCAATCTAAAGGAAATTCTTTTGTACTTAAAAACAACAGCAATGTAAACTGCAACTGCAGAGATCTTTTGAAATTACACTTTAAATAGTATCATTGAGACATGCTTTACTGATGTGCTCTTAAGGCAAACATAAAATGAAGCTGTATCTTTAAATTCTCTCTACAGCACCAAATGTTACTAAAAAAGCAAAAACAATTTCCATAATTTCCCTATGTCCTCTAAAACTGTTTTCAATTTAGCAGAACATTAATTTGGAGGAGATAAGGCAAGACAGACCACATAGACTGGTCCAAAGGGGAAAAAAAAAAAAAGCAAAAACCACAAAACTTAGAGATCATGAAAGACCTTTCAGCAGAGCTAAAACGACAGTCTAGACTACCAGGACCACCAGATCTTCAGAAGGACACTCAGAAATGGAGACTACTAAAAGGAGGATGATGTGCACAGACTAAAATGTAATTTTTCTAGTGTAAAGTTTCCTTTACCCAGTTGTCATGGAGTATGTAAAATAACTACTTTTGTGTTCATATCCATGCACTTCCCCTCCTTCAGGAATGATGTCCTCAGGTAACCCCTTCTTTTTAAGGTGGACAAAAATCTACAACTACATGCCACTTTTATGTTTTCAGCAGTCCTATGAAGTAATACAAATAACCAATTTGTGTTTCTTTTGCTTTCAATACTTGTGCCTGCTTACAAATCCTCCTGTAAAGCTAACTGGACACCATGACACTGGTTAAAGAAAATGCTTGAAATTAAACTAACAGACTGCTGCAAGAGAAACTTAAAACAGTACACCCTATCTATAAATAATACAGAACTTTATTGCCCTCCTTTAAACCAAAGCACTTCAGACATTGTGTGCTGGAAAAATTCACCTTTTTGACTTCAGTATGATTCAGGCTTTTTTCTTTGTCTTCACATAATCCCTGATGGCAGGTGAAATTCGTGCAAGAGTCGGTCAGAAACACAAAACACCCGTTAGTTACATTGTTATCCCAAGAAACCTCACCCAGCCGACTGAGTTTTAATTCTGAATTGGCAATACCTAGTTGGTGACAAGGGCAATTCTTCTTTTGTCAAAGAGCACGTACTGTGAGAGCCTGTTCAAAAATTCACTTTTTCACCATGAAAGTACTCAAAAGCTGAAGTGTGTTCCTCTATTGCCCCTCCAAAAAGATGTCAGCCGTACTGAAAGGAAACTGTTAGGCTGTGGATTCAAAGTAGCTGTCAAGAAACACAAATACAAAGTTGACTTAATAGTGTTGTTAGGAAATGTGTTCTGGGCCCACCCTTGGCAGTAACACCAGGGTTAACTCAAGTTGTAGCAATATTTAAAACAGCTCTGCAATTTTCCTTCTCCACCCAACTAAACAACAGAAAATCTTGTCAATAAATGAAAAACACCACACATATTTAAGTGAGAGAAAGCATCTAAACTTCCAACATTTTTCATCCTCGTTTTTTTAATCCAAAAGATTTGTACATCATTTTTAAAAAATAACTTACAGGGTCAAAAGGAAAATAAATGCATAGCTTTAAATCCTTAGAATACAACCTCCCTCTGCTGCGGAAGAGTTCATAGTCATAAAGTGCTGCAGATTTGACCACACATCAGACAAATAATCTAGTAACTAACTTATTTTTCTGGTTTATTTAACAATATTCCAGGCTTAGAACATTAAATAAAAAAAAATTCACAGACAATGGGTAAGACTAACAATGATTTTGCTTGGGTTTTTTTCTTTTTTCTTCTCCTTTTTTTAAAAGAATGCTGAGACACATCAATTGAACCAACTACAATTTTATTTTGGATACCAAAAAATAAAAAGAAGCTGGAAGGAAGAGAGTAGTGCATTGCACTGATCTCAGTAAAACTGCTTATAAATGTCACTGTTTATGTTCAGCCCTAGAAGGATGAAGATGGATACAAGGCTGCCAACAGGGGAAGGCCAAGTAGGGACCAAGGGTGCTCTGGGCTTTTGCCTGTGAGGGCACAGCTTTAAACTGCACTCATGTAAGACAAGATCCACACACCTCACACCAGCATTTGTGCAGCTCCTGGAGGGAAGGCTTGCAGTGGTGGTAACAGCTGCTGCAAGTGACGACCATAAAAACCAAGAGCTCTTCCTGGCAGACTGCTGGGATGTCACAAGAGCTCAGGTACCTTGGTCCTTCCATAATTTGATTTTGTTGCCCTCACAGATAGCCTATATACTTGTGGGATTTTAGGCCAAGCCTGTATTTTGCACCTTGGGCAAACATATACACCTCTTCAGTGGACATGGAGAGTAGCAACATTCAACAGGATACACAGTTCATGTACTTTGTACAAGTGCAATTCAGTTTTCAGGAGGCTGGAAAGTGAAACCCCAGGCTTACTAACAGCCAAACACAGGCCACAGAACCTGCTAACTGCATTTTTCCCAGGCTTAAACATTTTCGTTTATGTAGTTGCAATTACTTCTCTGTTCCTTCAGCCTACCCTCTGTCCTTTCTTCTCCCTCACCCATCCCTTCCCACCACCTACAAAGAACACAGAGGCCTCCAAAAACTATTAAACCAAACCATAAACAAGCAGTTTGGCAATAGATTAAATTCCATTGCCCTTCTCGTATTGGTATGTTCCTACTGTCTGTGCCCTTTTTACAGCCCAATGTCCATGGGTGCCATCATGATGAAAAACCCAACTTTCTTCCTCCAGAACAGTAACAGACAGATATTGCTCAACACAGTTGTAGACTAACACCGAGGTGCGGGTTGAGACACCAGTAACAGAAATAAAACCCCAAGCAAACCATGATTGTAACTGGAAAATGCCAGGAGTATTCCATTGCACCTCACAAAATAAAGCTGGTGCATCCTACTTTGTGTCTAGTGTGAATTCTGATCATGCTTATGGCCTGCAGTATTTCACAAGAGATGGGGGGGGTCTCAGGTTGGTTTCCTTTCTTTTCTTTTGTTTGTCAAGTTCTCAAAAGGGTTTAAAACACTTATGCTTGGAGACACAAAGGGAGTAGCTACAATACACAACTAATCAGAAACAGTACTCAAGCATTAGACTGGACAAGACTGAAGTCCACTCTACAAACTGAATCAAAAAGAGAAGGTGAAAAAAGTTTTTAAGTGCTAGCATAACAAAAACAATGTTAAAGATTCACTAAATACATGTGAAGAAATAGAGGGGTCCCCTTCTTTTAAATATATTTACATAATATTAAAGCTTTTTATTTTGCTTTTCTTGCCAACATTTTCTAGCTACCCTGGGCAAAGTCCCCATTGAATGAAGAGGTTAAGGATTTTATAACACAGACAAACCATTAGACCCGTGGCCTGTAGACGTCTCCCTGCCCTCTCCTTCCCTCTCTCCCTTACCAAAGGGCTGATGCTGTGCCTGCTACACACCATGTGGCACCAGCCATGGCATTGGCACAAGGCAAAGGTAACACAACACTGCCTCCACCCCACACTTGGTTCCCACTTAGCAAAAGCACAAGAGACTACAATCAGGTCTTGCTTAGACACAAAGCAAAACAGACAAAAAAACAATTTTGCCATTTAGCTGCAGTTAAATGGTAAAACTGACTAATGTGGACACAGCAATACCAGTTTAAGTGTTTATAGCACTTACACTGCACTGGAAAGGAAAATAAATTATCCTGGTATAAATGCATCCACACTACAGCCTATGCCAGCACAGTATCAGTTAAAATAATAACACATCAGTCCCCTAACCAACAGAATTATAACAGCTGAACTTTTCTAGCATAGACCAGACCTAAGACATGAGGTAGTGAAAATCAGGCTCAAGATCTTTTTTCATTCCATAGCAATAATATATTCTAAAAATATTCACTGCTCAGATCTATGGATTTTAAAAATGTTTTAAAATCCGAAATTTAAAGCTAGCATCCTGAGTCACACAGGATTTACAAATGGAGGCATAAATTTTAAAAACTTCCTCGAGATCCTAACTCAGGAAAATAATTTTATGATAGAAAGCACATAAGCATGTGTTTGTCTCCCACTGAAATAAGTGGAAAGGAAGCACATGGATAAGTGCTTTCTGAAATCTGGGCCACAGTCAGAAACCACGGTCTTTGTAGAATTTATTTCCTCATTCATTTCAGTGCTGTTTGATCATAAGTCATTCATGTTTTAAGACAGTGGGAAAAACACAGACAATGGAAGCTAAATCAAGTTTGTTACAACTGTTCAATATTTACAGCATTCATAGCATAAAACAGAAGAATTTTTGGTAACTTAAGACAAATACCTCTTTTTGTCATTAAATGTACCGCAGCAGTCCTGTTAAACAAACCCACTGTCTCGAATATTAAAGAAATTGTTGTTTATGTTTACCGAGTCATTTAAATTAAAAATCTGTTCCTGTTCCAAACCCCACTCTCCTTCATCTTCGTCCTCCGGCTCTGCCTCAGACCCATTGCGACTGTTTTCATACAAAAAAATCTGCTCATCCACGTGAGCCGGGGCTAACCGGTTTCTCTTTGCACTCACAACATTAGCAGAAGAGCCAAAGAGGCGTTCAGGGAAGACCCTTGTGGCCAGAATACACCAGTATTTTTGAAGAACCTTTGGTAAAACTGGAAACAGCGCTAGTCTGTCAGACCACCACTTCAAGGGGTCTTCATTCAAACCGAGGACCTTTTGTGACTTGAAGTTGCTCAACTCCTCAACGATTTGAGCATGCCACTCCTCCTGGTCTTCCACGCCTCCTGTCTGGCAAAAGATCTCTGCAAGCATGTTGTTTATGACACTGGTAGGAGGAGGAGTAGAGGAGATGATGATTTTTTTCATAGGGGGCTCTTCTGAAACAGCAAAGAATTTCTCCTCAGTTCTAAAGCTATTTTCTTTTACTTTCTCCAGCAGGCTTTTTGCTTCTTCCACTACTCTGTTTTCTACTTGCTGCCTCTCAAAGGCTGAAAGAAAAGGCAATTTCTTGTAGCGGGGATCCAAGAAAGTTGCAACATTGAGAAACATGTCTATCTCAGGTGTGTGCTGGTAGGTGGTTGACAACTCTTTAGCAATCACCTCCTTTGCCATGCTGATTTCTTTCAAATCATTCTCTTTGATGTTCAGAGTAGTATTCAGAAGCATGTGGAGAAGTGGCTTCACCATACTTATCGTCGGGTACTTTGAAGCAGACATCATCTCTGCAACCTGCTTGAAAGGCTGGAGCAGCTCCACCAGCCCTTCGATTGTATTCCACTCACTGGATTCCAGCATGAGGTGGTGGTTGTTGCTGTCCTCCACCAGAACAGCCGCAATGACAAACTGCTGCTCCTTGAGGCGCTGCAGCATGGCGAGCGTGCTTCCCCACCAGGAAACACGGTCGCTCACCAGCATGCAGTGGAGAATGTTCTGCTGCTTCTGCTTTTCGCTCAGCATGTACATCGCGACCGTAGACTGCTGAAAATACTCCACCAGCTTTCGGCACCTGGCAAGAAGGTTGCAGAGTTTGGGGAGCTGAAAAGCTTGTTGTATTCCTGCGTTAAAAGTGTGCCCCAAACAAGGCATCTGCACGGGAATATCTAAGAGAGAGCAAGCTTTTACAATGTCTTTACTGTAATCTGTTGTAGCACCAAAGACTTTTGTATTGATCCCCCACTCAATGAATGTTTCATAAAGGACTCGTGTAATGGTCTCTGCAGTGTTATCCTCTGGTACTTCAAATGTTTTCAAACACCGTGAGTTCACAGCCAGGCAGTTGCCAGGACTGCTGCTGAGAAAGTGAACTGCCACAGTTACATACGACCTGTTCTGGTTTTCGCTCCTCCACATGTCCGTGGATATACCACACCACAGAACCTCAGTGAGCTCTTTCAGCACAATTTCTCTAATAGCACTGTACTTTTCAGGAATCGCTTTTGTACAGAAGTACTTCCGGCTCGGAAGCTCATACCTGGGGTCCGCTGTTCTCAAGAGGGCCTTGAAGGTAGGTTCATCGACAATGGAGGCTGGATACATGCCCTCGCAAATTAAGCTGATGACTGCAGATGTCAGCTCCTGATGTCTTTTGTTTTCGTAGTTCTGGTAGGTCTTCATGATGAGGCTATCTTGAACAACCTGCTGCGATGACTCCGGCTTGATTTTTGAAAATGCTGTGGCAAAGGCTTCCCTCATTTGCTCGGTGTTGCTTTTCACAAACTCACAGAATTCATCGGGGTGATTTTTCTCAAGGTGGTAGGAAAGGTTGGACGTGTTTCCTGAATAGGCAATCTGTGCCATGCAAATACGGCAGTAGATCTTCTTCCACTGTAATATGCATCCTTCTGCATTGGTATCAAACCCAAAGTACTTCCACACTTTACTCTTTGCTCTCGGGTGAGCCACTAACTTTAGGTCTGATGGGGAACCTTCTAAACTTTTATTCTCCATTGCTTCTTGGCCACCGTCCCACCTTTTGATCCTTCACTCATTAATGAGTACCTGATAAAGGCAGTAAGATAAAGATACAATGAGAAAGCACAAGTTTGACCACACTCAACTATGTGAAATCAGCGTTTCTGTGAATGTATCAAGAAAGCTACTCACTAATTACATTTACAAATTCAAAGATGAAATTTGCAAGAACTGTTACCGACAAGAAACCCACTGGATTGTCAAAAACTAAAAGAGGCTTTAATATGTCCCATTCTGCTGTGAAACTGAGCTAGAAGACCTGAGTAAATCCTTTTTTTCTGGAATTTCATAATTCTGGGTAGAGAAAGCGTAACCACCACCATAAACTTGACAAATTACTGTCACAAAAATTGGTCATCTGCTATAGCGTTTTCCTGCCTCAAGTTAGAACTAGACCAAAATTCTCTTGCCCAAGAATTACTGAACTTTGCTGTTAACATTTATTTCAATTGAAATCTGATACTGAAGGAGCAAAGGTTTTCTTGTTTGTTTATTTTGAAAGAAGTTTTGTAAGCTTGATCTAACTGTTCCAGCTTTTGCTTTAAAAAAAAAAAAAAATAAAAAAAATCTGTGATGCAAATTATGGCAATAAGCTGCTCCTCTCAAATGTAAAGATGTTTTCTGACTGAAATAAAAGGGAAAGGAGCTGTAACCTACATGCAGATCAACAATACATGTCTGACACCTTTCCTGTTCTTCTCTTTCTGAAATCAAAGTCAACTGAAGTACTAGTTCACAGTTGTGGTTCCTGGAATAACAGTACATTATAATTACAGGAAAAGCAGACAGGGAAGCACATGTTATTATCCACATCGGCTGGAAAATAATTTTGCAGCATTTTTTTCAAAAGGCTACAGAAGTTGGGAGGGGATGACACTAGAGATGAGTGTGGTGATAAGGCAAGACTTGGCAATCTGTACTTTGATATCTGCACAGGAAAACGCTTCTTGTGCAGTCACATGCAAGTGCTACTTGAGGCCTACAGTGCCTCTGTCTACAGTGCTGGCAGCTGGCACCCACCAGAGCTGATCTCACTACACCAAAAAGCCAAGTCACAGCACAGCACAACTGCACCCTGACACTTCTCTATTTCTTCCACACCACCGTGACAGCAACAAGCCATTTTCCAGGGCAGCATCGGGAAAGGAGAAGGAACACATTAGATATGGATCCAGCCTTCTTCACAAAAATCCAGAGAAAGAGAACTGGAGAAGAACATAAGGAGCATCAGTCTGAAAACAACAGCACTGCAACTTCTCTGCTCCTCTGGAGCTGCACATCTACCCAAGCCCAGAAATCCCCAGGTGGTAAGACTGGCTGGTTAGGGCAGAAAGACACAGTCTGACTTTTCATTTGGCTACAAGGGAATTATTAAATTTAAAGAAGTATGTGTGAAAGCTTCTCTGGGGTGCTTTCTGCTGTTGGTGAACATTCTCAAGAAAAGATAGTCTTCTCTCTGAACTCCCACTGGCATTTTGCAACATTTCCTGAATGCCTTGAATGGAAAACCAAAAACAGGTTAACCAATACTAAACATACTTATCTACTAAACTAAGCTGTTGGTTTAGAAGCAGAGTAAGATGTAAGGAAAGCATTTTATTTGATTTGTTCTGAAGATTTACTTCTGGGTGTAGACACTTTGCATTTTTTCCTGAGGGAGGGGCAATGTTCTGCCTACTAGCATGCCTTCTACTGTGATTCATTCAGTGTCTTTAAGTTGCCAGGATAAACTATTGATTCAACATGGTAATGCTGCCTAATTCCAAACATGTGCATATCAACAGCACCAAGGTATGCAATCCCACAAAAACGGATGATTTTGAAAGACCAAGTGGTGTAATGTGTAATGAGGTAACCCTGCCATGCCATCAGATATGCACTGACATATCGTATCGATACATATTATCATAGCTTTTAGATTCCTCAGTTTCAATCCATGGCTTGGTGTCTCCAGGAAGCACAGAGGCTCATGACATTTAATTAAATCTTACAGTTTCCTCTGCAGCTACCTAGCAATTCCTGAAAGTAAGGAGGAAGGCACTGTAATAAAAGAGTTGATGCATCTTTAATATTTAAAATTAGTATGACACACCTTGGATCATAAAAAGTTCATCACCAACTGACAAAGTAGAAGTTATTTCAGAGTATGGGAGTGTTACAGACTCACCCCACTTTTCACTGTTATGTATGTCACAGCTTTGCCTTCATTTTGTGATGTATCAGTGTTATGGGTTATGTTTTGACTAGCTCCTCTCCCTACCCCACACCATGGAGCTGCCGGCCCCTCCCCCGGGCTGTTTTATCTAGCCGGGTGTTTTTTCAGCTTTTGGGGCTTTTTGGCTGCTGCTTCTGCTGCTGCTTTTGCTGCTGCTTCGGCTGACCCCCTGCCCCCCTCCCCTCCGCTGCTTCAGCTGCTTTTCCCCCCCCGGCTGCCTAAACTGCCCCTCTCCCTTCCCCCCCCCCCATCCCTAAGATTTGCACCGGCTCCAGAGGAAACGGATCTGAACTTCGGAGACCACCTCTGGAAGTCTGCCAAAGAAGCTCTGCTGCCCTTCCCGGTGAAGATCTGCCGAGTTCATCTCAATCTGGGTCTGTGCTGGGAAGTGTTTCTTTTGTATTTTGTTAATAAAAAGTTTTTTCCACTTTCCCCTGAAGGAAATTCTTTCCGAGCTTGGTGAAGGAAGGAATTGTAAGGGGGGGAGGGGACCCTTTGGAGGTCTTTTTCCTAAAATTTGTCCCAAACTTGGACAATCAGGCACTTGGCAACAGTGACCCAGAGTAGCACTGCCACAGCTAAAGCTCAACAGTGTAACACAGCCTTTAGTAAAAGCTCAAATATAAACTGCTCATCATCCCTGCATCCCATAGAGTGCCATACAGCATAACTGCCATTACGAACACAAACCAAAACCCCACACCTCTCCTTTTACTCCAGGAAGAGGTAAACTTCTCACTTTCAGTGAAACAGTGTTCATAGTCTAGTCCTGGCAAAAACAACAGCAAAGCTGAATTCCCACCCACAGGAGAGCACTGCTGTTTCTTTTCCTTGCCTCCTCCACACAGCTAGCCAACACCACCAGCCAGTATTGGGATCGAGGCTTCTCAAACCCTGCAGAGAGGATCCTCTGCTGGCTTTGCAGTGAACTCTGCTGCCACAGGAGGAGGAAGAGCCCAGACTTTCTGGCCCTAGCACCCCATCCCTGCGGTTCTTGGGGCAGGCTCTGCTGTCTTCTCACAGCTGTCAGACTCCCTCTCATTCTCCTAACACAAACCCATGACTTCCCTCTCCAAGGCAGGCCTTGGGCTGCTGGAGATGACTTGTGTTGTGGAGCCGTGCTACCCTTGCAGGCAGGGCTCGGTATCCCCACTGGCACAGAAAATTGGTTCCAAGCCCGCACAACAGTCACTTGGATTGTGAAACCAAGTGCAGGGATGTGAGGAAACGTGGGGTGTGCAGACACCCTGCAACCTTAACTCTGTCTCCCTGTGCATGCACAACAATGGCACCCTCTGGGTATCCTTGTCCCACAACCTTTGCCTCAGTCAGAAGAGGGGCAGCCATAAAACAAGTGATTCCTCATTCTGAAACTAACTTAGTAACTCTTTTAGGGACATGCGTGGGGAGAGGGCTTAACTGCTCGGTGTAACTGCATTTTTGCCTGCCATCAATCCTTCCTACCTGGTCATTTCTCTACCCACCTCTGGATGATTTACAGCCTGGAGTTCACACAGCTTTGAGCAGGAAATGCTCAGGCTCTCACTATGCTTCAGCCATATAAAGAGCCCTCAAAACATGATTCAAAATTAAGAGATGGATGATCCTAAATCAACATTTCACAATTAACTGTGAAGAAACTTGGTACAAATGAGGATACTGAGTAACTAAAAATTGAGGAAATTTAAAAAAGAAACATGAAATCTCAATCACTTTTAAGAAGAACACAAGTCACCTATAAAGTCTCCCTAACGTAATCCACATAACTTTATCAGATACAGTTTCCTACACATTACAGGTTCCAAATTTAACTACAAAGACTTCAAAACCCAGGATTTAGGTTTCCCCTACCAAATCTCAATGAAATATGTACAGTAGAAGAAAAAATGCAGGAGTAAGATGCCAAATAAACTCCTTGAGAGTTATTTAATTTTTATTTATTTATTTATTTAATTCTATGAACTATTTTTCTTATCAGCAGGATGACTTTTGGTGATCACATTTCCACTGGTAATATCCTGGTGTCACAATTAATATTAGTTTATCTTTTATCAATCCACTGATTAGATTTGTGTTTTTAAAAAGCTGTTTTAATCAAGAACTTCAGTCATGCAGGGCTTCTTTCCTCCTTGCAATTAATTAAGATTAAGCACCATAAAGAAGTCCAAGCAGTAATTTCTAACAAAACTATTAATAGTTTAAACCACTGAACACTAAAACTACATATTACCAGTTATACTGTTTATGCAATTACTACTTGGAGAAATATTTTTAAGTTTAACTTAAGTTTCCTTTTATTTGTGCACTTTCCACTGTTGATTTTAGTTAGTCAAGCAATGCTGACTGCACACCCTCTTTGTAGTCTCAGCTCTAAATTTTCCTTCCCTGAGCTTCAAGATCAGAATTTCAGGTCAATTTCCCTACTCTGTGATGAGGTGGGGAGTATTGACTTGAATAGAGAATGTTACTGTTTTTTTGGTTTGCAACTGAAAACAACTACCAAGTTTTGCACTGAACCTAGATTTCAGAGCTCAAACTCTTTTCCCAAAAAAAGGTCTTGAATTTCATCTATAAAAATCAGATGAACTCCAATAGGATGTGAAAGAACACACGGATCACTTTTAAAAGCATATGTGCCAAGAGAACACTCTAAAAAAACACTCTAAACTTAGGGTAAGAAAAAATAAAAGTGAAACTAGTTTCATTTACTTGGATTAAAAATCCTGAGCATTTCTTCACAGCAAGGATAAGAATGCAAGCTTTCTTAGAAAATTCAGAGGCAGAAGGACTGCACTGAGACCAGATCCTTTCATTCATCCACAGATCTAAAGGACAAGATAGCAGACATCTTTCTTTTAAATCTTCCAAGAGAAATCTACAGCGCTGCTGCAGAGTGGGAATTCTGACATGGAAACTGGGGCCAAGGAAGCCAGGATCAGAGGAATGGCTATCTCTGCTTCTCTGTTCTGTCCTTTGCAGCTCCCCTTTGCCACTCCAAGCCTACCTCAGGAAGGCATCCTGACAGTAAAATACCTGTATTTGTGAGAGTTATGGACACCCCCTCAAAAAGATACAGAAAATTTTAAACATACACACCTTTCTAGCTTACCGTCTGAAAAAGGTACTCGGGGCTTTCTTACAGGAATTGTAGTTTACTGATCCTTGTACTGAGCTTGTTCTAACACTTTTGCTTTTTGTAGCACTGACATCATTATGGAAACGAGGTTCATCTGGGCAAAAAGGTTCCAATTGTTAAAGTGAATCACTTCTTTAAGTAATGGCTGGACACAACAAGTGAAAGCAGGGCAGCAGGTAACCGCCAAGACGGAACTGCGTACAAACAACTAGCTGAGGAGGAAACCACTTGTCCTTGGAAAAAAAACCACCCCAAGTTAGGGCTCAAAGAAAATTTTTCACATCTGTCAAATCTGCCTTGGTCTCACTTAGGCAAGTGACATTTCCTAGCTTGGATCTTCATTGCCTTCCTCTGGCATTTCCAAATTCAACGCATTTTTTTTTTCAATAGCAGCAAAGAGCAGAGTGCAACAAAACACTGGGTCAGATTTTCGTCATGCTGTTTCTCTGTGGTTCGAAAAAAGATTCGGAAAGTGTTACACACCCTAGGCAAAATACCCAAATCTCCTCTGCCAAGAAACACTAATGCTAGAAAAATGCTCAGATGACTTCAAACCATATGCACATCTGCCCTTTTTGTCACCAAGGTCCTCTCGTTTGTTTGAGGATTTCATTGCTGCTTTTTGAGAATGAGAATAAGGAATGGGTAAAAAGTACATAAAACACTACCCAAGGATGCGACTTGTGATAAGATGTAGAAATAAAATAAGCTCCTATTGTGTGGTGTACTTGTTCCATCTCCTTCCCAGTACTTCAGATATTCTTTATACCAATATCCTCATCTGCTTGAATTCCTTACTGAAACACTAGGCCCTCTCAATATTACTTTTCTTACTGTTCCTCTGGTTAAAACTATCGACAGAGGCTCACTTGCTGATAAGGAGAGAAAGTTAAAAGCATGGACTTCAATGCAACTGTACGGTCAGCTCTGATGACAACCTACACACCCATCTGTCTGAACCCATAGTTTGCTCTAAGTTTACAAACTCAAAAACACTTTAGTCTTCAAGAGTAATGGGAGCAGATTGGTTTTTTTCTAATAAAAAAGTTTTCCCTAAGGCAGCTTTTAACACACTGTTGATCCAAATCAGGAAAGTGCAAAAACCTAACTCCTCAAACGAACGACTAACCTGAAGTCCCTTAGAAAAAAACCTACATGTGTCCCTCACTTGTCAGTTTAAAGGCTACCAGCGAGTGTCAGCCGGTTTCACACACTAAGCTTTCGGAGCACAGGTACGTTCCCCACCGGGAGCGGCCGGGCCAGGGAGGCCGCAAGCGGCGGTCCCGGTGGGCTGGGGGCGCAGCGGGCGGCGGCAGCAGCGCCCGGGCCGGGGAGGCTGCCCGCCGCCACCGCCTTCAAGCACCTACCTGGGCTGAGGGAGGGAGCGCCCGCGCGGCTCTGAGCCGAGGTCTCGGGAGACACTGCCAGAGAGCCAAAGAGAGCAAGAGCAGAAGCGGGGAGCCCCGGCCCACGGAGCCCCCACGCCGCTCCCGAGGCCACAAGTCAGGCCGGCGTGCAGCCAGGCGCCCGTCCCGGGCCCGGCCCCCCCGCCCCGCCCAGCGTCCGGGGCGGCCGCGGCCCGGGGGCCGGACGGGGCGGTGGGGCCCGGGCCTGGAGCCGGGAGCGAGGGCGGGGTGCGGCGGGGGCGGGGAGGGCGCCCCGCCAGCCGCAGCCCCCCGGGGCCGCTGCCCTCGGGCGGTCCTGCTCGGCCGGCAGCGGGGAGCAGGGAAGGAGTCCGGCGGGGGCGCCCGCGCCGGGGCCGCCGCGGTGCCTCAGCCCCTTCCCCGCCTCGCGGGATGCGGCACGGCCCGGGCGCCCCACGCTACAGCCAAGGTCGCGGCTGCCTGCTCTGTTCTCCCCTTCCCTGTCCGGCCGCTCCCGGCTGGGCCGCGCGGTCTCGGCCCCGGAACTGCCGCCTGCCCGTGGCGGGTGGGGGGAGGCGCGGCAAACTTTCCCCTCTCCGCGTTTGGGCTGCCGCCCCCCGGCCCGGAGCCGCCCCGCCCCGCCCCGCGGCGCCGGCTGCGGTGCTCACCTGAGGCCGGGGCGCAGCGCGGCTGGAAGCGGCGGCGCAGCTGGTGCAGGATGACGCGGAGGCCGATGCAGTACACCCGGAGCAAGGGCACCAGCGCAGACAATAGCGACATGGCCGCCTCCCGCCCTGCGGCGGCAGCGGGCTCGGAGCGCGGCGGGGAAGGCACTGGGCGAGCGGGCGGCCGGCGCAGTGTTTCCGCCGGGCCGGGCCGGGCCTGGGGGGCGGCGCGGCCCCCACCCACCCACGGAAGGGAAAGCGCCGCCGCTGTCACAGCAGCGCCCGGGCTCGCCGCGGCTCCCGCCCTTCTGGGCATGTGCGGTGGCGGGGGAAGGGAAGGGAAGGGGCGGCGGCGGGCGGACCGGCCTCGGCGGCGGCAGCGGCGGCTCGGCCCCCGCCGGGACACCCGAGCAGCTGGGCAGGGGGAGACGGAGACGGAGAGGGGCGGCAGCAGCAGCAGCGAGCGGGAGGCGGTGGCGGTGTGCCAGCCCGCCCGGCGAGGCCGCCGGCTGGGCGCGGAGACTCGTGCTGCCCGGTCTGTGACAGCCACCGGCAGTCAGTGCAGGCGGATGAGGCACTCGGCGCTGCTCCAGGATGCCGCGGCTGAAAGCGCTCACGGCTTGTCTGACCATCTCCCTTCGCAAGTGAGGGGCTGCTGCGGGCTCGCACGGCGTCGCTGGGTCTGGGCACGGCCCCTCTCACCTCGGGCGTCCCTCGGGCTCACTCCTCTCCAGGTCTCTGTTGCAGGTACCGATTTCTCCAAATGTAGCTCAGTGTACGGAGCCTTTCTACCTCAGGAGCCGGAATTTTACACCTGTCTGACGAATACCGTCTTTACAGTGATAACTGGTGTATCGCATGCTGTGTCTCGTAAGTTGTCAGTTTTCGATCCTCAGCCTTATTTGAGTACTTAGTCTGAGTACTCGGGACAGAAAAGTGGGTCCTATCTACCAGTTCTGGTAGGTGGCTGGTTTCGGCTACAGGAAATAGAGCGCCTAGTCCTGATGCCGTGGTTTTCATTTACAGAACTGGTGGGTTTTCAAAAATGCGGATGAGCAATTGATACAAATCAAAAATCAGCCATTGCACAATAGGAGACGTTGACCCTTATATTCAGTTTCAAATCTTTAGGTAACTTTCTGTCTCTGAGACAGATGGGAAACCGTATAAAGTTCTGGAAGTGCATTTGAAATGTAGTCTCCTAGCCTTTAAGAAAACCCCACTCCGTACTTTCTAAAAAAAAAAAAAAACAATACTTTTTAAGTATCAGATTACATTGCTCAGCAGAACTGACTTAATGTCTTCTATCAGAAAGCATAGTGTGTAGTTGCTCCAGGACAAAACAAACCATTTAATTTTATGGATCTCTGGTGATTATTACTATTTTTTATTATTAACACATAGAATTAGGCAAACATAAATGATCGACATCATTAAGTCACATCAATGAGGCATTCATTCTTAATGTATATTATCTGCAACTATGCATGGAGTACTAGAAAGAGCAGCACATAAAACAGTATGAAAAGAAACACATTTATTAAAGGTGAATTATTCTTTCAGCTTATCTCAGTAAAAATCAAATCTCTACTCTTTTATGTTGCTTTACATCCTTTTCTCAGAACTGCACCATTAATGAAAGCCCTTTCAACATTAAACTGTGAAACTTGCCTACAGTGTATTTACACAATCTGTATATAAATAAACCATACTTTTTCAGGTTTTCTAGTATAATAAAATAAATTGATGCATATTCAAGCTACTACAATAAATACTCCTGTCTTTTTTCAGAGAATGCTATCCAAGGAATTAGACTAAGGGAGGGAAAACTGATTACAGTCTTAACATTACAGTCTTATTGAACCAACTACTTTTTCTAAGTGTGTTACAATGATTTTCAGCCCTTCATGATTCATGAGTACAGTGTCACAGAAAAGATGAGAACAATTTTTTCCAACAATATATTAAACTATTTTTTCTAAAGACTAATGGGGATGGGGGATAAAGGAAAATAATTATAAAAGGCTGTAGTCTTTGATTCTTTTCAAATAGTCTTCTAATACGTCTTTATTTCAATCAATACTTCTTTTTCTTTGGTTTATAATAGCTTACATCCTCCTATTGACACTTTGGTTTTTCCTTGCAATCATTTACTGCAAAGCCTCAAGTATTCAGGCTGAAATCCATCGACTTTAGATACCTTACTGAGACATTATTAGCTCAATGAAATTTTAGGGGTCAGCCCTGGAAAGGACAAAAGGACCAATCCAATTCCTCAGCTTTGCTGTATGGGCAGAGGATACAGAGAGAGGCACTTCTGAAGACCTGCAGAAAATGACAGCTTTCTTTGAGGCACTTTAGAGTGCCTCCTTCTTTCCACTGACTGCAAGTGAGCTCACAGTGCCAGTGGGCAAAGCCAGCCTGCAGCTAGAGCACTGATACCTCTTGGAAACTCATCTGAAACACTCCTAACACTCCATTGACACAGGATCCAGCCTCTATCCCTGCTGCAGGACTGACATTAATGAGATCACAGTGATTCCGCCCACATTTTGCATAAAGATGCAAAAACATGTAAGAAAGGAAGTGGGTGATGTTTTTAGACTCTAATTAAGCCCTGAGCTCCAACTTCCCAGCAGAATGGCATAATCAGCAGCCATTGGGTAGTGTGGTGTTGCAGCCTGGGCAGCCTGGAACACAAGGGGGACAGGGGACATCAGAGACAAAAGCAAACCCAAGGCTGGCCTAGCAGTCCAGATGCTCTCTAGCACAGGGTGGAGAGTTACAAGGTTATGCTTTGTTTTTCTTGTCTCCTTTATGATGCCTCTTTTCCACATGTGAGTTTGCTCCCCTTGTTTTTCTTCTCTTGAGGTGAGAACTAGATCAAATAACTCTGCATACCCACACACAGTAGGAGAGGTTGATGCTTTCTGCCCAAGCATGATGTAATAGTTGGAGTAGTCTTGTAAGATGTCAGTGACCCATCAGTCCCTCTCTAAAGGCAAAATGTACACTTGCACTCCTGTGCTGAGCTCAAGTCATGCTCTCAGCCTTATGCACCTATGTGGAAGCTGATGGCCCATGTCAGAAAAAGCCAGATATAATTCTGACTGCTGCTAATTTTTCAGGCTTCTAAAAGGGATTTAAACGCCTGTCTTCCTAAGCTGGATTGTATTGGGACTTGAGGCAAGAGATAAGTGCCTATCTTCCCAGAGCAGGATCTCCTTAACATGTGTGGGTGAATATAGTTAAATGCCTGAGGAGCTTTCAGGTTCAGTAGGGAGTTGCTCACAGTAATAGGCAGTGCTGGGAAACAGTCCATTGGGATTGCATTTGGAATTCATGGTAGGGGTTTTTGCACCTGCAGACAATTTTGATAGGCTGGTTGTTTTTTCTTTTTTTTTTTTTTTTTTTTTTGACCTATGCCTTTTTTTTTCCCCTCCATAACAAGAAGAGTAATTAATTTTAGGTACCCTCAAAATAGACATCATCTCTCCTAATATGTGGCACTTGAGCATAGCAGTACTAGACAGAACAGTAAGCTCTTAGGCAGCCTTCTTAGTAGCTTGGGGAGGGTCAGCTACTTAGAAGGGGAAAGAAACTTTGCCAAAGGGAGAGGTGTCTGCAAGCTACACAGTAGAAAGTCCTGGGGACTCAGAGCAGACTCCTCTGCTGCAGGCAGTTATCTGATGGGATATACTTCCTTTTCTTCAGTAACACTGGGGAAGATAGTAGATTGTTCTACATTCTAACAGAACCATGCTACAGCATTTTCCCATGAAGGGGGATGGCTTTTGGTCCCTCTCAGCCTTTTTCAGCTATTTCACTTTTCCAGAAAATGGTCCCACTGGAAAAAAGTTACATTTGCTAGTATGGCTGTAAGGAGGTGGCACCCAGGAACACAGTAAAGAAGAAATCTGAGGTTTTTTTAGCTTAGCATTTAAGTTCACGGAAACGAGGCAACAGTGTTCAAATCCATATTCCCTGAAGACTCTATGCTTTTTAGACTAGAAAAGAACAAGACAAAATGCAGAACTAGTAAGTGCAATAGAGTCTTGGAATAGGAACAACTTTCCCTCTTCCACAAAATGCTCAAACCACTCAGCTATTATGCAAGAAGCATAGTGTGATTATTGTTCCTGCTGAGTTGTTTGGTTTTTTTAATCAACCATCTCTGCAGCAACTGTTGTACTTGTGCATCTAAGTATTCAGTGTATGTCACACCTTCAGGATCTATCTGGTCAGGAAAGCCTGGAGCATGAACAGTTTGGGTTTGCATTCCCCTTCCCTCATACGCCTTCTCCATATCAGGTAAGTTCTGAGCATCCCCCCTGCAGCTCAGTCAAGACTCAGAGGCCAAAGAGTAAGAAGGTATGCAGAAAAAAAAACAAATGCAAAAATAAAAATATTTTTTTTAAAATCCCCAAACATGGGCTTACCCACAAAACTTGCACAGACTCACAAAGCAGGTGAGCTGCTAACATATATACACAAGCTTTTGTTAAAAACTTCTATCATAAAGCACTTTAAAAGACTGCATATATTTAGATTTGAGCAGGGGTATTAACAGGCTTCACACTGAACATGGCAACTTGGCTGAAAGAAGAACAAGTCACATGGAAATTCTAGAAGTAACCAGTGTTATTTCAGCAGTGAAATCAGTTGTTATGTAATTCCTGGATTTATTGGAAAATGTCTGTAAGTAGATTAACTGATTGATTAACATACATGAAGTTTCAAAAGCCCTTTGACAAAATCCTGCGCACAAGGGATGATAAGCACTCAGGGGATAAGAACCAGTGCATTTGTGAAACAGAAGAAGAGAAACAAAACCCCACAGAGAGTGAAAGAAAGGGATTGATATTGACCAGAAAATCACAGCCAAAGAAGAACAGGGTGTGAAGGTTCCATTGAACACCCAGCTCTGGCTAATACATTCCTTAATGCCTCAGGTGGGGTAAGGGAAAAGTTGTTGCACTATAATGATACAGTGTTATTTCTGTTAGTCAGGACTGGAGAGGAGCAGAGGAATTTCAGACATTTAAACAAGCAATGTGTACTGGCAATATTCCAACACCAAGAAAATAATGCTATTAAATGAAAAATGGTTAATTATGCCCACTATAGAAATGGCTTTGCTGACAGTTAGTTCATTTGTGTTAAAAAATATCTAGTGTCAGTAACTGCAATGTGATTATTTCAGTGTTTGAATAGGGATATCTGCAAGCACCTGTGGCATCCCCTATGCAACACTGCCCAACCCTTAGCTAAGAGTATTTTGTTAGGGTTCAGCAAAAGGACAGAAAGATTATTATGGTCCAAAGCAAAAGTTTTCCATGACACCCAAGTCCTCCACATGTCTTTGATCTCTTCCTTAGCAATACTGTAAGATAAACATATCTTTCATCAGAAGTGTAGCTAGCACCATTCTAATATGAAGGAAATAATAAAGCAGAATCACTCCTCAAAAACCGGGCATCATGAGTTGATCTGCACCTGTATTTTTGTTGCATCTTCTTGCAAGACTACTTGAGTGCCATATAAAATAATATTGCACAAGGCAAGGTTTGTGGGGAGAATGTTGCAGACCAGCTTTCACATATATGTAATCCTACCCATCCCTTATCCAAACGGGACTATGACAACACTGCTACTGTTGGTATTGGAGGTCTGGAAGCAGAATGCACCAGTCTCATCTGTGCTGTTTGTGGGCACTTCCCTGAAGACTTTGCTCACTGCTGTTGCAGTTGGCCAGTCAGCTTCAGGAAGCAGTTGGTATTGAATCATTTGAGGATGTGAGAGTCTTGGTTTTGGGCATGTCAGATACAGATGAGCAGGTAACTTCATGCCACAAGCAGAGTGTCCTCACACTGATGATGAATGGATGACCAGATCAAGGAAGCTGAATGTCAAGCTCTTCAGAGTTGGACAGAATTGGCCAAAGAAGCAAAGATTGTGCCCCATGCAGATGCTTGTGAGGTTGGGGCTGAGCCTGATGTTTTAGACAGTCAGTGAAGGCACCTGCTGGTGCCAGAAGAGGGCAATTCTTACTCGTTGTGAGCTTTTCACACAGCTTGAATTGTGCCTCACATCAGAATGAAAATTCTTTTCCACATATATTCCTGTTTCAAGAATTGACTTCTTAGACTGGATTCTTACATGTTATCTTTAGGACCCACACTGCTTTTGCACTTGGCTCATTGGGGGCAGGTTCTGACCTCAGTGTTCCCCCAAGCAGGGGAAGAGCATCTCTAGTTTTTGCTGATGCTTTTAAAGACTGACTGGGGTATTTCCAGCTGCCTATCTCTAAGACTATGGAATATGAGAGAGCAAATGCAGTGATGGGTAAAGAGATTTGTAGAACAAGCTGGAGGGAAGATCAGGCCAAAACATGATGCAAAGGAAGACATTCAGGTGACAGAAGATAGGAAATGTGAGAAAGTCTATAGGTTGATTCACTTTGCTTTAACTTTGCTAAAAAATGGTCCAGCTCACTGCTAACCTAGTCATACAGTGGGAAGGATGAAGATGGGCAACCTGCTGGTCTGTAGGGTCAGGATGTTTGAGAGCAAGTGGAGCTGAAAAGCCTGGTGCAGTAAAATCATCTATCTTGTGGCAGTGTTGGGGCAGGGGCAAGCTGCCCCTCCCTGAACCCAGGCAGAAGGCTGAGAGGTGAACCACAGACAGGAAGGATGCAATAGTGACCTGAGATGGGACATGTCTGGGGTTCAGTGTTATCTCTCTCCCTTCTATGTCAAATATATTGGGGAATTATTGAGAGTAGGAAATGGTCTGGCAGTTCTTTAAGCCCAGTTTACTCTTCTTTTTATCCCTTCTCTCTGGCACAGATGCTTTGGGTCCTGTCTCCTTAATCTCCCTAGACACTTATTACTGCTGCAGCTTGTTCCCCTTACCCCTTCAGAAATCTCTGCACTGTTACTTCTCCTTGTCGTGGGACAGCCAATGCTCTCTCCCATTTTTCCCAATTCCATCTCACTTTATTTTCTAATCACCCAGACAAACCTGTCTCTCTATCTGCCTACAATCACCAGATTCTCTGTTCTCTTGATCACACCTGCCTGTCAGTTGTCCAAAAGGATTACGTATGCCTTGAATTTTCCACTTACTTTAATAAATGAATGATTGCAGTGTTATATAACTTGTTTATGTTCAGCTTGTGCACTACTGGTTTGGACTTCAGCAATTCTATAGCATTGCATTAATTTACCAAGCACAAAGGAGCTATGGGAAAAGCTCACATAGCCAAGAAACTAACAGACTCAACATTTTAAATTTAAAGGGAAAAGTAAAACAAAAGAATAAGTAAGTCCTGGTATTCTTGAGGACAAATTCACATATGGCATAGACAAGGTAAAGAGGAGACCTCCGATGTCTGAGGAGACATTTCTCATTCCATGTGCTCGGGATGATCCAAGTCTCTGTAAACAGTGAGCTTTATTTTTATTGTTAATCTCATTTTTGTCAGTATAAAAGCAAATCATAGTGTGGTCAATGCCGAATTGCCTTAAGAACAATTGCAGAGAAGATTCAGTAGGGTTCACACCTTACACTTTCTCTAATATTAGTCTGTGAGGACGTGCAAAATGTTCCAGAATTATAGTTTGACCCCCTAGAATGTATGCCCTAGAAATTACCAAAGAAAATTCGTTCTGCTTATAAAAATAATTTAAAGGATGGAAAAAGCCAAGGGCTCATCCTGACAGCTGTTAAGAACACACTTTCAGTTTTGATTGATCACTGGAACATGCTCCCCAGGGAACTAGTCATGGCATCAAGCCTGCCATAGTTCAGGGAGCATCTGGACAACACTCTTAGTCACATGGTTTATTTTTGAGCAGTCCTGTGAGGAGCAGAGAGCTAGAATCAATAATCCTTTTAGGCCCTTCCAACTTGAAATATTCTATGATTCTATGTCTGATTCCAATTTTACATATGATATTAGTCTTCATATTTTTTAGAGGTCATAAACTATTTTGATTATTTGTAATCCATTACTTGTGATAATTCATTTTAAAGTCTATTAAGATGGCAGTTTAATTCAACATCATCATCACATCCAAGTCTGCTGAGACAGTACAGAATGAAACATCGGCCATTTTTAAAAATCTCTCACTATATATTCTCAAATATATAACAAAGTGGGTAATTCTCAGTCCTCTGGCTTCCCTGAGAACTGAAATTGCTCGAGTCTGATAGATGAAATTCAGATTTCCATGAGATGCAGTGGTTAGAAATGATGCATTTCAGATTCTGGATTAGTCTTGTCTTCGTATTACTTTCTAATCTGCTGCTGCTGTTTCAGTAATATCAATCATTTACATTCAGTATTTAATGAAAATAAGCCTAACCTGAAGGACTCAGCTTCTTGTTAAAGATATGTTAAATTCTTAAGTGTCTGAGTTTAGGGATTTTTGTGTGTGTTTGTATGTCTAAGAGCATGTGTTTAAGTACCAGCATTATATTATAAAATTACATAGGTATTTTACATGCATAAGAAGTTTTTAAAACAGTTTTATAACAAGTATTTTTCATCAAGTAAAAGGCCTTAATCCAAACCAACCAACAATTAAAGAGATGACTTGCAATCTTTAAACCTACTTCTTAAAGCTAGGCTATTTGTTTTCTAGAAACTTGCAAAAATACCATCACCCAGTCAGAACTGTCACTCTAACTGTTAATTGATAAGTGTAGGATAAGCTGCTTTAGCAATACAGAACATTTTATTCCATAATCCCAACTAGATGTTTTACTACCCCCTGACTTCACTTCAAAGTGGATTTATCTAAGATCTAGGTTACTAAAATAAGTTTAGACTACTTCACTAATTAAAAAAAGAAAGTATATACACATACAATTTAAATGTATATGCATGTTTATGTGTGCAGATAATAAAGTAACATTTTCAAATTGTATTAAGCCTGTGGAAGGGGAATGGAATTTCCTGCACCCAGGAGTGAATAGAGAAGTGTTTAAAGTTATAAGTTTACACTATTACTTCTTTCCTCAAAAGATGAGAGGTTTTTGTATATAAATCACACTATAGCATTGTTACTATTTTGAATAAAGGTGTTAAATTGGTTGTAACACTCACTAGCTACAAAAAACTAGCAATGGAGTCCAAAATCTCCTGGTAACCATACAGTCAAGATGCAAGCCCTAGCAAACAAGTTTTTATCCATCAAAAGTATAAATCCAGAAGCCTTTAATTTCTGTTTCAGATTAAAGAAGAATAAGCAACCAAAACCATACATTATGTAAAGGATGAGTGGCTTTATGCTCACAGTTTCACTAGTTGGGTTTCTAATTGCAAAACAAGGGGGTTTCCTGCAACTTACATGTTGGGTCTTGCATCCATTTCACTTCTGGCCAGCCTGCCTTTTACTGGGGTTTTGCTTCTTAATTATGAGACTATAAACAGCCAATTCACTGTTTTTAAGTTGGTTTGTTGGGCTGTCTTTTTGGGTTTGGTTTTTTTTTTTTTATTTTTCCTCCAGGAGAAGCCAAAATAAAAACTACATTTCAGTTCTGGCTTCCCTTGGTTTTTGTTTGTCATTATATCAATTGCAATCTTGTTTTGCATTGTCTTGCAACCTTTTATAGGATGTCATTAATAGCAATCAAGGATCTGATTCTGTCTTTCTTGCTGTTGTTGAATTAATAGAGTGTGAAGTAAAAGACAACTTTACTGCTTCATCAAAATACAGTTTGTTTACAGAAAAGTGCACAAATTTGCTTCTAATAGACCCAAAGAAATAGATATTTTTTTTTAACCTGCAGATTTAATTTTTTTCTCTATTTCATTATTAACTGTTCATGCTGCTAATCAAAAAGTTATAATCATGATGTTATGAAAAAAAAATTTACTCATCTTCAGAAATGCATATGTAATGCACAAAGTAGTTCAACGACAGGATCAGGTACTGGAGAGCCACACTGGATAAGATGGAAAATCAGCACAGATTTGTATATACCTGTTACAGTAACCAGGATCAGGTACCTCAGAGCAAAGTTTAAAATCTTCTCATCAAACAACCTCTTACATGGTAATCTCTACTTTCCTTCTCCACCTATTATACTGCTATTTAGTAATGGTTGTTATGCTAAGATTCTAAAGATTTCATATCCTTTCTTTTTTGTCCTGTTGCCATTAATTGTCTCTTTATATATATTAGATATATAGATGATTTTCCAAAATATTTTTAATTTTATTGTCTCTTGTAGCTATGCTGTATTTTATTTACATGACTATATACATAATGTCGCAAAGTATTTTAGTATTTTATAATGCATCACCTTCTGATTTCACTGCATAGCCCTTTACAAGGCAGGAAAAAAATTCTCAGTCTATCTTTAAACAATTTATTTTATAAACTGCTTTTTTGTCTTACTCATTTCCTGTTTACTGTAAAAGGTCTTCTATGTCTCTTCAGAGGGAATTCATGATACAACACAATCTGTCAACTTTTATTTAGACACCCCCTGTTCAAACTGTACAATGGAGTGTATTACTGTAACTGAGATTTATACACGGAAAGAGGTGTTGATATAAAGAGTATTTCATATATTTATAGAGCAAAACTGCAAGTGAAACTGGGCAGAGACTAAAGGATGAGTAATAAGTGAACCAGTGACAAGGGATGTTCTTGTTAAGGCCTGCACAGAATCAGCTAGTCCTGCCAGTCTGCAGTCTGCCCTATTTTAAACAGCAAGGTCATTTGAAAATACAGATGACAACTGCTCTAGATGTTTTCCTGAAGTTCTGCTCCTGGGCTCTCTTGGCTGTGTCCAGCACTGGTGCACCTCATTGCAGCCACGCAGCCCTGGCAGTAGAGGGTGAAATCTCTTCACGTGCTGAGTGATGAGATCGGTGCCAGCAATGGAGAGAAGCCAGGATATCTAATGCTACAAAATGCCTTTGAGAGCATCTGCCCCTCATCAGCACACACAACTGCTCTCCATCTGTGCCACGCTCCACACTGGGACTGCAGCACCCCTTCACCATTAGGCCATTATGCTGCTGAGGACAATTTGTAAGTAGTATTTTGGGTGCACTTTCTTTTTCCAATTACATTTGTTTGCTACTTAAAAGAAAAAAAGAGAGTGAGAAAAGAAAGAAAAGAATAGTATGTGCAATGAGTTCTTGAAACAGTTTAAATAGAAGGCTTGGTCTCAACTTTTCCTCTAATTATCTGCTTCTGCTGCTTGGAATTTTCAGCCCTGTAATGAAGTTGTGTGATTTATAGTTATAATGATTTATTCTTGCTGGGGTGGGGGGGGGGAACCATGGTGATTACTTCTCTCTTGTTTTTGCTGTGTCATTCCCTATGCTCACAGTATGTATTGCAATGGGTTTTCTAAAAAGACAAAAAAAATCCAATCAATATAATTTCCTAAAAGCAAACACTTGATGTACACATTGATACACAAGCTGTTAGCTATACCATAGGTGAAAATAAACACACCTGTTGAGTGTATGTATAGACACTTCAGGTTTTTTCCCAGAAAAAAAAAAAAAATAAAAAAAAGTGATTTTCCATATATCAAGAATCAGTTGTGTTCCCTGCTATTTTCTTGCTTACACAGACCTAACTACTGCAATCTATTATCTTTGGGCTTTTTACTATCCACTAGACTGATAGTTTCAATAATTTTTCCTTAGTAACTTCAGGTCATTTTTCTGATCATTGCACTGGGTGAAGGGCCTGCTTAGTACACATAGTTTAGTTTGGTTGTTGGTTTGGGTTTTTCTTTTGCTCCCAGACTAGCCAGATTACATTTACACAAACTACAGTGATTCCAGTAGAAAAGAAAAACAACTGGATGTGGTTTTATGGGATTGGTTTTTGTCCTTTGAATGAAATTAATTCACACCTTTAGAGAGGGACAAGAAGTACATAATTTAGAGTGCTCAGGAGGTGATTTTTGGTGAATTCACAAAGGGGAATTTTGCTCTTCTTTCAGTATTAGCATTGTGCCTGCAAATAGAAATCATACTACCTTCAATTACGTTTACTATGCATCAGTGGCACACTACTCACTTCAGGTTTATTCTGTATTTAGGAGAGGAGAATAGGTTTCACTACCCAGAAGATACATTTCTTGATAACTTGTAGTCATCAGTAAAAATTGAACATAAATTATTAGTGACTAAAAGCCACATGCATTTGAATTGTGGAGTGATTTTATCACCTCTGTCCAGTGTCTCCAGAAATTATCATTGGTGATGATAGGAAACATTTGTGTCAGGGGAAGACAAACGAGCAGGTGAAGATGGTGCACACCAGCTCTGCTGCACATTAACTCCTTTTCTTGTCTAGGAATCATTCCACAGATTGACTGGTTTTATTTACCAGCCCTCCTAGGCAGAGTTTGGAAATGAGAAAAAAGTGTGTTAAATTTATTTATTGTATTGTTTTCTTGCTTCAGCCCATTCTCTGCAAAGTTTCTCTTTATTTTTCTTTGTTCTTGTACCTGCACTCCAAGCTTGAGGCTGCTGCCTCTGACCTTTCTACAGGAAAACCCAAACCTGTGCTCTCATGTCTCAATGTTGTGACTCTTTTGAGGAGCTGGCTGTGAAGGGAGGAGGGTCACTACCAGAATATCAAGCACTCCCAATTGCCACCCAGCTCCAGAAGTCTTGGAAGCAGAAGAAATCCTCTAGCACTTTGTGATACTTAATGGATTTGCAAAATCATAGGCTTTGCCTATCTTCAGTGTCCCTTTTTATTTGCCTACAGAATAAACCAATGGAAAATATTCAAACTAAGAAATAAGACCAACGGAAAATATTCAAACTAAGACCCACTGTGTGCCTAGATAGAAATATATCTGCTAAGATCAGTGACAATTACGTGACAAAACCCCTATTGACTAATCAGCAGAGTCAGCAAACAAACACTGGTTTCTTTTTTGGGGAATTTTTTCCCCCTCTGATAATCTGCCAGCTCCTCAAGCATATTTCCTCACCTCCTAATATTTCGAAAGGCACAATCACTGTCTTCTGCATCTTTAGCACCCACCATTCCAATCAAAATATCAGCAATGAAGATGGATATCCCTGTCAGGCATCACTTCATCTCCTAGTAGAGCAAGGAAGGCAAAGCCAGTATCATAAATCACTTTCAAGGGTATAGTCAAGTGACATGAGAAGTTAAAGGTTTAAAATGAAGTTTCAACTTCACCTGTCACTTTCTCTGTCACAGAGTGACAAAACCCCAGTGGATACAGTCCAGCTCAAGGAAGGAGAGAGAGGCTGCATGGTCTTATGGCCCATATGGCCAACTACCCCCAGACCTAGTACTAGACATGATGCTTGGAAATGTTCAATGTGATTCTCTGTTTCTATGGCCAGGAAAAGCCAATGTGCAGCTGTTAGTATCTTTTCAACAGTTATCTAAATTCCTTAGGCTGAGAATTTTCTCTGATAATGTATGAAGGGTAAGAATCAAAGCCCAGCAAGTCCATGGATTGCATCTCAGAAACTTTGATTCTCTATGGACATGACACCCAACTGCAAAATTAAAGGGCAGAGCTGCACAGAATATTCAATAATACTGTAGAAAGGAGGATGGGGAGAGAGGGCTGGCTGGAAATATCCAGCACCTTTTCAGGTCTGTAAAAGCAGATGACAAACAGAAAATAAAACATTAGCCAGAATGACCTTACAACATAAAATGTTTCTCTCCATCAATCCTAACCAAAAGGCCTTGTTTCTCTCCAGTAGTCTCTTTGAACATGCCAGGAGCCAATCCTTCATTTTCTACATCCCTGGTAGCTTTTTCAGCCTTAAGTGTGGCTGGTCTGCTTTTGGAGCAGGTTTCCCAAGGGTGGAAATAAAACAGTGATAACTGAAATGTAAATTCTGTAGAAAATCTATTATCCAAACTGTGACTCTCCTGCTTTATCACTAGTCACTGCAATACTGCCTTTGAGTCTCAAATTTATTTACTTACTGACTGTAAAGCCCTTGTAATTAAGCCATGATTTTGTTCCAGAAAGGGACCCTAGGTAATAAAAAAACTAAAGGGGAAAAAAAGGCATCACATGATTCCACATAACAGCAAATGATATCCTCAACTAACCTCATACAACGTCATGAATTGTCAGCAGGGTTGCAGGTAACTGGAAGGTGGATTTGGACTGCAGAACCATAAATCCTATGGGACAGCAGCTAGAAAAACAGCAGTCAACTTGTGCAGCCCAAGCCAAGCTGCAGAGCTGATGGGAACAGCTAAATCATGTTGCAAATGTATAAACTGAAAAAATGCTCCAGATGGTCTGTTCTTCCCCTTAAATCCTCTCAGGTCTCACCTGGGGATATGAATATCTCTAGACATAATCATAAAAAAAGAGGCAATATCTAACAAAAGAAGTCTAGTATACAAAAAATATTTCAGCTCATACTTGAGTGATTTATCGGAAAAAATTTAAACTTTCCACACATATTTTTCTTTGGTTATCCATAGCCTATTCTTCTCTAATCTCATAACCTAACCAAGAAGGGAATAGATCAAACAAATGTTGTCCTAAAAAGTCACACACATTTTATGCTTTGCTAAGATTCCATTGCTGAAATGTCTGATGTTAAAAACAATAGAGCAAAATATTTAAATGATTAAAAGTTATTTTAGAATAAATGTGTCTTGCATAAGTTGCATACATAGTAAGAAAATTTAAATTGAGGAAAATTGCTCAAATAAAAAGCTTAGGATATGAATTTCAATAGATTTCGGCATGTAGGCCAGCATATTCTAGCTGCTATTGCTCTATTTGGCTTCAGAAACAAAAGTACTAAGGATAATTATAATTACATCCAGTAAGAATTTCCACGCTTGGGGAAACATTAATATTTCAACATTTGTTTTCATGCTGAATCAGAATAAAAAACATCTAATTCTTCTCAGAGAAAAATTCCGAAAAAATTATTATTTTTAAGTATTCCATATACATACTGTCAAAACACTGCCCTACATAAATCAATATCTGCAGCATTTAGTAGAAACATAGCATTTAATTCATTATTCCAATATGAAAGTCAACATGAAAGGAATGGGAAAATTTTACTCTTTCAACTCACAAAACAGAATATTTTTATGTTGAACAAGAATGTTGTGGAGGAGATTCTAAGCACTGTGGAAATGTCTGCATACCAGCTAAGTTTTGACACTTCTAGCACCACATTTCTTTCACAATATCCAAATCAATAAGTCTGTTTTTTCCTTGTTTCTTTCCTTCCTTTCCTTTTTTTTTCTCTCTTTATAATAGTATAAAGATAAAGAAATTTTACTAGTGTATATTAATTTTCTTTTTCAATTTTTTTTTTCAATGCCTATATAGAAGCCTTCACATAATGTGCAAAATTTAATCCTCATAAAACCCAAGCAAGGCAAGTAAGCAGATAAAATGATGGACAAAGAGAGGTGTGCATTTCAGAGCAGAATAAGGATTAGACACTGCATAGCCCTGGATTTTAGACTGGGCTTCAGAATTTCATGCTTCTGGAAAAACAGCTCAGTGCATCAGTTCACAGAAGAGATTGGCCAGATACAGTGCTGTGCATAATCTCAAATTTTATGTCTATTTCTGACCACAAAATAGGTGCCTGTGGGAGTGCAGGCAGTGGGTGGTGCACCTGCAGCAGACTGTTGGTTCAGATCAAGGCACACTCCTCTTGAGGCAGAGCTCCTGCCTGTCCCAGCAGCCTGCCTGCCTTGCACCCCAGAGGCATCTGGGCTAAAGAGCCCTTCACAAGACACTCCTGGGTGTGCAGGTGTGCAGCTATGCCATGGACTTGGTCCAAAGTATAAACCCCTGGAGCAACAGATACCTTTCCTCCAGTGTGTTTCTGCTGAGCTAGGGCAGACATAGCCATAAAATTCCACATGCCATCCACCAAATTTAGGATATTCCTGCAACTCCTTAGTTCAGATTGGACCTTTTGAAAGTAATTGTGAAGCATGGTCCTTAAGAAATGTGGTAAAGATGTATGGGAACATACAAGTCTTATGGCAAACCACACCACAGGTGCACCTGTTGCCTACCCATGAAGGTGATGCTTACACTGGAAGGTACAGAAGTTCTCCTGCACCCCTTGACCTGTCTCTGTAGCCCCTCAGTCTGCTTCTCCATGCTGGAAACTCAGGCAGGATATCTCCTGTGACACCCTCACAGAAGATGCATCAGCTGCACTGAGAGGGGACCAGCTCTCCTGAACACACTCACAAATGCCTAGTTCATTGAAAACCCAACCTGCAGCACACAATAACTGCTGTTCTCCTTCTGACAGGCAACTGATCAAAAGCTTTGCTGAAAGTAAGGGAAAATAATGATTGGTGATGGCATGTCTCACCCCACAGCAAGAGCCAGAGTTCCACAGCCCAGTTCACTCGTCCCTGTCCTGCACAGGCTCCCTGACCTGCATGGTTCCCAGAGGGAATGCCACTGTTTCAAGTGGCCTGCCTGTGTGTTGGACAAGAAAAGGATTTCCACAGAGCAGCCCCCCACAATCAGGCACCTGCACTTGGTGCCTAAAGATGGGCACTGCTGGGATTTGCTCTTCACTTTTCTCTTCAATAAACTGTCTCCGATAATTGCCTTGGCTTTAGAGCTGAAGGCCTCTGGAGTAATGAACAACTGTTATTTCTATACAATGGGATCGTTGCCTGTAATGTTATCCCTTAATTGCTACTGCGGTGCAAATTATGAAAAGCAAGAATATCCAAATATAGAGACACTTGGCCCTTGTGACAGGAAATTAAGGTCTCTTCTCTGGCACTGCTGCATGCCCTGAACTCCCACTCAAGTCAAAATGAATTACATACATTCAATATTTTGAAAAACAAGCTCTTAACCTCTACAAACAAGCTTATAGAGTTCGTATCGTGTGTTCTGGCTATCCCTATAAATGTCCAATCCTTTTTCAGATCCTACTAATCTCCTGGGCATCCTGGTCCTTTCAGAGTTAACAGCAAAACTTGGCTGAAAAGATGAAGTATATTTTTCAAAAATAATTAATAAATCTGTGGGTGTATTATCTTTTGAAGTTTTAGTGCTTTGGATTGCTTAATTTTATTTTTTTTTTATGGTAAGAAAAAGGAAGCAAATGTTTCTATATCATCCACAACATAAAATATCCTATCTTCCTTCCTATTTTTGACACCTTGAGAGTCTACCATTTTCAGCATCTTGGATAAATCTTTTTTGGTGCTGTACTCTTTAGAAGCAACAATGACCAGAACAGATTTAGACTTCTGAGACTGAGTGTGTTGTCTCTACAGTGCGTTTTTAATACTTCAGGAATTAAGAGTCTAAATGTTTACTCTTCACTGTGAAGTGTCTGAAAAGCGTGGTACTGCCAAACAAAAGCAGTAAACTGCTGAGGAAAGGTCCAATCCTTCTCTTACTGATGTCAGTGGGAATTTTGCCAGGAAGCTCAGCATGATAAGGGTATAGACCAAAGTAATCAGTTCTACAGATGATTACATGAAAAGCCCTTCATTATAGCATGATGATTGAGTATTATTACAGTCATGAGACACAGACTTCATCTGGAACCAAAACCAAGAAAAATAATGCATTAAGGCTATTCCTCCTCCAAGTTGGGCCTGTTTGGCCTTTCATCAGATGACTTTTCACATGTCAGCACAGCGACTTTGGTTGTGGCCACAGCCTGATATGCACAGAGATGAGCCCAGATTTCCTCCTCCACAGTTCCTCTCTGCTAAAGGTCTCTCAAGCCCAAGAAAGCCGTGCCATTTGGTAAGTAAAGTATTTTTGGCAAACTCAGGAACATTACACTTTGTTGTCCATCTTCTCACTTCAGTTCAAGAGAATGTCTTGCTCCCCAGGTGCCTCTTCCAGGCTGGAGAAGGGCAGGTAGTTAGCACTCCTGTGTGATGGCGATGTCGTGACGAAGGGACACTGGCACAGACCCCAGAGCCAGACACCAGCTCCTGCAGCCTCACCCAGCCTGCCCAGAGCTTAGCTGAGAGCAGGAGGAAGCAGGAGCTGGCTGTGAATTGGGCACTGAGGGCATGGCTGATGTGTACAAGCTAACGGGGTGCCCTCCCAAACACGTTCAGGATCTTCACGGTTCTTCAGGGAGCATTTGCTAGGCAGATACACTGATGCAGTTTTGCACAGTTCATCCCAGAAAGTGAAGCTGCACAGTACCCTGCAAAAGCAAAGTCTGTATGAAGATGGGAATATGATAGATTTTGTATCAACTTTGGATTAAAGTGTTTTATTATTACTTATATGTAAGGAGGTTAATTTTCTCTCTAGGGTCAAACAGAAGCCTGTGTTCCCTACTGAAATCAGTAATTGTCAGCTTACCAAAATCTGTATTAATAAAGGCAAAATAAAAATATTTGTAAAACATGCACAGTTACATCGCTCAGTGTTACTAAATCATTAATAGTGTCTGGTTTTGGTTTGTATTGTCATAGTCACAGGAAGCTGAAGTGATGACAGCAGGAAAACACATCCACAGCAAGTTTTAGATACATTTTGGGGAGAATTTTCTTCACTACCATAGGAGAGAAGTTCTAATGGTGCATTTTTATTTATTGTCCGCATTTGTATGTTGCTTATGTTTCTTATCTGAAAGGAACTGTGAAACTCTCCCACTGCTTCTTGCCTGAAACTCCTCTCTGGATTGCAGCTCTGATTTCTCTGTCAGGCTTTATCTCCTCCTGAAATTATCATTAAAATGGTACACTGGCAAAAAAAAAAAAAAATTGCAATGGTTGGGGATTCTGAAATATTTTCTGTTGTTTTCATAGAATCAGTTAATACTTCCCTGAAGCTATGCATTCAATTAAATACCTTTTCTTCCTGCAGTCACAGTCCTCCAAAACAGTGGTAAAAAATCACTGCTATTTCATTTTAACTTCTCAAGTGATGGGCAAAAATCAGCAGAAGTACTATTATTTGTGCTAAAAGGTCAAGACAAAAATATGCTGAAAACTTTCTGGATACTTATATAAAGAGATGAGTTATGGTTTGGGAGTTATGACTTGCACAAAAGAGTCTGCATTTGACCCTCTGCATCCTGCTTTCACATACTTTATGTCACTTTAAGGAGAGGAATAAATATTTCTCAAACAATCATTCTGATATTACAGAAAGATAACAGCTACCTCTCAGCTTAGATGAACTCAGAAATTGCCTAGAAAATAATTTGTCATCTGCTATAGAAACATCAGAGTTCCAGCTTATGCAACAGCAGTATGAAATCCTTTTCTCTCTTTGACAATGTACTAAAAGAGCCAGCAAATGAAAAGCTATTGTGTTTATTTTCTATGGGCAGCTACCACATAATAATGTGGCAATACTTTTCATGGCAGTCCATCACACCATATACATATTACAGTTCAGGATATACCATCTATTCTAACCTGTACCATGCTTCAGTTCCCAAGGTCTTTGCACTGAGCAGCTCGTGTGTTACACATTACAAACACACTGCACCTCAGCTGGGTGCATTTCTGGGGTGCTGCAAGCTCATTTAGGGTGCAACATTAACTTCATACAGACACCTTTGGAAGTGAGAGCTCAATCTGGGTTTGTGCAGATCCTAGTGGGAGGGTATAAAGAGAATCTATATGCTTTACACAAATAGATTTGGCACATCTACAGCTCCTATGCTCTGTAAGTGCAGTTGAACTGCCTGTCTACCACCAGCAGTAAAACCAACAGTTTTAAGAAGAGAGAATGTAGATGGAACTTCATCACTTCTTGTGGTTTTCAAGACACAGGAAAATTTTCTAGGAAAAACAAGAGGGTGCACAGCACAGCACTTCTGTCAAGTATTGTGCAAAGCTTTCCTGTCAGCCACACAGTACACTAGAAGGCATCACTGCATCCTGCATCTCCTACAGTATAACAAGAAATTCTGACAGATAAAGCTTTCACTTTAACACTAAGAGATCTGCCTGGACTAGGCACCAAGATGAAGCAAAATGCTTCCCCTTTCCTGACCTACTGTTATGGATGCATAAAAAGTGGATTGCACATGAAAACATTAGGAGGGAGAAAGAAGCTTCTTAGCTTTATTAAACTCTCAAACTTCACCACCAAGTTTCCAAATTCAAAATACTTTCTTTTTTCTGCCTCATTGGTCTCAACCCAGACCACCAGCTAACTCATATCTGGGTCCTGTGGTGAACTCAGCTCGGCTGGCACAGCCTCTGGCAGCAGCTAAACTCCAGGCAGGTTCAGCATCCCACCTGCAGGGACTCTGGCAGGGTCAGAACTCTGGCAACGGATCCAGAAATCTGAGTGCCTAAATGTTCACAGAAGCATTAAATTTTTTTGTGTGTGTGTGTTATTAGTTATTCTTTCCCACCAACTGTATTGTTTGTATCAACCATTTCTGAAATTACTGTTCTGGAAAACATTCTATTTTGCATTCTCACGGACTGGCTTTTTGAATCTAGGATCTTTCTCAAAATCATAGAATCACAGAATGTTAGAATGGTTTGAGTTGGAAAGACCTTAAAGATCATCTAGTTCCAACCCTCCTGCCATGGCTAGGAGCACCTTTCACTACACCAGGTTGTCCAGGGGCACCATCCTATGTGGCCTTGGACACTTCCAGGGATGAGACATTCACAGCTTCCCTGGACAACCTGTTTCAGTGCCTTACTATCCTTATAGCAAAGAATTTATTCCAAATCTAATCTAAACCTGTCCTTTTTAAGTTTAAATCCATTCCTCCTTGTCCTATCACTACAAGCCCTTGTGGAAAGTCCTTTCTCAGTTCTTTTGTAGCCCTTCTTTAGGTATTGGAAGGTGCACTAAGGTTTCCCCAGAGGCTTCTCTTCTCCAGGCTGAACAACTCCAACATTTTCATCCTGTCTTCATAGAAGTACTTTTCAATACCTTAAAAAAAACCAAAAAAAACTGGAAGGAGAGGTGGAGAGGTATTTATGATCTAATATCCTTCCTAATAACCACAGTAACCTGAATCTTCTAGAGAAAATTAGCATTTATCTCTTCCCTGGTGTAAATCATTCTAGCCCACTTTCCCAGTTTGCCTGATGGTGAAGCATTGCTAAGCAACACCACATTTGCAGGTCAGCTGCCACTTCTAGGCTACGCCAATGTCAATTTTTAAGGCCTACACTATATATTTTTTCAAGGATTATGTTGCCATTTAAGAGCATTTAAAACGACTTAGCTAATCTTCCTACTGTAATACTAGCTCTTGCTTAGTCTAAAGCTGCCTTGCTATGGATGAATATTGCTTGGAGTGTCTAAATATTTGGAAGTAAAACCAGCTATTTTCTTCAGTGGTGAAGTATGTATATAAAGAAGTATGGTATAAGATCAAGCCTGATTTTAATTATAAGTTGTCCTTTCTCTTACTCTGCCTGCCTTCCCTGTTTTTCATGCCAACAGCAACTGTTTAATTTGACTTGAAGGAAAGCTAAACAGCCTCAAGTAGCAGATGAATCATTCTAATATCTGATAACTTTTCCAAATAAAGTCCTCTCTCTCCAGGAGCAAATGTCAGTCTCCATCATTTAACAAGCTTTTCTGAGCCCATGTAGTGAGCAGGGACATGCTCACACTGAAAAGCTAATGGTGGGATTTTCAGTGTGTTGCCAAACTGCTGAGTACTTCAGTGATATTGCTGATTTCCAAAGTTCAGCATGCAGCCTGTGCCTGAGCAAGTGCTGTGAAGTAACAGGTATGGGACATATTGCTGAAGTTCCAAACCACACAACCCCAAAAGTGTAAGGTGCTCCTCAGTGGGCCACCACTGGTGCTGGGGCACCTCCTGCTCTTGCTTTGCTCAGGTGCTGCAGAGGTGCCCTGCCAGTGGGAAACCCCAGCACTGCCCTTACAGTTTGATCCAGACACTCACCAACGTCAAAGTGCCAACTAAATATGGGTTTTCATAAAAGTAAACTCTTGGATACAGCACAGAAACCTTTTTAATGCCAAGTATCTCAATAAATTGTCAACTTCCTTGCAAGCAGCAGGAACAAGCACAGGGGATAGAATTCTATCTGTGACTGGGACCTGTGCTGGTAAGGCAGGACTTGCAGAGCCAAGTGCTCAGGGTGGAGCTCAGGCAGTGCTTGGCTTGCCCCAAGCCCCAGGAGCCCGGGAAGGCAAGGCAGAGCATGGAGCAGGCACTCCCCTGCCCTGCTGGCAGTTCCCTGGGCAGCATCTCCCTCTGGAGGCTCTCCCCAGATCCTGCTTCCCTCACCACCCCAGCACTGCCCAACCCAAACCACCATCACAGCTCAGACCTGGGTGAACCTGGCTTCTCTAAGAGCACCTTAACAGGTAACACCTCAACAGTCTGTCTCAAAACAGTATCTTCAGACTAAAACAGCATTCTGTAAAATTAGTACTTTAAGAATTGTTTTTCTGATCTGTTACTGAGTCTGTGAACCTTTCAGGATGGTAAAATGCTATTTTTTTCTCCAGTCCTGAGCATTAGACACACACTTTTCCTAAAAATATGGGTGGGCTAATGGAATCAGATGAAATGAGAAAGCTAAAGTTGAGGATTCTAAGAACAGAATATAATCAAATACAAACACGACAGTTGTCATCACTGTCACAGTATTTACAATAATTTTTCTGTTAAATTATCCATGTGTTTTCATCAACACAGAAGTTAGTCATGCAAGCCATTTTAATTATACTTTTATATCACTGTCTCATTTTTACTTTTTTCAGTTTCTTGTTTTTCCTGGATCTTTGATGGGACCTATACAGACTGCTCATGTTCATGCTGCTCTGAAGCTACATTTGGATTATCACAATCTTCAAAAGCTTAAAGACAATCCTAAGAAATTGAAAAGATGGAACCAGAGTTTTCACAGAGATCCAGTGACTCAAGTAAACCTCCTCAGAGCCCCAGGATCTCCCTCATCACAGGGACAGCAACATGCTCCCTGATTTTATTTTTTTTTTATGGAAACCATAGAGCACTCACGTGCATTCAGCATGATAAAGACTGAAGGTGAAAAACTTCTATCCAGCTTCCTAAAATGTCAAGTAAAATGTCAAGTAGCACTGTAATAAAAAAGGAAAATCTAACATAAAACAGGGGTAGTCTGATTAGCACATTGCTTTCTAATGATTGTCACATATTCAGCAAAACCACTGGGCTTCAGAAATAATGAAATGGTGACTGGATGAAAAAAAATCACAGCAGTTCACCAGTAACTCCCAGGAAAGCTCCTTTATGAAGTCAATCTTTCTTTAGATACTTCTGTAACTGGACACACCTTAGGATCAAATTCTCTCATCAAAGGGTAGATATTACGACCTCACAAGAGGCAATGGATCCTTATGGATCTAAGAAGAAAAGTTGGCATTCATTGCTGTTCCTCTAGGGAGAAGGGAGAGTAAAAAAAATAAATTTCAATTAATGGTGTTCAGCTGATGGAGAATGATAGAACTTTCTACAGATGGTGATCCATCTGTAGAAATAAATTGGATGAAAATTAGAAATAAATTAAATTAGGAGACCTCTCTTGCTGCCACTCAAAACAGAAGATCCAAGGAAGAGTGACCATCCTAAAAATAATTATCTATGAATCCCACAAAATGGATCCAGTGGAATAGACCCCTGAACATTATAGGAAATGAACCTGAAATAAATCCTGCACAGCAGTATTTGTCTTCCAAATGCGGAAAGTGAAATTTGCAAAACACATCCTTGATTTTTAATCAATTATTATTACCACCCTGTAACCCAAGGGAAGCCTACTACCAGGGAAACACAAGATCAAGGATTCTTCTGGCCAAAGCAGACCACTCATGAGATGTGAAATAAACTATGCCTTGCAATTCTTTTTTCATCTCTCTCACTGCAAATGTTCCTGTCTAACTCCTAACACCTGCCACCTTTAACACAATCCTCTAGTAAGCTGTTTGTCAATGTTAGCACAAGTGTTTACTGTACCAAAATCAGTCTTCTCTTTTTCAACAGTGCTTTGAGAGACACAATGTAGAATGTTTTATTACCCTCTAGACATTTTACAATGTCGAGTAGTTTCATTTTTTTCACCTCAGAAAGATGCTGCATGATCCAGTATTATTTTATCTTTGTAAATTCATGTGTGCTGCTCCTCATTCACTCATACTTCAGATATTCAAAGATATCCTTTTCTACCATTTGTATCAGTAATTAACCACAGTTAAGCAGGCAACTTAGTGAACGGCAACAGTAGGACTCCTTGCTTCAATATTTTAAAGAATTGCATCCTTTCCCCCTACACATTTATTGTCTATTTACATATGTATTGTCTCTTTAGAAAGCTACACAGGTGTTTTTCTCCAGCTGTTTCTCAACTGGTTACAGATTTCCAAAAGTCCTTATAGAAGATCAGACCATTATTCTGACCTAAGGATCACGTGCAGGTCTTTTTTTATATAATTTTTTAATAATTGATAGAATTTGTATGCAGTTCTGTTGGTACATGATTATCTCACTTCTTTTTGACAGACTCTATAAACATCCCATGAGTTCTAAATAATTTGGTGTTTATTGCTATCCTTTTACTGTCCAATATCTTGGAATGTCTAAAAAGTCCTAACATTTTTTGGCATCAGCTTCCATTGAAGTTCAACAGGACATAAATACCTACTGCCCTTTGCATCTTTTCACATCTGCACCCACAAAATATTGTGCATTTATAATATAAAAGTAATCACTTGGCAGAATAACAGCAACCCAAAGGGTCAAGTATATAACTATGTATATAGCTATGGGCTCATAAAGAACAGAACTGAAGACTAGATATAGAATTATCTATATCTAAAATGACACAAATTCTCAAAGTATAAAACTACAATATTTGAGCAGTTTAGTATTTTCCTGATACTAGCCATAATTAAATTAGATTTTACAGCTATTGCTATACACTTCTAGAACTGAAGAATACTTTCAAGTACAGGATGTTGCTAGATAAGAGAAGAATCATCAAATATGAAATACCCATGATGGAGAGCTTCAGTTGCTGGTGCACAAGCTACCCAAATGTCATGAGACAGAGTTTCTAGATGTAATTTCTGGATTCCACCAATGACTGCTTCATACAGCTGAAAATCCTACAAAACATGGGAAAAATCACCTTTGTGGATTCAAACCTAACCAAAATTGTGGAGTAAGCTAGGAGGTAGATAGAGGCTGAAGCACTTAAAGCTGGAGTTTCTGGGGTTCTGTAGCTTCCAAAAAACATCTGTATTTTTCTGGCAGCTGTGTGTGACCGGTATCACCTGTAAATGACAGCTGGAGCACATCAAGAATAGGTTCTAGACTGCACTCTGTGTACTCAAAGAGAAGGCCCCTCACATTCTCTGGGAGATTTGTGTGTGATGTAATCCAAGGTCTGCAAAATGCCAATAACTAGCAGTCTCATTTTAAATACATCTTGATCCAAGTCAAAACACCAATGCTTTCCATTCATCTCATGGATTGGTAGTTAAGTCCTATTGCAAGTTTGCAATGCTGTTGCTGTGTCATGGTGCTAGTTCTTGACACATTTCATCTTCAGTAAATAAAAAAATATTTATACTTAGAAAAAATGTTGCTTGACAGTGGGCCAGATGAGTACCCTGAAAGTGCAATTTAGCTTTCTGAGCTTTCAGCTTGAAAGAAGGTTTTTTCCTAAAACAAGCAAAGCAGGAACCTTTGCAGCTGAACTCAAGCATTTCACAGACCTTGAGAAAGACTGTGTCAGTAGGGAATTGCCACCTGCAGATAAACAGAGATGGGGAAGGCAAGAGAAAGGAAGCCAAGCCAAGCCAAGCCAAGCCAAGCCAATGGAAAGCAAAGCAAGGCAAGGCAAGGCCAGGGACAGCATATGATAGCTTGCTGTGAATTGTCACGTTTGTCACCTCAGCATGTTTGGTATCACACAGTGCCAAGTGCAAGATGACTTTTTTACAGCTCTGTCAGGCAGCCCTGTGACAAACCCTGCCTGCTCAGCTGGGCTGCAACCACAGCTCCTTCTTCAGTCTCCTCAGAGATGCTGGGGAAGGAAGGTATGTTGATACAGCCATCTAATCTCAAAATTCACTGGGGCCAACCACAGACCTGGTCAGGGAGAGAAAGGGGCTCAGCAGTATCCATTTCCTAATGTCCTAGCACTCCTGCATGCTCTGAAGGTGCACTCTGAACCTCTCCAGATTTGCTGCCTCCTTGAAACAGCTCTCTCTGGGCAATGCCCTTTTGCCTCCCCAACTTCTCCATTTCTTCCATGCAACTCCCCTGCTCCCAGACTTCAATACAGCAGCTACTGTATCACTTTTTCACTGGTGGAAACATCAATTGAAAATATTTGAGTGGCTATTTTCAATGGCAAAAAAATGAGTTGTCATAGAGAAGCACAGAAATAAAATTTTAAAATCCTCAGAATATTTATTACCTCTTCACATTAAAAGCAAATCTAGGTTAGATGCTATAAACCTAGATTTTGTAGCTGAGAGTTTAATAATTAAAAAAAATACCTGGTGTAAGAGAATACATACAACGTAAAAGCATAAATATTTTCTATGTCATATGCTTCTGTATGTTTCCATCTATATTTTTGCACAAATAATGAATGCATAAGAGGCTCATTTCCCCACAAAATATAAAAATGGAAGTAAAAATGCAGACAGACAAGTTCGGCCAGGAGATAACACTAGTTTAGGATAGATTAATTTGTCCATTAGTATTCTTTACAAACTTTGCAGGAAGCCTGATAGATAAAAACTGGTCCAAGGTAAGCATTTTCAGTGTCAGTTATCCTTGTGCTAAAGCAAAAAAGAATATATATCTTGGCACAAGAGTAAGGCACCAACATAAGCTCAAGGCTATTCCTTTTCTACACAGATTTCAGTGAGAAAATGGTAGAAAAACCCAAATAATTTTCAAGTTGCTAGAGGGTACTGTCAACTGTGAAAAATAGAAAGACAACTATAAACATAATTATACAAGTGCACCCTCTTAACTAGCAGAAAGATTTTAAGGGCTAGCACAGATGTTTTTTTAAATGTGCTAAGCAAGATATATAGTAAACAATTATGGTGGTTTCCTCCTTTGCAAAATACTTTACAAAAGAGATATTAAGCAGATTGATTTGGTTCTTAGCAGAATGCATGTGGAGGTTAAGATCTAATGCAGTTTTTAACTCCATTTCTTCAGCATCCCTGTTAGATGTTTTAGCAGTACCTTCTGAACAAATTTGCTTGGGATCAAACTCCAATTATCAATTAAGAATTCACTGGAAAATCTACAGGACTGAAGAATGACTACTTGGTCCTTAGGCGTATAAATGAAGAAGTCATATTTGAAGCATTTTTCCTTTTGTAACAGGAAAGAGAAGATTCCCAAAGATCACTTGTGTGCTGTCACTGGTCTGTGAGCCCCTTGAAAAGGCACATGCCCTGGAAGGAAAAGGTACCTGCTCCTATGGTGGCACCTGCTAGTGTAGCTGCTGCTCTTCCAGGTACATGGCAAAAGAGGGCAGTGGAGCACTGTGCATTTCAACAGATTAAACTAATGATCCCTGCAGATCATGTCTCCACATTTCTTTGCTGCAAAAATTATTACAATAACCTAAAAAGGCAATCATGTTGTATTAATAACACCCAGACAGTTTAAACAGAACATCTCTTTTGCTTTCACTGAAAATGGCATTTTTCTCCTAGTGAGTCTTGTAATCGATGGATTGAAATTTCATTACTTCCAAATCTCAGTCACAGGAGGTAATGCATTTTCACCCACTAACAGGATTCTCCATGTTGGTTTCTTTTGTGTTACCTCCTTCACAGACTCTCCAGAGAATTTTGCATTCCTGCCTCTAACACAACTCTCCAAGTTTAAACCAGCCAACAGTAGTTTAAGTGTCATCACATGGAATGGGTTTTGTTTCCATTTCTGCATCACTATCAAGAAATCTGCTTGTTTTAGCCAATGTACCATGGCCAGTCATAGCTTATGTTGTGTTCTTTCTTAATTTATTCGGCACTTCTATCTTCTGAATCCTTCCTAAGTTTTTCTAGACTTTATCACATCCATTTCAAAATGTGTCCGATCATGCAACTTTAAACATTCAGCAACATCATTTGTTGTTCCCATATTTAACAAAAGAGCTCTAAGGTCAAAGGTATCTTGTTTTTAGTTATACACTGTAATATAATCAAATCTGAAGTTCAGGGTTGCTTTGGTTTTTCAATTGGAGTTTAGGATGATGCTTCCTTTTGCTGAAAGCCGCGGTTCCCACTTCAGTGTAAGTTGATATATATAATATGTTGTTAAAAATAATGACATATTATTTAAGAGGAATGGTCAGAGAAAAGAACGCTGCCCTCTCTACCAAACAACCCTCTTTCATCTTGTCAAAAACAGCCTTTAGTCTTTCTTCGAAATGACAAAGGTTTACAGTGTCAATATACTCCTTGGGATGGCAGTGTTCTAACCAGATTTATTAGCAAATATCTTACTTAACCATTATAAGCCAAACTCTGGTACTCAATGTCATTCATTTCAAAAGCTCACATTTTATTTAATGGCTGTAACATGTCAGCACAGTCTCCAATGTTTCTTTGATACAAAAAGACAAGGGGATGTGACAAGATAAACTTTGATGTGCCATATCCAACCTGAAGTTTTAATTATTTCTAAATATTTGGAAAATTACATTAAATGATAGTGTATGATAGGCAATCCATTACCACTACATTCCCAGATCAAAACACAGTAATCACCAACATCATTATCTTATTTCATAGCAGTTTCAAGAACAGCTCACTGGACTGGGATAACAGAGAGCCAGTTTATAAGCTTAGGTCTTCCATGGTTCAAGTAGGAAATTCAAGGAAGTGCCCCCAGCCTCCTCAGCCTCAGTTTCCTCTCCTTTAGAGAAGGAGGACTAACACCCATCTTTTCTGTAAAGTATTTGGACATCATGGTGTACACAGTTTTTATATTTACAGTGTAGAGCTTGGATATTATTTCTGTTATTACAGTTTTTGTTCTATTTTTACAGGGATGTTATATTATTCCTACTGCTACAGTTTTCTGCCTCCAGGGTGCTGGGTCTTGAGCAAACACAAATGCAGGCTGGCCAAAGTCGACTGCTGTTTACATTTGAAAAATATTTTAGAAGTGTAAGACCATCCTTTCCACACCACTGCACTTAAATGTACAGAAAAATCAATACTTCTCTCTGTGATTGACTAGGCTTTTTCCAGTTGGTCTTGCACAGTTAAAAAGGCATAAACCACCCTCAAATATAAACAGAAAAAACTCGCAGTAGTGCTAACCATGCAAAAATGCAATTTCTTTTTGTGAGATGTTTACAGAAATACTTTTATGCTTTGGTTAACTCCCCGAGACAGAAAACCTTTCTTAATGAAAGAAATATTGGTTAGTCTTTACTTTTATTTATTCATTTTGTCCTTAACTACGAAAGCAATATTGTATTTCAGAGATGTACTTAACAAGCAACCTAAAACTAACTCTTCCTTTCTCCTCTCCTTAATTATTCCTGATTTCCTGATATCATTTCTGTATATGTGTCTTTAGATTGCTTTTTAATATAAAACTATACATTAAGATTTTAACATTTACATTTTAGATCAAATTACAAAATTTATACAAAGATAGATAGATAGATAGATAGATAGATAGATAGATAGATAGATAGATAGATAGATAGATAGATAGACAGACAGATAGACAGACATATTCAAAAAACTGAGAGCTGGGCAAGTCCGGGTCAGATGAAAACCATAATGATTTTTCAAATTTCAATGTTGGTTATAACACCACAGAGTTTCTATGGTGCTTTGCCACCAAAATAAGGGTATTCCACATATCAAAGCTGAGGATTCTCTTGAAAGAGAGAATCCTTTAGCCATGGTGCTGAGCAGAAAAGGAGACAGACATGGGTGGACCACTGTCTTGACCAGAGATAAAGCCCATCCAGAAAGTTAATTCAGAAGGCCTTCAATTTGCAAAGGAGTTTATTTCCATTCTCACTCCTGTTGACAGAAGTGTAATGAAAAGTCATAGAAACTTCACACTGTCAGGAGTTCCAGGAGCTGCTTTTGCAAACCAAATGGTTTCACACTTCACTTCTGGGGCACTGACTCAGCTCATGAACTGTGTAACAAACTGCACTAAACTGTGACCTAAAGTTAAGCAGAACAAGGAAATCAAGATGGGTTTGGTGGTAACAGGAGTGACCACCTTCAATTCAAGCATCACTGGTAATAAATGTGTGCACATATGTGCATTTGTATTATGTCTCTTTAAGTTCCTGATAACAAATCATTAATGTAACAGATATTACACAGAATGTTTTGAAAAACAGAACAATTATAATTGGTAAACAAATAAACCAGTAAAATGCAAGTAAATAGAAGGATTTACGTTGGGTTTAATATTTTTTAAATTAACTTTTTACACATGGGAATAAAAGAAAAATTAAGCTTTCCTTAGCAAGGGCCATCATTCAAAGGACAAATTATTGTGGTTCACAAGTGGAATCTGCTACTATTACAGCAAGGAAAGACTTTTCTTTGAAAGTGCTTATTCTTCTCTCTTGTGATGCTCAGAGGTGATGATAATTTTGTATTTTTTCAGTCTGTCCCCTATCAGGGCACAAAACCTGCTGCCTACACCTGAGAAAGGAAATCCAGCACAGGTTTCTAGCAGAACAGTTCTGGGGGAGGAGGATGAGGCTGATAGGTGGCTATAGGGCTGAATGTTAGGATAAAAAAGTCATGAAGAGAATGTGTTGGAACTGAAATCAAGCAGTAGACACCATTCAGCCAGTTATGAAAGCAACATTAGTCTCTTACAACATGAGAGCTCTGAAACTACCTACTAACTGAAATGGTAAGAGAAACATAAATGGATTTCACAGTGTATGCAACTGCTCTACTCATACAAATGTAGGTCAAAAAGAAATGAAGTTACAGTCCCAGTGCAGAAATCACAAGACTGTAAAAGAAAGGTTATTCACAAGCTTAATTCAAACAAGAGCTATCTCAAAAATGGAAAATTAAGAAATGCATTTTACTACACATACTAAAATGATATTTTACTAAATATTCAATAAAGAGATTGCTACATGCCCATGCTGAGTTACAACATCATGTTGTTTGATAAGACACATCACTCTAAATACCATATTGTGCATCTGAGGTTGTTTTCAAGACTGCATCAAAGAGTGGCTGCCACAATACAGCATGTCCTGACGTCACAGCTCTGCAGTTCCACTCCTTGCCAGACACTGGAGAGCCTCTGTCAGAGCAGACTCTTCTGTCTTCAATGTGCCTCTCACATGAAAAATGCACCTGGGATTTACCACTCCCCAGAGGATTCCTTGACATCCATCCATCCATCCATCCATCCATCCATCCATCCATCCATCCATCCATCCATCCATCCTATACTGTATATTAATCTTTTCTTCCATCTACTAGCAAGGTATCTTGCAAAAATTTTCCTACCCCACAAAGTGCAGCTCCCACTGGTACATCCCATCCAGGATGCTGCCTTTCAGTGAACCCTCTCCTTGCTGAATTTTAAGGGGTTTAAGTTATTTTATCACAAGCTTTTCAAGTTATCACAAGAGCCATTTGATTTCTCTAGTCACCCAGAGGACCACAGTGTGTATAAGAAGTCGATTTTGCCTAGCTGACATTCATAAAATAGCAGCAGAATATCCACAAGCTTATCCAAGAATGACTCCATTTTGCTTCATACACAGGTTCTCAGGAGTGCTGATTCTTTCACTTTCTTTCATTAAATCTGCTGAACCAAAGGCACACATTGCATAGCTATATTTTTCAACTATATATCATGAACATTTCTATTTCACAAGATAACAGTTTGCCTTTTAACTTAGCAGCATTTTGTACAGAACACACATTACACATTAATAGATGCTACTAGTTTTAAGTTCTGTGTATTATATCAATCATTGCCAAATCAGCTCAAAAAGGGTACGTGGCTACACAGGCTGAAGAGTGACAAAGGTGGCTGGATGTCATCCCAGCTGCATCATTTACTTGGTTGCTACTTTCTGCAGCCTGAAGAAGGACTCCAACTGTTTATTAAGGCATATATGTATCCTCAGAACCAACGCCTGTGCCATCAGAAATTGGCACCACTCCACTGAAGTCAGCTGAATGTTTGTAACAAATGAACAGCTCCTCCACAGCAAGCGAAATTCTGCCTTCCTTTATGTATCATCCCACATGCCCATAGGATTTTGCCTTCGTGATTAAAAGAGAATGACTCACAATAGTGGCTGCAGTGTCTTCCAAGCCAGTCCCAGCTTCGTCTGCTGTGCTCTGCCCTCCTTCCAGCTGACCTTGCTTGTGTGGCCAAAAGTAAGAGAAGAAACCCTTGGTTGATAATAAAGATAATACTATTTCATAATACTATCACATGTTTATCCTTGGAATTCACAGCACTTCCAACATGCAGACTCAAGCTAAATGAATTTGGTGTCAATGTCTTGTTTCTGGGACAGGAACAGTCAAAACATTTAATTCCTAAAGTCAGTAGCAGGTTCACAGAAGTCTGGAATAAAGAGATTACATATACATATACTATCTATTCACCTGAATACTGTGTAAAATTTTTAAAAGGGAATTGCCATGTGAATTTAATAGACAATACAGAACCTTACTGCTTCATACATAATTTAGTTTAAGAACTAAGAGAGCTTTCATGAACTCAAGTAAAAAGCAAGTTTTCCACTTTTAATTTAAAATCTCTTCAGACTTGTAAACCCACGTGAGAGAAAAAAATTAACGTCACTTCAGAATTCTCAAAAATAGCAGTTTATGCATTCAAATATGCACCTTTTTTCCTAGGCTCAAAATGTTTTCATCATTTTTTATACATCTCCAAGTAAAAAAAAACCAAACAACTGAGGTATAGAAATGTGGCTTTTCATGTGTTTAATAAGGTGGGGGGTGGCAGTGAGCCTGTATACTAACATGAGAGAATCACTGTTTAAATCCCTGACAACAGATGCACTGCAGCTCTCATTTATCTTGGATTTGCACTGAAAATAATTACTCTTGATAGCTCCATCTTGTAAATTGGGATTACACTCAGGTGTATAATGATTGTCACAATAAAGGGGACCCACTATCACCTCATGCAGCTTCCCTGCTGCCCTCTGAGTCTGCCCCCATCCAGACAGGCAGGCAGGTACTGCAGCACAGCTCCCAGAGCTCAGGAAAAGGCTTCTTCTACCTGGGAAGAAAAGGTACAATGGCCTTTTGCATGAAGTGCCTTTTTCCCTAGTTAGTAATCTGCTTTCCATCTAAATATAAGCTGTGAATAGCCTAGGTATGAGAGGACAGGTTTGGTGTTGAAGCATGCCATTCCCATGAGATTGCTTTTTTCTTCAAAACCACAGTTCACATTTAAGCCAGGCATTACCTGAAAATCCTACTGTACCAACTACCTGTACAGCCATGACAGTTGTTGTGACAGGCTTTGTACAGCGACAAATATAAAGATAAAAACTGGACCAGGTTGCAGAAAAAAATTACACTACACAAGAGTATGCCCAGCATGATAATATTATAGTCAGAGCGATGTAACTGAATTAATTTCCAGTTCCTAGAAATGTGCTGGAGTCCCCACAGATGTGTAAGAATTAAACAGGTTATAAGTATATTGCAATTTTTGTCTTCAACCTTCAGGCCACTATGATCTGTGAAGGCTTCATCCTCCACATATGAGCACAGTGATCATTCTACTCTAGGGGTGCACTGCCAGGTCCCCCTGCAGCTCCACACCTCACCACATCCAGGAGTATTGTATAGGAGCTGTAGATGTAAAATGTAAGGATGATTAGGACTACAGGGAACAGATTTCCACCCAGCACCAGTCTCAGTTCTGTGCCTCTATCATTTTGGTTTACCTGTATAACACCTATTGGGAGTTAAGGAAAGAGTGCATAACAACAAGCCAGCCATTCCCTTGGAAGATTCTCAAGAATACATGCTTGATAGGATCATAGAATCCTAGGATAGCTCAAGCTGGAAGGTACCTCACAAGGTCTCAGAAAGTAAGGCAAATTTTTAGATCAATCCATGTTGTTCAAGAAGTCTTAAAAGCCCCCAAGGATGCAAACTACTCAAAACCAGCTCTGGAGGCTTCAATGCAGAAAAGACATGGACCTGTGGGAGCAGGTCCAGAGGAGAGACACAAGAATGATCAGGGGAATGGAGAGCATATCCCCTTTGGTATAACAGACTGAGAGATGGGCTTTTCAGCCTGGAGAAGAGAAGGCTCCAGAGAGAGTTTATAGCAGTTTTCCAGCCCCTAAAAGGGGCTACAAGAAAGCTGGAGAGGGACTTTTTACAAGAGCATGTAGTGATAGGAAAAGGGGAAATGGCTTCAAACTGAAAGAGATTTAGACTTAGGAAGGTTTACATTGTATTTTAGGAATAAATTCTTCACTGTGAGGATGGTGAAAAGACTGCAACTGCTCATCCAGAGAAATTGTGGATTCCCCATTCCTTGAAGTATTCAAGGCAAGGCTGGATGGGACTTTGTGCAACTTGGTCTAGTGGAAGAAGGTTCTGAACAAATTCAAACACAAAAAGGAAGCCCTCAGAGGAAGCAAGGACACACACACATAGCCAACTCATGTACCTAAAAAAAAGATACAGGGTTCCTCAGTGTTCTCCCCATCCTGGGAAACCACCTTCTGGAGAAGAGACACATTTTCCTTAGTCTTCCTTTTATAACCTGCATACTAGAGAAGGTGTTTGTTTGGTTTTTTTTTGTTGCTCTTGATGTCCCCATCCAGATTTAATTCTATCAGGGCTTTACCTCACCTAACCCTATCCCTGGCTGCTTGGACAATCTCACTGTATTCCTCTCAAGCTGTCTATCCTTGCCTCCATCCTCTGTAGGCTTCCTTTTTGTGTCTGAGTTTGTCTGGGGGCTCCTTGTTCATCTGCATATGATGCCTGGCATTTTTACCCAACTTCTTTTTTGGGATAGATTGTTCTTGGTCTTGGAAGAGGCAATCCTTGAGTATCAACCAGTTTTCTTGGGCCCCTCTTCCCTCCATGGCTTTATCCCACAGTACTCTACCTAGCAGATCCCTGAGGAACCCAAGGTCAGCTCCCCTGACCAGCAGGGTAGCGAGCTTGCTGTGCTCCCTCCTCACTGACCTAAGGATCTTAAACTTCACTGTTTCATGGTCAGCCAAGTTGAATTATGCTGTATCAGCCTCTACAAACATATACTGATGTCCTTCTGTGGGCTCAGTGTCTTTCTTTTATCTTCACTGATACTGAGACTTCATTAAACTCCCACTCAGTTATCATCCCTCTTAAGCATGTCAGAATGGTATTGCAGTAGAAAATAAAAACAAGTCATTAGAATGGAGATTGGTGGCAAACTCATTTTTAAGCCCATTTATATACACATATCTCACAAGGGAGGTGATGATAATACATGTTCAGGAGTGCATTAATCATAAGAGCTATATAAGAACACGCACTGCAGGTTACCTATGTCACATAGAGTGTCCATGAAGAACACATCATAATGAAGACCTTGGTTAATTTTTGCTGTAGGTATCATGATGACTTTGCTGGGTACTCATTTAATAGGGTTCACAGCACTCACAACTCACCAATGAAATGGATACTGAATAGCAAAAAAAAATTTCTCCATGAGTTCATCTTCACTCCAATATACAATAAATACAGAAGAGGCTATTCATACAAAAGGCATGTTTCCCCCTAGACCTTGGTAATACATTGCTGTATTTAATGCAAACCAAAATATTTTCTTACTCAGGTGTTACATAAAATACCATAATACCCAAAAAGCATCATAATCCTGCAGCAGATTTCACTGTGCATAAGTTTTAACACTCCTAACTTCAGGACTATTCTTTCATCCTTTGCAGCTAAAAACGTAAATAGAAAAGATATATTACATCAAGGAGTTGTACATTTGTACTTTCGTAAGAAGATGTTGGCTATTAATGGTTTGAGCCAAAATATTACAGTTCTGCTATCTTCTCTCAGAGATGCTCTTTTCTCACATATATATATTGGTGATAATATGTTAATTACCTAATAGGATTTTTCCCTGGTAAGTAGCGACTTTGTCTCTTTGAGGTCAATGGAAAACACAAGACATAAAATCTATTTGTTACTAATGCATTTCCTCCAGCCCACATAACCTGAATTATTTTCTTCCAAAGCGAACGGAGCATTAGCATTTTCTTTATAGAATGATTCATTTAAAACCCCAATATTCAACATCACTCATGTTTGATCACTGAGCCCTCAAGAAAGCATCTGCAGCACTATCTGGGTCTCAAGTAAGTTCCTACTGAGAATTAATAGAGTCAGGTTTCAAGGAAAAAAGAAAAAAAAACATTCATGTAAAGATTCTCAACTTGCTCTAGAGTTGCAAATTTCTAATTTGATCACATAGACTGTGCAAATGTATATAAATATACACAGACATATGTATGCATGTATATTTCTATGTAGATACAGTTACTGTAGAGGAAGGTGGCAATTTTTGTGCTCTGAGTTTCTCATTTAACTTCACATTAGCTCCACTTTTTAAAATTTGAACACTGGAGTCTCATTTCTACTATCTTGATATAACACTTTCCTTTCTTTTCCCAATCCTTTGTCTTTCTTCATCAGTCACAAGCAATTTTTTCCACATTTTTTTCGCAACCATAATCCACATTCAAACTATGCTCTGCAATGAAACTCTGAATGTCATCTTATTGGTATCCTTTATGTATGATTTAACAGCTTGTGAAAACACCAATAAATATCTTCAGTATTCCAAAGTAATATATCAAAACATTCAAAATTAGAATGTAATTCTCAATAGCACACAGTCTTATGAGCCCCTCCAAGCTAAAGCTCACATTTTCTCACTTGGGTAAAATTTTAAGTTATCTGAGCACTCTAACAAGAGGAGATGCTGCTATGCAGCTACATGAACCATACCAGCAATGAATATTAAAAGTAAATTAGCTTAAAGCTATTTTAATGGATATTAGGATATTTCATAAAAAAACCACCAAAACCCTAGCTTAATGTAGAACAACAAATAAGCAACTGTGTGCTGCTTTCCAAAATACACTCATCATTTGGTCAGCCCACTTCAGGAAAATCAATCCGTGCAGTTTGTCTACAAACTGCATTACGCACTAAGTCACAGTTCAGAGGATTAATGCTTGGGAGGAAAAGGACAAAACACTCATGCATCAAAGGAAAACTGGGGGAGAAGTCATCCATGGAGAAAGGGCAGTGGAACCTTCCCCTGTGTTTGGATGCCCAGTTGCAGCCCTGCCGTGGTGCCATGCAGAGGGAGCGAGCAGCCAGGCGAGCACCGAACAGCACATCGTGCCAGAGCAGAGATGGATCTTTAGGGGAAGAGAAAATCTGCCTGTTTGCCATGACTCCCTTACACCACCCTTTCAACAGCCCCTTACACACAGAGTTTGTGCTAACATTACCAATGCAAGACTGTTATTCCAGCAAAGCAAGAAGCAAGATATGGCCTGCTCACACTTCGGGTTTAATACACTTGCTACAGTGACACTGTATTCCCTAATACTGCCCCCAAATTTCTCATTTAAGGGGCCCTGCCAGTTTCAAGTGTTAGCATTGTAGCATCAATTGTACAATTAATCCCACCTTCCCACCTCTGAGCTGTTTATAAACACACAAATTGGGCCAAGTGCTGTCACGTACCAATAACCTAAAGCTCACAGATTTTAAGACTGAGACAAACAGCTACAAAACCATTACCTCGCATAGGACAGACAGTAGAAAATCAGTGCTAGACTGGGCCCTCCAACAAATGGGGCTGGAGCTGCATAGGGCAGATCTACGTGTCCTGCCTTACAACAGCTGGAAGTTCTCTGCTTTACACTCACCTGGAGGGCAAAAGGTACAGCTGAGCACTCGAATGACACAAGGGCATCTCGAGGATGCAGCTGTCCATCCTTGGACCTCAGCTAACCTTTCCTCTCTGCAGAGACCCTGCTATGCTGGAAACATCTTCAATGCTCATTTTAACCCTGTTTCAGGGAAATGGCATAAGATGCACAGAGGGCACACCATGAAGACATTGTTTCTTACTAATCCATTTAATAAGGAAGAAAATAGAAAATAAGCAAATCTGTGATTTTTATTGCCCGGTTACTCTTCCTACATGCCACTTACAGAAAATATTTAATAAATCTGCAGAGAATTTGTCTGCAGATTGAGTAAAGAACGACTTACCCAGAAACATACTGCATGTTTAAGTCTGATGTGACAAGAATCCTATGACCATGCTATAGCATGTTACCTTGCAGTAGGAATTAATCTATAAAATTCATTACACTTCTGCTGATGAAGCAGTGCTAACTTCACAGTCCTTTTCCACACACAAAAAAAGGCAAATATTTGAAATATCATTTAATACAATGTTTGAGCAGCCTATTAAATAGCTTTTGGACGAAAAACACTTTCATACCATGAAATTACCGATTTTTGCAATGTGGTAAAAAATTTATCTTAGCACAAGTAGAAACACGATAAGAAGTTGTCTTTGCCATAAACAAAACCACTATTCATGATGTTACAACCTGTCTTATTGCATAAAATAGTTACATGTGATCTATATCTACCTGATGCACTGCATCTCAGTCACAGGTGATATTTCAGCTTTGAAACACTACCATACATTAAGAGATAGCAAGATGGTGAAGATTGTTGAGTTGGGGCACGAGCATGAACACCAAACAGAAATATAATCATCACCAAACTTCTGAGCAATCAAGTAAATAATTACAAAAATAAGATCTCTAGGTATACCAGGGTAATCAGCTCTACACTTTTTATTGTTTTAATAACTCTCTCAAGTTCAGTAACATCATGCTGTTACAAATTCACATATTAATCTGCCAATTTATTTCTGACTCCGTCAAAACCAACTGCAAAATTCCAACACAGCTGAGCAAGGCCAGGATATCATCCCTTTCTACAAGGCATCACAGCAATAGGAAAAGGTGTGTTTCAGATCTTTAGGGATTTATGTTTGCTAATACACAATAATGAACACACAGAGTATCGAACCAAAGCCAACACATCTGTGACTACAACTACAAATCAAATTCAATACTGCTAATCATTGCTCTGCTTATTTTTCAGTTCTGCCAGGCTGGAAAATACCCATTTGACTGTATACAAATCTTACATCTATATTTATATATAAACACATATATATTCACCTTATTTAGAATAAAACTAGGTATTAGAAAAAAAATTCTACATCTTGTCTCCTAAAAACAATATGCTTAAAGTATTAATGAGCCAGCTAGAAACACTAACGATCAGACAGTAACTGAAGGGACTGTTTCATGGTTTCTACAATTACTAAGTTGATCAACGTCAGTTATGATGGGTAGTACAAAATATGTTTGGTCATATCAACACCTCAGATATTTAATCACCCGCACACATATCTCTTGATATTGAAAGTTTTTTGAAAACCACATTAATTTGCCACATTTCACCCAGTTCTATAAATAATTAGCACGAAATGGCAAAGCCTCTATAAATGTCTCACCTGCTAGTTCCTGCCAGGCAGAAGGTGTGCACTGCTGTTAATTTGAAAGGGAACATGTGACACAACCTGACATGTCAAAGTGTGAAGAGGTTTTTGCTACTTAGGTAAAAAACAAGTGTATTGACTGGGGGAAAAAATGAAAAAGAAAAAAGATGAAGAGGACTTGGAGGTTTTTTTATTTCCACATCATTACAGGCATAAGGGAAAGAGAGCTATAGCCATTTTTAAATGTCTGTAAGAGTTTCTCCCTCCTCCTCCCTCTTCCCTTGCTGTTCAGCGCTGTTGGGTAACAGACATTTCAGAGCGTGCATCGGGGAAGTAAACAAATGCATTGCTACTGTAGTTGCAGGGCAAGAAAACATTGATGTCACTGCTGTTATAATCACATTAGTAGCGTGTGTTAACGGTAATGTCATGTTTGATCAACTAATCAGGTCAAAAGCCCTTCAAAATACAGACTGAACAGAAGCACAAAATGGCAAGAGAATCGCCTTCTGAACAGTTTCCTCCACGTCCAGACCCCTGTTGCAAAGCTGAGCTGTCGGTCACCAACACTCAATGTCAAGTCACCCCGAATCACAGGATTACACCTCGCAGCTGGCAAGGTCCCTGTTCCCCCGCTTGAAACGGGGATTTGATTTTTGCCCTCCTCCCCACTGTGCACTCGCACCCACTCCCTGCGGCATCCGAATACATCCCGCCAGGGATAACGCACTCAGCTGGAGTTTGCTCCTCTTGCTGACAGCTTGTCTGTCAAGGACAGAAACAGCTACAGCCCAAGTGTTTAGGACATTTTTTCTTTCAGCAGGTCTTTTCCACTTTGAACACAATGTGTTGCTGTCTCTCCGCTTCAGCACAGGGTATTCAGTACAACCGCACGGTAAGAGCAGAAATCGCCAACAACAAATTCTGTCAGGTGGGGGAAACGGCTGGGCAGGATACATCCCCTCTTGTGTCCCAACTCAGACAGCACGTACATGTTCATCAATCGTGTACTTTTTATCAACATTTTCTGAAACTGCCCAGCTTGAGCATGTGATAAACCGCTGAGTGTTAACCCTTTTAAAAAGAGTAGCACGTACGAAATGCAGTGTCAGTGAGACCAGACACGGAGCGCTACCATCCAGAACTTCCCATGCACATTTTTCTGTCATCTTCCCCACTTCCTTCCATCAGCCTGGTCCTAGAAAGGAGAAACTCATCCTGCTTCCCATCCTCTCCCCGAAGTCTGCCTGCTGACACTGGCCGGATACCTGACATCTTCCCCTTCATTTTCTGTAACTTCCCGATTTGGCCCTGGGCTGAAGAAGCATTGACTTTCCCCATCCCCTGGGCTCACCTTTTAGGTCTGCCTGGCGGCGCATCCACCGCCTGCATACCAATGTGGGGCCGCAAAGGCAGCGCGGCGGCCGCGCTCCGGCACCCGCACCGGCCCGGCCGTTCCGCGGGCGCGCTGCCTCCTGCGCCGTGGCACCTCGAAACATTTAAAGCGGGGGGACACGGGGACGGGGGCAGGCACAGTTTATCCCAGCCAGCAGGACGGGTCCTGCTCGTCCCCAAGGGACACGCATGCCTGCGTGCAGCAGGCGCTCAGGCACGCACATCCACGGGTGTGTGTGTACGCGGCGTGTGAATGGGGCGCCTGTGCCACATCCATGTGCGTGCGTGTGCGAGTGTGTGTGTGTTTGTGTGTGTGTGTGCGAGGGGAGGGCAGCGGAGCGGAGGGGAGCGAGAAGGAGGGAGGGAGGCATCCCCGCCGCACCCGCGCATCCCCCGCGCCGCGGAGAGCGGAGACTCACCGGGTCACCCTGGTCTCTGAAGGTCAAGCTCAGGTTGGTTTCTTGATCGCAGTTGTCCTCCGGGCTCTTTCGGCTCGGTCCTCCGCTCGCTTTTTTTTTTTTTTTTTTTTTTTTCTTTTTTTTCCTCTTTTCTTTCCTTTCCCTTCTCTTCCCCTGCTCGGCCGCGGTGGCGGCGGCTTTCGTCCGGAGGGGCTCCCGCTGCCGCTCCCGGCCCCGCGGGGTGAATCCCGGCTCCTAAGCCCTGGCCCCGCGGCGCCGCTCAGATCCCATGGTCGCAATCCACATCGCGGCAGATGTACCACAGAATCACGTAGAGGATCAGCAGGATGGCGAAGATGAACAAAGCCACCAGGATAGCCTTGGTCACCGGAGAGATGAGGGACTGCATGTCACCCGCGGAGCGCCGCCGAGGACAGACGACTCGAGAACTACACGGGGGCAGCGAGCGCGGACGGAAGCCGCGGCCCCGCCGCCGCCCCCCCCCGCCGCCGCCGCCAGCGACCCGGCGGGCAGCGGCGGCTGGCGCCGAGCCGGGGGCGGAGAGCCGGGGGCTGCCTCGCTCAGCGCCCCCGCTGCGGCGCTCGGGCGGCTCCCGGGCGGGCGGGACGGGGCGGCGCGCCGGGGCACCGGGCCATGGGCACCGCGGCCCCGCCGCGGCTTCAAGCCCGCCCTGCGGCGGAGGGCGGCCGGGCAAACTTAGGCGCGGGGGCGGCCCATGGGGGACAGGTGTCGAGCGCCCGGTTGCCCTGCAGGTCTCCGACCAAAGCCATCCACGGCGGAGGGAAAGTTGCGGGCGGGACGCGGCGGGCGCCGCCGCCCCCGGCCCCGCAGGGAGCGTGCGGGGGCAGTGGGAGCCGCGGCAGCCTGGGACCGCGCCGGCCGGCGTGTTCCGCCCAGCCGAGGTGTTCCCTCCCCTCCCAGCCCCTCGCCCCCTCCTCCTCCTCCTCCTCCTCCTCCTCCTCCTCCTCCTCTGCCGCCTCCTGCGGTCCCCCCGCCTCCCGCCGCCGCCGCGGCGCGGGGAGAGCCCCGCCGGCCGGGTCCGCGCTATGGTGTGACTGAGCGGGGTGCGAGGGAACGGCATGTCCTATCCCTGTCCCCCCCTCCGCCTGCCTCGGCATCCCCATCACCCACAGTCCCCATCAGAGACCGACCTGGAGCGGGGGCCGGCGGCGGGGAGGACAGCCGAGGCTTGTCTCCGTTTTCTAAGCAGAAAGGTCACTCCTCCTCACCTCCGAAAAAATAAAGGGTTTTTTTTTTAGATGCAGGCAGGTCGGCATGGGTCACAGCCTGCCAAGCTTCCCTCAGCGGCTCTGTGGCCTTTGGCATATGTACCAAAGGTGCACGAGGACAGATAGCACGAAAATAGGACAGCAAGATGGAAATTGGATGAAGGAGCATCGCTTGCATGTTCACCCCCAGCAGCAAGTCTGGTGTAGCTTTCAACTCCCCCCCGAGTTCTGCAGCGCCAGAAGTGCCCGTGTAGTGGCACATCACGTGCACACCAACCTTGGCACTCAGCACCTGAAGTGTGTCCAGACACCTGCCCGCCTGCCCGGCACAGCTGACCGGGACAGGCTGCCAGGCGAGGAGCCAGGTGCCCCAAGCCCAGCGCTGCGCTGAGGGCAGCCAGAGAGGCAGGCACCCTTCCCTCAGGTCACCCAAGCAGGGGCTGGTGAGGGCACCCTCGGTGGGACACAGGCTGCTCATGTGGTGTGAGCTGCTTCTACTACAATGCAAGGAAGCTGTCACCTTTAATCTCCAGTGGGGACACACCAGGTGCATCTTCACAGAAGGTTCTTGCTGGATTTCAGTTCTGAGTGCAGTTGCATCAAAAATACAGAAGTACAGAAGAGCATCCTTGAACCATGTAAGAAAGGGCTGAAAGAAACCTTAAGACATCATCCCTCAAGAAGAACAAGAGCAACTTTATCAAGAGGGAGAAAGAAAGACTTAAACTTGAATGTAAAAAGTAGATAAATTAAGGAAAATTGACTTTGAGAGGAAGAAGATAGGATACTGCTATACACATGTTCCAGGCTCAAATACTCTACAGAAAACACTATTATTAATGCCAAGCATGGGGATTTAAGATGGGGTGGAAAGAAAATAGGAAAGAAAAATATTAGGCTCTTAAATAAGGAGGCCTTCAACACAGTGAAATGTCTAAAGGGTATGAGATAATATCTCAAGAGAATGTATTGCATGACACATTGCACAGCTTTTCAAAAAAGCTCAGCTTTTTTGTGCAGAAGGGATGGTTAGCTCTTTTAGGGATACCCACCACTCTACCTCTGTCTCTAAAGCTTTAGTTCCTCATCTGCAGCATACAGATGGCTATTTTTCCCACCTTTTTCCTTTGGTATGATCACTTTGCTCTGCAACATTTTCATTGGACCTTTTTTTTGTCTTTTGAAATTATTACATCTTGTTCAGAGCTGTCTTGCCACCAGGGTGCAAGTACCAAATTCATACAATGCAGCTTTGGACTCCAAACAGCAACTGTGCTCATTAGTTTATCATTTCCAGCTCAAAGGAATGCTAGATTCTAGAGGCAGATGGCTGAGTGCTTATGTCCTATTCTTTGAGACAAATGGTTTCTAGTCCACTTGCTGGACATTAGTATTTCCTTCCTAGGAAGGTGTCATTCCATGTAGAGTGTTTGTCCAGCTGATTCTCACACTCCAGTGTTTGTGCATTGCCAGCAGCCTTCCTTGCCTTGTTAGCTCGTGATAAAGTGGCACCAAACCTGACAGTGCCAGACACAGCAGTAGCAATGGCAAGGGACTGCTGATAACCCCAATACTTGTCAGCAGGAGAAGCAAAATAATGCACCATCATTTCTGAAACCAAAATGTGATTGGTTGTGTAATGTGCAATCTGTTCTGAACCGGTTTTGAAATCCGTTTGTTTAATTTGCATGTACTTATGCACGAGGGCATCCCTGAGTAATTAAAAATATATAGGCTCCCTGAGTTTGATGTTCTGTCACTGGTGGAGCCTGAGCCAACACAGAAATCACAAGTTAAGCAACAGATATATTGCCAAAGCTGTCCTTAGTTAAGAAAGCTGATTTAAACAAGGAAGTAAACATAAAAACCATCTTAGTTTTCAGATGTCTTATTAGTAAGCAGCAAGGAAAAAGAAAATCAATCTTTGCCAAGTGAAGAGAGATAACAGTGACAGAAAAATCATTTTAATTTCCACCTAGTAAGCTGATATTAAATTAAACAGGAATACTAATAGATGTAGCTTTTAGTTTTCTCTTTCTCGATTCCCTTTGAAAATGTGCTGCATCAAATATATATTTGCAAGGAAGAACATGCAGAAAAGGTGGGTAAAAAACCCCACATAACGTGATGCAGGCAGCTTTAAATACCCAAATTAAATCCCATGTTATGTACAGGATGCTTGTGCAGCATGGGTGGCATAAGGAGACCAGGGTGCTTCTCATTAATTTCACCATGAAGTTATCCTTGCTCCCTGTCAGCTCTCCAATCCTCCTGCCAGGATGTTTGTTCAGACCTGCTAAATCTGTTGGAAAGGCAGGTCAGTTTTATATCCCCAGGCTTGGACAGTCTATGTCACCCTGGATTCCACTAATGGGAGCAAATCCTGAGGACTCGTGGTACGTCCCTGGGCTGGGAGGGGATCCAAAGCCATCAGATCCCTGGGATCCAGGGAGCCTGCTGAGGTGTTTGGCAAGCAAACAACCAGTGCTGTGTGCTGGTGGATAAGGCTTGTACAGACAGAGATTGCTGCTTGGGGATGTTGTGACTATTAATATTTCCTCACCATAACCCCAAAATTGGCAGCAATGCAAAACCAATGTGTTTCCCTCTTTCAGTAAAGGGCAGACTGAGCAGGACAACGATGAGTTGAGGTTGAAATAAATCACATTTTTTAATTTCTTTACCAATGAAAACATCTAATCAGCCTAAACCTTTACTTTTTTATTATTATTAATCTTTTGGACAGTTGCTTTTGTATATAATTTCAGAGATGTCAGTGAAAGGCTTGTGATTTACATTGGTGTCAGCTGGAGGCAATTCTGGTGCAGATAGTCAAACACAGACTGATCATTTCTAAATATGATCTTTCATTGTATGCCCAGTTTCCAATGGCTTCACTGGGATTTTAAATCCAAGAAAAATATAAGAAGACATTTTCTGGTTTATTAGAATGATTTTCAGGCTTACAGAACAATTCCTTGGAGAATGAGTGTCAGAAACATGTCTAAGATGCCCAGTGAGTGCACACAGCCAACTGCTCCTGGAATGTGTCTGCAATGAAGAGGGTCACACATGTTAGAAACACTAAAGGCAATTGTGAGCAAACAGGCTTGAGTGCAGAAGTTTGTCTGGTATTGCTGCACAGTGCTCAATGCATGTTAATTTACCCCAACTCTTAGTCTATTTTCTTAACAATTAATATATTTATCAAGTTTTTGCTGTAAAAGTTTTATTACTCACTGACTTCAAGAAAAACAGAATTTTACATAATTACAAGAAAGTACAGTTAAATTAGTAAAAAATTGAGTCTCATCTTCTAAATAATACTTGAATGTGAACAGAAACAAAGAAGAACACATTATTTAAGGGACTGATTCTGCTTATGAGACCCTTCCAACTCTATAGCACATTTTAAATAATTCCCAAGCCAAAAGTGATGGAATGACTGCCTGGCAACTAGCTCTGTAGCTTTAGTGATTTTTCTGAATGGATGTATGTCTATATCAAAAAAACACTGATGGAAGTGGCAATAATTACATTGGACAAATCCTTAGATTACGTGTCAAACTTCAAGTACTGCTTTTTAGGTCAAAATGTGCTGCTGCCAAGACAGTATCTGTTCTGTGAATTGGAAGAGAATTATCAACCATCTCACATTTCATGATGATGGACACAACATAAAAGCCTGGGTAGACTTGAACGTGCAGCATGAAGAACAAACAAACAGAACAAATCTTCCTCTCAAAAGAGTGAGCCAGAAAACAAAATCTGAATTATCAGATGTGTCAATTAATTGCCCTCCCTTTGGTCAGCTATTTGGATGAATCAAAGCAATGAGAAAAATCATAGGGGATCATAATCCATATGAAATATTCAGAAGATGCAGTTTAATGTAAGGGGTGAAAGGCTTTACATTTTGGAGAAATTCACATCAAGGAGAGGTATAAAATAATGGTCATTTATGGAGAGAAGAAAAAGTCCCTATTTGCCACAGCAAAGAACAGATTAACTGATCTTAGGCACAATGCAGCTTTGAAAAATAAACTGTTCTTTATAGAGTACTTGAGAGTAGAAATGCAGGATGGAGACAGGAGTTACTTATTGTCAGGATGCATCACGTCAGTAATACCCTCCTGGGGTGCTGGAGTTCCACTTTCCAGGTTAGAGTGTTTGGGAAAAGAAAGGCAAGAAAAAGTGACTAAAATTACTCAAGGCTGTAAGAATGGAATCTTTATCAAATCAAAGCTTCAAAGTGGGGCAGAAAATCAGGTAGGTCTACTTTCCCAGACTGTCCTGAAGCTGCAGATACAGCATAGGCCCACCTATGTTTTCAGGGGAGAAAACAGCAGAGGATGGACAGATCTCTTTGTCCTTGGGTTTACTTAAGGACCTCCTGGACCTCTCTCAGGGCATCTGACTTATGGCACAGGCAATCACATTTGGGGTAGTGTTTGTGCTATTGCTTCACACACTGCTGGGCCTGTCCTTGTGCTGGTCCTGATACAAACCTGACACCTCATCCCAGAAAAAGAGGGAAGATGGTTTGTGTGATGATGAAGGAACTGGCATGGCCTGACCATATGGACCATATTTGCTGTATTCCTCAGGTTGAATTTCATCCTGGACCTAGCTGATGCTGTGTCTGATGTCAGCTGGGTTTATTCTTGATATCATTGTTTGCTACAGTGACTTGGGGTTTCTAAGAGACCATGAGAGCAAGTTATGTCCTTGTGGTTATACAGTGGGGTTGAAACTTGGGAAAGCTCATTTGTACTCTTGCTTGTGGCACTGACTCGCTACCCAGGTTTGGGTGATTTACTTAATTCCTCTGTCCAGGAGGAGGGGAAAGTGGATGTGATTGCATTGCTGTATTGTTGTGAATGTAACTGTGAAATACTGCATGTTCTCTAGTATCATCCTTTTTCAGATATCAGTCGACTGGTACTGGATCTTAGGGAGAGGAACATGTGATTTGACAGATACACTTCCCTGATGAGAAAAGTCAAGCTGTTTAGAGAATGAAGGTACTCCTAAAATTGCCACTTGCACAAACCCCAGCTGTACCTTTGTTCTTCAATTTTATCAACAGGAATTGGAAAACCTGGAATAAACTCAGCAAGCAAGTTAAGAAAAAGGAGGTTCAAAGGAGTTATCTCTGACCTAATTGCCTATGAACACTTTTGATACATGTCTTTTGGATCAGAGGACAGAAGAGAGCTTATGTTAGGCACATGTTCATCCTATCAGGTAGCTAATAAGGCTCATCTATGTTTCCATCAGATTTCAAAAGAGAAATTTGATGAAATTTGAATGCCTTCTCCTTCCTACTTGGTACAAAGGCAGAGAAGATTTTAATTTTTTTTTGTTCAAATCTTTTTAAATATGCTAACCTAGCCTTTTTTTTCATTTAGTGCACAGAGAGAGAAGCATGCAAATTAATTAGACCCTTCCCTTCCCTTCCCTTCCCTTCCCTTCCCTTCCCTTCCCTTCCCTTCCCTTCCCTTCCCTTCCCTTCCCTTCCCTTCCCTTCCCTTCCCTTCCCTTCCCTTCCCTTCCCTTCCCTTCCCTTCCCTTCCCTTCCCTTCCCTTCCCTTCCCTTCCCTTCCCTTCCCTTCCCTTCCCTTCCCTTCCCTTCCCTTCCCTTCCCTTCCCTTCCCTTCCCTTCCCTTCCCTTCCCTTCCCTTCCCTTCCCTTCCCCTTAGCTCTTCCTGAACATTCCTATATGAACATTTTACAAATACCTTGGGTTATAGATTTTTTTATTTCCACTGAAATAAAATCTGTCCTTTTATATCATACATTTGGAATGAAAAATCTCTACTGAAAACCAAACCCAAGATGAGCTATTTAGAAAACATCTAGGAGCTGCCCAACATCATACTGAGTTCAAATTAACGAGCTGGTGGAGAAGCTTTCTTTTGGTTTTGCATGCACTTTTGGAGAATCCCCAATGAGTTCAAGATTTGGATATTGGATATCAAAACAGAATCCTTTCAACTATAAGTCATTTTCTCTAGCCAGTGACCACAGAACTGTACTTTAGGACTAATAGCTCCACTCACCCAACCACTAGATACACAGTTTTGCTGTGATGGAGATTGGCTCCAACAATCAAGCTGTCATTTAAAGAGCAGAAAGATGTCCTGAAAAAAAATTATAGCCCATGTGCAGTGTGAAAGAGATCAATATGCCTAGGAAAAGGCTCTATCCTGTGTCTGTTTGAAAGATGAGGAACAAGGTATTCTGCAGGGAGTGAGCTGGTTTTGTCTTCTGTCTCTTGATAGTAGCAAAGAGAGGTTAGATGCGGTCACAGTTAAATGCTGTTATCCTTTAATGGCATTTGTATTTTCTCCTAGAGATTTTTCTTTAGGAATCACGTGTTTATGTCCAACTTTCTCCTCTGTTTCCGTGGCATAAGAAGACAAACTGGCCAGCTAAGAGAAATGAATCCCAAGCTTGCTTGAGGAACAGGTTAATAGTTTGTTTTGATGGGTGCTGGCAGTATGTTGTACTCTCTTCTCTGTGTCCCCTCATCAGGGCCCACACTGCTTTGAGCTTTTTTTCTAAGAGACAGAAAAAGGCAGCCTGTGTTTGGAGCGTCGTCAGCGGAAAGCCGAAACGTGTGTGCAACAAATAAGGCATTGGGAAAAGTAGGTCAGGGCTGGTCATGGCTGAACCACTTGTTTAAACAAATGTGCAGGATTACCAGGTTTTGAACAGATCAGTCCTGAGTGAAACATGTAACTCAGCTTTGTTTATCACAGCATCTCAGCAGCTTTCTCAAAGCACCTGTGTTTACTAGCAGATGCCCAGCCACTGACAGGATGAAGCTTTAATGAAGTTTAGGAGGAGGAGGAGACTGCTACTAAAAATGAGACTGAATTTATTCAGAGCAAATACAAGTTTGGTTTAAGAATTATAATGAGTTCAGCTAATTCCACTTATTTACACTAGGAGAAATTTCTAACGTTCAGATAACTTATTGTAAGACTGGAAGAAAATATTTTTCAGTGGTCCAAAGAAGCCTTTCAGATTCAAGTTTTACCCAAGTATAGCACTCAGAATGCCAGATCTGTCTTGAAGGATTTTATTATTTTTCCTCTTCGTTGCTATAGGCTGCACTGTGCTGCAGTAGGGGTGTGTTTTCTGAAACAGATATTAAAAAAGAAACCATATTGGGATACACAGTACGAGCACTGAGCACTTTTCTAAAAAGATAGGCAAAGAAGTCAAGAAAAGTGGATTTATGTTCACTTCAAAGCACCCTGCCTGATTATTGGGTGAAGAAAAGAAAGATAACGGTGCAGTGTGATCAGTAACAGATGAGGATTTTGGCTGTGTAAATGCTGTTTTCCTATCAAGATCACACAGTTTCCCTCCTGAGCCCAGAGCATGTGCACTGGCTGTCTTCTCAGACTCTCCTTTTCAAAGGGGTGGCTCAGCTCCAGGTGCATGGCTCAGATGCAAGCTGAGGAAATACATCCTGAGGGTTTGTGTGCCTGCAGCCTCCTCAGAAGTAGCATCCTGCCATTGCCCACCAGTGTTTTGTGGAAGAAGCAAGGTTTGCTGCACAGCAGAACTTATCACACAGGTTTTGACAAAGCTAGTCACAATAGCTTGGCATTTTTAATTGAACTTTATTGAAGTCTTGGTAGTAAAGTTTGGCTGTCTGTCTTTTAACCATGCTGTACTTTAGGGAAATACTAAATCATGAAAAAACAAACATTCTCACCCCTTCAAGGACATGGACACTGGAAAGCAGGAGGGGAATTAAAGGCACATATAGTGGATTGTTGAGAATTTTCTGCTGGAAAAATTTCCAGGGAAAAATATTAATCTCCTACAAACAAGCTCTATGTGTAAAAATTTCAGATTTGGAAAGAGCATTTTGGTTTAAACTGGGAAAATGAATGTGTTGGTTCTGCCATGCCTAGACAGATGAATATTACCAGCTGTGCTTTCTGCCTTCAGGACTCAATCAGAGTCTGGCTGTGGGGCACCAAAAAGCTTCAGTTCTGCACCATCTTAGCCCTTCTCCTGTTTACTTCTCTCTGGAATCTAGGCAAGCAGGGTAAGACTGCCATAACCTACATTCCCACATCTGAAGTGTAAATCAGACCTACACTGATCTCTTTGTGTAAGGCCACCTTATCTTGAAGTGTAGTTCAATGGGCAGAGCATGAATGCATCCAAATTTGGCTCAGTTTCCTACTCTGCCCTGGGCTCCAGGGATAATGCTAAAGAAATCAAGTAGCCTGAAGACATAAAATAGGGATAATAATAATAACTCCCTCCATTAGAGGTAAGGGTCTCAGGATAAGCACAGTAGGGGCTATGAGCAGCCATATATGACCAAGGATGGAACATATTAAAGAAGAGATATGTATTGTCATCAGAAAGAGGAACACATTCAGAGACAAGAGCTTGAAAATTGTGCACCCATGCTGTAGTCATCATCCTGAAGGCAGGCAAGGGGAAATTAAAAATTTGATATGCTCCTGATGCTTTGGCTTTTTGTGCCTCTGCTTTTGAAACAAGTTGTGGAAGCTACAGGGCACCAGAAGCAGTGTTAGCTGCCCAGTATGACCAGAACAACCCTGCTCTATGTAATCTGTGCCAAGAAGGAAAGGTCAGATCTAACCTGTGACCCCTTTCTAATGTCAGTGGCAGGTGCCCATGGGAACAATGAAAAGCTTGATACTCCTTGTCACAAAACATTCCTCAGAGGAATTGTGCAAAGCAGAATATAGAAATGAAGGAGAAAACTTAATTGTTGAGGAAAAACACCCTTACTACATTGCAGCAGTCTGTAATACTAAGAGAAGAGAAATGATGAAATATGTAAATATGTAATTTTTACCAATGCAAAAAGAACTGGTGAAGCAAATCTAGAGTAAAGTGTAAAAGTAAAGCCTACAAAATATTGAGGCCAACTGATTTCAACACAGAAACGAAGTTGCTAGCTCTCATGTCTCATGGGCATTGTATATTTTCTATTTTAGCACAATGTGCTAAAAGGTGGTTTTGGTACAATAGAGTATAGAGTACAGGTTTTAAAAAGTCTGAAAATGGAGCAGACTTGCAGACTGTTCAAGTGTCTGCAGAAGATTTTGTTGCAAAATCTGGAACCAGACTTGATATTCAAACACAAAATACAAACCACCTTCCAGCATCATACCTCAGAAGTCATTAAATGACCATATTTTTGTATCAAGGATAAATTTAGGAGATAGGCTAAGCTCTACTGAAAGTGTCAGTTACAAATGTGTCCTGTTTGCCTTAATAAAACATAAATCTAGCAAGATTTGATCACAGTTAAAATTTATTAAATTAAGTTCATCATTTCTCTTAACTAAGGTGTAGAATCTAATAGGAAACAGTTCAGACTCTTTCCTTCCGTGTGTCTCTGGACAATCTCTGCTAATTTCTGTTGATTCAAATAATATGCTTTAGAACATTGCATATGTTTTTCCAATTTTTTCAAAAGCAGGAATGTATTTGACCAAAGTATTGACATTTCGAAGTTACTGCACATAACAAACAAGTAGTATAAGAGCCAATAGTCTTGAAAATATGCATCCAGCATTCTTTGCTCATACAGTGCTTTATACAGGATTATTTTTATCCTTCTTGTGTAGGAATTGGGAGAACTTCTCCAAAACTTTGCAAGAATGTTTATGTTAAGGATGAAATCAAAACAAGAACAGAAACTAGAATGGGAAAGTGGTGAAAAATCAGGTTGCAAACACTTTGCAATTTTTGTTTGGTTTATGCCCTTGCATTTGCATGACAATATTCTCAGCTGAATCCTGCACCATTAATGTCACTGAACTTCTATCATTAGTGGTCATTAACTTGCCAGAATGTTCTGATTTTTATAAATTGTTCCTAAATTCTGTATCTGCTCTTCTTCCCTCTTCCACAGTTATTCCTTTGTCAGTCTGGTTATTTATGTTGAGATCAATGATGAAGCCTTCAGCTACCTCCAAAGTTTGCAGCCTGATCTCAGTAATGTGTTGAACTAATAAAAACCTAGTTGCAGAGGCAGGTTGCTGAGTAATGGTGGTTTTGAAAGCTGGTAATAAGAATTCTAGTTGGATACAAATGAATTTTATCAAGAAAAGAGAGCTCTTGGCAGGGAAAAATACCTGGATAGTACAGTACTAATAATTCCTAAGGGTGCCTCTGTTGGGTTTTTTTTATCATTCATTTCTTCTTGTCTGAGAGCTCCACCTAATGGAATCGAAAGGAATGTATCAACCTTTTATGTTTTCCATTAAAAACCCTGTTTTTACTCGTATTTACTTTGTATTATGCAATCTCCTTTTTTAGTAGTGATTTGAACTTACTGCAATTTATATAAAGGCAAATTTAGTATAGATAAACTAAATGTCTCTGAATTTTTTGCACTCAGTTTGCTTGGCTGCAAGATCTGTCATGTTGCACAGTCAGCTTCTCACCTGTGCATACCACTACTGCATATCACTGCAGCACTTTTCAGGGGTGCAAAATAAACTGCTTTTGAGATCAAGGTCTGAATATGCAGAGAGAATAAATGAGACCATAGGACTATTCATGTTCACACAAACTCAAGAGAGAATCCTACTGTGACTGCTGTAAAGTCTTTGGTGCAAAGCATTTCCAAATATGAAATTTCCACCATCAGTATTACCCCTGCAAATATTCAGAAATAATTAATTACTGTCCATTCCCTCTGCCCTCAACAAAGTCATGTATAACCATAAAAATCATGAACCTACCTTTTATATTACATTGATTCCAGATTTTTCATTTTTTACTGTTGCTGCAATGTTTTCAAGGTTTTCTTTGCAATATAGAGGGGTAGATATTTCCCCTTTTTGCAATGAAAGCTGAGATCCTCGCAGTAAGAAAGATCCTCTAGTATCCAAGACCTGAGGGACATGATACAGAACATCATCAAAGTTTCAGCCTATAAAAACCAACACAGTTGTGTGTAATATTTTTAATATCTTAACCCCATTGCTGACAAGGTGTTATTTTGCCTCAGCACAGAGAGTAAAACCAAACAGAAGATGTAACAGGGCCAACAAGAAAAGCAAAGCAACATGAATCCTTAAAAATGCAATGACAATGATGGTTGTTGAGGAATTTGGCTTCCAGATACCTGTCAGACTAAGTTTACTCTTTAAAGGCTAAGTATAAGGATGCTACATTAGGAAGAGGGCTGTGGGTGCTGACAGGTGTCTAAGGAAATAGAGAGAAAAGGTCATCAGCAGAAAGGCAGTTTCTACTGGTGTAGAGAGAGAGCAGCTGAGTCAGATGCTCTATATGCAAGGTTGCAATGAATAGCTGGAGGTCAGGTAAAGAGAAATAAATCCAGACAATTGTGATGCTTTAAATACCATATCAGTATGCTAGGACTCATACTGAAGTGTTATTATTGTATTGATATTATTGCAAATATTGCATTATAAGCCATGGTAAACTGCCTCAATTCAAAAAGGAAAGAACAACTCAGATAAAATCCCTGTGTGACTTGGTAGAAAAGGTAAAGAGGTCACACTATTGCAAATTTCAACTTATGAATAAAATTACTTGATTCTGAGGATGTACCAGAGAGGATAGACTGTGGAAAATGGTAAACTCACTGTAGGAAGATGACTGGGCTGAAATTAGAGGAAACTGGGAAGTTTCATTTAAATTCTAATGAAAGTTACAACAGTACAGAAGTTATAGGGTGAAATGCAATTGCTGCTTCCTGGATGGAATGTGGTTGGCATACATGAAACCTGCTCCACAGTGAGTCCCCACACGTTCAACCTGCAACCTTAATCATGAGTTGAGAGGGATGAAATGGAGGGCAGAGCATAGTGGAGACAGCCAGGCTCTGCTGTAATTCTTGCAGGGAGGGGAGCCCGATGGTGTCCTGTGGCCAATAGCACCTGCCAGCCAGGGGAGACAAGAGCAGATGTATTGCTGATGAACCAGCAAAATCACTCACCTCGAATGAACTTGGGTCATTTTAACCTAATTGTCATATTAGCACACATCTCCCAGGTGTGCCTGCCTCCAAGACATGACCACCCTCACTAGGCATGTGCTGGATATTTTCCTGACCCTAGAGCATGGTGCTAACAACACCAAGGCCATGGGTTTGAACCCTGTATGTGTAAGAGTTGGACTCAGTGAACTGTCTGGGCCACTTCCAACTCAGAATATTCTGGGATTTAAGAGCAAAGTGAGGGAATTTTGCACCAATCAATAACAGAAGTATGTATGGAGTCACCTAAGGTCCACCTGAAATTTAAAGAAACAATGTCGAAGTTAAGAATGGGAAGAAGTTATAGAAGATTCCATCATAACTTTTGAGACCTGCTGACAAGGCTGAACCTGTCTTTTCCTCCTTAGGAATGCCTATTGGATAAGAAGAAACTTAATCTTTTGTATGCTGAATGATTATCTCAAAATAGCTTTCGTTGGTAATTACAGCTTGTCTATTGCTTTAAATTTCATTTTTCCTATCAAGTGCAATCTTCTAAACTTAGCTTTTCACAATTTTCTATTATCAAGCTGCTTATTGATAAAGTGCATTATTCCCTAAAGTATTTAGTGTGTGTCCTTCAAGGTTCTAGCAGTCATACTTGATAAAAGTAGGGAGATCCAGGAGTTGGCTCCTATTGCTAAATTTTTATAAAGTATTCAGCTCTGACAGATTGTCAGTGCATGTCCCTGAGCAAGTCAGCTGAACTGCCCTCCAGTACAGCACACTGATTAGTGCAGTCCCTGTAATGGGATACTGGCACACTGGGCAGGCACAAGGGTGGCCCATAACACCTAACAAACATAACTGGTTCCAGGAAACCCCCCTTTTATGTGACATTCACATTGCTCTACAGAATTTACCATGCCGCCACTGCTGAAGTCAGAATAATGGTTGCAGGGACCACTGGGATGGTCCAGATGGATATTTCTACATCCCTGTTAAATCCTGTGCTTTGTACCTGTGTCTAAGTGCAGAAATAAGGCTTTATTCTGAAGGCCTTCCTTACATGTTGCTGTAAATTTGTTTTGCCCTGAGAAATTCAGAAATGACACATATGGCCATGCTTACACTTTTAATGTGGTGAAGAAAAAACAGGAGTGTGTGTGAGTCTCCCAGAACTGCTCATGACTGCTTCTTGCCTCAGGCTGCAGCTAGGAGAAGCTGCTCCCAAAAATCTGTGAGGAAGCAAAAGGCTTCAGGTACTACAAGCTTTCTTCTTGGCAAGGAGGCATAGCTGATTCCTAGAAACCAGCAAGCTGACACCTACTACTACTGATAGACAAATTTTAAGTAATCCTGTGCCTAATGTCTATTTAACATCTCATGTTCCAGTTGTGATACATCCTGATTTGTCAAGTATTGAGCAATACTACAAATAATAATCTTCAATGCAACCATGTTTTCTATATTAAATAGAAACTGAAACATGCTGTGGGAAATGCAGTCTTTTTAAATGAAACTTTTGATTGTATTAATTCAGCTACAAGACATCTTGGACTGTGATAGTCCAATTTCTAATTTCTGGATTATTTAATTCCTTATATATAGCAACAATGACTGGGCTTCACCTCAATAACTTAATGTATCTGCAGTCTTGTGACCATGTCTGAAGCATACCTGAACTGCCTTTGCTATCAGTGGAGGGAAATAAGCACTTTCCAGTGTACTATGAATTTCAGAAAACAACTTTAGAGGTGTGTTGCTTTGTAGAAACAGTTTTTTCATTATATTATAAATGGAGTCTAGACAGCAGATTCAGATATTTATGTCCAGCCTGGGTCCAATGAATCATGCTCCTGCTGCCTACACTGGGCTGCCATACACATTTGGAAGAACAGCATGACTGTTTCAGGTGCCTGACTTTCAACTGGGTATTACTGAGAAGCCATGGGTTAAAGCAGTCTCTGCTTAGGAGGAAAAAAAACAGTGAGAGGTCTGGAAAGAAGGGATGGTGAATAACATTTGCTGAGATTTACTTCTCAGTTGTTCCATTGTTCTAACCCCATGACTTCTGCAGTCAACAGCAGCTGCTTCATGAAGCACCACAGTCAGGCTGATCCTTTTGCCCTGGCCTGCAAGTTCCCCGGGATGCTGTGAAGTTTTTATCCTGCCAGCTCTCTGGGGTTTCCCCTGAAGTGGAATGTGCAGAGAAGTTTTTGTGGGAATGAGTGTGGTAGGCTGCAGTGTGATGTGATTCAGTGCTGCAGCTGAGTCCCATAGGACATATGTTAAAATTGTCAGATGGTGCAGAACTCATTTCATGGGATTCCTGTCACAGCTAATTTTTCAAAGTGTCTGATTTCTGCTATGTAGTATGCCATGCTTTTAATGCTTTTCCTGCTTCCCTCCTTTTCCCTGCCCCAGCTCCTCCTTGCCTCAAAGTTTGCTTTTCTTCACTGCACTGTATCACTGCCTGGTCTATGCATCATTTAGATGGTGGCCGTGTCTTTTGGGGTTGTGCTGCAATAGAGAGACAGTGTCTAAAAAATGGGAATCAGCAGCAGGGCAAAGATACAGCTTTTATGTGCTCTGCTGCAGGGTTGGGTGGTAAAGGGTCTTGGCAATAAGCAGTCATGGGGAAAATGAAACTGTGTATAAACCACACTGAACCCTGAAAGTGACTGTTATTGTTATTATTTTAATCTTGGCATTCAGCTCATGAGTTATCATGAATTCAAAATTTATGAAGATTGAAACTTTATTAACATGTGACACCTCAAACTGAAGAACAAAATGTGAACACCTTTTTTTTTAGTGATCAGTTTTATAAAATCTTTAATTTTAAAAATAGCTATTGAAGTAATGACATTTATAAAGATATGGGAATATCTGCAACAAACTATGAACAACAGGTAGATTGTTCTGCCAATTATTTATGGAAATATGTATTCCATAAATATGGAAGCATGTTTGGTGTTATATATCTGCCCAGATGAGTGGGTTTTTTTGCATAAACTTAGAATTGGAAAAAATTTGTGATTAAACTCATTAAAAGTAACATTATAGCAACACACTTGTGTTAAAATAATTTCTTTTTTCTAAGTCAATAGCCCATAGGCTGATCTTTTTATTTCTTTGGGGAGTTTCAACTGTGCCAAGACAAAAATTGTGTGCTCTGAGAAGTTAAATTATTTCCCTGGCTAAAATCCAGAGACAGTTCTATTTGAAATATGCAGGCAAATTGGCAAGATCTATGCACCACCCCTCTTCAAATGCACACTGTGGATATCTCTAGGGAGAGGTCCAAAGGCTTTTTTATGTGAAAACAGGGAGAGAAGAGTCCTGCACACTATCCCATGAGGACTGGAGAAGTGATTTTGGAGCTATATGCTGTCTCTAACTGTTAAATTTCATTTCAGAAAGTCACCTATAAAAGAGTGCAAAGAAGGAAAATGCAAACAAACCACAGTGAAAAATAAACAAATATGGATGAAACTGAGGAATCTCCTGCTTCCTGCCAAATTAGAAGTTGGGGAAAAAAAATCTGACTGGTCAAATGAAGCATCTTTCATTTAGAAGAAAATATTTAATTTGTTTCTGTGACATTTCTGAGGGAAACAAAGGGGGTTTTGCTAAAAACAGAAGTAAACTTCATAATCAGTAATTTAAAGTGCTATATTGCATGCATCTTGACATTAATACAGAAGTCTTTGAATGAATCAGGTGATTTGTCCTTGTGGGGATTATTAAAATTCATAAGGTCTAACATTCTTTCCATGCTGCAGTGCAGGTTACTTTGAAGTTTCTTAAATTTCAGACCGACTCACAAGTATTTCTTAACCAGAGGCAAATCTGTTCTTTGAGATGAACCTCTGTGATTCTATGAAATGGGTATTTATTTTCCTGCCACTGAAGACCTCACTTTACTACCATCACCTTCAGAAGCATGTCTTCCATGACTTCACTGATAGCAAGTGGTATGTTGCTACAGAATACAATATTTTTTCTGTGAAACCAAGATCTGTGCTGTTTTCAATGGAAAATTTCCTGCTAATGGAATAGGGTTAAGTAAGATGATTGTGTTTTTCACCTCAATGAAAACAGAAATGATGCAGTTGTTTTCTTTATCTCATCTTTAGTAAATGATTTGCTATACTGCAATGATACTTACTTTGGAAGTATAATTTAGTAGGCCATAAATTGTGAAATGTAAATACTAGAGCCTAACAGTCTGATTTAGTTTGAATGTATGACAGCAATTGGCTGAGTTCTTCCAATCCCCCTGGATACACCAGTGGTGCTTTTACTTAAGCTTAGTCTTTAAAATAAAAAACCAAGTGTGTCCAGTTTTGTAGGGATATGATTTTAGCATCCAGACAATTATTAGACATTTTTCATATCATCATTTGAATCATTTTTAGCTTGAGGATAAGATTATGAGTTCATATTCTGTATTTGTGCTTGAAAATTATTTGTTAATATTTTATGTTTGCTAATAGACCAATAAGAAATTCTGTACTATGCACTTTTGGTGTGGTATTCTTAGAAGATGTTTCTGATTAGACATGGAGCAAATATTTCTTGTTCCTGCCTGAACATTGAAGAGAACAGCAGAATTTGGGGAAAAAAAACCTAAACAAAAAACTGATAATGGACCAACCCTGCATAGTATATGGTCCTCTACTGCAGATGCCTTCAAGAAGAGAATTTCATAGAGAAACAAATGAGATTGCACTAGTGGCTTTAATAGATTTGGAGAAAAGCCAACAGCAATCCCTGGTGGGAGACACAGAGGAGGGAGCCCAGGCAGCTTCTCCCCAGTCTGCCATCACGTCTCTCCCTGCTCCCAGCACCTGCTACAGCAGAATTTTTGGGTGCTGGTCACTCACACACAGCATCTCAAGTCAGACAGAGAAGGGAGAGCTCCAGAGTCCAGCTCCCCACTGTGATGCTGAGCTGGGCAGCAATTTCCCAGCAGAAGCAGAGCCCCTTTCCCTCCCAAGGGGACACTTGGGTCAGAGCAGCTCCTGCAGTAGATTCCCCTCAGCTGCTGCAGCATCCCTGCATGGAGCAGCTGCTGCACGTGTTTGGGGTAACCCAGCTCTGCAGAAGACTCTGATCTAACCAAACTATTTTTTGAGATCTGTGCACTGGATCTAAATGGAAGATGGCTGTGCCTTTGCTGCACTGGATGGCAGCTGCCAACCCAGAGGAGGGTTTCTGTGTTTCTGGGACTGTGTTTCAGGGTCACGGGTTTTCAGCTTCAGCCCAGCTGGGCATTCTAGTTTTAATGCAAAAGCACTTAGATTCAATTAGGCCAAACTATAGGAAATCATTAAGAGCTCAAAGATTTCTAAATTAGATCTAGCTGAAGGGTGAAATGTACATTTTCACATAGCAGGCACAGCATCTGCCAGGGGAGGACTGGCAGGGCCATTCCTGCTAGTAACTCCCTTCTGACAGAAGGAGAAGAACTTTAGCCAGCTTGAGGCATTATATAAAATCAAAAATAGGGTTAGAATGAAATTACTATTACAAAGTGCTAATTGAATCATGGGCACAGTGACAGCTGGAGCTAATTAGAAAGGGGCAGAGATGTCTCTGTTCCAGTCCCTCATCCAGGAAGGGATTTGCCCCAGTTCAGGTTCTTTGCATCACTTGATTTCCACTCAAAGAAGATACTGGCAGACAGAGAGGTGTTTGGCTAATACAATTTCCCATCTTGGCATTTAAACATAGAACACTTCAAGGAGACAAGGGCTTAACCACATGCAGCATTCTCCCACGACAGATTATTCAGTTTAAAACTCTGATTTACTGCAATTTAGTGCCAGGTGAATGAGGATTGTCCTGCAATTGAACATAGGCATGTCAAAGCTTGAATGCTTCTAAGAAAAACAAAACTCAGAGCAAAAACTTATTGGCCAATAAAATTAAATAATGTTGTCAGTTATATCCAATAAGAAGAATTACACTTTCCTTCTTTATTTTATACATTTATTAGGTATTAATTCTGTTCCATATAGTGTAGTATATCTTTAACAATGAAATCAAAAGCACTGCAAAAATAATTTTTACCTTTCTGAAGCTTATTGTACTTTTATGCTTCTTATAAGGTAGATACTGAAAAGATAATCATATTGTCATTATGGATTATTTATTCATGCTTTTTCTTTAAAAAATAAATAAAAGTATGTCTGTGTTATTGCGATTTTTGTTCTTTTTTTTTACTATTCTTCTATATTTGTCATTTTATCATGAAGTAGAGCAGACAAAGCCACTTGCTAAATAATAGCACTTCTCCCTCCTAAAAGCAGGAAATGGGAAGAAGGAGGGCTTGCAGAAGAGGGCTGGCTACTAAGGAAAAAAATAAATCATAGAACAGTAAAATCCTTTATAGTTTCCTGGCTTCAGAGACATGTGTACCTACTTCAGTATTATGTGTACTTAGGTACTCACAGAACTTAAGCCTGTGTTCTGTCCCACTGCCTGAGACCTACAGAAATTATATTGACACTGACTTGGAAGGGGATAAAGGGGGAGGAATTTTTCCCCTGGTGCCATTAACTGTTTGAGTTTTCCAGTTTTGTAATGTGAAAAATGTTAGAGCAGGAACAGACTACATATTTATCAATCACTTATACAATTTCTACCAATTAGTTTGCTTCCAAGAATCACAGCTCAAGCTTTTTTTTCAGTGTGTTAGCCATAATTATAATTGATTTTCATCACCCCTTCTGCAAATCATGCTTAAAAAAATAAAGGAACTTACTGTTATCTTCATGTTGAAGTTGTGTGAGTGGAGATTGCTGCTAAAAGGGGTGCTAGGAATTAATGAGAGGGACAACAAAATGACAGAATGACATTGATATGTTTGCAAACTCAGTTTTTACTTCCACTGGTGCTGTTTAATATCAAATATGTATAAATTGTTAAGTCAATATTGTAGAGAAAAAACACTGTGCAGCTCAAGGAAAAATGAGAACTGCTTCTATCATTGTCCGATTTAACACTGCACCAGGGTATTACAGCTCTTGTCAGGAAAAGAAAATGATATAATGATGCAATGATGATGTCAGAGGCATAAGCAGAATGAAGTCTTCCAGATATGTGTCTCCAACAGCACCAAGGAGCCAAGCCATGGACTGAATTGTGACTTAGGAGATGAATAGAGTTTGAACACGTTCCTAACCTAAAGAATTTAGGAAATGTACATGGAAGAGGAGATACAGCAAGGCTATTAGACTCAAATAGACCTTTTTAAGCAATGCCTTGTGAGGCTGGTATGCGTAAGATACAGTATTTTGACGATGTTAGCCAAAAAGAGATGACAAAGGAACACGCAAGTCTGAGAAGACAGGGATGGGGTAAGGAAGAGATGCTGCTCCCTGCAGGAGAAGGGAGCCTGGTGTGCAAATGGCTCCATGCCTGAAGACTGAAGAGCTGGTCTGAAATGCACAGGCCATTCTGAGTGTTTCTTACAAGAATGTTGTGAGTCTTTCCAAAAGAATAAAAATAAAGCACATTTTCTTTAGCAAGTTTATCTTGGGAAAATTAAATAATGATAGAAATTCAAGCGTAATCAAAGTAACTCAGCATAATTAGCTGCCTTGAGACCTTCAGAATTTATTTGCTTGCCTATCACAATTTCCAGGAAGATAGGAGAAAAAACAGACTTCTCTAGGCTGACTCAAGCAATGCTGAGCAGAGGAAATGTTAGGCAGAAGTGCAATTATGGACTTGATCGTATTACTTCAGATATAGATTGATTAAAAATATATAAAGTTAGAACAGGAGATCAAACCAGGCCAGCAAAATGAAACAAAACTTTGTTAATTTCCTTATATATTTGTAAGAGTTAAAGATTTACTTTCTGTCCTATCAGAGAAAGAACGAAAGAAAATTAATTTTCTTAATTTATTTAATCACTGCATTTACAAGTTAGGATTGTAAAGCCCACAATTTTTCTCACAAGCTGAACAAGGTATTGTTGATTTTATTAACCTAGTTAATTTGTATCCTGTCATAATATCTTGTCAATTTACTTTCCTATAATTTAATGTCACCCTGTGCACTCCAAGCAGTGTGCTGAGCAGCTGTAGCAAAATCCTGGAGCATTATCCTACAGGGGAAGAATTTTCCAGTTGTATTTTTAAGGACAGATGAGGTTATCAATCCTGGATGAGGTTTTACTGAGCTCCCCTAGATGGCACTCTGTATGGATACAGCTAAAACTGCTGCAGTAAATTTTTCTCCACCTCTACTCTATGTACTTTGCAAACCAGTTACTCCAAACTCATTGTAAAGTGAGGGTGAAAATACAATTTCCATCTTCAGAAGTGATAAGAGAAAAAGCCAAGGGGGAAAAAGTAATATCATAAGTGCTTTGCACACCAAATGGGGTTGGAAAGTTCTGCCTCAAAGATCATAATCACATAGTCACTCATTCTTTTTTTGATCTTTGTTTATTTACAGGTGATCCCTTCTATATAGTATCTTGCCACTGGCATAACTACTATGGTAATCCTTTGAATGCCTAGCTTGCAAGTAGCATGCCAGAGCAGCATACTTCCAGCCTAAAGGATTAAAAGAGAAAGTGTATTTCTGTGTTCAGCCTGAATTTTGAGCATGATCTAGAGGAATATGTGTGCAGATGCATCCTCATCCAACATCCTTGGCTGTTCCTCCTGGTGCCTGAGCACATACCCTGAATCTGCTGGATGTTGGGGGACAGGTGGGCTGCAGGATGATGTGCTGCCCTCAAAGCCCTTGCTCATAAAAGTCTGCAAAATCCTTTCATAGCTTTTAAAACACAGCTTGCTCATGATTAAAAGTTTGTAGCCAGACACCACATGTAAAATTTCTAGGCTTACTTTTATTAGCATGTTCTGTGAAAACAAAAATGAGTGGTTATGTCCAGTGGCTGCTTTATCTTTTATTCAAAATAGGACACAGCAATTGATGAGAAAAGGAAGGGAACAGAGCTACCATTTCTGGGAAAAAAATCCTAATTTGCAAATAACTTTCACCCAATGCCATGCTGTGAACTAGAAAGAAACATGACAGAAGAGACAGCAGCAATATAGAGTCACAAAATCATCAATGCTAAAAGAGATCTTTAGGATATTCAAGTCCAACCATCAACCCAGCATTACTAGTGCAGCCCCTAAACCACTAAACCATCCCCAGCACCAGACCCAGGCACCTCTTGAACACCTCCAGGGATGGTGACTGCACCACCTGCCTGGGCAGACTATTCCACTGCCTGTCTCAGCCCAGTGCCATTTCCTCTGCTCCTCTCACTGCAGGCACAGGTAGAACAGACTGTGAATATTCTCTAGTCCTCCATGAGCTTTGCTGCCTTTTGCTGGACATACTCCATCACCTCAATATCCTTCTTTACAGTGAGAGGCCCAGAACTGAATGCAGTATTTGAGGTGTGGCTTCACCAGTGCTCAGTATAGGGGATGATCCCTTCTTTAGTCCTGCTGGCTACACTCTTGGTACAAATGAAAGCCTTTCCAATTTCTCAAGGAATTGCTAATTATCTTTTAAAAATTTTTCCACTTGGAGCTCCTGACACTTAGAACCACTAGGAATCATCAAAGGCTTTTGCCAAAATGGGGAAGGAATATAACAAAAGACAATAAGGTTTAAGGCACAAATAGTTAATCAATCAAGGGCCTTGAAATCAAATAAATAATAAAAAAATTGATAATAATGTCATTCTGTAATCCCTCCCAGATACAAAGGTTTGCCTTCAGCTGCTTAAGTCAGTAAACAGGCCCTCAAGATCAAGCCACTGAAAACAAAGATCAGTGAAGCGATTTGTTTAAAAGCAACGTGTGCATTACACTTGACCAGCATATTTTTCCTGTTTATCACTTGCAGAAAGCCTGACTGCTGTCTCTTGAGAGGCAAATAATTTAGGATGTGTCTAGGAGAGCTGCTATCTAAGATAAATAGCTATCATCAGAGTGATAAAGTGACACATACTAGTCATGGAGCCTCATGACAGCATTCTGATTGCTAGTTTGGAATCTCCTATTATCTATGCTAGCATAAGAACAAATTTCTATAAATATGTGGTAGAAAGGGTGCAATTTGTTCTCCATGTAATGCCTGTTTTATGCTCTAGTGGAGCCGAGTCACTGAAGTATCAGCACACTGTTACAGTGCTTTTTTAAAGAAATATTCTCACAGAGTCTGAAATTGTGTATGTCTCTAATTATATTATCATTAAAATTTGTGAGTACTAGCACCCTGCTTCTTGAAAACTGCAGCTTAAACCTAAGTGCTCTCAAAAAGTGCTCTCAAAAAATCAGGCTGCAGAGGATTCAGGCTGGACTTTCCAAAGCTGTGGGAAGATTTTCCCTGGGTTCCTCTGCATCTCAGTTGCTTCTTGCTTAAATGTGAAGGGTACAATCCCCCTGTCCCATGGGAACAATGTAATGGTGAATTCATTCAGTTTCTTGAAGCAGCTATGTCATGGAAAACAGAAAGAGTCATGGAGAACAGATACATCCCACAAGCTGGGCTGAAATTATGACCAGTGAACAAGGCAAGAGGCTTCCCACAGAGCAGCATGCTAACAAAGGAAATGACTGCTCAGGAAATGATTCCCTCCCCCCTGGGCACAGAGTGATAAGCCAGGACCACTGGGAAAAACACCAATCTTTTTAAGACTTACATCACACTACAGATTCTCAAATGGAGCAAGACAGCATTTAGCAGCTGCAAAATGTGCACCCCCCAGTATATTTTTACTTTTGAGACAGTAATTTTGAAATCTTGCCAAAGTACCATTAGCAATTTGATTAAGGTTATTGAAAATCTCTGTTTGCCCGACCTTGGAAAAGTAAAAACTGGAGTCTTCTACAAAGATCACACTGATTAAAATGAACTTTTCATCTAAGTTTACCCTGCAAGTCCAAAACTGTGCTTTTTCCATTGGAAAGATACTCACAGCTTTGCACTGGAAAAGCTTAGCACTGTCTTGTGCTGCTCTATCAGTATAAGGTTATGAAGACTTGGAATACTTCTAAAGGAAAATTTGATAAACACACTGAAAATTTATTTATTTCTCAACCTTTATCATGTGCTTTCCCACAGTTACTGAATGTCTCTTTTTTGTCTTGTAGCAAGGACCAATGTTAATTACATTTCACAAAGAAAAAAAGAGCCTCAGCTGTGGGTATCACTGCAACAGGAGATGTGTGTCCTATACAGCTCTGTCCTGTTGATTGTGACAGAGATTCTGAACCCCTTCATCATGTTTTTATTGACAAGGGACTCAGAAGCACACCATTTCTTTATTGCTTTTGCTGACTAACATTATGCAAAGGAGTATCCTGCTTCGGTATTCTTACAAATGGCTCTGTTAAATGGCTCTATTGAACAGTAGGGAGGGAAACATTCACATGGAGAACTCAGCACAATGCTCAGTGCTGCCTGTGCAGCTCTCCCAACAAGTCCCAACAAGCTTCAGAGAAAATAAGGTGCTTTGTGGTGCTACAGATGCCAGTGCTCAAAGTACAAACATAAAATGAGCTTTGTCTACAGGGATATGCAGACAAGCTTCCTAATTCTGTGTGGAATCTGCAGATATTGTTTTGCTTTAGCTAGAAAAGCTTTAGTTGTCTTTCAAAGAAGTGTGAGTATAAGGTGACACCCTTTCTTCATGTCTTCTCTTTCAAGTCACTTACTTGAGAGAGTTCAAGTCCAAATGTCCTCCTCACAGCACTCACATACCAGGAATACCTCATGGCCTGTGAGATATGCTCCTGTGACATCCTCTAAAACTCTTTTGCTAAAGTTTATTTAAAATTTCACTGGATAAAATGAAGAATCAGAGGTAGAGCAATGCAGAAGGCTGCACACTGCATCTGCAGGAGGCATGCTCTCTTTTCTGAAGACAAGGAACTTAAATCATTTTAGATGAGGTAAAAGCCCACACCAAAATTTGAAAGATGGCAATGACAGTGTTACTATAAAAAGATAACCTCTTGCACAGTGATGAGAGTTTTGCAATGCAGGAATTAAGTGTTGATTCAGCTTCCTTTGGTCTTCCTTAGACTCCCTCATATGTAAAGTTAAAGAAGGAATTAATAGCAGTGTTTTTTCTTGCCAGGTTTTCATAGTATGACAAATACTCCATTTGTGGTAGAAAGCATTTCTTTCTTTTTCCTTTTTTTTTTTTTTTAATTTTTTTTTTTTTTTGGCCCATACTTTCTTTTCCTTCCTAGCATATGCTGAAAGGCCAGAACAGCTTTTCTACTTCAGTTCTGGATTTGTGTCTGATTTCATCAAACATCTGCAGATTTACCATGCCTCAGCTTCTCCATGCAAAACACTGTCTTGAGACATCATTAGCTGAAAAGTATGGAGAAAAGAATGAGGATACAGGAAATTTGGAGAGCTGGCAGGGTTGCATTTCTGGAAATTTTATTTCAAAACATTATTAATAAACTTTTCAGTTTGTTCAACTTATTGGTAGCCCAAAGACATACTCAGGAAAAGGGAGGTTTTATTTATATGGAATATAAACTGTAAGGCCAGGGAGGGAGGTATCATAGTGTATTCTTAACAATGGCAAAGAAAGAATACAGAAAGAAAGTACTGCTGATATGACACTTAGAATATTAAGTTATACTGTCTGCACTGGCCTAGGTATACTTTCTTCTTTCTTCTCTAACTAAAATAATTTTTAAAAATTCACCAGTATTCCAGTTGGAAGCAGGCAAGGTTTATAATACTGCAAAAGTTAATTTTGGAAGAAAGAACGGCGAGTCTTTGGAATTAAGCCAGTTACAGTTTGGAAAGCAGAGGCTGAATTATTGAGAAAGTGTTTTTTTCTGCTGGTTTTGGCTGGTGTTTGGGGTTTTTTTGTTTGTTTGTTTGTTTGGCTTTTGGCAGTTCCATTTGTTTGTTTGTTCTTAATTTCATCTCCAATGTGTAGAGCTGGATCAGAAGAGCTACCACTCAAAAATCTCTCTTAAAAGATGAACACTCCTTTGAATGTTGACATCAGCTTCCCCTGCTAAGTCTCTACTTTGCAACCTCATCATAAAATTTCACACTAGGTTAAATTTTGGCATGATTCAGAAGAAGATGAGCCAAGAATTAATGAAGAGGAAGATTCAACAACATGATAACCAGAAGGTAATGCTACTATTGCTTGAAAAGCTGGGGTAGGGGAAAAAGGAGAAAGGTCAATGTTATGAGCAGAATCTATTTGCTTTTATTCATTTCTTTATAGATCTATTCCTTTTAACTTCAGTTCTCCAAAGAGATATTTTTGACTCTCCTTATTGTTAGAAACGCCAATTGCTTCTGTGATTTCCTTACAGTCTGCTTATCTAAAAATTTGTGAAGTTGTTGAGTATCAACTGCTACCTAGAGCCAAGTTTTGTTTATAAAGCAAATTAGATAAAAATGCCAGATTCAAAGGCTGAACACAGAAGAATTTGTATAATTGCAAGTTGAACTCATCCAAAACAAATGTTAGTAGAGCAGATCTTTTGTTTCCCCAACCAACAGAGGCATTCACCTCTGTTAAGCTCAGTCTTGCTGCATCTCTGCTACAGCTGGATAGTAAAAAACCTCTTATTAAAAAAACCCAGCAATGTTTTCCTTGGGAATATGAATTCATTACAGTGATTGCACAGCACTCTGACTGTGTGTCCTTTTGCTCTTTACTTGTTCTCCATGGAGCTGGGATTAATGTTAACACAACATCCCAGCTAGCTCAGCAGCTAGTCTTTTATTACAGGTTGTACTCTGCATCTGAGATGAGACTGCATGTCTTATTGAGCACTGGCCTTGTGATGTATGCTAGTAAAGTCATAATTTTTGTATTTATAAAAGAAAAAACAAATTATCTTGTCCTGGAGTTCTCTCATAACAAGATTTTGCTGCATAAAATTCTAACTAGTTTCCTCCCTCCGTCACTCTTCCTGAGTCTCACCTAAAAGGCCACTAGAGTGATTTGTTAAAGGCTTATTAGCAGCTGTTCCCTTCCTGTGACTTTCCCCTCATGGCTATTGCATGAAGTAACTTTCTGTAATAAAAAAGCAAATGAATCATGATTATTTTTTCAATGCACATTCACTTATCATACAAGTGTTTATCATGTAGGCCCTACAATCACCAGTGATGACAAATGCAAAGACAATGAAGTCATCACCTAATTTTGAGGCCCATTAACCTCTTAAGCTCAAGGAAAAAATTAGCTGGCTGGAAATAAAGAGATTTTTCATTTTATCCATAAGACAGACAATTGTAGCTGAAGTACAACAGAGCCTTGGGAAGCATAAACGCGGGTTATTTGTTCCTCCTCATGATGTTCTAACACTTATGTATAACTAATACAAGGTAACAAGTGAACATTTCTGCACACCCAGTGCTGAAGCAAAAGTTTGTGCACAACTAGTGCCTTTAATCAGGATCTTGAATACTCAGTCTCTGCCTGTTTAGGTTGTTACAAACTGCTGTGTAAATGGTTGGGTTATGTGACCTCTGTATAATGGCTGGTTGCTTTTTTTCGCCATCAGAATGTTTCTGTTATCTTCAACATTCTTAAGAGGGTTTCCTGATTAGAGATCTAACATTGCCAGCTGTATTTTCCTGATAACCTCAGCATGCTCTGGGATCACTGAACAGGTCACATGCACATTTTATGTAGTCACAGCTTAGTAATAAAATTCATGTCTGTACTGCTTTTGGCAGCACCTTTCCTTAATATATACTAACAATAAACATTAATACACTATTATTAAAAATCTGCTAGTGGTGATCTCTTTGAGTTGGAGGTCAGAGGCAGCCATAAGTACATAGTGTGACCACAGTTAGGGGCTCTTTGAGATGTCCCCTGAGCACTGCCTGCTCTCTGAGAAAAGGTGTGCTGGAAAGGAAACTGAAGCCACTCCTCCTGTGTATTCATTTAAAAGGGACATCAGTGAGTGGTTTGTATGCAGGTGGCTCTCATGTGAGGGTCACTTTGCTTGGGACATGATTCTGTGCCATAGCCAGCTGTCTTTCCATTGCTACAGCAGAGATCTGAAGTGCTGGTGGGTCAGCTCCTGAACAGCTGCAATTTTCAGCATGGATTTTTCTGGTTTGTAACCAAGATCTGCCACAGTTTTCAGGTTTGTAAAGGACAAGATGGGTTCAATGCATCAACTATATCCAACAGCAAATTGTCTGATGAGAGAACAGGACACGAGCAGCTCACTAATCTTTCACTCAGGCTTCTGCATCCATTATGTTCCTTCAGGTCAGATGGAAACAAGATGAAACCGGAAGACTCAAGTGGTATTGAAAAGAGAAGCAGGGCAGGAGCACTGCCCAGAGAAAAAAAAAATTATGGAAGCAGCCCTGGAACATGGAAAATGAAGAAAAGGAACTTGGCTTAGTTTTCTTTCTCCTTTTTGAGAGGTTCTTGAAGTCTTCCTCAAGATTTACATCTATCAATCAAGTTATTCTTAACAGGAAAAGTGAAGGACACACTCAGGAATTAGGCTGTACATTCCAGCTTCCTGCAATAAACAATGGAAAAGGATCTGAGTGAAGATAGCAGTCAACACATAGGTGTGGTTTCTTCCTTAAAGCCAGGAAGTCCCGTTTTCTACTGCACTGCTGTCATGGTGTAACCACAGCCACTAGCAAAGTACCCCACGCCCAGCAGGATGAGGAGGAGCATAGGAAAAGATCAAACCCATCAGTTTAAATAAGAACAGATTAGTAATTTAAGTAAAATAGGATAATCATCATCATCATAGTAGTTGTAATGGAGGGAAAAGGAGAGAGGGAGGAATGAAACCAAAGAAAGACAAGTGATGCACAATACAATTGCTCAGCGCTCGCTGGCTGATGCCCAGTGTGTCCCCAAGAAATATCATCCTCTCTTGTCCAGCTTCCCCAGTTTATATACTGATATTCTATGGTATGTAATATCCCTTTGGTCAATTTGGATCAGCTGTCCTTGCCATGTTCCCTCTTTGCTGCTTCTGCATCTACAGAGTGGTAGGGAATATGGGAGTCTGGAAAGTCCTTGACTTAGACTAAGCACTACTGAGCAAGAAAAATCCAAAACACAGCACTGTAACTTAATTTTGTCCCAGCCAAATCCAGGATGCCTGCTTTTGTGATTTGAAATATCATGATTTCTTCAGAAACATGAGAGGTTGTCTTTTCATTTCACTTGACAGATTATGAACTTTATTATAAAATTTGTCTATTAAAATTGGCAATTTCTTTTTTATTTAGTGTTTATTGATTATAACTTCTAATTTTCCCCTGTTCATTCAACTCTGACGTAGCTGTGTCTTTTGGTCAATATCCACTTTCTAGGAGCAAATCAACTTCTACTTGCAAAGTTGAGATTTTATCGATTTGCTTTAATATGGTTATTTTCATAGAAAAAAAGAAATAAGGTAAACATTTCAACAAATACTTTTCATACAAAACTAAACACTCCAAAACCAAATCCAAATTAATCTCAGCAATCCTGATCACCATGTAGCTACTTGGTGGCCATTATTCTCATTTTAATCTGGGCTCTGTACCCTTTCCCCATGTGCTTTTGCTCAGCCTAGAAGCCTCTTGAGGTTATGCAGCTGTACAGCACAGTTATGGGTGGGAGGGCTGCCAGTGCAAGGGGAACACTCAGCAGTGCAGTACTCCTGTAACAGAGCTACAGAGAAAGAATATTAGCAGATCTCTCACAACTCTCTCCTCTCAGTATTGCAGAGTTAGATTATTAGTTAGTTGCTGCATTAGAGCAGTGTTAATCTGCAGGGGTTCTATTTGAAAAAAATGAAGTCAGAAGACAACACATAGAAAATCAGGTCTTAAAAGAGGAAGCTTTTAGAAGAAAATTTATTTCTCTGAACAAAGCCCAAGATAAGATGCCCTGTATCTGAAAATAAACAGGAATAGAAAATAACCTACCAGAAGTAAACCCATTCTTGGTAAAAAGCTCCTCTAGATCATCTCATAAAGTCAGATCGGGTTTACTTTAATAAGGCATAAAAAGCCATTTTCAAGGTCAATGGCATCTTGTTGAATAGGACTCTTGATTGATGCTTACTGGTAGTTGGCAATATGGTGTGAAATGAAGGAATTCATAGTACCCATGGGAAATTTTAAAACAGTGACATATTTCTCAGAAATGACATAGTGTGCTTGTAGAAAAGTTAGAGGAGCAAACCCCTAAATCAATTACCCCTGCAGTCAAAACAAGCCCATCAGAGGATCTTTTAAAAAAACCCAACCTCCTACCAGCCAACAAATCTTCTGGCTCTACCTGTTCATTAATTTTAAGAAACGAACCTGTTTGGATCCTTTGAAAATCCTACATATATCACACCTTTGGCATTACTCACATGACTAGGAAAAAGTCTCCTCTCTCTAGGATCTTTATGGAGTATTTACATGAGTAACTACTCATGTAGGTATTCCATATGACATGATATTTTAAAAACAAATAGACAACCTCAGAGTGAGGTAGATATAAACAAGGAGGGTGAAAGCAGAGTTATGACAAACAGGAGATGGGGATGAATCACTGAAAGTCATGTGATGGAAATGCAGATTGCATGAAAAGAATTTGAATCTTCCAGAAGAGGGAAGCAAAGAATGCTTATTACTATTTGCATACTTTAAAGTAATTTATCAACATTTCCATCTCCTCTGCTGTCTTTGAAGCTTTCAGTCCCTGCCAAGAACAAGTGAAGTGGCCGCTTCATTAAAAAGTCATGATAGTAGCTGAGACTAGCTGTGGCTTCTTCCTAAAACAGTTACTAGTTTTCATCCCTGAGATGAGCAAAGCAGGAGGAAGTTCTTGATTATAAAATATATTATTTTCACAGTACAAGGAGTTAATTCAGAACCACTGCTCTGCTCAAGAGCTGGCTTTTTGTTCTAGATTCTTTACAGCTTTGTGTGGAGTCTAGAACTGTGACATGCTGTTCGCATAATTCAAAAATCTCTGTAGTTTTTTTTAACCAAAAATTTTGACTTTTGGAATCATGTGATTAAGAACAGATCTTTTTGTTTTTTCAACTACAACTCTTCATTGTCATGGTTTCAGAGAGATAGTCACAAACAGGAACTGTGAATGTTAAGCACAGAATCTGGTAAGACAAAGTACATGTGATTTTAATCACCCACTGTAGTTTTTTAATAATCTGTTATCATTTGATGATCAGTATAAGGCTTGTCCTTAGTAGCTCACTCTGGCTGACCTTGCTTCAGATGGGGTTTGACTAGATGATTTCAATAGATGCCTTCTGACTCCAATGATTCTGTGATTCTGCATTTGCAATGTCATACTTTTCATTATGATTGCAAGGGGGTTCATCTTATAAACAGCAAAAAATACCTATTGTTTCCTGGGTTTTTTTTCTGTTGCAATGTGCCAGTCATTCCCCAAATGTTTCTCCCTTTAGTCGTACGTGAGTGCAATACTCTCACACAAAAGCACAAAAACAGGCAGTCCTTCCTCTTATCTCTAGTCTATATGAATAATGACTTGAGTATGACAAAAAATAGAATTGGAATTTCTTTTAAATACCTCTGTCAGAATGATAATTTGAGCCAATATGAGGATGACATTTCATTAATTGTTCTAAGTCAGTGAAAAGTATGAATGTGCCAATCTCAAAATTCTTTTAAAAGCATTTTTTATGAACCTCTTGTATGTCACAAAAGAGGTAGGGAGATCTGAGAAATAAGGCTTCATATGCAGCCCCCCATCTCCCACAGTGCTTGTGCCAGTCTGTGGATGTGTGAGAGCTGCAGTATTTCAGAATACTCTTGGGACACTGGCACACTCTGGCCCCATTCCCAAGCAGCCATGCATGAACATGTCTTGAGTACCTCACCTACAGAGCCTGAGCATTGTGAGCCTGAAACACAGCAAGAGATCAGTAGAATCAATTGCACTTTTGTTCTATGGAAAAGATAAATCATACTTGCATTAGATAAAAGATAAATACTACTTGCATTAAGGTAAGCAATCACCTTGCCATTTTTTTTCAAAAGATATCTTTCCTGGGGTCTATTAAGTTCCTGAATGCCTTCAGTGCTCTAGTGAAACTGTAAACAACAGCCCAAGATGTACAACTAGTTTTATGGGAGCTGTTTCCAGCATTTACGTTCTGCTCTGAGCACTGCAGGACTAAGGAGAGTAGTCTACTTGTCTTTTCATAGTCAGACTGCATGTATTTTACCAGAAAGAATAATTTTTTTTATTTTTTTTAAGATAAATGTGTGAAGAATAGTTTGAATGCAAATACCTTCACGAAGCACACTTGAGACTGTAATGTACTTTTGGAGGACAGTGGAAAAGAAATTCTATTCACAGACAATTTTTTCAGAAAGTTTTCTTTCATTAAAAGGTGTTACAATATGTTCAGTATACTGACTGCACAACAAAGAAATCTTGCAGGAGAGAGAACAATAAATCCAATCATCAAAGACTTGGAATTCAGAATCCATAGGTATCATACCAAAAGCCAAGTTCCTACAAAATACGGTGAGAGAATAGAATACATTAATTGAAGTTATTTTCACCCTCTTGTTATGGAAATCCTAGGCTATTACAAAACTAGTCCTATTTGTAAAACAGCTGAGTGTCAAGGGCATACTAATGAATCATCACTGCCAGAACCACAAACCTCCTTGCAGGGAAGGGGAAGCAGTAGTCATGAAGCTGTGAAGATTATTTTTTGCACTTGCTGGTCATCTTTAATGGATATATTTTACCCCTTCTCTCATTTGAAATGAAGGATGTTATTTCAAATTCTCAAGGTCAACTAAATAACACCACAGAGGGAAAGGTCACAATCTGAGAACAAATGTCAGTATCTGTCAGTATATTCACTAGCAGTTCTCTTTATCTGAAAAGCTACCCAAACTTTCATGCAGCTGCTTGCACTAATAATTACTTATGTCCTTGCTGTGTTAGCTTAAATGCTTATTAAATGCTTAAAAACCATATGTCTATGGCTAAACAAAACAGTTCTTAGCTTATGGACTGTTTGCAAATGAATGTTTATCTGGAACATCAAGACTAACATTTCCTTGATGTATTATACTGTGCATTTCTGAGCTTCAACATGGAGAATATACAAAACTGACTTAGCTGATACCTCAGAAGCAAGTCTGTGGCTGGAAATGCTACTTCTCTGAGCCTTCCAACACAATTTTCATATTTAGCATGTAGAACAGCATCAACTTCATCTGGCTCTTCAAACACAAATCCAGCAGTGAATGCAGTGATCTCCTTGAAAACCATCATCTATCAAGCATTAGGTTGTTTTACTTGACACATTTAATCTAGTTGTTTGGAGAGTTTTGCACAATGACATCTTCCTAATTTCCCCCTCATCTAGTGGAAGTGTTTATGCATTAACATTCTACTGAAAAACAGAGCAGTTATTCTAGCTGCAAGGATAACCTTGTTCTCTAAACTGATTAAAACCTTTTTAAGCATCCTTTTGACTTCAGAAAACAAAGCAGCATAAATGAACAAGGACCACAACATTAAACAGAATGACGTTTGTCTCTTGTTCTGTCATATTGATCAAGCGCTAACAATGCACTTGTAGTAAATATTTACAAAATGCTTTCTCTTGTGTTTTGGAAGCACACCCTAATTGCTGACACAAGCCAGGAAGGATGTCACTGGCTTTCTTGGTCACCTAGACACACTACTGGCTCATGTCCAGCCAGCTGTCAACATGCACACAGAGCTCCTTTTCTGCTGGGCAGCTTTCCAGCCACTCTGCCCTCAGCCTGTAGCACTGCCTGTGCTTGTTGTGACCCAGGTGAAGGAGCTAGCACTCTGCCCTGTTGAACCTCACACCACTGCCTTGACCAATCAACCCAGATCCCTCTGCAGAGCCTTCATACACTGCTGCAGATTCAACCCTCCAGCCCAGCTTGGTGTTATCTGTAAACTGACTGAGGGCACACTTGATGCCTCATTCAGGTCACTGATGAAGAGATGAAACAGGACTGGCCCCAGGACTGAGCCCTGGGGAACAGTGCTGGTGACCATCCACCAGCTGGATGGAACTCCAGTCACCACCACTCCCTGGGCTCAGCCATCCAGCCAGTTTTTCTGAAGTGAACAGTGCACATGTCCAAGCCATGCACTACTAGTTTCTCCAGGAGAATCCTGTGGGAAATTATGTGAAAAGTTTTACTAAATTGCAGGTAGACAACATCTACAGCATTTCTTTCATCCACTGAGTCACTCTGTCATAGCAGGAGATCAGGTTGGTCAAACAGGTGCCCTCCCTAAACCCATTCTGGCTGGGCCTGATCTCTAGTTGTCCCGTGTGTGCTCACAATGGCACTGAAAATTATCTGCTCCATGACCTTTCCCAGCACTGAGGTCTGGCTGATAGGTCTGTAGCTTCCTGAATCCTCCTTCTGACCCTTCTTCTAGATGGGGGTCACACTTGCTAAGGTCCAGTCAACTGGGACCTCCCTGGGGTGTCAGGGCTGCTGGTAAATCATGGAAAGTGGCTCAGTGAGCTCTTGCACCAGCTCTCTCAGTATCCTGTATCCAGGTGGTGACCACACAGACAATGAGGAGCAGCAGATATATCATTTCTTACTACCCCAGAATGATTTTGAAAGCATCACAGAAGCAACATACAGAAAAAGTAAAAGATAAGAAAATAAGTATACTTTTTGATTTTGCTTTCTTCCTTAACCAGTTAGCAAATGACATAATTTTATTTTCTCTAGATTGAGTTTTCTGCACAGGAATCAAAATTAGCTCTAAAATAAGGTAGCTACATTCTAATTGTAAAACCCTCTTTCAGGGCAGGCAGGAAGTGGGATGATTTCCAGGCATCTGTGAGTCATAGCACGCAAACAGAAGACAGATGGGCATGCTTACCCTGCAGAAGTTTTCTATAATTCCATGTAACTATTCTCTCAACTTTTTACTTAATTACATTGATATGAGGTGAAAAGAATAACAGGTCCTAGGATGTTTGACCTGGATTTCCCTTATTTGTACAACTGTAACAGTCAAATATTTTAGGATTCCAGAGGCTAGGACAAGATAAAGCCAGAGATTTAAATAGGTCCGTGTTTAGGACTCCATTTCTATGAATCACATTTCCAAAATATTACATTGAAAAGGGGACTAGAAAAGCTTGGACTCAGTGCTGTTAGTACTAAAAATCTGCTAAAACCCTGTCTATCACTGTAGCTTTAAAATCTATTTTTAGTACTGTGTTTCACTAGCCTCAACAGTACCAACCCACCAGAAAGCCACACATGCATAGAAGAGCTGGAGACCCAGGAATAAGGTTTAAATGTTATGATTTTCCATGAGCTGAGAGAATCTGACCAGTTCAACTGCAGTGGAAATGACTTGCTACTTGCCAAACCCTGCTCCAAGCTGCAAGTTTTTGGCTTGCAAATGCTCCCAAGAACCTAGGCTGTTACTTAATATCCTATTATCCAAGAGCAGTATTTTTGTGTGCTGCTCAGTGTGCTGCATCCTCCTCCCAGAAACACAAAACTAGATTAACTCCAGTTTGAGAGAAGAAAGGCTGGAACATCTAATAAAAAGTCCACTGGGTAACAGATCCCCTTCCTCTCTTTGCAAGTCCACACCTACACACAGATGTTTTAGGATTTTCTTCTAAACCAAGTATCTAAGATGAAAAACCACAAACAACAATGCCAAAATACCTATGATTTTTCTATGAGATCAAGTGGTAATAAATTCATTTTGTTATCTGGTTGTTGTCTGTGAACAAGGAAAATAGGAAGCCTCTAGACTGCAGCTGTGCTGATCTTCAGCTGTCTTCAGACACCATCTATTGCAGCAGGGATAGAGATTTAGATAGTAAAGATTCTTCACAAACCATAGGTGGAGCAGGAGTTAGAGTTGTGCCATACATAAATATTGCAGAAGAGAAAACTATAGTACTTGCACCTTGACAAACTTTCTGGACTAGGTTTATTTATTTGGAGTTTGCTGAGTATGCAGTCTTAAAGGGATGGCCCATGAATCCTGTAATGTTTTTTCAACCTTGATGAATAAATAAATCACAACCAGTGGAAAGATTAGCAGTGTTTTCTATTATCAATTTGTTGATAAGTCAGAATCCAGTCAACCAGTGTAGTACTCCAGTTTTCTGCTGGTTAAAAGGCTCTCAAAGACTTGACTGATAGAAATTTAAAGTCTCATAGTTTCACAATGGAGCAAATCTCCTTCTGAGAGGATGATAAGATAAACTGTAGTGCTTGGTATGGTGCCATTCAGCAGACATTTAGTCAGCAGCAGCTAGGACTCAGGAAACAGTCACTCTTGACTGAGGCTTTGAGGTTTTGCTCTGAAGTATTTTACAAAACACAGAGCATGTGGAATTCCTGTGAGAAGGCAGGTCCTCCACCCTGCCAGTAGAACATATACTCCACAGCTGCTCTATTGAGTGAAGCTCTCTGGAGGAAGGGAAGAAAGTCCAATATTGTTCAGCAGAAAGTTCAGAGCTCTCCACAGATGCAGCTGGGAGCTCTACACTGCCCTGCACAGCTGCATCTGGCCTAAGCAGGCAGCTGGGATCTGCCAGCACAGCAGGAGAATACCGATGACTAACACTTCCCACTCACACCCTTGCATTACTTCCAGTTCGACTTAGACAAAACTTCTCTTTTCTGATATTTTGTCTTGCCATACTCTCAATCACTTCCAGAGGGTAATGCATCTGACATGTTGATTTTTGTTATTTAGCATTTGATCTTTTGACAAAAGTCAGCATTTGGTCCCCAGCAGGCAGTTTTAGGACAGCTGAAATGGTGTCTAAGCAATCACAGATGAGCTGGTTATATCACACAAAAGCCTTTTTGTGTCATGACTAATTTCGGATCCTCCCTGTTTCTTATGCAGATTTCAGCCTTGTTCCCTCATGCACAGGGAATTAAATTCCATGCCTGCATTTGCTTCTGGTTTCTCCTCTGGGACACAAACTTATTCAGACAAGCTCTGGAGGTAATAGAAGGGCATCACCAACAGCTCTGGCTACCCACCCTGCAGGACTCCCTTGCATTTCATTGCGTGACTGTCCCTGGCAATGCAGGGCTACAGGAGCCAACCTTCTTCCTATAACTGCACTCTAGGTCATTGGTCCTCTTTTTTCACCTTTTCCCAAGGAAAGTGTTCTGCTAGGACAAACTCTAGATTTCACTCTCCTGCCCACACTGAGAATTTAACTTTCTGTGTTTGCTTTCATGTTCTGGCTTTGTAGGAGAAGCAACACCTATGTCAGGTGAGTGAGTATCTCTGCAGCTCTGTTATCTACAGCAGTCCTGACTAACATCTGCTGGAGGATATTCCCCTTCACAAGTGCAGCAGGGGTTGCTAATTTTATCTAGCCTTTGCAACTCTGCAGCCTCATACATGATACTGGTAAGAAAAATCTAAGAGGAGGTAAAGTTTGATTGCCTGCCCTATTTATAGGTTTATTTTTTCTCTAAATGAAATTAATGTACACATAGGAGTTCTGTTCCCAGGAAGTCATACTCATTATGGAAGAAAATTCAAATATGAATAATTAACCTACTTTATTGTGTCCAGTTTGGGGCAAAACAAGGCTACAAAGAGGAAATAAAAGACAAACAAGTACATAGATCCTACTGAAACAAAGACTTCATTTCTAGTTTAATTCTGATGGAACAGCTGTCTTGCAGCTTCTGCTGCTCTTAGTAAATTTGGCATATTTCGTCACTCACAGAGTACTGCTTTCATAAGTAAAACTTATTTTGGTTACAGCTCATTACTCATATGTTTTTTTAAATATTTTATGAAAGCAACATCAGGTGTGTCAAAAGGCCCTCCTTATGATTGCTTCTGCAATTACAAAGCCTCCTAGATAGTATTTGTTCTTTACTTGGGTAGATGAACTCCTTATGTAATAAACATGCCTTCAATTTCTGAGCACCTGTACTATATTTACCCCAAAGGACAGGCATACTCCACAGCAGGACCATAACATATTTTATGATTCCCAGTCATGCTGATTATGGGATTTCCTGAAAAATCCTGCAACAATCTCTCATGCTTAACTTTTCAGAAGAGATGTATATCTGGGTCTTCACCTTAGTCAATACAGAAATGGTGCAAAGAGGTACATCTGAAGCCAAGGAGTGGGAATCACTGTCAGGTTCCCCTGGTAGAAACACAGCTTGTGCAACTGTTGATGGAATTTTTTCATCTGTTTGAGAAGGAAGTGCATGTTTTCATGACAATTCAACTATCTTTCTGTTGTGCATCTCTCTTCTTCCTGCTTTCCCAAAGACAGACAGCAGCAATAACAACATATAGCCTTTCAATTTGAAGAAATCAATACTGCTTTTCTCAGGAACAATGGAATAAAATATTTTGCACTACATCCATTACATATTTAACGGTAACAGAAAAAATGCTGAAGAACCCCAATATTCTATGCCATGTCTGCTCTGGACTATTTTCAGTTTCATCCTGTTGTCTTTGCTCTAAGTTTTCTCAGATTGCAGCTCCATAATATAGCACCACTGCCAGTGATCTCTTCCAGTTCCCCATTTCTAAAGAAGAGCAAAGGCTTGCCTTGGTTTTGCAGGTGACATGCCATCTTTCCTCTCAATACAACACGAGGGCTGGCTTCCTTCCATAGAACCTCAAGGACCAAGCACCATGCCTAAATCTCTCAGAGCTTTCTTCCACAGTGCTCTGAAATCCAAATAAAACCTGACATTGAATTCTTATTCCTGATTTTCCCCTTGACAGCAGAGGCTAACTTTGCTCAGTCAATAGTAGGAACACTCCCTCAGCCCCAATCTCATCTGAGACGTATTTAAGCAGTCAGCTACTTTGAACAACACATTAAAAGCAAAGAAAATATTTTAAATTATAAGAGAAGCCTATAGAGATAATTAGAGAGTATAATCAACATAAAAAAATCACACTGAATATGACTGTTTGAGTATGTACCAGAGATGACAAAATCAAAATTACAGGTATTCTAGCACAAAATTTACAATAGAGATACAGAAACAATCCAGCCAGGCATTGTGGGACTTGCCTTCAAGCTAAAGATCTGAAAATGTTTGGTCCTTAAAATAATATTTTGTGACCAACTGTTATTTGGGACCAGTTTTTAGTAAGATTCACAACAATTTAAGAAGAAAGGTGCAATAGCCTGAGACTGGAATTCAGTAGTTTTTTTTCCTTACAGCTCCTTTTTCATACTGCATTTAGTCAAAAGATTACAAGTCCAGTGCAGGGGGAAAAAAACAACACAAAAAAAACCCCAAAAAAAGAAGCACAAAAATTTTCAGCTTCAGTTGCTCACAGCACAAACTATGCTGACCTTTTCCAGACAATTACATAAACCAGCAATGATAAGCAGTAGGGATCCCTATTAAAATATAACCCACAGCTTTTGTATGTGTGCGTGCCTTCTTTTTGACCCACGGTTACTGGCTGCACAAAAGAAGATTTTATGAAGAAAAACAACAGATATGACAAATTCCAACAGAAATCAACTTCCAAATACGAGCAGCAAGCATAATCACAGCTGAATCCAGCATTTGCTTAATTCACCAGGGATGGTCTGAGGCATTTTTTATTCTTCATATTCAACTCAAACTAGGCATGCCAGTAAAACCCCATTCATCTGTTTCATGAGTCATAAGCATCTTTGTTCTGTGCGCTCTGCTGACTGTTTCCTCTATCTGAGGGTGGAGAATGTGCTTTGTATAAAGTTTCAACTTGTGTGTAAGTCCTCTCTGGCAGAGTGCTGTGCCCTACCCAACAGACCATTTTCTTTTACCACATTCTGCTGCAGCTGAAATTAGCTAAAAAATCTCAGGCAGGAAATCCTTTAACGTGAACTATGGTGTTGTGCTTCCTATAGCTTGTATTGCTCATTCATTGTGCCTGCTGGAACTCCCAGTTCCTCTTTTGTAAAGAAATGGAAATAACTGAGCAGACCCTTGGTTGCTTGCATTTTAACATAAGGTGTTGTAAAGCAATTGTATCTAGCAAAGAAAGCAACTAAATCTATCATCAGTGTTGCCTTGTCGGATCACCAATACAGTGATTGTAGTTGGGAAATAAATTGTGGTGGATTTTTGTTTGCAGAAAGCCCCTTTTTATGGAAAAAGAGCAGCAACCCTTCCTGCACAGTTTGAAGGAGATCAGGTATCAGTTCACGGGTACTCCTCTTGACTTTTCCAGCAAGAGCAAGTATTTTTCAGACATCCCCCAAACAGTGTTTGAGGATGGCAGCATAAACAAATGATCTTTTCTTCTTGAAAACAAGCTCAAAACCACAAACAGAAAGCACTCATGGCAACAAAAAAATGCATCCTCCTCTCAGTGAAAAAAAAAAAAAAAAAAAAAAAAAAAAAAAAAGGGAAAAAAGAGTCCAACTTAAGCTTCTGGAGGAACATACTTACATACTTCTGAGGATGTGTAGTTAATTATTTTCTTCCACTCTTCCATTCTCTAAAATAGCTCCTCACAAAATGAATGCTGTTGAAATAATGAAGGGTCTGCAAGCCATATGCCTGAGAATTTGATCAAGTGATCAAGTGTTGATTTTTACCTTCATATACAATAAACTAGAACACTTGAAAATGTATGTAAAAACTTAAGTGATGTAAACCTAATCTAACTAAACTTAAACAGTATGGAATTTTGCTTATAACAAATTAATTGTATGTATCATCTTATCTTTTAAACTTCAAAATCCTTTATATCATTCTACAAATGTTTCAGTGAAGAAATGCTGAGTGCAGGGGAGAAGACAATATATATTATACTGTGAATTACACTGGTAATTAAATGTACTTGGAAACTCACAGGAAACTTAATGAGTTGTATAAAAAATTCAAAGTTATATAAATTATTATTTGTAAATAAAGGCGAGGAGGCATGTGCAAGAGCAGCATAAAATTGACATTCAACTGTTGCCAAAACTGATGTGCTGAGCTGATGTTTTTCTTAAATCCCATTGTGTTGAGTTTAAAAAGTTCACTGCAAAAGTACTGGGTGAGAACAGAACTTGTCAGATCAGATGCATGTTTGTCCATCACTTCACCTTCTTAATGCATCCTCTTCTACCCAGAATTACCTCTGAAGCAGAAAATTCATTACGATAAGACAAATAGATAAGCAAATCTTGATTTTGCTTTTCATTAGCCAGTTTTAGGATGTGAAGACTAAAACCAGTGAGTAGAGTTAATGCAGCAGAGAAAAATGCTGTGAAACCTGAAGGTGTTTCAAAATATTTTCAGCTGTTCCTAAGACAGTAAAGAACAGATTATTCTACCTCCTCCTCAGTGCTGTCTTCAGAAAGTGGGCCAGAAAGCTATTGCAGAAAAAGGCTGGCAGAGCAGGGAGAAGACCTTTGTGCAAAGTCAAGCCTCTGGAAATCAATGGGTTGTTGATGCTATGTCAGAGAATCAAAACACTGTAAACATCTGCTTTTTCTGGCGGTATCAGTTCCACGATGCCAAGTCTCCCCAGCACCAGCATGTAACACAGCAGAGGCTCAGTGTCCTGCATGCTCCTGCTCACACAGCCCCTGCAAAGATGTTGCAATAAAGCCCTGGTCAGTTTTTCGGCTGTGCTAATTTCAGCTGTGCAGGCTGAAATGTATCCTTCCTGGTTCTGTATCCAGGAAGACAGAAATTGTGTTTATGCCACCTGTGGTTTGTTCAAGTCATCCAGTGCATCTGCATTGGGTGTATCCAAGGACAGCATATTTTATCTTGTTAAAAAAATCAGAGCTAAATTTTGGAGCTTCAAGGGTATCAGTCCACATATAGAGCTATGGAAAGAAATTAGAAGCAGAGATTCTGGTGTTTCAAGATCACGAACCTGGAATAGAAATAGAAATCTCAGTTGCAATCTCCCCACTTGCATCACTCAACAGTCACTGCCTTTGCTCAAAGTGCGTAAAGTCCTCTTTGAACCTTAATGCAAACCAACAATAGTTTTGTACGTTCTGTGCACTGGAGGCCTGTAGGACTGGGCTTTAATTATAAAAGGACAGTTCATTCCCCATGATCACATTGCCTCACAGAATATTCACAGAGAGAGGCCAAGGGCACCTTTCTCTACCTTTCTGCAATGCTCATCTAAACCACAGGCCACAGCTGTCCCCATTCTGCCATTGCATGGTAGTCTCCTATAGGAACCCATGCTAACAGGATGTATATGAAGGGAAGGGTAAAAACATCTGTTTGGCACACAAAGCACAGATGTGAACACACAATTAGTTCTTACTAATAAGCAGGAAGAAAGTAATTACAGACTTCTGTAGTATTTTGTACCTTTTAAAGGATTCTCCCTGGCACATATATCAGCAGATGCTAACTAGAACTGGGGACCATCTATTATAAAATATATAATTATGGTAGAAATGCCCTTTTACACATCTATAAACTTTACTGCCCTTCGGAGATATAAGATATGATCAACTGATGTGTTCCACTTTCCTATCTGGTTTTGAAGTACTGAAAGTCTGTCACTGCACTTAACACAGTGCAGGCTGAAGCATAGCAGACCACCCCAGTCATTAGGGTTTAGCAATAAATGAGATGCAACATAGTCAGTAGCAATGCAAGACCTCATCAATACATATTCGTGCTTTTGATCCCTCCTCCACATCTGATATCATTGTGTAGTTTTTGCTTCTTTTAAATCTTGGCAAGCATACAGCTTCAGATTTTACATTAGAAGGCTGCAGGGGAAGGGTCTGCAGTTAATCTCTCTCTCTCAACATGTTCTCCTCTCTGACTTCATAGCACCAGACATAGCTGGGGGTGCTTAACATTAAAACTCTGGTGAATTCCTTTGCTGGCTCCTGTCTAGTGCTTTCAGCTGACAGCAAGGGCAAGTCTAATTGACTTTTCCTATTACCCAGATGCAGAAGAAAGAGACAAGGCAACAAAATGGAACAGTATCTGGGGAAAAGAAGGTAAAGCAATGATAAGAATAGCAAGGAATAATAACTGAGATTTCTAAACCTGGCAATAACAAGCCCCATAAGTGAAAATTTGGCTCTCTCAGGAAAAATAAGATGTCACTTCAATTCCCCACTCCACTACTGGAAATAAAAATAAGGCTAGAGGATTTGCTGTCATTCGTTTAAGTTTTCTGATAGCACTCTGGGCACTTAGGAAAACAGCAGCATAAAAATAAATGAGTCACAAAAATGGATGTGGGAATGACAAATGCATGAGCTATTTTTCTCAAGTGACGCTTGCTTTCCATGTTTTTTACATTCTGTGGAGAAGTTATTCACAGCTAGTGCTCCCTAGACAGGAAGAGTTATGCTAGCTTGTTTTTTGAACTAAATTTTTATGTGTTCAAATGGAAAATGCTGTATTGTTTGACTTAACAGCTTTCCTTAAATTACACAGGCAGGAAAAGGGGGTGTTTCAGCTGTGTGGTTTGCATTTCACATGCATACCAGTTTCCCATTTTGCCTTGTATTTATCTTTTTTTTTTTTAAATTTTGCAATGCAGTGAAACTTAGACAATCAAGAAAACTATAATTTTACTTTAGAAAGTTGCACTTCCTTTTTTTCTTTAGATAATAAGAGGAAAATATTATAGAAGTACAGTTGTGAATGTTCTTGACAAGAATTAAAGTATAGATCTCCCTCCCCTGATTCCAGCACTAGCCACAAAATCATATATAAATATGTATATTTTTATTCATAAGATATCCTTTAAGGGAAAAATAAAAGAGAATTTTAATTGTTTATTCTTACTAAGTGCCTTTCTGTTATATGTGCTTTTATTTTGCATTCAAAGGGAGAAAAGCAGAAGTGAAAAGGAAGCAAATAATTAGTAGAGAATTGGAGGAAAAAAATATTGCCTTCTGTAGTATGGAGAAAAACCCCAACCTATAGTGTTACTCTTGACCTTCAACTAAATTTAAATAACTAGTTAAAAAAAAATGTCCAGATATGAATCAACTGATTAATTTGTGAAATTTATTATCGCTCCTTGCAAATTGAATAATGTAATAATTTTAACTGCTTTTGATTTCTCCTCAGCTGGACCACAATATCAACATCAGGAACTCCTCAACTCTCTGCTTTCCCCACCCAGACAAATATCCAGACTTCTCTATCATTACACCTTTCTTTCCACCACTGTGATAGAGACTGCAAGGGAAATGATAATAACAGTCCTCCTCTGGGAGCCAAATTCAGGAAACCAGCTTATTTTCATCAACAAAGTGCAGGTGAGCAGCCATGTATTTCTGTGTCATGTTCTGAAAACAAGCTCCCTGGGCTGAGAAGGGAACCTTGTGAGCTGGCTGAACGGGAGCACAAAGACACAGAGTGCCATCTGCTCCTAAACAGATGATGAGATAAACCACAAGAAAGATCCTAAAGCAGGAAATACACTCTAATGCTGAAAATTATGTTTAAAGGAGAATTTTAAAGTTTTCAAAGGGAAATAAGAACTATGATTTCCTAGCCATCTTTTCAAATACCCATTCCATTAGGGGGACATTTGACTATTTGGATTCATTTGTGCCTCAGACCATCCATGACTAGCAATGTGTTTAGTTCTCTAGTGTGTGGCATCAGACAGATTCTGGGTATTCCCATATTTAAAGCACTGCAAGTTTCACACAGCCATGTTTTTGCATTCATGTTTATGTCCTTTCTAGAACAGTGCCTTCCTGTCTTCATGAACAGGCACCAAATTGAGCATCTTTCCCAACACACACATGAGTTGAGTTTCTTTTGGTCACAGGGTCCATAGCCAGGCTGTGGACTGACAAAGACCATGGTCTTTCAAAATGTGCTAGGGCTTGAAGCATAAATTTAAAAGCTTTAATCATAGAATGGTTTAGATGGGAACAAATCTTAAAGATCATCCAGTTCCAGCCTCTTGCCATTATCAGAGACAACTTCTGCTAGATCAGATTCTCTAGACTACCCCTTGTCCTCTCACTACACACCCTGATGCAGAGTCCCTCCCTCTCTTTCTATAGCCCCTTTAAGGCTAGGGACAACAACTGTACACCTCATAACATACTGGAACAGCTGCAACACAGGACTAAAATAGCTTATTCCTGTCAGGCTGTAGATGGCTGAAGTTGCCAACAGCATTTGCCACAGCATCTTAATGAAGGAGATCTAACCCAGGAATACAGAGATGGGTTTGTTTGATCAGCGGAGCTTAAAAGATTTTGCCCTGATGAGATGCATCTTGTGTGCATATACAAAAGTCATTATGAACAAAATGCCTTCACAAATGACTGCTAAATTCTTGCCATGTTTGTCAGATTCTCTTTCAAGAATCCAGCTACACCCTCGCTGTGTTTACGAAACTGAGCAGACACATAACTCATCCTACATAACAGAGGTGGAGATACAGAAGACAACAACCCATAGAAGAATAATTAGTGCTCATTAAACCTTAGTGTTCTTCCCTGTTCTAGACCAGTTTTTTTAACCCAAGCCATCAGCATAGCAGATAACCTGGGATTATCTCACTGGAAATTCCTAAATCCTGATCATCTTGGAGTTCATGCAGTTTGTATCAAACAAAAAGCCTCTCAAAGGCCACCGGTCCAGCTCATTGTGGTGCAGGTGACCTTGTGGGCCACACTACAGGAGACTTCTGCTGCATGGATCAGAGGCTGTGCAGGAAAAAAAGCCCTAACAAACCCTGGTTCCACAGTGCTGCATCCCTGAGACAAGGAGTGGAACACAGGCAGTGACATGTGTGCCTGCTTCCTTCCATTCTTACAGGAAAAATGTTTCAGGAAACCTGATTCTGAAACAATGAGACATGCAGATTTGAGCTTGAAAGGAAGATTTTCAAGAATAAAGAAACCTTCTCCCTTTTTTTTACTGTCTAGACAATGCCAGTAATGGGAATTCCACAAACATTGCTCTGTTACTGAATATGAAGGTATTCAAACTCTGTTTTACTTCTTGTGAATATAACAGTTTATTACAATTTTCCCTTTGAGGAGAAAATGCAAATGGGAACAAAAGCCTTAAACAGGAAATGTTTAGATAATGTGGCAAATGGCAGCAGTACTTGAACAACTAAAACATATACTCACATGCTCCTCTTCTATAGAATGAAAGACCTCTAATATATGTCAGGAGTGCAAAAATCACATTCACTTACACTTGGAAGGATGCAGCTCAATCAGTATAAACTGAATGTGGTACTTACCTGTTTAAGAACTGCTACAGTCAATTTCCTCTTTTCTTTCTCTCTGAACAGCAGAGACAAGCAGAACTTAGTATTGGGAGAAATAACACATAAAACCAGCATAAAGTTGCTGTCCTAAAATTTAATTATTATGTTCTTGGAACAAAAAGAAAGAAAAAATTGGACTTCTGAGGTTTTTCAAAAGGAACAAACATTTCATTATTAAAAATGTCACTTTGCCAAAGAAAGAGGAAAAGTATTTCAGATAGTCTTTTCAGTAAGACAAATATTTACATTAAATAAAAATTACTCAAAATACTCAAAGTTTCGTGGTAAAATGAAGAGATATAAGAAACAGGTTTCAAAGTATGTGTAGTGAACCATAAAACCTGAATGTCAGCAGTGTAATACAAAGACAAGTTTACACAATTAACATAAAATTGAAACATTATTAGAGGAATCAAGACCTCCTATCAGCAAAAAACCTACTTTACTTTCATTGGAGGCAGGTGCCTTAAAAGGCTTTATCTTTAAAATAATCCAAAACAATTCTTTCACTATAAATTATAAGCCTGTGTAGAGGTCTACACCACCTACTGCTACAACTAGACTGCTTTCATCATTAATACCAGACTTGATATTTCTAGCTCATACTTTATGAAGAAAAGCTGCTATAAATGTGTTTCCAGACACCAAAAAGCTCAACTTACTAGAATTCAGTGAAGATACTATTGTCTAACAAAACAGGAGTTAAAGAAAAAACATACTAAGGACTTGTTGCTAAAAGATTTTTTTTTTTTTTTAAGGGATACATGAAAAACAGTATCTCTCTGTCTCAGATAAAATACAATATTACTAAGAAAATCCTTTTAAGAGATATACAATATTTCATTAATCAATAAACTGCATTTTCTCTTATGGAACTAATCTTTGGTGGCATTCATGTCATAAAGTAACAGTTACTTCATAAACAACTTTTTTCCTAATGACTCTTCAAATGCAGATCAGTATGCAGAAAAGTTATCTAAAAAATAATATTTCCTTTTGTGAACTGTTATGAAAAAAAGAGGTGTAATAGAATCTGTACATAAAATAGAAATTTAGATAGCTACTGAAAGAAAAACAACAAAACAAAGTACAAAAATACGTGAGGAGAATCTGAAAAGGAAATAATACCTAGCTGGTATTTATAGTAAGAGAAATGGGCTGAGCTTTAAAGATGGGCTCTCAGTTGCCATAGATCTTGCCAAAGTATGAAAGCCAGTGCTGAAAGTCATGTAAGCACACTGCAATTATTGCTGCTACTGCAGGGAACAAGAGGTACCAACAGAAGGAGGGCATTTACTGCAGGAAGAGCTCAGAGTGGCAAAGATCAGGCAATTTGCAGAAGTTGTTCAGAATCACCTGCAGAACTCCTTCCTGAAGCACTATTTGTTATCAGATGATTTTAGAGGAATCTTATTTGCTTCCTTGGGAAGAAACACTTAGGCTGCAGTACCTTAATGTCTCTCCTGTCCTGCTAGGCAGGCAGCATCAGAAAATAGCATCCAAGGGGGAGCCAGGAGAGATTCTGGAGCCTCTTTGGACTTCTGCTTATTCTGAATATCTTTAGAATTCGGAATGTTACTGTCACATTCTTTAAAAACCCCCAAACCTAACCAAACAAAACCTAAAAAAAAACTGATACAATTTTTATAATTTGTGACTAAAGATCAAATAGGGCTTGACTATGTTTATAACAAGTTCTTTATACTTAATCCTTTATAAAAAAAAATCATGATTGTATTGACTGACCATACCATATCAGATTTTTTGTGGCCCTAAAACTTTACTTGTTGGTAAAATATTACAGGAAACTTTGGTGGTGGAACTAACCCCTTCTTACAGCTCAAGAGGAAAACATTGAGAGAAAATAAGGTGTTACGTATTTGCCTTTAAGTTAAAAGCACATACAAATATAAACATCTATATCCTCTCAGTGAGAAGAAGCCTAAATTTCAGAGCTTGTACTTCAGTAGATGCCATGACAGAAACCAGAGATGAAACCCTGCCCTTCAGTTTGATTTCCAAATGAGTGAAAATCAGCAGACACTTTTGGCAGATACTCTTCTAATACATGCTGTCAGATGGAACCAGGCATCAACACACCCAAACACACTCCTTGAATGTGTGTTCTTAGCCTCAGAAACACTGCACCTGAAATAGAGTCTTTACAGAGTATTGCCAGATTCTGGTGAATTGTAAAAGCAAAAAAGACAACATAATTTCTAGGATTATTTTCTCATACCAATTTTGTAGCAGTAACTGAACACAAGAGTGAATCAAAGCATAGTTTGCCAATCCTGCCCATCTTCTTTCTTTTCCATAGTGTTGTCTTTGTCCATCTGCTTCACCATCCATGGACAGGGCTGTGGCCCTCTGATTCCAAAGGGTGTCCCTGGGTGACAGAGCAGTAAGGTTTTAACTGCACCACGAAGACCTGGTTTTTAGCAAATAACAAACCTATTTGTCTTTGCTTCTGTGGACATCTGGAGAGATATGAGGGTTCTGGCAAGGTTGAAAACTCATAGGTAAAAGGGGGAAAAAATAGGGTGAGGCAGTAAAAGAGCTACAAGGATCTTATTTCAGAAGAGGAATTGGGGGAAACTGAGAAGAAAGAACATTTATCTTCACAGCTCAGAGACAGCTCTTCAGCTGTGCACACAACAGATTTTATTCAAATTTGAACAGTTTCACCCAGATTTACAACTTCCAGCCTTGATTGTGATGCTCTGTATGTCATGTTTTTCTTTAGGTCAAACCACAGACCATGCATGTCTTTTAAAGTTTCTGTTCTTGAGAAATAAGCCATAAGGCAAACTTTTCTCCTACCACGGCATCTTCATGCCCACACTATTTGCAGAGACTTCCTAGTAGAGGCTATGGACAGTACAGAGAGAGCAAAAGACCTGCTAGGACAACCATTACAGACTGGGCAGGACAAAGACAGGTGCTTTGGATATTGTAAGAAGTGAGTCTCAGATTACAACTATTACACACACAATAGGAAAACCAGCCTTACTACTAAATGGTTTTGATTTTTTACAGATGAGTAGGATTCATGTGTGAAACAACAAAGCCTGTATTTTTTTTTTTTCTAATCAAGACAATATAAAGAAGAGGTGGTAACAACAAATCAAGAACCTAATTTTCACAAAATATCAGTGAAATTTCCAGATCATAAGGCTAATAAGATTGAAAAAAAATTACCAGTTATTTATAAGTCTGGAAAATATATTAGCCATAACATGGCTAGTGCCAGGTAGTTGTGCCCCTGCCTCAAGGGTTGAACCAAGAGGAAAACATAAGCTCTAGTACAGTGCAGTTATTTCATGTCTGTTCTAACAGGAAGTTGCTTTTATTTCACCTGAAGAAGGCAGTTTTGATGAAGAGTAATTTTGGCAACAGGAAGCTACAGGGCCTTGCTCTGAAATGGTAAAATCGGTGAGATAACTAGGTTTTTCTCTGTTAACTCTGCAGTTCTTGGGTGGGAGGTATGTTTTTGTATGTATTTAAAGAAGTGTGCAATAGTCTAAGGAGTACCAATTCATTTTCTTTTTGGCAAGGGATCAACTTCTTAGGTGATTCTTAATAACAACCATAAACACTGCCTTAAAGGACATCCTTTGAGCAACATTAATAATTTCCTGTGTATGTGCACATAGCATTAATGGCAAGATCCACACTGATGGATTCTACAATGCATGTGCACATATTCAATCTTACCTTCTAGGCTTGAAGTCTGACAAAAATGGGAGCTGCCAACCATTACATGATGTTGACTTCAATACTACTGCAAAAAACTCAGATATTTTAATGAAAAGGCTTACCTTTAGTTTAAAATACAGCATCATTAAAATGTTTTATTAGTATACTTAAACTCTTATGCCTTGGAATAAATAGAAAAATTACTTGATTAGGCAATGTCAAAAAAACCCCCAAAAATAAACACCCGTCAATTTATAAAATGGTCACAATGATTTGACATTCCACTTTTCCAGCTGAAAGGTCCTACAAATGCTAAATAACAGGTATGGACATCTCTGAGGAAAGTATAGGTCTATGACTACTAAACTCAAGTCAGCTGCACATAACCAGCTACCTTCTAAATCACACCTTCTGTGTCACTATCCTGTTTATTACCAATAACCAGTCAATTAACCAGTGCATACCTGGCAATTGAAGAACCAAGATTTGGAGCCAGTGTATTTTTCAAACATGCCCCTCAACACAGCTCAGCACAAGTGTCAAAAACCCAAACCTATTTTCCTCTGACTAAAAAAAAAGCAAGACTGCCATGGGCAGCATTATCAGGTGTTTTGGTGTGTTAAATGTTGGAAAAGAGATGGAAGGGAGTGCCTGGCTTAAGAGAGGGTAGCGGTACTCGAGCACCTGAGCATTCGTCTCTGCTATTAAAAGCTGGGACCAGAGTTTAAGCCCCGTAGCCGCCTTTGGGAGCCCCCCGCGGCTCTCAGGCAGGATGCACGGCAGCGGTCATGCGGGGAACCATGACAAAGTCCCGCTCGCTCCCCGCCCCGCCCGCACGAACACCGCCCGCCGCTGGAAGGAGGGGCCGGGCGCGGCGGCCGGGGCGGTGCCGCCTCTGGAGCAGCCGCGGCGGGCTGGGGCCGAGTGGCGCAGCGGGTGGCGTGTGTGTGTCTGTGAGCTTGTGCGGCGGCAGCCATGCGGTGCTGGAACCTCCTTTTGCCGGCGCTCCTCGCCGTGCTGCTCCCTTTCAGAGGTGAGGAGAGGTGGGAGTTGAGCGGTGCTGCCGCGGCTCGGGGAGGGAGCGCTGCCTGCCCGGAGCCCCCGGGAGCCGCTCGGAGCCGGGGCGGCAGCGCGGGATGGCAGAGCGGTCCCGGCGGGAAGCCGGGCGGGTCCCAGTCCGGGGAAACAGCGCTCTCTCCCTCCAGCCTTTTTCTTTTTTCTTCTTTCTTCTCATTCAACTCGCTAGAAAAATATTCCTGAGTTTTCTGCCCGCCTTCCGCACTGGAAGCTGACTGGTTTATCATCTGCGGTGAATACGTGGTTCTCGCCCCAGTAGGGCTCTGGGATGTAGGGTGGGATTCCAAGGGGGTTTTAGTTCCTGGGGAGCTCGGCTGGAGCGCAGCTTCCATTTTAGGAAAAAAGCGGAGTTGCGGCGGTCCCGGGGCGTCGGAGTCACCAGAAAGTCTGGTGCCATCACACGGCAGTCTCTAAAAAATAATTGTGGCAGAACTGCGGGGTGGAGCACACTGCTATGTTTTCTGAGTTTCTCGTTGCTTCAGTATGTATCGGAGACGATTTTTCTGAACTGTGATCAAAAAAGTCTGTATGTAAGAGCTCGTTGGTATTTGGTAAAAAGAAACATTTGGGGTTGGGGAAAGTAACAAAGTCCCCAAAACGAAGTTTTTTTTTCCAGGCAGAGGACTACTGAACTGGAATATGCAGTCCAAATTGTCATTTCCCATTTATATGCCTTGTTTTTTAAGACGTTTCTTTCTTCTTTTACTATGTTAATAAACATACTTGCTGCTGTGCCTAGGTTTTTGGTTTTTTTCAGGCACTTTATAAAAGCAACAATTCAAATCTTAAATATCTACCTCTTCACTGTAAGAAAAAAGGAAAAATGCACATTCCTAACGTTGGTTGGAAGCTGTGCACACATGATGCCAGATAAGCAGTTTGACAGCAAGGCTGCTTGAATTCAGTTCTGCTGTGGCCTTGTGGTCTTGATTTTCAGGTTAGAAAAACTGAGCTCTTGGAAAAATACTACAGTTTTAACTGCCTTTAAAGCAGATTACTCAGGCTGCTTACATTTATCACCTCACTACTTTTGTGGAAAACTTCCTCTACTTCTGCAAGCAGTTCTCATGGTCATGGCCAGCATGATCTGTGATCTGGGCTGCTTTTAACACGTGGAAGTATTTGGAGCCACTGGAGAAACTGTCTTCCTAAACTTTTTGCTGAGAAGTGTGGAGATGAAAAGAGATGTCTGGATTGTGCTTTACAGGAGGGAAGGTGCACAACAACTGCCTCTAGGGGTTTTGTATTGAATTCTGAGGGAAATGATAGTACATTTCGAACAGATTGCTTTTAGAAAGCTAGTTAATTCATATTAAGTACTGGTTAATGTCAATAATGCAAACTGAGTAGATAGATCATAATTAGTTTGGACACTTTTTACTTAAACGAAGTGCATAAGAATTTGAGAACTGCTGAGAATGTCAGCCTGGAGAGGGTGGGGTTCTCCAGGGGAATTTCTGATTTGTGCTCATGCAATCTTAAATGGCAAAAGCAAAACCTGAATTGCATGCTTTTGAAAAACTTAATTTTGCTGTTGGTGGGCTGTCTGTAGTCTGAATTTACAGAACTGCTATAGAAAATTGGGGATCTTGCTTTATTAGCAGTTCAGTTGTCATGCAATTGTGTGGAGTTGACTGTTTTCACTGAGACTGCCAGCTTCCGTGATTCAAGCAGAAGAATCTGAGTTCTGGACTGAAAATTTCTTTCTGAATCATCTATTTCAGGCACAGGAAAGTTGTCAGTGTTGAATCAATATTCAACATATCAATGAGGATTTGAATGTATTATTAAGCAAGGGTTAGCTGTGTTGAGCTTGCTTAGAGAAAGAGCTCACAGTTTTAACCTCAAGTGTTGTCTCGTGTGCCAGGCATGAACTCTGCCAGTCTGGCAAAGCTGGAATTTAGATCCTGTTGGGGCTGTATACATAGGAAGGTTGAATGGGTATGTTTATATCACCAATTTCTATAGGCAGTCTGACAACTTGCTCTTGCTGAGGAGTGGGATCTCTGTTTCTCTTCCTCTTTTTTTTTTTTTTTTTTGGTTTGGTGCCCATTGAGGCCTGCACTGAGATGATTCAGCTTGATAAATCAGCAAATGACTAATCTGCGCTGAATTTACTCTGAGGAGTGTTTGATGGGTGTTCCTGCCAGCACAAGGGAGTGGCAGGTCCTAGCATGGGAGAGTGGAAATGAGGTGGGGACAGGGAGGAAAGGGCAGGAGGTTTCCTGCTGTGGCTGCTGTGAGGTGTGAGACCAACTCAGCTATCTAATACCTGCAAAATCATCAGGTTAGCCCTGTGTCTAATTTGAGGCATATGGTTTTCAAAATACAATTTAAAAAAAAAAAAAAAAGCCTTGCATGATACTCCATACATGGACTTACTGGTCTCAGATGTCTAAATCAACCTCAGTGATTCTCTGTGGTTCTGTGTGCATGATGACTAGCAAGAAACTGCTGCATTCAGACACAAGGCTCAAAAGTCCCTTATCTACGGTAGAAAGATCAAGGCATGAAAAGCCGTCTGTTTACTGAGGAGCTGGAGTTTGGACTGGGATATGTGGTTTAAGTGTCTGGTGCAAGAATTTGGTTGAAGCACACTTGCCAAAAGGACAGCCGGAGGTGAGCAAAAGAGGCTGGAAAATGACGTACTCATGTTGTAACATCAGTAGCCTGGGGAGAAATGCAGGTGGAGATCCCTTCTTTCTAAGATCTCTGTAATTAGAGGGCCCTGAGCAAGGGGAGGAACACCTGAGCTCCTGACTTGTTGCTGAGGCCAGTTAGCATTGAGAGAGATGACTATCTGGATGAAAGATGGGGAAATGATCCTGTCTGTAATCCAGTGGATGGAGCTTTCAGCTGGGACAGGGAGATGCTGTAGGGACTCCTGGAGACTGAGCTCTGCTTTGTGGGCTCTGAAGCTGTTTCCATTTTAAATCTGATTTTAAAAACCCAAACAAAACCAATGATAAGCTATCAAACCACCACATAGTTTACATTTAAACAATTTCAGTAGCAGTGCTAGAATGCATACATGGCAGCATGAACTTTAAAAATCCAGCACTTGTTTCTCCAGCTTTGTATTTTCTCTAATGCAAAATGACTAATTTATTTTTTTGTTTGTGGTGTGTTATATAAAATGGCCACTGCACTGTTATATCAAAATGATGTCACTGCAGCAATCCTTAAGCTGTAACTGTTAGTTACAGTGATTTAACTTGGCAAGAGTTAAACATGAGTCAGCCTACTGCCATCTAGCCAAGAGAAATTTCAATATTTTCCTGATGTTATTCTGGTTCATATGGTTGGATCGCTGGTGCTTGAGACTCTTGCCTGCTTTAAGTCTTGCTGTCTTGAGCTTCTCACTGCAATCATCTTGTTTTTCATCAGGTGTCAGCTATTAGAAAATGCAGTGATAATAGTAGTCATTGGTTAAGATCATTTTGACAGGAATATTCCACTTTCTTCTAGCCTTCTGTAAACTGCTTTTGCAGCCTCTGGCACAGGCACCTGCTCTTTGGAGTCTAGTAGAAAAATTCAGAGAGAATGTTACAAGCAAAACAGTCTCAACTCATGGAAGTTTTATTTAAAAAATAAACAGCTTACTGTCAGTTCATGCAAGCTTCTAATCATGGGTTTGAGAATTGAGAGAAAAAAATTTATCCATCAGACCCTTAAGGCCTTCTTCCCTACCCACTCTTTGTCAGCTTCCCTGGTTCACACTGCAGGTTGTGTTCAGCCCATCTTTTGCTCCTTTGCTGGGGTAACATGCAGAGTAAGAAGGTTGTAATGAACTTAATGGTGTCTTTCTGCTGCTCCTTCATGCTGATCTTCCTCTGCTCCTCTTTGCTCTTCAGTGTCCTACCCTGTATGAGGATCACTATGGTCCCTCAGGGCTGTCACTGTTCTGTTGTGGGTAGCCCTGGTGTGAGTGGCCACACTCCCTCAGGGTGTCTTTGCCACAGTACCTCCAAGTCTCCTGTTGGCATGGAACCTCTACTGCCCAGAGCACATCCACAGACACGTGTTCCCTTTCCAGTCTCCCTCTGTGAGTATCTCAAAACCTGTCTTCCTGTGTTGACATGTCCTGTCCCCGCTGGCTGACTTTTTGTGTGTGCTCCAGCGAATGCTCTGTGCTCCTGACACCAGTTGAAGGCTTGCTATTGTTTGGTTTAGGATTTTTCCTTTTGTTTCTTTCTCTCATGGAATTTTGTTCCATCTGTCACTAAGAAACCATAGTGACTGATACTTAGGAGAGAGGAAAGAAGGGTTCACAGGAAGGGTGCAGCTGGCTGCTCTGTTCACTGGGGGATTTCTCTTGGAGGGACAGAGATACCACGAGAATTGGGCTGGGGAAAAGGGGCTAGGGCAGCTCCTGGCCCTCTTGCTGTCTTGACTTTGGAGGAGGATGATTGAGCTGCTGCTTGGTAGGGGAATTCACTGCCAGAGCCCAGCCCTGCTCTGTTTTCTCCTATAATGGGTAAGCTCTTGAGAGCAGCTATTGAACTGGGACATTGGCACCCTGCCTCACTGGAAAGAACCCTTGCCATCTGCTCGGGTGCCTCAGGGGAAAAACCGAGACCCCAACCCTCTTCCCCTTCCCAGAGGGTGTGTCTCCCTGGCTGCAGCTGCTGTGCAGGAGTCTGGCTGCCACTGCCCAGCCCTGCTGCTTTCTGCTGCTGTCTCGGGCTTTTTCGCTACACTCTAACCCACACCCCTGCCTGCTGGGACACCCCATGGCCCCTGCAACAGCTGTGGAGTTTCTGCTACCTCTTGCTTGCCCTGCCAGGTGAGCCCACCCTGCCATTCCTGCTGCAGCCATTTCCCCACGCAGCCCTTCCGCCATTGCTGCGTGAGGGGGTGCTGCTGAGCACAGCGCCCCTGCAGGCACAGGGGAGCCATTGCACCCTGCCCTGCCAGGAGCCAGCAGCGCCCCTGCAGGCACAGGGGAGCCATTGCACCCTGCCCTGCCAGGAGCCAGCAGCGCCCCTGCAGGCACAGGGGAGCCATTGCACCCTGCCCTGCCAGGAGCCAGCAGCGCCCCTGCAGGCACAGGGGAGCCATTGCACCCTGCCCTGCCAGCAGCGCCCCTGCAGGCACAGGGGAGCCATTGCACCCTGCCCTGCCAGCAGCGCCCCTGCAGGCACAGGGGAGCCATTGCACCCTGCCCTGCCAGCAGCGCCCCTGCAGGCACAGGGGAGCCATTGCACACTGCCTGGCTGGGAGCCAGTAGTGCCCCTGCTGGCCGTGCCCAGAACTGCACGAATGGGACGTGCCTGTCAACAGAGGGCTGGGGCTGCCTTCCTGTTCTGGTGGTTGTTGTTGCCCATGTGGCTGTTTGTCTGGTTATCCATATACATACTAATAAAGAATTGGTATCCCTTTTCCCATATCTTTGCCTGAAATCCCCTTAATTTCAAAATTATCATAATTCGGAGGAAAGGGGGTTATATTCTTTCAAAGCAGGACAGGTGTGCACTAGCAGTGGCAGTGCCACCATGGCATGATTCTAAGTGGCACAGGGCAGTTCATGGCCTCTTCCCAGACAGGGAAGACTGCTGCTGAAACCCTGCCAAGTTCACGAACTTTGCTTTCATTGACCAATGGAATAACAGGATGGTTTGGGTTGGAAGAGACCCTAAAGATCATTTAGTTTGAATCCCCTGCTATAGGCCTGGCTACCTTCCATGAGACCACGTTGCTCAAAGCCCCATCCAACTTGAATGCTTCCAGGGATGGATCATCCATGCAGCATGTACCCAGGAATTGTTTGGACAAAAATCTTCAGATATCTGCATCTTGTATCTTCAAAACACATGGCATGGTTTTGAAGTAAATTAAGACTACTTATGATAAATAACAGCATATATCTAATTTCTTCATCATTTTTTCAAAGGCCACCTAGTAGGTAATTGCTGGTCCTCAAGTGATAAAGACTTCTTCCTCAGGGATTTCAATTGCTGCAGGAGGTTAGACACAACCCTGTGTCTCAATTTTGGTGTCCCAGGGGCTGGCTGGTACTTTGTTACCCAGCTGAGATTGTGATAAATGGCTTTCTGCAGGACTTACATGATGAGTTCCTACACTTGTGCTGACTAGCTCTCCCCCAAGCCTTCATAGAGTTGAGATTACCTCTTCCTGGAGTGCAGTTTCAAGTGAGACACAGTTCTACCTGTTCAGATGCCAGGGGATTAAAAGGAATATGATACACCCGCTCTGTTCCACAATCTTCCCCTCATTCTTTGAAAGCTGTGGTTTTGAAGTGATTGCTGCTGAGAACTAAACAAGGCTGCATTCCATCATGCCAACACACACATTTGTTGCACCTATGGTGCCATCTACATTATCTTCCAAGTAGAAAATCTTCTAGCAACTCCTATCTGATTTTGCTGCTTCATGGCCTGGTGAAGATAAAGGAGGCTGATCTACTTGCCAGGCTGCTTCAAACTTCCCTTTCTCCCATCATTATTTACTGTTTCAACATTCATACTTTTCATGCGTGTCCTGTTATTCCACTGATTTCACACTGTCTGATTGTTTGCCCTATGGCTTCCTGAGATAAGTATAAGCTATGTTTTCTTTCTCAGTAGATGAGCAGAAATTTTATGGACCTACCTGGCTAAAAATAGCTTTCATTTGTGCCCACACCATAAGCCTCTCCTGGCAAGTCTGGCTAACTGGTCAGCCTATGGTCACTATGTTCCTTGAATTGCCTTTGAATTTCAGATATTCTTATTTACATCATGTGTTCAAGCAGATGTTTCTCTGTCTAGCTGTTATGTTTTCTTCACAGCTGCTGATTAACACAACTCCAGTCTTTGATCCATTTCTGCACAGCATTAGTGATCACTCAGGAGGCTGTGTGTATGTATTCTCAGGGCCATTGGGGCTCCCAAGATTGTTGTAAGATGAACAAACGCCATTACTTCTGAAAATTCATGGCATCTTCTTCACCATATAACGTGTCATATGCTGGGGCATTTTATAACCTGAGGAGCTCAGCCTTCATGTTGACTTGCTGGATTCAGGTTAATCAGATCAGCTTGGGGAAAGGTAAAGATTACATGGTGCCCATGTAATGTGTTTGTAAATTCTAGTTTGGGGAACATTTCCTAGCTTGCTGCAGAAAACTTATTTCTCCTTCCACAGGTACAGTTTTCACCTGTTGAAAATAAATGCAGTGATAGTCATCACAAGCTCCTTTTAAGCTTTAGCCTCTGCATTTCATGTGACTGTGAAACTCAGAATAATAAGTTCCAGAAGACCTTTTACAAAGAATTCCAAAAAGTCATAAGGCAAATTCCTGTGAAAGTCCAAGAACTTACTTCTTTGTGGTGCAAGGCCTGTTTACAATAGTTTTCTAAATACTGAACAGGTTTCTTAAATGTAGAACAGTGCTTTTAAACTATGTAGTTGACATGTCAAATGCAGGAGTAATTCAAACATGTTTTGGGAAAAAGATAATTTTGAAATAAACATTTACATTTTAAGTCAAGTCTCATCACACAACATCATTAGCTGCGTAACAAATGCATTTGGTTTACTCTGTGCACATTTCAGTCATTTGTGAAGTGTCCACATGCTATAAACATCTATAAATGGCATCCTTGACAGTACTCATAAAAGGAAGGCCTCTTGACTGGGGCAATGGTTGGTTAAATGCAGATGTTAATTCTGCTCTACTTTTCTTGTAGATTGCATCTTGTAAAACTCCCATTGGATCTCTTCTTGCTTCTAAATTTTTCACAGGAAATGGTTTCCATTTCTTGATGTGAGTAAAGTACCCACAAAGCTCATTTCCCTCTGTGTCCAAGAGTTTTCATCATGGTAAAATCAAACTCTGTTTTTAGGATGGCAATCGTTCTTTCATCAGTTAAAAGTTAAACTCAGACGTTAATCTTTCCTGAAATAGAAGTTCTTTTTATTAAACACCTGCCAATTTAATTGGTAAAAATCTGGTTTTAATTATAAAACTGTCTTGGCATGTTTTTTTGCTTAACCATAGAAAAATGTTGCTTGTATATTTTCTATTTGTGAAGAAATCTGACATTGTGAGGATAACATAAAGTGAAAAATTTTTAAACTCTGATATTTCCAGGAAAGCAAATCCAAACAATATTGGTAGGATTACTGTTTTTATAAATAACACAAAAATATTACACTCTAAACCTTCTATTTCTGGAAAAAATGCAGTTAAGAATGTTTAGACTTTATATTTTACCACCACTTTTTTTGTTCCCTATGATTTGGAGGAGAAGAACCTATGTGAAGAGAAAAGGAATTAGTGGTGATGGTAGTAGTATTAGAAGTGAGATGTGAATAAAAAGGGAGGCGAATGTGTTGGGTAGTGTGCAGTGTTTATTAGAGCTGATGCTATTGTTGGACACACAAGACAGCTCTAGAGTCTCACAAGTGCTTGTTAAATTTAGAAACAAGAAATTTTGGGATAAGTTTAGGGGGAGGGGCTTGGAGAAGCCTATGCAAAATGCTTTTAGATAAGCCTGTCTATTTCTATGTTTTTTCACTATCTTTTAATCTACTGATTCTTCCTTCACCTCCAGCTACCCATACTGTCTGTATTTTTTTCTCTTCAGCACCAGAAATGCCTTCCTGCCTATTCTGTTTCTCATTCCATCCAGATGCCAGGCATCTTGCAACTGGATTCCAAATTCACTAGTTACTTCACCATCTGTTCCCTGCTCTGTCCCTCCCCAAATGTTACAAATGGTTATTGAGACATCTCTTCTTCACGTCAGAGCTGTCACTGCTTGTCTTAGCCAGCAAGTTTGCAATCTGATTTACAATACTATTCTCCACTGTTCTCACAAAAACTTTTGGCTTTCCTTTTTTCTAATTCGGCTTTCTGTGAAGGCCAGCTCTTTTTTCTTTGTATACTAGGCAGAGGTGTGGACCTTTTTTCCCCCAAACTATAGGCAAGGCTTATGATTCTGAAGCTTGTAGCTGTAGTGAGCTGGAAACTCCTCTGCATCCAGATTTCTCCCTCTCTCTCCTTCCTCTTTCCCATCACTGTTCTTCTACTCCTATCCCTTGGTCATTGCCACTGTATCTTTGCACTGCTCCATTTCCAGTCCTACATCCTGGCACAGCTTCTTCAGCTTGCAGTTCTTACCTGTCCTGCATCCTTTCCCATTGCTTTCCTGTGGTGTTCTATTAAATTATCAAATTTCTAATAAATGAGTAAATTTATAGTGCACACTGAAATGTATAATGGCAGCCTGCAAGTGATTAACACTGGAACATAAAGTCTTATTTGGTTTTGGGAGGTGGTACAGAATCAAAGTGAAGATGATGAAAATAATTCTTAGAGTGGACATGGAGAATTCCTCTTAAAGGTGTTGTCTAAATATAACCACAGTACTTTCACAAGATGCACTTGAACTGGAAATGCTTACAGTTCCACTGTGAACACATTCCAACTGTTTTTCTGGGCTCATGAACACACTGAAACTACTAAAAACATAGCCTTGATACAAAAGGGAGGACTTGCCTTCATTCTCAAGTACTGAAAGATAGGAAGTTAAAAGGAAAACCTTTCAACCTTCTTTTAAATGAGAAACAAAACTTATACCATATTTCTGGCTTGCCATGTATTTGTGCCGACTTCTATGATTCAAATAATTGCAAGCACTGTACCGAGTCTGGTTTCCAACCCACACCTTCCTCACAGGAAACCCTTATCAAAAAACCCAAAATCTTCTTTCTTTTTAGCACAAGAGGTCATAACTCGTTTCAAGTACAAGACTGAAAAACCTGAAGAGTCTTTTAGCCATAACTGAACAAGCCACAAAGAAAATAGAGAAGTCTGGAGACACAAAGTCAGTTTTACTATTCAGTTAATGTTGCTGGGTTTGGACTTTGCTATTAGGATACAAACTGTGTTGAATTGGTAAGAATTGTGGTGAGGAAGGTAAAAGAAACAAGCTGTGAAATCACCTAATGATGTCTCATTGCTCCTCTCCATCTGGTCTTCTTGGGGGTCAGGGTCCCCTGCCAGCACACCATGCAGAAAAGTATATGATCCCATGGATTAATGTATGTTTGGGCCAGGTGGGAGTGCCTCTAGGACACTGTGGATCTGCTCCATCATCTGCAGTGCTCTGGTGCAGGGTCTGGGGACCCCTTGGGAAGGGTCTGATGGGCCATGACACCCCCTCTGCTGTGGATAAGCTTTTCCCTGGGCGAAGAGACTCAGCTGGGCTGAGTCACAGTGGAGGATGGGTGGCTTTATCACATACCCCAAATCTCTCTTCCCTCCCCACCCTTTGGTGTGAGGGTCTGTTTGAGCTGTAAGCTGATAGCCCTGGGCTGTGACCTCCTCCCAGAAGATATTAAGCTTGATCGCTCTCTGAGTGTATTTCTTCTCTCCCCAAACTTGAATTTACTTTATCTTATTCCTATCACTCAGAAGGCCTGTTCAGGGTGTGGTGGTCTTTTCTGCAGCTTTTGTAATACAGTTTTGCTATAATAGGCAGAGGTCCATTATGAATATGCTTAAGCCATAAATTATAACATTCAGTCTCCACAGCATGGCATAATACTTCAGCTCTTTCCAAGCTGCCATCAGTGGCAGTGTCTTAGAAGCTCTTTTAATATTCAGGAGAAGATCTGGGATCTGTGGCTTTTCTGTTTGATGTTGTTTTGCCACTGAGTGCTATCACCAAATGTCCCAGCTGCAGTTTGGAGGGAAAGTGGTCGCATCCATTATGGGTATGAAGAATTACAAACCAGACTGAAATAGACAGCTCCTTCCTGATTGTGATTAGCCTGTCATATATTTGCTTTTATTCTCACTAGTGGATTGAAGGGACTCCCAGGACCTCTTAGTTTTGCATAGTTCTCTTTTAGCCCTTCTTATGAGCAGCTCAGCATTTGACAGGACTGTTGCCATCATGTTAATTTTCTAGCTTTGCAACTGATTCAGTTCTTCTGTGTGCTTTCTGCTGATTAAGAGCTATTCATTCTGTCCTCTTATTCCTGTGTCAAATCCTCCCCTGGAAAACTCTGCTTATAGTGCATAAGAGGTAAAAGCTCCATTGTATTTTCCTACTTTGTATAGCCTAAAGTGGCAACAAAAGTTGCCTAGCCCATGGGAAATTTTTAAACAAGCAAAATTTCCCTAACTGTGCTTCAAAATATGACAGATTTTTTTTTCATTTCCAAATGCCTTATTTTACCATGTTTTATAAAAAACCACTCACATTGCTTGTTATTTAAAAAAATAATTTTTAGTCAAAATACAGCCTTGTAGGCTTTTAAAAAATATTAAATTTCCATTTTTGAACAGAAGAAACAGTAATTAGAATGTTAAACAAGTCTAAAAACCCTTTACTAAGCAGTCAGATCAGGAAAAGATTAGGCCACATAATTGCTTAACTTTTGATGTAGTGTTTTTTCAATATAGGTAATAAAGGAAAATTAGGCAAATAAAGTAACTTTTCAGAGAAGCAGCTTTTGGATCACTGTACAAAAAATAAATATGATCATTATTAGGCTTGTTTTACACATCTCTTTGAAGAAGAAATAAATATTTTTGTTGGTTACAGCAGAGATCTAGCTGACTTTATTCCTATTGGTTACATTAGAGAATGCTCCAGATGTGCGGAAAGAAGACACTCCCTTAGATGTCAAAAATTATCTTTGCTCTTTTTTTGGCTGATTTGCAGCTATTGTTCATGTTTGGGGCATATTTATTTTAGATGGGAAGGAGCTTCATTTGCTAAACACAATTTTATGCAAAGTTTTTTGTTTTCTCTTGCTCTGCAGTGAAACCAAACTTGAAAAGCAGTATTAATAGGTGGATACAGGGTTTGAAAAAAAGGGTGGGATTTAATTTCATGAGGCTTTGGGCAGGACTAATTATAAACTGCTGCTTAGCAGCAGGAATATCATCATTGCCTGACACAGAGGTCTTGCCTGTAAACCTCTGTACTAGCTGAGAGAAAAGAGCTACTCCAATAGCTGTCTACCTTGAGTGTACTTTTCATGTTCCAGATTCTCCATTTAAAGCCTTTAGTGATACTGTCCTTATAGTAAGATATGGAGAACCAAGTCACCATTCTGCCAGATTTTTTCTAATTAAACTACCTCTCATGGTTTTGCCTGCATAGGACATTCAAGAAAATAATTGTCTGCATATGAGCTGAGCAGTAGAAGTCTTCTGTTGTAGGTAACTAATGCTGGTAGGGTAAAACCTGGATTGAAATCAAGTGCTGGAAAGTTTGAAAAACAGTTGGAAGGGATATAGTGTCTATGTTCTCTTATTCAAAGTGTTTCTTGATCAAGTATCAATGTGTTGGGCTTTGTATGTTTTCTACAGGTTCTGATATAGTTAAGTGTTGAATATTTCTACTCCTTGCATTTTCAATCCCCTGAGAAGAAGGAGTACTAGACACAGGAGTATGAAATCCAGCCATCCAGTTTTTGTTCTGGAAGTTGGAGAAGCTGCTTTTTGCCTGGTTGTCTGAGTGCTGCCTTTGTGGTTACCAATATCCTTGTCCTGCAAGAGGGCTGCCAGACCTTGTGTAGACTCTGCAGACATGAGAGGCCTCTTTGAGCTCGAGATTTTTGAGCAAGTCACAAAAAATAAGGGGCTAAGAAGCAGAGCAGATACAAGTCGGGCAGTTACAGACCATATGAAATTTAACAAGAGAAAGTGCTATGTTCTGTGCCTGGAATGGGATAATTCTGGTTCTCTGTACAAACTGGAGGACAGAAAGCTGGAAAGCAACCTGCAGAAAGAGACCTGGGGGCTGTGTTGATGGCAAGTTGAACATGAGTCAACAATCTGGCAGCCAAAAGGGCCATTTGTGCCCTGGGGTGCATCAAGAACAGCAGTGGTGGCTGCTGGAGGGGAGTTACTGTCCCACTCCATTCTGCTCAAGTCCTTGTGTGCAGTTTTAGGTGCCTCAAAGCAATAAAGAGATCAGACTACTAGAGTGTGTCCAGAGAAAAGGCATGTGCTGTTCTCTCTCTGATTACCTCCAAAAGGATGTAAGGGAATGGAATGAAGCTGCCTCAGGGGAAGTTCAGATTGGACATTTAGGAGAGAATTCTTATCTGAGAAGGTGGTTGGTCACTGGAACAGACAGGAAGGAATTGGGCATGGAGCCAAGCTTGATAGTTCAAGGAATGTCTGAATGAGGTTCTTACTCATATGGTTTATTTATAGTTAGTCCTGTGAGGAGCAGGGCGTTGGACTTGCTGATCCTTATGGGTCCCTTCTAACTGGAGCTATTCTGTAAGTCAGCCACTGATGGAGTAGCAGGTGACATCCATCTGTGAGATTGGGACACTGTCACCTGCTGCATAGGCCTACAGCTGGAAAACCTGTTGCAACATGCAAGTTCTGTAGGTATCCTGTGGTGTGCAAGGCCCTAGGGAGAGAAGGAGGGAAGGAAGCAGAAGAGCACTGGCATTTTTAGGAAAACAAAATTGGAGCAGCCTATTGCTCAAGTCAGAAAGTTACTTTTGTGGTGATTCATCACAATTCTTCTTTCTTGGTATGTTGCTATGTATGTGACTAATGGAGGAACTTTCCAAAGCTCCTGTTGCCTTCTGCAATGGAATGTGAATATGACCATTCTAGTACAGTAGCATGAAGTATCTGAGAGCAGTGACAGGTCTTTGCACTCTTATTTGCTTACTTGGATCTCTTGAATACCTTCTAGTTCTTCAACAGTTCAAAGCCTTTGGTTGCTCTTTTTGTTTTACCTTCTGTTTTCCCCCCATCTAACACAAACTCTGTTGGTTACTAGAGACAGCCTGCTGAAGATCTGTCTCTTGAGATCCAGGTGTTTGAGCTACAGACATGAAAGGAAAATAGTGTAGACACTTCAGAAGTATTCTTGAATCAACTCATTCCCCTGTAACCTAGAAATACCTGCTGTATTGTGCTTTATATGCAATGCAATATCTGCCTTATTTGTAAACATCTTTCTTCAGATTTAGAAAATGCTCAAAATGCATAGTTGCTCTGGATGTTCCTTAAATATGTAGGGAGTGCAGCATATTCTTGCTGACTTTTCCCTCTTGGACCCTAATAGTACCTTTATTCTAGTTCTGTAGCTTTATCTCTTGTTTTCTAATTACTTTTTCCTGGAACCAGCTGAACCATAGTGAGCTTTTCTCCTTTTAGACCAAGTCACTAAAGTTCTCCTTTAGTTGGACCCACCCATACCAAAAATGGAGTGAGTACATTTATAAAAGCAACTGCTAAAAAGACATAAGAAGGTTTATCATGAACAGTGAAGAAACACCTTTTTTTGCTGGGAAAGCTGACTTCCAGCACCTTTGAGTGCAGATTATTGTAATGAGTTCTATAAACTAAGTTTTGAGATTTTTTTTTTGCTACTTTATGTCAAAAAAGTAATGTATGTAAGGAACCTAATATCTTGATGCATGCTTGGAAAGCAGAATTTTGGTTTCAGAATAATTCCAGTCAATAAATCACATTTTTTTTTCTTTTATTGACTCTCTAATTTGTTTATTCCTCTGTCAAAGCATTTTTTTATATAAGCTTGGCAGTCAGCAGTCTCATCCTGAATTATTTTTCTGTGAAGCTCATATGCAAAATCTCTTAAAATAGCAATATCACTGAAAACACACCCTTTTACAAAGGTTTCCTCCTCTTGAGGGAAACTGTTGCAGCTGAAGCCATTCTGATTCCTGGCTAAATTTCATGCTAGCAGTGGGAAACTTTTCATATAACCCTCTTTTCTGCCCCGGGTTAAATTTCAGCTGCACCAAAGCATAAAGTTGAATGTATGTGCTTGTTTTTCCATCCACCTGAAAAGAAACAGGGCTCTTGAAATGTACACAAATCAGTGTAACATTCACTGTGTTAGTGACCTAAGTTTGACTTGGAGACAGATGGTGTTAACAGTTGGTGATGGTCCCTCCTCTGGGTTTTGAGGAGTGTGCATTTTCAACAGATTCCTCTGCCTGCCCTCTTGGAGTTACTCTACCAAATTCTGATCAGGTCCTGTCTTAGGAATACCTCCCAGAGGACTGCAGCCTGAAAGATGTGTGTGCTTGAGAACACAAGCAAACTGGAATTCAGGTTTGAGGAACAACTATTCATATGCCTGTTAAAATTTCTTGTGAGTGCTTTGACCTTTTTTTGCCTGTCAATATAGAGGTTTCTTGGTGTAGTCTAATCAAAGGAGTAACTTCAGAAGTAACTGGCATTTGTCTCTCAGAACCTGCTAATTTTGCAGAGGTTTATAAGATTGCATTACAAGTTGATGTAGACTTCAGATAAATGAGCTGCAAATATTTTGCATTGTGTGAAGAAGCTTCTCTTGATCTAACAAAGCTTGTGGTCTCCACCTGAAATAAGGAACATCAAGTAAAATACCTTCTTGTTTTCTATTCAAGATTTGTGCCTACCTATTTTATTCAGGTGATTTTAAATATGCTTTGCTCATGCACCACAATAAAGCCATCTACCAGCTCTGTTTCCATGAAAGGGCTTGTCACAGACCAGGCAGGCTGTCTCCTTACTTGGTTGTGAGCAAGGTGGTTTTAGTTCAAGTGTTACAGTATGGAAATCACTTTTTAGACTTCAAATTTCAGTTTCTGCTGTAGTAGTTCAGTTGGCCAGAGTGCACACTTTTTTTTTTTTTTTTTTAATTTCATTCCAGTTGCACGCCTAAAAAAATAAAAATCTTACTCTCCTTTCTTTTCTGGAAATACAGCACATTGTTAGTGCAGTTATCTGATAAGGAAAAGGCATTTCAATTTTGACCTCAGTTATGGCAAAAGATGTCACCAGGTATGTAAGCATTCATCATTCCTGGTATTAGACTCATGACTTGTCTTAGCTTGATCTGTCACATAAGTGAAAGGTGCATTCTGCTTGTGGTTTGATTTTGATGTTTGTTTTTATTCCTCTCTTCAGACTTTGCAGTAGCTGGCTCTGAAGCCTCTTTGGTGGTTACATTCTTAGAGGAAAAGCCAGACACATAAACGCTTTATGCAGATATCTTCTGAATTAAGGTGGTTTCTGTCAGGAAATAGCTTCTGCTCTGGCTGGCTTGATAGTCAGGAGGTAGAAAAAGTCTTCCAGCTTCTATGGGGCTGAAGCAGTATAATTGTTTTTTTGTTTTTTATTTTTTTAATAGCTGATGTCTACCTACAGGTCTTTATCTTATTCCATGCTTCAGTGAAAGTAGGGATGATGAAAAATTAGGAGCACCCCAAGCAGTTGTTTTAGCTGTCCACTTATCTCTGCTGCTGAGATCACACCACCACGTTTGTGCTGTGAAAGCAGTTTGTGTCCTGTATGCCTTGGGTTGGTGTGTTTGCAGGTGGCTGGGTAGCAGCAGTAGCTCTAGTAATCAATTTGATTCAGCAAGAGACAGGGTTCTTTTCTTAAGCACTGAAAATAGAATCTGATCCCCCTGGAGTGAAGACCCCATAGTGGTGCCAGCTGCACTTAGCTGTGTTTTAGGAAGTTGAAAAGACTGCTCAAGATTGTATGTGCTAATATCTTAACCACCTCCATACTGCTAGCCCGAGTTAGGGGGAAAGGTAAGTCTTAGGAACCCCTGAAAATTAATTTCTAATGGCGTTTTTTATTGACTCCATTATATAAGAACTTCCATGTTGGCCTTTGTGCTTCAAGGTTCTCTTTCAGACTTGAATCTTTTATATTCTCATGCATCGTCCCCCAACTTGTTTTGTGGTTCAGTAGAGAGAATATACTGTGGATGGAGCTAAGAAAGCTTGCAATAGCAGTGGCAAGAGTAATGTATGTTCTAACTCTTCAGATCATTTCTATAGTGCCAATTTTTAGTGTGGTTCCTATTTTTTTTCCTGAAAAGACGTATGGACAGTGACTTGGAGAAATAGAGAAGAATGTCTGTCTTCAACCCTGACTCAAAATATTCTTCTAGATTGACTCAGGAAGCAGAAAACATACCTCAAGATCGATCACAGAGACGTTTATGACTTTATTAAATGTTGGGTTTGAGCAGGAAAATGCAGTGTCCTTACTGTTTCTTTTATCTTCTGCAGGCCAAGATGACTTCTGCTTAGGAGATGCACTTTTGCAAGGTAGGCAGGAAAATTATGGCTGCTATTTTGACTGTTCTAGGTATTTCTAAGTATTACTGTACAACCAAGAATGACAGCTTTCCCACATGTGGTTTGTTTAAACTTCAGTGGAACAATTCAGCCATGTGTTTGTTAAGATGCTGACCATATAGAACTCAAATTTGTCTTTTGAAGATTTAAAGATTTCTCTTTGAGGAAAATTGTCTTGCTGTATAGATTTGATCTTGTGTTGTATAGACATGTACTTAACATTTGTCCTTTGTCCTTCATGTAGCTTCTGAATAGTGTATTAAATAGTATTTTTTTTCTCCTAACCATCGTGACAGAAACTACAAAGAAGCCTCTTGTAACTCAGAAAACACCATCATCAGATCCAGGTGAGATCTAATTGGCTTGTAATGCCTTTTACTGTAAAATCAAGTGAAATGTAACATACCAATTTGAGGTCTTGAATTTTTCAATTTAGTGGCACACAGGGTTGTGATATTTCTATGAAAGAAAGCAGTTCCCTAACAGCAAAAGGATTTCCTTGTTTTGGAATCTTCTCTCAGAAGTGTATTTTGTGATTTCACAAGCTTGAAGACCCTGAGAGAATCCTTTCCATTGGCTTTCAGTCTACATGTCTGGAGCTTGCTCACCTTGAGCTGGCCCTTGAGCATGTCTCATCCTCTCCAAAAGCAGCAAGGCACTTGGCAAGTAATGTCTGGTAACTTTGTGGGCCTTTTCCATGAGTCACTGATGAGTGAGACTCTTTCATTTGTGGAGAAAACATTGCAAGGTCCATTTTGTTTAAAAAAATAATATAAGGTTACTTCAGTTTTTGTGTTACGTTTAAAACTTCCCTTCTTTCTTTGTAGATGATTTTGACTTGCTCCATGCTCTTGATCCTGGTAAGTATCATATTTTCCTGAATACTGCTCAAATGCACCTGGTGCAATGTCAATTCATCCTTTATGACCCAAGTATAATAAGGAACTGAGTTGATTAAGGTAGCAGACTGTTGATAAAAATAATTGCAATCTAGTTATGTTTGTTAATCTTAAGGTTCTGGATCACCAAAACTTTAAGAATTCAATTATTTCTTAGCCAAACTCTTACTTGTTTTATTGATGTTTTTCACTAGGTGGCACTAACTCCATAAACTATTACTTATGGAAGTAAATGTAATCTCTCCCATTTCAGGAAGTACTTTTAGTAGCACAAGGAAAGATTAATCTGTTATAAATAATTTGAAGGAAAGTACTCTTTCTAATGTGAAGGTTGTGACAAAACTGTACAGAGATAGTTTCTAAGATCTCTTATTCTCCTATTTTGTGGCAAGCCAAATGAAGTGTCATTGTGGGGACTGTATGTCTAGTTCTAGTCTGTGGACTGTTTCTATTTTTAAAGTGAGGTGCTAAGCTTTATATTTGGTTAAAACCTGATAATTTTAAAAGCCAAGTAATCTGTACCTGGGCGAAAAATTTAAAGAATCTCAGCCTTTTAAATCAGATGTGCAAAAAAGTCTCGTTAAAGACTTAATGAGTTTTTCTCTCCTAGCAAGGATCTGACATGCTGGTTAATGTAGCAGAAAAACTCTTAGTGGCATTAAAACACAGTGTTTAGCTAAAATAACCAAAGAAGTACAGTATTAGCTAATTAAAGGAAAATTACATGGAGAAGTATGGATAGAGTATTTTAGGTCAGATCATCTTTCAAGGTCACTACATGCTCTGCTTCTGGTTTCTTCCCAGTAGTAATTTTGCTCAATTTATTCTAATTCTTATTTGTCTACAGTTGATCCCAAGCCACATCCTCCTGCAAATCCTAGAGACACTGGTAAGACTGATCTAACAGGAATTTCTGAACAGTAAAAGAGTGTTTGTTAATCTCTCCTATTCCCTTTGAAAATCATTGTACTATAGTCTGGGTTTGTTATCTTGACTTCTTTTAACTTCTTTTTTTTTTTTCTCCCTCTTAAATGTCTCTTCTGTGATTAGATAACCCCAAGCAAGATCAACCTAAAGGCTCTGGTAAGGCTTCTAGCACAAACTCCTGGTTTAACTCTCTCAGTTATACTTCCAATAATTGATCCTTGTTAATTGCCTGCTATGTATGTCAGGTGTGGTATACATCAAACACTGAAGACTGAGAAAAAGTTGTCTTGCAAATAAGCTTAGCATGATTCTTGAAATTCCATAACAAACCTGTTGAGTCACTTTCACTTAAAAACAGGATGATGTGGGGAGGAGGCAGGGTGGGACAGTGTGTGTGTGTGTGTGCTTGGGGCAATGCTGTTCTTGGCTGCCTGTGGTGAAACATCCATGTATTGGATTGAGTTCTTTCTTCTTTACAAACTGAATCCCTTCTAGTCATGCTCAAAAGTAAGTAGCAACTGTCTATGATCTTTATTCTTAAAGGATCTAAATTAAAGGTAAAAACTCCAAGTTAAAGGGCTGCTTCCTTTTATTTTTTTAAATTTTATTTAATGCCCCCATTAAGAAATACAATTATTTGTGTTTGAAAGATAGGTTTAACATACATGTCCATCTTTGCCTGTTCTGCTTTAGAAGTCCTCTCTGTCTTTGCCAAAGCCAGAGCAAAACAGATTCAGATGCACGCAGGTGTGATGATGCCATTATTCACAAACATGGTGGTAAAGAGCCCTGGAATGCAAGCCTCACTTCTTTCACCTGTCTGATTTTGCAGCAGATACTTGAATTTGAGTCTTGCATGCCTCAGTACAGTGCTTTTGGCACCCAACTAGAACATCCTCTGATGCAATACTTTTTTTTTTTCTGCCTGAAAGCACATTTGCTTTGTGTAAACTAAATCTTCATTTGGCAGCAGAGGGAGGGAGGAGAATGTGCTGTGAGGGAGACAGGAAAGCTCCATGGGGCAGGGTTCAGTGGAAATGGAGAGGGACTACTTCAGTGTCCTGCAATAAATCACAGAAGAGAATTACATTTGTGACTGTTTGTAGAGACCCAACTCTGAAGAACCATTCACAGTTGCAGCCTTGAAAGTAAATGGTCCCTTTCAGTCCACATTCTTTCTTTGCTTTTGCAGGACAGTGAGATTTGGGCCACTAGAGTTAAGCATCTTTTAAGGATCCTTGCTGGCTTAACCTGATTTGTGCAGTACTACCTGCTCTTGGACACTGACTTGTCTCAGTTGTTCAAGAAGTCCAGAGAAAGGAGTTCTGCTGTCCAACTGTGTAATGCTGACATTGACATTGTGTGGGCCTTTAAAAGGTTAGATTTTGTGACTCTGGTGCTGAACTTAAAACCACAAATTCAGTTGAATGGTCTTGAGAAAATTTCCATGTTATTATTTGCTTTGGTGTGTCTTATTCACTGAACTTGAAACATGGTAATGCTATTTGCATTATTTTATAGGCACATTTGATGATTCAGATCTATTGGATGGCAGTTTTCCAAGAGGAGGAGGTGATGGCAGTGGCAGCAATGGTAAGAGAGTAGGTTGTGCTTCATATTGTTTCTACCTGAGCTTTTGATTAAAGCTTGCTCACATGTTGGTTAGACGTACTGTAATTTGCAATGCATTTGGTTCTGGTATCTGAAACTTTAAGAGCATATTTTCAAGTTCAAAAGTAATGTGTTCTGTCTTTGCCAAAAAAAAAGGCCAAATATATGAGGGGTAAAACTGGTCTAGAGCAAAAATTTTGAGTGATTTTTATTGTTACACCAAGAAAGATGACTTCTGAAACTGAAATGTGAATGCAGTCCTTCAAAATTCACCATGAATATAATTTTTAAGGTCATCCAAGTGCTATTTTTGATCTTCCATGACATACTCTGTTTCCTTTAGTTCTTGTAGTTAGGAAGGCTAGGAGTGGGCCAGAGGAGGGTCCACCTTGTATTCTCAAAGATTTCCTTTGTCCCACAGGATGAAGTGATCTTTACACTTCCAAGTGATCCTTAATCTTAATTTCTTTACTGTGGTGGTGGTGAGGCAGATGAGAGGTGAGGAGGTGAGAAGCTGTGGATGCTTCATCCCTGGAAGTGCTCAAGATCAGGTTGGATGGAGCTCTGAGCAACCTGGTTTAGTGGAAGGTGTCCCTGCCTGTGGCAGAGGGTTTGAAGCTCTGTGATCACTAGGGTCCCTAAGGTTCCTTCACCACCATATGATTCTACACACTGAGCAGTATGAAACCATTTCATAGCTCACCAAACTTTTTTTGGTAATTTGCTATGTCTAATTGGTGTGTTACTGCAATTTTACTATTCACAGACCAGAGTTAGTTTAAGTATCTTGCTGGGGTTTGGGATGTGCTAATGGTTACTAACTTCTCTGGAGAGTTGTCCTGGGTAGAGATTACTGATGGCACTTTTTTGGTAGCTTTCCCCTTCCAAGGCTCCTTTGGGGCAGTACTTGAAAATTGGAAGGGACAAGAAACATATGTGGAGTCTTTTGTGGTGGTTCCATCTGCACAGGTTCCTGCCTCAGTGGCACAAGTTGCACAGTGACAAATAGAGTTAGCATTTGTAGAACCTCTGGCTTGCTTGTGAAGAGAATTGCAAAGGTATTTAGTAGAAGAGGCTGGGATTTTGGGAAATGATAGATGTTGAATGTTTCTCTGACATTATGTGAGTTTTCTTAGTGGTGCACAGGCTTGTTAAACCAGCCCTCACAAATGTTATGTGCTGATTTGGAAGAAGCTGAGCACTCAAGGCTGCAGTTGGCACTGCTCTGAGTCATGCTTTGAAAACAGAAAGTTTCAGTGCCAGTTCAGCACTGTATGGATATAATAGATGGTTTGTAATTTTGCATGATTAATTGACAAAACATCTGTTAATTGTGATATGAGTGTTCTTTAGACATACAAAATGTAAACTCTCTGTTCATTTTTACAGAACGAAAGGGTCCAGCTCCAAACAATGGCCAAGAAGAGCAGGGTAAATGCATGAATTTGTGTGTATGATGATGTTTGCATGTATGAAGCTTGTTTTCTTGGGGTCTCTGGTTGCTGATATTCTACTAGAATGGTAGCTGCTGGGAGTGGGTTACAATTAAAAAGCTTTTGTGCTGTCTGGAATTCTTACTTTTAAGCTCTGCTTCCACAGTCCTTTAACATTTTTATGTTACAAATGAATCCTAAGTGTTAAGGTCACAGGGATGCTGCTGGTGCAGTGATTGCATGCATCAAAATAGATATGGCTATGAAAGGGTTGCTTTTTTAATTAGTGAAACTTAAAACAGGCATGCTAAAGTTCCTTAACAATGGGCATTGCTAAGAAATCAATGGTTACAAAATGAAAGGATTCACTTTTCATTATGCACAGAGCTGATTATTACAATTTCATGTAGTTTCAGTTTAATTTTTTTTTTTAAGTGTTTACAGGGTTTACTTTGAGACAATTTTTTATTTTGACATGGCTTTCAGTTCTGAGAAATGTATACAAACATCCCTGTTTTTTTCAGCTTCTCCTGGAGCAATAGCTGGAATTATAAGTGCTGTGGGTGCTGCTGTAATTGGAACAGTATCTAGTTTCATTGCTTACCAGAAGAAGAAACTCTGTTTCAAGCAAAGTGGTAAGAATTCCAAATTAGTTTTGTTTCATACTGTCTAAAAAGAGGAATTTTTTGTATTTAAATGTGGACTAAAATTGATCCTATGGATAATGGAGTTGTAATAGCCCAGTGAATTTATGTTCACAAGGAGTAATCTTCCTACTAGTCATCTAAGACTGAAGAATTCCTTGCCCAAAAATTAGAGTTTCAAAACTAGGAGGGCTTAAAGCTTTACATTTCTTAAAATAAAAGCACTTCTTCCTAAAACATAAGCAGGAGAGACTGCAAAAAATATTTTTTAAGGAGAATCAAGTGGAGGTTGGGCATTAGAGACTTTTTCATGCTGAAAAATACTTTGTGGTTTCTAATTTTGTAAATTTTGCCTTTATGTCCTCACAAGCTTGTCTACTTACTAGTTTCATGACAACTTACCCCAATGTTCATCTGCAAATGATTCTTCTGCAGTCATCTATTGCTTGCTTCCTTTCCATCTAAATAGGATATAACTTGGATCAGAGAACTTTGTGAGTACTGAGGGTGACAGGAGGGGCAGAAGCTTTGGTTTTGTCTGTTTCAGTCTTACTGACTGCTCCGTGAAGGGATAGAGCAGCCATTCAGCCAGGCCCTGCTGTTTTGTCATTTGGGAAGTTTGGAAACCAAAACATCTCTACCATGCATGTTAAAATTGGTGTGCAGACAAAACAGGGCAGGTCAACTACTATCAGTAGCTTGTTTTTTTCATTGCTGTTTCTTCTCTCAAATTACCTCTATTTATCAAGAACGTCAAATATAAGAGAATTTGAATGCTAAATATCTGGTTTTTTCCCAGCAGATGAAGAGAATGTGAATATGCAAAGCCATAGGGGAGCACAGTCTGAGCCACCTGGTAAGACAAGGATCTAGATGGAAGATTGATGGGGATCCTGGTAAATGCATGTTATTGACATCTGACATACTGGAGAAAATTAATTGTGCTGTCTAATTAAAAAAAAAAAAATTACCAATTTTGGCAGAATATGAACTAACAGTATGCATAGATAGTCAGGAAGGCCAGTGCCATCCTGGGCAGTATCAGCAATAGTGTGGCCACCAGGACCAAGGCTGTGATTGTCCCCTTGTCATTTGTTTGGGGAGGCCACACCTGGAGTGGTGTGTCCCTCACTCCAAGAATGACATTGAGGTGCTGCAGAATGTCCAGAGAAGGACAGTGGATCTGGGGAAGGGTCTGGACCACATGTTATGTGTTATGAGGAGTGGCTGGGGGAGTTGGAGACATTTAGCCTAGAGAAAAGAAGGCTCAGGTCATCTTTTCACTCTACAGCCACTTAAAAGGAGGTTGTAGCCAGGTGGGTGTCAGTCAGTTCTCCCAGGTAACAGGTGATAGGACAAGAGGAAACGGCCTCAAACTTTGCCTGAGGAGGTTTAGATGGGATATTTGGAAAAACTTCTTCAAGAGGGTTGTCAAGCATTGGAACAGGCTGCTCAGAAACTCCTTAGGAAAGCAGAGGAGTTGTCATCCATGGAAGTATTTAAAAGATATATAGTTGTGGTACAGAGGGACATGGTTTAGTGGTGGACTTGGCAGTCCTAAGGTAAGAGTTAAAATGGATGATCTAAAATGCCTTTTCCAACATAAATGATACTGTGATTCTGTGATTTTACCATAACAACAAACTTAAAACAGAATTAAGCACTCAGTTCTGACAACATGGCCTCTTTAGTTTTTTTGTTAAATAGATTGGTTTATTGCCTTGAGAATTAATTGAAATGTAGCAACTTAAAGAAAGTGAATAATTTAATTTTCTCTCCTAAAGTATCACTTGAGGCAATTGTGAAAAAAAAAGCCTTCTCTGTCAGTGTGATGAATAACTGCAGTTGGAAGTTTATTAGTGTATATTTTTTCTGATTAGTATCTGAAATGTTTTCTAATTATAAACTGATCCAGAACACTACAAGAATGTATATGAAAAAATTACAGTATTTGACAGAGATGAAACTCCACTGGAGGCAAGGAGGACTGAACTCACAAACCTGATAATTAAAGTATTCTCTGTTATGAACAGAGAATGACTCTTGCATGAAAGAGCCATCACATAATTAATCTTTCTACAAAGGTGAGAGCTGTGGAAGGATCTCTTTTAAAGAAACAAACACTGAGAACCTCACCTTTCTGTATGTGGTTGTTTAGGGGATTTGGCTGATGGAGCAGGTGATAAGCTCCAGGAATCCATGGATAGAACTGGAGGAAATGGTATAGGTGAAAACTTGGCCTTATAGTCCTTGTGACTGTTCCAGAAAGGAAGAAGCACCACAATCTCATGCTGAAGTTCATTGGTTTACTTTCATTGAAGTACTGAGTATACTGAGTATAAAAAATCTCAAAGCAGTATATATTTGCGTATATTTTTCTGTGAGTTTAATCTTAAACCTGCAGAACTATTTCTGGGATTTTTTATACTTAAAAAAAAAAGTATGTCTTATTTCTCTTGGGTATTGCATCAGTTTGTTATAAACTTTCATCTAGTTCATTATCTTCTTTATAAACACTTTAAACTTTTAAATATATAAAACTCTTAAGTACAAAACATTATCTTGTGGCTGGCTGTAAGGACTGAAGAGACTCAGGTATCCTGAGTTCAGCTGTGCATTAGGGAAGCAAGTAGTATCATTCCAAGTCCTCTACCAAAGGCAGTTGAAATGTGAGCTGTAGTTGGGTTATGCTAAAATTCTGCCCAGGATTCACCAGAACTAAAAAGTGAAATGCATCAGATGATGCATACCTTACTTTAACCAGTAAGGTCACACTTGGGATGTTATCAAATATGGTTACTTTTACCTACATATTGATGTCATATTACATCCCAAATTTCATATTTCTGTTACATTTTGCAGGTAAGCATGATCATGTGTTTTGCTAAGAGACTGAGCAGCCATGTCATCGTGGTGCTGCTCCTGGTCTGAGTCCCAGGAGTCAGCAGATGTTAGATCTGCTTCTGGTAATTGATGTACCTGCATGGCTTCCAGTTAGAAGCAGCCTCTCAGGTCAAATGGCATAGCAGAATAGGTCTGTGTTTGTAAAATTTTATGTAAACCTATCTTTGATTTTTTGAATCTAGGGGCTTTCAGTAGCTTACTTTTTGTATGGGCAGCCTGTTTGCATCTGCAAGAACTGCCAGCCTGAACTGAGTGCTGGGCTACAGTGCAAGTGTGGATAGCTTCCCTCATGTAGTAGGATGTGGTTACTTGAGTGAGAAATCTGGGATGTAATAACCCTTGCAGCCTCACAGAATCAGACCTTTGGTTACTTAAATTTATCACATGGTGTCAAACATCTACTGGAAGTTGTTTGACTGCATAAACTATTGCATAGCAATATATAGCTTACATTGTATCCTAACTTAGTGTACTCATCTTGAATTTTTTTTCACTTTTCAGTTCAGCGCACACTTCTGGAGAACTAAATTAAACAAAGAGTGGTGAAGAGCAGATCTTTGGAACTGGATAAACAACTTGCATTCTGCCAAAAAAAAAAACAAAATTAAAAAGGAAACAAAAAAAGCATAACACAAACAGCAGAGCCCAAAGTTTCACGAGGAAACAGCTCTTGTTTGAAACACCTCTGGGACTGACTTAGACCTGAAGTACTTCTGTATGGTTAGCCCTGTGAAGCATTGTTGCACACCAATACATGGCCTTAATGACAGGAGTGTAGAAGTATGTTGTGCCTTTACATTCTTTCCTTGACTCCTCTGACAAATGGGTGTGTCTCAAGTGCATTCAGTGTGTTTAACTTTTCCTTACCTCTCCAAAACCAATATGCAGTTATGGGTTTTTTGGGTTTTTTTTTATGTTATTGCTCTCAGGCAATACAAATGTTTTTTCAAATAACCTGTACTCAGTGAGTGGACCAACCACTGGTGTCTGTGGTGTGGTGCATGTTGTGAGCACCTGAAAGCAAACACCTCACTGTGTATGGATGGTGGATCTGGGTGTAGGTGCTGCTTATCCAATCTGTGCAGCTGCCTGGGCCAGCTGCCATGGAAGAGATGCTTGTGCTTGAGCATTCAGATGATGGTTTTGTTTTTAGATTTTTTTTCATTGCATCTGTCTGGTACAGATTGAGAAAACCCAAAGCTAATGCACACCAAGCTTTCATCCTTTATGGCTCTTCCTGCTTAGCAAGTACTGAGGTGGCCAGCTGTGGAAAAGCCTGTTTTTGCAGATCAGAAACATAATTGGACTTTGTATTTCTGGTGACATTGATGTTTGGCATTGTCTAAACAGTGCTGGATGAAGTACTTGGGAGTGGGGATTAACATCTTCAGACTTCCATAGCCAAAAGCTTAAGAGAAAGTAGTGTTGAATTCAGAAGGCTTATCATACATGTGTAAGGGACAGAAACAGTACCACAGTTCCAAAGTACAAAGAGCAAGACTCACCAGAACAGGCTGACATCACTCCACAGGCATCTACTGAACACTAGAAACAGCAAATGTGTGAGAAGTGCTTTTGGACTTGTGAAGGATTCCCCTAGGATGATCACCTATGGTTGCATGCTCCTCTGAAAGCACTTGTGACCCATGTGGCTCTTGAAAACAACAGGAAAGTTTCAAGGATCTGTGGAAACATGGAAAACTACAGCTCATAACAGCTAAAGGACTAAATCTGGAATAATAGTTCTGTCAGGAAGGAATGGTCTGACCAGTTGTGTTGGCTTTCATTCTAATTGCTTTCAATTTTCATGCAGTTTTACCATATGTGTCTTATTAATAGGCTTCAGCCACCCAACAAAGTTCTACAGGAAGATGACATTTCATGGAACATCTTAGAAATTAATGAATTTGGATATTAAACCTGTAAATATATCTGTGCATTCAAATATGAATGTATGCCAAAGATAATTCATTTAAGAATTTCTTGTACATGTTTCTTAGCTTGCAACAAAGCTTTACACAAATGTTAGTATTTTCTTATGGAGTTAATTTGTGAGTCTCTTTTTGCCCCACATCTGCTTTTCCTATAAAAATGCTAAAACCTTTAAGTGTGTTTGAGAGTGCAAAAGTGATTCCTACATAAACAATTGATTTATGTAAATACAAAGAAAATAAATGTACTGCTTGCCTATATGAATAAACAGATATATCTATGCCAAGCCTAGAGTAAATAAAAATAAGTCCGTGTTTTTTAGGAATAAATGGCAGGAGGAGCTCAAACTAGCTTTTAGCTAACAAAGTCTCTTGAATCCTTTTTCAGCTTTTGTGTGCCTAAAAATTACTTACTTAGACCTATCAACATTGTGATTTTTCTAAAAATAAATTTTAAAAGAAGTTTGTGTTCTTCTTCTCAGTAGTTCTGAAAATAAAAATTTGGTGCTCACTCACCTAGGGAAGGATCCTTTAAATAGTTTGTCTTCCTGCTCCACCAGCAGCTCAGGTTTATTTTGTACAGACATTTTAACAATTTTGGAGTTGTTACCTGGAAAGGCTGGTCTGGAACAGAGACTAGACAGATCAAAAGCAATAAAATAAGTATTTATTGAAAGGATACACTTTGGGCAGTGCAAGAGCCCAGCTGGGACTACACCCAAATCAAATCCAAGCTGGATCCTGGTCATGAGTTTTTACACTTTTGTAAGTTTTGGTTCATCTACATATTTTGGTCAATTGTCCAACCACAGCCCCAGGCTGTGAAGTCTCAGCCCCCTGGGTTGCCCCCTTCCTCTCACCATTGTTTCTGCTTTTTGGGTGCCAGTTTTCCTTGATTCTCTAGCTGGGAAGGGATTGTTTTGTCTAAGTGCCCTGTGAAGAGAACTTACCAACAACTAACATGAAGTTTCAGAGTCACACAGCAGCAGAGAATGTGAAAAACACAGAAGTTAAAACCCGAGGCATCATTTCTTCCCTTTAGAGTTTTGGCAAGGTCTTTACCTTGTCAGGTCTCTATTCTAAAATATCTACTAATAATAATACATATTTAATAACAGTAAGTATCTAACAACAGTAAGTCACTAATAACTATCTAATAGTAAATAAATATCTAAGAATGGATAAGTATCTAATGACAGTACATACCTAACAGTAAGTAAGTTGGCCAGAAGTTGATAAGGAAGAAGCTGGCCAGAAGCAACAAAGGTTTGAGCTGCTTACAGGAGATGCTTAGCCATGTGAAGTGTAGAGAAAGCATCTGTCTCTGAGAAGGACAGGCATGGCTTTTGAAGAAAAACATTTGGTAACCCAGAATGTACTAAAAACATGCACTTAGTTGTCTTACTATGGGCAAACTTAATGGTGTTGAATTTTCCTTGTCCAGTTATCCTGGGATCCTTTAGCAGGAGACACTTTGCAGGGCCATGTGTTGTCTCACCTTCTGATATGAGAGGACCATAACTGAATGAGAAGGCAAAGCAGGGGTTAGCAAATGTCTAAATAGTAACAAATATACTGATTTTTCCAACTTACTGATTTGTCCAGTCATGGTTCCACAGTCTGGAGTTGTGGAAGAAGGAAGAAAGACTGAATACTGCCGCCTGGATATAAAAGGTTAAACAGAAGATGTGAAATTTCAGTCTGTTCTCTTGTGAGAAGGTGCCAGTTTATGGATTTCTGTTACCTGTGGATAAAATGTAGCGGTTCAGTTGAAGTTATTGGGTATTAATTGCTATATTGCTATTTGCCTCACTACCCACAGAGACTTTGATCTTGTTTCTTTCTCACTCAAATGCCATTACCTTACAGAGCTAAATATTCTAATTCATTATTTCTCCCACTCTTGGGACAGGAAACATTATCAGTTAACCATTATTCACCATTCTACTGAAGTAGTTCTATGGTCACATCCCACAGATCAGCTGCTGTCTTATGAGCTGCCATTTACTTCCAGATGTGGGAATTAATGCAGCTTCTATACATTTCAATCAGACTGTGCAGTGGAATGAAAAAATACTGTCCCTTCTAGGTCCAAACTGTGAGTGTGATGTACCTTTGCTATCAAACTGAGTTAATAGAGATGGCAAGGCAATAAAGAACACTGTGCTATAGCACACCCTCTTCACTTCCAATTCTTATTCCAGTCTTCCTCCTTTGAGGATGAGGAGGAGTTACCATCAGTAATAGAGGGAAAATAATCAAAGTAGGACTTTATTGTAGAGTAATAAGTCACTTTAGCTTCTACAAGGTAGCTGCAGTGGCAGTTTATTAGTCCTATTGGTGGAAAAGTCTGCTTGAAAAAATGTTTTGTTAGTTTTCAAATGTGATGTTCATTTCAAACACTTATTCAAAGTTACCCGAATGAATTCATTGGATTGTGCAAATGAAAGCAAGCAAATCTTAAGCATAACATTTGGCAGCTTTTTGCTGTACCTCTTACTTGTGCATGTTTCAGGATCTGTTCCAAATTCTGAATGCTAAGAAAAACATTTTAGTGCACTCAGTTTTCAGTATATCTTGGGCTGAATTACACTTTCAACGCTGCTTTTCTGTGTTGGCTTTTTTTTTTTTTTCCACTTATTACTTCAGGCCACCATCTCAAACACACTGTGTGTGTTTTTCACTTGAGAGGATTATGAAGCAAGCCGTAAACTTTTCACAAGTTGAAAATATTCCTTTTTGCTCTTTTCTGTTACACAGATAAAAAGACAAATTTAAAATGAAGTGATTATTAGGAATGGGGAAAGGACTTAAATGGGGCAAACCCACTGTTTTCCAAAATCTCTTTGTTTGGAATACTTTAATAACCACAAGAATAAAATACAGGTTCCTCCATCTGCTTGTGAAAAATCATTGAAGCTTAAGCTAGTATGTAGCATTTGTATTCTTCTGTTGTCAAGCAATTTTATCACCAGTTCACTTGTGTGTTTGGCTCACATATAAATTAATGGCTTATATTACTGGATGCTTCAATATTTTAATTAATGTACTTCTGTTTTTATGGAAAAAAAGATGAGTAGTGTAGGATATTAGTGGCACTCCCAAGTAGTTCTAGTGTGTAATTCAGTTTTTCATCTCCAATAGACATGTACAGCCAGTTACCCATGCCAAAGAGAGCAATGTCTGACCTCTGCCCACAGGAAGATGGGGCTGACACTGTGATGAGTTGTGACTGAACTCTTTTTCCCTCTTAGCCTGTCTCATCTGAAAGAGGCCTGATGGGGTAAAAGTATGTAGTGTAGAGAATAGACAGACACACTGGCTCTTTTCTTACCTCCAATTGCACTTCAAAAATATTGGGGTTTTCCTTAAAAGACAAGTAAAAAAAGTAAAGCAATCCATCTACCTTGTCAGGTGAATAATAGAACTTTGTTTTCCTTTACACTGAAAAAAAGTGTCAATGATTTTTCAAGTGCTAAAACTGCAATTTATGGGCGGGTATTAGCTCATATATTTAATAGACAATATTTTTTACTTGCTATCTTGGGCAAGCTGTTGCATGTTTTTGACAGCACCAAGATTAATTCCTGTAGTGCTCCCAAGCACAGGAGGGGGGTAAGCATTCAAGACACCCCAACTCCTACACTACACTCCTTCCAGTGCCACCCACTTTCATATTGTTATTTAGCTAGTCAGGGCAACAGCTGGCTTTGGAAGAACTGAACAAGATGTGCATCACCTTCAAACTTTATCTGAGAATGTTCAGTTTCACAGTGAAGGTGTATCAGCAGACAGCTGAGACGATGCATTTTGAAGGAAGACTTTATGTGCAGGAACAACTATTTTGAGGTAAAGCTTCTGATCATGTGTAAGCTGTTGGGACCTGCCTGGGACTTGCACCTAACCTTGCCAACATTCCTGTTCCCTTCAGGCAAGTTCATCTCTTGTATGAGGATCAGCACATGCAGGCCTGCTTTTGGCATTCTGGAAAAAAAACAAAAACCAGTGGATTTATTGGCACTGCTCATTTCATGGTATAGTTCTAGTTTTAACTGCCTGAAAACATCACATCTTCAGCCTAAATGTCCTTAACTGCTCTTAGACTGAGCAATTGGCCCTGACATAGAGAATGATGATACCCAAATTGAACTTTAGAACTCCTATTAGTAGCTGTAAGCCAGACCTTTATAAACCATTCTGCTGTTTCAAATTTGGGCAGGGGAGAGGGAGGGAGTTGACCTACTTGAACATCAAGTTTCTTGAGGACCCAGTATCACCAAGTTCTATCAGTCCATCTAGTGTTGTTCCATTTGTTTTTTGTAGCTATAAAAGCACGAGTTCAGTTGTATGTTCTGGGTAACTCACCAGAAATGCAGCTGGGGGCAGCCTGTGCCCCACCTCAGACTGAAAACCCAGCAGCACCACGAGCTCATGGTAGCAGAGTCCTGAGCTGTTTGCTGCCCTAGATAAAACAGCTCTGACAAAATTTCCCCAGCACAAGGGAGGGTGCACACCAGTCACCCTGCTGGTGCTGGACACCAGGGAGATGGCTGCAGTCCAGTTCAAAGGACAAAACTGTAGGCAGATGTGTTTGCTAGAGAGATGCATGAGATAGCTATGATGCTAGGACAAAACTGGATTTAAATCACAACAGTAATTTAAAGGTATGTCCACATACAGATAAACGCAATTTTTTTTTTTTTTCATTTTTCAAAGCCTTGTACCATCACAGCCAGCATTATCTGACATCTCTCCCCATGCAGGATATGCATGGATATTTATCTTTAAAAAAATAAAACCCCAAACTATATCAATAGAAACACTCATAATAGGCAATGTTTACCTGTGGAGATAAGCATCCACTGAGGAGTAGAGCATGCTTCAGTTCAATGGTCCAACATGACATTTTAAATTTATAAAACTAGGGTTTGTTTTCTTTTTGTCATCCATCTGTAGCCAATTCCAAGTTGCTGCAAAGTGGATTCCTAACCTTCATCTACTTCCTTCATTTGGTGGCCTGAGTAAGGCCAGCTTTTATTAAAAACAATAAGCTGCAGGATAGCTTTTACCAGCTGTTACTGCTGAGCCAAGAAACAAATGAGGAAGTGCTGCTTTGAGGACAGAGTATGTCTGAGTGATTCTTTCAAGCAGAGGAGGACAGTCTCCTCTTACAAGCTACCTGAGCTCCCAAAGCACCACACCCTGCTTTGAAGGTGAGGATGTCAAACAGGTTGGCTTTCCCCTCTGGGAAGGAGGTGGATCCAGAGTTCGGGCACCCTCCTCATTGGGTGCTGCCACTGCTTCCCCAGCTCTCCCTGCTTCCTGCCTGGGTGATAAATAAGTTTCTTGGAGCACAGGTGGTGCCTAATGTGCTGCTCACAGCTTGGCTCTAGCAGGGTTGCTTGCTTTTCTTCCTTGCCTTGTGCACAGAAAGGTTTCTCTCTCTCTTGCAGAGCTTGGGTGTGGTGGTGAGAAACCTCTTGGGACAGAGCTGCTGATTCCAGGTGTGTCCCTCAAACCTTGTCACTGCAGCTGCAACTTCACTGCTTGGAAAAAAATCAACTAGTGTAATCAAGGCACTGTACAGAAGAGCATGGAGAAATTCAGAAGTATTTTGCTTTTGTGCCTTGGCTTCCTTCTAGTCCACGTAAGAGGTGAGTGACCTTTACTTTGGCTTATTTCAAAGGCTAGATTATTAAAAATGAAAAAAACCCCTGAACCCAAACCATAAAACCTAAGCTCCCAACCACTAAAAGGGATACTTGTTTGTTTGGAAATGCTTGATAGCTATTTTTTAATTTTTTTTTTGTAGCTACTGTTTCATAAGAAGCATTCTAAAGTGTTTGTATGTACTTCACAGTTTCTGAAGAGTTCCAGTCTCCTGGATTATTGTTCATAATAGCTATGCTAGTTGAAGTTTGTTTATTATAATTTCTTATTTTCTCATTAGTGTTACATCTCTAAAATGATTCACAAGCTTAGGCTTGAGTATAAACTTTTGTAAATGAAAGCTGTAAAATGAGAGCTTCCAGGGGAGCTAACATTTTCCAAAGAGATCCTTAGTCAAATAATGACTTCATTTTTTAAAGCTTTTCTTGGTTATTGATATTTTGAAACCTATCAGTTTTATCATGAAAACAAATTCTGATTCAGTTTAAAGTGTTCATGCTTTTATATTGGTGCATATGCTTTAATAATTATAAACTAATAGCTTATTAACCTTACTAAATGTATTCCACACACAAGCATACTTTTTCATGCAGGACTAATTAAGAATTGAATACGTTATGTAGATACTTTTTGATTAATGAATAGCACTAGGGAAGATGTAGCCTTTTCATACTGGGTCATTTTACTATATTCAAATAAAATTTCTTACATCAAAGTATTCTTCTGAGCTTTTCTTGAGGTCAAACCAAATAGAATTAACTATGTGTGCATCTGCCATGTGGTGTACTTGTAATATTTTATTTTTTGCATATTAGCAATGCTGCAGAAACTTTTTGTACAGTATTGGCTGCAAGAAGAAATCATTCATTAATCACAAGTTCCAAAATAGCAGCTGCTGCTGATCCTCCCACCACCCTTAATTTAAACCAAGTCCCTAGGAGATCTTGAAGTGATGGGCAAAGAGAAACACCTTTTCTTCACTTAGTTCAATGGTTTAATTTTAAGAAATGAGGAATTATTTAGAGGTCTTCAGCAATTAGCATGGCACAGAAAGAGCAGAGCAGTAGGACTGTGCTGCATGTTGTGTTGTGAGCAGTGGTGATTCATGCAGTCTCTCACCTCTTGGCATGCAGACTTTCTTGTTCTGTAACTGTCATATGTTGAATAGTTCTGCTCAGACAATCTGAGCATGAGCAAGCAAATTTGCATATACTCTATTATTTTAATTACAAGGGTAGTCAGCCTAATTATTCTTCATTTATAAATGTGTTAATTTAGAGCCAATTCAGTATCTGCTTTGGGGGAAAAGTCATTGATGGAAGTTGCTGTGGGTTTTGGGCACAATCTTAGCACTCTGGAAACTATTTCATCTTCTTTAACAAGCAAACTTAATTATTTTAATTCTGTGGCAACAGCCTGTGAATTTTATCATCAAAGTATTCACCATGTTTCAGGGGATATTTACAAGAACCCCTTCTCAGTCCTAATCAAGATGTGATATGACAAAGGCTTGGCTGTGCTGGTGAAAAGCTGGCCTAAATTCTTATGAAAGGAATGTCTGTGGCATGATTCACCCTTTTATAGGTAGCTTAATTCTTTTCTAAATTGTAATCCTCTGTAATAGCATCTATAAACTGTTGGACCACCACTGCCAGGCCAGATGACATCATTCCTCTCAACATCCAGCATTTCCTTTATGTCCAATTATCTTGAGTTACTTGGCACTAGACTACCTTGATGGACACATCTCGACAGAAACATAACAGAATCAAATACCATATTGCACAAGGAAAGTGAAATCTGATACAGTTCAGAAACATTCTCATATACTGCTCACTGCAGTATTCCATTTTTAGCTATGCTCTAGCTTTTGGAATTTCCAGACTTAGGTAAGTTACATGAAGGCTCTTATGTATTTGAGCTTCAAGAGCTAATTGTCTGTGAGGCTTTTAGCCCAATCCAAATGAAATAAACTTCACAGAAACTTCTTCCACTGAATTTCACAGTGACATCCTTCATCAATTCCTGCATCATGTCTGACCTCTGGTAATTCAGGTTTGGCTGTGTCTGTGCTGCCCATTTAAGGTGGGCTCAGACACAGCCCAGGTTGCTCCCCAGTAATTGAGATCAGGTATTTGTTTGAAACATAGCTCCCATCTGGGTCACAAAGCTGTGTGCACACCTGCAGTCCCCACTGTGCAGCCTGGGGGCTCTCCCCTCTATGGCCTGGAAGGCAGCTGAGACTCACCCAGACCTGACTGCTCAGAATGCTCCTCAGGCTCCCAGCACAGATATAATCTATATATCCATGGTCTTTAATGTTGACTGATAGATCACGTGTTTAGCCAGTAACAAAGACCATGCATGATGTATCTGAAATGGTTCACATTTACTGCATCAGGTATTGAATGCTACTCAGATATAGGGAATATCATTTATTGCTAGTCAGTAAACCATGCACCTCTGTTCAGCTAAGGCTCACAAAGTTTTTGACTCAAAGTCAGCTGCAGTCTCAGTCAATCAGCTGTGCACTTTATGGGGAGAAAATTGTGAACCTGTTTGAATTTGAGACTTTATGTGGCTTAGTTCTATGGACAATGTAGTTTTCACTGGAGTTAAGACAACAGGAGAGACAACAAACACAGTCCTAGTTTTTTTTTATACTGCTCCATGTGTCTGCAGTCCTCTCTGTAGTTCTGTGTGAGGTCCTTGTAGACGTGCTGAGGTACTTATGGATTCAGCAGGCAACAATTTCCCTTGTGCTGGCTGCCAAGGCTATTTCATTCCCAAGAGCTGAAATGCAGTTATCCATAGGCACATCAGTGTTATCAGCTAAGAGTGTGATTGCAGTTCAAAAAATCCACATATCTGAGCTGGTTGAAACACTAACAAGGGCAGAACTGTTGCAACATCAGAGCTTAGGAAGAGAAAACAACCAATGTAGTTACTCAGCTTCTCAGGTTCACTTTTCAAACATTGCTGACAAGTTGTAAGCCTAGCAGCAGTGACCAACCTGCCTGAGTATGTATTATTAATTTATTTGCACCATCAGTTGTAAAACCTTTTACATCCCATTAAGGGTAATAAATAACAAATAAATGTCAGAATTCTTTTAGGATTAGAAATCAATAAAAATAAATCTTTCTGTGGCATTTTGCCTCATAGTAGGAGGAGAGAGATTAAAATTTGTTTTAGTTAGAGTCTTCCTTCCTTTCCACAGACTACCGTCTATGAACATTATGGGAAGATACTAAAAATACTTAAATCTTAAATATGTAGTACAGTATCTTCTGAAGGCAAACACACCATCCCAACTAAATGAATGGGCTTGGATGGGTTATGAAAATATAACAGTCCCACTTCCACTGAATAAGTTTTGCCTGTTACCTATAGATTTTAAATTCTATTTATGTAGAATTTATGTAAAAGTTAAATCACAGCAATATATTTTCAAAGGGCAACAATGCTACAGAAAGAAAAAATGAATGCAAAGGCCAGAGTAGGCAAAAAGATTAGAAGACAAGTTGAAGTACTTCCTTATATCCCTGGTCTTATTACACCAGTGGAGAAAGAACCAGGGATTATCCATAATTGAAGTTCAAGAGCTATTTTGCATGCATTTTAGCAGTGTACCTGGTATGAAAGGGGGAAGAGGAACATTAAAACACTGACTGAGCAAGAGAAACTGCAAAGCCCTGACCACCTATACTACATTCAGTTCTCTCTGTTGTCTCCAAACTACTCCCTGGGGAAAGTGGGGATTATCCAGCTGGTGCCTAGGCAGTGAGTGGTCACTCTGAGAGCCCAACAGAGCTCTTGCCTGTGCCACACTAAGGATTTCAGCAGGAATATTCATACAGGTCTCTTGCTGGAGTAGAATTCTCATGTAATGTGACCATTGCACCTGAGACTCTCAGACCAAATAGCTGAAAAGGACTGGCAGCTTCATGAACCTGTAGTGACAGAGAGAAGCTTTGGGTGAAGAGCCCACACCATGGGCTAAGCTCTTCTGCCTCATGACACAAAGCTGAAAATCTGAGTAAGGTCCACAGCAACATGTGTGTTGTTCCTTCATGGGAGATCCCAATTTTTTCTGCAATTTTCCAGCACACACCACCTTCTTCTGCACCCACTCTTATGTAAAATACAGAAAATTGTACCTGTTTTATTTTATGTATGCAGGGCATATAATATAATAAAGAACATCAGATACCTTTGAACAGCAAGGCAAGTATCATAGAACAAAAATATTTTCTTGTGTTTGGTGAGAGTATGTTGACAGAGCTAAAGCTGTACTGCCACTCCTACTTTATTAGTGCATCTTAGTTGCTGGTAATTATTTAAATGTGTTCTTGTATGAATAAGCAAAAGAGTCCTTTTCATTTCCATTGCATTTAAACGAAAACCAGAAGTGGCCTAGCCAAAAATACGAAGCCAATAATCAGGTTCATGTATTGTGGTCTATATACTGGACCTTGGGCTTTAATTACAGATTTTAAAGCATACTCATTTCCCACCCCAGCATCAAGGGGTTGTAATGGCAATCGTTGTTTATGAAACTAAAGGTTCTCAAAGGAAAAACAAGCTACAGTAACATCATCAGGAAATATGGATCATGAGGCTATTACATGAAAGAAACAGTACCTACTCATTGAGATTTTGTCCAGTGTCCACTCTGGGGTGTAAACCTTTGTGTTTCCCCAGAAATGAGTAATTTCCTTTAAACAACTATAATTGCATCATGAATAAAGTTGGACCAGTACATGGGTATGTTCCAAGTCCCATACCTGGGAAAATACATGCTATTTTCTCATTATGGAGCAAATAGACTTCTTGATTTTATTATAATCAGAAATGGTCTGTGCAAAGAATAAGTTAAAATTTCAGCTAAAAATAAGCACATTAAATGAGTCTCATGAGTGATTTTGGTAACATATTGTTCCCTTTTAGAATTTTTATTCTCATTTTTGTGTCACAGACTTTTTAGTCTCTGCCAGCTTTATAATGTTTTAAGCCCATTGTATTCACAAAACAATTTCTATTTAATTTTACTGAAGAAATCATCCTTGTTCAAGTCTTTAAATACTAAAAAATCAACTTATTCTCCCTTTCTATCTTGCTCAGAATTAGAAGTTAGTTGCTTCTAATGTATTTGGCACACAGGTAATTTCATTCCAAACATGTAACTACTAGCAATGCACCCAAAGACAATTAATTTAATAATCTTAATGACAAAATTATTTACCTAACACACATGTACATATATGCATTTTAGATGTGTGTCCAGAAACACATACAATCACATACAGACACATTTTCTCATGGATTTTAGCTTCCCTTTTAATACTAGACTATGCATATTAAAAGCCTGAGAGTTGAATCTCATTTGTCACATAACCTGATTCTCACTTAGGAATATTCATTGCTGCCTTATTTAAATCTGCACCATTTTAATGGCCAGAAGCAGTGTTCATGTGGAGATTGAAAATTGCAAAGTGATGTCATGGTAGCCTTTTGTCAGAAAACTTGATTGCTGTTGTCATGACAAACTGGTAACACTCCCCTGTAGAATCCAGCCTTGTTCCTCCCAAATGCAACTAAAAAGCTGTGGGATCTCTGACCCTTGTGATCAAACAAATACATGGTTAAAGGGTGGTAGACACATTCAACATTTACATAACAAATTAAATCATGAACAAAAGATGCTACTGTCTACATGTTAGTGACTGGGTATTTGGGCCACATTTTTAGGAAACTAGTATTCAGAATTTGTGAACACTAAATGCAGATGTGCTTGAGGACATGACTTTGCAAGCATTTTCTCAAATTCTTTGTTATGAGTCATTGAGGACCACCCACTAAAAATAATTACAGTAATTTTATTTCTTTGTCAAAACAACGATACTCCCAGCAGAAAGGTTAGAAGCAATGCCAAGAAAATAGCATACTAGCCAAAACACAGTAATAGCAGAGATAACTCTGAGATAGTATCACCTGCACAGCTAAATCTCTTCACAACTTTATCCAGATTAAAACAAACAAAAAACAAAGCCAACAGCAACAAACACCAAAACCAGCCAATTTTAAAATGACTAGTGGTACACAGCTCATTCTGCCTCACTAAAACTTCTTTAATTCTCATTATCATCAGTATATTTCCAACTCTTTCCATTGTGGAAACTGATAAAAAATGTGGAAAAATAAATTATTTCAGTCTGTTTGTTCTGTGGAGAGCTTCACTATTTACCTCCCTTGTCATTTATCTTCAGAGTTTTCTAAAGTGATTGCAGCTTCTATTGAGCTAAATATTTTCTGAGACTGCAATGTGGTTTTGTTTTTAGACTGACCATGATGTGGATAAAGTCTGAGTCATTCAACTACTTAACCAACTGTTATCCTCCTTAAAGTACATTCTTAAAAATATCTAGGTATTGCAGTCTCAGAAATGGTAATGAGCATTTAAAATTCTGCTCCACAGAATCTTACTTCTTTTGGTTATTTGATGTTATTATCAGAAGAAGCTGGCATCAAGGTCTAAGCAGTCTTTTGGTTTATTCTAGTAAAATTTACCATGCTGCACAGATGTCCTCATACAAACTGCCCATCTGTCAAGGTTTGTGGTTACACAGTCAAAGAGATTTCACTGTGGATTCCTCTCCTACTCCCAGGAAGTCATTCTGTGTCTGTGTCCTTTTCTCTTCATTGCTTGGTTTATCATCAGAAATATTAAAAAAAAAAAAAAATCAATCTGAATAATTCCTGTAGGAAATTTTCAGTCTTCTTTTTTATCTCCTCAAAATTTCTGTAGCTTTCTTCTGTTTATCCCTTGAAGTCTCAAAACAACCTTTTGCCTTTTCACACCTTTTCCACAAGAGAGCAGACATAGAGTAGGAGAGGGAAACTTTGGTATTGCCCAGAAGAAGGGCAGGTGTCAGTAACTGTTTCAGTCTGGTGTTTTGCTTTAACTCTCATGCAATTGAAAGCATCTGCATCATCTTGCTTGAATTTCACAATCTAATTAGATTTCACCTTCTATTTTTATTTTTCCCTAGCTTCAAAGAAATATTCTACCTGAAAGTTTTCCAGTCTTCCTTCACAAGACTATTTTGTCACAGTCTCTTTACAGCATTAGGACCTCAGTAGTTGCTTTCCATATTGTTAGTTCCTGCATGTCATGACCTGTAACAAAGAAGCTGATTTGGCCAACAGGTCTTTGGTATTACAAAATTATTTCTTGTGACTCTTACTCTGATTGTGGTTGCAAAATTATTCCTGATGACTCACTCCAACAAGAAATGGTTTGAGCCATTGATGGTGGTATCCTGAGGCAATGGGTTTCAGGTCAGACAAGCCTCCTCCAGTACTCAGGATGCTGATCAAAAATGAGGATTTTACCAGAGGACAAAATCAAAGGATTGTCAAGTTTAAGTTTCTTGTACTTCTGGCACTGAAGAAATGCTTCATAAAAATATAATTTGATCATATAAATCAAGGCAATGCTGGGATGTCTGCCTGTGCACAGCATGTCTGCATCAAGATCAGAGGGTTCCATGGCTGGGGTGACAGCCCAGGGGCAGAAGCACGGGGCCAGTAAGGGCTGGTGGTGCACTCAGGCAGAAAATATCTTCTGATGAAGCAACTTGTTTATTTTATATATTTATTTATTTTATGGATTCACTTTAAAAAACTCCAGCCTGCCTTAGATTAAGGCTTTAATAATGGCTTTAAATTGAAAGAGAGTAGTTTTAAATTAGATATAGGAAGACTGTTTTTTACTGTGAGTGTGGAGAGGCACTGGAACAGGTTGTCCAGAGAAGTTGTGGATACCCCATCCCTGGAAATATTCAGGGTTGAATGGGTCACTGGGCAGTCTGGTCTAGGGAAGGTGTCCCTGCCCATAGCAGTGAATGTGGGAAATAGATGGTCTTTAAGGATCTTTCCAACACAAACCATTCTGTGATTCTATGATTCCATGAATATTATCCACCTGAAGACCCAATCCAAAAATTACTGAACTTGGCAGTGATGGCTCAGGGCAGAGGAGGAATAGGTGGCCAGATGAGGCAACACTCCAAGAACAAATCAAATAATAAGAGATAACCTGCCACTCTGCCAACATTACTGGGAAAGTCTTATGCCGTTACCTGTTTTTACTTACCAAACATATTCCTCTTAATATTTTATTGGGACAGTTTTGCTTTAGAAGCCATTCCTACTTTGCATTCCAGCCTTGTTTTATCTCTTCCATCAGACCTCATCCATAATTAAGTTCATAGACTTACACCAAAATCCTCGTGGGAATCAAAACATTTCTACTTTATATATCCTGCACTGACTGTTATTTGAGGATCACAAAGTGTTTCAGCACTGATAATTAATCTTTGTGGAAGCTCTTTGACACAGGCAAGACCTATTATTCAGGAACAGTGATTAATGAGAAAAATGCTGTGGAGATGTACAGGACCTGTCAAGATGAAGGAGCTGAGCTGAGCCCTGAGCACTGCTGTGCTGACAAACCTCTGACAGCCTCTCTCTGTTCCTCAGCTTCTTCATTTGAACAGTGATGCCTTTCTTGCTGTGAAGTGTTCAAGACTTGCCAAGGAAAACTCCTCAGTGAGCAGTGAGGTATAAAGCCTTTTACAAGGGATAATAAACATATTCAGATCAACTGCAGAGTGAGGCTTACTAGATAGAGCACAGTAATGCACTTCTGTTTAGGAAAGTCATAGCATGTCATGACTTTTTGTGGGTTTGTGTAGGCTGATCTTATATTTGGAATGCAAACACAAGGATGATGCATCACCCTGGATGAAAACCAGTGAATACATATTCTGCAAACCTGTGTTTCATGAAGCCTGTATGTTACAAGGAAAGTGGCAGATTGTGGAGTTGAAAGTAAAACTCAATGAAAAACTGTGTGTGTTCATTCAAAGTAATTTACTTCAGTTTATACTTTTAAAGTATTTTCTTGTTTTCTTTGCCTGCTAACTTCAAAACTGCAGATACTAATTACTCTGCTGTGACATTCAAAGACATTGTTGTCACCTAACAGAGAACAGGAAGATTTTTTTTTTCTCTTTTTCAGATTTTTTAATTTACAGAGGAAACTAAATTAGGTAAACATGTCTTTTACTTATGGCCCATGTTACAGTATGAATTTAAAAAAAAACAAAGATGATTTATGTTGCAAGTGATCACAAGGCAGGCTTGACAGCAAAGTTGCTTGCTAAGCTGAGCCAGTAAAATAATAATGAAGGTGTTAAAAATTCTCACCGAATGATTTTGGTTCACAAGGGCTATGCTGAATGCTGCTTTCATCTGTCTCCTGGCAATAGTCCTGTACCCTCTAACTGGCAACCTGTGTTCTTCAAAGGGATGTTTACACAGGAGGTGAATATGATAACACAAGAGAGCAGCTTCTCTTTGGCTCTCCTGAGCAAATAATTTCCTTGAATTACATGAGCCCCTCTCTGTCATCCACTGCCCCGAGCAGGGATGAGAGCTGGCAGCTGTGCTGTTTCACTGGGTCTTTCTTTTGCCTCTTACTGATGTTCTGGCTCTCTACAGAGCCCTCAGGTCAGGAGGTCATGGAAACTTGCCTGCTGACTTAGTGTCTTCTGTCATATTCCTTCTAGGTCAAGGTGATTTTGATTTAGCTGATGCCCTTGATCGCCCTGGTATGTAAATTTTCTACCCGTATTTTATTATGTCATAGACTTCCAATAATAAATTTTAAGTCTTTTTTGTTAAAGATACACAGAACTGGAGAATGCTAGATTTCAATGTTTTTATCATGACATGAAAATCTTCTCTGAAACAAACAAACAAAAAATAGCTTTGAAAACACATTGCTTCATTTTTTGGCTTCTGTGATACATAAAAGATTATTGAAAGTGTCTCTCTACATTTGCAGATACCTGCTTTTGTTAAGTTAGAGCTGTTAATGTTTATTGGCATGCCATTGTGTTCAACAGATGACATAATTACCAGGAAGCCTACAGTGATCAGAAGGCCAACAAGACCTGTGTACAGTGAGTAATAAATAATGGGTTTATTGTATTGTTTATACATTGGTTTTGTACATGGAAGAAACTTTCACATTAGGTTCTTTTATCATATTTTCTGCTGTGCTTTAGCTGACATGATTTGTGAATAACAGCTGTCTTCTTAAAGTAAAGTAAGCACTGTTCTGACAATTACCAATTAGGTGTCTTTAATGCTTCCAGTAAGGTGTTTGAGCATGGCTGGTGTTTAATTTCCTGAAGACCTTCTTCACACTTTTCTGGATTTTCTGAACTCCCTGGGGAGTACAACAATGGGTAGCTGTTGCTAAAAATGGCTAACCATTCCTCTAGCTTTTTCCCAATTATCTTTTCTTTCTTTTTTGTATATTTATTCTTGACCCTTGATAGCAGATTTGGAAAATAATCAGAACAAAGTTGCTACTATTTTTTACTATTACCATGTATTTGTTTCATATTATCTAGTATTGATTGCTACAACCACCTGTGTCAGAAAGGAAAAAAGGCTCTGAACAGTGGAGAGCTGTAGTCATGAGAATGCCAAACAAATTCCAATGAACACTTGTTAACATTGAAAAATCCAATTTCCAAACAAAAACAAAATTGCATTTGTGATGGAACAATTTAAAATAACACAGAATATTTTTTTTACCTAAACTGAACTGGAATAACTTTCTGTCTATCAAACAAAATGCTTGGAAAATGCTGGGTAAAAAAACCCCAACTACTTTAGGTCTTTATCTGGACAAACTTAATGATAAGATTTTAGGTGCATAAAAATAGTTAAATTTTCCACACAATTCTCTGTCTCTCTCTTTGAACAAACAGGGGCAGTATTTTGTGAAAGTGGTAGCTATTACATACTTTAATGGCAGAGTTCTTCCCACTTCATTTGGCAAACAAAATTTATGTCTGGCCTAGATTAAAAGAATTAGAAGAATTAGAGGAATTTCTATTTTAAAACATTGCACTAAATGTGGATTTGTTCCCATCCTAATGTAAACATTTCAAGTTATTTGAATTGTGCCCTAAAATACTTTGTCCTTGGTCATGTTTAAAGGTAGCTTAGGGTGCCAATATCTGCACTGAAGCTGCCTCAGTCAAGTGAAAGGAATTTCTGTTTTTAGGGACTCCTAAATCTGTTAAAGATATGAACATCAGATGAATATCTGCCCTAACCAAATCAACTCCACTAATTTTTGGGCAGGAAGAAGTCCATGTTTTCCAGGCTATTTTGGAGTCTCCTTCAGTGCTATGGAGGACTGCAGAGAGTTTTAAAAAGCAGTTAAAAGTTATTAAAAAACACAAGCCCAAAGTGTTACAAGTCAGTTACTGGATTTGCAAAGCGCAGGAAGATGGTACAAAAGTATATTCTAGCATCTGCTTTATGCTTCTTGTTAACTTCAGGGTTTCCTCTATATTTCATTCAGAAGTGAGGCTTGCTGAGATTTTTGTTCAGCTGAGGCCAATTACAGGAAATGTCCTCTGGGCATCCCATGCACCTCTGCCTGAGTTGAAGCTCTCCTGTAGGTACTCTAATGTAGCAAAATTCATCACAAAATTTAATGGAAGGTAATAGTTACTTAAGAAGTCTCAAAGTAATGATGTTTACACACTCACAGTTCCAGCATTCTGTTTAATTCAGCCATACCCTCACACCCACAAGCTGGTGAGCACCAAGATGTGTGTGCTCATGTGCTTGGTGAGCATCGTGTGCAACATGGGACAAAGCTTGCCAGCTCTCATCCTGTCTCTGTGCTTCTTCCTGATCAGAAATGACAGATCTTTCATATCCTTTAGGAGCAATCAGGTATTATAGAGAGGTCCTTTGCCTTTCTCACTCTAGTGTCTCTGACTCCTTGGTCAGGTTGCTGCCCAATTTCTTTTTCTCACTTCTTCATAGAGCACAGGCTGTGTGCACAGACTTATTTTCTGGGTGGACGATGAGAAAAGCAGGGTTATGCTGCAGCCTCTGCTGTTAGAATGCCTTTCTGCTTTTCTTCTGCTGACAACTCATCTGTGCTGTCATCAGAGCACTGGCCTGGTGGCTTTGACAGAAGCAACACATTCCCCAGTTTTACTGCTGGGAACAGTGACCTTTATTGTTTGTTCTTATAACACTTTGCTGGTTTTTTTCCGGTCTCAACAGACGTTTCCATTTTTATTTCGTTCATATCAACCTTAGCATTTCTGTAACAAATCTCTACATGAACCCTCCAGAGGAGAACTTGTATTTTACTTGAATTCTTCATCACAAAAATAAATTGAATCCAGTTTTCAGTTTTTTGCTTCTTACAGTGTTAACATTTGACAGGTAAAGGTATTTTTGAAATGGAACTCTCTGCTGAGCAGACACAGGAAGGATCTGCACTTGACAAGAACAAACCAAGTCATGTATTATGAATTGGTTTATTTTCCTGCCAGATTTCCTGGTGACATCAAAGCATTTCTAAGGTGTTACCTAAATAAGCCTAGATACTATGAAAAGCAGCTTCCCACTCCTTCTAGGTATAAAGAACAGAAGAAAACAGATTTCTGCATTGTGATTTTCCTTTGTTTCAGGAATTCTGACACATCTACAATTTAAAAAAATTGTTTAATTGAGAGTCTATCTAATTGACTGTTGCCAAAATTTAGGTGTGTTTTGCTGTCCCTTTTCTTCTGATTCACTGTATGACTTCTCACACATAAGCATCAAGAATGAGATTCTTGGAGTTATAACATCCATCTAATGTATTTCTTTCAGAACTCACCATCATTCCATATACAACTTAAAACACCACCCACATACTCATACCCACACCTGCATGTTAGAAACCAAGTTCCTCTTCACACATCTGTACCTCAAATTGGACAAATTGTTTATTGCATGGAAAGATTCCATCCCAGGTACAGGGGGTTGGTGCTGGGCAATGATCACAGCCTGTTGATTTACTTGGTGACTTTCACATGAGGACATTTAATTCTATCTAAAAACCTTTATAGCTCAGGCAAATAAAAACAGACTGTCTCCCAGCCTCAGAAAGGTGCACATGATTGCCTGAAGCAAGGGGTCGCCATGACCCAAACATAGATTAGTTGATTCAGTCTCTCCCCAGGTAGGTTTGTTGTTTCCCAGTATTTGTTCTTGAAATGGGTATTCAGTTTTTGCAGTTCAGCAAATTGCTCTTAAGCCAAACATACATATACCAATTTTAACCACAGACATAAATGTTAATAGTTAAGTATGTTTTTAGAATGGGTACAGTTACATATTGTAACATAGCTAATTTCATTTTTGTACTTGCAGGTATATTAAAGAGGTATTGATATTGATTCAACTGAAAGACAGGAAAAAAGCCTTTGTATTTTGAGTAGAAAAATTGTGTGCTATTTGTCAATTAGTGTGGGAAATGTTGGAGTCTAACAGACTTTTCAAAAAAAGTGTTATTAAGTTATTTGAACTTGTGGCATTGACATGAAAAAGGTGCTTGTCAAACATGCACTTGTACTTATTCTAATGAAAATAACATTTCATTTCCCTCAAGAATTGTAACTCACTTTTCTACATCTTCCTCCTATTCATTTTTAGACAATGACCTACATTTAGGAGATGCTCTTGGTGGGGGTGAGTACTCCTTTGTTTCCTTGAATACAAGGGGACTTTTTTATTTCATAGCCTTTTACTGAACTCTGCCTGATTTGTGTAAAGAGATTTCAATACTGCAGGAGGTGCTACGGTCATGAGAGTTATTACAGCTCAGGTACCTGCAGCCCTTCTGCCTGAGGCCATCATGCAGAGTGGGGACAGCACCTGCTCACCAGCTCCTTTGAGAGCTCCCAGCTGCCCTGCCTCGCATGGACTGAAGTTAGCTGGGGCTTGCTGTGCCATGGCAGATCCCCATGGCTGGGGAGAGCAAACGTGCCCTGTTCAGCTGTGATGGCTCAGGGTGGAGTCCTCTGACAGAGGATGAAGAAGGTGATGGCTGTAGTTTCTTCAGCTACCCAAAATGAGCCTGCCTAAGGTTAGGAATCAGAGGTAACACTGGATAAAGTGGTTTAAGCTTCTTGTAGCTCTGCTGATGGCAAATTCAGGAAAGAATGTTTTAGAGATGAGCACTGCTGAATAGAGCTTAAGCTTGTATTGTATGCATTAAGTTGTAACATGCTGTTAACTTCCAGATATTCCCATAACACCCATACCCAACCTTGGAAGTACTGTACTGAGCTGTGCAGACATATGAAGTCTTGAGGTTGGGAATTTATACACCAATTTAATTTTTTTAGTGTGTTTAGAGATATACCAAGAATTTGAAGTACTCTAGAAAGGTTTTTGAATACTGAAGTTACCCAAAATGCAATTAGTATTGAATCAAGGCCTAAGTTTCCACTTTAATCACAGCCACACAAAAGAAAAATTACTTCTCAGCCAATAGCACAGAACTTCTGAATCGGCTGCAGTGGTCTGGTTTACTCATGCTTCAGTCTTAGAGAATATCACATTTCATATTGTTTTCTTTTTCCAATTTCCAAGTTCCCCTGTGGCATTTCATGCCTTTGTTTGAATGACCTATTCGTCCACATTTTATAAAGCTGAATCTAATTTTGTTAATAATTCTCTTGTTTATATTTTCATTTATTCCTCCCTGTAAAAATTCTTCCATTTCCCCAAGGTTTTATTGAGTGCTGTTATGAGAGGATAGGTTAAATATATTGACTAAAGTGTTAATTAATAGCTTAAGTATCTTAACTAAATCAAATCTTTTCATTCCAAGGATGGAAAATTGTATTTCATTGGTTTTTGTTTCTTTGTTCCATTTTCAGTTCAGGTTCTTAATTGACCTTCACATATGATACAATGAGGTTATAGTTATGTATCTTGTTATCAGTATTTCTGAAGACATTGTTTTTTTCACCAGCTATGCCATACAGTATGTCTTCTTATGCTTAGAGAAGACTAAGTGAAATATGGGATTGGTGGTTTTCTGCTTCTGTGCCACAGTGAGTCTTAGTTCATTAAGCAGAGGGCTGAAACTGACCAAGTCCTTCCTCTGCTTAAAATAATTAATTGGGCAAAGTCTGATTCAGCAAAGCTTTACAACTTTACCTAAAATCCATTTGCTGTAGGCTAAACTCACTTGAAGTTAAGCATATTTCTAAATAATTTTCTGTATCAGAACCTAAATGATGCTCATAAACAGAAGCATTGTATTTAGCACCTAGTCAAGAAGAAAACATAGCAAAAGGGCATCTGGCCTGTTTGGAAAGTGAAAGAATTAAGGAGGGGGAGGGAAATTGCTATTTATTTCTGTGACCTAATTTTGATTTATGCAGAGCTATATTCACTGTCTGGCTATGAGGACAGTTAAATACGAGGCTGAATTGTTTGAGAAAAGGATGGCAAGAGAAGACCAACCCTATACATGCAGAACAGCATCCTAGATAATAATTTGGGCAGGATTTCACCTGAGTGAGCTCTTCAGCATTGTAAATGCAGTTTGGCAACTGCTTTTAGTCATCAGATCTCCTCCTCTATCCAATGCCTCTCTTTCTAATCCTTTGGCAAAAAAATAAGGCTAAATGCTAGCAAAAAGTCCTAAACAGCACAAAACTGAAGTCTGAGTTCATTTTGCACAGTTCAAGAGCAGAGAACTTATTATGCATTAGATAAATTCAGCATCTGTTCGATGAAACTAATCTGCAGGCCTTATTAATACCTGCTGATGGCAATGAGAACATTTTTCTTCCTGCCCAGCCTAGAACACCAGCTTCTCTGTTGTCTCTGAATAACTGCACCCCTGGCACCCACAGTGACACAGCTGTCAGCTTTAAACAGTGTTATCATTTGCCAGATATACACAAAATATTTTCCCTCAGTGTTTTTTGTGAATTCTTCCCTTCTTTTGAAAATATTCCCTGTTAATTTCCAAGTCAGTTTTTGTAGCTAGCTATTTGCTGATACATTGCTTAAGTCTTCTTAACTCCTGACAAGGTCCTTTAATTAATTAATGGGAAGGCAACTTAGAAATAGGTATAAAATGTTTTTATTTACAGTTCCCACTTTTGCCTGCTCAATCATCTAACAATATTAATTATCAATAGGTGACATCTCAAGAAAACCTTTATACCCACCTCTTCCACCACGCCCAGGAACTTATGGTGGAAATTCTGGTAAGACTACTTGCTCTTAAGAAATTGTAGTGCCATGAGCTGTTCAGAGCAGACATTTTGAATATTTTAATCTCTTATTTTTCTAGTAATACCTTTTATCTCCCTTTCCCTACATCTTCCTTTTGTAGTCACTGTTTCTGACCCAGAGTTGAGAAAGCTTTTTTTTCTAAATGTTAGTGTTGATACCATAAAGTGTTTCTGTTTGTTCAAAATGTGGGGTGCTGCATCTTAAGTGGCACAAGACTAACATTTAATCTTGTTTGTGTTTTCATTTTGGGTGTGTATACACTGAACTATGCAAAGGTTCAAATTTGACATCTAGCCACAGGGCAGGGATAAACCTGTGTTCAAATCAATTTGAGATGTGCATCTGAGATGGCCCTGAGGCATATAGCATATGGGGCTGGGCAGCCTGTATTGCTTTTGAGTTTGGTTCCAGACACTTGCTTAAATAAATTGTGGTGCATCTACTCTGTCTTCCGCCCTGTACCTGCACTTACTTTGGGTATGGCTGTAGCAGTGAGCCATGGACAGTCATTCCTGGAAAGGACCCACCGACTCTCTGCTTCAGGGGTCACTGGGACTCAGGATGTCCATATTATATAAGGATTCATGTTACTGAGAGGCCACATGTCCTACAAGTGCCACAAAACACAGAATCCACAGACACCAAGAGTGTCAGTACTTCAGCTTTCAGGTGGATTTTGGCCGGTGACTGTTCAGTGTGTGAACTGAACCGTTCACACAGACTGTTCATGGTGTGACCATCCATCATGTTGAGGATTTCAAAGGTCCCTCACCTCTTCCTAGAACACTACAAAAGCAGTGGACAAGGGAGCTGAAGTGGGTTACCACTGTAGATAATTTTGCAACTGGAATCTTTACCTTGCAGGAGGTTTTGATGACTCGGATCTCCTTGATGGAAAGCCTTTACCACCAGGTAATATTTGCCTATTTCCCTTGCAACATGTTCCTAACTCCTGTAAATTGAAGCTGGTTGGTTTTGCTTTAGTAGTAATCTGTCTCTGAAGGTATAGGACCAGATTTTGCTATTTTTATTCAGCTTAGTTATCCTTCACAAAAAAAACATGGTTTTGAGCCTGAAGCTAGAACTTGAAAGGTATTCCAAAACATTTTTTAGCATTCTAGCATATGCCAGAAGCCTGCAGGTTTTATCCCTTTGAATTCAGCAAGGAAAGTCCAAAAGCAAGAGGCATGCTGAAGTAGATGACTAAGATCTTGATGTAAATTGCTGATAAATTATCTGCTTGTCTGGCAGTATAGAGAGAGTATATTGGCCTCCCTGTGAAATGTATAATGCAGCCTGGCACATATGGTCTCTCTATTAGGTGGTAATATTCCCCCCTCAAGAACAAGTGTCAGCAGGATGAAGAGTTGGGCAGCACAGCTGTCAGTGAGGGGTGGAAGGGGAGCTCCTCTCTTGCTGTCTTGCTGGGCATCCCTTTTGCCCTTTGCACATCACACTTTGCTGAGCAAAGACTTAGTTCTCAAAACAGGATCACAAACATTTCTTTGATGAAATTTCCCTCTCTATTCCAGGAGGAGAGGAGCAACATTTCAATCATGGAGGAAACACAGGTATAGTAATTATTTTGCATTATTCTACAACTGATTTATGATCTTTATGAAATATTAAAACAATGATAGCCTTACAAAAGTAGCACATAAATTAGGCTTTAAGATATTTTCACATCAGCTGAAATATAACACAATTTCGGTTCATCTGCTTAATTCTATAGTTTCACCAAAATATTTTCATAATTTGGTAAAGGCATGCTTTAGTAGACGATATATTAAGACAAACCACTTAAGTGCCTCTGAAGAAAACCCCTTCTTTTTCTTTTTCCACAGATTCGGGTTTAATAGCTGGAGTTACATCTCCTGTAATTTCATCTTTCGTAATACTGGTTGTTGGATCAATAGCAGCCTACACCGCTTACAAGAACAAGAAACTTTGTTTCAAACCACGTGGTAAGGCCAGAACAGTTTTCCGCTGATTTAGTGCTGAAGTAGGTGGGAATTTGGCAGGCAATTGTCTCTGCCACCACAGAGGTGCCCGGTAGTTGTGGCTCTGCGTGTGGAAACCAGCCTGGGTGGTTGAGGAGCCTCAGAAAAGCTGGCAAAGAACACCCACGATGGAAATACTGAATGCTCCGTTTTCATTTTTCAGGTGGGGCTACAGTGTAAACTACTGAAAGAAGAGTTGCTGTCTGACCACAGGCTCCTTTGGTTGATGTTCTACATTGCCATTCTGACTGAAGAAAATCTTCCTCTAACAAACGATTTCCTGAGACATTGCAATCTTTCTCTAACCTGATGTCACTTTTGCACCTGGAGCTTTATGTCATCAAAGAAATGCTTCAAACATCCAGGGATTGTACTGCACTCTCTGACCTGCATCCATAAGGGCTGGATTTTCACAAGAAGTTATCTAAAGTACAAAGAAATCAAGTTTGATATAAGCTAAAAATGGAAAGAATTGAGTTTGTGAGGACTCCAGTCACCAAATAGAATCTTTTCCTGTTTTCAAAATTAGCCAAAAGACTTAATTGTTCTAATAGAATTTGGATAAGGAGTTTGCCATTTCCTTACACACTTGTTGGGTTTCTCCATTATATTTCTGTAAAGTTTACTATGTTTAAAGAAAATTTGTAGCTGTCAAAAGGATTAAAAATTTGAATGCCTTTGCTTTGTATTTATGTCTGAATACTAGCAAAGTGAAAGGAATTATGGCTAGACAATTCATTTTTAATTTTATAATATACTGAAAAGATTATGTATATTGACAAACCACAGTTTAAAATACAATAGAGGGGAACACATGCTAATTTTATTTATTTATTTATTTAATTGATAATACACTGAAACGGTATTTAGCTCTTCTCAGGAACTAGAATTTCACTTTAGTTTCATTTATCTTCTTGAAAACTTAGGCCCTGCTCTAGGAATCTATGAAGGCATTAATCTAGCAAGATGTTTTTGTTGGTTTTTTTTTTTTTTTTTTTTTAAGTATTATTCGTAACTTTTGGAAAGGGAAAATGGGTACAAAGCTTTTTCTGATTCATTTAGAATGAGTTTGTGATGCTTCAATCTCTAAAATCCAAGTCACAATGACATTTAAACTTCATGCTGTGTGGAGGTGTGGTAGATATAGTTTTTCTAGCTAGACTGGTTAATGTCTTTCACTCATTCCTGACTGACCTTGCTGTGCTAACAATGCCCTCATGTAGACAAACCTACCACAAAACTGACACTTTTCCTGTCTCTCTGCCTTCATTTAGCTAACTGGATCAAAAAACCAGCAAGTGAATGAAATACAGATGAAAAACCAGCAGTTTACTGACATAATTCTGCAATACAGCCATTTTAGTTAATGTGGAAATTGCTGTGGTTTTATCTTAATTTTATATGGAAAGCATGGTTTTTGTTACCACAGTTCCATTTTTATGGAGGTGAATATGATTTTGTGCTTATCACACACAGAGGAAGAGATATACTAAAAGAAGTATTTTTACATAAAATACTATTTATCTAAATTCTATTTTAAATGGAAATATATTAATTGTGTGCTTAGATTACCACTTTTTTTTTTTTTGATCATAAGAGAAATGATAATGTACATCAGTTTAAACATAGAAACATCCTGACAACATACAATCAAATGAACATCTTTGTTGATATCACTCTCAACTTATGAATGAGAAAAAAAAATTAATATGATTTTCAAGGACATTTAATATTCCCTTTAAAATATTAGTTTCCATGTTAATGGTTAAAACAGATTGATATATATTTTGTCAGATATAAACATTTGATTAATGAAATGGCAAATGTTTTGCTGTTACAACTTCAGTTTGTTCAACCATGAAGATATATATTTTCCTTCTTTCTCTTCAAAATTTTCAATAAACACCTACCATGTTTTATCTAAGATACCAAAGAAGTTTTGGTTGTTTTCATTGCTACTTTCTGGGACATATGAGGATTGATACCTTCTATGTGAAAATTCAACTATGTCTTACTAGGGAAAAGAAGGAAATGCTTCAAATTAAAGAAAAAAATACCTTTTTAGAAGGAAAAAGCTAAAAATAACCAAATCAGCTCAACTTTTTTTTTTTTTTTTTTTTTTTTTCAGTAAGTGTCTAGTAAAGGATTTATGTGCAACATTTTTGATTTTGCTATACTAGGACCATTTGTTTTAAAATTTTAATAGTAGGAAGGAAGGAATATTAACTGGCTATTAGAACATCAGAACTCTAGCTTGTGTTACTGGCTCTGATGCTTAAGATCTATTCTATACTGTAAAAAAAAAGCTGCTAGCACACAAATAAAATAGATTATCATCTAAGTGTAGACATCACTTTTACTTCACAAGAAAATATATATTTTTAGTCATAAAGTTCCCCAACTGAAATAGATCTGACAGTAAAATTATCTAGAGTGTGAGATATCAAATGCTGCAGCTTGGAGTGGCAACAGAGATCTCTTGCAAATTGTTGGCAATTTTAAATAGTTGAGTGGTACCACAGGGCGTTATTTTTCATTGGCACACTACCTGAAAGCTGTTGATCTCTGTTATGTAGATACTAATGTTCACAGCACATTTTGACACAAAAAGCCTCAGCTGAGCCACATCAGCCTAAAATTACCTTGCAGAGGCATTGCATGGCTGAATTATGTCACAATTAACATGACTTCTAAGCTAGTGGTGAAACCATGCTGTGTGAGTAAATGTGCATTTATTTATGCACTTGTAAAAATATTTACAGCCCTCTGAATAGAATGGGCCTCTTGACACTGAAAACATCTACTTGCTTGTCTGAGTGACAAGTTAACATACCGTGAGTATCTGCAGGGGATACTCCCCCAGGGAGTTAGGAGTAGATTCCCTTAATTCGCGATGAATCCCGTGTGTCTGGGTGACACATGACACTCTGGAATCACCCTACTCACGCTCTGTAACCTTTTCCACACTCTGCCACCGCAGCGGCTGATGTTTTCCTCTGGGCGCTGCGCGGCGGAGCCTCCCCAGCCTGTCTCTGCTCCTCTCGGTTCTGCACAGCCGTGTGCGTGGTGGGGAGGCTTCGTCACAGCGGCTGGGACCCGGAGAGCGCCCGGAGCATCGGGCAGGGGACGGGATGGGAGGGAACGGGAGGAACGGGAGCGAGGGTCTCTCCCATCCCGGGGTGGGAGCGGCCGCGCCTGGAGCGGGGCAGGTGCGGGACCCTGCCGGGAGCAGTGCCGGGCCGAGCTCCGGGCAGTGCCCGAGTCGAGAGCGGTACCAGGCCGAGCTCCGAGCAGTGCCAGCCCCGGGAGCGGTACCGGGCCGAGCTCCGGGCTGTGCCAGCCCCGGGAGCGGTACCGGGCCGAGCTCCAGGCTGTGCCAGCCCCGGGAGCGGTACCGGGCCGAGCTCCGAGCAGTGCCAGCCCCGGGAGCGGTACCGGGCCGAGCTCCGAGCAGTGCCAGCCCCGGGAGCGGTACCGGGCCGAGCTCCGAGCAGTGCCAGCCCCGGGAGCGGTTCCGGGCCGAGCTCCGAGCAGTGCCAGCCCCGGGAGCGGTTCCGGGCCGAGCTCCGAGCAGTGCCAGCCCCGGGAGCGGTTCCGGGCCGAGCTCCGGGCTGTGCCAGCCCCGGGAGCGGTTCCGGGCCGAGCTCCGGGCCGTGCCCGCCCCGGGTCCGGGCGTGCGGGGCCGGTGTCGGGGCGGCAGGAGCGGGGCGGGATGGGTCGTGCCAGCCTCCCCGCCGTGCTCTCCGCCGCTAATGGCCCTGCTCTGCCGCTGCGCAGGAGTCCCCGCGGGGTGATCCACCTGCAGCAGGAAGCAGGCTAATCCCATCGCGGGCTCCGCGCCCCCCGCCCGCAGACGAGGCGGCGGCAGCGGTGGGCGCCGCGCACCGAGCCCTGCCCGGCCCCCGCCAGCCCAGCATGTCCGGTGAGTACCTGACCTGCCCTGCCCTGCCCTGCCCTGCCCTGCCCTGCCCTGCCCTGCCCTGCCCGGGCTTCGGGGACCATCGACCCCTCTTTGCCCTTCTCACAGCCCGGTGCGGGCTGCTTTCTTATCAGCAGGGTGCTGTGCTGTACTGAGCGGCTCCAGAGGAGGATTTTAGCTGTCTGGGTGATGGGGTGGAATAGGTGAACTCGTTTATGTGTCCTGCTTGCATGCACAGCTTGGCCTGCTTAAGTCTCTGTGTGCTTTCCCCAGGGTGCCTGGCTGGGGCTGGCTATCTCAGTCTAAGGCAGATTCAGGGAAACTTTTCCATGCCCCTTCTTACACAGCGGTGGTATTGGTCATAAACTGTTATCCTTGGTTTTAGGGTGACCACACGGTGTAGATGAAGGTGTTGTTGTGGTTCTTGAACATATTCAACTTTTTTTTCCTTTTTCCCTGCTTTGGAGAACAGCAGCTCCCACGAATATTGGTTTATCGAACCATTTGAAGGGTGTCGGTCATCAGGACTGATGGATGCCGAGTTTGAATTCATGTATGTGGCACTTCAGCACTGGGAAGGTGCAGAAAGTGAATGTGGGAAGGATTAGAGCATTGTGGTTTTGTTTGATTGAGGGTTGTTTTTTTTTTTGTTTTTTGTTTTGTTTGTTTGTTTGTTTTTTGTTTGGTTTTGGTTTTTTTGTTTGTTTGCTTGTTTCAGTTTTGCTTTTGTTAATTAGTTGGGGTTTTTTTCTCCTTTTGGTTGAAAGGAAAGTGTGGAAAGACTGGAAACATCTAACTTGATATGTACCATAACACTCCCTGTGCTGTCTCTGGATTGCTTAAGCAATTATTTCTAATAATTATTACCAATTCTTACTTATTTTCAAACTGGTATATTACTCCTTTGGGACTAGTTTTGGGTATTATGCTTGTTTGCATCTTATGATACTGCTGTGTTTGAATTTCATGAGGATCATTTACCATCTGTTGAATAACAACATTGCAGAGTCTTGAAGCAGAATAGAACAGTTTTTAGCTGAAAGACACATAAAAGCTACCAAGAACTGGAATCAAGTGCTCTTCCAACACAACAACAGTAATTCTGCCTACTAAAATTCAATATTGTTTTAATAAAAGATAAGAGAAAATCTGGTTTTGGATGAGGCGGAACTTCTTTAGACCAAGAGAAAGAAATATTGTATACCCTTGAATGCCAATTTAAATTCTGTTATAAAACAGTCTGTGTAAAGTGTTTGTTGTTTATCTTCATTAGCAATGTTTCTACTATTGGACCTAAGGACGCAGGGGAATTAAAACTGCCAGCTGTCATTTGTTTACTTGGGCAGGAACTGCCTCTTTGCTGGAAACTTGTGTAACAATCTCTGATAGGGCTCTGACTGAGGTTATTGTCTGACACTGTTGTTCATTTTATCTGCTTATAACAAATTACTTCTTGTACGGTTGTGGGTGACAGGAGGAGCAGAGCTTTCTGTTCCAGGTTAGGCTGTGCTAGGCCAGAGAAGTGAGAAGCCAACAGCCTGTGTTCTGTTTTTGGTAGTCTAGCACACCTTCACGGGTGCTTTGGGGGAAGAGACACAGAGTCCTTCGTGTGGGAGAGGGAGAAACAGAACTGTCAGGAAACGTGCTGTGATTGGAGCTGTGTCACTGCCACTTGGGATTTCAGAGAGCTGCTTTGGATCAGGGGGTGCAGGTCGGGGCTGCAGCCTGCTGCTCCTGCTGATTGTCCCTGGGGTAGGAGAGGGAGGTGACAAAAGAGCAACAGATGGTGTCAGGGAGGAATTTAAGGAAGCAGTTGTACAATGTTGGTTGGTATGAATGGCAGGCACTGGGGACCTAACCAGCCTGTTGGAGGCTTTTAGCTGTTGATTTATCTGTTCTTATTTTTATGCATAAGATGACAAAGTGTTACTTAGAGTGTCCTTACAGAAAAACCACAATATAGGAGTGTCTGGTGTCCTATTGCCATTTTGCAGAGGGCAGCTTGGCAAATTTGAATTGTTCTTTAGAGCTACAGCTGGACTACATTTATCCTTCCTCTATGTATCAGAAGAAATATAAAAATATTATTTCAAAGCTACATCTAATGGATTATAAAAAAAGCCCCTCCTTACCCTTCTTAAACTTGTCTTGAAGGTGCACCTGGGTCACTCAGAGCTGCTAAATGTCAGTCACTCCTGATTTTCAAAATGGGTACCTGGTGTTTTTAACTCCCTTTTTCTCTTTGAACATGAAAGTGAGCACCACCCTGTCTGTCTGTTCTGTTTATATTCTAAATAAAGCTTTTGGGTGCCCTGGAATTAGTTTTCATGCCCGTCAAAGGATTTTGCCTCTGGCAGTAGAGGTACTACTTCTATGAGTAAGTAGCATAAAATGTTTGTGTTCTTGGCTAAAAAAGCTGTAACAAATTCCACATAAGATCATCCTGACTGTTGTCATCCACATTACTCTTGCTGTCTTTTCTCTGTAGCTACAGAGCAGGTTCTAGAATAACTCAACCAGTTAATTCCTTGAAGATCCGTGTTTTGTTCTGAGAAAATATTTTTAGGTAATAAATCTGAGGAGCCACTACTGATGATAATGATTTCTTAATTTGAATCATCATGTGCTTTGTGGTAATCCAGACAAGAGAAATGAGCAGAATTGTAAATTCATATAACAGGGTTTCAACGGGATTCTAATAATAATAATTCTTTCTTTTCTTATAGTTCTTTGATAGCCAGTGGTGTTGTATTAGCCATAAGAATCCACAACTTGAAAACTATTTTCTTGAAAATCTAATACCCTTAAGAGTAGGTAGGTGTAGTAGTAGTAGGTCCATAAAAAATCATTCAGCACAAAGAATTAAAGTTATGCTTAATGGTCTCCTTGACACTTACAAAAAAAAAAAAAACAAACAAAAAAACCCCAAAAAACCAGTAGTTGTAATGAATTTAAATATCAACATTTCTGACTTTCAAACTTAAAGAGTGTTTGCTTTTTTTAAAGTCAGTGAGTGAAACTGTACAGTAGATTTAATGTGTTGTCCTTGATTTCAGCTAAATAGAAACTTTCAGGTAAACCATTTTCTTCCAAAAATATATATGAAAACCTGATCCTGACTTTCAGTTGTAAAAATAAAATGTTTACTTATAGGCTATATTCCAAAGAATTTTATAAACAAGGCAAGTCAAATAGCACTTCTTTCTTGAAAGTAAGGATTAGATAAAAGAAAAAGTCATGATAAAATATTTTTATTTTAAACCCCCCGTGGATCCTTAATGAATTAGTGATGCCCCTGTATGATTTTAAAATCAGTAGGATTTGCTTCTCTCTTTACACTATAAGTATTTTGATGTTAAATATTTTCAGTCAATAGTTTGATTATATACATAATCATCTCTATGATGATTCACTCTATTAAGAGGATTATAACATGTATCCCACAAATGATTGCCAAAACAGACACCTATTTTCTGTTCTTTGTGAGGTATCAGCAAGAGTTTCTTAGAAGCAGCAGTTGTTTGGCAATTTGCTTCTTTGTGTTTATGACCACAGGGGTACAGGGCATAAAAGCATTTGGAGAATGTGGTAATTTTCCATACCAGATTGCTGAACCATTTAATGAGTAGTTTGTGTATTTTTCTATCTATTATTTAAGTAAAGATTCAGCTTCTGTAGCCAAGAGAATTTGCAAAAGCCATGTGAAGACTGTGTTCAGTTTTGTGGTTGCTATTTAAAACAGTATTTTATATTTGGAACTCCCACTCATTTCACAATTTGGTTTTTATATTAACCTAACTCCCACATTCCTCTCAGTAGTTGTTTTATTACCTTTCTTTGGCTGAAGATACTTGTTGCCTAACACAAAACTGCTTTGCTTTCCTGACTTTCTGCATCTTTTCAGAGTAATTTTATTGCTGAAGTAGCCTGCAGTGGTTTTCTGGTTTACATTGATTTTTAGAGATGCTTATACTTATTCCTTTATTCTTCTGGAAAACTGCAGTGGGAGCAGTTTACTTCACATCTGTCATTTTAATGCAACTCCTTATTCATTGATTTCTGGAACACCCACAACTTGCTTGAGCTGTTATTATAATGGGAGATTTGAAAGTTCAATTCTTCATTTGCTTTGTCTGGAAATTGTGATTGGAAATGTTACTGGAGTTTGCTCAGCTGTGGGTTATGCAAACTGTTTTAAGTTTGGATGGATGGTTCTGGTGGTTTTTTTGGCCAAGTTTGACACTTACTGGAATTCTCCTAAGGTGCAGGGATGTGTGGCAATGTCAGCAAGTGTAAGGGATGTGTGTTTGAGATGAAGCTGGCTGGTTGGAGATGAGTGAAAGAGGGCAAAAAGTGGGGGGAAAGGCAGCACAGCAGCAGGCCTGTGTTTTGCTCTGGATTTGGAGGATGTGAAAAATAAAAATACTTAGCATCTGTTAGCTTATCATGGGCAACAGCCATACTTTACTGCATACCTTGATGATAGTTAGGGGTTAGAGCTCATTAATTTTGGCAGCCTCTGGCTGAAGCAGCCATGAGGTCACTTGTTGAGTTTTCTGCAACTAGTTCTGTGAGATTCTTTCCCAGTGTTTCTCACAGATCCTGGAAACTGTATGACAGGTTGTTTATGTTGGTATTGTTTGGTTGTTTTAATTTATTTAATGCAATTGTCTGTCCCTTAAGATGATGGTGGCCTAAACAAGTATTTCAGCATAAGTGTTTAATTAAGTTCTGTAGAGCTCAGTGGAATTTCCTTCATCTGTTTGACCTGCTCATCTTGTTCTGGTTGATCTTGCAGCCTAGAGGGTATCCTTCTGCTCCAAGGAGGCTGTTCACATTGCTGAGTTATAGGTTCTCCCCAGGAGAGCTATGATAGTGGTGGTTCTGTCACAGGGCAGAGCTGACAAAGCAGCCCCTTGTGATCATGCCACTGGCCTGGTGTCTCTGCAAAATACATTTTATCCTGTTGTGCAGGAGTGTAGGTTGCTTTCTTTATTATTGCAACTTGTTTTCTCATGTGTTTCCTGGCAATAAGGAACACTCCTAAATTCCCTGGAGTTACTTGAGGTAGGGATTATAAGCTTCTGGGAGCTGTACTGATGTAGGTAGGAATTTTGCTGCACCTGTTCAGCCAGCACCAGGTACCCCACTGCAAAGAGAGCAGGGCAAAAATAATGTTGGGTTGATTTAATTGCATTATGGAAAGAAGATTTCTGGCTAATCCTCAACATCCTGTTCTTTTCCTTAGCTTTCAGCACTGTATAAACAAGAACATTTTCCTTATCCATTGTATGTTCATTAAATATAAAATCTAAACATGTACAGATCAGCTTTTTTGATTGACGTGTTTAGGCAATAAGACCTAGGGAATTATCTGTTTAAGACTAGTGCAAAAACTTCATAGCTGCTATTGTGTAAATCAGGCAAACAAAAATAGCAAAAAATCAGAAACATAGATTCTGCACTCACATTCACTGGATTTTCTATTCAGTTGTGATTTTTGGGGAGAGCCTGTGAAAGAAAAGGACTCGTCACAGGAACTGCAGGTTGTTATAAGCCACAGATTGTTGTTTATCTGGTAGAGGAGATAGCCTGCTCAAAGGGCTTCCATTAAAGCTGTGAAGTGACTCCTGGCTATTTTTTTGCAGTAACAGATCAAGCCTTTGTGATCCTTGCTACTGATGATGTGTACTGTCAAGGTGCTCTCGTTCTTGGACAGTCCCTGAGGAATCATAAGACATCCAGAAAACTGGCAGTTCTAATTACTCCAGAGGTTTCCAGTGGAATGAGGTAAGTATGAGGTAAGTATTAATGTACATTTGGAAATTTAATTAGTGGAAGAATAAGCAAGAGCATGCAAGATTTTAATAGATTTCTGTGGATTTCACTGCATTATGCCTAGAACTTCCCTCCTGCTAGTGATTTCTAAGAGGAGTCTCAAACAACATCCATCATAAGCTTTTAAGCCTGCTAAGGATTCCCTTGCAGAAGTAGAGCTTGTGGCTGGAATGTGTCTTGTAAGTGAGAACTTAAGCTGAAAATTTGTAACTAAGGTTTTAGTGTCTTGCACCACTGTTGCTTTTCTCCTAATTTTTTTCTTAGTGTGAGGTACATACCCACCTTCATAAACCCTTCATAAACCTAAGGGCCCAGTTTCACATGAATAATGTTCTTAAAGTATTGGTGCACAGCTATCATGATAAGAAATCAGTTTCTTTTTGCTTTTTTGTATGAACCACTTTGCAATTTGTGTTGTGATTCTAGAGGCACTGCAGAACAGCATTTACAGAAATCTTATTAAGTCTGAACTCAAGCCCTGCTGTTTGGAGGACTGTGACACTTGTTAAAAGGCACATGCCATAGCAACTTGAACTCTTACTTCTGTTATGCCTTAGGAAGTGTGCAAGCTCCTATTTTCTGTATTCTATGTGAATGTATTTGCAATTCATCTGGCTCAAGAAATATATCTTCACATCATTGCTGGATGATTGAATGCACAAAAATCTGTTTTTACAGACTTTTGAAGTATGGACACTGTCAGAACACCGTAACCTTCCTGAGGGAATACTGTATCAATTTGATGCATAGGTCGATATTAAATCTATAATTCTTTTCATGCCTGTTCAGTGGGAAGAGAAGCATTTATGTCTTTTAAATCAAGGATAACATTAAAGAAAAAAAAATGAAGTAGATCATGGAAATAAACTTCTAATAATCTGTACTTTACTTAGTTCTTTGCCTGTTAATTCCTCTTCCTTGAAGATCAACAGGCAAAAGCTAATGACCTTGAAATCTGGATTTCAAACAAAACAGGTTTTCTTTTCTATGTTTGTGAGACATTAAGGACTTTGATTATAAGAGTGTAGTAAAGGTAAATAAGCTGTGTTTTAAAGACTTTTATTCCTTGCCTCTTGAATGAAAATTACCTACTTTGGTGTTACCTATGGAATTTGCATAAAATACATGCAGAGAAAAAATGTTTAGCTAAAAATCTCATTTGAGATGCTACATAGTAGTGAGGAACATGGTGATCAGGTATATATGCACCTTATAAAAGTGCAGTTTTGAAACAGTGTTCACTTGGGCACAATAGGTACAGATGAGTTTGGTGACAGTGAATGTCTCACTCTGCAAAATGCAGAGGGAACACAGTATGGTGCTGCTTTTTGGAATCAATTATGCAGGATGGAAGCTGTTTTAATTTCTGTTGATGTTTCTATAGGAGAAAAGTGACTGAAATAAGGACTGTTTTTTCCTTTGAACAGCAACTCTCACTTTTGAGATGTGGAAGGGACAGTGTTTTATTGCTGAAATGAGAGCTCCCTCTTCAGTAGGCTGTTTGCAAAGACTCTTCACTTCTGACACCTTACTCTGCCCAGTCAGTCTAGCTTTGGTTATTGTCATAATGAATGTCATGCTGTGTGTCACTGCTTTCACTGAGGTGAACTCTGATGAACTTGTCTAAGTTGCTTCTTTCTCTCTGGCAGGTCAGTGCTCAGCAGTGTGTTTGATGAAGTGATGGAGGTGGACGTGATGGACAGCTCTGACTCAGTCCATTTGGCTCTGATGCAGAGGCCAGAGCTGGGTGTCACCTACACTAAGCTTCGTTGTTGGACTCTCACTGATTACAGCAAATGTGTCTTCATGGATGCAGACACTTTGGTGAGTGGAGTGGGAGCCATGGAAACATTTGTGTTGGTCTCTGATTGTGGGATGCCTCCTTGTCAGGCAGCCTGCTGGCCTGTGAAGTGACCAGATTTACTTGCAGTCACAGGGTTGCAGGAGCAATTCTCACAGTTGTGCTGGCTGCATAAAAATAAATTCAGTTTGGAAAGTAGCCTCAGGACTGTCCCCAAAAGAGATCAAAGACTCACTCTATGCATTGGTTCTTCTGACAGAAGTTTAAAATAGGTCTCATTTATTTTTGCTTGGAATTATTCTGGTCAGGAAGGCAGGATGGTTTTAGAATAGAAAAATATCCCAGACATTAATTTATTATTTTTAAAAGTTTTTAAACATATAGAGTTAAAAATGGTCATAATTTTGGCAAGAAAAATCATGTCAGCCTTCCCTTGTGCTTTCATGGCATACTCTGAAAGACTGGGATGCATTTTAATTTAATAAGATTGTATTTGAATTAGAAATCAAATCAAGATATTCTTCTTGAGGAGGAAGGCTTATGATCTCTTGCTTTACATTAACGTTAAAGGAGGCAGGCAAATTTTATCTTTTTTAATAATTCAATTAAGTAATTTTACTTCTTAAAAAAGTTTGTTTTTCATAGTGGCTCAGTTGTAGATGGGGTCCTGATTTTCAGTGACACAGCTGTCTTTCACAAACTTTATCTGTGCCTTAGCCTGATTGATTTTCACACTTCCTTGTGAAGCTTAAATGAAAACAGATCTCTGAACTAAAGTTGCATTAGAAAACTGACAGCAAGAGACAGTTTTTCTACTACCCTTTAGTCAGTCTGTTTCTTACTAAAATTATTTAGATTCCCAATTTTCATGCAGTTCTGTTGTAGTTATCTGTTATAATGGACTATGGAAAGGTGAGCTGAGGAATAAAAAAATTGTGTGTTTTCATGGTATAATATTTAAAGGAACCTTGGTTGGTTTCCAAGGTTCATGAAGTAATTTCACAGGCTTTGCATTTTATCAGAGAAACCATGGAGAATCAAAATTAATGTTAATCACAGTTATATTAAAAATAGAGTTCTGACTCCTAGCATATTTTACAATGGCACTGCTTTTATGCTCTGGAAGCCAAACTATCAATTTACTCCATTGGTACTAATTTGAAAATGCTTGTTCTAGACAAAAACTAACTCTTTTTTTCTCTTTTCCTACCCTCCCTAAAGTGCTCTGCAATGTTGATGAGCTGTTTGACCGAGAAGAGTTTTCAGCAGCTCCTGATTCTGGCTGGCCTGACTGCTTCAACAGCGGAGTGTTCTGACCCTCCTTGAAGACCTACAGGCTGCTGCTCCAGTTTGCTGCTGAACATGGCAGCTTTGATGGCAAGGGCCAGGGCACAAGGAATGAAGTGCAAGGCAGTTTCCATGCTGTCAGGCAGAAAAGAGGAAGGCAGGAGTTCTCTGGGCTTTATCTAAGAATTCAACGTGCAGAACTTTGCCTCTTAGACTGTGTTTAAGACCCACTGGCTTACTCTGGGCTGTGCTTCCCAGAAAAGGGCTGTGAAGGGACATTGTGTCTGAGCCTTGCTCAGTAAATTTTAATTTTGCTGTCTGGCTTAGAAAGAGGAATTCAGCTGATCTTCAGTCTTCTGCTCTGAGGGAGACTAACCATTGCTCTTTTCTTCTTATATTACAATAGGACTTCATTTACACTGAGCTTGCTTTGGAGTGAATCAGGTGCACATGCTCCTATGCCATATTTTCAAGTCCAATCTGGAGTCATATGAACACACCAATCTCAGTCCCCAGTCTCATCCCATCCCTGGATGTGAAATTTTGGTAGAAATTTGAGTGTACATATGTTATGGTAATGCTGTTTTATGTATTCTTTAGGAGGTGATCAAGGCTTGTTGAACAGCTTCAGCAACTGGGCAACAGCAGATATTGGCAAACACTTGCCTTTATAACTTAAGCAGCAGCTCTGTATACACCTATGTTCCTGCTTTCAATCAGTAAGTAGTTTTACTTGTGTAAACCTCTGTAGTTAATGAACATCCTTTTGTAAAAGAGTAATAATGTCATATTCTGTTTATTATAAATTGCAATATCATAAATATATGTATGTATGTAGAAACCATGCAGTTGAACCTTGAACTTAATGTGAATGTCTGGACACAGGGAGAGTTGCAGAGTTGGCTACACTGTCTTTTATGCTCAAGGAAGCTGCTTTCATTTTTGACAAAATGTAATTATTTTGGCATTAGATTCTGGCAGTTTACTCTTAAACCTGGTTCTCAAGTAATTTATTGGAGAAACAGTTGGCATTGCTTAATTTTTTTTGAGGCATTCCTTCTATGGAATGAAATTTGTGCTACTAATTATATGATTCCACACAATGCAGTTGAGAAACTTTTCAGGTAAAAAGCAAGTTAGATTTAGGGTGTCATGAATTTCTGTTCCAGTTGCATAATACACTCTTATTGGAATATGAACTTAGGCCAGTGTATTTATTACTAGTTCCTAATATACTAATATACTAATATACTGATCCTAATATGGGATCAGTAATACCCAATTTTGGTGATGAAATATTTGAAGTGATATGTATTTGTTTGTGAATAGTGCATGAAAGAGGACTGGAAATAGTACTGCAGCAGCCTCAGTTTCCTTCATGAGCTTTTCTACTAGAATCAGTGTCTGGAAGCAAATGGCAATGCAACTTTTTGTTTTCTGTGTGTTAAGTAAGGTGAATTAAACCAGGAAGATGGAAAGAAAATATTAATATATATAATCTCAAATGTGCTGCTGTTGCAAAATTTTAAATTACCTCACCTGTGAGTAAGCATGTTTGTTCTAGGAGTGTATATAAGCTAAAAAAATATTTTTTGTATAGACCTGTCTGTTTGATCTCTACAGTTTTGGTAGAGATGCCAAAGTTGTTCACTTCTTGGGACCAACAAAGCCCTGGAACTACAAATACAACCTTCAAACAAAGAGAGTTATGCAGGATGACACCACTGCTGAATCTTTTCATCAACTGTCGTTTCTTGCCCTCTGGTGGAATATATATACAGTGCCAGTATATTGCCTTTGTTGAAAAACTTCAAAAGATGGAAGAATCAGAATCTGAGGAATGCAAGGTAACTGATAAGGAGTTCATGGGAATATGCTGGAATCATAACCAATAATTCTGAAAATTGCTAGAGGAAGAAATTATATGATGTGGGGGGCTGACTCTGGCTGGATTCCAAGCGCCCACCACAGTCACTCACTCTCCTCCTAAGCTGGACAGGAGAGAGAAAATGTAAGGAAAGGCTCATGGGTCTGGATAAGGACAAAGAGAGATCTCTCACCAGGTACTATCACAGGCAAAATAGGCTGAACTTCAGGAAATTAATCAAATTCAATCAAATCAGAGTAGAGTAATGACAAATAATCACAAATTTGGAATACCTACCCCCATCCCTCACTTCTTCTTGAGTTCAACTTTACTCCCTTGTTTCCTCTGACTCCTTCCCCCAACTGCACACGGGGATGGGGAATGAGGACCATGGTCAGCTCATCACATGCTGTCTCTGCTGCTCTTCCTCCTCAAGGTTGGATCCCTCACTCTCTTTCCCTGCTCCAGAACAGAGTCCTCCCATGGGAGACAGTGCTCCATGGACTTTTCCAATACGAGTCTTTCCATGAGCTGCAGTTCTTCATGAACTGCTCCAGTGCAAGCTCCTTTCTTCATGAGTCCAGTGGTCCTGCCAGGAGCCTGCTCCATCACAGGCTTCCCATGGGGTCACAGCCTCCTTCAGACCTGCACCTGCTGTGGTGTGGGGTCCAGCATGGGATGCAGGTGGATCTGTGCTCCTCCATGGGCTGCAAGATCCTGATGCATCATGGGCTGCAGGGGTATCTCTGCTCTGGCCCCTGGAGCACCTCCTCCTTCTCAAATCCCTTATCCCAAAGGTCATACTGCCATCACTGAGGGCTTGGCCTTGGCCAGTGACAGGTCCATTTTGGAGCTAGCTGACATGGGCTCCATTGAGCTAGGGGGAAGTTTCCAGCAGCTTACCACAGAAGCTACTGCTGGAATCACCCTGCTACCAAAACCTTGCCATGCAATCCCAACATTTGTGGGACAACTTAATATCTCCTGGTTGGCAGCAGCACTTATTGCTTATAAAAGTGTCCAAAGTAGATATTTAGGAAGGATTTCTAGCACTGTTGGCTGTTCAAAGTTATCCTGCAGCTGTCTTCTTAATCGATAAAGTTTATATGGTAATGTATGTGCATACAAAGTATAAAAGTATGCTACAAATTAGCCAGAGAAGGCTAGTATTTGGTCAGATAATCTGAGCCATGAAACAGACAGATTTACATTTTTCTTGACACTAAATTGATTGAGACCATCAAACTAACTCTTGAACTGTAATAAGATTTACCTTTTCAGAGCTGCATTATAATTTGTTTTATGAGGTCATAACAAATAAATCAGGTCTGCAAAAGCAGTGTTGATTGCATTTAAGATGTTATGTATGGTATTCCTATGTCATCAAACATTTACTGATCTCTTTACTCTTTTTCTTCAAAGGACATGCAGCAATGTTTGCTATCCATGAATAGAATAAAAAAATCTATTTATAAGTAGATGATTTCTTAGAGACTAGTAACATGAAAAAATGTATCGAAGTACAACTTTTAATTCTGTATCCAGACATAACAAATTAGATCACATTTATGCATAAGTAAATATTTTCTTAATGTTTTGTAATATTAAATTGTTAGCATAATTGAACTAATTGCATAGTCCCATAAGATCAGTTGAATATTTACCATCAAAGCCTCAGAGAATAATTTGGCTTGTTAAGCTCATGACAAACTGGAAAGCAGAGGAAGGAATGGGTAGTTTTTGATCTCCTACTTTAACATACTTTAATTTTTAAGTCATTGCACATTAATGAAATACTTCAACTATGGTAAATGAAGGTGGAAATACCTGTTGGATTTACCTCATGATGCTGGTGCACTCATGAGTGCAAAAAAGCAAAAACCTAAACTGTGGCATGCTCTGAATCTAAGACCATATACTTACTTTGCACTTATTAAGTTATTCCTTTAATGATGAAAACCCTCTAATGAAGTGCAACTGTTGTAAATAAGTTATTACTGTCCTGAAAAATGGTATTTCAGTGGTGAAATGTTTTTTCTTTCATTAGCATGCTTTCAATGGAGTTGAAGTTACCCTGAAGAAGGGGTCAGTCCTTACATGGCCAGTTCACTACCTAAGCCTGAGCTCCCAGAGCAGACAAATGATGTAAATCCCTCAGCATGCTCCCCCGAGGAACTCGCTTCCAAAGCTGTGAGTGTGTTGTATATTAGGACATCTTGTGTTTAGGACATCTTGAAATCTAAATGAATGTCAAAGGTGAAGTACGGCAAACAAAAACTAATTTTTGTTTTGCTGCCGTAATTATATCTACCTCAGAGCAATGCTTTGCCTATAAAAATGAATACAAATACAAACAACAATATTGTGTGTATTGCAGTAATATTGCAGGCAAGAAAAACTAAACCGACACATACAACTTCATTTCTTGATTCTCATCCGTGTATCATGTCACAATAGCACGAGTACACCAGAAGATTTTAAGGTTTCGATTGTCATATTGAAGATAATTTGTATCTCAAAATATTAATTGAATCCCTTTCATATTAGTTAATGATATGCAGCAGAAAATATTAACAGGCACGCAAAATTATACAAGAGCCTTGCAGTGAGAACCCCAACACTCCAAGGTAAAGCTTCACAGTTCCCTAATGGAGGAAAGCACAGTGAAGTGCTGAGTTACTCTCAAGTTTAGGGAAAAGACTTCTCTAAGACCTTTTGTGAATTTCATTAGTTGAAAGCAGGGGAAATACAGCAAGGTCTGTGATAGTAGTGCTGCTTGTTTCATTTCATGTTAAAAGGATGTCTGGCTTGCTAACTAAAGTAGTCATCAAGTGCTGCAGAGTGAGACTGCAGACTGTGAAATCCTTCTGTTTAGTGTTGGTAAATCTGTCTGGTTGAAACCCTCTTGCTGTGCAGCAAGAATACTTTCTACCTTTTCAAGGCCATGAAATTCCAGAACCAGCATTCACCCCGCCACGCGGTTTCAATCTGTGAAGGTGGATGCAGGTTTGGCCTTCGCTCTCTGAAGAGGATGAGTAGAACAAATTATTGTTCTTATAGCAGATACCGAGCATTGGAGACAGATTTATGTAGTATTCAAAAGTGTTAAGTTCACAGACCCATACATTAATACAGACATACTTTTAAACAGAAACTAGCATTTTCAATGACTGTGTGCTCAGGTCAGAGCTAGTAGAAAATAACCTTCTCCAATTAATTTGATATATGCTTATCCTGGAAAATAACTGCAATAGCAGGAAAAAAAGCACCTTTACTTGTTAAGATTTAACCAGGACAAGTCTAAGCAAATGAAGAAATACTTGTGGGCATCTCTAAATGTTTGCAGATCCTTAAGACTTAAAAAAATGTGGAGCTGACTTCAGGAAAACATCCACTTATCCCCATCTCCCGGAACAGTCTCTCCCTTCTATGTATTCTAAGTTTGCCCTCATATAAATGACAGAATTTCAGTCATCAACTGGAAGACAAATGGTAAGAACAGTACTGGAGTCACTTAGAGGAATAGCTGACACTTGAAACAGCAAACTGGCTCCAAACAATGATATGGATCTGGGTTTTCTAGTGAAAAACAGTAAAAGTGCTGGTAGAAAAAAATCCTAATTGCTATGACTACCAAAAGAGTGCCAAACAGCTCTGAGAACTTCAGCTTGGTCAGCTACTACAGGGTTAGATGTGCACATTTAGAAGTGACACCTGCAGTGAATGGAATACACAGGGCAGCAGCAATCACTTAGAGGCCTGCCAGCAAATTCTTCCAAACAGCTGAAGATACACGTAACCAGTAACAGTGGTACATTTTCAAATGATTCACAGGGGAGGCAGAGTCACCTTCCAGGGCTACAAATAAACCAGATCCATAGCACTGATACTATGTTGATGTATAAAGAAAGAACCTGCATAGGGAATACCTGTCTGCCAGAGAGGAAACAGTCCTTCCGATGCAGGAAAGTGTCAGATACATCTTAGCACTGCACAAAGAACTAAAAGCTCAGAAGTGCTTTAAACAGTAAAGCAGGAGTTACTCTTACAATACAAACAAATTTACTTGTTTCTGTTGAAGATACAAAATACCGTTGAAGTACCAGACTTCAGTCTCAGCCCTGAAACAAGGTACAGTCACCAGACCAGCCAGAGAGTGACATTTTTTAAAGCAATATACTGGACTTGCCTTTTATTACAACTTAACTGCACTCTTTACAGCCTACCCAAATACAATCCTACACAACAAACAACTGAACTACCACCTTGTACATAGAAGTCCATTCCTCTTTGAAGTGCAGTATATTTAAAACCTCTCAATACATTTTGCCAATAATGTCAGTAGAAAATTAAGCACAAGGTGTTAGTTCAAACAAGTTTATCCACATAATGGATGAAGAATTTTTCTTCATTAAAAAAGCCTTTTCTCAGTATGGCTCTTTCTGCCCACCAGTATTTCCTTTTGCTTTTTGAACTTGTTATGATTTGGTGATGAGATCCATGAATTCAAAAGCTTCAACATGGTCTTCAGTTTGATTTCAGATATTTGTCTTGAAAACTCGATGATATCCCTCTGAAAATATACCCAGATGTATTCATGAATTTATTTAAATCGTATTTTGGATTAGCAGAAGACAGTAATATTGAAAACTAGTCTTTTTTATCTTGACAGCAAAAAAGGAAGTGAGATTACTCACTTGGAAATGGATTCCAACTCGCAAGTACAGTAAAATACCAACTTTTATCAGTCTCACTGTGGGTTGTTGTTCCTTACATGTTCCTTGTACCTCCTATTTAAACAATCTCTACAGATGCTAAGTTTAACAGGTAATCAACAAGCATAATAGATATTACATTGAATCAGAAATATGTACACTTTGATAAAGTTGATATAACAAGTTTCTTTATATTCAAATTGATGGTGTTCTTTATAAAACTATAAATTAATTGTTCTAATTGTTAATTCAATTGTTCTAAGATTATTCATGCTTATTGCAGCTTTTCATTAAAAGAATTTTGTCTTTACCAAAACAAGTGTGAAATCAATTCTTACTTAGATACTTTTCACCAATTTTTTTCATTTTTATTGCCTAAATTTACTCAGAAAGCATTCACTGGTGCTTTGATGGCCACAAAGCAGAGTATACCTACAGATAAACATACAGTAAAATTCTGCCTTCCCTCACCCCCCCTTTTTTTTATTTTGGGAGGATCCAAACACATTATCAGCTATAATATTTGTTCTTTACAAATAGGTAGTCATGCCAAAATCCAGTTATTTAGTCATCAAAATAAGAGCTGTTTTGATAGTAGAAGACCAAGTAGTTACATGAATTTCAAAGGGGATTAAAGCCGCTCTGTACCTCCTACAAATTAAATTACTTAACCAAATTTGTAAAATGCAATCATACCTGTTCTCTTTGTTGCAGTAATCAGTGGAATCACTTTCATATCTTCTAGTATTTCCTGCCTTGTTTTCCATTTCCTTGGCTTTAGAAGAGGCATCTACTTTACGATTATACTGGGAAAGCATCTATAGGAAACATTAAACAGGAATAAAAAGAATTACATAAGAACTCAAACCAGACAGATTACAGAGACAATTAAGCCCTTTTTATTCTAACATTGTGATATTAAAATTAGTTAGGGGGAAAAAAGCATATTAGCTAACCTTCAGAACATCATCTGGTATCCTTGTTATTTCTGGAGGTGGAGGAGTATTGAGTAAATGGTCATACTGTTCCAGTTCGGGAGGGGAAGGGTCCCTAGAATGTTTAAGATACTCAGAGCTTGCAGCAAAAGGAATTCCTTTTTCTTTGTATGCTGTAACTTTTGCATCATTCTTTGTCACTGACTCAATCTTCCTCCGTGGTGTTACCCGCTGCTGCAAAAGAAGTATTAAATGACTTCAGTTAATTTACTTATGTTAGGTGAAGAATTTAGTAAATGTTCTTACTGAATTACTATTAGAAGGAACTTTTACAGTGACATAAGAAAATAAAATAGTATTGGAAAAGAATCCCAAACTGACATTTTAAATCTGCTTACGACAAAGTATATGAAAATGTACATAATTGCTATTTACTACCTTAGCTTCTGCTTTTAGCCACCTTGTTTGAAAATCTGGACACTGTGGTGTTGCTGTATTACTGGGAAGAGGCAGTTCCTTCGTCTCTCGTGACCTTGATAACATTGTATTATTTGTTCTGGAAGAGGCCTTCACATCAGGAGTACAGAACACAAATACCATAGGAGAAGCCATCCAGTCATCTGCTGCTATCAAGGATGAGAGAAATAAAATTAAAAATATATATGTTCACACACACATATATAACTATTATTATTATATATAAAATATATTATATATATTCCAGTGTAATTTTCTTAAACTTGTATCCTTGTAGTTGGTATTTTGCTTGTTCCATCCGAATCACAGCATTCAGTAAAAGCAGCAAATGCAAAGTAGTTATTCTAGTCCCACTACTGAACATAACTGAAGAAGCCCAATTTGAATCAGCATTGCTTTACCTTCTCATTTACCCAGTTGTCACTGTTTGCCTAAAGATTTTTAAAATAACCTATTTCTCCTCTCAAAGCAGTTTTAGCATTTCTTTCGAAAGTCTTAAATTACTGTCTTGTTAGCCCCTTTCTTTTCTGTCTTTAAACAGATCCCATGGGTATTCTCAGGAAAAAAAAGGCTCAGTTGGCAAAACAGTATTTTTATTTCAAATATGGCTAAGCTGTGGTGACAAAATGATTGATTCCTCTGCATAATTCCAATTGGATATGAGTACAAGAATGAGGAAAAATTTATAGGGAGTGAGAAATCTTCCCATAGAAAGCCATCAACATCTTTTAGACATTACTACTTATACAGTGACTCGCCCTGAATTGGCCTTATTTAACCAGGATCATAATTTAAGTTAACCATTGTGTTTACAATTGCATTCTGTCAAAATGCATATGTTTATTAATTTCACAGATTCTTAACTTACCATTCTCAGCTCTCTTACTTGATTTTGATGCAGGAGTAACCATGACTTCCTTGATTGTCATTTCTGGCAAATTCTCTCCGCTATTGTATCCTCTTTTAACCAAACTGAAAAACAAATCCCCAGTTAGCTCTCAAGTATTTTGAAGAAGTCACAATTAAAGAAATCTTGCCAACCTAATAACTTTTCTAGTATTCATTTATGAATATGCAAGTAAAAACTTGGTTTTCTCAAATATGAATTTTTAAGAGATTTTTTCATCTGTGGTTCTACTGCAATTTGTGATATGCAAATGTTCAGCCTAGCCACAAATTATCAAGTACACTGAGATTTCAATCTAATGCATAAAGAAAAAACCAAACCCAAAGCAGATGTCCAGGGTAGGACAGATGCCACAGATGATCAATTCTGTTTTAGGGGTTTTACTCTAAACTGCCTGTTAATATGAACCTATGAAATTAAAGAGAAGAAGAGGAAATATTTAGTTCTTTTAAACTAATAAGGGTCTTGTGAACAAGAAAAGATTTTAAATTGAATTTTAAAGTTTAAATAAGATTGTTTATCTAAATCAAATATTATATAGTTTCTAAGTAATTTTACTAAATACATAACTATTTAAAAGGAGAAATCCCAAAATTATTGTAAAAGAAAATTTAGTGATTTAAAAGTGACAAGCTATTTAATACCTGTTAAATTTTAAAAATTATTTTTTCATATCCCAGATATTCTAGTGAAAAAATGGCATATGCACTTAAGAGACAGTACCAGGCAAAAAAGTGGAAGCTTACATAGCCTACACACAAATCTGTGTCTTTAATGAAAATTATTTTACATGTTTAAAGAATAATCTTAACTATTATAACCAGATTTAGATCTTCTCTACAAAATGTCTAAGCTGAAAAAAAACCCCCATAAACAGTACCTGCAGTATATGATGTAGTATAAGATGCAGTATATTTTACCTCGATAAACACATTTCAAACTTTGGGTTAAATAAGAAAGCAACTTTTCAAGTCAGTTTTGTCTTCAAAGTCAGAGACAGTCGAAACCATATGATTTTTAGTTTTGACAATGAGTAGAACCAGTAGATTTTTTAAAGTGGTTTTCATGCATATGATCCTAGTTTTCCAAACAATTTCTCTAAATATCAAGTATTTAGGTACTGTCAGCTTTTAAAATGGAACATATTGCTAATGCTAACTATAAAAACATGACCAATTAACTATGCTCATGACCTCACTGCTGCAAATATTTTTCTTTATAATTAGAACACTGGAAATCTAGAGAAGCCTTTTCAACAGAAAACCAGAGCAAAAGGAAGAAACTGTAAGGTGGGTTTTATGTTAGAGACAATACAGTGTTTCTATAAATTTACTGAATGCTTTACAAACTGTTTTCTGTTTGTATTAATAAAGTTTCTGCATCCTTTACACTGGCTGTGCAACATCTATGGCAGACAAGCTCAGGCCCAAACTTTTGGTTAAGGAAAATGACTATGTTTTTCTCTTTGTAAATACATTGTGTGTGGAAGAGTCTTAAGGTGCAAAGCAAGGAGCACAGCAGATATATTTCATGTCAGCATCTGGTATTGCAATGGGTACATGAAAAGGTGTGTAGGGAGTTAAATGACACAGGACCCAGCACCTGAGAGATAATAATCACTCACCTGAAGACAAAGGCAATAGGAGGGGGAAATTTGTACAGCAAGAAGGAAATACAGAAAATTCAGTAGAGAAACAACCTGAACTCCAGTAACTTACTTTTTGATTGCTTGAGAAGTTTTCTGAATAAGTGACATGGTATAATCTTCATTCATACACATGGTATTTTCACTAATGCCAAAATGTTCAAGTTCAGACTCGTAGTCATCCATCTTTAGCTTACATTTTGGTGTTTTGGGCAAAGCACAGGGCGTTGGCAATTTTAGTGGAGTCTCACTCTTTGACTTTTGTTGACGTGCACTTGGTGTGTGCTGGGCTTTCACCACACTCCAAGGCCTGGAGAAAGCCAGCTGGGAAAGACCAAAATCAGAGAGCTGGGGGCTACTCAGTGGGTCCTTGGACAGCAGTGGCTTCTCTGTAGAAGCAGATAGGTGGGGTATATAATTTGCTTTTTCTTCATCAGATTTATCCTCAACAGACATTGCGGATTCACTGTTAACTTCATCCTCCTCTTCTTTATAAAAACAGAAATGAAAAAAAAAAAGAAGTTTCTGTTTTAAGAATTTGTAAAATACATAGGGACATTTCCTCAGTATTAAAATTTTTCTACTTGTTGTTGTAAAAAATACATTCCTTCTTTCACTTCAAAGTACTGAACCTGAAGCTACAACAGATATCAAAAGCTCATATGGCTAAGCTATATTTATAAGTCACACATTTACTGAATTTCACTCTGTAGGTAAATATTATTTCTAAGGAAAATAAAATTCAAAGATTTTTACCTAAGTGTATTTTTCTCCCTGCATGAAGATGAAAATATTTTTGGGGAAAGGGCAAAGGCAGCACACGGTACTAGAATGCTCATTCTTCAGAAAAACAGTATTGAGGAAAGGTTATGAAGCAGCAAATAAAAACTTATGAAAGGAGACAGCTTTTATGATAACAAGAGTCCACTGCAAAAATATGTAAATGTGTAATTTGTACGTTTTTGGAATTAGATAAACTAAAACACTTATGAATTTCTGCATGATGTAGTAGGTAAAGGACAATGAATCTGGAGCACAAGTGCTGTGAGGAGCAGCTGAGGGAGCTGGGGGTGTTAAGCCTGGAGGAAAGAAGGCTCAGGGAAACATAATCACTCTAAAGCTGCCTGAAAGGAGGGGGTAGCTGGGAGAGAGACAGCCTCTCCTCTCAGATAACAAGTGACAGAACCAGAGGACACAGTCCTAAGCTGCACCAGGGCAGATTTTTCAAAGAAAGGATAATTAGAGATTGGAATGACTTCCCAGGGAAGTGGTGGAATCACTGTCCCTGGAGTTGTTTAAGGAAAGGGTCTAGTTGACTTGGTGGTGATCTGACACAGGTTGAATTTGATGATTCAGAAGTCTTTTCCAACTTAATTGATTCTGTGAGGTGGGTAGGGGGGAGGCAGCTATTTAAAGTAATATACCTTCTGGTGTGCAGTGGTATTAAGTCTTCAGATACTTAGCTTAAAAATACAACTTTCAAAATAATTCAACCTTGTAGCTCTGTTTGGAAATTTCTTTAAAGGCAAAAACAGCATAGGAAGAAATGTATACTATAAAAAAAATCAGAGCCTTCTGCCCTAAGTGTGTAAAACAGCTACAGGAGCTTAACCTGGACATCAATATGGTTCACGACCATAATTTTATTTTGTGTAATGACTGGATAATGCTCAGAGATGGTTAAGACCCTGTCAAAGGCTTTTTGAGGCCTGATTGGGCCCCTGATACCTTGATATGTGTAGTATTGACAGGTGTAGTACTTTAAGCCATTTGGCACATCGGGATTTTTCAGACATCTGAAAAATGTGCATTTTCTGACTGGATTAAAGATCTCCTTCCCCTCCAATGATCAAGATGCTACTGCTTGTCACACGCCACCTAACTCCCACACATTCTTCTCTTGTCCCATTTGTGCTATGAAACAGACATTTTAAGATTTTCTCTAGGGTGATTTAATTTAATGAAATCATCACATGTGAATACAAACCAACTAAGGTGCATCTACAATAGTGAATGAGAATAGTGAATGTATGAGAAGCTGAAGCAGCGTAATCCTCAGGGTTATGAAAAGATGTTTGCTAACATGTTTTCTGAATAAAATTATTACTAAAAAAAACCAACACACACTAACCTAAAGGCATGCAGAAGATCTAATTGCAAGTTTGTGTTTTGGTTTATTCTTACTGCACAGCACCAATCACAACAAAATCTTTTACCCTCTGGATTATTATAAAGCAAATAACATGGATGTACTTGATCTCCTAATTAATACAAATATACACATAGCTAAAGAGAAACATTTTATAAAAATGATACTTATCTTCACATAGCTGTAATTATAAGAAATATTACCTGTAGAGTCTTCAACATCTGGTGTGTAGCCATATTTCTGGAACAGCTCACTTATTTTTCCAAGATCTGCTGCATTTCTTTGCATCAAGATTTCACTTGCCTTCATAAACTCATTAATTGCTTTTTCCTCAGAGCAGCTCTTATCAAGACTGGCACTAACCTCTTCCTTCAGGGACAGAGAGGGGAACATAGAAATATTGGTTTTCAAATCATTGCATGGTAGTTGTTTACACATGAAGCATTTTGGGAGAAAGCATTCAACTGCAATTCAGATAAAGAGCAGTGAGTTTAGGTCTTTTCTATACCTGAAAACCATCAGGTATATATATACCTACAGAATACCAGGAATATATAGGGCAAAAGTGGGTGGCAACTTCTAAAAGTAACTGTAACGACAGTTCACAATACGATAACTACTTACTGGTAACCTTGCAAATAAAATTATATGATTTTACTCCAGAAAAAGACGAGGTAACAGCAATTATTTAGGACTCTTACTCCATATGTACAAAGAATTAGAGCAGAAGGTAAACATCACTTTTATATTGCTCATTTCTATAACCCTTTTTTGCTACTTCTGTATAAGAAATAAACAACATTTTTCTCAAGTTTAACTGAATGGCTGAAGGTACTGAAACTTCTGCGTGGACAGGTTTTGTTCTAAAGACTGGTCATGGAAAACAAGTAAGCTTATCTTTTTTGTTGGGAGCAAGTGTGTAAAAACAAGGGTTATAACTGCTGACTAACAAAGCTGAATTGTGGCTTAATGATCAAAACAGAACCATAATTTTATGGAATATGCACACACATGCAATTTTTCAAGAAGGAAGCAAGTTAAGTTGTTACCTTGTGAGTCTCAATTTTGCGATGGAGGTCATGCAAGACTGCTATTGGAGATTCATCTTCATAGTCTTCAAGATGCATGTTCACATAAAAGAGTTTCAAAAGTAAAAGAGGTGTCACAGTGTTTTGGCATGAAAGTAACATTCTACATGGGAATGCAAATTCCAATATTAGCAGCTGAGAGACTGGACATGAGCTGTCAGTGTGCACTTGTGGCCCAGAAAGCCAAACGTGTCCTGGGCTGCATCCAAAGCAGAGTGGGGATTCTGCCCCTCTGCTCTGCTGAGACCCCCACCTGCAGTGCTGCATCAGCTCTGGAGCACCTCTCCTATGAAAAAAGGCTGAGACAATTGGGATTGTCCAGCCTGGAAGAGAGGCTGCTTCAGGATGAACTAATTGCAGCCTTCCATTACATGAAGGGAGCTCAAAAGAAAGGTGGAGAAGGACTTTTTTACCTGGAGTAGCGTACACGTAGTGACAGAACAACGGGGAATGGATTCAGACTAAGAGGGAGAAGATTTAGATTAGATACTAGGTGGAAGTTCTTTGCTGTGAGAATGATGAGGCTCTGCAACAGGTTGCCCAGAGAAGCCGTGGATGCCCCATCTCTGGAAGTGTCCAAGGCCAGGTTGGATGGGGCTCTGAGCAACTTGGTCTAGGGGAAGGTGTCCTTGCCCACAGCAGGGGGGTTGGAACTAGGGGATCTTTAAGGTCCATTCTAACTCAAACTGTTATATGTTTCTATAATATTAGAGATGTTGAATTCATACATTAGAGAGTCATTAGACAAAAGCAAAGTCTAATTCCTGTCAGGTACCTTGCACAGCAAAACACTGCTCTTTGTACAGTATCTTAAATTCCACAGAGAAACTGCCCAGGCTTCCACCTTTATGTTGCAGCTAAGACTGTGTATAACAGATATTGATAAAACAAGTAGGTCCCTGTGCTGTCAAAAATCACTTATGTTAAAATTTCATCCTTAAAGAGCTTGGATGAAAACAAACAAACAAAAAAGGTTCTAGAGATCAGCAAAAAACAAATTTCAGTAGAAAATTGAATTCTTCCATCGTATTTGCACGTAGGCACATGCATTGCACTTATACAAGGCAGCAGTCATTACTTTTTTTACTGGGAACCAAGGCTAATACAAATAGTATAAGAGAGCATCTGCTAAGTGACAAAATATAGCACAGAGATAAGCACAATAAGAAGCCCGAGCTATCTGTCCAGAGAGAGAATATGCCCTGCAAATGCTTTCCTACACCGATTCACGAAAAGAAGGAGAAACAAGAACGCGACTCCCATTTCAACCCAGTCATGCTGTTTTTCTCCATGATAAAAACTCAGCCACACACCCACAAAGGAGCTCAGGGAGACAACGAGAGGAGAAGGAGCCCGAACAATTCCCAGGCTGACTCCGGGCCCACCCAAGGCACTCCCAGAGGAGCGCAGGGGACAGCGGCAAATCGAGCGCGGGGCCCGGGCCCAGCCACCCACCACGGCCGCGGGCCGCCCTTACCCGCGTCCTCCCGGCGCATGGTCCGCTCCAGCTGCTTCACCTCCTTCTCCACCGAGAGCGCCAGCTCCCGCAGCTTGCTGAAGAAGCCCGCGGTCACGTCCATGGCTGCGAGCGGGGGAAGCGGCGCTGAGGGAAGCGGCGCTGAGGGAAGCCGGGCCGGGCCGCGCGCGCTGCTGAGGGGATTCAAACCGCCGCCATCGCGAGCGCCATTGGCGCGGCCGCGCCCCGCCCGCCGCCGCCTCCCGCGAGAACCGCGCGCCCCGCCCGCCCCGCCGCCATCTTGGCTCCTGCGCGGGTCCGCAGCGCCGGCGCTCCGCGGTGAGTGAGGCCGGGAGGGAAGTGGGCAGCGGGGCCCGCGGATCCCCGCGGCTTCGCTTCTGAATCGGGCAGCTGCACCGTGCGAACGGGGTGGGTTGGCCTCTGTTAGCGGCAGTGCTGGTGTGTGCCGCGGTAGAAGTGCTTGTGGCGTGGTCCCGGCCTCGAGGCTGGCAGAGTTCGTGAGGGGTTTGGCACATGGTGTGGCTCTGGGGGCGGTCGTGTGCAGGGCCACTTGGACTGCATGATCCTTGTGGGTCCTGTCCAACTCGTGTATTCTGTGATTCCCTAAAGCTGATGAAATGTCGTGTAATGCGAAACCTGGGCATGAGCGGGTTTGGGACTAATGAATAGGTTAACGGAGGGCACTTGTGTAAAGTCTAAACGTCACTGGGCCTTTCCTGCCCCTTACACCCAGCGTGTTGGCGCTTTCCGCTTACGCAGTTGGTCTAATTCAGGAGATTGTTTTGATCTATCAACCAGATTTCCTTCGGTCAGGATACAAGACTAGGTAATTACACACTAATAAGCATATGGAGAGCCTGTGGTTCAAAATCTAATGCTGAGGAAATGCCAGATTTGGGTCGAGAAGACAGAGCTGGAAATAACTCTGTTTTGACAACACAGCTATTTGAAGAAGGCATAAGTGAACCCTTCATTCTGGAGTATTTATGACTGGATTTTTCTTAATTTATGGAGAATATGCTTTAATTGCAGTGTAAGGATACCTGAATAGTTTCTTAATCTTCATAGATTTAATTTCCCCTTCTCTGATTCTTAAGTTTGCAGTGTATCTGGCCTTGTTCTGCCTGCTGCGTGTGATGGTTTGTGAGTACCAGGTTCTGAGCTTGAGCCTTCAAACCAGTCAGCTAAAAGGCAGTAGAGTGCAGAGCTTCAGATCTTTCATGTCAAAGTTTCAGTTTTGTACCTAAGGTAATGACTATTTTATATTCCTCTTTATGTTTTAAGGCAAAATGTTTTTAACAACAGTATTACTGCGGAAGAGAATTCCTGGAAAACAATGGATTGGGAAGTACAGGCGACCAAGAGAGGTTACCATTTCAATGAAGCAAGCAATGATCCGAAGGTTGGAAATTGAAGCAGAGAATGAATATTGGCTCAGCCAGCCTTACCTGACACAGGAACAGGAATACAAACACAACGCAGAAGAGAGACGTGCGAAGTGGGAAGCTTTCAAAAGCCTGAAGCAAGCTAAGTTTCCTGAGCACAGATACATCAGCGATCATTTAAACCACTTAAATGTGTCAAAGAAGTGGACATGTTGAACAGTACAGCATATTTCTATTTGGCACATGCCCTGCACTACTCTGGGATCTGCTGTCATCATGGTAATTCACTGTAATTAGGGTGGGTGACAAATGAGACTGTGTGTGGTGTACAAAATACTACATTAAAAGTAGATCTCTGGAACAGTGTATGTTTTCTTATTGCTTTGTTAGAGCTAAGTTCTTTGTGTGGCTCTCTACCATCTGCCCACCCTCTGTTCTTAAGGGCTTAAACAGCAAGTTACCAGGCACAATGGGGGATGATAGATAACCTAGTTTCTAGCTTCAGTGGTTGCCTTCTGAAAGCCTGGAGAACACTCCTGCTGTGTTGAAAGGACTCACCTGCTGGTACTGGCCACATGGCTTGGGCTCTCTCTCCCTTCCTCAGGGATTGTTCTGTGTACACCAGTATTTGGGACACAACTATGACACTTGCCATCAGGCATGCAAGGACCATGGGGAACTAGAACTGCAGAAACTGGGGGAGGACACTGGAATTAATGGAATGTTATAAAACGTTCAATTTTTTAATAAACTTTCTGGACAGAATTGTTGATTTTAACTACCAGTGTCATTGTCATGTCAGTGTCAACTTGGGTCTTGCAGCTCTTACAGAGATTGCTCCTGATCTAAAAGGAACATGGCTGATTCCTGTTTGAGCAGTTGACTTCTAAGTCAGGCTCAGTGTCCTGAAGGAATAAGAGTTCATCACAATTCAGGCTTTTTATTTCCCTCTCAAGACCCAGTGACCTGGAAGATGTGTCAAGAGTGAGTAATCAGGTTTGTTGCAGCTGGAGTGTAAAAACTGGAGCACTGGTGCAGTGTTTCCCATGTAGGCAGTTTTTCTCGCTGATCTAATACACAGATGCTACAGCTGAGCACTTTTCAGATTCTTTCACATACTTTTATTGGTGTTGCATTCACTGATGAATTCAAGTGTCAAGTCCATTCATATCACTTTGGAAAAGAGGCTTAAAATGGTACTTTTTTATTAAACATGGGTTATACTTCAGAGAAGTATGAACAGGTCTGAACACTGATGTACAAAATATTGAATGCACTTTCATTTGGTTATAAATGGCTTAAGAGAACTTTGTGGAAAAGGATACACACAGGGAAATTGCAAATACAATTAAAACATGAAGGAACTTCCAGGCAAAGCAATGTGATTTTGTTTTTAATTAATTTATAAAAGCCCGTTTCAAAAAGTTACTTCAAGTATTAAACTATAAATGGCAACATTTTCTCTGTGCATAGGATGAGTCCTATCTGTAACATACAAAAAAAACACAATAAGTTCATCATTATTACAGGTATCTTTTACATGTCATCCTAAACTTAAATACAGCTCATTACAAGTTTAGGCAGCACAATTAAAAATTGTGGAGTGAAACAGCTGGGACATTGTGATTAGTGCAAATGTTGATGACCCTTGCTGGCAAATACTAAAGGAACTGCAGACATAACCCAGGGATGTTTGATTCATTTAAATTAAAAACAGAACAGACTTAAGCATGCTGCCTCTTTCTGGGATAGCTTCATGATTGTAAATCATCATTCAGGAAGATTTAAGTTTCCCACAATAAAGCTGATAGCAGGATAAGGGACAGGAGAAATCAGAAAGGACCATGCTATGTGTCTTGTTAGGTAAGCAGTATAAACAGAAGAGAACCAACATGTCACCCCCAGTGCTTTGGTGACAATTAAAGTAATGCAAATACTTAATCTCTGATAGATCTGCTTGACTGCTGAGCATGAACTCTCTGTTTCTTAGGAGAGGGGCTAGGAAGAAAGATGGGGAAACCTCCCAAAACCAAAGAAAGTGATCCTGTAAACATCAGACTTCACTACCTAAGGGAAACAAATTCAAGTAATAGCTTCAGAAAACAAATGGCCAAACACCAGTTTTAATCTGCATTAAAACAAACTACAACTCATAGCTTCATGACATTTCATGATAGTTACATAATTAAAAATGTGTATAAAAAGCTCTATATACAAAATAAATTGATAGAAATGAGTGTAACAAATGTGTTCAGTACTAAATCACTTCTTGTGCAGCTGCTCTCTTTGGTGCCATTTAGGGATAGAAGAGCCTCTGAAGTTGCTCACTTTGCTGTTTTTTAGCTACTGCAAAAAGATGTGTTTGTGAGCTAAAAGTAACTGCTGCTTGGAGCCTCTCTAAATGCACACCCAAATCCCCCGGTCATACACAATTTTAGAGGGTGTCCTTGGAGAGCATACACTATGAAGCTCAAAGCTGTCCTGGTTTTGTTGTTATTTAACTTTTAAATAGAATTCTGGTCAGTCAGTGCTCCAGATCCAGGCAGATTTGGTCCATCTGTGTCAGAATCAGTGCATTCATTTACTGCAGTAAATCTGGCAGACATTAACACTGCTGCAAATGTTGCAGTTTCCCTCCTCTTGGGGTTGGGGCTCTGCTTAGCTACAATCGGACCATACTTCAGCTAGATCATTAAGTCTTTGTGTGCATCCTCAGTGGTATTGAAATTTGTCCCAACCCAAAAGATGATTTATAATTAATAAAGAAGAATCACACAAGACCAAAGGAAATAAACAGTACCTGAAAACTGTAAGTATTCAGCACTCTGGAGAACAGGACCAGTTTGTAAGAAGAGCATACCAAAAGTAGCTTGGTACTTGCAAATTCCACATTCAAGAGACAGCTTTAACAAAAAGGTTACTGTGATTTCTACTCAAATCACTAAAAATAGAAGTGCCCAAACTTTCTCTAAAGTAATTCTATGATTATTTAAAATGGAGTTTTTTAATCACATCTGACTTGTACCTCTACAGTCTCAAAATAATACTGTAAGAAGTCAATTAATGACAGAAACCCACTCCTCTTCCTGCCCTCCTCCCATAATACGCCTTTGGTAGGCACAGCAATGACATATGTATTGTACACTGTGTGACTAAATAACAGTAAAAAAAAAGCCCCCAGTATTGTGTAGTTTAAGTAATTTCTATTTATGGATTTTTCTCCCTCATATTCACACGGACTGGTTTCTTTCAAGACATTTCAGAAAAATGGAGGATAAATTGCACTGAAACCCTCCATCAGGCTTCTGTCCTCAAACTGTGAATTTAAAGCCATTTTTTTTTATTTTTTGAAATGATGTAGATTTTTTTAAAAGAGAAAAGCAGCAAGAAAAATGAAAGCATTTTCTAATTGCAGCCAATGCCAACTATCCTACAATAACTACTACATAGGGCTTATAGTAGTCATTACTTCAATGGATCTAAAAGCTTAAGGGCTGCAATTTTTAATGACAACCTAGGTATTTTCAAGACTCCCCGACACAGAGTAGGTTAAAGCACAAGGCCAGCATGTACAACGTGGCCTAACACCCCAAACAGTTGTTTTCTCAGGATCTATCCCCCTTCTGATCTCCTGACCATGGGCCAAAAGTGCCCCCTTCCTGCAGCCCCTGCCTCTGCTGGCAGGAACATGACAGCCAGAGAGCCATCCTGCTCCCTCATGGACTTTCTGGCACAGCACAGGAGCACTAGGAGCACTCAGGACAGAACCCAAAGACACAGCATGTCATTCTGCTGCCTTAGCCATGATATCTCTCCCAAAGCCCAGGCCTGCCTAGGTTAGGAAAACCTAACCCCCCACCCCACTCGCTGGTATGCACTTAGGAGTTCAGCAGTACAGTTCCCTTGGAGAACTTAATTCCTTTAAATCAGCCTGGGTTTTCTCTTAGTCCCCAGGGAAAAAAATAAAAGGGGTTGGGGGTGGTGAATGTGGGAGAATCATATTTGAATCATTTTACTATGTTTTACTATGTTGTAAAAGTAACTTTCATAATACTTGCTTTTACACCAACAGTAACTCTGGCCTAGGAATTATCCTAAATCCACTGCTAACTCTGGCCCCTCAGGATTATCCTAAAACCACTGCTCTCCTTACCTCAACTATGAAGAAAAATCGATGACAAAATATTCCTGTGATCTGCATAAACATGTCAGAAATATCAGTTCTTCATGAAAAGCTACAAAAATGTCCATCAGATATACAAAGGAGTGGTTTCAGAAGAGAAGCACTCTCTAGAAAATGCACATGGAGATAGCCCAGACTGCTTACTTGCAGTTTTTCCTGTAGACTCACTATCCTGACTAAAGAAATCAAACAAGTTCCCCTGATGTTGGCCTACAGGATACATACATTCATGGGGGGGGCCTATATGAAGCATTTTGGAGAGCGAGTGGGGGGGGGAGCAAAGACCATATTGCTGAGTCAGTGATACTTGGGACTCTGACATACATTTTGCTTATAGTTCTGCTAGATGATGTCTGTGCATGGATGAGTTATTTCAGTTATAATACACGGATGCAGAAAAGCCAGATGATATCCCAGGTCCTCCATGACAGTTCCACCAGTGTTTGGGGCTGCAAATTTTGGTATTCAGAACAAGCCATTTGAACTTACAGTCCCCTCCTTCTCTGTTACCCTCCCCAAGAAATTTTGCTGGTGCAATACTGCTGAGAGCTTATGTTAAGATGGGCACTTCTCACTTAACATTTGAGAAGAAAAAGCTAAACCTTTCAGATCAATGTGTAGCAAATGTTTTTCTATGTTTTGGAATTAGCAAATGCAAAATTTCTTGTACAAAGTTTGAAGAAACATTCTGCAACTTTTATAAAACATGCAAGTTTGGACCATTGCTTCTGTCTCAAGAACATCCAACAGTGAAATCATGTTCATAGCTTCTCAAAGAGTTCTTGTTCCAGAAGATTAATATTTAAGAAAAATTTATTATATCCAAAGACAAAAAATACTTATTTTAAACCTTACAGAATACTTGATACCTTAGTAGTTTCTTCATAAATGTATTTAACTCAAGTAGCAATCAGTCTGGGAGACAAACCAAATAGGTTCTTTTGGACTTGATCATCAATTTGACTACTACCTCCAGTCTGTATCAAAAGGGCTCACATCTGTTTGCAATCAGCATCAGCTGAACATCAGAAAACTTACTGACAGAAAAACAGTATTTGTCACTTTTTCCAGGTGCAAAATTACAATACCACCCAAAGATGAGTTAGCAGTCTTCTCTGTAGAGGAGTGAGGAAAAAAAAAGCAAACCATGTTGTTTGCTGTAGATCTTGAGCTAAGGATGGGATGGACTTGATTCCTCACACAGGAAACACATTTTGCCTTTTTTGAACAGGTACATTGCTGCACAAAGCCATTGGTCTTTAGCAATTTCAGCATCACTTAAAATAGACTTGAAAGTGGGAGATAAATTTTTCAGTGTGCTAACACACATCTATGATCCAACACTAATCTTCTTTTAAGTACCTGATATTTGTATTAGAACCAATAAAACATTACTAAAAAGATAAAACAAAAAGTATAAACCAGTATTTATAAACCATCAAGAGTCCCATGGAAAAAGCAGTACTCTGCTGGTTCTGTTTTCTAGCAACACACAATTGCAAAATGATTTTTCTCAGGGGTACTTTACCATTTTGTTGCTGTCTCACACAGAACTCAGCAAACAGTAACAGAAGATATAAGAACTGTTAATTCCTTTTCGGACTGTCTTTTCCTTGTATGCTGACTGACATTTGTTGGAAGATAATAATCTATGTTTTTTTCAACTAAAACCCAAGTTTTCCTCTTTCAGCTCTGTCCTTGGTGTGGTTAAATAAATCAAGTTAAAATGATGACGAAGCTCAATCCTATAGCAAAAAAAGCAACACCCAAGTTAAAGGCTCTTATGTTGTTGGCATTGCCTTGCTCCAAAGCACAGCTAGTAGAAGGAACCCTCAGTCCCAAAAGACTTGGAGAGCTGTGATCATGGGGTAGACTGGTTAATAGGAAGAGAGGAGAAGACATCATCCAGTCCCTTCCCCATCACCTGGCATCTGAACTATGTATACTCCCACTTCAGACTTGCTGACCATGCTCTTGGCTGACTTTTTTTTTTCTTCTTCCTTTTCCTTTTTTTCTTTCCTTCTGCACTCTGGAGACCTGCTATGGAAGTGACTTTTGCAGTGCCTAAGGTATGAAGTTTGCCCATGAGGAGGTAGGAGTCTCTGCAATCTACCCCCACCACTGCAGCATAAAAGAAATGCATAGTTCCCACTCTGGACCTTGTGCATCCAAGCAGGGCACTTCTGGATCTGGCCCTTTGGTAACAGTATATAATTCAGTGTTGCATAAATGCACATTAAGAATCTTAAGGCATCTGTCTTAACTTCCCTGCTCTGCAATAGTGCTTACAAGAATCCATTGTACTGTGCAGAAACTTGAATTTCTTGTCTCTTCCTAAAATGTTCATGTTCCATTTTTATCTGCTCAACTTCTTCCAAACAAAATTAGGTAATATTCAAGCTCAAAATGTGTTGCAGAAACCTAGTGAAACAAAAAAACATAATTAATGGAATTATCCAATTAGCTTTGAAAAAACACATCATAGTGCATTACACAAATGCACCTGGGTAATATAATTTACAGACTTCTGATTAAGGTAAGTAGTTAAGGCAACTTCAACTCAGAAATAGCCTTCTGGGAGGTGTAGGTTTTTGTTTCATACTTCTTATGTTTTAGAAGCTTATCAGTGCTAAGAACATCAATCCACCACCACTGATCTGCATCTAAAGTATTCTGGTTCCCTGACTGGCAATTCAATTTTTGAATTAAATTGATAGATATGAGGACACAAATGTTATTTGCCTAGGTAAGGCTGGGGAACTGGCTGCCTTCTCCAAGCCAACCTCTACACATTAGAATAAGCCATGACTTTGCTTCTGCTGTGTGTTACAGCCCCAAAATTTAAAAATACAACTATTGGCTTGTTACAGGGTATTATGGAAATGTATTGAACAGATGCTGGATCTCACAGCTAATGTATAGTTGCTTAGAAATGCAGGACTGGAATTAGCCATCTCTGCCTAAACTGTAATCAAATCAAAGTGAACTCAGAACCAACACTGTATTACTGAGTTAATTTAAGGCAACACATACCCAAATGCTTTTGCATTGGGTGCAATTATGTACTTTTATTTATAACACTTTTAAAACATAGTTTAGGGGAGTGTAACACAAAGTACAAATTCTTCCTTTATTAAATCTGGCCTCACTTTAGGAAAAGAGGGAGGATAGAGAAGAAATTAATCTGAAACTATTACCAATTAATTGTTTAGCTTAAGACAGTCATCTATGCTCCCTCTCTAGGTCAGTGGAAAGAGAGATTAAGATCTTTCTATAATACCCTATCAAAGGCTGCTGGGATGAGCTGCTCTCAGAAACTTCCATTCCGCTCCATGAAGAACAGAAAAGCCTTCGTAACCTATTTAGATGAGATTAGGTTTTACATAGCTGGAGGCTGAAAGGAACCCCTTGCTTGGGATATTCTTTTGCACATTTATATAGCATTAAGAAAGGTTGGAAAGGGGAAATTTACCATTGGTGAGTTCTCATGGTCGAGTAGGTTTTTCAGAATTTGTAACTAACTAGTCTAATCTTGATTTTGTATGAGTTTACACTGAGCAGTCTGAACAACATCAGCCCAAGCATCACACCATCACCCACAAGGACCTTTTAGAAAGATTTTTTTCCTTGAAAACAAACCCAAAACTGTAATTCTAGGTCAGAAGACTTTAAAAAAAATGTAATCCTAAAATTACTGAGCTTAGTAAATTCAAATGTAATGCTTTATTTCTGATAAAAATGTGAATTACTAGCAAAAATATCCCCCCCACCAAAAAACCCACAACAACAACAAAAAAAGAGGAAGGGGATAATGAGTCAGCTCTAGCTTCTACAGCTGTTAGTTGCCTGAATAGGATTTGTTTCTTTTACAGACAGAAAATCTTAATGGGAGCTTATAAGATCACTATAGCAAAAAGTCAACATAAAAGAAGTCTAATTTAGTCATTGGAAATACACCAAGAGAAGTTTCATATATGTACCAGCACTCATTGCAAAAAACATTCACTGTCAAATCCAAATACAACAGAGCAGTTTGTATGCAGAGACCTTTATTCACTTACTGACTTCCCTTCCTTGTGCACATGCAGCTTCCTAAAGAGCAGAACATGGCTCACCAACATATGATTAAGAAAAAGACACTTAAGGAGCTCTTCCTCAAGACAGCTTTTTATCTCAGAATTGTATTGAGCATCAGATTCTTTTCCCTGGCCAGGTAACAAATCCAGCACTACCCACTTCACTCTAAATTACAGAATTAATCTGACTCATCCCAGGCCTAGCCAGCCCATGTTTCCTGCACTACAGCATAACTCCCATTCTTGTCTTCTCAACAGCCATTCTGAATTTTGTTTAAACTTTGCTATTACTCATCCAACATCAGAGGACTCCTCTGCATTCCATGACTAGTTGAGTTTTGACTTAAAGATGCCTGCTTTTATTCATACATGTACAGAAACAGCAATCAATTATGTTAGTCTTACCTGTTCCTCATTGAGATGGTTGGTTAGTAATTAGCTGAGATCAGCTTTCCAATGAAACTATAATATGCTTTTTTGCACCTAGAATGTGAGAGAATCTCAATTATGTGTTTCTGCAGATTTGCATAACAAATAGCAAAGATATCAAACCAGAAAGCACCTTGATCGTGTTGTGCCTGATTTACAAAAATATTGTCCTCCCCCTAATCAAACAGAAAAGATCCCGAATCTCAGAACTGAAGAGCAAAAGTCAGAATTATCTATAACTAATTCTGGAGCAGAGCATGGGATACAAGTTTCTTTAGTTCTAAACAAGATACTTTAGTTCTAAACATGCTGACTAGATTCCATGAAACACGTTTTCTTCTACACCATTCCAGCAAATTTCCAAGGCCTTTCTTGGCCTTAAAAAAGAAAAAAAAAAGGGAAAAAAAAAAAAAAAAAAAAAAAAAAAAAGAAACCTCACAACAAACAAAACCACTACCTGATTTCACATTTTCCTCTTCAGGGCCAGTTTCCACCCACTGGCAATCACTGGATAGCAACCGATTTTGTGATTCACTGAGTGGTCGAGTAGGAAAGGACTGATTGGCTACAGAGCTGAAAAGTAAGCAAAGTCAACAGGAATTCTGTAATACCACTAGCTGTTTCAGGCATTTTTAGAATAGTGAAGTTACTTAAAAGCAAAGCAAATCCCTATAGTGCCAACTGGAAATGGCTGCCTGCCCCCAACCCTAATTCCTCTACAGACTTGTTCCAGTCATCAGCCTAAAACAAACTCCTACCTGACACAGGCCACTCACTTCTAATGGAAAAAACCCACAGATTGATACACAAGAAATGGCACCCTGACAGTAACACTGCCACACAGCTAAAAAGGAAACCTACAGTTCCATCTGGAAGAGCAATAAAATGCCATCTTATCCCATGCAAATCCCAGGGCCTTCTGAACAATCTTCTGAATATAAAAGGATACTTTCTTGTTTGCACAAGGGTCCTGTTCTTGTGTAAATTCCACAGGTTATGTTGCACTGGATATTGCCTTTGATTCCTCTAATGTCTAGTAACTCAGGTGAGTGCTGTTGGCAACAACCTTCAGCTTACAAATTCACCAAACTATGCAGAAGACTTCCAAAGTGGCAAATGCATGCACCCCCAGAAACTGCACACAGAGACTCTTGTCTCTTTGAAAATACATTGAGGATACAAACCATGCAAATTTGGGAGGGATAAAAATGAGCTAAAAATCCCAGCATGAGAGATCTACTTCTCTTGCAAACTGTCTCAGCATTATTTGTTTAAGCATGCTCAAGGAGATGAAATACAAATAATACCTTGCCTTTCAGAAGAAAACCAAACCCAAAACAAACGAACAAACAAACAAATGAACAAACAAACATTTTTTTTCCAGTGGAGAATTAGTCATTCTTCCCTAGGACTTTTTTTGATTGTTGTTAAGAGCCAGTAAACTCTCTTAATTTCTGTATTACTGCTTCCTTAGAGCCTTACCCTCTGCTACAACAAAATCAAGACACTGTCAAGTTTTTAGCCTTAATCCAGTCTGTCCTTCACTGAAGACTTACAAACTTACTCTGAAGATGACAAGCATAAAGAATTCAAAAACTAATTTTTTCTCTAGATAAGTACTAAACAGTACAAAATCAGTATTTTAAGTGCTATAGTTACCTTTTGGCAGGTTCATTTTGGCTTGAGACTGCAAGTTGCTCTGGATCCATAATCACCAAACGAGTTGGGAAATTACATCCATCACCCAAACTAAAAGAGAAACAAAGACTCAAATCACTGCTGGTAGTTGACTTAAATGAACTGAACAAGAAGCTATGCAAAAGACAAAGGCTGCAGGCTCAAATCAACTACACCCGAGTGCAGTGTTGAACTCCAGATTTTAGCAAGGCAATTCTACCACTAAATCAGAAGATCAATTAATTAAATCTTGGAGCTCAATTGCTTCCCACCCCATCACTGAGTATGGATGGCTGTGCACAGCACAAGACTTCAGAAACACAGATGTATTTCTGCAGATTGTAGCCCTAATCTTCCCCCAAATCAGCATGCACACATGGTAAGACTCTCTGGTATTTACAACCCCAGAATCTGTATCATAAATAACATTTTGGTGACCATGCTTTTCCCTTCACCCATAATTTTAAAATTAGCTAAGCCTTCTTTTAAAGTTTATCAGGATAAAATATGGTAGCAAAACAGATCAAGCCATCTACAGTGGAGCTTCTGTCTTTAGTCACATAGTAGTTGAGCATACAGCTGAGTCAACTTAAGCTGCTGTGCTGTTCGGATACCAGACCGCAGCTTCACAAACAGGTTCAGCAACATTTTTACCTGATACACAGCCCCCCAAGGGCAGTGTTGAAACACAGTTCCTACTTCATTCTGCTGAAATCTGGTACTGGTGGGAGTGGGCAGCACTTCAGTCTTGCTTCACCAAGCAAGCCAGCCTAATGCTGGCTCAGCTGACATTTTAAATCCAGCATTTTTCATCATATCAGATTTTTTTCCCCCCTCTGTTTCTTATTTACATGCACTTTCTTAGTCAGCTTTCGATTCCTAAAGTGCCATCTACAGCAAAAGGAAAGCTGTCAAGTTTTTCCAGGGGCAAGAGAGGGTGTTTTTAAACTGATGTCATTGTGATGCAGCTGTTTGATCTCCTCTGAGTTGCTGATTCCTGCTCTATAATCACTCAGACTACTACTAAAAGGTGTACAATTTTTGCAATATGCTTCTCAAAGCTTTCAAAACTGTCTTGTCCACAAGCTCCCTGTCTTTGAATGAAAACTCTGTGTGGAGTTTGATCATTTTCTCTTGCACATTTTCCCTGCACCAATATTTATTGTACCAGATATACAAGTTGGCTTTTCAGCTGTGCTTTATTTTTTAGTAGAAAGGGAAGCAAGGTGGAAGTCATGGAATCAATTCCCTAATTCATTACTGTTCAGACTGAATACCTGGTAAAGATAGGGAGTAACCAATACTTCTTTTCATCGCCAAAAACCTCCCTTAGATTTTTGCTGCATCCAAGAGAAAAGCCATTTTTATCAGGACCATTTCGAAATGTGGGTGCACGGAATGTTTCTGTAAAATAAAAACATGCAATTCCTTAAACCAGTAAGGAGTCAGGGAACATGAAGAAACAACTCAAACTTCTCTGCTGTGCAAACAGTTTTGGGCAAGGTGAGGCAATATTGTATATTTGGTGGGGGGGGGGTGGGTTGGGGAGAAGAAAAACTAATCTCAAGTAATCAGAGAAAAAAAATCACAGGGTTAGTGAAAAATAAGAAAATCAGGTAAGCAAAACAGTTACCTTGTCAACTTTCTCTCTTTATATTTAAACAAAACAAAGCTAAGTACCATCAAAGCTGAAACAAAGCTAAGGACCATCAGCATGCTAAAGAGAACCACATACATCCCTTATTCCCTGCGAACTTGCTCTCTCTTCAGCCCTCTCTGAGCAGAAGACTTTCCTTTTAGGAGTAATTTGCCATAAGCACTGCTGGACCTAAGCCCATACAAAAGAGGTTTTTCCACATCTGCCAAGTTAGGAAGCTGAATTAAGAGCATCCAGTGCTATCAGAGGAAAATAAAATCTAATACATGAGAAACAGATACACCATGAACTATAGCAAAACACCACCATTTTTCTACTCAGTCAAGTCACACCCCCAGCCAAGAACTGAGAAGATTCATTGCTCTCCCTCCATACCAATAGCTTGTCATTTTATGATCATGATCCAGAAAGCAGATAAAGTACTGTGTTGCCAATTTTGACCACTGACTTTTAGGTAAGGAATATGGTGAAGTTTTCTTCAAAGTTAGAAAGAAACTGTGAATATTCCTTACCTGTAGATATGTCAAAAGAAAACCAATTCAAATAACTCCTATCAATCAATCAAAAAAAATCTAGCAAAAACTTTCTAGCTGAAAATTATTTTACTTTTAATCAACCCATTTATTTTTGAGGTTAGAAATTTAAATTCCAATGAAAGATATAAGATTTTGACTTACTCAGTTGTAGAAATAGTCATCAGTCCCTGCCCTCCCAGATACTGCAAGAAACCCTCTCAAGTGTTTCCTAGCAAGAACTTAAAATATTTTAATTAAATGCATATAGCTTGGTTATGCTGATCAATGCCATCTAAAATGTTCAGGCATAAAATTGTGGAAAACTCTTATTATCTAGGAAATGTGCATCAGTGTTTTCATTTTTATCACACTTTTATAAGCCACTTCCTAATAATAAGGCCAGTTTTCTTTCACAGAATTTAAGAATACTTATTTGTATCTAGTTCAAATTGTAGTACAGGGTCATGTACAGAGCCTCCAATGTGGTAGGGGCTACCCAGCTACTGAAAGTAGAACGACAGAGTAGCAGTAGCAATTGGGTTACATACTTCACACTTTAAAACCACAACAAAAATGCATGGTGCCTTAGAAGTCACAAAAATACAAACAAAAGAAATGAACAGTCATTCTGAATCTGAATGCTTGGCTCCAGCAAAGGATGCCTGCATAAACTTCATCTTCACATTTGTTTCACTCTTAATTACTTCCACCAAATATGCTTTCTATTGCACAGTATTGAAAAAATCCACTTATATGTGATGACATATCATATAGGCATCAAATTCTAACTGAATTGTTGTTTTTCTGGACAAGGAAAAGCTCCACATCCCAATGAACTGACCTATAGTTGATCTGTTTTTGCCAACTAGCCAGCAGTGGTAGCTGAAGAGTGACAGTATGCTGATGAAGAACATGGCTGCCACAAAGAAAAGGAATAGTACGTGGAACTTTGCATGGGTATCAGGCAATTCATTCTGGGGAGAAAGAGAAAAAGAGATTAATATGTTAACACTTCCTAGCAACTAAGGCGGTATTGTTGCTGAACATTTCCTGCCACACCCAGACTGCTACAGGTCTTTCACCTCAGTTTTCAGCAAGAAAGAAAAGCAGCGACCCAGCTTTCCTTTCGTGTCATGTTAAACTGGAAAACAATCGCATTCGAATCTCATAGGTGCCCCTTTCCCCATGTTCAGTACTGTGAGTGCACATGCTCATCCGTGGTTTTCAAATGCACAATAGGGGGCAAGGCAAAACATTTTCTATACCAGAAAATGTTCACCGTGCAGCCACAGCCAGAGACATAGGTAAAATATGTCCAAAGTCACTTCTTCTGAAGGGGAAAAAAAAAAGTGCAATTCCTGCCACAAGGTAGTAATACTGAACCTAATTCTCAACTGCTATATTGAATGTAAAAGGGAAATAGCTGTCATGAATAAGTCCTAAACAAGACATGGGATAGGGTTTTCAATTTTTGATGACCTCTCGTGTTTAATAAACCAGCATGTACCTAGCAAAACAAATTTGTCGTGTCTGATCAGGTAGAAGTCAATCACCAGAAATCTATGTGATAAAAAACAATTTCAGTATAATCACCATAAAGAAACCAACTCTCACCCACATCAGGTCGTCTATTTCACCCCAAACTACTTTCAGACTTCCACTTTCAAAAGGCCAATGGGATTTGTTAGAATACTATTCCAGCTCTGTGTTCTCAAAATCACAGCACTTTCAAGCAGTTGACCTTTAACAACATTATGAAAGCGAAGAGGCTATTTTTACTCAGCTATTTACTTAGCATTACTGCCATTATTTTTTCCATTAGCGCATTCAGTACACCCATTTATCTATGGCTGCCTTTCTTTCTTAAGCTAAAACACATTTCAATTAAGATCAAGTGCACATTTCCCTCTACATGGCTTATATTTATATAGGCAACAGATTACTAGTCTCCTTCTTTCTGTGATGATGTAAATACCTGCCATGAACTACTGGACTAGAAAAATTGTAGTAGGAACAATATTTCAATAATGACAGCAATATTAGATTTTACCTTTGGACAATTCTCTGCAGCTTTCCTGCGGCAAAGCTTTGCGCAAAGAAAGACAATTTATTAAACACTAGTATTATGTTAAGACAGAGTGTTTGAAAACAGCACAGGCTTTGTTAAGAACAAAATGGTCGATGTGTAAATATGCTCTAGGATGTGCCAGTTTCCACAGCACATCAGCATCTTTAGCCCCTGTTCTCCAAGAAAATGGAGAAGTACACAAGAATCCACTACTAACTTCCAAGGCATGAAATTTTCTATTAAAGCACAGAAGTATTGGAATTCAGATTGTGACTGGATCACTTTCAAGTGGTTTCTCAGCTTGGACAGCATGACTATACCAATTTCCTTCTTTGCCAGTTGTTTACATCGCAAGTAAGGTTTGTGTGATTATTCTGTATGATGAAACCATTCATCATACAGAAAAAAAGCTCAGAATACTCCTGAGGTATAAAGTAATGGTTTGTTAATTACAAAATCTTTCTTACTTTAGAACATATCCATTTACCATTGGATGTAGTTTCAGCCAAAACAATAAAAAAATAAATTGCCATTCTTTGCACAGTTTTCTTAATTTAAAAAAGATCAGATAACAAATCAATACAATTTTTCTTCTTCCTAATTTCTTTCAATATTGAGCAGTTTGTAGGATGTATCTTTAGTATAACACCTGAAATTGAACCAGTGCTTGAGAAAATAAAGGAGGAAACAGGAAAGCTGGATCCAAATTAGCTTTTAAATTCCAAAGTTTATACCTAAAGAGTGGTATCTTGGCTAAGATGCTTGCACTTAGCTAATCTGTTGTAGGCAAGATGTGTGGCTTTTAAATTACATTAATATGTGCAAAAAGCTTAGGGAGAGCCCAAGCATCTACATTAGAGTCAGGCAGATATATACAGCATTTTCAAAAGTGGTGGCTCTTAGGAGGATCAGATAATCCTACAGTAAGCACATGACAAGCAGAGCCCAGCTCTCTGGACTGTTATTTAAGTTCAGCTTCCTTTTTACTGGCTGTTTTATTACTTATTTACTGACAATTCATGCAACAGTCTCTCTTCTACCTGCAGCAGGGATATGCTGTGTTTTGTGATCCACTGAAATCCAGACTAGCAAAATACTCCAGTTACTGTGTATTCCTAAGCTTTATGTTGAAGCAATAGTAACTCTTTCTACCTCAGAGCACAATGCAGTGTTCCCCAACTGTCCAAATGATTTTTGTAACTTGAATTCCTATGACTCTTTTGAAATTACATATTTAAACAAAACAATTATCTATAAGGAATTCTCAGTTTATTTTGATGCTAAAAAAGCAGCAGCAGCTTAGTCTTTGTGTGTTCTGTGGGTTGTCAGAAAATCTAAGTTTATTCACATGCATTTTCCTAAACTAGCAGCTCTGTAACCTGGAGGATTTTTTGAATTATGCATAATTAATCTGCATGATCCCCAGGAAGCATTTACCCCTTCTGACTACCCAGATTCAGCTACTGGTTGTAACTTCTTGAATCACAGTTGTAGAACTGAAGCATCTTGCAAAAAAGACCAACTCTTTACTGGAGAGAAGCATCCAGTCGTTGAGTGAGCATAACAAGCTTATTCACAGTGGTGTTCTAGCAGCAGTCCACATACCCCCCGCATGTGAAACGAGAGTGAAACTTCAGATATTGGTTATTTAAGATCATTATGCTCAGCAGCAGCACAGAAGCAGAGACTTGCAGGTGAGAGAGCTGCAGAGTTTACAAAAGGAAGCAATTTGCACAACACAATCTGGACTACTTAGCACACAATAGGCTGAAGCCAGTCACTATTCAAGAGTCCCCTAGAAACCCCTTCACAAACAGAGTAATTTGATTGGTCTCAGGTCATAAAACCCCTCAAACAAAAAAGTGCTGTCTCAGCTTGATTTGTTCCTCATTTTTCAGTAGACAGGTTTAACATAATCTTTGAAAAAAGCTCAGATCTGGTCTACATCCTTAGTATGGGCAAGAGGAATGAGTTCTAACTAATGATGCAGAACCACTCCATTTTTTTTTACTCCCCTCTTATTAACACAACCAAAGTTTTGCAGCAGCACATGCTATCCACCCAGGACATGGATCACATCCTTTATTTAGCTATCTTTTATTTAGCTCAGGATTGAAAATTTATTTGGAGGACATTGAAAGACACGGAAAATGATTGGAAAACATGGTTTCAAGGAGGCGGCAGTGCAGCAAGAATAAGACTAGACACAAATATAAGCTGGGAAGCACCACCATGCACTGTGTAAACAAGGCATCAAGCACTGGGCGTCCAGCCAGTGCTAGTGTTTGTGTCAAATAGATTTGGTTAAACTGACATTTTATCTTTAACAATCTCTGAGGCAGAAATAAAAATGTCATGAGTATAGAAAAAGCAGTTATGGGTATACATAAATAAATCAATCAATCAATCACATTCCCCTGATCTACAAAACAGATTTTAACATCAGCATCGGGGTGCAAGCCTGTGGTAAACATTTCCAACCAGTGTAGTTGTTCCACTATTGTATGCACAGAATCTATTCCTTTCTCCAACACTTCTGCATAGAGCATGAAATGTGCTGCACGTGCAAGTGAGAAACACAAAGGCTTTCTTCAACAGAAGAATTTGGTAGGTGTGTATGTCTCACAATGCTTCCAAGTATCTGCATAGGAGCATTATGTTTCTATGCAAGTATTATCAACAGTGCAAAACAATGAATTGCTACATTTGTGTAATTAGCACATACACCTCCACAACCTCATTCATTACAAGTTCTTCCCCCAGGCTACATTCCCCAAGAAGCAGTCCATACTTCTTTCCAACGCTGGATATATCCAGCAATTTGTTGCACAGTCTCTGAAAATCATCTATGAGGAAGCAAAAAATAAGCACTACTTTCTGAAGGTATACTGTAGCATTTCCTGTACTCAAGCTTTGGGGGGAAAAACAACATTGATATGCCCAGTTTTAGAGCATGATTCTGATAATACCAAGATAGTGGGTTTTTAATCCCCATACAGCCATTTATTGAAGAGTTGGACTCAGTGATCCTTGAGGATCCCTTCCAATTCAAAATACTCAGTGGTTCTGTGCACCTAGACAGCCTCAACAGAAAATATTCAAACAGCAATCTTTCTGATGCTGTAGCAGAAAAAGCTGAGCAGTAGCAATATACTGAAGCAGTCCAGACACAGCTCATTCTGCTTTGATTTGCATACAGATGAAGAGAGAACCCTCCAAGAAAGCATTTGCCTAAAAGCTAATGTACAAGAGACATACAAAAATTTGCAAGCCTACATGATTATGAAGCTGTCACCTCTTTCTGGAAATGTAAGTCAGTTACAAGATCAGGAGAGCCTTAGCTTTGTGAAGTGGGTGACTTAATATGAGTAAAGTGAGTCAGAGACCTACTCTACTGATAAGATCAGGGCATTGCCAGATTCTGTCATGGAAGTATCCGGAATTGAAAGCAAGTACACAATTACATTGTCTATTGTTACATTTCAGAAGTAGCTCATTCTTGCAGGAAGCATTTTTAACAAATGAATCAATAATAAAAAAAAAATAATCCCTCTTAAGTTTACTTCCTCTGCTCAAGAGTCCACTTCAACATTGTGTCCGATGAGCTTTGGAAGAGTCCTGCTGCAAATGTTGGTATTAAACGTTGGGTCATTGTAGTTGGCTGTCCTGTGGCCTTTTTTGCTGCACTAACAATTATAAAGTAAGATAACAAAGCAAATTCTTTTTTGCTTTTTTTTTGCTCAAGCACTGACTAGTAAATGTGAAAGAGTGCATCTACAGTTTCCTTAGAAATTGCATACAAAGCATTGGAAAGCAGCCAGGCAGATATTTGGAAATGGCACATTCAGGGATTGAAAATTTAACTATTTACAGCCAAGCAAGACTGAACAGCAAAATCAGACCACTTAATTTGAAATATCTTTCAAGCTACGACTGATAAACACATTTATGGCTTTCATCTCACAGTAGCGACAGCTCAATTCCCACATGGCTCCTTGCTCTCCAGTGACAGGCTGCTATACAGAACTGACAAGTTAAGAGAAACACAGTACTTTGGCAGATCAGACCCACAAGTTTAGATGAAGACAAACTTTTTTTGTAACATTTATCTTACCTAATGTCAGCTATCTCAAGGTACAGCAATTTTGAATACATAATCAAGCTTCTCTTACCCTGACATGGCAGCAGCCTTTTGCTCCAATAAAGCAAATATCAATATCTACTGTTGCAGATAATTACTACTTTTCCCAGTTACTATGACGGTAGCCAGAATCTAGGAAATATGTGGTGTTATTTACCCAATGATGTGATTGAGACCCTTCTACTTGGGTTAACTTTTTGCATGCTCATTAAAGGAAACAGATTAAGAGAATTCTGCCACTAACACTACAGCCTAGGAAGGCACATTACAAGTTTCTGTAGATTAAAGGGAACAACTATAGAAGGCACTCCATTCAGCCTGGAATGTGACTGGAGCAAAACTGATAGGAGCAATATAACACTGACATACAAGGATGGTTGCCTTCACATAAATGTTATTAAACATACTGAGATAGATGTATGTGTATTAACCATTTGACAACTAGTAACAGTTGCAAGGAAGATGTATAGTATTCATACTTTATATATCTTAGCATTCTACTTATACCAGACCACAAAAGCCACTAATATGAAGTTCAGACATGCCTATGTAGGGACTTCAAAATGGAGCTCAGACAGTTCCCAGGTAATTAATCTGGCTTATCTGGCAGCAGATTATTCACAGACAAGTCTGAGAAGACAAAAATATTAATATTTCACATTTGTCAGTATTTTTCTCTATCTAATAATGCATATATATATATTTGATTGCTTGATATGGCCTGTTCCTTCTTTATATACATATCTGTATCACATAGTCTCATAAAAACCTGAGCTGTGCCACTCTATATTGATGGGGCAGAGAAATTGCACAGTGTCCTCATCAAAACTCATTCCCTCAGTTACCCTTCCTGGGCAGTGTAATACATTTACTTCATCAAAATTCAAAATGTTCTCCTGCTTCAGTCACTTTGATTGATGTCATTAATGATAATGAACCACAGAACAGAGTAAATGGTGAGTGACAACATGCTGATGCAGCTTCCAATAACACATGCAGGATTAAACAAATGAAAAACAACAAAAAAAAAAGCCTTAGAACTTACTGTCCAAAACTTTATGAAGTACTGCAAGACTGTAGCAGCAACAAACAAACAGTACAGTAAGGAATACATTAAAAACAGGAGGAAGAATTTGTAGTTAGAAAATCCCACACAATTATTCACCCTAGAAGGAGGGGAAAGAGAAAAAGGTTACTAAGGTATACAAAAAATAAAACAAACAAACCCCACAATACATTCAGCTTTTGCAGAGCAAAATGTGTATGATGTCACTGGTATATCCAAAACATTCTGGCACCAGTGTTTCAGCTTTTTAAGCCACTATTTTGACGGAAATTTCTTTTCTGAGGCTGAATGATTTGGGCCTCACACAAATTTTGTCCTCCATGATTCTGTAGGACAAGACTTGAGCTGGCAAAGCATTACAATACAGACAGTTTCTACAGGAAGCAATTCCCACTACGAACTAACTGCACCTACTGGTAGTAATGTTTTACAAAGTGATAGCAGATAATATTTTTACTGACTACCAGTAAAAACAAGCTGCAGAAGAGACTGAGTGGGTCATAGATATCTAGAATCGAGAAATGACTCTCCCATTGCAGTGTGTATCTCCTCTCCTGCTAACACCAATAGAGTATGGGGAAAAAAAAAAATGCAAAAATAAATAAAACAAGAAAAACAAAAGAAAGAAATGCCTTTTCTCACAGGTCTCATTAATGTCAAGGTTTTTCTATTCAAGGAGAAACTGCACAGTTTGGATGACTGGACTTCCAACTCTACGCTCCAACACACATTAGGAGCAAGATTTATTCCCACCTAATAAAGAACTTCTGTGAGAATCAAGATTTACTTCAGAAGTGCATTTCTGAAGCAGCATCTAATTCATCACTCTTATACTAATTTTTAAAAAAAATAAACTTACCATGGACAGTGGTGGTCCATTTTTAATACACATCTGAAAGAGAGATTTTTCAGCAAGTTAAGACAAAAATATTTTTTCTAAGACACATAACTTTAGCTTCTACAGTTTTAGGTGTTGTTTTTTTTATTGATTGATTTTTTTTCAAGTATTTTGCCCTACTGTATGTTTTTCAAGCTCTTCTCAATCATACCAATTCTCTATATTAGAGCAGCTGTTCTTTCACCAAAAAAGATCGATTGAGACTCAGAAGAGTTATGAAGAGAGTTTATTAAATTAGCATGGGGAGCATTACTGAGCAACATTGTGTATCAGTTCATTAAGCCACACTAGTTTTATGTGCACATAGAGAAAACAAATCCAAAGGATTTTTCAGGGTTGTGTGGATAAGGTGTGTTAGCCTGGCATTCATTTCAACTAAGTCTACCTTAGGGCTATTTTTGCTACCATTTTGTTTGCTGCTTGCCTTTTCTTTTTAAAGCTAATGGAGGAAAAGAGCAGCACAAAGGGCAATTTGAATAGTTCACATGCCATTTTAATCCAGTTTTAATCTAAAGGAGGATACCAGACATTTTAGACACAGAAACATTCACCGAATTTACTAAGAAATTTGATTTTAGCCAAAAGATGTGTATTAGGTTCTTCAATTAATGAGATTTCCTCAAGCTCAGCCTACTGAAGTCTCACGCATAGCCTCAGCATTCAGTGCTTGTACAGACTCCTCTGATGACTCACAGTGAAAATAGGGAATAGCAGTGATGCCTTTGAAATATTAATGGCATGTGATTCTACTGTCAATTTCTGAGATAAATATTTTTAGCATTATTAGTAAACCACATATGTTTCAAAGCTACAGAAACAAGATACAATGATACAGTTCAATAATAAGCTTTTGCTCGTGCTGGTATTTCAGACCTACCTTTCTTTACTTTCACTCTATGATTTTTTACTTTTAAATTGATTTATTTTTTAATATAAGCTCTGTTTTACAAAGCTACAAGCAGGTTTCATAGAAAGTTCTGCCACTTTAGACAATATGGCTGCACCATAATATTGCACTAATGGAAGGAACTGACTCACTGAAGGCATGAACACACTAAAGTGATGATTGCAGGAAAGGGAAAATCTGTAATTCCAGATGCAGACACTTACACGTCACATGCAGAACAGTGGTGGCAGCGGTCGGGTTTGATCAGCTGGCATCGATCACAGTATCTGATTGCTGTATTTAAGTGCAAGGGTCAGGTCAGTAGAACTCATTTGATTTTATGAAAGCTTTTCCCCCTTAACATGAACTGAATCTTTAAAGAGCTTCCTGCCCTCCCCTGCCACACCTGCTCTCACAGACTGTCACACACCTAATCTCATACGATGTGTACTTTTTATTTTTTAAAGAAATGTAACATATGAAAGTATTCAAAAGAATCTCTTACTACTCTACTGAGTCCATTTTCATTTACTCTTTGATTCTCAAGTCTTCTTCATCTTCTGGCACAGGGTACTAAGGCATCTCATTTTCAACCTTCTGCATTGGCTCTCTCTATCCACTTCACCAAACAATGATCTAGCAGACTGTTCAGTAAATCAATTCTTCCTCATCTTTCCTGGATATTTTTAAACAGACCTTCAGGTTTTTCTCAAAGGAAAAGACACCAGCACAGGCAGTTTGAAAACAGGAGAAAAGCCAACACATATAGCTAAACAGAATTTATAAGCTTCCCAGATCACTCCAGGAACTTAAGACTGGGATTCTCTTAAATGGAAGCTTGTATTCAAAAGAACCAGGTGTCCTCAGACATTGTTTGGAACAGTCACAGTAAACTTCGGCAATGGTCATTCCAAGTAGTTTATGTTTTTGTAAAATCTCTAAAGGGTTGCTAGTTTCTAGAAAGAAAGATATAGACACATATAAAAGCTATAGATTTTTAAAGAATATACATATGCATAAGACAGCACCTTCCTGAGTGCTATAGATCTATAAATTTGAATAAAATGCCTACATATATTAGAAGCAAATCCAGAAATAGTCTATAACTAGACTTGTACTGTATTGCAGATGGGAACAAAATAACATTTGTTTTTAAATTTCCAAAATATATTAAGTAAGTTTCTCCTCCCGCTGAACCAAAACAGCTCAAACAGAAAAGTTTAAATGGGGATAAAATTGATTATTAAATTGAGCAACACATTTGAATTTCCCTATTTCAAGCTATCTTAGCTATATTTCTTTGCTGTGTTTATTTTTAATTGCCACAGCTGGAGATAACTGCTGTCATCTCTCTTCTTGCTAGAAGATAATTTTTTTTTAAATTTCAAGTAGTGGCTTTAGGAAAGAACTGCCGTTTCTGTCAGGGGGATTAAACACCAGGACAAACAAATAACAAAACATCATAGCATTTGCAATATGTGCTTAATATATTGTTCATTCAATGGCAACAAATGAATAAACAGCAACTTCAGGAGCATAGAACTATCTTTATATCTCACCTCTCGATGCTGTTGTCGTATAGATAGGCAAGTCTTTAGCAGCTCTTCTCAAAATCTCCTGCTGGGATTCTGGTCTCTCTTCTTTTTCATATTGTTCTTTATCAGCTTTTGACAAGCAGAACTAAGAGGGATTGAAAGAATGGATAGGAGGGAAGAGATTAATTATTAGTTTGCTTTCCAAGAAAAAGACCCCTTGGGTGCTATCACCCACTGACCCAAAAGCACCACTTAAACAAAAAGAAGAGAATGCTTCAGGAATTACAGGAGAGCCTTAAAACTCTTTGTCTCTGGGTATATTTTCAAGAAAATAATCTTTATTTCTGTTCCATTAGCTATAGTATTTTCTCTTCAACACAAGGGAACACAGAGACTCATGGTGAGCTTTAAGGTGCATACCTTCCTTTAATTCTTGATAAGCATAAATTAAGTAAACTGTGAACAAGAGGAAGGTGCAACAGTCCTTTGCTGCTACAATGCACTGAAGTTCTTTTAGTCCACTTCCTCTCTAATACAGAGATGGGTACAAACCAGATGGGGAGGAAAAAGGCAGGCAGAGGGTGTGGTGGGCTTCACAGTTCCAGCACAGAAGCTGAAAGAATTTAACTGGAATTTTAACTTGGGAATAGTCAACACTAGTCTCAAAATTCTTAAGTTGTATTGAAGGCAACTTCAGCAAAGCCTGTACCATTTGAGGCTGTGCTACAATTCTGAGTAAACCCTGACAAGCATTCCATTGAAATCTCACTGAAATGTAAGCCTTTACCAGAAAAACCTGGAGAGCTTTTACTCGTTTGTGAAACACTTAGTTTGGTATCCGCTGAAACAGTATTTACCAGTAAGCCTCACAAAACCCAGCATGCTGACAAGGCCCTGCGCACTGGGGGCTGAAATGACTATTTTCTTTGGTATTTTTTCTGTTCCAAAGCACTTCTAAACTCTGAGCTTCCTGCATGGACAAGAGCCCTCTTTATAAGCACACACAGACAAAGCATTCATGGTAGAGAGTGGAAAATGCTATGTGTGCAGCTGGAACAAAAACTGGCTTAGTGTGGTTTAGTATGATCGTATTTTCCTACCAAAAACATATGCACGATTAGTTCACATGGATTTTCCTCTCATCCTGTACTTTTTCCATTTTTGGATTACAGTCAGTTGGCAAGCAACAACGAAGACTTCACTTACAGCAAGGAGGAAGCTGTAAGACATTGCTGCAATTTCTCTGAGCTATCTCCTAACCCAGAATTCAAGCAAGATGCCTCACAGCTCACAGAATCTAGTTACGCCTCCTGTCACATGTAGTATCATCCCACTTATTGAGCCTACGCACCCTTCAAGGCTGAAACATGAAACATATTTAAATAATACCCTTTCAAACAACCAGACACTAGAATTAATCTACATGAAGGGTGAAATTAAAGTTTAACATTTCAGCCATCACAAGAGTTTGACCTCATTATTTAAATTTAATCACTCAGCTATTTAATCAAGCATGAAGACTGGAGACAATCACATCAAAAGTTTAAGACAGATGTGAAGCATCATTCCAAGAAACAGTGGTGCAATACACCTTAATCCCTACTACCCTTGTGAGTCTGCTAGGTGATGCAGGTCTCTGTGACCTGCAATCAAGCAGAGGTTGCAAGAAACATGAGTACTCCCTCTAGATGACATTTCAAGGCAAAACATTAATGCACAGAAAAGGAACCAAATAACAAGATTTAAACATTTTAAAGTTTGTCCAAGTAACATCATAGTATTACTCTAAAAATCCTGGATAGGATTTTGGTTTTCCAAAAAGCTATATTTCTGTTCTAATTTCAGAACTTAATAGGGCTGTGAGACCACAGTCTCTCAGGACAATAGCAGGATATGTTCAAAGACATCAAAAGTTGTCTGTTACTACACAGCAAACAGAATTCCCAATGAGGTTCAGCAGTTCTTATTGAAAACAGAAAGAATCCCTTTGTTTCCTTCCTCTTTCTGGATCTTGTATAATGCTGATTATTCTTTCTTAGGACAAATGTACAGGGATTACACTAAGACAACAGCAGCTGCAGAATATTTTTTTTAGTTCAGTAGTAAGATCACAGGATGTTATTTGTTTTGCAAGAATGGCAAATTTGAAGGACTAAAAATATATACATTTACACTCTCACACAATGGAGAGATTCTGAAGTCATGTTTGTTTTTAAGTATAACCAGCAAAAATTACTCACTGGTACATGAACAGAAGGGATTTGCCCAGAAACAGAAAAAGCGGTGCTGGGTTTTTAATTAGGTTGGTTTTTTGCTTTCTAAAAAAAAAACAAAACAAAACGGGGTGTTTATTTTTGTTTCTCTGGTGGGAGAGGTTTTTTGTCCTTTTTTTCATTTAAAGCTAGCTGTAGAAGAAAATTTTATTAAATCTGATCAATCTCCACAGTTAATATACAAAAAATCCATTACGTGCCATATGCCCAAGCCATCCCCTTCACTTGCTGAATACAAAAAACCTGCTACATCATCACTGCAACTACAGGAAAAGTAGTGTCAGAGTAAGTTTGCTATTGATGAAGAATTCAAGCATATAGTAAAAGTTACTAGGTATTAGAGTTAACAGCAGCTCTAGTTCATACAGCTTTATAAAACCTAGAATAACACCATTTCAACCACATTTTAACTAGTTCATCTGCTTAACTTTACAATTTTCCTGCAAAACCATTCCAGAAAAAGCAAAACCAAATTACTTTGAAGCCAAGCCAAGAGTTTAGCAATTCATTGAATTATAGAATCATTTAGGTTGGAAAACATCTAAGGTCATCAAGCCCAGCCATAAACCCAGCATTGCCAAGTCCACCACTAAACCACATCCCCAAATGCCACATCTATACATGTTTTCAAACCTCCAGGGGTAGGGATAAAACCACTTCTCTGGGTAGCCTGTTCCAGTGCTTGTAAAAACAAGCCTTTCAGTGAAAAAAAAATTTCTTCCAATCTAGACCACCCCTGGTGCAACTTAAGGTCATTTCCTCTTATTCTGTCACTTGTTACCTGGGAGAAGAGGCTGACCCCCCCCCCCCCGGCTCCCCCTCCTTCCAGGCAGCTGCAGAGTGATGGGGTCCCCCCTGAGCCTCCTTTTCTCCAGGCTGAACACCCCCAGCTCCCTCAGCTGCTCCTCACAGCACTTGTGCTCCAGACCCTCCATCAGATTCATTGTCCTTTACTTACTACATCATGCAGAAATTCACAAGTGTTTTGAGGTGTTTTGGATTATCTAACTCCAAAAATGTACAAATAATACATTTACATATTTTTGCAGTGGACTCTTGTTACCATAAAAGCTGTCTCCTTTCACAAGTTACACCCTTCAATAGCTACATTTAGACTTTTTGCTTAGTTAAACAGCAGAAGTGTTCAGCTTTTTACACTTTATATTCTATAGCTTTAACATACAGATCTCTAAGCCATAATTAAGCATGATAGAACAGTGTTTGCTTTTTCTTCAAAGCATAGGAATAACTCATCTTAAGAATGTTTAAGATTGACATCAGCACTGAATGTCCATCTTGCTGAAAACAGAATAAAAATTCAGCCCCCACAGAGCAACCAACACCTCAAACAGTTTAGGTAATTTAAAAGCTTTGTAAAAACAATGAGAAGGGCAATATTCTAAATGCAGTGCCAGTATTTAATCCTTACATACACACACATTAGAGAAAACAGAAAACAAGGTAATCCATCCCAGGCTTATTTGAATTAATATGTTTCTTTTTCAAAACAAAACTTCATCATGCATTCTTTTGCTATTATACAAAGCTTCTTTAAGTAGTTCCATCTCAGTGTTCCTAAACCTTAACCTATGACTAGTAAGTGGGTTCAGTACTCCAGGTCATAAGTATACATTACATTACTACCCTTTCTTACTCAAACAATGGTTTAAACTGTCTAAAAAGGAAACATAAAAATGTTGTCACTGTATTTCATTTATGAGTTTAAAAATTTCAGGTTTCAAGCAAATTACTTCATAGCATATCACTGTACAAGACTGCCAAACTTGTGATGATTTAAACACACACTTTGTATAAGGAAATGTCATTACACAAAGCATATGGTATTTTAAGAGTAACTTGATCATTTTCATTCATGATACACTGTCATGCTGTTCTAATTTAGACAATGAGAAGGGAAAGGTGAATCATGCAGTACTGCAAACAAGTTTCATCACTGAAAACAGTTCAGCTATTTATGAAAAAGGCATTGACATTTTCCTAACATTATATTTACCTCATTAGAGGGGGTTGCAGGAGATGTGAAAATTGTCTTCCCATAGGACCATACGAACATGACGAATGACAGATGAAAAACTACAAGGTAGACAACTGCAATAAAATACAAATAAGAACTTGGTGAATATAGCTGAAAAGAACAATAAATAAACCCCCCGATCTTTGAGGATGGCTAAACAACCACACTTAGCACTCTAAGTTCATTTAAAAAAATTAAATAAACACCCACCCTCACTCCCCAAACGTGATGGCTGCCTTTCCTCAAGGAAATAATGTTTTTATTATAGATTCACAAAATGACCTTGAATGCTTCCAGGGATGGAGCACCTACAACTTCTCTGCGCAACTTTTGCTGCTGCCTTGCCAGTCCCACAATAAAAATTACTTCCTTAAACTTAATTTATACCTTCCCTCTTTCAGTTTGAAGTCATTCTCCCCTTGTCCTATCACTCCATGTCTCTGTAACATGTCTTTCCCCAGGACCCTGTAGTCCCTTTCAGGTAGTGGAAGGTGCTATTAAGTCTCCCTGGAGCCTTCTCTTCTCCAAGACAGTAAGTCCCAGCTCCCTTAGTCTGCCTTCAGCTGGAGAGCTGTTCCATTCCTCTGATCATCTATGTAGCCTCCTCTGGACTCACTCCAGCAGGACCATGTCCTCCCTGTGCTGGGCCCCAGAGCTGATGCAGCACTGCAGGTGGGGTCTCAGTAGAGCACAGCAAAGGGGCAGAATCCCCTCCCTCTCCCCTGCTGCCCACATTGCTTTGGATGCAGCCCAGGACATGGCTGGCTTTCTGGGCTGCAAGGACATGCTGCTGAGCCATGTGGGGCTTCTCATCAACCAAGAGCCTCATATCTTTCTCCCCAGGGCTGCTTCTCAATCCATTCTCTACCCAGCCTGTACTTGTGCTTGGGATTGTCCTGACTCATGTGCCATATCTTGCACTTGGCCTTGCTGAACCCCAAACCCCAGAACTGAACACAGCCTCACTTCTGGCATGTGACTAATCTTTTTGGATAAAGATGATGCTGTAATTCTGTTTTAGATTATCACAAAGCAATTGATTACTTACTGACCTACATAACTCAATTTAATTTCTACTTCTAACAGAAACAGCACAGTAATGTGCCATTACAGAAGGCACTGGTCATCAATGACAGTTAAAATCCCCAAACAGGGGTATGGAGAGTACACATCCACTTATGCCAGATGTGAATTAAAGATTTTCTTACTTTCTTCTTTCAAATCATCTGAGAAATACAAGCTGGAAAAGTCCTATTACAGTCACAATGGCAACAAAATGTAACTGGCTTTAGGAGGGAGCTCAATAAATTTTCTAATGAGTTTGCATGATATCTTAAAGACCAGAAATCTAGACCTTATGACCTAGGAAGCTCTTTCAAATCTTGTTTCCTCTAAAGTTTTCTTTTATCACTTGTCAAGAGGAAACAGATCAGTTGCTCCAGAACAGCAAGTCTTAGAGAAGTAATATTAAATATTTATATTATCTTCATTTATATTATCTTCAGTTGCAGTTAAGTAGAAAATTTGACCTACTTTTCTCTACAGATAGAGTCTTCTAAGAACTTTAAGAAGCTGTAAAATGTACTTCATGGATAGCAAAAAAGGCTCAAAACTTTGGGAACCTCCAACAGCTCAGAAAACACTTGTGCACAGTCACATGGGTTTCATTTATAATTTTTCAGGATTTTCACTGTTTATTGCAATGAAAACAAACAAACTGCATTTGAGCTTTCATCAGAGAATTATTCTTTTTACCTTTGCCTCCGACTCCTCCAACCTTAGAGGTAGATTTGGAAAATTTTCAGCTGTGGAGCTGACTGAAAATGCTAGAAACAAAATCCTTTTCTAAAACCATCCCAAATCTGTGTCCTGATAGGAAAGAACTTGTGTATTACTGTAGTAGGCACTGCATTATTAGTTGTCTGTTATTAAAAACATACTCTACCTTCAAACACAATGTGGTTAAGCAATTGAAGCATGAGAAAATTGTTTGGAAGAGAGGAGAAAAGGACATAAAACGAGTGGAATCAGTGGCACAGATCAGAACTTTGGTGGAGAAGAGGGTGGGAAAAATTGAATAGAAGGAAAGAGGAAATGAGATACAGGGGAGGGCAAGGCACACCAGAACTAGCTTACACAGTAAACAGTTCTACTCTGTCCATAAAAATCATGCCAGAATTCAGATTCTTTTGAAGGATTATTTTCAGTGCACACCCAATGCGTCAAACAGCAGAACCTCAAGGCTTTGTCACAGCTTGTAAATGCCCCTAAAAGACAGAAAATAACAGGGACCATGTGCAGCTGCATCAAGAGTACAGATCTGTGCCAGTGCTACCACTATTTATTAGATAGAGGCAGCTATTGAAGTACTCTCCATGTAACTGAGCTCTTGCAATCTGTCACCATCATTAAAAGCCAAGGGCTGGTACTCAGTAGCCAGTGATGGGCATCACCCAGGGAAAGAGCCTGCAATTGGCAGACAATAAAGCTTCACTCTGAATAAATTCTTGCTTCTTTTCCTACTTCCCATGCTGCCATTCCTACTGTGATCATACATAACTGTCCTGTCAGTGCTCCCCAGGAAATGAGAGGGAGGGAAGATACCATTTTTAACAGCTTTACTTTAGCAGTCCATCTACCCACCACTTTGGCTATCAGCAGCTCCTCTACAGATTACTCCCTGAAGAATCTTGCATCTGTCTCCAGTACAAATGTAAACCAGATTCATTCCTAGCAAGCTAATTTTCTTGTAAATACAAGCTAGATTGAAAATACAACAAAAACCTCAAACTCCAGTATCTGCCAGTTAGCCAGACTCAGAGTCACAGGAAGTCCTGGCTAAACTAAGGCCATCCAGGATTCGTGGTGCCATGCTGCAACTAAGTGAAGTTGGTTCTCTTTAAAGGCACTATAAAGTTCACTTTAAAGGCATACTATACCAAATTTATGGCTTCAGGAAGACAGTGTCTTAAAACATGCTTTCAGAATCTTCTTAAAATATGTTATGCCCTCCCAAGATTTGCCCTTAACATTCTTTTCTGAATCATTCTCAACGCTACTTCCAAGACAGTCAGATTACAGAGGCAATAATATATAACAATAGTATATTACACTGTTAACAGAGATTCAGAGTTGACTTTATTCCCCAATCGTAATGGATATAAAACTAGACAAGAATATAAAATTACAAAATTAAAAAAGAGCCCTAATGGGGTGAAGAAATCACCACTAATTAAATCAAAAGTTGCCATTATATCCAAATCATTTTACTGTAGTACTTATTACACTGAAATATGGAGCAAAACACACTTGCTAAGATGCACATTATTGATTTGCATTGCAATGTTTCTGCTACTTTGGTCTTTCAACCCTTCTGATGTTGATTCCTGGCTATTGTGAGCTGCCTTATAAGAACTTTAGAAAACTTATGCCAGCTTTCTTTTCAAATGAAAAAAGACTTTATCTGTATTTTTAAAATCTACTTTCATGGTTGACTAATTAATGCATATAGGATGCCTATGACATGATTCAGAGTGGGAGGTGCAAAAAGCATGCAGGTGACAGCTATTAAGAGCCTAACTGGTTACACTGATGCTGTCACTCTCATTAATCTTGCATTTTCCTTCTCTAGTAGATTTATAAGAACCTGCTTCAGTCACACAGGCACTGCATTTGAAATAGAGATCTGACTATGTAACACAAATATGGCTCTGCCAGACTTCCTTAACTGATACATAGATCTTGCCTTTCCAGAAGAAATTAGAAATAAAACTTATTCATCTATGGGTCAACAGCAAGTGCAGCAGCAACTTGCAGAATTTTGTGAAGTCAAGGTAAAGCCCAGCTATAAAATGGGATGAAAAAATCCAGTGTAACACAAGTCCACATCTTACATGGCTTACAGTTTATTCTGAAGATTTTCCTACTCTTTCAGTTCTCCATTAGAAATTGAAAAACAATAAATTCCATCAAGATTCCTTCTTTTTACAGTGCTCTGATAGATGTTCACTGCTAGATTAGCTTCCAGTTCTGTGCTCTTCTGCAAAATATTTAAGAGATGAGAGCTTTTACCAGTCTGAACCAGCCTTTGTGGATAGTTAAAGTGCAAATCTGTGCTTAATCTACCACTCATGTTCCCCCATAAACAGGAATACACTCCCAAACAAATATCCCTGCAACAATATGCTAGAATTTATTTTTTTTTTGTTCATTTGTATCTCTATCACTGTGCACTACTACCCACTGTGGCATATACCTGCTAAAAGCAATATGAAGGTTAAAATTTCTCAAAACAAAAACTCAAACACTTGACCTGGAAATTTAAAATTAGAATGTGTAGCCACTTTTGAAATGGTTGTGCTTTGCACAATTCTAACTTCTCCTTAAGAATGGAGTTCTGAGAAATTTGGTAAGCTGTTTGGAAAATATTAGGCAGTACAACAACAATTCATCCTCTTCTAGAAGTCTTTCAGGACACAGGCCTAAATAGAAAATGGAATTGTGGATGTGCTGCAGTTTCTTCTCTCCTTTTTCTGTTCTTACTAGGTACCCATTTAAAAAATAAATACAAACTTAAATCATAGTTGCATTACTTGCATTAGTCACAGGTCTTGTCATCATCCCACGTCTGTGATATTAGAAACAAAACAGACTCAACTGTACAATATTTACCTTGTTTCTTAGCACTAATCTATTCATTACACAGAGCTCACACATAAAGGAGTAGATTTAAACTCTAAGTCCCTTAGGATTTGCATGCAAAGCAGCTATTTCTATCTTCATAAAAACTTTTAAAAATTACCTTTTTCGGCAGTTGAAGAAATAGTAACTGGAAGAGAAAAAAAATAAAGTTAGGTAAATTTGTACAGAATTAAATAATTGGCTAAAAGTGAGATATACAAGGTAGTTGACTTGTTCCAAAGCATACTTCAGATGTTAGCAGAGCCTTCCCACCCAACACTGGGAGTCAATATTTCTCCTGCCAGCCCTTGATGCTTGGAGAGTTACTGGAAGAGCTGAAGGGATGCAGTTCCCTGGGCTAATGAAACAAGCACACTCCACAGACAATTAGACAGAATTTACGTATAATCCCCTTCCTATATGCAACTAACTTGTTTTTCTGAATCAAACAGGCCAACAGGTGTACCACTGGAAAACAGAAAATGAAATCAAAAGTTTTAACAGAAATCCCTGTGCAACTGCTACACATAACCTACTTCCTTAATTTCTCCCACCCCAACTTCTCTCTTCCTGTCACATACCATTTTTTGCTTTTTTTCCCCCCTGACCTGAATGCTTCAGGCATAGTTAAATCTCTCCACCTCCACATCTCCCATAGCCTCATCTCCTTTCATGCCAACAGCAAATTCCATTGTTCAAACCTACTTTGTAAACTGCCTGACTAGTACATCTTCCTGCCCTCAGGCTTCTCCAAAACCTTCATACTCAGTTTATCAGTTCAGGGATGATGCTGAACAGAGAGCTGCTGTACTTGTTGGTTGCTGTGTTCATACCACTTCCTTTGCTGGATCTCTTCTTTGGACACTGAATTACTGAAACTCAATGAGGAAAGGATCCTTCCTGACTCCAACTTACACAGTAAATTTAAGCTTCTGATCATAAGCATGAGCAAAATCTTAACAGAGCACACTGTGCCTCCTGCAGTTTACCTCACTACACACACATTGCTTCCCCTCTCCCAACTCTGACATTTCTACTATCATTAATCTGTGTAACAATTCAAAAGAGCTTTCTCCAGATGCACACTAGACTCTTAAATCTGCAGGGCTTGAGTGTGCATTGCAGACTTCCTTCTGAAGGGCTGCTTTGTTACAGAGGTGTCATTTGACACTTATCTGTAGATATCCACAGAGAAAGGGTCTACAACTGTATAATGCACCTGTGCCTTTTTTTATGGGCAACAAGAGGCATAATGAGATGATATCTCAATGTATAGATGACCTTTTTTTTTGTTCAGACATGTTTTAGTTTTTTTTCTTCTTTCTTGCCCCCATCCCTCTCCATCAAATATCGGTACACAGAAGCAAAGCTAATGGAAAAGGTTCTGGTTCCTTCCACCTAAAAAGGAGGAAGAAATTACCATTTGGAATAGAACAAGGTTGGTTTCAAATTCAAGGAGGTCAATTCTAAAGAACAGCTTCATTTACTATTAGTTATGCATACTTGCACTGCCTGCTCCCATCTTTCTGCCTGAAACTCCACTAAATGCTTCAGAAGTCAAATTATTTTTAAAGCAAATCCCGTGAGTGTTTTTGCTTAAAATTTCACTAATGTGTTATTTCTCCAGTTCATGTTTCCAACAATACAAGGAGAAGATAAAAATTATTTAAAAAGTGAAAAGTAAAGTAAGCTTGCAGAGTATGTTTGTTTTACTTAAAAATACTAACAGTACTTTAGATTTAACTTTAACTCATATCTTAAGTAAACATCTTTGCACACATTCATTCATAAACATGTATTTCCTTGGACAATAAATATTTAAAAGTTCTTAATTATCCTCTGTTGGGAGCAGGAGAACATGGTTATCTTCAAACCTTCAGGAAATCTTCTTGGAAGTAATTCTGGTTAAAGTACTCCTTAATTTTTAGCCTCATTTCTGCTCTCAGCACAAAACAAAGCTGTGAGACAAATCTGATGTTTGAAGACTCAAGACAATGAACCGCTTTACAAGCAAAAATAAGACAAAGAGGAAAAAAAAAAGATAATGTTTTATCACATGTGGGATTTCATCAAAAAGATCCCTAAATAACATTAAAAAAATTAATTAAGCTTCACAGCACCAGGAAGATAATTTCTCTTTCATACATAGGTCCCTTAGGTTAGAATGCAGTTATTAGACTGTGTAGAACAATTTTCATTTGAGAAACCCTTGCAGTCTGAGGAAAAGCCAACATAGAAATGCTTGTGATTTTCACCCTGTCTTAACATCCTCATGAAATAAAAGATGTCCTGATCTCAGAGGCTCATGTAAGCTAAATATTACTGTTTCTACCCTTTTACTGTTCTAATGCCCACTTTCAAGCAGATTAAATGAACAACAACCCTACTAGTCCAAATTCACTCAGCAGATGGCACATGAACAGTCTTACAGGATCTTTATAGTACAAAGGAAAGCCTTTCTTCATGTAAGTTAACAGTCAATCTTTACGTAAAAAAGACTTTCAAGTATTTGCTAGACCGGTCATCTAATGAGAAGCTTTGTACCATCAAGAAATCAATTCTTGCTTTTGAACTCTTCTACATCAGGGAAAAAAAAGTCACAGAACATGACATTGCCATTGTGGGCCCCATCCCTAGCTTGCAGTTCCAAGTTTGCTCACTATTATTTTTCTCCTCTGCTGCTTCTGATGTTTAGATATGGCTGCCAGCTTCTGTTAAATTAGTACCATTTTCACTTCAAACATTTTTGAAATATGGTTTCTTGTTTAGGGCATGGGATAGGGGAAAATCCCAAGGCAGCACTGACTTTTTGCTTATTGATTTTTTTTTTTAAAAACCAAATAAATGTTGCTTTTGATTTATATGTTAACCTCGGGAAGCAACAGCATTATACTCTAGATAGATGCATCAGCAAAAGTCAGTGCCTTAAGCACTGCAATCAACACAAACTGCCCATGATTCATAAACATAAGTGGTGTAAAACAGCTGGTCTTTTGAGGATTTAAAAATATATTGTCATATCAGTCTACTGCTCAGCTATAAAAGGAAAAAATATTCTTTGAATTTGTTTCTTAGTATTAAGTTCCTGGTTTTGTTAGAAGACTTATGCAATTCTGGAAAGATATTGCCAGGGAAGGATAAAACATGACCAAGTCAGTGAAATCTGTAGTTTACTTCAATGCAAAGAGCTCAGAAGCAGGCACTTGAATGCTCAGGCACATGGAGTTTCCACTATGGCCTCAGAACTTCATAGGATTCAACCTCTCAGTGCTATAGCACCAGGGGAGTTGAGCAAAGTGAACAAGCCCTGTCTGATTGACTGCAGTGCAGAGCCTTATCTCAGCTACCTCAGGGTTTCCAAAATCAGTCTGAGGAAGGAATGCAGCAAACCTGCTTGTAAAGAGAGGTAGACAGGCCTATACTGAACTTCATGCAGCTGCAGCTTGCCCAGGGATGTACAGGTGCAACACACTGTTAGCTGGTCCACTGAGCAGCTTACCCACTGGATTTCCCAACATTTTGGGGTCCCTCCAAGATGAAGCACATTATTTGAAGTATGTGGGATCTCTCTACAGAATACTGCCTCCAAAATATACCATACAGCCCTTATTAGGCTGGACTCAAATATACTTCATAACTCTGTCCACTTAGGGGACAAGCAGAAATTGCATGTTTGACTTGGACTTTCACAGACTTTCTAAGTTGTCTTATTTTTGATTTAGACACCTACCATCACCCCTGGCAAAAAAAGACACTTTTTCCTTTGTGGCTCTAGTCGTTGGTTACACTTTGCTAGATATTCTTTCTCACATTATTGTCTGCTATCTTTCATCTCAACTATGTCACAAGAATGAAAGAGGCAGAAGTTTTATCACAGTTTTATCACAGGAAACAATCCTGCAGACACAGGGACATTCTTAGCTGTATAACAAATGGAACTGGGGGAAAATGTCACTTGTTGGAAGTATTCCTCTTGGAGTGTGAACTGATAGAAATGCCAACTTCAGACAGCTTTGGAGCATTTTTTTAAGCTGCTTCAAGGAAACCTCTCGGAATATCTCATCTCTGAAAGAAAAATATGTTGGGGAGCTGGCTTGCTTTTAGTTTCAGGCTTATTTTCAGGGTTGCTATGAAGTGTGCAAACATCTTCCAACTCACTGTGTAATAGGAAAAAACCAAACCTCTCTATTCTGAGGCAAAGAGGTGCTATGATCTCCCAAGACCTTGCAAGAGGCGTGCTAAAAGACAAGACATTTGCCTTAAAGCTTGGAATAAACTCCCTCCCCCCCAATCACATCTTCCTACTCCCCTAAAAAGTATGTTCCAACCATAGCTAGATATGCTTCTTGCAGAGGAGGAAATTCAACTCCAACTAATATAGAAGTATAGCAAAGGACAAGAACTGATCTTGTTACTGAAGTGCTATGCCTACTTCCCCATCCACGCCCACAGCGGCCCTTAGCAGGAGTCATGCTTCAGCTATTCCAGCCTTTCCACAAATTTCAAAGTAATATTCACATTTTGGTTGATGTTCCTTAAGGGTGGGAAGAAGGAGTGATAGAAAGGCATTGCATCCCTTCACCAGATGCACAGCCTTAACTTTCCTCAGCTTTTAATGAAAAGAGTACAAATAAATAAATAAACAAACACACACACATATATATACACATACACACACATATATATATATACAGAGACACCCATATTTTCAGAAGTTACCAGTACTGAAATTCAACAGAAAGGTAAGCACCACTGACATTACCTCTGTGTTTCACTTGTTCAGAAAATGGCATTTTATTGAAAGTGTAACTTAGGTATATGGTTACGTAATTTCCATTTGCAAACACAGACCTTAATCACTCACAAGAAGCCGACAGAAACACTATTTACTGATACAAGCCGCACAATGAGTAAATTTCCTTGAGCAAATACTCACTTGGCTTCTGTTACAGGGCAGCAACAGAACACAAAGACCTTAGCACTTCTCCACCATTCTCTAAAAGCCTTAATTCTGTGACCTTCCCACACCGGGATATTTCTCATTTCCCAAATGGCAGGCATTCACTAGGTGCTCTCCTCCCTTAACAGCTCGGAGTTGTTTTAGAAAAATGACTCAAGATGACTGAGTTGACAGCATCCTGTAGCCAAAAGCCAACGCAGGAAGATGCTGCCAGGTCCCTGCTAAAAGAGGTTCCAGGAATCACACACTCAATTGCCACCATGAATGTTCTTTGCAGAAATTTGAGTCATATGAACCTAGAATTACTTTATCTTTGTACGGTGCTAGATTGATGTATTTCAACTTCAGATATCCAGGAACAGGACAGCTTTCCCCACTCCCAGTGCACTGCCAGGGGATTCAGAAAGCAACACTTTATAGAATGGCGCTGCAGGAGATGCAGCTCCACAGGCCTTTGTGCCTCAGCAGCACTGCCTGGGGTTGGTCTGCAGCATGGCTGAACCATCAGCCACGTCTGACACGATGCCTGTTTCAGAGCTGTGGCCTGTGGTGGACAACTCTTGCTGCAAGGGTCTATAAAGTTACCCCTCCTAACCATCTACTCCTCCCCTAGGGCAGACAAATAGCAAAAGCAAGCACTTGCCTTTGCAGACACTTGGGACCATGCTTGAGCTACTGATGAATTTGGTGACTACAAGCTTGTGTGACCACAAACAGCAGGGCATTGCAGGGGAGAAGGGGGATTGGCAGCGAGTGGCCTCTCACTGTCCTGGGTCATGCACAGTCATGAGAGGGGAAAGAAATGCTGTCAGGGCCTTAAAGCACATGAGCCAGAGCCCAAACTCATCACACACCCTGTGCTCACTCAGTAAGAGCACTCAGAGAGTTGTCTTGTGACTTCAAGTGATCACAAGATGATGCCTTCAAAGGCACTGCAGGTAGTGCATATGTGTGAGAAATCTGGGGTGGGAGGAACAGGAGGAAGAAATGCAGCCAGGGAAGAGACACTGGTAATATGAGGGATGCTGTTTAATGACCACATTTCATATACTCATGATTGCTGTGCCCATTGGTACAGGATTCAAAGAAGCATTATCACAGGGATAGGCAAAATGAATTAATATTTCAAACAAGGCAGTTCAAGCTGCACTGCAGAATGCTTCTGTTACTTGTTACCAGCTATTGCTATGATTTGTTTTATGGTTTAAACAATATGAACATGATTCTTTCACTAGAACAAGTAATTTAGAGCAGCCAGAGGCTTGCTGCTTGGAAAATACTTTCTTATCACAATAATAAAGCAGCTTTTTATTTAGCCAAGGTCTTTTCAGCCTCAATGCAGAGAGTACATGCATAAATACAAACAGTCTACAGCAGAAATTAGCATAAGCAATGCAAGACACTTCTTCAGTACTGAGTTACATTTAGCTATGACAACTGGGAAGATTTCTGCCATGTATTGTGGGAACAGTAAATTCTGTGCTACAACTTCCACAGTTCAAAAGCATAGCTACAAAGGCAGCTGACTTCTGGAAACCACAAAATCCTGCAGATGGCTCATTACCTCTGCATCTATAAAATATTCTTGAAAGTTACACCACAGGTCTCCTAATGGTCTTTCCAGCAAGGGTGCCTGCACTTTTAAAATGACTTCAAAACCAAGAGTTACCCTTGGTCAGCATGCAGCAGGAAGTTTGGCCAGGTCTTCACCTCAGTCTTACACTTGCGCACGCACCAACTATAGGGTATTAAGAGATTTATCAGCCCATATAACTAAAGAATTTTTCTAAATGTGAAGTTAGCATTCAGCTCCAGCAATGCACCTGGTCTGCTGTCCCTGAAAAGCCCTATTCTCTAAGAAGCACTACTCATTTTTAATTTACTATACTTGCTCAAAAATCCCCTAATGTAACTTGCCTTTCTTTGGCTATTTAATGACTATTGACACTGCTCATTCTATTTGCATTTTAATGGATTTTAAATCCTAGAATTACTTCTTCACACTTGCTTCAGCTGGTTACTCATTTTACTAGACTTCATTCAATTCTTTACCACAAATTCTGCTTTATCATAACACTAACAGCATTATTGCTCAGTAGCATGGAAGTGCTGTGCATAAATTGCTTCCAATATTGCCTTTAAGCTATCAGACAGAGCCAAAAGAAAGCCTGGTTTCTTCTTGAAAGACAAAGAGAGCTCTTATTTGCATCAGTCAGTGAGCTGTGCTCTCTCTGGCCCATCAGGGAATAGGAAAAAACAGAATTGACAGAAAGGCATGGAAACTCAGAAGCATCTGAGTGGAGCTAGCTAATGTCCACACCACTAATTAATTACATTTACATTTGAAGGAGAGGTATTTATTCTCAGGCTGGTCAGATCAAGTAACAGTACACTCAAGTATCTGCACATGTGAAAGTGCTTCTTGTGTTAGGAATAACTCCAGTAGTTCTGCAGCTGACACTACTAGAACACTTGCAAGAGACAGCAGTGATAAACAGTATAATCAGCTGGTGTTGACAAACACAGAGCTGTCTTACACACCCTGCACAAGGTCAGGTGTTCTTCAGGTAACACCAGAAACTGTCAGTATATTTTAAGTAAAAACCAAAGCAAGCAAAAATTCCACCCAACCAACGTACATTTTCATAACAGTATTTTTCAAGTGATTAACAATTTACCAATTATTTTTGATAAAAACAACACTAATTTGCAGTTTATGACTGCCAGTCAATACCTGCCTTGAACATAAAGGTCACTTAAACCTGACTGTCTTATGGCTCAGGACATTCCTACTAAATCCATTTACTTCTACACCAGACAGATGAAAATATGCAACAATCTTTATTTATCTATTCCACACAGCTGTGAGATTTGATGGCAGGAGAGCAGAGGTGCCAGTGTGCGGAGAACAAAAATTCCAGACACAGCTGCTGTGACCTGCAGACCTGAACCTTCATCCAGCAGTGAGTGCAATCAGCAGCCAGAAGTGACCTGCTTTGCTAATCAGGCACCTTCTTCATGTTTGGCTTCAGACTCTTCCAAAATCAGTTGTTTCCTTGCTTATTTACTGGCCCAGCTAGCAACAAGTGTTTCCCCAATTGTGAGGATAAAATCTCCTCGCAAAACTCTGTGGATAAGGATCTTCTTGTAAATCTCCTTACAAAGTATTAGGCACTCTGTTTTCTGAGAGGAGGATTTGCTGTCACCAAGTTCACTGAGTAATGGAAGAAATCAAACTGCCCATCAAGCTGACCTCCTCTCATGCATTATGTCACTGGATTCCCTAAATGAAGTTCCAAGTTTGCAGTGTTGGTCAGGTTTGACTGGTATTTGCCACTTGAGGTTAAATATGGAACTACATATGATAAGAGCTAATTTTCAGCCAGCAGTACATTGACAACAGAGCAGTCAGTAATGTAATCTACAAGAATTCTTATCAAGATATTAATAAGCCAAGCTCCTGGACTCAGCCCTTTAAGGAGGCTTTGTATTGAAAAACATGTCATTTAAAAACAAGTATTTTAGCTGTGGGAGAGTAGTGATGGGGAACTCTTGTCTTCAACAAACTGGCCTTGTAAATGCTAATAAATATTCAGTATTTTTTTTTAATTATAAAAACATTTATGGAATAAACAAAGGTTTAAAGACTTCTCATGGTGACTTAGGGAATCTGTTCATACATAGCTTATTAAGTTGATTGATAACAAATGCTGCCATCTTTTGACGCTGGAGGCTTTGCTGCTTGTTCTTTTTGTTAAAAAAATATACATTAAACCTTACTCAGACTGAAACATCCTGAGACAAAGCTAGACTCTAGCTAAATCTACACCCTCTAGTTTCTTTGCAAAAAGAAAGAAATAACAGCAACTCCCCAGGAACATAAAAAAGATCCAGGTACTGCAGAGGGAAAAAGATACTGGTAATAAAAGCACTGAAAGTTTTGGATACAGGACAAGGTCAGACAGACCATTTTGTTGGGGCAGGTCTCATTTAAGTATCAGATTACTTAGGAATATGAAAAGGTGACAGCACAAAGACTGTGCAAGCCACTGCGAAGGGATTTTTGGATACTCCAGAACATCTAGACTAAATCTTTGATAATAGTCCAGAGTATAAGAGTAGGCAAGCATACAAAAGAGCAGAGCCTATCACCCTTAGAGGTGAATAAGAGCTGAATAAGAGCTCTTATTCAGTAACTATTGCTTCCAGCAAAAAAATAAAACCAAAAAAAATCCTCAGAGGTCACCTGCCTGCTGACAGTTCACCACATATTCTAGGAAAGTATAAACTCAGGACTCTAGGAACTGAACTACTGCAAATCCTAATGGAGTGTGTGCCAAGGGGAGAACAGTTCTGCCTACTGCCCCTCAGAGATGCACTAGGGCTCCCAGGGCAAAGCACTGGATGTAACACAGCAGGGCTGGCACGCTGCCTAATGAGAAACATGCAGGGCTTGATGCATGCATGGCTCCTACTAAGAGAATTAACTTCTGTCATCTTCCTGGGCTTAACACAGTTGCAAGAACGTCCTTGGCTGCAGGAGAAGTACTCCAGCGGGGCACTCTGGTGGGAACCACTGTTTGTGATGTCCAAGAAAGGACTGCTGCTGGTTTAACAAAAGTCAGCAATCACAGTGAGTTGTAGGAAGTTAGATCAGGGGAGTGATTGCTTCTAAACACCTACAACCAGGTGTGAGCTGGCCCAGACCCTTGAACATGTTTTCTCCTGAGAGGATCCACAGAAACATCATTTGGGATGGGAGCAGGGTGTGCATCTGCTTGCCTAAAGACTCCAGAGAAGCTGTGCAGGCAGAAGAGAGCACTGTCACATGGTAGAAGTCTACCACAAATCCTAGGGCAGGAAAGCACAGCTCCTGAGGCCCTGCATGTGCTTAAAAGCTTTCCCAGACCATTGTTTCTGCTCACAAACCAATTCCTGCTTCCACTCTTAACTTGGGTTCTGCAAGTGTGGGAAGTAGTGAGAAACAGGATATTTACAGCTTTGAGGATGTTAACAGAAAGTAGCCACACAAAAGAGAAAAAATAACTGAATCTACTAGTCAATTTCTTAACGCTTTCCATTGTCAAAACTTATAATTTGTCTAAATTATTAATTATTACAGAAGTTCAAGCCTACTCCCTGCACCACTTGCTGCTTTAGTTTATCTCAGCAGGTATCTGCCATGGAACACAGACATAATATCTCTGTATGCAATCACAAAGCAGAAGTCAAACTTTTAAAAAATACAATTATTTTAACCCCCCAACATGAAATTTAAGGAGCAGCAGATTAAATAGAAAAAAATTTACACAGAGAGAATATCCCTACAAAAATCCTATGCATACTTTGTATCCTTTTTCAGATACTGTAAAAAAAAAAACACTTCAGTGTTAATCACAGGATTTTTCAAAACAGAACAGAAGCCAAAGTCAGCTCCAAGTTTTGGGCTCCTTTGCAATATTCAGAGTAAATCTGCAGGTCATAAACCAGCTGATGTGAAAACCTCCAATCAACCACAAACCAATATGTGGAAATGCACTTCCTTTCTCTCCTTTTTTTTAAAATCCAAACTTGACAAAGCTAAAGGCAATGACTGCTTGTCATGAAGAATGGTACAACAACAGGTTCTCTGCATTCACACCCATGACAAGGCAGTAGATGAGATGCTTGACATAAGTTTTAAGTCTACCACACACAGCTGCAAACCACCTTATCCAATAACTATCAGTTTAGATCTCCTCAAATAATGTCTGTTTCTTTCAAGGTTACTTAAATTTAATCTAAACTTTGTTTCATTCTCTTTGCACTGGCACCTTGCCCAATTCCAGATGAAGTATTTCAAGCTCTAAATTTTTTTTGTCACAAAAAAGTTTAAAAAAAAGGAAAAAAACCTAACCAAACCCAAATAGCTATCTCTGTTCTTAGCACTTCACAAGAGATACATAAAAACCCCCCACACTGGAGACACACATGGAGATGCACAAGTAAAATACCACAAACCAAAAGTATGGTTCTTTGAGATTCTCTCTCTGTAGATCATATGATTAAACTGGCTCCATGCTTCACATTTAAGACAATGCTGTACCACCTATAGCACCAGAGAGACTGCTGCAGAAACTGCAAAGGCAAAGCATGCTGCTCTTGGGATCTACTTGTCTTTGACAACCTCACAAGACAATTTTAAGAGTCAAAAGAAAAGATTAAAAAGGAATAGATAAGCCATTTGGTCATTCAGGAAAAAAGGAAAAGTAAAGGTTTGAAATGCTGCAGAGGGGGAACTTGACTTTTAGCACAGATAGGAGAAGATGGTCAAAGATTAGGTATTCCACTGAAGATTGTGGGGAGGAAGGAAAGCAGAAGAGTGGGAAAAATCTGGCTTATTTGTTTCTTGATGTGGGATTGGAGGAGTTAAGCATATCCTACAGAAAACAGTTTAGTGACAGCAGAAAGAAGTAATATTGGGGAAGTGGCTAAAAGAACAAATGAATTTGTTGCAATCTCATTATCCCTTTTATACCTGATTCACACTTCGGTGGAGACTCAGCTTACACAAAAAAAGTGGTCTGTGCTTACTTCCAAATGTTTCTGTTACATTTTATACATTCTAATGAGAAAAAAAATGGATACTCATCCTATTAGAGGAAGATTATGCACCAGCGGGAAGAAGTTAATGACTGAGATCAAAACTCCTTAAATGCTGTTTCAGGAACCTACACTCTGTAGCACTTGTAAGGAAAATAGATGTTAAACCAGCAGAAATTCTTACAGTTGTAGGAAACTGTTTAACAAACAGTGATGTACTCAATGGGTGAAAAATGAACAATATGAACTCTCAGCATTTACAGGTACAATTTTAGGCAGACAATTAGAATCTATTTTACTTCCATTTTCCATTACAGTCTTGAGTTACAGGAGCAAAAGCAGGTTCACTGCCATCCAAGTATTTCAACTATCACAGGTATATGAGAACTAAGCTCTGACACCCATCTTTTAACCCTGTAAATTTTCTGATTATAAAAATCCTATTACATTAACTCATAAAAATATGAGCCAGTAGAGAAAAGTTTTGATTATTGAAATTTCAACAGACAGAAGAACCTGAAGTTCACTGTATATAGAGGGTCAATGACCTCAAAGTAACATCTACTGAAAATATATGCTTGAAATTCTGGTCCTTTTAACCATAGCGTCTTGTAGGAAAACAGAGACTCAAAAGTGATGCAGGAACATAAAACCCCTGATTAAAAATGAAAGTGACATTTAGATCACTGCTCTAACTCTAGGAGCATACAGAAATCTCCTATTGCTGTTACCAGAGAAAAATTTGACAGGCATTATTTTCCATAATATTATGCTATCCAAGACCTTTAAAAGCAAGAAGAAAAGCTTTATAGCCCACACCTAAAAGGCAACCAGGAAGCACTGCAGCAATGACTGATCATGGCTACAAGAAAATAAAACCACAGGAAGAGTTTCTGCCTTAGCTCAGACACTTATCCTTGCTTTCCCTAAGCCCCTTCTCTACCCGACTCCAAAACCATCCTGCCCATGGGCCAGTTTGAGCCAAGTGCTGAGGCTCAGGGTAGGTCTCACACAAAGTATGTACCATCAAAATTGTACCATCAAAGTAAGTTTCATCAAAGCTGTTGGACAGCAGAAGAGACAAGCCCAAACTCCCTGTTAGCAGAGAGCTGCTCTGAGCTCAGCTGCTCATTTTCTGCCTAGTCCCCTGAGCAAGCTAAGCAACACCAAACTGGCCAGTGCAACACACTGCTTTTTGACCAAATGGTAATGAGGGATCAAGGAAAGATGCCAACTACTGCAGAGCTGTCAAGAATGGTTTAGCAGATGCCAGGGCTGGAGTGGGCACTGCAGATAAAGGGCTGGGAGGAAGAAGAGGGATGGAGTCCTGATGACAGAAGAAAGAGCAGACATAACTCCTCAAGAAACCAGGCTGTTGCACTTGGAACAATTTTTTTCATTAGAGGACTGCCAAGAGAGCAGATTGTATTTTCATATAAAAGGCAATGCCCACCTGTCCCTAAAAACTAGCATGACCAATACAGTGCAAGGCACCATAGAAGATAATTTTATCAGCTGAGCACTTAGTTTTCCAATAATCTGCAGCCAGTTTGAGTACCTCAACAGGAATTCTACTTATAATAACAGAAAAGGTTCTCGTTTAAGATGATAATATGCATACTTATGCTGAGAGATTACAACAAAATTAAGTGTATGCAGAGTGGCTACATTTCTGTATTTTTAAATTAATGAGAGGCATGTAAACATAGTTAACTAACTAATGATCTAACCTGTTTAATTTGCTTTCCTTATCTGTAGGAAACCCTTTTTTCCTACAGGAATGCCTTTCACATGTTTAACATGCAAATGTTGTACCTCAGTGCTGATACTTCAGGTTTTTCTGTAGTTTGAAATCAGAGCTGCTGTTGGTATTACCTTGCCGTTGCTTGAGAGACATTGCATTAGCATTTTCAGTAGAGATTTATTTTGGAGGAGGCAGATGGAATTACCTTCTCTCTGTTTATGCAACAGACTCTTCAGATGGGAGCATTACAACAGATCACCATGTGCTTCTCATAAGGGCTAAACTTTGGGGAAATCAGAGCTGGCTCCCTACTGACAAGAGACATTGTAGTCTTGTGGCACAGCAAGGAGTATAATTTGTACTACTAACATGAAGTTATTAATTCGAAATTACAAACTGCTTTGTTTGCCAGGATTTTAGACACCCTAGACAATACACTGTATCAAAAAAAGCAAACCTTCTTCAACTAGATGATATGAAAAGAATACACAACTAGTTACTCCCATAGCTTTCAAAATCACAGTTTTCCATACTTTGCAGACCCTGTGGCATGAAAACATTCATTCATTCACAAGCCTACTAAGTAAAACAAGCCATTATCCTGAAAGCTCCTGGCTCAGGAGAAGAGTCAGGACTGTGATTTTCAGAAAATGTAGTCCTCAGTATAGAAGTAAAAGGCTAACCTGAACAGGATTTTTAGTTATTTTTTTTCTTTTTAATAACATGAGTCACTACACTTTAGTTAGGAGCTGCAGACAGCTCAAAGTTAACTTCCTCCTCTTTTTCTCAGTGCAAGACTGCACTACCAAAGCTTGCAAGTGTTATAGCTAAAAGGTTGCCCCTAAGAAATGAGCTGACTTCACCCACCAACACCGACAACATGTGACAAAACAGTGTCTTGTGTGACCACCCTCTAATCAGTCTGTATTACAGACCACCACCTACAAAAATGTTTGAGATAGATAATAAGATCCAAGACAGCCACAAATGAAAGTAAATCACGAGAGAAGCGCTTCACTCTTTCTGAGCATCTGAGGGATGGGGTAAGCAAACACAATCAGTCCAATTCAGCAGCAGCATAATATGGCCATTGTTTACAAAAGCAATGTTAAAAGGAAAATATGTTTTGATAACACAAAGGAACACATGAAATGGTTTTAAACTAACAAAAAGCCATTTTACAACAGCCTTTATGCAGTCCTAGGTGTATTTTCTTGCAAACAGAACTCTGGTCAATTTATGTGCGAAAAGAAGAAATAATCCAGTAAGAAAGTGTTCATTGAGATTTTTCTACTTCATAACACTTAAAGCCCTCTGAGTGAGACCTCACCTTGAGTCTTTTGCAGTTCCTTCAGCTACACATCTTCACTGAATTTTTACACTATGCTGATATTCCCTCAACTTACGCACATTTGGCTGTTTTTGCCTTTCCAATTAGCTTAATAGCTAATTTACTTGATAGGTCACAACTACACAGCAATAGTGGTCTAAACAAGCCAGTGTTCAACATCTTCAGAGAAACAGAACTGCTAGCACTTCCCATGGAAGAAAAACAATAGACAAGCTCATGAGTCTCCTTTCATCTTATCCACATCAGCCCTCCTTGGGGTTCACAGCCACTGTGTAAGTAATATAATTTAGGGTTATAGAAGAGGCATTACTCCAGTAAATACATACTAGGAGTGAATTACAGGGAAGCCTGAGCCCATTAGGCACCAAAGACATTGGGCAATATGTGAGCACCCCATCAGAGGAGGGTGGGGCAAGCAGCACAGAGAAGCAAAACTGAAAGGAAAAGGGTGAGGTGACGAAAGAAGCCGCCCCAACTTTACCATCTTCTACTTTATGATACTACACTAAGCCTGGCTTTCCACTTGATCTACTAACTGAGTATATCTTCAACCTTTAATAAATAACCAAGGACTACAAGAAAAAAAAAAAAAAACAAACAAACCAGGAAGAAGTAATATTTGGGGAAATGAAGGCTTCCCCTCTTCCTGTTTCCTTATTAGCATCACAACTGAATAGTTCTTGATTTTTTAAGAATAAACTTTGAAAAAAAACTGGTGTCTGTGGTGCTTCAATTTCCCTTTTACCCAGTCTTTACTCGAAGTTTTCTATTGTGTCTCCTCTTTTCTAAAGCTTCTCTTCCTCCATCTCTCTTTCCTTTCCAAGGCACACACCAGTCCCTCACCAAAGCCATAAGCCCTGCTTCTGCACCCGCCCCATGTCAACATCAACACAGGCCAGCGTTGCCTCATTTATTAGCTGTGTGCTGGAGGCACATCCGTGCTCCTCTTCGTAGTACACACTGCTGTCATTCCCAAAACAAATAGAACACAGGGAGCACCAGCAGAAAGAAAACAAACCTGCCAAGACAAACAGAAAATCCTGTATTTTGATATAAATCCTCTCAATCCTGGTTTGAGCTCAACCGCAGAGGAAAACCACGCGAAGGAAAAAACCCACAATGCCAAAAAGACCCAAACACAAAATCCCTTTCCTCTCCTCTCCCTTGGTGAGATGAGCTTTTTTCTCAAGAGTGCAAACAAAATTCAACAGATTAAAAATAAACAATAAAAACCTCCAAACTTACAACAGAAAAAAAAACTTCACAAGACAAATAAAATTCTTGGTTATGAAGTATGATTTAGATAAGTAATAACTAAAAAATTCAGTGAAAGTGACAGAAGTCAGTAAATATTTTGCTTATTAAATGATTTTTTTTCTTAAAAGCCTGTATGTGCAGACATTAATAGAGCTGATTTGTAAGCAAAAAGTGCTTCCAGAAACCAGACCTAGAGATGCAAAAGCTTTCACATCAACAGGAGCCAATCCTCTCAATAATTTTCACGCAAATGAAACCTTAATGAACTCAGAAGAGCTCTTTGTAGCTTCTCTATGTCCACACAGAGAAAACCTAGTCCTGACCCACTCTGTGATGAAGACACAAATCTGGGACTCAGAGCTTGAGGCTCTGATCCCAGTTCAAGCAGAGACCACCTGTGTGACCCTAGGCAAGTCTCTTAATCCCTGAGTTTTTGTTCTCTGTTTAAGAATAGCCCTAATCTGTTTTTTGTCATACTAATTAGACTGTAGTGGGTACAGAAAACTTGTAAAATGTGAGTCTATAATCTCACGCAGTCCTTTTCAGGACTACTGTCACCCATGCCCCAGACCTCCAGTAAACTGACTCAAATTTGTTTTCAAATGTTTACAGTTTTAAGCATGACTTCCCAGAAAACCTATTTATTCACATAAACTGAACAATAGTAATTTTGCAAGTTTGGATACACTGACATAGTTGCAACTATCTCATGTCAACACTTCACATAGGACCTCAACAAGCATTATTTTACAGCTATGTCTCTATTATTTAAAGTTCAATTAACATTTTTGCCAGTGGTTCACGTTCCAGATCTCCAAATACAAAAGGCTTTGGAATAACATCAGCATACAGAAATATTATCCAAAATACAAGTCATAGCAGAAAAAACCGAACTGATTATTGCTAATGGAAGGCTGTTGATACCAGTTTACCCAGATATAAAGCACATGCAAACAATTTTTTTCTAGCTAGGGATATCAAAGCATGCAGTTTACACAAATAACAAGTAGTACCAGGACCTACAGATACTAGATAGACCTACATGTTGCTTAAAATAGTTCTTAGTACTTTTAAGGCTCTTTTTCATTTCAGCTTCCTTACTTAAACACGCCAAATGCTCAATAACCCGTTCCTTAGTTCTCTTACGCTGCTTCCAAGTTTCAGCAAGTCTGATGAACACTGCACATCACAGTTCCCCTCCATTTACCCTGCCCAGAGAAAGCCAACATCCTCCTGAACTGAACTCTCCCCCTGAAGACAGTAAAGAGTAAATATCTCCCTGACCGACATCGGCCGCAAGTCAGATTTATATAAAGACGAGTCCAGAAAGCCTGGATTCGGCCTGACAAAACCCCGTAAGCCCTAAATCCTTTCCCCAGCCCGCTTAAGTTGGATGTTCCCAGCCTCATAAAGCTTCAACTGCACCGGGCTTCTGAATGAAAAGGAGGTATCGGAACCCTCCATACACCCTTAAGGAGTTATTGAAACATCAGAGGGATGAATCACAGCAAAATAGAGGGGAAACTCCTCACGAGGAGACACGAGGGGCTGAGCCCTGGACAAGTCCCCGTCCCCAGACGAAGCACCCTGGGCCTCCTCCTCTGCCCCAACCCGCTGCCCGCGTCCCCACAGGCGGCCCCGGGCCGGGACCCGCCGCCATGAGGCACCTGAGGGCGGGAGGACAACAGGTAAACCCGGCCAGAGGGAGGGAGGGAGGGAGCGCCCGAGGCAGGGCTCAGGGCTTCCGCCGCCCGAGCGAAAGCTGAGGCGGGCGCAGGGAGAAGCGAGCCCGCCGGGGCGCAGGGGAGGGGGCGGCCGGCGGAGGGTCCTGCCCGCCCGGCCGGCAGCTCCCGGCGCCCGCGACCCTCCCGGTCCACTCACACACACACAGCTCCACCACGTAGGCGTAGTAGGACCAGGCCACGACCAGGGCGATGAAGGCCACGGGCACCCAGGCCAGCACCTTCTGGCAGCACTTGAGGACGTGGGACGGCGCCATCTTCCCTGCCGGGCACCGCGGCAGCGCCGGCGCTGCGACGGGCGGGCGGCGGCTGCAGCTCCGGCCGCCGCTGCGGAGCCGGCCCCGGGCGGGCCCTGGGCGGGCCGCAGTGGGCGGAGAGGGGCGGCCCCAGCGCCGCCGCCGCCTCCTGCTCGGGGCGCCGGAACGCGCGGCTGCATCACAGGATGGTTAGGGACGGGAGGGGCCTCTGGGGATCATCCCGTCCAAACCCCCTTGCCAAAGCACGGTCACCTAGGGAAGGTGACACAGGAACGCGTCCAGGTGGGTTTGGAATCTTTTGGTTACTCTGTAACCCGTCTGGGCAGCCTGTTCCAGTGCTCTGCCCACTGCCCAAGGAAAGTTCTTCCTCATGTTGAGGTGAAACTTCTTGTGTTTTAGTTTATGGCCATTGCTGCTCGTCCTGTCATTGCCTGGCACCATCCTTTTGGCACCTGCATTCGAGATGTTTATATGCATTGAAGAGATTTCCACTCAGTCTTCTCTAGACTAAAGAGGCCCAGCTCCTGGAGTCTCTGCTCATAAGAGAAATGCTCCAGACCCTTAATCATCCTTGAAGCCCTCCACTGGACCTTCTCCTGTAGCAACTTGTCTTTCTTGTGCTGAGGAGCCCAGAGGGGACAGGAGGGAGGATCCCCTTCCTCGGCTGCTGGCCACATTTTTCTCCGCGCATCCTTCTCCATGCCCCTCGGGGGCCCGCCGCCCTCCGCCTCCCTCTGCTCGCACCGCCGGGGCCATCTCGGGGCGAGATCCTCCTCCAGCCAAAACCTGCTCTTAAACCTCCAGGTTCTGCTCTTTTCCGCGCCCCTGCCCGGGCGGGTCGGTGCCGGGCAGGAAGGCGGTGGGACAGCTCCGGGCACCGCCGCCGTCTTGAGGGTCTCAGCCTCCGGAGCGCCTGAAATCTTTAGCCCAAGTCTGGCACTGCTGTGGGTGGGATGCCGGGGTCGGAACGGGCCGCGCCATGTCAAAAATCCCGTCTCCTCGCCGAGCCAGAGGCTGCTCACGCCAGGAGCGCGTCCCGCCGCGCACCCGCGCCACCTGGCGGCGAAGGGAGGGACCGCCCGAGCCGAGGGAAACGGAACGGACAGCATCCACAGGGAACGGACAGCATCCATAGGGAACGGACAGCATCCACAGGGAACGGACAGCATCCACAGGGAACGGACAGCATCCACAGGGAACGGACAGCATCCATAGGGAACGGACAGCATCCATAGGGAACGGACAGCATCCAATTCATAGGGAACGGACAGCATCCATAGGGAACGGACAGCATCCATAGGGAAACGGATAGCATCCAATTCATAGGGAACGGACAGCATCCATAGGGAACGGACAGCATCCACAGGGAACGGACAGCATCCATAGGGAAACGGACAGCATCCATAGGGAACAGACAGCATCCATAGGGAACAGACAGCATCCATAGGGAACGGACAGCATCCCATTCATAGGGAACAGATAGCATCCACAAGGAATGGACAGCATCCACAGGGAACGGACAGCATCCATAGGGAACGGACAGCATCCATAGGGAACAGACAGCATCCCATTCATAGGGAACATACAGCATCCACAGGGAACGGACAGCATCCCACCCATAGGGAACAGACAGCATCCTATCCATAGGGGACAGACAACATCCATAAGGTGAGGGGTGAGGCTAGAACAGCTCAGAAGAGTGCCCTGAAAAAGGCCTGGACACAACAGGACTGGGGGCAGCCTCTGGAGCTGGTGCAGTGGGCAGCAGCAGGGAGATTGCCTTGGCAGGACAGGGGCAGTTACTATGGCCTTGCTGTTCACAGAGGTTGGAAGAGACTTTCAACATAACAACAATCAACCCAGCACCACCATAATCACCCCTAAACCATATTCCCAAGTGCCTCATCCAGACTCCCCTTGAACACTTCCAGAGACAGTGACCCCACCACCTTCCTGGCCAATTTATTCCAGTGCCTGACACTCTTCGAGTGGAAAAAAATGTTCTAATATATAAATGGAACCTTCCCTGGTGCAACTTAAGGCCATTTCCTCTCACCCTCACCTGCTAGTGAGATAACAAGCACTAAGGAGAGTGATCAGGAATTCAGAAGCCTGAGCCTTTTACAGCCCCATCCCTAGAAGAGCTCAAGGCCAGACAGGATGGGGCCAAGAGCAATCTGATCTAATGGAAGGTGTCCCTGCCCATAGCAGAGGGGTTGAAATTAAATGATCTTTAAGGTCCCTTCCAACCCAAAGCACGCCATGATCCTCCAAACAGCTAACAGGGAAGGGACACCCTGGCCAAATACCAAGACACAGCCTCTGTATGTGTGGGAATGTGTGTGTGTTCATCTGGGTATCAGAACAGAGGAATTAAGCAGCAACCTGTGGCCCTGATGTACACAATAATTATGGAGCAAGGATATGTGCCCAGGGGTCACAGAAAAATGAAGATTAGTCTGGGATCATCTCTGGGTATGGGCATGGTTGTGCATGCTGTGTATAAGAGCAGGATCAGGACAGCAGGGAAGGGGATTGCAAGATTGTATGCAGTAATCCAAGGGCTGCAAAAGAAAGGGACTGCAGCAGAGGGAGAGCTGATGTAAGAAGTTGGTGTGGCCCATTCCTAAAGGAGAGCTGTAAGGCTCCAAGGGTGGAGTGACTGGTTACATGGACAGCATCTTGGTTATGGTGTCTAGCCACTCTGACAAGAAGTACTCACAAGGTTGGAGCAGTTTGGATTTAATGTGAACTAGGACAGTCCTGGTTTGATGTGCTGGTTAGCACATCAGGAATATAGTTAAAATACTCAAATTCCTCCAACCTTCATTAATTGTGGTACTTAGGGACATGCTTGAGTGGTGAAGATGGCAGTGTTGGGTTAGCAATTGGATTTGATGAACTTAGAGGTCTTTTCCAACCTTAATGATTCCACGATTTTGTTTCTTAAGGGTGTTAAAACATGCCACAAATGCTAGCGTGTGCTTTACCTCAAGACCTCATGGGACTGTTAACACTTGGCCTCAAGACAATGGGAAAGGATTTAAATTCTTGGTGTTGAAATATTTGTTAATGATGTTTTTAGAAGTATGTGATTTTAGCTTTGATACTTCTATATGCTTTTAATAATTTAATTGCTGTGTTAGTTTCTTAGAAGTGCATTCAGTAAAGAGACATTGTACTCCCAAGCCTTCAGGAATCTAAGGAGAAGGGACCTGGACCTGGGAAACAAAGTTCCTAACAACTTTTACCAAGCACATGCTGTGTGTAGCTGGCTGTTACTGTTCATTTACCACTCTCTTGGCTGTGCTTCCACCAATTCTCCTGACAAAATTCCATGACCCTTCACAATAGGGACACTTCCCAACATGAAGACGAAGGAGCACAGCCATGGATAAAAAGGCTATGCCAGCAAATAGTTCACTGTGCCAGGGAAGGTGTGAGGGGATCCAACATGATCATCCCTATCGCAGTCCTCCCTGCTGATGCTGACTCCAGTTTCCCCCACAGAGGTATCAGTGGAGCCATGTACACGTTGACATTCCCCCCTTTTAGCAGGTCCATGCTGAGCTGCAGGAACAGCCACTGCGTGTGGTTTGGGTGGAGTCTGACACTGGCAAAGCTGGAAGCTGTGACATGGCCAGTATTTCAGTTCTGGGCAGACACATGCCTTGGGTAGGATGGAAAGCCAGGGGCTGCACCATAAACCTCAGACAAACTCTTTCTGACCAGCTACTATCCAGAAACATTTCCATGTAGCATTTCCATAATGACAGGAAGTCAAGTGAGACTGAATTAAACAAGGACAACACCAAGGTTGTGAGGTGTCAGAGAGGGACTATTTATCCCCAGACAGTGCCCCCCACTGAGGAGTTTGACTGCACAAGAAGCCCTTGGCACAGCTGGCAGGAACTATCATCTTCTTTCACCATGGATGTCTCTACAAGGACCTCTTGAGAAAAAATCAGCTCCTTGAATAGAAGCCAAGTATGATGGAAGGAAGCTCTGCTAGGAATTGCAGAGCACCTGTTTGGCTTGAAATGGCTGCAGTGCAGCTTGTGCAAACTTTGCTGCCTCATTTGTGGGGAGGACAAGAAATGGCATTTGGAACAGACTCTGGGAAGCTGAATAGCAACTCAGAATGCCATGTTGTGGGAATACCTGCTGACCACACTCTCACTGGATTCCACAACTGTCAAATATTGGGAAAAAAAGAGGCATCTCCTGTCCATTTTCACATCACACCTCCACTTCTGGCTGCCCATCTGCTTTAGCCACATTAAAAAATGTGCAAGAGAAATCAAAGATTTCCTTTGCAGCCTCAGCACCAGTTAGGGTCTGTTGCAATCTTCTAGATGTTTGTTGCTCCAGAGCAACGCAATGCAAACACTCCTGTTACAATTTCTCTTGTTACTATTTAGAACTTATAATTTCTAACAATTTAATCTCCATTTTGCTTCTGTATTTTTTCCCTCTCAAAGTAGCTCATCTTAAATCCCAGGCCCCAGGCAGAAGCAACCCAACCTCTTAGATGGAGAGTCATGCAAAATTATAATTTGTCTCATTTATTCTTTGCAATATGAGACAAATCAATTTATTGGAGGCTTTGCATTCCTAATACACACATAAAGACAACTGAGTTTTGTGTTTGCTCTTCACATTCTAGTACAGGTCATACAATCTTGTACACAACAACTACCATTGATCACCCTTGTTTGCATTATAAATTGTGAGGTTTTTGGTCATTTTGGCATCTTGGTCTTATAGCATTTAAAAAAAACCCCCTAATTTCAGCCATATTGATTTAATCCTTGCTTGCCTAGCACCCTCTTGTTCAGTGATATTCATGTTTTCTAAAGTTCTAATTTATTCTAACAGATGTTTCTTCTAGTAACATTGTTTCTTTTAACTTTAGGACTTACTTAATTAATCTCCTTTTCTAAAGATTAGTGGCAAAATATCGTATTTTGGTATCTTTTCAATGGCAAAGGTAATCTACCCTGTGACTCACCTGTCATTGCTCTAGGAATTAACCTGCTGTGCATTATTTAAGTGAGGTACACAATATTTTCAGTAATGTTTGCTCATTTCAATAGTATCAATTTCAAAGTAGATTAAAACACAGTAAGAGGACACATAATTTAAAACAAAAAAAAAATCTGTATCCTGAAAAAAGATAAAACTTTATTGAAAAGTCTTACATTAAACCAATTGGTTTTCTTTGGGAGGATTTAGAGCTACCAGTTGCTCCATGGGCTAACATTAAAACTTGCAAATTTCCCCTGAAGCAGTGAACCTGAGGCATAGTGTTGTGGTAGAACATCTCTGTAGAACATCCTTTCTCCAGGAAAGTGCTTGTGGCAGGTTTATTCCAGCAAGGCTCATCTCCTGTGCTTCCTCTGCAGTCCATGGAGACAGCCCAGGCCCTCCAAGGCTGTTTCAGAGCAGCGAGCTTGCATCTGAAATCCCATGAGAAAAACTCCCACACATTCATCTGAACAACCTATGGAATACTCCTCCTCCCAGCTTTTCAAATCTGCATGCCTGAAATCTGGCCAAATAAACCCAGCCATAAACAGTGTTCTGCAAGGTGTTGTGTCCATTCTCCCACAGCCTGATCCCGTCCACTTGGTCAGCCTGGAAAGGCAGGCCAGCCTTCTCCCAGAGCCAGAAGAGAATCACAGAATCATTTAAAAAAGCCTTCCAAGACCATCAGCTCCAGCCATTAACCCAGCACTGCCATGTCTACCACCACTAAACCATGTCCCCAAGGGCCACCTCTGCACATCTTTTCAACATCTGGGATGGTGACACAACTGGCTCCCTGGGCAGCCTGTTCCAGAGCTTGACAACCCTTTATCTGAGTATCCACTCTAAACTCAGAGTGGCACACAGGTGAGGACAAACATGGCCTTTGACTCCTCAGGGCACAGGTGCTGTGGCTAAGCCCATGCAGCTGGAGCAGTGCTGAGCAGGCTCCCTGTGGTGCCGGGCTGCTGAGGACAGCAAGCAGAGCTCTGCACTACAGCACTGGAGTTAATGAACTGGAAATATTATTAACTAAGCCAACACCAGCCTAATGGGAAATCTGTCTACACATATGTTGCATGATTTTTTTTAAATATTACTGAATCAACTAGAAATTGTTTAATAAACAAAGGCAACAGGAAACATTCAAATAAATGAATGAAGAGACATGCAATTGTTTGCTGATTAATTCTGTGCATGCTTAAGTCTCTCAGGTTTTCTGTTCTGCAAAGGGCTTTTGGCTTCTTGTTGGATGACATCTTCAGCTTCTGTAGGATGAGCTTCTGTAGCCAGCTGGGCACTAGAAGAGTGTGTCTACATCTGCCAGGCTCATCTTCATGCTTCCCTTGACCAACTGCATTACAGGAGCTGTTTGTTGGGACAGCTTTGATCACACTAATAATGACCACAACATCATTTGGGCATGTATTTTCTGTTTAGAGTGACTGGAGGTTTTTTCTGCATTGGACTACTTTCCTGACCCAGATGTGACTATTTTACAGGAAAAATTAAAACTGAAGGTATGAGGCATGCTTGCCCTCTCCTGTGCAAACTCCAGCATGAGAAGAAAACTATATTTTAAAAGTTTGATGTACACTTACCAATCCATTTCTATGTTTTAGTTGAAGTATGGTCAATATGCCTGAATTTTATATTTCCTCTAAGCAACAGGGCTGTTCCCATTCTTGCCCTTTACTGGGCAGGGATTCTTTTTTCGTTCTATGCACTGAACATGTGAAGTGCCATGAAACCACAGTCCATGGCCTGGCTGTTTTTCTGCTATGCAGAACATGTACTCCTCATTGCTGCCTGTTTTGTTAAAACCTGCCAACTTGGTTGAAATCCAGAGGGACTTTTGCTTTTAGAAAGGGGCTTGTACAAACTGAGACACCAGAATTAATTTCTAGAAACAATCAATGAGTTTCTGTTACTTCTAGTATATTACACAATATTTCTGCCTTTGCTTTCTTTGGAAATGAAGAATAAATGGTTCTTAGACATTATCTTAAACAAAGAAATGTAAGAAAGTGCTATTATGGGGATACAACAACTAAAATTCTGTAATGGAGTTATATGCTGTGACTGTACTTACTTTTGTGCATTCTTTTGATATGTTTTATCAATTTTTGAGACTTCTGCAATGTGCAATGTGTTCATCTTTATTCCATGTAAAATTCAGATGCAATGTGGTAGATTAAAAAAAATCAATTTTATTTAGCTTTTCTATATATTTCTGTTCAGAGGAAGAATTCTTAATGTTAAAACAAGTCACAAATGATATGTTTAGACTGGTAGCTGGCACAAGCCTTAACTAAATTGTGTTGAGTAATGCTCACAGACAGGCTGCAAATACCATACAATGACTAAAAGGAACTAAAACATCAAACACTTAAACTATAAAAAATTTCTTAAAAACCAGGGTATATCTAAATACATAAATATCTCCTTCAATCTAAGATACTAAAAATGAGAAATTATTTTAAGACTGTTTTATAAAGCACTTTAGTTGACAAATAACAATAAACTTACAAATTAAACAATTCTGATTCTTCAAGCCTGATGGACAAGTCATCCCTGGCCTTTAAAGGAGTTCCTTCCTGGCTGCACTTTCAGGATAACTTCTGAAAACGTTTCATAAGTCTATTTAAATTTCCAATCAATTTTTTTTTTTTTTTTACTATAGACACAAAATTAATATAAAGCCCAATCATATTTCTTTGCTTTTCCTCTGAACTTGACAGCAAAGCTTTTGCTGAAAGATAAAACCTGAAATCCCTGAAAGCAGATACTTCTGATTGCACAAACCCAGATAGAAATGAACACTGAGGAATTAAACTTCTAGATACACTAAAGATAAATGAGTTGATTTTTCCAAGAGAAATCCAAACAGCTTGTAAGAAGGAAGTAATTAGTAAACAAAAGAAACCACAAAAGCAATAAAAAACACCATAAACCTCTTAACTTCACACTGAATAAAATATTAGGGAATAATTTCCACTCCAAAGTAAAAATGATTTGCCAAAATATTAACAGCAACAAATAAAAGGCAGTCTTGCATTAAAGCCAGAGCTGGCACAAAGCACACTTTGGGTGAACACACACACTTTAGTGCCTTGGAAGCTCTTTTTCAATAGTGCCATTTTTTCTGATCATTTGGTGAAGTGCAGCTGGCTGTGGTACTGTGGTGCCAGTCCCACTGCCCCACCTTTGCTCCCACCACCTGACACAACAAACAATTTCCACACACATAAAGTAAACCAGCCACCTGCTATCCTGCTGCACACATAGCACTGCATGAGCTCAGTTTGAGGGGACAAGGCTGAGGTGTTTACTGCATTTGGATTCTCCCCACATGGTTAATTCCATTTGGATTTTTTCCTGGGGGAAAAGGGATCCTTGATGGTCACTGGTACCTGATCCTCCAGACAGTCTCAGGACATCCCCACAGCCATGGTCTTGTTCTGGGATGCATGTCCATGACAGGACTACAAGCATTTTCTCTTTAATTTTTTTTTAAACTTTAGATTAAAGCTCCAAGCTGAGGCCATGAGAAGGAGTTGTTTTGCTGGCCTCTCACTGTGTTCCCTAGGAGAGATCACTGTACCAAAGCTTGGGAACCAGGACTTGTCCTCAGCACAAATGTGACAGCTACCAACACATCCAACACATTCTCAGTAATCTCAATATTCCTTAGGCAGGACCTTTAGGGTTTCCCAGTGCATTCTCTCCTGTCCCTGCACTGAGTGAGAGCTGTCCCAACGTTTTACCTACCATGGAAATTTCCCTTCTTCTCACAAAACCCAAAGAAATGACATCCAAGCACCACACGTTGAGCTTATTTACAACTTTGAGGAAAACATATCTGTTGTAATGCAAAACAGATGGATATTAGCTCACTGAGTGCAGAGACTTCTTGGTTATTTTTCTTGAGACATCTCCCTAGTTCACCTTTTGAGTCTATTATCTCTGTTATCACAAACCTGTCCTGAAAGGTTATGCTTTTACCCAGCCAAGACCAGTCAGACAACTGAGAGGGGCAAAGAGAAAGCACTTTTACAGCTTTACATATAAGTCTATCTCCTATATACTGTGGCCAGCTAGGAAGAGTGATCTGGACCTGGCTATTGGCTCCTGGGGTTGTAAAAAAGACAAAACATGTAATGTGCACACCTGTGTACACAGAGATGCACCTTATGCTATTGCTAAAATATGTCCATCTGTCATTTCTAAGTATTGTCTTGATTTGTTCCTCCTTTTAGTGCCCAAGATCTTAGGTCTAACTTTACATTTGGAGTAATAAACATTTGTATTTGGTTTTTTATTGGACATATTACCTCAACACTAGCTTATTATAAACCTGAATTCCTGAGAGACTTCAGATTTCCCTGTCACAATCTTTAGTAGGATAAAATAACAACTTGTTATGTATTCATCTTCTGTAATACAATTAAAGCAAAATAATAATGAGTCAAACTATAGCTACCACTGTGTTTGACAGAATGAGAATTTTTTCTTATCATTTATACTATGTGGAGGAGGTCTGAGACACTCAATGCACACTCACTGATCAATGTACAGCTTTTAAACCCTGCATCAAGCCTATCAGTCTTGTATTTCCAGTTTAATATTATTATACCAGACATCCACATAGGAACTGGTGGAATCCAGCACCAGGAACCAACCCATGAGCAGACTGCCATAATGAGGTGTGAATTTTACTTTTTGATTTAGGATAACTTGGTTTAAAATGTGTTGTGCCTTGTGGACCTCTGCCCTTGCTGAAGAAGGAGAGCTGCTGTGTTAGTGGCTGAGATGATGCTAACTCCTTCAACAGGAGATGATACTGCTGTGACTCCCTGCCTGGGGCCATTATTCAATCCTGTGCATCCTGTATCCTACAGTGCAGGGTCAGACTCCACAGAGCAGTAAACACCACTATTCCCCAGAACAAGATTACTTCTCTTTGGAGGTCAAAAGTGGTACCAGTTCTGTAAACCAAACTGATTGCACTGGAACAATTGTAAAATTATTGCATTAGAGTCTGGGTTAATTAAACTTTAACTATAGCTAAAAAAATAATAAAAAAAAGAGCATTTCTGATTTAGTTATTATGTAAACAGGATAGACAAACTCCCTTAGAGAAAAACCACTTAAGCAAAAGAAAAATGGACTGCTTCAAAAAGGACTTTTCCCAGTTTGCTTCCACAGTTCTTTGACTTCTTTAATGCTTTCTTTTTTCACACACTTCCAGAAACCTTGCATGCCTTGCTGCTGTGGTACCTGTTAATAAAGTTAAAGTGTGTTTAGCATTTACACAAAAATATTCCTTTCCCTAGACTAAATACAACATATAATGTTGTGCTGCTGCTTCCATAGTTAACATCAAGTTCATAGTGGCAGCACTCCTCCCAGATTCACATGCAGTAAGGGTTACCCAGTTTAAAACAGTATCTTTTTCTATTCATTAACTCTACCTGTGTTTCTACAGGCATTTACAAGACAGTTGTAGCAATCATCTGTGGTATTTACAAACAATTGTATCAGCTTGTTACCCTCAAACCTCGATGAATTCTGTTCCTCAGGACTCCAAGAAACTCGCTGTGGCTGAGGCAGTCATCTCCATCTAGATCAAAAATCTTGAAGATGGTATCCAAAACATTATCTGACAGATCCTGTCCTGTTGCCACCTTCACTGCTCTCTTGAATTCAGCTAACAAAGACATAACATTACATCACAGGTTACTGAACTTGCAAAGAAAATGGAAAGCTTATAAATAGTAGGATTCTGTCCAATTTATAATGGCTCATGGGTATCCTAACTAGAAAATTTGGGATGTGTCAATTAGTAAACTATTAGGAGGCCTCAGTTCATGTGTTCCTGAGCTTGCTTCTTCTTTTGTAATGCTATCTTTGTTAATTTTATTATAAGCTTTAGCAAGGCGCTACTTCTAAAGCAACAGTACAAGTGATAATTTGTTAGAAATAAATGAAAAGTTACACACTTTGGCTGTTACCTGTTCATAGGAATGGTGTTTGCCTCACTATCCTCTCATAAAAAACCTTCCCATTCTATCTCAATCCAGTTTCATGATAATTCATTCTGCAAGAACAATTCTCAGAGAACAGCAGGTTATGATATGCTCCACCTCAACAAACAATCTCCTCAGCAACTCTGCAGAAACACAGCCCATCAAATGGTCAATGCACTGCTTACAACACATGGTTTTATGGACCTGTAGTTCTGATTTTGAGAGAAGGTGGCTATCTCCTCTTATGTTGAAGAGTTACAGAGGATTTACGGCAGAAGCAGCTGCTGTACCTCTCTGGAGATGTACTTTCCCCTTCAGGTCTTTTTTCTTTTCTCTTTACACCACCATGTGCAGCATAGAAACACCCACTATCCCCCTTTTTGGTCCTGTGGTGCATAGAATTTGGATTTTTGACTCAAGGAAGATGAGGAAGTGTGTGGGGCTGCCACAAAACAGCAGCTCATCAGAGTGAAAGGATTATTGTTTACTACAGCAAGCACAATCACAACACATGAATTGAATGCATTTTTGAAAGCATCAAGGAAGTGTGAATTTCAAAAAGAACTGGAGGTTATTGAAGTATAGCAGTATTGTAGATTATTACAGCAAGTTGTCCAATGAAGTCATAAATGCAATATTAACATGGTTCTGCTTTCATAAACAAATGCTATTTATAAATATGTGCTATAAATATCACTAGTTCTGAGGCTTATTAGAAGGAATTGCATTCCTGACATAGCTCTCATCTTTGTCTCTTTCAACAATTCAGTATAAATGTAGTTGATTATTTCACAGTTGGTTTAAACAGACTTAAGTTTAAAATCCTTCTGTAAAAGGATACATCACAACTTGAAAAAGACATAAAACATGGGATGTTTACAGTAGTCTCAATTTTGTCTTTGAAAAGATATTAACTGTTTCCTCTCTTGAAGATGAATTTAAATCCAGACATGGCACTGTGTAGTTTCTTTAAACATAACATGAATAAAAGAAGATCTTCCACAACAGTGGGGCATAACAAACTTCAAACAAAGAAGGGCCACCTTATTGGAGAGAAAAGGTGAGTTGCAAACTTAGAAGAAAAAGAAGTCTAGAATAAAAGGAAGGACTAAAAGTTTTATTTTTAGAAAAATGTTCATATGTGTGTGAATACACACATCTACACACACTGCTCTTTGCAAAGAGCAAGACAAAGGAGAGATTCAGCCAGATTCGGTAGAGAATCAAACACATAGGCATGTAACATCCATGAGTAACCTCAGCAGCTGACTGCTTTCGATTACAGGGGAAGCCACTCCCCTCCTCAAAATCTTTATTTTAAATCCCACTTTAGAACATTGCTTATTTTTGAAGAACATAAATGCATAACACATCCTCCTCAGCATATGGAGGACATGGAGTGAGTCCAGAGGGAGTCCACGAAAATTACGTGATAATTTTTTGGGATGGAGCATCTCTTCAGTGAAGAAAGGCCAAGAGAGCTGGGTTTGTTCAGCCTAGAGAAGAGATATCTCAGGGCAGACTTTATTGTGGACTTTCACTATATCAAGAGGGTTTATAAGAAAGAGAGTTTTTATGAAGGCCTGTAGTGGCAGGACAAGCAAAATGCTTTTAATCTGAAAAAGGGTAGATTAAGACTGTAAGAAGATAAGGAAGGATAAGGAAGAAATGGTACTAAGTTGTGGCTGTCACACCATTGAAAGTGTTCAAGGTCTGATTGGGTGGGGATTTGATCCGGTGAAAGAATTCCCTGCCTACAGCAGAGGGTTTGGAAAAATGACCTTTAAAGGTCCCTTCCAACCCAAACTTTTTCATGATTATGCTTTAGACTGTTGTGATTAATCCATGACATCCATATGACAGCACATTAGAACTTTTTAATAAAAACATTTTTGAAACTTAATATTACTATTTTTTTTAATGAAATAGAACTAAGTCCAAATATAGAGCACTATAATATTTTTGGACTTCATTGTGGTACTTTGAGTAACTCATTTACATCGATTCCATAATTAAAATGAATTTTTTTCCCTTTGAAAAACCCCATATGAAAGGTGTACAGCACTTACCCCGCTTGACAGGACGATTGGCTACAGTAAACATCTGCATGGCGATAGAAAAGTCTTCCAGATTATTTGTAAACTTGCAAAAAGTCTTGAATTCTTCCAAACTGATGTTCTAGAGTATCACAAAATTCAGATGATATATAATGAATATACATTGAAATCCCAATTAATCTATGTCATTATATCTGGTTGGACTAAGTGTTTAGATGTGACTGCCTATACATTGTTGGTATTTGTAGTTCTCAGCTGGCCAAGTATTATTACTCTTACTTATATAAAATTCAAGGGCTGCAATAATTCATTTGGCAACTGGTTATTGCATTAGAGAACCACACTCAAATGAAAATCTGTGCATACAAAGGAGGAAGCAAAACAAAGCATACTTTGGGTACCAACCTCTCCTGCTTCGATTCTGTCTTTCACATTCTGCCAGTAAATTTCATTGTTTTCCTCATCAGTGAAGTATAGCAACCATGCTGCGAAGTCTTCTTTTCTCATGAAGTTCAAACCCTTTGAAAACTTGATGAATTCCATTTCTTGGACTTCCGTTTGCAGATTTTCCATGAATCTAAGTGTAAACAGATATTATCCACCACTTTATACTTCCATCCCTGTATCACCACTACCATCTTAGCTACTAAGTGCAGCAGACACCAGCTGTGAGGCACAGACACTTTCGATACAGTTGTTTAAAATACCCCCACTGGTTTAATTTTCCCGGGGCTCGCGGCTGTTTCCAGGGCTGCATTTCCACAAGGACACCAGCAGGACGCGCTCTCGGCCTGCGCAGGCGGCTGCTGCCAGCAGAACTTGGGGACGCGTTGGACATCTCGGTTTTACTCGGGTTTAAAAAGGAGCAGATAAGGAGATAAAAGAATCAGTAAGGCAGCAGCATAATGATTGAATGAATGAATGGAAAAGGACATGGTAACTGAAGGCTTGACACATGATTTATGAGGTTTCATATTAAAAAGAGAGGAATGACAAGACTGCAAAATGCCTAAAATGATGAGGCCATAATAATCATAAAGGTGAAAGAGGAAACTTGAAATCATTGCTGTAGGAGAAGATGACTGAAAGTATCACAGATTGTAGCTACATACAAAGGTTTGGTGAATCAGTTCTGTGCTCACTAGAGAATAGATTAGAGAGGATTACAACTGACTTGTACAGAGTTCAGAAGAGCACAGAAAATGTTGCAGGGGTTTAGGAAGGTAAGAAGAGAGCTGTCTGAAAAAGGAAAGAGTCAACATCAAGGCTTTTAGGAGACCCTCATTATTTTGGGAAAGAAAGAAAAAAGTATTACCACAAGCAAGTAATAACCTGCAGGTACAGAGCTGCAATTATGAGGTGTAGCTTCAAGTTTCCTCAGTTTGGACTATATGGCTAGTATTAATTTTGAAAAAGTTAACACAGACAATACAGTGTGATGCATTTGATATTTTCCACTTCAGAAATAGGGAAATCCAAAAACAAGAGGTGATTTTAAAATAAAGGCTAAAAACAGTGGCGCTTACCAGAATCCCCTCTGTATTTGTAAAGAACCCTGCTGCTTTATTGAGTTGCAGAAGTTATTGACAGGAGAGAATTAAATACTCCAATATTGGGACAAAGCAATTAATTAGAGGACAGCTAAGGGTCTGTGTAGCCAATATCAGCAGAGGCTCATTTGCTCATCAGTGTTTGCCTGGCCTCACTGGGTTTGAATTCTTCCCTTGAAATTACAGCATTTGAGTCCACACAGCTATCTTTAGTTCTTTAATGAGATCACTTGGACAATTAGTAGCTTGAAGCTCTGTGAAGTCTATAAGGGGTTAGCTAAAGACTGCTGTTGCAGCATAAGCTCTCTTGTATTTTCCCTCTAAGAGGTAGAGCTGCACATACAAATAAACTAACACTTCACAGCTCAGGACATGCAGGTAAATGAAAGCCTGATAGTGGAGGTGAATTGAAGTTTCAGGCTAGGGCTGAATAGAGTAATACTGAGGAGGGATACAAAATGCTGTCACATTTTATATGTGCCTTTTTCTGGTCTAGTCAGGGGGATTTTACAGTACAGCCAAACACTAAGGTGTTCCTCCAGTCCACCTTAAGACCTGACACACTTTCAATTCCCCTGGCTCTCCCCCTCAGAAGTGGATGAAACACCAAAGGACCAGGCAGTGCAACCAGAGTGACTGAGCAGCCCTTTGTCTTGCAGAGTGGTGAGAGCTGCCTTGCACACCTTGCAACCACTCTTCTCTTTTCAGGCCCAGCTCCTGTCTTTGTAACTCACGAGGTGAACACTGCCTCTGGCCAGCAGCACAGCCAGTGTGTGCCAGGCAGAAGGGCTCCATGGGCTGGCACAAGCAGCCCTGCTGCACCCACAGCTCCCAAGAGTCTCCCCAGGTCTTGGGAAGGGAGGTGCAGAGGGAGAAAACAGCATGGACCTGGCATGTAGACCAGGCATGGAGTAAGCCCAGCAGACTGAGTAGGGTCACTTGGCTGCATTTTGATAGTGGCCATCACAGGCAAGGAGGAGATGGTACCTGGGATGTGTGGTTTGTTAGTAGCTGGCTGGAAGGCACAGCCAAGACCACGCAGAACAATTTCTTTGACTGCAGTTTCTAACCTGTGTAAAGTCTAGTCTGAAGAAGTAAAAGTTACTGAAAATGAGGTCACTTAGAAATATGCCCAAAACTTGGATGCAGGGAAATGAGACAACATGTTTTATTTTCTTGGATTTTTACCTATGAAACATGGACATACTTTGCAACAGACTTAAGGTCATGAGAACTGAGCTATTTATCTTGGGGAGGAACTCTCAGTCATTTGCTTTACTGGTTGCTAGTCACAGGCAACGACATAGAAACAGATTCTTCCACCTTTTCTGAATATTGCATTTCCTTAACCAGACAACCCTTGGTGACCTGCCCTCTAGCCACATCCAATAAAGGCAGGAAAGCTGAAAGATGAATCATTCCTACATGATGAGGAAGGAGCCCACCAAGCACATATCAGCCTGCTCAAAGGGGCAGCAAAGCCAGAACAGACTGCCCCTGAAGGGTTGAGCTGTGGCATGTTCAGTGTGTTCTTGCTTAAGCACCCTCTTGTAATTGAAGTTCATTTCAACTTGTAGGCTTGCTCCTGGCAAGTCAGAGTGGGAAGATTTCTTGCCATATCAAATCCTACTTGGAGCAGTAGCTGAAATATGCAATTTAAAATTTATGTGATAGTTTCCCATATTACCAAAATTAAAATACTATGAATCATCGCATCAGCATTCTAGGTCACTCTTATTCCCAGATGTGAGAGTTAAAAATCCTAATGAGGTTTTTTTTAAGTGAAAGTTATTAAAAGTTATTAAAAATAACTTTCTGGTTAGGAAGTAAAACTTGATACATAAATGTCAAGACACCACTAGGGATACTTGCTTTTGTATCTTCTGGATCACAGTGCAATGAGTTTCAGCTGTGAAGTCCTCAAAACATATCCAGATATCAGAAAAAATGCACAGAAATTAAATTCCTGCTCTCCCAAAGTCAGTGGGATCTTGGCTGGGGACTTTGTAGGGAGTCAGAATTCAAGTACAGGAACAGCATTCTGATTGTACATATGCTCTACAATTAAATAAATTATTACATTGGGAATACTCCTATGCTATAGTAGGTTGAAAATAAACGAAAGCTCTAAGTTTCCAAGTAACAAAAAGGAGAGGTAAACCATAAATTATTAAGATGGGGAAAAGGCCAGGAACAGAGAGCACTTTCTTTAAGACAGCCCACTTTAACCACACTCTCTAAAACACCCACGTTGAAGGCCAATGGCCAAATTCGTTATCGTGTTACAACGGCATCCAGAAACCTTATCAGGATTTATCCCTCATTTTGTAATGGGCTCTACTATAGAAAGAGGGAGTCTCCCAAGGCTTTTGGCAACTCAGCTTTAATAGTGTTAATCCACCACAAATAGAAGTCAAAATGTTATAAAAGAGGGGAGACCTCAGGAATGCAGCTATTCCCCCTCCAAGTAGAGCAGTGCTAGCTAGCATTGTATTCTTTATGGCACACAAAGAAGTCGATTTGAACACTAAAGGAAATGTTAGGGAAAGTTTTTTCTCCACCTCTTGACCCGAACTGTCTGTGAAGAGCTTTAACACTCTTAATACAGAACTGACCAGTTCCTGTCACACTGATTTATAGGAAGGGAATCTAACAACAGAGACAGTGGTGGATTTACCACCCCAGCATTTGTACCACACTTTGGCTCCTCTTTGGACACCAAAGTCCTTCTGAAGAATTGATAACCCTCTCTGCACTGTGGCAAACCAGCTGCAGGTTGCCTTTTTGCAATCTGACTTTCAAACCAGAATATGGAAAATCTAATTAAGGCTTGACCATTAACCTTCAGAGAACATTTAGATCTATGCTTGTAAATTCAGATTCGCAAGCGCTAAGACAGTTAATCAATCTCAACATTTTCAGAATTGCAAGCAAGACTCTCTTTGATTTACTGTCCTTAGTATTTCCAAACCAAACAATTCACTTTCATTTCTAAGTGTTCTGCAGAGACTAATCAAGCCACTCTTTTGCTAAGCTGACAGGAAAGAAAGAAAAATATTTTTCTCAAGCTCTTTACTAAGTATTTGGGAAATATTTAGATTGAGTTATGACAGGAATATCATGAAGCCAGATTTTGTTGCTATTCTCCCCTTTCTCATTGCTTGATCTTGGCTGTAACTGATATAATCTCTTATGTATTATGGCTCTCTCTATATGCATACACACAGATAAAAGTGTAGAAACAGAGACAAGTAAGGAGGCAATCATACTCTATTTCTGCAAAGCAGTTCTAAATCCCCAGATGAAAATCCCTGAAAATGTGCAGGCTGTTATCACAGAAGAAGCACAGAATGCTGGCTGATGATGATACCTGAAAAAGATCTTGCATCCTGCATCCATGCACTGGCACACACACACCACAGTCCCCCAGAACAGAACTGCCTGCAGTGGAGTCCAGTCTGGATCATTCTGGCTTCTTAAATGAAAGGTTCCAAATAAAATGTATCAAGGAATTCAAAATACTGAAGGAAAGAAACAGGATAGGTAGGGGAAAGGCATGGTTTTACAATTTGTGACCTTTATTCTAAAGCACAAATTAAAAAGAACCATAAATAATATTTCTGGTACAAAATTCTATTAACTAATGAAAAGTCTGGAAGCAAGAAATCAGGTAAGAAAATGACATAAACTGGACTGAAGCATTAATTTTCCTCATATGATTAAAAGATGCCCATTGTTTAACCATATTGGGAGGTACTTTTGTGGTAAGATATCCCAGAAAAAATAGAACAATCAGAGAGTTTTTTGAATATTCTTTCCATACTCTCTGCACTTTCTTTTTTCATTCAAGCAGAATGTGAGAGATTTAAGCTTGCTTGGGGACAGATTACAGAAAAAAATCACAGCAGTCATAAACTGTTCAGGGAGTGAAATACTGTCTCCTCTTTTATTTGGGATTAGACACACTTAAACAGGATCAGTAAGGGACTTTCTCCAGGGGGAAGAAAGCCCCAGTGTCTGTCAGGAAGAAATATTTGCTATACCTAGAAAACGAAATAGTTTTCTACACAGAAAAAAAAAATAGTATATTTGATATAGTTGGAAATTAAAAGCACAAGTTAAATTTTTTTTTGAAGGAAAAGACCAAAAAATTATTTCTGTATTAAAAACCAGGAGAAATCCACACAAAATAACAAAAAAGCCTTGAATTCTGGGCACATTCTCTAAGACAGGAGCTGGGATTAGAAGATGACATTATTGTTCAGGTGTAAAACCTGAGTGATATCATCTGAAACAGAAACTTGTTCAGATCTTCTGAGAAGAAAGATGGCTTCCTGTATTAAATCTACCTTTTTTTGTTACATGATGTTAGGCTTACTGCATATTCTTCTACATTTTCTTTAAATATTACAGGAGAATACTGTTCCAGCTGTATTTGACTAAGAGGCTATACCTTTAGTAGTGATATACATAAACATACTCCAGAAATGTGTATTTCCTAATATTTGTCAGGGAAACATTTGCTTTTGAAATTGTAAATTCTTATCAATAATTACTATAACGTCCTTAAGTGAAGTACAATACAACTAATAAGAACTCATCCAGCAGTCTGGAGCTGAGCATGTGTTCCCTGAGTCCCAACTTAAGAAGCCTGAAGATCTCTGCAAGTACCTTTACATCTGATGAAAACACCTCCTGAGGATTGTCTGTGTGTGTATCAATACTTGTGATTTCCCAAGAAGCAAGCAGCAGCTGGAGACAGATGCCTAACCATTTTCCCTCCCTATTCTCCTATGCCTCCTGTGTTCAGGGGAGTAGAAGAAGAGGCACAAGAACTGGTTTACATGAACCTCACATTGCCCCAAGAGATGAAGACAGTTTCCATTTTCTTTGTGCTATCTGAATGCAAAGAAAGGAGAACAAAGCAAATTAATTGCCCTGGTATATCGACTGTGGCTGTCGGACATTTTAAAAATGTTTGGACTGTGGGCTAAAAGGCTTGGACAATGCTGGTGTACATGTACATACAGATGGTTGCACACTTACAAAAGGATTTTTTAATGCCAGACAAACTAAGAAGAAGGGGCATGAGGAAAATGTAAGTAAGTAATGAGATGAGAACAGTAGTCTCAGCTTTCAGAATTCCCATGTAAATACAGTGAAATTTCAGAATGAAAGCATTCTCGATCTTTAGGGGGGGTTATTTTTATATTTTTTGTGGTTTTTCTTTTGGGTGGCTTGGTGGTTTTTTTTGTTTTGGTTTTTAGTTTTAAGGACCCTGCAGCACAGCAATATCTGTGTATTTAACTAATGTGACAAGTTTTAGTGCGTCCTAATCAAACATAATCACCTCTACTTTCTACTAGGTACTACACTGATCAATGGAAAAGCTTTCTAGGCAAGAACTTGGAAAATGATAAAAGCATTTACCATCATTATTTTCTGCTTTTGACAATGATCTATGTCTGTACAGCTCATCAGTCATCTCTTGTAAAAACAGTGTGGCACTTTGATCAAACAGCCAACAATAGCTTCCCGCAGAAGGTAAAGTGTTATGAGAGGCCATCAGATAGAAATCACATTTTCTCTGAACAATAGAAACCCAGAAATGATGTGCTTGATTTACTTGCAAATAAAATCATGTGAAAGGTGATATCCTTGCAGAGGTTAAAAAGACAGCAATCCTTTTATTCACCTTTCTGCGTGTTAAACAAACTCCACTGTCACGTTGCAGCTGAGATGGAGTGTCTACGCAGTGATAAAGAGGCACATTCCAGCCCTACGAAACATAACTGCCACTGGTGAAAAATTACCTGCATTAAACCTTACACTTATCCCACAAATTTTAAGAGCAAGATGTGGGAGTTTGATTTTGATTACAGGCCTCTATCTGTGTGGCAGGCAAAGGTCTTTAACCTATGCGTTCTGAATGTACAAGGTACATAGTTTCATCAATGTCATGCCTCATTGGGTCAATGTAGGATTTTATCTAAAACCTGAGGCTTTTCAGTTTACACTGTATATGCAAACACAACCTTTTACTGGTACTCTCTGCCTTTTGTTTCATTGAGAGGATCTATGGTATTTATAGAAAAGGGAGCTGGAGACATCTTAAACTTATTTTACTCGCTTAGATTCCTATTGAGCTGAGGTCTTCAAAAGGGAAAGGTTGTTTATTTGAAGACTGGTATGTACCAGAGCCACTGGAGCCAAACACTTTTTAGTCTACTGATTGCAAAAACATTCATTTTTAAGAGGGCTGCCACACATTCTTCACTTCTGAATACAAACTGAAGCAAAACACATTATTCTACTTTATTTTTGCAGTCTGTAAATGACTGATTATTTTTGTGGAAAAGGTAATACTGATGTAGATAGCTTCTCATAATTCCATGCTACATACGTGTGCTAAGATTCAAACAGGTATCTGCATAGTCCCATTGCAAAAGTAGTTCAAAGGGTAGAGGAAAAGGCACTGGGAAAGTTTCAACAGAAGCTGGAATTTGAATCTAGTGAAGAAATTGCCCATAGCTTACCATAACAGTTGCAATGGGAAAGGAGGTATCTCAGCTCAGAAAATACTTTTTAATTGACTAGAAGTCACTTTTTTGGTGATTTGGTCACAAAAAATACTCATGAATCACATTGTTTTAAGGTATGCCACCACTCAGCTGCCAAGAAGGGGAGTCTCAACCCTCCTGACCCAATGCTGCTAGGAGTTATCACAGCGCTCAGCTCCTGCAGACAGCAGACTCTAGGAGCTAAATGGGGAGTTCAGTCATCCAACATCATAAATGATCTCCACCCCATTGCTCAATTTTCTGAATCAGCTCAGTGTGATGTCAGATAAATGCCAGAGTTGGGGTAATGCACAGGGGGTAGGAACAAGACTGGCTCCTGTTAGACTTGCCTAGCTGTAAAAATACCTGAAAAATTCGGAAAAGCGAAGTTTGTCCTTTCCTTGCTTTCCAAAGAAATGCACCAGCAACACGGTACTAACACCACAGCTGTCCAGTTCTGTGTCCTAAAATAAAAACAAAACTATGTGACTGTTATGTGTTGCATGATCATTAACATTCAGCTGAATCTAAAAATATTTATTTGAACTAGAATTTCCCAAGAGATACTTGAAATTTAATAACTGTTCCCAAAGCTATCACACAGGATATCTCAGTTGAACAACTCTTCCACACTGACTGCTAACAGTGTATCATAAGTTCTGCTTCTAAATACTCTGTATGAACCCCCATCAGTGCATTTTAATTTAATATTTTATTATATTTATTATTAAAATTGAGAAGGTTGCAAGTTGAATCTTTTAGAACTTTTATTCTTAGGTGAATAGAAGGCTTAAATAAAGTTAATATCTGTAAATAAGTTCTTAGTTATATATTTCTAACATGTTACAGCCATTTAAAAACATTCATTATAGTCTTATAAATGAAGCTAGGAAAATGCCAATACTGACAATGCCCAATTATAATACAGTCTTGAAAGGATTCTTGGAAATTTTTAGGGTTAGTGACTTTTCTATAAATATTTTTAAAATCTGAAGGAGAAATTTCTGCAGAGAAGAGAGACACACTATTTCAACTCAATCTTTAATAAGCCTAAACACACACATAATGCTAGATGTCTGCTCTATTCTTCTTTCAGCACCAGCATACTGGCATTTCTTTGAACACAACAAAACACTAAGCAACATGAAGAGAGAATTTTTTAAAAGTCTGTAGGGATTTCAGCAAAATATTCTTATGACATCTAAATAGCCTCTGTGTCTTTTATCTGGTTGAAGAGGTAAGATGAAAGACAAGAGTCTATTCATAAGATTTAATACTAATGGTTATTTAGCTTTCAGCATCATCAATAACAAGTCCCATTAGTCCCCCATGTTTCATGCTTACTGCATACATGACACAGTTATTTTGTAGTTAAAGCAGTAACATTTCTCATTTCTATTACAAGCTAATGACAGTGACATGAGTTATGTATGAGTGAATCTAGAAAAAAACACTTTTCAAGCCATATGCAAACTATACTTACTGAACTTTTATCATTTAATTGCAGGCAAAGAATATTTAAAACCCACAAGATCCCTCCTTCTGAAGTTTAAACACTTCAGATTATTGTGAAGACTGATGCATAAACATTGGTACATGCTTTTTTGAAAACCAGAAGTCAAACATTTATGTATGCTTATTTGAAATTCAAACCAAACTATTTATATCAGAATGCAAAGTTTTCTAAAAAGAAACAGAGAAGAATCCACATATCCCTCACTGAAGCCAGATTGTAATCTGGTTTTTGTGGGTTTTGCTTACATGTTTAAAAGAGACTTGAAAAATGCAAGGAATAAATTTGCTAATGTAATTTAAAGAACTGACTTAATGTTTACATCATTTAATGCTTCTAATTTAATTACTCCATATTACAATCAGTGTTGTATTGAAAACAAGCTGTTTAAAATAATCTTTTCAAAACTAAGTATGTGGCAGCGAAAGTTTTTTTCTCCTATTAATGTTTCTTTAGTCACAAGCTAGAAAAAGGCATACAAACAATACTTACCTCATCTTATCTAAGATGACAAAGCCTATCCCAGGATTTATAACAAATATGCATCTACTTGCTGGCTACCTTCTTTATCAGTTGAAATTCCACAGTGAAACTGGCAGATGTCCAAACACTATGTTAGTGAGAGTTAGATATATTTTGGAACTACAAAACAGTACAGTTCTTTAAAGCATAAAATGCAATAGGAGACCACAGAGACTACACCTTAAGGGTAAAACTTTAAAAAATTGCTTTTCCTAGAGTTAATGCTATTAAATTAAAGTGCATGTTAGTACATAATTCCTTTTTGTCCACAGAATCATTACGAGCTTTTGCTGTTGATCTGTATAAATTAGTACTGACATGACAAATCCTTGTTAGAAGATAATGAGAATTCTATTAATATTTCCAACACCTTGCCCTTGTGAGCTTGGGTAACAGAATAGTTTTCACTTGGAATGTCTCTCTTGGCAATTAGAATGAAATGGTAACCCAATCCCAGGCTGCAAAGCAGACCAGACTGTTAGATTCGAGTCACTATCTAAACTGAGTGAAAGTTTGTATTCTGGTGTATCTGGCTGCTTCAGGCCCTGGGATGGTGCACCATAGAACCCTTTTGATCTGTGCATTTTACAGAAAGCTGAGGCACAGAGTGGGAAAAGGAACCCAGTGGTCTGAGTTTCATCTTGATACAAGCACAGGATGGGGCACAGACATGTATCACAACTGGGAACTCAGACATGTCCCAGGGTCCATTGGTTCAGACAAAGAATCCCAAAGACCACACAATCTGATGCCACACAAGTCTATGAACTAATGAACATGTGTGCACATATTACAAACATAGGATAATTTTCCTATAGTAACGTTAACACCTCCTACACTTTTCAAAAGTATCATGAACTGCTGAATTATGCAATTATTCCTTTTTAAGCAAGATCAGATAACACAAGTTATTTCCTTATTACATTACACAGACTGTTAACATAAGAGGCCTGATGCTGCAAACACTGAGTCATGGGCAAAGACCTACCTAATCCTGTAGCTCCTCACTGAGCTTTTGACATTTAGGACCTGATACTGCAGCAAGTACCAACAAGTGCTACTGAGAAGAAACTTATCGCACAGTGAGATGGGATTTTCAGAATAATGTATCTAACTGATTTTCAAAACTAATCTGAAATGTTAATAGACTTTCTGTCTCTAGATTCTTACCACCTTTCCTTGCAGAATTTGCCTGAGGCATGACTGGAAATCATTCATTATGATTAAAATCTGCAGTGCTTTTCTTGTTCTCTTGCTTGCTTCCTGAGAGATGGCATTTGCTGTGCAATGTCTTATTTCACTAGAAATTGTAAAAAATAGTATGTATTTTGGATTTAATATTTTTTTTAAGACAGAAGGAGAGTGAGTAGATGGAAGAATGGGAAGAGAAGTGAGGTGTCTGCTAGTGATGTCTCAAATCTTTCCAAAGATAAGACTACATCTTTGCAAATTTTTCTGAGTACACTTCTCTGAAATCATCTTTGTTTTAAAGCTGTTAGCTCAGTCAATTCACCAGGCCAGACTTCTATTCCAGCCTAGTTTAACACATTGCTAAAGAATATTCAAGTTTTCAAGTTTTGGGAATCTCCCAGATGCTGGGATATATCCTACCACTCAGTTCTGGCAAGAAGGTTTAAAGATGTGTCCATTATGAAATTAGTCCTAACAGTCACAGTCAGTCAGAAGAACTATAGCAGGCCAGCGAGTGGGACCAGGAGATCCAGATCTCCAAAAGTCGTCCTTTTTGGCAAAGTCCAGACAGTCTCAAGTGGGCCCCAGAATGAAACTATGCATTTTATGATGAATCATCTTTCATCTTAATGTAAATCCACACTGAAGTTCTTTCAAGTTTTGCAATGCACATTCTTACTAGGTAGGATTCAAGAATACCTCAGGTCTGATGCAGAAGGGCTGAAATGTTCACAGATGATTCTACAGATGTAACAAAAAATCTTTGAGAAGTCTGACGGAACATCTTCTAAACAACAAACAGCATCCAATAACACCCATAATTCCTATCCAATAACACCCATAATTCTTATCCAATAACACCTATAATCCCTATTGATGGAAAGATCAGTTGTTTTCTTACAGACAACTAATGCCATGGAATCACTCTGCTGTATACTTAGGGCCTTCAGTAATGAAGAGCATGTGACTTCATGAACAGCCTCAGGTTTCAGGGTATCACCTAAATTCTGCATCAATTCATAATGAGGTACAGAATAAAAACAATTTTCAGCCAACCGGGGTAAAACTAATCTGAGAGTAGATACTGTAGGAGATACTTTAAGTACCAGGTTGAAACAGGTTGAAACTTGTTGTGAGCAGGCTGACTGTGCCAAGCAGTCAGGGAATGGCACTGCAAAGCCTGAGGCTGCCTGACCCATGCCCTGCTGGCAGCCCAGGAAAGCAGCTCCTAAACACAGCTGGGGACAGCTCCTCACAAGAACTCAGGCCCTGCCTCTCTGTTGTGACATTTAAAAAATATAACTTTGCACCAAAAGAAGAGACTCCATTACAAGGACTCTCCTTGGGAGGTGGTGATGTGCTATGAAGTTCATTCTTTTGATCAAGGCAGACTTGATCCATCCTCAGTACATGCAAACCCTCCTGCTCTTGGTGCTGAAAAGGGCTCAGGTGGCCTGTCACCAGCCAGTCCCTGTTCAAATATGTTTCTTTCTGTCTCTTGAGGTTACAGTGTCATCAGACCATATGGAGAAATAAAATAATTTCCTTGTCCATGAGGCAAAAAATGATCCAGCACTTTTTTAACAGCCTAATATTTTGGTGCCAGACAGTTTCATTCTTTAGGGGTTTTACCTGTCTGGAGAGCTTTCTTTAAACCACAACATTACACTGCTCCTTCATTTAAAGTATCTAAAAGCTTTTCAACAAAGCTTTTCAATGTTAAATTGCTGGCACAAAACATACATATTTATGTTGGAGAAGATAGGTCAAGAAAAAATGTGCACTCCATCTGAACTGAGAGGTTAAAAGATTAATGACAGACTCTTTGGGGAGGGATATTAATTTTAGTCTTGGACTAGATTCTTGTAAAATTTGATGTGTTGCACCCCTGTTACAGAGTTCTGCTGCACTGAGCATAGCTCCCAACCACCATCTTCCTTCAGTTTTAGGCAATCTTTAGTTATACTGAGCTATGCAGACTTAGAAGCACTGGGTAGAAAACTTTAAACCAGTTAGAGATTCTAGGGAGCAGATAGGCAAGTTATGATGACCTGCCCAGTTCCTGGGTTGAGGAGATGCATCACAATTCTGCAGTGTCTGAAGGTCCAAATGTAAAACCTTGTCTTTACCAGGTAAGCAGAGAGAAACGTGTGAATGACTATTGTCATTTACTTCTTTTAGAACCACAGGATAAAAAAAAAAAAGGGAAGCAGACAGGCTAAAACAAGTTATAGTCAAATAATAGGAAATTGTTCATGTGTGAGTCTCAAAGTACACTGCATATAGTCAGACTCAATTTTAGTTGATAAGTTTTCTGTTTAAAAGAGATGAGTAGCTGTGTCCTCAACTACTAGTTAAATGTTAAAAAAAATCCCCAATCATACTTTTCACACTTTATATGAAAATGGGATTCACTAGGGAATCCAGAAGCATATCTTTAATCATTTGGAAATGAGACAATGCACAAATTTCACAACATTAATTTAATTTCAAGAACGAATATAGAACACTCTGTACTGTCATTCTTTTTCCAACAGCAGCTATAAGTAATTTATAAGTTTACCCATTACATGAAGCATATTAAATGAAAGGTATTAAAAGTACTTGATAACTCATTAATCTAAATTGAAGGGCCTGAGAGCAAAGTCCCTGATGTAGACAACTGGTCTGTCCTGTAGATATCAACACTGTTGTCACAGCCAGGACACTAAAGCACTTTACATTGTTAAGAGTACCCTTTAAGGAACTCAGGGCAGTAACACAAAAGAAACAGGTGCTGTTCACCAGGCAACACCTTTTCAAAATAAACCAAGTCTAGTTCATGCACTTTCCTACTGTAATCTAGATCACTTCCAGGCAGGGAGCCTGGCTCTCCTCTTCCATGAACCATGGTCATGTGTTCAGCTGGATGTTCCATATGAAGAACAGTTCTGCCAGGAAGACAGATGGAGCATTTCCTCTGGCCTATGGGAGGGTGTTTGAGCTGAGGCAGCCACTGCCTCTGCTGACTTCTGCCCCATCTTCTCCAGTCTGATTAGGAAGAACCAGGTTCCAGGGTTTTAAGTCTGCCTGCAGCTCTCCTTCATTGTGTGCTCCTCTGCTATGAGACTGCCAGATTGCCTGTTCTGCAAAATTCAGCATGAAACTTCCCAAAAGACAGAGCCAGTTAAAGCTGGGCAAATGTTCTTTTGCCTTTCTTCCAGCATCAATTATAATATTGGAAAAAAGAAAAGCCCTCAACTGAAGTTTATGTATCTGGATAGCCAATTCCACTGTAATCCCACACTAGGACCACTTCTATGTGCTGAAAATTTGATTTTTAGGCATATAAGTCAAAATTTCTGTAAAAAGGAAGAGATATAAGCACCCTGGGAAAACAGCAAATTGATTTTTCTTTTCCTTATAAAGCAACTCGATGAGTATTAAATGGTCTCACCATAAAGTAAATAAATGACTGGGACCTTTGTCTACACACTGTACAGGGAAGACACCTGCTGGTTAAACAAAGCTGCAGACTACCATTTAAACTGTATTTTCCTAGGTCAGTGACACTTTCCATCTGGTGTCAGAGACTGGGTTTACTCTGAAAAAACCAGCAAACTCATATGCAAATTGAGAAAAGTGTCGTGGAAATAAACAATCATCCCAAACACCAAAATTCTGTACTGGTATCTCAACTTTCAAAAAACATAGTCAACTTAAACCCCATATTTTTATCCTTCATCTGTTTTGCTTAAAGGCAATACTATGACTGCCATAATTATAAAAAAATACAGGGTAAAAACATATCCCGCAACTAATCAGATTCACTGCTTACAAAGATAATCAATTTCTTTGGTAAGAAACCACGACATGAAGGAAAATAATAATTAAGAGAGAAATGTGATAATTTAGATTTTGCCATGTAGAAATAAAGAGACCAGAATAATTTCAAGTAAGCTGTATTCCCCAAAGCTATTTAACCCTTCTTTCATACTAGAATTCCATTTATAATCTTTTAAGAAACTGTATTAAGTAACATTTTCTGGTTACAATAACTTCATATTTTTCTCAATGGAGAACTCTGAAGACAAATTCTGAAGCAAGACAAAAACAAAATAGAGACAGTCCAGCTCAGGTATTTAATTAGCTCACAATAAGCTTATGTGTTTATAACTAATCTGTCCAACTGTATCAAAGTTTCTCTGGAAATTTTATACTACAGTTGTGCATTCATGCAGAATAAAGATCCTTTTTCTTTCACTGTCATGGCAGTTAAGTCTCAATTGAAATAGATTTTGAGGAGCAGACAACCCTATTAATCCTAGCTATTTTAATCTGGTGACTGATGAAAAGATTCAAGAAAGGAGATGGCTGTCAATCAAACAATTTTTAACTGAACTTTGAATATACACTGAGGGAGGAAAATTTTTGTGAATCAGTTTATGCCTAATAAATTTTAAGGGTGTCAGCAATAGCCACTTCCACTATTTCCCCAGGTATGTGAAAAAGTAAAGAACATGAGTAACTCTTTATAGAAACTGCTGATACATGATTTATAATGCAGAGCCCTGTATAAATTCCTTATTGAATGCTTCCAACATGAGCAGCAGCTGCCTCATGCCCAGTGTAAACTGAAAGTTTCAGCTGAAAGCAAGTTGCTGATGTAAGTAGCATCTTTTAGTAACAGATGGAGACAATCCAGCTGTACTCTCCTCTTCTTTAGAATCACAGAATAATTTAGGTTGAAAAAGATCTTCAAGATTATTGAGTCCAACCATTAACCAGTACTGCCAAGTCCATCACCAAACTATGTCTCTGTGCACCACATCCACATTTGTTTTGAACACTTTCAGGGATGGTGATCTCACCATTTCCCTGGGCAGCCTGTTCCAGTGATTTTTTTTTTTTCCTAATATCCAATCTAAACTTCCCCTGGTGCAACTTGAGGCCATTTTTGCTTGTACCATCACTTGTTACATGCTTCATCAGCTTCATCTGAGGTGTTTTCAATATGCTCAGGATTCCCCTTCTCTGTGTTCAGTCTCACTCAACATCAGCCAGGCTACTGAATATCCTGTCTCTGTGCTGACTACAGACTCAAGAAGAGACTATACCTGAGAAGAAGGGAGATTGCAGGTGGCTAGATTCAGGGGAAAACAGAAGAGAGCAGGATTTCACCTGCCCCTTTCATTGATGAGATATATTTCCCATTTGCTAGTGGTCTACAAACAGTGAAACTTGTTTCCCAGCTGGACAATCCTACTCTAGGATTGTTTCTTCTGGTCTGCCTCTATGCTGTCTCTTTCTGGAAGTGGACTTAACTAAATTAATCTTTGCCTTTGTCACCTTAGTGACAATATCCACATTTCAAATCAACTCAAAATGAGCTGATATCATTGCAACATTAAGCTACTGATTTCCACTTGGAAAGCCTTCTATTCTGATATGGCAATATGGAGTTGTTCCTGAGATTTTCATAAACAGAAGAGAGTTATTTTGAAAGAGAGGCTTATGGAAACCACCCAACCAAATGAGTACACAGTCATGAAACACACTGATTGCATCCATTTCATTAGAAGGCTCAGAAATGATGAACGTTTTTCTTCCCCAGTTAGAAAGCAGTTGACAAATCACACCCTTTCATTTAATTAAAGCACTAATACTTAGGCTTATATACTTATCTAAAAACTCTGAAAAAATAACAAAGTTCATGGGAAACATGATGCTGTTTTTGTAAGGAAAATGTATCTCTGTTTCATACCCGAAGAATAGTTTCGTCTCCAGCTGCTTTCAAGTCATCTTCCTTCCCAATGATTCTCTGTAGCTGTATTTGTTGAAACATGAGAAAAAACCAGGAAAATTACAAATTTCATCATATAAAAATCTTTTTTTTCTGAATGTTGATTTATATAATTATAGATTGCTGTAAGGTTCTCTAGTCATGACAAAGTATTTGCATACTTGAGGACATTTTGCTATTTAGACACCCTTTTTCCTAGGAATGTCTTATCTACTGTGGTTAATATACCCAAACATGAATCTATCTCTTGCAACCCAGTGCTTATTCTACTTTTAGAGGAGATTTTCCTGCACCAGAAGCTTAGTTTTCACTTCAGAAGATTTTGAAAGTCAGGGGTATAACATCAAGGATCATTCCAGAAATAAAAATTATCCTGATTTTCATACTGTCATTCTAGATAGTTTTACATAGTTCTGTTATAAACATGATTTTCTGGACATGAAAAACATACCTGTTCAAATGAGGTACTATACAACTAACAATAAAGAATAACTTAATTAAATAAGAAAACATTTTTTTCAGAACTGACATTAGGCAGAATGTGGTTTGAGTCTTCCCCTTCACCCTGGAAAAAATTAATCTTGAATATATTAGCTAAGAAGATTTTTAGAATTACTGAAATACGAAACTTCCACTATTTCAAATAAAGCTTTAAGGTACGATAAACAGTGCATTAATTTGTAGTACTTAAAGTATATCAGAGCTGCAAGGTTTCTTTGCCTGTATTTCAGCTTCAGAGATGAACACTGCCACAAGAATGAGTGATTCAATACAGCACAAAGTACACCTACCTTTCAGACATTTGCATGAATCCTCAAAAGGACAGCAGAAATGAAAAAACAAGGGACTTAATACATTTCAGGTAGAGATATGGAATTAAATTAATCACTCTGGATTTGGACACTTTAAAAAATGCTTTTAAAGTTCAAGGATTTCAAAACTGTTGGTTTGCTTCTCAAACATTTCTGAATGATTCCTCAACCTGACCATTAAAACTGGAAAAAAGTTCATTACCAAATTTCCAGTCATTATTCGGGGGAGGTTTAAAATCTCTGCTTTGTTGTTGTTTTTTTAATTTGGTGTATTTGTTTTGGGGTTTTTTTTAGATTTCTTTTTGTTTTGTTTTTCAGACAAGCAGTATGGGCTCGTAAACAGTAAGAAAAACATGTTATCTATTTGTGTTGCCAAAGGTCATTCCTTGGCCTTCAAATTTTGAGTAATTCATCTATTCTGGGTTTGTTCTGCTTTTTTGTCCTCAATTTTTTTGTTTCTCAGGATGCTTACTTTCTATTATTAGTTTTAAATTGCATATCTTGATAGTATTTACCAAAAGAAATGCCATAAAAGAGGGCAATTAAACACTACTTGTTCCTCCAAATTATCTTAATTTTTGATCATTTACAAAACAAATGACTAGTACAATAAAAGCATTATGAATTTCTACATAGGTAAATAGCATTATAGAGCTCTGGGTGAAACCACAAGTGCTTGTCCATATTCTCACTGAGAAATCACATTTTTTTCTTACCTAAAAAATCAATAATTTGACACATAAGGAATAAAACTGCAAATACTTTCCAAAAGGAGAAAAATATTTTTTTCTCTCTTTTGGATTTTATTTCTAAAGGACTCTTAAAACAGGAGCATAGACACACAGTATAATTATTTTCACAAGTATCCTGAAAGATTCCACTTTTTGTTTTCTTGTATGGTATGTAAATTCTTAGAGTGCTTAAACTATTTCCAGAAGTTTGTTGATTTTTTTTTAGCACAGTGCAGCAACTACACACAGAAGAAGAATTCTGCCCTCAAGAAATGGACTACTCCATGTACCATTTACTGGTATTTAATATTTATATCTGCTTACCACTCACTATAATAACAGCTAATTCAAAGATAATGAGACATATTATGCACAAGTGAAGCCTCTGCTAAAGACAGAAGTAATCTGTTGTTAACAAGCCTTTCTGGCAAAAAGACTATGAAAATCTTAAAAAAAAAAAAAAAAAAAAAAAAAAAAAAAAAAAGAAAAAGGTGTTTTTGCATCTTCCAGTTGCTGGAGAGACATGAGTGCTTGTGGATGCTCTAAGACTACAGAAGTGCTCTGTGTCACAACTACTGAGTGTTGAGTGCTGGCTCATTCAGCCCTAGATGAAGCTCTACAATTATTTTCTGGTATCTGCTCTCCAGCAGAAATGTCCAAGACAGTCTGCTTTAGAAATCAGAGTCATATAGCTCCTTCATGTGCCATCACAGCCACTCTACCTTTATTCCCAATAGTTTTGAACTGCCATTAATTTTACTTAGACATCTTTAATCAGGACTGATTTAGAGAGTTAGGGAAATTCCTTACTTGCTGGGGATTTTGGGAACTTTGGTGGCCTTATTCGTGGTGTGAGGTCTCAGATTAATGTGCATGGGTTATTATGTGTCTGGAAATCCCCCTCACCCAGTCTTAAGTGAATGTCTTGGAAGAGCAGAGTTCACAGAAGTATCTTACTGTCCTCACAGAGATGCAGATAACGTAGCTGTGAGAAATGATTCTGCACTCTGGCAGGGGCTGATTAAAGGGTGGCAACTAGCATCTGTGAACCTGCCATTTCTGCCTTGTCTTCTTCACCCTGGAGTTTCAGGGCAAAGCAACAAAACCTCCTTGGCCCTAATAGTGAAATGTCTCTGTACTGTGACTGTTTACCACTGAAACAAGGATAAAGCAGAATTACAACACAAAGAAATAGGGAAGAGAGAGAACAAGAGTATCCCTGTAAAGGGAGTGACTTTTACTGGAAATGAGGAAGATGTGCAATGAAATGGAAAGGCTATGGAGGACAAGACAAACTCCCTTGTTTCCCTTGTTGGAAACACTGGATTCAAGATCTCCTTTCCTCAACATCCATTTTTGTTAGCAGAGAACACGGGGAACTCTGCATGTCACACTCCTGAAGTGCCTGATCCATACAGGTTTGAACAGCCTTTATCCCATCACATAAAGCAGGCACTGAGGATTGGGGTTGGAGTTTCTTGTCACCTGTCCCCCTTTCCTGAATGACCTGCTTGACACACCTGTTCATCCAGGAACATGTGATAATTGAAATACACACAATTCAAAGAATGATGGAACACCAAAAGGGAAGTTCTTATCTCAAAGACTTTACAGTCTAGTCCAGCAGTCAGACTCTAGAGTCAGACAACACAGACATACACAGATGTCTAATCAGTAGATAACAATGGGAAGTGTGGAGCACAAGAGGAGACAAAGCAAGAGAATGAACTATCAATTAAATTTCTTTTCCCATTGCACCTTGCCTACAGACACTGCCTTCTGACTAATGCTTCCTCACCACTTTTACACTGCATTTCCTTTACATACATTTCCTGATGTTATTGTCAAATATAATGAGGAAATCACTATCGAATAGTTCAGATATATTTTCCTAGGATTCCAACTGGGAGAAGACAAATGGCAAATTAGCCACACAATTTACTGATTTATTAGCTATCTAGAAACTTTCTATGATGCAGACAGAACTAGAGGATACAGATTAGCACACATACTTATTTCCACATTCTTACATTTCAAAAAATTTATTTTTAAACCTGATCTATAAAGTTTTCTTGAAAATAGTCTCCTTGTAATTGTTAAGAAAACAGTCATGAGAGAAAACTCATTGTCTGACTAATTTGCATCCTGTGGGACTTCTTAGAATTTCATGATTCTTGAGATTTGATAGAGTAATTTATATTTTTTTTTTTTTACCACTCTATGTTATTTTATCAATACAGCCCAAAAAGGAAATGCAAAGTAACAATCTATTTAACTACAATAATTTTCATTTTACTTGATTGCCTCCACAGAAATCAAATTATTTTTAATTATTTATATAATGTTTTCACCTCTACATTTGATGACTTTCTGTTATTTATACTGGCTAATTCAATCAGAATTACCTGAAACGGGTAATGATATTAAATATTTATCATACTGCACATCTCCACAAGAGAACAGTGCTGTGTTTCTGTAAGAATCTCCTTTTTGCTTAACTGACAGTACCTTTTTATAAAAGCACTGCTAATGTGGCATTTTTGGTGCACAGGCACTACAGGCTGAACATGTTCACTTGTGTTCATGGAGTTACTTTCACTGTTTTGCAGATTAATAATGCAGCCATAACAGACTTACTTTGGTAAACAGGGCACTGCTAGTGTGATAACAATTCACTATGATTGCAATTGGTTTAGTAGGTTAAAAATATAGGCTTTACTAGAATTTGATTTCTTTTTAATCAGCAGAATAATTAACACATTAACAGAACAAATTTTGCAAAACCAGAAGATCTGGTGTAGTCACAAATGGGTGTAGGGCTGTGCTGCTTTTGGCTGGGATAGAGTCAGTTTCCTTGACAGTGGCTGGTGTGGAACTGTGTTTTGGATTTGTGCTGAACAGGGCTGGTGACACAGAGATGTTTTTGTTATTGCTGAGCAGGGCTTACCCACACCCAAGGCCTTTCTGCTTTTGTACTGCCCTGCTGGGGAGGGGGCTGGGGGTGCATCAGAGGTTGGGAGGGGACACAGCCAGGATAGGTGACCCCAGGTGACCAAAGGGACATTCCAGACCATCTGACATCATACTCTGTGTATAAACTGGGGAGAAGGAGGAAAAGGAGGACATTTGCAATGATGGCTTTTGTTTTCCCAAGTTGCCATTACATGTGGTGGGTCCCTGCTCTCTTGGCAATGGCTGCACACTTGCCTGCCCATGGGAAGCAGTGAATTAATTCCTTGTTTTGCTTTGCTTGTGTGCATGGCTTTTGCTTTTCCTACTAACCTGTCTATACCTCAATCCATGAGTTTTCCATGTCTTACCCTTCTGATTCTCTCCATGATCCAGCTGGTGGGGGAAAGAACAAGCAGCTGCCTGAGGCTTGGTTGCTGGCTGAGGTTACACCAAGACAAGGGTATCTGCAGGTTCAGTTAGGGGCTTCTGGGAACATAGTCTTGGAAAATGGCCTAATTTCAAGTTTATTTTCAAGTAGTATTACTAAGTCTAGAAGTATTTTTGCAGCATTTAAAAATAGATTTGAAGTATGACTCATCAATTGTAACCTTGCTAAGAGACAATTCACAGAAATAAAGGTGATCAGTGAACATGTGAACATCTATTCTATCATTAATTCAGAGTTTAAGGCTATGAAATTCACCTAAATAAATTTTTGCTAATTTCTGTATCAACAAGTTCATCTTTAAAAGTTTGAGATTTTAAGGCTCTCCAGAGAGATGAGTTCATGATCAGTTTTAAAGTCATACTAGTAACACAAAATAATTTGAATTGTAGTAACCATGTCAGTTTCCTATGAAACTGTCTCTCCACTTACCTCCAATACACATTAAGGATCTGAAATAAATTGAGGGATTCTATTAAAAATTATGATTATTAATTCTGCATTCACTTTTGACAAAAGGTACTTAGTTATTCTCCTGTTAAATATTTAAAAGTTGAATAAGCTATATAATTAAGCCCATTGTTCTTCATAACATCAGAACAAGATTTTCTTAGTTTTTGAAGTATCCAGCTTTCTCTCCCATAGTTTATTTAGATATAAGGGAAAATATCTGCTGTTTCTCTCCAAAGTGTGAATTGATAAAAACTTATCTGCAACAGCAATCAAAATTAATCAAGACCAAAACATGATGGTGAATTTAAGAAATTATTCAACATATTTAGAAAACAAAAGACTCTTCCAGATGATTATTTAAATTAGATCATGGGATTAAGGGATATATACTAATTCCTACCTTCCCAGTAGCAGATATTTCCTTACAACTCTAAGGAACATTTATAAACATTTATAAAAGTGGATTCAATTATGGTAAGTACTTCTATCACAATAATTCAATATGTGCTCCTTGCATATAAAATATTTTAGTAAGCATGTGATCATAGACTGGACTGAAAAATAGGCTTGAATCTTCATTGAGCAACTATAACCCATGGATCTATTTAAATGCTTTAAAAGTAAAACATATGTAAAAATACACTTACCTTAAAGAATTCTTTCTTTTCAACTTGTTCATTGCCATCTGCATCCAACATTTTAAAGGCAATCTGAAGTCCAGTCTGGGGTTCTGCAACAAATTGCAGAAGAACTATATTGACAAATATCACACACTTACACTAGTACCCAAATACCAAATGTAAAATGAGTATTGACTTGTTCAGTTCTCCATTATAATGTACATACATGGTATTTCCAGTGAACCATACACACCCCTTACAATATAAATGAACTGTTTAAACACCTTTTTACTATAATTTTAAGAGATAATTAATGGCTAAGTAAGAAATGCCAGCAGTGTCTATATACAAGCTATGAATGTCCATCTGACCCTAATGAAAATACTGTATCTCTTACTGGATATTCCCAAAGGTTGTCTCTACAGTCCTATGTCACTTCTGCAGTCTAGCTCTGCCTTGTTTATAAGAGCTCCTTTTCAGGTGAGAAGAGTGGAAAACTCTTTCTGGCTGTTTCTGACAAAAGAAGGCTTTGTTTGACGCCCATCAAGATGTTTTTTTTTTTCTGGAATTCTATACAAATTTACTCTGCATTTCCTTCACTGAATGGACATTTCTTTTCAACACAAACATGTAGTGAGTTCTGAATCCTGAAGATGCTATAGAAGCATGGTGTCTTTTGAGCTCCTTCCCACAATTTCCTGATCTGACTTCACTTACAGGAGGTGGCTTTGATCATTAGCAAGCCCACACAGGAGCAGTATGCTGCTGAAATGGAGCTACAATTCACTGTGGTAGCAAACCCTTATCCCAGAAATCTCTGGAGCAGGTGAATTAATGCCACAACCCAGCCAAGTCAGGCATTAATTGAAAGCCCAGGACTTATTGTCTATAGAATATATTGATGCTTCCAAGAACAATGCTGGACTCATGAGGGCAGTGAAGCAGTATCTCTAAAAAACTCCAATGCCTTCACAATTTTGCTTCTGGAAATATATTCTTCTAGTTGCATTCTGCAAAGTTTTAACCCTTGCTTTTTTTTTTTAGAGAATCTTTCTGCAAAGGGAACAAGTTAAAGAAATATTCCCTTCCTTTTAAGACATAATAAGATGGTTAAAGAAAGTACTATTTTTACATCTTAGAAATAACTGTATCTTCAGTAGTCAACTAATATTCTATGTGAAGCAACCTCGTGATGCAGGGATATTTTATAAATACCACTGCAGTCTGCACAACAGAGCTGTCCCCAGCAACTGGGTTGATTTAATACTCAAAACTGGCTTCTTTTCCATGGAAATGCCACATGCTAAATTTGTGTTTCTAGTACAAAAGCAAGAAAAGGCTATCCAATAACATATTTAGAGAATAAAAGTGATGTATTTAATAGCAATTCATACCATCTGTGTTCCAATTTTCAGATAAGAGAGCTGTTAGTGATAATATAGACCTAAAGCTGCTTATACTGTTCAGAGAAGACATACTTATCTGATATGATGTAACCCCAAAGGTATGTGTTCGTAAAATAAGCAGAGTTCAAAGACTACCACAGATATATTTGTATTTAATTAGAATCAGGCAAAATTCCAAAATCTGAACTGAAGAGCTTCATCCTGGCTGTGAGGGCAGGTTAGACCTAGGTGCTTCCTCTCCTAATACTCCTGCATTGACCAAGCTGTCAACTTGTGTGACTGGGTAATTGAAACAAAGCTCTAAGTAAAGACGACAACTTCAGTTCCTGGGCTTCTTTACCAGGCAGGGCTTCATTAACCTATTGCTAGAAATGAAATTCAGTACAGCACTGGGAAAAAAAGATACTGATGACACAAGACACAGAGAAAAGAAGATCATGGGGGAAAAAATAAAACCTTTTTTCTGTCAAAAAACTACATTTCCAAGTTCAGTGTTTTTACAAACTTTGATTTTGTACAACAGGCAGCATGATCTGGTCAGCAGTGTCAGGAACCAGGATTCTGATGACTCGTTTTCCATTTCCCTATTGCTTAGCTGGTGACTTGGAACTAGCTTAAATATTGATGCCTGCTCTAAGAAACCTCACATTAATTCTCACTAGTGGGAGAGACAGGTTGTGTAACTCAGAGCTGACTGACAGGGGATACTTGTTAGGCAAAGATAGAGGCACTAAAATTTGTTGACATTCGCTTTCAAAGTGATCAGTATGATAACCCTCTGTGTAACCAAAGCAGCAACATTACCACTGCATTTTTATCCTGCATCAAAGGACCTTTGTTTTAGTGGTTCAATACATTCCTATATAAATTCTGTGAAAAACAATGTTACTTGATTGTCTGGAGAAGTTGAACAACTTACTCTGATACTGCTTCAATTTTCTAATTGTTTTAGCCAATAATTCAGCATGAATTCACTTTCAGCTGCCATAAATTTCTAAAGACATAGAATCTTTGGCACCTATTTCTGCAATTTCAAGGTATTCTTTTGAAGTTATAGTTTGGCTGTCATGGTTGCCCTTTTTTAACCTAAATTCATCTTTTTTGAGTTGCAACAAATATTTAAAAAACAGTACCCTACCTGGACTAAACTCCTGTCTCTGATTTTCAAAGCCACTTGAATACATGGTATAGCTCATGTTCAAGCAGTGTAACACAGTCACCACTGCTGAAGCAGTGTATTTGTATGTTAAAGCTTAATGCATATCTATATATAAATAATTTAATACTGTGTACTAGCTGAAGTTCCCAAAGATATTACCCACCCTTCATGCTGTGCAACAGGAACTAATGTAGTTCTGCTGAGAAACGAGGTAAGCTGCAGTAGGGCCAATTGAATGGTGCAAAGGATGCACAATGAAGGAAGGCTGGACATACTGTCTCCACTCTCTGGAGATCAACATTACTTGTCCCATTACACCACAAGAGAGTGGATTTCCAGAGCAAGGAAAACTCCTCCATTTATTTAAGGCCCAGCCATGGATCTTGCAGCCATGGAAGTGATGAGGGTCACACAGAGTCATGCTCTATAGTCTGTCAGGAAAGAAGTGACTGTTTCCTTCTCTCCTTTCACCATGCACTGATACAATAAATCTATTATGCCTGGCTTTGTCCCTTATTGAAAATGTTAGACCTGTATAAGTCAGTCAAGCAAGACTGCATGTGGATTATTCTGTGGACTATTCCATGGATATGCACGTGGACTACTTCACTACTCCTCTAGGGGGTTAATGTGTAATGCTCATTGACACATCTCAAATCTTGCTAACCTACACATCAGAACAAAACAGGGGGTGGCAAGCATGGCACAGAGTAAGTACCAGACAATCCCAGATCACTTCCACACACAAAACGAAAAAATGCCTGTTTATTGTAAATAAAACAAAAGCCGTATTTAAAAAATTGTCTGAAAGGAAAAGGAAGGAAGCAAAGCAGTGGACCAGAAATATATGCACAATACTTGGAGGAAATAAAAGTCAAAAGGAACAGAGGATAAAGAAAAAGGAGTTAAAAGTCAGACAAAAAGACACTGGAGAATTCTGCTGTTTATGTATTGCATTCATTGCAAATCTGAACACAATAAAAATGGGCAACAACCTTTGAGACACCACAACAGTTTTTCACACCCCTGCATGAGCTATACTGCTAATGTCTCATCGTCCAAAATTACTAAAACAACTATCCAAAAGAAAAATTATTTATCTTCCCATCCAGTTTTTCTTCCCCTTATTAAGTGGTTCTGTAACCAATGTCTCTCCCTTCTCAGAAGATTTTAAAATAAGACTTTTCTGATCCCATGAAGTCCCATGATTTCTGAAGTATTCCAATGGACATTTATATTAATGCATTGTCACTCTATATACAATACAAAGTTTTTTATGTTTTACCATAATGTAGAAATTTAGAAGCTAAAAAATATCAGAAGAAAAGGTCCTGGTAAACTGTTAGTAGCTGAGTACTTGTGTCTATGTATTGTAAATATATAATACTTACTTGTGAGAATTGTCAGCAAAAACAGATACTCTGCATAAGATATCAACCCTGAAAAAAAAGTTGTAAAATTACTAGTGGAAAACCTCAAAATCTTAAAATTTGAAATAGCAAAATTTGAAAGATTATATCTTACAAATATAAAAAATGTAGTTTGACATTGTATTAAAATAAGCCAAGTTACTATTTAATAAATTTTTCACTTCTGTTTTTACTATTCTGAAGGCAAAATTCCCTAACCCGAGACTCATCAATGTTCATGTCTAATCAAGAAAGTAAGGTTTATTTAGTATTAACAAAAGCCTACACTAAATCTTTGGATTCTCACTGAAAACATTCAATGTTTATATAAAAGGCAAATAAATTAAATGTGCTTTGTCACATTTAGTACCTGGGAGGAGAACTACTCTAACATTACCCTGAAGGATCAAAGTCCTCCATCCTTTGGCAGGCTCACAAAAGGCGGAGAATAGCTTCCCTCTAATTCTCAAGAGAACATGGCAACACGCAAAGCTGCCAAGCTGCTAGATTGTGCTGATAGTACTGCTGGGCCCTGTGCCAAGAGGAGGCTTCTTTTTTTTTTTTTTTAAATAGGAACATGTCCTTTCTACAAGGTGAAAGTATTTCCCCCCCTTTTGAAGGAAAATTCCAGTGTTTTCTTTTGAAATACCGCCTTAAGTGAAAAGCCTGAACAAACACAAAGATGTGATAGCGTCAAAATAGAGTGTGCAAGCTAAAGATAGAGAGTGCAGAATGAGGGTGGCTAAACAACAGAATCTGAACCATCTGCCCTGCAATAATGTTTGGGGAAAAAAATTTAAAGGGCTTTTTTATAAATCACTTTTCAAAATAACTGAGCTACTTTTAACTTGTGAGCTAAACATTGTATAATGCTCAAGCTGCTTAAAATAATGAAGTTCAAACATGCCTATCTCTGCAAAGATAAACTATTTTTGTAATTTATATTTAGGTAATTGATAGATAAGGAACCCATTTAAGCTTCAGTGATAAACAATTAACTTCTGATAAACTACTATGCAGAAGCAACAGCATTTGTATTTGACCTCAGATAGTGACTTAACACTTCTAAATACCAGAGCTCAGAAATATTAAATTGCTAAAATGCAAGAGTCTGAAAATCTGAGAACAAGTCTTAGTTAATAGGAGGTCTAATGCTGATCCTGTTGCCAACACTCTGGTTCCATATCTCAGCTTTCCTCTCTGTCAAAATAGGACTATTTTCCCTATCATCCCACATGAATTGTGTAAATCAGCACAGTCTACAATCATACAATACACTGTGGAAATAAAAAACTACTTTCATATCAAAGACTTAGTCTTGCTTACAAGTTTTAGCATTTCTGTCATTGCAAGAATGCAAATTATTATTTTCATTGCTGTTAAACCTGGAATTGTGTTCTTAGATGAAACATCTAGGTTTCTACAAATTCAAAACCAAATAAAGAGAAAAAGAACTCCTGTTCCATTTTTTTAGCTTATACGCCTAAGACAAGATTAAAAACAAAAAAGGGATAGAAACAAATAGAGGTGAAAAGAATTCAAGCAAATAGTGTGAAAAGTAATGATCAAGATTCCTAATTTTGTTTTGTGTGTTACACAGCAAAATAATGTTTAAGGGACACAAAGAAAGACAAGGAGGCAACTTCTAAGAGTTGTATAGAAAACAGCTCCAAGTCAAGGACTGCAGTGGTGTCAGCTCAAAGACCCTTGACTGAAAATGTAACTACCAAGCAATGAAGGACAGCATTACTGGGGAAGGAGAAGTGGGAGTCTGCCCCTCAGCAGTCTTGAGATGTTCTGCATGGGGACAGTCTAAGGAAGACCTGGAAGCTGAACACAAGCAGCTTATGCTAGGTAAAACTGAACAAGGAGAGCCCAGTGTGGGGATACAAAGTAAGAGATTAGACACTCAAAGAAGTTGGGAAAGAAAAATGTGTTTATCAAAGCTTTTGAAAGGATATTAACAAGGCAGATTATGGTTGTGAAAGTCAGAGAAAAAATGAAGTTGCAATAATTGAGATACAAAATACTGAGCCCTTGGAAAGTTTTAGCTTTATAGATAGACAGGGATCATTATACCTCATAAAATTTTGCAGAAAGAATCTGCAAAATTTTTACAGAGATGGTAAGATGTGAAGAAAAGATCAATTTAAAGACAACACTGCTGATTGACTCATGGGAGAAGCACCTGAATTGAAGAGGACTGGAAAGAGAAGCTTTGCAAGAAATGGTAGGAGTAAGATGCAGACTCTGTTTTCATCATCTTACTGTAATCTAATTGAAAAGTTGATATAGTGAAATTGGTAAAAAGGTAAATATAATAAAAATATGCAGAAAATATTCTGGATTGTTTTTTAAAACCTGACTCAATGAAAATTCATAGCTTGCCTGATATTTTCTGAAGACTGATTGTCTTCAAAATAATTTATCACAAGATTTTTTAATTTGCGGACTAATTTCCATTTAAAATTTTATTTTAATTTTATTATCCTTTTACTACATGCAGTGAGTGGCCAATTTACCTCATCTATGAAGTAAATTAAATATTTTGGCAATTCTCTTTTTTATTCTATAATAATCATTACAAAGATACTCAAATTAAAAGATGCAATATGGGAAACTTTAAAAACCCTAAATAAAACTCACTGAAAATTAAATTAATATCCAAGCAAAATTTATAAGATACAAGCTTCACACACTCTTGAATGACTCAGCATACTTGCAGCCAAGAATGTGAAGTTTGCATTGGCAAAATATTGTCATTTTCTAAAGCTAAAGGAACCTTCTTTAACCCTCCCTAGAAATATCTGTCCTCAAACTTAGTAGCAAATGCTGACAGTCCAATATTCTTATTGCTGAATAAATCATAAGTATACTTAAAAAATATGACACACATTTTAAAACTGCCCACTAGAAGGCAGAATCCCCTAGCGTTACATTTTACAGACCAGACTGATGGCACTTTTCCCTCTCCTTGACATTTAAATAACAGTTTGAAGGTAGTTAAAATAACCTCAGCTAAACAGCTGGACAGGGGTAGATTCATTATTCTGGTACTTGTAAAAGCATAAATATTTTCTTTTAAAAGAAAATAAGCACTTTTAAACAGTAATAATAATGCATCTCAAAGCAAAAGCATCAAAGTCACTAAGCAGGCATTATGACCAAAAATTGTAAAAAACTCTGAGAATTGTGGGGACATATGGATGACTGCACTGAATGTTTCTGCATCATCTCAGACTCCTAACTGACCTTTGAAGGACAGAGATTCAAACACACAGTGCTAAGCAAGGGCAGATTTTTGCTAGATGCAGAAGACACCAACTCTGAGCATATCACTGAGACAATTTTCTGCCAAGCACTCAGTTGGGAGAGATGCAGTAAGAGAAGGCTGCACAGAATTGCCTTTTCCAGCGAATTTCTCTTGGTGGATTCCTGGTTTTCCCAGGCAGTATGCTCTGGGGATTTGCAGTGCCCATCACTAGAAAAAGAAAGGCTCTAAAAAAGCAGGCAAAGATAGAGAATATCCAAAAATTCAAGACTGAGAGTACTTTAAGCCAAATTCTGGGAAAGCATGTGATGATTGGAAAAGGCAGGGAATGATTATTTAGTCATTTAAAATCCAGCCTTTCCCAGGATAGGAAAGAACTGTTAATTTGTTTAGAGACATTTCAGGACTTTTGGAGTATGCTGGGGCTTTCAGGAGCATACAGAGAAGCAAAGGCACCGAGATGGAGACCCTTGCAGGTCTGCACAAGGATTCAAGAAATGAACTGCAGGCAGAAGAGGCTGTGAGGCCAAAGGGCAGGTGAAAGGCTGCAGGCTGAGATCGAGGGCTGCTCTCTTGGCACAAGTTTCCAGCTATGTCTGAGGATCTGCTGTGCAGAGAGAGAGCATGGCTCATGCCTGCCAAGGAACTGCAGCAGTGCAACAGCAGCTTTATCCACGGGATAAAGGATTCAAGCTGAACTGTATGATACAGAAAGTTTGTGAATAGGCGCTGTCGGTCTTTCTCATTAGTTTGGGAATTTTGGTCTTTTGTTACTGTGAAATGGTTAATTGCTCATCTATTTGGTTTTCTTGATCCTCTTGTTTGTTTTCTCTCTTCAATTAATTTATGTTAATGAGATGTTTATTTGGTGTTCTTTAATCCCCTGTTGTTACACTAACAATATCCCAGCTTTTAGTTTTCTCTTTATGTAGTCCAATATAAAGTGGAAATGCTGGGTGAAAAGAAAACAAAGCACATCAACACTGTGAAGGGTCACAGAGCTCCTGAAGAGGGAGAAATAAGTTCAACTGCTCTTGGAATCAGGGATACCACTTAATATAACTAGGTACAAATTCTATTTTTATTCTAAGTTACCACGCATTTAAGTTATATAGACGAACAGTCAGGTTATTAACAAAAAGTCTTAAAAGTCCATTTAGCATTCAAGTCATTCCTTTAGCCCTTTTCTCTTCCAAGTAGGCTTTTCAGCTTCTTTCATGTCTCCTCCTGCACCTCAGAAGGGTTTCAATTCCCAGACTCTTTACTCTCTCTTGCGTAACTGAGGGATTTGCCAAGGAGGCAGCTACTGGCTAGATAGGGATGAAGTAAAAATCCACGTCTTTAAAACGTCTTTAAAAATACATTCAACTAACTCATACCATATAATGAGATAAAAAGTAAGATGTATTTTTCAGTATCAAAAGTGTTCATTACCTTTATCACCAAGCTCTCTAAAAAAGTTCGGTCCTGGTTTGGCTTTGGCAACATACACCAGTGCAGCATCCACCTCCTTTAAAGACACAAACAAGAAAATATAAAGCCAGTTTTGAAAGAGACAATCACTTCAGTAACAGAAAGAATGCAAGTTTTTTTCAAGAAGGAAAGGAACATTTTGCTTACCTTTTTTGTCAGTTTCTTGGCTGAGGCTTTGCCTATAATAAAGAAAAAATCATCATTATTCAATAACAAACTGACTTTGAACTTTGATCAGGTTCTGTGGCATTTCTTCAGATTTTTATGAGAAAATGCTAAGTAATATGAAACAGAATATTTCGCAACAGACAGTTTGTTTCTAATTCCTATAATGATCATGAAAGGACAAGATTTAAAAATAATATAAGCAGTCTGTTTAAATGTTCTCTCTGCCTAGATTAAACCACAGCCCACTTTCATCTTCATGTCCAACTTACTAGTATGACTTTGCATAATGCGAGCGACAAATGTCGCACAGATTCCAAAGCAAGACTATACAGCAAGAAACAGCTGTAGTATTTACAAAGGGATTTCCATGCACACATGACAGTCCTTGAAGTGCAGCTTGAGAATGTGAAAGCTAAGAAATACTAAAAAAAAGAAAAAAGAAAAAATAACGAAAATGTTGATGTTTCTATAAAGCAGAAGTAAATTGAACAATACTGCTTTCTGAATGAGCATCAGATGAAAATCATGCAAACTCCTAAGTGTTTCTTAGCAAGAACAGGGGACTGGAACAGGGGAGCCACTGGCAGTGCATGTTATGCTCCTGTGTAAATCACGTTTGAGGAGCTGCAACATATCAAGAGTGGAACATTCCAGCTGGTTAGGCAGGGATCACAGAAACCCTATGGTCATGGACCTGCAGGAGCAGTGCATGCCCCTTCTCAGTCTGTCTCCTCAGCACTTCTCCTCACACCGCTCTCCAGGCCCTGTTGTCCTTCACTCTGACCACTCTCAGCCCATCATGCTCTTCCTTCATCACCTTCATCACCTCTGGATTCCAGCCAGCCTTTCCCTCCTATTTATTCACACTGAGTAAGCACAAACTGAGCCACTTGGATATGCTCTGTGGACTGGAGCCCCTGTGTGCAGCAGTCTGCTTTGCTCCGTGCTCAGTCTCCAAGGTTACTTTGCTGCTTCACAGGCATTTTGCATCCAAAGGGTCACCAATGCAGCACCACTATCTGGAAATGGATATGATGGAGGCAGCCTGGTGGGCAGCTGTCAACAAACATCTACCAAGCATTTTCACAGGCCCGTAATTTGGCCACAGATGGAGGTGCTTTGTCAGTAAAATAGCAAATTTCCATAGTGCTGGCAAATGGCACGCCCAGCTGCAAGGGGTCTCCACTGGCAACTTTTGGCTTGGAACACCTTAACCAGCACTAGCTCATTTTTTAGCACAGGCAAAGCAGTACCCTGGCCTCTGCTCCCTGAACTAGCAGTAACAGTTTTGCTGATAAATTCCTCTCCCTGCATCCCCTCCCCCCAAATCAGCCTAAGGCAGACACCTGGCACATAACATTTCAACACAAATGTTTAAGTTTGACAAAAGTTATAAGCAACTAAAATAAGGGTTTTAATACTGGAGTGTTGAGTGACCCCAACAACAGGTGTTGCCAGTGCCACCTGTTCCTGTGGATGAATACATTTTTGTGCAATGCCTGTACATACATTTACACCCATACACACACACACACACACACATAAAACTCCATAGGTAGATACCTTCTAAGTAAAACAACATGTGAAATTCTCTACTTTGCCTCACTTGAGACAAAAGAAGTCAGACAAATAACAGACTGGGAGAAGAAGCAGAGTCCTGAGCAGTATGATGTAACACCACAGTTAATTTAACCCCAGTTCCTGCTGCAGAGCATTTCCATGAATGGCTGTTTAGCAAATTAAGTGATTTAGATCTCAGTCTTGAAATGTCACTGCTTCTGTACAGCACATTTCAATGTGAAAGTGAACTTCAGCTGTTTTTTTGGCCCTGGCAGACCCACCTAGAGACCAGCCTTACAGAAGGGAATGAGTCAGGCTGTTGGTCTGTGAAAAACAGTATCTGAAAGAGAATAGAGAAAAGCACCCTGCAATGTTCTTCACTGTACATGCTCCTTGTACTCGCTGTCTGCACTGAAGCCAGCCATATATCCTTATCAGGTTAACAACAACTCCATTCATTTAATTCTCCTGGTGAACTCAAGAACTTCACATCTGGATTGGCATCTGCTATCAAAGCAGTGTACTGGGAGTAGCCTTTTGCCAGCATCCAGGAGAATGATGAACTCTGCAAGCTGGAACAGCAAAGGCATTGGTAAGTGGTGCATGTAAGGAGAAAGCACTGTGAACTACAGCTGAGACAACAGTTGGCCAAGTTTGCGAGGCTCTACACTTGATTGAGCCTGTGTTTCTCTTCTTTGTGTTGCATTCAGCACAACAATGCTGAAACTCTTCAGCTACAAGGTTTTGGGGAACAACATATCCTTACTGACAATTACTGTATCATGACAAAAATTAAGAAAGGAAAAGGAAGGGAAGTCTATTGTAGACCTATGGAATCTCTTCATCAGCCAGCAGTCATAACTGCAACTGCCTAGAGCTCACAGAAATGGCCGTGGCAGCCATCAGCATCTGCCCTCTTGCATCCAGCCACAGCCACCCTCTGGAGGATATTTAAGATGCTGACGTGTTGACTGACCTCTTTCAAGGTGAAAAGACAGCAACAATGATACAGAGATATTCATGCTACCCTTGCATGGGTGAAAGGACTGGTAGAGGAAAAGAAGTCTTTGCTGAGTGGCAGAAGAGAGAGAGAAGAGTCATAATCACCCCAAGACATGGTGAGAGGCAGCACCAGGTGGGTCAGAACCAGTCCTTGCAGTGACTGGATGAGAGGCAGCTGCTACAGCAAGACAAGAAAAAAGGGAGGAGGGAAAAGGACAGACTGGGAGAGAAGCAAAGAGATTTCTACTTTCAAAGCAGTAAACACAGCAAAGTAATAAATATGGAGTTTTCTAATGGTTCTCTTCTCACATGGGCAGATGTCAGCAAGCATGTGTACTGGAGGGCAGGAAACTTTTTGGAAAAAGTACCCTGACACTAGGAACATTGGTATTATCTTTCATACTGGGATTTGTGTAAGATATTAGAATAAAATCTTATGATAATATAATTTAAACTGCAGAATGAGTTTCCTCCAATAATTGTTTAATGTTTTCTAATAATTACATCCAGTTCTATTTTATTGGTACTGTCACCATATAAACTCATGGGTAAAGACTCAAATCTAGGTTTTCACTAGGAAACAAACTTCTTGAATACTTATTTTCTCAATTTATTTACTTCCTAACAGTGAGATCCCTTTAAATACCAACAAGGAAAGCTCTATTAATATCAAATGTGTAGCCCTCTGAGGAATCAGGTCTTATAAGATTTTGTGTAAAAAAATTAGAAGGTTAACTCCTCTCTGTAGAAGATGCACTGCAAAGGTTTGAACAGTTTTCTTAGCCAGAAGTGCCTCTTTCTTCCTATGATTTAAATATTGGTTCTATCATTCCTCACACACGACTACAAATATAACAAGATCTAAGTCTGTGAGGACTACAGGCAATAGATATAATTATTAGGGACTATTTAATCTAATAAATAAAAGATCTGTATGATTCAATTTTCTTTAGTTATATTCCTTTACTTTAATAGATTCTTACTAATTGGAAAATTAATGACACAGTATAAAACTTGTAGTAGTTAGAGTCTTACTTTGATATGAAAAAAAGAAACTTGGAATTTTTTATTGTTTTGAACTTGAATAAATGAGAACAATTTTTGTTTTTTTCCTACAGACCTGCCACAACTATGATGGCTTAAAGGACAGCGAGTATTTTCAAGGGTCTCTACATATTTTACAGACGCAATCACCTAATTTTCACCACCTACAGCATATCCATGAAACAAAGAGGTGCAGAGACACTTTTCATGGACAAAAAGGCATTTTAGCTGTTTAAGTTGTATGAATACTGAGTCTACTTACAAACACACAAGTTCTGTGCTGTTAGTCAAGAAAATTAGTTGACAATTGTAATTAAGAAAACACTGCCAAGAGCAGCTCCATCAGTCTTAATTTGCCCTTGGCAAACCTGGGTGTTTTGTCACTTAGGTTTCCTACAACAGAAATGTTTCCATCATGTATCTTTTTTTTACACTAAGACCTAGAATGGACCTGACATCAATGTTGTTAGGATTACTGTTAGGAAAGGGCTAAATTAAACAAGGCTGAACTTGCACACATAGTAACACCCTTTTACACCTGTAGAGCTAAGGAATGGCTTAGATCTGACAAAATATGTTTAGATTCAAAGAATGAGTAAAATCATGAAGATTGACAACTCTAACAACAATAATCAAAGGACAAAGCAAAAGTAGTTACCACTATTTGCCAGAAAACATAATTTTACATGTCTGCAAGATTGATTTAAATTTCCATATTACAAAAAAGAGACCAAATTTTGAATCAAACTCTCTCCACAGCCTGAAATTCAAATGCGAACAGTTAAAGATACATATCTTTTCCTAGAAGAACCAACTCCTGTCCTTTTTATCAGTAAAGTCACTAAAATGGTTTGACCTGAATCTCCTTTTAGCTCAATTTCAAACAGACAAAATTACAAACAAAAATAAAATAAAAAATGACCTCCCAGCTTTTTAATTTTGGATGGCATTCATTGCTATCTTTGCTGAATATTGTCAGGTTCAAGGTCATGCTGAGGTACTATAAAACAATTTGGGTTTTTAAATGAAAAATTAGAATAAGAATAACATTAAGTATACACACAATTGAAACAAACTCTCATTCTGCAAAGTGATGATTGAAACAAACTTTTAAACTAGATGGGATTTCAACACAGTCCTAATCTGAGGATCAGGGCATTTTAAAAACCACACCCACTGTATGCAGCTCATGCTGTGGCCTTTACAGCAGAGCCCATCCTGCAGCCTTGCCTGCCATGGGAACAAGAATTTGTATTTCTTCCTTATAACTGGCTGCCAGCTTTCATGCAAGCTGAACTTTGAGAATCCTGCACCAGTGAGCTGGGTTAGATAAGAACTGTGTATGCTGATTTCCTTGGGGAGATGCTGTTAAAATTTCTGTTTAAATTAGCCTGAAATAGAAGATGTTTGAAATTCAATAGCTTGTATTTAATTCTCAGCTCTCTTAGATAATTTTAATGATACTGGACAAGTATGTTATATTAACACAGTGTGCCTTTTTAACCTACCTTATTTTTGTTCTCATTCTTTAAAGCTCTTATATGCATTTATAAAGTACTTACTACTAATGAAACCAATAAAGGACAAAATTTCAAGTCAGTAATTAGTTCTTTAAGGTCTCCTTTTGAAATACTGGTGATATTGGAGAAAAATTAAGGATAGCAAAAAAATCTAAGTATTTTTTGAAAGCATGACAAACCAAGTGGTCAGATTGCTAGGCTAGCTACTGGCAAACCAATATCTGAATAATAAATGAGCATGCAATTTAAATGAATTAAGAATCTACTTCAGCTAGAAAGCTTTTACTGAACTACTGCATTGCAATTATTGAAAGATAATTGATAAAAGTAATTTCAGTCACATGAATTAGTAAATTGAACCACCTGAATTGAATGCAAGTATGCCCAGTGGAAAAGGCAATTTGCAATAATAGAAGCTTCTGCTATGCTTTACCAAACAAGCTTTGCATCTGTCCTTCTTTATTTAAAGCAATTGCTCCTCTGAGGAAACAAGAAATACAGAGTGCTGGGATGGGGCCAGCACTGGCAAATCTCCATTTCAGAAGAGCAGTTGCATCAGAGCAAGTCAATACCAGGAGGTTTCTCAGTGAGTCAGGCAGCCTGGGGTAAAAAGGGTGGGATGCTGATGGATGCAGGGAGGAAACATCAAAGGATGACACAGTCTTTTAGGAAACTGAAACAGACAAAAGAATTAAGATAAGCAAGTTTTCAAAACCTTTTAAAGAGATCATGGCACCAAGTCACCAGGAGTTCCAAAATAACTGAAGGGACCAGGGTAAAAGCAGATGCTGTGGTGCCCACTACAGTGCTTTCAAACAGCTCAGGCCTCACTGGGACTGTAGCAGGAATGTGTGGGAATGGCAAGGAGAGCAGGGGAACACCTTCTCCTTAGATATTATCTAGTGAAAGTGACATACTCCCAGATCTGCTGTCTTTCTAATAACACATCCAAGGCTACAAGTAAGGAAAAGCTGAGATTATCTTCATACTTCCAAGCTTACCACAAGACTTGCACTGCATGGACACACAGGATACAGAAAGAAACAGCTCCCAAACAACTGGAGCAGTCACACAGGCCTGTAAGGGCAGCCCTGCAAAGGGAGCACATGAAGCCAGCTAACATTTCATGTGAAACACACAAACAGCAAGAAGCCAAGCAGAGAGAACAATTGCAGCTGAGCATCTCTCCAGCAGGAGAGGCTGCCAATCCTCTGGGCAGGCAGAGCTCAGCAGTGGAGGGAGCATCCAGAAAAAAACTTGTCATGTGAAATGCAAGTCCTCAAACTCCCAAATAAGCACCACATGCTTGGTTCCTCTGGCTTCATTTAGAAGTCTAAAAATTAGGTGCCTAAATCTGAGTTAGTGATCTCTGTGGTGCTTTGCTGTAACTATGATGGTGTGAGGACTTACACAGAAAAAGGTTTATAATTAACTTTGAAATCTGCTGCTCCTATTTCAGATCTGAAGAAGAGCTCATATGGCCAAAAGCTTGTCTAATTTTTCCAACTTAGAGGAGCAACTGGTCTAATAAAAGATATTATCTCTGCAAACTTCATCCTGACTAATGACCCTAGGCTCCCTTTATAGTCAAGACAGAGAAACAAACAGAGAACGAACAATTTATTCCAGGTTGAGACAGGTGTCCAATGCAGGTTTTGCACTTATCTATTTCCTTCTTTTAAAGAAATGCTACAATTACTTCCTCTGACCTGGCATTCAGCTTTTATATATTGAGCAGGTGAGTCCTCCTGCATGCAAGCAGATAACCCACACTGTACTGCTTTCTGGATTTGTTACATCCGTAACCTGTTTTTCCAACCTCCTATCTAGCAGCTCAATGTTAGCAGTGCTAAGGGCATCTATTCTCTGTTTTAATAAGAACTTAATCAGACGCAAGGACAAAGTTTACTCCAGTTCAAGAGATGGAATAGCTGCATAATTGCAGCAATAAAGTCTTATAAAGGACAACTAAGGTTACCTGGAAGGAGCTGTATCCATAATACATGTTTCTGAGACCAGAAGGGTGGAGAACAATTCCTGCAACTTACAGAGAACACTATGCAGTTCAGACTTCTGGGATAGATGTCATTTCCTGACTGCACAGAACCATGGACCTTCCCACATAGAGCAGGAAGCAGAGCCACAGTCCCCAAAAATTCCTGTCAAAATGTTTGAGATTGTAGTCAGTCTTATACAGCAAAGAGAACAGTAAAAGCTAGACTATGCCTTCAAGAAGATTCAATTAATGAATTTTGATCCAACTCTGAAATAAAGAAGTTAAAATTCGTGTATCACTCTCTTTAAGTCTTCATCTTATATTGTTAACAAAATCTCGTTCTTAAATACTAGTGTCAGAGCACATGCTAGGTTAGGATATTAACATCAGATGAAGGTAAACTATTATGACAGCCTCCTAGCACCAGGGCTTAATTCTGTTCCTCTACTAGGCAGTGTTAGAAGTCATGATCCCTGGCCTGAGGGTTCTGCAATCTACTTTATGGCTAGAGAAGATTATTATAGAAGAACAAAAAAAGAGGGGTAAGGAGAACAACAATGAAATGACACAGTTAAAAATCTAACTGCATACACAACTTGAACAAATTGCATCTTAATTATAAACAGAGATTAATTTGGATTCAGAATGGAAATGTGTGCAAATCCTTCCACAATCAAAATGAAGGAAGAAAAGGTCAACATTTTAACAAAGCCAGAAACTTATTCTTATCTTACTATGCAAAACTTGATTTATGCTTATGTACTCAATATAAAGCACCCATTACCACAGTAGCAGCCACTCCTTTTGCCTCATCCAGCCACTTCCTTGACAACGTGTATTCTGAAGATCTTTCCTGTTGACAAACTGTTACTTTTCATATACATCTTACAAAATGCAAAAAAAAACCCCAAACCTCTTAAAGACTAAAAATATTAAAGACTGCTTATTACAAATTGGATTCTCTTGCTGGCAAATATAACTGAGGTACCAGGTGGAGAATTCATCTGTTGTGTGTGAATTTATTGTTAGGATAAAGCTACTTTACTAACCCTGGAATAAGGAAAAAGAGGACATGTCAGAGAGGAACATCTTTTCCACCTTTTTGCTCTGATGCAATTTATCCCCTAAGCAGGAACTGCCCAGAGCTGAGCACAGCATTGGAGCTGTGGCCTCAGCAGTGCCCAGGGCAGGGGGATGGTCACTGCCCTGCTCCTGCTGCCACACCACTGCTGAACCAGGCCAGGATGCCACTGGCCTTCTTGGACACCTGGGCACACCCTGGACCATGTTCAGCTGCTGTTTGCCAGCACCCCCAGGTCCTTTTCTGCCAGGCAGCTTTCCAGGCACTGCCCCCAGCCTGCAGTGCTGCCTGGGGCTGTTGTGACCCCAGTGCAGGACCTGGCACTTGGCCTTGATGAACATCACACAATTGGCCCTGGCCCTTTGATCCAGCATTCCTCTGCAGAGTCTCCCTGCTCTCCAGCAGATCAACACTCCCATCCAACTTGGTATCAGCTGCAAACTGACTGAGGATGCACTTGGTCCTCTCATCCAGATCATCTATAAAGATATTAAACAGAAGTGGTCCCAAACTGATCTCTGGGGAATGCCACTACTGAACAGCCCCCAGCTGGATGTAACTCCATTCAGCACCACTCTCTGGGCTTGGCCATACAGACAATTTTTTACCCAGTGAAGAGTGCATCCCCCAAGCCATGAGCAGCCAGCTTCTGTAGGAGAATGCTGAGGGAAACAGCATCAAAGGCTTTTCCAAAGTTTAGGTAGAAAAACATCCATAGCCTTTCCCTCATCCACTGGGCAGGTCAAAATTGGTAAAATTAATTCAACTCCTTTGTTTACGAAATAGTTTGCTTCTTAAACTTATTCATCCAAGCACAAACTTCAGCATACTGTTGAAATTGGTTATTCCTAGTGAAACAGAAAGAAAAAAAAAATCTGATGATTTGAAGTAATTTAAACTTGTAATATTAAAACTGGAATATTAAGTGAAAAAACTGTATTTCTTAATGGTATCAGCATGAAAAATGCAATGGTTACTGTAATTCTCTTCAGATATAGGACATTTATTGTGCTTGTGTCCAAGTAGTAAATAGCTGACATACCAGTGCATCTAGGCAATTTAAATTACTGCAGTGGGTAAGCAACCAGGAGCATTGACATTTCACATAAATTGCATGGGTTCTCAAGAGTATTGTAAATAAAAATAGGTACTTAGATCCAGTTTATGTAGTAGCTCACTTTTTTACTGGTTTTCCTGTTTCACCCTATCACATATCAAAATTATTTACACCATCATTAAAGATTTCTCTTTTGTTATGTTTTGGGGTTTATTTAAAGATTTACTTCCATTACAGCAACATGCAGTAAAAGGTCTTAGAAATACTGCCAAAAATATTCAAAGAGGTGACAGCTGATTGGAAAAGTACAATGGAATTTTACTAGAAACATCAGTTTGGGAAACTGTCATTCATCATATCACAGTACTCCCTACTCAGAAAAAAAAAAAAAAAAAACAGAAAGAAAGAGGTGGCTGATGTATTTCTGTACTACTATTACAAAATCTGGAAATCTCAACAGCAGGATGTCTGATTTCTATTGCTAATGATGGTAGTAATCGTTTCATTCTCCTAGTGGCTTGTCCTTCCATCAAATATCTATAAATTGAGGCCTTCAGGGCTCAATCCCTCACAGAGCAAACATATAATTTCAAGCATCTTATTGTTCTTCTTTCCTTCCCAGTGGTAACATTCTTGGAAACATATCACAAACAGCACCTTTTTTGTGATTGTGAAAGATGGTTCCAGGAGTTTCTGAGAAATCTGTGGGAAAACCCATGAAGTGGGGTTCCCCCGTGGTTAAGGGAAATTGCCTCACTCACAGAATAGCTGAAGTTGGAAGGGAGCTCTGAAGGTTATTACATAACTAGAAAGTCCTTATCTCCTCGTGATGACAACAGGAAAAAGCTCAAAGCAAGGTCAGTCAGGATCTGTTGCCCAAGACCATGTTCAGTTGGGTTTAGCATGTTATGTTGGGTTGATGTGGCCAGAAATGTGTATTCTATCACCACCTGTTGAAGCCAGGTGGGGCAGTGATTCCTTATCTCCATGGCACATACTATCTGCTAATGGGCCATCTTTAAGACAAGGTGAGGCAGTCATCTTTATCTTTTCCACAACCCATCCTCCCTGCAGCAAGATATCATCTGCTGCTGGGCCGTTGAGTCCCATTGTATGACTTATAAAATTACATCATCCCACTGGGAGATGCTCCAGCCAGGGGGAGGAGCCAAGCCTCTCCTACCTAGATAAAAACTGAGATTTTGGACAAGATACCTTCTTTCCACTGGATTCCAGAGGAAAACTGGACCTTTCCACATCATCCCTGGACTTTCAGAGGAAAACTGCACCCTACAGGAGCACTGCTTCAGCAGAACCACATCTGCCACTGCAGGAGGATGCAGCCACCATTTAATGGGACTGCTACCAACACCCTGACTGACAGACTGTATTCTGACTCTGTCAGTGTTTTGGGATTGTTCTTTGTAATACTGTATTTCTATTTTAATCTTCCTAGTAAAGAACTGTTATTCCTAATTCCTGTATCTTTGCCTGAGAGCCCCTTAATTTCAAAATTATAATAATTTGGAGGAAGGGGGTTTACATTCTGTAATTCAAAGAGAAGCTTCTGCCTTTATTGGCAGACACCTGTCCTTCAAGAACACGTGTTTGCAGACATTTGCTTCTAGAAGTATTATGAATACAAGGCATCTCTCTAATTTAATACAGTTACCTGACCAATCCTTCAAAAAAGAAAATATCCATTTATGTGCTTTTGTAACATACACTAACACCAAATACATGCAATAGTTGGTAGGTTTCATAGGCAGTCTCTGGCTTTTGTTCCCTTGCTTATACTAATGGCAACAACAATCTCATGCAGTTGAAGGGTGTAGCCTGGCTTCAATTCTCGCTGACAACCTAAAATACAGCATTTTTGCTTTATTTGTTGAGGCATGAGAGTACTAAGCACTGGATTTACCAGTGAATTGGGGCATTTTATTGAAAGGATTCTATATTGGTAATTCCATTAATGTGAAATGTGTGTTTAAGCTCAAGGCCTGGGACATTTTGTCTTACTGTCCAGAGCATAATAAACACCACAAATTCAAACCCTTATTATGCTTCCCTTCCAGAACAAAAGCCACATTCATGAACATGCAATTTACAGTGACTAGCTGTCCGAGGGCATTGCTTTTGAGTTTGGAGAACAAGTACTTTGTAAATTATAACCAATATAGATTCTGTTTAGGAATTAAAGGATTAAGTGAACACCCACTAGATGGTGTTCAACTACTGCGTGGGGTGACTGGGCTAGTTGCACCTCCTATTCACCTCTGCAGTAGACTTTTCTTGAAGAAATAATAAATACATTTGTATTAGAGGACAAAAAGGAGATGAAATAATTCTCTTGACTAAAAATTTGGAAAGGCTTCAGTAAATTATTTACAATCTGTGTTGAATGTCAGTAAGAGGAACTTCTAAAAGATATGACGAATACAGGCAAAAGAAAGCACACAGGGTTGTTTTGGGTCCACTTGCTACTAGTCTACAGTTTTACTTCAAAAACTCTGTATTTTTACAATTGATGATAATATTCATCTGTTCTCCACCTTCCCAAATTCTGCTGACATTGTCCACTGAAAGATGCGGGTTCACAAACACTCACCATGGAAACACATCCATTTTGCAATTAAAAGGATGAACTGGATTATTGGATGCCTACTCTAGCACAACCTAATGCATCACTTTCTTTTACAACAGAAGCTTAATAATTGCAACTAATCCCTGTTAATGCTAATAAATCAGCTTAAGGAAGGAGAGGGAAAAAATAAAAGAAAATAATAAAATAAAACTGCTATTGTAGCACTTCAGATGTTTTAGATTCCTGGGGATGACAAGGATGATAGTAATAAAGGGAATTTTATTCGGAGCTGAATTAAGATAATATTGTCATTGCAGAATTTCCAGAAGGAACCTTTTCCTTTATAAGGCTCTGAAGTACAACCTTACATGAAAATTTTAGGAAGGCCATTTTAGTGTAGATTACACCCCAGTGACATTATTTTTTCCAACTGCCATTATGGAAAGATAAGGACATTCTAATAATCATGTTTAGGACTTTTCATACAGAAGACACTGTCTACTGCTTTGAGCATTTACTGATCCTTTGACCATTTACAGATCTACTTACTTGACTATTTCCACAGCTCACCAGGTTCAAGCACTATTGTAATCTCTACTTTTTCTTTCCTTCTTCTTTCTCTTGTTTGAGTTCCTTTCAGTGGCTGATTTGCTTTCCTTCAGTTGATGGTCCACATCATTCTCACCTTTATCTTTAAATTAGCCTGAAGTTTCTTTCACTCCTAAGATTATCTCATTCTGTTATTAGCATACAGAGAAGCTCTAAGCAAGCCAGTAACAGCCCCTGCTGTGTCTGACTTGTTTATACATCATTAACATCTGCCACATAGCAATTAACAGATGTTTGGAAAGCTTTCCTACAGCAGGGGCTCCAAGGGTATGTAAATGATAACAGGATGCTCCTGTTTTTTAAGCTATGAAAGGTTTAACCTATTTTTGCCATTCAAACAGAATAGCTTAAAAACTGTACTATTGCACTGGTCAAAACAGCTTGGTCAATTTAAAAAAATTAATGCTGCTAATAGTATGCTTAAAAATTATTGACATGATGTTCATCAGCCTTCTATAGCAGTAAAAACAGTCTTGTGCATCAACTAAAGCACCTCCTCTACTAAAGAATGAACTTTGCAGATTGAATAAGAAAAGATAAGCTACCACTTGACCCTTTGACTTCAAACTCCTCATGATAAAGAAAAAAAATCTGTCAGAAAGAAAAAAAAAGTCTAGACAAAGAAGATCACGAGCTCCTTTCAAAAAATAAGTTGTTCTTTTCTAAAATTGTCTTATTTTCTCAGAAAAAAAATTTTCTCCCCCTGAATTCAAATAATCTGATGAAGCAAACCTCTGAAACACATTTGGCTTTACCCCAGCTTTTATTTTTCAGTCAGGTTTTCTGAAGAATTCTGACCATATTAAGCACCAGAGGAAACATTGCAATAGGTCAAGACAGAAATAGAACATAAATATTTATTCAGTAAATATAATTAAGAAGGCAAATCCAAATGCAGAAGTATACACTTTACATCAAAATTCCCACTAATGTCTTATTAACTTGCAGCAGGCTTCAGTATACTGGGCTTCTGTGTTCACCACTTTCAATTATTCTTGTGTTGTCTCTTTCCTGCCATTCTCAGCTTCTCTGATAAAAAAACCAGTTTCTCCTCCAAGAGCAGCTGTGGACTGAAAAAATGGACAATTTTTTCCTTTCCCTGCGCTAAAGTGTATCTTACATGGGGGCATCAAGCCCTTGGCTGTACATGACCTCCTAAGAGGATGTCCTTTGCCAGATCTCTCTTTGCTTTAGCCACAATGCAATGATTATGTCAACAATTTTCTCACCTGAGAATGCAGAAAATAATTTGCTCTACCCCAATATCCTCAGCTTGGCAGACACATGGAAGACCGAACGAAGGCCAAAGCACTTTTGGGGCTGGAAGCTGTTCTGCACGTAGTGACTGCGAGTGGAGCACAGGCTACATCCATTTCAACATTTTGCTCAAGTGAGCTTTGCTTTGAACCATTTTTCTCCTTAACTAAAGCTGCAGTCTGACATTCAGAAGTTTCAGCAACAGTCTTAATTTAAGAAGTTCCTGACCTCCATCCTTGTTCCGTTTCTCAGACCACAGTGATTGCTAGCGGATCGTGCTGTGAGCCAGGGAACGACGCTGGCTTTACACAGATATATCACACTCAGAAAAGCATGGAATAAAGATACCTACATGAAGCTGTGGAATGGATGGTCTCATCCAGACAGAGGAGATAAAAATAAACTCAGGTTTGCTAAACTAACAACACCAGTGTTGAGTGGTAGCTTAATTATCTACAATGTAACACAGAGCTAAGGTTCAAATGAAGAAAACCCACTATTTTGGGAATTGGGAAGTGTTAGCATATGAGCAAGAGAGTTTATACAGACAGTGACTACTTATAGGGTGGATATCAGCAGAGGTTTTAAGCAATAGAGATGTGTTGCTGTTTTCCAATATAATCTGTGGTTAAGAATGATTTTAAATTGAGTATGAAAAAACGTATGAGGCCTACATTTTAAGTTTTATTTTAATCTGATGAAATACGAGCTTACTTAGAGAACATATATGATAAATTCTGAAATGCTTAGCTATGAAACGTTAAAGATAAGTATTAAGCTGTGAAGTATTCCCTAAAGGAGGATACAACTCCAGAAAAATATGAGATATTACATACTAACTTAGGTAAGCAGTGGCAATAAATATGAGTATTCTTATAATGGTTGACTAAGCAGATATCCTCTGTCCTTTTTACAGAAATAATGGACATAAAGAGTAACAACTGTCCTCTTGAAATGAGCACTTATTTTACCTGCAGATGAAAGAGATTGAAACGACAAATGAATCATATTTTAAATGGGCTTTTTATAATTCTCACAGTTGGTACAAATGAAAAGCAAACAATGGACAGCTTTCTTCTAGTGAAAGTGTAGAGCAATTTATGCTGCCCAGTATACTTTTAAAATGACCATACTGGTTTAAAAGACCCTCTCAAATTTTCAGCAGTAGAGACTGCCTTTATCACCATACAGCTGGCAAAAAATGTTTCTCCTTAGGCAATTCAAAGAAAGGCAGAGAAGCAGATGAAATTTTTGAGCATTAGATTTTATAGTTCCTCCCAAGAAACTGACAGTGAAACAAAACAAAGCTCTCACATTGTATGTCACCAACAAATCCACAAAAAAGAAATAAATGCTATTGTCAGGGTGTGAGTGACACACAAACACACGCACACCCCTTCCCCAGGAGAAACAAAAATGAAAAAAAAAAAAAAAACCACCCAACATCTGGAGAGGAACAGAAAAGGAGAAAAGTCCTCTGTTTTCTTGTACTGGCAGTTTCTCTAGTGGGATACGTGACTTACTACGTGCTTGCCAATACTGATGCAGCAGCAAGATTTCACTGTCTCAGTAGTTCCAGAAGTATCAGAGGTATTGGCACAAAGCTCACGCATTCAAGACTTGAAAAGAAGGCTGGTGCCTGGGAAAACGAGCTGCATTGTTCTGAAGACTTCAAACATCAGTCCTGAAAGACAACTGGAATAAACTGAATAACATCAAAAGGTAGCTGTCTTGGCCATGTCTTCTATTTAAATTCCATGCAAGGAGCCCATTTAAAAATTTTTATTAAGCCAAGTATGACTGCAGCTTTTGGTGAACAAAGTCTCTGGATATTTTATGTATACTGATCAGCTTAAAAAGGAGCTAGAAAAACCAAGAATGGCCAGGTAGGATGGATTTGGACCTACTACCAATGCTGAACTACTTTTTGTCTGGTAAAAACCAAGGCACGATTTGTTAGAAAATGTAGTATTTTTTTGTTAGCTGTGTCTGTAAAATCCTTTCACTTTCAGGCTTTTCCAGGTCTGAGAGGATAGATATTTAAAAAAAGATGTAGCCAGCAGAATGACCAGATGCTTGCCAGAAATATGGATGATGGTGTGAAGATCTGAGCTCTCTGAGGGGCAACACTGGATGGCTGATTTGATTACTAAGAATTGTCTCTTGTCTGCATCCTACCCTGCAGTAACGAAGCTGGTAGCCCAAGGGAGGGCACTGCCACATAAGCAGGTGCCTCTAACAAGAGGAACCTGTGTGTTTTACACATGGAAAAAAAAAGTCTTTGAACTAAGTATTTGCTTTTGTTTCACAGCAGATGAGGAAGGCTACTGAGCACAATTGGTGCTATAACCCACTGCAGGTGCAAGGCTGTGGATTGAAAAACAAAGCATAACCTGGCCAGTTTCTTCCTTAGGGAATCGGTGCCAGTGTTTTCCAAACTGGGAACAATGGAACTTCTCAAAGGTGCCCCTGGAGACACCAGCTGTTTGGGAAGTATGGACAGCTCCTCTCACCTACCAAAGCAGGCTGCACACCTTGCCTGCTGCTACTGCCTAGAAGTAAAGTGATTGATGCTCTGTGGTTCTACCTAAGGCATTTTTTTAAAACTCATAATGTAACATTTCTTATGAGAACAAGCAGGGGAAAAATAGTAGTCTGTATGAAAGTTACTAAAAAAAGGATAAATCATATGACTAATACAATAAAAATTCAGCATTGGCCTAAGGAAAAGCACGGAACCATCAGTACCAAAAGAGTTACAAACAACTGAAAATATGAGGCTAGAATGTGTGCTAGATTTTGGCAGGAGCCTGACCTGCACTCCTGGCACCTGCTATGATCCGCCAGTGGTCTGCAGATCTTCATCAGTTCTTAAATAACTGAATGCAAGCCAAGGAATTTTAAAATCAGATTGTACTTCTTCGGTATAAACCAATACCTGTCTGTGTTGAGGACATATGTTGCAAGAAATTAAAATACACTTAAGAGTGAAAAAAAATCATTGATCTGATTTTCACGCTACATCTGTTAAGACTTAATTGTCACTTAAGCAGGATGTTTCAGAACTGATTAAGTTCCACTGAATTATTAAAAAAAATACTGAAGTAATCTGTCAAAAACTGTTTGGAACCTGTGGGAGAACAAATCTCAGATATTTTCTGTGGTATGTTGACAGTATGTTATAAGAGTAGTTGAAACAGTGTGTGGTATTCTAAAAAACAAAAAAAAATCTTTAAAGATAGGAAAAATATTCAGAGACCAAGAATGATTGTATGAACTCTTGAAATATGCCCATATGTATAAAAAAGTGACTTCTCTGTAAGGTATTTTAAATATCACATTAGCATGTCACAAAACTGGAATACTTGACTAAAGCAGAAACTGTTGCAAGATTTCTGAAATTCTAAGGCAGACGGTGTTTATACAACAAGCAGACTCCTGTTATTAATAACCAGATCTTTCCATTACTTGCACTACAAGTATTCTGTATGTGCACAATATATTTTCATTCCTTTCAGGGAATCTGTTTTCCATTCAGATGCCATTAAATAACCAATAACTTTCACACTTTAAATAACCAAATCCTTCAAGATGTGCACTGAGACCACTTGCCACTTGCTCACAACTCTGCTGAAGCCTGATCGCTTTTATTATCGGTACTATTTTTGTGCTGAGTTTTTAAAAATTGCTTTCATTCATTAAGAAGCTGTAATTTGTCTTTTCATTGAACTGTTTTTCAGAAGGCTAAATGGCTAGCAATATACTTTAAAATCATCTTGCCCAGGTTTTTACCTAATCAGTAAGCATTGCAGTTAAATGAGGTAAGAATACTCAAACTGCATTACTCTTCAGCCAGTCATCAATGCCATGAAGGGAAAAATAGGAATAAACCACAACAGAGACACGAACTCAGTATAACCTTACTGCTGTCTCACACAGACATACCTGCAAACATATAAATGTAATTAATATAATATCAGTATAAATTTAAAGATTAAAAAAAAAAATTCCTATTCGACTGCGCAAGGAATGCATCTCAGATACTTTCAACATGTTTGAAGGCATGAAAATAGAACTGAAGGGGGGGAAAAAAGATATTTTCCTTGTGCAGTGATATTCTAAACCATGCTCCTTTGTAAATGATTTTGCTCCATGGCTCCCTTTCCTCCTGCTCTGCCATCTGACTGTGCACAATTCCTCACTGCTGCAGCTGCAGGGCTACAGTGCTGGAAGCCAGCACTCCCCTAACACCTCTGCTCCCAGCGCTGCTCCCCTTCAGCTGCTTTTCAGACTCTCAACCAAATATACTTTTCTGAAAAATGAGGGCAAACAAATAAGTTGGTGCAGAGGCCAGTGGTTAATACACCAAAAAAAGAAGCCTGGCCAACAGAGCAGATTTGAATGCTGCAGCAGGAAACACTGCATTTCTCCTCAAGAATCCCATCTTTGATTCTGTTGTGTAGTACCTTGTGATGCAACCATTATGAAAGTGCATTAGTGTTTATTTGGAGTTCACAATAAAACATTTGTCCAGACATAAATACATATTATCAGGATGACAGGAATTTCTGCCATATTTGTAAACAAAGAACTATTTACTGTCAAATTAGTTTTTTGATAAACACACAGCCTATTATGTTACTTATCAGAGTTAACATCTAATTAATGAGGACAAAAGAAAAAACAAAAAATTCCCTTAATAAGCTTATGTAATTACCAACAATTGGCTGAGGCACAACATTAGGTCCAAAACAATATAGTATTTTATGCACAACACCAATTTTTTATGTTCTACTTGGACACTTAAGGGAAAGTGAAAGTAAGTTAATTTGAAGACTTTGATAGGTTTGTGGTAGGATTTCCTAATGCTTTTTGCGTAATAAAGGATAGCTGAGGAAGAAAAATCCACAGTATGGAAGACATTTTCAGCAATCAATGTTTATCTTTACTTTTGTGTTCAGTTCCTTAACAGGAATAGTATTTTTCTTTACTCACAACCCCACTTTAAGAAATGAGTAAAGAATGATGACTAAGAACCTTTGGCTAGAATTGGCTGATTTTGTTTCATTTTCTAAAATTCAGAAGAGGTTAATCTAATAACCTTAAACCGCCATGTTATTTCTTTGGATTTATCTTCATTTTAGCTTCCATCTAGCACTGGGAAAGGAGTCATCTTTGTCATGCATCCTCAGCTTGCAGAGTTCTCTACTGTGTTTGGAGGATTTGAGCAACAATGACATATCTGTACTAAAAAAACACTAAATGCAGAGATAGAGAGAAAACTATTTCTTTGTTAACACATTAGAAATTTGAGAGGATTTAATTCAGTTCCCAGCTGTATCAATGATTCCCCATGTAACACTTCAATCCCTACTTCCCATATGAAGCTTTTCCACTTAGACAAGCTTCAATCTTATTCTTTTACTCTGAATCCTAGATTTTAGATCTGACACTGATGCATGAGTCACATCAGTCTGGTTAGTTATTGCATATGAAATTCAGGTCAAAATGAAGACACTAAAGCATAGGCACCTGAACTCCTGCCAAAGGCAAAAAAACTCAAGACCCAAAAATAAAAAGACTGACTCAGGTCATTCCACAGTGTTCATCTATTGACTCTCCCTTTTGGCTCTCCAAACACAACTGACTGCACCAGCACTGACCTCAACTAAGGACAATGGAGAATTCAATTTTTTAGCCACCAGAGCCTTGCACTGTGTCCTTTCCTCAGATTCCCTCACAGCCATGACCACGCTGATGCTGTGACAGGAAGCCACACATCATAGCAAGTCTGCAAACACACCACAACTTTCCACCGTGTTCCCACAGAGAGCTTAACCAATTTGAACAACTTCTCCAAGGAAACTTAGAACACACTAATCCTCATTGACAGATAGGACTCTACCTTGGAAATACTGCCTCTGGTACCAGAACACAGGAAAATCTCTTTTACAGCAGAATGAATGAAGATACTACAACACATAAAATCTGCACTAAGTAGATACAAAGGATCAAGGTCTTTATTTATTAAGTGTCAGTTGTTATCAGAGATGATAATCTGAAGGTTCGTCTTTTACCTGGAAGACATATAGAATAATCTTCTCCAGAAAAAAATGCACATAAACATAGTTCAGATTCAATGTAGTGCAAAATCTTTGTTTCCTGAAGGAAGATTCTTGCAGTCCTTTTCAAAAATTAATATAGATTTTCTTATATGTTTTGCAATAGCACATCAGAGATGGTATTTCCATGGAACTCTAACACAGTATTAGATGTCTAACCTGGAATATGAGCCTATGCACAACTTAAGGTACAAATTTTACATGAAGGGTCTCTCAAAAATGCACCTGCATTGCAATGAAAATTCAGTGTAAATCAGCAGAACTTTATCCTCATACCTGTGATCTTAAAAGTGATAGAATTTCTGATGCAATACAGCAAATTCATATTATTTGTATTAAATATTACTAGACATTGTGAAGTATTTTTACATCACAATAAGAACAATAACAGAGAATACTTTTATACTAAACTATCATTGCATCAGGTGTGATGATTTACGAACAACCCACAGACTACCCAGAAGAATTTAGCTGGTTTTGCAATGGTTTGCCCACACATCCCTGTGGTGACATAGTTTTAACACAAGATTACATGGCATATAACCAGGAATCCAAAATCCCCAATGGTGAATTTAGTATGCACTGCACTAACTGGTAGAAAAAAATGCTGTCATGTTAGTTTTGCACTGGCACAAATGTTGTGCCATGCTACCACATCTCATTTACTGTTTGCCACTGTTTATAAAGAAGTGGCTGCTTCCTTTCATAAAATAACTAACAGCAATAAAACTAGGCACATATTTACAGAGTAACTTGGTGTGAAGCACTGCCTCTAAAAGCAAGCAAAATTTTTTTGGATGGTGTCTTTATTCCTTTATAGAGCTCTTTGCTTTGTCAACATACAGAACAAAAAGTCTGTCAGGAAACTCTGCATTTGTTATCAGCTTATTCTCCTTACATGGTAGTACTGTAAATATTTTTCTTCATTATCACCCTGACAATAAATAACTTTGAAGGTGTGACTTAATTAACAGGAATGCCAATATTTCACAACTTTTGCCTATTTTAAAGAAAATGAGTAACAGAGAAACTCATGTACCAGGAAACAAATGACCAGAGGTAGTGAACTAAGGTCTACCAGGCAGGGTTCAAGATCACTTAGGCTGGATGACAGCTGATACATTTGCAGTACAGTTCATCTGTTTTCTTATCTGGTAAAGTTTTCCATAATAAATCATAATTTATTGCATCTTTTGCAATCTTGTCAAAGGGCACACCTAAGATTTTTGCTTTAGTAATAAATTCCACCCAACTGTGTACAGGAATTCACCTAACAATCTGTACATAGCTAAAATATTTTGGTATTTTTTAATGCTGGCACCAACAACTCATCTGGTTTACACAACACCACATTTACTTTCTACTAAATTTGATTATGTTTAAATTCTAATAGAAGATTTCAAAGCAATTTTCCAGGGAAAACCACCCATGAGCAAAAAACCCAAAGGCTGGCTGGCCAAGGTCTTCTATTCTCAAATCATTACTGCTTCTTATCCTTTGTTTGCCTTTTTCCCTTGTGGTAGTATTTATCTCTGAATAGGGACAGATCAACCTCAGCAATATTTCTTGATGTACACAACTAAACTGCTCATAAAGCTGGTCAGAAGTTTCTGCATATTGTCTGCAAAAAGTACAGGAGAAATAAAACTTTAGAACAGCCTTATATCTTCCATATTACTATAAAAAGCATCCAATTGGAAAACTCCAAGCAAATATTTATGAAGATGAATGATTACTGCCAGGGTGCTAGAGATTTTGCTGAGAGGTTTGGGTTTTTTGCTTATTAGCAATTAATCAAAAATAGGCAGAGAATAACCAAATCATTACAGCTCGAAGTTCAGCATTGTAAGACTCACCATTTGGATGCAGGATCATATGTTAAAATTGTACCCAAATAGGCAGTAAGTGAAGAGTATCATGTTCTAAGATAAGTGTTGTTATATCTTTTTCCTGTGTAAAGGCACTATTCAGGGTGAAGAGAATTATTTTATTCTATAAGTGGAAAGCTTCCAAAATAATTGCTGCTTTGCTATGGTGACTATCTTGACTCACTCTGAATATACCAGGACAGATATTTGAGATAGGTCTGTTTATTTTCCTCATATGAAACTCTTCTAAACACAATGAATAAAACCACTGCCTTTAAAATACTTCAGGTGCCATATTTCTCAGCTATCAAATTCTTTGTCTGTTTGCAGTCACATAAATATGTAAAATCCCAAGCAAGAGAAGTCAAGAGAATTGCCTACCACAGTATTTATGCTACTGGTCAAAGAATCCACACCAATGATAGTTTAAAAAAATATTTAGGAACATTAGATTAAAATGTCAACATTTTTCTATCAAGCATCTATGATGCTACTGCTGCAAGCCTGACCTCAATTTGAAATGCTAAATATGCATTAGAGCAAAGGTTTTTTTTCTAGTCATTATTTATTCTTTTCTGTTTAATGCTATTTCCTACTCATATTAGCAAAGCAATTGAAATTAACTTGGCTGCATTACAAACAGATATCACCACATACCATTTCATTAAAAATCTGCATGTGTACTATTATACTTGGAGTAACCAATTAATATGTATGAATTGCTAGGACTGAAAAACATTCTCTAACCTTGTCTTCAGAGACAACTGTCTGAAAACCACATCTTCAAAAAGTTTTGTATTCTCTGTCTTTCAGGCAGGAAAACTAAAAACCCTTTTAGGTTTTTAACTTAATGACTTAAGTTTTGAGGGGGAATGAAGTCTAACACTCATACATTAAAAACATACATTAAAAGTATTTTAAAAATCTCCGTGACTCTCAAGGTCATAAAGTCCTTCTAAGGATTTATATTCAGCTTTGTAATATTACAAGCTGTGTGTCAGCAGTGAATTCATGTATCCTAATCACCTATAGATTTTTGGCAGATACTGGAAAACTTTTCATTACAGATACTTGTGTCCTATTCTTTGACCACTTGCAGCTCTTTTAAATTGCTTTCTGCCCTAGGTTTTCGACAGGCTTGAATCAAAGTGCATTTTGGTCTCCTTCTTCCTCCCTGTCTCTCAAACCCTTCCACAGGACCTTGAATTCCCTTCTGGATTTCCAGTTCAATACTCCCAAGTCACTACAGCATTTGCTGGTGTGTGGGCAGAGAATCCCAGGCTTTCAATGGCTTTTGCTAGACAACATGTTTTCCTGGTCAGATGTGCAGATTGCAGCAAACAACTCTCCCCTCTTTCCCTTAGCAGATGAACTAACAAGTATTTGTCCTCTAAGTGTTAATTCTCTCTGGAAACTGGAAAAACAATCTTTCAAAAGCAAAACAAAACAAAACAAACCCAAAAACTTAGGAAAACTGTAAAACCTTTTTTTTTTGAGGAAAAAAGCATACAACATTTTAAAAATTACTGTATCATGGAAATAACAGAAGAAGATACAAAGACAAAAGAAGCTTAAGTAATGGAGTAGAATTAATGAAGCTAGAAAATTTCCAGTAAAGGACAATGACACTTTTTATTTGTGTGCTCTTTCTACCTTCTCCTCAGAAAGCACACTTTTAAAAATACTTCTAGAAAAGACACTTGTGATTTTGATTTGTTCTAAACCAGGTTACATAAAAATCAAAGAAGATTTAAAACCAAAACTGTAGAACTGAATCTGGGCTCTACTGTTCTCATTCAACTCACTTCCATCACTGCCTCCTCTAAGAAAAAAGGTCACAGAATTAGTCACTGGTGAAGTGGATGGAAGATAACAGGACCAGGAATGGTATGAACACTATTACAATACACTCATTCTATTTTCTGTGGCATGTAAGCAATTGAGGAACTACATACTGATCAGACATGTAAATTATGCAAAGATGTCATCAGCAAGTCACCAGATTTCTAAATCATCAGCCTCACCTCACTTCTGTAAAGGGTCGCAGTGTCTGTGAGAATCCATATGGGCAACATTTAAAAACTGGCTTCTGCTGATTTATGTAACATAAAGGATCTTGTCCCAGTGATTTGCAAATGATATCTCTAAGGGGACCAGCAAGTTTCTTTTCCTTCACAAACACAATAACAAGAAAACAACTTACGTTCAACTTGATCAAACATTACAGAGAACAAGAAATCTCTTGGTGTCATGTAATATTCTCCTTCATATTCCAGTGATGCAAAATGCATGAAGCGGTGCTTTCGAAGAGACAGTCTTTCATCCACATCTGCATGAATGACATCTTCTTTCTAAAAAAGAAAAAAGTCCACTGCATTTGTAGACCAAAGATGTAATTAGAAAAAATCCTATACCCTATCTTGATCAACCTCAGTATTTTGTGGGTAGCCACAACAAAAAGCTACCAGCAATTAAAGCTTTTGTGGCACAGTCTTAAAGAATGACGTGCTTATATTAGAGTCAAAGTATTTTTTGGTTTGATTTAGAACATGCTTTAACAACACAGGTGAGCCAAATCAGTGGCTGGAAGTCACCAAAGGCTCTCCTGCTTCCCACTCCCCTGCTCTTGGCTATGTGGTCCTGCACCTCCTTGTTTGCCAGCTCTGCTACTTGTCAGGCTCTTGCTGAGCCAAATGCAGCTTGTTAATTCAGCAAAAGACCTAAACCCACCAAACAGTTAATAGTATTTCACCAGGTTAGTGGCTGGCTCAGCAAAGGCTGAAATGTGCTGCATAACCATGCAAATGACTCATTCCTGAAGTTTATTATTAAACTGTGGATCAATTCCTAAGATGGGAGAATAATGATGCTCTAATTTAAGTATGAGCCTGTCTTTCAGAGAAGTTAGAAAAATGGGAAAAGCAATGAAAATACCAACAAAAGAGTCAGAGATCATACCACCAAACCCAGATTCAACTAGTCAAGCAAACAAAAAATCTCCAACTTCACCCTCTCCTCATAAATATTGAGCAACTCAGGATCAAAACCATACAGGTTGACAAATACTCTGATGAGTAGCACCAGCACTTACTGGCAGCAAAAGAAGACATAGACCCAATGAAACAGAGATATTTACACTTTAGGATTTCAGAGATGGTAAGTGACAACAGAAAAATGAGAAACTCTAAAATTCTGAACACACACTGTGTGTATTTGAACATTAATTATGGAACAATTACCATCATATACTCCATTATACACTATCATATTTCTAAATGGAAAACTATAACTTGCCATTTAATCCTGCACCTTGCACCCTTCTGTTAGCACTAAGGACTTGTCATAATATTTCACTGAATGAAAATACCTGTTATAGTCAATTTTAACTTACCCTTGTAGTATGTTTGTTTACCTCAAACCTCAGGTTTCAATGAAGGGTGGGAGGGAACCAACAACAAGAAAAAAACCAAAATACTCAAAACTTAGATTTAAAACAGTCATATTCTGATTTGCAAGGAAAATATGGGCTACCTCTAAGTATCTGAAGGCAAGACTTGCTTTGGTTTAGAAAGAACTGCTTTAAGCTTCTAGAGCTCTATCATGGCCTACAACACAAGTGCACTGCTGCTGTTCAGACCTGCATGTTCTGGAAAATACTGCTTAAAAACAAACCCAGTGTAGCAACAAATGTAGCTTTATTCTCTTTAAAACTTCAGGGCACAAGTGACTCTATAATTGCTTAGTTAACAAGACTCAACCAACACTGCAAATCTAAAATTAATATTTCATGGTTGCTGGGTATTAACATGCTGCATGCTTATTAAAATCCCATCCTTCTCACAGTAGTGTAAGCAACTTTTCCCCAACAGCAAATATTTTAAAAAAGTGGAAAATGGTTTCACAGTTATCCTTTAACCAAAATTATGTAATGAAAAGCAATCTTTCTACATAAATACAAAATTAAAAAGTTTAGACGAGAAGTAAAAAGTGAATTCTACAATATGTTCAAACCAACTGGATTTTGAAGTTTCTTAAGTCTTGCAGTATTAATCTGAATTCTGTCTAAAGCTAAATTTGTTACTGATAGCAGAATACTGCATTTCAGCAATCCACAATTTTAACTGAAATACATAGGCACCAGTTTTGGACACCACCATATAAGAAAGATATTAACCTGTTAAGAGTGTCCAAAGGTGGGCAACAAAGATGGAGAAGGGCCTTGAGGAAAAGTCCTCTGAGGAGTGGCTGAGGTCACTCGGTGTGCTCAGCCTGGAGGAGACTGAGGGGAGACTCCACTGCAGTCTGCAGCTTCCTTGTGAGGAGAAGCAGAGGGGCAGATGATGCCTTAAGTGCCTAGAACAGAGCTTAGACACTTTCATATTTTCCAGATTCTGTACTGCATTAACATATAACTCTGAACTTCATATAATGCATCAGCAAGTTGTCCTCATGGTTTAGTTAGACAAAACAAGGCAGCACAGGCACTGATCTCCTCTCTCTGGTGACAGTGACAGGACCTGAGGGAATGGCCTGAGTGTGTCAGGGGAGGTTTAGGCTGCATATCAGGAAAAGGCTCTTCACCTAGAGGGTGTTTGGGCACAGGAACAGGCTTCACAGGGAAGTGGTCACAGCACCAGCCTGGCAGAGCTCAAGGAGCATTTGGACAGTGTGCACAGACACATGATGTGGTTCTTGGGGTGTCCTGTGCAGGAGTTGGACTCGATCCTGATGGGTCCCTTCAAACTCAGCATATTCTGTGTTCATATGTATGTGCACATACTAACTCTGAAGAGTGCCTTGTATTTGGAAAGGAACCTGTTCCCATCAGAATTACAATAACATGTGATTATGGACTCATTCAAACCCTTTTTTTTTTGTGAAAATGGCATCCTAGATTTGCAACACAGTTTTGGCTAACTTTTTATGAAGTACAGCTTCAAGACTAGCACAAATGAGGACGAAACAGGAGGAAATAAATCAGCTGTGCCATCGCCTACTTTTTTTCCTAAGATTTTCCAAAATTCCTGACATCTCGTCACTATTAAAGAAATTCATCATCTGCAAAGAACACCCTCCAGGACATGATCATGAGCTCAGTGAGAGCAGCTACTACCTCATTTAAAAGCTGTATCCCTCCCTCTTATATGCTATTCTTTTATTCACCAAAATGCATCTCTCTGAGTCTTCAATCAGCAGGGATGCCAGACCCACCAAAGACAGATGGTAAGGGGTGAAAACACGGGAAGAAGTAGAAAGCTCTTATTTTTTGAAAAAAAAACCTTATAAGCATAACTCCCATTTTGTACTTAGAATAGACAAATGTTTGAATAACTATTCTAATCATTATTCCAAGTGCCGAACCAAAGATTAAATAAAAATGAAGTTTTGAAGAAAGGGCTGATTCAGTCAGTTAAAATTAAGATTGATCTTCTTTTGAAGTACCAATCTAAAGAATGCAGAGGGGAGAAAACTCTCTCTCCACAATTCAGTATCCTTCCCACTTCAATTAAATACTGACTAATTTCCAAGTAGTTTTTCCTGAGTCATCCACTGAGTCCTTCAGACAAAAAGATTTGACATTCCTGACATTTTTAAAAACACTGTGAAGGCTCATTTTGCTCATAAAAATGCATGTATTGGGCAAAAAGCAGTTTTCTTCTTTGATTCTATTCCACAAAATGAGTTTCAAGTAAAGACAGGCATACTGTAAGAAGTAATTATGTATTTAAGGCTTAACCTCAGATATTAAGGTACCTATAATCTAACAGTTCAGCAGTTTTCAACAGCGCACCCAAGACAAGCTGGATACAAAAATTCAAATTTTAGAGGCACAATGGGTGAGAAGAATCTATTACTAGCACCACAACACTCTTGTAACTATAGTTTAAAATAACTCTGGGATTGACTTGGGCTTATTTCTGCCTCTAACTGTGCCATATAGGAGAAATCAAACCACACAGAGCTGTGTGGCATTGATGGTAAAGCTTGGGCTGAAATTCCACTCTCAGCTTGTTCTGTGTGTGGGTCCAGCTGGGGCATCAAACATCAGCTGCTCCCACATGCTACACAGCATCCTCACCACCAGGAGAACAGAGAATGAAATTTCAGCTCTAACTTGGAATTTTGTTGGCTTTGTGGTTTTATGTCAAGCCTCCAGTGCTGATTTCAGAATGTGCATGGTAAAGATATGGTAAATCACAACTGAATGACATGAAAAGGCCTCCAGGAGGATGCCTGCAGTTGACACAGCAATGGATCAAGAGCTAACCAGTCACTGGCATCTTCTAGCATTACCCAAGACTGTGGTTTCCTTCCTGGCTTCCTGCAACAACATTACTTCATGCAATTAATTTTCATGTTTATATAATTAATCTGTTTATTATTCAGTCTCCCAATTTTAAGATGCTATTAAAGAATTTATGGTGTTTATTGTGTTCGATCTTCGGCTTTGGGGTTTTTTTGGGGTTTTATTTTTTTTGGCATGAAAAATAGCAAGCTGAAGTCAAAGAAATCCCTTATGTTTACCGTAGCTTTGATTTTTTTGCATAAATAAAACTTTGATAACCCTTACCTGTGTTTTTAGTAAGACTGTCCATCACTGTGATGTGTTTTTTGGTAACACTAATTCTGTATCCACTAAAAATCTAAGTCATTCTTAAATACAAAATATATGCTGCTGATTATTAGAGAGAAATTATGTTAAAATATCACATGCACTTATTTCTTCCTTCAATTTAAATTTATGTCTTCCCCTTTAATTCATTTTACTTTTCATCCCCTTGCATAGGATTTGGTGTTTTAATGTGCCTGTGTCTTTCAAGTTTTATATTTTAAATTTTTCTGCTTATAAAATAAAATACACTTTCCAGTTAATTTTTTGCAACATAATTTTCTTTCTTTACTCCTTTCCATAGAATCTACTTATTTTGTCTCTTTGTATTCTTTCATTGTCTTTCTTTTTTCTATTATCTACATACCTTCCTTCCTTTTTGCTTGGGAAAAAATAAAACTAAGACATTTTAAACCTTTTTTCCCCCCTCATCTGAAAAGAGGATCAATACTTCTTTTTTATTCTTCTAATCTAAAAGAATTAACTTGCAACACTCATTTTTTCTCCTACAAGAATAACTAAACCAATGTGTGGGATGTAATTAAAATCCAGTTGGTGCCAGCCGGATCTCTGGGAGCCTCAGGTTTGGATCCATTAATTCACACTAGATCTACAGAAGGATTTAGCAACTCTGTATCAGATTTCTGTAGGACCCATGGAAATGTTGCAGTTAACTACCGTCATTACTGCAGTTTTGAAATTATCCAAAAACCAGAAAATGTAACTCAGCCTTCAACTCTGCTGCACATGTTAACACACCTAGCATGCATGCTGAATGCACAGAGGAATAATGCTCAGAGCTGAATGTTTCAAAGATTCATATGATGCAGTAATTGTTGGATGAAAAAGAGTTTTGACAAGAAATCCATTTGACAGAAATATGTGACTTACAGAAAGCTCAAGATCATAATATTTAAGAAAGCTCATATAAGCATGTGCAAAAGTAGTTTGTACTTTTGCAATAAAGAATGTGAGCCATGTCTTGATCAAATGCACCAGTTACCAAAACCAACACCAAGTTTAAAGAAATGAGATCAGAACCAACATGTTCCTATGATGTGAACTGATCTATATTGCTTTTTTCAACATTATGTTTTCTGAGCTTGCAAATCAAACTGCTGGGGGTTAGGAAACAACAAACAAATCTCTCTCATACAGAGATAATACTTCTCTGGAAATCAATTCTAAGTATTTGAGTGACTGAAACTAACAAACAACTACACTGCTAAAAGCTCTAACAGTCTTGAAATCCCTAAATATGAAAAGGACAAGAGATTAAAAATACCTTCTCAGGAGCTACTTCTGAGACAGAGAACAGACTGCTAAAATAAGGACAAGAGAAGAATGAGAATGCAAAAGTCTTGTGTCTGGCTGCTCTTAACGGCTGAATATAAACACTTGAAAATTAGATGAAGCCCTTTATGTGCACTAACAGGTGCCACTCCCCTCCTTTCTTTCAAATAGCTGCTCAGTCATTTCTGCTGTGCTGGTACTAATTAGTGACGGTTATGTTTGAAACAGCAGCTGAGTTTATTTGCATCTAAACCCCTGCTGTTCTTGGTTTTAATTTTTCTCTCCCTCCCTTTGCCCTTCTCTGAGTTTAGACTAAATTGTGCAGAGAGCAGATCTACTGTTACGAGCACCCATACCAAATGGAGAATTAATTCAAACATGAGGATAATACAGAAAACAGTCTCAGTTTATAAGGGTTTTTTATTTCAGCGTTTAATTCTAGAATTTCTTCCTCCCAGAGCTCATTTTTAAACATAAGCTTAAAACAAAGTAGGAAACTAACACATTTCCCCTAACAGAATATAAGAAAGGCAGATAAGGTACCCAAGCTCTAACAAGCCAAGGAATCAGTTAATTAATTTAACAAACCATACATTTTCACCTCTACTTGCAAGTTATCACACCATCCTAGTTACACATTCCCCTACTGAGGCTGACACACCACTCAAACACATTGGTACAGAAGTACTAAATACATACAGAGTGGCAAGGGGACCACACTGATGCCTCAAAGACAACACACCCAGGAAACGTATCCATACAACTTTCTGGGAGAGCTCATTACATTGTATTTGACAGTCAGCAGACCTGGGCGAAAAATGTGTTATATCTACTTCTCACTGATCTTTCTCAGTCAATCACCTCACATTAAAATGCAGTTAAAATGTGAAGACACAAATACATTTATCTTTAAAAGTGAAAGGAGCTAGGTATTTTTCAAAGATACTATGTGTGAATGTGTAACAATACACAGTACTTAACTATGTGCCTTTAAAATCATAGAACAGATTGAGTGGGAAGGGACCTTATAATCATCTAGTTCCAATCCCCTGCCATGGGCAGGGACACCTCCCACTAGAACAGGTTGCTCCAAGTCTCATCCAGCACAGCCATGAACACTTCCAGTGAAGGAGCACCCCCAACTTCTCTGTGCAGAACAACCTGTGCAGCTGCTTCACCACCCTCATAGTAAAGAATTTCCTCCTAATATCTAATCTAAGCCTGTCCTCTTTCTTCTTAGAGCCATCACCCCTTATCACATGCCCTTGTAAAAAGTCCAGTTGCATCATAGGAGATGCTCCAGTGCTACGATCATCTCTGTACCCCTCCCCTGGAGTGACTCCAGCAGGTCCGTGTCCTTCTTACAGCCCTGAATGCAACTCTCCACATGGGGTCTCATGAGAAAGTGGAGGGGCAGAAATCCTTGACCTGCTGATCAAGCTTGTTTTGAAATGCCATAATACCTTTATTTTATCTCCTCCTTCTCAATTCAAATGATGTATGCAGTGTCTCTCTGCACACCTTCTCAGGAGGAGCTGGGAAAGCCTCTAAGCCATCTGATTTTGCTTACAGATCTTTAGGATTTTCAAACTGATAGGAGTTCACCTCTTAAGTGTACTTTTGCTGCAGAAGGAAACCATATGCCCCTTCAAATAACTGCTTGCTTTGATTGTGTAGATCAGACAGAGGCTCTGTTTCATCTACTCTGAACTATATCAAGAGATAATCCATTCATTACACAAGATTCAGTTTTGACTGCACACACTTGAAAACGGGACTATATATGCCTGAGTTTGAGAAGTGCAACTTCAAACTGTGGGAAGTTTTGCACTCCAACTCATGCCAGCTCCATGGTACCATATATTTACCTGGTGATTTATAGCTTTAAAAGGTTTTTACTGTCATAGTGCCTAGTCCTGCAACAATGTACAGATTGAAAAAAAATGTTAACTGCTTTAATAGTAGGTAGTTGAATGCTAGACAACTTCTGAACAAGACAAATTCCGCACTCAGTGCTCATACAGAAGAATTCAAAAGAGTAAATACTGACCTAAGCAGAACCTGAAGGAAGGCATGTTTAAAACCTAGACTGGGGGAAGATGACAAAAAGAGGAGGCAACTTTCCAATGGGTAAACCAAGCAGTATAGACTCAAGTTTAAAGAGATGAAACTCTGAGGATAAAAGGGTGCTAGATCTGATGCAGCAGACAGTCAAATTACATAGTAAAAAGCAAAGTGGAGACATCTGCAAGTTTGGGTTTTTTTGGGTTTTTTTTTTTTTTTTTTTTTTTTTGTAATTAAACAAATGAATTGAACTAGCATGTAATGGTTGTGCATAATTAAATATATCCATGTTCATGTATGAATAAAAGGGACTACTACTAGAATGGCTACTACTAGAATGAAAGATGGCTACTCTAATTCTCTAATTAGTATAATGGCTGAGCAGGAAGTGGTAAATACAACAGAATGGGAACTAAGATAGTAGGAAGTTTAGTGATAACTGGAGGGAAAAAAAAAGAACCAAAACATAACAGAATTTATCTCACAAGCTTTTTAAAACAACTTCATAGTGCCTCTGTCAATGGTTACATACACTTTCAGGAGTGCTGAGTTGCATACCCTAGGTTTGCAACAGCGTGCCAAAAGTATTCCCTCAAAGTCATTGCACCAGTATATTTTACACTCAATGAATGTGCTTCAAGGGAAACACTGTGAAAGAACTGCCTCTCTGTTATCAGAGAATGCTGTCACTCCTGTGTTTTTGAAACATATTTCTGAATATCCATCTTGTTTAAGTACTACTCTTAACATGTTTGCACATTCAAAATGTTTTAAACAGTGGCTAATGGCACAGTGCCTCCAACATGAGTACATGTAGAAGAGCCTTGGATTGCTGGATCACTCCCTGAAACAGGCTGTGTGCCAAATATAATTACGCAAATCCCATTAAATTTTTAACCTGGGTACTTGGTACTTGCTCTGCCAGGGAATTTTCATCATGACACTGAGACAGCATTACAAGAAATACACCCAGTGCTGCAGCTGCCAGCCAGGCTACCACAGCACTGATCAAAACCAGCCATGCAGCAGCAGAACTTATGGATTTAAAACCATTTCTTTACCAAAGACAAGCACCTCCCAAGTGGAAATAATCTGTGACTTCATCTTCCTGGACTAAGAACTATGCTTCTGTATAGAAGAGTAAACAGAACTCAAATCAAACTGAAGATGAACATAAGGCCTAAAACTACACAAGCATTTGTTATAACTATTCTAAAATTTAGAAAAAAAAATCATCACTGTCTAAAATAAAGAAGATCCCAAATAGTAGGCAATACTCAAAACATACAATTCCCTGAAGAAAAAATATCTAAGAATCCTAGATTTGGAAGATTGCTGGAAAGAGAGGAAAACTGTGTTCAGAAAGTGTCAGAATTCCCTTCTGTGATAATGTGAGCATTACAGAGCTATCACATTACTCTTTCCCCCAGAAGCTTAAAAACTTCCTGGAAGTGTGTGATTGGGAAGTTTTCTAAGCCTTTCTCCTCTCATAACAAATCTTTCAAGATAAAGACACACGCAAATTGAAGGGAAAATAAAGGACAGATCTATACACTCCAGGTTCTTTTGCATAAACAACCAAATTGAAATCAAAAGGAATCCCTAAATGAAAATCATAATATACTTTTTACTCTAATCATAATATACTTTTTACTCTACAAGAATTCTATCATTATTAGCCATGTTATACCAAGATATTTTCTCAGTTCTCAGAGAGCCTGGTACTTAAAAAGGTGCCATAAGTGAAGCTAACTGATTAGGTTGCCATAGAGAAGACTACCACCAACAACCAACCCTACTAAAACATTCAACAGCAGCTGGGAAGTGTGAAATTCTTCACTGTATTTCAGTGAACTAACACTATTAGATAAAACTTCCAGAGCAGCAAATTAATCAGAGAATAACAACTTGTAAAAAAAAAAGCTTTAAAGCTTTTCTTTCTGTCTTTTTTTTTTCCTTTTCCCCCCGCTTTATTTATTAAACATTTAGTCACACAAATGAAAAATGGCTAACAAGTTAGGCTCTTTAGAAGAGTGGTCAGAGCTATGCTCAGAGGATTTAGCAGGTCCCAGGAGGTACCAAAACAAATATCCATATGTCCTGTAAGATTAATACAACAATAACAACAAAGTCATTGCATCCACAAGCAATGTTTATACTGTAATTAAGCTGTAAAATTATATTTATTTCTCCATTAAGCTGCCGACTTTCCTTTTAAACAAATGATTTGTTTTCTGTAGGAGTCACTGATCTTGTAACAATGTCACGTGTAAAACCTGAATGTCTTAAAACACATTATATTTGCCAATGGCCAAGCATATTTTTCCTAGACATGTTTATTTTTTTAAACTTTCTACCTATGCAGAATTTTTCTTCTATAGCATTTCCATCTGACACAGAAATGACATATAGAAAGACTTGATGAAGAGAGACAGCTGAAACAGTTCCTCTGTGCCACTTGTCTAGAAAAACAGAAGCCACAGTAAAAGTTTTATCTAAAGTCTGGAATTAATATTTACTAATGAAATATTTTCATCAATATTATTTTGCAAAAAGTTCACAATAAAGTCAAAATATTTGAAAAAATAATTCAGAAATTGAGAATTTCTCCCATTCAAAAGAACGTATTTACTTTGAACTAAGCACACATTATTTAATCAAAGAATTTGTGTAATAGTTGAAGTTTTCAATAGGTTGCAAAATGCATCACACACAAAACTGGCAAGGATAATCTCCAAAGTTCCAGCACATTACTGTGTATGTTTAAAATCAGTTTTTGACAGCCCCTAATAGAAAATTCACAGAAAACTGAACAGATGAGATATAGTTAAGGGCACCAGCAGAAGGCAATAGAAGTTTGAATTGTTAAATTGATTAAATTTACACACACCCTGTATTTGCAAAGAGGTCTTACTACCTTTAAACTGGACATCAAGGAGATGCTTGTTCAGAGTATTAGGTTTACATCAGAGAAATTCAAAAGGTCACTTTTCCATTTAGAATTTTCAAGAGTTATCCGAACAGTTGAATTCGGTATCAAACTCTGTGAACAGAGGAACACTGACAAATATTTATTTTAATTGGAGCTATTAGAGTGCAAAATCACTGCATTCCTGATAACAGCAGAGTTGTATTGACCCTTCATTTTTTACCAGTGTTTATAAATTCCATTCTCTATTTCTTCACTTTTCTTCCATAATGAAAGTTCAAGTATGTTTTCTCAATCCTCCCTTCAAAGTCCATCACTGCTGCACCTTCAGTGAGACTGCAAGGTCACAACCAGAAACAAAATTTTCTTCTCTGCAGCATCTGAACCTTGGAAAACCCTGTACCTAGTAGTATCCACTTCTCTGTGGTACATTCCTCTGTACCAGAGATAAAGCTGTTTTCAGCCACCCTCAGCTTTTGCAGAGGTTGTAGTACCATTTTAGCAGGTCATCAAGCATGTGCTGATTTTCTTTTTCAAGACCTCCACAGTTATCAGCATTGCTTCATTTATCAAATCTGCCATATTCTTGGAAGCATATTGTGCCATTAGCACAAACCCTACATTTCTTTGGGAGGTCCAAAACTATCTGATGCAATTCTCTGTTCTCTTCAAAGTTTTTAAGATTATCTTAGACTTCTCTAGTGAAACAGTTTGTGACATTTAATTCAAGAAAGATGAAATTATGTAAAATCCTGACTGAGTCAAATTAATGCTTTCTTTGTCCAAACTCTTTTCTCTCAACAAAAAATGACTTCTCAGACATCCTAAGACCTCAGGTATGTGCACATTTTTTCAAGACAGAATGTCTATTAGTAAATGTTTACAATGCTAACTTAAACTAATGCATGTTAGTTTTCTCCCGCTCTGCTGGAGAAGGTTCACTAGCCAGAATAATAATTTAAGGTTTGAAAGCACAAATGGATGACTTGATTTCTAGCTGATACTAACCATCTACCACAAAACCCAGGTTCATTCTGGGGGTAGCAGTGAAGGCAGTGGAGAGATGGGCAGAAACCAGTTGCAGGGTGGTTCTCACTGTGCTTGGAAAAACTCTTTCTCCTTTTGAAAGACAATGACAGAGAAATGTACACTCCTTAGGTCTTTACTGCATCCAGAACATGGGCTCTGTCAAGCTCAAACTCTCCTTGCCATCATGTCCATTCAGGCAAGCAGCCTTTGGGGAATTCCTGCAGTGAAAAATGGGGCCCCAGGGAATCCCTTGCTGCAGAGAGACATATTCATTTAAGGCAACTTACACTGATACCCTGCTTCTAACTGTGGAAAAAGTTCTTTAACACCCCTTTGCCCAATGCTCCATGGCCTTGACTTGGCAGTCAATTTTGTGACCTGTTAGCAGATATACAGATTTCAAAAGCACTTCTATTCAGAAAAAAAAAATTAAAAAAATGCACACACACACTATAAGACTCAAGCTCATGTTCAGAACTGAACTCATGCATAAGTCTAGTCCCATCTTGAAAGTATTTAGAAAAAAACATTTAAGGTTGAATTAGGTCATAGATGATCTCAGAAGAAAGGAGGAATGACAGTATTGGGTCAGACCAAAGGTCCACCTCATGCAACATGATTTCTCTTTCCTTATGGTCTGTGGCTGCAAGGCTAGAGCATCTCAGTGAGCTGGACACAGTACTTAAAATCCAATTGCAGTTGTATACATCAATTCAAGCATTGGTCAGAAGCAAATGGTTAGGAAGGAATAAAAATATTCTCTCAGTATTAATTTATTTTAAGCTCGGGGACATCCTGAGTTGGATGTGGTTTTTATGTATTTAACAACCCTTGGCTATGTAAGTGTCCTTGGCACTTACCCAACATCTCCTTGAGTCCATGCAGACTTCTAGTGCTTTAATGACTTTTGGCATGGAGTTTCACACATCTATTGCCTATTCTAAAGAACTGCACAATGGATATTAGACCCTGGGCATATTAAGGTCATGTCAAATTGTATGCTAGTTTTGTAACTGAGGCAAACTCAAATATAATTGATTATTTCTCTCTCTAGTATAGATGTTTAACACACTTTAGTCTCACAGTAGAGGTGAAAAAAATATCCTAAGTACAGTTTCCGTATCAGTTCATAAACTGCATTAAATAATAAGATGATATCACCACAATCTTTTTCATTAATGACTTATCCAGGGATATAAAACTTTACTTCTAGGAGAAAATGCTGTTTCTTTATTTCACTAAGCAGCCCTTTAAAAATTCTTTCACAGGCCACCTCTTAAGTCCTTTCTTATCCATTTTAATAAACATTACTTAATAGCTCTACACACTGCCAAAATCCATTATCTTAACCTGTAAATTGATAGCTGGAAAAAAATGCTTTAACTTCAGGCTGAATATATGCATTGTGCCTGCTATATATTTTGTTTTCTGCAAAACTGCAGCTGCACATTTCAAATTAAACTATTCATAGTTTTACTCAAGACTGATTAGTTTCTCACACTTCACTGATCTCATCAATACAGCTAGAACAGTTCCATTATTGCCAAACTGTTCTTAAGGTAACATCTGAAACTCTTCAGACCTCGTTCTAATGATTATGCATGTCACTCTCAAGCTCTTGGAAACAATTTGAAATTATGTTATCAAAAGTGGGTCAAAAGCAATATGGTTGAAAATGAGATTTTTTTTTAAATTAGTAAAGATTAACATTTTAAAGTACATCTTAGGCATGTATTTTTTTTCACACAGAATTCGAACACTAATTAGGAGGGGTATTAATAACAGCATCCATTTCTGTATCTAAACTGCAGAGATTCTACTGACTCTACAGTGACTTAAAGATCAGGTTCTTCAGTGAGGTGACTTTGATGATGGAAACAAAAATGGAAGTAAAACTGAAAGTAAAAGGTATGTCTAGCAACCATGATCTATGAAGAGAAACCGAAGAGAGATGCACATATCAAGGCTGCTATTTAATTTTGAAGTCCTTCAATTCTGCTTCTGAATGCTGTCAGGAGCCACCTAAATCTGCCTTGCCACAGGCAAACCAGTGTCTGTCCTATGTCATCGCTCCACCCCAGCTGAGTGAAGAGGCACTGTCACACCCCAGCATCCACTCAGATTGCTGCTGACACACACACCCTCCCAAGATCTCTTTTGATTTACATACCCACAGAGCTTCTGATTATTCTGCTGGTCTGGAAGTCACTGGGAGCTGACTAAAAAGGGTCAGCTGCCCTCCACACAAAAATCATACTATCAAACACTCAGCAACTGGCTTTGACGAGATTACTTTCCAACTTGCACTACATTGCCATTCCGAGTTAACAACAAAAGCAGTACTGCCATTCATGCTGGCTCCATTTTGCTAACTACAAAGCTCCCAGGTTTCAAAACTCCCTTTTGGAGTTCCTCCACTCCCTTGGAAATGTACATGTAATGTATATGGAATTTGGGTGCCTGCCTCAGAGGTAGTCTGTTGCAGTCTCATGAATATCTATCAAAAAAAGTAAAATCATGATTGGGCTCTGTTGCATAACTCCTCAGAAATCCTGGGAGAGAAATGGCTCCAGCACATCAGGTACAAAGCCTACAGGAGAACTGTCCTCACTGCCGCAACTATGTGACAACAGAGAAGAAGCAGCCGGGACCAAGTAACTCCAAAATTTTCAGAGCAGGGTATGGAAAAGGTTTCCTGGCAAAGTCAGCAATTTACACCAAGTTTGATAAATTGCTTTCTCAAACCTACTTTTCTCCACAGAACTGAAGTCCACAGAGTTACCTTTCATTTATTCACATGCTGTCTTACTGCTCCTGCAGCAGCTAGCTAGATATTAAGGGCTAAGCATCCCACCCAGCCAAGTGCTGAATCCTGAAAAAAGGGAGTTTTATTACTTTAAATAGTTTAATTGCTTTAGCACATTTTTCATCTTAACTATAATTTTGCCATTTACACAAACTCTAAATCCCATATTCATTAATATGCTTTGTCTTTCTCTCTCCAGTTTTTTTAATGGAAGAACCAGGATTGATGAAACTGTAAAATCTATAAAACATTATCAAACCTGTGGCAAATCATATGTGCATCATTATCCTGACCTGGCACTACAGAAGCACTAGACAGGCAGTCTTATATTCTAGTTGCAGGTCTCTGAGATACAGAAAAGTGCTGGCAAAATGAACACATTATTCCTAATATACAACATGAAGTATCTGCGTCCTCCCCAATGTACTTAAAACTAGTTTTAGGAGACAAAAAAAAGCATAATTCATAGGTAAAAACTATGTGTTCTCCTCACTACAAACTGTAGATAAGATCATTCAAGTTACAAACCTTTAAGATGGGTGGAAAGGGAAACAGCTTAATCCACCTGCCTTCAAATTTAAAAACCTCAATCACAAATTTATCTCATTTGTCATTCCCTTTCATTCTTTTCATGAAGTCTATAGAATTTATGTATATTTTGTATTTCAACAGACTTTCTGAAATAATAATTTATTCCAGATCCTTCCTACTCTTTAGATGCAGTTCTATTTCCTCATTTTTATGATTACTCTTAGTTTTCAATCTTGGACAAAGAAAAAAATATATAGATACATATATCTGTTTTCCTAGATCATCCTCCCTAATCTTTACACATAAAATATTTATCTCTGTTGCTGCCTCTTCACTCTTTCCCAGACATTATATTTCTTGTGTGGCACACCGACCAATGCTCTATACAGTATTCCAGATGGAGCCTAACACTCCTGTAACTGTATCGCCTCATATTTTGTATTTTATCCCTCTGATACAACCTAGTAACTTACTTTCTTGCAGCTGTGCATAAGCCCCATGGTTTCAATGATTTTTCCACAATAACCTTCAAATCCTTTTCCTAGTCAGTGTGCTGAATGATTGTTCCATTGCAGCACACACTGTGTTTCCTTTGGTTTCTTGCTCCCAGACTAATTATTTTACATTTTTCCACAGTGAACCACGTTTGCCAGCTGCTGGCCCAGTCACCTAAACAGTTCTAAATCCTTTTATATCTGATTGTATCGTTCCTAATTCACTGCTCTGAATTTTACTACAAAAAGGGTGGTGGGGAGGATAAATCTCTGCACACAAATATACATTAGTTATATGGGGGCCATATGCATGTGATCAGTATAATTAATCATATGGTTTTGCAATCTATCAGGCAGCTTTGCCCACCTCACTTACATTTTTCCAATAATCCATCTCTGCTGGGACTACTTCGATCACTCCACACTTCTGAGCAGCTTCATACAGCTGCCATTAAAAAAAACCTGCCACAAAACCCCCTTTTACTTTCCCAAATGTAATCCTGCCACTTCAAATCACACTTACCTGAAGTTCAATATTCAACCTTGAATAGCCAGCAATATTCTGTCTAGGATCTGGGACAGGTTGATGGCTTCTTTCTGCAAACCCTTGAAGATGGAGGTGGGAACCAGGTTCACCAAACATTCACAAACTCTCCTATCTAAGCATGAAGCCAACAGCTCTTTCCAGGTTATATTTGTAAGGAAACTACCAGAACTTCAAATAATAGCACTGTGCTTTGCAAGACAATTTTTAGTAATGTGCCAAATATTTTCATCTTCCTTCCTAATTACTGATGCAATATTAAAGGAGTCTCTGCTCACGTCATGTCAACAGCAAATCAAGGACGTTGGCCACTCACTGTGCATATGAGGGGTGGGCAGATGCATCATGTAAGTTGCTACCACTCATACAGCCTGATCTTTACCTACAGTTGCTGCTCCTTTAAAGAAAGTCAAAAATTGCCACTTCCTTGTTAATTTTTAAACACTGAAAGCTTGATGCAGAGTTTTTCACTGTATTAATGCAACAAATATTTCCATTTCCAAGCTTGGGTAGTTACAACTTATAATTTAAATGATACCCTACCACCTCTTACCTCAATGGGCAAGTTACTGAACTCATCTAGTAGCTGAAAGCCTCCAGCATCACCATATAATCATGCTTTTCTTTCATTGTAAAAGAACAAAGTTGAAGCACTGAGTCAGGAAACATTTTAGCACTGGCTAAAAGTACTATGGCACTGGCTACTCTCTGTGCTAGTCAGAGAATGCTTTAACAGAACTTGCAGGTTTCCAGGATTTCTTCCATGTAATCCTTATTCTCTGCATATAATTCCTCTTTCATAAAAAAAAAATTAAAAAATCACTGTTGAGACTATCAAAGACCTGTTTCAATGAACCATAAAATGAATGTTTGTGATGCCACTCCTGTGGCATTACAAGAAAATTACTTGAAAAGAATAAATACTAGTCAAATCTAAAACCTGAAATAAACTTGTACTGATTTGCTGACAAAAATGGTGTGGGACATGAATTAGCTTTGGAGACTGCATGCAGTGGAGCATCATTTGGCAACATGCTAGTTCTACCTACACTACAGAAATGCTGCAGAGTAATCACCAACTCCAAAATTAAATGTGCTCTGCTTTTAATTTATAACAATTTGAAATGGCAGGCTGTGCTTAAACAGACCAAAATAAAATTACTTAAAGGTTTTAGTTTAATTATTACTTCTAGCTTCTGCCAGAAGTCCGTTAAGGCTACAGAATCTAATTCTTGTCAATTGTCTGATGTTTCATGAAGCAGCTTTCTGCTGCATTTTTAATTTCAGGTAGGTTTTGGTTAGTTGTTTTTAATTTTGTTTTTTACACAGGAAAACATGAACCAACACTTCAATGTTTTATTAGAAACCACTAAGTATAAGTTGTCTTCAAAAAGAAGTTGTTTAACCAATGAATGAGGCTGTTCATTGACTTGTTGACTTCCCCTTCCCCTTTTGTAAACTCTCAGTTTACAAACTGCAAAGACCATTTCCTCTGGCAGGGGCACTGAAGTGTGACATTGGTGCTACTTTTTAAAGTACAAGAATTTCCCAAAAGGAGTTGAGAACCATACTAAAAGTACGTAAAAGTCAACACTACTGAAAGATAAATAAAAATTAATTTCTCAGAAGATGAAGTATAAGGAAAGGAGATATAGTCACTAACTTCTGGCCACTGCAGCAAACAAGAAGAAATGAACTTATCTGAAATTAGCTTAAATTTCTATTTGAATGTCAAACAACAGTTAAGCAAAGTCACCTCAGATGACAGACAGATCTTTGCTCAAAGCCCACACAGTATTGCTCACTGCTTACTGTCCATGTGCTTGTGACAAATCCCCAGATTCAGAAACCAAAGTTACCCCTGACTCCTCCTAGCTGCAGTAAAGAATGATGGGTGTCTCATTCCACATAGTATTTGGACACCTAAAATTTGATCTATCTTTTGATAAAACTATGTCTGCCTTAACTCCTTCCTACCCAAGTGTTGTAAGAAATGATGCACAGCATGGAAGCTGGCAATAATAATACATAATACATAAGCTGTGCCTCACATTAATAGCTCCAACTGCCTGGGAAAGGCAGGAAATTTTTGTTGATGAAAATGAAAATACCAAGCATTATCACTTTTCTTGCCATAACCCAGGAAAAAGAATAGACAACAGCTAATATCCAAACCACAACAACCACACCAGTTGTAGCTCTGCAGACAGGGAAGAGAATGGGAATGCCTATTCCAACTTGCTCCTGCATTAAAAATTAGTTCTGTTATTCTTTATGGCAGTGTGAGAATACATGCTAGAAGCAAGCACTACTTAGTTTTAGATAAATTTGGTCAAAACCCAAAGGAATTGTATCAAGAACGAATATTGTCCTCTACCTTTCTAATCCCAAAGTTATATGAAACACCAGAAAATCCTGCATGAACTCCTACTTTCATTAATCAGAGAAAAAGATTTTTTATGTTTCTGAATTTTTTTACACTTATTTTTAAGGACCTATACATGTTGTATTTTCTAAAAGTCTAAATATAGAAAACCCATATGTTGAGCATTATGGTTATTTTGGTTAAAATGAAATAGTAGGTCATTCTTTCTTTTGTTATTCAGATGCTGGATCATTAATATAATCTATGTCTCTGACTAGAAGGCTGCCTTCATTTTCATTATTTGACACACTTTGTCTGGAACTCAGCATAAATACAACTCCATAATGGCAATCAGCTGCAACTCCAAGCAAGGTGCTGGATGACTAAATGTTCCATTTTTGACTGTACTGCTGGAAGAGTGAACATGAGCCACACACCACAGCAGAACAAACAGAAGATGGTTATCCTTCCAAATCACTGCGCCCTACTGAGCATCCCCAGGGACCTGGGCAATGAAAGGAAGGTGACACACACTGACAGATGTGTGGTGCCACTGCCCTCATTCCCATGGGAGATAGCCTACTCTCAGCTGCAGGAGAATCCATGCACACTGCAAGACACTGGGTTGCACCAGCCCACAGACATTTTGTAACTAGGAACAAAGGAGCTGTACAGACTTCAAGCTTCGTGTATGACTGACTTAAGGGATTTCTTTTGGCTATTGGGCAAAAGCACTCCAATGGTACCTGCAAATGCAATGAAAATATTTTGCTCTTGCACCTATGCCAATATCAAAAAGATGTACTTACAGGCTGTTTGGTAAGGGAATCAAGTGCTTTAAATAGGATGCTTTTGAAAGCAAGAAAACTGGCTTTGAAACACCTCACTTGCCAGAACACTAAGGTAGCTTCTACCAAGCCCCTAAAAGTATACCAAACTTCATCAGAGCACTGAAGCATAGTCACTGGAGAGTATTAGGATGTATCATAACCATTACTGTGAATAGCATATTTTACATTTTAGCTCGTCTTAGACAATGACGATGCATTTTCAAATTTCAGAATCTGCCAGAAAGCGTGCCTTTCTCCAAGGTCCCAAGAGACAAAGCTAAGATTGAATGCTCATTGTCTTTAAATTCCTTTCTGCAGCCAGAAATGGTTGAAAAACTGAACAGGAACTCCTGCATCTAGTATAATACATTGCAAGCACACCTCTGTCTTAAAAACCACAACACAATACAAAAAATTTACAAAGAACCAAAGAGTAGATCATGGAGGTAGTGGGGGAAGGGGGGGGGGGGGAAGAGGAGATATCTCCATATATCTCCATTCCACCTTCTGAAGCACTCTTAGCAAAAAGAGAAAAAGAATTAAACAGTGGATAGCAATGGAAAAATTAGAAACATTAACTAATAGGATTGGTAAGGACCTCTAAGACCTTGGCTTATCTTTTTCATGAGCTACTAGGTGCATCTGAAGAAAACACGGACAACGGGGTGAGTTTACACGTGTTCAAAGCACAATTATCTTGTCTGATCAAGCCTAGGGCTCCTGGGGACTTCACAACGAAAAATCATCTGAGTCATTATTGGACTTGCACTCTCCCTAGTTCCTTTGATCAGCAAGCACATACTTATCACCCACACTTACATGCTCAGCATTCAGCACTTCATTTAAATGACTAAAAGAGACCAACCATTCTTGGAGGTATATGCTTTCAGAAAATCTAGAAAAATGAGAGATAAGCACAGCACTGCTTATGTTTATATTTGGATACCTTCTTCACAGTCACAGGAGACGCAAATGAATTGCACAGAGTTTCTGCATTACCTATGAAAAAATGCTGACTCTTCAGCTGAATAGACAGATGTGGTGTTCTACTGCATCTTTTGCAATAAATTACTATGAAAAATGCAATAAACATTTCACTATCTGAACACATTAACTAGACATGACCCAGTAGCTTTCAAACTTTATTTAAAATAATCTTATCTGGAGGAGTAAACAATACTTTACAAACTCTAACATTACTGAAACTTGAAAATAAATCTCAGATAACCTTTGCAAGATGTGATGTAAGAAGTGACTCAGGTAAAGGAAACATGCTGAGGAGGAAAGAAAGATCAGCTACCAGAAGTGGTATTGGGACATTTTCAGAAAGAGGTGTACTTCAAGCCTCTCTGCATCAACATACAACTTACAGCAATGCTAGGGAGTCAGGATGTTTTAACACAAAATGATAAGCTGCATCTTCTCAATTTGTTGGCTTCAAGGTAGAACATTTAAATGCTAAAGTAACTCAATCAACATAATATTGAGGGGCCCAACCTGACATATGTAAACCATTTGGACCATCTGAAGGGTGTAGTCAAAGCTTTTTTCACACTGCCAGGTAGAACCCACCAATAAGTCAGGCTAAGTACAGGTGTGTAAGCTCATAGTTCTGAATTTGAAGAGTAGGATGTGATGGGATGGAGCAACAAGTCCCTCCTGCAGATGCCCACAGAGCAGTGCAAAGGCAGACACGAATCCTAAATCCATTAGTACCTGCATTTTCACTGACATGAATTTTGGGAACCTTTCACATAGCACAGTACGTATCTATCTTATAGGACACTGGTAGGTTGCTACTTGACATTTTCATGCAGCAAAAAGGAAAGCAAATGTTTCTCATACATTGAAACAAAGAATTTCACTCTGTGATAGAAAAAGTAACAGCAGACTGTGATAGATACAACCCCAGCTGATGAATGTGAAGACCAATTTTGTTGAGTTTTACCAGTAACAGTTTGAGAACAGACGTAAAATATGTCAGACACTGGAGAAATTCTCCTACAATCCCAGTTTTATATTACGTTTATCTAAGAACAGTTACTTTATTCAATTGTTATGCAACCAAAGCAAAACCCATAAATTTTATGCCAGCAAAGAGTTACGTCTTCAAATACAAAACTGACAATGCAGTAACAATGCAAAAAGTCTGAAAAAAGCAAGCACAATCTGGAAGTAAATTTGAAGCTAATCCCTTTTCTGAGCATCTGTTAGGTAGAAGAGCTGAGATCCTGCCTCAAAAGGTGGTCCACTCTGGAATGCCAAGAAGATCAAAGTCCCTTTTGTCCCAATTACACCTGATGGCTATCATGATGCTATACTGTGTGCAAGCAAAACTTCAAAGCAGTCTTAAGGGTTTTCACTATTTTTTCCCCTAATAAATTAAACAAAACTCACTGTGTTAGCTAGTTTTGATTACCTCTGGAGTTCTCTGAGAATAGAAATGAAACAGCTTCATGTTACACATTATCTGCATAATCCTTTAAAACGTCCAAACTCTGCATTATCCCGATTTTTTTCTCTGTCCATCTCCCTGCTTAAGTAATGAAGGGAACTATCCTGTCATCTGATTTCTTGAAGTGGGGTTTCTCTGTGATGCTTTCTAAAGCTTTGCCACAACTTTCCTATTACAGAAAGCCTTACCTGTGTAATACTTTGAAATATCAGAACCCAACACAAGTTGCCATTTTTAAAAAACACTGCACATACAGCCAAGGTGCCTAATTTATCCTTATTAGTTGCCAACACTCAAGCTAAGGGAAAGTAAATTGTTATTTTCTGAATTGGCCAAGTGAACAAGCTGATGTGTAAAGATCTGAACTTCTGCTTACTAACTGATTTTAATTTTTAAACATGAAAACAAGAATGTATTTAATTCCATCGCAATGATCTTATAGATATGTTCAAAACTATGTTCAAACTGGAACAGGTGCTTTACTTATAAGTAGAAAATAGCTAGAGAAGAAAATTTTGGGGTGAGGGCATGAAATCATGGAAAATAGCAGGATGAGAAGAAAAAAGTACATACTAAATACACCAGCATAGCTTAGCCAGCACTAGAAAAGCATATTACATGAATTTTACAAATATAACTAGATAGACTGATAATATGACATCAGACTGAAATGATATTCAGTAAAGAAATTTACTTGTCTTCCATTTATCACAAACCATTTGTGGTTTTTTGAATATAGATCTTTTTTGAATATAGAAATGTTGTTTCTGTTGCTAAAAAGATTCAAGATTTGTGGCTTCCTTGTGAAGCATTGCTCCATTCCGCTTCAAGGGAAAGCTCAAGCTGAACCCAGGCAAGGCTGGTTCACTGCTGTTTATCCTGAATGATCTGAAATTTCCAGTAGTTCTAAGAGGCAAGCAATTTACATTAGTTATGGAAAAGATGCTCCACCTTGTTTTTGACCTGGTATAAAAACAGGAACGTACTGTCTTTGGATACTAAAACCAGTTCCCTTTACTCAAGAGAAAAGAAAATAATGTTATAAATATCTATTATATGGAATGTAGAATATTTCTATATGTCTTATATGTTAAATATAATGAAAAATGAAAATATATGTTTCCAAATTAATTGAGTTTCCATTACTAGCAGTTACACTAAAAAAAAAGCCAGCATGTTTTACCCGCTTCTAAGGCCCCAGTCACCAACCATGAATTATTATCTAAATGACTGTATAGTTTGGCTAATTAAAATTTGAGTGATTTTAGAAAACCCTTATCAAACCAGCATAACATTCTGCCTGAAGAATACAGGAAGCTAAGCATGAGTGAAGGACAATACCTATTTTTCAAACACACTACAAAAGGAAAATTGACAGGCAGATAAAGATCTAGCTTGGATAATTAAAAGAAAAAAAAAAATACAAGTCAGATCTATGTGCCTGATGGATACCACTGTGCTCCAAGCAGTTAATACCCTTTCCTCTCTTCCTGGAAAATAATTTTCTACCTGGAAATTGTTAGCACTGTTTTCACACACTACCATTACTTAAAAGAATAATGTGAACATTATGCTCTAGCAGAATAAAAGTCTAACTCAACTACAAAACCTGGCAATTAATCAAATGCATATGTGATATATTTTTTGGTAAAGCAGAGAAAAATATTTTGCTGGTCATCAACATTAAGGTGATTGTCCACACTGATGAATCACTTCACACTTCAGTATCAAAAGCTGCCTTTCTGAATGTCTGACAGGAGGTATTTAATTTAAATATTGAAGTGTAAACTTGGCACTGCATTAACTTGAAAAAGAGAATATGTCAACATTAATGATACAATACACTTGAAGAAATGCAAAATTATTAAGGATTGGGATGAAATACACCTCATCACAGCACAAGCTATTCTGTAGTTTGACATTTCAGAACAGCAGCCTGTAAAAAATGGATGGAAATGTTCTACATATATAGCATATCATTTAAAATGAAACAAAATGGGACACCAGTTAAAGTCTACATCCATAAGTGGATTTGTGATTTAGCACATCTTAGCAGGAGTCATCTAAAGACCAGAAGCCAATTGTGCAAGCCCACACAATTTGTTCTCAAAAGACAAATTTCAGGCAAAAGCCACAGATCTGTCTTTATAACTCACCCAAATTGCCAATGGGATATTACAGCTTTCCTTATCTTCAGTACCCTAAAGCAACACAGTTACTTGAGTTACATGGCAGGTTAAAAACATAAAGATCCCTCCACTAAGAGTAGTTTTTAATATATCAAAGCACATTTTCAACCATAGACACTATTTCTGCACAGAGGGAACAAAGCTGCAGGTGACAAATCACATACCTCCCTTTCCTCAAAGCACTGTTCTCCAGTACAGACATCAACTAGAGAACAAATTAGAGAAACCACAACATTTGTTTTTGTGATTATGAAGGTGTACAAGACTTCTTTCTCTGGCTAAGACAAGGAGAACCAATTTAAATGTACAACATAAAATATCTAAAATGTATGCTATGAAAGCCTTTTACTTATACTAACATTTATGTCTGCATCATGTTTTATTTTTAAATAAAATTGTCAGTGAAGTCCTTTGATCCTTCTGTTATTAAGAGTTAAAACTTTTGGGCTGGTGCCTTGCATACATTTCAAGCATGTTACGACTACTGCGCTATTTAAATACACAGGGATTATATGGGAATTATTAGAGGAAGTTTGATCTTTAAAGAAAAAGCAAATACTCAATCACCTTTGATTTTCAAGGTTCATGTGGATTTCTTTTCTTCAATTTTCAACATACTGATAGTAAACAGATTCACAGCAACGATCTGGCAAAACGAACTTTTATTCAAGTTAGTTCAGACTGAGGTACAGTGAAAATTGCATTGTACACTTTTGTCTAAAACTAAACTAAAAATTATGATGCACGACTAAAGGGAGAATCAACATACAAATCTGTAATATGAAATATTTTACATTTCAGCTTACAGTTACTGTTACATTAGAAAATAGTCCTTTTTTTGTTTATAGTGGAAGAGCAGATACAACACACTATTTAAAGTACTATTTATTGTGATTTTACAGTATGTGGATGGTTCAGTTTCTGCTACCATGTTGCAAAAATTAGTGGAAAGAACACGAATGCTATTTATTTATTTTACCTTTAAGACAATATTTGGCTAATTATCACCTGTAAGCAAAAAAGGAAACAATAATTTAAAAAAAAGACAAGTGCACTTAAATTTACCAATAAAAAAGCTCTTAAAAAACAAATTCTTGTATACCACAGTCCAATTTTTGAGGGATTGGTTTACAACAATTTTTTTTTGCAACCACTGGTCACTTACTCCATCTATTGTATTAACAGAGTGTAAGAATGATGGGATTACGTAAAAGGAACCCCTGGCCCCAGTGAGAGATTAAGCAGTCAAGTCACACTCTTTCTATCCTGCCACCTTGAAAAATATTTCAAAGCCACTGTAAATCCATGCTAGGGTTTTAAATACAGAGAGCTTTCAAAAGCCATCTGCAATAAGACCATGCTAGAAATAAGCTGGCTAGCCATTTAATTTTTTTTTGTGGTTAATAATCCTTAGACACTCACAAAATGCTTCAGAAAAACTCAACTCTATCAGCTATTTACAAAAATATTTTAACAAAAAATCAGTACTTAATCTAAAACCATAACCACAAATCCAATTTGATAGATGAAAAAAGTAAAATAACAGTTAACAATATTCACCTGTTCTGAGCTCATCAGTATTTATACATTTATTAGAAATTACTTCATGGCTGAAACTATGGTAGCAGAATTAGTGCCTGCAATTTTTTAAAACACTAATTAATTGGAAAGCAAGCCAAGAAGTATAAAAAGCCTTGCAACTTGACCCAGTCTTCCCTGAATAGAGAAGAAAAAAAAAGGTAGATCCTTAAGTTATCAAGAAAGGAATTATGCTGAAGATATTTAAAACAAGAACAGAGTACGTCCTAATGGAAAATACATTGCAGCTTAAGCATAATTTTTTCTTTGTTATTTCAGATTTTAATAAAATGAACTGCTACACAGCTTACCACCAGCAAAGTTCAGAAAATAAGAGCTATTTTATGGTTTCCACTGCCCTAATACATGAATGTAATCATGGAGGGGAAGCACCTAAGATTTCCCACCAAGCATTTCTCCTCTCCTATAATCAAATCTGTCAAAGCCAGTTTTGACACACCCTAAGGCACAGAAATCAGGAGTCCAAAGATTAACAACTGAGTTTCTTCAAAACACAGACCAGAACCAGCACGCAATACTCCATTTCTTGGTGGACCACCTCAAGAATGACTTTCTAGCTAACTGCAGTAGCAAAATTACACTGGAAGCAGACACACAAAATCCCAACATCTGAATCAAACCTAAAAATTTTCTTATTGATTTCTGTGACAAAGAGAGCAACCTCCTCTCTTCACCAAACCCCCCCTTGATACAGTCCTGCTCTAAGGCCAGCTCCCTAGGCACTGCAACAGACATGCAAAATACATCACCTTGCTAGCACAAGCAAAGAGCCCACAGGCCAACACACTTAACTACATAAAACCAGCAACTCTAGCACTTCTGCTCTCAGTAGACCCACTCATCACACCCCCATCAGCCTAAGGATAAGCTTTGCCCAAGAAAAATACTCCCAGCAGGAAAGGATCTTCTCTTCAAAGAAGACACAGATATTTCACAGTAACTTCCTGGAGTACTAAAATGAAAAAGTGTACAAAACACAGCTATACCATCACCTAGTGCACCTGTAAGTACCTACTATCATAGTCAAAATAATATTTAGTAATGAAATCAGTAGGATACTCCTCTCATAGTTACGTACTTGTCAACAGAAAAACAGACTGTCAATTGTATTAACTATGTAAGACAAAAACACTGCTGTAATGAAGAATCTATATCCCTGGCACAGAATATGTTCATGAGAGGAAAGTAAGCCTAAGGATAAGGAAATCAACCTACAATCAGGGTGAAAAAATAACAAGATTGTGAATTGTGCTAAATGTTTTGTCTAGTGTCACCTTCTCAACTCTTCAGCCATTTTAAAAAATAGCCAACCCACCATCTACCACAGTTAATTCAAGCTTGGTCTTCCATTTCTGGTATCTTCATGGGTCGTGTTTCTATTCACTACATTTTATTCTGTAGTACAAATGCTGTATTATAGCCTCAAAATCAAGGACTTAGAAAACTACCCTAATTATAACTACTCGTTCAGTCATAACGTAGCCTTCCTTCTTACATGTAAGATGCAGTGATATGGTTCTAAGGTGCCCATACCTTCCATACCTTCACTGAACAGTATCAGAAAAATACAGCTAAGGCTGACTCTCAGCACAGAGAATTTCAGAGTGAGCAATTACATTTTTACACTTGTGAACAACTGGAAACAGGCTTGTAAAGAGAAAGGTTGAGTAACCTTATCTACCAGCAAAGCCACTGGAGCTACCTGGAAGCTGTAAGCATCTGTGAGTTCAGAAACCCTTTAATTTTAATGATGGCCAAGAGATGTGTCAAGACACAACTGTTGCAGCAGCACTTAAAAGTAGGCATATATGTGTAATTGCCTATGTACGTACAGACACATAAATGTCACAAGTTATCTGTCCTCTGTACTAGCTAAATATTTATCTGCAAAAAATGTCAGGTACTTTGCCACACTGTATCAGAACACCAGGCACTAAACCAAATCTCCACTGCCTTTTCGGTTGGGAGTGATATAAAACAAAATCATTAAATCACCAGTAAATAGTTATTAGCAGATGATAATAAAGCACTTTCACAAACTAATGTACTTCAGTAAAACACAGTTTTACTGTGGAGATGTTCAAACATAATGGTGAATATTTCAGGATGTGTTAAGAGCTGCTCACAAGGATCCAAACTCTAATGTCTGCCAGTACACGACCTAAGTGGCTGTAACCATCTCCACAAATCCCTGAAGAGCACTGTAAATATAATGATCTGAAAGTCCATATAACACTGCCTGTCTTAGCCACCTTGCTCAATTAGTTGCGAGTACAAGTATTGCTAACAATGGCTTTATGAAATAACTTTGAGGGTTTATGACAAAACAAAGGTCAGTGAAGATCATGCCTTTCAGAAATATTTGCTTGTCCTTGCTGTTCCCCTTGCTGCTTCTTAGACTGCTGCTGTGCACAGAGAGGGACATATGGCTGTTTCAGAAACATCAGTGATAAAGAGGCAGTTTCAAACTGAAACAGCCAAAACACAGCCTGTCTGCTTGGTCCAGCAAATACATTTATTTGTAAAATGCAGTATGCTGCAATAAGCATGACTTCTGCCTCTGAGGGCAGTGTCTCTTCTGGGAGACCCAAAGTCATCCACAGTCACTCTAGTTTTGACAGGTGAAGGCTACACCACAAAAGGGTGTCCAAAATACCTCTTTTGTGGTGCACATAGCACGCAGTGGCTCACCACTGCCACAGGGTGTCACAAGTTTAATAAAGTTTAACAGAATTCAAAACGTTGCAAAGGAGGATGCAGAGAGTCCAATTACAGCTTAACAGAGGCTATTACCCTGGTTAACAGCATCAGCAGCTGGGAAATTCGTTATAAATTTTAATGATCAACAGCAGCTACAAGCAGGTCTGGTGGCAGTGAAATGACTACAGTTCGTAATAGCTATCCACTTGAATCAGTTACTTCTAAATAAAATATGTAAAATGTCTTGCTCCTAACTCAACTTTTGTGTCTATTTAGTCTGGAAATTGTTCCCGTTAAAAATAGTAAGGATTTACCATAGAAATATAGAAGAATTCAGAATAACCACAATTTCTTATTTTCAGAGGTCAAAAGTAAATGAAAAGTTCATTTATTCATCAAATTATTAATACTTTTGACAGCAATGTTATTTCTGCAAAGGGATCATTGTTTTTGACACTGGGCCTTTCTTGGAACAGATACATTTCATTTGGTAATACAGAAGCAAGAAAATATTAGGGAAATGATGCTGGGAGGAGAAGAAGGAGATGAAATGTACTCAAATGGGTGAATTTTAACTACTGGAACAAAACAACCCACATACCCAGACTGGGGTTTTCACAACATGTGTATGTGTACACAAACACATATACACACACTCTACTCTGTGTGTACTGCATTTTATGTATGTACGTAAACACAAACACACAGAGAGCAGGAACGTTCAATATAGGGTATCATTTTCTCACTTTAACATTTAAAGGAATAATATGATTACATATAAAATTATAGTAGTTTTTCAAGCTTCTTGTGAATGTGCTTCCAACTCCATGCCAACCCTTCACCCCATTTTTCCAAGCAATTCAGTGGGACTGTCTGCTTACATCGAGCTTCACCAGCTACTCTAATGCTTGTGTGCAATCACAGCTCCCTGAATTTTAGAAAAGTATTTAAATGTCAAAGAAGCTGAAAATGGATTTTAAATGAGTTATTTTCTCTCATTAACTTATTTTGTACTTAACTTTGTGAACATTGGCGTTTGATAGTGGTATTTCAATTGAGAAGACTTGAGGGCAGCAGTTTATAGGAATACCACACACTTTGTCAGGATTCCATTTCTGTTTTTTAATACTGAAAAGACAAGCTATTGCTACAGAATGGGAAGAGAACATAAGAACTTAAAGCCAAACACCTTTGACCCTGCATCTCCAACCTAACAGACTGGTTTTTACTGAACTCAGAATACAGGTACTCAGCAGATCAGAACACTCAAATACATGCAAAACTTGTTTAAGTCTCTATTTGACAAAACACTTAAGTCTCTGTTCAGCCCTACAGACACACTTACACTCACTTAAAAGAATTTAAACTCACCAGAATTTAAGCAGAATGGGATTAAGCATCATTTGAAGATCTCTTTTTCAAAAAAAGCCTTTTAGTGCTTCTTTAGCTGAGTTGTTTTATCAAATTTGAAAATTAAGTATAAAAATGACGTGCTGTGTATGCACACAGATTGGTCTCTCTCAATGACATAGCACGGAGAAATTCCTAGGCCATTTTTGCCTTTTCCCCATATTCTGCATTCCAAAGTTAGGTCAGGGAGCATGGTTTCCTGATTTGGTTTTCTGCTTTTTTATATTTGATCTTCAAAGTGGCTGTAGAACATTAAAATTTGGTCTCACCTGCCTTATCCAATTTTTTGCTAGTTCGTCTCTGCTGAATTTTTCTCTTTTGTAAACCAGGTGAATCTAGTATAATTCAGAAAACTCAGACGAAGTCAGTGGATTTATCCTGGTTAGAGATCAGAGAACCTATTTAATTTTTATTAATGTATAAAAAAATTATAAGGCTGGCTGATTTTGAAGTAGTGCTCTGAGACTACTAAGCACCAGTCTAAGCTGCAACACACACATTTGGATAAGCAATAATGCTTTAATTTTAAAATACATATACACATCCACACACATATGTACACACTATTAAGAAAAGACAGAAAAATAATCCTAATATTCTTAAAAATTGAACACACAGTAAACTGATTTAGGATTTTTACATAAATACTGTAAGACACAATTTGATTTAAGGAAAAGGTTTTTACTTGCATATTCTACAATTACATTAATGAAATACCATTCTGAATTACAAACATGTTTCTCACTAATGTCAAAAATATGTAAGTAAGAATTTCAAAATTTTTCATAGCTGCAAGCCACAGGTTTTTGTCACTCTATGACAGCTTTCTTCTGAGGCAAGCTATTTTACTTTGTGAAGTTACAACTAAATCCTCTTCCTTTGGTGCAGTTTTGAACAATTCAGTGATGTGATCACAGTTGTGTCACTAAACTTTTCCTATAAAATACATGATGGTTTTCTTTTTTTTCTTCTGTTTAAAACAGATTTAGGACAAGTATTTCACATTCCCGGAACAAGAAAAACACCTGTTGGCATGCAGTAAAGCACTTCTATTCTTCACTATCCTAGGAGTAAGAAAAGTAACAAAATGAAAAACTCCCTAAATTCCCAGAAATGTAGCAAAGCCATGTGTAACACAGACAGACTTCATATCTACTGTCAGAAATGCTGTATCACTGTCTTTTTGTTTTAGTTCTCCAGGGGGTTTGAAAAATCATGACAGGAAAATGCTGTAACAAAAGCTGCTAGCACTATGGTCAGAAGAGAATAGATTCCCTCCTCCCTAACAATAAATAATCTCTCCCTCCAAATCATAACCTTAATTCAAATATTGGGTTGACAGCTTCCACAAAGAAGGAGACGTATAATATATACAACAATGAATTTCTAATCTCCTAAGGAAGCACAACACAACTGAAGACAGTCAAAAATATAAAGTCAGGCCATCAAGGTACCACCAGAGGTGGTTATAGTTCACATATACAATGGTCTTTCCCCAGATTCTGTAAAGATCTGAAGTTAATGGAACATTACCAATGGCCTATTAGAAATACTCGAATGAGAAAGGATCTAGTGACTTGCATGGCCAAAGTAAAAGCATCATTTGGGGAAATTTATTTTACTTCCTTCAGATCTACACTTCCTAGAGACAACGTATATTCTATGTTTCTAATTTTTTTCTCAACTTTAAGGCTGTAATTTTCCATGCTCATTGAAAAGCTTCTATAATTTGAACCACCTATAGGCAGAAGGGATATATTGGACTTTTATTATTTCCTTTACTGAGAATTGCCACTTTTCCATTATGAGGAGAATGCTATTACATTATTATAATTTTCTAATTAGCATTATAGTATCTAAAGCTTTAATAATCAAGTTGTTACAGAAATGCTCACAGAAAAGAAATAAATAGCAAATGAGAAACAGTAATATGATCATAAGTTCTACTTCAAATCAGAAAAAAAGCTTTGGCATTCACTTAAAAGGAAAGCATAATAAATTAAAAATCCCTCTTACTCCATTAGTTCATCTAAACAAAATATGTGAAAATAAGAATGTGTATTAACTGTTCTTTTGAATTCAACATTTACTTCAAACTGGAACAACATCCATGAAACGGCACAAACAATTCAATAATTGTTTATGTGACATTTGTAACAGAGGAAGTCATGCTATTAACAGTCCTTTATGACAGCAAAGATTTCATGAAGTTCCTTCTAAAAACTATTTTTAAAAACAAAATAAAAGCATAAATAAGAAAACTCTAGCAACTAAACTGAACTGAACTGAAGAGATTTCAGCTTCCCCCCCCTCCCCAAACATTCTTGCTGTCGAGTCAGACAGCATTTTACAGAGGAGATACAGAGCTTCCCTTTCAGGAAAAAAGGAAGGAATGCCAATAATTAGCCACCCAGGAGGCATTTGTTTCACAATATTTTTGTTACTCCATGGCTTCCATTGTGATAGGATTTGTGAAGACTTACAAGCAGCCTTAGAATATAGCTACTACTTCATCAGTGTTGGCTTGCCATAAGTAACCCTCATTTGCTTGTCAGAAATCATCAAGGTCATTATGTTTTGCTTTCAATGGGCACAGAAAAGCTAGGATTTTATTTGCAGTACAGTCCGAGAATTCGAGCTAAATCCAGCAATTATATAATGCTGTTCTCACTTCCATTTAAAGGGACAAATCTGTTACTGTTTTAAAAAGCAGAATAGAATACTGACATCTGATTTAAAACTTGCAGATACAAGGAACTGTGTAAAACAAGAATTCTGAAAGTTGATTTTCAAAAGATCTAAATATATAAGCCCAGATGTAAAAATGTCGTAAGAATTCACCAGGATTCTATCCAAAGACACAATAAAATGTAAATAACGGAATTACAGAACAGTTAAAGTTACAGAGATTAATAGAGGTGCTTTCTTCCTGATACAATGAAAAACATCTTTTCATAACCAAAGCAAGTAAAAGATGCTCTGAAAAGACTATTATCAGTACATTTTTACAGCATCTAGAATCAGTCTTGAAACAAAACACTGACATCAAAGCGTGAGAAAGCCAAGTTAGAGCCTACTGGAAAAACCACAGAGCAATTTTCATACAAAAGTTTATGCTTCTAGAACAGGACAGGATTTCAATTTAAACAAAGAAAACCCAACCCTTTTAATAATGATATCAACAGGAAAGGCAGAGACAGAGCAGGTAAGACAACCACACCAATCTATCCATAATTAGTTAGGTGTTTCCTCCGTGGCACGAATATTACTGGGACAATGCACAACAGACATGGGAAGCTTCCTGCCTTTTTTCTTAGCAAGTTCCTGTGTGAAAGTGCCAACATATACACCCGTGAACACAGATTGTATATACATTTAAGTTTCTTGATTTTGCTGGATTATCTATATAGTACTCTAACACCTCAGTGTATGAATGTTCTAAAATAAATCACACTGCGGTTTTGCACAATTTCATTTCAAATCTTTAATTTTATTTTTTAAAAAATTAAAACTGTGACACATTTTAGAAGAATCCTTCACATAACTCAAAATTATCCATTGTATCTTCTATATAGCTTCAACTTACCTGCTCATCTGCTCTAGAACAAGTATTTTCACTTTTAAAAAAATTAGTACACTTAAGAGAAATCAAACTATATCTCAAATGTAAAACTTCATACCTAGAACTTTAAGAGGATCAAATAAATCCTTAATCAAATCAACTTTTATTGCACTTTTTCTACTACTTCATCTGTAATTCAAATAGACACATATAATTACAGAAAATACAGTAAATAGAAAAAGCACAAAATTTGAATGCAATTAGTATACATTTAATTTTTGTTCATCAAATCCACAACTATGGATTACAACTGAGCCACAGCTGGTAAGTAAGCCACACTTCTTGAGTTCCTGCTAGTCCCCTAAGTACATACCTTCTGTTCCTGGGCCTAAAACAATTAAGGTTTCCCTGGCAAAGAATAGCTTTATTCCTTCCACTGGCCCAGAGACTGCAGCAGTCTTCATCTAACTGATAGGATGTTCCAAGCTGATCTGATTCAGAGCAGTCATTAGCATTTGGAGGGAACATTTACTACAACTGCAGCCACTGTCCCAACCATACTCTCAAAGTACCAGTTAGAATAAAAGTCATTATTTGAAGCAAAAGTGCTTTAGAGACCACAAATATTCTATCATTTCTAGATGAAAACATCCCCATCTCAAATAGAGATTTTATTACAGTTTAAGCAAACACAGGGCTTTGACAACCATCAAATTACTGACTCAAAAAAACCACACTAACAAAAAGAGGCAAAGAACTCCAGAACTAGTATAGGCTCCAAGAGAAAGAACAGAAAGAAAATTTCTCCTATCTATAAATCTAACATAATTCAGTTAAATATTTGAAAAAAAGGATCATTTATTGTACTATTCTAGTTCTAGTCTATGTACACTTCTTCTGATCATTATAAAAAACTTTGTAAACAGGAATCTAGCTGAGTATTAATTATTAAAAATGAAAATTAATTCTCTAAGCAAAGCTACAATTCGGCACACAGGAATTTTAATTTTTCCTTCACCTCAAGGCATCTTCCCAGTTATTAACAAGTAGCAGCACCTCAACAGAGTCAGAGGACAATGGAAATAATCAGTTTTAATAGAGAACATTACTATCATACTGTGTATAAACCAATTTAGGAAGAAACCATACAAAAATTTCATGGCTGTCAAACACTTCAGATTTACAGGGCAGCATTTCTTCTAAACACCGGAAATCTTACTAAAGTATACTTCTCAGTTTCTACTCGACACTCTCTATTCAGAATTAACTATGCTTTAATTTGAAATGGCTTCACTCAAAATCAAGAAAAAAGTTCTGGTTCACATACTGGAATCAAAAAGAACTTCCACAAGCTCATTCATCTCAGTCTAAAAACTCAGAAAAAAAGAATTTTCAGATTTTTTTTTTTCCCACAACATAGTGATTTCAAGGAATTGACAGCAAATCAAATTCTCTACAGCATGATTACCTGGAAGTCCCAAATCAATTATTAACCATTCCTCCAAAGCTGAGTCTGAGCTGAATAAATGCTGAGGGTATGGTGTCTGGCTAGGAAGCCACACTTCTGTCCTTCAAATCACACCATCTTGTCACAAAGGTGGCACCTGGCACAATTGGAGGGGTCATGGCTTTGCTCAGCCCCAGAGGAGGTTGAGGAACTGTGTGCTTCAAAATTCCCACCTTTGTTGGGTGGTGTGGGAAAAGGTTCAGGAGAAAACTGAACCTGGCTTAGAATAGTCAGAGTGTGAGAACTTCCATTTTGACAGATCTGGAGAGTTGAGAGTCATGAAAGAAGTTTATAATTAATTGAGGGGAAAGGGTAAGCAAAAGAGGAAAGCAAATAATCACCAGAAAGACAGAGGGAAATACTGAGATTAAGTGAGGGTATAATTTTATGGCTACAGATTGTGGGCTTAAGAAAACATCAGGTGTCATCTGGTTAGGAGTAAAAACTGCCAGTGGGACTGGAATTGTGATAATTTTCAACAAGCACCAGCACTTCAAGAATAGCAGTGATTTTGAGCAGATATCTGGCCCAAGAAACAGATTAAAATCAGTCCATCCAGGAGAGTAACTAACAATGTTAGTTGGAGAAAAGACAATGCACAGAGCCATTTGGAACACACAGCTCTACCACTTATACTGGTCACATCTTTTTATTCCACTGCAGTTGGAAAATGCCACTTAAAAGCTACACAATATTCAAAGGTGGATCTCAATGGTGTGGAAAGGAGAGAAACAAAAAATTTTTAAGTAACTGATCAGCATAAACCACACTTAAAGAGAACCCTCCCAAAGATCAGCATTTCCTCACTTCTGAGATGGAAAGAGAAATATCCATCAATTGGTCGCTAATAATGTCACATACACTTGAAAAGAAAAAACAAATAATGAACAGCACACATTTAAGAGAAACACATTTAAGAGTGGTTTTACAGGTAAGGTAGAAAAATGTGCACCTTTGGTACTTGTTGAACACACACAGTGTGCCAGCTTTTCTAAATTTTTGCTGAAGATTTAAGGCTGCAGAAATACTATGGTGCTGAGAAAAATCAGTTACAAACCTGTCTACAGGTATTTACTTTTAAAACTACTAAATCGCAGAACTGTTGTTCAATTTCTATCAGAAGTTCTGCTCTCATCACAGCCCACAGGGGTTTGAAATTCTACTGAATTGCACTTCTTGACAGAAAAAATGAAGTTGCTTCAGTAGCATCTTATTCCTATAATATGACTTTTCACTTAAATCTTCTGAAGATATTTTAAAGTATTGGCAGCATGGGCAGAACTTGAAACACTCTTTGAGGATTTGCACTTTTACAATTTAATTTCATATCCCATGTAGGCGTTCAGAAGTTTTAGCCAACCTTTTTAGCTTACCAAAATGTGACCTCTGAAATGAAACACTTACATAACTGGTTTTATAACAATGAGATTATTCCTTTAATAGCAGAAGAAAGTACAGCCTTGCCAAATCCTTTTCCCCAATATAGCCACAGCAGTTCTAGAGCAAGGCATGACATCAGTACAAAGAGAGGTACGTAACAGGTCAAGAGTGACACTGGACTGGGAGGAGGGAATCCCTCAGCCTTGAATTAGCACAGATCCCCAGAAAGGGAATTTGCAGCCCCCCAGCCCAAACATAAAGGAAATGTCTGAATCACCAGAGAGCTCTCCCAGGAGGGAGTTTGTCCTTGAGGGCAGAATTAATGACAAAGACTTTGTGAACTGGAAAAACAATTTGGAAAAAAGTGGTAGATTTCTGCACTGCAGGACAAGCAAATACACTTTCATAATTCAGAAGGATACCAGCAAGAAGCAGAGGGCCACCTCACGCCACCAGTGAACACTGCCATGGAACCATGCTGCAGCATTTACAGAAATCACTTGAACTTCTGAATGTCAGACTCATCTTTCAAATTAAAAAGAAAAATGAAAGAAAATATATATTTAGGTCAAGATAAGAAGGAATCATACTAATTTTTTTTATGTTTGAGAGTAGTACAAGCTTCACCAGGTGGCTTTGCAGTGCAGTGCATTTCATGGACTCACAACATTAGACATGTAATGCAGCTCAGTGAAAGATGCTCTATGAGACTATTTCATATGAGGGTATTCTCATCAAATGAGAGCTGTGACCTTCACATCAGAGATCAAAACTGCACATCACTTGCAGTAATGCAAACCTTGCAGTAATTTCATAAAGACACCGAGAATGCAGCATGACTAAAAATACAGTAACTATTCCTGAACTGGAAAGTTTAAAACCTGATACCTGTACAGAAATACAGCTTTTAGTAAAATCTGTTGTTTTCTCCTTGAATCAAGACTTTTTTTGTTTCTTTGCAACACAGAAAGATTTGCTATAAATGTTCACAGTACGTGGCAGCAAGAGATGATTGTAAAACAGTGTTCAGCACTGAAAATTTGATGTCTCATGTAGTGATACCACAAAACAAAGACAGGAATCAATTAAATTAAATTATTTAATTAACAGCAATTTGTTCTACAACAGTTTAAAATATGGATGAGACAACCAGCTGCTAAACAGAACAACTCATTAAATAATTTAATTGGGTTAATTATTTTCTAGTTTTGATGTAATTTACTTGTATGACACATAAGTCTGTGATTTTTATTCAAGGTATAAATTAATTTTGTCACTTGGTTCCATTTTTTTCTAAAATCATTACTTTGTTTCCAGCTGGAATTGTTTTATAAATACTCAGCTTATGACTATTTTCAAGTACTAGGAAAGGAAAACTGACTATAGTGCTCCCAGAAGGGGATCAGTATGTACAGTGTGATCAAATACTTACTGAAAAAAATCCTAGAGAGGTTTTAAGTGGGATGTACCCATACTGCAATTCTATTATACAGGGACAAGAAAACATGAGACAGCCTCTCATTCATGCAGGACAAATAGTGCACCAAAAGCACAAATTACACCTAATTACAGGGTATAACTCTGTCATCTTTCTTTTTATAACCTAGCCATTTACACACTTTGATTTTTACTTCCATTTGGGTTTATTAACATCAAAGCTTTGTCATCACTTACCTGTTTCTACAGACCTTTTTTACCTGAGGCAATAAATAAAAACTTCTTTGCATTTCTGCTTTTCGGATGCAAGGAAGGTTTAGTCTACATTGTTCTTATGATGCTTCATGCTTATTAAACTTTTGTATGTTGTTATAAAGTTTATTGCCCTTGGCATACCAGTCTTAAATGTACTATAATTAAACTGACTCTCATAGCACATAAATGCATTAGCATTATCCTATGATAAATTTTATTCTTACTGCTAGGACTTTTTTTCATGTAATTACACTGTCTTGCATAAAAGTGTAACGGGCAATTTAGTCTAATGCATTGTTTAGCTTTTTGTCAAACATTAAATGGCAATGAATTTTTAATTAACCTATATGGAGCTTCTTCTCTATAGAGATTACAGTAAAAAACCCCACACAAATGACCATCCTTCAAGAAATGGAGAAAATAAAGTTAATTGAAAAGGCTAAAATAGTCTGGACAGTCATATTGAAGATACCTCTCAAATTCAAATCAGAGAAAGATGAGGGACAGATGAAAGCTATGATTACATAAACACAAATGTATTGTTTAAAACTCATCTGAAGGTAACAATTGCTAGAATTCAAATTCCCACTGAAGCATTAAAGGGATATTTCAAAACAAATGTCTCTTGAGTCAAATATATTATTTTTTATTATATTATCACTTTCATTCTCCAATACGAGTAAGATCTCCAAAGCCTAGAGTAATCTTTTAAAGTTATTTTTACTCCTCTCCCCTCTCCCCATTACAATGAAGCAAAGGTTTCCTCACTTTTCCTCTGAAACGTGAATTCAAATAGGGTGTTGTAAATGTAAGTGCTGATGCTACCTCACTTCAACCTGTATACTTTTGTTCTGGACAGTCATTCAATTAGAAACTTCTAGAAAAACACAGGTTAAAGAAACAATTTTTTTTAAAAAAATAATACCCACTTCACTCTCAAAAGTGGAGAAATCTATAGCTACACATCTTTAACCAGCTCTTCAAAGTCTAGCAATGACAAAAATTCAAAGCCTTCTCATGTAATCTACTTAATTATTTCATTAATTGCAGTTCAGAAAGATCTTTCTAACATCTCCTTTGAGTTCTTCTCAATAGAGTTTTGACTGCTGTTACTTATCAAAAGCCGCCATCAACACAAGCAACTATTTATTTATTTATTCTGCAACAGCCTTTTACATACCAGAAAACCACACTCGTCTTTTTCACTGTCTTTCCTTGCACAAACCAACACCTTGCACAAAACCATCCTCTAAGTGATTCCTCCTATCTTCTGATCACCTGTGTGATGCCTCTGTTCAGCCTCAATGTAGTTCAAGTTTTCCTTGCAACATCTCTCCCCAAGAAGAAAACAGTGTTCCAGTAGAGACTTCAATAAAAGCTGAACTTTGCTCATTTTATTGGCTGCACTTCTACCCATACATCCCAGTGGCAGGATTATCTCTTGATACAGTATAGTGCTACCAAATGAAAAATCCTATAAAACCCTTTTCTGAAGGACTGCTATGATTTATTCACGGATAAATGTTGTGTCTTCTCAACTTATGGATTTTCACCTACTCATGTGCAGATTATTTTTTTTTTCAGTTTAGCAAAATCTTTCTGAAATATGGTCTTGTTCTCCAGTCTTTTTTGAGTTTTGTGTCATCTGAAGAGTGATTCCAGCAACCATTAAGTACATCAGGTAAAAAAATCATAAAGAGAACCAGACTCCAGGAAGGTCTATAGAAAACTCCTGCTCAATATACCTTTTAATTTTGAGAATAATCCTTTGACAATAATAAACAGAAATATTAATCCAATCAATTTTGCACTCACTGTATGTACGCTAAGTTCTCCTAGATCACATTTTTCTGCAATATTTACAAAAATGTTAAAAAAAGACAGACTTATAAAGGGCTTTAAACAAAGTAAAAATATAAGACAACTACTGCTTTGCTTCTATTGACAGTTTTCTTATTTATCATACAGAAAAATTAAACAAATTTAAAATTATCTATTTTTGGTAAACCCATGCTAGCAATTGTTAATCTCTTCATTATCTCACACATAAATAAAAACAGTTTAACATATGGTTTTTTTTAGTACATCAGTAATAGGATAGCTGAACCCTCTCTCTTTGACTCCTCTCTTCCCTTTGACAACTGGTACATTTATCCTTCCCAGTCCTTCAGTATTTAATCCACCCTGCACTATATTTCAGAGATAAGGCTGCTTTAAAATACCTCAAGAGCTGATCTGTTAATGCAAATAGAAAACATTGGCAGCACTGCCCCACAAGAGTTAGAGGATATAGCTGTACTCTCCCTTCTCATATTTCATATGTAGGCACTAACTGGAAAAAGAAAATCGAAAGAAAACCTGAAGTCAGAACTTTTCCAAGAAGCAGTCGATTTGCCTCCATACCCTCAAGAAAACAACTATAAAAATACTGCATGAATTTGAAGTTACCTAAACTTAGTAATCCCCTTGTCTTTTGTCATGCATCTCACCTGCATCCATATTATTAGTAATTTTTTGTTTCACTTAAGTATCTTCTGGAAATCATAAACTGGTGAGGTAAATCCAATGGGATTACAACCCACCTTTCCCACTTCACTAGCAGCACCAGTGACCTATAGACACATAGCAGGGACATTCGGATACACACAGTTCTGGCAGGAGCATATCAATACCTAACTTTGCTTCCACTTTGAAGGTGTTAACACATATAGAAACCTTTTCTATTCTGTAATACTGTACTTTCCTAATCTAAAATTGAGACTAAAGCTTTCACTTCCATTTTAGTCAGCTGTTTGTGCTTGAATTTGAAACTAAATCAAACCAAAATTCCTTTGCATTTTTAAATTTTATTACTGTTCTACATTCAAATTTATTTTAATATTTATATACCATTAGTTATGCTTCTTCAACATCTTCACTGAAAAAGATTCAGTCTATAAGTAGCATATTCCTTTGAAGGCACACAGCTATGCTGTGAAAATACATGGCTGCTGCTACACCCAGAACCGTACAGGCTTTGCAATTATTATTAGCACTTGTTTGCCAGTTAATAACTGGGGAAATGATGCTATGATTAGCCAATTTTGTATGCAGCTGGATGGGGAATGCTCACACAGTTTGGCTGCAGGGAGAGTAGCAGCTCTTCATGATGGTGAAAAAAACAATAGAAGTGGGCATGTTTTCAGCACACAGTACAGAAGAGAAACTGCCCACAAAGTAAATCTCACCTACTTATTGCTTTCTGCCATTTGTGTCCCACTCTCATCTCTTCTTTACAGCTATATTCTCATTTAACTTTTTCCTCTGTGGTAAAAATACCAGGCAAAAAAACTTCTATGCCATTATCTCAAACTCTGAAAAATCATCAGAACATCAACATCTGGCTCCAACAACATTGCCCACAACTTGCTTCATCACTTCAGGAGAAAATCTGCAATGTCATTTGTTGCCACAAAAGGCAACTCAAAGACTTCCAACCCACACACACAGCAAAATGCTTTTCTTTCAGCTTGTGCCCACATATATGATTCTCATTCTGCAAAAATCCTATCCCTTTATGATTTTAAGTTTTAGATCCATTAACTTCTTCGTGTCTCACATTGAAAATTTATTGGCCAGGAGCTGACATTTTGATCAAGGGCTTATTATAGACATTTTGCTAAATATTATAAATTTAATACTTCTGTCATTGGGAACTAAAAAAGAAAAATCCTAGCGTATGGATATCATGTTGCCTTCCCACATGAGCTCATGACATCACAAATACTTATAACTTAATTTTGCAACTCATTAAGAAAAACAAACAAGGCAGCAGATAAGGTTCAAAGATGAGCCACAATAATGATTCAATCTTGTAAAACACATCTAGAGCTGCATCAATTTCTTCCATCTAAAAAGAACAGAGAGCATTTTATTTTAGTGCTGCTGTTACCTAGAAAAATATTGAAGTTTCTTTGTTTTGACATGTATAATCTACAGTCCTGACAAGATTAAACAACAAGAAGATGCAAGTTTCAGATCAGGGAGGAAGCATAAACAGCAACAGTAAAGTGGTGAACTGATGATATCTCTAAGAATAGCAATGAAGCTTTCTTAAGCCATACAACAAGCCAGCAAGAAACAAGCTGTTTAAGATGGAAGTATATACCTTGCTCTTTCATGCCTTGCAAAAATAAATTAAGACAGGTAGCACTGGAAAAGACTATCACTGTAACTAGTTGAAGTACTAAAATTCCTATAAATCTAAAGGCTAATGCGCACTGTCTGCCCAGGGCTGGAAGCACATGAGCCCCCTACACATGTCCACACACAGGGCAGCTGCCTTAAGCCATGAACTACCTTACATGAAGCATGCCTCTCTCCCTCTCACATACAGTGCACAAGAGATTCTTTTTGTGATAAAAATCAGTTATCTTATTTTTGAGGACTTAAATACAGTCAGATACTCTGTATCTTTGTGTGTAAATGCACAAACACACAAACAGCTTTATAATAACAGCTGTACTCAGCATCCTATTAACTGGAAAATAATGGCACTGGAATAAACAATTTATGAAGTACACAGTATTAAATATTTTTTGTGCATGTTTTTTCTCAATATTATTGAAAATAAAACCCATGATCTTTATAAATATATTCCTGCTTTTCAATTATCCTTGAAACAGAGCAGTAAAATTTTATTAGAAATAAAAACTCTAGAATAAAGTTCAGAAACTTTAGAGATCATGTTGATACTATGTCTTTATAACATTTAGCAAAACATCATTAGACTTTTAAGTGGGTTATATATATATATTGCTTTGGTATACATAGACAGGTGATTGCACAATGTTTTTCAAGGAAACCAGCAATTTTTTACACTCAGACAATCTGTGCTTCAGAACATTTCAATCTTAGAGCAGCAAAGTATCTACAAACACCCAAAGCCACAGAAACCACTAACCTGGGGATCTGCTTATAGAATTTATCTGTTCTGTCTTCTCCACTTCACTGTAGGACCAGGCAACTGTGAGAGACTGGGAAATTAATGGCTCAGACAATCGACCACTTGCAAAAGCAGTGGATGCTTTGCTGACAATACCCAAAGCACCAGCCCAGGTGCAGAAGGGGTGCACACCCACCACTGGAGGTTATATTGTTACATTTGTACAGGTAATAAGAGCAATCAAACCAACTACATTTAAAAATTCACCAAGTACTTTATTCTACCTTAATGTTTTAAGTGTGCAGGTAAAAGTTTATTATTGAATCTCCAAAGAATTTTGTTGTTGCTGCCCTGAACCACCCAGAGTAATTCACACAACCCCCTAAACACCCTACAAGAACAACACGCTTGTGATTTCAGCTGCTACAGAAGTGCTGTTAACCTTACATCCTAAACCACGTTTACATGTAATTTTCTCCAAAGATACATACACTAAAAACAGTAAATGCACATGAAAAGACATTACTTTTGTTGAGTCATTTGCTGTCAACTGATGAGGGTCTGTGAAACAACCACAGGTAGAATGACAGACTAAATGTAGTTAGGCATAAAAAATTCAATGAAAATACGAAAATGTTCTACCTTGATTTCTAACAGTGGGAGTGCACCTCCCATTAAACTTTGATTAAACCATTGTCATTGTTGAGAGAGAACTGCTGAAGCACAGAATTAACAGCAGCAGCCTCAGTTCCAAAAGCTATAAAGAAAAGCAGTAAATCAGACAATATTAGCAAGGGAAGACAACTGGAAAAAATAGAAGCAATTCACAACCAAAATATGTCAAAATATGAGAACAGATCTTAAGAAATATTAGGACAGTTTCACAGAGAAATTAACAGAAGAAATTAATTAATGAGACATCTGAAGCAATGTAAGTAATAAGTGAACAGCAAGACTCTATACAGATAGAAAACTAGGAGAGAAATGTATGAATAAATACACATTTTTTCCATACAAATTTTAAAACAAGTTCAATATGATAAATAGAAACCACAACTACAACAAAAAATTGCATGGCACAAGAAGGATATCAGAAAAAGAGAATTAGGTGGGTGACAGTCACGGTTAAAAAATGTGACGTAAATGCCTGACATTTCCCAGGCCATAACACTTACCTGCAATGTTAACATTCAGCCAGGTTGTTCAACTGAGATAGTTTTGGCAAAAATTGTGCTCCACAGGAGACAGCAGTAAGGACAAGGTGAGACACAAATTTTTTTAATGCTCCTACAAGGCAGGGCTAACTGTACATTGAACAAAAAAAATGTTTTTAACAGCTGAAATTCACTGTATATAAGCTGAATGTAAATTAATGAAGGGGGATGATGAGACATAATGCATAAAACCAGATAGAAATACAAAATTAGCAAAGGAAAGGAAATGCTAATGACGTGAAAGAACAAAGAGAAGATGCAGTAATGGTCACAAATAGTACAAATTGCTAAAAAATGGACAGGTAGAAAATGCAATCCTTTTGCTTAAGAATAGAGTGATATATCATGAAAGTAGTATACTACCAACTAACCAGGGCCCGCAGTAGCACTTTTCTCAAACAGACTAGAACTACTGCACACAGCCAAGCAGACTTCATGAGTGGACAAAAAGATCTCCTGGTATTTCAAGACATATCTTCTAGTTTTGAAGAGTTTCAGGTTTTATTCACCAACAAACTGTAGCTTAGCAGCAGCCACATAACCCTGATATTCAACAAAACAGTGCAAGCAATGGCCTGCCTTCAAATACCACTGACAAAAGCAAAAGGAAAAAAAAGTCCAGTCAAATTAAAGGGAAGAAGAAATTGTACAGAGTCATGCACTGTCCTAAGTTACAAGTCATGTCACAAGTTATGCCTTAGAAAGTGACTGATAATCAGCAAATGCCAGACCAAGCAATGCCATTCAAAGGGGAAACAAGCAGTGTAAAAAACATCCCTCTGAACACAGAAGAGATGCTTTACAAAATCAAAGAAATTATGCATGGGCTAAAAATAAAAGTATTCTGCAGAAGGACTAATGCTGAGTATGAAGTAAGGACAGGTAAGTTTATACATGAGTCTATAAACAACAACAAATAAGTTTTTTAAGCAGATAAACTGTTTAAAGGCAGGGACATTTTTTCATTAATATCATCATTTTCTAGCATACTGGTGACCCTAGCCCCTATGATTTGGGTTTTTTAAGTGTAGATGGTTACAAAATGGCAATAAGGGGAAATCCTAGTGGCAGAATATCACTTTCAGCATTAAAGAACATTAATTTCTTAATAGAGAAAATTGCTCACAGAAACTAACATTGAAAGACCATTTATACAACAACATAAATCTATTACTGAAATAAGAACTGGCAGCCATTACCAACATAAAAACACTATATCCAACAGAGAAAGCTCAAATTCTAAGACACTCTTAAGAATGTATTACCTGAAGTGCAGCACAGTTTGACACACTAAATCACTGCACTCACTGCAGTATGCTCACTGCTGTTCCATTTCTTAAAGATCCCTCAGAGGCAGAAAGGCAGCAAATCCTGAACCACATACGGTTTCAAAAGAAGATTAGAATTTATAAAATATCCTTGTTCACCTGACAACACAGGAATGACATTTTTTGCTTCCCTTATAGATGCAGATGTATTAGCAAGGCTTTAACTTAGCTGAGAAAGAGAACTGTTCAGGTTTGGTTCAGCTGACTTTAACAAAGCTTTATGCAAAATGTGCTGTTCTGCAGGTAACTGTAATCCTTCCTAGCTTTGAAATTTCTACCAAATGTAACTAGTATTTAAGCATTTCTGTTGAAATTGCAACAGAAGTTAAGCACAATACTTACACTCATAGAGCCTACAAGATTTCTGGTTAGGTAAAGCCTAACTTAAACCTATTGCTGGCTTTTAATAAGGTAACATGTTGGAAAATGTACTTTTGGTATTTATGGCTAGATCCAGAACTGGCAACTGCTGCCTGGAGCTTACAGATGGACAAAGGAACTTTTAAACCATATAAAGAAAGAGAAAAAAAGGTTTTCAGCACAGTATTCTCTAACTCCAATGCAGCTGTTTCTTCATTTGATGAATGCAATGGATGAAAATTCAGAGTTTCTCCAAGTTTATCTTCTGAAAGTTTTCAGTGGGACCAAACAGTCTTGCTGTGGTGACAAACAAGCTGCTTCAGCTTACAAGCTCCAAGCTGGTTCTGGGCCACCAGCATGCCAATTAAAGCACCACTTCTACATCCCTTGATTAGATTACAGTTTTGGGATCACAATGTAGACCAACTGCAAGAAATCTATAACTTTCTCTATGATGCTTAAGGAACATGCTACCCTTATCCTGTGAAGGCATTTGTGTTATTTCTTGCTGTAAGAGAGCTACTGAAGACAGGATGAAGAAATGCAAGTCATTATGTTCATCTAACCTGGATAGAACAAGTATATTCACAAACAGAAAGGAATGTTGCATAAATATCTACTGCTACATATTTCTGAATTCAGATGTGCTGGATTTCTGGAAGATTCCTGTATTGACAATGCCATTATTTATTACAAATAGGATTCATTATGAAAGAGAACCTTCTTGTTAAAAAGAAGCTTTTAATTTAACTTTATACCTGTTAATTATACACTTGAGATACTTTGTGCTGTATTCAATGGCAAATAACAGACTTTGAATAAAACACTACAGTCCACTTCTAGCTACTTGAAACATAGAAAAGAGACAGCTGTCTTGGACACCAAATGCTAAAAACCAGATGAAGATGGCTCATGGCATAATCAGCTGCTAGATGCTGCTGTTTTACACTGCAGGCACTAAAATTTTTGTATTCAAGTGAAATCTGGAAATGTTCATTAAAACAGAAAAAAAGCCAAAAGCCTGAAAGCTAGTAAATCCACAGTAAAAAGTAAATCCACAGAGTAAAAGACAGTTCTTCCTTAGGCTGTCCAATCTCAAATGGCTAGCATACTACAAAAAGTGCCTGACACACTTGTCAACTCCTTAATTCTTCCTTGGCTGAACATGGATGTCTGTTCTTAGGTTTTTCTGAGAAAAAAAATCATTTCTCAACCATGAAATGAGAAATATGAGGGAGTTCAGTTAGCAGAGCACATACTACAAAACACTGAGCTACATGAGTCACTTTCTTAAAATTACTGATAAAAAGTCTTACGGAGAATATCAGGTGATATACTTTTTGTAAGGCAAGCAAGAACAACAGTGAAACCCATGTTTTAAATTCAAGCACAGTAAATGAGGGCTACAATCTTGTACAACTGTCATCAGAGGTTAGGAGAGCTTCCTCAGGAGGCTCAATCATACAGTACTGAATTCCAACTGAAAAAATATATTTTGAGGATAACAGAGGACAAGTTAAGACACTTCAGACAACAGCAAGTTTCACTAATAGTCTGAATAAAGTTTCTATATTAAATGAAAGACTAAATACTATGTGATTTTTCCACAACAAATAAAGGTAGGGCTTCCGTGTATTTGACGTCTCCAAGCTACTTACTGAGATTTAATTATATTTTCCATCTCTCCATTTATGCTTACACTTTTACAAGTCTGGAAGTGCCTGAAAGGAATTGTTTTTACCTATACATATTTTCTTTTAAGATTGTTTTCATATCTGTATTAATAATGCTCTTTATAAAATGGTTTTCTGAATAGCTGGACCATTAACACTGAAATAATGACTACCTGTGGATTCCATAATCCTAAATGTTATTACTTTGCATCAAGACAGATAAGTTGCAAAAACCAAACCCAAAAACCACAGAGCCAGTTACAGTCCAACAACACTATCAGACTGTACATCATGAACAACATTCTTATTCAAGTTCTGTGGAATGCAAGTGCCATTTAATTGGAACAGCAACAGCCAAAACATTCCTAACTTTTCCTAGGAGCCATTCCTTTTATTTAGGAAATACAGTGGTAAAAGAATATTAGAATTACCATGTCAATCAGTTCAAAGTTAAAGAGGCCAAAAATTCAACATTAATTAAAGAGTCATAAAGTCCTACTGTGCACCTCCACCAAACTTCTTTTAAATCCATCTAGATCCTCTTTACTTCAATTCATACCCATTGTGTCTTGTCATCTCCACCATTCACCACTGTGAACCATCTGGCTCTGTCTTCTTGATGACCTCCTCCTGGCCACTGGAAGGATGCTATTAGGTCCTTCTTCTACAGGTTTAACAAGTGCAGACATCTCAATCTTTCTTCACTTGGCAAGTGTTTCAGTCCCCAGCCACCTTGGTGGCTTTCTAGTGAACTCAGTCCAGTTTGTTAGTACTTTTCTTATACCTGGGAGTCAAAGACTGGAAGTATCTTGGACTATACATATGTTTAAAAAAAGCCAATTAAGAGGCATAATCCTTTTCCTTCCCTCAAGATACTACTGATACAACTCAGGTTACTTTGCTCTCATTCCAGCCAGGGCGCACTGCTAACTAATGTTCAGGATGCTGTACAGCAAAACCCTGAGATTCTTTTCCATAGAACTCTCCTCAAGATAGTATTGCTCAAGGAATTCTTTCTTTGTAGGTGTAGAACTCTGAATTTTTTAGAATTTCATGAGGTTCTTGCTGTCCCATTCCTCCAGTCTATCTAGGTCTCTCCAAACAGCAGATCTGTTTCTATCAACTGGCTCTCTTCAATTTGGCATTGCCTGCAAACACGCAAAATGAACCCTGCCACCTTGTTTGGCTGGTTGGTAAAGATATCAAAAGGACTGGTACAAGGACAGACCCCTGCACTCCACTTCCACTGACCTCACGGACCTTTTTACCCTCTGAGGCTGATCCTTTCTTTCACTCATCTGGTCCACCATCCAGACTGTGATACCTTAGCATGGAGGCATGAATATTGTGAGAGACACTGCTGAAGGCTTCACAAACATTTGAAGTACCTTCCACTGTTCTTCCATTATCCACAGAAAAACCAACAGGTCTGTACCCACAGCACTATCCAAGCATAGAATTGAGAGCAGTACTGTAAACCATGTGAACAAGAGTTTATATAACAGTACTCACCAATGAAAACTGCAGAAATATTGAAAGCAGAAAAGCAACTACTCAGAAACTGAAATCTCTGACTGTTAGATAGGTAAATACAACACAACTGTGAGAACTGTAGCATTTTAGACAGCAAAATTACTCTTTAAGCTGTCATAAAAATTAGAAACGCCTTCTGATGCAGGACCACACAGTTCACAATGCCAGTTACATCCTGAATCAAGAGCCACTAACCATAACTGTAACACACTCATATCAACCTGCTTGAAGGAAAGTTTGTTATAAAATTAAATTTCACCAAAGTAAGCAACATAAAAATGAAGAGGCTATTCAAAAGAAGTGCCTCAAAGTGTAAATGTTTGCACGTGAGAGGGATCATCCATCAAAGCAACCAGAATGGTTAAACACACACCACTCATTAAAAACAAGCAAGCAAGAATAACAAAAAAAAGCTCTGGAAAAACCAGCTGGATTAAAAACAACATTGCAGAATGTTATTTTAGGTAGAAAAGCCTCTTTTTAAAAACAGATGTTGCTCCTTAACAATGAAAACAGGATGGGGGAGGATTTCCCATAAACTTGAGCCGGTTAACTAGAAATGGTAAAAAAGGAAAGCAAAATAAGTATTAAAACCAACTTTCGAATAACTTCCTCATTTCACAATTAAAACCAATTGTTCCAAGAACAAACACTAAGATAAGAAAGAATCAGTAAGGCAAATATGTAATCGAAACAAGAAAGAAGAGCCTAAACAAAAGCATCAAAAAGACCAAGTGGATTTTTTTTCTCCCTGATGCTCACTATAGAAGAGCAAATGGAATTTGCCACAACAGTCTTTCTCCAAAGGACTAGGAGAGAGACAGCCTTTTATGCAATCAGCATAAGTTAATCTAGATAAAACCATTAACAAGTCATCAAGATCAGACAGTATTCACCCATAATTTCCAGAAAAAGTAAAATATTCAACAGTTGATCTAACAACAGTGGTGTGAAATTTATTCCCTAAAAGTGCTCTATAAGACTGCAACAATACTCAAATAGTGTACCATTTAAATAAAAAAATAAGCTTTCTGGGAGCAGCTAGGGAAGTTTGGAACACATAAGCAAGGCCTGCACTAAAGAAAGCAATTTAAGCTGCAGGAAAACCAGCAAGACTAAGCATATGGTTAAATATATGGGAAAAGCCAGCAGCTTTTGTAGCAGTCATTTCGACTAGCAGAGATTTTTGTAGAACTCATTACTACTAGTAGCAGCTGTAGAATTTCTAAGCAGCTGCATGTGATTTTAGTGTCAAGACACGTCTGAATTTTCTAGAAGTTTGGACAAACTACCTAACAAAAGGTAGGAAACCTCTCAAACAAACTGTGCTAACACAAGACAAAAGGGAAGATCCAAACAGAATTAGATAACTAGTTAAAACAATTGCAAGCCAGTGTCAAAATAAAGCATTTTTCATATGAGAGATTTTGCCAGTGGAACTCCTACAGCCAGTGTGATTCAGCACACCTAAGGTCTAGAAAGCCAGCTTAAAAAAAAAAAAAAAGTAAGAGGCTCATTAATTATACAAAATTATTTGGCATGACCAAAAAAAAAATCTAATCAAGAGGTATAAGTGACTGAAGGATAAAATTCCATGTAAATGAAAAGGAAAGAACACAGAAAAAGAAATTATACATGATGATAGAATAGAATCATATAATCTTTGGTTGATAAATACCTCCAAGACCATGAAGTCCAACCTTTAACCAAATATGGCCATGCCCACTATACCAACCATATAATGAAGTGCCACTTCTACTTGTTTTTTGAACACTTCCAGGGACATTGACTTCACTACTTCCCTGGACAGCCTCTCCAGTGCTTAACTAATCTTTCAGTGAATAAGGTCTTTCTAATATAAAACCTGAACTTCTCTTGGTGCAACTTGAGGCCATTTCCCCTTGTTCTATTGTTTGTTATGTGGAAGAAGACTTCCACCAACAACAAAACTGCAGAATGTTTCTTCTCAAGTTACTGACAAGAAAGTTAACAAACAACAGGCTCTAAACACAGAGGACTGTTAAGAAGGACCATTTTCTAATACACACAACCTGAAAAAAATAATTTGAATACTGCTATTTAATAAAGATATACAAGAAAAAATTACAATTCTAATGAAAACAGCAACATCGGGCAGCCAAGTAACTACAAGAAATTGAGTGTATTTGCACATTTCTGCTCAAAGTGCAAGTCTTTCACATTTTCTACTGCTTATATACTAATACATCTCAAAAACAGTTCTTGTAGCTGGTATATCGATATCTTTATTGCTACACAGCAAGGTACCAGTCTCTTGCAAGGGCAGACTTCCAGTAAATAGCTGTCAGCAAGTCCATGCGTGACTGAAGTCAAATTACAAATAGTAAAGGAACAGGTTTTTGAACTTAATGCCAGCAAAATATCATGTATCTAATCCATGAAAGAATTACAGACCTTAAGTCTGCTATTATTTTACTATCCACACCACTTGCTTTGCAGTCTGCTCCACAGCTTTGTTTAAACTTACTAATCAATGGTACTTACCACTGGCACCTTATAATTTACAGTTTCTATATTTACATAACAGGAAATATTTGCATTTTAAAATGTACAAATATTTTTATATCTGCAAAATTTATAAACATCTAACTATTACTAGAAAAATTAAATATGCCTTTAGTAACACGAATTTTGGTTAAGTCCCCTGAAATCTCCACATCTAACTTATACAGTTACTTATCAAATGCAGGTCGTTCTTGCCAGTAAGAAAAGATTTTAATAACTGGAACTGCTTCTTAAGAGAAAAACAAAGGAAAAGCCACTACATTGAAAAAAAACCACAGTAGAAGAAACCCAACTGACACACCACACAAACACTAACTCATCCCTCACTTTAATTCCAGAACACAAGTAGAACCCCCCTTATATTTTCTATGCTCATCATAAGAAAGATCATGCTGACCACCAAGCACACATGACACAACACAACACAACATGATAACATCAAAGCTTCTGCTTGTTTTCTGGAATGACATGCCACACCAATTTTGGCCAGCTTTCTGACAGATCAGTTAAAACCATTGCAATTTTACTCATAATTAAAATAAAAGCACCTATGCATTAATCTTTATTTAAATTACGTAAGCTACTAACAGCTTAAGAAAACAATCTACACAGGTATTGAAAGGTACTGAAAGAGGCATGTGCTACAATAAAAACGAGTTTTTTAATAAATTAATTATTACAAATAAAATAGTTTCTGGTTTCAAAAATTTATTACAAAGCACTTCACATATTCCAGTTAAATTCACTAAATGCTGCTAGGATAGTGAAGCAGAACAAGTGATTGTAAAAACAACACAGGTTTGGGGATTTTTAAATATACACAAACTTGATAAGAACCACTATATTTTGATGCATAATTTTATAGCTGATGTCAGAAAAGCCTGCAATTATTAGTGAATTCATGTGAAAAGCTAGGAAACAGAATTTGACAGTCTGGTCTAAAAAGTGAATCAATTACTAAGTTGAAAACCCAGATCAAGAAGAACCAAGACTCCTGTGTTAATCCTTCCTGAGCATCACATTACTCACAAATTCCACAATCTGTATGTTTAAATGTGGATTTAAAGAAAAGAATGATCACAGGCATAAGATTTGACACAGAAGATTAATGATAAGTAATGAAGACTATGTGAATGGTCTGTGAATGGCCCAGCATAACACAGGATTAGCATGTCAGAGAACTGTATCTTCTCTCACAACTGCTACATGCCATCACATCACATAACAATGCTAATAAAAAGTTAGTCATCATTAAGCCTTATCCTTTTTAAGATGCAGGCATCAAGTATGGACACACATATGGACACAGTAATTCAAGAAAATAAGAACTTCCAGTTTATTCCTGAAGCAAAAAAACATGCATGACATAGCAAAAATTCACTCATTTTTTAGAAGCAATATTTAGAAGATTTTTTTAAAATCTCTTGTCATTTAATACATTTATATATAGAAACTAAAAATATTCTACAAATGAAGCAACTTCAAATGATCAGTATATCTTTAGGGCTGGGAAAGAGGTGTCCCAAACAAACATTCAAGACCCTGCCACACCCAAAAATATTCACACTGGATAACCAAAGCACCTCAGTCAGACAGGTAGCACAAAACTCACTTCTCTGGTGAAACACCCCTGTGTGACAGCTCCTACTACACAATGTTGGCCATTACTAGGTCATAGTTTTGTTTTCTCTTCGATTAGAAGAAAGTATAGAAAGGAAGGCAATTAGCTGGGCTGAGCAATAACTGGAGCAACTAATAAAATACAGATTGCTATAGTTTCTACCAGGGCTTTAGACAGAATAGTGATTTTGATTACAAACTGTATGATAGCATCTGAAAGCATTATTTAAATAACGCATTGCCTAGTCCTTTCACTGTAGTGTCACTGTCTGACATCTCTTAACTTTATAGGTCACAAGTCAATTTAGCAACCACATATTAAATCCATTTTTCTTCAAGTAATCTTCAATCAAGTTTTTCTAAGCTATTATTTTTTCCACTTCAAAATATTTAACACTAGATATCAGAAGCTTTGGGGTGCCACTCCCACATCAGTTAGGAATGTCCATTTCTAATAATGATTTGGAAGACTTGAAAGGAACCTCCTAAAAGCAATTATGAGTTTGAAGGAATACCAAATAAATTTGGTAAAATGTTCATTCTTGTAATGTGTGCTGTGCTACTAGTTTTTCTCAGATAACAATGTTATCAACTTAGTTCAATTTGAACATCAGTGAAGTGTGCCAGCCTAGGTGCAATCATGAAATATGTTGTGTCTCAGTTAAAGAGCTTTTTTCCACCCTTAAAGAACTGGTTTTGGCACAAAACTGAAGTCAAAAGCACATCCAACAGACCATCTCTCTCTCCTTCCTCTTCTCTCCACCAATACATGCTATAAAGTATATATTTGTTATAAAACCAAGCAAATCTAATAACAATAAAATGAAGCTATAGAGGTTTTAAAATAAGCAACACTAAATGAGATTTTTTTGAGTGTCTAACGTGTTTGCTCAGTTAATCCAGGATTGATTTCAATGAAGAGTCAAATCTAATGCAGCCTACAAAGAAATTACAGCAATTTTTTTCCATATCCTGTTCATTAAATAAAATCAATTTAGCATTTCAATTAGATAAAACCTTTAAAGAAATCTTTAACAGTTTATATTAAGCAATGCAATTTATAGTCTTTGAAATTTTATTAATTATTCTAAACCTGTTAATTACCCCCATAGCTAATATTATGTCTAAATACTATTTCCTTTAAAGAAAATGGCTTCAAGCCAGTCATTTAAGCTTCCATTGAAGGAAATTCAAGCTATCTTTAACTCAGTAGCTTAAAAGCCCAAATGAATTACAGAAGGCAACTAAATAGAATGTATGCAATTACTTTCAGTGTCAACAGAAAGTAACTCTTAAAAAAATAACATTCCTTTCCAATTTATATCTCTTGTGTCTTTTCATCACTTATATTTAACATTTTGCACCTATCTGCTAAGACATTATTCACTACAACATAAAAAGTCTGCAGTTTAGGAATCTGTATATTTTACTATGTAAATCACATAATGCCACATTCTGGTGGTACAGCAGTATGTTGACAAATTAGGTGCAAGAATTTTCTAAAAACTGATTGCTTTTCTTGAGGATGGACACCTTGAAGCACACATTTTGGATCCTTAAGCTATACTACTTACTGCAGAAAGAAACTTATTCCATTGTCTCTAAAGCATTTTTCATATATATTTTTTTAGTTTCAAAATAGGATATAACTCTCCATTCTTTCTCAAACAGATGCTTGTTTAATTCAAAATGCACCAAGAGAGACTGGAAGTTCAAAGTGGGAATAAGGTGGCTGAGAATGCTCGTTAGAAGTGAGTGGAAGACGATACAAAAGCGACCTGGGAGAATAATTACAAAATACTTACCTGGGAAGACAGAATCACAGCAGAAGCTGAGTTGAAAGGGACCCACAAGACTCATCATCTCCAGCTCCTGGCCCTGCACAGCACCATCCCCACGAGTCACACCATGTGCCTGAGAGGGTTGTCCAACAGTGGGTCAGAAGTAACAGTGGGGCAGTTTCCCATCTACTCTACACAAGAGCATCAACACAAGATGTGCATATTTATTTTCTTATCTTTAATTTGATAGGACTATGAATGAACAGATAACAGAGTTGAGAAAGAAATTATAAGCTATTTCTTAGTGTTTTGCTTTTGGTTTTGTTTTTTTTGGTTTTTTTGGTTTTTTTTTTTAATGTAAACTCTACTGCCTTTGGTTCAGCTTCATATCAGTTTCTGTTTAGACACCCAACACACTGAATGCTTGGGAAAGCTCAGTAAAATTTACTAAAAAAGGACAGCCATCCAGCTTAGACAAAGCAGCCCAACTACAGTTTAAAAAAATATCCCTTTTTAGAATCAGAGTAATTTGCCAAAAATGAAGCACGACTCTCCTGCTGGCACAACAGACTATCTGTTCTAAGGCCTATCTGATACCACTTCGCACTACTACTGCTCAATGATATCTAGTTGTTCTTAAAGACTCTTTGTCTTCCCCAGTGCTTATGGCTCCCTACATTTAACATAGATGATCTTAATGTCAGTTCTCCTAAATGTGTGAAACATGAACAGGGTTTGACAAGGGCTCTAACCAAGAAACACCATGTTCTTCAAATAATGTTTCTAAAAGAAGTCTTTCCAGTGTGAGGATGAGGAGCTATAAAGACCAGTAGGGTATAAGCTGGCAGCAGCTGTGAATGACTATTTAGATCCCACACATAAATAGCTTTGTTCCAGAACCACAGGGAATGTTAAATGACAGCATCAAATTAAACACAAGATTTTTGGACTTTGGCTTCTTTTATAAGAAAGGCTGTGGGAGTGGAGGAGGACAGAGAGTGTACTTCATTCCCAGTGCTAGAGAAGTGCCATCCCTTCCTTTAGACTTTCCACTGTCCAGTAATTCTAGTTCTTTGCATCCAGAGTTATAAACAATATTATGTAGCACTCAAAGTAAGAAGATTTTCTAAGAAGGCAGGAGAAGTGAAAGGCAGATCAGTTTAATTTAACAAGCTTAACTTATTAGAGTACATCTTTAAATAAGGATTAATTGCTATCAACACATCAGAAAAACAAGTTATTTTTAAAATAGATTTTGGTCACTAAGCTTTTATAAAGTGAATATAAATACCCATGCTGGAAATGCAGGTCATTTTATATTTTCAAGGCATGATACCTCACCAAAGTCTAGGTCACAGTTACCTTGGGCATAATGATATCTTTAGATAATCTCAACCCAGTTTGACATAAAATATTTATCTGAAAGGTCTTGTTACAAAAGAACTTGTCAATAACAATGAAAAGTAATCCTAGCAGTTAGCATGAAAAGTCAAAATTAAAAGCTATAACACTATAAGTATTTATATTTCGTTAGATGCTTTCATAACACACCTTTTTTATAAAGAGGTTGCACAAAGTCAAACATACAAAGCTATAGTCTATTCTTTCAGGCTCTCTCTGGTCATTCCATAAAAAAAATGGCCAAATAATCCCCATAGTCAAAGACAATTTTGGAGTAATTAACTTCACAAACTGTTGTATGCTTGTCATTGGTAGATCTGAGCATAGGAAGAAGGAGGCCAGCTCTGCAAACATTTCTGGGTGTCTTTAAACTTTGTAGTTTAGGAGACATAACACAAAATTTTATGGCTAATTGCTTTTAACTGGCCAAGAAGATGTGAAAAGGTGGAAAACTAGGTCAGTGGAGAAAGTGGGAATGACGTCAAAGGCTGGAGGATGTAAACTCCCATTGTGGACACCTTTAGGGTGTGAGTTTTATTGCAGTGTTTCATTACTTGTTGAAATATACAGGTGCCTTACACTGATGGATAATGACTTTTTCCTTCTGTTCTTCCTTTCTGTGTTTAGAAACATGTACCATACAGTTTTTCCTCTAGTGTTACTATAAAGTAGAAAACAGCTTTTATTATCAGAGTAAGTTACTGACATGACAAAAAGAATAAAAGGCAATCCCACCACCACCACTTCATTTTGCAACTAACGCCAACAGCACCTATAAAACATTGATTTAAAAGCCATTTTCTTAGGATCTTGACTTGCTTATAACCAGAAACTGGGTGCAGAGACAATATCCAACACCCCATTCAAAGTAACAGCAAATTGAAAGATGGTGCCTGCACAGGAGATGCAAATGGAGCTCTCCATCCCTGTCCAAGCATTCAGAAAACAAACACTGAACTGAGAAAGTGACGACCAACAAGTCACACTGGTAATGAAATTACCTCCACTGAGTGCCTGGCCCCTGGCAGAGTGGACCACGAGGAAGATGAATTACACAGAGGGCTCAGCACACTCAGGGATTGCTCATAATGCCCTGGAATGTGCCTCAGCAGAATGGCAGTGTCCGGCACCACTGGCTGGAATCCAAGCAGATCCATTACCTTCCCTTTATACAGCAGCTTACCACATGCCTCTCTGACACCAGAGATACGCCTTTCCTCCCCCTCTTTATTTTTAACTTTAGTATCTTTAACACAACTGAGATGCAAACTTTAGGCTATATCATTAAGGAGGATTTTAAATCCAGTTCAGCACTTGGTAAACTATTGTGCTATCTTCCCAATGCTAATCTAACACTGTTTTAAAAACAGCAACAGTTCACATAGTTGCTTACATGAGTTATGCTGAATACCAAGTTATTTGCATAAGAATCCTCTAAATGTCCCTAAAAACAATTCTTTCTGACTCAAATACATATATCTTGACAGTCTCAGAAAAAAAAACCAAAACCCAGTCCTTATCAAGAAGTTCTTAGTAAATAGAGGATAGAGAAAAGGTAATGATACATTTCCTTTCCTGATCTGCTTTTTCTTCAGTTGATGGTATTTGCTGTACCCAGTTGTACCCAAATCTGGTCGAGAAATAGTGTACCTTTCAAATTCTGCATCTGTCTTTTACTCTAGCCTACAAAGAATCCTATTTCTACCCCAGACTAACAGTACCACAAGAACCTAAATATTTTACTCGGGGAAAAAAAATAGACAACTCTCCAGAAAGCACTTTTTTTTCTTTTTTTTTCAATAGATCAGTACACAGAGCAAGTTGGTTGATAGCACACTTAGCTTTAGCAGACTAAATTTTGTGTTTTGCTGTATCCAGATCATGGATTTGAGACTAAATAGTTTGAATCCCAACTTTCAGACTCTTTTTATTCTGAAAAATTACTTCTCCTCTCGATTCCTCTTGTATGCAATAGAAATCTTCCTAATATTGTCAAAACTACTGTATTTCTACTTTGCAGACTACAACCACCTGTTTTGTTTTCAATGGAGGAAAAATAATAATTGAAAAAAAACCCCTCTGTCCATTCTGCAGCAAACTTAGTCTGAGGCTTTCCTTACAGAAATGCAGATGCCCAGGACTTACTAGCACAGTTATAATTTTGCTGAGGTGCAGCTTTGTTGCTTTTAACAAGGCCACTAAAACTCCACACCAAGCCTGGCAATGTGAACACAGCTGCTCATTTCTATGCTAATAAGGAGAAGAATTAGAAAAATACTGAATTGCAACACCACACTCCCACACCACCACAAAAAAAACAAAAAAAAAAAAAAAACAAAAAAAAAACAAAAACAAGGGGGAGCTTTTATTCCCAGAGCAAAATCTCAGTTCATAGATTCATAGTTCAGGTATCATAAGCCTATAAAGGTTTTGCTACAGTACATGAGAACCCTGTTATTAACAATTATCTCAACATACAAGACACTAGAAAGCCAACTGACATAAAGACAAGCTAAGCTTATGTTTCTAAACTATTTCCACATAACAAAATTTCCCTCTCACTTTTTTTTTTCTCACACTCAAGATCTTCTCAAGCTGTTTCTGCATGAGAAGTGATCTCTCCCCCTTTCTCTCTGAAGGTCACCAGCCCTCAACAAAGCAAGAAAATAAGTCACATGGAGCAAACCCATACTATTAGGAATGGAGTAGAATATTAAATGAATAACCAGCTAGGAATTCCACAAGATTACAGCAGTTGCCAATTTTTACAGCCTTTCTTCTATTAATACAGGCTTCTTTTTCACAATTAAGTACTGCATCTTAGCACCTCAGTGAGGTTTCTCCCTTGGTGACATAACAAATGGCACCAAAGAACTCATCAAAGCTCTTCCTACACTTGACTCCAAAGTCTAAACTCTAAAGTAAAGAGTATTTATACATCAATCCCTCCACTTAGTTTCCTAATGAATACCAGCAAAGCATTTGATATCAATGAAGAATTAAAGGGCACCATTAAAAAGAGCCCTGTGGACAAGGACTTGAGGTATGGTTGATGAAAAACTCAACATGAGCTGTCAATGTGCATTTGCATCCCAAGAAGCCAACTGCATCCTGCATCCAAAACAGCATGGCCAGAAAAGTGAGGGAGGGCAGCCTGTCCCTCTGCTCTGCTCTGCTCTGGTGAGACCAGCACACTAATGGTGCTCCCAGCATAAGAAGGACATGGCACCTCCCCTGTGAAGACAGGTTGAGGAAGTCGGGGCTGTTGAGCCTGCAGAAGAGAAGGTTGTGTGGAGACCTTGCAGCAACCTTCCAGTGTCTGGAAGGGGCCTACAGGGAAGCTGGAGGGATTCCTTCTCAGGAACCGCAGTGACAGGACAAGGAGCAATGGGCATGCACTGAGAGAAGATTTAGGCTGCATACTAGGAAAAAATTCTGTGAGGGTGGTGAGATACTGCAACTGGTTTTCTAGAGAAGCTGTGGATGCCCCATCCCAGGTAGTGCACAAGGTCAGGGTAGATAAGGCCTTCAGCAACCACATCCAGTGGGATGTGTCCCTGTCCACAGCAGGGACTAGATGATCTTTAAGGTCCATTCCAACTCTTAATATTTTACAGTTCTATGAAAATCATGTAATTGTTCACGATGCTGAGAAAGTATCTCATTCTTCATTTCAAATCTTCTAGACCTTATGATACAGAAGTTTCAAGCCTGGAGGTTCAAAACCAATAAAAAGAATCCACATGACTTAAATAAAACCACTACATTTTCATCCAGTTCAATTTTAAGGCTTGATTTGTGATTTCTGAAAACTTATGACAACTAAATCACCCGACCATGAAGTTCCACTTACTCTCTTGTCAAAGCACAATTTTACCACTGCTACGTGGTACGCAAATTGCTTATGAATAAATATAACAGCATTATAATTTCTTTTAGTGTCAGACATTTCATGGCTACCTATTTTATGAATAACAGAAAATGAATTATGATATTTTATACATTTATTGCATAAAATAATATTTTTTGAGACAACTGCAACAATACTGGGTGCTTTCCTCAGTGTCTTTTGTGTACATCAGTTCCAAAAATAAAGTATGGAGAAGAAAAGATCCACTTTCTCATTCCCTATTTCCTCTACTATAAAAGTATTATATTAAATAGGAATATTGCAGGACCAATATTATAAAGGAATAAAACAATTTTTTGCTGCAAAAGCTGAACAACTGCTTTTATGAACTGCCTATAGAAGTTTCACACAGCAAAGTATTTCAGTAAAATATATTACCTTCAAACTCTTACAAAAACTATTAATGGTCTCTGCTCTTTGCAAATTATGGCCTGACAGACCAATACCCTACCCACAATTAAAAGCATGACCTCCAGAATGGCAAGGAGCACCGCATGTATGAAGTTCTATACACTTTGAAGAACTGCAAGCACTTTTAAACCCACTTGCAGTGGTCTAGTCAGATCAGCTGGGTATCTGCGATGGCCAGGACCGGATGTAGGTAACATGAATTCACCGAGGCGATACAGAGTAACACACACACTACTGAACCATATGGAAGGGTCTCATTCCATCCTATTAATACCACATCCAGAATATAATCCCCACGCCGCCTGGCCCAGAGCCACTGTGTCTGCTTTCCATTACTCATCACCTTCTAACTCTGCATTCAAAGCTGAGCCCAGAGCAGTTCCTTTACTTCAACAATGGAAGGAGCCTTGCTTCCTGGTGGCAGAGCAGCCCCTCACATGGAGGAGTCTGCTGCTCCTGGAAGTTATGGAGGGAAAATGACCTAACCCACAGGCTACAGAGGATGAAGAAGGAATAAAGATGCCCCATTACTCCCACAACAACAGTCACACAAATCCTACCCACAAAAGATTCAGCCATGGGATGACACCCAGAATAATCACTCCTTGTTTGCTGTCAGTACCAGTACTCAACGATATTGGAAGTGGTATCTCCTACCACTGCCAGAGACAATGAGTCTACACTACAAAGAAAAATGTATCAATATTAGAACACTATATAGTCCTTTAAGAGTTTTACACCAAGGAATCTGACTATGATTCCATGATTTCTGACAATGCATCTTTATTGCTTTGCTGTCGTTTCAAGAAGCAGTACTGACAAGGGTCTCAGCACTGCAGATTATAAAGTGAGGCACCCATGAAAAACATTCAGTAAACAAATGGAGTATTATCAGTGCAAGTACATTACTTTTCATAGGGCTGTTAATGTAAAGAATCCAGTATCAATTGCTACACAAAGTCTGTTCAACACATCCAATACTTCTGGTGCATCTATCTATCTTTTCTTTTTCTTTTTTTTTTTTTTTCTTCAGTTTCGAGCCTGAAGAGAAACAAGAACACTAATCTTAAAATTAAAAAATAACAATGCAACACCGTTCAGCCATATGACATTATCAGTTTTCCAAATTTAACAGCAGTTCAGAAAAAAAGTATGTCAGCAATTTCCCAATGTATTTTTCTGGAAGACTGAGTAGAACATTACAAACTACTGGTATATTGAGAAAAAACACTGTGTTGTAGGAAAAGCAGTTTTATACCCTTTATACTGTTTATCATTCATGATGGCTCTTCAACTAAATTAAAATCTAAAGTTTCAATGGACTTTTTTAAATCCAGAAACAGAAGACTTGCTTTAGTTTTTGCCATTTTTGTTTTTCATGTTGAGTCCTTTCCATAGGTCACATTCTAAATGCTGCTACTTATGACTTTTTAGATCTTTAGTACTCTTTTTCAAGAAATTTCCTAGAAAGAGCTCACAAAGACAAGCACAAATTTCTTTACAGAAGTGCTTAACTACAGCCCTAGGTGAAAAAATAAACAATTTTTTTTTTTCCCAGAAGAATAAATACTGCAACAATAACACACACATACAATAACAACCAAGCTATAAAAACAAACTCCAGCTCTGATATAATACAGAAGTTTATTTAATTGGAATAATAAATTACCATATACATTTTTACCATATACATTTTTACCAAAAAATAGGGTGTGTTTCACTATTATAAATTAATCCAAACATATTTTAAGATTTTATTGAGAAGTTTCTATATGGGAATGTCTGGCTACATCCAGCTTAAATAAGAAGAGTTCACAGAGCTTAAAAAATTCCCACTTAACTAAATACTAAATAGCAGTATGCACTGCAGATAGTCTAGTGGAGGGTTAGAAGAAAATAATGGCAGACAAAACAAATCAAAGCACAGAAAAAGCATCTACACATTGCAGAGCTACAGTGAAAAACATTCCATTTTTCTTTGTTTGTGCACACTTTACCTGTTACACTGTCTGTATTCTAATCCACAAGTTTCCTCCTCTACTCTTCTGACTCTCTTCCCCAAGGAGAGATGCAATGAGAGGCTCTGAGATGCATAGTTGCCAACCGGGGCTAAACCACAACAACAGAACAGTAGAAAAGCTTCTCTTGAATGGAGATGGATCTCATAAAGAACATCTAAGAACCACAGCACCAAGCCTGAATGCATTCAAGAAGTGTTTGGATGGTACTTTCAGGAACGTGATGTGACTCTTGGGGATGGTCCTGTGCAGGGCCAGGAGTTGGATTTGATGATCCTTCAGGGTCCTTTTCAACTCAGCTTATTCTGTTAATTTGTAATGTGAACAACTAAGTCAAGCATCAGTTCTCCTCATTTGTTCTATAATGAACAGTACAGATTTAATGTTAATGCTTTACAATAGATAAAATCATCTAAAGTGATCTGGGAAATGCTGGTTTTAAATTGATGCATGTTGTGTATTGTGCTTTTCATCTTTTGGAGATTACAATGTTTATTCCTGCTGTTTCTCATCTTCAGCAGATGCCTGTAATTGTTTACTTATTCCCAAACACAGAAGTGATACTACTGTATTCCCTGATGCCTAAGACCATCAAGTGTATTTTTCAGTAAAAAAGGTGCCAGATGTCTTATCCATCAGCTTTACTCCATTTCCAAGTAAGAACTATAACCCGAGGGAAAGTCATTAGAGTATAATGAGCAAGGGAAAACATTTCATTGTGACAATCCCAGGCTACTGGGACCACTGTCTGTATGCATTTAAATAATATAAGGCTATAAAGTAAAGAGCAGTTTCTTAGTCTCCATGCCAAATATAATTTTGATTTTGCATTGCCATTAAAAATACCAAATTACTAGACAAGTCCACAGTTGCTTCTAAAACAAGCCTAGAGAGGACTGGTACAGAAGCTGTACTATATCTCCAAGCCAATTACTCTATCAGCTACACTACTAAGGTTTGTTATTTTCTAGTTTTCAAAATTTTATAAGAGGAAAAGCAGACTGTCTGATAATGTGATCAATATGTAACCATTAAGACTTTACTGAAAAATAAATTTTTCAAATATAATTACTAAGTCCATTTCACCACAGTGAACAGAATTTCGTGCTTTTATCTTTGGCAAGATCTCACATCAGCAACCCTGTGCAGTCAGGTTCAAAGCTCAGCCTAATCAGGCAGCACACAGACCTCTGCCTCTTACAGGGCCACCTGAAGGAGCTTTTGGTAGAACTTGAAGCAGATTTCATCCTTTTAATTCTGAGCATATCCAGCAGTTTAGACTAGAAACTTTCAAAATAAATCCCATAATTTCTCTATTAGCATATTATTATATTTATTTTTTATTATTGTACTTACACATTCTGTATTTTAAGTATATTTTATACATATGCATACATATCCTTACTAATATATATAAAGTATAAATTTACATTACAAATATGTACATGGCTTTATATGCAGCATTGTTTTAATATTACAGCATTATTCGTTAATAGATTATTGCAATATGACAGTATCGCCAATAAAAGGCATTATCAAAGAAAATGCCTACTTTTAAAAAAATGAAATATTAAGAAAAAAAGTCATTTGAAACACCAATTTTCTTCATTTCATGTAACTTTTCCATCTGTGTTAGAGTTTGTGCAGTTTTTGGAGGCAGATGAAGGAGTTTCTGATGATTTGGCAAAGGAGCAGGGACATATCAGTACCGATAATATTTATTAGCTACATCTGCTATAAGTGCTTTTTATAGACTACGTGAGTGCAAGACAGTCATTCTTGAAATTTCTCCTACCCTAAAGGGGGCACAAACCTTGAGGAACTACTTGAAATGACGTCTGTTGTTTAAAGCTGACAGGACTCCCTTCTCTTTTCTTTCAGCTGCATATGTAATAAAAATCTTGGTGAGAAGCAGTAAGGAGCTATAGCTTACTACACATGTTCCTAATGAGCATTTCACATAGTTCCATCTGTCATTTATCTTCGATGATTACTTAAACTAGATTCTGAGTTATTTGTTCTTTCTGGCTAGATTATGTTTCCAAAATGCTGAGCACTTGCCAAGAATAACCATATTCAGTCAACCACAATGTTACACAAAAGTCTACAAGTAAGTGTAACATGCTCTCATGTTAGCTCTCATGTTAACCCAGCAAATGCACTTAGAAAACATGTACAGAACGATTGCTTGTACAGAACAGAGCACTTCTTACAAAAAAAAAAAAAAAAACCCAACAAAAAACCTATTATAAAACATCTACTATATTTACTGGAGAAGAAGTCTTGTATAACCAGTAAATAAATATTAGTTTCTTCTTGAGGTTCTTTGTTAAAAATCAGAATATTATTTTGTGCAATTCTTTCTAATCAATCAATTTTTTGTTTTCAGGCAGGCCTTTTTCTTATCTGTTTATGTTTGTCCATTAACATAAACAGGGAAAGACTCTCAAGCACTAACCTTTTACAACATTAGCTAAAAGCACAAAACCATGCAGCTTAACTCACCCCATCTGTCCACATGTATCAAAGTGCCTAGAAGAAATGTTAGTTAAGATTTTATTTCATCACTGAAGTCATATAGCAAGAGTGAATTCAAGGAAAAGGTGATAGATCAGATGAAAGATAGTTAAATTTTAACCTTGACCTCTAAGATTATATTTGACATCACATTGTTTTAGTATCAATGAAGACACCTGCACAAAGAATCTCCATGCACAAAGAGAAGGGAATAAATGTAAATATTTCCAAAGCTGGGAACTTAAAAGATATAAATGTTTCACATTCAAAAAGCTGAAAAGGATACCATATATTTAAAGTTGTAAAGCAAATGCACATACATAAGTAATATTTAACGGTACAATTAATTATAACACCATGCTCCTAGAGATTCCACACTCTCTATACCACATTCTATTTTAGGCACATAACATGACAATATCTGAATGTCACTAATGCTGAGAATTATGTTTGTGATATATTTAATATCCCAGTTATTGATTTAGACTGCATGATGGATATCTGATACATACAGTATTTCCACAACATAGTGAAATACAGAATTAAACAAGAGGTAGCTAAGGTTACCCTCATTGGTTGCACAAAGAAGTTTCAGAAATCCTGAAGTATATTTAAGGAAAGGAAAAAAGACTGGGATAAGCTGAGCTAGCAATCTAATTGCAGAGGAGATGCCTATTTATCAATGCTTAAAAAATGGAGGAATGTGGTTTTAAAATGTTCTGAGCACACAATATTTTCAGAATATTTTGAGACTAGTGTCCAAAACTGATCCATTGAAGGTTAATTTGGAGGGAACAATGTTACAAGTAATGTAAACTCAAAACCAAACCAATTGTAGCACTTTAGCCTACTTCTAGATGCACAGTAGAGGAAAAAAATTAATAGGAATATATTCACATTATATACCTGAGTTAGGAGGCACATGCATTAATTATGTTAAACCTTCTATTTCATAGCCATAGACTACAGTTATCTGAATAATTCAATAAAAAAATGACTACCCATTTCCTGTTCAGTAACAGGCAGTATTGAATGCATTTACCCACTGAGTTGACAGCCTTGTCATGATCTGTGACAACTTCTTCTATGGTGCTATTTACTGAGATAGTAAATATAGCAGCAAAGATACAGTGGAAAATAAACCATGAAGCTGGCAGAGGGATGGATGCTACCACATACCAACAAGAGCACTGCCTGCAGCTTGCCACAGCTGAACAAGGAGCCTCTTCAGTGCTGGGCACTGCTGGAAAGGAACACCAGGGGTTCAAAGCACCTTGAATCCAACTGGAGCCTCCTCCACAGGCTGCGAGTCTTGCACATTCTTCAGCAGGAAGATTTAAAGGCATCTTCTTGTAGATGGTTCAAGAACACAACCTGAAGATGCTGTAAGAATACTCTTAACACCTTTTCAACCATGCTACAAGCAGAACAGAAATCTAAGGCTATGCAGGGAACCTCTGCCTGGCTGTGTGCTGTGTACTGCCATACAGAACAGCATAAGACAGCAAGGAGAACAATAACCAGCAGCAAGGTAAGATGCAACATTTGGAGGAAGCTGTCCCTTCCTTTAAGGAAATCGTAAAGCAGGAGATTTAAAAACCCAAATAAATAAACAAACAATCCTTGCTTAAAGATGCTCCAACCCACAAAAGCAATAGAATTGTTCATTATTTCTACATGGCACTGTTATATACATAGATTTTAACAATCAATAAAGTAACCATGTGGTCAGGTTCACATTCCACTGTGAGGCTTCTCTGAGGCCTACGAGCCATCACTGAGCAGCTTGTTTGATGCAGATTACAAACACTTGCATCAAGCTCCAAAAGCATGTTAAAATTATGATGCAGACTTATTTTATACATGCTTAATTTTACTTAGTGAGCATCCCAGTAATTGTCTATGTGCATCTGCATTCTCAGTTTCTAGAATGAAGACTTGAAGATAAATGCTTCAAAATATTTGGAGAAAAGAACCTATCCTGGGATTTTTGCTCCAACAAAAGCAGGCAACCTTTTTCTTTTGCTGACAGAGTAAACACAAGAATCCTCTTGTATATTTCTTGGATTAGACTGCACATATCCTTTCTGGTTCTATTTCAGAACCACATTCCTCCCTCCAGGCGATTCTATACATCATTATAAATCCTTATGCAATTTTATCCAAGGTTCTATATTTATCAAGACACCTCATCTTAACAGCAATGTTCTTTCCTCAGCATGAACCAGGCAAAGGTACCCTCACAAAAATTCCCATTCTAACACTGTTCATCAGTGTTTCACAATTCAAAGCACTAACATGTAACTTTGTAGAAATCATTATCAATGTGTAAGAAATGCACTCTTCTTTTCTATTAGGTGACTGAATTCAAACACCACATGTATATTTTTATCTGGCCAAAAATACGCTTACTATGCGTAGCACTATCTATTACAATGAAAAAAAAAATCATAAATACAGTAAGTGTAGCCTTACAAGTAGTGTAAGCATAACTTAAGTCACAAAGCAATGTGCAAAAAAACCAGTTTAAATCCCAGAGCTATGCACTTCTTCCTTCCACTGCTCTGTAGAAATTATTTCAGATGATTTAAACTAAATGCTGTTTTGACCTGCATGCAACTGATTACAATTGTTTTGGGAGCACAAGAAGATTACATGTTTTTGCCAAAAGTGACCAATCCTGCAAATATGCAATAGACACCTAACATGCTTATTGCAGACATTATTTTGAAAATTTTCCATTGATCTGGATTGGAAATTTTACCATGAGAAGAAAAACCACTCACAAAATATTGGAACTTGCCTAAACCAACAACATTTGAGCACTCAGTCTCTCTGGAGACACCTTGTACATCTCAAAGTATCACCAAAAAACACAGGTAGGATTACAAAACTTTTTAAAATCTTTTTTTATCAGCTTCCAAGTCTGGGAGTCCAGAGATTTCTACTAAACCCCTGATAAAGACAAGTTATATTTAATATATGCACTCACCCTAGATTATCCTATGAGCTGTGGTATTGAGTTCTGCATAGCCCTAGGATTTGTTTATATACTATTTTGCCTTTCCACAGTGACAGAATCAAGGGAGTGTCCCCTGAACTAACTAGTACTTGGAGAATCTTTACAATATTCTGATTTCTTTAAAAAATATAAAGCAATAGTTCCAAAATTATGTTTTTATGGTGAGTACACACATAGACCTGAAAAACAAATCTAAGCTCTAGTTTTAATCACTCAAAATTTTTTACTTCCTGTTGCTCAGAATAATAGTTTTCATATTGTGACATAAAAAGCTGCCACTCCCATATATGTGACATGAAAGTCACCACTCCCATCCAGTGTGCAGGTAGTGTGACACACAGAGTCACCACTCTTAAGAATCTCTTCTTAAGAATCATTGACACTTGAAAAATGATGAAACATTCAACATAGTTTTAAGTGAAATAAAAAATTAACGTAGTCCAAAATAGAATTGTTTCAATAAATATATTTTAAATAAAATTAGAATTTCAGACACTTAAAAATATTTTACAAATTACCACAAATAGTTTGTTTACTGTTATAAGCACTAACTGAATAGTTTCAGTATGATCAAATACAACATAAATATTTAAGACCTCCAGGACACAAATTGTGTCACATCTGATCTGGAATAATTGAAGAAGTTTGCTGATGCAAGACAGCAGTAGTAGAAAAATAAGATAAAGAGAATCAATTAGACTATAATCGTGTAACAGGCAGTGTTAACAAGAACAGACCCCAAAAATGCTGTTAGTAAGTAATGTTTTCCTCTTTACATCAGGTAAATAGTATCAAATATTTAAGTACCAGCTAAAAAGAAAATGCTAAAACACAGTAATGTTTATCAGCAGACAAGACCATGCATAGCATACATACATAGCAGACATAAAGCTTCATGTATGTGCTAGTAACAACTTCAGTCCATCTCATTTAGGAAACAGTGACTTCAACTCAACACAAATTGTGACACGCTGTGGGGATCGCAACTTTTCAAGGGCAAATCAAATGATATTCTTTCTGAAGCTGGTGATCTAAACATGACCATAAAAGACTCAGCAGGGGCAGGATATACTGCCTCTGGCAGCCTGCTGCTTCTCAGAATTTTCTTATCATTTGCAGTTTGCGCGCGTCCAAGATCGAACTTGCAGTCCGTTAGAAAGTTCCTAATTGAGTTGGAGTGGGCCACGTCAGTATTGCAAACTCTGAGAGAATAAAGGCACAGGAGACAATACTGCAAGTCTGATCAAGGTTACAAACCATACACCATTGTGCTATTTGCATTCCACAACTGAAAAAGAAAAACAGCCTGTATCACATCAATGCAGCGTGCAGCGCAGTGAGAACATTTTTGACCCAGTTGTGTTGGTTAGGATGATAGAAGAAACACTTTAATGAATTCAACACAAATCCCCATTCTGAGTTACTTTGGTAGAACAAAAGCCCTTACCCCCTCCTTTCTTTTTTTCTCCTCTTGATACAAACTGATTAGCTCATTTTATTAAAAAATGAAAATTGATCTAGTTTTTTCCAACAAAGGCTATTATCTGATTTCAATATTGTCAGCTTCAGTGGTAAATAGCAAGAGTAGATAGAACCAAAACCTGGTACCTATAAAGGAAAAGTTTCAAAAATACTATGTTGATTTTGCTATAATAATCTTTGGTAGAGTTTTACAATCAACACTAAGGACTTACTCCAACATATATTAGTTATATGTTTCTAAACAGTAGGTCTGCAAATGAAGATAGAGAACGAAAACAACTGCATAAATCATGAAAGACTACATCTGAGGTATTATTACATTAAATACAGAACATTTTATTACTGAGATGTTAATCACTTAATGTACATTGTAAGAATAGGTAAGCGGCAGTGAAAATGGTGACAAAAAAACCTGGGCCAAAATTTAAAAAAAAAATCCCTGAACTGAAAACTCATTGCCAGAATAAAAAATTACATTAAAACACAGTAACCAAACATATGCCACTACAAAAAAGAACAGAAACTATCCATACAACTCAAAAAAGAAAACAGATTATCTGATCTTTGATTCTGCAAAGACTCATACACAGATAGGATTTAATTCAGAATTCAGAAGTGCCTCTAACCAATATGAGCAGGATTAAATCCACTCCAGCAGGAAGAAAGGACAGGAATTAAAAAGAGATTTAAGAAACTAGGTGCCAAAGATATCAGTCTTTGATTTTAGAATATTCTAAAACTCTAGAAGAAAAAAAAGCACTACATGTATAGAACTTTAACTTTGGCATGCTGTTTGCCAGTTTCACTGGAAATTGTATGCCTGAAATGCCTAAAACAAGGAAAAACTGAAAAATGTCTGACTACTTCGACAGAGACTAGTTTTAGCGAGAAAATCAGAAAATCTAAATAGTTATCAACTTCAATCCCTTAACCTAAACAAACAGGAAGTATTTACAGTGAACTCTTGGCCTGTGCAAAGAAGTTACCAATGGTAACCTAGGACAACAATGAAAATTACTCAAATTATGCTTACACCAGTCACACACAGACATGACATTAGTCTTGTAATGCTGCTGAAAAGCATAAAATCTTATTATATTGGTTCTTTACAGCATGGAGATAGATTGCCACTTTGTCAGCTTCACTTTGTCCAATATTTTAAATATTTATGACCTATTTCGCAGCATTTCAACGGTCAAGACTATATTACCAAGGAAAATTGGGAAGCACTGTAGCATAAAGAGCAACCAGTCAGCCTTGTTGATGATACAGAAGTATAAACATTCCCACTATGTATTCCTTTATAACAAAGATAATGAAAATTATGCTGTTTAATTTCAAATACTTGTCTTAATCTGTAATATTCCACACACCATACTGCCAACATTCCCACTACATTGGATACTATAACAGGAACAAACTGTTCGATATTGTTTGCCAGCACAAGCTCAAGCAAGGCTGGTTAAGATTAGTTACAATGAAAAGGAATAATAACAGAAAATAAAGTTATGCACTTATGAATGTGGATGAATGTTATACACTGAAGAATGTGTAAAGAATTTTCATTTCTCAGGATTCCACAACTTCTGAATTGAGAAAAAGATGGCTTCAAAACATGTAATAAAGGTGACTCCTTGTTTCAACACTCTTGTTTCACTTTGGACTATTTCCTATCAATCAGAAGCCACAAGTAGCATCTAAACTGCTTAAAAATATTGCAGTGTGCCTCTTTGGCTCTATCACTGTTGCTCATAGCTTTCACAATCTATTCACAGCATTATGCTCTGCATAGTCATTTCTTAGTTTTAAAAAGCTCAATACATTCAATGCATTACCTGCAGCAATTGGAGTACAGTATGTATGGAGAATTAGCTTCTTGAACAATTATTTTACTGGAAAACTGGAAAGTTCTAATTGAATAAATATTTGAAGAATCCAGCAATTTACCATCTCCAAAACCAAGTCAGTTAAGTAAGTCCTAGACTTTTGGACTGCCTCCTGAGAATTATTAAAAGTGTACTTGTAGGACTGACCATGCAGTACATGGAAGCTACTCCTTGAGAACACATCAGCACCAGAGTGAGATCCCTTCACTCAACACCTTTTAAAACTGATCACTTCCCACATTTAACACTTTTATATATACCTACACACACATCAACTTAAGCCAGAGTTACATGCATAAATTAAATTGGTCTCAGTTACAGGATTTCTGAAAAATAATGTGATGCTGCTTTAAAACTTCTCATAATTAAATGTAAGCACAACAAGCAGATACATTTTCAGTGGGATATCTGCTGTGTACTGGATACTTTCCTCCCTAGGAGACAGATACAATAAATTAAAGTTTAATATGTGCTGTCCAAGGAATCAGGACTACTAGATAATCTACTCAAAAAAAATGCTTCTCTAATAAGATGTAGCTTAGGTATTTTCTAAAATGAAGATGACAATATTAAGAAAAGTACTTAAAAAGTAATTCTTTGTTCTTGACTCAGAAATAAAGATTGTTCTCAAGAATAAACGTTGTCCTCAAGAATAAAGGTTGCTATTTATCTGCTTGTAGTTCAACCTGTTTAATAACTGTTAAGAGATAAGACATCAAGGCACACAAAGTGTTGAATACTTCCAAAAATTCTTAGATATAAGTAGATGAATGGCACTGCAAGTATGGGCTGACCTCTCCCCCCATCACACCTAAGCCCTATGGCCTACAAAGCATTCGGGTCTTCCAGCTTTGAAGTAACAAACCAACTCTAATTGACAAAACTTATTATCTGAAGGAAGAACAGGAAAAAGCTCACTGCCTCCATGGAAAGGATGAAGTTAACAAAGATAATTTTATAAACAATAACGATCTGTCCGTGAGCACCCTGAGTGTGCCCTGATACTCCAAGGTAAATCGCATTTTAGCATCCAGCGAACACATTTTGGACATAGTAAGAGAAAATCATTCTGTGTGATGCATTTCAGACAAAATATGAACTACAAAAGTAATACTTCCGTGATATTTTTTTTTTTTAAAGACAGACTGTATGACTGTCATACAAATGCGTATGACTCTCTAACAGCACCTGAGGAGAAAACTTACATCGCGTAAGTTTCCCCTGAAAGTTACCAGCAGATCGCGGAGCTCACTACAGGCCGTGTGTCTGTGCAAACCACACAGGTCCATCGTTCTGCACGAGCAGGGCTGTCAAGGGGAGAGGGGAAGCGCTAAGGCAAACCCTGCCTTCTCCGGCTGCGGGGAACGGAGGAGTCCCCGTCCGTGCGGCGAGGCTGCCCAGCCCGAGTGTCACGCCGCTGATGCCAAGGGGGCCGGCGAAGCGCATTACCTGACAGAGCACCGGGGCCAGCAGGGCTCCAAGTCCGCCTCACGACGGGCTCTGACCACCGCGGACCCCGACCCGCCCGCCGGCCGCCGACAGCCGCCCCGGCCCGGCTCCCCGCCCAGCCCTGCCCGCCGCCGGGAGCGGGGATGCTGCTGCCTTACCTGAGCCAGGACCGTGGGGAACACGCGCCCGCCGTAACACGCCGCCAGGCAGCCTCCCCCGGCCAGAGCAGCGGCGGCGGCGGCAGCTCCCCACGCGGGCGGGCGGCGCTGGCTGCGCGGGGGCCGCATCCCGGCGAGCCGCCCCCGCAGCGGGGCTCGGGCGGCCGCCGCCACCGCCGCTCTCCACGCCACCGACATCTTCCCGGAAAGCGCCGCGGCGGCCGCGCCGCGCATGCGCAGTGCCGGGCCCGAGGCCGCGGGGCGGGGGCGGCTCCGGCCCGGTCCTGCCGGGTTCGCCCCGGCTCCGCTCGGCCGGCGGGAGCGGCGCCGCCCGAGAACCGGAGGGGACGGAGCTGGCAGAGAGGTAACCTGGAAGGAGCGTGTGGCCAGGCGGGGGTCGGCCTCTTCTCCCACGCAACAAGCGACAGGACGAGAGGACATAGTCTCAAGCTGTGCCAGGGGAGGTTTAGGTTGGCGTTAGGAGGAATTTCTTCGCAGCAAGGGTGGTTAGACATTGGAATAGGCTCCCCAGGGAGGTGGTGGAGTCAGCGTCCCTGGACGTGTTTAAGGAAAGACTGGATGTGGCACTCAGTGCCGTGGTCTGGTTGACATGTCAGTGTTGGCCCACAGGTTGAATTCCATGATCCCAGAAGGCTTTCCATCCTAGCTGATGCCCTGTTTCTGTAGCGCAGGCGGAGTGCGCCCGCTCCCTCCGTCCCGGGCCCAGGGGAGGGCGGGCGGCAGGGCCTCTCCGCGGGGAGACAGGGGTTCCTCCTGCTGGGGAGGGAAGGCGACCAGGGCAGGGCCGGGTGTTGGGTTCTGTCAGGGGAGGGGGCACGGAAAGCCTGGCCTGTACTGTAGGGAGTGAAAAGTGGCGACCCTTGAAGCGGGCCTGCTGCCCCAGGGATGCTCCGGCCACCCCCGTGTGTATCTCACAGAGCTCAGCTTCACCTCCTTCACTGATGTGACTTCTCCCAGGAAAGACTCGCACTGCTGAGACATGAGGAGCAGTGGATCACGAGCGGGACACTGAGCCAGGCAGGTTAGGTGAGCTCACACAAGCGGGGCTGACTGATCCGGTGCTGATATGTGAAGGCGTTGATGGCCCATATGGTTGTGTTACTCAATGTGTGATCCAGATCCAAAACAACAAAAGCATGAGCAACTTTAGAATATCCTTTCAAGGAGCAGTTTCTCATGAAATACAGATGACAGAAGATGAGTTTACAGAAATTGTCATGGCAGAGATGTTAACTGAGAAGCATTACAGAATGACTTGGTTAGCAGTAACACTTGTGCCTAAAGACTCACTGTGAATGCTTCAGAGTGGCTTTTTTTTTTTTTTCTCACTGCCGTAGTTTTACCAAAGCTCTTAGGTCTTGGTTGGTTACACTCAAACATTAGTTAGTTGATCACATTCAAAACTTGGGCCATCTGGGAACTAATGCTAAGGTCATATGACGTAAAGCAGAGAGTAAGTAAAATGTGATTTGTATGTTGGAAGTACTGGTATCCATATTATGAGAGTGTGGAGAAAAACTGCTGAGAAAACAGCTGCAATTTTCTATTACTTTGGTTGAGGGCCTTCAGAAAGTACCCAGTCTGTTTTAGCAAACTGTATCTGCCACCTCTTTCTGATCCACCAGCCAGTACTGTGTTGTCAACATTACAAATATTCTGGTACAGGCTCTGAAACATGGAAATGCTTTTTTGCCCTCTATCCACTGACAAAAGGTGATCATCCATCAGTGCCACCAAAGTAATTTTACTTCACTTTCCTTTCCTGGCATGAATTGAGAGCAATGAATTCAGTTCATTCATAAAGCATAATTTCAGATGCCATTTAACTAATGGCATCTCAGAATTTATACAGTTGTCTTTTAGCATGTGTTGTTCACTGAGTGTCATTCTGTGAAGTGTTCGAGACATCTTCAGGAATCTCAGGACCCTAGTCCTTAACAGGGTACAAACCCTTCAAAAACACCCTCTCTGGGGCACACAAATGGCTGCTGATTGCAGAATCACCCAGTGCAACGTGCAGGGTGAATGGTTTCCATCTCTGCATGGTAATGTACATCGCAAAAGCTTTTTCCTATTCCCAGAGTCCTAGAAACTAACTCCTATGGGAAAAGATTTTTAATCCCAATATAAAGCATAGAAGCAAAATCTGTGAATTATTTTACTCAAACACACTGCAAAATCCCACTTCTGTAAAACTTGCAGGAAATTCCTATTGCCTATTTCTGTTTCCCTCTAGACAAAATATTTTCCATCCCAATGTTATAGTTTGGCACATAGTATTTGTACAAATGCCTTAAAAATACTTTATTTTTTGTGTAAGCCAATAGCAAGCACTTCATGAGTGCTGGCAGCATCTTAGAAACATCTTGTAAAGGATGGCTGAGAGATTTGATTTCTGAATGCCAAATCCCTTGATGTTGAGCACACGACCACAGCACAGGCAAGGAGGTTTAATTCCTTGTTCTGACAGGCATCTCCAGTTTTTCTTTAAGTAAAAACAACTAGGTCATTTGTCTTTCCTCAGATGGCATTGCTGCCTGGAACAGATACAACTGCAGTGTGAGTGGAGAGCTGTCCTCATATGGCTGCAAGCACGCAATGCTGATGGGCGAGTTGAGTGTCCTTAGCCACCCCTTCTCTCTCTGCAGTAAATTCACCTCCTGGGCGCAGGGTCCCGGAATACGAAGCTGCTGCTGCATTTGTGCTGCTCACAGCTGTGCTGCTGTCACTGTGCTGGTACAGGTGTGAGTGCTAGAACACACACCTTAAACAGCTCTCTAAAGAGAAAACTCCTGGTGAGTCAGGCACAGTTCTGTTGCACCCCATGCAGGATCACTGCAGGGTAGTTTATGACAGAAAGCAAAGATCTCTGTGGTTTGTAGAAATGATGCTGACAGTCTGGTAGATATAATACAAGTTTCACCAGACAAATTGAGTTATGTGGTGACAAATGTCATCAGCTGCAGCTAACTAAAATGTTACCTGAGTTTGTTCTACCTTGCTCTTGTAAGCATAAATCATTACATTTAGCAAGATGTCATGCCTGCTTTTTAAAAAATGCTTTCTGTGTGGTGACATCAGACTTTGTACTAGAGGTGTTTGCATTGCTGAAAATTTGGAAAAGGAAATGAAAATACTAATAAAATGTTTTCTGAAATGTTTAAAATGTAGTTTTTCTTTATGATTCAGTGTCCCGTTGAATAGTTATGTAACAATGCTTAAATGCAGTCTTTTCTTAGTCTTTCATTTGGCATAATGAATAGAATATAAAGTCACATCAAAAGACAAAAACAACTACCATGAAACAAAATCCTTATGAATCCTGTCATTCTTAGGAAATCATATTTGGCAGAAACTTATTTCTTTTAAGTTTTGTTACAAAGTAAAAAAAAAAAAAAAACAAAAACAAAAAAGCAAAGTAAACATATATCTCCTCATGCCTGAAAGTCCACTTCCACGTCTCAGTGTCTTTTAAGAGCGTTAGGCCAAGTTCCAAGAGGGATTCACTCTCTACTAGAGCTCCAATCCCCTCAAGAGCATTAGGCTTAGTGCCAGCATTCATTTACTCTTGGAACAGCTTAAATTAACTCCTGTTACATTCTGTCTAAACCCTTTCTTAGAGAATAAGAGTTGAGAGCTGGATTCAGTCAGTTAGTCTGAAGGCCACCCATCATGCTTGTCTGTCTTCCTGGACTTCAAATGCTGCATAAACTGGATAGGGGAAGGCAGTGATCAGCTGTGTGTAAGCTGAAGGGGGAAGCTGCCAGCCATCTTCACAAGAAATAGCGTGGGGGTTGGTCTGACTTATTTAACATAAGTATATATGACAGCAAGCTCCAACCAAATGTGAGATTTTAGTAGGCTGTGCAGTGTGCTAGCAGTGTTTTGATAGTTTCTGGCAGAGCTGAACAGACAAGCTAATGGAAAGACAACAAATATCACTGCTTGATTTTGTAAGTAAAGAACTGGATTGTAAGATTATATTTTGCCAAATGTCAGACAGAATATTGAACTGGAAGGTTTCATATAGCCAGACCTTCTTTATCCTCTTCAAACTTATATGGTGTCTTAGAAATATTGCTTCTGTTTTACTTTAGCAAACATGAGAACAATTGGTTTGCCTATTATTACATGCCAAGCACGCTGAAGCAGCTGAGGATGTAAGCACAGGGAAGACAAGTTTTCCAAAAAGCAGTAACACAAAATGTTTTTAGTACACTTAAAAAAGTACAGGGTAATTGGACAGAACTGGACAGTCATTAAAGTTTAGCCACCTGATACTTTGGTCCCTATCCAGAGGCTCAATAGTCCTGTACCAAGGTCTTCATGGTGAAGGCTAGAAGTTGACTTCAGGGATTTCCAAAACTGCTTTGTATGACTGTTATTTATAGAATAGTTACAACCTTTCAAGGTCATCTAGTCCACCTCCCTCAAGTGAGCAGAATCATCTTCAGCTAGGTCAGGTGGCTCAGAGCCCTGTTCAACCTTAACTATTTTCATAATTTCTAGCCATCCCTCCTCCACAAGAAAAAAAAACCAAAACAACCAAACAACAAATAGAGGAGACATTAATTTCAAGGAATCTGAATTACCTTCCTTGGATGAAGAATCTTTTAAGCTGTTAGTTTACAAAAAGTTCAGTTGTTTTGTATGCTTTGGAGATGATGGAAATGGAACTAGTTTCCAGACAGTCAGCATTCATCCACTAGTAAAACTGAAAATAAATGTGAGCATTTTGTGGCTAGATAACACTATTCAGCTCATAAATAAGAGTTCACAGCAATCTTTGTAGTTAGGAGCTACACTATAAATATAGCTTATCTTCAAATATTTTCAACTTGCTAAAGTTACTTGAAAGCTTATCATGATAGAGTGCATTTAAAAGGAAAAGAATTAAAATTTATCTAAGATATTTGTCCCCAAATACCTCTCATAGCATTCATTTATATTGACCTTTCTAACACGCTGTCTTCCCACACTCTGTGTGTAGCTAGCTGAAAAACAAACTCAAAACTCAAACTTCAGAATTACTTTTTTTTAAGTTAAGTTGAAAATCAGAGAAAAAAGTTGAAAGCAAAGTTCTTACTTTAAAAAAAATATTTGAGAAGATGGCAGTAATAGAATTGGAAAGATTTTAAAATACGGTTTCTAAGTTGGCAGTGACCTTTTTGGGATAAATATTTCAATTATTAAAGAAATGGTACACAGATTGCTTAAGTGCTAATGTGAATACAAAAGGCAGATCAAAAGTGGTACTCTTGTGAAGGAATATTTATTTTTAAAATTTGAATAGTATATTTGCCATTACTTTCCAAGTAAGGCTAAGATCTCAATTCTGTGACAAGTTGCATATATTATGCCTAATTTTAAGCATTTTGAAAAATTCTGTAGTCTGAACCCAGACTACTTTGACTGCATAAAATTAACTGTATTCATAAATCTTTGAAGACTGGGGACTTTCTTGCTATTAGATGAGAACTGTAGTTCAACTGCTGTTTTATCTTTAAATGATAAGATCCCATGGCACTTTTGCAACAATAATAGAGGTCCCCTGAAAGCATTTTAAGTAATGGAATTACAGTGCTTGTTTTAGTGGTTATATTTTCGTCAGCTGAATAAGTTATTCTTCATTTTTCTTCCCTTTCATTCTTCTGCAGTGCTGCTAGCACTGATTAAAAGAGAACCCTATATCTGAAATCCTACCATTTTGATATTTAACCTGTATTTTTATATACATACAAATATATGCACATTTTTATGTGTATTTTACCTATAAAATATTATTCATAGGACTTCCTGAAATCTTATTCCCAGTGCTTCCTATGTAAATATGGAATTGTGTTGCTGGGATCTTGTTGTATTTCAGGGAGTGGTTCTTCTCTTTTCCTTCATTCTCTGAAATCAGTGTGAGCATTGCAATCAATTTTAATTATACTAGTATTTCACCCTGAGTTTTATAGGAAGAGTTGGCAGCAAAAACTATAGTTAAGATTGCCTAAGACTTTCTGCTGTATAGATTCTGTACTTAAAAAGAGAGGGATAGAAATTGTGCATAAGGGTACAATAAAACATGTCAAGATTAGCAATTTTATCTGTGTTACTTGAAAAACCAGAAGGATTTATTAGGAACTCTGACTTTATATTTTTAAGTGCAATGTGACTGAGACTGATATAATTTAAAATAATTATTATTATGTAGTTCAAAAAATACTATAAAGATGGCAAGGCATTACTTCACAGTATTACCAAAGAAACAATTATAGAATTATCAGTATTGTAACCTGTAAAATATTTTTAAAATATATGTTTTCTGGAAATGTTGAAGTAGAAGCAGCATCATATATTTATTTCTTGTTTCTTTTCCCAGACCGCTCTAAAGCAACTATTAATAACATGTTGTACTGCTACTGTGATTTATTAATGGAAGTTACTTTAGTTATCACATCCTTAATACTACTGAACATGGTGGAGTGTATATAATTATTTCTGTAAAAAAGAAAGGAATAATAAAACTCTAAATTACTGTTTTCTGTAATGTATTCCATTATTTCAAACAGCGTTTTCTTCTTTTGCTCAGAATTCTGTTTATGAGCTGTGATTGCACCTATTTTTATGTAAGTGGGGGAAAGGCATGATTATTTTCAATGTATGTGTTTAGTTGTTTAGTATTATCTAACCTAATAGAACAAGTGTATGGTAGACACAGCATCACTGTAAAAGATTCTGCAATCCATAAAAAGTTGGAAGTCCTAATATGAAATTCATTGTAGTCAGCAGAATCTTTTTCCATAGGTGTCTGCATTTGGCACTTGCAGAGCTGAAAAACAGCTTTGCTATTTGTGTGAGTGTTGTGGGCAGTCTTGGTATATTCACTGGTGAGGGATCCTCAGTCTGTAGCTGCATCAAAAGCTATTGTTAGATCCACTCACAAAGACACAGTAATAATGGCACTAATAAAAATCCCTGACAAAGCTATGGATAAAGTTGACAGTTCCCATTTGGCACAAGTCACGCAGGAGCTGTTTTGCTGAGTACACCCAGAGAGGATTTCCAAGTAATTACATAACCTTTTTCTAGAGAAGGGAAAGGTCTTGAGGGAACATGAGGGAGTTGGTATTCTGGAATACCTGAATTGCATGTGTCCAAGAATGCATAAGCTATAACAAGAGCAAAAAGTTGAGATACACAGACTGTCTCATGTTCACAAGGCTTAAGGAATCTCCTGCTCACATGGCATTTATATTGTTTATGGATCTCATGTTCCTGCAGCTTAGGTGTAGTCTCTCTGTGGCTGGTCTATAATGGAGAAATTTAGTTGAAGTAGTCCAGAGGATCCACAGCAAATCAGCCATAACTTCATTTCTGAGTAAGAGGGGAGACTGGTGGGACTAAAGGAGGTTTGTGTAAAAGGGCAGAGGTGTGTAAGACAGGGGTAAGGTTCATCCCACCAAAAATAGATGTCTACGTATAGGCTGTATCTGAATATATCACATTATGCTCTTGTTAATGGGGTAAGTATTAATCTCTGGCATGATATGTTTTATCCCAAGATAAATGTTGAAATAGCTCAGTTGAATCTCAAGCAAAGAAATGCCCATATCAGTCTTTCTGACTGTGAGGAGAACAGAGAGAATTTTTGTGCAGCAATGTCTACATTGTATACTGCTTTTCTTTACTGTGTTTAGCTCTGTAGAGATTCTTGGAAAGGAACTACATATCAAATTTGCTGGGCACATATGCTGGAAAAGTTGGCAACAAAGGAGATAGTCAGAGTTTGATTATGGGGTGCCACCCTGATGACAGATGAAAACAATGATGTGTTACTTCAAGGTGTAACTGGGAAGAATGTTCCATGGAAGAAGTCGTGATATCCTCACTTCTTCCCTGTGCACTAACTTTTTACTAGGCTTATGAACATCTGTATTTGGGAGCACTGCAATTTATGTCTTTTTTGTGTCTTGATTTACATGAAAAAAAAAAAATGTTTTCTGTCAGTTCAGGCTTCTGCAGAGAGACATTGTAGAGAGCTCACAAAAGCAGATTATCCAGTGTTCCAGAGGATACCTGCCTACTTGCCTGTGGTAGTTGAAGGCATTTAGGAATACTCAGCATGCCATGCTAGATTGCCCCTGAGTTTAGGTGGGTGGGGTTCTGTGAGAAGGGAGGGGGTGACTGATGACAACAAGCTATTTATTGTTCTCCACAGCAGCAAGAGAAACTGCCATTTTGACTCAGAGGACCTTAGGTCAGTCAGTCAGGAGCATCCCACTCCGTAAGCCCCGAGAAGCTCCAGAAGCTGGCACCAGTGAATCACTGAGGACCAAAAGAGTCTGTTGGTAACCTGCAGGGATTATCCATGGTGTGGCATTACCCCAGTCTACCCACGACAGTGGTCTGTCAGTGCTGATAGCATCTCAGCACCCAAAGAGCCCACTTCTCTTGTCAGACCTGGAAGGACAAAGTGGAAGGCAAGTTTGAGGAATAAGTATTGCATTATTATGTTATGAATAAATTGTAGGCTAGCAGTTTTTGTTAACACCCATGGAAGCCCTTTTGTCTTCTCCTTTTAGTGTACTCTCCTCCCCAATCTCTTTTTATATAATCTCTGTTTTATTATATGTAGTATTGCTGTATTCAGCAGCTAGGTTTACTTGCTGATGGCCAGAAACTCAACTGCCACTGGCAGATGGGATGATACCAGAATCCCTGCAGGGAGAGCAACAGGGGGCTCTGCTGCTCTGAAGGGTCAGGTTACCTTATCAAGAACTAGGTATTACAGCATCTGTGGAGGGTCACTACAGGTTGATGACTTTCTTTTTTGTACTATGGAACACATTAGGCTGGAATGACTAAGGTCTTACAACAAGGCAGTGACAGAGCTGGAAATAATCCCTGGAGACAGGTGCTATCTGTAACATATTTTCTGCAAATATTGCTTTATTTGGACAGTTTTTTGGATGATCTTTGCAAATTTAAAAATATAAAATAAAAATTTCTGCATTACCAAACTTTTGGCATTCACATTTGATTTTAAATCTAAGGATGTCTGATGCTACTACTCATCACTTTCTTACATCTACCTTACATGTAGTTTTTAAATTTTCCCAGCTATAACTCCACTGATTCTAATTTTTGTAATTTACATTCTGAAGAGATAGAACAAACTATGGTCCAATAAAAGCAAGTAACAAGAAGATGAAAGAAAAAATGCCAAAACTTATCTTTTGTACTTCTACATACACTTGATGGCCTAAAACTTAATCTGCCTTATTCATCACCTTCATCCCCTACCCTTAGAAACAGGTTAGCCAGAACAAATGTTCCACAGAAATGGGTTTAGATGTTAAAGTCATCTGTCCTGCCTTTGCCTGTGCATCCTGTACAGTACTGATACTGTACAAAACACAACTCTAGTGTAATGAATAATACTGTGTGTTAGGCTTGTGAATACAAACTGAGGGTTTATACTGTCCTCTGTCAAATCAGAGAATGGCAAGATGTTTACTCACAAAAGGTGTCTTGTCTCATTTCTCCATACCTGGTCTTACATTAGCAATTATGAAAGTAAAAATTACTGCTGTGGTTTTACACAAAAAGTCAAATTCTGCAAGAGCAAATTTAATGGAATTATGACCACTTTGTAGTCTTTAGAATCTACCACATTTTCCCCACCACTTGAATAATTATAAATTATAAGTAGTTTTGCAGAGCTGGTAGCTTTATTTTCTCAGCTCACCCAAAGTTTTTGCAAGACTTATTATCTGTGATGAATCACATCTTTTATTCATATAGTTATAAACGTATTAAAGCTGTCAGGTATAATTTGCTGCTTTTTCTCCTTTAGATTCAGCATGGTTTCTGAAAATAAGCTACTTTAATAACTAGAGAATCTAAGTTATAATCAAATTTATTATATTTACCAGACTTGAATTTCAGATGGGATAACATTAAAAATGTGTTTGAAGAGGAAAGAGCAGAATTGCCTGTGGGCATTGAATTAGCAGCCTGAAAAATATCTAAGAATGTTGTGATCAAGAGTGTTACAATGATGAGAGGAGGAAGAGAAATTCTGTTTGTCTTTATCTGTAGCTTTTATATGTCACAAACTGAAATGAGGGTTAGAACCCCAGGCCAAAGCTTCAATTCAGGGGAAAGAGTGTTCTCTTTTTTAGATTTTTCAGTGACTTACAGTGTGACTTTGTAATGTAGCCCTGCAAGTCTGTCTACAAATCTCCACATTTCTATTAGAAAGGACATGCTGCTGTTTATGTGCATGTATGAGCACTTGCCACTGTCCACGGTGTACCAGACGTAATCCCATGATTTCTGCATCCACCAAATTTCTGCTGAATTCTGGATGAGATTTGTGCTTGGAAGGCTTCTGGATCAAGGTTTCATGTCAGGAAGTGCTGAATAAAATGCCTGTTCAAAACCAATCCAACAGAAACCCAAAAAATGATGTCTCTTCCTTGTAGCTCATGTTAGTCTCCTCTGAAAGACTGCTAGTCTTCTCTGAGTTGGTGCCCCTACTCTCTTAAACAAGTTTGTGGCACAGATTATGTTTAATTTATCAATATATGGTAAGACAGTCTGTTATTTTGGGATTACATTAGTTGCATTTGTATTGTGGAGATTATTAATTCCCAAAGGTGCTGTCTTTTGTCTTTGTGTACGCAATTTAAACTGAAGCAGAGTTTTAGTTTTTCCTAGGGACTTCTACAGACTTTCAGATATATAAAATCTGAAGTTATATTTCTTTTTGGTCCATCATCTGTTAAAGACTGTTGGCTGTACTAAAACCAGCAAAAGGATAAACAGGGATAAAAAAGAAGTTTATTCCAGAGAACCAATATATCATAGAAGATTCCTCTCCTGAAGGTACAGCCACTTAGATATCACTGAGAATAATGGTCACACAAATACAAAGAAAGAAAATTTTTTAATATTACTGAAATTTTACGTAATACTGAAAAGCATAATTAAAGGAAGAGCTTGAGGTTTGAGCATTTCTAGTGACTACTTTGTGCTATGGGGATTGTCTCTGTGTGGATGTGGTACATCATTGACAGAACACAGTAAGTCAGCTGTTCATCTGGCTCTGTTGTAGCTTTAACCCTCCACAGCTGAGAATGCTCATGACATGAGTGGGAGGAGGAGGAGGATTTTAGCCTCTGGCATTTCAGAAGATGTCTGTGCTACAATTCAGAGTTCTTGGTGCTGAAGGTAGTTTTGATAAAGAGGTTATGGCACAGGGGCTGTAGCTGGTATGAAGATACAGGGTTTTGCTCTAGAATTCCATATTCTTTTAGTCTCTGTTTTACAGACAGTTGAGAAGTCTCACAGTTTAAGGATGACAAATTTAGTAAAAAAAGTTGAAGAGGGTCTTATTGTTACAGAAGAAGAGCTTTTAATAGATAGATAGGAACACAAAATGTCATAATACCCACTGCAAAGTCTCTGGGTATTATTCTTAAGAGCAAAATGCTAGAATTTTGTGCTAAATGCTCAGTGATTCAGAGCTTGAGGACACAGTACATGAGTAAGTATTTCTTGCTTTAGTCATCAAACAGCCACATTAAAGCATGACTAAGAAGAAAGGCAAGGCAGCAGTGAAATGTGGAGCTGATGAGATAGCTCCGTACTGAGAGCAGAACTGGAAATGAGATCAAAGATGATTGAATTGAGTTGACTGCACCTTGCTCAAAAAGTAAAGGAGCAAGGAAGGGTAAGAACCTTTCAATAATTATAAGGAATGAGCAAGAAAACAAATGCCAGAAGACAAGAGGTAAAAACAGTTCACATGACGCTGTAATCTCATAGCTTATGCTGTCAGCAAAAAAAGATTGGATGAGTTTCTGCAGACTCAACAGTAATTGCCACGCAGCAGCAGTCAGTACTATAGAAATGCTGGAACTGATGGGAACCAACCAGGCTGTCGTGACTGGGAACAGAATCCTCCGAAGAGCATGAGACAGCATTCTGCAGCGTGAGAAATCCTTGCCTGTCAGTCTAAACTGGTGGGGTTTTTTGATGGACTGGGACCTGTATCTCTCATGAGATAGGAATTTTGCCTTTTTCTTCTTTAGTGTCTGTGGAGCCAAACCAGTTTGGTTCTCAGTGAAGATGGAACAGTCTTCTTTTTTCTAAATGCAACGTAATGATATTGATTTTCAGCACTTACATGTGTTCTAAATACCAGCATTAGGAAGAGCAAGGATGCCTGTGTTTGTAAATATATTCAAAGAGTACAATGTCAGGGGCTTTTCCTTTCCAGCTCAGTGTGAATTAATGTTTTGTAATGTTTTGAGCATAACTGACCTTGAGTTGAGCTGTTTATATTCTCCCTTGGAGAAAGACTGCTTAAGCTCATGCAGTTCTATAACATCAAGCAGTTGAAACTGGAGCTGCTTGTGGGAATCTTGGCTCAGGAGGTTTGAGGTTGCTGATGAATATTTTTGGCCAGTGGACAGAAGTAGAATTTGCATTTTCAGCCTCACAAGGGTGGCTGAAGTCTTGAGAATCAAAGCAGCCACAGTTAGCCCTAAGTCCCTAAACACACAATAGCAAGCTTTTGCCCACCTAAAAAATGTAGGGGAGGAGTCAGATTGCTCTGTGTTTAATAGAAAAGGAGTAAAATCTGTGATATTTCTTCTTAAATGCTGTTTAAAGATGTAAAAATGATATAATTTTACCTTCTACTCAGAAATGGCTTTTCTAAGGGCTACTCTTGAAAGGAATTGCTGGGAAGGCCAGGTACAGGCAGAATTTAGTATTGAACTTTGGAATGTTCTTTGTCTCATGGTGTATATTGCATGCTGTTGTATTGCCTGCACCAGCTTTTCTTCTCAGTTTGCTTAAGAATTGTGAGTAAAAAGGTACCATGAATTAAAAAGTGGTATGCTTATTAGCCTTCTTGGCAGTTCATATCTGTTCTTCATAACCTGTCAGGATTTACCCCGTGACTACCCAAATACTCTAAAACAAAGATCATAGCTGTATATCCATGAAATAGGAAGTCTTTAGTGATGTCTGTGTATCCTATGAAATAGGAAACCTGTAGTGATTAATCTGGGTTGACATAATTTTCAGAAGGGCTGAGGAGGTATGAAGTGGTGTAAAGTGAGTATTTTAAATTTTCATATGAAAAAAGTGCCACAAATCAATGGAAGTGTAATCTCACTACAAAAAGATGAGGCCAGGAATTTTAAACAGTGGGAACTGAACCTCAGGCACTGAAATCCTTATTCTTACTTAGGACATAAATGATTAAAGACATTGAGGAGTCACAACAACCCTGTGCAACACTATAGACTAGGGGCAGAGTACCTGGAAACCTGTCTGGCAGAAAAGGATCTGGGGGTGCTGGCAGAGAGCAGCTGAACATGATCCAGGGTGTGCCCAGGTGTCCAAGAAGGCCAGTGGCATCCTGGCCTGGGTCAGCAGTGATGTGGCAGCAGGAGCAGGGCAGTGACCGTCCCCCTGCCCTGGGCACTGCTGAGGCCACAGCTCCAATGCTGTGCTCAGCTCTGGGCCCCTCACTGCAAGAAAGACACTGAGGGGCTGGAGCGTGTCCAGAGAAGGGACACGGAGCTGGGGAAGGGTCTGGAGCACAAGTGCTGTGAGGAGCAGCTGAGGGAGCTGGGGGTGTTCAGCCTGGAGAAAAGGAGGCTCAGGGGGGACCCCATCACTCTGCAGCTGCCTGGAAGGAGGGGGAGCCTGGGGGGGGGGGGGGGGGGGGGGGTCAGCCTCTTCTGCTGGGTAACAAGCGATAGGATGAAAGACAACAGCCTCATGTTGTTCTGGAGTAGGTTTAGACTGGATACTAGAAAAAATTTATTTTTTGAAAGGGTTGTCAGTCATTTTAACAGGCTGCCCTGGGAAGTTGTGGAGTCACCATCCCTGGAGGTATTTAAAAGTCATGTAGGTGTGGTGATTAGGGGACATGGTTTAGTGGCGGTGGACGTGGCAGTGCTGGGTTAATGGTTGGATTCAATGATCTTAGGGTTCTTTTCCAATCTAAACAATTCCATGATTCTATGAAGAGATCTTAATGAACCTAATTTTCTCAAAGTATTTCCTGCAGTTCATTTGCTAAGCACTCATGTAAGGCATCTTCAGAGGTTTTGAATGTAATTGGCCAAAAAGAGACACTAGTGAACAGCTTGGAGAATCTTAGCCTTTCAGTCTTAATTTAGGCTCTGTTTTTTGAATATTTGCTCTTATAAATGCATAATTTAAAGTTATTTCAGTAATGGAAGTTTTTTGATTCTCTGTTCTTGAAGAGAGACTCCACTTGTAAAACATCCTTATTAAAAGGCTGACTCTTTTCAAAGCATGTTACCAGTATAGTTATTTTTTGAGTGTGACATTTGTATGTGTTATGAACGAGTGCTAGATATCACTTTTAAAATCACTTTAAAAATTGCTTAAAAGTCTTAAATAGAAAAAGATTTATTTTTACCTTTCAAGAATGTTAAAAAATAAGCTTTATTATCACTATTCATAGACAACTCTAATGCCTCAATTTTTGAGTAGTGTTGAAATAAAGTTTCAAAGTGAATTTGAAGTGTTTCATACTCTGCACTATATAGCCTTTGCTTAAACCCAAGGAAAATTGAAAATATAACAACAACTCCCAAGATTTGCTCTTGTCTGAGTACTGTGCAAAGATGCTTTAAATGACTAGACAAAAAATTATGAAAGCAGCATATGACCTAAATTATAAACAAAATATGGGGACTACTGGACCAAAAACTGCATGCGGGAAAAATTTAGTGACAATCAAATCTACAGAGAGGACTATTCAAGATCATTTACTAAGGCATCAGTCCTCACACTTCTACAGCTGAGAGTCACGTATTTTGAGCACCTGGACTGCAAACAGTTTTTCCAGAAATTCACTGCTTGACTCTGTAAATGTTTAAGCAGTTCTTGGATCTTTGACTCATCTCCCTGTGCTTTGTGTACCTGGGTTTTGCCTTCATTTGTCCTTCTATGATGACTTCCGCAGCTTCCTAATTATGTAAGCTATGACTGAGAATGGCCCACAAATTCTGAGTGTTTGCAGTGATGAACTATAAAGGGATTTTTTACCTGAGGGAATAAAATACTCAAATTTGCTTGTTTTTTGCATTTATATAAATTGTCAAAGCTCCAGCAATGGAGTCATGCTGTGGTGCCTTGACTAAGGTGGGAGTTTGCTCCATTTTTTTTTTTTTGAAGAGCAGGGTTTGCAGTGTCATCACCATCACTCCACTGGAAGACACAACCAGAGAACATCTAGTCTAGAGAAGGGAGCAAGCTTACAAGGTTGGTGTATCAGAACTCTCCTTAGCAGCCCCCCAGCAGGGCAGCAGAACCAAGTTCCTATGTACAGAGCTGGAGCACTCAGATGATTACAAGAATACAAGGTATGAATTCCAGAAAGTTCAAGCAAATTCCTTCTGCTTATTCATACAAAGATTTATACAAATAGCATAACATGAGGCTTGGCAAGATAATTTTCCTTCAGTTTTGCCATGTATTTCTTCACAAGCCTATGCCCCATTAAAAAAAAAAAAAAAAAAGCAGGATACTTAATACTAGATGTCTGCCTGCTGTCTCAACATTTGCAAGCTTAGTTCTGTTGGCTGCAGTGCTACTGCAGTAAAGGCAAGGTAGTCACAGCCAATTTGTCCATATCTGCAGAAGTGAGTGCTCAATGCTTAGTTGTGCTATAAAGTCAGTCCCTGAGAATCCCTGACAGTAATTGCCATTCTCCTCCTCAAACTTAGAGCAATATTTAATGCAGAGGAAGCACAGGAACCTCCCAAACAGTTTATTTTCCCATTGCCTGTCAGTGCTTTCACTGCAATGCCTAGAAAAAGCAAAGTAGTTCAGGCAGCATCTATTTCTGGCATGAAATCCTAGTTGTGGATTCCCAGTGCTGATGTGTTTTTCAGACCCTCTGATGAATTTCTAATCTCTCTTGGAATAACAGCTTCTCGGAGGGGACTGAAATTCCTATGGCAGATTTCAGGTTTGCAGACTTTGATGAAGTCTAAACAGGGTGGGAAAGCTGTTTTTTGTCAAGAGCAGCTATGAAGGCAGAGAAGCAAATTCTTGTTAGTAGAGAGCTTTTCATCTCCTTGACAATTTTTTTCTGAGAAATGAAGGGTAGGATGTGGGAACCAGCATGAATTTTAAGCAGTGGGGACAAAGGAATGGAGACTTTTTTCTGTTCTGCTCCTCCACAGGGAGGAGATATTCCAGCTAGGGATAAAGATACAGCCTGTGCTCAGAAGTGTGTTGGTGACCCTCATAAAAGCAGTGCCTTGAGATCCAGAGCCAGGGAGAGTTGAGGGCTGTATAGTAGCTCAGAGCCACTGTTGTTAGGTTTTTTTTTCCTTCTGTGGAAAGCCTGAATTCACTTATTTTAAACCTAGAAGAGACAGCTATTACCATTAACTCCCTGCATAACAGCAAATATAGGTTGTAGCTGTTCATGGCGAAGATCTGGAATAGAAAACTCCTTATCTGAAATACCTTAGATACACATCACAGGCATTTCCAATTCTTCCCTAGTAAATAGGACACTATATAAGATATTTTTGGTATTCACGACAGTATATAAAAAGATTACACTGATGGCAGCGTGTACAATGTGGTCCCTTCTCTTCCCCCTTTGCCTTTTGCCCAGTTCCTTTGTAAAGTTACTCAGACTGGGCAAACAGAGAAATGGCTTTAACAAAAGATGGCAGTCCTCTGTAGGGAGTGACGTAGGAATCTTGCAGTCCCTTGGCTCCCCACAGCCACTGATTTCTCCAGAGCTTTTCCTCCTTTCCTCCCTGTGGAAGAGGGAAGGGTCTCCACTCTTACTGTCAAAGCAGTAAATTCAGGGGAAACAAGCAAGATTCTAGTCAGAGATACTTTTGTCTTGGCCAACCAAAAGCAACACATTAATATATATACAGGATAGTTATTTAAAGCAAATGCTTATATTATTTTCTGTTCCTTCACAATACTGAATCAGAGTGCAGTTACATACTGTTGAGTTATTGGTGAAATAGCAACAGAATTATTAAGAAAATCATCAGGCAAAGCCATGCAAAATATGTTAGTTATCAACAAAGTAATTGGATAGCGTTTAAGCAAATGAAACAGACACAGGCATGCAAAGGATTATAATAACTGTAGCAGAGAGTGGAGGTTTCCAAGTGACTGTATTCCAAATGACCCAGCTGTATTCACTACCAGCAAACAGGAAACTTTCTCATCACTAGCCTACCTAAAGAAATCATGAGAGGGAACAATCATTCCAGAGGTATCAGTGATTCCCCAAAAAATGGGAAATTACAAGTGAGAGTTAGAGTTGGAAAGTTTAGAGAGGAAGAAAAATTCTGAATTCTGTTAGGTGGCTAACAAGCTATATTTCATGAAAAGGTAAACTTTTAAGCTTGTTATGGTTCAGTGGTTACAACAAGAGTTGGAGTAAAAATGCGATATATAATACTGAAAATAGTTTTTAAATTGGGGAGGGAGAAAAAGTATAAAATTCATTTGCAAATTGGGAAAAGTGGTGAAGTCAAGCTGAAGTCTACAGGAAGAAAGTCAGTCACTGCCAGTTTAAAAAAGATACCTGAATTTTCTAGAACATTGGTAAAGCAAGAATTCCTAGTGATAATGTAAGAACTTCTGTTAGATGGAGATAGTACACCTAAGATAATGTAGGAAAGAACTAAGTTTTTTTTGATTTGGAACCTGGAAGGAAGAAGATGATGGAGATGGCAATACTGAAATATTTTCTAAACCATCAGTAGAAAAGGAGAATTCTTAGTAAACACAGGCTAGACAACTTAAAGAACTTACGATGTGTCAGAACACCCCATATGAGCACAGATGTCCTTCCTTTGCCAAGCACAGCCCCCAGCACCACTTCCACGCCACTCAGCTGTGGGCTGATGCGGGGCTGCCTCCAGGTCTGTGCGGGGCAGAGTCATTTAGCGACTGCTCCCTCCTTCAGCAGCAGCGGGCACACGGAGCTGCCCAGCACTGACTGGGCTGCACAGCCCCGCGCTGCCCTGTGGCTCCCCGTCCGGAGCTGTGGCCGCGGCTGCGGGTCACGGCCAGCCACCAAAGCGGCTGAAGGAACGGCAAAGGGAATGGTGTCTGTGAGCGCCCCGTTATGGTGCGCTCCCCAGCTCTCCGCGCTGCTGGTCGGGGCCGTGGTCGCTCTCCCCGCGGGCGGCTGAGCGGGGCTGGCGGCATCCCGGCCAGCGCTCTGCCCGGAGCGCTGCTCCTGCGGCGCTGCCCAGCCAGGCTGCCGCAGCACAGCCGGCCCCAGGGCCCGGCCCGTCCGGCCGCGCTGCCGGCCCGTGCGGCGGGGCTGTCCCGGGGCGGGAGCAGCGCTCCGGCCCAGCGGGCCGCGGGCTCCGGCCTGGCACGGCAGCGCCGGCCGGGGACACGGCGGGGCCGCCCCGCTGCCTTCGCCCGCTAGAGGGCAAGAGAGCCCCGCACAAGCGCAGCTGCCCCTGCCCCGCAGCCCCCGGCCCGCCGCGCCCGGCCCCTCTGCCCGTGGGGAGCAGCCCGGCGGCCGCTGCAGGCACGGCCTCAGGCCGCTCGGTGCGGAATGTCCTGGATGGCCACGGTGCCGCGGAGGGACAGGTAATCCCTTCCACCGGGAAAGCTCTCAAGGCCTTTCCAGAAAGCGGGCATGGAGCCATCGTGGAGCTGGCACGGAGCTGGTCCGTGGGGGACGGCAGCCCGGGCTGGTGCTGTGCCTGCCGCAGCGCTGATGGAGCGGTAAGGGGCACGCAGCCACCCGAGCGGCACCTTCTCCCTGCCCGGCAAGCTGGCCGGGACCTGGCTGCTGGCTGCTTCTGGTAAGTAGCGTCCAGCTGGTGCTCAAGCGGTGTGCCTTGCTTGGTGCACGAAGGCCGCCTCATCTTTCAGCCAGTGAACCATCCACAGAGGAAGAATATCAGCCAGAGGAAGAGCCTCCGGGATGCCCTGAGGCTGCTGGCAAACCCTACCGAGACTGCAGCTACAACCGAGCACCAGGAGCACGAAAGAGGCAGAAACCTTGATGAGGTTTGGGCAGGGAAGGTGCACGATGCAAAGCACTGGCCGTGGCAAAGAGATTCTCACAATGTTTTGTGAGCCTTGCCGCGTAAATCTCTTGCCACGCGGAGGCCTCTGCGATCACCTGCGCACGTGGCAACCCTGATTTCCTCCCCTTTTCAATCCTTTCAGTCAGTGGCACTTCGGCTCTTGAGATAGAGGGACTTGCAACGTAGTGGACCATCAATTAATTGCTAAAAACAGCAGATACAAGTTAAATACAAATAAACACATCACAGAAATTTCAAACATATCTGCCAGCTTTCATACTTACATCACTCTATCTGCCTTCAAGTGTCACCAACAAGGACATGCATTCAAAAAGACTGTGTTGACACCTGTGTCAATACACTTGACTTTATCTAACTGGTAGCAGCGTATTACTTTTGTGCTCAAATTAAGATATCTTAAAAACATGGAACCTAATAACCCCCTCACTAGGATGATCACAAAGATCATATTCTGACCATGTTTGTTTGTTTGTGTGAATCCAGTAATTCCTGTACACTCCTAAATACCGTAACACCATGAAGAATCCATGTCAGATATCCCACTGTTGCTGTGTATTGCATGGTGACACTGACACTGGTGTTTTCTTGGAATTTTCCATCTAAAATGCATGTTTTTACACCACTCTAGTGTGAAAACTTGTTAAACTGGGAATATGCCCTTTCCTGCTGAATTCTGGAATTCTTAAAGGATTTTTTTTTTTGGTCATAAATACTACTATTATTTCTACAGTCTCTAAAGTGAGAAAGCAAATAATTTAATTTTTCTAAATTTGTAGACTTTTTTTTATTAATCCAGGTAACCTGAATCACATGGCTTTGTGTTTTGTTTTGTTTTGTTTTGTTTTCACAAATGTTTTCTTTATTTTCGGTCAATCTAATGTTTGATAATCATGGCTTTCAGTCATTTTTCACTGCTGAGATCACATGAGTTTTCTTTGGAGTGTTAATTTGTGTAACTGTATTAATAGGTTAGTGCCCTCACCAGCCATTCTGGGGAAGGGCTCAATCACATGTAGAAGGCAGCAGGTGGGATCCATGGAGTCCTATCTAGACCTCTGTCATGCAGAAGTCTACATCTAATATAGGCTCCCTCCATACACGAGGAAGAATTAGGCATCTTTAACACATGAGTCATGTCATCCTAAAGTAGATGCCTAGAATAGGTCAGATGATTTGTGCCCTAAAATTGCTCCTATTTCTCTGTGTTAAAGAACAAGTCATTTATATCTTGATGTTTCAATTCTAGCAGCCTCAAGTGAGATGAGATTAATTAATAGTCTTTTATCCAGGTTTATGTCATGCTTTAAAATACCCCAAAAATTCTTATTTGACAAGAAAGCTGGAAGTAGCATTACTTTTTGTATTATTTTCCATTCATTTAACACACACACAAAAAAAAAAAAAAAAAAAAAAAAAAAGCTTTTAAAAGTTTTCTGCCTCAAGAGATTTTAGTAAAAATGGCAAATGCCATGTATTTCTTGGGAAAGTCGTAACACCTCTCTTTTTTAATAATTAGGCCTTTCAGTTCTCTGTCTGCAAGGTTGGGAAATAAATGAGTTAGATATGTTAAAGGTCCAGAATAAGAACCTCCTCTTGGTGAAATTATACAATATACGGGGAGTTAAAAAACAAAGCAAGAAAAAAATGTTTGGGCAGGCTGAATTATCTTTTTAATGACCCTCAAAAAATGGTATGTGAAAAGATCTTTTAAAACTAAACTAGTTGCCAAAGTGCAGGTGAAACAGATTTTTTTTAAAGTGCCATAATATTTAAAACCTGACAGAGATGTCACATTAGTGTGGTGCATGTGAGGAGAATGTGTGCCAGGAGCTCCTCAAGAAATACAGGATCCCTCTGACCAGTTCTGCTCTCAGGAGTTAAAATCCTGCATAAAGCTGATGAGTAAGCTCTTGATGACTCACTGTGGCAGATGTAGTCTTTAATTCCAGGAGGGTATAAGGGAAGTGGGTGTGAATCTCGAGTAGAGGGGAGCTAGGGATGTTCCTGCCTCAGTGGCTTGGGGATAAAAGTGTAGGTTTTTAATACAGCCCCAGCTATCAGCCATGCCAAACTTCTGTAAGGGGTAAGTTTGACATTGCACATCACACATAGATTTTATGTGAAGCAAGGTTGGAACACCACCTACTCACAGATGGGTATAATTTTGGGGATGTCCTGCATAATTCATGTGTGGCTTTGATACTTATGAGTAATTCAGACATCAAAGCCTCAACTTAGATAACACTTATAACACTAAACTTCCTATAGCAAATAACCTGTGGTCTTTCATTAAAGTCCCTTAAAAAAATTAAAAGGCAACTCTACCAATACTTTCTTCTTTACCTTCAGATATTTTTCATATAGTAAGCTGGTGTGAAGCACAAGATAGAAAATACTGAAGCCTGAAGTAGAGGAAAAAAATTCCATATAGTACTTTTAACTGGGACTAGAAGTGTAAATTTAAAGCACTAGAAAGGAGCTGGGAACCTCTTCCCTGAGAGTACCTCAGGTATCAGGCCCTTATGCTCACTCAGCAATATTCCCCTCTGCTTTGCTGGTGGCACAAACCTTCACTTTTCCACAGTCCAATTTTTTAACAAGCAATTTTATGTTCTCTTCCAAGTTCGCCATTATGCATGGAAAATTTCCCCATTAATAACCGTAAAGCTCCTTTATTGTTCTCCTTCAAATCTCCTTAAAACTTCTTTCTGACACCAAACACTTGTCACTGGCTGGGCCTGTTGCTTTTTATTCTCAAGGCTGTTTTTCCCTTATCCTTCCCCCATGGGTTTGTACTATACACCTGTTGTCTTTCATCATGGGTTAAGATCATAAGCTCTTTGGGCATAGACCATCTCTCTTATTACATGTGTCTACAGTATCCGACACAATGGAACTGTGAGCCCTGAATGGGGCCTCTGGGTACTGCCATGATCCACTTGATAAAGAATGATGATTTTTGACATGGTGAGTTCTGCAGTTTTTCCCAAGTCATTCTGCAGTTGTTCATGCTGATATAACCGGTGTGTGAGAGCAGTGTCCTTAAATCCTTAAAAAAAAAAAAAAAAAAAAAAAAAAAAAAAAAGTAAATGCTTTGGAACTACTTGCTAGAGAAAAAGGAATTTACTGCTTTGGTGGTGGTTTTTTGGTTTTTTGTTTTTTTTTGTTTTCTGTTCCTGCATATTGAAGTGCATGGGCTGACATGCAGCAACTGTATCTTTTTGTGGGTTTGTATAGAACAAGAGTGATGTGACCCTGCTCTGAAGCTTCTGCATCCTGTCCTTCAATTGCAATAAAGACTGTTGGAGTCAAATAAAAGAGGGGCAGCTCATGCACCACTGGCATGAGTCAGTTCCCTAAAGGTCCTTGTGGATTCAGGACACAGCTTTTCCCTGCTGCAGTTTCCCCGCTAGACATGGAAACTAGTTTCTCTCCCTCCTCTCGTGTTTAGTCACACTGGCAAGCCGGAGGGATGCAGGAAATCTGCACCAGTCAGAGCTGGACTGCTGGCTTTTGTGGTGGGGAAGGCAAGGAGATCCACCCCCTCCACCACATGCCCATCGAGCAAAAGGACATGCAGAGTCGATTATTTTTAATTAACCCCCTTGCAAAATTCTCCTTCTCTAGAGTTCTCTTTCCAGGCTCCACTGATGACCTTCCCGGACTCCGCTACCTCAGCGGTGCACATCATCATTCACACCATGCAATCTCTTCCCCCAGCCCCCAAGATATTATGTTTCTCCTCCTTTTCTCCCTGCCTCTCTCTCTCCCCCCACAATTCCCAAAAGTGCCTGCCTTTAGGTTTTGTGCTAAATTCAAGGAGAGTGTCCTCTCCCTCGCGCAAGGTTCTGCATCGTGCCCAGTCCTTGAGCTCTGCTCAAGAACACTTCTGCAAAGGCAGAAGACCCTCTGTCCCTTTGCTGATTCACACAGCTCTTTTCGAAGGGCAAAACCACAACAACACACATTCTGGGCATGATAAGAAGAAACAGAAACCCTCTGTCCGCTCACCGAGTCTCTTCCGACAGTTTTGAACAAGTTCATTTTGAGGAATGCGGGGGAGGGGTTGGGGGCATAGAGAACATGTACTTTGCACCGCACCCCTATTTCCCCCCATACCACCTCCTGCTCGCTTCTTCCTGCTCTCCACCGCGCTCTCACACGCTGGGGCCGAGGAGGAGCCGCGGTTGGCCCGCGGGGCGTCCCGGGCGGCGGCAGGGCCCCGGCGCTGCCCGCACCGGCAGCGGCATCCCCGGAGCCGCTCCCCGGCAGCGTAGAGGCAGAGCGGGAGAGCTGCGGGCTGCCGGGGCGGGGGGCCGGAGTGGAGAAGGCAAAAACTGCGCCGTGGGCAATAACGACCCCCACCACCCCCGCCAACTCCCGAACTTGCTGCACCCCGCCAGTGTGCCCGCCGGAGTGAGTTGGAATCCCGCTTGGGACGGCAGCAGCCCGGTTACCTGCGGCAGAGCGGGCCGGGGCCGGGCTGCGGAGCGGTGCGGGGCGGGCTCGCCTCCGCCTCCCCTGCGGCGGGGCCGGGCCCCGGGCCGAGCTCGGGCTGGGCGGGCAGGGCGCTGCCCGCCCCGCTCCCCCCGCCAATGTCAGGAGGGACTCGGGCTATGCGGGCATCTCCCGAGGAGCCCGCTTCCCGCAGCGGGCGGGCGCGGTATATTTAGCATCGCGTCGCTTTATTCCTCCCCCAAAGTTTCGCCCACTTATTTATTTATTTGCCGGCGAGCGCCGCGCTGCCGCAGAGCAGCAAGAGCCGCTCCGCGCCGTGCCGAGCGCTGGAAGCGGCTCGGTATTGCAGCAGGTAGAGCTGAGCGCTAGGACCTCGGAGAATCCTTCCAGCAGCAATCAGGACTACCTTAAACCCAGCCCAATGCCTCTTCCTGCGCCACTCTGCGTGCTGGATGGAGATCCACAGTCAAGAGCTGCAGCTCAGTGCTGGAGTACAACATTTCACAGGGAGCCCTGCAGAAGCAACACCTGTTTCGAGCCAGCCAAGAAAGACACAAGCACTTGTATGTTGCTGCTTTGCTTGTGGATCGTCAATAATCCTAAACCAGTGGACATCTGCTGAGCCTCCTGAGAATTCTGGATAATAGATTTGGACGTCAAAAGTTTTTTTTTCCTTTTTCTTTTTTCCTTTTTTTTTTTTTTTGGATTTATCTCAGCCAACAACGTGAGATTTCCCCCCTCCCCCTTTGCAGGATTCATGCTGATGTATGCAGTCTGTTATAGAGTAAAAACAGCGCATGCCTTTCTGGAGTCAGAATCCATAAATCCTGACGTAGCGTGTGCATCTTAAAAAAAAAAAAATCCCTATAACGCCTAGGTATTTAAGTTGCTATGGTCATTCTTATCTTAAACCAAATGGAGAAACTACGGATTTTTTTCTTTATTACAGTTGGATGGGCTGAAGACCGTATTGCTTGCTAAGAGCTGGGGATATATGCATTTATATAGATATACACATCTATATGTTTATAAATATGTCAGTGTGTGAGTATAAAGTGGTGGTTTCTTAGACTAACTGGTTTGACCTTGAACCTGTACCAGTCAAAACAGAATATTACTTTTATTTATGCATTTAATGGATTGAAGAAAGAACATTTTCTCTGTAACTGCGCTAGGGAGGGGAGAGGAGTGGAATATACCTAATCTTATATCTCCTGGGTTTGGCACCATCATTATTGTTTATTCTCATTCTCTAAAAGCAGAATCTTCTGATGGCTCCCTTAGGTGAAGTTGGGAACTATTTCGGTGTGCAGGATGCAGTACCCTTTGGGAATGTGCCCGTTTTGCCGGTGGATAGTCCGGTTTTGTTAAGTGACCACCTGGGTCAGTCTGAGGCAGGTGGGCTACCCAGGGGGCCTGCGGTCACGGACTTGGACCATTTAAAGGGGATCCTCAGGCGGAGGCAGCTATACTGCAGGACTGGATTTCATTTAGAAATCTTCCCCAATGGTACTATCCAGGGAACCAGGCAAGACCACAGCAGATTTGGTAGGTATTATCCTTAACCCTTTAGTGGTCATGTGATGAAATAATGGGGCAGAACTGCGGGCGGGGGGACTGTGGGGGGTGCGAGGCGGGCGGGGAGGGGGGTTTGTGTTGGTGGCTGATCCGCCGAGGGGCAAAATGAATTTGTCCGGGGGTGCAGATGTACACGAGCGGCACCACCGCGGCGGAGCAGGAGCCCCCGCCGAAGTCGCCGGGTGTTGGGCAGCGATGTTTGTGTAGCCCCAAGTTCTGCTGTAGAGCAGACTCGTACTGGGAGGTGGTGGTGGCGGTGGTGGAATTTTTGCTCGGGACGTTTCTGCTGTATGATTTGATTTCGCGAGTTTAAAGGGTTTTTAATCATTAACCACCACAATTTAAAATTCACCGAGTTTCCTGGAGGGAGTGGCTCTCGTCCCATACGCAAATTGACGAGGGCTTTTCTTTCGTTTTCTCTGCCGATTACCTGCCCTAGTAACTGCCTGAATTGCACACCCTGCCTGGCTCGCTGCTCGGCGAGGATTTACCGGCAGCGCACGCCGACCCGCAGCCGGGCTCTGCGCCCGCCCGAGCCCGAGCCCGCACCCGCAGCCGTGCGGCAGTGCCGGTGACACGCGCCCCGGGAAAGAGGGAGCGCAGGTGGGGTCCGGAACCTGACGCAGGGAATCCTGCGCCAGAACCTGCCTTTCTCGAGCTGTGTGGCGTGTCAGGCTGGCAGCGAATTTGAAAAGAGCATTCCCCGGGTTTCTTTTCCAGGGGACAGTATTTGTGAGTCAGCAGCAAGGGCTGGAGGGCTGCTGGCCCCGGCCGCTCCGGAGAGCCTGTGCATGCACACACGCACACATGCACATGCACACGCGAGTCCGGTGGGTCCGGAGCTTCTGGGCTGCCAGGAGTCTGTTAAAGGCCCGACAGACTGAATGTATGAAAGTGACTAAAACAGCCTGGCTAAGCTGATTCTGTGGGGGTTTTTTTAAGGAGGGGTGCGGAAAATATGCCAGGTTACCTCGCCACGCTCCCAGCTGTTGGAAGGAGTTAACTTGTGAGTGAACCAACCTGACAGCACTTAAATTCGGTCGTAAAAACAAAGTCCTGTGTTGATTTTTTTTTTCTCTTTGTATTTTAATGCCAGATGTTGAACGATATCTAAGCTTTTTTTTTATTGCTTTGTGAAGCTATTTAGATAATGCCGGTGTTGTAGGAGACGATCTCCAAAGGGCTCACAAGGGAAGCCGGGAGGGAGGGACGGGGGAGGAGAGGACTGAAGCTCTCGCATGGTCGCAGGTTCATCCTCCATCCCCCTCCATCCGCTGCTCCCTGACACTCTCACGCTGCTTACAGGCTCTTCCTCCCTTCCACGCCGCCCGCCCGGGGTCTCCGGGGCTGGCTGCGGGGTGGGGGCAGCATCGCGGCTCTCCTGGGGGCGCGACATTCACGCTCGCTGGCGAGGAAAAGTGCGGAAAGTGTTCAAGGCAGGCGCGTAGTGAGGGGCGGGGGGCGGGGGGGGGGTGTGTGTGTGTTGCAGCGAGGCGTTTTCCTTGGCACGGGCAGGCGCCGCGCGTAGCTGCCGAGCCGCCGCCGCAGGTTCCCCTGCCCGCCGCGCTGCGGGCGCGGCGCTGCGCTGCGCGGGCCGGCGGGGGAGGCGCGCAGCGGGGCCGCAGCAGGTGTAGGGCGCTGCGCGCACCGGCAGCCGCGGCGGCGGGGGGCCGGCGGGGCCCCGCAACCCCCGGAGGAGGGCCGCCAGCTGTTCCCTGCGCGAGGCGGCCGTCACCACATTATTCGTGGCGTCTATTTTTAAAAATGGCTTTCCAGCCGCATTTGTAGGAATATGACAATTCGGAGGGGCAGTTCTTCCATCCCTTTCAGAGCCTTGGCTTTAAATAGATTAAATAGATAGATTTCTTTTTTGTCCTTGTCGGTTTGATCTCCCTCTTCCCCCCAACGGGACGCGCCTCGGTGATAACTCTTCTCCCCATGCAGCGCGCCGGTGATACCCCTGCTCGCTCCGGGATTGGGAAGACTGGGCACGGCAAACCCGTGGGATGCCTTGGGGCTCCCGGTTTCTTTGCGAGAGGGAATGGGATCTCGGTACTTCTGTATCGGTGCCGTGACATTGCTGTTGTGTTTGCCGGAAGGTCACAGAATAGCTGATGCTATTTGAGTTTTGGTGATTGTAAAGTCTTCTGATGATCCTGGGGAGGTCTGCATCCCAACTCGGGAGCTGCCCTGGGGTGAGCGGGCTCACATGGGTCTCCTGCGAGCGTGTGCGGGAAACCTGCCCGCGCGTGTGTGGATGCGGGGGTACGCGTCAGAAGGAAGTTTTTCTCCAGGAATAAGGAGGACAAAGAGAAAACCCCGGGGGCTGCGCGTAAACTCCTCTCTGGGCTCTGCCCTGTGGGAATCCCCCTCCCCGCACACTCCTCTGGAGAGACATCAGATAAGAGTAATTCTTTTGTGATGCTATGTTGGATGTGTGCCTATTGCGTACAATAAACCGAGCCATATTGTGTGTCTATACTCGCCCGGTTTTGGGAGCCCTGGCATTTCGCAATTCCCGCAGAAAGGTGTCCATCTCTAAAAGAAAAGCTCCCCGGGAGAACCCGGCTGGGTCCCCCCCGTAATGTGATCTCAAGTGATCAAAGCCTTATCCCTCCCGGGTCACAAAAGAAAATTTTTTGATGCAGTCTCCTTTAGTGTAGGGCATTGGCTAGACAGTAGAGTCATTGTAAATTCAGGAACTCTGTAACAGCGGAGAGGCGTGCCTCTGTGCGTCAGCACAAGTACTGCATGCACAGCATTAAAAAAATAGGAGCATGCAGGAAAAGGAAAAAAAAAAAAAAGCTTGTCAGCAGGTGACCTCCGCTCCCCGGGACCTGCTGCTACAAGGAACCGCTGCGTTCATCATCTGCGGGAGCCGCGCAGCCGCCCGCCCTCCGCCTGCCCGGCCCGCCCTGCCCGCTCCGGCTGGGCTGCGGGGCGGGCTCAGCGCGGCTCCGCGGGGGCGGCTCCGGCCGGGGGTCCCTGCGCTGCCCGCCCCTCTGTGCGGGTGCGGCGGGCGGGCCTGCCCCCGCCCCGCGCTGTCTCCGGGGAGAGCCAGCCGGCCGGGCGGGGCGGGGGGAAGGTGATGCGTGCGGGGAAGGCTCTGGCCCCCGGGACTGGGAATCGTGGGCCAGGTTTTAGGGGGAGGGAAAGGCGCCGAGCAGGCCCGACAGTCTCCCCCGCTATTGAGCGTTGCGGAGGGGAGGGGATGAGGGGGGGCGGGCAAGGGCGCTGTGAAAGCCTGAAACTGAAGCAGGGCCCGGCTGCCTGGGGGTGCTGTGTCTGTCTGCGCTCCCGTCTTTTAATTGGCATCATGTGGGGAGCGGGCGGGGTGGTGACAGCTGCGACAGGCGGGAAGCATCCCGGCGGAGCGCTCAGCCCCGCACCGCAGCCTCGGCCGGGATAGGGGGTGCCGGGGGAGGGGGGAGCAGGGAGAGCCCCTTCCTTCGCCCTATCACTGGGCTGACCTCCCCGCGGCTTCTTAGCCACCAAGAGCCCCGCTTCCCTCGCCCCGCTGCTCTCCGCAGCTCTGGAAGCTCCGCAGGCTCCCCCTGCGCTCTCCCCGCGCTCCCCTTCCCCTGGAAGCCGTACAAAGAGGTGGCTGGCGGAGATACTTGTTCACCGTCTTCGTTGTCGTAGATGATGATCTGTTACAGTGCTAAGGGAAAGTTAAACTGCTCCGATCCATTGAAACAATGAAAGCCCACGTATAGCCAGAGACAAAAATGGGCAGAGGGTGAACCATCAACAAATTAAAACTGTGCAGTTACAGAGGTGTTCATTGCCTAAAAGCCAAGGAAAACGCTTCTGTAGGCCTGCTCTTCACCAGAGCTAAGACATGTAATGAAAATTAAATTTAATTTGATGAAAATTGAAATGTCACTTTTGAGAACAGCACACCTCCTCTCACCTGTGAGCGTGTCAGGAGAGCAGGACCAGCATTAATGTCAGGCTGGCGTCCTGCACCATTCAGCATGGTCTGAGTTGAATCATGTAGAAGAAGGTGTGTGAAGGGCTGATGTGGACATGTAAAGTATAAATAGCTTCCCTGAAACTTTCTTCCTATCCATATGAAAGAATGGGTCTTTGCATTGAAGTGGTTTTGTTAAAGAAAATACTCAGTGAGAAGAAATTCAGCACCCGATGCACTGAGTTATTTCCTTTACTTCCCTTCTACATTTTTAGTGATAAATAGGGCTGTAGCTTTCAAAGTTTGAAGTTGTCCTGATTTTCATTTGATACAGCCTCATTTTGAAGAGGATTATCTATTTTAATATCTAGTTCAAGTTATTATCTGTGCATTATAGAAACTATAGAGTGAAAACGTGCACAGAACTGTGGGTCAAATGCAATCCTTAAACTGATAAGACTTCTGTAGGACTGTATGCTTGGCCCCAGATAATCTCTTGAAGGATTTAATATGGCACATAAAACTTACTGTGAGTGGGCTTTTGAGTATTTCAGATGAAGAAGTCTCTATTCTGATCTCAAATATGTGGATGCTCTTTGCCAAGTACCTTAAATTAATTTTCTGCACTTATGATAGGACGTGACAGTGCCTTTTTTGTTCTTTTGATGCACTGAGCAGCATGCATCCAAATATTTGAAATTATGACAGCAATTAAAGACTACATTTGGACTGATATGAAAAATGCCAGACTCACTAACTTAGCTATAGTGGAGCCTAATACACACTTAATGTAAGATTTAACCTCAGTTAAAATTACTTGGTAACATGTATCAAGTAATATGATATTTTGGTAAAAGCTTTAGAGAAAAAACCTTACTAAGAAATCTGAAAGTATTGCATATCCAGATATAATGAGAATTTTAAAATAGTTTCAATGGATCGATTGTATCTGAGATACTTCACATACCAGATAAACGGCATGCTGCCACTTTATATTACTTAAATAATTCCATAATTGCAAAATATTTTCTCCCAGTATTTTTTATTTGTGCATATGTAGAGAATAATTTAAAATGCCCAGGCTTGAGAAAAGGGTTATCAAAACAGTAATACTGTGGTGTTTGTAGTGCTGAATAATATATAAGGTAATGATCAATACTCCCTTACAGGGAATACTTTTCATCTTTACATTAGCTTGGCTATAAATTTTCCCTATTGGCTTCAACTTGTGCTGTTAGATGTATGTGATTCATGGCTGCTATTGATTAATGCACAACTATTTTGTGGGAGATGCCAAATTAATTGTTAAAAAAGCCACAAAAGTGCTTTTTTATTGGCCACATGAGGGTCAACACACCCTATACTGTTATTTCATTATTTCATGTACATATAATTTCCAATAAGCTTTAAAAAATAGTTATGCAGTGTGCATAGACATGAACACTAACCTAATATATTGAAAATGCTGCCCTGTGCAGGGGACACTCTATTTTGTGGCTCAGGAAGTAGCATAACACAGCAGCATGCTTCTGCATGTTGCTGGATAACTTCTTGTGAGATCATTACAGTCTTAGATGAGCACTCCCAAATAGGAAGAAATTTCCATTTTTTAACACAAGATTCCTAGGCTTATGCCAGGTTTGGCCAGTAGCATCCTCATTGAAGAGGAAGCAATTTGCAGGGAAAGCTGCCAGAAAATCCCCCAACCCTCAGAACCAGATGAGCCAATATTTGATACAGATACTTGTTGTACTGTGCACGTGGGTGCTGAACCTTGGAGATTTGCAGAAGCACTGCTTCTCTGCAAAGTATTCTTATTCTTAAGTGAACAAATGTCTGTGTAAGTTTGCTGTTATGTGCATGGGAAAACTTAGTCATTATTACACTTAGCTGTAGGATGTTTTAATGTCTGAATTTTAGATGAGTAAATAATAACACATCAGAGAGAATGGTTACTATTTAAACAGAAATGCATGACTCTGGACTATACTAAGGATTTTCATTTCTCAAGCCTCTGGAAGATCATACTGTGAGTAAATCTTTACCTGCATTCCTGCTTCATTGATGTCTGAAAGGAGATCTTTTGGTTCCATGTGTAACATTGCTTTATTTCACAATTCTGATTAAAATGTATTTTTTCAGAATTTATTTTGCAAGACGGGTTTCATAGGTTCCTCATTTCTGCTATTTTTTGCAACCTAAAAATATATTTTTTTTTCCTCTGAATATATCATCTACTGTGCAAATCAGTATAACTGAGCTTAAGATAGACGTTTAGGAATTATGAGAAAGATTGAGAGTAATCGTTTAATTTGATACATTAATGCTGTCTGCAATGCATAATCTAACAAAGACCCAAAGTATTTGAAATATTGTATATTAATTTTGCCCTCATCTTCTTCCAGACAACTCAGAAAATGGGGAAAAAGCCTTGAAAATAGCTGCTTGACACTCAGGGATAAGTAATATCTGGAATAATAAAAAAAAAAAAATCTTTCAATGGAAACAATAAGTACATTGTTTGTTTTTTCCTTCATTTCATAGGTATACTGGAATTTATCAGTATAGCAGTGGGCTTGGTCAGCATCCGAGGAGTCGACAGTGGACTTTACCTTGGAATGAATGAGAAGGGAGAACTGTATGGCTCGGTGAGTTCCTGCTAGCCTTGGGCATTGTGATCCTTACATTCTGTGGGGGAAACTCTTGCTAGCTCCTACAAGCTCCCATTGCAGTGTGTGCTGTGTGAACACTCCTTGTGCTCTGAGTGTCTTGCGATCTAATTCAAAACAAGACCCCGTGGGTGACATAATGAATGTGGGAGAGGGGAAAGGTGACAAAATCAGGAATGAGTAATAATGCAGATGAGTGGCAATTTAGATACAAATAATAGAGACTGATGGCCAGAGCTGGTCACTGTAGACTAAAGGACGTACTATAAGATTTGTAAATGTCTCCTGCCAGTAGAAACCTAAATCAAGACAAAGTGGATTCCTTTTGTGTGTAGGCAGAGAGCTTTCTAGGAATTGACAAAATAAGGTAGAGGGGGTGGCAAAGGGTGGCATATGTGGATGAGAGAATGAGAAACAGGAGTGTGACAGAAGTTATAAAAAGTATAGGAATGAGGGCAAAAGGCTTGGTGGTCTTGTCCTGAAAGTTTCGCTGGTGCTCCCTGAGGGGTGTCAGCAGGACTGAGTAACGGGTGTGAGGGAGGAGTAAAACTTGGTATTTCAGATGTGGGAGTTTGCCAGCCTACCTGCAGCTGATGGGTGACAGTTCTTGGCAATATGGGCTGTCTTCCAGCAGAGCAAAGTGTGTGTGTCTGTGTGTGTCTGTATGACATGGCTCTTACCTGGGAATATTTGAGACATCTGATGTACAACCAGCTTCATACCCTGGGTAGATCGTAGGCAAGTTCACCTGAAGCTTGGCAGATAACTCCCAGATGGTAGAAGACAACCTCTTCTAGCAGTAAAATATCAACCTCCAAAGTTTACAAGTACTAGGGAAGCAGTTGTATTTGAGGAGGAGGATGGCAGAATTGAAGGGTAAGCGAATATCTGAAGTGAAGTGGAGCTGTGCATTCACAGAGGTTCATTAGAAGCAGAGGAGAAGGTTACAATGGTCCACTGATAGTGTAAATGTTGCATAGAAGCATTCAAAAATAAGTTAATGATAGATAAAGGCTTTGGATGTAGTTGAAGATACTTGTGTCACAGGGGACTAACAGTAATAGGGAAAAGCCTGGGGATGGCAGTGAGAGGAGAAAACATAAGATGATGGCGATGAGTGGGCAGGTGAAAGCAGAAGGGATAAGAGGGAAGTCCAGTCTCCAGGTATATTATCCATGTAGGAATGTGGGCAAATGAAACCAGGAAAGTCCAGCAAAAGTGTTTCCGTAAGGGTGTCCAGGTTCACTGATCTCTTTCTAGTAAATTTTTTTGTGGGAGAGAGGAAGAGGATTATCTTCTGGGCAAAGAGCAAGCTAGGTGAGGAAGATACAGATAATGATAGTGTATTTGGGAGGCAGAAAAAGAGGTGGCAAAATGAGGGGCAGGCCTGGGACAGAGGATGAGTGGACATGGGAGAAGGGGAGATGCAGAGATGGTGAGAGCCTAGGAGTGGGAAAGGCCAAAGAAAAGGGATTTAGCATAAATGTCAGTATGGAAGAGGTAAAGTTCGGAAGGGTGGAGAAGGAGAGAGAAAAGGAACGGATGCAATGACAGAAAAAAACCCAGTTGTCTGCAAGGAGTAAGTTTTCATAAGTCACAATCCTTGTGCAGCTGATGAATGTGATAAAGAGCTAGCAAAGTACATAAGTACATCAGGTTCAGTTAGGCAGCAAAAAAGCAGCAGTAATATGAATCAGTAATGTTGATAATCATCAGAAAGAGTAATCGTTTAAACATATAAACATAGTGAATCAGTTACTCTGCATTTCAGATATTCTGAGAATGGAAATGTGGTTATTGATAGAGCTTAAATGCATAGACTTGGGAAAGCAAATGTTACATCACTTTCCTGTGCAATTTATGTTTTGTATTTGCAATATGTTTGACTGTCAGAGTGAATTACTCAAGGCATTCTTTGCTGAAGAAATATGCAAAAGAAATTCTTTGTAAATTAGTAAACTCACTGCATTTATAAAATAGTTGTTCCATGAATGGCAGTTCTAAAGGAGCCTGCTTTCCTAAGGAGCATACGACATGGGTGTCTCTGACATTCTGTCCCTGCAGTAGCACAAATTCCCCAGCCTTTTGTGTTTCTTGTATGGAGAAAAAGACAGTATTAGCTGTCCATGCTCACCAGATTGCCAGTTTGCAGGGATTACATAGCTCACCACTCCCAAGTGGCACGTGCAAACGATTTCTTTTCTTTACTCTGCTTCTGATTAGTTGCAAAACTGATAGGAACTTAATTTTCTTGAAGACCTTTGCCTCCTGATTGAAACCAGTTGACAGGCTAAGGAAAGAGAGACAAGCAGGCAAATGGATGTACAGTATAATTGGATAACCTCTTTTTCCTAAGAAATGACACTAAAAATATGAAGCCATTCATAATGGAGAACTGGCCATCTCTGAGGCTAGAATGCAAAGTTAAAATCTGATGGATGATATGGCTTATTGTCAGCCTCCAGAGATGGGACATACTAAAGAGTGATGGTAATTGAATTACATTACTTCCAATGAAATATAACCTCTAATGGCTACTCAGTGTGATGATGCTTTAAAGACTTGTCAACACTAGCAATCCTAGTGCCTATATTTCAGCAACTGTCAGCTCTCTTAGAAACACTGAGATAAGCAGGCCTCAGAGCAGATTTTTGTATAGAACTGGCTGGACATTTTTAAGTGACAGTGTTTTGCTTTTGCTTTTGGTCAAAAAATGCAATTAATTGAAAGTAAAGTTCTCTGATGGGAATAAATTTGCAGCTTGAACCAGAAGCAAGGCACAATCTAGCACAGAATTATCTCTCTGGCAAAGTAGAAGATCAGGTTAAATGAGATTAGTTTTGACACTGATACATGGTAGACTGTGAAAAACTTAAATCAGTTTTTCACCTGCATTAAGCAGAGCCATCTCTTTAGCTGAAGTGTAGCCCCAGTAAGTTTTGCTTGTGTTGCTGTGCTGCAAGGTGTATCATTCTGTCTTGGTTTCCTCCCTAAGGGCTGTGAATAGCATCAGTTTTGTCATGGAGCAGGTGCACTTATGACACTGTGGCTGTGTTTCTTAAGGTGAGAAACCCACACAACTGAGTAACAGCCTAAGAAATACTTGATCTTGCTCTCAATCAGCATTATGGATCTGAGTAGGTGCTTAGATTCACAGCTTGTGAGGCATTCAGTACTTGACACTATTGGAATAGATGCCCTGTGTCTGACACTATCATATTTATATTCTAATTACTGCATGAAAAATACATCAGGCATGAACCAAATCAGTGACCTAAAATACTTCTATCATTCTATATTTGTGTTTGAAACATTTAACACAGGAAGATTTTTTTTCCCAGCATAATTGTGGTGCCATTGGAGATGGGACATATGGCAAAGCAGAGCAGCCAGGGTGGGTGATTGCTGCCAGTTTTCATGAAAGACAACAGTAAAGGTGGTTTCAGCATATCTTGATCCAGACATTCCTTTTGGCCTTCTCAGAGTTCTTCTTTCCTCACAAATTAGCTGCCTGACAAACTCTTCCCACCTCCCCACTCTCACAGGGGGCAGCTGCTGCTGCATTTTCTGCTCAGAAGAGCACAGTGCCTCTCATGCTGCTTTCAGGCAGATGTGTAACATAATGTGGCAGTTCTCAAATTCCTCCTCGTGCCATGGATTTAGCCAGGGAAGGTTGAAAATACGTGCACATGGTGCTGCAGAGAAACCAGTGGTAGCTGTGTAACAATGACTTGGAGATTGGTTAGTGACAGCAACTTCTCCTCCTGTCTCATCTGTCCCTGCTTTCCCTTTACCTTGCCTTTCCCTGGCAGCCTGCAGCTATGACTCATCATGTTTCACTACTGTGAAAGCAGCTACTGTGCTTGTCCCTGGAAAGGAGGAAAAATGCAAACTACAGATAGAACCCAAAGGGTGTTATGACAAGACAAGAAGACCTTTTCATTCCCAAGTGCCAAACAGCTCTTGCCAACAAGTCTGGCAAGAACATTAGCAAACGTGGCTTAGCTGTGTTCCTCAGGCCCATGCCCTGGAGGGAAGGAGGTGATTCTGATGAGTCCCACAACCTTCATGCTTTTGTAGGCTGTCTCCTGGGGGATATTACCAGCTGCCACCTGTGTCCCCACACCATGGGGTGCCCATCTTGCCCACTGCAGGCTGACTTCTGAGGGAATTCTGTGCAATGTCAAGCACAGACCAAGCAGGAACCTGGGACACCCTTGCCTCAGTTGCCCTGGTTGTCCTGGGCTTTTCTGCAGCAGAGAGCTGTGCTGCATCTGACTGCTGGCATCCCCACCTCACTGATCTCCCACAGACATGCACTTGCCCCATTCCTCTTCTCACACTGGATACAAAGAAAATTGTTTTTAGTGGCAAGTGTGGTGAGGCGCAGGAACAGACTGCTAAGAGAGGCTGTAGATGCCTCATTGCTAAAAATATTCAAAGTCAGGGTGGACAGGGCTGTGAGCAACCTGATGTGGTTGAAGATGTATATTGCAGGAGGGTTGGGCTAAATGAGATTTAAAGGTCCTTTTCAATCTAAACCATTCTGTGAAATGCTGGTGCCTCCACCGCTCCTTGTGCCCTTGGCAGGCAGCAACAGACAGCTCAGGTTGGGTGCTCAGGAGGAATATTGGTAGTTGGAAGATCTGGAGCAGCTACCAGGAAAGCTCTGCAGGTGGGGAGAGGAAGGCAGAGTGGAGATGGTGGAGCTGTTGAGGAAGGGGAGAGTGCTTGGAAGGAGAGCTCAGGAATCATACAGAGAGAAGCTTCATTTATTCACAGAGCAGCTGGGACAGAGCTGAAGAGTCTAGACAGGAGCCAGGGAGAGAAGCTCCAGCCTCTGGGGTTGCAGGCTTACAGGGAGTGTGCTGCAAGGTGAGATGTAGGAACGCTTTTAACAGGGTCATAAATTGCTGTCCTTCAAAAAGTGAACTGAAAGCTTGATCTGGGGGACTAAACTTGCCTTTTGCTTCTAAAACACTGGGGAGAGGGTGGAGGAGGAGGTGGAGAGAGAGAGAGAGAGAGAGAGGGAGAGTAGTGTCCTTGAAGAAACATGTTTTCCCAGTAAGTGTGCAGGGAGGTGACTATATGCCTCTTTATTGTCCCAGCAGGGCTGCACCTGCAGTGTTTTGTGCTTTTGTTTGAGTCCCCACAGTTCTGGACGGGCTATGAAGCTACAAAGACTGGTGAACAGAATTTTTTCTGACAAAAAAGGGACAATTTGTCATAGTTTACTGAAAATTGCTTGGTGCAGGGAAGGATTTCTTTGGCTGCATTCTAAAAATATCTTTCATGTTCCTGTGCAAATAAAGGAAGGGAACTGTTCAGCCCTTCAAATGGTAGGTCAAGGTGCACGGAAACAACATGAAAAAAAAAGCAGGTTGAAAGTGCATATTGGTAACAGCATTTGGGCCAAGTATGTAATTACTACAGGTATCTAAGAACTGGATAAATAAATAAATTACCCTCCAGTACCATTACACTTTCCTTTTAAATACCTCTGATCTAAAATGATTCCATATGTTTTAAATTTTTTTTAATGATAATCTGCATTACCTGTTCTCCGTGTCCAGGTACCATGGCTGAGGTGAGCCTGGAAACAGGACAGTTTCAGTGCACAATTTTTGGTAGGAGAATTAAAAGCAATTTCCTTGAGTGAAGGCAGAGACTTCTACACTGAGAGTAGTCAGATGCCAGGAGCGATAATGACTGTGGCACCTGGTTTAACACCCTTCTGCTTCTGTTATTGTTATTATTTACAGCAATAAAGTGCCTTCTCATAAATGGTATAAATGGAGAGATAGAGGGCAATTCCTCTGGCAGATGACTTGCAAGGAGTGGTCAGGCTTCCTGCACGAGTAGCTTTGCTCAGGAAAACCTGATCACTCCCGTGATCAAAGACCCAATGATGTCTTTTACTGACAACAGTGGCTTGTGTCTCCCTGGGTAAATCTGCTTTAAGCAGGAGACTGCAAGAAGCAGGCCTGCAGTTAATTTGATGGGCAACTCTGCAGAGGCCCAGCTCAAAAAGGTGATTATGGCTCTGAATCTGAAGGAAACTTGAAACTTTGTCAGAGATGCAGAAATCCTGTGGAAATGGTATCCCAGCAAGGGTGAAACTGCATGTAAGGGTTTAAAGATTGTGAGCACTTGGCAGAGGGTCTGCAGAGAATGGGACAAGGGCAGGTTGCAGAAAAGATTGTGTCTTTGGGATGTAGGAGCATGGGGATAAAATGGAAATTGTTGTGATAAAGCTGATTTGGGCCCTGAAATGTGCACTAAAACTTTTATAAGGTGGAAAGTTTTTAAGCTACATACCTGGGAAGGAACAAAATTCTTTACCTGCACAGTGTATCCAAGCAGGAGTGTAAATGCAATACATTCTGAATGAGGATGCTACCTGGGCTAGCCCTGTTTTTGGTAAACTCCTTTGGGTGGTAACATGGGTCTGAGAATCTCCCTGTTGTGGGATGAACAAAGGGAGCAGGGACAGCCAATACTGCTGCTGAAAGGAGTGGCGATTTTCCCTCCAACCACCCATCCCCTCCCTTGTGCTGGCCCAAGTGTTTCTTTGCTGCCTGGGGAATTGAAGCAGGAAACTGGAAAACAAATCTGGCCAAGCAGAAGGGCTTCAGTCACAGTGGTTCCCTCCCAGGTTGCTGGAAGGTGCAGCACAAAGGTGGGAGCAAGCCCTGGGTGAGGGAGTGTTTGCTTCCCTCTGAGGAAATGCAGATGTTTCCCAGCCTTGAGTGTGTGTGTGCCTTGGGCTGTGTGGTTGTGTTTGGCTGGAGAGCTATCAGTCTGGCTTGGGATGTGCTTGGAATGTTAGGAACATCCTTTTAAATGAAAGAGTAGAGGAGGACCTGGAAGTACATGCATGAGTTTACTGAAGCGGGGTAAATAGTTTCAGGCAAGTGCAGTATTTTATTTTTGGTAGGAATATGTTTTTCTAGAAATGGAAAATTGTGCTAATATGCAGGGTTGTGTCAGATATGACCCACAGAGCAGAGTGTTTGCTACAGCAGGTAGAATGAATGTTAGTAGAAGAGTTGTATGATAGATGATGAAAACTCTGAAGAAAAGACAGCAATGCAGAGTGCTGAAAGGCATTAGACCGGAGTGAAGCTATTAGTGGAGTTTTTATGGATTGGTCCCTGGACTGATTTTATTCCCTGGTTTTATTAGGGACATTAAACATCTTGTCATGAAGAGGTAGTGGTGTGTTACTGCAATTTTTTTGCAAAGCTGGGAAGTATTTCCAGCACAGCAGGCAACCTTACAGAAGGGCCTTGGTGACCTAAAGTGCTTAAAATGTTTACATGTGAGGCTCAGTGAGAGCTCTATCAGGGCCACTCCATACAACACTAGGAGGATCCAGTCTAAATGCAAAATGCAGTTGGTCACTGTGTTAAAGAAGGTGAATTGAAACTAAAACAGATGCAGGAAGGGTGTACTGGGATGATCAGAGGGAAGAAAAGACTATCAAGTGATAGACTCTAAAGATCTTGACTGACTTAGCCTGCAGAATGAAAACTGAGAGGGTGTGCTCTTGCTCTCTGGAAATGCTTTGAGGTGTAACACCAGGGAGGAAAAAGAGTCCTTGAAATAGAATGAATTGGTTTGAATGGGTCACAGTAAAGCTTAGGCTGCACAATGAGGAAGATTCAGGCTGTGAGGCAATGGGATTTTGAGCTGGCCAGAGGGATTTTTGCAGGGAGGTGGAGATGAGACATAAATGCTTTCCCTGCACTGTACAGTAGGACAGAGCTTTGTGACTGTGGACATTTCCTTTGTAGAGTATATAGGTCTGAGAAAAGTCCATATACTTGAGTTACCTTGTCTACTTCACCCCTGCAGATAACCCCTCTTAGAATTTGGATGTGCAGTTTTGCTGAAAGCTGGGTACTGTTAGATGGTGTTCCCCACAAGTACCAGCAAGGGAAATGAGGCAGAAACTGCAACCTGCTCAGCAAGGGAGGAAGGACTGTAGAAATAAAAGGTCTTTTGAGACGTGGATACTGATGTAGGAAAAATGGATAGGTCAGTACACTTGACACAGGTAATATGGGAGAAAGCTTTGTGAGAAACTGCAACTGTTGTTGTTGCTTTAAAACTATAACTTCAGTCTTTTTAAAATCAGAATTTCATTGACTACAGCACTGCCACCAAAGAGGGACACTTACTAGTAGTGTTCTGTGATATATATGCTGCACTTTTCTCAAGTCTATAGTTTTTCTCATAGGACTTAATTTCAAATGCTTACTAGGTCTGAAGATAAATTTTTGTGGGAGAAAACCTTCAGTGATCTCCTTGCCTTGGTCTGCAATTCTATGTTGATCTTGGATTCTCACTACATGCCTGGGACAGGAAAGCATGAGTAACTTCTATATAAATTATGTGTGTGTATGTTTGTGTATATATGTATATATATATACACATATATAAATATAATATAGCTAAGCTTTGGTAAACTAAGATCCTACTCAAACCTTAATTTAATGATTTGGTTTCCCCTAACTCAAGGTGTCTGAAATTTTGTGTTCTCATGAAAACAGGAGACTAGAGGTGGTGCTTGAGGAGGCAGCCAGTGTAACCTTGCAGGAAGCCCCTTGCAAAAAGGGCAATTCTGATTTCCTGCTAGTGCTGCATGCTTCTGCTTTCTTCCATGCTTCCAACATTGGCAGTCATCTGACATGTCAGGAGATCAGTTTAGGGATATAAAGCCACAGAAAAATGCTCAGCTTCCTGAACTGGCATGCATTATGGCTCAGTGGGAGAATCAGGTGCAGTGTGGGATGGTTGAGCACCATGCTTTCAACAGCAGGGAGTTGCTAAAGTGGCTTAACTGCATTGCAGACCAAATCATACCCAGCAAGCAAGAGTGGGACATCTTCAGATTCTTTTCTTTGCAGTTGTGTAGCTCTCTTCAGTGCAGCCCTGAGTGTTTTTGGTGCTGGCTGTGCAATGATACAGAGGTGTGAAAAGGTTCAGTGTCTTTGGTTGATCTGAGAATACTGTGTTGAAGTGACATACTAAAAGCATCAGCAGCAGTGACACACTGAGATGTGCTTGGGGATTATTCACTGCATCAGATGTGCATCTGATGTGCTCTGTTTCTGATTCAGGAGCCAGTGGGATGTGAATGTGGTACTCTCTCCCACTTTGCCATTCATCATTTTCAAAGACAGAGTAGAAAAAGTCTGCCCTATGGAGACTTCATTAGGGATTTTGACTAGGTTGAGATTTGCTTTGCAGTTTGAATGTGCTTAGGCTGATTTGGTGATGTGCAGTAGAGTGGTTCATTTGTGTCACATTCAAAAAGATTAAGAAATAAAGCTTGTTATAGTGCAAATCCATATTTTCCCCTCTTTAAAGCCCTTTTGTTTCCTTTTCATTCATTTTACACTGGCAGATATCTGCAGCTACTTTTGATTTGAAGATAAGATTTTAGATTTGTGTTCCACAGGCTGCTGCTGAGTTAAAACTTGTGTTCTAGTGTGGATGCTGAATGCTTTTGAGGTCTGGTCCAGGCTGCACATCTTTAATCTGCTAAACTTTGCTCTTCAAATTTAACCCAATTATAGAGGCAATTGTGACTCGAGATATTTTGACTTGATTCTATTATGGTTGGAATACCATTGCCTTCAATGGAATCAGGATTGGACTCGCTCCTGTAAAACCACCAATTAGTTTTATGGTTGTGTCAGCAGATCCCAATCAAGATAAGAGCTGTATGGTATTCATAATTTTAAAATCCTAAATCTAGACAGGATTCCTGTCTATGTCTGCAATCTAGAGGCAATCTTCTAACATTACTTTTTCATAACGAGGGGGATTTTGTCCCATTGATGCCTTTGTTAGGACATCACATAGTGTATAATTTGAGCTCAGATTAGGAAAGTTATTGGGGAAGACTTCAGCAAAATATTTTGATTAATTTTAGAATATACAAATGTTGTAAAGTTTAAGCAAAACAGCAATATTCTTTTTTTTAACTTTGAAATCTGATTTCTTTGAAAGATCCATGTTTGCAGCTACTCAGGAAACCAACAATCTGGTATTTGAGCTCTTCAGTCACTAGCTCTGTTGAAGTTATTGCTATATATCTTTTGGGTTTTTCAGACAGAATGACAACTTCTTTCATCAAAGCTGAAATTAACTGCATGACTGAAGTTTTCCCCATTGAAAGACAAGCCCACTGGTGTGCATGTGAGGAGTAGGGGTCTCATGAAGGAGCAGACCCACCTGACTTCCTCCAGCATTTCCCAAAGACTGGGTCAGCTGTGTCACTGTCAGCATAAGTCATGGCATAGCAAAGATGTGTGGATTTTCTGAGAAATATTAAGGAAATACTCTCTATTCTACTGAGAAAGGGAGATACTAAAATTTTGTAACTAAATCCATGCCTTTGTGGCAGGATTGCCCCTGGGAAAAGTAATGGAGAAAGTGTCCAAAAGGTTGTCCCTGGAGAGACTGTTTATGAGAAGTGTTTGCCAAGGGACAGGGCACTGCTGTCTGAAAAGGGAAGTGTGACATCTTTTCTTCAACAGCTACTCTTTGAAATGCTGGTCTTCCATCCCATCCAAAAAGAGTGGGAAATTAAAAGGCTCATTTTTAACAATTTAAACTGAATAATCAATTGAGGCCTGCTAGGTAAATATCATAGTGTGCCAATCCTTTTCTGTAGTGCCCACCAGAGCATGTAGTTTTTCAAATTTCTCTGTGAAGCTTGTTGCTTTTCAAGACCCCAGTGGATATGTGGCATTTCAGTGACATTCTTTCCAAAAGGTGATAGCTTGTGATGCTGTGTTTGTTTGATGACCCCCTTCCAGAATGGCAATGTGATCAGTAAATGTCCTTTGAGCTAGTACCTAACTGATAGCTCTGCATTAAATTAACAGCAAAATATAGAGATAGGCTCCTATTTATCAGTCCTTGACCAAATCATCTTGCTGAAAGAATAAAACATGAATTACTTCTATAATGTACATTTATATCACTACATATGAATCATAATTATTTGGTTCCCGTGGCTAAGTGTTTCATGAAGGCTCCTGAGCATTCTCTTTTTATGATGGCACCTGGTAGCTGAGAGACAATGTGCTTCTTTAATGGTGGATAAATCCATTTTGTGGGGTACTCACTGAATGTAGAGGCCCATGCAGATTAAGTACTTTTTATCCCTCACATTACAATGTTTTTCAGCATGTGAGTTTAGCTCACTTAAACAGCACTTTCTGCTGAATGATGTCTATCTTTCCTTTAAGCCTGTGTTCTGTGCTTAGAGAACCACAAAGCAAGGCAAAAAATACTGACAAAACACTGTTCCATCTTAGTCAGATTTAAGAAAAGCATGTTTTATTTCAAAATCTCTGTCTGGTATTCAGGATAAAGAGTGTCTAGCTGTAGGGTGGCAGCCCTGCTTTGACATACAGGTTGTCTTTTGATAGAAGAGAATTTGTGGAGTGGGGAGCTGGGGGAGGTCAAGTTTCAGCTTTCAGTAAATCTGAGCGTGCCTGAAATGGTTCTTTTAATGTCTTAAAATATTTGTTGCCTTTTTATCATTGCAAGGCTGATCCATATTCCATTTAAGCTGACGGGAACCCTTCTCCCATCTTCTTTAAAAATTGGCTCTGGCCCCTGTATCAAATTGCATACCACCTTGCTTTCTGATTCTTGGAAGGGTTCAGCCAAGCGTTATGAATTAGATGCTTAGATAACATTGATGACTGCAGTTCTTTATTGTGCCAAGGGAATCAAAAATAAAATAGAGGTCAGAAGTGTGACTAGTAAATGACACTGTGTGAGCCTGGTCCTGCTGGCGTGGAAGGGAGGGGAACAGACCTGCTTGTTTATTTATTTTCTGAGAGTCGACTTTGTCCTGCTCCTGTTCCGTTGTTGTGAGGAGAAGGAAGCTCATCAGTTTCCAGAGAAAAGACACTGTGACAGCTTATGTAGCCTGGGGTCTGCCCCTGGAGTTTTGTCAAGACTTCCAACAGCATCATGAGCAGATCTTGGGTGTTTAGGTGCAAATGAGTTTTCATCTCCTGCGCTTGGCTGAGCAGATATAAACCAGCCCTTTATGAAACTGAAGCATGGCTGTTGATGGGCAGCCTGTCCTCAGGCACAGTGGGGTTGCTCGTCCCATAATGATTTCACGTCCAGGGAGGGCATGCTTAAAGCTTGACAGATGCTGCAAACTTGAAGTCTCACAGGAGAGGATATCAGCAAAACCAAGAGCTGAGGAGCTGGCAGTGGCAAAAATGGATGGAGGTCTGATTGGCATCTCATCCTCCTGTAGCTCACGTCAGAAGAGCTGTAAACAGCCCTGGGGTAGCACAGTGGTCTGTGCCAGCCTGGTCTCTCCAGAGGAGGTTCTTGGTAGTGTGCAGAGCAAGGGAGTGGGAGAACAATGGCAATGGGACGAAGGGGTGAAGCACTGAAATCCCTCCCAGTGTCCCAGGATTTTACTGTTGGTACTGGAGTCTGCTTACTTTGCTTGGGAAGTTGCTTATGTGGAAGTATCACAGTGTCTGCATCTATGTAGGTATTGTGGCTTTTGGCAATCATGATCCCTAGGGGTTCAAGTTCTGCTGGGTCTTGGGTTCTTTACAAACCTTTTGTATGAAAGATGCTAATTTTTAGGCACTGTCATAATGGCTGCATGGCAGCAGCACAGAACAGTCACACTTGATTTTTATTTTTTACATGGGAATTGATGTATAAGAAAAACTTTATACTATTTAACTAAGAGGTTTAGGGAAAGTAGGATGTATACTGGATAATCTGTGAGAATACAAGGTGCCTTCAGGTATGGAGAATGCAGTTGCCTAACTGTGGTTTTGCCAGGGACACCTTGCCTGATTTCTCTCATCTTATTTAACGTGCCATGGAATGTGAAATGTGTATGAGTGGCAGCATTGATGCCTGACTGTTTGCTTGTCTCTCCTCTGGCCCTGAAGGATTTCCTGCTGTCTGTCTAAAAGGCTTTTGGAGAACTACTGATACAAACACAAAAAACCAGTCAGTTAGTGCCCTTGGCAGACTTTCTTTACCTCCCTTTTTTTTTTTCATGTTTTGTCAAATTATCAAACAAAGCATTTTGAAAAGAGGCTGCTTGGAGAAACTCATCACAGAAAGCTCTGTGATACTCACCAAGTCAGACACACAGTGTGCAGGGCTTGACTCACACTGTGGTCTAATTTGGAAAACAAAGTGGCTCTGCTTGGACAGTGGTACTTGGCTTCTCGTTGTGGCTGGAGGTGGTTCACCCAGGCAGAAACTAACAGACATAGCATGAGAGTATGGAAAGCACCACAGTAAATGCTAAACTAGACTTTTATTTATGACAGCTCTGGATGAGTGTTAATTATTAGCTGAACATAGTATGTTCTAGAGGCTGTTTGCATTACAGCATGGGAAGGGCCAATGGCATGTAAAATGTGTGTGTTGGTAGGCAGAACAGCAAAGCAAACTGCTTCAGAGGAGAATAGGGCTTTTCTTTGTTTCCCTTCACTACATATGAAGTTTCTAGTAATGCTATGTAGCCATAATGAGGGATTTGCATGAAATTACTTGGGAGTATATATATATAAACATGACTTTTATTAAGGCAGGGTAGATTAACAAGGTGTTAGTGTGCAGCAGGTATATAGGAAGTGTTGACTACGTCAAATATATTTCTTATTAATAATTGTTTGGACTTCTGGATTAGGTGTTTTCTTGTCTCTGCTGGATTCAGTGTAGCAGTTTGCAAAAGCAAAAACTATACATGACATAAAACAAAATAGTTTGCTTGGCATGAAAGGTACTTGCTGTGATTTTAGGAATGATGGTCTGAAGGGGCTTTCTTTTGTTAGGTTACAAGATAAATTGGAGTTTTAGCCCCATAAGGTTATTTAAAGACAGAAAAAAAGAAAAAGTATTGATGTGTTTTATATAGGACCCTGTACTGTTCTTTCAACTACCAAGCAGCAAAAAATGTCTTATATTCTTAACCATTCTGAGCAGTGTACATGTATTTTACACGTTTCTACTTATTTACAATTAACTGCTTCACATGGATAGCTATTTTAAAACAAGATAGCAGAACTTTCATTGTGATGGCTGTAACCTTGTGCTTTATTAACTTAGAAACTGACTTTTAATCAATCTGCCTGGAAATAGGATAGCATAATTATTTTCTTCCCTTGTTAGGTAGTGGAGAATGTAGAAAGGGAAAGGGGTCCTGGGCTTGCTAATGCTGACCAACCATTAGCAGTTTTCTGAATTAAATATTTCTGAGGGTTTAGTCTTTGTGATATGTGCATCTTTGTACAATTCAATTATTTGAACATTCTGAGTTAAAGAACAGGTTAAAAAACCAAACAGGTGAAGCGTGGAAATGTAACAAAATGAAAATCAATCACTTTGTAGTTGAATACTCTAGGAACAGTCCTCACAGAAAACATGTGGAATGTGGTGCAACATCTGATTTATATAATTTTAAGGTCACCTCCTTATTTGGCCCTGAATTAAATGATTTGAGCAAGGCAGGCAGCCTCCCCTTTCACAGGAATGCAGGTTACTTTCCATAGCTGTTCCAGTTGGGTATGTTTGGTATTTGTGTCAGCTTTCAACAAAGATGCCCAGCAACTTTAAGTATGGTGCAAGGAAATATTTGCACTGGAAAATTGATAGAGAAGTGAGTTGCTGGAATAAAAGTATGCAAAAATTGCTGTATTGTAGGGCTAAATCTTGCTTTTCAAATGTGCACAGAGGGACTTTCTAAAAGTCATAGCCAGAAGGAGAAATGTGATCAAGAAATACCATATCCTTTCCATACTGGGAGAGCTGGTTTTCAGCAAGACTTTTCCTTCCTAAGATGATGAGACAAGAGGGTAGTATTGACAGGATGGACCAGATTGTGTTATGCCCATTTCTAGCTGGAATAATGACATGCACACTTAAAACATGAGCATAAGGAATTAACGTTATGTAGGGCTGTGGTGGTACATGGTTTAGGGCTGGGCTTGTATTAGGTTAATGGTTGGATTCAGTGATCTTCAAGATCCTTTCCAACCCAAAGGATTCTGTGATTCTACATAAATGACTATCCTGATGGATGTTGGTTTCTGTCTCTCTTGGTACTAGATGAGACATTATTGTAAGAATTTCCCATGGCATGGGGAGAAGGATATGATGGGATTTTAGTGTCCTACATTACTTATGAGATCTGATCCACAGTCACCAACACTGATTTACTCCAATGGTGCCTGACCACAACCAGAATTTCTAAGTCTCCTGGAAGGAAAAGATTTGACTGTATGAAGAAATTAATTAATTTCTTTTAAAGGGTGATTGTTAATGTCCCTACCTGTCTGATGCAATCCTTATTGCTCTGTCATGTTAATGTTGAACTGTTTGCCTCATGTTTGAACATTAATTTCTGAGAATTTTGAAGAAGGACAAAAGAGATGTAGCTGTGTTATAATTGAATAGAAAGTTAAAATAGGATAAGCTTGTGAAATGAAGATTGAATTTGTGAGGATGAAATCCATTTAACTTATCCAGAGTGCAGTACAATGCAAACCCCCTGATTCAGGGTCTGCTAGTTACGTGTACCACAGCACTGTCATGATCCATCAAACCTGCCAGATAAAGAGAGGCTATTTTAAAGTTTCTCCTTCAGGGCATGGGGAAATAGTTCTTGCAAAGATAGAAATTTATGATGATGCTAAAAAAAAATGCAGATGAAGTGAATAATTAATGAATTCACGACAGGACTGAAATATCTTCCTAAAATGCTGCTATTTTTAGCAGGGAGTTCTTCTGCAGTGCTTGTCATGTGATCCTATTGCCTTCTGAGAGCAGGAAAACAATTTGAATTAGTTTCTCTTTCCCCATGGACTTACATAAGCCCAGCATATAATACCCCTTAGCATCTGATTCTGCCTTAAAACAAACACAGATGACTTTAAACCTCATGCAAAATAAAACACTAATGAAATCTAGACTTACAGATAATCTTCTCTGCAGCTGAATGCCTTTTATAATAGTTTGTACTTTTGAGGCTGTGCAAGGGGAATACTGCAATGGGTGTAACTGGCAGCTGCTGCTGGTCTGGTGATGCTCAATGCGGCTGCAGCTTCAAGCTGGCAAAGGACAGAGAGGCAATTATCAATAGCAGGTTGCAGGGTATAGCTCACAGATAAGGGTTTAATGTGAACAGATTTGTATGTCTTTTGCCTGTAATCAGCACAGACTATTGCTGTGTTTGAACTACTTTGAACTAAAAATGTCATAGTCAGGAATGTCTCTAAAAAAAAAAGCTGTCACATCCACAAAGGGATACAGTCACTGCCATAGTGAATTTTCAGGTGCTGATCATGTGAAATTGGGTCCTGTCTGGGATTTCTCCTTCCTGAGTGGTGATGAGGTACCCAGTGCCCATTAAAGGGGAAGCCAGGAGTAGCCTACTTCCTGCCTTTCTTGCCAACTGGAGTTGCCACAAATTTAATTTAGAAGAACCCTCCAAATCCCAAACCTTTAGGTGTTTGGGAGGGCCTGAGGAGGACTTTGTCTTTGCAGCTCAATACCTAGTTTGTACAGGTGCAGAGGGGTGTTGGCTCCCTTTCCCCATTTGCATGGGGTTTGTTTTCCCCGTGTGGGATAGTTCCTGAGTGGCTTCTGTAAGCTGCAGGCTTTGGTGATGGTAGACCTTAGGAAGCTCCTGGGTTAAACCATGGCAGGTGGTTTCTTGAGCTGTGGCTTCTTAGTTGTGTTCAAGCACAAGTTTATGGCTTGGGTGCCATACACACTTGGCTGCATCTGGGCCTTAGTGTCTACTTTCCTTGCTCTGTGGTCCTATCTAAAAGGATTGTTTTGAGATTTAATGTCTGTAAAATACATGCGTTGTGTGGAGCTTTATAATAATTAGAAATAGATCCTCAGCTGGAAGCTGGGTGTGGTTGATGTGAGTGCTATTGAATTGTTTCTTTTTTTTTTATCTTGTGCCTGGTGAAAAGACTATTTTCAGGTTTTTTTCTCATCTTTTCATCAGATCTCCCAAGCTACAGCTCATCACCTTTTTTCCCAGTGTTCTTGCTCAGTAATTTAAAATTAATCTGGTTATCAGGTGGCTGCGTTTTAAGCACTCTATTAAGCAAATTTTTAAAAGCAATTTTAAGCAATCTTAAGGATGTGGAAGGCAGCACACAGACTGAAGAAGTGAGTCAACTGGAAGGAGTGGGATTCTCTGGTGGCAGGAGATCTTATGAATGGTTAATATCCTCAGTGGCTCCTGTCCTCAGTAGGATGGGACACAAGGACAACCTGATAATGCAAACCTGGAGGGCTTTTCCTTGCCTACTTTGTCTCAGCACACGGGGTTCATGTTCCTATTTGAAGCTCTTTTGGGTTGTGGCTTTGTGATACAAATAAATCAAATGAAGGGGAGCAAATCACATGTTTTTAAACTAATGAAATGCGTCAAGTTCTCCATGCATTGAAACAACATAGAGATTTTAAGACTCGAAATTTTATTACAGCCCTGCAAATGAGTTCTAGCTTCCTTTATTTATATCTGTTTATTTGAATGCCTGCACTCACCATTGAAACAATTGGTTATTGAAACCCAGTAAGGTCTGGTGAGCTGCTTGGGAGCTGTCAGAAATTAAAAGTATCTGTTTTCATCTTTGTTGTTGCTGTACTGATTTGGGCAATGAGGCTTTGTGAGTAATTTTTGCTTCACATAGGGTTATCCACCCTTCTGTCTGCCTCCAGAAACACCCAGCAATAAAGCTTTACATAGCTAAAACTGGGAGTTATAGAAATATTTTATTCTGCAATTTAGCGAGGAGATACCAGTTTCAAGCCATAAAAATAGGAATTCTTTAAGAAGAAGCTTATTTTAGTGGCTGTCTCCTTACTGTTCTTTCTTTTCTTTCCACAGGAAAAATTAACCCAGGAGTGTGTATTCAGAGAACAATTTGAAGAAAACTGGTATAACACATATTCATCAAATCTATATAAACATGTGGACACTGGAAGACGATACTACGTTGCGTTAAATAAAGATGGGACTCCACGAGAAGGGACTAGGACTAAACGGCATCAAAAATTTACACATTTTTTACCTAGACCAGTGGACCCTGAGAAAGTACCAGAACTATATAAGGATATTTTAAGCCAAAGTTGACAAAGACAATTCCTTCACTTGAGCCCTTAAAAAGTAACCACTATAAAGGTTTCATGCGGTGGGTTCTTATTGATTAGCTGTGTCATCACATCAGCTCCACTGTTGCCAAACTTTGTCGCATGCATAATGTATGATGGAGGCTTGGATGGAACATGCTGATTTTGTTCTGCACTTAAAGGTTTGTCCTCCTGGAGGAGAGCCTATGCCCACTGGCTTGATTTAGTACGAGAGGGAGCGCGAGAGAGTGAGTGCGAGAGAGAGAGAAAGGGAGAGGATGAATGGGAGTGCGAGCGCGAGAGAGGAGCCGAGGGGAGGAGGAGGGTGAGGAGGAGGAGGAGGAGGAGGAGGAGGAGGAGGAGGAGGAGGAGGAGGAAGGCCTGATGCATGCTGGGGAATAGACACGCTTTTAAATTTTTGATCAGTTGTACTTCGTCATATATCAGCATAGCTGCCATACTTCGATTCATCAGGATTTTTGGCTGGTGGCCTGCTCAAGTGTACGCTGCATTTACAAAGGCATGGAGGGTGCAGTCTTACTTAACAAGAGACTTTTCAGTTAATCGCTCTCTGGGTCTCACCCCACTGAGTTTAAAGCAAAGACCTCTTAGTAAAAAAAAAAATAAATAAAAAGTTAAAATTTATTTATAGAAATTCCAAAGGCAACATTTTATTTATTTTATATATTTATTTATTATATAGAGTTTATTTTTAATGAAATATGTACAGGCCAGATAGGCATTTTGGAAGCTTTAGGCTCTGTAAGCATTGAAATGGCAAAGGCCACTATGAACCTGTGGTAAATTCATGCAAGTAAATATAAAGGTGCATGGATAAAAAAAAAAGCCAACAATAAAACGGTAATAATAATAAATTCTAGTGACCCTCATGTACTAAAGGCGACAATCTCTTTTGTGCCCGTATTATTGTACAAGTATGCACACCACTCATGACACTGAGTCCTCACTCTTCTGACTGCTTGTTTCATAGCTTACCCCAGAGGATTAAAGAGAAAACTGGGTCTTCAACTTTTTTTTATGTGTCTGTAATATTTCCTCTCTGATAAAGTGACTTCTTACATCATTGTAAATCTTACAGCTGTGGAAAATATAGGGGTTGGAATATATTCTACTTGTTAAAACCTATTGCAGATTATACCAAAGCTAAATGATAAATATGCTATTTTTTTTCCTAGAGAGAATGCCAGAAAAAACATAAGTAATACCAACAACAATTATACTAATTTTAAGATTCCACAATGAACACATAAATATTTCAGAGGGCAAGAACCAGGTTAACAGGATCACTCTTGTAAACATGTTTATTTGTGCACTTGACTATCTACTATGAAATTATACAAGTTCCATAGGGGTCATTGTAATACCTTTTATGGAAAATTGCTTTCAGTGTGAACTGTCATAATACATGATATTAGCACCCTTCCTAAAGTAAAACTTGCAAAATGAAACTAATAAATCTCTATCAATAATGACAATGAGGGGGACAGTATTAGACTTATTTTTATTGTTTTGCCTAAAGTATGTTCCAATATTCACGAACCCTAAGTGAGGAAACAGTATGTAATATTTAAGGGTATGTAGCATATTATGATAAGCACACAAACACATTGATTAGCAGCTACCATTTGGAAATTAACCCTGAGAAAGAGGCATTTTTCCCTGATACTCTGAAGAAAAGGAAAAAAAAAAGAGACAAAGACCATGTTAAATCCATGTGGCAAATGCATTTTGTCGTTGTTTTATCCCTTAGGATTTGGATCCAGTGCCACTAAGCTGAGTGTAGCCTTCACCTTTGGATATATTGGGAGCAGGGCTGGTCTGTACACTCTAACTGCCTGTGCACGCACACGGGCTCCTTTGGAGGAGTGATGTAAAAGGCTGTAGCCTACTTGTAACTAAGAAATTTTTGCTCTAAAGCATTTTTGTTCATCTGATTGATATTATTTGAAACTTATTTCTGTTCTGGAACGACCTGTGGCTCGGTGTCCTGAGCAAATGCTCCCTTTCCGTACAGGAGCAGGTAGGAGGAGCCGTGTCTCAACTGGGTATGGGTAACCTGAAACCTACAACCTTTGTTGTAATTGTTTATGAAAGATAAAGGTATGTACATTGCATTAGTTGGTTTGTAGGATACTTGTCCAGGAACTGTTGTTGCCTGGGAATTTCCAGCCTTGGAGCTGCGGGTGGTTTGGCTGCCATGGGTCAGTCGATCATTCGCGTGGGCGATGCAAAGAGCGTGGGGGAAGAAAAGGCACCTCTGGGCAGGACTAGGGCTCATTGCTCCCTGTTAAATGGATCAGCCCCACCACGAGGAAGGGAGGTTGCAACTCTCTGCTGTTTCAGTAACTCTGACATACACCAGGGAATTATCTGCAAAGGTTAAAATGACTCTGAGTTGAGGCCACAATACTTGGCCACAGTTAAAGTCTTAATGTTAAATTGACTTGGATTTTTAGTCATAGGCTAATCATTACTACTAGTTAACATGTTTTATTTAATTTATTTTTTTTTGTATTTTTCTAAAGAAAGGATTAAACTCGAGAAAAATGTTATGAGTTTATGGCAGTCCTAAATAAACTGTAACCGATTTACTCGAATAACCCGTAATGGTGTGTAAATACTGACTTTATGTAAATATAGAAACATGTAATTTAACTTAGGCATTATTGCAAGACTGGAAGGCCCGGGAGCTGGCAGTTTGCCACTCCCTGCAGGTTCACTGGGTCAAATTTGGCCTGTTTCGGGTAGCAAACACCAGATTCTGTTCAGTCCCTTGTGTAAAATGAGCTAATTCTGTTTGTTTTCTGGTGGGGGATGGGTGAAGCCATTGTCACCTGGGTGCTGCTGAGCTCCTTGGCCAAGGTGTGAAGGGGCACGGATGCCTTCCTGCTCCTTATGTGATCCTGCTAAAATAGGGCTGCAGAGAGCTGACATGGCAAAGCAGGGAGGCTTGCAGTGCCTCTCCCCCCATGCTGGGGACAAACAGAAGTCTCCACTTTCTGGTGCTGTCCATCTGGCACCTCTCTCGAGCACTAAAATTGGCTTGAACAAAAATCTGAGGGAAAAAGAAGAGAAAAATTGGTGTTATTTGCTTGATATTCTGTAATGGTGTGTAAATACATACAGAATTCTGTAATTTGTATAAATATATTGCTATAGAATTTTGAAAATTGGTATTATTTGCTTGGTGTCCCTTCAGAACATTTTCTTATAACTATGTACTTGTGTAATAACGGGATGGCAAAGAGATGTTCTTTCTTATTCCTAGAAAGAGTGTGAGAATATTCCAGGAATACAAAAATAATCAATAATGTTTTCTCTGCCTTTTTGCAAATTTGGAAAAAGCAGGGAGATGTCTTTTTGGCAAGAATTTTATTAGCAATTCACCTGAAGCAGATCTGTCTGGGCAAGCAGTATGGCCTAAAAGATGATGGAGATCCAAACCAGTGTTATAGTATGGGCTGATGTGGAGCTGCATTTGATAATGTGTAAGGCAGCACTCCCAAATTAAGTGGGGTGAATTAAACCTGGCAGAGCTGGGCAGTGCAGAGTGGAAAGATAAAAATCTTAGGAAAGTTGCCTTGAGTTTTTACCAATCAGTGCAGGACTCAAACTCCCTGTCAACTTGGTGGAAGCCAAAAGAAGGGTGTCTTTCAAAAATGGCAAGGTGTAAGATGTGGAGGCCAGAGATGAGACTCTGGCCTAAAAGATCAAGTGTTTCTGTTATCCCCTGAAAATGAGATAAATGTAAGTTTAATAAATGTGCAAATAGGTGGGAGTTGAAAAGATGCTTCTGAGGCAGTTTCTTTGTATACAGAGCATTGCAGGAGGTAAGAGAAGATGCTTCTGCAGCATGACTTTCACAGTCCCTAGCCCATGCTCTGCTCTGCCTCTTGCACCATGTAAAGAAGTGACTGTAAGGTTCAGATCTGTTCCTCATGATTATAGGAGTAGAAATGGATGGGCTGTGAGCCATGCTGAATGCCTTTTTGGTGAGCTCCTGTCCCACCCAGTGAATTCTCACAAGGTCCCCATGAGGTACACTAGCAAACCTCGAGATGTGCCAGGCTGGCTCCTTACAACTCCAGTTTGTTTTGCAGAAATTGAGAGGTCCCAGATTCTTTGAAGTTTTGATGAAAATCTTGGAATCTCAGCCCTCTACTCATGTAACTGTGCATGTGCAGGCAGTTGTATTTGTAGAAAAACTGGGGAAAGAAGTAACCAGCCATGTAATCCTCAGTATTTTATTCCACATGGTCCATTGTTTACTGATCTGAGAATAACCAGAAGACTTCTGTTTTCCAGAATTTTATCTCTGCTCTTAAACTGTTACAGCTCTCCATGGGTTGTTCACAAGTCAGTTCTGTCCTGCCTTTCTGTTATCTTTCACCTTTCCATAACACTACAAGGAGGTTTTCCCATCTGGCCCCTAAGTAAGTACCACCAGTAAAAACTCCCCTCCTCTTGTCAAGAAGCTGGAACAGTCTGCCCTAGAGTTTGTTGCTGAACACTTTGGCATTGAAGTGTGCAGGTCATGGATCTTAAATCGAGGTCTCAAAAAATTTATCATCAAAGAGAAGAAAGACAACTAGTGATTAGAAACAAAAAATGCTATTGCAAAGGTATCTTGCCAGGTCAGATGGCAGAAGCTTGAAAGCTGAAAATATTTATTGGTGTTCTGGAAATTTTAAGTGAAAATAATATCAAGTTCCACCTGCAAAGGTTATAAGGTTATAAAACCCAGTATTTTTGCTTTTTTCTCATCATGGTTTTCTATAGCTTGTGTGTGTGTTTTCTTCTACCCAATGATATTGAAAATGATTATTTTATTTTTTTCATTCATGATTTCTGAAGTCCAGCTGCCTTTATATAATTTTTCAGAGTTATTCTGGTCTGAACCCTGGAGCAGGAAAATTGCCATGTGATTCTGGGTTAGGATAGAGGATCACATGCATTGTAAAGATGCTGCTCTTGTGCTCAGAGTAGCTCTTACAGTCCATAGGATGACCTTTTCTTACCATATCTATTACATGAAGGGCAACAACAGTAATTGTACTTTAACACTTTGTACATTGTTGTTATCATGGGAGAAATCTTTCCAAATGATTCTCAAGTCATGCCAGGTTTATTAAACTGCCTCTGTTGCTTGAACAGCCTCTCACAAATATCCTGTCACAGAGAGCTGTATATAAAATAAATTTTAGCTTTATATTGTTTAGTGATGCAAAAGGGATTTCACTTCATAGTGGAAAAAAAACTCAACCCAAAGCAGTCCCAAAAACACAACCTCCTTTTTCTTTAGGTTGAGGGAAATTATTTTTATGTGGGCCACTCACAGGTAACAACTACATAGTCAAAAGAATTTTGGAATTAGATTGAACTGTCAGAATGTTTCTCATATTTCTGTTTTCTTGAGAAATCACAGACCGTCAAATTATGGTGATATGCAAAATATGCCCTGTAGGCTTTTTTTCCATGTCCAGAGGGTCTGGATTTATGTATATCTTACAGTTGGAGGCAGTCAGTCTAGGTGAAAAGAGCATTTCTGTAATGTTGGAACTCATTCATTTTATTGACAACCTCCCCCCTGCCCCTGCAAAAAGTGGCTTTAGTTAAAATTATTATTGTTATTTCTACCCTTGTTGAGAGAGTAGATGTAAACATTGAAGCAGTGTCTTGAAATACTCCCTCACAGCTGTGCTCTTGAATGCATACTTCTTTCTTTTATAGTTCTTATGTAGTATGATTTCTATTGCTTTTTAGAAATCTCTGTGCTTGTTATGAGAAGCAGTTGCAGTCAAAAGCTGTATCTCTGAGTTTGCTTAAGCCAGTCTTCTTTTTCTAAATCTCTAATGTTTTGGCAGGTGAAGCAGTAACTTCTCAGGTACGACTCTCACTTTTCCTTTTCTCTTCTTCCTGCCACAATTAATCTCTTTTATTCTTGGACTGTAGTTAGTTTCACAAACCTTCACAAAGAGCCTGCATGGTATGTCCATCTTATCTTCATTCCTAGGAAGCAGAGGACTTGCTGTAAACAGTTCTCTGTGCATTTTCATCTTTCGTACATTGTTTGGTTTGATTCCAGATGAAATCAGTGCCTACATCTTCCTGCTCAGGATGGTTTGGGTCTCGACCATACTGTGTCCCTGCTATGATCATTAGAAGGGTGTTCAATATATAATGTCAGTTTATTTGGTTATGGTGTACCCATTCCATTTCTCCTTTCACTAAGTGTTCTGTGAAAGCCTTTTTTATTATCCATTAAGAACATTTAACATCTAAAGTACATTATAGAAATCATCTTATTGAGATCTCTTGATCAGCCACTTTGTATTACTTCATGTTGGCAAGTCATTGAATTAGAAGGACTTGACATGCATGTTAAAGATGCACATTTGCTTGTCAATCTCTTTTATTGCAAGACCTGAACTGTTCATTGAAGAATGAAAGTCAGGTACACATCCCCAGTTCCATTAAGGATATTTTCCTCACTGGCTCCAGTCCACCCCACTGTCCTTCAGAGGAAAGCAGTTCTTTTGGCCTCCTCAATGTGCATCACTCCCAAATGGCCTGCTGTATTATGTGCTTTTCTGTATTAGCTCTCTTCCTTCTAATAAAACCCACACCCTTCCAGTAGTTTTTAAGCTACTTCTTCCTATCACCTGCATCTTCCTAATATAATTTTGTGGTATTTGGGTACTGAGGTCAATGCTATCAATGAAACTTATATTTAGTAATTGTGATTGAGTCCAGTGTAATCTCATTACCAATCAAGTCAGTCTTTACCCAGTAAAAGAATTTGGAAGAAACAGAGAAGGAAAAGAAAACTGCATGTTACTCCTTATCTCAAGTGGGTTTGAAGGAGGTTAATATGAACTTGCTCATGCTAAGATCACTCTCAACAGATTTCCATACTCTTATCTGTCTTTCTGGGATTCTGTAATGTGCCATTACTTTCCCATTGATATTACTTGTCTTCTTAGCAAAAGCTTTTGTCAGTGTGTATGAAGTTGATGCACAGTGGACTCCATGAGTGCTCTGCTAAGGGGATGGTGTTACACACTGCCATGGTCACTGGCATTTCCTGTTGCTTGAGATCAGCCTGCTCTCTTCCAAGTGGAATGTCCCCTGCTTGTGCCAGCCTCTGTAACAATGTGCCTGCCAGGCTGCTGCTTGGTACAGAAAGGAAGCTCTTGTCTTTTGGTTTATTGTACTGCACAAGCAGTTCCCTCAGCAGGAGACTACCTTCCTTGTTCCAGAACCACATGAACGAGTTCATGCTTGACTTCAGTAGAATTTGCACCTCTTATCTTTCCCACCTCAGCCCATATTCCACGCACCTAATTAATGTTTCTATTTTTATGGCCTTATTATCTATCTGAAAAATGCACTGTTGGTGTATGCCAGAGGGCTGTTCTGAGCAGACTGGTGTTTTCCTTCTGGACTGTCTATGACTTGGTACATACACACAGGTACTCTGCTAGAAGCATCTCACAGCCTTCCTTCTCTTTAAGACAAACAGGATTGCTTGGTTAGATTAAGGATCACAGGAGTATCCCCACTCTTCTGTAGCAGTGTCATGGAAAACAAAGTTCTCATCTCAGTTGTCAATGTGTCTTTGCTATATAAATTTGATGGTTGTGACATCTTAAACACACCCCCCAAAACTAGATGAACAACAGGCTTGACAGTACATGTATAAATTGTTTATTTCCAGTTCCTCTCTTGAATTGCTTAAATAAACAATTAAAAATCAGCCAATACTCCTGAGTTGAAATATTGAAATCAAAGCTGTAGTTAATTGTAGTAATATTTTCAGTTGTGATAATAGGGATGTGTTCCACAGCTCATGAAGTAGTGTGCAGCTGAGCATCCATTTATTTCTTAATGGAAAATGTGATTTGTTCACAGAAACATGGTCTTGGGGGCCACATTTGGCTGTTACAGATGTATGTGAGGTCTCTAATGCACAGTGGAAGTGTTTACCTCCCCACCTGCTGCAGATGCCCCTTAAACCTCCCCTCAGCTGCTGCTGCCCAGGTCCAGGGTTAACTTCCACCAAGGCAGGCTGGGGAACCTTTCTGTGCTGCAGGGAAAGTCTCTGAAACAGGGGAGTCCCTGTGGAGAGGAGGGAGAGGCGGCAAAGAGACGTGTTGAAAACAGAGCTCATCTAAGCAGGGGACAAGGAAGCTCCTGGGTTTGCCAGGGGGAAATTAGCAGTCTGAAGGTGTAGTGAAACAAAAATACAAATGTTTCTGTTTCATCTCCCTGCTTTGCCTGTGTGCTACCCTTTCCCCCTGAGCCCACTCTCTCCACTTTCCAGCTAACTGATGATTCTTAGCGACTTTAGTAGAGCAGGTGTTGCACACCTTTAATGAGCAATCCCTCTCAGGGGTTTGTTCCATAATGTACGTGGTGCTAAAAGGATTCAGACTAGAGAAGAGGGTCTGGTTTGAGGCTGGGGAACTTCCTGCATATACTGAGGACTGTAACAGCCTCATTGTTGACATGAGTGGGTGCTGCAGAGCCTGGTCTGCCAAGATGTGTGCTGGGCTGTGGTGCTGACAACAAAGGTGTCTGCTGAGCAAGGGCCATGTCTGGCACCAGCAGATGTCTATATCCTTCTTTGCAAAATTCCCAGCTGACCACAGTCAGCTACTTAAGACACAGGCAATTTGTTCCTAACTGGTCTTCACATGAATGAGTGTAGGGCTAAGCCCTGGCTTGGAAGAAATCAATATCTGCATGATCAGTACAACTGATGCAGGCTTACTGTGAGAGGAGGTAGGATAGGCTTGAAGTTTTCCTCTCTTCCACAATTCTCCTTGTCACAGACAATTTCTGTAGAGGGGTTCCTCTTAGCTAGGGTCATGCTTATTCACTGCTTTGTCTCCAATAGCCAGTTAGGATAAATTACTGGAGCTATAACCTTCTGTAGGCATAAATAGGATGAAAACAACATTATGAACACCACAGAGAGTGAAAATCACAAGAAAATAAGATATTTTTATTTCTTTTTGATCAAGATAAATGGGCAAATTTATATCTTAGTGTTATTTTTTCAGGCCAGCTATCAGTCAAGTCCACAGATCAATGAGTCTTTTCCTCTTTTCTTTGTATTTTACACTTCCAAGTAAAAACCAAAGGCAACTGCCCCCTCTTTCTTCCTTGAGGAGATCATTGGTTCTGGGAAGGTGTGAATGTGAGTGTGTTACAGAGCAATTTATGAAATTAAGCTGCACAAAGCTTATTCTTGCAAGAGGACTACTAGCTGTAGATGAGCCAATACTTGAATTCACGTTGTAATTTTTGGACACACAACCCTCAACACTCTTGCTTCTGAAGTCTCTAAGTCATAGGAAAAATGACTTAAACAACCACCAATAAAATGAATAGTTACTTGGTAGTGAGTAGAAGCATGAGAATGGAGGTGACTCTGCCACTTGAACCCTCCCACTTCAGCTCACTAAAAAGTTATTTATTTACACAGGCTTGCAAGCCCATTGGCTTCCCCTAGATTTATTTTCTACTCCTATTTTAATTCAGGTCTCGTCATCCCTGTCCTTTAGGCAGCAGTAGGATCTTCACCTGTCCTTGCAGGTCCTTTGTTGTGAATATCTTGGTAATTCTCTAGGCTAGACCTTCTCTATTTCATGCTTCCCTCTTGTTCTCTGTGTGGTGCAAAACTGGGCACAGCATTTCCCATTTTTTACACACTGCAGACTTGCCCCATCTCCTTTATCAAAAACTAAGGGGCTCCAATGAGCAAAGTTCCTTTCATACCATGAGATGCAATTATTGAACCCACATCCTCTTTCTTGTCCCTGCTTTAAAGTATTGGAGCATCATATCCAATTATTTAAGCACACCAAAAGGAAGAGAAATTCTGCTAGAAGTGCTTGCTTGACAGGACTAAATCTCTGCATTTGCTGCAGAGTGTGTTGCAGCAGAATGTACTCTTCTTGGCTCCTTCAGAAGAAAGTGACCTTCAGAAGTAAAATCCTCTCTCTGAAAGCAAAAACCCATTTGGTATGTTAATTATTCTGCAGCTAGCAGGCTTGGTTTTAATTTATGTTCATGACAACACATATTTGAGAAGAAGCAGTTGAAAAATGGTCTATATTTACCGTGGAAATTGCACCAGGGAAATTTTAGGGGATGTTTTCTTATTTTGTTTTATATGTCTTGGTTTTAGTGCAGTTTTTGAGCTGCTAGTGTTTGGACTGACTTGTCTGAATTGCATGAAAAGGTGACTAAAAAGAAAAGTACAGGGAAATAGGCCAAAATATAATTTCCTTTCATGTGACTTTTACTGCTTTAGTGCTACAGAAACTTGCTCACTTCCCTTTGCAGGCAGTGGGGAGGCAGAAGCTGTGAGCCTGAGCTGTGGCACTGAGTTGGGCAGTGCTGCAGTCCAGCAAGGTGGTCGAGGCTGCTTGGATCCCAGAGTCAGAGTCAGAGCCAGAGCCAATAGCTCCAGCAGTGACAATGCTGCTGGGACACCTCAGGGACATTGGAAAGGGTCCTGTGGGCTTGGAGGTAGGCTCCAGTTCAGCTTCTGCCTAGGGCACCCTTTGCTTGCCTTTCTTTTATTTGACACCAAAAAATACCTATCTAGGCTGATGTTTTGGTCCCAAAAGTCAAAAATTGCAATGGCTGCCAGGCATAACACTGGGTCTTGTCTAATGCGCCAGCTTTGATTTTCTTTGCTGCTGCAGTGAATAAGCAAAATCAGAGCTCCTGACCCCAGGAAAGATGAGCAGCATGAGTCAGGATTCAGCTAAGCAAATTCCCTGTGGCTAGGGTAGCTACCATTCTGTAAACTCATCCTGCTCTTCTGCTGGGACAGAAAAGAAGGCAAATTAAGGGAACTGTACAGTCCTGCTGCTGTAGATACCATGTTCTTTCAGCATTTGTCATCCTTCCTGAAGAGATTTTTCTTTTCTCTATTTCCTGGTGTTCTAATTAAGACAGATAAAGATACACAATGGGCAGAACTGCTCCTGACCAGGTACAGCTTATCAAGCAACCTGAGCAAGCTCAGCCTGTGTTTAGTTTTGTTGATTAGGTATGGCTGGGACTGCCATAATTGTCTGTCTCAGACAGCAGCGACCACCCGACCAGGCTTTAGCAAATAAAATACCACAAATACATTCTGAAAAATGTGAACATAATACCCATGAAGGACTATTAATGTGTACAGAAACTATGCAGGCTGCAAATACACCTTCGTCCTGACCTTCAACATTCCTCTTGGTTTAGTCCTGATGGAGATGGCCAGTTATGGTTTTATGATACAGATTACGGGCAAGCGCCTGTTGCTGTTTGTGCCAATCAGAGTCCTGTTGTTGGCTTCTGCAAGGTCTGAGTTTCTCTTCTTTTGTATCTAAAGAAAGGGAAGCTATACAAGTTACTCTACAAGCTGGTTTAATTATAAATATGCACAAAGGTCATTGGTATTTCAAAGTGGTGTGTATTTTTTTTTAACTTGACACACTATATCCAAAACCACCAACTGCAGATGTAAAAAAGCCCCAGTGAAATACTTCTAAGGACACTGTGTAACAACTAGGATTATTTCTCACTATATTTTTTTAATATTTTAAACCCTCTGAAATGAAAAGACGCCATCTCAGAGGCATAAGAGTTCTTATTAGCTGTCAGTGGAAGAACAATAGTAATCAGTCTTCAGTGAGACAGCTCAGCTAGACAGCTCAGGAGGAAAGTCCTGCCTGAAAAAATATTTTGGATATGTAAAATTTAGACAATATTAAATTAGACATTTTCAGTATGACAAGACTGAGCTCATGGAAGGTCATGCATGCAAGTTTTGTTTTTCATAACTTTTTCTTCCATGAGGGAATCGCAAGATGGAGAAACTCAAAAGGAGATTTTGGAAGTTCCTGCAATCCATAAGGAGGTCTTAAGGACTGAGTCACACAATGTTGAATTGTTCTGTTATTCTCGTTATGGCAGACCAGAAAGAACAAATTTGTGTCACAACACTGTCTGAAGTGGCATTACTTTAAAACTGAAGGAAACAGGAGGTGGAATTTCTTCCTCACAGGCTGAACGGTTATGTTAAGGTGAAAATCTGAATGTGGCTACAGTGTATCTGATGTGCCCTACTTTGAAATTATTTCAGTTGCAAAAAAAGGAATGCAGGGAGCTGATACTTGCATGTCTGTAGTGTGAGTGACATGAAGGGCTACAGTGCTACAAACAGTTCATTCCTGCCAGCTCCTTATAGAGTCAGTTTCTCATATTTTCCATTTGATAGTATCTTCTTATTGTTAGTATAAATACTAAAGGTATCTTTATAGATACTAAAGGTATTTCCTTCATAGGATCTTTAGGTTTTACTCCTGTTCACCTACAGCCTCAAGCTAGATGGACAAAAAGATGGACTTCTGGGGACATCCCCATATGAGTGATCCTGCATCCAAAGCTGTTCTAACAACACTGAGATATCCCCCAGGATATTCACCTCTATTCACCTCTAGCTTGCTTGACCTTTCCAGTGCAAGTGAGTATCTGTCCCCAAACCACCAGCAGGGTTTATGCTTTCAGCAGAAGTGGCTGCAGGTCACTGTTTCTAAGAACACCACACTTGCAAATTCCTAGAACACTTTTGCACTGTGTAAGTAAGCTGGGAACATTGTTTTGCTAGACAGAGTATGCCAATGACCACCCAGTGCCCATTTACTCAAGTCCTCTGGAATGTGAATAGATTTGCAGCATGGGGCTGAGCACTTCTGTTTGTTAACTTAGTGGAAACCACTTGGCATAGGAGCATGTTCGAATCATGATGCAGGCTTTTGAAATTCATACTGGCAGGAGATCCAGCTGAAAGGAACTGTGTGAAACCAAGCTTGGTTTTTTCAGGTTAGTTCACTAGAAAATATTCTAGAAAGTCAGTGCTGCAGGTTTTCCATTTCTGCTCTGACAGAACTGATCCTGAAATTACCTGTCCTGATGTACTCTAGCCCAGATAGGTCATGACATGCCAAGACACAAAATGCAGGAGATACCTAATTAATCAAAATAACTTCTCTACATATTTGTCATGTTACATTGTGTCAAATGTTAACAATTCCCTGGAATTTAGAGATAAATATTCAGAAAACTGCTATGTTTCTTCTCCCTCCAAACCCATGTGGCTTCACTGAGACCCTGCTGCTGGTGGAACCTGTCTGTGCAAATGATAATTGAAGTGCAGGCAAGGTTCATGGTAACCTGTGTTTTGGGTTCAGCTGGCATAGGGACACAAAACAGGACAATTAGGAACCTTTGTAATTATAGTTTTCTGAACTGTCAGTTTTTATAAGGCTAAAATTCAACACCAAGTAAAATCTACTTCCGTGTATTCCCTTCCTTTGTTAAGAGTATGCACTTTAAAGTAGGACTATTCTCAGCTCACTTAATACTCCCAGCTCCAATTCTGGGTTTAACCCAATTTTAGCTGCCACAGCAGATCCTGGAGCTGATGATTGATCATGGTGCTCCTAGTGCTCAGAGTTTCAGAGTGTAGCTTTGAAAATATATAAAGACCTGAAGGAGGAGAAAGTATGGTGATGCTGGAGCAGCATGAGGATAAAACCTATCAGTTCATGGACTGCTGGCTAAAGAGAATCCATTTCATCCCCTTAAGGAAAAGGATTTGATTTTGTATTAATGTACTTAAAACGGAGATCTGCAGAGTTTCTCAAGATCTGAGTTTTTGCTTTAAATTTCAGATAATAGTGCATGTAATTCTGTAAACTTCTAGGTAATCAATAGAATTTTGTATGTGATCTTAAGTGTTATGAATCACAGTCTTCAAGTAAGCTGATTTTTAGAAAATGTAGCTACAAAGAACTTCTACAGATGGATTTTTAATTTTTTCTTAAACTAGATCTACAAGTAATTTCATACACAAGTGAATTGATTTTATTATAATTTAAAAAGGAAAGGAAAGTTCAGTGCAGCAATGGAGCTGGCCAGCTGAGAAACTAATGAGTAGAGAACTAGGAGCAAGAAAAATATCTGCTATTTCCTTTTTCTCACTGTCTAAGTCTTTGCCTGCATGAGACATGGGATAAAACAAGAAACCTGTTAATCTGCAGGGTGTCCTGTACCAAACATTGGTTAAGACTAAAGAATGTTATCTGCAGTACTAAATGAACTGAGTGGGATGATACCTTGCTTTTCCCCAGAAATGGATTTCAGTAAAAATTTTGGGAGAGCCTTTGTGGCCAAGCATATCAGAAGGTATTGCACTGGCATTTTAACATTTTGAAAGAAGCGTTTCTAAGCAACTGCATAAAGGAACGGAGCAACAAATTGTCTTGAGAGTGCAAGGGGTAGGAGTCCCTTGGCAGCAGTGAGTTTGGACAACCCCTATGGAGAAAAGTGGCTCAGCTGAGCGACCTCTATGCTGCTGGTGCTCTTCTTTGGACATGTTTTACCTTATCTCCCCAGCACCCTTTCATAAATAATTACAGAGAGGAAACTAAGACAAGTGTGTGCTTCTGCAGGCTCAGCTCAGTATGGTGTTATACATCATTCCCTTCTTGCTTATGTGCTGAACTCTCAGTGTAAGCAGTAGGTTGTTTTTATATTTAGAAATTAAAGTATTAGCTGAGCGGAAATTTGTGTGGCACGTGGTTTTCTATCTTTCTTTGTCCAGATTTGTACAATACAATTTTAGGAGGCAGCATTTTCCACCTTCAAAAGAAAGTCTTGGCAATGGTTTTTTCAATCCCCATTTGTTAGAGGTTATTATCGAAGAAAATGTTCCTGCTCATTGTGCACAGCTTGCCTAGTACAAGCTTCTTTCATTGCCTTAAAAATGTCAGATTGACTCCAGGGGAGCTGACACAGCATCCAATGTGCTGGGCTCTACCCAGCCATGGCAACGCTGTCCCTGCTGCCATCAGTACTGAGAACTTCATTGCAGGTCCACTAAAGACAGAGAGTGAGAAATAAAATACTGAGAATATGTTTTAAATTGATAACATGGGAGATATCTCATTGCCCCTGATGGATATAATTCAAGCTTAATGTGAAATTGAAGTAGTGTCAAAACACTGGGAGCCTTAAGGAAGCTTGACACCCCAGTTGGACTGGTGGGAAGAGGCTTTCCAAGAAGCCTGTGTGGGCAAACTGTGTGGTGGTAGCTGCCTGTATGGAACAAGGAATGGAAACTGGAGGGGAACTAGTGGGGAAAGAGTCAAGGTCTGTGCATGGGTGGGGAAGCTTTTGAGGGAGAGGGGCAAGGCATGCTTTGAGGAGCCTTGGGGGACTGGATAATCACTGGGCCTGTGAGCAAAAAACCATCTCCTGAGGTTTGCTGGGTTCAGAGCAGAAGGACTTTACATAAAGTCCCTAAATAAAGAGGGCTGCAGCAAAAATAAAATAAATTCTAACTTGTGTCATTTTCTTCCCAACATGTAGGATGCTGAAATTTGATTACTTACTCAAGTTGCAAAAAGTCTGGGTATTAAGGAAGGGTGGAGGGAAAGGGGATATTCATAGAAAGCAAATTATTTAGAAATGCAGTGTGAAGCAGAAATAATTGGTGAAACTACAGAAGAGGAAGGGGGAATTTTTTCCAGTAACTGTTAACCATAAAGTAACACTGAAAATTGTTCCTCTGTCTTTGGTACACAGAAGAGGATTGGCAACAAGCATGGCATAGAAAATATTTCAGTGAGGCAATTTTCAAACCAGAGGTACAATTATTGGAAGATATTTGTAAATTTGAAACAAGACATGATGTCCAGCCTTCAATTCCAGCATGTTCATTTCCAAAATTAAATATGTGACCTCCACAGTGAGACCTGAGCTGTTGATGTCATCACGGAGAACAATGGGATTTCTGGAAATAACTTTCTCATATTTGTGCAGGTGCAGGTCCTGAGGATGGACACCTCAAAGGAGTTCAGCTGCTGTGCTGGGCATTGTGGAGAAGGCAGCAGTGGGAGCTGCACTCTGCCAGACTGGGATGACCTTCCTCTATGCAGCAGCCAAGCATAGAAGAGCTGCAGTGCAGCATGGAGAACCCTGCACACCCAGGGGGGCAAACACAGGGAATAATAAAAGAATAGTAATAATAATAATAATAATAATAATAATGCAACTGCAGGTAAATGCCTGGCTGACACTCAAGGTGCCTGGAACCTATCTCATTTTTGCCCTGTGTAGGGCACTTTTGCCTACAGTGTGGGGAGTTAAAATACTGTCCTGCTAATGTGCTGAATGTGCTGAGTGTGCCGTGGGGGATGAGATGCTGCAAGCCAGGCTGGGCTGCTCCAGCTTCCCAGAAAGGTGGTAGCTGACAGCAGGCAGAACTGCCAAATGTTTTTTCTCAGCCTTTAATAAAACTGTGAGATTCCTTTTACAGCTGTGCAGTCCTGGAGAAACTGGAGGCTTGCATGGATTTACACGATGGCAGAGTTTGTCCCTGGGTGTACAGGAGGGGGGGACTGTTAGCATTCTTGTACAAAGAATATGACCAGAGACAGCTGGCAACCTATTTCTGGTACTCACCACTTCAGTTTCTCAGATGACATCTGAGAGCACCTACCAGCATTTAATTCTCATTAGTACATTCTCAGCAATTTTTGTAGTTTGCATGATGTGTGAATTCTGAGCCTTTTTTCCTTTGCTATGCATTAGGGAAAAAAATCGTCATGGGAGATGCACATCCAACTGTTTTCTCCAGCCCTGGGTTCCCACTGCTGTGTGCTTTGGTTTGTATGCAGCCATCACTACTTTTAATAGACAGTGTAGGATTACTCCACCCTCCCCTTCCTTTGTTTCTCTGCTCTAAACATAAAGAAATGAGGAATGAGCCAAAAATGTCACAATATTTGTGACACAAGGATTTGGGTCAGCAGTCAATAAACGAAAAAATCTTGAATGCTGTGATTTAAATTAGTACAATATTGTGTGTCTGAAATTTACCAATATATGATCCAGGGTCAAAAATAGGAGGGAGGGGGCTCTTGTTGTTTGCTCCAGGCTGTGCCAGGCTTTAAACTGAGATACAATTCAGTCTGCTACAGGCAGGTACCTCCAGGACGTGCTTGAAGTGAGGCAGAGACACTTTCTGGAGGATTGCTTTGGAGAAAAGGATGGAGTTAGCAGTCTCTGCCAGATTTCTGAGGATGAGGAGGGGAGGAGAGACTGGGCTAAGGGATGGTATCCCTGGTGGTTTCCACCTACAGTGAGATGGAGGAAGGCAGCTTGTCCTGGCGATGAAAGATCATGTAATTGTGCTGAGTAGGAGGAGATGGAAAGTCCCCCAGATGGAGGGGGAGGACAATATTCAGGTGGTGAACTGTGAGCTGGATGGAGGCAGATATCTGAAAAAGGATTGAGTGTACAACCAGTGGATGAAGGCTACCTGGTTTTCAGAATGAGCACTTTGTTCTCCTGCTTTTGCTGTTCTTTGTGAGGACTGTGTTTTTTCTGCTTCTGCTTATTTCACTTTATGCTTTTGCATTAGGCTTTCTTTAAAGTCAGCTTCAATACTGAAAAGAGAGAGGAAGAATTGATTTTGATTCAAATGTGAGCTTGTGAGCAAAAGAAAACTTGTACAAATCTGTTAAATTCCCAGATCTAGATATAGATATTTCAATTTTTTCAGCAGTTTCTTATACTGAGACTGCCTTGAGGCTGAAGTCCTCACATCTTAGGAGGAAATAGGGCAGTATCAAGTGTTCATTTTACCGTGAAGAGGGACCCCTGGTAGCATGACCCTTCATAAGATAAAGATAATGTGTTTCTAGCAAAGAGTACAGTGAGTTTCTTCTTAGAGTTTGGTGAATATTTTTGGTCTCTGACTAAAAGAAGAAAGGAAATGAGCTTTTTCTTACGCAGAGAAGCAGTAGGGGAATGCTTGGTACAAAAATGGATTAAAAAGCATAAAAAAATGACACATGGCAAGAAGAAAAGCAAACTTCCCTTGTGTCTATCAAGTTTTCCTCCCACTTCCATCCTCCAAGGTCAAGCATCACTGCAACAGAGACATGGCCTATGCTGTAGGAGTGGAAGATGTTTTTGGACCTTTTGGAGTAGGAGTATGCCCTTTGCAGTGGCTTCAGGTGTCCTGGATCTGCCCAGCTTTGCCACCAGCAAATCTGCCAGTACCAAATGGGTCTGGTGGCTGAGGACTTGGGAGCTACGTGAAGGGATCCCTCTCCACTGGACACTTGATGCCTGGAGTGGGTGCTTTGTCTCTTCTGGCATCCATTATAGAGATCTCAGGCTGCTGACTTAGCATCCTGTCTCACAGACATGTTTTCCTCACCTGCTCCTGGACTTTTCTGTGTTTGGGGGAAATTCCCGGGCTAAAAACAGCACTGCAAAACTATTTACACTGAGACTAAAACAGTGCTAGCTTCCTCTTGCCCCATTTTTCAGTTGATGGAGAGGCAATGAAGCACACCTCCTCTGAGAGGGAGAAGGAGCAGGTGCTGATGGCTTTGGGGTGCAGTGTCCCCAGCAGCACAGCACCCGGTGCCTGGGAGTTCCTGGAGGAGCTCTGCAGGGACAGCTCTGCTGCTGTTTGGCTCTTCCTGGCATGACTGTGGGAGGAGTGATGTGCTGGATGGCCAGGCAGGATGCGGGCAGGAGCAAGGGGACCATGAAACTGGAAGCTGCTGCTGATGGAGCAGCAGGACTGTGGCACCATCAGTGCTGGCAGGAGCCAAATTAGAGAGTGGGCACAGGGAACACCAGAGCCTTATTCTCAGAGACTTGCTCTGGTTTGTCCTTGGGGCTGGGATATACACTGTAGTGACACTGTAAATCACTGTAGTGGGTTTTTGTCAGAGCTTTCAGTGCAGGGTAACAATTTCTGTTTCTGGTCACTACAAGACTGGTGAGTGGCTTGGGAAACAGCTACGATGGGGGCCAGGGCAAAAGCTGCCAGAGACATTCCAGGAGTAGCCCTGGGATGTATGACACCCGATCCAGCCCCCTTGGAGGGCTTTGTGCACAGCTGGACTCCTGCAGAGGCTCACCCCACACCCCACTGAGTCTCAGCTCTTTGGCAGTGCCTGTGCTGGGAGCCACTCTGAGTTGCTCAGAGGGGAAAAGAAGGCTCAAATTCCTCCTGCTGGAGAAGGAAACCTGAGGAAAGGCCATGCATGGATGTCAGTGCTGTTTGCATGACAAGGCTTTGTGATGCATCTCTGATTTGCTTACACCCATGCTGTGTTTAAGGTGCACACTGCAGGTGACCTCTGTATGATGTGTATCTTATGCTGGCTTGGAGTACAAACACATACTGTTATTTTCACACAATCTCCATTGAGATGAAACTGAGTTCAGTTTTTGAGCTGAGAGGGTACAGGATGGGCAATTCCAGCTTCTGTATGAGGAGAGAAGAGCTGTGTGCCCTCCCAGACCTTAGTGCCAAGCTTGTGGAGGAGGGTGCAGAAGATGTGCTGCTTAGAGGTTTTGAAGTTATTCTGGGGGAAAAGAAAAGCCAGGAAGCTTACAGTAGGAGTAATCCCAACCCAGGAGGGAGGTGAACTGCCTAACCCCAACAGGTGCTTTCTGTCCAGCTTTCATGGAAGCAGGGTGGTTGTGTGCTTGAAGCAACAGTAATTAAGGCTCTGAGGACAAGTTAGGAAAACAACCTCTGGGTTTAATAACCGCTGTGCCTGGGCCACCCCCACCAAAGCTCCTCATGGGGCTGTGGCAGGGGTGCCAGCCCCTGACAGATGTCTGCTTTGCTGGCAGGAACTCCTTGTTCCAGTGATGCCTCAGACCTCCTCTATGTCTTGAAACCTTGAAACAGCTCAGAGTCTTTAAACTGTCCTGTCAGGTGTGCTCCTAAACTGGAACAATACCTCACCTCCCAGCTCAGCAGGGTTACTTTCCTGTGAATAAATTACCCATCTTTTACACAGCAAGAAGAAATTTGAAAGGGAAAAGCATGTAATTAGCTTAAATTTTTCTAAAGATACCGAAAATATTGCAGAACCAAGCCAATCCTACCCCTGCTTGAGCTCTGTAAACTCTCCCCTGCCATTCTACCTTCCATCCTGTGTCCTGCAACCTGCTCCATATCTAATCTCCCTATATTGCACAAGGTGTTTTCTAACATCCAAAGTATCTTTTACTGTTCTGAATGCTCTTATCAACATATTGGTGTAAGCAGTAAGCCTAACTAGGCAAACAAACACTTTTCCACATTACGTTTCACTTAATAACTGACCAAAACCTCACCGTCTCCAATTAATAAAATGCTGAGCTGGAACCATCTCAGGCTTTTTGAGCACACCTTCTGAATATTTACATCTGGAAAGTACACAGTGTTTACAAGAACTCATGTTTATTTATCCAAGAACACTTCCACAGAAAAGCCTCTTTATGACTAGCTGTACATTTTCCTTTGCCAGTTTATTGACCTTTTGCAATGCATGGCTATTTGTTTGGCAAAAACGATGGCATTGATCTTAACCTGCCATGTGTAATACATCTCGGTAACTTGCCATTGAAAACAAAATATTTTGGGTGCCAGAAAGCCCCCCATGTCACTGGGAAGAGCATTTGAATCCAGTGCAGCTCAGCAGTAAGCAAATATCACTATCTGATGACACTTGCTTAGTGGCTGTAGGAAAATGAGTCCATGCTGGGAGCTCACTTGTTAGCACATCCCCTGTGATCCTGCTGACACTTCCAAGCTCTTCTAATAGTTTTTATCCTTGGGCCAACGAGGCCATGCAGGTGGGTGCTCTGCTACTCAGGTGGCCCTGCCAGGTGCTGCTGGCTGAGACACAGGTGTGCAGCTGCTGCCTCTTCCCTGGTTAATGGCACATCTCTCAATCCCCTCTCTGCCTAGTCTGGCAATTCCTTGGAACTAAGATTATTTGTTCAAGAGCATTTCCGCAGAAAAGCTCCTTTATGCTTTGCTGTACATCTTCCCTGCCAGCATCCTGACCTTTAGCATCACCCACAGGTTTGCCTCAGGAAAGTTCATTTCAGCAGAGTCCTCACTGAACTGCAAGAGGCGGGCGGGCACCGACGTGGGGATGCTGCTGTCTGCCAGGGACCACTGTGTGCAGAGCTGGGCTTCCACGAAATGGATCTGGCTGTGCCAGGTGCTGCTGGATTTCCAGCTCTCCAGGTATCTGGCTAAGCAAAGCCAAACAGCTCAGAAGTGAAGGAAGGCAGGAAAGAGAAAGGCATGTGGGCAGACTGTAGATGTTGACAGACTTCCTCAAATTGCAGGGGCAAAGAGCCTTGAATTTAGTCCTTTTTATAACTTGAGGTTACTTCCAAGTTTGAGTTAATTAAAAGAGATTTCATACAGAATTTCTTTCCTTACAGAGGAAGCTATTTACTTGTGCAGGGAGAGATATTTGAGATAAAGACCTGAATTTCTGTTTCATGATTTTACAATTTCATATTACAGTATCACAGCAGCAGAAACTGAATGTGGTTTTCTGTGATTCCAAGGGCCCTAAGACAAAGCTGCAGAGTCATAACTATTGTTCTTTAGTCCAAGGACTAACTGGACCTTGCAGGTTGGAATGACTGGAGAAGACAGTGGAATTTCAGTGGAAAGTGGAATTTCAGAAGTCTGCATATGAAGGGCTCACTGTGCCACTGGTGGTAGCAAGTCCAGGATTGGACCTGAGGATGGGAAATGTATGCATGAAGGCCTGAGCACTGGCTTCACAGGGGAAATTAATCATTGGAAGGACTTCATTTGAAGGCTTAAAATCAAGACTAGTAACTTTAAAACACTATCTGTTGTCTCCTTAGGAAGACATTGCTTTTAACTGAGGAACAATCAGGGTAAATTCTGACAAGTGCTGAGCTTTGTGCAGGGACTTCAGGTATATGCCCAGTGCACTATGGCTGGGGTGGCTCTGGCATAGTCTGGGAGTGCCATGCACTGACATAGACAATACTTGAGCCTGACTTCACCTCTCCCTCTGGCAGTCTCTTGTCTTAGATGAAAATAAATGCTGCAAAAAGAGCAGAAGTCACAGTGAGTTCTGGAAAAAGCAGTGAGGAGGTAGAGGCATCTTGAGAACCTGGCTAGGCTTTGTGCTGAGTGTTGTCCCATGGTTTGTGCAGTCAGCCCTTAAACCTGAATTGCCAAGGACAGGGCCTTCTGACCAGAGAGCCTCTGTCTGCAGAGGAGGAGCAGCCTTTAGGGGTCTACACAAGGGCAAAGAGCAGATGCAAATAAGCTACTGCAGGAGCCATAGGATATATATATATATATATATATATATATCAAGTGACCAGTGGAGAAAGGTAAGAGAACCACAGTTTTCTGTCACCTGTAACCTGTTTTACCCAAAAAACTTCCCTATAGGCAATAAAACAATAGCTTAATTTTCCAAAGCTCTGAGGTCTTATTTCAGTAACTGCATTTCTTTCTTGGTGTTACCAGAGCAAAACCAGTGAGCCATCAGGTAAGCGTGACTAACGTGTGTACTGTGTGTCTGCTCCTAACTACCCAAAATGTAATTTGGTGAGCCCTGGACTTGAGCCCTCTGGGAAGGTGCAGAGCCAGGGAGTAGGTGTTCATCCAATAAGGATGATCACAACAATCCAGTCTGACTTTTAAACCACTTAAAACCTCCAAAGTGCAAAGCAACCTAAAAAGTTCACAGGGAGCTGACGACATTCAGTGCCTCCCAGGCTTGGGCTGTCAAAGAGTGATTTTAATAGAACATTAAGTATAAGATGCTGGAACATGATCAAGACCCAACACAAGGAAGTAACTTTTAATTAACGAGTTCCACATGCTATGTATGAAAAGTAACAGCCATTAAAATTTATTAGAATTAAGTTGCACATCAAAACTCCTTCAATGTTGAGTTTCACTGCTTTAATTTAAAGCGAACATTTCTACACTGAGGTGGCACAAAAGAAAATTTGCTTAAGTTTGATTTTTATACTACTAAAAAGGATTTAACAGCTTAGAATACATTTTACTTCACGCCATGCAACTGGTGAAAATTGGATTAATTATACTGCTTTCAGCAATACTACTGGCACAAACCATTAACAATTTAGACTCACAGAGTTTGTTTTGCTTAATTTATTTCCAAAAAATATTTTTTACTGTAGAATGCTAAACTAACATATAAGCAAACATTTTTATTTTTATGGTGAGTTTCAGCTGGTAAAACTTGTAAGTAGAATGTCATTAACTGAGTTTGGATTTTGAAATTCTAGAGAGTTTCATCAAAAGCAATCTCATTAAACCAGAAACTTGAAGAGGTAGTTTGGTTTGATTTTGCTGAAGTTTTTGAGCTAACAAGAATTATAGCATTGCTGCAATAGGAACTAGAGAGGTGAAGTCCTGCTTAACAGCATCCTCACAGTTCTGTTGTCTCCCAATTCTCCCCAGCTTTGGCATACCCTTTTACTAGGCATAAAGATACCTTTTAATGTTCTTATGTGTTCTTATTTGTTCTTATGTGTTCTAATGTGTCATAGTGCTCTGCTGCTACCTCTGAAGGACTGGAGTAGGCTACATAATCAGATGATGGAATGTGTATGTTTTGAAGTCCTGTTCACAAATTAGATCACAGACTGTGGTTTCATACATTTTCCAGCAGTTTTTAACTGTTGAACAAAAGCTCATTTCGAGTTTGTATTCAGAAATAAAATACCCTAAAATGCAGCTGTATGGAGGGAGAAAGGAATAGACAGTCTGGAGGGGACCTCTAAGATCAGTGAATCTGGTCTCCACCACTGCAACTCTGCACATCACAGGGTCCCCTTCAAAAGCAATTCATAGATATTCAGAAAGCCTGGTCCACTGTGCAGAGCCCTTGGTATTGAGTGTAGCCTAACTGTATAGCACATGCATTCCTGATTAAAAGGAGAGGGAAAAAAAAAAATTTAAGCCTGTGCTAATTGAAGTTAATATTTACCAAATAGTGGAAACTGTCATTCCACCCACTAAAATGTGATTAATCAGAGCTTGTTCTGTTGTACAGTCAAAGACAGGAACTGCTTTGCAGGCTTATGTTGTGTACAGATCACCAGCCACAATCCCTGAAGTGTAGCTGTGCTGCCCACATGCCTGGTGTAGGAGGTTTTGGTTCAGCCTCCAGTCTGCTGCTGCTGTGCTGCCTGTCCCCCACACTCCCAAGCCACCACAAGCACCATAACATCATCAAACAAGTAAATATTGTCATTTTTTAGTCTGGGATTCTGAAGGTTTTGATTTAGAGTTTTCAAGGTTTTCTCCATAGTCAGCTGGGCCCCATCTGCTTTTATGAAAGTGATGGCTCAAACCCCACTGTGTAAACTCTGTGTGTCAGGAGGAAAAGCTTATCCCAAGAAGGCCAGAGAAGCCTACAGGCTTCCTGGTATACCAGGCAGCTCCCTGTGGGCAGAGTGTTTCTTGCATATGATTTTTCTCACAGTGTTTTGAATCCCCATGTCAGTCATGGACTTTAAGATGACTTCTGCTTGCCTGTCCCTGTTGCTGCATTGGTGGCCCTTGTGCAAGGCACTGCATGGCAGTCACAGGAAGATGCTTTGGCTGATCCTTGTTTTCTAAAAATCAAGCTGCCTGTCTGCAGACTCAGCTCCTTATCTTTAATGTATGGTCTGACCATCACTTGTTTGAATGCTGAACACTTCATTCTTCCCTGAATCCAGCTCCTCCTGGGCACTCTTCCAGAGCCCCTCAGCCAGGCTGCTGCAGATGCTGCCTGGTCCCTTGCTGCTCCCACAAGCAGAGGTCCCCATATTAGTTCAGGGGTTCACTGGGATCTGAGGTTCCTACCTCCAACAAAACAAGGTCTTCAGAATTAGTATAAGCTTTAGCAATTTCGTTTCCTACTCTAAAAATCACACTCTAAAGCCTCTTGTGCCTGTGCCTTTCACATCCATGCAGGCTCATCAGTGCTGCCCAGCACATCCCACGCAGCCACCCCTTGGCTCTCCCCACGCTCCCTCCCACTGCTGGTGGTCAGGCCTGCCTCTTTGCCATGCCAGCTGTCTGGATTAATTGCACTCTCTCTCTTTCCACCTCACCAACTCCCCATCTGTTTTTCTGCTATAGCTTAAATCCCTTTTGATCTGATCCCGAAATACTGACTTCTACAGCAGCCTCTGCACACAGGCTGTTCCTGGGAGCAGGTCCCTCCCTCTCTCCCACTCCATGGCTCCAGATGATGTTAGCCCGAGGGGCTTATTGTTGCAATATTGAAATTCTCCTTGTCAAGATCTGCACCCTGTAAAATCATGGGAACCATGGTCCTCGTCTCCAAGAGCTCACACATAGCTGTATTTTTTTGGGAGCCTATTAATTAAGTTGAATTCAAGACTGCACTTAGGGTTTGTCTGGAGAACATCCAGAACATGTAGCACATTGCAGGGTTGAACCTTTCTATCCTAAACTGTTCTATTAGCATGCTACAGTGCACAGTATAACCAAGCACATAGGGAGCATTGATCCTCTCGTTTAATTTAAAAGACATTTTATTCGCCCTAGCAGTTATTTAACGCCATTATCTATTTATTCAATTTAGTTAACTTAATGCACCACGACTTAGACAACGCATTTGGACGGGAGACAGAGACCATCACGTTAATTGAAACTGCAACACGGTTCAGTTATTATGTAGTCATGAGAACTTAATTGTGTGATCAGAAACCGTTATTTACTGCTGGTGACTCTTTTGTATCCCAAACACTGGCATTGATTGTAAACCAAAAGGCCAAAAATTATACATAAGAACAATCTTCACAGCCTCATCTGTCTTCTGGATCTTGAAAAGCAGTAACACAGAATGCCCCGTTCACCAAACATTTCTCAAGACTGAGGTAGCTTTTTTCACCCATGGTTGAAGTGATTATTTATGAACAGCTTGGTTGTGCATTTTCCAAATATGTACTTCAAAGTGCCTGTGTTTTCTTGGTGCTGTGATAGATAAAAGAGGTACACACAAGATCCCTCTACGGTGCTGTGATAGATAAAACAGGTACACACAAGATCCCTCTACTCTCACAAACGTGGATATGAGGGACCAGAGTACACACACTGCAATTACAGGATAAGCAGAGAGATGTTAATGTAAACTGTTACTGAGGAATGTGCGTTGGGGCAATGGAGTCTCCCTTTTTATGTGAGGGAGCCAAGCAGAGAAAAGGATCAAGGCAAGCTTGCAGGTGAGCACAGAAATCAGCAACATAGAAAAGCGGTATCTGGGAATTATCTGAAACACCTAATCCATATAAGAAATTACTGTACCAATCTTTTCTTAATAGGTTGATAAATGGAACGGGGTAGATTACACCAGCAAAGAAATCAGTATCTTTGGTGAAGATTTGAAAATTTATAGAAAAGAGAACAAATGGTAATCATCACTTGATGTAAACCAAAGGAGAAAGCTGAGCTTTGGAGGCTACCATTAAGCCTGCTTTTAAGGTTTGATCTTGCAAAGCACTGAATATCCTCAGCTCCCACTTCAGTCAAAAGAAGTTGAATGTCTTTTGCAAAAAGTGGAGTCAGCAGGCTTAGGTGATTTATTGCATTTGAAATATTGAAGGTGATTTTGTGACATTGGAAGAAAGTTCTAGAAAGATCTGAAAGGAAGACCAAAATCCTGTTAAAGAAAAACAGCAAGTTGTGACATTGGAGCAATGAGACCTTCAAATGGGCTAGAATAGAATGGGTGAGTTACTAGACACCTAGTTAAATAAGAGTTCACAGGAATATCAGTGTGAGGGTAGCAAAAGGGCAGATTTGTGGAAGCAGCCCCCAGAGCTTTGCATTGTTCCTTGTGCTCCCTGATTGTATCTAGTTTCATGTTTGATGATTACCCCAGACTTAAACTGGCATGAACAGAAGGAAAGCAAGAACTGGCAGTGATGTGCTCATGAGGGAAAGGGGAGCAAAGGCTTGCTGGGCTGCCTGGAAGGCTTTCAGACTTGGCCCTTCTCTGTGCCAGCTTTACCTTTCCTCTGCCTTTTGTCATGGTCATGCGACAAGGCACAACTGCCTTTCACTGAGGGACCTGATCCATCTGTGTACCCTCTCCCCAAGTTCCCACACCACAGTCCTTACTGACATCCCATCCTGGGCTTCTATGTGCTCTTTTGCCAGCCCTGAGGGCACAGAAGACTTCTGTCCTGCTCAGTGGGAAGGTATTACCATGGGTGGAAGGTACACAAGCTCTTCTCAGCTGCTCTTGCCATGATGTCTGGTGCAGGCCTGATCTTGGCTTTTAAGTAACTTTCCTTCATTCTTCTTTGGCATCAAAAAGCTCCAGCCATCATAAAGTTACTTTTTCCCTATAAGGCACTGCTAGAAAGACTGAAGGGTGACAAGAGACCTTTCCCCTCCCAGCTGTGTTGGACTGGCTGGATTTGACAGCCCCAGCCACAGGTGCTTCCTTTCTGTGTCCCCTCCCTCATTCCCCTCAGCCCAGCCAGCCTCTGCTCTTGCACCTTTTTGGAGGAAAGGACAAAGAAAGTGGAAGGTTTACAAAAGAAACACTGGGTTCAGCCCAGGAAAAAAAGCAAGGCTGAGATTTCTGCTGCTGTCTGTGGTCTCTGAAGAGTCATGCTGGGAGCTCTTGGGGCTTTTGATGGTTGGTGAGAAAAATGTCTTTGCTCTCTGATACCTACACAGCTCTCACCCACCTGAGGCTCCTCAAGTCTCCTAAGTGTCCAGCAGGTCCAAGCTGAGCTGGACTATGGAACTCTGCAAGAGTCCTTTCTCTACCCTGCCTACACTGTGAAAAGAATTATGCTATTTTTCACTTGCTGCAGCATGAAATGGCATGGAAGGAAGGGCAAGAATATGTATGTGTTCATGTAAGATAGGCAGATATGTCTTGAAAGAAAGGAAAATGACGAATGCAAAGCAGAGCCATACCTGGAATTCATTGGGCTATCTGCAAAAGTACTTAAGAGGGCCTCCTTTGGGTTAATTCTTTCATAGGTCGCCAGAGAAAATTACAGTCTGGTAATTTTTTTCACATTAATCTTTCTGCAGCAATCACCACCTTCTTCTTCATAATCTTTAGATTAAGGTGTGTATTAATTATTTATACATCTCCATCCATGTATGTGGACATTTTACAAAGCAAATAAAATAAGGTCTTGTTCTCAGTAGAATGTATTATTGAGCACAGGCAGAGGCGAAACAGGCAAAAAATTCAGGTGAGGAGGCAGCAACAGAGAAGAAACTAAGACAGGAAGTACTTGCAGAGGAGGCTGTTTTTCAAGAAGGAAAGAATGGCATTCAGTGGTTGGGGTGGGCTGTTCTGCTGGGAAATGGAGCTTGAAAAGAGTGACCAAGACAGGAGTGTTTGGAAGTAGGTGCTGGTGGCAGGGTGTGATTCAGAAGAAGCAAAGTCCTGAACAGTGGCAACAGAGGTCATGTTGGGACATGACTGGATTGTCCAGGATATCTGGTGTGACTGAGACAAGAAACACGTTGAATAAAAAAATGTCTGGGTGGGGAGAAAATGAATAATTTCAGTTCACTTGCTTTCAGCATTCCAAATTTCTCTCTACCTTTTTTATTTATCAACTGAAGGCCATGATGATCTGACCATGGGAGGGCTTAAACTCATTTCAGGTAACTGAAGGAATAACAGCCTCACAGACACAGGAGGATGAGCTGTCCTCCATGTGTCACTGTTCACAGCTTGTGCTGTGGAGGAAGTCAGGGTCCAATATTTACTCCTGGATTGTTGCTGCATTTCCCATGAGCTGTGCATTGAAGGGTATAGGGACTTTACTCCTGGACTTTGCTTCTACCTCTCTGCTCCTTCCTGAGCTGGTGTTTCCCACTGGAGCAGATGTTCAGCAGGAGGAGATAGGCACAACACATGCATGTGTCTCATTTCTGCTCATGTCATCTGCATCTGAGTGTTGTCATCTGCATCTGAGTGTAGTTCATGATGCTCACCAAGAGATAGAGGCAGTTCAAAATGCAGGGAATTTGTTGAACCAAGACACCACCCCTCCAAACTTCCTTCTTAGTTTGGGAAACTTGGGGTCTTTTGCATTGTCTCAGAGTTAGTACAAGCAGATCCCCTGCCCCCTCTGCTGAAATTCAGCCTACAGCTCTTTCCTCCTGGCCTCTTATGACCTGCAGCCATTCAAAGCTGCCCAAGTAAAGCTGTCAGAAAATTTTCTGCCACTATGAGTGCATCTGGAGGATAGTGGGTGCCTGGGGACACCCACCTCAGGAAGGTCTGCATGCCCCCAGCTAGCACACTCTCCCATGGGAATGGCTGTTTGTGGCTTTTGGTGTGTGGTCAGAGATGCTTATACTGCAGCATGAAAAGAAAACTACCAGAGATTGGATATCTTTGCTGAGAAATTATCTTCTTATCCTGTGAAGCTCTGAGATTTAAAAAAAAGTTCCAGTTTGACATTTCATCAAGATATATTGGTGCTTTTCTTGGGAAAAGCACCAAAAAAGAGCTTTCCTGGATCTCATACTTGTCACTGGACTCACTCAAGAGGAGAAAAACTCATGCTCAGACTTCTGATTTAGACTGAGCCAAAACCTTTTATTTCTGGATATTTTGAATACCAACATGTTGCAAGGGCTCTTTCCCTTTCTCTGTCCTTAGGCTTCATCTAGTCCTTCAGAACCTGCTCCTGAGTAAACTTTAATCAGAACAGGCAAGTTTCTGTGGAAAATGATGATTTTCTTGAATTACTGTTTTTCAGTAAAGAATTGCTCAGTTGAAAAATTCTCTACCAAGTCTGTGGGTAAGTTCTTGTGAAGTCCTCCTTTACACACCTGCACCACTCTGTGGTCCGTCCCTTGTAAGCAAGTACTGCTGGTCCTCTCTGCACAGATTTCTCCCATTTACAAACATGTGTTTATTTATCCCTTGCTGGCTCTTCCTCCCAACCCTTGCCCTGGCTGTGCAGTTCCCATGGCACAAGTGTCCTGTAAAACATTTGGCTGTTGCGTCATGCTCACGACGAGCTTGAAGTCTGTCCGTGCACACCTGCACACCCTGGCACTCCCTTCCTTATAAAAGGCTCTGTTAAATGTGGGACATGAGATTCAGGGTCTCTTGCCCTGTTTGATTTGCATCTGTATTAAAGCAGCTTGCTGAGGTTTATTAGAAAAAGTTCACAATATTTTTCAAATAATTTACCATTCAAAGTAGGTGTTTTGCCCTAAAGTCAACTTCTCCAGCTCTTCCTTCTCTGTCTCTTCTCCCTCCTCACTAAATACAAAAAGAAACTGAAACAAATGGCCCCAACAAAATAATAAAAAATCTTTGTTGTTTCCTGGAATAACACCACACAACCTCTACATTTCACTGGAATGGCCTGGGGGAAGGCTAGGGTGCACTCTAGCCTAATCGGGTCTTCTTCTGTAGAGGTTTTCTGAAAAATGACATTATTTTACACAGGTGAAATCAGCCTCTCTTCCTGCATTTCTCAGGGCCACTAGTCCCCTTGCGTGACACCAGTCCTCCTCTGTTATGCATGAGAAAGCTGCTGCACAAGTGATGGATGAGTCAGCCAAGAAAATAAGAGATGTCTTGACCTCAGATAACTGCTGTAAATATTTTCCATGATGAAAAGAAAATTGATTTTTATACATCTCGATGTGAACATAAAGTCAGTCCTCTCATGAGCAGGTTTGAATTTAGCAGTTTACTAGGTAAGCTGGCTATGCACTTTTGTTTTTATTTATTTATTTACCCTACAGCTCTTTAACCAAAGATACTTTCCATAGCAGCTTTCTATGTCACATTACTGGTAACATACAGCGACTTAAAGGAGCGCATACCTACGCACAAATCATGGGGTGTGTGGGCTTGACATTGTTTTAAAGGTCACTGCTATTTACCACCAAACATATTTTCCTGCTTATTTAATAAAGGCATTTTTGGACAACAACATGTAAAATGTTTCCATGTCATAGTCAACAAACAGCTTTTCTAATTAAAAAGGTGAGGAAGGTTTATATTTGGGGGAGAAGGGAAATAATGGATACAAGACACAGCTGCTGATATTTGGAAACTACTTTGTGAGTGTAATATAATACTAACTACTCAGACATAAATCCCGTGCACTCAGCAGTCCACTAGGCAACTGCTTGCCTCATGTCCATATTTTAATTTTTCTTGGAAATGTGTGCACACTGGGAACATGGTCACTTAACAGCTGGATTATGGCACTGGTGTTTTTTGAATTCTTGCAATTTATCGCCTGTTTAACAGCAACTCACATGCTTTCCTGGTGAGCACTGTCCCATCATTTCTTGACCACTTCTAGTTGTCCCTGTCTGGTCTATGTGTGTGAGAATGGGCCTGGATCCAGTAAAATATTTAAGCATGTGCTTAAATAACTCTGAGTACCTGATAAAGGAGAGGGCTTGGGAAATACTGACACAAACACTCCTCTAAGTGCCCGTCAGTTATGTCTGAGAGCTCTTCCACCCAACTGGCTGCTAAGAAGAGAGGGAGAATTGATGCTGTGATAGACAAAGCCTCTCACAAGAAGAATACAAGCAGGAGAAAGAAAGAATAGAAGAAGCTCAAGCAGGAGCTAACACATCCCCAGGTCAGCAGTTACCCATACACTGGAAGTGCTGACCCACTGATCCTGCCACAATAAATCCTGGTGTCCATGTTTCTCACAGCTGAAGGCAAGACCTTCCAAGTGGTCCCTGCCCATTTAAGGTGAAAGTGTCCCCTACCCGTGTGAAATGCCTCCCAGCACCTGTCAGCACTGAATGTCATTTATGTGTTCTTCCTTCCTGGGCTGAAGGCATTGGTGGCATGGAAAATCTCCACTCCTTGTCTTCCTTGGGTCTGCAGCTTCCTTGACTTGCATAACCTACTGCATTCCATGAGCCTGTTCTCTGCCCATCTCATCCCCTCTACGGCACTACAGCAGGTTCCTCAGCAGAAACCAGGCAGAAGAAATACTACGTTTTCTTTGTGCAGTTTATCATTAAATAATCATTAAGGCTGTGATTCTGTCCATGGTTTTTTATCACTAGTTGTATTAATTTGTTTCTCCCAGGGTTATTGATAGAGTCCATTAAATAAAACTATTAAATGATTTTTTTCTCATTGTATCTGTGTCAGTACTCCCCCTCTAAATAAATAATGGTTAGATCCTGGAGAAACCTATTAAAAGAAAACAAACATCTATGTCAGACCTTATCCACTTTTCTTGGTTCAAGAGAAGCTGACTCCATTCACTCAGTTGGGCAATTTTAGCTGATTGATCACCTTTTCTAATGAAAATATGTAGTTGTGCTGTGTTAAGGGCATCCAGTAAATGTTACCTGTGAAGTTCTTCCCTGATTGCAGGTGTTCAGGGATTTTTCTCTGTTTTATGCAGTTTGAATTAGTATTTGAACTACTGAGAGAAGGATGCTTGAAAAGCAAAGAAAGAGAATATTTTCAACCTGAACATTTTCTATAGGTTTTTTTGTTTTTTAATACAGCAAAACTGGACTATTCATATAAGACATGTATATAACTGCATATTAAAACAGCAATTTATCTTTTGAAGAAATGTTGTTTGACAGTGATTACACAGATTTGCCTTCCAAACCATTTAATTTAAGCCATATTTGATTACATTTACTATATTCCAGTGATTTAATAAAGTATGACTTTAATTTCAGTATCCATCAAAATGTAAAACTTTTAATATAGAAGAACTCCTTTAATCTCACCAAGGAAGAGCACTGGAGCAAACTCTTTGCCAGGAACATACTCTCAAAAACCCCATCTCTGAAACACTGCTGGAAATTTTGTCCTTAACCACTCTGAATTATAATAGAGTGAGCTGAATTCTCTTTGTTTTCGTAATTGAGCTACCAAGGGCCTAATAGTGAATTTTAGAAGAAGATTTTTTAAACTATCACTGATTATATTATAACTTGGGAATAGTTTCCAAGAAGATGAGCTCTTTGAAAACCATTCTTTTTATCCTAAGTATTTTGAGGTGTTCTGTGGCCTGATGTTTCCTTCTACATTTTAAGTGACTTCATTTCCCAATTACTGCAATGAGCAGGGATAATGCTGGCCCTGTATACTCAGGATTTATCTCCCCAGTGTACTGCAATGCTATGTAAAGTTTCCCAAGTAGTTCTGTAGAGCTGTGTAAACATATTTGTCATCAGTAAAATAATTGAAAGGTGCTATATAAAACTAACCTCAAGTACATAAGGTACATGTGTATATTACCACGGATCACATCACGTTATTGCAACCAAATTTCCACACTTGTCTTTGTTGTGGCTGTTTTTCTTTTGCTTTTCCCTCACCATAACCAGCATACCTTCACCAAGAGATTTTTGTTACATAGATTACCATCTTTTGGGCCAAGAATCTTGCAGGCACTTAAAGCAGCATGCAGAGGCATTTGAGGTGATATGCATCATATATAATGAAATTAAAATGCACAGAATTCATAAAATTCAAGCTATCTGAAGGTTTTGTCAGGTCAGTGTTTAATTAAAAAAAAAAGTTTTAATAAAAATTCCATGTGTGGGGCTGGAGATGTTAGGTCATGAATAAGAAGATTTGAGGTTCTCAGAAGAATAACCAATAAAAAACACAGAGTGTCAGCAGGGTTTCCTTTTCCAAATTTGGACAAATCATGTTAGGATGGACACAGATGATTTTCTCATGCTCTAATTCTGATAAAAGTAATTTCTACAGCAGGCTGGGAGAGTTTTCTCCTTTCTCAGGGGTAAGACTGTGCAAACACAAAGCAGTATTTCTTCCACAGAATCCTGTGGTGCAGCTCTCAGGGCAGTCCTACAGAGAGTGATGTCTGATCAACAGCTCTGCAGTCCTTCCATTGGAAAGCTTGGAATTCTGTCATATTGATAAAAACACAACCAGAAACCCCAAACCCGCCCAGCCAACCAAAAAACAACCCACAAATCCAGCCACAAACCCCAGACAGTTCTGAATTTGTTCCAAAGCTCATGTTCATCCCAAATTTGCTGTGCTGTTTTGGGAGAAACTCAGAAAATGTGCTTCATCTATTCCACGGCCAGCACTTTGGGCAGACCTGGCTTTCTGAGCCCCAGGTAACCAGGTGAACTCAGCTACATGGGAGATGAAATTCAGAGCAGTGACAGCTTTGGGGCATGTGTGCAGCACATTTATCTTCCCTGCTTTCCCAGCAGGCTGGCTGGATGCAGACATTCTGAGCTGAGAGGCTGCTCACAGGCAGTAATGCCATGCTGCTGCTGGTGCAGGGCCAAGGACAGGGCTCCTTGTGCCATTGCACTGAGGTCACTCAAAGGCATGGTCACCTGGGTGCAGCCTGATCTCTGGAGAGGGATTAGGACACACATCTGCAGAAGCACCTGAGCTCCACCCATGTAACTGACCTGAGTCCTGTTTTTACCAACAAATGCATAGCTTTAGAGAAAGGTGGGTGGGGAGGGCAAGAAAAGCATGTTCACAAAGTTGTGTAAGCTCACTCTGCGCACAGCCTGGTAGTTGTAATATCAATTATGCTGCCCAGCTTCCAAGAAACAGCTGACCACAAGGATGAAACTTGTGTGGGAGGAAGAGGGAGCATGCTTGGCAGCTGGCCTCAGACGCAGGAGTCGCTGCCACAGGAGGACAGGTTAGTAACAAGCTGGATTTACTTGAGCACAGTGCAAGATTCCCCACTTTCAGCCTCAGTTCCTTCTGTCATAATAACTCTCAGAGGGAAAAAAGGAGGGGACAATGGGGAGGTTTTGCTCCCTTTTGCTCAGCTTTCACGTTTATCATGTACTCAGTTGCAATGAAGATGGGGATAAAACTGTTTTCTCCTACAGATCTGAGAGGCTTGTAGTTGTGACTTGTATTTTCTCTGGTATTATGCTAACATGAGTATGTAATCCTAGATACCTGTACTCTCAAAGGATATTGGGATGAGAGCTACAGCAACTGTGGGAAAAGGGAAGATTATTCCCCTTTTTTTTCTGGACATACTTTAGGATTCTCTGAAAACAATAGTTATATTTGAAAATACTGTAGTCTTATGGGTTCACAAAGAGGAAACATTAAACTTGGGAAAAACAATATGTTAAACAGAGTTTGATGGCTGTTTAAAGATGTTTATGAGTTTAAAGACTGTTTTTTCTTTTCCTTGGGCCTTTACACGCTGCTGATATAGAAAGAACAGTCATCAGTCATTTTTAGCTGCTGCTTTCATAAGTAGGAACCAATAAAACATTTTAGGTTGGACACATACATGTTATGTTTAGAACAACCACCCACTATCTACCATATGCTGTCACACTCTTCACAGAATGAAAAAGACTGAGTTTCCCCACTTGTTTTTAAGGTGTTTTCTCTTTAATACCTTCCTCCATGCACTTCACTTATTTTAAAATTTACAAATGACAGACACTACTTCTTTTTTAAAGTAGACTGAAATGCTGGAAGTCCATGTTTCTTGGTTATGGTATTGTAATGCTACCAGCGTTATATTTCCTACCTCATGAAGAAAGTTTGCTGAGATGGACCAAGCTCTACAACTAAATTGAAAATCTAATACAAACTACCTCATTATAGCATGTGAATGAGCTAGAGTACCCAAGTGTCTGGGGCCCAATCCGGCAAACCTCTTTGGAGGCATGCAAAGAGTCCTGGAAAAAAAGAGAGAAGCTATTGTGCAAGGCTGCAAATGTTTGCAGAACACATTGTAGGTATTTTTCAAGATTGGGCCAAAATGCTCATGACTTCACAAAACTGATAGTTACTGAAATAATATGAGATTCCTTATGTCATGATGTTATCTACAGGTTATTTTGTAACAGCTAATACTTTCCATAAAGCTAAAACAATATTGAGGTCTGTGAAAGAGCAGTAAATGGCCCAAAATTCAGGCTGTGCATAGTTTCATGTCTGGTGTGGTAGGGAAGGCTGAAATGTCTGTAAGTCATGTTGTTAATGCTCCCCCATGAGCAGTGACCCTGCAGGGTCTATCCAGCAGGGCTTTAAATGCCAGCACAGAACCCACAGCAGGGCTGATCCCTGGCCTGGGTGTACTGTGAAAGTGCAAAGGTAAACTAGAGTTAAAACTGACCCACAGTCCTGGGAAGCGTGGCAGGGTAGGATTCCTGGGTGGCACGTGGTGGAGGAGGCCAGGCCACACATCCTGGTGCTAACATGGTCACTGAGGGTTTCATAAACCTTCCTTCCTGAGTCTAAGAGGAGTGTTAGCCATGCATGTTTTCACTGAACTGCAGCAATGTGCAGAATACTTTGGAGGTGAGATGGACTTTCCCCTCTCCCAGATACCTTCTGCATTCTTCACCTGCCTCATTCAAACCTACCCGGTAACCTAAGGCACCCCCAGACAGTGGGGACACTGCCTGATAAATCAGGACACTTTTACAGTTTTATTCTCTGCCCCTGTCTATTTCTACTCATCTTATGCTCTTGCACCTTTGTGTTTGAGTATTTTCAGATCCTGCGCATATACATGAGCAGAACAATGCAGATTTAATCCATGTCCTCAGAGAGGGGGTTAAACACAGAGTAGCTTATGGCTGCTTGGCTACAGGGACAAGGTGGAGGAGATGATGTAGTTTCAGCTGATGGAGAAAGCAGTCATACCCTGCACATGCAAGTCACTGTTCCTTGAAACAGTATTAGCCTCATGGAAAATGTTATTTATTGCTAAGCTTTCACAAAGGTTGCTGTAATTATAGAACCATTAGGCAGCAGGACCTATGGGGCAGGGTCTTTGTTGACCCTGAGAAGCAACTAACACTCTGAGATAATCTGAGCAATGCCACCCAGCTTCATCACACTGCCCTGTGAGTCTGCATCATGCTCCCATGCTCACTGAATCAGCTAGATATATAAAGAGAGTCATCTGAAGAGCAATAGCTGGGCAGTAAATCAGACAGTAGGGAAGACAGTGCATTGCCTAGCTGTAAAAAGGGTTTTCTGTGAGGTGGTGTTTTTAGGAGAGCCTTTTGATTGATAGACTGTATTTCTGGATCAGCTCAGCTCAGAGAGGAGTTCTTACTGCTTTCTTTGAGAAGTAGTTGCTGTGATGCTTGTGATCTGCCTTTCTCCAGGCTCTGGAAATACAAGCCCTGACACAGTGGCAAAGAACACAATTTACCAGTACAGCATATTTACTCCTCTAATAGTAGTGCACCCATAATCATGAAAGACCTTTCCCTCATTTGTTCTCCAACTGTTCACCACCTTTGCCTTGCCTCCCAAAATGCCTCCCTTCCCATGGTGCCCACCAGAGAGGGATATCAAATCTCTTGCCATGGAGGCATCATGCTGATCTCACACCTTGTAACTGTGATCATACTTTGGTAATATTTGGTTTTTCTTCCTTCATCAACTGCATTATTAGTGTCACTAATTGCTCATGCAAAACTGGGTTAAACACAGTGAGACAAGGACCAAATAATTTCTGATTCTTTTGTAAAGCTTAGACCTGACAGCTCTTAAAAATAATTATAAAATTACCCACCTTTCTTTTGCAGAGGAAGATTATTCCAACTTTTAAAACACTGGTGAAAGATGGAAAGTGAAAGATGAAGTGTCCTCAGTGTTATCCAACATGGCCCTTCTGGATCTGGGAGTAAATAGAGTTTCCTTTCCTTAGATCACAGCTGCTGGAATCCATGGCTCCTTTACTAACAGCTGCTTGAAAATCAGCAGAGCCTCAGGATCCAGTGTTTCTAAAGTACCTAATCATATTTCCATCTTGCAATCTACCCATTAATATTTAAAGAAGCCCCTAGCAACATGTTTTAAAGAGCAGCTGTGTCAAACTGTCATGGTGTCAATTCCTTTGCTGAATTCCCTCTATATTCAAGAGGAGCACATCAGTGCTGTATGTGAATTCTAAGTCAGCATTAAGCAGTGGCTCATTCCTAATGCAACCATTGCTCCTTACCTGCCTACTGCAAGGTACATATTCTAGTTTTGTTGCTGTCAAAGACCATTTCTGGGAGAAGTGGCATTCAGGAGGTGGCCAGAATGGAGCCTCACCCGTGATTACTTTGAAAATCACCACTCATTTTGTGGAGTCTGAGGTGAACACTCTCCCTGTGAGATCAGAGCAAGCAACTATCACCTGCACAGTTTCTGTTGTGATCACTGTCCTTAAGCATTAGAATATTCCTTTGTGAAAGTTAAAGAGCCCTGCAAAGGGTCTTAGAGCTAACCCAGAGTGTGGAACCCCTGGCAAATAACTACACAAGCTGTATGCATGCACATGGAGGCTGGGAATCATATCCTTATCACATGTGTGAGGAAATGGGGAAAAATCTCAGTTGATAAATGAAAATAAGAGAGAACACGAGGACAAAGATTTATGGAGAATAGATGTTCCAGCTCCAGGCACAATGCATATTTGTTCTAAAGCAACAAATCCATGGAGTAATTAGAAATTGCAAAGCACATAAATGCTAAGGGATATTTGCCCTGATGATTTATACTTATATAACATTCCCTTCCAATGAAATTTACAGCCATTTAGTTATACCTATATGTTTGATCTGTTAGTTTTGCCAGAGTAATGCACTCAGTCCCATTAAGGAGAAATGAACCAGATAAGGAAACTCCTGGATGGGAGTGTGGACAATTCTGCAGCCTTATGCTTTATTCTCACAGGATTTACAGGCAAGTGGGAATATTGAGGGGGAGAAAAAAAATCTGGCATTGTTGCAAGAATGGTTTGGAGCTCATCAGACAATCTATGCATATTTTCACAAATATTTGGAGGGGGGATGGGGCAGGGAGAGAAAAGTACATAATTTAGACCTGCAAAGAGGCATGTTTAACTTGCACTCTACTCTGACCACTTACATGGAACTTTACTCCCCTCCACTCTCTAAACACAGATAATTGCCATGGCAACCACTGTATTTCAAGACTCTTACACATATACTCGCACCTTTCTTAAAGAAACACAGAGCACAACAATGTGGGATCGACACAGTAAATCACTGGGCTGTTTTTTATTTGTTGTTAGCCAGCTGTCAGGATTTAGGGAAGAGCTGAAGACTTTCAACCCGTATCAGTTTCAGGCCAAAACCAGAAGATGTTTAGACAGACACTTTGACATCTTTACTAAAAAATTGGATGTTGTTTGGTAACTCTGGGCCAAGGAATGACTGATGATCTCTCTGGGTGCAGGGTGAGAAGATTCCTGAGCTAGGGAAGGAGATTAAGGGCCTAATACTGAAAACCAATGAGCCACCTTTAGGATTAGACACTAATTTATCAGAGCAAGGACCTGTGACACTGGAGGAACTCCTTGGTAACACAGTGAACTTTCAACATCGCCAGACCTGGAGGGTAAACGCGATGGATGATTGCCATATGCTCCACTGCTACTTGCTATTTTCAAGCTTTTATTCCAGCAGCCCTGCAGAAATACAGAGCCAGCCTCCTAGGTGCAGAGCAAACCCAGCAGGGCAGGAAAGCCCCCTTCCTGCAGAGCTAAGGCTACAAGCTGCCAGGAAAAGCGTCCCAGCCTGGGTGCACAGGACAGGGAGCGGGAGAGGTGCCGGCTCCGAGGCAGGTGCAGAGCCAGCACCAGCCCTGCCCTGGCCTCTCCCCAAGGCTTTCCTTGTTTACTTCAAGTGTCTGACACAGCTCCAGGAAAGTGGCACCTGAGGGAAGGTGCCAGGCCTTTGCCCAGAGGGCAGCATCCAACGTGCAGGAATAAACTTCCTTGGATGTTTTCCCCCAGTTACTGTCGATTAGCAAACCGGGAAGTGAGACAGAAGGATCAGTGTTGTTTTGTTTGGGATCAGAAGATGCCTTATGATGGTTTTTTTTTTTCTTTTTTTTTTTTTTTCTGTGTCTGTGTTTTAATCATCTTAATCTCAGTGTTTGCAATCTGGGCTTCTACCTCAGCTGGTTCTCACTTACTTTATGAGGCATTACTAGATGGCATTATGAAAATGTGAACTTTCAAGGAAGGAAGGTCTGAAATATTTAAAACAAGCAACACTTAAGCTTCCATGGCTAAAGTGCAATTAAGCCCTGAATTCTGAAGTATCCCTCTAACTCAAAGTAGCAGCCCTTTTCCCTCCCTTAAAAAAATATATCTCTTTCTGGGAGTAGGGATATTAATTTGCCTAGATAACACGTTGACTGTGGGGTTTTTTGGGGGAGATTCTTTCCTTCTACTTCTGAAGTACAGTTCATCCCCTTTTGGCCTTTGGTATTTGTAATAAATTTCAGGAGTTTGCTCTGAACTGGAAATCTTCACAGCATTTCCAGTCTGCTAAACCATTCTTATTTAGTTTCCACAGAAAGATATTTGGAGAAAATAATAAAACTCTTTCCCTCCTTCCATGGAGATAGTGATCATATGGGAATTCGGCTGACACAGAAATGTTCCCTTTGTTTTGCAGTTCTGGAGAACTCTGCTTAATTTAAGTACATCCATAAACATCTAAGAGCTGCTCATGTTAAACTGGAGAAGGAATTTAGGGTCCTCCATTCAAACATTCCTTGGAATCTGTTCATTCACAGGTGACAGGGTTAAAACAGGATTACCTCGTACAAGGCAAAAACCTTGTACCCCATTCTCTGAAAACTGATGCTAAACTTTTCCATCTCATCTGCCTCACAAAAGGAGGAAGATGAGAGATAATTCATTAAAAACCAAACTACAGAAAGATTTGCCTTATTTATTTATTTAGACCTTGATTTTTTGTTAGAGAACTCAACAGAAATCTTGCACGATTGCCATTATTTAAATGATATCACTGGTGTATGTTGTAGCATTTGAAATCAGTTTTGGAAGAAACTACAATCTTCATAGTGCAGTGAGAATAATCCCTTAAGGGGACACATCATCAGGATATGAATTTTGTTTCTTTCATAGGAAAGGAAAGCAATATTTGTATTATTTGGTGGGACAATGGTAACACAGGGAGGTCACTGCCTGCTCTTCTTCCACTGCTGACAAGGAGGAGAAGCAGGCTGCATTGGAGGTGCTGGCACCTGCTGTGCTTGGGATAGAGCTTTCTGTAGGGATTTTCAGCTAAGCAGACCTCTCTGGTGGCTGGCTGGTTTTGTGCACCTTTTGAAATCAAGCCTGAATTATGCTTCCAAGAGTAAAAGACGGTGCTGGAATTTGCAACATGGAATGCCCATCAAGAAGTTGCTGCTCCCCAGAAAATGGTACCAAATGGTGCTGCCTCCCTGCAGTGCCATTCTGCCCTTCCCCTTCCAGAGGGACAACCTTGGGGTTCTCCCTCCTCTATCTCACCACCACTTCCCCACAGACTTACAGGAAATTAATTTGTTTTTGAAACTCCTCCAGGTTTGGCTGAGGTTTGTCTGTGGCTTCAGGGGTTATCAGGGGGAGCTGACCCTGCAATCACATATGCTTGATTGTCTAACAAAGAATAAAATGAAATAAATTCCTTGTGAGGAATAAATTCCTTGCAGTTTGTTACTGTTACTTTCCATCACCAGGTGGTCAGAGCTTGGGAAGGATGTGATGATAAATAAATCTAATTCCCTCTTTAAATCTTTCTGAAAATCATGACGTGTTGAAAGGATGCAGGAATCTGATTATTCTTGATAATTGGATAAACATGACATATTGGATGTCATGTTTAAGAAAGAGGCAAAATATAAGTGGCTGTGCAGATATATGGCATGGAAGTGTAAATGTTTTACTCCTATTTATGAAACAGTGATGGTATATGTGCTCTACAGGCAAGGATAAAACTCAGAGGCTGAACTTCTTATGATTTAATGCTAGACTAGATCACAGAGTCACAAAATAATGCAGAAACATAGAGTGTTTGAGAAACATATGTGCAGAAGCATAGAGAATTTGAGAAACATACAGGGTGCTGATGCACAATTCATAATAATGGTATAACCTTATACCAAGCAGAGCAATTTTATTTGAAGTTCTGTCATTTACTCTGCAGGATATTTTCAAAAATTTATGTTTATTGTCATGGACAATATGTCTGTTTAGAGTGTGTTAAGCAGTGTTTTTCACAACAATTTAGTACTGATACTTAAATTCAGACAGAATCTTAGCCAAGTTGTGTCTAGGGGAGACACAAAGAAAGATAATGGCAAAACAAAGATGACTTTAGCAAACTGGCAAACACTGTGGTTTGTCAGCCACTGACAAACACAAACAGGCCAGTCTAGGACAATTTTGTACACACAGTGTTTTACTTTGGGAAGGTGTATGCTATAAATATACTGCAAGCACCATGAAGTCATGAAGCTGTCTATAAAGTTGAACAACTATCTCTAAAGAGCTGGTAAAGCATAGATGTGATTAAACAACGAGTGGATATCTAGCAAGGTTTCAATGTAGCTCCACAGGACTGAATTCAATGTTATTTCTTTCTTTGCTAGTCTTCTTTGGCACTGGTCTTCATCTTAAAGCCTGCTAGAACTTTTTCAATACATCTATAAACACTCATGGCTATGATAACACATCTTTTTATTTTCAGACTTTATCAAGTCAATTAGTGTATTTTGTTCCTGGCAAAAAGGGCCAGACTGTGTTCATTAGCCACTGTTCCTGACCTGGATTTACCTCATCAATTTTTCACACATTTGAGGAATTCACATCCTTATACTCAAAAATGAGGAAGAGATGAGAGAAACTTCCAGAAGCGAGAGCTTTAGATTTGTATTAGACATTACTATAGGCTGAGATTACCAGCTCTCTGGATTTCTTTTCAGCATATACAAAAGAGTCTTGGAAGGCTTGTTAGGTGGAGGAAACTTGTGACAGTATACAATAGCCATAACAATCATGATCTCCCAGGATTTTGGCAATAGCACTGATACTTTCCTAACTGTATTAGAAATGGCCCTTGGTAGGTTTTAGGCTTGCACTACCTTCGTCACAATTGCATTGTGTTGGCAGCAGATCCTGTGGATAGTTAGCACATTCAGGGTGTGCTCCTCACATTTTGAATGGATGTGCTCCTAGTTTATTGCATAAATGTCTTATAAATCCTCAGCATGCCATTTGATACCATTAAATATTATCCCATTTCAATTGCTTCACTCCTTAAGGTCACCTAGTTCTTCCTGTTTGCTTGGATTCTTCTCCCTAATAAGAATGCTTTCCAAATTTCTGTTATCAGAAAATTTCTTTAGCAAGCCAACATTTTTGTGGCAAGGTACTTCCCCACTTGCTGGTTGTCTTTAGTTGGTTCCTGGTGTCTTTAGCTGGTTCCTGGTGCACCTTACAGTTCTTCTATTAATCCCCACTTATTCCAGATTAATTTTACAAAGAAAGATTGCATCTCCCACAATTTTTTTTTTTTTTAAGTTCATCTTTCAGAACAAAAGTTGTTTTGAGTCTGGTATGCTACTTTAGGTAACCATTTATCCCATCTTCTATTTATCTCCATGTCTTTAATTATTTCTATCATACATTTTGTTTTCAAGTTGTGCATGGTTTTGAATTCAAACAATCAGGCTCCAAAGGTCTAGATTCCTTTTCTCTTCACATTAAGAACTAAACTTTCCACTTTCTTGGACTTTTTATTAGGAAGGATTTACCAGAATCCCATGCTGTGTATTCATTCTCATGTTCCAATTTTCTCAGCAAAATGAAAATAATAGCACAAGAGAGATTTTCAGATTTTCAGATTTTCTAATGTGCCTGTTCCCAAGGGAATAACAAGAGGTGTTTTCAGTGATCAAAGCCTTGTCCTCTGTAGAGGTCAGCAATTTGAGGACCACATGCCTGTCCCTGTTTCATCATGAAGCAGATCTGCACTGAAACAAAGACACAATAATCATGTAGATCTGGGAAATAAACAGATTATTTAGAGATTTAGCATCTCTCCAGTCAATGCATAACCAACTACTTAATTCTCTCTTTTTTGTTTCAGAAAGAAATTTTTTGGCCATTCACTTTCATTCTCATAGCAAGGTCAAACTCAACTTGCACAGTGACAATCTCCTGTTATTCCGAGAACTTTTGTGTTTCTGTACCTCCTTTTCCTCTGGCTCCCAGTATCCTTCTAATGTATTTTTGTTACTGGGATATGACTTCTGGAGAGCCCTCCTCTTTGCTGCTTCATTTATGAATAATCCAAATGTCTGTGATGGCCACATACACATTCTCTTTGGTGTATTCAGTTTTGTGGAACTCAGTTCCTCAAAACCCTTGTGATGACTCAGTCTCCACCAGCAGACAAAGTGTCCCCTCACAGGGGTAGATACCCTGACTGGCATTTAGCATTTCTGCCATTTGTCACCACTGTCACTGAGCTCCCATCCATCCTCCAGTCCCACCCAAACATGCAGGCTGATGGGTTGTATGCTCAAAGCCTCACTAGTCCTTTAGGGCCAACACCAACATTCCTTCTGCTTCCTTGTTGACAATACACCTGAACAGCCACATCTGCCCATGTAACCCTTTGCTCTTTTTGTTGGTCACCCCTCCCCAGCCACTGCCTGCCCAGAGATTCCTCCAAACAGTGGTCTCATCGTGTCTCAGGCCCTTTTTCTGTATGTTACTCCTCTGTCTGTGGCTTGGGACTCATCTCAAGTCAGTCTGCCAGCCCTGTGCCTGTGCTGCTATCTATCCACTCACCAGCTTTCCCTGAGGGCAGCCTGTGGAATCAGATTCAGTCCCAGTAAAGCTTTTCTTCTTTTTTTTTGATGTTTCTATCTCATTACTAGTGTTTCTTAAGCATCAATGCCATGGTGTCTTTCAAAACATAGTAACTTCAATCTGTACTGATATATGCATTATACTCCAAAGTCTATAATGTAATTTCTCTGAACAGTTACACAAATAGTTTCTCAAAGCAGTAGTTCTTGTTCATTATTAAATATTCTGGAAAAGTTTATTTTTATCACTTCAGATTTTCTGACTTATGAGTATTTGTTTGTGTTTAGTATTGCAAATCCAGATGGTTTTCAGTAGATATTGGTGTACTCAGAATGATTATGACATCAGTGTAAAATGAAGGAATTGTGTAAAGGAATAAAATTAGTTTGTACTTGATATGTGTGCTGTGTTTCAATTAGCATGCATTAAACTCAAATACTTAGGAAACAGTTGGAAGAAATACTCCTTTGTGAAAAATCAATATCTGTGTTTTATCTGTGGTATCCTAGCCATTCCTCTGGGCTGTCAAGGCCTCCCACCAAAGAAAAAAAAACCCAAGTGAGATAAATGTCAGATGGTAAATAGGTTTTATTAGACCCTGGGTATTTAAAATGCAAGAAAAATATTTCAGTATAGTTAAATAAAATAGAACTCTCCCAGGGCTTCTTCACACAAGAACTGGTCATGGTGTTGTGAACTGACTTTACTGAAGGATAGAAAAAATGGAGAATCTTGGCTGTGAAAGGCATTCCTTATTTACACAGTTGTGTCCAACAGCAGCAAAATGAACACAGAAGGATATGGGCTAAGTAAACTACCTTCTGCACTAAGGACTTTTTTCTTTTTTCTTTTTCTTTTTTTTTACTACTGTATTTTTTCAATATAAAAGACTTACTCCAAGGTGTAATTTCTTTAAAGTAATGAACATGTATTGAAATTTGTCCTTCATCTTCTAACCAATATCCCATTATGGTTACCAGATCTAAATATAGCTCTTGCCTACAGTCAGGGAACATAGCAATTTTACAGATTTTTATATATTTTCATTCTACTTTTCCAATTTGTTTCACCCTTTTCAGGCTTCTGACACCCACATTGTCAGACCCGAAGCTTTGCACACATTTTTCTCTGTGAAAATAATAAGTGAGGTAAAATCCAGAAAAGTTGCAGTTCACATTTAGTAAATTGCACAGATGTCAAATCTTTTTCTGGCATCTATAAGTTCACCATTTTGGGATCTGGAAGCTTAATTAGTAGGTGTATATTTATTATTTTATATACAGAATTAGTTTTACTTTTATCCAGCACCTGGTATACAATTGGGATTTTCATAAATCTGTAAAATTAATGAGGGAAGATTTATACAGCTATATAGACTCAATGTTACTGAGTGTTTGGAAATCTTAGCAGTAAAGTGAATCTTCTGAAAACTTAGCTGATAAGACTTCAAAAAGTTGGAAAGATTTTCAATCTGGTAAAAAAATTCCAGAAATTTAGTATATCAAGGGTACAAGGTAACTTGTTTAAAGTGAGATCTGTCTGCCTCTGTTATCATTACTGTTTCCTGAGAGACAGTTTATGGAAGGTGGTTTTATGATACATTCCTGAAACACCTCCAGATTTCAAATATGCAATATAAACCACCTTATGAAAACTGCATAACTTGCCCTTGATTTATAAATAGTACCACACCTACTTTGGCCCTACAAAATTTTTAAGTCCTAATGTATTCAGTTAGTAATAAAAACAAAGCTAAACACAGAAAGATTTGCTAAAGAACTAGATAATGAAGGGACAGGAAACCACCTTCTAGATTAAAGTGTGTTGCCTATTCCTAAGGTAATGGATAGAAGAACTTAACACATTAGCAAGAATGCTTGGAGAAAACCCAAGAAAAATTTCTCTTACCAAGGCATGTTGTGAACAGTTCCTTTAAAAGCTTGTATTTAAAAGGTAAAAATATATTTGCAGTGTTCAACAGTATCAATGGTTTATTAGCAACAAATGAAACAGTTTCAATAAAGAATGGTCCTCTTTGATTCAGGTAATCATAAATATTTTTGCATATGCAACCTGAATTGTGGAACCCTGGGACTGTCTTCCACAGCACAGGAGAGTTTTCAGCCAGTGGTCTCCAAATACCTTTTGTAGGAAAGCTACAAAAAATGTCACACAAGGCTTTCCAGGATAACCCACTAACCATGTAGTATCTGGCTATCCCCCCAAAATATCAGTCTAACTTGGATCATAGAGAAAAAAAGACTGATTTTTGCAAGAATCTGTTTCCTGGACCTATTATTTTCTGGTTCTGTTCACTTGAACTCATTGCTTTCATATTTGAGCTCTTTGTATTTTTCATTCCATGTATGTCATGCTGGTCTTTTCATCGGTCCACTGAAATGTTAGTATAAGAATGCCTTGAACATCTTTTTTGTGAGTCCCAAGATGCTCAGCAAGTTAGAGACAGCCTCAGGAGGTGCAGTTGGCAGTTTGGCATGCAGTTCTTTTTTTTTCTTGCATCTTTAAAAATTCCAGTCTGTAATGCAAATGTGTAGTTACAAAGGTACTGTGTTTTATTGCCTTGTTTTCCACCTGTATTTTTATAGAAATCTCACCTGAATCAGGTCAGTGTACACGGACCAGGGGTTTTGAAGACAGCAGTCAAAAGGATGATTTTTCATCTCTTGCATTGTTTGACCTGCTTTCAGGGCATAAATATTGTGGAATATCTGACCCTACTACACACTCTGCCACTCTTCATTCCTGAGACTTCACAGCCTTCTCCTACTTTGAAACAATGAACTTATTTCTCTGGTCTTGTTCAATGTTCAATGTTCTGCTTAATGTATGGAATTTAGTTTGCTGTAACAATAGAAATGAAAACAGAAAAAAGTGAAAATAGATTCAACTTCACAGTGCCTTCACAGAACTCTATGTATCCTCCTGGGGATACCTGAATTGCTCTCAGAGTGCTCCAAAATTTGGCTAAAGTCTCAAGTTTCTCTGTAAATATTTGCTTATATTTCACTCTTTTCTTCATCACTGGAGTGTCACTGAGTACAGATTGAAAAGGACCCAAAGATGTCCCTGGCTGAAATGTGATAAAATCAAAGCAAGTCCACCCTGCCTTGGCAGATGAAGTACTGCTGAAGGGGATAGATCTCACCTGAGGGCAGATGTCTGAAAGCTGGATGTCTGAGCCAAGTCAGTGCTCCAGGATCTGCTCAGAGACAATGGAAAAAGATAGGCACTGCCCAGTTCTTCACATCTAATTTAGGATGTGGTTCCCTGAGAGGTAGTGAATGTTATTGCAGCTTATTGCTTTTGAAAATGTAAGATCCCTCCTTCCTCCACCCTCCTCTATCACTCCTGGTCATCTTCTGGCTGTTTACTTTGTGCTGGCTCATCAGGCCCTTCCGTGAACCAGCCATCATGGGGGGAAGTAAGTCAACTAAGGGAGGAGTTTGACCGGAGAGGAGGAGTGAAATGCCTTTTTTTGTAGTGGAAATGAGATGTTGCACTAGGTCAGCTGCTCATGAAATTGTTGCCTGAAGCTTCTACTGGGCTCAAAAATGGGATCACCTCTGGAAGCAGAGAGAGTTTGAGGTGACAGAGTCTCAGGACTAATTTTTGAGTGTTCAGCTTTGATCAGAAAAATTATTAGAGGGATTTCTTGGCATTTTGTATTACTGTAACTCACACATTTCTGATTCAAAAACTTCCCACTTTGTGAAGAGACAAGTTCTCTCTGCTATCTCTGATGTTCAGAGCTGTAAATTCAACAAGGGTAGTGAAAGCTAAACTAGTCCTATTCTCTTGATCCTCCTCAACCTCAGGACAAATGTTGCTCAGGGAAAACTCTTCTTTCAGATACTTGGGTTATGCCACCCCATTGTCTCCATTTTGTACTTGTATCTTCCTACTCTGTGGGAGCTTGTGCTTGGCTTTATAATGCTGTTAGTGATGCATAAATATCTTACCAATATGACTGCTCCAGTGATAAGTGAATAAAATATAGAAAAAGTCTTCTACTACAACTATTGGAAGGAGAGAGGTCTCTGAATTTGTGCACTGGAAGGATAAACAGAGTGAAAAAGGTGGTGATTTTACAGTAATTTCTTGGAGTAGAATTGTATTTTAATGCATTTTCCTGCATAGTACAAAATCTAAAATAAAGAATTCACAGGATTTTAGAGCACAAGTTTCTAACATGCCTAAGGAGCACAGATAACTACAAGGTAGACTTGTCTACAAAATATTTTCTGCATTTTGCATCAGTGGTGAGAGATCAAGGATGCAGTTTCTGTCACATGAGTTTTGCATGTACACACCAAGAGGTTTTCCATTCTTGATTTGGTCAACCTCTGATAGATAGTTAAAAAAAGCATTTCTACTTCCTCTGTCTTTGCTATTCCTTTTGTTAGACTTATAAATCTGGAAGAACTTTTAGTCCTGGAACAGCTAACAAATTGTTTACACATTACCTATTCTGTTACCAGGGAAAAAAAATATGCAGAAAAAGAAGACTGTAAAAAAATGGATATAACTGTATGGGGTGTAACTATAATGGGGACTGTAAAAAATGGGTATAACAGATTTTGAATAGAATATTCCCATCAGACGTGATAGTAATGAAGTAGGAGATGAAATCTAGTGGTGTTCCCTGCATGTATTAGATGCACAAGAAGGGGAGCCACAGCTTAAAAAGGAAGAGCAAATGGTGAACTACATAGATCTTTTACAAATCTTGTTTGACAGTCAATATCATCAAGGATTTATCAGGAGAGGTGAGCTGTACAGCACACAAGGAGTTATAACACAGAAGTGGTAGGGAAGCAAGCTGGGGCCTCATGGTTGCACTCCTCACGTTTTGGAGCACAAGTGCTGTGAGGAGCAGCTGAGGGAGCTGGGGGTTTTGGTCTGGAAAAGAGAAAGTTCAAGGGGGATCTCACTGAAGTCTACAAATACATGAAAGGAGGCTCCACTGAGGTGGAAGTTGGTCTCTTCTGACATGTCTCAGATGAAAGGGCAAGAGGAAATGATCTTATGTTCCTCCAGGGAAGGTTTGGATTAAATAACAGAAAAAAATATTGCCACTGAAAGGTCACTGAGAGAGTTGTTAGGCCTTGGAACAAGTTGCTCAGGAGGTGGTGGATTTACCATGTCTGGAAGGGCTCAAGGTATGTCTGTATGTGGCACCTGGGAATATGTTTCAGTGATGATTATGGTGGTGCTGAGTTAATCACTGGATTAAATAATCTTGAAGATCTCTTCCAACCTTGATGATTCTGTGATCCTTTGATGCTGTTTTGCCTGGTTTCAGTCTTCAGATGACCTTCAAATCTTTGAAGAATGGGATGAAATTCTTCTGCAGAAGTTAATTGGTTTTGCTGTAATGTAATGGCATGGCAAGCATATATAAGTTTGACTGAGGAGTTGGTCTGAGCTCTGACTAAAGCCCAAGTTCATCCTGCCCATGCTGAGTGGGTGTATGTCTGTGCCCAAATGTGAACTTTAGGCCAGATCAGGAGCCTGCTGCTCCTCCAAGACAGGTCTGCTGTGTATAGTTCTGTGTTTTTCAAAAAGTACAAGTCTTTATAATGGGCTGTCCTAATTATGCATGAGTTTAGAGAAATGTACTGTCCAGGTTTGGATTTGAGAAGGGGAAAATAAACCTCCTAAATGAGTAAAAAGTATTTACCATCTGAACCAGAAGACATCATGGCATTGGGGTGTCACCATAGGCAAACTGACTAGGATTGAGAGATGATGAATCAAAGATTGTAGGTATGACTTGTATTTGTGCATAGGGGACTTAGAAGTCTAGGTCCCCATTTAGTATGATTTAAGAATTAAGGAATGCCTGCATCTTGGCAGCTGATACAGGTAAATTCACAATTCAGAGAGGGTGCTCCATGGTACTGCAGTCTTTGGTGCTGGGAGAAAATATGTCATCTTCCTGATAGAGTCCAATACTCTCTGACCAGCTTCTTTTAGATATTCCACATGGAGGGAATTATGCTTAATGTCAAATTAATTATTTTTATATTACACAGGACTTCTGCTTTAATAGAATGATGCAAAATATTCTGAAAACACAATACATACGTAAGTCACATTTAGGAAATTATAGAAATTGCAATGCAAAGTTCAGTCACAATACCAATGTGATTCCCATCACTTGTCTCTACAATAGGCTAAATGCACTAGCTGCATTGGGGAAAGTTGAATATAAGGGAAAAATTTCTCCATTGGGATGGTGGACAGTCCCTGGAAGAGAGTTTAAGGAGTCTCTGGACAGTACTCTTAATCGTATGGTTTAGTTTTTGGTAGTTCTATGAGGAGCAGGGAATTGGGGTAGATGATTTTTATGGATCCCTTACAACTTGAGGTATTCTATGACATGTGACTCCATGACTCACTGTCATGACTCTGGACATCCCCAGTTTCTAGGAAGGGATGAGTGTATTGAAGCCTCTTCAAGACCACTGTTGTCTTCAAAATTCTTTTGTTAGTTGTTTAGTTTTTATACTCTGCATCAGGCTTACTCCCCTCATAATGGTCTAGATAATTCAGGGAGACATTTACACCACTGGTTGATCCACTCAAGTGCTGATAGCTCTTTACTGAAGACAAAGATCCCCTCAGGCCCCCTTTGTGTTGAGATGGAGTCAGCTTTGTGTTCTCTGAGCTTCATGGGCACATTGCCCTTGCCCATCTCAGCTTTATTCCAGTGTAGGGGTTTATTGGTCAGTTACATCCACTAGCACTCAAATATACCCTCAGTTAAAAAAAAAAAAAAAAAAAGAATCAAAACCCCAACAAATGCTGGATCCATTTTTGGACACATCCTCCCAAATTCCTCAGGCTGCCCTCTTGGCCTGAGAACACCTTCACCAAAGGGCAGGAGCAGATGTGATTCTGCTCTCTTCTTCTCCATACCATGAAATCTCTTTCTTGCTTTCTCCTGGATATGGTCCCTGACTCACATTCCCTCCCAAATACAGGGGAGTTTTGGGGACAGCTAGGTGGCACAGGCTGGATCCATGTCAGAGACCTTGCTAACAATTCAGCAGATTGGAAAACTGAGTTGTGGTTCCCAAGGATGTGCCCCTGGCCTTTTTCAGTTCCTGGTGATGGGACCCTTACAGGCTCACAAACGTATTTAGATGCCCCGAGAATCAGTAATATATGTTGCTGAATATCTTCAGATATATCTGAGCTTGGGGAACTTCTTATTTACAGCTGCAACCTGATCTCATGCTGAGATGAACCCTACATGGGGCTTCTTTCCATTATCCTTGAATATTGTTTTTTCACAGAAAAGAACATGAGTGCCTCAGAAACAAAGAGCTCCATACTCCAGCATGTCCAGGTAACCAGGAGATGGACTGGCACAGGGCACAGCCACAATGTCATTTAAATGGGGTTGCTGCCTGCATAGATTTGGCCTTTAGACATGTTTGAATGAACACAAGAAAATGGGAATGAAATTATATCAACCATTTAATATCTGGTGTTTGTTTTTTTTTTTTTACTTTGAAAATGCACTTCTAATATTCACAGGTCATCTCATTTTGCATGAAGACCTATCAAAATAAAAAACTGCACCAAACAATAGATCTCTGAGAATGGCATCATGTGGATGATGTTTATTTCACTATAGACAGAAAAATTTTTCACCTTTACCCATCCTTATATGTTATTAATACTATAAGAATGCCAAATAAAAAGTGAAGGATTTTTGTTTGACAACATGCTGGATCACCTCTTTCCAGATTAAGTAAAAAGATGGTAGCTGGGCTAGCTGAAGCTATTTTGCCATGGAGTATTTTCTATCATGATTCTCCTGTTAGAAATGAAAGTGCAACATTACAGCAACATTTCCTTTTCACATTACTGTTATGTAAAGACAATATGCTAGAAATAAATATTAATGGAGTTAATTTAACACCATCTTTGTGAAATGTAGGAATATGGTGCCTGCCTCTTCACACTCACTTGTAATGTGTATAGGCAAATGAACAGCTCATATTTTTGGGTTTATGAATAGAAAAAAATTAAAGATATTACACATGAGGACATGCCCAGTATTATTTTATAGTCTGGAAGGGGGTCCCTGTGCCCATATATATTAAAGTGTGCACCTGCCTTCAATAAGCTGACATCAGGATATGCAACCTAGCTGTATGCCAAATTTGCCTTGTAAAGCAAGTGTAAAAAGAGCAGACTTTTGCTCAGAAAAAAAAAAAAGCAAAATAATTAAGTATTATTAAATGAAAAGCAATTTTAGTTGAGATTTGGAGAAGAAAGTGTTTGAATGAGGCCAATGGAACAATGGAATCAGAGCCCTAATAAACAGAATTGTAAAGGTCTTTTAAACTTCTCTCTTTGGAAAATCACAGCAAATATTTTAAGACAGCCCAGTTTGTCATGGGCTTTCGTGCAGATCCTTACAATTTTTCAGATATGTCTTTGCTTGAGAGACTGACCACGTTTGCTTAGGCCATGTTGTGAGGAGGACTGTGCCCACCTAGCCTCTGCTTTTAAGGGCTGCCTTTTGGGCTGCTCTGCCTTTCTTCTTTGCAGGCACCAGACACACAGGGAGTCAGAGGTCTAAGAATGGCCAACAAGATTGCCATTAACACAGGAACCACATCATGTTGTTCACTGCTTATCTATTAATGTCATAATCTGCATTACTGCAACTGAAAGGGTAATTTGGTCTCACATGAAGATGCAGAAAGAATCTTCAAATAAATGAACTAATAACACTGAATTCTGGCTGAAGCAAAACACTGGTGGCTGCCCAGCAGACTTTGATGCACCACAGATCATTTTATTTCTTGCTTGGGTGCTGTCAGCCACCATGAGTTGAGTCGCACGTAGCAAACCAGCAAAGGCCACAATCCTCCCACAAAGAGCAGTGTAGGAGCTGAGCAGAGCCAAAGTGTCCCTGCTACGAGTTATCCATGGGAGGTGGAAGGAAAAATGCCCAAGCAGTTGCAAGCTGTAGGAAGTTACATTGATACCTTAGAATTTTAGTTTTTATATTTTTCAAATCCTATACTGCTTTAGGTTATAGCTGTAAACCCTATATAGTGTGTTAGTTACTGTCTTCATATTTTGATCAGACAAAACAATCCCTCTGGGCCTGAAACTCAAGGACACCCTGCTGCCTCAGGCTAGATGCTGCTTTCAATTGCAAATCAAGAGAATAGTAATGGTGACTCTGATCGACAGAATTCATAAAGCCACCTCTGCCTGCTGTTCCCTCCTCCTTGGTGTAAGTGGGAGGAAGGCTGAGAGTGGGACAATCGGAGCTCAGAAGAGCTGTGCTCCAGACCCTCCACTGGCACAAGCTCCAGTGGAAAGCAGAGGAGTCCTTCAGTACTCCTCAGCTCATCAGCAGAGGTGGACAATCCATGTCCCAGGGCCTTTGATGTTCACTGAAGGATGTGCTCTGCTGGAGTAAGAAGTGTTTCTTTGGATTACCTCAGAAGTCTTTCCTCATCCTTTTGTGATTTTACTTACAGACATCTGGTCCAATTTTTGTCTCCTGTTTGTTCCACAGAAGAGTTAAACACTACTTTTGAAAGCTGCTGTCTTCTGACACACATCTGACCATTATGTACAGAAAAGGATCTGTGCCTTTCACAACTCAGGACCCTCAAAATGAGTTACTGTTACAAGACTGTCCAGAGCATATTTTGACACAAACTCTGCTCTTTTGTAAACTGTGAGATGATTATAAAAAGAGAAGGAAATTGATTCTGAATTTTTCATTAAAGAAAATAGCCTTTAAACACTTGGGTGGTTTAAACCTGTGTGGCAGTTCAGTTTCTGATGCATTTTTGGATGGTTTAAACCTGATTTTGTGTTTAAAGGTCCCAGTTTCACCTGGAGCACTGTGATGACAAGCTCTGTGGTGGTGGAGGGAGAGCTCTCACAGGAGGAGGAGCACTGGGATCTGCAGGTGAAGGGTCAGGCTGACTCTTTTCAACCAGCCAGGGAGCAGCAGGGACTATCAGTGCAAGTGGTGGGCTGGAGGGTGGTGGGGCTCCAAATCTGGGAAACCTGCCCCCCAGGTACATGTAGTAAGGCAATGACATGGTTTTAGTACAGTCAAACTTACACCAGGGTGCCTTCATGCTTTTATGGTAGAGGAACTGAAGAAATGTAGTAAGGCAGGTGCAGTGTAAGCTCTGTCAAGAACAACTGCACAACATCATGCAGTGGGAATTACACAAACACTCCGAAGGAAAAGTAAAATTGCAGGTAAACTCTGCCATCAGTAGCTGTAGTATCCTAATGCAGCAGGAGAGTAGAAGGACAATGGCATGGTATGCAAGAGACAGAATATTTTGTATGTCAGACAGAAAGGCTGCAAAGTAATAAAAAATCTGCAGGCTTTAAAAAGGACCTGATTTTTTTTCTCTGTATTGTTTTACTTGCTTGCAAATGGTCTTTTCCATTGTAAAGCATATTTCAGAGAATAGTGGCCAGACTCCAGGTTCTAAAACTGATGATATCAGCTCTTCAAAGCTGCCAGATCAGAAACATAAAGGTATACATAAAAGGTTCATTTCAGTGAGAGCTTATTCATTATTTTCAAAGCAAAGGAACTTTTTTCCCCTCCTACAAAAAATTCTCTTTCATTAAAATGTTTATACTGTGGTGTGTATATGAGGGGCTGTCCTTTGAACACATTTCTTGTGGCCTACAGCATAGAAGAATTAAACTGGCATTTAACCAGTTGATTAAATGTGGGCAGGACCCCTCTGTAATGTGGTAGATAAGCAGGTGGATGCAAGATAGGAATTAATATCTGTCTGCTATAAGAATAACAAGTAGAGTAATATTTCCCTACAAGAGTTCACTGAAGACTTAAGAAAGACAACAAATGACATAAGCCTTATCCCCTCCTCTATCTCTGCCTTCACCAAATGAATGTTGTACTTCATGCAGAAGGAACACATTTCATATCTGAAAATCTGAAATAACCTTGCAAATCAGTCATTTAGAAGAGATTAAACGTTGCCTCTCTCTCTCCCAATGTATGTTTTGAACAAATGGAAAATAAGAATGCATGTAATTACTACATGTGAGTAATTGTAAACAGCAAATTTTAATAGCACTATCACCAGCAATAATGAATTAATTTTAGTGCCTGGGGATTTCTCTCAGGAGCCTGATAACAAGTGTGTGAACAAAGAGAAGAAAAGACAGCTTCACCCCAGGGAACTCATTGCATGTTGGGCAGGAATGGAGCTGGTGGACAAATTCAAGCAAGAAGGTGAGAGGGAAACAGGAGAACAGTGAGTGCTGACCATGGAGCCACCAGCCACTCTCAGGGCATATCAGACAGGCAGGTCTGCCTTCCTTTGGAAAGCCTGAGGACCAGACAGCTGCTCCCAAGCCCTGCAGGGGATGCTTTGGATTCCATACTTTGTTTTTCAGACTTCTTTTGGAAAGGGTTGAAAAAGTCAGAAAAGGCTTTACTCTTCCATGAACAAGGGAGTCTGTAACATTGTCTACATCCTATACAGATGTACCAGAGGAAAAAATGCCAAGGAATGGGCCAATTAACAGTTGGATGAGATCAAATACTCACAGATAAAGCACAAGATACAAATTCCATGCAAATAGCTGCTGTCAAGCCTTGATACAAAATCCCAGGCAGTGATGCTGTAGTAGCAAATCAGTCCATTCTCCATGGATGTCATGCATTCCATTCAGCAAAATGTTAGCAAATCAGTTAGTCCATCCATTTGCTCAAAGTCAGCACTAATTCACTTAATTTTCTCCTGCAGATACTTCTTCCACAGGCTGAGTAATTCCAGTGATAGGATAATGCAACCTTTCAAAGTAATCTATTGTAGCTATTAATGATCTGTAACTTAAGACTTCTTTGAGAATTTGCTATGTGGAAATTTTTGGTGCTCAGAACTCCCTCAGAAAAAGTAGCATCAATTCTTCCACTTTTTGTGGACAAAACTCTAATCACAATCTCACCAAAAGCTCATATTTTCCTTGAAAAGTGATTCCCCAAACTGGACAGAAACTCAGACTCATCTTGGCCTTTCCAATGCCAAGAAGTGTGGGAGAATGACTTCAGATGCCAAGAGTGACCCCTTGAGCCAGTATGAGGTTTGGGATTTGGTAGAAATTCAGTGTGGTGACTTGTGCACTGCTTTTAAATTGCCATAACCATGCTTTCCTTTCTTTCTCTATTTGTACTTATATAACTGGTTATTTCTATCTACCTATAAAGTTTATTTAATCTCATGCTGATCTTTTGCAATCTGTATTGAGTTTATGAAAAAATCATTCTGGACTATAGTCTCATCCCTAACTGAGTTTCTGGCTTTTCACAGCTGTTTTTGCCACCAGCTAATTCAGATGCAAAAGATAATACATATTAATATATCAATGTATCTCTTTGCTGTATATGATGTTTATGTATATGTACATGTATCTAATCTTTATCTATATAGCTATGTGTATGTATATAGCAATGCATGTTTAGTCCATTCCACAAGTAATTCAGGAAGATATATGATAATAGTGGACACCTTTTTTGTGACAGTGAACCACCAAAAATTGCTCTGTGTCTGGTTCTACATCTGGTTGTGAACTATAGCATGCACAAAAGTTTGGAGCTTACTTATGAGTGTCATAACAAGCAGTGTCAAAAACTTTGCTAAGTTAACTACTTAGTAATATACTAAGTAGTAATGTACTAAGTAACATACTGAGTAACTAAGTAACAGATGTTAATTAATGTTAATTTATATGATGTTTACTATTTGTCTTGCCCCATGGTCCTTCCCTCATCCATATAACAGGTTTGCCAGCTCTTGCAGGAAGCTAGGTCAGTTTTGCAGTTGGAATTTTCCAAATACACTTGCTACTACCATGTTCTTTTTTATTTTTTTTAGACTCTTTTTTCTTTCTTTGTTGTATTTTAAGGAAATTATTTGCTCCATTACTGAAAGAGGACTTAAGAGTCAAACCAGCCTATTATTGCCCAGGTTCCTGTTTACATCCATTTGAAAAATAAGCATCTCATTCGTTCTTTTCCACTCTCTTCCTATGTCACCAGTCCTCTACATCTTTCCAAAGATAACTGATAATGTTTCAGGATTTGTATGAACCAAGTTGCCAGACATGTCTTGGTAACTTTCACAGGGACCATTGATTTACAAGTTACCTGAATACTTTTCATTCCTTATGTTAATCTTTTCAAAAAATTTTGCAATTGTGGTCATGCTTGCCATTATATGATAACAAAAATCAACCTGGCATGAAACACTTGGCCCTCCTTGGCATCATCTGTTGAATGTTTTCCTTCTCTGATGAACCATCTCTTTCAAGTTCTTCCTCTCACATTAAGGTACCTATAACGTAATATCCTGTTATTTTTAAAATTTTCCTTGTTTTTGCATTCAAATATATCAAACACATATTTCTGCAAACCACAAATCTACGCTTATTTTTCTGAGATGTGGTAGTCCATGGAGTCTCATCTGTAATTACTATTGCTTCATGTATGCCTGTTTCAGATGGTTCCAAGGGCAAATTATCTTTCTGACATGTCTGAGGTGATTGCTGTAGGTTTGGGTTATGGTGCAACTTGGGGTGTGCTGGGCCTTCTGGAGCCGTGAGTTCTTTTGCTGTATTTAGACAATCGTTGCCTCATCCTTCTCTGTAACGTCTGTCTTTGCTAAAACCACATCCTCTGGTTGTTGCTCATGTTGCAGCTAAACATGGATTTGGTGCCACTTGCACTTCCCTGCTTAGGAATAATTTTTAATGTCTTTCCTCGGAATTTTTTTCTTTCTGTTACTGGATAATCACTGAGCAAAATCCACCTTTCTCTTTGTGGATTCGCCTTCCCCTACTCTTTTCTGGGTTATCTGTCAGACTGATGGAGTACAGTGTGTGCTCTGCCCCTTGCTGTCTGTGTGCTGCTTTCTGATGAGGTGTCCCAGCACTGCTGCAGTGATCTCTCATTGGGAGGAACCTGACATTTCAAACCTCCTGGGACTTCTGGCCTTGGTCATTACAAAGGCTCATCTAGGTGTCTTGGATTATTTCTTGATAACCTAGTTTAGTTACATTATTGGCAATTAAAAATGTTGCTCTGAATGTTTGGAGGCTGCAACTTCAGCACACCTCAGTTCATTATATAAACCTTCGGGAAATTCAAATTCTGCATGTCAGAGTCAGCTGGTGAGTTTTGAAATCACATTAGGGTCATCTGATATAAAAATCCCTGGCTCTGGAATGAGATTTATGAACGAAATCAAATATTGTAAAAGGCTTTCCAACATTTAATACAGTGAGAGAGACCTGGGTAACATTTCTTAGCATTTATGTCCTCTAAGTATATAAAGATCAGTGGCCCCTCCTTAAATAAAAACAGTTTCACATTTTACACTGGAAGTGTTTGGCATGGCATTAGTTTTCTTCTTAATGCATGGACGACTTTGTGTTAATAGCTGTGCAGTGCAAGCTGTCAACTCTGCTGTGTTGCATCCTGGGCAAATGAACTGAGGCAGCAAAATGTTACAAGAGGAGGTGCAAGAGAAACAGGGAGGTGGGAAGTGAAGAGTGGGAGAGGAAGAGTTTGTCCTAGAAAAACTTTTTTTTACTCTTTAAAGACTTATGTATAATATCCATGTCCACCAGCAGTGTGGAAATAGTGAGCAAGCAAGGCAAAGGAGTTCTACTGGGACTGAGGAAATACTGCATTTATAGGGAGAAGAAAGCATAACATTTTCCTATTTGCCTTTAAAGCAAGAATTTGTCTATAAACTATTGAAGGTACAGTTCACCAGATGTTCGTAACAATTGGTTATGTACTTAAAAGGAAGCTACTGTTTTAGTCTTAGAAATAAGAAATCAAATGACTTGTGATGGTTTCTGATATGCAACAGCATCAACATATGTTTTCAATGAATAGGAAATAATGGGCTCTGCAGTTTTACAGAAATTGTTACTTTGTTGCAACTTTCAAAGACATTTGTTGCCCTGTTCATGAAATATTTGTATTTCTCCTTATGTCAAAGGCACAGTATTCAGCCTTTGTCCTGCTTTCCCCATTCAACAGGATTTACACGGGCTAAGTGAAAGGGGAATTTGTCCTCTTGTGGCTTTCCTGCTATTTTTTTCACTTGACCCAAAAGCTAAAAAGTAGCATTGAATTAAGCAAATCCTGTGAAAAGTTCTGTATAAAGAAAGCACTGCAGACCACCTACAGTGTGACACTTAGTGAGATGAAAGGATATTAACTTAGGAGCGCCTTGTGCTTTCAACAGAAATCTTGTTCCTTGTATTACAAACAAAGATAACTAACATAATTTAATTACACCCTAATAGTGGTTGAAATGTATATGTCTTTTGGCACAATGCAATTTTTGTTTAGAAAATAAAGTATCTGCACATAGCCTACAATTTTGCAGGAATTCCCTCCTGTGGGAAAAATGTTACCAAGGGGCTGTTGTCTTATGCATATTTGCACATACTATTTGTGTTAACAGCCCTGGGATTTTTTTTTTCTCTTTTGAATTGAAATGAAGTTCAAGGGGTAATTTTATTCCTTTCTCCTTTATTTTAAGACTCTCAGTATCACAATGTCACGGCTACTCAGATCCAATAATATGTTTGTGGCTTCTAGCATTCAAATGCCAACAAATTGCCTGAAAAAGAGCCATTTAAATTATTTTTGCTTTTAAATTATAGAAAAAATATGCATTAAAGCATCAAAAAGATCAGGAAATATTCCAGCTAAAGGCAAAAGTGAGGTTAACGGTATCCCTTTAATCTTTGCAGAGTCTCAAACATTTACTTTTACCACAGCATTAGCTCTACATGGATATATTTACATGAAACTGGAATGTATGAAAACCAGTTAAAGAATGTCACACAAATGCAATGAAATATCTCCTGGCAGCTCCTAACTAAAGTTTTTATGTTAAACCTACTGAGCTGCACTGGGGTGACTGAAACTAGTTTGTTGAATATTCCACTGTGCTTCCTATTTTTATATAACAAACAACAGCTGTTTTGTTGGTTTTTTCTTCCTTTTTTTTTTTTTTCCCTGAAGAGAAACTTAGTAAAAGTACTTTTGGCTAGGTAAATATTTACATTTTTGTACCTAAGGGATTTTACCAATTGAAATAAATGATAAATAAACAAAAAAATTTCCCTGTAGAAATATTAATTTTTATTCAAAGATTTGAAAAATGATAATTGATCTACTTTCTTTAAGAGTTTTAAAACTTGTTAAAGATGGATTTATCATTGGTGATCTTAATGCCAACACCAGTCACCAGTCTCACAGTAACATTGCAGTTTTGTTTAATCACTTGTTACAAACTTTGGACTTTGGAATTGATTTTTGCAGCCAAAGATCCCATTGTGGAAAAATCCTGTAGACTTAAGTAAGTGGTAATCACCTCTACATACTTGTAAAAATAATTCTAGAATGTTGTCATCTTTTCATAACACTAAATGCTTAAAAACTATCATACCAGGAATGTTTCCCTATTAGTACAGTTTCTGGATTTCAGGTGTTTTAAAGTCTTAAAAGTTATACAAATATGTTTAGGGCTAGGAAGGAATGTTCTCTTTGGCATTTTGCTTCATAGATACTTAAAGGAAGATTAATTGTACCTTCCTGTGATGTTTGCTACTGCCTCTCTCCAGGCTGTGGGTGCTGGGTTAGGTACATGGCAGAGCAGGACATTTGCTCAGCCTAGGATTAAATGGGGTTCCTATGCTTCCAGTAGAAGCTCATTAAGTTTCTCTACTATCCCATCATATGAAATTAGTATACTATGGGGTTTCCCTGAGATAGAGTTCATAATCTGCTCTCAGGTATTGTGTGTATCCAGGTTTGCAAACACACATGGCACTTTGGGATTTAACAAAGGGCAGTATCTCTTGGTGTCTTGGCTTTCAGGAACTACATGCATGCATTTGAAAGGGGAGGAGAGAGCAAGTCAGGACTCTGTAAAAAAAAAACTGTTATAGCAGCAGCAATTATTTTATTTTTTTTTGGCATAAATTTGGTCTTGCTGAGCAAGAAAATTAGCCTACACTTAGTATTCAATGCAGGGCAGAAAAACACTTAGATTTTAGACTTTTGATGCCTTATCTCACATAAACACCCTTTTCTTGTGGTTCTTACAGAAAAATATAATACAAAAGACACTGGAGAAGGATGGAAATCCCAAGACTGAAAAGTGGTTGGAAACAGAGCTCTCATTATTTCTTGTAAATTGTAGGTGCTTCAATTAAAACCCATTTCTACTTAAGTATAATTTATGAGCTGATTCTGTTTTCCAAGTAGTTATTAATGGCTTGTGTTAACAGACTATTTAGGCATTATTATTGTTAGACCTAGCACTAATGTTTCCAGCATTGGGCAGCTGAGTATTGATTAGCCATATCAACTGATCCTTTTCTGCAGCCAGGCAAGACAACCTCCTGCTACTGTTCTGGGAGCTGCCAATGAACTGAAGTAGGAGTAGGCATAATCCCTTACTCTGGACAGAAAGTGCATCTCATGACATGCCATTGTGTCTTTCACTGCAAAAGTCCAAATGAGTAGGAGCTTATACCTGTATGGAAACTGATCTATAGTCTCACAAGAACATTTTTTTTTCCTGAGAACTGCAGAAGATTAATTAAGGTCTTACACATAATTTTACTATGTGTTTCCAGAGTTTTTAATTTTTATTTTTACATCAACATACTAATGTTTACCTTGTGATCTACTGTAGGCTGCAGATATCCTTCTGAGGAACCATTCTCTAAACTACTTTTGCTCATCAGGATCTCACACTTGAGGAATTTGCTGTTGGTCTTTGACTTTATGACTTTGTACCTTCTGGAACATTTTTATTCTTTTACAATCCCTTTTCCCTATTATTGTAGATCTTTTTGAATGTTTACTGTTTAACAGGCATGCAGCCTGAAGAGCATGTGTAAGCTCAAACACACATTATACTGAGTTGCCCACATCTCTCAAGGTAGTAATAAGGAGTACCAGGTCTTGCTTCAGGATGTCCTTCAGTTTTGGTAAATCAGTACTGGAAACTGCTTTCAGAGGGAAGAATTTCTAATAAACTTTGCAACATTTTCTGAAAGGCTCCTCTGGCATTTTCCCAGTTTGTTTGTGACCCTCCCCTGAAGCAGCTCCAAAATCTCTCCAGTGGCACCTGCGAGTGGCAACTGCTTCTTCCCTGCCATGAGCTCTGACTCTCTGTCACAACTTATGGAATACTGGGACTAAGCACAGTCAGTCACACTTTTCCAAAGCTTGGTGTTGACTCTAGCTAATGCATTGGTGGCCTCCAGCAAGAGCTGGGTAATCTTTAATTACTCAAAAAGCCCCTAGACAGGGAAATCGGGAAGGCTGATGTTGAAATCCTTCCAAATTACTGGTTTAGGTTTGTATCTGGCACCATGCGGGTGCTGTGGGCAGCCCACTACACAAACCTCCATGAATGCAGACCATTTGTATTGGTGGCTAGAACTAATTTTAGCTTGAAAAAACAAACAGCCTATCTGTGGTTTTATTCAAAAATTGTAGTGGAATTCAATTATGAATGCCTGCTCAGAGACATTTAAATCAGAAGTTGCTGTTTTTTAGAGATACAAAAATGGAGTGGAACATTGGGGTCTGTAAAAGGCAAATCCCCCAGTTCACACTTGCTTGAAAGAATAACAAAGCAAAAAATCCCAGAGAGACCAGTGAGATGAAGATAAAATGAGCATTTAACAGTCTTCTAATTGGTGTAATAATCTACTAAAGCTGCAGTAGCTTCTTACAGTAATAATCATAATTGTATAATTTCTTTTTTCGTATTGTGGTGGAACATTGCATTGCAGTGTAAGTGGAGACTTCTACAATTATCTGTATCTCTGTTTGCCAATAACTGCACTTCTGGGCTGAAAATTATCTGCCCTTCAGCCCTAAACTATTTTTTTTTTTTTAGTTTCTATATGAATATATGTGAATTCTGCTTACAAAGAAGAAAAAGGAGCCCTTTTTTGCAGTGAAAGGATTGGTCTTGTTTTCAGAATTGTCAAGTAGAAACACCAGTCAAGTCCACAGGACCTGCAGGTGCTGAACACTTCAAATCAAGCTATTCCTTTTCCTGTCTTCATGTGTGTAACCAAAATGACAACATTACAAGCTGAAGCTTTCCTCGTAACTAGTCTCTGAGGAGGATTAGTCTGAAGGCTGGTTTTCTGACTGAATGAGATGATTGTGGTGTTGAACAATTGAATTTCACTCCCACCCATTTGCTGGCACTGTGTAGGCAAGCCCAGGCCCCTGAGCTGGGGGTGTGTGTGCTCACCCTCCTCTTCTGAGCACTCAGGGCTGCAGCTTTCCTGGGAAAAGTGTTTTGGCCAATGCCTCTGCAAACCTGCAGGCTCGGGGTAGCTGCTCTGACTTTCTCACTTCACTGCTTCCCTACCTTATCACTGAGCCAGGAGAAGGGATCTGCCTGTCTGGTGCTAACACCTAATGACACTGAGGTAGCAGTGCTTGTGTAGAGACATCAGCCTAACTGCAGAACCTTCCCCACTGTGCTGCTCTGCAGTCAACACTGTTATGGCCACCCTCAGCACAGGCAGTCACCCAGCAATTTGGCACACCACCAGCCTCCCACATGGCCTTTTTGTGTGCCTACATCACAGCATAGCCTTTGATGGGCCCTTTAGCACGTCCTCTTGGTTGCTCATGATGGTGCCTGCAAGATCTTGCCTGGGCACTGCATGTAGGAAGGGCTGACCACTGCTCAGATGGATCTGCTGCTGAACAAAACTAGCAGAGAGCAGAAGAGAAAAATGCAGAGCTTAACTCAAGTGCAATGGTTCTTGCAGTGTGTGTGTGAGCTGAGGGCACTTGGATGTTAATGGGAGTCCACAGATCACCCTGTGCTCACCCCTTCCTCTGTGAATCTCCTGATGTGGTACCTTGATGTCTAGAAACTGGAGCACAGGGAGACTGTGTGGTTTATCTGATGTCACAAAAGATACCTATGGCAAAGTCAGGATCTGAATCCATCTCTCCTGATCTCAGGTTGATTGTATCTCCAAATATTTCCTTTGCTTTTCGGTGTATTTGGTGTTTCCTGTGCATTATCCCACATCATGGGACAAATGCTGTACAGATATAGCTGGCCATTTTAGCCATTTGGTCTGGGAGGGGTTAAAGGAGTCTGGTGACCATTGTTTTATTACCTCAGTTTATTTACTTCTGCACTTGTTCTCACAGGGAAGAAATGAAATGTTTGGAGTTACAGGGCTATACAGCTAAATCATAACACCAGGCACCTCAGGGACATATCTCAAGGAAATTATGTCCCTGAGGTGACATATCTTAAGGAGACATATCTTATCTGCCTTAAGGAGATGTACTGTCAATAGAAGCCACAAGCCTAGCCCAGTTGCATCTTTCTAAAGTGCCTGCTGTTAACAAGAAGCTTCACTGAAATTAGTGAGGATTTTTCATAAAACTGAGGGACAGGCTGTCTTCTTTGTAGCGTGATTCATGCTCTGAGTCAGCCTGTGCATCTCCAAATGGCCATGGCTGACCTCCCTCACCATGCACGAGATCAGCACAATACCTGACCTCAGAGGAGGTGAAGCCAAGTGGAGAAAAGAACAACCAGGAGCTATTTATATCAAATGAGGAAACATGTGCGACTCCATACGAGGCAGCTTAAATGTAAAGCCTTTCAAGTCTTCCACTCCAGGGTACTTAGATGGATGACTATGAACATGGTAAACATGAAGTGCTATTTTGTGTTCCCAGCCTGAAAAATGACAGCCCTTCTGCCATTATAAAATGTTATTGCCACTAAAAGGACTCCTTGTTTTGCAAGTTAGTTCTTCAAAACAAACACATTAGAGAAATCTTTGGTTTGCTGCGTGGTGGGTGAGTCAATGTTATCATCAAATCTGAATAAACAAGTGTTTATTTTTGGATATTGAAAATGTAGCATAACAGAAAGAGTATTTTTCAGACATGTTCTAGTTTATTCTCATTTTACACAATGCAATCTCTTTGTAATTTCTTATTTTCTGTGTGGCCTAACATAAAAATCAGAACAAAATTTTAAGAGTATTCTCAGAGTCTGGTTATCATTCAAATGTTTCAACAATGGCTTTTGGCTTTATCATTTTGGGTGGCTTCACCCATTCTTGTTTAGGTATCACTGTGAATGCACATTTGTAGATTCCAGTTTGACTTACAGGAGTGCAAATAATTAGGATCTATCTCAACAACAAGATTTATGAATTTGTAACAGAGCTGAGTACAGCTGAAGAGAAACCCAGTGTAAAAGACTCCTGGATTTTTCCAGCAGGCTTCCAAGCTAGGGGTAGCAACTATGTAGATGTTTTTATTGTCACCATTCTGCATTCCTCATGTAACTGTCAGGTGCCTTTTTCACCTTCTCAAGGCTGACAGAAAGTAATATCATCAACATTTAATCTTACTAATGTGCTAGGTGACTGCAGCATCACCTTCTTCCACACAAAGATAAAAATAGTGCTTCCTTTCCCTTGGGGGAAAAGTGTGCTTTTTTCTTGCCACGTTTTGCAATTCTAATGTCTTTTACTGCTTTCTTTTGTTTCAGGAGCTGTGAATATGCATTGCCTACTTTCCATCTCCTATTGTAGCTGAAGTGTCAAAGCATACTACATGAAGTGGATGAAATTTAACCCTCTTCAAAAAGTGCAAAGGAAACAGGTTAGAACAGGATCCTAAAATCCATGAGGAGTAAGTGGAAGTGTTTTAGACAGTGGGAGAGTACATATAAAGAGAGAAAAATGTTGAGCAAAAAATACTACAGATATATCCGGAGTTTAGGATTGTTTTTATAAATATTTACCATCAATTATAACACTAATCATCATACCTGAGCCCCTCTGCTGGTACAAACTGACTGCCTGCTACTGTAATGAAGCAGTATTTGGAGGGATGATTCTTAGCAGCATCTACTTTTATATTGGGTTTTGTGTGATGGCAGGAATAAGTACATACTTATGAGAAAGAAAAAAGAGACTTAATTTGAAACGGAATGGGATTTTATACAGCCTTCTCCATGCTGGAGCTAGAGAAAATACCTAAAGAAAAAACAGCTACTGGATTCTCTTCTGCCAAATTCAAGACATGCTTTGCCTTGCATTTGAAGCAGGCAGACAATTACAAGGACATTCAAAGTGTGGGACTGAAGAACAAAGAGGAAACCTCGAAAAGGACATTGTTAATATCAGAAAATGCCAAGAACAGAACTGAGTAAAATGTATCCAAAATTATTTGAACATGGCATAAGGCTCTACCCAGCTATGGCTATTGCTGAGCTTGCTGGTTGTGTTTAGAAACTCACTCCATAATATAATGAAAAGGTGATACAGAGAAGGAACCACATTTCTTGGAGAATTCCACAAGTCCCCCATTTTACCTTTGTTTTTTCATGTCCATGGATGAATATTTTTCCTTGATTTCATCTGAAATACCTATACATGACACCTTCATGTATTTCCCATAGAAATCACTTCTAAAGGTGAATTTTTTAAAGTAAGTCATACACAGGATTGTATTTGATATATCAGCTTCATGCCACAGAAATGGCTGGCTTTAGACCACAATAAGAAATTAGATTTTTTTCTTTTACATTCACATAGGTAGTGAGTATAGCCTGATCATCCTGAGGAAATGCAGCCAGTCCAGCCAAGCCCATCTGCACAGAGCAGCACTATAGCACACACACTTTTGCCTTTATGAACTGACAATTCAGCTTGCTGCTTACAGCACATGAGCACTGCTCATCTGAACTGCAAATAAAACACACTTCAGGTGGTAAAATTCCAGGGTCAAATCTAACATAAAAGGTACAAAGCAAATGCCACTTCACCCATACATCAGCCATGCTGTGATCCATACAGGTAATCCCACAGAATGCTGCATTTCAGACAGAGCCCCACACTTAAATGAATGTTCAAGGTTTCATGACAGGAATGCAAACATCCTGCTAAGTCTTAAAGCCAGTGTATTTCTCGGGTGATAGGACTGCAATTTAAAACTCTTATTTCTTCATTCATGACAACCTTGCTGATCTGCACATGATGGATGGTTCTGAGATAGGTTCCAATGAGATGCATAGGAAGAATGAACTCCTGTGGCTCCTCGAAAAACATGCAGTCAAAAGAGTTGTAGTACAATATTAGTTATCTAATATATACAGTATGAAGAGTTAATTTCAGGAAGCTTTAAAAAGCACATTATACAGAAGATCCATTGTTGAAAAGTTGCTAAGGGGTTTCATGGTGCAGGCAGAAGATATAGTTACAAAAAGTAAACAAAAGATACTTAATAAAATGGCAAAGGAACTCTGTGAATGAAATTCCTTCTGTGTAGCAGCCCATTCAAGGTTTATGACCACTCAAGTTCCTCCTAAACCCCCAGCAGAGAATTTCAGTCTTTGAGATTTCATCTCGATTTTGCTGACATGCAAAGACTTGTCCTGGATGGAATCTGAAGACCAGAGGAATGAAAAAAGACACTTCAAGTGCACAGAACAGCTTTTAAAAATGCCTTTTTCATCCACTCCCCTTGGCTAGCTTGACTGAATGGTTTAAAATTGCTTATTTTGTTAACATGACTAGTTGCTACTGCCTGGCCATGCACTGCTAATTTTTTGCTGAGAAATTAAGGTTTCTGAACCAGAGAAACCAATGAAAAAACCCTCAAATCTTTGCCCTGCTGGAGCCCTTTTCAAGAGTTCACCTATTTGCTTATGCCACTTTTGTTTGTTTTGCAGTAAATTCAGGGCTGGGGTAGTCTCTTTAGCAATTTACTTGTATGTTTTGCCACTATCTGAAGAAGTACTTAGCTAAGGTCTCTTGGGAGAAGGCACAGCACAGAACATTTTTTAATTCCATTAACAATTTCATAGGTAAAATGATTTTAAAAAGAGTGCCTTGCTTAACTGCAGAAAAATAATAAGTTTTTGAACCTTAGCAATGAATAGTATTAATCCTTTGCCATGTACTCTGTTGCTAAGAAAAAGAAATAATTGTAAAAGCCTAATTATCCAAGCCTTAGCAGAGTAACTTGCCCTTAGTTTCTAGGAGACAAAATGAAAAGAAGTAAAAACCGAATAAGCAACTCGAGATTTTATTTACCAGCTTGTCTTACTCTTTCACTGCTTCAAAATGAAATAAAATTGCAAACAAAGAATTAAATTCCCACTCAGGGGTAGAAACTGCTCCCCATGGCCAGGTATTTTATCACCAGGGCTGGACAGCAAAGGTCCCAGGCTCACTCTGGCCAGAGGTATTGCCACCACAGGGGGGTCTCACTCCCCTTCCTTCCCTCCTGCCCTGAAAACTGCTGTGCAAGATTCTCCCTGGAGGGTGGTGAAACCCCTGGACAGCTTCCTCGAAACCTGCTCATAAACCCAGCCCACACACAGCACAACCAAGCCACTTCCATGGGGTTCTCCACAGTGGCCAGATTTATTTGATCATAAGGGTGTCATATAGGCTATTAATAGCCAGGACGAACAAAATAGAGAAAAATAGAGCTTGGGGTATTGCCCTGATTATGAAATTTAGCAAATATTTTGATTCCAGCAGTACTTGGGTTCAGCACTCTGACAGTTTTTGACAAATTACATGTGCTCCTTCATGTCCTAGCCCCATGGCATTTGTTTCTCTTCCCTTTCTCAGAAGTGAATAAAAACAGAGAGAACAACCTTCCAGGACGAAAAAACCTGAGAAAATAAGTACAAATAGAGATATTCTTGTGAGGAAGCAAGGCCCTTCCAGGAATATAAAGCCTGTCTTGCCCTTTCTCTAGTGAGATGCCAAAGGCTGTGTCTACACAGTTTGGTGGCTGAGTTCCCTCTCTTGGGAAGAGTCCTTCCATGCCTGGTAGGATGCCTATGCACATGGCCATGGCCAGGCACCCAGGCTGAGCTGGAAGCTTGTAAATGAGAGCTGAAAGGTGGCAAAGATGAAAAACAGATTCACAAACTACTTCTCAGCCACAACTTACTCTGAGATTAATGGGAGTTCATTTCAGGGCAAAGACAAACAAGCTGGCTGAAAAAACAGGAATGTGAGCTTCTCCTGTCCAGGGGTGGATGGGTTTCATCTTGACAGACCTTAGCTATCTAAAAGTCAGAGGTCTCTCCTGAAATAATTGTCTTCAATCTCTGCAGAAAGAACAGTGAATAGGCACTTGCAGAAGGTGGTTAGTCCCATTCCATCCTGTCCCATCCAGGATTTGTTGCCCCAGAGCAGAGCTTATCTCCCTCTATTGTCTCTGGGAAGGGTCTAGAGACTAGGACCTAGCTCACTGTGTCCTCAGTCTTTTTTCACTTGTGCTTCATTGTGGGCAAGTTTAGGGGTGACTGGAAGGTCTGTCATGGCACTGCTGTGGTCTGAGGACTGCAGTGAACTGTCCTTTCAGACACATGCTATGGTTTAAGCACTGTGTATGTGTTAATCCTGCAGTGAGCTGGTGTTTGGCAGGGACTGAAAAGAGTGTATTCAGTCTACAGCTTTTACATTGCACCAGAGCTTAGAGTCCATCTGCAAGTTTGCTGGAATACTCACATACAGAAAAAAAATAATCTGACTTCATGCTCATCAGATATACCTCAATGGCAGGGCGATTTTGCAAAAGGTCCAATTTAAAGACCAGTTTGTCTGGATTGGCATATTGTTTAAGAAACAGATGGCTTTCAAGTCAGTGAGTACTCTCTTTTAGCAGAGATTTTATAGATATGACTTGCATGAAAATAAGCTCAGCTGACCTTCTCTTTCAAAAATTTGTTGGCTGTGTGCTCCTTTTACTAAAGGTCAGGAGTAAACTCCACACCTCAGATAAGATTAATGAAGGTGCTAAAGTTACTCTGATGTACAATTTGCATAAAAATAGCCTGAAAAGGGAGCATGGATTGACAAAGATCACTTCTAGCATGGCTCAACAGACAGATGCTTCTGCTGCCACACTGGTCTATAATGCCATGACATCTTTCCAGTGATGTAGATACAAACTGCTCTGGCCAGTATACAGTACTCAGGACACTCCAGAAGAAATTGAGCTAGAGCAGCTGGAGGCTGTCTGGAGACCACACAACTCAGGGAGGTGGGATCCATTTCCTCTAGCATTAGGTGTCAGAAAGCTGCAAGTCTGGTTTAAGCTAGTGGTCTAGCCTGCTCTATAACCAGTGCAAAGATGGGCATCCCTCTGGAGTTGAGCCACTTACTCATTTAGGCTGGGGAGGGATCAACCTTGTCACACGTGCCTGGGCCACACACTTGGATGAGGTGCCTGACCTTTGGATGGCTGACAGAAGTCTTCCCACAAGACACAAGAGAATTGATTCTGGGCCAGACACTCAGAGGTTTTACCTGCAAGTAAAAAATGTGAATGAGTGCAATCACTGGTACAAGTGGTCACCGGGATGGTGACAGGGTGCCAAGACAACTTCCAGTTGGGGAAATCATGGTTTTCTCTTTTAAGCAGAGAGTAACTCCTGTACATTAGCTGAAGGGTTAAAAGTTTAAATCTTGACAGAGACAATGATATTGGGTTTTTCATGAGGTTTAGGGACATGGAAAGGGCAGATTACCCCATTATCACCTTTTGCCTACTCCCTTTACCAACTGCTGACATGAAGTGGAATTTTTCTGAAGATGAGGATTAATGTAATGGAAGCTTTTATTCTTCAGGTTTTTTTGGATGGAACTTGATCACTCCACATTCCTATTCCTCACCTGGTCTGGGAAGCAAAGACAATTATTTGAAAACAAAAGTAGTCTAGGCCAAAAATCTCAGACTGTATCTCACTTGAACTCTCACCAATGTTTCTCTTTTTAAATGCAGTTAATTCCTTTACAGTCTGATCACTGTGAAAACCAACTAGCTCCATATTTCCTCAATACAGGATTTCTAAACACTTTCATTCAGTGTATTTATTCATAGATATACACTGCCCAAGACAGTATGAATAATATGTATGATGTCTCTTGTTCTGGACCTACAAGGACAGCAAAATTAAAATGTTAGCATATTGCAGCATTTTTGGAAGACCAAAGTCAAGATGCTATTGAGGATATTGACAAAAATCCTAATCAAGAATGGATAGGCTGACCTTAGTCAGAGTAAGGTGGTGTAAGTGCCTTCCAACACATGCATCCAGGTTATTCCCTGTCCTTTGGCAGGATGGCTTGTACAGCTTGGGAAACATTAACAACTGCTCCTAAAAGATTGTATATTCCTAAAAGATTGTATATTACAGAAGTGTGTCACAGTTTCTGCACACGGTCTCATCTAACCTTTAATTTTAGTTTCTATTTGCAGAAACTTTTTGTTTGTTATTTTGGTTAAAGATGATTTTGGAAGGTAGAAGTTGCCTCAAAAATGCCATTAAGGCCCAGCGCTGTAATGCAAACACCAAATAATGATGAAAGAATGAGTTTTCCTTAATATTTTGGTCAGAGGGCCTTTACTCAAGTGGTCAGAATCAGTGGCTTTAGCATTTAAGAATGATTGTGTTTTGGAAGTGTGATGCTGAGCAAGATTGAAATGAAATATCCACATTTTCACAAGTTAGAGAGATGCATAGTTTTGAGGAGTGCAATGTCTTGCTTGTAATGGTTTCTTTTCCAATCCATTTTATTCCGAATTTCAAAGAGAACAAAACAAAACAAAAATATCCGTGTCAAGAGCAGATGCAACTCACGTCATTAAATGCTGAAAAGCCTTTAATATTTAAATTAAAACATGTCTAATTCATTCCCTTTAACTGTATAAATACCCACACATTTTTTAATCACATGAAACATATATTTTCCTAACAGTTACAATAAAAAAAATGCAAGAAAAATACCTAGGAACATTGTTAATATGATAATTCAGTGTTATCTGATTTAGCAAGTCAATTAACCGGATCAAGGCCAGATCTTATGCTTCTCTTGCTTGACTCCTGCTGAGTTGAATATGACTTTTGCTATTCAGAGATCAAGTAACCACACTGTTAATTGTACTAGAGGTACACAAAGGGCATTAGAGGGAAACATAATCTGACAGGAAAATCAGAGAAGCCATAGGATGGAAACAACTGCCAGCCTTTATACAGGATAATAGCCTGCTATGCAAATGAGAGTGGCAGCTAGGAGGAAGTTTCAGTTCTGTCCAAACATTTTATTTTTATAGTGCTGTAATAATGAGCCAGCACAAGGATGACTGTGGTTGAAAACTGAGTTAGAATGAGGCACTAAGTCAGGCCAAGAATGCACCAAAGTACATCCCTGGAGCCTGTTCACAGCAGCAGCTGCTTGGTGTGTGCTGGAGAATTCCCAGCTTTATCTGCAATTGCAGTTAGGGATCGAAGGATCCTTTTTGCCTCACATTTGTATCACTCTGCTTTTAGTGCCTGGCAGCAGCATCAGAAACACCTGAACCCTCCATTACATGAGAGCATGAAAAGCAAAGCACATATGGGGTCCAGTGGCAGAAGGAATAAAGCCAGTGCTTACATTTAGTGATGGACTCAGTTTTCTTCCTGCTTTACTGTAGAAAGTCTGCTATTCTGCAGTGAATGTGAAGGGAGAGAAACTGGGGAAAGGCAGGGAGGAGAAAAATTTAAGAAAAAAATCGGTGGGATTAAGTAAACTCCACATGTAATATTGGAAGGAGTCCCTGAGCTGCGTTGTTCCCCTGGGTGCTGGTTGCACATGTGCTGTGGAATTGCTTTGATAGCCACATTTACAGGAGGAAAGAAATATTTGAAATGAGGTGATGGAGGCTGAAGAGGAAGAACTCCTGGTCTTTTGAGACTGGCTAGGAGATGCAGCTTCACAGGAGCAGAGATACAGGAAGCATACAGTTAATGGCAAAATCCACACTAGTTATTAATAAGATCTCCTGTAGCACTCAAACCATGGCTACTCAACTGGGAGATTTTACCCAGGATAAACAGAATTTCCCCCCCTCCTTTCCTTGTCTCATCTTAGGGTAGCTGGTGTAACCAGTGAAAAGGATTCCTTTAAAATCTCAGTGTATCAAGCTCTGGCCAGCCTGCTCTCCCACAAGGGAGCTGCCTCACTGGTGTCAGGCTGCTGGGTGTGCTGTGGGGCAGAATCTGACCTTTTCACCTTCACGTATTCCAGAAATAATTTGGGAAATGTGGAAGTTTTTCTTAGCCCTCAGCTCTGCGGTGGTTTGTAATCAAAGCCAATACATAGCAGTAACAAAAGGAAGCTGTCACATTGATAACTCTGCACTGAATGCAAGTGTAAATGCTCTCTATCCACAAACAGCTACTTTTGGTGCCATTCATCTTCTGAATGCATGCTTGGATTTTACTTTGGCTCTTTTGTAGCTGTTTGTTTCTGCAATTTGGACAGGTGAAACCAGCAAGTATGCAATTTGTGTAAACTAAGTGGCCTGTTAAGTGAAAAAAGCTTTAAAGTATACTGGCTGCAGCTCTGATTTCCACTCCAGGAACTCCAGCACAAGGACAGGACATGTGGATGAGCTCTTTATTTTGAAAGCAAGTTCCTTTAGAACAACAGAGTGATTTTTGAAAGTGTGGGTATATATGAATTATGAGATTTCTAAAAAAGTCCCATAAATAAAAATACAACCCAATGACCCAAAACCACAGAGACAAAAAAAAAAAAAAAAAAAAAAAAAAAAGTAACCTGTGAGTGAACTGAAAGGCTGTTATATTAGTTTTTTTAAAAGTAAGCTGACAATCTGTGTTTCAAAATGAAGAATGTTCCATGGAAAAGATCTATGGCTGGACGTTTTTGCTATTTCTTAGTATTGAAAAACAACCTATCTGAAAATTTTCCCACTAGATATCCTGATGAAAACCAGAGTAGTGGCATAGATCCAAAGGAATTAATGGAGATATATCAATTTGTACCTACTGCAGGTTTAACTCTTGATTTGTATTCAAGAGCTTCAGCTCTTAGGAATACAACTAAACACTCTTATTTTCTCTGCAGTATGACTTATCAATGGGTGCTGTAAGATACCTCTAAGGTGAGAAAAAGAACAAAGGACACGTAGGGGAGAGCCAAACACAAGGAGAAAGGTCTAAGTGGCCCTTGCATTTATCATGGGGCAATCTCATGGAGCTGAGAACTGAACTTAGTTTGCTCAGGTATCTCCACAGCTCCCTCTGTTGTGGGAGAGGAGCTGAGTGGCACCATCAGTGACAGCAGTGATGCCTGATCTGGGCAGATCCCCAGCTCAGGAGGAGGTGTTTTCACCTGTGGGTAGCCCATGTTGGTTCTGAGGTCTTCTGGATCAAAGGCAGTGAGCTCAGCTCTAATGCAATAGATAGTGGGGTGGCCTGCATATTTTCGTCAGAAAAACCAACAAATAGTTTAAAAGTATGGGCCAAATAAGCTAATATCATCCCACACAGGATTTCTAAGAAATTCTAGCAATTTTAGAGATAAAAATAACATTAATTGGAGCACTACCAGCTAAAGTTGTCCCAGTTCCTAATAAGGGAAAGTTTTACATAGTCTTGGTGATGATATGGACAAAATGGGAAATGGGAAAAATAAAATCTGCACAAAAAGATTAAATTCATCCTGCCACATCTCATCTAATGTGCTGCTTCATACATTCAACTTGACAAGAATTTATCTTTAAACCAGTTATTTCTCTACTAGTGGGATATTAAAGTGGCCTGAAAAGAGGTAAGACTTCCATCTTGTAACAACTTTTGCTTTACCAACAGGTGAGGCAAATTTTGAAAAGATGAACCAAATTTTATTTAGTTATCTTTACATTATGAACAAGATCTTTATTTAGAGTTTCATACTCTCCCATGTTTTAAAGGCTACTGTGAGACCTCTGTGGAAATAACCATAGACTGGGAGGTGGATGGGGTGAAGAAAAATTAGGTCCCCTGCAACAACAAGGTTTTCAAAGACCAAAGCAGCATTTTATCTCATGCATCTATGACCATGTCATGACCCTGGACTAATATGAAAAATGCTTCAAACATTAGTAACTGAAATACATTAAAAATGCAGAAATAGCCTAATTTCTGTATTGTGTATAAATATCAGGAATCGTTTCAAGAAGCTGACCTTGGGTCTGGTATTAATCCAACAGCAACTAATTTTGGTCTCAAATATGAAAAGGAAGAAATGATCAAATAGCTGTTCAAGTTAGCATAATGGAGCCACACTTCCATTTAGTAGCAGTTCAATGGTATTATGCTCATTTTTGTACATTCTTTATATTGGCTGTTGATTTCTCTTGCTTCCTATTTAGTTGAGCTCTGTAAGGTCATCCAGAATCATTCACATGAATCTAAAATATGGCATGATATTTATTTACTGTCAGTTATTTCTTTGCCAAAATAGAAAATGTCTGTACACTTAAAATAGATCCTTGCACTATTCCCCATGGTCTATTCAAATTCAAGAAGCTGGAGCCATTAATAGAGACCAATTAAAATGCATGTGACTGATAAAATTTAACACATACAACAGAAGTTGAGAGATACTCAGAACCTGCAGTTTTTAATGACAAAACAAACCAATCAATCATATCAAATGATTCATCTATAAACATGTAATAAGAGCATCTATTTACTTGTCCAAACCTTGAGAAAATAAATTTGCTAGTTTGAGCAGTGCAGTAGTTGCTGAGTGCTTTGCTCTGACTTCAGATTTTGATGTATGAACCAGATTCACTGCAAACAAATTAGATGTTGTAAACTTGTCTTTTGGATTTTGATTTCCTTTGGTCTCCCAGACTGCTTGCAAGGATGGCTATTTCTTTAGAAATTTAAGAGAAATTCAGTCCACCTGGTACTCCTGGTTGTGGGAAAGGAGCTCCTTGCCCTCCAGCTGTCAGTTCTCATGTGGTGACTGCCTGCTTTGCCACAGCCAAAGCCTGGTACAAACCCCACTGCTGAGCACAGGTGCTGCCTGTAACATGTAGTAAACATGTTCTTTTTCTCCATATGACTTCAGTCCTGGTGTACCACTGGAGCTTTGACAGGAGTAGTGAACTTCTGCTCCAGCACAACAATAGACAGGAGAGAAAAACAAGGGTACAGGGCTGCTTTATTTAGGCATATATTTTAGCCAGAACTTTGTGTGTGGTAAAAGAACTGAGGGAAAAATCTCTTTGCTTCATCTGTTAGAGGCAGAGAGAACCACAGCTATAGAGAAAACTTCGTATAAATTCACCACTCCAAAATTGCTTGGGGATTCTTTGGGAGTCTCTGTAAACTGATACAAAGCCAAAATCTAACAGAAATAATGAAATAATTGAAATAATATTTGTTTAGAAAATGACACCTGCACTGTAGAAAAGAATACTGAATATTTTCTTAGAGGGTCTTAGAGACTGTCTTCTCTTTCCTTAGGAACCTCTGCTGCTAAAAATTGTTTTTCATAGGTAGCAAGCATTAAACAAGATGTAACATCTCTGTGTTTTCGGCCTCTGGCAGTTACTGCATCGGACTTGATGAGGCTGACTGAATTCCCAAAAAGCACTTCCTTCTGCCTGACCATGCTGTGTTCTCCCCAGGCAGGGCCACACCTATTGCTGAAGTGGCTGTAGGATGATGACAATGAAAAGCTATCCATGAAAATGAATCCCACAACCTATGTGGTAGAGAGGAAGAGATGGTTTAAGGATGCTGTCAGAGTTCATTCTGATGGGTGAAGCACAGGACACCAGACTACTGGCAAAGGTGAGCTGAGCATTTGATTTTGTTATCATTCATATGGGCACACTGTTGCTGTGTTGATCTTCAAATCTGTGGTCTCCTTTACAGTGAAGATGGAGATGCCTTTTCACCACAGATAGAGAAAGCATATATTAGTTTCAGAAACTGCAAGTGTGGGCTTAAGTCAGGGGTGTTTGCTAGCTACAGATTCTCTCTTAAATTAATTTGGTAATTGTGGTACTGATAATATTTAATGAAAGATGAATTATATATGTCTTTAAAACGTCATTTTTATCATGTCCATTAACATAGAAAGACTTTTACTGCTCGAGGATATGAACAGCAGCTTACCCCCACAGAAGAAATTACAGGGATCCTCTAAATTGTCTTGTGCAGAAGAATACATAAAGGACTGTGTGACAGGAGGAAGTGCAGCTGGCTCTGTTGGACTACTCCTACTTCTTCTTTTTTTTAACTTGCCTATTTTTGTTGGATTTTATTCTTGACATTATCCCTGAAGTATTTATGACCAAAATTCTTTGCACATGATTACTAACTCTTGAAAAGAGTCTTTCTCAAGAGATCATTCAATGTCTGGCATGGTTGACCACAAAGGCAAGGCAGAAATTTCATTCAGAAATCAAAGAAAGAAGACATGAAAGAGAAAGCTAAAAGGAAAGGGAAAAGGCAGTTTGAATATGCCTTACATAGGCCTATTGAGTTCACATTTTATTTGTACTGGGTAACATGAGGAACAGTACTGAACACAGCAATGAAGCTCTAGGGAGCTTTTTAATTCTTTCCTTGCATGGCAGAATTGATTGTTTTCTGAAAACAGGTACCTCAGGACTCTCTGAGTAGCTTCTAGCTTTTTACCATGTCTTCCTTTGTTTTCACACTAGTGACTCTCTTATTCCCAGACCCAGAAAATCCATATGACTCTCATTCCCTAGTGCATGAACCGACAACTAAACTGCCCCAAATTTTAGCGTGCATGAATACAGGAGCTGACTCTGTCTCCTGCCATGTGCCACTGTGTTCTTATTTACCTAGGTATGAACTGATTTTGAGGGACACAATTTTATGAAATCTTAAAATTTACAGGCTGAAGGAACAAGAGGCTCTGTCCTGAAGTCCCTTTTTCTTGTCTGTGGTTTCACCACTCAACATCCCCACTTCTCCTAAACAAATTCATTTCTTCCATAAAAGTGCACCAGGCAAGACCTATTGATTGGCCTCACCACTTTTCTTTTTAAAATGAAATACTGACTTTTCACAGTAAAATGATTCTTTCTTCCTCCCTTTCATACTTAGACCAAAAAGGCATAGATGCCTTGCATTAATCTCTTGGAGGTTAGGGTTAGAGAAAGGCTCCTGAAATCTTGTTGTATCATGTTATTTTGAATGAAAGGACAGTGGGAATTTGGTCACTGCAGTATGTTCCCCTGTGCTGGGATGAGAAGGGGCTCCATAATTGCACTTCTGAATGGCTGATGCAGAGGGAGGCTAGAAAGGATGGACTTGTTCACTTTATTTGTTTTTCTGCACTATGACACCTGCACATGGTTAAAGTGAAAATTTGTTAAATCACTCTATCATGACTTGAGACAACCACATAGTAGCAGTTTCCCTGAAAGGTATCCAAGGCACTTGTCAGAGGCTCTCTGGATGTTAATATGAATGGCCAGAGCCATCTCCTTTATGTACTAGTGGAGTGTTGAAGAACTGCTTGCAAAAGATGCAGAGTGAGGCTCTAATCTCATTTGAAGTAACTCCAAGAAACTCCATTTATTTTGTGTAGTTTATATTTGATTTACACCACTTGAAGACCTAAGAATATATCTGAGGCTGATTATTTCTGTGATATGAATTCAACAAATTCAAACTCATCTGGAATAGTCAATATTTATTGTCAGCTATTCAATTTACATTGTTAGAAATTTTTGCCTTTTTACTAGAACAGTAAGCCCCAAAATCTTTGTGATTGCTGGAAACTGTAACATTAAACCCTGGATCAAATACCCAAGACTTATGTTAGTACTGTACAAGTCTTTCTAGTGGTCCCTGGTGAGTTTAACTAAAGTTAGTAAATTCTGAAGTCTATCTAGTGGCTCTCTGGGCATTGTATATGACTTCTGCCTGGCAGATGGACTCTATGGAATTGAAGCAGGAAGGAGAGTTTAAAAAAGGCAGCTGGGCATCGACTGGGAGGCAGTATGACATGGACTCAGCTGGTCGACAGCCGAGAAGTTTCTATGCTAAATTTACTGTTTACTTATTTTTTTATCTTTTCCAGATTAAAGACGGTGTGGAAAATGAGTAAGCCCCCTTAATGATAGGATATATGCAGAACAAATAATGTCTCCCAAACAGCCTTAGTGTGCTTCTATTTATAGTGAACTGAGGATCTAGAAAACCATGGAGTAAATCTGTTTTTCTGAGGGCTTTTGCTGTACTCTACACTACAACCTGATTTGTACAGTAAAAAACCAAAGGTGGTACTGTCCTGGCAGAGCAGACTTGCTGTGTCTGCATGTCCTATCTTTTCTGTTGCAGATCTAATGGCCATTTTTACTCTCTGATGTAAATTAAGATTACTACTGTTGTGGCTTTCAAATTATTAACAGGTAGCCAAACACATAAGGAAATCAATTTATGTTCAATTTATGCATATAACTAAGTTACATGCAAGGAAAATTTTACAAGTAATGTGTAAAATATGCTGAGAGTAATTTATAAAATTAATAACTGGATTTTGTTCTTTTATGAAGTGTCAGTTTGAAGTTGTGGGCTAAATTTTGTCACTGATTCTCGTGGAATTCAATTTTCTCCAATTTAGGCTGGTGTAACTGAGCAGAATTTGCTCAGTATGTTTAAAATAGAGACAGAAATTACTCATAACCAAGGCACTTCTTCACTACTATTCACCCTTGTTCCCTTAGGACTGTTGTTGCTGTTGTTTTTTTTCTATGGCAGCAAATAAACAAATTAACATAAATATTATTTGGTAGGTTGTTCTATTTAAAGGTGTTGAGACCATGGAGAGAGAAAAAACATTAATGATGAAAGCTACATGAAGATCCACCTCCTGCAGACTTTGTGGCTCTGTGATTTAAGCAACCACTCTAAATTATTCTCAAGGTTTCCAGACCAATTTTGTTCAACCTTTAGTTAAAGATCACTTTTAGCAGGCAACCAGCTTTATTAATCGCTTGGGTGGTCATATAAGCCAGTGTGCTCAGTACACATATGTCTTGTAATAACTCTACAGTGACTATAAAACTGCTGCATGTTTTATTATATGGTGACATATAGGCAGGAGAGAAGATGTTATAGCTGTAGGTGAGGCATATTTCTTGTAGCCTGAAGTAGTGAATGAAACTGATACTCAGGATTTAGAAAGAAAACCCCATCACTAGAGACAAAATTACAGTGTGGTTCTGCTTTTCCTTCCCACCAGTGTTTCTGCAAGGAGATCTGCAGTGCAGCCTGCAATTCTAGTCCACAAGGGCTAAAAATAGGTGCCCAGTGCTTGCTGGTTGCAGCACTTCACATCACACAAGCATGAGGGTCCTGGGGGACTCTGGTGAGGCCCCCCATGATCAGAAAGCTGCACTAAGAGGCCAGCACTCTTGCAGGGGGAAAAAAAAAAAATCTCTGCTGTGAATTTCTGGAGCGAGGATGATCCTCCAGGCCCCCTTTGCCTTTCTGCTGCTCCCAAGGATGACGGGGACCTGGGGGGCATCCAGGGTGGGCACAGGGTGCTATGTTGGTCGGCACCTCCCTCCAGCTGTGCCTGCTGTGATGCTGGTGCTGTTGCTGCTGCCCAGGGAGCAAATTGTTGGGTGCATTCAGTGCAGCTGGCCCTCGCCTGATGTCAACCTCGTGTACCGGCTATAGATGGGTGAAGTAAAAACAGCCCCTGCTTTCCTGTTTACGCACTCAGGCTTCCTCTGAGGAGCTCTTGAATAAAAACAGCTGGGCTTGACAAAATAGCCTTTCTATTTATTGTGTTGGGAGCGAGCACAGAGATGGTGGAAAGGGGCTGGGTTGACCTAAATCACCTGCTGGCTGCTGTGGGTGGGTGGCTTTGCAGAAGGGGCTGCTTGTGGCCTGGTTGGTGTGCTAGACCCTGGGCAGCCCATGATTACCAAACTCCACCACACTTACAATCTCTTTTGTGAGAGACCAGGAAACAGAAACAGTTCATTTTAGTGGCTTTGTGGCATCTCAGGCTCCTTCCTTCTACCCTGATGAATTCTTTCTTCCAGTCCTTCCCAGTTAGGATGTTAGAATTGGATTTTGGATGTTTTCCAAGACCAGTAAAGGAGATGTATTTTCAGCTATGACTAGAGAAGCATTTCTTTAGATAGGAAGATGTTAGATCCTGTGTCTTAATAGTCTTTGGGGTAGTGGATGCGACAACTGTTCCTTAGTTCACTGTGAGAAACAGGACCCAAATTATTCTTAGAGACATGGACACAGGATAACTGCAGTTGAAAGGGACTTTGGAGGTCATCCAGGCAAAACTTCTGCTCAAGTCAGGGCTAACAAGGATACAAGGAAATTGAATGAAGCTGTGTCAAGGGAAGTTCAGTTTGAATATTAGGAAAAGGTTCTTCACACAGAGGGTGGTCAGGCACTGGAACAGGCTCCCTGGGGAAGCAGTCACAATACCAAGACTATCAGAGTTCAAAGAATGTCTGGACAGTGCTCTTAATCAGATGGTTTACTTTTAGATAGTTCTGAGAGGAAGAGGGAATTGGACTAGACAATCCTTATGGGTCCCTTCCTACTTGAGGTATTTTATGATTCAATGATTCTAACTTACAACTAGGTCTGATTGTTAGAGTCCAGATGTATTTTAAATATCTCAAAGGATAGAGATGCCAGCAGCATCTTCGAGCCCCTTTCCCAGTTTGCACCACCCTTACCAGACCTGGTCAGATTTTCCCTTGTGGTGGCTTTTTACTGCTTCTTCTTGTCCCTTCCTACGTTTCTCTAAGAAGACTGAATCTTCTCTACAGCTTCCCACTATGTTGTAGTTCACGACACCAATTGGACCCCTCCTTAGTCTTCTCCTGGTTGAAAGACTCACCTCACCAAATATCATCTGCTCCAGTCCCCACACCTCTGCTGGAGACATTCCTAGCTGGACAAAATCTCTCTCATAAACGGGATCAGTTAAAGGACTTAGTTAAATGGGCTCAGATGAAGACACAAAAGTGCCAAATAGAGTGGGCAACCTCTTCCTCTAGTCGTCTTGCTACCACCTTGCAAACACAGCCAATGCATAGTTAGTCTTTGAAAGATGCACTGATTGTTCATATTTAACTTGTTGTCCAGGACCAGGCCAGCACTTCGTTTCAGAGCTGCTGTCTTCAGGCTGTTCTCCTGCATCAGATCAGTGTCAGCTCTAGCACATATCTCTGAGAAAGATTCTTCAGTGTCATTCCTTCAAAGTGTTTGCTGTAGCTCTCTAAGCCTGCCAGCCTAGCAAGCCTGTCACACATCTTGGAATCTGCTCAGGGTCCATGTCTGCCCAGTTTGTCTCCAGGGTGGTGCCATGAGGGACTGTGTGTCTTAGTTTGCAATGCAAGTATGCATATGACCAGCATTCTGTCAGCATCTGTTGAAACTGGGTGGAGCAGTGCTCCTTATCTCTTCCATTACCCATCCTCATAACTCAGGGGGGATATCCTCTGTTAATGGGCCAGCTGTTAAAACCAGGTGGGGCAGTTTTCTTTTTCTCTTCCAGGACCCATCCTTTGTCCAGGAAAGTACCTTCTGTTAATGGGTCATTGAATCCCACTGCACGACTGATAAAAATACATCATCTCATTGTAAGATGCTCCACCCAGGAGGAGGAGCCAGGCCTTTCTTACCTAGATAAAAAAAATCTGAAATTTGGAACCCCAGCGCAGCCTTTTAGCACTAGATTCCCAGAGGAAGATCTGGCTCATCTATACCACCATTTGACTTTCAAAGGAAGACTATACCCTTCTACAGGATCACTGCTTCAGCAGAAGCAATCTGTCACTCCAGGAGAACTGCAGCCATGGTTTAATCAGACACCCTGGCCAACAGGGTGTCAGGCTGTATTCTGACTCTGTCGGTGTTTATTGCAGTACTGCATTTTATTTTAATTTTCCTAGTAAAGAACTGTTACTCCTATTCCCATATCTTTGCCTGAGAGCCCCTTAATTTCAAAACAATAATAATTCAGAGGGAGGGAGCTTACATTTTCCATTTCAAGGGAGGCTCCTGACTTCCTCAGCAGACACCTGTCTTTTCAAACCAAGACACTATGTCAACAGCTCTGCTGATGTTGAGGAAATTACATGCACTGCTTTGTTTCTCCACAAAACCAGTCCTCCCATTGTAGAGGACAACTGGGTTGATGAGGTAGTTTGTCATTGGTAAATTTATGCTGGTTTCTCCCAACCACCTTCCCTTCCTTCCTAAAAATGATTCCTGTGAGGATTTCTCCATAATCTTTACCAGAACCAAGCTAATTCTAACTATTCTGTATTACTCCATCTCATTGATTTTTGATGTTATTGTTGACTGAGTGTAATATTCCTCATATATGGGAATTCTTGATTTCTAGTGGTCTGGACTAAGATGTAAATGTGAGGCCTAGAACTTAAGGAATCCATGAGCTATTCCTTAGAGTTATCCACATTCCCAAAATACTAGCATTTCTAATTTTTGAGTGTTTGGCAAGATACAACTGCAGAGAGAAGACAGATAGTTTTCCATTTCTCTATTTGCCAGTGACAGGATATCAATCATAGAAATATTTGAAAATAATAATATAGGTTAAAATTAGTAAGTATATCTGAAAATCAGAATACAGCTGTAATTCTGTACATCTCAAATGAGGTATCTTAACTATTAAAGCACTTGAATGTGTTTGCAAGTGTAAGAGTTCGTACAGTGCAGTTTAAAATTAAAGATTTTGATGACATTTTGATGGGCTTTAAACTAAAAATGTGTGTCTAATTTTATAAATCAGTCTCTCACCTGTGAGACAGCCAAACACCCCAAACTCTACCATTTGAACAGGAGCAATACTATTGAAAGAACCTAGTAAAAGGTCAATGTCAGTGTGTATAAGCAAAGCAGCAAAGAGCAAAAGCATACTCACTCATTCACCAGAAGTCAGGTGATCCATTAAAGGAAACAAGCTTTTTGGTATATCTAGATTGAGGAAAAAAAATTCACCTGCCTCTTCTGTATTAGGCTAAATTGTGAAAATTTTTCTGCAATGCTGTCAGTTTTGACAATTCAATTTCAAATGTGTAAAAGGTGCCACTGAGCATGGAGTCCCTACATGATCAGATGGCCATCCAATGGGCCAAAACTAATTGCACAGTTGAATCAAATCAATTAAGAAGTGAGAAACATTTCTATATTTAAAAAAAGTATCCTTTTAAATTTAATCGCATTGCTGGATTTCATTGTTCATTTGCTGCTGTTCCAGGCATAAACCATTTGGCTTGCACACACGTCTGGCCCACATTCCTGCAAGAGGTCTGCGTTTACTATGGTGAGAGAGTCCATCAAAGAAAAAGAGAGATGTGAAGAGAAGATTCTTGGAAATTTGATGACTGGAAAAACGATAGTTCTTGCCAAGGATTTTTCTGAAGACTGGAAAAAACAACAGGACTGGGACCAGCTATCTGTGGGGTAAGGGAACTTTTAGCGTTGACGTCTTCCATTCCTCAGAAAGACACAAATTCCAACCCATTAATCTCTGGTGGGGTCAGCAAGGTCTCCTGCTGTTCATAGTGCATCGGCAGTCAGAAAGATTCTCAAAACATTTCAATAGGATTTGAGAGCTCTATCCAAAATATTTTTTAAAATGTCATCTGACAAACAGTATTTTTAGCACAGCCTGATATTTATTAAAAGCTTAAGAAGACGAACAAGGTACCATGAGTTAAGAGTTTACAAAAAGCTGAAAATCTTTGCAGTTGTAACAAACGAAGCCACTGACATTGCTACTAAATCTTACAGGGTATTTATTAGCAAAAATGGTAATAACTTTATAAATTGAGACAGTGTGTGACAACAGACACCGATTTAAGGAAAAAATTACTTTGAGCTATGGTAAGAAGATGTTTCTCAATACTTTGGCCTCCTTGTTTCACGTATAAAATTCCACCTCTCTGCTGGTAAAGAACAGCCCTTTTCTGACAGTCAGAAAAAAAAAAAAGGAAGACAGTGACCTTGCTCAGATGATTGAGCCCCACAATGGCAAAGATGGATGATTTTTTTTCCATGCCTGAGAGGAGGAACTACAAGGAACCCTGCTGGTCTCATGTTCACATGATATGAATTAGGCTATCTGAAACCATGGACTACTGTTGCCACTTAGACTGTTGAACTTTCAGAAAAAGTTTCTCCCAGTAGTTGCAAGGTTTGGACACTTTCAGTGAGATTTTCATGCATTCACAGCATTCCTAGTATTTTAGGAGCAGCAGCTTCTGATGGAAGTGTGTCAGTTGACACAACTGGGCCCTGTCAGCCCCAGGTAGCACAGTGTCATCACCAAGATGCTCTCTGTCACTAATACCACAGTGGAGGTGATAATTAGTTTTGCCCACAGGCTCTGTCAGTTTAGCAAATATTTATTCACACTGAAACATACTTTACTGGCAGAAAGCTCCAAATTCAGACTAATCTCAATTTTCTATTATTTTTAGCAAGTTTTTAGTAATTGTTTTCTCAGAACCACAATTATTCCTTTAAAAAGTCATATACGTAGGGCTCCAATGGAACACAAGATGTCCTAAGACAGTAGGACAGAAGGTGCCTGCTAATCTTTTCCTGTAATTTTCTTGATCCTACAGTGCCTTGTTCTGCTGAGGAAATGAGAGAGTGAGCCAAAACCACCTCCCCACGGAGTTGCCAAAAAGATGCTTTGTCCCTGAACTGTGATTTTTTGTTTCTTGCTCCTGTTTGAAAAATGATGCACAGGCTTGTTGGGCCTTCTCTATTTGGTGCAATGGTCACAACATGAACAAATCAGACATGCCCAATAGGGAGAAGACAATCCCCTTGTGTGATAGATAACTGTTTGCACCATTGCAGGAATAGCTTTAGCCTGTCAGTGCTTGTCTTGCAGGGTTTGGGTGGACTCTGCAGTGCAGAAGGCAATGAGGAACATCTGATGACTAAATTGTTTGACACAGAATCACAGATTCACACATTCACAGAATGGCTGACGTTGGGTGGGATCTCTGGAGATCACCTAGTCTGACTCCTCTACTCAGAGCAGGGTCACAGGAGGCTGCCCAGGACTGTGTCCACTTGGGTTTTGAATATTTCCAAGGATGGAGTTCTATAGCCTTTCTGGGAAGCAAGTCTGGGCACTGGATGCTGCTGAGAAGAGCCTGGCTCCATCTACTTCACCTCCCCTACTGCTGACAAGCTCCTCCAAGCTTTTTATTTCCTAAACAGTTCCAGCTCTACCATCCTCTCCTTGTGTGACAGATGCTCCTGTGCCTTAATCATCTCTGTGGTCCTCCCCTGGAGCCACTCCAGTATCTAAGGGACTCTTTTGTGCTGGGAGTCCAGGCTTGGATCCAGCATTCCTGCTGAGTCTCACCCATGCTGAGACAAGGGAAAGGGTGACCTCCCTCAGACTGCTGACAACATTTTCCTAATGCAAAGCAAGATGCTGCTGGCTTCAAGGACACATTGCTGGCTCTTGTTCAACTCCATGCCACCAGGGTGCCCAGATCTTTTTCTACAAAGCTGCTTTCCAGATGGTCAGACCCTACTTGTATTAGGGCCAGGACTTGGGGGTTTCTCTTTGTTGAACTTCATGATACTCCTGTTGGTGCATTTCTCCACCCTGCAAGATCCCTCTAAATGGCAGCATCTCATCTTCATCTGGTGCATCAGCTACTCCTCTCAGTTTAGTGTTGTCTGAAAACTTACAGAACGTACCTTGTGTCCTGTGATCCAGGCCATAAATTAAGACACCAATCCCTATGGGCCCCAGTAGCCCTGAGGTGTTCCACTAGTGACCAGCCTCCACCTGAACTTCATGCCAGCCATCACAAATGTTTGAGCATGGCAGTTCAGCCAGTTTTTCACCCATCTCACTATCCACTCATCCAGACAGTATTTCACTTTGTCAATGAAGATATTATGTGAGACAGTGTTGAAACACTTGGTAAAACCAAGATTAAAAACCTTCACTGCTTTCCCCTGATTCACAAAGCCAGTCATTTCATCATACAAGGCTTTCAGGTTGGTCAGGCCTGTTTTCCCCTTTGTAAATCCATGCTGACTGCTTCTAATCACCATTTTGTCCTTCATGTTTGTAGATGGCTTCCAGAAGGATTTCATCCCTCTTCTTCCCAGGGACTGAGATGAGGCTGGCTGGGCTATGGAATCACAGATCTCCTTGCCCTTCTCGAAGATAGGAGTGACATGAGCTCTCATCAGCTGTCAGGATCTTTTGCTGCTTGTCATGACCCTTCAAAGACAATTGAGATTGACCTTCTGGTGATATTGGCCAGGTGTCTCCTCACTCGTGTGCTTGTCCTACGAAGTCTTATATTCTTGTTTATATTTCCTAATCTGATCCTTCTCTACCGTGGATGTTTCCTTGCTCCAGATCATCCTTCTGGTCTCATGGCCTGGAATTGATGAAGGCTGCTCTAATTGTAAAGATCAATGTGCAGAAGTCATTGAGGACTTCCAGGTCCTTTGCCTCCAGGTCTCCTGCCCTCTTCAGCAACAGGACCACATTTTTCCCAGTTTTCCTTTAGCTGCTCATACACCTGTAAAAGCCCTTTTAGTCACCATTTATGTCTCTCCTGAAATTCAGCTTCTCAATTTCTTTGGCTTCCAAAACGCTGTTCCTGCACATGCAGACAGTGTCTCTGTAATCTTGAGTCACCTGCCACTGCTTCCATCTTGTGTATGCTTATGCACAGTGACAATTCAGTCTCCACCCCTCCCTTCTCCTTCCCTGCTGCTTGGCAGGCAGACAGCTAGGCCACTGCCAGATCTGCTCAAAGATGTAAATGGTTTGGCTGTCATATAAGGCACTTATCTTTAGGTGACTACCCCACACTGCAGCAGCAGCAGTTGCAGCCAGCAACTGAGTTTCAAGGTCTTTACTAAAATGCCTGCAGTTCCCATCAGTGACTAAGCACTGGATTTTGTTTTCAGTAGCTCAAAGTCAGAATCTCAATTACTGTGTTAAGTGCTGTGCTCTTTTCCCATGCTGATGGCTTGATACCCAGATTTAAGCCCCAAACACATTTTCAGAACTTGGCAGGTGTAACGAAGCAGTGGAGGCAGCTTTAACTGTGGCAAAGATATTGAACAAAACTGGCATTTGGGAGAGCAGGAAGCACATGAATATTTCAAAGGCAATACTAGCACTGTTGCTGGTCACTGTCTTTTGATACATCTTTGTTAAACTTTGAATAGCCTGTGATTTTGCTGGCAGTGAAGTCTTGTCTTAATAAAGCAAAAAGAACATATGCTATATTGGCACTGTTCATGTATTGGGGAGTCTCAGCTTTTCTCTCTGTTGGTTTCTTTCAGAAGTTAATTGTCAGAACAGCAGTTGTGGTATTATCCATCTATTACCATGCTTCTTGACTCTGTTTTCCTTACTAACAAAGCTATTTCTGTGAGTATTTCCATAATGCCATCCAACACTTAACCCATTTGACTCCAAAGAAGCAAACAACAATAGACTGGTTCATAACTTCTATCATATCACTCTGGGATAAATTACCATTTAAATGCAGGCTAAGAGGCCTCAGACATAAAATGGGCCAACCTGTTATGGGCAAGTCAGTGTAGAGAAAAGAAATAGAATTACAGGATTATGGAATCACAGTAAAATTTGCTTTGAAAGGGACCTTTGAAACTCAGCTAGTCCAACTGCCCTGCAATGAGTGAAGCTAGGGAAGGTTCAATAAGCAGGACAGTCAAGGTACAGACTTTATTTTCATGTCTGTATCTCATGAATTACCTGAGTACTGTGATGACCTTGGTGGCTGTAGGTAGGTAGGGGCAGAAGAGGTGACTGTCAGGTGTTCCCTGTGTTTTTGACCATCTGGTTGCTGGAGTGCCTTCTGGGCCAGCAAGGTCTGCAGCTTCTGCTGCCACTTCAATTGCTGCCATCTAGTGTCACCTCGTGGGAGGACAAACAGCAAAGGTCGTGCCTCTTCCCATTGTGATGAGATCAGGGAAGTTGCTCTCCTTTGGCCTTCAGAATCAAGTTGACTCACAAGTGTGATTCCAGTCATGGGACAGGCCAGCTTCGCACAGCTTTTATTTCTAATTTTCCTGCTAGCTCCAGGCTAGAGCTGTTATCCAGGAGCCTTGAGCAACAGACACTCTTTTCTGCTAAAGGGATTTGAACCCACATAATCTATTTCCCATGAAAGTGCCCTCAATAGGAGCATAAGCACTTTCTGCTTCTAACCTATTTCTTGTCCTTCCATATATGATCACCCCCTTGCCACTTCTAGGGATGCCACCAAAGTGGCTTGGGTGTGCTGTCATGGTTCTCTGTTGTGCCAGTAATTTGGATCATGACTAAAGTGAGTCTTTTCACAAGTTTCCTGAGGCAGGCAGGATTTCTGGTGTCCTCTCTCTCCTGCAGAACTCCAGATCTGGGACAGGATCAATCTACTTCTTGGAGTATTGATAGGAAAATTGATTTGCTCAGTCTGGGTATGTAGTTAACAACAACATGCAGGAGCATATTATAATGAAAGGTTACCTGAAACAACCAGATGAGATTCTGTATGTGCTGTAAACTATCTTAAGAAACAGTCTGCTCATTTGATTGTATTTTTTTTCCATTCCAGAATGTAATTTTCAAAAAAATTATTTTTCCTGGCCACTGTATCCTAACTGATGAAGAGCACCCACTTACAGGGAAAATTTGAAGGGTTTTTGCTAATGGATACAGCAGGGTTCTAGGATAGAGTCATAGGTCCTCAGGCTTTGTCTGGAATTTTTTAGGAACAGGGATCCTGTGTGTGCTGTAAATACATCTATATGTGTATTGTCTAGGGTGTTAGCAGAACTATTCAAGTGCAAGTAAATATGGGAATGTTATGTTGAAAATCTCAGTTATTTCTAATTGATGAAAATACCCTGGTGTTTATACAAACCTACACAGTGACTCACAATGAAATGAAGTCAGCAAAATACCAGACGTTTTTACATCCAAAACAGAGACAAGTGCCATATGTTCATAAAATACTTTTCTCCTTAGTAAATGTTTATGAAGAAAATGAATGGACAATTTCCAAAAAGCAAGACTTGTGTAATACTATTTTCAGATAACAGAAGTATTTTTCTTTTAAGGTTTTTCCTTTTCATTTGCTTATTTTCATTGAAAATCAGATGACGCACAGAGGTATCTACTATAGCACTCGTAGATATTACTTTATTGTGGTCTCTGACTATCAATACAGCAAGAAATACAGGAAAACATTTCCCTGCAGACCTGAAATCCCTAGTTGTTACTGACTGATGGCCCAGTATCTAGTGCCATCAGACAGAATTGTACTTGTAGGTGTTGAGCCTGGTGGAACCCAGTGGAAGACACTTTTCACCTCAAATCTTAGTCTTGGGAGATACCGAGTTCAACAGCAACTGAGCCCTCTTAGGACATGGTAAGAGTTACTGCTTCTCCCTCAGTTATGGGGAATTTGGGTAGAAGCAAATTTAGTTTTAGTCCTGACCTGATACTAAATATTCTCTTATTGAGCTTTTCTGCATTAATCGGAGTTATATCTTTTCTTCAATTGCTTATGGATCTTTTAGTAATGAGGATACTGTTACTGATCAATGTTGAAAGTATCAGCAGATAGACCCAAGCAGATTCTACAGGCAAGTAGCAACTGTTTGCTTTCTTTTACAATATAAGGGCAAGGAATCATTAAATGAAACTTGTAGGGGCAGTTTCAAAGCAAACAAAAGGACAAGGTTTCATTGAGAAAGAGAGCTAAGCTGTGGAATGCTGTGATGAAAAGTACCATGGCTGTTAAAGGTTTACATGGGTTCAAACACAACTGAGTACATGCATTGGAGTAAAAGGTCTACCAAGAGCTGTTAAAGAGATTGATACATTCCCATCCAAGGAAATCCCAAGTCTTGTTTTCAAGTCTATGCCTTGTTTTCCTACTCTTCCCTTTATATCAGCTCCAGGATCTGAGCAATAAGCTGGATTGGCCTGTGGGGTGAATCTGTCTATCTATTCTTAGTGTAGCTGCATGTTTGAACTTTGTCTTCCTGCCAATAAAGATGGCAAAAAGCAGCTCTCACATTCAATTCGGTGCAGTCCTCAGTAGCCTGTAGTTGATTCCATGTAGCAGGAGAGTTGCAGAACATAAAGAATACAATATGGTGTATGCAATATAAGTGCATTATCATAGCCATCCTGGGAAATAAAAGAATGAGGACAAATAGCACTTCTATTTCATCTATCTGGGAGAAGATTTATTCATTTGATTGAGTTGCAGACTTTCATAATCTGTAATAATTCACTATTCACTGTCTATTATTGTATGCAAAAAGAAAGTCACAGAAAAACCCCACATAGACATGTAGATTCATCCAGATTCTTTGCAGGTGTTGAGAAACAGTTTTATCTGGTTCCTAGATTCAAGACAAGCTATTTTAGCTAATCCTACTATTAACATTTTAATTTGCTTTGAGGCTACTGAACCAACCACTAAGCTTATTTGTTTTCTTTGATTTGGCTATATTTTTGCAGTCTGCAACATCAAGGTTTTCCTATGTCACTGTTCACTTGGGCCAATATAAAGTATCCTTAGTTACTTTCTAATTGTTGAATAATTGTGTGTGAGGGTAAGGGATGGGTTTACCACCCTTTCCTGTTGTACTGGAGAATTTGATATCTGTACACAATATCACATCTAATATTCAGAGCTCCTTGCTTAGATCATAATGGGGTAGGAAGTGTTCCCTATGGGTTGCCCTACACAAATTTTCTGATAATTTATCATGGTCTCAGTGGTAGTTCTAGAAACCACAGCCCATGTTTTGTTTGCAAACAGATTTTTCTTCATCATCAGATGTGGAGATGGAGCTTCGTGTCAACAAATTTAAGGGACCATGTCTACAATCAGTAGATCTTTCAGGTTTTTTTCCTTTCATAAATTTGTAAGCTGAAAGTTGGTTTCCACATTTGTTAGACACAGGAAATGTTTATCAAAACCTTTTTGTTAGCTAGTGCTGATGATAAGGCAGTTGTAGCTGGCTGAGATTTTCTCTACAATCCAATATCTTGATACCATTATATGAATCCAGCATTCAACAAGGGAGTGCTGGTATTTGCATTTCCAGGTGTCACACTTTATATGTTGATTCCCACCCTTTATTGGTCAAGACCAAGGCCTGCTCTGGAGCAGTTTCTGAGGCTACTGTGTTGGTCCTTCAGGTGCAGAGATTCTTTAGCTCTTGCAAATTGTCAAAGCTATTGTGCATCCTGGTCTGCTGCCAGGACAGCCCTAGCAGGATGCTGGTCCTTGCTGCTGGATGAAGCTCTCCATCCCAGTGACTGCTTCAGACTTCCATTCTCTGATGATCACAATCCTCTTTGCAGTCAGCCTGTAGCCTTGTTCTGTGAGCACTGCAGGCTGTTCCCTCTTCTTGCTGTTTTCCTTTTGGTCTGTCTTTTCTAATGTTCTTGCATAAATCTTTAATTCATATATTCCCACAATGCAGAGTAGCTCAGTATTGCAAGCTTTGAATTTCACCTATTTACCTTATAGTTTTTTTTTTTTTTCCAAGCTAATGAAGTGGTTTCTGGCATGCTTTTAGCATGTACACCTTTTCAAAGCTTGATTTTAATAAAAGTAAATTTTTATTGTAGTTTTTGCCATTTTTCATGATGGTAGTTCTGTTGTTATTGTCTTATATCCATACTGATGTGTCAGCCTGGGACTGTATGTGTGTAGAAACCTATAATCTTTGGTTATTCTTGTAGGTTGCTCTGAATGCCAAGCATTATCTTCATTTCCTGTATTTGCCATCATGACCAATTTCACCTACAGCATTTTTTTAAGATCTTTTTGTTTTTGGTGTTTCAGCATGTCCCAGCACATAAACCACTCTTCAGAAGGTGGTTTCCTACCCTGTGAAGAACAAAAAGTAACCCAAGAGTGTTTGCACTGTGCAGCCAAAAGCAGCCTTCCTTTGCATGCCCCATGGTGCAGCTGCTGCTCATCCAGTGCTGGCCTGGGTTTGTTCTCCTGCAGAGCCTCCAGAAAGTGGGACCACTCCAAAGCACTTTCTTAAGCTATCTACAGAGTCATTCTGTCTCCTCTCTGGTCAGACCAGGAAGTAACATCCGACTTCCAAGGCAGCTCCTAGCCTGGGCTTCATTTCCAGCATGATGGAAATAGGACAAACCAGACTGAAGAGCAAAAAAATCTGTGCCCTCCCCCAGGTTGCAGCAGTAACCACCACCCACATTTAGCATGGGAGAGAGAGCTGTTCTGTCCCAAGATAACCCCATGGTACCCACACTATGCATCTACAGCTCCTCCTGCTCCATCTGCACCACCTCAGTCTATTGGTGAGGACCAGCTCATCACAAACTGGGGTCTCTGGGGCTACCAGGTCCAAGGGCTAGCCTCTCTCCATACATCTGTACTATCTTGATATGCATTAAGCTCATCAGAGTCCTGTGGTAAAAGCAAATGGATCACAAATGAATGGAGAAAATGAGAAGCTGTTTTCACATGGGTTCTGCAAACTCTGAACTCACTGTGTGCTACCTGAAGGCCACATGCAACTGAAGCAAATATGAGAAAGGAAAGCAGTCCCCTGACTTGTTTTCAATTTGGTATCTGCCTTCCTGCCTTTTTTTTTTATGGGAGTGTGTGGTGCTGTGGTCTGGGAAATAAACAGATTTAGCTGGAAGCAACAGATCTGCTTCTTGAGTCTCACAGCACAGCAACACTCGAATAAACACGAGATGTCCCTGGGAAGAGCCCTCCTGAAGCTACTGCCAAGTGACAGACGGGTGAGTGGAGAGGCTGCAGTGAGGGAGTCAAACAGAAGGGTTCGTTCATTAATGAAGAATGCAAGGAGAGAGCAGGGAGAATCAGTCCTTGTGGAGGCAGGAGGAAGACTTGATACTTTCTCAGCGGTGAAGTACTGCCACTGGGAAATATGGCAGCATGCTAACAGGATTTTTTTAAGGTTTTTGTATTGCTTTTTTTTTTTCCTTGTTAGAGGAATTTCCCAGAAGTTTGGTAGACGAGGAAATATTCATAGCTTTGGCAGGTCTGTATAGTATTATATAATATTATTATATAGCTATATAATGATACAATATTATGATATAATATTATCATATAATACTTTCCTTGTATATTGCACTGAGAGGATGGAAAATTTAAAAGCCTATTAGATCACTATCCTTTCTACATCTTGGTCTTGTTGTAGGGATGAGGTAGAAGACACCTTACCCAGGTATGTCATAGAAAACCAGGTCTTTTTTGTCACAATAGTTGCTAATTCCCATCATTAATTAGTAAAGTAATTTCAAGACTTAGTCTCACACTAGAAGGAAAATGGAGGGAGGGTATGCAAAGTAATTGAAACTAAGTCTGGATAATTTCAGAGATCTGGGGTGAGACCAGATCCTGTGCAGCAGGTAATGCTCTCAAAACAAGCGAGAGAACTTTTAAGACAAGAGCTTGTGAAATAGAATGAAACTTCTTTTCACTTCCATTGCTAATTTTATGTACATCTAACCACTGTCATATTGCAATTCTCTGCTCTGAAAAGCAAGATGTCTTTATGTTGCTGGTCCAAGTCTTGCACAGCAGCTACATGCTTGTAAAAATGAAGGTACTGTAAGACTCTCTGTGTTTTAGAGATCTTGGACTGCTCCAGGTGTTGGAAAGCCCAATATTTTAAATGTAAGCAAACCCAGATGTCTCACCAGTCAGCACGGGCTCTGAAGCTACTTGTTTTCTTTCTGAGTTGAGTACTATTCATCTTCCTTTCCTTCACTATGTACTTCGTCTTGTCACTAGTCACATCCTCTGATCCTCATCTGGGGGCTTCTGAAGGGCTCAACAGGATGCAACCATGTTTCTGTTCCCATGGTGTCTGCTCAGGGTGATATTTCTCCACTTGGTGCTTTGGAGGTTTCTCCATGTTCCAATTTTTCCCATGTTTTAAATAGGCTGAAGAAGATCTCATCACAAGTTAACAGCAGAATTCTCCATTGACTCTTACAGGATATACCCACTCTGTCTGGAGAATGCAAGGAGTGAAGGCAGAAGCTGGAACCTCAATGGTCAAGAGGTGGCTTTAGTCCTGTTTGATTAATCCACACCAATTTGTATGATTCTGTGAATTTATGACAAAGCTCTGACTTTCTGCTTCTGGAGGTTAAGCATTTGATACTTCTGAGGATACTGAATGATCAATATATGCAATTTTCTGACATTTGCTTGCCCTTACATGTTTCTCCCCAAATATAAATATACTATCTTACTATATATAGATATTATACTGGAATCTTGTAACAGATATGTGTCCATGAGCTGGAAAACAAGAAATAAAATTTTGCTCAAACAGAAGAGGATGAAAAAGTCACTCTACTTTTTCAGTACTTCATGACCATATACAGAAAGTTTTCTTTAACCCAAAAGGTGCCCATGGTTTCGCAGTGTGTTATTAACCTTCTGCATTACTGAAGGTCATTTTCTAAGACACAACATTGAATAAATTAAGTGGCTCATTGAGAGAAAAGATGGATGTGACCTGCAAGCACTAAAGAATCTCAGTAGACCTCTGCAGATTTTACTGACCTTGCAGGGATAGTTTAGAAATAGTTGCCTCTGTAATATAGTCTAAACATAAAAAAATATTCATAGCTGCAAAATGCTTAGGGAGTTGCACTGAGTCATGTACAGAAGAGAACTCTCAATACAAGATGTCCTAAGCTAAAGTCTTACACAACAGACATGCAAGTGCAAGGGTGGGTTATGAGGCAAGTATTGTTGCTAGCATGAAAACATGGTGTGTTGCAATAGCAGGAACTCCCAAAAAAATTTCACCTCCTATCAAAAAGTAATTTTTTATGATGCAAACAGCTGATAAATCTTAGACAACATTCACGTAGAACTAAAGACGTACAGCCAGGAATTAGACACAGTTCCCTGTGCAAATGGCTCAAGCCCCACAACATTAGCATGCACATGAGGCTCAACACTGACTTGTGAGAGAGCTCCAGAGGAGTGGTATGAAATCATGCAAACTTCCAGCTCTTTGCTTATGAATAGAATATGAAAAATTGGTCACCAAGCAAAGATAGACATGATGTTGAAAATTTTAGCAGCAATTGGATTTCTTGAGTCACAGAGAGCATGTAGAGCTAGAAGATATTCTGTTACTGTACCCATTTGGGACACTCTACTTAGATACACAATATTTAAACTTTTTAGGTGTTGAGAACACTGAGAAAACTTACTTTTAGAAAAAAGTAATACAACGCCTTGGAAACTTGAGAATGTCCAGAAAAGACATCATGTTCCCTAGTAGCATGTTCTCTAAAATGTTTTCTAAAAGTTTATTTTAATTTTAAACCCTCCTATCCTAGCAAAGATTTATTTGCACATCTGGAATTAGGTATTTAGGCATTTTCTTAAGAAGTATGTAGCTCCTTCTTATCCTCTCCACCAGTCCTATGATGTTTTCCATCCAGATGTGGGTAAAGAGCTTGGCTTGGACTTCTGAACTTTTTGTCACTGAGCATAGGAAACCAGACAACTTCAAAATTCTCTAAGTGTCCCAATATAAAGCACTTATATGTCCATCTTGTGCCAGAACTTCTTCCATGAAATGCTTCTGGTGAAATACCAGGAATTTGATTCCCTTCAAGAACTGGCAATTAAAAGACCTCATTCCACCCCAAACCCTGGTTCTGTAGTAAAGGCAAATCTTCCTGGCTGAAGAAAATTCCTTTGCTCATAGCTGGGGAGCTGACTGCCTCACTCAGATCAAGATACCAAATACTTTCCTGAACCTTCTGCATCTCCTTGTTATGTATTTGAGTTCTAGGAGCAGATTGCATAAAAAGCCTTGGAGTCCAGGGTGAATCAACTCCAAAACTACTTGATTTCATGCCCTCTGATTCCCCTGACATGGGTTGTGCTGGCAGAGCACAACCTTCTGCTTTAAGACTGTTGGCTGCAGAAGAATGCTTCAGAAGGAGGCTGGATTTCCTTGAGCTCATCCTACTTTGTTAACTACAGAGGGACATGTGGGTATGAGTTTTGATGACAGATTGTAGCTTTAAGCACACTAAGCATAACTTTGGGTAAAACAAAAGCTTTTAGTCATCAAGGGATGTTCTGCAAACGTGGCAAGAAAACAAATTTAATTTAATTTCACTATTTCTTCCAGGATATGCCTTGCTCACAAAGGAATATTGAGTGGAAAGGAATAGCTTTGGCAGAGCATTCACTTCTTCAAGGCTTAGATCAAAATTCTGGCATGATGTTTGAACAGAAGTCTCTTGTGGTGATATACATTGTATGCTGCCGGGATCATTGTTCCACTTTGTTGGGCAAAATATTCACAAAAAGCAAAGGCCATATGTGTCAGACAACACTTCTGTGAAGCAGCCCATCTTAAGTAAACAGCCTTGCTAGGGCCTGACCAAAAGCCTGCAGAAGTCAGTGTTGGGGTTTGGCCCCTTGTAGGGACCTTGCCATGCCCAGCTCTGTGCTGGAAGGGTGCAGTTCCCTTCTTAGGTGTGCACCTGCTGCATCCTGGCCAGTTGCTCCACACAGGAATCCACTCACTCCTGTTTACTGCCTTGCTCTGGGACAAGCTCTAACAAGCCTTCAACACTAACTGGCTTTTCACAGCCAGAGTTCAAACACACAAAATGAAGCATACCCCATGTGTTCAGGCTCTTTCTACTCTTTAATCAACATCTTTCTGTACTCCTCTGTTTAATTTCACCCTTTTTAATTTACCGTGTAAAACAATTACACATTTTTGCTTTCTCTAGTGCACAGAGACACATTTCCTCTAATTACAGCCCCCCAATATCCTAAGAAAGATTCTATGTAATTTTTTCAGTGACTGTAACCATTCTTTATCTTGGGAATGGTGCTTCAGCTGTGACCCTACATGTGGACTATTCCTAATATTAGGGGTCTACTCTTCTTTACAATGTGACCACTTTGCTAGTAAAAAGGGAGTTTAGAAGAAAGGGAAATTATACCCTGGTGAAGGATTGCCAATTCTCACACTGTTATTATGAGTCTCACAGTATTTTTCTTGAAGTCTTAATTCCTCAAGGCAAGTGCTTTAGTGAAGGTCTCAGCTTGCTTTCTTTTCTCCCTTTCATTTTTTTCCCCTTTAATTTCAAGGGAATATTTCTAGCTCCTAAATTTATAAAGACAATCTTTAAAATTTCATCCTGATCTAGCAGGAACAAGAGGCAAAGTAAAGCACTACAAGAAATTAATTAAAACACAAGATTTTCTAAGCAAGCTTATGAACTACTCCCATTTCCAGAATAAAGGACTGATCATATCAAGAGAAAGTCTACCAAGCTTCTAAAGACAAAAAATTGTTATGAGTTTATTGACTGTTATTAGCACATGTAAGTATTTTAACATCCATCATCCCAGTCCTTCACCAAGTTCTCAGGATGATGACCTTGGCTAGATCTTTGGGTTGACACTGTAATAAAAATTGGTTACAGCTTGGTAACACCACCTATAATTAAGGTTTCCTAACATTCTGTATTTTAAGATCCTGTTTTTTGTTGCATATAATTTGTCAGATTAACTATTCAGACTGCAATTACTCAGGTGTTTGCCTGGGATGGAGGCAACCTTTTTCTGAGTAAAGTTTTGTCTGGAGTGTTTCTCTGCTTCCTAGAACAGGCTGAGAGGAAAAAGGTCATTTGAAAACAGTTTGCCTGAAAAAGGTTGAATAGCTTCACTGACAATTGCCAGCTTTGAACCAGAGGCCAGGGCTTTGTCAGAAAACCCACACTGCTTCCAGAGGTGAGCCTTGTGCTATCCCTGAGAAACTCTCTTCAAATTTGGCCCAGTTTGGATCCCCTGCAAATCACAAGGTCACAGATGTTTGCCTAACCTTTGGTTAAACAACTTTCTGTTGCTACTCTACAGCCTCTGAAAATACATTGTCCTAGTACTTAACTCTTACTACAGAGGTTTTCCCAATATCCAGCTAGAATCTTTCTTGCTGTAAAATAAGTTAAATTCTTCTTGTACAACGGAGAGTGGACATAAGGAAAAACTGATTGCTGTCCTCTTCAGAACAGCCTTTTATGTGTTGTAAGGCTGTTATCATGTCCCTGTTCATTCTTCTCATTTCTAGACTAAACAAACCCCCTTCGACCTTTTCTCACAGTTGCAGTTTTCTAAACCTCTTATCATTTTCATTGCTCCCCCTTTGGCTGCTTTCCAGCATATCTGCATGGGCTTTTTGCTGTGCAGTGCCCCAAAATGGACCCAGTTGCAGTAACAAAATGTAGAGTAAGTACTACTCCTGCATCATGTACAGCATTGCTTCCAATATCACACAGAATTAAATTATCCTTTTTTTTTATCAGCATAAGTTTATAAATACATATTTGATTTGTCCCGCACTGTGACCTCCCTCTTGGTGTTGTTACCTGCTCCTTTACTCTTAATTTTACTAACATTTTACTTCTCCATTCTAAGTATAGGGCAATACATTTATCTTCACCAATTTCATTGGGTTAATTTTAGACAATGCCTCCAATTTATCAAGGTCAGTTTCAATTCTAATCCTAACCTCTTAAAAGCTTTCAGCTCCCTCTGGCTTGACATCGTCTGCAAATTCTACACATTTTCTCTCTTTTCCATTATCCAAATCATTAACAAAAATATCAGATAGACTAAACATTGCAGAACCTGGTTGGACCACACTTTAAATTCCTTCCCAGCAGAATATCAAGTAGCAGAATTACTTTCTATGCACCCTTGGTGATTGTGTGACCTCATGTATTTACACGCTCCTGTTTTCAGTAGCAGCAAGAATATCAAAAGCAGAGAGCAGGAGGCAAAATTCCTGGCCCAGGAATCCACCTGTCTGCTGCTGCTAGGATTGTGCAGTAAAGGCCCCCAGGAAGAGAAGTGGCAGCTCTTGTGGGTATGTGGGGAGAAGCAAAGGAAGAACAGAAGACCAGGGAGCAGAGAACCTGTGAAAGGCAGAAAGGCTGGTTTGGAACCATGGCATGCTTTAGTGTCTGTGCAAATGCTCCAGGTTCAGGATCCAACCTTCTGCCCTGGCAAGCACACCTGCAACCTGCCACAGAAGAGAAGAGACAGGTTCTTAAGGCTGCTGCTGTTAGCTCAGTATCAGGGTCAAAGGGGTGCTGGAGCTGGAGTCTCCAGCTGCTGTTGTGCATTTAAGGCTGAGAAGCTGGAGAGGTTGCTGTACAGTAAAATAATATTTAAAAATATACATTTATACACAAATCTGTGAATGCTGCAAAGACTAATATTCAGTACACATAAACCACAGAAAGGAAGACCACTGATTTAGTTATTCACTTTGCAAAAATTTATAATAGCTTGTTTTTCCAGTAGGACTCAAGGAAATTGGTGTCAAGGAGCAAGTGTTTAGGTAATGCTGCTGCTTGTCTTCACAATTTAGTGTGTTTCAACGTGCTGTATTTGCCACACAGTAGGGGTTCATGTAACACAGGCTAACAGTGGATTGCACTTAACTTTATACAATTATTTTAAAGTATTCTTATCAGGTTAAATACAATTCTGACAAAGCCAAGATGAAGATGATAAGAGAAAAAAAGAAATCATCTGGCAAATAATATTCAAGGACCTCAGAATCTGTGCATTTTTATTTATAGATTAATCTGGTTCTGCTGGGAGGGGCAGAATATAGGTAAAAGAGGAAAATTTTTATGACAGAGGTTGATCAAACAGTAATGGAGAAATCACCATTATTGACTGATATAGGACATCTCTTAGAGGCATCACCTGTCAGGCCAACCAGATGATGGACTTGTGGTCATTATTCAACAGTCCAGGCTACTGGAAGACATAAAGAAATATGCAGATATTATGGACTAGGTGGACTAGGTAAGCATGAAACAATAGGATTTTTCATGGTTTTTTAATATCAAAACATCTCCTTTCGATCAGTATTTTTGTGTGTATGTGATTTTTTTTGGCAGATTTTTTTTTTAATATTTTTTTTTCCACTGCATAAATAATCCTGAAAAAAATTATGCTCATCAAGAAAAATATGCACTTTAGGAGATCTCTACTGGTTATTTATTCTACTGGTCCTTCTGACACTGGAGCTTCCTTGGATCAAGAAAAACCCAAAGAACATGTAATTGCTGCTCCTCTGGCTTTAGGCATTTTCTTATTTTAATCATGATGTGCAAGTTAATTGTTCATCAATCAGTATCAAGGACACACTTTTGCAAGCTACAGAGACTTTTTTAGCATTATGGTAAACCCAATGTCCTTTTACTAATGACATAAATCCACCCTAGGCAGAGGTGTGGACACTGGCATCATATAATGGTTACAGAAGTTTTGAAACAGGTCCAGTGCTCAAACAAACTTTTGCATTTAAACAGGCTTTGGGATTGGATCCTTTTCCACTGCTTTTATGCTGTTTACTTCAGTGATACTTTTAATGGCAGTGTTACTAATGGACATATTATGCAAAGGTACCCCTCCCCTCAGAGGCATAGTAGATGTCCAATTTACTGAGAGCAAGAACTGATTCTGAATAAATTTTAGGCACACAATGAAACAGTTATTCTGAAGTTTACTGTCTGAATTCTCTCACAGGTCAATGGAAAGAGTACAAAAGCCTGCAAAATTTCCAGGCAGAGGCAGACAGATTTGCCCTCTGGAAGCATTCACAAACACATACTTCTCTCCTCTGACTATAAGGGAAATTTGGCACTTTATTTCAGGGCACAGGTTACTTATACAGCTAAAGTTTAGGTACAGGTTAGGAGGTGTTGTACACAGTATATATTTGGTTTCTCCTTTGCAAACAAGAGAGAGGCCCTGTGTGCTTTAACACGTGCCATGCATTGGAGAAAATCTAAGGGCAGTGGGCCTTAATCTCATTTTTAGCCAGGTGTTAGCCTGGGGTAACTCGCTAATGACTGTGGAGTCTTGCCAACTTTGCACCTGTGCAGTGAGAACAAACTTAAGTAAGTCCATTAATGATGCATTTAGAGCTGGCTGGAGAACAGCAGTCCCACTTCATGATAACTTTGAATGTTGCAGAATTGATATTTTTCCTATACTGGAATGAAAACAAAACCTTCCGAGCACTTTCTCAGAATGTATTTGAATGGAAAAATGCATTTTTGGATCAAAACCCCATCACATTTCTGTCTGCGCTCTCTTTCTCTTTTCCTCTAATCTTAGGAACCTTCTCTCCCCCAAGTCAACCTGGTCACTTTTCCATAAAGCCTGTCAGCCTTAGCAGAGAATATTGGTTTGGCAAGAAACTTCAGGAGAAGAACTTTCCAGACACAGCCATGGGTTCATTCCATTAAAAGATATAACAATTAAGGAGCAGAGAATCGATGAGAGAAAATAATTACCAAAATAATAATTTCACTTTCAAATCCTTTCCTGAGGTTTGAGAAAGCTTCCATAACTTTGTGTATTGCTTTTAGGTTGTTTCTTTTTTAAAATTATTTTTAATTTTCTTCTCCATTGGCTTGTCCACTTGTGACTTGCAGCTGAGACTACAAGCAGTAGTGCCAAGACTCTACTGGAAATAACAAACTTTCTATTGTTCTGGCCATAGGATATGTTGGTACATGTGGTTAGTATCCTCAGGAAAGAAGCCAGGTCCCATCAAATTTCCAGCTGAGGCCAGGTTGGGTCACCCAGTAGTTTTCAGTGTTGCAATCACAACCTAAAGATGGCAAAGAGTATGACCCTCTGCAGGGCAAAGAGAAATTTGAGGCTATTTGTCAGATTTTTTGAATAAAGGTAACTGGTCACCTCTGCTTCCATGTACATCACAAATTGGGTGCTGAATAACCTTCAGATGTGGTACTCTAGGTAGATACTCTAGGTCACTCTGTCACTAAATCTGAACAAATCCATCTTTTCTTCCTTTTTGCCCAGAAGAAGAGGTCAGAAAGCTCTACCAGTCTTAATTAAAGCCTCTTAAATTGCTGCTCTGTGCTTTTTGTATTGGAAGTATTTTCCAAAAGTGTATGCGTCACTTAATGTGTTTCTGTTTTTAGAAACAAACAAATATTTCCTGGAGATTGCTGCATGTCAGTGTTATTTAAAACACTGTGTTTACCTCTGCATGAGTCCTGCTCCAGCAGATAGCAAAGGAAGTTCTTATATCCACAGTTAGTGCAGCTACCATGGCCCATTAAATACTGTCAAATTTTATTATCGTTCTTCCTCTTATTCTGCCTCCCTCTAATTTTTTGCATTTAAGTAGATTGAACGTTCAAAGCATCTCATGCATATTGGAGGAATTTCTTGATGTTGGCAATCCCCTACAAGCAGTGCAGCAGAGAAGAAAAGAGAAGGTTTAGGACTCTTCATCTTTGCAGAACATTTCTGCCAACTCAGGCAATCCCAAAAAAAGCACACACTAGAGACAGCAAAATGATCAAGGGTGCACTAATTCTCTGTAGGGAATACTGAGATAACTACTAATAATGCAAACTAGCAATTACACCAAATCGAAACCTAAACTAACAAGTGAGAAATGTGAGCTACAAATAGATGTTCACTGATCCTCCTTCTTACAAATCCATCAGCCCACAGGAAACTTAGTAAAGCAGGAGGCTCTCTTCTTCCCCAGAATGAGCCTCTGGGAGCAAATGGATCCCTTTCCTTCATTGTACATATAAATTTTAGACAACAGCAGTTTAAGCTGAGGTTCTTGGCTGTGCCTTCAAGAGATTCAATGAACTTAGGCCAAGTCATCCAAGAATCAGCTGGTGAGGGGTATAGATTGGAATCCAAACTTCATCCCTGTGGCATAATGAGATAAATATTCATAGCACAAAACTTTTTTCTAGGCAGGAGAGAAAAGCAGGCCTCTCAAAAACCTGCTGGGTGCTGGCAGAAGGATCACCTTTGGTATTAGGGACTATAGCAAACTGCATTCTTCTTCCTGCATTGGGTATGTTTTCTGACCTTGTTTTCTTCATATATACCAAAGGGTGGACTCTTAGTACAGGTATCTGTTTCTGCTGCTGAACTGGTCACACTCAATAGAGTGGTCAATGGAATCTTAAAGTACTTATTATAGGTAGGATGACTTGTGTCCCTAAAATGCATCCTTTTCTTCACAGCCCAGTACGAGAAGCTTCCCTTACTATTTCCCACATAAATACCTATGCTGTAAGTCTGAACTTAGGTTACATAAATCCCACCCAAAATAACATCCACCTTATAAAATAAAAAGCCAAGCAGTCAAACAAACATTTAAGCAGAGCATCATGACTGAAAGGGACTTCTCCCACCAGACAGTTTCATCCTGGGAAGACAAAGAGGATGAACCATACACGAGGGTATTAATTTGCTTTGACTAACATATAATTAGGAAGTGAACAGATGCACTACAGGTGCAAGGCAGTATAAGAGCCTGTGTGAGATCAGCAGACAGTGAAGTTGGTTTAACTAGGGAGTGGGTTGCAGACAATTACATCGTTGAAAGCCTTCATATGTACAGAAACTGTTTAATGATAATGGTGGAAGAAGAATATTTAGAAATACAAGGCAATGGGAAAAATGCATCATATTTCTAAAAAAGGAATCCAAACAAATATTTGTATTATTTTAAAAGTAAATTTATGGCATAGTGTCCTGATTTCAGGTGGGATAGAGTTAATTTTCTTCTTAGTAGCTGGCACAGTGCTGTGTTTTGGATTTAGTATGAGAATAATGTTGATAACACACTGATGTTGTAGTTGTTGCTAAGTAGTGCTTACTCAAAATCAAGGACATTTCATTTTGCCAGAGAGCATGTGCACAAGAAAATGGGAAGGAGCATGTCCAGGACAGCTGACTCAAACTGGCCAAAGGGATATTCCATACCTTAGAACACCATGCTCAGTATGTAAACAGAGCTGAATTGCCTATTAGGGGCAGATTGCTGCTTGGGAACAGGCTGGGGACTGGCCAGTGGGTGACAGGAAATTATGTTGTGCATTACTTCTCCTTCTGGGATCTTATTCCTCTGTCTTTCTCCTTCTAATTATAGTTGTTATTGCTACTATTATTTTGTTGATGTTGCTGTTGTTGTTTCCATATTTAAACCATTCTTACCCCAACCTAAGAGTTTTGCTCCTTTTTCCAGTTCTTATTCCTGCTGTGGGGAGCAGGAGTGGGTGAGTGGCAGTTTGATGCTTAGTTTCTGGCTGGGATTGAACCATGACATTGAAAAATTGAAAGCTGAGCCATAGAAATAATTTGTATCAACATAATCAGGACATTTAACTGTTAAAATCAGACCCAGCACCTTCTGTAGCTGGGATGAATTACATCTCCAAAGATCTTCTTGCTGCTGCATCTCAAGGCAGCTCCCTCTTCCTTGGGCTGAAACCTCCTTCTGGAAATGTCTCCTGGAGAAGACTGTTTTGAGTCTGGTGGGGGCCATATCTGTGAAAGCTTTCCAAAGCTCTCTTTTTATCATGTCTCATGGTTCAGTCCATATATATTGTAGCTGTGGTTTAAATAAACCTTTCTGTCTTTAATAATTTGAAATCTCCCATTATCTTCCTGATTGCCAAGGTTGAGGCAGGTGAGTCTTAATCTATTTTTGGAACAAAGACTCTCCTTTGAAATGTTTGTTCTGATTCAGAAGTTTATTCCAGCATGGGTTTTAAGTGACCTGTAAGTATCTGGTTAAACCCTATCAATGCCCACAGAGTTTCTGGACTGTGTTTCAAACTAAGCATATGCTTAAATAATGAATTTAAATTAATGCTTCTTGTATCAGAGCTTTAGTTGATAGTTTTTTTTTAATAAGCTGGTATAACATTTCTTTCTAGTTGATGTATTGATGTCAAAGTGCCAGAATGGTTAGGTAGCCAGCCTCTAATTTCAAATCTTTCTCTTCCTCGCTGATCTGGGGTAGCAACCACTGTCTTGATTTTGCACAAAGTGTTTGATCCTCCATGCATGTAAATAAAAGTCAAAGTTTCCATTCACTTCTGTTGTGCAGGAGTACTCCCACAATATACTGACAGTTCCTGTGGTTTGACACAAACACTAAATTAAGAAACATGCACTTTCATCTCCAAATCTCAGACTTTTTTCATTTAAAAATACCTAAAAAAGCAAGTACCATCATTTGCAGCTTAAAAAAAAAGGGAAATATTTTTTACCTTACACTTATAAACAAACATCCTGTTTTCTGCAAATTGGACTACAGAGCTTTAGTCTAAACATGAGACAGAAAATGGCTTTTACCTAGCCTTATGGTTTTATATAATGGTAATTATATACATGAAAATTGGTTTTCCTTCAGCAGTGTTTCCGTCAACAATAAACATTGCTATGTACTGTATCCTCTTTCTCTATTTTTTGTTCACTTGTGGTCTTTAATATGATAATCATTGATGAAGAATTGTGTGATATTTCTAAAATGAAATGTGAGGGTGTGCAATGAACACAGAATAATGTCAAACAACTCAAATATGATGATAGAAAAATTCAAAATAGTGGTCAGACAGTATTTGGAGTCTAAGAAAATATGAGGCAAAGAACACGATCCTAAGAAAATGTTGGAACAATTGAGCAAACTGTATGGCAGATACTCCATTAATGAAAACCTTTAACTGAGATATATTACTGAGAAGAAACTTGTGGTTCAATACAGGAAGTATTTCATGGTCTGTATTTTTATTCAGGATATCAGTCCATTAAATTATTAGAATGGTCCCTCTCACATTAAAATCTTATCTAGCAGTAACACAACAGAGGCATTAGTCAGGACTCTGAAACCCTGCTAAATTTTATAAATTTCACAAAGATACAGGGTTTTTAATTATTTCAGATTGCAGTCCATTAGAATGGCTTGGATCCACTAGTAAGTTCAGTCAGAGCAAGTGCTTTGATATGATAGCAAGGGGGAATAGGGAGGGCAGGTGATACCTGCAGGAAGAAGATTATATCCTGACAGCCCACCACCCTGGCTAGGATTTCTGGGACAGAGTGATAATTGAGATAAAAATAAGCTCTAGTGTGGTGTAGTGTGGGTTTTCCCTTTATGAACAGTAATGTGATGATTGAGTAAGAAAGACAAGATGAATTTACTTCTCTACATGTTAAATAATTAGCTGCTGCTAATTGCACAGCCTGTACCATCTTGGCATGTTCATTTCAAAAAAGTGAGACTGCAGAGACTGGAGCAAAGAGTGACAGGGAAAAGGACCTGCTGGTGAGAGACTGGAAGCCAAAACACTTGCCAAAACAGTAATTGTGAGATACCCCAATGGCAATGCACTAGCACCCTCAAAGGGGGTTAATACTGTCTACATTTTGATGGAGAGAAGGGCGCTCAGGTGAGCCCTGTGTAAAACCAAAATAAGTAGGTTTCAAACTGGCTGTTTTTCTGAAAGATAGACATTAATCAGGATATTAATCTCAACAGAGGGGTAGTTGAAAGAAGATCAAATTAAATGTTAAGATGTTTAGAGGAGCTAATAGTATTCTTACTCAGATTTTTAGAAAATAGCAGAATCAGGGACAGTATTATTAGAATACAGACCTAATTCTTGCCACTCTTCTCTCATCTGCTACAAGATTTCACTCCAGGGATGCTGAGAAGAAGGTAAGTTTCCATGGAAGCAAGAACAAAGGGGAACTTTCCAAGGAGTAATATTTAAATCCTGAGCTCTGAATTTCTGTATGACCTGGAGCTTTTGTACACTTGGTTGATGGGGAAGATTTTGAATCTAAAAAAATTACTGACTTGAATTTCAGTGAAAGTTCACTGCAGGAACCTGAACATTCGGTGGGAGTTCTGTGATGAAACGTAGATACATGGAATCCAGAGATGCCTTTAATCTGAAAGGTCACTCTGTCAGAATTATTGCTGTCATGGTGTGACTGGGTTTGCCAGTTTTAATATATTTAATTTCTTTTAGAGATAGGATTTAGGAGTAAAGACAACGCAGGCTTAAAACTTTAAAAGGTGCAAGAAGAAATTTATTAATAGCACAAAAAAGAGAAAGAATTCAGAATAAGATTCCTAGATTATTCCCTCCTCCCTTCATTCCACATTTCTTACCAACAACATACAGAGAACACTTCAGTCAGTTATCCACCCAAATAATCATTTCAGTTCACTTAAGAGGGAAAAGTTCCTTTTTCTGCTTTAGGCTTAGTCTTCACCTTCACAGTCTGCATCTACCAGGGACCTACAGAACCATGAATTTTCTCCCATATCCACAATCCTTCCAGATCCGTGTTCTGGGTTATGATGCATACATGGGGTACTACTTTTAAAGGCAGGCTGCTGAAAAACAAAATTCTCTTAATCTCTTTCTCTATCAAATGTCTCTGTTCATATTCCAGTCCCAAAACAGAGAGCTCAATTTCCCCGAGGCAAAAAAGTCTTCATCTCAAGCACCCATCCTCCCCAAGTATATTTCACAGTTTAAAGGAATTTTAGTGAAGTCACAATCCCCCTATAGCACCACAAAAATGGTTTTCAGCTACTTAGCAGTTGCATCTTTTCAATCTCTTCCCATCAGGAACTTTATCTTCATTCCGCTGACTTCTGTGGATTGCATGCTTTATTCCTTCTCATTCACGGGAGCTCAGGAGATCGAGAATGTTATCCAGGTATTAAGAAGTTAAAATTGTATCCAGATCATGGAGAAGCCACGCGGTCAGCTGGAGGCCTCTTCTGGCACATGGAGAGCCGAGCTGGGGGCCACCGGGGCTGCTGCCCGGGGCGGGGGTGCCATGCTGGGCCGGGCCCCCTGCCGAGCCCGGAGCCGGGCCAGGCCCGTGCCCTGGCCAGAGCCACCTCACGCCCCGACAACCGGAAGCCGAAAGAGAGCACTTAACTTGGTCCACTGTGATTTGTGAAAGCGAAATAACTTTTCATTGGTTTCCTGAGCTGTCTATCACCCAATCAGCTCTCTGATTGGTGCCAGCAGCTCACAGGGGAAGCTCCCAGAGGTGGGAGAGTCCCTCCCACTCCCCAGCCTCCTGGTGCTTTCCCTGAGGGGAATCCACCCCTACCCCTGAGCGCATGAAACCAACACAATTGCTTATGCATATCATGGGTTAGAGTGCTACAAATGACATAAAAATAAAACTAAAAGACAAATTAATACATTCCAAATTCCCCAGAAGCTGCGGATTTGGGTAAATTGGGATGAAAACCATTTGTGGCTTTAAGTATTTAGCATTGAATTGAGGAACTTGCCAGACCAAAACTACTACTCATATTCTGTTTATAAGAACAGAGTAATTTTCTACAGTTCAAACCTTATCTTCTTCACATCCACCTCTAAATCACAGAAGAGAAGTCCTTGCTGGTTCCATTATGCTATGTTTCTCACTCTAAAGGATTAGTGAACTCTATGAACCTAATAACAACCCAGTTCTAGTCATTCAAAACTCATGTGTGATAGCCTCTTAATAATTACCACTGTACTGACAGAATTATTCCTGCCTACATCATCATATGTAAGCAGACCCATTACCTTCTTTGCTTTGAAATTACATTGCATTCTCATTTTTTTCTCCAAGGACTAATACTAATCATGGCCACTCAGAAGCATGTATCCAGTTAGTATGCATAGTGGAGTTAAATACTGTTTAAACTTTCACTTCATCCCATTTTTTCTGTATTAATTTAGTCTATCTGCACTTTTAATCCTCTAACTGGAAGAACAGTTAAGTAGATGTTATGTAAAAATAATTTTATTGGTGAATTCATTAGTCTTTTTAAAGTTGACTTCTTGCTGAAGAGCTATATCAGAAACTCTTCCACTCAACTACTTTTGGGTTTGCTTTAAATAAAGAGATAACTGAATGGGTCAGAAATGCCATTCACAGCTCTCTGGATGCAGATAGACATCTATTGTGGGTTGCACTGCAGTCATAGAGGTGATGAGACTCTGCCTTTAGGACTACTTTTTAGTATAATTCATAGCAGGAAACATTCTCTTGTGGGAGTAGGTGAAGAAGGAAGGAGTGAACATTGTCAATTGTCCAAAATCCTACATCGATACTTCTTCAATAGGTCTGTGTGTTGGTGGAAATAGAAGCAGCCTGGTGGCACCTCTGAAGAGTCTCTTGCCATGTTTTCTGCAGAGCAGGGTGGTTGAGAGATTGTTAGATTAGCTCTGTCTGCTCTGAGGTATCGTGGCATAGGCGTCTTCAGTGCAGGAGAGATCCTGCAGTCCAATTCTCTGGAGGATAGAAAAAGTGCATTTACATTTTCTTTTCTTAGATAGGAAGGAAATTACTTATCCTCACAGGTGTTACTTGGGGAAGGAAATGAATAACATCTATGCAAGAGATGGAAGATGCTGTTTACAAACTGAAGCAGCCAAAATGCAGGGTGGGTAAAGTTCATGAGATCAGCACCTTCCATCTGAAGACTGCACAGATCCAGTGTTGGACACCATGATCTTTTATCAGTTATAGCTTTGGGCATGGCAGTGGGACTTTTCTAATCTCTGTGCTCCTGAGCGATGCTCATTAAAAGAGAAAACAGCAGCTGAATTTCAGAGAAGCTTTACTGATTGTATCAAAGTGTTAGGGTCCAAAGGGCACTGTCAGCTCTATGAGTCCTACCCAGCCACCCTCAGAGCTTCCCTCACCCACCCACAACCCAGGACCCTCATCAGCCCCCCTGGCTGCCCCCATCTGCCCTTCCCCTGGGCATGGCTGGAATGGCAGCACAGACTCTGCCTCCACCCTGGGGAGCCCCCAGCTCTCACGAGCCTCAGGGAGTCCCTGGTCCCCATGGTGCCCTGAAGCAGAGGATTCTCCTTCTGATCCTGGGAGCCAACTTCTTCCATAGTAATCCGTCAGTGAGGTGATGGCATAGGTAATGAGTGACTGCATACCTTGGCCTCACGTCAGAGGAGACTCACATGAACCAGAGTACCCAGTCTGGATCAGAAATGATATGCTGAGACTGATCTTAATTCAAACTTGTAAATCACAGATCATAAACTATAATGAGACTTCACTTTAAGTAAGGACAAGAAGAAAATCTGTGTCCAAAACACCTTGTATACACTGCAGACTTGGCCATCAGACACGACGATGACATAATGTTAATCTTTATGGAGTCAGCCTTTTGCAAAAAGCCAAATTGACTGGACATTTCTTATTATTTTTAGAATATATTTTATAGTAAAAGAAACTACCTTGATTTAGGCTGCTCATTGTACATGGAAGAATCTGCTGGCACCTATTTTTGAATTTTTCAATGAAATGTGGCAGCTGAAGTCAGATTTTCTGACCTTTTATTTTGAGAGAAATTAACAGACGACAATAGCTTATCTCTTACTTTTGATAACTTTTCACAAACTGAGCAGAATTTGTGAGAAGCTGATGCTGAATTTCTGTGGATATGGCCCTTCCATATGGTTGGAAACTTCTGAACATAAGGAAAAATTTTTCTCTGGCCAGAAAGGTTGAATGGAAAAATTCAATTATTGTTTGATATGGAAAGAGAAGGTGAATCATGCTCATTTCTTCCACAGTGAATAGCATGAACTTTCTGCATCCAAGACCCAGAAGTAATTGCTGCTAGAGAAAGTAGAAACAGACTACACCAGCAGTATTGGGAGGTAAAGGGCCTAATGCAATGCAGCAAATGCCCTGATGTCCTTTTATTATGGTGACAAAAGTTTTTTCCACTGAATGACTCCTTTAGTCATATTTTGAATAAATTTGATAACTGCACACTGTGCTGTTTGTAGGAGGCAGTTTGATTGAAAAAGAGTACTGCACTGTGACACAGGGAGATTGTTTTGCAACACTTAATGCTCATCTGCTTGCATGTATCTTACTGTAATTGAAAATTAGTAAGAGAAACCTCATGGATCTTTTGGGATCTTGTAGTCAGTTAATTGTTTTTTAGGAAATCTAAAAAGCCTCCAGGCTGCATATGTACACAGAGGTGTAGAGAAGGAATTCAGCATTGCACCTGGGATGCTGTTCTTCTTTCCCTGTTTGGATTTTGGATCACATATGTTTGGAAAAGAGGCTGGGGCAGCTGGGTGTGTTCAGCCTGCAGGAGAGATGACTTCAGAGGGACCCAACATCTGCTCCCAGTGCCTTTGGGAAGGTCATTGCGGGTACAAAGCTGAGCTCTTCACAGGGATGCACAGAGGAGAAAGGGTGGATTTCTGGAACTGAAGATAAGTTAAAAGGTGGAGGGACAGGAGGCAAAGTCAAGGGGTGGGAGATACATCACATCTTTGGAGGTTTACAGACAGTTGACAAAGTCCTGAATAGCCTTTGAACAGGAGGTTGAACTAGAGACCTTCTCAAATCTCCTCCAACCTCAACCTAAGTCTTCTTTGGATAATAAAAAGCAATGTAGCATGACCTTCTCAGAACTGCAAAACATGATAAGCTCTTTGTAAAATCTGATATGCTATTACCATGATTAGATCTTTACATTTAATGATTAGATGAAATTATTGCTAACTTTACCACTCATTATATGTATAAAAAAGAATACACTATTTCCTTCTTGACTCTAGTCATCTTGCTCTTTTAAAATCATATTTTCCCCATTGATCTTAGTCATAACATTAGCTGACTCATCTTAAAATAAACTATTTACGTAATCTTCCCGTGGTGTCTATGCTGAGGATTTTTTTCTGCAAAGAGTTTCATAATGTTTGATCATTGTATGTCAATTATATGTTCTCTGAATGAAAATTCTGTTTTTAATAAAATTGGGCAAAGAAATTCATGGGTTCACAAAGGACTTTGCCATACAGAGAGCGCAGGTCCTCTTATGTAGAGTGAGATGATAGGGTGGATTTCCTTGCAAGAGTGCAGGCTGCAAAGGGTTTGTATTCTAGACCATGAAAATTCAAATCTGGCTCTTCAGCAAAGATGGAGAGGAATTGTTTTCTGCCAAGGCAGCAACAGGATTTACTTCCTAACACTGTCAGATATGTTCATGTCAAAGAAAAAGCCATTTTCTTCTGAAATCTTTGCTTCTGCAGGGTTTCTTTCTGTTTAAGATGACCTTGAACTGAATAGGAAAAAAATGTTCTTTGATTTTGTCATTTTTTGCCTTGATACTGTACCAGGATATTTTATTTGTTTACATATGATCTGCAGCAATATCAAGAAATAATTATATGGAAGACAAATTAAATGGCTCTGTAAATTTGCCACTTCTAATTTTTTTTTTTTTAAATACTATGATCTCTTCTTTAACCCTAATAGTGCTAATCTAGACCTCTCATTTTCCTCACATAGCATCAAGCAATAATTCAGGTTTATCTTTGAGGGATTCATGTAAAAGCATTTATTATATCTTCCAGCATACATCAAGATATTAAAATACAGAAAATTATTCAAACTTCATTCCAGTGCCATTAAAAATATATTTTTCAAACGTATTTAAACAGCTTAGACTCATGAGAGTTAGTGTTTACTTCATTTAGCCTTGCTTCCTTTGATGAGCTAATATTGCTCCTTGGATGACATTCATGAGTGCCTGCAGGGCTTCCTGGGTGACTCAGGCCACAGGATATTGCTGCAAGCTGTAAGTTTGGATGGGAGGAAAATCCTGTCCTTGGGGCCACCCTAATGATTCCCTGCTAGAAGATCCTCTCTGTGATTGTTACACTGGAGTCCTGTTGATGGAGAGAGTTTGTGCCAAGTGACACAAGTCACAAGTGAGTGTGTTCTTCCTGAGCAGGTCTCTGGCACTGGGAGGACAGTGCAAATATCATGGTATTATTTATACTTTATACTGATTTATATTTATCTATATATATTATTTATTAGTGCTCCCCAGAACTCCATGAGACCTCTGCCTTCTCTCATGAGTGAGGCCAAATTTGTATTTCTGACTCTGTGGCAGCAATAGGAGAGATCAAAAAGGGCTGTGTAGTCTAGAAAGGGCGCCTTGCAGCACTCTTGGCTGTATCTTTTAATGCTTTCCTCTGCATGTGTATCACATACATGAGTAAACATTTAAATATTTGACAGATTTGTCATAAGACATTTAATAAGTGTTTTCAAAGCACCTACAAGTTCCAAGAGGTATTTCACTACTTGCTCATTGTGAGGAGTTATGATACATTTTTTTGGTCCTGTTGTGAGAAAGACCTGCTGATCAAGTACAGGATTTTAACTAGCCAGGAATAGCACTTAACTGTTATTTAATAGGCTCAGGAGTAGTTAAAGATCAAACCAGAAAGACCTCCTGATTCCCTGCCAAAGTAATAGTACCATATTACCCAGGTAATAGTACCATAGACTTTCTATGCATAAAGCACTTCTTTTAGGATCTCAGACAAATTCTATTGAAAAAAGAGAGTATTTTCCCTCTAAATTCAAGAAAAACATTTACACGTATTGAAAATGTGTCAGGTTCCCTTTAATAAAGGTAAAATCTAGGTTTTGCTTGACATTTCCTTAATGGTTTAACTAGCTCCTCTGATTTGGAGTTGTCAGACCCAGCATTAAATAAGGGAGAAATATCTTTCCATAGTGAAAGTGGGACATTAACCATGATGACCTGGCCAAATTCCAGTCTGAATAATTGCACACACTTAAACAAAATGCCCTTTGACATTTCTGTTAAGGATAAACATTATTTATCCCAAGTGATCTTGAACTGGGGAATACTGGTAAAAAAAAAAGTCTTTGAATTTCATGTGAGAGTGAGCTGTATTACATGGATGGGCAAAACTAATCTGGGCTATTAATGTGCCACCATGTGTAGAAAGGCTGATCCTGTGGAAACCAGTGGCAGAACTCCATTATATTTCCTAGGTGCAAGATTCTGCTTATCATTTGTGTGTCTGGTTTTGTCATCAACCTCACATGGCATCTTGTGTAAGTTACTTCACTACTTCACAGAAAAGGTTTATCCCTCTCTCTAAATTAATGCAACTTACCAACTGACCACAATTTTAAGTGCTAATAATAAGCACCATGTAAGGTTTCTATTTTGATATAATTAAGGGCAAGGCAAATAAAAGCCTCTTTTGTTTAAGATTTTCCATTACAGGACTCAATTTTTCAGTTATTCTCATCAAATGACCTGAGTACACTTATATTTTCCATGGAGGGTAGGGACTTCAGCCTCAGGTCTTTTGGAAATTTCATCACAAATGGTGTGCATTTTTCTCCCTATCTGTAATTCAGACAGATTTGTCTGAATTATGTGCTTCCTAGAACCTTAGTTCTTATTTGCTCAGCAGTGACCTGGCAGAAGTTGGCACTTAGGTTTCCGAGGATGCCATCTGCACTGGGCAGCCTCTGTCCCAAGGCTGTAGGAGATGAACATAACTTTCCCTGTAATTTCTCCTCCTGTTGCCATGTATGACTATGGCACAGCATCTAATAGCAGGGTCTAATATCCTCTGCTCCTGCTGTTTTTCCTTCTGGTGCCCTAGCAATGAAGAGATGGAGGCAACCTGAGGGGAATGGGAAGGATGCAAAATCAAGAAACACAGGATGAGGGAAAATCTGCTCAGAGCAACTTACTCAGCGTCACAGAAGAATTCAGGGGAACGCTCAAGCATAAAATTTGCTTTTCCTAGAATAGCACTATGGTTGCCAGATATGCAGTGTAACATGGGATTTCCTGAATTATAGTCTCAAATTCCATGTCCTCTATTAAAACACAGAGGTGACTGATTTCCCTGTATGTTCCAGAAATACAGTCCTTGTATAATCTGATAATCTACTATTAACTTTGATCTCCATCTTCTCTGTGGGTGTTTGTGTGTGTCATTCCACACATTGTGTGGGTAAACCCACTTCTGAGGGTTATAACAGGAGGTAACAAAACCCACACATTCACATGTAGGACTTATGCCACTGCTGGAGTCAGATATGCTTGGCTGCCCTCAGGATGGGCTGCAGATGGACTCTCAGAAAAGCTGAAAGGGTTTTTGGTTAAGGAAGGAAGAGAGTAAGGCTGAGAACAAGCTGAAATACCAGTTTAGTTCTGGATCTGAAAGGGTTGAACTGTTGGGGGAAAAGCCTTTCTGGTAGTAACCCAGGCCCCAGTACAGGGGGCAGGTGTGATAAAGGGGCCACAGTGATGTCTCATGCTGGATAAATGGTTTTGAGACCAATAGAGTTTCCTGACACCAGGTAGATCTTTCCGATCCCTTTGAGCCCAATCTGGATGGACTAACATTATTCACAGGGATTCTGGAGAACAAACTTTGTGATCAGGTCAATTTTTGGTGATCTTCACCTTTTTTATTCTATGGTTGATACATTGGGATGTTTTTGAGGGACCCTGTCTCACTGTGGAACCCATCTGAGAGCCTTCATTCAAGCTGGTATTCAGTGCTATTCAAAGCCATCAAGTACTGGTGGATATGAGCAACACTGAATACACCTTTATTTTCACATGTATTTCAGCACATGTGCTGGCACTTCACAGACCCCAAACTTTGATTTCCAGGGACAAGCAGGCTCTGTGGTGTGCCTGTCAAACACACAACAGACCACAGTATCTGTTGACAAAGGCTGCCCTGAAGGTGCCTTGACTTCATCAGGTGCATTTACTCCTGCCTCCTCCAGCAGATGAAGCTGGAGGTTGTTGGAAAGAGCTGGATCCTCTGTTGCCTCCTCTGCCTGATGTTGTGGGTCACCTTCCCCCTTGCCTTTTCCTGGTGGCAGCAATGCCTAAACACTATAAAATTTTGTTTTAAACAGGTCGGTTGTCCTGGTCTTCCTCAGCATCCTTCCCCCTGCAGCACCACGTCCCCAGGCACAGCTTCTCTGCACCGTGGCTGTGGCTGCTGAAGATTGCCTGTGCTTGCTACAGTTCCTCTCCCTATGCCCCTTTCCAGCACTCTCATTAGGAATGTGCATAATTCTGTGCTCGTAATTAGTGTATGCTGTTTGAGGCCTAATTATACTGTATGTTCTGGTTTATCAAAAGCTGCTCATCTGTTGTGTGAAAAACAGTTTAGGAATCTCAGGCTGCCTTCTGCAGGAGCCCTGCTCCTTTGAAGTGGGAAGATCAGAGTCACGGCTGGGTCAGCACAGCGCGAGTTCTGCCTCCGCTCGGGGTGCTGGGTGTCACGGTGGAGCAGGATGGGCTCCTGCTGTGCAAACGTGGCTGGAGTGCTGCACGTCCCACAGCGACAGCCACCATCCCAGCTGAGCCCCAGAGCAAGTCATGTCAGAGCTAGCTGCATTCCCTCCTTCCTCCTTGCTTTCCTCTCTGCTTCCAGTTGAATTTTCTTCTTGCTCTTAAGCATTTTCTTTTTGTACTGACACCAGCTACCTTCTTTTTTTTAAGAACAGTTGATACTCACACAACCCTGGTAAAAAATACTTTGTGCATAGGCCACAGATCAGTATTTTCAATGGAAATCGTAGTGTGTGGGTGGTATCGCAAGCTATTTTAAATCTTACGAGAAATGCAGGAAATCCTGCAGTGAAATGAAGCTGACCTTGGTGACTGTGACTGTCTCTCAACATTGCATATACTAGTACAGTGTAAAACATATAGAGGTCTAGTCTTAAATATTTATTTTACCTAATATTTTATAGAGAATTGAGAGCAAATAGCTTTTGCAACCACCAGCCCCAATATCTATTATTTTGAATGAAGGAATATATTAAAAAAAAAGAGTTGAAGCTGTGTCATAATAAAAGAAAGAAGAAATATTTTCCGCATGTATTACAGGATTAACTTAACCAAAGATATCGTGATACCTTATTTTATTGCATTCCATGTTTAAATACATTATTAAGAATTTTAGAGAGTGGGGGTAGAATATCTGGGAGTTATCCAGTGTAACAGCAAGGATCAAAAGAAGGTGCTCTCACTCACTTGGGAAAGGCGGCACTCGCAGGCAGTAATAACATAAATTATAGTGTGTCCAAGGCAATCAACACATTGCTGGTTTTGGACAGTACCTCTTCTGTTCAACAAATGAAGATCTCTTCCCTTTACGAATGGAGCATTTCCTCTACACTAATCATTGTGATTAGCAGGGCTTGGGCTACCTGGAGCAGCATGCAGTGATGGTAAACTAGATTAGTTGAATGCAATGGGTCACAGACTGAGTAAAGAGCTATGGGTGATGCAAGCTAACATCATGCCTCTAAGAGATGCATTACATCAGCCTATCCTAGCAAAAAAAAAAAAAAAAAAAAAAAAAAAAAAAAAAAAAAAAAAAAAAGTGACGTGGAACTTAATCTTTTGGGTGTGTTAAAAAGTCAAGACTCACTTCAGAAAATGACAACAGTGTCTCACAGCACCTGCCAGCAGCAGGATGCTGCAGAGGTTTGCTGCACAAAGCACTTCTTACAGGACATCCAGACACTCTCCATCCTGGAGACCTGACAGATTAAACACAGAGGGAGATGCATGGACACATGAGATAAATGTGACATCATGATTACAGATTGTATTAGTGGCATTCCTTGTTTGCAGGGTTTATGTGAAGTCTTCTTTTTTCTAGAAAAAAGGACAAAGTTAACACAGTTTGTAATGAAGCACCTGCTCATACCTACAGAAAATTGCATGTGTCACATGCTGAAGATTTAAAGAGTATCTGTAACATGTAAGATTAACTCATATAATTTTATATGCATGTATATGCCTACACTTTTATATCTTACTATGAAGCATCAGATATATGTGTGGCAGCATGAGCTATGCACATTCCCTAAGTATTCCCCACACCCTGAATCTGAAGAAAAAAAGACAGACTGATTCCTGCAGAAGCCTGAAGAAAAAGGTTCCTGACCTGAAAGTGAGATGATGTCGCTTGTCCATTTTAAAATATGTTGTGAGCCTCACTGGGCAAGGTTTCAAAATACACACCCCACTGCTTCAATTCTTTCATTCAATCATACTGAGCTTGCAAAGCAAAATACTAAAGTTCAGAATCATAATGCAAAAGTTTTGGAGAAAATCAGACAGTCCCAAAGGATAACTGCAGCAAGTTCAGTGCCCTAAGCACACAACATGCTCAGATTTGGGAAAACTGCCTGACAGGTTTTCAATAAGTCCTAGACTTGAAACACACGTGAAGATACTTACTTTTAGGATCAGCAACAGGCACTATGTCCATAGCAGAGTTTTTGGCATCTGATCTGATAGATTCACTTATATAATTGAAATAATATCTTGGCTTTTTCTACTCTTGGCTTCCTATTCGGGAAAAAGCCCTGAAAAGATGAGGACCATGAATCATAACAAAAATTGGAAATTTTGTGGTATGTATTATCACTTGGCTTGCTTTAACCAAATAATTTTAGGGAACCATGTTATGTTCCTGCCAGAATATTTAAATGTTCTCTGAAGTCAGTGATTCAGCAGTGTTTCTGTGAGAAAGATTGTTTCGATGCTAAACATTAGGGAGGATAAAGTCAATATGCAAATTTTTGATTTCAAAACTCTCTCTTGAAATATATACAGCTGATTGTTTATTATCTTTGAATCTGCAGGAATTGGCACCTAATTTGTTTAAATCCATGGAAATGGATTTAGACAACTTAACAGGAAGCCTTATTTAGAGATATTGGCTTTAGTCCACATTCTGCATGATGTGCAGCTGTCTTCTGGGTCAAGGTGATTATAGAAAAGGATATAGATCCTGTTCAAGTTCTCATACTCAATTACCCTTCACTAACATTACAGGAACAAACTGAGGTTAGTAAAAATTCTTACCAGGCTTTATAAGGTGTAGAAACCTTCATTACCTATTTTTTATACCATTTTGGTTTTTACACTCCCACCTCATCAATCCATGACAGTAAGCATGTATTTAGATGGTTTATCATAGGGAAACAAATTGCTTTTCCATGTTATGGTATATGACTTTTTGATACAACATCACTTGCAGCAAACCATCACTACAGACTGTTGAGAATCTGTAGTGTTTGTTGAGAATCAGATTTCTTCTGGAGAAGTATGACTGTGCCTCAAATAAATCAGTTCTTGGTGTCTGTGACAGCTTAAAATAAGTGAAAAAGTGTATGGGAGAGTAATTGACTGTGAGTTCAAGGAGAAACAGGAAGCAGGAAATCAAAAAGTTTCCAAAGGGAAAAGACATCCTGTGAAGGTGAAGGAGAAGAGGAATGGGAGTGGCGACTATGCTGAACTGACCTGGGCAAAGGGACCTGAAGGGTCCTTCCAGCTTGCTGGATACAGTGAACAATCACAGTCTCATTCATAAGCTCTGGAAATTCCACCACAATACTGCTTCCCTAGTATGCAATTAAAACAAGATCTTTTCAGACTGAGAGATATAACCATAGAAAAAAATACACGAGATTTTTGTGCTTTTTTTTCCTTTTGTTTGCATGTGTCTGACTGAATAACAAGCTGAATAATGCAGCTCTGATCTTCTTCAGGTCTCAGTTAAACTATATGTATAACATTAACAAATATAAATTATCATAATCAGAAGAAGTCACAGTGCATTAGTGATGCTTTTTCATCGGCTACTGTACCAGGGAACCTTCAGGGTCTGCTGCTGGTCTCTGTGTGCAAAGACTGCCTCTGTATTTTGTCTGGTCTAAAAGGCCACACTCCTGAGTCTAAAATAAGTCTCAATGCCCTGTGAAGAGCATCTTGGCTGAGCTTTCTACTCACTTTTGCAGCTGCACTGTCCTGGCATACAGCTAAGTGAGTGGCTTGTGGCTGTGGCTGAGTAATCCTGAATGGAAGGGAGGAACAGTGAATTTCCTGCTGTCACCATGGGAAAGCACAGGACTTTCCACAATGACCCTCCTCTGTGTTGGCCCCCTGTGTAAGATTATATTCTGTTCGTTTTTGAAATGCCACTACTAGAAGATTTGAGAGCTGCTTTATAAAGTGTTGTATTTAACCCTGGCTTTGTTTTAAGGTGTGTCAATGTCATATTGCTGTGCTAAGCTGGAGAACTGAGGGACCATTTTCACTTTACTACAAGCCACTGGAAATACTTTCAGGTTTGTAATCACAGCAAAACCCTTCTATTTCAGATATGGTCAAATATAAATTCACTGGCAGCAGAAAGCTTGCTTGTTTGACATCAAGAATATTTCCCTTCTGAGATTATATAAAATGCTTTGAGGTACTTTTCTCAGAACCTTGACATTTGCTTTATTCTGTATGATTTTATAGAGGTTTTGTGTTCTTCTAAAGTGCACAGAGAATTTAAAGCTATAGCTTTGTGAAAAAGTGAGATTCAGTGGTTGGCACATTGAGTGAGAGTCAGGGTACATCAGGATAGTTCCCACAACACTCTGGAGTAAGTTATTTCTATCAATGTTCCTTGTTTTCTGCTTTAGTCAATGTGGCTGTATCAGGGTTTATCTTTTCATTCTTCTTGCACACCCAAGCCAAGCATGATGGCGATTGTGACTATTTTTGTGATTTTAAAAATACTAAGCTTTTTTATTAATTTATTTTAACTTCAGGTTTTGCAGGTTTAATAGCAATAAGAATTGCTGAGTAAGTCTTAGTCTTGAATGAAGGTCAAGAAAGCACTCATTACCCTTAAGTCTTTCTCTGTGAAGTCAATCTACAGTTTTGCAAAATGTGTTTCTTTCTTTAATTTTTCTTTTCTTACTGTGGCAACAATAAAACAGCAATTCTTATGGGATTATGTTCAAATCCTGTCTGGTAATGACTGGACCATAGTGACAATATTGAGAGTTTAATGTCTTGGAAGATCTCACTGTGATAACACTGTTCCCCTTCCAAAAATGATTTAAAAGGGTTCTATGTTACATGGACTATGTATGCATAATTTCTCTGTATATTTATACACAGAAAAAAAGCTAACAGTTAAGGTCTGGTTTTATAAAGAATGCATGCTAAACACACTACCAAGAACATATTGGATATAAAATCACCCTTGCAAAAAATTGGTATCTTTTTCAGAAGGGCCAGCTACTCTCTGCAAATGGGTACATTTTACAGATATGTCAGCTCTGAGTTCATCCAAAAAAACTCAGCTATTCCTAAATCTATGGATGAAGTGTTAGTCATAGAACAAACCAAAGCATGCTGCTTTGCAATGATACAGTCTTTTTGTTTCCTTCTGTCTGGGGCTATAGAGGATGTGCAGTGGAATAAGATACAGGTGTGGAAGTCAGCCCCTCCTCATCTTCAACATGATCAGCTGACTTCATGCATGACCTTCAGGTTGAAGATACAAAAGGGCCATTCAGCATTAGAACTTGAGATGAGAACAATCCAGAGAATGTTTGGATGATTTTCTGGGCAATTAAGTCCACAATCTGCCTAGAAACAATTATAGCTCATCCATGTGCTGTGCTGCATTTACCTTGTGAACACCACTCCTTAGGCACATCTGTGATGTTGGGAGAAGAAATTGGGGCTGGGGTTTAACCTCCACTTCCTTTTCCCAGCAAAATTCTGTAACCCTGTGGTCTCTTTTACATGCTACTGCCCTATTGTCAGTTTTAGAAAACCATGCTCTTCCCTGCTGCTCTGCACGAGTGACCTGGGATCCCTAGAGCTGCTCACTTGCTGCATCCTCCACTTCCAATGTCTTGAGACCCCCAACACTCCATTCTGCCACTCCCCTACTTCTTTGTCCTCTCACCCCCTGCACATTCATGTCAGATTCTTTCCATTCCCTGATTTTATCAGGACCTGGAAGGATCCAAGTCAGGGTTAACAAGAAACTATTTCTTGTGGGCAATAGGAAAATTAGTGGTCAACTACCAGCTTTAGTGTTTCAAGAGTTTGATGCAGGATAACAACTTATGTGTTTTGAGAGTGGGAGGGCTCAGGGAATTGTATTACTTCCTCCTGTCTTGAATGTGGTTAGACTAAATCATAGGGTGTAGAGAATGAAATGCCAGCTGTGCTGCAGTACTGCACAATGGAAACAGCATCCACAGCTGCAGTCCTCGGTTTTGGTGACAATGTGAGGAGTATTGAGACATGCAGATTTTGACTTGTTTTTCTAAGAATAGCCCTGCCCTGCTGATGTACTCTTTGGACACAGCACTATTTCCAGAGAACTGAATTTGAACAAGAAAGTCCAGTCAAAGCTAAAATGCTCTTGGATAGGTCAGATCCCAAAAGACCTGGTTATTTAAAGATTGACCTTTACAGTTTCAGATCAGAGTCTGCACTATATTTCAATGACACTTATGTAAAACTCTTTCTTCTGGATCTCTGCCTCATTACATGTGCTCAGTTTTACTGTTGAAAAATTGGAATTTTGATATAAATGAAGAGGACTAAAGACGGGAAAAATAAAAGGCCTGATATGGAGGTACTCCCAGTGTCTTACTAAGGAGAGAGGAAAAAGATTTTCTTCACAGATATAGAAAATTTTGACACATGATTCCAGCCCTCTAGAAAGGACCAGCCTGGCCTTAAAAACCATACAGCTTTGCATCCCTTATTACAGGTGATTTTTCCCCTCCTGACAAAAAAGGCAGCAAAGTAGCACTCCACAAAAAAGGGCTGCTGTCCAGTTGAATCATATTTAGTGAGCTGCAGTACCACAGTTTGCCCATTGTGTAATGTCTGTGGCAGAACTATTTTCAGAAATGGCTTCAGCAAACAACTTTGAGACAGGATATAGGCTGAATATCAGCCCTTCTGGATAGTATAACATTTCTGGATTGTGTAACATGCCTCTCTGAGAGAATCTCAGGAATCTCTTATATTTCAGATATCCGGGAATGCACTTCATCAGGTTTTTTTTCTTCTTTATTTTAGGACTGAAGTTTCTGTTTATTTTCAGTTTAAGTTAACTAAAATTTTATCCTGCTATTAGGAATTAATGGATATTTATAAATAAAATTAAAATTCAGAGGGTCCAGAGATGGATGGGTGACTTTGAAGGCCTGTTTTTAAAGGGATGTGCATTGAAACATATGATTGAAGACTTGAGCCATTCTTCTGGACTTTCACTGTCTCTAAAAGCTATGCCACTGATTTTCCCAAGATTCTTCAAGTAAATCAAGGGAAATACAGACCCTTCCCCCAGCTGTTAATGTGCTGCTTGCAAACCTGGGGGAAGATCCAACCATGCAGGATCTCCCATGTGGGAGGGCAGGTGCAACAACCAGTGCATGGTGTACTGCTAGAAATCAGGATTAAGGGAGCTGGAAAACAGGGTGTGTTGTTGGTCTTGTAGACACTGCAGTTCTGTGCTTGTCCTTTGCCCCTGCAGGAGCAAGATCAGATGGATTTTGAATTATTGAATCAACAGTATGTTCCTGATGAGTGTTTGTCCAGTCCATTTCCCTGTAGGATGTCAACACAAGGGTGGGGAGGGCACCTCACAGTTGAGATGGCACATGTACACTGATATTTGCTTTTCATGTTGGAAAAGTCAGTGCACAATTTTGTCACAAAATGTAATCTATTATGATTGTTGAAGACAATGTAGGGCAGAAATATAAATAATATTTTTGGCACCTCCACTTCCACTGCAAAGTGATTTTTTCTAATGCAGTTGCATGTATTAATCCATTGCTATGTTCCAGTTTATGTCAATACATTTGCATCAATACCTCAGCTTCCACTGGGTTAAGTGCAGCATTGCTCAGCTCTGCCTCCTTACCTAGATCAATGAAAGGCAGATACAAATCTTCTGAGGGTATTAATGTTCTGCAAAATCGTTTTGCTACAATTAAAACACCTCCTCCGTTATCTGAGGCGTGGCTGATAAACAGCATGTCTGTCAGGTCTGTCTTGCGTCATGAGGGAGTCACAACTAGTTCACTAAAACAATTAACAAGAAAAAAACTCCTACACTGCTCTCTCCATTCCTCATGCTCCCCTCCCATACTTCCAAATTGGGCAAGGCTTTATGAGGAGAGGTCATCCATGGTGCCTGCAACACAACAGAGAGCTGAGCCCTTGCCTCTGAGTGTTACTCCTATGCCTACAGATAGAAATAGTGTTACTGGGTTTGTTTATTCTCTTTGTGGTCTACACAAAGTGTCTGAGTCTCTTATGGGACCTTGCTCCTCTGATAAATCTTGGCTTTTTCGTTTATTTATTCAGTTTTAGAACTGGATTAGAGCCAGTAAGATAGGTAGCTGAACAGCCAGAGAGCTGCTTGTGAGCCTCTGATTTTACAGCAGAGATTTTACAGGAGGCTGCTGAGGAAATGACCTCTGAGTGAGAGGTGAGGACCGTGAATCCTGCTGGGATCCTGTCGTGGGACTGGCTCCTTCTGCACTGTGCCAGGAAAAAGAAGCTAGGCACCATGGCATCCCTACTGCTGGTAGTGAGCTGCCTTGCAGCAAAATAATCTCTCTTCCCTGCCGTGGTTTTTGTGGCCAAAATAACTAGCTAGTTACTGCTAATCAGAGTTTGGGTGTGTATCATCATATATGCAGTGCAGGAAATTGGAAGATCAGGGGTTTTATGCAAAACAGAGAATAAATCAAATTGACAGTATGGGTGTCTTTACCAACACTATTATTGTCCCTGAAGAGAAGCTATTTAAGCCCAGAATAAATGTTTTACAGGCAAAGATTAACCCTGCTCTGTTGTGGAGGCAGAGATAAGGCAACCCTATTAGCCAGCACTTTGTCCTTCTCCTAATTGGGTTCTTGTATTTAGAAACATTTCCTTATTCTCTTTTGATAAACCTGAATCTCTTAAGAATTTTACTCAGAAGTAGAAGACCCTCATTCCAAAATTGCCAGTAGCTCATGGAGGCTGCAAGACCTATTTTGTATGAGGCAGGCCAGTGATAAAAACGAAGCCTATGGCACCCTGGAAGGGTGCTCTAACCATCAGCCTTTCTGAAATAGTTTCTTCTTAAAGTTCAAAAACGCCTATGCAGAAATCTTGTGTTGAACATGGAAAGATAGTAAGGAAAATGTTGGGTTATAACAAATCATTTTTTCCAAAAGATTAATGGAAAAATTCCTGAGCTACTTTATATTAGGTATTTAGCCCACTCTGGTTGGAGGTGCAGCTTTACCAACAAAAGAAGAAATATCTACAAAGTGTTGTCTGTAGTCTGCTGTACTAGTGGCATAACAATGCAAAACATTACTGGAGGCCCTGGCAAAAGACCAGGCACATTTTATTGGTTATGGAACCCAGGGTAGGGCAGGAGGAGTAGAAATGATGGTCTGGTGAGCAGGTTACTGGATCAAAATGAGCAGGGCTCAGCTCCTGGCTTAGCTTTGGGCTTTCTTTTACTTCAAGGAAGATGCTGAAATCTTTCCTGTGTTCCAGTTCCCCATCCTAAAAGAAGAAAAATGATGATTTCTTACATCCACAGGGACACAGGCAAGGTAAATGATGGCTGCAAAGCCTTGCTGTACTGCAGGAGGGAGGGTCTAGACACAGAAATGTTCCATCCTCTATCTTTCAGTTAAGGAAAGAGAATGCAGAAAATATTTTCTAAAGACATTTTACAAGGGTTTTTTTTCCCTCTCCCAAATATGGCATGTAGAGACATATTACAATTTTCTTTTTCTATCCTCTACTTCTTTTAAAGTGCATTCTTTTCTTCTCTTGTAGGCAGAGATATATGTATAGCCAAGTGGATGATGTCTCAGGCATAAGATATTCCTGTATTGCTTCAGGTCTGATTTGATGGTTTTCTTACACCGAAAAATCAGAAGTTTTATGTTTGATTTCATAGTGCAGTTTCTGAGAATTTAGTATTTCACTTTGACCCTCCAGATCATTCAAAACAGCTTATAAAATCTGCATGGTGTGAGAGGGAGTATTTCTGGCAATCTTTTTCTTTCCAGCAGTAATTTTGTGTGAAGTTATTTTGATGGATTTGCTATCACATTAGTCAAAGATTTCTCTACTAAAAATTTACACATTTGTTTTCATATAAGAAAGCAAAAAAAAAAAAAAAAAAACCAACCAAAAAACAAAAAAAAAACCCCCAAAAAAAACCCCTCAGTCATTTCTAGAAGATAAACATTTTACTCAAGAACTTTTGGAGTGTAGTTTCCTTTGAAATTTAGCTTAAAGAAATAGACCAGGACTAAATGCAGGCAAAATAGATCCAGCTGTATAAAGTCAGGCACTTCTGGAGCATGAATCATTTCCCATGACAGAGGGCATTGCACTATAAAGGTATCTGTTGCTCATGTTTGACTGTAGAAGAAACCTGAATAGCTTAGGCTAGTTACCTGGTTTTGGCTAGGCAAAGTTGGGCAAAGAATCCATATAATTGCCATCAATATGTATACATTTTAAATCATTGCATGACCTTCTCCAAGTGTTTAGACATAGATTAAAATAGTCTTTCCAAAAGTCAGGCACCTAAAATGCTGAGCATTTTTGGAACTGGAGGACTTCTTACATACAGGACTTAGGTATTTTCTGGGGAAGAGATTTGACTCTGGCTTTATTTGGGTAGTTGTGCTGCTGATGTGATCTGGCCTTAATACTGCATGTCACACATATCTCTCTGCCACATACCACCTTTTTGGGTAAGAAAACCCCATGACAAATGATCAATAACATTCAAACTTATTTTTTAGGTGAAGCTGTGTGATATTTCTGCCATTATTATTTTATTTCACAAGGATCAGTCACCCTTTGCCACCCCTGCCCCAATTCTTGCAGAGCCTGAGACAGGGTTCTGAGCTGACCTCTCTCAGAGGCTGTGTTGCCACCTCCATAGAGTGCAGGGTTTGTCCCTCCCTGCTGTGGGCACTATTTACACTGGCTGGTGGGGTAGGCTGAGCAACTACTTTGTCCCTCTTGCTTCTCCTGGGAATGACTGGAGATTTGAGCTGGGGAGTCCCACCAGTTTGGTTTTTTTTTGCAGTGGAAGTGGGGAGGCATTTCAGGGGCTGGCAGTTTCTTGTCTCTTCCTTTTCCAATAGCATCTTCGTGCACGTTTGGGTGGTGAACAGGCTTCAAGGCTTACACAAATCTGTCTCTATCTCTCAGGGCCAGACCCCAACAAGACTTCCTAATGGCTCCTTCTAAAGACATGAGTAGAAATCAGAGTCGTGGGAATAAAAGAGGACTTCCCAGGATGGGGAGTTTTGCTGCTTTTAGAGATAAGATTTTAACTGATGGACGTAATGGGGCAAAAGCATAGTATTCTGTTCACCTTTTTCAGTTCAGTATTTGTAAAGCTCCAGTCACCATGGCATCTAGGCATGAAAGATACCTTATGTCAGCAGGATATGCATCAAAGGAGTCCTTTTCTAATGGATAAACCTGATATCAAAGAACTGAAGAAACTGAACCAAAATTTACAGGTGTCCTTTGCTTTGATCATTAATTAAAATGTGACTTATACTCACAGTGTCCCTATTAGAGGACTTGACACAACAAAGCATTTGAGGTACCTGACTATTTCTTGTAATGCTGTGAAAGACAGGTGTTCATTCCTGGGAAAGCTTTGAAGCTAAAAATAAAAAAAAACCAAAATTAAAATTAAAGGATATTTCCAGGTACATAGTAATCATCTTAATACTTACATTTGAGAGGGTTTTGTGTGTGTGTTAAATACTGTCAGAACTCCTGTCTGGAAAGGAATGCAGACAATGAGGTAAAGTAAAGCCTCATATGTCATTTGAGATCAATTGTCAGAGAATTTGTCTCAGCCATGTCATTATCAGATTAATAGTCGAGTTCCAATTTAAGCTGGAGTTATTTGGATAACAGGAATCAAAAGGAAAGTTTTTGCAAACAATTTGCCTTAGAGCAAAATAAAAGTATTAGAGATAGGATTTTTTGTGATTTTCACCACACCCCTTGAAATTCTATGCAGGCTAGATTGCTTTATAGGCAGACCATGACAGCCAACCCCAGCATCCTGGGTTATTCCAGCCTGGAGGTTTAAGATGGATCAGGGCATTTCATTTACCCAGCTGTTAGCCCAGACACAAGAAACCATCTATCAGTGCTAATGGGCTGTATGGCTGCCAATATGCTGATGATCCAAAATAGTTAGATTAGGTTAGAGATTTGAAGGTCATAGAATAGCCTGAGTTGGAAGGGGCCTGTAAGGACCATTGAAGTCTAACTCCTGATATCTTCTTACAACAGGTCATCTGGCAAGTGAGCATTCCTGCAGTTTTTCTCTGCTTTGCTCTCCATGGCAAATCTAAAAAAAAAAATCTTCCGTCTTTGCCATTTTCTTTTCTCTTCTACTCATTTTGCTTTCCATCCCTTCATCTCCATCTCTTATTCATCTTTCAGAGGCTCACAACTTAGTATTTAAGTTTATCTCTCAAGTGAAATAACATTAAGCATTCCTGGGGCTGAATCAGCTTTTACACACAGGGAATGGAAAGTGCCAAAAGAACTCTGTCACCCAACCCAAATAGTTAACAACTTCCTAAGCACTAAACACATTTTATCTTCCCCTCTTCTGCTGTGAATCTGGGAGTTTCACTAGCATTTCAGAAATACATTCTACTATGCGAGTGGTTGTTGATCTGATCTTTATAACACATTGGGATGCGGGGATCCACAGAAATTTCAGAAAATGCAGAAATTTCATTTGCAAGAGCATTGGATATTCAGGATGTATCACATTGGGTGGTAGTAGTTGCCTATGAGTGCAGTGTGGATTTCAGTGCCATGGCCAGGAATTCACCTTTGGTGACCATTGGTGTCCATCCCCAAATTCATGGTTTTCCCGAGTGAGCAAGGCTTCAGCAAAGAGGATCCTCCACATGTCAGTCCCTCCATAATCTACAGGTATTGGGGATACTAATGACAACTTGTTAGACCCTCTCATCTCCCAGTGTAGAATAACTGAATACTTTCTGCAGCTCTGGAGAGATGCTTTTGACTCTCTATTGTAGTGGGTACAGTAGTAGCTGGGAGAAGAGAGCACCATATCAGGTCTGGTTTGTTCCAGCTTAGACAAAAATCCCCTGGTTTTTATTGCTTCCATTCAGTGGGACTTGTGTCCCCATTTGGTTTAAATCCTGCTATACCAAAAGCCATCTGAAAATCTGATTGTCCCATAGTATACCATGTAACAATTAAACCAAGGGTTTAAAGACTAACCTTAGAGTTTTCCTCTATGTAATTCACTTTAGGTTCACCAGGCTGATTTGTGAAATTCAGGACTTCTATGAAACATCCTATACTGAAAAAGATGACAATCTATGAGCAGGCTCAGTAAAAGACTCTCAAAGCAAATTGCAGGTATTTCTGAGAAGCTTTCTCTAAGAAGGGTGACACTGGGAATTCCTTTGCCACTACAAGTGACATCTCTCTTGTTGCAAGCCCTTAAATAAAGTCCATATCAAAGCCACAGAGGTGGAACATTCTTCCTGGAGGGCTGACAGCCCCATTATTTTTCAGAGACTTCTTCATCAGGATTCAGGTTCTGGTTTAGCAGAATAAGTATCTCCTAGAATAGACATTTTTTCCACTCCCAATCCCATTTTCTTTCTTGATGTATAAGGACACAACGGTTTATAATATTTTTAATATCAACTGCCGTTTTTTAATTCATTCTTGCCCTTGATGTTGCACCTACAGATAGATGGCTAATTGGTGGATGTATATATGAATTTCAGAGTACATTTACAAAAAAAAAAAAAGTTTAGAAAGGACTATTGACATATCTAGCTGTAGCATATTTTCACCAGATGTGTTATGCCCATTCACAGATACTGTGTTCTCACTCCATTTTTAGTTACCAGCTTAATTTATTCTTTGCCAGTAAATATCCTTGAAGAATATTTCTGTGAAATACAAAAAACGTGCAAGCGTGCTTGAAACAATAAATTAGTTAAATGAATGGCACAAAGAGTGAATCAACAGTCATCCAGAACATCAGATTACTGCAGACAAAAGTTTTTATCTTTTCCAGAAAGAGTCTGCTTGATTTCTATTATCATTAACATCTGCACTCTTCAGTGCTGATCACATGCCTTTAAAGAAATGCAAATCAACTCCATATCCCTAGACATAAAGTTCTAAGCATGGACTGTAAAATTTTATCCTCTCCATCAGAGTTGCAGTATCACCCTGTTTACTAATGACCTAAAAGTCTGGTATTTGAAGAAAGAGAAAACATAGAGAGTATCCATCTCTCTTTATTCATCCCAAAACTTGTAAAGAGAAGACAGTTACTTCCTGTTTATACAACTATTGCTGATAAGAGATTATTCTATACCTTTTAGTTTCTACTTTATTTTGGTAATCTTCATGGAAAAGGATTTTCCAGGGAAAAAATCTCCTTAAAAGAAATTATTTTGATATTACATCGTAAGAAAAATATAATTCTACCATTGAAAGGAACTAAATAAAAGAAAACCATTGAATGTCAAGGACAGATGCAGCCTTAGTTATCAGGTGGAAAATAGAGGGGAAAAGCTCCTTCTGCTCTGGTGATTTTTGGCTGCAATTTACATGAACTTCTGGGACCAGCTGTTCTGTGAAATATTGATTATTCTGAAGGTCTGTGTCAGTAAATTTCCAAGAAGTCATTAACCAAAAAAGATATGTGTTATATTCTGGAATCATCATTGTATCTTTGTGTGTGTTACTGATGACTTGATCTGTCTTTTCTTGGCAGGCACTGAGAGAAGGGCTGAGTGTAACTGAGTGTAATTCCTCTTCCAAGAATTGTAAGAGAGGGAAAGTCTAATAAAGAAAGCTGAGAAAAAAAATGTCATGTCTGATTGAGAGTAAATACATCCCTAAATTTGCAGATTTGGGCAGGGAAATAATTTCAGATGAGTTGTTTATTTAATGAGGAGTTAAAGAATTGCCCTTTATTTAGATATGCTAAGTTAGTTGATAGAGGCCAAGACTTATTGGAAGAAGAAAAAAAAAAAAAAAAAAGGTAGGGGTTTAAGCAAAATCTGGTCTTGAACTGAGCACCTGTCACTAACATCTGTGAGGCACAAGATCTGCCTGTACAGGAGCAGCACAGCAGATTTATACACCATAAATGCAGCTAAGGAATGAATATGACTTTTTCTGCACCATTGCTACAAACATGACTGTCACGGGTGGCATTGTCAAATCTTCAGTAATTCAAACCTCTGCATAAGTGTGTTTGCACCATCCAGAACTAATGTGGTACAACAACTAAAACCACAAAAAATAAAATTAAAAGAACCCTGATGAACCATCCAAAGGCCTTTAAGCTTGAGTATGACCAAGGATCATACACTAACTTGTATATAGATCTTTAGCTATATATTTCATTGGAGCATTTGACTGTTTTTCAGACAATTGTGATTCTGTGGATTACATTTCATAAGAAAATGTAGACATAGGGCCCTATATCCTTCCTATCACCTTCCATATAACAATTCTGAAGCAACATTAATGCATCAATACAAAGGGTAATTTATGTATTCTTGGTGATCAAAATGTAAATATTTGTAGGTTTATGATATTTTGTTTATAGTTTTTCTCTATTCTTTTATAAATTTCTGAAAAAAAATAATTGCTTTTGTAACTGTCACAGGGTTATTTGCACAAAACTTCTGGCATTTTTCTTCTGGAGATGTACAGGTTGATTAGAATGAAGTTGGTAAAATTACCACTGCTGCGAGCAAGAGATTTTTTTTTCCAGAATTTCGCTCGTGTAATGACCAACCAAAATTCAGTTTCATCAATGGGTGTAATGAAAAAGTTATAGGTAAATTACTTGACTGGCAAAAATTACTGATTCTTCACAAATCATGGCCCAGTACCTTTTCAGACCTTTCTTGGCAGGCCTAAGCATCTGATTTCTATACAGAAGTAACTGGATGAGTTCCTATGGTTTGAATTAAAGAGGTAGACTAGATGATCTTATGTTTTCACTCTAACCTCTGCATCTCTGAGATGGGGATAAGTCATGTGAGTCAGGCTACTTCTACAAAAGCATATTTAACTATAACATTGTGGAGTTTTATGGTGCTAGGCCTTCTCTGAGGAACTCTTGCATTATTCCAGTGCTCTGCAAAGCCAAAGTTTTGCTTTCCAGATACTCAGTTGAGTAGAGCTGCTGGGAAGTTGGCAGCTGATTTTGATAATAGCTGTTATGGGCATTTTGTATTGTTTGTAAACTACGAAGCACAATAATTCCTGAAAGCAGTTAAGATTGTGGTAACTGAGAATATGATTATGTTCTTGGATTAGTGCTGTGCTTCTCCAGTTAGAAGCTGTCTGTCAAAAACTGCAGAGAACATGAAAATGTGATCAACCAGAACCGTAAACAAAAATCCCTGCCCAGCAACCACATGGAAAAATATCCAACTGGAGTCTGCATTACCACAACTGTCAACAAGATTTCCATTCAGAAATCCTCTCTTTGGCTTGTCTTCTAATACTTTGCTAATGGAAAGAATGCTCTTAAAGAAGGCTAACTCCTTTATATAGTTGCTTTTGATCACATACCAAATAGAGTTTCAACCAGAGAAAATGAATAAACATCTGTAGGAATTTGCAAACAATTACAGCATCTTTTTCTGCCTCTCCCTCTTTATGTCTATCTTAAAACAAGTGTACATGGACATACATAACTTTTCCAAATTTGTTTAGCATTCAAATATTACCCAGTGACGTTTTGCAGTTGTGGAATTTTTCAATCTGTGTTGCAAATTTTCTACAGAGCTTCAAAATTATGCAGCCAGATTGTGTTGCTTCATTCGGATCTGTAAAATGGGATATTGAGTCTTCTTCTAACATCTCTTGCAGGAGAAGCTGCTGCAGTAGCAATAGTTGCAGGAAGAGGTAACAGGACATGTATCTGTTTAATGAGGACTCTATTTGGAGTATTTGCAGACTGGAATACCCAATGCTTTCTCAATACATAGCTTTAGAGGTACCACTTTAGTCATATTGCAAGGGGAGCTCTTGAATTTTATTCAGTATACAAAATGATACTGAAGCTTCAGTTGCTGAGATGATGGCTTTGAACTTCCAACGTGACATTTGTGGCAGTGGAACAACAGGTAGATTCAGATTCATGATTTCAGTTTTTGAATGGTTCTTCTTGATTTGGTAAAACACAAGAAATAAAGCTATAATGTAAGAAAAGAAACCCTTATGCATGAAAAGCATAAAAACCTGTTCCAAAACAGAGAGTGTTATTGATTATGTAGTTCAAAGCACAGGTGCTTTTGTTAATGGCAAGTTATGACAGCTGGAACATACTTCTTTTATTTAGTGGATAAAATGAATCACTGACTCTCTCATTACCCTGGCCTGTCTATAAATTCAAAGATGTGAAACAATGCTGCTATGGTTAGTGCTCTGACTGTGGCCTGATAAATCCTGGGTTGTCTATCTTTTATAGTTGTTTGTAAATAGAGAACTGCTGTGAAATCAGTCACCTCCGTTTATGTGGAACATAACACTCTTGGTTTTATACAACAGCTGCTGCTTGAAAAATACTGGTGTGGGGACAACAAGGTTCATAACCTGCAATGGAAATGTGAGGCTGCCTGACAGTTTTTATTCACTGACCCGGCATTAAACTAGTGACAGTTTCTATAATGGATTTTTTCAGTTCTGGAAATACAACTTGAAAAATGGACCAGATTCTGCATTTGCTCTCTATGAGGTGCACACACTTGCATGCTAATAGTCCAGATCAAGGATACCAGTCTGATAAACTTGTTCCACAGTAGCTTCAGGAATGATTTTAAATGAGTCATCCTAGTACTGACACTAGAAGTGGCCTTCTCTGCACTGATTTAAAATAATGATCTCCCCTGATGCTCAGTGCCTAGCCTGCCCACAGAAACATCAGTCATTTGGAGACTGCTGCAATTCTCAGGCCACTAAAATTGTGATGAAAGACTTCCTTTTCTTCAAGGATCTCTTTGCCAGGAGCAAATAGCTATGGCAGGCAGATAACAGGAAAAATACCTCCCAAGAGCCAAATGAAGTTTTATTTAATGTTCCCTAGGATAAACACTGCATTAAAACCTAAGTATGAGAAAATTTCTGCAAACAGTTGTTAAGACAGAGACAGAAATACATAGCAGTCACATTTGTCACATCACCCCAAATGCAAAAAACCCAAGAGGAATACATCCCTCTATTTCCTTGTCACCCACAAATTGCTGGGTAGGTTATGCAGTTCTAATGTTAGCCTATCTCTAGACACTTAGAGTTAATTTTCTATACAGTAACCTATGGTTTTTCTTGGGAGTTGTGAGTTTTGCTGAACTATTGCCAGAATGAACATTGATACCAGGTGCCTACTCTGGCAGAATCCAGTATCACACCTACAGATAAAGTGTAAAATTACATGTGTCATGCCCAAGCATCACAAATTACTCTGACCTTCATCTCAAATAACATGATAACTCCTGCTTTGAGACTTCAGACAATGCAACTTTGGCAAAAGGCAAGTTTTTCATAGCCAAGAACATCAAACCTCATGTCTTTTACTGTACTAAAGGGGTTGACTTTTAAAGAAAATGTATGGCCAAATTGAATCTACCTTTGGTCTTTAAAATAAAGCATACTGTCCTGGGCAAGCACAGTGATAAACAGTCTTTGACTGGTTTGGAAGGAACCACAGTGGGCTGCAGGGCTGACCACTGGAGGTTCAGATAAAAGGTGATGCAGATAAAAGCACATGAGCGTTCATGATGAGAGAAACAGATGGTCAGGAAGGACAGCCATCTCCTCTGAGATTTCTGACTCTTGCTAAGGTGTGTGAGGTGTCCAGGCTTCGTGCTTATTGCTTGAAGGCTGTCAAGAATTTGAGAAAAGCAGAGGTCGTGGCTGGTGGCAGATTAACCACTCACATTCAGCCAGTTATAAAACAAATCTGTGACTCGAATTCCATACCTTGGTTTCTCTGTTCGCTAGCACATTTTGAAATTTTGAATCCTTCAAATGCATGGCTGATTTAATTAACCTCAAGCAAAAAGGGTGACTAATTAGCAATTAAAATTTGAATTTGAAAGTGAGACCTGACTAAGCAGATTGTAATTTTTTCTTGGAGGATCAGGTCAAAATTCTACTGCTTAGAATGAAGTGACTGGTCCCAAAGGACTACCCTTGTAAACAGTCTCTAAAATCATGACTGCGATGTCTCCTCAAAAACTTTTGCATGAGGAAGTTCTTAAGGCTGTAGAGAACAATGTCTTTTTTCATACAGAAATGAAGGAGTTTGAACTGAGGAGTGGATTAGACTGCATAGAACTGTCAGCAGGGATCAGATGAAAATTTACATGTTATTAAGATCAAAAGAGTAATTTCCTAAAGTTTTTTTTTCATTATTATTATTTTAAATCCATTTTCAGGAAAAGACAATAAGGTTATTCAGGACTTTCTACTTCAACTATTTTAGTGGGATAATAGCCTTACATCTGGGGTTTTCTGAAAATTTATGAACTAAATAGTAATTATTATTTTGAGACATAATAGTTATAATGTCATTTTCTGTTTTAATCTCAGTTTTATTTTAAATTTTTGAGGTTTTTTTGCATTTGCTAAAAAAGGGAAGGGAAAATATTGGCAATTCTAAAATAAGTGACTACTTAGCATATCATTGCTAGTATGGAACTGGCCTGGTTAATGACGTTCATCTTTAAGGACAAAGATAATCATCTTTATAACTTGCAAATTCCTTATTAGTGTGCAGATAGTGTTACTATAAATTCAAGCTGCATATCATAAGCCACACATTTTTAGCTGTTAGAATTCATTCTCTGAATATTTAGCAAGATGATGAAGGGATGAATGGCGACTCCCCAGCTGGACACAATTCCAGCTTAAGCAAGATGATAAACTTCTAATATGAAGATGGAACTTATGGATTCTGGCCAGAACAAAATAGCATTTCTCCAGTGGAATTCCAGTTTAAACTCTATTCTGGAAAGAAATTATTCTAACAAGGGTCCTCGCCCTTTTTGGGGCTCCTGGGAAAAAAAATAATGTGGAAGCCAAGTGTGTGGTCTTTTGAAATTTCAGAGTAATTTGTAAAAGAGACAGCATGGGCAGCTTTTAGGAAAAGTAACAGAAAAATTGCTGCAAGTTGACAAGAAGTATTTGCTGCCCCTAAGCTCTTATAACAGCACCCATGACCCTCCAAATAGAATTATTTTTTTCCAGCAATTTGTCTAAAACAATGGCCCTTATACCCTTGTGCAGATTTTTGAAGCGGTACTTGATTTCACATATTTTTAAGGGGAAAAAAAATAAACATAGGAGTAATTAATTCGCTCTGTTGGGATACATAGGTCTCTATGTTTAGGTTTTGAGATCTTTTAGATCCTTGCATTGTCTTTACCCTTGAAAGAACTGAACAACTTACCTTTTGTTTTTTTCACTTAGCTCGAATAATGACATTCGTATAATGTCTTGGGGAGTGTTTTTGATAGATATGCAGCAATTGTAACTTAAGGCTAAGTGATTTCAGCCTGTGAACCTACACTGTTTATTCCCTAAAGGTATGGCAATAACATGGAGGTCCAGCAGAAGTGTGTGTGATGCAATGCATACAAATCTATGGAAGTGCAAAAACACTGGGTGTGATCCTAGAGTCAGTATCTCTTTTCAAGTCCTTGTATTTAGCTTTCTGAGAAGCAGCCATATTTCACTGCAGACTCAGGCTGAGTGTCATGCCAGATCCAGGCACCTTGTGTTAGTCACAGGATTATCCTGCAGCCTTTCACAGCAGAAGTCAGAGGTGTTTTTATGCATCCAGAAAGGAATGCCTTTCTGTCCCTGCTGGCTCCATGGGAAGCCCAGTGTACTCACACTCCAAATTTATGCACCTCAGTTTGTTCTCTATAGCTAAGTGAGGTGGAATTTTAGCCCCAGCACATATTTCCAATTTGTCTCCAATTGTAGATATTTACCTTCTTTTGATACTGGTTGTGTTGTACACTGAGCCACTCAGGCATGTGAGCCTGACAGAAAAATAAAGCAGGTGCCTAAGGAGCATTTAGTTCAAAGAAAGTCAGAAGGTTTGCAAAACATTGCTGGAAGTAGGATGTAGTGTTTTAATTCCACGAATTACTGGCAATTTGAAAAATTTTCCCCACAGAGATCAGTGGGAAGACTCTCAGATAGCTTTAAGCCACATGAAAGGACCTGCTTTTCAGATGGGTTACCTTGGGAAGGTAATTCAGAAAAATCAACAAAATGCATTTGAGATACTACCAAAATTGATGGCCTTCTTTGACAATTTTGCTTTTGAAAGACCTCTAAATTAGCATGGTTGGTAGCCTGCCTTCTTCTTGTGCACTACACTTCAGTGCCTTGAGCTGCAGGATATGCTCAGTGAAGGAAAAATGAAGGAAATAGAGTTGTTACAGATGAATTGTTTTTACATGAAGGTAAGCACCACTTTCTCCCGTTAAAGCAATTTTTATTTTGTCCCTTAGATGTAATTATTTACTGTGGTTCCAATTTCATTATTAAAGATCAAAAACTTAGCCAGACCAGCTTGCTTCAATACAACCGATCAGAACACTTTAAAAGGGTTTCCCAGAGAAGCTTTTATGCAATGATTGCCACAGAACCTCTTTCCTCAGATAAAAGGAAATTGAAAACCACTAGTACACACTCCATTTTGGAATAGGGTTTGGTTATTTTAGTTGGGTTGGGTTATTCTTGGTCTGAAAAGACCTCAGCAGGATGCAGAGCTGGGAGACACTCTGGTAGTGGCTTGTGTGAAGGGCACAGTGACCTCATGCCCAAAGGTTTGTTGGGGAAAATGCACTTTTCTAGTTCTCTGGAGAGAAGTGACCTGCACACTGCATGCTCTGGATGGAAACATGAAGCAGTCTGTGATGCAATATTTTGGTAACAATTTCCAAGTATACAAGAAACCCATGAGAAAAATCAGGCATCCCTTTCTTTTAGGGAAATGCATTTGTTTCATGGAAGTCCAAGTGTGCTGTTTGATAATCCATATTCACTTGCAAAATCTATATGTCCTCCACAAGACTGAGGCATGAATAATTCTACAGAACAGCTCTTGGAAACCATCACCTGTAGTAGTAATGTTTTAAGACTTTTGGGGACACATTCAATTAAGGTTTCATATAGTTTCCATACCAAAGAAAACCCCACAAAACTGAATAAATAATAGTGAGGAAAATGTTTCCAGCCTACACTAACTTATAGAATGGCTCCTTTACACTGCTTTAGAGATGTAAAGGGACTTTTAAAATTTTTAAAGGAACTGTTAATGGAGGACATAGAGGACATTAGCACAAATTAAAATCAGCTTCATGAATATTAGGGAGTTAAACTATCAAGTGGATTACTTGGCTTCAGAAATTCAAAGAAAATTATGAATCCAATTCTTACTTTGAAACTTATTAACCCTTTTCTGCTTTGCTTTTTATTTCATCCTTTCTTCTCAGCTGTGACTTGAGATTTTCTGTTCTGTGGCTTAGCTTCAGCTGAAGGTAAGTGAGAATGAATGGTTTTATTGCAGGCAATGCCATAGCCCTCAATAGCCATGCCATGTGGTTGGATACCCACCAAGACATGTGTGTTCAAACTATGGATTTCAATCCACTCATTCCCTGAAAGAAAACTTGAACTTCTTGACCAAGAGATCAATACCCCATTTTTTTTTTATACCAAATTTGATGCCATCTTAATGAATCAAAACAGTCTAATAAATCAGTATCCTCTGGAGACTTATGTGGGATTTCTTTGCTCACATCTGAATTGACAGGAGTTTATTTATCTTGTTTTTACCTATCTGGTCAGGAGAAGGACTTCTGAACTGCCTTGAGAATTTAGGTTCTCTAAGAGGTGCAATGATATAGCTCAGGCTGGACAAAGTTCCTATGACTGAAATACTCAAGGCAGGACTGAGGTGAGAAGTCAAGGTGCACCAGGAGTAGGGATTTGAGGCAGGAGTTCAACACAGACAGGGAGTTAAGAAAGGTCTCAGCAGTTAGTGAAAACTAATTTGGGAAGTGCCAGAGCGCTTAGGCTGAGTTTAAGCATTGTTATGAAGGTTAGACTTTCTGCAGTAATACTGCAAATCTCTCCTCCAGATTTGTGTGGAGTGTACAAATTGGCTCTTTTCTGGAAACAGGATTATCCCTCATCCCTAAAGCTTAGTTAAGATTCTGGACACAAGACTCTGGATGCAACATGCATCTCCACAAAATCCTCCAGGCCATCTAGGAATTTATTATTCAGCTACAAAGGGATTAATAGGATCTCTGAGGCTTAGGACTTGATATCTGGGTTCAGTGAAGTTACCCATTTCTAAGCATCAGAGGAAACTTCCAGCAGGCAATTTCTGACTCCTGAGGGAGAAAAAAAAAGTCTTGAAGACTCAAGTGATGGCAGTCTGAAATGCTTCTGGGGAAAGAAAGAATTTTGCCATTCAGCAAACACAGAAAACAAATTCTGTGTTTTTTGGAAAAGTTTGAAAATTCCCAGAGCTATGAGGGCATAGTTAGGGAATATATGCAGGGCTCATGGATAGAGAAAAACAAATAGATGGCATAAAATAAATAAGACTAATGTTACACAGCCTTTGAATACATAACTCTATGAACATAAATCCTGCCAAAATACAGGTGAAGGCAGGAATAGGTGCCAGTGTCAGAGTCTGGGGACAGTTACTCATTAGTCAATGAGGAAGAGAAAGGCATGCATGAACTAAGCAGGAGGAAGGAGTTTTTACTTACACTCAGGTGTAATGTCCTATCAATCCTGGGATGAATAGCAACAAATTTCTGGTCTTTGTAGCCTTGAATGTGCACTTGGATTGGGTAGTAATGCTGCATATCTAAGTCAAGGGTCAACCACATTGAAAGACCAGTAGTGCTGGCATATTGGAATGAGTTATTAGTGTTAATACCAAAAAGCATGGAATAATTTGCCCTCTCTACCATGCCAGAGGTACTTCATTGGAGCTAAGATTCCTCTGCAGCTTGTGTTTCAGACCACGGTGAAGAAGCTGCAGCCCATGGAAATCCACAGGGAAGCAGAGACCCACCTGCAGACCATGGAGGTGCCCATGCCAGAGCAGGTGGAGGAGGAGGAGGCTGTGTTCCTGTGGGAGACCTGTGCAGAGAGGAGTCCTTGCAGACTGTAGCAGCTTCTCCTTGGAGGACTGCACCCTGTGGAAGGGTGACCCATGCTGCAGCAGTTTGCAGAGAAATGATGCTCAAGAGATGGAGGCACACTGGAGAAGTTTGTGGAGGATTGTTTTCTGTGGGAGGGACCCCACAGTGCAGCAGGGGAACAAATCCTCTCCCTGAGAAACAGGAGAAGCCTCAGCTGACAAACTGACCATAGTCCCCATTCCCTGCCTCCTTGAGCTGCTGGGATGGGAGGAAGAGCTTGGAAGGAGGGAAGGTTAGGGAGACGGTGTTTTTAAGGGTCTTATTTTACTTCTTATTGTCCTGCTCTGATTTTGTTAGTAATAAATTTACTTTGTATCCCTAAGTTGTGTCTGTCTGGCCCTTGATAGTAATTGATGAGCAATCTCTCCCGTTCCTTATCTCAGCTCACAAATCCTTTGTTAAGTTTTCTCTTCTCTGTCCAGCTACAGAGGGGAGTGAGTGAGTGAGTGGCTTTGGCGGGTGCCTGGCATCTGGTTTGGGACAACCCACCACAGAACTGCTGCTGCTTGCACTTTTCTACATTCCCTAAAAAACCATGTTAATTCATTTTAGGCATAATTTCACATAATCATTTTATTTTAATTTGACTTCTTAATCTAGTAGGCATCTCATCTAGAGCTGGCCCTTGCAGAATGTGAACTATTGACTTCAAATAATTTCTAGCATCAAGAGGTGGAACAGAACTGAAACCTTGCCATTGGCTGTATAACTTCTACAGAAGAAGTGATTCCTAAAAAGAGCTCCTGGAGAGACTGCTTAGGAGCTGAGAGGGCAACTACAACTTGTGAAGCAGAATTTACCCTTTCTGTGCCTGTGATGTTGCTAATGGGTCTGAAGAGATTGACCCAGCTGTTCACTCCTTACAATACACGTAAATATTGGCATCAGTTATGGAACATACACATCTCCCATTCTGGGGTGAAGTCCTTTGTGGACTTCAACTCACTTAGAAGCAAACAGTATTATTACATCAAGTAAGGAGATGCCAGAGGAGCCTCTTCCTACAAAATGGCTTGGAAGGGCTAAAGAATGTCAGTCTGAATCTTCCCAGGAAGGTCTGGAAGTTCATTGGGGCTTTCATCTAAACCCTCAGGGATGCCAGTAAGCAAAAAAGGCACTCTCCTCAGAAACATGAAAGTAAGTCTTCTAAATGTCATTTATTATCTTGGGTTGAATGAACTTGTTTGGTTTTGGTGGTGGTTTTTAGTGTTTTTGTTGTTGTTTTGGTATGTTTATGTGTTTTCTTCAGTAAGAAAAAGTTATTTGTTATAGCTTATTTTGAATTAATCTAAGGGGTTTTTATCTCTCTTTAGCAGTCAAATTAACAATCTCTCCCAACCAGTTTTCTACCTGGGACACTTCTATAATCATGATTTTTTCATAACAGACATTTAAAGCAGTTCAGAAACATAAGAACATAAGATGAAGGAGAAAGTCATCCTTACTGTGGTTGATGAAACCAAGATAGTTAATTCCCAGTGAAAGCCTAACACAGATCTACAAATCCATGATGACCTACAAATCTTGTAAAACCTTATCTGACAGGCTGGAAGTGGTCAGTGCTGAAGGATGCTCAGAACTCAGGTCCCTCAGGGAGCCACAGCTGTAAAAATCCTCCTGGAAAAGGAAAGAAGTGAATTACTTGTATTTATAAAAAAGAAAGCAGGAGCAAAACCATCACCACCAAGAATGCGTTTTGTTATAAAAGAATTGCCATCATACAGACCCTGTCCATTATCCTTATACAATATACAATAGTTACAAAAAATAATGCTGATGCATTTTTCAATTTAGTCTCAGAAAACCAACATGGAGTATTGAAATTATGATGGTTTGTTTGATTCCAGGAAAGTCTTTGTACTGAATTAAAAATGCAGAAAAAGCTAATTGGAGTTGATATATCTCCTGCTAGATTAATTTTGAATCAAGTACTATATGATATTGTTAGTGATCAAAATGTTCTCTAAACTGATTGTTTCCAAGGGAATAATTGCAGCTTGGAGGGAAGAAAAAAGATTGAAGGTGTAAAGGATTAAAACCATATAAAAATAGGAGAGCATTTTTCTTTTCTTTATAGAAGCTACAGAAGAACAAACAAAAGGACTTGTCTGAGTAATTGAGGAACCTTTGAAAATATTTTTAAGGATCCCATAATCATTAGATATGGCTGGAAGAAAATTCAGTTCAAGGAAGTTGTATAGTGTGGAATGCCTCTTGCCTTATGATAGAGAAAGGTATACATGTTTTAACATTTTCAGAAATGAGAAAAAGGGTAGCACAAGCACAAGCACACTATCAGCATGATCAGCACAGTCTCTCATTGTGTTCCCAGTCTTCTTCTGCCAAATGGTGCTTTGTCAGGAGGAATCTTCTTTGAATTTGAAGACAAAGTTTCTTGTGGCCTTGAGAGAGTATAATCAAATCAATGTTTCAGGTTTTGGCTTTTTTCATTGTTTTGACCAATGAACTGTTCTTTATGAGCCCACTTTTCTGGGCATGGACCCAAACTGCTAGCAGTTGATGGCAGGGAGGCTTCATGGGAGCTCTGCTGCCTGTGAGACTTCTGCCAGGTTCCCCCAAAGGGCCTTCCTTTCCATCCAAACACACTAGCTGCCTCCTTCCCCTCATGTGTCTCCTTGCATTCACAAATTTCATTTTTTCAAGCTCAGACCAGGGAAACTAGTTGACATAAAACAACAGAACGACTTATTTTGGGAAGTGTCACTGTGTGCCTGTACTTTCCAAGATTCTGATTTCCTGTGTGAAAAGTTAAGATTTTATGAAATGTGAGTATAAATATCAATCTTCTTCCTATACATGGACAAAGCCAGGCACCATGTCAGAAAGTCAGCTCTTTTAATCTTTTTTTGTTTTGGGGTGGAGGAGGGCACAGAGAGGTGTCAGCTGCTTGCTATAGAGCTGGAGGGAGGAGACCTGTGTGGGTCAGAGTAAAAGAGATGTAACCCCTAGCAAAGTCTGAAGGAAAATGGCAAGAACTGTGAGAATGACCCTTCAGCAAAAAGGATGACAGGAATCTGAGGGCAGCTGGTTGGCACCTGGAAGGCAGAGGTACAGGACTTCTCCTGTGACTTTGTGGCAAAATGCAGTTAAACTGGGACTTAGGCCTTTTTGGGCATCTAGGAATTGAGAATCACATTTGTTTTTTAAAAGAGAAAGGAAAGAAAAATGAGTAATCTCAGTATTAGTTTCCTATTCAGATTACTCTTCTGCTAACCAGCAGCAAGCCCACAGCAATGGACACACCAGGTTACTCTAACCCTTTGCTGTTGGTATGGAGACTCTTTGCTCTTGGGATCATATTCTCTTGTTTTTGCCAGTACATCAATGGTACACTTCATCTGATGGAATTTTCACCACCTTCTCTCTAGGCTTAATTCCACAATATACTCATGACAAATTGGCAATACATTTATTTGTAGTGTGAGTGATGCCTACGTTTGACCAAACTCATGCTGCAACTTCATGGTTGGCCAGCAATGGTAGCAATTTTGGCTACCATGGAAGCCAGTCTAAAATGAAAGGGTATATATCCTACAACTAATTTTCAGAGTCATTCAGCATCATCATTATTGAAACAACAAGTAAAATAGTTATGGATCATGAACATATTAATACCTGTTAAACAATGTGTCAGTTTCAGAAAGATGCTAACCTGCAACTAGGTAATCAGGTATTATCAAAGAAGCTGTAAAAGTAAAAAAAAGAAAGAACTTCAAAACTTATGGAAGCACTGAATATTCACTTGTTTTCCCATTTTTTTGCTAGAATAATCTGTTTCGCAGCCACACAAACCAAGTGATAATTAGCAACCTTGAACAAAATGTCCCCATTCATAAATCAAAATTATTCACCGCAAATATTAATTGCAAATTTAGCCTTTTTTTCCCCCTTGTTCATGAATATATTTTCCATGCATAAATATTCATTGAATAGTTTATGAAAACAGATTTTAGTCTGTTGGTTGCTTGTAAGATGTTATTATATCTGTGTAGTTTCTACTTGTGCATCACAATTAGTCAATAATTCACACAGGTATCATCTTTTCTCCCTAGAAATGAGATTGTTTGCTTCAAAAGTGAAATAACATAGGAAAAAAGTATAGGGATAATTGCAGTGTTGGCATCATTTACAGGAACAAATCGCATGCACAAAAATTTGAGTAAAGTATGAAGATTTGTGATTATCATGACAAATACCCACAGCTGTGTGGGGATTTATAAGCATGACATATTATAAAAGCACAAATAGCAGGAAACTCTGCTTATTTCTTCTATTCACAAAAGTATTCTTGAATCACAGCATTATTGTAAATGCCCTTTCTCACAATGATACAATTTCCTGTTTTAATCTCTGAGCATCAATTGTAACTGTTTGTCAGCTTCCAAAAATTGTTAGACAAGATAATATCCAAGCTTTATGTTCACTTGAATAAATACTGCAGTTTGTCCTTTCCCTGTCCTCCTTCCAGAGCATCTCTTTTACTGAGGAAAATGAGACAAGCTGCTCTTTCAATTTTTGTAGCTGAGAGCCATTCCCCCATCAGCTCTGCACCTTTTAACCCTCGTGATGTGATGTTGATGGAGCTGCCACTTAAAAACAAATTCTGTTTAGCCATCAGGGAGCTTCCTGTGGTGATGGAGATGGCAGAGCCTTTTTCAGGAGGATGCTTTTGAATTTGCTGTTGGGGGGGGTAAACCCTTGTTGTCTGATATCTAACAGCATTTGGGTTCAAATGTGAAATCCCTGGGCTCATTCTGGATTCCTCATCTATAGGAGGCACAGCCAGCAGAGTGCTTGGGAGGGAGCAAAATCAAGGGAAGGAAACTCTTGCTTGGCATGAAGCCTTATTTACCCAGTCTTGTGGAACAAACAAGCAGACAAAAAAACCCTGTCCAAAACAAGTCCCACTGTGTAACCCACTGTTTGCACTCAGAGTTCAGAATATCTCTTGGCTTTGAATTCAGTGATTTGAAGTAAGAAACTACAGGAATGCCCTTGGATAGTTACTCTTTCTTTAGTACACTAATTATTCTATGATGTGGGACTCAATGCTGCTTTTTTAACAATCTTTTTCTAGCACAATGGCCCTCTGAACAGGTGGAGGGGATTTTATCCAGCACATCTTTGGTTGTTAGTCAGCACATTCTTGTTCTTCCAGACATGAAAATATTTACATATTCATAATATGAAATAACATTTTTCACTTTATGTAAAATTTGTACAATTGCACAGTAACAGCTTATCATAAACTCATTTCCAGCAAAAAAATTAGTACAGAGGAACACACCTCCACTTTGCTTTCACTACCCCAAGCCAACTCCAATATTTTAATGTTAACTCTTTGTCCTTGGGAGTCGATTTTTCCCAGCACAGCACCTAAGTGCAAAATGCATTAGCGCAAATGTCTGAACTCCAAACCCATCTGGCATTAGGAGCTATAAAATATTGCCATACTTGTCTACAGTAGATTTTAACAGACTTTCTGGACAATATCATTTAAAAAACATTGTTGTGCAATGGAATTAATTAGCACAAGTAACATGTACAACATAAATTTTTATTGTTTCTTATATGCCATAAAATTTCCAAGACAGAAGCATCTGGTAAAACCATACCGTCTGACTGGGCATGGCATTAGGAAGGCCTAGATGGGAGCAGATGGAAAGTCTGAGGATGAAATAAGAACAGATGGGAAGTCTGAAGGTGAAATTTGAGCTCAGGTATTTCAAAGTTCATGTGGCTGAGCATAAAGTCCCATTAAAGGTGCTCCAATGAAGAGTTAAACTGACGGGCTCCACTGTGCCTTCCTTCCTTTTGTATTTCCAGTGTCACTTAGCTGTCAATAATGTTTGTGGCAGCAGTTAAAAAAGCACTTTCCTTAACTCTGCCTGCTCATTCCAAACCCAAGCTTTTGCCATCCACTCTGTACCTGGGATTTTATGAAGGTGTTAGCACTATAAACATGGAAAAGCATGTTTGGGTTTCCTACAGAGCTGATGGCTCTCCCCTGTAATTTAGGCAGCTGGGCAGGCACAGGAAACTGTGCTGTAGGGGAGGCAGCAGCACACAGGCAGGACAGACCCATGGGGCCATGGAAGGTAGCAGAGAGCCTCACCCATGGCTGGTGTCACCAACAAAAGCCAGCTGCTGCTAGCATACCTCCATGCACTGTGCAGTGGGCTCTTCTTAATGGTGCAGCTTCTTGGAAATACTTTCCGCCCTACTGTTTTTCCAGCAGAACTGCTGTATTGCAGTTTGAACAGAGAAATGTCATCCAAAATTGTGGGAACAAATATGATTGCTAGCTATAGTTAAGAGGTAAATCCAGAGAGGAGAAAAGACTCTGGACCTGTTCCTTGATACTTGTTGGAGTTTTTTTTCACACTTTTTTGGGAATCTAGTGAAGGATTTTTGTTTTAGAGTGAATTTGCCTCAATTCAATGGGGTTTTATGAAGACTTAATTTGTACAAAGTCCTTTGCATGGATGGTATTATGAAATGTAGAAAGCTGAAAAATTAGGACCTGGTATTCCTACTAAACTGTCATATTTCTTATGAAATTTTTACTTTTTAAAACCTGCAAATCCCTGATATGTGATTGTCAGCAGAGATATTTTTTCCCAGCTCCCACAGACATACAGAATTCCCAGTTTACAGCCCAGCATTGGCTGTAAAACACAAATACTGTACCTGACTCTTGTTCTAAAGTCAAGACAGAGATACTCTTGAAGTTTAAATAAATTATTCTTTTCAGATGTTGATAAAGGCATGACCATTTACCCATTGATTCTGAAATGCTGCTAAAATTTTGTTAAAAATTGCCATAGCAGGATATATCAGTTCTAGGACTCGATGGGTCATTTGGAAAGTGCTAAGAGTGGACACCCTTTTACAGTTCAGCAAGTTCACAGGTCACTTCTCTCATGCACCTGGACAACTGGATATTTGAAAAGGGCCATTGTTGCCAAGCCAAGTGGGGCACCTGAGTTAAACCTGTGGTAGGTTTCCAAAGCCTAGGAATTATGTCTTTCTTTAGGCTAACAAAGCTCTTTGCCACGGTCAAGTCAGTCAGTCTGCTGCCATGTCATGTCACCTAGGTCTTGAGGATTGTCATATTCTAAAATTCTGGAAAGTTTTTGAGTAATGGTCTGAAAAGGACAGGCTCTCACATGCTCCTACTGTACTTGAGGAAGTGCATTTCCTGTGATTAATGGCCTCTCTTCGTGCTCTGCACAATGCTTTTTAAGATTTTTCTTTCCCTGCTATAAGCCAAACCAAAGAATGTTTCCAGTTTCTCAGGCTCTATTTACCTTCTCTCTCATTAGTGGAGGCTCTCTCTCCTTGCTTTCTGATGATTGTGCACATACTTAGAGCCTTCTGACTATTTTCAGCTGCTACTACTGTGTTCCAAAAATCTGACACAGCGGAACGCATCACCTCGCTGCCGGCGTGCAGCAGGCACTTCCCTTGGACTGCTGCCCACTGCATTTGCAGTCCAGTGGGGATCCAGGTAGGACTGTGACTCCAAGGGTTTTGTAGGGACTCATGGAGCTTGACACGTGTGCCCTGCTTCCTGACACCATCTCTTGTAGCTGCTTCAGGGTTTCAAACGCTACAGGAGCCTGGCAGAGTGAGGGCAGGGGAGAGAAGGCAGCCTGTGTGTGCTGGGCTAGACAAACAGGCAACAGCCTTTGAGCTGTGCAACATGGACCACCAGAGAATAATGTGCTGTAACTCCTTGCCTAATTCTCAGTTCTTCAGTACTATCCAGTCTAAGATTGTAATCTTACTTTTTTCCACTTTTTTCCCTGATGACAGTGCAACATATTTTTAGTAGCATTCAAGTGTAAGGCACTAAGGTTATACTGCCTTGCATAAGGGTTGCCTCATCAATACAGCATTCTATTTTCATGGACACTGGCCTGGGTGGTTCATAAACTATTGTAAACAGGATTTTTTTGGTAAGAAAAATATTTTTGTTTTCAGGTTGTACTTACAACTCCACTGAGCTATTTTAGGTGATGTTTGCAAGCACGACTGTGGAAGTTCACCCCTCCCTTGCTTTCTTGATAAATGTAAGTAAAAAAATGATTTTATTGAAGAAAAAGTAGAAAATGTATTAGCTGAATGTTGGAAGGTGCAGGACTATTTGAGGCAGAGCAACAGCTTTTGCTGGAATGAAGCAACTGCATTATTGTCTATCACCTGTATATCTTTTTTACTTCTGTGGAGTAAAGAGATGAAACATCTCATTCCAGGTAGGATCTATGGGATCAGAGGGGATGAGGAGGCCACAACTGTGGTGTGGTATCACAGCAGCAGCAGGTGCCACAGACAGGGTGAGGGGTGGTGGGCAGAGATGCTGCTGCTGTAAACACTCCTCCTGTGAATCCACACCTCTCTGTGACTTCTTTCCAGGGCTCCATGGGTGTAAATCACTTACTTGCATGAAAAGTCCTCAATTCAGACACATAAATGTGTGCTGGTGTGTAGGAACTCTACAGTGGGTCTCAGGGTGTTTGAAAGGCAATGGAATAAAATACATACATAAGAATGCAATTACACTGAAAAAAAAAAAAAAGATCCCTGCTTCTTTCTTTGGATGGTTTAGGTGCTATGGATGAAGACACACAGCTTGGTAAAAATCCAAGTAAACCACGCTAAGTTTTTATGTCTTTCCTGCTTACTTTTCTCTTTTTCAGCTTTCAATTCCTTTCTGAACTCCTTGTAATTATCTATGGCTCATTTACTTGCACTCAGTTATTATTTAGGGTCGTGGAAGAGCTCAGATAAAAATTCTGCTGTCCCAGTCAGTGAAGGCAGGACTTTATCCACAGCATATGCATTTATCCACTGACAATCACTGTCAGAAGCATTGTCTTTGCTGTTATCCAGGTTTTCAGTTCTGTTTTTCAATATAGTGATTGATTTGATAAATAATTTACAGAAACGACTGACATTTTGTTCACAGTGAGTTTCCTGTCGTGGTGCTCTACTATTTTTTTAATTCTTTAGCCTCATGAATGTAAGTGCTGAAATAACATGGCTCCCTTCACACAATGACTGTTCAGGGACTCCAGGCACAGATGAGCTGGGTGCAGTGGACAGTATAGATAGATATCCCTTTGTGTTGGCAGTCTTGGTGCTCAACTTTCCAATGATTCCTCAAAGCACAAGGTGGGCATGAGACAGAGAGCACCCAAATGGATTTTTTGAGGTCCTTCCCTTCCCCTTTTTTTATAACCATTTCTCTCTCCTGTGCTTCAGGACTTCTGGTCACATCTCCACCTTTATCCACTTTCAACACCAGGTTCTCAGTGTGCTCTCTAGCACTGTGACATGATTTTAAACAGTGCAAAACAAATGCTGCACTTCCACAGAGAATGCATGTTTCATGTAAATGCTATTTCCAAGTCCTATTATGTAGTAATCAAAATATAACATAGCATAGTTTTATATATATATTTGCTAACATATTTAAAGTGCAATAATTAAGAATAATTCATTTGAAATACTTCAGAATTCCTATTATTGTAAGTGCATGCAAAAGGTCAAGTACTTGTTAATAGAATGGCTATTCTTAACAAAACTGCACAAACCAGGATCTCTGCTGTTTAGGAGAAAGGAGATTTTAAAGCAGTAGCAGCAAAATTTGTAATGAAGAGGAAAAGATGAGTGCATGAGTGCTGCAGGGTTGATAGCAGGCAGCTGGTGGACTCTCTGGAAGATGACCAGTAAGCTCTGACATTAAGTAACATTGCAAGAATTGATCCAAGAACTATTCAGAAAACTCCTGTGGCATGATTACACTGAAGTTGAACTCTTTTTTACTGTTTCGACTATTTAAAAAATTTCAGTGTTACCACAATATTTTTCTGTGAGGTAGATCTCTTACATATGCTGGTTTGGCCCATTTTGGCTATTTTTTTGGTATTCAACCTTGGTTTTCAGACCCTCCTTTCTGTTCTTTCCTGACACAATCTGGATTTGAGAACTGGCAATACATATTGTTAATATACATTTAATGCAGCTCTGTCTGACTTGTCTTCACAGGTGTTTTCACAGGGGTAATTGTTGGGAAGAAAAAGAACAGAAAAACAAAGCCAGTAAATTGCAGTGCAAGTTTACTGAGCAGGGTAGGAAATGTTTCCTATTTTTTGCGTCTAGTTTTTAATGACAGCTCCACATAGTAAATATAGTTGTTTCAATCTTCAAATGTCCAAATAAGTTTTATCAATTGCTGGTGAAAAGAAAAGCAAAATATAGGCATTTCAAAGAAATTTTGAAAATTCAAGATCATTGGTGCACACTGGTTCCATGCAGCAGTAGAAGAGCTCCTTGCATCAGCCTTTGGGGTGAAGATACTGCTTTCTCCAATACAACAAACACACTGAAGAAAATGCTCAGATATTGCCTCACTGAATATTTTGTGCATTAGCCTGCTTGTGGTTTATGAGATTTGGGACTAGAAGGAGCAGCTAGAAATCTAGTCTGATCTTCTGTTTATTTGAGCCAGTTAGCCATTGCTTGAACTGTATTTGTTCCTTAACCAAAGACAAATGATTTTCAGTTTAAAATAGAAGGAGAGCTGTGCTTGGAGAAATGAAAATTTCATTGGACAGTAGTTACCAGAGACTCTTAGGGACAGAGCACAGAGACAGGAAAACTAAAATTTGATCCCTACTCTGTGATAACTTTCCAAATAACAACAATGTGCAGAGAGCTCAAATGTCATAGCAACATCTTTTAGTAGCAGTTAGGAGATTTATTCATTTGCTCTGTACTGAAGTGTATTTTCTTTCAGTAGATCCCAGTTTATTGAAATAATATGTTGCTCTAAATAAATGTCATGTCCCCCATTCTGTTGTATTCTGGTCTATTACTGCATTGGTCTGTGGGTGAGCACCAAATTTGATGTTATTGCTTCTAATTAATATAATAACATTGACCAGTAAAGGATGTAGTATAAATCCTTAAATAATCGCACTAGTAAAACAGCCTTTCAGCAAGTTTTCCTTATCAGTGCTAAAAATGTCTAGTTTGGTCATTTCTTACACCCATTAAATAAGTGCCCCAGAGATAACATTGCTTTTTAAAATCAGATTATTATGTTTTATTGCTATGGAATTTATTATGGAATATTGCTAACAATATTCCCAAGTAAATCACTTTTTAAAATAACCTTTGTCATCTGAATTTATAGTCTAAAAGACTATGACCTGTTTACATTTTTGTTTGTTTTACAGCAGCTACTGAATTGACACCAGTTAATTCTCAAGCACATATTACCTTTTCCATTACTTTGCTTGTATATACCATTAAACTAGTCAAACTGTAGTTACCCAGATTCCTGATTGTCTATTTAATCTTTTTTCAAATTGAGTGTCTTCCTAAGTGTCTTTGATACACTATAATCATCAGCAGGTTAATTAAAAATTAGCACCACTGGCACAAATAACACTGTAGAAAGTTATATAAGCACAGTTTCCTTAAAGTATTTCTCTTTCAGTTAATGTAGTTCAGACTTTCCCTTAGATTTTTGGATGTAGCCATTCTGAAGCATCACATCTTCTGTCCTCTTTGGGGCTATCCTTTGTTTGGGTATGTTGAATGCAATGAGGTCATGATCATTGGTTCCTAGGCAACGACCAACTTCTACTCCAGTGATTAATTCATCTTTATCCATTATAGGAAGTCCAAGGCAAAGTAACCTTCTGTGTTAGAAACTTATGCTCCATAACTTTCAGAAAGTCTATGACATTTCATTAGTGTGAGACTGAGCACATCTTCCAAATGGAAGTTGCTCTCCTAACATCCATATGTTTCTCATTAATTTTTGTATTGCAGACATTAATTTTTTTGTCATGTAAATAAGAGAATGTTAATTTATTTACTTTGAAACACTTAGTGGATTCTATATTTAATGGGATACTGATACATACATTTGCAAGTATGAGCTATATAACTGGAGAGAGAAGAAAAATTTTGTGAGCTATTTTGCATTTTTATAGCACCTTCATCTTGCCATCCTAAATGGCTTCTAAAACATGAATTAATGCACTATTGCTAGAAATTATGCTAGTCACTGCAGTTTCCTTCTTCAGGAAAGTATTGAGCCTAATAAAATATTATTAGCTTGATTTCTTGTAAGTAGGGAAATGGAAGGGCAAAGTGGTTACATTCAGCATTTGAAACGTGGGCATCTCATCCATATTTAGGCACCTCTGTGGCCTGATTTTCAGAGTTGCTGAGTGCCAGCATGGTCCCATTAGAGTAACTTATCAAGGTCATGCAAAAATCCTGTACCAGGAATAGTCTTGACTCTGTGCCCTGTATGTTAATGATTCGTAAATCCAAAATTAAGATATCAGCTCCTTTATGGATAAGGCAAAAAAATGCAGAGTTTTTTTCACAAAAAGAAATGGGCCACATCCCCTCACTTCCAGTTTCATCAGATCTAAACAATTTCATCTCCATCAGCTGTAATGAGCTCACAGCCATATTATGCTGTTCTGCAGCTCCCCAAACTAGCATCAATCAAAGCATATAATATGTGTTTTAAACAAGCTCAAGTCTGCTGCCTCTTGTGTTGATGTATTTCTTCATCTATGGGCTGCTCACCCTCCTGCCTGAGCAGTCAGGAATAGTTGTAGCCTGGTCCCTCTGGAGAATGGTTATGGAGGACCTACAGGCTGCTTTGTTTGACATGGTGACCTGAGACAGATTTCAATGTAGCAGTGTGAAGATGGAGAATAAATCCAAATTTCTGTAGCAGAAAGTAGAGAAAAGGAATGGCAGGAGGAAAAAAGAATGATGGCAAGTTAATTGTTCAGCCCTAGATGAAAAATCCTATGACTCAGCCCCATGGAGACTGTTATCTCATAGCTGTATGCCATAGAGGTTTTATTTTATAGGGCTGGAGAGTGATGGGAATAGAGGCATTAAGCCTTAGTCACAGCTGGGCAGGGAATTCAGATGCTGCTAGAGCAGGATTGTTGAAATGAGAAAGTTATGTTTAGAATGAGTTCACTGGAACATGACCCTGTCTGCACAGGATTTCTTTCTTTCTTTCCTTTGATATTATTTTTTGGTAAGTGGCAGGCAAGTTCTGGGTCAGATTCCTGATACGATAGAGAAGAGAAGCAGAGCGAAATAAAAATTTTGGAAAAGCAATTAACCAGGAAACAGGACTTAAGAAATGACATCACTGCCTGGCATTTACCTCATCCCCTGCTTTACCCCTCACCTTCATCAGAGTGCAGGGTCTGAGGAAGGAAAGACTGATGTGAGCAAGGAACAAACATTGTCTTTACAAGCATTGAGTAGTCTGGCTCAGTATATCCTGTCTGGTGCAGGGTCTTAACTGCTCACCTTTCTTTAACCATCATCTTTAATTAAGCTCCCTTAAGGGACATCATGAGCACAGAAGCTTGGCTTTTTTTGTTCTCCACTCTTTTTTGTTCTGAACTGACACACTGGCCAGATTTTCCAAAGTACTCAACTCCCAGATGGAAGTGTGGGGAACAAAAAGAGTGAATACGATTCTGGTACCTTTTTCCTTTTTCTTTTTTTAAAGCTGAAGAATTTTATATTATGCCCTTTGATAATAAAGGAGTTGAGATTGTACTTTTGCTTTAAAGTCTGCTAGGTGAGAATTTCCCCCTGTGGCTCCCAGAGCTTTGCTTTCAGGACAGCAGGTTGCTTTAGTGGGGAGTTGTTCTCCTGGTGCTGCAGGCAGGTGTGCAGCACTCTTCACCCCAGAGGAGCCCCTGACAGCTCCATGGACTGTGGACCACACCCCTCTGCAGTCCCTGGCAGGACATGCTGATGCATCAGCTCCCAAGGAATAGATGTACCAGGCTGCACTTCCAGCCCACAGTAAGCACAGAGAATGTTTTTGCCTTATAGAGTAGCTGATGAAGAGTTTGGCAGTGATGTAAAGACAGCCCTGGACAGTAAGCAATTTCATGGAAGGCCTTTACCCTGGTGTTATGGCCACTCCAGGACATTCACAGCAAAGGGTGTCCTGCTGAAATACAGTGCACACAGCCTCTGTCACAGCTGCAGAAGTAAACCAGACTCTGGTGAATTTTTTGCCTCAATCTGGTCTTTTCACACTTGGGGATTCCTGTGAGAGTGAAAAAACACATTTTCCACATCTTGCAACACAGGGAGCTGGGGCCCATTGCCAAAATACAGTCTGCTCAGAACATTTTCAATGCTCTAAGGTAGCTAAACCACCCACACAGAGCTGGTAGAGGGGCCTTAGGGATCCATGGGAGATCCACACCTGTCTAAAGTCACAGCTGAAGATCATGCCAGATACTCTGCAGCATCTGAAGAGGCATGAAAAGCCCATGTTGAGGCAGTTCAATGCTTCCCTGGGAGTTCAAGGTGGCTGGAAATTGCAGGATCCAGCTGGGTTAGCATGACAAGCACTGTCACTCATGTGCTCTGTTTTGCACGTGTGTGTGCGGCACAAACCAGTAGGAGAGGGGCAGGAATGACCTTTAGTGACACTCACCTGGTGCTTCCCAGCCTTGACTTGCACACTGATTTTACTTTTTAATATGTCAGAATCTGGCTTTTATGGAGAAGCTAAAATTTTCCAGAAGAGTATTACTAGAGATTAACTATGAACAGTCATAATTAGCTGCAGCAAATGCATTTCCTCCAGTGTTGGGAGGGGGTAATCCCAAAGTGCTCTTGGCTGGCATGTACTGAAAAAAAAATGCACAGATAAGTGAAACTGATAACTGGCTATAAATGTGGGACACGTGGGAATTCCCTAAAATTCCCACTCCTGAATTTTGCTGATTTATGAGACTAAGAGTCCAGGAAAAGTTTTCAAGGTTTTGTGTATTTACTAGAACAAAAATTCCAGTTTTTGGAGGTTCATTAAATCCTAAACAGCACAATTGAATGGAAAATATTACAAAAATTGTCAAAACAAAAACTGCTCAAAAAGGATAACACTAGCAGGGAAAATGTTTGCTTGCTTTCTCTGTAAACAAGTTAGGAAGATTATTTATTGACATGAAAACAGTTTATAAATGATGAGACTGGGATAGAACTTGAGCTCAAGACTTTTAATCTGCATTATGTTTTGCTTCCAAATTCCCTGAGACTACACAGGGTCCTAGGAAGAAGTAATACTAGGAACAGAAAAAAAAAAAAACAAGAACTATTTTGTAACCTTCGCTGTTTGTCTAGGTTCCCTACATCCCAAAACCTTCATACAGAAGGAAAATAAGAAGGAAAGGGGGGGGGGAAAGTTGATTTCTTTTGACTTCTTAAAAAATGACAATATAGGTGCAAGTGACATGGCTGGGGCCTGCTAATTACAGCTGCTTTCTGAAGCAAAACATATAGACACGACAGATACTGAATTCTCTGTTTCCATCAGCTTGAGACCTCTGCACTTTCCCAGGTCTTTCTAGCTTGGGTTCTGTACAGTAGGAAAGTTCCCTGCCAAAAACTTTATCTGAGTTGACATATTCCCATGAAAAAACTTCAGTGTTGGTCCATAAACACTTTCTCATGAAGTAAATAAATAAAATTCCACACTAGCTCTGCTCTGTGTGGTTCCTCGCTAAATATCAGACCAGATAGGCAAATAATTTTGACAGCATTTTTGGACACAAGAGCTGTCCTAGAAAAAAGACTCCATTGTGTCCTCAAGTACAGCTACTGGAGAGAAGCTTGTCAAACTCCTATGGCATACCAGAGCAAGTCATCCTCACAAAAAGAAAACACATCTTTTTCTGCTGCTGATGAGCTCATCCCATGAGGCAGCATGGTTTATGATAGCCCTTGATCTTTTTATCTTGACTGCTAGTTTGCAGATCCTTTAATTATGCACAAGTAGCACATTTTTTTGGTGAGATCTGTGAGCTGCCGGGCTGGCTAATGCAAGATGCTACCCTCAGTTTTTGTGAGCCTTTTTGAAAGTAATTTCAAAGTAAGTAAAAAGCTCAGAAACACCCATTGTTTTATGCAGGTGAGACAACCACTAGTTAATATCCTGAGCTCTTTCATCATCTTTCTCAGGAAAGAAAGATTTTTCCCCTTTTCCAGGGCTGTTTTGCTCAGGCAAGAGAGGACTGCTAGTTTTCCTTATTCTGGGTTTGCTTTTGCTGGCAGGGTGGAGAAAGGATGAGTACTGGATAAAGACAACTTCAGGGAAGGTAATGTATCAAAACCTTTTTGTAAAAACATCTTTTGAGTGTATTATGTTGTATGTTGTATGTAGCAGAGCACACACAAGAAATATTGTCATTTACCACTTAATATGTTTTTGAAAACATTCATTTCTGCCATGTTAAAGCATCTTGAATTTTACATGGCAGGAATCTCCATCATGCACTGTACTATTCAATTAATTAAGAAATGGTAGCAAAAGCAGGGAGAATAGCAGAAAGATAGTGCAAAATATTCTGAGAGGAAGGTTTTGTAAAAATGCGTATGAGCAATATGAGTAAATCCGATTTAGAAAAACAGTTATCAGATAAATATCACACAAAATCTAGTAAGCAAATTGAAGATAAATACTCAGAAAGAAATTATGTTCAGCAAGAGAAATTGCAACCAAATGTATTAGTTATCAAAGCAGCTAGAAGATTTCTAGCTCTTGCCTGCTTTTGCATTATGATCTAGAATATTGCCTGAGTTGCTTCAACTAGAAACCTGAGATGCTGTGGTGATATATGCAATACAATGCCATTTCTAACTGTGTATTCTAAACCCAAATGCATTAATTAAAGAAAATTAAGGGTTTGTCAGGCAGAAAGCCTGTGCTGGCCTGTAGAGGTTCCTGTCCCCCAGCTGTTAGTCAGGGTCCTTCATTTCAGATGTGGTAACAGAGCGAGATCCATTGCTGCTCTGCGCCGAAAAACAAGGTCAGTCAGTGACTCACATGAACCCATGTCACTTTGCTTCACAATGGGGAAACAGCACATGCACAGTGAGCTACTGTGTCTCAGCTGACAGTCTGGGGCAGCCAGCTGGATTGTGCCTCTTGTACCGTGTCACAGCCTGGGAGGCTAAGTCACAGCATGATTTATCTCCATAAACTTCACACAGGATCTTTCTAGGCACATAATCTGCAATGATATATCCCCAGATCAGAGTCAGGAGAAAAGAGACACATCATAAAAAGCTTGGTTTATTTATAGATAGAGCAAATATCAACAGCAAAAAAATTATGACTAGGGAAAGATACACACGTGAATATTTAAAAGACACAAGTATTAATGAATGAGTAAACTGGTTTTCACACTGCAGATAGACTCTGGTAGGAGCAGACAGGGCTGCATCCTGGAAAAGAGTTTATTTCTTGATTATCGCATAAATTGCAAGCAAACAGCTCCCAGTCAATGGCAGAGACCCAGCTGTGCTAGGTATGATTCCACATGTGGCCTGTGGCAAGTAACTCAGGTTTCTGCATCTCTGACTCAGAACTTATTTATTTCATGGGGGGCTGTTATGAAACTCAATTATCACTAGCAAAGCTTTTGGATGGCACTTGCAGCATAAGTGTGAGGTATTATATAATGGGATGAAATTAAGGACAGTGAAGTCTGATTATTAAGGAAAAGAAATCCCAACAATGTAATCTGTTAGACTGGGGAATAATGCCATAGGGGAAGAAGTGGATGACTCATTGCTTGAGTCAATTAATTCTGGGCTGGATGTGGCACCATCAAATACAACATAGGGCACAACCTTCTAGTAGGAGAGATATAGTACACATGACCTTATTTCTGTGATCTTGTGCTTGGCTCTATAACCAACTAAGATTATATGAGCTCATATAAACTTTACATCATTTCTCATGTGTTTCTCATGTGTTTAAGGACTCTCAAAACATTGTTGTGGTCTGTGCTCAATTGATGAATACTTAATATACTAAAGCACTGGAGATCATTAGCATTCCTGAGGTTGTCTGGCATGCTTTGTTTATGCAGTGTGGAAATGGGAAATATTTCTTTCAGCCTTTATGAGATATTGGCAATGTCACCTCTTATAACCATCAGCCTACCAATTATTTGACAAAATATGCTGATTATTGAAATTGCACTCTTAATAAGCATCAGTGCCAGAATATTATTAGGACCTAGAGTCTGTGCCACATGGAGGACACAGACATGTATGGGTGCTGTGCAAGGGGTTGGTTCTCTCCTCACTTTCCTAAATCACAGAATTTGTGGACTGACCTGTCCTTGTTAGCTTCCAGACCCTTTATGACTGGCTATCAACACAAATTTTTATTTCTCCCTGAAGCAGTTAATGTACTTATGCCCTTGCTAGAAATTTGGGATGGATTGCTAGGTTTTAAGAGGTTTGCAGAGAGAAGGAAAATGGAACTATTTTTTTAAGAGGCACCTCACAAGCCTATGCCCCAGTTACATCCAGCCTCTCATGATTAAGTTTCTTTGTTAGGAGCCCACTTCTCCTCCTTGTTTAAACCATGAAAGGCAACAGGCACTCTTCAAGAATGATTTAGATTTTCAGCCTCTCTGTGAAAGGATCTTATCTTCAATGAACAAACATACCACTTGCTGATATTCCTAAGTGTACCTTGAGCTGGACTGTGTCCATTTACAGATATTTGGGAAAACAGTCTCTGAAGACATAGCCTGGCAGATGTGCTTAAAAAGTAATTCAGACACTAGGTTTGAGTGACCCTGACATGCATTTGCCATCTTCTGTTCAGCTCAAGAATATCTGAGTCTGTGATAGAAACACACAATGCATGAAAACTAATCTGATGCTGTTGTGCTTGAACAGGTATATCAATATAAATGAAACCTTCTGGGCTGCTATATTGATATCCATTGCTACATCTACTACCTTTCTCCCCAATAATTTCCATTGCTTTAAAAATGTTTCTTGCAGTAACTACCATCACAACATGATAGGGTCTGTTCCAGTTGCAGACACCAACTCAGCTGCCCTTGGCTTGTTGTCACAGCTGCCTTTGCAAAGTGGTCTGCCTCCTTATTTCCTGCTTGAGGGGTTGCACCACAGGGAGGGATGATCCTCAACAAAGATTGAAAAGGACTTTCTGGTCCCCCTGCACACATGGCAGCCAGTCCAAGGCCACTGACCAGCCAGACCCCTGATGTGGCCAGCCTGAGGCCAGCCTGCAGCAACCAGCCAGACATGACAATGCTGTTGTTGATGAGTGTTTGCTGTGGTGAACTCATAGTGATGTGATGACATTAAGTTGAACAAACAAAGCAGTGGCTAATTGACTCATCAGTAAACATTCAGCTAAACAGAATTAAATAGAGAGAAAACTCAGTGAAATGATTTAATAGGAAGCTCCTGATGACAGAGTTCTATTAATTATATTTTCACACAGCCAAGGAGGTACAAAATGAGAGACTGGAAAACTTCCAAAAGGTTGTTGGAAAGAATAATCCAAGTTTTAGGAGAGGTTTGTGTTTTCTGCTTGGTTCTTTTTTTTTTTTTTACTTTTAATTCTCTGAAAGATAACACAAGTTTCTTTGAATAAGAATTTGTAATTTTTTTTTCAGTTATAAGCTGAAAAGTAAAAAATGCATTCTGTAACAAGCAGGATGCCAGAAACACACACTTTACAGACCCATTAACATAAATCACCATTTCCAAATGATCCAAAATAAAAGCCTAGCTTCATGTAAATTAGCAGAATTGCAATAGGTAGTTTTTGACTTCTACTCAGTATTTCAGTGGAAAGAAGGCTACAAACCCCAGAATTTTATTCAAGGTAGGTCCTCTTTCCAACACTAACTCTTTACAGAGGTGAAATTTGTCTTAAAAGGCAACCTCTTTCTTCTCGGGCTTGTTTGAATATAGCACTTCTCACACAAAATTTATTTTGTGATGACCCTATAGATGTAAATGCTACAGAACATGTCTTAATGAACCATTTCCATCCTGTGCTAAGCCTTTAAAACATTATTACTGTCATCTTTCTTCTAACCAAAAATTTGTTAAAATAAATGTTAAAATTCAGAATGAAAACTTTTATGTAACATGATTATCTATGGCAGCGTTCTTTGATTTTACTTCTCCTTTCACATCCAGACCCCTGTTCTACCTGAGCAGCTCTTTTTTCACATCTCCAAGTTCATCTCCCTCTCATTTCCAGACAGAGGTTTTGATGCCTGAATAAGCTAGCCTCCTCTCCTTAAATTTGTGCCCTCCTTCCTTCTGCCTACTCCTGATCTCCCACAACTCCCAAACCACCGTGGAGCTCACAAAATCCTTTCCTTTGCTCTGACCTCAACCCCCTTCCCTGAACCTCTGCTTTTGCCAGAGCTTCTTCAGCATCTCTGTGAACAAGTTCCTTGCTAGGGGATTCTTTCACTCTGCCATTACCTAAGAGCAGCTTCTCTTCACTCCTTACAAAGAATGCCCTAGGAAATTCCCATATTCTTTGCATAGTTAGCCAGGAAATTCTTGCAAATGAAACTATGTTCTGGCACAACTGTATGTGTGTTTCTTTTCTCATGGTGGGGAGGACATTTTTATGTTTACAGCCCTTTCTGGCAAGGACCTGCCTGTAGTCAGAATCTAGATTAAATGTACCAAGATGTTTATGGCATTATTATGCAGTAGAAGCAGATAGAATATGTGGAGGATATATTTCTAGTTATGGTGATAGACAGCATGTCTTCGCAAGAAAAAGGAGGTCCACACAAACATTACCTGTCTAAACCTTCACAATAATTACTTTTAATTTTTAAATCATATTAATAACTTTATTCCTTCAAATCTTGATTAAAAATAATTTGCCAACTAGAAGTATTCCTAATGTTTTTGTTTGGAGCACCTTCCGATGGCTCTGTATCAAGCCAAATGAGATCCTTCAGGTGTGCTAAAAACACAGGAGTCCAAATGACTCAGAAATCTGCAGTGGATGTGGAGCCTGTGACTTTTATGTCACTGGTTTAGCTCAGGGGATAGTGAAGATCTTCAGTGGAAAAGACAGTGCTGCTGCTCCGTCTGCTGTTGAATGCCCATAATACTCACAACTTTTGATTACTGTTACTTATACCAGTAATTAGCACTAGCTTCTGCTTTTCTCTTTCTTGATATTGTTGCTACATCTTCCCAAACAGCACCTATATTTTATCCACCTGCTGGTTTCTTTATGTGATCCAGGATTTTTGGAAGTCAGCAGAAAATATTTTTCACGCTGCTTTCTCAGAAAGGAGCTATCTCAATTCAGATGAGTTTTCTAAGCTTGAAATGATGCTCTAATTGATACTCCCAGCAGGAAAGGGAGTAGGGATATTGGGAAGGAAAGGGATATATAGGAAAGGGATAATGAATAGATTAAAAAGGTTAAAATGACTTTGACTAGGGTGTGTGAAATGTCAGGATGTCCTAGGAAGCAGAGTAGCCTCAGACCCTGGCACTTAGGTTATTGCAAATCTGTGCATGAATATGAAATACTTATTTCCTTATGCTCCTTCAAGAATGTCACCATTTTATGAAGATGACAAGTACATGAAAATACCATGTCCTTTACATAAATAGGTGAGGAAACTGGATGAACAGACTATCATTTTAAGCTCTTCTGCTAAAGAAAATAAATTAGCAGTTTGGTGATTCATAGATTTCCAAACTGGATTGGAAAAATGCATTAGTTTTGCAAATTTTTTCAGCTGACAGCTGCTGAAAAAAAATCTTTCAGTCTCATACTAGAAAGATCATTTTCTTTAGCTGATTGCTGAGCTGGTGAAGGGCAACAGGCAGGTTAATCAGAACATATAGGCACAGTAGGGAAATAAACATTGTGCTAAATTTAGCAAGGCATTCTCCTAGATTGCATGAGCAGCAGTAGGTGTAACTGCTCTCTATATTAGGATCAACCATCAGAATGAATTTACAGGACTCCCAAGGGCAGTTGATTCAATTGATGCTGCTGTGGCTAAATGCCAGTTTTTATATTGCCAGGGACCCCTGATTTTCTGCTTTTCTTAGTCAATAGCCTCAAAATGATTATTAAAAAAAACCCCATAAGCTACAAACATACATACATACATACATACATACATGCATGATTTTGCAAAAAATGGATTGGGAAGGAGCAAAAAAAGCCTAAAGACTATTGAAGTGATGGTGATTCTATAAAAACTTTGTTTTGCATTTACTTAGTTTTATGCAGGATTGGATCAAATAATAAAAAAATAGAAATGCTTTTTTCAGAAATGCAGGACTAAAGCCTAGGTAGGTCTGTATCCTTGCATACAAATCTACAAATAAAATAACACTGGAAAATTGCTTCTGACCTTTAAACTGACACACAGAGGATTAATATTGCTGGGAGTTAATGGTCTTTAACATTATCAACTGTCTTATGACCTGATCGAAGACTTACTGACAAACTGACTGAATCCACCAGCCATTAATCTATCTAGTAAGAAAAAGAGGGTGATACATCCTTTTCCAAATTGGGAAAATGTTTAACATGATATGGAAGGAAAACACTCTATAAAAAAGCCTGTGTTTATGTCCCTCAGAAGTATTTGCATGTGATCTGTGATAACTTCTTCCAGGTGTGTCTCAGATTGAGGAAGAAAGGGCTTGAGATGGTGGATCCACACTTAAGTGCAGTGTCCTTAAGAAAAAGATTTCTTCAATACCACAAAGTGAGACTCTAAGTGGTGGTGTCACCCTATTTACAGTAGTAGCTTTATAATAAATGGACTATGCTGTCAATTCTTCCCTTTCTGGGTAACATTTGTGACTTTATATGTTCCACAGATCCATTAAGATTTATGCTGGCATTACCATTTCCATCTTCCTCATCAGCCTCGATTTAGGGCCCACTTATCTCTATTTACTGACTTGGGATCACATGGTTGAAGTTGATCAAATTCAACTTTTTAATCAGAATTAACAGTGTGGTGTCATGCTGTGCTTCTTTGCAATGGGTTAATATGAAAAATCTCGGTCATTGCCAATTTTTGTTCAACTTATAAAATGTTAGCTCAGGATATTAAACGTCATTCTGGTTGGCACTGGAAGCACTGAATGTCAAATACCTTGAATAAACAAAATAACAATTTCAGACAGGAAAAAAAATGACTTTGGAAAATTCTAGCTGAAAATAATTGTCATTAATTCTTCATTTTCAGCATTTGTTGAAGATGAGTAATCTAGCCACTAGGTTGTTTCATTAGAAAAACACTTTTGAAACTGCAAGTGGAAGGTGTCCCTGCCCATGGCAGGGGGCTTTGAGGTAGATGATGATGAAGGTTCCTTCCAAACCTAATCACTGTATGATTCCATGGTTCCACCTGAAGATCCTTTCATGGTTGCACTGTGCAAGGGTAGATTCTGCCCATAAAGCAAGTAGAGCATCCCAGAAAGTTTTTACAGGCAGAGTTGGTGTCTGTCCTCTGTATGTGAATCAGCACAAGGAATTGCATCAGTTTAAAACTGGTTTGTAGAAATGCTGGTGGCTTTACCTGTTCACACAGATCTAAAATGGCTATTCCTGTTTTGCTGAATCCTAGAATAAGTAGAAAGTATAATTTTTCAAATGAATGCATCTTAGTCAAACTATGGAGAAGAACAGACCAGAATATGGGCCTCTGTCTAGTGTTTTGACTTTCACTAAGAATAGCTTTTGATTCATAATTTTGCTTCTGTCAGTCTCCATTTCTTGGGTTTGAAGAGAGAAATGCATGTGTGTGACAGATATTCATCGTGTATTTTTAAATTTACAGCAGGTTTATTTGATTATGGCACCGTGAGTTTGCAGCTTCCATTTGTAGAATCAAGAGAAAATATGGTGCCTTACTCTGACAGGGCACTTTGTTAAGTGTGGAAATTTGCAGTGTGAATTAGTTAGTATACTGCAAGTCTTAAATATGTCTTTTTAATAGGGGTATAGACCCATTATGAAGAGATGGTACTGATTTACAGGTTTCTAGCTAAAGATAGGAAAGTTTTAGCTTTGTTTTGAGATGAAATATGAAATGTAAATCTCACTTGAGACCACAGCCTTTAAAATACTTAGAATCAGTCAGCTGAGGAATTAACTTATTCTCAATAGGAGTTAACAGAAGCAATTTCCAAACTCAGTGTTTACAGAGGTCACAAAAGTTGAAAACAGCTGGAGATATACTTCATGCACTATTGCTATCTATGGAAGTAATGGAATTTTTAAAGTGCAATGTATGGTAAAGAGCCAACTGAAGGAAAAATGCAAGAAACATGAATAACAGTAACTTGTTAGCTAGAGTAGGTTAACTCTTATTGTGATAAGGCTGACAGGCTTATTAATTAATGACCAAGATTTAGACCAGGTGCATGAGATTTCTTTTAGCCGTGGTTTATACTGGAGTGTAACAAATGCTGATTAAAAAAATACTACTTACTCTAGAAGTTCACTGGGTGCCAGACATGCATTTAGGGCCCTATTCTTCAAGCTGCTCAGTGTTCCCTTTGAGGCAGTCATCAACTAGGAGGAATATTGGACTCCCTCTTGAAGGTCTGACTGAGTGCTGAGGGCACTCAGCCTTTGATCTTTCTTAGTTCACATGAAGCCAGAGGTCCAAAGTGCTATAAATGCTTTCTAGACTCAATTTCATAGTATTACTTATGCACAGAATTCAGGGTTTTATGGTTTAGCTTTCTTGTAAAACTGTTTGGGACTAATGGTTCTTCCCTACCTGACATATTGTCTAACCCTTGGGACTTTCATAAAGTTTGTCAAGCAACTGAAAGACCCTTCTATTTCAAAATGCCCATAGTTTTAGAAGTGGCTGTTTGCTCTCTCCTGACCATTCAAAGCAGGGCCACTGTTAAATCACTCTGGGAAGGCTGCAGTCTCTGAGACCCAGTACTAAAAAGCACAACATTATGATCAGACAGAGATTGTAACCTTTGCTGAGTTGGCATTTGACAGTCAGAGGAATTGGGAGATATTGTTACAGTCCTCACCCCTTTTCATCATTGCTAGTCATTATTTCATCCTTCCCAGAACTCAGCTCTTGTTCTGCCACTTAAATGTATCCTTTCTGTAGAGCTCAAGCAGAAGCTGTCTGGGACAGTTTAACTGGATGTTAAACTTTGAGTGGTTTAAAGGGAAAATTGTCCTTTTCAGGATATTCTGAAGGTGAAGCATCCTGACAGAGAAGCCTGTATAAATAAATTAGAAATAGCAAATGATCTGGTCCCTTCAAAAACATAATCCAGAATAAAATATGGATCCCTCAGGAGGGAGCTGGAGATTTTTTACTTACAAATAGTTCCAGGATAAGCTTAGTCACCACAACTTGAGACTTCTTTTCACTTGATTGCTAGGGATAAAGAACAGAGACTAATATGCAGACAAGGTCATGCTTTGGGCCAAAAAGCAGCAGAAGGTAAGTACACCTACTCCACTGAAGCATCTCTTCTCCTCTCTCTAACAGATGCCTGAGATTTCCAGGCAGGAAACAAGCCATTTCACTGAAGCCTGAGCCACACGTCTGGAAACCTCCTTCCTGTACTGCAACAAACACTCATTTGTCTTCTCTGCCCATAGCTTTGTCTTCTCTTCTTCCATGCTTTAGGGCTTCTGAGAAGGCTACTGCACTGTTGAAGTTGCTACCTGACTGCAGTCTGAAAAGGTAGACAATTCTGGGTTGCAGACAACTCAGGCTTTTTGTAAACACTGAAAGAAAAAAGATGGTCATCCTCTTTACAAAACTGTCTCGTGCCTAATTTCTAAGTCAATGACAGAAATGATTGCCAAAAGGAAGTGTCTGGTGTCCTGTAAAGAAAATGGCCAAAGAAAAAAAGCATTTGAAAGCCTCCATGGAAAGATCTGACCTTCCTGAATATGACATCTAAGCTTAGGATCTAATTAATCTATTTTCTAGGGTGAGTGCATTATTTAAGGAAAGGTATCTTTCTTGGTTCAAGTTAGATTGCTTAGACCCAAAAGATGGCTCATGCAGGTACTCTTAGAAAAATTAAAACTAATTTTGACTAATTTTCTGAAATTCTCCAATGATCTGCATATTTCAATACCATGTTTTCAAGTCTGTTCCTTACAGAATTATGTGATTACTGACATCAGTCACTTAGGGTCAAAGTCTTATGCATGGAAACAGGGAACCAGTTCAAGAGTTGTGCTCTCTTTAGAGTTTTTAGTCACCTACAGTGTGGATGCACATGATCAGTAATCTCAAAGAGCTACAGCTGTAGTAGCAAGTATCCCTTTCACTCAGCTGATCAGGGCATTGATTATACAAATAAATTTTCACCAATAAGCTCTACATCACCCACGTTTTCAAACTGTCAAGAGGCAAAACAAAAGCATATGGTCTCCTCATTTCCTAAAATCTACTATAAAGAACATCTACTATAAAAAAAACCCAAATGTCTCAAAATGTCTCAGCTCTGTGTTGCTTCTGAGCCTGTTTAGCACTAGCACTGGTGTGTAATACTGTAGGGTTTTCTGCAGATTAGAATGAGGCAATGTGTTGCCAGTTTGAAAAGAGTGTTAACAATTTAAAAAGTGCCAATCAAAGCAAAAAGATGAAACATTACACAGCTATTAAGAATATTATTCAGTCCTTTTAAACGATTGCCAATTTAGATAGTTCTCTCGTTAAATCATTCTTTTTAGCTATTGCACTGAATGCCAGTTTTCAAGAACAAGACAGTCCACAAGCTTAGCTCATTAATGAAGACACAACCTGGTAGGTAATTTTATAATTAAAATGGGTATTTTGAGAACTAGGCTGGCTTTTGCTGCATATCCAACTCTCAATTGAGTAAGAGGCTTTATGTAAAAGAATTTTAAAGCTAAATTGCAAGAGAAGAGATTGAAAGGGAGGCATGGTTGAGCATTTTGACTGTTTTGAGCAGAACAGCCTTGAAATGTTTTGTTTATTAACACAGTAGAGAAAAGCTTGTGTAAGGTTAATATTAGAATCATTTAGGATGGTAATTCCTTCTGCAAAACATCTGCATAAATTAGAAAAAGCTGCCAGATTTCCATCTGTTAGCAATACAACTTCAATCACAAAGACAACTGTCGTGACAACCACACTGAGTTAGTCTTTCAAATAAAACCTGTTAAAAGCTACTGCCCTCCAGCCTCCACCCACTGCAGTTAACAGCATTAAATAGCACTCTAACTGGTATTTATTTTCTTAGGCATTCCTCACTTGTGCAGCTGCTGGCACACTGGCCTTTGATTTTAAATAACCTCAACAGGATAAGAGTTTTACAGTCTCTGAAGGTCATGATGCATGTGAAGTACTTATCTGAAAGAAACATGCAACCTGAACTTTCTCAGGCTGATGTTCCTAGATTCTGTATACTTGTCTCTCACCTATTTTGCATGGTCTCATGTCTGGGAACTGTGATGGTTCAGATTATTTCTTCCAGATGATGGGAAACCATAAAGAGACCACTGAGGCTGTTCTGGACAGCAGGTCTGGGTTTAAAAGTGGTGGGAATCACCTTTAGAGCCTTTCTCCCCTCCCCATCCAAGCTCCTCCTGCAGTTTTTGATGAACTTGGGTGGCACAGCAAGTTCAGGCTGGTTTCAGCTCATCCATGAAATCTGTGCTGACAACAATATCAAAGCTATTAGAAAATTCATTTGTGGAAGGTCTCTCATTCAGCAGTCTATTTTTACTCAGGCATTTCAGTGTCTCAGGGCAGCACATGTAACGCTTACTGACCTTTGTGGGAACAGGCTTAATGTTACTAAAGCCCTCATTGGAACCTGGATATACAAATGAAAATATTTATTCGTAAGAGCTGTGCTGCTTTGGAGCTGTTGCCCTCATGTGGACTGGCCTGCTCTCAGTGGCAGATCACTGGTGGGGCCAGGGGTGCTGGAACCCTTCCCTCATCCATGTTCATCTGCCAAGGCAGTGCCTTGCTCCTACTGCAGTTTTCTCTATCACTGGTTATCCCTGATATATGTACTGCTTATGGACACTGGCTACACAGCTAGGATAGAAGAAGGGAGTAAAAATGATACTCAAATATTTGTAACACATGGTTTAAAATCAGAGAAGAAATTTTTTGATGGGGGTTGAAAGAAATTGTTCAGCTGCTAATGAGTGTGATAAAAGCTTGATCTTGTCTCCTGGATGTTTAAAAGTGGCCATTAAAAAGATCCTTCACTGGAACAATGCAGAACACAAACCAAAAATATAAAAAAGTGATGGTTTTAGTTATCAATGTCAGCAGAATTTCCATAAATAATATTTCATCTACTTTTGTGCATAAACTTTAGATTTAGTTGTGTACATCCTTATGGAAGGAGAAAATTGTCACTTCCAAGGTTTCTTCCTCTGAGCTTCATCAAACATTTTATTTTGCAATGGAAGTATTCCTGATATTTTAATGTAATCAAATAGGAGCCAAAGGGTATCAGACACCTAAATATCAGATGCCATTTATTTTTAATTAAAAGGACCTTTTCTAAAGGAAAAAAGAGCAAAGCTCCCCATATCTCCTGGTTAGGCCACCTGAAAAGATTGAGATACAGAGTTTCTGACTTCCTTCAGCAGAGGATACAAAGGCAATTCTCATGTCTGCTGGAAAGCATTGTGATGGGGCTGTGTAGTGCTCTTCATGAATTTAACTCAACTTGTCTGACACACACTTACCACCTGAGTGCCATATGGAACATTTTGTTGGGCTCAGTGCGCATCTTTTAAGGTTCCTATTTGGATGACTCCTGATTTCATGTTAGTCAAAATGAACTCACCTTCCTTGTCTTGCCCTTGTTCCTTGCTTTTTTTTGCATTGGCATCTGCACGGGGGAGAAACAAGAGCTCAGCTCAGGGCAGGGAGGGGACTCCAGTGAAGAAGAGGGGTGGAGGGGGAGGTTATCTGCACTGCTGCACTATGTGGGTGCTCAGAATTGCGTGTGGGGGAGCCATGTGCTGGTGGTGGAACAGTGCCAGGCAGGGGTATGAGAAGAAACCAGCACCAACCCTCCCTGCAAACTCAGTGCAGAAGCAAGGCAAGGTTTTATTCACACTATCAGGCACAACAAATCTGTTCCATGCAAAGAGATGATGCAGTTCAACAGTGGGGTGCTAGGATACAGTGACAGTAATATCCTGGGTTGAATACTAGCATCACTGCCCTCTGGCTGGCTCAGGTGTGCTGAAAGTTAGTCAATAATGACACAGCACCTTCAAAGCATTTACAGCGCTGGCCAATTAAAATTCCTTCCCCAGCATTTTTATTCATGTTTGTTAAGGGTTAGATTGGGCTTTCAACTTCAAGCAAGGAGCTGTGGGAGGCTGGCTGGAGTACTGCTCCTTGCAGCACATCCCTGTTACGTGGGAGGCACAATGATAATCAGCTGAGCTCTTTCCAGCACACAGCCTGTGCAGGGGCAGGGAAGGTGATGCTGCATCTGTGCAGCAGCTGGGATGGCACCAGCCCCATCCCGGGGTCCCTTCTGGCTGGGCTGCTGGTTGGCTTCCTGCAATGCCAGCTGCATCCTTGCTGCCTGCACCCAGGGTTATCCTGGAACCACGCACAGTGTGAGGGTGGGAAAACAAGTTTTGACTGGAAGGGCATCATGTCCAAGGAATGGGGAGCAGACGGAACCATTTGCCTCTAATTCCTCTCTCCATGCTGGGTTAGCTGGCGTTGCCTGGCCCAGAGGAGGGTCATTCACTGGCAAAAGGCATTTGCTGCTGGGTTGCTTCTCCTGCATGACTGGAGCCTTCAGCAAAGGCTCCTGTGGCATCTTCAGTGGCAACTCTGTGATCTACTGCTCCAAACTTAGCCACAACAAGGGCTTGTGGTATTAAAAATAATCCCTGGAGTTTCCTCTAAGCAATTGCAACCAGAGGTGACAGTGAAGTTTGGGCTGCCTAATGCAATTGCACTATCTACTGATACAGGAACAGTTAATGTCACCACCCTCTAACAACATTAGCCTGATCTGTAAACAGATAAAACAGAGGCTGCTGGTGATGTAACTTTGTTGATCATAAGATTAGAGATCCTGCTGGTCTTTGAGCCCTTTAAAGAAAATCACAGAGATTAAATAGAGAATTTCCAGTGATTTTATTATTAGTATGTAATGTGTTTACTTAGCCCTGATTAAACAAGATAGCTTGGTGAAAAAAAAAAAGAAAAAGGCATGCTTTCAACAGCTCTGGAAGGGACAATCAAATTGGGGAGGCTGTCCAGCACACTTCAGTTACACAGCAAATGTGACTATATCAGTGCAGCAGCCAGCTGTAAAAGGATCATGATTCTGGAGCAGAATTCATGTGCTTTGGAGTGCAAGTCCCAAATTCTCCCTGCAGTGCAACAGGAGACTGTGCAAGGGGCTCTTAGTCTTTGTGCAGGGAGCCATTAACAGCAGGGATGTGATTTTACTGGGTGATGGGAGGGGCTGTATTCCCTTGGGTTAGGATCCAAAACACACCAGGTAGTCACTTTCTGCTTCAAGAAAACCTTTCACATTAGAATAAATGTTCAAACACATGAGACTGAATGTAATTATTTACATTAAATTCACATGCTTTTTCCCGATTTTTTTTTTCTCCTTACTGGAGGTGTGTGTATGTTCCAAAGCCAAACCCTGAAGGCCTCTGTCTGTCCAAACTCCCCAAGAGTGTTTAAGCAGGGACTTTGTGGCTCATAAGTAGCTTTTTCTTCCTGGTAGCTCATTTTCCAGAGAGGTCAGGTAGTGATTATACCATTTGCTACTTCAGACTTCATCTTTTAAAGTCACAGCCAAAAGTGAAGATAATCTTATTTTCACAGATGTACTCAGCAGAAAATAGCAAGATTTTGAAAATTTCTGTGAAGTTTATTTTCAATTTTCAAAATTTTATTTTTAGAATACTATCATATTCTCAGAACAAAAAAAAACCAAAAACAAACAAAAAAACCCCAAAACCAAACAAAAACAACAACAACAAAAAAACCCCACCAAAAACCACCATAACTAAAAAACAGTGGATCTAGTTAAAAAATGTGGTTCTAAAGCAAATTGTCAAGCTCATTGCTGGGACAGTCCAGAGTCAAAGAAAACACAGGTACTGGTATTTCTCATCTGTAGAGTCCACACTGCTTTAGTGCTTTGGAATAGCTTAAATATCCACCTCCAAGCAAGAGGCTGGTGTCTGCATCCTCAGAGTGCAAGGATGGCAGCTGTGCTGTGTGCCCAGCATTTCCTCAAGGGCAGTGTAAGCTGGAGTTCAGGGAGCATGGTGTACTATGGAGTTAATTTTGTGTTGACTGTGTTTGAAAGCTGGAATAGGTGCTCTTGTCCTGCAGGACTGGCATATCCACTCAACCTCCTGGCCAAGTCCATGACCATAAAAACACCAAGGTTCTAGGGTGCACAAAAAAGATTGAGATGAAAGTTTTTTCTTTGTCTTTGCTCTTGGAAAAGGTGCTATCTCAACTAGTGCTGCCTTCTCTTTATGTACAGCTCTGTACACAGACCTGTCCTGCTTTGTATCTCTGCACAAGGGCTAAAAATAAATGAAAGATCAGTGACACCTTGGTAGGTGTGATTTCACATAAACTGAAACAGAAAACAAGAACCATGATCCTTTCTGTATGCTGCAAACCTCCACTGTCTTAGAAGAAGGACATTTTGAAAACTCCTTTTGTGAACTCAGTGGACTTAGAATATTGCATGAAAACATTTCTTAATGGGATGCAAAGGTAGCTGTCTGGCTCCACTGGTGCAAGCAGTGCCTGACTGAAGTGGAGCAAGCCAAGATGTTCTCTGCTTTAACTTAGGAAGTGTTTATACCTGTCCTGCTTGTAATGATAGTGATATCTGTTTTCTGCTTGTTACAAGGTAGTTTTCAGAAGACCTGCATTGTAGATTCATTTATGCTTCTAGAATTAAGCACTGAGATCAGACAGAGAAGTCTGTGTTTGGTCTTAGTGTTGGTCCTCACTATCATCTCTGACATGATGAACAGGAAGCTGTATATACAAATATATCCTGACACTGAGTTAGGATAAACAATGCATATGCTGAATATGACTTGATTCCATTCTGTGGGGATTTAAAATTAAGCTTTGCCTGCTGGGAAATTAGAAGGTCTCCCACCATGCCTTAGAAAATCCCCAAGTGTTGGCTGCCCTGTGGTAGCTGCCAGCTCCTGGACTGGTCTCATTACAATACAGACACAAGGGTGCTTATTTCTTCCTCAGTATTAATTAGTCCACGTGGAAAGACCTTCTGAGGGATAAGACTGAGGCTGTCCCAATGGGTTGCAGAGACACATTGGTGCTTTCTAGCCTGGGAATCTGCCCTTACATTTGTCAAGACTGTGAAGGGATCCTACGGAGTAATCATTCCAGATGGCAATGCTATGATACTGAGCAAAAACCAGCTGTTTCAATCCAAAAACCATCAGTCATCCTAAGTGCACAGATCTGCTTTGCATGTTTTGTCAGTCTTCAAAGCATTTCAAAGAACCTTGAACAATTTTTTTCTGGTGAGAAATTTTGATGCAGATTTTCTTCTCCCTCAGTATTAAAGCCAAAATTTAAACATTTTAAACCATTTAGTAATTTTACAAGTTTCTTATTTGTTTAGGAATTATATTTTTTATAGTTTTCTACTTTCATTTCGCTTTCTTGTTTGACAAAATTAGTTCTAATAAAAAGAATATTGAAAGCATTTTTTTATGACAACAAAAATTTAGAGGAAAAAATAGCTACAATTATTGTACAGTTTGCTATAAAAGCTTTTCCTTAAGCAAAAATTTTTAGCTTCAAATTCCTCTGCAATGTGAATTGCTTCTGCACTGAATACTACTTTTCAGCAGAAATATGTTGTTCCCATGCCTTATTGCCCAGCAATATCCTGAAGGGGAAAGTAAAGAAATTTTTTCTCTGTACTGCTGGTATTGGAGTTGACAGTCAAACTCACATTCATAACAGGCAAACTGTTATTTGTTCCCTCTAGAACATATCTACTGTAAATGTTTATAAAGTGCAACACAGTGAATAATTCAGATATAAGTGGAATGTAATAAGCGGAAGAAGCATTGTCTGAGGAATTATTTGGCCAGTGTAAACTTAAAAACTATGAAAGTTTGCTTACAACCTCAGCAGAATAGGGGAAAAGTAACATCTCACCTGATGCTATGTGTGACTTGTTCCCTAAAACTCTTTTATAACGGAAGGGCAAAGAACTTAATCAAAATCTTTAAGATCCCTAATCGAGGACCTTAGTGCAAGCACCTTAATCAAGTGTTCATTACACTTGAAGGGACATTGTTTCAGTAGGCAGTTATCTTTTGAAAATACCAGTCTTTCCCCATCCAAGTTAGTTAATTTAGGCAAAATACTTGGATTTCTGATGAGTAATTTTGGGAGTAGAAAAGTACTGAAACCTCATAAGTACCTGAAGGAGGCAAAAATTCAAGTAGAGGAGAATATTAAAAGTTGGAAAGACCAAAGGTTTTTCTTCCAAACTGTGCTGTATATTTCCTGAAGGCTCAGCACTGTTTGTAAACCCTGAATTCCCAGCTTGAGATCGTGGCTGCTCCACATGAGGGAAGATTAAATTTAATAAATGTTTTCCAGTGCAAGAAATAAAGAAAGATTGGGGATTTTGTACAAGGTATTGTACAAGAAAAGTGCTAAGGTTTTGTGCTCTGTTGATATTAAGCCTTGCTTATCTGATAATGAAAATTGCAGCTGAAAAACTTCTAGTCTATTGTGGTGCGCATAGTGGACTGGTTCTACAATAACCCTGTCATAGCCAGGGCCACTGTTAAAAGCCTTTATTTTAGGAAGGCCACATGTCAGGGATCAGTAAACACTAGCCACAACAACACTTCTGGTTTTTTCTCTTTTCCTTACTGATTTTTATTTTTTTTTTAATATAGAAGAGGATTATAAAACACGATTTCTGGCATCCTTTTTCCCAGGTATTAGATGAACTAATGCAATGTGAGCACACACACACACACACAAAGGTTGGAGGCTGGATACACATCATCTGAACTTCATGGCACACAGGAGTGTTATTCTGCTTTTTTGGACAGTGTTGATAAGTGCTGTCTCTGGACTTCAGCACTTTGACTGTTCTCAGAACAGCTCCTTCTTCTGTGATGCAAGCTTATCTGGATCTCCAGCTGGAGCCTGTGTTTGTGGCTCCTCTCTGTGCTTCAGTCCTCAGTGCCTGGGTGGTCAAGCTTCAGTCTGCCAGGACACAAGGACTGTGAGCAGTGTTTTGGAGGCTCACAAAGTGCAGCTCTGGGGTCCTCTGCCCAGTTCAGCTACACACTTACATAGCTTCAAAACCAGAAAGCATAACACGAGACCTGCAAAGGGCTGCTTGCATTCTGTGTGCCTCAGAAGTCCCCAGACACAAACTGCAGAGTTCTGTGGAGAGCATTTATGCACACAGATTAATGTGGCAGCAAACTACCATGGGCATGTAGCTGTATGAGCCTACCCTCCTTCATTTGAACCAAGCTCTGTAAGCTGAAGTGGCCACCTTTCTGATTTCACTGACTTGTATTCATCTGTCTTTGCAAAACAGACACATTTACACCTGTTTTGAACATCTTGTTGGGTATTTGATAAAGTTTTTGGCATAGAATGAAAGGTATTGAGGACTCTGTGTAATTTGTGTTAGAATTCTGCATCAATTATCCTGTGAATATGACTTTTCATCTTCAAAGAATTTAAAAAACATTTCTCCACCAGCAGTGATGTAATTCTAATCACTTTAGCAGATGTTGTTTTGCTGGACTGTGATACCATGTCCCTGTATCCAGTAACCTGTGCAGCCAGAAACAGCCATGCAAGACACAGCAACAGCCTCTTGATTCAGCTTTGATGGATGTTACTAAAACTGAGGATAATGTGAAAAGAAATGTTTCTTGTCTTTTGGGAAAAGAAGTATTGTTCAAACCTCAAATTCTAAGCTAGAAGATGAGTAGTGGCCTGAAGGAATCAGGGAAACCACATGTTATTGAAGCACTAAAGTAAACATGCATGTGAATAAATACACAGAAGTGTGATGATGAGTTGGAGCCTCCATTGTGATGCAATGAATTTGTTTTGTTTTGTTTTGTTTTTGTTGGAAAACAATTAGCTTTATGTTGAAAATTAAGTGGCAGAGTCCAGAGAGAAATTTCTAACTTCTAATATTTTTCAAAACATTTTACAATATAAACAATTCCTCCCCTCAGAGTCTGACCCTATTTACCCACAAACTCATATTACAAAAGTAGAAGAAGTAAAACCAAGTGATTAGCTCGAATTAACAAAAGACTAAGTCTTCTTAGCAAGGCTTTGCTGTGATAAATCCCAACCTAATGCACTAAAAAACATCCCTATGGGCTTTCCACTCACACAAAAAAAACCTTTTGTACACTCAGACATAACCACCAAAACAAAATCCTTGTGGAAACACATTCCCTACGGTGAACTGAAAGTATTTAAATAGCATTTTGAACCACAGAAATGCTTACTTGAAGTCATATTTCCTTTGTAATTTGTGTCAGAGCCATCACAAAAACAAGAGGGAAAACAAAAATGAATTATTGTACTATGATTTCTTCCCCATAGTCCTATTTGCCAAGACTGAATCTAGTATATGCTGTAAATTCTGATATGTGATTATAGGCCTAGGGAAAAAAATGTCCCCAAAAGCATATGACAAGAATATTTAGTAACTCCAGTGAACTTCCTTAAGCAATCATACCTAATACCTTACACATGAGGAAGAAAACTTGTATGAGGATAGATTACTAAATGATACCTCATAGTGAAGTGTGTGCATGTGTGCTTATACATTTTTCTCTAAAATAATAACGGTGATAAGAACTCACCACAGCCTGCTGGGCTGCACTGTCTGCTCTGAGCTGGACCTGCTGATCCCAAGCAGCAGGATGGAGGATAGGCTATGGCCCCTGCTGCCTGGGGAGGTGGTTTGCTGCTCCAGCCTTTCCTGAGCCTCTCCCATTGCCTCTGCCCGTGGGACAGGGACAATGACAGCCCTGGGGGTTGTGGTGCAATCCTAGGCCACCTCAACCATTCCATACAGGCTGGCCCCTGGCAGGACTTTGCTGCACAGCCTGGGGAGCTGCCATGGCAGGGGACACCACTGCCACTCCCTCCTGCTCCCTCTGCCCCACACAGCTGTGCTGGAAACTTCAGAGCAGAATGAGCCCATTCTCCCAGTCCTCCTACCGTGGTCTGAGCATTGTCCTGTTAATTTAGTGTGGCCAAAAAAGACCAATTCTGACCTTAGCCAAACAGGTATTGAGAGCAGAGCACATTGCTTTTAACCATCGTTTATTCATTCACATCTGAGCTAAAACCCACAAAAATCCTTTATCTAGCTGCAATAAAGACAATGACTGTGTGATAAAGTTGGTAAAACTGAGTTACAGCTGCAACACTGGAGAATGTCTGTGTACTTTCTCACAAACATAACCCACTACATGTACTCTAGAACAGTTGTCATATTGTTACTCTTTGCCTTCACAGTAATCTCACATCCTTAGAATAAAAGATGGAAAACTCAGGTTACTCTAGTAATACTAATCATTCTTAGGATTTCAAAATAAAGTTCATGGGTTTTTTTAATTGACAGGAGTTTGAAAGTTCATACTTTCTGCAGAAGGCTATGGCATGTACTTAGTTTTCTTGCTCTCTGATCTGAGACACCATCTTCAAACCTGTTCTCCAAGAAAATCATGGTTCACATGCCCTTCACAGCAGCAGTACTGAATTCTTTTCACTGAGAGCTAATTTGATTTTACTTACATGGTCTCCACTGGAATTGAAAATCCATTATTAATGAGATGTGAATCTAGACATATGAAAGGGTAAAAAAGCAATGACTGTAGAGGAGCTTCCTCTAGACCCTCTGTGATATTGTGCTTTAAAATAATATAATCAAATTTGAAAGCAAACAAAAGCTCACAGCAAAGTCCAATGCACTTTGGACCTCAGTTAAAGGCCAGCACTGAACTAAAGAAAGATAGCTAAAGGACATCTAGGTAAAAGTGAAATCCCCACACTCTGAATATTCATTTCATTCACAGGAGAGAAGACAGTAAGGTGACTGAAGCATATCTGGGAAGGCAGAAAATGTTTAGCTGTCTTTATAGGTGCTGGAAGTTGAACATCTTACTTATGTCAAATAGGACACAGCTTACAAAATAAATATGCATGAAGAGTTTTAAAGTACAAAAGGGAAAAACAGCAAAAGAGATATGTCTAAAAGCATTCCTACTTTGGGATGTGTGAACATTTTCTTCTTTACTGAAGTTTCCAAATGGCTCAGTCCCAGGGTCAAACAGACATAAGGTCTTTGATTTTTTTCTTTGGTAAATCAGAAAGAGAGAAAAAAAATCAGTCTAGGATTTAATCAAGGCCTCCAGCCTTGTAGGCAAGTGCCCTAACCACTAAGTTGTGGTAGCTGGTAAGTGGATTCTTCTATCTCTTATTTTGACCAGAAATATGTTCTTGGCCTTCAGGCACTCTTCTTCTTGTGTCTGTATGCTCTGGCACATGGTCAGATTGAAGCAGCATAACAAATTATTAACAAACGTAAGATATTCTGAATTTTGCTGCAGAAGAAGAAAAGGCATTTAAGCAAGTTGCCTTATTTCATGTTTAGTGCCCTTCAAAATTCAAATTAAATCTGCTATTTTCCCCAGTTCAGCTAATAAAAGATAATGTCTTGCATCATCATCAGGTCTGACTGCTACATTCAATCACTGCTGGGACAATATGATGAAAAGTAGAAGATTTGTTATATCTGTTAAAGGCCAAAAAAATTTAATTAAAAATTCCTATACAGAATTTTAGCTGAAATCATTGCTGGAACAAAGGTAAAAAGAGAGTCTATGGGAAGATCTTGAGGTCATATATCAAGAGTATAAGAGAGATAGTATCTGAGTAATATGAGTAGTAGTAGTAATATGAGTAGCAGTATCTGAGGAATATGAGAGAAAAGAGAGACTTAAGGCTGCTATAAGATTGTTCTGGTATAGCAACAGATGGATTAAAAAAATAGAATAAAGGAGAGACATACACCTTTGGAATGGAGGAAGAAAATGAAGAAAAAGCTATGAACAACAGTTTCTAGGTGATATGAGAGCATGCTACGTTTCTGATAGAGTTTAATTATATGCAAAGAGAGAAGATATATGACATCCTCTGAAAAACTAAGTGCAATGTTCTCACCTTGAATAGTCCAAAACCAAGTGTAGCTTGATGTGCCCAGTAGTGGAACTCGTGATTCCTGTGGTTCAGATCTTCCTGTCTTAGTTGGTACTTGGCATCGAAACAATCAGCATATAAAATGATTAACAAAACTGTAGAAATTAAGACAAATCTCACTTCTGGCATCAGACTATGGCAGTTCTCCCTTGAAACTGAAAGCTCCAAATCAGGCTCTAGAAGTTGAAGACTCTATTTTGTAGCATGCAAATTCAAAAGTGTTTACAGGGAATGTGTAGGAACAGTATTCCATACAAATAATGTCTGTGGTTAAGATGGAAGATGGATAGATCACAGCAAGATACAAAGGTTAATTTGAGGCTGAATGTTTCAGCTTATGCATATCAAAGCATTGATGCATGAGTCACTGGCACAGAATGAATAACTTTTTGCATCAGAGTAATGCAATGTTCTTGTTACTGCTTTAAAAACTACAAAAAAAAAAGCCAAATCAAATGATTCTCCTTTATATCAGTTGCTTTCTTTGTTTGCTGCATAACAAAGATACTGATACTTACAGAATATATAGGTGGATGTCCTCAAAATGCCAAATATGAGAGAGAGGAAGAAAGAAAATGAGATGAAGAGGAAGAGGGAAAGGGGAAAGAAAGGAAGAAAGAGAGAGGGAAGGAGCAAAAGAAAAAAGAAAGAAAGAAAGAAAGAAAGAAAGAAAGAAAGAAAGAAAGAAAGAAAGAAAGAAAGAAAGAAAGAAAGAAAGAAAGAAGAAAAAGAGAGGAAAAAAACAAAAGAAGGAAAAGATATCACCCCCTCAGCCAAGATGCAGTAACAGTATTTTTAAATTGCTTTCTGATAAAGCTGTTCATGGAATCAGCATAAAGCTTTTTATTGCATATGCTTTTTTTGAAACCAGTGTCTGAGAGGTCACTGGCCAGGTGTTTAACTATTCCTGCTCAGAATAGAAGCCCATTATTCATTTTTATGTTAATAGTAACTGGGAGATGAGGAGTGGTAAAAATATATTCAGTTCTTAAATTAACACCTTATGACAACTTGCATTAAAACACAATGCGAGTGTATTACATTTCACACTGAATCCACATGGCTGGCTACAGCAGGTATTGGACCAGCAGGAATCACTATTTGTCATATTTGTGGTAACTCTCAAATTAGCTATGACATGGAACAGCCTTTTGATCTTGACCATGTTCTATTAATTATTTAATCTTTGACAACATAGAAAATGTGTTTCAGCACATAACTTAAGAAAGAGCACAGTATAGGTTTTCCTCCAAAGCCTGCAAAAGCCAAGAAATCAACCCCACACTCCTCTTAAATCCTATTTTCACCCTGTCTTCATTAAAGCTGGATATGAGCCATAACTTAAAAAATGGACACAAAGTTTCCTCTTAGGGTTGAATTCATTGCATCCAATTTCAAATATCTATGAGAAAGGTGTTTAACCCTGATTTGTTCTTCTTTATTCTGCTTATAGTCAATGGGAAGAAATTAACAATTTTAGATAATTTTAGACATTTACATTAGAATGAAGCAAACTGTGCTCTAGAGTTGTTTTTTTTGGTTCACTGACTTGGGAGACCAGCTTGGACGTGAGAACATCTGGTAAGAGAAATCTCACCTAAGGTATCTAAGAAAGACCAGATGTATCACACCTCAGAAAAGCCTAATTCTTTCCATGGTCTAAGAGCATGCTTGGGGTTAAATGAGATGAATTCCAGCCTTGTTGTCTTCTATAAATTTGGCAGAATTTGTGTCTGGGTCTGGCCAGAGAACAATGGTTACATTTTACTTACAAGTAAAGTAGAAACACTCTTTGAAATTCTGGAATTTGTGAGAATCTTACCCAGAACAGTAGGCTTCTGCCTAAAGCATCTGCTGAAGAACTTCTGGGGGAAAGCCAAGCTCTTGTCTGGTTTGATTCACAGTAAAGAATCAAAGCTACTTAATGTAGGTGAGTGCCCTAACAAATGGGTTTGTGTCTGCTTTTGGGCCTGTTTCACTTCATATCATTGGATCAAGAAGAAAGGACCTGAATCAGGGCTGAGTAGTATCTTCTGCATGGGCCTCTTATGAAAAAATGTTTTCTCTCTACAGTATCAGGTGGCCTCTCACTTGTTGTCTCATTAAGTACAAAAAAATCTCTTTACAGAATTTTGTTAAAACAGACACAATGCCATAAAATAATTGTGTCTTGAGAACTGGCACTTTCTAATGAAAAAGCATCATGCTGCAAGGTCCTGGACAACAGTCTTGATAAACTTCTCTTCCTCTCTACCTTTATTTTAGTTTTCACTAAAATTTTGTGATGAAACCTAATATAAATGAGCAGAATGCATTTGCTTGTTTATTGCTTATACCAACTTCATTTTCCATAAGATGCATTCTGGTCTGACTGCTTTTTACTCTGCTTACTGTAAAAAGGTTTCACTGCTAAGTTGTGGTATTCTTTGGCAGTCAACAAGAATTCTTCAGTAGCAGCTGATGGTTTAAAACACACTTTTCTCCCATTTGATGGGTGTTGACCCAAACAGATGAAAGTGGGTGCCAGCTTCATTTCTTTTGTCTAGTAGTGTCTCATACCTCATGCATGTTCCAGGGTGTGCTAAAGCTTCCAGGGTGTGGCTCTCTCAATTTTGGCCATTTTGGGAAGAGTTCTCATTTTCCTGCGCTCTCTGTATTCACTAAGAAACATTCCTCTCAGACCCTGCAGAACAAATGCATCATACACAGGCAACACAAGTCCTCTTGGTTGCTGTCTCAACTTTTTCTATGAGTTTGTGCTTCAGATAGGTGGGATTTTCCTGGATAAGGTCATACTGAACTTCCTGGAAAGTTACCAGCTGGTTCTAGAGAGAAGACTCTTTGCTTACTTTTAACAGAGGGTTTTCCCCAGCAGCCATGGAAACCAGTACTGGAAAGGCAAGTTTCTCTCTTCTAAGCAGTGACAACAATAAGGAAGAAACACACTTAAGACATCAGTGCACTAGAAGAGTGGGCTTAGACAAAACTCATGAAGTTCAATAAGGGCAGGTGTAAATTCTTCCAATGTGGTATAGAACAGTCCCATGCAACAGGACAGGCTGGGGAGATGGCAGCTCTGAAGAAAGAACAAAGAGTCCTGGTGGGTGACTTGAACCAGTGAGAGCAGAGTCTCCAGGCTGGGGCAAGAGTATATTCTTTGTTCTATACTTCTGAGACCACATCTGAAGATGTATGTCCAGTTCTGAACTCCTCAAGACAAAACAAAGCCCAAGGTACTGGAATGAGTCCAGTCTATCACCTGGACTTACTGCAATTGATTATCTGCTAAGCCCTTGATGTGCAAGGACTATCTGAGAAACCCAAATTTGCTCAGGGGATGCTCAACAAAAGCATGAGAAGGAATATACACATGAAGTACAAAACAAGAAAACGTTTACCGGATACCAGGAAATAAATTTCACCGTGTGGATTGTCTAACACTGGTGCAAATTGCCTTGAGATGCTGCAAACACTCCATACCTGGAGATAATCAAAATTCAACAGAAAAAAGCCATAAGCAACCTCATGTAACAGTATAAAACATCAAATGAAGGTCTCTCAAATCTATTTTATGAAGAAGATCTTTAATGGAGATCTCAGAAACCTAGTTTTTGGAATTAAGTATTACCATTCTGGTGAGATTTTGTTTGGTGAATACAGTTGTGATAGACTCACATCTACTTATTAAAACAATATTTATATCACAGTTGGATGAGCCAGGGGAAAAGATAAGGAATTAATGTCAATTTCTTGAAAGTACCTACTTGTCATTCTCATATTCAGAAATAATCTCTTACAGAAAAAAATTTGCTTTTTGGGATCTTCTAGTGTATTAATCCAAAATTTTTCAGTATTTACTATTTACCCAATTACTATTATTACCTAAACATTGCAATTTCCCAAGAACTAAAAGAGTTATATGATATAAACTCATGTTTTATAACATGAGTATAAATCATGTTTTAAAAGACAAGAAAAAAGTCTCCAATTATGGAAACAAAATGAGTTTTATTTGCTGTGAGCCCTTCTTGCGATGCAAGACGATGTGACCATGACATAGTAGAAAGAGACTGTGCAAGATGAGGTTCAACCAATTTCTCCCAGAATTGTGGTTCTGAGGATTCTGCAGAACAAGGTATAACCCTGAGAGATAAGGAAGTGCCACTGTGTAGAAATCAAATTAATTTTGACTCAGAAGGCTTAAGGCAGTAGAGAGCAATACATCCTCAGTGTAGTGCACTTATCTTTTGTTATTAATTTTCTGTTTCCTTTGAGACACCCACATGAAAGTTGCACAGCTGGTTCCTCTTGCTGTTATTTACTACAGTTGCACATTGAATAGTTTGCTATTTCCCATGACAATTTTCATATATCTCAAACATCAGTTTCTCTGCTATTCCGGAAAAAAATCGCTCTGAAAAATTTACCTTTTCAAAGAGAGCATTTATGGGAAAGTTCATGCTTAGTTATTCTAGCAACCCATTCTGCGTTTCCCACTTCATAACCAGGAAATCAAAAAGAGTACCTGACAAGAGTCACTGAATGATTTTAAGAGTGGTAAAATATGCTGGCATTTCCCTGCCATGTTATCAAGAGTGACTTAGAGCTTAGAAACAATACAAATTGCACATTTATTTAATACTTGATTATTTGGTCCCTACTCCATTTATCCAATGCAGACTTCTACCAGGATAGCCCTGTGAAAGGAAAAGAGAATATGATTGCTAAAAAGAGAGAAAAAACTTCAACTGTATTAGGAATCCTTCCAAATAGCCACATCATGTCTGTGAGGATATGCATTAAATTACACTATAGAAAGCAAAATGGAAACAGAGGCCTCTCTGCATCCTTCTGCATGTGCTCAGCATACTGACAAAGTCCTTATGTGAAAACCAGCAAGGATCTATAAAAGAATCAAGAACTTTGAATCTAAGGCAGTGAGAAAAAACTGGCTTTGTGAAGCTTTCTTATTCCTTCTGAATCAATTTAGAGTCTATGGAAGGTGCTGAACTGACAGACCAAATTCCTTTCTTAATACACAAAACAGGTGGAGCAAATGGTGATTTTTGAGCTTTCCCCACTGTACCAGTGCATTTCAGCATTGGCTGAGGGGGACCACCTTTGGGCAGAGAGGAGAGTTCATCTTCCAAGCCTGTGCATTTTTTCCCCCCTGTGTTCACTTGTTTTTGTGCAACAAAGACACCAATTAGTGCATCGCCCCAGCATTTGAAGCAAATGAAAGCAGAGACAACAGAATAAAGGGAGAGATGTGTTTGCTCCTGGAATTCTGTTTTGACATTTATTTTGGATTTTATCAAGGCCTACAATCGTTTGCATTATTTTAAGAAAAAAAAAACAAAAACCACCCAGTCTCATTACCATTGGATATGATGATGGGGGAAATGGGCTGGAAAAATCCTGGATCTTTGCTGTGCCTTATTCTGGAATTACAAAGACTAGGGCAAATTCTTTACTGCTGTGCCATTCAGCTATTATGTTTAACAATCTAATTAGAAAGGCTGTGTTGCTTTTCCCCATTATAAAAGCAAAGACAGTGCACACAAGAAAAACCAATTAGACAGCTGTAGTTTACCGAGCTGGCTTGCCTCGAGGCTGGTTTCTAATGAACCCCCAGTAGATGGTTCCTATCCAGAAACAGGACAGAAGGAACACAGTGATAGTGTGCTATCTTTCCTGTAATCAGGCTGATGTCTGCTCTGGTCCAGAGAGCTGACACTTGACTCTTTCTGCAGCCATGGTGGCCACCAGCACCAGCACTGTGACACGAACCTGGCTGATAATGCATGTCCCTTACATGGCTCAAAGTCATGCTAACAGGTGGCAATAAATCTAAAATGTTCCTCTCAGTTTTATGATTGCTTCTTTCTGCTCACCAGGGACTTGTTTTAACTGAAAGCAGACACAAAGCTGTACAATAACCTGCATACTTGCCATGCTTTTATTTTTCAGCATGTATGGCTCAAATTAAGGCAGACTGCATTGAGTAGATTGCTCACTCCAAGTTAGTCATCTGTTTAGTGTTTCCACAAGGCAGTTGTGGTTGTTCACAAGTCTATTAATTAAAAAGAAAATGATTAAGGAAACTACTCAGTGGGTTGATGAACCATTCAACCACTTCAAAACTAAGTAAAACATTAAAACAACCCTCCCTCCCACATTCCTTTTTCTTGAATAGCCTGATAACAGGTATTTGTTTGAACTGAACTTTATAGGGCTTGTGAAAACACAAGCGCTTGTCATCACTGCATTTAAATGAGTTTTATGCACAAGAAACTGAGTAGCACTGTCTGAGCTAGAATAGATGGGACTGTGTCAGCATTTCCATTAAAAATACCCCTATATTCACAGGCTTATGAGTCAGTTATAAAAAAAAATCACTCCAGTATAAACTTTTGCATTTTTGACTGTAATACTTGGGTCAGAGAAAGCAAGCATGGGGCTTGCAGAGAAATCTGTATAAATTAATTTCTATTCAAGATTAAAAGTTCATGCACAGCTACATATTCATGTATTTTTTCAGCTGCAGAATTGCATTGCTATTGCTACTGCTATTATTTATCACCTCAAATATAATTTTCTCACTCATATTATTTTGAATTTCACTGTTTGGGAGAACTAAGTTTGGAAATCATTCCCGTACACTATTTTCACCCAGTGTTAGTGTCCTCTGCCTGTGTTTCAGTAGATTGTATAGGGGTGGAGGACATTTAAACCAAGTGAGAAAAAAAGGGGAAATAGGGATATAAGGGAGTAAAGAATACAAATCTGAATTCCTGTGGTATTCATATAATCTTAAATGAGACATTGAAAGTTAAAACTAAGCAAAGAGGAGTTGGAAATATGTTTCAGTCACGACACCACTGTCAAAAACTTGACTCTTTTGATCAATTTTTTAAAAAGTCGATATTTTACAAGCAGGTAGAAAAAAAATTTCTGGTTAGCTGTCATGGTCAGAATGCTTTCAGAATGAAATAATGAAAACTTTGTGTAAAAAAGTCTGAGCTGGGGAAAGAATAGCAAAAAATAGCAACTAGAAGGGTAAAAACCTTTGTAACACTTTCAATTTGTATCTCTAGTTACCTCTTTTTAAAAAAGTTACTTTCAATGATGGTCAAATGGAGTAAATATCTAGTTATAAACTTTATTAACTTCTATCCACATTGGCAGAGGTAGCTTAAAGTAACCCTGTGCATGAAGGCAAACACAAAAGAAGGGGTTACCTAGGCTACTGTATATTTACAAGTGCTTGCCAATAATATCTCCAAATGTACCTCAAAACCCAACCAAACAAAATAGATAATGAATGCTTGTAAGGATTAGGAAAAGTGCCAAAGATAGCAGATCAAGGAATTATTCTTCATGGGAAAAAAATGTGGGATCAGATTTCTAGAACTAAAGCTAGTATGATTTCTTTATACTGAGGCAATTTAATTTTCCAAGGAAAGAAAGAGCTTTGGTGGGTGGGTGAGATGGAAAGTCAGGTTTTAAAAACCTCTTATGTTTGCAGTGGTCATGTTGTTTGGAGTAAAACTAGGTCAATTATTGTTGGTTCAGAAAGAGGTAAAAATCATGTCTGGATTAATTCCAAAATATTTTTCCTCCCTATTTTGTGCTATGCAAATAATACAAAAGATGTATTTTCCCGCTGATTGGCAGTCCACTGCTGTATGTCTTCTCAAGTCATGATAGTGGCATCTCCCTTTTGCCAGCCCTGGATTAAAGGAGTTCACTGCAGCTGATATTTAAGTTTAACCTACATGTAGTAGACAGGATATCTCTCTGGAGAAAGAAGACTATGAGTTTGTTATCTCACAATTGATCTGTACATGTGCTCGGGTTCCAAGACCCTCATGCCAGGATGTGGATCAGAATTTGTGTTGAGACTCAGCAAAACTAAGCCACCGTGAGAAGAAATAGGGAAAAGAATAATCTTATTAATGGCCTTCTTTTTAGAATGTCCTGTGTATTGATTTATTCTTTTCATGGGTTTTGCTATTTTGGCATCATGAACAAGTTGAGGTATCTATCATCTGGATTATCCTGCTGTTAAATAAAAATTCTTTACCTATCTCTTAAGACTGTTTTGCATATTTGTGCAGAATAACAAATTCGGAAGTGCTGGGCAAACCTCACACTAATATCAGGAAAGAAATCAATCCCTGCAAGCATGCAATCATGTGACTAAGGATCAAATTGTGACCCCATCCTCTGCTTTCACAGAAAGGTTTAGCACATATCCACACTCACTTCTAGGTAGACCTGCCTTGCAGAGGAGTGTAAGGGTAGAGGAATCCTTGATTAAATCAGACTGGAGAACCATTTTGTCTGTTACTCAATCTGGTACAAGCAGAAATAGATGCTGTAAAGAATGACAGAAGAACCCTGCAAGAGGCAGAGGCAGAATAATCTGCCTCCAGAGAGCTCTCTTCATCCTATTCACTAACTGTGAGAGACTAGTTTAAGCCCTGAAGCACTAGGTTTAATATCTCTTCCAAAAGTTTTATTTCCTTTAATTATGATAACTCTGGATATCTATGATATTGATATAATATCCAATCTCTTGATGAATCTGGTGAAGCTTTTGGTCTCAACAACTTCCTTTGGCAATGAGTTCCACAATTTAATTACACGTAATATAAAAAGGTATTTCCTTTTATCAGTTTTGACTTGCCCACCTTTTAATTTCAGTGAATGCCTTGTTGTTTTTCCTTCTAGAGTGAGTGGAAGCCCCTGATCTACTTTCCCTGTGCTGTTTTATATGATAATATTAATCTGTAAAATATTTTCATTTTGCTTCTCATTTCTTCTTGTATGAGGGGAAAATCCTTTGTCTTTCCAACTTCTATTCACAAGACCACATTTCCACTTCTGTTATTTTTCTGTGATCTCTCACCAAGTCTATCATATTGTTTTATGGGACAGTGTCTGGGGCTCTAAGAAGTATCTGAGGTATGCTCTGTCCTTTACATATGCAAAGGCATTATCATGCTTTCTGTGCTGTTTCCATCCTCTCCTCCATGCTTTTGTAGCACCTGAATGCTGTTAGTTTTTTTTTTTTTTGGGGGGGGAGGACCATGAACTCTTAGTGTGCTGTCTGCAATGGTGTCTAATTTCCCTCCTGAACCAAGCCACTGTATAGAGTTTAATTGGAAGATTAATTTCACTTTTATTCTCTGATGTGTTTTACTTCACTTGTATCAGTGATACTTGCAGCTAATTTGGAGCTGTCTGTTCCTGACTAACTGAAGTGATTTTGGGTGAGGTCCAGTGACCATAAGTAAGGTGCTTAACTTGAGGATGAGCTGTAGGCCCTTAGTGAGACAGCTCTGCCCAGATGTGAAAACAATTATCCTCTTCAGCCGGTGAAAAGAGGAAAATTATGTGAATGCCTCTGAAGGAAAACCCTGTAAGCAAGACAGCTCTGACCCATGCTTAAATTTAGTTGGAAATTAGGATTGGCCTTTATGTATATTTTGGTATGTTACTGTTTCCTCTCTATTACTGTTCTTCCATATATGCGAAAAGCAAGCCTTAGACTAAGATTTGGCTTCACCTAATCTGCAGTTTTGGGCTTTTAAAGAAAAAAGCTAGAAAGCTAGGGGCCAGAAACCTTCAAATTTTATATCTGAATTATAAAGAAATTTACAGCTAATCAATACAAAATTTTGCTATATTGGGACTCTAGACAGAGATGGGTTGCATGCTATGCCAGAGTGCAGTGGGAGGTAATGTGGATTTTCTTCACTCTGTGCTTGTCATAGAACACTTCATCATGTTCCCTGCAAGGGTGAAAAGCAAGGGATGATAATCTGCCACTGGGCAGGAGAGTTTATTCTCTGCTCTTGGAAATCAAGATTGTTCTATAACTCCAAAGAAACTTCCAAGCACAAGGAACTCAGTCTAATGAAGCCAAGAAGAGAGAATAAACAGGGCAAGAAAAGAGGATTATTAAGGAAGGTGGAAGATAAGAGTTAAAAAGGGTGTGTTTACAATGTCATGGAAAGTGTACATTTTTGGTAGATCATCATTAATTTTTTTTCAGGAAAGTACATAAGAACCATCCTACTGAGCTGAATGCCATAAGTTGACCCTGATCATTCCTTAACCATCTTGTATTTTCTTCCAATTTTTTTTTATTAAAATAATTTATTGTGTACGAATACTAAACAAAGCTCATTGGTACATTGCCTTAAATCTATATTGTTTTTTTTTTGATCCAAAGGATAAATTCTCAACCATTTTTTTCCCTAAAGCCTCACATAGGTTAACAGAACTGTAAAGCCACAGTGAAAAATCAATGCCTTGGAACATATAAATACCATCTGGTGGTGTGGAAATGTCTTGGGTGGCCTAAGATGTGGCCAGCTGTGATTTTGGGATTGTCTGCAAAAATCTGGGAAGTTATGATGAACCTGTTTCTGGACAGATCTGGTGAGACTGCCTTTTCATGTTCTTTATGCCACTGGCATATGAATATCAGCATCTGTAATTGGAACCATTGCACAACATTTTGAGTGAAATTCTGAGCCATAACCTTTGGAAGCAGATGGCTTTCATCATGCTCACCCTGTCATATTGCAGTAGTGGGTATGCCTGCCTAGGCTGAATTAAAACAATATACTAAATTAGAAAAGATTGCTTACTCATCTACTGGTTCATCAGGAAAATGATGAAGAAGAAAGGAAATAGATTGAAAATATATTTGAATCTGATCACTAGAGAACACTTCTACAGTTTTTTGATGATATGTCATCTCCAGTTTACTTCCAATTGTATCACTTCACTTGATTTTGAATATGTAGGTGCTGTCTTCAATTTTATACACACACATGCCCAGACAGACAGGTTGTTGTTTTAAAATGTCAGCTCCATGAAGCATCACTTGAAAAATCTTCATGAATTTAACTAAGTTGGAGAAATTTGTGCAAAAATATAAGGTCAAAAGAGCTCTATATGACAGATCCTTGTTTGCCTGCTTCAGAATGCTTCAAAGGACTTACTTATTTGCTTACCACCAAGGCCAAGAATATGTGTCAAAACTGCTTAAGATAGGGATCAGTTTTAATAAATATGATCTCAGACCTTCCAAGGTGTTTAGGTCTGGGAACATTTACAGTACATCTGTTATTATTTTGGTTCAGCTGAGTTATTGCTTTAATCAGCAACATTTCAAGAGACCTGATGTATAAAAAAGAGGAATACTAACTTGTTTTCCATGTTTACATTATGTAACTTTCTTTATCATGTCTACAGATATGAGATGTCTTGAGGTGTGGAAAAGCAGCCTCAAAAGCAGAGAAGAGTCTGTTAATCCTTGTTATGGAACATGTGGAACTCCTAGAAGCATTCAAATAATTTTGGGTTATGTACACCGTTAACTTGCATGATTTGAAACCATGTCATGTATTCTCCTCATAAAATTATCAAGTTTTTCTTAAAACTGATTAGGAGGTAGAGTCTGCTGCCCCTTATGGACCTCTGTATGATGATGTATAATTCCTGTCCATTTTTCATGCCAGTAATTAATTAGAAAATAACTAACCTCACAATAATTCACCAGAACCTGTGTGAGAAGAAGTGTTACTTTTCCCTACTCATTTCATCCAATGGATATTTTGAGCTGCTTTGTTACTTAGTATGCTTGTTCTGTTTTGTTTTGTTGGGTTTGTTTCTTTTCCCCCCTGCAGTAGATTAGAGAGCTTTAAATAATCTAATTTATTCTTTGAGACCATTCACTTCAAATGGATTTGGAAAACATTCAATGTGGAAACTACTCTGAGCACAGTAAATCTCCCAGTTGTGCTTCAATTCACTAATTTCTTTGGGAACATCTGTCCACTTTGCTGTTTTATTCCTGGTGTTAACTTCTGAGCTATGTGCAAGCAGATTCCGTAGAATGTCAAAAAGTGAATTGTTTCTATTAAGTGAAGAGCTGTAGATTAAAATGTTTAAAATGAATATTCTATTTTTCTGTCTTTTCTCATAATTTGTTTTACGTGACTCTGGGTTTCATAGTCTTTAACAACTAAATCTTCTAGGCAAGTATTTGTCTTACTCTACTTCTCTTAGCATTCAAGTTCCTTAAATTTCCCATTTCATCCCATACAAACCTAAAATTAGGAACTTCCTCATAATTTACTGTCTGGAACTGAAACTATTCAGAGTCTTATTTGGATTAAAAAACTTGTGCAGATATCAAAAATGTGAGGAAGGTTTTCTGAACCTCAAAAATTTATCATGCAGTACTATAAGACCATTGTCTTCTTCCAACTCAGTGAGAAAGTTTAAAATGTTCTTAGGATGCTTGTATCCACTTGGATGTATCTGGAATTAAAAAGCAGTTAGATCCAGGGTAGGCTAAAAACATTTTTTTCCCCTGTAAAGAAGGAACTGGGCACTATTCTGAATCTCAATAGCAAAATATCCAGTCAAGTAGCAGATAGCACAAGCTGCAGAACTTTACTGCAGTATCTGATAGGCAAAAATTGGGTGTCTGGGAGTTAGGAATGAGATGATGGGAAAGATCTCCTGCATTACATTGTGTTTCTGAAGACCAAATGGACAGTTTCATTTTTTAAGGTGCCTGCCTGAAGTACATTTCTGATTCATTAAGACAGGAACATTAATAGTGGAAATAGAGGAAAGGATATAAACTAAAAGGAAGAAGTTTGAAAAGATTAAGAAAGGAAGAAAAAAAGACGTAAGAAAACCTATGAGTAGGAAATTTCAAGTATTTGTAAACAAGAAAGAAAAAAGGAGTTTCTAAAGACTTTTAAAAAGGGAGAAGTGCAATAGCTATGCTTATTTATAGAAAAAATGTCAGAGATGTTAGCAAAAAGGCAAAAAATAAGTTAGATGATTTTATTATATATCAAAGAATATAATAATGTCCTGTATGGAGACTATATTATCTGTATTACCTATTATCTATATTATCTATAGATGTCAATTTTTTGCTTTAATGGCTGACAAAATTTTAAATTAGAAAAAAATGAAATTAGATAATTTGAAATATCTGTCTAAATAGAGAAGAGTCTTAACTGTTAATACTAATTTTTAATATGGTTTGTATAAAAAAGAAAATTTCAGAGGCATGGATGAACATTTGTTATTGTATTGGGTATTTCTAAATGTACTGATCTGACACTGATCCCAAGAATAAGTAGGATTAGATTCCCAAAATGAAAACCTCTAACATGAGTCAAGTACAATGATTTTATGAATAACTGGTCAGTCATCAGGACTATTATAAGATATTTTCATTTTAGAGTGTATTTGAATTGATATCACACAGCATTTTAATGGAAAAAAGAATGAGAAAAGATAAAACAATTCATTAAGTTAACATGTTTTAAAATGTAATTGGAAGCAGGCAAATCATTATTAGTGTATGTCTTTATCTCTGCAGAGACCCCCTAGAGGTAAGTTATTGACCTTCTTTCATTTCAGAACTCAGGCTTGTAGCTTGAATGAAGATCTAATACCACACCTGGAAAAAACCCAACACAAAAATGAGATAGAAGTTGTCTGTAAAGATCAGGGCAGAGCTGAGTAATGGTGCTGACAAATCCCTGGGGATGGCATTTGTCTTACACCCCACTGTCAGTAGCTGTTACACCAGGTGTGAACTCTGCACCAATTGTACACTTCTGTAGAGTCAAAGGAGACTTATTGGCACCTCAAGGAGACAATCCATCCCATGTTGCCATCTAAAAAAGGTGTGAGGAGGTGTCCTCACAGTACCTCTGACTTTCTGGTGGCTCACACAGGAAGCTGTGTGGCTCAGAGAGAGGGACTTTGGGGTGGCGGAAGGTAGGTGAGAGAGACATTAGCCCAACACAGCATTATCTGTAACACTTAACCAAGCACAAGTAATAATATGGCCTTCAACATGGCCAGATGTAATGTTCTGTATCTAAAATCATAAAATAATAGCCTTATAAAAGAGAATCCACTGTAATTTTTAGAGAAGGGACTCTGGAAGACTTGAGGGTCATGGTCATGTAAATAAATGAAGGCATGATCAAAACAGCATATGCTAATATTTGTAGCATCAGGAAAAGAGTCAGGAGGGGACAATTTTTTTTCTTCTACAGCTGGCTCTGATGTGACTGATGTTGGGATGCAAAACTCAGTTCTGGTCTCTAGTCTTCAGGAAGAGTGCTGAATAATTGGGGAAGCAAAAGCTACAAGAAATATTAGAGGGTTATAGAACAATCCAAGAAATGCAACCTATTCAGCTGAATGAAAATCTGTCATGATGGCTTGCTCATAGTCACTTCTGTACCCAAATTGTGAAAAACAGGTCTGATGACAGCAAGTCAGGGTAACATCCACACAGTATGGATCACGTGGTAAAAAGTAAAGCATAAAGAACTCAGTTTAACATTCCCATGGAAAACAATCTTTCCTATGAATGGTACAGAAAGAAGGCTGCATGAAATTATGTGCCATTGCATGTTCAAGTATTTTTTCCATCACAAAGAATCCACATGTTGATAAATTTCTCTCACCACTAAAACTGTGAATGGGGAGTTTGGAATGAATGTACTTTTCTTGGTTTCTAGCACTTGATTGCTGTGTGATTATCATTCTAGAGTGTGCTTTTAAAAGAGAAACTCTAATAAAAATTTCATTGTGTTAAAGATACCTAACTAATCAGTCAATCATCTTGGAGGCTCAGAGTCACAGAAAAAGATTTTCATCCATTCTGATACTCATAGAATGATGCTTTTTTAAGCAACAGAGTCTAATTCCAATACAAGAATGAGAAAATAAGTTAGTCATAAAAATGGGAAGGCATATGCCTTCATTGAAGGAGAAAATCAGGGTGGATGTGCACAGAAGCATTTTGTGACCATAGTATCTCCAAGCAGTAAGCAAACCTGGATATTTCTGTTTGTTCGCAAACAAAAGCTCATGTTATTCTCCTTGTCATAGTGACTTCAGTATTTTCTAAGGCTTCCTGGCCTCCAGTGGTCAACTTACTACATGCTTAACTCTGGAGTACCTTGTTACATAAAATGATCTAGAATTACTTGTTCTTTTAAAACATTATTATTATTATTATTATTATTAACATCATCATCATCATAATCATTATTATGTCCACTCAAATTAACCCTCTCTTAGAAAAAACAGACCAAAGAGTGACAAAAACTGAAGTTTATAATGTCCATGTGACTAGCTGGTCCATTGAGATGGTTTTGTGATGTGATGACAGCTAAGTAAAAGTTTTCCTTTATTCCTCATACACTATTAATATGTTCGGGATTGTTTTTCTATCACATGCAATCCCATCTAGTTTTTTACTTTGTCAAAATGCATCAGTGAACTGTGGGGATGCTTTTGGTTTGTGGAAGAGAGCAGTTCAAGGGGTATGTCTGAGTTCACCAGGTAAATATTGTGTGTTAAACCTAGTGGTTCTCTGCCTTATTCTCGAAGGGTGTTATGAAAAACTAAACTTTCTTCAATATTAATACACTTTAATAGTTTGTCTCCTTGGTAGAATGGACATAAGACTGCAAGTTTCATGAGAGTTGGAAATAATTTCTTAAGTCCTTTATGCTCAGTCTAGTAAGTACCTGTGTGAACTCATCACTACTATGTGGGAATAGATGTCAAAACATTATTCAGATTTGCCTATGAGTACATAAAAATTGTTAAGAGCCTGCCAGGCTGGGCAAGAAATGCTGTTGGAAGGGAATGATTTTACTCTGGGCAATAGGGCAAAGGTTGATCAACTCTTGGTTGCACTAGTCCTTCTCCTGATATATTATGCACACAGCCAGAAGACTCAATTAAGAAAAATGCATGCCAAAAATAAGACTAAAAATTGAAAGAGACAGGAAGGGCCTGAGGATCTGGTGGAGCTAGAAGAAGGCAATCAAAAAAGGTCATGTACATGTACTGGGGCTCGAAAAAAGATGGCATAGCTGGGAACTTCACTTTTTCCTGCCAATTCCTGGCTGTTGTCATAGCACTTTTGTGTTACTGACAGGAGGAATAGTTTAAAGCAAACAACTTATGTTGGAAGATCAGATCAGCACGTCACTAGCTGGGGAGTGGCACATTGCAAATCTGGCCTGAATCTCCCTTTTCATGTTTCCTGTGTTGTGTAATATGCTTTGTAGTTCTAGCCAAAGATCTAGGGTGCTACATGTACACCATCAAGAAACCTTACTGATTGGTATCAGAATTCTTGAATGCAGACATATTTCATATATATGTGTTCCCTGTAAATGAGTCAATCATATACTTCCTTTTAGTTGTGCAATGCTGCTCTCACAGCTTGCTTCCAATTCTATGCACATTTGTAACATGTTTGCTAGTAGCTATATTGAGCACTCTGTTTGAAAAGCATGGTGTGGAAACAAGATTCTTGATTGGAATTAGGGTTTTGGTGGAGAAAGTGCAGATGGGAAGGTAGTAAGTACAGGAGAGTGGCACTCAATGTATCCTCTGCTTTTACTTTCATTGTAGAGATGTTAAGGCCAGGTGTGCTCTTTATTTTTGGCACGAGTTTTTACTGTATTACACATATAAACTCCCTTTCCTTATTTTGTAGTTGGAACAGTTGTATATACTCCAAAGGTAAAGAAGAAAACTCCTATAAGACCAAAGGCTGCTGAAGAGAGATTCTTCAAGAGATATTTCTCCAGTGTCTGTGAGCTACTAAATTGCTATAAAGCTTTTGCTAATTTGACTTCCTCTACACAAACCAGCCATGCTAGCCTTTGAAAATTTTAAGTAGGTCTTGAATAGGTTTAACTTGCAATAATTCAGCTGAAAGCAATGGGCTAATTAATCTTATTTAAGAAGGAGTAAAACAGAAGTTAATTAAAATATAAACAATGGTCTGTATTGTTACTGACAACTTTAGAAAAAACAATCTTAGAAATTCTTTGTGTAAGGTATTTTACCTGACTTCCCTCAGAGGAGAGAGTGGTTTTGCAGCAGATCACATTACCCAACTTTCACTTTTAAATGAAATATATTCTTTGCTTCTTCCAGTGCAGTGCAGCTAGACGGAGTGGAGCCAGGCAAAAGCTGTCAGAGCCCTGTTCACTGGGGAAACTCCTGCTACCAGGAGGCTGCTACACAAGGAGAGTGGCTGGAGCTCCTGGAGCAACCAGAACTGGTGTGTCTGAGCACTGAGAAGAGAGAAACAGATGACCTGGAAAGTTAGAAGGCAGAAAAAAATGTCAGTCAGTGAGAAATGATTAACAGCTCATCCAGTTTATGCCAAGGACAGAGGGTTCTCTCAAGCATTCTTGTGCAGTCCTGGCTGTCAGCTGAAACATTCTGAGGAACAGGAGCAATCTGGTGTATGGGCTAAACTGAGCAAAAAGATTTTGGAGGTTAAGGTTGGGCCCCCATTAAAGGGGCTTTGTGTTTGTGTTTTTCAGGGTTGATCTTGTTATTCCTGTTCTTCATTAAAAAAAAAAAAAAAAAAAAAAAGAAAAAAAGAAAAAGGAAAAAAAGAAATATATGCCAAATAGGTGTGGCAAAAAAAAAAAATATCTGGAATTTATATGCCTGAGGGGGAAAAATAATCTTGCCAAGTTATCTTCCCCAAGTTATCTTCCTACCTCACCATTGAATTACTGCATAAATACGTGTCTTCTAATTTAGTATAAGCTCCAAATATCTATGAATGCAACAAAAGACAAATTTAAGGAAAAAAAAACTTACAGTAGTGCAAATAACATGTGACCAGTCATGAGACTGACAATAGATTTTATATTTGGCTCCTTCCTTTGTGGTAGCTGAGTAAGCCAACTCAGATTAGCAGGGTATGTTATGCCTATTACCTGAAATGGTTTTCTGGCCCACATCAAAGCTGTGAGGGAAAAACTGCAAGTGACTCTTGTTGTTGTTCACACAGAAAAGTGGGGTTTTCAGTAAAGACATAAATGGATTCATGGAAAGGTTTAATTCCCCAGTGTCTTACTAATGATGATGTTTTGAAACTGCAAGTAAGAAATTAGCCTTAGGGACTTTCTGCTACAAAAACATGTCATTATATGCAAGAAAGGGTATGTTCTCATAGACTATTTTTTTCTCTGCTACACATGCTGACACCACTTGTTTGTTTACATTCAATTGTTTCAAAGTACATGTGAAAATTATTTAATAATAATAAAGAAATATAGTCATCAAAGCACCATCAGAACTTTTCAAATTAATCTACTGCACAGTAATGACACTGGGGAATAGGGAAATTCAGTGACTTCTTGAACTAAACTGTAATTCCCATTATTGAATTCCTGGATATGTTTGTAAATGACATTTTAGTCTCAGTATAACCTGTATCAACCAACAAAGTGTTACTGACCCAACTATAATTCAGGAGTGAAACAATAGGCATGAAAACTCATCCTAGACCTTGAGGGACTGTAGTAAGCAGAGCAGTTGTGTAAGCAAACATTAAAACACAGCCAGCTTCCTGCCAGTGCTGTAAAACTCAAATCATGGTTCAGTCCTGTTACACTTGCAGCCCTTTTGTTTGCATTCCTGGAGAAATTGCTGTGACAAGGTCCCAGGGAGAGGTTTTATTTGGACATGAAGGTAAGGAAACAAGATCTCTTGTCCAGATGGCTTTGGCCTTACTGTCCCAGGCTGACAGCCAGCCATGGTTTGGACTTGGGACATCACAGCTGCCAAGACTGGTGGAGAAAAAGCAGGATAGAGCTCAGCCTGACCACCTATAAGTAAGTGATCATGCAGCACAAACTACAGATATGAGAATGCTAGTAATGGTGGCAGCCACGTGTGAATTCTTCTGCTAAAGGAGTGGCTGTGATGATAATTGACATGGGCAAGTAGGTAAATATGTGTGTATATATATATATACATTAATATTATAATTCTCTGTATGCATAAGTGTGATGTGTACTGTTCAACAGGGTTTTTGATACCTACAATGTGTGATATGACAGAGTGCACCCTCAACAAATTCCCACATGGTTCCAAACTGGGGAGAGTTGGGTTGCTCTTCAGAGGGATCTTGACATGTTGGAGATATAGAGACAACAAGAATATCAATAAATGCTAAGACTTGTCTCTGGGAGGGAATAACCCCAATAAGCAGCAGTTAAGGCTGGGGAGCAGCTCCTTGGTTTTACAGAAAAGGACCAGAATGTCCTGATGGACAATAAATTCAACATGAGCCAGGCTTGCAGCACTGAAAGCCAGCATGAGCAGCATAAGTAAAGCCACAACCAGCAGGCTGAGTGACTTGGAATGTCTGAGAGGGCATTTGGAGAGTTGTGTCTGAGTTCTCCAGGACAAGAAAGGCCCCAGCTACATGGAGAGAGTGCATTGGATGTCACCTCCATGGGAGGAGGCTGCAGAAAGAGCATACAGGTGGTGGCTGTGGGAAATGTGTTTGCTCAGCCTTCAGAAGAGAAGGAAAAAGAGAGACCACACTGCTATCTTCAATTACATGTAGACATGTAGCTGGGATTTTCTTGGAGCTGCATAGTGAGAAAATTAAACACAACAGACATGAGTTACAGCACAGAGAAATTCCTGTTGGATATTTACAAAATATCACCATGATGGCATTCAAATGTGTTATAATTTGTTGCCCTGGCTGTGAACCCTCTTGTTTTTGACAGTGTTCAGGACTCAAGTGGACAGCTCTGCAATCTGATTTATTTAACCCTATTTAAGGAAAGGACCTGGATCAGACATCTTCTGCGTGTGTCTTTCAATTTAAATTATTTTGTGATGTGTGATTCTGTGATTGTTACACAGCATTACACAGATAAGCTAGAATGGAATTAAGATGGCAAATTCACTCTTGGAACACAAAAATTAAAGACTTATGTCAAATAACTTATACTTGCTAGAGGGATTCTAAGTTCATTTCTATATATATCAGTTTACAAAAGCAGCCTGTAATAATAATGATAATGCCATTTACACAAGATATACATGTCTACTCTTGTTTCAGTTCTGAGTGAACTCCTATGATTAGCTAGAAAACTGAAATAATATTTGGTAAAGAGAAGCACAGCCCAACTCTCTTGCAGGAGTTAGCTGGTCACAGCAAAGCAAGGTTTCCTTAATATTAGCTGTCAAAATTTACTTTTCCACATCAATTTTTTTTCTCATCTCATTTCAGCAAGTAATACGTGTTTGGTAAACTTCACTTTTACTGAAATCCAGGCCCATGCTTGTGATAGCAAATTAAAAAAAAATTGCAAGTAAATGTTATTTTAGAAATAATGTGCTATCTGTGTTTCCATGCAGGGCTTAGCACTGCAGGGTTCAGGATGTGAGCTGTAGCTTTGCTGCACTCAAAGTGATAACCTGATAAAACAAAGAGAAGAGAAGTGAACGGAATACTTTATAAAATATCATCAAACTATACTTTTTTTTTGGTGTTCAGCTGGTCTAACAACAACCAGTGAGCAATCCTGGATGAGTGATGTTGCTGCAATTTCTGTAGGTAATAAAGAGAATGAAAGTTAGTTATGCAGATCATAGTCATGGCAGTGACACGTGATCAAGTAGATCAAACAGGAAGGCTGCTGGGCAGAGGCTTTGGCTTTAGATCATATACCTGATCCAGAGCATTTCAGCCTTTTAAAATGGGCTTTTTATTCTCATGTAAAGATGTTTTCTTGTAAGACTTCTGGCTCTGCTCCAGAAAGAATCAGAAATGAGACACACAAGAGAAAGTAATGTCCTGAACCCTCAAAAGTATCAGATGAAGACTAGTCTCATAGGAGATTAAAGGACAGATGAATTTTCCATGTATGGATGATCAGGACACCAGATGGGCATAGCATTTTTCTTGGGTGAATCTAAAGGAATGCTTCCTAAATGTAGATTGCATATTGAATATAACACCAGGCCCTGAGTAGGATGTGTAATATATATGTAAAAGGAATGCAATATATCTTGGAAATATAAGGCCAAGACACAGTCTCTCAATGATTCAATCACGTGCAAAGCCTAAGAGACAACTAAACAATTGGGAAGCATTAATGTGTCTGGCACAGCAGTTGTCAACACGTAAGTTGGGAGCTAGACTAGGATTTCTTTGTTGCAGACACACAAGTTGTTCCTCTTCTTCTCTATTCTTGTCTTTATTCCAGCTCTTGTCACGTCATTGCCAAAAAAATTCCCTGTCTGTTTTGCCATCCCTTTTCATAAAACAGACATGTGAAGAAGGACTCCTGCTTTTCAAAGTTCTGTGATGATTTTGATGACTAGTCAATTCTGCTTCACATAGAAAATCTGTACATATTCTTGCAGAACACCAGACTTTGTGCACACTTTCTCTTCTATTTTTAATCTTTATGTCAGATTCAAATCTCACCGAGTGTTTCTAGACATTTTTATGTCTGGCTGGTTTTATTTGCCTATATGCAAAGAGCTCATTGTGGTCCAGTCCAAATTTGAATCTGGGGAAGCACTTTAGTGATGGGCAGTCTTGTAGAGCACCTCATGAGATCACCACTTATATAATAAGAAAATCTGGAAGCTGGCAAAGAGATGGTAAAAAGAAGTTTGAAACGGCATGGAAGGCCAGAGTTGAGAGAAATATTATGATTTGAGAGTTACTTAGCAATCAAGCTGGGAGGGCTGTGTTAATTTGGACAGGAAGGGCCCTTGTTTTTAAGAAATGCTGTATCAGCTCAGATAGTAACTGTAGAGTGAGATGGTGGTGAGGAGTGGGTGTGGATGCCCATATTGTTCCAATCTGTGGTGTTTCTTCATGAAAGAATGCTTGGTATCTGGTACTCCTTGGAGTTTATGTGTCTGTTCCACATATCTGCAAATATAAAGCATTGCCTCAGCTTTGAGGCCTTGGCATGGATGGGACATAAGGATGCCACCTCATTGAGATGGTGACAATCAGAAAAGCAGAGAGGTCCAAGAATCAGGCAGAAGACAGCACATCATCCTGCTTTGATAGGTCCAATACTGTTTTCAGCCTCTGTGCCTGAATGATACTTGGGGACTGAAGCAGGGGAATGTGAAAATGATAAAAAAAACCCAAAAAAATCCTTTCAGAGTTGTGAGTATATGGAGTCAAAATTGCACTGTCACATGTCAAAATTGAAAGTGTCATATGATATGTATGACACAATGATAGGTAGGTTTAGGTGAAAGTGAAATCCTATCAGTCATGCTTGTAAAACTACTACAAGGACATCAAATTTTATTTGGAATGACAAACATAATAGGAAAGATCCACTTTTGCACTTGTCAGTGCAGTGAAGGATAGGTGGAGATCACATTGGAAAAGAAGGTGAGGAAACAAGACATATATGGGGGCATTGTGAAGCCCTCTTACCCTCCCAATTGCCTGAATTATCAGGGACAGTAAAAAGATCCTAAGGAGTAGATGGTGAATTTTTCCTTTTGATTTATTATTAGGAAAGGGCTCAATGTGTAAATGTTGATAGCTGAGAGGTAGGATAGATGTGGTGATGAGGAAACTCAGTGCTTACCCTTCCCAAAAGAAAATAGGGTGGTTGCATGCAGAGGATGTCAGTGGTCTGATGAAGGAGAGGAGGCAAAGAAGTGTGAGAGCTGCTGGTAAGCTCACAGTTGCTGCCACTGGACAGAAAAAAATCCCCAAAGAGGTGTGATTCAGCTTCTAGGGAAAGGCCTGAGACTATAAATTTTCCTTCAGGCTATAGCTTTGAGTTAGCCAGTCGCTCTGTGATGGAACCTGAGCTGGCCAGGGAACAATGTGCAGCAGCTGGAAATGAGAAGAAATTGTGTGTAAAGGGTGTGTGGTTCTCCATTCAGACAGGGATACCACAGTGCCAGGATGCTCTACAGATTAAAGCATTTATTTTGCAACCATCCAAATGAGACAGAAACAGGGATCTGATCTGAACTTTTCCTCCAGGATACCTGTACTGCAGAATTATCTGGAAGGAGACTTCTGCAATGTGCTTGGGAATGCACCTGTACACATTCCTTATTCCCAGGGCATGTGAAACTCTTCATATATATCAGGTTTGTTCAGGTTAGGGAATTCCCTGTTATTTTCATAGTGAATAAAGCAAAATGAATTGTAAGGACACTAAGAGTTAAATCACATTACAATCTGAATTCACATGCCTTGCCCAAACTCTTCCTACAGTTTTAACTTTCTGGAGCTAGCTGTCTATCCCATGCCAGTCAGACACTTTCCAGCATGAGTCACTATGGTTTCCAAATTTTTCTTTCCCAAATAAAAATGAAAAATTCCAAATGTCTTACAGTTTTTTTTCTATAGAAAAAAGGGACGGACCATCAAGTGCATATAGTCGAAGAATTGTTTTCTATTTCCTTTTACATCCCTAGTCTAGACAAGAGGTACTATGATGAACCTTGCCTGTGCTGCCAATACCAACAGCACTTAGTGGTCTTGTTACCTCACGCCTGGCTAGTTCCCAAGGACAGTCATAGCTAATGAGTAGCCCTTTCAATGGCCATTCCAGCAATTCATCTGGGCTACCCTTTCAAAGAGCATGGAGAATTCTTGAGAGAGAAGGTCTTTTGTACCGGGCAATGTTTCACTCGCTGCGTTTAAACGAGAAGGGCAGTCAGGTTGTAAAGATTTATATAAATGAGAGCATTGTGCACTGGAAAGGAGATTGGTCTGTTTGATCTCAGCTGTTATTGATTTACCTTTTCCACATGATAACATTCATTAGGCAGGGTAAGTAAAGGCTGGGGTGTCCCATTGCAATTATCTATGGTTAAAATACAGACATTACACAGGGTGGAGTGTCAGTCTAGTTTCAGTGGGCTGAAGTGTGAAAACATTTTCCTACCAAGTCATTACATAGGATGACATGACTTTTTTGAATCCTTTCCTGTCTCCTACCCATCCACCCCACCCCTTTTTATGTTTTTATGTCTTTTTCATTGTTTTTGGATATTTGTGTTTCTGGTCCAGGGATCTATTCTGCCGCTTAAAACTCCTGATATTTTCACTGCTGCTGTTGCTCTCTTGTTATGTGTGAAGCACGGCAGTGCTGGTGAGACACTGCTCTCCCTGCCTGACATCTGGCTTGTACCAGTGTCTCAAAAAGTTTATTAAAACATAGATAGATTTATTAGATTTACATAGATTGATTTACATAGATTTATTAAAGCAACCTCCTGTACCTAGGAGGTGACTCTGTTGTGAGAAGAGGTTGGACTAGGGCATCTCCAGGGATCTGCAAAGGACCCAATCTCCTCTCCTTCCCAGCAGTGTAGTTACAGAATAAGCCTGTAGCATTATGTTGCTTCAGAGAACTAAGTGCTTTCAAAATAAAGTTGTCTTATTTTAAAGGTAAACTACGAGTGACAACAACAACAACAACAGCAGCAGCAACAAAAACAAGACAAAAGATAGCATCACCTCAGGAGTAATTTCTTTTTTATTATTGTCTTCAGAGGAGCCTACAATGACTTAGGCTTAGGTATATACATTAGATGTATCTGTTTAAAACACATTTTCTTTTTACTTCTCTCTGATAAAATGCCAGAATCCATAATATGCTTCCACATATTTGTGGCATATTTGTGAAAAGACAATATTAACTTTAGCTTCCTTTATTTCGACTTCCTGACTGTCCACAGCTTCTGTTAGTCTGTGTTTAAGACATGAATAGAACTTCAACAGAACATGGTCTCACCAACTTCAAAAGTGTTTGAATACTTGAAAATGTTGACCTTTTATGTCCATCATACATCCAAATTACTTTAATATTGTGAAGATGACTTTAGGTGTTGACATCAGCTTAAAAACTTGAATAGAAATGCATTTCATTGAACCTGTGGAAAACAAGCTGTGTGTGCTGCATGATGTAGCTGGCATATGAAAATGGTAAAATAATAGTGGATTGTAAAACATTACAAGCAATGACTTATACTTTGACTTGTTCTTGGAGCTGCAGGTACTGAAAGCACAATGTTTTCTTGATTATTTTGCCAGATAGAGAAATGGAAAAGCTTATAAGGATTTGCACTAATAAAAACTCTCAGTCTTATCTGAATGTACTTTATAAAAAAAGCCACATGCTTTCCTTGTCTGGAGATGTGGCAGGAGCTCACAGACATTCCATGCCAGGCTCCCTTATGCATTTGCCCTGGTAAATTTTTTTCTCCTCGATCTTGTCATTGTGGTAGAGAATTAGTGACACCAAATTCTTCCTCAGTTGAGCTTCTAATTCATTAGGCAGAGCAAGCAGCAACAACCTGTCTATAACAAAAATAATGCACAGGCATGAAGGGGATATTCCAGGTATCTTTTCAGTGAGCAAGCTCATCATATATTTGCCCTTTAAGATAGCCTTTCCACTCATAGCACCCCACATGGTTCAAAAAGCTTTTGGACAAGGAGAGACACTCTCTGGGTCATTTCAGGCTGTAGAATCCAGACATTTCTGAGTCAGGTACATGCATCTACTGTCTAAATCAGAGGTTTTATTTAATAAGCATGAAATGGGTGACTGTCAAAACCCCAGGCACATTATAATAATGTTGGCTATTGTGCACCTGATGACTAGTAAAATTTTATAAAGATTTTATAAAGATTGCTTCTTTATGGCATTTTCTGCATTAATGAGGTTCTCATGACCAGAAATGTCTTCATGGGAGAATACTTTAAAAGCAAACAGCATCACCTCTTCAAAGGTCTATGGGGACTGGTCTTCAAAAAATGTGATGTATTCTGGAAGATATTTTAAATTATTTCTTAATAAAAAAATAGGAGAAAGGTAATGATATGTTTTTTAGTATTTACCATGCAGTGGCAGCAATACCATGGACTGTCACTACAGATGTCCAGCTGATGAGGAAAACTAGATTATTGGAAGAAATGGTTAAAGTAAGAGTCATTTAATTGATGAGGACAGGAATTTTAGGAGATGGTAAGGGTTTTACTTGAGGAACAACATTATTATAAGGAATAATTAAGTATTTAATACTTTTATTTGTGATACATGGCACATGCATTGTTTGGCACTGACAGTGAGCAGATTTGAGCAGGGCTGGACATGTTCAGGTCATGATGTTTTTCCTTAGAAACCTCAGCTCTTTCTTTGTGTCTAAGCTTGGGTGCTGCAGCTTTTTGGGGAGAACCTGAACGAGAAAGTTTTTCAGTCCTGTTGTCAATGAAGATTTTTGATCTTGCTACCTAAAAAGCAGGGCAAGCCTGGGGTGGTGAAGACCTGGAGACATGTCCCTGCTCCACCCAGTGAGGTAAGACAGTTTTCCAAAGGCTTGGACTGGCAGATTGGAAAGATGATTTGTACTTTTTTGTGTTTGTTTTCCATAAAGGCCAATCCTTTTCCAGCCTCGTCCTTGTCCATTAGACCTCTGGTGTGTTTAACTCACATACTGAATTGTTTTCATCTGTGCTGGGCAAGGTGTTTGCCATGCAGCTTGTGAATGACTGTATGGTACCTAGAGGTTTTGCAGCCAGATGAGTCTCCTGCACTCCATGAGCTGCTCTATGAGGTGAAACAGCTCCAGTGTGCCTGGTGCTCTGTCTGCAGAGCATGGGGGACTCAGGGAGGGTTATTGTTTGGCTATGTTTTGGGGAGCTATATATTTTTGTCTAGCCTCTGTCGCATATGTTTTGCAATTGCCTTGCTGGCCTTCTCCCCCCTTTTCCAGTATGTACTTCAGTGGAAGTCTTGGCACATCCTGCCAATGTGACGGTGCTTATTACTCATGAACACATTGTCTCACTTTTGACTGAATGTCAGCACTTCTTTGATCACGTTCCTTCTGCCTGAATTAATTAGGGCAGGAGTGACACCCTCCTCCATGGCCTTGGCTGGCCTTTAGCCTTATGTTTGCAAGGTTTATCATGCAATTGGACTGGCATTAAGTCCTGAGGAACTGGGAGAATGCAGTGAGAGGAGAACAAGATCTTACTGCTCCTCTGAACCGAGCTGTTCCTGTCAGGCTACATCAGGGATCTATTTGTGTCTGGTTTACTTAAAGAATATCCCAGTTTTGCCCCTTTGGAACATGCAGAGGGGAAACTTTTCATATTTATTCTCCATTCCATGCTGGCTACTGGTTTTTTTTCTGAGTGTTTTGCTTGCTCTATCCAGATCTTCTCTTGCTCTGTGTTAATTTGTACTGTCCAGTAAAGACCAGACCAGGCACAAGGTCCAGGAGTTCTCCTGATGTGTGGAACCAGATTTCAGGCTCCTGTCATGCCTCATTCCTTTACTGTGGATTATAAAGTCACAAGGAGTAACAGAAGAAAAAAGACTGGATGAGACAAGGCCTTTCCCTTTCTACAGTCATTTTTATCTGTTCTTATTTCTTTTCCCCACTTTAGAAACTTCTGGTGTAGGTTTAAAAACAGCTGTGGTGTATTCTTGAAAATTTTTATGCTGGATCAGGGAAAACTACCTGTTTTGAAAAGCTGTCAATGCAAATTACTTCTCACTAGCATTGCTGTATGTTGAATTTAGTTCAGACAGTAAACTTGTATATATGTCTAATATCAATTTATTAAACAGTGGGTTGCTGAGTATGGATTTTTTGGTGTTTTTTAACTGCATTTGAAGTGGTTATTTTTGTCTGAAATTTCTGCTTTTATTGTTTACCATGTGTTTTCTGTAATTTTGTGGTTAAATAATTTTACAAATCAAACCTAGCTTTTCCTTGTTTCAGATTTCTCTGGCGGTGAAGAAAAAATATGTGTGTATGAATATGCTGGTGCATGCCTGTTCATAGGCAGGGTTATGGCAGAGATAGTGGCTGAAGCAAGTGTTGTGATCCTTTGGGTCTGTCATGGTACTCAAAAAGAGATAGTATCCTTTTGTTTCCAGATTCAGGCAGGTTTGCTTCTTCTCATTGCATGGCTCCTCTGAACTGGGAAAATCCAGGAAAGAGTTTCACGTGTCCTGGCCATCCAATACTTCTAGAAAAATACTTATTTTTGCTTTCATGTTAATAAAGTCAGGCAATGGGAAAAAGACAGTCATAGTCCTAATTCATGATCAAAGATAATAAAAATTATTAGCCAAAATCAACACTTCAGTAAATCTGGTGAAGAAAACTTATTGTAAATCTGCTCTGGGTAAAATATTTTGATGAGTCTGTTTCTCTAACCTTTTCCTTCATTAAATTTGTTTAGATCTTTTTAAAATTCTATTTTCAGCTACAGAATGTTAGCATCAAATTACTGCAGAATGGAGACATTCCTGCCTCCAGATGTTGTTTTCTGCCCTCCATCTAAATCATCTCTAATTTCATTTCACAATCACAGAAACATTGCCAGAACCTGGCTTCTCTCTCCTCTGCATCTCTGAAAATACCTGCTCATACCTTTATCAATTTGGATCTCATCTCTCCAAGTGGCTGCTACTGTGTTCCTCATGCTCTGCAATGAAGCAAGTTGAACAATGGGAAGAGAACAAAAAATGAAGAAATAAAGTCCAGACTTGTGTCTGGAATAAATGAATGAAACTTCAGTGACCCCATTGTTGTCACTAGAATGATGCTGATTTTACACCAGTCTAGGATGTCTGTCCTGGCATACACTGTATTTCTTTGCTACATGGAAACTTCTCCTATTTTCTATTAGCAAATATTTTTAACATTTTTTGATCATAGCTATTCAGTGAATGATGACTTTCACTATGTATTCACCTAGGAAGACGTATAGTACCATATGGAAATAGTATCTACTGCATTTTATCCCTAAATTGTTTGTTTTCTCCTGCTTGAGCAGTTTCATTTGTGTCCCAGAGCAAGCTGACTACTACTCATAAATAACTAATATCTAATATTCTGTGTGCATGATGAAAATAGATTTGCATAAATTATGAACAATTAAATACGGCAAATTCTCACAATTAAGTAGATGCTTGCCAGTGATTCACTGACAGAAAAAAAACCAGCTGATGCCTTCAGATACTTTATTCACAGTGACTGTTTTTTTCCAGTTCTCTCAGAGAAAGCGTGACTGCTAAAAAAGGGTTTAGCTTTCTTCTAGACCAGCTGCCTGTGCCACTATCCAGCTCTTCTATTTCAAATTTATTTCCTTTTTAGTTTTGTTTTGTTGATCTCTCTATTTAGGCATTCCACTTGTATCTATCCTCTCCCCAGCTCCTCTTCCATTTACTCAGGCTGAGGTTTTTTGAAGTAGTGATGTCTTGGAATTTTAATGAGGAGATGGATAGCATTGACATTTGCCCCATGTCAGCTATCTAAGAATACCTGAGGTATGAAGGCACCTCTGGAAATTGTCTTGTCCAAACCATTTGGTCACAGCAGGGTCAACTCAAATATATATTTGTATGTTTTTTCCTGTCTGGAACTGGAGTGGGTTGTGGTCTTTCTATGCCAGTTTTACTTTTGAAAAACCTTTTGGTACTCAGCAAACCTGTATGTTTATGCACAGCACCACAGGCTGCCAAGCAGACATGACCAGAGGCTCAAAGTGTTGGATAGCCATCCATGTTGCAAACTCCTGAGTCCCCTCCTGCCTTTTTGAATGCTCTTCCATAATGACCAGTATGTGTCCACTCCATAATAATATCCTATGCATATTAGGAAATGCTCATTGGCTGCACGTATTTCAACAATACATTCAGGAATGCACATGGTATAGTGATATTCTGGGAGCAGCCTTTTTAAAAGAATCAACTTTGGCTCTATTTTTGACACTGCAATTCAATGCAGTTAATTGCTGGCCCAGCTGATACCACTTATTTATCTCTGTTCCGGGATTAAAGGCACAAACAATTAATAGGATTCTGAGTGGTGTTATTTGCACATGAGCTTGAATAGCGATGCAAAATATAGAAAGTAGAAGAAAAGATTCATACTACTGTGTTTTCCTGCATATACTGTGTATTGGATAATTTCAGCTGTCTTTGGCTATGTTACTTCTGGATATTTTAGAGAGCATGATACTAAGCAAGAATATTGAAAACAAAGTGTATGCTAAGAAAAATAAGCAAAATGAAATGAAATCCCCAATGGTATTTTTAATTCATATCACCACTAAAGAGAAAAAAGTACTAAAGCAGAATAATCTGGAAATCTGCCTAGACTGGCAGGTTTGGCAGCTAGTATATTTCGTACTTCATTGATACTAAATGAACAAATCTCAGATCTTAAAAAAATGATACATTTTTCTAGTAATTCTCTTAAAAGGCTCCCCTTGAAAGGTGGTAGAATATGGCAAAATCACTGGGTATCCTTAATAAGCATGATTGTTTTTTGACTAGGATGGATGGAGGTACAAAATGCATCTAGATTTGAGAGTACAGCCCTTTTCCCATTACTTTTTCATTTAATAAGCAGAGAAAGAACATATTGCTCTCTTGCTCCTGGAGATAATTTGACTGTGCCACTGATGTTTAGAATCAATTTATTTTTAAGAGTTAACAGTTGTCTTTGTGCTGCATTACTGCACCACTCTGTTGTCATAGAGTTATTAGGGAAGAGGACGTGTGCTTTCTGTCCAAATGTGCTTTCTGTAAGAGAAACACTGTATACAGAAGTGGCTGAACTGGTTGTATCTTTGGCTGAGCAAGAAATGAAAATGACAACTAGAGTCAAGTTTGCTTTCCATCCTCTTCAATTGCCATTGGCTGTAAACTGATCAAATAAATTGATTTCTACCTTAGCTGTTGCTTTAAGTTTCTTTTCCTGCTTCAAGTTAATGTTGCTCAAATAGTGATTTCTGGGGTTTTAGTGTTTGCCTAGTAAAGATAAAATATAATACAGCCTTTCCATTTAGCAGGTCTAACGTGATCTAAGTTATGAGCAAATGGTTTAATCTGTGAAGCTTTGAAAGTGAGATTAAAAATGAGTGACTCTTGCTATCCTTGAGAAAATCAGTAAAGTCTTAATTTGTTAGACCCTCTGAGAAACTCCATTTCCATGTCAGCACAAACATCTCTGAAGGCTCCAACCACATCAAGTGTGGGCCAGGCTGAAACTGCAACATGTGTGTGGGGCTGCCCCTGGGACAAATTATTGTGTTTCCAGGGGACAAGAGGGTAAACCCAGAACCTGCCCTGTCTTGTCCTCTCAACACTCTCCTGGTCATAGCTCCAAAACGCGGAGAGGAAAAAATATGGATGTTTCAGGGACAGCGTGGCTGGGAGGGGAGAAGTAGCAAGGAAAGGAATTGGTTAGGCAACAGTGACAAGAGGTGAGTTGGACCCAGGAGAAAAGCAGGAAAGAGGACATGGGGAGCAGGGAAAACTGGGACACGTTGAGGATAAGGGTTGGAGCAGGCTGGGAAGATGGTAATATGAGGCATAGGACAAAGAGTCTGAAATAAGGAAGGACTGCTCTTACTAGATCAGGTGCCTTGAAAATAGAAACCATCCTGCTCAAAGAGAAGGCTCATGTTCGTGTTCATGCACTTGGGTGGGATGAAAACATGATGTTCATGATGCCTCCTTCAGGTTATTGTTGCAATAGTTAAACAATACAGATCTTGGGATTGTTCCCTGCATTATTTCACTTCTGCTGGACTTCAAGTTGAGTACAACCCCCTAATCACTACATGCTGCACCCAACCATTAAACCATGTTTTTTTAAAAACAGCCTTGTCATACATTACAAGTCTCAACTGCATTTGAGGTCCAGCTTTCCTGACACCATCAAGTTCTTTGTTTACTTGCTGGGTTGGTAATACATTTATGACAGTTATATCTGAATTTCGTACAGCTCCTTTAAAGTGCATTGTGCCTCTTATTTAGTCTTTCAGTATCTACAGCAACTGCAGTAGTCATCAAAACAGAAAGCTGAAAGAATAAAAAAGTGCATGTAACTGTATGTCCTTTAATGTAAATATAATTTCAGGGAGGAATCACATAGCTCAAAATCAATCTAGGTAATATATACAATCAGTTGATTTGCAGGTTTAAAAATAACTTTTGATTTTTTAAATTTTTTTTTTTAGAAGGAGAGATGCTTTAATTTTAGCTTGAATTTACTATACGGCCTCGTCAAATTTGAAACTAGTAATTTCCTGACCTCTCATCTGCTCTTCCTCTGATCGTGGGACACACACCTGCAGATCTTCTAGTCACAGTTTCTGTAACTTATTTTCTTCTGTTTTTAGTAACACATACACATAAAACACAGAACTAAACTTTCCTACTCTTATGCCTGGGAAAAAGGAAGAAAACACTATGTATGGAAGTATGGTCAAACTTTTTTTTTCCACTGGACAGAAAAGGCATTGAAAGAAGAATGATCTGGAACATCATAATTGCCACAATCATTAAAAATTTTACTCCCACATTCTTACAAAAATAGTTCCTATTTGGGGATTTCTGTTCTTATATCTGTGCTCCCTCAAATTTTCATGTGTTAATTCTCATAGCAGCCCTTTCAAGTAATTATGCATTTGCTATCCTCATTTCACAAACAGGGAACTGAATTCATTATTTTGAACTATTCAATTTTATGCTGAAGGTGGATTTAGACACCTTGATCGGTAAAAGCTCACCACCCTGATTACCTTTGGTAGAAACCCAGTTCCCTCTGCTCCACAAATTTCCTCCATACGACCTGTGGGTGCTGTCACTTGCTCCCTTCACTGCCCACTGTGTCCATTAGCAGTGTAGGCGTAGGCCAAGAGATCCTGGACACAGCCATCTCTCAAGGGACTGTATCTCATGGAGTCTTTCTGAGCCCACCAGAGGCACTCAGAAAGGGGTGAGGTGGATTTGAAGGGCAGCAATTTTTCCCCTTTCACTCAGGGTGGCAGCTGGAGAAGTTGTGGATGGAGGACAAGGCTAGCACAAGGTGCGTGCTAGCTCAGAAATGAGGGCAGCAGTCCATCAGTGGGGTTTCTGGCCTAAGTTTCAATCTTTTTTTCTGGCAAACAATCTTAAATCTTTTTTTTTTTCTGCCTCCTTCTGGGCAACGACCTGTTATAGCAAAGGCAATCCCCTTTTAATGCATTTTGTACTCGAGTGCTCCAAACAGAGGGAGGAGGACAGAGGTGCTTGCTGGAGCACTGGGGCTCCCAAAGAACCACGTGCATGGCCAGAGTTCTCTGTTAGGGACAGCCAAGCTTGGAGGGGCAAGGCAAACTGCTCAAGCACTCACTGCTTGCTGTTTAGCATGCTGCATGTCCAGCAGCTCTGATAATCTTGAATCAACCTCCATTAACCTAAGGGAGATGAGGAGAAAAATTCCTAGAATGGGAATCACAGGGAAAGGGCAGGAGAAGTTTTGGGTATCTCATCCATGGAAATGTACAAGGCCAGGCTGGATTGGATTTTGAGCTGCTGGTCTAGTGAAAGGTGTCTCTACCCAAGGGAGAGATGTTGGATCTAGATGATCTCTAAGGTTCCTTCCAATCCAAAACATTGTTAATATGCTGGCAACACAGGGCATGCAAAATATTTTGGTAAAATAAAGAAATTTATCTATACACAAGTGTGCACATACACGCACCACATGTAAAAGTTTGTGCCTGTATTTAGTGATATTATGAATGTGCAAATATAAACAGTAGCACACTAAAATGTCTGCTAATTTTATTTGACATATTTACATTTATTCTATTTGAATAACTGGACCATTTTTATGATTGTATATCACTGCCAAAAGGAGTTCAACAGCTGATTTTCTGTTTATTCATAACTTAGTGTCAAAATACAGATTACTTTTATCTCTTCTTTTCTGAAAACATGGGGTTAAGCTATTTGAATCCTGGATTTTCAAGCTTGGGAAAGTGACCTTATAATATTCAGAAACACTTTGTCATATCACTTTATTTGGAACTCTTTCTTTGACTAGAATTGGGGAACACTACAATTATAAAATAGCTTATGATGACTAACTTATTGCTATTTACTTAGTAATCAGATGAATTCTTTAGTTTCTGCTTAAAATACCACTTTTCATAAAGAAACATTGCATCCTTTTTTTTTTTTTTGCATCCTTTTTAATAACAATTTTGTATTTGTTCAAAAATCAGTCAGTGAACTAATATTTTCTAGTGCCAATCCTTTTCTGTATTTTTGACTTGCTAGCCTCATTTTCACAGCTTTTATGTTCTCCACTTCTCTTGCCAGACTTTGAGAGTTTTGACTGGCTTTTTTGTTTGTTTTGCTTTGATAGCCATGACGCTAAAATTCAAGATTTCCAGACACTACTTGCCCACTGCCAAAGGGTTAAAGAAGAGCATTGGCTTGTTCAGTAGGTTTTTCCATGCTTTTATGGCTCTGCAAAAGGCAACATCCAAAGCAGTAAAAACAAAAGGCACTGAAATGCAGATTTACTATGTTTTTTCCACCTTCGTCATTGTATGAGATTTGCCTCTACACCCATTTTACTGTGGGAGTAGCACAATGAATACTCTTTAAAAGGAATCTGTCACTGGCCAATATGATGATGATGGTCATGAATATCTTGTGTGATTCTCTCTTCTTGTTATTCTGTGGTCTTTTCTTTAAAGAAAGATACGTCCTCTGGGCATCACATAATTTTGCAATGAACATCAATTGTTTTCTTTTTCCAGAGTTTTTACTTTTTTTTTCATCATGTTAAGATTTCTGAATTCTCTTCTTATTACATGGTATTTGTGGGCCATTTTCCTACATGCCTGTCTGATGCCCATTCTATACTATGGACTTGCTGGCAGTAGGTGCCAAGGGTTGCCAGGTGCAGAGCTGAGAGGATGAAAGAGGATGACAGACTTATAGTGTATTGGCATGTTTATTTGCAGTGTCATATTCTATCAAAACTAACATTTCAGCTCATTCATGGCATTCTGAACCATGGTCTAAAAGGCCAAGAATAAATATGCCAGCTTTAGATTGAAGCTCATGGCAGCATCTGAGACAGATTGTCTTCTCATCTTCAGGTTGAAAATTAAAATTTCCTAATGTGGTTAAACTTGCCAACTGCTGCATTTGCAGACGGGGGAAAATACACAAATGAGAATACACTGAGTACTGGATTTTGAACTGAGACAAAGTACCTGTCCTGTCAGTAGAAAAATAATGCTCTGTTGAGCTGATACATCTTTTTCATTGCATTCTCAGTCTGGTGCAAGATAGTTGTTTCTGAACAGGGATATATATTTTATAGGCATTAAGGAGAAGAGAGAACATTTTATTGAGTTAATGAAACTTTCTATTGCCAAAGCCAAAAAACCCAATCACTTGGTCTCTTTAATTCCCCTTTTCTCTCTGAAAAAGAAGGGTCCTTGTTTTTCTTAATTACATCTATTTTGCTGATGTTCTCCCAGTTTCTCCAAGAAAGAAACAAAGTAATAACAACTAACAATAACTAATAATTTTTCAGTGTCTCTAGCAGGTATGAATGCCATGTTGCCAACATGCAAGAGGTCTGGGAAGTGACTGCCTAGTAAGAGGAAAAGAAGTACCAGAAGCAGCTGGGCTAGTAATTATCTCTCTAACTAGAGCACACTGCAAACTAAAGTAGCTGCTGGTGCAATTAGGTCTCCTCATGCTAAGTATTGCTGAATGGAATTCCTCTGGAATGGCACATTTTAGGATTGCATGCTACTTTAAGACCTTGTCTTTGTGCTTCCCCACATGCCTGGGATGGCCACGATGCACTGCCACTCTGGCCCCAGGCAGGCAGGCAGTGCCGAGACATCAGCATCCCTGTGCTGCGATGACCAAACAAGTGCCTGGACACTGCTGAAAATAGTAACGAGCCTACAGCTCTTGCTTTTAAGGAGCTGGGTGGGAGCAGTGATACATTAACAGATGTTTCATCCTATTCACATATTTTCCGTATGACAGATCACCCGACAAGCAGCTGTCGAGTAAAAGAGGGTGAACAATGTTAGCAGCTATGCCTTGGTTTCTTGTATTTTCAGCTCAGGCATACTTGTGTTTCAAGCCCCACTGATTTTAAAATTGATTCTCCCACAGCATTTTAAGTGTGTGCCTCTGCAGCTCAAATCTGATTCTCATTAAGCTGCATTAGAATTTATGTTCAGCTCTCAGACATAACCTCCAGAAGATGGGTTTTTTCTCTTCTTACTCTCAGTCCCACTGTGACTTTGTATCTGAGTTAAGGGCATAGAATTTCGCCTCATCATAACAGTTTCTTCAAAATAATGCCCTCCAAAAATAGCTATTGCCTACATCATCTCAGTTTCCAGTGGCCATAAATCAATACAGCTTGATAGCACTGACTTGGACAGAGATATGTCTATTATTGTTCCAGCCAAGAAGTTGGTCTACATATATATAAGTCAATATTGGTTACCCTAATTATTGACATATTGGTGTTCATGGTCTCAATCAGGTAGTTACCTTTCCGGGGCTGGCAACAAATTATGTTCTGCTCTCAGAATTCAATTTAAAAATATAAAATTTTAATCTACATTATTTTGTTCTCTTGTTTGAATCTCAAGATTCAGAGTTAATCTGACTTAATATTTGTACAAATTACCCGTGGTAATAATTTTTCATTCTTATGAGGCACCTCTGATATTGTTAAAATTAATGGCATATGGTAATCCTTTCAATTTTCATCCCTCTTTGGGAAATGAGTCAATGACTATTTAATGTCATCTTATTATGGTTCCCTAGTAACTTTTAGTTTAATCAGTTATGGTTATATTTGTTGAGAGAATTATGCTAATGTTCTGCTCCCTCCTCACAGGGTAAATTTTCCCAGTCCAGTAACTGAGCAGGTACTAAGTGACGTCCCAGCTGCCAGGGAATGTAGAAATTCCCAAATTCAAATTCTCAAGTCAATTGTATATCAGTTGCTATGACCTCTTCTGAACACTTTCATCATACTTTCTTTTAAAGCACCTATCTTTGACCACATTGTACCTATCTTTCCTTTTTTCTGTACCCTGCTGTATTCTGAATTCTCCCATCAGGAGTGACCAGTAGTGTTGTAAGCATCAATCCTGAAGTAATGGACTACCAGACGTTTGCACTGCATAGTAAATGACCTTTTAGTATTGATATTAGAAAAGCTGCAATGTAAAGACCAGTACAAATATTCCCACTCCAGGCTAACAGATGCTGTTCAGAAGTTGCTTATTCGACCACAGATCCAGCTGAGCCATTGGTTCAGTAGAGATTGATGTATTTAATGCAAAGGGTGTTTAGAAGCACACTCAAAGCACTGATGTCTCAAAGCTGACATCTTTCAAGTATGTTTTAATGTGATGAGCACAGGTAGTAGAGTGTGACAAGGAAGTGATGAGAGCTAGGGAGTATCTAGTGACATTCTGATTTTTTATAAATAATTATTTTTTATATTTTATACTTAATATTCATGAAGGCATTAAATAATTAACCAGTTATTAAGAATCTTCACAGATAGGAGAATGGATCTAATTGGGAAGAGAGGAGCAGTATGATGATGAAATTTTTCATGATGAGCTGGAAGGAATTCACACGGATCACCAACTCCAACTCCTGACCCTACACAGGACAATCACAAGAATCTCACCAAGCGCCTGAGGGCATTGTCCAAATGCTTCTTGAACTCCACCAGGCTTAGTGCTCTGACCACCTCCCTCAGGATCCTGCTCCAGCACCCAAACACTTTTCCTAATATCCAACCTAATCCACTCCTGACTCAGTTTTGGACAATTTCCTCAGATCCTGTCACAGTTTATCAGAGTGAAGAGTTCATTGCCCTTCCACTTCCCCTTGTGAGAATGTTGTAACTGCAGTGAGGTGTCCTCTCAATCTCCTCAGTCTCCTCCAGGCTGAACACACCAAGTGACCTCAGCCACTCCTTGTATGGCTCCCCCTCCAGACCCTTCACCATCCTTGCTGCCCTCCCTTGGACACTCTCCAACAGTTTAATGTCTCTTTTATACTGTGTCACCCAAAGCTGTCCCCAGCTCTCGAGGTGAGGCTGCCCCAGCTCAGAGCAGAGCAGGACAATCCCCTCCCTTGTCCAGCTGGCCATGCTGTGCCTGATGCCCCCAGGACAAGGCTGGCTCTCCTGGCTTCCAGGGCACTGCTGGCTCATACTCAACATTAGCTTGGAACTAACATTCATACAAGATATTTGGCTTTCTTGGATCAATACTGGGTTATCAAAAAGGAATTTAGATTTATGTAGAGAGACCGTGGCAAGATTTAATAAGGTAAAATGCCTACTAATGATTTCCTCTTGCATGTTGTAATGCTCATGCTACTACTGGGATCTCAGTCCTTTACTGGGAAGATTATACTTTGAAGACCATAACACACATCAAATGATTATATTGAGCAGAACAAATAAAAAAGAAAAAGTAAATTCATGTGCTTCAGCGGTTTTCCTTCATGGAATTCCTTGGAGGAGGAACTTTGGAGAACATAAGGGTTTCAATGCTTTCTGCAGTCTTTTAATGAATAAGAAAATGGAAAATATTGGCTATATTTCCAGCTTTTGTTGCTTTCTAAACTACTTCACAGTTGCATTAGAGATGCTATATACCAGACTGAGAGCTTTTTAACTGCTAACTTAACCTGTGGGTGATGTCAAAGGAGCAGCATGATTTAGCCCCTTAACCATTTTAATGGGAATCTATCATTTCTGCATTAGGAAAGCCTTGTGTTTTCTTCATTAGAGCTATGCTGCAAATGCTAAAAAGTGCTCCAACATGTTGTTTTACTCTAATTCACTGTAAAGACCCCTAGAAGAACAAGAAAGATAATTTGAAAATGCCAAAAGTACACATCACAAAATAATAATGTTCTTTCAGAAGGAAAAGGTAAAGAACTGGAGATTTATCACTAATTTTAGCTTCAGGTAGCTTGATTTTGCAGTACATAACTTCTCTTTCTTTAAATCTTATTAGAAGGTCAGTTCTTGCATTTGAATGGTTTCCATGATGGAGATTAAACTCTGTAAAAAGGTTTATTATGTAGAATTATAGGATCCCCCTCATGATGAGGAATTTATTGCCAGTGAAGCTGATAGAAACTGTAAGTGGAAAAACCTTTCCTTTTCCTTTGTAGATTTTGACCAAGGTGTTAGGTCAGTGCTGCTGTCTTTGCTGAGGTAAAGCTCCTCTGGAGGAGCACACATTGAGACTAAGAGGTTTTACATGTGTGAAGACTCAGCAGCTTTCTGGTTTATCTTATCATGTAAGACCACTTTCCATTAACTGGGAGCAGAAAGTGACCTTAGGTAAGATTTTAGTGTCAAATGTTCCACGTGGTGCACTTCATTTAGTGTGTGTGAATTTTGAAGTGTTCACATCACTGATTTGAAGCTCTTTTGTCATTGTCATTAAACAAAAACTGTTGTAATGAGTATATTAAAAATGTACAAATACAAAGCACAAAATCTGTACTATTTCCATTTTAGTTTGGGATGGTACTTCATTATGAGCCTAACTAGGATCACAGACACACTCATTTTACTGAGTATGACCAAGTAAAAAGCAATTCACTACCTTCAAGTGTTACCTGCATGAAGGACTCTCTATTGGGTGACAGGTTTGTCTTATATCATAAAGATAAGATACCATAAAGATCATGTCTGTTTCATGGACAATACAAAGCTGAGTACTGCTTGCTTAATGAAATCAATCTACATAAAAACCTTGACTTAAAGTGATTATTGGCATGGAACAGAGAGTTCAAGGAAATTTTTTTTACTCCTATTAATTTATCCTTATACTTCTTCTGACAAATAAACATCTCAGCTGAAACCACACAAGTTCTTGGCATCCAGTTCTTGAATTTCCCTGTGAGATAGAGACCTCTCTGTGGGAATATATGTGGTCAAAATCTACTTCATCTCCACTCCAAGAGATTATTTCTCCTTCAAAGCCACATTTTCCTCCCTAGCTTCTTCCTCAGCAACACAACCAGATATTTCAGCTTTTAGCATAGCTGAGGGGCTGAGGAGGGTGGAAATTCCACGTTAAGAACAAAAGTGGGAACAGTTATAATTTCCTTGTTGGGGTATTTTTAATTTTTTTTCTTGTTATGTTTACGAAGTCAAGAAATCTGTAATCTTATTTTGTAACAGTAGGAATTTTCAAAGCTGTAGTGCTACCTAATCTTTCATTTGTTAGCATACTGACATAAGTGTTCAGAACAAGTCTGGTAAGTTGAAGAGCTCATTCTGCTTGGTCAGTGTGTATTTTTAACAACAATGCATTTTATTTATTTTAAACATATTAAAACAGTATTTTTGAATTAATGATGTAATTTGCACCAGGTTCTGAAATGTTTAAGCATATCTGTGGCATAGTTTTAGATAAACAGCCCAACTGAATACCTTGGGTTTCTTCATTCCTCACCACCCATCCTGGAGCTTCAAGCTGGCTGAGTTTGTGCTTATCACTACATCCCTAAAAGACATCTGGCCTTGATTGCCTTGCATTCATCATGGCAACTTTTCACACTGTACAGTACTGTTAAACAGAATTGTTAAACTCTTGATTTTTAAACTTTTTTAATCTGCACTTCCTTTCCCACAATTATCTCTGTGAAGCATTTCAGATCATATGGGTAAAAGATACTCTAATTTGTATTTATGTGCTTTTAGTATTATTTGCAGACTTGCTTTTCCACATGGATACAGTGTGGTTGGTTGAATGTGTTTTTGAATGAAAGTTTCACCAATAAGCACCTTTGTTCAGTCACTACCCCTTTGAACAGAAAGGAAGGCTATAATTTTGCCTTTCAGGACAGAGACAAGCACCTTTAAAGCAGAACAAATATAAAGCCACATTTTAAGCTAACTATACTGTTGACTGAGGAGTTTTGTCTTCTGATGGATGCAAATCACACTCACAGATTAAAGTAATTTTCTGTGGCCTAAAGGAAACTTTCTGGATACAGTCATTAAATTTTTGTTTAAGCATTTTCATATGTGGAAAAAACATTTTTTGCTTAAAAAAATGTAAATTTTTGACACAGTCCTTGAGAAACACATCTCATTATGTCTGGGATTTTTATTTTGGCTGCAGACAAGTGATGTGATGACATGAACTTTAAAAATGCAGAGATCAGCAGAAATTATTTCACTGCATAACACCTAGAAAAATTCTCACAGCAAGCTTTTGGAAGCCTCAGATCAACAACATTTTTTTTTTTGTTTGCTTCCCAGCCCTGCCATTGAAAGTGTACAGGGAAACAATTCATTCTCCCTCAGTGATGAACCAAGCAATCCACCTTCCAATGTGCAAAGTGTTATAGTTTAAGAAACCTTGTCAGATGTTGCCTACATTTCAGCATTTTACAATCTACCACCACAACCTGGAATAAATTAGTAGGAAATTGTTGTTTACCAGGTGTTAAAAATGTTTCAGTCAATAGCTGTGTTAATACACAGTGATTGTGACAGAAGTAATTAGGTTATCTTTTGTCTATCATTTTCTATTCTGCCTTCAGCAGAAAAAAAACAACTTAGAAATACCTACAAGCTAAACACATCACCTTATAAATACTATTTTAAAAATATTAACTTGTTTCAGAAATACAAACATGTACTGATCTATTAGAATTAAAGGAAAACACCCATTGAATTTATTTGATTTAGGAAAAACAAATTTGGAACACATTTCTTTAACTAAGTGTTAATTAATAACATTAGTTTAAAATGTATTATTTCCTTAGAATATCCCATTCACCTAATTTTGAGATCTAATTAAAAGATTTTGTAGATAACATACCCACTCTATTTGGTTTTTTCTAACATATTGACAAGAAGTTCATCAAGAGAAAACCTACCTTGCAGTTGAATACCCTTTAATGTGCTTTTATTCTTCTGGGAACACTTTTCTGGGACTTTGGAGCATGTGAAAATAGTGCTGTTTTAGAAAGATCACACAGGTGTTATGGGTTATGTTTTGACTAGCTCCTCTCCCTACCCACCACCATGGAGCTGCCGGCCCCTCCCCCGGGCTGTTTTATCTAGCCAGGTGTTTTTCTGCTTTTGGGGCTTTAGCTGCTTTCGCTGCTGCTCGCTGCTGCTTTAGCTGCTGCTCGCTGCTTTAGCTGCTGCTTCTGCTGCCCCCCCCCACCTCCACTGCTTCAGCTGCTTTCCCCCCGGCTGCTTAAGCTGCCCCTCTCCCTCCCTCCCTCCTCCTCATCCCTAAGATTTGCACCGACTCCAGAGGAAACGGATCTGAACTTCGGAGACCACCTCTGGAAGTCTGCCAAAGAAGCTCTGCTGCCCTTCCCGGCGAAGATCTGCCGAGTTCATCTCATCTGGGTCTATGCTGGGAAGTGTTTCTTTTGTATTTTTGTTAATAAAAAGTTTTTTCCACTTTCCCCTGAAGAAAATTCTTTCTGAGCTTGGTGAAGGGAGGAATTTTAAGGGGGGGAGGGAGCCCTTTGGAGGTCTTTTTCCCCAAATTTGTCCTAAACTTGCACAACAGGAGAAAAAGCAGTACCCCAGACAGACACTTTTCCATGCACAGGGACAGTTGTGTGAAGTCCTACTGATCCAACAAAACACATTTTCTCCTTAAATTCTTTCGAGTTACTTTGCAGATTTGTCTCAGGCCAGTAAAAGCACCTGGTCAGCTGCATTTTGCCCTTTTGATACATTCTATGTGCCTCATGCATCTGTCCATGTTTCTCTTTTGTCACTGATACTGTCTTTCTTGCATGCATTTTCTCTCCTTCTTCCCATGGACTGTGGACTTGGGGATTAATGAAGGATTAGAGTGTTTTTGCTTGTTTTCTTTCAAATTGCTGATGTGGGAATATCAAATGCTCTGCTACAGTTTGGGTGCTGGTTTGCATGTGAAATAACTCCAGAAGAAAGAGATACAAAATGGGTATTTGTAAGAGCTGAATCAACCCATAATGTCTACAGCAGTCATAGAGCTCATATATTGCACAGATAAAAATGCCTGTGTTTCAAAAGAAATTAGGAAATTTTTGTACTTAAAAGGGCTATAAAGTATAACCATTTCTTTAACATATCAGAGTTTTTCTGCCTAATTGGATTAGGATCAACTTAATTAAGAGATGCCCGAATCATTTAATCTTTCTGTGATACAAAGTGAGCTAAAACAAAAACACCAAGGATAATATTCATGGTTTGTATTAAGAGTTCACATCTGTAGTTAAATTGAAACAGATGCTTTACAATACAAGCCATTGTTTTTTACTTGAATGTGACAATATGTTTTGATATTTTCTCCTTAATTATAAAATCATGTAATGAAGTCCCTTTAGTATGTGTGTGGCAAATTGCCAAAGCCTCTGTTTTTCCAAAAGTCTTTGGTAAAATTTCTCATGGTGCCTTGGTAAAGATTGTTCATCACGATCAGATGATTACTCTTGTAGATTACATTTGGGTATTCTGGAGAGCTCTCAGCACGACTGGAAACATAATAATGTGTTTCTTAGGCTTCCCTAAGGTTGGGCAAGACCAGGCTTTCCTGAACATAAAGGCTCATGCTGGAACTTCTCAAGAAAATCTCCTGTTAAGTATGTCTTTATTATTTCCAATGATCAGCATGAAAGTATTTGGTGTTGTGCTAGATCAATTGAAATCAAGTGATAAGGATAACCTTTCATGAACCTTCTGGACCTGCTGACTGGGCAGGTGTTTTTCACTGAGTGCAGAAGTCTGAAATTTCTGCATTCTGAAGATTTCATCACCCAACAGAAAGTGTGAGTGACTAGGAAAAATATCCATGTCTGCTTATTAATGATAAGACAGTTTGTGGTATTTGGAAGCAGTGATGAAGATATGAAAGCTAGAAATGGAAACTTGCAAGTACCTGCAGGTTTCCTGACAATAGATATAACAACAATAGTAAAACACTATTTCAGTATAAATGTGAAGTTCATGTGACTGTGGTGGATAGAGTGAAGAAATAAATAGATCTGATGTTTTCATGATAACACCAATACTCCTTCTCATTGTAATAATTATTACATTTTATATATGCTTCACTTTATATTTTCTACACTAAATTTCACCTGTCATTTTTTGCTTGCTGAATCAGATATTGCTCCCAATTATTCATAGCCTCTGTCCTTAATTATCTAGAATAATTTAGAAAATTCTATGAACTTCTCTCTGATAAATTGACTGTTTAGCTACTTCTGGATCACCTTAAGGCTAGGACATGGTTTTTGCAGCCCACTCTTCTTTCTCTGAATCCTGCATGAAAGAGTTTGGCTTGAGGTGATCAAGAATCTGCAAAAAGGTTAATACTCTAAATGAGCTCTTCAATATTTGGGAAATATAACCTGTGCCATAGATTTACAATTCTTCACTTGTATTTCCTTCAGGTATTAGAGATCCTTATGAAAGTTTTCTAGGAGAAATTATTTGTATGGTTTTGTTTTATTTGGAATTTTACTGTTTTCAGTATCACTATTCAGACTTGAGTGAATATTTTTATAAAGGTCTCTATTATTATACCTCTTCCAGAGAGATAATTTAAAAAAATCCCACTTGATTTTTATTCATAAACATGCTAATGACATCTGAGCATCAGCTTTGTCAAAGAACCACATGAAAAAACCTAGATTACTGCCACTCAAGTTATTGCTCAAGTGATTCTTACACCAAATTAATGCTGAGTTTCTGCATGGGTGAGAATTAGAAACAGCTGAAAGTGGCCCCATAGTATTTTTTTCCTGTGCAGTGATTCCATTTGAAATGAGAAAGGACTGAAAAAGCAGAGAAGGATGGCTCCCTGCCAGTGGCTGGGCAGGAGGTATGCAATAGGAGCTTGGACCTATTGGCAGAGCTATTGAACAGGTGAGAGAAGCTTGGAGCAGGTGCAGCAGGTGAGCAGGAAAGAGAGACAATGTGCCAATGTCAGTCTTGGGGGAAACTGAGCTGAGAGCAGAAATGTTTTAGAGGAGCCTTTGAAAGTGTTCTTGTCATTAATGAGAGTATCATGGGCCCCTCTTGCTCTCATTTAAAGTGAAATTGTCCATACCATGAACCAACTTGATCACAGCAATTTTTAATACTTTGCAGTGACTTGCACACACATCCATTTCACAAAGGATCAAATCAGGCTTTTCCTGGCTGTCAGCCCTGCAAACCCAACATGTCCTAGAGGTCAAACAGGGCCCTTGCTCCCTCAAGTGCCATCACTACTGGTGAGGCTGAGGTTTGTTTGAACACCAGTGTGAAGCACCCTGTGCTCCCTGCACACTTGCTTGCTTGGGCGAGGAGTAAATCAACAGACATCGCTTCTCTGACTCAGAGCTGTGTTGCCTGTGGACTAACCAGGCAGATGCAGAGAATGAATTTGAATTCCATTCCAGACTGGAGTCAGGCTATGAGACCCATCCCCTCAATCCCTGCTGTATCCCCAGAGCCCAGGGTGAATGAGGACCTGGCAGAGATCTCTATATTGGTGGCAGCTGGGGGGACAAGGCTTCACAGTCCCATACAGAAAACAGAATTATCAAACCTGCTACAGTATGTCCCTGGGATGCAATAAAGTTCAGTTCTAATTTAATCTGCTGCTGATTTGACTGGCACATCAGGAGCAGATTCTTTATTCCAGCTGTCTTCCCACACAAAGCTGTACTAGGCCTTCTTTTTAGGATTGTTTAGCTAATTGACAAATTAATATTTGTAAAGCATTCTGAAGATGGGTAATGGACCTTCCACCTGACAAGCTTCTGCTGTTCCTGACTCATTTCCATGCCACATGTTTTTTACTACTCTCATATTCCTCTGCCACATATTTCCCTGTGTAACAGAGGTAGATTTGTTTGGTTTCTGTTCTTGAATTTGCCATTGATATCTTGTGATCATGGATGTAACTGCTCTGCACTATGTCAATGTGTGTAGCGGCTATAAAAAGAATCTAGCCAGTTAACAAGAATTGTGAAATGGAGGGACCTGATGAGAACTTCGGCTTGTTTTTATGGGCTCATGTGAAAGACAGATAAAAACAAGCCAAGTAAACAAAGTTTTACTGCTGTTGTTGTTTAGTTTGATATTTACGGTTTAGCATAAGGGAAATATATTGTGATATGATAGAGGACAGCTCTAGCAAAGAAAAACCTCCCTTGGTCCTTTTGGTCTCACATACCAGTTAATTAGCATACAGCATACTTGATGTGTCTGGCAGAAGAAAAAAGAGAAAGAGAAGGAAAATGTGCATTCTGCAATTCTGTTTTCACCAGGCACTGGCCAATAAATTATGTCTAGACTTTGTCCCTCAACCACTATGCAGAAGGTCTGGACTGAACCACCTATAATAAATTAATTGTGGTGAGAAAAAAAAATCACAGTGGGAAAAGAAGCAGGGTCTTCGTTTCAGCTTCCCATATAACTTCTCTGCCAATAAACAGCTTTACTATGATAGCTCAGCCAACAGGCACTCTTTTGAAAACTTGTCCTGAAGCCCAGACTTTCTTACAATATCACAGTTCACTGACTTGCCAAATAGTTTCTGGGTAGATAGCACATCTGCATCTGGATCCATCCCAGTATTTTCTTATACAGCTAGACTCCATCTGAAGTATTTTACATAAAACCCTCTGTAACCTCTTCTTGTTTCGAGCTTTGAAATCAGAAGAATGATGAAATATTTAATTATCTGTGTGTCCTGCCAAGGCTCTTTCATTACTTACCTATAGCTGTCTGTGTGCAAGAGGAGGAAAAAAAAAGAAGACATTTTCTGAAAACAGGACTCTGTCTGGGAGGTCTGTTTTTGGAAAAACGGTCAGCTCCAGCTCTCTGCTGAGGTGTTGCAATCCTGTGCCTTCTGCACAGGAGGGGAGACAAAAGATGTGACACACCTCAGCTGAGCTGCAAGTGGGCTGGGCAGGAGGCAGCTCCCATGTAGCCCATGCATAGCATGGAAACTGATAGATGAAAGGGCCCACAATTTTTAGAGTCTGGCAATTTGCACCTGCCAAAAATATGCCCACATACTTGTGGTCACAATATGAATTATATGCATGAACCTCAACATATGCCACTTCTGTTCTGTGGTTTATATTCCCAACGAGGTAGTCAGAGAGGCAAACATGCTCAGGTTTCAGCAATGAAGTGCAGACACAGATTTTCTGACTGTAACTTGCTCTTTTACAAGTGCATCCCATTGCACAGCTTTATTTCAGTAAGATGAGAGAGTCTGTGTCAGAAGCAGGAGAAAATAAAATATATAGCAGCTACTTTATAACCCACTCAGGGCTTTGCTTTTACAGTGTAATTGCATTCATTGTTATCTTAAATACGTCATTGACCTGTGAGTCCAACCTGCTGCTGTGGCATGTGGGATGGTGGAGCAGGTTGCCATCCTGCAACAGAAGAGGACCTGACAGAACACAGAGCCTGCTTGTGACACAGAACCTCTTTAAGGAAAGCTTCATTATTAGTTGTTTAGTAGTATACACAAAGTAGTAGCAAAAGGAAATTAAAATTAAAACAGCGGATTTTCCACCTGTCTAACTTACCTAGAGCCCTTCAATCACACCACCCTTGTTAGGCTAGGAGGCTGAAACTGAGATATGCCAAAGATTTTCTGCTCCTCCTTTGTTTCTCCCAAGCAACAGCTCACTCTCTCTGGAAGCACTCTTATGAAACGTTGCTAGCATCCTTTGTTCTTCTGTCCTTGGATGGCTGCGGGTCCTTGATTGCTCTCAGACAGAGCCAGAGATGGAACCATCATCAAAGCTATCAGTTCTGGCTAAACCTCTTAAAGATTTGTGAGTATTAGGGTTTTTTCCAGGCTGATGCTTGGTGAGTTAGGCCAGTATAGTCATACAAAAAACATCTCTGTAAACAGGCTAGCACACAACATTTGTAGACTGTTGCATGACAGTGCCAAGGCTGTTATAAATACCCTTTGAAAATAGCATTAGAGCAGTCTATAAAGTATTAAACTTTTCTATTTAGTCATTCATAAGCCAGGGAATAACAAAATTGAGGTGTGGTGATTGAACATTGAAATCTTTAGTGTGCTATTTGATGCATCATGTTTTCAATGGGACTTTAATTACCATTAGCATACTATTTCTCAAAGAATACCCTCCTACTTTCCCTGTCACGTGATTATTCCCATGGCCAGAATTTTGTAGCACTTTTCATCATTGCATATTAATTTTTCCTCTGAATATATAACTAGTTTAATTTTTTTCTTATTTAGAGACATATGAACATTCACACCCTCCCAGTATAGCTGTACCTTAAAGCTCTCTCAGACTAAATTATATGCATCTGTCTATAAGTAATATGTGAAATAGGATTTTTGATTTTTATTTAAGACTTAATTCTGTGGAGTTAATTATTTGGAATTATATTTTCAGGAACCAAACTGTCTTGGAAAGTCAAAGAGACTGCACTGCTAATTTTCCAGATCCATTGAAAATCTTTGCATACACATTACATCTTTTTAAATAGTGTTTTGGGGTTTATGATATGACTTATCAGTACTTTAATGTTTTAACATAAGTAGAAATGAAAGTGACCTAAACGCCTTTGGGAATAAAAATTAGGGATGAGATAGGCTCCTGTATTATAGGAAGATATAGCTCATCAGCAGCCAGGCTAATGCTGCAGTATATGAATATATCTACAGAACATCACACAGTTCATCTCAGTGGGGCTTCTGGGCTGCCTTGAGCAACTCTACAAGTGCACAGTAAGGAAAGACTTGCTGGAGTCTCTGTAATGTCCTGTAGGCCCAGCTCATTCTGTCATTGCCATTTATTTCATCCTTTCAAACATACAGTTCATGGGCTGGCTATAGACTCACCTCTTTGGGGGGCAAGCAGGATACTTTGGCAGGAATAAGAACGGGAAAGATAGGGAAGGTTTATCAGGAAACAATAGGAAAAAAAGGCTCCTAAGAGAAGAAAACTTGCAAGAAAATATGTGGACACTGCTGGGTACTGAGCAAAGTGTTGTATGATCAGAGAAGTACTTTTCAGATGTCTGGCAAAGCCTTGGATAAACTTGCACCTGGATTCTGTGGTGTTTTGGATGTATTGTAACCACCTGTGTGTAAACACATGAAGCACAGGGTGCTGTGGGATCTGAGAAGCCCTGGGAAATTCCTGAAGTACTCTCACACTTAATGTGAGTGTCTTAGAAATGAGGAAGAGTCATTTACATTGAAACATTCCAATTGAATATTCCAACATTTTCATACCTACTTTAACTGTTTGTTTTCATTCCCCTTTCCACTTCTCCAAAGCTATTTCATTTTTTTCATTCAAATCTGGGGCACAAGTGTGTGTGAAATACTGGCATCTTCATTTGAACTTCCTAGGTTTGTTTTTTTATCAGAATCTCTTGAAGAGGAAAATCAAGAAAATCATTTGGGATGATTTGTGTTCCAGTGTGCCACCAGGTACAATAAGAAATTCAAAGGGAGCTGTGCACATAGAAAAACATATGAAATAAATCAGTGCAAGTTAAGAGGACTTGCCCACCCATCTTTTCTTTGCTGGAATGAATCGAGTGTAAGTTTCCACTAGATCATCCTTTGATTGTCAAGATTGATTAAATATTTTCTGCTTTCAACTCTGAGGAGATGCTTTTAATAAATTTTTAATATTTTATCGGAGCACTATGTATGCTGGCTTCCATTAGCAATGAAATCTGTTCAATGAGATTTGGATCTGACTGATAGCATAGATTTTGCCTTTCTTCAATTACTCTTTTCTTGTGTACCAAATAGAAGAGTGGTTAGTGGCAGAAGGGCTCTAGAAAAAAAAAAAAATCCCCCAAATTATACCTCCAGTCAGGTCACCAAATTTGAATGGATGTTATTATATATGTGTAAATCCCACTTGAATGCTTTGATTGTTATTACCTATTCAATTGCATCTGAGCTATGATTTTAAGCAACTTTTCATAAACCTGGTCAGTGGGCTTTACAAATGTCTGTCTTTAAAAAGCCATTCAGCTTATGGCAAAAGCATGTGGGTGAAGTATTTGCATTGCACACACAAGTAAGCTTATTCCTTTTTGGGTGTCTTCAGGTCTGCAAATGAAGAGGGCACTTGAGGATAAATATATCTGTTTTGGACTTCCAAAAGCCATAGCTGCCCTACTCCTGCCAGGTTCTTCCTGTTTTGCCTGTGCATTCTCAGGATTTCCCTTTGGCCCAGTAGTTCATTTTTCCTTTTTGGTTCTGTAACACCATATTCAACCTTTTTGGCAAATGCCATCCACCCCTGGCTATCTATTACAAATTTCTTTGATTGACTTACTTAAGGACTCCTGCTAACTTCACCTGTATCTGAAGGACAGCAATATCCTACCAGCAGCAACTTTTCCTATGGTAATTTTGGGAGCTGCTGTTTTAGTGGGAGAATCTTTGCTTTGCTGTCACATGGCCACTCTACAACCTCGAGCTAGTTGGCATACTAATAGCTACTCACTATGGAGGCAACTTAACTTCTCAAGGGTGATCATCCCCAGTGAGTTCAGATTTTAAGGAACTAGCCAGTTTAAAGCAGGGAACTGTTATCCTCAAATGACCCTTGACAGATTGAAGTATCTCAGTAGGGAGAAAGGAAATGGCAAAAGTAAGACACATAACAGATATGTTGCTGATCCAGGTACTGTACTCAGCTTTGAAATGGAAATGAAGACGAGTTGAGAAAAGCAAAAATTGTGTTTTATTTAGATTAACATGTTAAAAAGGGCTGAGGAATCTGAGAGCATTTGGAAAGGAATGAAAGGACTTTTTAGCAGAGCTAGAAAAACTCATTTTAATGAATTAAAGATTTGGGTTAAATTGTAACAGACATAACAAATAGTTAGGGCATTAAATAATCATCACCTGGCCTGTTAACAGATTTAGAAACCTTCTGACCTTAGAGAAGTCAAGTTAATCTAATTTGTTGTAGCTTGTTTTTTTTATTTTAAATCAATAATCAACTTTTCCCCTTTTGAAATTACACATTTAAATAAAGTACTGAAAACAATTAATTACCCTTTGAAGAGACAGGCGGATAAAATCCCCTTTTTACAGTTCCAATCTGCAATCATTTTCTTTCATGATTCCTTCAACATGTCTCAGTGCTTGCTGAAACTCTCAACAATTTGGAAGACTTTTTGTGTACCAGAAAGATGGTGTTTTCTTGGATTTATGTAATCACAGGTTTTCAACTGCTTTAATTCCATTAACTAACATTTCCAGGTGTTTGGTGTGTGGAAAGATCAATGGCTTTATTAATCTAAAAGTATTACTCCCCTCACCCTTCCCTATTTCAAATCTGGTTTCTGTTTAAAGCTCTCCATAACCTCAGTCTTATTCTAGGTTAAATGTTATATTAATCAAGCTGTGGATAAAGGCCACATATATGACTGAAGCTGTGTTTATTAGCTTTGGTGAAGCCTTTGATTTGGTCACACATTCTTTGCTCTTAACAAAGCCTCAGAATAATACAATGTGGGATTTATATCAATCCCTAAATTGGTTATTGTGGTAAAAAGTCTTAGCTGAAAACCATAAAACAACATTGCTAGAAGAGTTAAAAAGATTGTTGCTTACCTTATCATTCTATCCACTCATTCGTTTGTTGGTTCTTTGATCAAGTTGTTATGTTCTTTTCCCCAGTTAAATGTAGTCCCTATGTAATTCAAACCCTGGTTTATTGTATTTCCCCTATCCCAGTTACTTCCTCCTTCCGCCCTTCCCCTTACCTCATTTCCGGCCTTACCATTTCCGCCCTTTCCCTTACCTCATTTCCGGCCTGCTGCTGCCTGCCTATCAAGTTAGCCACACCCTATATGTAAATCTCCAGAAGTTTCCCAGTACCACCATTACTGGAAGTTGTTGTTGAAGAAAAGATTCACAAAAATAGACAACCAACACCGAACCCAAGTTCACAGATCATCTCAACTAACAAGCCAAGTCACCTGCAATATGTCCTTTGTAACTGTTTAATCACCACAACCTTAAGGGCAGTTAAGAAGAATGACACCCCCAGACCAATGAGCCACTATTGAGATCTCGGACGTGTCCGTGAGGCTGAGACTCCCATCCCTACGTTCGTCGGGATCGGCAGGACCTCCTCCCGGCGTTGCCTGGCAGCAGCAGCAGCAGGCGTAGGGCCTACTCCCTGTGACCCCCCATTAATAAAGAGCTGTTTAATAAAGGCCTTGGCCCTGCTACATTCATTACAACTTGGGGGCTCGTCCGGGATAGGCCACGCCCAGAAGAGGACGTCGGAGGGGGAGGCACCACCCCGAAGAGGCCCTCTGGGACAGCTGGCCACCCCGGACCCGGAGCTGCGCGGAACCAGGACAACGCCTGGAGCACCGGTAAGTAGACCGGTGGCGGGCACGGGAGGCGAGCGAGTGTGGTGTGGATGAGACGGGGGCTGGCAGCTCAGACCCCCGAAGCGAGTGTGGACCCCTGAGTACCGCGGTTCCGGACTCCCGCGAGGGGGCCGGCCGGGAAAAGGGGGAAGCGAGTGAGGCCTACCAAGGCCTACAGCGTGAAAGAGGCGCCTCCTTGGGGCCTAGGCCCAAGCTTGGGGAAGAAGGAGAACCTTCGCTAGGACCCAGCTTTCTGTCGGTTGGGGAAGGAGGGGAACCTTCGCTAGGACCCAGCTTTCTGTCGGTTGGGGAAGGAGGGGAACCTTCGCTAGGACCCAGCTTTCTCTTGCTTGGGGAAGAAGGAGAACCTTCGCTAGGACCCAGCTTTCTCTTGCTTGGGGAAGAAGGAGAACCTTCGCTAGGACCCAGGTTTCTGTCGGTTGGGAAAGAGGAGAGAACCTCACTAGGACCCACCACTGTGTTTATTTTCAAAGAAGGGGGGGTGCAGGAAGGGGCAGCCGGCGCCCCGCTGGGACCGAGCCCCCCAGGGACGAGGGTTTAGGAAGGGGTATCCGGGCCCCGCTGGGACCTTACCTGACTCCCACCGGTGGAACTGAGAAGAGTAGAGGGAGGGGGCGACCGGGGCCCCGTTAGAGACCGGCTCTATCTCAGTTTAACTGTGGGCCAGGAAGGAGCATAGGGAGGGGGATATAGGTAAACCCCAGTAGTGACCAGCTCTTTCCTTTGCCCTGTTTTAGTTGCCCGTCATTAAATTTGCTTTGAAGTAGGGGCACCGTATATTTTTTTTTTTTTTAAAGAAAGAAATTATACGTTAAGTTAGAAAGGGCCAAATTTTTTGTTGAGTGTGTCTTTAGTTGCCTGTCAGTTGTTTCCTTTCGAGTAGAGGCACAGTAAGTTTCTGTTAGGCCCGTTTGAAAAATCACTATGGGGTCTTGTATGAGTCAAAAGAGTAGAGCGAAAGAGAACAAAAATGTAAAGAACATCCCTCCTGATAGCCCTTTGGCGATAATGTTAAATAAGTGGGATACTTGTGAAGCTACTAAAAAGTTAGATAAAATAAAAATGATCCATTATTGTGTTGAAGTATGGCCAAAGTTAGATTTACCAGGAGCATGGCCATGGTTCGGTACCCAAGATCCATGGATGTGTACAATGCTGAATCAATATTTAAAGACTTGGGGAGGATCAAATGTGGAACAACTTGAATACGCAGCTTGTTGGAGAGGGAGTAGAGCAAAAGAAGAACCAATAAAGATATGTAAAGTAGTAGAGAAAAAGGGACAAAGGAACGAGGAAGAGAAAAATAAAAGTAAATGGGACCCCCTTGATTATCTTCCCCCTCTTCCCCCGCCTGTCAATAACCCCGATTACCCACTTCCTCCTCCTCCGACCGTCACTCCCCTTCAACCTCCTCTTCCTCCTCTTCCGTCCATTACTTCCTTCGAACCCCCTGCTGTTTCTCTACCCACCAATGCTTCCAATAACCTTCCTTCTGCTCCATCTGTCAATTCTCCTCCTACCTCCTCTCCACCCACCAACACCCCCACTTACTTTCCTTCTTCTGTTCCACTTGTCAATTCTCCTCCTCCTCCTCCTCAAGCATCTAGCATAACTCCCCTGTCACCACCTTCCCTTAGTACCCCTATTCCAAATCAGCTTTTTTTACCTATGTGCCCACTTCCCAACCTGCCTTCACCCCTAGTATCTCCACAAACCCCAATTCCTCCTGCCTTGGTTCAGGCCCCTCCACCAATAGGTGTCCCTTCACCTCCTTCCAATTGGGAACTGAGTCTATCTCCATCCAACAGTAGCTCTTCTTCCAGTAATCAACAGAACCCTGTACCGGCACAAGCAGAGGGACCATATTATAATACGAGGTCAAGGGCAGCAAAAGCAGAAAGGATGTTTCCACTCAGGGAAGTCCCTATGGGAGGAATAGAGGGCAGACTTGGGTTTGTAGACGCACCGTTGACGGCCTCAGAAGTGAGAGGATTTAAAAAAGAAATTGGGAATTTAGTGGAAGATCCCGTAGGCATTGCCGAACAGGTAGATCAGTTCTTAGGACCTAGCATTTATACTTGGAGAGAAATGAATTCAGTTATAAATATACTATTCAACCCAGAGGAAGTTAGGATGATTAGAGAAGCCGGCCTACGCATATGGGAGAGGGAAAACCGGCAAGGACCACCGGGTGACTATAAACTACCTCTCACAGACCCGGGATGGAACCCAAACCAAGAAGAGGGGAGGCGGAATATGATTGACTATCGAGCTTTAATAGTTAGGGGAATAAGAGAGTCTGTTCCTCGCCAAAGTAACACCAAATTGGCCTTTGGAGCAGTACAAGAAAAAGATGAAACCCCATCCGCGTGGTTAAATCGGTTAAGGAAGAACTTTCAGCTGTACTCTAGTATAGATCCTGATAGTCCGGATGGCCAAGCAGTATTAAGAGTACATTTTGTCACCAAATCTTGGCCTGACATCCGAAGGAAATTAGAAAAGATGGAAGACTGGCAGGAAAAAGAGATAAATGAACTACTTAAAGAGGCTCTAAGGGTGTATCTGAGAAGGGAAGAGGAGAAAGCGAAATCGAACGCCCGAGTGATGGTAGCGATAGCTAGAGAATGTATAAATGCAACTGGAAATAAGCTAGAGAAGCCATGTGGATCTAGAGAAGGAGAACCTAAGATTGCGCCAGGCGCAGGAGGTTCTAATGCCAACCCTTGGCAGAAGGTCGGAAAATTTCAGGGCAGATGTTATTACTGTGGTGAAGTGGGTCATCTCAAAAGGTACTGTAAAAAGATTGCCATCGATGAAGCAATTGAAAAAGAACAGGAAAATTTAGAAAAGATTCTGAGAGGGGAAGATTAGGGGTGTCAGGGGCTCTTCCCTTTAGGGGACCCAATGAAACATCTAGATGAGCCCTTGATAAACCTCAATGTTGGTCCCCAGAATTTAAGTTTTGAGTTCTTAGTTGACACGGGAGCTGATCGGTCCAGTTTGAAAGATCTTCCAGTAGGAGTCCATATTAGTAATCGAACGTGCGAAGTAATAGGAGCTGAAGGGACACCCTTCAAAGCACCAATAATTGAAGGAGTAGAGTTAAAAGGAAACTTTAAACAGTGTGTGGCAGAGATGATTTATTTACCACATTTAGAAAAGAATTTGTTAGGGAGAGATTTACAAGTTAAGTTAGGAATAGCAGTTATTCCAGAAAATGGGAGGATGGTTGTGCGTATTATGAAATTGACCGAAAAAGATATAAGTGAAATCAATCCCCAAGTATGGGCAGAAGAAGGGAAAACTGGCTTTTTAGACATCACGCCAATAAAAGTGCAAATGCAAGAAGGAACTACCCCAGTCAAGGTAAAACAGTACCCAATATCAGAAAAGGGTAGAGAAGGACTAGCCCCAATTATAGACCACCTTCTGGCGGAAGGTGTGTTAGAACCATGCATGTCCCCCCATAACACCCCAATTTTAGCAGTCAAAAAGGCAGAGGGAAAATATAGATTAGTCCAGGATTTGAGAGAAATTAATAAAAAAATCATCGCTAGACATCCTGTGGTGTCTAACCCTTACACTCTGTTGAGTAAAATTCCCAGGGAACATGCATGGTTCACCACCATAGATTTAAAAGATGCCTTTTGGGCGTGTCCGCTAGCAGAAGAATGCCGTGACTGGTTTGCATTCGAGTGGGAGTACCCAAAAGGGAAGAGAAAACAACAATTAAGGTGGACCCGTCTACCTCAAGGATTTACTGAGTCCCCCAATCTTTTCGGACAGGCTCTAGAAGAACTATTAGACCAGTTCACCCCTGAAAATGAGACACGAATCCTCCAATATGTAGATGATTTGTTAATATCTGGAAAAGAACAACAGCTAGTTAGAACAACTAGTATAAAACTCCTTAACTTTCTGGGAGAAAAGGGTCTAAAAGTATCCCGGAACAAATTGCAGTTCGTTGAACCAGAAGTGACATACCTTGGTCATATAATTGGAAATGGATACAAAAAGTTAAGCCCCGAAAGAATTTCGGGCATACTAGCCATTTCGACCCCAAAAACTAAACATGACATTCGAAAACTTTTAGGCTTGTTTGGATACTGTAAATTATGGTTAGACAAATATACTCAAAGTGTAAAATTTCTTTATGAAAAATTAGTAAACCCTGAACCCATAAATTGGACTGCACAAGATGAAAAACAATTAGAAGAATTAAAAGAGAAATTATCTTCGGCCCCAGTCCTAAGTTTACCAGATCTCACAAAGGAGTTTGAACTATTCACGAACACTGAAGGGGGAGTAGCTTACGGTGTACTAACTCAGGAATGGGGGGGTTGTCGAAAGCCAATAGCTTACCTCTCTAAATTATTAGATCCAGTAGCAAAAGGATGGCCACTATGTCTCCAAGCAATTGCGGCTGCAGTAATTTTGATAGAGGACGCACAAAAACTGACATTTCAGGGAAAACTTAAAGTATATACTCCACATGATATTAAGACTATCCTCAGCCAAGGGGCCCAGCAATGGCTAACAGAAGCCAGAATACTAAAATATGAAATTATATTAATGAATGCAAGTAATTTAGAATTGGCCACCTCTAAAAGTATTAATCCGGCTCAATTTCTATCAGGGGAACCCTTGCCAGAGCTAGAGCACAATTGCCTGGAGCTTATAAATTTCCAAACCAAAGTAAGGGAAGATCTACAAAGTACACCGTTGCCATATGGAGAAGTATTGTTTACCGATGGTTCATCTAGAGTAGTAGATGGAAAAAGGGTATCTGGGTATGCAGTAGTAAAAAGAGCAGAAGGAAAAGAGCTAGAAGTGATAGAAAAGGGGAAGCTACCATCCAATTGGTCTGCACAATGTTGTGAGATCTATGCGTTAAAAAGAGGTCTAGACTCATTAGAAGGAAAACCAGGAACCATTTACACTGATTCAAAATATGCATTTGGAATAGTCCACACATTTGGAAAAATCTGGGCAGAACGTGGGTATTTAAACTCAAAGGGGAAAGATTTGGTACATAAAACCTTAATAAAATCCGTATTAGAATCCTTGCTCAAACCAACAGAAATTGCAGTTGTGCACATAAGAGGGCACCAAAAGGGAAATACCTTAGAAGAAAGAGGAAATCGGTATGCTGACAAAATAGCCAAAGAAGTCTCATTAAGTTCCGAAGGGCCTATAGAAGTCTTTAAATTAAATGAGATACCAGAGAAATCAGAAATTACAAAGCCCATTTTTAGTGAAGAAGAGTTAAAGATAATAAAAAAGTTAGAAATACATCAAGGAAATCAAGGAGAGTGGGTAATGAAAGATGGGCGCAAATTTTTAAACAAAAGTCTAGCCAAAAAGGTATTGGCAGAAATCCATGAACTGACCCACTGGGGTGTTCAAGGATTATGTGACCACTTCCTCAGAGAAAATTTTTGTATTGGGATATATAATCTGGCTAAATCAATAACTAAAGGGTGTTTAATCTGCCAAAAAGCTAATCAAAAAGTTATGCGAAAAATTGAATATGGGGGAAGGGAATTAGCATTAAGACCATTTCAAAGTGTTCAAATTGACTTCACCGAAATGCCCCCAGTTCAAAAATATAAACATTTATTAGTTATTGTGGACCATCTTACCCATTGGGTGGAGGCCTTCCCCACTATTAAAGAAACCTCAGAAGTGGTCATAAAAATAATCCTTGAACAAATTATTCCTAGATATGGATTAATTAATCACATCGATTCTGATAGAGGCCCACATTTTACGTCACATATATTACATCGAGTCATTGAAGCACTGGGAATGAAATGGAGGTTGCATACTCCATGGCATCCCCAAAGTTCCGGCCGAGTAGAAAGAATGAACAAAACCTTGAAAAATGTATTAACAAAATTAATTGAAGAGACCCAAATGAATTGGCTCAAATGCCTACCTCTTGCCCTATTACGCATTAGGACCAGACCGCGTGCAGACATAGGAGTTTCACCCTATGAAATGATGTTTGGGCTTCCCTTTTTAATTACCCCTTTTAGCTCTGCAAACTATCTAGAAGGAGAAGCTGCCACCCAAGAGTATTTAAGAATCATTGGAAGAACAATAGAGCAACTAAAGAAAAAAGGATACCTGCCCCAAACCTCTCCCTTAGATTCAAATGCTCATCAGATCAACCCTGGGGACTGGGTTCTTGTTAAATCCTTAAGTCACACATCTCTATCTCCTAGGTATGAAGGCCCCTTCCTAGTCCTCCTAACTACACACACTGCTGTAAGAACAAAAGAAAAAGGTTGGACTCACATATCACAAATTAAAGGACCAATTCCACCTCCCCCTGGTGAATCGGACTCCACAGTATTTCAGCCAAAGGCACCTGAATGGACCATTACAAAAGGAACTACAGACCTCCAACTTAAGTTTAAGCGAAAAGACAGCTGAAAAGACTTAGACAGTTCCAATTTGAAAGCAAAGTGTTACTGTACGCAGTTTATGTTAACTCTAGTTGTTGTTATAACGTTGTTGTTGCACACCTGCAGTAGTCTTTCAAGTTCCCAGTAGTTCACTAAAGTTCTTGTTGTTACAAAATTGTTGTATCATACATCCTTCTCCGATTGTAAGTATCATTCAATCCTCTGTCGAAATCCTCAAATTAGAAGTTTGCCAAACCATAAAGACCAATTCCCCTACAGAACACTTTCTAAAAACACCTAAATTAGTATAAAAAGGGGATGAGAGAACTCTGGGAAAGTAAAATCTTACCTAAGGGGACCCCCACCTCCAAGAGGCAAGCCCGGGTGAGACTGAAAGCAGTTCATACCGGACTCTTGAGAGGAGTGTTGCTGGCCTTGCTAACAAATAACCTGATAAGCAGCGAAGAGGTTAAATGCAGCAAGTGTTACCATCGGATATATGATGGGGAGACCCAAGAGTCCCTAATAAGAATTCACACCAACGTGAATCCCAGCTGTTTCAATCATTCCCAGATCTCCACTTGTCAAGAAAGTGGAAAAACGTATTGGATTGCTAAGAATACTGCCACTTTTCGGCAGCGGTTGCTCGGAGAATGTCCTATAGGGGAAGCCTGGTTTTGCTTTGAACATGAGAATAATCAAGGAGAATTAATAGATTTGATCAAAGAAAAACAATTAGTAATAAATACCAAAAAGGAAAACGAATTGGAAATACCTTTAGGGAAAAATTTATTCATAGATTTAGTTGAAAGAATTAGTAAAGAATTAAATATAACCAATTGCTGGGTATGCGGTAATACACAAATGTCTGAGATTTGGCCATGGGAAGGGATCAGTTTAAGCCCATTGGAAATTCTAAAATGGAAGCAAACTAACCAAACATCTCAATTACCTAAGCAAAAACGAAAGAAAGAACAATGGAATTTAAAATATAAACCTATTGGAGAAGAATGTATTAAAAGAGTTGGAAACCCATATAGAACATTTGTAGGAACTATGCCCTGCAAAAGGTACCTAACTATAAAAAAGTCAATTATAAGGTGGATACCTAAGGAGCCAAACAAATATTGGACAATACACCAAAAGGAAAAAGGATGTGTTTATCACGAAGGATATGATTTACATGAATGTGCTGGAAAGAAAATAAATCCCTTTTGGGGATTAGAGGAATTATCCAAGTATTGGTCATGTCCCACCGAAACCAACCAAACCTTTTGGACAGCACCCGAGTATCTATTCTGGATATGCGGAGACACTGCATATACCAATCTTCCAGGAGATTGGGCCGGGAGCTGTACAATTGGGATTATAAAACCTTCATTCTTCCTACTTCCCAAAAATTCGGGGTCTAAATTAGGAATTCCCTTGTACGATGATTTGAAAAGGGCTAACCGAAAGAAAAGGAGTATGATTAATTTAAGAAGTACTCAAAAATGGAAGGGACAAGTGTGGACACCTGAACGCATCATGGAAGTATATGGGCCAGCTACGTGGGCACAGGATGGGTCGTGGGGATACCGTACTCCCATTTATATGCTGAACCGAATCATCAGACTCCAAGCAGTATTAGAAATAATATCTAATCGAACAGCCCTCGCATTAGACCACATTACCGAACAGTTAACTCAGACCCGAGCAGTGGTCTATCAAATTCGGCTTGCAGTAGATTATTTATTGGCTGATGAAGGAGGTATTTGTGGAAAATTTAATACATCCGAATGCTGCCTGGAAATTGATGATAAAAGCGAAGTAATACGAAACATATCTAAAGAAATCCGAAAAATAGCATATGTAGGAAACCAACAATGGACCCCTCTAATGGACACTAGCTGGTGGGATGACTTCTGGTCCCTAAAAAATAAATGGTGGAAAAAAGTAGTCTTTTTAGTTGCAAGTGCAGTCATAAGCTTTTTATTTTTACCATGCCTACTCCCATGCCTAATTAGGCTTATAAATACCACTATACAAACCAGTATAAGGAATATGACTGATCAAACGAGAGCTAAATTTTGGTGATCGGAACCCAAAACCCAGAACATGATTCAGCTAAAGAAATTTTAAACCAATTTCTAGAACTACAAAAATTATACCCCCAAGAAACCGAAAATTGTGATTTGATGCGGGTCAAAGACCCGATCAAAGAGAAAGAGGGGGGATTGTGGTAAAAAGTCTTAGCTGAAAACCATAAAACAACATTGCTAGAAGAGTTAAAAAGATTGTTGCTTACCTTATCATTCTATCCACTCATTCGTTTGTTGGTTCTTTGATCAAGTTGTTATGTTCTTTTCCCCAGTTAAATGTAGTCCCTATGTAATTCAAACCCTGGTTTATTGTATTTCCCCTATCCCAGTTACTTCCTCCTTCCGCCCTTCCCCTTACCTCATTTCCGGCCTTACCATTTCCGCCCTTTCCCTTACCTCATTTCCGGCCTGCTGCTGCCTGCCTATCAAGTTAGCCACACCCTATATGTAAATCTCCAGAAGTTTCCCAGTACCACCATTACTGGAAGTTGTTGTTGAAGAAAAGATTCACAAAAATAGACAACCAACACCGAACCCAAGTTCACAGATCATCTCAACTAACAAGCCAAGTCACCTGCAATATGTCCTTTGTAACTGTTTAATCACCACAACCTTAAGGGCAGTTAAGAAGAATGACACCCCCAGACCAATGAGCCACTATTGAGATCTCGGACGTGTCCGTGAGGCTGAGACTCCCATCCCTACGTTCGTCGGGATCGGCAGGACCTCCTCCCGGCGTTGCCTGGCAGCAGCAGGCGTAGGGCCTACTCCCTGTGACCCCCCATTAATAAAGAGCTGTTTAATAAAGGCCTTGGCCCTGCTACATTCATTACAGTTATCATCATATTCAAGCAATAATGGAAAAAAACCTGTGTTCACTATAGTGGCATATGAGCTGATTTTAAACTCTCTGGTGCAGGTGTTATCGATGGTATTCTTCTTCTAGTGCTCTGGTTGTTTTCTTTGGAAATATCATATATAATATGCGTAGATAAATAGAATATCTGCTTTCATAAAGAACTTTTTTTATTTTTAATCCTCCCTTTAATCATGCAGTAGACTTTATTTGTACTTTCCAGTTTATGAAAAATGTGTTCTGAGGAGAGGCAAATGGGAGATGTTCAAATAGTTAATTTCTTCATGGTGTTATGAAGAGCTGTTTCGAGGCTGTGTGCAGCTCCAACCCTCCTGTGGGTAGCAGGATTTCCAACTGCAGGGCTGTCCTGTAGAAGACTTTATTGGCTTGGTTCTGCTCTTTGATGTGCTGGATATAATCCCCCCAGGATTAAGCATATGGTATAAACTCCTGGGCCTCTAATGGAGAAGGCCACCCTTCCAAGTATCAGTCAGCACAAAGGGGTTACAGGTGACACCAACACACAGAAAGTGAGAAACTTATATTCTAAAAACATCCTAGCTGTCAATACCAGCTCTTCTGCTGGTAGAATAGGGAGCAGAGGAAAAAATATTTTGCCCTCTTTTAGTGCATCAGTATCACAACTGCCAATTGTGCATATTTATATATCAACATTATTACTGATGTGTTAAGAGCTGTTACTAAATCTGTAAAGAATATGGTCACCAGAGCTCAGAGCAGGGCTGTGTCCCCCACAGAGACAGTGGTAGAAAGGTTAGCCTTCATCCCCTCATGGACAAATATTGTGCCTGAAGGGCAAGATTCAGGACTTTGTTGTGACTTGGTCTCCCTGTCCATTTTCTACTTACAAGGACAATAATTTCTCAAAATGCAGGGAGACCCAAAGGTTAACATAATTCTCCCTTTGATTAGTCAATCCTTGCACTGTATAGCTGCTTATATGGTCTCTGAGGCAGTGACTTGCTCCATGACAACCAGAACACCTGACTAAGAATATAGTATTCTAAATTGATGAAACCTTCTTAAAAATTTTTTCCTTCTCCTGCCAAGACTCATTGGCTGGGTGCTAAAGGTGGAAAAAAAATTACAGTTGTAAACAGAGTGCAGTTTTTAACAGGAGGAGATTTAACATCTGAAACTGGCACTGAGAGATGTGATGCAGTCATTGGCACAGGGACACTTCATGCCTCAGCACCACTTGGCACACATAATGATTCTGTGATAAAAGTAAAAATGTTTTTTTCATCGTCTGTTAAATTCCTTCATTATGAGCTCTTGGATTATCTTGGAGATGTGGACTGGCTTATACTGGAGGCTGGGAATACTGGAAATAAATCTTTTGCCTTTTAGAATGGGTGCTTTGTGGGATTGTTGAGTCTTGTTTTCCCATTATATTGTTGCTATTAACTAAATTTAAGACAACTCTGTGTCAGGTTATTGCTTCCAGTGGTGTCTGCTGTAGCAGTCTAGATAGCTTTGAGATCTGGTATCTGCTTTGATGCATTATATGCACTTTTTAACCTTCAAGCAAATTATTTTCTAAAAAGCAAAGGACAGAATTTTTCAAATCACTGGTTTTCAAATATTTTCTGAGAAGAAAGTCTGCATCAGTGTTCAGCACAGCTAATCTCTGCAAAATAAAACAGCTTCCATGCAGTCACCATATTTGATCAAGCTTCAGAAATACCTAGGAAAAAATGTCATATCAGACAGTCTTACAAAATTGCAGATGTGACAATCCAGCATCAGTGACTGTTATGGGCTGATGTTTGGACTGGCTCCTCTCCTTGCTTCCCCCGTGCAGCTGCCGGTCCCTCCCTCGGATGGTTTTATCTAGGCTGGTGTTTTCCGGCTCTCTCTCTCTTGCTGCGCTTCGGTTGTGGGCTGTGTCTTGCTCTCTGCCGTCTGCTCAGCTGTGACCCCCTCCCCTGGCTTCTTTGGCCGTTTTTTCCCTTTTCCCCCAGCTGTTTTGTCTGTGCCCCCGTGTTGGCTTGTCTTGGGTTTGCTTTTGCTTGTCTTGGGCTCGCTTTAGCTTGTCTTGGGCTTGCTTTGGGCCTGCTCCCGGCTGCCCCTCCCCCTCTCTCCCTTCTCCCTGCTCCAGGGATTTGCACCGACTCCGGAGGACAAGGATCTGGACTTCGGGGGCCGCTGCTGGAGGTCGGCTTGGGAGGCTCTGCCACTCTCCCCGGCGAGGACCGGCTGGGTTCGTCTCATCTGGGTTTGGGTTGGGGGAGTGTTTCTTTTGTATTTTTGTTAATAAAAAGTTTTTTCCATTTTCACCACAAGAACAATTCTTTCTGAGCTCATTGAAGGAAGGAATTGTAAAAAAGAAAAGGGGGGGGGGGGGGCCCTTTGGAGCTCTTTTTTCCCCAAATTTGTCCTAAACTTGGACAGTGACTTAAGGAGGAGCCATTAGTACCACCAACAATCATAAGTTGTAGTGATTCCTGCTAAGCACCTTCATGACACTGTTTTACCCCTGTGAACTGCATAAGAAATTGTAAAAAACATGGTCTGTTACAAAATTCCCGCTGGAGGAAAAGGCGTTGGAAACAAACACAGATTTGAGAGGTGTTCTGGAGATCAGAGAAGTCCCCCCTGAAAACCTTCGCTTTTAACAAAGTGGAGATGGGGCTGCTATCAAACAGACAAGAAGAGAGTTAACAGGAGTGAACACTGGATTTTCTAAATTTTAGCTTCTTTGCAAGGCCATTCACATACATCATTATGGCATGATTTTTGAAGTAGTCTGAAGGAGTTTTCTGTAAAGTTTGTAAGGTCACTTGTAGACAGCAACATCAAAACTTTAAAGTGCTAGAATATCCCTTCCATCTTCTCTCACTGTCCATCATATGCAGTGGAATGGGAGCTGCAGGACCAGGTCAGAGTTAAGGTTGGCTGCCAAGTTTCAAAGCTTTCAAAACCTCTTTATTTCATAACTGCAGCATTGTAATAACACTGCTTTAAATTAGCTGATATGTATTTACTAACTTAATCTTAGTACAATGCAGGGGCTTAAGGGTTTGGGAATATTGCACAGCTTTGATCTCTATAAACCCCTATTAGCACAGGTACTGATACAATTATCTGCAGGGTCACTCTACTTACTTACAGGCTAGCAGTCCAATCAGCACATCAAACTACCTCATTTATCATCATGTGATCTGTTTCTAATTAGTTCACTCCAGTTAATGGTTTCTTAAAACTGCCTTTTTGAGTTATTTTTTTTTTTTCAGAAACACATAAACCACTTGAAATAACTTCTCAACATTGGCTAAATATATTATTTATTTTCTGGCAGGTTTCCAGCTATATGAGTTACACAGAATTCATTTACTTCATGAAATAGGTAATTTCTTTGGTCTCAGAGATGGAAGGCACAGAACAATGTTGGAGTGGTGGTAGGTTCTGACAAAAGCCTTTTTAATACATTCAGTACATTGTCCTGGTTTGTGGAGTCTGACATTTGCAGTTTGGAAATAAGTCTGAATACAGCTAGTTTTATCTTCTTCCAGGAAAGCATAATCATGAGATTTGATGAATGACTGGTACTCTGTGAACAAATGACAAATTAGACTTAAAAGTACAGGTGTGGATTTAAACTAATAGGTGCATTGGTACTAAAAGGAAATGTCAATAGTTTTGCCTGCCAGTCATAAATTGCTGGTCTTAATTAATGTGTAATAAAATTTTTAATCTGATCAAAGCATGTAGCACCTATTGTAAGCTTACTGTCAGGGAGATTTATACCATTTGCTTTCTTCTCAGTACATCTAGTGATTGCATCTGCTTATTAGTAGATTTGCTATTAGAGATACACCTCTCCTGATGATCTGTGGGCCAGGATTTAGTGCTATTAGGCTTGACCTGGTCTGATTCCTTGTCAAAAACCCTCCAGCCTCAAGCAATTAATAAACTGCTGTGACAATTATGCCAGGAGAAGTGAAGTAGAATTTAACCAGATCAATATACAGGTGTGGGGGTCCTGTAAAGAGCATAAAACTACCAGTTAAAAAAAAAAATTAGTTAAAATCATTAAGAATGGTTGTCTCAGAAACTCATAGCATGAGCTTTCATCAAAGACTGAAGTGTTAATAAGCTGTCATATTGGTTTCTGCAAAGCAAGAATTCACTTGTGAGGGAGAGTACACAGGGATGTAAGCCAGGATTGAAAATCCTGCTTTGCTTTTGCCCAAATCAAGTGAAGCCCACATTTCAGGTATCATCAGCTCAGCATGACCTCTTTGTCTCCAGGTGACATGCTAGGCTTTTTTTTTCTGGAAATTTTTCTTTTTCAGCAAGCTTTGAAAGGGAGGGCAATCTCTGAAACAAAGTCATGGTTAGCACTGGCAGACACCTGCACATCGAGTGTGGCAGGGAAAGATATGTAGGCACATTTCTACCTCCAGATTTTCTTTGTAAAATTTTGGTGTCAATGCATAAATAATAAGACATATGTGTGGCAAATGCTTGTCATGCAACTTCCTATAACTTTTATAGGATGAAGCTAGAGACAGGGCAAGAAAAGTCCAGCAAAATAAAGAAATAGTTTGGAGAAGGAGAAAAAGGTTGAAAAATTGCAACTAAGGAAAAGGGAGAGGAAAAACAGTGTTTTGTCTCTTCTAAATATTAGTGACTCAGGCACTGAGACAAAGTCCTGCCCTTGGGTGCCTGAGCCTCGCCAGGAGAAAAAATTTCCCAGTCTCACATGTCTCCTGTTAGATTGTCAGACAGTAGGGAAAAAAGAAGAAGAAAAAGAAAAAGAAAAAAGAAAAAGAAAAAGAAAAAGAAAAAGAAAAAGAAAAAGAAAAAGAAAAAGAAAAAGAAAAAGAGAAAAAGAGACCCTTCTTCCCTATTTTCTCCAGATTTGGAAAATGATAATTCCTTATGAATGCCCCTCTCTCTCCAGTGACATCTAATTGTTAACAGAAATGAGGGCTCAGAAATGTAAACTTCTGTGGTAAGAGCAGTGTTCACATCCTGTTGTTGCCTGTTTGGCCATCAAAGCTGGCTTTCATATTTTATGGTTTTTTCCACTGTAAGGAGAAGTTCCTATTAAGCTAATTATTACTCCCAAGCTCAAGAAAATCTCTCAATTCTTTTCACACCCTCTTTGCAGTGCTTCTTTGTTTCCATGGCGAAATTTTTTGCTAAGATGGGTTTTGTTAGCAGTTGGTACCTCTAATTATAGCTAAGTGGATACTCCTGAAACTGAAATAAAAATTGCTTTAGCCACCTTTTCATGTTACATTCAGTTTTGGCCTTCTGGAAGCACCTGGTATACCTGCTATCGGTGTTGGTGTCATGCTGTTTTAGATAGTGACTCATTTCTAATGAGTTAGACTGAAATAGATGACATTATGACACATTTCTTTATATTCAAAAGAGGCTTATTCCCTGACTTCTTTGCTGCTTTTTTTTTTTTTTTTTTTCATGGAAATTACTTGCCAAAGTAGGAAATGTATGTGTTCTTCTAGGAAAGCCAAGAAATAACCACTGTGTGATGTCTGTCACTATATTTAAAGTCATTGAAAGTAGATCAATTTTATCCCAGTAGTAATGGATATGATTTTTTCAACAGAGTGAAAGGATGTTGTTGTAATGATAAAAAACGTGAATCTCTGTCATAAGAGTGACTTCTGATCTTTTTTCTACTTGAAGTTTTGTTATTGTTGTTTCCTTGCTGTTTGCTTGTAGCCCACTGTGGATATGTTAAGGGCTCTCAAGGAGTTTGTTCAACTGAAGTTAGATACTTCATGATTCATTGGTTCCATTGAGAGTCATAAGGCTCTTACAGTCACTGCTAAAGAGTGCTGTAGAACAAATATTATGTCATATTGGCATATACCATACCTTTAGAGCCCTGCCAATATTGTAGTTTTGTCTGTCCCATTGCTTCATAAGTAAGGCTCATGCAGATGTTCTCATCCATACCTGCATGCTGAAGTTTCAAGATTATCCTAGACTTCAATTCTAACTTTTTGAATAAAAAATAGGCATATTTTCAGCTTTTACCCACAGTAAGGTGGGAGATACCTGCAAATCACAAAAGAAAATGCAACTTCAATTTTCAAATATCAAATATATCATGTGGTGTGTGAAAAACAATTGCCATGATATGCACTGAGAAGTGCCAGAATTTGCATAAGAAAATGTTAGCATGAATTTCATAGCGTGAATATGAAATTATTTACAGTGTATCCAAGACCATCATGATGAAGACTTACAGAAATGGGTAATATTTTTTTACATTTTTTATCCTTCTTTGGAGTGGAAGAAGTTCTAGTATCATGAGGACAGGCTGGAAAATAAATCTCTTTCAGTTAGTAACTGGAATTGTTTAATTTGTCACCTTAAGGAAGTGGGAAGGAAAAGATAAAACTATCTCAAAAATATTTGAATTACATATATATCTTAAATGAGTTCTGAGGAATGGTAAATTCACAGCCTGGAACTAGAACCATCTCTATTTTTCACAGTGTTTGGATTTTCCTTGAAGGATGTGGAACTCTTATTTGCAGTCTTGGAAGCTGTTTTTGTGGTTTTGAATCTTCACATAGAGACAGTTTTGAATCACATGCTGTAGCATATGTCTATCCCAGCTGTTCTCTCTGTACTTATATGGTCCCATCACTATAAATCTCTGAGTGGATCAAAAGTAAAAACAAAATTACTCTTGCACTACCCATGGTTGGGGTGCATTTCGTCCACCATTAAGTACATGGGTAAATTAGAGTGAGGGCTATGAAGCATTTAGTCTCAAACCAAGCAAAATGTCTCTGACTTCTTGAAATTGGTCCCTCTTCGGAGTCTCAACCAAGGGCACCTTCCTAATTGCACCTTTTTCCAGGAAGCAGAGGATGAGTGTATTTTTTGAAATTACATGTATGGGCAGTCCTCATATGGCACTGATGTCTTCAAAGATTAACAAGAAATTGCAGGTAAAATCCTCAGTGCTGTGCAGCTGTATTCTGTACAACCTTGAGAAGGATGAGCAGTTCCAGGAAAAGAGACTGAAAGCAATTATCTCTGCATTTTTTAATCTGCCTTTTACAATGTTATTACCCCACTGAGCCATCTCTACTTATATACTTTTCCCTAACCCACAACAGTTTCTAGACCAAAAGTTAAACACAAACACCAAGTCCAGCAGGTATTTTTGTCTTTTTTATACACTGTGCTATTTAAAACAGTGGAAAAAATAAAGAAGGAACTGTTCTGATCAAAGCATTTTTCTCTGACATAGCAAGGCATAATAATCTATCCTCACAAATACCTCAGCTTTCAAATGCAGGAAGGCATTCTCACATTTATACCATAGTAGGTGCTACTGGGATATTCCAGATTCCCTTCATTCCCAAGAGATCTGCTAATCTCAGAAAAATGAGGGAGGCAGTCTGCTTGGCCCAAGATTTCACAATACTGTGATGCACTTGGGGAGTTTCAGGACTCAGCACCCAGGCACAAGGCTACAGGTTCCTCTTGCACCTGCATGTACAACCAGCTGGACTCAGAGGAAGATCCCAGGCTGGAAAAACTAGCATAAAACCACTTCTTAACAGCCACAAAGTTAAAACAGCTTCCCCTGCCCCATCACCCATTTGTATTTGTTATTGGTACTAAGATACATGAAATAACCTTGTTTTATGCACTTAGCAGATAGACAAATCAGATGGGTGGTGTCACCAAGGCAATGTAATGGGAGACCATCTCACCCATGGGATCTTGGCAGGGACGGAGGGAAAACTCCCCCTGGCTCCGGCTTGTGAGAGTTGCCAGCCCAAAACATAACTTCTTATCAGAAAATGAAACTCCAAAAATTGATCTGGTGGAGCTTTTACAATGCCTTACACAATCCAGATTGCACTTCCCCTCCAAGATAAACAGTCAGTCAAGCCTTGGAGAAGTGGGCTGGCATTCAGGACAAGTGGGCTGTCCCAGCTGGGCATCTAGACCCAGTGGGTGAGTGCAAAATCATTATTTTATATCCTTGGGCAGTCCACTGGGGTAAATGCTGCCTGAAAAGACAAGTTTTGAGGTCCACTGATGTACTACTTTGTAATGCAGTGGGTTGTACAACCTTATCAAGTATTTGAAACACAGCGGTCTAGAACTCTATTTCTTTACAAATAGCTGAACTACAGTGAAGATTTCCTGCATGTTTCCTGATGAAAACATTATTTTCAGAAATTCAGCCTGCAAATACCAAGTCATATCACAGAAATCTATAGCAAATAATGCAAATAATTGGAAGATATGCAAGCAAGACATATGGATGACTGGAATAGCTGTTCCAGGAGGGAATTTCAGGAACAAAGGGTTGTTGTTCTCTCTCCGAGAATGAATATTACTATTTTAGCACTTTTTTGAGCACTCTTGAAGCTATACTGACAGACATTCATGGTATTATCAATAAAGACTTAGAGAGTATTCTCCTGTTCCTCCTTCAAGAATGTCTCAGTACCTCCCAGAGCCAGAGAGGCTCTAGCCATGTTCCCTGAAAGAAAGGCTGGAGGCCTGTGTTGGGACAGCACAAATGATAGAAAGGCTCCAGGAGGTATTAGCTCTAATGCACCACCTGATGACCAGCTGCAGCAATCAGTGTGGCTGAATAGCTTTGGATGGGACAGCCAGAGAGAATGTCTGAATGATCTGACATGCACTTGATTTGGAGGGACAGAAAACACTTGGCAGTGAATAAAAAGTCTCTGTCATTTCGGTCATTGATGGCTATCCTCAGAGGTTCCCTCTTAGACTCATAGATGCATCTGAATAGAAGAAGATCCTCATCTCATGTACCATCTCCAGGCTACCAATGCTCAAACTTGTTTTGACACTATCAGTGTGGAGAGGGAAGCATGCTGTCTCAATGGTGGCAGCAGTATTTTCTAGCTTTCTGTCAGGCCCTGGGCTCATGTAGGCAGAGAGGTTCCTTGAGGTTCCTTGCCTGATCCTTTGTCAGGGATGCAGCTGCTAAGAAGAGGCTTTTCCTTTTGACAGAAAGTGAAAAGGCAACCTGCAAAAACTTGTCTTCCTTTTTGGCGGTAACATTTACGACCTGACTTTTTCCCATTTGATGTGTTTAGAAGCCTGACATGCATTTGTACATCTCTGTAGCACAATTCATCCACCAGTTACTCAAGTGAATTTTCCTGAGCATTTATACCCACAAGACTCCCACTCAAATATTTGTGTGCCAAGCTAGTGTGAACAGTCAGGATATGAGCAGTGTGATTCACTTTCAGATGTAAGAAAACAGTTCTTAAAAAGGATTACTGTATACAGCAACTCTTTCAAGAAGTTCTGTGGGAGTCCTAAGTCTCCTTCTTGACTTCTGTGCTAAGGAAGGCAATGTTATGGCAAGAGTGAGCTCTTTTCCTCTGCAAGGATAGCAACTGTTAAGTAGAACAGACATGAAGCACAAAAACCCCCCAGGAATTCCAGTATCCACTCTGAGCCAGATTCTAGAGGTTACATCCAATACATCAACATACCTTTCTTTCATATGTTAATGAAATATCAGTCAATAACTTGTGTAGAACAAATCCTCTTATATGTATAAGCATGTAGCTGTAAGTCACCAGGGTAGCCCAAAGCTCTAAAGCAAGAGATCTTCAGCGAGGATAAGTCAGCTTAGCTGCACTGCAACATTTCCAGTAGACATCAAATGAAAATCTGGCTGTAGAGCTGAGGATTGTGTTAATGTCCCAGTGCTGCAGTTTTCTAAGCTGTTTCTTTTCTGTCATGTGGTAATTCTTATTACCTCTATGCAGTTCTTGCCTCACAAATTCAGCTGGTGTGGTTTCCAGTTTGGATCTAGATCTGTGAAGCCCGAAGGAGGGGCATTCCTCTGGGACTGGGCTAATATTGCCTTCTCTAGTATGAACAGTCTTTGTATTATATTGAACTTTATTTTCTGGTGGTTTTGAAATGACATTAACTGCTGTATTCTTTAAGCGGTGCTGAAAAATCAAAAGCATTTAATTTCCAAGGACTTACTTTTTCTGAAAACTGAACAAGAAAATACCCTGTACGTGGCAAAGGGAACAGAGTGAATAAACCAAGAAAACCCACACACCAGCAAAATATCAACAGTGACTCATAAGGCGTACAAATTGCTACCTACAGATTCAAGGTGTCTGAAATAAATTATTTAAAATCAGCATAAACCAAACACTGTGAAAGAGGTCAACTTCTTAATTTCACTGCAAATAGTGGTGTTCAACAAATGCAAATACAAAAAATCAGATTTTACAGGTTATTGTTACAGCAAAATTCTTATTTGGTATTCCATTTTGTATTCTAAGTCATGTCTAAGTTATGAGGAAGGTTTTCTTACCTGACTCCAAAGAAAACAATATGCTCAAATGTAACCTAGTCCCAAGAAACACGGAAGTTTATTAGATAGTTAAAACCAGTGTATCTGCAAACCCATTTGGGAATGTCTTTTGCAAAACAGACTCTAATTAATCTACTATCTACTATCAATCACTAATAGTTTTTCTAGAGGTAATTGAGTTATCACAATAGCCTAAATAAAGACGCTCTTCCTCAGAGCAGATAATCAATTGGGCACCTGATCATCTCTCCAGAGGTATACCACAGCTGAAATAAACAAACATGAGGGTTTTGCATAGTTTTTGAAATCACATCAAATTCGAGAATCAAATATTTATAGCAAGGTGAAAAAATAAAAAGGACTATATACATTCAGTCTCAGTTTCTCTGTCACTTTCAATATTTTCTCATTTAGAATTTTGGCCAAAGTTTTCCAAAACTTTCTCTTCCATATCATAGTCAACTGTTTCTCTGAAAGTTTTTCTTGTATTTTTCTGCTTCATCTCTTCTGTCTTTATGAACCACAGAGGTTTTCCAAGTCTCTCCTGTTTTTATTTTAATACAGTCTCAATACCTGCCTGTCTTGTCTTTTTTTTTATTTTTTTTTTTTTTTTTTTTTAATTAAGAGGTGACTGGTTGTGTTTAAAATGTGGTTCGTGCAAATGCTAGGTGTAATAATGCACTGTTATCTCTGTCTGGGAATGATATGACAGGGCTCTCCCATATATACTCTAAATAAAATTATGATTTGGTAAATGGTATTCTGATAACTATTCTGCCTTCATGTAGCAGATCTCCTGTACCCTGAGAAATCCAATGGTGTAACATGTTCATCCTAACAGCTAGAACTCATAAGCATACTAGGAAAAATTATCCTGGGAAAAGATGGTACCTGCTGGAATTTAGGACCAGTAGTGCAAGAACAGGAGAGAAGAGAACAGGAGGCCATTGCTGTGAAAAGCTGAGGTCACTCTGTTGTGGCCACTCTCTATGGATGTATTGTGGGTTTCTGTGTAAGACAATGCATATGAAAGGATAAAACTGAGGATGGAATGGGAAGCAGTTTTGCTGGTACACATATGTGCTCTGAATACTTTGAATATTGCAAATAATGCTCCTTCCTTGCCAGAGCCAGTATTCTGGCAGTGCACATCTTTGGGAAAATCTGAAAATTTGGAGGAGATGAAGAGAGCTGGCGGTACCTAACTACTTAATTTGTCTGAAAAATTACTCTATATGTCTGCTCTATGCATATGTGTTTGTATGAATGTATTTGGCGTTACCTTGTGATTGTTATTCTTGTGTTTGATGACGATACATGTAATGCTGTAAAATGGAAATCTAGGTTTCAGAAAAACTGGGATGACACTGTATATCTAAATATAGATGAAGAGTAGCTGTGCAAGTCGTTAGGTTTATCCTGCATGTAGTGGAGGTGATGGGAGACAGCTTTCTGTGCCGAGCAGTAAGGTCTCACTTCCTGAGACACCAAGATTAGGAAGTTGCTGTGTGTGTGCGGGTAACAGCCCGGAGGACATGGAGTGATTGAAAAAGAAATTAAGCTGTCCAAAACCTGACATCTTTGACAGAGCAGCTAGGGAGAATGGGTACATGCCAACAGACCTGTGAAGCTCTGCAGGGCCTTGAATGCAAAAAGAAGAAGCTGAAACAAAAAGAGTGATAATGGGGAAATTCTCGAATTCGCAATGATTGTGTTAAGATCTTCCATGGGGGAATGACTGAGAGTCATTTCACTTCAGAGTGGTGAAGAACTCTCAGATGACCAATAAGACTGTAAAGACAACTTTTGAAGATGCCATCATTTAGGGAAACATTCTTAAATTCCTTACCAGTTCATTCTCTCCAAGGTTGTTTTCAATTTGCGAGAGCTACTGAGCATTCCACACAGCACATCACAGTTCTGTTCTTTATTCAACTTCTGCCTAGAAGTGGCTACAAGTCTTTAATCTGGGATATTAGATATATTTTTTTCCCTGACTTGGCTATCTGTTCTTCAAATGCTGTTAATTTCTGTGGGAGTCTTTCCTTAGCTAGTTTGGAAAGATGACTCAAATTCTCAATGGCTTCAGATTGGCACCAAAATCTGTGCCAATGGGCCAAGGTCATGCGATAATCCCAAAGGAGACCTCAGAATTATAGTTGATACCTACCCTGAAGATATAAAGATTAAAAAAAAAAAAAAAAAAGAAAAAAAGAAAAATATCTGCTATTTGTCTTAGCTTCAAATTATGCAAGAGTAAAATTATGCTGTTCTTTCACAGCAGTGCTCTCCACCTTCAACTCTTTTTTTTCTACTTGAACTGAAAACCTTTCCAAAGGATAAGACTGTATTTTACAAGAGACTGCTAGATGCCAGTCCTACAAATATCTTTGCACATGTTTAGCTTCATGCACAGGGGTGGTCTAGCTGATGTCAAGTTAAGCACATGCCTAAGTGTTTAGAAGACTCAGCCTTACATCTGACATCCAAGTAAACAGACAATCATCTTAAATTCTCTTGGGATTTCTGATCAAAAAGGATGTTTTAATAAAAACAAACCCAATATTTCAATGTATCTAAATTCAGCATAAAAATAGCTTTTAAATTAAAGATGTGCTTACAGCTCTTAACATTTAATTTGTGAAATCTCTTTTTATACACTAAAGTTTAGAACTTCAGCTATATTTTATATCTAAATGCCACTTTATAAATTGTGAAAGGTCAAATACATCTCCACTAAACAGAATTTACTCTATTGATACACCAGTTGAGTGTCAGTCACTTACCTTCATTTTAATTAAATTGATTCTCATGTACTACAAGATTTGCAGATAAAAATTTATTCCCACAGTGATGAATTCAGCATTGTTATGACACCCACAAGCAGCAATTTGAAAGGCAATCCATTATACTTGCCCAGCCTCTTCCACCCAGTGATCTCAAGCCAGTTTGTAAAACTCACACAAGCACTCTTGAGCCAGAGGAGCATTACTGGCTGTGTGGAGGGGGCAGGTACCGCAGGGGCTGCTGCATGGGTGCATTCGGCGCTGCACCACGTGCTCGAGGATCAGATTCTCCAGATCTAAAGAGCATTGTTTGGTTACAAGCTTCTTTGGTGAGGCAGGAATCCAAGAGGACTCTGAGCAGTAACAGATCCTGCCACTTACAGGCAGACAGAACAGTGGCTATTTTGTGGTCTCAGGTGTCCTCAGACCTGGGAAGGGGCACAGTATCAACAGTTGTCCTTTACAGGCACGGCAGACTGAACGAATGCCTAGGTGACATTCTTTGAAGGTAACAATTTAGTTGATAAATTTAGACATTGCACTCCTTTTTCTTGTTTAGGAATTAACTGTAAAGTAACTGACTTTTCCAAATCTTTAGGTACCTCTGTAGGTTTTTTTTTTGACCTGTGGGCTAGTGGAAAAATGGCTTCTCTGAATATTCCCTAAGGGGAATACTGCTTGTGTCACATGGTTGGCCAGCTTAATGGTGTGGTCCTTCTGTTTCCTGATTGCACACTTCAAGCTTTATGAACAGGAATAATCTTTTTGTTGCTTCTTTGTGTGTTATTCATGAAGACACATAATTGCTCAATGAACATACAGAGTTTAAAAAATGTAAGTATTTAAGTGGCTTTTGAAATTCTTCATGATATTGTTATGCTTGAAAATATTTATTTGGTGCAGTGCCTTTGCATTCCAGGGTTACTGGAAAATAAAGTCTTTCCTCCTGGAGATTGCTGGGGTGAGTGAATTTGCACATATCCACAAAGCAAGACTTCATTCAGGAGACTCAAATCTGGTTTTGTGGATGTTGCTTTTTGCCAGACCTAAACCATCAATTTTCACCAAAGTGACTGAGTTTAAAAAAAACTTCTGTTTTGGTTTTGCCAAATAACAAAAAAAAAAAAAAACAAACAAAAAAACCAAAAAAACCAAAACAAAACAAAAAAACCAAACAAAAAAAAATCTCAGAAGAGATTCAGTAGCTACATGAGAGACCATAGGATATTCTTTGAACTACTAACAGATTTTTTCCTTCTATCTTACTGTAGAATGAATGTGTGTATATAGAAATGGCATCTGATATGCCTCAGCAGAAAAGATGAGTCTTACTTATCAGCCATGAAGTTTCAAAACACTTTCAGAGATATTTTAAGAGCAATAGGTAATAATCTACATATTTTTTTGTACATATGTGCTGAGGTTGCCAGCTAACTTACACAGTAGATGGAATATAGGACACATGACCTTGAATTTGAAAAACTACAGTTTTCTTCCCCTTTGACTCAAAGACCAACTTCATTCAGTCAAAGAAATATATAATCACATTATTTTGTTTGACATGCCAAGCAAGAGCCCCTCTGGGAATGGTATCAGTGTCTAAGAGGCAGAACCAACACATACACAATGCCCTGACAGAGTCCAGTTGAATTTAGAAGGGAATAAGGGAGGTCAAATATCCCATCTGCCTTGCAGCTTTAATCTTTACCATAAAGCCAATGTTCTGTGAAAACCATTTTTCACAGTCAGAAAATCAAACTCGCACTGATTCACCCACGTCTGTTGAAGGCTTGAGGAGTGACTTCTAAACCTAAGATTATACCTAGCTAATGCACCCTTGCTTTGTACAGCCTTGAAAGAAAATCACAGAACAGAGTGAGTTGGAAGGATCCTCTCTTCAGAGAATGAGCTGTACAGGGATCGAGTCCATGACCTTGGCATTATTAGTGCCATTCTTTAACAAACTGAGATAATTCATAATCATAGCATGTGAACAGTTTTCTGAAACATTGAAATCAGTCCTTTTCCAAGAGGATTTACACTATCAAAACTCTATTAGCCTATCAACACTAAAATTAGACTAAATGTAACTAGCACAATTTCAGGGGAAAATAAAACCCTTTGGATAAGTTTTAGGAAATCTTAGACCACAAAAGCTGGAAAATTGACTAAGGAAAAAATAGTGATTTTTATATCCTTATTTTAGATGCTAAAATGGTGTAATGAATATGTGCAAAAAAATCCCTTTTATGGCATTATTTTAAGTGACCCTGAGTACTGATGACTAGTGTGGCCTCATTTTGACAGAGTATTCAGGGTAAGAGGGAAGCTTATGCCTGAACAGTGTTACAGAAGCCTTTGCACATACCCATGGAAAAACCACGTCTGGGTCAATGTAAGTGCCCCAGGAAAACATCTTGCCTCTTTCTGTGGCTGCCTTGCTCTAGGTCAGGCTGTCACAACTGGTGGCATAGCTCCTAAAAACTCTTTTTCATTGCAAGAATAGCTGTCTCCAAGCATAATTATGTTCAATAACTTAAAATGAAAAGGGAATGCCTGTCCAACTTTTTACTTAGTTTCCAGGAGTCCCAAAATATACGTTTTCTAAACAACTCTAGAACAATAGATCCAACTGTAGCTCCAACCTCTGCACACGCCCTTGCACCCTGTAGCCCAGATGATCCAAATCTGCCAGTCTTGTCATGCCCTTATCTGCTCTTCTTGCTGCTCACCCCTGACCTGCTCCAGCTCATGTTCAGACCTTGCAGTGGTGAGCTCTGTTCCCACACGCCCAGGCAGCAGTGATGGCTTTACTCCATCCTAGCAGATATGCCATGAGAAAGCCAAAGACACTTCCCCAGCAGTGCCTCTGTCTGCTTGAGAGGCTGCCTGTGATGGGTCCCACCAGATGAGGCCATACAATGTGGTGCTCACTTTTCTGCTCACATGAGGGACAAAAGAGGCAAGCTGTTTGCTTGGGCTGCCAACCTGGCCCCCAGAGTCCAGCTCAACACTGGTGCTGCTGGGGGGATGCAGCAGCCTTCAAGGTGGTCTTTGCTTCACTGTCTTAATTTTGGCTTTAGATTGTAAGTGGGTAGAGACTTACATGCCCACTTTATCTTCTTTAGAGTACCCCCTCATGCATGAATTACCACGGGTCTATCCAAGTGTCCTTTTCCCATGCCAGACCTCAGCACTGTGTAACTCCAGGCCTTAGCAGAGCAGCAGTGAGGGCGCAGGTGTTGAGCTGTGGTAAGAACTGGCAAAGCTTCTTCTCACATTTTAGCACAAGGTTACAGTTCAGAGTGTCTGAACTCTGCATATTTGTAGGAAGATTTGTTTTAAGGTGATCTACACTTAAAGGAAACCTGAAATCCTTTCCCCCTCTCTCCTAGCACGTCTCTGTTGCACCATTTATGTGTGCGGAAAGCTATGAGGCCCTACAGCCATGACACCAGTGCTTCACCAGGCAGCGAGTCACAGTCCCCACCTCCTGCACCTCAGCAGCTTCTGGTCTTGTAGCTGCTAGTGCTGAAAAACACAGTTTGCCTTTTGCTGCATTTGCTTCACCCACGCTAGCAGTGCTTGAGAAATGACTCCTGGTGTGACAAGTGGTGACAGCAGCTGAGCGGGGCATGTGGGGCTGGGGCTGTGGGGCCTTGTGGTGCTGGCTGGGCGCCTGCACGACCACCATCTGCCCCTGCACAGGAGGGACACGGGGCCATTGCCATGGGGGAACCTGCTGCCAAAAGTATTTAATTTCTCCTCTGCAGAAGGTGGCATGCCTTCCCACAGCTGGCAATGGGCCCACCACAGCTGCTGGCTGGCAGGGCACGGCCCTGTTGGGGGTGCCATGTGCCAGCCCCAAGCACCATGCCTGGTCTGGGCAGGGGAGAAGGAGGCTCCTGCTCCAGGCAGTGCTTGGCAGGGCTTGCCAGAGGGAATGAGGGAGGGCTGGGGTGCTTGTGGAGGCGGCTGGCAGAGTAAACCTTGGGAGGCAATGCCCTGGGGATGTGGGGAGGCCTGCCTGCTGAGAGAAGGGTGGGTGCAGCAGGGTGCCTGGGGACGTGGGGAGCATCACTGGCTGGCATGGACACAGCACTGTGGGGACATGGAGACTCCACTAGCAAGGTGGATACAGGCATGTCCTTTGTCTAGTGGAACAGAGTCACCTTTCTCCTGGTGATCTGATTAGTCCTGTGAAATACAGGAGGAAACAAAAATGAAGCATGAAAAAGGGGGAATTATAACAGCTAAAGATTCCTACTAAAGAGAAATTTTTAAAAGTTCTGGTCAAACAGCTGATGTTTTGATGTAGACCTTGGGAACAGGACAGAGGCTCCCCTCAACACAGTTGTGTCTCCCCTTATCTCTTGCAGTAAATAGCAGAAGTTAAAATGAAAAATCCCTTTTCACTGTTCTTCAAAACTCTACAATCTCTGGAGAAATCATTCTGAAGCATCAAGTAATGAGTGCTGTCAAATGCTGACCTTGAACTGATGACAAATCCCTCACTTTGCAGGTTCAGAAATGCTTCAGTTCCAAACAGCCTCACAGATCCAATGGTGCCTCAGCCAAAGGCCACATTCTGCCTCTGTTGCTGCTGCACCGTGGATGAAATGTTTGATAAAGACTGAGCATTTGCAAGGTAATCAGGTGAGAAAGACTTCCTTGCCACTAGTAAATCATAAGATCCTGCTTGGAGTAATATTTTTTAGGTATTTCAGTTTAAATAGCAACAGAACAGTACACATCCTATGCAACAGAAAAGGACAGCAAGACAGACATGGTGTAAAGAAGTCTAAAATATTTAATGTTTGGTTCTGCCTAACTTTTTTGAGAAGACAGAAGAAGGGTACATGCCAAAGAGTAGATAGATGGACTCAGACTGTCAAGACCTGACAAACAATCCTGTAAAATCTCTGAACTATTGGTGAGTCTTCACAGTAACATGAAAAGATGCAAATATGGTTCTTCTGAAAAATTCAGGAAGCTATAATCAATCCCTTATAGGAGCTCTTGAAAATGTTCTAAATTAATTTATTAGATAAGAAATAAATAAGTTGCAGGAAAATCCTAAAAAGTTAAAATAGCCCATGAAAGAATGCAAAAATTACGCAAAAATCAATCTTAATTCCTTCTCTGAGAGCATTTGGTTTGCAGAATAAGAGAAAAGCCATATATGGGATTTTTCTCTGATTTAGACAGACTTATCCTACACAGATCTCCTGCAAACCTGAGGAAATAAACCTAGAGTTATCAATAAACTGATTGAACAGCTGTTTGAAATCCTCCTTTCAAAAACTTCAGAGACTTTCAAAGGAATAAGTAGTTTGCTGGTTATGTGTGGCTCCAAGTGTAGTCTTACAGAAGTGGGAGGTGGAGAGCATTTCTTGCTAAAGTCTTGGCTTTCAGTTTAAAGAAGAACTTGATCCATTTGCTGGACACCACAAGCAGTTTGTAGCAAGTGATCAGAATTTAAAATTAACTTAATAAATTAGGTGGGTGATCCAAAATCAGGGAGATGAAACATCAAAGGCCATGGAGCAGCCATACAGTAGAAAAGGAGAATGGGTGTCATGTGGTTTGAGTCAGAAATGTGAAGGTGATGCAGAAACAGAAAACTATCAGCACTATCAGGAAAGCACTATCAGGTGAGGAAAATGCAAGATGCAGCCTTTCTGTCCTGTGAGGCTTTGGTGGGTGCTTGGGATCTACCCCAACAGCCAAGAAAACGTAAACTGCAGAAACAACATTTTGGGAATGTCTTAGGCAAATTGAAAAGAACCTGGAAGAGTTCAACAAGAAAAGCAGAAGGTATGGCCTATAAGGCTGAGGAAGATTTGACATCAGTCTTTTAATAAGGCTATATACTCATCTTTATGACTGGAACTCTGCTTGATTTAAAGTAATGAATATTCAGACTCCCTTTTTCAGGCATCAAATTTCCAAGAATAAAGGAAAAAAACCCACAGGACATTAGTTATCAGAATTAGGGAAATAAGGTTTCATTTGTTGGTGTGGGATTTTGTTTGTTCATTTGTTTGTTGTTACTGTGTTTGGGGTTTTTGTTTGGTTAGAGTTTTTAGGTTTTGTTTGTTTGGTTGAGTTCTGAGTTTGTTTGTTTGTTTGTTTTTTACCCAGACACGCATTGAGGAACGTGCCATACACAAACAAATGAGTGAAAGTCAACCTTTCTCCTTCTGCATTCAGAAATTCATTACCTTTCTGCTTTTCTGTCTGACAATGATTTCAACTGGTGTTTAGTAAATCAAAATGAAAGTATAACATAGTGTCCATAATTTAATCACAAACAAATGTGAAACATTAACAATTTGGAGTTTCTAATAAAATCTCAGAAATGTCAAAGGTATTTAAATTAATTTCAGACATTTTGAATCTGTGAAATTTGGATGGGTTTAATTTTTCTTTCTCTAAAGTGATTTAAATTAGAATTGCTAAATTTCAGGAGTACCTAATTTAGCCTCCGATCTCTTTTGCAAGTCTTACCATATTTGGAATTGATTTAATAAAATCTTTCTTTGGAATTGCACACAATACAGAAACATCACAGTTGAAAAGAATAAATAAATTTGGGGAACCTTTCAGAAGTCAGTAGTTGCATGTCAAAAGATTTAACATAAGGCCCTAGCTAATATAAAATGCAAGTCAGAAATTGCCTTCTGGAAATACAAATGTCCAATATAGCAATTACTAGACACTTAAAGCAGTGACACTTCTCTTGCCCATGATAAGACATTGCTGTGGCTAAAGTCCTTACCTGCACAGTATATTTTCATTTCTTATTTCTTATTTTGTGGCTTCAAAAAATTAACTGTGAGCTCAGCTTGTAAATTTCTATCCATTCAATCTTCATTCTCCATTGTCAGCATGAAGATAGACATTATAAATTCAGAGTGTATATAAAAATATTTCACCTTTTGCAAATTGCTCTGAGAAAAAAAGAACAAAACTGAAAATATGAACAGAAATATTGTCCCCAGAGTGAATTTATGTTACAATTTTCTTATGTCATGATCTTTTTCTGGACATGTCTGACAGGGAAAAGCTGCATTCAGCAGTGGAAGATGTGTCTGCCCCATAAGATGGCAATTCAAGGTCAGTACACTATCTACTATGAGAAAAAGATATAAAATTTGAAGAACTCTCTAAAAAAAAAATCCAAAGTACACTTTAGATTTTTTCTCTGTTCTGTGTGACAAAATCTAGTGACTAAACTTTGGGAGAATAAATGTGGGAGATTTCAGTGCAATAAAGACTCCTTTTGTATTTCTTGTAAACATTGCCTTGTAACAACTAACACATATGTTGAATAACTTTGATCCAGATTATTATCTCTATTGAAGTTCACAGATGTGTTTTTGAGCAGGGAGAGAAGAGTAGAAAAAAAGCAGGACATTCAAAAATAGTGAAGTTAATTGTAGCTATTTTTAAAAGCCAAATGCAAAACTTTCCTTGGTCACTTTTAGCCATGAACAATCGTTTTTATATATATATGCACCTATACTTACACATATGTACCCTCATGTATGTACTTAAGCAGTGGTCACACGAGTAGATCTTCAAAACTTGGTACAGTAACAGATTTTCTACCATACAAATTGTATTTTTATTCCTAGATGTGCATCTAGAAGGAGGGAAATCAGGGAGGAAAACTGGAGGGAGGAATGCAGGGGAAAATGGGAGGTAGAAAGTGTTCAGGATTTTTCACAATGCAGCTTCACCTCTACAGTTTCTGGTTCCTCTTCTGGGCAACAGAAAATGAGAAAATGGAGGGAAGTAAAAGGTGATAATATAGTCAACTGTTGTGTTATCACATTCCAGAAATCCTCAGGGGCAAATAGGAAATGGGCTACACCCAGATCATATGTGACTATGAGAGATAGCAAATGTTTCCATAAGGAAGCCCTGGTTTGCATGCTAATGGAAGTGAAGCATTTTTGAGCCTCCTGTGCTGAGGTAAGCTAGCACATCTCAGCTGAAAGCAGTGATGATCTGGCCCACATTCCCTATTATTCTTTAGGATTTATAGTATGCTAATAAAATAAATGATCTGACAGCCATATCATGTTTTGGGCATGTGGGACAGGGAAAAGAAGTTGGTTCATTTCTCCATTTGCATCCAAGACCAGTGTTGAGCAGTTACCCAGTCTAAAAAATGCCATTTATGTTTCAAGAAGATGTAGATATTTATTTTACTTGCATTTTTATGTCTACTATGGTGAATATAATAACCTGAAATATTGGCCTTTGTATTTGGACTTAACAGAAACTCTAAGCACCTGTAAATTGAAGCAAACAAGTAGTGGGAGCACAGAGCTGATGTCTTGGGTTATTATGTCAGAGAGACAGCAGCCATCCTACTGCATGTGCAAAGGCTGTGTTTATGGGCTGAGCTACACAGCATGATGTTATTCCTCCTCCCACATCCTGGTGACACACAACATGGCCCAGCCAGTTGCTCCACATCCTTCCCCAGAAAGAGAGACAGAGTGTGAGAGGTGGGTGAGAAGTTCCACTCCACCAAGTCCTACAACAGGATGGGCAAGGATCAGTACCCCAGCTTGTAAAAGTTTGCTCCAACAGGAGGATCTGGGTGTGTCTGTAGTAACTTGCCGAGAGACTTTAATATTCTTAAAATAAAAATGCAAGGAAAAATAGTTCTTGTTCTAGTTCCCAAGATTTGCATCACATGAATATCAGTACTGCATCAGAAAAAATAGAAAGAAAATTTCAAACTTGCTGTAGTCCTGAAAATGTCTGTATCTCCAAAGCAAACAAGTGGAGAGAAACTAAGAATTATTCTATTTGTTAATAATAGATCTAGAGGTGCATTTTAGCCAGGAAGTCACAGTTCTCATGTAGCTTCAGGTACATAAAAGATAATGCATAATCAGAAGTAATTCTCTTGGAAAATTCTGCCCTTCAGACAGGTGCCTGGAGACAGGCAACTTCAAAGCACCATTTTTCAACTGTACTCCTTGGGTTTGCAGAAGTAACCTGCTTGAGATACTGGCTTCTGTCTATTTCAGGCAATTGCTGAAAACCCTGAAGATGGTGATTATCTGCATCTGAAGAATCGCTGTCATTGATAACATCATTCTGCCTAAAACTTATACAGGAACTTACAGGACAGACAGGAGATTATATTATCTCTTTGGTTAATGTTTGAGATAACATCTGGTCCTCAGAAAAAGAGAAATATTGTGTTCTATGCACAGTCTAGGCTACACAATCTTCCCAGTGGAAGAGAAAAAAAGGCTTCAAAAAGGTAGGTCTGTTGTGCAACTGCTTTAAAAAAATTTGGCTTGAGACCTGTCTTGGATATGGCAAAATTATTCATCTGAAGTGGGTTGCTGAAAGAGCCATCTGACCAGATGGCATTCTGGATCTGGTTTTCAGATGCTGGTGAAGAGGGTTATCTAGATTATGCTACACAAAAGCAGGTTGTGAATTGCTGTCGAATTATGTTTAAAGTACAAAGCAGTTTAACACACAAGTACTGTGAATTAAACAGAGTTTCTAATCTACATTCCACTAAGTGACACCTGGGAAGTAACAATGCCTGGTATTTGCAGATTAAATAAAGATACAGGCACATTAATCTCCACAAACAGAAATTAATAATGATATTCTGCCCTGGTAGTTTACTGCTACGTTGAAGGCAAAAGTGCAACAAGAATTTTTTCACCAAAACCATGATAATATTTTATAACTGAAGTGGAAGTTCTAATGAAAAGTGTAAAAAAATGTGAAGAAAAATAATGTGAAAAAAGGGTGAAGATGATAGAAGATACTTCCATGAAACAAAGTGAGAATTCTGAGAACAGGAATAGGAATAAAATGGAAATGAACAACCTGGGAAAAGAATCTGTACTACTTTTGGTAAAGGAATTCCTATCATCTCAGGATATAAAAAACATGGCTTAAGAGGGTCTCTCTGATAGCCTCCACACAAGAACTATTTTCATTGGGAGCATTCATTTTGGCAACAACAGTCTGTTGAAAGTACAAGGATTTTCCCTGGGAGTCCACTGGCTCCTCTGCCTGACAGATTGACAGCTCCAAAGAGGAGGATGGGATCCTGTTTATAATGGGACACAGCGGAATGCAGCTCTATCCAAAAAATGTTATGGATTTACATACATTTAATATCCACATTCCATTAAGTGACATCTAAAACCCAGGGAGAGACTTTACTTAAAAAGAAAAGAGACACTGGATGATTCAGAGACTTAGTAATGGAATACAGAGCCATTCACCTCTAGGTCAACTGTCTGAGTTCAGCTCAAGTTATTATTGACCAAACATTTATACTAACTGCAGGCTGTGTGAAATATCAATGGCTTTATGGCTCTGCTAGATATATTATTTGTTCATGTCTGAGGTGTCCATATGGCAAAAATCACCTCAGACTCCCTTTATAGTCAGCGAAAACCAGGTACTTTCAAGGCATAAATCATCTGGAAGATGTCTTCTTTAGGATGAGATTAATTGCACCCTAGAAGTATCTATTTCTCTCTGTTGACTAGAAAAAGAGCACAGGGTGACTTGCTTCTATGTAGATGTTTATACTGCAGGAGTCTAAATTTGGATAAGATGAATACCATACTAAGTGATTCCTCTCTAGTCACCCAGAGGGCTGCGGTAGGTCTGCAACTGAGCGTGGGTATCATAGATCCGCTTGCAGAGAAATGCTAGCTCACATCTGCCCTTGGCCACCTGAATCTCACCTTTATTATGTCTCAGTGTCCCCTGGCAAATAATCAGCAGCCTTTCTTATTCCTTATGGGAGGGAAGAACCAACCTAAGGCAAGGTGCATCTTGAAGTTAACAATGCCCTTTTCCGTAGCACCTGTCTGCAAAATTTGTTGGTGATAGTGTGGGTGGTCTCCAGAAAGGCAGTAGCCAGGGACATGTGTCTTTCCCTGGGCTTAAGAACCTGACTACAGTCAGGGGCTCTCTGATGCTCAACCAAACTTTCCTGCCTGGCAAATGTCAAAATACATTAAGTTGGCACTTCCAGTTTTAATCTGTGAATGGGTAAATTACTTCCTCTTGCATCTTTTTTACAAGCCATTGTTGAGTGACTGAAATAAAAGAAGATTGTGCAAGCCTCTGCCAAGAGATTTAATAATATTAGTACTGTATAATAACATTGCCTTCATTCTCAAGGAAGTGCTTGCAGTTAAGACAGGCAGGTTACGACAATATGCAGAACATGACGTGTGAATTAGTCATCCTTCTCTGCTCCTGAAACATTGGCTCGGTTGTAGGTGATAATGAAACCGAGGAAAATCTTCTGAAGGTAAGGTGTATGTTTATTTGTTTTAGAATTTTTGATGGTATATTGACTGCTATATGATCCATACTGGGTTGTGAGATGTTGAAAACAGCCTGCCTTTGGAAATCCTGGTTCATGCCTGGCAGATACTTTCTTCAGTAGTACCAGTGATATCTTGCCTTTTACATAGCAAACTTTTTGTCCTCTTCTCTTTGCATCATCTGGTATGTGCAGAAAACTGGACAAACAGCTTTTGGCACATGCTCACTCATAAAGTAACTTTTATTAAGATTGCTACAAAAGGCTGACCAGGTGTGTCTTTGTCTTGGATGGAAAATGACTTCAAGGTGCAAACTAAGACACCCCCAGTTTTGAGCTGTTTTGTCCCTCCCATGAATAATTGAACCTGATTGTGGTGCATTGAAGCATATGCAGCTTCTCAAGTAACTTTGACAATTATGGTAGATCTTTCTATTCCAGAGCAGAGGCCATGTTTATGTTAACAGCATTGCTTGCTTGCTTGATGTAAGATCTTTCTGTTCTATTGCATACATCTTTGATCTCTACCTTAAGGTCTATATGAATGAGTTGAAATGGTGGAAGCAAGCATCCCATCACTCAGTTAAATTGGTATTATTTACTAATTACAGATATCTGTCTCTTCCCTTCATCTCAGGAAAGTCTGATAATGCTTTTGCAGTCAGGCAACACTGTTAGGGCTGTAAAGACCATAGCAGTCTTCTAACCAAAACCTTTGGGCATGGTGGTTCTGTCATACTTATTAGAAGTTAATGTAAATCATACAATAAAGCCAGAGAGATGAAGTCAGAGGCAGATGCATATGAAAATACCTAGTTTGGCTTTAGCCATGGGTACAACTCTTGCTTTTTTGACTATGTTGCTTGAACAGCCCCTGGGTCTGTTGCCCAGCTACTGTGGCCTCAGTGCAGCTGTCATGGCATGGCTCCACTCACTCCACTTCACTGTTTGGCACTGCAGTTGAGGACATTGTCCAAATCTGGAACAATTTCAGTAATTATTTCTGTGCTACATGGATTCCAGTTTGCTGTACATAAAGCTAGTGCTCATTATGTGCTGTTGCAGTGTGGATTTTTTTAACACAACAGGTGGAGTCCATACTGTGTTTAGTTCAGTCTTACAGCTATACTACAGCAATACAAGAGTACTACACCTGTCTATTGCACCGATACAACAAAATATTTATTACATCATTTTTTAATTTAATTGACACATTTTCATCTTAGGCTTTTCATAGTGGGAATACATGTTACCTAAGTTTAGCTGATAAAGCTGCCATCTCTAGTTTAAACTGCTACAATATAGACACAAATGTTCTGGGATATTTTTATGGGGACAGCATTTAGGGTACATGGAAGAGGTCATACTTTGACTATTGGGTGAGTTTAGACAACCAGTCTAGGCTAAAGCCTTAACTTTAAGGTGGCTAATGTTGTTTCGATGACTCCATACATAACCTCTAATGAGGCAAGACTTTCAGTGAACTGAAGAGGAACATAAAGCTCCCAACCCAGCCTCTTGAGGAGAGCAACAATAAATATGGTGAGCAAAATAGATGCAAAACAAATACATCCTATGAGTCAAACTAAATGCTTTCCTTTTCCAATAAAAACAAAATGATGAGGTAGTGAAGCTATATTTGGTGATGACTTTAGTAAAACATCTGTCAGACTTTCTCATAGCAAAAATTATACTCTGCTAGAAGTTCTATTAAAAGGTCTTCACTAAAGTTACTGATAAACAGACATGCTTTGTATTGTAAAGGATTCTGTGCAATCAGGAAGAGGAGTGAAGCACCCGTTAAGAATGGTGAACAATGAGATTCAGTTTAAATAAGGCTCTGAGTGTATCTGACTTAAACCAAGCTGTTGTATTTTACATATAACATTATATATATATAACGATATTTAACACTTCTATTTTTTGATTTCCTGGTTTCTTTTATACACCTTGGCCCAGCCCACCCCCTTTCCAGTACCGGTTTTAAAAAATAAGAACATTCCTATTATATAAGCTAGATAGGTGTTGGGTCCCTCTATCAGAGCTCCTGTGTCCTGCATCCTGTAGGAGTTGATTTCATCAAAAAAGATGTATGGATTGAAAGGCATTTCTAAAGCAGTGAAACAATCAGGAGGATGAAGGGAATGGGTACTGAGACAGAATGGGAATTTTATCCTGCAAAATGGCTTTCCAGCAAGACTGGAATCCATTGTATTAAATGCTAGACTGAGATCAAACAGATGTTTGTAAATACTTTCTTTTCTGTGAAACCTTGAAAAATAAATTCAGATTATTAAGAATGATGGTAAGAAAAAGCTTACTTTTAGAATCTTCAGTTTACAGTCTTCTTCCTTTTTCTAGTGGTTTTTTTTTTGGTTTTGTTTCTATTTTTGTTTTGTTTTGTTTTGTCTTGGGTTTTTTGCTTGTTTTTCTTTATTTTTTTTTTAATTTTCTTTTTTTTTTTTAAATTTTTTTTTTTTTTTTTTGATTGCTCCTTTATTGATTCCCTTTAGCTTTACTACCATGGCAAATTTGAGACTTCTGGTCCAAATGACCTATATCCATTTACCATCAATACTGTTCCAACTCCAGGCTTCCTGACACCACTGTAATGTGAATTCCAGACATTAGCACAGCACTGCAACATTGATCTGACTGATGCACATTAATACACAATGTGAACAAACACAGATGTTGACCAATCTTTTCTTTAAACCACTCAATTATTTTTCTTGTCAAGATAAAATATTGAAATGTAAAGTGTATTTTCCAGAAGAGTGCGTACATTTAGTAAAATTGCCATTTATTTAAAAAATTATTTTTTAAACCTTGTTTGGGAAACTAGTTAAGCACATACTTAAGTTATGTTGACTGAAATTTAAAGCCATACCCACATGAAGCAGTTAATCCCAACACACTGAGTCTCTGGTCTTTAAGATTTTTGTCTCAGTGCAAAGCTATGTCTTTATTCCCTTGATGTTTTGCAACTCTTCTTGGTCTCAAGCTCCCTGTCTGTCCCCCTTCCCAGATACAGGAATGTACAATTCAGCTGTCCAAAGTCAGTAGGAGAAGTGATATCTGACCTTTCCTTTAATTTCAGCTCTCAGCAACTTAGGCATGAACCCTTCCAAAATGTGGGCTGAATTAGTCTTACCTTTCTATGGAATATTCACATCTCTTTGCCTCCCAAAGTGTTGTTTGTGGCAATTTGAAACTTATTTTTTTCCCACTTTGTGTTGGTTTTTCTTTCTCTCCCTCCTATGAATGACACAAAATATACCTTCATCAACATTGTCTTTTTGACTAACAGCAGTGTTGTCAAAGTGATAGTTTGGTCTTACGTGGTGGACCCACATAACAAGCATTTTCAGCAAATAGTGGACCACACAGCACTGTTAAAAGACACAGTGTCTTTATAATAGTAATCAAATAAGTTGTAGGGACATTGTTCAAATAATCACCTATTTTTTAACAAATCCTGCAATCAATACTCATCTGGAGTAATACCAGTTCAGATGTACTAACTGTGGGCCTATTTCATGTCTATAGTTCTCTGTAACTTTAATGGGACATCAAATATACAATACAGGAATGCATTCAAAAAATGCCTTATACATATTAATTGTTAGATCTCTTTTGGGCTGAGCAACATTTCACAGGTCTGATCTTGTCTGCTTTCTCACAGATATGTGAAAATCTGTCTGGTCACACTGGTGGTGTCAGAGGTTACGTGGAAATATAGGGAGCAGGACAACAAGCATGGAAACTTTGCAACTCTGGGCATTATTTTTTGTTCCAGTGGACCACACTGGTCTTATGTGTAGTGTAAGAAAAGAAAATCTATTTAGAATGAAATATTTACTGTCTGAATTTTGACTCAGAAAATTAAACCTAACTTAATCACTGTCTCTGGCACTTGCAGGAAAATATTCGTAGAATCAAGAAATGATCTGGGTTGGCAGGAACATTCAAAGTACATCTAATCCAAACCACCCACAATGAGAAGGGACATCTTCAATCAGGTCAGGTTGCTTAGAATCCCATCCAATCTTTTGTAAAAGTTTGTCAAGGGGTGTTCCTCTATATGATCAGGACTTCCTTTTGCTTCCCTGCATGAAATATGAACTTTTGTCACACTTCATTAATATTGCAATTCTGGTCAGAGGGTAAATAAGAGCTAGACCAGTACGCAGACAGAAAAAGTTAGAATTTCCTCAGTATATGACTACTTGTGACTGCATATTTTGCCAGTAGCTCCACAGACAATTCCCATTTGCTTTCAATGCTGTAGGGTTTTTATTCAACATTTACAGCATACAGCCATTGTGCTCCTTTTACATTGCTGGTTGTTTCTAATGAGGAAGTAGGTTACTATACAGAGCTACCTGTGTGGTCTCTCAAGGTACTAAGCACTATTTTTTCTCATCCTTTGCTGATGAAAAGTCTTTCAACATTTCTAATAATTTGAGAAAATGTTCTTCCTTGTACTTTGTGCACTTAAGTAAAATCTCCATTTTATTTTTTTTTCTGTTAAGTTGATTGCACAAGTTCTCCAAGCTGAGCTTTTTATCTTCAGTTTCCATCTCTTGTTTATAGTGTCTGATACTGTACTTAATAAAATTCTGTCATAGCTCTAAACATGCAATTGTGCAATAGTTCTAGGGAAGAACTATAGAGGTGGTCTGATTTAGTTTTGAACTGCCTCTTCCAGAGGCCTGTGCATTAGGCATACCTAGGTGTATATATAAACCATACTTGCATGTTTTCTGCTTGGAATGGAGAACAGCTCCTTAAGAGCTGTTGAGAGAAGGAAGTAATGGCACAAAATTTTGTTTCAAGCTGTGGTCTGCTGCTGCATCAAGATTTGGGAAATGCTTGTTGTTTTGATCAAAATGACACGAATATCTGGCCATTCATTTCTCTGTATTTATTACTGGTGGGTGAGCCCACCCAGGATAAATATGTATAAAGTGAGAGATAGCTTAAAATATGCCATTGTGCAGGTAAAGAAGGCAGTTCCTAAGGGATGGATAGGCAGTGGAGGAAGCCCTGACCACAACAGCAAGAGGAACGACAATGATCCAGAAAAGCATTTCTGGAGGACACTGGAATCAGGCTAGAGGGAAGTCATGGATGAGGATTGTAACAGAACTGGGGTAAATTTGGAGCTAGCAATAGGTGTTTCTGAAGAAAACTAACAAGACAAAGATGACACCAAGAAGCTAGACAGGAAGAGCATGGAACCCAGACTGGATAGAACAGCCATGAGCAGGGATAGTCACAGATTTTCTCGGGGAACAAGGAAAGTGTAGCAAATATGGCATGTAAGGGTGGATAACCAAGACCCCCTTGGTAATGGATAGATGGTTGAAGTCATCAGAATGGTGGGTGAGACTGGACATGAACTCAAAATGTAAAACTAGAGGGAAGAATACAAAAAAGAACACAGGATGAAGAAACACCCCAAATGTTAAAAATACAAGTGGACGTCATAAACTGCATTTATTTGACTTCTGCCTCTGAAGGTGAGTATTAAAACACAGCAGCCAGGGAGAATTCAGAAGGAATGAGATGACAGGATCTACTCAAATGCTTTGGAGATTATTATTCTGCATGGGAATGTTCAAAGGCAAAGGAAGTAATGGGCAAACCACTGAAGCACAAATGGGACTGTGTTCCTTCACCGTAGCCAAACTCTGCAGCGGTTAGGAAAAGAACACATAAGAATGGAATGAAATTGCCCAAACAAGAATTTTTGCAAGTTCACAGGATATTTTCAGACTGTAAGCCCTGGGCTAAAAGTTTTGGCAAAAGGGAATGTATTGTAGTTTTGACTTCTCTTAAATTAATGAAGAGGAAGATATGATACATCTTGTAAAATGTCGATCCTGCATTATGCTATCATTTATTTTCAGTTGTTCTACCTCAAGATTATTTATCTAATTATCTATATTATTTATCTATTATCTAATTTCCTCACAGCTGTATACTCTAAATTCTACTCTAAATTATTAGGACTCATAGCTCTGAGCAATCAGAAAAGGTAGCAGACAATTCACACAGAACATTTTTCATATCCATAGCTGAAAATTAACTTTAGGAAAACTAGGACCTATTTATAGTGAAATATAAATTTCAAACTTCTCCTTTCACATTTTAGTTTTCTAAGTCACAATACAACAATGTTTTATGACTTTGGTCAGTACAGTGAGAAGCAGCAATGCTGTGCCCATTCACTTCAGTCTGGTGACACCACGGCACTGCACATCAGGACACGCTATCTGGGTCTTGCTTACCAAGTCCCAAGGCTGAGAGAGGCCAGGGATGGATGCAGATAGCACCTGCTGCTCTCCACAACCGTGTGTCACAGGTCACCCCTTAGCCCTGCACACTGTCATTGGCCATAAAGCAGCAGCTGAACACTGTAAGTTTTTTCTAAGAAAGCACTAAAAAAAATACTTTGCCTTTTAAAATTCCAAGTTCAATATAAAATTCATCCTAATTGCAAGAGGATCAAAAATTAGTGGTGGGGGTTGCAATTTTTGGTAGTTGCAAAAACAGGGATGTTGGTTTTAGAAAGAGAGAAAGAGGTTTCTGCAACAACAGCACGGCATCCAACTTAGCCAGTCAATGAGAGAAAATAAAAACTTCTCAATGGAAACAAACAAATTAAGAAAACCTCTTTAAATCATTAAGGTTTCACAGACAGAAAAGGGATAGTTGGATGGGAAGCGGCAGTGACAAAAATGAAGTATTTCCATATTCTTTATCTGAGACCTTGGTAAAGCCGCTGTTGTTTGCAGCGTGCCTGCAATACCATGGAACAAACCTTGCAAGTGGCAGCAGGACATAGCTACATATCCTGTCCTTGTTCTTTGAGGCAATCCAAGGCATAGAAGGTGGCATGAATCTGGCCTAGCTGCTCCCTGCATGCTCTTGCCAGAGATCTCTGGGGATTTACAGTGGGTGCTCTGGGCAGATGGAGACACATATGCTTCCTATGATCTCTGGGAACATCCCTGAGGAATACACCTTTGGAAATAGTCTCTCAGTGGGAACAATTCCTCAATGCTGCCAGCTCAGGGCTGTGCCTAACCACGCTTTCCAGAGCACAGTCAATGACATGTAGACAGCCTTAAGCAACCAAGGGGATACATTGGAGAGAAGCACATGCAAAAAAACACAATTAAATTTCTTTAGAATACGGAAATACTACATAGTACAGGTTTAGCATCTTAGATGGTTATCAGGAAAGAGCTAATTCTTTCACCAAAACAGCTAAATAAAGGCTTCAGTATGTGCAGTGTTGATAATTCAGTGAGAGACTGAGCTTTTGAAGTCTGTCACCAAATTTGAATACTGAGAAGTCTGTTTCTGTCCATGTCACTGCCACCCACATGTGTCTAAGCGTCTGTCTCTGTCTGTGGTTTTGCTGTAAATTGTCAGTTTTCCTCAAAGCAATCAATGCATCATCGTCAGGCCTCTGCAGAGAACAGCATGGAGAGCTATGAATAGCCCTTCCCTGGGGAGCTGCACGCTGAGTGTCGCTGAAGGGAGCAGGGACATCTGGATCCTTGCACTGCAAGTAGCCCTATATATGGAAAGAGATTTGCAGGAGAGGAAACTAAATTACAGAACCATACACAAGACACTTGGGCTGTGTTTGTGTCTTCAAGTCAGCTGCATTTCAGCTTTGCTCCACTGTAGGGAAAAGCCTGAGCATGTCAGTAGGGATAATAACTTATCATTGTTTGTATTAGTAACTAAAATTGTGTATTCTGTCATCTTTTTCTCACAGACCTTCAGGAAAGGCAAATATATTTATATCCATTTTGGAGTAAAAATAACGGAGCTTTTTATTTTGATGTTTACATACAGCATCTTCCAGTATTTTTAAAGATAAAAAAAATATTTGTGTGTAGCATATAAACATATTCAAGTAGTTCCATGCTGATATATCAACTACTATTTTAACTCCCAAGAGACCTGAGAAACATTTATGAAAACAACAATACATGCTAATGTGCGTATATGACGCCAGCTAATATTTGCCTTGTCACAAGATTAGTTTTATTTGTCAATTTGTTGCAATTTGAATTTGCTAGAGCCATTAAATACTATCAGCATTGGAAATCTTACCCTATTGCACTTGGTAAAGTTAACGAAGTCACAAACTATTTAGGAGGGTGCAAAAAGCCCCTGTTTGCCCTGATTAAGTGTGTGAAACCCAAATACACTTCCAGAATACTGAGTAGGAAATCCAGGATGGTTTTTCGGCCAACTAATGCCGTTGTTTCATTAGCACATGTATTTCAGTTACCTGATGAACTTATGTTTGGGCACTTGATTCTGCAAATGGTTTTGCCCTCTGCAGGCTTTCAAGGGCCTGTATTTTCCTCTGCATGGGTAGGACTGGGAGCCCAGAACAGAAGTGTGATATAAGTGTTGAGGCTGGTGTTAATCTTCATCCAGCATAACTAGTGCCCTCACAGTAATATACAGAGTGGATACACCAGGACAGCAGATGACTGTGCTGGTCTCATAGGAGAGTCTGATACTACAAATGACTCCTATGAGAGCATCTCTGAGATTTGGCTCAGACAGGTAGCTGATAAAACAGTCCTCAGAAATTAGGGGGGACTTATTCTTCATATTCCAGCTACGGGGTCTAGCCAGATGTTTTCCTGACTGTTGCTGGCCTACTTCAACTTATCCCAGGTAAAATCCCTCCCCTTGAGGCATTTCAGGTCACTCACAAGGAACTGAAAACTATGGACAAAAGCAGGTCGCCCTGCACTTGTGAAGGTTATAAAAGCAGGATCCTTTATTTAGAGATCATAGGCACAATAGACACCTAAATGCAAAGGTAAGATTCATGTCACCAGTGTGTCTGCATAACATGAAAGGATCAGTTTTTTCTGCCATGAGAATTGCACTGTTTTAGGACTTTTTTGCTGGATTTAAAAAAATATTTTAGCTTCTTATAAATGTAAGGACTTGAAAACATTGAGGTAATGGAATAAATTAGTTTTAGATGCTACTACAGTATTATGTAAAAGGTCACCTTTTATTACAGCGAAAACTGAAGAAGGCGACCTGATTCCTTAAAGAAAATGTAAAAAAAAACCCTCATGGTCTAAGACAGTTTTACATGAAGTATTTTTGTTTTCTTTTGGACTTTCATGATTAGGAACATCAGGATGTGAGTGAGATCTTTGTTTCTTAAGCATTCATCTGCTCCTGCCACTTACTGGCTTTGCTAAGCACTCTCATAAAAAAGCTTACATTAAGCCCCCATGGAAGCTATTTATATGTTGTTACTTGGCTAAGAATCATGTTCTGCCTTGGTTTCCTTACTCCAAATCCACCTCAGATTTCCTATAAACAGGCTCAGTGACTTGGAAAAGCAAGCACTGGTGCACTTCTTATCCTTTGAAAGGCATTGTGTTCATTCACAGTCACACTTAAGTTAAGGTATTGCTTAACCACTGCTCTTTTTAAAGCAACTTGTAGTGTACAATTGTAAATGATGGTGTCACTAGCAGAAAACACCTGAACAGGGAGTCCTCAGAAAAGTCAGAGGTCTGTGTATGGGTGCTGGTGGGGGTCACTAGTGGCCTCTTTACAGGGCAGAGCAGTCGCATAAGCTGAGATGGTAGGAGCTTGATTCAGCAGGTTCTCATATGAATTTTGGGGTTGATGGGTGAAACATTAGCCATTAGCCTTAGCATGAATGACTTCTATGGAGAGAAACAGAGGATGATAATGGAAAATGCAACTAAAGAGAGGATATTCCACACTTATGGCAGTTTCTCCATGTTCCTCTATGTGTTCCAGCTGCTTTGCCTGAGGCCCATGGTGGCAAATGATGGTTGCATGGCAGCTTAAATTCCTCTTATATGGTGCTGTCATGGACTCCAGGTGTCTGAGGCTGCTCACATGATGATATCTCATGGCTTCTCAGCATCATGGTATTTAGCAGTTCCTGACCAGATTTGGCTGAGGGAGCTCAACCTCATCCTCATATTCATTCTAGGATGCATCAGCAGTGATGCAAAGCAGACAGACGCTCCAAAGTACCTAATGACATCACAGTAACCACTGCAGGAACGGAAGTTTATTGACTACTTTGCTAGTCCTTAAGTTTTAAACCCTTGATGAAGTACTCACTAGTAGTTTGAATGCTCCACATAGCTGAAGGAGAGTGTTCAGTGCCTGAGGCAGCTGCCTCAGGAAACAGGTCTGCAAGTGAAACTCACAGAGCCCTTCTCTAATGGAGATTTTTCAGTATTACCTGAAGACTCTTCTACATAATGAGTCAATAATGCCCTTTCCCACTCCAGTTATTGTTGGGCAAAAATTGTCCTTAGAATCCTCGAAGATGAGTACTTCCACTTTAAAATGTAATATTACCACATTAAAAGGCTGAAAAATGTATATTCATTGTAAAACGTATATTTTACTATTGAGTAACATCTCTTCTTACCTGTAAGGAAAAATTATTAAAAAAAAAAAAAAATCTGATGCCTATCTGGAAAGATAATATCTCAGTTAGTTAGAAGCCTACAAGTTATCAGCATTTAAAAAAAACTCAACAAACAAAATATAGCTTCTTTAAGTTCCCTAAGCTGAAAAGAATTCAAGTACTTAGAAAGACCCTTAATATCCCAAAGTCAATGCTCATGAAATATCTCCTGCTTGCAAGGATGTTCAGGTACTGTGGTAGAAAGCAGAGTCTATGATAATAACCAAGACAGTGAATATAATACAGATGGCGACAGAATGTCTCTCAGGTTCTTCCCATTTAGTCAGAATAGAGAAGCAGGGAAGTCCACGGTATTCTGGTTGCCATGGGCCTACTCCTCATTTTTTTGTCACAGCATGATTGAAGAAAAACTGTTTTGAACCTATGCCTGGTGCTTTGCAAGCCGGAGACAGACTGTGGAAGTGGCAATGAGCCAGCTTCTCTAGTTCAGTATCACATGCAAATTAACCTGTAATGGGAAACCCAGAAATTCCATTTTAGAGTTGTATTTATTTATTCATTCATAAATGTTCCTTATTTTCATGCTTATTTTTTTTCTTTCCCTTCCTGAGATAACTTTCAGGAGAAGTCAATAGTGTTGAATGCATTTTGCCCCAAAATCACCTTGTCCAGAAGTGCTGGCAATCTTTTCCACAGCACCCGGTTTAAGCAGCCCTTATGTAAGGGCAGATAAAGTTTCAGTGCTCATGTAGCAGTTAGCATGGATGGATACTCCACCACCTCTGTGGGAAACCTATGCCTCTGCCTGACTCTCCTCAAGATGAAAAATTTTCTCTTTAAATTCCAGCTGAAACTCATGTTTCAATTCATGTCCATGACGTCCCTTCTTCCCACTATGCACTATTGTGAAGAACCTGCCTCCATCATCCTGATAACCTCCCTGTAGACACAGGGAAGATGATGTTCTGCTGAAGCCATGTCTGCTTGAGGCTGAAAAAACTCAGCTTCCCTATTGTCTTCTCTCCTCAAGAAGCCCAGGGTGGAAGCAAGGAGAGGGAGTGGGAAGAAAATTGTTGGTCCATACTATGGGACCATTGTGCTGTTAGAGTCTCTCCTTGTTTTGCCCTGAAGCAGAAGAGAGTAAGCTGTGCTTAAAGATTAATGGCATGGCAAAATTTACATTTTTAGCCAACAAACAACTTCTTGAAGTAGAACTTCACAAAGTAGAAGACCTACACTAAAGCAACCTCTACCAAGGAGCTAGAGGGAGATTTACAGCCCACTTCATGCTTCTGTAAAATTATGTTAATAAACCTGGAAGTTTATCAAGCATTTAGGAAAGTTAGGAAAAAAAGGTTTCAGTGCAACAAAGCTGTTCTGCTACAGCTAAAAATATAGTTTTAAATAAATGCTGCATTTTTTAAATTAAGAAATTGGACAAAGTCCTATAGAACCCTGTTTCAGGTCTGGCATTAAGCCTCTAAAAATACTATTATGGTCAGTCTATGCTACTGAAACATTTATTATGGCTGGATGTAGGCAGGCTTGGTCAATGTGAAAGATGCTTCTAATCTCCTTTGCTCTTGATGAGTATGTTTTTCACCATGTTCCAATTCAGTAGTCTGTCTCACTGCAGGACAAGCTCCCCACCCCCATCCCATCAGATTTTATTACTTAACTCACAGATTTGTATGAAAGCTATTTTTGTTCCTAGCAGGGTGCAAGGAATTTTTTTTTTTTTTTAGATAATTACTATGCTGGTGTTACTTGTCTGCATTTTATTCAGGATATGTTTAAATTTATAAGTTGATAAAAGTGAGTTTTCTGTTTGATCATTAAATGGTATGAAAATTGGTGAAGTAAGACCACAAAAAATGGTAACATAAACATCTGATACTGTTGGAAAAAAAATGCCTTCAGAAAAAATAAGAGCAAAAGAATATCTTATAATTATTTCCTCTATGGGACTGGAGACTGAAATAGATCCTATAACCTCTTGTCATTAGACAAGGTTCTAATTACTGTGTGCCATGTTGATCTATTATACACTGTGGCAGAGCTTGTAACTCATATTAAGAAGTCTAGCTTTTCTTAATTGAAGAGAGGTACCTTAGGCTTAAAGAGCTAGCTGAGTTAGCTGCTGCTTCATGAATTCAACCTTGTATAAGGATTTACTGCATACTTCATACCTTGTTGCCCTTAAGAAATAAGTCAACTCATATTTTGTTTGAGATGATGCTGAGTACAGTGGATATACCTCTAGGTTTTGAAACAGACACAAATTAAGCAAAGATATAGTATCTCCTCTAACATTCATGACAGCTTCCTACTTGTTTACAACACACAAAAAAAATTCAGAATATTCAATTTTTTTTTCTCTTGTGCTTTTTTTGCTTGATTTTTCAGGATAAGAAGAGAAACTGTCTATATATATGCCTATTGTTGCTTTAACCACTTTCCATATTCTGGTCCTTTTTAATCTTGCTATACTGCAATATTTTTGGAGCCAGAAATTACAATAAATTTCTACAGCACACCTCACAAGGACACTTCTTCTCAAGGGAACAGCTGGGAATTGCTGCAAATCTAATACAAAGAATGTTCATGCACTGCCTTTATTTACAATAAAAAGAAATAACTACTGCAGTTCAAAACTTGCATTAACACATCTTCCATAAATACCCTCTGAAAATTTATTGGGAAAAAAAGTATCAGGAAAGGTAATGGTCTATTTAATATGAAAGAATATTTAAAAGTGATTTTTCTAATTATTGTAGATAATGGAATTCTCTCTTTAGCTCATGTCATGTGTGTGAACGAAGACTCATTTTTCAAAGCATAAATTTACCACATCTTAGCATCTGTTTCTGTAGCAACAGCTAAAAGCACAACTCCAACATAAACCCAGTGTACACAAACCAAAGTGTTTATCTTTACTTTAGAAGGATGTTTGCTAATCCTTGTGAGAATATAGGGAGAATATAAAAACCATCGTGTACTATGAAGCTCTGACATGGAGAACAACACTAGTCTTTAAAAATTGAATTGCTCTTGGTTCCAAATGATCTTTATGAAGGCACAGTAATTATTAAAATGGCACCTGTGTCTGTGTCTGAGCAAAAGGTAGCTTCTCTGAGATGTGTTTTGAGTGCCAAAAAAGGTGCATATAAACCCAGACGTTTATTTTTTTCCTTCCAACTTTCAGGCTCATGCAGCACATTATTTTGATTAGTCAGCTCATGTGGTTGAGGGTAATTTTTGAGTTTGATCTTTCCAGCTTTTCTTTTTCAATTAAAGCAGGCCCATTTAAACTGCCTTTATAACTATTTTAAAGTTTCATGAATGGGTGCACACATGCACATGAACCCAGGTCCACATACAGCCCTCCAGGGCTTCAGGAGCTCTTAGACAGGAAATATCACTGATCTTCCCACGTGTTAATATTTAATTATCAAAGCTTCCTCAGAAACCTCCATGAATTCTTCGTGAAATTCCATGTATTTATTGATAGACAATGATTTTTACAAGCCTTTGTGGTCAATTTTATATTTAATTATTGAATCCAGCATGTCAGACATGTCTAAAGAGAACGAAAAAGGTTTGACCAACTTTAGCAAAGCTGATCAAGTCATCACTGTGTAAGAACAGGCAAATTCACATCATCCTTTCTTCCTTTTGGGAGCCGAGATGGAAAGAGTTATTGAACAGCCTTGTGTTTTTCTAGCAGGAAAAGAAGAAGGGCCCTAAAAAAATCTCTAAGGGACAGTGCATGAGAGCACCGTGTTGACTTGTTACGCTTCTAAGCAATGTAATTTAATACCTGAGGAAGACGCCCTTAGTCTGGTGGTGACCATCAATATTTCTGAGACAAATACAGACTCTACACAACAAAACAGTTTGGTCCCAATTTTAGATTAAAAAATATTATCAAATAAAAGAGTAGGCTTAGCAATTACACAGCATCTAGAAATTTCCATCGGAAATAGAAATAACCCAGATTCAGAAATAACTTTCAGGCACATCAGTCAATCAAATAAGGGTGCTACTGAAAAAAGATCTAAATATCTTAGTCACAACAAAGATGACTATTTTCAGAGAGGGCTCTGCACATTCTGTTTGCAGCTGCAGCCCAGCCCTAAAAAGAGAGGTCAACTGGGTTTGGAGGGAATCCAGAGTAGTGAGGATCTGAATGAGCTCTGCAGCCTAACCCTCCAGCTGAATTTGAGTAGCTCAAGTCAGATCAGGATTTTAGTCCACTGCAGACATCAGGGGAGTTTTGAGGTGTCTTAACTGAACACCTGAGCAATAAATCAATTTCCATTTGGGTCAGCAGAGCAAAAATATGTAATGTTTGTTTTCTTGCTGCCGCTCTTCAAAGCACTTCCAAAAAAAGGTATGTAGAGTAATGCTTACAAATTAAATGGTATAAAAAGCAATATTTTTAATCAGATTAGTTGTATAAATTCAGTGAATTCAGTATCTTGTTAACACAGGTATTACAACACTACAGCTTGAGAAGACAATAAAGACACAGCCACCCTCAGTAAAGAGAATCTGAGCATCTGGGAAATTAGGGACATACTGAAGAACATTTTTTTTCCTAGAGTTTTTAGAGTGAAAAACAGCTGAATATAGGGTTGTTTCCTCTTACTGTTTGAATGACAACATGTCATACTCTTTTGAGTCCTGTGCATCTCACTCTGTTTGTGAAGCTGAGAAGTTATATCCTGTGTTGCTGTGTGAAGTAATGTCTTTGTCCTAATTTAAACACATCCTTTACATTCAGTTAAAAAAAACCCACAGAAAAACAAAGAAAAAACATGCTCTGCTTGCTTTAATTCCTTTCAAAGAACTTATGAAGATTTTCTGAAGAAAAAATTATTTCTGTTTGCCTGATAGGAATGGAGCACTTCTGTGGACCTGAAACATTATCACAGAGATGTTCTGATTCCCATGTGTGACAGAAACTATTTTTATCAGGATGTTTCGTGGCCCTTACCTTTGCATAAAGACAGGTCATCTGATGCATTTTGATGAATGATTTGTTAACTACTTATCTGTGCACCTCTTTCTATTCCTGTCTTCTTGGAGGAATTACCTCTGATCTTTCCATTGTACATACATCCTACAGGTGTTCTTGAACTGCCACAGGCAAAGCTCTTACCTACAGATCTGTAACATTTTGTAATTTGAAAGGGTGATGGGCATACTTCTGCTGCATCCCATGGCATTTGAGGAAGAATTCAGATTCCCTGAGGCTAAGGAATGACCCAGGATTCCCTGCTGGAGGAACTTGCTGTTGGATCACAGATTTAGGATGGTTTAGTATAGCTGAGATCTCTGGTATGTAGGAAATATAGGAGAAGATACCTAAACTCCTAACTGGGTTCATAACACTGACTTTCCAACAGAGTTATTCATTCAGACAAACATTCTATCATAAACAAAGCCTGGAAACAGTCAGACACAAAACGTGAAGATATGTACTTCTGAAAATACTTTTTTTTTCCTAGAAAATAATCTGCTTAACAGATCTTCTAAAAACAAGGAAGACAGGAAGAGGGTCACTGAAAAAGCAACGAGTATGGTTATTGTCAAGGTAAAATATGTGCTAAATATGTTTTTGGACAAGCCAAGTGACCTTTGCCTGCTGACAAGTTTCTTCAGCAGAAACTTAAACTGTATTTAAATAGCAAATTAGATTGCCCCCCAAGGATGACAGAACTTGTCTTCCTATCTGAAGTGCTGTTACTTGGCACAGCAAGTTAAAATGATTTAAAAACAATAATAAATAATCAAGTTTTTTTAAAAATGAATGGTTTTTTGTGGAGTTATTCAGAATGTATTTACAAAATGTCTGTTGAATTTATCAGTGATAATGCTCTAATCCAGGGTTTTTAAAACATTAATTCAGCAAAATGCTATGAACATTGATAACAAGAGCATTACTTCCTTGAGTTTCATATGATCTTAGGAACATAACTTTTTACATGTCTGCCTCTTCATCCTGTTAATTCTCTAGCCCTGATAGTTTCTGTGTGAAAAGTCTGATCACACTTCAGAAGTGCCCTTCATTTGCGCCAGTCTAAAAAAAATTTGATAGCCAAAGCCTGGGATGGCTGGGAGGGAAGGACTAGTGGCATTTCACAAAGCTGTTGTTGATGAGTTCAGAATGGCATTTAACACACCTAACTAGTGGCAGCAGTCTTCATCTCAGTGACCAGGAGTCTACAGGCTGGATAGATCCACCCAAGGGGACTGAAGGAGCTGCAGAAGAGCTGACCAAGCCACTTTCAAACAGCCACTAGCAGCTGTGGCTAATCAACAAATGCATTGCCCGTCTACATGGAGCCCCAGGAGGAAGATCCAGGGAACTGCAGACCTGTTGTCCTGACCTCAGTGCCAGGGAAGGTCATGGACCACATCATCCTAAGTGTCATCATGTGACACGTGCAGGACAACCAAGGGATCAGGCCCAGCCAGGAGGGGGTTTGAAGGGCAGGTCCTGCTTGACCAGTCTGATCTCCTTCTGTGACAGGGTGACAAGCTCAGTGGATGTGGGAAAAATTGTGTGTGCTGTTTGCTTGGACTGTTGTAAAGCTTTTGACAGATTCTCCCACAGTGTTCTCCTGGATAAACTGGCTACTCATGGCTTGGGTGGGTGCACTCATTACTCAGTAAAACACTAGATGGCTGGCACAGAGAGTGGTGGGGATTGGAGTTACACCCAGCTGAGGTCTGGTGACTACTGGTGCTCCCCAGGGCTCAGTATTTCAGCACACCCTGATTAATACCTTCATCAATGATTTTGACAAGGGGATTGAGTGCACCCTCAGCCAGTTTGCTGATGACACAAAGTTGGGTGGGAATGTTGATCAGCTGGGGGGCAGGGAGGCTCTGCAAAGGAATTTGGACATGTGTGTGGTAGATGAGCTGTGGATCTCAGGAGCACAGGAAGAAAGGGAGGCTAATTTCTGGGGCTGGTACCTCAGGGTCAGTGCAGTGTTACTTTATCCCGTAACTCCCAAGGCAGAGAGATAGTTGGAGAAATCACAAAGATAACATATAAAATTATTCGGAGTGAACTTCTTTACAGTTACGAATGAAACTAACTTAAGGCAAGGGAGAAGCATAATCCTCAAAGCTCCACATCTCTTTTGGGCAAGGGAGGAATGAATTTAAATGATAATATTATAGCCTAAGTAGATGACTCCGCTTTCAGCTGTTTTTCTCTTAACTCTCATCTATATCTCAGATACAACCAGGTCTCGCTTGGAAATTCTCGACAGATGTTTGCCAAGCATAGCTCACATTTTCACACCAGATAGTGTTCTGTCCAGTATGCATAAAATAAATTAATCCCTGCTTCTGCAAGGATCTGTTTCTTGCAGGGAAAGCCTTTCTTCTTTTGCCTATCATACAGCCACAGTGCATTGGAAACAGATGGACTTTGCATTTATTTATCCCCTTTCAGCTGAAGACTTTAAATCATTCTGAACATATTAATTATGTCTGAAGAAATTAGTCTGATAGAGGGTCTTCTCAATTTGGTTTTCCCAGACATGGAGAATGTAAGAGACCCCTTCAAGAGTTACAGTAGACATTTCCAGTGATGGATGGTCACTTGTTGAAACAATCCCAAGTAAATGAGTAGCACCAATTTAAATCACGATGCAATAATATATTTTAGTCTGGTTTTTAAACTAAATATTATAGGGAGATGTTCAAAACTGTATCTTGAAAAGGGTGAGGCCACTGCAGCTCCATTCCCTTGAGCAACCTGTCATGAGCCTGAGCCTGTATCTGCAGTAGGCACCTGCACAGAGAGCACACTTACAAGCCATGAGCATATATATGTGCAGGGCTGGCCAAGCAGATCACAGACAGACACAGAGAGGACTCACACGAACACAATCAGTGCCACTGGCCTCATCTTCCTTCCCTCTCTGGCTGAGCAGAGAGGAAGTCTGTTAGAGGGAATATTTGTACACATGTATGCACAGTGTAGATCCCTGCAGCAGCTGAGCTCAGACACACATATTGGCCTGTAGCTGTCCCTGGATCCCAGGCTTCCCAGAAGCTGACAAGTGGACATATGATTTTCTGGAGGCACAGCTCCACTCCATTTGCTAGTAAAGACCTCCTTGTACACACCAACACACATACATCTGAATAAACCACCAAATCCCATAGTGGTTTCAGCACATGTCTGAGATCACCTGGACCCACCAGCAACCACCTCCTCCAGGTTTCCCTCTCCCAGACACACAGCTCTTTGGCTCCCAACTTCCCTTACCTACTTGACAGCTCCATAGCACCTGATCTTCTCTGGCACCCAGAGGGTGCTCCTGTGCACACCTGCAGTAGCCCCAAGTGCTATAGCACGAATACAGGAATTTTCTACCCCTAGTCCCAGGCCTGTGGCTGCACTCAGATCCTCATGCACACACATGAATGAAGAAGAGACAGTTCCTCACCCAGGAAGATGTAGAAAGGAATTGAATAGGATAAACTATGCTCATGAGATACAGGTCATGGCCAGGCACATGTATTGATCATCAAACTAATTACCCACAATGAGCTTTTCTAGTGAACTTAGGCCTTTTTTTTTTTTCCCCCACAAACTTGACCATCTCTAGAATTACCTTGATTCTCCCTCCTGCGTTTGTTTTCTTCCCTACCCATCTTAAAATATATCATCTACAGCCCCAGAACCCTTTGCCTGCATCCCATAATAAATCTCACAAGCACACAGGCAATGACCCTCCTGAGCCCAAACATGTTCTGGAGAACCACTCTGGAGTGTTTCCTTGCCATGGAGGCTGAGGGTCCCCCAGGACAGCCCTGGGAGCAGCTGGGTTGGTGCTCAAGTCCCTGACAGGGATGTTTGTACTACCCTGCTTGCTACCCTTCCCTGTGCTTATTTGTGTGTATGGAGATGGGATTTTTGCAGGAAAGGGAACAATTTCCACTAGTATAAATCACCTGCTTACACCAATGCTAGTGGGTCTGCACTAAACTCACTGTATTAACAGACTTGAATATGTTTGGCCAGATGCTCTGCTTGTGCCATAACTCTACCGGCATCAAAAAAGAAAAGACAATTGTCCCTAGCAGGTATAATGATGTAATTGAGACTGGGAATATACCCCAGAGTATATCTTCTCTTACGTTTCCCTTCTCCGAGCCATCAAACATTAGCAGATGCAAGTTCTGTTTTGTTCTTTCTGATGCTGGAGTGATAGGGGAGAAAAAATTCTTTTTGAGGTTACATGAGAAGTAAATTAAGAAGTTCATGTACTTTTGTTTCTATGTTTTGTTGCTCTCTCCTCTTTGGTTCATTTCATGACAGGAAAATGATATGGAAAGAGACAGAAATTCAGGGTGAGAAAGAGACTGCAAACACTTATGCAAGACAGCCTTGAATATTTCAGATGTTACATTAAATCCTTGCTTGTTTTTCAAGTTTCTCTTTGTGTGCTCTAACAAAACTCCCTTGAGCTTATGAAATCAGCTCAATTTCAAAAACAATTGCTAAAAGGAGAGTAGTTTCTTTTCCCAATATTTCCCTTATTTTCCTAGACAAGCTCATCCATTTTGCAATGTTCTGTTTGTAGAGACACTTTCCTGGTCTCAGAAACTCAAATGACTTCTAAGTTAGTTTTATAAAAGTAAATATTTAACAGATGCATGACTGCACCTTGGAACTGTGGAGGAACATATTTTAACATCTTACCCATTCACAATGATGTTTTCATCTGCTCAGGTGGTGAACATATGTGCTGTCTTTCTAATTTCATTACATGCATAACAACAGTTATGAATAAAGATAATACAATAGTGACAGCTAACATGTTCCCTTTTGTGCTGTAGAATAATTTTTTGTGAGTTTGCTGAAATCTACTTGCAAAAATTAGGAAGTTTTTAGCCAGACTCCTGGAGCTGTTGCAGTTACAGGAGAATGGCTGCAGTAGCTTAGGAATTTCTGTATATGAAGTTTCCTGTTGTACTCTTTTAAAGTCAGTGATAAACAGCTCTACAGCTGCAGTGAGACCAGTACTTTGTTGTTTATGGGTTGGATGATCTCAGGATTATGTATATGCATACATAATTCTCCATTCTTCCACTCTCACTCTCCAAATCAGACTTATTAGCCTGCAGGTAGCACGTTGTCAAACCTCATATAAACTTCCAGTTTGCACAGTTAATATAGCAAAATCATGTCCAGAAAGACTCAAAAAAGTAGCAGAGTCTATCAATCATCCAGGAATTAGTCTTAGAAGGTGGAATAAGTCATGCCTAGCTACTGACTGCAATTGAATGTACTATGGCATGCTCCCTGGACTATTGGCTGCTGCCCGGACAAACAAAATTAGCTTATATTTAAAAAATAAAAAATTATTAGACATAATATTCAGGATCCCACAAAAAGACACTGTGAAACTTTCCATCAGCACGGCTGTATTAATTTCTTGATAAAATCCCAAATGTTTTTCTCATCTGTCCATAAACTTGTAAAAAGATACCTAAGCTACTTTCCCCCATACCTTTCTTTACCATTTCAGAACAATGTGATTGAAGCATAATGGGACCCAGATGGCAAACACTACTTCTTTTGATGGCAAACTCATCAAACAAAATCTTTGTGAAAACTTTTCTTCAGCTTCATCCTAGCTTTACATTTTCTTAGAAATTTATAGTTTCTAAAGAAAGAAACAGCGCTTTTGTTGAAAATGTTTCAACTTTTATTCACTGTTGGTTGATTTTTTTCCCCAAGGGCGTCTAATACATAAAAAAGTGTTTTCCTTGACAGAGCATAGGAGGTCTGTGTCATCTCTTGGGCATCATGACAGCAAAACCTTGAAGTCCCAGTGACCATCAGCCTGGTATAGCATCCCTGATGAGGAGAGAGGCAATGCTCACAGGATAGTCAAGGCTGGAATGGGCCTCTGGAGGTCATCTAGTCACCTAGGTGAGAAGATGACCTAGATGCCAGCTTGTTCTCCCTGCTGTAATGATGGCAGTTCTTGGGGGCAGTGAAGGGCTCTCAGGTCAGTGGAGCAGCTGAGAATGGAACAGCTGATGTCTCCCCAATACTTTGAACTTCCCCTCTAAAAAGTACCTGCATCAGTTCTTCCTGCTTGAGAGAAAGATGTGCAGAAAACATCTCTTCTTTTCTGATTCCTTGGCTTTTCTTTATGGTGGGGACATATGCAATAAAGGGGCCACATGTGTGTCATATCTTCCCAGTTAGCAGTGACAGTTTTGGAGAAGCCCTGGGAGGAGGAGAAAGATACAAAACCTTTCATTTTTCCTTTTGTTGCTTAATCTCAATAAAATTTACTCACTGATCAGTTCTTTTCCTTTCTCTACATCTCAGGAACTTCTCACTGTTATTTTTCTGAAAACTGGGGGAATTCCTATTTTTTCCCTATTCAGAGGGAACCAATTCTGCAAGAGCAAATAGCCCTGAGGAAGATATACACCAGGTAGTTTATAAGTACTCTTTAACTTCCTAAATGGTGAATCCCCACAAGTAAGCAAAGTGAGGAATGTCATCAGGAGGCGATGCCTTGATCCCCTTGCTCACAGCTTAGTGAACTCAATTTCATGTTAATTTAGGCACTCTGGTTTAAAGTTATACTAGATATCTGAATGTAGTTGAAGATAACTGTGTGCTGAGGTGCTCTGTAGACTGGCAATTTGCCCTGAGTAGTGTTTTGTGTCAATCAGGGGCAAGGAGCCGTACTTCATGGGCCAACAGAGAAAAGGGCCAGGATATATTTTAATGGTGAGCAATCCCAAATAGGTTCCCAAATAGGTTGGATGAGAAAGCTCTTGTATCAGCTGCAGGAACTGTCAAAATTTTTTCCTAGGTTCTGACCCCTTGGACTTAAATAGAAATAAATGAGGAATGAGTAAGACAAATAAAGGAAAAAAATGTAAGAAATAGCAAATGTTTGGGGATATAATCAACCAAAAACCAAACAAACCCCCATGTGACATCCCCAAATCTGCCTGCCAAACATGTGATTTACATCTTCTGCAAGAGGATTTAAAAGAAATGTCTAATAACATATTTGATTCTCTTAACCCTCTCCCCTTTTGTTACCTCTGTCCATGACATTTAAGAGCACAGCTGGAGCCCCCCAAGCTAACTGAAGTCATATGATGATTCGAGGGCAGCCAAACTCCCAGCAGCAATAAGAGGCTGACAGACTCAGCAACCTTAAAGGAGAGCAAACTGCTCTTTTAAAATAGAGGGAAACAGAAAGATGAGGCAGAGAAAGTGGATGGGGGGGATAGAAGGTTGGGTATACAGACTGTTTGATAAAATTTGTCATGTCAATAAAAATATTCTTTTAAATTAGATATTACATGTTTTTATTTTTCTTTTCTTCTATTTGGAGGAGTCATACTGAAATATTTGTGGTATGTGAAGTATTGGAAAAATAAACCCGGATAGAAGAGAGGCACAGATGTTTTCTATGTTCAATTACTTTTTTAAAAAAACATTCTTGGTTACCACCCTTTGCTGCAGGGAGACAGGTTTGTGGGCCACATACTGAATATCCTTCTGCACTTTTTGGGGTCTGTGTGAATCAGTAGGTGCTGCTAAATTTGGAGAAGAGAGGGATGATCTGCTCAGGACCTGCTCCTTGAGCAGACATTCTGTGCTATCAGACTGTCAGCAAAATGCTCCTCTTGCTATTCCTGCAAGGACAAGGTCTACACTGGCCAAGTGTGGCTGTGTTGGGCCTTGCACTGGTGCCACGATCAGCACCAGTTGTTCTTTCCTGCTGTGGACTAATTTAGTGCTTGGCAACAACAATTAAAATTCCATGAAAAACAGGTGAAAAATTTTAGGATTTGAAGATGAATATTAGAGCAAAATGCAGCTTCAGAGGTAAGAGGTCAGGGACACTGTTCCTTGGTTTGAGTCCATGTGGCTGTAACTCCAGTCAAAACTGGCAGCAGAGAGCCAAATGAAGTCAGCTGTGGAGGGGTTCCTGCTCCCTTACATTGCAGAGATGGCGTGATGAGGAATGAAGGATTTTCACAGCTGTTAAGATCTCCATGGCACTGTATAACTTTAGAACAATGAAAAAAATTTTTTCAAGGATGTGAGTTTTTTACATCAAGACCATCACATAATCATTATGGAAATATAAAAATTATCTTGAACCTTGAGCCTCAAAAAGATCATACCTTGTAGAGGAAAAACACAAATACGATAAATGTCTTTATCCTTCATTCACCATACAATCATAGAATGGTGGAATGGTTTGGCTAGTAATGGAGCTTAAAGGCCATCAAGTTCCAACCCCCTTGCCAAAGGCAGGGATGTCACCCACAAGATCTGGTTGCTCAGGGCCCCATTCAACCTGGCTTCAGGATTTCATATCTGTATCTTTATTTCAAGGCAGCACAGCAGAGACAGGTGGGCTGTATGTTTCCTCTTGAGCTGAATGGTCAGTGTGACCAGAACAGCTTTCCCTCCATCCAGAATGGCACCATGCACTTTGTTGTCATTTGGCATCAAGACGAGAGAATTTAGCAGTCATCTGTGTCACTCTGGAAGAACAATTTGGTTATAGACATGTATATGAGATTACTTGTAATAAGAAGCATGATTTGCTTTAGTCTCAAGATGATCTACATGAGGGACATCTCCTCTGAAGTCTACAGATCTACATTCTCACAAACATGTTATACACTAAGCCAGGTAAAGATACACTTAGAGAATCTTGTGCTGGGGTCTCAGAGAAACATGAAAGGAGTTCCTGGGAAAAAATTCAGCTCTCCATTTTAGTTAATTCAATAGCAAAATCCACTACCATGACCCATGCATCACTTAAATTTATTTGGTGGTGACCAGATAATCACAAAATTATGTTATGTTATGTTATGTTATGTTATGTTATGTTATGTTATGTTATGTTATGTTATATGTTATGTTATGTTGCAGATAGTTATTGAATATAATCACAGATTGACTTTGCAGTGTCTTCCTGCTGCTAGATCACTCACCTTACCACCCTGCATGATGGACAATATAAAACCCACACAGAACACAGAGTTCTACAGAGGCCAGGGATGCCTTTTTACAGAGGATTTAGAAATATAAAATTTTGGTTTAATTTTGATTTTGTGAAAAATAGTGATAATTCTTCATGTAGGTAATCCTCTTCTGGTATTTTCTTAGTTAAATTTATTGATTGGTACAGAAAGCAACTAAAATTAATGAAATAAGCCATTAAATATAAAATGTAGGTTCAGCATTATTAGAAAAATTTGTATCAGAAATTCCTGGAGAAATAGAAGCTATTAAACTAGACTATAGGAAAATAATGCAAAAAGATATGCTGCGCTGTCAGTGCTGGATATTGTGATGAGATATCCTTATAGCTCTGTCAAAATTTCTCTAGAAAGGGCTAAGAGAGAGAGAGAGAAACTTTTTCCACATTGTAAATGGAATGCACACATAAACCATCTCTCACACCTCATTTCAGAAGTCCATCCCCATGCAATCTGCATGGATCTTCTTTTATATTCCTGTAATTTTACATTAACCCATGTCTTTTGGGATATCTTTGCCTAGAAATACTTTCCCCAGGTCCACCACAAACTTTGTGAGACACAGAAATCATCTTTTGGTTGCATGGGTAACAATGACTACAAAGGGGGAGCATCACAGGTGATCTCCTGTAAGGCAGTCAGCACTTCAGCTTCCAGTGTGTTTAAGTGAAACTTTCATGGTCTATTCATTTGAAAAATTCACACCATGGAAAGGAATTTTACAAATTACTATGCTCCCTTGATTTCCAGCTTAGGAGCTTCTGCTGCTTATTCTCTATAGATACCATCAGCTCTAACAGGAGAAAAGAGAATAGGTCATTTAGGGAAATATTAAAGTTATTTGCTTAGTTTGTGCATGGATGACAGAATGAGCGAGATAAATGAGAATTCAGAGCCCTACAGCAGTCAGGAAAGGGCCTGAACTTTCTTTAAATACCAGCAGTTTTGGAAGTCTGGTCAATTGATCCTGGATAAAAAGAATGTTGCTGGTATCTCAGTAAGCTGGTTAATGTGAATTAGACTAAAGTGTTTCAGAGGTAATGGGGAAAACCTGGTTAGCCAAAAAATGCATTAAGAAAATATGTCTTAGAAAAATGTAACTTTGCAGAGCTGTCAGCACGAGGAGGGTGTGTGTCATGCCAAATGGAACTGCAACATCTTCCTGACAACTTTCAGGCTCCATTAGCCACTGCGGATGCGCGTGAATTCAAGTGTTATATCCATTAGTGAGCAGCTCATGCTCATCTTTATTAACTGAATTGCTGTCCACCTCATCTTTGCTTCCCTTAGAATGACACCAGGAAAAATGTGCAACCAAACTTCACAACTGAATTTGGTCTTCCTTAGCACCTACAGAAAAATACACGCATGGATGCAATTGTTTTCTTAAGAAAAGAACCCCAAAGAACCCATGGATTAATTTGGGCCCAAGATGTGCTTTGGCACAGGTTATACTGAAACAGCAGCCAGGGTCACAGATGCTTCCCTCTCTCTTCTCCTGCCTGCTGTATTTCATACCAGAGCCGTGCATAAATGCATTTTTTTACATTCAGGGAATGAAATACACAAACTGTGCTATCCTTACTCTCCTAAGACTATATAAAGTGAGACTTCAAAAAGCTTTTAAGAGCCCAAAATTCAAAATTGTTGGATATTGGGTACCTGAGTCTAAATATCAGTTTGGACTTCACTCCATGTATGCCCTGGAAGTTCATGAGAGTTTGTCAAATGAGAAGTTCTAAGATTTGATGCCTAAGCACTCTCCATATTCACAAAGCTAGAGGAAGAAAAATTGTGGGGGAGCATGATACTGTAATGCAATAGGCATTCAGGAAAAGCCTAGGATCTGCACTCAGAGTCAGAATTTTCTTTTTCATCCAGTTACTACTTAGCAAAAGGAATGGGAGATGGAAGGTGCCTTATTGTATAATTTATGTCACCCCTTTTGCAATGCTAGCTTTGAACCCACAGGCCAAGAGGAATTTTGATCTCAATCTCTCTCTCCCTGCATGATTGCTCTAGCCATTAGCTATGATGCAAAGACCACAGCAATGTTATGATGAACTGTGAGTAGCTGACATGTCTTGCACTGAATTTATTGTCTTGGGGTGATGCTAGGTATGCTTTGAGCAAGGCTGCCAGGTATGGCTGGCCAGAGAAGCTGTACACTTGGCACACTGTGTATGTTTCAGGTGGCTTCAAGGAGAGAGGTATTTAGATGTTTAGCTCAGCAGTCACAATGTCATTAATACAGAACTTGTTTAATGAAAATTCAAAATAAAATCCAGTTTCATTCTATGTCTCTACTACATAGGACATTTCCTTACATGTCCTTTTGTGTAGCCAGTGTCATGTCCCAATAATCCTGACATATGTTTATTTAGCTCATCATGCCTGCAAATACACAAAGGCTATGTTGCAGCTCAGTGATTCATGCCAGAAACTTGAGGGGAAGTGTTTAATGTTCTGGTACATGAAGATGGAGCCTGCAGACAGTGCTGAAGGACTGTAAAAGGCAGAGGGCTGAAGCTGGGCCAGTGTCCCCCATACTGCTTCTTGAGCAGCTGCTGGACAGAACTGTCCCCACCTGGGCATGGGATTTGTTTAGGAGAGAAATAGGTGCCTCACTCTGCAAGACAGTGCAGGAGCACACTATTTCTTATGTAGTGTATGTGCACCAGGAAAAATGCAACAAAACCAGAAAAAGAGCTATTTTCCAGGCTAGAAATAGGCTCTAGTGGTAATGCCCTTACACAGGGGGACTTAATTACTTTCTCATACTTCTGCAGTGGAAGAGCCAGGAGTGGATGGTGGGAGGCAGAACCAGGTCTCCTTCTCCTTCCACACTGATCCTCTGTACAGGAGAGAGGCTCTGCTATGACAAGTAAAAATGAGCATTTATCCCTGCAGAATCTTAGGAGGAATTCCCTGACAAGAAATTAAAAATAAGCTTAGCAAGAGGCACCTTCCCAGTGCACTTCTGGGCTCCAGCTGATGTGTGCTATTGCAGGACAGCAAGACATATTCTTTTCATTCTCTTTCCACTCAGCTGTCCCAGGACTCCAGGGATGTGCAGGTACTTCTTGCCCTTTCTTTTTCCCTTCCATGTTTTGTTTGCATTGTGACTGAAACCTGTGATGGTTAATTTGGTTGCATTCCCTTCAACAACATGAGAACATGTTGAGAAGGCTGACTTCCTTAATTACAGAAATAGGGGGTCTGGAGGTGTAGAATTGTATCTTTCAGCTCCAGAAATATGTTGTGCAAGGCAAAGTCAACTCCAAGAATGTAAAGTGACATGTTATGCTCCTCAGTTGCTGATGTTTTAGCAGAATGACAAAATGTGTCTCTGTAGAGGTTGTTCTAAAGACAAAGGTCTTTTCCAACCAGTTTTATTTGTACACAGAAATATTTTATGTAATTACACAAACTTCACCTGCTGCATTATATGGAGGCATCTTTAGAAGCCAACCTACAAAAAAAAATCTGCACCCAATTTGTTGATCCATAACTACATCAAGACTCTGAGAATGAAACATGATTAAGCATCATTTTTTTAAAAGACAAGCAGTGTAGTACAAATTACAGTGTACCACATCAAAGAAAACACAGGAACACAAAATCCACAGAACAGCTTGAAGAAGTTATTTAGAACAGGAGCATAACAAGGATCTGAGGCCCCATTTTGGGAAATTTCAGTCTACTCTGCTAGATGGTTTTCAGGTGGGCAACAAGACCATACAGAGTAAAATATTATACTTGATAAGCACCAGCCATGGAATCAGTTTCACTAAGTCTTTAGGGGTTCAGAGCTGGCATCTCTTGAAGCATTGCCCAAAGTGTGAAAAGCCATTAGAATGTCTCAAAACTCAGCAGTAGCTATTACAGCATTCATGTACTTGTGCAGTTTGCTTGGAGGGTTCATCTATCCAGCTTGGGTGGCTGCTGCAGTGGCTGAGGTGTGCCTGGCTGTACAGCAGTACCTCATTCTCTGCAGGAGCCAGGTTCCAGATCAGCAGCCTTGGGGCTGGGGGTCACCCAGGCTCTTCCTGCCCCACAGACAGGCTCCCACAGCCAGTGGGCCATTTCTGCCACAGCTGCTGCCTTTCAGAAACCTTTCCTCTGTCACAGGAGCAATTTTCTTATGAGATCTAAATCACACACATCAACAAAAGTTTCCTTCCCATGTCAAGCGCAAATAAAGGAGAGAATAAACTGGAAATCAGATGTACTAATGGACATAGAAAGTTAATGGTGAGAGAAGATCATTTCAGGCTGACAGTTGGCACACCCATGTTGAGCACCTGCATTTGCTTATCTCCCTCCAAGCTCAGATCAGTCTCTTCCAGAGTGCCTCAAATGCCTGAGACATGCCAGACACTCATGGACCACAGGAAAATGCTGTGAGGCTTCCAAGGGTCTGGAGGAATCAGCAGTTTATTTTCTAAAATTAATTAAACATCTTCTGAATCATGTGAAAAAAGAAAAATAATCTACTATAGTTTCCTTGCAATAAGATTTTTCTTATTTGTGTGTCATGCTTCCAAAACACTGAATCTCTAATGTTCAAGTAAACACATTGCTACACCTTTAGAGAGTAAGGAAAAAAACCTCTCCTTTTTGATAGCAATTTCAGTCCTTTATAAGGAAAAGTATGGTAAAATAGATTTCCCATAAAAATAACATGTAGGAAAATCAAGAAAATTAAGTACTAGGTTTTTTAATTAAAAAAAACACTATTGCTTTAAAATGAACAGGACAAATATGACAACAAGCCTTTTATTTACTTTATTTTCAGAAGGATTACATCTTATTATACAGATAATTGTAGGACAGAGGTTTCTCTTTAGTGTCCCATGTAGGCTGAGAGATGTTCTTTGTCAGGACTCCATCCAAAAGATTTATGGTGTGTGCTCATTTTTCAGGACGAGTAAAAAATAAAAAAAAAAAAAAGAGTCAAGTTTTACTTTTTTTATTTTATATTAACAGTTCCTTTGGATTTTAATGTGGACTTTAAATGATGTCTATTAACTATGTTCACATCTGCACTCCGAATGCACAGTGGTCATGAAACATCCTTTGAGGTGCTTCTGTTGACACAGCACCATGCTGGAGTTTCGAGCTTCATATAGAACAGTTCCTATTTTAATGCTCCCTCCTCTTCTCACAACCCCATGCTTTCCTAGCCCTTGATTAATGATCATTTTTTGTACTGTTTGAGAGCTTTAATGTATACAGGCAGGACTCTAGATGCCACTCTGAACCAGGTTGCTTTAATATGGAAAATCTGGAAGGAAAAAAGAATGAAAAATAATAAAGACAACTTATTTGATTGAACTCTTTATCTGGATGACTTCAAATACTTTGACATCTATCTATATTTTTATTTGGCAAATGAATCAAGAATAATTAAATGGGAATGGTAACATCTGTCACCAATCAATGGACTTGCAGTAAAATTAAAATGGTATTTCGTTCTCCTGAAATCCACTTTTTTTCATCTGATGCCATTCATTGAGATCAGATGCATTTCACTTTAGCTGTGTCAGATCTTGGAATTATATAAGTAATAAAGTCCTGAAGGCCAATGGCATGGGAACAACGGAATGCGTAACAATATAATCAGCAGCAAAATCTATATTTAATGTGTGGCATTTTAATGTTATAAAATGTGATGATTTTTAAACCTCTTTGTTCTTTGTCGCCAGGTTCTACGGCTGCTAAGAGTTTTTAACTTGTGCCATTTCATCTTAGCTGATGCCTTTTTCTAATTTTTTTTGTTTCTGACTTTGGAAATTATTATATAAGACACATGAAGGAGACAAGTGAGGCAGTATAAATGGATAAAACAGTCTAAATTGTGCTTAGCAAATGTTAAGCAGAGCCAACAACATTTTAAACTTGATGGTCTCTCAATCGTTTGCAGTGAGCACAGAAATAAGTTTTCTTGTTTCAAAAACTACCATGGCATTCAATAGCAACAATTTTATTGCTGGGATTACTTGAGCTCTAGCACTTTTAAAATGAAAATGTTATTTTGCAAGAAGAGAAAAACTCTAGGTCAGTTTAACAAATTTCAGTTCTACTCACTTTAGTAAATGACAGATACAACTTTTTATACTGTTCCCTTTTCATAAGATCATAATATAGTTTGGTTTGGAAGGGACCTTTAAATATCACATAGTCCAGCCCCCTGCAGTGAGCAGGGACACCTTCAACTAAATCAGGTTGCTCAGATCCACTTCCAATCCGACCTTGAATGTTTGCAGGGATGGGGCATTCACCACCTCTCCAGGAAACCTATTCCCATGTTTCACCACTGTCATTATAAAAATCTTCTTCCTTATATCTAATCTGAATTGATGTTCTTCTAGTTTGAAACAATTGCATCTTGTCCTCTCACAAGAGGCCCTGCTAAAATGTCTGTGGGCACTGGAAGGCTGCAGTAAGGGCTGCTTGGAGCCTTTTCTTCTCCAGTATGAATGCCAGCTCTGTCAGGCACATCTCTCCACATGCCTGTTTTCATAGGAGACATGCTTCAGCCTTCTGAACAACTTTGTGGTCCCCTGTCAACCCAATCCTACACTTTATATTTCTAACATTAAACCCAAGGCTACACTAAGCCAGTGTCAAGGGGATGGTGCTAAGGATATGACAAGAAAGGTAGGAGGCTTACAGATAAAGAGGATCCCTCTATCAAAAGGCTTTGGCACAGGGATAGGAGCCCAAATATGGCAAAAACCTTTCAGAAATAGTGCTAGGAATCCCTAGGGAAGCCAGATGGGGTTTGTAGGCAGATGAATTTAAGTAGAAAGGATCACCACACACATTGGGACTCTGGAAGAAAATGTCTCATGTTGGATTCATCCCTTGTAACTCTGAGAAGTTCCTGTTAGAAGAAAAGGGCTGCCACCAGCTGGCACTGCCTCTGCCCTTGCCTTTCCAATTGCCCAGCCACAACTCTATTAAAAGAGATGGAACCTTTGACATTGGTCTTCAATAAAGAGGACAAATGAAGACAGTGGCTTAAGCACTGGCCTGATCCTAGAAGAGGACTTTGCTGGTGCTGCTCATAGTTCTTAGGATCATTAAATTGCTCCTAAACTGAGTTGGCACATTCTACAGAGCAAGGAAAAAAGGACAGCAGAAAAGGCAGAGAAAACACAGTAGAAAATGGCACATCTGACACTAAGGAGGACAGAGCTTTGGGCAGGGTGAGGGTGCAGTATTTTTTCCTGATGAGGAAGCCTTAGAATAGCCCACAATCAAAACATGGAAGTGGAATCCACTGGTTCACTTATGTGAGAGTATTGCTTCAGATCCTCACACACAGTCACCCCTAGCAAATGCACCCAGCTGTTCTACCACCTAGGCTTTTCCACACATTGACAATAATAATTTACCTTCAGAACAATTTGATTGTGTCCTTTGCTCTTTCAGAATTTTCTGTTTTATCTTGGGGCCTGATGATTATTCCTGTTTGTCCACTGCTTTCATTCCACCTATCTTTGGCAGACTCAGCAAAAAAAACTGGCAGGGTGTCACATTCAGAAAAGCTGCAAGGATTTTCAAGCCCATCAAATGTGATTAACCTTAATTGAGCAGTTGTTTTATTGAAACAAAGGCCAATACTTAAAACTGTAGCAACTTTAACAGATGAACAATTTTAACAGATCCCCATAAACCTTTTTATCAGCTGCCCAATGGATTTAACATACCTTTTGTCTGAGAGCAAAACAGGTAACAGCTAATTAAGTGAGCCTTTTACAGATGGGAAAACATACATTATTTGCTGCATTTCAACATTCTCTGTGTCCCCTTCTTGCCTTCCTCTGAGTGAATTCATTACCTAGCTCACATGTGAAAGGGAAGGACAGTCCGTCAGGATAAACTGGAGAGCAGAGGACTGAGTAATGCAATGCATTTTGGAGAAAAAAAGGAAGTTCAGACTCTGGGTTTCTCTATGGAATCAAAATATATCTTGGGATTTTCAGATACCTGTAAGGCAGCCTGTAAGATTTGGAAAGGATGGAGGCTTTATCTGAGAGGCAGAGGAGATTGAAGTGGTTCTTCAAACCCAGGAAGCCACTAAGAATTGCAGGACTAGAGAGCAGGAGAGTGGAAAACGGTGTGATGGGGAACAAGGAGATTCCTATTCAAACCATTTCATGCAGTCTACCTCATCCAGTACTCTGAGGTAACTCAATTTAAAAAGATGTTATGTTTTAGTTTAAGTGTTCATATTCTAACAAAATCTTGCTTTAGAAACTGGAAATTTTTCAGTATTGCATGGTGCACTCACTCTCCAGAAACAGTAGGGCAATTCTGCCTTCAAGTCCTGGCCGACTTGAGGGCTTGCTGCAAATGAATGCAGAGGTTTGAGGGGGACAATATATCAGAACTACTATCAAGACCAGAAAGATGAAAAGAAATCAGATCCAAAGACTGGAGATACACAGGACTTTGGAGATTGAGGGCTACTCTATGCTGCTCTCAGATATTTCTTTTTCACTCAGCTATTTTGTACTGCCAGATTTTGAGAATATTCTGTGCTTTCCAGGGGTTTCTCTATGCATTACAAGCAAGACATAGCTATTTCTGCATAGCCAGAAACCTCAGATCAATTTGATGTGCATTCACAGAGAAATTCTACCACGTGATTGTGAGGCATTCATTAGAGCTGTGCAGTTTCCAGAAAAAGTTGGGTGGACTTATGGCACATGCATGTATCAATGACACAGCACTTCCATATTATCTGCAGAGCTTCCAAAAAGCACTGGATCTGCAGCACATACTCTGCAATACAGATTTGCACATGTACAGCCAGTTGGACTTGTCCAGAGATGTTGAACTTCCTGAGCATTTGCAGACTGTGAGGAAAACATTTGCTGCTGCTCCCCTTGGATTTGCAGTGCATCCATAATGTGGTGCATGTGTCCATCTATTTGTGTGGGAACACCTGGGCAGAACTACAGGGGCAATAAACAAGTGTTCAAGGCAGGGGAAAATTAATGGAGGAGTATCATGCTAGATGAATCAGAAGAAAAAGGTTGTGACAAAAGGCAGTTTGGTGGGTACAGGACAATTAACTGTGGCAGTGGCAGTGCTCAGCACTGTGTGGGGTATTCTTGGAAGTACTCAGGGCTTTTAGTGTCATGGGGAAGGAAAGAAAAGGCTTCAATGACATTCTGCAGGAGTAACAGATCTATCAGAGGTTCAAGTGAACACAGAGGGAAAACAAAAGCTACAGGAGAAATGGTATATGCTTAGCTCAATAGACTGATGGACTACAACACAGGACATTTTAGCACACTGGTTTTGCTGGGGGTCTTGGTTTTGTATTGCTTGTATTCAGGAAATAGCAGCAGAGTTGTTATTCCTGGTGCCGTACGTGCAAGCAGCAGGTTTCCTAGGGTGCTGCTCAGGGATACATTGGGAGCCATGGAAAACACATACAAATGCATGTGATACTGCAGAGAGCCCACTGGAGAGACTCCAACCACCTTGCAGACTCCCAGAGGCATAGAAAACACATTTCAGTCTGCACCACAAGTCAAATTCCCTCTTGATGGCATAGGCAGGTGAGCAGCTCCACTGTATCACAGAATCACAGAAAATTCCAAGTTGGAAGGGACCCACAAGGATCATCCAGTCCAACTTTTAAATGGATGTGCAAAGCAGATTAAAAGATCAGTTTAATAATTTTTATGAAAAGTAGTCGCTGCATATGGCAAAGTAATTTTCAACTCTAGTGTCTCAGCCATTCAATTTTCCTCAAGGAAATTAGAGCAATTGGAATAATTGCCTAACAAATTGCCTTTGTAGACCAAAGCCTTAATAAAATGCTATAAGACCAGAAAAGTTTTATTTTCTTGCTCTCCTATGACCAAGGTGTCCAATCTAATTTTTTTTAAACTTTGCATTTAAGTGCATCTCAGGCCAAGCTTTTCTTTTACCAGTCATAGCTGTAAGCCAATTTTGATGTCCAAGTTATAAACAGTCCTTGAAAACAGCAGCTTCTAATGGAAAAAGTTTTGGTAAGGTGAATGTGCCACTATAATAGCACAAAATATCTGTTTTTTCTATACTGAGCCTCACTGCAATCTTTCTGTGAGGAATTTATATTGCTAGAATAGAATTTCCCGGTGGAATGCATATTCTTTAGAGTATTGATGAATTAACCACCCCCATTTTCTTCAGATAGGAAATTTTTATTCTTGCATGCCTAACATTCTGAGTGATCCTTTAAATACTGCACATCATTGACCACTTTGATACCTCATTTCTAGCGAAAGTTAATAGCAATTATGTTAAAATTTGTCTAAACTTTGTGTTAGGATTTCTTCCAGAAGAGCTTCCCTGCATAGCAGAGCACACACTTTCCTCAGTCTTGGCATTCTGCTCCTCGGCTGCCGTCATTCCATCTGAAGCATTTACTTTGAAATGCCTGCCAAATATTTTTGCCCCGGTACCACAATAACAGTGCAGCAATGTGGGAGTGATTCAGCTCTGTGCCTTTACAATGAGAGCAGAGAAACAGACTCAGGGAAGTGGTCTGTGAGCTGGGTTCTCCTAGTGACATCCAAATCCTAAGCAGATCTGCTAAACCTCCTTAAAGGTCATGCTTGAACTTTTCTAAGTTACTGTTTCTTCTGATAAAAAAGACAGCCTGGATGGGAGTTGTTTGGGTTTTCTTGTCCACTTTCAGAAATCAAATGTGAAATAAGCACATTCTAGCTAGCACAGCATTAGGCAATACCTTCAGTAATCTGCAGAGCTCCCCTGAGAACAGAGGCGCTCCACTGATTCCCAGCAGCTGGTTCCATGGTCCTTTTCTGTAGGTACTTGTATCTTGCAGAGTTGCTGAGGGTGCTTGGGCAGGGCATGACCTGTCCATGAGCTTTCCCCGGGAGAATGTGAAGCACACCACAAGACCTGCTGTTAAACTTTAACACTGAGGTATAGGGAATGTTTTGCAACAATCAGGATCTCCAGGCTTCAGGTCCTGTAGATCCTGGCTGCCTTGTAAATCTTTCTTGCCCCACTTCAATGGAGATAAGAGGGATTGTATGCTTGAGGTTCAGTTGAGAGAGACCACCCAAGTGATAGCTCATTTCACTTCTCCTGACCTCCTCTGATATGCCCATCAAAGCAGCAATTAAAATTTGTGTAGAGCAAATGTGTTCCATCAATCTGCTTTTCATCTGGCTCTGCAAATACTTGAGACCTGAGTAAGCAGCTGAAAATTTTAAAAACAAGAATGAGTAAATGTAAAGACAGTTTTTTCCCCTCCCCCTGTTCTGGAGCAGGATGATCTGTTTACCTTTCTGAAAGAGCTGTCAGCAAAGTGGTCATCAAGAAATATGAATTCGCAAGTGGTGCACTCCTAGGTAAACAAGTACATGTAGTAACTTGTTCCTTCTATTTTCAAGAAAAATTTTTTTTCTTTGCTATTTTTGTTCGGTAGGAGACTTGCCCTTTTAGTTCCAGTGCAGCCTTTTATCAGATGCTTAGTAGCCCATTTTACTAGGTGGAGCTGAACCTGCAAACATTTTACTCACCTGTTTGGCTGCAGTTGTACCAGCACATAGGTCAGGAAAGTCAAGTAAATGAATAAAAGAGACACCATGATACATTTAGTTTATGTATGCTGCTATATGTATGAACAATAGGAATCCTACTGTACCCTTTAAACAGTCTCCTGTGTTATTCTCCTGTGAACTTGATGCTACTGGTGTCTTTTCATCACCAGGCTAGTCATACCAGCTCCAGTGGACAGTTCACAAAAAACTGAGATGATAAAGTGTTCTTTAGGGGACCTAAAGTTAACCCTTGATGGAGGCATTATGTTGCAATTGGAGTACATGGACATACTCCAGCCAGCAGGAACCAATTGCTGCATTTGGAGCACTCCAGAGCCAGCACTGCAGTGTCACCAGGGAGGAGTTTGTGCAGATGGTGAGGAGCTGGGGCTCAGGAGAGTGTGAGCCCCATATAACCTCTTCCCCTCAGCCCTAACCACTGTCTTTGCCTGCAAGAAAACATGCACAAATACTCCTCCTTCCCCAGACATAGCTTGTGGGGCTGTGATATGCAGTGCAATTCCTTACGTGGGCTTCCTGAAGTTTGGTTCTAAATATATTTGCCCTTTCCTGTAGATTTGGGCCTCACACAACACACACAACACATACACCCATACAGAGAAATGCAACAGAAACCTCTTGCTTCTGAAGTGTTTTGGGCTCTGCACACCCACACAGGGGCTTTATTTAGTTTGGTCTGTAATCTTTGAGTATGGGATGTTCTTGCTAAATCATCTTGAAGTCTAGGAGACATGCCCTGGAGGAAATCCAAATAAAACTACCCTGGACAAATACAATATGGAGCTGGACAGAGCCATGTTCACATGTACCAGGAATTTGTGCTGGTCTCTGTCAGGGGTGCCATTCTCCACACAGCACCTTGGTCTCCTAGGCCTTCTGCAAAGAAAGACATCTATGAAAATCATTATAAAGATGTGTACCTTTTGACTGGTCATTGTGTGGAGGAGAGAAATGAAAAGTCTTTGGACATTTTCCTGTTTCATGAGCACCCACAGAGGAGACATCTGTAAACAGCCCTTAGCATCCCCACAGCCCAGCCCCTCTGGAGTCACACCCACTGCACTCCCTTTCACATGGACCAGACCCTTAAAAGTGATGTGAACCTGAATGCCTCTGCATCTGCTGTAAGTGAGCACACAGGGGTGTTAATCACAGCAGCACAAAGCTCTCTGATATGCTGATATGCTGTTGATGTGCTCTGACCAGTGTGGTGGTGGACACCAGTCACTCTTGCAGCAGAAGGGGCTGCTCTCTAATACACTGCAGGTGTTGAACAGTCTTACTTTTCCCCCTGGGAATTTGCATAACTGTCCTCCCTCTTCTGGGAGGCTAGCAAAAGTCAAACACTTTCTTGATTTATCTCTTTTCATTCTCTCCAAGTGAAAAAGAATTAAGGAAAATTGTTTCAAAGGTACTCAGGGGGAAATCAGAGATAGATCAGGACAAAGAGGAGACAGGAGAACAAATAATCTGTGCAGGTGGTTGCTGAGAAAAGCTGGGCTCCTGTGCTCCACAATTGTTTTTACAGGTGAGATCTTTCCCTTCTAAAGCTGAGGAAGTCTAAAGTCTGGATGGGTTTGAAAGACACAAACCTGCCTTTGAATTCTATTGTTATTATCATGAAATCATTTTACATAATTGACACCCTTTACATAAAAAATCTATTTGGAAGATATTTTGTTTACACTGAAGCTAACACCTACCTGAGTTGTCTAGTCCCACTGAGCCATACAGTATATTCATCAATGCATAACTCTCTTGTATTTCAGCATTTGTTATGAAAACCAAAGTTCCTACTCTGAGTTATTTATCCTGGCAGTGCTTCAAAGGGAGCAACTGCTTTACTTCATGCCAATCTCTGTAGCAGTGGAGAAGAATACCTCTCCTAAGATCATTTATATCTTGTTAACCTTTCAATGAAGATTTGTCTGAACACATATTTTTCCTTTAGTGCATACCTGCAATGACAGGAACTTGTTTGATAAGACACTAATATAAGAAATTATATATTCTTGTTTAGTGAAAATAAATATAACTGTGAATCCAAACACCTTTTATTTTCTTTCTTCACTTGTTGACAAAACAAATAAAAGAATTTCCAAGATGCAGAAGTATAACATCCTACTCCTTGAATGGAAAGGCAGCCATTACACTGCGTTGCTACAAGAGCTGAAAATGAAGGGCTCATCCTCTAAACAGTGCAACTAGCCAAAAGGGACACTTTATTCTGGTGAGGGTAGAGCCAAATCTGCTAATTTTACATCAGAACTTCTTCAGCTATTTCCCAGAAATTTTACCATATGCACGTGCATGTCTTCCACTCTGGGCTATGCCTTGACTTGTAGAATAATCAAGACATTCACAAGACCAGGTGAATTACTGCCATCACTCCCACTTATCTGCTCTTTTAATTGCCCCCAGAAAAGATTCAGAACTTGCTGTTTGTTTTGCAGAAGGAAAGCATCAGACATGGTTTTGTGGGAGTTAAAATGCTGGAACCACAGCCATGCCATGGTGTGGAGAAGAGTGTGCTCCCTCAAGCAGGAATGTCTTCTGGCAGTAGGGGAGGCTGAGCTACTGCACCAAGCTCACCCATGCTGCACTTGCCCTCTGCCAAGGAAAATCAAAGCATGGCAAGATGCTGCCAGCAGTGATATGAAAATGGAAACCATGCTCATAAGTAAGGAGAGATGCTGATATAATCACTGTACTGCATGGTGTCGTGACATTACAGCACTCCAGGTCTGAAGAAAGAGTGTATTTTCCATTTACTGAAAAAGGAAGATGGTGCACCATAAGGAGCAGTTCACTAAATACCAGGTTAAGTGGAAAATAAGTCTGAGATGTAATGTTCAGGAAAGCTTCAGATTGCAGTAGTTGTGTAATGACTCTCTTGCAACACACCTAATTTTGTTAGGGTAAGATCAAGCCACGCTTACCTGTCCAGGATTTCTTCCTGGAACAGATATATGTTTGTATCTTAGGACAGAGATTAGGTATCATTTCCCTGAACTAAGCAGAAGTACAGCACAAACCATTTTTTCCCCAGCTTTTAGTATAGAAAGATTGTGTTTAAGTTAGTAACTAGTGCTATGGGACAAGCCTCTGTTAAGCCTGGTGTTGAGTCCATTGTATATATATGTGTGTATATATATATATATCTATATTCTAAGGTGATTTACTATAGTGTTAATCTAATCCCATAGACCCAAGAGCAACTGCATTGTGTCAGAAAGGCCAAAATGCAGTAAATAAGAATGCCTGGGAGTTCTTTGAAAGCACCCTTCTGATCTGAATTAAAATTCCAATGCCCTATAGATTTAGCATAGGTATAACCTGGATCTGCTCCATTCCCTTCTTCTGCCTCTGACCAAAACTCACCAGATTCTTCAGAGGAACAGATATTCATCTAACAGCAACTGCAAAACACTTTATTTGGAAGGCATTTGTAGGTCATCACATAAGTCACTCAACAAGGGTGTCAAAAGTAGTGCTGTGTAGTGTGAGAGATTGCTTCTTCTGCAGAAATAGAAAAGTACTAACAGAGAAAATCAGAAGAAATATCTGCAGTACAAAAACAGATAATTCAAAGCCTCTGTCATTTACAGTTTGTTGAACAAAAATAGATGCAATTACTGCTAATGTGGTACAACAGCAAGTGATGAAGACTTAGAATGTATGCATACCTGTAATATGTGCACAATAGAAGATATAATAAAAGATAATAAAAGATAATTAAACACACCCATTGTTACACACATAAGTTCTTTCTGCTATCATATGTTTTGAGTTACTTTTTCATTTATGTATTTTCTGTTACTTGTATGTTCTCTTAAATGTTCCTGACTTATTTTCCTGCATCAACTTAATCCTTCTTTTGCTTTTGATTGTTGTTTTTTCAACTTACCATTTGGGGCATTAAAATTATTTATTTATTTTTTTACATAAACAGCCCAAGTGCTGCCAGCACAACTTCCTGGAAAAGTGCTAGGCTTAGACTCATTCTGTACAGTAGCCAAGCAGGGCATTGTTAATACAGGACATTGTTAGTGAACAATGGGTATTATTGTTGTATTAACTTGGTTTCATTTCTTGGGGGAGAAGAAAAAGATTGGTGGATTTAGTTGGAGATAAACTAAGTAATGGGCACATGCTCAATCTGGATTTCACTGGGAGCAGCTGAGTAACTCCAGTTAACATCACTGGGAGTGGGGTTAAGCTGTTAGGATTACATCTGTTTCACCAGCGGTAGCCATCCATATGTTAGATTTCTAACCTCATCCCTGTGCTCTCCACGTCAGTGGTGAGAAGCTGTAACCCTCTGAAGGGCCACTGGTCCATCCAAAGGTGCCTGGAAAGTGTGTGAAGATAAATTGGCCTCCTCTGCTGACTGTGTCACTCTGCTTTCAAGATTTTTAATGCTAGAACTCTTTTTACTGCAGTGTCTTGAGCTATGAGTATCCCACAGTGGTGTTTTGAACACAGTTTCTGCCACAACTTGGGCAGCATTTTCAAAGCCCACAGCTGAGCAACACTGGCCTTGCTCATGCAGGGAACCACTGGGGAGAAATACCTGAGCTGCAGGTAGGTGATTTAACTCTGGAGCTGGGTTTAGCACACATTGTGACTGACTTAATTAGCCTGAAGTAGTCAGTTCTCATCACTATTCCGCTCAGTATCAGTATTGCTGACAGACTTGAGGACTGTTGTTTCCATGTAGCTTTTCCTCCATGGCTGAAAGCTTCATGCAGAGATTTCTCACTTCATCTTCCATGTGTAACAGCTGCAAAAATCATCCTTAAATATAGCACCTGAATAGCACAGTCTTTCAATGTCATGTTTCTCTTAATCTAGAGGATTTACTAAATGATGTTCAAATGGCTTAAGTGCTGAGGTAAGTGGAGGTATCTATGGAAGGACATATCTCCCTCTGGCCTATGCTGAATTTTTTTTGTTGGATTTCTCTGCTGACTTGGAAAAATTCTGACATATTAGAGATCATTGTTACAGGTTTTCCATGTTCTACCATTGTTAAAACTAGAATTGGTGTGCAATCACAGAATTTAATGTATTTAATGCTTTTGAGGAGGGTAAGATTATCTGCCACGTGGGCATTTCTGGAAGGATGAGAACTGAGAATAGATACACTGAAAATCAGCTCTGTCTAAACTAACAGCTAGGTTTGGGGGCTTGGACAGAGGCAGAATGGATCTTGATGCCTTCATCCCAATATAAACTGCAAACTCTAGTACTGATGCCCTTAGCAGATCTGTTTGAGCCACCTTCACTGATGTGGCAGACCTAAGCATTCATGGACAGGAATGCAAGGAGCACAGCAGATAAGCAGGGTTGTACCAAGTTGTACCACCTCAGACACAGTGTGGTTTATTTTAAGCTTTGAAGAAGTCAGGCTAAGAGCAGCTCAAAATAATTTTGATTTTAAAGTGAATTCAGATCACCAGAAGTTTGGAGCAGCTTTTTTCAATCATGACTGAAAATTAGTGCAGCTCTGACAATAGACAACATATGAGTGAGGAAACTGCAGCTTGCAGGAGATCATGAAAATGTGGTAGAAAAAGTCAGAGACTAGGGGACAGCTGATATCTAGAGCAAGAAAAAAAGTCTCTGGGATTAACAAGAAAAAAATCTGAAAGCATTCCAAAACATTTCACCAAAGAAAGTCCAAGTGTTAGTGACAGATGTTAATGTTGTTGCTAAATGCTTGACTGGCAGGTAGTCAGATACTTGTGAGTTGAGTGTGGCTTAAGAGCTTATTTGAAAGCAAATAGAAGCTTGATGAGGCAACTCCAGTTCCCTGTTCTGAGAGAAACATGGGAACTGCTGTGAGCTGTGAAGACACATCTGTTTAACCCAATGTCTGTCTTCAGCAGTGGCCAGTGGCAGATGCTTTGGAAAAAAAAAATAAATAAGGCATGTATGGAGTTTTCCTTCCCCTCCTAAAATCCCCAGATCCTGGCAGTCAACAGTTTAGGGACTTCCTAGTGCCAGACATTGCATCTGGACCATTGTTTATAATAGTCACCAGTGGACCTATATTCCATAAATTTGACTAATCTTTTTTTGTATCCATTTATAGTTGGGCCTCCTCAGTATCCTATGGCAATGAACCCTTGGGCTGAATTATGCCATGTGTTAGCAAGAAGTCTCTTTTTTCTGTTTTGAACCTGATTCTCAGTAATTTTGCTGGGTGTCCCACTTCCTGCACAGTTAAAAATAGTGAATGACTGTCCTTTGCTCAGACTCCTAAGGCTGGCTCATTTAAGAGATCAGAGATCCACAGTTTCCCATAATGAAGCAGAAAATGCTTATTCTCAAAAAACTGCTCTGTATCTCTGTTGCCCTCTCTTTTGTACACTGCTTCAATCAGGGTCACCCTACTGGATTTAAAATATGAGCACACCATGTCATACTACTTCTCATATATTTGGCCTATTTATAACCTCTGTTTTGTGGACTGTGCTCAAATGTGCCTGGAATGAAGACAAATCTGCAAAAACCGGTACAATTATTTCTTGTGTCTCTTACGAGAGCAGATAAGGTGTGTCCCCAGTGCAGTGGATAGAATCACAGAAGCATTTAGGTTGGAAAAAGTCCTTAAGATCTTTGAGCACTACCATAAGCATAACAGTGTTAAGCCCATCACTAAACCATGTCCCTAAGTGTCACATCTACATGTCTTTTAAGTGCCACCAGGGATGGTCACTCCACCACTTCCCTGGGCAGTCTGTTCCAATGGCAGCCTGTTCCAGCCTGACCATTCCTGTGAAGAAAGATTCCCTAAAATCTAAATCATGCAACTTGAGACTTTTTTCCTTTTGTCCTCTTATTTGTTACTGGAGACAAAGGAAGGAGTGGAATGGTTGTTGTTTCAGGGCATGTCCCGGAACTGTCATCACTATGTCTGCAGGAATTCAGGGACACCACCACAATGATCACTGTGGTGGGGAAGTTGGAGAAGAGCACAGTTGGTTGGACTGTACAAATCTGCTTGTACAGAGCCATCATGGGAGAAGGGTGCCAAGGGTCTTCCAAAAGGACCAGTTCCTCCCCTCTTCTTAGAGCCCTTTCACTGCCCTGTGAGGGAAGGGTGAGGGACAAGCTCTGACTTCCAGCCACAGTTAGATGAGAAGCAGTGTCATTTTCCATGGCCTCCTTTTAAAAGTATTGTTGCAGCTGCTACCTTATGCTTTTTGCCAGTGAGAAGTCCCTGGTTTTTGCCCTCCCCACAGCACTTCCCACTCTGCAGTGGGAGGCTCCTCTGAAGGGCAGGCAGGCTGCCCTGAGCATCTGAAGAGAAAAACAGACAATTTCCAGGCAACTCTTGATTTATGAGCACTTACCCAGCTAAGGTGATTAGCCCAAAATGTTGACCTAAAGCCACCAGTGGGAGGCAGCTCCATTGCTATTGTAATTTGGCTTACCTCATACCCTCAGATCAGTATCTGATTTATCACCACAGCAATTCTGCTCAAAAGTATTGAGCCTAAATGTTCCTCTGCTTCCCTGGTGGAGAAATCACAAGGAGATATAGGTTTAGAGTCAAATTTTCACAGGCAGATTCAAACTGTTTTCATCTCTTTCAGCCCTGAAGGTTTTGGGTGTATTTCAACTGAAAAAGGTAAAAGCTCCAAAGTCAGAAAGAGTGCTTCATTAAGCACAGAAAAATCTAGGTGCCTGCTGTTGGACCAGATCCCTTTCCCATTAATATTCCCCTCTGCAGCCACTGGACACCATTCATGAGTTATCCAAGAGCATTCAGAGAAAATATCTTCACACAATCTGGAAGGGAGAAAAGCATGGTAATGACCTACAGTAGCTGCTCTGGTGGCCAGGATCACTGGGAAAAGCTGATCTGGCTGTGGTGAATTAAATAAATTAGAGCACTGAGGTTTAAAGATGCATGTACATGTTTTGCTGAATCAGTGCTACACTGCTTAAAAGTGAAATTTCTTATTCTGAATTTTGAATGTACACGTACTTTGGCATCAGAAAGGGAGCACGCAAAGAGTTAGATGCACAAATCTGCAGGGTATATCAAGGCCCTTGTGAAATATGGCCCTGGATTTTGGCAGCTGACTTAGACTTCATAGCCAGACGGTGAAGAAAAATATATTCTAATTTCTATAGTAAACATATTTAGCAGACCTTAACTTTAGCAGTAAGTCTCTTACCAGTTGCATTCAAAAATTGCATATTTAATCTGTTATGTCATTTGCTGTAATTTAAAACCTTTTCTTCTGTGTTAAAAAAGGTGTGTTAGCATGAACTTCAGGAAAACTTGCTCTTGAAATGACAGTATTTGGTTTTAATCTTCACATTTTTTTGAACAAGTTTGTACATACTTCCTCATCTCTAAAAAGGAACTAACCTTCATGTTTAGCAGCTCTGAATTTGAAACAAAAAGGAAATCTGTTGCACATGAAAATCAAGCCTGTATACTGTGAATTATCTTTTTGATGGTCACTGCACTGTTGCTGGGCAGATCCCTGCTTAACTGCAGAGCAATTCTAGCAATCAGAAGAACTGCTTTACTTTTGTTTCATACTGCAATAACTTAATGAAGTAAAATTGGACCAGTGCCATAACATTTAAGGAACTATGTTTTGAAGCCTCCTTCACACCAATGTAATTTGCTGTGACATGTGGCACATGTCTCATAAGCACATTCAGAGATAAATCATTAAAATGGCCAGCTATAACTGCACTGCAGCCATGCAATGAGGATGTCATGCCAACATTCACTGGATTACTCACCTGCTATGGGTGGCTGGTATGACACAAGGCAAATGGCCAACAGAGGAAGCATTTTGGAGGTTTGCATTCAGCTGTATCCCTGTGGCTGAAGATCTTGCGTTCATACTTCCTCACATAAACATTGGAGTGATTTCTCCCACATTGTGGCCAGTCATTGCCGGATAGTGAAAAGTGGTGAAGTTTTCACTTTGACTGGAAACAGACTGGGAAAAGCCCTTCACTGACACATTTGGTTGTGAAAGTTCCATTTGGTTCAAAGCTGCTTAAATGGTACAATGAACAGCAAATGCTGACCAAGGGCATTAGCCTGCCAGGCCCCAAACCATCAGTGGTACAACACTGTGCTCTTTTATTATTGCCTTCCATTTGTGCAGCCAAATTTTAGCCACGTGGTTGCCTGCAGGAAAATATTCTACAAGTGCTGCGTTGCCACTGTTTTAGCTCCACCACAGCTTTCATTCACAGTCTGGTTTTGGTTGTGAAGACCTCTTTGTTGCAGAAAGTCCACGTAGCACTGAAGATCTGCTCAGTCATGCTGATGAGAAATTTAGAAACTGTTTGCAAAATGAGAAAGTTTGGGAAAGCTAGGGGTTCCATGAATTGTTCCAGATTTAGACAAATTTCCTCCAAACTCACTAACACCATATTGGATTAAGAATTAGTATGGGTAGAAATTCCCTGGACAGAGCGAGATTCTGACTTTCTCCCTCTTGCTGATTTCTTCTCTTGAGATGAATCACTTGAGAATTTTTTTAAATATTCCAAGATTGGAGCTATGAACACCTAACAAAACAAGCAGAGTTTTGTTGTTTCTTGCTGCTGCACTGTTGACAAACAAGGAAAAAAAGCAGCATTAGGAATGGCTCCAACTGATTCTCATGTTTGTGCTTTAAATCACAGCCTGACACCTGGGGCTGCCTGCTGACCATCAGCTATGGAGTCAGCATTGTAAGCAAGGAAAACACAAATGTTCAGATTACAAATACAATCTTGGAAAACACTGTTTTTCCCTATCTCCTGGCAAATAAATGCATAGAGGCAGAAATAAGTCTTTAAATAGAGTTTTATAGGCTAAGGCTTACTTACAGTACTCACTTTTCTGAGAATTCAGAATGGCATTTCTGAGAGCCTTTATTGTACCTTCCTACCCACTAAAACCATGGTATTGAAAACTGATTCCCACCCTGCACTGCACCATAACTTAAAGGGTGGCTCAAAACAAACAGCAGTAGATCAATTTACATGCCTGGATACTACTGAAATTGCAAGGCCTTTGTTCTCAAGTTTGTTTTTATTTCTGAGGAAACATACCGTTTTAGGATAATATTTGAAGGAAATGTTTTAAGTCACATTTTACTTGTCTCATACTTTGACTTGTATTTTTTCTGTAAAAAAGTGAACTGTGACTAAATTACAAACAATACTCATTCTTCAATTCCCATAAACACATCTTTTCAGATCAATACATGCTATGAAGAAAGTGGAGGAGGAGGGGGAATTTTTCTTAAATTCCTGGGTAGATTGCAGGTGCATTTGTTTGTATTAAGAGAAATGTCTAACAGAATCCTCCTTTGTGACACACTATAGCAACTTTTCAATTTTCTCTCATTAGCTCATGGTACTTCCTCCTCAATAAGGTACTATTGTGCTGCCTCTAACCTGATCTGGGAAACACTGTAGAGCTGTCAACTCATCAACCCTAGAAAATGGATAGTTAATCTTTTCAGGGGACTTGTTTCATTTCCTGTAGCTCATGTAAAATCCAAATATTTAGCTACTACAAACAATGAGTTCTTCACCTGGATTTCACTGATAAAGCAACAAAGATTATTACTTTTGATTTTTTTTGTCCTTTTCTTTTCTTCAGTGTGAAAAGTAATGCCGTTGTGTGAATAAACCCTCATTTGTAAAGTCACAATTTAGCACTTTTTTATGATGGCACACAATTACATTTTCTGAGGATTTTAGTTTGCATTGAGTTTAAAAATTCACCTCCTATTTTCTCTGGTGCTCTCAGATTTTTTGTTCTCACCCCTTGTTAGGATGCACAGAGAGCATTAGTCTGCTCAATCTTTCTTGGGTCTAATCATGGGGATGCATGATGCTTCACACAGGATCAGCCTTCCATAATTTCAAACATTGGGGTGTTTTTTCAAGGTCAGAATCCCACTGTCATAAAGGCTCCATCACCATTGCTTATTTTCTTGATGTGCTTTAAGATTGTCTTTTGTGCTTTGGTATCACCTTCCTAATGATCCTATATTAGTTGAGAAAAGATAGATTCTAGTGAGTAAGATATGAGGCATTTCATGCCCTTTTACAGAGGTTAGCCTCTCTAGTCAGACCTTTGGGATTCTCACAACCTCTGCATCTTGGTGTAGACCCACTGAAACCTGAAGGCTCACGATGCACAGAGGGGACAGAGAAAAAAATAAGGATCCAGAGAAGCAAAGAGCTGGTGAGATCCATGGCAGTGTTTAATGATAAGAACTGAAAAAATGCCCAGAACTGCCCTCTCTATGGATTACAACAATAAAAGCTACATGCCTAAGAAAGAGGAAAGAAAGATCCTGTACTGCAGAGACACACTTTCAGTCTGCTGGTTTACCCAATGGAACAAGGATAGATTCCACCTCAGAGATGTTGGAAAACAGAGTCAGAGGCAAGATAGAAGGTTACCTCTGAAAAGGCACTGTTCCCTGTTAAAAAAAAAATTAAAAAAAAAAAAAAGACAGAAAAAAAGCACAAGCAATTCTTAGAAGATGTGGCATGAAATCAAGCTGCAGTCTTAAGTGATGCCAATGACAATGGAGGTTTCACCTGTGGACTAAAAAGCACAAGCAGACAGTGTTTTTAGAAAGCTGCACCAGAGCAAAAATTCCAGGAATTTTTAAGTGGCGGTAGCTCTGTGCATTCATTTTATATCCCAGTACACATCTCTGATTTCTAGGCTACTGCTCTGAAAAGTGGGTTATTGTTCAGGAATCTAGTGTGAAAAGGAGGACAATAGTGGAGGGAAAAGAAGCAGGACAGAGAGAACTTTAGAAGAATACAAGAGAGAAAGCAGGATACAGTTTAAAGGGGTAACTATGGGGTAATAAAACAGATTTACCCCAGGTCAAGAAAGCAATTGTTTCCCCTCAGAGTGACTATCACTTTAGAACATAACCCAGACATTATCACAAAGAACAACAAGCTCCTGAGGTTTGGGCTGTAAATTAGCATTGGAACAATCTGGTAAGAGTGGGCTGGGTTCCTTCTGAACTCACTCTGACAGCCCTCCCATGCTATAATATATTAATATAGTCATGATAGCCTGAAGATATAACTGTGATGGTACAAAACTTGATGTGCCCCCAGTGAGTCTTAATCCTCCTGTTTCACGGTGTTCTCACTGCTCAAAAGCAGTGCAGTTTACTGTGCAGAAAAACCCCCAGCACATTAATTTTACAATGCTGAACACCAAAGAAACCATGATAGCTAACATTTATATTTTGTACCAAATAAATTTCCAGTAACAAATATTATTACAACAAATACCAAAGGAACTCAGAATTGCTAAATTATTTTTCCATTGACTTTTGGAAGACCCCATAATCCTTCCTTATATATCAGTTCAGAAACAGTGAAATCTCCTTTATCACAACCAGCTGACCCAATCTCAGCTGTTCTTTGAAAATAAAACCACATGTTTTCTTAGTTACTCCACGTGGAGATCCATTTAGTCCCTCTCCTCCAATAGCTTCTGCTGCCAAAACTTACACTTTTATGAAACAGGAGTAGTTGCTGCATAGTTGGAGACTCAAACCTATCTTCCAGGTGGGATCCCCAGATCTCTATGGCTCAAACAATCATCCCAACAAGCTACATCTTCTGAAGTTTTTCCTGTTTTGCTATACACAGTTGCAGAGCTTTTCCCCTGGATGACTGATCAACTGGAGCAGAATGAATGGTGTGTCAAAATATTTTACACCTCCCTTCTGGAACACTTTCTTAATTTTTTTGAGGGGCTGTCCTACCTTCAGAATGGCTTGGCCCACAAGTGTTGGACATGTTTTGTTTGGTTAGCCTCAATAAGAGGAGGTTGTGTTTGGGCAGGTGGTATTAAATATGAACATTCACCAAAAGAAAGAAGGAAAAAGAAAAGTTTTGCTAACTCCAGGCTTTGGTGCAGCAATACTCTTACCTGACTAAGAGGTAGAAGGACTTGGTTCAGGAGGTAGAAGAAAGGCTACTGACCCAGGAAGTCTATAACGCTGTGGGAAGGAGAATGAGCTGGGAAGGAGTGAAGGAAGGGGCAGGAAGGCTGCCTGGCCATAAGCAGGGTGGAAGGGGAGGGGGCTTAGCACAAATTACTGCTGTTTCAGGTCACTTCTCTTGGTGTGTAAGGGTAGGACACATACACATACAGGGACAGGGAACACCATCACTTCTACCCTTCATAACCTGCTCAGCATCTGTATCTCTGGAGGTCATGAGATGAGCTGGACAGTCAGTGCAGAAGCAGTGAGTTGAAGCTCCACTGGTCACTCTTCTCCATCACTCACTACCAAGATGATGCAGACCTTGCCTGGAAGTACAGGGGAAATCAGCTGGGAACAAATGGGCTACAATTTCCTGAGACTGAAGGGGCACAGAAATAAAGCTGAAGGGAAAGAAATTAATGGAGCAAGCTTGGTGAGAACACATTTCTTTGTCTGTCTATAAAACTGGAACAATTGGGTTTCCTCTCAGGTGTTAAGCTATTTCAATGCAGCAGTTACACTGTTTAAATCACTGCTTTGTGGGAAGACCTCATCCCAGCTTGCTGAATGCTGGAGCTTCAGACATTCAAATCTTCTTTGATGGGCTGCAGCAATAGTCAGGAAGATACTGATGTTTAGGCAAGTCCAGGCACACTTCCTCTGGGCAATCCAGTCTGGCACCAGCATGTCAGCTCAGCCCTCCTGCTTCTCACAGAATTTAAAATCAAAGCTCACCAGAGCTTTTCTTGTCAATGAACACTGTGGCCTCAGTCATGCTTGACAGAATGTGCAGAGGATGAGCTGCAGCAGCCAGACTGACAGAGCCTGTGGTGCAGCAGCACACTCAAGCACATGGCCAAAGCAGGGCAGAGAGATCAGTGAGAGACTTTGGCTCAACATTCAAACTTCAGCCCATCAAACCTTTCCTGGATTCCCAGATCACAGCTCTGGCTTATCCCATGGCAGCAGCCATGCAGCACCTCTTACTTAGAAACAGAGGATGCCAAGGTTTTAGGAGAAAGGCAGAGGGAAGAAGGAAAAGAGGAGAGATCATGAGACCCCTAGAAATTGCTGCACTCTGGAAAGGGTATTTTGCAGGTCTAGTACTTTGGCACAGATTTCACAAGGTAGTGTTTGGGTGTTTCTCTAGTGATGCAGCTGTGCAGCAGCTCACCCACTCCATGGGGGTGTTGGAGGTGTAGCAGAAGATCATATCAATGACCTTGTTTGACTACTTTGCACTTTTCCATAGTCCCTCTATCTGTGATGCCATGGCATAATGTCCTTTAAAACAAGCTGCTTGCAAGATACACAAAAACCTGATTAAATGCTTGCTGTTTGCTCTTTCTGCCTTTAACTTAGGGTCATCTGCATGGTTCTTGGAAGTCCCAAGAGATCTCTCTCCTCTGCTGCAGAGATGTCAACAGGATTTCAAAGAGACTTGCAAGGTGGAGAATAAGAGAAAATGAATTGTCCTTGTAGGGCACCTTGGGACAGAATGATGCTGACAGCTGTGCACCTTGAACTACTCTCCTGGCAATGGTGCAATGGTATGATAAATTTAGTTTAAAGATGACTGGAAATTCTGAAGTTAAGCATTCTTTATCTTAAAAAAGCAATTCATCAATACAGAAGCAAGGTATGAGAAATGTCTATGGTATTCAGGAGCACATAAAATGTTTTACATTTTTTTAATGTTAAATGTTTTTAAATGTTAAATTTTGACATTTTAAAGGAAAAAAATCCATTTTCATGTCTGGAAAACCATTTTGTTTCAAAATGTTACCTATAGTGATAGCTATACATACTGCTTGTTAAATGGCCTTCAAAATTTTGAAATATTGCGAAATCTCTGAAGAAAAAAACAAAAAATATAAATTATTTATAAAGTTTCTTTGAATACTCTTTGCAAAGTTGCAGTTCATGAAGTTTTTCATGGTCATGACTGTTCTACACACAGTGAAAGGAATTGTTAATGAAAAACTCAAACATCCATATGTGAAGAAACCATTTCCCACTATCTTTGAGAATGTCTGGGAAACATAAGGAAACCACTGACAATTAGTGGCCACGTAAAATATCTTGCTCTTCCGCTTTATAATCATAAAATGCATTCATCTGGCAGCACTGGTTTTGAAAGGACTGGCTTAATGGATCCACGTGTGGCAGATGTTACATTTTCTACAGTAACTGTAAATTCATTCTGGGAATTGGCAGCACCTTCCCAGACAATGCATGGGAGCATGCAATCCATTTTCACAGAGATTCCTGTTAAAGAAAAGGAGCACAACTGCAAAAATAATCAAAGAAATAAACCAGCAACCTCCTCCTCACTGCAACAGGCAATGCCACCCTGCCTTCCACTGTCTGTGTTTCCTGCTCAGTATTCTTCATTTTCTGGGTTCAAAAGTAGTATTTTATTAGCTAGTTGCAAATAAACAGATTCTTCTCCAATTCAGGTTTTCAGGAAAATAAAATACTGGGCAGACTAACATGTATTTTCAACAAAAGAAAATTAATGCTCATTTTCTCTTGGCCTAAGTTGTCAATGTTTTGTGGTATAGCAAAAACGTCAATACCTTCTACACTGTCATGTCAAGGTTTTGTACCAAATGTTCATGACCAACTGAAAGGTTGCATCAGTATGGACAGTTTCTGGACACCTGCACTTCCCTGTCCTCTCTTTTTATCATTCCAGGTAAATATTTGCTTGCTCTTTGGAGTCTGAGAACTAGTGCTTTTCAGATTGTCCTCCATACCTGTGTGAAATGCATTGTAGATCTTTAATTTCTTCTTGTCTTTGTAAGTTCCACTACAGCAGTGAGATTTGACTGCAAATGTGCATCTTTTCTGGGTGCCTTATTTGGTTTTTCCTTCATTAACCAGGTGATACCCTGGAAGGATTCCTACTGGTCCTTGACAAGGTGTTTTTTGTTTCTGCTGCTGGGCTCTAGCCAGTGGGCCCAGCGGGGCTCAGACTTGCACTGACGCAGAACCTGAAGTTTGTGCTTGTCTACTGTGGGAAAAATTAAGGTGGATGGAATCTAAGGGCTTCAGAATTAATTGTTCAGTAAGACGATGATAAAAGCACGCATTAATCTTCTTGGATAAAAATTTACTTAATTTTTTTTTTTTTATTTTTATTTTTTCTACTCTTTTGAGAATAACATGTAATGCTCATAATAGTTGCTGACAAGTGTTCCCTTCCAGTTTTCCAATATTGCACTTCACATTCCTGGGAAGCAAAGGATTGTCTCTTGTGGCCTTGTGAAGTTTATGTCTCTCAGGTTTCATGTTGTACTTCAAATGCTAATTATGAGGTAGTGACTGAATTCCACCATCCTTTGACTGCATTATGGGGACATTGTGACAAAGTTCTGATTCTCACACTGTGTGTCTCCTCTACCTCAACAGACAAAGCTGTAGGCCATAGGATTCTTTATGGAATATGTACAAATAAATGAGATGGGACTTCAGAGATAAAAGAGCAGAAAATGTCTGAAGAGATGAATGTGGAAGATGAGGAGAAGGGAACCAAAGTGGCTACATTGCACTGAAACTAAGAGGAGCCTTGGGCATACCCAATTCCAATGTAAATAATCTATTTCCATAACAGTCCCAAACCACCACTTTTGTTTTTCTACTTGAAACCTGAAATTGTGAAGCACTTGTACATGGGGAATTGATGGTGTGGGAGAGCCTGACTGTCAAAATCAAGAATAATTCATTAATTGTGTGTCACTCATTTATGTGTGTTCCAGATGCAAATTCCCAAAGGACCTTCACTGTAAGAAAGCAGGCTCTGAATTTTTCCAAATAACTTTTTTTTATGGCCTTCTATGGAGGAATATTGACCATCAGATATTAATCTAAGCTGAAGATAGAAACAGTGCGAGCTATAGGTGCTTCCAAAAACACAGATTTCAGATGGTGCCTGAATGAATCCTGAAGTGTGGGGTTGCAGAGATTACCAGAAACTTCACTGCTGCTTTTTTTCTACATTGATCTAATAAGGAAGCAAAAGTGCTGATTTCTGGGGAAAAAAAAGGGTGTTGAAGAGTTTATTCTGCCTGAGGGGTAAGCTGATGGATCAAGAGAGGAAGAGGATGTAAATACAGTCCCTGTGTGTGTGTTTTTGCCTGAATGAGCTGGAGGAGGCAGGGGTGGGCTGAGGGACTGGCTCACTTCTGCTAGGCTGGCAGAGGGTTTCCTTGTCTGATACTGTCTGACTATAACTAACAAAGCCTCTTGCTTTGATCTTGTGACAGTGGAATGCTGCTGTTTTGAAAGCTTGTGGGTTCCTTTCATTATTTCATTACCTATGCTGAGTAAAAGAAACAATGTGGTTTGTTTTAAATTAATGGCTGTCCATTCATTACTGCAGCGACTCCAAGTATTTTCCTGTCTCGGCTCCCTGTAAGGTCAGCCCCTGACTATTCAAGTTTTGTGGGTTTCACTCAACTTCTGACACTTGGAGCTATAAGGAATGTCCTCCTGCAACCACACTGTAAATAACTTTCCTGGTGGTGGCCAGTCTGAGGTGAATGCTGGTCTTGGGAAGGAGGTCTCAGTAAGAGCCAAGCCCTTACACCAGCCCTGAATCACCTCGGTGTCGAGCTCAGCAGCCCAGCCCCAGCCCCCAGGAGCACCAGGCACCCAGAGAAGGGGCTGATCTGCCTGGGGCACTATGACAAACACAGCACTGGAGACAGAGCGGGGATAAATCTCCTATGGCTTTACTCCCACCTTTATCTGCACTACCCCACACTATTTTTGCCATTAACCTTTTTTACATCCCCCAACTCTTTCATCAGATATTTAAGCTACTCCTCTTTCCTGTCTTACATTATTTTTTCCACTTATTGAAGCAGGGGGATTTTTTTCTCCCTGTTTTTTCCTTTGTTTTTCATTTGGACCTGACATTACTGTCATAAAATATATTAAAAAAATAATATAAGTGAAATGTAATTGATTTGGTATCTTTCATGAATGATAAACCATTGAAAATAAATACCAATTTCAGGAATACCTTTAACGAACAGCATTATGTTTTCCGTATTATTAACATATTTTAAGTTTTTTGTATCATCACATCAGTTGAACTAAAGTTCAACTTGTGCAGAAAATTTTGCTGCAAAAAAGTGGGTTTCAGACTGCTGGGAAATTTACTTGAAAAATAAAAATGATTTGGTTGAAACTGTAACTAACCCCCTTCTTCTTGTCTTATCCACTTCTCTGCCTCTTCTCTATGCTCTCACAGCTTTCCTGAGCCAGAGTTTTCTGGACCCAGTGAAAGCCTTGGTTCCTTCTGAAAAGGCAGGAGATGAGGGCTGGTGACCCAGTTGAAGGTTTTCAAGTACAGAAGAGAGTCTTGAATTTCTGGCTTACCAAATGTTCATGAATGGACATGGTGTGGGATCCCTGACCCTGTTATCGCTTAGCAGCCTGAAGATATTTGCCAAATGAAGAGAGGTATCCTCCTTTTCCCATCATGTCCATCATGTCGTGCATCCTGAGTGGTGTGGGATGGTGGGAATAGCTAGGAGCTGCATAGGACTATGCTCCTGGATGCAGGAGGAGGGAGATAGGAGGTTTTTAGGGGAGCTGAAATGAGATGGGGTAACTCCAGAGGCCACCACACAACCCTGGTCAAGCCTGGCTGCTTGGAATTGTGTGAGAAGTGCTCTTGCTGACAGCTGATAGCGCTCCTAGGAAAAAACTGAATGTCACCAATGTTTCTGGGACTGCCAAATTACTTTTGCTAAGGATCATGGGAACCAGCAAGTAGCTCTACAATCAGAATACAGAATATAGCAAATTCTGTGGATTTTAATAATGAGGAGAAAAAGGAATATTAAGCTGTTTCCTCCTTCCCAAAATATCTTCCAGTCTCTGTCCTACATAAAGAAATTGAATAATCCACTGCTAGAGAAGAAACCAATTCTGTCCATTAAGAAAAGAAGAGCAACTCTCCTACATCCTCAGAAAAAGTCTCTGATACACACAATAGTAACATTGTACAGGTCTGTAACTCAATGGGAATAAAGAAAGCGAGGCTGATACAGCTGGGGAAAACTTTTTCCTACACACACTTGCTACTTGCTAGTCAAATTTGGATGAGCAGTTGGGATTGCAGACATGAGCTCTTCTGCAAGTGCAAGAGGTGCTGAAACTCAATTTCTGACTCTTGCCAGCTTTCCTTAATTTCATTTTCAGCTTCAGTTTGATCCCCTTCATGCTAATCTTCTACCAAGTGTTTGCACTTCATGTTTTCCTGTTCACTGGGAGCATCAAAGGCTCCCCAGAAGTGGTGGGTATGGAGAGATTCAGATATGCACATGGTGCTTTCCTAAGTGTATTACAGAGATATGCTTTTCCTCATTTTCCAAAAGCTTATGGAGATATTTACATTTTACATTTTTGTTTTTCTGCATGAACAGAAAGGTCATTCTGTACTTGTGTGCAGGAGCCAGGAAGCTGAGGAGAACCCCTGGAGAGAGCACCAGGACACTTCACAGAGCACACAGCCGGAGCATCTCTGGGGGCTGGAGAATCAAGCATCTGAAGTTTGGGATGAAAATAAAAGTGTCATAAAGTGTTACTGTTGAGAAGTCAGGCTCGGCCAGGTTTTTAAAAACTTCCCATATCTTCCCTGGCTTTTGACAGCTTCTCAGATAACTCACATGGTAAGGCAGACATGTTGCTGCACCAAGCACCAGGTGGAAAAAATCAAAGTAACAGCCTGTTGCAAGCCTCTTGTTAGCATGGCAAGTTTCCTATTGACACCTGGCGTGCAGACACCCCGGCCTCCACACGCACCCAGGCCCAGCTTCCAGAGAGCCTCTGGGCTCTTGGCCATTGCCTCTGTGCTCCAGAGATCATTTCTGACTGTAATCATTTCATTTCACCCTACTGTGAAAACACGGAGAGTACCAGAGGTTTTTTTAAATGCCAGGGTCATTGGCTATTTTTTCTGTCTAAAATACTTAGTGGGAAATGGTGCATTGAAGGTTTGCTCATGAAGCTCTGACTTGGGCTGATCAGCAATTATTGCCAGCAGCAGGACGTGTGGGAGCAGCCGCTCACCAGGGTGTGCTTGTGGCTCACACTTTGGCTGAATGAGCACCCCTGCGTCTTTCTGAGGCCCTGTGGAGCAAGGGGGGATGCTCTGAAAGCAGGACCCAGGCTGGAGTCCTGCCTGGCTTAAAGAGCAGCTGGTGATGCAACTTCATTCAGGGTATTAACACGGCTTTTTCCTCCTGAATATTTTTATTTGTCTGAATAACAAACTTGGGCTCCATCATTGCAAAAATAAGGCTTTGATGCATTGTGTCTTTTTTCCCAGATATTTAACAATAATCCAAATAAATTACTTGGTTCAGAGGTTCACAGTGCATGAGTCAAAACTCCTATTTTAAGAGAAAAAAAATTCTTAGGATTTCATTTTTGCCATAATTCCTGAGCTGCTAAGCTAGTGTGTCTCATTTTTAGGTATTTTTGAAACCTGATTTGGTTAAAAAAGCTGCAGCCATTGTCCTAAACAGCTGACAGGTTCCCACCAGCCCTCTCCGTGCCAGCTGGCTCATGTATTCACAGAGTATCTTGGCAAATGGTCAAATACAACACACATTTTAAGCAGCTGGATTAACCTAGAGATTCTTACCAGAACCTTTTCATCTGCTTTTCAGAGACAGACCACTGCCATTTAATTATACTTTAATTGGATGAAAAAACAAGTCAATACCTAATTAATTGGGGTTAGAGAAGAATGGCAATGCAGAGCCCTGAATTCTGGAACACAGCATTTTAAGGACAGCCTTGCTAATTTTAGCTACATTTGGAATTTTTGATCCTTCCCTTCCCTTCCCTTCCCTTCCCTTCCCTTCCCTTCCCTTCCCTTCCCTTCCCTTCCCTTCCCTTCCCTTCCCTTCCCTTCCCTTCCCTTCCCTTCCCTTCCCTTCCCTTCCCTTCCCTTCCCTTCCCTTCCCTTCCCTTCCCTTCCCTTCCCTTCCTTCCCTTCCCTTCCCTTCCCTTCCCTTCCCTTCCCTTCCCTTCCCTTCCCTTCCCTTCCCTTCCCTTCCCTTCCCTTCCCTTCCCTTCCCTTCCCTTCCCTTCCCTTCCCTTCCCTTCCCTTCCCTTCCCTTCCCTTCCCTTCCCTTCCCTTCCCTTCCCTGTTCACATAGGGACCAAAACCCGAAGACATCAGTTTCGTGCTCGGATAAGTTCTGTTATAAAAGAAAACTTGCTGTCTTATCTGCTGCAGAGATGCCTGTTAAAGGGTGCTGGTGTTCTTCCATTTTTACATTATTTAGAGAGCTGTTTGCTTTTATTTTTTTTTATCTCAGAGTATAATCAAAACAACAGTAGTCTTACTTAAAATTTCACAGTCCACATCATGATAGTATTTGCAGTGTTTTAAACAAGGACCAAATGTTCTTCCCAAACCTATTAGCAGTGGTATCCAGATGTTTGAACCAATTTGGAGGACAGCTCTTCTTGTGCATCCCAACAGTTAAATACAGAACACTTACTTATTAGAGACAACACCACCCATCAAAACTTTGCTGTCACCAAAAAGGAGCATAAATAGGCAAATAGCCTGAATCTTTTTGTGAGACCTGAGTGTCACACTTCCCACCCATATCACTTTCTCCCCAGTACAAGAGCCAAATATGCCACATACTATATAATATTTAGGACATTGAAGTGCAAAGAATTTATGAAAAGACTTTATTTGCCATGTTGTATTTATGTAGACCAGATGAATGATGTAATAATTCATTGTATTGCATCAGAACAGATCATCCTGTTTTGTTGTGATTTGCATCCAAACTCACAGCTGAATATAGTCTTGATTATCATTGGCAGCTGTGTAGTATCTGTTGATATTATTCAAATGTCATGAGATAAATAATGAATTCTTTAATCTTTTAATACTTTTGCTGTCTCAACTATGTGAAATAGACAAAGCCAAACAGGCAAATTTTGTCTCTTAAAATGGATAAAAAAGCAAACTCATGCAAATTAAGCATGTTTTTCCTTAATTACTTTACATTTGTTCCCTTATCACTCAAAATATTAGTATATATATTATTAATGTAATGGCAAATCATGCACTGGTTTACTCACAGTCTTCACATTTTTCCACTGAGCCCTGAATGCAAATTGTAACATCCTTAGATATGGCCAGTTTTTGTGGCTGAAAACACATTCCACCACATGTTTTTTGAGATAAAGACTTTCATTTACCCACTACCAGACATGGAAAACAAGACTTAGGAAAATGAGTCAACAAGAAAAAAACTTGATCAGAGAAAAACAGATCTAAAGCCTAATTAATTTTGGGACAAAAACTCCTAACAGAAAATTTTGCATAGGTATATGGGCAGAGTTATGCCATGTATTGTGTCTTTACTCCCACTGTCATGAAAAGGAGGATTCCCATGCAGGTAGACATTGGGGCCAAGATGCTGGATGAAATTCTCTGAAATATCTTTGGAATTCTGGCTAAATGCTATGGTGTTTGGGTTGACTCCTGATGCAGCATCAGTTCCATCATGTAAAGCTGCCCCTTTACTTTCCTTGCAAAGGTCCTAAATGATTTCTGATCACCAGAAGTGACAGGAACCAGAAAGAAGGCTGAAATTGCCTCGGTGATCACAACATGCATCTCAGAAGGAGGAGCAAGACAAGGATTCTTGAAGGTTGTGCTACAAAGCTTGGAGGGGGGGATTTGTGCATTTGAGCCCATATGAAGGAGGAGACAGGGACACAAGCAGCATGTCCTGGGAAGGGTAGCAGCCATGTCATGGCTCACATGGGAGAGGGATGGCTTGGAAGGGGAAGGTATTTTTGATGAATCTCATGGGGCTGATGTGAAGATGGTTGTGAGACTAGCTCTAGTTCTCCCAAACCTGATAGAAGAGCCTTCAGTTCATCCCTTGAGGTAGAGCCCTTTCTATAGCTCACTGTGGCATACGGTCAAAGTACAACCTAAGTCATAAGAAAGAATTTGACTTGTTTTACTTTTAATGCAGCCTTCTGTGAAAATTATAAGAAGAAAATAAAAAGCCACATAAACAAATTTTGAAGGCTTCAAAGTGGTACCATGCAAGAGCTTTAACACTAGCAGTGAGCCTTGCTCTTTCATACATGCACAGTTGTAGCACTGGTACAAGACTTCAGAGCATGCTGATATTTGTAGAATGTCAGCTCTTCAGTGAGAGGCCCAATGTGTTTACTTGTTTAAATGACATGATAGTTTCAATGTTGATGGTGAGACATGAAGTACTCAGACCAGGACTACTTTGATGTTGCTGATTCTTAAATAAAGTGGGCTCAGGCTCTCCGAAAAATCTTTGCCTGCACACCTCAGCTATAGCATGAGGGAGACCAGACCACCCTCTAGTGGGATGAGACTGCATTTCAGCATGACATGTGTTACTGCTTTAGCTATGAAATCATATTTCTGTTCCCTTCTGCCTTGGAGATTTTTTTCAGATGAAAGATAAGATCAGATATTTATCTGTGCATGCAGTGTGGGAGGGCTCCTATCCTAAAGGCTCTGCAAAGTTCCCCTGCTCAACAAGTTTCTGAGTCAGATGGTGAGACTTGGTGTCCTGAAACTGAAAAAAAAGGAGCTGCCTCTCCTACATCTTTGGTTCTGAAACACTTAAATAAATGTATCTGTTTCTTCTTTTCATCACAACATCAGGTCTAATTGACACATGCTGAATAACAGTAAGGAATTTCTAGACTGTGGGGGGAAGGAATCAGCTTTAGAAGGGCAAAGCTGTAAGAGGCTGGGAGCTGAGCAGCTGAAGAACTAGGAAAAGATATTCTTAATTCAAATTGGTCACATGAAAAAAACAGATTGTGAAAAAATATTTCAACTACTGAGGTTAGAGGAAAAAAATACGGTGAATTATTTATTTCACAATTATTATTTGGTAGAGTCAGAGCTTCCTCATTTAAGAAAAATGCATGGTAAAGCTCCAGTTGACACACCTTGGAAAATTCCTCTGCCTGGACACGAGAGCAGCCATGGGTCCCAGCATTGGGCACAGCTGGAGCACCAGCTCATCAGGAGCAGAGCAGGCACACAGCACCACAAAGGCAGACAGGAGGTGCCATGTCCTCCCCAGGCACACACAAAAGCTGTCATGTGGCATTTGAAGGCCATGTTTCAGCCACAGATGGCTGGCCAGGCTCAGCTTTGGCAGGATTTGGGAACAGGGGAAGGTGGTGGGATGCAGCGGCAGCTTTGCTCCAGAGGAAAGCAAAGGTCTCTCCTGGAGGGATGCTCAATGTAGCTTCCACTTCAGCCAGCCAGGACTTAATGCTCCCTTGCCTGTAAATCTTCTCCTAGGCCCTAAGCTTTCAAGGAAAGAGACTGTTTTTGACTGCATATGGAAAAATATCAGGTTTGTTTTCAACACTGTTGCAGCCTGAAGAAATTGAAGTATTATATGTAATAGTAAACACATGTTGTCCCTGCCTCATGCCCGTGGTGTTCCCCAGCTGAGGAAAAGGCTCCTGAAAACTGATGTCCCTTACCATGCCCTGCCTTTACTCCAGTATTTCAAGCCTTGATCCAACCAAGGTACCTGAAAAACATCAGCTAACTAATTTGGCTAGTGATGAGTGGCTGAGGCACTCAGGCTTATTTCATGCCCATGAAATAAAAGAAAAATAATAATGTTTTTGGGTTTCTCTTACCTTTGGTCTGTTTTTTGACTTGTCATATCTACTGCTGTGGCCCCAAGAGGTTGAAGACTGAAATCCTCACTAGAGTTGGTCTGTGCTAGCTGCTCTCCACATGTTCATACACACACACTGGGCACAGAGGAGACTGAGATCTGCGTAGGGCAACCAATAAAATAGTTTCATTTTAATAGCTCCTATGATGTGGTCTTTTCCAGCCTCAGTTTGGACAGTCCATTATCAACCCACCCCCCATCCTCCCTCTAAAAATATGTAGTTCTGTTTTAAATCTTGACTTAAAGAAAAGGATTTATCATGATACAAAATAAGCTCTTTTGTTAAGCTTGCTGCCTTGTATTTCTTGGGAGAAAGGAAAATACTTGTAGATAAATCTTACATTGTGGTGACAAATAATTGAAAAATTACATGTACCTTCACTGATATTATCTGTATTACAACAACTCAGCATTGAGTCATGAAGATACAATTTCTGGTTTGCTGTATGGTTAGGAAGGCTTGGGGTTTGAATTGTATTATAAAAATTTTTACATTTGCAGTCCAAAAATTTCCAGTGGATATAGACAAGCTTGAAAAGCAATAAATGATTTTCCTTGGTTGCCTTTCACTGATGCCTTAAAAGTATCTCATGGATCTGTGACAGCTGCAGACCACAAGCCAAAGATGGCTGTGCTACTGGGTGATATTGTTGTTTTAGTTGACTGAGCTCAAGTGATTGAAGCTGCAGATAAGTTTGGTTAGTCCTTCAAGCTTCCAGAGGACATTAGAAGTGAGTTTTAACCCACATTTTCTTCAGCCAGCTTTATTGAGGTTGACCATGTGCCTGTGAGCAGAGCAGACTGCAGGAGCTGAGCCAGAGCCTCCCAGAGCATCCACTGGACAGCCCAGTGCTGGTGGAGAGTAGCCTGAGGCTGCTCCATCTCCTGCCATCACAACAGCCACAGAAGGGCAGAGACACAGAGGGCTGGAGCACCAGAGCTAACACCTTTCCCACAGTCACAATGGGGAAGGGCAGGGTACTGATTTCTGTCTCCAAGAGGAAGGTGCTGTGTCATTTGGTGCATGATCACTTTCTCACTGGGAAAAAAAATTTCCTGTTTGAGTTATCAGTGCCACTTTCAGCCATATCTGAGTATCCCTAGGAGGTCTTGTGTCTAGTCGTTTACTGAATTTGTCTTGACTTATGTCAAAAACATCTCAGCAACTCCAAGTCACAGGTGTCTGGGAGGTCCCACTATGTCTGAAGGTCTCACTCACTGAAATGTAGAGTAAATCATGCTGGGAAATAACTTCTTACAATTTTCCTGGGTAGTTGTAGTTGCAAAGTGGGTAAAAATTGCTCCATGGCTGTCTGTAGCAGCACTTGTGTGCCAGAAGCAGAAATAGCCTGTGAACCTAATACAAATTGTGCCCTGGCTAACCAATGCAGGCTTGCCCAGAGGTGCAGAGTGTCCTCATGAACACGCCTACATGGGAAATGCTGGGCATGGATGGAGCCTTGCTTGCTCTGCTACAGCACAGGTGACTCCCATGATATGGGGGATGGTGTCTGCTTCCTTGGAGAGGCCAAATCATTCCTAAAAAACTCACTTTTACATTATAGGAGTTCTCAGTAATCAGAGAGGAAAGATCAATACATTGCTGCCCACACAATCATAAATCACTCTCATCTGGAGCTCCAGGAGGAGTTTCCTGGAAGGACCAATTTATTCTGAGACCCATCTGACTTTCTACCAGGGCTGTCAGTGCTAAAATCAATGTGCAGATGCCAAGCAGAGAGTGTGCAGGTAGTTTGTTTGGTCTAGTTTTTACAAGTTGGATAAATTTTGTGGTAAATAAACACTTCGTGACTTTTCTAAGCTCAACATATGTCATGGTTTTCTTTCAAGTTAGTTTCTCCTGTTTTGCTACTGCAGAGTCCTGAGGTATTTAGGAATTTATTGCAAGACTTGGTTGTATTCTCATTCTACACTACTACATCCATTTTTTCCTCTGCTTTTCTTTTTTCTCCTTTGTTCCATTTCAAGTTTTCATTGCTTTTCCTATACTGTTCTCCCCAGTTCCCTGTTTTCTTCAACCCCTCATAGCACTGACCTTTCCTTAAGAGACCAGGAACATTTCTGCCTCTTTCTCCTGTGCAATTGAGATATTTTAATCTATATTTTGTACAGACAAGATATTCTACCATTTCCTTTATTGTCCCTCAGTCTTTTTATCTTTCTTTGGAAGGGCACAGGTCTGAGAAAACTGGAGAGTGATATTTGGCATCACTTAGATGACAGAAGAAAAACAGGGAGGGAGTATGTAATTATCTGCTAAGTGGTTAACTTTTATGGCTGGGGGTGTTCCTCATTTTCTCCTTTTGTTTTTGTTTTCAATTTTCCATGGACTAAAATTGTTTGGCTCATTGGCACCTTCAAGCATTCCTTGGAGATTATTAATTGCTTGAGCAGTAAGTTAGAAGTCATTGTGCTATGAGTGAAGACAGGCTCAACCAACAACAGGATAACAACAGAATGAATGGATAGGTCTTCATCACATCCCTTTTAAAATCATCTGTTTTTCTGGTTGGAAAGCCATATCCTTCTCAATTATTTTGTCTAGAAGCTGTTCAATATTTTTATTCTAAACCAAATTCTTCCATTTATTTAAATGAAAATGAAACATGTCAATCCTCTCAAAACCAATCAGCTTGATATCAAAAGGAAACTAGGTTTAGCAGGGAGTTATGTCATGTGTCTGTCTGTCTGTTGATCACCTAAGACCCTGCTGTACAAGTCTGTTTGAAATCATAGACTGATTTCAGTTCCACTTGGATACACAGAGAAGTGTCTGATGTGCTATATTTCTACAAAAGTTGAAAACTGTCATCTGGTTTGAGAAGAGAGGCTCAGAGTAGTGGTGTCTGTGTGGGAAGGAAGGGTAGTATTAGGCAGTTTCTGGCATGCAGAGCCATCAACATCCTCACAGTCACCAGCTACACACCCACATAATTTTGGTTGGAGAATCTGAATTTGTGTCTCTAGGCCTGTCTCTGTGCAAATTGCCTCTGTTTTGAAGGGGATCTGAAAAGAGCTTGGGGGGATCTGTCTGGAACTATCTGCAGAGCAATGTGAGGCTCCAGGTGAGATGATAATGGAGTATGTTCAGAAAACAACAGAATAAGCAGCTTAACAACATCTATATGTCTTTCCAGCAGGGTAATGAGCCTTTGGCTGTCCAAAGAGAGCTTGGTGTTCTGTGATACAGAATTGTTCTGTACTTCTCAAGTGCCCTGCATTGGCAATCTTTTCTTATCTAACAAATTTTAAAAAGAAATCTAAATTGTTAATGACAATATTTTGAAATTTCTGTTCCTCATGAGAAATATTCTGTCCCAGTGAGTTTCATAGGGACCTCAGTGGAAATTCCCTGAATTTGACCTATATAATTCAGCTTAAAAAGACCTTGCAGCATCAAGCCCATGCTAGAAGAACCTAGTAGTGACAGCTGAAGAGAATGGTCTAGCTTGATGTCAGCCTCTGCCCCAGGCACAACACACATCTACTGATTTGCTGAAATCCCATCCTTTTTTTACAAAGCTTCTAGGTTAAATACTGCTTTGAAACAGATCGCCTTAACCTAGAGTCATAAAATGTATGAAATGAAACAGTTGCTGCAGTGCAATGAATTAGCAGAACTGCTCCAGCTGAATTGTCCTGCAATTGCATGTTGCAGATCAAGAGTGTGGGCAGAGAAGAAAAATCAATGTTTCCTAGCAGGGCCAAGTTACTCAATGAGCCATGTAATAAGCTTGGTATTCTTACAGTCAAACTGTTTTGTTTTTCAAAGTCATTCTCACATTTCTCTAGGGCCTTGATATTGTTTCAGATATTATTGAGAAAAACCTGGAAAAGTGTATGCTGTATGTGTGTGTTTGCCTTATAGTGAGCTGATTCTACAGGTTATAACACCATGATTTGAAATTCACTCCAGAATTTTTCTGAAACATTTTGGCTAAGGACAACAAATAGTGTGCATAAGACTATATAAAGCCATCAGCAAATTTGGAAAAACTATTATTTGGAAGAACTATTGCTTTATAGGTTAGAAGAAACACTGATGGTCAAATTCCATCTCTTTATTACCACTTTGAGGAGTCCTTTATTTGTAAAGCAGTTTTCACTTGAGTGACTCCTGTGGCCATATCTACACTAGGTCAAGTGTCTGAGCTTTGGTTGTATTCTGGGACCATGCTAACTTTGTTGATTCCATCTATCTGTATAAGGTTTTATAAGTAATGTGTTTTTTCTCTTTGAAGGTTTGGAGAGGCAGAAAGGCAGAGCCAGTGTACTCTAGCAGGAAAGAAATTCTAGAGAAAACCAGATGGGCTGAAGACCCAGTATTTACACTCCCTGTGTGTCATGGAGGTGTGTTATGCTAGCTCTAATCTGGTTCCATTGACTGAATACCCTATAGCACATGGATTTGCATCAGGTGTCCTCCTGGAGTACATAATTCAGTTTATTCTACTCTGACAGGGAATTCCATTTGTGTACTCCCCATTCCTTTGTCTCCTAGGTGCTTTAAATGGGACAATGGGGAGATTCAGTCCAGAAGAAGGTTTTTTGTTGCACTGTAATGCTAATGCAGGTGCACTTTAAAGGACTGGTCAGGATAAGTGGTGGTTAGGGTGATGGCCTGTGCTGCATAATGCATCTATCCCTCCCCACAGCTGCTTGGGACTGTTCTGCTAATACCCAGACATGATGGCCAAAGCAGGGAATCAGATGAGATGAGTGTGTTCCAAAAATACATAAAGCATAATGGTCTCTGCATTTTTGCCAGCTAGCTGAGGTCTTCAAGGGTTTGTTCCTTCAACAAAAGCTGGAATAGGAACATTACTCTTCTGCTTTTCACTAGAAGAGAGCATCCAAGGTCAAGAAATTGCAGCTGCATCTTCTTAACATACATCTGAAACCTGTTCAGAGGACACAGAAAATGAAGACTCTCTAATCTACCTCAGACTGAACAGAATCTTTCTTTCTTTTCTTTTCTGTCTCCATCTATATCTTCTCATTGGAGTGAAGCATGGCACCCTGTTGTGGGAGCAATCATAGCTCAAATAAAATTTCGTGAAAATTTCCCTGTCAGAAAAAAATATCTGATTCTTATGATTGCTTGTTTTCCTTTATGCCATGATCCCTTCTCCAAATGAGCACTATTAGGCAAGAACCCTGTCAAATGTCAGTAAAATTCTATTTTCTCTCTCCTCCACATTGTCCATATTTTAGCTCATTTAATTTTTACTTACAAGGTTTATCAAAGCTTTCCCCAGTCTCAATCAACATTATTAACACAATCTCATCTATTGTCCTGATTCATAAATATATATATGATGACAGAGACCTTTGAACTATTTTCTGCTTAAGGTTTGATCATTTCAATGAATTTTGCTTTCTGTTAATACAGAAGAACTCATTCTTCTCTCAAAGCTGGATACACCAACATCCTTTTTAAGGTAAAGAGCAAGTAAATTTTGCTGAGTTTTCAAATTCCATGTAAACAGTTAAAGTGTTAGATGCTGATGACAATGACATATCCATGGTGGAAAAAAAATATTAGCTAATAATATAACCTATATCAGATTACATCTTAGTCATCAGCTTCACAAAATATATAAAAAACCTGTCATTTGTCATTGCTACTTCTTATTTCAATCTCTTTCAAGCAATTCTATATCAAGCAAATGACAAATGCTAAATAAAGACCTAGTCAATCATCCTTTTTCAGGTGTCTTTCCCTCGTTTTTTCACTATACAGAGGATTTGCTCTCTCTCCTTTAAATTCAAGGTGGAGGAATATTCTACTTAGTAATATTAAGCATGCATCATTCTCAGCCCATAGGATGATTCTAATTAAATGTGCCTGGCCATCTGCTTTTTTAAACAACAGAAGAAGAAAAACAAAAGAGAGGCAAACTCCAATATTTTTTCAATAAAATCCTCAGTAATTTTTGGATGATAAAAAGTATAGGAATAATTTATGGGTGCAGAACCACACTATTTATTCTAATTCCCTGACCTGGATGTCACAAAAATGACAAGCTAAAGGGGACCAAAGACAGGCAGAGTTTCATGCATGTAAAAGTTAACAACATGAAAGTACATTAACAGATGATCTGCTTCAGAGTGAGGATCTATTTAACCCAGTGTCCAGCAAAGGTCACCAATACCTACCCAGGGAAGAGTTAGGGCAAAGGAAATGTACGTTGTACATCCCAAAGTTCTCTCCAATCTCTGCCTATCTTCAGAACAGGAATATCCAGGAATATCCTGAGCTTGATGTGGTTTTTTATATTTAGCAATCCTCAACAAAATTTGATTCTGATACTTGTCCAGTCTCTGGCTGATTTCATGTTAACTTTTGGCATCTGCAACCTCCATTAGCAAGGTGCACAACAGATTCACCTTCTAAGATTCCTTTGGCTACATGGCAGACCAGCAGAAAGTCTGATGGCTGCTGAGACTGGCAGATTTATTAGGTTTGGTGTTATATTGGATTGAAATCTAATCCTCAGACTGGAAAAGATTCTAAATAATCAGCTCACTCTGCCCTTTTTGAATCACTGCAAGCTCATAGGAATGACATCTGGGAGTAAAAAAGAGCTGCCCTAGCCTTAGACTCTGGGTGCCCCAGTCTTTTCTTCTTTTTTTCTTCTTGGGGCAGTATGTCACTGCTGTTGTCAAGCATAGAGGTGTCACCCCCAGCTGATGCCTCTAGTGATAGCTGTAAATGTTCCAGAAGGTGATGTGTGTGCACACAAAAAACTGGGCTGAGACGGCTCCCCAGCTTCTGCAGCTGGGTGATACACAAGGCAAAAATTCTATGATGCTTGTTGTGACCTACACACCACTGCCTCATGCTGCTCACCACTGCAGTGTCCTTTTCTTAATGGTTATTACAGTGTCTGGACACTTGAAGTACACTGAGCTCTGGATCATTAAAAAAAAAGCAAGGGAAGAAACCTAGTTGCATTGTTCAATCTGACTCCCTGCACAGGGAGATGTGTTCCCTGCAGCAAATGTGATGGTACTCACAGTTTTAAATGTCTCAAGTAATTGTGCTTTTACATTTCCCTTACAAGACTATTCAACACTTCCAAGTAGCTCAAGCTTTTCCTAGCATTCTGTCTAAATATTCCCTTCTTAATCTCATCTCATTACCTCCTAAGTAATTGTATTCTGTCCTTGGGGTCTATTCACTTTGCACATTTACAGATTGCTACCCAGTTCCCCTGAGTCTAAGCCTCACTCTGAGGCAAATGACACATTTTTGCATTTGAAATCTTTCCTTCAAACTATCCCCAATTACTTTTGCAATCTCTCATAATAAGGTAATCTATATAGATAGATGAGAAGATAAATTTCTGGCTTTAGAGGCTTGCAAATTATCTTGCCTTCTTCCCCCCTTATTTGAGCTCTTGTCCCACACATATTCATATGAATGCCCCTTTGAACTCAAATACTCTTTAAATGCCTTGAGCTTGTGAGGTTGAGATCAATACACAAAGTAGAAACAAAAAGGAAATGGAAAGTAAAATACACTGGGGGAAAAAAATCTCCAAAACTCAAAAGGCCTGTAGTCTGTTGTTAAGGCAGATTTTTCAAGTGTTTCATAGTCTGTGGCTGGTTTCCATTTTTCAGATGTAACAAGTTAAAAGTATTCTTCTTCCTTTTTTGTATTTCCACTTGATAGAACAAACCCTAATAATCCTTCTTCATTTATTGCCTTTTTTTCCCATCCAATTCTGAAAATAGCTCTTCTCCCTTCTCTCACCTAAGATTGTCTGTGACATGCTTACATGATTGTAAGCGATTTATCTTTCTGGTCTTATTTTCATCTTCCCTGAATGGCTTCCAATTCACTGTGAATTATTTGATAGTATGGCAAAATGTAATCTATGCTTGCCATTTCCCTGGCTTTCTAGCAAATGTTTTGCTGGACATGAAATATGGACATACTAGAGAGAAAGGGATGTTGTATGGTTATGGTGTTCATCCAGCTCCCTACAGGGCTTGAAGAGAGTCGGGTTGTCTTTGCAGGAATGTGGTCAGGGATATTTCTTGTTTCTGTCTCCATCTGGAAAGGGCTGGATTGCATGACTGCTGGCTGGTCAGTGTGGCTGGCAATCTGGGACAAGGTCTGCTTTTCAGACACTGCTTAGAGCCCATCATTCCAGAGAGATGCAGACTAAGCCCAAACACTTGTAGCTCACCACGGTCTGAATGAAGAGTTAGGGAATTCTCTCTCACCCTGCTGGGCTGTGCTCCTGCTTGCTGCCTAGAGATGACTGCTTAAAAATTATCTTGGTTATGACTAGACATTGCAGGAGTGTTTGAGATGGATCAAAATATTTGGAAGACTGAAAGTATCTTAATATAGGGGTATAATATAAGGCATATATTTTGCTTTTCATATCTTTTAAGCTGCTTGAATAGCTGGAATTATTATGTGGATATGATTTAGCAGCTCTGATTTCCTATCTTTATTGGGCAGAGAAAACAAGAGTAAAAGCAAACTATTTGCATCCCTATGGAGTACAATTTCTCTTCTTATGGTAAACATTTGCTGCATTCAAGGTGAATGCCACTTACAGTTCTCTATTTTGTTTTGAATGTGGCCGGTCACCCATTCAAGCAGTGCCAAAGGGCAACTTCAGTTAAATAGTTTACATGTGCCAGTGGAGTCCAGCTAAAACACGTGTGGTTGCACAAGCTTTTGTGGAGAAAATACCAGACCAAATAAATCTGAAGGTCTTAGGTTTGTTTGGTTCTCAGGTGCTGTGGACTTGTCACTGCTGCTGTACATCACTGTAATAGTCACAAGGTGAAGCTGCTGCTGATTTACAGCTGGGCTCACTTGCCAGCGAGGTCGTGGCACCGTGGCACTGTCAGTGCGGGCACTGCCCGTGGCACTGTCAGTGCGGGGAATGCTCCTGGCACTGTCAGTGCGGGGAATGCTCCTGGCACTGTCAGTGCGGGCACTGCCCGTGGCACTGTCAGTGCGGGGAATGCTCCTGGCACTGTCAGTGCGGGGAATGCTCCTGGCACTGTCAGTGCGGGCACTGCCCGTGGCACTGTCAGTGCGGGGAATGCTCATGGCACTGTCAGTGCGGGGAATGCTCATGGCACTGTCAGTGCGGGCACTGTTCATGGCACTGTCAGTGCGGGGACTGCCCGTGGCACTGTCAGTGCGGGGAATGCTCATGGCACTGTCAGTGCGGGCACTGTTCATGGCACTGTCAGTGCGGGGACTGCCCGTGGCACTGTCAGTGCGGGGAATGCTCCTGGCACTGTCAGTGCGGGCACTGTTCATGGCACTGTCAGTGCGGGCACTGCCCGTGGCACTGTCAGTGCGGGCACTGCTCCTGGCACTGTCAGTGCGGGGAATGCTCATGGCACTGTCAGTGCGGGCACTGCTCATGGCACTGTCAGTGCGGGGAATGCTCATGGCACTGTCAGTGCGGGCACTGCTCCTGGCACTGTCAGTGCAGGGAATGCTCATGGCACTGTCAGTGCGGGCACTGCCCGTGGCACTGTCAGTGCGGGGAATGCTCATGGCACTGTCGGTGCGGGCACTGCCCGTGGCACTGTCAGTGCGGGGAATGCTCATGGCACTGTCAGTGCGGGCACTGCCCGTGGCACTGTCAGTGCGGGGAATGCTCATGGCACTGTCAGTGCGGGCACTGCTCCTGGCACTGTCAGTGCGGGCACTGCCCGTGGCACTGTCAGTGCGGGCACTGTTCATGGCACTGTCAGTGCGGGCACTGCCCGTGGCACTGTCAGTGCGGGCACTGTTCATGGCACTGTCAGTGCGGGCACTGCTCCTGGCACTGTCAGTGCGGGCACTGTTCATGGCACTGTCAGTGCGGGGAATGCTCCTGGCACTGTCAGTGCGGGCACTGCCCGTGGCACTGTCAGTGCGGGCACTGTTCATGGCACTGTCAGTGCGGGCACTGCTCATGGCACTGTCAGTGCGGGGAATGCTCATGGCACTGTCGGTGCGGGGAATGCTCATGGCACTGTCGGTGCGGGCACTGTTCGTGGCATTGTCAGTGCGGGCACTGCTCATGGCACTGTCAGTGCGGGCACTGTTCGTGGCACTGTCAGTGCGGGCACTGTTCGTGGCACTGTCAGTGCGGGGAATGCTCATGGCACTGTCGGTGCGGGCACTGTTCGTGGCACTGTCAGTGCGGGCACTGCTCATGGCACTGTCAGTGCGGGCACTGTTCGTGGCACTGTCAGTGCGGGCACTGTTCGTGGCACTGTCAGTGCGGGGAATGCTCATGGCACTGTCAGTGCGGGCACTGTTCATGGCACTGTCAGTGCGGGCACTGCTCGTGGCACTGTCAGTGCGGGCACTGTTCGTGGCACTGTCAGTGCGGGCACTGCCCGGCGCTGCCGTAGCCGAGCCAGGCTGGGCTCGGCACAAACCCATTGCGTGACAACCCCGCAGGCGCGGGGGGCGAGGGGAGCTCCCGGGAGAACCTGGGGCTGCCGCTGGAAGTAATGGAAGCAGAAACGCCGCCGGCTCCCCCAGACCCAGCGGGGCTGCGCTATTTTACATCGGCTGAGGATTTAATCGTGTGCTCGAAGGACGGCTTAAAGCTGAGTGAGAGCAGCGCTGCTAAATGCCTTCCTGTTTAAATGATGAACTCGGCGGCTGAAAGAATATAAAATATTTATGATATGGAGGAAGCAAACGCTGTTGCTAAAATGAAGCACGGTTGAAATAAGGATACAGAGGGAATCTGAGTCTTCTCCTCTTTCCTTTGCCTAAACCCAGCCTTACTTGCCCTGACATCATGGGGTAGCTCCACTGCTTCCCATTGATTTACACCAGTGTAACTGCAATCAAAACGAAACCCTTTTCTTCATCTGTTTAACAACTGCAGTTGTTCAACCCTTTTAAACACGAATGATGAATAAGGCGATTGGGAAATTCCTCTCCACAGCTTCTTGCCTAACCCAGATTTTTACAGGGCCCTTTGGCCACCAGTAGCTGCCTCTCTCCCTGGCAATCCCCAGGCTAAGCCCATGGTTTTACATCAGGCCCCTCCAGTGGGTAAGGGGAGACTTTTGCCACTGGAAAACCTCTGCAGCCTCTGTCCTGTAGCCTCCTACTGTCACCCTGTTGTCAGATGCCCTAGCAAATAGTATGAATGAATACTTCAGAGAATGTGACTTCCTGAAATCCACGCTGCCCAAATAACCTAGAAATAGTCTAAAAAACACCCAAACACACCCAAACTCGAACAACTCTGTGTGGCAGAGGTAGTCAGGACGTGCCACATCACCAGCATCACCAGAAGTGAGGGATATTCTGTGTGCTCGTAATTCCAGCTACCACTAAGCCACAAGAGTCAATCATTTTACAGTTTACCATTGCTGTTTAATATTTCCATGCCTTAAGGCATTTTAAAAGCTCTGCCTAACTCTCCTGGCTTCTGTTGAAAGCAGAAAGCATTGGACTGGCCATGTACCGTGCAAACACGTCAGACCACGCTCTCCAGTCTATTTTGGTGAAGCCTTGGTTCACAGCGAGTGGCACAGTTAGCTCCAAATCACATCATGTGCAGCCTTAGTTCAAAGGCTTTATTTTTAGTTAATTTTTAAAATGTATTATTTCTACTTTTTTATATAAATCAAATATAAAGCAAATGGAATAAATTGTTTTTCAAGCCCACAAAACCATTTTTCAGCTCTCTTTACTATTTAATTGGACTGTTAGTAGCGAAAGGCTATGACAATGACTAAACCAGACAGCTGCAATATAAGGAATTTTTACTAGTTTTCCAAGGTTTCTGATAGGAATTCCCTAGCAAAGAATGAAGTCCTATGAGGAATAGGCCAGTTTATACAAAAGTATCATTGTTGAAACACTTGTCTTATTTTTGTATATATATATTTAAAAATCCATATTTCTGCAGGCCAGTGACTGTATGTCTGCATCTCAGTGGTGTAACTCAGGGAAAGGATACAACAAGAAAATAAAGGTTTGTGTAGGGATGCCCACACAGCCCCTACCCTTGAAAACCATCAGAGTGACTGCACAGGAAGATGCCAAGGGTGCCCACACCTGGGAAAAGTGCATTTGAGCCCAGGGACCATCCTCAGTGGTGTCTGTGTGCTTTGTCTTGTTCTGTTGAGAGAACTTGCGATCCAAACTGTGGGTAGGTGTGCACGTGGAAGTGTGTGCCTGTGCAAACAAAAGTGTCCTGGGTTAGCTGTACAAGGGTGATTGAAATCTCCAGGTGTGCAATGATATTTTGTGTTTAGTATTGCAATTTGTCTGCTGTATCACTGGTACTAATCCTGAAGTAATTCACTCATTGCCAGTTAATTTTGCATAGTTTATAAGTAAATAAGGTACTTTGCTTCTGATTTAGTGTAAACCACATGAAGTGAGCTTTTTTTTCCTGTGGCAAGTGCACATTTTGTGTAACTTTGGGTAGAAAATACTTGGCTGTCTCTGTTTTTAATTACGTTATCATTTATATAAGATGAGAACTAAGAACTATTCACAAATGTGGGGCAAAGTGTATATTTTACATCCCTTTTCACTACCTTACTAAACATACCATTGAGAGAAATGAAGCAAAATGGATACACACTTTCTTTGAGGTTAATTTTTTTAATCGAGTACTGCATTAGAAATTCTAAAATTGATGCCACCATTGTGCTGCTGGTGCAGTCCCTGTTAACCAGATAAGCCAATACTTGGCAATTTAAGACAGTGCAGACACAGTCTAACACAGATTTTTTACTGTCATCCAGATCCTCTGTCCCTGGTAGAAGAGCTCAGGCTTTGCCAAATCCAACCACTACAAGGGGTTAATTGCAAAAGTAAGTAAGTGACACATGGGGAAATATAACCTGGTGCCACAATAACAAGAAACTGTGCCATGCAGATTTTTTGTCTCTTGAAGAGTAAGAGATTTGTGATGAATCATTTAGTCTTCATTTTTCATCTCCATTTCCACACACTGCTTACCTGGTCTATTTAAAGCATTCTTTCAAGCAGATGAGAACCTGGTTTTGACAAATGCCTAGTTTTAATTCAACAAGAAGTATAATTTGTATAAGTAGTATGTCACATATTTTGTCCCTTTTAACATAACTTTTAAAGCTCTAGAAATAGCAATTTCTTTGCCCAGCTTGGTCTACAATCTCATTAGACAACTATCAATTTAAATCTAATGGATTGATGGGTCTATCATCTTTTAAAATATTTTAAGAAGCATAGGCAGATTTTGAACTTGTATCTGCAATTCTTGTTGTTGTTGCTGATGTGTTTTTCTTTTATTTTTTGTGAGCAAAGGCATTTGCACAGGAGATGGTACTAAGCTGAGCATCTAGGTCTCTCAGGTTGGAGGTGGGTTTGAGGTAGTAAGTGAAAGCACAAAAGCATTCCCTTTGAGCAATAGTTTTCTAAGATATAGGAAATTATGTGTAGAGGTAAGAGAGTGATTTTCACGGTGTAAGAGTAAGACAGCCATAAAATATTTTCAACATATTCATAATGAAAGTAGAAAAATATGTGAATAATGAGGAAGCCAAGCCTTCTGACAAAATTATTTGATACAATCAAATCTAAAGTTCATTTCAAAGGTCCATGAGAATGTCATAATCTTAATAGATTTAACTATAAAATGAAAGATGGAGCTAAAGGTCAGTGCATGCAAACTAAGGCTCATAGGCCAGAACATATTTAATGATAAATGTGCAGTGATAGGGTATAAAGTATGTCTACCAAGGAGAAATTTCTTGAAGTCCCTGTGGTTGTTTCCAAAAAACCCACTAGCTCAATGATGAGTGATGGGGGGAGAAGGAGTGTGTGTGTGTTAGAGTGTTAGGAAATTACTAACAAAGGAACTGATAAATAGAAAAAAATATTATGCTACCATGATGATCTCTGATGTACTCTTCACTCTGATCACTGCACAAAAGGATATAGGACAAGTGAAAAAGATAAAGGAAAATGTCACAAGCATGCTAATATCTATGGAGTTGCTTCTAGGCAATGAAAAACTGCAAGGAAAAAAAAAATTAGGGAAAGTGCTTCTCTACTTGAAAAAGGAAAGAAGAAGAGGCCTACTAGACAGAAATATAAGATCATAACTTACATGGAAGACATGGAAACAATGGAAATATTCACCTTTTTAGAGACATTCTGTGAAAATTGAATCACAAAATCACAAAACTTATCAGGGTGGAAAATACCTCTGAGATAATCAAGTTCAACAAATGACTGAACACCAAGGTGTCAAGACCATGGCATTGAGTGCCACAACCAGTCTTTCCTTAAACACCTCGAGGGACAGCGATTCCAACACCTAAAGGTAAGTTTTAAATTAAAACAAATATATTTTTACACAGCTCAGAATGCATTTTTTGCTGTTGGATGGTGTCAAGGAAAAATGTACACATGGATTCAAAAGGAATTCTTTCAATTATTCAGAAATAGATCTATTGTTGGCTATTAACTGTAACACCTTGAATGTGACCTTATTGCAGAAAGATCCCCAACCATCAACATCCAGAAGCTGGAAAGGATCACCAGGTACTTGCTGCGTGTCTTTTACATTTTTTGAACTCTGGGAAAGACTAGAGAGACAGAAAGATATGCATAGCTTTAGGAAAAGATCACGTTGAATTATGCTGCTACATTTATTGTACTTCCTTGGCAGAAAAAAGGGAGCTGAAAGGATGGAAAATTCCTTTCAATATGCAGGTGTTTGAAGAGATTCTTTGGGCCAAGCTTGACCTCAGGGATTCCTTCAGTCTTATCATGGTCCAGATGTCAGGGGGATGAGGGTGTCTCCCCCCTCACTTCTAGTGCTGCAGATCATCCCTAAGTAAGTATTATCTCTGAAATTTCAGAGCCATTGGTGACTTAAAAGCACAAACCCATTGACAACTAAGTGTGACTTAGTGGTTTGCCACCTGCATGTCATGCTCAGATATCTGTTGCAACAAGTCTGCCACTGACATGGAGTGAAATCTGTAAAGAGCTGCTTTCCTCCAAAATCTCAGTTTTGTTTCTTCTGTCAATCAGCACCAAAAGCAGCTAATCCCCACCCCACAATACCATGTGCTTGCCCATGGCTTTATTGCATATCCCACATAAATTGATAGAAGTTTCCTTATTGTAGACAAAACATTTGCCATTATCTCATTTGTCCTAGCAACAAAAATAATGATGTATATTCAACCTGTCATACAAAATGGTCTGGAAATGCTTTACAGATACTAAAAAAAAAATTTAAAACCAAAAAAATTCTAGAAGGGCTGTATGAGAAGACAAAAGAAAACAAATAGGTCTTCCTTGGTTTTTCAGCTGGAATTTCAAAGCATACCACACTTCTTTCCAAACCACATTTTATTATTTTCAAGGTATTTGGAAGATCCAAAGTGACATGTTTGTTCTGGATGTGATATTGCTTTTATAAGGATTTACTTGCTATCATTTTTTCTTTTGCCTGATCTTTTAAGGTTTGTAAATTCACCCTACTTACCCTACACCTAATTCCAATGAAAACCTAATACGATAAAAAATTGTAAGAGCCTGGAATACTCGGTCACAGTTTTAGAACATTTTTAATGCCATTTTTTTACTGATACTATATTTTTAAAGTTTTGGTGCATAGATGGTTGTGATATATATGCTGTCTTTGTCAAATCTACTGTATGAATTAATTTATCAATACAGAATATCAATACAGGTACAGAAATACAAAATGTGAATACAGAAAAATGTGCCTATTTCATACGTAACTTTTGACTGTAGTTTTAAAATTTTTTCCCCTTAGAGGAGTGCATCAGATCATTAAGGCAGACTGTGTTTCAAATAATTGCTACCTTACTCTGCTTGTGGCTTTATGCACATCCCATAGCAAGGTCCGTTTATGCATGTCCTGTAGCAAGGATTGCAGGGGAGCTGAAATGCCTCAAAGATCTGCTGTTAGTGGCATGGAGCAGAGCCAAATATGTGCTTGTCTCTGTTCTGCATCACCATTCCTTACCCTTGGTATTTCCATACATCACCTGAAAGAGGTCCTGCCAAATGCCATGGCCAGGGCAATGGGGAGAGGTGGGCAGGAGGCTTCCCAGGCTCTGTTCACCCACACAGGCTAAGGCTCAGTGCCCTTTTCCTGAACTGGAGAGTGCTTTCTTGCTTGTTCAAACATTTTTTATTCTGTCTTGTCATTTGCAGCTGCATTACACATTCCTATTTACCTTCATTGCATTCCTCTCCTGCTCTAGAAAATCCTCTTTCTCTGGAACTGAGAAAGCAAAACAAAAAAAAAAAAAATTCATTTCACTGTTTTGAAAAAAGTCCTCAGGTAATTTAAAAATGCTGAAATGAAATATTTTTAATTAAATTCAAAACCTGTTTCCTTTTCTTTTCTATTCAGACCTGATTGTTGAGTTTGCTCAAAATTAGAAATACATTTGGTCTTCTCCAACAGCCAGTATTTGCTGTATTTACTGTGGAAAAAGCCCATGCTAATCTCACCCTTAGCACTGATTATGCATGGCATGACAGGTGGCTTCTTAAAATGGAAATACACTTCACTTTCCTAAAGTACTTGTAGAAATGGAATAGTTTAAAAATCTAATCTCTTCTCACTTTAGCCTGGTAAATGTCCCAGTGTCTTCAGAGGGCTCTGAACTAAAACCCTGCATATTTATTTCCTTTTGCTGTGAGTCTTTCAAATGAAAAAGTTAAATTGATTCCAGTATGATACAGATTATGTACCTTGTATGTACCACATATTCTCAGTATGTTTAATGGAAATATTTCTTATACAAGTGAATTATCTTTATTTCTGACCCACCTCCTACTCAAAAAGAAAAAAAAAATCAAGAATGGTTAAGAGAGACACAATTAGCACCTTTCAATTAACAGTGAAAATTTAATTCCGTGCCCTCCATTTCATACAGTAACATTCAGATATGTTAAATCAGAACTAACTCATAAAACAGAAGATAAAATATTTATGTTGTAAGTGTTGTGAACAGGCTATCAGGGAGGAGGGAAGGTAGTTCAAACAAAACAAATTTCTCATAAAATACACCTATGGGGACATAAGGATCTTAGACTGTTGTTGGAAAAGCTGAGTTGCAAAGCCATAAATATTTTCAGCTTTGATAGGAAGCCAGAACCTTTTTATGCAGGAACGTCCATGCAATGTGGTAACTGAAGATCAAACACTTCATCTCTTTAACAGATGCCTTCCAACTTGGAATATTCTATTACTCTATGATCTTGTATAGTCTGGTCTCACCAGCTAGACTGCATCCTCCCATCATTTGAAATAATTTTGTTTTCCTATTCTGTCAGCAAAGGATTACAAATGCTTTCCGATCTTAATTTTAAACAATCAGATAACAAACAGAGTGGAATCAATATGATGCATATGAAATTCTACTTCACGGAATGATTGTTTTTATTATTTAAATGTGAGGTTTCTGTTAAACGTGATCCAAAATCTGTTCAAGATAGAAAGATTTTTTCAACTGTCTTTTTTTTGCATCACAGTTTTAATAACATTATACTGTTGCTTCTAGCTATTAGTTTGGCTTTTCACAATATTTTATCATTCTAGCAATGTGATATCTTGTTCAGTTCTTTACCCACATGAGAAAAAAAGTATAAGAAAGCCCCAAAGTCTGGAAAATATGGAAAATTTAATTAAGTATTTATGTGGGAATTGGTTCATTTAGAGATGAATGGACCATGACCCGAAATTTTACTATTTTTGCAGGAGAAAATAAATGAAGGAATTATAAGCAAGGAGTGTATTTTTAGAAGTAAAAGTAACTGAACATTGGAAGAATTTACTTTCAAAAGGGATTCAGAGGATTCAGACTTTTGGAAGTCTTTATTTCATAGAATCCTAGTACAGTTTGTGCTAGGGGGTACCTTAGTAATTATTTTTTTGAACTCCATTGCCTTGGGCAGAGACGCCTTCCACTTAATCAGGTTGTTTAAAGAGGTTGAGTGGCCCTGGTTCCAGTACTGAGCCCTGAAGAACACCCCTCCTCACTGTCCTGCACTTGGACACTGAACCACAGCTCTGTGAGTACACCATACTCCTTATCCAACATACTTTCTTATCCACTGAGTGGTCAATCCATCTGTCCAGAGACAAGGATGTTATGTGGAACAGAGTCAAGTGATTTACACAGGTCCAGGTATAGGGCACCAGTTGCTTTTCCCTTGTCCACCAATTCCATCACCCTGTTGTAGAAGGCCACCAGATTTGTCAGGCACATTTTGCCCTTAGTAAAGCCATGCTGGCTGGCACCAGTCACCTCCTTAACTTTCATGTGCATTGGCATAGTTTCCAGGATGAATTATCCCATGATCTTTCTGGGTACTCAGGTGAGACCGAGTGGCCTGTAGTTCACCAGGTCTTTCTTTTTGTTGTTTTTAAAAAAGGGGTTTATATTTCCTCTTTTCCAGTCTGTGGGAACTTTGCTGAACTCTCACTACTTCTTAGAAGGATGAATAGGGAGGGCTTAGCCACTTTTGCTAGCTGTCTCAGGATTCACAGATGCACCTCATTGGACCCCACACACTTGGTCACCTCCAGGTTCCTTAGACATCCTTGAGCATGACCTTTACCCACAGCAGGTGGTTCTTCATTCTCCAAATACCTGCTTTTGCCTTCTGAGACTTGGGTAGTGTGGCTTGTGTCAGTGAAGACCAAGGCAAAAAAATTGTTGAGTACCTCAACCTTCTTTGTATCCTAGGTAATCAGGTCTCCCATTTCCTTTTGATTTAATTCCTTTCCAGATTGATTCCTACCAGGGCCAGATTGAATTCTAACAGATCTATCAAGATCAGATCTAACTGATCCTTGAATGCTCAGGAAATTTCTCTATATTCCTCCCAGAATGCTTGTCCTTATTTCCACCTTCTGTAGGGTGGTTTTTTTTGGTGTCTGTGCTTGTCCAGGATCTTGCTCCTTTTTCATCCTTGCAGATCTCCTGGAGTTTCTGCCTGATTTCCTCTTTGCTGGGATGCATTGTTCCCAAGCTTGGAGGAAGCAGGTGAGGGTCTATGGTGTGCTGTGAGAGGGTATGACCAGGTGAGAGCTGAGTGAGGAGGGCTGAGAGGAAGAGGAGGAATGCCTGGGATGTTCCTGCATACACTTGATTTACTCATGAGGCATAATACCAATGTGCATGCATTGCCAGTGATGCTGCCTCCCAAATTATGCACTTTTTTTTTTTGAGGGTAGAAAAAATATGAGGAAAAGAGATGAACTCAGAGTATCATGAGCACTGGAAAGGTTGGGAACAGTCCAGATTTCAAAGAGATGCTTAACTGCATTCTTCAAATATCTCTGTGAAACCCAGTTACACATGACAGAGAAATGGTATACTCATTGTGCTGGGATCATTTCTGACTGGAATTCAGCCAGATCTTTTTAAGCAGAAAGGCGGGCAGGGGCACAATCCTGTCATTAAATGTCCTTGTCATTTTATCTTCATTCCTCTGATTCATTGCAGATGGTGCTTTGGAAAATGTTTTAGTGCCTTTCTCACTTCAATTACCATCAGTTCACACTCAGTTCATAATGGCAGAATAATTGAGCAGGGGACTGGTTCACAATCCTTGTGGATCTTTTTGACATTTACTTGTGGTTGCTCTAGTTCTTTATCTTGCAGCAGATTTTTACTTAGAAAATTCAATCTGAAAATGTTTGAAGGTTTGAAAAAGTACCAAGACTGATTACTTTGGTAGCTTTATTTCAACATTAGATTAACTTTTTATAGATTAAAATGCCATGTCCCAAGCAAAAATATTATAGTAACTATGAGATGTATGACTCAATATGAAGTCAGCACAGTGTAATTCACAATTTTTTAAAATAGTAAAGTCAAGTTAATAAAACATTATAACAATGTCCCAATACCATTAGAATAGTGCCATTAGACAAACCCTAGTTGCATAAATTATATGCAATCAAGCATTTATTGCTTGAGATTCCTTGTCCCTCATTTATTGATTAACTTATTATTGATACATTAATACCAATATTAGAGAGGTTTCTGATTTTATAAGTATTGCAATTAAAAAATGGTAATTATAGAACTAAGGAATTATGATCTTTATAATACTTTGCAGGCATGGGAGTGGTATGCAGCTAGTGTGATTCTACTGTGTAATGTAGTTTACTGACCATGATAAAATATTAGATTAGCTATGCCAATACATTTAAATATTCATAATATTTTAAAATTAAGTAAGAATAAAGGTGTTACCAAGTCATTTTCATCAACATTGTACTTGTTCTCCTATGGTAATGTTTCTAAATAGTCTCCAAAATGTTGATTTCTACAAAGAATTGGTAATAGTAATTGCACAGTATGGTGATCTGGCAGCCTGTCTGAAAACAAATCAAGAGAGAAATAATTATGCAAGACTTCAGAGCTATAGTGTCAAAACCTGAATTAATTTCTGGCAGATATCCATTTGCCAACTTAAGGAAAAGACAAGGAGTTTTTTCTGTGTTTGTTTTAAATAATCTAGATGGCTGTATTTGTTATATCTGTGTTTTGGCACACACTAATATTATTCCTCCTGAAAGTAAGCAAGAAAAATCACCAAAACATTCCAGACCAACCATGAAAAAAGAGAAATGTTCAAACACAATTTAAGTTATTTTGAAGATGATTCAGGTAAGATTTTCCTAAACTCTGCTACACAGATTTGTAGTTGGATACCTGGATGCCTTTTGCAATATCATGCATGATCCTGAGAGCAGAATGAGATGTTGTGACTTTTTAGAGGCTTGATTCTCATAACAGCAAAAGTTCACTTACAATTTTCCCTGTTCTTCTCACTGTCCTTTGGCAAAAAGGATAGTTAGAGAAACAGGACTTTTTCTTACTTGGGTTATGCAATCCTTTTAGCACTGAACAGACTGTTCTGACATGTACATTGGCAGTGGGTAGAAAGAGAGTTCTTCTGACCAAGAAATAGTCTGAATACCATCTATTCATGGTGTTCTCTTTGCCTTCAGTGTCACAGACAAGACAACCAGCCTTGCCTAAACCCTCCTATCCTTGCCCTGCTTGGACTGGAGGGAACATGGTCTCTCTGTCTTCTGTTCCTCTTGAACCTCTGCTTGATCCACATGCCCAGCAGTATCATGCCAAGAAGATGCTGTTCACACAGGAAGGGTTTTTCCAACATGACATTTTTTCCTGTGGTGTCCTCACCCAGTCCCAAGGAAAAAGGAGCCTGATGGGGTCCTGACCTCAGGCAGTGCCACAGGAGCCCTGGCATTCCCAGGGTCCTGCAGGACAGAGGGGTCTTTTGCTTATCCCATGACACCAGCCAAGTTTAGTAGGTGTTGAGTACTGTGGCACTGGAAGGCACAGCATCCTGGCACCACTGACAAACAATTAAATCCACTTGTTGCACTTGGCTTTATTATATTTGTGAATGTAGGAACCATCATCCAGCCTTATCTTGAGAAAATGCCTTAAGAATTCAGGCTCTCATTCTGCTTTCTCTGCATCAGTTCCATTTCCTCTCATGGCAAATATTGCTGCACAGACACTTGCTCCCTAATCTTTTAAGGCCACTTCTAGGGTGCTTTTCCATACTCTCTCCATTGTCTCAGCCCCCGTAGTATTTCACACCCAAGGGTTTTGTAGAGAATTCAATTTTGCCCCTGAGTTTTCTTGATTTGTTTTTACTCCTGAGGAATTTGGGATAGGTCAGTTATCCTCTCTAGATACAAGAAAAAGAAATAGTCTTCCCAGATAGGAGACAGGACATCAGCTGAAATCATGTAACCCCATTGCTTAATGTTTTCACCTGGTTTGAGATACCTCATATCTTGGAGTATAAGCTGCTCTCATACCTGTGGACATTTTTTGCATGAAAGAATAGATTTCAAACTGAGTTCCTTTTCTGCAGCATTCACTACATCATCAGGCTCCTCGTTGTCTGGAATGAAGTTGGATGAGACTGGATTTCTTTCCTTTTTTTTTTATTTTTAATTTCCCTGCCTCATACTTCTGCCTAAAAATTCTCCAGAGGCAGAAAGCATCTACAAGACTTTAATGAGGAGAGTAGTCTTGGATGGGGCAAATATTTCCTAACCTAATATTTGAATGTTTGCCCTAATGCTCAAAATTAGGTAGAGAATTGGGTAGAAAAAAATGTGTCTCTATAAACTAAAAATACTGCAATCTAATTCCTTTTGCATTGCAGAGAGAACACCAAGAGGGATTCATCAGAGGAAAAGGCCTTTTTTTACCATGGTCATATTGTATTTTGGTGCTAATTATATTTTTTCCAAAAATTAATTGTACAGGAAATTTAATAACATATTTTAATTCTTTATTTATCTGATCCTAATATTTACCAATAGACTGTAGTTCTATTCATGAGAATTTGCTCATGCTTTCATCTATTGTTCGCATCTTCTTGTTCCATATATCTTTTACTCCAAATATGTATTGTTATAACATCAGGCAAGTTGGGATTTTTTTCCCCTTCAGCTGTACAATATGGGTATATATATATAATTACTCTTAATATGCATGAATAACTTCTAAAAAAATAATCTCAGAGACAACTTTGAATGCCTTTGCTCAAGTTTCTAACAAAAGAAAATAAATATATACAGTAAAACAGTGCTACACCCTTTACCAAAAGGTACAAAAGGGCTGTGTGCTGAATGTCTGAAGCACTACTGGGAAGGAACCAACACCAAAGAAATATTTGTATTCTCCATGCAGTGATACCACCTGTGCCACTGAGAATGCCATGGAAAATATGATGATTTAGTTACTGGCCCAGTCCATGGATTTTGAAAAGAATAATTTGGCTCATGTGAATGTTCTCAGAGAAGTTCCCTGCACAACACACCTGCCTAAAGTCGCTCCCACGCAGAAATCCTCAAGTGATCACGCCTGCAGTTTTTAATGAGCTATTCATAGAAAAACTCCCAGCTGAAATATGAGGCTTAAACGTTTTGCTGCTCTTTGAAGGAACTCAAATTCTTCTCAAAACTCCTTCGTCTATGTATAGAATTACCTAGAGGAAAAAAAGAAGGTGGTAGACACATTATGCATAGATTTTTCAGAAAGATTATTCCATTGACATACAGAGAATATACGGGCTGAGCCTTCTCATTCAGGGAGAAAAAATTGTTTCCCTGTGACTTTTTGTATATATTATCAACTTCACCTTGGGAGTCCAAGTTATTTTTTAATACTTCTCCAATTTGCTTCTTTTCAAGGGTGGAGGGAAGGATGGAATGAATGAGATTACTTTTGATATTTATATTATTTTTATTGCACATGTGATTGTGTCAAGCTGTAAATTCCTTGCTAAATTTTTTAAATCTCTCTGATGTCTGACAAGGAGTTGGAAAAATATAAATGTTAAATTTTATGGGTTTTTTCCATGTTACTATAGTCTGCAGTTCTATTATAAACTGTCATCTGTAATATAATCAAAGGAAAATTGGTAGGAAACCTTATTGTAGTCCAAGGAACATTCCTTTTTACATGAATTCACTGACTTTAATAGGATTTAGACTGTCTGGCTCAATCTGGAACTTTTAGAAAACTTTTGAAAAAACTGAGTTAGAAAAGAACTGACTTGTTTATGGGATGTCCCCAAAACTTACCTTGATTTATGGTGATGTATAATGTAGAAAAGTTGCTTCCCCATTGAGTCAGAGCCTTTCAATCATTAAAAATGTGTCTACGTCATCCCTAGTGCAGTACTTGTACCTTTCTCATTGCTGACTGACACCACTGTCAGTTTCTAGCTTAAAAAACAAGTAGCAGATTAAGAGTTGCAAAGGGTTGCTTGGGCTCCATCTTTCTCTTGTCACTGGCTGGTTTCTGGACACACCTCACTGTTGGTATTTGTACTGACAGCAGCACGAGGGAGTGTCTGCCCTGAGCCAGGCAAGATGGGATGGTTTGAATAGAGAATAAAGCTATTGTCTTTGTCCCGAGGAACGTGCAGTTTTTAGCTGGAAAGGAGTTATTTACCCAATAGCTGTGCTCTGTTCTGGCAAGACTGACCTCTGTCTTTCCCATCTAGATGGAGTGGGACATCAGGACTTGCTGTTCCCAGGAGTGCTGGGACTTGAACTTCTGCCAAGAGCCCAAACCCAACCAGACCATGGATCTCACACCTGAAGAAGGCGCTTGCTCCTGATCTCACTGCAAGCCAGTGCATGGCCACTCATGCAGGAAGCAGATATGTTGGAGCTGGCTGAGCTTTAAGAACCAAACAGGGATTCTACGACACAAAAAGGTGTTACAGGAACTGCTGTCTTCAAATGCACATGTTCCATTATGGATAAAAACACAGTTTTAAATAGGAGGGACCAGAGGGAAAAGCTGGGTTCTGCCTTAGCCATCAGAATGACATGAGCATTCCTCTTGCAAGCTAATCCAGATTCAAAACACAGCATTGTACAGACATGCTAGGAGGACCCAGGGGATGTTGGGGAGGTGGATCCAGGCCTGAGGCAGCACCCAGGTTACAGGGCTGTCATGTCAGCAGTGGGTGTTGTGTTTATGATCCAAAAGTTCCATATTTGATGGGGCAAGGGAGGTCAGTGGGATGTAGGAGATCACTGAATTACAGAATGAGAGAGGTTGGAAGGGAGCTTGTGAGGGTGATTAGTCCGACCCCCCTACTCAAGCAGGGACAGCTACAGCCAGTTGCCAGGACCACGTCCAGATGGATTGGAATATCTCCTAGAACACAGACCTTACAATCTCTTTGGGCAACCTAGCCCATTGACTGATCACCCTCACAGGAAAATTGTCTCCTGATGTTGAGACAGAATCTCCCATGTTTGTTTGTGCCCATAGCCCCTTCTCTTTTCACTGGGTTCCACTGGCAGGGACCTGGCTCTCTCATCTTCATTCCCTCCCTTCAGGTACTTATGTACACGGATAAAATCTGCCTGAGTATCTCTTCTCTAGTAAAAAGTTGTAGCTCTCGCACCCTTTCCGGCTGTGAAAGATCCTCCCAGTCCCTGTGTCAACTTTGTGGTCCGCACTGGATTTGATCCAGTAAATCCCATTCCCATTAGATCCCCAGGCTTTCAGCCAGAGACAGAAACATGACTTCATGGATTGCTCACCTTCTGAAAGGGCCTGAATTTCTCATACTGTCGTGAAGAGAAATCCTGAAGTCTGTCTGGCTGAAACTGCTGAGTGTTTTCAAAGGTATTGGAAGTCTCTCTCCAGTTTCAGGAAACTTCAATTATTTTAGGCTGATGGAATTGTTCCCCTTTTTCTTTTGCCTACCCTGTGCCAGGGATCTACATTTTGGTGAGCCTTGCTGAAGCACCTAACTAGAGAATTAAACTTGGTGGGCTGTGTTTCATGCAAAGTATGAAACAATAGATAACAAATGCCAGCCCACAGAGGAGAAGCAGGAGGCAAAAAAAATAATATTGTTCTGCAAGTTTGGTCTGTTAGTGTCTAAGTTCTTTCATGTCTGGGTCACTCTCTGAAACTTAGACAAGTTCAGCAGTAGCTGGAGAACACTATTAGCAGGTTGCTGTGTTTGTTGCTTTCAGAGGTCAGTAGAATTCTGACCCTTAAAATGTTTCTCCATAAACTGAGCTCTGCATTTACGATTGCAGTAGTACAATGAGACTGAGGTCTCAAATTTATTTAAAAATCCACTTATAAGCATAAAGCTATTGAACAAGGTTATTTAAGATAGAGAGCACTCACTTTTTAAACTTACTTTTAAAACTTATCGGTGGGAGTGAAGTTTAACACCACTTTTATTGATTTCCATTTTTTTACATAAACATCCTTTGCTTTTCTATTAGCACTAGACTTGCCGTCTCTTTCCCATTAATTTATTTCATTGCCTCCTGAAATCTTTAGTTCTGCTACAACATCTAGTTTCCTAAAGATTTCCATACAGATGTAATGTTTAGGTTATATAAATATAGTTTATATAATAGATCACATTAATAAATTGTTTTACTATAAAAATTGTTTTACTGTCTTTGTATATATTATTTATAGAAAATACTAATGTTTTATAAATGTATAAAATACATATATAATATGTATATATTATGTAAATATAGACAACTACATATTACATGCATATAATGATCTAAATTAATTTCCTTACCATTTTTTCTGAGGTCAAGAGCATTGTGGGTAAGCATAAAATTATATTCTCCTTTAAGTCAACTTTTCACTCCTTCTCTTAACATCCAGCTAGGCCATTTGCAATGTAATTTGGTGCAGTGAAACTGTTGGAGTAGGTCTGGGTTTCTACTCTCATTTTCTCCTGCTTTTTGCCTGGCTTTCTTGAAGGCCAGAAGATGCTGCCAGCTGGGGTGTGCTCCCTGGAAGGTTTCTTGCTGGTTGAACAAGAGCACAGACTGAAAGGAGTGGTGTGAAGGAGGCAGACGTGAACCTCAGGTGTGGTGGCTCTCAGGGAAGTGGAGTGCTTGCTTCCATGATCCCTGCATGCCACTCCAGCTGAATGGCTTGGGTCTCCATGGACAAATGAGGTGCCTGGAGCAGGAAAGGTGTGATTCAATTGCTACCTGCAGCCCCTGTCTCTGGGAGCTGGGAACAGCCATTGGGTCAGGATTCATCCCACCCCTCCATAGCTGTTTGTACAGAGGAGGAGCTGTATCTCAGCTGGTCAGAGGAGAAATAGAGACTCAGTGCTAAGACAGAGGCATCTGTGGCTGACAAGGACATCCTGCCTGGCCTCTGGCAGGTGGGGAAAGATCCACATCTCCTGTGGGCCCAGTGCCATACCTACCAGTCCCATAGAGATGTCCTGGATACCTCAGGGCACTTAATGTGGAACTAGGTACATAAATCCCTTCTCTTTTTCCATCACAAGAGTCTCAACATGGGGCTCAGGGATGTGAACGTCAACAGTGCTCACTTTACCCTGAGCTCCTGAGGCCATTTTCAGCAGAAGGGGTGAAGACTTGCTAGGGTTCCTCACAGCTGATATGCATGCACCCAGCACCAGTGAGAGACTCACCCCTTCCAAATCAGCAGGCAAGTCTCCTGAGGGCACATGGGATGGCAATAGATGCTGATAATAAGGCAAATTAATCCTGCTATGGTCTCCAGGCTGCTGTCACTAGATTTCCATTGCCTGTAATAGGAGCTCATGTAGACACCAAATTGTGTTTTAAACTAGAACTGAATCCCATTTCTAAATTCAGGTGAGATAAATAGACTTCTTAGAATTCAGGGCTAGTTTCTAGCAATCAGCTTTTTTCTCTTGCCTTGTTTTCCTCTTTTTCTTGCCACAGCTGGAATCATAGCCAAAAGCACAGTGTTAGGGAGAGGATGGTGATGCATGCTGCTCCTCCTCTGGTGTGCAACAGAGCAAGCAAGAGAGGTTACTGAGCTGTCATCCCTACCAAATCACAGGAAGCATGCTAGGCCATATATATCTGCTTAAGAAAAGACAAAAAATAGTCATGTTACTCCACTTCATTTACACTACAGGTGATGACTTGTCATTCAAGTGTGCTCTTTTCAGAGACACAGGCTTTTAAAAAATTATTGGAGCAGATTTCCCAAAGGTATTTTCAAGTACTGGTTCTGTAACTGTTCAAACTGGGTCCACAATATTTCTCTAGTAAATTTGTGTAACAAGGGACAACAGTGACTCACTTCAGTTCCACGTTCCCTTTCCATCACCTCTTCCATGTCAGTAAGAAGATGTGACGTAGTACTGCCAGCAACATCTGCAGAAAAAAGAAAATTGAAACAACTCACACTTCATGAAACATTATAGTGGAAAAGAAAATGTGTTCCAAACCACCTTGAGGTTCTGGAGCTAATTCATCATTAAGCATGAGAGACATGGGCGCTGCAGACTCCTGCATTGTTTCTATCATGCAAAGCCCTAGCATTTGCAGTATTTCAGCTTGGAAAGCCACACAATCAGACATCATATCAGTGTGTATATTTAGTTTGTTCATTTATTAAGTGCTCACTACCTACTTAAAAAAAAATCAAACTAAAAACATAAACACAGGGCACTAATTTTATAGTTCGTTGTTAACTAAAGACATGCCATGCTTCTAAGATTCCCTTTCTGCAAATGCCTCAGCTCAAGTGAGTTTTACCACTCATATCAATCAAACTACAGGATCAACACCTGAAAAGATAATTATGTTGGCTACACTGTAGCTGTTACCTTTTGTGCTAATAGTTGTTAATGAGAGAAGTGAGGTGTCACAGTGTGGCATGGGTTTGCCAATTTTAATATATTCAGTTTCCTTTAGAGATAGGATTTAGGACTAGAGACATCGCAGGCTTAAAACTTAAAAGGGTACAAGAAGAAATTTATTAATAACACAAAAAAGAATTCAGAGTAAGATTTCTAGATTATTCCCTCCTCCCTTCATTCCACACTTCTCAACAACAACATATAGAAAACACTTCAGTCAGTTATCTACTTAAACAATCATTTCAGTTCACTCTAGAGAGAAAAGTCCCTTTTTTTTTGGCTTTAGGCTTAAGGGATGTTTCCATTCTCACAATTTGTATTTGTCCGGACCTGCAAACTATGATTTCCTCTCATTCCCACAGTCCTTCCAGAGCCACGTCATGGGTTATGATGCACACATGGGGTACTACTTTCAAAAGCAGGCTGCTGAAAACCAAAATTCTCTTCATCTCCTTCTCTGTCAAATGTCTCTGTCCATATTCCAGTCCCAAAACAGAGAGCTCCATTTCCCCAAGGCAAAAAGTCTTCTTCTCAAGCACCCAAACCTCCCCAAGTATATTTCACAGTTTAAAGGAATTTTAGTGTAGTCACAGTCCCCTTATAGCCCCACAAAAACGGTTTTCAACTACCCATCAGTTGCATCTTTTCAATCTCTTCACATCAGGAACTTTATCTTCATTCTGCCGACTTCTGTGGACTCCATGCTTTATTCCTTCTCATTCAGGGGAATTTGGGAGATTGAAACTCTTATCCAGACATTAAAAGAGTTAAACTTGCATCCAGAAGCCACGTGGGCAGCTGGAGGCCTCTTCTCTCAGAGCAGGGTGGGAAAGGGAGAGCGTTTGTTGGCTCCCCGATCCGCCCCTCGGCCACGCCACGTGGAGAGAGCAGCTGAGCCGAGCCGAGCCGAGCCAGGACCTTTGTGGGGCCGGGGGTCATGCAGAGCTGGGGGCCACCAGGCCAGGGCTGAGGCTGAGCTGCAGCCCTGCTGAGCCAAGCTGGGCCAGGGGCTCCCTGCAGAGCCGCTGCCGGGCTGGGGTGCCAGGTCGGGCCCCCACTGAGCCCGGACCGGGTGCCGGGCCCGAGGCCAAGCCTCCCTCCCTTCCATGTGCAACCAGCACATGAGGTTTAAATTGTAGAAAATAAGTCAATGGTGCAATCCTCAATTTTTTAAAAAAGCTCTGAGATGACCCAATTATATCCCAGAGCACTGGGAAGAATAAAATAAAAGAAAATAATTGGGCACTTCAATTTTAGTCAAGCCTACTAGACAGTATAATTTTTCTCACAGAATAGTTCTTAAAAGAATATGGCCACTCTCTGTTACATTGCAATAACAAGAAATCCAATGAGAGATGCCAATTGTTTGGACAACGAATGATGGGGGAGAAATTGGAGAATGGGAAGATGTGCAGGAGGAAAGCAGTGTCAGCTGCAGGGCACAAATCTGAGGCTGGCAGTCTCTCTGAAGTGGCTGCTCCTGGGGACACTGCTCCTGCAGAGAGCAGATGTGAGCAGATCCACACAAATGGCTCAGAGGGCCGTGATCTGGTCCCTACTGCAGGGTGACGTAAGGGCTTGTCTATGACATGAGCTTCTTACAGCTCTCGCTCTCACTGGCTGAGTAAAGTTTTAGCTGACCTTAGCTTTCAACAGATTGCAAAAACTTCTCTTTTTTTATCTCTCCACAGAGAGATATACTCTGGTTCAATTTTAGTTCTGTACAAACGTCCATGCTTGTAAATGGAAAACTACCTGCCAATAAGCCACATTTCTGTTTTCTGTAACCTCTGATTTATAATAACTCCTCTTCAATCAGGCACACTAGCCATGGAACATTACTGGTGCTCAGAAACCAGAGATTCAAATCTTCTCAGTTATTTATCACTTAGTGTTATAACTGCAGTGGGTGTGTTTTTGAACTGTTCCTCTCATTGAAACATTTAATACAGTGAATAATCTCCTCTAAAGAGACTGGAACATCGTGGCAGTTATTTGACAACTGAGGGGCTGTAGCAACATTCAAAGCATATGTTAAGCCTTGCTGCTCAATTAGTATGCCAAATGGCAGCTCAGAATTTAACGTGAATTTACTGCTTAGTCTGGGGATTGACTGGGAAAATATGGTTTGGAAATGTCCACAGACAGGAGGAATATAAGGAAATTTCAAAAAAACAAGAAGCAGATGGTGTCCAGAGAGGTCTGGGTTCTTCTGCTGTAATAAAAGATGGACAGTTCCCTTGACCACATGGTAGCCATTGGATATAAAAATTCAGGATTTTTGTAATTGAATTACTGGCAAAGAATTACTAAAAGACCTGGGAATTTAAGACAACCTATCCAATCCTTAGAATCTCTCCTTTTCTGCAAACAGTCATTCCTGTGAGAAACAGCATGCCTGCAATTCCACTGGGTTCTATAAAACCTCCATTCTCTCAGGCATAATAGGAATGAACCTTTTTCATTATTACTAGAGCACTGTTCAAATGTGATTATAATAAATTCATACAAAAATACAGCTCATTAATGCAAATGGTAACTACACACATTTAAATCCAGATCTGAATAGATAGGATTCAATTTGAAAACTTATTAAGCTATCAGTAATATTGAAATTTCACCCTCCGTTATTTCTTCAATAAATCTCCTTTAAAAGCAAGCCCTTTTGTTTTTTTTGTTTTGGTTTTTTTTTTTTGTTTGTTTGTTTGTTTGTTTGATTGGTTTTGGTTTTGGGTTTTTGTTGTTGTTGTTTTTGTTGTTGTTGTTGTTGTTGTTGCTGTTGTTGTTGTTCTAGGTTTGTTTCCTGAAAATCATATAATCACAGAATATCCTGAGTTGGAAGAGAGTCATCAGTATCATCAAGTTTAACTCCTGGCTCTCTGAAGGACAACCCAAGACTCACATCACATGTCTGAAAACATTGTCCAAACACTTCTTGAACTCTGTTAGGTTGGTGCTGTGACCACTTCCCTGGGGAGATGTTCCACTGCCCAAACACCCCCTGGGTGAAGAATCTTTTCTAATATCCAGGCTAAACCTCCCCTGACACAGCTTCAGGCCATTCCCTGTCACTGTCCTGTCACTGTCACCATAGAGCAGAGATCAGTGCCTGTCCTTCTCTTCCCCCATGAGGAAGTTGCAGACTGCAATGGGGTCTCCTCTTCTCCAGGCTGAACAAGCTAAGTGTCCTCAGCTGCTCCTCTTATGGAATTAAATTGATGAAATCAAGGTTTTAATAATTCAGAATTTCTTTCCTACCTGTTTATTCCCATTGAAATGAATGGAACTTCTATATTTGAAGCACTACCTTGTCTGAGTAAGGCTGGCAGATATCAGAAAATAAATTATTTCTGGACTACTAACATAAATGTTCAGATTTAGTTCAAAAAGGCCTTTCTGCCAAGTTATAAATTCTCAGACGTTGTTTATATTTGAAAAGCTGACATACTCTTCAGACCCATGTCTTAAATGCAATGCTATAATTTCTATAGGTTTAAGGAATAAACTTTATTGATGAAACACAGCAATTAATCATGACTCTTTGGTAGATGTAAATGTAGTTGTCACTCATACCAGTGAGCAAGGGGACATTCATGGCTTTAGCTGTAGAACAATAGAAACCTGAAAATGACTGTGCTTATTGTCTGTGAAACAATGAAAAACTGTGGTAGGTACATTTTACAGTCATGTCATTAAACATATCTGAGTAAGAACATATGCTTTTTTGATCATTAGAATTTTTCCAACTGGATGAGCCAAACTGCACAATACTGTAGAATTTACTTTGATTTCTATAATGAATCACTAAAGCAATCCCACAAGGCTATCCAATGCAATAAAAGATTAACTATTTCCTACTACAGAGTCATGTTTATGGAGATGTGCCAGTAAGTTCTCTAATTCAGTCTAGCAGAAATATACTTCTGGCTTTAGAGTAGATAGAGTAGATATTTACTCTAATTCCAACTCTTCCTTTCGTGACATAAAGTCCTGTGTGGTTGCAACTTCTATTTCGTTTCCATGCATTGCTGCATCTCATGAGACATAGCAAAAATTATATTGACATACCAAAAACTGAACTGAAATCTGCTGGCCCCATTTACAAATTTTGCCACAGATGTAAAATAAGTCCATCTTGAAGCAATATATGAAATCTTGCTTATTGCAAGCAAAAATAAAAAATATCCTTCCTCACATATATATTCACTGTGTTTTTACAAATAAAATCCATTCTCATGAGACCATGGAATCCTACAGAACCATTCACTTTTTGCTTACAGTCTGGGAAGAAAATTTTCTCTATAAGAAGAGTGAATTTTACTACTTCAAGGACTTATCCATTCTATAAAGAGGCAGCTAAGCTTCCCAAATAACTGTGTTGTTCAGTGACTATTCTGAGCACATTATTTTGAGTTTTCCATCTCAAAAGTGACTTGTCTGATGAGAACGACGTTTCCTCTTAGGAGGAGATAACATGCTATCTGTGGTTTTGCAAGTCAGGAGAGGAAAATGAAGGCAGACATGTATGGCAGTTCTTGGGACCAGAGTGTGGTTTCTTCTTGGTTTTTTTCCTTGCTGTGTTTAAGTTATGACATACATTTAATGAATTACCACAGAGGGGAAAGAATTAGAGTTAATGACACAAATAAATACAGCTTTCTTGATAGAATTAGAAGATAAGACATGTTCAGATGGTTAACACATTTTACTCTCTGTTTGCCAGGAATTCTGAGCACCAGCTAGAGCACAGCAGTCTAAAGGCACAAAGCAGCTTCTATATATGTTTGTTCCCAATAGACTCCTGAATCAGCTTAAGGAATCATGCATATTTGATTAACTAAGACGTGCTACTGCTAAAACGCATTAAGAAAATATCTTTGTTGCATAGTCCAGCAAAATCTAGATAGTGTTAGATGTGAGTTCAATTCCCATCAGTGACATTTTTTTTCAAGATGGTCTTTGGAGATCACTTCCAATCCAAACTATTCTATGATTCTTTTATAGATTAATTTTTCATCTGAAGTATTAATATTGACTGAGTAAAGTTCATAAGGAAGTGGTGACTTATCATTCAGTCCAGTTTCTCTATTTATATATACCTCCAGGTTCTATTTTTGGATAGTCCTTTCAATCTCTGTGAAAACTTATCTCTTTCTTCTAAAATTTGAGAACCAGATGTGGAATGTGGCCTTTAGATTGTGTTTGACTTCTGTATTTCTAAAATTTCTGTGAAGAGAATATGTTAGCTTTAATTGAGAATTAGCTAGATATTTTATTAAATTCCAGAATCTGAATGACTAGGAAATTAGTGATTAGTCTAAATTCACCAAACAGCCATTAGTCTGACTGATACAAATACTCTGTGGATGTTGGGGCTGATGCTGGGAAATTTTTTTGTGTCCTGCTTAATATAAAATAAAAGGAGATTTGAGATGAGCATCTTTGTAAAGCAAAAGAAACCTGGTTTCTCAGGAAACCAGACTGAAAATGAAAAAAGCATTCTGATCTAAAAATGGCAGGATAATAAAGACTTTATATTGATCTTCTATTTTTCCTGTTGTTAGAAGATAAATTCTCAAGGATCAAGTGCTGTCAAAAACCCAAATAAACAAGGAATTATTTTGCCATTTTGCCTGCAGGATCCTAGTTTAAAAAATACATATTAGAAAAGAATAGTTGAAGCCTCAGTGTTTATGAGATAGTTGATACGTGGTTTTGATTTCATTTTTTGAGAGCAAAATTGGCTAAGGTTCAATAGATTTAGTGTCAGCCTTTCATTTTGTGTCAATATTCCTTGGAGAAATTCAGCAATTCGGTTGCTGACTATCAGTGCTGCTCTACCTCTGGCTGTTCATACTCACCCCATGAGACCACACCAAAAGCAGAGACATCTGGTTCTTGTGGCACAGCAAAGCAGCTTTGGGCAGGAGGCTGAGCAAGGGCAGGACATTCTTTCCTTAAATTTCAAGAGAAGTATCCATCAGTGCTGCATGCACAAGAAAATCATAGGAAAGAGAGACCTGCCTCAGGGAAATATTGCTCCAGGCAGATCTTTGTGCCAAAGGTGTGTGCGGAGGATTGCGTGCCTCCTTCAAATGGGGCAGCCTTAGAAAAATCTTGAAAAGGTCTTACCAGAATTTGGGCCAAAATTCAGATGCAAAAGGAAAATAATCTTGAGGTAGCCTTACTTACTGCAAATAGAACTTGCCACTATATAAAATATAAGGTGTGTATCTCCATCACATTTGGAAATTCATTTGGAAATTATTTAACATTCCTTTTCATGGGCTCAGTTTTAATGAAATGTGATCTGACAGTAGTATCTAAGTGAAGCCAGAGCTGAGGTGTGCTGAGGAATGTTTTCTGGAGATAATATTAAAAAAACCAACAAAACAAAAACAAAACCAAAGGAGATTCTGTTATGATGACTTCACTGGTAAAGCAATTAGATTGAGTATTTTTAGAAACATAGCCCTGTATGTGCTGTTGCAGAATTATTTTCACATGTTAATAATTCATTTTTTTCCACAATGGTATTACTGATTGTCTGGAAGCATATAATTGATTCATTAAATTGTGTAGATCCCTACAGTTTGACCTCTATTGACGTATTTGAATTTGTAGCAAGCTATTTTAAAAAAGCAGAAGCATATCACAGCCAGCAGCCTTACACCAATATAAATATTTTCTACTGTGCTAATGCTCAGAATTCACTTTCTGGCAGCTGACCAAGAATTTTGCATAGGAATGCACTGAGCTGGAGACCCCTATCTAATAAATTTTATCTGACACACTCAAACATTCACTTTTATTACCATGTCTGATTTTCCCATGCTCATACAATTTAAAGCTACAGCTTCTCCCTTTCTCTTCTTTGAAGAAAGAGTAATATTTTCAAACAGAATGTCACAGGGGTACATTACCATGAGCACTTTCATCTGTGGAAGCCTTATGCAAAGGAATGTATACTATATATTAATAAAAACACATTCTCTCTCCAATCCTACCATCTTTTCACAAAAGCTTCCCAAACAATGCAGCAAGGGAAAGCATATTTCTGTGACATTTTTATCGTTTATGGGGTGCAAATTGTTTTTTGCACTGGAGAATATTTGTGTCCTAGTCCTGATCTTCTCTAATCTATACATAAACTGCAATGAATTCTGCAGTATTTCAGGGGACTATCCCTTCAGCATGCATTGTCCAGGGCCTAATGCTGAGGATGTATAACTAAAAAACACTGGAAGATTCTCACAGCACTGCTATAATGAAATAGCAGCACTGGGAAACCAATAGCACTGCCCACACTGTCCCTCAGCTGATGCAGGGGTTCACAGTATTTGGAGACTGAATTGATATGAATCTTTTGCTGGAATCTTCTATGGAAATCAAGAAATGTCCCAGACAAAATTTTTAATGCAGTGATTAAATTGTTCCCTGTTCCTGTGCTTATCAGTAATTTTCAGCCCTGCCTAATGTTCAAAAAGATGCTACAATTATGTATATTAAAAAAAAAATGCACACAGGAAAGAGGTACCTCAGTAAAAAGATTTCCCCAGTCAATCACTATTTTCCTTCTGAGACAAGTGGAGTCTTCTGAAGTCAAGGGCATCCTGTATCAACTCCAATGAGTCTTGCATTATTATCTCTCCATGATGCAAACTTACAGCAAAGCGAAAAATTCTATCCTGAGTTTTTGAAAATAAAATTTAATCTAAAACCTAACTTTAACTTTGGTGGATTTTCCCCTCACCAAAAAAATAAGTACTGCTCTTTTTAGATTGCCCATCACAACAACTGTAGAAAAAAATAAAATAACAAGAAAAAATAGGGGTTTTTGTCTTAATTATTTTACCCAATGATTTTCCCCCAAAATATAATTTTAAATTGAAATTCAATGATAGCATAAAATCCCCCAAAGCCACCTATATCGTGCCACTAAAAATAGGTGTTTAGCTAAATTAATGTACTGTCATTCAAGTGCAACATTCAGATGCTCACCGTTTTGGTACAAAACAGATGTAAGCGGGCATTTCTTGAAAATCAGTGTCAGCATAGCAGAATATCTGGAAACTATTTCTGTAGGTTAGTGTCCTTGCAATTGATGCCTGAAATACAATGTTTTGGGCATACCCAAAAAACGCTTTATTAATTTCATTTGCTAAATTTTGCTGTGGTGTGAGACTACTAGATTCTCTATAAGGCAGCTAATCTGAATTGGCTCCAGTCAGCTAAATTGCCCAGTAACACAGAGAAAACCCTCCTAGAATTCCTAGCAGAGGGAATTCTGTGCTGTCTGAGCCATGGTCCTGAAAGGATGCGCAGAGGTGTTTGACTCCAAGCCGTGACTATTTCAGCAGCACTGCTGAAGTGGGGCACAGGCAGGGCAGGATTGTCCTCTAGTACCAATCTGCAGGATCTTCTACAGCTCTGGAGCAGCCTGTGCAGGACCTGAAGGTTTGCAGCAGGACGGGAGAATGGCTGTGGGCTGGTATCCTGCCCCTCTCAGCAGCCTGGAAAGGAAAGGTGGTGCCTCCAGCACTGGCCCCTGCTCTACCTACACTCCCTCCCCTGAGCAGCTGGCTACCATCCTGGGTAGTCTTATCTGCTGGGACTTGTCAAGCCAAAATATTTGTTTAAAAAAGGATCAAATATTCATAGCTCATTTATGCATTCTTTCAAAAGGAGAAATGAGGCTTGTCATGGTAGATAAATGCCAAAGTATGTGTGAGGAAAGTACATGCAAGGAAAAGAAAGGAAGAGAAAGCAAGGAGGAGAAAGAGCATTTTTTTAACCTGTAGTATTTAAAGTTTTCTGCTCTATCTTCTTTCCTTTGCTCTGGGTTCTGGTGCTGAGAGTTCAATGGCTATAACCATACAATCCAGAGCAGCCCTGCTAACCCAGTCTCGCCCCTGGATGTTGTTGGTTTGTATGTTTATAATTTTGTTGATTTTCAGAAGTGATTTAGGCAAGTTATTTCCTTCCAAGAAACCCCTAAACTAGCACCAAATAAGCTTGTCATTCAACACTTTTATATAAAAACCCATGTGGAGCACAAAACAAGGATTTCATTAAGTAGGGCTTTGTTGACAGATTGGTTATTTTCTATATGAGAAGAGTCACAAGACAGATTTCCATTGGCTCTGGGTGAATAGAGAGACATTATAATTTTCCCCCTTCATTTCTGCAACAGCAGTCCAAATATCTGACTTTCTGAATGCAAAGAGGAAACATTACAGTTTCTTTCTGCTTACTCCAACAACTCCATTCATCTTTGATCTCCACAGATCTTAGTCTGGAGAGAAAAAAAAAAAAAAAAAAAGCAGTTCAGGATCATTAAGAAAATTTAAGAAAATTTTAAGCCTCTTATTCCAAATCTCTTCCTGAGAGCAATTAAGCCAGGGTCCGTTTGCTCTGCTACTGCAACAAGCACAAAAATAAAATCCTTAGAAATATGTAATAAACTCAGCATGCAAAAATCAATTTTGACTTAGCTGTAACCACATGTTAATTTTTAAAAGGAAAAATACTGTATTTTCTCCCAAGCAGGCCCTTTTAATCATATTTTAGACAAATATATTCATGGGAAAAATGTTCCTGAATCTCTCTTACATGTCTCTTTTTTCTTTTCAGAAGAGATGAAATCCAGTATGAAATCACAAAGGCCTGAAACAATGCATCTGGTGAAACAGGAATCCACAGCATGATCAATGTACATTTTGTCTCTCAAAATATGGGCATTATTAGAGCTGAGATAGCACAAGCTGCCAAGATTGTGGATGTTCCCTCAGAGATATTAAACAAAAAACACACAAGAAATCTAATTTTACAAAAATTTAAGAAAAAATCAGAATGGCAGTTTAATGTTCCAGATGTTAGACACATTGAACCAAATAACAGATGCAAGACAACAGACTTTTTTGACTCTACTATGTCATTGTGCAATACAAGCTTAATTTACTCAAAACTTTTGCCATTGCTATTTGTTTGTGCTGGGTATCTGCATCAAGCAGAAAATTGGGACAGGGTTTAAATTCTACCAAGCCTTTTCTGAAAAATAAGGCTGAAGAAAGACATACATTTTCAGCAGGAAGTGATCTTGGGGTATTTTCTTCTTGTTTTTTCATTTCATTAGTTGGGATTCTCTTCCAAGCCTGTGCTTAGAAGAAAATACTCAACTTTTGGCAAGATGATGTCTGACCTGTAGGTCTGTAGTGCAACCCAGCCTCATTTTCCTGGGCCCTAAATCACCTTGCATCTGCCCATCACAGACATAGATCTTGGTAATAAGACTCTCTGAACAATCTGTAGAGATCTGAGTGAACTTAAGTTTCTTGTGGTTGCTATGAATGCCCAGGAAATGCATTCCCAGTTCCCAGGCAGAAAGTCCACAGTCTTCTCTCACAGACAGGGATACTTGGAGATGGTTTCTTTTCCTGGGACTGCTACATGTGGTCAAGCTAAGGAGGTGGGAACTGTGATGGGGCAATTCTAGGGCATTTTCCCCATTTTTTTAGAGGAAATGACTGAGCAAAGTAAGGTTAGGCACCAGTTAAAATGAAAGATGCAACCTTCTAAGAGACATGGCCAAGGTAAAGGAGCCAAGACATCAGTGATTTCCCCCACATCCATGGGGCAGATGAAAGGTCCAGAAGCAGAAATCAGGGTACAAGAAAATGTTCAAGCAGGTGTCATCAGAAAAAAGCCCACAAAACCATGTTGAAAAACATTTTTGGGAGTTTTGGGAGTTTTCATTCCCTATCGAAAAAGATGAGAAGTAACAAAGCCAAGAAGGCAATGAGGCTGCTCCCAGACGAAACTTTTCATTTAGGAAGTGCTTGAAGTCCAGGCAGTGATGGCATGATGTCACTTAGGCTTCAACTGTGTGGGAAGGACCCCAGAGTGAAGAGTCCCCCTCCAAATCTCTTCTCACCAAATTCCCTGACAGCAGCAGAGAAGTCTTGCTCTGTCCACTGTACACACTGGAGCGGATTATTTAATTATAGACTGTGCCAAAATGTATAGACACAAAGAGACCAGTTAGTACAGAACACCACTGTTAACACTTCCCAGCTCTGAAATATTTGTCTTTACTACTTTAAAAGCAGCCTTATCAATGGGATAGTTGGTTTTGGTAATGAAACACTGCTTTGTGCCTGTATCAGGCATGTGCTGCAGGGGCTTACCTGAATAACTTGCTATCTTTCTGAAGGGCCAAAGAGATCTGGGAAGGCAACAGAAACCCAGGAAGATTAGCTGCCTTTCTCAGTGGCATACAGCAAGCTGAGTGGTATCTCTGGGAATGGTGTCTATGTCCCAAGTCTCAGCTCATAGCCCAATCCTGGAGCTTGATTACTCCTCATCACTTACAAAATGTGATACATCTCTACTCCTCAGGTGTGGGTTTCTGGTATCTCAGCACAACCAAACAAATACTCATGTCAATGACCACTTGTTTTTTTTTTTTTTTTTTTTTTTTTTTAATTTTGTTCATTTCTTTTGAAGATCCAGTTCCTTCAAAACCTGAAAGTTTTACTCAATTTCAGTTGAAACCAACAGGATTACTTTGTAGGTTCAAAGCCAAAAATATGCCTCTTTTCTCTTGATGCACTCAGTCTGTTCACATGGTTAAAATAAAGCAGAGGAACAAGTGCTGGGGAATTGAAAATACATTCCACAGAAACAAAGTCCAAGAGCCCTTGTTTGGAGATGACTTTCACAAGTTGAGGAATTCTTCAACTACAAAAGCAGGGAGGTATTTGTATTTTCTCAGGGAATGTGAAAAGCATGAAGGCTAAAAGTATAGGATGGCTCTAAAAGCAAGAGCAGAAATCACTGTGTGCAGTCTAAATTAATAGATGTATAGTTGAAGACCTGAAACAGCTGGAATACTGTACTCTGGAGATTTTGTTTTAAAGGAACAAACCATGCCTGATTTTGATTTGTTATTTCAAATAACTAGCCTGAAAATGCACAAGCAACTTTGCTGTAACTGGTGTTCCTATAGAACCCTCAGCTCAGGGTATATTTCTAGGAGGAGGAAGAGGGAGCTTGGCTCTGCCTTTGCCACCTTGCAAACAGCCAGCAGGACACTCCTTCCCTCTGTTTGCCCATTTTGCTTATTTTGTCTTTTGAGCAGGAGCTGGCACAGTGCCCTCTGCAACCAGTGCATTGGGAGTAGACTAATAGCAACAACAGAAAAGGATGGTAAAGTTACTATTGTGTAGATTATCAGATATTTCACATGTGTTTGACACAGGAGCTGTGAAGATAGAAGGGTCCTGGGACTTCTACCCATATCCTAAGCTGACTGCATCTCTATCAGACCCCACAGGCTTTTTCTGCTTCTAAAGGTTCCATGACATAGCATTGTTTCTTCTCTGCCTGAGAAGGGTGGGCTGTGAATGCCAGAAATTCCACTTCTGTATTTAGCCTTTTCAGTGCCAAATTCACATAATCTTCTTTTCTAGTGATTATACTATTGACTTTTTTGACAAAAAAAAATGAAAACTTTCTATTGCAAATGGCTTTTGTCAGCAACTGTTGGTGCCTTTACAATATAGCATACTTGCCACTTATTTCTGAAATATTTTTGAATTTCATTTTAACTTGTGATGTGGCAAATTGTTCACCAGATGTGAAGGAACTTTGAGGAATAAAATTGTTGTTATTTTTGTTGTTATTAATCATGACAATGAGTGAAATGAAGAAAACTAGGCTTCTGTTTTACCTCAGTGGAGAATTTGGAAAGACAGTATCATAACTCAGTCCAGTTAGATCAATCACCCCTTTCCTATCTCTGCTATTCAGCCTATTAGGCAGTGATTTTGGTTCACATAAAATATTTCAGGGCCAGACTGAATCTTAGCTTCACAGCTGTGTTCCTAAAATGTACAAATATTTGATGTGTCTCAGGTGCACATTGAGAAACCATAAATCTTTCCATTGCCTGTCTGATTGCTCTGCCTTCCTCTTCAGTCTGCTGACCCACCTCCACTCCCTTGTGCCATGACTTTAATACACATGGGTGAAATGGGAAGGTACAGTGCAGGGTAAAACTGATGGGACAGGAACACCTTCTCCCTGGCATCTTTTTTTTAATGAGTTGCCGAACAGGACATCTCTAGGTACATAAGTTTTCTGGCATAATTTAGTTAAACTGGACTCAAGGCTACCAGCCCTGCTATTTTACAGATCATGTGCCTTTCTTGGCAGTTTTTTGAGTTCCTAAGTGAAAAAATGAGATGCCATAGAAAGGGAAGGAGGCAAATAGTAGGAGGAAAAATGTAACAGTAAATGTTTGTTATTGCACATGAGACATAACGGAAATTTAATCCATAAATGAACCAGCATTTCAGTTAGCATAAGATTTAACAAGGTTTTCTTGAATTTTTTTCTTTCCAGACACTTACTCTGGCAACATCAATGACACAGTGCTTCCTTTGGCAGCTCTGCAGTGAGCTGTGTCCTGCTGTGGCATGGTTATCCACAGGGTCCACTCTGTCAGATACCTTTGATGCTCACTGAGGCATTTCATATGTTTTACATCCTGAGAAGCCAGTAACTTGTCTCTTATCAAACTGAGAAGCTTGCTGAATACTCATCTGCTGATGCAGAAGTAACCTAAATGCATCCTTTATCCTTGTGTAAAATTCTGGCAGCTATTACCAGTGTTCTTGAAAAGTTTGCTTTTGATGCTTCATCTTCTTTTTACATGGTAAGAGATATATGAATAATATGGATTTTACTGATGTCACTGGACAATAAAAGTAAAACCACTCCCAGGACCAAGACCACCCTGAGGTAAAGAAGTGCTTTATCACACAAGGAGGAATTGAAGATTTGGTCTCATATCTGGCACATACTCTGGAATCCCTCAAATGAAAAATTATACTTAAGTAGTTTAATGTAAATGGATACCCACCAACACCTTACTGGTTAGGTAACTGGCACTAAAACTTAGTGAAACCAAAGCCATGGCAGGCCAGATCAACCAGAGAGGTGGATCAAAAGAAATAACATTAGCAGTCATAGTTGACACTAGTGATGACATTTCCCTAATTAAGCCACCAGCATCAGTTCTGCATGGGTGCAACAGAGGTGCTAGTTCATTGCATTTGGATGTGTAGTTTTCCCACCACTACCTGGATGGTATTTAAAACGGTGGTTGTCATCCTCAGAAGTATCTTATTCATAAAATTACACACATATCCCAATTAGAGCTTCTTAGACAGTGAGACAGAAGAACAAAATGCTCCTTGGTGTGCCCTACAAATCCTGCAGTGCTGATGAGGATAGGAGACATACGAACTTGCCAATAGAAAACTATGAAATAGAAAATGCAGAGCCTTCAGATTTCTGGCCTGTCAGACTGTGCTCAAGTGGGCTTTTTGTGCAGAGCTGGGGATCCACTTTCTCCTAGCAGTGGTGGCTGCTGGATGGTTTATGCCCAGGCTCCATCCCAGCCCGTGAGTTGAAACCTGAGAAACTTGTCCCACTCCCTCCCCTCACCCTGTGCATCAGGTCTGACATTTCCACCAGCTGTGGTGCACATTGGTCTCTGTGTGTGTCCCTTAGTCTAGCACCATTTGGGGGGGTTGGTTCCTCATCTTTTTATGCTGGAAGAATAAAGTCCAGGGGAAACATTTTACCATGGTGAGTTTGTGCAACCTTTCAAACTATGAGTTTTTTAAGCTTGGTCGTTTCACTTGGCCAAAGGGTTAGTAATCTGTCTATGAGCCACATTATGTCAAGAACAAATTAATGATAAATCTTTTCCAGTACCAATGCTTCCAAGTTTTTAGGCATTGAAAAGTCAAAAGGAAGAAAAGGAAAGATCCAAAAATGGACTCCTGTTCCAGATTGTTTTCTGGGTGGTGTCTGCAGGGCCCATCTTTGAGCAAAGCGCTGAGCTGAAATTGCCAGTGACCGCCCATGTACAGCACCAGTACAAACATCAAAGAGCATGCTGGGCTGTGATTGCACTGTCTTGGTGCACAGCCATGAGGGTTTTGAGTTAGGACACAGTGCTCTGGGAAAAACTAAATCAGCAGTTTTCTTATCTATTGCAAGTAGCTATTAGACCAAAAGCATTTTGCTTTCTGAGCTTGCCCTTAAGTATACTATGACCAATTTTGTTTTTATAGAAATCTTCTCTGAAATCCTACTTGATTATAGTCTCAGATTAGCCTATAAGAAGTACTGTTTGGAATGAGCACTCTGACTTACAATATAGAGGAACATTATATTATTTTGTGAGGAAAAAATTCTGCAGTGAGATGTCATTTGCTTACCTTCTTTGTTCTTTCATGTTATTAGCTTGTCATTATATGTTGACAGAGTGAAAGCAGAGGAACTTATCTTCAAACACAAGCCTTATTTTCTTAGAACCCATTTCCAAAAACCAAGTAAACCTATTTGGTAAATTGCTGTAATTATTTCTTCATTCCCTTGGTCATAGAGGGAAGTACAAGTGTGCACCTCAATTACAATGGGATTTGTCCACTGCACAACTTGAGCAAATATTCCATCTGTATTTTCCCCTCAGACACAGACATTTCAGGATTAAACCAGTTAAAGAGAGACAAAATTTCTCCTGTTGCAGAATGCATTGATTACAGACTACCTGAGACAGTGAGAAGTTTCACAGGTGTGAAGGCCCCCACAAATTATCTATTCTCAGTAAAGTGAAAATCCATTACTTTTAGTTCTTTCCTTTGGACCAATGTGTTTGCTTCTGTAGAAGTGAAGTGGCTGAACATGTCTCAAATGCTGTTAAAGCATTGTGTAAAAGTGACAGATGGCCTTCAAAACAAGACAAGTTTGAGGGATATGTGGCCAAATGCAAGTTCAGTGCCTTATGTGAACAATGATGAAAGTGCATACCATTTTTTATGGTGACTTTAAGGATGATCACTCCGTTTCCTCAAAATTCTTTCAGTATGCCAGAGTCAGGACATCGCTCCCGACGTGGAAGCAGAGGCCTTGGTGAAACGGTTAAACAAACATATCCTTATTGTCCAGCTTTAGAAGAGGATATTAGATTACATACCAGGAGAGCAGGCCATGCCTGTCCTCAGCATTAAACTGCATCTGACTCTCCATTTTTCTGTAGTGCTGTGCTCAGTTTTGATTACCTACTGCTCCCAAGCTTGGTTTATTTATCTAAGTGCTATTCTAATATAAACTCACTGAGATTAGTTCTGCCCTTGGTCCCATGAAGGCAGCTCAGTGGGAAATGTGACTCAAGTGATCAAGGACAGAAGTGAATCCATTACCATTTTCTGAGGTATCCATGTGTTTATTTTTGTGTTCAGATCTTTAAAAGTCCTTTCAAACAGGATCAGCAGATTTTGTAAGTGCCAGTTAGAATACAGGTGATTGAAACTGTAAAAATCTTTCACATGAGCAGTGGCAGCTCTAAAAATTTTTAGCTGGTGAGGATCTTAACAGAAGATTTTGTACTAGATGTATGTGTGCATATGCATATAAAAATGTGGAGTTTTAACAGCATGGTGTCATGCAAAACAGGAATGGTATTCATATAATGGTTATTCATTATCAAGATAGTGCTAACAGGAATGCTAAATATTTTTACATTGGAAAATAGGAAAATATTACCATTACATTGTACAGAGCCTTACAAGTTTCTCCCATGTGCCATTTCCAGCGCAGGCTGCCCCACAGCTGACTCTGTGAGCTTGGGAGCATCAGTGAAATTCCCACAGGGACTCCTGCATATACCCAGCATCTTCATCTGCCTGCTGCCCTTATGGTGCTGGCATTGATCCTCCTTCATGTGTCCTGCTCAGAGATCCTGCACCAAAGATGTCAAACTGGCTGGGAGGAAAGCAGAAGAGAAAAAGTGAATGTGGTAAACAAAGAGCAGTTCTAGGGTCAGCATGAATTTGGCATGGTGACCAAAAGGAAAGCTGGGGCATGAGAGGGAAGGAGAGGTAAGATGAGTTTGCAAGCTTGGTATGGGGTGGGTGATTGATTACTAGAACAAAAGTAAGAGAAAGGCAGAAATGGGGTGAGAAGAAAATATGACTCAGGGAAAAGGAGGAGAGAAGACATGATAGGTGGGAAACACAGGTGATCAAAGAGATTGTGGGAACAGAAAGGAAAGGTGGAGGGAAGAGAGAGCATGAGAAAAGGGAGGTAGGAAGAAGATGGTGATAGGAGAGAATCTAATGACCAACAAAAAAATATGCATGTGGAAGGGTCTCTGTGTACCTCAGATAAGTGCAGCAGCAATGCCAGTGTGAGATTAAAAGCAAAGAGTAACAAAAAATATTCTTCAGCATTTAATTCCATGATTGGCTTTAGCTATCAAATAACAGAAAACAGCTGCATTTCGTAAAGCAACAACTGGTCTGCAGTTGTAATCTAATCCTTGCATCTGACACTTGGAAAAAAAATATTTTCCCTGCACATGTGACCCACTTATATGACCGGTACCACATTGAAGAAATCCATGAAGTTGCAAACTAAGTTGTTAATTGCTTCTTTTGTCTTCTCTTCTTATTTTCCCTTGTATATTTTAATCAAAGTGGGAAATGACAGGTTTTAAGAGGCTGGGCATTGTCTTTCTGAGTCAATTTAACCTAGTATGTTTGTTTTCATCTCCCTCAAGTTTGTGTACCACTGAAAAATAAAAGCCTTACAAAAAAGATCAGCTAGAGAATGAAAAGAAGCAGTAGTGAAGATGATTATTAATAAAAAGTCCAAAGGTTAAACTACTTTTTCAAGTGCTTAAAATACATGAACTTGTATAGGACAGTAAAACCTGAAAATATTTTAGCAAAGCAATTAGCGAAATTCTTTAGATATTCTCATTCACTCTTTCTGTCCCTTGCTCAGTTTACTAAGCATTATCACACTAAACTGGAAATATTTCTTACATATAATCCTGAGGTCCTCTCTGAGGAAAACATGTGAATAAATGAACTGTTCTGTTTTTCCAGAACAGCTGATGCAGGACATTCAGTGGTATTTTCTGTCTTCACGGTGGTGCTTTTCCCTGTTTGTTTACAAACACTGAGTGAAGGAGCACAGAGAACTGCAGTGGGTTGTGGAGCACTGAGCTGCTGCCCACAGCTCTTCATAGGATGTAGGACAGAAGTGCAAGGAGAAAATACGTCCAGAGACAATACATTTACTTTGTTCCCTGTAGGTCTCTGGAGTTCAGTCTTAGAAAACACATCATGTGCTAAATTAAATCCCTACAAAATGGAAAGAATGTGAGTTATTGTGGCCTTATCTGAAAAAATCCAGACAATAAATTGAACAGATCTCAGTTTATCTTTCTTGTTGTTGAAAGATTAAACCAGCTCTGAACCACAACTTCAAGGATACTATTTTTTTTCCTACCTGATACTAAGGCCACTTAAGACAGAAGATAGCAGAAAGTCCTTTGCTCATTTTTATACTCTCTCTGGCTTTTTTACCTTTGAAATAGTAACGTAGGAAAATCTACATTGGTGTGAATTAAAATATTTTAGTTAAAAAAACATCACATATTTGTGAAGAATTAAAAATTGCCGTAACCTTGCAGAGTTCCCTGCACTTTAAAGCTGCAAGGCAGATACCATTTCCACTGCTCACCCCCCTGCTTCAGTCGTCCAAAGCAGTTAAAATATTGCAGTGTACTGTACCTCTCACCCAGCCTGCCCAGATTCCTTCCTAAATCCCTGTGGTGAGGAGCCCTAGCCCTGAGTGCAGGGAGAGCTTAAATCAGTGTGCTACTTCATATGCACAAGAAATAAATCCAATGAAAAGCAGGAGTCATTAATTCTGATGCTCATGGAATTGCATGTTTACCTGTGAAAACTTTTTTAATCTGACATCCCTAAATTACTTCAGCTCCTACTTTGTCCCAAATGAAATCAGGTTTTATGAAAAATTCTGAAGGTGATTAATTGGTTTCAAAGCCTACCAAATACACTCAGCATATCCACTGATATTAGTCTTCTTTTCACAGGAGAGAAATGAGGTTACTGGAAATCATATTACACCAGCCTATTTCTTCTGGATTAAATGTGCTTGAAATAAATGCCATTCCTTTTTGCAGTTTACAATTTATCATTTCAGAGTGAGAGAGCATATCTTCATTTTATCACTGTGTTGTGTAACATTTTTCCATGCCACTGTGCAAAATATTATTTGACATATTAAAACTTTAAATACACTGCACAAAGATCAAACTTACAAATACACTGCAATTATGTTCAACCTCATTAGGCATTTCACCATCAGTTTCTAAAGGACTGGGATCCTCATAAAATAAAGGATTTAAGTGCCTAAAGAGATTTGGCAAACTAGATTCAAATCTGCAATCCAACCTGTTGTGCTCTATTACCCATCCTGGTACTCACTAGACTCCGAAGGCACCAAAGGATTTTCCCTCACAGCTCTTTAATTGCTTAGAGCTGTTGTTCTGGGCACTACAGGAGCTGACCTACTTCTGACAGGTGTGACTTTGCCTTCCAGCTCTCAGCCACAGAATGATTTCTTTCCAGCAGATGCAAGTGACTCTGCTCTCCTGTAACCTTACACTGACTGTACTGTGCAGAAGAAGGGCTGAGCAGCTAAACCAGGCTACCTCTGCAGCTGATGAGGAGAAGCAGACACCTTCAGAGGGATGCCTCTCATCTATTTCAGCTGTCTGCATTAGGATGTGAGGTGTTGCAGTTAGGCCAGTTATGGTACAGGATGTCTAGGAAGATTGTTTCCAATTTAGACATCTGCACTGTAACATTCAGATGAATCTCCAAATAGATGTTCCTTCCAATTTTATGTGGGACAGTGGGATATTGTAACAGATATCCTCATGGAAGCTGAGTGGACACTGGAACACTGAAATTCAGACAGAATTACATTGTGTCTTTGACCAGAGCATTAATGCCCATCCTGGTAGTACCAGAGAGACTGATGTTTTCTGCAGCATATGAAGTACAAACCCACAGCATATTAATATGGTGTATTGTGCACTGTGTCAGTCCTCTACTAGGCCTGGCACAGCAGAAAATCAGAGAATGTATGCAGCACACAGAAAGCATGAATCACCTTATAAAGTGTAATTAATGCTTTTGACAAAAGTGTGTTCTCAGCTTCTTTCCTATCATCACAGCTCAGGTCTGAGAGGGAGGGGAGCACACAAGAGACTGGGCCACTTTTCCCTTTCCCAGAAGTGATTCATGGGGGAAGTTGCTGGCAGGAGCCTCTTGACCTTCCTGTGCTGCAAAGACAGCAAGAGCCCTGATCCAGAAAAGGTGTAAGCAAGATCCTGATTCTGCAACTTGGCACTTGCTGGAGCATGAGCCTTGGGCCCTGGCCAACAACAGCTGCAGCACACAGAATGAGCTTGGGCCCTAAATCCTGCATCCTTGTACTGGAACTGGGGATATTGAGAATAGCATGGATAACATGGAGATTCAATGGACCATAAAAAATTCCCCTCCAGCATTAGGAAAGATAGCATACTCATTTAGCCGCCCTATTATCAGTAAGCCAAGGAAATGTGGTATTAAGGACACAAATACACAGTGAATTTAACACCATTCAGCAATGATGGAACAGGAGAAACCTGCTCTCTTCAAAGGTTTCCTATGCTTTTGTGTTTTGCAGCACTGAATAGGAAGAGTGTCCCAACAATTCATATCCCAGCAGCACACGACGGTGCTGAGTTATAACACGTTTCGCTCTCACAGAAGGAGATCTTACAGGAAAGGTAATCTGTTATGGATAAGTCATTAAAATACAATCTTAAGGTCCTAGCCAATACAGGATGATTTATTTTAGTAGTGTTGTTAATTATACTTAATGCCCTAATATATAGGGAATGATGAGTGCCTGGAAAAACAAAGCCATTGCATAATTACACTTTTTCTGGTGAAGGATTTTTTAAGGTATCATACATCTTTATCTGATCGTCACTGGTGACTTGAGGAGAACTTGGAGATAGATCCAAAGACAGTGTAGGTGGACAACCCTCCCAGGAAATCAGTGCAGGATCTTGTTCATCACAGATGACCTGTCCCAGTGAAACCACGCTCAATTTTGTTCTGTGCAGCTGTTTTATCAGTTTGTTCTGCTTCTTTGAAAGAGGCGCCATAACCTGGCTGTGCAGTGAGTGAGAAAGTAGGTGTTAAGTTCAGTATGTATGGGAACTCTTGGAGACCTGCCTTTCCTTCACCAGGTGTGAAGGTCTGCAGGTCTGTTTCTCTAGTCTTTTTTTCCAGGACAAATTGCAGTTCATGGTGCACAAGAAACAATTCAGCTACAAGTTTCAGCAGGTTTTAAATATTGCTAAGTGGGGTTTTTTTAATTTCCCATAATATTTTCACACTGTAAAAGGATTTTCCTTTTCATTGTAACACGTTATTGCACACTGCATGCTCATAATTACCTAATATTTCCATGCTCTGTAGATTTCTCTTGATTGTTAATATTAAAGGGCTTATTAAGATCCTCTCTATCAGCTTATGGTCTCCACATATACTTAGAGGGTTGGCAAACTTGGCATAGGATAAATGTTACTTTTAAAATATGTTACAGACAGAGTAAAGTGGAGGTTAAAAAAATAGAGATTAGAGTGTTGAGTAAATGTCATGACTGCCAGAATCAATTGAAAATGAGCATTCTTGCTGGCTTTAGCTGGAATGAAAAGAGACTTCTCCTCCCCCAAGCCCAGTCCCGGAGGAGTACAGTCAGGATGGTACTAATGAGGAGAAAACTCACAAGGTAGGGGTGATGTTTCCTTCAGAAACACTATATGCATTGGTGCCCTGAGCCCCCTAAGGACCTAAAATCTGTTATTGTTCCTCCTGGGAGGTCCGTTTACACTTAACACACATCTGGCTTAATTAGGTTGACAGCTGCTGCAGGTACTATTGGACAAGGTCCAGGCATCAGAGTGCATTAGCATTTGTTTAATGGTTTAACCTTTCATAATCTGATCTCCACTGCGTAAATGAACCAGAGAGATATCTTTTATTACTTGTTAATGTGTGTTGTGTGTGTGTGCACATACTCACACTCACACAAACATGCAAGCAATCCACATCAAATATGTCCCACTGTGCACTGAAAACCCAAATCTTATCCAACTGTAAACTCCTGATTAAATAAATGCAACTCCAAATAAAGCAAAAATGAGCCAGATTAACAGGAAAGACAGCAGCAGTCATGCTGTATACAAAGTCAGAAAAAAAATACAGTCACATCCATGTGCAGATATTGGCCACCATATATTCACAACCATATTTTGCATACCTATGGTTTTCATGTTTTAATTAAAAAGAAGAAAAAAAAATAGGACATAGAAAAATGGACTAAAGTTTTTGCTGCATACAGAAATGAAGCCAACTTAGAAGGTGTTCCAGCACAGACTCGTGTTTGACAATAAAGCTCATGCTCCTAATATTTTTAAATAGATCCAATGAACAAAATAGGCCTGATTCTGCCCCTATTAAAAGCAGAGCAATTCCTTCAAAGTCAATGGAAATAATCTGGTTTTACACTTGGGTACCTGAGGGAAGAATATAGCTCAAATGATTAGGCATGTGCTTTGTTTTCTCAAGAGAACCCTTTCCACATATCCATTGAAAGGATTTTTTTTTCACTTTTAAATATTCTTTTATGTCTAGTTGGCTTCTTTCCATAGCAAATCCCTGTAAAAATAGCCTTTGGCAAGGCAGCCAACTTCAGCACAAGCCCAAACCTTATTGTATCATTGAAAGCAAAACCAAATCCAAAGGCACCTTTCCAAATCCAATCAGCTTTCTTTATACACTGACGTGCTCATTTACCTGACAAATTATTGTTCACCTTTCTATTGACTCCCAGACTGGAATACACCACATGTTTGGAGACTTTGAATATCAATACAAAGAAAATCTTTGTGCAGTGAAGAATCCTATTTAAATATTAATCAACTAAGCCCTTCACTATATTCTCTTTTAGAATGTGTTCTTGCCACAGCCTTTGCACTCATCAGATCTTCTCTATGGTTTGGTGCAGACAGAGGAGAGCAGCTTTCTGCACTTGCTGTGCCATGAGATCTGTCTTTGGCAGAGGCACTGCAGTTTTGTGCTGCATCCCTGAAGAGCAGAGCTCAAAGCTCTCCTCCAAAACCTGTCCCAGGGCTGGACTATCATTTTAAGGGATCAGTTTCAATTGCTTTGCCCTTGTGGGACATTTTGTCCTCTGTGGGATTCAGCTCAGGGTACCAGCATCACTCAATAATGAGTGTGTGTGGGAACATGGTTAGAAACAGTCCATATATTGAATATCTTTGACTATTTAAGGGCAAGAACATAGAGACCACATTCTCCAATCTCATGCATAATGGCTTTTCATACTCGATTCCCTTTTGAAAGGGCATCTTCTCCTCTGTTTAAGTGAGTAAACTTGTACATGAGCAGTGTAAACAAAACTTTAATGAGAATACATACTATGGTTAGTGACTGGATTAGGGTTTCAGGCCCATTAGGCAGCTGCTGTCCAGGCATTCTTGGTGCTTATAGCACTTGTTATTTTATGTGTAAACTCTCTTAAGCCATCTCTAAATCATGCAATAGAGTTTGGTATACAGACTCTTGTACTAGCAGAGTAATGGCTGCATTGGAAAATCCACCCTGAGGCACACAGACCTATGAGGACTAAATGTAAGATGCATCATGATGTACCATTGCTCAATTCCAGCAAGTGTCACATATTTCCATTACAGGGGAGGGAGGGGAGAACAGCCAATATTGCATGGGAAAAAAAAAAAAAAAAAAAAAAAGGCTTGAGGAACACATTGGGGGCTTGAATCTTTTGGGGAAAGCCAAGAGATGAAAAATTATGCAGTAGCCTTTTTCTCCTGATCACACAAGCATTGCAAAAGCATATTCTGAGAGAAAATGGGCACAGGGTTTTTCCTGGTCACACTCACAGGAAGTCATATGCTGGCAGTGATACAGTGAACTGCCTAATGTAGTTCATTTATTAACATGAAATTTTGCATCCTTCGTGAAGGCCTTCTTGAGGAAATTTTTCGGGAATCACTGTTAAACAATGCTCATTTCCACATGAAATATAATACCTCAAGGACTGATCATAGTCTCCTGCTGAACCTGTCTGCTAGCATGACAATGTAAAATTAACCTTCTTTAGATAGAAGTAAAAAGGTATTGCTGAATGTTAGCAAAAGGGGGTGGGGGGTGGGGGAGGGGGAAGAGCAAAAAAAAAAGGAAAAAATAAGGAAAACAGAGCTGTATGGCACAATTAAAAAACATTTGACCTCCACAACTTTCTGTTCAGGTAAAGCTATGCAGGAAATTTATTTGGGATATTTTAAATCCTTAAAATCAGCTACATACTTAAATGCTTTGCTGAATTGTTACCTCACCCCAGACAAAAAACAGCTCACTGTAATCTCATTGGTATCAGATTTCCATTCCTAGCTTCCCTGAAAAATCAATGCACAGAATGAAAATCAATCCCTACTCAAAATGTGACAAAAAATGTTTTAATTTCTGAATGAAGGTTGCTTCAAAGAAGATAAAATCCAACTATACCATCAGGCAGCCAGTGTATCATCTTACAGTATATCTCTTTGTCCAATTGCTTGTCTTTTTTTATCTTGTATGCTTCTCCTTGTGCTTCTGCATGATTTATGGAAGGGGCTTCTGGAGAAGTTCTGTAACTTTTATCTCCTAATATGTGCCATAGTGTGCATTTACTACAACCACTAACAACAACAATAGCAGATCTTAGCTGGTTTTAAAAGGGGAAACCAATCATTGTCCAATGTGTGAAAGTGGAGAAATGGAGGTTGAGCTGAAAGTAGTGTGACTAAGAGCCCTGGATGGTAGATGAAGGCAGGAGACAGAAACAGTCATCCTGAAACCAAGTCTAGTGTTTGAAGCACAATGTCTTTCATCAGAAATCCTATTAAGGTCATCTGGGTATATTTTTACCAAGGAAAGGCAGCAAGGAAAGATAAGTATTCTACATCTTTGCAATCACACCAACGTCTTGATTTTGTGTGCAAAATCTTTTCTTTCTTCTGATTACGGTCAGTCATTCTGTAGAGCATACAGTGTCTGGGAACACAAGAGGGACTGGATCATTTTAGCAGCTGTGCTCTCTTCATGTATCTGTGGGAAAAGAGAAATCCATGAAGGGTACTCTACCACTTTATGGTAACAATTGCAAAGCTGTTCCAAGTGCCCGTCCAAAATAAATCTCAAATGTGACCATAAAAGCCAGTGTATATCTTAGCTGCAGAATTGAAGTTTGTTTCTATTCTTAAAGTCATGGCTTTTGCCTATGGCTGGGAGCTCGAAGAGAGAGTCTAAATTCAGGTAGAAAGCTCTGTAAAGTAAGAAAAAAAATGAGAAATGGACAAAAGGCTGGATGTGTGCTGCAATGAGAAGGAAGGATTGAAATTGATCCCAGAGTATAAAGACTTGCAAAACAAAAAAGGATTATGGCATTTTGAGAAGTACCTTCTGGAGAGGAAGGATGTATTTAAGGGACACAGCGTTACAGTTCTTGTAAACACTTTTCCAATAAGACATTTTTCTCTTGTTAATGTTGCTAGTTGGCTGCCTCAGTGACCAAGAGTGAGAGTCCTGGACCGTTGGTGTAAACCAGATCAGAGACCCTCCTCATTTTTAAAATGGAAACCAGATGAAAAGTTTGAACATTGCAGTCATGGACTGGCTCTCTGCACAAATATGTAAAATATTACACTAAATATCTCTAAGGGAAAGTTAATAATGAAGATGATACTCTGCACTGAAGAAAATTGACATTAAGCGTTTCCTGTTACTAAAATTGCTTTGCATAACAGTGGGCTTATAATGAAAACACAATTCCAGTATTAGCAGGACTTGTGGTGTTATCAAATACAATAATTTTTGCACAGAAACAGCAGATGACCACAAGCTGTGGTTCAGTTACAGTAGTCTGACACCTGGCTGAGCACTATGGGTTAGTCACCAAACCTTACCCATCTGAGTAGCATGACTCCAGGGAGCAAACACAACATGAGATGCTTCTACTACATGGTGACTCTTTCAGTGGGAGGGCAAAGGAAAACCAGGTGAAGCTTTGGGGAAAGTTGCTGTCAAGAAGAAGGGTTGGTACAATCACTCAACCAGTGCCCTGTGTCAGTGGGCAAACAGACACAGGACAACCCTCCTTGGTGGCATCTTTTGACAATGACTATTGAAAATTTTGAAGGGAAAAAGAAGAATATAAAAACCCAAGGCACTTAAATAAAAGAAAAACAATAAGTACTTTTTCCTGAGAACTAGTTTTAGGCTTTGGACTAAAATATTCCACTAATGAGTTTAATTGCTTTCACTTTACCATGATTAACCACTTAGCTTTAGACAAGTGATAAATTAGATTTGTTCATATTCTTCCTCAGCCCAACACAGTGGCACCAGACCTTGGATGGCTCTTCCCTCAACCCATACTTATGCTTCTAAACTATAATTCAAGGAAGAAGTCCTCAAAAGGTTGCCTTTCCCCATCAAATGTATGTATAGTTCTGAGTGGGCAAGGCAAGCGCAAAGAGATAAGATTTTAAGATGACAGGAAGTTGAAATTCCTGCTTCCATTTAGCATTTTTGCCTTCAATGAAATGGCTTAGTGGAGAAAGTTCCTTACCACATGAAGGCAACCATATTTTAATTGGTGTCCCCAATTCAGCCTCCTGCTGAGGAAGTCCTACCCATCCCCAGCAGCCGGCACAGAGAAGAAAAGGGAAGTTGTGGAGGGATCTGATTCTTTGCACTTGAGCTGTCATTCTATACATTAGAATTAAGTGAACAAACTGGAGGGAGCCATATTTTGGGTGCTGTTCCCAAGATATGATGGCTTATGCATGCTTTCTCTGTCTAAAGAGGGTAATGGCTGCTTCTATTGCTCTGGACCTCTAGCTGTTATTTGGGTTCAAATTTGCTTCAGAGTAGAAGCTGCCATCAACAGTCAGAAAAAAGACAGGAGACATTCTTCTGTCCATCATGAAACATGGTCACAGCCAAATGCAAACTTAAGAGTATGACACCCTCCAGTTCAAATATGAAGCTTAGAAAAATAATTATATTGGATATTAATTTAAAAAAAAAAAAGTAAAAGAGAAAAGCCTCAAACAGAAAACTCTAACAACAACAACAACAAAAACCATTGCAAATATCTTGAAAATTTTGCTGACCTTGGCATAATACTTTGTTTGGTCTTTTTTCCTGCATTGGAGGAGAGCGCAGCTGTGGTGCTGTGGAATGAAGTCTCCTGATCTCTTCATTGCACTGGAAAGCTATAGCTCCTGTATGTTGAGTCATGTCCTGAGCCTAAACCTGTGTAGCTTGTTCAGCAAAGAGGGAACATAGGCATGGTGGCAGCTACAGAATGTTTGATTCACTCAGGCCTGCTTTGACATAGCCCACAGTGCAAGAACAACAGAACATTCTTATATTTCCGCTTCCTCCCTAATCATAAAACACATGTATATATTCATTCATGTCTTTCTGTGCTCTTGAACAGAAATATTTAAGAAGGATACAGGGGGTTTTATCATCCTCCAAGATTCCCAATGAAGTATAATTTGAATATAAACATCTGTGTTGTTTGAACTAGTCTTTTCCTACAGGTAGCAATTCTCCAGTTGACTTTACAAAGCTAAAAATTACATGAGACAAACACTATGCAACTCCCACTTAGGTAAAATGATTTAATGCCACATGGTCCCATGCCATTGCCTATTATTAGAAAGGAAGTGCATAGTTTCAAGTCTTTTGAATTTGGGCAATCATTTTTTTAGGACCAGAAGACCTCATCAGTTCCTCAAAGAGGAATCAACCAAATACAGATGATGGAACAAAAGATACAAAGTCTTGCTCTTTCCCAGGAGGTGTTTTCCTTCCTCTTTTGTTTTGCCAGCATTACATTTTCTCACCTACCATGGAGGATAAAATTTGCTGCTACTTAACACATTAGACTTAGTGACACTAAAAATAATGCATTTAAATGTGATATTTGTGACTATGTGCCCAGCATGAAAAAAACCATTATTTCCTTAGATTCAATTTAGGCCTAGGGGATCCCAAGTACAATTATGTGTTGACTGGATTAGTAAAATTGCATAAATATGCAGTGATATTTTATCAGCTATTACAGAGGCTTTCAGGTTATAGACCTAGTGAAAGACACTGTGGAAGTAAGGGCAGTATGTGAAAAGATGGTTCAGTTATATCCCATCATAAAAGTAAGCAAAAGTATTGTATATTAAAAGCCCAAAATTGTGTGTGGTGGTCATAAAATCAGCTTAAGGAAACTAATACAGACTTGGTGTAGCAAGTGGGAAATGCAAATTATGTAAGATATACAAAAATGTGTTTTGGATGTGGTGTGGAAAGATTGAAGCACACCTGTCATACTACAGTTACCTTTTCTAGCTGAGCATACATACAAGCAGCTACTAAAAGTATGTATGTATTCCAGGTGATTCTGAGTGCTCTGTGGGCAAAACAGAAGGCTCAAAATATAAAATAAGTATTTCTATTAATATTCATAAAATATAAAATTAATACTTCACTGAGAAATCTGCTAAAGTCATGAAAATATTTCTAAAAAGGCATTGCTTTCTGGTACTGTGCTTAATGTATAAAATACATAGTATGCAGTGTGCCAACAAATATCTTCCTGTAAAATCATGTGTTTTCAAAACTCGGATAAAACCCCCTGTACTTCAAATAAAACTGGAGTGGGACAGATTACATGGCTCAAGAATAGTCCATATATTCTACTTATAAAAGCAAAAGCAATAGGTGCAATAATATTTAACTGAAAAATAAAAATAATGTAATGTCTTTTGAGCTTTTTCTCACAGATTTTATTATGAAAGTATTTTCTTGTTTAAACAAAGAACAAGTTGTCCGAAACATGATAGGTTTGGAAAAGAAAAGAATCTAGGCAGTGCAGTGGGGAAGGGTTTCTCTAGGTTAAATTAGTCATAACTCGTTCTTGGAAAAACATACAAAGAAGGATAAGTCAAATTCTTCTGTAATATGCATGTAGACAAGAACTGCATTTGAAGATTAATTATCTCATTATTTTCCTAATATGCTGTAATTAAGTGAGCTATAGCACTGAAATTACTAAACGTGGGATTACTATTCCAGATTTGAATTAGCTTGTATCTCAGAAATGTTCAACACTACACCTCAGCTTTAGGACATAAGCATAATTAAATTACCACTTTATTTGATGCAGCTGCTTCATAAATTTGCACTTCAAAATAGTTCCATCATTCACCATGTCATTTCCTGTGTTTTTTAATTATTGGCTGGTAAAAAAATTAAACCTAAGTAGTTTAACAATAGCACAGTAGCTTTTCCTTGCACTCAAATTAGGCCTAAGGGATTCTGAGTGCAATTATGGTGTTGACTGGATTAGTTCAATTGGTTAAAAATGCAAGGATATTTCATCAGCTATTCCTGAGGCTTGTGGATTATGCCCAAGAAAATGAAGATTTAATTTCATCAAAGTTATTTCCAAAAAAAAAAAAAAAAAAAAAAAAAAGACCAGGAAAAACCCTTGGTAGTTACACAAGACTGAGAAGACAGAATTGGATGAATGAATTATCATTGGATTTTTACCATTGCTTCCAAAAAGACAGATTTTCTACCTAATCTACACTTCTAATGTAAGAAACACATATTAGCTTTTCAGGGTGTTTGTACTTCACAGATTCTCAACACAGAATTTGGCTATCATTTTCTTCCTTTCCACTTTCCAGTATTCACCACTATTTGTGAAACACAGAACTCCCTACAAAGCTGGATACCAAGCCTACTTGAACTTTTGCCTTTTGGAGAGGTTGCATCTTAAAGGGCCATAATATCGTGGCAGTTTGCCACAGATCACTGCTCCTGTAGTGCAGTCAGGTACAGGCAGCTGTGCTTGTCTGGTATTTTAATACCTGACTGCTTCAAGTCAGATGTCATTCCAGAGCTATTACCATTACTCAGAAATAGCTGGAATGATAGCTGTAGGCAGTCTACCATTTTCAGGAGAGATATTGGTTTCTTGGTAGTCCTGAAATGTGCAAAGCCACGCTGTAGTATTTCTTCTAGACATGATTTCAATTAGAGGACCTGGTTATCAGTCCCTATTGGCATTCTTTATAATAATCTGCTCTATGCAAATATGCAATATCATTAAAATGACATTATTATTCATGAATACATTTGGAAAATCTCATTCATCATACATCCCTTAGAAAAACTAAAATAACAAACATAAGCAAGATCATCAATCTTTCTGGGATGTTGCAAATTGGAAGCATCATGACTAACCATGGTACTTTGCTTATGAAAACATTTATCTTCATTCTTATATTTTTTGTGGATTTTCAACCTTTTGAATGCAGTGGACAGAATGTTGCCTCAAAGTACCAAAATAGATTGTGGATCTTCTCTGCCATTCTCCTGAGGCAACAAATATCCTATCAATATTGCAGGTGGGGAAGCCATCTTCCCACAGGAAAACAATTCAGGATGTTCCTACCGAGGGATTTCTACCTTATAAACTCTATAACATTTTGGTATCATCCAAAGGTCACTCGAATGGAGCAGAATATATACATTTTAACAAGTGGGACAGTAATACTAAGAGGCATTTCACAGCTATCTAACACAAGGATAATCTTCCCAAACTATGGGAAAACATTCCTATGTATAAAGGCGGGGAAAAATAATATTTTTAGTTTGGCAAGAGCTTAATTAAAAACTATGGCAAATGGAGGCAATAAAAACCAATCCCGTCAGAGAAATCAGCCTTCTAAAGAAATTTTATTAGAGAAAATAATAGTCAAGCTTAAATCTTCAGTGCTTATCAATCATCATAACTCCATCTGCTGGAGTGCCATTATCCCAGTATACATCAATTGAGACTCTGACCTTCAGTGGCTGGAAACCAGCATAACAAAGAAAGATAATGAAGAATTCAAACACGTATGTATCATCCCAAACAGAATATACAGTTTCAGATCAAATCATACTATTGATGTCTAGATAAAGGAGGCTTTGCATATATTCTTATTGCCAGGAAACCAGTAATAAATATGGCAGCAAGACTAACTTCTAGTCCTTTAAGGATGCCACCATGTAAAAACCCCCTTACAAAAACTACATTATAAAAGCCTTTGCATTTCTTGAATGGCTTAAATTAATTCCCTTATTGTAATTGTGGAAACTATCTTTCAAAAAAAGTAAAAGTAAGTAGCAGGCATCAGCAAACTTAGCTCAGGGGGATTTCAGAGTGCAAATCTTCATCTTAACATTGATTTTTTTATCTAGCTGAGCTAGGATCGTTCCTGAACAATACTACATTTTTTGTCCAGTTGTATATCTGCACATATAATTCACAAATTATGGCTCTTTCAGAATAAACTAAAACTCTTGTAAACCTGAAATACTGGTTTTTACTTTATCACTGCTTTTTTCTTTTCCTCCCAAGAGAGGAAATTAATTCTATTAAAAAGTGCTTCCATATATAGTAACTCATGAATACATACTCATGTCCATGAGCTATATGACCACCAAATCTGCTATAACCAGGTTCTAGAGATCACAACTGGTGCAGAGTAATTAATTTCTTTACCTCTGTAATAGATTTTGCTCTGTTAATTCTATGTATCAATAAAAAAGGTGATGAAAGACATCATGAAATATGCTGGAAAAGTGAAAAAATGGAATGGCAATAGTTACAAAATGTACACTATAATATGGTGAATGCAATTAATACATTTAATGTTATCTATAAAAAAACTCATCCTGCTCTCACCAGGGAAGCAGGCTGTGCTGTATCCTTGATCTATAGAGTCCTCATGCACTTTAATGTGAGCAAACTAAATTATTTCCCCTGCATCTATTTACAATATGCCCAAACAATGTCATTTCTGGGTGGACAGCTTGTATTAAGACAAAGAAATGCAGAAGGAATGCTGAAAAATCTTAGGATTATATAAGCACATCTCATAATGTTCAGCATATAAAGCTTTTTCATTTTGCCTATCATATTCAAAATGACATGGGAAGACATCCAGATCCTAATTTATTCTGCTTCTTAATTATGCTCTATATGGGCAATGTGGTAGTTAGTGGTTAGCGGTGAAAAAGTATTTATTTCTAAAAAACTCCTTTGGAACTGAAACAAATTTATTTGTTAATGTCTTTTTCATCCCCAAAACAGGAAACTGGGAGAAAGAATATACAATGGATATATTACAGTGTTATGCTTCTCTGTTGCTAAAGCATTTTTGATACTTATGAATCAGCTTTTTAAGATGATGAACAGGCAAATTCATTTGTCTTCCATGTCTCAAAGGACATAACAGCATGCTGAATCAGCCCATTAAGCCTCAGTGGTGCACATGTTGCCTTTCATCCTTTTCTGCCTCTGATGAACCGTGTGCCTATGGAAGCCAAAACATGCAAGTGTGTGCAAGAAGAGTGAAAACTTGTTAGATGTTGAAATTACAAAATAAAAATACATTCAGAAAGAAAGACTCAGCAGCATGTAGTGGCTGATGTCACTGTCCAGACCACACAGCACAGAGCCATGGCCACATCCTGCAGTTCATTGGGTCCCAGCCCATGTCTGAGGAGGAATCAAAAGATGTAAAAGACCTTTTACCTTCTCCCAAGCAAATCCAGACTCACCAGGCCTGTAATTGGGCCCAGCACAAGGAGCTGTGCTCCTGCCAATCCCATGTTGCCATATGTCCCCTTTCCGAGCTGTCCCGTGTTGCCATCTGTCCCCACGCCAGCCCGGCCGGTCAGGGCCATCTGTTTCTGCCTGACCCATCCCATGGGGACAGCTGTCTCGCCCCTTCCCAGGCTGGTTCAGCCACACACCTTGTCTGAGGGTACAAATTCCTACCAGTCATGGATGAATATCTGTTAAAAGGGAAGAAAGCATGAACAGCAGCCTGAAAAAAAAAAAAATCAATTTGTGTTGTCTGCATTTCTTAATCAGTGTCTAGTTGAAGTTTCACCATGAAACCATTTTTGCAAGTCCTCAAAAAAGTTCCAGCACTGACATTTTATTAAAACTCAGGTGGCAGAATTGGTACTGGAAGACAGTGGAAATTTTTTTTGCAACATACTTGTTACTCTGATGCCATGTAGGAGCCCATCTGGGAACACAAGAAATTTGAAAATCTGTTTCTGAACCTTCACAAAAGCCTGACATTGAGTCTCCAGAGATATTAAACTAATCTGTGACGAAGTACCATTAAGGTGGTGAGACAAGAGGATATAAACCCATCTAATGACCAGCTTTTTGGAAAGTCTCAGTCTACAAAGCTATACTGAACCAAATGAATGGAAAAAATTGGAAACACTTTTGAATTCCTCTCAAATAACCATAACCATTTTGTTGGTCTTTGTGGGCAAGTAATTGTATCTAGATGAGGGATGCGGGGAGAATTTCCACTTTCCAGTTGCATATTCTCACATCCCTGCTCCCTACTGGGACAAAACACAGGCATGCACCAGCTGCCCATTCTTCTTTCCTCCTACCTTGCCTCAATCTGGTTTACACAGTTGAGAAAAGTGGAGGTGTGGACTGGACACGAGCCACCATTTTTCCTAGCAGGTAAGTCTAGACATAGCTTCCAATACCCTTCATACCAGTTCTCTTTCCTCATTTCCAATCTGTAGCATATTTTTACTTACTTGTATTGAACTGAGTATTTTTAAGTGTTTCAGTTTGATTGATGCCATGGAGAAATCAGTGTCATTACTGCTGCAAAATATTTAGGGAGTGATTGTTTCAACATTCTGGCTGTTTATCCAATAAAATATTTTCCATGAAATAGTGGAGGTTAAAATATGATATTTGAAATCCCATATGCATTGACGTAGGTGCTATAATTTCTGCTGATTCAAGAAGGCCCATAAAGCCACCCTGTGGTAAATACCCTGCTCAATCTATCTCTATTTATCTAATCTATTTACATGCTTCTAAAATTATCAACAATATTATCTTGGTGCTAAAGATATGAACAGCAATCTGATGCAAGTTTGAATGCTTTATTTCATTGGAAAATAGAGTGTTAATAAATCAAAGACACAAATAAATGTTTTTCACAATTATTTTCATGAGGTTCAGGTTAGACATCTTTGGTTTAGCTCATAGCTGCATACTTTGGGCTCTGCAGTAAAGGTTTTGGGTAGTTTTCAGATACTCTTTTGGCTTAAAAATGCACAAATAATCTTAAAATGATTTCACAATGTGTAATAAGGAATGATAAGTTGCACTGACAAACTAAAATTTGTATTTTAAACATTAATACCACATGTTGTTAATGTTAAAAAGAAATCTATTCTTTAGCAGAAAATATGACTGCTCTGTCCACCTCAAAGTACTAACTTCTTGTTTTTTCAGAAGATTGCTGTTGAATGTTGGAATATGGCTCTGTGTAAAGTTACAGCCATGATAAATGTGAGATTCCATTGAAAGCCCACTCTGAACCCAGTCTGTCAAAAAGAGCAAAAAGAATAAGGATTTGCCTGTTCAGCAGGATCATATGTTACTACTTATTTCAGTAGGAGACAGTTTCAACTGAGCTTCTTCAGGTGAAGGCAGGGAACAGTGAAGGAATAACTCACTAGATCAAATGCTGTTTGTAAGCCTGTGGTTAAAGTCTGAACTGAGCTGAAGTTGGAATCATTCTGCTTGGCACTGCAGCTGAGATCTGGCGTGGTTTCCCCCAGCAGTGGGAACCCACAGTGCCAGCTATGACAGTTCATTCCCTGGCATGGCAGCTACCCTGAGCTGCGTAAGGCATGCGTAGAACATGTGGCAAAGCTGGAGTCCTGGTGATGAGCTTGGTGACACCAACCCAGTGCTTTAGCTGCTTTTGCATCAGGAAACCGACCCAAAGCCAAAGGCACAGCATTTCCTTGCTGTGTGCAGGCAGTGCTGCCTGGGTCAGGGTGCAGGGGGTGAGTGCTGCCTGCCTGCTGCTCTGGCAGCAGATTGCACAGCCCTGGTGAGATAGAGTTACCCACCAAAGAGCCTGTGGTAGGTTTTGATAACACACGAACAGATGCTATCAAACCCTGCCCAACGCTTGTGCAGCTCCAGGGAGGAGTGTGAAAAAGGGAGGAACAGGGGTAAGAAAATCCCAAGATGTAGTAGAGGTGCATTATCGGCCATTCTGCTATGATGAATATGAACAGCAGGTAGTCCATTAAGCCCAGCCTTTTCTCTGAACAATTGGAGGTCTGATAGCCATTAGAAGCAGGTCATATTTAATAGCAGTTCACTCCCTCAACTCTTTCTCCTACAGTACATTTAAACGATTCTTTGGCTAGTGAATCAGCTTTGCTTCTCCTGCACAGGTTTTGGGAGAGAGGATAAGGAAAGGCATTTATTTTTGCAGAACTGGATCTTTTGTCACCCACTCCCCTCTGAATCTCAACTACTATCTGCTAAGCCAAAATGAACTTTAATAAATGAGCTGAACTCATTAGTTATGTGGAGCTCATGCTTACAGTCATAATGATTTTAAAATGTGTGGCTGCATCTTGAAGAAGAACAGAGCTTGACATAATTTCAGTTATCAAATGCTGGTAATTGACACAGAGACAGGCTGTGCTTTACACTGGGTTATAATTAATCCACTTCAGTGACCTCAAAGGCTGCACTTCTGAGAAATCTACCACTTACATTTTGATTCTTTGTCAACTACTTCAGCAGACATAAATTACAAATGAGGTACTAATGAAGTATTTCATCACCTGTTTACCTTCAGTGATCAGTTCCCTTACCCTAATTTACAGGAGGCACAATTTTTTTTGAAGGTACTGTCAGCTGGAGCTGCCTTTTACTCTGAGTAGTTATAAATTAGCACATAGCTGTGCTTACTCTCACTGGCTCTTTGTTCTTGGTTTTAAAATACTACAGCAAAGAAGGAAATTAATTTATATTTAGAAACAGATGTGTAAGAAAAAAAAAATGTAGCTCTTTTCTTGTCTATTCTTTTATTTAAAGGTTCACTACATGGAAGGAAATTCCCCACTCATATAAATACATCAAATCCTACTGCCATGAGTGTGGTTTTGTGTATTTACAGCAGTACAGCATGAGACTCATTTTGAAATTAAACCCTGCCATATTACCAATCACTTGGAATGATTTTGCATGTGTGCATGTCAAAGAATCACCTTGGTCTGCCAAGGTATTGCCACTGAAAACCTTACATTATGCCTGCAATGCTCACATAACTGATTAATTTAAAGTGGCAGGGCTTGATTCCCACATGCAGGCTGAAAAAACATAGAGAAAGGGATAATTTGAGGGTGAGTAAGCAACACTTTGACTTTCAGAGGCTGGAAGGTGAGACACAGACGTATCATCCTGACCTGCTGTTCTGGTGCCTGTGGGCTGCTCCCAATCTGGTCCCAGTCCTGCCAACATCTCCCCTGCAGTACATTCACATGGGCTTGGCAACATCCTCCTCCATGGTGAAGGCTCTTTTCTTTATTAAGCACCACTGCATTTACCCTCAACTACTCTTTCCATCAATATGATCAGTTTTCTTCCTCTTCCTCCTGCCAACACTAGTGATTCTCCTGCTCTGTGTTAGTGTCTCCACCATTTTCTCCCTTCTTGGCACTACCATGCAGCCCACTGTATCTCACCATGTTTTTATGTGTCAGTGGTGCATATTTTATCAACTTTCCTAAGTCAGGAAAAAAATATCAAGACATTTTCCTCATATTTTTCCAGAGATCTAAGAAGAAGAGCAAAGAAATTCAATTATTGAGAAAGCTACATGAAATTTGTGAGCTCTGTTTAATTCTAGGCACTTCACATGAAAGCCATTAGTGGACTCACAGCTGGCTGGAGTTCAGGGCAAGCACTTTTCAAGTCTGAACCAAACCAGTGAAGGTAATATGGGACAGATCATCTGGATTTCGTTGTGTGTTGAGGTGAAACAGAAGGTTGCCTGACAAATGAGAGTAGAACATATTTGTTTATTTTTTGATGAGGGCCTTAATTGGCTCCTTTAGGGAGTGAACTGAAGAAAAGAGACAGAGAAACAGGCTCCCATGATCTGAAGAGGGAGGTAGATGCAAAAGGTGGGGAGAGATGAAGGATCTTGGGCAGTGTAGGGGCCTGTAATGCTGCCAGACATGAGGCAATGAAATGTACCTAAACATGCAATTCTGTCTACACTTGAAAATTTCCTATAGTAAATAAAGCCACAAGTTACTGCTTACAGAAAATTGCAATCTTTTTCTTGGTGTGCTTCCACTGACAAGCACCCTTGGAAAACCAAGCTGCAAACTGCAATGCCACATAGCTAGGAAGAGAGTGTAATGAGAGTGCTGAGGAGTTCTTGAGTCCAACACCAGCACAGAGATCTGGGGCTGCCATACCCCAGGGTCTCAGTGCCACCAGTGGAGAGCAAAGTGCCTGTGCCCAGGAGGCATCTCAGACAGCCTCTGACAGATGCTGCTGGAGCCTTCAGGGACAAATGAAAGTTCCAAGCACAGTGTCCAACAGGTGGGGACTCAAATCCATGTGCTTGGGTGGTGCAGCTGTACAGACCATGTGCCTTCAGAAGTTTCCTCCTAAGCCTGGTTATGCACCGAGGTCCAGGTTACCATAGAAAAGCCACAATGTAAGTTCCCACTGTACTGGTAACAAGAAATTTCTGAATGAACTTGATTCTGTGTCTGTTTTGCTCTATTTTCTGTTGTGCAGAGGACAGGAAGGTGCTTGAGACAGCTCTAGCAGAAGGTCATGAGCACTGAACCCTGGACTCCTTCCCCAGCCATCTCCAAATTGGAAACCTGTTGCTGAGATTCATGGCTCTGCATTAGGCAGGATCTGCTCCATGATCATTGCTCTGTGGAAATATGGGAAAAGAAAAGGCTGTGTTTGTCTTTTGAATGTTGTTTCCTGGACCTCACCACATTTCCTCTGTCTCTCAGCAGAGCTGATCACCTCTGAGACTGCTCAGGGCTGATCATACCTTTTGCAGCAAAAATGCATGTCTTGGGAAAAAAATCTGGAACAAAAAGTGTCAGCAAGATCTCATGCACTAACAATTTCTGTAGGTTTTCATAACAAATAACTTTTCTATACAAGGGGGAAAATATCACAATTCAACTATCACAACAATAGGTAATAGCTTTTTTTTTTTTTTAACAAACTGTACTTTTTGCAGGTACAGATACATTGTGGGGACACATACCTTTTTCTTTTGCTGTTTTGCAATAGTTGTAAGCAATATATAGAGGATCCAGTATTTTTCTTTTCAGTATTGATGGGATGCTACACTTTTTGTCACTCCCTTTTATTAATGAAAATTTTGTTTAGAAAAGAATTCACTGATGGGGGGAAATGTAATGGAAACTAATTATACAAATTTTCAAAGGTAATGAAACAGGGAGATGACAGTGAGGAGACACTGTCCCTTTTCAGGAGTGAGTGGGACTACAGAGCAGCTCAATAAACCTGTCCCAGGAAGAGTGACTGAGAGAGTTTGGGTTGTTCAGCCTGGTGAAGAAAATGCTCTGGGGAACAGAAGTTATAGCAAATTTCTACTACCTAAAGGAGGCTACAAAAGAGATGGAGAGTGACTTTGGACAGGAGCATGTGGTGATAAGATGAGGGGGAATGGCTTTAAACTGAGTGAAGAACGAAGATAAAGGGAATCAGATAAAGGGAAGAAATTCTTTACTGTGAGAGTGGTGAGTCACAGGAACAGGCTGCCCAAAGAAGCTGTAGATGCTCCATCCCTGGAAGTGTTCAAAGCTGGACTGAATGGGGCTTTGAGCAACCTGGTCTAGTGGGGGTGACCCTGCCTATGGCAATGATTTGAAGGCAAATTATCTTTGTGGTCCTTTCATCCATTCCCCAGCTCATGTCACTGACAAAGCATCTCCTTTTTTTATAGATAATCCCATGTCAAGGCACCAGTTGAGATGCAGGTGAAGTCTGTCTACAGCTGCCACCTACTTCATTCCTAGCACTGTGCTGGTACCCATGGGAAGTCCAGAATGACAGGAAGTAAATTCCTGACCAAAAATATTTTGCTGCATTTTCATTCCATCCAGCAGACACATGAAGAAGGCAAACTTGGCCAACCTTGGTGAAGTGTCTTTCCTTGTGGGCTGTTAGACTGGGCTTTGTGCTTTACACTGGCAGATAAGACTAGTGCAGGCATGCAGGTGGAAACATGGGATGGACTTTCTGTTGACAGTGCAAAAGTGAAGCAAAAGCTACAATACCCTTCATATGTAGACAGAGATATGATGATATCCTTTGATGCTTTGTAGCTTCTGGATCTACCTTGAAGGAGAAAATTGCAAGGGCTACAGGGGAAAAAGTCAGATTTAGAGAAATAATTGGGGTCTGGTATGCTTCCAGGAGTTTGGACAGGATTAAACAGCACACAGATTTCATATGCATCTGTGAAATAATTTCGTTGTAATTCTCTCTTTTATTGATTTATTTGGTAGTGAAGTGGCATTGTGCAACATTTTAGTCTCAATATAATCCCCAGGACTGATTGAATTTTAAAGACAAACTAAAAATTGTTATTACAGGTTTAAGAGCAGTTAGAAGAAATCTAGAAAATAACTTGCAGCCACCCCCAAAGTCTGCATGGAAAAACTCCATGCAACTAAAAGTATTTGGGTAAATCCAAGTTCATCCTTTTCTTGCCTAGCTCAAAATATTTGAAAACATCCAAATTTCCTGTAAATGTCTGTATACCTTCCTTAGGATTCAAACTCAGCAAAGAGTTTAAGTCCATATCAGATTATATGTACATGCTTGAGTTCCCTGCTGAATTGAAGCCTAAATTTGTCATCCCTCCCAGCTTTGTGGTTGTTACACAATTTCATTGTCAATCTGATTTTTTTAAAAAGCCTATGAAAAGTGACAGAAAGCAGAAGACTATCTGTTTGCTTCTATTTTAATAATTACGTATGCTTAGAAATTTTAATTACATAGTCATCAATTCTCATTCACATTCCTGGCTAGCTAATTTTTATGAAGCAATTTTTACTTTCCTCAGTCCTGTTGCTCTCAAAACTGGCAAACGTACTTTTGTTACAAGTCAAGAATTATCTGAGAGGTAAATTTCATATTAATGGAACTAATGTGCTTTCTTTTAAAACATCTTTGGTTATTTCATTGCTTACCATAATTTAGGTCTTGGCTGCATAACGAGCACTTTGGCAATTGCTGAAATGGTCTGTGTGTGGTCAAGACAGCTGTGTCTGTTGTTGCTGAACATAATGCTGACTTAAGTAACCAGTATCCGCTTCAAGTAGGATTTCAAACCTTTTTGCTTTCTTTCCTTAATACCAGGTTACACAGACCGAGAAAAGGGGGGCCAGTGCTGACCTGTCTTCCTTGTTGTTCTCCTATCTGAACGGCAGCAGGTAGAGCAGCAGCAGATTGCAATCTCTGCCTTCAAACCTTCAGCGAGGAGCAGCAGCTGAGCAATTGCAGGATGTTGTGTTTTGGGGTTCATCTCCCCATCTAACAAAATGCTAATCCTCAAATGACTTCAATTTCCACTTCCAAAGTGCTCTGAAGAAATCCCATGCTGTCTGGTGCAATGCTTTGGTCTTTGAGCTGCACAGAGGTGGTCTGATCCCTATCTCCCTGGGAATTGGGAAACAATGTCACCCAAGTCAACATGTAAGTAGTATATACAATATCTAAACTTGGCACGAGGGGAAAATTGCCCGCGATTACACCACTCAAGGAAGTGCTTTTAAAGCTAAGGGGAGAGATGGGGATCACACAGATATAAAGGGCTGGAGGGCAGCTGTGCCAGCTGAGGAATTCGTGCCTGAACAACAGCAGGCGGTGCTCTGCCCTCCCCGGCGGGCCGCGCTCTGCCCGTGTCCCGCGCACCCGCGCATCCCGGGAGAAGCGCTGCCCGCCCCGCTGTGCCTGGCACCCCGTGCCCCGGGAGAGCAGGCCCGGGGCAGCTCCCGTGGCCCTTTTCCCAGCGCGGCTCCCCGCCGCGGCCCGTGTAATTTATATGGAAATGAGCCGCAGGATGTGCACGGGCGAGCCGCGCTCCGCCGATCGCCCTGCGGATTCCACCCTGCGCGCTCTGGCTTCCATCAGCAGCGCACGCACACCGGGCTCCTGCAGATTAAAGAAAGATGTGATTGCTTCTAAAGAATGCACCTACTGATACAATGCTGAGGGAAAACAGGAAAGCGCTAAGTATTTGAGTCTTAAAATAACACTGCTTTTTCCAGCCGTGAAGTATTTTGAGCTATACCTCCTATTGCACTTACAAACATTTAGCCATTATTCAGGGAATATGACTGTTGAGATTTATTCCAACACATTCCAGAACACCCTTGTAAGATGAAATTTAGCATCAAGTGAACAACGTGTCCTACATAAACCCTTTTTGAAAAGCAAATAAGGGGAAAAAATCAAGTCTTGTTTTAAATTAACCTTTCAAGGTCATGTTGGGATGAAGCCATTTCAATATATATCAAAGGGGTATAGAAATGTGCAGCTTAATGAAATGTGTTCTTATACAGTAAGAATATGTACTCATTTTACATGGCTGAATCATATACAATAAACACATTTTCTAAGGTGACCTTGAAGCTACCATGCACATTTCTTAAATATTTGTCTTACAATTGAAACCGTGCAAATGTATGTGTGAAAAGCTTAATTTTTTTTTTTCTCTAAACAAATAATGCAAATAAATTCTTTGCTATAAAAGGCATAAATCAGTTTATTTCTGTTGCTTTCACTGGACCTACCGCAATTTGCTCTAGCTGAAAATCTGGCCCTGATTCTTTAATCCACAGATATACTTTGTCATTGCAGTTTATATAAACATGAGGTCAGCTAGTACTTCCAGACCCAAATGAACTCCTTGATAGTTCAAACTCAAACTTCAGTTTTAAATCTGAATTTTGCTGTCATCATTTATCTTACAACTGACCACAAGCAGACATAGAACATTGCTGGGTTTTGTGGTATGGTTTTGTCTGGGGATTTTTAAATGTAAGTAAGCACCCTGTTTTTCTCCAGGCACAAAAATTTAAGTGACCCATTAAAAGTTAGCATAGCTGAGTGTTCTTTTCTTAATAAGCCTTGAAAGAGCATTCAGTAATAGCCCAAACAAACTTAGCATCCAACAGATTCTCATTGTTTGAGTCAATCCACATTATACACTGTGCATAATATCTTTTTAGCAAATAGGACTATTTGCAAGCTATGGGAATGCTGGAAAGAAAAGAAATAGGTGATTTTCTCTTTCATTCCATAATTTAAAATGCACACATGAGGTTGGACAGTATATAAGTCTTCTTTTAATGTGCAAAGATCAGCCCATAAGAAATTTGAAATAAAACAGTTATTCACAAATGTGGTTTCAAACACTGGTATTTTATACACAGTGTCAGTATTATTAATTTTGTCTTGCATTTCCCCAAATAATTCAAACTACTTTGTAGTCAAAACAGTCAGAAACATAAACTTGGTTCATTACTGCTCAGCTACATGGGAATGAAATGCAGAGGGTATTTCATGGTGGATAGCCTTGCTGAACACATTAGTAGAAGAGAGAAATACTTAATCCTCTTAAAACTATGGGGAGAATTTCAGTTGGCAAAATGGTCATACTGGAATTTGACCATATGCTACCAACACCTTGAGGAAATGCCTGTAAATGCAGTTTCTCAGGAATGAAACTACATTGTTTACTACAGTATTGAGAAGTGAGAGAAGTGTAAAATAATAAATAGTCTAGAAAATTATATGAGGTGAAGTCTGAAAGTAGCAATGTTCATACTACCCTGTATTGTCAAAGTACTTTTTATCTGGGAATTTCAAATAAATTTTTGCATATGTAGTGCTATAAGAGATAGATATTATGCCAGTGTTGCAGAGGAGTAAACTGAGGCATAGCAGATTTGCACCACTTGCTTTGGGCAACACAGATGGTTAATAGGAATGCAGGGGATATAATTAGTAATTCTGTATTCTACTGTGCTACCTTCTTCCCTGTGACATACTCCTTATGCATTTGGAAAGATTTATATGAAAAGTTGCAGGCACAAACCTATAAGGACTTTCCAAAGCCCTGTGCATATTCAGGGGAAGTCTGGGTCCTAAATTGCTGTAAGCACCTGGGTCTAAGCCTTGCAAAGCCAAACTGAAATGAAGAAACTCAGAACTTGTTTCCACACCAGCCCACCACTGAAGTATTGCCTAGTTTAAGAGCACAACATTCAGTTGATCTGTTCTAAGTTTACTCAATAGCCATGAAATATTCTCATGCTGGAAATGAGAAATTTTCCTGAGACACAAACACTGTTCTAAATTTTATTCCTGGATTGTTTTTCAGCTCTATCTATGTTGTGTGCATTACTCTAGATGACCACCTTCAGCAGTAGTCTAGAAGTTCTTCTGCTACCTAGAAGCTGAAAAATGAGATCTACAGATCCCCTCAGAAACACTGCCCTTCATGGAATAATAGATGAGTTGTCATTATGCTTTGGTGTGGAAAGTTGCTGTCAGACTTGGCAGTTCTGACTCCAAAATTCAAGCTTTGAGTTTTTCCTTAATGTTGAGGCTTATGATATAAATACAAAAGCAAAGATTAAGTTTTATAGGTAGTTTACCAGACTAAACATAGTTGTGAAAACTGTTAAAAAAGAAAGATTCCAAACATAGCAACATCTACAGTGAAAAAAAAAGAAATTTAGGAACTGCTGTCTACCAGCTCCACCACATGGTAAAGAAGTAATTTACAGTTTTCTTTCTAAAGGAAGATAACTTCAACCAAAATGCTGCCATAATTTCTTCAACAGACACCTCTTCAGTAGAGGGGTCCCAGAGAGCAAAACTGTGCCAAAGGCACAAGTGATTTTAAACCAGTAGCTCGTGGCCTGCCAGAGCAGACAGTTGTATTTTGATGAAAAGCTGCAGGGTTGGAAACCACATTTTCTTGCTTGTGTGTGGGATGGTAGAGATTGATTTCTTCTTGGAGCTCCTGTCCATGACCATAGCATATACAGAAAATCCCTGGCTCCATGGCAGAGAGACAAGACCACAAGGAAACTGTGGTATTACAAGGTTACCCTGCTGCTACTGCATGAGCCCAACAGTCCTTGGATTTTCCATGTCCTGTTATACTTTGGAATGAGAAGAAGAGCAAAAGGCAGTAGACAGACACTCCAGCCATGGCCTCACTTGTGCCACTTTCCCTGGAGATAAACTAGACTATATGGAGGAAACTTGTCTCTGCATGCTGAGGTACACCCAGCCCATATCCATTACCTCCATGACTGTAGAGGTTCTTAGTGCAGTAGACAGTTTAATCCACGTTGTGAAAAGTATTTAAAGCATTAAACCCCTTACTCAGAATACAATAGTCTTGACTGGCCCAAGAAAAACCACCAGACAGAAGAGGGAAGTACACTTTTCCTTCCCTTCTCTGTTTAAAAAAGAAGTGTTTCTACAATGGCACTGCTACAGTACTTGTATTTGTAAAAGTTAGTCTTAGCTGCTGTGTTCCTTGGTGTCTATATCTAGGGAAAATCATATATGATTCATTTGGAAATACCACTTTGTGACAAGGAGCTAATTAGTATGTAAAGCATGTCATGAAACAGACTCAAAATGAGAAGTGTTGTATAATCATCATAAGCAGAAACTGGAGATGACTCACTAGCTTTTTCAAAGTTTCTCAAAGATTTGCTTTTCCAATATCTCATGGCAGCAACAGTAGCTGTCAGATTATTGGTCAGAAGCTGCAGACTTCAGACTTGGTATGTACAGAAGTTTCTGCAGTGCTGCTTCTGATCTGCTTTCACCTGGCACTATCCAAGATCATGAAGCATGGAACTCTTTAAAGAAAATATTTTACAACTGAAGTACCAGTTACATGCTGACCTTTCGTGTCTACATGTTTGGGGTTTTTTTCACAAATAGCTCTGCATTGCACTTTTAATATAATCTCAGTAAGTGTATTCTAAGAAATTTTTCAAATTTTGAACAAACTTTAATTGTTCAGATTGTGCTACAAGATATTTCTCCGGCTGTTTCTGGCACTAGAAGATTTATGAGAGAACTCAGACAGTGTACAGAGCTGGTGTTTTAAGTAGCATGGGCTCACCAGAGAAGGCAGAGAATTAGGATTCCTAGATTTATCTAATGCAAGGCAGAAAATACTGGAATTCACATCTCAGTGAGAAAAGTCTGTATGCTCGTGTGCCTCCATAAAAGCACAGCAGGGTGTCTGAGAGGCAGGACATGGGGAAAGTTACAAGACTATGCAGAACACCAAATTTTGATAGCTACTCTCTTGGCTTCTGGGTGTATTAGACTTCCCTGGCCCCAGTTTTTCAACTCATTCAGCAGTCGTCTGCTTTCTCTAGGCAGTGATTTTTCATTGACTAATCATTCACAAGTTACTGGGAAATAAGCAGCCTCATAAACTTAACTAATATTTGCTTTAAGATAGTGCAGGAGAACCTGCCCCGTGGGGGATGAAGTAGGAAAGCACACACACAGAGGGTGGGTGTGTTTCCACATCTGGAGATAAGGGCACAGTGATAGAAGCAGCCACAAAACACTGGCATTTTTAAAATGAATAATTTGAATGTATCAATTTAAAGAGAAGTGTAAAATCATTCTAGCTCCATGTAAAATTATCCTTACTGAATCCAGATAAAATCCTAGGGTTTATTTTTTCCAAAGTGTCTTTTCATTCCAAGTTTTGTGCTTCATTTTGTGTTTTTAACTTTCAAATCAAATCGCTTCCCTTTACTAACTTGATCTGAACTTCCACGTGGAGTTCCACATTGCTTTCTATGTCATTTGATATTCTGTCTGCTCACTGCTTTGTAAAATAAAAAAAAAAAAAACAAACTACTGATTTCACAATAAATTTGATCTCATAGTCTTTTTAATGAACAATTTATTTTTGTTGTTTCTGTTTAGTCCTGTTCTGGGATGGTATAAAATCACATGTAATGTGGAGAGTGGTTTAAAAAAAAAAAGAAACTTTGTACTTTGGCCTGGCTGTCCAATTTTCAGAGTGCAGTAATCACTATGATGGATGTGGGAAGAGAAATAATGAGCCCCTTTACTTTATTTCTTTGCAGTCCATGAGTGGAAACCATGAAGCTTTTCAGTCTAATCATTCTTCACATCCATCCTTGATAAAATTCTCAGCAGTCAGCACAGATTTAAGAAGAAAAAAAAAAACACTGTCTGTCCTGTTTTTTGACATTTGGAAAGTTTTAAGCAATATTGCAGGTGGGAAGATGGTCACAAATGTATTCCATTTATCATAATTTCTCTCCAGATTTTAAAATGAAAAATGCAATGCAAGCTCTGACATCCGAAAATATTTTGGAGCCCTTAAAAACTGAAAAAGTGAGACAAAACAGAACATGCAAAATACAGGGTTTTTTTCAGAAAATATTTATGTGAAATCAGGATTTTACTTTTGATTAACTGTTTACAGGTGACTGCATCTGCAGTTCTGGAATGCAATGAAATGCTGCAATATATTGAAGAGCAAATTTAGAATATTCATAGTCTGAGCATTGAAAAAATTAGGGAACTGAGACAAAAAGGGGAAAACACCAATCAACAGAACAGATGGGTCTATGTTTTTATTTGTCACTTAACCTATTCTAAGTTGAAGAGACTCATAATTCTGATTATCATCCAGACAAAATTATGAAATTCTGTTTTAAATAATAACTGTTCCTGTAGTTTTTTTTTTTTTAAGTGGGTCATTGGGCACAGGATGAGCTGCTACAGGAAAAGAGAAAATTGTACTTTTTAGATCAAAAACTCCAATGCAGGAGTTTACCTTTCAGAATTTATATATAAACACAAAAATTAAAATGCTACACTCCAAAAGAAGCACCTTATAATAAGCATCCTGAGGTACTCAGTGTGCCAACAGACACTTTCCTTCCCTTGAAATGCTTTCAGTCGTTCTCCCACCAGGATGTGACAGGCTGACATTTGGAAGGGACCTTTATCACAGGAGCCTGCTGCTACCTCCAAACCTGCTGCTGCAGTTGGTGACAAAGGAGGCTGGATACTCTCACAGTCAACTGCTGCAATCCATCATGTCTGAGATCTGCAGACTGGGTTTTATTCCAGAGGATTTTGTTCTCCCCACAAAGCCCAGCTGTGGGGCTGGCAACTGCAGCCATGGGTCCAGTCCAGAGGCTGGGATTATCCTGGGTGGGGCAGTGGATGGCATGTGTGGCAGGGCTGAGGCTTTTCACACCTTGGAGGGGCAGCTGCCACCAAAATCGTCAGCTCAGTTCTGACCATGGAGAGCAGAAGCTGTGGTGGTGCCATTAATGACCTCAGGACTGCAGGGAGACCTTGCCAAGGGTGGAAAGTGCATAATGAGTAAGGATTTATCCTACTTTTGGGACTACCAACACCACATCTCCAGCTAGCTGAACCAGCTCAGTCTCTCATCCTGATCTGTGATGGTCACAATAAATGGTCTTGTTTGGTTGTTTTGCCTTGTCAACATAATCATCTGTTGATGTAAGGGGACGAAGTTTGTCTTATGTGTGATATGGAGCTAATATCAGAGCTAATATCAGAGCTGGTGATTCTATTTTAGCTAACAGAGAGGAATAAAGCCTTAATAGACAGTTCATCAGACCTATCTTTATGTGTGGAGGAAATTAACAGCATAGCAGCAATAGTATTAAAGGAAGATTAGGGCAGTGTGGGCTGAGCATGAAAACCATGGAAAGACAGCCTGTCAGAGGGAGAGCTCTGTATGATGCTTATGTGAATTTTAGCCCCTGAATTCAATGTCAGTACTTATTTGCTGAGGAAATTTAAGTCCTCACCAGGTGCCAACCTGCCAGCCAGCTGTAAGGATACATTATCCCCAGTTTTGGTTCTGCTCCAAACTAGCAGGTTTCTGAGGTATTACATATATTGACAAGCACGACTTCCTGAGCAGCACATGAGTAGCCACACTTCATTAGCATGCCAAGCATGCTCACAGAGAGCCCTGCAGAAATGTTCTTGGATGGGAGGAAGTTCAGAACAAATACATCAGTAATTAATAAAATAAGAAATGCAGAGAGTGGGTATGCTGGTCTTTGCAATACATACAGTTAACTGGACTGACTTCCAATGTGTTAGTTGAAACAGGCAAAAGGTGAAGAGAAAGAACTTTTAGGTAAATAAGGTAAGAAAATATTTTGATATCATATACAGGAAAAAAGATAATTTCTTTGTACCCAACTGTGGTTTTAATATAGGCTCAACAGATCAGTCTTATCAAAGAAGTGGTGAAAACTGACTGCAGCTACATACTGACTGCATTCTCAAGCAGCATCAATCTCTGTATCTGAACATCTCACATGACTTCAAAGGAAAACATAAGCCCTTCCTCCCTTTGCATCATTTATAGGGATTTGCTTTGGGTTTTATTTTTTCAACTAAAGGCAATTATGTTGGAAGGTCCACATCAAAGAAAATGCCAACCTTAGGCCTTTTTGCACTATCCAGGACAGGGAGTGCAATGGATATTCATCTATTTAGGATATCCCATCACATGCACTGGCCAGAGTATGTTTCACAGTATTAATGGTGATGAGGTTAAAGCCTGTCGTTTCTTAGAAAACCTGGGTATCATCATAACCAGCTGTTCTGATTTGCTGACTGTTTATTAACATCTTTAGTAATTATGCATGGCAGATTTCATGAGAACACAATCATCCAGCTTGTGTAAATTAATACCCTCAATAAAACTTGCTGAGGCTTATGCACTTAAGTCCTTTGTTCAAGTGTGTTTCTCCTGTTAAAATATTTAGCTATTGCAGGCATCTGCCCCCTCTCAGGCACAGACTGTGCACATTTTCTTTGCTTGTTCTGCATGAGAAGCTCTCATTGACCCAAATAAGGGCTCAGTGCATGGGCCATATGCTAAGACTATGGAAATTGCTTTGAGAATATGTTGATTTTCTATACCCACATCATAACTTCAGTGTGAGTGTCACTGCTGGACTGTCTTTTGCACATGAATAAAGCTGCACCGCTGGAGTCAGTGGAAGTTTTGTCTCTGAGTAAAATGCGATCATGTCCATTGCCCCTTGGGAAGCTCCAAGCTGCCTCTGATTCCTCTAACCATGAGTGTTGTGCACAGTCCTGTGGACTCCTCTCAGGGAAAGGTCCTCTTAATCTAGCTGGAAGGATGCCAAAATAATGCCAGTTCACTTTACTTGTCCACAATCTCCTCACATTTCACAGTGAGAACATTAAATTCAGGGAGAAGCCTTTTTTGAATGCCTGGTACAGTCCAGGTGACATAATTAGTTGCATAACAGCATAGGAATTATCTCACCCTTGCTTCCACCATCTGAAGGCTGAGCACCTCACATGCCTCAGTTGTGTAATCCTCTGTATTAATCGAGAAGATGCAAACCCTGTCTCAGTGTTACTCATGCCACCTTTAGCTAAAAACTGCAGAATGTAGCAAAGAAAATTTCATCTGTATATACAATTATTCAATTCAGAAATTACTTCAGAACCTGCTTTAGAAAAGGCCATAGGTTCACTACTAGATCTTACCCCTTTCCACTTCACTCACTCTGCCCAAATTTCAGTAGGAATGGGCATATTAATCCAGTTTTAAAAGATATTGTTATAGCAGGGAGGGTACTGCCTTACTATGGAGTGTTGAATAATACCATTGCTTATCCTCAAACCATATCAGATGAAATTTTCTTTGCTACTGACCATGGATTCGCTTGGATTCCCTCTGCTCAAACTGAGTGAAGGGTGCACAGAGAATACAGCAGCACATGTGTCTGCACTCCCTTTGTAATGATGCAAATGATGATGCAAAGTGAAAGACAAGGGCAAATTATGTACCTTGGGGCAGGTTGTGAGCCTTTACAGGCAACATTGATTAATTACTGACATAAACAGCCTGATTAACTTAATGAGATTGTAATCAGTTCTCAAGCCTTTTGTTTGCACAACAGTAAATCAAAGGAAAGTGAAAATGCAGAAATTAGATTTGTATGTTTCTGTATGTCTGTATATACATATACAAAGATACATCTCCACAACATAGGTAGAAGAGAGGAATGAGTATCAGCAAGGAAAGCCTGCTGGTTTTCCTTACGTTATCAAATGTGTAGACAAACATGTGATTTATTTTCCATATTTTAGATGCAACTACTCAGCGTGTGCTGTGCAGCTGTGACATAAAACTTCTTTCAAAGATGGCTAATGCTAAAGAAAGATATTGCAAATATGTGACCTGTGCTCTGGTTTTGTAAAATATTTTTCTAATTTCATCGCTCCAGGATAGAGCTTTATAAGTTAAGCCAAAATCGTTGAAAAATGTTGCTGCTTTGCTACTGCAGGCAAAATCTGTACAGAAAAGGATTTGTAATATATACAAACTCTCAGACAGTTCCTTTAAACCTACGGAAACTCCTATAATAGAGTTTTACTGAAGTCCAAAATAAGTCCTGGCCAAAGTTTTTGCTGAATATGTTGAATTCTAAAGCAGGCCTGAGTCTCAGCATGATTTTCCTACTGTCTCCTGAACAAAAACCACCTTATATTCCACCCAGGAGCATAACCCATAAAACACGCACAATAAGATGTATAGAAATCCATCTCTCCCAGCCTAATGAATTTAATCAAGATCAACAGTTGTGTGAGATCAGTTTTGGCAGAAACTCGTGCAGGTGCAGATTTCTATTGTTGTTCAGTCAAACCATTGAACAGGAGCTCTCTTGTGCTGGAATAACCTCTACCTTTCTTTCCGACGTTTTAACGAGTGAGCGGCGCGTGTTTTACACGGAATATCATGCATGGCACAAAGCACACTCACCTTAGGATCCACGAGGGTGGGTGTTCTGGAAAATTTTTGAAAGTCAATATACAGGCTCCTGTCCTGTATATATATATAATATACAGCTGTCTTAGCTGTAGATTCTGAATAAGAAGGATGTAACCTGGGTGAAGAGGGTGTGTAGGCAGGGAAAAACACACAGAAAATGTGAATGACAACATTCTTCCCACAGTGAGGGTGTATCCATGTCACACTGCATCCAGTTTTGCTTGTACCAGCCAAGGAAGAGATCTGCAGGTATCTCCTGTTTTCCTCCTTCTCCTTGCCTTCCAGCACTGTCACTAGTTCCCACTGGCATTCATTTCCTGCCACTGCTATATAGATATATTAGAGCCCATTTTCTGGGTACAACAGCAGAAATCAAGGGTTTGGCAAAAAATATCTGTATCTTGCCCTTGCTGGGGCTTTTATTCACCCTAAGGAATTAGGGGAGTTCCTCAAAAGAAAGATTCCTGTATTTTCTGCTTGATGTTGACTTCAAAAAACGCATGGCAGCTTCCTTTTTGAGTACTGTAGGTGCTTGAGCTGAGAATGCCCTGGCCTAGGGTGGAGCATGGGGATGGCACTGCCAGGGAGCTGGGGATTGATCCAGTAACCCACCAAAGTGAGTGGAAAGATGATCACTGACTCTGGTGAGGTCTGGATTTTTCCCTGTGGAAAACATTCTTGCTGTGAACTATGCACAGGAAAATTCCATTTATAGAGTAGTTAAATGAAATGTTCAAATTGCTTCAATCCACAACTAAATTGCATTTCTACTTGTAATTAATTTTGCCTTATAGGCCCCAGTCCAGTCAGACACTTAAGCACCTGCATATCTTTTAGCTGATGAATAATTCTCTCAGAGACAGTGTTACCAGGTTGCTTAATCTGGGCAGAAGTTAAAGTCTTTTCAGTAAAAAATAAGGATGGCTTATTTATTTTACTCAGAGACATATGATCTGTACAATCTTGCAGTAGCATGTGATTAAAGAAAATTGTGACATTTCCAATCATAATTTTGCTGCCTGCACGCTTAGGAAATTAGCTAAGTTAGCTTTTAATATGTAAACATATCACATGGTTATTTTCTAGAAATTACACAATTCAATAATTTTTAGCTAATATTCTCCATTCGTTTGTGTGCTGCACAGTTTTGCACAAAGTGTTTAGATGTGTTACTTTTTATAGCATATTCTTGCTTAGTAGAACTCTAAGAGAAAGTTAAAATACAATTTATTTTCTACTCCTCACAGATGGCATCTTATGTTGCCAGAATCACCTAATGTAGCTTTCATATGCTGGCAAAATCCAAAGTTTAATTATTGAGATCTAAATTGCATGTAATAGGCATTTCTATGCCTATATCAGCTATACCTGATAGCTGAATTTGCACATTTAGAGATGTATCTGTTCTTTTAGTTTATTTTTGTCTCCCAAAATGCAAAAGTAAACTTCAAAACCGTTGCTTTGGTTAGTCCAAGTATTTGAACTTCTCAGGGGTTGCTGCCATATGAAAACATAGATATATACTTAAACACATGCTGCACTTTTCCTGCCCCAGACAGACATCTGGCCATTTCCCATCTGCAGACTGTGACCTGAAGCATTTTTCTGTCTCTCTCTTATTAGTTTGGGCTTTTGCTGAGGTTCAGTAGCTCACACATGCTGATCTATCAATTGTTTTTATTGGCAAACAGGTCCATCATTAACAGAATCAGAAGCTATAGCATCTGCTAATTTAAGTGGGAGCCACATCCTGTTGGACATTAGGTGTTTAGCAGTGTGGGCATTTATCAAAACAGGGATTAAGTGAAATACACATGTGTGTAATATTACAGATATTTCATGCTATAAAAAACACATTTCATTTTTCTTCATCTTCAAACTCACATATGCCTTTTACCATAGGGAAAAAAATTGCCTAAATCTTTCTGGATAGTTTAGCACTGGAAACCTTAGTCAACAAAATACTTGTCTGTTAAAATCATTTGCATGCCTTTTTGTGCTGGGTGGGCTGCCCATACCAGCAAACATGAAAAACTATGGGGGGGTTTGAAGACTGCAGAACTGGTGTAGCATATCTCAGTGGCATGCAGCCCACATGGGTTTTAACTTCCAGCAGCTTGGAATTGCAAAGTAATGATTTAATTTCATTCAGAAACATACTTTCAATGTTTTAATGGTATCGGCAACATCACAAATTGCTCCAAACTTTAACAAGTTTTCCTAGTAGAAAGGAAACATATTTTTGAACATTAATATTTAGAGATTAAAATCACATTTCCAGATTTGGGTTGGGTAGATGTCATGGGCATTTTTTACTCACAATTTGGTTTATGGCCCAGTACTTAAAAGTTGCACCAAAATCATTCAGTTCAAGACTGGTGTTGAAGGTGTTACAATCTGATGGTTTTTTTCATTATTCCTGTAACAACAGGCATTCAAAGAAAACAGCAAGTATCAACTAGATTTGAAAAAATTCAAGATTAGAACCAAAATTTCTCCTGAACCATGACAGCCTGTGAAGCTCCAGGCAGGCAGAGTAGATGCAGGGCCTGCCAGTACCCCACCACTTTACAACACAACCGCTGGGAGAGAACACAGCTGTCCCTACTCCCAGGAAAGTGGCTCTAGGTGCCTGCATCCCTTTTAGAAGATTGTGTCTCAGATTGTAAGAGTCATGTAATGCATGCCAGCTTCACCCAAACCTGTCAACATTATCGGTAAAGAAGAATTTTTATCACAAGTAACTTAAGACCAAGTGGAGGCTGGATGAAAAGCTTATTGAAGTCCATGGGAAGGTTCCTGCTGGCTTCTCTGAGGGGTAGATCGGGTCCCACCTTCAGACCTCTGAAACAAATGCTAAATTTGTTTAGTTTTGTGCTTTTGAACATTGCTTTATTTTCTAAACAGGTCACAAACAGTTATGTGTCTGTTTCTGTGATCCTCTACTCTTATGAAGTCATTCCAGCTCTTCTATCAGTAAACTTGTTGTAATATATTTCATGCTTAGCCTTCAAAGAAATGTTAACATTCACAGATAAAAGACTCTGTACGCTGTCCACGCCGCAACTGTCACCAGAAAGCCAGGAACGATGACATGAGCGGATGATAAATATCCTCGCACAAAAAAACTATTTTTCACGGGAGCCATAAGCAAAGCTTTGTTGCCCTGTCTATCCGTGGGCCAGGGGCTGTGTGCTCCCGTGGCTGACGCCAGGAGATGGAGCAGAGCCCCCGCTGGGGTCGGGCTGCATGTGGGGAGCCAGCAGCGTGCCGTGGGCTCCCCGAGAGGCTCCGTCCCCCACGGCACACAGGCACCAGCAGCCTCCACCCCTGCGCTCCATAATGGGCAGATTTTCGGCCGGGGCTCAGAAGACAAATGAAGCTTTTATCTGCTTTCCAGCCCTCTGCAATGGGAGTTTATGTTAAAGCCACTTAACTGTCTAGAGTGCGGCCCTGTGGATTACCTGTGTGTGTGAATCGAGTACATTACCTGATCACATGAGCGCTGGGGATAAGTTTTTCTGTAACTAGCTTTTCTTTGAAAGGATCTTCAGCTACTTCAGGATTCTCACAAAGAAGTGCCCCAAAAGAGGCAGGATTAAGAATAAGCTATACTTCACTTTGGCTTGTGTTTCTCCAGCCTCATTTATTTAGCTTTACTTACTTACTCGGTCACTTATTTGTGTGTCATAACAGTGGGATGAGGAATAAACCTTTCAAAGTATGCAGCTCCTATAACCTTTACAGCACCATGGGTTAAATATTATATAAAGAAGGGAGTGAGTGTCATAAAAGGAAATAACTCTTTCTGAACTGCAATTTGAAAGACTGTTGGTAATTTATAAGAGTTCTGAATTTCAATTGCTAGAGTTAAAAATATTATTCTACCACACCTTTTTTCTTTTTTTTTAAGCCACATTAAAAATAATTAGTTCTGCAGAACATTTTAAAATTAAAATAATGATGAGGGATGTATATGCTATTTAAAAACACTTTGGATGATACACCCTTTTTCAGGAAATTGCACATGAAGAAGCAGAATTGGGGAAGTTTGAATGCATGAGTCTGTGTTCAGGGGGTCTAGCGAGCTCTCCCTCCAGGCTTTGAGCTTACCCCACACATGGAGCTGTCTTGGGATCCCTCAAAAATTGTTCTGCCACCTCCCTGTTCTTTACACCTTTTTTGCCTCTGGAGGACACACCTATGGGTATTGTCACCATTACAAGTGGGAAGAGCTCCTGGGGGCTGAGGGCACAAGGTCCCTCTCCATCACCACCACCTCTACCAGTGCATCACTTCAGCCACTGAAGCCTGGCTGCCCTTTCCCTGGAGATGTCCAGCAGCCCACTCTCTGGGGTAGAAGACATGCTGTATGGAGGTTCACCATTTTTGCTTTGAAAACACTGGTTCTCTTTTGTTACCCAGCTGTCACAAATTGGTTGTGGGCACTCAGAAGCTGCTGGTTGCCAGTGGATGAGTCTATTTTTCTCTCGCTAGGAGTTTCAAGGGGAGACAAGCACTCTCAGACCCCTGAGAAGATCTTTTGTTAAACAAGGGGCAATGTGATGGTGAGGAGTGGAACTGTTCATCCCAAAATTCTCAAGACCTATTAAAACAAAGCATGAGAGAAAGGATTAATAGGGTCAAGCTGCCATTCTCACAAGAAAAGCAATGGAAAGTAAAAGGAGATACATCCCAAACCTTTAGAGAGTATGAGCCAGAACACTTGATGGGAATATTTTTGAAGGAAAAAAGAGCTTATTTTTCTGATCAGCAGGTTTTCTTTCTCTAGTAATAAATTTAAGGTTACTTTACGAGGTTTCTTTAAATCTGAAAACTGCCTGCTGTCTGAAAAGTGACTCCAACACTGTGCCCACTGCCTTGTTAACACTGAGAGGCTGCATTGTGTACAAGAGCCTGTCTTTCTTGGAAAGACATTACAGTTTTTTCTTCCTTGTCGTGCTCTAATAAATTAAAAGGCCATTTTGACTGCAAGTCAGTACTTCTGTATAGAAATAACATAACTTATCACTCATCACTAGCAATAATACACTGCCTGAAGACATTCCTTTGTCAAGCCTGTTGGTGATCAGTTTATGCCCTAAAGGATTTACTTATGACTCAAGGTAATGCAATTTCAGATTATATTTTTATTCATAAAAGTACAATCTCCCTTTGAAAGAATCTGAACTAATCACTTTAGTTACATCTTGTGACAGTGAGACACCTTCTCTTCAGAACTAAATAAAGCCAAACTCCAGATTGACAGGATGGACTGGCTGTGACAGACAGTAAGCAGGGCAGGACAGATGGAGAGAAGAAAGACTAAGGGGTCATGATATACACCCCTTGCTTGCTGTCTGCAACATAAAATGACACACAACTCTACTACAGTGGTATATCCCTATTCTCCCATATATTTTTGTGCTTATAGTGAATAAAATGCAAAAAGTCTCAGTTCTGTTTTCTGCGCTTCCTTCTTTCTTGTTCTCAAATATTAAAAAAAACCCCCACAACCCATACAACAGCTTTTTTTTCTTGTTTATAAATTTGCTTTCTCAGTACTTTTTTCCCTGAGAATTATGTCTAGTCATTTGGTAGTATCTCATCAACTTAAGTAAATAAATAAACAAGAGATCTTTTCCTAGGAGACTCTGTGGTTGCATTGTGTAATTAAATAGAAAATATTTGGCAGGTTTGGCTAAACAATGACTGTGCTTCCAAATGCTGATGGTGTAAATCAAACTGAAGGAAAACATGTCATGTTTGTCCATTTCATGAGGGCAATGAGGGTCTTATGGTGCTATTTTATGCTTGGATTTGGCCTTAATTCTCTTAATTTTGTACAAATAGGATGACCAAATCTGAAAAGATCTGAAAAGACTGCATTCTTGCCAATTAAATCTGCAGAAAAGCTGAGCTGGTGACTTCAATTTAACCGCACAGTTGGCACCGTGCTTGTATTTCAATACTTCAGTTGCCTTTGGCAATGAGATGGGAATAAAATGTATCTCTGAACTAACAGCCAGCATCTTATTCTCAGAAATGTAACTATAGTTGTGTAAAACCTTTAGCATAGATGAAAGCAAAAAGGGACTTTGCAGAGCCACGTGTCCCAAGCTCTTTGTGAGTCACTTCTGCTTTGCTCTGAGACATGTGCTAGGTACTTGAGTTTGCAAAAGTAGATGCTGACTTTGGGCCTCATTTTGTGAAGATCAGGCCCTCAGTATCAAGTTAGTATAGAAAGAGTGAAAATCTACAGACAAAACAAAGATTAGAGCTTGAAATGCACCACTTCTCCCTTCAGAAAGAGTCTGCCAGAAAGCACAGTAAATTTAGTCACAGTACAATGCCTATTACTCTCAGCGTGTGATTAAAGCTGCTTTCCCTTGGACCACACACACATGGAGTCTGTGCCCCTCTTGGGAGAAATGCCTCCTTCTGCCCACGGCCCAGATGAATTATAGTCACAACCACTTTGAAGATTTACAGAACACACAAAGGGGCAACCTGAAACAAGAATGGTATTTCCCTGAAATGCATCTCTTCTCAATGAAGGCATTTTCTGGGGAATATGCAAGATGTGATTGCAGTTTACTGAGACAATACTCAATATTATGAAGGCATTTCAGAAAGAACTTGAATTTCTCATTGCTCTAAACCCCATGACTTTATAACCTGGTGCACGAATTGTGGGGAAAAGGTCTGGGAAGCTGTGGGATGATAGATCCTCGGTGATGTTTTCTGGCATTATGGATTTGGCTCTGTGACATGGCAGAAATCATTCACAGTGTCCCCATTCTGGCTGAAAGTTTCCTGTCCTCACTTCCATGGCTGAGTAACTACATCCATCAAGGAATTTGTTCTGTGCATGATCTCTTTTCCCTGGGGAGTTACCAACAGGTTTTTAAACATGGTGCTTTAATCTGTGCTTCTACACAGAAGAATATACTCACAGAATTTAGTAAGTCCTTACCAGATGGTTCTCCAGGTACTGGAATTTAGGGCTAGTTCACCCACTTTGGTACCTGGGCTGATCCTACATTCCACTTTAATCTCGGGGGCAATATGCCCTCTTTTAATGAGGAAGGACACTTTACTGTGTCAATGTTGACAGTCTGTTTATATTTTTCTGCAAAAGCTTCAATCCCCTGGGAAGGACTGTAGCACAAAATGGCATTGGGAAAGGGTGCTGGGCATATGCACCATGGTTGTGGGTCAGTGGGGATGAGATGTTTCTATGAAATAAAATTTCTTCTGAGAAGACTCATCCTGCTCCCCCAGCTTCCTCACTGCCCCAGGGAATTTTCCCAGAGAATATAATGGAGCAGATCCTCTTGAGTGCCATCGTGCAGCACATCCAGGACATCCAGGACATCAGGCCCAGGCAGCATGGGTTTGTGAAAGGCAGGTCCTGCGTCACCAACCTGGTCTCCTTTTTGCAGCAGGTAACCTGCCTAATGGATAAGGGAAAAGCTGTGGATGTAGTCTCTGTGGACTTTAGTAAAAGCCTTCAGTACTTCAGTCTCCCACAACATTTTCCTAGAGAACCTGGCACCTCACAGTTCTTCTCTGGTTTATAAACCTCTGGATGGCAGGGCCCAGAGAGTGATGGGGAGTGGAACTACTTCTACCTGAGGGCTAGTCACAAGTGATGTTCTCAAGGCTCAGTATTTGGGCCTCTTTGCCATCTTTATTGGTGTTCTGAATCAAGGGATTGAGTGCAGTGTCAGTCAGTTTGCAGACAACATCAAGTTTGGCAGGAGTGTCGATCTGCTGGAGAGCAGGGAGACTCTGCAGAGGAATGCTGGATCAAAGGGCCAGGGCCAATTGTGTGATGTTCATCAAGGCCAAGTGCCAGGTCCTGCACTGGGGTCACAACAGCCCCAGGCAGCACTGCAGGCTGGGGGCAGTGCCTGGAAAGCTGCCTGGCAGAAAAGGACCTGGGGGTGCTGGCAGAGAGCAGCTGAACATGGTCCAGGGTGTGCCCAGGTGTCCAAGAAGGCCAGTGGCATCCTGGCCTGGGTCAGCAGTGGTGTGGCAGCAGGAGCAGGGCAGTGACCGTCCCCCTGCCCTGGGCACTGCTGAGGCCGCAGCTCCAATGCTGTGCTCAGCTCTGGGTCCCTCACTGCAAGAAAGACACTGAGGGGCTGGAGCGTGTCCAGAGAAGGGACACGGAGCTGGGGAAGGGTCTGGAGCACAAGTGCTGTGAGGAGCAGCTGAGGGAGCTGGGGGTGTTCAGCCTGGAGAAAAGGAGGCTCAAAGGGGGACCCCATCACTCTGCAGCTGCCTGGAAGGAGGGGGAGCCGGGGGGGGTCAGTCTCTTCTCCCAGGTAACAAGTGACAGGGTGAAAGGACATAGATTCAAGCTGTGCCAGTGGAGGTTCAAGCTGGACATCGGGAGATTTTTTTTCACTGAAAAGGTGGTTAAGCATTAGAACAAACTGCCCAGGGATGTGGTAGAATCACCACCCTTGGAACTATTACAGAAAGGTCTGGACATGGTTCTGAGTGCCATGGTCATGTTGTTGAGGCAGTGGGCAGTCAGAGGTTGGACTGGATGACCTTGGAGATCATTTCCAATCTTAATGATTCTGTGATTCTATGATCCTGCAAACTATGGAGTTTAGGGTAGGCATTGCTCTGGTTATGGTTTGCTTTGGGAATCTGGAAGAGACATCTGTAAAAGCAGGATTATCTCCAACAGGTTGCCCAAGTTAAGACAAACCTGGGCAGCCTTTCTGAAAGCTCTTCCTACTGATGTCTTTATGACACAGTACTGAAGCCTAAAGGATTCTAATAAGTTTAAATAAAGTTGCTTTAAGGCAGCAAATTGTCCAATTTTGCATCAGATGACTCCACAGATTTTGTGAGTAGATCACAATTTGTAATTTATTTCCAATGTAAAAAAAGTACTTTGAGAGAAGTATTTGCTCTCCATTGAAAATTTCAATACTTAATTATACCTTAATTATAGGAAAACACCTAAACCTAAAAAGATTCTGAGTTTGGTGCAAAAAATATGAAGTGCTATTTTGCAATGATACCACAGTGCCTCATGAGTGATGGGGTTCAGCTGCTTTAAATCTCCACACAATTTCAGGGGCAAGTTCTTGACCAAAGGACATTTTTCACAATGCAGAAAGGATGAATACTTGTAAGTTCTTGTCCCTGAGCTAGAGGCCTCCTTTGCAGCAGGTGGTGGATGAATGTGGCATATTCACAACTCTTGCAAGGTTCCACAGCAGTGTTTTTAATTCTCTGTTTAGTGTGTCAAAATATTCCTGGGGGAAATACAAATAATCTCAAATTGTTCCTAGTTAAAAGTCTGACAGGTGGACTTCCCCTTATTTTCTATGGTTTTGGCCTTCATATGTAATCCTTTATGAATTTTGACATATGTTTTGACAACTGATTGAAGTCAGGCTCTTGAGCTTTTCCCAGGCATCCCAGGGGAGCAGGTGATGTATATCAAACCCTTTTGGTCCCATTCTTGTGGGAGGTGTTTAGAGAACCCAAATCCCCAGCTGCCAGTGGGGGCATTGGGTGTTATACTGAAGACTGAACCAGGAGAACACTGTGGTAAACAGAAAAGTTTGCCCATTCTAAACCATGAGTCAGAGCTGAGCTTAGTTTGCTGCAGAAATATTTCCACAGATCAAATATGACATTTGTTTTAAATTAAATCTATTTTAATACTTCATTTAATGAATGCATTGCTAATACATTTGTGATTTTTGTGTTACATGTCATTGTTAAAAATACAATATAAGTAATATTAAAAGATCATCGTAGTAAATTCACTCATTTTCTAAAGAACTTGAAAAATTGAGTTTGATATTTCTAAAATATTTTTTTTCAATTCTTATTAATTTATTATTGTTCTTCTGGTGTTTTGATTACATCTAATTTCTATCTAAATTACCAGTCCCATAATCAGACTACATAGTAGGCAGAAATATATTACCTGAGTTTTTAGGAAATACTAGTAAGTTCGTAGGACTTGCATAGAAGTCTTTACTGTAGATCAGATCTTCTCATGTGGGGTGCATGGAAAAGAGGAACTGTTACTATCAAAGGTTTCTCAGTGTTGTCGGAGCAGCAGCCCACATGGCTGGGGTTATGTGGCCACCATGTGGTAACACAGGGAAAAGTTAAACTGAATTTTTACTTTTACTGCACATGTAATTTTTCTGTAAATGTCTTGCTGAAGTGCATACATTTATTTTCTCAAGGACATTCTTTGAATAATTTCCTCTTCATTTACAGATTTATATCATTTAAAAAAGAGGCAATTTACATCTCAGTATCTGACTGCAGTACAGGAATTATCTTTGCAATGGAATTTCATCTGTCTAAATGAAAGGCAACTTTTTTAGAGAAGAAAATTCCTGTGCAATTCCAAAACCACTGATGATAAAATAGAAAATCCCAGTAGCCGCACATCAGTCCATAGACAGAAAATTATGACATTGAAAAAATGTGGAAAACATGCATTTGAATTTGAATGACAGTATAGTTTAGTAGAGAGCTGTTAGACATCTCTCAGGAGTAACAGGTGGGGCCCTGAGGAAGCAGAAAACACCTCAGAAAACCTTCAGCTCCTTCAGCTCCAGAAAACAACTCTCATTCATCTTGTTTGCATAAATTGAAAATCCAGTTTCTAAATTCCTTTGGATGAACACAAGCAATAATGTAAAGAATATAAATGGTGATTTTTCTTTTTTGTACAAGGGGTAACTAATATTAATTTCTGGTGACATGGTTGTCTTTACTGTTGAACAACTGGAAATTTGAGAAAGAAAGTAAATTATGGTTCTGCAAGGATCTGTGAATTGAAAGATGAAGGCAGACACATTGGCCTTGCAGTGACTGTGGATGACCTGGTTCTCCCAGCCACCAGTACCACAAACCACATAAACCAAAATTCATCTGTCCACAGCAGGATGGAGTTTTTCTGAATGTCCTGCTAGAAACAGCATCACATAGATGGAATTTTGGAGTGATTTTCTTGCTACTCAAGGTTCACTCTGCTCTGATGATATTGCATTGCCTCCATAAAGATGCTTTAAGTTTATAGATCATTTAAAAAACCATATTAAAACACCTGAATTATTCTAACTATATCTAGAAATCCTGTCTGTCTTTGTCCTCTAAGTACAGATGTGCTTTGTTGCACCAGCAAACTTCCTCCAGGCTTTCAGTGTACTCTGAAGCAAGGAGACAATACATCTGCTTTGTGTTGCCTTCTTGTTTTCTTCTTTGGTTGAAAGAAAGGGAAGAAGACATTCCCAAATTTCCATTGCCCTGAGTCTCTTTTATCCAGAGAAACAAGTCCTTGAAACAGTTAATGAAAGGCCGAGGGAGAAAGGTTTATATGAACTCCCTGTTAAATATTGGCAGATATCACTACAAGATACATTTATTTCATGTTAATGCTCAGCCAGCCTTAACTTGTACAGCAAATATTGACCCAAACAATGGCACTCTGGCAAAGAAATCATGAGTTGCAGTTTTGTGATATGTTCTACTCCTAAACACCTCCCATATAATTTTCTGCCAGCATATATTTTTGGGGTAGGATAATGTAAGATTTTTCTTTTTCCTGTGGGGAATTTTATTAAATCTGTTACTTTGCATAGGTTGACTTAGGTGACCAAAACTTCCAAATTGAGGGGTTTAGGATAGTAGGACTAGAAAGAGCTGCTCCCAGGCAGATTCTTTATTTTTTGCTCCAGTCCTTTCTAAGTGTAAACAAGTCAAAAAACCCCTCATCCAGTGAAGATGATAGACATATACTTAATACTGTTTACACTCACAAAAATACATAAAAATATTTGAAGAGCTGAATAGAACTAAGCATGTTCTTATGTGTTTTGCTGACTCAGGCCCTATCAGCTCTGACAAAGGGTGCAATACTTAATGCTTATTTTGAAGGAAAGATCTTTTTACTTGAAGAGTAATGACACTATTCATTGCCTGTAGGCACTAATGCTATGAAGCACTCTAAAATCCAAGAACTTTTATATAAATATACACATCTATATCTGGCTTAACATTTATCTGTTTGTATCTTTATCCCATCCATTTAGCTATGTGCAATGTTTCCCATTGATAAAGGAAATGTTGTACCTTTGTGCCTTCTAGACAAATCTTGAGAGATACATTTGCCAATAAATGAAGCATGATAAAGAGTTTATATCACCTTTGACTAGATGACTTTGTTCTGTTTATTGAAAAAGGCTTCAACTTATTTTTGACAGGTTGTTTTTATCTTGCCCTCTCCTCTCCTCTCCTCTCCTCTCCTCTCCTCTCCTCTCCTCTCCTCTCCTCTCCTCTCCTCTCCTCTCCTCTCCTCTCCTCTCCTCTCCTCTCCTCTCCTCTCCTCTCCTCTCCTCTCCTCTCCTCTCCTCTCTCCTCTCCTCTCCTCTCCTCTCCTCTCCTCCTCTCCTCTCCTCTCCTCTCCTCTCCTCTCCTCTCCTCTCCTCTCCTCCTCCTCTCCTCTCCTCTCCTCTCCTCTCCTCTCCTCTCCTCTCCTCTCCTCTCCTCCTCTCTCTCCTCCTCTCCTCTCCTCTCCTCTCCTCTCCTCTCCTCTCCTCTCCTCTCCTCTCCTCTCCTCTCCTCTCCTCCTCTCCTCTCCTCTCCTCTCCTCTCCTCTCCTCTCCTCCTCTCCTCTCTCCTCTACTCCTCCTCTCCTCTCCTCTCCTCTCCTCTCCTCTCCTCTCCTCTCCTCTCCTCTCCTCTCCCTCTCTCATTGCCACCTGCAGTCCAGCAGATAAATAGTTCTGCAGAGTATCCCGTTCCTGGCACTTTAAACTGCTGCTATATGCATCCTTGCCCTGGAAGCAAGTACCCAGGATGAGTTTTGCCTGGCAGATCAGCCGGTGCTCTGCTTCCACCAGGGAGCACTGTCCCACCACTCACCATCCACTTCTCTCCCACATCTAAACCATTTGTTTGGCCATTTGCTTGCACTGGTATAGGTATTTTTCAGGATGCTTTAGTTACCTGGAGCAGAACTAGACAGGCTGCAGGTTATAGTTTCACATCTCTTAGACCTACTTCAGCCTTTAAGGATACCTTTTCTGTGTTTCAATTGAGATGATGAGCCTATGTGCTTACACTCCCAAAAAGAGTATTCTGTTTTGACTTTTCCTGTCCTGTTCCCATCCATGACTCCTTTCAGGACAGGTTTAACACTCAGGATAGGGGTTAGTGGCTTGCACCTCATCTTGTGAGACCTCAGACAATTTTTAAAGCTTGAGTTAGCACGTTGAAAGAAAACTGTTGTTGCCTTTGGAGATTTCAAAGCATAATTGTAGTTATTTGTAACACAAATAAAACTCTTTCCTGAGCAAAGGGGAAGACACACTTGCAGATTTGACAGCTAATAAAAGTTGCTTGTTCAGCAACCAATAAACTGCCTGAGTCAGACTAAAAGAACTGCTACATTTCTTTTTCTACATCCAGCTCTACCTAGAACAGCTTGCTCTCTTTTGACTTAATTTTTAAAAATCTGGGAACTTTAGGATTTGACAGAGTTATAGGAATATGAACTTCCTGTAGCAGTTCCGAAGATGTGAAGAAAACATGTATTTTTTTCATTCACTCAGTGTTTTAGCTTTACACAGCAAAAAGTGTTGACACCACCTGCTTAGATCAGCACAACTAGCAGAGCAGTGAAGCTTTATTGACAACAGAAATAACTTGGAAAATTTCACAAAACTATTTATCTGTTGTACGACATCAGCATCCCCATAATTTTGTCCATTTTCATATTTCAAAATTCATGCATGCCTTGCTGTGAGGTGAGACTACCTGAGATCATGGATTTTTGGAAAGCACAAAAAAATGATTATTTTTTATTTGAGTAGGGAAAAGGTGATTTGAGGGGGATCTGACTCAAAATATTCTGAAAACAGGTGGTACAAAAGAATTGAAAAACAAATTGAAAAACAGAAGGTGGAAACAAAACCAGTGAATTCTTATCAGTTCAGAAGAACAAGTCAGACTGAGCGCATTTTCATCTCTGAAATAAGAGTTTAAAAATTGACTGTGGAAAAATGTGCATATCAGTGAAGGAGGAAACAGAAATACACAGTCTTCTAAAACACATTTAGAGATTTTTGTTTCTAATTCCTTTCTCGGATATTTCTAGCCTAGAAAACATTGGGTGGGGCTTTTTGTGGGAAGTAGGGAGGAGGAATAAACACCAGTATTATAGCTGAGTAACACTGCTTTCTTTGTCTCTTTCCCCTTTAAAATGTCTGTACTGTGCCAGTATTTTAACTCAGACTACCAACATGCATTTTTTTGAACATATTATTTTGTCTTTCAAGTCCTGTTTTGTGACAGATGTACCAAATGTCACAGAAAATAAATCCATGTATTCCAGCCTTTAAACAGACATAATTTCAGATTTGTTCCCACGATGTCCACTGGGTCTGTGCTCCTATCTGTGACAGTGGCACTAAAAGCTTCCCAGGACTCAAAAAAACTATCAGAATTTTCAGATGGAGTAGTTGCTAGGGAAAAATTTCTGGAAGCCAGCAGCTGTGCTGAATGTGCACTGTCCTTGCAAGTTAGGTGTTAATAAAATACAAGAAAAATCTATTTTGTATGAAGCAATGCAGGATTTGCAGACTCACAGAGTAGCTGGGGGTAGGAGACATGTCTGAAAATCGTTCAGTTCAATACCCTGCTCATAGAAGGGTCATCTAGAGCAGATTGCTCAGGGTCCAGTCAAGTGAGATTTTGAATAGGCTTTAAAATGAAAATCCCACAATCTCTCTAGACACACTATTCCAGTGTTTGAACCCTCTCACCCTAGAAAGTTTTTTAGATAAAATTTCATGTGTTTTATCTGTGTCCATTGCCTCTCATCCTGCCAGCAGGCACTCACTGAGGAGTGAGTCTCTCTCTTTAACTCTCTTTAACTCTCTTCCCCATCAGATATTTATACATCTTGATGAACTGCCCCTGAGCCTTGTCTTCTCTAAGCTGAAGATCTCAGCTTTCTCAGCTTGTCTTCATATGTCAAATGCTCCAACCCTTTAATCATCCCCATGGCCCTCTGCTGGATTTTCTGCCAGAAGTCCATATCTGTCCTGCATCCAGCATCCCAGGCTTGGACCCAATATTCTAGATTCAGTAGTGACAAATGTCCTCCTAATGCAGACAAGGAGTCTGCTTGCCTTCTTTGCTAAAGGATGTATTGATGGGTCTTGTTCTGCTTTTCCCCCAGATCCCCAGGGCCTTCTCTGCAAAGCTGCTTTCCAGCCAGTCAGTGCCCAGCCAGTATGGGTGTGTGGCACAACTCTTCTGCACATGCAGACCTTGGAATTTCTCTTTGTTTAGCAACAGGAGGTTTGTATTGGCTGATTTATCCAGCCTGCTGAGCCCCTCTGAGTGGCAGCACAGCAATCTGGTACATCAGCCAGATGATTGCCAGTTGTGTCTCTTCTGCAAACTTGCTGAGGGTGCACTCTGTCCCATCAGCCAAGTGATAAATTGAGATGTCAGACAGTGTTGACCACAGCACTGAACTTCAAGGTTCTTACTCTCCCCAGGACAGCATCTAATCTCTTTTATTAACAGAGAATGGGGGTGGGAAAATGAAGAACCTTATAGAACTCATTCTACTAACTTAGTACTAGAAACCATCTTAACTCAGATCTGGGAATGAAGATGATCTGCTTGTGGCTTTTTGGTGGGTTTTTTTGTCTTTTATTTTTGCATTCACGTGTCCTACTAGGGGTGGGAAGAGAGATAAAGACAAACAGGTTTCCTTAATAATTGAGCATCCAACACAAGCCATATCACTTATAACTTGTTTCAAGTACTACAAATTTGTATAATGTTTTTTCCTTGGAAAAATGAAGAAACAGGGGAATACATCTGATTCTTGGAGAAAACACTTAGCAGGTAAACGTAGAGCTCAGTCCATTGTCAGACACAAATGTGGGTCGAAAATTAAGTGAATTTCCATTTTTACAAATAGGTTAATCTGAAGGTTTCCTTCCTCTTCTCATATTTCTGAAAGATTTAAGGGTTAATAAATTAGAACCTGTGATACTCCCAGTTGTACAGGATCTCAGCATTCAGATTAATTCAGCTGGCATTTTTACACCAGGCTTCTCCTTCTTCTCTTTGACTGATTAAACATTTCAGCTCTAAATGAACTTGAAGGCGTCAGACCAGAGACAGATGCAGGTTGTTTTATCCACTTACAGTACTTTGAATAATGCAATCAGATTGTGCAATCCTTTCATACTTCTAGCAGTATAAAAGTCAGGACAGTTTTTGAGTACTAAAATAACCCCTGTTTTGCCCATCTAATGAGTTTGACTTCATCTGTATCTCATTGAGTCATACTGATGACATACTGTGATAGAATTAATAATTTTTTTAGGAATGTGTGGTAACCTGAATTATACTTTCAAGTTTGGGTGACCCTTGCTGGTAATTGGTGTTGATCTGTGTCAGCTATGTTTATGTCTACTTTTAGGAACTGTGCTTAAACCACATTTTTGTGAGGTCGGGGTGTCAGTCTTTCCCATGTAAAATAACTTTACTCTGGAAAATTTGGAAAATATAGTGAGAACCTATGTGGTGGTTTGTTTGGTTTGTTTTTGTCTTGAGTAAAGTAGAAGATATTAAAAATTCCATTAAGTTTATTTCAGGAATAGCAGTGACAGAGTTACTTGAAAACTTTACATCTAGTTCTTGTGCCAGGAGTTTTTGTGCCTAGTTCAGAGTTGCTGTAATCAAAGAGAAAGCTGTGGTTTGCTATAAGCAAGAAAGGCAGGAAAGGAGCCTTGTAGGCCACCAAATAGCCTGGAAACACTGCACCACTGCTTTTCATACAGAAAAAGTGACACATATAGATGGGAAAACAATAATCCCACATAGAGTGGAAACATAAAGAAAACATAAAATATGTAGAAAAAAAATTTCTTGCACCCCTTGAGGAAAATTAAATGTATTTGTGATTAAATATGAAGAGATTTCATAAGCAATTGATTGGGCAGAGCCCTACTACCATAAGTGGTTCTGCAAGCAGGCTGCAAAGATGCAGCAAGAGCTGATTCCTTACATACATTTATCCCAGCACCAGTCCTGTAGGTTTTGGCATGAAGTAGATCAGTTCAGCCTTGGATCCATCCCCACTACCAGGTCTGTTAACCAAAAATGTCCCCTGAGAATATTTCACAATTGTTACAAGACAATACTACAGCATTTCTTATCTCCTGTGCAAATTTCACTCCCTGGTAGAGTTCTGCCCCTGACATCCTGCTTCCATCTCATTGAAATGCTTCTGCAGATGGGCTGCCTTGTCTTCTGTGCCAGATCCTACCTTGGTCACAAATTACCATTTCTATTGGAATTTCCCCTTCAATTAGGGGTAAGACATCTGACAAAAAAGAATTTGAGAAGCATAACAGGTGAATGAAAATGCAAATTCAGAGCACAGCAGTGGCCAAAAGCTAATCTGGACATTAAAAAGTGCTTGAAAAATCTGGAGAGAAAAGATGAGACATACCAGTGCCACTACTCACTAGTAGGCACTAGGTGCCTTTAGCACCTCTAGCACTCCAGTGCATGGCAACACCTTGCCCAAACAGTTCTTCAGTGCAGACTCAGGAGGAAATCAAAGTAAGAATAAATGTGACAAACTGAAAATATTTCCTGTTGTGGCCTTTACCTCACAAATATGCACCACATGTATAATTCTTTTCCTTTTTGTCTCCATGTGGGGATATGGATGGGTGCTGTTAAACTCTTGCAGACACAGTTAATGTCATAGAACAAATAGGTTCAGGTTTTCTGAGGCAGGAGGGGACTATGTCTGAAAACTTTCCTCAGCCTAGAGATATGTCTACTATGGTAAAATTAAGAATGGAAAGGATAGAGTGTCCTTCATGGCTTTGCTGGCTCTCCAGCTGCAGAGCTGGTAGATGGTACAAGGGCTGGGCTGTGGCATCATGCTGGGCTTACATCTGTAGTCTAACATTTAAAGGTAACCCTTATGACTTTTAAACATACCATGGGGGCTACTTGTTGGAGATCAAGGACCTGCAATCAGCTCCCTGCTGGCTGCTCTTCCCTCTTCATTTCACCTCAGCACTCCAGTGGAGAGTCAGCCTTTATGTTTAAAGATTAATCTAGAAGGATCACTTTTGGAATTTTAATAACTAAATGCTTCAAAAAGCTAAAAAATCAGCTTAGAGAAAGTTGTTTTATACATCACGCTATTCTTTTATTTTCATAAAAGAAGGAAAGTGAACAGCAGTAATTACACTTTTGTTGCTTTGAAGAGTGACTAGAGTTTTAATACCGACTTTACAGATTATATCATATCCCTGAAAGAAACTTTGGTCTCTGGGGATTATTTCTGATGTTACTATATAATAATACCTGTGTTTTAACTGCAGATGGTGCTGGAGGATGCACACTGGCCCCAGCTAGCCATGAATCAGTGAAGCTGCAGGTGAGATAAACCAGCCAAGAAACACCCTCTATTTAATTGGTATAAAAATTTGGGCAGGAGAAAAAGCTCAAGAGTGTTGTGTCCCACACTCTTTGCTCCTCACTGTGAGGTAAGTACTGCAGAAAATAATTATTTCAATTGCATTTTACATTAGATTTTCAAAGACCAAGCTCAAAAAATAAATATGTTGAGATGTTTTCCTTTATTGCAAGGCAAATCACTTTAACAAACTAATAGAATGAAGCTGCAACTTTTGGCATTGTTATAATGGTGAATCAAGTCACAAAGTCAAGATACACTGTTGTTCAGTTTTTCTTACTATCATACAACTAAACATGATGTGGGAGCAAGGCAGAAAAAAACAATTTATAGGAACACAATTTTGTGATAATGTGAGAGCAGATGGGAAAATAACATTACAGGGTTCCAACACTGTATTTGGAACTACATTATGGAGAAAAGAGCACAAAGCAGCCATGTTAAGCCTTGTTCATCATATATTTTGATATGTCCACATTGAGAGCCACAGCTAAAAGGAAGTATGGAGTAAGTCATTCACAGGAGTTATTAGTATACTTGAGGTTTTAATTCATTTGTACTCTTGTGAAACATCTAGTGTTCCTTGTGCAGTAAAAATTCGTGGAAAAATTGCCATTCATCTTCAGGTTTAGAAGTGCATTTCCAAAATTATAAAAGGAATAGACCACCCCCCCGATAAAAAAAGTGCCAAGAAAACCCAACCTTTTTTTTTTTTTTTTTTTTTTTAAGGCTTTAAAATTGTTTGGAAAGTTATCGATGTTGTAAGTTGTGTAATATTTTGTGGTTTGTTAGCAACACACCATTAAAGTGGCAGATTGCAATTAAAGAGAGCCATTATAGCCTGATACAGCCTTGGAACACTCCCTACCTGAGCCACAGCCAGAGGGGAATGGTGCCATTCATTGTGGCTGGAGTTTTGGAAGCAATATCCAGTTGTATTGGAAACCATCTCCAATTGTTCTGGAAACTCTGGTTATTACTGACCTGAGGAGGGAGATTTTACAGAAGACAAATGGAAATCGTCTCACAGTCCTGTAAAGAGCAGTCCTGAGTGAGACCCTTGGAGCTCTCCAGCACTCAGTGAACTGCAGCAGCATCTCCCCATAGGGATGCCTCTCTGAGCTCCCAAACCCTTTCGGGTTTGCAAAATTCAGAGGAGCCCCAAAGACACAGCAGGACCTGGGCTGATGCCCCCAAACCTTGAGACTCAGCTCTCACCTATTAAGAGAGCCCAAGGCAATTAACATGAGTATTTCACTGACACTCAAGGGGAATTTTTAACAAGTACCCTGGTAAATACTTTATGTGTGTGTGTGTGTGTGTCTGTGTGTGTGTGTCTGTGTGTATCTGTGTCAGCAACTGAGAGGATTTAAATAGCCTCTAGCAAGTGTAGAATGAGTGTTACTATCTCAAATCTATAATTAAGTCCGGTTATAATTGTAGCAAATCCTATTGAACCACTTTGTACATTAGACAAAGATTGAGTGCTGCTAAGCCCTCTTGCACTCTTACCCCTGAAAATAATTCTTAATTGATTCTAATCTGATTTTTTCATATATTTCATCCATGTAGTAAGTATTGAACCCTAACATTGAACACAATGGTGCTTTTACAGATTTGCACTAAACTCGCTTTTACTGATACATTTGATGGTGATTTTTTAAAGTGAGCTAAACCAGTCTTTCATGACAAATTGGCATGGTCAGCCTAAATCAGGATTCACAACAGTTCCTGAACTTTGTTATCCTGAAGGCTCTGCCACCATCACTGATGGGCTCAGCACTGGCCAGTGGTGGATCTCTCCTGGCAGTGCCTCTGACAGACTTAGGAGAAGCTTCTGGCTTCTAGTAGGAATCTGCCTATCTTGAATAATTTTTAAACTTTTTCAAGTACATCTTTCGTTACAAAATAAAGCTGTTTCAAGCATGGGTCACTTCCTAATGCTCTGGCCAGTCTGGATACTCAAGAGTTCATCAATACAGAAATAAAATGAAGGTAAAATACTAGTGGGTGACTTATGCTTTGTTACTATAGAGCCTGATTTTGCTTCTAACATAAATAGAAAAATAACTCCTGAGGTAAAGCTGCCACTTGAATGTAATTCACTGTGCATGGAATTGGGCAGTAGATAGAAGTTCCAGCTCTGTGCTGTGAATCATTGGACACCTGTGGATTTGCAGGGCAGTCACACACATCCAGCCATGCACACAGTTCAGCCTTCCCTCTGCACAAGCACCCTGCCATCAGACAGCCAAAACTGGTTGGTTCCTGTTGTGCTTCAGCTTGAACTCTGAATTTAATTTCATGGCTTTCTCAGTCATTTGATGTTATTTGACCATAATTTTTCTGTTTCTTAAATTGACTTCACCTTTAATGACAAAATTTAAAAGGAAATGAGGATGGTGGGCCTGTACTACTATCATACCACTCTATCAGAGACCCTTTCAGGCACATTATCACATCAGTAGAGGTGCTGAGATCTGCTGGTATCATTAAGCAGAGAATGTATGAAGCTATATTATGGTATTATGATTCTGCAGCTTATTTAATTGACTGTTAAAACTGTAGCATCACTATTTTCCAGACATGACAACACAACCATGGCATAAATTAATTTTAAAAACTTTTGCAGCTATAGATCCTCAGCAAAACTGTGAAAGTAGAAAAACAGCCTAGTTATTTCTAGAAAAAGGCCTGGTTTTATCTGGACTTTCTGGCTTGTGAGAAGCCATTTGACATTTTCAGTTATCTCTCATTTTCTGTTTGACATTTTCAGGCATCTCTTATTTTCTTTTTGATGGGCAACCACAGAAGAGACTGAATACTCACTGCTGACCTGAAAGGGTAAGGTTGTGTCGACAAAATATGCACTGTTTTCATGAGTAAGTCTCCGTGGCTGTGAATTAGTAAATCTGTGTTCTTTCTCATTCACTTGTTTCCAAAGTCTAGGAGAAGTTATCGGGTTTTTACACAAAATATCTTAGTATTTAACAGTTTCCAGCACAAATACCAAAAGGATTCAGAGCTTTGAAAACATGATGGATGCAGGCACTTTCATGAACTTTGGGCAGCAAAGCTGGTGAGGTATCTAGAGAGCAAGCATTATGAAGAGCAAATGAAGGAACTGGTGTTGTTCATCCCAAAAAAAGGGAGGCTGAGGGAACACATTATTCTTTACAGCCACATGAAAGGAGGTTGTAGTGAGATTGGGTTTGCAATTATGTCAAAAGCAATTAGACAAGAGGAAAAGGCCTCAAGCTGTCACCAGGGGTGTTTAGATTGGATGTTGAGAATTCACCAAAATTCCCAAGCACAGGAAGAGGCTGCCTGAAGAAGTGATGGAGGTCACTGTCCCTAGAGGTGTCCAAAAGTCACGTAGATGTGGCACTTGTGGACATGGCTTAGTGGTGGACATGGCAGTGCTGGGTTAATGGTTGGACTCCATTATCTTAAAAGTCTTTTCCATTTTAAACAATAATATAACACAGTTTTAGTTTGAACATTAGGAAAAGCTTCCTAATAACAGGGAAAGGGAAGCAACAGATGAGTGCCTGAGGAGGAGCCTCCATTAGTAGAGGTGGTTTGAATGGCCTGATCAAATATCTACCAGGGATGGTTGATGTTTAACTTTCCTCCTTGGGTGAGATGTCTTTTCATGTCCTTTCTGACTTAACTTTATTATAGTTTTTATAGTGATTATAAAGAGAAGGAGAGAGTTTTTTCAGTAAGCTTAATCAATTAACTGGATAAAGATACCTGAGATATCTACCACTGATCTTGGTTTAACACCAGCAAGGTGAAAAAACCATGCAGTTGTAAAAAAAATTTTTCTGTTTTTGTTTCTTTTATGTTTTTTGATTCAGGCTACCAATGTTAATGATCCACAGTGTCTGTTTTTCTAATTTTGATGCATTTTGGTTGGAACTGCATTAAGATTTACACTTAACACTGGTTTTCCAGCACAAAAGTTAAATATTCTTGCAGTCTTTTATATTTTTAATACCCTGGTTCGTTAATCTACTTGTTATTCATCCATTTCCTGGCCCAAGTTCAATTTAAAAAGACCATATATTTTTCATTGTACATCCTTATTAGTGTCTCCTAGCAACACAACATCCTCTCAAACAGCTGCTGATCATCTCTAAAAATCCACATAATGTCTGGAGTTATAGGAAACATCCCAGAAAAAAACCCCAAGTTGCTTCTTCACTCTCTCTACTGACTCCACTCTTCTAGAAACATGAAATCTTAAATAAAAATGTATGCTATTGTTGTTTGGCAAAAAAGAACATTAAAGATGATGAACGTCCTCATTAAAAGTCATGAACAAATTAAAATTTTTGCTTTATCAGTTTATGTCTCAACCACCTGTAATACTAAACAGGAATGCTCATAAACCATAGGGATCTCTGAAAAAATGAAATTAAGAAGAAAGACTGGAATATGTGAATAAAAATCTCATAGTAAATCATACAGCATGATATACAGAATTTAGGAATGTCAGGCTGATGTGAGGATGTGCAGGACATCAGCCAAGACCCAGGACTGGTTCTTCAGCCAGAAGGACACAGAAACATTCATTATTATTCAGGGGACTTTGTTGTCCAGAGATGCTTTCCAAGCTGTACTTTGGAGGTGCTCTCTCTTGAGGAATGAGTACAGATGCAAAGTGGGCCTGCTAATGGAGAGGTTTAATGGTCTAAAGCAGAGTAAAGTGTTGGCCATCTAAAAAGCTGGCAGTATTTCTTTCTGTATGTGTTGATGTTTTTTACAGCTTGTTACTAAAACAAAAATATAGTACTTACAATGTTATTACATGGTACAACAACAACAAAAAAATACTGTTCTCTCAAATGGATTTTTCCTGGTTTCAGGCAGTTATGGACTCTCTATACTTTTCCACTCTTTATTTACTCATGGTGGGCTTTTAGTCTGAAGTATTCAGTGTGTAGGTTCACAGAAGGAGTCAAAGAATAAGAGATGTTAAACCATCCCATCCATCCCCCTGGGAGAGCAGACCTGGCACTGTGGCAGCAGGAGACAGTGCCTATTACTCAGGGAAAGGCAAAGCAGCAGAGAGCAAATCCCAGGCTCCAGGAGTCAGAGGGCCAGGGCCCTCTGCAGCCTGCCCCTGCACCCAGCTTCCACTCCATCTGGAAGTGGGAATCCTCAGGTTTGCTGTGCAGAGAGCCACTGCTGCAGCTTGCCATGCTTCCTGAACAATCATGATAACTTTCTGTAAGTAATGTAAGGAATAAACAAGCATTTTTAATTCTTCGCTTCTTCCCAAAGGATCAAAATAGAATGAGAAACTTCCTTCTAACACACCCAGGTGAGAGTCCAGGCTCCTTGCCAGGTACAAGCCCTCATTTCCAAGGGATTAAAGACAGGATTTAACCATTAATGTTGGCACTAGCCTGACACTCACCTCCATCAGCTTTCCTGAATGCTGACACACTAATGCCTTCCAAGCCATGTCCTTGCCCTTCTCCTGCCCAACACACACACAAAAGTCATATCAGCAGAGTTTGTCCACTGTGTCTGTAATCCCAGATATCTCTTCAAGCAAACTTTCATTTTAATGCTTATTCCGTTCCATATCTGCATCTGAATTTTCTGGTGGAGAGGCCTCCTAACATCACTTCTTGAATTCTTTCAACCTCATCCCAATCCTATGGAGTTAATTAAAGAGATATCATGTGACCTTTTCTGTAAGGATGGAGGCATGGGAAAAGGAAGAAGTAGAATTTACATAAAGCAATCACATCCTTTCAATCCAAGTAAAAGAACTATGATTGATCGCAAATCCCACTGTTTTTATTATATATATATATATATGGGTTAATGTCTAGCAAGGAATGTATGGGTCCATTAAAAAATTGCAAGTTCATGCTTCTACATCTCAAAGTTAGTGATCTCCTTCTCAAAGGTGACAAATTTACCCTGAGGTGAGGCAGGGCTGCTTTTGTCAAGCTTTCAAATACCTGTCTTGCAGTGTGCAGCCAGCTCACTGAGTATATGGGTACACTGCTGTGCAATTTGCTCCAGGTTTCTTCCTTCAGCTTTCTTCTGTTCCTCTGCTTTTAGCCTGAGGCAGCAGGCAGGATTTGAAGCCAATGTGCTGAGGGGTGCACAGGACAGGGGCCATCATCCCAAAACAAAATGTATGTAGCAGGTGGGTGAATAACCAGAAGGTGCTGCAGGGGGGCAGGGCCACAGCAGCTGTCGCATCTTTTTGGTCTTGGATCAGCTTTGGATCTGCTGACACTGCCTGAAACATCCCTCATGCCCTTTGGCCAAGCTCTGCCTCTCTGACTCATTTTAAATAGTTCCTGAATCTGCAGTCATGATTGTTGAATAGGGCTGCAGGGAAACTGAGGTGCTACCATAGAAAGGAAAGACACAAAACATCACAGACCAAAGGGTTGTCCTTGCTTGCTGGTGTCCTCATAGATAGCTTTCTCTCTTTATAGCTGCCTGATACCACTGGGGAAAAAAACAAAGCCAAACAAACAAAAAAATTCTGTAACAACCCAGAAACAAAAACAAAAGCTAAAACGATATCAAAATAAACTAGAGAAAAACAAACGAACAAAAAGAAACTACGCTATGAATCTCAATGCAAATGTAAAGTGAAATTCAGTGTGAGTTTTCTCCTTCTAACCACAGATCAGAGCTACAAAGGGTTATTTTGGGCCAAGTAAAGCTTAGGAGCTTTATTTGTCTCTGCCCAACAAAGTCAATAGGATCTGTGCTTTGCTGTGATCAAGCCTATTTACTTGACAGTTTAGAATAAACCTAAAATCAATATCTTTATTGTGTCATGTGGAAATGTATATATTTGCTAGATAAAGCCTTGCAGTTACAGCAATGTGAGAGACATAAATATAGGGCTTTGAACTTTTGGGGAATTGGTTTTAAGAATATATTTTATATAACAGAGACACTACTAACAGAAAGAGTCAACTAATGGACTATGCACTGTACCTTCCTTAAATTTTGAAAAAGTGGGTATTTTGATTCTTCCAGAGGAAGTTTTAATGGGACAAGCACAGTATTTGAGTATCAGAGGTTATCTGACCACTTGAAGCAATTATTTGAGACTCCACAATTATCACCTAATATTCCTGAAACTACACCGTGATTGTATCTGATCCTGCATTAATTCAGCCTGTGATAAGACTACTCCATGATTATGGCATACTTTAGCCTCATTTTGAACAACTTCTTTCTAATTCTAGCACAGCTTCTAGGAATACAGTAACACTTTGACAGTGGTACATTTTCCCAAGGCTGAGGGCTATTCAAGGGTAACAAAACTTTAAAGGTCAACTTTCTGTCTCACCGTGAATTCAAATTTCAGCTGTAACCAATTAACATTTAGATTTTCTGGCTGATTCCAAGTCTTACAAGCCAGTGCTACCTCAGCCAGAACTGTTTAGCCAAACAACAAAAATGGGATAATTTTCAAAAGGCAAGCAAGCTGTGGGAGGTGTTTTTTTTAGCAATTGTCTGTTAGATTCATCAGGAAAGAAAAGCATAGCAGCAAGTGTTCTGTGTGTGCTGTGCACTGCAGTTTGATGCCCTCTCTAAAGCAGAAAGAAAATGCCTGGCTCACAGAGCAGCTTGTGGTGGCTTGTGTGTACCTGCTCAAGCTGGATTTGCTCTGCAGAGGGACACTGATTATAAACCACTTTTCAAACCCTAATTTGCGTGTTTCATCTCATATACCTTTATGTAAGATTGACTGAGAAGGTGGAAAATCCCTATGCTTCCCTTCTTCTCCAAGAGCTCCAGAGAAGAGAGGAGCCTCTAACAGTCCCCTGCGAGTGCTCAGGTCCCTTCTGGCAGAGAAAGGAAAATATATGGACATGTCTGAATCATAGATATTTAGCCTATCTTCAGGTCTGAACAGCATTGTTTAGCTTTTGGTATGCTTCCACATTTCATAGTATCTCTGCCAAAAGGAAACTATATATCATAAAGGAAGAGAAAGTTTGTAGTTAAAACACTCTGTGGAAATATATGTCAACTATCTCTGTGCAACTTTGGAGTGCTAAGATTAGAGAAAGAGGAGCAGAAGGTTTCATGCATTTCAAGTTCTAAGCAAAGGTGTGGAAAGGAATAAAGCTGCTTGAGAGTTTCCTGGTAGCCAGATCATTGTCCCATGCTCCACACACTTGGAGCTGAAGGGACAAAAGCTGCTGGAAGCACTGGTGGGGCAGGCAGAGACTGGGGGCTGCAGTGTGAGAACTCCTGCAATAGCCAGAAAAGTGAGGAGTGACTAAAGCAAAAAGAGCAGACCTGCTGACCAGCTTGAATTAGGCCTTTCTATGCAACAAGATGTGAACCATAACTCAATAGCAGATACTGCTGAATTCTTTTGCCCACAAGTAAATTATGGGACCCATTTTGTCAGCAAAGTGTATTAGCTAACTGTGAAAACAATAAGGAGCTTGGAAGTTTAGATGTGATGAAAATCAACCAGTGGCAATTTCCATTATCATGTTCTGTTAGTTATAGGAGGGAAATAGCTAATTACATAGCAAGTATCTTCAAAATAAAAGTGGGTGACCTGAAAATGGAAATTATAACCTGGCAAAATGTGATGGTGCAATTAAAGGTAAGGCTTGCTCAGACAGACTATTGATCATTAGTAGCTGAAGATGGAAACAGATGGACTTTCAGCTATGAAAAAAAAAAAAAAGTGAAATCAAATTTCATGTCAAAATCTAGAGACAAAGATGAGGATGACAGGGACATGTTGATGTTCTGGACCTGTCAAAAGCCATTTAACAGACTTCATTATTTAAAGAGAACTGTACAATATTTTCAGTCTTCCACCTTTCTGACAGATTTGTTTTTCTTTTAAAAGTGGGTTAATTCTGGTTTTTTTTCAAGAGTGGTCAATGGAGATAGTTATATCATGTATCACTACTCATTAGATGCCTTGGACTCTTGGTAAAAATAATTATAGGAAACATGAATGATCCCACAGTGTATCAAGCATGTGTGTGTTGCTTAGAGCATAACTCAGTTCTCTCAAATTAACAAGCAAAAAATCCCACCAAACAGTCAAAAATCTGAACCAAACAGCAAGAGAAACATATAAGTTCTAAACTTCAAGAATAAAGAAAAGAGGCAAAATATATTATGCTTAGGACACATAGCAATTTTAGGAAATCATAAGGTCAAAGATAGAGAAGTATAATAAATGTACTAGTGATAAATAACACTTTTTAAAGCTACAGAGCTAAAGGAGAATTCACCTAAACTTAGAAATGTTTTCTGGAAGTTTGATGTATAGAGGTCACACTTTTGCCTGGGCAATACTCCTTTTCTATCTCTTGGCCAGCCCAAGTGCCAAAATTAGGAATGCCTAATCTGACATCCCAGACTGGAGAGGCTCTTTGGAGGCCAGGATACCTTTGAAAGGTCCTAAACCACGTGTTATCCACTGAGCTTTAGTTAGTCAGCAGTTGCTCAAAGATCAAGGAACACAGAATGTGGAAACAGTAAATGAAATTAAGTCAATTGCTGGAAAGTGTTTATTTCCCTGTAAATATTCTTTAGTTAATAGAGATTAAGGACATTTTGCAAACATTTGGAAAGAAAAAACAAACCTCTTTATTAAAGATACAAATACCTATATTCTAGCACCATACTGGAAGTTGAAACTGATGTCTTTTTAATCTGATTAGTCTCAGTCCTTTGTTGTGTGATATCCACTGGGAAAGGCACTAGACTAACCACGCTTTTTATTTCCCTTTGACACCATTTTCATTCCACATAATTTCTTTGAGCTCCCAGTTAAGATTCAAGAGATCCCCTTGGTAATGGCAAGGATTTAGAAAATGTAATGTCCCTAGAGACAATTTTTATTCAAGTGGTTGTAAAACTACTGCCTCTCCATGGATTTCACATAGAATGCTTTCAATTCAACTAATCTACAGTATCTGACCTGAACAGCACAAGCAATACCAGGGAAAACTTCATTCTTTTCTTATCAACCTTCAAGGGTTTTTAGGCCTGACAGAAAATATGAAACTATGGTTCCTCTATCACTCTCAGAGATTTCAGGAAACAAATCTGTTCAGTTTATACTCATACATAAACACAAATCAGATCCCAAACCAACCATGATGTAAATTACCAGAATGACCCGAGAACAGTTACTAAGACTCACAGGGAAAATAGGATGTGCTCTGGAAAGTGCCTGCTCTTTTACACCTGCTTTCTGAAACTCATCTTTGAAATTTTATCAAAATACCATTAAATGTCACACTCCTAGAGGTAACATATATGACAGGAAAAGTTAGGCATAGAGATTTAAAAAAAAAAAAACAACAAAGCACATATTTTTCTCTGGAAGACAATGTATAGTTTGTTAGTTTTTTGTACTTGGTTATAGAAAGTTATATCTGTACCTTCTTCTTATTTCCTGCAGATATTAGTCTCTTGCTCAGGCTGTGAGAATGGACTAAGGGAAAACTGAAGTGGTTAAGAGAACAAAATAATAAATCCTTGACTTAAAAACTTCTATAAAGAGCAAAAAACTCCCGTCATATATTTCATTAAGCTGTGAGTTCATTTGGAGTCAATTTGGCTAAGATGGTTTGGTGGGTCAAGGAAAAAGTCTTTTATTAGATATGGCTAAGTTAGTGGAATTGTAATTCCATACCGTGAAACATCTTTATTTCTACTGTTCTATTAAATCTGTTCCTGCACAACTTTATTACTTCAAAGCTTACTGATTTGCGATGTCACCAAAAGTGAAAAATTGATAAGAAATTATTTTAAAAAATAAATTAATAAACAATATTTATGCTTTTGAAAGGAGGATGGAATATTTAAGAGATACTTAATTTACAATTAACATTATCATGATGCAAAAAGTTGTCTAGATTTTTTTCTCCCTGTACATGTTTTATAGGAGAAAAGTGAACATTCATCATCAGATTTTGACTGAAGAGTCTCTGATCTCCTTCTTTCCATGTTTTGAAAAGCAGTGCCTAGGACCCCCATCAAGTATAAATCATAGTTACCTCAACAAAGGGAGGCAACTGATACCATTTTGTATTCTGTAAGATTCTGGTCCTTGAATGACTACTTAGGCCTTCTTTTCTCTCTTCAAATATATTTATTTCTTTGGTGTGTTTCTTTTATTACAACACTGGTTCACATGGAGTAGAGGTTCCCATATTCATCACTTTTTTCCAAACCAACTTGCTGTGGAATAGTATCCTGTCTCAGTCAACCAGCATCTTCAACAACATGAAAAAATGTCTAGAATACCCAACCTGAGATAAAAGACTAGTGGTGGGAGGACAGTATGTAAGTTTTAGCACATATTGTTATTGAAATTTTAATCTCTGTAATTTAGCTTCATAACTGAAACTCCATTGCTATTAATAAGCTTTCAATTCAAGTATAGAATGCAAGCCTTTCTTAAAAATTATGGTTTTTGTAAACTGTCCCTGTTTACTGTTTTCCCTTCCTTTTTTGGTCTGAGTCAGAATAAAACTGAAATCTGAAACATTTTATTGTGTCTATGTCACTATGTATGCCAGTCAGGTAGCTCATGCAGGGAATCTCTAGTTTAAATTTTCCCCCCCAAAAATGTAGGAATGAAACATCTGATACTTGTACATACAGCATCTGCCTCCTAAATCCTCTATTGCATGACCTAGCCCTAAGGTGCCTGCAGCCCACAAGGCAGTTCATTGTCCTGCCTCAAAGCCACAGCAACAACAATTTCAGTGTCTGGGATACAGAGCTGGGAAAAAAAATTAAAACAAAAAAAGAGAGAGTAATTCAGAGCTGCTGGAAAGGGAGTGTCTGTGCATTACATATCCAATACTGCTCTGAAAACTGAACTGAGAAACCTTGGAAAAATGGGAAGGTATCAGAAAAGGCAGAAGGGAGATCCAATCACTAGGCTGTTAAACTCCTTGAACATGCAGAAAGAACAGATACATATGTGAAGAAATTCAAGGTAATATTCTTGAGGTAAGGAAAAAAATCTCAAACACTGACACTAGGAAAGAAGCACACAGAAGCTTCTCAAAAAACTAAAATATGGGGAAAAAATAAGCTTCCATCATTACTAGACTTTAGAAAAGGTTAAAATCAACACTGCATTATTTATAGAGATCATGTCTCAGGTACAGCTCTGAAAAGGAGACTTTTACCATGAAGCAACTGGGACAAAGCTCAGTGCTGCTTCAGACATCCAAAGGAGCTGACAGACATTTTCTGATGCAGTCAGCTATTGCACCCTGTGAGGCACAGATGCACTCTGTTTTGTGGCCCTAGGAAGAACAGAGTTGGTGTTTCCAGCTTCCACACCTAAGGCAGTACCATGGGGGTAGATGTCTGCCTACATGGATCTCCCATGAAGCCACAAGTTCTTACAGAAAACCTGCTCCAGCATGGACCTGCCATGGAGTCACAATCCTGTTCTGGCACAGGATCCTCCAGGGGCTGCAGGTATCTACTCTCCCCAAACATCTGTGTGCTGCAGAGGCACAGCTGCCTTACCAGGGGCTGCAGGGGATCTCAGCTCTGGCACCTCCTGCCCCTCCTTCTGTGGTTTTGGTGTCTGAAGAGCTGTTCCTCTCAGATATTCTCACTCCTCTCTCCGGCTGGAGTTGTGCAGCTTTTTCTCCCACTTCTCCCAAATCATATCCCAGAGCTGCCACCACCACGCTGATGGGCTCAGCCTTGGCCAGTGGTGGGTTCATCTTAGAGCCTCTTTTCACTGGCTCTGTTGGACACAGGAGGAAGTTCTAGCAGCTTCTCACAGGAGTGACCCCTGCAAAAACCTCCTCTCTGCCCATACCATGACCTTGCCATGCAAACCCAATACACACTGAGCAATATTTCCATGGGTTGTACCCAGTCACCGTGGGTTGGCTTTCATCACCCTTGACAAGTACCCCAAGGAGGATGGAGGCCTTGAGAGAGGTCTACACTTAGCAAAAATGCATTGCAAATGAATTGTGCTTAGCCACTTCTTAATCTAAATGGGTAGATCCTGGTGGAGGGAGGGTACAGGTCTCTTCTCAAAGGTGTTTTCCATTTTCAGCAGAGTGCCCAATTTTTTTGCTATCCACTTATTCCAACAAACCACAGCAAAGATGCAAATATGCCATGCACATACTAGGTCAGCATCTGATCCAGACCTTTGCATGACTTAACTGCTCTTCTCCTTGTGCAGGGAGGCAGAAGGTCAGTTTTGGGATATGGCTGTTCTCCTGTAATCTGTGGGAGTCTCATAAACGCAGGAGTTTATCTTGTCAGTTTTTTAATTGGGCTATTGAGAATGAGCCCAGTCCAGATTCTTCCAAACACAACTGTACCTTTTTTGCAGAAGGATGCCTTGAAGGGGACAACAGAGCAGTGTGTCTTCTAGAAATTCTAGGAAATTCTAGTCACTGACATGGATGTGAGTTCTGGGTTTTTCCCACACAGATGCTGAAGAGGCTTCATCACTGCCAGGCCAAGGCAGGAGCCCACACTGAAGGTCAGGAGTATATGATGTGGAAATGGACCTGAAAGCCGTGTTATGGAGTTGTGGAAATAATCAGTGCAACATGCAGTGGGATAGGAGCTGAGGCAGAATCTGCTTCCAGGGTTGAGCACTGCAGTGGGGCCCTGGCAGCACCCATGAGCCTGCACCCCACAGCTGGAAGACAGGGATGCCTCCCTGGGTCAGAAATAAACACACACTTGAGGAGAGAAGGCACAGCCATGGCTGCGATATGAGCTGTTTACTTCTCCTCTCATCAGTGAACAAGTGACAACAAAAGTGCCTTACATAACTAAGATACCAATCTTACATTCACTTTTCCTAACAGATAATACTGTTTAAACCTCTTATTGCACTTGTCAGTTTCCTCCAGACCCTTCAATTTGTTATCATCCCTTACATAAGGTGCCTGCACCAGACTACCATCACCTGCATCCTCACCACAACCAAATAGAGCAGAATAATTACCTCCAATGTCTCGCATATGACACTGCTATTAATACTTCCCAGAATCTGATTTTCTCTTCTGGCAACTGTGTCTTATCATTGACTCCTATTGGGTCTGACTCATCACTTAGTCGTGTTCAATTAGCTATTCCAATCAGTGATTTCAAGCAACCTAATCAAAAGACAGGAACAGGTCCTCCTAGAAAACACCCATTCTAAAGAAGAAGAAAAAAGGAATTAACTAGTCAATTATTTCACAGTATTTTATTACTTTGCCATTCTATTATTAAAGAAAATAGAGTTGCATTTGTCCACTGAGTCTGAAGAAATTGATTTTATGAAGGATTTTCAATTTGTAAACCGTCTAGTCTTGGAAGCACTTGGATTACTTCTGAAAGGTCTGTAAAACACAGCTTAAAAAAAAGCCTGTTTTCAGTAAGACTAACTTCACTGCATGGGTGTGTATCTTTTCAGACAGCATATATTGACTGGCCAATTAAAAATGGCTGAAATTGTTGCTTTGAGTAAATTGCTGAGTATGTTTACTAGGTGATTAACATGTTCTAGCTAATCACTGTCACTTAAATCATCATATTTTCCTCTGAAGACAATGAAATATAGATGGAAAAATTTTCAAACACAACTATCAAGTCTGCTGAGCTGTAGGGAAGTGTGTCTACATGTGTAATATAAGTATTTAAAGAAGAGCAAAAGCATATTCATCAAGTTGCATGCACAGATGCAGGGCTTTATAGAAACAGGAGGCACTTGTATAGGCTCAGAAAGACAACCCAAATTGTTTAAAGTCTGCTCTAGGTGAGCTGCTAACTATGGTAAATGTTCACTTTATCATCCCCTTTATCACAGTCACTCTTTTGTAGCAGTATTTTTTATGAAAATAGATGAAGAAAAACATAGAATGATTTGGGTTGGAAGGGAACTTATCTAGTTTCAACCCCCTGCCATAGGCAGGGACACCTCCCACTAGACCAGGTTGCTAAAAGCCCCATCCAACCTGGTGTTGAACACTTCCAGGGATGGGGCATCCACAACTTCTGAGCAATACTTCCAATACTTCACTACTCTCCAAATAAAGAATTCCTTCCTATCATCCAGTCTGTTCTCTCCTGTCCTGTCACTATCTGCCTGTGTAAAAATTTGCTCTCCCAAGTACTGAGAAGCTGAAATAAGGTAATCCAGGAACCATCTCTTCCAGGATGAACAATCCAGCTCTCTCAGACTATTTTTGTAGGAGAGAGATCCCATCATTCTGCTCATTTTGGTGTAGATGATGGAGGAGAAGATTGTCTACGCAAATGAATAAGTAACAACCTTTAAATGGTGAAGGCTAAAATGCAGGAATGTGTCAGGACAATCAATATCTAATTAACACCTCTACAATACATATAGTGTGAGAGAAGCTTCTGACATGTATTAGCTACCAGTGCAACTTTAGCAGTTGAGTTGGCATAAACACTTCACCAAAGCAACCCAGTCTAAATACAAAGTGATTTGTGTGAAAATGAGGATAAAAAGAACACTAAAGCTGAGTGAAATCTTGTATTTCCAGCTCTAAAAATTGAGCTGGATTAATTACTTTTGAGGGAGACTGAAAAGAGGATGAGGCAAGCAAAGTTGCAGGCAAAATCTGGATTTTTCTCCTGTGTAAATTGTACTTTTTAAATTCTAGGTTTTCTCCTGGGCATATTAATTTACAAAGAGGAGCTGAAAAGGCATCAAGGAAAAGATATTTAATGAAGAAATGCTGTTTTGTCTATAAAGAGTCTGTGTTATTTTATCATGCTGTTTTCTGGGATGGATGTGTTAGGCTTTTACTTTTAAGCCTCAGAAATCACCAGGTGTGAGGTTTTTAATTGTAAGTATTACTATTATTCATTATATTTCATTATTGGAAAGCTCTAGTTATATAAGCCCAGTGGGATGTGGCAAATTGAATGGAGATCATGCAGTTTTGCACAATATACCACTACAGCTAATTGATATACACACAAAACACTCCCACACTACTTGAAGTTAGCAGAAACACTCCTAGTTATTTCCTTGGCCAGTGGAGAAGTCACAAAGAAAGTGTGAGAAAAACAAGAAAATGTAAATTGTTATTCTCTTGCTCCTACTTGTGAGGGTTTAGGATGCTGTCACATGTAAAGATTTGGTGACCAAAGTGCTCGAAGCCTCCATGCACTTCCCAAACCCTAAAGTCAACTAGGGTTTCTTGCTCACTGAAAGATCACAATTGTACATGATATTGTCACACTAGTTTCAGTTTCAAGGATAGAAAATATAATTTTGCTTGAAGTTTGACTCTGAATTAAGGCTTAATATAGACACTGTCTTTGGTGTAGCTGGGGTTACTACCCTTACAGGACTAAACTTGCATTTGTCTTCACTTTGCTCAATTTTCCACCCATCTCTTAAAGATGCACATGCTTTTTTATTCAAACCAAATTAGTTTTGCAGTCTCTTCTCATAGGAAAAGGGTAAGAGGAGGCTATACAAGCCAGTCATATATAAAGTAAGGTAGTTTTAAAATATAACCAGAGGTGGAAAAGTGCTTTTTGAAATTAGAACCTCATTTTGAAATTTTTGCTACCATAAGGCAATGTTGGGGAGAAGTTCTATACTCTTGCAGGTTCACTGTAGGGTAATGTGACAACTCTAACCCTCCAGAGTTTCAATACCTTTAAACCAATGAACATTTTTTATTGTTTTTAATAGTCTTGCTTTCCATTTTTTCACACTGGATTTTTAATCCATCACTTTTGGGATGTTCCCATGGCCAGGTGCTCTTTGTCCAATCTCTCATTTGTTGCTAACTGGCAGTGACTTCTATGTATCCTAGCTGACTTCTGGCTGGGTTATTTGTTTGCCTTTGTTGCTCTATTGTTTGATATTTCCTTTCTTGGTAATGCAAAATCCTTCTACTACCTTTTCCTCTGCAACAAGGGATTACCATGTTGCATTCATATAGTTCCTGGTCCTTGTTTAAATGTAGTGTTTTTCCCTTGATGAGAAAAAAAATTTGCAGTGTTTGCTCCTTTAATTAGAATTCACTCCCTGATTATGCCATCACCTTCCTATTATGAGTCTGTGTCTAAAGAAAATTACATATAAAAATGTCAAGTCTATCAACATGAGAAATTTTAGCTTTGAATCATTTAGCAATCAGTTCAGATATTCAGACAATTCAAACATTCCTTAGCTGCTTCAACTCCTTATTGCCACACTTTTAAAAGATGGTAGGCATGTAAGAGCATCCACAAGAACAAGAGAAATATATCTACATCCTCATCTGTACTTAGACAATATGTAAAGCAAAAGGAACCTACAATTTAGAGAAGAAATTGTGACCAAGCAGATAATATAGGGTAATTCAATGTATTAATACAGCTCTTGCAGAACATTCAAAAGCACAAGCTGACTGTCACATTCTTCAGCAGTTCTCATTTTGCAGACATAATACATATATTATGTCACAGGTATAATATATAATAATATATATTATTACACAGGCACACTTCAGCAGCACTGCTGTTTTTCAAGATTGATCACACTGGTCCCATAAAAGCACTTTTGTTCTTCAAGAGCATGAGTGCTACAGGAGTTCCAGCACAAATTCTTGCAGTTAAAAAAAATAAAAATAAATTAGTAATCTCAGATTAATTCATGTCTTTCAAATATAAACTTTCATAAGCATTTTGTGTCTCACATAGTCTGTCATGCCACAGTTTCTGAACTTCAGAGTGTGGTATTCCAGTGAAATAAATGTTAAAATTTAAACAAGTTGCTTTTTACAATAGTTTCCTTACTATGCACCACTGATGATCATAATGGTTAGGACATTTTTTCATGCATGTTTATGAACTCACTGATGCAACACAGAAATAATCCATTTAATACATGAGCTTTCCTGCCTTCCATGCATTGCCAACCTACTGGTAATACACTAAAGAAGGCCATTTCTGCAAACAAACCTGGGAGGCCTAAAGCTATCAATTAGTATCATCCCATTATCCCAAACTTTTGAAAGAAAATAGGTTTTTTAGTGGCTTGCCTTAAACTTTGATCATTAGAAATTATTGGTATTATTTTAATTACACTAATGGCCTTTTCTTTAAAAATTCCCTCCACTTTTTAATACCAAAGCTACAGGAGGATGCCAGTGTTGATTGATCAGAAGTGTTTATAGTAGAGTCCAGCAGGATCTGTTATTGCAAGAGTCACAGAACACAGCAGGCAATGCACTAGAGCAGTAAATACAGCCCCTGTATATATTGTATATATAAAACCCTGCTGGGGAAATGAGCCTTTACCTGGAATAGCTCAGATTGTCCATTCTCAGTAGTACACGATTAGTTTTCATCATCCTTTTAGCTGTCTTACTAGCAAAGTTTTCAGTCTCTCAAAGATAGGAAAATTAAAATAGAAATACAGTATTACAAAGAGCAATCCCAAAACACTAACAGAGTCAGAATACAACCTGACACCCTGTCACTCAGGGTGTTGGTAGCAGTCCCATTAAATGGTGGATGCATCCTCCTGCAATGGCAGATGTGGTTCAGCTAACCAGTGCACCTGTAGGAGGGTGCCATTTTCCTCTGAAGGTCCAGGGGTGATGTGGAAAGGTCTTTTTTTCCTCTGGAATCCAGTGGAAAGATGGATAACTTGCTGTCCAAAATCTCAGTTTTTATCCTAGGTAGGAAAGGCTTGGCTCCTCCCCCTGGCTGGAGCATCTCCCAGTGGGATGATGTAATTTTATCAGTCATACAATGGGACTCAATGGCCCAGCAGCAGATGATATCTTGCTGGAGGGAGGATGGATTGTGGAAAAAATTAAGATGATTGCCTCACCTTATCTTAAAGATGGCCCATTAGCAGATAGTATGTGCCATGGAGATAAGGAAATCACTGCCCCACCCAGCTTCAGCAATGGTGATAGAATACACATTTCTGGCCACAATCCATATTGCAATCCAAGACAGTATAACATTTTATTTTAAATCTTTTAGGTAAAAGTGCTACAGCATCTAGAAGTTTTAGCCCAGATCTAAAGAATTCTTATAGTTGAAGAATTCTATAAGCTGATTTAAAGTGCACTCATTTCAGCTATTGACTGAAATTATGTCCTTTACTAATACTTTATTTGTCCTTGGATTTCCTGTTTTTAACATAGTAGCTCCCAGAGACCAGAAAAGAAGTCTCCAGTGGTTGGAATATGGGAAGTGCTACACCATTTTTTAGAAAGAGTAAAAAAGTGGCTTCTGGGAGTTAGTAACTGTCAGCCTCACTGCCATGCCCAGTAAAATCATGGAAGAGATCCTCTTGGAAGATGGATGGAAAGACATTGAAGACAGGGAGGTGATTAGATAGCCAGCAGGGCTTTGCCATGGGTGAATTGTTCCCAAACAAACTTATGGTCTCCTATGACAGAGTGCTTGCATCAGAGGACAGAGAAGAGCTGTGGATGTTATCTACCTGGACTTCTGCAAGGCCTTTGACACAGTCATTCCTCACATTCTTGACAATAAATTGGAGGTATAAGGTAGATAGATGGACTGTTAGATGGATAAAAAAATTGGCTGGATACACATATCCAGAGATTTACAGTCAATGGTTCAACATCCAAGTGGAAACCACTAACAAATGATATCTGTCAAAAGTACCTACTAGGATAAATATTATTTAAAATGTTCATCATTGACATGGTAGGATTGAGTGCCCCTTCAGCAAGGCTGCACATGACTCCAAGGCAAGTGATTCACATGACTGTGGAGCCAACACACATTTCCCACGGAGTCACAGCCTCCTTTGGGCACTCACTTGTGCTGGTGTGGGGTCCTTCAGAGACTGCAGGTGGATCTGGTCCACCATGGATCTCCATGGGATGTAACGGGACATCCTGCCTCACCATGGTCTTCCCCATGGGCTGCAGAGGAATCTTTGCCTTGGCACCTGAAACACATCCTCCTTCTTTTTCACTGGCCTTGGTGTCTGCAGGGCTGTTTCTGTCACACATTCTCACTCTCCTCTCCATCCACATCCTCCCCACACTCCCCTCCTGTTCTTAAATCTGTGATTCCACTGGTGCTACCAGTATCACTGGTTGACTTGGCCTTGGCCAGGGGCTTTGTCTGTGCTGGAGCCACCTGTATTGGCTCTATCTGACACAAGAAAAGCTCCTGGCAGCTTCTTTGGTTCCCTGCAACCAAAATCATGCCATGCAAACTGAATACACAGCTTTCCAAACATATTCAAATATGGAAGTGTCCTTTCCTGAACTCACTGGAATATGACACATTTTTACAAGCTTAAAATAAATCATGCAACATCCACAGAAAGAAATGCTTCTTTTTTTAGGAAAAACATATTTTTAAGCACTAGCAGATATTTTCAGTGTAAGAAGAAAGTGAATCTGGTGGTCTAGAGCAAGGGTCAGTGGAGGAAAGAGATCTGTCATCCTCTCAGTGGTGTATTCAGGCTGCAGACTGTACTTGCTTGGATCTCTAGACTAGAAAGCAATCTGATTATTTCACTGCTGAAGGCAAAAGAGGGAGTCAGTTCACTTCATGCCTGAAGGACTCCACAGATCCAGCCCCTAGTCCAATAAACTGTATCTCTGATAGTGCCAAAAAGTGAGGAAGCAGGTTAAGAGCAAAAGATTTAAGAGATGATGATGGTGAAGATGGTGATCTGCAAATACTCAGGTGAATGGCCATAGGTCCCTTGAACAGCCATAGGGCTGCAAAACCTGCATCCAAATATATATCACCTTCAGTGGGCTCTGAAACAAACATCACAAGCCCCTGCACAGAGCCTTAACGCCCCTTCCTATGGGTCCATAGTGTCTGGGCACCTGCTGTCCCCTAAATCCAGTCAGTCTTGCTGGGATAGGCTTTGACAGGTGTGAGCAGGAGGGCAGGTTCAGCTAGAATTCCCTCTTCCTAGAGTGAATTCTCAAAAGGGGTCCATGGGGCACCTTCCAACCTGTTTGCTGCCCTTGGCAGCACAAGAGCAAGGTTTAGCCACACTTGGTGGCCTCCTGTCCTGTCATGGTCCCAGTTTCTTTTTCAGCTGGGTTGCTTCCTTATCTGCCTGACAAGACAAGCACAGTTTGAGGAAGTGGGATTCAGTCCCTCTTCTCAGCACACACTGTGAGTGCATGATAAGGGCCATCCAACCAGAGAGAAAGTTCTCAGCCTTACTGAGTTGAGTTCTCCTCTATGCCCACAGTGTCACCCACTGCTTGTTTTGGAGTCAGAAGACTTTTCCCCCTGAGGGTAGGGAGGTGTCTGTTGCCTTCCCTCCAGTCTCTGGATCTGGAGCAGGTGTTTGATGGGATGAATCATGGCTAGCTCTTGTAGAATGTTTGTGGCCTCAGCCCTCCTTCAAGAAATTCCTTTAGGCTCTTGTCCCTGATGCAGAAAGCCCAATTGAGCCCAGCCAGGCCATGCCTAAACCTTTGTAGGGCATCAAATCTCTTCACAGAGGTCTAATTAGAGGTCTTCTTCTCTCTTCTGTTATCAGGTGCCATCAAGCACATCCTTCTTCTTCCTTGCTTCTCTCTGCTTTTCTTGTGGGGCTCAGAAATACCGATCCGTGTCCTTTTGGACCTCCTCAAGGTCATTCCACTTTGTCTGTCAGGAGCTTCAGTGTGAAATAATTATTTCAAAATATCCTCATTTTTAATCTGTTCTTGCCATCTTTTTCTTTTTTTACTGGTTCATTTTAAGAACCACTTTGATTCATCATTCTGTGCTGCGTTCTAGGTCTGCTCCTCAGCTCCCAAAATCAAGGACTGCATTTTGCTTCAACCTATCATCTCTATGAGGAAATCAGGAATGACAACGTCTAGCTTAGAGAAAAGAAATCTTTAGCAGGTCCATAGAGCACAAAGTTTGCATTAGAAACCTTTGTAGTTTTTGTCAATCAGAGCCCTAGAGAGTACTGCAGACAGTTATTTTCTCTACCTAGTTGTGTTCCACACCCACTTTCAAAAACATTCTCTGTTAATTTGTCTGTTCTCTTAGTGAATCTACTTAAATTTTGGACTGACAATTGCTCTTTGACAACAATCCCTGTAAATGAGCAATATGTTCTATGAAAACACGTTTGGTTTTGTCCTCATATCACTGTGGTTCACTGAGTTCTTCTGCTGTGATGAATTAAAATTACCTATTCACCTTTTCCCTAACATCAAAGATTTTACAGACTTCCAAGCTGCAGTGGACTCACTGCTTTCCTATAGAAACCATTCCATATGTTTTTATATTACTGGGCTGAATCCAACACTGCACTCATTACTAATGGACCTTTGGATTCATGAAATCTGGGTAAATGTAGGATATATGATACAGGACCAGAAAGAACCTACCTCCTGTGGGGACCAGACATTTCATGAATCTTCACTTTCCCAGAAAGGGTGTCCTTCTTCACTCCTTCTTACATTTCAGCAGTGCCTGTCTGCTGCCATTAATTAGTCATTTGTTTTTCTCCAGTTAGAGATTTTCCTTAATTTTCTAATACCCTCTGTACACCTTCTGAGTAACACATGCAAGACAAATTTTTTAAAATGTTGTTTCTGGTCAGTGGCTTAGGGAAGGAGTTATGCTAAATAGCCTGGCAACTCTAGTAATTATTATGAGACCATCTGCTGGTAAACACACATATAAAATCAGCCTAGACAACAGGCCAGTAGTAAAGAGAAAAGGATAATCTTTCCAAGTAGTAGACAGGCTGACAGCAAATGGATAACCAAGTGGACATTTAGCTGCTAGTCAAGAGATGTGATTACTCACCATCTTGTGTTTCATTAGAATAATTTACAATTTGATTACCTGTTGGAAGCTCAGAGTAAAGTTTGTTATATTTATTGCCAGACTTTACTTTTCCTAGTTGGGATTGCTTCAGCCTACAGTGATTATTTATGATAACAATAATGTTATTGCCCAGCTCTGAAAGAACTGTTTGGTTTCTTCAGACAAGAGGACAGGAGTTTAAAATTTCTTCTTTAAGGTTAGTATCATGCTCCAGAAAGCATACAAATAAGAACACTTCATAAATAAATACTTACACATATGACTGAATAAGCTGTGTAACAATTTTTAAAAGGCATCCTTTAGCCTACGAATTCTTCTAAAACAGAAAGCTATTTTTTCAGAAATTAAAACTACAAATTTGTTAGTGAAAGAGCAAAATGCTTGAATTCTCATACCAAATTTCCATTAGCATTCGATGTTCTATAAAAGTGCTTAATGGCCTCTTGAACACTCTACTAATATGAGTCCATTAGTGTAATAGGCAGGGATTAAAAAAGAAACAAAGAGATCATTAACCATAGAAGTTAAACACATCTGTTCATATTCCATCATTTAAATTACAAATATTTAATCAAAAAGAAACATAGATCTTAGTATAGGAAGATCCAGTATAAAATCAACTCAACATAATGTTCTGCCAAACTTGCACATTGCTCAGAGGAGGAATTTGATAGCATCTTCCATCTTAGATGCCAGGCAAAAACCTAGTACAGTTTCATCTATTGGATACCACAAAGGAGCCACAGAGGACTGCACTGCTTTGGAAATGAAGCCACAAGTTCAGAAGAGTGAGTTCAGCCAATGCATCTTCTTGCTGTGTTGACAAAGTAAGGAAAAGCTGATGTCCCATTTACAGTCCCTGAAGCCACAAACTGCTTGTCTGCCATGTGAGACATTGATGTGCACAGTGATGGAGAGGAGCCCATTGCACTGACCTAATCTCTGGCATCAACAGCTCCTACACTGATTCTTGAACCCCCAAAACTTTCACAGCAATGAAGCACCAAAAAATATTCTTAGTTTTGCTACTTCTTGAGAATGGTGTACTCTGTGCTCATCCTTTCACCTTAGAACTATATGTTAAGTGGAAGAGGTTGTTGAAAACAGTAAATAGAGGCTTCTGTAGAAAAACAGAAGCTTTTCACTTCATCTTGAAACTGCAATTAATGCTACAAAATGGAAAAAATAATACAATGCCTTTTCAGGCCCTCTCTAAAGCTAATGCATAGTTCTCTTTTGCTTTGGCATGTGTCACAACAGTTTCTACTGAGACCCCAAGCAATATCTTAGCATAACTTCCCAGAACCAGCTCTTTTATGGTTTATTTTCTCAGTAATTAGTTAGTCAGTCCTGAGTCTTAACTGTTCCCTTTTCCCTTCAGTCTTCTCCCTAGAGCTATTTATAAATTTTTTTAGCACTCTTCCTCCATGCATATTTCTTATTATCTAGCAGGAATCTGTATTTAATAGGATAAATCACTTATTAATTAATTACTGATTAACTAATATACAGACAATTATTAAATCCTGGAAATGAATATTGCCATTTATTTTCCCTGTAAACATTAAATCTGAACTCCATTCATCTCCAAATCCTTGGTAGCTTTAGTAAATTTAATCTTTTATTGTAAATAGAGAAAACCAGCATGTTGGAAGGGATGTGTTAATTACGAGTACAACATTATCAAGGCTGTTAAAAACACAGGTTAAGCAAACACTTTATGAAGCCCTTAAGGTAAATTTAATCCATTACCACATTAGCAGGACACCAGACTTGTGACACAGACTTAGAAAAAGTTTCTGAAAATTTGGAACTCCCTCATATTTCATTGCTTAACTTTATATGTCAGGAATATTAGGGGACTCCATTAGAGTATGGGAGAGTCATAGTCATTAAAATTAGTCTGAATACTAAATTTACTCATTCTAATTTAAATTCTGAAGGACTTTTCCCATTGCATCAAGTGCTTTGCAAATGTTAAAAAGTGCAATAGAATAAAACCCACTTATTGTACTTAGCTTAAAGCAGTCACTCCTCAATTCCTAACGTGACCAGCTGCACCTTACAAGCCTGAGTGGATGAAACACAGCTCATCACACAGCTGGGCAACAAAGTTCAAAGCTGGAAACCTTCTGCCATTGTCCTCTTGGGTGAAGTGTTGTCCATAGTATGGGAATTCATGTGTCCACAGTGGAGAGTAAGCCTCACTTTTAAAGTTATGCCTCTCTCTCCATGAAGCAGGTATCTGAATAAGTGCCCTTTTGTCCTCACTGAATGTACAAGGAGCTCACAGTCTCTCGCTGAGGTGTGGGAATCTTTTCATTAGGTGTCTGAAGCTTAATTTCCACCTGAGTGGTGACAGTTGTCCTGACCTCCCTTCCTTGGGCAATATCCCTTTGGAAGGAGGTAATTGCCTGACGTTGGTTTGCCTCTTGATTAAAGATGCTAAAAGAGAAGTACCATCCATGTTAAACAACCTGGTCATTCTGCTGGCTGATGGAATGACTGATGAGGATTTAAAAAAAAATTATATTAAAAAGGTTGCTGTACCTCCATTTTACACATTGTGACTAACAAGATAAACAATGAGAATTTCAACCTTTACAAAGCTCACAAGGAATAGCAGTCCCTTTTACACTTTTGTCACCACTTTTCCAGCTATCTCTGGTCACCCTTGCTCCCAGATAAACTTTCTACATGGAGTATCTTGTTTCTGGAAACAAAAAACATCTGAAATCTTATTAGATTATGTTTACACAAATTTTCCAGTCCAGCAATGCATATCCAAGTACCTTGGATAATTCGGATAAGTGTCCATACTAAAATCTAAATTAAAACAAAGCTGAAATTGCTTTGAATGGTTATCTATCATTAGACAGATATGTAATCAAAGGAAATAAAATAGAAAGTCATAATAAATACAAATATCCACTGTTCTTTTTATTATATCTCTGTTTCTTTTAGCCAGATAACTCTGGAATGGTCTGATGTACAACATCTATAACATTTTCTATCATCTCTCCTTAAAGAAACTCGATAACACAAAAAGGCTAACAGCTGTAACTGCAGAAGGTGAACCTCTTTTGGGAACAGGTTTATATCTTTTTGCTTCTCTTTAAAATGTAAATCCACTAGGTCTTCTCCCAACATTGAGGAAGGCTTGATTTATGATTTTAAAAGACCTGTCCCTATAGAAACAAAACTACACACTGATATGGATAGGACCCAAAAGGATCTTGTGGTACAATCCCAGTTATCATAAAATCACAGAAAGGGTAAAGTTAGAAAGGACCTTTAAGACCATCTAGATCCTACCCCTTTGCCATGGGTCTACTTTCCACTAGACCAAGCTGTTCAGAATCCCATCCTGCCTGGTCTTGAATACTTCCAGGATTGGGGGCATAAAAACTCTGGGAAACGTGTACCAGTGTCTCACCACCCTCAGAATGAAGGATTTCTTCGTAATATCTAAACCTGCCTTCCTTCCATTTAAAAACATTCCCCCTTGTGCTATCACTCTATGCCCTTAAAAAACTCTTCAGCTCTTCTGTTTTTCCAGGTGCTGGAAAGCTGCCCTAAGGTCACCTTGAAGCCTTCTCTCCAGACTGAACAGCTCCAGCTCTCTCAGACTGTCCTCATAAGAAAGGTGCTCCAGCCCTCTGGTCTTCTGGACTCAATCCAGCAGGTCCCTGTCCTTTCTATGCTGGGGCCCCCAGAACAGAACAGCACCAGACACCTCTCTAACAGCCTCTCCCAAGCTCCAAAAATGACAACTTGAAAGTGACTCCACTGCTGACTAGAGATCTCCAATCATTTCCACCCTGACCATATTTATGACCAGTTACTTTTATATACCAGCCCTGCTCTGTGGCATTAGGGGATACTTCTTCTTTTCTACATATGTTTCCCAGTGTATTTAAGGAACACATTCCAGTTTGCCATGCTACTTAATCCATGCTCTTTCTCTCTCCCTGCTTCCTAAAGTTTTCCTCTCCACCTTTTGTCACAGTATATCTTTTCTGTACTAATTCAAATGTGAATTCAACTTTTGGGAATGAGATGAGAATTTACCTAGGAGTACAGCTGTAGTCTCACCAACAGCACTGAGTCTTCCACAGATTAACTTTACTCTCCAGATGGTGATTTGCATATAGTATACCTTTTAGTCTTTGGCTTCCTCAGTCACTTCTAAATAAAAATCTAATTGTTATTTTTCCTGTTATTAATCCTCAGATACTTGTCCTTAAAACTATTTTTTTCTTGGATCCCTCTTCTGGCATTCCTGCAATCAGGTCTATGCTTTTATTAATTTGATATCTCAATCTTCCTTCTGTGTTTATGATACTCCAATTTTATGCATGCACTACTTGGTTTTAAGCCAAGGTCAATAAAAATTTTGTCCAAAAATTGATCCTTGAGAAAGTCCAACAGCAGCTTCCCTTCAATATGGGGTCTAGTTTTATGACACTATCATTTATTTTCTCCCTATAGTCATGGCGACGCATTTATATTTTTATTAACAGTAGAAGTGTATAGGATATTTATTATAATCTAGATACTGAAATACAAAAATATGGAATTTCCCAGTGCTTCTTCTGAAGAAAAGTGATTGCCTTTTCAAAGAACATTTCTTGGTGTGGTCTCCTCTATATTTGGTGGGTAGTGCTCCATTCTGGGGAACTCAGATCAGGTGGTGTGACTATGGTGGAAGATCTGTCTCCTAGGGTTGTCAGAAAAACCTGTGCATGTGAGTAGATGTGCACCTACCACAGTGATGAAGGGAATGTTACTTCTGTAGGTGTTTTTCTCACTGCATTCCAGCTGAATGCATTCAGTGTTGACTCTATTTATATGTAGGGTTCTATCGTGTCTGAAGATTTTTGAAGTGTTTCCTTTCTTACTTCAATTGACACAAGAAAATCAAGGTAAGTTATGGAAAATCAAAACATTAGTGATATGTATGAAGACTTCAACAACCAAATTGAAATGTTGTGGCATCTGTAATAATTCTGCTGCAGAAAAAACCTGATGTTTGGGTTAGAATTTAAGTCCTTGTTCTCCATCCCCTCTCAGACGGTGATTTGTTTCCTAAGGAGACATCCTTCAGAAAACAGTGTTTTCTTTTGCTGCAGAAATTGCATCTTCCCAGACCATTTGTTCCAACTTTGGCCTTCATTTGTCTAACTCAAGGATAGAGAGAGTGTCTCCTTGGAAATCAGTATTCTTCATCCATTTATCATCATGCAAATTCTTTTCAGAATAAAACAAAATGGACAATTTAAATGCAGTCTGCTTAAGTAGGACATTGTGTTTCTCTCTAAATGAACATTACATTGCAATAACATGAGCAATAAAACTGTAATTTCTAACTAATTCCTAAATGTCAACTATCCTTTGGAAAACTAATGAGAAATATAATTTTCAAGGCCAACTTAGACAAAACTTGAGGGGAAAAAAAATCTTTATGGGTTGCAAGATGTGAATTTTATTAAAATCAATAATTTGATATACTAAAATACATTGAAATTACTAGGCAGATGGCAAAACACCTGAGTTTTAGTCAGAGTTTGAAATAGACTATTTTGCCTACTTCTGAAACTACTTAAAGGATCCAAAATTCAGGAAAGGAACTTAACCTTTTACAATATTCATTTTAGATATCTTGCTCATTTACCTTTCCACTGAGTTTTCTGTCTTCCTCCCACCCCCAGATTTCTCCCCAGCACTCCAATACTCAAGAACAGAGGCCTCTGTGGCTTTGCAATGCCAGCATGAATGAGATAATTCAGGACAGCACATGGTAATATCTGCTTGGTGCTGGAATACATTAGTGTCACTGGGACTCCTGTAACATAACTTTTCTTATAATCAGTTAATTCTCTAAAAGACTAGAAAATACTATAAAGTAGGATATGCAGACCTGAACTAGAACTCAGACATGCTTGGCAAATGAGTTTTGCCCTTTATATCAGTTTGACTATAACCAATTCTCATTATAGTGAGAACATGCAGGTTTTGTTCTAATATCTCATATCTTTGCTAAAGTCCTCCAGCTTCTAATGAATATGCTCAGGTACTTGAAATTCTGTGGTGATAATAGAGAGTGCACCTTTTCCACTCAAGTACCCTTTTCCCTGTGACAAGATGTGAAAAAATCCTCTTGACCTATACAAAGAAAATTGGGCCACTAAATGTTAAATGGTAGTATATTGAAAGTTCATGAGGAAATAAGCATTCTTCAGTTGTTAGAAATTACTACTTTGAAATTTCTATGAAGTTTATAATGTATGAGATAGTTAAAAATAAGATAAATGATTGGCATATGCATTTATTACTTCTTCCTATTTCAGCCTTCTCCCTAAGCCCATGCAAATTTAGTATGGTACTGGTTTTTTTGTACAAGTCATAAAAGAACACAGACATTATGTAAATAGTTTCAGTGAAGAAATGAAGTGGAAAAACTCATTTTGCCATAAAAAGAATAAGTGGCATTACTTATCATTCCATGGGGCTTAAAACTACTGAGCTTTAGAATGTCTGATAATTTCCCTAGGCTTTTAGGTAAAATAGGAGCAATGAATTTTATCCAGTCCCTTCCTGGACACAGCATCCCACCCCTCGGGAAGAGAAAGCAGATAGGGACAGGTGGCTCCAACTCCTGATACCTGTAATACACATGAAGACAATGGAAACCAATCCTCTTCAGCAGAACTTTTCTAGGTTTTCCCAGAGTAATTGGAATGGAAATAAAGAATAGAATAGAATAGAATAGAATAGAATAGAATAGAATAGAATAGAATAGAATAGAATAGAATAGAATAGAATAGAATAGAATAGAATAGAATAGAATAGAATAGAATAGAATAGAATAGAATAGAATAGAATAGAATAGACCTACAGCAATCATCCTGTTGAACTGTCTGACCATTCCAGGGCTGAAGGAAAATTAAAACGTTGCCAAGTACATTCTCCAAATGTTTCTTAAACACTGTCAGGGTTGGGGCATCCACTACATCTTTGGGAAGCCTGTTCCAGTGTTTGACCCTGCTTCTTGGTAAAGAAATTCTTCCTAATGTTCAATCTGCACCTCTCCTGGTGCACCTTTGAGCTATTCCCAAGCATCCTGTCACAGGATACCAGGGAGAAGAGCTCAGAATTTGTCTCCCTACCATCTCCTAAGGAAGCTGTGATTGAGAACAAAGACCTGATTCCAATAGTATTTTAAGTTAATGTGTGCTAAATGCTGAATTTTTAAGGAAGTTTTTGTACAAATTTGTACTGATTTGAAAGAAGGTCTTTGTTTCAATATAGGAATTTAAGCTGTCTTTTCTTTTTTGCCTTCAGAATGCCAACATTCGTAGGAATTATCAATAAACAATGAAGAATTTGCAAACATTTGGATTTTTTCAAGGTCTGGTAGAGCTCTGGTAAGTAGTCTGGGGCGATTTTCATTGACAATATTGGATTTTGGACAAAATCTGAGTGGAAATACTGGTGGAATTTATTACTGACAGTACAATTATTGAAATACACAGGCATGAATGAGCAGCTGGTACCACCATGTGATAGAACTGTTCTATTCCCATCAAAACTACAGGAAAGTTGAACAATCTTACCTGGGACACAAGGCTGGCTTGAGGTGCTGGCAGGGGTACCAGCACCAGTTATCACATCAGTGCCTCTTGGCCACTTCTGACTTCAGTTCAAAGAGATTTCTGTCAGCTGGGGGTTTCTGTTCTGAGAATATGTGGACAATTTTCCCTTTGATAATTTTTTTTGTGATAACACTGGCACTTAATTGGATTTGTGTTCAATATTAGAAAGGAAATACCTATGCAAAAGATGTAATCTGAAAGTTGTCTTCATGCAGAAGGTAGTTCCATCAGTTTTAACTAAATCTAGGACTGCAGTTATGATTAAACAATTTAGTCTCTACTAATTTTACTCACTGTACTGATATTTTCTTAAAATTTCTCAGTTAGTATTAAAGATACTCAGTAGGAAAATTCTTTCCATACAGGTAAGAAAGTTTTCATACAGCAGAGTCATTGTTTCTATTATGTTTACACTTCTAAGGTGCAATTATGTTTCATATTATTTTCCATGTACAGCTAATTTTAACACCAGATACTTACAATTATTCCATAAACCAGTGCCACAGTTGCATCAGTCAAAAAGTCAGACATAAACGAAGCTAAGGAAAACTGGATGGAGTATGGCAGAGAGTATGAGAGGTAAAAAAAAATGGAAGGAAATAAAATTAGAGCACAACCTATTTCTGCCATTGTAATTTGCAGTGAGGAATTGATCAGATAATTAAAAGCCCTGCCTGAAATCACTTCTACCTTGAATTTTACAAGTAAAATCAATTCTTCTATTGAAAACTAAGGAAAATAAAGAATAAAATAATAAAAGCCACCTAACTTTTCCCTGATAACAACCCAGAAAGCACTTAAATTTATTTTCTTTTCAATATCTATTCTTTCTCACACAAACATAATCATTTGCTGTCAGAGGACTGATTTTTTAGTGACAGAACTAAGGACCAACATGGCCACTTGCTGTTAGAAAGGAAAAGTGCCTATTTTTAAATTATAATCCAAAGGAATTTGCAAAATAGTTAACATATAATAGAAATTAATGTCAGAAAGACCTGCTCCACTAACCTTGCAGAGTCTTTAATTGCACTGAAAATTTTTACGTGCTCCATGCAAAGGACAGGGAATTTGGGTATCAGTTCTCCTGACCTATATTTGTACTTGGTTTTCTTTTCAGAAAGGAGTCAAGGAGGTGGGACCCAGAATAAAAAGCGTTGCCAGGATATGAATCACTAAATAAAACACAAGATGCTCAGCTTCTCAAAAGGGATTGAGAATTTTCTAATTCGTCCAAGACATGAGGAAATAATAGAAATCACTTGCAAGATACCCTAGGCAATTTAGACAGTCCAGTGGTTGAAAATAGGATTTAGCAATACAAAAAAAAAATGAAGGGGTACATTTTTTTACTCGTTTCTCTTGTTTATCTAACACTCAAAAATTCTTTGGGTCTTAGAAGGAATAAAAATAGAGCTGATATAACACAACATAATTGAATCATTATATATCACAGGATGACCTATCAGGAAAAGAAAACAGTGTTCTAGAGATTTTTGAGTCTCCTGGGAGTATTCATGGTGTCAGATCAACAAATCACTTTCAGTAATCCAGCACTGTTTTATACCTATATGGAAATGATACTTACACAAATTAGATTTGAATGTGAAGGTTCCAGATTTCATTATACCACCTTGGCAGTGTACAAGGGTTTAAAGCTGGTTTAACTGTGCTGCACCTCCATGTCAAAACCCCTATATAATGCCAGGGATAGGTGAATTATCTCCAGTGCAAATGTCAGACCTTTTGTTGGGAAGCTGTTCTCTCTGTCCCATTCCCTGAGGAGTTAAGCATTTCCTCAGAGCAGTAGGAATTGAACATACTCAATATTTTACAGGATCAGACTTTGGGTGAATTCTAGCAGGTTTACATCAGTTTTGCAGACAATTCAATAATGCAGGGCTCAGTGATGCCCGAAGATAATCAGGTATGCAAAAATTAAAATACTCAGAGCTAACTTCCGATTCCATTCCTTGGGGATGGTGTCTAATATATGTTAAATCTAATCAGTACCTTTTAGCTTTCTTCCCTGTCACAGGGTTTCACTTTACTAATTATAAACGTTCAACTGCAATTCCTTTACATCACTTTCTCACAGGGTAGAATTCAGCACCCTCCGAGAATCGAAAAAGGTTACACCACCATTTGTCAAGGTCACAGCAAGAAAGGTTTTTCATTAATTTTAGATTGGCAAAGAATAAGAAATACTGTAATTGCTGCATTTAAACCATTCACTGCACCAACCCTCTTTCTACTTCACAGCCAGCCAATTAGGGACTTTATTTAAAATGTATGAATTGCACATCAGTCATTAAAGCTGTGTTTCTGAACAGCTTATTTGCTTTCTTTGACTAAAGTATTACAAAAGTGCAATCATTTTTCAGGACAGTGACCCGATTATTCAACATTTGGTAAATAAAAGTCTCTCAATAGAGTTGACCACAGGTGGAGCCTCCATTAAAGTGAGTGCTTTGAAGGTTCATTTCTGCAAGGCTCTGGCTGGACACCATGCCAACACTGACCATCTGCCTCCTCAGTTTGACTGGAAAACTCCCCAGAACATTATACTTTTGTGGAAGTATAAAAAAAACCAAACCCAACCACAATAAAATGTTCTTTGTTTGTGAAAACGGCATCTCCAAGAAATGTTGCTGGTTAGTGCAGTAAAACTGTGACTCACTTTCAACCAAGCCAGAGCCAGAGCAGTGAGGAGACCACTGGGCTTTCCCAAAGATGGTTTCAGCTGTCTCGAGTATCCTGCCTTTGATTTCTTGAATTAATGTCCTTCTCACAACAAACAGCTACACTTCACATATTCTATCTTTCTGACATTTATTGAAAATTAGAGGCATTGCTTTAGATGGATTTGTTTCATTCCTTTCCTTTTTGTGAGCCTTGTCTCAAAAACTGGGAAGTGTTAGAGTTTGGGTGTCATGACACTGCATTCTGCAGAATTTTTTCATCATTGTTCTTCATCAGTAAATGCATTCCTCAGGTGGGAATGCTGCTGTAGACTGTAAGAGTACAAGAAGTTTATCTTCCTGGGGATTGTGGGACTTGGCATTGGAGACATAATTTTCTGTCCTGATTTTGCCAAGAAAGATTTGTTTCCTTATGTGATAATATACTGATACTCAAGCTTTCCTTAGGATACACAAAATCATCCATCATTGTATTTCCTCATTGAAAATACTTTTGTTTATGGCTTTGTTTTCTTTTTGAGAACAAAAAAATCCCCCTTGTCCTACTTGTACTGTTAGCCATATATTAATCACACCTCAAGGACATCTGCTCTCTTTACATAGTAAATGTGTTTTTCCTGATTCCTAAAACCAGATGTGTAAATGAGAATCTTTCTTACCAGCTCAACTCTGTCCTCTTTGGTCATTAAGACTACAGGATGAGATATTCAAAACATGAAAGAGTTTGGGAAAGGTTAGATATTTCTTTCTCCTGTTTCAGATGAATTTTATTTTCCAATGTAAGCATGTAGAAAACACAGACACTAAAAAACCTTGTGTGAACAAAAGAAATTGTCACAACTGCTGCAATTGAAATTTTTTTATTGCAATTCACTACTGTGCCTCTTCAGTTATTGGATACAAGGTTCATTTCCAGGACATTGCAGCCTTTTTGGATTAGCATCTGATACTGTGTACAGAGGATCTATGTTAATCAGATTTCTGTTTTCCAGGTCCATGTTCATCAGTCCATATCCAACCTCCACATTGAGCAGATTGTTCAGATGCAGCAGAAGGTATCACTAGCTGCATTACCTCTGGTGTCACTTCTCAGGGATTCGAAGTGGATAGTCAGAGGACAAAGGGACAAAGGGACCTGTGCAGGATTTGGATTGGTCCCTGACCAGAATGAGCACGTACAGGGATTTCAGCAGTGTGCAGTATCTCCCTCCAGTCAGCTTCAGCACAGCTGAGAATCCAGTAACAGCCAGCAACAGAATGACATGGACAGAGGGAAAGTTGTGCCCAAATACCTGAAAACCTTCTGTCGTGAATTTGTTGGCTTGATAAAGGGGAAGAGAGCAGTGGACATTGTCTACCAGGACTCCCGAGTTTACTGAAAACAAGCCAGTAGAGGCTATAGACCAGATCATGGACACTGCCTGCTGTAAGATCCTCATAGAGAGGCTGATAAAGAGGTTGGTGACCTGTGGCACAAATTGTGGTTGGAGGTCAGTAACTAGCAGTGCCCCTCAGGGCTCATTTCTGGGTCCAGTCCTGTTTAACATCCTCAAGATGACAGGAAAAGATGACCTTCAAAGGTCCTTTCCAATGTTTACTGTTCTGTGAACAGCATGGGATCCCAGTGGGACCCAGGATCCAGCAGGGAAAGAGAGTCCTACTATGCTTTAAAGGACATGGGACAAAATTACCAACATAGAACTTCAATGTAAGTAAAAATCCATGAAACTCTTCATTCACTACTGTGTGGTTTGTCAAGAACTGCATTTGTTCCTCAGAAGGCATGCTGAAGGAAAATTTAAACTCTCTTGGACTAAAAATCAAAATCCAGAAATATAAAATATGAAAATATTAGCTTAATTTTTTTTTCATCTCACGGCTTTAGGCTGTGATGGAAGGACATACTCCAGGTTTTGAACATTTGAGCTAACAAGACTGATAGAGGAAGTCTTTTCCTGACAAGCTTCAGCACACATGACAAAATCACCCCTCATTGTCCCCTGTCTGCACTATTACACAATTAAACTGATAATCACCATTTTAATTGTCAGATACTGAGAAACAAATGTTCCCTAAGTCAGTTAATAGACTGCATAGCATGAAAATTAAGACAATTTTAATAACTTTTGCCTTTTAGAGCCTTGGTGACTAAAACTTTGCTAAAAGAAGGTGAAAGTACAAGATTGATGTCCTAGGTGTGACCTTGGGGAAGACTGTCCTGCTGTCTCCCACCAAGATCCTGACAACCCTGCCAAAAGCAAGAAAAGACTGAAGCAGAGAGGCAGACACTGGGAAAAGAAGCTGTGATATCTCCCAGGAGAGAGGCTCTGAGGAGACAAAAGAAGCCAAAGGTGGTCATGGATGGAAAGCTCACCCTGCTGTCCTGGGGCAGAGAGGTTTCATGCCCCCAGTTCTGAAGACAGCAGAGGGGAAAATGAGTGCTTGCAAGGAAGGGAGGATATTTTACCCATTGCCCAAGATTAGGCTAATTGTGAATGGTGCTGACCATAGCACTGGCTGTCAGGGACATCTATTTCTAAAGTAAGAGCAAATAAATATGTCTCAGGGACTATGTTCCTTCTCAGAACAGGAATTCCTATTTTTCATGACTGCTTTTGGCCATGAAATTGATCCATGCTACTCAAATTACAACCCATTTTGACTAGCTCTTATAAATACCACTTGTCTCATTTTCCTAAACATAGTTACTCACTTGATTAGGCTATTCTTGCAATGGTAAAGTAAAACATACATACATGCAACTTTTCTTCCAGGATGTGACTGACATCAGCAAAGTCAGGGTCAGATTGAAGGGGATTGCCAATAACACACCAGGTTACACTCCAGCCACTCTGTGGAACATTGTGCAAATTAAACTAGCTAAAATAATTTTCCCCTTTCTCAAACAGGAATCAGCTGGATTTAAAAATAGTATTTCAGGCATGAAAAAAAGGGTAGAAAAGTAGAGCAACCTTAAAAGGTAATTTTAAGATAAAGTGGAATGGGATGGAATGGAATAGAATAGAATAGAATAGAATAGAATAGAATAGAATAGAATAGAATAGAATAGAATAGAATAGAATAGAATAGAATAGAATAGAATAGAATAGAATAGAATAGAATAGAATAGAATAGAATAGAATAGAATCACTAATGCACTACAGGGATTTTCTAAACCACTTCAAGGCTGACCAAAAGTTAAAGCACACCGTTAAGTGGATTGTCCAAATACATTTTAAACATTGACAGTCTTGGAGCATCCACCACCTTTCTAGGATTCTCCCAGCATTCGACCACCTTCTCAGTAAAGAAATACTCCCTAATGTCCTGTTTGGTGCAGGTTTAACCATTTCCACATGTTCTGCCATGGAGTCCCAGGGGGAGAGCTCTCCACTTCCTCTGCTCACTTAGCTCATGAACAATGAGTTTCCCCTCATCCTCCTTTACTCCAAGTAAGACAAGCTCCAAGGCACAGGACATTCCTTCCAGCCAATTCCAGCTTTGCTGCCCTCCTCCAGATGCATTCAGAGGCCCTCTTCAACTGCAGGGCCCAGAAATGCTCACAGTTCCTTGAGGTGACCTGCATGGAATACAGTGGAACAATCCCCTCTTTCCCAGCTGGTGACACACCCCAGGATAGGGTTTGGCCTTGGGCTGCCAGGGCTTGCTGCTGGCTCCCCACCAGCACTCCCAGATCCCTCTGTGCAGGGCTGCTCTCCAGCCATTCCTCTCCAAGCATGTGCTTCTGCCTCGTGTTACTCTGCCCTAGGAGCAGAATCCAACACTTGGACTTGTTGAATTTCATTGCAGTAATCGTCACCCAAGGCAGAGCTACAAGAATTGTGTGCTAGCGCTCTGTGATTTTTTGGTACGCCCTGCTCTGCTAGCTCTTGCTTTGACTGTTCCTGTGATTTCAGTGCTTGGCAAGCATGCTTATGTCACTGAGGGCTTGTGCAGGGCATGCATAAAGAGGATTCTGAAACAGCTTCATCTTTTTAAAAGATGACAGATGACCCTTGGTTTTAGTTTCAGGTGATAGTTTTTGGACCTAAGTGCTGGTGGCTGTGATCACCTATGGCAGATTCATTTAAGAAAAGGTAGCTGCTGTGAATTTTCTTGTGCTATTGCAATAAGAAACCTTTCTACACTTCTTTTATGTTTCCTTTAACAGAAATGTCTCTCAGGTAACAAAGCTGAACATGCTTTATGTCTAGCAGGATTCCCTTTCATTTGTTCCCAGTTCTCTTGCAATTTTTTTTTTGTGGGCTGCCCAGCCATCCATGAACAGAGTGGAAATGTTTCACTCTTGCTTTGAGCCTCGGCAACTACATTTAACATAAAGATCTGAAAAGCAGTAAAAAAACTTAGCAGCCCTGTAAAGAATCAAGACTTCTGAGTACACCATTTTCTTAAGACTCCTGAATGGCACAGGTTGCTTCAGTTTTTCAGATAACAGAGATATTGTGGATCCATGCTGTGAGCCAAATAATAGTGCATTAGCTGGCCAAACGTATCTATTGATTTCACCTGCAAAAGAAATGGGCACAAAGAAGCAACAATTGTGCCCTTTGGGCAAATTAAAGTACCCAATAGAAGCTTTTGGGTTCTACCCTCCACATTTTAAAAATAAAGTTGACAAAGAAAATAGGCTAAAATGTGAAATCTCAGTGAGGTGTATGTCTGCTGCAAGCTACTTTGTTGTGAATGATGAGTAACCATCAGCACTACTTGAGCAAATGGCATCATTTACATCAGAATCACATCCTGGTTGTTTCAATACACTCCCAGTAATGCATCTTCAAAGGTCAAATGAGTCCAGTGAACTGAATAATATTCTGTTCATCTTCTATAAGAATGCTTACACTGTTTCTGCTTGCTATCAAGACCTGAAGGATATAGGTATTTGACTTTAGAGGTTTTTGTTAGAAAAATTGTGCAATGAATTTCTGAGTCTTCCAAAAGGAACACCTTCTACTGCTTATTTTAAAGGTTTGCTAAATATGGCAGATGGCTCTGGGTGTTGCTAACAAATTTGCTCCCAACAACTATTAAGGATTATTGCCTTACATTATAAAATATTTATATGGAATTTTCTAATCATCTCTACGAGAAAGCATTAATAAATGAAATATCTAATAAGTTAAGAGGATTTTAGTTTTGAGACGTTCCTCCATTGACTTACTCTTTGACATTGGTTAAATTTTTTTAGAGTTAAAAATATATATTTAAGCATGATATCTATTACACATTATATATATATATACACCAAAAGAACTCCTTAATTTTGCAAGATATATTCACTTCTTATGCTCAATACACCAAAAATATGCCTCTCAGTTTTCTTTAACACACTGCTTTTTACTCAGGTAGAAAAGGAGAGAAAATAGAATAGATGACAACATTCTTTAAATTCATATGCATTACTCTTATCCACAGGTATGTTATTAGTATCACTATAGATTTTAAAATAACCTATTTTTCCTTATGAGCATATGGCATTTAATTTATTCTACTAAAGCACTGAAATACTCTGCTGAGTATTCTTAAATACTCCTGAGGCAGGTTCTTCTACATGTTGTTGCAAACATTTGGCTACCACTTCCCCATAGGCTCATTTTGAGAGATTTTTCTTGTGGGAGGCTTAAAAGATGTTTTATGTTTGCTAGGATTCTGTGCAACCTTAAAACCCAAGATTTATAAATGTAGGTGACACAGAAGGGTGTTTATGATGTCAACACACTGAAACATTCATAAAAATGCCTTCTGCTTTTACTTTTTTCTGTGAGGAAAAAAAAAGAAAAAAATGTACTTAAAGTACTTCTTTCCTTTCATTATAAGGGAAAAAAAAAATTTAAATACTTAAATGCTTCAGTCTGAGCAGAAAGAGCATATACTCCTAAAAATGTGGTTCATACTTATCTCACCAATGACAGTACCATTTCTTCTAACCTGTATGTAATTTATGATCTTTGCTGCTTGTGCCCAGGAGCAATATGCTATTTAAAATGATAGTGTGTGATTCCATGACAACTAGCAGGTGCCTTATAAAGTCTTTCTTTGTTCCAAATGTGCAGGTGAGTTATTATACTTTCAAATAGGAGAAACAGAACTCTGGTGGATTTTACTTAGTGCATGAGGAGCCTGCAAATATTATTTGCAGGTTCAAATATTATTTTTATACCTACCTCTAGGCTTTACAAAGACCAATTGCAACAGCTGCAGTGGAAAGTCAAATAAAATACACTGCCCCACATGCTGCTGTATAAATATAACAAGCTCAAATTTTTAGCCAAACTGCTTTCTTCTTTTAGATGTTGCTGACTACAGCAGAATCATGAGTCTGTGTAGTGTCCTTTTCCCTTTGCTAATATGTCAGGGACATTTTTTTCAAAAAACAAAAGAAAACTAACTTGCAGGCACTTTTCTCTGCCTTTCCATTTAGCTAGTTCGTTTGTTTTAAACTGTCTCGTTTGATAAATAGTGAAAAATCACTTGTTGTTGTTAGAGATTTGAATGTTTATGGTATCTAATTTTCCAATTAGCAGGAAGAACTCAGAGACTTGTGTTTGTCTGACTCCTGGGATCACTGGTACAAATTGATGTCCCTATTGCCTTTACCCTCTCAGAAAGACAAAAAAGAGTGGTAATATCTTAAATTAGCATCTATTTCAGCTTCTGGAGCACAACATATGTTTCCATTTAAACAGCTGAATATTTAGCCCACACCAAGATTGGATTCTACATATGCAGAAAACCCATAGATCTCAAAAAGAAGTTGGGATCTTTTGCAACCTGAAGTATCAGATGTGAATATAACACCCTCATCCTTGGCTGTAAGAATTTAAAGCTTGATCTAGTGTTCCCTGAAGCCAGTGGAAAGACTTATTGTCTTTGGCTTGCTTTGGATCACAGCAGAAGCTCATAGTCTGATTTTGCAAGCCCCAAGAAATGAAGTGCTTCAGTAGCACCTTTTGCTCCCTGTGGAGGTTGGTCAAGTTTGGAAAGTAAGAGAAAAATGACAAATTGGCCAGATGATAAAAATAAAAATAAAAAAATCCGAAACAAACTAACAACAAAAGAAACTTTTTTAATCTCTCAGTTTAATTTTTGCAGCACAAAAGAAGATTTATTTTTATCACTGAAATGTTGATGTATTTTTACAAAGACTTCACCTGTCTAAAGTCAAACAGACATCATGATTTTTAGTGAGCAGTTCAAAAGTTTCTCAGCAAAAATCAGAAGGATGGAAGAGCTTGATCTCTTCAGTATATTGATAAGGGCTGTCATAAATGGGAGCAGTTTCTTAGCTCCTGCTCATGCCTGATAAGGATAGTCTCATCACCTGCTGGCAATAACCTGAGTTTTCATAAGCTGTATTAGCACTGATTCAGTGTTTGTTCACTGTGTGACTCCACAAGGATGCCACTACCTTTGAAAATACGTGTTGACATTGGGAACATTTCTGTAATTGTGTTTTCAGATCTTTCTGTTCATGTCTTACCTACATCCTGCTGAGAAGGGCTCAGTCATCTGGTGCAAAATAGCCTCAGTCATTACTGGATAGCAGTGTCTCTGTGCAGGGAACCACACAGGTTAATCAGAGGCAGAGACCCCTCTGCTTTGGATGAGAAATCCTAGCAGCTCCTCTTACATGAGTAGAGAAAGCCACCAGAGGTCATGGCTTCAGCTTGTCTGTCATGAGACATGCAGGGATGTTTTTCCTCCTTGAAACAGCAAGGAGCCTTAGCTGTAACTCAGACAGAGAAGGGAGGGCCTCAGCTTCAGTACCACGTTGTAAGCATTGTGGTTCTTTCCTTGTTCTTGAGGGAAAACTTGTGTGGTCCTATTCTAACTCTGCTTGTCTGCCTTGCCTCCCAATTAACTTATCTCCCCCAAAACCAGTGGCCAGTGGCATTCAAACTAGTGGATGTTTTCTGGTTTTTAATGCAACCTGCTTCTTACTAGTGCCAAGAAAAAAGAAGGCACTTGAGGTAGCCTGTTAAGGACCTGCACTGATGAAACTGGAGATTTAACCTTGATTAAACATCAGAGGATCCACGTGGAGTGAGCCATTATTAACATTGTCAAGAAGTGAAAAGCTTCATTCATAGATCTTTCCTGCTTAGACATCAAAGTCAACCAACCTCAAAAGAAATCTGTGGGGAACCAGGCATCCTTAGTTCTCATATTGATCATACTGCTTGTTCTGAAAGTTTCACCTGAGCTCTGGCAGTGCTTGACCTTGCAGAGGGAACATAATGTACAAACAATGCAAAAGCCTATGCTTGCTTTCTTGTTCTTAAAGTTAATACCAGGTATAAAATTGATATCAAATCATATATTCTGCAAATATATTCTGTCTCATTTTCTCTAAATAACATCCCTAAAAAATTACATTGGAGAAAATGATACTAAATTTTCTATTAAAAATCACAAAATCTTGGATTAATAATTTCTGTGTCTGGCAAAACATTCAGTGTCTGCTGTTCATATGCCAGAATAAAAGCTTTTTATCTGGGCACAAGGTATAAATTTGTTCATTATAGAAAAAAAAAAAAAAAATGAGCATGGGTCCAACCAAAACAAATTTTTAAATTCAAATGAATCTTCCAGGTAGTTCCTAGACAATATATTCCCAGACCTTATGACAGCCTAAAAAAAGAGAGTGCCTAGATGGTGCCATTTTCTCTTCAAGGTACAGTCTGTCTCAGAAGGTGTCTGTCAGATAAGGCTTTTTTTTTTTTTTTTTTGGTGGAATTCCTATGGTTATCACTGGGAATTCTTACAAAGAGAGGGAGAACAAATTATACAATGAAATTATCAATTGCATACTTCAGATAATTAAAAAATGATATTATACTTTCACAAAGGTTGAGATAGGGTTTTTCATCAATGGCTTTTAGGGAGAGGAAGTATTTTCCAAGAACAGACTCTAACTGGATGAAGGACAAAAAGCAGTTCAGGGAAATATCCTGTGAAATGTGAACTTCTATTTTTTAAAATTCTATCCAAAGTTTTGAATGAAAAGCTGAGAACAACTGATAGCATGGGAAAAAAAAAATTAAAAATATATTGAAAATATTTTTTTCGCATTCAGAAATCTTTTATACACATTAAGTTTTAAAAATTATCCAGAGGGAATCTTTACATTGTTTTAAAACACTGACTAAGGCAAATAAAGAGATAAAATAATCTGCAATTGGGGGAGCCCCTGGAGACCCCAGCCCAGGAGCTGGAGCCGCGGTGCAGCGTGGTGGCACACCCAGCTGCAGAAGGCTTCTCCACCTGAGGAGATCTGCTCCAGCCAGGAATCTTCAGCCCAGCAGACTTGTCTTTAGATGCTGGTCAGGCAGTGCCTCATTTCTTTCAGGGGATGCTGACCTTTCTCACACAGAGCACCGGGCAGGTGCCTCCTGCTCCAGAACAGGAATAGTGCATTGTGCATTTGGCTTTAAGTCACAAAAGATAGAGGTGGAGAATTTATAGAAGCACAGGGCTGTGACCTCATCCATTTGTGCTTTTATGAGGCACCTAACTTGGTATTTACAAGATGGTAATTATATTATTTTAATGTTGGTGGCAAATGTTTACAAGAATGTAGCTATTTGATTAAATATAAAGTGTGAGATTAAATAGCCCATTTACTGTAACCTAAATGCCTAATTGAATAGCAAGAGAATATTCATTGGATATTATGGTTTAACAAATATGTGAGCATTATATATTAATACTTTAAAATACACTATTGATGTTGTACCTCATTAGCTAAACAGTCCCTCTGCTAATATGGTTTAACAAATATGTGAGCATTGTATTTTAATACCTTAAGGTACACTATTGATGTTGTACCTCATTAGTTAAACTGTCCCTCTGTTAATAGCACATTAGAAGTATTCACACTGTCAACAGTCCTGATTCCTAATTTATATTACCTCAGTGTTGGTTTATTTTACCCTTTACAGATTCCCAGATATTTACTCAAAAAAACAACAAAATATAACATTCAGTTCCCAGCTGTCTAACTTTGTGGAAATAAAATGCAAAACCATTCATTTTATGAGCTTTTGAAGTTACAGTCCAAGATACAAAAGCTCATCTTGAAGTTATCTGAATACTTCCAATAAGAATAAATATGGAATTCCAGAATCTAATTGAAGTCTAATATAAACACTTTTTGGGGATACACATTTTTCTAAAACAAATTCTGCCTTACTAGTCGCAGTGCTGTAGTAATGATAATTCTTCATTAAAAACCCTTTAAAAAGATTTTTTATTCTTTGTTCTATAATATTACTGAAAAGGGGGAAATTCTCTATGCTTTCATTTTTGTATAACATGCCTTGGCATGAGTTAGGCAATTACTAGATTTATATACTAAATATATTGTGCTTATATCTTTGGAATAAATGAGAGCCACAGATATGATATTCTTTACGTCCCTACATCATCATACTTTTAAGCAATACTGGAGTTCTCAAAAAAAATCTCTTTCCTAATACCTTGACTAATAAATCTTAAAAAACCTTGAGCATTTTTTTATTAAAGACACTATGAAAAGAGAAGTTAGTAATTACAAATGTGAAATACGAGGCATTTAAGTATTTTTTTTCTTCCCCATTAGCTGTAAGATGTTTTTATGAGTTTGGATTTCTTTTTCTGCCCTTGGACAGATTTCCAAGATGATGATTCTTGCACAGATTGTTTTCATATGAGGACACCATTTTGCAGAATATCTTTTTCAGTAGAAAAACAAAAGCAAAGAAGCTTTGCTGGTAGTTTCATAAAAGTTTTGCTTGAGGCTTCTTGACCTTCTCTGATTGATACTTTTTTTAAGAACTCTGGCACTAAGTCTCTACATCTTCTCATGACCACCATACTTTTACTCCTGACATTCAGTTTGCAATCAGAATATTCACTCCTGAGAATCAGTTACTGATAATATAACAACGTTAAGAATTTATATCTGGTAAAGTATTCAGCCCATGTGCTGAAAATGGTACCATAGTTCTTTTGCTTTAATAAATATTCAGTATTAACATCCCTAAAGGTGTTATTGAAAACATTGTCACTCTAAGGCATTTCTAACTTGTTTGCATTTGAACAAATTCTACCTCTCCACATCATTTCAAATTTAGTAAGTTCTAATACCACCAGTAAAATTTTCACTTCTGACATTTTTCTACATTCTCCTTTCCTAATGTTATACTGAAGCAGTTCCCTCCTGTCACTTGTGGTCTTTATTTCTTAGTATCAAGATTTCCTTCTGTTTAATCCTGTCTGCCTCAACAGCCAAACTATGCAAATATTGCTGACATCCCTGCTTATTTCTGTTATTCTGTGCTGTTAAATTATCAGTTCAGCATTGCCTACAAGCCAGAGGTTACAGAACTTTTCACATGCCACTAATGCTGTATTTCCCAAACACTGCATTTCGTACAACACAATGTTGTTACCTCAACACCAAGTAATTGGCCTGATATTCCTCTTTTATCTCCATTCTTTGTGGGAACCAATCATCCAGTTAATTGCAATTTCAATCTTGTCATGAATTTTCACTCTTTTTTCCCTGGAGGATGTACCTGTTGTACAGAGAAGTTCGAGTTCTGTCATATCAGAAAAGAAACAACAAACCTACAAAAAAAAAAAAAAAAATCCTGATAATTTAATTTATTCACTAGCAAACACACCTTGTCTGGTGAATGACTAAGTTAATGATATAGCAGTATTTGCATTGTTAAAAATTTCCCAGTGTCTTAGGTCACAATAACTTCTGATGTGAGCAACTCATCAACTCCCTCCAGGAAAGTCATGAGGAAAGAGTGGGGATAATAGACCCAGAGATTTTTCATCACAATCAAAAAGACCAATAAACCATGCAATAAACCAGAAGTCCTTGGGTGGGGTAGGAGATTCCCATACTAATTTCATAAGCTAATTTTCTTGACAGATGACAGCACCTGGATCCCTCACTTATCAGCTTATCAGAAAAAACTGCAGGGAGGCCATGTGTCACCTTCACTTCTCAGAGGCAAGGCTTTTTCTTTCTCTACCCTCTCTTATAATCTTGAGTTTATACTTCAGATTTGGCCTTAATATCCATGTTTACCCAATGCTATACTAAAAATAAAGCTTAATTGGGATAATTAATTTACTCAGTACCTGCTCATTTTTCTTGCCTAAAAAATAAACCAGCCACTCACCAAGTCCAAGTCTACCCAGCTGCTCAAAATTACTTCTTATCAGAGGAGGACCTTCCCATTAAGCAGTACAGCCATATGTTCAATGAGCATTAGTCCTTATTTGCCTGGTCAAGTCCAACAGGGTAAGCTCCAGAGGAGCCTGCTGCCCTAGGCACAGTGCCCAGCCCAGCCAGCCTGCTGCTGAGTGCTCAGCCAGCCCTGCCAGCTCATGGAAAGTCTACCTGTGCAATTGTGCTGCCCCTGGCAGCCCCCTGTTCTCTCCCCAAGGGGAGTGCTTGCTCCCAGATCAAACATAAATTAGCACTTTTGTGAAAGTCTCTGGGTGAAAAAAAAAAAATGCATCTTCTCAGGGCTCATTAACTATTTTGAAAATGGAAAATACAACAAAAAAAGGACCAGCAAGCAATCACTGTATAACCTGTTTGTCCCAATAAATGTTTCCAGATAAAATTATATCCTATCAGATTCTCAAATGTCAATGCAGATGGGCACCAACATTAATTATATGACAGGCTGTGGAAAGGATTAGTCCTACAAAACATATCATGCTGGGAAACCAAAGGAACACAAAGAACAGTAATTTTTATCTAACCACAGAAATGTATGTGAACTAATGAGCCCTGTTTCAAAAAGACAAAACAAATCAATAGACACAACAACTGTGAAAATTAACTTTTATGTGAAGTTATAGAGGGACTTTCTGCACAGTCCACAGTATTTTTAATTAGTTTTTGTTTTCCTTCTGTTACATAAACTGGTTTCATCATCCTGATGTTACCATTTAAAGTACATTTCTTATTCATTTAAAGTACTTTCAGTGCTACAATTCTCAGTAGTTAGTGCTACTTATCAGACTTCTGTGTCTGACATAATTAGATGCTGTTGTCCTACAAATTATTTCTAGATATGTTCCAAGAGCTCCAATTATACTCAGTGCACTGAATTACAAGGAAAACCATTGTCACTTTAATGTCCAGGGTGCTGTCCTTGGATAAAATCACCTGCATTGAGGGTGTTTAACTGCAGATTCAAGAAAGTGACTGCACAACAAACTTTTCTAAGCTGAAACAGAGAAAATGAACTTTTTTTTTTTTTAATGTGTTATTACTGTTTTACAAGATAAAGAATTCAAATAAATAAGTGGCAATTATTTAACTGGTGGCTAAATTACTCTGGCCATTTTCTGATGCATGTCGTGTTCCAGACATTTTCAAGAGAAATGCCAAATTAGACCACTGCTCCATAGAAGTTTATTAAGGTGGTGTCACATCTCTCTGCCTCTCCTTTATTTGCACTGGAAAGGAAAAATACAATTTTAATATCAAACTGCTGAAAAATTGGTTGTGCATTTCCCATCATTGGAAGTGTTCAGGGTTGGGTTGCATAGGCATTTGAGCAACCTGTTCTAGTTAAAGATGCCCCTGCCTGTATGAATCTTTATGATCTTGTCCAGATGATCACAGAATTGCAGAGTGGTTTGGGCTGGAAGGGGCCTTGAAGATCATCTTGTTCAAACCCCCCTGCCATGAGCAGGGGCACCTCCCACCAGAACAGTTTGCTCAGCGCTTCATCCAACCTGGCCTTGAGCATTCTAGGGATGAAATAACCACAGCTCTGGGCTATCTATGTCAGTACCTCACTGCCATCACAGTAAAGAATTTCTTCCCAATATCTGATCTAAACCTGCATTCTTTCAGTTTGATGCCATTCCCCTTTGTTCTGTCACTACACATTCTCTCTGTAAATAGTCCCACTTCACCTTTCTTGTGGGCTCTCTCCAGATACCAGAAAGATCCAACCCCTAATCCATTCTATGTATCACATTCATGCCTCACTATTTTTTCCTATTAGTTACAATTTTGCTCATAAATCAGTATCTCAGCTCATATGTCTCCCAAACTTCTCTGACTATTCTACTAGTGAACAGTTACATTTTTATCCCATTTCTCTTACTGGTTGTCATGAATGGACAATAACAAAATTTCAGATACTTCAGGTGTCCTCACTTAGTGAGTGACAAAGTACTTGGCACCAGCTATTTTAATTCTTTTTACTCTCTCTATGGGGGGATTCTCATTTCTGTGTCCAAAGACTAGCAGTCTGGATTGAAACTAATCATGCTTTTTATAGCCAAACTAAAGAAAGAGGTACTTTCAGGGTAGTCTTTATCTTCTGCATCTAATCAAGTTCTTACTGCCACCAGTGACCTTGTTTTACTAATGCTTCTAACATTTATCTCCAAAGTAACAAGACTAGAAGTCCTGGAACAGATTGTTCAAATTTGGTCAAAGTAAATCTATGCAAAAGATCTTCAAAACCAGACCTGGGTCTATCAGGTTGAGCTTTCAATCCTGTGAGGTTTTGAAAATTTTATCTCTAACAAAATAGAACAAAAAGTTGAAATGTTGACATTTTACCTGACTCAACTATATTAAAAGAACAGTAAAGCTCAGCTGCAAAAAAGTCAGTCTTAATATACCTGAAAAATTCTTTCTTGCTTTCCCTCTACTTAAAAAAAACCCCTTCAAATCTTCAGGAAAGAATTGTATAAAATTTGGAAATGTATTGAAATTTTCATTTTAAAAGTTAAAAGGGCTTTCAATCATGTCAGTGTGGCATCAGAAGATTTCAAAGCCCATCCCGCTCTCCTACTGAGTTTTGCTTTTGACAGATAATTATTTTCTGACCTCAGAGCCTCACCTGAAAATTCGTGATGGATTGCAGGTTAAAAAAAATTAAATTAAAAGAAAAGTCTTAACATAGATCAAGGTAGTTAAGATCCACATTTCATATTAGTACTAACATGTCTGTATTTATTTCATACTCATTTTCACTTACTGTGGTACTGAGTAACCCATCTTGGTTAGAGTTACCACAGATGCTTTCAGATTGAGGTGTTATGAGCTTGGTTCAAAGCCAAAACTCTCTTCAAAGGCATGCTGGAGTAAAGCCATCTGTCTTTCTAAGGCCAGCACCTGTTCCAGGCAGCTTTCTAAACTTCACAAGATTGCCTAGATAAACATGCCCCTCAGAGACCCTAATGGCACAGGAACACTGTGCAGGACAAACTCTGCCTTTGGGTCTGCTGCTGGCTGGACACCCACAGACATCCCACATCTTGGAGGTGTCACAGTGTGTCTAGAAAGAGCCTACAACCCACATAGCAGATAACATGGTCTTGTGGCTGCAGTACCCAGCAGCGTTGGGATCTAATCTGATTTTATTCTGTCTAAAATGAGTTTAGAAATATAAAATTAGTTACTTCTGATTTCAGTCTGGAAAGAGTTAAATTTTTATTAATTTCAGCAGGACTCACCTGTCACCTGTATCTTCCTCAGCTTTCATTCTGGAGAAAAGGCTGGCCCTGAGCACAGACCCTGCTAAATCTAATTAATTCAAAGGATTGAAATGAGGGACTAGCAGGCCAACTTCTTCTGTTATTCCAGAAATTACAGCTCTTAAATTACTATGGAAGACTTCCCTATCAGAAAGTTAGTTCACCTGCTTCCCAGCATATCAGCATTTTCTTCACTGCTTTCAAAAGCAGGAGTATATATTTAGTGGTTCAAAAAAACCCATGTGGCCAACTTGGGTAAATACCTTTGTTCAGTCTGTGTTATAACTTTTCATTGTTGAATTAATTTCCTGATCCCATCAACTGCAGGGTGGCCAAATGTCTTTCTTTCAGTGCCAGCATTTCAAATTGAAAATTCCTTCCTGAATCAAAGCATCTTTAGGCTGAAGTTTCCCGTGTTTTTACTTGGCTCAAATAGCAGCTTTGAAATACCAATAAATTCCATTTGACTCCTTGAGATAGAAAAGTTAAAAAAAAATTCTCAAGTTTTCAGAACTTTCAGATGCTATACTTATACATGGTTACTTGCAAGTTAGCATTTTTACAAGCACAATTCTCTTTAACCATGAACTTCATCTTATTACTTTTGATTACAGTCCTTTATAAAAAGGAAGAATAAAAACCATAAGTGCCAAAATTCTATAGGCTTTGGTGTACGTATGCAACCACAAGTCTAAAAATAGTATTTGCTAACTGGGTTTTTTCTGTTCTTGATGCTGCAGTAGAAGCAGTTATTGCCTTCTTGTACTGATACTGGCATTCAAGATAAACAACTCTATCATTTCTGCAGTACGACAATGTTCACCTGAGAACTCCTTGCTGGCACTTAGATCAAGGCAAAGCCATAACTGCTGGTAGAAGCTGGGAGCTGCCTGCTGGATGTTCTGCCATGGTAAACTGGAGGAATTCCTCTCCCAGCCCAGGGATTTTTCAGCACAGAGCTGAAAGCTGTGGGCATGCTCAGGCTTACTGATTTGTGCACCTCAAACTGCTCCATGTGTGACAGTCCTCTGGTCAGGGTCACTACAGCAGGGCAAGACAAAGCCTTGCTTCATCACTTACCTGCTGTTTCTGCAGATATTTCTGTGCTCCAAAGGCCAGAGAAACGACAGAAGAAATTCACAGTCTTTTAAGATAATACATAACACAGTTGGGATGAATCACACCTAGGAGATATCTCCTGCAAACAGGACTGAGACAACCAGCTTATATTAAACACCCCGTGTCTAGACAGAGAGATAGACTTGATAAATGCCATGTCACGTGTCAAACACTTCAACCAAAATTACAGTAAAGCTGTGGAGAAACCTGTAGAAGTTTGGATCTAATGATGGCATGCCAGTGCTGCAATAATGGTGTTTGCTCTTCCCAAAACCTTACAGGTTTTGAGTGACTGTCAAACTCTACCAATTGCATACTAACTGTGACTTTATACATCCTTACAGCACTTTAAACAGGTCTCTATGTGTTAAAACAGAGAAAAGATAGGCTAAAAAGAAAGTACCAGCATGACCTCCAGTATGAGAAGAGAGAAAGAAAGAGGACAAAGCACCCAGCACAACTTGGAGGTACTTTGTCCCTAACACCATAGGTAGGAAATTTACCTGTTCTATAATGCAAAAGAAATAGTTCACATATCCAGGTGCAATGGCTAGGAAGTTATAACTTGTCTATATTCATGCATTTAGAGTTCATTCAGATCTTTACCTTTTTTTTTTTTTTTTTTTTTTTTTTTTTTTTTTTTTTTTTTAAGAGGCTGCAGAATAGGCAGGGACTGGAACAAAGTGAGAAATTGGTATTCTAATATTACAGTTAAGCCATATTCATGCATACTCCATATGTACATACACACAAAAATCCCCAAACCCTTTGCCAGTAAGGGCTAATCTATTAAACATCCAAAGGCTTTCCAGGCTTTTTGATAAATTGAATGTATCTCCTTCTTTTAAAGGAATGGCTTTTAATTAGCAATATTAAAGGGAAAAAAACACTGGAAACACTAAAATATCCTTACTTAAATTATTTCACTGTTTTTCAAGGGATGTGGAAAAGACTTTTAGTGGCTATTTATTGTTGAGAAAAAAAAAGAAACACTTGTCAAATGTATTTTTTTAACAGCAATATGTTTAAGAAAAAGATATAATTGGTCTTCTATTAATAGGGACATTTTTCAGTTATTAGCAACAATAAAGTACACTTCAAATTAAAAAGAAAGTCTAATATTAGATGTTTCTTTGAATTATTGGAATACCCTGGAAAAATCATGTCTGTGAAAGACTTCACTTTTGAATGATTTTATTATAAAAAAATAGGAAAAAAATATAGGGAGTGAAGCACTTAACATTTTTATTTTCATAGTTGGATCAATTGCTCCTACTAGAGGACTAAGAATGTTTTATTTATTCATGCTATACATTTATTCCATACAAACTTCTGAATTTGTTAATGATGTGGTAAAGATCCTGTTATTTTTGTGCTTGGATCACATTGCAGTGGAAGTCATATCACATGTTTAAGAAGCTCAAATCTTCTCCAGGATTGAGATTCACTTGCAAAAACTAGAGGACATTTCTTTCAAATAAATCATAAGAAGAAGAAGAAGAGAAAGAAGAGATCTTCTGAAGGATGTCATAAAACAGGCTTTGACAGTCAGCTGATAAACAGACCTGAAGAAAAGTGAAAACTAGGACAAAAGATAAAATGTATAAGGGCTTCAGAGGAATACTGATGCAAAATAGTGGATTGAGAAGTCACTAATACTGGAAGGAAACAGCATATGATGACAGAAACCATTAGAAAAGCCCTCAGGCATACAAAACATTTTCTGAAAAAGGAAATTAAATTTGCAAGTTATTGATGTTAAAGTCTAAAAGGACTCAGGAGCTGTCTTTGATTTTATATACTAAACCAACTGCTAAGGGTTATTTACAATATCTAACAGGGTACATTCTACTTTTTGTAACTTTTATGAAGAAAATTCTATATATCATTCCTCTAAGAAATGAGAAGATAATTCTAGAAATAGAAAACTTGCTAAAGCAATATGAAATTTGGAAAGGAGTAACACAAATGGAGATCTCTTGAGTAAGACTAAGTATTCCTGTAGCCCAGTTTCTTGTCCCTGGCAGTGACTAATGGTGAATTCTTAAGAAAGAGAAAAAAAAGAGGACAAGCAAGCAGTGATACATCCTGTATATATTCTTCTCACATCCAAAAATAATGGATTAGAGGTTTCCTGAGCCAAAGGTTTGACGCATTTTATTGCTGTTTTTATTTAATAGTCCTGTGCAATTTTTTCTTTACTCAGTGCAAGCCTCTGCAAGTTTTCTTGCACCAGAGGAGTTTCACAGCTTCACCATTGCTGTGTGAAAAAAACCCTTTTCTCTTGCAATAATGACCTTCTGATTTCACTTCAATTTTCTTCAAAATTGCAGCAAATGTTTTTATCTGTTTTTCTCATCTTTGCCATTCATAATTTGAAAGAACCTAATTGTATTTTAACTTGGCCAAACTTTTTCCAAGGGATAGAGTATTTTTCAGTGTTGTTCCCTCTGTGGAAGCTTCTCTGTAACTTTGATCATCCTTGTTTCCTCCCCTATGCTTTCACTAACAATAATTATTAACTTGAATCAAAGATGTCTTCACTATTGCTGAGCAGTGGGCTAACCAAGGAAACCTCAAGGGAGGATTTGATACAAACCCTGGCAAAATTCCAGAAACCTGTTTTTTTTTCCAAGTACATTTTTAGATATTTTAAGTAAAATTTAGTCCATAAGTGGGTTTAAGAGTATTACAATGGCCAAAACCAATTATTATGAGAATCTACAATTTTGGACCCCTCAAGCTACTGGGAAAAGTCTTTTAATTAATCTCTCTATTCAAAGACAAGGTGATATAATTTGGGGTAGGGGATTTTAGTGTGATCAATCATACCAAGTATACCAAACTATGTCATCTGGTCCTACTGTTGTTTGATTGCAAATGGTTCATGTAAAACAATTGGTTAGTCTGGAATTTCTCTCACCTGATTTAAAACATATTCTCAGAGTGTAGAAACCATGAATGAATCAAAATCATGAGAACCAGAAAAGATGAGATCATATTGAATAGTATTAGAAACTCGCAGAATGACAGACAACAGAAATAATATTTTGTTTAATAAATGAACAAGAAATTTTTTAAAAAAGGGTTTTGTCAAGGACATTTTCTACATTTACAGTCTCTTCACATTGTTCCAGATAAAGCAAAGGATGCCATTGGGCTGCTTAGAGGAGGACTGACACTGACTGAATAGAGAAACGGATTTAAATACTATCTGACATTATCAAATCAACCACTTTAAAGCAATAGTGAATTGAAAGTACTTTAATCCATCTCTTAAATTTACAAGAAGAGAAAGGTTATGTAAAACTTGTAATATGAATTTTATTTTTAAAAAATGGATTCTTCAAATGTGTCAACACATTATTAGACAAATGTTATCTTTTCAATGTCAGAAAGGAATAGAGAGAAGAGGTATTATTCCAAGTGGTTTACAACAAGCTATAATCCCAGTATTTTAAAATGAGAACAGGCCATTGAATAGCATGATTTTCTGAGCAGTGCCAGGAAGAATATTGGGAGCAAAACAATTAATTCTCCTGTGGTAGAGACTAGTCATTTTGCTATTGTTAGACATTTTTTGATGTTCCCTGTCCTTGTCTGAGTTTCTGAGGTCTGTCTCAGTAGTTAAACTTCTCTTGGCATGGCCAAAATAAGAAAAGAGAGAATAATCTCCCCTTGACTGATGCAGGACACCCAGGCATTCCCCTTCATCCTCACCCTGTATGATTAGGCAATTTTGCAATTAATGTAGCTGTACCTGGTAGAACTGAGTCTGTTCTGCTCTTGATGGCCTGTCCCACACCAAGGTCATCATTTCACCCTGTGTGCTTGGTCCTTCAGAGCCTCTTTCAACTAGTTCAGCAGGAAAAGAAACAAGTCATAGGAATAATGCAGGTGTTTCTCAGCTCACTATCCACCTGTTATGGGGCAAAATAATACAGCCTATTCATGTGATTGAATCACTGCTGTTTTTGAGGTTGAGGTCAATAATTTGCTGGGGCAGATAAGCACAACAACAATGAAAGAAGATGCACCTATCTGTGTCAGCAACAAATTTTGCTCACAATCTAGGGAGACAAAAGTGGATCCAGTAAATAAATGTTAAGAAATGAAGAGAAAAAGCTATTACCAGAACAACCAAGAAATTAGTATAGAGGAGTTGCATTACACTGCACCCTCTATTCAGCCTGATCCTTTATTATGCTGAGGTTCTCAATTATTATTCACTTCAATAAGAATCTTGTAGCACATTCACAGCTCACAAAATCAGGATTGTGGTACTGTGACTGGTATGCAAATTGGTAATATGTGAGTATATTAAATATAAATTTAACTTTAGGGGGTTTAATCTTTGATTTGGAAGTACAATGAGTGGGAGAAGTTATTAATAGAGGTATAATTCTTATCAGATACATACATGTATGCAAATATCTTTTTTTTCCTTGCCTTGAGCCAATATAAGATTATAAGATTCTATTAACCATTTCATTTTCCCAGAAGAGAGCTGGAGGAACAGATCTGTAACAGTTTTATCAAGTTTCCAGAGTGTTTCAGTAGGATGACATGCAGGACAATGGGCAATGCTTGTCTTGTAAGGAGTGGTGCTGCTGTTTCCCACATTCCTTGTGATGCTGTAATTCCCAGCCTTTTCAGTCAATGCTATTGCAACATTTCCAGACAAGAAGAAAATCTATGAATAATATTTTGGAATTAAGATAGATTTCAGAAAGGTTTTTTAAGGTTCACATGATTCAGAACATAAAGCGTTCATAAAATTCAAGTTGCTCTATTGCTCTTATGAGCTTCAGTGGACCTGTCATTTCAAGTTCTGAGATGAAGAAGAACTTTCTTGCTAGTTTTCAGTTTATTGAGCATAATGTGCTTTATTCCCTGGTATAACCATGTTGGTAGACACCCAAATGGGCTTGTTAGTTCAAATTCTGATGGGATGGAGATAACATTCATACAAATTCCAGTGAGATCAGACTTAAAGTGTTACAGCTAATTCAATTCAGATCCAGTTGACCACCTAAGGGTGTTCTTCTTCTTGTTCTTAAGGATTAGCAGCATGGACATAGGTGATTTTTCTGGTTATGAGAGTGCCCTGGATTCAGAATTCCCTAAGAAAACCCTGGAGAATGACTTGTCTCAAGGCCAGATCATCTTTCTATTCTTTCTTAGCCACCTGATGGCATTTACATATTACATACATACATACATACATAAGTACATACTTACTGATGCAAGTATCAGTACTGTACTCAGACCACATCACTTAATGGGACCTCCATATTTAACTGCAGTCACCCTCAGTTTTACATCTTTCTGCAGCACAAAACCCAAAAATTTTGGCTGTTCATTTATCTTGGTGCAAATGCGAACTTTATGGAAATAAATACACGCATCACTCAGAGCCTTACATTTTCTAGACCTTCAGTTACCAGCCAGCAAGGCTGTTCCTTAAGTTTACAATGAAAATATAGAGTAATACCAGCCTGTTCTACTAAGAGAGGGAAATACTGGAACAGCCATTTCTTTGAGTAGTCTTAGCTGTGTTACTGGTTTGCCATAAACATATTCAGTATTTAACTTCTACTGTATATTACATCAGTGTTTATACTATAAAGCAATGCTTTGAGGAATGGTGCTTATATTACCTCTGTACCCATATGTACAAGAAGAATAATCTTGACTTAAAGTTCCTCCAGAATTCTGACAGGCAAAAAGCAGAGTTACAAGCACTACAAGATTATTTACAAGGTATTACCTATTTTTTTTCTGTTGCCTTTTGAAAGTCACTAACAACCAAATACCCTCGTTTAGTGTTGAGAGAAAAATAGCCAGGCCTTAGATGAAGAAAGCAGCAGCAGCAGCAGGTGTGCTTCTCTCTCTCCTTACTGCCTGTCCTTTGGCTTTTGCAGACACCATGCCTGAGTCACCTCCTCTGCCTTTCCAGCACTGGAAATGACTCCAAGCCAGGTCTGCCTACAGCCCCTGGCATCAGAGCCCAGGGGTCATCTGACCTCCTTTTGTACTCAAGGCACTACCCTGTGCACTCACAGACTTCCACAGTACCTCCCATCACTGAGCACACACAGCTGCACAGAAATCAGGCACAGATGTGGCACTAGGGAAAAAATTCACCAAAACACTCCCCCTGTAAAGAAAAAGCATATACCTGAAGTCCTGGTAATGTGTCTGTGCTGAAATAAGAGATAAAAGTCAAATGCAAGAGAAAATCAGCTTAATGTGATGTCCCAAATATAGCACCTGTGTCCTCTGAAGTGACACAAAAAACCCCAGAGGTGTTCTCAGAGGAACCTGTTTCACCAACCTAAGAATGATTTTTCAGTATTAAGAAGAGATGGAGACATAGAAATCAAGAGAGAAAATACAGAAATATGCTGTAAATAATTTCAAAAGAAAGAAAAAGCGTTACGAATTGGTTTAGCTTTATCTCAAAGAAATGTGGAGGTTGTAAATATGTTGACTGGAAAAAATACCCTGAATACATCAATTTTTCCTGCTATTCTGGCTTGCTGAGAGTTACAGATTGCTTGACATAGCCTTCATTCAATTTCATACACCTTGAAGAACCTAATAAAATCTTTTAAGCAGAGGAGATGCTTTGAAACCTTTTCTGCAATTATAGGGGAGGATGCCCCTATTATGCTAAGAGATGAGCTGACCAAGTTTAATTTCCGTTTATGATTAAGAAGAGTACATGGATATGTTGCTGCACTGAGAGACTTAAAGTCAACTGTATATCACAATGGCATATTTATGAGCAACACAATTTGATGCTCTTGTTCTCACAAAGAGAATGACATACACAAGCCAGCAGCAATCCCAAAACTCAGTGGAATCACACGCTACTTCAGCTTCCAGTTTAGTGAAAATAAATTATTTTAATCTGCAACAAGTGCTGCAAAAATTTAAATAAGTCAACAATAAATACATAATAATAGGAATAACTATTCTTTTTCTCTGCCAATTCTTAGTTATGATAGAACTTGTATACTAAATACTTACTACCAAAAATTTCCTTGAAAAAATTAAAAAATAAAGAGGATTAAAGTCCATAGTGAAAATAAATGGGCTAGATACTTTCTTCTTTTCCAGCCCTTTATACAGTCTTGTCAGTGTATAATACCTGCCACCTGTGGAGGTGGGAGTCCTTGTTCCCACATGAATCAATTTTCTCTAAAGGTTTCCTCAACACTCCTTTCCTTAAACACCTCCAATCCCTGAGCTGTACATCCCATGCTCTCATTCTCATGAGAAGTAGCAGAGAATTTAATTCAACATTTCTCTCCTCCCTGACTCCTGATGAGAATAGGATTGATGACACAATCAGGACTTTGCCCACTTTCCCCCTACTGCCAACAATTCCATAAGTTACCCTCTGAACAAAGGTCAGAATTGGCAGAGATCCCACCCTAAGCTCAGCCCAGCCAGGTCTTGACTGTCTGGCCTGGTGGGAATTGCTGATGTGCAGCTCTTTAGGCTCTGTCACCCTGTGTTCCTGTCCTCAGACAAGTACAGCCCATACCTTGGGTAGTGTTAGTGTGGTTTCAGCTCACATACCACAATTTAAATTGTATAACATACATACAATACATAAATTTAAATGTATAACATACATTCTCAAAGTAATAGATTTTACAATGGAAATGTCACTTGTGTCCTAACAGAATGCTCTATTCTTGCTGTGATTGCTTTGAAGGACACCATTGGGTATGGGAAAGGGAAAGAAATACAGCCCTCAAAAAAGTTGTGAATTTCTGAAATCTTTTACATTCTCCTTAGAAATAAGTTTCTTTGGAAAACTTGTCAAGGCCACTGCTTTTTAAAACTCTTTTTCCATTTCTGTATCCTTGAAACACTTTAAAAATGTTTACTTGATTAAAAACTGACCACTCAACCTTGTCAAATGCTTTTCCTGCATGTAAAGACAAAGGAATGCATTGAGCTAGTAAATTATAATAATCCCATAATCCTAAGAGCATGTTTACAGAGTTTTCATATTGCTAATTGCCAAGGGAGTTGGCATTTAATTACTTTCTACAATCTTCACACAATATTTCTCTTTTGTCCTAGCTTTTTAGAATATGCTGTTACTTTTTTTCTCAAATTACCTGAAAGACCCTAAATAGCAAACAAATTTGTTTGTCCAGTGTGATGAAAGATTTTATTTATCTGTCATATCTGAAATTTAAATACAGTTTTAATTTATTTTACGTGTTGAGATTTCATATTATTTCACTCTTTGATAATCTTGGTATTTATTTTGTATTTATTTTGCATTTATTTTGCTTTCTTTCAAATTTATGCAAGATTAATAAATATATCTCTCACAGTATTGGCAGCTTTCCAGACAATTTTATTAATTTCTATTCTTACACTCCATAATTGCAGAAAGCTCACCTTTCCTTTCATCCTCCTTGGACCCTTGCCCAAATTCATATTCAAACCAAACCCACATTAAAGCTAAGAAAGAATTGCTGGAATAAGATTTTAAAGATTAGGTCAAACTCTTCAAGGGCATAAATAAGCTGCCTGCACCAATATTGCTTCTCTGTTTACACATTTATTTCAAAATTTATGGTATGAAATATCTTTTCACATAAAATATAAGAAATATGAGAAACTTTAAATGGCTGAAAGGGAAAATGAAGCCACAACACTATATGAAAAGGTGTTCCCTGCACCATTTTGGAATATTTTATTCAGAAAAGCTGGAATTTAAAAATAAGCAAAGTAACTTTGATGATGAAAAAGGATAGCATTTTATTTTTCAAATTAATGCCTGTGATATTTAATGAAACCCACCCCCACCCTCCCCCCCAAACCCACCATAACAAACAAACAAAAAAACCACAAAAAAACCCCAAACCACCTTTCAGTGAAGGATCATACCAAGGAAACAAATCTGCTTTGGAACTAATTCCTTAGAATCCTGTGCTTTGTGTAAAGATTTTATGATTTTACAAAATGCTCAACAGATCTCAGCAAAACATTTGTTTTAAGTACACAACTAATAATTATGTACAATTATACAAAGTGTAACCAAAGCTGCTCATGCTACAAATCGTATTTGTTTAATATTTTCAGATTTAAAAAAAAAAAAGAAGCATAGATTCTTTGCAAAGCTATTTTGTTTTGTATAATGTTTCTAATTTTGAATTCAGTCTAAGAAATTCTATAAAGACAGTAATTTCAGACTAAAGAATTTTTCTTCAATTCATAACACAAAATATTTTTTTATTATTGTTGTTGTCTGTTTGTTCATTTGTTTTTTTCTTTGGAGGGTTTTTTTTCTTTTGTGGCTTTTTGTTTTTTTGTTTGGTCACAGAGCAAATTCTATTGTCTGCAAAGCTCAACTGGCCCCATGTTGCCTAAACCAGTAGGGAAGCTTCAAGGAAAGCCAGCAGTACCTCAAATTCAAAATATTTTGGTTTGATCTGTAATGAATAAGGCACATTTTTGATAAAAAACCTGCATGCAGCAGGTTTTGAAGTTTTTTACTCTCTTTCCAGAAAGCCTTCAAAAACTGTCGAAGTTAAAATGAAATATTAAATTTTTATTCCACAACTTAATTCTCAATTAATTTCAATAAACCTTAGTGCATTCATGGTTTGGGAGTGAATGTTAAGAGTTAGTTATTAATCTAATTGTGAGGTTTGCATGTACAAACAGTTAACCCAGAATTTTAAATAGATCTTCTTTAAAATATTTTTTCCAAATGACTGGACAAAACTGGTAATCAAAATAATATCGCTTCTGTCTATTATATCATTTGGAAAAAAACCATTTATGCAACTGCCTCATCACTGAACACCGCAATGAACAATTCTCAGGCAAATTTGAATTAAAATTCCTTTTAAACTTTCCCCCCTTTCTTTAGTAAGAGCCTTCTCAGCACGCTGAGCTCCAGCTGGCCAGTTCCTCACTCCCCTGCAGCTCCTACCACCTTTACCCTGGAGCAAAGCACAATCATCGTGTGGGATGGCAGCACCTGTGGCACTGGGGTGACTCTTGTCTGCAGACATGAGGGATGAGGGCCCCTTCATGAGATAATGATTTTTGAGTGAGACATAACATTTTCATCAAGAGGAGATGAGGGCTTGAGGCTTCTTCTCCTGTGCATTTCTGCAGGGGTGGGATGCTGCTGGGGCAGTCCCTGCGTTCACTGCATCTCTCTTCACTGCAGGGATGGAAGAGAGGTGAAGCCATCATCTTCCAGTATTTCCTTAGAAGTTTGATTTATTGATCTCAGGAACACAGAGCTGGCAGCAATAACAGCTGTTGTTGTACCAGATCACCAGAGATTTAGGGAGTCCCTTATTTCCAAGGAGTACTGCTGCAGTGTGGAGGTCACGGTCCTGACAGAGAACGGGTGCACAATGTTATACGACTTTCACTGCTGTGAAACTCCAAATCCAAACAAATAAATGTGTCCAGTGCAATATACCTCTCTTTTATGTCCTAGGCAAGTCTGCAGTTCCCATGGTTACCAAGGGGCAGCCTAGTAGAGAAACAATCCACATTTTCTTTCAACTGATTTTTTGGGACGTTACTTTTGAAAAGTTGTACAGAATAAATCAGTTGTAGCACATATTCTTGTCTCTTGAATTTACTGATTATTTAGAAATTTATGCAAAAATCAATTGCACAATTTAAAATATATTAGACATATTAGAAACTTTGAATATTCCTCTTTCAAAACAAGCACGTCTTATAATGTGCATAGTCTTTATTTACATGGTTTACTGTGTTGTTCCTTCTAGAACTTTAAAAAAATTGGTGCTTGTTATTTCATATAATTTTAAAATTACTTAAATAAATCTATTAAAAAACTATACTTTTAGAAATATTTCTTTCCACTGGAATCTATCTTTCTCTGGAACACAAATGAAATTACAAGTGCCCCCCACTGATTTTTTTCTTAGTTTTTATTACTGGGCAAATGCATATGTTATGTAATATAGCTAAGTATTTTGAGTTCTAAGACTGGACTTTGGGCTCATATCCCATGACTGTTTAACAATCATGTTGAATCAGAATCTTACTATACCAATGCCAACAATAATGGTAACACTGATGATGCAGGATGTTCATTTTGCAAACACCAGGTATTGACATTATATGTTGATATCAAAGATTATCAACAGCATTCGAAAATATGATTTCAGAATGGCAACACTTTCACTGCTGCATCTGATCTCTCCAGATTGTTTGGAAATCTCAGACTGGGTTTTAGTCACATGGATATCCCAGTTTTGACTTCCCAATGGCCACATTCAGCTGTCCAGCTTGGGGAAACTACTGGCCGTGTCAGGTGCATGGAACTGGGAAAGGAATTAACACTGTGCAAGAACCCAAAGGTGTATTTTCCATATGCAGGTGTCTGTAACCCTTAAAAAGCCACATGCCCAGGTTCATGTCTTACAGAGACCACAGGTGGCTTTACTCTGCTGAGCCATGACATAACACAGCTCTGCAGACCCTGCCTCAGTAACCACTGGCCAGAAACAGCAGTGAGGTCTTTCAGCAGCTCCTGGTGTAACAGTCTTTCCTCACAGCTGTTTCTGAATTCTTTTTAACTTTTTTTACTTTATTCATTCAAAGAAAGCCTCTAAAATAAAGGCAGAGCTGCTCTGACAGAGCTGTGTAGCATGAGACCATCACCAGCTTACTGCAGGCTTAATGCAGCTGCACAGACAGTCTGCATCTATTTTCTTGCTGTATCATGTTACCAATTAACATATCATTTGATGTCCTCTATTTCCTCTGCTTTTCATGTTTCTCTCATATTGACTATCACAGACAATTTCCAAGCAGATCTGTCAGCTTGCTTCTCTCTAGTAAGAATTCTAAATTTTCATTTACTGAATATATTAATATTTCTGTATTCTCATGTCATTTTTGCTTTCTTCTCTAAAAGTAAGAAAAGCTCTGAGATTGGTATCATCTTCACATTTAATTAATGAGATTTCTATTCCCTGAATAAACTTCCCTGGCATATCTGCAATTGATTCTAGCAATATTCACATTGAGTAGACATTATCATTAATGTACTAAGTGACCATACACTATTTTAATAATAGTATTAATAATTATTACACTTGTTGCTGCCTGTACAAAAATATGTACACAGAAGAATGTATTCAATGTTCCTAAATACTTAATACTAACCAAAACATGTCTTCATCTTTGCTTCTCAGAATTATTAGCTTTGGCTGTTTTACCCCCATTATAATTGTCACTTTCAGCTCAACCAACATTTTTACTCAACACCTTTACTCAAATGCTCTGATAGCTACTTTTGGTCTGTGAATCCAATTAGGTGGAGAATATGAAGTTTGATTTTAAAGAAATCAAACTACTATTAAGCATTTGGTTGGGAGGACTTTATTGCTACTGTTTCACTTCATGGAAGTAAAACATTGATTTTTAAAATAATAATGGACATCTAGTAATGCAGTAAAAAATAAAATCAACCAATATGCTCATAGATTTAAATTCCAAAATTTCTATTACCTCATTTTGAGAGCTCAGGTATGTGAAACTGCTCTAAACCTTTTTCAGCCAGGTTGAAATATCACCATTCCCTTCTTCCTGCCAAGAAAGCAGCTGAATAACCTGCCAGGTAAACTCTCCAGCCAAAGGGTATTTCCAGCACGTCTGGCAGCATAACACATACTGCCTCATATTTCATCAGGATATTCACTTCTTTTTCTTTCTTGTGAAAACGCAGAATGCACACAGAATGTACACTGAGATCTGCAGAATATCAATTGCTTTCTGATCACTGGAGAAGGCTACTATACTTTCTTTTTTCCCCTGGAGTTTGTTGATTTTCAAATCAAGATTCATCTTAAGAGATAATGAACTACTTCTTATTAAAAGGGCCCCAAAAGGGCATCTTCTGTTGGTGTCCAAGGCACCTCCAAAATTATATAAGGGTTCAGGGATTTTGTGTCACATTTTTTTGGACATGATCACCATGCAACATTTTGAAGTAGAGGACACTTGACTGCACTTTGAGCCAGGTGCTAGGGGAATCCTAGGGATACAGGACCCTCTGGAGATGGCTGTGTGCTTGTGGACAGCCTCCCTCATTTCAGCTCTCCCATGAACCAGGAGCTGGCTTGGCTCAGGGCTCCACTGGGGAAATGGCCCCAGGGATGCAAGACACCTGCAAGGCTTGAAATGAGCTACATGTGTCACTTTCCAAGCAGTCATTTGAGGACAGAAATGTTAGAGTTTAGACATGGTACAACTCCCAATCTGTGATCCACAAAACAAACACACGTAAATTGCACCTTCAAATTATACAGGACAGCATCTATTTTCTCCTTCTAATGATTAATATTTAATATTGTTGGCAGAAATCTATTTAAAGACCAAGCTATGGCCTCTCTGGTATATTAGTTTATAAGTTCATTTATGTACAGCCGTATGTACTTAGATCTGTGTAAGGATTTCAAGGTAAAATGTTTCTCTGCTGACAGACACAGCACTAAAAAGAGACACTCTTTGGGATCCTCCCTTCAGCAAATAAAATCAACTCTTTTAAAGTTAACTATGTTCACAGCTTTTCATTAGCAATTTACTACAACTAAAGAGCTAAGAGCAGTCTCTCAAAGATTTCTCAAAATACACTGCAAAATCTGAGATGGGACAAACTGGCAATTCCAGTTGTAGCAAATATCTAGAACAGTGGGAGCACAATTTTCAAGCATTTTAACTCTGAAAATTTTGTGATATTTACCCAACATCCTCCTGAATTATAAAAATAATATTTTATTTCACTGAATTTAAGAGGAAACCTAGAGAAAAGAAGGCTAGGGGTGATCTAATCAATGTGTACTGATACCTGTTGGGAGGGAATTAAGATAACAGAGCTGGAATCTGCTCAGTATTGCCCAGTGCCATCTCCCTATGTGGAGATGCTCAAAACCCAATGAGGCACAGTCCTGGGCTGCCTAATCTAGCTGCCTCTGCTTGAGCAGGTGTGGATGGACTAGACAATCTCAGGGGGTCCCTTTCAATCTCTACCACTTTGTGATTTTTTTGAAACCAAACTTTGGAATAAGCATCTTCTCCTAAGTGAGTTCTCCTTATTTTCTGTTCTAAACACTGTTTTGAAGCAAACCCTAAAATCATGAAAGAAAACTGTGAGAGATTTAAGTAATTTAGTGAATTTTTTAATCAGTTTTTTAAACTTCTATTTTGGCAGACTATGATAACATCTTTATATCTGAGATATTCTGTATTAGAGAAAACACTTTATTAGCCCAATACCAATTTCAATATTTGCATTTGATTATCAAATATCTTTGCCTTAAGGCTTCTTTGATTCATGTCTTTTAATGGTGAGTTTATTTGATCTGCCAGCTCACATTTCATTATACTTACAATGAAAGTGTGAATTATAATTTTTTAAGATGATTTCTCTGTTTTGCAGGAAGATGGATTCCACAACCCTTTCTCATTTTATGACTAGGAGCTACTTACTCAATGAGATTTTTTTTTGTAGCTTCTAGCCATTAACATACAATGCATTTACTTTTCTTTAAACTAGGGAAGTTTCATTTTTTAATCTGTAATTCTATAAAGGAGAAAGTTTTTTTAACCTTAAGCCTTAAAAGGTTTGTATAACTGTTTATTTCCCAGTTGTCTTGTTTACTTGTCCATCTGATGCTGATGAATGTGCTATCCCTGGTCAGGTTGTTTCTGTTGCAATGATCTCTCTCTGTCTTTTGTACTGACAGTTGTAAAGTACTTCCAAATTATAACTTACTATACTGCTAACACAATTACTAATGTAACTTTAATGTTCCAAGATTTTGATTTATGGCTGCACATCACATTATCCTTGCCTCTCCTCATGACTGACATCTTTTGATCCTAAGATAACAGATGTTCACAGAGAAATTTATTTCTTTATTTGATTGCTTTAGTAAACATCATTTTGCCAGAATATGGGATGGTAATAGATACACATGTACCAGAACTGGCCTTAGCCTGGCTGAACTGTTATTAATCAGGTCCACATAAAATAACTGTTTTTAAAGACCAGTGATCTGAAGCTACTTATAGCCTTGAGTCAGTCCTTGAAGGAGAAAAGTTCTTGAATTGTTGCTCCTTGGAGTCATGTATTTGTGATGCTGATTTGATCTTTTTAAACTCAGGTCCCAAGTGTCATCTATCTGTACAGGAAACTGTTATTTGTGGGTTCATGAATACCTTTAAATGACTTTGATCTTTTCCTCTCAGTATTTCAGAACTTTTGAGATTAGCTTAAAATTAATCTGGTAGCTCTAATGTCACAAAAATACAGACACTCAGTTTATCTCAGAAGAGCAATGTTTGGGTGCAGTGGCAGATAGCACTTGTTTTGAAGAGCCTTGCCCTGAGGCTGCTCTGTATTCTGAGTGCTAAGAGGATGTGTCTAAATGGAATCAATCTTTGACACTTGAACTTGGGTCTTGTGCTCTGCTATAGCAGGAGTGCTCTGCAGCACTCAGATCTCCCTCTTTCTCTCTAACTTTGCAGCACATTGCTCACTGCACATCCCTGCAGCCCAGTGGGAGAATCTTATCCACCCACAGGAGGAGCCTGGGCAGCACATCCCACTGTGGAGCAGCAGGAGGCTGAGTACCCCAGCAGTGATCACACTTTGCCTGCAAAGAACACTCTGTCCTCATTAGTACCAAGGCTTTCAAGTGTTTCCAAATGTTTCTGTGATTTGAGATAGAGATATCCTAACACCTGATGATCTTTTCCAGATTTCAATGCTGCTTGCTGATGCCACATAAGAAAAAAATTGGTCAGTGCTTCTTTTAATAAATCAGGTAGATCAAATTCTTAATGTACTCATCTAGTGGAAGATGTCCAGAATTTGTTTATAGCTGGTTACTGCGCTGGATAAAAATAGACATAGAAAGAAACCCTGCTGGTGAACTTGATAAAATTTGCATTAAGTTTTGAATTAATTATTTTCCAGGAATACCTACAAGCAAACTAGCAGTTTGTCTGTAGTTGATTCATTGATGGATTAATTTATAACAACAGCATGAATGCTAATAGTCCAATGGCAGTTGCAGATTGTATTTTTTCATTATTTAGAAACATTTTGTGCATATTCACATTTCTTAATTTTAAAATAGAAGAAGGTGTAGTAGAAATTTATTGTGGTAGTGGAAAGGGGAATTAAACTGTTAACACTGGAGTTTTAAAAGCCCACAAAACCACACACCCTCCCCCTTCATTTGGCTTTGGCTGTGATTAGAAGCAAAATTTAGATGCAGTTCTGTGATACTTGCTCCATGCAAGCACAGAGCCTGAAATAACAACCTAGAGATATGTCCACGTGGGCAGAGACTAAGACTTCAGCTGAACTCAACTCAATTCTCAAGGCAGTGTGAACACTTGGATGTAAATGAGTTGTGTTGACTTCAATGGACAGGCACACAGCTAAAGCACCGTCCTGTACTTTGTAACCATGAAGTTTCAAATTGCTTTATCTTTCACTGCACAATTGTATCATTTTTCATTATATTTCTGTGCATTCCTTTCATGAGAATTATTACATTATCAAGCAGAGCAGAAAAATGAGACATAGGAGTTACAGTTTCCTGCAAAAGAAGTGCCAGATATAATAGTTTTCTCTTTATCTCATTCCCTTTCTCAGGCAGCCTGCCAGCTATTGTCTTTGAATGAACAAAGCTCTAGAAAGGCTTCAGAACCTGAATGTGTCTTTTTCAAGCAACTTTGTTCACTTAAACTCTTTCTGAAAATTATCTATTGCATTAACAATAATGGACTTTCAGATCTTCTGAGCATCCCATTAGGCTGTACCTAATAACGAGGTGCTTGGTAAATGATCTAATTTTCCCCATATTCATAAGTCTACTGATCCTTTAAGCATGATGCAAGACCTATATCACAGCTCTCCAGTAAAAAAAGTAACTTAAAACAGACCCCTTCTCATTGGCTGTTTCAATCTGCTTGGTTAGGGGAAATTATTACATCCACACACAACAGGCTACTTTTGCTCCACAGAAATATTTTTAGGAGGTGAGGTTCTCATTGCTAGCTCTCTGCATGGACTTTTTTTTTTTTATTATTAGATGTAGTAATGAATAAATTATCTGTACTTCCTTAATAGAATCATTTTTCATTTATTTATTTAATGGGAGGAAACGGGGCTCTAGTAACACAGTACAGCATCCTGTTAGACATTTAGATATCTGGTTCAGCAAAGCACACAGTGCACTAGGCAGGATGTTTTTTGGATTGATCAGACTGCAGATGACTACCAAAATATTCCCAAACACCTAAAATCCTTGGCCTCCCCACTTTTTGCTTTTCTGAGAGACATCTGGGTCTGCTCTTTGTCCACACAAAGCAGTTCTGAATACAGCAAGACATTTGTTATTAGTTGAAAACATCCCAGACCTTCAGCAGCTGAAGCCCTGGTGTGAATGACAAGGGGAATGCATGGCTCTCCACAGCAGGTGCAAAGATTTCCTGGAAAAGCAGCTGTATCGATCCTTCCCTTGATTGTGGAGCTAGAGAGATCTCTGCAGTTCCTGTGCTCATAGGCAGCCCAAGAGGGAGAGGATTGTGAGGGAAAAGAAGATCTATTTTTATGTATTTTTCCAGATGATTAACTAGCTTTAGCTGAATCTGATAAAGCTGCATACATTCACAGCTGTTTAGGAACACTTTACTGTGGAGTCTGAAAGACTCCTTAGATGAGGCTGGTCTGAAACTCACATAGGTTTTCCAGCCTACATTGTCAGATTCTTCTAAATTTTGGTTGGTCTATAGAGAGTCGTGTCACTTCCAAAGTGTGTTTTGAATTGTGAAAATTTTCCTATGCAGAAGAATTCTCCCTAAGAATATGTAAAGAAAAATTCAGCAATGATCGAAAAGAAGTCTTTACATAATAGCTTACATTGATTCATCTGCTTCAAAGATGCAGTGTATTTTATTTTACAGCAATTGCTAGGGATCATTTGGAGTAACAAGAAAATACTTAGTTCTTCTTTTGGAGCATGAGAGATATTATTTAAAATGCTTCTTCTGAGAAAATACTTCTTGGTGAGTAGAATTTAAAACAAGAACACTGAGAAAAGAAACGCTTGGTATTAGTATGGAATTACTTATCAGGTAGATGTTCAGAATCAGTCAGGCACAACCTGTTCCTCTATGAATGTTTTTCATGTGTCTACTAGGTTTGCATGGCAAGGTTTTGGTAGTGGGTGGTTACAGGGGTAGTTTCTGTGAGAAGTTGCCAGAAGCTTCTCCCATATCCTGCAGAGCCAATGCCAGCTGGCTCTGAGACAGAACCACCACAGCCCAAAAAAGCCCTCAGTGATCAGCACCTCTGAGATAGCAGGCTTGAGCAACAGGGGAGAAGGAGCAGCAGAAGCTGGAGAGAGAATATGTGAGAGAAACAGCCCTGCAGACATCCAGATCATGAATAAAGAGGGGCAGGAGGTGCTCCAGGCACTGGAGCTGAGGTTCCCCTGCAGCCCCTGGTGCAGCCTATGGTGAGACAACTGAGCCCCTGCAGCCCAGGGAGGACCATGGTGGGGCAGAAATCCACCTGCAGTCCATGAAGGATCCCATGCTGGAGCAAGGGGATGTCTGAAGGAATCTATGTCCCCATGGAAAGCCCACAGTGGAGCAGGCTCCTGGCACAATTTGTTAGCCTGTGGAAGAACCCACACTGGAGCAGCCTGTTCCTGGAGAACAGAAGAGGTGATGGAAAGATAGTGTAAGATTGGGTTTTATTTGTCATTATCCTACTCTGCCTTGATTGGTAATAAATCAAATTGATTTTTCCTCAGTTCTGTCCATCATGGTAATTGGTGAGTGATCTCTTCCTGCCCTTATCTCAACCCATGAGATTTTTATTTTATTTTCTCCCTCCTGTCCATCTGTGGAGGGGGGTGAGAGTGGCTTTTGGTCAGCACCAGGCGTCCTGTCAGGGTGAATCCACCAGAGTGTGACTTCACAGTGCAGCGATTTGAGTATCAGGCAAATGGATGTTTTATAGCCAGCATTGTGAAAGATCTTAACAGAATTTGTAGACCTAACACCATATTTTGGTAATTTCAGAGTTATATTGGCTCCTTGCATGTTTACATTTAAAAGCATTGTTTTTAATTAGTCATGGAAATAAAAATTAGATCATGTAGGTAAAAGTAATATTTCCACCCTTTAAGTGGACACTTTATCTTATACTTGAACCAAGTTTTTTAATAAGGAGAAAGCTTACATTAAAATAAATATTGGCAGAAAAAGCTATTTCATTATTATAAACCTTTTAAAGTTCTTTTTATTTTCATGTTGCTCTACTTTTGAGAGGTAATTTTATTTTCTCTACATCATCCCTGAGTTTGGAACCTTAGGCTGATACTTACCTTCAAAGCATGCTTACACTGCCACTGAGTGACATGATCAAGCATTTCATAATTATTTTCTCTTAACATGTTTATATACTTCACTACCCCCTTTTTTAATCCTTTCAGTTGATCATTCTTAGGACAAAGAACACTCAAGTGTTATGAAATATTTCCAGAAATTCAGGCTAAAAACACTTCAGTTATTCTGGTCTGAATAACAAAAAGTGTCATTTTCTTCACATATTGACTTCATATGGAGCAAAACAACATACCTGGACAGCAGGAGATGAGGCATCATTGGGAAATAAGTTCACTACAAGAAGCACAGATAAAATAAAATTGATTTTCTAAACATTATAATGTACACAGGGCAACTTTAACATTCATCTTGACCAAGGTAGGTCAGTATTAAGAAGAGCACAGGACTGTATTTTTAATGCTAAATATTTATTAGTATTTTTAAAGAATATTTTAGAATGCATCCTAAAAGTGCATTGGACATGTTCAAATGGCCAGCAGAACAATGTGCCTGTGATCACTGCAGAAGCAAACACTACCCAGTAATCTATCTGAAAGAATTGTTTCTGTCTTTGTGTAGTATTCACCTGAAAACTAGATCCATTAATGTGGAGGTTATTGTTGTCACACTTTTCCTCAGTGATTGGTAGTTACATGGCCATTTCTAGCAATTTCTAACAGGTAGAGGCTGCCTCTCTTAAGCAGGACTGCTAGTCAGCAAGATGCTGGGCTGCAGCCTCAGGAAAAGCAATGTCTCAATATGTGACCTTGGCAGGTTACTCAATTGCCACCCACTCAGCATCAATCAGACACCCTGGAAAATTGATTGAATAACAGTCTCATGGAAAATCACATTTTGTGAGTGCTGAATTTTCATGGATAAAATTACAGTATTTTTAGGAAGTAGAAAAAGACTTCATTTCAATTTTGCTGATAGAGTCCCTGTTCTTACAATCAGTATTTTATTTTTGTGTGTGTATAAATATATATAAGTGATGACTCCTCTAGGAAGAGAGGAATTTAGCTCTGAGACCCAGGATATGTCTATGCAAGTGCCTAATTTTGGATTAAAGGGGTGGATTAGTAGAACAAAAGAGGTAGTGCTGAGCCCCCTAATCCCACACAACCCATGGCTCATGAATGTTATCTGGTTAGATATAGTCTGGTCTCTGGATTGAACATGGTTATGAAACATGCAGCTTGAACCTGTTTGAAGAGTTTGAAACTTCTTGGTTTCATGTGCCTGTGTGCATTTGTGATTGCAGTGCATGGGATGTACCCTGGATGGGAGATTCCCACTGAGTTTCCACCAAAAGACATCCAGTTTCCACCCCCAGAACTGCTTTGTAAGTTCTGATATGTGGGAAATGAGGATCTATTCCTCACCCATGGCTTAAAACATGAGAGACAATATAAGATTATTCCTTTTGGACTGAGACTGAAAGGTTTTTTTAAAAGGAATCAATTATTTCCTTCTTTTTAAGATCTATTTTAAGGATTATATTAATGTTTACCATTGTTGCAGCTCCCACATAAGACTGCCAGGACAGTCATTATAACAAACAATGTGATATAATCTTAATGAAAATAGAGTTGTCAAAGGAAAAGGAGATTGGAACTGAAGGTTCAGGGGAAGTTTTCCTCATGTGTTTACAGAGCAGGATTGACTGCATACCTTATTCTCCCCCCAAGTCTACAATGCTCAAGGAAAATTACATATCTTTCCATTGTATATTACTATTCAGTGAGGTGAGACACTACAGCATTTTCCAGTGCTTCATATATTAGTTTTTCAGAGCAAAATACCAGAAGGAATGAAATGTTTATTCCATTGCTGCTTTTCTCTCTTTTCATGGTTATTTCATTAAAAAAAAAAAAAAAAAAAAAAAAAAAAAAAAAAAAAAAAAAAAAGTGATAGCCACATTCTTAAAGAGGAAAAAATGAGTAGGAAGGGTTTTTTATCCTTAAAAATGTTTGAATTAATTTGAATGAATAGCATAATAACATGAGGATATTGGAGGATGCTTCTATGGTACAACCAAGACAATAACATTTATTTACTTGTACATGTCTATGATTTTAGATCACGAAATAAAGAATAAGATGAAGTTATGCTGGTACCAAACTTCTTGTTCCTATGCAGACACAGGAAAGAGAGAGACACTACTTGAATTTAATTGTGTTTGTGAGGCTACTTGTAGATATCAGAATGTAAATTTTCAACCAGGATAAATCATCAGATCTTACTGACTTCACAGGCATTAGATTTGTCTCAGATTTGTCACTCTGAGTGTTTGAGTATCACATTCTTTACAGAGACTTCTCTTGCTCTTAAAAATCTAGATATTCATTACCATTAAGTACTGTTTTGTTGGCAAAAGGAGATTGGTTACCTCTGAGGAGATTTTGTTCCCCACTGGACTTGGACCATCTTTCTGTAGTGTCAGTAGCCAAATGTGATTCAGTGACAGGATAGTAATACTTGCTCAGATTTGTTGAGCATCCCAGCTATAAAACCTCTGAAACACAAGACATCACACTCCACGTGCCTAAGGCAAAAGATCAGGCCACCAGAAATAACTTTCCATTTAAAGCTGCTTTGCTATCAAGTTTTCCTGTCAGGGTATGTTGTGTCATTTGGAATTGCTGAGTCAAGAATTGTTCTTATTTGTGCAGATGACAAGTTAGCAGACTTAGCCTGTCTGTCAGCTATTGGTGGCTTGGCATGTCTGAGCATTTGAAGGTCAGATGAGCCACCCAGAGCTGACCTCTCCAATGCAGGAGATAGATACATGGGTCAGTGTTGCATTTTTCTTGTCATTCCCATTTCTCTGTAATAGTTGCTACAGACTGCTACATTCAGCATAACACTACAATTAGTTTTAAGAGAGAGTTTTGGGTTTGTACTTTGGCTGTATTTGAGTCGATGAGGGTTTTCCTCATCCTAATCTGAGTAAGTGAATCAATGGGAGTGGCTGTGCAGTGCAGGACCACAGTGACCTTGGCAAAGGAAATGGGACCTCAGAAGTTGTGCTGTACTGGTGCTGCTGGGCAATTGCTGAATATTTGCTGAATGTGCATCTGGGAATGTGGCCTCCTTAGAGTGAAGAGGATAGATTTTAATAAAAGGATGTGTCCTGTTGCCCTATACCTACAGAACAGCCCCTTGCAGCCCCCTGCCAAAGCTTCATCTGTGTGTGGGTAAAATGGAGTAGGACCACAGCCATGGCCTTGACTGACATCTGGGATTTTGGGGAGGATGAAGAGGAGCACACAGGTGGGACCCCCACACTTTACTTTTGAGAGCAGGATGAGGCCCCTGGCTCCAGGCTTGGGGCAGAAGCAAAAGCTGGGAGATGCAAAAGCTCCAAACAAGCCTGGTCCAAGCAAAGCCAGGCCCAGCCTTTGGGTGCAGCTGAGGCAGAAGGACATCAGAGAGGGGTGAGGGACTGGCTCACTGAGCCATCATGCAGCATGCCAGTGCCACCACAGAGTGTGATGCAGACCTCTCAGGGTCTGTTAAAAGCAGCCAGAGTTGTCATGACACAAGAACCACAGGACAGGCAGAGACACCCACTCCTGTCATGTCACACAAGCAGCTGTAGCTTCACCAAGCAGACTGAGGGTGTCAGCAGCGTAGACACACAGAGAACACATCCAATGGCCTGTGAGTGGTGGGACACCCCAAAGGCAGCATAGGGCAGTTTTCCCATATGTCATATTCACATAATGCCAGAAAACCCCCATAACTGCATATGAAACTTATACCTCTCCTTGTGCATAAATTATCAGTTTTTCATAAAATAACCATTTCAGTCCTGAGTTTGAGTCCCAGACAAGGTGGAAATTGTTGAATTAATGTCTTCTCTTCTGTGTCACTCTTATTCCAAGCCAGTGGATAGATGATCAGTAACCCAAACTGCAGAGGTTTGTTCCTGCCTTAAGGGTGTTAATTTAGTATCTTCTACATGTCTGCTGATCCTGGCAGAATAGTTAGCTGTGCTCTTCATCCCAACATATGCAGAGACAATAAGTCTTCCCTTTATGTACACAGTTTTGGTAGTTAATCACTTTGTCTTTATATAACCTTGAAAGTATGTCAGATTCTCACTTTCTAATTTTTATACAGTTATTGCATTTTAGCAAAAGTCTATTTGGTGTTTATCCAGCTGTCAGAACCATCAAGGTATATATGCTCTATGAGGAAAAACCCAGAAACTTCTTCTTAAAAAGCATTTTAAGTATTCAGTTTACTGCCAGTGTTTATATATGAAACAAACAGAAGTAAAAAATTTTGCCAGTATTAAAAGTGACAGGACATTTGCATCTGGTTCCCCAGAAATAATTCAAAATGTAGAATCATGAAGTAGTATCTTATTTTACTAGATGTCTCAAACTAGTTTGATGGACTAGTCTTATCATTGTTAGTGCAAACCCCCAACAATTTAATAGACAGCTCTGATCTTTCCATTTCTTGAGCCTAAAATATGATGATTTTTACTAAATTGTAATTTTAAAAATTAACTAATTTTACATAAACCAGCAAGTGAAAATGTTACAAGATGTTACACTGTAATTTTTGTATTAACACAAAAGTATAAAATTATAAATAAGGAACACGTGCAGTGAACTTATACCAATCATAAGTACATATGGAAAACTGCTTCTGAAAAAAAATTGACTTTTTTACTCTTGAAAATGCAGAAGATATAAATTAGTAGTTCTTCATTGTATACAAAATGAGCCAACTACAAAAGATTTGTGTTATGTGACTGACACTTTTTATAGCCTTGAAAAGAATTTCAAAAATATCTAAAGGACTTACATGAAGTCACTGGTAATTAACCTTCATCATTTCTTACATGCTTTTGAAAATACTTAAGGATTCAGGCTAGAATTTTTATGAGCTTAGAACTCATTCCTGGAGCTAGATTTTCTGAAGAGGTTAACATTCAACTCCCACTGAAATGCTGGAATAAACAACCATATATCAGGAGTTCAAGAGGACAGCAAGTCAAGCTCTGCTAAAGCTTTCAAAGGTTATTTGAAACAGTGGAAAATATTTCTCAAACCTTTTAATTAAAATGAAGCAAGGAAAAAGAAATTTGTTGGGAAGGTCAAGATTAAAGATAATCTTGAAAGGTCCTCAAAACTAAATGAACACTTGCTTCACTTGTCAATAAAATTAATGATATTGAATTTGGGAGCAAAGCAGAACCATAATGGGAATGGAAATAAGTGGAAACAAAACTCTAAGATACTAGTGAATTTTGACCAAAGCTTTATTAGAGCTGCCATATGAGCTTGCAGATTCTGCAGGCAGGTTTTTCTAACATTGCATTGCTCAGCTTGTTTAACAAATGTTTACTATGTTTGAAAAAAACCAAAAACAGGATATTGATACTTTCCTCTGACTTGTTTTGTTGCACTTGAAAAACACAAACTTTTTGCCTTTTAGGAGATCTTAACATTGTTATGCAGAATCATTCTGAGGAAGGGTGGTACAGATGGCATGGTCACATGTGGAGCAACTGTTCTTCATGTCCTTCTGAAATAAACATCTCCTGTGCTGCTAACCAAAATTAGAAATACTACTAGTGTTAACCATGTAGCCCAGTGTTTCATATCCATTGTTGGGAGAGTGATGTCCCAGATGTCTGGAGGGTAGTAAAGGTAACACTCAATTTTAAGAAGACAGACATATGTGACCTGGGTCACCACAGGATAAACGGGTGGAGGATATGAAGAGGATAGGTTAAGAAGAGGTAGCAGTAGCCAGCTGTTGAAAGTAAGTATAAAAACAGAATGCAGACATTGCTGTGGATTCAATCTCAGCCTTTTCATTTTTGTTTCTAAGAATCAAACTGAGTTGAACAAGACCAAGTGCTAGGTCCTACACTTTAGCCACAACAACCCCATGCAGCACTCCTGGTGGAAGGCAGAGTGGCTGGAAAGTGACCCAGCAGAAAAGGACCTGGGGATGCAATAGCTGCTGAACATGACCCAGAGTGTGCCCAGGTGGCCAAGAAGGCCTATGGCATCTTGGCCTGGATCAGCAGTGGTGTGGCCAGCAGCACTATAGAAGTGATTTTTCCCTTGTACTGGACACAGCTGAGGCCACACCTCAAGCATCTTGTTCAGTTCTGGGACCCTCAATGTAGGAAGGACATTGAGGAGCTGGAGCAGATCCAGAGAAGAGAAATGAAGTCTGGAGCACTAGCCTGATGAGGAGTGGATGAGAGAGCTTCTCCAGATTGTTTAGCCTGGAGAAAAGGAGGCTCAGGGGGGACCTCCTCACTCTACAGCTGCCTGAGAGTGTAGCCAGGTGGGGCTCAGCCTCTTCTCCCAGGCAACAAGTGACAGGATGAGAGGACACAGCCTTGAACTGCATCAGGGCAAGTTTAGGCTGGACATCAGGCAGAATTTCTTCACAGAAAGGGTAATTAGACATTGGAATGGATTGCCCAGGGAGGCAATGGAGTCATCATCCCTGGAGGTGTTTAAGACTGGATGTGGCACTCAGTGCTACAGGTTAGACTTGATGACCTCAGAGATCTTTTCCTACCTGACTGATTCTGTGATACTCTTAAAAGGATCACAGGAATGAACTAAGTGCAATGTACACAGATCTGTATTATCACCCTTAGCACACTTCAGTTAATTAGGAAGTCTTATTGCCCAGAAACCAATAAAAGGAGACAGAAAGGGGCTGTTTAGAGAGCAATTCTTTTCTGAACCATTGCTGGAACCACTTACTTATGTTGATGGATTACACAAGGAGCACACTGCCCTAAGAAAACTCTTTGAAGAGAGGTAAGAGGAACTTATGCTGTGAGTTAGAAGGTAATGAATGAAAATTATCATGAGGGGAGGTAACAATAGTTCATTTTTGTTTGTGAAACAGCAAAATATAACATTAGGAAGCATTAGCTGTACAGGTTGTGAAGCAGCATTCCTCTTGTAGAGAGTGCTCATGACACTTTAATAAAACACGAAACTTGTCACCAATGCTCAAGAAGAGTGACTTTGACTTGAAAAGAGTAAAGAATAGCATCATCCAGAGCATGAAAGGCTTTGCTCGCCTGGTTTGACAAAGTACAGGCTAATGAAATATATGGCTGCTGATAAATACATGTTGGGTTAAACACTAAGAGGAAATAAAACTGTATATGCTAAAGAATAACACTTGAACAAGAACAACTGGGGTAATAAACTGAACACAAGTATCCTTTAACTCTGACCCTACTGAAATAAACCTACACACTGACCTGTCTGGAAAAACTTTCCAGAAAGGATAACATGAGCAAAATTTTTTTTTCATGTTTAGAATTGAATTAAAGCACTTCATGAAGGGAATTTGTGTATCTTGTTTGCCTGCAAGAGCAGAGAACAGTCTACAATGACTAAGGAGATCATACCTTCAGTGCTAAGCTCTTCTGAATGTCAATGAACACGGAAATTAGGGTTTCTGGTTGCTGAAATATCTAGAAAATCTATTCCAGCTGAGCTGTTGAGCTGATTTTAAAAAGCAGCCTGCAATTTAAAAATGAAAGGCTGTATGTACTTTGGTACTGAAATAAGATCAGACAAAAATGACAGTAAAAATTATAAAACCTCCTGTGTATGAAGCTCAGGATTCCTGTCTGGATTTGCCATTCTAAGGGCTGCCTCTCATTCAAACTTGGCAACAGGAGCAGTTTGTCATGCCAGTGCTGAAATGTCACTATCAGGTGGCTAGACTGTGATCTGCTTGTGCAGAAGTGCATAGCAGGAGAAAACTTCAGATTCTTAGGTCTCTGGGAAATTAATCATACAATCTAGGGAAAACAAAAAAACATCAGGAGCAGCCTCTCTCTGCTTCCCATACCTATTGCCTCTCAAAAAATCCGTGTCCTTCATGGCATATGGCCACCATGTGAAGAAATTAGATTCATTAGAATTATTAGATAATAAAATATTTTCCATGTTCAGAAACAAAATTCATGTCATGGTCTCTCTCTGATGGCATTTTTTGGTTTTGCTTTTTTTATTCAAAAGCCAGGGCAATGTAAGGAAGATGGGAGTTAAGGGAATTGGAAAGCTGGGGATACATCTTGGAGAATAAGTCTGTGCTAGAAGTAGATGAGAGGTGCAGTCAAAATATTTAGGATACATAAAAATCCAGGAAAAACTGAGAATCTACAGAAGATACCATCATTGAAGACATGAACCATAGTGTTAATCACACAGAAACCTGTGTGCTTTGATCCTCTTTGTAGTGTTCTGCCTTTTAGACTATAAACTGTTCAGGGCAGGACTTTGTCTTTCTGGTGCTGCAGTCAAATTTTTTCAATCAGTGTAATTGAGTGTATACAAAATGGTGGGAAATAGCAGGAAAACTCTCATACTTGCCAAATAAATAGCATAGACAGCAATTCTTTATGATGTCATGATGTATGAGATCTCTCAATACTACTAAGGGACATACACTAATGACGTTTCTTTTAATATAACATTTAGTTTGACAACAAATTTTATTCCAATATTGATTCCATCTAGTAACCGGAGAGCATAAGACAATGGAGAGCCTTTGTTGCAGGAGTGAACAATTTAAAAAGACTAAATGAAATATTCTCCTGAAGTTTATTTTAAATAAAAGAATATAAATATCTATAATCCGTAAATTTGATAAATGTATTGCTGAAGTTTTGGCATTGAAGACTTTGGATCTATATCATGTTGTTATTTCATATTAGCAATCAAAACAAAAGCTCCCGTACTTATCTGGCCTTATGAGAAAACTTTGTGCTCTGCATGTTGATGTTTTTTCTGTATGAAACCCTGCCTAGGTCTGGTAGCTGAAGTGCTAAGCTAATCTCCCTTTTTCTGCAGAGATAATAACACGCTAATAGAAACTCCTGACAAGTGACTTGTATTATTTAGCAATTAGCAACTGCCACTGTAATAGAATTGAAACATCAACAAGGACAAAATGTGAAAAATGGTGCTTTTTTTCTCCCTGGGACCATTGTTCTGTTGGAGTGTTGTGCTCCTGTGAAGTAAAACCTTTGCAGGGTTGATTTAATGAAGACATTTTGAATAACACAAATGCATCCATTTTATTAATTTTTTTATGCATTTCCTTATCAGTAGCTTCAGATAGTCCAGGAACATGACTGAATTTCTCCAAATTCTTTGTTGTTTAAGAAATACAACAAAGACCATAAATATAACTTTGTGGCATAGAAAGCTCTATTTAATTGCAAACTGTCTTTGTTTTGCTCGGCATGAAAATTCAGCAGCTTTTTCCCTTTTGCAGGTGTGTTATTTTAAATTAACCAGTACAAATGAAAGGATGCACGAGCACAGCTCAAGAACACATTTCAAATAATGCATTTCCCTCACAAATTCATCTCATTTCCCAGAGCATTTTGTTTGTGCTGAAAGAAACAGGACACACCAGCAAGGACTTGACAAGAACAAAGGCATCACAGAGAAATCTTCTGCTTCAGCCAGTCACCAGAGTGGAGAAGCTGCTGCCTCCCATCAGCTTTGTGCTGTTTTGGGACTGGGTGTGAAGCACCAGATGCAAATGGCACCCAGCAGAACCACTGCACCAGAGTGCCCCAAGCCCAGCAGGACCACCAGGTCAGCCCAACATAATGTGATAACAGTCTTTCATCTCTTCTTTTAAAATTGTCCAGTCAAATAAATAATATGCCTTTTCTCAAATAACAATGCAGAATTTGGTCTCTATTGCTCAAGTCAGCAGATGGTTCAGGACAAATGGGATCTTTCTCCCTGTGACTGCTTAACAACAGTTAACAGTAAACAACAGTTCAACACCTCCCTTCAAAAGGATTTAACATTCTAATCATGAAAAGAAAAAAAATCCTATTACACTCTCAATGTGTTTTTATCCTGACCCATCTGATTTACACATTTTTGCAAACTCTGCCACTATTTATGCATCTTAACCTTACTTTAAATATTTAATAGCACAGTCAGACTAGACTTTCGGTGTCCAGTGTGTTTTAAACTGGTTGCAGACTTTTGCAAGTCAAAAAACATCTTGCTTTCTCCTACTTTTAAGCAGCTCCATGTATAAAACACACAAAATCACCTCCTTGTTCTCCAGCAAATCCTTCCTTTAGTGCAATGTTTACACACTGAAAGTGCCAGACATGAGTTAGACTGTCAATGCACTTTGAGCCCTGCTAAGGTCTACGATGAAGCAAGGGAGCCTCAATACTTCTGTACTTTGTGGGCAATCCTTTTGATTGCACTCATCTGCTGCCTTTCCTTCTATTCTCATGGAAATCTGGGGGAGGAGAGGATTTGGGTTTTTATAATCTGTATTTGTGGAGAGCTTAGTATGTACAGGTGTCTGCTTATGGATACAGATACTAAGTACTATAGAAAGAAAAGTAACATATAGGATTAAAAAAACACTTGATATGAAACCATTTTTTATCATTAATGGACAATTTTTCTCCTGAATTGCCAGTTTCACAAGCTAAAAAGGGAGTTCTATTGTGAGGAAGGTTGATCCTCTGTTCTCTCAATTCATAAACTAAAAGTATTATGTTCAGAGGCATAGGTTTTCAGATGCTTTCTGCACTGCTCTGGCTGAGAGAAAACACAGAGTAATTGCTAAAATGAAGCACATTTCCACATGTGAAATGTGAAATCATTGAATCACAGCCTCTCGAAGGATAGATTTTATATATATATACATATAAATAACCCAAATAAGAGGTATTTTATCAGGTTTCACTAACATCAGTTGGAACAAGCCTCTCCAAATAAAGCTTGTAAAAAGGAAAGGGGGTGACAAGACCTATGTGAACTGAGACATCACTGCTGCTTATGGGAGTACTTATAAAGAAAACTTCCAAACAGATGGACACCAGGGAAAACAAACTAAAACTCTTCTTAATTTCTTATCCAAGCAGGGACATTAAAAAAAAAAAAGAACCCCTGTGCTCTAATTTATGAGAAAGATATTCCTAGTTAGCAATAATTGCCAGAGTAATGGCAAAAATGGAGATAAACTACATGATATAAACTGATATGATATTAAAAACAGTGGATTACAAGTAGGCCAAAGAATATAGGACTAAAGAGATCTTAAAACAACTGGCTGTAATAGTTTGTAAACAGATATAAAAGAGAAACAAATTTAACAGGTTTATTATGTTGGCTCTTTTATTTTAAAACCAGTAAAAGTTCTGCAATAATTATAGCATATTTTTCTGTCACTCCCTAACAATTTTAATATTACTAATTGTTCCCAGTGGTTGAAACTGTATGATGGTAGGGACACTAAAAATTTTCTTTACTAATAAGATATAAAAAGATAATTGGAAAGGCAACAAGAAAGGAAAATAAGTTATGTGCAATGGTATATTTGGAATTTAAATTGGTCAGAATTAACTATCCATAGACTACTCACTTATAAATTGAAAATACATTTGCTGAGAAATATGAAACTTCTTCTGGCTTGTGGATAACCAAGGGGGAAATCTCAATATTTTCTTGAAATATTTCATATCTATATGATTTTTTTATTTAGAAAACTCTCAAATTTAAAATGGAGCTGCATATAGAGGATTTTTAGAAGTGACCAAGAAGGAGACAAAATTGTATTGCATACAGAAGTTCTTGGAGAAAAAAGATGGAGAATCTATTAATTAGAAAATGCCTCATCTATCTCAATGAACATAAATAGTTTTGATGACTAAGTTGTTTCAAAGGAGAAGGCTGTTAACTCCCATATGACAACTATAAAAACTGAAGGGTTTTGAGGGACTGTGCTGTCACAGCAATAGCCATCTGCTCAGAAAGTCTCAGATGCCCAGTTTTGTGGTGAGCAGACTGGAATTAAATGTAGGTGGGACAGAATGAGTGACATTCACATTGCTCAACTTTAAATTACTAAAACAAAAACATTTACTTTTGAACTACTTGTTTTCAGACCATTTAAAGTCATGAGGAAGAACTAAGGACATTTAAATCACCCCAGATCAGCCAAGTCCATGTTTCTTCTTTGACAGTGAAGAAGGACCTCTGTGGCCAGCTCTGCTAGAGCCATCTGCATTTCATCACAGGAATCTGTCTTGCTCTGTGCCACTTTTACTTCATTTTAAATCCATTTAAAAATCTGAGAGACACCTAAAGTTCAAGTCACATCCTTTGGCAAGTAAGTTTTTTCTCAGTTTTCAGAATTCAGTGCAGTGCTCCATAGCTCCTGGTAGGAAACCCATGGAGATGCTGATGTTAAGACTTTTAGGGCTACAACCAAGAAGACAAGACCAAAGTTTTTGCCTGGTCCGATGGTTTTCTGGATTTCTGTATCAACTGAAAGGGGTCTGCCCGGGGGCTGGAAAGGATCTGGAAAGGCAACTTCCCGTTAGGAGAAAAGCTCTGTTCACTTATGCAGCAGGAGAGATGGCACAGATGTCTCCTGGTGTATGAGTTTCCTTGCTAACAAAATTTCTGCCTTCCTCCTAGATGCCCAGTGAGCAGAGCAGAGCCACTGGGATGAATTAACAGTTTAGCTGCTGGTAGAGAGAGTGACTGCAGAACTTTCAAGCAGAGAAGTGAAAACAAGCACCAGACTGTGACATGAAGTCAGAATTCCTTACTTAGGAGTCTCAGGCTGGCCTCCATACAGTAAGGTTAAAACCAGCCATTTGTCTCATTTTAATATTTCATTATTGTATTTGTATTTGCTTTTTTTGTTGTATACATTAGAGTCTTATGAGTAGCATGACACATTGTTATCTTTTGAAAAGTTTCTTATAGATTTCAGTTGGGGTTTTTTGGGTTGTTTTTTTTTTGGACAGAAATACTGAAGTAGTGCAAAACACTTAACAATGCAGTGAAATAAAGGAGTTGATTTGTCACTGATCCCATTTCCAGGAGCAGGCAGCAGCCTGCTCACAGCTCTTGAGCAACCAGACTAATAATCAAAGCAAATGAATGCAGAGATAACTCCATAAACCATTTCCTCACCCTATACTGTCCACGAAAATCTTAGTATCGGGGGAAAAAAACACAATGAATCATCCTTTAGAAGCATCATCTTGTTTAGCAAATAGATCACAATACATAAAACTATCCTCTGCCACAGATGAGACAGCAAGTCTGGCAGAATTTCTCTGCTCCTGACTGTAATGTGACTGGGCGTTCACAGCTGCAGAGGCATTTTCACAGAGTAGATGGGGGAATTAACATATTGTCTAGGGCTACTCACGTTTAACACCTCACTGCCTTATTTCTCTACTATAAATAAAGGATGGCAAACACACACTGCAGCAGGTTATCATGTAAAAATACTGTCATATGTTTATAAAGTTTTTTGCCTGTAGAAAGATCCTAATTATCTGTTTCAAATTCCAGTCAGTGTCACAGAAAGAGCACCAAGTCACAAGGCAGAGGACTCTGACATCCAGGTTGCTTTCCTCCACTCAAGAAAATTTACACTGGCACAGGTTCCTCATTCCAGTAAGCCCAGAAAGAAACCAAGAAATACAGGAGCAGTAGGGGAAAATCTCCCTTTGTAGAGGTAGAAATATATTTTTTAAAAATCTTTTCCACATTAGTGCGATAATATTATTTAGCAGAGATTTGAATATAAACAGTCCAACTTTTCCAGGTGGTTTTTCTTTCTTGGTCAAGTACTCTGATTCGTTTTAGCCCCTCTATACTTATCTTTGACATTTGCCTTGATACTTTCTCCTTTCATTTTCCATTAAAAAAAAAAGAATTCCGCTTCCCTTTTGGATATTGTTGTGAGAATACAGAAGATGTGAGACACTTTGTGATACAGTAATAAAATAGGATGTTGCTCATTCACTTCAACATCAGAGTCTTTGAAAATAGCAATGATATCAAAGCAACATAGTGTAGAATTATAATTGGGATCAATTGATGACAATTCCAAACCTTCTTTTCTCTTCCTAAAGGAAGGAGATTTATATTGAGGCATTGATACCTTAAAATAGTTCATTGTACAAAATTTCATTCATATAAGAAGGACTGTGACAATAAGATAGATAAAGTATCTGGTTTTTGCCATTAAAACCTCTATGCAGTTTTTAATTTTATTTCTGATACCTGAAAATTTTTCTTTACTTGCCAGTTTGTCTACTTGTAATGCAAAATAATTTTCAGGTCTTCAGCTTTTCTTAATCTCTACATGAAAGAAGGGGTTTTATGATTGAGATTTTGTGGTGGTTGCTGTTGCCAGTTAAACTGCCTGATAAACTAATTCAGAGACCCATCCTGCAATTAATAATGTGTGGACAGACTGGTGCATCCTTACAGAGCTCCACAGATGTCTGCAGGACTTCTTGATGCTTTATCAATCTACAGCATGCTGTTAGATCAAGACCTTGAAAGGTTAAACTGGAGCCCAACCCACGTTACTTTGATAATGTGGACTACTTTAAAAACTGTGTTGAGAACCTGAAAAATGCTGAGTTTGGGTCAGTTGCTGTATTTAATTGTCCTTTGGAAGGGATTGTGTATCAGTTTTGATTTCTTGGGGTTTTGGTTTGGTTTGCGGGGTACTCTTGTTTTGTTTTGGTTTTTTTACTTTAAACATCGGAAGGAAGAAAAACATAATATGAATAACACCTTGAATATGAAAAGGACTAAACTAGGAATATAGAATGCTACATGTTTATATATTCACGGAAATCTTCCAAAAAATGGAAAATCTGCTACCAGGGCATTACAGTATTGCAGGAGTTAAGATTAAGAGATCCTTAAAAGTTACCAAGACTCCCTGGGTTTTGAAGTCGTGGGAAAAGCTATAGTGTATGAAAAAGAAACAGATTTTATTGTTTCACTGAAGTTATTAGTCATCACTGTATTTTAAATCAGCAGTAAACTATCTTTTTGCTAGCAAAATTGGCATATCTTTGATTTGTCTCTATGCTACAGATCTGGAAACTTTCTTGATTCATGTAAAGAACTGTTAAAACTTTCAGTTTTCATATGTTTAATTAAAGCAGTAAGTTTGGACTCATATCTGTTGCAAAAGTTGGAAGAGAAGATGACAAATTTTCTTTAGCAAAGGAAGAAAATTTAAAATCTATGACTAAAGAGATGTGAAGAAAAGGAAGATGACGTTAGCATTTTGTATATCTTTTATAATTAGTTAGTTCTAATTTGTTTACAAATATTTGGTATTTCTGGCAGTATTTTCCTTGTCCAAGTGGCATTCCTCTCTTTATTACTGAGCAAACTACCAGCTCTTTAAAAAAACCTCTTTCTCTCTTCATGAAACTGTCATTTGCTAACTGTAAATATAAATTCACATTATATGTAGCTATGTTATTACAAGCTGGCAATATTCTCTGGAGATCATTTTCCCATATCTTGAACTTTGGAACACATATCAAATATCTGTAATTTTACAGAAAGTAGAAATTACCAGAAGTGCAGAAAAAGTATAATTTTGACTTGCTTTGGATTTTTTTCGTCACACATGACCAAAGCCTGAAATACTGACTGCAGACTTGGTTCCTCTGTTATCAAACCTGAAGATAATTAACAAGTCTGAAGAGGTCTTCTTATTGGTGGTTCTGTTACTTGGAGATTGAGGCTGGTGATCTCTCTGGAAGGGATCTGCTTCCAGTGAGAAGTTATCAGTTTGAAGCAGAACTTGAGGTATAGCTTCAGAACTAAATGATGTGGGTTGGGCAATCAGATCAGTGGAAAATGTTTTCTCATTTGCCATTAGAATCTTTGGGCAAAAACCCAAACTTTATTTTAAAAAATCAAGACTTGTATACTATCTGCTTAGTTTACTAAATCAGACAATTTAAAGTATTTGAAAATTCCCTATAAAAGTTTTTTTAACTATTTGTACATCTCAATAATATTTAAGTTGCTCTACTTTCAGCATATGGTATTATCAATATCAGAATGTGTCATCTGAGTTACAAGCTTAGCCACATTCTGCTTTGTTTTGCAATGCTCTGTGGAAGTCAGTTCTGACTCAGGTTATTTCATATGACATCAAGAAATTTAAGTCACAACTTCCTGCAGAAAGAATTATCTCTTTCTCCTTGAGAACAAGGGCATGCGATGCTTGATTTCTCCTGTTTTTATTCACGCTCTATCTCTTGAGGAGCAGCAAAAACTATTTATTCTTCCAGCCCCTATGCAAGCAGCATGATGACTCAAGTGTGGCATCAGCTCAAGAAAAACAGGGAGAAAGAGAGGTGACAGGCCAGGTTTGAGGAAATATTCTCTTCTCTTGTATTTGTATTCTACTGATCCATCAACAGACAACAACACTACATTTCTTTGTGTGGGCTTGAGACAGTACAGCTGGCACCAATAAATGTTGTACTTCTAGCAGCAAATAGAGCAGGAGATATGTAAAGGTGAGAAAATATGTTTCATCTGCAGAAGCAGAACCAGAGACCCTTGGGAGAGGCTAAGCCAAACACTATTTAAATTGTGAGGGATCCAAATAACTTCATGTAACTTTCTCATGCTAAACATGCACTTTCTGTTCTTTTCTATTCTGAGCAAGATTCCTGGGTTTGCTCTTGGTCAATATAAAGGGCAGTACAAGGGCCAGTCCTTATATTCCAGCAACGACAGCTGCCTAAAACATGTAGAGGGGATTCCCATTGCAGCCTTCCTACTCTACAGAAGGAGGCAGGACAGCTATTTTAGGGAAGAATTGCAGGGTTAAAGAACTGGTCTCAGAACTACCTGCTCCTAAGCATAGCTACATCTCAGAATGTTACTCCCTAGCCATGATTAATATAAATCTCACAGATGAAATTATAAAGAATCAGTAGAAACTGCAGTGAGAATAACTAAGCTATTTGAAAGCTTTGAAAGAGTTTCACTTCATCTTTGAAGTCTAAGGAAGCAAGACTGTGTGAAGTCCTGCTTTTTAATTTAATTTTCTTTTTCTTCAATGAGTCATCTTTTCATAAGCCTTTACCATCATCCTGTGGCAAAAAATAACGTATCAGACATCAATGGATGAGGTCAAATATGAGCTTTGATGACATTTGAAGTTTTAAAGCAGTCTTCAGTAATTACAGTTTCCATTTGGATTAGCAGTTTATTATATAATGATTCACATTTCAGAAAAAAATACACTTGATTATTATTTAATTTGTTATATTTAGTGACAGCATTTCAGAGAACTTTTAGCAAATTTTTCAAGCACGTTTGTAGCTTTCAAGTTTAAATCTCACAGATCAATAATAGTTTTAATGTACTAAATTAGAGATAATTAGTTTGAATTCCTCATGCTTATTCCAATAGAAACTGAAAAACACAACTGGTTTTAGGTGACCAAAGATTCATTCATATATAGGGTATTTTGGTAATTTATGTTTATATAAGATACCCTTTCTACATACAAAGGTCCTTTCTGTTGAAGGCCAGCTAAGGCCTATGCACCTTGTCGAAAAACTCAAATTAGGATTGCTTTGGTAAAAGTATGACTTTCACCCAGAAATATTTTAGCATTTATTAGTTAGGATTTAGTATTAATAGAAGCAGCATACAAAAATGTAGTAGGTCTAATCAAAAAGGAAAAAAATCCCAATTATAACCTATTATTTTCCTACAGTCACATACATCAGGCAATGTACAGACATACAGCATGAAAGCAAAAGGCCAGTTCTGTCAGAAATGTGTTGGTAATTTGATAAATCAGGCCACAAATGGGAGTAAAAGCAACTTCCCTGGGACTATGATAGAGGTAGTTTTGGTGAGGGATGAATGTTTCATAAGCTAAAACAAAAATCAACACTCGAGTTTCTAAACAGAAGTAAATTTCCTTAGTAGACCTGTCAAGGATGACTGTCTGGAATAAGAGTGGACTGGCCCCAGTTTAGTGGGTTTCTCCCACCTCCTAACTCAGCAATGTACTAGCAATGATTCTTGCAGTTTTTCAACCAGGTTCTCAGACCATCCCTACTGGCAATACAGTCTCCCACTGTAGTTTATTGTGATGATACTGTGAAATACTACTCCTCTATTGCTTGAGACTACAGCTCAGGATCTCAAACCACCTTTTTTTACATGCTCAAAAGAAAACCTACTATTTTTACAGCTGTTTAGTTACACAATAATATCACAATTACCTTTTCTCCATTTTCAGTCCCCTAGACCATCATACCTAAAGCCTCCAAGCAACAGACCTATTGATTCAAAATGGAACCAAAACTCCATAATTAAGCTAATTTTCCCTTCAGAGAGTATTTTCAGACAAAGGCATTCTTTTTCATTTTAAATTATACAGACTACAGTGAAGTCATTATGTAAAATTTCAGTACACTGCACTAAGAAAAAGAATAATTTTCAGGAGAAAAGCCATGACATTGTTCTGATGATTTTGAATACTTCAGAGAAAGCCTTTGTACAAACTTACAGTCAGATAGTCAGAAAATTATTGAAAAAAATATTAATAAAACAAAAAACCAAATTGGAGTATTTTAAGAAATAACTGATTAACAGGTTTACAGGATTATCTTGTTATCTGGAAATATTTAGGGCCTGAAGAACCTGACCAGCACAGGTAGACAAGGTCAACAAGCAAGAAGCAGTAATTTTTCTCATTCAGTTCTTTGTACAGAGTTGGGAACTGTTCCACTGAGGCTGAAGAGATCTGGGTGACCATCCTATCTGACCTCCTGGTAGCAGAACGATGACTCTGACAGATATCATCAACAAAGTCAGAAATCTTCCCCTGATTTCCCACCATACTTCTGCCCCCATGATACTCAGAAACTAGAACAGCCTCTATTTATTTCTATGTGTTTCTTTTCGATTGCCAAATTAGCACTTTGTACTCAAATATTTACATAATATTAAGATCAGGCAGAATACTTTCTGAAGTAAAACAGCGGTTTTTTTTTTGGTTGCCAACTTTTCTGTTTTGGACTCTATCCCTATAAAATCTTATTATAAACAAAAAAGCTGTGACTGCTTTCCTTGTGGAATGTTGACCATTTAATGGAAGTGAAACAATTTTTAGATGAGATCCACTTTACCCTTTTCATCTGTTAGATAAAAGGGTCATATTTAAAGTCAGAGAGTGAGATTCAGTGCTTCCTTACAACTGATGAGGCAGCTGTATTGAGTTTGCACGGCCAAACTTTGGTAGTGGGGAGCTACAGGAGTGGGTTCTGTGAGAAGCTGCCAGGAGCTTCCCCCATGTCCAGTGGAGCCAATGCCGGGCAGATCCAAGTGCTGCTGATTCAGGCTGGACCTATTAGAAAGGGTGGTAACACCTCTGAGATAACGTGTTTAAGAACAATGTTTTAAGAGTTACTGCACAAGTCCAATTGGCCAGAGAAGGGCAGGATGAGAACACGTGAGAGGGACAGCCCTGTAAATCCCAAGGACAGTGCAGAAGCAGGGCCTGGAAGTGCTCCAGGCATTGGAGCTGAGATTCCCCTGCAGCCCTGGTGCAGACTGTGGTGGAGCAGCTGTGTCCCTGCAGCCCATGGAGATCCACAGGGACACAGAGATCCACCTGGAGCCCGTGGAGGAGCCCAGGCTGGAGCAGGTGGATGCTGAGGCAGCTGTGACCCCGTGGGAGGCTCAGGGAGAAGAGCCTGTCCTTGTGGGACTGCACTCCAGGGAAGAGTGACCCATGCCCAGCAGTGTGACGGGGACTGCTGCTCATGAGATGGACTCACAGTGCAGAAGTTCATGGAGAACTGTCTGCCATGGGAGGGACCCCACGGTGCAGCAGGGGAACAACTCCTCTCCCTGAGCAGTGGCACACACCACAGGTGATGAACTGACAATAACCCTGTGCACTGAGCCACTGGGGAGGATGAGCTGGGAAGGAGGGAGCAGTGGGGGAAAGATGTTTTAAAGGTTTATTTTACATCTCATTATACTGCCCTGATTTTGTTAGCAATAATTTAAATTAATATCTCTAATTCAAGTCTGTTTTGCCCATGACAGAATTAGGTGAGTGAACACTCCTGATCCTTAATTAATGAACCCTTTGTTATATTTTCTCCACCCTGTCCAGCTGTGGACAGAAGAGTTAGAAAGGCTTTGGGGGGTGCCTGGCATCCAGCCAGGGTCAAGCCACTACAGCAGTTTATAATTTCCTGCTACATACACCTAGGACACTTAATAAATTGCTTGTGTTTGGAGTTCTTCCAAAGTTCAGAAGTCTGGACATTCTCGATGTCATTTAAGTTCTCACTCTATTTGTCTCTTCCCAGAACCACATCTTTTGTTTCCTTTCAAAATAAAGGTGAAGTAACCTAGATCCTGTAAAAAGTCTTGCAGGTTTTCCAAGGATACCAGTAAGAGAATTCTTAGCAATAAGATCAAATTGGAATTATCCAAGAAACTTCTGTATTACAATAATTAAATAACCTATTTAGTCCTACTTAGATGCACATTAATGAAATAAAAATTTATTTGCAAATAGTTTTCCTGAAAAAATAGAAAGTATTTTATAAATGTGCCTATATACATACATATATTACTCAAAAAGCCATGAACTTTTGAAAGTTTTTTTCCTGAACTCTCTGAGTTTTAAACGGAAAACTGTACACTCTGTAACCATGTATTTTGAAGCGTGAGGCACTTTCTTTGCTTCCTGCTAAAAACATTCAAATTTGAAGCATTGGTTAAAAAAAAAAAATCAAAAGAACAATATTTTAAATAGTCAATGTATAATGCAAAGTTTAGGAAGACACTATAATCTAGTTTTTATATTTCTATTCTGTTTAGATCTGAACTCTTTCAAGAAGAGTATGAAATTTCATTTTTCACCCAGGTGTGGTCTTCCATGTCTGAACTAAGCAGAAGGTTGAAGACCTGGTCATCACACTGATTTCTAATGCTTTGATTTCAGACAAAAGGGCACTCTCTACTGGGCCTTTAATATCGTCCCATTTGGAAACAGAAGTTTTCTATGACAGATACAAACAAGAGATTATTATAATTTATGATTAAAAAAAAAAAAAGAAAAATACGAAAATAATTTATTTTCTCTTCCTTATACTGCACCATTGATCTCATCCAGAATTGTGTTTCTTAGCCCTCCTGTGAGGTACCTGTAGGGTGGATGGGAGGACAATTGGACAATGCACTCCAGCTCTGGTGTGGGCAAAACTGACCATGTAGGCAAGCAAGGAGTATTATATATTCAGAAATTTGCTGCTTTTTGTATTTGCTTTGTATTTATGACTCTTCAACAGTAGTCAAGCCCCATCACCAGGTTGTAAATTACTTTATTACAATATTAACAAAGGCACTAGCTTGTGGCAAATCCAGAGGTTTGTTTTCATTGCATGCTGTAATCAAATGAGAACTTTGAACAAAGCAGACAAGAAAATTCTGAGACCTTGAACAACTATGTTAGGTGAGTTTTATAATGCAGGTAGCCAACAATTTAAAACTCTTTGACTACAGTATGGATTTAGGGATAGCTATTATTTCATTGTCTCAAATTGTAAAGATTTAACCTCTTATTCTAGAGCAAGATAATAGGAGTGAAAACATTGAAAGACAAAAAGCTATTTTTATCAATTACTTCTTTTCCTCTGAGTATGTAATCCTCATTTGAAAGAAACTCATAAGTGGAAAATAAATCCTTCAAAACAATTTTCATAGCTACTCTCACTAGAATAATTTAGACTAAATACCTCATTATATTAATGCAAATGAGTTTTTATTATACAATGGATACCTTTAAATAAATGCTTGTCATTTAAATAAATTCAGGAACTATCAGAACACTTCAGGAATGTATGAGTACCCTACATACAGGAAAGGAAAAATTAACTTCATAAATTGTTGGAACTGAACAAAAATACATGCATAAGTGTAATCTACATTTTGAATGTGGGTTGTATGTAGATATCAGTGCAGGGAAATGGCTATGGAGCTTCCAAGATTTTCCTCAGCTCATGCTGTAACATGGATGTTTAATATTAATTACCAGCAGAATTTTAAGTTTCTGTTTGATCATTAAAATATTCAAGGTCTGCTGTCAGCTTAAATATATGTACAGTCCTGTTCTGAAGAGCTTACTACAGAAGAGGTCTAGTTTGTTGTACATGCATTTTACCCCTAAATGAAATGCATTTGAAATGTTGATTTTTGTTCCAAGGGATTCTCATTTGTCTTCTATTAAGGACTGATATCCGTAAGAAACAAATTAACCTTCTCTGTCTTCCTTGAACTCCCCAGGAATTTTCTTCTTGTAATGCACATGGGGATAACATGAATAGCTTAAAGACATTGCAATTATAATGTTTAATCCCAACACCATATCTATTCCCATTGTTTATTTTTAATTCAGTATTCCTGTTATACGATTTAATCTCAAGACATTTATTACTTACCCAAACTACAATATAAGTACTAACTATATTGTATTGTCTGTCTTCAAGAATAAACATCTTTTAATACAGTTAACATTCTTCCAATACTTTACAAATAATTACAAGCATAGTTGAACTTGAGGAGCCATATAACACAATTCTTTAAAAAGATACAAACCAGCAAAGGAATTTTTTTATTGTTGCTTTAATTGAAGGCTTTTTGCCTCCTGAAGAGGAAAATAGACAATTAAAAGGACCACAGTCCTGGACTTCAGAAAAGCAGATTTTAATCTGTTCAGGGGTTTTCTTGGAAGGATCCTATGTGAGGCCATCCTGGAAAGTTGAGGGGTCCTGAATTGCTGATTGAGTTTCAAGGATCACCTCTTCCATGCTCAGACATGGTCCATACATGCACAAAATCTCACACAACTGTGGCAGGAGCAACCTGATTTCTTTGAAGATGTCCCTGCTCACTGAAAGAACATTGTGCTAAGTGGTTCCTTCCAATGCAAACTGGTTGGTTCTATGATTCCATGGTTCTGTGCAAAGCCAATCATGATCTTAGAGGAGGCTCATGATACCTGTAAGAAAGGAAAAGTCATCCCTGTCTTTGAAAAAGCCCTCAAATCCCTAGAAAAGTGATAGAATCAAATACTCCTGGAAGCCAGTTCCTGACATGTGAAAAGCAAGATCACGACTGGGAGTAGTCAGCATGAATTTATGAAGGAAAAACCTGGTTAACCAATATGAGACCATTCTAACATAAAACATATTGCATACTTTTTGCCTTGGCTTTACAAGCATTTTGTTGCTGCATCTTACAACATCCTCATGGATAATGAAGTGCAGGATAAGTAAGTAGACAATGAGCTGGACTGAAAACTTGCTCAACTGACACTCTACAAAGCTTGTGATCAGTGACAGAAAATCCATCTGGATGCCAGCCACTTACAGAGTACCCCAGGGTCAGTGCTGAGCTAATGTTGTTTAACAATTTCATTAATGAGCTGGACTACAGGACAGAGTGCACTCTCAGGTATAAAACTGGGAGAAAATGTCGAGACACTAGATGGTTGTGCTGCTATTCAGAGGGACCTCAACAGGCAGGAAAAAAGGGCCACTGGTGCTTCCTTTCATCTGAGAAGATGAGAAGCATCCTTGCTGTCATTAGGGAGAATGCTGCCAGCAAGCTGACCACTGGTGAGGCCACCTCTGGAGTGCTGTATCCACCTCTGGGGTCTCCAAGGAAGACATGGCCATACTGGAGTGAGTCCATTGACTGACCATGAAGACAGTTAAAGGGATTTTCAGAGACTGAAGCATCTAACATACAAGTGACTGAGAAAGGATGCTTAATTTCTGGAAGAGGATGTTCATTGGCAATCTTATCCACGTTTATAAGGACTTGATGGAGAACAGTAAAAAAGGCAGAGCCAGATTCTGATCCAGTGACAGGACAAAAACCAATGGGCATAAATTAAATTTAGTAAAGTCTACTTTCACTTATGAAGAACCTTTTAAATTATGAAAGTGATCAAGTACTGGCACAGGTTGTCTGGAAAGATTTTGGAGTTCACATCCTTAGAGAAACTAAAAATCTGACTGGAGATGGCCCTGCCCTTGCTGACCCCTTTTGGACTAGATGTTCTCCAGAGGTCCCTTGCAACCTCAGCTGTTCTGTGACTCAGTAACCTTTACACACACTGAGCCTCCTTTCAAAAGCAATCACAAGTGTGAAAGAAAGCCAAACTACATGGTCTATCTGAATATTTCATGCACTAAAACAAAGGGGTATGATTATTCTCCTTTGTGAAAAGGAATGAAGTTCATCTAAAGTAAACTTGCAGACAAAACTTCACAGAGACTATTTGTTCTATTCTTCTCAGTCTTGTTCTACCATTAAAAGGCAACAAAGCTGACTGCTCAGATTTCAAATGTGATGTTCCTTTTGCTATTCAAGAGCAACGCCTGGCAAAGACAGTTTAGGGCTCAGTGAACATCAGGCAATATATATCACAGCTGTGAACCCTGGAAGACTATTGATCCAGTAGCCTCTTCGAGTTGTTAGTGGAGGTATGGTTATCCTAACTGACATGACACTAAAAGGCTAATGGCACTAATGGCTCCACGCACCTGCAGAAACCTCACAGATTTCCACTTTAACTGTAGACTCAGAAATTTTATCACAAGCAGGGGAGAAAATCAAATCTGCGATAAAAGTACTTAAAAACAGAAAGTGGCACTTGATTAACATACATATTATTATTTGTGGGACTTGCAGGTGCCTTTGAGAACCTAGAGAGTGCTCTTCTTCGATAACACTTTACATTTTTCCATAATACTTTACAATCATAGACAATGGGGATATTTCTGGATTAAAGAAAAATCAATTAGAAACACAGTCCTTGGTTGTCCAGATTTTCCCCCAAGGTCTTCATGCTACAATGGTTACTATGAGGATTAAAGATCAAGATTTCAAACTAATTTGGTTTGGGGGTTTTTTGATAGATGATTGATGAAAAACACTAAAATCTGGAGAGTTAATATATTGAGTCAACATTGTAAAGTACCTAAGTTAATTGGAATACTAAGCCATGACTTTCTCAAAAGCGATTTAAGGCCAGATTTGCAAAGACATTTAGATAAAAACAGAGGCAGCCATAAGTGATTCAAATACATCAAATAACACAAATAGTATTAAATCCTCATTTATCATCTGTAAATATTTTAGGAAATTATACAACTATTAAAATATGCTCTCCAGACATTTTGAAATAGAGATTTGGATATGATATCCAGACACATGTAAGGGATTCAAGAGCCTTAACTCCAGCAGCAGTCTCCAGGACTATGATTTTAAATCACTAAGTCACGTTGTAAAAATGGGACAGGCTTCAAAGTTACTTACATGTTTTGAAAAGGCCACCCTTTTAGAAAATGAGTTAACATTTACCCAGCCTGGTCACAGTAGCTTGAAGAACATTAGATTTCAGAACCACAAGGATAGTAGGATCTTATCTTAAAAATATATTTAGATATAAAAATTAATTATTATATATAGGGCTCAATCTGAACTCAATCATACAATTTAAAAGCAATGCTAAAAAATTAAAACATTTAGTCTACAAAATTAACTATGCAGAGATTAGAAAATGTTAGATTTAATATTTTCCTGTGTAATTTTACATTTGCTTTCATGTGCTCAGTTGCCTTATTTAACTGTATGGTCATAAAATATTTTTCTCTGAGGATCTACTTCATTGAGGGAATCACAGTACCCACAAAACTAATCAAACTTCTGTACTTAATGAATCTATAGCATGATAGCATGCAAATTTATATGCAAATGGCAAGTTGTGCATCTAAGTGGCTACTTGTATATGTCATTATCTGATTTGCATGTATAATCACTGTAATTAGACACAGATTTAAAATGCGAGATCATAGTGTTTGCTGCTGAAAAATATTACTTAATTCATGTATTAGTCATGCCTATTAATCAATCATTTCCTTACAATATGTTTGCATTAATCAGCTGCTCTTTGCATAACTTACATTGCCTCCATTCCTACAAGATTTATCCTGTTCCTTTTACCTAATCACCCTGTCTGTTATTCAGGAGGCAGACACTACAGGCACCTCTGCCAAATAGCAACCTCCCTCTTTTACAGCTGCAATCTGGCATCTATGGTCTCTGTACCTCATACAAACTGAGAACAATCTTAAACTAGGACAGATCTGTGCATCAGAATTAGGTAATATCCCCCTTTCCAAGTAGCATGGGGTTCTGTTCCTCCCACTGACATTTAAGGAAATTTTTAAAAACTCTGTATCAGTTCTGAGTTTTTGCCCCTAATTTGCTCTTCCCCAGTGCAATTCAAGATTGAAACCATAAATTCCATAGGCCAGAGGCAGAAGAGTGCAAGGCAAGCATGAAGACATGCTACCCTTTATCAAGCAAACACGTTGCATTCAATTTGCACAACCCACTAACCTCATATTTTCCATTCCCTACATTCTAAATTCACCATATAGGCTGATCTATCTTCACTTCTATGTGAAGTATTAATGGGAGGACCAGATGACCTCTATATTCTGCAGGGAACAGGCCACTACTCTTTTGTGATCCATATGGCAGCCTGTTCTGCTATATAATGCACCATTATCTGTATAAACACCTATGGATAAAGGAGAAGATATCAGCAAAGCATTCCATGCACGTGATGTTCCTTAAGTCTAGGGAAGCAAATAAAGTCTGTTACATGGAGATCTTCACCATAATATAATTATTAATCTGAGAAAAACTGAAATGGAATAAAGATGTCAGCAGCAGTTGGCAGTATTTCAAGATCTCTGAAGGCAGAAGAGTGTTCAGTGTTCCTTAAGGAGTCTTACAAAAGAAGAGCTGTGCATTAAAAGGGTTCCCTGAGGCCATGAAGCTCAGTAATCAATAATAAGTACTAGTAAGGTACTAGTTTTCATAATAACTTAATTTTAAAATTAATCTGTCTCATATCAATAGCCAGGTGACAGCATGCCTCTTTGAGGACCTTTGGTGAGACAAATCAGTGATAGCACCAGACTGAAACACTAAGAGAAAGACAAGGTGGTCTGAGAGCACAGGAGGCAGCTGCACCAAGCACCACTGCTCCACAGCTCTCATAATTAAACTGAGCCAACTCCAAAAAAGAGACTGTAGAGAGGAGAGAGTTGCTATGTGACCATTTGACTGTCACTATGCTTTCAGTGCATGTGTTTAATTAGATTGTTACAATTAATGGCATGCAGCATCTGTCGGAATAATCCTCAAGATAAACCTTCTTCAGGATAACTGTATGAAGCTGAAACAGAGTATTCTCCCTGTTCTTTTCAACCATTACTCAGAATGCCCAAACTACCTGACAATGCATATGTGGAAAAAATTCATCTGACTGAGAGCTTTCCTATTTGACCATGGGAAAATAAAACTAGTGGGGTTGCAACATGTCTCTTGAGCCATATGGTAACATACATGCAAACTTCATCCAGCATAAAAAGATCTTGCTTTTTCAAATATTACAAATATTAATCTATCCTTATTCAAGACCTTCATATAATCCAAGCCCTCTCTCTAATCAATGGAGAGAGATATTAATTTACAATTCTGCCAGTTTAAGAAAAATGAACTATTGTGTATGATTACACTTGGGCTAAATAACAGCAAAATTTCAAACTAAAACCATAGCAAAAACCTGTAATTTCTGAATGATGACTATTTCCTTCTCACCCTGAAATGACTAACTACATTACACATCTACAAATTCTCCTGTATGATGTTTTCTACCCCTTTTATTTTTATTTCCTTTCATCTGAGTCATAAAGGAAATACAAACATTATCTTTCTTCCCTTCTCAAATTAATTTCCATTTCCATTATTCTATCAGAAACCTGCTAAAAACACTCATTTAACTTGTGAAAAAGCAGAAAGAAATAATAAATATTTTTGAAATTTAAAGACAAACTGAAATATGCACATGGCAACTTCCAGGATTGATTCATAAGGAAGTGATCGAGGGAATGCCTAGCTCCTAATATCTATTACTTGAAACTAATTTTTTTTTTCATTTTTTTACAAAGATATTCACTTATCCTGCAATGCAGAGAAACATCATGAATATACGTGAGCTGGGAGGCAGGTAGATCAAGAAATGCTTTCTGTGTGTGTGGTACAGCACTGCTGCTACCTTTAAAAGGAGATGGAAAACAGGGTGTAAGCATTGAAAGCAAGGTGTCTTTGCTTGTCTCAACTATAAGAAGTGTGTTCTCTAACCACTTGTTCTGTAACCATCTATACTTGGATAAAAGCTTTTTTAAATGTTTGCTAAACGCTTCTTGAAAACAAGCATTTCTTTCCTCTCCCAAAGGTTAGAAGTTTCCCAATGGATTTTGAGAACAAAATTCTAAAATACTACAGAATCCTTCTAACAAGTCTAATACATCTTGCAAACACAGCCTCCCCAAAAATCATTAATAAATCTAGCTGGTTTATTTTGCATATATGTTTGATTAAATTTATTATGTTTTCTATAGATGTTTTTTATCTTGTAAACAACTTGAGGTACCACTTGTATGTTTTACTTCTCCACTAAACCAGGCATCCTGGACAGACCCTTCTTACAAGAAAGTTTACATCTTCAATTTGATTATGCTCCTAAAATATTGATCATAAAGCAAAATTAAAGGACCTTTTTCACTCTTAGAATAAATATGGTTTGATTTGTGAATACCACAGTGTTACTGAAGACATCACTGGCTGAATGTTTTGCACTGAATGTTTTATAATTGTATGAATGTTTCCTCATGACAGTAAGAACTGTATTCATAATTATGCAGACTGAGGTGTGGCAGATTCCATTCTTTGCTGAAATGAAGTAACAAACCTGTGAATGCTATCCACAGGCAATCAAGTTACAGTCAATCAACTAATGAATACTTTTCCTGTGAGCCTATTAAGTGCATCCCTGCATGAATGAGTATGAATAATGTCATTTACTGTATCTGAAGCAGATGACAGTTGAAGCAAAGGGAAAAAGTGAAGGCAATTTCCAAAAAAAAAAAATATTTTCAGCTTCACAGTATGTGCTTTTAAAAATAAACCAAGGGTGGCTGACAAACCTTGGTGAATTAAAACGCAAGGTTCTCTACTGTTCCACAAATCATGCAACAATGATAAGAATTTTACTTGGAGACCTTAAGGTGTGTTATGTCAGCTGAAGGTTTTTATTTAAATTAAGTATCCCTGAAGTGCTTGGTGGCCATACATGAAAGGAAAGGTTTTCCTTCCTGATTTAAAGTTCTATGTGTAAAGTTTATGGCTCACATTCTGAGCAGCACCACCTACAATAAGAGGAAAGGATCCATCACAGTTTATACCATGTGATGATCTACTTCCTTCTCCCAAAATGGTATTGGGTATATGATATTTAGAAACATCCACTCCATTCTTCTCCAAATAGATGTATTGCACAACAATAATGGTTTTAAATATCTCAATGTACATATATAAAAGAAATTGGTGGAGGTCACACAAGGAATGTATTAGACTGCGTCCCTTTATCTCATTGAAATACTATAGATTTATCTATTACTGTAGTGCCTAAAGATTCAGCTTACCTTCCTTTAATAGTTAATATAAGTAACCATATTCTAGAACTTTATGTTCATTTGCTAAAATTAATTTGTTCTGTCAGCAGGCTTTGGGACTGTCAGAAGGTAATTTTTCACTACATTCACAGTGGTTCACATCATTCTTGAAGGTTTGCCTCACATGCAGACCCTGATGAGAGGCACATAAAACCTTAATGCTCAATTAGTAAGTTGTTGCTAGTTGTAAACCAAAATCTCAGATCAGGGAAGGGTAAAGAAGAGAGGCCTGCTTGGAGGACAAGCAAGAGACAAACTAAGGCAGCACAAACTACAAGTATGTAAGGGAATCCAAGCTCAGCCTTTCAGAAAGAATGGGGTGCCTGTAATTTGGTTGAAGGAAACTGGATGGGAAACAGCTTCAGACCAACTCCTCTCTGATTTAAGTCACATATTTTATCCTCATTCTACCTCTAAAGAAATCACTTTATCCACAGTTAAATTACAGGTTAGGATCAAGAGCCATCAGTTCACAGACTAAAAATGTCAGAATCTTTATTATTTCCTGCCATATGAGATACAGAACTTTTCAATAACACTGTGTTGATCACAGCCACAGAAAACACAAAAAATTTTAGCTAGCCTTGGGAAATTGAAAACAGGAAGGTTCAACCAAAAATGAAATCCCCATAATGAGCTTAATACACGATCCCAACCTAGGGAGTTTGCTGCAGACAGTACTTGTTTTACTTGTATTCCTATTCTGTGATTATTCTCTTGCAAATTATTACATTTTGTGTGAAACCTTACATGTTAATTAGTGCAGAAGCTGACAGGGAATACTGCCAAACTCCAGGCAGTTGTGTGCATGCTGGAAGCACACTGTGTACAGACGTCAGCTGGAGTTTTCTCTGCAAACTCAGAAAGTGGTAGAGGAAAAAGAATTCTCTTAACACCAGTTTTCCCTACATGTTTAAAGACAGCCCTAAGGGCCTTCCTATATTTGTAGCTTTTGCCTTTGTGGTTTTCAAAGTGGAATGCAGATTCAGTAATGGCTTCATTCTCTTGCTCATCATGGTTGCTCTTTTTATCATATCACAGAAGGTTGGGTGTGGAGCACTTGAAGTAAGCTTAATGTCCCTTCTGCCAACATTTTTAAAAATTCTCTATATCATGGTTATTATACATTACATACAAATATGCATTGCTGCAAGCAAGTAGTTAGTTTTCATTTTCTGTTACTATGTTTTTATTATTCATAATTGTCTTGCTAATTCATGATGCTGTCTAATTGTTATTGTATAACTGGAATGATAATGTAAAATCCAACATGCATGAAATTTCAATGTTATAAAAATCTCACATAAAAAAAGCAAAACCCAGATGTTAATTCAAAAATGGACGTAGATTTCAGATATTTGGCATTTGCATTGTTTTTATTCCCTGAGCATATGGCTGAAACTTATTTTAATATACTCTGTTTCCCATACAAATTTTAGAAACTTAAAAACAGCTATGATTAATAAAAGCAATTTTGAGTGAAATTATGATGCCTGCTGAATGTCTTCTTGGGCATGCAGGCAATGACAAATCAATTTCTAGTATGCTTTGTGACAGCTGAAAGTAGCTGTGCAACCCTTAAGCTGAAGCAGTTTAATTAAACCTTGGCATTTTAACAGAATAAAAGAAAATTAACTATCCTATTTCATTTCCCTATAGTGTAAACAGAGTGTATGACAGGCATCTGTGTGATATATAATTAATCCCACCAGTCAAAAAATTCTTTCAAGAACTGTTATGAAGAGTTCAGCTCATGTATACAATAAAGTTTATATCCCAAAGTTGCTCATTATGTATTCCTCAAATTACTTAATGAGATGATTTATTGTTTTACACACTGTGAAAGAGAAAATATGGTTATATACAAAAGTAGATGCATTATGCATTCATATTTGTAACTGCATTTGTAGCTAAAGAAAGATAACTAGAAGCAACTGCACCTAACAGAACTAGAGAAAAAGGTCTGCAAAGTACATTTCATGTGGTACAAAAACTGTAAGGAAGAAGTACTTTTCCCTAAATTTAAAAAATATATTTAATAAAATATTTATTCATTAGTTTGAAATAAGCATCAATGAAAAAAGCATAGCATCTTTACTAATAACATTGAATGACATCAAAGTATATTATTGAACAGTAATTTATGTTTGAATTGATTTTAATAAGCATGCAATTCATAATCAAGTCAATTTTCAATTAAGTGATAATTGAACAGTGACAGCAGGCTGACATACTGCTGCACAGTGGAGCAGAAGGAGAAGAAAGGTAAAAAAGTTTCCACACATATCCTGAAGGGAAGAAAGAAATAAGCATATAACAAGTTCTCAGCTAGACAGGAAAGGTTTACTGCAATTTCAGGTTCTATAGCATGTTTTAACTGGCTTCCAGTGGCTGCCCCACAAGGACAGTGTCTCCCACAAACCCCATCTCACAGTGCTTTGATCCCATGGCTGTCTTGGATATCCTAGAGCACACTTTGCCCCCTTGGTTGTGTAAGCAGGTCAGTCAAAGCCCAGGTCCCCACTGATAATGATGACAATAACTAAACCCTTAGTTTACAGTTCAATATAGAAGTGCAGTTGCATGAAGGTTTCTAAATCTCAAACTGAATCTCATCCTTAGAGCAGGAGCAAAAAAGCACAGAATGGGATAAGCATATATCCACATACAAGTGTCTAATGTCATTTGAGTTGTCTTACCTTGTCCAAGAAACCATTATGGGACAAAAGACAAGGAGGGAAGGTGCACACTGCAGAGTGCCAAGAAGGATAACTCTAGGGCATATCAAAGAGCACTAGACCCTACAGATGGCCAATTGACATGAGTTTTATAGCATTTACATGGCTGGAAGACAACTCTGGCTCAGTGGTGCACCTAATTTACAGGGTTCCTGATGTGATGGAAAGCCCTCTGTTAACAAGCAATCCTGAAGCTACACATACAACAATTTGGCTTCCACACCTCAGTGCCATGATCCCACCTGATCTGAAGTGAGACAGATCAAACAGCTCAAAGGACTCAATATGCAAGCTCTGCACAGAGAACTACAAATGCTTCTATTAGAGACACACAGCAAAAGTGGTGGCTTTCTTTCTCCCAGTAGCCTGTAGAAATAAATGGACTTCTGTCTCCCTCATCACTTAGGAATATATCCACTAATGTGTTTATGCAAGTCAAGTTGAATTGACCAGCAGGTACTGCAAACAGGGGGACATGCTCTTCTTGGAGGTGAACTGGGGTGGGAGGAGAGGAAACAGACACAGATGGGAACACAGAGAATTCTGAGCAGATATTAAGAGGCTAAAATTACCTTGAGGATTATCCAAATTATGAACAGCGAGGTTGTCTATGGACTCTGAGATGTTTAAGGCTCAGTTGACATGGCCCAGAGCAACCTGACCTAATTACACTTGCTTTGAGAAAGCAATGAATGAAGATGACCTCCAGTGCTCCTGTTAGAACAGAACTACCCTATGAAGTAATAATTAATTAATTTAATTACTTAATTAAAAAATAATGAAGTAATTACTCTGTGAAGGCAATTTTAAGCATATGGCTTCAGATATGCACATAGTACATTGACACTAGACTGCATCAGATTTCTGTTAATCTTCATAGCTAATGGAGACTCTACTCCTTGGTCTGAAATACAGGAACATACTTCAGGTTCCATAAGGCAAACACAATGTGCAATCAAAGATAGGATTGTCATAATGAAAACCAAAATAACACAGAGGTTAAGCAGAGAGCTAAGAAACACTGCCCACAAAAGGATATTTAGCCTTTCATTCCTACACTCTTCAGAACTTCTAAAGAATTAAACCAACGTGCTCACAAACTCAGCAGTGGAAATACTGATCCTAGATATAACAAGTTATTCAGGAATTACATTTATACCTATAATAACACTGAGGGTTGAAAAGTTGAACCAGAATTGGGAGTAGTGGGAGGTTATAGGAGATTTTAACACATTTCTCCTAGATTATGTCTGTATAAGCAACTCTCACCTCTATTACATTTATCCTAAATGAATTTACATTTTGCAAAGAAAATTTATATCCTGCACTAGTTACACAGAAGCAGGATCTGTTTGGTCATCCTTTTCAAAGCCATAACTGTATTTCGCTTAAGAAAAAATATATGTTTAATATAAAATAAAGCCTGAGATACTTTTTTTTTTCTTTTTTAACTGAGAAAATAAGCTAAAGAACTATGTGATTTAATACTGCATTTCTTCTTGGCTATTTCATTTCAATTACTGTTCCTGAAAATTCTTGTATTTTCATGGAACTGGGCTTCAATTTTGCAAAGGTAGCCACAACTCTGAAGTAGCTATTTTATTCTGGCTGCCATTTGCTATAATTCCCTTCTTTTCAGTGGGAAATTATGTGTCTCTTCATGTTTCAGAATGGCAGAAACACAGGACTGAGGGCTCTCAGAAGATCCTGTATTCTTTTAGAAGTCTTAGGTGATTTTCCACACTGGAATCTAACTTCAGAATCTTTCTGAACTTCTGAAAGAACATAGAGTAGAAATTCTTCTAAAAGCAGATAGGGGACAATTTGGGGTGCACCCTGCCACTAATGTTTCATAGATGAATTCAGTTTCAAATATAGCCTCAAGACTGAAGGATGGAAGTTGCTTTAATTAGAAATAAGCAATTCTGAAAGACTCTAAACTGGGGATTTCATAACAGTCCAAATGTTTCTTTTTTGAGTCGGGACAGAATCAATGGCACAGCAAACAGGGCACATCATTATTCCATGTGTGAGACTGTGGGATAAGACCTGAGCACTGATTCCCATGGATAATTCTAAATGGTTTTATCTATGGATACTACTAAAGGACTTCTCTATGCATTACAGTACATAAAGTAAGGGCCCATGTTATAAATATTCAGCCACATATATGATTGAATATACCCAGTACAACAGCTGAAGTGAGTAGTATACATTCCTAACAGCCTACAAATAGGATAGAATTCCTGGCCTGTTCATGATTGTACTACTATGTATTAATTAGTCTCTATATGGATGGTTGTAATCCACAATATTTTATATCTTTATTGCTATTTACTTTCCTTATGCTTCTCATTGGGACATGCGTTATCCATATTCTTAAAAGGAGCAAGTGAAACAAAGATATACATACTAATATAAACTAAACTTAAAATTTTATGATAGATATAAGATGCAATGGCTGAGGTAATTCCAGCATAGCTATTGCACACTAAAAGAATGATGTGAAATAACATTTCAGTGTAGTAACATAGCTGAAGCACCATATTTATTATTACTATTACTTAGTACATTTAAAAGATGTACAGTGAGCATGAATTCATCCAGCTGACACAAGAACTAGTGGCTCAACAAAATTATTCTTCTTCAGGGCTGTAAGACATTCTTGCTAAACTGAATAACAGCACAAAAGAAACTTCTAAAGTACTGATTACTATTACAAAGCCTCCAAGGAATTCACATTTCCACAGATAGTGTCATGAAAAGACATTATTCAGCTGACAGTAAAGATTTGAAAATAAAATTGTTATGCCACATGCATGTTGATAGCAATTTGGCAAGAGACACAGTATAATTTAGATAGAAAAAGTAAAACCAGAACCAAAGCAAAGCAGAAAAACCCTGTTAACAATAGTCTAAACCTTTTTTTTTTTTTTTCAGAAGAACATTAAAGGGTTTGTTTATAACCACTGCTAGAATACCAACAACAGAGATCCATCTTTGTACGACTTCAGAAAGAGATCCTAATAATTTTAGGAATTAATTCAATTTTTTGAAAAAAAGAAAAAGACAAGTCTCACTTGCCATATTTGACCAGGTTAAATATAATATGCTATTTTACCATTTATCATTGTGAGACAATAACTTTTCAAGCAATTGCCTCCTTACTACAAATACTTTACAATAAGTTTCATGCTTATGAACCACCTTTATCAAGACACTACCAAAACACTTATCCAACTACATTGTATCAATGACTGATTTGGTTTAAGCAGGTAGAACTAAAAAAGAAATTTTATAAATTTTGTTAACAATTTTATATAGGGACAACACATGACCTACAAGAAATTTTGTGACAAAATAGATCATAATAAAAGGTTATTTTTAATGAGTAATACTTTATTTAGAACTGCAATATGGCATTTAAAATCTAATTAGTTCATCCCTTTCCCAACAGACAGAGGGGGGAAGAAAGAGGTAAACTAGCAACTGAGAAGAAAACAATACAATATAAATTGGTACAGAACTGGTAGAAATGAGAACTGTGTTCATTCTGCTAACAGTGCACTCATATCAGTCAGATCTAAAGGGTACAAAAGACAAGCAAAATGTGTAGTCTGAATTAATTACAGCAAAATTGCATTGCAGCAAGAAATCTTTCAAACTGTGCATTGAAATTAAGAGGAAAGAAACTTAAGAGGGGTGAATGAAAAAAAAAGGAGGCAAGGAAGGTATACAAAAAGCTGCCTGCCAGTAACAACCAGGGAAACTATCTGGTCTGTGTTTCCTCTTGGTTGGATGTAGCAGGAATTGCACTGAAAGGAGCCTTGGACTCAACCAATATCTACACTCTGGGCCCCCTCAATAGAAAAGGTGCCAGAAAAGGCTGCAGACCTCAGTTTACAAATAAATCCTGATATTATTGCCTAAGTGGCTGTGGCATTAATAGGAGTAACCAGAAATCTTCAAAACCTGTCTCCAAAATGCTCAGGATGCACTTAGCTTTTTGTTGGCTACATAAAGAGCATAAATGACTTTGAGGCACAATCATGGATTCCAGATGTAGTATGAGGAATTAAACAGGCACAGAAAAGCTGAAGAGGAACGTGTATGAGCATTGCAAGAGCTCAGGGTTATATGAAGCACAGTGTACTTCCCAATGGAAGGTTGCCCTTGGGCTCCAGTCCTCTGGAACTTACACCTAGTCTGGGGTCTTATCATGGACACTGAGTCTGAATGTGAAGAAACACCTTGTCATTCTATCCTTGGATTTCAAGAGGGAAGCTATTACCAGTACCTACCATGGAACCCAGATGAAGCCCTGCCTTTCTTGAAGGGGCAAATATGCTGTCAAGGGCTTGCTTTATGTTTTGTATAGGTGGTCACAGAAAAAGCAGGCCATATGACACATAGCCACAGAAAAGCTGTTGGATCCTTTAGCCCTGAGATAGACCACCTTGTGTTTTTCAGACTTCAATTTACACAGTTGGATGGTGCCCAGGGAGATGGCCTCATAAAACAACCTAAGAATTTTTTCTCAGAAGGAAGCTGACCACTCAGGCATAATCCCTGAAAATATTAAGAACTCTGGGGTTGTTTTTTTGTTTTGTTATAAAGTTTTTTGATCGGGTTTTTTTTTTTTTTGGGGGGGGGGGGGGGCAACGGGTGTCATTGCTCTTTTTTTTTAAGTGCTCAAACAACAGTATCACATTTGTAGCATGAACCACAGAAATTTCCCAGAGACAACCTGGCTATTTCACAGTCCAGTATACAATTTTTGAAGGGTAGGGCTACGCTGGCAGATTAACGTTTACATGGCACATGACAGCACTGTGAGAAGCCATAGTGTAACCCAAAGATTGTGTCTTTGGAGAGCTGAGCCAGCTGAGTACAGATGGATCCATGCCGTCACTATGAGCTGTTCCCAACTTGGACCTTGAGCTTCTTTATTGGGAAAGCTATTTAACTTCTGTCACAGCTGAGTAGGAATCTAAAAAAAGACATAAGCAACATAGCCAGTGAGGAGTGGATGGGTGGTGGGGACAGGTGAGGCAGCAGAAGGTGAACTGAAATGTTCACATGGATATGGATACCACAAACCTGAACTGATTAACACGTTAGCCAGTTCATTACAAACCCAAACATTTTTATTTCACTCACTGCTTACTCCTCTGTACAAGAAATCTGTCTTCAAAAGGAAAACAGAGAGTCAATCAAAGTAAATGTGTTTTCTTCATGGAGTTTATAGCTGGTATCCATAATACAATATTTAATTTTCTATGGAACAGATTCTTACACACAAGTTATTAATACTATTGAATCTAAGTGACCAACATATTGAATTCTAATGCTGTCCCAGTGATTAAAGCATACTGCTAGAATTTTACCCAACCAATAATTTTTAAACTATACTTTGGATTTACAAATCCATGTGCATTATGGATGATATTAACAAGTATAGAATTTGTTAACAAGTACATATTTTTAAGAAAATGACTGAATTTTCCACTGATTTTTATTAAACTCACTAGTGTATCCAGGACAATAATATGCAGTACATTATCTCAAAATCAGACACATAACAGTTAAAGGAATTAGAAGAGCTTTGTTACACACAATACAAACTAGTAACAAACAGCACCTCTGAGAGCAGCCTTTCACAAAAAGTTTCCTGATTAGCTACAGATCTTCAAGAAGACCACCTAAGAAAAAACTGAAAGCTCAGAAATAACTTGAAAACGCTGATCTCACCTTGTTTCATACATACAAGATTTTCACCAGTCCTGAGCAGCAGCTCCCCAGGTAACTGTCAGAGAACTTTCGACTCCTATGAACAACCAGCTAAACATTTATTTCAAAACATCATTATTTTCTCCAATACTACAACAGCACCTGGAAGTCCAGACTGGCACACCATTTTTATGCAAGAGATGGCTACTGAAGTATCATTCGCTAGATCTCTGGTAATAACTCTCATAAAAATTTCTATATACATAAAATATGCAAAATTAGTTTTAGACATTAGCACAGTGATAGGATTGATGAGACACAAGAAGAAGGAAGATTCTGCACAATAAAGGGCAGGAAGAAAAATGAAGAGAGAAAACCAACGGGAAAGATACAGATTACATAGTCTTACCTCAAAGCAGGCCAGGAGAACCTTTTCTTAAATCCAAGCTATACCCTGGCTAGCCTGTGCCTACAATATTCTGCTTATTGTAAATCACTCATACAAGACAAGCCTTGTGCAGGACATAAATTTACTATAGTTCACTATAGTTCCTCTCATTTCTGCAGTAAATACTTCAAAGACACATTTCAGTGTACACACAGTAATTTCTACTCCAGTTTCATGTATCCAGTTTGTATCCCATCGTATCTCAAGTTATTTCCGACAAAGGACAACAGACATTCCTGGGTAGTTCAGTTCAGCAGCATGAACTTCCAATCAGTAAATACTAAAAGCAATTAATCTGCATGCACATACATTCTTAGATTGGATTGGCTAAAAGCTAAAGCTCAATTCAGTTCTCCAAGGACTAGAATGATATCAAGTCTGTAGGGAATATTGCTTTTACTGCTACTCCTACTGCTACTCCTGCTACTCAGGGTACACTTTGCTACACAGGTTGTAAAGGTGAGTTCAGTTTGGAGAGCTTGAATCCAACTTTCCACTACCCATGCAGTGTGCTCTTCTGGCACAGTTTGACAGAAAATAGTAAGATATACTGCACAATTCTTACAGAAGTAGTTTCTGGACAGGGTGATTTCTATCTCATATTGAAGCAACACTCCCACTCCTTCCAACCAAGAGCCTAGTGTGTTCTGCTCAGATGCACTAGCTCTTTCAGCCTGGAAATTGTTCTTTTAATATCAGAGTTCCTTCTTGCCCAGCAATTCCTGTAGTGCTTATTTCCTACTTTTCCAATGCTTCCACTAGGGCATATTTCCTCTAATTAAAATCCCTTCTTAGTTAAAATCACTTCCTCAGTGACTCATTTTTCTAACCTCTAGGATAAGGTCGCTTAACTTCTCCATACCCCTCATCTAAGTTTCACATGTATTTCCTGCCAAGCCCAGTAAAGTTTTGGATTCTCCAGAATCCTTATCTCCTTAGTCTCGTCACCTTCCCAAAACCTGCCTTTGCTGACAGACAGGACACATTTTTCCCTTTGCTGCCCAACAATCCTTTCTGCTCTTCAGTTATCCCATCAGTATTCACTCCTCCCTGCCTTTCTGAACAACCTTCCTGCAAAAATTATCAGGAAAAAATGTATTTATCATTCCTCATCCTAATCTGGACGTCACCCTTCTCTGTCTCGGTCAGTTTCCTTCTTTTCCTCCCTAATTCCTTTTTCTTCTCCTGAACCGTGCAAACCTTCTCACAATCTCCTCCGGCATCCACCCCCAGCTCCTTTCGAGCTCTCCACCACATCTGTCCTGTCCCGCTCCCACCACACATCCCGAACCTTCCCTGCCCGTCAGTCCCACCCTGAGGCCGGCCCAGAACTCCATCTCTGGCAGCGAGCGAGGCGCTGCGGAGCCTGTCCTGTCCTCTCCAGCCCAGCCCTGCCCTGCCCTGTCCAGCCCTGCCCAACCCTGCCGGGCCGCTCCGAGGAAGCGCGGAGCTTTGGGATCGGGGCGCCCTCCAGAGGCACCGCCGAGCCCAGCCCAGCCCTGCCCAGCCCAGCCCAGCCCAGCCCAGCCCTGCCAGCCGGAGCCGGGGACATCGGGCACGGACCCGGTGCAGCCGAGGCCGGGGCAGCCCTGGCGCTGCCCGCGCCCTGGGAGCGCGGCCCGTCCGCCGCCGCTCTGTGTCCGCTCAGCGGCTGGGGCGGAGACAGGGAGGGCGCAGCTCCCTCCCGCCTCCTGCTCGCCTTCTCCTCCTCCCTCCCTTCCTTCTCCTCCTGGCGCCCGCCCCGGTTCCTCCTTCCCTCCCTGCCGCGCCGGCGAGACCGCGAGAGCGGCGCCCGCCCCGCCAGGGCGAGGGAAGGCGGCGCAGCCCGCGGGCAGGAAGGTGGATGAGGACGCGTGTGCGGGCGAGGCAGCCCCTCGGGCATGAAGGGGACCGCGGGGACGCTGCTCTGCCCTGCAGCCGAGCGGGGACCTCAGGTAAGCGCCCCGCAGCCTGCCCGGCCCCAGCCGACCCACACGCTTCCAGAGCTGCGAGAGGGCAAGCGTCCCCTGGAAAGTTGTCCCGCCGCCGGCCGGGGACAGCCCGCGGGGTGGGGCGGCGCGTCGGTGTGTCGGCTGGAGCCGCTCGGTGCCCCGGGCTGTGCCTCCCGGCTGTGCCTCCCGGCGGGAGCAATGGGAGCGCGGCCCCGACATCCCGCGGCTCGACTCTGCTGCCAGCGGAAAGTTTCCAGCGGGGTAAGGGGCGGAGGGAAGCGGCAGGGGATCAGCCGGGACGGGAGCATGGCCAGGGAGAAGCAGCCTGTCTGTGTTGTAGTGGGTGCTGAGCTTCCCCCCGGGTGGCAGCAGCGGTGCTGCCAGCAGTTCGCTCAACTTGTCTCGTTGTGTTCACTCTGGTTTGTTAGAGGAGTAGGATCAAGTATCCCTGCAAGTGTAATGTCGGCATCTTTAATGGCCACATCCTGCTCTTGTGTGAAATTGACCTACCTGCTTGTGTCAGTTTAGGTATGTTTAGGGAAAACAAACTGCGAAGTCTTGCGAGAAAGAGACGCGCAGCAGTACGCCCGAGAGTTCGGTAGGTTTGTTGTGTTGTGTGACGTAACAGCAAATGCAAACGCTGTTCTTTTTGATTCACATTTCGCTGGGGCTTTGTAACTGAACATTTGTGGATTAAGCAGAAACTGTTAGTAAAATGTGTGAATCATCATAACTCTGCTGGACATCAAATCCCAGTTGAAATGTTTTGCAATTATTTTCTTCCCCCTTTGCTCCTAAGTTATATAAAGAACAGACTCAAGTAGTTTGCTTAGTTCTTCTGAAGTAGCTTAAGGAATCAAAAGTGAGCAGAGTTCCACACAGAGGTTCTAGGCACCTTGGCTGGAAAGCAAAAAACCAGCATTGAACCACTTTAAAGAAAAATAACTCATCAAACAATCTGTACCTTAGGAAGCCTCCTTCCCTCCCAGACTGAGCTAAGATGTGAACATTGCAAATTGCACTGAGAGTGGAAAGATTCAAGCCATTTCAAATGAGGCAGTTTCCCCTTACAGAGAATGTTCTGTGGTAACTCAGTTAATCAGAGATAGTCTACCTTAACTATCAGCTGTGGTTCTGTTTTACTTACAGACTTTCAAATACCAAGGCAATTCCACAATATTTGTTGCAAAATCTGAAGGAAAAACTTAAGTGCAACGAACCTAATTTCATTTGATCAAACAAGTATGAGTAGCTTTTTGGGTTTGGGGGTTTATTTGCTTGGTTTTTAAAAGAACAAATTTGAAACCAGATTTAGGGGAGCATTCAAAAAGAGAATGGATTTTGCAATATACATCTGTTGCTGCAGGTAATGCCTGATTGTTATATATTGATAAGGCACTATACTTAAGGTGATTTTCAGTTTGGGACTTTTCTTACTATGCATATGGATATATCCCTTGAGAAGGTCTACCACAGTTAATGACCCAATGCTGCTCAAAGACTTCTTTACGTGTGCTCAAGTTTTTATTAATGGACTTTTATATTACATTAAGCTGAGAGAGAGCTGAGGAAATAGAAGAATAAACACATGTAAAATTTAAAATGTTTCCCACTTTTCTGCATTTTGTTCCCTGGTTGGTTTTTTTTATTTTTTTCTTTTTCATTGTCAGCTTCAAATACAACATCTTTCTAGGCTTTCATACAAGCAGCAGGTTTTATTAAACATATGATTCAATTTTCTATTGTAAAATGTTCTGTAGTTCTTCCTTGCAGAGATAAGATATGACTAGGGAATTATCATTTTTCTTGACAGTGTGACAGTTAAAACTTGGTTCGCATAGGAGTGAGCATCTGTAGTGTATTAAAAGGAGATGTCATTCTGAACTGTCTGACAAACTTTTCAATGTGTTGTTTGTTTTTTTTTTATGGAGGTGAATATTTGGCTTGTAAAATCATTTCTAGGATGCAACTAAGATGTAAGGATGAATTGAAGTAGGGTCTAATTTAGGATTTTTAATATAGTTTTAATATTTAGAAGCCTGTGGATTTAGTGCTCAGTTCTGTAACCAGATATCTGAATTAATTCTATTCATATCAGCGTCTTAGTCGAATTCACAAAAGTGCTGGTACTTAAGCTATGCAGAGGTACAATATGGGTAGAATATACTGAGGCAAAATGCTTTGTTTGCTAATAAGATATCTGTTCTGATAACATATCCAAATTGTATATAGGAATTGCTGTCAAAAGCTGAGCTCATGTTGGAAGTCAGGAGCTTAAACGTGGCTGGGTGTCCAGCAAATGTTTTTACAGTGGGTGAAATCTTAAGCAATGAAAAAGGCCAGGTGAAGAAAGGGGGGCATGTAAAATGACATTAAGGTATAGAAGTGTGGGAAGTTAAGTAAAGGGGGAAAAAGGAGGAGGAATTTAGGAACTGAGGGTTTGGGATTTTATTTGCTATGATGTTTTTTGTTTGAGGGGGAGCTTGTTTGGTTGGTTTTTTAACATGAACATTTGCTCTAAAAATAAAGTTTCTGCTTTTGAAGGTAATGTGCAGCTTGAGGATTTTGGGTCAAGGTGTTCCTGAAGAAACAGGTGAAGTATTTGCTTTTACCTGAAAACTGTGGTTGCATATACAGCTTTTTTTTTTTAATAGTTCTATTTGCAGACCTTGTACTGCTGTGTTTAAAGACATCTCTTGAACCACAATATAAAACTTTTTACTTCATTGTTAAAACCATCTGGTGTGGTTGGAGTAGATAAAATCGTTGTGAAACCAGTTCCCTGTGTTTAATGGTTTTACAGATGCAAGGAACTGATAAAAAGTAGAATATACTGGCTAAAGAAAATTACATTTTAGTTACAAGTTCAGTTCCCAGGCACTGAGAAGTACATATGATAATCTGTAAAAAGACAGGGCTAGATTTAGGGAAAGGATTCCTTTTGGTCACCACAAACAAGTAATATTCCTGCAGAATGACCTTTCTCTTTGCATGCACATTCTAGGTGTTGGTTTCCTCTCAACTGAAAGACTCCTGATTATTTAATTTTTGCTTTCTTTGTCACCTTTTTTAGACCTCTGGTAGTTAATATTTTCTGCTGAATTCCTCTAATTTCTCCCTTTATTCCATAGGTAGAGAGTGTTCTGTAAGGAAATTACAGCTGTAGACTTACCAACAAATAATCTGTAAAGATTAGCTTCAGTTCAAGGTAGTGTGTTGTCTTTTATGCAAGAATATAGTATTGCTGATCATTTTTGCTCATGGTAACTCTAACCACCAGAATACCAGAGAAGCTACACACTGGGTGTCTTCATCCAGTATTTTCTCAGTTGAGTTTTTTTACTTAAACTATTTACATTCTTTAATTGCATCTTAATTTTCTCCTAGATCATGTTTTCAGTTTAACGTCATTATTCTGAATTTTAGTCCTGTATTCCAAGATTTCTAGTCCTGGCTTCTAGATCTCCTTAGCCTAATGTCATGCTTATATGTAAAAACTATACTCTGTCACTTCTCTTAATAATAAAGAGATTAATATCTATCAGGAAAGACTTGGGGAGCCTTCTCTTAATATGGTAATGCAACCTGTTTTCTTGATTAACCAGTCTAATGGGTTTCAGTCTATAGGTGTTATAAGAGTGTATAAATGTGTATATTATTGTCTTTTAGAAACTATTATGAAGTCCAAGTCAGGAGTAGTATGTATGTGTTTAAGAAAGGTCTTGTTGCAAAACATCATTGCTTTAAAGGAAAGAAAGTGCCTTTTAATTTAGAAATTATTTTTAATATAATAGTTTTACTGAGCAACCAAATACCTTTTCTTGAATGTGTGTGAGGTCAAAATACTCCTGGGCAGTGTCCCTTGCAATTGTATCATGTGTACTATTTGTAATTAAAATGCTGTACACAAACCTCATGAAAATTAATAAGGTAATAGAAGTGCTAGTTTTACTTTTCAGTTTCTGACAATTATTTGTAGTAACTTTAGTCACCAAGTAATGAGGAATAATATGTGAAATTACTGAGCTGTTTGAGCTACTATGCTTTAGATAATTTCTAAAGGTCACTAAAGTTTCACTTTTGTACACATTTATGGAAACATTAGAGGAAAAACTAAAATAGTGTTTGAAAAATGATTTTCTGTTAGGTGTGTGTGGCACTGAAAACATTAACAGTCTTTTATGAAATTGCCATAATATAAAATTTGATGCTATATTTACCTGCTTTCTACAAATATGTAGAGTCTTAGGTTTAACAGAATGATTCTGAACATCTAATTACTTTTTTTCCACTTCACTGAATTGATTCACTGTGATGTTCCAAATTAATATATTTGTCAATATTGCTGTCAAGTCACTTTACATATATCAGCCTCTGAAATTGAAGAATTACTTTTGGAAACTTGGATATATATGAGTCATACAAAAGGACCTAAATAAATTCCTTGCTTGTGGTTGTGCATTAAGCATTCTGTACTTCTGAAGATGTATTTATTATAAATAATTCTGAAAACTTCATAATATCATGTTTGTATAACCTGGAGAGATAGATTCTATTTGTTTTCTAAGAATTGAACTATGGAATTTGAATTTTATATATTGAACATAGTTGCTGTTATCAAGGATACTGTAAAAACATGGTTTTCTATGATGCAGAAAAGTAGATTGCTTTTTGAATAGGAACTTCGAGGGAAAAGTTCCAAAATTCAAGAAATTGCATAATGTACACTGAAAACCCTGTTCATTAATCTAAAAATGACATAATAGCATATATAAGTTGATTCTAAACAAGCAATTTATTTGATTTCAGAAACAAGAAATTTTTGTCCATAACTACCTGTCAGTTTTCCCAGCTTATTTATTTGCTAATGAGGAATTGTAAACTAATATGCAACATTGAGAAAAATTTTGTATGTGAAAAATCATAGCATGATACTGGTTCCCTCACTTGATTTTCTTGGATGCAGCACTTTCCCAGGCTATGAAGACTTTTGCTCAGAGATTTGAAGACAGCAATATTTTTTACATATAGAGGTACATATGCACGTAAATAAAAAGGACTCAGACGTCTCCTGGTGCTGACTTCAAAACTTGTAAGTAGTTAAACAACCAAGGAGAGAGAAACAAAATGGAAAGATCTGGCTGATTAAATAAATTTCACTGGAACCTCTCAATCCATTCTCAAAACCAAACTTTCCCGGATAATTTGAGAAAAAAGTCCTAAAAAGACTGCAATAGCAGCCATTGTGGAAGTCCAGAGACATCCTGCCTCCTCCTTGTTGTTGGAACCATCACTGGATTCTGAAGCCTTTTATTATTTAGAAGGAAGGTTCAGTTTTTAATAAACCATTTACTGTGTCTTGGCAGTGGTCAGAGTTGCTTTTTTGTCTGATGTGCAAGGTCATATTATTTCTCTCAGGACATTTCGTTGCTGGATGAGCTGTGTTCTTCATGGATGTAGAAGGAAGTCAAGGGTGTTCTCAGGATCTTTTAAGGAATGTGATGAGCTTACCAAACTTCTAGGCAATGTGATCTTCTGGATGGGATGGGATGGGATGGGATGGGATGGGATGGGATGGGATGGGATGGGATGGGATGGGATGGGATGGGATGGGATGGGATGGGATGGGATGGGATGGGATGGTGATCTGGCTCAAACATATCTCACCCCATTGATCGCCAGGGTTAAATTTTAATTTTTTTTTTTTTTTTGTGGTGCTTGGTGCCTTGGTCTAGTTGAAGTGTTAGGACATGGGTTGGATTTGATGATCTCGGAGGTCTCTTCTGACCTAGTTATTCTGTGATTCTGTGATTCTTCCCTTAGTCACTGACTAGCTAATGCAAGGTGCTCCCAGAAGACATAGAATTGTAGAATGGCTTGAGTTGGAATGGACCTCAAAGATCATCCCATTCCAAACCCCCTGCCATGGGCAGGAACCCCTTTTACTGCACCAGGCTGTACAAAGCCCAATCCAAGTGGGCACTAGAATGCCCCAAAAGAGTAAGGGATTGCACAGAAGTCTCTATACTATTGGAGGTAATAATACTCATAATTAGGGATTGTAATCTGTGTAGAGGAATGCACAGGAATATAGACAGGAATCTGAGTTCCAGCAATAATGTGGAAATGGCTGTGACTGTGCTGCCAATATGATTGTTAGATGCAGCAAGCACAGTGCTGTGGGAAGATGTGTGCACTGTCTTTACTTATTGTTGCTTACATAGTTTTAGTGAGTGACACCAGGACAGGTAGCCTTCAGAGAGCCTTCTACTGTAGTCTAATTAAATGATCTTGTCAGTTATGGTGTTTTAATTCCAGAACATTTAATGCTTTCTTCTTGTTCAGTCTGTGTAGAGAAAGTTACCCTATAAAATTTAGATGGCCTGAATCACTTATTACACCTTTGAATTTAATAGTCACGTTAAATTCTGATACTACTTGGCTTAAATACCACTTTAAAAGGAAAAAAAAGGTTGTGCTTTGGGGGATAAGTACACTTGTTCATCATGGCTTTTTCTAGGGTGGAATTATCATGAAATTTCTGTGAAGTTTTGCCACAATTGACCCGAGGTATCACTAAGGGCTTTCTCTGTTCCAAAAGATTATTTCAGGTTAAACATTGCAGATGTGCTGCAGTTCTTGATGCAAGTGAACATAGCTTTGAAAGCTACAGCAATATTAGTGCTGCACAGGTCTTTATTCATTCTAATGAAAGGAACTACATTAAGAAATTGAAAATCCAACTAAAAATATTGCATTTTGAGGAGTACAGTTGGTTTCATGCTACATTTGAGCATTGCATGTTTAGGATACACTAGACTTGAGGCGACTGAAATTTTGAATTCTAACATCTCTATGGAAAAGCAGTCAACTTTACTAAGATTGGTAGTGAAAATTTGTGCCTGTCCTCCAACCAAATTAACAGAGAAAACCATATGCATTTATAGGAAAAAAAAAAATCTTCTTTAATAATACTCTTTTGTTAGCATATGCTGTCTTCTTAACAGCACATTTCACTGATGGCTTAGAGCAATATAAGAGTCTCATCAGGCCTTCCTTTTTAGGGGAAGTCATTATGGTACTTCTGAAATGTCTGCAGTAACCCATCGACATGGGTTATTGGGTTCTTAATACTGTATAATTAGGATATGTGTATGATTCTGCTCTTTGTCCAGCTTGTATCTTCTCTTCCTAATTCCTATTTAGACATTTTCCAAGAATAGGTATTGCTTATATATTTTTAAACACTAGCATTTGAGAATAAAGAAAGTAAGGATGATTGTAAGGAAATTTTCACTGTCGTTGCTTTCTTATTCCCATAAGTGAAGGTCTGTCTTAAATCTGAGACAAATGAAATACCTATGCTAAAAGGAAGCATCCCTCCCTATTAAGTATGGGGCTATGTATCTCTCTTATCTACTAGTTAAACCCTAATGATTGCCAAACTGTTCTCAGGTTTGGGAGTGTTTTGTGGTAATCTCTCTAAGTCATGTCTTAAAATTTCTTGGGATTTTTACTGTCGTACAATGTCTCATACACTACATGTACTGAATCCCTGAGAATATTTTGAAATTATGTGTTAATTATGACTTTTTTTTTTCAGGAGCTGTATTCAGATATTTTTGGGTTGTTTTATTTTGTTTGGTGTTTAAATGGTGGGCTAACTTGCAGCCAGTTGAATCAGTAACCCAAACTAAGCATCCATTGTTATTATTTGCTCAGCTGAGTCCAAAAACATGCTGATAACAAATCCATTCAGTCCTCCATTCCAACAAAAAATGCAAGTGTGCCTAAGCATGCCAGTGAATTCTTGTCTCAGGTTGCTTGTATAGTTGGCACCTATGTCTGCACATATGTCTTTGAGCATGCCAGACCTTTATCTGCAATGAATGCAACACTGACTGAAGACATTTCACTGGCAGATAATAATTTTTGGACATGCATGCTAATTCATGTGTTTTTTTTAGTCCTATCATCAGTCTGGTGAGCAAGTACAGAAATTTTTGCCATTTTTCCAGCTCACATTTCCAGCAGATATTTGCTGCATCCACTCTTGGCTGACAGGCTTACTTCAAGGTCCATGCCTATCAAGAAATCAGCACCTCATGCAAATATCCAGGAGTTGAGGCCATCTGTGAAATCTGCTTCTCATCTATCTATCATTAGGGTTTATTGATTGTCCTGTCATTTTTAGGTATAATCTCTGATCGGGGTCAGTCTCTTTCCCATGAGTACTGCAGCTTTCAGCCCACTATGTAAGTGATGAGCATGGACTCAAGGAGTCTTTTTGCAGAGTGTGCAGAAAATTATAATTAACAGCAGAAGTGACTAGACTAAAATAATTTTTATGGCTGCATGTGAAATCCTGTTTTTATTTTAATTGAAGCTCCATGAGGGGTTGGAAAATTTAGTTGAGCTATGGGAATACACTTTTGGTTGAGTTCACTTCACACATACTTTACAGCTATGTCACAATTCACTTATTTTTTAGGCAATTTTTTCTTATTCATGTGACAAAATATTCTAAAAAAGTTAATATAGATTTACTAGTTAGCACAAGATTTCTTGGTGCTTGAATTTGCCGTGGCAGGCTGAACTACTATGTGATTTTTCCATCTTTTTCTAATGAGCTGTGGCAGTATTCTGCAAATACAATACCTTCATGGAAGTAGTAAGTTAACTAAAACTATAGCAATCATACTTTTTTTACTTCATTGGCAATTGGGAAAAAATGAGAAAATGCATGCCTGACAATAAATAGCTTGACTGAAGTTGGTTGTAGTAACAAGCTGTCTCTGCAATTAAGCAGAGACATTCAATCAGCTCTGCAAGCTGCAACAGACATCACCTAGAAGTAAAATGATGCAAATCTCCTGATAGTTGACTTTTCTAAAGTCTTGAAAATGAATTTGTTCTTTCTGTTCATCCTTTTGAATAGCTTATTATTGCAGATATAAAAGGATATAAAGGAGATGCTGGCATGTCTTTTCTTCCTGTTAGTTTTAGATGTAAACTCAATTGGTATTAAATACAGGAGTTATGGTTTTTCACAATCTAGGTCTTTGGTGGGGAAAAAAACCATGAGATAAAATAGACATGCTCCAGGCCTTTGTCCCAAAAAACCAGTTGGTACTGCATGAGGAACAGGAACAACTGGTGAGGTCTTCAATAGTCACAATAGATTGTGGAAACGGTGATTTGAGTGGAAAGAAAATATTTTCTCTTTTTTTTCCTGTAAAAAGCGTTACACTAGATCATTATTCTTTAGATTCAAGTCACAGGAACACATGAGAGTCTTTAACTGAAATGATACATCAATGATAGCATGAAAACAAATGTAAAGATCTCTCAAAGGTACTCAAAGCAGTTTCATTTGTGTCCTTTAATGGGTATTAGAATCATAGTAATTTTCTGGTAACAGTTCTAGAAAATGGTGTACTCTTGCAGTATGTGAAGTAAGTCTCCTGCAACAAGGGAGGAGGTGTTTATATCATAAAAGAGAATCATAAAATTGTTTGTGTTGGAAGGAATCATAAAGAGCATCCAGTTCCAACCCCTGCCACAGGCAGGGACACCAGCCACTACAGGATGTTTCTCAAAGCCCCATCCAGCCTGGCTTTGGGCACCAGCACATCCCAAAAGAGTTGGATCATACAGTAGCCAAATGGAGATAATCATATTGGTAGTTAGGGGCTGCTGTCTGTGTAGGGGAATTTGCAGATACATTCAGGAATCTGAGTTTCTGCAACTAATGTGGAAATGGCTGTGATATACTGGCAATGTAACTGTTGGATGCAGGAAGCACAGTGCTGTTGGAAGATAGCTGTAAGATTGTTACCTACATAGTTTTACCAGTGACATCACTAATATACATTACTTTATTTGAAGAGAAATCTTCAAAGAGTTTATGGAGTCATAAGAACTAATTAGACAACTGATACAAAATTCTCTATTTGTGAGCATATGTATTTTTCAATATAGTTTAAAATTTCATCTGATATGTTCTGTATTCTGATAAGAACCTCCTTGGGCTGAGAAATGCTTGCTTTACTGTGAAAAGTTTAATAAGAGTTTCTAAAACTGGATTTTGAATTCTTAGTAGAGCAGCTAAAAATGGAAGAGTTTAACTTTCTTTTTCCTGCATTGTTTAGTATTTCATTATAAGTAATGTTTAAAATAATCTATGAGAATCAAATGTTTGAGTTATTATGATTCTGTATGAAAATAACATTTATGATACTTACGAACATTGCAAAGTTCTGAGATCCTAATCCAACAGAAAATGTTAAAGTAGAAGTTGTTGAAATGCTCTTATCTCTAGGGAATAGCAGGATTCCATTTCCTGTAGGTAGACACAAGTTAGATTACTGCTACAAAGTTAGCAAAAATAATAACTTTTTTTTCACAGTATTTGAGTCTTACAATATACACTGTTCACTTGAGAAAAAAGTTTGGTGGTACTTCAGGCTAGTACTTAAGTGCTAACTCACTTGTTATAAGCAAGACAATTTTCATTACTTTCATTACATTAGATTTCAAGTAGTACTATTGAATTTTGCTAAGCAGTGTTGAAATTTCAGTATTTTTTGTCTACTCATTATAAAATTGTGTAAATAAACTAGCTTCTGTTCCAGAAGCTAGCTTCTCTTCAGTTCTTAAGGAAAATGGAAATTTCTCTAAGCTTACAACAATTGGTAGTAGCAAGTACTTTCCATCTGTCCTGTGAAATATGAGACATCAGGCTATTTTTTGATGGCACACTGCTGTTGCTCTTTGTTCTGTGGTTTACTGCTGCAGATTGTTTTTGTTGTCTCCACCCTTTCTCAGTCCCTTTTATTTTGTTTGCTTTTCTCATCGTATTTCTTGGTTTCTTTTTTGCATGTTGGTCCTATGCCTTCAAGTCTTTTACCTCCTACACAGCAATCTTATCACTTCTCTTTAGTGTAGATGACTCTTCCTTTCTTCCTGAACATAAACCAGCTGAATTTTGGAAGTCTAGTGAAAAGCTGTCTGACCTCATTGCATAGCAAAATTCAATAGTGAGCTCTGGGAACTGAAAGGAAAGAAAAAAAAAAAAGTTTTGATTAATCTAGTGAAAGATTTGTCTGTAAGCAGTTCCAGGAGATCATGACATTAGTTTTAAGTAAAATACAGGGGAAACATTATTGATAGGAGTTTTCTTGAGCTTCAGCTTCCTGAGGAGTCATTGGTGTTGTTACTCTACACTGTCTTTCTCATCCCATTTGTCAGAAGAAACCATGAGGTTTGTTTTAATGAGTTTGATAGTTCTAATTTTTGTGCAAATGTTCTCCATCATAGTAATTGAATGGTTGTCTGTCCCATTAAGAGATCTTTGGATTTTTACCATTACAGAAGTGTCTGAAGAAAGAGAACATTTTACTCACTTGTGCTTCTTCACAGAATTAAACAAATATAATTAAAGCTGTGGTACTGGTGATTTACTGTTCTCGAATGGCTCAGTTTTGACTCTGGAAGTAACAACGTTTTGTGCCATTAGGAGTGCCTCAGGATATTTGCCTTACATTTTAATAGCAAATTTAATACATACTTTATGTAGCTAGAGTACTGTGTTAGTGACTTGTGATACTCCTCTTATTTGTCTAATTTTATAATAAAATAATAATGTTACAGCTTCTGTAAATAACAGACTAAATAGGACCCAATTTTTCCAAGTGAATAGATCTCATAGCTTATTTAGTTGCAGGTGACACATCCAATGCCAGGTAACCTTTTGTGGCAGAAGGTATAGACTTACTTAGAGGTGTCAGACTATACTGAAATCATGTAAGAATCCAATTATCTTTTTTTAACTATTCCTACTTTTTTCTTTTTTAATGACCATCCATGCTGAAATTTTAATGAGAATTCTCTGGCTTACCTCAGCAGATAGATGGCAGAATGAACATTTTTATAACTGGAATAAAAGCTGTTATGTTTTATCACCAGTCCTTCCTATTGTCTTGTTTCACTTTTTTAAGATAAGTTTCTTCTGAGGTAATGTTTACTTCAAGGAACACCCCTAATTTTGTTATGTGTATACATAACAATCCATACACATACAGGGGTTTTTTTTTGTATTTTATCTGCATATTTACTTCTCAGACTTGCTGATACATTTTGATAATGTAATATTTCCTGGCTACACAAATCACTTTTTCACTTTTTCATTAAGCCTGAGTTCACAGTAACATTGAGGTCATCATGTTTTTGTAACACAACCATGGGAGCACCTTATCAAAACTCCTTGTTGCTAAAGCAGCTTGACCTTGCATTTAATTTACTAATCAAAAGCAATCCTAGCAGGCAGTTCAAACAAAAATACCATAACTTTGTTTTCCTTTGCAAGTAGCAGACAAGGTCACAGTGACTGGACAAGGGGAGAGCATTTACCAAACTGCTTGGGCCTAAATTTCCCCCTTTCATTGCTGAAAATAAAATCTTGAAAGTAATTTTTTAAAAACACTTTTTTCACCAAGCTAGAAATATTAGGCTTACTCTGTGTTCCCTGTAGACTTTGTGTGCTACTCCAAGTAGTTTGGAGTGAGCTACTGCTCTCAAAAACAAGTGATTAGCCCTATTCCTGAACTCTTCCTAAAGAGACCCTATTGTGGGCCAATAGGGAAAGGCTGTGGATCATTCTGTTGTGGCTATCCAGTGCCAGTCACTGGGTTTTTTTTTCCTGAAGATTTATGGATTCTGCTTTGGCATGAGATTGCATTTGCCACTGTGACAGGAAGTAGGCTGTTTGGTTCTTTGGAAGTCAGCTCACTGGAAATGTGCCACCATCAGAAAAGCTTCTCCAGTATAGCCCTTGCTCCTTGGTTTTTGTTCCAAGGATCCTGAAAAATAAAGTACCAGAAGTGGATTGACCTGCTATTGCTGTTAAAGTTAGTTAATCCAATAGCCTGGCACTGAAAATTCTCTGTAAAAGGGGGTAGCTGAGAGAAGGGTAAATCTGAAGTGAATTGTTGTCATGTGCTGCCAGTGGACTCTGCAAGAAATTGTAAAAGCAGATATGTAACACATGTTGCATAGGCAAAAAGGTAAATTCTGTTTTGGAGCTCATTGAAAGTCAATCTTATTACAAATCCTATGGATTTGTAGATACTGGATGTTTGGAATGTTGCTATTCTTAAAGTGTATCCCACCTGTTTAAAGTATTATCAGTACAGGATACATACATAGGTAATAATGGAGATCATAAATATTAGCAGATGTCAAGGACAGGTGAAATGCTAAATCCTAAGAGGGGAATTTGTGATCTTTGAAAATACCTCACATGCCCAAGCTGTCATCCTGAAAAATTATAGGTCACAACCAAATGAATCTACATTTCTTCATAGTGATGTGTTTTGACAGATTGCATTCAGGATTTTATGTTAAGAATTTACATTGTTTATATAGGCTGTGTTTCTTCAAGTTCTTGAAAGATTTAAAAAGAATTGTAATTTACCTGCTGCATGCTGAGTAAAAACAATTCTTAATTCTTCTTAGATTATAAAAAAGAAACACTGTAACATTGAACTTTTTGTATACAAACTTATAAAATGCATAAGACCCAATACAGTCTCATATGGAGGGCTTTCATTTTCACAACTAGTAAAGTATTCCTTTTCTAAAGGATTCTTCTTATTGAGAATATTTTGGGAAGCATTTACCTGTATTGAATATGATCTACTATGCAATAGGTCTTTAAAATAATTTATGACTTGGTGTATAGTGCACATACAGTTAATGTAAAATAGTGAAGTGACTATAAATTTTACAAGTCCAAAATTCTGTCTCCAGAGCAAAAGCAAAGGAGTGGCTTTACACAGGAGAGTCCTGAATTTAATTTAATGTAACTTGGAAAAAGCTATAGATGACCTAGCCACATCTTTGATTACAGACTAAAAAAGAGACAGGGAAGTAGGAAACCAAATTCAGAAAGTTATTAGCTATGGAAGCATAATACTTCACCTTACAAGAGAATGCCTTAACAGCCAGACTGTAGATTAGTATTAGATTCAGTCTCAAGCCAGTCTGTTTCATGTTGGATCATTGTGCAGCAAAAAATAATAGATTTAGATATAAGAGTGAATAATAACAGGGATTGTAGTATAATCAGAAAAATACTTCAGAGGAAATATGTCCACTGCCTACATCTGCTCCTTGAGATGATCAGTGGATACTGGCTCATGTCTGTTCTTCCCAAGCCTGAGACTCTTCAGAATGTTAAGTAGCATCTCTGCTTCATGTAAGCAGGAGTGTAAATGGTGTAAGCAGCTACTTCAGAAGATTTGGGCTTTTTACAGCATAGACTTCCTTGTTCTTGAGCTGCTTTATCTCTATAATATTTTGTGCTATTTATACAAACTATTAGTTTGTGGTAATTGCCCAGATTTGATATTGCTGTAACTTCACCATTGGTGAAGCTGTGATCCCAGAGTGCTCCTGTAGGGTTATCCTGGTTTATGGAATACAACTTCATGAGCTAACATGAAAAGTAACTTGGCATACGTGATCCTATTAAACAAAGAAGTTTGAAAGAAACCACTGTGTTATGAAGGATTCTTTGTGTGTTTGCTTTCATCAAGTGTTAGTCCTCACTACACAGAATGTTGGTTGAGAAAATTGTACTCAGTTGTCCTATTGAGCTGAGATCAGGATTGGGTCTGGAATTTTTCTGTCTAGAGCCCAGGATATCCGACACCTGCTCTTCTGTTTTCTGGGCTCTTGTCCTTACTGAGTAGGAGAAAGATACTTTTCTTTAAAGTGTGCCAATCCCCAGTTCATACCTGAGGAATGACTTCAGCCTAAAATCTAGAAAATATAACTTCATATTGTAATGTAGAAAATGTAAATGTAGAAAATATAACTTCAAATCATCCATATTGAGAACAAACGAGTTTATAGGAGATACATTCAAGTGGAGTTCCCATTTGTCTTGGGGTAGTAGATGGGGTCTGTTCATGTGATTTTCTCTACATAATGTTTATAACTGGTAATTGCAGCACGTAGATGTCTACAGAGATTTGTGGGCAGCCAGGAAAGATTTCTGGATGCCTTGACTGGTTCTGACAGGTAAATGTGTACTGTGTAGGTCAGACTTGTTCTAATGATGTGTATAACATTCTTTACCTCTCTTGAGCTGCCATCTGTATCAATCTCAGTGTTAGTCCACATTGTGATGGTACCACCGAAAGAAACCCTGCTCCTCACTGCAAGGGACAACTATTCTTTAATAACAGAAGCCAGTACAGAGACAACAGCTCAGTCTTGAACTCTTGCAGGTAGAAATTAATTATACTTTTTCTCCCCTTAACATAAAAAAAGAAGACTTCAGAGCTGTTTGAGGTGCTGTTATCTCCAGTACTGAATTTGAGATAAATTTTTGGAAATATCTCTGCTCCATCTTGCCCGAAAGTCTGTCTTTGACAGTAGCTCACAACAAATGCCTAGGAAAGAATATAAGGACAGGAAACATCATCTTTTAGTCATATTTCCCAAAATATTCTCCTACTCTCTTTGAGCATTTCAAGACTTAGCAGAGCCTGTTGTCATGCCTTCGTATATGAGTTTTAGACAGATTTCCAGGAATATGTCTACCTTTCCTTTTCAATCTGGCTAAATTCTTAGCATGTGGGCTGTCTAGAGGCATCATTGCATTTGTTCTGTTTACTCTTTGCCCTGAAATAATTCTGTACTGTGACATGTTTTCAGTAGTTTCATATTCTAGGAAGTCCCTATGAAAATGAAAGGAAGTCAGGCCCAGTCCTTTTCTTCCTCCTTGCTCTGGACCTGGAGTTTAGTCAAAGAATCCTTCTTAGGCCTGGTACATTTCCACCATCCCCTGGAAGTCAAACTGTAATTCAGTGTGAAGTCATTGGCCAAGTATCTTCCCATTAGATGGACAAGCATGTGGACAGCCATGGTCTGAAATGTGATCAGAGTTGGTGAAGGCAATAATATCAAACATTTTGTTTCCCAGGCTTGAAGCACACATAGTGAAATAAAAATTGCAGTTTTATATGAGGATATTTAGGCTGGAGTCATTCCATCTCAGATCACATATATAAATAAGATAGCCTGCATACCAGCTAGTGGTAAATGACAGTCTGTATTCCCAGTGTTGATGGCAGGAGCTATATTTTGGTGGTTAGGAGGAGAAGGTTTGGGATTGGGTTTTTGTTTTCATTAGGTTTTTTTTGTTGTTTTTTTTCTGAAACTGTGTATGAATGAGGAAAAGAGAAGGAAAGAACTGGTTTTGGTCTTCTGCCTAAGAGGTACTGGTCTAGCAGCTGTCTGTGTTTTTTGTAGTTTACCCTGAGTAAATCAAAAAGTTGTATTGGTGTAGATGGTGGATGTAGAAGGTGCCTAAAAGAAAGAAATGGAAAGATCTCCTCTATATGCATGTATTCACTTGTCTTTTCTTTACCTCTCCTAAATAATTTATTCTTAAGAAGACATTGGTTTAGAAGGAATTGAGAATATGATGAAAATCACTGCCCCCTTTTTTTTTTTTCATCATTTTTTTATTGTGCTTTGATCACCAAGCATAGGTTGCCAAAAGAGATTTCAGAATTCTTTGCATTGGTTCATTAAATAGATAAATTATCCTTACCTGATTTAAGTAGCATGTTCCTTTGCATTAATAATTCTAATTATATGATTTTTCAATTCTATGAAATTTTGTTTGGTATGACAGCCTCTTCTGCCTTTCTGTAACCTGCAAGCTGCTTTTTCTTAAAAACTTTTCTCTTTGTATTCTAGTGTGCATCTATCCCTTGTAAACCTGAACATTTAAGCTGTTAATGTGCTCTTATTTGACTTAGAAACATCTGACTAGTTTCTAACACTTTAAAAGTAATCTTTCTATCAAAAGTTGACAGTTTTCAACCTTCATTTTAATGCTGCTACCCCTTTGGTAGTTGTACTTTAATTTTCAGGAAATTGGATCCTAACTAAAAGCTTCTTTGCATTCTGTCAGTCTTTAACATTATTGCTTGTAATTTTGCTTCTTTGATGCTTCTGAAAGTTTTAGATGCAGCTTTTTGACATTCATTTTGTTGTTCTTGTATCATGAGAAGTTAAAAATTAGATGAATTTTTAAGCTTCTGAAGTATGTGTCATGAAGGCAAAGCAGCTATGAAAAGAACCAGGTGAAGCAAATTATTTTGATGTGGCTAGATATTTTTTGCTTTCAAATTTTTGATTAGCCTGTTGAGAAATTCCAGTCTTAAATTTCATTCTAGCTGTATGACATCATGTGTCCCTGCACATAGAAAATAACATCAGTAAAAATTCTCTTGTTTATTCCTCAGATTTCCTCAGGAAGCTTTCAGATATTCCCTAACCAGAAATTTAAGAAGCTAACCAGCTGTGGCACAATAGTAGGGTTACGAAAGGATAAGCAGATGGCTAAAACTTGGAAAACAGAGAGTAAAAATATGTGCTAAATTTTTGCAGCAGAGAAACATTGCCTTTGTAGGTATGCAGCAGTTTATGCTGAGACCTGTCTACATAACACAGATTTTGCACAATGCACATCACATTTCTTTTCTATGACAGTACTTATCCAAAGGGCTGTGTTGGGGTTTGGAGCTCTGATGTTTGAAAAGAAGTTAGAAATAGGATCAATTGAAAAGCTTCAGAAGGACCTTCTGATTCTGGGTGATGAGACAGTAGAATGGCAAATCCAGGTGATGGAAATGTAAGGTATGCTAGAATAGACTAGAACAGAATCCTTCTGTCAGAAGGGACCTTCTATGGGTCATGTAGTCCAGCTGCCACTTTATTCTTTTGAAACATGGCAAATCCCTCAGTATGTTTCCTTGCTTTCCTTACTGCATCAAAATACCATTGAAGTTGATTTAGGGAGAGTCACCTTTGGTGTTCTTTGTTGGCCTTAAGCTTCTGAAGCTAGCTCTGTATTGTTATGTGATCAACATAAAAAAGGATGTTCTTTCTTTAGTTTTGCATGTGTAAACCTTACAGAAAACATCCCAAACTCTTCAGTCTCACAGGGGGAAGTGGGTTCTGTTGATTCAGCATAGCAATTTGTCCTCACATGTGTTGTTGTGTTTAGAACCAGTTCTGATACCAGTATATGTTACCAGCCCATGGTGGAATCTACATGATTTTTACGGTCCTTTCCAAACCAGACCAACCCATTGTTGGGTTTTACTGATACTTAGTGACCACAGTACCTGTGTTCTTTAACATCTCACATCAGACATCTTGCTGGAAAGCCACTTATCAAGCACATCACCATTTTCAAAGTCTACAGCTGTGTTTTCAAGTCAGCATTGTTTAATTGGAGGTTGGCTGTTGTTAGAGTACAAGTGTGAGGTCATCAAAGAAAGTGGGGTAGAAAAAGCTGCATATTTTCTATATATTTCTGTATATTTTCTGTGTATTCTCTACATCTAAGGCACTGATTGAAGGTATCAGTGGTACAAAAATGACAGTGAGTATGTTCTGTCTTGTGCAGTGTTAGTGGGCCAGGGCTTAGAGAATTCCTCCCATGGACACTGCAAGGGAAAACTTCATTATTTTGTGATTAGGATAAATTCACCCTTTGTTAAAATGCACTTGGGAATTACCCAAGGAAGGAACACCATTACTGATCAGGATAATTTCCTCCCTTGGTTTTGAAAGCTACATTCATGAGAAGGGACTTCAAAATGCAGCTAAGCAAGAATATCAGGATAAAAGGGGGTTTGGAGATTTAACAGCCCTTTCAGTTGGGAAGCTGTGGAAGATGTTGGATGGTGTTAACAAAACCATCAGAGATAAGCTTTGTTTCTCTTCTTAGCTGCAATGTGTGGTGTTTATGAATGCTGATAGGAGAATTCCCATATGTAATGCTGAATTAGAGTTTCACAGACAGGAGCTTGATGAAAAGAGAGTTTATTTTTGTGGCTTGAATTAAGTTTTGTGGCAAACAGCCGTGCAGTCATCCACTTTAGTGACAGGTGCAGAGTAGATAGTGAGTATTTTGGTTTTATGCTACACTTTTTCCATTTTTTTGTAAATTAGTTGAAGCAACTGGAAAGTAGGTACGATATAAGAAAATTTTATCTCAAATGGAGTTCAATAGCTACTCATCAAATCAAATTCTAACATGGAAAGTGAAATATTTATAGATAGTGGAAGACAATTTCTTATTACAATCTGGGAAATTTCAATGAACTCACTTCTTAAAGAAAGCTTTCCTAGGAAGTTAAATCCTTTTCTAAAGGGATTTTTTGTTTTCTGGTTATTAAAAAAAAATTAAGATAATGTCATATTGTAACTATGTATAGGCCTGCTGTTTCTTTAATTGCTCTGGTATTGGGACTTAGATTCTAATCCCATGCTGAGTAGCTAATAAGACAGTAAGAGAACTCTGGCAGGGGTGTTGATGTGGTACACCAGGATGTCATTTATTTCCCCTCAGTTTTTCTGGACCTTCTGTAGATACCTTCTTTTACTTTATAGGTTAACTTCAGTTCCTTTGTCCAGGCACATACACAATTTTCTCTGTTGGGCCCTCTTGAAGTCTGTTGGAGTGAGATTCTATGATTGTCTCACATCTTCTTCTTTCACATTGTTTTCATATTGCTATCGAGAAAATGGGAAATGCAGCAAAACTTCTATAGCTGCAGAATTCCCTGCATTGCTGTAGTTTGAGTCATTTATGAAAAATCTTCATTTCCAAAAATGTTTCAAAGCATCTAATTTGTAAAACTTCCTTTTGGAGATTATTTTAGTGTACATTTTCAGTGCCTCCATAAATGCCCCTCTTTATAAAATCAATATCCTCCTTTTAAATATTATGTAATTTAGTAAGTGAGAAATTGAGATTTGCATGGAGTTTATTCAAAAAAGGCTATTGTTTTTGATCATTAGCCCAGATTAACACAAATGTATAGGCAGACCTTTGTTAATTTCCCTCTCAAAATTAAACTTTACATTTTCATTATTAAAGCTGTTCTTGGTAAGAATTATCTCAACAGTTCTGTAGAAGTCAGGATTTTCTAATGACTGCAAGCACTGTCATCCTCCTAGGACTGAATCTTTGTTTCACAGTGCCTAAAAAGAGGCAAGATGACAAAAGCATCCATCTTTAAGAAAAGTTACAGATATCTCCAAAGGCACATCACTGGGTCTAGCTGAAGTGGACTCAACTCCCCAAAAATGTTAAACTATTCATAATCAGAAAAGCATTAATTTGTGGAATTCTATGTTCTCTCATAAGGATGCTATTTATGGATCCTTCTTAAAGCAGATGAAAACAAGGACTGTAATGAATTGAATGGGATTGGCTTAGGCATGAGGAGTGAGAATTGTTAGTACTCGACATTGTTAGAGATGCTGCATTGCAATCTACAGAAAATTGGGAAGCATCCTTCAGAGATAGCCAGTTATCAGCAGTGCTGCTTCTGCACCAAGCACATTACATATGTATCTCAAAGTTTGAAATTGTTGGTAATTCTGAGAAAGTAAAACAGAACCTTCTCTGAATTGCTGATTATAATTACTCTTTCAGTACGGGGAAAAAAAAAAAAAAAAACAAACCCCAAAGCTCATTTGTGCTTAGTTATCTTCTGGGAACGCAAAGTAAGTATAAGGTCACTTTAGTTCATAAGAACTTAACACACTATTAGTTACCATGTTTCCATCTGTTAGTCTTGCTATTTTGTACCTCATCTTGCTAATCAGGACCTTTGCCCTCCTCTGGATCTGTTCCCTGGGTCTACACAGAACAAGTAGTTGATTTTATGTGGAATTTACAGTAAAAACTTTTGAAAAAAAATATTTTAAGGTAGTTATGCTTTTCATAGAGGAATATAAGTAAGCATGTAAATTTTACTGTTTATTAAGTGCAGAAGTAGGACTATGAATCTGTCTTTTCTTGTCATATTTAATTTTGTAGTTTCTGAACATGCCATTTAAAAAGTTCTATACAGCCCAAAATATTTTCTGTTATTTATGTTGTTGGGTTTTTTAATTATAAATGAGTGCGTAAAATTCATATAAATATGAATTAGGTTGATTTTTTTTCTCAATTTTTTAACCATATAGTCATTAACAAATGCAAATACCTGGTTATCTGTATTGCTATAAGAAGAAATTTTAAACTGGGGCTATTTGACAGTGTATTTGTACACGTACAAATTGTGTTTCAAATGCTGATTGCTTGAAAAGAAAGCAAGCTACATTAGTTTAAGCTTATTATAAGAGTATGCTGCATGTAGAAATAATGGTCTAAAACAAAGCCCAGTTTCTTTTGCAGTGAAAGACAAGTGAAGACTTCTCTTGCAGTGAAGATCCTTGCAATACATGAGGATGTAAAATGCTACTTGTGCCAAGAGATACAATTTAATGTCTAAGAATCTCTTGGTCTTTTGTCCCAGTTTGTAGAAGTTACACTGTCTGATTCAAAGGGTATTCTAATTTCCTGTATCATCTTGGGGAAATTGCTGCTGGAAGGTGTTCTTTTGCTCACAGAGATAGTCTTTTACTTCATAAGGGCCATTCTCCTCAACCTGTGACTTGGACATTAAGCATCAAGAGCAGAAGTGGTATTTTTTTCTGTTGCAGATTAGGTACTGAGCCAACAGCCTCAAAATGCTCCTTCTTTGTTAGGGTCTGTCTTCTGTGGGATTTCCTCCATTAGTTTCTCTCAGAGTAAGGTCAGACTTTCCTGCAGTATTTTAGCAGCTGCTCATCTGGGTCTCTCAATGCATGGCCTTTGTATGAAGCATTATTACTATCTGCTCCAAGGATTTAACAACTTCTCTAGCAACAGTGCAAGCACATTTTCATTCAACTCCTTCCAGTTTTCAATGTGTAACCTGAAGGTGAGTCATTGTCTTCAGTTTTTCACAGTCACTTGGGTATCCATATCACTGCAGGATATGAAGGGTATTCCTGTGTGCTGTTGCATGCTAAATATCACAAATGCAACACTCAGTGTCTGTCTTCTCTGACTTTCCAGTCTTCAGCTAACAACATACCCAGGAAAACTGTCATGAAAATCAGTATGGCTGGAGGCAACTTCTCTTCTAGCCTCAGGTGTCAGAGTGCCAATCCCTTCTTGATTCAGTCTTAAAAATGTAAGGAGAAAACAAATATCCAAAAATATTTCTTCCCTTCCTGTGCCATTTTCAGAAATAAATCTAAATATAGTCTTGACCAGACCCTTTCTCCCCAGAATATTTCAGTAGCAAACAAAACTTCCATCCTTTCCATTTGTCAGTCCTGTGGCAAGCAGTAGAGAATTGTGGGGAAATTTTGAGAGATACCTGCAAGTATTTTCACATGCACCTATGAATGTGTTAGGCTATATATCCGGTTTTAAAATGAATCTTCAATAATTTCTTTCTTCTTTTGGGGATATTATATAGAAGACAGACATGGAGCACTAAATTGTATTAGAAATAAGAACTGCTAGCTATTGATAGTAAAGCAAGATGCCCTTAAGATAAAGCTTAAAATCTAAGCACATCAAGCAAAGTTAATGAGGAAAGAGACGTACATCAAGTGTCTACTAGAACTTGCTTGAGAATATAAAAAATAAAGTGCTCTGATATTGATGGTTTTGCCAAGCCCAGAATCAGATTCTAAGGTTCCTATGAGGCAAGTAAAATAAGTTAATTATAAAGTCTAGCAATGAAAATTAAGGAGAAAGAGCCCCAAAGATATGTGCACATTCTGAAAATATGAAAGGCTTGGCACTGAATACTTCTTTGTTGGTGGTTACCCTTTAAGACATCTTTCTATCAATATTCTAGGAAATATCAAGGATACTTCCTTAGAAAGTGCTAAAAAAAGTAGAGATGGCTCTAAGTCATGGTTAAACTGGATATACAGCTAGTTATATTGTGCATAAAAGGATTCATTCAATTTTGTACCAGAACTGACTAGAACAATGCACTTTTAGACTGGTTTTGGTGCTTATCTGCTGGATTAATACACCATAACAGAGTGGGTGTGACAACCCACCCTTAAGGGGAAGTGTGGAACATCACAGTAGGTTGAGATGGTCAGACACCTCTATCTTAGGAAATGGGCAGTAAATTTCTGGAAGTTGTTTTCTGCTGGAGGGGCTGATCTGTGCCTTGTCTTTTTGTTTAGCCTTGCAACCATTTTCTGCCAGTCAATGGGCAGGGTATTTGACTGCAGAGCTGAAAATGAAGCAGCCTGTTTGTGTGGTTATCCAGACAGTAAATGACATGATCATACCAACTAGGATGCAGCTGTTCTCACTTCAGCTGATGCAAAGCCAATGAAGTGTGAGAAGTAAAAATGTGACATTAAACGTTTTGAGTAAATAACAGGAAAAAAGACCTTTAATCATATATTCTGATTATGGTTAAAATGAATGTATCCCCTACTAGTCAGTACTTTGACTAGTATGGTGAAACTATGAGGAATCACAAGTTCACAAGAGGAGAAACTTGGGCATTTGGTGATAATGTTTCTTATTAAAATCAAGCAAATTGTCTTCGGTTTTGCACAACTAGAGCAGCCTAGCAGAACCTACTTCATTTTGTTGTCCATTTCCATACTACTTTTCTCTATTGTTTATTATTTTTCAAAAGAGCCTGTTAGAATGGGATGCCAAATTATAATAAACATTGTTCCAGATAGCACTACTGTTTCTTGTGTAAACTGATACAACACTTTTTATTTTGCAAGTATATTCAAACTCTGCTCAGTATGTTGGGATGTCATATTCTTAAAGACTGCCAAAATTTATCAGTTTACATCTGTCAATTTTAAGTCAACATTTCCACTATGGTTACTCTGCTTGCTGTGCTTGCCTACAGCTCAGCCTCAAGGATAACCCTTCAAAATCCTAGATAATTATACTATTCCCATAGTTAATTTAAGCATTTCAATCAAGCAGGAAATAGCTTATAGTCTATTCCCTGGTTGATTATAGTTTCTTCTATATTAAAAGGGCGCCACTTAACATTTGCTTGCTTATGCCAGATGGCAAGTTCCTAATTAAATTCACTTCTCATGTGCCTTATTTTTCTCCTTGCATTTTGGCAAAGCTAAAATCTCAGTAGGGCAAACAGATAGTTGGCGTATACTAACAACATTATTATTGTTATTTTTACAGTCTTTCTTATGAATGGTAGCTCAAAAAGTGAATCAAGAGCTGTGACTTAACCTTTGGTACTAAGGCTCTGCTTCAGTACAAGTTCATAATGTCAAACCAGATTTTTAAAAATTATTTTCTCAACACTTCAACTGTTGCTCTTTAAGGGCTGTTTGGTTCTTGGTTTTTTTGTGGGTTTTTTTTTTTTTTCACAGCAGGAGCATAAATTGCTATTTTATTATAGTGGTTGATAAGAAGAATTGCTTGTCCATTTTCTACTTCCTTTGCATTGGCCTTCTTTTTTTCTTCTTAAAAATATTAGAAGAGATAAAAACTCCTGAGCTAAGTGCTGAGCTTCCTTTGTCTGCCTGATGAGGACAATCATCTTGATCCAGAAAAGTGGCTCTGAATTAAGTACTTCAGTCTTGCATTTTTAAATATGGTTCAGTAGATTCTTCATGGAGGGATCTTGGGAAATCATCAATTAAATTATACTTTTAAGTGTGTAGTGGGTGCTGGATCCCCAGCACCCACCAAAGCTGCTCTATCTCTCCCCAGCTGGATAGGGGGAGAGAAAATATAATGAAGGTTTCATGGGTTGAGATAAGAAGCAGGAAAGATCACTCACCAAATACAGTCATGGAGAAAACAGACTTTATTTGGGGGTATTACTGAATTTATTACTAACAAAATCAGAGCAGGATAATGAGAAGTTAAAACAAATGTTCAAAACACCTTCTCCTACCTTTCCCTCCTCTTATCTCTATCTCCCTCCTCCTTCCCAGCAGTGCAGGAAGGCAGGGAATGGGGGTTACAGTCAGTTCATCCCATGTTGTTGTTGCCATTTCTTAGAGAGAAGAGTCGTGTTAGTTATTTCTTGGGAATTTAGAAGCGAGGGACTGCGTTTCACAGTCAAAAATAGAAATGCTATAAAATACTGTATGCTTCTTAGTTTCCAGAAAAATAGCTAATATATCTGTGGTTTAGGCTGTTTTACTCTGTAGCATGACAAATGCCTTTTATTGTGCTTTTACTCACCCTCCACCCCATTTTTGGCATTTTAAAATACTAGGGCTTTTTTTTCCCTGGCATTCTTTTAGTGAGTCACAGGGTGTAGTATGATTTTGATTGCAAAATTAATAGTAATCTACTTCAGAACAGCTTTACAATGGGAGCTTGTAAAAGGAAATATCATTAATCATTCTGTGTTTTATAGCATAGTTTTAAAAGAAAAGTAAAATGCTTTGGGAACATTGCTTTTTCTTGGCTACCAAAAAAACGACAGGAATAATCAGTATTGGATAAAAGCTTTTCTACACTGACTGCAAGACATGAATTCATTCAGTGGCAGTGAAAATATGTCTGATTTCAGAGAGCACATCATTAGGTTATATTATGGTGTATGTATACTGTGCAGATTATTGAAGAACAGTGTGTTCTTTTGTCCATTAGCAAATTCATTCTACAACACAGGGAGGCATGACCTAACCTGGGGACTCTTGTTTTCTTCTTACTTGATGTGTTCTATTTATAAGACTGACTGTATCAGTTAAGACTTCAGAAGGAATTAGAGAAGATTGTCATTCCTTAGGGGCATACTCTAAAAAAGACATTTTCAGAAATCACAAGTTTATCAAGGAGTAAAAAAGCAGGAGGAAGCACAGTAGGAGTCTAAGAACCTGCAGCTCCAGAGGAACAGTTAGGAGGAGAAATTGCTGCAGAGCGATCAGAGCTGCAAGTCAAATTTCACAGGTGATAAAATGGAAGCCTCCTTGATACTGGGGGGAACTTCAGTTTTTTGCAGTAAAATTACTGATGGGACAGACATCAGGTCTGAAAGGAAGGGTTCTGTGAGCAAAGAAAAATTACTTGTTTATAAGCTTTCTTCTGTTTACATTCTGTCTTATCTGGCTGCTTCCAGGTTCTCTATTTAAAAAATTCTAAAAAAAAATAGTATAATCTTGAGACTTATTTTGAGGAGCTCACCATAAAGGAAACTTTGAAACAGATCCACTTTAAACTTTTGCTTTATATGTGTACATATAAACACAAATTGTCTAGAAATAGCTTGTGTAAACTCATGTAACTTTATTATACAGCTGAAGCCTTCATTACTCCCAATTCCCTTTTACACCAAATATTTACCAGAATGCATGAACAGAAGCAGTCATGTAAAATGAAAAACAATTATTACTTCTTTGTCTACATTAGTGCTAAATAAAATTTAGAATATCGATTCTTTATATTCTTGTTTTGCTCATTGACTGATTTATACTAACACCCTCATTTTACTTGTATCAAGATATAACTGGGTAAATGACTGCATTTTACATATTAGATAAAGCATACCTTTAGATTAACTCCCTTTTCAATTCTATGTATTTTCTTCTGTTAGCTTTTAAATGTTAATTTTATGTTTTGGTTTATTTTTTTTGCAAGTGCTTTTGGTACTTTGTAATCTGAACCTGTGCAACAGAAGAATTTAAGGAAGTTCTCTTTAGGTCTCATAACAAATCATTAAAAATGTGTTCATTTGTTTATACTTAACAGCCAGTCTGACTTATTCTCTTTCTTTGAACATACATGCTGGTCTGTAGTATGACCATCCTAAAATAACATTTCCTTCTTGATTAACAAGGAAGAAGCACAGTTTTAATATTAAAATATTAAGCAGTTTTTCATTTTTTTATCACTTTTACTGAAGACTGAAATTTTAAGGAAATTAAACTAATGGAGATTCCTTCCATAATTTACTAGTCAGTTGCTCCAAATATAGAAATAGAATCCACTAAATTCTGAGCATGAGTCTGTGGCAAGGGCATGAGTTCTGGAACAATGGTTTCTGTTGTAGGGTTCTGGCCAGAACACTGTAATTTCCATGGTTTCACTTCTCTTCTTCTAAATCTTTTGAAACTGGAGACATTTTTCTTCTGTGCCTTAACTTTCTTTTTTTTCTTTCTGGGAAGATGCATGGTGGTACTGAATGAGAAAACTGTTTTAGCTGAAGAAGTAGACACTGAATAACTGGATTTATGTGTTTTATATGCTTATGTTTCAAATTCAAATCAGTTAAAAGCTTTCTTTCTCAGGATTAAATATATACTGTGTTACTGAAATATAACATTTAATAATAAAATGGCAGACTTTTTTATCTCTTGATCACCAGTACTTCTGCTCTGTCAGTGAGTAGGGAAAGAAGCAAGAAAAAATAAAAAAGATAAAAGAAATAGGAAGAAAGTAAAAGAAAATCATATTCTTCAGTGTTTATGTCTGTGCAAGCCATTATGCAATATGAAAATATGGGTACAGAGGCAGTGCTTCCAAGACCTGAAAAATCTGTTTTACCATGGAGGAATATTCATTCCATTTCCTGTTTCATATGGCCACGGGTGCTGGGTGACAGCCATGTGTTCCACTTCCATGCCTCAGAATTCAGATATCCCAAGGCAGACTACACCATCCTGCTCTGGACATTCAGTGCATTTCAGACTTTGTTTTTGTTTTTAGTAAGGGCCAGGTGAAGTAAGAGGAAATGTTATGACCAGAGAACATGAAATGTGGTTCTCTGTTGCTTTTCAGTGCTGTTGACATCTGTTGTAGAAGTGATTTGACATACTGTACGAAATAGAATTGTAAATACACTATTCTGCCTGTCACAGAGTGCTTGCTGATGGAGCTGTGAGTAGGTGCACAATGAATCATGTCCTAAAATAACAATCCCAATGCACAAAATAGCACACCTATTAAAAAGTGCTTTGCTCCACCCTCCTGTCCAGAGAGTTTCATATATACCAGAGTATACAGAAATATATATATATTTCTGTATACTTTGGTAACTATACCAAAGAAAGAAACATTTCTGATTTGGTTCCCAAGAAAAAGCTTATCAGTTACCTTCCTCAGGCTAACAGTATTTGCACTTCATGGTTAGGAGAATTGCTTGAATTATGCCAACAATGCGACAGGACAAAATCATTACAAATCTTCTTGGACATTTACTGTTTGGTGGGTTTTTTCCTCCTTGACACTTAGTTAGGCAACTTTTTCTGCTTTGAAGGTAGTGCCTCTATTCCCTCTATTGTGTCTCCCAGTCTGCATAAGCTGCAGACTCCAAACTAATCTTTTTAGCTGAACTTTTTGGAAGGGTCTACAAACATGGGCTTTCTTGTTTGGTCTTAGAAGATAAATTTATCCTGATTTATCTATACTCCAAGGCAGCTGTCAGGCTCATCTTTGCACAGAGTACAGTGGTGAGCACAGAGTACACATGCAGCTTTTCACTTGTTGCTTCACTACTTAATCTCTTTAATAGTTCATGCAGAATTATACTCACAGAAATGAGTATGTCTTTTAAAATCAGATTGTGAAGATGCAATCCAAACAGAAGATACCATTTAATACATCCATCCCACTCTCCCCCCCAAAAAAAACTTAACTAGCCCTCTGTGACAGTTTGAAACAGTTCTATATAAATTAATTTGTGTCTCTGTGAATTTGAGAAGAGATTGAGTAGAGCTGGTGAACAATAAGTGAAAAAGATTCTTCTTCTGGACCCACTGAGTGTATTTGGGAGGAAGGGTGACAGAATGCAGCAAAAAGTGGCATAGAGAAAAGGGGTGTGGCAGCAAGGAGCCACAGCCTAACAGCTGAAGCAGTAACACGGTGAGGGTTATCAGGCCATACACCCATAGCCAGCTTTTCCTGCTCACAGATGAAAAATGTTCCCGTAAACCAGACCTGCCATGCCCTGACGTACAGAGCATTTGGATACTTACAAGTTCTTAATTTTCATATTGTCTTGCATAGTACTTTTCAGTTTTCTTTTGGAGTTTATTTTTGTTCATTCTCTAACAAAACAGAGATATTCCAAGTTTCAAAGCTGTTTTGAATGTCCTGATAGATATATGTAATGGAAAGGTCTAAGATCTCCCTTAAAGCCTTATATTTGTGGGTCATACATTTATATTTTAAAAGATTCCTATTGGAGTATTTTCCACTTTACAACACTTTAAAACAATTGCATTTTTATAGATTTAATTGCTCTAAGAGTAACTTTTGAATGTTTCTCTCTGTTTATATGGGAAAGATATAAGGCTCTTTTGGCTCACTCTTTTGGTCAGGTTTAGAAGATTACATCCCATTTTAAATATTCACCATATCCCTTACCTTAGGAGGAGGCAAGGTCTCAATATATCAATAAATGACCAGCTGTCCTATCTCTTAAAAATTTAAAAAGAACATTAAAAATAGCCAATTCAAAATGTTCTGGAGGGAAACACTAGAAAAATTCTTTCCAACACTTCCTGCTTGATACCACAGTGGAGCCTCTTAATATAGTGGGAAATCAGAACTAGAAAACATCAATTTTGAAAAGGTGATTTTCATGTGGCATTATTATTCAAACTTATGAGTAAATAAAATGCCCAAGAACAAGAACAGAGGATACTTGGACATTTCCCCTCTGTTACTGGCAGTCCAGAGGTGTCTGGTAAATAATTACTTTTTATATATTCTGGCCATTATTAACATTATCCCACACTTCTGGAATTTTTTTAGAATTCTAAAAAAGAATTGTTTAGGATTGTTTTAGCATTTGGTCAATATTTGGTTCTGCATTCATGCTTTTTTCCCCAAGGCTTCTGCCATTTTATCTTTAAATTTGCTTTAGCTACAGTACTTGACCTTTCTCAACCTTTACCAAAGTATCTTTACATATTTCATATGTCAAAACTTGTGTTTCATAGATTCTTTTAGATTGAAAAAGATCTCTGCTGTCATAAATAGTACAACCTAATTTTAGTAATTTTTAATATTTTCATCATAATCACAGTATTTCAGATAAATTCAGTTTCCTATACAGGCTAGAATATTCTTGTTTCCTAAATACCCTTTGCTTACCAAACCCTTATCACAGTCTTTATAAATCTCACAGACTTGAAAAATATCTGACAGGACCAAATATCCTCTATGTGCTTTTTTGTTAGATAAATTACTTACACTGATACCTGATAGTGTCTTCTCCACCACTGTGTTGTTTTGTTCTTTGAGGAATAAGCAGATGTTCTTTAAGTCTTACAGGCATACACTGAACTTTTGTTAAAATGAAAAGAAAAAAAGAGGGGAAAAAACATAGAATCAGTTAAAACAGCAGAATATTGAAACCATAATATCTGTTGGGGTTTTTTCCCTTAGGTAAGTTTGGAAGTGCTTCTAGTTAGTCAGGTGCTGATATGGGTGGACTCTGACAATGTGGACAATTACTATGTCTGCTTAGTTACCTTTCCAGGACTAAGTCACCAGCCATTGACTTTCACAATCCAATTGAAAAGGGGGTTGGCAGTTTTGGGGTGAGGAATAGGATACCTGCATTCTTGAACTATGCCAAAAATTACTTGAGGGAGAGAAATATTTAGATTTTGTACAAAGGTAGTGTAACCCCGTAACTGAAGTTATTGTTCGTTATACTAATGGATTCCAATCTTACAGTTGCAACAGGAATATTTTTATTATTTTGTATAGATTCTTGATTAATGTTTATTTCTCATTTATTGTAAACTCTTCAGTTATGAGTGTTTGCAGTCCAAACAGCTGATGGGTGTCCAGTGTTTCATTTGTTTATGTCACAGTTTTAAGCTGAGGGAAGTTTGGCCTATCACTTGTAAAATAATGTCAGTTAAAGTAGAGAGGAGGGCAGTTAATGAATATATCTTATTTTTTCTTCATACTCAAGCAAAATTTTGCTTTCTCTTTCCTTTCTTTGCATTTAAATAGGAAGACAGCTGCCTTCAGATGGTACAGAACTCACTGACAGTTGCTCTTGCTTCAGTCCTACTTCATGAGAACTTCAGAAGTTACTAACTGAGGTATTTATTTGTTCTTTTCATTTTTTCAAGTTTTAACTTTGCAGAAATTAGTTGCGTGGAAGAGCAAGATAAAGGAGATATCTAGACCAATGAAGAGAAATCATATATGGAAAATAGCACGAAGTTCTGTCCTAAAGAGAACTAATAGGATCTAATCTTTCAATATCTTGGCACTATGTTAGTCCATCTTTTTTATATGTTGAGAAATCAAATAATTACAAATATGTCAAAAGAAAACAAGCTAAAATGCAGTTATGAACATTGGGATTTTGATAGTCATGCATCCAGTCTTATCTGATCCTCTGATTTCCTCCAAGAATGGGCAGAAGATTTTGCAGAAAATCCCTAGATATAAATGCTCCATTACCTAAATAATGACTAAATAATGAACCTTTCAAAACTGTCCATCATTTATTGGTCTCTTCCTGTAATACTTAAAAGAAATTTCAGTTAAAGAAAAGCTTTGGTATTAACACAACATACAAATGCTTTCCTCACACTTTATCTTTCATACCACCCTGAGATTAAATATAAAACCTGTTTTAAAAATATTGATATATATTTTTATTGCAAATATTTGTCATTTTTGGCAGATACTGGTGAATTAATTTCTTTACAGAGAAAAGAACACCGTTTGTATATGTAAATAGAGTCTAATAAAGGATTTATGGCCACAGAATTCATGAAGGGAAAGAAGTATCTTATAAGCCTGTGATCAGCTGGATTTGTGTCAGTCCTAAATTTATGATCTGCAGCTGTTAAATGTGTGATAGGAGCTTCATCTTCCAAAGCATGATGACAGTGTGAGCACAAGGCTGAGAAAAGGAAACACAGTGCTTTGGGAAATGAAATTGTCCAAACGTGGGTGATGATTGCAATGCTTCACATAGCATAAACCTTTTGTTCTGTAAATCTTACAAATGCAGGTTTTAATGCTTTTTAAATTGTGGAAAGCTGGTGGCACAGATTCTAACATGTCTGAGGTTGAACAAGAAGTCTGCTGGACAATGTTTCTGTAGGCAGTCTAATGTAAGCAGTGCCAGATGCCAGACTGGAATTCTTTTTCTGCATTTGAGAGCTCCAAGCTTTAATGGTACTGAAAAAAGTAAGGAAAAAAAGAAAAAAGGACATCTTATAACTTCTATAATGTCTGAAATCTGAAAGTATGTAATATATGCAACTTTATACAGCTCCTAGTACTTATGTATGTCTGTGCATATATATGCATCTGTGTTTTTGTGTTTTAGATACCAAGACAGGCTTAACTTCTTGGAAAGATTGGTAATTGTTAGTATGGATCTCATATAAAATTTATATATATTATAGGTATATTACAATATCTGTATTTCCTTTTTTTAAAGAGACTTTTTATATGCCAGCCAGTGTATATTATAGCTAAAATAATGTTAGCATTAAAATGAAAAGTTTTCAGAAAATGAACTCTTAAAATTCAGTTTAGGTGTTCCATACAGATTCAGAAAAGAAAGCAGAAGTCTTTTTTGTTTTTAATTTCACATTGTATGCTGCTAGCAGCCAGCTCTGCTAATGGTTTTTGTGTGCAGGTTCTGTGGAGTGCTCACATTTTCAGATTTTAATAAAGAAGTTGGTGTTATGTGACAGGCTGAATAATTCCAGGGGATGTTATGGATTGGTTGTGTCTTGCAGCAGGGCAGTTCATTTCTGGAGCCAGTACACAACTGTTTTAGCAGTAGAATTAACCGCTTATGTCACAGATTATAATTAGCTGTGTCTGTGGGCCAGAGCAACAGGATGGAATGCAAAACACAGCCAAACATGTCAACGAATTTTCTTCCAGTGATATTTGGCCAGACCTAAAATATCTTCCAATACAGATCTGAAAGTACTGGAAAAGTTAAATTCTCTCTTGGAAAGGGATCGGTTGTAGTTTATTCACAAGTTCACATTGTTTCAAATCTCCAAGGTAAGGAACAATTTTTACAATTTATTTTTATATCTGTGTTAAAACATCAGCATGTTAACAAATTAGTTCTTTTTATTTGTTCTTTACTTGCTACATGGTTATGTTGAGCTTCTCCCCTGTCTAAGTTTCTGTGCAACATTTCAGACTGATTCTGTCCTTACTGAAGGATAATTTTGATCCTTGATCTAAATTGTGTTCATTTTTAACTACAATTATTATTTTAGATTCAGTTTATTTATACTTGTTTTTACAATTTAATGTAGTGTTAACTTACACAGTTTAAACCTACACTTCTGTAATATTAAGAAGCTAAATTATAAATTAAGTTTAGCTTTTTTTAAATCTTTTACAGTATCATGTTACTGTACTTATATAAATATCTGATTTGCAGTAGTAAACCTCTGACGCTTGTAGCTATAGGTTTCTCTCAGTTTATTTATCACATACCAGAAGTTAAATTTAGTCAAGAACAGATCCATGTTTCCACTTCTTTTTGGCTTGATTGCGTGATAAAAAACTTCCACCTGTAGAATTGTTACCAAAATTGTTTCTAACTTCCATGAAGAATATTTGAATTATTATAGGGCATATAATTGTGTGTGCACAGAACTCCTTTTGCAAGTTTGGAATCTCCTTGAATTCAGATACATTTTCTCTTGGATAATTTAACTGCCTGAAAGAAAATTCCCAACTAGGTATCAGTGGATTACTGACTCATTATCAAATGATCTATTGGATGATACTTGGTGTCTTGCCACCAACAGGTGCTTGCACTGCATACTTAATCATGAATCTGAATGAGATTAAAAAAACCCAGGATATTGCCAAAGTGTAGGAATGTGATTTTAGTGCATCAGCACCAGTCAACTAGGCTCCTTTTACTGAGGTGTTTTGGCTGTATCTGTCTTAAATCTCTTCCTACTTAAGGAGGAGGTGAGTCATGTCCTAGAAGTGTCTGTCTGTCTCCATTTTCTGTGGAGGGGGCCTAGGTAAGTGTGGCTGATATTGTCTGTGTTTGGAGAGTTGAATTTTGGCCTGCACAGTCGCTTCCAAGTGAGTAATGCATTTGAGTGAACTATAGGAGCTTTGTACCATAAAGTTCTGGAAGTTTGCTGTTAATTAGGATTTTGGAAGTTTTGCTTGTGATACAGTCACAAATTATGCCACTTTGGCTGAGATGGATTTCTGTTTATCTTCCAAACAAATGTTCTATTAGATACACCCCTCCTTTTTATTATGTAATGAAGAAAAAATGGTCCTAGAATACCACCAAAGAATAAGAACAACTGCATTGGGTTAAATTAAAAATAAAAGGGTCTAAATTAAGCCCAGCATTAGAAGGAACCACTTAAAATTTCTTTTCTAAAGCTTTACACTTTTGCTAACAGCATACAGCTCTTTCCTGGTTGATAAATCAGTGGTTTAAAGCTTGTTATATTTTGAGTTTTATTCATAATGATAAGGTACATGAAGTTATGTGTACAAAGACCCTCTTGCCTGAGTATCCTCATGGGATTTTTTTCCTTCCTGTGGAAAGTAATGCCTTCTACATGAAATAGAAATCCCTGGTCCTAACCTCTTACTGTTTTTAATCATTTTCATGACTTGGAATTAAGTAAGCTGGATTTCTTGTGGACTTATTTCTCAGAGCTGATTGTCTTACACATTTAACAAGCAGTGACTGAAGGTTTTTTGGAACAGAGACACTTACAAGGTCTTCTTCTCACGTCAATTTTCTGATATTTTATAAGGTTTTCATGCCCATTATGATCCCTCAGTAAAGACATAAACAAGGGTTCTTATTTTCTCTGTTATCTCATTTTCAGAAAGGTTGCAGGAATGTAGTATTTGAGGCATCTGCTTGTTGAATTTTGTTGAAATTGGCCAAGAAACTCAAAAGTTATTGAAGGAGGTAGGGAAAATAATGGGAGACAGATGATTTAGAAACTGACATAAGGATTGGTTGCTTTTTTACTTTATAAACCAGGCTAAAAGCATCATGGCAGTTTGGATAACAGGTTAATTCAATATCCTGATCAAATTTTCAGCTCGGGTAATAGTATTCTCACTATTTAATTCATCTTAGCTTTGGCTACCTGGGCCATCTTCTCATTAAACCTTTCTGTATATCTGCCAAAAGCTGTTAAACAGCTGCTGCATTTCATGCCATGGTTGGTTATATTTCTGTGGTGGATGAACTCTGTGTGAGACCATGAAGAGAAAAATAAACTAGAATACATCAATATTTTTTTAATGGAGTCTGGTATGTACTGAAGTGTTGGATAATGCTGGTGGCAATCAGAAAACACATGCTTTTCAGTAAGGTGTATGTTTGTTTATGTTTGTGGATACGGGTATCCTGAGTGTTGCCTGTAAAAATCACATATATATGTATTTTCAATAAAGGGATGTAGAGATGAAATCATCTTGTAGTAATGACTGTTAAAACTCTTCAGTTCCTCCTTTTTTATTTGCTGTGCTGTCAGTGCCCTGAGGAACAGAAGCTTTAGTACCTTTGCTTCACCTTAACTTTTTGCATTGCACCAAGTGCCATATACTAAGTTTTATACAGACTTTTTGCATCCTTGCCTTGTTAGTTGTGGATACTAGTGGCTTTCAGAAAAGGCTGTGTCAAGTACAACAGCCTGTTTCATGTTAAAGTTTCACGTAGGTCCTACCTTGAATTTCCAAGCTGTTAGACCTTTCTGTGAGAAGCATGCAGGCTCCTGATGGAAGTAGACAAAGTCTGCAAAGTTCCACTGCACCCGATTTCCTCAGTTTTGAGGGAAAGGATTTTAAGTGAGAGGCAGTAATAATTAAATAAAAACCATGTTCTGGTGACTCCAGACTGCTGAAAACAGAATAAAATGAAGAGTTTCTTTGAAAATAAATGCTCTGGAATGGTGTTGAATCAGTAGAGCACAGCTGTGTAATGAACCCTAACCACAGACCAGACTACATTAGCAATGCTGGAGATACCAAGCTCCTTCCAAAGGCCTCATCCAATCTGGCTTTAAACTGGAATAGGTGATCTCCAGAGATCCATTACAGCCCAATTTTTTCTAGGGTTCTCAGAATTTGTTCAGATTTTCCTGCCTATTCACTTTATTGCTAATATTAATTACCTCCTGGTTTTGTTTAGTCACCTGTCTTACTAGCTGGTCCAATCTTCAATGTTTCAGAGTTCGTGGAAGGGGGCATCACAATTTAATAAATGTGAGATTGGTAGCTATCAGTATTCTCAAGCCACACAGAGTTGCTGTAAATTAATGAGAATTAACTATAATATTTGACTTGGAAATACAAGAAAGGAAGGACTTAAAGCTTAAAAACTGACAGTATAACTTTAATATCAGCATTCCCTATGAGCTGGAAAGCCACGGGAAGGTATTTGTACACCTGGCAGAAAAGGTTGTTGTTATTGATTGCCTGAGTGAAAGTTTTCACAGTAGGGATAATAAAATGATAAGCCAGATTTCAGTGTGTGAAGGAAGAAGAGGTTGATCTGAGTTTGGCCTGAGTGCCAGACAGGAAAGTGAGTGTGGTGAGCAATCCCAAGAGCCAGCATGGCTGAGGCAGAGAAGGCAGTGTGGGGTTTGCTCCCTCCTCATTCCCGTGGCAGTGTCCTGACATACACCTTCACAGGACACCCCTGGACTTCTAGCATGCATTCTGGTGCTGTGAAAAGTCTTATTTCAGGGCTGAAGTGCTCAGAGTTTACCCAAAGGGTGCCCAGAGCCATGTTTTATGTAGTATTAGATGGGTGTGGCATAGGATTTTACAGAGGTTGAGCCAAACCTTTTGTGGGGTGGGCAGCAAGACCAAGATAAAACCTGGTAGTCCTATATTGCCCATGCTACTTTTCAGGCTACTTTTCTAATCTCAAATTCTCAAACAGACCTGATACACCAAAAAACTTGCTTAATTTTCAGCCCCGCTCTTTGGTGTAAGAAAAGTTGTTGGTTTTTTTTTTTATTCTACTTCTAGTTTCATTCTGCTATGGTAAGTATTTCCCATTAATGAAAATACTGATGACATCTGCTGAAAACTGTTGTCTTGCTTCAACATTGAACTTCATTGCAAAATATTTTATATCATTTTCAATTATTTCAATAGTCATTTAATAATTCTGTTTGGTATGTGTGTGAAGATAATGCTTCCAAAAATAGAAATACAGTTCTTATATTGACAAGGTTGTATAAGACTATTAATGTATTGTCATAACAGAGAAAAAAGCATTTCTAAGCTATATTTGGCAAAACCACTGTATTTATTTGGGTACCCTCCATTCTTTCTGATTTGAGTATTTTGTTGAAACTGTTAGTAACATCTTTCACAATCCATGAAATATATATATATATATATAAATATATATATATATACACAAAATATATATTCTTATTTTAATAATTTTGCTTTTAGCTAAACATCTGTTGGACAGATAGTATTGTAATTCACACTTAGTGATAGTTTTAACTGATTTTAGTCACATTTATGGAAGAAAAAACTGCATCCCTTTAGTCATATAGAAAATAGCCTTCAAAAAATTATGTAGAAATAAGCTTTGACTTAGGATTATTTACTAATCAAAGCATATAAATGCCTAGAATGTAAAATAAGGAAATGAAAGGCAGCAGAAAGAAAAATGATTCTATATTCCTTTACATTATCAAAAAATTCCATCTTTTGGTACCTTTTCCTTTTGTTTTCTTTTTTTTTAACTTTCTTCAGCATCCTTAAGTACTTCATCTTTCTCCCCATATTTTACTATCTCCACTTACAAATCTCATGTTAGTTTCCTGAGTGTACTCACTACTTAACCTTTTTCTCTTATCCTCAAGTGTCTACTCACAGTGTTTATTTTACTGTAATTAAAATGTGGAGACTTTTTTACATATCTGATCTCATATTTTGTAAATTCATGGCTAAAAACAAAAAAAAAAATCATTTTTAAGACAATTTTCCCCTACCAAAAGAGATCTCCACCTTGTGGTAGATGATTTTAAATTTCAGTTGCATTTATCCAGCATTTTCTTTAAACTGAAATAATAGATTCTAAAGCTTTGGGGGCACTCTCCTTATGCAAACCAGAGGCTCTCAGTTGTCCTTATGTTGAACTAAAGCTTTTCTGAAAATTTATTACCTTCCAGAAATGTGTGTGACATTGTTCTTCCACTGCCAAGTAGGAAATCAATTCTAGGAAGAGTTTAGGACAATTTAGTTGCCCAGTTGGTAGAGAACAGTCCAAATCACTGCAAATCTGGACTTGGTGAACCTGCAGACACTAAGATATAGTGTCATTTATCTTTATTTTGCCATTAGAAACTTGCATATTTTTCCAGAATTTGTTTTTAGAAAAATCTGATTTGCAGCTCTTGGTTCTCTGATAATGTCTCCAGCTACAAAAACTGATGAATGGGTCAAGCACTGCTGTCCAAATCTGAAAAATAAACAACATCTGACTGAAGTTTAAAAAGACAGGTTATACTTGTGATCTGTGAATGTCTTTTTTCTATGTATGCCTAAAGAATAACTTTAGGAACTTTAGACATACTTTCTAGAGAAGGTAATGTCCCTGTTATTTGATCCAAATAGAAATTGTTTTCCAATTACTCAAATTAGAATCATTAAAATGAAGAAATCATTAAAATGAAGAAAAATAAATCCTACATTTCAGATTATACTATTTGATTTACATCAGAAAATCAACTTTCTACTGAAGGGTTTTAGTAATACTTGCTGATTTCCATTTTGGATTGAATACTTTGTATGGAAAATTCCACTTTGAAATATGGGGAGTATATGTTATGTCTAATAAGAGATTTTCCTTTTCATTTATTTTGGAATGCCTACATACGTAACAGGTTATTTAGGTTTTGTTGGTGCTTCATTTGTTTTTACAGCTAACTGAAAGATCAGCTAGGTCTTTCTTAAAGGTTTTAATTCAATAACTGGTATACTGATTAAAGCCAGTATTTATACACTTTCCCATGTTCTTCATTTTCTGTGTTTCTTGCATTGTACTATTGCTTTGTCACAGCTGCTTAGAAAAAAAACTTGGAGATGGTTGCTGCCTAAACAGTTGGAGTCAACATCACCAAAAAAGGCTTCTGCAGTACAAGTCTTTTGATGATGTCCTTATGTGTCTAATACACGTTTAAAATAATTGGGTTTTCCCCTGTGTGAGTAAAAATGAGTAATAAAGTTGTTATGACCAGGACTGCAAAGCAACAGGAACATATCATTTTGTAGTCATTGACATTTAAAATTCATCAGAAAAGGGCAGAGGTTTAAAGGATGTAATGAGACACAGTATACATAGGAAAGTATTTTGCTTCCCCTGCTACTGAAAAGTGAATTTTGAATCTTTAGTTTAGCTACATGTGACTTGTCAAAAAAGGTACAGTTGTTACTTAACAGATGCAAGGTCAAATTATTCTATCGTGTTTTTTTAAGTATGTAGGTGATGAATCACTTGAATTAGGGAGGAAAGACTTTAGCATTAATTTTTATCTCTAGCTTCTACATCTAGTTCTATTCCTTCTTTGGTGTATTTTTATATAAAAAAACAAAAATAAAAACTTCACAGAATAGCAGTATAATTCCATTTTCTATATTAAATCATTTATCAAGGCGAAATAAGCTGCTTTTCAAGGTCCACAACCAACAGAGGAAAGCACCACAAAAGGGAGTTATTTCAAAATTGTGCTAAAGTCTACTAAATGAACTGGAAGTGTACTTCTCAAGAGTTAACAGCATTCTACCTGGAAGTAGCACTTTCATAAAAGCAGCAGCAAGACAAGGAAAAAGAGGGAAAAGTTATGCCAGTGTGTATGTCTTTATGTACTTAAATAGGGCTATTTGTTTTCACTCTCACTCTTCCCAGCTCTGACAATATGAAATACTTTTCCTGCAAACATTGAGAATAGTGTTAAAGGGCTTTGGCTAAAAGCCCTCTAAAAACAGGACCTGCTTTAGGAACACTATTTCTGTAAGATACATTTTGGCCTTGCTGCTGGTAATCACTGTGGTATGATAGACACACATAGAAAATGAAAAAATATTTTTAAAGTACTTTTAAAGACATACACAATTGCTTTTAAAAAAAGTAACTAAATTTATTTCTGTCTGATAAACATACATACAAGATTATGACAGCAGAGATTCTTTCATCATTTGCCTCCATCAGAGGGATTGCTTCCATTTTCTTCACATTTATTTGGAATTTCAGGTCTTTTGATGTGTTTTCAATGACCCCAACAAAGATTATTTTCCCATTCCCTCCCACATTAGCTTTGCAATTTTGGCCATTGTGTCACGCTTCTAAGTGCTACAGATTACCAGAAAAAGCATGACAAATGACAGCAAAATATTTTTTTAAATGTATGCCTACAAGTGGTCTGAGATTTCTGGTGTTGTCTCCAGTGAAAGAAAATGGAGGGCCACAAAACAATTCTTATTTACATTTAATGGTGCTTAAGAAATGAAATTTTGTACACAGATTTTCCTGATTTTTGCTGCAGTTCAAACTGACTAGCTACCACATCCTGTCTGCAAAGTTTAACTTCAGTGAATGTAAAGTATAACTTAATGATTTTTTCTTTTTTCCTTTTTCTTCTTCTTTTTTCTTTTGATACTGTACGCTGATGATAAAAGAATTAAAAGTGTCTGAGAGCATCCAAGTTGTACAGTAACAGTATAGAACAAAGAAACCTAATTTAGAACAATTTAAATGGCAATACAAAGAGCATGGGATGTATCCATTTTGTCAGATACTCCAATAAACTTCTTCTCTTAATGTCCACGACACCCACACACATGAAAAACACTCTGAGATAGTTAGAATTCTGTTTAATCACTAAGGTTAAGAGTAGTGCTGCTGACCTGATATAATAAAAGTTTGAATGTGATGACTTAAGGGGAGTTCTTAGATGTTATTTACAAATAAGTAGTATGCTAAATTAGTGTACTCCAATTTATCAGTTTTTTTCTCACTTGCAAGAAAAAAAATATTTTAAAATTTAATTTGTTTATGGAAGCTATGTAAATTATTACTCTACAAATTGTTGCTCTCTATTGATATTTCATTCTGGTTTAATTTTCTTCTTCTTTTTTTTTTTTCCTAGTTAAACTCACAGAATTCAGCTTACTATTCACCTCAAAGTTTCCCACCCCAGTCCCCCCACTATCCTTTTTGACTTTTCAGTCAAATTTGAGTATGATAAAATAATGGCATAGTGGTTTTCAAGGTAATTAAGTTTTTTCAAGTCTAATGAAAGTGTCTTGTGAGATAATGCCCTCATCATAGAAAAACTCTGTCGTGGTACATTCTCTTGGCATGTGAATAATATCTACTGGATCAGAATACACCCATGAAGCTAGCTAGTACTGGTGTGTGATAGATTTGGCTCATGAAATTTTTATAAAGCACATGGATAGAGCAAAAGTAACAAGATTACTGCATTGATGTGAGTACTTGACCAGACATTCAGATCTGTACAGAACTAGGCCTTATCACTGCTTCTGGTTATAGTACAAATTGTTAATTAAGCTACTACTCTTTCTTTGCTGCTTTTAAAGGATTTTTAGACACAATGGAAAACAACAGCAAACATACATGGGTCCTGTACCCTAGTCTCTTTTTATTCCCTCTGTACTTTGCTACTAACTTTAGTTTTATAGATTTATATTTTGAGTGCCTGAACAGAGATGTCAAAAAGAAAATTCTAAAGGAGTTAATGTCACTGTTCCCCACTAAGGAGGTCTGGGAAATTTCTGTATATGCCCTTCATTCTGGAGGATAGCTCTGAAGAAATGTCACAAATGAGAAAAAATCGTTAGAAAATATTTTTGGACAAATCAATAAAATTTATAATAGTAATTTTTCTGTCATCAGGACCAGATGTTACTTATTTATGTTCAAAAGGTATAAAGTTCTTCATGTGCCTTTCTGGTAAAAGAAGCAAGATAGCACCAGTCATGGCTTCATCTTAATTTTCAGCCCCAAGAACTTCTGATATATTTAGGTATTGCTAACTGCACGATTTTAGCTTTACTACCACAATATATCTCCACTGTCCATTCTTCTGAGAGCTTGAGTACAGAGCAGAATTGTGATGAGAAACACAAATAAATCTTCAAATATTATGCAATTCCTATTAATTTTTATAAGCAAACAGGAAGAATTTTACCATTATCAGAGAATACCCCCAGGCAGATTATCCATATCTTCATATTTTGAATAAACAAAGGAGCACAATAATGTCAGTTTAAGCCAAAATGTAACTTCTGTTGTGTTTAGAAATGGTTTTCAAGGGATTGTGAAGGAAAAGTCACTTATAAATAAGTAAAATGTAGAATAAGCAAACAGAGACTATCAGATGTTTGCAAGCAATTTGGAAAGACTGTTTTAAGTTACAGCCATTGAACAGAATTATTTCCAATAAGCTTAGAACTTCCAAAAGTATTGTGGACATCTCCATAATCCATTGCAATGCAATGTGAAAAACAGTTTTTCTCGAAGAACAAAGGCAATGTCCTAAAAACATGTATTTTCTGTAGCTGTCTCTCAAGTGCTGTAATTTTCTGGACTTGCCAATGATATTGTAAATCTAAGTGAAAGAGTTTCTCTCTGGAGGACAGTGGGGAGTTTAATGTACAATTGAGAATACAGGAATACTTCTGTAGAGCAGTCCTGGAAATAACAGCAGACTCAGATGTCATTTTCTGTCCAGCACTTTCTAGCAGGTCTGGATATATTGTTTTGGCAGGCACTGCAGCTTGTGGTGTAAAAATATGGTTTATGCATCCTCATTTACCAGTCTTCAAATTTCTAAAACAAAGCAGAAATCTCTAAAGAGCGCAGTATATTTTATCTTTGCACAAAATTTCAAATAATTTACCATTTGAAGTTGTTAATGAAAAGGCTATAGCAGGGATTAAGAAAAATTAATCTGTAAATATCAGAGCACATTCCAAATTTTTTTCCTTTATAATGATGTCTTTTGTGCCCTAGATGCAAATATAAGTAAAAACATACATTTTAGTTATATAGCTCTATAGAGCTACTATGTGATGCAAAACAGTTCACTTCCTCTGTACAAGCTGATAAAACATTTTTCAAATGAGGAAGTATCCCCTTTTATAAAACCAGTAAATTTTCTCTAAGATTTGAAATTACATAACACATAGCATTCTTGTTCTCCACAGAGGGATTTTATAATCTTAGAATTTCCTCAAGTATTATTGACTTCCTTGGGTAGGTAGATACACAGCAAAATTTTGCTGAGTATTGATCTGATTAAATATATGTTTTTAATTGTGATGTTTAACTTCTGATTGCAACTGACTTCTGTCTTGCCTGACTTAAATATTTTAAGTAATAATAAAAAATTGGATTGTCTGGGATAAATCACATAAAATAATACATACAATTTATGTACTGTCGTCTGTAGTCATCATATCCTTGTTTGGCATTAGATTTATTTTATATTAAATTTTACAAAATTCTATATTTTGATGTTTTATTCAGAATTTTGGTCACCAAGTTACTTGCTAATGACCTTCAGAATTTGATGCCAGGCTTTTGCAGTAATTAAAACTGTAAGAGGGACTGAATGGAAAGGCTTTATCTGCATACAGTGTAATGTGCACATCTCTTCTGAATAAGGAAATCATTTAGCTGTCACAGAATGAAAGAACTAAAATTCTAGTGAACAAAAACTACCTGTGGTAGAATATAGTGAAAGTTCCATACATTTGACAGCCACCTTCTCTTCATTTCTCTCCTTGAAGTGTCAGATTATGCATAAATTGCTTTGTAAACCTTTATTACTTGCAAGGAATGACAATCCCAAGGGAAACCTTCCACTTTCACCTGAAGAACAGCCCTTTGACACCTGGAAGGATCAAATGAACAGAATAAGAGAGTGTTAAGTAATTTTATAATTCTAAATTTATAATTATTTCAAACTATTATTTTATAAATTGGAATTGGAAAATTTCTTAAATCCTCAGGACATCCCTGTGTGTTTCATTTTATTTTGTCCTTCTTAGTGAGAAAGCCCTTTATACAGGAGACTAAATGCACACCATTCTTGTTTTTCATAAAGACAGGATTTTTATTAAACTGTGAGACAAAGAAGGGTGATTCTCCTAGTCTTTCCATAAGGCTCTCAGCATTCCTTACACATTAGCATTTTCCTTTCTTCTACCCCTCTCAAGGCAAGCGATACAGATCTCATGCTAGTTGTTTTTAAAAAACATACAAACCCAAGCATTTAAATTTCATACCTCACTTAGTTTTAAACACTTTCTTAAATGCACAATTAAAGAAAAAGAGGAATCTAGGGGCATGAATCTACTCTGGCTTGTGCTTTGGAGAGAGAAATCTCACAGCCAGAAGACTACAATGATTTCTGTTCTGATATTCATGGCAGTACATGATGTATCTGGTGTACTTGCAGTTCTTCAAGGAAAAAATGAATCATGTTGAGGAGCAGCTACTATGGGGGGAAAGTGTATTGAACTTTAGAGAGCAAAATTTATTTCACAATCAGGTTCATTAAAGCAAATTGTTCATATTGCATTTTTATCCTCTACTCAAGGCCGTGAGATAGATATCTTCTTCTCAAAGGGGTTGGAGAATAAAAACTGTAATAGTAAGAAGAGATTTAGTTACCTGTTGTAGGTTTGATTTTAAAATGTCTTTGTGTAGTAAACACCGTTGAAAAGCACTGAATGACATTCAAAAGGACAAGACAGTGTTTTGCACACTGAAACTCTGAAAGTTCATTATAGAAAGAACAGTAAATAAGGAAACACTTAAATGATCTGAACACCATTAATGGGCCTCAGTCTTTAATTTTTGATGAAAACAATGGCTGTGCAGACAACTCTTTTCTCTCTTCTTAAAGGATTATTTCTAAAACCTGTAATAGTAATGAGAGCTCCCCAGAGTTTGAACAGTAGCCTCACCTGCATCATCCTTCAATCATTTCTGCATCAGTTATTCTAAGTTCTTTGTGGTTTTGTTTGTCTACCAAGACATATATGTTGGCATATATGTCTTGGTCGTAACATATATGTTAAAAAACCCAGAAAAGTAATTTAAAAAATTGTGAGATTTTAATTTTCCTTTCATGTTATGATAATAAATGTAACTGAGCTTTAATAGTAGCTGAATTTCAGAGGGACAAGGTTCGCTTTTTTTTTTTTTTTTTTTTTTAATTAAAACAGTTTCCGGCATTTTACATAAAAGACGGGAAATTTCTCATCCCACAAATTAGCTACTTCTTCAAATGCTCATAAAGTACATAAAAAATTAAAATAATTTACAAAAAGTCTAATATTTTTGTGTGGTCTTTTAATTCTGGGGGAAGTAGCATGACTTTTTTTTCTTATCTGATCCATGTTTTTGGAATTTTGAAAGAAGGAAAACAAATCATGTTGAGAAATAGAAAACAAAGTTTTAAAATAATTTACTGTCAATGAGATTCAGGACTAGACATTAGACAAAGAATATTTTATATAGCATATTGTATTAATACTATTAATATGTTCTAATTGCAGTTTGGCATATATTTGTGTAATATTAATGCTTATGTAATTCATATTTGTATAATATTGTGCTGTCAGACTGCCTTTCAGGTCTACTTAAAATGTGCAAAGCTGTTAATTGTGACCATGTCATAGTTGTTATGCCAATGTGCCCTGCAGGGTATGCAAACAGTTAACAAGACCATATAAATGTCTTCTGCTGATTTCCACAAATCACACTGCAGGGGTCCAGCTCTTTTCAGCTGATGGCACTAGTTTGCATTTCAAACTGTAGCATGCTATATAATACAAAAATTTCCATAAAGCAAGGTTGGCTAAGATTAAATACAATATGGTGGAAAGGCTCAAAGTAATTATAACATTTTCACCTAATCATGAGAGTCTGATTTTTCCCTGCCTTTCTGCTTGCTTTTCTGAAAGCTTTTCCATATGGATTCCAAAGGTTTCTCATCATTTTCTCTGAACAGCAGGATTGCCTCAACTGTCTTTCATCTTTCAGGAAAACACTCCTATGTCACCTCTTTCCTGTTGGTTAATCATTGGAATGCTTCTGTGTTCACAAAGACAAAAGTGTGTGTGCCTGAATGCACTTAAGTGTGAATTATTGGTGTGCTTCTGATGTTCCTACTATAATACCCATCTAGCCCAATACAACATACATAAAAAATGAACATAATATTCCATGAAGACACTGAATGCAGATCATAAACGTAGTTCTCACTTGCCTCGGTTTTCAGGTTGTTTAATTTCAATTTACAGTTTGTATACAATGGAGCAAGAATTTAATTTGAAAGGTTAAAATGGTCTTTTCACTGTACTGGTTTGATTTAGCACTGTCACCTCTTTCATGCTCACACATATTGTGAATTTTCCTGCATGTGAATGAATATAGTTCTTGTAAAGAGATGTTGTGATTTAGGGCTGGTGTTCTCCAGTTCAGTATTCCTATTAAAACCATGCTGCCACTTGCTTCCCCTCCCCTCCAATTGGAAGCACAAAAGGCAAGGATCATGGGTTGAGATAAGAACAGTTTGCTGAAAGCAGCAGTGAGATAAGGAAACAGTAACAGCAACAATATTAACAAGAGAAGGTATAGCACAAAGAAATGACTTGCACAGAAGGCCTGTGACAATAAAAAAATACCAATCAGTTCTTCCCAAACAAGTTTTCTTCCACTGAAAGGAATGCCCTTTTCCTCAGAAGCCAGTCCCTTCTCCCTCACCTCTGACAATAGCCTGCTGGGCTATAGAAAAACATCAGGACACACTCCTGCAGCATCTCCTTGCAGCTGCTGCAAAAAATCAACTTTGTCCTGGCCAAAACCAGAACAAGAGGGAAGAATAGATGCACTGATGTCTGTTTATGAGAGAGAACATGCATAATATGAGCACCAGTGGTACAAATTTCATTGTGAAACCCCACCAGTTCTTCTGAACTCTGATTTGAAAAGGTTTTATTGAATGCTAAGCTTTTTGTCTCTTTGTTGAAAATATAAAATGCTGATAATTGCATAATTATTATTGAAATTACAGCTGGTTATTAGTATTAACCAACTAAGTAGTTCTGTACTTAAATTATGTTTCTAATTGTATGTTATTATCAGTTGCTTTATGACAGCATGACAAAATACTTGAGTAGCAGTTCTTAACTGTGTAAAAAGGGGAATTTTATTTACGTGAAAATAGTAGCCTTTTATTAACAAAAATAGTGAAAACATATTTTTACAGTTGAAATACACTGAGATTACTTATTTTAATTGAATTAGTATTCCGTCTTCAGTATTTCCTAGAGATAAGTCATTCCTGAAAATAGTAAGAATAACATGCTTTTACTCAGGTTTGCTTTCCAAAGCAGACTAAAGGATAAGTTTTCAAATTGCTTTTAAAAAATATAGCTGTCTTAAGTGAATATTTCAGAGGTGTCAGAATAACTTTTTGAACTTGATGCCCAAACTAACCTCAGTCAAATAGTAACATTAGTGGTAGACAGTTTTTCAATGTCTTTCATTAATCAATATTAATATAAAAATCTCCTGGACCTCCGTCACTCAAATGACAGAGACCAGTTTCTAAGTCTTACATGGAAAAAGGTGCACTAGAGGTAGGGGAATGTTCTGTCATGGTTGTGTATTTTTAGAGGACAATTGTAAGTGTGAAGAACATGCAGGTCTTTCATGAGCAGCTCATGTGTGTTAATACAGGCATGAATTTTGTGCCTTACATGCAACACATACAGTGTCTGAACACATGGGAAATCTCACAAGGTCAAAAATCTGCAGTGTTACTGGTTGTTCATGAGTTCGATCTGTCATTTAAAATCTGTGAGAAATCTTTTGGCAGTTAATTAGCACTCAGTATCTGGTTTAAACCAGCAAAGAGGCAAGAAGTAATTTGATTTAAATGGACTCCAGTAAAATAGATTATGGCAATTAGAAAATACTTCTAAATAAAAAACTATCATGATAGATATCAATCCCATGAATTACGGCTAAATCTACAAAATTCCATAAGGAATGTACTGATTGTGTTGGCCCTTGAATAGGAACACCAAGAAATTTCACTTCCAATTAAGTAGTTTATTTGTAGTAGCTTGTTTATTATGGTACTGCTGACCTGATGCAAATAAGACATTTTCATGGCCCATTTAAAAGATGTAAGAATTTTCATTCTGAAACTCAATTCCCATTTTATCTGCGCTGTAGGTTGCCAGTATTTCTTACTGTTAGTCACTGTCTGCTGCTTCCTTGTAGAATAATACAAAGATAACATTTACTGAAGTCATTGTGCATTGCAAGTTTTTTCTTCTTCTAATACAACTAACTTGTGTACATCCAAGTTAGTGTACATTCCTTCTTAGAGTGCTCCTACACAACCAGTTTCATGGTCATTCCACTGACAAACCACAGTTCTCATCATAGTACTAAATACTTCTTGTTCTTCTTCTGTGAGTTTATCTTGAATCTTGGCAGTCTTCACAACATTTCACAACTATGAGGTCTGCCTATCTAAGGCTTTCCTTTCAGCCCACCTTCCTAAAACATCCCAGACTTATAAAAAGATTTCTCTCTGACTTCTCCAGATAAGTCTGAGATTATTTTTCTATGTGATTTCAGCTTGAGAACATAAAAATAAGTCATATGGAAAGTTGATTCTCCCAAAAGAAACAGTCCAACAGTATCAGTTCTGAAAGGATTTCTGCTGTAATAGTGGGACACTAATTCTCTTAAAAATCATGAAATATTATGTTAGGGAGAAAAACTTAATCCTTATCAAATCATTCAGTTGTCTAGGCCAGCACTGCCTATTTACTATGACCAAAGCAATTTTTGGCAGTATTAATAATGCTCAGAAACAACAGAACTGTTTTCTGTCAGGAAAAAATAATTCATGCAGGGAACAATGCTGTGCTGGGAGATGTCCCCTGTGGAATTTCTGCAGGGCTGAAAACAATCACAAAACTCATAGGCTTTTTGCTGAAATGCATAATGGATTTTGACCTCACCTCATTAAACAGCAGTACATAATACATTATGTATAAAACCCTCAACTCACAAAATAAACATTTTACAAGGGAAAAATGGAACAGAGAAGAACAGGAATCAGAAAAATCCTGTCTTGTTGTTAAATTACATGCTTTTGGAAGTCATTCTAATTGAAATGTCTACAACATATAGGCATACACATATGAGAAAGTCATCCCAGGCTCTCTTTCTTTCTCTTTTGATGGAGATAAAGTAAGCAGTTCATTGGATGTCTAAAGTTCACATCTAACATAAGTCAGATAAATAATTGCCAGCAGGGAGACCTATCTCCATTAACCATAAAGGGACTCAGATATTGGCTCAGATATTCAGGGCTTGACTGGCTCAGATATTCAGGGCTAAATTGTTCGTATCTAACGTTGTGAGATGAGTTCCAACCTCAGAGAGCACTGTAATGAGGCTGCATATGAACATGAAGATGTGACAATTAATTAACTGTGTGGCAAATGGTCTCTACTGCAGCATTTACCTTGCAGGTGTAGGAACAGTAACACAAGCAGAGGCAAAGCAGTCTGCCTGGTGAAGGGGGTGTGGAATAGGTGCAGGCAAATTCTCGTGTGAGTGCTCAGCACACAGAAGCCAGCAGCACCCCGACTGCTCACCTGTGTCCAGCAGGAACAGAAGGGATCCCCTCTCCCCCACCATCCCCTGCACCCCCTGAGGTTGTAGGATAACCTCAGAGTCCTGTCCATGCCCCTTCTGGCTACTGCAAATATTAACCATGTCCTGACCAGGGCCAGGACATAGCTGTAGTACTCATGGGCAAGAATGGCACAGCTTATTTCTCAAAGTTTGTCTCTGGTTGTTACCAGATAAGAGTTACTGCATCCTGTTCTGTAAGTTATGTCTGGAGAAGAAATCTGTGTGGAAGGGTAAAGGTTTGTCTAAGCATCTTATGGAACCTGTTGTATGTATAAATGTCCAAATATCTCATGGCAGCACACAGTAACAGAGGTTTTAGATAACGGGGAACCTCTATGGTTTACTATAAAATAATTAGGTAGAAAACAGAAAAAAATAGTATCAACTTGTATTTAAACAGCGTTCTGTAATCAGTACTATGTGCTTGAGTCATACACAGAACTAAAATACATAATCTGATATTTTTAAACAAGCACAGTTCATGTGGTGAATATTAAGTAACTTCTTGTAAATATATTTAATAATTTTCACTAGTAATAAGCCAAGTTATTTCAGAGTCTGTTAATTCCTCAGTAATAAATTGTTATACTATTCTCAGCAATGAAAATATTTATATACGTAGTGTAAGAGCAAATAAGACTGATAGTTGAAAAAAAGTTATAATGTTATACCATAATGTCTGTAAGCAAAGTTACATTATGAACTGACAATTATTTGGTCTAATTTTTGAATATAAATAAACAAGTTGTTTTTTTTTTTGTTTTGTGGAAGTGTAGAAATGAGTACTGCATATATACAAGGATATGGGCTTCTGTTCATGTGTAAACGATATGGCTTTCTCTGTCCTGCTAGGAAGCCACAGGAACAAAAGATGACATCTTTCTAAAGATGAGGGTTAGAACTGAGAGCCACAAGCATGTTATAGACACAGGATGGCTCTGCAGGAAACTTGAACAGAGGCAAGGATGTCATTTGATCATGTTTTGAAAGCTGTGTGAGCAGGGCATGGTGATAGGAAATTCAGAATTGAGAGTAGACCTTGTGTGAAACCTTTCTGAGGGCACTCTCATTTGGGAGCATTATATTATAGGAAAGTGGATACATTTTTAGATATAAGATGCCTATGGACATACCTGGCTCATGGTTTGAATTTACAATAACTATTTTGTTTCTCACACCCATGATTGGGGTTTTTTTGCTTTATCTCAGTGTTTATGAGACAGATATTGCTCACTGTTGTTCTTGATAAGCAGCTTCAGCTACTGAGTTTTTATTCTTTTAGCCAAAATTGCAAGCTTTAATGAATAGTTTGAATTGTTGGTGATTTCTGTGCTGTAAAAATGGAAGTTAGTGAATATTCTCATGCTTTAAGGAGGTGCAACCTTGTAAGATTCCTTTAAATTCAATCAATGCTTCTTTAAGAACTTAGTATAAACTGAAGTTGTTTAAACCCAGTAGGCGATGTTTTTAATGTTGATATATCTTTAAATATGAATATCTGATGTATTGTGAATTCATTATTTCCTGTACATCATAAAGAATACTTTCATTTATTTGCATACTTATTCTGAAGCCTAATATATATATTGTCATTCCAATAGATACACACTTGTGAGCTGTAGATTATGATATGGTCCCATGAAATATTTTATGATGGGTGAATTAGAATATTATGGCAAATGGGAGGAAAGTTTTGCCACTCTTTATAGGCTGAAATAAATTTAAGCTCCCTGAAAACAGCAGTTAATGCACTTCATATATTAAAAGGTCATGTTGCATGTATCAAAAACTAAGATGTAAGTTGAACAGGGCATGATGAAAATGCTTTCCAGGTAAAACTTTATAATAGTTTCTGGTTCCTAGCTATTGTAATTATATCTTCATATTTTCTTTGGAATTTTATATAAATATTGTCACTTAAATTAGGCAGCTAAGCAGTTCCCTTTCTTTTTTTCCTCTACATAGCAGATGGTACGTGAACAATACACGACAACGACACCAGGCACAAGCCTAGAAAGGCCGAAGAATGAATATGTCTACAAAATTGGAATTTATGGCTGGAGAAAGCGATGTCTCTACCTGTTTGTTCTCCTCCTGCTTATCATCCTGGTTGTGAATTTTTCTTTGACGATTTGGATTCTTAAAGTGATGTGGTTTTCCCCAGTAAGTGTCCTTTTTATTTTTCCATTCTTGTCTTCCCTGCTGCAGCAGTTCACTTATTTTTTATGTACACCAGCTTCTCTGTAGGTAGTGCATGGTTCTTTTTTCTTTCTTCTCAATTTGTACTTTGGCTGAAAGTATGTTAGAAAAATCTCTTTGAATGTACTTCCTCATATGTAATTTCTGTATTAGTAATAGTTTTTGAAATACTGAGGTTGTTGATGCTTTAAATTGCAGTGAATTCTAACCATTCTATGAGAACGTATTTTACCGTTGTCTCATAATCTCTACTTAGTTGATATTTTATAGATGTGTTTGTTGTAGTTTTATCTCATACAGAATTCCTTAGTTAAAATATTGCTGACATTTACTGTGGGTTTTTAGCTTCTTTCTCCTATTTGTCAGCATCTAGAATTTAACAATTTATTTGCCCAATTAATTACAGCTCAGGGGTAATTATCACTACTTCATGCTTGAGGCTAAGCAGCTATATAATTCAGAAGTAAATTTAATAACTTTCCACTGCCATATATATTTTAATATTTATAATGTAATTTTGCATGTAGTAGATTAAAGGGTAAATTTCAGAAGTCTGCAAGATACGACTTTAGTCAAAATGCAATCAAATGCATCAGTGAATATTGAAGCTAAGCTAATTTGCTCCTAACATGCAGTTGTGATACACAGATGATTTGAATAGTCTTGTTGCAAGGAAAACGATAATAATAAATTTCTAAAACTCTTCCCTGACTACTGAAGAAAGTTTCTGTTATCTATTGTTATTATGCCTCTATCACTAAGTGAAGAACTCTGTATCTTAATATAAATATTTCTATACTCACTAAAAAGATGGTGTGTTAATTTTATGTCCTACTTGCTTATACAGACTTTTGTGCTTGAATTCCTGTGAAGTCTTCCCCTACATGAATTCTTTGCAGCACTGTTACTGTCATACAGATTACAGTGCAAAACATCTTAGCTCACATATAATTTTTCTCTTATGCAGCTCACATGGAAGATAGTGCCTGCATGTCATAAATTACAGAGAATGTGAAAAATGTATAATTGTTTTCTGTGTGGCTCAGGGTTCTATTTTAAGGAGTTTTAAAAAGTATTTTATGTTGATTTGATTTCTACATATGAGCCTGGTATTTCTTGTCTGGTAGCAGTGAGGACTAAAAAAGTAACACTAGAAAGTCTACTTATAGGAATGCCTATCTCCTTGTAGTTCCTGTGTGGAAGACACCAAGTGCCTTGATCTGCTGAGGGACAGTGTCCTCCTGCTTTTGCAACAAAAGCAGTGGAGGAACTGCTCTAGCAGTGCAGGTTTACATCCTTTCACAGAGTGGGCTGTGAATTCCTAATTCTGTGTTAAAGAATCTGTGTGCCTGACACACTCAATTGGATAGTGATTTACTTGTAATATTTTCATTGATTTGGGATAATTTTAGGGAAATACTGAAATTCAAAAAATAGCAGCTGTAAATACATTTGTGCAGAGTGCACATGGATGTCACAATCCTCAGCAAAAGGACATGTGATGTCATTAAGAACAGAGAACTTTTTTACTGGGTGTTGTTTTAATAGACTGCAGCTCTCAAGAAGTAACTCTGAGGAATACCAGAAATACCCAGAGATTCACAGAGAAGGTCTGTTAGCCACTGAGTATAAGAAAGATGTTTAGTGTATGTTCAAATCTAAAAGTATAGTTGAGGCATCACAGTGCTTTCCTGTGTCTAAGGAAACACCAACTGTGAAGCACTAACACTCATAAGAAATTATTCATATTATCATAAAACATAAAGCATTTATGACTCCAAGTATTTTGTTGCTATTTGAAAAGAGAGGTATCAATATAGTGTCAGAATTAGATTTTTATGATTCATGAGTTCCAAGGCTGATAAGTGTTTGTTGTTTAGGAAATGAGTTACTTCATGTATATCACACTTACCAGTTAAGCATTCCCGTGACTGGGATGAGTTTAAAAGTAATTGTGACATATTATCCTATGCAATCATCAGTTATTTAGCAAATATTAATATGTCAACTATGATAACACTTATATTTATTAATTGTATTCTAGGTCTATTGTGTAGAGATTATAGTCACAATAGATATTGTATTTTTAGATAATACTTAAAAAACATTTTAAAAGACATTTAAAAACTAAATAAATTAATTAAGATTATTCTTAAAAACACCACTCAACAATATTGAAATATTGATAGCTAATAAGATATTAACAGGCTTTTTTCTCTGTAAAATAATACAGGAAACAAGTTGTATTCTCACTAAGGTTGCTAAACATATTTAGAAAAAAATGTTACAAATATTTTAAAATTTATTTTTATGGTAGAAGAGAGACTACAGTATATAATTTCTTAGGAAAACAGTTTTTCAGTAGTAGGGACATTGGTGTTTTAGTGACTGATTGATTGATATGGTTCTGTAGCACAGCCCTTTCATAAGCCCACTCAGAGCTGACAAACTGGTTATTTAGACATCAAAGTTTCTTTTGTTGCATAAAAAGCATCCTCTTTTTCTATAAAGCATCCTTGACTCTTTCATTAAGTAATAACTTGCAGAATACAAAAATTACGTGCTGCCTCTATTCAGAGATCCAGATTAAAATAATAATTAAATTAGGAACAGAGCTTGAAGAAGCTCTGGCATTGAATTAATCCATGCACACGTGTCCTGCCTTAACCCCCATAAAACCAGACAGTGTGATAAGTGCTAGCAAAGAAGCTAAGCTGATAAAGGAGAACATGAGCCAGATGTAGATATGCTGCAAGATTAATGGATTTTGATCTCCTTGTAAGAATTTGGAATGGTGAAAGACAGAAACTTTTCTAAGCTCTATTGTTTGAGAGGCCTTCGGCATCAAATATAGATTACTAAATTGAACAGAATTTCATTATTTCATTTCATTTCAGCTATACTGAAAGAGAACAAACTGAAAAGAGAATATATATCCCTTTTCTCATGCTGCCCCAATTAAAAAACACATGGGCATCTCCAAATTGTGCACATTAATTCAAAGGTATCAGCTGTGCCTCATTCTTTTTTATTTCCTTTCTCTCTTGGAGTTCAGAGGGACAGGGTCTCAAGTATTTTTGTGGGAATGAGTAAAGAAACCTATGAATTCATTATATTCAGCTGTTTCAGAGAAGGCATTCAAATAATCATGTCTTTAGCTTGGTGAACAAGGTGAAATAGAGTAATTTAAAAACTAGCATTATTTTTGCACGAAAATTAGTTTGGTTGGATTTTTTTCCCTGGACGACATACCACATTTGGCATATAATGCAAATTTCATGTTCTCTTTTTAACATAATGAGGCTTTCTGAGCACTAAAGAGGACTGCTAGTTTTAAGAGTTTCGAAAACTAAGAGCCTTAAGGGTTTTAGGGCTGCAAGGATGTCAGAAGTCCTTTGGGCAATTCTGAAAGGTCCAGTAGGTCTGAAAGAGGGACAATTTGATGCCTCTGGTATGTGCTGGAAGACAACTGTGGCAGGGTGGAAGCAGTGAAGATTTCTAGAAGGTGTCAGCAACAGCTTCTGGAAGGGACAATTAAAGTGGCACACAGCTGGATTTGCTACTCACAGGATCCCATGGGAGCCAGATCTGAAGGGTGAAGTTGCCCAGAAAAGCTTGATCAAGTTTAAGGACTGATCCTCCAAATGTAGGAATGATCAGTCCTGATACTCAGGAAGATAAATATCCTGGTTTAGCTGGGTAGGGTACTTGTGATGGAGCTTCAATGAAAAAGCAATATAGAAGAGTTGGAAGCAGATAAAGGCTACAAAGAAGAAATTTTGAAATCTCTGGGCCCAATCTCTGGCCCAATCTCTGGGCCAGGAAATGTGTCAGGAACGTCAAAGCTCAGCTTGAGTTAGGAATTACAGAGAGCAAATGGCAAAAAGATGGTGTGCATGCATTGGTGCAGAGAGAATTGATTCTCTTGCAGAGTCACCCTCTGCAATGTTTGAAAGGCTTTAGAGACTGGGGGCATCCTTGGTAACTGGGGAAATGCAAGTGTTGCACTTGTCTTTAAAAAAGGGGGGCCATGGGTTTATTTACCAAGGGTGAATGATGCCTGACAAGTCTTATTGCCATTTTATGATAAAATGTCTGGAATTATAGATGATGGGAGGACACAAAATGTCATTTATCTTGACTTCAGCAAGGCTTCTGACCCTCTCCCACAATAATCCTGTACCTGTAAATTATATTGGATATTACAGCCTGGATATTACAGCCAGTATTACAGGAGTGGGCAAGCAGGGAAGTATAAAAAGTAAACTGCCTGGGTAGTCAGGCTCAGAAGGTAGATGCTAATGTGTTGTGGTCTGCATGGAGGGCAGAAATAAGCATTGCAGTTGACTTGTCCTGGTCTTGTCCTTTTCAAAAACTAAATCAATGGCTTGGAGGAGGTGACAGAATCCTTGCTTACTAAATTAGCAGATGATACCAGTTGGAGGGTACCATTCAATACTTCCAAGACCCTGGCTGGAGGTCACACTACCTCTAGTCCAGAACTGTCATGCTAAAACTGAGGTGTGAAAAATGTACCTGATCAGGTGATTGCCATTCCTGATTTAGAGAATAATTTTCAGAAACTCCTCATTAATTCAGTTGTTGTATTATTTCGTTTCTGCCACATTGCCATAACACTAGGAACAGTTGTATGCCAAAGATAATTTCTAATTTTTTTTAGCTTCTGATGGAGAAATCCATGTTTTCCATGGATTTTAGTGGATTCCCCAGCTATTATGGTCTCCTGGAATAAGAAGAGAAATTGCACTGTATTTCATTTTGGTAAGGACAGATAGTAATGCAGCTACAGTGTTCACCAGGATAACTAGTTCCCTCTCTTCATTGTGGAGTTTCCTCTGACAAAAATTTTAAGCACAGTGTAAGAAAAGTAGACTGGTCTTTATGGTTTTAGATGTACTGTTAGTCAAACATAATTCATATCTGCACTCAATCTCAAGATCTCCTTCCATCCATATCAAACCTTACTTGGGTTTGAGTCTAACAAGAGGAAAGTCAAGTCCTAATAGTAAGCCTTGGAAAAACCTGCAGGTCACCTGATCATGACAGGGAATAACTTGGTCTGTGGAGGGAGTGTCCAATGTCCAGTCCAACAATGCATATCCTAAACGTGGTTCTTCCCAAGAACAGGACAAATGTTTAGCCTCCTCTTGTCCCTGCACATGTCAGCTGGACATGGAGACAAAGGCCATGAGAACCAGGAGGATTTCTGCACATTTAGGATAGATTGTGGGCTTTTACTTTCTCTGTTATTCACATAAATTTCTGGCAGTGAGATAAACAGGGAAATTGCCGCAGTTGTACAAAAACATACAAAGTTTTCTAGATGTCATTGACGGGTGTTTTCTTCTTTTGGCCTACTTTTAATAAGGGTGTACTCTTCCCATGTAGCCATTCCTGGAAACTTTTAGCACAGATATAGGTCCCTTCTAAACTTCTGGGGTTCTTATTAAAAAGTAATACAAACTTATTATTTAAAGTTTTCTGTAAGGCAATAGTAATTTCTTGGTAGTTCATTTAATAAGATATGTTGGAAAGCAAATTATATATAATTGTGCTATATATACATATTAGCTGGCTAATAATGGTTCTGCTCTAAATCTATAAATACAATATGTATTTTGAAATTTAAAAACTGATTTTGTAATAAAATAGTTGTGTAAACAGCTATTTAAGCACTTGATAAACTCAGGCACTGAAGATGGAGGGACTTACTTAAGGAAATATAGAGATATGAAACTTGGAATGTAATGAATTAAGAAAGGAAAATTTTAACAGAAAATCAGTTAACACTTTCTGACAGTGAGGCTTAATAGACTGTGTAATAGCATGCTTTATTAAATTGGAGATGCTCAGTCATTTGAAACAGCTAAAACCAGAGCAGACAGCGATGAAAATGTACAGAAAAGAGCACTTACAGCAAGTTCTCCTTCACTAAAGACATCCATTAATGAAGTTGTGCAGGCTTTCCATGCATTTTGTGATTAACAGTGGGTGCTCCATGAAATTAGTTGCCATTTTGAGAATATCGCATTGCCTTAATACTCAAATTTAATAAATTATTGAATTTTCAAATTCTCATCCAAGTTTTCATGTCAGAACATAAACATTCCATAGTTTATATTGTGAATAATCCAAAATAGCAGTATTTTGCAACTTTGCTATTAGGTTAAATACAATTTGCCTCCAATCAGGCTACAGTCATTCCCATTGTCTCTATCAGGCAAATATTTAAATATTTTATGCAGAGTAATAATTGAATAGAAAGATATTGAAATACTTACTGCAGAAAGCTGTTGCCAAAGAAGGACTTTTCAGTAGTGATACATATTTTCATTTAAATATTTTTTTTAAGCATTTGATTATTCTGAATTATTCTGAATATATTATTAATTAAATCATGTGTATGTAAAATGGTGTGGAGGAACATTTGTTTTAAGTGGACTGTTGTAATAATCTATAATATTAATAATATTATTAATATTATTAATCTATAATATTAATAAAGAATTACAAAAAATCAGAGTACAGTGAGATTAGAGTGCACATGCGAATTTAAGAATTGGATTTAAGAAAACCCTTTTGACAACCTTTACAAATCAAAAGAAAATAATTAATTCCATTTCTTTAGCTAAATTGCAAATGACAATTAATTATGTTAATATAACAAAATTAAAAACCCTACTTAGAAAAACCTAGTTCCTGAAGAAGTACATGTAGCAGTGGGAGTAGCAGTCTATTTCTTCCCAGTCTGTTTTTTCTAACACAGGAGTTACAATGCCAGATATAATGGCATTTTTTAATATCTGTGCAGTACAGAACCAGACAGAACTTGGTCCTGGCTGAACAAGGAAATGAAGCTAAAACTGAATCTCTTTTGAGAAGATATTCTTTTCTCCTGAGTAACACCTGTTTTAATTAATTATTTAAGTAAAGAAGTTTCTTACTCTGTATATCAGGACAAAGAAAAGAGAAACTGAAAATATCTTGAAAGTATGCATCTTAAATATGAAACCTGTTTTATGAAAGAAATGTCATAAAAATAATCAGGGGTTTGATAATTTGTGTAATTCATAGCTGTTTTCTTACAAATCTGTTGAAGTCAAAGTGGCCATCTACTTTTCTAAATCTCAAAATAATATCTACCCAATTTTCAGTCTTATGTGCAAATGGTGTTTTGGTTTATATCCAGCCCTAAGCCAGGTGTGACTAACTTCTATACCAGGAGTGCTTGCTGTTGCCAAAGGCTCTGATTTGACCAATGTCTTTGGCTGAGATGACTCCACTGTCATCTAGCAGATGAGTCAGATACCCTCTGCCTGAGCCCAGCAAACAGAGTCCTTGCAACTGAAAATGAGATGAGGCTTCAGTAATGTTATCATACCAAGCACGTACTTAGCTCCAGAATTGATATTGTAAGTCAAACAGAGAGTTTCATCAGATTCATTACCAATCCTGTTTTGCTGATTGCTCTTTAACAATCTCTACCCACAGTCCTATTATCTCAATGAAACAGTACACTCTTGTTTGCAAAGCAAGTTCTCTAAATAGTAATTGCTGCAAGAAGTGCTGCAGTGCAAGCTGGATCTATAAATCCATTAATTGAACGAGCTTTGGGGCACAACAAGTGATGTCTTGGTCTGAACTTGCCAAGGTCTTTCTCTGATCTGGCCTAGAAGGAGGGTGTAAGGATCCTACAAGAAAGAAAAGGATTTAACTGAGTGGAAGTGCTGCATTCTTTCCACTCTGAAGTTAATACCATTAATGGTTTCATTCAGCCACTACAGCATGTGTGGACGTTTTAATATATGAAAAAGTTGAATATTCAGGGAGCAAATACTGCAAATCAGACATGCTTTTAACTCCTGAGATGGAAGCTACTTGATTTGAACTGAATTTGTGTTAAAACTTATGTTGGAATCAACTTTGAGAATTTTTTTGGTGTAAACATGCTAACACATGGGTCAGCCTGTCTTTCCAATATTTGATCTCTCCAAAAGGAGAAAATACACATCTTCCCTTGCAGCTATTAGCTGATGCACAGAGCAGAAGTTCTATTTCTCTTATTCAAAGGAGTCTGAGGACTGCATTTGAGTCTAATACTGAGAAGGTGCAGAAACAGTGGTGATGTGCTGTGATATGATATGACATCTGATTGACCAAATACAGTGAGCCAATGTGTATCAGTTTCAGTGTTGGTAGGAAAATAAAGCTATAGTTATTGATTGAATTTAGGTGGCTAGAAATACTCTTTTTTAAACTGAATGATTGTTCCCCATGCCTCATGCTTATTTCTAAGGGCTGCATGCCTACAGCAGCAGACCTGCATTGTCATATTCCTGGGAGGTAAATCCCAGATAAATCACCTGATGCTCTTTTGCTTCCATATGCCATGGGCAGCATGAGGCTCAGCTACCAGAGAGCAACTCACTGTGAGTGCAAGAGCCCTAGAGCAGCACCTGCTTGTTTTATACCCCTAGTGGTCTGGAGTCTGTGTTTAGAGTCTAAGAGAATGGTAGCACATCCAAGACAGTCCTCCCATCCAGATGTTCCACAACACAATGTGTCTTACCTTAGGATTCTGCAGTGGTGGCTACTCATTTCAGCTGTTTTGGAGTATCCCTATGTAGATAATTCATTGAAAAGCTAGATGTCAAATGTCTTTTAGAATAGAACTTCTCAATCAAGGAATCTTTTGATGAGCTTTTACGAGGACTCACAGATTGAATTTTTTTGGTAGAAGGTTTTGTCTCTGTTTCTCCAAGCACTTACCTGCTTGGGAGCATTTTTCAAATTAGGAAAGAATGCTTCTACTGTAGTTGAAGACATCCTGTTGCTGCAGTTAGAGTAAGTCAAGCAGTTCTGAAATGAAAACTGGTCACACCTTTGTGAACACTAATGCTAAGTTGCATCTTTGGTGCGTCAGTTTGGCAGCTGTCAGCAGTTTCCACGCTAGTCAACTCCTTGTGGCAATAAAACCTGTTTGCTGTCTACAGAGATGCCATTTCCTCCTCCCCTGCTGTACATCTGCCTCCCTGCCTCACTGAGGGCTTTGAGTAATTACAAAATGTGAGTCTCAGCTGCATCTGTATGTGCGACAGTGTGCTACAGCTCAGGGCCAGCAAACTCAACCAGTGACAGTCACCAGCATCAGGATAACCAGAATCCTGACTTGCCAGACATCTCCTGTGTTTAATGAAGCACTTTTGTTTCCCCATCCTAAGCAATAGCTTGTTGTACAACTGATCAAAGTCCACATCTAACTGGTATCAAGTCCCTTTTCTCAATTCAGTAGAAATATTTTTATTCAGTTATTTGAATAGGAACAGAATCAAATCCATGAAACAGAAAGCATCAAGTTTGTTCATCACTGAGGAAGCTGCAATACTCAGTAAACAGCAATTGGTAATGAAAGAAGCAGAGTGGTTGTAGAGAGAACATTATGTGTAACTATTATGCCTTTTCATGGAACTTAGCATTGGATCTCAGTGCATGGGGGTGGTTGTTTATTCCAAATCCCTCTCTTTTATATTCCATGTAACTTCAATTTGCCAGTTTTAAAAGGGGCATAATAGAATTCCCCTGTCTCACTGTACTGCATAACTCAGTACTTTTACAATCTTAAGATGCTCATATATTGTGGTACTAAGATCATAGTCATTGTTTGTAGTCACAAGGGTAATAGAAGTAAGGGTCATTATATAAAATTCACATTTTTATTGTATGATTGCATGCATGTTACAAAGTTTGTTAGTCCTCACAGAGAGTCATTTGTGCACATAACCCAAATCTAAATTTCCCTGGGTTTACCCTTTCCAAGTGGTCAATGAGAATGGATAATGAGGCTGTTAGGCAAATATGTGAGAATGTGAGCTTTGTGTCAATGCTTAAATTAAATATCTTATGAAGAAAATATGGTGTACTGGAGGACATACTTAGACAAAGTAATCCTGAGGGATATAACTGGATTTACTGAAAAAATAGAAATTTTTCGATAAGTTGAAAGTGCTGACTTTTGTGATGTGACATTCTTTATGTCAAAGATATTTCTTTGTCTATATAGCATTTTCCAAATAATCATTGCTAGGAAACCTGAATCCTTTAGAAAGAGTGTGCTGAGTAAATTGATTACTTTTTTTCCACATCAACTTTTTTTTTTCTCTCTACTAAAAATTTCTTCCTGACAAAGGCACGACAGAGATTGCCACCCAGGAGTTTGTTAATTTTCCCCAGTCTGCTTCAGAGCAAGAATTAATTGCTACTTCTTCCTCTGCCTTCTTAAATTTCAGATTTGTCAATATCATTTTTGTACTTATTCTATAATATACTATTTATGTATTTATTTATATTCCATAAAAATATGCAATCTCTGTTTAAACCTGATAGCTAATATAAACTACTTTCACCTGATGGGAAAAGGTATGAGCTTAAGCCAATTATCAGACCCTACATTTGATTTAAAAAAGAGGAGATACTTGTTGGTATTTCTTTAGACTGTCCTGATATTTCACATCAGACTTTTCAAAAGTATTTTTATTAAAACCTGTGTGTCTTGATAATGTTGGAGTGTTGCAGGTGAGAAAAAACTGTCCATAGTCTTCACTAGAAAACCATATTTCAAAATTAATCAGTGCTGGCTAGGGACTGTCATTATAAAAGCTCATCTTAGGTATTATTTCAGTTTTGTCTTATGGGATGTATCAGTATATACTGGGTACTTCTTAGAAGCTTTGTAAAGGTCTAGCATTTGGAAACCATATCTGTTTTCACTGAGAAGTCACTACATTATATATTTCAAAACAGTAAAATATTTGACCCTGAAAAACAGGTTCCATAAATAGCTGTTCTAAAAGCTTCTTTCTGAAGCAAATCTAGCTGAGGAAGAATCATGGTTGTACTCTCCAGTGGAGTGAATGAACATTTCCCACCTTATGGAGTTTAAACAAAACTTGTTTCTCTGTCTCGTTTTGGGCCTGCTAGAAAAATAGCTATGATTTCTCATGGAAGGCTGGTTTGATATGTTACTTAGCATAACATATATACATGTATAATCTGATTAGTCAGAACATATATTTGAAAGCAATTACCATCTCTTTGATTATAACTTTTAGCAGTGGCAAGCATAATTCATTAGATGAACAATTTATTGATGTATAATTGGTGGCCTGTTTTGTATCAATTCTGCTTATATAGAGAACTACCTAAAAACTGTTTGGAGTGGAAATACTTTACTGGGTTTATTGTTTTTTATTTAGCCATTCCATCTGCTTCTTGTAGTTTGCAGCAGTTGTCTTGAAATATTTCCATGTGGCCAGGCTGTAAGGCTGCTTTTTTTGCTTGTTTTTTTTTGCATTTTTTTTGGAGGCAAGTTTTCTGTCACTCTTTATGTCAGAGAAAGGGGTGAATCCTTTACAAATTAGCTAAATACCTGTGCAGTACCTTGCAACTGAAGCCTGCAAACCCTCAGATGTACTTACTGAAGTAATTCCTCACTCATTTCTCACATTATCAATTCTATGATAATGATGAAAGGAAGTGAAAAGAAAGAAAGGAATTATCAGCTGGAAAGAATAATTCGGCTGAAAGAAGGAGGGAATGATGAAGAAAGGATGAGAAAACTGAGAAGCAGGTCATAGAGAAAAAGGTACATGATAATGAGATATAGAGCCTTGACCTAAGGAGAAGAAATCTAAATCAATGAATTAAAACTTAATTAAAAAGAAGAAATTGCTGAAAATAAAAGCAAATAAAAATCCCTCTTTGCCTGTTTTGTAGGCTTACATTATTGATAGAATGAACCCTGAGATGTTAATGGAAGGTTTTTTATGTGAGTACTCATATGTAAAAGTTTATTGTTCATTACATTTTTAGAAGGCAAGTACAAAATCTGTTTTAGCACAGCCAATACAAATGCACTTCTTTTTCGTTTAATGACTATAAAACTGTATTTCCACTCCACACCCTCCCCCCCCACCATAAAAAAACCAAACACCAAGTTTAATAACTTCATGAAACCTGCAATTTCTCTGAGAATATTACTCCTGGAAAGAAATAAGGAATTCTCAAAGTTTTAAATGCATTCCTATTTGTATATTTATCAGTAGACTCGAGGCAGGCAGCTCTGAAAGTGTTTAATTCATGAAAAGAACACAAATTAAATACAGCAACAATAGTAAATTTTGCATAATTCTCCCATCTTCTCCTCAGACTGGAATGGGACACCTGCGTGTTACAAAAGAAGGCCTCAGACTGGAAGGGGAATCTGAATTCCTGTTCCCTCTTTATGCCAAAGAAATCCATTCAAGAGTGGTGAGTGGGTGATCTTGCAATAATGCTAAACAGAATAAATGCACTTCTGAATAATTGAACTTTCCATTATTTCTGTCATTAAATATATATATATATATATACACACATGTATGTCTGTATACACAAAGATTCTGCACACTTTACAAGGTCAGTGTTATGAAGCTTTGTCAGAATTTATCTCTTAGGCATGTGATAAGCAGCTCAAACAGGAATTATAATTTTTATCTTATGTAAGTCATGCTAAAACTTGAGAAGTGTGTAGAAAGGTTTTTTATTATTTTTACTGAGATTATTTTTTAATGTAGGCTTCCCTAGGAAAATGTTTGTTTTGTTTATTCAACCACTATACAATACTTTCATCATCTCTAAAATCAGTGGATCCCAATGGAAAGTTTTGATTTCTCTAAAACATACAATTTTTTTCACTTCAAAGGCAATGCCATGAAATGTCTGGTATGTTTGTATATTTATGTACATAAAATTTACAAGTATAAATGGCAAGACTTATTATTTAATCTAATTTACCTAGATAGAAAAGTTTTTTGTTGTTATTACTAGTGAGGTAAAAAAGGAATACCATACTTGGTCAAATATTTATCAAAATGATTAACTTTAAAATGTCACCAAGAATGGGAAAAGTATGGAAGTTGTGGGTTTAGAAAAAAGAAGCATGAATATGATCTGGAGTTTATTCATGAGGACTCTGAAACTTGTTCCAGTGATTTTTTTGTAGAGAAATGTCTGCTTTTGGCTAGTAAAAGAAATACTTTTCTGAACTATTATCCATAGTCCAATGTCTCACAAAATAAAGTTCTATGTTTTCTAAAAATTATCATCAACCAATGGGACATTTCATTGAATTCAGTGACAGTAAAAGCCAAATATTGCTCTTTCATGGGATGAAATAGCCAGCCATGAGATTTTTCTGAACCTAGGTAAAAAGTTAGTGTTTATATTGCTATGCCAAGAGAAAATGTACATAAATCTATCAGAATGAGGTTGTTAACATGCTTGATTACTAAAATTTAAGCAACGGCAGCATATTTTACTTTTCTTGAGCTTTTCTTTTTCTCTCTTTTTGCAACAAGTATTTCCAGTTCCAGGAACAGCTCTTAATTAAGACAGTGAAACTCCATTGCTATATCTGTATTTCCATTTAGCTTCTTATGTTGTATTCTTTTCTGCCTCACAGGCAGTGAGAAAACTATTTATGGGCTTTGGTGAATTTCCCTTGAGGTTGTTTATCCAATAAGATATGTAACTTTTTAAGACCAGCGCAGCTAATGTTTAAGAACTCCCTCTAGTCCCAAAGATCATTATGCAGTGTTAAGCTACCATTTGTGCTTTCTTAATATTCCTTTCAGCTCTTGGTACATTTAATACAATATAGGAAAAAGAGGTGTGGCAGCATCTAATATAAACTTAGTTGTCCAATGACCCATCATGGTCATTAGTAGCATTCATTAATTAGAGCCTTCAGGCTACTGCTTCTCTCTGCCTACTGACAATTCATCAGTTTTTTGTTTGTATCCTTGCTTTTTTAAATATTTGAACTCTCTAAAGGCTTAATTGCCTGCAGCTTGGTCTCCTGAGTTGGCATTTATGTATTTATTCTCATAACGTTACTTATTTTTTAAGCTTTCTTTTTCTAAGTTTATCTTGGAGAACCAGGCCCCCCTCAGCTTCCAAAGCAGCTTTCTCCCTGGCCTTAATAGTTTTCTCCTTGCAGTCTCCTAACAGATTTTCTCACCTAATGAGGTCTCCAAAGTGCTAAGAAAATATGTAGCAGAAAATCTACTTGCTGTGCATTGTCTCTGGAGCCTATTACAAGTTTATGCCTTCATTATGAGTCCAGAGCAGAGCTGTGGGAAAGACCATTGCACCTTTGCTAAGGCATCTTCATGGATAGATAAAATACAAGCACTTTTAAATATGTGGCTAGATTTGAATTAGTCAAAACCACATATGTGGCAGCAGCAGGGCTAGGGTACAGTTTATTCACACTTTCATTTGATATCACAAATCAATTTTTTTTTTTTAATCAACCAGTGGCAATCAAATGTCAATAAGGATGCTCAGATTTGTGGGGTTTTTAGCAGATTTGCTTAAATGTACTATATTTACCCAATCCCCAATCTTTGTTGACCTTCCTTTTTCACTTCATACTAACTTATTACCATCACTATTCATTCTAACACATGGATTACTTTTTTCCTAAGACTTTTCATTATTTGTGTTAATCCTGTGAGCTTTCATGTTTTCCTGATATAATTTTAAAAGTGAGATTACTTTATTTTGCTCATTTAATGACTTCTTTTGAGAGAGTCTTTCTATCTACTTGTAAGATACCTTTTGTTTCCTTTTAAAAAAATGTGTAAGTTTGAGTCCAAATTGTGTGTTGCTTCTATTATAATACTTTTTAATCAGGTTTGTGGTTCTGTTACTAAATAAGTGTTTGTAGTAAAATTCATCATGTAAAAATTGTTTCAAACTCTCAGGTTGTCTTATGCTCTAAGCATTAAATTGAGATGAGAACATGCCTTGGGGTTATTTTCAGGGTTTAGCCCTTCAAGATACTGCGTGGTCTCTGGTGAGTCAGAAAAATAACTGGAAACCATTGCTGTGGAAGAGGCTGATCTTTTAACAGTATTCCAGTGGTTAGAAACTTGTTTATTTAGGAATGGGTATCTCCACTGAGGTCTCAATCAGGCAGCTGGCTGATACCCTCTTCATATCATGTATTCCCTGATACTTTGGCAACTGAGATCTGCATAGGCACTTCTCTCACTTACCGAGTTCTTGTCCTTTAGAACAGAGTATGCTTTAGTATGAAAGCACCTGTACTGCAGAAAACTTGCTCTTCTTTTCTTGAAGTCTACCAGTGTATTCACAGTTTACTGATCCAAATGAGTGAGTAGGATTTTGTGTCCTCAGATAATTTCCCAATACTTAATGTCAGGTAAAGACAGTGGCCACTATGATTGCCCTGAAAATCACCTGTACTGTCATCTGTTAAAGTCAGCACTGATCTAGTCAGCCTGCCCCTCTCTCCATCACTCACTGTGGCAGCATCCTTGCCTGCAGTCAATGCCAGGTGCCAGAATTGGGCCACAGCCTAGAGACTGCATGGACTATTGAAGAAGCAGAATGCACATGCATGTTTCTCACCAAGTTAATTCTCAAAGTGGAGTGCTCACACTCAATTAAATGGCTGTCTTCTAGGAGTCTCAGTTATGTACTGGAAGGTAGTAAATCTAGTACTAAAGCATTTTTTCCAAAAGATAAAATCTTAGCAGCCATGTTCATTGGTCCAGTAACAGAGATTTTGTTCACCTGATGTATTCCCTTTAATTATTTTTCTTACTTTAAATCTGATGTAGTAATCAGAAATATCTGCCCACATTATTTGATGAGATCTGTGGATAGTTTTGTAGCTGCAGGGACCTTTCAGTGACTGAGTTGATACCAACAGCAGACTAAATTTTGAAAATTGTTCAGAATTCTAACTGTTCTCCAACATACTTTTTTTCTTTCTCCATATTTCAGGACTCATCACTGCTTCTCCAGTCTACTCACAATGTGACTGTGAATGCTCGCAATTCAAACGGGGAAGTCACAGGCAGATTAAATGTGGGTAAGTCTGACTGATTATTCCTTGTCCACTGCTTTGGAAACATTGCAGTGAATTTTTGTATAGAGATTTGAGAATATAAAGCACTAAACACGTGATTATTTATTACTATTATGGTCATATTCAAATAATGCACCTTGCACTCAGTGAAAAGCAGCAGTGTGTTTTCAATTTCTCAGTTAAGCATTAATCCTTTAAATATTTGAAGCACTTCTTTATTGCAGAGTTATGCAAGAAAGGTCTCTCTAAGATCTCTTGTGTAAATATCTATTGGTAGTTGCAAATCAATTTCTGAGAAAATGCAGCAAGAAAACATAGCTAGAGTCTCTCTTTATTTCCTAGTATTCTAGAAACTAATACATTTAGACATCCTAAAAAAATTCATGTTCAAAACTCAGACATATCTTTTTCAATCTGTGGTAACATAAAATACATTGGTTTACTAAGTGAAATCAATAGATCTAGACAGATGTAAGTGAGAGATTTTGGCAGGAAAAATAAGCAGACGTTACTCTTTAAATCATATTTTTATGGCAAGAATGACAACAATATGTGTGAGCTATGACAGATGTTTTCTTAGCTTTGTTACTATTTTTCAACCTTTATTTGACATTGGAGAAAAATGTAACAATTTATTAACTCATTTTTTACAAGGTCTCAGGCAGCAAAGCATAAATTCCTCCCCATTTAACTGTAGCCTAACCTGGTATGTTGAAGTAGTTTACTAAATAGGGACCCAGCAGAGCATTGATGAGCAACTTTTCCATGCTGTTCAGACTGTGTAACTTCTGTGACAACTACTGTTTGAAGAATTACCATTTCAATACATAGAATGTTTTGCAAGCTTCACTGTTTTCCAAAAAAAGGATAAAAAATTAAAATATATAAAGGAACCTGTTTTTCCCCTTAAAAATGTATAATTATACACTTAATCACAAGTCAGCCTTTAAATTCTTTCAAATTCCCTTTATTTTAATTCAGTCAATCATAAAGATCTGAATTACTTGTCTTAAGAAAATACTCCTAAATATTTGTAATAAGGAGTGTGATAAATAGGTGTGTGGCATGTTTACTTTATATTCCACAAGCTTTTGCTAACAGTTAATACCTTCCACAATTGCCAACTTGCTGGAATTATGTTTCAAAACTCAATAGTAATCTTATAAATAGGACTAGTTGCAATTGTGTAGGAGTCATATAGATAAGCTTGGAATTGTTCCAGAGATGACAGTATAATATAGCATCTCTCACAAGATTATAACAAAAATACCTTTTAACTCATGGGAGTTGTGATTCAAATGATCTGTTAAAAGAATTTAATAAGTAACTAAGAATGATTTAAATACCCAGTCTTCAACAGAAGTAATTCACAAGAGAGATGTGAAATAAACCTTTACTTGAGTTTCTGTGAAATTCCCCTTGTGAAGATAACAGGCACACATTATACATTCCCTCATGAATCACAGATATACTAAAAAGACATAAAATGTGAGCAACTTCCAACATGATCACTCTGACTTTAAAGCTTCTACATGCCCCTCAGTTCATCTGTATGAAATACCCCTTGGAGGAGTTGTGTGGACATTGTTTTTTAAAACAAAGTGCTGTAGATATTGAGTTTTGTGCTGTGGCCCATAATCACCCTGTTTTCAGAAATCTTACTAAATGCAAATACTTTAAAAACTGTTTGCCAGGAAAATAATACTTTAGAAACAATAGGGATCATAATTTAAAAAACCCCAAGCAATTACATTCTTTACAGTTTTTACTTCCGTGGCCCCTGGATGACAAAAATACTCATTTTGTTTTAATTACTTTTTACAAATAAACAAAGAAGAACAAAACAACAAGGCATAAAAGGATATAAGAGCTTTATTTAAGGGAAATAATTGCATTGTTAATATTTGTAGGAGAAATGGGACTTGAAAGAATGTTGGCCAACAGACAGCAAGGAAGGAATCTAAGCAAAGCAGTGTTCTGGGAATGTACAGGGCTGATAGTCTTAGGGAATTCAGAAAGTTGTTGAGAGTTGTTTATAGGCAAGGCAACAATGTGTACAGAACAGATGGTAAATATTTTCATTAGAATAGCTCCTCTCCTTCAAATAATGAATAAGATTCTGATGTCATTGTCACAGCTTGCTTATCAACTTTCAAAACTGAAATATCTGGAACTTTCTTTGGTAATCCAAGAAAGCTGCTAATTATGATCTCCAAGATTCTTGTTCTTAACCACTTCAAAGCTGTATTCAATCCTAGAATAAAAAAACAGTGCAGAACTTTTGCTTTATATCCTGATGAATAATAAATCAACTTAGTGCAAAAAACTTGTCAAACTTTTTCAATAATGAGGGGTAATAAATGTATTATGTATAAAAGAAACATAGGGACTATATAGTCAATTACCAAATCAGTGAAAGCAACATTGATATCAAACAGTAAATGATGTTTTACATAAGTAAACATAGGCTTCTAAGCACGGGTTATCAGCAGATGAAAATTATACAGTCAGTTTTTCCAGTTGTGTTCCAGTCATGGATAATAATAAGTCAGCAAAGAGCAGCAGGTTTTCAGCTGTCACTGCTGAAAAGTAGGACCAGATTTTTAAGATATCTGTCTTTCAAGGACCATGTAAGGAGGCTTCAGCCTACAGAAGACCCTAAATTCTCCTTGTAGTATGTCTTTTTCAGGACAAGAATTTTTTTAAAAAATTAAAACTTTAAAAGAAAAAAAGATGTTCCCAAAGTCATGAAAGGCCTGTGAGAACAGATTCCAGTACAATGGATTGCTGATCCTTGACCTAGTTCAATTTTTTACACCAAGGAATAGTAACATCAGTAGCTTCAGGTCAGGGGTTCAGTTTAAAGTGTATAAAGCTTGTAGGAATTTATTTAGATAGTTGGATTATGAAGCTGTTCTGCATTGTTAAGCATGAAATCAGCTTCACTCAGAAATCATGGGAATATGGTGAAAGTCAAAATGGCTTATGCAGTGTGAAAACAGAATTACAGTCAAAATTCTGCTTTGAGACTATTTTCATGTCTGTAACATTAATCTGAACAGCTGTTACAATGAGAGTATTTGTGCTATCTCTGTTTTCAGACTGGAACAACATTCTGAGGAAAGGGATGAGTGTCAATACCTCATACATTGCTTTAGCACTAATAATTGCCATTTGGAAAACTACTGCTTTCCAAAGTCACATCATGTACGGTTTTCTTATCAGCATTTCGATTTTTCATTTTCAAATGATGGTATTTCTTCATAAGAGCCATAGGAAGAAGAAAACAGTGCTAAAAATGCATGATGACTCTAAGAAGAGTTTGATCTTGTTTTCACAGGAAGACCCTGAAGCCAGTTTCATAAACTTAATGACATTGTAAAATCATTTAGCTTTTCCTTCTTTATTTTTTCCCAGAAGTCTTTCATTAAAAACCCCATTCTTGTCCAAATAAATTCCTTCTTATCTTTAAGATAAAAGGCAGAATGTATTTCTTGAACATCTTTGCCTGCAAGAAGATGATTATTTGCATAACTTTAATTGCTGCCCAGCTGGGCTATAGAAAGGAAGATACACCATAGGAGCAATTAATAGAAAGATAAATCTGAAAATTCACGGAAGTATTTTTGAGGTGGTTTAGTCTTCCTATGATTATGAATTTACACTATATATTCCTAAGAGATTAAAGTAGGAATGTTTACTTCCTCAAGTATAAAAATTTAAGCTATCAGTGAATCTGAACATATCAATACATACATGCTAGTTTATTTTAAAGTAAAAATTGGTTAGATGTATAAGATTTAGAGAATGACAGGTGGCTGCTAAAACATCCTACAGATGTTTTAACCAATTCTGCTTTTTTAAGAGAATATACATTAAATGCACATACTTTCTAATATTCATTAAATGCAAATGCATTTAGTATTTTGTGAGACCGTTGTTTGTTTAAATGTGTATCATGTTGAAAAGCCTTAAAACAAAAAGCAGAAAACAGTGATAAATATTCAGCATATATTTAAATGAGAGCTAGCTAAGCAAATCAAAGTGCAGTTTAATCTATAGACTCAAATGATAAGTATCTTCTGAACAAAAATACCATTGATGGTCTATGCACCATGTAGAGTAAGGTGCTTACCATAGCAAGATATGCACACCCTATCCCAAAATATAATAATCTTTATGAATAAATACATGATGATGTTCACAGTCAGACAGGCTGACTTAAGCCAGAATTAAGACATCCTCTATGAGTTAATCAGATAGTTACTGTGAGGGTGGAGGGGCACTGGAACAATGTACACAGAGAAACTGTAGCTGCCCCATCCCTGGAAGTGTTCAAGACCAGGCTTGGATGGAGCTTTGAGAAGCCTGATCAAGTGGAAGGTGCCCCTTCCCATTTCAGGGGGTTGAAACTACGCATTCTTTGAAGTCCCTTCCAACCCAGACCATTCTATGATTCTGTGATAACGTGCATTGCCGACTTGTTAAATATGACAGCATCACATTAAGGGGAAATTTCATCTGAATCCTACACTGTCACTTTTCTTCGCACTGAGTGCAGAAGAGGAGATAGGTCTACAGAGTTTGGCTCTGAAAAATTACCACTAATATTTGGGAAACCATTTTTTGTTTGGAAAATAACCATTTGGGGGATACCTGTCTGTCATCAGAGAGCAATTACTTATCTAAGTAGCTTCTTTGTCTCTTTATTCCAATGGGAGGAAGTAATTAAATTAGTGAAAAATGGGGAATTATTTAAGATTTTACAACCTTCTCAGCTTTGTTCCATTAAACTTGCAATCCCAATGTATTGGTTTCAGTAATCATTAACATAAATAATTGGGTGGTAATTAGAAGGTAATAGTTACTGCCAAAGGTGAGGACTAAAAAATAATTGAATTTTTAGCACTGGTTAATACTAGATGAATTTGCAAAGGCTAGCTTAAAGTAGCAGAAATTTACTGAGACTATAATTTAAGATAAAATTTGGATAATTGAGTATATCTAAAATCCTAGTCACTGCACATGCAACAGTGGTTTTGAACCCTGATGGCTGCTACTGCCCAGAAAAGGAGCCACACCCCTCTCTTTGTGCAGCAGGTCTGCAGAAGACACCCCCAGTCCTGATGGACAGCCTGAACATGTGCCTGCAGTGTAGCCTTGTGGCAGTGAGCACTAAGAGCACACTGGGCTGCATCATCCCTCTCCTGGGAGGCTGTGGCTGGAATACTGTGGAGCCCTGGAGCCAGAGGAGGATGTGCCCACAGGGAGCTGCACAGATAGCCAGGGAGTGGAAGCACATGACATATAAGAGTCCATAGAGGTTGTGTTTGTTTAACCTGCCAGAAAAGAAAGCTTAAGGAAGAGCTTCCAACTTGTGCCTAATACTGGGAGGCCTAGAGACAAAATAAATCGCAAAATCATTAAAATTGAAAAAGACCTCCAAGATCAAATCCAGCCTCTATATGAATGACAACTTTAGTGTATCACAAAGTGCCACACCTACCCATTTTTTGACTCATCTACTCATTTTTTGACTTTTGGACCCACTTCCCTGGGTAATCTGTTCCAAGGTTTAACCACTCTTTTAGTGGAGAAATTTTTCCTATTATCAAACCTGAACCTCCCTTGGCTGTGGCCATTTCCCACTGTCCAATCCATACCAGACTCAGGCTGCACAGCAAGAGGGCAAAAGGCAATGGTCATGGGTTGCAGAGAGGCAAAATGTAACTGGATAGAAGGGTCAGGGGAGAATTACCACTGTTAGAATGGTTAACTGCAGGAACAGATTGCTCAGGAAGGCTGCTAAATCCCCTTCCTCAGCGGTATTAAAATTTCACCTGGACAAGACCCTGAGCACCTTCATCTAACTTCCAACCAAGTTGGTCCTGATGTGGTTAGGAGGTGGGACATACAGAGGTGACCTCTGGCTTGCATTCCTCTGTGATTCCTTCTTGCCCTGCCTTCAGCTGACATGCTGGAAAGGCACACATTGCTTACAGACCCCATGTCAGACTTTCTGGTCTGATATAGACATCCTGGATACTCTAGGACATTTGAAATAAGCTGAAGGCTGGGCAGAGAGCACAAAAGAATGTATTATGATACTAGACAGTGATGCTGTGAACTGAATCATGCCCCATCTGTTCAGCTGATCCTCTCACACTGTCCTCTGCCCACATCCAGAAGGTAAGCTTAGAATACTGCTGAAATACAGTGCAGGAGTTGACCTTATGAAAGTGTACTCATGGCTTTCTGTTTTTTTTAAAAAAGGGGAAAAGAGGAAGAAGAATATCCATTGTACAGATGATAAAGTAGTTGAAGTACTTGCTTAGGAATGAGAGACTCAGATCAGCTATCCTCTCTGCATACAAGGTTTCAAATTACCATGACTCATCTCCTTTAGTATTTTCCTTTTCACCTTATCTCTCTGAGAACTGTGTGTATCAGCTTTTCCTGTTCTTCATTTTGCAATAAAATTTTGATTCATTAAGCATGTGAGAAAAGGTGACCAATTTTTTGAGATCTCTAGACCTGCTTTCAATCACAGATAACAACAAAGCATAAACAGTGGTGACAGTAAGGCCCTCTTACTTTGATCTGAGAGGACATAATTGTTTCATCCATTACATAAAGGAGAACTGAGAGAAAAAGAGGAAGCAGGAGCAGCAAGTGTTCTATTAATATATTAGAGTTGTTCAAAGTTATAGAGATGTATGATATGGACATAAAATGTGTATATGTAATGTGCTGTATATTTTTTGTAATAATGCCTTTGTTCTAATGAAATATCATACCTGGAAGTAAGGACTTTATTGTATTCTATCATTCATGGAATGAGAACTAAATCTGTAGGAGTATTACATTTTTAAAACACCTTTAATGAGATGTTATTTTAAGTAAGGTGCTTTAGTTCAATAAAAATTAACTAAAAAAGGAAATGGCGTAGGAATACCAAAGAGCAGTCAGGATTTTGGTTTATACCCAATTCTTCAATGATTCTAGGTGGAAGGAGAAGAGCAAAGCATACAGAGTAGCTGACAGCCATAGGTTAATTGGAAATGGCAGATAAGAAAAGAGACTAAGAAAAAAAAGATATGAAATTACTTAATGATAGAAGTAAATCCAGTATTGGAAAGCCTTTACTTCTCAAAGATCTAAAGACACACTAAAAATACTTCATATTTGGCAGAACTAACTATTTGAAGAGTCATCCTGCTGGTAACTTATAGGCAGATTCTTCAAATTTCAGGCTCCTCAAATTTCATTGGCATTAAGCATTTGTGGATATTTATTTTATGGCAGGCCCTGGTTTTGACAGAAGATCCTTTGCTGTCTGGTACATCTATATTTGTGTTGGCCCGGAATTCAAACCTTGTATAGCAGTGGAAGGCAGTTTATTAAAATGCTTTTCAACTGAAATGGAGTCCCTAAACAAAAGAGCTTCCTTCCCTGGAAAATCTCCAGGGAAGTAAAGAGTGAGGAGGACAAATGAAAATATAGACTGTTTAGCAGTGTGTCAGTTTCTTTTTGGATAAAAAAGTTCGTCATTTAAAGCACATCCTCAGTGTCGAGAGGTATGTGATGTGAAGATCAATTATGAGGTCTGCCTCAGGGCTGCACATTAAAGGAGGAAACACACAGAAACAATGGGCAATAATCAGCCTTATCAGCAAGAATAACCCATTGACCTGGAAATCCGTGTGACAGTAAGCAGAAAACAAATACTTTCTGGAACCCACATTCAGTCAGGTTGATTTTTAATCATAGGATTTTATCAGCAAATGTGATTATTCAGTATTAGTTGACTTACATGTAGTTAATATACTAGGATGGTAAACAAAACACATTCAGGCATTAGGAAATTACACTTTCAGATGCTGAGTTTGGCTGCTGTTTGTGAGCTGAAAATTAATCTCACTGGGATTACAATTAGTGTTATTGCAGTATATCTAGTTTATGTCTATAGTGGAATACCATTAAGAGAAATTAATGGTTACTTTTCATTGCATAAAATTATTCCCATTTATGTAAAAGCCTATTATATCTTTCTGAAACCCTGAGATGTCTCATCTCTAGCATGAGTAAAACATATGTTTGGATTTTGTTTACCCTAGCATTTCCTCTTAAGATTTAAAATACATCACTTATTATCCATACCATTCTCTGCTAACAAAGATTATCTGTAGGACAATCCTTGTCTCACATTAGTGGGACACTTGTATTAAGAAAATTTTGGACCTAAAGATTCTTGTTAAGGATATATTCAGTTGTGCAGGGTCCAGGATCAAACAGTCTGAGTGCAAATCCAGCATGGGCAAGGCCATGAGTTGGAGTTTCAAAGAGAGTCAAGTGTCTGGAATGTATAAAATGTTCAGTGAGTGCTCTCACAGTACCTGCAGAGTTTTTCCTTAATTAAGCTAGTTTTAAAAATCATGAGGTTGGATGAATGGGAAGGATGAGGGACCAGCCCCAGCAGCACCAGTAAAGTTGATAGCATCCATTTTACTCAGGCCTTTGATTTGTTTGAATACACAAGGATCTAGCTACACTACATAAATGGCCAGTTTAATTATTATTGCTGGGCACAAACAGGGACAATCAATCACTGGACCATAAAATGGCTCGGATTGGAAGGGACCTTAAATAAAACCTTAACTAACATTCTCTAGGAAACCATTGACAGGGATCCATCCCTGCCTCACTTACCCAGAACTGTTTCTTTTGCTGTAATTTTTTTTTTTAAATACTTAAGGCTTTTCACACCATGAAGATATTTTCTGATCTCACTTTTAGCAACATACTTCTCAGAAATAAAGTCGTGGGCTTCAGAATAGCTTTAGAGAAGAGCCAAATTTGTCTCCATAAAGCTGTGCTTGGGTGCACATGTGCAGCAGAGCATAACATAATGCAGAGCTCAGCCCTCTATCCTGACCATTTTCAGGTAGAATCAGTACTGGGTTCTATGCCTTAAAATCATTGCCCTAGTTTAGGACATTATGGCTTCTCTAACTCTCTGTGTTTAGTGGGCAATTAAAATCAATGCTTTGCATCTGCTGAGTGAAGCAGTAAGCAATTTGTACAGAGCCTCATGGTGCTTCCCTCATACCAGCTGCCAACCAGATTTTGTGAAATATCTCCATGTATTTCATAGCAGTCCTGATCCTCTGTCATCTAACATAACATAACATCTAACATCTAACATCTAACATCAACAGCTCCTTTAATGTCATATTAAAAAAAAAAAAAAATCCTATTTCTTTTGAGAATTACTGCCTGGAATATATTTCACATTTATGGGAGCAGACATGGGAAAACAGGTTCTTAATGGGAAGGAAGCAGTTCAGTGCCTCTCGGTCCTGTGGATGGTCTGTGAAATACGTTTATTAAAGATTGCTGAAAAGGAGACTTAACTACTATGGCCATTCTCTGTAATTTTAATTTTGAATATAGATTTATGATGACAACTCTGTGTAATAGATATTCAGGCTTGATGTGGTGTGAATTCTAATGGATCAGATTGTTAGAAGAGGGAATATTAAGGGTTTGATTTTGATCTACTTACCAAGCCAATACTGTAGAACAGGATGTTTTAGTGAATTTATGATCTGGAAGTACCCACAGACTCTCTTATTCATATTATTTTCATTTTTGGAGTACCAGAGTCAATTGCAAATATTCTCATGGCTTCTTGAAACCCTTACATGATCAGGGACATTTGTTAGATATGTGGAGCCATACTGGCATCTCTTACAAAGAGCTGAAGTCCTGCTCTTGCATGGGATATTTGTAATTTTAAAGCATTTGAGGTCCCTAGTGAGAAGAGATGGTGCTGCAAAGACTTTAATAATTAGTTTCTGTTTAAAAAAAAAAAAGAAAAAGATAGATTCATTCTGATCAAAGCAGTTTCAACACGAAGAACATGAATGTTTGTCTGGATCAATTTGTTTAGGATTTTCTAGGTTCCCTGGAAACCCAACTATAAAGAAAGACTTCAGGCATGGTTTTGAACAACAAGTTAGGTCACGTAAATGGACTTAACCAATTTCAAAACTTACAAGGCCACTATCCATAGAATATATGTGTACTTCAGTGTACTTGAATGAGTCTCTACATTATTACCACACCAATTAAAATTATTAATAATTTATATAGAAAATTGAATAAAGATGATTAAATTATTCCATTATTTTGTGTTTTGCAGGTCCTAAAATGGTAGAATTCCACAGTCAGCAATTTCAGATCAACTCAAGGGATGGAAAGCCACTTTTTACAGTGGATGAAAATGAAGTTGTAATTGGCACAGATAAGCTTCGAGTCACAGGTTTGTAATGGTTTAAGAAATGCTCAGATAATACCCATATGAAAAGCACAATAAAAATGGCATTTTTAAATATGTTATTATGCATGAATGCAAGTTCTGCTTTTATTTCGTTAGGAAACAGAAATATGAAGATAATCTGACCTTTTTCAATAATCAGTAAGAATTTTTAAAACAAATTTATATATATATATATATAAAAATTATATATATATATATATCTATAAATTTATATATATATGTATGTCTGTTTTATTTCAAAGCTATTAGTGACTGGAACTGTGGTGATGCATCTTTTTATGAATTATTTAATGTTTCCAGTGTGTGCTGTCTGAGGCTGAAAAAGTTCTAGATATTCCACTCTGGATAGTAACAGGTCTGATCTTTGAAAACTTTAAGGAGATAAGAAAATGAGAAATAAGAGAATATCTCTGATATTTTTATGTCGTTTTATCTTTCAAAGTGAAAGCTACTATTTTTCTGTTCTGTGAGTAGCACATATGCCACAGGAAGATATTTGTAGTATATCTTAAATGTCACCTGTCAAGAGAAAAGTTTGTCATAGGCTGTTTCTTCAAATCACTGAAGTACTCATTTACAAAGTTATATGTCAAAGTTATCACATGAAAAGCTGTTTCTTTCATACAACCTGATAAAGTCAACCTTCCTTTTCTAGGTGTAAAGTTGCATTAAATAGATACATCAAGTGTGATTTCTTTTTGAGCAGAAAAATCCATCAAAGAAAGTATTGAAATTATTCTGCAATTTCTTTTCAATTTTTTATATTTTTTGCCTGATTTCAGCTATCATGTTTGGCTAATTACTGGTCCTCTGAAATGTTGAAGTCTTCATTTTAATGAATGGATTCATATTATTTCACTGTCAAAGCTATAAATATGGTAGTAACTATACAATTAGTGTTTCAAAGCCAAAGTTAAGTTATAATAATTGTGTTAATACATTTTGTTTATGCCTGAGGGTCTTATCTTAAGGTTTTTTACTTTTTAACCTAATTGAAATTACAACTTTGTTTAACCAGGAAACCATATCAAATAATTATTGTTTGCCCAAGGGATGTTAAACTTTAATAGAAAAGCATGTTTAACAAAGATATGAAAAACTGCATAATTGTTAACTGATTTGGAAAAGGTCTGTCTCTGCTCAAAGTAAGTAAAAATCATTCATACACGAGTTGAAATTGTTATGCTAATATTAATGACTCACTCATCCAATATTAATCTTTACAGTGCATTGATAATTATTTACTGCAGCAGATAGTGTACTAAGACACATTGCCTGTTTCTTTTTTTACCCTGTAGTAAAAATTCAAAAGTAAATACATTAAAGTCAGTGAGGTTATTTCAGTGTAAAATTAATGTAAGTGAGAGGAGATTCATGCCTACTTTGCTTCAAATTAATTTATTAAAATCGTGATTTAAATGATACTATTAGCATGAAGGATAAATTATTGTGATTTAAATGATACTATTAGCATGAAGGATAAATTAGTAATACTTTGCATACCGAGATTATTTTTAAACATTTTAGATAGAGAGCAAGATCAATGTGAAATAAATTTTGAAAAGCTCATACCATAAAAATCAGATGATCATGGGCTTAAAATACACAAAGAATATTTTACAGTTTTTTATGCACAGTGTAGTGAACTATTTGATTGTACTTCTCCTTATTTATGTGAATTATGAAAAGTTCAGTAATGATTTTTAAGAAAACCTGACAGTTTTCAACTAAAATATAATATAGCAGAGAGCAAATGTGTATGATTTATGGTATTCCAAGACATTTTCCTACAATTAATATGTTTCAGCTCATGCTATTTCCGTCAGACGTTCTCTGGCCCCTGTGTAGAATAGAACAGTGCACACCAAAGAAGAGCAAACACCTGGGCAAAGCCTGACCAGGAGTGTGCCTCCCACAGCCCACAGGGTCACTGGCAGCTCTGGTGGCCAATTCCCCTGGAGCACAGAGAGATGCAGCAGCTGCCCAGGCAGGGCTCTTGTGCCCACCAAATGCTGCTCTCTGCTTTGGGGAGGGCTCCAGGCTTGTCCTCTCCCTTGGATGTCGTGGCTAGAGGCTGAGCTGATGTGCTCAAACATCAACATCCAGCTGTGTGTGCAGCACCTGGGGTGTGTGAGTCACCACATGGTGCCACTTTACCTGCCAGAGATGCTTCTGTGATCCTGGCAGCTGGAGGCCAGGCAGGATGCACAGGGGTGTTCCAGATGACAGTAAGTACATACAGCTAGGCAAAGAAACACTGCCTCTGGCTCATCTGTGACACATGCACATGCATTTCAGTGTATGTGAAACTGAAGCTCAGCTGAACCCTTCATGACAATTACTGCTCCTGAAGGAGCACGTACTCAAACTGCATCCTCTTTAATATTATTTCAGTAAGGACTGCATTTTGCAGGCATTCATTATGTTGCTGTGGCAGTACTGAACATCCATGTTTTGTTCTGGGAGGGTTTTGTGCATTCAGCTGGCATTGGTGACAGTGAAACCACCTTGTAACTGTATTGGCTGGCAAAGAGCCAATTCCTTTGGAATATCCTCATGTCAGGCTTGCAGAAACACTGAATTGTAAAGATTAGAGAAGATATCTAAGGTAACATCCAACCATTAACCTAACACTTCTATGTTCACCATTAACCACATCTCCAAATGTCACATCTACACTTTTTTTTTCCTAAAAGTAATGTTAGCAAGGCAAAGAGGATCAGTATTTTTAAGGATAAGCAAATTTGTATCACCCTTTCTCCAGTTGATTACTTCCATTCTGCTTTCCTTCTTTAAAAATCCCCTGAAGTATTTGCAGAGTATTGTCTGATTTTCTAGTGCTCTGTTCTGTGCAAAGGTTTTCAGTTTGCATAGCTAATGCTGAACGTGCAATGTGACAGTGTGCTTAATTTAAACACTTCTGCTCAGAAGGTGAGTTCAGTAGGAGGCAATTTGGGGGTATGAGTAAACATTCTCTTAGACTTTGAGGAGGCAAATGGTCCTTGCCTGATAGAGTGTGTGGGGTGTTAATGAATATTGCTGACTTCAGCCCACTCATTGAGAAAATTAATACCTTGTTCTTGTGTATTTTAGGAATAAATTATAATATCTTAATAAACAGTAGTCTATAAAATAGTAAATATAGTAATAGTCATATTGCAGTTAAAAAGATAAAGTAGGAAATGAAGACAGGAAATCAATTTAGGGCTATTTTCCAAAAAAAGTTGCCCTGAGATTTTTTTCCTATTAGTAGCATACTGTTAAAACTTAATGCTGTTTGATGAAGAAGTTTTAGTCACATTAAAGGCAAGGTTTTGGCCTTGCTTAGAGGTGACAGCTCTAGAATATAGAAATAAACCTTTTCATTCCATTTTGCACCATCTGCCTACTGCCCAGAACATTAGCACTGATGTTTCCTGTTCTCTTCCTTCCATTAGCCCCTATTTCCATGGAACTGATACTACCTCTGTAACCACTTACTTCTCTTTACAGGATCACAGGATCATAGAATCACTTAGGTTGGAAAAGAATTATTAAGATCACCAAGCTGAACCATTAACCCAGCACTGCAAAGTCTATCACTAAATCATGTCCCCAAGTGCCACATCTGCACTTTTGACATATCAGGATATCCCTGCAAAATATCTTAGTTGTACCAAATCTGCATTTCCTGATAAACATTTTTAATTCTTTAAGGTGCAGAATAATCTTAATCATAATGAAATGAAATGTGAATGAAGCAGGGTTAAAGCTCTGTCTGAATTAATAAATTTTAAGTTTTCCAGTATTATATTCATGCCCATTTGTAATTTACAGAAAGATTAATCTGTTTAAATTGATGAGGAGGGTATCAACAGCTAAATAAAAATTAAATTCAAGCTTGGTAAATCAACGAATCCTCAAAGAGCTGAAGTGATTTAATATGGTAGTTCTTCTATCTCGTGTACTTTTCTTCAGTCCAAGCCAAGAATATTTAATTCTAAGGAATCTTGATTTCTTCTCAAAAAGCAGCACATTTCTTGCCCTCTCAGGACATCCTGAGAATTTTTCTGCAATCCTCATGAAGTGACAGCCTTCCTATCTGTTGTCTCAGCAATGTATTCATTTTTAATGTTTTTTCTTGATTTCACTTCTTTTCCTTTTACCATGTTCTCTGAGATTGCCCCAACTCATTTTTAATTCTCTTTTTCCCTTTATACCACATTTAATACAATCCAATACCACATTCATACAGTCTACACCATGCTTTTTAATCATCCATTTCCATTCTTTGTCTAGACAGAGGCCAAATCACTAATGTAGGGATTTTTACAGCCCAGAATTCTTTCCAGAGTGTAATGGCATAAAGAGCTACCAGACAAGCCACCTTGACTAATATCCTAACTATTAAAATATATTGCCTTGCCACATATATTCACCTGGGAAGTGCTCAGGTGTGTGAATCCTCAAAGCCAGAAGATGTCTCAACCTAAGACCTCTCCAAGTTTTGATGAGTATGTTCACAAAGCCAAGGAACAGAAGTTCAGAGGCTCCATTCTTGCTGTAGAGAGTGGTGTTCAGATGCTTTTTTGAGCTGCTTCTGTTGCTGGGGGGCTTTTGTCATACATCAGCCAATTTCCTGATCCTAGTGAAGCTTAGGTGGAAGGTGGTCACTGGGCTGGTGATACTGAAATAATGCTAATACTCAGGAGAGTGGAAATGCAGATCCTCACAAGATTTTTCAGGTCCAACAAGGAGGTTGGGTGCTTATTGTTTCTTCCCCTTTTGAATGGAACTAGTCGTACACCAAGAGGTAAACTATCTGATCCCATAGTCATTAACATTTTGCATGCAGAAACACCATTTCATATTGAGCAAGTCTGCCTATAAATAGGGGAAAATATTTGATAGAGCTACATGACAGAAGTTGTGGTATCCATGGAGCAGTCTAAAATAAATATGATTATTTGAGAATTTAGTATTTGCAAAGGTTTTGTGGGTTTTTAATTATCTCTATTAACTATAATGAAAGTTACATTGTGTATAAATCTTATTTATTTATTTTATTGTTGCAAGTAGTTGAAAATTTCTGTCTTCAACCTTTTTGTATTTCATTTTAAAAATTTACAGCTGTACATTGATATCACTTCTATATTGTATTATTACAATGGTAATAATGTAGCTATATTTCAATTGTCTTATAATTCTTAACATGTGTTCTCATACACTGATTTCCAACATCAAAGTGGCCATATTAAAAATTTTAAAAAACCCTCTTGCTATTTTTGTATTGTATTTGAACTATTACATTACAATATTTTTCATCTTTTATTCTTTTTTATTTTTGCAGGGCCTGAAGGAGCACTTTTTGAACATTCTGTAGAAACACCACTTGTGAAAGCAGAAGCTTTTAAACAGCTTAGGTAAGAATTTATACATAAATCTAATAAGTAAATGTTATTTTCTGTAAGTATTAACTTTTTTTTGAATGTGTGATTTTCAACACAGGATTACTAATAACTTTTTTTCTGGTTTATGTGACAAGCTGTTATTTCAAAGGAAAATCATATACATTGTTCTGCAATTTTAAAATACATTATAAATTACTTGTTGCTGATGGTGAATATATTTAAAATCCCTCTGGAAGGATTTTCTGTCATCTTCTATTTTTCAGTTTTGAAACACTTTGAAATATGATTTTTTCTACTATGTTACAATATAAGTTGCTTGTCTGCAGTAAGTCCTCAACCTGTAATTAGTCAAGGTTTTTAAAAACTGGTATGTGAGGAAGCAGACTAAGAAGAAAAATTTGGAAATGTATGAGGAGAATTAAAAATTATTTGGGGCAACCCTCAGAGAACACACTGAAGTGAAATCAAGAAAAAACATTAAAAATGGCTAAAAAGCAGTTTGGGCTGAGAAAATCATTATTAAGTACTTTGTATGTTTCAGAGCTCCTTAATTCTGGGGTAGCATTTCTTTGTGCAGTATTCTATTTAATTTTGAGTATCCCAAATTAGTTTATAATATGCTGGTTATGGTGAGGTAATAAACTCAAATTATATTCTCTTCATGAATATATTATCTTTCATTTTACAAGCCAGTTCAAAGAAAGATCTGAAATGAAAGAGGATCTCTTTAACAATTTTATTTCTATTCTTTCATTCCTTGGCCATTTTCTACTTTTTGTCATAATTTCTCTTCTCAGTTTTCCTGCCTAATAGGTATAGCTACTAGAGAGTAGTGAAAGCTTTCAAAAACACTATCTGTATCTTGCTGATTGAATTTTCAAATTGAGAATGACAAATGAGAGAGGGAATGTTATGATAATTATTTTTATTTTCTCATTTATATTTAAGATTTACTTTATGTTGTGCTTGCATTTGAAGACTGTGAGCTCAAGGCAGTATTTTTAACATACTGATGTCCACTTTCAAAAATGTGTTTCTTCTGTTATGGAAGAATTTGGATGTGAGAGACTTTGACCAATATTCTGCATCATAAGTGTACATTGTTTGGTTTTGTAGGGAGTGGATTCATATGTTGTAAATTTGACATTTTCTGTGATTATCTCGACTTCAGTGAAGTAGGAAATCGAATTTCTTAATTGCGAAGTCAAGAAGCTCCCTGCAAATTTTGATTGGATACATATCTATTATTTTCTGTGGTTGTTATGCTGCTTCAAATGCATGATCAATTAATATTTCAATAGACCTAACATAGTTTTATTCTACATATTATGTGCCGTTACATTTTAAGTTCTTAATTGCACTTTTGCATAACAACAGTTACAGTGTTCCTGATTGCATACAACTATTTTAAGTATAATTTTTCTGCCTCTTTTTTAAATAGGGTAGCAGTAGGAAGGAAAACACTGAGCTTAATTCAAAATGTTCCTAAAGTTCTCCTACATGGATGAGTTTACCCCACAGCTTGCCTCCAGTGATTTTTCCCATGCCTGCTATAAACACACATTTTCATCTAGAATGCTGCTATTTATTAGCAGAGCTTAAATGCAATAGATAAAATCCCACTCATTTCCATTTTTGATTAACTTAAAATAATGGGAATTACAGATCTTTCCAGAATTATCAGAAATTCTCTTGTAATTATTGTGATGTCAGGGAACTAGTGACACAGCCACTGACATTTGTGACTGTATTTGACATGAATCCAGAGCTGCTAAACATCTGTGCTAGAAACTGGGTTAGCTTAACCCTAAGAAAACTGATTTTCTGGGCATGGTGCTGTGCAATGTATGCACCACTCACTTGTGCCAGCATAGAATAGCTTGGGCTGGAAGGGACCTTAAAGATCATCAAGTTCCAGCCCATCCTGACATGGGCACCTCCCACCAGACCAGGTTACTCAGAATCCCACCCAGCCTGGCCTTGGACCCCTCCAACATCCACAGCTTCTCTGGGCATCCTGTTCCAGTGCCCTACTATCCTCACAGTAAGGAATTGTTTCCCAATATCTAAATCCTTGCTCTCTCACTAGATGTCCTTGTAAACATCCCTCTCATCTCTCCTGTCCTGGTAGTAACCATAGCAGTTTAGGTTACCTCAGTCCTTTAATTTATTTTCTTTTTCTGTCACAATCAGTGTCAAGTTTGAAAGCAGAGATGGCAATGATTTCATTTTTTCATTAAGGGCTTCTAGGTAGGTTTAAGAAGGAAATGCACTGGTCTGCAGTGCAGGTGGTAAATGAAGGTGTAGGCAGAGAAGACCATTTTGTCAAGCTACAAAAAGGTTACTTTCAAGGGTAATCTTAAATGTCAGCATAAACAAATTTCATGTGTTCTATTGTGAAAGAGCTCAGACAAGCTTACCAAGAAATTGATATTTTGTAATGCTTCATAAATATTCAGTTTCATTCCACACTGTTAAGTACAGGACTTTCCCACTGAAAAGGACTTCAATATGAACATTTAAAATGCATTGTTAAGTATGACCTTCCCATTTTAGATTTGAACATACTTCTTTTCCAGAGCAGGGTAGTGAGTACAGAGTTATAGTTAATATAACATATTTGCTTACCTTGAGCCTTATCTCTACTCTTTCACCATCTATTATTCTTCTACTATTTTTCCTTTATTTTTCCTTCAGTGGTTGTGCTGTGCCATGTGGATGTGATATGCTGGATGAATGTGTTATAAGGTGCTGTGGTCTGCAGCATTAAATGTGGGGAATAGTGTCTTGAGAAGCCCCATCCACTACAAGTGCAGTTGCAGGTTTCAAGGAGCTGACTGGAGAGCTGTTAATGCTCATAATTTTTCAGCTTGTGTCATATGAACAGGGGCCACATTCTTTCTCTGACATTCAGATTTAGAGCAGGATTTCAAACAAAGCTGACACAAATGGCCTCTGAATTAGACATTCTGCTGGCTTTCTTGTCCAAATGCCAAATTTCAAGATAGACTGCTTTTCTGAAAACAAAGAGATATGTGTGGTAGAATGTGCCTTTTTATGGCTAACTTACTGAGACAGAGCAATGCAATTATACTGCGGTCAGTGACTGTCTTTTCATTGGTAATTTCAAGGAAAATTATAGAGTCCTTTTCAATCTAAAAGATCAAATTTTTGACTCGCTCATAAAGAAAAGGAAATGTGCTTGCACTTGCTTCCAGTTGGTAGGAAGAATTAAAACAACAACATTTCAAGATTGTAGTTTTCCCAAGTTTAAAATGACATTGCCTACTTTTAATACCAGTAATGGACTTCTTATTTCTAAATAAGATGCATAGTTTTCATTTACAAAATTTGTTAAGACTTTAGGACCAGGTGGACATCTAAAAATGGGGCCTTGCATGTAATAAGTGTCTGAGAGACATCTCAATGACATATTTACAGTCAACAGGGAGGTTTGGATACATCCAAGAAATAGCCCTCCCAGGCAAATACCACTGAGGAGGCACCTGGTTGAAAACAGCCAATTGTCATTAGTGAGAACAGAAATATGACAGTGATTGCCACAATCCAACTCTTTATTCCTACCAAGCTGTTCTGTAGTCTTTTCCATGGCTCTTCATGAGGCCTTGGACTTTAGTGTGTATTTGGCACCTTGAGAACTTGCCTCAGTCAGACCTCCTGAGGCTTTCCAAGAATTTATTTAGCTGACACCTATGGAACTGGATCACAGTAAAGTTTTAATAGAAAACAGGTGTCTTGCTTCCCAGAAAAATCCAAATTTAAACAGAATTAGGAAATCTCATGTTTAGATACATACTTTGTGACCCAAAATGTGGGTCCAAAATCTGTAACAGCAACTACTGGATGTAGATGATGTAGACAGACATTTGTAACAGTTCCCTAAAAGTCATCTTTTCCCCAGGCTCCAAGTTAAGTACTGGAATTATCCTCTTCTGATGTTTATGTCATTGTGGTGCCATTCACTTCTTGTGATCTACGTGACTTGTGTTTTTTTAAGGCAAAACAGTGGATCAGCAAAACTTTAAATCTCAAAACAATGTTTCTGAGCTGAGCACTTGCATTTCCTGAATTTACAAAAATGTGCCTACGAATGTGGCATTTTTCCATTTATCAACTAACTGTGTACTATGAATAGTGAATATAATGCTTATGAATTAGTACTCTCTTTGTTCTCATATTTGCCATGTATGGCTGTCTGACAGCAGCAACTGTGCCTTCTGAGCACAGATTCTGTGGGAAATCACTTTTAGTACATTCAGCCTGTGGCATTCTGACAGACCTTTAGCTGAAGGTTTACATCCAAGTTCAGAATGATCTGCATCATTCCACCACTCTTGATTTTGCAGAGCACTATAGCAGGAATGATATCACTGTTTCAGAGAGTCAGGTTTTGTCAGAGTATGATTATAAATATATAGAGAGATATGTGTTATCAGAATATGGGTATATTTAATGCTTTATGCGTATATACTGAAAATACTTCAATATTCCCCAGGGAAACTAATGTATTCTAAACAAATGTATAATATTGGCATTAAATAAAACTTTCAATGTGTAATTTAAGAAGCACTGTTTTATATCTAAGTGAAATACCTGTCCAACACTTAAAAGCATAGAAGTATATATTTACTGGTATATAACTGACATGGTACAGAATACTGATAATTTGAAGGCCAATTTTATGGCTTCTAGTTATCTGGTTAGGGTAAATTACTTTACTGATGGTAGACTTTACCCTGTCTACATATTCATAGTTGACATATATCCTTACATCTCTTCTGTGGCATCCAATACCTCTACTGATGGAGTTATGGCTTCTACTTTTCTTGGATTTTTTCTGAAGTTTTATTTTTTATCCTTTCCAGTCCCCATATTATTTTTCCCTTTTGCACTTGAAGCATTTGCTATGATTAATAAGACCAAGAGAAAGCTGGCAACTGAATTTGTGGAGTTTTATGGTTGTATGGGTAAGAATTATGAAGGAAATCTAGAGAAATGCATAGAAGCCAATCAGGGGAAAAACATTTGCTAAATAAATGTTTAAGCATATTTGTAATACTAATGCTTGCATGCTAATTGCCCAAAAATACCATCTAACCAATTGAAGTACAGTCATTTTGATTTGCATTCATTATGTAAATCAAAAGCCCAGTCAGTCAGAAGAGAATGAATTACATAATAGAAAGTAAGACTAAGGTTATGATTCAGTGTTTGCAAGGCACCTCTGCTCCCTGACTAGTGAGATATTTCTACTGCACTGTAATATTATGAGCCCTGGCCTTAATTTACTAGATATAAATTTGCATTCATATACATATAATCAGGTTAACTTAGAACACCATCAAATACATCTTTTGGAAGCTTTAAAGAATTTCTTTCCATTCATCTGATGGACTCAAATGTTTAAAAATGTTTAAAAAGGTGTAGTTTAGAAGGATTAGATAGTACAGGACATCATGTTGATCATCTTTTCAGATACATTTCTGACTTGGATTTTTTTTAAAAAACTTTTTTAGCAAAGTCTTTTGTATCACATCATATCTGGTTGTCTTGTAAGCTGTGATTTTACCTATAAATGTAAGTCTTAAAGTGAAAAGAATTTTGCAAGAACTGTCAGAAATGATTTTTACTTGCTCCAGTCATATGGCTGATGTTCTTCCTAAAGCCTCAATTTTTCAGATATGTCACTTAACACATTAAAACCAATAAAAGTTGTTTCTGCTGCTTGTATGGGGCAGTCATTTAAGTATTTTCCATGGCTGCTTATGTCAATAGCACAAAGAGCAAAGCTGTAATGATTAATGCACCTGTTGATCTGGGTCCCTGACAATGTCAGACTGCTCAGTGAGTTTGCTAAAGTGAACTTGTCATCAGTGATTGCAGCATATTCCACCAGAGCACAAGCCACTGTGAAAACGTTGTTGGTGATTGTCACAGTTTCAGACACCACCTTGCAGGTGACCACCTGGAGCCCTGTCTGTGGGGCTGCTGGTGCTGTCACTGATCCAAGTTGTAATACTGAGCTGAACAAATCATCCCTTACATTGTCTTTCACCTATCATACCTATATATCAAAAGAAGTGAGGAGGAGGAGACATGAAACAGGAGACACCCACCATAAGGATGTGGGTGTGACAAGCACTGGAAAAAGGAAAAAGAAGCATTTCCTGGTAAGAGAAACTTCTCCAAGATGCATTGCACATGTACACCATCACTGCTCTCTCTTTCCCCTCTCCCTCAGACTGTGTGCACAGTTGTGATAATGCAGTTGTGAGGAATCTGGTGATAGTGTGGCACATTCAGCCCCTGTACTGACACAAGAAGGAAAGGGTATGACCTGCTTTTCAGCAAAGCCTCTTCCCCTGAGTGCTTGTTTTCATGGAGAGCATGTGGATACTATGAGCAGCATATACTGAAGAACTCCAGTTACTTGAAATCTTGCTGTGTTTCAGCATATTAAATAAAAAATTGCTTGAGATATGTATTAAAGAAAGGCCTGGCAAATTTCAACCTGGAAGATAATTTTATGAAACTACTCATAAGGAAAATGCTAACCCTATTTTTTACAACAATGATGCAAGTGCTGTTATGAGATTAAAATTTTATAATACAAGTCATTATTATATAATATTATTAAAGTAATTTGAAAAAGATAGCTATGCTGGAAACATCTGTGATGTGCCAGATTTAATCACATTCACTAAGGCCTTGGTCATTTTTAATTACCTGGAGAGTCAGCACATCATAAAATTGGGGTCATCACAGAGACCTCTTTTGAATTAGCTCTTACCACTCTTCATCACAACTGTCAGCCTTGAGAGAAGCTTCTATTTTAATCATGTCTCAGTCTTATCTGTAGTCTTCATTCCTTCAGCAACTTCAGTGGGCAAACAGGAAAAAACACCTCAATATTTAAAATGGATAGAGAACTAGTAAACAAATAAGTACTCCATGATAATTATATCACAGTTTTGGAATCATATGTTTTGGAATACATTATAAATGTTGTTTTAAATTGCTTTTAGAGCCTTTTCAAAGTGCCATTAAAACTGGGAACTGTTTTATTCTTTTTTTAAGAGAACACATAAATTAATTTGTCCTAGAACTTTGAACACTTCTTTTGTGTGGCTCACATTAAAAAAAAATTCTGTTAGCCAAAACCTTGGGAGCTAGAAACATCTGTTATTCAAATTTGGCTTTGTAATTGTGCTTGTGCACAGAGATCCCCCCTAAGCCATAAGCAGTGTTAGTGCCTGCTGTGCTTGTGCTGAACAATTCCCTTGAATCCAGAATCTCATAACTGAGCTTTACTGGAATCATCTGCTGCCACGCATTTCAGAGTTACAACATAAATACAGAACTAACTTGGAACACAGACTATTTCAAGAAATAAAATTATGATAAGAATTTTTTATTTTAATTAAAGGAAAGGAAAGTATGCTGAAGAAAAGACCAGATGATATCTTCAAGAGCAGCAGATACTTCCAGTATTTAAGAATGGCACCCAAAAGGAATGCAATGCCTTGGGGTTTTGCCCTTTATCATTACCCTTGATCATTTTAGCAAAAGGCAAAATGAGCTTTAAAAATCCCAGTAGATTTATTTATTTAAAGATCAACTGTGGTTCCTATGCATATGGAGTAGGATTAAAATCTAAAAATGTACAGAAACCCCTTCATCTGCATGTGCCTAAAATTTTGCTGATTCTAAATGATTTCTTCATTGTTCATGTATGTGATTTAGCTGATGGTTCAGCACACACTCCTGGTTGTCATTCATCTGTTATGTATTTAGGCTGCATTCAAACAACAGAGTCCAAAGCTAGGGGACTTCTGTGTACCCAGAATAAGCAGATGCATCTCAGATGTCCATCCAGGTTTAGAATACTCCTCTCCCTGCAAGCAAAATCAAACATTTGTTCATTCATTCATTCATTCATTCATTCATTCATTCATTCATTCATTCATTCATTCATTCACTGGAGTGGAAAGGGATCATCTAGGTGCAGATACCTGCACCTCATCTCATCACTTTTGGAGGAAGACAACAGGTATTGTGAGGGCATTTTACAGAGATGTATAAAACAGAGCAGATTAATTATGCTCTAGCACTAGTTTTTTCTTTCTATTAATTTTGAAGGACGCACAGGGGATCAATGGCATTTATTTAGGTATTGTGCAGATTGCCAATTACACCATATTGGTGTAGGTCTGAAGAAATGAAAATTCATCATAAGAAATGAGACACTGCTAGGAAATATTCAAATTGCAGAGTAAAGGCTTTCCACTTGGAACCTGCTATTTCATAAATTCATCTAAATTGCTAATCATAGTTTATATAACTGTGTGACTAGGATTAGAAAAATGCTGCCAATTTCTGCTTCTTGTTTGATATCAGCCATGAGGTAATGAGTCCTTTCAAGCTAATAATTAGCTCAGAGGCCCCAGCCATGCTCTGACTTTTTCTTTTCAGGAAAGTCATGACACCATCATATTTACCTAAAAGAAGTGTCCTTTCTTAGTGGATAAAAATCCATGGTTGTTTTATACTCACTTAAGTCTTAGAGAATTTCAAATTCAGTCTAAGTGTTTTCATTGCTATCAAGTTTCTGAATCTCTTCTTCCTTGAAAACTTTCTCTGTATCTTCTGCATCAAATTCAGACTTCTTTCATATACTGATCTTGATAATTATGCATCCCATGTATTTGCATTTATATTATCTTTTACAATTGTTCCCTTGGCTCCTAAAATTCTTGTTATCAACGTTTTTCTGGTTTTCTATCCTACCCTGCACACTCATCTCCAATATCCTCCTGTAACTGACTTGTTTCTTAAAGCTTATGAATACTCAAATATGTACCAGGAAAACAGCACAATCTCTCTTTTCTTGTAATCTGGAGTCATCAGATTGCCCACAGCCTGAAGCACAACAGAGGATGAAAACCCTGTAGTGTTAGTGCTTTTCTTTCATAGAGTCCTTAGCACAGACATCACTAGAGGAGCACAATCCAGGTGGGTTTCCTGGGTCCTGCACTCTAATGTTGGAATATGTAAAACACCCTGATGCACCAGTAGGGCATGTAACAGATTTGACTCCATATCCAAAATGTTTGACCTATAAGCTTGTAATAAGTCTGTGGATCAAATCATTTAAATACAGGAATAAATAAGGATAAATGGATTGATTTATCTATGAAAAATTAAACTTACAATAGAATCTGATTATTATTTTATTTTCATACAATGATTGTCTTAACATAAAAAGCATAAAGTCTAAGATCAATTACTGCAGTAGCTCAATATTCCAAAAGGTCATTACAAGATTGTTTTAGCTTTAGAAAATGCATTCCCTATAGGTTGCTTGTTTGAGCCTAGTGAGTATTTGTGATCTGATTTCTTGGTTTTCACTGTGACTCCCCTTCATTCCAGCCAAGATCAATAAGCCCAGCTGTGTTGTGTATGATGAAAACTCCTTCCCAAGAGTAAGAAGGAAAGGAAATATGGAAGTGGTTAAGTGAGGTTCTTTTACCCTCCTGAAATGAGAACTGAGCCCTGAAATGGTTGAGTAATGAAGTGTTCCTGTGCTTACCAACACTCTGGGAGGGGAGTCTAATAAAGATGAAGGAAAGGATCCTGCAGCAGTGTTGTACCTGCCATACACAAATCCTGTGCTGCTATTAGTAATGACTTGCTTGTGTTTCACACTTTAGGACTGACTGTATGTGCACAAACATGATTGTCCTGACAAAGAAGACTACCAGAAAAAGCAGAGCCTACTACAGCATTGCGTAGTTATTTCAGGGTAGTTCTGCTGTTATGAAAGTACTTGGGATGTTTCAGTGAATTACAAGGTACATTTCTGTCTGTTTTCAGAGGTCAGAGGTGTTACAAGCTGTCAGCAAAGCACAGCACATTTTGAGACTTCCCCAAGTGGTTGTAGGCAAAATGATGGACCTTCCAAAATGACATTTTCATTAATGCATTTAAGAAATAAGCAGAAGAATCAAGAAAAAAAAGGTTTCTTTTAGAATCAAATTAGAACAGATTGCTCTATCATTTTATAGTCTTTAAGTGACAGCATAGAGTCAATGAAGATTTTGTTTTTAAAGCTTCAGAATTTCTGGGAAAATTAGGTGCTTTATGAACAGCTGCTTATATTCCAGACAAATAAATTTCTCTAATGGAGTTCCTGTGTACATACATTTGCCTCTAAACAGATATTTTCATAGTATGTTTCTCTGAATTCTCTGAAACTTGTACCCTATGTGTTTTCTTACAGCATTATCAGACAACTTTTCTGTATTTTCACAAGGGACTGGTGATCTTTTTTATTACTGGCATGAAAATTTTATTTGAGTTAATAATTTTGGTATAGTTAAGTTAAAGCACAGTTAATATTAAGCTGTATCTCATGCTACTCTTCAGTTTTCCTATAAATTTTGCTACAACAGGAGAGCCAGATTCATTTGGTAGAAAAGTTATTAAATGTTCTTTTTATAAAATTTAAGATAACTGCTGTTAAATTTTGTTTCATTAAAAACATACTGGTTTGCATATTACATTTTACTGTGGCGTAAATAATAAATTAACTTAGTGTTCAGTGTATAGGAGCTGTAGATATTGACATTAGTCATACTGAAACAGAAGGTTCCTTCTAATTCAGACAAGTCCCAGAGGCAACCATCCTTGGAAAATTATTCTTTTGAACTAAGCTACAAAAAATTGGGCAATAGATTATAACCATTGACCAACTAATGGGCTTGACAAGGAAAAATGGATGCAGTTTTTCAGTCAATTCTTCTCATTATGTTTCATTTAGTTTAGCTCAGTGAAGTTCAGACTTAGAATATCAAAATGAACGAAGGCAATATGGAAGACAATATCATCTAGGTGGGAAGTAATTATTCCACCTCTAAATGAAGGAATTCAATAGGTGTGAATCAAAATGGGACATTTTAGAAAGAAAAATCAGTCAGCATTTGAAAGATTTATAGAAGTTATGTCAAATCAGAATTTTGTGCTGAGGCTTGGCTAAGTAACTGTTATATTTCCATTACACAGAAACTGATCAGGAAAGAGGATTTAATGAGTCATTAGTATTTTCTATTCTTTGACATTCAGTAAGAGCTACCACAGTTTACTGTTGAATACTGATACTTCCGTGTCCTTAAGATAGACACAGTCACTGGAATATGCTGTGAAACTCATTTTTCCTCTTTGCAAGGAGATGTAATTTTAGGAGCTGTTCCAAGAAAAATACTTTCACAAAATACAGAAATGAGGCATATATTGAGACAGATCTCAGTCCTGTTGTTTTGTCCTTCTTTGCCTTTGGACCTTCTGGCAAGCAAACAAAAGCCACAAGGCAGAACACCAAGATCCTCAAGCTTGGGTAATCATGTTCTTCTTGCTACATCCTGATCACCCTCCCCACTCACCTGACCTCAAATCAGCAAGCTGCTGGGAGAGAAGTGAATATGGGTGAGGATTGGCAGCAGACATTGTTCTATGCCTGCTGCTCACTCACCACCTCTAGGTCCAGCCCAGTTTTGCTCAGCTCATGTCAACAGGAATCCAGCTTCCTCATAAAGAAAGGCTACAGTTTGAAATTGTGGATACTGCACCATAAATAAATGCTGACAATCTCTTTTTCCTGTGTGACTGCTGCATGCTCTGCCTATGGTTTACTCTCTTACAATGTCTCGCTGAATGGCTGAGGAATTAGACTGCTTTCAGACTAATCAAAAAGTCAATATACTGCTATTGCCTTTTAAAGGTTAACATGAATTCAAAAAGCAGGGCTCAAAGCAGACATCTACAGAGAGCCAAGGCCAATTAGGCCCACAGAATCCTCTAGGTTGCTATTTTGCCTTTCAAAACATTAGTTCTTTGGCAGGTTAAAGATTTTCCTTGTTCCCCTTTTCCCCCCATGTGTTTTCTTTTTTCCCTCTTCATTTCTAGCCTTTTCTGTTCATCCTTTGCTCCAGGACCTCTAGTCATTGCATAATTTAATTTCTATTCCCCTTTGACCTTTACAAAGTCAGATAACTCTGGGGCACGTGTTCATGGCAGGATTTCTTTTTGCACACCAAAGGGGTGTAAGGGTCTCTTCCTTACCTGATGATGTGAAAAAGATGTTTTGATTATAGAGTCACAAAATGGTTTGGGTTCCAAGGGTCCTTAAATATCATCTGGTTCCAACCCCCACTCATGAGCAGGTACACCTTCCACTAGACCAGGTTGCTCAAGACCCTGTCCAGCCTGAGCTTGAATACTTACAGGGATGCAATTTTTGAGTGCACCACAGTATTAGAGGTGGTGTTGATTCCAGACCTGCTCAGTCCTGTTACAGTAACCCTGATCTTCCTTAGATAGGTGCTGGGAAGAATGCATACAGATGGGCAACTTCTGTCTAAGGTCATACCTTGGAATTCTCTTCCCATTGAATTCAAGAGAGATGATGACTCACAAGCTGGAAAGGTCAAAAAGGCCAGAAGGAAAGGATAAACAATTACCCACGAGCAAGGTGGATCCTCTGTCCTGCTCTAAGGGTCAAGCAACCCCATCTACGGTAGGAAACTTGTGGTACTCTTTCTTCAGTCCTAGAACCAGCTTTCTAGTGCCTTGTGGTACTTACAAGATCTGTAAGGTATCCTTCTGACTCCTGCCAGGCCATGATGAAAAAATAGATCAATATTCCTGCAGCATGCACAGGCAGTGCCATCTGCTTCCTTACCAGAACTGCTGCAGGCTGTCACTGCCCTCACATCCTCCCTAGCAGCCAGAGCAATTTCTGGTGATCTGGCACGAGTTAGCAACATGCTCATAGGAAAAGGGAAATCTCCAACCCTTTAGGTTGTTGGGATGGTTTCAGAGCCTGGATGCTGTCGAAGTTCCCTCCGAATATTTTTTACACAGTCCTCCATGAATTATTTAGCACAGCTCAGCACCAGATTTCTTTGGCAGCCAGACAAGACAGTATCGTCGACTCCTGGAACTCTTACCAACAAGTAAGAAGACAGCAATGAAAATATTATCTTTGCTGTAATCAATTGCTTTAGTTGCAATGGACTATGAAGAACCAATATCCAGCAAATGACAGCAGTAAAATATTACCAAGGATCACCTATTCCCTCACTCTTCTCTGCCTTTCATAAGCTGACATGGTGCAGCTTCTCACGCTGCAGGGGTTGGAGTGAAGGGGAGCAAGGCAGAGTAACTATTCTGCAGGTGAGCCCAGGTGAGGCTTGTATTGCCTTACAATCTGTGGGTGTGTCTACTTGAGTGTCTTTAGCAACATGCTGCTGAGGGAAATCTCCCAATGGCCTGAGCTCTCCACATCTGGATTTTCATTGTGGAACTGTTTGGGGTGACATTTGTGTTAAACTGATTTGACTGTGATCTCTTAGAGAACACCTAATGTGGTCCAACTTTTCTGGGCATCCAGTTGGCAATAGCTATAGTCCAGAGAACTCCTCAGGACACACATAATGGGCTGTCAGGTTCTTGGCATCAAATGTTGTGCTGCCCAGATCAATTTCTCTTGCACCATACCCGTTGCTAATTGACCCTGGCAGCTACCACAGTACCTAGAAGCTACTTGTAAGTATAGAATCCATCTTCCCAAGTGAGATAGAGGCTGTGACAGATGTCACATTTAGGACAGCAGATTACATAGATTAATTCCCCTAGATAGTAAAGATCATTCACTTCATCCTCTTAAATGCAATTTATGTGTCTGTAAGTTAAAAAAAAAAAAAAAAGATAAAGTGACTGGTAACAATATATTCCCTCATCATTCTAATGCACAAATTCAAACACTATAAAGTGACCAGAAACTCTAAGACAATTAATTTCTTCCCTCTTACTCTCCAAGCACCCTCCATCATTTGCAAACAAACTGAATTCTTGTTGTGCCAGGACACCTGAGGGATGCATGTCAATGTGGGCACTGAGAAGGGACATTCAAAGTCAAAGTTCAACTCAGGCTGTTTCTATACCAGGTCCCCATTTCCCTTTGAGTACATCTGGACTTCAGACACTGAACCTTTGAATACTGTAGGAAGAAATGCATCATTAGTGTTATTGACTCTTGCCTTTGCTACAGTCTCACATATTACAGTTCACATCACTGAGTCACGACAGTTTGCATTGCCAGGAAGCTTCAATGACGTGCTTAATTAGGCAAATCCAGGCTGAGTTAATCTAGAAATAGGACCTGTATAAACAGCAGAAATTTAGCTTTGTGATTAATATAGCCAATGTAATTTAAATTATGTCTATGTCATATCATAAATCTAAGTGCTTCCGAAGTCTGTAGGCTTCATGCCAGCATTAATTTCTGTAAAAAGTAAGAAATATTTCTCTTGTGTTTGATTGCTTTTTAAACTCTAGGTCTGATATACTCTCAGAAATTTGTCCAAGTCGGCTGTCTTGTGATATTTGATGGAGTTTAAAAATAAAAATTTATGCCTACATATAGTTTGCTTATGTAGGTGAAATACTTTATAAAAGAACATGAGCTATTTCAGAGTTTAAAGATTTTCGTCAAGACAAACTATGGCAAAGTTAGAATTAACTACTTGACACTAACTTATGAAAATACGTTACATTTGAAAGATTGAAAATAGAAGCTTTGTTTAATTTTTCAGTATATGATACATACTAATGTGCACTGAAAAATATTCCAGTGAAGCAGACCTCTCACATTAATCACTCAAGGAAGAACTGATTTTCTATTTCATAGAGTTATAAATCTAAAGATTTAAAGCAAAAATTTATGCAAAAGTTGTTAAATACCAAACACTGCTTAATAAAGATTACTAATACTATATTGGTTATCTGATGCAGAACGAACTCATACTCATGCCCTGGTACACAGCATGATCCTGACAGAAGTTTGTGCTAGCTCAGATTCATGGATTGAAACATCAAATTTTTTTTGTGGATATGGTCTCAATATGGGGCCATGATGCATTTACTCACTGTTAGTATTTTATTTGTTTATCAGTCTGGAGTTTAAACTAATTGAAGGTGATAAACCCAGGAGGTGTCAGGGAGAGGCAGATCATAGAAACATGAAGTCATAGAATGGTTTGGGTTGGAAGGGACCTTTGAAGATCAGAGAAGATAGAATCTTCTGCTAACTCTGGCCAGCAGTGATAAGCCAATATTGCTTGAGCTATTTTCAGATTTGTGGATAAAAAAATGAAGTTTCGGTGACTGTGCTGAGATATCATGGATTTAGGTTTTAAGTTATCAGCTGGGTTTAGCTTCTTCAGAATTCCAAGATACAATGGAGCTTTCTCACATGCCCAAATTTTCTTGTTTTACCTTCTGGTTTTGATGAAGGAACAGGAAAACAAAAAGAAAAGGAAGAAGTGAAAGAGTCTCAGTAAATTAGACACTTAATTCCTGCCAATGATTGGCAGTCAGAGCCTGTACTCACTGCACAAAGCATTCCCAGTAAAGGACCTGCTTGGGCACAGCTTCCACTGCCACAGCACTCCACAGCCACGGAGCACCAGTGGAGCCAGCACAGCATCTGCTGGGGGTGCCTGCACACACAGCCCTCTGCATTTCTAGAAAACAGTGGGAACATGCAGGCCTGGGAGCCAGTGTGACTGTGTTCTGCAGTGTGGATGCAGCCCACGTTCTGTGGTATGTGTCCAGGGAATAGGAAACTAGCACAACTCTAAACAGGGACCAGCAGCTGTGTCACTTTCTCCAGCCTCCATATTCACCTGCTTAGTGTTGGCTGGTGTCATCAGGAAGCATGAGTGAATATTCATGATCAAAACCTAATAGGTAACAATTCTGATCCTGCAGTGCCTCCAGATGCAGCAGTTCTAGGTAATGGTCAAAAGAAGCAACATAATCCCCAGTTTGTTGCTAGGACTGGGCTTCTTCTTTCCTTCTCCTGATTTTTAATTATACTTCTACCCTGCTACTTTATATGGAAATGATACCAAAATTCTGAAGAAACAAGGTCTTATCTCTTTGAAAAATAAAAATCATTATTCCTGCACAGCTGATCCAACGAGGTGATTACTCAGATAATACAGTGCCTTCCTGCCATCTTGTGGCACTGCAGAGTTTGCAACTCCCTGTTTGTTATACTGTATAATTTTTATTTCAAATTCACAGTTTTTAAGTTTCAGATGTCATCTAGTTAAACAACACACACACACACACACACACCCTGAGTGAAATCTTGGTCCAACTAATTGTAGTGTCAAAAATCTTATTGATTAAAAAAAGTTCCAGGTTGTATTATTTGTATTTATTTCAATGTCTTATTATGTCAGAAATGAAAAGAAATTGAAACTAACTAATGTAAAACTGAGTTTCAGGTTAATAGATTAAGTTACTGTTATACTGAAATAATTTGCAGTTGTGTATGAAATAATACCTTGCATTTGTATTATTAATTGATCTATAATTTTCATTTGGGATGCTTTGTTGGTTTTTGAGATAGCTGCCTCCTTTTTCAAGTCTGCCTGAAGAAAAGGGAGGCTGCATCTTTTATATGACTTTAGGCAAGAGCCTGCAAGGCTTGTTCAATGTTCACTTATTTTTCTAAGATAAAGGAATGTTTGAGATTATGCTACTGTCCGATTTCCTGCTCCTGCTTTTAGGCTGGAATCACCAACTCGATCTTTGAGCATGGATGCACCAAGAGGAATTAATATCAAAGCACAAGCTGGGAATATTGAAGCCCTTTCCCAGATGGATATCAAACTACACAGCAGTGATGGCGTGGTGAGTACAAGCCTTCCTTTCCATAACTGTGGTTGATCTTCTGTGTGACTATAACCTCAAGTCTTTTTTTCAAGTTCTGTTAATTTAATTCCTCAGGTTTTAGGTGGCAGGATATTAAAATTATTAGTGCCAACAAAATTTTATGTACATAATACTACCAACAGACATGATGTCGTATAAGCTTAGAGAGATGATTTCTAATAAAACTTGGATACTGCTTAACTCCCCACTAGCACAGTAATTCCCAAGCACCTTGACTCAGAGCAGACACAACCCCAGAATGGCAAAATTTAGGAATGAAGCTCTGCAGGCATCATTAACAGGAGGCAACATGCAGCAGCCTATTTATCCCCTCTGCAAGGCTGTACTGTGCCACTTTTACAACAGAGGAAGTACAGACCAGCCCACATCCATCCTTAACCAGCTGGCTCTGCAGTGAGCCTCAGCACTCAGGCCAGGACAGACCTGGGTCCAGCAGCAGTGCTTGTGTCCTGCTGTTCTGTGTGTGGGCAGGGACCCTGCCACTTACCTTAGAATCATAGGGTGAATTGTGCTGGAAGAGACCTCAGAGATCATCCTGCTCCAACTTCCCCTGCCATGGGCAGGGACACTTCAACTAGACCAGTCTGCTCAGAGCTCAGTCCAGTCTTTCCAGGGATGGGTCATCCACAGTTTCTCTGGGCAATCTGTTCCTGTACATCTCCACTGAAAGAAATTATTTTTTAAATCTAATCTAAGTCTATCTTCTTTCAACTTAAAACCAGTATCCCTGATGAAGGGTCCCTCCTCAGCTTTCTTGTAGGCCCCCTGTAAGTACTGGAAGGTTGCATTGAGGTCTCCTCAGAGCCTTCTCTTCTCCAGGCTGAACAATCCTAATTCTCTCAGCCTTTCCTCATAGGAGAGATGTTCCATCCCTCTGAGCATATTCGTGTCCCTCCTCTGGACTCACTTCAACAGGCCCATGTCTTTCTTATGTGGGGGGCCCCAGAGCTGGTGCAGCACTGCAGGTGGGGCCTCAGCAGAGCAGAGGGGCAGAATCCCCTCCCTTGCCCCTGACCACGCTGCTCCTGTTGCATCCCAGGATGTGGTTGATTTTCTGGCCTGTGAGTGTGCATTGCTGGCTCATATATAGGTTTTCACTTGTTAATACCCCCACATCTTTCTCCTCAGGCCTTCTCTCAATGCTTGTATCCATTCTGGGGATTGCCCCAACACAGGTGCAGGACATTGCACTTGGCCTTGTTGAATTTCACCAATTCTCTGCTAAGAAGAGAATGAGCACCAGCTTATTCCTGTCCTGTTTCTGTCTGCCAAGAGCCTAGGGCTCAGGGAAGCTTTCTATGCAACAAGTCCTGTGTAAAAGGCCGTTCTTAAGCCATTCTTTGTCCATTTGCCTGGACAAATTCAGCTTGCCTTATGGCACACTATTACTTTATTATCTCTAACAACCCGTTTGTCCTGCTTGTTCCCCACACAGCTCTTGCTGGATGCCGAAACCGTGCGGCTGCCCAAGCTGCCCGAGGGTGCGAGGGGCGGGTCCGGGATCTCCCAGGGGCTCTACGAAATCTGCGTGTGCCCAGATGGAAAACTCTACTTGTCCGTGGCCGGCGTGGGCTCCACCTGCCAGGAATACAGCCGGGTCTGCCAGTGAGGCACCCCGCCCCTGGGCTCTGTATTGCTCCCAAAGGGCTTTACTGACAGCCTACTCCTCGGCATTTTGAAAACAAAGTACTCGCAATTTAGGAAACAAATCTGCATCTACAGGTCTGGAATACAGGGTGTAAGGGGAAGAAGAGCACAATCAACATTTTCACTTCGGAAGAATGACTTGAATCTAATTAAGTTTTGTCAGTAACACTTGGAAAACAGCCTTACAGAGAGCATATAAAAATAAAACAAATATGTTTCCTTGCTGAACTGTTATTTGGATGATTATGTCATCGTTCATATTTTTGAGATCCGTGGGTTTTTCCTCTCACTACATGTAAAACACTTACTGTGTTAGTGGGTGAAATTAAATTGAGGGAACTACTTGAATTATTTGTAAGACAAAGCATTATTTGGAGAATTCAGAAAGTGCCAGCAAATGGTCTATGCAATTTTGTTCTTGCAATAACACAAGATAAAAAAACGTGGTATTTGTATAAGTTCTGTGTAAGATATGTTAATTTGCTAATAGCTTTCTATTTTAATTTGGCAACACATATGCTGATTTGCTTCTTATTTGGTTTCATATAAAAATAACTAATGCAAAATGCTCCAGAAGTCATGAAGGCCTCTCTGTGTCTCAAATCCCTTCACTGTACAACAGTGAAATATGTTATTATGTTTTATAATAGCAATTGTTTGTTCTACTGCCTGTACTATCATATTCCTTTTAATCCTTTTTTATTTTGGGACATGCTAATTCAACAAGGCAATCTGTTGTGCCAGCTGGACTAGTAAAAAGAAAAAACAAACAAGTGTCTTCAGATTGTCTGGCACAAGGAACTATTTGGGCAGTGGGAAAAAATCCTTTTATGCAGCCCACAGATTTCAATTAAGAGGAATATTTCATTTCTATCTGCACCTGTTGACTGCTATTTCTGATCCTGTCAGAGTGGGACTGCATCACAAACAGAGAGTAAAACTGTTATTACTTTTTACATTAGGACTTTGTATACAAAATAAATGCTCACCAGAGCTGACAAACCATTTATTGGTCTTGTAAAGAAACACAGCTGCAGACCTGTTCCCCTGTATGGTGTTGCACTGAACATGAATAAATTGTTTGCACACCTCTGGGTAGCAAGATTTGTATTTAGTAGTCTGTTGTTTAAGCCTCATGGGTTTTTAATTCCTTTGATGCCATTTTGCATTTACTTTATGATTTTACTATCCAGGAAGGAGCTATCACACAGTGCCTTGGTGTCTATTTACAGAAGGATTTTAGCCCATAGTGTTAGTAAACCACAAATACCCACCTTTGGAAAAAAAATACTTATCCTTAAAACAGAAGAATCAGGACAAAATAACTACTAACTTTTTTAAAACTTGCTACTTTGGCTCTGGTGAACATAGAAAGAAAACCAACACTCAGATGAGATCTCCAGGTACACACAAAAACCTGAGCTGAGAAAGAGTCCCAGTTAACATTTTCCACTAATATTGTGGTAAAGCCCAGGGCAGTCCCTGCTTCAAGGGCTGCCTTTGCCATTTCTCCTGGAGTCTGATGTACAGAACTGACACTGCCCTTCAGCAGCAGGACACAGCCCTCAGTAATTAATGCTCAAAGAGCTTCAGTAGTGCAAGTAGGAAACACTCGAGGTGAGCTTAAGCCAGTGAAGCAAGGTTTCACATTACCTGCAGAGTGCTCCAGTTGCTGTCACACTGCCTAAAGGAGATACAGGAAGACACACATCTTCCCTATCTGAAATCCCTTTTCTTGGGCTTAGAATCACTCACTCACTCCAGTCTTCAGGAGTGAGTCCAAGGCTGTTGGCCATAAAGAAAAAAAATGTTTATTTCCACAGCTGTCTCTTGACTATCTGTCTGTACAGCTAAGCTCTCAGCTGAGGCACATTTTAAATATTAGCCAGATACTGCAAAATAGTTAAAATCTGCTTGTTCTGCTGACAATAGAAGCACAGCACTTTTAAGTTACAAGTTTTAAACTTTTGTTTTGGAGTCACATTTTCAAATGGGATTTGCCAATTAATTCAGAGCAAGGGATTGAAGTGAGGCTTTCCAGGCAAGAATAACCTGACCCTACAGAGCTAGGAAAATCAGGGTGCACTCCCCTGGCTGATAACACTATTAAGTAGGATGGCACTTCATTTAAATACTGCAGTAACTACCACTTTTCTTCAGGAGATAAATCTTCTGGACTTGCTTCATTTCACAGATTTCTGAGTAGTACCAAAACCTAAAGAGGTCTGCTGTACCCTCAGCACTGCTATCACCCAAATCACCAATGTGATCCTTTTCATTGCTTAAATATCATTCTTCTTTTCATTATGCTACAACACTGACATCAGAAGTATTGTTCCAGTATAGAAGTTGTGCACATTTTTTAAAGTATCACTGGCAACATCTTGTCCTTTTTTTTTTTTCTTTTAGGTGTGGTAGTAGAGAAACAAAATTTATGCTAAAATTACCAGAGTGTAATCAGCTGATGCTACAATTTGAATTAATCTCAATAATCTCAACATAGTTTGTTCAAAATGACTGTTTTACTTGAATCAAAGTTCAGTAAGTAGTTACAGAGTAACAGAAAATTATGGCACAGGGAAGTGAGAGTATGCAGTTCTCTAGTTTATTTCCAAAAGTATTATCCAAACAAAGAGAAAAAAAGCACTACCAGTATAGTGAACTGATTTGTTTGCATAATTACTCCCTCAAAAAGAATTATTTACAGCAGTTCTGGCAACTGGCTGCAATTGTTACACAATGGAAAAATTATAGAAAAACTTCACTGGTGATTGCCCAAACATGAGCTTTTTTTTTCCATTTCACAGTTCTTTAGTATTTGCATTTGTCTATCTTTATATAGCTTTATGCAAAAGGAAATTGCAAGAATTGGAAATTGAGTTCTTGAATAAACTTTATACATTTTGAACAGTCTGCTTCTGCTTTTGTATTCAAATGAAAAACAGGGTAAATCAATGCTTTCATTTTTAAAACAAACTTATTTTTCCAAGACTAAGAAGGTGAAATGTACTTTATTTAAAATATTAACATAAGTCTTGGTCCCACTTAAAAATGTACTTTGAAGAATTTACAAAATGCTTTACAATTATGTTTCATTAGACATCTAGAATTCCTTTATCTTCATCAGTAGTAGGTAAAAGTAAACAAATTTTGGCCATGCCACTGAATTAATAATCCAAAAAACAAACCAAAGAAAATATAAACAGTTTTGATTAAAAATTCATAGACAATTCCCTTCATGTGAAATTTAAAAAAAAAGCATGTCTTCTTCAAATGAAAACATTTACATTGGCTGCCAATTTTACTTATTTTTTAAATATTCCTTCTGCCTTTGTTCCCCAAGACCAATCCAGCCTTTTTCAGAGTTTAGATCCAGCAACAGAAAATCTCAGAGGTGGTACTACCCTCCTCTACTTTAATTGGAGAAATCACAATAGATTTAATTCCAGCCTTGTTTAAAGCAACCCAAGTATACCAGTACCAACTGAATGGAATCCTTATAGTAAATTTTATATCCTGTCTTATAAATTATTACAGTAACTTCACTGATAATGATTTGAGTACAAATATTGCAAAATTGCATGTTTTTACATTATTAAAACATTTATTTTTATTTTGATAGTCAGCTACACAAAAATCTATTCCCTAAAAAAAAAAAAAAAACCCAAGAAAAAACATAACTACAAACAAAAGGTATTTTTCTTGTCACTAATTGCTGAGGGAAGTGTCCCGTGCTCTTTAGAATAGCTGTGTATGCTATTGTTTGAGAGAAAAGCTTTTAAAGCACAAGATAGTCACAAGCCTATCAAGGCTTATTTCAACTGCAGTTCCTTAGATTTAAGCTGCCCAATGTATGGTTGAATCAGCTTCCTGTACCACTGACTTTTTGTTAACTGTAATCAGCTGTAATTTTGGGAGACAAGAACTGAAGCTGCTTTTCCTAGATAAACTGCTGGTACCTGTGGAAGGTAGGAGATAGACATGAATGAAAAGACATTTTCTGCAATGAGAACACATTTAATGTGCAGAACTACTTGTTAAATGCATTTTCGTGGAATGTACATGCTAACATTTTCTTCTACAGACCCTTACTACAGAACCATCACATCCTAACTGTTCTAGGCTTCCACACCTGACTTAGACACATTGCCAAATCTCCCAGCTGAGCCAAAAGGAAGAATCAATTAAGTGTTTTATTTGTTTGTTGTTATTTTTAATCGGAAATTAAATGTCACTTTAAAAATCATGTTTTGTCAGAATATGATTTCCTAGTCTCACAAAGTCTCTTTATTTAGGCTAGCTGTTACAGTGAGTTAAATGAATAAGAAACTAAGAGACTTCCAACTGAGATGCCACTCTTGCCTGTCTCTCTGCAGCCAAATGTAAATTTTATAGTGAGTTTATTAGTTTTTCAGTGTTACTCAAGTTTTCTTTTTCAGCTTGGCTCCGTATTTAAAATTGCTTCAGACCATTAGCTTTCTAAGAACTGGGACCCTTTTCTTGCTCAGAGTCAGTGCTCAACAGTGCAGACAAAAATTAGAATAGTTCAGTGGTTCTACACAGCCATTTTAGCAGTTCATAATAATAATACTGGTAAGGCAACATAAGTTGCTTATAAAACACAGTTATACACTTTGAAGATTTTATTCCTCGAGAACTCACGTAGAAACAGGAAAGTGTTCATGTTACACTTTGTGCATGCTTCCATGAGATCTTATGTTTTAGCTCCATTTAAAATGAAAAGCATGAGAACTGTTTCCTTTTCAAGTATTTTGCTTACCCTGAATACTGACTTAATGCACAAAGTGAAAAAACCACAAGGGAATCTATTTTAAAAACATAGGGAATTAACTAAATTGATTTATTTCATGGCACACCAGGATTTGTGTTTTATTTACATGCTATTTATTGCAAAACATCAGCAAAATGTACAATTTGAGAAAACTGCAAACATTTGTCATTGCAAAAAAAAAAAAAAACTAGTTTCCTTTTCAATAGTATTTTAATATTTGTACAATTATTTAGAATTAATTTTAAAAAAAAGATTGTTTATTTACCTATACAAAAGCTTCAAATAATAGGTGAAGTTAGCTTACATTATAAAACCAAAACACATCGGACTGAAATATATTTTTGCATTTTTCTTTATTAAATTTATGGCACTTAATTTAATAGCAGAAATAATAATAATAATAGGGCTCACAATCAGATGCAATATCACTTTCCAACTGTCACATTTCTTGAACAAGGCCTTTATCATTTACTCAAAACTGAGGCAGACCTCATCATGATTTTTTATTTTGTATTACAACACTATCACAGATGTATCAGCCCTGTAAGCTTGCTGTTACTTTCCTTTGTATTCAGTAAGTTAAATTGCAGTTTCACTGTGCTGTCAAGTAGACAAGTGTAACAGCATGCCGCTGGAAAATGTCTGACATTTATGTTTAATGTGGTTGATCCAGCAAAGAAAAATCCTTCCATTTAGCATTATCCTTCCATTTTTTATTTTTAATTTTTTTTACAAAAAGCTAATGTTGAACATACTGCATGACATTACCAAAAGTATTACAAACTATAAAAGAAAAAGTGTGAACTAATAATCACATTTCTCAAGAGCTGTAGGGAATAACAAAATAAAATAAAACTAGCATTACATTGCAGCACCTTTAAACATGTAACAAAAAACAGTGCTTTGTGTACACCAAAAATTACTTACTGAATTTTACTATTACCAATGTTTGTGGAAAAATACATATATATGTACACACACAAAGGCACACACGCAGGGGGGGAAAAAAGGAACTCAAGCATTTAGGCATCTGAAAACTGAGTTTCGGTGTTCCAAAAAAATCATAAAACACCATGTAACAATGTTCACAGATTTTACATCATCCACATGCTTTATCACTAAACAAAAAATGACAGGCTCTAAAAAAAAGTAAATTAAATACTTCATTGCTTTATAATAAAGTAAATGCAATCAATGCATGACATGACGTGGCATGTTAAATCAAGTATCATTATTCAGCATTAAAATAACTGTACCAGTTTACAGGTACTAATCTATCCTTTAAATGTTTACAGTGTGATGCTGCAGCAAATTTATAATCAGATCCAGCTGATAAGAGTATTACTATGAGTGACATGAATATCCACAGAATGCAAAAGAATACAGATATGCTTTGGAGCAATATCTCCAAAGTTAACTTCCACCCCATTTCCCATTTCCTTGTATGTCCAGTCTTAAGATAAGTACATTTGAAACTTGACATTACCCTTTCAGAAACATTACATTAAATGAAATAAATTTAATAAGGAGTCATAATTACAGGCTTCATCTAACAGAAAGCTAAGCTTTGGTTATATAAAGTGCAGTTCAATAATATGCCAATTAATCACAATATTGTTGATACATCTAATTTGTGCATCTCAATTTCCTTGCAAATTCTAAAAATATTCAGGTTTTACAGTTTGCTTAACAGCAGGCTCAGTTAAGAAAAAAAATTCCTTTTAAGTAAATTTCAGTTCTAAGTACCTCTGTACCATCCACCTTTGTGTACTACACTTCTAAACTGCCTGGCACCATTTAACCCCTTGGACGTTCCATAATTTGCACAATTGCATTTGTATCCCACTACTTGAAATGCCTAAACTCTTGACAAAACAGTCCCCTGACCTCTTCAAATCTCTTATACTTTTTGTTGTATGAAGTTTTCAAGTTTTATTATGATACAAGCAGTACATTCCATCACTCTCATAGCAACTTCTGAAGTAAACCTATCATTGGGAATCTGTGGAAAAGGAAGTAAGTCAGGATACCTAGTTTTTAAGCTGTCTACTCCATAAGCCTCCAACGTCTGAACATCATTTGAAAGTCCTTCAAGTTGCTGACTGTATTCCTCTATTTTTTGTGCAAGAGCTGCTGGTTTTATGTCTTTGTCTGACTTGCCCTTCACAGCGTAGTCAGCTGCAATCAAGGCTAGCTTAGTAGAAAGGTAGCACTTAAAGCACACCCATTCATTGGCATTTTTATGGAGGTCATTTCGTGCAGCTGAAAAGTTGGCTCGGGCCTGCCTAAGCCATCGACGTGCCTCCACAGGATTGCCAACAGACCTGAATGTAGGCGGGACGAAAAAGCGCTGGGAGTAGGACGGCCCTGTGGAGGAGGGACACTTCTCTTTGTACTGCTGCCTTTCAGATTTGTGGCTTGTGGCTTCCTGATTCCATGAAGTGTAAAATCTCTGAAATGAAAATTTATCTGACTGGAATCGCGAGGCAGAAGATGAAAACGGTCTCCTTGAGGCTCTGTCCATATTTTGATCCATAAAGGCCTGTTTTTCCATCCTGTTAATCTCATTCTGTAAATGTTTGAAAACCTCATTAGCTATATCAAGATTCTCTGCATTTTTATCTGGATGCCATTTAAGATACAGCCTCCTAATAATCTTTTTTCTTTCAGATTCTGGAAGCTTCCAAGCCTGTTCAATCACAGATGTCACTTCTCTTAATATTTCTGGCAATGAGTTTGACTTTATCTTTTTTGGAGAGTGGTGTTTTGAAGACATTGTTTTGTGGCTCTCTCTACCAGTGAAGATAGGTGGAATTGCCCTTGGTCCATGTGCTGGAAATTCTGTAGGACTGGTTGGGGTCGAAGGTGTGCTATCCCTGCCTTGAGAACTTTCCTCTGGTCTGGAAAATTTGTACAAGTCAAGGGAGCTCACTATTTTGTATTCACTATATCCAATATCAATCTGGTAAATCTTCCCTAGAAAACTGTGGCTTTCATCATCTTCTCTTTCTACTTCTTGCACAATGATTGCATAGGTGTAAGTAGGCTGATATGATCCATATATATCACCACCTTCAGAGTCAACAAGGTAACCAACGTATTCACCAGGATAAAATACGTTCATCGGATCCATTAGAAGTGTATAGTGAATTTCAGCTGGTATAGGAGTGCCAGGTGTTGGTAGTTCAAGTTTTGATGGCTCAGAAGAGTCGTACTTCACTCCTAAGCTGTCAAGCTTCTCACTGATGCGATAAATATCGTTGCAACCCAGCATGGCAATTAAATATGAGGTATCAGAAATCAGGTTGTCAGTTGCAGATTTTAAGGTCATGGCTAATGCTAATAGGAAATTTATGTCCTTGCTGTCAGAATGCTGTATGTAAAGCAATATTACTGCATTTCCATATCTCTTCAAGAAAGCAAATGTTTCACTTTTGCTGTGGGGAATAGGAGCAAACCCTTTAACTCTTAATGTTGTTTGCAACTTCTCGAAACAGGAAACTTTCAAACCTTCTCGCAAAGCTTTGCAAAGTCTTATTGCTTTTTCTTCATTAGCCAGAAATGCATTGTCATTTTCATGCTTCATAATCCTAATGAGTCCTGTGATGAACTGCTCAGACGACAACAGTAACTGTAACCTTCCCTGCAAAGAACATAATGCTCCAAACTGACAAATTTTGGGAGACTCCTCATCTAACTGTTCTTCAAGTATACTGCTAAGTAAGCGAGGCCTCAGTTTCTGGGGGAATAACATGATCAATTTAGTGTGAAAGCCATGGTCTTTGCCTAAGTAACACTGGCTAAGATCAACAAGCATCTGCACACCAATGTTACCTTGGATTCTGCTTTTGTAGTGGGGTGCATCATCAAAAACTAAGATACTAGACTTTACCAACCTACCATCTTGACTGGGAAGGTAAAGGGCAAAATCTCTCATATTCTCAAGGTCATTCCTAACCTTTACAGAATCATTTTGGAGACTTTTGAACAGGCCTGAAACTACTCTTTTAACTGTGCGCATTTCATTAGGATCCAATTGCTTTCCTTCAGAGCTCTTATATATGCGACCTAGAACTTCAACATACTGCTTTGTTGAAATAATGTCTTCAGTACCCAAATGTTTAAATAGCTGGTGGAAAGTACCAAGTTCTAAAGGAAGTTTGTAAAGATAGGGTTTAAAGTCAGATTCATACTCAAGGTTTATCACGACCTCCTCAGGCTTAAGGAGCTTCCAACCTTCTTCCACCATTATAAAAGAAACTCCTCGAAGCTGAAAGCGGAATTCCCTCTTCTCGGTACTAAGAAACTCATAAATGCTTCTTAGGACCTTGGCCCGAGTTTTCACCATGTCCTCATCCAAAGTTGTTATGTTGCATATGTTCCTGCAGTTATTGATCACTTTGTCCAGAGGAGGGTCCAAATTAACATTCAGCATGGCTAACACTTGCTCAAGCTGTTCTTGTGCACCAAGACTACTCCCCTCTTGCTCTTTGATGCTTAAAGGTGTTGCTTTCTCAGGAAGAATAGGACATGACGTCCACAGCAACTGCAACACATCTGTCTGCTTGAATTTAGGGTTCACCTGTGCCCCATTGAATCGTATAAGAGGAAGAGTTCCATTAACCTCTTGATACTGAGGGTGAAATCTCACAAATTCTGCTGGAGCTCGTTCAGGGCAAAGAAAAGGAATTAAAGACAATTCTTTCAGAAAATTTCCTGAAAAAAGGTCAGTTCTTTCTTGAAATATATGATGAAGGAGAACATCGACAGTATTCTGTAGTGTTTCTTTAGACCAGTTTTCTGTATTTGCTCGCATGCTGATTTCCTTAGCAAACTGCAGTAATTGCTGCTGTGAAATGATGAATTTCAAACCAATATGTCGCAGAAAAGTTACCCATGATGGAAGGAACACAGCTTGATTTTTTGGTTTTGTAAGTTGCTCTAGCTTCTTAAAAAAATCTTGAGGTATAAAGAATTTTTCAGGCAGCATAACTTCAAAGACCTTTACAGTCCTGTCATAAAAGTATTTCGCAGGTTTTAACCTATTGCTTGCATCATGAATTATCAAAATGCTTTCAAGCTTTTCAAACAGCTGTTCTTTCATTTCTGAAGTTTCTTCAATGCTAGTTAGCCTATTCTTTAAGTAGATCAAATGTTCTAATTTTGCATCATAAGATAGAGTTTCAATTTTTGGCAAAAGATGTTTCAAGTACACTTCAAGATCATCCACAGAGACACAGCCAAGCAAAGTATACAAATCTTTCAAATGAACCTTCTCCTCAAGGAAAGCCGATGAAGTCGACTGTGTCCATCTGTCCACTTCTACTGATGGGATGCTTTTCGTGAGGACATAACAGGTCCCGTATTTTGCAATGCTGATGTATCGGCCACTGATTGATTTGTAACATGGAAGAGACTTTAAAATTTTAATGTCATCCTGAGATGTCAGATGACATAAGTTGCAATTGAAGTACATTAGGAGAGCCTCAAAGTCACTTTCTGCCAACTTTTCAGTCTTAAAGGTTGATGTCTGTACCATATATTGTATGGCTTTCAGAATGCTGGAGGGATTATCTATGTTTGCTGTACGTCCCGACAACAAAGGCACTAAAGCACTGTCTTTGGAGCAGATTTTGTTCAATGCCAGCTGAATACAGCCTGTTTTCATTAAAGCATGGAAGACTTTATCACTCTGAGCATTTGGAAAGACAGCTATGTGCATGATGCTGAGTGGCAGCAAAACATCACACTCTGGCACAACCAGATGATTGGCTGAGACTGTAAACTTTACACCTGGAAGCAAAGTCCAGTCCTTCAAAGTTTCAATAACACCATCGAATTTTGCTTGTGTATCTTCTTGCTCTTCCTTAATATTTAGAGATTCAGTGATAAAATGCCAAGCACTTTTAAGCCAAGATTCACTTGCAAAATTTTCCTTCCATTTCATACAATTCCTAGTTTTATATTCTCTAGGCAGCACAGATGATAACAATTCAGCAAAACTTTTGATATCGAAGACTTTAGCTACTTCACTGCTGAGCAGAATATTGTTGTATCTCAAATACAATGTGTTCATAAAGAGATCCTTGCGAGATGGAATCAGTTCATGGTATGTTGTCAAGAACTTTGGTCGCTTTGAATCAAAAACTTGCAAAACATTGTCAAGAGTAATGAGGAGTGGCAAACCCTCAATTTGGATTTCATTTTCTTCTGCATCTTTGAAACAGTAGTCAACCAGGAGTTTGAGGCTATGGAACAGTTTCAAATTTGTCTGCTGAAGACGACAGGGTAATTTTCCAATGTGGCAGTTAGAGTCTGGAAAAGAAAATGTCATCAAAAACAATCGGACATCAGCAGGTGTCACATAGGTGACAGGAATATCTGCATCCACCAAACAGTGGTAGAGATTTGCAGTCTCATCACAGTTATATACCAAATTAAATCCAATTTCTAAGAGCAAATGCTTCAGTCTGTAAACATTTTCAGCCACTGTCTTCCGTGTCGTGATGTTGTATTCTGTATTTTTGAGGTGCTGCAGTTCATCTTGCAACAAATTGTCAAAGAATGGTCTGCCTTTGTTCACAGTAGACATATTAACCCATGTGATGATAACAGCAGAATGCAAATCAGAACCATCAACATTTGGAGCTCTCATAACAGGTAAAAGACGCTTCAAATCTTCATAAATGCAACTGTAAACTGCTTTCACTAAGCAATACCAGTCTGGTTGAATATCAAGTCTATTAACTGGGAAAAAGGATAAAAACTTTTTCAAAGTGTCTTTCACAGCGTGAATAGGTGTGTTTTGCAGCACTGATACTGTAGGGTCAGTTCCTGGAAAATACCTCTTCTTCAGCTGAATGAGCAGCTCAACATAGGCTGGTGCTATCAGCGCTGTCATTAGACTACTGTTCCAGTCACTTCTTACTCCAACACCGTTATCGTCGCGCCACAGATTTCTTCTTGCAGAGTCCAGAGCAAAGTGCCCATTCACATGGAAAGGTAATCCAGTTTCTAATGATAAGGGTAAGAAACAGAATGCTCTGTGGGGCTTTTTGTAATTATGAGTAATGCAAGCTGCTACTCCACCACGAGGGAAAAGAGTAATGTCCTCATTCTTGTGGGCTGAAACCACACTTTTGGATACCTTTTCCATGGCAGAAAATCCGGACCTGTTACAAATTAACCAAGTGGTGAGATTTCCTTCAGAGTCTTCAGTATCCATTGTGTAAGTAATCTGCTGTACAGGTATTTCACTTAGCTGCCTCTTTTTAGTTACGCTGTCAATCACAGATGCATGGAATTGCTTTCGTTTCAGTCTGTCTCCATCAGTGATTTTGCCTTGTACAGAATACAGGACATTCAGTGCTCCTGTTGTTTTTTCTATCTCACAAATAGAAATCTTTTCCATATGGTTCAAAAACATTAGGAGTTCTGCCCCATCTGTACGCAGCTTATCCAAAAGATTTTGGACCATTCTATCTGAGCACGGAACTGATGAAATTTCTGATACTTTTGCCATTTCTCCATTTCGAAGAGGAAACCTAAACATCGTACAATTATCCAGTTTAAAGTGATTTCCTAAGTAGAGATCTAGTACATCTGAGAACTGTGTTCTGAAATCTGCATCTAAATCTCTAAACATGCGGCCAGGACTTGTTGATGTTGAACCTGGTGCATATCTTGCATGAGGATCAAAAATGCAAAGTATATCATTGCCAGACAGGAAAGAAGGGCAATCAGTAATGTGATAAACAGAATTGAAACCTATACCATACTGTCCAGTTTTACAGGGATTTCCTACTTTTGTACCTTTTCCAAGGTTCTGGATTCCCCGAATATCATCTTCTGTAAAAGGCTGATTGTTGTAAACACACAGTGCTGGTCCTTGAAGTGGTGCCCATTTCTCATCAAATATTCTATCAGCTGGATGCTGTCTAGGATCAAACACAAAGCAGATCTCTGTAGCTTTTGCATCATCTGCATTCTGAAGGAGCTCTTTCAGCATTTCCTTTTCTGAAGGGTAAGCATTCAAAATACTTTTAATTCTACTAGTCAATTTTTCTTTCTGACCAAATTCTGTTCCAAGGGTAGTAAAACAGATATTTGATGCATATCTTTCTAAAGCTTTATGGCGTTTTGGTATTGCTCCAAGCTTCACTGCAACTTCTCTTGGAATATCACCATGACAATATTTAACAGTTGTGTCTTTGACTTTTATCCACGGGCAGTCATTGTAACACAAAGATTTTGCAGGTAGAAGTGCAAGACGAGTATCTGGCAACAAAATCTCACCATACTTTTTCTCACAAAATTCCTGCTTCTTTTCTCTAATGAGGCCCCATATTCCTTCACTAATTATTCTCCTGCAGAGCTGAAAGTTGTCTTCTGTTAGTTGTTTGGTCCCTCTCTCCTGATTTATTAATTCCAGAACTACAGCGAAGTCTTCAACTGTGAAAGCCTGTCTTACACCCACACTTTCAAACAGCTCACGGAAACTATTTTTGTATTTGTTAGGCAACTGATAGAGATAGGGAGCTGCTTCAAAATTCAAATGAAAAGACACTTTTGATGGATCAGCATACACATTCTCAACCAAAATAAAACTACAGTTTGTTAGCTGTTCAATTATCATGGCTTTTGTTGATTCACTCTCTAACATCGCTTCATGCAGATACTTGTAACAAGCATTAGTGATATTTTCTTGATACAACGTGATTCCATCAAATGACTTTGCAACTTCTTCTAACTGATTTATGACTAAATTAACAGCTGGCTTCTTAAGTAAACCCAAAAATTCTTTGACGGCTAATGACAAAGTACCACAACCTTTAAATGAGTGGGAGTTTTCATTAAGAATTGGTTGTGTGAGGCAAACTATATCTTGATGATCAGCAGTGAAAAGATCATTTGCTGAAAACATCGCTTCAGGCTGAAAATCAGTGCCTTTCCAGTGCAGTGAGAAGCCTGCTGGTTTGCTAAGGAAAGGAAGGAAAGGGATGTTTTGACATTTTCCAGCAAATTCTTTAGCTCTTGGATCTATACATTTTAATTTTTCATCAATAAGACTCAATATAATGCTGCTCCTGAGACAAGCTGCAGCATGATCAGTCTTGTTAATTTCAGCTACTGACTCTGCACGTTCAATCAGATCTTCCCATAAAATATCATCTTTAGCCATTCCCAACTGCACAAGTTTAACCAAAATAACAGGGTTAAGATAATCCTGAGTGGTACCATAAGGAAATCTTCCATCCTTAGCATCATACAACTTTGCAACTCTTCCTTCAGGGTGGATGAGTCTTGATGGTGTAACTAATGAATGTCCATCCAATGAACAGGGAATACATGGAGTAGCACGAAGAATTCCTGAGAACTCCTCAAGTTTTTCATTGAGAACATAACGCATCAAAGGATCACGTAGTTCTGCATCAATCTCCTGAATGTTAGGAAAAAATACCTCAGAAAAGAACTGTTTCTCAGAGAAAGTGTTCTCCAATAATATGTATTTGCATCCTGCTTCTTCAAAACCTGTCTTTACCCAGGATGGAAGATCTACAGCACACAGATTTTTGGAACCAGTTTTTTTAAGGTACTTCAGAAAGATCTTGAAGGCTGACGGCCCAACATCTGGCCGTTTCAGTATGGAGTCATCTAAAAACCTGACATTCTTCATGGAAACCCAAGATGACCCATCAGAAAACACTTTGATCCCTTCTTTGCTTTTCATATGAGCTATGTCCTCATAAAACCCCTGACAAATAACAGAAAAATCATCGTGAACTGAATCAGGATCTGGCCACACTGCACAGTAACTGTAGTCAACTAGCTCGCCATTGATTGCCATGTCACGTAAAACACAAAGGGCTTCTATGTAGGCTTTTACAATAACATGCCTCATGAATACTGTATTCCATCTTCCTTTTGTGTCTGTTTTCCAGATCTCTTTCCGATTTGAAGTAACTGCAAAGCAGCCATTTATGTGGAGAGGTAAGCCTGTTTTTATTCGCAGAGGTAAATAGCAGAATACTTCACCTATGTTGTTGCAATTGGGTTTCACAATCCATTTTTGATCCTGGGTTTCAGACAGCAACACTCCTACACCACCACAGGGAACTAGGCCTAGTCTTCGTCCACTTTCATGCAAAGAAAATTTCAAAGCATCACCAACATCCATGCAAGAACATATAAGCCATGTTGTTGAATCTACTGTTTTCTGTGGCAATTCATCACCTGATCTTTTCGTCTGTCCTGATTTAGCCATTTCAAAGAAAGCAGCTGGATCCTCTTCAGTACCTCTGAAAAGTGGAGACTGTAAATCAGCAATCCGCCTAAACACATGGTGAAATTCTTCTACTACTATCTGCAGGATGCACGATGACTTTGGTGTTTCAGTGGGAAGCTTTTTAGTACTGCTGCTGCAAACCTTCATAACTTTAGCTGCTTCCTTTAAAACACTTACATTTGGTGCAGTCAAGGCTTTGGAAGTACAGAGATTTTTTCTGATAGTGACGACATCTTGTGCCATGCCAGGATCATCTGCTTCAATTTTCAAGTATTTCAAAACCATTGAATTTACACTCTGAGCAAATATTATCAGTCTATGACCACAAATGCTAAATTCATCCACAAGAGAGTAAATGTCTGCTGTATTGTAAGATGCACTGCTGACTTCACTCACTTTAGCTTCCTGCTGAGTCCTAAAGGACAGCCTGAAAAGTGTTCCTTTGTAGCTATAGGGAGATTCTACTGTGGCAGCTGTCAGTGGCAGCTGGCAACCAAAAACTCCTATAAACGGCTTAAACTGATTTGGAAATTTTCGCAGTCTCTTCTGTTGCTTACTCCAGTTGATTTTGATGCCAGGGTTAGATTTATCTCTGATATGCTTACTTATATGGTTGACATTTGGATCAAACATGATCATGAACTCCCGGCTCAAAATAATAGGAACATCAGTGATATGATAAACAGAATTGAATCCCAGTCCAAATTTTCCTACTTTGTCAACTTCACTCCTTTTTAGAGACTCTCCTAATCGAGTTATATTTAGGAAATCAGAGTCGGAAAACTCAGAATTATTGAATGACCACAAAGCTGGACCATGACATGCTGCCATTCCTGGATCCAGAAGGTTCTCTCTTATATCCATGTTTCTCCTCATGTCAATCAGAAAATTGCATTCTGTTGCATTAGCATCATCAGCATTTTGAAGAAGCTCCTTAAAGATATCTGAAATGGAAGGGTATTCTTCCAATATGTTTTTAATTCTCACAGTCAGAGGCTCTCTTTGCCCAGATTGCTCAAACCCCATATTTTCTGGATTAATCAGTCTTGTGCTAAGGCACGGGACATTTAACCACTCAGCGGTTTTCATTGGTATGTCTTCATGCACCAAAATTATGGGTTCAACAGAATCCTCAAGCAAATCGTTTAAGTCATCAACTTTGATGTCACAGTAACAGCACTCATGAATTGGCTTCATTGCAAGTTTGTAAGGAAGTTTGCCACTGTACAGCGGCATGGGCGTATGCAGACTCGCAGGGATCTGATTGCTGTACAGCCATCTTATGATGCTCAACATGATGTGAAGGCTTTGCTTGCTCTCTTGTTCCGAGAGAGACTGCTCACTCTTCAGATATATCTTCTGAATGACCATGGAAACATGGTCTGGAGTTAACTCCTCAATTGAACCACAACCTTTAAACAACTGGTGAAATTTTGCCATAGTTTTTGGAACATAATGTAGATAAGGTTGGAGATCAAGATCAGGAACTGATTTTATAACTGCTTGTGTTAGGGAACAAAATGTTTTACCTGTCCAAACCCAGGGAAATTTCAGAGCTTTAAAAGCTTCTTTGCCTTCTTCTAGATGATCATGCATAAATCCATAAATCTCAAGCAAGATATGCTGAAATTGATAGTAGTCCTCATCACTGAAGGTTTTAGAACTATGCCAATCAACTACCACCTTGAAATGTTTCAAGACTGCTTTTATGCTGGGCTTGGTGGGGATGCCGAGTGCTTTTTCTATATCCAACAGTACATTTTCCACAAGAGGAACTGAGGAACCAACTAAAATTGCATGTGATATATCACACATTTCTGGTGGTGAACACAGATTACAGTGATCTCCTTTCCAAACTAAGGACCCTGGATAATTTGGGGGCCTCTCCTTACTTGCAGGAATCCATTTTATCTTTTTCATTACAGCTTTTGTTTCAGATGATTGAAGCAGCATATGGTTTTTGTTCAAAATCGTCAAGAGAGTTCTAGCTTTTCTTAACAGCAAATCATGATTGGTGTTAGAGTCAGCATGCAAACTTTCAATTTTTTTTGCCACTCTCAAGATATCACCTTCCTCAAGATGGGCTTCATTTTTTAAGCCTATCTGTCTCAGGGAATGAAGAATATCTGAGGATGTAAAAATAACAGGGGGGAAGCAGCTTTCCCCCTCAGCATAAAACAAATGTTGCAGAAGTTCTACCTCAGGATCAAAGAGTTCATTTGCTGACATTATCTTTTCTGGTGAGATCTGAATAAATTTCAGTGGTGTCAGCCAATCTATCACATCTGTATTCTCATTTTTCAGAAAAGTGAGATTTTCAAGAACCCATTGCATTATTTGTGCTGTTTCATCATATGAATAAAAATCATTTCTTATGTCTTCTATGACAAACTTCAAGCAGTCTGTGCTCTTCAGCTGTTCTATTTTCAGCAAATTAGCTAAGCGAATAGTTGCTTCATCACTGCTGTCAATTATTGGAACAGAAAACCTTAGACCAGGAGGAATTTTGGCAGTGTGGTGTAATACCTTACTCCCTTTTAGCCCAGTAAAAACAGGGACACTTTCATCAGATGATTTTTCAATTTTTTTAAATATTAGCAATTCCTGAATAATTCTCTTCTCTTTTTCATTTGCATCTGTTAAACTAGCTAAGAATGCCCTAAGAGCATCTTTATGTGTTGGTGGGAATGACGCGACCTGATTGCATAGTTTCTGTAAAGACATTTTTTCCATTATTTGTAAAACAGCACTTGGCAATGGTGGATGCACATATTTTTTTATAAGTGGATGTTGGATAGAAATATCCAGCTTCTTAAGTACAACTCCACCAATTCTCTGAATAATATCAGCTAAATATTCTGGGAGCTGAGTCTCAGATTCATCTTCCAGAATGATGGGTGATGGATTCCTAAATCTAACCAGTTCCACTGATGTTTGATTTTCCTCCAGCAGCGTCTTGGGGATAAGAGGCATTTCATCAAACACACTCAAGTCATCAGAAAAATGTATATATAGATTCTTCCAGACCATCTTCAGCCAGGAAACTGATGGGTGATTTTTTTCTTCCAAGCCTGGATACCACTGTACAACCACATCTCTCCCAGGCCACACGCTGTTCATAACTTCTTTAATGAGCCGGGCAAATCTTTCTGGGTTCAGAAGCTGCAGCTGAGTGCATGGCCTCCCTGAAATTACAGCAAAAGGGAAAAGCTGTGAGAATCACAGAGCAGAGTTACTTGCAAATGGCTTCAGGGGGCAAAGCAAAAGGAAAACAAGGAAAAAAAAGTCTAATCTGTGCCCTGTCTTTTGTGGAAAAAAAAAAAATTTGTTAAATAGGAGTGCAGATACCAGCTTCCTTTGCTTTCAGGAGTTAATAAAAAGCAAATACATTCCATATTAGTATGAAAATATAAACAAATTGAAAATTACCAGTATGTTATTACATTTGTTAGTTTAGCACAAAAGTTCTCAGGCATACATAGCAACTAGAGATTCATAACTGAACTACAAACATTTTTTTTGTTTAGTTGATTTTTTACCCTACTTATGTACCTAGTGGTAAATAAAAACCTAATCCTTTATTTTTCTATAATTGCAAATGTTCAAATAGATTTGAAATATTTTTTATTAGATATAACAAAGTTGTTCAGGTGCAGCTGATCTTACAAGTAAAACTGACAAACTAGACTCAGGCAGGAAGTGCTGAAACTACGTCTATATGTTTTTATTCTTATTGAAGTTCTCACTAAAAGAAATATGTATTTACACTCATGTCTTAATTATCATTAGGAAAGTTTATACTTAAAAACTACAGAACTTCTGGGGGTAAAATAGCACAGAATAAAAAAATACCACTACCTCCCAACACATCAGAAATAATGACAGAAGTGAAAGAAAGACATCTATTTGTGTTTCAGATCTCTCATCACACATCTAGATAACATTGCCTTTTTCTTGAAGGCAAAATAAAGATTAAGAGCAGTTATAGGCATCCTTCAGAAAAAACATTTTTTCTTTCACCTCATGCCTAGAGAGCTTCAGATTGTGATTGCTCTATTGAAAACAGGTAAATACATGAGCTGTGTGCAAGTCAGGAAAACTTGCAAAGGGGCCTAAAAAAGAATCTACTTAAAAGCTAAATATAAATCCCGTTTTTTTAATTTGAGAAAAGAAGTTTAAAATACTGGTTTTAAAAATATACAGGTAATCTTAAAATAATGGAAATCTTCCTGCATGTAAAATTATTAAATATATATAAATAAACCAATGAAAATACTGATATGTCCATGTAACATAATTAGATCAAAATGCATTTTTCCCTCAGATGTATTTAGAAATCTCTTTATAATTACGTTAGGTTACTATCTCTTGGCAGCACTATTTGGCAAGGTTTTTTTACAAGAAAACTGGGGTAATAAGAAAAGCTAACCATCAAATTCACACAGATGTCAAGCTTCAATCCAAACCAGTACATTTTCAGTTAATAACCATACCTGAAAATCCCCAGAGAAGCTGTTGGGCTAGAATGTAATCAAATCCATTTTTAGAAAACATCCTGTGAGCTGCTTATTAATACACTAAGTATAGAAACAGTTACTAACTAGACAAATACAGTTCACATTTTAGGAGAGTAAAAGTCAGATGTTTGTCTTTGAACAACACAACAAAAACAACAGCACCCCATCTCAAAGAAATAATATTAAAAGTTTCTATTTCTGCAACTGTATCAGAAATCTCTCTGATGTGATTTCTACAGCTATATAAATAAAATTCTTGACTGATTAAGATTTCTAAACCTGTCAAAACCCCCTCTAATATTTATTATTTATAGTAACATACAATTTTTATGGTAGTGCAGTTGTACAGTTATGCAAAATCACTCAATGAAGAATAATTTAGGAAGAGGAAGAATGAAAAGTAGGACACCTGAATCTTGTGAAGGATTATCTAATAGTATTTACTAATTTCAAGAACATTTAGAAGAATACTCGCTATATTTATTTACAAAAATATGTTTTAATGAATGAGAGGCATACTACAAAGAATAAGTGCCTAGAAAAATATCATCCAAGGAATCTACCAGAATAAAAGAGAAACAAAAGGAAGACTTAAGTATGACCTAAAAATCTCCCCAATAACTAAAACGACTAGAAATACTTCATTGCAGTTCTGTGACCAAGCCTGCAAGGAAAGGAAAGGACTCAGCAAGGGACTAGTTTAATAATTTAAGGGGGTTTTGCTGTTTATGTCACATCTGCATTTTCTGTTTAAGATGTTTTCAAGCATATACTGTATTTTGTTTTGGTTGTTCTGCTCTGTGTTTTAATTTAAGCCTGCTTTTAGATTGCTTTGTGACATTCACTTGGAGGAAATTGTCTAGGAAAGAACATCTCAAAAATCCATTCAAGTTTTCACCACACAGAATATGCATTTTTCAATACTAACATTGCTGTCTTACATAAAATCTTCATCCATCTAATCTCACTGTGGTTGTCTTGATACCTATATATACCCATTCCTTAAAAGGTACTATTAAACAATAGCTCCTTATAGTTCTATCCTAGATCATCAGTATTCCCTGTTTGAATACACAATTTAAAGTAGCCATTACTTTCAACACTTTACATTCTGTTTTCAAACAGTACTGAGGGAAATTAACAGTAGACAAAAAAAATTAAACCAAGCATATTCTACTGCATTAACAGACACAATATCCATAATCTAATATACTGATAGGACTTTAAAAATTCTCCTTTTTAAAATAAAGGTTTTGTTCATAATAATTTCAAACTTGATGTTCTTCATATTCAATTAAAGTCACAGATTTTATATATTCAATACATTTTATATTAAATATTTACACTATGCAAAAAGTCACTCAATTATTCTTATTTTTTCATAAATGCTTAGCCATACTTCAAAAATGTATCACCTTGCCTCAGGACTATGTTACTTTTCTTTTGTTTTTGATAATGAAGCAATGATCAAAACATGGAGACAGGAACTTTAGAACTCAACAAAAATAATAATAAAGAGGAAAGATTTAAGGGATTGAAGGGGAAAAAAGGTCAAAACACAGAAGAAGTGGAGACTAAATGACTGAAGACCATGAGGATATAAAGGATATAAAGAAAAGCAAATCAAGACTGTGAGTAATAGTGTTCTACACTTGGTTTAAACATCTTCAGTCCAAGAAAGAATTTGATGAATTAAGTAATTTTAAAAAAGAGGCAAGAATCTGTTCTTGAAAAGTACATTTTCTAGACACTGAAGAACAGCTTATGTTTAAGTATTATATGGTAAGTTAACAAATGACTTGGTTTCTGAATTGTGTTTAAGTGAAAATACTTCTGCGATTTAGGCTTCAAATTTATCAATCAAATGGTAAACACAAGGGTGAAAAGTTAAGTGCAGACAAACTCTGAGAAGAAACAAACTCCTTCACCATGTCTTTTGATCATGATTGGGAGTATTTCAGTAGGACCACAATGACATAACCATAAACCATGAATTAAGAGTCAGGAAATACATGATGAAATTATTTGATCTACAGCATGCTTGAGGCTAGCTACTCAAACTGATTTAATCTGTTTTAAAACAAATGTATTAGAAGTGATCACCTGCAATTGTGAATTAAAAGATGATCCACAATACTAAAACCACAACACAGCTATTGCATATGCAAATACTATAAATACAAAACAGAAATAAGACAGTCTTAGGTGGAAGAATACTATTTGAACAAAATTCTTCACCCTTGAATACATTTTACTAAACTAGTATCTATTATTTTAACACAAATTTTGATCCTTCTTCCTTTGCCTTTTTGTTCGTTTCAAATTTTCATTTGTGCCATTTCCAATTCAGACAAGTCTACCACACCTTAATGGGTTTTTTTAAGATGACTGTCTTATTTATGGGAACTCAACTTCAAGAGACATTACTTTAAACTTGGGTTTAGCCAAGTCTGTTTGAACCATTAGATGTTCTATAAGAGAATACAAAAGACATTACCTCGACTTTTGGCAGCTTCTTTCAAAGCAGCAAGGACCTCAGGCTTCAGGTCATCAGAGAGTAACCTTCCCTCCAGGCCAGGAAAGAGTGATCTAGCACACCATGAAAAAAAGAGAAAAAGAAAAAAAAAAAGGCCCCCACACTTTAGCAAAGCCTCATTTACTTATGCAACTCTATAGACATTACTAGCATGGTAAGCATCATTACATCAGTAGCATGCAATTATGTGTATATGCAGAGCAGGGTTTCCAGTGGGCATTTTCTAACAAATAAAAAAGCTTTATATTTAGAAGTAGAGAGTAATAAGAAGGTAATTTTTCCAACTACTCTTCTTTTCAAAACAAATCTAAGCAAGATTCTTTGATAGAAAAACTGGGATTAGAAAAACTATTTTCACCTATTTTTACTCTAACAAAAAAAAAGTTAAAATAGCAACTATCATTTTATGTCTCTTAGAATTGTATTTGAAGAGTTTACATAAAATACAACACATAATTCTAGAATGTCACACAGATCTGTGGATCTGAAAATATCTACGGATTTCAGAAGATCTGCAGTCAATACTTAAAATTATTGTGCCAAGAGTCAGTCTCATCCTCCCCTTCTCTTACTTTGGCACTTAAAATTAAATCAGTTTTCAGGGCTTTGGTCTTTGTGAAATAAAAAATAAATATCCAGTTTAATTCTAATCGCAGCTATGTTCATTAGACATAAACTAACACAAAATCTTGTTCTTCCACAGTTAGCAGAAAGAAAATTTCTAAAAGTTTATTTTACCTTCTTAGCAGGCTCCAATTTTGAATAAGAGCCAATCTCCTAAATTGAAAGGGTTTTGAAACACTTAGAATACATAATTAATCATACTTAAAACATTAAAGATACTTGATGGAGGCAAGAATAGAGGCAAAGAAAGAATTACTATTTCAAATTTGTTTCATCACAGCTAGCAAGAAGATCTATGCCTGTTATAATATGCAATTGTATGAGTTTTGCAAACTAATCAAAAGGCCCATTACCAATGGAACATGAACTGAATAAGAAATACTGGTATCCTTAAGTTTCAAAATAAGTATCTTGTGACTAGTCTGAAGCAGGGCTCTAATTTGTTAGTCTCATCATGGGAATGTTTTCTCTTAGTATATTGGCTTAACTTCTGGAAGGATTAACAAAGTTAAAGAACAACAGAAGATAAACCATCTCAAAATAATGCTAAAACGCTTTTTTTTTTTTTTTTAAAGACAACAGAATCATAGGCTCTGAGTAGCTTTAATCCTGTGATAAATAACCTGAATTGTTTAGAGCAAGAAAAGATCATGGGTTTATGATTATGGGCTAAAATTTATGGAGTTCCTGGAGTGGGTCAAGCAGAGGGCTACAAAGATGATTAAGGCATTGGAACATCTCTCTTATGAGGAAAGGCTGAGGGAGCTGAAATGGAACCTACTTCATCCACGTCTAAATGATCTGAAGGGAGGGTATCAAGAGGGTGGAGCCAGGCTCTTTTTTGTGCTGCTAAGGGTTCAGGCAATAGGACAAGAGCCAAGGGGCAGAGACAGATGCACAGGAAGTTCCAGCTGAACATGAGGAAAAACTTCTTTACTGTGCAATGACCTAGTACTGGAATGAGTACTGATTGCTCACTAGAGATACTCAAGAATCATCTGGACATGATCTTATGCCATGTGCTCTGGGACAGCCCTGCTTGATCAGGGAGGTTGGACCAGATAAACCCCTGTGGTACCTTTCAACCTGACCCATTCTGTGATTCTGAATTGATTTAGAATATAGCAGAAAAAGAACACCAGCAGGCTTGAAGATATGCAAATTGTTTTCAAGAAACATGGAAAGAAAAGTTACTTGCATCCAACTGCTTTTCTTTAAGACTGGCTGTCTATATGAATAATCAAAACAATTTACATAAGGACCTCACTTTAAGCACTTTTTACCTTAATACCTATATGGGCACACTCCAACCCACCTCTCCTTCCCTTTACAGAGCAGTAAAAGCAACAAAATATACGCCAAGTGTCACAGTCTCTCAGGTTGAGGGTCTGAAAATTAGTGGAATTCTGAGGCAAAATAAAAGGAGGGCTCATTGTAATCATACATAGAGGTAGAACTTTGTAAGGGGAAGCATTAAGACATCTGGTGTGTCTGAGTGATTTCAAGCCTTATGTCTTTAGTCATTGTGTGCAGAATGGTCCAGATTTAACAAGTATTTAATCCATGCATAATCCAGTACAGACATAAAAGGCAGTAGTCATGCTTTCTCCCCAGTGACCCCAAGCCCATTTATTCCAGCTAGCCTGCTCTTTGCTATCCCCTCCCCAGTGTCAGTGCAAGCTCTTTTGGCTGATGAAATGAGAACCAAACTGGAGCACTGATGCAGCTGGGAAATAAGCAAGAAAAAAACTAATCGGAGAGGGACTGGAAAGAACAAAGGGAGAGCAGATGTAAAAGACAGATCATCATTGTAATATCTGCTTATTTCCTGAAATCAGATTTTAGTACTACCTCACTGAATGAAGGTGTTGTGATAAAAAAAGACAATCTCAAGCCTTAAGTTTAATAAAAGCTCTTATCATTACCTAATTTAATGAACTTCCTAGTATGTATGTTTCTAATCACCTTGTATTTGTAATTCTAAGAAGAAAATTAACTGGAAATGTACCCTGAGATATTCTCTTAAAGTACAGATCACACAATTCTTTTATAAAGGGTTAATGGCAAATGGGTGTCAAACTCATCAAATGAGATATATGCACACAGACATACACATATATACATAAAATTGAGTTCTATCTATGCCTTATTTCATCTCAATACAAGCTGCTACATACCTTGTTCATTGACAAGCAAAGAACAGTCTGAAACTCTGTTTTAACACATAAATTTTAAAAAGAGAAAAAACCTAACAAAAAACCTTCCCACAGTATTACAAATATTAAGCATACCTGGGATATTCTTCTGAGGTAATGTAAACGACATCCTGTTCTGACACAGATGAGGAAAAAGGAATAAAATTCCCATTCTGTAAAGGCAAAAGCTCCAATCCAATCAGTTCACTGTAGACTCCATCAGAAAGCACAAATTCTAAAAGATGAAGCTTTTCTTCAGCAGGTCCACTGTGTCCAGATTTCCTTAGCACTTGCCGCACTACAGCAGGAGTCACTTTTTTCACAGCTTTAGCAGCAGAAATAGTAAGATGCACTGCACTAGCAATATTTGCTGGTACCTTGGCAATCTGCTTCCCTGAATTCTGGAGGTAGTTGAGAACAGACTGTGTGTACTCCAAACTCTCATCCATTTCAGAAAAGTGCACCTGCTCCACCTTTATCCACTGATTACTCACTGAGTAAATAACTGTATGCTGGAGCAGGTCTTTAAAGAGAGGTACTACAACTGGTTTCCAGGGTACCCTGATTTTGTTCTCATCAGGCCATAGCCTATAAATTCTTTCAGGTGACAATGGAAAATCGGAATTCTTCTCAGTCTCCATTCGTTTGATAGCTTCCAAAATAAGGGTGGAATATGCCTTAGGCACTATATTTGCCACAAGAAGATCATTCCACAAAGCTGCTGGATCTCTCCACTGATCCAACTCTCGCCATTTGATACTCCTCCTGTTGTCTGTGAGACCAAAGAAACCACTAACATGAACTGGAAGTCCAGTTTTGCTTTCTTCGCCTGGAGGCAAAGGCAGAAAACAAAATGCTCTTCCTGAAAAGTCTGCCACAGCTCCATTTTCCTCCTCATTAGTTGCTAAAGACATTGCTATTCCAATAGTAGGAACAAATTTCAAGTCATCAGCTAAACAATCCAGTTCTGTACACATTCCTCGACCACCCACACAATTACACACTAACCAAGATGTTTTCTGTGCGTCCTTAACACTCTCATCTTCCACAACTATATTTACATGGTATGTCACACATGTTATGCTATTGCTTGGAACTCCCTTACAATACTGATTTATTGCAGTTCCCAGGATTTTGATAGAATTGGGTCTTTCATGTTTCAAGGCCTTGTTCTCACTGGCAGTTACTCTAAAAACCAGCCTCTCTGTTCCATCAGCTTCCCGAACCTGCAATGAAACATCCTGAACGCTCTTCAGGAAAAGCAACACTGTGTCTGCATCTGCTCTGAAGGATTCAAACAGTTCCAAAACCTTCTGCTTGTCATAAACATTGCTGCTCAGTTGGGAAGGCTGCAGACGAAGTGGGAAACGAAAAAATGTACCAGGAAAGTTTCCATTCTTAAAGGTTTCCTTTGTGCTGCCAAATACACCAATGAAAGGTGCAAATTGGTCTGTAAGTTCATTTATTTCCTTGCTATCTTCTTTTAGATTCCAACACTGGCCCGACTCATGAGGTCCAAAGAGGGTTTGATGGGGATCAAGCATTCCAATCTGGTCACCACTGAAGATGCTAGGGACATCTGTATACATAAAAACCAATAATTATTAATAATTCTAAAACAACATACTTTAAAAATATAGTGGTAGGGAACAAATTTTAAAAAGGCAAGAATAAAATATTCTAAAACTGTGATGAGCTGAGTACAATCCCCAGGGAAATGGCTGAGTCACCATCTCTGGAGGTATTTAAAAGACATGCAGACGTGACCCTTGGGGACTAGTGGACTTGGTACCATTAGGATAATGGTTGAACTCAATGCTCTTAAAGGTCTTTTCTAACCTACATGATTCTGATAACATAATAATTCTAATAACATAATAATAATTCAGTGCTTACTAACAGGGAACAAACAAACACACACCTATTCTACTGAATATATAAATACTCATTCAACCATTTGAATTCTAGCAAGTACAACAGCAAGTGCAATTTCTTTCAACTACATGCTTTTATGTTTCCAGTATTTTCAAGAAACAAAACCAACGAATGGATTTACTACATGTGTGTTCTTCTAGATTCAAACTTTGCAGAACTTGAAGGCTGGCAAACAGTAATTCTGTACATTTAAAAGCACAAATTCACAGAATTATCAAATAACTGAATGTATTGATTTAATTCATGCTCAGCTAGGTAAAATATTGTTAAAAATATCATGTGTTTTACAAATACACAGGGTAAAAATTTTTATTTGATCAAAAATTTACCTCTTATCCTGCACTGTTATAACTGTGGAGACTGTAAGCATTACTCATGTTTCTTCCACAATAAAGAATTCTAGAATAATAGGTTTCAAGACTGAATATTATAAGCTCACAAAACAGTATGCACTATCTCTTTCAAGTGTAAATGTGCATATACTTCTATTACTTAGTATCTTTTCTAGCAATAAATAAAAATCACTACTTATTATACAAAGAACCTGCAGAAGACTTTGAGTCTAGTGAGTAGAACTTTCACATTTACTTGGACATCTACCCTATATTATGAGCCTCTATAAAATGAATAACAGTGTATAATTGAAATATCAGTGTAAAGGAATGTTCATTTCAGTATAAAGGACTAAGTACATAATGATGCTAATAGAACAATCTTCTTCAAAAGTCTTCCAAATCAAATAGATACCTCATATGATTACAGAAAAACAGGAATGCTTCATAAAAATATCTAGCCATGAACTAATTTTAAAATACACTATAGAGAAAATATTAAATGCGTGTGAACATCTAAAGTCATTTAACTATTTAAAATTTCAAGTTTTTTCTTTTTTTTTTAATAACTACTAAGATTACCTGTTATATGATAAACTGAATTAAAGCCAATTCCAAATCTTCCAACTTTCAGGGGATCATCCTTCTTCCTGCTTCTTGCAATTTCCTGTATACCATGCCAGTCCTCAGGGGTGAAAATTGCATCATTGTATGCATAAAATGCTGGCCCTATAATAAACAGGCAAGAGTTAAAAAGGTAACAGAAGAAGAAAACTATTTAATGTTTAAAATTTCTAGTAAATGAACTCACAGACCTGAGAAAGTATTTCTTTGAAGTATATGTATGTGCAAATTTAATGGGGAAACTATGACTCTACGTTTACATCAAATTATGCCTGGTAATGAAAAAAAAAACCAAAATGCAAAAGAAAAAGCAATGAGATGAATTTACTTCTGCAAATGGTACTTTAGATTCTGATGTGTTATTTAATTCTTGCATCCACATTTTAAAAGAATGATTCTGAAAAACTGAACAAAAAGCAGAAAACAACGAGACTTCTGAAAGAAGTCGTGTGGCACGATGCTTAAACCCAATCTGTTCAGACTATCAAAAAGATGTTTGAAAAATGTACTAGTCACAGTCTAATGACACCTCCATTGGAAGGGAATATAAGGCAAGATAAACAATAACCTGTGTCTAAAAAGTAAGACAGACAAATTCACATTAGAAGACATAATAAGGCTGATTAACAACTGGAAAAAAGTCGGAAGAAAGAAGTAGTGGATCATCCATCACTGAAACTTCAAATCACAACTGAATGCCTTTTGAGAAGACTATGCAAGCTAATTTTAAAAATAATATAATAACTTTAAAATACATAATTGTCCTTTATCTCACAAAGCCGCAGTAAGTGATGGAAAAGCCTTAAAGTTTCAAGAAATTGGATTTGCAGCATACAGACAACATGGAGCAAAGTCGGGTGTAAGGTCAAGAGAAAAAGGGATGGGGAAGAAAACTGAACTGCCTGGAGAATGCTGAAATGTAAAGGGCAAAGGTCATCTTCACATTAAAAACTAGTGTGCTGCCTTGGGCTTCATGGTAGCTGGGGGATATGTTTTGGATTTGTGCTGGAAACAGTGGCAATAACACAGGGCTTTTTTAGTTACCATTGAGCAGAGCTTATGCAGAGCCAAGACCTTTTCTACTTCTCATGTGGCCCAAACATTCACATGGGGAGTGGACTGGGGCTGCTAAGCAGCTGAGAGGGGACATAGCCAGGACAGCTAACCCCAAACAACATGCATATTGAAGAATAATGGCCAAATTTAATAAAACTTATACTTACCCTGATATTGTGCCATGTCCTTTGACCATAACGTTTCTGTTCCATACTGAGTTTCATCATATAGAAACCTAACCTCTGTGGCACCAGCATCTTCTGCATTCTGTATCAGTTCCTGAGGCAGACAAAATAAATCAAAACAAAGTATAATGCAGCAATACATATTTTAGCAATGGCTTTTGAACTTACACAGTAGAAAATAACAAGTGTCTCAAGTGTAATTGTTTTCATCCATTTCAACCAAAATGGTTTTATGCAGTTTACATGCATGAGAAAAGTTATCCTTATAAAACATTCAGAAAAACACTATAAATATGATTTGAATTTGGAGCTCAAAAACCATACAAAAGCAGTCACAAAGTTGAGAAATAAGTTACTAAACTGTTACCACTATATAATCCTGACTCAAAGGTATAAAATTCTTGAAACAAGGCAAATGTGAGAAAAAAAAAAAATTTAATTTATCAAAATGTATTAGGTAAGTCATTACAAACAGTTGTACAACAGAGAGGCAACCATTCACAAAAGGGTAATGCACTCTTCTTTACATCAATTGAATTAGGTTCAAGCTAGCAATTCACAATATGAACCAACCATTCCTGGGTGCCCATGTTTATCTGACCCCTCTGGCAAAGGGCTGCAAAACAGTTCTGACCAGGAGCTCCCTAAGTCATGAACCAACGGAGCAGCAACCCTGTTGAATGAAACCCACAGACTGGACAGAGGCTTATATTAAGATTATTTGTTAAACAGTAGTAGCAGAGGTGAGAGCTACAGAAAACTGAAATGTCAGTAAAGTAGTTCTGTAAACATGACCATTAATAAAATACGCCTATCCAGTCCTGTTTTCACCAACAGTGGACACGTAAGCGTGATTATAAATACCTACGGGATTACAGCCTCACACAATGGTCTATTTACACTGAATCATCACTGGGCATCAGGGCTCCAGACACATAAACACGTGTGTATGTTTATGTGAGGGTGTGCAAGCTTGGCATAAGCAAGTATTTCAGCTGAATTGAAAAGCTACGTAGATATATCACATGCAATGTATTAATACACTTGAATTTCACTCAATTATACATAAAAGACTTGATAGCAAGATAAACTTGTACTTTAAAAATGCATCAACTAGCAGCAAGTGTTTCAGATTAGGTTGTGTTCAGGTATACTGTTGAGACTAAAATAAGCTCACTGTTATCTAATATCTGGTTCCAAAATTATAACCCTTTTATTTTGCAGTTTTTGACAGTATGTTCAGTCTATAATGTATATTACATTGTTACTTCTACATAGTTTTGAAGTATTATGAGATAGCAAGAAATATACCTACAGTTAAGCATAAATAAATGTTTAAAGAAACTTCACAAGATATTTATATGCAGTTCTTCTTCTAAAAGAACAATCATGGCAGTCCTTCATGAAGACACAGTAAGACAATCCTAAGTTTCCAGAAACACTAAACACTAAGCATGGCAATCACCATGAGGTTAGACTTGCATTCATGCTGTGGCACATGGGGTAACTGCTACATTCAGCTGTAACAGCATTGTAGCTGAAGAATCAAAACACTGAAATAAATTTTAAGGTATCAGCAAAATTCCTGTTAGTAATCTCTCTCTAACAATCTGTTAACCCTAAATTGTCAACTATGAAAATATCATCATTTCTACTTTTAGATTTACCTATCTGATTTCTAAGTACATTACCTCATTTCTTCATGTTGGAATGAAAATTTGGTTTTAAAATGTTGAGGAGGTCTGAACCCCTGTTAATTCAGATGCATTCACAGATGAATTTAGTACTGAGAAATAATAAAAATGTAAGTACTCCTCCTAGGTACAGACAATGCTCAGAACATACCCAGGAGGCACTTTGCCAAAACAGTTGAAGATATGCTTATCTGGGGCATTCCCACTAAGCATAATCAGCTTCTAGTTCCATGGTTGCAAACAAAACAACAGACATAAGGAACTGTCATCATCTGTCAACTTTTGTATTTGTGTGTTTTGTATGTATGCATGTAGAGGTAGATAAGATATATCTGTATCAAATCCCATTAGTTAGAACCCAGCATTCCCACACACTAAGAAAATTAAGTTCCTACCACCCATGTGATGAAGTATTGAAGCATGCTGGAGAAGTTTAACATCCAACTAATCACCCCAGATGCTCTTAAAAAAACAACAACAAAAAAAAAAGATCAAATTGCTGTTTTCAGACATTAGCATAGGAAGCTATAATAAATCACGCAATTCCTCTTCTACTGAGCAAATTCAGAAACGTTTAAAGAAAACAAAAAAACACCAAAAAAAACCCACAAAGCACACAGCTCACTTTGTCTTGTCCACAGAAATGGAAACATGTATCTTCTGTAGTACAGTGAATATAGGACAAAACAACCTCAAGATCTGCTGGGAAGTGTTAAACTTTGGCATTATGTCATGCATATTAAATGACGGTTAAAATACTATTTATTGTCTACCTTAAGAATCTGTCCTCCCTCTGGGTATCTTCTTAATATATCCTTTAGAAAATCAACAAGTGGTGGAGTTGTTTGTCCAAAACGACCTAAAAAACCCAAATAAATAAAAAATGGTACTATGCACTTAATTTCAGATTTTAAAAAATACTAAACAATTACTGGAAACAATAATTTCTTAACTCAAGGCCTATTATTGTAAAATTTTGTCTTTCCAGAAACAATTGTGAAAATCCTACATTATAAATATTTTAATTTAAAAAGGTGAAACAGCAGTCCTGATGTTGAAGTCATGGAGTTGTTTGGTATCTAGATGAAATAAATTTGTGGGCTAAGTCTTTGCAACAGTTACACCAAAATTTCAAGGACTGGATGTTCAAAAGTAGCAATTTCTAAAGCACTACTAGTTTTTAAGTAGCAGAACAGTATTCCAGGGCAGCAGTGGCTCTAACACTTTAACAGCCAGGGATGATTCCTCCTGACACACACAGGCACAGAAGGTTTTGGCTTTAGTGTAACTTCCTGTTCTGACATACTCTGGGCATGAACCTGGTACCAGCCTTGGTGTTGTCAGGGCCTAATGCTGGAGGGAAAAGAGTCCTAGCATTATGAACATCTGCTCCAAGAGAAAACGTCTATCACAGAATGAAAGGTTCAATACTCTTCATTTCAAACTCCAGTCTGAGACTAAAGGGCAGCTCCCTAAACCAAACCTCTAAAACATGCTTCAAAAAAATGTCAATGATGCAATCCTCACAAGGAAAACAGATCCTAATGATGCCCCATCTAAAGGTTCCTTTTAAAATTATTAACAAGTGATAATTCTGTCCCTCTCTTTTGCATATATACATGTGTTTATGAAGCACACAAACTCACATATTACATATATTATGGAATAAAACACTAGGATAAAAAAGCAAAGTGGAAAAAAGGGGACAAATAAGAGTTCTATTTGTGAAGAAATCATAAAGCAAAAATATCAAATATTTTGCCTTTAAACTTTTCTTGTGTCACTAAGATAACTTAATAGCATCAATGGAAAAATAATCAAGAAATTGCAACCGACAGCTGAATTTGTGAAGTACTTTATAATTTCTGTTATTTTTGCAGTATACAGAAGTATATGAAAGCCAATATGCAATATGCATACCTCCAAAATAAGGTGAACTGATCAACAGAAATTATCTAAAAATCAAGAAACTGATCTTCTCTAAGTTGGCAGGTGGAAGTGTTTAAACAACACATTTCATTCACCATGGGAACCATCACAAAAACAGACAAATAGCTTTTAAGTGACAGGAATGAAATAGCTTTTAAGTGACAGGAAAGAGAACTTTATTCTCTTTAAGAGCAGAGCTCTATGCATGTCACAACAATTACTTTGGCTAGAGGTCATTATTTACTGCAACTTATTAAAGGCTAAACTGATTTTTCTTGAGTATTACAGCTGTTCATATTTAACACAAACTGGACCACAGTTTTTAAGGAGAAACTTGTTCTACCATAAGGGCAGTCAAGCACACAGGAGCCCAGAAAATCTGTGCAGTCTCCATCCTCTTTCCAAGCTCAACCAGACCAACCCTCAAGTGACCTAGTCTGACCTCAGAGCTGCCCAAACTCTGAGCAGCAGAGTAAAAACCTCCTGATGTCTCTTCCAACATGAATTATTCTGGGATCATATGAAAAGATCATGCATTATGTTAGACACCAACAATGAATGAATACAAAGGGGACATTGATAATCAGAGTTCTTCAGCAATCCACGTGCTTGGTCCTACTGACCATGCACTTCCAAGCTAGAAATTCAGGGCATGTCTTGATTCACCTGCTATATGGAAAAATATCTGAACTGGAAGACCCCAGAATGAACACAAAAGGCTGATACTGAAGCCTTCAGATGTTTTAGATTGACTTACATCAGAACTGTGGGCCAGGAAAGGTTAAGCACTTTATCTAGACATAGATTGCTTACAGTGACATCTCTAAGAAAATCTACAACCCTAGGCACAAAAATACAGCAACTGCTTTTCTTTCCCATGACAGATTTTTTAGGGCCACTACAATTTACTCTCTATATACTGACATAGTGGAAAATAAAATTCTTTTTATTTAGTCTACCATAGCCTACACACAGCAAAACATCAGAGCAAGCAGTCAAGAATTACAAAAACGAAAAATGTTTGATGTAGAAACAAGAGATCTATTTTCATAGGTGTTTTTTAATCACTTCAGATTCTAGAGAGTGTGAACATGAACTTCTGGCTAATATACAAACCTCCCTCTGTCACTAAAATCTGCAATCCAGTACATATATGCCTTGAACAAGCTAAAAAATACACTGTTTTGTTAGATCAAATAAAATATCTGTATGAAAGGAAGTGTTCCCTTCTTCATCATACCATCTGATTAGCATTTAGTTCATTGCCTATAATAAAATTATTGTGAGAATATTAATGCTAGCAATCAAATAAAATAATCAGGATAGATTTTAATTAGAGCATTTCTTAAGATACTCAGTTATAAAGATACCATATGAAAAGATACACCTTCAAGATTTTTTTAAAATAAAAATGTAAATAACAGACAGAATCAAAAGAAAACCAAGCTATCAGAGAAAAAACCCTAAAGCAACTGGAATTTTTACCAGCATCATAATATTTTACATGGTGGTTACTGAAAAGATACCTTTTCAGTATCTGAATTGTTTTCAAGTATCCAGATTATTTTATATGAGACAAGGCAGCTACAACACTAGTGAAAGGCATGTCTTACTGATTCCAAAGGACAGCAATAACCTAAATTCTATACATTATATCGCAAGAAAGAAATAAACCAAGGCACTTAAAAAGAGAAGTTTAATTTTTCTAGAGCAGAATGAAAAGAACAAGTGACAAACCTAGGACTCACATGAAAAATAATTTCCTCCCATTTAAAGAAGATAAAAATTCAATTAACTCCATATTGCATCAGAAAATGTTTTGATCTTCCAGTTTTAAACAGAGACAAATATTTTCCGTACCTCCTCCTTTCAACCCTTTTGACTGAAGCTCTAGAAAAACTTGATTTTCAGATTTCTGAAGATCCGCAATCTTGATACTATCAGATAACTGAAGGGAAAAAAAAAAAAAGACAGATTTTGGTCAGAAGTTTCAGTTTTATATTAACAGGACCAAAACAAATCAGGTGGAAAAAATGCCTGTAGAAGCATACTAAGAGCAAGTCATGGCCTCTTGTTTCTACAACTGAAAAAGTTTTGTATTCAGGGAAGTTCTGGAAACATAAAACTAAAGCAGTTATTGTTTTAAGGTGTATGCCCACAAAAAAAATTAACATATACAGGAAGTATATAGTCTGTATACTCCACAAGTACATCTGGGTATCCAATTTCATAGGGGGCTTAAACTCAGCAATATCAGCTCAAAGCAGCTGGCAAGACACTGTGTAGAGACAAAAGGGTGTCAGAGAAACACCCCTGAAGAATTTAACAGCCTCATCCCCCATTACCTCTACATGCAGACTCACCACAGCATGATCAAGGTTGAAGGGACCACTGAAAGTCACCTAATCCAGCCTCCAGTGCCCCACCAGGAACATCACAGAGAAACTGAGGCAAACTAAGCAACACATTCCAAAGCAGACATCGGGAAAACTATTAAGTAATCATAGCACATAAAGATTTTGTTGCAATTCTAGTTTCAAAGATGTATCTCATTCATATGCAAAGTGTTGCTAGAAGACTCATATAAGACATATGTTACCCTACACACAACAAATGCAAAATTAGATGGCCACTGTATTAATTAGAAACTACATTAAAATATTATTTTGTGAAATCCTGTTATTATATTAGTGTCAGTTTATAGTAGATTTTGGGAATACTTCCTCACTTTGATGGGTAAAAAAAAAATCACTTGACAGCACTAGGTGTTTACACCTAGTAAATGCTTACAATCTAACTACATTTAATAAAAGACAGCCCTAGTCCAGAGCATGTAATCATTATTTAACAACATTAGTAAGAAAAAAAACTTACATTTTTTTACTTCCACCGGTTTTAAATAGTGATTAAAACAACAGTGGGTTTATCGTAAAACTGCAGAAATATTGCACTTGAGATGAACTTTCTCAAGACATAAAATTGAGTACAACCACTCTGAAATCACTAAAATATAAAGCAATTCACAGAATGCTGGAACCTATCACCAAGCATTAAAAGGACAGCCTAACCAAATATTCTAAGGTAAAATTTTTGTACCAAGACACCACTAGAAAGTTGGGCATTGAATAGATCCAAATCAATAGTTTAATATGGTAAGGGACTACGAGATGAAAAGATACTAGACTTTACTTAACATCTGTAAATTGCATGTAAGAGTTCTCATGGAAAAAAAAATTATGAATGAATATTCTCCTTACCCAGAAAATTTAAAAATCAGTAAACATGAGTTCAAAAGTTTATAGAAGATTTTCAAATTTGCTACAGTACAGAATAGCTATTCCCATATATATTCTAGTTTATTATTTAAAAAACACCAAATAAACAGAATAGAAATTACAATCTGCTTGCTGACTGTTCCCTGCAAAAGATAAGTTTTCTGTGCCAGTCAGACTTTTGCTTCCAGGCAAATTTTAGAAAGTGATATAGAGTCTGTCCTCCAAAACAGGAAGGCCAGGCGAGAACAAAATCAAGGACACAAAACAGGCAAGAAACAAAATACAAACTACACAGGCACATTCAAACCTGAGCTCTTACAGACTCCTTGTGTTGCCCAGACTCTTAAAAGCTTCCTGAGCAGTACAACCAACATGTATCATTCCCTGTATCATAAAATGGTTTGGGTTGGCACGGGACATTTGAAGAACATGTAGTTTCACTCTCTTCCTACCATTGCCATGAAAAGGAAGTAGAGCAGATCTCTCAATGCTCCATCCAGCCTGATCATCAACACATCCAGTCATGGGGAATCCACAACTCCTCTGGGAAACTTGTTTCAGTGTCTTATCACCCTCATCCTAGAAAAATTTCTTCCTTGTGCCCAATCTAAACTTATCCTCTTCTGGTTTAAAGCCATCGTCCCTTGTCCTTTCAGGCCTTGGCAGAAGTACCTTTCCATCTTTCTTATAACTCCCCATATTACATATATATAATGTACATATATATACATATATATTCTATATTACATATAGAAAGGCACAGTAAGGTTTCCCTGGAGCCCTCTCTTCTCTACACCTTTGCAAATCCCCTTGTCCTATTTAACACTAATTTCCAACCTCCTCTCTTTTCCCTCCTTGCCTCTGCTCATCCCATCCCATCAGGTCTCCAGGCTCCCATTACCCAAGAGCACAGCTAGCAGCTCACAAAACAGTACTGAAAGACTGACACCAGGCTGATGCCTTCAACAGAACAAGGTCATTCATTCATTCATTCGACTCTCTCCTGTGCCCAGACCTCAATTTTTAACTTGTCACTTTCATCTCACCGTGATGTCAGCTCTGCTCTTGAAACTGGCCACAATGGCAGGAGGGCAGAACAAACACATCATACATCAGCACTCCCCGGTCAATTTCTGCTCTCTCCAACAACTCCCCAAAGACATCAGGGTGAAACACACGAAGAACTTCAGGGAAATAAATAAATAAATAAACACAAAATCTCGGATGATAGAAGCTGGCATCACCAAGAGCGGTATGAGGTTTGTCCAAACGACCTCCGCGCTTCCCACGAGGGGAACAACACCGAGGGAGGCGCTGCCCACGCAGGGCCCAAGTCCCCGGGTGGGATCCCGGGGGGGCTCCCCGCAGCCGGCCCGCCGCCCCTCACCTCTCTGCCGCGGTGCCACAGGCGCTGCTCGCCGCGGGGCGGCCCGGCCTCCGCCTCGATCCGCCTCTTCACGTCCCGCACGGCCGCGGACGGCGGCAGCTCGAAGGTCCTGCAGCCCAAGCAGTCATGGAGGACGGTCACCCGGGCCAGCCTGCGGCAACACGACAGACACCAGATGAGAAAAGGCTCGCAGCTTCGCCGCCCGCTCGCTTCCCCCTCGGGCACCGCGGAGGCCCGAGTCGGGCGCCGGAGCCCGCAGGCTGCAGCGATGGGCGGGCGGGCGGGCGCCGGCCCCGCTGTCGGAGGGGAGGCGGCGAAGCCGATCCCGCAGCCTCCCGGCCCGGCCCGCACTCACATCCCGCCGCCGCACACAAAGGACCGCTACCCGGCAGCGGCGGCGCTCCCCGCGCGGGGAAGGGGTGGGGCCGGCCGCCGGAGGCCCGTGCCGCGCAGGAGGCGGAGGGGAGGCGGGCGCGGGGAGTGCCGCCCTGGGAGCGCGGCCGGGCTGCGGAGTGCGGCAGCGCCCGGCGGCTCCTCGGCCTGGCGCTTCACGGCTCCCCGGGGCCCTCGGGACAGAGAGCTCGGCCGCCGGAGCCAGGCAGAGGCTGCAGCTTCGCATGTACGGCGTGGGCCGTGACTGAGGGTGGGATCCAGAGATGGTACCGCAGGCACATCCCTCCTTCGGCAGGGAAGCACGCTGGTGTTTCACGTAGTTCACAACATTCAGGCACCACCGTATGGAGCACACATAGTTACAGCTAAAAAACTTAATTCTTTCTCAAGGATGCAAAACAGAGAAAGAAGTACACCTTTTCTGCTCTCTGTCGGAGACCCTGTCAAAGGTGCTACATCCTGCCCTATCTCACAGGATGTATATCAAATCTTCATACCATTCAAGACCTAAGGAAAGTGCTTTCTCTCCTGAAAGGTTAGCCCTAGACTGCCTGTGATCCCAATGAGTTGAGGGGGCACTTTGAGAAACTTACGGAGGGGGCCAGCAGAAAGGCGAGTGTTCATCCTGTACGAGTTCTGTGCCCGGGGCCGTGGGCTGTGCAGCATGAGGGGCTGAACAGCAGCCCTGCTCCGAGGCAGCTGGGGAATACCAGGCTCTCCAGAGCAAGGAAAGCGAGTGCCTGCCCGGTGCTGAGAGGCTGGGTCTGTGATACTGTGACTAGAACACAGTGATGTTTTGGGATTGCTTCGTTCCCAGGCAGAGGGTTACTGACATGGTCAAAGTACGTGACCTACAAGGGGCGTATGAGACAAGCTGGGGGGGTTTAGTCTGAGGATGAGGAGACCATAGGGTGCAGTGTGGTACCATCCTACTTATCCTACTTTCAAGCCCATGGAGCTGAGCTCTGCTTAGTAGTGCAAGACTTAATATGGGGCAATGGCAGCAAGCTGTAGCTTGGTAGGTTCTCAGGGAAAATCCTGTCACTAAGGGAGGAGCTGTCTAGAGGTACATGAACCAATACTCATTCTTCTGCTTTGAGGAAAAATATGAACTACAGGCCTCCAGCCAACAGTTCCACTTCATTCCAACAGGTCCTCAATTCAAATCCATGACTAAACTAAAAACATTTAAGAGCTTACTCAGTGACAAGGAGCTAAAATTGATGCTTGACAGCCAAAGGCAACAGTTTCTGTGGAAGAGGAAAAAGACCCAATGAACCTTTGCAGAAAATGTATTGAGCTAAGAAAACAAACAAACAAACACACAAACAAAAACACTAAAATTGATAAAAGGCTAAAAAACCCACGAAGATCTGGCAGATCAGGATCCAACATGGTATCTAAGTAGGTAGATACCAGTGCTGCAACCAGATTACCAAAGCCACAACAACTGATTTTATTCATTCATAATTGAGAAAAATAAAATTAAGAAAAATAATACAGGATTATAAGAAAATGTTGACAATATTGCGGATCTGATCATGCTTTCACCAGAAAAAATACAAAAACTATTTTAACATAAACAAGATGTCTGTCTTTGCTTTGGTTTAGGACTTTGTTCATTTTTCTTTCATTTTGTCCTTTCAACTTTCCAATTTTTTTGCATGCCTGTGATGATTTTACATTAATATTAGAGGAAAAACACTTTGTGTACCACAGATTCTGTCTAGTATGTTATCTCTTCGTAGAAAGGAAAAGTTGGGAAGAACTGCTAATACAGAAGGGGAAACTTTCAACTGTCCAAACTTCCAGTTCTGGACAAAGGAGTTGGACTCTTGAGCTACGCCATGCCTGTTCTCACAAATCTGATTCCCTTGCTTTTTCTTCATATCTAAATAAAAATATCCTAGAAATTGATGATACAGAAATCACACTGACTGACTGGGAAAAAAAGAGAGTTCATGTCCCAGCTTGCAGATTTTTGCAACAACAAATTTTAAAATCTCACTTATCCATTCAAAAACAGAACTTGGAAGCTGAGTAATCCTAGTTCAAGGTATCATGTACAAATTTGTTATGCAGAACTACTAAAAATTATTTCATATGACAATGTTAAAAAAAAATCTTTTGATCTTACCAGCTAGGAATTTTTTGACTACCCAAGGTAATTAAAAAAAAAAACAAACAAAAAAATCAACTTTTAAATATAAAAGGGTTGGGTCTGATTTGAGAGTTTTTAAGTATTATATATAGAATTTCCTATGCTAACAATTTTATAACCACTTTTCCAAGCAAAAAAACATTTAGATTTAAAAATACATATGGAAAATTCTTCTGTGGCTATGAATAAATTCTATTTGGTTCAGAATTAGGTCATATAACCCATACAAAAAGAAACATGCATCAAAAACTAATTCAAAATTTTAACAGCCTCTGCAACATTAAATTATTTTTGTAAAATGAAAGCCATTTTCAAGGTAACATTCCCTTGAAGACAGAAAATTCTGCATTGCAGAATCACATCATATTTCCAGTTACTTAAAATAAGACTGCAGTAGCAGAAAAAAGATGGCTGTAAGTCCCTTCCATCCTGTCAGTGTGATTAGAAAGATGGAATGGAGTCTACAAAAAGAGTGTATGCTGTGATAAGGTGCAGACATGACTAGGTCACTCCTGCCAGAGGAAAACCGCTGCAGCACAGCGAGTAACATTCTGCAGCGCTGGCAGGCGAGGGGCAGTGACTCAACAGCTTCAGCTGGGTTTGAGACTGCACACCAAACTTACAGCAACGCTTTCTGTGACACAGCAGGCACTGACCTTCATGCTTAAATCAACTCCTTAAATGTTACCAGCAGATGTTTTAAATATTGCACTGCAGGTATTTTCCAGCAGTCAGAGATTGCAGATTGCATTGGTCTGTAGTCACTGCCAGGAGCTTGCTTTACCCTTGCTTACTAATGCCTTTTCAAGAAGTTTGAAAATAAGCCTTCCATTTGTTGATGACACATGTGCTAGTCATTAGTAAGTCACCCCTTACTGTACAGTTTCTGTTTCATTTGAATAGCTTCATTATATTTTTTCTAGCTAGAGTTCTATCCAGTACAAATGGACAAAAAAAACCACCAACCTATGGCATGTGAAGTGTTTGATTCAAACAAATGTCTTATTTTTCCTCAGATCTATTACACAAATTGGATATTTTGATGAAACTATTTGTTTTAGATTTTAAACAAATACTCCTACTTTGCACCCCTCATGTGAAACCATTATTAGCAGTTTTTAAGCAAAATATCTGCATGGTCATAGCTTAGCCAAACCTTGAAAAACTCAAGTATTATCATATTCCTTTCTCAAGCTGACATGTTTCTAGTCATCAAATATCAACAGAACAGGATACTTTTTAATACTACTAAAAATGAGGAAGAACCTTTAAGGGTACGGAGACGAGGAACAGACATTTATTTTCTGTTATATTAATGATATTTGATAATATAACATTATCTAATGATTTTGATCTGTCTGTGATTTGTTTTACTGTTCAAGTGAGTTCCTTGATGGCACTAAGCAAATTCTATGGAAAATATTTAAAAGACCTATGAAAATTGTTTCAGTTTATTCTTTGCAAATAAAGAGCAAAGCAAGAAGGCAGAAATAAATTACAAGATTTCAAAATCTCAAGTGCTGTAGTAAAATTTCCTCTTTGATCCACCTTTAAGGAAGTACTACTTTGAGCTAAGTCCTTGAAGGGACAACTGAACTATAGAGCAGTAACCATTACTCCACAAATTTGAATTGCTGAGAATCACAGTGTTCAATTCCAGATGGTACAAATAACAAAATACCAGTACATAATGTTTGGCATTTCAAATTATGCAAAAGATTAAACCAAATTATAAAAATAAACTCGTCAGCTGCTCTTTAGGGATTGCAATCGGAGGGGCTACAGTGTTGCAAGAGCTGCTGTTGGCATACATTTTTTAATAAGCAATATGTTAAATTACTGTTGGTATTTTCTTTTGGCCTTTGGTGCCAATAAAAATGACAGATTTAGAACATCCACTCTAACCTTGAAACATCAAAAGAGCAGAGCATAAATTTTCAAATTTAATTCAGAGCCTAATGTAGGCTCCTAAACACATTCATTAATTCAGGCCTAAGTTTTTTTCCTATCTTTAGGACACAGATTCATCAGGTTATCAAAGCTAGGGTTTTTCTATGCTATCTTAAGACAATTTTCCTATTTAATTCCAGAGTTAATGAAGCTACTATCATTCCACTGAAGTAAGTCAACTCAGTAACTAAAATGGCCCAGATTACACATGCATTAAACATTTTAAGTAGTTTAAAATGTAGCTGATCCCTATTTTTTCTGAATAATGCATCTAATCATGCTCTAAAGTTTCATAACATTTTCTAGGCATCAGTGAACAGAGTCCTTTGTATTTAGACAAAACTAAAATATCAAATAGAAGGAAATACAAGGCAAATAGTTTTGATGATTGTGGGAAAACACAACTTCAAGTACTTCTGCAACTCTCTTCATCAGATAGCGGATGATATCCAGGAATATCCTTCCAGATAATCCCAGGTCTTTCCCCCCTCTGTATTAGTCCTGTCTCACTCATAACATAGTTCCATACAGAAATACAAGCTACAATTTGTCCTTCAGGAAACAGAAGGACAGGTGGCACACAAGAAGAAAAATTACTCACATGTAAGGTCTAGTAAGAGGAAAGGAAGAAAGCACACAGCTCATTCTCTTCTGGGTAAACACAGGGAAGTGAAAAAATACCCAGAGATGCCCAGATGTATAAGATTTGCATTAAAAAGGACTAGTTAACTAACCTACAAAAAAAGTGAGAGATTCAAAACCCCAAATTTTCTATCCCACCATCAGCCGGTAAAGGAAAGATATAACTGCCATGAATTTTCACAGAGCTACCCAGGGAGCCAGTGGAACAGACCCTGAAAGAGTAGTCAGCTGTTGCTAACAACCACTGTCTAACACAATGCTAAACTCACCTTCTTACCACACAGGAAAAAGCAGAAGTTGTACATTAAAGAACTGCACATCAAGGGAGATTCTGCAGATTGTAAGGCAGAAGATTGAAGTCTTCCTGCAGGCCCACTGACAGCAAATCAAAACACTTCTAGTTATAACTTAATGTTTTGTAACTTACAACAAAAAAACACTTATCTCATAAAATTTGTTTAGACACTGTTCATACAAAGAACTTGCTTTGCATTTTAGCTGTTGGCAAGAATATACATTCATCCTATACCATATGTTGAATTCAGAGTTAGGCAAGCACAGGAAGGAATCTTTCACTTGTTTACAAAAAGTGCTATAGTGGATGGAGACCGTAAATTGAAAGTTAGACTGTGAGCCCTTTAATCACAGGAGTTCTTTCAAGTAGTTCTCATTCATTTCATGGAGATAATTTGTAAGTAAATGCAGCAGAACCTGGCACCTGTATAATATTTTGTAATTTGAAAAATTAATTTCACCATTTAAAATAGCAATTCTGTACAAACACTGGGCAGGTTTCATATTTCTTTAAACTAGTAACCATTGATGTTTGAGCAGGAACAACAGTAAATTTTTTTCAGGAGATTTTTTTTTTGTTTGCTTGGTGTTTTTTTACCTGTTCTCATCCTTGATCTCCATTGTCTCTTTTTCTTTGATATCTTCTTGATAGGAACATGAAGCAGATATTGGATTTATAAATTAGAAAGTTATTTTTTTAATCCTTTATGCTTATCATCTCTTCAGTGGACACCAGAAAGCCCAAGCATATGAAAGTCAACTCAGTATTCACTCCATGGCTTTTCTACCCAAGATGTCTCTGTGCATCGCCATCTGCTACTTCTCCAGTTTTCTTTTAAAGCCACTTGCTAAATTGTTCACAAAAGTTCATTCTCTTATAAACAAGAATGGATGTAACAGGACAGATCTAAGAAAGCAGAGGTCTTGTTCAGTTTCTTTAATAAAGCCTGAATTCAGGCTATATACTTGTGCAATTGATTTATATTTATCTTCTTGAAAAGAAGCAGGATTCTGGAAGTGTAGGATTCTGCAAGCTGCTGTTTCTGCTTTGTCTTCCTTTTTTTCTGGAAGCAGGCACAGTTGGAAGAGTATTAGTGAGGCCTAAAGTCTATCATGTCTTCTTCATCACACCTGCTAGAAGATACTTCTTAACATCAGCTCGGGAGCTCTAGAAGAGACACAAGGGAAAAGGGGAGGGCCATTAATACAAAACGGAGTTGAACCAAAGGATATGAAAAAGTCATTTCCTTTGAGGGCATAGTTGCAGTTACCAGGATTGAGTGAGTCATGATACTAATTATAAACTGCCTTGTGCATTGCTTGTAGGCACACGGAGGGAGAGCTGACACAGAGCAGTGAGGTTTCCTGCTTCTCCTCCACTTTAATACCATACAATCAGCATAGGGACAAACATGCAGGGCATTAAGTATGCTGACTGAATGGGTGTCATGGTTTAATGCCAGCTGGCAACTAAGCACCCAGCAACTGCTCCCTCGCTCCCTCCTAGTGGGATGGAGAGCAGGACCAGGGAAAAAGGTAAAATCTGTGGGTTGAGATAAGAACAGCTCAACAATTGAAATTATCATTAATATTAGTAAGAATGAAATAATGGCAATACAAAGAAATATAACAAAAAGACAGACAGAAATAAAACCCAAGAAGGAAAAGTGATTAACAGAACAATTGCTTACCACCCGCTGACCAATGCCCAGCCCACCCCTGAGCAGAGATCCATCCCTCATGGCCAATACATCCCAGTTTATATAGTCAGCCTGACATTCTATGGTCTGAAACATCCTTCAGCCCCTTGGGCTCAGCTGTCCTGGCCCTGTTCCCTCCCAGTTTCTTGTGCAGCTCCTTGATGCCAAAGCACAGAAAACTGAAAAACCTTGATTTAGACTAAGCACCACTGTGCAACAATGACAACACCAGTTAGTTATCAACATTATTCTCATACTAAATTCAAAACCACAGTTCTGTACCAGGACAAGAATTAACTCTATCCCAGCCTAAACCAGTACAACTGGTAACTGTTCAAGGATATGTATTTCTCTACACTAAATATTACAGTCTGGATATAATATTATGCCATCAAGGAAAATAACAGGCTGGTCAAAACATAAATGGAGAAGGATTTTGCCCTTCTATTCCAATGGCTTTCAGCTAGGGGAAGAGATTAACTAGCCTGCAATGGCTTTCCACTGGGAAGATTCAAACTCTTCCCAAGTAATCCCCAGTCCCAAGCTATATAGGTCAATATTTACCCTTTGCTAGCTTTGGGAACTACTTTCGCTGAATTTCTGCAGCATCAGAACAGTGTACAAGTGAAGAAAGACATTCTGTCAAGCTGTAGAAAACAGCATATTCAATGTTAAGTTGTTACAAGGAAGATATGTTTAAAAGAGCTGGGTTATGTTGTAAAGATGTTAGAGGCTATGTTATGTTATGTTATGTTATGTTATGTTATGTTATGTTATGTTATGTTATGTTATGAGATATGCTTAAGAGAACTGCACTGACAGTGGTGTTCCATTATTGCTCTGCATCTGTGCAAATGGAAATCCTCCTCTGAGCCTCTGACAGTTTTGGCAAGTCTTTTCATAATGTGCAGTTGTGTATGTCCCTCTTCAAACAGCAATGCACAGACATTCTTTCCTGATCCAAAAAGGAAAACAGCTGTGGCTAAATCACAAAAAATTAATTAGATGCAAGCATGATATTGAAATACAAATGATAGGAAAGAAAGGGAAGTAGAATTTGTGGCTTGAATTCTCTCTCTTTTTTTTAATACTTAGGGATTTTACCTGTCAGTAAATAAAATGTCAAAATGTATGAATTCTGAATGTGTATTTACTGTGACAAGCATCATGAATAATTTAAGTCAGCATAATGTGGTATTAAGTGGCTTCAATATAATTTTTTTCTTTCTGTGGATGCTGTAAAGTTTATCTACCTTATAATCCAAAGAAAAGTCCACATTTATGTCATACTTCAACAGTAAAGACTGAAGCAAAGGGCCTTGCAATTCCAGCCCCATTTTCCCAGACATGAATTATTTCAAAGAGAGCAAAACTATTGCAGCCCAGCTGCATAATGGGTTGCAGTTGGGAGGGGAGTGCTAAGGAAAGATATTTTGGCTGCAGTGGAAAGCCAGGTTCAAGAGGCCCAGGGACTGTGTGTGGACCCATGGCTGGAAAACAAGGGTAGCTTATACCAGTTCCCCTAAAATGTCATTAGAAAAATCACATGTGAAAACTGTTTCAAGTTATTTGAGCAGCTTCAATTGCCTTGAGGAACAATAAAGGAAAAATACATTATAATAAAAAGTAATAGAAAGCTAATTATGACTTTAGGAGGCAGGCTCTCCATAATTAGTGAGTGACACACTTTCTCAGACTCCATTCTATTTCTAGACTTGGTCTCTCAAAGATTGTCCTTTATTTTGTCACCCCCTTGATATCTTACTTTTCATGGTACTGATACATGCTAGGAAAACAAAAATATCTTCTAGGATTTTTGACAATGACACCTTGTTCAGAAAATTGAGAGGTACAAATTACCTAAAAACAGCCTAAAATTATTGATACAACAAATAGTCTGCTTAGCATAAAAGCATGTTATAGCACAGTGTGAAGTGACATCCCTACACCAGCAAATAATTCCAGTAGTCCTCGAAGGTGCTTGGTCTTGCCAGCACAGATGTGACCAAAAGGTGGTGTCAACTTGGTACCAGATCACATTACAATCCTAGAAAGATTTCAACACAGTCATGTCTATGTTGTCTCCCATGGTAAGAAACAGAGCCAACTTGGCTGTCAGATACCAGATACAGATTTATCCTGGCACACTTAACTTGCTGACCTTACACTTCCTCAGTGCCTGAGCTGGTCATACAGGTTACCTCATACTTTTAAATGATACTGAGGTGCAGATTCTGAGAAGATTCTCTAATTGAATTTATTGCTATAGCCAACCATAAATCTCTCCAGGAGGGAGAAAACCCAGTTGCAAACAATGCCTATACCAATTTTCTGCTGTGAAATTTATTACTTTTTAGGATAAAACACCTATCCTGGAGAATTTTATGTGTGTCTTTAATTGAATTTTAGTGGAGGAGGTTTAGCAATCAAAGTGCAAAAACAATCCATGGAGTTGAGGAAATTTGTCTCAGATATAAAAGAATAAGTTAAGTGAAACCAAAAATAGGTCCCATATCACCTTTATCTGTTTCTTTCTTAGAGGAACAAAAGCAACACAATTCTTAAAACACAAATGTGCTTAACACAAGACTTGCCATGCTTTGCTTATGGAAAAGGTGACTCAAGAAATATGATCACATGCAACAGTAGAAAGAATCTAAAAATTACTTGTAATAGTATGAATAAGTTTGATTCTATGGTTTTCAAATGACCTCACAGTAACCATTTGGGACTATGTGGTTGAATTATGCATAAAGAATCCTTTCATCAAATTCTGATGAAGTAAACTCAAATACCAAATGACAATGTCTCAAAGTGATCTCTCAACAATGCATAGCAGCAGGAGAAAAAGTCTTAAAAAACCCATAAAACTGAGAGAAGGAGCCATGTGGTTAAGACCTCACTGCTGTTCTCCAGAAATGTGGAGCTTTAAAGACCTTTGCTCTGAAATTTAAAGCAATGGTTGCCATAAAAAAGGACAAGCAGAAGGAGAGCCATTTGTGCTTAGTGTTGGTTCTGAATCTTTTAATGGGCTTTCCAATGGAATGAGAGACTGACACTGTCTATGAACCATAATACAGAATCCTAAGGAGCACTGCAGTCACAGAGATATGAACAATGGGCTACTAAGCTGAGGAAAAAAATAGCGTATGAGTTATGACTTGACTGCATAATATGATGCCTTTAGAGATACACAGCTTAATTGATAAGCTCTTCTTGCTCTAAAGCAGGGTGCACCAAGACTGAGCTGAACACCAATTTCTAGCATCTGTAACAGCCTGGACCATCCACCACAGCAGCACACTGTTCTGTGCAGACTTGCCAATCAATGCAAGAGTTTATGAATTATCTAACAGCGGGGTGTCAGTCTCACAAATCCCTGATGAGAAACCAGATGAAGGACAAAATAGGAACAGAACCCTTATACAGAAAATACAAAAATTTCTGAATAATTACATCATTTTGATTGAACTCAGTCTCTGTAAGTTATACTGTGCTGGAAGGAAAAGGGGTTGGTCAAGTGCTCTGAATATACAATTCCACAGGAAGGAAGGGAACTGAGTACTTTTACAGATTTCCTTCTCTTTCTCTCTTTTTTTTCTTCCTTTTAAATAAATTTTGTTGGATCTAACTAAAAAACATCTTCTTCAAGCACCTTTCTTCAAAAGTTACCTGGAAACTCAAACCTCTAATTATTGTTTTGCAACATTACTGGTGGCTGAAATATCTGGAAACCCAGTCACCCTTCTTGTTTATGTAAGGGCACTGTACTGTGCTGTACAGAGAAAACCATTATAACAGATACATGAAGTCTCAGAGTGCACCAGAAGTACATTTTGCAGATAAGCACTTCAATTGAAACAGTAACTGAACTTATTCCAAAGATTAACTTAGAACAGTTATATACTGTAAGGTCAGTTATGACCTAAATACTGAATACCTATTCTTGGTATCTAAATTCCTTATGCATTGCCTCCTGCACTGTAAGCTAACAGGCAGTTCAGGCTTAGGTATACTGAACTATACTAAATAAGAATACTTAATTTACTTGGTTTTGGTGTACACAAATAAGTCTTTGTCTACATTCAAATGTTTAAAGCAGAAAAAAATGTACTTAAGAAATTTTCTTACCTACTAAGTAAATCAAACTTCAAGTAATTTTAACAAGAAATACTCATATATACCAAGTTATCGTTTCACACATTATTTTTGCTTTTACCAATAAGTGAAGAGTTTAGCTATGTCCAAATGTTATTATTGAGCTAACTTCAGTGTTTCAAAGAAAAGTAGATGGGTTCTGTTCTTTAAAAAAATTATCTTCAATGAGTTAAATGAATTGATGTTGGATTTAGGCATTACTATTCCTGTATATTACTGTACTGAATGCTGTCAGTATGGTAGGGGGCCTCACTACTCTCTCTGGCCTAGCATCTTCCCCTTTGGTCACTTTGAAGCACAGATGGCCAGGAAGGAAGGATGCCTGATGAGAAAAATAGTTGTGTTTTTAGTTGGACTTTCTGTCTTCCAAGGGTAATAATAATAATAATAATAATAATAATAGTAATAATTATAATTATTATTATTAAAATTGGAAATAATTGCTTATCACAGTAATTTGAAAGTCCTGAAAAGCAAAGCTGTTTCAAGTGTGGAAATATTTTTTCCTGCTTTTGCTAAATGAGTATCTATTATTATATGGAAGTTCCCCCTTTTGTTTACAGTTATTTTAATTCAGGAAAATTTATAGCCAAAAACCACTAACCTGTATAAGATATACATGCAAGTGATTGATTGATTGATTGATTGATTGATTGATTGATTGCATGAATGTGTTTTGCAGTATCTCATTTGTTAAAATTTGAGATAGATTGAAATTCTTGGACTGCAACTCAGAAATCTGCATTTGACTGACAAAAGCCTGATGAGAGAATTTCAAATCTACAGTTACAGTATATTCCCAATACTTTCATGGAGGGGAAAATATTAACAATTCTCAAAGGAGCATTTATGAAGGCAAACCTTCTCCTAATACTTCTCTTGGCCTCAATTATTCTTGTGAAGAACCTTTCTTCACGTTGGGTTACTGGAAAGCTTATGGTGAGGTAATCTTGATGATATCATGAGGCTGACAAGTCATTCTGTCCTTTGGGAGGGATGAGAAATGCAGACAGCCCCAGTTTGAGGGATCTCCAGGTGAGACAAAGTGTATTGCTGACATAAATACATCTGATGAAACTGAGCTCTGATTCATCTTGTCAGGACAGCAGTTTTGGACTGCAGGCTGTGTGCAGTGCGCTTCTTCACTGAATGATGCATCTCCTACCCTGCAATGGCTTACAGATGATTTCTGGGTACAATTTGAGATATGGCCTTTCTGCTTGGAAAGCTTAATTTACAAACTATTATAGAGCAAGTAGCAAAGGCAAGTAGCTTTCCTCTTTTTTTTAACATTCAACATGGGAAGCAAGATGACATGGCTATTAGGAAAAGAAGTGCAGAAACTGAAATTCTTTAGCTGAGGTAGGAATTACAGTTAATTCACTCTGATTGGAAATACTTAGATTATCTCTGAATTTTTGTAGGAAATATTGTTAATGAATCAGAGATTAGTACTACATACTGGGGAAAAGTGTAGGCAACTACAGATCCTTTGTGCACCATGAGTAGCACACTTATGGATCTCAGATTTGCTAAATGTAGGCTATAAACCAGAAATTAATGGATACATTAAGAAAAACTGCCTTAGTGTGCCCTCCTGAAACATAAACTCACTGTTATTCAGTCAGCTGGCAGAGAATTTCGATGTTGATGTTGGTGACTTTGTTCTGTTTGCTTGCACCCAAGCATACCACAAGACTGTTCAACTAAGGGTAGAAGAGCAAAACAAATCAATTTTGCCTTGCACCCAGACACACCACAAGACTGTGTGACTCAGGCCAGGGAATGAAATATTTTGCAATAACTGTTTGTTTCATATAGTAGCACTGTTGTGTCAAATCTAGAATAAAGGCACCCAATCTGCAGCTATTAGAAGGAATTATGTAATTCAGAACCTACAGATCCATCACAGCCACCTGAACAAATAGGCCAGACCTGTGTGGGGAGGAGAGAAGACAAAACACTGCATTGGATCAGGCTGATCCTGACCTATGGAAAAGTGTATTAATACTCTCTCTTTTGCCCAGCTGGTGATGCTGTTTGATGCATCCTGGCATGGGGTTTGCCTACCTGGCTTGCTGCTGACTCCCACTGAGCTGCTGCCCACCATGAACCCCAGATCCCTCTCTGCTGCACTGCTCTCCAGCTGCTCCTTTCAGGGCTTGCATATGTGCCTGGTATTACTTGGTCCTGGGTGCAGAAACTGGAATATCAGATACACACTGACTCACCATACTCAAGCTCAGAACCAAGCTAGATCTGGACCATGCATCCAGTGAGTCTCTGTGCCCCCTATGACATCCCAGTGATCTTGAGAGATTTGCAGGAACTTTGAAGAAACAGAGATCATTTTAGGTCAAAATACCTGAAATTATGATGGTTAGATTGTGTAAAAATGGTACTTCTTTAGCACAAAGTGACTAGCACAGACTCAACTCTGCATGTCTCCATGACTGCTGTTAAGGAGAGAGCCAGGTCCATGAGTCAGAAGTGGGGAATATTTTGCAGGCTATCTTCTTTCTGCAAAACAATCCCATATAGTAACCAGCCAAATTTACCTGCAAAGGACAGGGGGCTGTGTCAGAAACAGACACAAGAATGAGATCAGCTCTAATGAGTGCTGTTCATATACCTAGCAAAGGGTATTCAGACCAAAAGATAAGTACTTCTGTAGTTTTTGTTGCATGGCTAATATTTCTTTTTTTTTTTTTTTTTTTTTTTTCAGCTCCTGATGTTGATAAACAAACTCTTTTTTTCTTTTTTTCTTCATTTCCTCCATTTTTTAAATTAAAATATCAGGAAGATATTTTTATCATCACTACCTACTTGTACAAGTATGGATAGGATTTGACAGACATGACCAGAAGTGGTTTTTTCTCTCTGTAATTTGTCAGCCACAATTGATGACAAATGGTATGGCATTTTCTGTCTATGATTAGTATGCTTTTAAGCAGGGAATTCATCTGTGTTAAATTCTACTTCATAAGTGGGGGGAGTTTGTCTCTAAAGTGGGACACATTATGCTGAAAACTTTCAACTAGGAATGCCAAACATTGCAGAAGGAAGGGAGATTAACACAGATCTGTCTTGATACAGCATACCAAGACAATATAGAGGAAATATTTTAAAAGCTGAAACTCCCCAAGTCTTTTACAGATGCTGCCAAGTGTGAAAAGCACTGAAATGTCACCTGTTTATGTAGCAGGTGCAATTCATGACAGCACCTGTTGTTGGAAAACATCCTTAAAACTCTGCCAAGATTTGCCATGCCCATGACTTGACACCACATCCTTCTCTTCCATTGCTTCACAACACACTAAATTCTACATAGTACTTTCTAGAGTACTATGACTTTTCTTTCCACCAATCAAAAATATTAAAAAGGTGGCCTAACACTGAAAGAAAATGACAGAGGGTCTGAACATGGACCTTTCAACACATGAAACAGCCGTAATATTATTCATAGAGAGCTATACTAAGCATCAGGTGCTGCATATATAAATAAAGCTGCATTCATGAGTACATGCAGAGTGTTTTGAACTACTTGATTAAACTACACCTTATTAGTGAAAATGATGATTAATGATGAGCTTGTAACAACAAACCTCTCTCAGCAAGCACTACAATAAAAAGAAAGAAATGAGAAGTACACTTTAGGTTGCAGCTGCTATGCTTATAATTAATAAATGAAGCCATGCTGAAAGGGTATGGGGTAAACTTTTATATTATAGAGTTTAGGTTGGTCAAAAAGCAGTGTAATTTGTTCTATTATTTCTTGGGGTTTTTTAGAAAACAGTAGGAATCCATTGTTACTTGAATTTTGCAATGTGATGAGAGAGTGCCAAAGATCAAGATAAAAGGGCAGGCAAGAGGCCCTGGTATAAATACACTTAAGGGAGTCTAAGCAGATTTGCTGCTCCATTATGTTCCATAAATTAAGCTGGTGGCTTTTCCACCCAGCTATAGTACTAATCCATTAGCTGAAGAGGAGACAGGGTCCTTCTCATTTATTATTTATAGGACAGGACATGCACAACTTGTCTGACATCATCCTTGCCATGGCTAATGAGAAACTGCAATAAATCCACCCATATGGGTCTCTCACAGATGTTAAAAATCTCAGATCTAATGATCCATTTTTCTGCAGCAGGGAAGGGCTTGCTAACCTACACAACTAGACAGATTATTGTTTATCATTGTGCATGTCCCAAAGGGATGAGCTTTCCACACCACTACTGCTGTCTGAGGGATGTCCCTGTGTATATATACGTACATTGTATAAATATCAAACAACCAGCATGAGTCAAAGAGATGTTTTTACCATTGACAGGTGTAACTAAAACTAACCAGAAAGCAATTTGAACAATTTAAATTCCTCAGCTCTTATATCCACTTTACTATGGTGGATCAACAATGTTAGGCTGAGATCCTGACTGGCACAGGATGGGATAACACAAGCCAATGACAAGATCCAAGGAAGCATTTCCAATACTGGTCCCATATGAGCATGGAGGTTGTGAGCTGAAATATGCTGACACCTGGAATGAGGCTCTACATCACTCTATAGTGTAAAAAATCATCCTCCAGTGCACATCTTGCTTTCTCTCTTACCCATGGACTGCCTTAGACTGAGACCCTGGCATAGAACATACAGGCAGGATTTTGGCTGCACCTCTGAGCACAGAGAGCTGAGGACTTGAGCAGTATTTAGTTCTCTACGTTTTATTTAGCAGTACATCTGTGGCCTGGAGAGTAGGAGAAATGCAAGACACTGTTGGAGGATTGGGACAGGCTGGGGACACTGCTGTTACAGAAAAACCTCACAGGAGTTGGTCAAAAGTGGTGATTTATGTAAGAATTGTCCTGGTTTGGAGACAAAGAGCAATATGGAGGGAGAAATTTGAGAAGGAAGAGAAGGTATACAGAAGACATTTTATGGGGAAAGTACAGGCAGCACAAACAAGGATCATGGGCACAATCCTGCAATTCCCCTTCTCTCCCAGCAGGTCTCCAGCCATCTGACATTAGCAAATTCTTTCATAGTGTAAATGATTTTATAGGACAGGATTTGGCAACAGCTGGTGTTTTCTTGTAAAGCACATCAGACCACTCACATTCCCCAGGATCTCAGCTTACATCATTTAAAATCTGACAGTAATTTTGCTGTTACCTCTGCAGACCTCCACATTGCACCATATATAACAAAGAGAGGGAAATCAGCCTGTCCTAAAATGAAAAAGTACAGGCAGTTCCTTTTGCTTCAGTGGTGCCTTATCTAAAACTCTATTGTGGTTTAATCACAGACAGCAACTAAATACCACACAGATGCTTTGCTCCCCCATCTTCCCCCCTCAGTGGGATGAGGAGGAGAATCAGAAAGGTGAAACCCATTTGTTGAAATGAGGATAGGTTAAGAAATTTAATTAAACAACAATAACAATAGCAATAACAATAATTTTGATGCAGAGGAATACAACCAAGAAACAAAACCCAAGCAAAACAAGTGATATACAGAACAGATGCTGACCAATGCCCAGCCCATCCCTGGGCAGTAGCCAGCCTCTCCCACCAGCTTATACACTGCACATGACATTCTATGGTATGGAATATCCTTGTGGCTAATTTGGCTCAGCTGTCCTAGCTGTGCTGCCTCCCAGCTTCCAGTGTGCCTCTTGTTGGCAGAGCATGGGAAACTGAAATGTCCTTGATTTAGAGCAGGCACTACTTAGCAACAACTACAACATCAGTGTATTATCAACATAATTCTCATACTAAATCCAAAACACAGCACTGTGCCAGCTACCAGGAAGAAAATTAACCCTATCCCAGATGAAACAGCAATTTAAACACTAACATTGTTATTTCCTTCCTCATGGGAGACCAGAGTGCTAAAGCTCTGACCTTTGCTATTTTCCACCAGCTGTCATATCTGAAATAGGTGGTGATTGGTATATGCAGCCAGCTGTAACATTCTCCTGTAAGAAAAGAGAAACCAAACCTTATAACAGAGAGGGGCCTGAAGAGATCAAAACACCTGGCCCATCATCTCATGAGTGTAATCATCACCTATCAGAAATAATGCCTTATTTTGGTCCCACCCGGATGGAAAAAGTTTCTGTAGGTAATTTTAGGGAAGACAACTGAGCCTCATTTATTTCTACTCTAACCTTTATGGCTGTACACTTTTTTGCACATAAACACATGTAGGTCCTCACAGACATATGAAACCTTCCCTTCTCACACCTCTGGTGTACCTCCATCACAACCAATAGCTTGCTAAAGGTTCCAAACAATGACCATCTTCTGCTAAGCTGATCAAAAAGAAGACAAAAAATGCTAATGAAATAGATCACCCCATTTAAAGATTTAGCTCAAGACTGCTAAAGTACAAATGTGTCCATTAAATACACACTTAGAAGAAAAATGTCAACCTACTGTACCAAATAATTGTGTGAGTTGTTATATTTCTTAGCTGAGGCAGAAATAATTGCTGAATAATTGTGTGTATAACAAGAAATAATGCTGAGTGAATTAACACTTTTTTCAAAGAAGACTAAATCTTCCAAAAGATCAAATATTTCAAAATCTGACATGTATGTTTTAAATTCTGTGTGTTATTCCAAGAGCCCATACTAACTAAGCAACTTGATACCATTTAAACTCTTCAACAAAATGTTATTTTGCCTTATAAAGCCTATACTTTCATATATTTTAACATAGAAATGAAACTGACAGAGTATTTTAGAAACTCTGCTTTTCAGAGTAAAGTCTAAGGGCACCCAAAATTGTGAAGTTCAATGACCATGGGCTAGATATGTGATATATCAATTTTTTCTGGAAGTGTTGCTGTACCTTCATTATCAGAAAGAAAATATGGGTCAAACCTGAGCTTCTTAGGTCCTCTTTATTATACTTTATAAATCTGTGCCTGTTGCCTTGGAAGTCATTAAAAATCACATCTAAGTAAAAGGAAAAGAATCAAGAAAGAAGGACAGAGAAACAAAAGGTTTTTGAGTTGGCCCCCAAAATGCCAAATTCATCCCAGTGTAATTCTGCTGAAAACAATGGAAGGACACAGGACCTGAACTTTTCCCACTGTCTTTACACAACAACCTGTAAAATTATTTTATCCATAGTCCTGCACATTTTCAGTAGGTAAACAGAACCTTGCTATGTGGAACTGAGGAGATTTTTATTCCTTTGTATTCTTGCCAATTATTTCTTTCTTAATGTTTGGAAATCCTGTTCCTAGCCAGAGTTTCTTTGTGATGTTGAGAGGGTGACAATCCTGACACAGGAGAGGAAGAGATAAGAATAAACACTAACAATACCAAGCCTCAGCATTCACAATCACTACCACAGCACTCCCTAGGTAACAGTAATTTGCTATAAGCTCATTAAGGGATAAAATTGGCTTCTTATAATTCAGTTTCTGATAGCAAACAATAAGAAGTTTTTTTTTGAATAGACAGCTGATGGAGCTCTTATACCTCTGGGAAAACAAGGTGAGGGCAACTTCCAAAGCAATGATGGCAGAACTTCCCTGTGAGTTCCTTGCAGTGAGGGAGGCTCTGCCTTACATCCCCCTACCCAGATTGTGATGGGGCAGAAGTGCATTACCTTGCAGTCCTCAGCATCAGGAGCTGCAGTTCTGCCAAAAGACATGCACAAAAGAAGTCTCCTCCTTGCAGCAACTCCCCACCCTCCTTAACTGGCCCACACAGGCTGCTTGTCACCATTACCCTGCTGTCACCTCCCCGACACTGGAGTGAGATCTCTGGGCTGTTTCTGCAGCAGCTGCGTGAAGCACCAAGGTGCAGCCGCAGAGGACATCAAATAGGTGATGTTCTCTGGCTTAGAGCAAATCACCACTGCTTTAGGCAGAAAGCAAAATTGATACTCCCATGAAATAACAAGAAAATACTCACTCTTTGCATTTTTCACTCTGCTGATATGTGTAGTTTTAGCTACAATAAAAAATTTGCTGAGAAATGCAGTGCAGTAAACTTGCTCTAGCTCTGCTTTTTCTCTTGCTTTTCGATCATTAGAGCATATGCAGAATAAAAAGCAGCAAATAATTTGACAAAGAGAAAAACATTGGATTTACGTAAAAAGAAGGCTTACATTTAAAAACATATACATCTACTTCAGCTAGCAACAGACCAAAGATAGGAAAGTATACATTCCTCTGAGTAATAAATCATACTTGGCACTCTCCTTGGGAGGGCTATGTTAAGAACAAGTCTCCCAATAGTAACACACAAAGCTATTGAAATGTCATAAACTTTCTACAGCTGCATACATGAGAAAAAACAAAATTAAAGCAGTAGGCAAGAAGTAAGTTTGTATAAGAAATAATTCTGCGGGGTATGAAAAAATGTATCGTACATCCCTGTACTTGAAGGCAGAGTTAAAATTCAGTGAGAGGCCTTTGCACAGGGAGGGTGGTGCTGCAGCAATCTGTTAACACATCTATAGAGCAGAGCCCAGATAAGCCATCAGGAAAGGAGAATAAGCTCATGTGCACAGTCCTACTCCTCACCCACCCTACCAACACACTGCAGCCTGTGAGTCACTCAAAAATCCTGTAGAGACACAGACAATACAGTTATTTGCTTAGATACACTAGGAAGAATGTCGAAGTTAATGCTTTCCCCACCTGCTAAAAGCATCAGGATACCCATTAACATCTCCCACAAACAACTGCAGCGACCACGGGATCTGTTGTTGAGCTCTACTTACATTACGGCATCAGCCGGGACAAAGCTCGGCGTTTAACTATTTCTTCGTAAGCTGCTCCCACATGCTTGTCTGCTCATTGTCTGCCATTCCTTCCATTGATTGCTTGTGTTTGACAGCATCTGGACTGCAAAATGATCCTTTGCCCCTTCTTTTGCAAAATCAGCAGGCTGCGGAGGGATGCGTGACCACTGCTGCAGCCGATGTATCCAAACAGCCCAATGCAGCAGAGGCTTTAGCTCCCCCTTCCTAGCCTGGGTTTTTTCTTTCTTTGTCTGTGTGGGGAATTTTTTAAAGAGATATGGTCCTGACTAACCTCAGGTTTCAGGAGCACAGTACAAGCTCCGGGCATGGGGTGGTCAAACAGATGTGGAAGGATACCAAGACAGAAGGACAAAATAACACAATTTGAAGAGATGTTACTCAAGGTGTAACATGTATTTGAGCTGTTTCCTGTAACAGATCAAATTTTATGGTTGGTTCAGTTTAATTCAATTTTTTCTTGGTATTTTGCTGCTTTGTTTTTTCACTTTTTGCATTTCTTTCAGCTTACACAATACAAATAATAGGTTTTCTGCTTATTTATTTCACTCTTCAACTCTCCTGTGTCAAAGACTGTTTGCATTTTAGACATTCACAATTTGAAGAAGTCCTCTGTTAAAACTTCTGTCTATATAGCAGTTTTAACAAATATCTTTACTGTTCTACATCTGTTTTGCCAACATAGTATGCTCACACTCTTCTTTAGTACTTCTGTGAATTAATTTTGTTGGTGCTGCTTACATCAAGAGTCAGAAGTCTGTGGGCTACCAGTAGCATCCCAAGCTTGGTTTAGCTTTTCCAAGCTGGCACAGGTAGCGGTTAGCACTTCCACATTTTCAAATTCCTCTCCTTATAGACTTCACATTCATATTCCTATCCATGTGATCAACTGTATAAAGCAGACTTCAGAATTTAAGATGTTTCTAAGATTTTCCATTCTTTCCCCTTGGTCACTCATGCTAATCTGTCAGGTTTTCCTCCAGGAAAATCAAGAAACCTTTGGGAGCCCTGCCCTTCTAATCTTGCCAGTTGTGTTTCTTTGAATTCCACATAGCAGTGTAGAATGCTACCCCTTGATCCAGTAACTTACTGCCAGAAGCACATCATTCCAACCTGTCAGTCTTCATTTAAAATGCTGGACCAACACAACTTCACAGGAGCTTCAAGATTGTCTCCAAGGATGAGGTTAGGGATTTCTGGGGAGTCTGGAGCTCTCTTTTCCCTCTGCAGTCCTGAACTGCACAGGTGAGGTGTGGGAGTCCAGGGTTTTTCCCTGGCTCCTTTGGGGGTGCAAAAACCTCCCTGGCAGACCCCTCAGAGACCCCTGAGTGCTGCCCAGGAGCTGCAGGGGCTGGATTTGGCTCCTTGGGAGAACCTGCCCACATTGAGAGAAGAGACACAGAAAATAATGATGAGTAGAGTGCAAATTAAAATGTTAGAACGTAGATAAATAGGTTTCCTTGAATGTTTATGATAAGGGACACGTGGCCAAGATGGAGAATTTGGGGGGTGGACACCTTTTCCTCCTTCTTCTCCATGTCATCCATGTTGAGTGACACGTTGGCACTCTTGGATTGGTTGGGGTCAGGGCTGGACCATTTAATAAAATTGTATTGTATTGGTAAAATTTTGTAAACATGTAATACGTAGTACTAACTATATAAGATAAGCCCTGCCTTGACCAGGCAGATTCCACCATAGATGCCAGGCTGAGCAGACCGCTGCTGGCCAGGCAAAGTGTCCCAAAGATAAGAAACAATAAACTGTCCTTGGAAAAAGAGAAAACTGTCTCCGGCAGTCTCTCTCCAGTCTCTTCGGGGAAAACCAGGTTTTGAACCACCTTCGTGTCCCTCTGGGGTAATCTCGGGGCAGAAGAGGAACCCCAGACTGGGACAGTGAGGCACTAGAAATCACTTCTCCATAGGGTAATGACAGCAGAGGCAGAGAAAACAAACACAAAGTGCTAATGCAGATTTGTACAGACAAAGGACTCCTCCTCAGACAACTCCTAGACTTTGCTTCAACTCTGCTGCTTACTGCAACTCTCTTTTGGTTAGAAAAAACCCCTTTTCCTGCCAAGGAGCTGAGGCTGACTTCTCTCATGTTGATGGTTAAAGTAACACTTCAAACACTAAGAGGCTACTGCTGCATTGTATAAAAGAAAGTATTATGCTTCCAAGGAAAATAAGTCTGTTCAATACTAAAAGTACTTCTGATAGTAAGTGAAATTATTTGTGTTATCATAAGCAATTTACCAGAGGAGGACAACATCCTTATATTTGGAGCTCTGATCATGTAAGGTCAAGAGGAACTGAGCATAAGTAAACAGCAACACTGTCCCTGCAATATGGCTTTTTGTTGCATAGAGATCAAGGAAAACACATTTTTCTGGTCATCACATCTCAGCTTTAACCCCAGAAACAGTAAGAGATCCTCTCTGAGTTTGAGTAAACAAAAGGACATTGTAACCAGGCAGAGCAGACTGTTTAGCCAGGAAAACATGCAGTGCCAGTCTCCAAAACATTGCCCTGCTGGATAAGCTCTTGCAGCACAGTGATCTGACACAGCTGTCGTGTTGCTCCTAAATTTCACTGCTGAAAGGATTGGCCCCAGTGCGGTGGCACGCTGAGAATGACCTTCCTGAGCAGGGCACACGTGTCAGCTGCAACTGCCCGTGGCCATGCTGGCCACACAGGCCAGTGGCATGGCATCAGCCCTGTTTATCAATGTCACATCCTGAAAGCAGAAAGAAAATCCATATAGGATTACCCCATTGAAATCCATATGGATTGCTCCATATAGGAGCATGGGAGTGAAGCCACAGAGGACACATGAAGCATCTCAAGGATAGGAGACAATAGGGGACTGGACATTGAGATAAAAATGCTTTAAAAGCACTCTGACATAAAGTGCTCAGATCCTTTTTAAGCAGCAGGCTAAAGAGCCCTCATTTGAAATTCTACTCCTACAGTGAAAATAGAATGTGAACGACTAGCGTTATTAGCAATCTTCTTATAGAAGAATGTCAGCTGAGGGCAGCTCTGTGTCTGAAAACAGCCTGAAAAAGCAGCTGGGCTTCCCACATAGAATGCAGGTGAAGGGTAAATTTCCCCTCCAGGGACATTTTAAAACAAAGGCAAAAATAAGTATTTGATTGATGCATTCAGCATCCCAGCTGTGAAAATCAAATAAAATTAGAAGGCTCATTGTTGCTGCTGCTGAGTTTGGTATGACTTTTATTGGTGCTGACGTGGGTGAAGTGCAGTCAGCTACTCAAATTGGTGGCCTGCAAAGCTTATACCTTGTAAAGTTCACCTGCCTCCTCTTTCAGTCAGAAACATTTTTCTTATTTCTCTTCCTCTTTAGTTTAACTTCCCTCCTCCTCAAAGGGATACCTCCTCTCACATGGCATCCTCAGCATTAACAGCCTCTCTGTGTTGTCCATGAAGGAAGAGGCACAAGATGACATCCCCAATGCTTCCTGGGCACTCACTGTGGCAGTGGCAGAATGGGCAGAGCTGGGTTCCCACTGGGCAGCACTGGGCTGGAGGCAGCCAAAAACACTTCACTCACCCTGCCACATACAGAGCCACTGTCACATGCCAGTAAAAAGAAATGGTTTCATCATCCAGAGGCAGCCCCCAGCCACCCCCATAATGGGGAGAGCTGAAATCTTCCTTAAGTGGCAGTGTATTGCACCCAGGTAACAAACCCAGCTCAGAAGGTACAAGAGAGCTCTGACTGCTTTAACTATGGAAAATCTCATATGACCTGACCCAAACACTCTGAGAAATATGAATCAAAAAGCAAAATCTTAATCAACATTAATTTTTATAGTGAGCTGTATTTCCTCCACAATTTTATTGGATTTTTCCCAGGCATTGCAAGATCACACCCCTCAGCAATAGGAGGAGGACTGGCAATTTTTTGTTTAATTCTTCTCTTCAGCCCCCAGCACAGCCAGACTCAAATTAAAGGGGATAAGAATGGAATCTAGCCAAAAAGCCGTCCTACAAAATCCATATGTAAGAGACCTGCACTATGTAACAGCAGAGATTAAACGTGGTCTTTGAAGCTGGTGAATGTATAACATAATTCATCAATGACATTTGAAGACAAGCTGAATTGTTGACAACCTGAAATAATTTTTTTAAATATCAACAATAGTGACAGGGTTTTAATCCTCTGAGGTTAAATATATGGAACTGCATTAGCTGGACCTTGTAGCAATATCACTGTAATATCTGGAGCAGCAAACTCTTTAGCACAACCTTCTTCAGCTGTCTCAAATGACTCACATGTGGTTTAAAGCTGCTGCAAGGAAAAAGTTTTAAAAAAAGATGAAATATGAGGAAGAGGTGACCTAACTGAAAATTCTCTGGTACTACAAGTGACAAGACACTTGATTTTCTTCTGCTTTAAGCTGAAATCATGATTTCTGCATTTTTAAATTGATCATATCTATGGTAGACATCTTGTTAGCCTAGATAAAAGGACAAAAATGTTATAAATTAACATTTCTAGGCTGTGATCCAGGATGATTAAAATGCCGTCTTGCCCAGGCTATTAGTGCCATAACAATTTTAATGCCAGCAAGGCCAGGCAATTAGTGTTTGTGTGATTAAAATACCAGCCCGATCTTCTAGAGCCAGAGTGATTAGTATATTGCCAGTCCTAGCTGTTAGTGTTAGCACCATCAATGGTGTGGAATTTTATAATCCTTTGAGAATTAATTTAGGCTCATATTAGCTTGACATGATGCTTTTTCTTTACCTATTCTTTACCTCATTGAAATATACATATGCATATTTCAAATATTTACATAATTATAAGGAAAAAAATATTTTTGTTTGTTTGTACCACCATGATAATGGGAGATTTAAAATATTGTTTATGTAGAGGTAGTCATGAAAGGACTAGATTAACAAGCAGGAATTCCAAGCAGGGAAATTAAAACAATGATGAAATTTGTTCACCCTCAGACTAAGACTTAAATGGGAGCTCAGTCAGTCCATGGCATGCAGCCAGAGCTGTGCAGCCTGACTGACCCCATTTGCCCAGGGCAGTGGATGCATTAACCACTGCAGTGCAGAGCAGCCCTCTCTGCATCCCAAGTGATGGGTCCATGGGCAGAGTTGTCTTTGACACCAAGTACTCAAATTCAGGAGATGGGCCTTTTATATGATAAATACTGGCAACACCAATGAGAGGCAAAATTCAACATGAAGGGCAAAAAGTCATGGCAGAGATCTTGGCTAAGTCTGTCCAGGAAAAGTGGGGCCATGAAGAATCATCTTTGTAGGAACAGATACCTACAGAAGGCTGAAGCTATGTCACAGCAGATTGTTGGGCTGTAGCACTCAGACCATCAGTGTTCAACTCAGAGTTGCACCTACACTCCATCTGAGGACCTGTGTGGCATTTGTATCTATGTATATCTATATGCACATTCTGTACTCTCTATATAATCATATATGCATATTGACCATTTACTGCAACTTTCAATTTTCTATTATTTAATCAACTCTCCAGATATCAATTCAGTCTGTTATGTGACCACTCTGAATTCCTAAAAAAACCTTCATCAGTGGGCTCAAATGCCTTTGGAACTCCAGGTAGACAGGATTTCCTGTATCCTCTTATGCTGTTCCTCTCTTTTTAAGTGGATAATGAGGTGTGATTTGCCCTCACAAAATTCACGTTGGCTTTCTCACAGAGTCATAGTTATCCATGTGTCCTCTAATTTTATTCTTCGTTATAAATCTTGTGGAAGTGTCCTGTAGAGATAATGAACATAACAGTCTGTAGTTCCTCAGATCCCTGTTGGAACCCTTTTTGAAAAGTGGTCCTATCAGTTGCTTTCCAGTGCTGTGAGAAGCAAAGGGTTTTGAAGGAAAAGTTGCAAGCATGGACAGCCATTCAGGTATTTCTTTTAAAAGTTGTTAAATAAGTTGATTTTTGAAAATGCCTAGGTCCTGGCAATTTGCTATTCTTCATTTTCTCTGCTATATTCTACGTATATTTCACTCCAAGGCAACAACTCTGTGTAGTTTCTGTCTGGAAGGATGCCAGCATGGAGATTGTCCTGTGCTTTATTGTGGTGAACAAAGATACAAATAACTGAATCAGCTTTTCCTGTGATGGGTTTATTTGTTTTGTTTACCATGAAAGAGTTTGAAAAACTATTTTGCACTTTTTGCCAGCTGTTCATCAGCAATCAGCTCAGAACTGTGTTGCTTCCAGTCTCTGTTTATTTATTAATTCATCTCTCCTACATGAGAAGATGCTTCACCTGAGCACTGGTAGCTAATACCTTCTTCAACATGATGTCACAGGGAATGTAAGGTAGGCATGAGCTAGCAGGGACCACTGTGTTCAACAATCAGGAAGAACCATGTTTAACATATTATTTTCCACAATTTAAATATCAAAGAAATTTACTCAAGAGAAAAAGATGAAGTTCCATACATAATCATTTGCAGAGCCCCAGTGGATATAAGTAAAGTTTTGGAAAACATTTTAGGGATCTCTCATGTTTCTCTCTTGTAACTGCTCACCAGACATCATGACAGGACAGAAGAGCAGGCTGTGTGAAATGAGGGGTAGCATGAGTCAGATTGCAGTGTCAACATTCTGCACTATGCCTCTATCCAGGAGTCAGAGAAAATATTATTAACTATTGCAGTAAATAATAGTAAAAATACTATACAAAATACAGATGTGTTATATTTTTATATATATTCAATAGATAAATAAATACAGTGGAATTTTATGTATTATTTATAAATATCTTTCAAAAAACTACAAACCAATTTGATAATCTTAAAAATTATTATTAAAGTGTTGATAACTGCTATCTGCTGGCATAATACAGACATGAAGAAGAAAAGTGTGATTTACAGGGGACAGAAAAAGGTATGTTACTGATGAGTGAGAGCTAACTACAAGATTCTATCTGATTCTGATTTAGCCACAGTTAAGTAGGATACCAAGAAGACATCTAGAACAGGTTCACAGAAGCCCTAGCAATACAGTTAGAGAAACAATATTCATCTTAAAGGAAAGATATTAAACCTGCTTAATTGGTTTATCAAAAGGAGGTGAAAAAAAAATACAACTAATCACCAGCAAAAGCCATGGATAGCCAAGAAGCAGAATGTATTTTGAACCTACTGGGCAGTATTAATTTCTTATTTACAAATTCTCACCTCATTTTTTCATACATATTTTTCCCTTTTCTGTGTGTCTATTCCACATTTCACAATTTTTTAAGCAAAACTTATCCTTGAGTGTAAAGTCAAGAAGTATTTCCCTCCCAAACAACCTTCCTTAATCAGCTTTCACAATCTTTTTGATAAGCAGCTTTGCCTTTTACCTTCCAAGGCCATGTTAGTGACAGGACAAGGGGCAGTAGCTTTAAACTGAAAGAGGGCAGGTTTGGATTAGACACTGTGGAGAAATTCTTTGCTGTGACAGTGGTGAGACACTGGAACAGGTCACCCAGAGAAGTTGTGGATGCCCTGCCCTCAGAAGTGTTCTTCAAGAAGGGCTAGATAGAGGCTTGTGAGTAAGCTGGTCTAGTGGAATGTGTCCCTGCCCACAGCAGAGGTGTTGGAACTGAATGATCTTTAAGGCCCCTCCCAACCCAAACCATTCTGTGATTCTGTGAGAATTGTTCCAGTGAGTCATACCAAGCTCATGAGCCACAAGGTCAGCACTGTCAGTGAGGGACATTTGGTCAGAGCTCTAGGTTACACTCCTGGCTCTCTCAGGTGCAGTCCCTGAAAGGTGGGCACCTCTGTCGTGAGCATGGAGACATTAGGTCCTCTGCACCATTCAGTGCAGTGGCACCAAGTGTCTGCTGGCAAGAGAAACTGAGCCACTCTAACAGTGCTATTGCTCACAAGACTTTTAGTTACCTGCAAGAAGAATGGGGCAGCTTGCCCCTCTCTGAACCACCTTGAGTCTGTGAGCTCAGGAAACCCCCCTATAACATTGGCACAATAGTTCAGAGTTTTTTCCCTGGTCTCTTTGTCAAAACAAATTTTATTTGCTTTTTTGTGTTTTCTGAGAGAATTGTTTGACAATGACAGCTGGCTAGCACGTCTTTAAATGATGTGTAGGATCTTAGGGGGCAAAACTGGAGACTATAGCAAATGAATCACATCACTGCATCAATCAATTCAGAGTCTTCAAGGTAGAGTTATGTCTTCTGAGAATCCAGGACACTAAAACAGAGCAAATACTGACTATTTAGCTGTGATTAGCATAAACTTGATCCCAAGCTATTAAACTCTGCTGAGAGGTAATGTATATTATCTTGGGCTGGATGCCACATAAATACTTGGAGTAGAAATAGAGCAGGTGCTGGTCTACAAACAATCATGTAGCCATATCATTTGCCTGCATGCATGGATGTACTTCTAATAAAATTCTGCAGATGACACCAGTTTGGGGACTTGAGTATAGGCCATTCAGAAGGATGGAAGAATGGTTCAGCCATGGGAAATTCAAGAACAAATGCAGTCTTGCTTCTGGAAAGGAAGAGCCTCTGGCACCTGCGCAAGCTGATCCTGCCTGGCTAATGACAGCTCTGTGGAGAAGCAAGTGAGCAGCAAGATGAGTGTGAGCCAGCAGTGCCCTGGCCCCAAAGAAAGCTAACAGATATTGTGCTGGGGCAGAGCCAAAGGAAGAGATTATCCCCCTGCACCCTGCACTTACTATCTTACTGCCAGGCCCCAAATACAAGAGAAGCATTGGCTGTAACTGGGTCAAGCTCAGCAGAGGCACCACTTTGGTGGGGGCTGGAACAATGGTCCTGTAAGGAAAAGCTGGAGGAGTGGGATTGCTCAGCCTGAGCCCAGATGGCTTCAGGAGACCCAACAGCTCCTAGAGCCGACAGTGGGAGTTGGGTTCTTCACAGCAGTGAAGGATAGGAAGATGGGAACCAGCAGGAATACTTCAAAGGAATAGCAGTTTTAAATGTTGTGCTGGTTTGGCCTGGAATAGAGTTAATTTTCTTCACAGTAGCTGGTAGGAGTTGTGTTTTGGACTGATACTGCAAACAGAGTTGATAGCACAGAGATATTTTTCTTACTGCTGAGCAGGGCTTGCACAGGGTCAAGACCTTTTCTGCCTCTCACCCCACCATCAAGGAGGCTGAGGGTGCACAAGGAGTTGGGAAGGGACACAACAGAATATCTAACTTCAGTTGGCCAAAGGAATATTCCAGACCCCGTGACATTACGCTCAGCAATAAAACTGTGAGTGAAGGTTGGCAGGGAGGCAGCTGCTCAGGGACTTGACTGTGCATTAGTCAGTGGGTGATGAGCAACTCTTTTCATTTTCATACACAATTTTTTTATGTGTGTGTTTTCTTTTGCTCTCTCTTTGATGTTTGGTGTTTGGGTTTGGTTTTTTTTTTTCCTTTAGAATTAAAAAACCAAAACAACTTTTTAAATATTGAACTGGTTTTATCTGAACACATTAGCTTCTTTCTCACTTTTTTTCTTCAGATTCTTTCCCCCATCCCACAGTGGGGGAGTGAGCAAGTAACTGTGCAGTGCTTTACTGCTGGCTTGGGTTAAACCACAACAACTGGATAGATGTTTGTCCCTGTGAGGACACCCAAGCAGAGACACAGGTTGTGCAGAGAGGTGATGCACTCTCCATCTTTGAGGGTTTTCAAGCCCTGACTGAATGAAACCCTTATGAGCCTTGTCTGTTCTAAGACCTGACTGCTGGGAGAAAAAGTTGGACCAGAGGCCTCCTGTGGTACCCACTGCTTTTACTACACTCCTATAATCCCATGATCCTTGGAATCCATCCTCTTGAAAATGTGTTCCTCCAATCCATTAAAATTCTGGGTAGACATCACAGCAACAGCTCCACTTCTGTCCTGGAAGCACATGCAAAGTCACCTCTGCTGTACTTTACCTTGTACTTGCCTGAGGGTCAGTCTCAGCAGTGCAGCTGCACTTCAGCAGGTTGGCTGAAATAGATTTCTTTGGACACTGAATGGGAGAAGCTTATTCATCCCTCCTTACAGTAGCTCTTGTTTTAAAAAAAAAACCTGAAGAAATAAATAAATGAACAAGACACTGCACCTTAATTTCATATATGCAAACAGGTAAAAAATGATGGATGATAGCCCGTTTATCTCTTCATTAGGAAGCTTAAATGGGAATCTGGGCTATCTGACTTGAAGGCACTCATGAAGGTACATTTCCATTCAATACCCCAGATGGTAATAAAAAAAAACATTTGTGAGCAGTATGTGAGTTTACATTTGTATCTGATTCTGTTCTCAGTTTGTCTCATGCATAGTTCTGGTCATAGCTAAAGAGTTTTATTCCCAGACCAAATGCATTGTTCATAACTTTTTATGAAACTAGAATCTTCAAATTTCTTCAAACTCATAGTTTAGGTATCTTTTATTTTTAAAAAAATCCAGAATGCATTAAAAAAACCCAAGAAATATTGAATTATGTAAGCGTAGACTGACATTTCTTTAACTCCACAAAACTAATGCTACAGGAATAGATAAAAATTACAACATTAGTGCCAGAGGAAGGATGAAAGCATGTCCCTCAAAGTGGGAGGAAAAAACTCCTCTGTTGGGACTGTGTGTCACTGAAAGGACTGAAAATTACATCTGCATAATGAATATAGGCACTAATTACTCAGAAAACTGTGGATTTTCATGCTGTATATTTCTTAAATATAGGCAGGTGCTCCTGTTATACCCAGCACAGGTATTGAGTAATAGTCCTAAAATCATAGACATAGAATCATAGTCATAGAAAGCCAATCACACCCTGGGCTGCATCAGAAGTGTGGCCAGCAGATTAAGGGAGAAGATTTTGCTCCTCTACTCCTCTCTCATAAGATCCCACCTTAAGTGCTGCATCCAGGTCTGTGGCTCCCAATATGAGAAGGACATGGACCTGTCAGAGCAAGTCCAGAGGAGGGCCTCAAAGATGATTAAAGGGCTGGAGCACTTCTCCTGTGAAAACAGGCTGAGAGAGTTGGACTTGTTCAGTCTAGAGAAGAGAAGCCTCTGGGTAGATCTTAGAGCAACATTGAAGTAGAGGGAGCCTACAGCAAAGTCAGGGAGGGACTGATTATCAGGGAGTGTAGTGATAAACAAAAGTGAATAGTTTTAAATTGAAAAGGAGTTGATCTAGATTAGAATTGGGGAGAAATTCTTCCACTGGTGAGGCAGAGAAATCATTGCCCATCCCTGGAAGTGTTCAAGACTAGGTTGGATGAGGCTTTGACCAGCCTGTCTTTCCTCATGACAGAAGGTTTGGAATTAGATGAAGTTAAGGTACCTTCCAACCCAAACCATTCTACCATTCTATGGTTCTATGATAATTGTAGAATCATGAAATTGTTAGATTGGAAGCAATCATTACATCCAAACTTAAGCCAGGCATTGCCAAGTCCACCAAAAAAAAGCTGTTCCTAAGTGCCACATCCACAAAATTTTTGAACACTTCTGGGGAAGTTGATTTCACCACATCTCTAGTCTCTTCCAATGCACCACCACCCTTTCAGTGATGACATTTTTCCTAATATCTAAGTTAAACCTTCCCTGACCAACTTGAGGCCATTTCCTCTCATCCTGTCACTTCTTACTTTGGGGAAGAGATCAACCCTCACCTGGCTACACCTTTTTTTCAGGCATCTGTAGAGAAGGACAAGGTTCCCTGAGTCTCCCTTTCTGCAGGTAAGGAACTCAGCTCCATCAGCTGCTCCTCATGAGAGCTGTGCTTCAGACTGCACACTCCAACACCTCAGCACCTCGCTGTCACAGCGCTGTTTAACTTCTTGTTAATTTGCACTTGCATTCCCTTTTTCACTTCCACCCGGCTTCCCTGGGGAGCGCAGGAGCCGAGGAGCAGAGGGCTGCTCCCTGCATTGCCACCACGAGAGGTCCCCCCAGCCCCACCAGCTGGAGCCTGGCAGCATCCTGAGAAACACACCTCATCAAACTCGGCAGCTAAATGAAGCACCTGGCTATGACATTTACTTATGTAAATATCCCCCCAGTGGATATATCTGTATTGGGAATAGTGGTAAACGGGAAAAGAAGAGGGAAAAGAAGGTGTTTTAAATAATGGTATTAACGAATTCCTGCCTCATAGTCTCATCTTTGCACTTATATGTGCCTGTGTTTGGAAGACTGCAGTTACATGTGGTAATACAATAAGTTAGAATAATTAATTAATTAATTAATTAATTAATAATTTAATAATAATTAAATTTTAATACAATAAGTTAGAAAAAAAGCACAAAACAAAATAATAAAAGTAGAACTAAAAGGGGGAAAAATTATATTGACTAAATATTCTGAATAATTTAGAGAAATATTCCATCTCTGGTAAGCCCTCAAATAAACCCAATTATTTTCTCTTCTCTCCAAAGCTACTTTGAAAATTATAATGGGTGTGCAAACATTTTGCTGCCAAGCACGGGCCCCTAGTGAATGGATGTGCATTAAACTTTCTCACACAGCCCTTGTCACTGAATCATATTTGGAGCTGCATTTTGGTAGGCATCAAGATGACTTCAGGCAGGGGTGTGCTCCAGCTGAATTATGAATGTGCATAAAGGTCTCTGGTACTGAAAGTGACACATACCTCTGCAATATTCATCAACATGAAAGGCAGGTGCAGGCAGCAGCAAATTAGCCATCCTGTTAGGTTTGGTCAATGGCACATCTCAATGGTTGTCACTCATTTTTTTAAAAAAATAATCTAAAATTTTGTGAGAGACCAACTCATTGTGAATTAATTGCTATTGCGAAAGGTAATGGGAGAGGAAGGGATTGGCCTACTTGTGCAAATAGAAAAAACAGGGGCTAAATTTGGTGAGATTCTGCCCTAGACTTAATCCAACAAAGCATGCATTTAATTTTAAGTTTGTAAGCAATTCACTGACATCAGTACTATTATTCTCATGTTTGAAACTATGCACCTGTAAAAATGCCATACAGGATTGGACCTCTCCCTTCAATACCCTCAGAGTGTTCACACAATAGTGCTCTTTGTAGTGTCTGAAAATCTGGTTCCTCAACTTCCTTTGCCTGCAGTGATACTGCCTCATATGAGAAACAGGTCATTTTGGGCCCAGTCCTACCATGAGCTCCCCTTAGGCAGATATTAAAGTCATGGAGACTTTCTATAGCCCAAACCTCTTAAAATCTCATCACACTAACTGCTGTGATGAATCCAGGTGCCTGTTGCATTCTTGCTCCATCAAACTGAATTTGGAAATATGGCAAAATGACTTCAGGTCATTCAAGAGCATTGCTGCATCAGAGGAATTGCTTTAGCTTGCATGAAAATTAGGCAGTGCCTTGTCTTGACAATATACTCTGTTCACTTACAGCCTCAAAATTCTCTAAGTGACTTATGATTAGGACACTGTAAGAATACAGTCCAGCAGACTTAAATGTTTGCTTACCTAAGCTGCCTAAAACTCTTGCTTAATTCCCAGATAAAAATGTTCAGTAAGTATAGAGCACTGTTACCAAGCGAAACTGGGGAATGAGGCTGTGCCAGGATGTGCAGTGCCTCAGTAACAAACCTCAGAGGTATTGCAACACTCAGAGCACAGTGCCTGTGTTTGCATGCACTGCCCAGAAACACTTCAGCTTTAGCACTGGATGACCCAGGGGGAAATGAAGTAACCTTGTAAGTGGCTGATCAGAAGGGGAAAATATTGCCCTGTCATTAAAGAGTGACTGAAGAGAGGAATAAATTTGCAATCTGAAGACATGAGCTGAAAGAATTTGAATTCCTTTCTGATGCTAAGTATATCAGGCATTTGGACCGTGGCCATGGCTGCAAAGCTCCTGTGTGGTGAGCCAGGAGCCAAGTTCACCACGAAGCTGTCACCAGGGAGCAGCGGGTGAGGAGTGCCCTTCCCAAAAGGCAGCGGCACACCGGCAGGGACTTGTGCTGGAGCTCTGTCACACAGGGAGTTAGAAAGTGCCTTCAGCCACAGCACCAGTTTTTTGTCTGGATATCAAAGAGACAGGAAAAATATCTGTGTGTGTGTGTATTCCTACAGGCATTACATTCCTCTCAGAGAAAATAGACCCTGACCTTTAAAAGGGGCTGCTGCAGAGATTAGAGCACAATTTTCAGAAGTGGTTGCCTTCAGTCTGCCAGCTTTGTACTTTAACAATTTAAAGTTCTGAAATTTGTGTTTAGTGAATATTTCTAATGCGAATGGAAACTGCAAGAGAGGGCTTTTTACAACACCAGACTGGGATTTTGAAAGCCAACTGTCTCTAAAAATCTTAACAATTGTGTAGAAAGAATTTGAACAAACCCATATGTTTGCACCAGTTTTGAAGAAAGAAAGCATATGAAAACCTTCTTCTTAGGGCACATATTTCTATGTGTTATTAAACCATTTATGAATCACATGTATTTGCATATAAGGACTTTTTTTTTTTTTTAATATTTCAGTGTCTTACTTTATGATGGTTGGTAACAGAATTACTATAGAAATTGAGAAACTATATAATATAAAATGTATATATCAGCAAAAATTTGTGCATGGAAGCACATGACATATGTAATTAGCTATACAGGGCATGAGTAGTCTCCGTAGAAAGTGTGTGCTATACAGTTATCATCACTGCAGCTGCTCCTGGGTGTCATGTTTTTCCCCATCATTCCTCTTTTTTTTTTTTTTTTCATTCTCATCCATAACATGGAAGCAGTGGTTCCAAGATGTGGTTGCTGCTATTGGGTGCAGAAAGGTGCATTCTGTCTTTCTCTTCACCTTCTACCCAACTTTGACTTTACATTAGGGAGTAACCCTCCTGCTGCTTTATGAGCTGAAGAATAGGTCTGACTTCTCCAAAACAGATGTTTCTAGAAATGCCCCATTATCTGCAAAAACCCCCAAGTCCCTGAATATGTTTCTTCATGTCATTGATATTAATTCAACTCTCATCACTGCAGTACAAATTACAGCTGAATTTGGCCTTTGCTGGCTTTGAAGCAATAAGGGAAAACATGTGTGTAATCATTACCATCTGTGAATTTGCACATTTTGAAGTTGGTTTTTAAATTAAATGAATGTGCTCTGAAGATCTTATTAGTTGAGCAGGCATAAATCCTACAGCTATATTGAAGTCTGAGGTGCAAATAACAGTAAAGCTTTGTCTTCAAATGCTCCCAGGACTTTTTCATAAAAGTATTCTACATTGGGCAGCAACTTCATCATAAAAACTTTCAGAAAAAACTCAGACCATTGTCCTAAAAGTAAGACAGATCAGAAATAAATACATAAAGACAGTGTTATTTAGGAAAAGGTAATAAAGACCATATTTGGATAATATAGACCATAATACCTCTATTCATATTCTTCATCTTGTTTATGCTTAAATGGTCACTGCTACTGTAGCACTAGACACTGAGTTTAAAGTGCCCCTTCATTTTCTTTCTTTAATGCACTCAAAAAGTTTTAACACATCTAGGAGCTCACCAGTAACCCACCTGTGATGTAGCAGACATTTTATTTTCAAATAATCATCATCCATTTGAAAATGCCTAATCAATCTGCTCTGTGCCTCTGGTCATTGAAAAGTGCAGAGAAGTGTCCACATTCCCAGAATCCAGTAAGTGGCTCCACACAACAGTGGAAATATTCCAACCATTTCCCCACCACCCTGTTTAAAACTGAACCCACACTCTGAGAACCATTTAAACATTTTAATCCTTTTAAGTGTTTGGGCTCATAGAGGACAAATTTGCACCTAAGCACTGGAGTTACCTTTGTGAAGTTTAGAGGGGTTTATCTTTATTTTTTGTGGCTCTGCCTGAAGCACAACTAGTTAACAAGGTGCTCCATCTTCTGCATCCAGCTCCCTGACTGGCTAGGCATCTCTTGGAGTTCACTGTAGCTTTAGCCTGGCTAGGACACCCCCAGATGTCCTTCCTATGAAAAGCAGGTATCTGAGGTGAGATGGCTGGCATGCACATGGGTTTATCTCAAAATGTGATCCAGACATGGCCTTTGTGCACATTCTGAATCAGAAACTCAGATGTTTCCTGGGTTATAGTGTCTAGACATAGGCTTAATGCTTCTGGGACAATAATTTCCATTTTCCTGCACATAGGTTTCTCATCTGTATAGTGGAGGCAAAATGGTTCTGTCCATGTTGCTTGCTGTCAGGGGTAAGAACCATCTCCTGAGTTTCTTGTTGAGAGTTAAGACATGCACACTCTAATTTCTGTTTAGGTCTCTAGCCAGTACTGTAATTAACACATGCCCAATAATTACAAAGTGTCATAGCATCTATATGGAGCATATCATACTTCATACTATGAGAAATCAAATGGGCAGGTTAAACTGAAGTTTGATCTCTCAAGGATATGTAACCTGACTGTGGTGTTGACTGTGGTGATGCCACATACCACATAAATGCAGAATGCTTATAAAAAAGGGTATGACACACCACCTGTTCTCATCCAGCTTTTCTTTTTTTAACTAGAGCAACTGCAAGTGAAATGCAGACTTTCAAGCCAAAGAAACACTTCAGCCAGCATCCAATTTCAAAGGGCTCATATTAAAATTGTATGAAGAGAAATCCAACAGGAATAACTCTGGGAATTCAAAAGCAGAAAAACTTGCAGTTTCAAATTCCATTCTGGTAGATGACCTATTTTTAGAGACAAATGAAAAGTTCTGCTTCACTTTAGAGCTGTTCTATTTCTGCAGCTCCAGCCAGCTGCCTTCTCAATAAAAATGAGTAATAATAATAACTACCAACACGCCAACACTGGCCTTCTCACAGGGCTTGCAACTTTTAAAAAAAGCATTGCTGACAGTCACTGCAGCAATTGCATCCATGGCCACACTCACCATAAGTGAAGGCAACTTAAACTTTTGGAAGGAAATTTTGTCAGGAATTATTCTAGGTATATGAATGCAATGCAAGGTGTCAGGGAAAATGTGCATCTGGACACCTGTTTTTCATTTATAATGTTGGATTAAGTTTGTCTCATCCTGGAGGCAGGAAAAGCATCCTCTGAATCCATCTGTGAGAAACTGAATAAATGATAACTTACGCAAGAATGCAGAAATTCCCTTTCAAGTAGAAGTAAACAAAATGGGTCACTGGTAATTACATTATTAATTAACTTGGCCCACCACCCATTCCACAATGCTAACTGATGTTTATGCATTTAGACAACACAGCACACTTTGAAAACACAGGAGCCCTGACCATTTGACAGGTAGTTACATCCCAGTTAATATATGAATATTGTTTTTAAAGCTCAGTATTTTCTGGGCCAGAAGGAAAAAGAATAAAAAAGGGTGAGTTTCAGTTGTGTAAACAGAGGGGCCCTGTGTCTATCTAAAGTCTTTTCTACCAGCAAATTTTCTAACCAAACTCCTTTGGCTCCTCATTCAGAAGGGCTTTACTGCAGTTGTATCAGTGATGTGCACAAAAAACAAGATGCAAGTGTGGGGACCAGGCTGCTACACACACATGTGCATCACACACTCATATACACACACAAAGCTGTGTGACAATTTTTCATCCTTCTCTATATGAGCATGCCACAGCTGTTGCCTTCAGCCAACATGTAGTACCCATATTATGCTGATGTCCCTAAATCATTGGCTGATGAATGTGCCTTCAACCAGTGAGTTTGGCAAAGTAAGTAAACGCACACATAAATGCTTCCAAATTAGTATCAGCTTTGCCCAGAAGTTAATAAATTACATTTTTACAGCAGTGAAGAAATATAATATCACAATTGCTGCATTACTCAAATGATTTTTTCAACAAAGGGTTACAAGTCTCAAGTAAAGAAGTCATTGTTGTGAAAGATTACACAATTGTCTCAAAAAAAAAGGCAGATCCATATTTATGCAATTAAATATGTATTTCCTTAAACGGTTGCATTTGTGAAGAAGACACCAATTCTGTTTGTGGACAGAAATAGTGTCAAATAAACAAAAAGGACTGAATCTGAAATCAGCCAAAATCAGGATGGCCTCTGTTTCAGTGTGTTTGCACCTAAACTAGTTCTTTTTTTCCTTACTAGTTCCTGTATTGTTAGTTGCCAGTACAGCAACTCATTTTCATTGCAGAAATCTAAACTGTGAAACAAGAGCAATATAATAGTTAATCAAATGCTATACAAATAGAAGCATTTGTACCATGGCCTTAGGGCATTGGCTGATTTGAGATTGAGTTTTATCTTGCACATCATATCATCTAGTGTAAAATTTGAATATAAATGTGAGTGAAGATATTTAGGTAAGCAATACCAAAGCAACATCACCAGCATCTCCAGTGTCTTGGTTTTGCAAAACAGCTGCATATAACACTACTTTCTTTCTTATTTTCTTTATTCGTTATACCCTAATGTTACCTGGGCTTACCTATTTTGAGCTGCTTGTTCCAATTCCTTTTTTGGGAGCATATCAAGGTGAGAAGTCAAATACAGCTTCTGACAGAAATAATTCAGCAAGACTGTTCTCAGAGAGAGACCCTTAGATGGGTTCATTATTTCATCCTAAGCAAAATTTGCAGCTGTTAGGTGTTGACTGAAGACCTTCCAAATTTTTCCTTTTTGTTGTGGATCTTTAGATATCATTAGTTTTGTATATGTCTGCCCAACATGTCTTGACAGCTACTTGATCTCTTATTATCTGATAAGAAAATGTAGAATAATTTACTGCTATTAATTATAAACTCTCTTAAGTGCTACTTTGCAAATGCAGAAGCAGCAAAGTGTACTCACATAAAATGAGCAACATGTGAGTATGCCCTGACAAGTTTTGCCTTTATTCCCAGCAAAACCTCTTTTCCTTACGCCTTCACTCCAGCTGGTTCTGGGGAAGGAAAGATGAAAGGGTGCTGGGCTCTGCTGCACATGCTCTGCTCAGCCATGGGCACCTCTGAGCTCCCTCAAACCATGCAGGCAGCCCAGCTGTCAGATGCTGAAGGCACTCTGCCTCCTGGTGTCACACTTCCCAGCACCCACAGGACTGGGAGCATCCTGGTCTAGGAATACAGCTGTAATAATAAAAGGGGTGGGATAAAATTTAAAATAAAAGTAACTATGTGAAAAATCAAAAGAAAGCCAAGTTTGCCACTCTTTCTACAGCTGCAGGGTGGCTTGTGGGCATGTCTCTGTACTTTGCTACCAATGGTTGCACACCTGCCAAACCCATCTCCCAAGCCTGGCAGACCTTCAAGGCATCTGTATTAACAGAGTCCTGAGTTTAACTTTAAGGAGTAAGTTTTTCTGAGAAGTAGTAAGTATCTCTTACTACACTAGCATGTTTGCATGGATGTCAGTCCTCAGCTGGCCCTTGTCTGGCAGGTTCAAAATGCAAGTACCCACATCTGCCTATACAGACACATCACAAGTGTCTGTATTTTTCTCCTCATATATATTTTTTTCTGCTCTCCATATGTACATATATATATATGCAGATACATCCCTTCCCAGTCCCTCAGAACTATTTTTCCAATGAATTTAACATCACTAGCTCTAAGATAAAGCCTTTGCTTTTTTCTTTTTCATTAAACCAAATTCTCTCATGATGAATATGGATATAAACCTGCAAGCCATTATTTCTTTCTCTAGTCTTTATAGATGAAATTCAGCTCTGGCACAGATGGGTGTATATATCATCTTGTCCTAGATGAAAAGATTGCAGAAAAAGGGACTGCAGGATTTTCTATCCAAAGTAGCTCAAACTCTTGGGAGAAAGGTCTCAGCTCTACTGCTTAGGTTGCTGCTACAGCCCCCAGCAGTGACTCTGGGGATGTGCTGCTGTGAAGTCAGGGATGCCCACAGCTATGCAGCTTGCCTGGCAGTAAGACATGGAGGTCTAAGTCTGCAAATGCTAAACCACAGGCTGCTCCCTCCTAAAATCTCTGTGCTATACTTCTATTACTGCTGCAGGAATATTTGTGACCTGCTCCTGGCACACTGTTCCTTAGACTTCAGTAACAGGGCTCACAGGAGCCTGTGAGCCTACAAAACAAAAAAACCCCACCAGTTATCAGAACTTTATGATATAATACTTCAATCTCATAACGGATTAAGCTAACTAAATGGAACTAAAAAGTGATTTCGCTGCCATGCCAGTTTAGCTATGAGGTTCCTGCAATTCAGCATGAAGGAGGTTTATAAAATCCCCTGTCAATGCACTACAGTACTGAGTCCCAAGCTAAGAATGATGGAATGAAATAGCTTTTGATTATGGAGCAGGCTTTCAAATGAAGCCATAAGTGCCTAATTCTTTGCCTTGAGATTATATCTGAACATTTTTTACAGATCTCAATCCCTCTGAACTTTAAAACTTTACAATAGAATAATTGATTTTAATCTTTCCTAAGCACTTATCTGATATATGAAACTAGATACTTTATATTATGATTCAGCCCTCAGGCTTTAAAATTTGTTGATACAGTTACTGTGAAAAATAAAATGCAAAATCAAAATTTATATATCTAATGACAGGGTTAGGTTTCTCAGTTTATGGTTTTAGTACTGTGATTAGGATACAGCCCCTGTGCTTGATGTAAAAGGAGCCCACAATTGTGAAATCTTTTGTCCAGTGTAGCACAAACCAATATTAATAATTGACTTCACTGAAACATATTGTCAAGGACACTAACTCAGCTTTTGCAGGAGCATTTAGAATATAGGATTTGCAAGATAATATTTAGGATCTTCAGCACTTCTGCCATGACTAGGTCATTTTAATGCCCAGTAATGTCAAACTCCACAGACAAGTTAAATACTTGGAGCACTGTGATGGAGTGAGGCCACATGAACATCTAGGTGATGGAGCAAAAATCAAATTCATAACCAAAATTAGATATTGAAGTGTTCACACTACCTGGTGGAGTCTGAACATCTACAAATGGGATATTTACAGGAGAGCACACTGACTGGGTAGCCAAATACATGAACCAGTAGAAAATGGGGAGAGAAGGGTAGGTCCCAGTGTCTTCCTGTGGGCCTGAGGATGCAGCCCCTGCTTCCAGATCTGGTAGCCAGCTCCAACCAAAAATGTGTACGGATGCCTTTTGATTAAAATATAGTTGATTGCATAGTAGGATTGCATAAAAATTTTGGACTAGATTATCCTATCTTTCAAGCAGACAGATTACAAGATGGATTGTTTGTATTCAGCCAGACTCAGTTTCATCTACCATCAGTGAAGCAGAGCGGGACTTTGGGAAACTACTTGCAGCTTCTGGATTGTCTATCTAAATTTAGCCTGCTTAGACTTGTCCTCACCAGAGATCAACCATCACTCATGTCAGGGATGGCTATGATGAGGGCAGAAGATGGGTGAAAAGCAAGAGGCTTAGCCCTTTCAAGAGTCCTTATGCAGTGGAGGAATATTAAGGAGCTTTCACCAAAAACAGCTGCTCCACTCATTCAGAAATTGTGAAGGCAGTTGGGGCAGTCAGGTGAATCCCTGCAGGGCTCACTTGGCCAATGCTGGCACAAGTAGATGTAATTTCCATCTCACAGGTCAGCAGATGTGAAGTGGTGAATGGGTGTCTCTCCTGCTCTTAGGGCAGGAAAATCATAAATTATAAACTGAATGTAATGTGTACAAAAAGCTAGCTCAGGTATCTTCATGAAGTGGGACCTGCCCACCCCGACTCTGGGATGGTGTTGGCAAAGTGCCTAAATAAATAATAAAGGGATAGGAATGACTAAAGGGCTAGAAACCGAAAGCTTTAATATAAGGAGAAATGAAAGGAGGAGCACAAGGGTGCAACATGATACATAACCTGAAACATCTGCTCACAACTACCTCTAAGAAATAAAGTCCTTGCTCCCTAGGAGTACAATGCTCACAGCTCCTTTAGAAGACCTCAAAATGGGGTTGAGCCCACACTTATATAGACTATGAAGGAATGTTCTAGAAAGTTTCCAGCCAATCACAGCTTGTTGGATAGTCTCTATTTGCATGGTCAGTCCCAGTTGTTCCCATAAACCTTTTCTTCTCCTTTGTTCTCACTGTAACTTGATGAATGTTATCTATCTTGGCATCCCAGTGTCCAGGCTCCAATCTTGTTACCTGCTGTGTGGCTGGTTCACAGTCTGTCCCTTCCAGGATGGACTGCTACATCTTCACATGATTTACATATTTCAGACCTTTAAGTTCTGCCTTAATACTGGCTGGAAGTGGGGATGATTCATGTTTCATAAGAAAGCAATGGAAGCCAAACCTAGAAAATGCACCAGAACATTTATTTGTTTTCTCCATGTTTTCCTTTTTTCCTAAATTACTCACTTTATGGCTACACCACCAGGTGCCAGTCAAGAGTGGGATGAAAGGATAGAAAAATAAAGCTGCAGTTTGTGCTTTTGAGAACCCATGTGCTTCTCTAACACAAGCAGTTGTATTCTGACTACAAAGCATCTCACAGGGTTTAGTACACAGAAAATAAACAAACCAAGCACAAACACTACAAAGACTACAAATTTTAGCCCTTAGTCCCTTATTTCACTCTCTTGAACTGCAACAGAAACTGCATTAAAAAATTCCTGAGAGCTAAATCTCCATCTTGGATACATGGATATTTTTCTATGTTATATGATACTGTCCAACATGTCATGTTCTGCTGTCACTCAAAACCATTTATAAGTTGTTAACAAGGTGGTGAAAGGGAGATGAATATTTTCCCAGAATGGTATACACACATTTTAATCAAGATAAATATCTTGATCATTTTAAGGCTATATAGAATAGTGCAGAAAAGTAGCCTTCATTGACAACTGGAAGCAAGTTCATTTGCTAGAATTTCATGCATAAATTACTTTAACCAACATTAGGCTGACCATTGACAGGAACAAAACACATGCCACAGATTTCTTGATAACTTCATAACTATTATTAATATATTAGTACTGATATTGTAGGACAAACTCTGTGAAAGCTAGAGAAAACTCTGGCTGGAGAAGAATGAGCTATTGTGGCCTTAATTCAGATTTCTTAAAGAAACATGCATTGATGAAATTCTGAAGGGAAATGAATTTATTATTTTTACAATACTCACATATTTTCATCATGCTTTTGGGAAGCTGCCTCAAATTATGTATTAAATTTTTAAATATATATAATGTGAGTGACTGAAGAAGGTAAATTTGGTATGTCTTGGTGAATTAATGAAGATTTAAATCCTGCCACTATGTATAAAAAACTTAAGAAAGATGTAATTAATACAAAATCTGTGAAATATAGTGAGAAAAATACAAAGTTTAATGAAAAAAATATAATGAATGTTAACTTCATCTCTGCAGTCCAGGTAAGAAAACATAATCCTCCTTAAGAACTTAACAATTCATGTATAACAGACTCAATTCTGAAGTCCTGAATTACAAGAAACTGTGCATCTGTGCCAGCTTTTGCTGAATCAAAGTTCACATTTAAATGAGTTTTCCTTCTTTCAAATTTTCAGTTTTCTTTGTTTCTCTCAGGCCTCCTTTCCCTGAACCCACCATCACACAGTGTCTTTTTTCTTTGTTTGTTGCCAGAATGCAGAAAAGCATTTAAACATTTTTCCCAGCCCCATCTGAGGAAAAACATCAAACTAAGTGAGATGCAAATAAAAATGCCATCTGTTTTCACATCTTTTAAAGTGCCTGACTTTTTTGTTTATAATTTTATAAATTACTTAATTTTAAAACCTCAGACTTTAAATGATATCTCCATTAGGCCATGAAAATTAGTAAAAGAGCAAAGAATGAAGAAAACAGGTTTTCAAATGAACATTTTCTTTTTCCCTGACAAGCTTTAACAGAAGCAGCTGCAAGGGTGAAATAGTTAATTACCTGTATGATATTTAACCCTTTGGATGTCAACTTGAATCTACATTTTTAAGAGGAATCAACATGTTTTGTGCACTTGCCCTACTTGCCTTCCAAGTTAAGCTTTTGGGATAAGTGCATTCTCCTCTCCTTAGCTGACCACCAAGATGAAAGCTCCATGCTGTACTTTTACATGTGTTTTGCTACTCTTTACACTGACTGAGAGAAGTTATGACCATTGAGTCACTAGCACTCCTGTGCCCAAAAATGCAATCTCTGTGAGAAAATGAATTGCTGAGATACTACCTGCAGGCACAACTGAGCACTATGGTAAAGAAAGAAAGAAAAAAATTACAAACAAACAAACAAACAAAACCCCACAAGGTTTTGTGGGTTGTGTCTATAACATTCCCTGAAGTCAAATCTTGAGATAATGTGTATCTGGCAGTGTCATCACATTTGATGGAGAGGAGATACAAGTGCAGGAAACAAATACCAGCCACTTTTCCATTCCTTTTATCCCAGGTTTCTTGATGGCCAAACCAACCCCTAATATCACACGTGAGTAATTCTGCAGAGTTAGAGCAAAACCACAATGGGAAGTACTGCTCAGGCTGTCCCATGTTCTTGGGATCCCTGTCCCAATGGGCACACATTTCTTCATGCTATGGAGGTCCCCAGACAGTTTTTCTTTGAGTAGCACGTGCAGCTTGCTAACACACAAAGGCTGAAGCAAAGACAGGAGGAATTGACCTGATTTGGGTGTACATCACTCAGGCTCCCATCTGGTTTCTTTAGGAGAAGGAAACTGCAGGTGACTGGAGGCAGAGCAGGGCTGGGGCACAAAGAAAGTGGCAGTGACAAGCAGCCACAAACCTCCCCGGGTGCCACCTCCTCACAGAGAAGCCACAGCTGCAGGAGCCACAGGCTGCTCTCAGAGCTCCTGTCATGAGAGCATGGGGCTCTCATGACAAAAAAAGAAGAGCCACCCTTAGTTAAGAGGCATCCTGGTCCCATCCTGGGGCTATGCTTCCCACTGCAGGGCTGCCTGTCATGAAGAGGCATAATTTGCTCCTCTTTGCAAAGCAGAAGTGCCTTTGATCCACAGCCTGGATTAAAGTTCCACTTTTAAGGTTGTCTAAGTGGTGCTGCATTTAAAATTTTCCTATATTTCAAGATCTAACGATTATCTTAGGAAAAGGATCTTCACACAGCTGTGTTGCTGTGACCTTTCACAGAAGCTTGGATTGGAGTAGGATATCTTTTCTAAACTCCAAATATAACATCCCTCAATCCACATTTTACCTTGGGACACCTCAGGTAGGTCCCAAGACACAAGCTGACAGTTATTTCCCCAGATGAATCTACCCCCCTCAGAAGAAGCAGGGTGAGATGGAAATATGGATGGCAGCATCAGTTCCAGCACTCAAGCTTGGTGCCAATGAGATGGGCTAATCCCACTCCTCCATAAGCATCAGGGTCCCACACTGCTCTTTTACAGAACAAAGAATAAGCCAATTGTATAAGAAATTTTACCCTTTGCACTACTTTAGAGTACTGTTTTTTGGGGTGCTTTTGGCAGTCTGTTTGGTTAAAAACACTAAAACAAGATTAGGCTGCCTGATTTCATTACTGTGCTAGCACTGTGTATCCTTGTTGGCTGAATACTGTTACATTAATGGTGATCACTGGGAAGCAACCTGCCAAATTAGAGTAAGGTCATTGCAATTTGCACCCAATAAAAAAGAAAATGTATTAAAATACGTTCCCAGGAAAACACATCATCAAATGGATGGCACACAAAATAATCCAAGGGTTGCATAACTTTACAATCTAGCCAAGTACATATGCATTAAAAAGGTATTTGCTGATCCTCTAAGGAACCATTTGGGAATTTTAGCAGCTTTTTAAAGCATGTGGCTGTTACCTGTTAGTCCTCTGTAAACACCATTTGCAACACTTTATGCACATCAGTAGCTTGTGCCAAGCAAAAGATCGCTGCTGCTCCAATATGTGTCGTTTAGTACTTTATGTGTTACAACACTAGTGCAACTAATTTTCACTTTATTCAGACAGGAACCGTGACTCAGATTAGTATGCTGATTTCTACCCCGCTGACACATAACATAAGCAATCTCTGATGGTGCTATCTTTCTGTGTCTTCTATGTCCATTTATCCTTTTCCTTCCACTCATTTCATATAATCATGTAGGAAAACATGTTAGATGTTTTGGTGTTTCTTTTCTTGTTTGTTTGTGTTTGGATTTGGGTTTTTTTTTTGGGGGGGGTGGGGCTGGCTTGTTTGTTTGTTTGTTTGGGGTTTTTTTGTTGTTGTTATTGGGATTTTTTCCTTTTACCCAGAAGATAAATGCTTTTTATTGTTTTCCATTTCCATGATACTTGTTTGGCTTTTTTTTACTACTCTGGTTCCTTTTACATCTTTAGCTGTTTGTCTTCCAAGATTCATATCCATGTGCCCAACTCATGCTCCATCTCTGAGGCTACCTTTTTTCTGAACTAGTTTTTTGATGCTCTATTTGTTTCAGATTATAGCTAATTCTCCTCATTTTATGTAGATGGAGTGGGGTTTTTTAGATTAAGATTTAACCAGGCCAGTAACAACTGAGATCATCTAACCTAATTCTCTGAATAATACTGGCCACAGAACTGCCTTGAATTAACTTCCCTCTCAACTGGAGGAGACCTCTAGAAACACATATGAACTTGATTTAAGTCATTCCAGTGATGGTAAATTCATCACAGCCTGTGATAAACTGTTCCAGAGTTTAATTAACATCTCTATTAAAAATGTGTGCTTTATTTGTAGTTTACATTTATCTGCTTCATCTTGCACCAACTGGAGGCTATTAAACCCTAGTTTGTTTTAGAGTTCAAAAAGTCTTTTCATAGGGAGTTTCTGGTTTTGATATAGGTACTTGAGTATTCATTGAATCTCACCCCAAGGCAAGTTTTTTAAGACTCTGGTCATTACTACAGCCCTTCACCTTCTTGACATGCAGGCATAAGACCCTGGCACTACATTTTTTCTTTAAGTTCTGTGACCATCTAAAGCCACAAACAGTATTTCAAGAATTTTCAGTTTATATTCCACAAACATAGACATATGTACACATTTAAATAAAGAAAATTTATTTTTCAAGAAAGTATTGTGTTCTAATAATAATTTTCTTGAAAATTTGCTGCATAGGAGACTGAGGGAGGGAAGCATCACAGCCAACATCTATCAGGACACCATTTATGAATTGAAGTGTTACTACTGGTAGCATCAAGGTATTCTTATTAATGGCAGGTAATGGTACACTCAAGTACTGAGACACAGATGATCTTGCATTTACAATCTGTCTTTTTCATCATTCACTTCTTCCCAGAGCATCTCAACATCAGAACAAAGTTTCATATAAGAGCACTGAGAATAATTTTACATTTTCTTTCACGCAGATCATCTTGACAAGCATATTAAAATATGTACGTGGGTTTCAGTATTTAAAGAGAATTCTTTTATTTCAAATGTTCTTCCTTTCCCCAAAAGAATTTGGAGTGATCTTTACGTATTCTGAGTCCATTACAGATATTTAATCACCATATATCTTCATCTACTAAGATAATAATGAGTGGAAAATAAACCACATTTTTCTACAGATCTTTGGAACTTCTAGAAACTTTGACATTTGAAATATATCAAATCTGTCTTTAAACAGTATATCACGGGTTTCTGAACTGAAAAATATCACTTGCTCATAATGTAAAAGTGCTCTGTAAAATATTTTAGATTTTATTCTTTCATAACTGTACATCAAAGCAATATTAAATTTAGAAACAAGAACATAAATATCCCCAGCCACAACTTTCAGCTATTTCCATTAATTGTAAACATTTTAGACAGGAACAAGTTAAGACAAAACCAGTTAAGTTAAATCACAGATCCTCAAAGTCTGCTGAAATCAGCAATAGAACCACCCCTGACTTCAATGTCTATGAGCCAGTCCCTTAACACTAGGACTGGAATGTTTCATTCATATGTTTTGAAAAAAAAAATAAAAGTATTGGAAAAAAAAATTCACTGTTATACAAAATTGCTAGTTTTCCTGATAGTCAAAATTTATTTGTTTTAAAAAATAATTAAGTAAACTAAAACAAAACCCAAAACAGAACAGCTGAGCTTGGGAAATAGAGAATATGGGTACTCTTCTTAGAGAGTGCAGACTCCCTAACCCACAGATCAGAATTGACTCTACTAGTAAATCTGAACTGCTCACCTTAATACACAAAACTTTTTTAATATAACTTCTCCCATATGTGCACATGTTTAAAATCAAACTATTTACTTCGCTGAGGTGGAAGAACATTCATTAGTATTTCTGGAGCTATGTGATGCCAGTATAACACAAATTCTACATCCTGAGGCACTCTGTTGAGCTGAGCAATGTTTTTTCTGATTGCCCCTGTAGGACTGAGTCACCTTTACCAAGAGAGGTTCCCATGTGAGTGTTTGTAGGGCATAAGGTTCTCATACAGAGCTGTAGCAGTTTGAAAGTGAGTGTAGTTTTATCCAGTAAGACAATCTTCCTAGCAAGACCTCAAGCATGATGTGCAGCTTATTTTGGAGTTTTAGTGTGCTCTGCAGAAAGCAGGGTATTTTTTTTCCAGAAAAGATCCCAAATTTTGCAGTACATGAGGGAAAATATCCAAAAGTCTATGACTTCAAGGACCCTTCAAATTTTTAAAATTTTCCAGCATTTTCAAGTTTTAGTCTGATGATGAAACATTCATTCTATAAGCCTGCTTCTGTGCTATCTGATAGTGAGTTGTTTTTATTTCATCTTTCAATCTACATTTCATCTTTACTACACTGTGGACTTGCCTTTTTAAGTTGAAACAAGCCTGGTACAGGGCAGATCCCATCTCTCAACTCTATTATTTCTGGCTTTCTCTGTGACTTCAGGAAGACAATTCTATTTCCATACAACCATACAAATAAACTCACATACTTTCTCAAACTTCAGGGCCAGAACATTTTAAAACTAGGGCTGGGAGTTTCTCTGGAAATTTACCAATTTATTCTAGAATAATTACTTCAATAAATTCCAGTAGCTTCACAAGTGTGGACACACCCTCGAAATGGAGACAACTATTCTGCAGTAAGGGGTAAATTCCACAGCAAATCCTTTCCATAAATTACTACCTCAGCAAGGATATAACAATTCCTCTAAATCTGCACATCTGGTCTTGTTTTTAATACCTGCCAAAAGATTTTGAAAGGATATTTTTGATATGAGTTGATTTTGTCCTCTTTTGTTGTTGTTATGGTAATAATTCTGACCTGCTCCTTTTTAAAACAATTTGAGAATCTTTACCTAGAAGGGTTCACCAGTTCAATACATAATTATCATAATTACTCTTCTATTAATTGAAAATTTTATTTGCTGTTTTCATGACAGTAAGAACAAACTGGCTCTCTTTGCTATTTTCACATCACTAGTGTACCCTTGTTCTACAGTAATTATTTTGTTTTTCAACACTTCCATTACTTTGGAAATTGTTTAGCTGTCTTTTGTGTAACTGGTTGTGTTCCACTCCCAGGATGTTCACCCATCATAGCATTAATTTTTGGACTACCTCTTGTTAGTTTTCTAAGCCTTTTCAACAGATAAATGATATTGAAAAATACACATCTCTTTTATTCCTGAAATTGCTGTAAAGGTGTTTAAACATGACAATGTGACAAGTATGCAAGGAAATAAATTATAACAAAATGTTGTCACATAGTATCTGTCTGCAAGCATGCACATATCTGTATGTGCACTTGTATTTGCCAGTGTAAACACTGGCAATTTTAATATTTTACCATCCCAAAGTCACAAATATTAGTTTTAGGTAAATTGCACACAGAATGTCTCAAGAACACTTTTCTTGGATCAAAGTTGATATTTCAGTTAAACATTGAACCAAATGAAAATCATTTACACAGGGGATGACTTGGAGCAGTGAAAAAAAGTGAAAGATATTGTTATTCAAATATGACTGAAAGGAAGAAGTAGTGCATTTAAAGAAGACAAGGTGAGAGAGATTTTCATTTCTTTCCCTAAAAGTATTTTACAGAATTGCCATTAGGGTGCCCATTCTTCTCCTGTAAGCATTTAAAATCTTCACAGGAGCAAAGTTAAATGTCACACACTATGTACCCTGAGAAGGACACAGGAAACTCCAGGAATATTTCAGAGGATGGGTGTGACAGCAGTGCAGTGGGAATTCCTCTATCCTGCTGTAATTTGGGGAAGAGCAGAGCACAGAACTTGGTGTTACATTCGCTGCTGATTTTGGGTCCCCCCACCTCCTGCTTGTTCTCCTCCTCCTGCAGCCAGAAGCTGCAGCACTGCTGGCAGCCTTCTGCTGAAGCCTTATCATGAGAACTGCATCTGAATCACTTGCAAGTCACAGCTGAAAGGCTACAAGCTTCCTCACCCCAGGCTATGAGATATGTGGAAGTGTTTAAACAAAGCTGATTTCAAAGGCCAGGGTAATTTTTGGTCCTGATCCTTTTGGCCTTAGTGCAAATCCAGAGAGCTGAGTAGTCATAAAGCACAAGTGGTATATAATGCATTTTGTATATCTTATCCTGTTTTACCACTTAAAGCGGTAGAATTAAAAAGCAATCAACCAAAAAGTAGTTCTTAATCACTGCTCCTTGGTAGGGTGGGAAAGAGCAAGAGGAATGAAACCACTGTGAATATCAAACTAGCCAAGATCTCATTAAGTGAATATGATCTATGATGCTTAAACTACTGGCCCACCTCAGTGCCTTCAGGGAGCTCCTCACATGTGGCCTCATCACACCCCCAAATCATTCACTGCCTCCCCTGGAAAAACAGACATTGGAGGGTGTATCTGCCACTAACCCCTCTCTCAGGCACCCCCAGGAGAGCCTGTCACAGGTGGCAGAAGGCAGGGCTTGCACAGCAAAACTCAGGGCTGTGAGTCATGTAGGGCTTCCTCCACACCCCATTCCCCAAAAAAGACACAGAGCTGCAGGTCACTGTCCTTTGCACAGAGCTGGGATGTCCTCAGAGGACAGTACACCACCAGACCACAGACTGACCTGTGACATGGAGATAACCTGTCTTGCTTACAGATAAATTCTTTGGACACCAATAGAAACATAGGATGGTCGTGCTAAGTCCAGGACAATTTGTTCTTCATTCAAACTGCTTCTCACCCTTGAATTAGCTACACATTTCTGCAGTTACCTTAGGATGAGCACTCCAGGCTGGACCCTGGAATAAGCACAAGTGGTAGGGACTGACATAATTCCCAATGAACCAAGGAGGATATGGGATATCTGCCCAGCTTGAGAGGCCTCTGGGCTTCAGGAATGGCAAACAAAGTATTATTTCCCTTAAAAGACCTTTAGGAGATTTTCACACACATTTCCTAATCAAAAGTGTATCATGTAAGTTTTACCATGGGAAGGGGAAACCTGGGGCATTCTGATAACCCAGAAAAACCTGTTTGAAACTTCTGAGCTTAGGGCATCTGCATGTAAAATAAGGTGGGTGTATGCATGGAACAACTACATCAGATTACACACACTTCCACCTCCTACAAAATTACATATGCAAAAGAGGGAGGCTACATGTAAAAGAGAGAACTACAATTGTCTGCATCAAAATAGACACAAGTTTCAGGAAATTATTTTGGCACGAGACATGGAATACTAAATTGAAATATAATGATAAAGCATAGAACCATGACACATCTTCAGTTTAGATAAGACTACACAGCATAAAACCATAGAATGTGTTTTTACACCATGGCAGGTGGCTACAGATTCCTGCCAGACAAATGACAGCCAAGAGACAGCAGCACTTAGAGAACATAAATCACACTAACCAGTTGTAATATTCAGAAATTCTAACTAGTAAGAGCTCAAGTTACTCTATGGGTGGGCAGAATGAAATAGGCTTTGAAACCCATCAGGAAGTACTAGACTTAAAATATGGGAACAGGGCTGATTTTTCATACTAATTGAAGAGCCCTCTAATTCTGCTCATGGTATCTTCTATCTCGCCCTCCTACTGAAAGGAGCATCTGCTTACTGGGAAACATGTGAAAATGTGCTTCAGCATACTGTACACATGATACTTTGAAGTTAAAATTTACATTAGGAAGTCTTCAATTTAAAGCAGATAAATTAAAAGTTTCTTTCTAGTAAAGTTACTTCAATGGGCAGATGTGGCAAGCAAAAAAAAAAAAAAACAATCCAAATGTTTTCCACCTTTTGTAACTTAAATATTTTCAAATGTCTGATGTCATTAAATTTAGAACACTTACATATTTTATTTCCAGCATCTGTGTTGCTTGTTCAGTGATAACATTTTGCCACCCATGTCATAAACATAAGCATATTCATTTTGTTTTGTTGTCAGTCTATGTCCCTCACACACAAAGAGAAGCTTATAAACCAAATAAGAATTTAATACATTTTTAATAATTTTAATACATTTTCTGGAGAAAGAAAAAGAGAATACTAAATTAAATAGAGGAATCACAATTAACTCAGAATTTACAGCATACTGTATCTTTCTCTTGAGCAAGCACATTTTTACAAAAGAAGTCCCAGACATAATCCCTGCATTTAATGAAAATATGTAGAGATTCTATCTTAGACAGAACCCACTTCTTTATCTATGGACTATGAACCATTAGGACATCAAGCACAAGTCAACTTGTGGCTTTCAGGAATTTTTGTCAGGATTGTGTGTGCTGGGATTTTTTCCACTAAGATCTGTTACAGGAATTCACTTTTCTTTTGAAGCATCTTTTAAGGCTTTGGCCTTAAAGGACTTGGTAGGACTTTGTATAACATCAGGGCATATGAAGAGCAATTCAATGAGAAAGGACTACTAAAGTCATATGGCTAAATATTTGGGCTTGCTCTAGTTATCCCTACTTTATACTCCCTGAATAGTGAGAATTCAGAGAAAGGAGCTCTTGGAAGAAAACTCAACAATGCTATCACTGTGAGGATGGTGGGAGACCTAACAGTGTGATTTGTAGGAAATGTGGGAGGAGTAAGACCTCCAGCAATATCAAACAAGTGCAGGCTTGTCAAAACTTGTCTTTATTTTTGCAAATAATGGAATTTTCAAGTAAAAAGGTCAAAAAGGACTGTGGAACAAATTTAAGAAGTATTTTTTGAAGTTAATTATCCTTTATATAACTCCTAATGTCTCCACCATCTGTGCTCTTTGTAAAAAATACCAAATCCTTACCATGCAGGGAGACTCCTTTGTTCCTTTTCTTCCTATTACACTGAAAATAATTTCCAGATATCAAGAAAGGAATATACTTCATATTAGTATGAACATAAAATTCTTACATATTTCCATACCTACTAGCTAGTTTTGACAGTTGCACATTTTGGGGGGCTACAGGATTTATTAAGTGAAACTAGATATTTCCTTGACACAAAATATGGGCAAGGCCTCAGTTCCCTGGTACAGCATAGTTCAAGCAATGGGAAGTAGAGCTGCAAACTCTGCACCAGTTAGCCCTTAACCCAAAAGCTTTTTTACCACATCTTTTTCTGCAGTGCTGGACCACAGTAGCCTTTATTCTGTTCTGACTTTCTGCTGCCTATTTTAGATTTTCTTCAGTATTTCTGCTGTAGTGCTCATCAGAACAACACCCTCCTGTGCATCCCCAGTGTTCATACTGACAAACATCTGTAAAATGTTTCTGATTCTTTCTGATTCTTTCAGACAGCTAACTCAAAGAAGTTTATTTTTCTCTTCTGTTTACCTTGAAAGAAGGATCTCATTGCACTAGGGGCTGATAAAGGAGAGAAGCTGCTATGTCTCAGCTAAGCTATGGTAGCTGCTTATGCCTATTCTAAATTCAAACTTCAACAGAACAAAATAATCTAAGTCAAAGTATGCAATAATTTCTCATTATTTGTATTCAACAAGTTTAAAGAATGCAGGGAATTATGACTAATAGCCCCACTTCCCCTGCCTGAAAGCATTCACAAAGGACCAGGCACAACTGTCATAAATGTTTAAAAATCAAGCCAGACAATATTAATTTAAATGTGATCTCAACTGTAAATTTTATTGCCTTCTAAAATAGCTGTAGATAAAACATTACTGTAACACAGTTTTTAAAGTTTCTCAATGTTTCACAAAGCATATTTTACAATTTTTTTTCAAAATAAGCAATCAAATCTTCCAAACTCAATAAAAGTTATCCAGACTTCAGTCCATCCTACAAGTTCTGCAAGCAACTTTTAACCCACACAGTCAGAGCAGGGTGATTTACGTCCATTTTTTACAGCTGAGTTAAAGACCTTCTTTCCTTTCATTCTTGTGCTGTCTCCTACATATATCAGCATACTTCACATATAAAAACAACTCCTTTGAGATGGATTAACTCCCAATGGGATTATCACTAATATATACACATATGAAGCATGAAAGAGATGAGATAGCAGCAAACTAAAAAATACCGGTTCAGATTTATCCTCCTCAAACTAAGTAGGAAATGAAAGTCATCCCCCATAAAGTGTTTTATGGGTTGGAGTTTAAAACCTCCAGAGGTACATCAAGTAAATACATTGCTGAGCATTCATAGTTTGAAACAACAGGAATGGCCAGGGCAGTTTTTCCATTTATATGATAGGAGGATGTATTGAATTTTCAAATTGTGATACTTAGCTGTGAGAGTGGCCCTCACTCTCACTTCCCTTTTATAAGGACACAATTAGCAAAGATGCAGGAAATTTTCATTATGCCTGAATATCAGATATAAAAGAGTCTTTCCAATATTCATCTTTGACAAAACAGCACAATTTCACATATACATGTTTGCCTATAGTAGATATTGGTTTTAATCATGAGGTTGCAAAGATGTCATTCACCAGCACTCCATTCTGCTCAAGAGTGCTGACAAAGCACTTCTATTGCTCATTGCCGTGGTGGCTCAGCAAAGCTAGGGGCTCCAACTGTCTGTTCCATTTCTTTGAAAGAGGAGTCCCTCAAGGGGAATCTAAAACAAGGTCTCTGCCACTTTTGTGCCAAGTTTAGCATTTTGATAACCCCATTTTATGCACAGCTTAAATCTAGTGAAAGAAACTGTGTCAGGAGAGTTTAGGTTGGATATTAGACAAAAGCTCTTCACCCAGAGGGTGTTTGGGCACTGGAATAGCTCCCCAGGGAAGTGGCCACAGCACCAGCCTGGCAGAGCTCAAGAAGAGTTTGCACAATGTTCTCAGGCACATGGCTCTTGAGCTGTCCAGGGCAGGGCCAGGAGTTGGGCTCAGTGATCCCTGTAGGTCCCTTTCCACTCAGGATGTTCTATGATTCTGTGTTTCTATGTGGTAGGTCTGGACAGAAGCCCCTGACGTGCTGTTCCTGCTGTCTCCATTGGGGGAACACAAGCAGTTATCTGGAAATGGTGTAGTGACCTCTTGGAGGCGGGTCTCAAAAACTGTGTGAGCTCATCTCTGTGGTTTTCAGTGCTACCTCTCTTCCCTTGCATCCAGTGAGTCTTCAGCTTTTACCAACTTGCTGCATTTTTGTTTACATACCGAATTTCCTAGGGGTTATTACCTTTGTTCTCCATGCCAGGAGAGAGAGGTAAAAAAAGGACCTTTGGCTATTTTTGCTGCCCTCCTTTCTAGAACTCCTTAGTCATGAAATATTTAAACTTTTTTCCCACAAGGTATCAGACAACATTATCATTATCTTTAATTACAAACTAACCTGGTGTGTTTTATAATTAAAGGGAAGTAAATAACATTTAAAGTTTAACTGTGAGCTTCTGAGGAAGGCAGTGCTTAAGTTAAATCACTTATTGGAAATACAAAATGCTATTCACAAAAGATGAAGGAGAAATGGACATAACGACAGACAAACATGAATCATATCCACAGTGCCTTCTATTTCAACAGAAGTTTCTGTATGGTTTTAGCTTGAAGAGGAAGAGCCTAGCTCTAAAAAGTATTTGGGGCAACCGTATCATGACACTAAAATATAGCTTTGAACAGAACTACATTTCTTGTGAAATAGGGATGAAAACTACTGTTGGCACATCCTTAATTAAAAGGTAGCTATCAAAGCCTTTTAAACCAGACAGATTACCAGTTCCCAAATGTAAAGCTTACATTCTCCTCCTTCTATACAGTCTTCTAAAGTGCATTTCTGTTTTCTAAGTATGTATGCTGAGGTAGACACATGAAAGCTGTGGATATCAAAATGGCAAGACACATATAGCATTAACACGATTTTGAAAGGATTAAAAATCCAGCAAGTAGTACAATTGTTTATACTGATTCTGTCCATGTCGGAGTGGTGTGACGTGGTGCTCCCTACGTGTCAGGCAGAAGGGATCAAGCAGCACACTGTGCTGCACACTGCCTTTCCCACGGAATGGCAGGAGCACCTGCTCCCCGGCTCAGAGTGGATCCCTGCCCCAGCAGACAGCCCGAGCCAAAGGCAGCCAGGGCTCACTGACAGAGACCCAGGGCAGCCTCTGTCCATGCAGGCAGGCAGCCTGCCCAGGCTGAACAGAATACACAGGCAAGCTGTTTTTCAGCAATGGAGTCAGCACCCCCACAAACCTTTGTGTGATCTGACAGGCAGCAGTGAGCTTTGGCCAGGCTGAAGCAGCAGGGCTGCAGGAAGGGCAGATGTGCAGAGCTGATCCACGCAGCGTGTTGGTACAGCCCCAAACTGCTGGCAATTAAGTCACTTTGAAAGCTTTTAACAATGTGAAAATATTGTAGTAAATCATAGTGCCAATAACACACACAAACAAATTTACAGCACTAAGGATCATAAAAGGTTCTTACATCAGAACCTTTCATTTTATGTAGCAAAAGATAGGGTCTTTCTTATAGCACTGGCCATTTGTAATTCTTTGAGTTACTGTAACATTATGCAAGGTCCAGTACTTTCCAAAGTTGCTCTGTTGTAAATCTTGCATGAAAATGTAGCACTAATCTGTAAATCTCTGCGCATTTTCATAAATACTGCAGCAAACCTCTTAATTGCTGGTTATCATGTTAATGCAAATTTTAACACATTTTCATCTGTATTCACCTGCCACTTTGCCTGCTGACTTTGTCTGTGCTAGAGATCTTTTCCAGTGATTTAGCATCTTGCACTGGCATTCATTCTTAAACCAATGTGTGGGCCATCATCAGGAAAAGGCAGATTTCATGAAGCTAAACTCTCTGTGTAATGGGATTTGGCCAGTGTCTGCACACTCCTATCAACATAATGAGTCTTAGAAATAAGAGTAGTTGAAATCACACAACAATGCCTCAAATGACTAGTATTTGATCCATCTGGATAGCAGTGGTGTTCTGAGGGTTCCTGAAGCCACACCTGTCATCAAGTATATCCTGAACCCACTGCTGGCTGAAGTTTTTTCCCGGCAGCATTAATAGCATGAACAGTACTGGACGCTTCACTCTTCAGACAGGTTTACAGAACAAAAGTCTCTTGTTTTCAATCAGCCAGAATTCTAACACCACCAAGCACCAAGTCTTTGGGTAATTATATCTTCCACCAGGTACAGTGCACGGCTTTGTGATGCAGGGCACTAGAAACAGGTTGGGCTCTCTGCATGAACAATGAGCAGTTGTCCTGTACATTTTATTAGGAGGCAGTAAGATCCCCCCTTGTCCCTTAGATATTTGAGTCTCAGAAATATCAGATGTCCCATCATTGCCTCCTTACCAGTGTTTGTTCATTCTTTTTTCTGCATCTAATGAAGAGGTATAAAATGAAATAATACTTTTTCTTTATTTATGAATTATTTATGTATATCCACCCAGTAGAGATAGGAAGTGGAATAAAGAGCACACATATAAAATGGGTTATTCTAGTTGTTTCCTTATCCCAGTAAGGTGCTTATTCATCAACACTGATCATGTAGGTTGGATAAATCACAGGAATAATTCCCTCACAAATGTCCAGCAAGACAAATTTTCTTTCTCCAAGCAGAATATCTCCAGGTAGCACTTGACAAAAGTGCTTGCTGTTGGGCATGACAGAACTGAATGGCAGCCTGCACGTAGCCTGACAATGCAGTATCAGCCAATCTGCTACCTGTCACTGTTTAGCCCAGAAGATGACACAGCCATTAAAATCAGCACCTGGTGTCAATATAATGCCAACCTCGTAGGCAAATCCAAATTTTCTCCCACCAGCCCCTCAGTGAATCCTCCAGAGGGTAAGCCAAAACTCTTGACTTTGGTGGCCTTTCTGCCTCCTACAGGAAGAGACACTGCAAGAAAAGTGCTGCTCTTTGGCTCTGGCTGTAACTCAGGTCATAGAGTGAAGTAAGACCGGGCATTGCCTTATGTGCTGTATTGAAATTAAGTTGCTGACATGTTGCAAACAATTTCCAGCATGTGAAAGGGAAGGTCAAACAAGTTCTTCCATTAGACTCTCTGTAAAGAAATTTGAATACTGGCACAATTTTGTTTGGCACAAAAGATCCCTCTTAGGAAGCCCAGTGATTAACCAAGGCTGGAGAAGTCAGTGTAGCTGCAGTTTACCAGAATGTGAGTACAGCATAGCTGTACAGAACAGTGTTTACAGCTGATTGGAATCATTTATTTTTCCTTGTCTGAACAAATAGTATACTGGGGACAGAGATACAGAAGCTGATGAATAACAAGTTTTGTTCATTTTAAGTAAGCAAATACAGCAATCATCAAAGATCAGGAAATAAGAGCAAACCATTCTCAGAAATCCTTTCATACGTGTTTTTCCCGTAGTAGAGATGAGTGATGCTCTGTGAACCTTTCACTGATACCAACACCAAACAAGTATTATGAAGTGTTTTAGTTTTGCTGCAATCTTTCATAGAAACTGTCAGTGCCATTCCAGAACTGACACTTCTGTACCATGGAGGATGCAGGATGTCTTCTTCTAAAACAATGTGCTCTGTTTTGAACCCCACTACACACAAAAAAAGAGATATGAACAGGGTGGAGAAGGGCCACAAAGGTGATCAAAGGACTGGGAAACCTGCCATTTGAGGAAAGATTGAGAGAACAGGACTCGTTCAGCCCTGAGAAAAGAAGGCTTAGGGGAGACCTTATCATCATGTTCCCATATTTAAAACGTGGCTACAAAGAAAATAGAGGCTGCCTTTTTACAAGGAGTCAAATGAAAAAGATAAGAGGTAATGGCACAAGTTACTTCTGGGGAGATTCCAGTTGGACACAGGAGGAACGTTTTTCACAATGAGAGAAATGAATCACTGGAATAATGTCTCCAGGGAAGTGGAGGATCACCCAACATCGGACAGTTTCATGATTTGGCTAAAAAGGGTGCTGGGCCATGCTTTTGCAAAGAAATTATGGACCAGATGATCCTTGAGGTCCCTTCTAACCTGGTATTTTATGACTGACTCTATGATTGAAAATTACTTCTGACAATGGGTGCCACAAAGCAGACTGGCTCTCAGAGACCTGAGGTCTCCTCTGTGTTCATCTCTCCTGTCTCATAGGGACCCATTTTGTCATCCTCTTCCTCTTTTAGGACATGCAGATTCTCTACTGAACACTCCAGTCTGCTCTGAGACGAAGCAAGTGCTTTAAAAGACAGAGAAAAGGATGTGAAAACTCTGAGAGTTTCAAGGCTCTGCTCCTTCTTGTACTAGAGAAGCAACATCTGTGCTGGCTTGCAGGAGAACGGAAGGGGCAGTGTAGGGCCAGATGCTGCAGGTTCAGGAGGAACAGAATCAAATATCTGCATTGTGATCATTGCAAACTGTTGCACTGACATAGCAACAGCACCGTAAAATTCTGAAAACACTTGCTACTGATGATGGTCACCTCAGTATATATCCATAATTACCCTATAGATCTATTCCCTCTCTACTCCCACTCTGCAGCTTCTTGTAGACTGTGTCTTCACACTGTTCTTGTTTACCAAAGGAGTCCAACAGGGCAGAGGGCTTAGTCTAAATGTTTGCTGTGATCTTGGGGAGCACACAGGAAGCCAATACCTCATAGATCATGGCACCCTTCAGTTGCTAGTTATTAATACTAAAACTTCAAACAAAATCCCAAGTGTTGACATGGAACAAATTTCCCTTTTATTTCAGTATAAGAATTTGTGGGTACCAAATAAAACAAGTCACGAGGTCCAGAATAAAAAAAAGAAGGAATTGCTTCATCCAGCATGATGTTAAGTTGCAGAGAAATGGAGGCATTTTCACTTTACTGATGGTTTTGGCCATGCTACGAAGTTCAGTTCATTCCTTGACAGAAGTGTGTGTTTAATAAACAAGTGCATAGAATAAGTCAGAAGCTGGGATATATCACATAAATAATGGATCCACATTCCTCCAGCTCAACATTTTGAGTGAGAGCAAGTACATCACTCAAAAATAAATCAAGAAATAAAACACATGCAAGGGTATGCTCCACAGAATAAACAATCTTTTAAGAAATTACTTTTCTGTGGAAATTTGGTAATGAATCTAAAAAAAGCTGCCCTCTCCTCACTTACAATATGACTTTGAAGATATTATTAGAACTTATGACTGCTTTGCTTGAGTCATCTTCACTAAGTCATTATAGTCTCTTGTTCTTTCCATTGTTTTTAACTATTTTTTTCATAGCTCATTGTGTTTTAGAAGAACACGAAGAACTTTAAGGTGAGGAAGAGTGCAAAAATATATCTAGGGAAAATATACTGAAACTTTGCAAATCATGAGCTAGGAAATGCGTGTTAAACTAGATACAGAACTCCAGAGTAAAAACAGATGAATGTCAGAAGAAGAACATTTGTTTTGAAAAAATTGGCAGCACATCAGCTGAGCCTGATCTCTTGTATAACCTCTGCTCTTTTGTTTATATTTTTCCTTATTCACTTGGTATTTTTATGGCTGTAGTTAATCTGGAAGATTTCTTAAGGACAGTGGGATAAAGCAGTGAATGCTTCATACAGGAAAAGTATAGTTTATCATCTATAACCAGGAAACTGGGAAAAAAAAGAAAAAGAGCTAATCTATCAACTCTTTCAAAGCAGAATATGTGAAAAAAATGATGTATTGCAACTGGGACTGCAGACAATTGCTTAGGGATTAGATCTAGTTACTATTTCTTCTGAGACATTGATTTTGTTCAGATGTCTTTTAATGATAGTGCTATTTATCAAAGCTGCCAATTTAAGAGTGGTGACAATCTGTATATCTTCTTGTCTTTAATTTCTACAAATAAACCTACTCTGCTCTGGGATGGGAAACTCAGCCAAAAATTACACTAATGCTACTCTATGAGTCAGTTACTATATCATCATCTGAGGTCTGGTTCTTTATGTCTGAATACCCAAAAACAACACAGAAGCCAGGCCTCAGCTCAGAAATATGCTTTTTTTTATGTCCCATTGACTCTCTCCCACTCAAAGATATGAACATATAAGCACTTTGCTATACAGATATATGGATGGAATCAAAGAAATCTCAAGTCTCTCCCCCTTCTGACTTTTGATTATGATTATAAGTTTTTGAGCAATTAAGATTAAGCTCTTGACTGCAGAGGGAGTAAGTGCCTACAGTTTGCAGTCATTCCATAAGGAACTTGAATTGCTCTGCACAGAAACTTGGATGTTTGTTTGCAGCATGAGCACTTTGGAATATAGGATTTGATACAGGCAGTGCAGGATTTTTCATATGAACTAGTAAAGTGAACTCCCAGATGCCAAAATAATGACAAATAAGGGAAACTAGAATTGTATTGTTAAAGTCTGTACTAATATAATTCACAGGAAACTATGAGTATTATTTGAGCATCTTGATTACTGCATTCGTACAGGTTCATGCTTTACCTAAATAGGCACTGAATCCAAGTTCTGGTATAAAAGAGTGTTTTAGAAAACAATTTAAAGTAAAGCACTGACCAAAAAAAAATAAAAAAATAAAATAAAACACTGACCAGAAAGAAGTCATTAGATTTGTTCTCAGTTTGTTCTTGATTAGTTGTGGGGGAAATAAAGATTGGGAGAGAGGGCCAATTCTGCTTAAGAAACACAGGAAAAGGAAGGGAGAAGTAGTGTAAAGTCTATGAAATAGACTGAGAATGTTTTATTTAAATGCAGAAAATTTTGAACTGTGAAGTGAGAATAAAGAGGAAAACTGAACAAATCCTTGAAGACAGAAGTGTGGTGGTGTGATTGCAGTGTCTCTATGATGAGACATATGTATTTACAAACAACATTTTTTCTAACATAAGAACATTCTTTTTAGTTGCAACTAACTTAATGATCTTTTAGAAATTATTTTGCTAGAGTTTCCTTAAGGAAATGCTTCTGAGACTGTGTTTTGATGGCAAGTAGGCAGATGGCCAGCTATGATCTCTACTCTGGATCACTGAATTGCACATCTCAGATTTGTTTCTCCATTCCCTTTCATTCCACTTAGCCTGATTTCATTGCATCTTCTATTGAGCTGTTAGAATTGGTTTAGGAATTTTGTAGGTTTTATATTGTTTTCTGCAAAACATGGCATCTCATGGGTGAAACCTCAGTATGCTTTAAGAGTAAAGGTTGGATAATAAAATGCTTTGGAGAAAAGTGTGTGCTTCAAGGTACATAATTTTTTTTTCAATTAGGATGAGAATACAGTGCTTCAAAAATGTCCACTGGCTTCTGAAATACAAATTACAAAATCATTGAATCTCCCATTTCAGCTGCATGAGCAATACTTCTAATCAAGTTCAGCAGCCTTGGGGAAGTCAATTCACTGGCACAACTCCACCAGCACCTCTGGAAAGAGTGCTAGGTTATTAAAGTTTGCAGGCTGGGGCAGAATTTCACCAATCCTAAAACTTAGAAAATCACAGTAGAACATTTCAGTACAAGTGAAAAACTCAATGTAGAAGAAGGAAGAAACTTTGTGTTTTCATTTAATGGAACAATAAAGAACAAATACATGACAGAACCTTCTTTCTCCAGTTCCTGGATGTGTGTGAGGACAGGTAAGGCTGTGAAACTTCAGTGCACAGTAAAGTGAGAAGCACACTATTGCCCTAAGGATGTTTGTTACTCTTGTTAATCTTTAAGAACACTTTCAATACAGAAATTTTTGAAGTTTCAGAACCAGATTATTCTGGTTTGGAATTCATGAAGAATTGCTTTGCATTATTTCAGGTATGGTATTACAAACAATTATTTTTACATTATTCTAAAGGGATAGGAAAATGTACTGGGGCAAACTGGATGGTCATGGACCGTAAACTGACACTATTCCTTTGATTTAATTTTACCTAAAACTTACACAACTGAAGATCTAACACAGTGAAAAAAAGTAACTTGCCTCCAGTCATAGCCATGTAATAGAATGGGGAATAAAACCACAGTTTCTGACTCCCAATCACAGGTAAATTAGCTATTACTTCCTACAGCATGCATCTACATTATCCTTGAGGACAACCTCAAAGCCAAATTCCCAACCTACCACCTTATCTAGATGTGGCAATGCCCGTGAGGCTTCCCTTAGAGTGATCCACCTGATGAGCCAAGAACTAAAAATCTCCATTTTGCTTAGATCTCAAGGTACTCATAAAGGAACAAGTCAAAGCTGTCTCCTATGAAGACCACGGGGGGAAAAACCTCAGGCAAACTGCAATAAAAATCGAGGACCAAAGACAGGCAAACAAAGCTGTTTTCTTCACCCAAGTCATGAGGTCAGAGACCTGCAATTGTGGAGCACCTAAATGGCAGACAGAATTTTTCTCCCTGAAAGTCAAGAACTAATGGAACTACATCTAAAGCTAGTATTAACTAGAGCAAGTTGCACTGCAATTGGCTGTGCAGAGTGTTGCAGATTAGGGTGAGTCTGATGACACACCAGGTGATAACAGTGAGCCAGTTTTTCAGGAAATGCCAAAGGATCTTGATTTTTCTGCCTAAAGGTGCCATATCTGAAGTTCTTAAACATCATTACTCTCAAGGAGTTTGCAAGTGCTGAAGCAGGAAGTGGGAGTAGGTATCAGCAACACCTGGAATAACAACACCCATGTGATAGTGCAGAAACAGGATGTTACCTTTTATCAGGGAGGCAGTGCAAATAATGCAGGAGGTTGGATTTGGGTATTCTAAAGCATCTCTCCTGACCACAGGACTGGCTAGCCTCACGGAACAATATCCCCCTGATGTTTTAGGAGAGCGATGATCAGCACTTCTGACATCAACTGGGACAAGGATAGATAAGCATTGCTTCAGAGATAGTGCTGATCTGCCATAAAAGCTTCTGGAAAAGATCTTCCACCTCTATAAATCAGCATCTCACCACTTACCACCAGGAGACAGCAGCCACAGTAGATGTCCAGTGTGAAAACTTGTAACTGCAGCAATGCTGGTTGGTGATTTTTATAATAGGATATCCAGCATTTATACCACATTTAGAAAGGCTGCAGCTGGCACAAACAATGGCTGCATGGCCAGTGAGTGGGCTGTAACAATGGCACTGCCTTTCCTCCTCTCTGATGATTCCTCCTCTCTGAAAGTCTGTTGGGGTTCCTATGTACTGAGGGAAAACAAAGGGAAGAGGTGCAGCAAAGAGGTACAGACAGCACGTGTATAAAGCAACATGATAAATCATTTGATGTATATGATACAAGTGTATAAGGCACAGCTTGAATATTAGACATGCTAAGAATGGAGCAGGGGTACAAAACCCTTTATTTGGTTTCATTGTTTCTTCCACAAATAATTTTTTCCCAAGATGCAGTTATATTTAAGAAACATCTCCAGAAAATTCTTGTTTCTATCAACTATCTTTTATGGCTTTGACCCAGTTAAGCCCTGGCTATGAATAGCAGCCCTAGACTTTTTACTGTTTCCCTAAAAATCCTTAAAGCAGAATTTCAGAGCCCAAGATCCTCATGTGGTAAAAACCCACTAAATGCTGCTCAAGGAAGATTCTGTCTAAATTTAGAAAAATTTAAGCAATTAATTAGGAAGAGAGCATCTCCCTCTGCAGGACTTTGGAGATGGAGACACTTCTCTGGTTTCAAGCAGGAATCACAAGTGCTTCTTCCAGAAAAGCTTTTCAGATACCTAAAGATTGAGTAAAAGTTGAGTCCTCAGTTTTAGTTATATCTGTTCATGCCCCAGTAATTTCAGTGATTAGAATCAAGTATCTAGAGAGGAACCTAAAGGATTTCAGACCACTTGTGCTGGAATGCCTTGCTAGGTTATTGGCTACAAGAGAAAGCATGAGCTGATGATCAAAAAGTATAAAAGTAAAGTGTCATCTTAGGTAGGTTCTGTTTCTGACTCGTCTGCCCTGTGCTTTACACAAATCACAATATTATCTTCATTTTATGTAAATAGAAAAAAATCTTTATCAGCTTTTGGAAAAATATTGAAATTGAACTATAGAGACGATGACAACTGTTGTTATTATTACAAACATCTGGCCAAATTTTGAGAAGCCATAGAATAGGAAATAGCAGTTCAGGCTGACAGGCTCCCCAGTGAAAAGCAGTATTTAAATGCAAAATGCAATGCTTAAGCTGTAGAAGGTTAAATTAGTAATAATTAATCTTGCTTCTCGTTTTCATATGTATGAAAAAGATCAAAGAACTCTAATAAGCCATCAGAACTTGCTTTTGCTTGAAATCCAGAGAAATAAGAGGTACTTTCTGTGAAAAGCATTGTTATTAAAGCACCATTGAAATTAAAGGGGTTATTTTAATTCCACACAGCCCACCCACAGATTTTATTTCAATACAAGCATTTCCAGTTTTACCACAAAAGCTGAAAATGGAGTCTTATCAAAAAACTTTCTGGTGATAGAGGGTTGTATGTCAGAAGAGCACAAATTAGTCTTGAAAGAGAAGTGAGCACCTGGATAATTTTCTTTTATTTGCAATAGATGGAAGTGGAAATTAGAGAATATAAAGTCAGATTCATGACCTGCACCATACTCCTTTGTATGTGCATCATCTCTTCTTCTCAGTTACCAGAACATCCCTCAAAGGCCTGCCTGCATAGGTGATCCAAACCAATATTTAAAATTCCTCCAGCTAGCAACAAAATTACATTGTGCAGGACCCTTTATGAGGTTTTCTCGAGTCTTTGTGGAAATATTCCTTGTCATCCCCGGGAAGCAGAGCGCTGCTTGCACTGCCCACAGTGCGCCATCCCACCACCAGAAGGCTCCCTATCCCGCCGAGTGCGGCGGGAGCATCATCCCCGGCAGAGGGAGAGGGAGAGGGAGAGGGAGAGGAGAGGAGAGGGAGAGGGAGAGGGAGAGGAGAGGGAGGGAGAGGGAGAGGGAGAGGGAGAGGGAGAGGGAGAGGGAAGAGAGGAGAGGGAGAGGGGAGGTAGAGGGAGAGAGGGAGAGGGAGAGGGAGAGGGATGAGGGAGAGGGAGAGGGAGAGGGAGAGTAGAGGTAGAGGAGAGGGAGAGGGAGAGGAGAGGAGAGTGAGAGGAGGGATGAAGGGAGAGGGAGAGAGGAGCGGACGAGGAGAGGGAGAGAGGGAAGAGGGCGGGCCATGCGCAAGGCAGAGGCCGGGAGGTGCGAGGGCGCGAGGGCGACGGAGGCTTGCAGCCACACACGGGGATGCGACCGAGCACTCCCTCGAAGCCTCCATACGGCCTCCATCGCTCCCAGACCGGCTATCCAGACCATTATCCGCCCGATTGCTTTGCTTTTGTTTCAACGCTAAGGCAACCGGGTCTAGCGCATTGCCTCTTTTTACTTTTGCCTTTTAAATGAATTCTCGGTTACTCGGTGTGCAAATATTTGCATGCGTCTGCCAGTTGACAGGCTCGTATCGCTTTCATCTGCACATGTGGTGTGCCCAAAATATTGGGGTGTGCGCGGATGGGAACTTAGGTGGCATCTTCCTAAAATCCATCCTGCTTGATAGTTGTATGTTTTACTAACAGCTGAAGTACAGAGAGCTGAATTGATCTCTGTGCCAAAAGCTAACTTAGCCTCAGATGGCAGAATATGAAATTCAGGAGTACATTTCTTCTGCATTTCCTCTGCACTGCAAGAGAGAAAGTCACAGCAGCCTTGAGGATTCCCCTGCTCTCTAGGGCTACACAGGACCCTCCAGCAATCCTGGGACCAGCAGCACAGAGAATGTCTCTCAATATACTTTCATGCCCCCAAAAACTTCCCTCTGTGGAAGCGCAGTGGTGACCACTTCAAACCTAGCTTAAAAATGCCTTTTCACTGAAAAACACTTCTGTGAGTTACTTATGGCTAAAAAATGCCTTTACACTGAAAACCACTTCTGTGAGTTACTTAGGGCAGCTTCACAGCTCATTTACGTAAAGGAATCATGAGCCACAGATGAATCAGGCTCAAGGAAAATGATTTGCAAAAGGCCACACAGTAAGCAGCAGGGAGGACGTGAGCCAGGACTAAGAGCATGCTCTATTGTGCTTGATTTTGCCAGTGCAAAAACCCAGTGCCAGCCTGCAAAATACACCATTTTCTCTGCTCCAAATCTCGACAAAGAGACGAACAAAAGTAGTTTTCTCTCATGTCTAGCAAACCGACCTTCAAGTCTGACTTTCAGAACTTTATGGAAGATTGCAACTTCTTTTTGCAGACAAAATTATAATGCATCTTTCAAAGAAAACTTTATTAACTACACTATTTTCCCTTCTCGGGAGGAAACGTAAATGTAGTGAAGACTTTGAAGTGAGCCTTGGGTTTGTTACAATGGGCTAACCTGATTAGAAATCATGCAAACTCTTGCTGCTCTTTAGCTGCATTCCCCCACAGGCTGTATTACAGCTCTCTAACCAGTCCCACAGCATTGAATGATGTCATGGGATCTGCAGCTCAGCGAGATGAAAGGGATAAAGCGGAACCCGCTGGCACTGGGGAAAGCTTCCAACACACAATCCACAACACAGCTTGGGAACTCAAAAGCTACAGATCCAGCCACTCAACCCCAAGCATTTCAGAATCGTGTGCATTCTCCCAGCACAAGGAACGAAAGGGGGGAAGGAGCTAGTGCAGAGCACTGAAAGGCAGGATTTGAGTGCAACTACCTGCTGGAAAAGGAGCTCTTTTTCCTCGCCAAAGCACTGCCTTTGATGTACGGCAACTGATCACTGATCAGATTACAGGCATTTGGTCTCAGTGCTCGTCTGCCTTTGATCTGCATGGTTAATTTTATTTTCCCGGATTTGGAGTTTCGTCTGGGCTTGTGCCGACATACTTTTTTTTTTTCTTTTCTTTTTTTTTCTTTTCTCTTTTTTTTTTTTTTTTTTTTTTTTTTTTTTTTTTTTTTTTTTTTTTTTTTTCTTTGGAGGTAAAAGCATTTAATACAGAAGCTCCGGCAGTGTGAAATTAAGCTGCAGAAACTCTGGCACTGGGAAACTTCATCAGATAACAGGTACTGAATTTCGGGGTTTTTTTTCAGTTTTGTGTTGCAAGATTTTAAGAAATTATAAAGTTCACATAACTAATAATACTGCACATCATTGTGTGTACAGAGTTCAAAAGATTGTTTGTAATTTATGCAGTATTTTGTTTGCAGCTCTTGGGCAGAATTATGTTGAGAACAGACTATCTGGAATAATAGATAGAAAAGTGAAGCAAATGCAGTAGTTTTCAATGATTTGGGGGTATGTAAGATTTTGAGTTGCACTGCTCATTCATACCATCTATAGGTTTGTAAATTTATATTTGAATCCATGCATTACATGACTAAGGGGAGTAGTTATTTTCTAAGGAAAGATCAGCCTCATCTCATACACTCTGTAATACTTTGTTTGCTCCCAGTGTGTTTATTAAACTATGTCTTTTTTAACAACGCTTTTAAGCCTAATAGTTCCATACTTGTGATGTAAAAATGTCTCCATTTCCAGAAGATATTAGAACTAAATTTATAAACATAAGAGCCTTATACACAAAAGGAAATGGTTTTATTTTAAGATTGAAGAGATTATAGTCCAGCTATATGAAATCTTGAAGTAAAAGTAATCTTTTAACCTAAAGATAGAGGTTTTCTCTAAGGCATTTTAATAAATATATTAAAGAAATCTTAGGTTTGTCTAGAGCTAACAGCTAGTTTTGCTGAACTTCATAGTTTTGCTGCATTTAAGTGATGCTATTTCCATTCACAGTGTTTTGAATTCTGTTTCTCGAACCCATATTTATGAAAAGTGTTGTGCTGAAGAAATTTTAAGACATCTACTCCAGAAATTCATTATAAGGGATCAACCTTTTGAAGGACTACTCACACATTTGCAGTTTTAAAGGGCCAGATACTTGAGTGAGTTTGGGCCAAATCCATGAGTGTTCTATGCCTGCAGCTGGAGTCAGATTGTTAAAATAGGACTCAAGCTCCTTCTGTAGTATTTAAATATAATTTAGATTTTCAGAAGAACTTAGAACTCATAATTGGGACCAGACTTGCAAACATTCCAGACACTGAGGTCTTTGAAGATCTAGTCTTAATGGTGGCTAGTAATACTGACATATATTTTTAAGTCTATATTTAGGTGTTTATAAATATGTTTAAATATGTTTATTAACAAATTGCAACTAAAACTCAGCATAAATTATAGCTGTTAAGCATCACTTGAAAACTATTCTTTGAGAGGTCTACCAGGCCACAGTACCTTCAAGATGCTCCTATTTCAGTATACACCATAGTGCAACATGCCAACCCAAATTTTAAGTCTGCTTGCATCTGAGTAAGATCAAATTATCAACACTTACAGATAAATGTAGTTGGCTTTCTTAGTCAGTCTGCAAATTTTGTTTCTTCCAATTAAAACTATATTTGTATATATAAAACTTCAGTTTACTGAATATCAAGAGATAATAGGCCAGACACAGATTAACTAGGCCTGACTTGGTATCATTTTGTTTTCTATGCCACCAATTAATTCACATTCTTACTTAACAAGTCAATTATATTATAAGGAAAGTAATTAGCACTATATGAATAATATGTGCATAGCTGTCAAGGAAGAATGTCATTTAAGGCATAGCCAAAGCAAAATTTAGCAATTCTCATGATGTACATGTTCCTGTAATCCTGAAAAGATAGCTTTATTTATTAATTATATGCTTCACTGATGAGCTTCTCTGCCTTTCCACTCCCCTCTTGCTTGTTGCTTGTTTTGTACATTTATTTTCTGAGAAAATTTTTTTTCTAAACCTTACCTCTGCTTGGTGTAAAGTAGCAAGGGAAGCAAATTTCAAGAAATAACACAAGGAACCCTTTTCCTCAGAAGTCAAAACAGCTGTGCAAGTCTAATAGAATGAAACTATCACTACAAAGATCTGACCTATCACACAAATGGGTGAAGTTGCACACAGAAGGAACTCCAGTTAATCAGATAGATTACACTGTTGAGTAGGATTTGCATAGATAATTATTTGCAACATTTGGGCCCTGAAAATGCATTTAGAAAACAAAGTTTTTTTTCATTTTGTAAAAAGTCCCTAGGATTTTAGGTAATCTCCCCAGTTATTTAAACAAAGATGGGCGTCAACCCAATTAAACTGAAAAATATCTTTGCTTGCCTGTATGTAAATGAGGCTGAAATGAAAACGCACTTGAACACATTCAAGCATGGTGGGAAGAGGATTTTCAACATTTTTGTTGTTTTAAATAGCAGTTCTCTGACAGTTTAGCCTGTCATTGATCTGACTTTTAAAGATTAAATAGTAATAATTCTTGGCACTAGTAACTTTGCTTTTACTAAGAGCTGTATAAACATTAATTAATCCTCAGGCTTAAGCCTTCAGAAACAAAAAGTTCACAATGCTTTTTCAAGCAAATCTGACTAGGAAACTCACGAGTATATGATTTATTTATAAAAATAGCTTGAGCAATTTCTGATTATAAATGGAGCCATTTCCAAACAGTGTGCCTTAGATAACATCATAAACATATTTTAAGGTTTGTAATAGCTAAGATTATCAAAAGACATTGCACAGTTATACTGACATCAGTTTCCAACAGCTGTCATAACAAGAGTAGATCTATCTCACAGTTGACTGGGGGAACTGTGTTAGCATTTGAGATATGGAGATAACAACTTCCTATTGCTGTACAATTTCTGCTTCCACATCAGATATGTCACGCAACTTTGTCTTATCAAAGGGGTCAGATGAAACTGCTTTCCAAATATTTCTTTTTTGCTTTCTCTGTTGTAGTGAGAATCTCTGTACTAGTTCTAACAATTCACTTCTTGAATTTCCTGAGAAGCATCATGATTTAAAACAAAGTACACAGCAAAATTTTCAACATCTTTCAGTGATGAGTGAAACTAAATCATCCATTTTACAATCAGAGGAAAGATTTTACATGCTACAACAAAGATTTAAACTTTTAAGCTTCAGTGTTACAGAAAACACGTTCTCTGAGTTCATTAGCATAGTAATCCACTCTCTGATGAAAGTCGTAATGTTTTTTTATATGGTAATCCCGAGTGTTTAGTCAACACCTCAAGAACTCTGGGATATTTTAATACCTTTGTCTAACTATACTACTTTAAGACAAGTATCTGAAACATACACGATGATTCTACTAAGAAAAGCTCACTCAGTAGTTTCACTGGTGGCTCCAGAAAGCAGATAATCTACAAAAGGTTGTCTGTAAATAGTGAGGCTGTGTCCTATGCTCAGTGCTGTGCAGCAGCTGCTATTCACAGCAGATGCGCTGCTGTTGCGCTGCAGTGTGCCATTCCTCACTGAAATTCCAGCCTCTTGCAGAGCTCCTCCTGGCAAGGGTCCTGAAGCAAAGCTCTTCTTTGAAGGGCCTTCAGAAGATAATTGCATGAAAACCCCTGTACATTCTGGGTTGTTTGGGTTTTATAATTGAAAATAACTGGTTTCACAGCAATCATTTCTCTCTTTGCATACAACTTGCTGGATTTCAATAAGCACTCCTTGTTTTTAGAGAAGTCTGTGTGGCTGGTGATCTTCAAAATTTTTTCTGTGAGGAGCTCCAAAAATTGTTTATTTGAAAATGCTTTACCTCCCAGTATAAGCATTTGTTCATTTTTTTCAGAGACGAACCCAGTTCCTTGTGTGTCCATACAGTTGTCTAGACTGTAAGTGGATCATTAACCTTTTCATTAGAAGTAAAACTAAAAACCTGAAATCCCTGCAGCAGCAGTTCTTTTACCAAGGTGTCCAAGACTGGTTTCACCAATGTGGGAGCATCACTAACTTCAGAACAACTCCTAATTTGTGTCACAGTAAGTAGCAGTAACACTCAACCTAGCGATGGCAAAAAGTTTACTATCTATGAAGGGGTGGATCTCTCCATTTCTACAGGGATACTTGCATTTACATGCTTACAGCTGGGTAACTTATTACCTGCAAAATGGATAAAATATTTCAGGCTCTGGGCTAGCAGGGAAAAAAGCTACTCAAGTACTTTGGGAAGGAGAGCTTGCAGAAAGGAGAATTTGCAGTGTGTTGTCAGAAAGCCTCTGTCATGTTTTTTTGTGTGGGAGAGGTGGAAAGGGGTTTCCTTAGTTACAAAGACTCATTCTACAGAGGCCAAGGGCCGGTCTCTTTAGAACAGCCCAGCAACGATAAGTCTGAGATCCCTCTGAGGTGGATCAGCAATGCGAAAGGCTGCAGTCCCAAAGCTGGGCAGGGTTTGGAGGCAAGGAGTGCCCTGCTATCCTGTCCTCCTGGTGGGATAAAAGGGACACCAGCTCCTCATTTGTGATTCACCCTGGCTTCACACTATTGGTACGAGGCACACAGCCTCACTCATCCCCCGGAGCGTGGACACACAGTGCCATCCATCCATCCATCCATCCATCCATCCATCCATCCATCCATCCATCCATCCATCCATCCCTCCATCCCTCCATCCCTCCATCCCTCCATCCTCCCATTGGCTGCCCTGCCCGCTGACGCTCCCGGGGCGGGCGGTGTTGCCGCGGAGACGGGCGGGCAGGCGGCGGGGGCGGTGCGGGCGAGCGCTCCGCTGCTGCCGGGGCGGCCGAGCCGCGTTGTGGCAGGTGGGTGCGAGCGACAGCGTGCGGAGCGCGGTGCGGCGGGGCGAGCAGCGGCACTGCCGGGGCACCGCGGGCTGGCCGGGCACCGACCCGTCCGGCACCGACCCGCCTGCCCGCGGTGGGCGAGGGAGGGATGGCAGCGAGCTCCGCGGGCGGCGGGCAGGGCTGGCCGGGCCCGCTCCCCGCCGCCGCTCCGCTGTGCCGCCCGTGGGGGCGCGGGGCTGCGGGCGCGTCCTGCAGGTCTCGGCAGCCCCGGAGCGGCTGCTCCCCGCCCCGGAGCGCGGCGAACAAAAAGCCCTTGAAAGCTGGGCTTTCATGTTCTCCGGCGCTTCTCGTGTCTGCTGCGTAAGTAAGCTGCTGTTTGCTTCAAACGATTGCAGAGCTGGAGTTGAAGGAATAGGAGCTCCTAACTTTTTCTTTTGGCTGGTAAGAGGTTTAAAAGCCCCAATTACAGTTGGGCTTATTGAAAAGGTTTTGATTATTTGATTTACTTTCCTGATGGCTGTCCCCATTTAATCTGACCTTGGACTGAAAGCTTTACCTGATGCTCATAAAAGCTTAAATACTTATTTACCACCTTTATATTTACAACTACTTTAGATGGATGCTTTTATTAAGTTTATTAAGTGGTCCAGTGGCATTTAACATGAGTAAGTGGCAAATTGATTCAAACTGTCAGTACTTTTTTTAACTACTGCATAATCTCTTTCAAGCGCACTTTCACCATCCGGTGTAAAGCAAGTTACTCATGTATGTTACCTGGGAGCTTGTTACCATAAGAGAAAAGGGGTTGGGGTTTTGGGTGGGTTTTTTGTTGTTGTTTTTGGTTGGTTGGTTTGTTGGGGTTTTTTGTTTGTTTCTTTTAGACTCAGAAGTAAGCTCCTTTATTAGTTTACTAGTAAGATGCTTAAAATGTCAGTTTAGGAGGCAATAAGTCACTTCTTCTTACTTTCAACAGCTTGCAATCCTAAGAAAAGAGAATGATGGGAATGACAGTAACTCATGTCTGTGGTTTTTAACACATTGCATGCCATCCAAAACTGCTCAAGGGTGGCTGGATAAATGTAGCATATTGGCATTGCACCATTGCAAGATGTATTAACTGTATTAACCAGTCCAATGCTTTATAATTCATGATCCCGAAAAACTACATTGAAAAACAACTATTAGTATATTTTGGTGTAAATGAAGTACGAATTTGAGGTGGGTAAGATGTATTAAACAGAAGGAGCAACATTTTTTTTTTCACCACAGTTTTGATGTTATATGAGTAGGCTCATCAACTTTGGTGAGAGTGGGAGTTCTTGTGCGAATCACAGGCTCTGATCTTCTAAAAAGCTTTGTTTATGTGTAGGAAAAATGTTGCCACATTGCACCTTTGTTACAATATTTCACTCTAATGTCTAGTTAATGATAAGCTGGGTATGTTGAAGAACACAATGATAAACTGCTTTATCACCATTATTCCTGTAAAGACAAGTACTTCAATTAACTTAACTTGAAGTGTGTGGTACTCAGAAGGGCCACAAGTATTTCCTGGCTGTATGTTGTGGTCCTGTCTTCTTCTCATCTCCCTCAGCCCCTAAAATACATCTAAGTGTCTTTGATCACCAGCAAGGTTCTAACTTTAATCTCCTACAGTTGTCTTTACAAAATTAGAAATAACTCCATAGCTGTCTAATGTCGTACAATTTCATATATGGCAGGTTCATAAAATACAGATCTTTTCAACATGTGATGAATTTTATTATTTTAATGTGATGAACGTGCCCTAGCTGACAGTATGGAGATTTTTTCCCCCACGTTTCTCAGAAAAGTTGGAGCGAATGTGGTCAGACAGGACCTCATTTACTTCACAAAGGGGAAGACTACAAGGGTTGTGGGCAGGTTATAAAGGGAAGGTGCTCTAGACCTGTGAGACAGAAATAACGATGTGCAGTGCTGTAGTGGAAGTTCTTGTCCCTAACTTGCTCCCTTTCTTTGTCTTTGTCATTGCAGCAGTGTGAGTACTTTCCCTTCTCTTGTTTCTTGCCCCTGGGGCACTGACTCTGCTAAAGCCATCTGCCACTCCTTGTTTTATTGCCTGCAGTTGACAGCTGCGGGTGGGAAGTAGGTGGTTAGAAAGGAGCTGAGACCCTATTTGTTGGATACCGGAGACCTCTGTTGGCAAGATAAGATGATTATATTTCCATCCCTCTTTTTTACCCAGAACTTCTCAGAGTACTCTGCCAGTGTTACAGGCCGTGTGAAAAGCGGTGGTCAAGTAAAAATATCACATCAAATATGGGAAATTTCCAAGACCTGGTTGTGAATTAACGGAATTCACAACTTCAAGTTAAGTGAATGGGAGGTTGGGACTCTTCACTATTTCTAGTTTCCCTTAGAAGATGGATGATGTTGACTTCAAAGTTTTGGTGCTTCCGTGTCTGAGAATCCTGCCAGTGAGCCATAATTTAGTCATGCTGCTTTGATTCTTGAGGTGGTGTGTCTTTTAAGGTGGAACTTTTAAGTTTTTTGGAGAGAAAAAAGGAATATTTTTCTGACTTTGAAACAAAATGATGAATACTATTCAAGCAAACTGGTAAATGTAAGAGTAGATTTTAGAGGGCAATGGATTCTAGAATCCTAAAGGCTGGAAGATCATACTTCCACCATATTTCTGATTTATTTTTTGATATTGCCCTCTTTTTTGCATATGCATAGTGGGCCCCAAGTGACCTTAAATTATGCAACCACATTTTCTAATGCAAGTTCTCTATCCTGAGTTCAGTACATTACGAGTAATGATTGCTTTGCCCTGAGTATTTTAGGCAAGCATATTACTGTTAACCTAATAAGATGTATTTGGAATGATTTAGTGACCTCAAAAAACTCTGTCTACAGGTTTTTTTCTTCCAATAAAATGGAGTATAACTGAACTTGGTATTTTAAATATCAGTATCTGGACGAGAGCAAATAGTCTTTAAAGGTATGGAACCGCTGTTTACTTACACGTTTTAGAGGGCAAAATCTTCTAATAACTTCTTACTTGAAAGCATGAGGTGAATGGCTGGTGTCCAACAGACATCAGTATAATGCCACTTGATATAAGAGAAGAAATTTGCCCAATGGCAACCTGTTATTAAGTGCTGCAGTCTCTGCTTTTTAAGCAGGACATTTGACCAAGCTGGAGATTGAAACAGGAAAAATGCAGCTGACACACTTATCTCTCCTTTGGGATTGCATTCAATACAATGAGTTATTAGTGTGCCCTAATCATTGAGGTGCCTTTCAATTATCTTAATCAAAACGTTGTTGTGAAAGAAACATTTTATTTGTCCTCATAACAATGGTTGTTTATTGTACAGTAGGCCATTTCTTCCTCACACATTAGTTTGCATGTGGTCTTTGGTGTTGTTTTGGTAGGAGTGGTGACAATGGGCACAGTGATGGCATGACAGAGTACCACAGACATTCATACACATCTGCTGAAATTACTTAAATGTGTTTTGGTGCTACTGAGGTGCTCTGAAGTTTAAGGTCCATAGACCTGCAAGTTTCTTTTGGAATCTTTGTTGATTATAGAAGACATATTATACAGAAGGTATCTCATATCCCAGGCCTAAAGCCGTAAGATCTCATGAAAGTTGTAACAATCAGTCAAAAATCTGAAACTTATTTAAGTGTAGGATAAATTGGAGAAGTCCTTGATAGTTTGATGGCAGTTGTAAAACACTTGGTTTTGAAAATTTACTCTGGGTTGTGGAACTCCTGGTGATTGGCCTTGCCAAGACCGTTATAAAGGCAATAGATTTTCTTTTAAATGAAGAAAATTTCAGAGCTGCAATCAAATTTCACACCTAAGTGAACAAAATATGCTGTGGTGCTAGAAGGTTTACCATGTGTTGTTTATGTTCTAGAAGTCTTTGAGGTACTTGCTATAAGAAGATTATCTTATAATAGATAGGGCAACTTCAAAACTGAAATACAAGACGTCAGCATGAGGAGCAGGGTTTTTTAATATTGCCTTTTGTCCTGCACTGGCATTTGATTTTTATTCCATTTGTGACTCCAGAATACTAAAAGATGAAAATATGTAATTAGCTTTGTATCAGTGTTGATTTTGGTAAGTTGTATATGTACTGATTTTTAAATGATATTAAAAATTCAAGTTATTATGTATTGGAGGAAAGGAATAGAGTTAATATACCTGGATTACATTACGCTAATGTATTTCTGTTGAAAATAATTAGTCTGCAGGGCAGTTAATTGGGCTGTTCTTAATTTTCTTTATTTTTTCCATGCTTCAGGTGACTTTCACAGAAAAAATAGACTTCTTAAATTATGTTACAGCTCCATATTTTAGATCATTAGGCTTAGTACCGCTTCTCAGTATTTTTTGTATTGAATATTTTATGTGAAACCTGACACAAAAGTATATAACTATTACACTCTTCAGTTTATTTTTGATATGTTGCACATCTATTTTCAGAAGCAAAAGTAAACATTGAAACTTAAAATAAAACTTACTTTTAACCTTAGGAAGAATCTTGGTTTTGAAGTTTTGGTGGTATTCTATAAATGGTCATAATTGCATTAGAATTGTACTATGATTTAGCTATTTTTTAATTATTAAGGAATATATATGACTTGGAATAATCACTTGGCATTCAAATCTAAGAAATTTAATTATATTTATGACTTTATTTCCCTTGAACACTTCTGTAAAGTTTTAATTCCTACAGTGATTAAGAAAGCACATGAATTTTTTTTTCCACTAAACAATATTACACGAAATCAAAAAGTTGATGGGGATTTTTTTTTTCCCCAAATCCATTAATTTCAGCATGATTCTTTGAATCAATATTTAATCAGTTTATTTCATTTAACTCTTAGACTTTTAGCTTTGGTGTCTTCTCTGAATCAAGTGAAGTCAAGCTTGTTTTACAGGACTGCTTTTCTGTAACACAGCATGGAGTTGTTTATTGTATTACAATTCTTAGTTAGTTTTTAATTTCTTCGTATATTACTTTTGAATTTCTGTAGCATTCCAAAGGAAATTAACAGCAAAATTGAACAGGATCAAAACTAAGACTTTCTTGATCCTTATTTCAAGGTTACTGAGGTGCAAAGTCTCACAGTTTGTCTCTTATCTAATCAGGTTTTACTTAGAAGATATTCAGTTACTTTTTGGCCAGAAGATATAATGTATGGTGTGTGTATTTGCTCATTTTGTATGTTTCAAAAAGCAGAAGGTAAATGTTTCTTGAAATTTCTGAGTTCCCTTAACAGTGTTTTTACTGTCTCTATCTACTGTTTGCCCTTTGCTATTACTAGAAATTGTTTTGATTTTGCATACCTATTATTTTTTTCAATTAGAATTGTTCGCTTCTCATGATTTCAAAACTTTTAAAATCTGACTCTCCTTTTCAATTTTTCTAGTTGTTCTACAGTACTTTTTATATGAAGCTGTGTTTTGGTCCTCCAGAATTATTTCTGAGATTTTTTTTTATTTAATGTTTCTTGCCTTAATTTTTCCCCTCCAACTTAAAAAAGAAACCTGTGTCAAACACTATATCTGTATGTATTCATATTCCTTGAGACTATGTCTTCTTTTTTTACCCATGTTGACATGCATTTAATCTGATAATTGTCATTGGCTCATAGAACATTACCATCACAAAGTGAGAAATAACCATAAAAATCTTATCTTGGCTTTTCCATGGAGTGCTGTCTGCCACATCTTTACCTGCTCTGCTCTTTCTAGTAGACTTGGCTCTTTTTACACTTTAAAATACAGCTTATCTTCAAAAATATCAATAGTGACACTGAAGTGTACATCCTTCTTATTGATTAGAATTCATTAACTAGGGTATTCATGCAGTAAAATGTGGAATTGTGTATTAATTATAGTCTATGTTCATTCTGGTTATTTATTTTGGAAAGCATATTATGCTTGCAGTAATTCCATGCTGAAAAGCATTTTGCAATTATTCTTAATGTTTTTCTCTGTTATTTTCCTTTTGTTCCATCCTTTCATTTGTCAGTCTCTACTCTTAAATGATAAAAACTACATGGCATATTTGAAGAAATTTATTTTTGTCTGTTGATCATGTACTTAACTGAGAGTTTAACAAGCAAGAAACTTATGTTAGGGATGTTAGATTAATAAATGTTGATGTTTTCTACTAGACTGATTGCCATCTCTTCTTGTAAGATTTAAAATTACAGAAACTTTGTGTTTGTCTTGTCTTCAAAAGGCATATGATTTTTAAAGCATATGTTTGTTGTTTAGCAGCTTCCAGGAATCCATCTGAAAATGTTAATGGCATTGACAGATTGTTTGAATTGCAGGTCACATATCCATCGTGCTTCATGACACTTGGCATGTCAAAATACAATGCAAATATAATTATTTTTTTCTTTTTTTCTCCTTTTATATTTTTCCAGGTAGAAAGGTTTAATCACAAGAAATGGATGCTAAAGGATTACAAGGAGATGATAAACTGAAGGTGCTTGTCATTTTCCTAGCATATTTGGTAAGTTAAAGATTAATATTTTCCCCCATGTTGAAAAAATTGTACTGAGCACAGAAACTGTCTTTTGTTTTACACATTACTGCTGACACCAAAGGTCTTCAGATGCTGCATGCAGACAATTGCTTACACATTTTATTGATTTGCACTTAAGCTTGGTCCACTGGTTCATATAATTTTTGGCTGCTCCCCACACACAATTACAAAATTTTACCTTGTGTGAGCCTCTTCATGGACAAAGGAGTGGACTAGGAAAGAAAATATAGGTGAATATGGTGCTGTGGAGGTGATACTGCATCACTTCAGAGGTGGCCATCTCTTACTGCAGTGTGCTGTATACATAGTTTGGGTGTTTGGAATATTCAGTTTATGGACAGAATGTAGCATGGCACACAATGCCTGCTCAGTGTATTTAGCTCTGGCTTGCTGTAGAACTAAGGGTAATTAATAATTCAGAACGTTATTTTTAAGACAAAAACATGGGCTTATTTCTCAGATTTATTTTGATGAGTTTACCCTATTTTGGTTTTGTTGGTGGTTTTTGTGTTTTAGCTGAGTAAGGTAATTTGTGAGACTGGAGACTGCAGAGAACAAGAATTCAGGGACCAGACTGGAAACTGTGTCCTCTGCAAACAATGTGGGCCTGGAATGGAACTCTCAAAGGTAAGGAAAACATTATTTCTTGAATTCACTTTATTTCTGATAAGTGCATTTATATGTGATCTAAAATAATGGATAGCTGCACTTACATGAAAATATTTACTGTTTTTCAAGAACCATGTTATCTATTTCATTTTATATAAAATGCCCAGTTCAGAAAACGATGATGCCATTAATAAAGTAGGCAGTACCATCTGGATGGGCTCTCAAATTATTATTTTAAAGGTGAGTTAATGCAACAAAGGAGGGACGAAACTACAAAGGGGGAAAAAACCAACAAGGAGTTAAGGCTAAATAACCTTACTCTGTAGAAGACAATGTGAAAAATTAATTTCAAACCAGTGATTGGTAGAGATTGCTGAATTGGAGGGGCTAAATTTTTACAATGCTGACATTCACAATCGGTTCTGGATTTTAGGTGACAAAGTTTAAATATTTTATACATGACCTCTTTTCTTAACAGAATGGTTTACAATGAAAAGATTGCAAGTACATAAATACAGAATAAGATTCAAATGAGAGCAAATGTATTTCCTTAGAGCAGGAGGGAGATAGATGATTGTTGTGTTTTCACTAGGTCTGTGGTTGGAACACTTTAGGAAGCCAGATTCAAGTCAGGCTCAATTTCTGTTTTACAGTTCATTAAAAATGCTATAAACCTAATTCTTATCTTTATGCTATGTAAAGTAATTGAAAAAGTTGAGGACAGAAAAATACATTATAATATTTAGAAAACACATAAGAAATTCTTGTTAATATCATGGAGAGAGAAATACTATTGTGAGTCTTATATAATTGTATTTTGCTTTTATAACAATTGCATGGCTTCCAAAAAAATTCCCCATGAAAGTTTTTTTAATTACCAGGTTTTTAGGACAGTGGAAATGAATCAATGGATATGAATGCTGGCTGGGATTATGGGCTGGGATTCAGTAGAATTAGAAAGTTCACTTGGCAAAATTTTCAACAATATTCCAAGTCTGCATGCATGTCATGAGGGGGATCTTAGTTGTTTTCAGTTCAGATAAAGCAGGTGCTGTGCATGAACAGGGATAGAGAACAGTGAAGGAAGACACAGCTGAAAGAAGAAGTAGGCAGGGATATGTTGGGATTCACTAACTCAGTTACTGGAGAGGAAAGAGAACAAAATGAGTTATGGGTTTTGGCAGACTGGGTGTCTTGAGGGAGCAAGTGTGTCCTGCCGGAGACATGAGGATGGTAAGGCAAAAAGGGGTGCAGGGAGGTGTCAGGAAGGGTGAGTAGACCTATCCAGACTCTTTCTTCAGTGTCCTACTCTAAATCCACATCTTTCCCATTGTTGGAGTGTGATCTGTGACCCTGACACAACTGTGCAGTCAGATCCATACCTGGGAGGTGAGGCCAAAAAGAGCATGGCCTTTGCAGAAGGGCAAACTCTGCCTTGTGCTTCTACTGATGGTGTAGAAAGGATGGTGAAGGTGGAATTTAGGGTGTTTAGGGGAATTGGAAATGTTTCTTTGGAAAAATTATTAACATAAATCGTTAGTAAGTTTGGTATTCACACCAAACTGTTGAAACTGCAGGAGGAAAAAGAAGCTTTCAGTTTATGGCTCTATAGTTCCTACGATGTTCAGCTCTGAAAAAAAGCACAACTTAAGTATTGTGGCTTGTGTGTGATTTGAAGGGATTTACTGAAGCTGAGTGACACATTTTCTCTATCTCTTGACCCCCTGTGGTGAGTGTCCAGTGTATTAACAGAAATACTTAGTGTCACACTTTAGTTGGAGTCCCTTTGTATGTTAAGCAGTATTAGTTAAGGTTTAGTCATACAAGCAATGCTGTTAAAGCAGGGATTTGATGACTTAGGACATGGATGTGGTTTAGTTTGGATTTTTTCAGATTGGCCTTAAATTAGGTTCTGGGGGGTGTTTAATTTGTAAAAACACTTGTAAACATGGCACTTTATAACAGTGGGCCAGTACTATGTGCATTTATATAGCCAAAAAATATACTTATCTAGCTGGCAAATAAAACCCAAAAGCTAATAAAACTAAGGCCCTCAGTAATTGCATTCAATTTAATAAAGTAACACTAAACTAAAACAACAAGGTTATAGTTTGCAATAGTACACTATTCAAGTTATGGTTTTGCTTCACCTAGTTTTGTTTACAGTCTAATAGTCCTGATTATTAGGACTAGTTTGGTGTTTTTGAAAATATGAATGCTTGATTCATTTCACTACGTAAGCAATTACTTCTCACTGACAGTAATAGACTTTCAAAAATATTTTTTCTTCTATGCTAGAAATGAAATAACAGATTTTGCTCAAATCTAAACGAATCATCATTTCCTCCATAAATAGAGACACCATTTTCTGTGAATCATAGTGAAGGATGTGATGCTGTGGCTGTGACTGAAATGTGGTAGAAAGTAGTCATGTAGAACTACAGCTTGAAGCAACAAATACATGAAGTCAAAGGTCAGAACACAAAGGGAAGAGGCATTTAATCATACACTTGAAGTAATTTGCAGCCCAGGAGCAGTTTTGTTTGCTTGGTTTTTTTTACATATGGGAAAGCAATGATATATTAATGCTGTAGTTTAATAACAGTTTCTTAACACTAAATAACGTGTCAGTTTTGCTATTAAATATTTAGTGCTCATGGATAAAACTAAATATACTGCTGGATGTGTGAGCACGATTGTGTGTCTAAGTGTAGAGTAAAATACACTGTTAGTGGTGGGGTTTTTGGTACAGTTCCCCCTGTGTGTTTTTAAGCAATTGACAGATAGGTTTCTTTTTTGTTTGTAACAAAACACATCAGCCTATAGTGTTGAATGCAAAAGACCAGCTTTTATCATCTTGGGTATGAGAATTTACTTTATCACAGTTACAACCTAAATATGTAGTTTTCTTTCTTTTCCTGACTGACTATACCAAAATACAGGGCAAAAATCCAGCTGTACAGAGTGCATATGTATGTGTGAGGGTGTGTATACACTTATTTTTACAACTATTATTTACAACTTCAGTTATATATATTTATCTTTGTTGCTATACTGTATGAGCATTTCATCTTTCTAAATTAGGGAAATGCTGTTGCCCTTCTTTTAAACCCATGAATTTATACATAAGACACTAACAGAAATCAACTTGCCCATGGTAATGCAGGAATCTTTCCATAGAGCAGAGTGGACAGAGGCCATAGAGTGGAACAGAAGCTTTCTCTTCTCTTGGCTTTCTCTTCTCAAGGCACCATATGAACAAGACAAAGGCTGATTTTTGTACCACGAGAGTTTCTTTTTACAGTACAAACATTGATTCCCTGAAGCAATTTCCCTAGAGTCCCCATCACTGGGAGCTTTTAGGATGCAACTGGGCAGGGTGCTAGATCAGCTCAGTCCCTGACCCATGGAAGTTTGAATCAGATGTTCTTTCAAGGTTCCCTCTAACCTGCCTGCTCTGTGTTTCCATGGGGAGTGTTTTAATTTTGGTTGCAAACCAGTGCTCAGTCTATTGGATTGACCTTCCTGTACAGGTAAACAACTTCAGAAATCCTTGATAGCATGAAACAAAGAAAAACAGCAAAAAACCCAGCCTTATTTCATGTAACTAATTTTGAATCTAGACCATTCTTTTCAGCTTTTGCTGTCACAGTTAAATACAGCTCTTTTCAAAAATGTTTTCAAAGTAACTTTTTCTTCCCTAAAGTAAGAAAGAAAATAGTACCACTCTCAGCTTTTCCTGTCTGATTGCCTATATACTGTTCTAACAACAATGCTGCAGTGTTACATTAGTTAGCTTAGAACTAAAATCCATTGATCACTTATATTAACTGTATTTTTGTTAAGGACATCTAACATTGCCATCACAAGAAAGGAAGCTTTATTATTTTATCAATGGAATTGATGGGGAAGAGACTGAAAGCTGCTTCTCATGTTTTTTGATTCTATTTGTTAATTTTTTAAAACAATCTCTGTATAGTCTTTTCTCATAAGCATGGGTCTTTGGAATGTTTGTGAAGCCTTTGAATCACTGAATTAACTTAGTTTTCAGTGTGTGCAGTCTTTGTTTCAGGCTGGTTTTTTTTGTTTGGGGTTTTTGTTAGGTTTCTTGGTTTTTTTCTTCTTTTTGTTAAACAGTGCTTTCTTCTGGGTAGGAGACTGAAATGGTTGTGTTGATTCATAAAGAAGTGTTTGCCTCATGTGGCTCAGCATCATTGCATTTCTCATTCATTTGGAGGATAGCAAAGCTCATGTAGTTAAGCACAAATAATTTAGTATCTTTCATTCTTTGGATGGCTTCAGTTTGCCAGTGCCTGAATAGTCATTGGTTTGGCTTGATAGTAGCAGCCTTTCATCTTATCATATATATTATATGTTCCTGAAATAAATCAGTCCTTACATATTATTGAAATTTATACAAATCACAATTAATGCAGGAAAAAAAAAGAAACTCATGATGTAGTTTGAGTTTCAGCATTTTTCTTAAAAATGTTCAAGTACAGAAATAAGAGTCCTTCCAGTCCTTTCACCATAATTTTTTTTAAGTTATCAGCTGAGCCACTACACTGAGGACAATATATGGCAAGGAAGGAATAGAAAGGAATGCCAAGGTGAAGGAGTAGAAAGAGAGGAATCACCAAGAGGTGAGAATGCCTGGAGCCAGCACTGCCATCAAGTGAGCCATGATAAATCCTGTCACTGAGAGACAGCTGCTGAGCAGAGAGGCAGCCTGGAGGCTGCTGAGATGGGGCTGTGTGTCACAGCTTGCTTCCTTCTACCAGGTATATGGTGGAGAAAGAGGAGACCTGCATCCTGTGTCAGCAAAAGGAACTGTGAGTTAAACAGGCAGGTGGTGTTTGGAGCTACTCACACAAGAACATCAGAGTGCTCTGCTCATGTGCTGTCACAGAGAAGCCACCAAGAGCTGCTGCCATGTTCAGCAGCCACTCCTAACTTTCCAAAGCAAGAGAGCTGCTTGTGAGGAAGCCTGCCAGATCTCAGCTCAGGAGAGGCCAACATGTCTCTGGAAACTGGAGCAGCTGCATGTAGGCATGTCAAATCATCTTCACTGGGAATGAAACCTTCCTGACCCTAGCTGTGCACTTTGACAGCAGCTAAGTCTGATATTTGCAGCATGCTGTTGCAGCCTGTCCTGCTCAGAGACTTCTGCTGGTAGATCCAGCTCTTTTTTGGATTCTAGACAAGGCTGACCCACAGCCTGAGGTGCTTTAGGAAGCTAAACCTGTGTGCTATTTAACAAGGCCATGTACTCAATGGTATTAGGAAAACTTCATTTCCCAGCACCAGTGTAGTGCCACAACCTGTTATGTGACCTGACATCAATTAAAAGTGTCTTAATGCTTGGAAAACTTTTTCTTGTGAATACCCAAGTATTCTTGTAATCATCATGTAATAAGTGGAACTGCTCTGGCTGTGTTGTCTAAGAACTCACATAGGTTGTGGGTAATCGGTGCAACTAGAGACAATTCTGAAATGTGCTTGCAGATTATGATCTTAATGATGCCTGAAAGCATTTTTTAAAATGAAATTTGAGGTTATTTTAATTGAAATAATGTTTAAAATCTAATTTTCTGTTCTTTTGCTGTCTGTGCTGGATTCAACTTTTAGGGAAAAACCATACCACTTAACTCCAGTACCCTTTATAGTGTGCTAGACTTATGGCTGCTCTGTCTGGATCAGTGTTTGGGTAGTACATAGTGAAAGAAATTTTTAACAGTGGCCTAGTAGTTCTTGAAGAGATGCATTATTCTGTGCATTAAATATTTTTAGCCAGAAACAAAATTATGAGTTTGGTTAACTAATTTGCTACAGATTGACCAGTCACCCCTTTTGATACTCAGTGAAACTCTTCTGAACAGAGCTGTTGTAGAGATACAGAACTAAAGAGATGGACCATTACTGTGATAGTGAAAGCTGTATAGGTATCAAGAAAATTTAGGTACATTTGAATTTTGAAGATTCTTTGTAACTAGCTTGAATACAGTTTTCTAAAGAAATGTTTCAGTATTTACAGATTGTACTGTGTATCTTTCGAGAGAGAAAATTTTCAATAATTGAAAAGGGAAAGTGGAAAGGGAGGACTGTGCTAAGTGTTCTTCACAGAAAGCTGTGCGACAGCAAAAATAAGGACAGCAAATATTTGTGGGGTTTTTATGGCACACAAAAAAAGAATGCTTTTTTGAAATCTAGCTAATTGATATTACAAATTTTATTTCTCTTTTTTGTAGGCCTAAGGTCAAATGCTACAGGAGATGAGCTCTCTTTTAAAGTTAAGAGTGGGAGGATAGAAAGGCTGAGGGGGAGTTGGTAACTATTCAGTTCTCATCAGCCATATAACTTGACAGCTTTGTAAACAGAACAGTAAGAAAACTGGTGCACATCAGTTTTGCACATGTAGTGATAAAAGATGAACAGTCAATTGTTTGTGTCTTTGCTGGACTGCTAAATTATAATGTCCAAGATTTCAAAGGGTTTGAATCCATCATCTAAATCATATCCTTCAGTTTGGGGAATGTGCTTAATTATGAGTACAGATCTGTTTGAAGTTCTGCCTGGTTTAGAAGCTTAAATATTTATTTGCACCTGCCAGGCAGTTAACTACCTCAAATATTATGCGAACATAAAAAGCACATACATGAAGTTTTAGTTGTTATGAATTGGTATCTGTGGAATTCCTGGCAAGAGCTTAGAAGTCATCTTTGAAAAGATGGGAGACTGTAAATTCCTTGGGCAGAAGATTTCTTTATATTGCATCCACTATTTTTATAGCTTTAAAGCAAAGCATTCCATGATGCAAAAGATCACTGGGATGTGTCCATACAACCAGCTATAGCAGAGCAGATCTGATCTAGAAACAACTTACTCAGCTTTGGTAGTTCAGGCCAGTGAGTGAAAGCATTTGATTCTAACTTTTATTTCCTGCTTGGTTTTTTGTGGGTTTTTTTCGTTTTGGTTTGGTTTTTTGGTTTTTTGTTTTTTGGTTTGTTTTTTTTTTTTTTTATCCAAAGCTTCAAAGGTAGTCTGGAAAGGAAAACTTGTAATTAATTCAAGCCTTATATTTGAAAGTTTGATAGGACATGGGAGGGATTGATTCCAAGTGATTTATCAAAAGATCTGAATATATATGATTTAACAGAGTGGTATAATATATTCCATAACACTGCTATTTGGACAAGCTAACTAGAAAGGGTAGGTTTTTAGAAAGAGTATGTTAAAGATTAATGATATTCAAGTAAAAGTTTATTTAGAGTTATGGGGAGCAAAATCTAACACAAGTTAGTCTGGTTCCAGTCTCTGGTGGTAATCATGTAGCTTTGTATATAGTCTTACAATTACAGAAATGAAATGGAGTCTAAAAATTAACACAGGAATGTACAACTACGACTGACATGGCTTTGGCATTGATTCCTAGTAGAAACTTATCAATTTGAAATAAAATGGTATAAAATGTTCTACATCTGAAGAAAGTAAAAAAAGAAAATAAATATTTTTTTAAAACTTTTTGCCTACCAGTTTTAATATGGTCCCAGTATATCACAGAAGGACCATGCTGTACAATGCATGAAACTGTAGGATGTTTTTTGCTGCTACTGACTGCAATGATTTGCCTGCCTGCTCCTTGATCTGAAAAATACTCACTCACTCAGTAATAAACTACATTTCAGCTAAAAGAAAGCAAAACAAACTAAAAATTATTACATTTGTGGATCTAGAGACAAAAGAAGATTATTTCTGGTATCTTTTTGTAGCTAGTTTCATAAATTGTTCCTTTTCTGCATACTTGAGGGCTTATTCTTCAGGGGAAAGTTTATTCTTAACATAAAGGAAAAATAAAAATTCTTAGAATGTCCTGTAAAATGTGTCTGTAGTTGTTTACTGTTACTTTATCATTGCAAGTTAGAGGCATTGTAAAATGCATGTTGGCCAGCTTGATCACTGAGCTGGTTCCATAGATGCTTTCTCAGCACAAAGCCTTGGAGAATCCAAATGTGTTGGATCTTGGAGTCTGAGTGTGTTTCTAATGTTTAGAAGTTTTTTATTGCAGCAATATGGTTAGGTTGGTGACTTTGGAAAAAGTTTTTATATGCATCAAAACACCTGCATCATGCCTGTTTATATGCATCAAACTGATGGAAACCTTCTCTGAAGTTTCCCACTGGGAAAATGCCCTATTCTTCCACTGAAAATACATTCTGGGGAACAAGAATCTGGGGAACAAGATCCCCAAATAGTGCCTTTCCTAATAAGTTATTTCTGGCAATTTGTTGTACACCCCTTGTGGTTTTGTGGTGTATCACTAATGCATCAAATCAAACTTCAAGGTACTGGACAAAATTGATAGAATATTTGGATGATAAGAGGGAATAGCAACTCCTAGTAACTTGATAATTCCTAAGAAGCTGATTGATAGCTCTTGGTAATCAGTTCATAGGATTCAGTCCCCAAATTACCACACGTGGCTTCGTGTTTATCTTTGCAGTTTGTCCATTGTATTAGGTGTGCTTTGGCAAATTAATGAAAATAATGCCTTTAAACCACTAAATTTGGCAGAAGTAACCAACCATAACAGTATTGCTTGTATAGTAAAATATTGTTTCTCCCTGTGATCTGCAGATCTATTAAACTTTTCCAGCAGTTTGAAAACTGTTAGAACTCTAGTGGCTTGAGTTTTTGAGATTCTCAGTGGCTAATCAACATTTCATGCCCAGCTGATGGTCATTAACCATCTCTGGTTTATTTGGTAACAGAAGTCCTAAGCTTATGAAGATCAGTGCACTCTTTTTGGCAATTAACTTTGTTCACCTTAGCTATGAACCTTGATATCAAAGTGCTTCTTTGCTGTTTTTGTAACTGAGTAAGTGCCTTTATACTTCACTTGTCCCAGTTTCTTCGCTTTCACATGACTGACCTAATTAAAAAACAGACAGCTCAATAATTCTACCATAAGCTAGTAATAAAGAAACTGTGGGAGTCCTTGAAGCCCTTTATCATTCAAATACACAGTGGTTTCATGAATAAAGTGGATGACTAAGTATTACTTCTAGAAGTAAGGGAGATTATTAGCAGTGGAAGACACATTTGAACTTGCTGAAAGGATGGCTTTTGTCTCCAGAAAGACCTACTCTCAGCAATAATTACACTAGGTCTTCATTTCATCCCAGCATTCCCTTCTTGTTCCCTCTTTCAGTGCCTGAATAGCTCTCTCTTGCTTGTTAATCCCTGCAGGAATGCGGCTTTGGATATGGGGAGGATGCACAGTGCATGACATGCAGGCCAAACAGATTCAAGGAGGACTGGGGCTTTCAGAAGTGCAAGCCCTGTCTGGACTGTGCTCTGGTTAACCGCTTTCAGAAGGCCAACTGCTCTGCCACCAGCAATGCTCTGTGTGGGGACTGCTTACCAGGGTAAGACCATTTCTGAAGATGAGACTGGAACAAATTCTAGCCTAATTGCTTGTTCATGTTTTCTGGATAAATGTTGGTACCCTGTGTGTATGCTCTAATCTTGGCCTTGCTGTATTATCTGAGCATGTAATTTCTGAATTGCTGTAGTAATTACCTACAAAAAAAATGGTTTTATAATTATCTGCTTGGTCTGTGAGAGTATTGTCTGTACAGCACCTGAGCAAAATACCTCAGTGTTATTGGTGACTTACTTCATTGTTATAAAGTATTAAACATTTAGAAACATGCACAGCTACCTCCTTCAAAAATGATCACATTATTTGTTTGGATTATTTCCCCTCCTTAGGTCAATGCCTAATAATTCTCATGCACATATGTTCTTAGGTCAAAAGCAGTGGCTGTGGTTTACTGTCTGAAATTTGCTTCACCTTTCCTTCTTTAAAAATTCATAAAGCATGATCCTGGCTGAGAATCATAAATAAATCTGATATAATTGTTTGCTAAAACTGCTTTTATAAATAAAGACCAGTTCCTAGTTTTTTTGTGCTATCATCCCAAACCTCTGTTGCTAATTTTATCTGTTTATAGCATTAAATCTTAAGATGTCTAAAAGGCTGTTTTTTACATTGTTTCCAAATCCTCATATTATAACCACCTGCCATGAATTTGTAAAAATTTGGTTTTTTGAACTAGTAATTCAACTAATAGAAGTAGTGTATGAGAACTGATTTGCAATTGTAACAGATTTTTTATTTTAAGAGTGTATTTTCAGACATGCTTAGAAGTTCATGCATTTGCTTAGTATCTATATTTCAGCCATTCTATTTTATTTACATATTTATTTTAATTTTTTTTTAAAATACCAACTATCAAATACCTGAACCCTGTTGAAGCTTCTGCCATTATTCCTTTTAGAGCCAGAGGTGAAATATCTTTGTTTAAAAGCACTCAGTAAATGTTTGGTAACTAATTTTAGCTTAAGTCACTGTATAAGAAGGTGCAGCCCCAGGCATTATAGATGTTACTCACAACCACTTTTGATACTGCTTGCAGCTATGTGGTGAATTGATTTATGCTCTTATGGCATATTAATATATATGTACTGTAGGGCTTCCTTGGCTGTCAGCAGGGAGATGATTTTCTTCTTCTGTAAACAATATAAGCTGAATTTTTGAAGATTAAAAAAAAGCCACATTATGACATGAATTAAGGGTAAAGTTAAACTGGAGGGTCTGGGAATGCTTCTCAGTATTCTGGTCTAGAATGCATCCTAGATAAAGTGTTAAAATGAGAGCTGCTTCCACAACCAGAGTTTTCTGGCGGTGAAGTTGGAAGCAGGAGGAGGGAGCAGTCATGGCCATGGAAGGGTAGTCATGGGACATCTGCTCTGGATGTTTTGGGAAGCAGAACTGTAGAACACACCACCACTCACACCTGTCCTTCAGTTTAGATGCTGCCCAAGCCAATGGAGGATACAGCCACCTAACCAAATAGTTTAGCTGATGTTTCACCTCTCAGCAGTCTTGTTTATTTCTGTTTTGCTTGGGTTTCCAACATGCCATTCTCTATTGTTCAGCTTCAAGACATTGCATTGAGCTAAAAACAAATATTAACACATTTTGTTCAGAGTGAATGATCACAGTGACCCCTTAGGCCTTGCAGCCTGTGGATCTGTTTCTGTTCACATTAAGGCATGAGTTTCTGGAGCAGTTGGAAAGCTGTTTGCTTTAGCTGATAAAAGCTTCATACTTTAATGGCATTTGCAGAGCTAGGAATACAACATCACTAGAGTTAGCACCTTTTATTTAATGAGCCATTACTGCTACAGAAAACACCTCATGCACTCATCGTGAACAGGCCACTGCTGCTGATTCTGTCTTAGTACCACTGGATGGCTGAAAGACAGACAGACCTACTTGATTAGGAGCTGTAGGCAAGTTCTTTAGAGGATATCATACATAAAAATTTGAAATACAGCATTCTAAAGTTCTGGTTTTTTCCTTTGGTGCTACTCTTGTGCCCTGATTGGGACTGTAGGGTTTTGCCAGTCACTGAAGTCAGGACACTCTTCAAACATAAGCTCAGTTAAAAAGCTCTTGAAGGGTCTTTAAATAAAGTGTCACTGATATCCCGCCTGCTGTATAATTTTAGAGGTGATAATTACCTTGTAATATATAGATAAATCACTTCACTTTTATTTTTTTAGACATGTAAGTAAGCTTGCATAAGGTAAGTTCTTAATGCGTGCCATGTATGTTGTGATCTGTGTGGAAAATGGGATATTGATTTGTGTGAAATCTCCAGAATTGTTTATTTCTTCTGTGAATATAAGATTATAGGGACTGTGCATTTTCACTAACAGAGATCTAGAAGTTTTCCTCAGTTTATTTTACATCTGTCTTGTACTATTAATTAATAAAGACTGTACTTTTGTTTACTTTTATTTTCTTCTATTTCCTGATTGTTTGCATTAAGACACAGATTGGCAAAACTTGCAATTATAGAAGATTTTTTTTTTAGAACACCTGATTAATTTTGTGAGTAATAATAACTGGTTTTGATTAACCATTTTTTCACATTCTTCTATCTTCTAGATTTTATAGGAAGACTAAGCTTGGAGGCTTTCAAGACATGGAATGTGTTCCTTGTGGTGATCCTCCTCCTCCCTATGAGCCTCACTGTAAGTGCTGGTTTTCCTTCAGAGGGTTTTCTCTTTTAACTTTAAAGCCTGACAAAAAAAAAAAAATATATATATATATACAGTTACAAACTCTTTTTCAAACTCATTTTCTTGTTAGTAAATGATTTTGTTCATGCATTTCAGCAGGTCCAGTACTATCATTGAGAATTTCCCACAAATAGCCAGTCCCTTGCTGCTAAACATTCCTGTCACACCATGTGGTCAGGGAGTCTTGACTCCACTTCTGATCTTGTCTTATAAACTTCTGATTTCTGTGCTAATCTCAAAAGAAAGGCAATCTTCCTAGACTCTCTGCCAACTGTCAGGTAGGGTAGTATCTTTTCCTGGCACACAAAAACGTATTTGTTGATACCTTTAAAAATAACTTTTATTAAAGAAGTTACAGTGAAAGAGAATGATATAGATAATAACTTTATATTCCTGTATACTGTTGAAAGTAAATAAGTAATTGGTTTCTCTATTTTTTTGCCAATGAGAGAATTAGAATATCTTCCAAAGGAGAGAACCTCTTTATTCTGTAGCAGAAGCCTTGTTACCACTTCTTCCAAGACTGTTGGGGTCTACATCACATCATGTTTTTAATTCAATGAAAAGAGTGAAGTATTCTTTTTGTGTTTGCTGCTGTTCTATTTTATAAAATGAAAAACACATATGAACAATTCAAGATAATTATGTGGAAAATCTTGGGTTTACTTGTTTGTTTCTGTAACTGTGAAGTTATGTTTTAGGAGTCTAGTTTAAACAGAAACATTTGCTAATAGAAAGAATAAATTGTCAGGTTCCTGAAATACTTTATGCTACTTTAAGAAATACACATTGTTTCTTATAAATATCCTTTCTTTTCTTTATTTTTTTAATTGTGTAAAATTAAAGTAGAACCAAGAGTATACTATTGGGCATTAAACCCATACTTTTCAATAGTTTTATATTGTAGTAACTTCAATTAAATAATTCTTCTTCAGCATTTCATGTATTGCTTACCCAGTCTTTTTTCACATAAACCAAACTTTCTTCTTTTGTTTCCATCCTAGTTTCAGTGCCTGTTGGGTAATAAACCTATAAAACAAGATTTTCAAACATTTTCCACATTTATAAAAACTTTTACTTTCAAAGACTGCAACATACAAAGCCAGTAAATCAGAGAATAAGTCAAATAAGTTCTAATGTTTGCAGCAGTAACTCATGCCCATGTATAACATAAGCCTAGAAAGTAAACTCAAAAATGTCCAAGTCTTCTTGTAGTCTAGACAACATTTTAGTGTTTAGAAAGAATGTTCTTCATATCAAACAGTGTTGGGTTTCATGCCAAGAGTGAAATGCTGATCTCAACTTACTGAAGTAAATAATTTAATTTCAAAAAGTTGCAGAAGTTATTTCTAGATAGAGTATGAACACAGGCCATTTCATATATGAATGTATTATAATTCCTTCAAGTTTTTAATTCCTTCAGTATTATCCACTTCATCTGTTTTTTTACTCTTTTTTTATCTGCAAGAAAAAAAGTTAGTGAAATGTAAAGTGCGACAATGTTACTCTAATGAAGGACCTCTAACTCGTAAATTCATTTTATGTGCTTTTTCTCTTCTCTTGCTTGTTCCCTTCCAAGCAAGTATGCTCTTCAAACATGAATTCTGCTCTCTAGCATAATCAAAGGCAGGGAAGAAGAAATTATCTCCCTTAACATTCCACTCTGACTGTAATTAGTGACTTGTGTGTTTCATATTTTTCAAAGTCACGTATTATTATTTTGAAAAGGTGATGAAAGAACAGTTGCCAAGTCTTCTGAAATACCTCAGATTGTTTAGTTTACAGTGATTTGGCTTTATAGTAATTGAGTCTAAGCTTGGATCCTAAATTGAACAATTAGAAAGCTATTACTCATTTTAAGTGGACAACAGACAACCCCATGGAAAACAGAATTTTCTCTGGCACAAGCTGCAGTGGTAAATCAAGATTAGAGACTTATTTTTCCCTACTCTCATGGCTGGTCCAACACCTTTGGTTAAATAACAGAAGTGGTAACAGCCAAGTTGTGAGAATTGGGAATTACTTCTAGCTTTTACAGAAGCAATAATAAAAGGTTTGAAGTAATTAAAAAGTTTATTTGCATACTAACTGCCCATTAAAATCCTAAATAAAATCCCACCATGAAGTATGGTTGCCATATGTCACTGTGGTTTTTCAGAAGGCTTTTGTTCAGAATTTTTGTGTTGGCTCTTCAGGTTCTAGCAGCAATTGCCTCAATTTTGGAAAATGTGCATGCCTTTCTCAAGCCTAGGAAATTTTTCTTACAACAGCAGCTAAATGAACTGAAGCACTTTTGAGTTTTACTTAGCATCAAACAGGGAGAAATTTAAGTCCAAGTAAAAAACATGGTTCTGTAAAGACACATAAATACTGGTCTGTAGAACATTTTCCATGTAATGCTGAAAAAGTTAGTGGTCTATTTCAATAATGGATATATTTTGATAGTTAAGAGTGCATTACTTGAAGCTGAGTGGAGACAGACCTTTAAGTGTGTGGGACAAGCTCTCAATGACCAGAGAGCTAAGTTCTGATTCTCTGCCTTTCTTATCCTTCTCTCTTTCCACTGAAACAGAAAGTCAAATATTAGTGCAGCTAGCTCTTACGTTACAGATGAAAAGGAAAAGTTTAAATGTCCTGTTTCAATGAATTAATTGTCCTCCAAGGTGTGTGGCAATCTTTTGTTTGCTTAAGAACATTACCATAAGGGCACAAAGGCTCACAGCCCCCTACCTGGACTACATGTTAAAGCTGAGACATGGATCAAATTCTTTCTAGTAGCAGTTGATTATTACCCAGTTAGCTATAAATCTAAATACTTGCTTTTATCTCCTTTCTGTAGACATTTTAAAACAGATCTGGTTTAAATATTTACTCATGAAAAAATGAGTTTGTGGATTGCTAGAGGCAAAGTTGAAAGGATTCTATAATGAACAAGTAAAGAGAGTATTACAGGCCAGGAGAATTGCTATCACCTTTGTGCAAACTTTAAAGGGGGACACAATGACTTATGTGTGTTTTTAAAATGTCAGAAAATTAAATACACAATGATATAGTTATATTTTAATTAGTTCAGGTAAATAAACTGTAAATACCAATCTTATGTATAGGGTCAGCATCTAAACATTAGAAATGAAAGCATGTTTTTTAAATTGTGATTTATGCTCACTTCGTAAACTCAAGATATTTTTTTCACCTGAAGACTTTTTTGTGTCACCTGAATGACAGAATATGAATTCTTTGAACTTGGAATTAGAGTGGAATTAGAATTTATGAAAGATGTAAATTCTGAAATAGAAGATAATATGCACTGTCCAAAAGTGTTGACACAGTAACATTGATATGGTTCAGTGATTCTTGTCTCTTAGTAACAAGTTAGATTTGCAGAGTTCAGTCTCCTGTCTACTCAGGCCATTGTTGTGCTTTCCCCATGGTTATGCTGAAACTGCTGCTGAAACTGCTCAATGAGCCAGATTATTAATCTGTCTGTGATAGAAAAAGAATTAAAATATCTCCCTTCTTAAGGTTATTTTTAAATCTAATGAGATCATTGACCTCAAAATGCTTGTGGCACAAGTTAAGGAGATATGTGAGAATGGTTCAGGTCATGAGCAGATTTTCTGAAGATACCATTGCTTTCTTGGAACAGCCATTATGTTTTCAGCTAGTCTGTCTTAGCAAATAAACAAAAAGAACACCATTAGAAACCATACTTATCTTCTTTCAGCAATAAGAATATGGCAGATTAAAATTGAAGAAAGAGAATTATTATGTCAGCTATTCTTACAAGTGGTTTAATTTGTATTGTTCACCTCAAAATGCAGAAAAGCCTTAGAGTCACAAGAATCCTTTAGTTTCTGGACAGACTTTCTACTAAGCAGAAGAGCCTGTGACATGGAACTTTCTTTTACATCATGAAAAATTGCACAGGTTGTCCAACCCAATTAATTCTTCCTTCTCCAGGGCTATTTCTGCTTGTCCTCATGGCATAGATCAAGGAGCATGGGAAGCTGTGGGGGGACAGGATGGGGGAGGGACACCATTCTGTGTGGAGCTTGGGAAACTAGCCTCTACATGTTCCAGGAAATAAACACATTCTTTGCTTCATTGAAGCAGAAATGGTTGTTGAATAAGTCACAGCAGTAGACATATCTGCAGTTTGATTGTAACATCATGTGAATTTGAAATACTCAGGTCTAAAATTGCTGCTTTTTTTTTGACATGTACCATATTGATGTCAATTACAAGGAATGTCTCAAACTAGGAAATAAACAGTTTTTTACTAAGGTGAGGAATAAAAGTAGAGACTTGTTGAGACAAAATACATGAAGAAGATTATTAAATGTGAGGCATCCATATCTTACCTGCTTTAAATTTTGCTCCTTTAAGGAGCTCCTATGACATTTTGATTGCCTTACCTAAGATTGATCATAAAGCATTCTTTAGAGTTTTCTTGTGTAGCTTTTTTTATTAGTTACTTTCTGTATGTTTACAGTATTATTTTTTCTGGGAACTAAATATGTGTCCTGGAGCTGAGTGTCACTCCTCAAATCTACAAGGTATGTTGTTTCACCAATGAAAAGTACTATTAAAGGGACAAAATCTAGTGTTATTTCCTGCTTTCTGGTTTTAAAAGTAGATGGTGTAGAAAAGTAAGATTCCATATAAAGCTACTTATTTACATTAACAAGATTAGAATCTGTGACTTTGTAAACTTTCATGTAAGTGTAATGGGTATTGGGGTTATGCAAGGACTAAACATCAGAACAGACAAAGCTAAAAACTTCAGCCTGCAAGGTTATAACTTACATAGTTTTGTAAGGGGAGAGCTGGAAGCTTGCTGGCTACATGTGTATTCTGTAAAATCCTTTCACTAGTGGTAAAACAGAAAAAATTGCACTGTCTCAGCTTTGCTGTAACTTTTTATATTATTTCATTAAACATAAATACAGATTTTTAACTTGAGAGTAATTTTTGGATGATATTCAATTCCACATTAGTTCCACTGTTTATATAGTGGAATTTTAGTTTGTGTCACTTTCTTCTTTCTGTTTAGAGAGTTTTGTGATTTTAAAGCTGTCAGACTCCAGATAATGTTTTTCCCTCAATTAAGTTTTTTCTGTAATTTTATTTGGTTGCTTGTACAGTAAACTTTGTATTACTAATGCAAAGCAGCCTTTGAAGGAACACTGCTTCCATGCACATGAGGCAACTGGCATCTGAAAATATATAGCAAGTGAAATTATTCTTAATTATTTGGTTCTGCTCCAACATATATCTCCTTCTTATTTCAGTATTTGTTCTGATTTGAGGTTACCTAACAGCATCTCTCATAATCCTCTTTGCCATTTTGAACACAGTGATAGAAAGCAGCTGGAATGTTGTGTAAACCTTTCACAAAATTCATAAGCAGTGACAGTTAATTTAAGTACAGATAATATCATTATCTGATAAATATCAATACTGTTTTATTACAGAGACATTGCCTTCCTATTATTTCAAAATGGAAATATAGACTTTTGTAAAAATGTAGAAGTCAGTCTGGTATTTTCCACATGTGACCTGATGGTAGAGTAACTTATCTTCAGAAAGTCAAAAAACAAATTCCACAAGGTGTTTCAGAGAGATGAGAATTGCTATTAATGTCTTTAAAAGTCTTATTACAATTTTTCATCATAGAGTTAACCTAGGAAACCTACATGCTTTCAATTCTTTGTCCTTGATGATTGAGATGGGGATTCATGTATAACTTAGTCACACAGCTCCTTTTCTTTCTGTTCTGAATTTACTTTATATGTAGGGCTTCTCTTCTAAAAAAAGTTGCAAAAAAAGAGAGGACAGGTTTTCTTTTTTTAATAACAGAGGTATTATGACTAAAATGAGTTAAAATTGTTCTGAAGCATTACTTAATGAAAATTTAAGGACATTGCAGTTTAATCATGTTCTAAAACTTCCCCAACTCATCAACTTTCCTTGCATGTACCTCTCATTTCTATGCCTGTATGTATGGAAGGACTTCATTATGTACCACTACATATGTATTATGGTTAGTAGACAGAAATTATCAGAAGTGTTTCTCTCATTTCTATCTGCTATCCTGTCTACTCTTCTTAAAAAAACAAAAAAAAAACCCACCCAAAAACAGTAACCTCAAGTAATGAGTGTTTGAAATTTCTTGGTCTTCTTTGAATCTCTTACAATGATAATAAGCAGGCTCCTTATTTTGTGCCTGCTACCTAAAGTCAAACTTAAATTTCGTAGCACAGTGAAATTTTATTTCACTTGTGTGTTTCATGTAGCCCAGTTCAAGCTACAAACTGAAAGAACCAGGCTAGTAGTGAATTCTTTAGGGGCTATCTTGGTATAGGTAACATTAACCCTGTCAAGAATCCAGGGGTATGTAAGGTGTAAATATTCAAACAGACCCAGGATTCTGACTCCAAAATTTCATCAACTGTCCTGTTTGACAGGTACCTAACTGTACAAACATGTGAAAATTCAAGGGATTTACAACATTTCCTTTGGTCTCCAGGAGTATTCCACTAATCCTGGATCCAGGTGGCTTGGATGTGTTGCAGCTTTAGTTTAGGCCAAAAGTTTGTGATTCACCTGCTTTGCCCTGACTGCTCTGGAAGGAAGCACATAAGCCTGGACTGGGCAGGGTGCTCTGCCCAGGTGTATACATGGACAATACTGACTCCTTTCTCTATCACAGTTGATCCAGAGCTAATGGAATTGGAGGTTAAGGAGGCACCTCCAAATTTCTCTGTACCCTTCAGTGGCCATCCAAAGCCTTTTGCAGCCCTGAGCAGCTGCTTGTGCAGCTGGCACTGAAGCCATCAGGATCCATGAGCCAAGTGCTCTGCTGCTCATCCCTAACCAGGGTTCTGTGGTGCCTCCTGATGCCAAAACTGCAGAGCTGGTTGGGATAATGTCTGGGAGTCCTTTTCTTGGTGCCTTCCTTGAGTCTGGAATCCTTCCCTTGCCACGTGTGCTGACTGTTGTGTGTTGGCTCCCTGCTGTTGCTCTGATTGTTCCACCACAAGTGTTCCTGTGTTCCCTGAATGGGTTCCCTGAGGATGCAGCCCAGGTGTTGCTGTGCCTGGCACTGCAGGGCCCAGGCCCCTTTGTGATCCTGGTTTCTCATGCCTTCTCAAATCAGCAAGTGGCAATACAGCTCAATGGCTCTGAGATTGCTTTTTGAGATAATTGCACTGTTTATAGTTTTCACATTCTGACTGCAACCCAGTCTTGGTTAAATGATAGAGTCTAATTTACTACTCACAACTCTTCAAAAGTGAGGGAAAATCATATCTGCTATGTTTCCTGTTTGGATATCCTGATGAAGGTATACCAGTAAGACTATTCTTTTCTTGAATAGAAATTGTTCAAATTGTTAAGAATTTGAGTTGTCTTTTTGGAGTAATGTTCAGGCTAAAAATTAGTGAATTTCCATTTAAATTATTATCTGACTAGTTAACTCTATTCCCTACTTTCTGCTTTATGTGTGTAAGGTACAGGTGATTGGGTCAGACTTTCTTTTTCAATTATTTCGCTCTTTAATCTCAAATAATGGGAAGTTCTCTGTTTCGGTTGTCATCACCTTGGTATTATCAGATGCATTGAGACCGATCAGGAAATCATAAAGGAAGTCTGTTGATAACATCCAATGGAAACTTAAAAAGCTGAATATGGCACTGTAAAGGCTCTGCAAAGGTTTAATGCATTGCTTCATCACTATAATGAGTAATCCTTTACATCAGAGAATAAACCTGCACAAAAGAATCACTAGAAGACATTCTGCTGTGTTAATTGCTGTGGGTTTAGCCTCTTTTAATTCATAAGTTCTTGCCTTTCCTTCATTATAATTGTATTTACACTTCTGAAATGCAAATATTTTCTGTGTAAAAATAAAAAATACACTTGATATACACAGAAAATATTTCTGTGAAGTCTGCAATACCAGGGAATGGTCCAGTAACAGAGTTTGCAGCAGGAATACAAAGCCAAACAAAATTTGGATTTTAAAAGATATATTTTGGTAATTTTTCTTTTGGGGGGCTTTAGAGAACTTGCTCTGAATCCCCCTTTTCTATGTGTCATTTTCCAAGCAAATTGTTAAACCTTTCCTAACTAACCATGATAATTATAATATATGATTTTTCTTTTGACAAAATATGGTTTGTTAGATTGATTTCATACAGATTTCCATGTGACATGGATTGTGATATATTCTGGATCAAAATATACTTTAAATGTTTCATACTGAAGAGTTTTTATATATGAAGGAATGCTGTAGCTCTTGCAACAGAGGAAAAACTCCAAACTGGAAAAGCCTAGTTCTTCCCTAGTTCTTTCCTGCTGCTACTTTGTGCAGGCTTGTGAGGTAACAAATGGGATGCAGCTATAAGGTTTTCTCTTCCAGAACTGGAAGAGCTTGTGTCCCACACTTGTGCTGATTGTCTCCCACAGACATCCTGCAGTTATAAAAAGCTTTCCTGCTCACAGTCAAACCTCTCCTCTGTCGTTCTACATCAGTCTCTTTCAAGTTCTGAGTTAAGAACCGAGTTGGCTTTTTTGATTGAACACCTATCAGAGCACTTGGTGGTTATTATTGAGGACATGGATCAATTCTTGAATGCCTGCATCACACCAATTTCTGGATCCGTACAAGAATTTTCCTTCTTGCCACTTGTGTATCCTTAGGTGGAAACTGCTTTTTTTATTCCTTGCCATGGAAGGTTAGATTTTTGAGAAAAGGGAATTTGACTTCCATTGCTTTTAACTGTTGTGTATTTGGAGCGTGATGGATGTTGCCAGTGGCCCATAGATTTGACAGTTGTCATTTTTATAATTTCAGAATTGTAAATTTAAGTGTTATTGTAAACTTTTTAACATACATGATAAGAATAGAATTGGTTTATTTCAGTTTGCTTTCCTAGGTCAACACAGTGTATCCATAATGTTGTCATTTATCCCTTTTGACCATGACAACTAATTTCTGTCTGTGCTGACCAACACAGATCTCAGACAAAGAATTTTCAAATTTTACAAAAAACAAATGAATGAGTAATAAAGAAAGTGCCACGTTAGTGCACTTACTGAGATGAGAAGGTTGTGGCATAAGCTCCTACCACATTTGTTGATGGCAGAAAATGTACAGAAAAGAAAATAATGGAAAACAAATTACAATTTCTGAGCCTCTTGGAACTGTTAATTTACTATGATTGGGGGGAAAGAACAGAAAAATTTGAATACTAAAGTTTGAAACTTTAAGCATCTACTCTAATATAAAATCTAGATTAGTATTAGCAGTTCCTACTTAGTAAGCTGTTAGCAATATAAATATTAAATTATTTCAGAGTGAGCAGATATAAATGGCTCCATAATACAGATGGGAATCATAGAATAAATTAGGAATAGAAATGTCTTTTTTTAACACTACTTGTTCATAATCTCTGGAAATGTAAAATATAAAATATATATGGTCATAATCCAGTAAAATTTAAAGTAGGATAAGTTGATGTGATGTTTGACCAAGCTGAATTGGACAGAGAGCCTTAGCTGTCTAGTTTCAGCATGAGAATTGCACTAATTATATATAATCCATTTTTATCTACTAAAGCATGTATTAATGCATTTTGGAGAGCACACAGTATTTCACAGTGTTCTTTGAAAATACTTCCCATGTTCCTTGCTAGAATATGATGGAAAGTATATATCTTAAAATGAAAGCAGAAATGTCAACATGTGATTTTTAAAATAAATTGAATCGAATTTCATTTCTTTCCTGAATTCCCATCACAAGCTCATGCAGCTGATAATAGGAGTTCACATGAGCAGAGCCCATCTGGTGTTCAGCAGGTTGTATCTGATCAACTCATGACAACAAACAGGGCTTATTTTGCATCTTTGTTCTAACTCACAGCTGGCAGCTCTCTCTGCTAATCCCAGTGAAAGCTGCAGCTGGAAATGCAAAACTACTTTTGAACTTGCATATTCTGCCCCAGAGATGTCTGAAGCCTTGGAGATATGTTTCTTTTATGATTCCTGTAAATTAGGGAATTAATTGTTGTATTAAGAATGAAGTCAAGCAATGAATCCTCAAATATCCACTGTAAGACCATGTTTTATATAACAAAAGAAAGTTAAGAATGACCAAAAATACTTAATTTTGCATGTTTACGTGTAATAAAAATTCACTGTAGAGCTCACTTCTTTATTACATTTAAAAAATCCTTATTATAGAATGATGAAGTAATCACTGTATTCACTTCTTGCTTGTTCATCTAAAATATGAACAAGCATTTTACAAGCACATTTAGTTTTGTTTCTTGACACTCTGAAGTACAGTTAGAACATTAAATTCTCAACTGCAGAGTATGAGAATTTCAATGTGTTTTTTCAAAGCAGCTTACCATACTTCAGTTTCTAGTAGTAACTTGTGCAACCTTTCATCTTATGAGTCAATCCTATAATTAGTATCCTTCTTTGCCAGAGGCATACTGCATGTTTGTTTTAGGTACAGAAAGTCTGCAAGAAATTTAACTTAATCATTACTTTTTAATGTAAGAGCTGGTTAGCTCAATTACACTAGATTAAAGTGAACTTGAAATTCCTGAGTTTCAGAGAAGGGGCTAATCTGTGACCTGTAGAGAATAAGTACTATTTCCTATGGTTTTTTCCTTATGTGCACTTACTAATGTGGGCAGCCCTTCAGCCCAGGCTTGCAGTGGCTATAAGCAATTATCTATTTTCTGTTTGGAGTGGATTTGCAAGGTTCTTATTTAACTTGACCATTAGGTTATTCAAAATTATTCCAGGACTGCATGCATTGCAGTAAAGTTGCAAGATGTTGGGTTTTTTTTCAGTAAACTTTTACTTTGTTGTTTTTAGGGGTAATCTGAAAAAAATAAGTAGTGGTTACAACTTTTCAGTGCTTTTTAAAACAATTTCCAATTGCAGAAGCATTAGACTGTTCTGAATGTATTAATTTAATAGCATGCTTTTAAGCTGCATTCAGACAGAAAATACCAGTTCAAATTTAGCTCTCATAATCACACAGGGAATGGTTCCACTAACACCACTCCAGAAGCACTGAGTTTTGGTACCTCTGGTATAAATCCATGCTGACTGCTGTGACTTGGGGTACAGAGTGCAAGCAGTGACTGGCATGTGAATATAAAATACTATTAAACAAGTGCCCAGTAGTGTGTTGGGAATTTTTGTTCTACTTGGTGCTGGTAGGTACTTAGTGACTCAATGATCTTAAAGGTCTTTTTCAACTTCTGAGGATTCTATGAATCTAAGTTGCTAAGCTACAAAATTCTTTGGCTGTTTTCCACTTAAATTTCTTAGTTTTAAGAAAATACAGTAGAAAACGTGGAATCCGTCTAGGCTCAAACTTTCCATACTGCCAACTTTCTATTAAGAAAATCATTGTCAAGCAAAAGAACACTAAAATACCACACCAGAGGACTGGAATTACCTGGAGGACTGGAATGTATTGGAAGTAGGGTAAAATGCAATAGCCTTGTAACAAGGGTTTTGTGCTGGGGACCTTAGCAGTAATGATTCATTATAAACCAACACCTTTTGAGCTGGGAGCAACCTTGTAGAAGAAGGGCCTAATGTTCCTGCAGATCACTTATATTCCCAGGATTGTCCTCTACTTTGCTCACCTTTAATTTTTTGGGTGATAGACCTCACACATTCTCAGTCTTACTGGTTCACTTGTGCTAAAGCAGTTTGTACTGCCAAACTCCTCTCTTACAAAGATCATAGAAAAATCTCACATGTTATTTTGGGCCTTTAAGGTACAGTCTGTGACTGTTTCCTAAAAACATGAGCTTTTTGTTAGAGCTTTTTTAACTAAAGGGTAGTGTCCAACAGTTTTTAAAAAGTTTCATTTCACTCCAGTGGTATGGTTCTATGTGCCTATTACTGAATGTGATTATAGTTACCCCGTCTACATGTGGAAATTTAAGATGGAATTAATGCACCCTAATTTGGGCATCTAAAAGTTAATGCTTAGCCCTGAAGTTGTCAGCCCAAACTCCCAATCAGGGGTGAGAATTAGGTATCTCAAGGGTTTAGGCAAGCCAGATAAGGTAAGCTTCAGTGACTAACACTAAACAGTCTTTCAAGCCTTTTCATAATAATTACTTCTCAGGAGATTCTGTTCCTGGCTTTGCTTTAGAAATAGAGCCTAAGGTGTCTAGCTCTGGCTTTGTCTTCAGACCTTCAGACTTCTATAGGTATGAATCTCACTTAGATGCTAATATCAGGTTAGATGAAAACTGCAATTCAACATTAAGTGAACCCTATTCCTTTTTCTTTTTAATAAATTTTAAGGCGAAAATTAATTTTCAGAGTGTATATTTTTTTCACTCCTGCTATATAAATAAAAACACAAATAAAAAAATTTAGAAAAATATTTTTCTTACTTTTTGATAGAAAGTCTCTTCCAAACCAAAGCCCATATTCTAAGAGAACTTGCTGGAGTTAGAATATGCCAGAATCGAGGCCTGCAGCCATAATGAGATTTCCTCATGTACAGTTTCTCTAACACAGAGTTATTTACGTTGCTCCATATTATTTCTCACTGGGCCTTTGTTCATTTAAAGCACAGGATAGGCAAAACCTATAATTCTCTAAGTCTCACTTTATTTGCTGCATACTATTTTATATCCCATGCAGAATGTGAGGTATTAAATACTGCTGGACTTTCCTGGGGCTCTGCCACTGTAAAGAAGTTGTTACAGATTTTGCAGTTCTGACTGGCTTTTATCTCTCAATGAAAGTGGCATAAAATGTTCAACATCTGTTAACAAACTGAAACAGAGGAAGTAAAAGGCCCTCAAAACCCTTCATTGTTTCTTGCCAAAACCAGAGTGGGATGAAACCTTATTGACTGTGAATATGTGTAATGGCTACATCTGTGAGCTGGTGATCTGAAGTACATTCTATATTCAGTGGAGAGATCAAGGATGGTGCTCAAAACAAATCAGACTAATTACACCCTAAAAGAGACTTTCTCCTTCCCCCCTCCCCATCTCCTGTAGAAAAAGTACAGGTGATTCCCCCCAAAGGAGATCTTTGCTTTGGTCAGATGAAACTCACTTGCAGAGCTTGACTTTTCAGAGATAACTTTTCAGAATGTCTTCTGTATTCTATGCCTAATTCCTACTGACTTCTGTTAAAGACGGGAGATGTTATTGGTTCAGATTAAGTTATATAAGTGAGCAGGGATCTTTTATACAGCAGCCTTTTGTTCTGTATAGCTTGACTTTATCCCTGCAGCTTGAAGTGGTGAATTAACAACTGCATTACATAAGTTATTGTTATTTCTGATGTCAAAGTTACAGCTGTTTCATTTGTAATACAGTTTGCATGTGAATGCACACTCACTGTAGGTAACTTCTTTGCAGTAAATCACAACATTATGATATCTGCAGTAATAGAACAAGCTGGGGATGCATGGCCAACTTCTAAAGGTGTTAACCTCTATGATACAAAATTTTGAAAATTTATATTTAATCCCATGTATTTCATATTACTTACCCCATCCAAAAAAGAGTGTTTTTAAAAGGTCCTGAGATTACTAGTATTTTTTAAGTTTTTAACTTTGCAGTGTTGCTTGTGCAACTTTTAACCCTAATTCAGAATTGCAATTCAGCTCAGCAGAGTGTATTATGAAACTGTCTTAATTACATAAACATACTTTTTGTTTTCCCTAGTGCAGACTTATTTCTCCCCCCAACATGTGCCTTGTGTGGAGAATTTAAGGTAACTTAGTGGTATTTAAATATAATTGTAAACAGGAAAAGCATAAGTGCTGAGCAAGCCTAGGTCTAGTTTATTTACTTTTGTTCCAGTCTACATATCTTACTACTTCTGCCCAAACTTTACAACTGGGTAAATTCAACTGGAGAGAAGAAATAAGCTTTTACCAAGCTCAGGTTCTAGCCTAGTGGCTAAAACAATCTCCATGAAGGTGTAGAAGAGTTTTCATTTCATACCTCTTGGCAAAGAGCTCTTAACCTTTCTCAGAAGGCAGAAACCCCATCACTACCTCTTCTTTCAAGAGGTGCATCCGAAAGGCATTACAAGCCATGCTTGGGATTTGTCTCTTAATTTTAAAATAAGAGCATAGATTTTTATTCTCCATAGAGAACAAGACAGAAGTGGAAGCTCCTCTCTGTCTCTGAGTAACTTGTGAGAAGAGCAAAATATGTTATCTTTCTCCAGGTTTTTGTATCTATAAGCTGAGCATGGTGACATAAGGAAATGTGTTACTCATATGACAGGTATTTCAGATTCTGTTCTGTATTTTACCTTTTCTTCACTCTGAATAGTAAATATGTGACCTGGCCTCTAGCTTGCCAGATAGGTTTGGATTTTAAAATTGCAGATTTCACAGCTTAACTTTTTTGTACTTAAGTCTTGTCCCTTTGTCACTTTTCAAAATGGATACCAATGGCATCAATATTTTATGTATATTGATTTTTACATTACTCTGGGTTATCTGCAATCTGAAAGTTGTGGGTCTTCTGTATTTTGTTTCTTGTATATTCTCTCAATTTGGAAATAACCTGCTTAAAATTTAACATAATAAATTGTCCAGTGTTGAACACACATGCATGCACACATGTATTTCCAGATCTCTTTGAGTACTGATCTAATAAAAGATCTTTCTGTATGGGATTTCTAATACTTGGAAGAATTTGCTTAGCATTTATATTTTTCATGTTCAGTAATAAAAAGTATTAGTTCACTACAGAGAATTTGAAGAGTGAAGACGTTTCTAACTATCCAGATTTCATTTTCCTTCCCCTGTTATTTCAGATTTTAATTTTAGGCCAGGAGGCAATAAGGGAAATGTACTAAAACTTTATAGAATTTTCTGCTGCAACATCTAGCTGTCTGGACTAGATAAGTTATTTGGCCAATTCAAGAAGTTGCATTTTGAGCAAAATAAGGAAATTATTCCTGCACCTAATTTGATATTCAAATAGAGTAGTTTTTTCTTAATGTATCACTTACTGATATATTTGGTTTTGAATATACAGTCACTATTTTCTAAAACCTTAGATACTTTATGAATGAAATCTATCAGAGTATACTCTGTTATTCTGATTACAAAACAGCTTACAAACAGAAGTGACATAGCTGAGTGCTGTTACATTTACAAAGCTTTTTTAAAGCAAGGACAAAACCATAGTTCTTGAAAATCTATTGCATAGACTATTAGTGATGTTTATGGAAATTTGTCTCAGGAAACTTAGGACACAGGCTGTCAATCATTATGAAATATTTTCCTTTACTCCCTAGATGTTACCACAGCTGAACCAGAATAAGGAGAGTAATATTTGGGTTAGAAAGTGAAGTGTTAGAAAGTGAATTGTTAGGAATTACTTCTTGTTGAATCAGACAGGGACAAAAATTCTTTTATGACTGATTTACATTTAATTTCTTGCCTTACTGGGATTTTTACAAATAAATACATAGATATATATGGAAGGGCATGTATGTTCCCTGCCTAGGGGCAGGCTCAGCTGCTCTACCAGCCCTCTGTCATGGTCACAGGATAGAGCATTCCACACTGTCATATTTCAACCTACTGAAAACCAATCCATGCACCAGTCTGCAACCTCATCACACATCATCTATAAGGGCTTGTTTGAATCTTTTGGAACAGATCTGCAACCTGTATGCATGGGATTCACAATGTTCACAGTTTTGATTAATGAAAGTGGGTTTCTCTCTATTGAGAAAGAGACAACCTTCAGACATATCTGTTCTTCCATTTGCCTGCATGCCATTGTCATTCAACTAGTGAGTACACAGGTAGATTCTGAAGGGCTCAGGCCCCCTCTCCTCCCTTAGCAAATGGGGGATGGCAGTAGTTGCCCACATGGACATGCTTTGCTTCTCAGCAATGCAAGCTCCTCCTCTGCTTATGTGGGTGGTGTCTTGTGTGTGTTTTGGGACTGAGAACAATACAGTGTGTACAGAGACTGAATAGAGCAGAAAATGGCATAAACCAAACTGACTCAAATTCTGTACAGGGACATTTTTGTTCTCTAACTGGGTAATCCTAAAGATTAAATGGGACTGCACATACTGAATACAAGTACAATACAAAAAACACTTCCTGCTTTCATTTTCTGTTGAAAGGATGAAACAGCTTTCATAGCCTGTGTGGGATGGATGCATTCTAAAGTTGGACTTGAACAAGAGAATAGCCTAAAATAGTGTTCTATTTCACAGAACATGTCAGGCAAAGAATGTGGTTAAAAGTACAAGTTAGTGGTGATGTAAGAAAATAGATTTTTCTGCTGTGTCCAGCGATCTTATATGTTCTGACATAAGCTTTATGGGACATTGTTTTAACACATGGGAACACCTAAAAATGAAGTTGAATTTTCAAGAAAATAGGTGCTGCCCACCCTAAACTGTCAGAGATGTAAACTTGGCTTATAGAAGCAAAAGTCAGAAAGGCATTTGCTGACAGCACCACAGTCATTAATATCAACATAGACTTGGTACCATCAGATCACAATGGGTATTTCCAGTTTATGGGGGAGAGATCTGTCTTTTCTTAATGATAACCAGTTATGTTGGAGGTAGAATGTGTAGTTCAGTGGTGACACAGATTTTATCCCACTTCCTCTGATTTTTATTTTTTTTCTTCCTCTTAGGTTTTTTCAGGTTATTTGAGGGTAGCAGTGATCTGAACCCTTACTCTCATGGACTTCTGTTTTCACAGGCTAGACAGTTCTCCAAGTTGGAAGTTTTGTGTATGAAACAATGTTATTTTTGTGCTCCTATAGTGGTTCAATTTAGATGACCATGGTAATACCAAGATTTCACATCTCTGAACTGCTAAAAGAAAAATGTGTAGCAGAGGTTGTCTATGCCTTACAGACAGTGTGGTATGTCCCCAGTACTGTGGAGTTCATATATATTTTAAATTCACATACACAGTGCAATTGTTCTACCATTTTAAACATAAAAGGCTGTCAGCAGCTGGAGTTTGTGAAAATACACAGTGCAAGAGAAATAGTCTTGGAAATGAATAAATCAAATTGCAAAGGTTTTAATTTATAAGCTTATTTCTCAGGATTTCCAAACAATGGATAAATACTTGAACAGTCATTTTCTTCCCTAGGGCTTTTTGGTACATTTATTTTAAAAATGACAAAACCAGCAAAATAAAACAAACAAAAAGAAAAAAAAAATTGTGGGCCATTAACTAAAGCCTTTATAGTCAGCACTTGGAGCACATTTGAAAAATGTGGTTTGACACAATGAACTTTTGGGTGTAGGCTGTGCATGCAAAAGGCTTTTTACAGATGTTGGGAGACTCTGTCCTCACTGTTTACCACAGTCTCCAACAGTAATGTTTAATAAAGTTTCTTACCACCTACTTGAATGATCAGGAGAAGGGAGACAATCTGCTGCTTTGCAAAGACTCAAAAATATTTGGGGAAGCTTGCTTTCCATCTGTGTTAATGCTCAGTAGTATAAAAAACATAAGTATCTATATATACAGATCTTATACATGTGGTATCTGAATTGTCTATATCATATATAAGGATATATAATACATGCTTTTGCTTCTGTGGGGCTAGATAAACAAACTGCCTTCTTACTTTTAAATTAATATAAATTTTTTTTTTTGTTTTGCTTTTTCCTCAAAATGAAGGAATTTCAAAGTGAGCCACATTGCCTTAGACTGGCTTGCTTTGTCTGAGGATCAAGAGCACACAGAAAAATAGCCACTGCAGTTCTGCTGACAGGCAGGAACTTGTTAAATTACATAACTTGAGGGTATGTCTGAGCCCTTAATTCTTGTCAAATTAAAGTTGATACCACTGAGTCGGACCATTCAACGTAAAGGTAATGGGCAAACAGTTTTTGTAATAGGCAAATATTCCTTTCCCCTGTGGACCAGGAATACCCATATTCCAGTAGTTAGCAACATGTTAATCTTTTCATTTTACTTCCAATCCTGATGGTAACAGATGGCATTCTGTCCAATGTTACCATGTTACTGCTTTTGAAGCCCAGTTTGGATTAGTTCAGTTATTTTGAGTAAACTCTCTTCAGGTTAACATGGACTTGACATGTTAAGAGAGAAACCCAAACATAATATTCCACATTTTTTTCTCCTCATCTTTACCAGCTAGTATATATTTCCTGCATGCATAGCAGAAAACACAGTGTTGTAAGTTCTGTTTTCATATGGCAGATCTACCATAAAAAGCTTTCTTTTAGGTGTGCTGATTCCAATAGTGAGTGTAATTAAATATGGTTCTAAAAGGATAAAATAAACAAATAAACATGAAATCAGTGACAAAGGAAGTGTTTTTAAATTTTGCCCTGCCTCTTGTTGTATGGTATAATAGGCCAAAAATTCAGCTATTCTGCTTATTGGCAGAAATTTTAGTGATACTGCAGGGATTTGTGTGTTCCATATTATCTGAGTTACTGCTGTTTAACTGTCTTGGATTAACAGAAATTTTACTTGCTTTTAAGGACCACACCTTTGCATATACTGCCATTATAATGTAATATTGGTTAATTAAGGGAAGAATGTGTATTTAGGTTTACTGCTCAAAATTATGCAGGAGACAGTTTGGGTAATTTTTGGGTAATTCTTCTTCAACATCAGCACATTTTCAGAATATGTTAGAACTAAGACTTAAAAAAGGAAATCAGTTTCTTAAATGAAATATGGGTAATATGCACATGCTTTCCAGAATCAGAAAAGAGTGTGCACCTTCTCCCTCCTTTCTGAATGTATCTCATCTTGTTCACAAAGTGTTTAATTGCATATTTAAATTTAATCATGTAATCATCTAATAGATGTAAGTACAAGTTTAAATTTAAAATGCAACTCCTTGCTTTACTGAAGTGGGACCATTAAGTCTGTGAAAAGAAAGAGTTTATGAAAATGCATACATGTCTGAGTAACACTGAAAGCAGAGTTCAGCAATGCCCAACGGGCCACTTCCACAATAGCAATCCACTTCTGAAATGTTGGTCTCTGCAGGGAAGATCACTATCATTATAATTAGAGCTAGACTACAATGGACTGCTCAGAGCAGCTATTCCAAAAAGTTCTTTGAAGGTGAAGATGAGTGGTAGGCATTCTCAGGAATAGAAAATTGCTTTCTCAAGTGAAAAAAAAAAAAAAACAAAACCAAATAAATCTTAAATAGCTAGATGGGTAAAAAAACTTTCAATTTTGCCATCCCTATTTAAAATGAAGTCACTGTATTTCCAGTTTGCATATAACTCATTGGCATTAAATAAATATATAATTTATATTTCCCTAGAATATGTAACATGTAGCCATACTTGAAAATAGGACAAAAGTATAGAAGCTTCATCTCCAGTGCTTTATTTCTTTTTTTGTCCTAAAAAATTGACAGTTCTTTTTTCTACAAATTATGAAGGCCTAATTATTAAGAACTGTGCTCTTATGTACATTAATGCAAAGATGTGTATTGAGATGAAAAATATTTGAAGATGTTCTGATCAGGATTTTATTGTCTGGTTTTTAAATACTTGTCCAATCTGTCCTTAACCTTCAAAAAAACTAAACCAGGCAGTTGACTAAAATTGAAAACCTGATACCAAAGCACAGTTTAACTTTCACACCAAAGCCAGCACACATTGCTATATAGACAGGCTTTTATACAGATTTACTGCTTCTCACAGATATCCTGGAACTTCATGCAGAAATTTCTTCAGTCTGCTAAAACTGTAAACTTAAAACTTCAGCTGCAAGGATCCTAATAACTGAGTGAAAAGTTTTCTCTGTGGACAATTGAGGTGCTTCTGCCAAGAGCATTCTAGTTGTAGCAAAATGATTGTGACACTTACTGCATTTTCTTTAAAAATAACATTGGAGATTGGCAAAAGAGGCCATAGAACTTAGCTCTGGGGCTAGTAGGGATTACAGGAGACCATGAGGAGAAGGGTAGGTAATAACTGTGTAAGAGGAAATGTATCTGTGCCAGTCTCAGAGTTATTAAAGTGTGTCCTGATGTTCAGAGGGTCCCTCTGCGTTTAGTTTGTGCCCATCACCTCTGGTCTGAGGAAAGAGCCTGGCTCTGTCCTCTCTGCACTCCCTCCAAGGATTTATACAAATTTATACAAATTGAGCCTTCTTGATCTTGAGCCATCCCAGCTCTCTGAAGCTTTGATCACATGAGAGAGAATCTCCAGTTCCTCAGTCATTTTTGTGGCTCTCTGTTGCACTTTCTGCAGTTGCTCCACTCAGTGCAATTGGGTGAGTTGAAAGCATGTGAAAAAGATCTGCTGTAAATTTGCTCTTCAGATTTTGATGTGGCAGTGGAACATAATAGTACAAATTGAAGGTAAATGGAAATATTTAAGCAGATGCAAATGCAGTAACACTTGTTTCTCTTCATGCTGAAATCAGGAAATGAACAACTAAACTTTCTTTCTTCTTAATAATGGCCATGATCTGATCTCTCTCTCTGTTTTTATTCAATACATTTGGTGGGTTATTTCTTTAATTTTCTGGATCCTTTATTTCATAGAATATGGTGTTTTCTTTGGCATAAAGTGGTCTAAAATCTTAGAATTAAGTAGATTTTTCAAAGTGCCTAGGTTTTGTCAATCCCTATAGGCATTGTAACAAAGCAATAAGGTACCAGAAATCATTTGGTGCCCATATTTGATGTGTGTAGAGGAAATACCATAACTATTGCAGAAAATTATTCCTGAGTAATACAATTCCACTGATTGCACTAACTAAGCTTGGAAGTTGTCTCCTGCCATTATGAAATTGCAGTAACGATATTGAACAATTGTATTTATGTACAATTTGATTAGAGGTTTTCATATACTCTGGCAGACATTTATCTCACAATTTAAACTTATGACTGCATGGACCATTTCTTAGGATATTATAGTCTTTAGGCTTTAACCAAACGTCTTCTGGGGCAAATAGGCACAGCCACTTATTTTTGTAAGTTAGTAAAATATGATTTGTGGTTTCTTAAAATTTTGTTGCCATAGAAGTACTCTATGTTTTATTCCTTTTTCTCATTGAATTTAGGAGGACTTCAAAGTAGATTGAAATAGGTGGGCTGTCAAAATTCATAGGTTGTTTAAAAATAATTTAATTTAAAAATACATAATTTAAGACCATTTCAACGGTTGTAGTTAAAGTTTTGATCCTTTAAAAGTATTTTTCATTTTCCACTTAAAGGTAAAAATGTTTGTAGCTGGAAACATTGGTTAAGTCTTCACTAATTTGGGAATAAAGTCAATCTTCTAAATGTTGACTAGAGGTATTATCTAGTATTTTAAAAAAATCTCTGAAGAAAAAGAATTGGCAGAGTTAAAATCCTGGGTTTGATCTTGGAAATGACCAAGGTGTCATGACACATGCAACAAAGCAGGATCATAATTTTGACAGCATTTGAACTTCTGTGGGTGTCTTAGTACCCAGAAAGTTTCCTTATTAAGGGAAGTTCATGTATTTGTGACTCCCTCTAGTGGATCACTCAACTCTACACTAGGAAACATTCTCCATATTAAGTTCATGTGATATTAAGCATTCAGATGTCTTTGTTTTCATGGTGAGGATCTGATTCCATTCTCATGGACAGTGTGAAAGTGTTTGTGTGCATCTCTGCTCATTATCGTGCATTCTGCAATTTATCTTTTCTAAAATTGCTTTTCCTACTGAGGGTACTGATAATCATATCTGTCTATACATGCAACTAATAAATACATTCTTTTTTTTTTTTTTTTTTCCCTGTGCCACAAACCTCTTCTGTTTCCCATACTTTCCTTTACATTCCTATATTCCTATATTCTGGAAATGGCTGCAGTTTGCCTTAATTATTATTTGATTATATTTCAGGTACCACCAAGGTAAATCTTGTGAAGATCCCTTCAACTGCTTCCAGTCCTCGAGACACTGCTCTAGCAGCTGTTATCTGCAGTGCACTTGCAACAGTGCTCTTGGCTCTTCTCATCCTTTGTGTTATCTATTGCAAGAGGCAGTTCATGGAGAAGAAACCAAGCTGTGAGTTTCCAATTATCACTGTTTCTTGGTAATATTTATAGAGTGGTTTTAGTTTGGAAGATCTCTCGGTAGATAAAGAAGTGAAGTGTCTTTTTAAGCAAATTTAGCAATGAGATGGTCGATGTAGCAGAGCCCAGGACCCCATCCATGTTGGCCAGCTCAGTGTGGAAGTTTCAGCTGCTACTGAGAGAATGCTATGTAAATGCCCAGAAATACTCCAGTTGCATCAATTCCATGCCATTCTCTGCTAGATGCTGCACAGATACATTTGGACTGTTCACAATCCAAGATGGGGCATTACAGAATTGCAATGTCAATGTGGAAATACCAGTTTGGAACACCTCTGCATCAAATGCTATTGTGAAACACAGATTAGGTCATCAAGATAATGAATGTGGCCAGTGTAGATGAGAGATTTGTCTTTAACAGTTTTGGTTTTATGGCCATAATCAAGATTAATTAAATGACTAAGATTTGTAATTTTATTTAAAATCCATAACGGCTCTTCAACACAATTGGTTTGTAATAAACATTTTTCTGCCTCTTAATTTAAATTAAGGAAGAAGAAAGTGAAAAGCACTCTTGTTCCTTTTATAGTATTATAAAACTTCTATTAAAATATGTTTGTAGCATCTAATGAACCCCGGATGCTAAACAAAAATACTGTATAGAATGAATTGATGTTACTGCTGCTTTCAGCACAAGCAGAAATTAAAAGCTTTACTGAAGCATTGTAAGAATTGTTCCTAAGGTAGAATTTGCTTTACACATGAGTTTTGAGAGATCTGACACAGTGAATTCAGACTTCATTTAGTGAAGTGCAGTAACTTGTTTGCCTTGGCCTACAATTATAGAGATTAAAGGAAGTCTGCTGTTAATATAAAGCTCTTTAAGATAATATAAACAAAATCGCAGTGGCTGAAAGCTGACTCTGGAAAATTTCAGATGGGAATCACTGAGAATCATTAAACACTGCAAAAATGTAACAGTGAATAAGATATACTCTCAAATCATCCAAATGAGAGCAGATGTCTTCCTAGAAGAGGCTGTAGTTGAACAGCTGTTCTAAGATTTGTTGTAAAATCTGTGGTTTACATTATTGGAAGCCACATAGTCACTGTGGATCTTTCAGTTGGGAAAAGTATGGGCATACTTTATAGCATGACAATTACATATTCTGTGAAGAGAGGGTTCTGAGCAGGAGAAAGTGTAACACTTACTGACACAGATTTTTATTCACTCTGTTTGAAGGGTCCCTGAGATCACAAGACATTCACTACAATGGCTCTGAGTTATCATGCTTCGATAGACCACAGCTCAGTGAATATGACCACAGAACATGCTGCCAGTGCCAAAGAAGTGCATCACAGACATGTGGTATGCTAGGTCTACTGAAAGGTCACTTTATTTTATCCAACACTAGAGTTGTGACAATTAAACTTAACTGCAGAGCTAACACTGTCAAACTAGCTCTTATCCTAGGCTAATTTCTTAATAAGATGAAAGAGTTTTTAAGTAGCTATTTGGGTTGGGTTTTTTTTTTTTCCTTATATTCATTTTAGTGACTTCACTTGAAAAAAAAATTAAGATGTCTATCTTGTTTATTTCTGATGTAAATAGTACTGCATCTGACTTTGAGACTTAAATTAGTGTGAAGGATTTACCAGAGAATTTGCCATTAACAACCTGGACAATTCAAATTATTGCCATTTTGTGAAGTCATATCAGAACACATGCAGTTATGACATTAAGAAATACATAATTTAACTCAAAAGCACAGATATAAATATCATCCTGATAGCTTGAGAATGCTTCCACTTAAGTGTATTTAACTGAGAAGAAAATTAATTTTAAAAATAGGTACTCATGACTGACTTCTCTATTGCTCCTGGAGGAAAGGCTTGGCTTTTATAAATATTTCAATTTCAAAGGAATAAAGATGTTTTTAAAAAATATTTTTACAGCAAGAAAACTCTTTTCTCAATCCATGTATTATAATGTCACTGGCAAACTAATATTCAAGTTTGAAAAAGAACAGAGACTAAGTTTATACAGAGCTTTGACAGTTTTAACACTATTAAATTAACTTTCATTCCATAGGACCAGTTCACTTGATTCCCTCACTGTGCTGTGATGAGACCTGTAGCATGGAGCACAGCAGTCACAGTTGTGCTTTCCACTCACAGACCACACTCAATGAAAGGTAACTTAGTTTTTCAAATGTGTATTAAACATGAAGTATTTTTAATGCAGTCACATCCATATTTATACAAAGACAACAGCTGCTTGAAGTGGATTTTGATGAACTGTATCCATATCATCCCATGTTGTGCAATAATAGGTTCATGGGGAAAAAATTCAGTATAACTTAGTAAATGCTGACTTGACTCATGGGTTTCTCTGAAGAAGTGGCTGCTCTCACAAGCAAATAATGTTCCTTTCATTCTGTGGCACCTTAGAGACTTTGGCCTCCTCATCTGCTAGAGATTAGGAAGTTGCTGTATAAACCCATGAATCTGGGGAGAGTGAGGTGCAGTTCACAAGTGACAAGGAGATTTTTTAAGAAACTCTTTAGGACTTCAAGATTAGAAATATCTATTATTTCTGAATTTCTAGCAGGTTTTAATCTTTATTTTATCCCAATCAGCTGAGTATAAGTGCAGTAGTAGGGTAGTTATTTTTACAGCAGGGGCATGAGCTAAATATATAAAATTTATGGTGTCCTTCAGAGTTTCCTGGTTACAGATTTTAACACAGGATGTATTTATTTCTTTTGGCTAGAATAATTTTCCATATGAGTTGTAAATTGATCTTCAGCTGTTTTGTTCTTATGGCCACATGTAACTAAAAATGTAGAGGCAGCTTCTTCATGAATGTTGTTTGTGCAAGGTGACTTAGTGACCTAAGTACAAATATCTGAGTTTTCTCTAACAACTTGTTTAAACACCAACAAGATCAACTCATCCTTGTATACCACCAAGGCTGGCAAATTGAGTTGTGTACTTTTTGAGGAATCTTTTGGTTAAGGCTTTAAAAATAACTGTAATATCCATACTATGGGGACATCAAAGATCCTGTGGTTCCTTCCAGTAGAAATGGAGCTTGTGCCAATTTCCTTTGCCAGAATAATGTATTTCCTTCAATTGTGGTGCAATGTCCTGACTTTTGGCCTCATCTCTGAAAATGCTTTGTGTGTACATCAAAGCTATTAAAGCATCATGTTTTGGAAATTAGTAAGGCTAACTAAAAACTCCTATAGGAGTGTAAATGTGGGACAAGTTTTTTCACACTGCATATCAGACTTAATATAGCCTCTGCATTTTTAAAAATCTGAAGACAGTTTTGGAAATGAGACACATTGATATAACTTCCTGGTTTTCTTAGTACTTATTTTGCTGTTTATATAGTGAAAAACACTGCTGGACTTTCAACAGTGTTTGGCACATGTCATTATTATCATGCACTTTAAATACACTTGAAGTAGATAATACTGAGTTTCCACTTCTACTTTCTTCCATTTTCCATAAAATAAAAATAATGCTTGCACTTCTTTAATATTATGTCCTTTCCATGTAAAAGAGAATAGAAGAAAAACTTCTCACATTCTGAAGGCTAGACAGAACAAACTGAAAAATCTAAAATGAATGTGTTTTCAGGTTTAAAGCAAACACAAGGTTTCAAGAAGGCTTGTTGCCTATTCCATTATCCCAGTTTGAAGCCAATTTACTTCTTTTACTTCCATTAGATATTTGTCTATCTACAGTTTGGAAGAGAAAAAAGCCCAAACCAACCAAACCTCCCTGGTCCTGAAGATTTTAGACTCTGCCCAACCATCTTTGTTGCTGCAGTTTAATCTGCTACATCTTAATACTCCCCTCTCCATGCACTGAGAAAAAAAATTCCTTTTTCTTTGTGACAGTGTTTATATCTGAACACTACTATAGTATTTTTTGTCATGTATGACCCTAAATAACCCCAGCTGTAGTTCATGTTTAGTGGCATCCCAGATTCACTGTCCAAAGTGGTGCTCACCAGAGCTTTTGTCATTACAAGCCAAGGAACAAACTGTATTCCTTCCCAATAGAATTTGTTTGTACAGGATGTCTCTAGAGTATTAATATAACACTGTTAAACCTTCTTGAAATACCTATAATTACAAATGATAAGTAATTAAAGTACTGATAATGTTTTCTGGAATGCTTTGTATACCATGTACTTTTTGTCTTTCTGCAGAGCTTCTGATTCTGTTGGAGAAATGATTCCTGCTTTCCTTGGTTCTCTTTCACACTCTACCTGTGGAGACATTCCAGATGCTTGGCCTCTTATGCAAAACTCAGCTTGTTGTGACAGCATTTCTATCTGTGAATCATATTCAGAACTGGCTGGAGGATCTGCAAAATCCTGCAGCCCTGAGACTGAAAATGCAGCTGCTGTTGAATTGGATAGTAACCAGGAACTAAGTGAAATACTTATTTCAGCTAAGTCTCTTGATGGAAATGTTGCAAAGTCCTTTGAAATCTCCGAACATAGAACATGCACAGAAGCTTCATCACTTCAGAACTCGGTGACTGCTGAATGCCAGCCAAAGACAAAGTGTAATGGAACAACAAATGACTCTACAGACTGATAAAGAGGTAAAAAACATAACTACAAAGGAATGAGAATGAGTGCTCCAGGCATGTAGAGCTAGATAAAAATAGAATTGTAAGAAGTTGTAGGGTGATATTTCTCTATAGGTTACACCTAGCTATTGCTGAAATTAAACCTCTACAAGAGATCCAGCAGTTTCACATTTTTAAATCATTAACTGAATTTGAAAGGTGTAATTATGCAAACTGTGGTGTTGAAATAATATTAACCAGAATACAGGGGTAAGTCTGTACATCAGTCAGCCTTAATCAAAGAATTTTTTAATTCAATTTCAAGGGAAAAATTCAGCTTAATAGCCTTATGACCAAACCATTGTGTAAGGCTAGCCTTTGTTTATGAGTGAGAACTTTGCTTACTACAAACAAAACATAAAGGACGTACAAGTGTTCATCTAAAAATATGTACAAAGCCCTTCTGTGGGCTACTGCAGTAGTAGTAGAAACACAAGAGAATCTCAAATGACTTATAATGCCATTTATATTCCCATGTCATCAGATAAAACAAAACTCAGTCCATAAAATGCAACATTATCTATAAAAGCTTGGGGGAAATGCAGGTCTGGGGTCAAAATGCAAAGATGTGATAAACCATTGTCTCAACTATGTAACAGAGGAAATGTTGCAAAAAGTCACTCTGATAACTGCTTCATCATTATATATATTTTTAGTATTAACTGCTTCATATTTTTAAAATGGAATTTTCTACTTTTAGAAGTAATCTGGACCCCCAAGTAACTAATTTATTAAAGGATCCCAAATTATGGCTTGTGTGCTGATGGCAAGTTATTTCTCCCTGTGCCTAATATCATTTGGTGACAGTTGTACTCTGTAGATGTATGTAGGAAGGGACAGTGACATTGATATGACTTCAGATCTCAACACTGCTAGTTCTCAGCAGTTTTTGATGTTTTAAGGGAATGCATTTCCATACTAACAAGATTTTAAAAATCAGATGTTTGTGGGTGTTTTCCCACCATGCTTCAACTTCAGAGGTATGTGATTAATATTATTTAAGTGTTTTCTTAGATCAAAAAAACTATAGAATTTCAAAATATGACTACAGAATTAGCTTTTATTTCACTATACTTGTTATGGTATTTGAATTGTAAATTTCCTTATTGATTCCTATGTGTATGGAGACAGCTTTTCTAGCATCTCAAAATCCTGTATGGTTTGATAGTTTTTTGCTGTCATCTATTACTACTGAGATTTGTGAATAATTTTGAATAATCAAGGTTTTCAGGAGGGTTAAGTTTTTCTTCATTTTTTTTCCTGTAATAGACCCTACTGATTCATTTTGTACAATTTCTCCCCATTCAGCCTCTAAGGTGCATCATTAAGTGTGCATTTTTGGCAGAGAAATATCAGTAGTGTTCATGGGACAGGACAAGGCCTAGGCTTGCTTGACATGTATTTTCAGAATGAACACTGGCCAGCTGTACAACTCCAGGACAATTATTTCATCTCAGTCTATAGCATTTTTTCCCACCTGCTCTTTATCTTTCATGTCTTTCTGAAATATTTTTGAGGCAAGGGATAGTCTTTGTACTGCCTGTGAATGTATTACAGGTTAATGTTTTATTATTGTATTTCAAAAGAATAACATAAAACCAGAATAGAGCATATTTTTATATACATACACACAAATCTAAGCTTTTTAATGTGGGTTTTAATGCAGGTTTAATGTTCAGTTTAGGTGAATTTTGCTTCAAGCAATAAGTATACCTCTACTCTTTTAATGTTTAGTCAAATATAGAAGTACATGCACATTTCTTATGAATTTATGTAACCACTCTTCTGTCACTTTTTTTAGGGACTGGAGCTATTTGTCTCAGCACTAAAGCTGAATGCTTCCCTTACACTCCCCTGCTGATTCTCATCAAACATAGTCTGGTCTTCAGTGTTGCATGGTTTTCAAACCAGCTGGGAAAAAATGGCATCATTTCACACCTTCTGAGCAGTTGTGTCTGAGCTGTAACAGCTGTGGAGTTAAACTTCAAGGAGCATCCTATGAAGACCCTGAAAGTGGATTTATGACCTTTTCAATCTCTCTATTTCCTCAATCTCAAAATGTCTAATGGAGTGAGTTTAATAGTTTATACAGTGAGAAATAAGAATACTTCACTGTATTTAGGGGCTACAAATATGGCTACAGGTGTCAGAAGATGTGGGACAACATGGGGCCAGTTACTTTGCCTGCAGATTTGTGCATACATTAGGATTTTTTTTCTGCTGGTTCTAGTTTTAAATAATATTCCTGCTATTGAAGGACGTAAAAAATCCATTTCTGTTTATAAAAGGATCACCTATTAATAAACTGAAGCTCTTACTATGTATTACACTATAGTCAATAAGCTAGTTTGGGGAGTTAGAGAATTAGTATGTTACAGTATGTGTGGTTGAAGTCCCCTCCATCCAATTATTGCATTTGTGGGAGGTGGCATTGTTCTGATAAGTGTAGCAGGAGATTAGCTGTAAATTAGATTTAGTTTAATGAAGGTCAGACATATAGATAAGAACGTTGTGTTTAATCAGTAGTCTCAGTATTGAAATACAGCACTTCTTTTTATAGCATATAATTTTGAATGTTGAAATAATTGTAATCACCTGTCAAATCAAAATGTCAGATTACAGCAGGTGTGCCATGAAAGTATTTACACAGTGAGACTGTTACCAAGGTTTCTTATTGATGCATTATTTTTAAGGGTCAAGCTCTGTGAGGAACTAATTCCTTTGTTTAGTTGTCTCATTCAGGACACTGTCCTTCTCACTACAGTATTCTCTCAATCCATATTTTCCACACAAAATTTAAAAAGTGGTTTGCCTTATCACCATCCCTTAATATATTTTTTCAGCCATTTTCATGCCTAAAATATTGTTTCCTTCTGTGGATAATCCCAGTAACCTCTACTGATTCATTACATTCAACAAGCTCACACTTGTCTGTGATGAACTCTAGCAATTATTCCTTAAAGTACCCAATGTGCCTTGACTAAAGCAAAGCAATCAGTGAAACATGCAAATTGGTAATAAATATTACTCAACTTTCCACAGATGGTTTGTGTGGCAATGGAAATGTTGAGACAGTATTCAGAATCCATTATGGAAAAAGACTTTTGCTTTGGAGCATACAGAAGAAGGTTGGACCTGCACAGAAATAGCTAAAAACTGTACAGGCAGCCATGGCAGAGAGATGCTCCAGCTCTTCACCACTGACATAATTCATTTGTGCAAAAGCAAGTCCCCAATCCAAACCAAAGTGAACAAGTTACCCAAGTAATTTTTTGCTGTTGCTTGGTTTGGTGTTTTAAAGTAGTAGATAACACCTTTTGATCACTGATGAAATAATAAGCAGTTATGCAGTACAATTACTCAGATAAATTCTTTCACATAAATGTTTAAATATGAGTAATTTTGAGTAATTTCTTTGTATACTTTCATAAATTTAAGAAGTTACAAAACATTATTTTTCACTACATGTGCATATAGAGGTGCTTTTTGTACATAGTTTGTAAATAGAAAATGAATCCAATGTGCATTTCAGTATATGGCAAAATGTTTTAGAACATATGGAAATTTAACTTTTCACTAATAAAGTTCTTGGAAAAGCAATGTTCAAAAATTTTGCCAGCATCTGCCACAGTATGTTTTCCCATTGGAATTTAAACTTTGTATTTTCTTATCCAGCAACTCTAGAGAAAGATATTTCTTTTTTTTTTTTTCTAATGAGTGAAAGCTTGAGAGCAATTGGAATGAAAAAAATTAAGAGGGTGTTTTTTAAATATATGTGTATATTTTGTATATACTTTTTTTGTTAATTTAACCAAATTGGTCTTTTGTATATTGCCTGTGGCAAGCAATGTTGTACATGCCAATAGAAAACCTCCACTATCACTGCATTTAGACTGCCCACATGTCATGTCTAGGGACTTACAGTGCTATTTTAAATACTCCTTTAACAAATGTAAATTAAAATCTTGTATAAATTGTTTTGTAATACTTTTTCTACTTGTGAATAAAATGTTACATGAACCAGTCTTGGTTTGTTGACCTCAAATTAATAATAGCTTTCTGTACAAATTTAATGATGAATTCTTTTAATTCTTTTAGAATTCCATGATGGTGTAATTATATTAAGGTTATGGTAGAATTTGGAGCATCTTTGTCTTGAGATGTTTGAGGTTTAGCAGTAACATCATTCAGGACCCTGAAGAAGCAGTAAGAAAACATCCATGCTTAAAATCATAGTACTTCAAACCTGTTTAAAAATTCTGCTTCTCAAGAAAGGGGTGGGGGAAAGCTGAGGGAAAAAAAGACAGATTGCTGTCCTTACAATGTCTTGGAAAAGAGAACCTGGTGCTCTACACCACTAGGGTTGTTTCAGACAAGACAGATAAGCAAATAATGAGAGGAGCTGTATTTTTGAAGCAGGATTGGAGTCATGGTCCCAATTTAAATGATTAAGAAAGGAGTGGCACAGTCTGACTGACAAGAGTAGAAGACTGAGAAGAAAGAGTAATTTGGTAATTGCATAAAATTGGTCATTTTGATAAAGCCATAAGCAATGACTGGAAACTGAATCCAGATAGGGATTGCAGATAACATAAAACCAGAGTGCTTATGCTGGAGTGTGATAGCACTCTTGATTTTTGGGTGGAAAGTTTGGGGCACACTCAAAAGCTGCTCTGTCCCTGGCCCTGGTTCAGTTGAGCAAATTTCACATTGGCTCTTCTTAGTGTAATGCTGCTATTTCTACATTCTTTGAAGTACATAATTCAGAGCTTAACTGGGGATCACCTTCCCAGAATAGCAAGGACTCCTGATATCCCTGTGTCCATGTGCTGTGCTCCAGAGCACTGTTCTATTTGTTTTGTGCTGTGACTGTCACAAAAGGCAGCAGTTTACATGCCCAGCCCACCTGAGTGTCCTTGGAGTTCACTTGGAGGTCTGTAAATCTGCACAGCAGCACATGGTATGTTTGGGAGGCCACTCTGTGCCAAGACAGAGATCTTTGTGACTCTCAGCACTGCCAGGATTGCAATGGTGTTCCCCTGACAAAAATTTAAAAAATATAATCAATAAACAAACAGAAATTGAAAAACAGATATTTACTCTATCTGGAAACAAAGTACAATTCAGAACACAAGACATACATGACCACTACATTTGTATAGACAGCTGCTCATATCAATTACTATATAAATGTCATTAACAAGGCTGCAGTTTTCCTTCCAAACTTTCTAGAAGGTCTACAAAAAAACCCACCCAGCCCAAAATATTTTCCCTGCTTGCATTGATATTCAATGCAACAGTATTTCCTGCCTTTTCTACAAGGTAGACCAAGCCCTTAATGCAGTGCTCCTCATCCTACCAGGAGTTTGAGATCACATGGCTTTTCCCTTTGTTGTGGTCTCTTTGAGGGCCTTTGGTTTGCATTCCTATGAAGTCCCTCCAAGCAACAACCTCCATGCATTAAATTAATCCTTTCACTCCCTTTGGTGATGGAGGTTTAGCTCACTACCTGCAGCACATTCCAGCGCAGACACTGCTGCTTTGTTTTGCTCTTTTAAAAAGGGGGATGGAAGGAGGGTGCAGTGTTTTATCAGGCATGGAGCAAGCTGAGGCTGGGCACTGCAGAGCAGAGCCACACAATGCACACTTTGTGCTGGCAGGGTGCAATTTAATCCATATTTAGTTTTGGCCTGAGTGATGGTAAAGCCCACTTGCTCTTCACACAGCAGCACATGAGCCATTTCCATTATGTCCAATAAGGCAGCGCTTTCAATGGGGTAAAAATAATCTTGGGTGGATTTGCTGGGGAGCCTGCTGCTTTCCACAACAGCAGTGAATGATGGGATTAGAGGAAATGTTTTCTAATAGCCTACTGACTGAGAAGGTGGCAGATTGGGGGCACACTGAGGCTTCTACACAGCACCACAGCTTCAACAGCAGGGCCAGCTGAGTCGGACTGAGGGGGTTTTCCCATCATTTGATTTTCTAAATCCTTATCCCAGTTGGATTTTTTTTTTTTTTTCATTGATCTCACAAAAGGGGATTCGGCTTGTTCAAAAGGTTATAAATGACATTTTTCTAAAGAATTGGTAGAAAAGCAGACAAAAAGAGAAGGCAGCTTTTAGAAAGTACTTCCCCTGAGCCTCAATTTTTGTGGAGTTTTCAATTTCTTTTGCCCAGGTCTCAGTGTCAGTTTATGGATGGACAATTCACATGCTATTTAGTATGCAAAAATTCCCCTAAATATAGCAGCTAATATATCAAAATCTGGTTGTAACCAACAGTTTAGGGGAGAGCACTGATTTACAGCTTAGAAAAAATATTAAACCTTTGGAATTCCAGAGATCATTTTGATTTGCCCCAGATCTGTATCACACAGTTCACTGAAACATAACAATAAACATATATAAATACAGAATGTGTACAAAATAGTAAACTTGTCACCTTGCACATGACCTGAGGCAGGGCATTGTCCAGGTCAGTTAGCAATTTTATTGCTAAGTCCTTAAACTTGAGGAAATTACAGAACACTGTGGATCAATTCACGGGAGACTGTACACCACCCAAGCACTTATCCTGCATGTGGCAGAGATTACAAAATGAACTGAGAACATTAGAAAAAACCAAAAAACAACTAAAGGTTCTGTTTCAATTTTTTGAAATGCCTTTCAGCCCAGACATCCAAGTGCCCTAGACATTTCACAGGCTAATATAGGAGCCTTAGGGGGGAAAAAAAGTTCCACACAATGGGTATTCCACCAATATTGAACAAAATGGCAGCAGCAGAGGTTATTTGTCTTCAAAGTAAGAATGAAAATAGGATATCTAGCTTTTAGTGCACAAAAAAATACTCAAAGGGGGCCATTGCATTACAAAACATATTTTAAAAGCCAAAGTAAAGCACTTGTCTACAGCCACCTTACTTCTCTAATTTCATGTTCACTTAAACACACATAAACTCTGCACCAGCCCAAAGCAAAATGAGGAACATCTGGAATCAGCAGAGTAACAGCATTTACCATGCCAGTTTTGTACATACCTTGCAAATGTGCTTTCTTACATATTGGTGCTAATTCCAGCAACATCAGGTAGCCGAGTTTGACTTGAAGCAATTCAGCAGCAAGTATCAGCTTGGCCACTTGTTTGGCTATTTGTTGTCTCTGTGTTGCAAGAGGAAAAAAAAAATAAAGTTTTTTACCAACCCAGTGCTGGTTTATGTTGTTAGATAACAGTTGTTGTATTCCTTTACCAGAGTTTCAGCTTTATTAAACTTTATCCCTAAGGCTGCTGAACAGGAAGGAGACACTGCACCAGTGCAAAAGTGAGAATATCTTTCTGACTGTAATACCAAAACAGACCCATAATATTCCAGCAAATAACACTCAAATTTTGTCAAAATACACTACACTTTTTGATATTTTAAGACTATAAAGAGACAAAATGTGAAAATTCACATAAGGAAGTTTTCTCTGGGAACGTTTGTGCAACTACTCTCTCCATGTTAAACTTTGACCAGATCAAACCTAACCCATACCAACAAACCATTCTTTAAAAGTCTGCTATTGATCCACTGCCTATGGGTAGTTCAAACAGAAGAAAACAAAAAAGGGGGAAAAAGAGATGGGAGGAGGAAAAAAACCAGCATAAAAATTGTACTGGAGAATCATTCAGCAAAATTCCCACTTGTGTATTAAAGGCTTAGCTAAATAACCCTGGGCTTCATTGAAAAACAAGTAGGAAAGAAATATCTTCTATTCTCTAGAGTTACCCTTCCCCTCAAGCATACCAGGCATTTTATCTTCTTAGTTTTCATAAAAAATACATTTTGTAAAGAAGATATGCTGCATTTACTCCTTTTTCTTGGCACAGGAGGATTTGTCCTCCCCATCCCCTGCCCCTTATCAGAAAGAGTAACACACTGAAGACTCTTTCCAATTGGGAAAGGAATGTCTCTTTCTTGTCCCCACTCCTCCTGTTTTATGGCTCTTTCCTACCTGTCTGCCTTATTGATCACTGCTGCAACTGTCTGTGTTTCCCATTCTCCTCAACTGTCTGGTCTGATCCCCCATTACCACTGGAAAACAGAATTGGGGGTTTAATTTCAATAATTTGGAAGATGTCACACATGCACAAGGTAAAGCTTGCTTTTAAAAGGGCAGAGCCATTCAAAGCTAATCTACCCAGGGATTAATTTGGTTGGCTTCCTATCTATGGACAGCTGCTTCTGAAATGGAAGATAATGGTAAAGTGGTTAAAATGGTGGCTTTTAAGCACATGGCCTGATCAGAATTTTTTTGCAAGGACCCTCCACGAAAATTAAGGACAAGAGCTGGTCACAGCAACAAGACAGAGCTATCCATGACAATATGTAAAAATTGCTGATAACAGGACTTACCCTCAGGTGCTGGAAAAAAATTATCAATAGAAAAGGTTAGACTGGTCAGTTGGGATGTGTGATGGCTCAAACTGTCCAGAAACACAAAGCTGTCCTCTTTTTTGGCCTGGAACAGTCACTTGCTCTTCCTTGAGATAATATTACCACAAAATGCTATAGCAAAACAAATAATTATTCATATCAGATCTACTTTGCACACCTGGTATTCAACTCAATTTCCTAAATGGGTGAGTCAAAGCAGGTTGGGCTGACCTGTTAGCTGAGACACAGCAGGGCATTCCCTCCCATGCTCTTAGGCTGGCGGAAAACAGCACCAAAGAGCAAAGGAGTTACAGCAGAAAGGATGACACAGTTAAATTAGTCTCCTGCTTAGAACTGCTAATTATAAATCAGCCCAAATCACATCCAAGTTACTTGGTTATACTCAGTTCAACAGAAGTTATTTTAACACTAATATCTTAAACATGTCGAAAACTTAAGAACAGTGAAATGGAAGAAGTGGAAGAAAGAATCCAATCTAACTTTGACCAAAACAGGCAAGAGTCCTCATGGGCACTGGCAGGGGATGCCTGAGCAGGGAAGCACCCACTGCCTGCAGGCTCACTGGCAGCACCCTGCTCTGGCCTCAGATCCTCATATCTTCAATCTGTTACTGGTGAACAGGTCCAGAGTATACTATAGAATTATATATGTTTACATTATGCTGTTACAATCCTTACCCTTCTACAGGAAAGAAAGCTACAGGGCCCTAGAATGGGGGCTTTCAAGAGCCCCTTCAGCTGCTCATCAGGGCTGGGCTCTGGCTGACCCAATCCCTCTGCAGCTCCTCACCTGCCCCAGGGAAGGCAGAAGCGATGCCCTGGCCATGGCTCACAGCATCTCCTGTCTGTTCCTGCAGCAGCAGCAATCCTCTGTTATCCTGGCATCTGCCCCTCCCTTTGCTTTTGCAAAGTGCTTTGTTGGTGTTTGCTCCAAGTCTTCCAGTGGTGAATGGCTGTTACACAGGAAATGTGTGTGCCATTGCAATGTCCTGCTGTGCTGTGAGGTGGCCACAAAGGAGCATTTGCACTTGGTCTGCTTGTCTCTGGCTCTTCATTAGGATGGAGTGGGAAACTGCAAACTGGCAACGATGAGTGAGCAAGCCCTTAGCACTACTCATGGACCCCCAGCAGCTGAAGAATGTACTTCTGTCTGAAATTAATCCATCAGGTGGTGTATGGAAGCCCAGATTCTGTCTGAAAATGTTGCCACTACCATGTGCAAGCTCTTCCAGTGTTCTTCTGGGTGGGGATTTTTTCTTCTCTTATGCTTTATTTAAGCAAAAATGAAGTTTCAGGCTGACCTGAGACTCCCTGACAATGAAGGGGATTCCAAACGGCACAGAGAGCTGGTGTAGCTGGCAGCCAACTCAGTGCAGAGCTGAGCAATAGAAGCCATGGGAAAGTGAAACATATTCATCAGCAGTGCCAAACGGGAAGAAAAGATGGAAATCAGGATGTACAAAACGGATCCTAAAATAGAATAAAATTTGTATCATGCAATCTGGGTCTGTATGAAGACAGTGACAGTGGGCTCTCTCTGTATAAACACTTCTGAAAGCAGTTTTAAGTCTGAGTAAGGTATTCAGGTGATTTACACGTTTCCAGCCAAAATAAAAGATCTCAACATTTTCTTGGCAGGTTTCAGTAAGGTTTAATTCCCTCTTTAGACCTTTGTGAATTCCTTTTTGAACGAGCACAGCTGTGCTGTACACATTCCAGTTCAAACCAACCTGTAAGAACACACTTCCCGATCCCTGAGTTCAGCAAGGCAGCCGAGGATGTGACTTGAGTGCCTGCCTCCAGCAGCTTCACCAGGACCACTAGGACCATTGTGGCTCCCTTGGGACCAGCTTGCTGTAATGGCCCTTTAATTACCTCCTCCTTTGCTAGCTGATCGCACCTCACAGTTTAAATACTGTAAACTTCCAGCTGAGCCAGCCAACAACTATTGTCACTTGAGCATCCCTTTTCTGGGAGAGAGAGAAGAGGCATGCTAGACTCAGACCAACAGGAAAAGCCACTGAAGGCATAAACACTCTTGGGACACTGACACTGTGGCTGTGCCACTGAGCAGCGAGAGCAGACCCAGTCTCCACTGGCACATCCCTCTCAGGAAATCCACAACAACTTCATCCCCTGTGTCACCAGCACCCAGATTTTTGTGGATATCTTCCAGTCTCTGCAGGAGAGACGGCAATTCAGCAGCCTCACTGATAATGATCCTGAAAGTGGAGGGAGATGTGGAGAGGCTGCTGGCAAACACCCCAACACTCCTGAAGAGTATGAAAATACCAGTTTGGCTGCCAAGGGCCCTGCCAAGAGATGTTACAAGCCCCAGATGACCTCTGGGCATATTAACACCTACTCTTTTCCAACCAGCGGTCATGCTGAATCCAGTGCTTCCTTCCACTTCGAGCAGGCTTATTCACATTTAAATTGCTTAGAGCAGTAATAATGAAGAGAGAAGTTACAGACAGATCGCCCCTGCCAGAGACACTTGCCTGCCTTTCTGTTAGTATAGTTTGTATTATTTTTTTGGCACAAATAGCAGTGTTCAGGAGGCTGTAGTATTTATGGTATAGTAAGAGGGAAAAGGCAAATGAAAGGTGGAAGAATGAGCTGGCTGCAGAGACAGAACTCGTCTTTCCCAACATCAGTTTTGTAAGGCTGGAGAGCAACACCCTGAGTCCAGATGGGATTTTTCTGTAGGGTAAGTCAGTATAAATGGGGTAAATTTATCTGGAGGATTTACTCAGGTTTGATTTCAGATCAGTGGAGGATGGTAAGAAGCAGCAGTAGTACAAATGGAAATACCCAAAACTGACTTTGATGATCTGGCATAATAAAGAATTTTCTCCATTATGCAGACAATAAAAGCTTTTCATCTACCCCACCATTTTCCCCAACATTCAGGGGGAAATAAAATAGAATTATAGGATGTCAGCCAAACCACCAGCTCAAACATCCTTTTTTCTCCTATTTCTATGTTCATACTGTGATTGTGGTTCCAGGTTTTGATAAATAAATTATCCAGGAGCTATCCACTTTTAACCATCTTTTAACTAACTTTTAAACTATCCACTTTTAACAAAACCTCTCAACAATCACAGAAGCCCCAGGCTGACTTTGGCCCTTAAACATTGTTTCAGAGGACCAGAGCTAATGCAGCATTCATTCACACACGTCCTTACGTTGACTGAGAGCAGTGATGGATGTTCTATCTACAGCTGGAGCTCCAGAGGGGCCTTTGGGTGAGCACAGTGTGAGCTGGGGGTCACCTTCCCCAGTCCTGACACTGGTAAGAGGTGCACAGCCCCTCTGCTCCAGCCCAAAACCCCAGGTGAATAATAGAAGAGCAAAGCTCAAGAGTCCTGTTTGCTTCAGCAAGTCCTGCGCTTCTGAAGAGGTTACCCTAAAGTGACCTTTTCCATAGGGTGTGGTGACTGGGATCTGAAGTGCTTTCAGCTGGCACAAAGGCTCCCACAGACAGAGAGAGTTCTAAAAAGGGGGATTTGTAGCTTTTACTGATCCACTTTGATTTGCAAAACTTAATTTTTTCCTCCCCAAACAAAACAGATAAAGCTGGAGATGCAAGATGGGATGAGGAAAAAAAAAAAAAACAGAGAAGAAAGAAATATGGGCTATAGCCAGAGAGCACAGATGCCACGCCAGCTGACAGATGCTTCTGACAGACCAAGGGAAAGGCATGGAAAATGGGATAGCTCACAAAGGAAGAAACTGAATGTCAAATGAGCTATTTTCCTGTACTTAGCCAGCCTACATAATTTTTCATGTACATTTGAGACTGTCAGAAACAACAAAAAAAGAAATAAAAGCTGATTTTCTTGGAAAACATAGATTACAAAATGAACAAACTATTAAAACTACTTTGTCTTGGGAATTTGGCTTAAACACCAGATTAAATCAAAGATAGCTAATTTGATTAAGTAGAACAAGTTATCTAAATCCCTACTTAGGGAAAACACCGCCAGCAATTCGGCACTGTTTTGCAAAAGACCTTCAATGTTAAATAGTTTAAGCAAGAGCAATACAGACACATGGCACTTCTCCATGCATGAGGGACACGTTTGCTGGGCAGGCTTCAGGGCAAGACAACAAATTAAACTTACAGGAGATAGAGGAAAATTTGCCACTATGGTGAGGAATCAGGTGTGACCAGAACTTACCTTGTCACTGTCAGCTGAAGCTACAGAACCCAGTGGCACTGCCTCTTTCTTCCAATGGCACCTCCAGTTCCTGGGGAATTCTTTCCCCAGCCTCCCTGTGACAGCACAGGGAGAAAAGGCAATATATTTGTGCAAATGTTAAGAGACAATGAACTGTCACTTCAACTCTCATTTGTAATGAGTAGGATTTACTCTGGCTAGCATGAATCATTTTGATAACATATATAATTAGTTTTATAGAAGTTTTAGTATGTTATAAAAGCTGCTCTATCACTTGTATTCCCCCAGGGCTCTCTTATAAAATTATTTTGTTACAACTGTATTCTCCTTGGAAGTGAATTGCAGACAACTGAGCACATCTGTATGTCAGAAGCATTGTAAGCCAAGGCATCCAAGGCAATTTTAATGCCTTTTTCATTTCCAAAATCCATGTGAAGAAATGCAGGCACTTGTGGGCTCCAGCCCCATCAGCTGCCCAAAGCTGAAGACACCCTCTGCTCCCAGGCTGTCGCTCAGCCGCCTCCACACAGCCCCTGGCTGCCCACAGCAGATGCTGCAGTTCAGCAACCCAGGAGCTGGGATGCTGTCAAATGACCTTGGGGGAAAACACTCAACAGGTATAAATAACACAAGCCTTTAATAACTTCATCTGAGCTACAGGAAGGTATGTTGGATGAGGATTTGCCTATGTGCAGGGAGCTGCAAGGTGAGTTAACTGGATTCCATCTTTGTGAGGAAGGAAAGTGGGGCTGGTAAAGAGAGTGCACTAAGTGAAACCAGCTAGCCCTTCTGATCTTATACATGTTTTTTCTTTCATGTATATTTTAAATACTGAAGGTAGGCTATAGTTGAGCCTTGTGGCTACTTCTGAAGAGCACCATTAATAAACAGATTATTTTTAACAACTGCCCTGCTAATTTGCTGGGAGTATGCCAGAGGAGCTTGATGAGGTTAAGGGCTGCTGCAAATATCAGCCAAACTCTGGCTTCTGACCATGTTCAAGGGACAAGCCCCTTCAAACACATACCTGATAAATTATTCCTGAGGAGCAGCTGTTGTCCTGTGGCCTGTAACCTAAAGGGGCTCATCCATCCCAACTTGGCCCAGCTTGGAAACTCTTCACCTTCTTAGTGGATCACATTCAGGGCATTTCCCCAAGGCCCAGCTTTCCCACAGCATGGGGAAGGCAGATGAGAAATGTTGTTTCAGAATGATACAAACTCCAGCTGAATGGGTACCACCAGCAGCAGCTGTGGACAGGGTGGGAAGAACATGCCATGCTGCCATTTTGCTTTTCCTCTGACATGATCACAATGCCCAGGTCAGTCACAGCCCAAAGCATCCCTCACCTCCTCCTGTCCCCTAGATCATGTCTGAGTGCAGCTGTAAGAGTAGGTGGAGATGGGGGCATTTAGACGTGTCTAAGGACTGAAGTGAAAGGCTTGTAAGGAGTCAGAGGGACAATGGCCAAAAGGCACTTCATAGAACCCAAGATGTGCTGAAGATTAATTAAGAGCACCTTCTGCAGCCATTTTAGTTCTGTACTACATGACGCTGTCAATAATGCATTAATTCAGTCATGTAGGACAGGCAGCAAAAGTAAACAACAGTGGCATTTGACAATTAAAAATTTGTAGCATTAAAAAAAAGAGTTCAGTGCTTTGAGGTGTTCTGAGCAGAAACCAGGATTCCTGACACTTCTATTCCAGCCATCTGTGCTCTCTCCCTGTTTACTGGAGCAACAAAACACATAGAAAAGAGCTGGTTCATCCCCATCCTTAGACTGCTAGGATATATTCTATTTTGAAGATGTCTGTTTCTTCTCATCAAGAGTGAGGGCAGGCAGAATGGCAAGTTTTAGCCATTCACAAGCTGCTTTAGAAGCTACCAACTCTTTGGCAATTGCTGGCAAAAGGCATCCCACTCCCTTCCCTCTGTGCTTTTAAATCTGCACAGCAGCACAGCACCAACCAGTCATTCTGTCAGATCTGTACTGCCATTTTGCTTCTGACTTAAGGAGCTTGTCTCCAAGAGATTTTTTGGATACTTCCTCCAAACAAGAAGTCATAATGATTTCCTACACCCGTGCAACTCTGCATACCAGCTGTTGAGGACTTGAAAATAAACAAATCTCAGCCTGGGGAAGATCAGAAGGGCCGACAGACAGCCCTACTGGTGCTGATTTATACTTCCTTATCTTTTATCTCCTTCCCTCTCCTCCCCGAGCACATTAGCTGTTCTCCCACGGTCCTTCTCCCAGGGAAATCTGTGTGCTTGCCTTCTGCTATCATGCATCTTCAATTCTCAAGTTCTTTAACTCTTGAATTCTTTCTAATTTTACTATAATACTCCCGTTTTGGTACACTGCAAACCTGCTGGGGTAAAGCGCTGATTTGAACTTGTTCCCAACAGCGCACAAATAAATCCCTGATTCGGGAACACAAAATTTCCATCACTTTGCCCAGAAGCAATCTGAAAGAGCAGACACACAGTACTTCCCACTTCACAGCAAGCAGAGGAGGTGCTTTGGCTGACACTGCTTTTCCAGCTCTCCACAGAAGACAGGGGGAAGATGCCAGGAGGACAGTTATCCAGCAAGCACAGGCTTGCTATCCTCATGGAAAAACCTCCTTCCAAAGGCATTCTCCTCATTCACAGCTTGTTGGACCATAGAAGGTGGCTCTGCCCTGGTTTAACCGAGGCTACAGGGCTTCTCTGAATTAATCTGAATTAGAGTAAATTTTTCAGAAAACAGTCCAGTTCTGGTGTACATTTCTGGTGCTGATCAGTCAACCCCAGCTCTTCTCATATGTTGCCCCTGTTGTCCCCTGTATAACAAACTATTAATCAGGTGCTACTTTGTCTAATTTCAGCTACCAGCTCTTGTTTAACACATGTATTCAGATCAATGTTCAATCTTTCAAATTGTGTTTTGGTATCATCATTATGTTAATCTTCTGATAGATTAAGATGCATATTTTCTGAGCCATCAATATTGCTGTTACAATCAACTCTTCCATCTTAATGTCATCTATAGTACTAGGCTCTTACTTTGATATAAATTAATTTTTTATTTTTGCACACTGATTTAGATTCTGACTTGCTGTACAAGCAGCTATTTAACATCTGTCGAAAAGCTTTTATCAACATATGATATGAATTCTTCCATCTGGCATTCCACTGAACACAAAGCAGAAACATTTTTTAACACCTCTGCCTATTGTGTTACTGGCAATGCTGTAATTTCCATTTTAGACTTAGTGCTGTGAAAGAAAGACCTCTTTTATTCTGCTCAAGCTTTTAACTCAGAGGTTATTTTGCTTCTTCATCAACCCCTTACTATGCCTGGTTTCTAATCTATATTCAATTCTTCCCTGCTTGATTTCTCTTCTCTGCCTTCTTAACTGCTGCCTTTTCCTCTTGCTATCTTCTTTGGGGTTTAGAGAACTTCATCCAGCACCAGCTGTATTCACATCACATGAAAGTAATTATTACATAATATTTCAGTCTATATTAAGTGAATCAGAAAAATAATCACATCAAACCTTTAAAAAAAAAAGCAGCAAAGTTCACACCTCAGACTTCCAAACGTAATCCATCTGTGCTTTTCTGATGTGTTGTAATTATGTGTTATTATTTCAGGATTGCATAAGGGTATAATTTCTTCTGAAGATGTTCACTACTTATTTTCCATAGCAGCTAAAATCCAAAACATTGTAAAATTTCAGATTAAAAGCCTGATGCTGAGTTACAGTATTATAAACCAAACTTTTGGATAGCTGGTTCAGCAACCCCAGTGGGAAAGCATGGAATGCTGGAAAAGGATTACAGTGGTTTTCACATTTATGAAGAGTTACACTGCTGGTCACAAGAGAGGTCTCACGTTACTGAGAGTACACATTATTTGCTGGAAAATAAAAACTCTTAAAAAAAAAAAAAAAAAAAAAAAAAAAAAAGAAAGAAAAAAAAAAAAAGAAGAAGGATAAAGCATCAGACATTCGAACAGCTGGAAGCATTTTTAACAACTATCAAAAAAAGGAGAAAAAATTTAGAATAATATTTCCCCTTCTGTAGTAAGCCTCGTGGTGGTGGTATAATATGTTCCCTAGAGGCTTAATCATGTCTACTGTTCAACCCTCAAAGTTTATTTCATTTAAAAAGAATCAGTGAAGCCAACCGAGTTTCTTCATAAAAGAACCTGAAGCCATCATTCTGAGATGTATTTATTTGTCTACTAGCTCCCATCTTTGTCAGACATCCCACAAGTCATAAATCCAAGCAATAAGCTGCAATCCACCATGCTCTGGCAAAAGGCAAGATTTTCTTCCTTTCTTTGTTGGTATCTGATTTCATATTAAGAAGATATTGTTTGATGCCACTCTGATAAAACCTTGAAAAGACTGTTGTTTGCAGAAGGATCAAATGAGATGGTGAATTAAGGAGGTAATAGCAGCCATGAGCATAAAGCAATGTGAGTACTACATATAGTTTGAAGAGGTATCTGTACACTAAATCCAGTATCACTTGAATTTCTTTCAAATTAAAATGCAGGGGCAATCTCTTAATTGTAAATGCTCTGCTTATTCCGCCAATTATGATGCTTTATTTTCTTTACCACAGTGCTTCCAGAGCCTTGTCAGCACGAGGATTTCCGTTTGCTAAGTTCTTTTTGTCACAATGAATCTTTCAACGTGTGCCAGCTCCAGATAAACATAATCGTTAGTTTGTTCCAGTACAAAGCCCAGGCAACAAACAATGCAGGCTCCCTTAGCAACACCCTTGAATTCCCTTTGAAATGTACTTCCATTAAATACCTCCCTATGGGCTGTTAAATTTACATTCATCAGCTATTGTATACTTTACAGGCCTTCCCATCTTCACAATGGGGTCTTACTCACACCTAAACTGACACTTACTCTGTGGGTTTTTTAATGACTTTACTTACAGCAAAATGCCCACCTAGTTTGTTAAGCAAAACCATTCTCTCTTCTCTCTCAGGGAACCAACTGCAGATACACAGTGGAGTCGGTCAGTGGTACAAACCAGAAGCCTGGTTGTGGTACATGTCTGAAAATATACCCAATATGGTTTAATCAAAACATCTAAAAAGGTCTAAACCCAGCTGTACCAGAATGACAGTACAACTCACATAAGGAAACTTTCACCTTGCAAAAACAGGCAGTGAAAAAAACAAGGTAAAATATCAAACAATACACTTTTGCACAGATTCTGCTAAAACAGAGGGCAAACCATCCAATCAGCTCTGATTCTTGTTTATCCCTTCCCAAACATCCACTTTTTCTGGCCGGGTTCTTTTACCTTTACTTGCTTCTCTCTCAGCTATTTAGTCTCATTTCTCAGCTTTGATTCTCTTCCTCTCTTGCTTCTTTCACTGCATTTCTACTTAGCAGAACACTTAATATTTACAGTATCTTTAACAGCAACCTACAGACAACCTCCAAGCAAGGCCATTCCTATAGGAAAAATAACCAGTTTTCTTCCTTTTTTTTTTTTTTTCTTTTTCCCAAAACACTCTCAAATACCATTTCAGAATTTATTTAGAGGAAAAACAAACCGCACCGATAACATTCCCTTTGTTCATCATCCACTATATAATGAGCAACCTTACCAAACTGCACCAGTCTATCCTGTAAAAATATATTTGTTTTGAATTCTTTTGTTTCCCCTCCAAAACCCACCCTCCTGTACTTTAAACAGTTCCCCAAACTTGTCCACTCATCATTAAAATGAAACTCAATGTGAACAAACATGCAGGGACCAGATCATCTGTAGGGCACCTATTTTACTCCTTTGTCTCTCTTACATGTTGCAACATATGTCTTTCCTCCTTACTTAAAATTTTCCATTTCAGACCAGTAGGACCACATATTTACTTCTCCCATCTTTCTCTTCCCTATCTCAAATACAGCTCCTAGCTTTTCACTTCATTTCCAATTTTCCCATTGCTTCAAATACAATTTGCTCTTCCCCAGTGAAGGACTCCTACAGGAAATATGGTCAAAGAAAGAAAATCCATGAGCACTTGAGAAAGAACAGTATGAACAGTTCTGGTCCATAACATCAAGAGGTAAACCCTAGTAGTGAATCAATCCATGAACCAAAAGACCTTTCACCCCCTCCAGTCACCCGGAAGTGAATTCCCATTTACTCTCTTCCAACAAAATCAAATTTTCTTACAGTACATGCTAGAGGATTTGTTCTTTCCAATTCCATGTTTAAGCTCCTATGCAATGGAAAATAGTCATTTTCATAAATAAAACCACATGATCCAATGAAAGTATTTATTACCTTTCCATCAACATGAACAGTCAAACTCTAATAGCAAAACCAGTCATAACAATATTTTATCCACAATTATGAAGACATACGCAATCTTCCACAAAAGAAATTCATTCTGTTGTTATGAATCCATGATAAATGTTTCAAAGTCATGGTCTAAGTCTGAAACAAGGGCATCCACAAAATCTTCAACTGACGGGGATTTCTGAAGCATACCTACAAAAAAGCAAGACAAGAGACTCTTCATCAGGATGCTGTCACCTTGACAGCTTCATCAGTGATAACAATTACTGCTAACTTTTAATGCCAGTATACTACAGAAACAGCTATCAGATTTCTTTGTGAAGAAAAAAGTGCAACTATAGTGTAGAGGGAATATTTAATTTCTTCAAGATAGCTGTCACACATTTTCACAGACTTGACAAGGTTTCAAGACTGACAACTGATTTTTGTCATTACAATCTCATTTAAGCAGGGAATTATACCTGTTTTAAAGCAATGTAACTGCAGACTCAGTCATTCCTAAATGACTGAAATACATTAGTGATTGAGCAGGTGTATAAATCCTTATCTACTAAGTCTGAGTTCCAACCAAGTCAGAAAATAAATATATTTGCTCAAAGCATTACACAACTTAGAACCATTTAATTTAGTATTTAAAGTACAGCTGTATCTGGAATTTTTGACAAAGCACAGATCATAAAGAGAAGTATTTTCAATACACTGCAGTTTTAGTTTTGCTTTTTATACAATGCTAGAACTTACTGTTTAAGAATTTAAATTACTGCATCTGTTAGCTGGAGCACTTGGCTGAAAATTAACATAATGAATTAGTATTAGAATAATGCCCAAGAACTTTGCCAGGCAATTCTGTAAACAGAGGAGATAAAAATTTCACCCCTTCCTCTTCAGAATCCCAATTTTTAGATGGCATGAGACTATTAAATTATTTTCAGATTTTTCTTTGCACTTAACATCACATACAGCTGGTCTTTTCACTATCACTAACACTCTCAAGATTACACATGAAAATTTATTGCATAACTTATACCAGAAAAAAAACCTAACCAAAAACCAACAGTACAACTGCCAAATAATGTAAAATTTAATCTTTTTATTTCTTTGAAGTGATCTCTTCTTTCTGACATCTGCCAATGTAAATATAACCTTGTTCTACCCTTTCTGATCAGTGTACCTACTGAACATAAATTTATATTCTTTCACATCCTCAACTATATTTGCTTTTGGTGGAAATTATAATTTAATGCTGCCAAAAGACTATAATCTTTTACTATAACACAATGATTCAAAACCCATCAGGAAACAGACCAGCTCAAAGTAAATTGGTGTGAGTAACCAAAAAGAATTTTCTTGCTAAGACCTTACAGAATTCCATTTCAATCTGATTTAAAGACATGTTACAAGTGTCTACACAAGCTGCCATGGTCCAGTAGATTAATAGCATGCACTAAAAGAAAAAAATCTTTCACGATATATATAGATTGATTGAAATTATGTTAAATGAATTTGCATCAAGCTATTTTTAAAATGATAGAGAACAGAATTAATATTTCCAAATACATGGTAAACATGTCATCGACTCTAACGTTACAAAAATCACAGTGGAATTACTTGTAGTTCACAGTGAAAAATGGCTTGCTATGTGCTGGGCTGAGAAACAGATGTGTGCAGATACCCAGCTACTGATCTGAGCTCCCCAGAGAGCCATGGCCTCTTGCAGACTCCTTCTCTCGGGTTCCTGGCTGGGGAACACACATATTTGCTCCCTAACAGCCTTGGAAAAATTCCAGTTAAACTCATATTTTCCTGCAGTTTTCACAGAAGAGAGGAGAGTGCCTTAAAAAGGTGACAGGGATGGCAGCCCACTGGAACATGTGCAGTCATTCCTTTTTCACCAGATATCAGTATGGAGAGATGACTAAAATGCTGCACAGAGGGTACAGAAAGACAGCCACAATAGACATAACCACCACCCCCTGAGCCCCATTGCTTTAAACTGCCCTTCCGATACTGACTTATAAAGAACAGCCAGTCTGGATGATGCTCAGCAAATTCTATGACACACTAACAATTATTCTGCCAATTATCAATACATTGCAAAAAAGAAGCTCCCATAGGGATAATAGGCAGAAGAGAAGAAACTGAAGTTGGGATTATCTTCAATGAGATTTAATTTCCCCTCTTACATAAAAATGGCAAATCATAAAAAAACATTCCAACCCTAGATATTACAAAATGAGTAAGAGAAATATAATTAACTACAGTATACTTGGATGCATTTTAGTGCAGCTGAATACAGTCTTATCAAATATCACTCAAAACTTGTTACAAATTGTATTTATTTATTAAAACCAGATTTGCTTTAAATATGTAGGAGATTCCAAAGTTACTCTGGCAATGGTGATGTCAAATGACCTCCTATCCAGTAATTCCAGCTTTTGATAACAAAAACAGATTTCAGATTTCTTGAATTAGTGGTTTGTTGCATTCTCATTTTCCCAACACTGACATCAAAAGCAGACATCAACAGACTTCTTTCTTTTGCAAAGAAGGGACAAAGAGTAACTGAGGTCAGTGCTAAAGAACTCCTACTGTAGTGAAATGATGATGCCCTCATTAAATAAATAACTACAGATTTTAGAGTACACAGGTCCAAAACAAGCAGGCAATGATGGTATTTCTGTGTTTTAACTTCTTACTCTACACCGATGTGCTAAAAAGTGGTCATGTCTCTCTTCAAACCCCATTAAAATATATCAAAGCAAGATCAGCTTTGATATATTGTAAATACTCAGCACTTCAGTCTAAATGATTTAGTAAGATGTCCACAAGGTCTGATGGTTGCAGTTTTCAAATTTAGGAGTGTATTTTAATACGTTCAGCCCTACTCCTATTTCAGCTCAGTCTCTCCCAAGCCTAAGGCAACTGCATAGCTTATCTTCGCTGCTTTGAAGTTTCTTTCACATTACAGCACTGTGGTTAACCACACCCTTTTGAGAGATGGTTAGCTATAACCTACAATCACTGAAAATTGAGAGAAGAATAAAGCCTGTGGCAAAATTTGGCCTCTTCCCCCCTGGAACACTAATTATTTTGAGTCGATGTAGTTTGAGCTAACATATGCCGTTCACATCACCTTCTAGGATTTATGTATATTTCTTACACTTTCAAAGAGATGTACAATCATTATCTGAAGATCTTTGCAGCCTCTTCAAATTATAATTACCCCATGAAGTTCAGTCTGAAGCATGGAAAAGCAAATTTTCAAACAGCATTTGAGCAAATGGTGTTTATTTACACAGCCAGTTGGTTTGGTTACCATGCAGGCACAGAGCTGAGTATGACTGTGTGCAATGCAATACGGCATCAACAAAGCAAGAACACAACCTCACACATTTTGCACAAGGATTTCTTCAGAAGCCCCAAGGGCAATGTGACTGCACCAAAGCTGCAGAAGTGAACTCCAGGATATGTTCTATGCTCTCAGTTCCCAAAACATCCAACCCAGTAGTTTTCACACTGCAATTCACTTTCTGCCTATGCACCTGGGTTTCTTTCCAGCCAGCAAATGCCAAGGGAGAGAGGGAGGAATGGTGCACACCTGAATCTTGTTCAGACCTGCAACCAACACACAACTGGACCTGGAAGGGACACCTGGGTTATATAACTTTAAAGGAATTTGGAATCCCTAATGCCGTGTAGTCCTAGGAAGGAGAAAATCTGCAAGAGCCATGTAGTCAACACAAAATGACAGAGGAATCAAGTTCTTCTCAAAATGTATTTTTTCTCAAAGGAAAAACTGAAAGAAAATAAGCCTCTCAGACAAAACATTGTCCACTCATTTTCAATTGCTCTTGATATCCATATTTGTGACTATTTCTGTATTTCATTGGCTGTCAAGGGAGTAAGATAAAAAGAGTCACTTCAGAAAATGTGTCAAAAAATTTCAAAAAACCTCTATTATTTTTTTTAAAGGAAACAAATACCAAGAGAATCAAATACAAACAACAACAACACAAAAAAAGTATATTGTGTTTCCTAATTAAAGACTAGTTCAAACAGGAACCTTGTCAGTAACTCCACAGGTCAGATCCTTTATCTTTCCTAATCAGTACATCTGTGGAATCATGTTGGAGAAAGATGAAAAGCTAGGGTCATATCCAAACACAAAAGAAAAACAATAGATAGCTTCTGAGAAGAAAATCATAACAAAGAAACTGCATAAATGAAATGTGCCCATGAAGTAACCTGCTATCAAACAGCCAATGAACATGGCTAACTTCCTAATGAGGTAAGGCAGCACTTCAAGGGTGAGGCTGCAGATGTGCATCCGAAAGTCAAACGTGCAAGCCCATATAAAAAGCCACCTGAAATAACAACGTAAAGAACTTTCTGAAATAGGGCACTAGTGAGTGAAAATGTTTCTCTGAAGAGGAGCAAAATCAACAAGCTTTAAAGTTTGATGGAATCTGTCTTTAATCAGGTACGTTTTGTTATTTGCTATGGAAGCACAGTTTTGCAACTGATGGAAACCAACAGGAGATGGAAATCAAGTAGTCTGGAATGTCAATAAGGAAAAAAAAAAGCAGCAAGAAGAATGAGAAGCACACTGAATCTAAACAAACTACTTTTCTCCATAAATTCTCTTTTTTTTTTTTGTAATACATACAGACCAATCAAATACAAATGTAACTTTTTTCATCAGGTATAATCTATGAGCTTCCAATAATCCCAAATGAGCAATCAAGTTATTGTCTTGTCAAAACACCCGAGTCACCCTAATTTCATTCTTCAGGGTGTCATTCAAGCACATTTGTTAGGTTTTTTACTTAACTATTTCTACTGTGTACAAATGAACATCATGATATACACAGACAAAGAATCTGCTGATGAACGCTGGTTATTTTTATGATCTTGAATATCAGTTAGGATTTCTGTATAAAGACAGTAAAAGTGAAATTCAGAATATGAAAGTGGCCAGGGAGATAATCCGAAGCAAGAAGATGTACCTCTAATGGAAGAGGATCAGATCATGGAACACTTAAGAAAACTGGGCACAAACAAGCCCACAGGCCCTGGTGGGATGCACTCCTGAGTGCTCACAGAGGTGGCAGATGGCATTGCAAGGCAACTCTCAGTAATCTGTTAAAATAGAAAAGACTAGAAAAATGCAAAAGTCACATCTATCTTCAGAGGAGCAAGCAACAGAACCCAAGGAACTGAGGTGACCAATCTCACCTCAGTCCTAAGAAGGTGCTGGACTAGCTAATCTTGGAAACTATTTTCAGACTCATGAACAGAAAAAAAAATAAAAATCAGAAATAGTCACCATGGATTCACCAAAGGCATGCCATGCTTAAATAACTTGATAACCTTATACAGTGAAATAACTGGCTGGCAGAAAAGGGGAGAGCAGTGCACATCACCTCCTTGGACCTCACTGAAGCCTTTGACACTGGCTCCCATAGGATCCTATCACATGCAATGGGGAAAGCCAGTTTCACTTCTGTAGATTTTCTGTAAGACCATCCACAGATGAATTTTGTAACTTCATTCAAATAGTACTTTATTCAAGGAAGCACACTGCCAACAACTTCAACACAGTCTCCAGGACATTGCAGAAAATTCCATGTTCAGTAAAATAAAGAATATATCCCAGAAAGAGATCATAAGCATACCTGGTGTTTAAAAGCACTTTTTCTTTCTCTGCCATATGACTTACAACGCAAAAATTTGATATGTTTTAAAGATGCACATTCCTGTCTTGCAATTTCTTAATCCACAGTTCTGGGCTACAGTTTTTCAAGGTTAGAAACACAAACTCTTCAAGAACAGTACAGAGAAGTAAGTCTGGGAACTCATACTGAATGAAAAGTAACCCTGTAGACCAGAAACGTAAATAGACAACCTAAAAAATATATAGTTGCTTAATATATGATGAGTCTAAGGAGAGCAGAGGTCATGACCTCAAATATAAACAGATGGGCCAAAGAACTGAAATGTTCCAGACATGAAACTGTGTCAATCTCATGATGAAACACAGACACACTACCACTGTCTTCTTTATCTGTAGAAAAAAGTCCCACAAGTTACAGTCTGCTAAAAAGAAGTGAACAGAGGCCAGGGAATTCATATTCATTCTTAATACTAAGAATTTCAGAGAAATTTGAAGGATGTGCCAGGACTTAGCAAATGCTCATCTTAGGAACAGTAAAAGTAATGTTTGGTTTGAATTCTGCAACATTACACAGGAAAGTCTTTACCCTGATTTCAAAGATTTGAGAAAGTCAGCAGTATCTCAAACCTGTTTCATTCTCCTGGCATTGTTTTTTAAGGTATGAACACACAGAGTATTTTTGTTATGGGTATGAATGATTTTTAGAAGTTATTTTCCAGATTCAAAAGGCAAATATGGCAGTGAAATGAATAATGAGCTGTGTTTTTTTATGACAGTTGTCAGAGCTGCATTTCATGAAAATGTACACTCAAAGTACTTATACAGCCAAAGATACTTCGCTGACACTGAAATGATGCGGCCAAAACAAGTTCAATTTCTCCTATACAAAATAACCAGAGACATGAATTCCAGGTAAGGAAAAGTTACTACTTTATTGTAACCAAGAAATGATGTAATCTATCTTCCTCCCTTTATTCTGAATTCCTTTGACAGCCTTGTAATACAAACCTTTCCAACACTTCAGCCCAGTTATCTGTGGCTACTCCACATACCACAAGGAGTTCTACTGACCACAATACAAAGGTGATGACCAGTCCACTTGAATTTTTCTTTTACAAATCCAGTGAATATCATATTTAAACTAAAAAGACCAAGTTGGGAAGTGCAGAGAAGCTGAAGTTCCTTCCTTTCACAGGGGAACAAAACAGTTACAGTTTATTTCCTACCTTGCACCATCAGCATGGGCTCCTTTCCACCACCGTGTGCCAGCATCTCTCTCCGATAGCGCTCCCCCATTGCCCTGGAGAAACACAGGTGTTAGAGCCATCTGCAAACACAACCTGTCCAGCCTTCACTCAGGTTTGCTTCTAGATCTCTACAGAACTGACTGACAGAGACCAAATGAAATTTTCCACCCCAAAACAATGCCATGTTGACTCCTCTAATACAAATTCCATTTAAAATCCCACTATGAGGAACTGAACAAGACAAATTTTATACACATGAATGTGTTTTGGTGCTTACAGAAGTTAATTTGTGAACAACATTTCAGGCTTCATTATGCCAAAGGGAAAAGTTGCTCTGTTACAGTGTCCTGAACATTCTGCAAAGGTATAAGAATGCTTACAATTTGTGACCCCATAATTTACTTTTTAATTTCGCAAAGCAAAACGAGTAGGATAGCTACACTGAGCTTTGAAGTTGGTGACATAAAGCTTGTTTAATACCCACAGTTGCTTTGATTTTAATAGAAAATTACAAGCAATTAGTCATCTATGAATTTCAAGCTCTCTAATTACATCTAAATAGGGATTTCAGTGCCTCCCAACTGACACACCTGTATTTTAAAACATTGACACAACTTTTTTTACCAATGAGCATGTCCCAAAGTGTATATATATATGTATCTGTGGTTATTTTGCTTTGTAGTCCTCATAAAATCAAGAAAAATGCTAAAAACTAATTTGCATCGAAAAAACCCACCAACCTAATTTGTTTCATGCTTTCCAGAAGCAACTAGCATTTCATTTTATTTAACATTTCTGTGTTTTTACCTATCAAACGGGTTCTGAGCAAAACACTGTTTCCACACCATGGAGGCAACAGCCCTGGACATGAGGTAGGAGTAGTATTTGGCACCGTAGCCAACAAGGTGACTGAAACGCAGCTGCCAAGCCTGAAAGAAGGAAAAAACCCAAACTCCATGTTATCTTTTTAATTCTTTACATTGTTCAACATTTTCTTATGGATGATGGAAGAAATCTGATACTATTAATGATAAACAAAAAAGAAAAAAAAGAAAAAACATAGCCACCAGAAATAAATCCCAGAATGAACAATCCTTTATTAGAAGAAGCATTTTTCAATCTAAATGCTGCATATCCAATATACCAGTCATCAGGATTGAAACTATATATAAACAGAGTCAGAAAGGGAAAAAGTCCAGCAGTAAAATAAATTACTCATATTTGATAATAGCTGTGTAGTTCCGCTGGTCTTGAACAAAACTCATGACTACCTTGTTACAAGTAAAACAATATTTTATAATTTTCCATGTGGATAAGTGCAGTATCACACTCGGAAAAGTTCAATTTATAGCTTTTGTCAGAAACAAAATGGTAATAGTGGCTTGTGTTTAATGATATTAAAAAAATACAGTCATCCATGTGGCAACAATCTCAGAGGTACACAAGTTCCATCCACACGCAATGCTGTAATTCACAGATTTGTCTGCACATTTTTAAATACATATACATAGAGCAGATTATAATTGACAATTATATTGCTATTCATTTACGTATTATTTCACATAGTGACTCATTCAAGTGATGATAGACTTATTTTTTAATGCTGCTTAGTGTTGACTGTTTCCTTATGTTTTCTTAGCACAGAAAATCAGAACTAGCAGCCTTATCTTCACAGAAATCAAAATACTTCTTCATTTTTATTTCCCTGACTGCAACAGAATAATTTAAATTGTGACAGACTTCCAAAAGTCATCTGGTCCAACCCTGACCTCAAAGCAAAGCCAGCTTTGAAGAGATTTCTCAGGGCTCTGTCTAAATTCTCCTGGGATGAAGATTTCATCACCTCTCCAGTGTGATGTGTAAAGGCAAGTAGGTCCAAACTGAAATGTTGTTCCCCAACAGATTCAGGCATAGTTTTTGAAGTGAAAATGGATGTATAAAGGAAGGAGTATGAAACTTCCTTTGTCCTGCTGGCTCTAAAGAAACTCCAAAGAGAAAACAAGTGCCCTGTCTTATTTGTCCTCCTATCCAAAGTCAAAACACTTAACATTCTCATGATATGTCTGTTGTCATGGCTTTTGCAGGTGCTATAAAAACAGAGTTTCAAAGAGGAACTAAAAGATGAACAATAATGTAGCACAACTGATGTTTTAAATTTAAATCCATAGACTGTGAGATGCGTGTTCTTTCAATGCCTGAAATTCTGATAAAGCCTAACAAAAAAGTGAAAGGAAATATGTAACTTTTCAAAACTATTTGTCTTTGCAATTCTTTAGAAGACTGCAATTAACAAACTCCTTGTTTTTTATAGCTGAATTAAACTATGTTTCTTTATTCAAGAGAGTCCTGATTATTATCTTATTCATTATACACCCAAAAAGATGTACATGTATTCTAAAAAACAATGACCAACTGAAAGGGTGGAAAAGGTAAGTATTTGGCTTCTACTTCGTCTTTTTTCCTTAAAATAAAAGGGAGCAAACAGTCCTTCATAATCTAAATTACTTTGAACAGCTGATGAAAAATAAGTTGCTAGCTACTCTACCCTTCCTAAGCAACACCTACAAATAAAAGTTCTCAAAGCTGTAGTTCAGCCATTCAAAAGCTATTTTTTACAAGATAGCTACCTCCACCCTAAGGCTGATGCCCAAAAATGAAATTTGCCATGAGTGAAGAATTGGGCTTCTACTGGAGACCTACACAACTGAAGTAGGAGTAGCAATGTTAAATGAAATGAAAAAAGATCTCCAGTCTTCGATTTTCCTATGGGTCTTGATGTATGGTACTAATTCTCTAACATTATTAACTTTTTTTCTCTATTTTTAAGGTAAAGCACTGTACCTCATTGCAATGCAAGTGTGTTACAACATCCGTTTTGCTTTGAAAGGTATTTTGGTTGCCATGTTTATACTTTATAGCTATAGTTTTTCTAACTAGTCCCTTAATTATAACCACAATCACTAAACTGAAAGCACATTTTGAAACAGAGCAGAGAGACTACATTTTTAGAAGACTGAGCAGGAAAACATGTCAGTTTCTTTTATAAGTTTTTAAAGTTATGATTAGAACTTTCTACTCTCTCTCTCTGGAATGTGGAAAACTTTACTGATAAATTGGTTTCACATATTCAGAAATGGTTTTTAGGCTACAAACAAAAATAATTTCCAGGTGTTTGGCCTAGTGAAGGATATTTCTACCTCTCCCATCAGAAAGGAATTACTTTGATAATCATATAAGCTGTAACTAAGACAGTATGTCTTCCCTGAAACCTCACATTACACTGTTCACTCAAATGCTCTCAGTGTTTAATGGTCTGCACCTAAACCAGCTCATCTGCACTTCCAGGTCGATCAACTATTCCATTTATGCAGTTTGTTGAAACTCTGTATCACAATTAAGAAAGGAGAGAACAGCTTCTCAGCAATCCGTCCAGAACTAAAAACTTGATTTGAAAGTCTGCACCTAAAACAGGCCTCAGTACCCTCTGCTCAATTTTGTTTGACCTTGTCTTTGCTACTAGGCTTTATTAACAAGTTTTGCACTGTTTTCTTTCAAAAGAGAAAAGGAAAGAGTACAGAAAGACCAAGGAATGACACTACTCATCTTCCTCCGTGCATCTGGGGAAGCATGCAAATATGATGAAGTGGAAAATTCAAAGATTTATCTGGAATAGGACAATATCTAAAACAAGAAACAGAAATAGAGGATGAGTCAAACTGCTACTAAGATTGTTTTCCCATTGCAAACAGCAGTAAAGGAAAACCAAAAACAAACAATGCTATTCCCTACTGAAATTTGAAGCCTATATTCAATATTTTTTTTAATTAGTACAGATTTCCCCCACCCTAGAACATGAATAACACTAGCGTGTCATCATTTCCTACTTTCCACTACTTTCGTCCCAGTCCTCACACAAAGTTCCTGATCAGGAACTCCCAATCTTCAATATTACCCAGAACCCATTACACTATTCAAGTCCATTTTCTGTCCTAACAATCAACTTTTCAAGACTGGACTTAGCTACCTATAAAAATATATTTAAACATTAAAACACCCATCCTCTACCCTAATTCACAAGGAGCTACCTGCCCACATAAAAAAAAACCAAACCTCTTCCTCTCCTCCTACTTCATATAGAGGAGATTATGACGTAGCAATAAAAAAGCTTAAAAACCACAAGAATATATAGGCTACTGCTCCATTTAAAAGTTCTATGATGAACAAAAAGACACTCCTCGTCACTCTAACTGTATTTAAAACTAAATGATTGACCTTGTAGCATAAAACTTCATTTCTCCATTCTAATAAATTCAGTTATAAGATGATTTGATTTCTTGTGTTACTTCCAACAAGATCTCATTTCTTCATTAAAAATAAAAAAAAAGACATATCAAATTCCTTTTTGGACAGGGTAAAGGCTAGACACATAGAACTAGGGCAGTCTCCTTATTAAATGCTATATTTTGGTAAGCAGCTAGAAAGTTAATGAAGACTCTGAGCAATCGCTTACTTCAAAAAGTTCCATGAACTCATTCCAGAAGTTTATAAAACATTGCATTTTACAGCATAGCCCATGGGTAATGATAATATGCCATCCACAGGTCATGTTCATGCCTGCTTTTTATTCAGCACAACAGACTGCAATAAAGGTGTGTGACTGATCCACTGCTGCTATTAAATAGATTTTTTTTCCACCAACATTATCAATCTTTTCTTATAACCATGTCTGAATTACTTCCAAAATTCCATGTGCAATGGCTTTCCACCCCATCATATGAAAACAAAAATACCTTACTGATATTTTGCATTCTCACACCTTATCAGGACATTTTTAAAGTTCTTGTAGAATACATTCTTAGATTCAGTTCACTTTACTTTAGCTACCTTAAACTATGTGTCTTGCCCAAACTAGTCACACAGACCTCCTTTATAGTAGAGGACAGAAATATTTATCCTGTTATCTTTTGAAAGAATAGAATTACTGCTTTAGGAAAAGTCTGAATAATTCACTACACCTTCCATCTTCTATTCAAAAGTTAAGTCCCTTCATTCATTTTAACAACGTGGAAGGATCAATTAAACAAAACCATTTTTTGGGATACATTCATTTAGTATTCTATTATTTGAACTTTAAATTTAGATGATTAATACTGTCACAAAAATAATCTGATACAAAAATTTATATGTGCTGGTAAAAAGACAAAATTAAAAGAAAATCTGCAGGTAGCTTAATATATAGTAAGTTAGCTTTTGCTTGAGTGTGGCTAAACATTGTTCTGGAGAGCCCCATTAATTTCACCAGGAATTACTGCTACAAAATCCTACCATGTCTTTTGAAAAGAAATCCTACAGAAATTCTTGACCATTGCTTGGACTTTTCAAAACCTTCTTCCAACAGTTTCCACTGTGATTTTAGGTACTTTAAAGTACATTTTAAGTCCATTTTGCTTTGCATCTTAAAACAAAAAACACAAGTGAGAACCTGAAAAGACCCAATACTAAATTAAGGGAAGTATTTTTGTCATTTAAGACTTCTAATTACAAAATGTGTGCTAGTAATTATGTCAATGAGAAAGTTGTTGAATTGTTTCCATGAAGAACAATATTTGATGGAGATGGTATCTGGTGCCCTCCCCCTTCTTAATTAAAATCTTATTCTGGCAGGAGACCCAACAAAGGAGCAGCCAGCTTATCTCCTTCAGGGGCTACTGGGTGGAGAACCCCTTGTGTCTGGCACTAACTTGATACTATTGCTCCTGATGCCCTTGAATTTAGCTATCAGCGGGGGTGGAAAACTCCTGAGAGTCAAGGGGGAGCTGCAGTCTCTGGTTCCTTGGAGCCAGGAGAGAAGGGTGATTAGCATGGGAATCAGCACAGCCTATTTCCCTCTGCTGAGGCCAAGGTTTATCAGCACCAGTGGAAATCCAGGACAACGCTGCTCTGCCATGCAGACAAGCACACTTGCCAGTGCTTTGAAGACATCCTCATTCTCACTTGAAGAAATGGTTTGATGAGTAACAGAGTGCAGTTTGCAAACTGCTTGCACCACTAGTTACCTTTGGGGATAAGCTGGAGCACTCCCTGACTGTAGAAACAACTCTCTCCCTAGGTATGCAGCAGCTTGCTCTGTCAACTTACATTCTGGATTTTTGACCTTTACATCATCATTCTTCTGGAGTTTCACAATAATAATAAAATGCAATAAAGAACCACTTTCTTTCCTGCAGTTTCTAATCTTGCTTAGAATAATAGAAAATTAATTTCAAGAAACCTCATCACATGCTGCACCTTTAACTTGCTTAATATCAATACTCTTCAGTTTTCCAGTGCTGTGCATTTCTGTGTTAGGAATAGAGAAAACACAAAGTAAACCAAACCGTTGACATTTCAGAAACCAAGTCAAGCAAGAGATTAAGATTTCAATTTATAACACTTCCTTTTTTTTATTATAAAATGATAAATAAATCCAGCAAGGCAGGAAATATAAATATTTTTGCAGTTGTTTACACTAAGGAAGAGGAAAGGAATTTAACATGCAATTAACCACTTAGGTGATTCCAGATATGTACCATATGGTCTTTGAATTGCTTAAAGAAAAATCTTTAATTTTTATTTATAAACTATTCATGAATTTGAGCTGCTTAAAGCAAAATAATTTAAAACTATTTACTCTATACCCTCTTCTCCCCAGAATGGGACTGAGGGAAGGCGACGTGGGTGATAATAAAGAATACTGACATCAAAAATCTGTATGTATAATTTGCATTGCTTCACAGTCTTTAAAAGACACAGAGATATGAAAATGGATTCTTTATTATGTCCTTTAAGTGATCTTATTTGGACAAGTTAAGAGACAGTGCTACTTGTAAACTTACTTGTAAACATTGTAACTAGTCTTTAAAGTAAAATATAAGAAATTTGCAAAGATATGATTTTCAAGTCATATCATGCCATACTACACAGACATTCACACACATGCAATACCTCCACCTCAATTACAATTAGTAATTTCTAATATAGCCTAAGCTTTAAATACATAAGCCTGAGATAAGTAGAATCAGGCCACTGTCGCCTTTGAGCACTGAAGCCCAAATTTTTTATACCACTTTTCCAATTAAACCTAGTCTTAAATATTGACCCATTATTTTTAAAATAAACATAATGATCACTGCTTAAGATAGGTCCTTACAAAACCTAGAAATATCTTAAGCAACATGGTAACTGAAAAATATATTTGCAAGTAGAACTTAATCAAGTAAAGTATCTGAACAAACAGTGAAAAATTAAATCACTATGTTTTTACAGTACTGTTTATTTACTATATTTTACTAGAGTCATTCTAGAAATAGATTTAAGGGATCATGACTTTAATACTTCATCTGTCACAAGTGCAGTGTGAATTCAAAGAAATTACATTCACCCCACCTCAGTCACCTTCTGTGAAGCAAGGGTGCTAATACTTCTCCATCTTGTTCTTTTCTATTTTCACTTTTCATAGAAAGGACAGTCTCCCATTGCACCTTTCAGACTCCCTAGGCTATGTTCATGGCAATAATGTATTCAATTTTCTCTATTACTGTCAAATATAGCTTCAGTACTGCAGTCTCGGGAAAAAGACATGTGAGCCACGAAATCAGAACTATATCAAATTAGATTAAGCTATCTGTGTTTTCATATATATGTACAATATATCTAAATATATTCAACTGTTAACAGGAGATGTAGGCAACTACTTGCCCTATTCCTTAAAATGGTCTACCACATGGTAAATATGGTAAATACTATCACTAAAGTATGTTTGAGTTTCATGGGACTAACACTTAGAAAAAGAATTTCCTTAAAAGTGCTTTATATCTTATGATATCTGTAAACACTCTACTGCTGTAGATAGTTGCTGAGTGAATAGTGTCATATAACCACTGGAGAACAAATCTTCACAGTATTTGCTATCAGCATTTTCTTTATCATAAAATGAACTTAACTCCACAAAGACAGAAACCTAAACAAACCTTGAAAGGGGACTTTAAGAGCTTTTGAAAGTCCCAGCACCTACTGGAGTAGTGACCTCAGCAGGGAACCAATCTTTTTGAAATGACTTTTAGCTATTAATTATTTATAGAACTATCATTTCCCCAGAGTTCACCGTGCACTCCTTTATTAATCTTTCCCTCAGACTCGGACTCTTCAACTTGATTTTACAGTATACTTTTAAGAAGGCTCATATGAAAACTAATCCAGCAACTTAGACTCTGTATAAATAACTTTAGTTTCCAACATGGCAAGGTAAAAAATTACCTTGAAGGGGTTACACAAACTTCAAGAGGTTAAGTAATAACATATGACTTCATCTCTTCAAAAAAGTGCAATATGAGCAACATCAGTACCTCTCAAGTAACTGCAGAGGGAGAAAAAGTGGAAAAGCCATCCTCTATGAAGGTTCTCTGGCTTCACTATGAAACTTATGCCTCTGTGATCTACAAAGTAGTTTCTTTAAAACTGTCTATAAGAGAGATTCAAGACATACTGGGTATCTGCTTCCCTCTTCAACAAGTGAGGGAAAAAAATTAAAAATAGTTTAAAAGATTAGACAACACCCATAGTCACATTTGCGACAAACTGTATCATGTTTCCCCTATTTTTCCATCATTTTTTCCCTATTTGCTCACTAATAAGAAACAAATAATCACAGTTCCAAATAATTCTTTCATAAAGGTTTTCAATATCATTTATGTGTGCACATATAAATTTCTCTCTGCTAGCCAAATCTGTATTTCCTCAACTTTCATTGTAGTTCATATTTCCAATCTGGACAGATTTCTGGTGATGTCCATTTAAAATGTCCCTGTCTGAAATGAAGCTATGTGTTGACTCAGACACAAATCTACAATTTGGTTGTACAATTATGACTTGCAAGTGTCAGACAGCTTGCTAAGCATAGAGTTAGGCTATCAATTACTTACATCCTGTTTTCAAGATCAATAAATGTCTTGGGAAGAAGTGGATTTTTTCCATCTTAGGCAATTCTTAACAAAACTGGGGTTATTTTGCTCACTTGATTGTTCTCAATGTACTTATAATTACTTCTTGCTTAATAATTACTTCTACTACTTGTTGAATGACAAAGTCTGAACAATTAGTCTACAAGTTCCCAAGTTCTTCTCATAAGAGCAGTTATAGCAACACTTGAGTTTGTGAGTGATAATTCCTCCAAGTCACTGACTGTTTCGACAATCTTAAATATTCTGACAATTTGACAACATCTAATCTAGTTATTCTCTCTATTTTATTCTGTAGTCTCAGTACTGTTTCAAGCCATCTCAAAAATTGGATGTATTACTTACCTAATAAAAATTCAATTATTGTTCAAAAAATGCTGAGGCAGAATAGAATATCAATGCTTTCTCTGACATTTATTGTTGTTCTCCCACTCTCTTCTTACTTCTTGAGTAATTATGGAATTCTATTACCTTCTCTACTTGCAATTTGCAACTCAGCATTTCTAGTATTTTTTGTTCCCAATTCTTGCATTCTTTTAATAATTATCTCTAGTCATATAATAATTTCTACTTTTTATTATCTTAATAAAGTTTTAAAGGGCTTGGTCCTTTACTGCCAAATCTTTCTTGCATCAGGATGGTTTGTATCCTTGGTTCAGTCTCTTGGATAACTACATAATGTCTTTTGAATCATCATACTCTGATATGTTCCAGCACCAGAAAATATCTGGCATCCTTCTTCTTTCTGATGCATTGCTTTTAGTCGTTATTGCTGGGTTTGTTTCCTAAGCTGCTTGAAACGTCCATAGTTTTACCTGTGGCTCATTAGAACTTACCCTGCATTCTGTTTTTCACACTTTTATATGGCTTTTACTTTTCTAATAGCCTTCCTTTCTCAGATAGTCAGATATACAGACTTTTTCTTCCACTGAGTTCTTTTCAGTATCTTATTGATTAGTACCATAAATTTTATTCCTTCATCTGCACCCAGAATTTTTTTTTTAAATGCTCTTTGCCAATAGCACCCATTCTACCTTTTAACTGTTTTTTTACATTCCCTTTAATCTGGCTTCCAGTTTTGCTTAGGTTCTAAGGTTACATCATAGCTTAGCCTAATAAACCTAAAATAAATTTTGGAAGGTTTTAGACAGAATAAATATGAAGTGAAATTACACTTTAAAATTTAATAGGCAGCCATTACTTAGCCTTTCTTACCAATAATTTAAAGATTTATGTTCACCACTCGAGTTAAGTTTTCAGAATTCAAAACCACTTTTACCATTAGAGGTTAAAGGTTATCACTTATTTACTTTAAGCCAGCTTCCTCATTGCTTCCTCAGTCTATTTATTCCTTTTATATGGATTACTGATATTCACATGAAATTGTATACAGAAACAGAATTATATATAACTTCACATTAATAGCCATTTCAAAAACCTATCAAGAAATCCTAAGACAGCAGATGCCACAAGGACATAGACGGTAGATTCTATAACAAGATACTTCACCCAAACTGCCAGCCAGCCCTCAGTAAGCTGAGGAATAAGCCTGTTAAAACTACACTCTTGCACACAGGTTTTCTTCAAACAACAAAACAGGAGGTTTTTGGCTCATGGCAACCATGTGTGATGCAAAAACTATTTTCCCTCTGTAGAGAAGCCAGCTCTACCTATTGACATCAACTCCTCATCAGCTGACCAAAGACCTATGCCTCTGCATGTTCCCTGTTAATGAAAAGCTTGTGTTTTCAGCACCCATGGCAAGCCACATCTTCCCATCATGCCTGACAGCCTCACTGAGCAAGCACTCCAAACGTTAGGTTGCATCTCATCCATTGATTTCCTTTGTCAGGAAAATGACAGACACAGCCATACATGTTAAGACAAGGACCTAGGTGGAGCCTTCCAAGGTCAGGATCCCTGTCTGGGCAGAGTCCTCCCAGCTGCAGGAAGAAGACAGACTAACAACCACATTGGTGATACACCATTTTCATACACGTCTTTGCTCTAGGGTATCTCTCACAATACCTGCCTTGTCTTCTGCTGGCAAACTTGGCTGGCCAACCTTTTTTGTCTCACAGGTGTTTTGGTCTTTCCAAACACTAGCAACCATAGGCCATGCTGCCAAAGAAACTTGCACTCTGGACAAAACCATATAATCATAATTAAACCTGTAACCTGATGCACACTTTAGGGCACCAGTAAAGGTGGTCCTTCTGAAGTAATATATATATTTTAATATGTTAAAATAAAAAGGCATATAGCAAATTATTCAGTGTTCCAAAAAATATCAAAGGCACCCTACATACTAACATGTTGCCACCTATCAAATGTAATTAAAATTATGTGTGTGGGTTAATTCCATCATTGCACTTTGTATTCAAGTACCACACAAGAAATTCAGCTGTTTCTGGAAGAAAAGCCTACCAGAAGACCATGTAATTTTGAAAAATGCAAAAGGGACTATTTGGCAGTGATCTAAGAAAGAATCCAGATTCCTTGGGCCTCATTCTTCAAAACCATTTTTTCCTCACAGTCACAGTCAAACCATTTCCTGCCAAAATTCCAGATTAGAAAAGGTTACAGACAATTAATATGTAAGTCCATAGTTTTCTGAAAATAAGAATCAATAACTCAAACTACTTGACAAAGAAAATACAGGTATAATAATCTGGGCAGCTGGTGTTAATTGTACAACCACTTCATTATTGAGAGCTCTTTCCTGTACCTGCAGGAGGCTGCAAACTCCACTATCATTGCAGAGCCTGTTTGCTCTGTGTATCATTTTCTGTTACAGTACTGACCCAAACCCCCAGCAGGAGATAGGAATTATTATGCTTGGCAAAGGACTAACAATGGCATATCATTAAGGTTTGATGACTGTCTCAAAGGAAAGTAGTTTTCAAGTCTGAACATGGGGGACATGAGGGGACTAAGCAAGAGATTATGGGGAGAAACTTTGATCATGTCTCAGATTGATCAAAGGGTCACCTGATACATTTTCAAAAGCCTCTCTGGGCATCCTGGGGACAAATGTAGAAGAGACCAGGGGAGGCACTCTAAAATAAGACAGTATCATCAACTGCAAGGCAGGCCATAATAAATGAAAATTGACTTCACAAAAGATAAGAAATAAGCTATGATTTGAAAAAAAGTTTGGAGTAAAAGCAGAGTACTGGATTCCCCACAGTACACAGATTTTGACACAATGCACACTCAGAAACAAACAGCTGGGGAAAGTATGCTCATCACTATTTTGTTTATCTTGCTTTCCTAGAAGAATCAAAAGGTCCTTTTTAAAGGTATCACAAGGACTCAAGAACCCAGCCTGGGCAAAATTGCTATTAATTTTCCAAATTCAGTAACACTAATCTCCTCTGGCAACAAAAACTGCCAGACACTACAAAAACAGGCAGATACATTTCCTTGCCCCCTGCCTGGCAATCATCAGCTTCTGGACTCAGTAACAGAGCACTGAAATCCCAGTGGAATTTCATCCTCCAGCAGCCAGCAGTAAATGCTGTATACTTTTGAACAGATAAGCAGTGGCCAGCCAGAAATCGAGATTTGCATTATTCAGACAGAGTTTAGTGGGGTGCTGTTTCTCTATGCTTCCATCTGACTTCCTTTCTGCCTTGCATGTGGCAACAGCTCCTGTGCCTGTCTGCATCAACACAGCCAATGCAAACACTGTTGTAATGCCTGCTGCTCCAGTGCCTGCAAAATCTGCTTGAATGGCAAATATAGACCTCAACAGGACTTAGACTGCACTGTTCCTCAACAGGGCTTTTTTTGCCCTATCCCTCCTACTGTTGGTATGTAACATGATGCCTAGGCTCACCTTAAACAGGTATACCCCATAGGTGCAGCAGCATTTACTTACTAGGTATAGTCTATATGCCTCCTTCTGAAAGCACCATAACAAAAAGACACATGCAGACTGTCCTACTATCTGAGTTGTGCCTGAGAATTCAGAGAGAAATTCATCTGCTAAAGATATATGCTGTGGCTCTACTTCACAGAATAAGCCTACACAGTAAGACTGAAGCCCAACCAAGTACATTCACAGGATATTGACTAAATTTACTCTCAAAAGCACAAAAGAGAACTAGGGCTCATCAGGAAGAGATAATAATGGATATTTGCAGCCATGACAGATAATGCTGCTACAGAAAAATCACATTAATGCAGTGAAAATCTTCACTAAGGAAGAACTACTCTTATCCAACACCACTAGCTTAAGACATAGAAGCCTGACTTAACATTACATAATGGAATCTAAATATATAGAGAACAGATAAATTCAAATAATCAAAATGCTTTATTTTCTCTGCCAGCTCTATAAGTATCTAGCCAAATAACAGACAAAAATAAAAACTGGTCCCTACTAGTGTATTTTAATGTCTAGCTCTGAAACCAAAAGAAAGGAAGAAATATATTCTCTTCACTTAAAAACTCCAACCTTTACTTTCAAGGCTTTTATTATTTTTTTAATCTGGACTACAAATTAAACACATTAACATGTCTCAAATTTGGAAGGAGTAACAGCTAAGGACAGCAAGACAAACTGCAGACTGCTACAAGTACTGTTACTCTAATGAAGTTTTTCACACTGAAATTTAAACGGTCTTACAGTTTTTGACATTAATTTCACATTCAATAAATATAAACATAGATTTCCTGACTATTTAGAAGCTCACAGTATATTTGGCTGAGATTAAGTTCCAGGCCAAAACTTGCTGTCCCACTTCAAAATGTTCATAGCTTTACTACAAGATGTGACACTCTTCTGAAGGTGTGAGCAGCAGCAGTACAGTTTTGATGAGGAAATGTATCTCCCAACACTGTTCTCAAGAGAAGGAAAGACACATTTTGCTAAGAACAAAAGCACATTTTCTGAGAAGCAGAAAAAGGATTTGGGTATTCTGACCACAGTGTCAAATAGTGACTATGGGAGCCAGGCTCCAGGTGGGAATTCAGCTTCACACAGACCAGGAAATCCCGTGACTCTGTCTATGCAAACTACACCTTTGGCTGTCACATGAAGCACAGAACAACACATGCTGTGATGAAGATCAAAATTAGATAGCTTAGTAGAATTCAAGGATTTTGCACTTTCAGAAACACATGAAAGGATAAAATACATTACAAAGGTCACAGGAATACAGTGAGGAAAACACACTTCCCTTTCCTGCTTCACTTTCTCTCATGCTGACAGCACACAAACACCAATGTGCAGCACAGTGTTTGCTGCCTTTTATAAGCAGCCTTTGAAAAGCTTGAATAAACCCTTTTTCCAATATATTGTTTCTACTGCCTTCTTTACTAAGAAAATAAAGGTAAGGTAATGAAGTTCACAATTTAAAGACTACACTTAGACAAAAAACTTCCCCACTCTCTGGATAAAGTGAATGAAAGAAAGAAAACTCTTTCAATGTAACAATAGAGCAGCAAACACATGAGTGTGCAGGGCAAGGGTCAGGGAAAGGGGGGGTATTATTATGCTATCAAAGAAAAAGTGCAGTTTATAGTTATTCTGTTGCTACTCACTGTATTGGGTACATATGGCAGTCCATAAACTTTCTCCTGGGTTTCCTTTAAAATTTCTGTGGTTGACTTTTTTAGAGGGTGTTTACCATGGTAGATTTGGTCCAAGACAGCATAAAATACCTGAAGAAAGAAAATACATTTGTCTTCGGCACATGTTATTGACATATGAATGCCAAAAAAGACACAAAGAAGAGAATATGAGAGATGGAGTAGGGAGAGTGAACATTTTAAATATACATGGCTTGGAAATCTTGTATCATCAGAATAATACACTAATGTTATACAAGGAGGGAAACAGGTTTTTGGAGTACACCAACCACCACCATCATGGCATTTCATAAATTCATGTTTATATCGCTTAGCACACTGGGAGTACTAAATTGTCTGCATTTCTTAAATAAATTAAGATCTGTCCCTAAGGCCCTCCATCAATTCCCCTTTTCAAGAAAATTATTTAATTTAAAACTCCTATTTTAAAATTATTTCTTTTAAAGTTATTTAAGTATTTAAGTAGACACTGCAAAATAAGCTATTTTGAGATGTGCACATGCAGCCATGAGAACACTTCACCCCTGCAGGGGCAATTTATGGCTTAGGCAGTGAACATAAGAATTATGTTAACAATATTACAGAATCAGTGAGGTTGGAAAAGACTTCCAAGATTATCAAGTCCAACCTTTGAGCTAAAAGCACCATGACAGAGACAGGGAGCTGCCGATGCTACTGAGTTTGTACTAGAGCCATACAACAGTGTAGGACTAAGGCAGATTTTTCCTTTACTTTAGCTCTCACATCAGAGCAATAAAGTGCTGAAGTGTAAGCGTAGCTCAAAGCACACTGCTCCAGGAGGGTATTTTGCCAGAAGTAAGAGTGCCCCATAAACATTTTTATGCATGTGAAGTACAGCAGAACACAGGTGCACGAGCAAATTACTGAGGTATTGCGAGAGTGGGAAAATGGAACCATTAAAAAGACTTTCCAAGCAAAGACAGCAAAGCAGAGTCTCTGGCACTGTAACAAAAAAAAAAACCATGAAACAGGCATGGACAAAATAAATGATTGCAGCCTTTTTTTTTTTTTTAGTATGAAGATTTTCTATTTTGTGTGCGAGGAAGACAGAGGACATCCACGGCTGAGCAGCACAAGATATTTTTGGGAAGTTTGATAGATCCAGATGTTTAAGGCAAGAAGTCAAGTCATCCTGTGGTAGGGACATTTCATAGGAAAGTTGACAGTAAGGAGTCTTAAAAAGCTCTTTTTCTTTTTGAGAATGAAAAGAGAATGAAGCAAATAATTTGGCTAGAGTTTCAGGCCCAGTCACACTCCCAGTGTGCAATACTATCCCCAATGACATAAACACACCATTCCATGAACAATGACCACAACATTTTATGAAGTAAAAGTTGCTTGGATGTTTCATGTTATCTAAATAACACCCCCTGAAACTCTGAAAAGATTCTTTATTATGAAATTTTAGTACAAATCATTCTGAACTCTTTAATAATTTATCAGCATTCAGTATCTTTTTATTTGTTCTAGATACATGTAGTTTTACCAAAACTGTGACTGTTTCTAAAGGAGTATATGCCTTCTGTTTGAATAAGCTGTCTTCTAACATATAGAATTCTGATAAAGCCTTTGACAGTCTCTCTTGACAACTAACAAATGTGCCCATTGATTTTTTTTTACCAAGAAAAACTGAGGGTTATAATAAGCAGAGGGGTGAATAAACCATGATTTGCAGGCGTTACTCCTAGATTTCCTGCTTGCTTCCAACATGGCTAATGAGAAGAGAGGTCAGTAAGACTCCACTTGCACAATCACCCATTAATGACATTACAAGTTTCGTGTCCCAGGTAGCAACACTGAACAAGACATTTAAGCAGTCAACATTGTCCATCTACAGATGCAGAATGGGCAGCAAGCATCTGTTCCAGCTAAAAAAATACAGAGACGTCTATGCTACACTGCAAAAACTACAATACTTTTTTACTCTTATTTATTTAAGAGGAGAAAGAGGCTTTAAAATGGCTTTGAATTCCTAGTCACTAGAATCCCATTCTTCTTTTTTTTTTTTTTTTTTTTTTTACACAGTTTAACAAAAGCTACAGGTTTATGGCAGCAAGGGTAACTGATGAGAGTATGACCCACAGTAAGTACCATAAATAAACCTGAAAATTACCTGATGTACTAGTCCTAAAAAGCTCACTTTCTCCTGTCACTTTAGACCTTTTTAACTCTGCAGTAGTCATTTCACAATAACTTCCCTTCTCCTCTCTACAAAACCCAAATCAAACATGAGGAACTTTAGCATCTGACAACAGACTCCAATGTCAACCTCTTTTTTCTATCTCCCATCTTCATTTGGACCAGTCTGCAGTTGTTCTTCAGTGTTCCTCACGACATGGGGAACTCCATCTGCACTGCAGGGGACCTTCTCTAAAGTGAAATTTGGAGTGAAGCAGTTTGTGGTCAAGGAGCAAAAGCTCAACTCACAGCTAGGAAGTGAGGAAATGTCAGCTGAAGGCCAGTTCTATGTTCTGCCTAAGGAACAATGTGGTGACAGGGAAATGAGTCACTGAAGTCAGCTAGAAGCTCTCCCTTGATCCTGGCACATGTACAGTGTGGGAAGAAAGCTATGAGCCAGGCCACCTGGACAGCACGGTTAAAAAAACCAGCCCTGAAAATAAACTTGGATGAACTTTATACCCATATGCATTTCCATCTACAAACCACAGTTCTGGGTGTTTACACAGGCCTTTGAAATGGGAAAGGGAAACATATCCCAGGACCACAGGATTTTAGGTGATACTGCTGAGGAGCAAGCTAATACTTAATACCAAGTAGTAGATAGAAGATGATTCCTAATTTCAGTAAAACACATTTTCCAAAAGACTTAAAAATATAAAAACAACATCAAATAGTTACATATCTTCATACTGTCTCTCTATTTTGCACTTACATTGGTATTTATTAGTTCCACTTGATTCCAGTTCTTTCTAGCTCCTTGTCTGCCTAACACTAACATTAATATGCACACATTTAGGCATTTTCCAGTGAAGTTACTACTGAGTGAAAGATTCTGAGATTGAATCTGCCTGACAAAAGCCTTAGGAGAAGATATATGGGCACTCCTATCTTTCCTTCTGAGTAACTGATTACATGACCTAAAAGAAAATTCAGAGGTATTATACTTGTGAAAAAGAAGCAATATTTCTTACTTTCACGTGCCAATAGACTTATTTTCTGAACAGACCACAGAAGAACCTCCACACAGCTGTTTTCCACACAGCTGGAATATATGTCAGCATTTTTTCTTCTTTTAAAGGTCAAATATAGCTAGCATAGCATCTAGCCATCAATACAGAATATAGTCTTTGCAAAGACTCTAGAATCATCATGCACAGTTTTTTCAGGCATATAGTTAGCAGCACGTATATACTTTGGCATCTACAAATTAAAATATATTTTGCTTCAATTAATTACATACTTTTTAATCTGTATATGTAACAATATGCCCTTTTAAAATGGAATGTATTAGCTTTATATTTGCCATTTAGTCAACTTCTCTGGGACTTTTTTTCCAAATTATTCAACAGAACAGTTCTGCCAATCTGTCCCTTTGAAATGAGTGCACAGTTCTGCAGGTTTTACACCTGGCATCTCCAAAAACATAGTGTTGAAAGTAGAAATGAATAATATTATTCAGTATGGCATTGTGGTCATTTGGCACAGGTTGAAATTATTAGCACTTAATTCACACAAGGAAAATCTGATGGCAAGCAGCCTGCTAAATCACTGCATCACCAGTCAATCAATAGCACTGCACAGCTCCAGCACAAGCAACTGATGCTATGATTTCTCCTTTTGGAATATTCTCTACTGCACCACAGAACAGGGAGGCCATGTCACTTGTGAATACATTTGTGACTTAAAATGCTCGATGCTCAAGCCCATATAGCCTCCACAATACCAGCTTGGTCTCAAACCTTGACAAGATCACAAGAAATACATATAAAAAGTTGAAAGAAATCTGTCAGATTGATACATAGCTGTTATGGATAGAGACACCAGAAAAGAATGGGTGCATGTGAAAGGACTTGATCAACACTTTGGTGGTTACTAATCTGTACAGGTGTTGTGCCTTCATGAATAAAGGTCCATGATTAGGCCTTCATAGTATAAATTTTACATTTAACCCATGAAAAACACATATATACACTGAAAATAGTGTTCAGTCTGGCTTTGACTAGTGCAAACGACATGTGTACAACTTTCAGATCCACTCTCCAGATTTCTGATTAAAGTCTTCTATGGAACTGCATGGAAAAAACTGCAAGTATTTAAGTTTCTCTTTCAGATCAACTTCAGTTAACCAGCCTAACTCACGTTTGTAGGCAGGGTTGCGATCATATGGCCACTAGTCAAAGGAAGAAGTACCAAAGATCTGTATATTTGTTTCCTTCCACATCTCAGTAACTAACCTTCACTAAGGTACTAGCAGAGTTATCTCACCTAAACACCAGGTAAATTGTAGAAGGAAAAACTGTACGTTTCAGGCTTAAGGCAAAACAAAGGAGAAAACAAAATCACAAAAACCACACAGCAAAACCTAGCAGCACACTAAATGCAGCCAAATGCTCACTGTAAAAAAACTTAGCATTAGCTGGATGCTAATGCTACTGTACACATCTGAGAACTGCTGTTGCAGGACTGAAAAAGGCAAAATACCATTTTAGATAGAAGTCTAATTTCCTTTACTTCCTTTGAAGAACAGCATCACTAATTGTTTGCAGAAATGACTGATCAATCACACACCCACAGAAAATAAAGGTTTATGAATTTAGTTACTTCTCCTAACACTGCGAGAGAGGTCTTACATCCTTACAGCTCAGCCAGCAATTTTGATGTGATATAGTGGCTGCTTTCATCTGAAGCTGCAGAAGACAAGGAGCTCAAATCACATTCTAGAAAATAAACATGCTGGTTTGATTTTACTATGGTAGCCTGTATCTCTCAGTCATACTATACTTTAATGATCTAAGGTACACAATACTTGCTCTACTTCAAATTCTCCTTAAAGATTCCATTAATTCAATAATTCAACTTTAACCTACGTTTGGGAATTCTGATAATCCAATCATTTTCAAAAACTGTAGTTTTCCTTACATTTTCCTATAGATATAAACATTTAGGCTTAAGCAGACAACACAGAATATGTTCAGAAAAACAAACATAGTTAACATAAAATTAAATTAATTAGCATATACTTAGATAACATGTCTACATTTTAAAAAGTTGGTCAGATTATAAGAACTAAATTTTTTTTTTTTTAAGTGTTAATAGAGAGTAGAAACTAGAATGCAAAACATACCTGCAGTTGCATATCAGCTGCAGCACACACCTTTTTGGACTCACATAGTCTTGACACCATGTTTTTTGGTAGCGGCTTGGAAAAAAAAAAAAATCAGACATTTAGACTTATTGGGTTTTTTGTAAATTGTGTTTAAATAGCTAATTAATAGAAGAGGCTGAAGATACAATTTAAAAAAACCAAAAAAACCAGAAAAACAACCTGGTGGTAATAAAACATATTTGAAGTGCTTTGCATTAAGGAAGGAAATATTTGCTGAGCAAAGCATTAAATGATCAATTAAGATATCAGCATAAATCCACATAGCAATAGAGAAATTATTGTGCAAAATCTGTTTGTTTTTCTATAAACTGATCCCACATTCCCTTATATGCCTGTTAAAAATGTTATTACTATTTTTAGACATAAAGAACAGACCGGGCAGTTAAAGCCCTCCCACATCATATAACTCATAATACTGAGCTTAATAATATTGGGTTTTCATAACTCCAACTGAGACAGCATCAGGCCTTCTGCCCTAACCCACATAAAAATATTTGGTTGTACTAACAGCAAATATCTACCCTTTGAAATTTTTAACAAAGTTAAATTCATTCCACATCTATGGTAATAAAATTATCCATGCCACCACAGACTGAAAAGTCAGAAACACTTTTCAAGTCATTAAACAATCTTTTTGACTTTCCATCCAGATGTCTGCAAATACATCCAAAGACTTCTTAATGCCAGACTTTTAAGAATGTCTGTCTGTGAATATTTGACCTTACACTTCTTCCACAACTTGCTGAAGCTTTTCAATAGATGTTTTAACTAACAAACATTTTCTTTTTTCTTTCCCAGCAGCTTCCTTAGCCAAACAAATGAAATATGCTTAAAATAACTGCATTCCTTCTAAAATATTAAGAAAGGTACTACAAGCTGAACAATGTTATAGAGATGCTAGGTAATTCACAAGTCAAGCAGAATTTGGCACCAGAAAAACACTGCTGAAATTAGATTAAATTCAAAGAATATAAATTGATAAAGAAATCACTTATTTTGAGATCTTAGTATTTTGAGATCTTAATACTTCAGATTTCAGGGAAGCAAAATTTGACTCCAGAGGGTTTTTCAAAGATCACAACTCCACTCCAAGGTATGTTTCTGTGAATGTCATGCATGCAGATATGCTGAGGTCTTGAACTGGAGCATGCAGTGTTTCAGGGAATGGAAACTATTGCTCCTTGCTCCTCTACAATCTCACAAAGTCACTTAATAAGCAGCTGAATGAATTTAAAAAAAGCTTCAGCATTCTTACTTCACTTCTGAAAGATGAACTCTCTGATAAAACCAGATTGAGATTGTCATCTTCCTTCTAAAAGAAAGACTTCACAGAGCTTTGGCTAAAACTACATCATTGAATAACCATTCAATTTTTAAAATTTGAATACTACAAGTTTTACTTTGAGGTCTACTTTTCTATCCTTCTCCATTAAGTAACTTTAAGCTGTTGGAATGAATTTTTCAGCATCTTTTTCATGGTGGCTAAAAGTGCAGAATTCCCTGTGTCTCAAAGCATGCTTAACTCCTTACCATTATGTAGTAACTGCAACACATTACAACTGTTTACTATCTGTGGGCTTATTCTTATAATCATGCTAATACAATACTGTCTTTGTAATTCCATCTCTGTGAAAAATGAACTCAGTTCAAATTTGAACAGCTGAAACAGTGGCCTTTGTTCAAGAGAGCCACCAAAGATGCACAAGCTTAAAATCATTTAGCTCAGACCTACCACATATCTCTGCATTTTAAAAATGAAATTTAAAAATCACAGTGATACAGAATGGCATCCATGCACCAGATTGTCTGCTTAAACACTGTAATGCCCTCATTTTGATATGGCTTGGCTTCGTGAGCTTACCTGACTAATCTAATTTTAGTAATTAATTATTACAATCCTCTCTATTTACTCATTTTATCTCAAGGATTGTTTTTTTGCTTGAGTCATCTTTCAGATGAAAGGAAAACTAGGCTTGCTATTTACTTGAAACAAATGGCCAGTAAAGATTTGTAATGGCCAGTTTTTTCAACTAAGTTCAAAAGACTTGCTCCTTTTGACAGAAGAGCTTGCAAGTTTTGTCACTCCTCAACATTGAACAGAACAAACTTTCAAAAGGGAATGAAGACAGAGAGAAGCTTTCTATAAACTTCAAGATATTTTGGACCAGAACCTCATTATCTACATCTAAATAAACTCTCATCTTTGAAGGTCTGCCCATCAATTTCTCTTTCTGCAATGCTATTGAAATACAATTTTCAACAGTGCACATTTTAATAATTAAAACACCTCTTTCCCCTCCTCTTCTCACAAGCACAAGCACTGATTGTAAGTGCAGATCCTCAAAGAAGAGTCCTTCTATAACTGACTTTTACAGCAATGGCTAATATGAGATTACACTGACAAGTGTGACAAGTTACACTGACAAGTTTCTGATGCAATTATGTTCAACAGGAATATTAAAAACCACACCACCTGAAGTCTGCATGCAAAAAAGAGATTGTAGATGCAGCAACACCAAAAGAAGGATGCTTTGGCAAATTATCTGCATTGCCTCTGACAAACTGGGTCAGTAGCAAGTCTCCTTCTGCCAACATCCAGCAGAGCTCTGTTGGTGTAGTAGTTGCAGAAAAGATCCTTCTAGCACAGAAAAGCTCTCATAAGGAGAAAATTAATGGAAGTTCTTGAACAGAACAACATAATGATTAAATGGTTTCATAGTTTTCACATTTTAACTTTTTCATCCACCTTCCCTACTTCCCCTTGAAAAGGGGGACTCTTCTTTTTTCAAATAAATCAAAAACTGGAAAAACGAACAAAAAAATCTCATTTCCTACTTGCATAACAAAAGAATCAGAGAACAAGCACAGAAAGTAAGCCCCAAAAAGATCTTTGTGAAGTAGAAAATGTAAGAAAGATGGGATTTTCAAGACAAAGTACTTCTTAACATATACACAACAGAAAAAATTACTTCAATCTATTTGTATTTAAATGATGAACATAGAAACTTTATATCAGATTCTTAAAATCAGTTTACATGAACAAACACAAGCAAAAGCAGATTTATATATGTTGGATAATAGCTCAAAAATGCATTCTAAAATTTTAAAAAAGCAATTAAAAGCAAGCCATCTAAAGCCCTCAAGAGCCACAGAGCAGTTTCAAGCTCTTCTCATCTTTCAGCATAATCCATTCTTGCCCCTTCAAGACTGGATTTCTCCATCAAACCTCTCTCAATTGCTCTCTGAAAGGGGAAGATTTCACCACCAATAAAGAGAAGCGGTTTATGGAAATGCCAAATAGGACATAGTGTCTGGTTCTTAGCTTTTGCACTGAAACTAAACATGGTTTAGATTTGTCAAGTCATTTTGAAAATACAAAGCCATAAATAATGTTCTACAAATTTCTATCAGATGTTTTAGTGAAGCTCATTCTCTGAACTCATGCAACCAGATTAACTCCATGCTGTTTAAACACTACATGAATTTTATAGAGAACATTAGAAAGCTTGATTTCTGTATCTGGATTCAAATAGATAAATGATCAACACTCCTGAACTGAGCTTAACTCCCAGGTTTCAGAGACATTTCTCAGCACAATCAATTCTGCAGAAACAATTGCTCTGTTGCAAAAAAAAAAACCAAACCAAAAAAAAAAAAAAAAAAAAAAAAAAAAACACCAAAACCAAAACCCCAAAAAAACCAAAAAAAAAAAGCAAACAAAAACCCCAAAAAACCCCAAAACCAAAAATAAAGAGCAAATTTCTCAGACAATATCTATTAAAATAAAAGTTAAGCAATATATTTTCCTAACTGTTCAATGGAGGTAAACATAATCCTACTTCCATAATACTGAAATACTCTTAATGCTTAGTGTTGGATAAAAAGCTCCAGTGAAGTATTGGAGCTACACAACTTAGGAGGAATTTAGGAAATGTCTGTATAAATAGAAATCATTTTCTATTGCCATGTCTTAAAGTGTCCACCAAAAGTCACCTTGTACCAAAGAGAACTCTATTCCAAATACCCCACAGAAAGCAGATTCTTGAAAGAGACTAATAAAGAATTACTTCATGTAAGAACAGCATCAGAATTTTAATGCAGAAATTCATGACTGAAAGAATCTAACTAATCCTAATATAATCCTAACTAAAGCAGTATGTTTTTCATCACAAAAATATTTCAAGCACTGCCCTATATTGTGCTAAAAATGGAAATTTTGAAACACTGCAGATAATTTCCATTTATGTCCATGATTGGCTACCTGCACTTTATTTTAAAACAAACTTTAGAGTTCAATGACAAATTCTATTTTTGTCATAACTTACCTGTAATTATATTAAACCATTCCAAATAACTTGATTCACATGGAAGTTGTTCAACTACTACACCTTGCAGTAAAAAAAGGCTGAAAGTTTTAAATATTTAATTGGAACCTTAGATACAAGAACCTAGCATTCTTCCACAGATTACATTTATCTTTTTTGTAATGAGAGTATTAACTTTTTTTCTGAATAACTGAAATTGTAATACTAAAATCATTTTATCCATTGTTTATTTCTACTTTAAACATTATTAATCAATAACATATGTAAATATTATTCTTTTCCCACATACATTTATTAATATTTTACATATTTTTTCCCTACCTGTCCTGTTTTATAATGCCTTGCAAACTGGTTAACCACTCGATAGTCATTTGCAAAGTACTCCATCAGAATTGAGGGAACTTCAGCAAAATCAGTAGCACATCTGGTTCCTAGAGGTAGAATAATCGTATGTATTAGCATTTGCTATTTCCACTAACACAAATAGTTAACTCTTCCCAATAGGTTTTGCAACTTTCAGTTTGGACTTTTGGTGAACTTTAATGTTCTTTCATTTTTTAAGTCAATATTTTATTTCCATTATTGTACATACTGCCAGAAAAACTTCATTATGATCCTACACATTTTACTATAAATCACAAAGTAAAACAAAATATTTGAACAGCTGGGTGAGGCACCTTATAAAGCTCTGGATCACACCCTTTTTAAACTAAACCAGACTGTAGCCAAACTGGCCCTACGTGAAACAGCAAATCTATTTAAGTGTCCTAAACCTAAATTAAACTACAATGTAAACAGAACTCTGCCTTAATCCCATTCACAGTTACAAGTCTTAGCTTCCATCTGTTTGCTGAGCTCACTTATGCTTTATATTAACCTCACTTTATAATACCAATCATTCATTCAAGAAACACTCTTGCAGATTGAAGATGTGTTCTATGTAAGTGCAATGTGTTAATATTTTAGCTGTTACTATTTTCAAAAAGCACTTTCCCAAAGGCCTTATTTATTCTAATCTTTATCAGCATCTTACCTAATAGAATTTATTAAAAGGTGTAAAACATTGCCAAATCAAAGCCGAATTTCTAATTTCTATGTTGAAGTTAGCAATGTAAAAAGTTCTTGCTTTCACAGTGGACCGACTAGGTCATCACCTCTATCCCTGTCTGTCAGAGACAATGTCAACATTCAGAATTACTCTTAAATCCCAGCATGCTTTTACTATTTACTGAATCACTCCTTTGACCTCTACAATCCTTTCTCTAATTTTCAGTCTTAACTTATAATCTGTTTACACTCAATGATTCAGACTGCTCTTTAATATAAATAGCATTTACCTCACTGGTTTTTACCTACTAAATTGAAACTATAATCTGTCTGAGCCATCATCATCCAAAGGTAAGATAAAGTCTAAGAAACCATCCATTCTAGTTATTCTCTGTACCTGCTGCAGTTTGAATTCACCTTCAGACTAGACACACAAAAGGAACATGCCCAAACATTGCATGAGGTTTCACCAGTACATTTACCATTCTAATACTGCTTTTAGATACAGCTCTGATGTAATTTCAAATCACATTAGACCTTTTCACAGACACATCAGCTATATGCACTTCTGCATTGACACATAAAACTGATTCTGTTTGTCCACCTCTGTTGAAAAATCTACTTGATAGCAAAAATTCTCCTTATATTCTGAAAATGCGTGATCTAAACTGTGTAGTTCTGAATTAAAGAAAAGTAAAGCAAGAGAGAGCAAGAAAGATGTCAAACTACTCAGCTCATCTCAACTGAATGGCAAATTTTTTGTTCTCATAACAGCCTGTAGTCATCTTGTTTCCATACTTCACCATCCTCATGTTCCATGAGAGCAGACAGCCCCTAACAGACATCCCTGTGACAAGCCCTTTCATTGTTACACATTCCAACTCCATTAAAAAAGGATTCTCTGCAGAAACAACACCACTGACCTCCAACCCCCAATGCTGCTTTTGCAATGCTAGATCTGGAGTGAAATCCTCTGGGATACAGGACTGCCTGGAGCTAAGGCAACACAGAAACCATACACAGGGACTCTTGGAAAGCCTGAGGCTCAAAATAAGCCATTTCCTGCCTCTTGAAGAGTTTGACATGCAGACACTCATGATTCAGCACAAGAGGAGAACTTGCATCAAAGCAGCTACTTTGGGCATGTAAGTATTCCTGTAGCTCAAGATGAGCAAGGCTACACGAGGGGAAGGACTGGGGGAAAAGTCCTTAGCTGTCCCAAAGACCATACAGAGCTTATATGGAAGGAATTATGCAGTGCTAATCTGTTTTAACAATGTCCACTAGTAACCTACTTATAAAACAGTTCAATCAATTTTAATTTTAACTGGACTTAGAAAAAGAGTATTCTGCCACTGAGTGCAAAGGTATCCATTGTTAAAACATTAATATGGACATCCCTTGGTATCACTAACATAAAAACATACTAAAAAATAATTCATCGGGTAAGGGAGTTACAATCTCATCTGTTTGGTTGTTTGTTTTGAGGTTTTTTTTAATATGCAAATGTTTACTTGAGATTCCAGCACACTATTATAGAAAAGAATATACCAAGCTGTACACAGGCAAAAAAAAGTAGCATGCCAAGCAGCCTTAGCCAGCATGAGTCTTTGACCTGTTTGCCACAGCAGGTTACAGAAGCTAGAGACTTGCCAGCCATTAGTCTCACTACTCTTTGCAAGACTTAATTCACTAATTTTCCTTCATTCATTTTCCTAAGTAATTTCCAAACCAGGATTCATTGTGGTTCTACATTAGGTACAACCTATTTCCCAACCTCCAGCTATTCTAATAATTATAAACTCCATATAAGACTAACTTGCAAGAGTGAATGCCAGCAATAGAATAAAGATCAACAGTACATAAAGAAGAGATACCAACACCTCATTCTTATAAGAAAAAGAATAATCAAGTGTTGTTTGGTTGAGTTTTACATAATATCTAAGGATCTGATACTGTATTCTCAAATCATGAAGGGTATAGAACTATTAACATAAAAACCATTTTTGGTTCATACTCTTTTTATTCTTTTGTTTTGTTCAGTCTATTTATAATTTTTTTTAATCTACTCCTGTCTTCTGCAAATTAAACATTTGACAAAAACAAAACAATCACTATTATAACTTCCTTACCAGTGACATGTTGGTACCGAGTTCTTCCCAGCATAGAATGCATAGCATGTCCCATTTCATGGAAGAGATTCTCCATCATGCCAGGACTTAGTAGTGTTGGTGCACCCCTTGCTGAATTGGGAAGGCTCAGCATAAGAACAACTACAGGTAGCTGGTACTCTCCATTTTCCTTTAGCCTGCCACCTCGAACTGTAAAGTGACAGTCCTTTTCAAGGTAAAAGCAAACATGGACAGCCAATGTCATTATATCAATGATATTAAAACAATGATTAAATTAAACTAAACTGTTAAATCAGATCTGAATATATACTTGTTACACAAGTGGAATTCAATGATCATTAAGAGTGTTGTTCAATAGCAGCACTGTTTCTCCATCCTTATTATATGCTTCAAATTCATAAGGAAATTACTTTATTCCATAAAGGAAAGACTGTTTTAGAAAGCTTTTAGAAAATAAAATTATATCTTTATGTTTTAGAATTATCAAACCATTCAAATTTCCTAACAGGTATCAGGAGTGCCAAGAAATTTACTGATGAGCCAAATCCATAATGTACAGAACAAGTTCCCTCCTCAGCCTTCAGCAGTAACTTCTTTATAAAATATACCAAACAGCACTACTAGTATATTACAAAATACTAAAAAGCAGTTATATACTAAAGTAATGTAGATTTCAACTTTATTGCTCATCACCTCACTAAAGGTGGAAACTTGCAGGTGCTTCTACTGAGTGAAGCATCAACTGCACTGCATCCTCTTGCAAATATACTAATACTAGGTAGTGACAGCCACAACATCTACAGTAAAACCATCTACAGTTTTAAGGAACATTTAGAATAAAAATTAGTTGAATGTAAAGATTAGAAAGTGCAAATGTCAGATTGTTTCTACCTGTAAACAGTAGGCCAGAAAATAAGTGTTTAAATACCTATCATTTCTCTAAACAGAGCTCTATGACATTTCATAATGCCTGTTACTCTGTACCACAGTCTGAGTTCAGCCTACTGGGTGATGTTTTTTTTAAATGAAAGCTTGCCCTAAAAAATATTTTATCTAAACCCACATATGAAGTTACAGACATTCCCTGTTTAAATCTATTTTAAAATGAGGCAAGTTTCACTAAATTTACATTGAATGCAAATGACACTAATGCTACACTCCAATAAAACCCAAGCTGAAGTCAGATCACAAATGTTACCTGATGTGGTTTATCAGGTCTCTGGAAGAAGTCACAATAGATGTATCCTAGCAAACCTTCAGTTTCATGAACAACAGCCTGAAGAAAAAAAGAGTACAATTTCCACAGTGAAAGCACTGGTAACATGTAAATTGAAGACATAATATTCAAATCCCAAGACTTACAATGAATAAATAACAAATGAACTGGGAATAATTAATATAAAATCTGTTCATGATTTTAATTGGAAAAAAAATGTACAAAATTCTCATCTTGTATCTCAAACTACATTGTTTCTGCATTTCACTCAAAACTAGCTAGTCACAGATTAGCATTAGAATTACTTTCTGTATTAAAAAAGCACTGTCTGTAGGCCCCAAGTGACAAACACGAGCTGATTTATCACGGAAATAAAAATAGAAAGAGTAAGGAGTAACTATAAATTGACCCACAGTATATAAAGAACAGACTCTGTTGCTGGAGGTTGAGGATAGAAGAGCAGTGGAGATCTGGCAGTGAATAAATGTAGGAAGACAACAGAGGAACTTGGGAACCTGATGAGTAAGTTACTGCCCAAGTTTTTATTTCCACCCACCCCTAAAAAGAGGGCAGAAAAATAAAAGAAAATTAAAAATCAATCTCAAAGTAAAGATGACTTACAGAGTATAAAAAATGAGGCAAAGACACATGACTGCTAGGACATATACCTACAGCATTCTAGTCATCTATGGTCATCTACAAATTGAAACTAAATAAACTAACAGGGCTCATTCAGAAAGGGGCAACAATAATCTCCAAACACAGAAGCTGTTTCTGATTCAGGCATCATTGACACAGAGCTATTGTTAAGCCATAAAACACCAAACATCCAAAAGACACTTAAAGAGATGATAATGCTTTTGAAGTCTAACTCCAACTAAAAGTAGATAACTAGTTTGTGCTTTTGATAGGTATCCAAGCAATTTTTTTAAAAAGTTTGATTCATAGCTCACAGGAATACACTATCTTGTTTATCTTCCCTTTGGTTTTAGATGCTGGGAACACTTACCAACTTCCGAACATCTTCAGACCAAATCTCTCCTCTCTTTGTCTGTTCAGCATAGAGAGAGATCCCTAGGAGCTGACTGAATAAAGAGTTCAAACCTTCCATGCATGCCCCAAGAGAGAAAAATGGACAGTACAAGCCAGGATCAATGTTGTACCTAAGAAAATACAAGAATGCCAAACCAGTCAGTCAGCAAAGCTACATAAACTACAATACTCGCCTTCAAGCCACAGGATGCCACAAATACACCAGCTCAGCCAAAAGGATCTCAGCAAGCATGTTTGGCTTTATTTTTCAAATAGTGAAACCAAGTTACAGGCACAGTGCTTTGCAGTACCTCAATTTTCCTTATATTCAAATCTGGATACCAAATTCAACAGATGTTAACTATGATTTTCAGAAATGTGGTGAGCATGTAGCCCAAACAGACCATGGCAACATGATGGGTGGCCAAGCAGTGGCTTTTGATACTCAAGAGGTCACTGGCACTCAAGTGCCTTTCCCATGCCAAGGCTGCATCGTGTGACTGATCAGAAAAACAAGCTGGCTTTGGCTGTGGTGTAAGCCAAATCCTCAGCTAGGGCAGGAAACCAACTGGTAAGCACTGCTGACTCTGCAGTCTTGCCTTTCACTGCAGCAACAGAAACACCAAGCAGACACAACCACCTCCCACACAAAAATCACACCTCAAGCTCTGGGGACTCTCTTGAACCACACAGAAAAAATTTTACAGCTGTGAGCCACCTGAATATTCTAGTATGTGACATGGATTTCAAACATGGCCAACATAGCTTCCTGAGCCTAACCTCAACCAACTATGTTCAAGATGCTGTAGCACAGAAGACATTCATAAGAAGGAAGATATCATACATCTGCATGCAGTCATATAAACTGAAAATGAACAAAAGATTCAGAAAGTAGTTCAGAGATGCACTCTGTAAAAGGGTTTACACTCCCTGAGACTCTGACCCTAAAAAGTAAACACACTACAAGTGTATCAAGCAAAGAAATGCTTTGCAAAATTACACCTTTCACAAACTGATCTGCACCACACTTTTCAGACAACAGGAAAGTCAGAACTGGAATCTGTAGTTGTGTGTGCACCCCAAACAGCAAAAAATATTCTTGTCTCATTTCACATACAAAGCCCAAGTGTTATTTTATATAATTTTCTAGGGTCTCAGAATAAAGACTGTTTAACTCTAGACAATCACAGCCACTGAAATTTAAACTTGCATCAGCTAGACTACAATAGCTGGACACCAAAGATGAGAACCATACTGTTTTAACCAACTAGTCAATACCCACACACCAATCCTTCCTTCCTTCCCACTCCTACAGAGAAGACCTCAAAAAGAAGTCCACTGGGGATACTTCATTTGCCAAAGTGCTGTTTACAACTGAGTGCTGTTTTCAGCTCTGATTCACTGATGGGCATCACTGAGCTGTGAGGCACAGCAGGGTGAGGTTAATCCTCTAAGCCACAATACTGTGTGGTACAAGATTTTGCTTATTTTCAAATATAAGAAGTTAGAGCCAGTGTATTCCATTCTATTTTAAACTATACTAGAACACAGAAAAGAAAGCAGATTTTGCCTCTACCACACTGACACACTTTTTCAAGAACTTCACACTTAAATTCACACACCACACTCTTCCATATGCACATTTTCCTTCTTATTCAAAAAGTCACTACACCCAAGGAAATAAGCATTATATATATCACTTTAGATCAATTTAGATAAAAAGATTGAAAGCAAGTCTCTAGAATAAAGCAGAAGAGATGAGTTAATTTCCACATAAGCCACAGAAACTTGGAGCAGTAAGGACACTGATTGATACACAGAGCTCCCCTTCCACCTCCAAGTACAGAATTACAGGGTATGTGTTGAATATCCTCAGAATTTTTAAGTCAGTAATTCCTAAGAATTGCAATGCTTTCAACAGTGGCGCTTTTTGGGAAGCTTTAGCAGGTAAATCTCAGATGTCTCCACACTTCAATAGAATCTCCCAGTGATTGCCTTCTGCCCAGACTGTTACCACAAAAACTGAAACACATCACTAAGTGTTTCAGACATCCTGATTCTGCTCTGAAGCTCTCCCTGTATAGAGACTACAAGAGCTGTTAAAATGACCCTTCTTTTGGCAGCAAATCATAACAACCTCCATAAAAGTTTAGAACTGGTTTTTGTCATCTCACTTTAAAATCTTCTACTATCATCCTACATGCCACTGAATAGTAAACTGAGTTTTTAATTTGCAATTCAAAGAATTGTTTCTTTAACTAATATCTGGATACAAAAGTACTGTCTCAATACACAAAGCAGACAAGCTCAAGTGGTTTCATTGCACAAAAGCTCTTTGCAGGGCTTTTTTGATGAGTGCATTTCAATCAGTCCTGCCAAAGCTACACTTATGTGCAAAGCCTGCACACTCTCCTCTGCCCAGATATCCATTATCATCCCATACCATTTCATCCCTGCCCAGTCAGAGAAGAGAGACAAGATATTTCAAGAAAGTACCCATACAATACAGTACTACGAACACACACTTCAGTAAATCAAAATTTAACACTACCAACAGCTCACAATCATAAAAAAACATCTAATTTTCACAGCTGCAGGAAATTAAAATGTGTAGCTTCCAACAGTGAGTTCAGCTGCAGGATAAGAGAACATGAAAATAACAAGAAATCAACAGCACCCTTGAAAACATTTCATGAAATTAGATAACTTTTACACAAGAAGTAAGGAAAATCAAAAGACGTGTAGAGACTGCTCAAATTTTTCTAAAGAGCAGAATTTTTTTTCATGGACCAGCTAACCCTGGAAACAGTTTCCAAGTATATGAAAGACAAGAATGTTACCAGGAGGAGTCAGAATAGATTCAAAGCAACAAAAGGCAAGTCATGCTTAAATAATGTGATATCCTTATATGATGAAATAACTGGTTGGCAGAAAAGGGGAGAGCAGTGCATGTCACCTCCTGGGGCTTCAGTGAGCCCTTTGGCACTGGCTCCTATAAGATCTTTGCAGAGCCCAGAGGGAGGGATCAGTGCCACAATGGCTGCTTGGAGGCCAAGAACCAGTAGTGTGCTCCAGGGGTCAATACTGGGTTCAGTCCTGTCCAGCTGTTGGCAGGTAACACCAAACTGTTATCCAAACTGGGAGGAGTGGCTGATATGTCAGAGGTCTTGCTTCTATCCACTGGCACCTTTACAGGACAAATGAGTGGACAGAAACTTCAAAAAGTTTCTCCCCTGGAAGTGGGGAGAACAATCCCAGGCATCAGTATGTGCTGGAGACACCCAGGCCCAGAGGAAAGGATTTCTGCAGCCAGGGGCTTGGGGATCCTGGTGAGCCAGAGAGGGATCCTTGCCACAAAGAAGGTGAATGGCATCCTGGGTGCATTAGGAAAAGCATGGCCAGCAGGCTGAGGGAGGTGATCCTTCTGCTCTGCTCAGCACCGTGTCCAGTGCTGAAGTGCAGTGCTTGGCTCATCAGAAAGAGAGACATGGCCACACTGTTCAGCCTGGGAAAGAGAAGGCTCATAAGGATCTTACTAAGGAGTATAAACTCCTGAAGGAAGGGTGCAAAGAAGACAGAGTCAGGCTCTTCTCAGTGCTGCCCAGTGACAGGACTGGAGGGAAGGGGCACAGAATGGAACACGAGATGTTGCATCTTAACATTAGCAAACATTTTTTTCCCAGTGAGGATTAGCAAGCAGTGGCACAGGTTACCCTTAGAAGCTACAAAGTCTTGCAACTTGGAGATACTGAAAAGCTGTCTGGACATGATCCTGGACACACAGCTCTAGGGGACCTTGCTTTACCAGGCAGCTGGATCAAATGGCCTCCAGTGAAAAACCTCAACTATTTTGTGAAGATGTCACATGAAGCCTAGGACCAAGAGCACACAGCTACTGCATGAGATAGATTCCAGCTTTATCAGAGGAAGACAATGTTTCATACTAATTGCAAAGGATCATCACATTCAGTTGAAATACTGGATTAATATGTTTGCTGGAGGGGTGGAAAAAAACAAGCTCTCAACTTTACTTTCATTTCAGTCAAAAACAGATAGGCACCAGCAGGAGAAAGCAACGGTATTTCTTCATGGATAGAACAGCTAAAATTAATATATTGCAGGGAGGAGACCAGTGCCTATTTCTCATTCTCAGCACTCCTTGAATATGCACAATGTCCCCATGACCCTACCCTAAGATGAAAAGGATGGGAAGGCTTTCTGGTAAATACTTTGTAGTATACTGTCACTGTCCAAAGTGGGAGAGGGGGTGGGGGGGTGGCAGGAAGTCAGTCTGCAATAGTTCTGTCCTTTGGAAAAAGCATGATACTAATCCAGCCCCCCAGAAAAATAGCAGTAACAGACTAATGCCTTAAGGCAGACTTCCCAGAGGAACTAGTCCCCCTACTCTGGCTAATGTTTGAAGATGTCACAATCTTGACATTTTGAGTACAATGAGGTCCTGACTAAACAACCACTTTAATAGAAACTACACAAAGTTAAGGTCAGTCCCTTCTGGTAGAACATTGCCAGGATCAAACCTCTCCCACATTTAATGAAAGATGTGTGTTAATGTTCTTCTTGCCAATGAAAAATTGAAAAAAGTTTTGAAAAACAACATTATTTATTCAGAATGCCAAAACAAAAAATGTTTCTACTTCTGATCTCAATTGTCTATTTCTGTCTTGCTTATTACACCAGTGTACAAAAAAGAAATCAAAGCTGAAGATACTGAAAAATCCTCAACTACCACCTAGTATCTTATGCCACAGACCCAATACTTAACTTACTTTTGAACACACCTGGCAGCAGTCAGCAGAGATTATTATATCTTGAATTATCTGGCATCCATTTTTTGCTAGCCAGTGCAATGTCCTAGGAGTTATGCAGAAAGGGGTTAAAATCCATAGTATAGTGCAATTATCACAATCAGATTATAATAACCAAAAGTCCTCCAAAATGAGTACTGGGTACTGAGAAAAAAAAGCTACTCCTCCAAAAAGTGTGTAATACATCTTCAAAAATCTTTGTCTAAATACCAGTCTATACCCACTAAGCAGTAATCATTCCAGACACCAAAACACAGATTCAATTCCCAAGTTTTGAATTTGGTCCTACCTCATACATGAGCTCTGTTTTTACAAATGAAGTACAACCAACTGTAAGTGAAGAAAACCTAACCCCAAACTTGCACTGATTCCAGGAAAAATTTCTCTTTGGGCTTACTTAGGAACAGCAATTAGGCAAAACCTCAGCTATCTGAAACTGATGTTCTATAACCAAAACCTCAATTCCTGGAATTATTACTGATAGATGATCTTGCCTTTCAGTGGCAAGAGCAAGCATATGACTGACTCTCTTCTGAACCCCCACCTTCAAGATTTCATGCTACTCACTGAAAAATAAAATCTTAACACTAGGTAAGATGAGAGGACAATGGGGAAAAGAGAAGAAATAAAAAGATTTGAATCTTCCTCAAAAATAAAAATACTAAGTGAACAGAACAAGAAATGCTACAATCTCTACTAGATCTCTAAAACTTAAATCTGGCATATGGGTGTGGGTAGAAAAGTATTTGGAGTAGTTTACAAAGTAGATGTTCCCTTGTTGAAGATTTTTGGTTGATTTCAGACACTCAAGTGGTAGCAGTCATTAGCAACTTCATTGTTTCCAGATGACAAGCAAAAGGCATCTGCTAGCTAGCAAATGATTACCCAATCTCAGTTACTGACAGCTTCATCACATTAGTGGAACTGCAAGAACACATTTCCCAGGCACAGTATTTTGGCATTCAAATTCATACCAATCTAAAAACATGGTAGCTCAACTTTTTGGCAGCAATGGGGACTGTGATTGTGACAGCAATCCAAACTTCTCTTCCCTCAGTCCTTTCAACCAAATTTCTCATGCTGTTAAAGGGTCTCAGGTTGTATCCTCAAAACACACTCTGACCCAGGCCAGATTTTCTAAGACCACATAAAACTTGAAGAAGACTTCTCTCAATTCACTCCTTTAGCATTTTAAATTGCCCAGTAACAAAGACAGAACTTGTCTGCGTAGGATGCAGACATATTTTGAGGGCTGATCCAAGACTGTAAAATTAATTTCTCCTGAAGCTAAAGAGAAAACTCAAAGTTCCCCATCTTCTGTCCCAGGTGTATGGTGCTTCTTTGATGCTTGTTTCAAACATGAAACCCAGTGTATTTGTCAATGCAGACTAAAGCCTCCCAACAAAACCTTATGAAAACCAAGGAATTCCTGCCTTGGCAAGGGGTTGGACAAGATTATCTCCAGAGGTATCTTTCAATCATAACAATTTTGTGATTCTGGGATTCCACTGCACATTACTATTCAATCAACAGAATGAAAGGACAACTATTTCAGTCAATGAATTAGCTGATACTGACTGACTCTACAGAAAAAGCAGAATTCCCAAAGTGCTTCAGCAGAGCCTGCCCTTGAAATGCTCACTAGTCAGAGCAAAGCTATCTTCATAATCTAGTGTTAATAAATGTTGATGACCTTACTGTGCATATAATTATTTTTATTATATTACGTGTTAAAGCTGCAACCATTCTAAGAATCACTTTGTACGGAATTTTCAAGCTGTTATCAATTGTCTGCTTGAACAGTTGTACAGCTTTGTGCCTTCTATTTAAAACAAAGAGAAAAAAATTGAAATAAAACTGCAAGAAGCAGCTGCTTTATTATGAGCACACTCTTTGGCAAGCTGCCTCCACATTTATTCAGACAAGTTACGATTTTATCTATAACAGGAAGTGCACTCAAGTACTTTTGGGAAAAGAAATCAGAAAGGAAATTATCATGACCCACACTGAACTACAGTAACAGGCACTCTGCTACCAGTAAAATTTCTGCTAAGGGTTACTGCTATTAGGAAGAAAAGTTAATGTTCTGGAGACAGACAACATTTAGTTACAATAACTACTGCAAAGAAGAGCTGGAAGACAGGTTTTCTTGTATGCTGTAATTTGCAGCACCAGAAGAGGAGACAGACTCTTCAGTGGGGAGGATGATGCACATGGCAGAGTAACATCACCAGCAGAACATTGTACTGCTGTCTCCAAAGCCAGAAAACACATGGAAACATAGTTATGGCATTTCCTAAGGAAGAAAAAGGATTCAGGGCAGCTAAGCAAGCCAGGGCAAGAATCAAACACCCTGCCTGGATACCCTTTTGCTTAAAATGTGAGTTCTGGGCCTTAGGATGCCTATGCCATCAGAGAAGAACAGACACAAATATTACACTTTCAAGCTTAGTAAGGTATCAATTACAGGTAACTAGCACAAGTCTAGAGCTCAGGTATGAGCTCTTGCTTCTTTCTGGAATTTAAGCTTCCCTGACTGGAATGTTGTATAGTTGAATCCCAAAAGGATGAAGATCACAGCATTTTCTATGGGAATATGCCTTTGAAAATGCAAGCAAAAGAGATGGATCTCAAATGGTGTTACCTTTGCAGAGAACTATATACTCCAGACAAAAAGATTTCTTATGATGTAACATTTCCTCTAGTGTATCTCAGGTAACAAAAAAAAAACAAACAAAAAAAACCCAACAAAACAGGTATTGGTTGATTTTTAACATTTGCACTTTGCACTGCTACAAAAAGATTTACCCAACTACCCTTGAACTTGAGCACAAAAAATTTCTTAAGCCATTCTGTGAAACTTAAAGGATCTGAGTATAATTCTGGAAGAACAGGAAAAGGAAATATCAAAACTTCTATCCGTTATAGACACACACACACCCATTAGAAAACACAATGATTAATCTAAAAGAAGACTTCCTGAAATCAAGGGTTTTGTACATGCCTAGATATTAATTTTTTTAAAGTTGCTTTTAGTTTTGATGTAGGAAATATAATATTTATGTAAAAAAAAAAAAAGGGAACACTAACACACACTCACTCTGCACAAATCAGTAGCAGATCAGCAAATACATACATGAACTCCTCTGCAGTGGAAAAGAATATTTTCCTCTGTGCCAAACTTTCAGTTAAGCTGCTTTGACTTAAGAAAGATACAAATCAAGACTCAAAGAGGTCCCTTTTATTATAATAATGAATCTTAAATTATTTGTTTCTCCTATAGAATTGCATAACTCTCATGCTTACACGTTGAAAACTGTAAAAGACTGAGACACATAAACTTGAACATAATAGGTTTGCTCTGTATTCATTTTGCATATTCCAGTAACTTAATTCACTCTGAACATCTGATTTCAAATGCCAAAGCATTTGCATGCCCTGGAAAGAATGAAAATTTTCTCATATACTCTATGTCAGATTTTGAGCTGACTTTATGAAATCTCAGTACCCTCCTTACAAAAGTAGAAATATCAAAGAAAGCTGCAGTTTCTTTAATGTAAATTCCTGCTTTTTATTAAAGGATAAACTACATTTAAGAAATCCAGACACTTTACTTTCACAGTTTGCAGCACAGTAGTATTTTTAAGAGAAGCAAAGTAGCCAAACCAATTAAAAAAACTATTATAAAACAAGTTAACTGACACAATGAGGTTTGCTTATTCTTCAAGAACAGCAGGCTTCAAACAAAAAGGCTTTGACCTTATGAGAAACAAAGATGTAGCATGTGATTACAAATAATTATTTCTAAGCTTGTATGACTTCACTGGGTCTAAATAAAATGCAGATTCAAAATCACTTTAATTTAAGCTGTATCTATGGAACAAGACTAAGACTGTTTTGTGCAACATGACTTTCATCTATTCTATTAAGAATGCTTTTTATAAAATTGAACATTAGGGATATTTGAATCAGGATCACTGTTCTTCAGAACATAAGCATTCAGACTTTTAATAATAGCTGCCAGGCAAAAATTCTTATTGGTGGCTATTAAATATAGTCCCTGATATATCCTGACTTCTTTGGGGGTTTTTGTGAGAAAAATTATTACTCTGTTGACATCCACAAAAATACAGAAGATGAAATTAACTATATCTAATAAAACAGATCCTGTCAAAACTTCCAAAGAAACTTGAAAAGATCATGTTAGTAAAGATGAAAGTGAGATGAACCCCTCAGGTTAACTTGAAGAGATCAAGACAAGGAAAACCCCTTCCAATTTTCATTACATGCCAGACTATGAAACTTAATTCTTTACCTAAAGAGAGACTCTTAACCATGATTTATAGAAGACTCTGGATTTCTCAAAAATAATAGCAATAATAATAATAATAATAATAGAAAGCCTTTGTACTCTCATCAACCATAAAGTAGCACCAGTATTTCACATTTCTTTTTTCTTTCTGCTAATTGTACTTCCTAGAATATTTTGAAGGAGGCCAAGAGGTAATTTGGAATATTGGTATCAACACTGCACACAACTTTTAGATTTGACTTTGTTTTCAAAGCAACAATTTATTTGTTCTTCCACAATGTCTTGAATAAAGATACAATTTTGAAAGCTGAATTCTGCTTCACAGCAATGCTTTTCAACAACTTCCAGGTTTCCCTCCAAAAAGCTTAATTCACTAGCTTTAGTGACTTGAAGTGGACTTTCTATACCTACATTAGTTGATTTAACAGAAGGCATGCCTTCCCTTTCTTATAAATAATTTGTTACAGAAAGTTCTCCTTCTCTCTGAACACTTCGGTTGAATGATTTCCTAGTTATATTTGCATTACTTTTGCACTTCAGCTTTCAAATTGAACAGAGTGACAGTTTTCTCACGTTCTGCAAAGGGTCTGGGCTATTCTTCCACATGGCATTCCCTAGAGAGAACAGCATTTCATAAAACTAAAAATAATTTTTCAAAAAGCAGCTATGAACAAGTTTTTTACTAGTAACTTGCAAACCTCAATTTGCTTTTGGGAACTTGTGAAACATCCAGTCACATTTTAATATCTTGGTACTGAACCTACCCTCTGAAAAAACTCAGAAATGGTGTCCACCCTTCCCTGAAGCCAGCAACCTATGTACAGTCCAAACAAGAAAGGAGGTGATTTATTCGTAATTTCTGCTAAGCTGGCACCCCAAGATTCAAAATGCCTGCAGCTGTCATTTTTCTATTCATCAGGAAACTAACTTACTTTTGCATTGATCTGTCATCCTCAAGGCTGATCTTACTTCCTTCTGCAGCCCCAAAGAAAGGGGCTGGCACAGTCAGTGCTCTGCAAGCACATAACAGCTTCAAGTGGAACAAAATCTGAGACATTTTGGCAAAAGTCCTAACAAGTGAATTATAGCCAGTAAAGTCAACCCAGCCTGGCAAGAATCACAGATTAAGGTAACAAGATTCAATACCAAATACACAAAGCTCACTGCTGATGGTTCTCAAGAACAGTTCTGCACCTCTGTCAGAAGTGAGTAAGCACTGCCAATCCTACCTTCAAGGTAAATGGCTGACCTCAAAAAGCCTCTCACAGCCTTTTGGGGTGATTTTCTCTTGTGCTTTTTTCTCTGACCCAGAAGAAGTCAGCAGGACTACCACATCTTTGCTAGATCAGGGCCTTGAGAATTACAGACGCATTTACTGAGAAGTAATGCAATTTAATTAATACTTGGGTACTTGTCTGCACTAAAATGCAACATTATTATTTTTATAATATACATATTAGGCATCTTCTTACTTGTTAGATGCTGAAGCATGTTCTAGCATTCACTGGTTTATTACCCTTAGCCTGCCAAAATTCTTGAGGTTTTCCTAATTACTCTATCTTCTTTTAAGATACTACTACCATGAATTTCAGACTTTTGTCTCCTGTTTCTCCTAAAAGTACATTTATCCCGACATGTATTTTCCCTGCCTCTCAAACTACAGCTACAAAAACATTACACAGTCTTAAGTGTAGGTTTAAAGCCAGAGAAGCTACTTAACATAGTCTGGGAAAAAAAAAAAAAAAAAGAAAAAAAAAAAGGTAAAATATCCTGTTCCCATCAATGGGAGGCTTACACTTTTGAAGTAGGATCAAGTTTCCAGGGAAAGGACTTGGTGAAAGCTGACAGAAACAAAATTGTTGTGGCCGGGTTTAGACAGCACAACCGCAACTCTGTGGCTTGAGTCTGGAGCGCCTCCTGCTGTTCAGGTGGCAGAAGAGCAGCAACGGTCGGTAACGCCCAGGAAAGCAGCGACAAAAACCAACCCCATGCCACAGCACACAGCACCAGAACTGCACTGCCCTAACGCAGCAGGGCATCCTTCAGAAGCAAATATCCAACTCTTAAAACTAGTTACTAGAAATCTAGTGAAGGATTTGTTTCCTTAATCCTGTTATAGTAGAGACTAAATGTGTATATAGAAGATAAAAGATATAAATACATTTAAAATACACAGCATGCTACAAAGACAAAATCGATGCCTTAAAAATATGTCATGAGTTTCAGTGCCATTTGAGATATAGCTGGCCAAAATCTGGAGGATTGGCTGAATAGGCCAAACTAAGAGATAGTAAACATTTTCCAGTAAACACACTGTTCCATCTAGTACTTCTTGCACCCCCTAGTGCTGAGTTACTTAAATCAAGAACTAAATCCCGGTAGTTTCTTTCTTTGTACCTATATTTGTAAAGATAATCTGCATCTTATGTACCTGACAATATCTGGGAAACTCTGGGTAAGTACTTCAGCTGGAGCAACAGTGACAACAGTAGTCTAAAAGGAATACCCAAAAGCATACGTTTGCTTCCCTTTCAACAAAAATGTTTTACTAAGCAGAAGAAAAAATAAAATCCTAATACAAAAATCCACCATGCAAACTACTGAGTCCCAAAACATGAGAGACAAATACAAAAGCCATACTATGTGCACAGCACTACAACAAATACAACCATAGCATTTCTGTTAAAGACCTAAAGCTAAAAGTAAATTTCTCCCAAAAGAAAGAAATCCATGGAGAACAAAAAAATATGATAGACTAAACAAAGAACAGGAGAAATGCATGACAGTTAAGTGCATCTTCTCTGAAAACATATTTTGTGATTCCAAGATGAAAAAATGCAAAATAAAATAGAATTTTAAAAAGTAATTTATTGAGCTTATAAATAAAAAGAAAAAGAAAAACAATAATTCAAAAAAACCAATTTTCAATCATTTTCCCATGGAAAAAAAACCAACCAATCAACCAAGGAAAACAACATCACTTTTCCTTAGATGAATAATTTAATAGTACAAGATAATTGTCTCAGTTAGGAAGAGAACAACAACAAACAGCCAAAAGTCAAACTCCAGCCAAGCATGAAGGTTTGTGTGGTAGATACAGTTCTCATCTTCCAGTTACAAAACTGCTGACCTGAACATACCATAGCACCCATAGGGCTTTCAAGAAGGGATGTGGTCAAACAAGGTAGGTACAAATACAAGCTAAAGCATAGGAGAATCCCATTTGAATAGCAGATAACAGGGCACAGATATGACAAGGTATATTCCCATCCTCTGGTTATTGTATGAATTATCCTGCCTAGTTTCACTCATAAAGCACAATCCTTAACACTGTGTAGGGGAGAAGTGAGTTCTAGTTTTCAGAGCTGATTACCAGTGTCCAGTACCCTGTTAAACACCCACAATATGAGCAGAACCAATGTTCAGTCAGTCAGATCAAACACTTTTTCCAAAGACAGACAACAGAAAACAGAACTGTGAAAGGTCCATACTCTTGTGTTAAAGTGGAGCAGCTCTGCACACAATGGAAAAGAATACTATTCTTTTCCCCCCAGTCTTGTAGATGCTTGTATACCTGCCAGCAACAAGCTGGAGGGAGAAAAACATTGGGCCCCAATCCTTCACTGTAACCAGGGAGACTCTACTTAGACTCAGGAGACTCAGATACAGCTTCCAGACTTGGTGCCTGAATACAAAGAAAATAGCAAAGATACACTGCTAATGCCTAGGTCTGTCTTACCTGCAGCTCTCCCTTCACAAAGCCACCACACAATTCTTAAAGTAATTGAGTCTCTTACAAAGCCCCCCAAGGAGAGGAAATATTTTTCTTTCAAATGCCAAAAAGACAGAAAAATCTACTTGCGATCATCAGCAACTCAATTATGAGATAGTTAGGTTCATGAGGAGATCTAAGAAGGACAGTAAGACTAAGGACAATCAGCATCAGAAGACACTTCTCCAGGAAAAGTAACAACCACAGTGCCTTCTACACCTAATGTTCTAAATTTGTGCTCATGGCACACACCAATTCTGAAAACAACCAGGCCAGTTGCTGCCAATCTTTCCATGCATGTCTATACTACCAGAGCTTTCTGATACAGAGTAAACTACTATTTGAATCAGATACATTCAGTCTATTTGTTTAAAAACAAAAAAAAAACAAACCTGCAGTGAAGAAAGATTTTTTTTCTAAACCCCTTGTGAGAGCAGTATAACTTTTAATTATCTTTTCCAACAGAAACCTAAAAGGTTTCACTGCTGCTGTTCTAATAAAGGCAACATGCAGGGCTTACATCTTTCAGAGCTGACATCTCATTATGTGCAAAGGCCCTGTGCACTATTAAGTCTGAGTAAAGGATTTATTTCACAGCCTTTGCAAGAGAGATAAAAAGGAATTCTATCCATAAGCAGTAAAGATTCATTGAAGAAGTTTCTATTTCAAGTCTGCAGAAGAGGATGAAGTTGCACATTTGGTAAGAAGCACAATGAAGTTAAAATATGAAGAGGAGTTGAATTGTATTCAGTGTTCAAAATTTATTTTTAAACATTATTACAGCCCAGCTAAGAACTAAAAGCAAAGCAAGAAATCTTTTATCTGTCCTGAAACTGCTTCATCCTCTTTCATCTTCAAAGAGGACCACTTCTCTGCAAAACAACACAGGAGTCAAAAACTTCTACACGCATTCCAGCAGTAACAAAAATGTTACAAACAATGCTCCCACCAGATAATATTCATTTTTTCATATAGAGGTACATCTTCAAAGAAAAAAATCCTGTTTATATTGAGGACTTTGTCTTTATTGCAAGGACACTCATTTACATTACAATCAGCAACATAAGGAGCTTACCTCTCAGCACGAAGGACTCCACTGTAGTAGGGGTGATCCCACGGCATCAGCATCTGAAAAAGAATTCCAGCTTATAATTGCAATAATGGAAAACAAGTGAATCCAAAGTAAAAGTTTGGTTTCATTTGAGTATTTCTTCAGTTTCAGCAAGTCACAGAATTTTAAACATAATGGAAAACAGTTAGGGCTCAAACCAAAAATAGCATCATATATCATAACCTGAAAACTTTTTTAACAGTTCTTGAAGATTAGTCTTCTTATTCAACTATGACAGAACTTCATACCAGATTTCAAGAAATACACTCAGTGCAAATAAAAAGATAAACCTAGATATGTACAGTATTAAGATACATTCAATGTACTACATAAACTGGACTTGAATTCAACTGAAGTACAGCCTTTATTTTTCAAATGAGTCAATTCAAAGCAAAGTGATACTCCCTTTCACTGCTTTATGTTTTGGTTATCTCAGTATCACTCTGTATAAACCAACAGCTCTCTCATATTCAATATTTGGTTTTAAAACAGAAGCTTAGTAGTCAGAAAGCATTTGAAGCCAGAAGAGAGAATGTTTCTAATTCTACATCATCTTGTACACTAAAGTAGAAGTAATTGTAGAACATGATTACCTTCTACTATATTTTTAAAAGAAAGAAAACAATCACGTATGGAAATGTAACTTACTGAATTGTGGGGGTTGAGTTTCGTTTTCATCTTTGTCATCATTTCAAAGTCTTTTTGAGTTCTGAAAATTGTTTTTATGATAAAAATGTTAATGAAACATTCTTCAGCAGTGAAATACAGCACATGATAATATTCCATCCTAATAAGATGTCCATCCTCAGAGATTTATAGTTCTATATAAAATAACTATATAAAATAGCAGAGCCATGTACAACAGTACAAAAACCTTTTCACTCTGCTTCTGCCATTCAGGTACTTTCAAATTCAGTTCCTCTTCCTGTGGTTGTACAACTCCAAAGCATTTTCATTCTTACAATACACCCCATTTATACCCATTATTATTATACCCATTTATATAGTGATGAAACTGCTTTGTGCTGTGTGGAGCTCAGGGTGGCAAGAGGAACAAACACAGAAATCTGTTTATACACGTAAATTATATGGAGTTGTGCATATGGCAAGAAGACCAGGAGAGGTGTTCTACACTTCAACTTGGTTTTCTAGTTTGCTCTTAAATGCATTTCTTGCATTCAGTCCTGGGTGTTCTCTGATCACAGACACAGAATTTATTCTAAGCTGCCTCTCAAAATTTTGGGGCAGTCTTGCTTTTTGTTTCATCAGAGCACATAATAAGCAGCACTGACTAACTTATTAGTGAACAAGTCCCTCTATTTTTGAAATAAAGAACATGGTTAAAAAAAATTTAGTGAAAAAGACATACCTTTTAGACAACTGCTCAGAAAGCTTCTCCAGAAATTGTCTTACTGTTTCTAGAAGGAAGGGAGAATTATTAAAATTACTTTTCCCTTAAGGATGTTAATTTACATAAGAATATTCCAAACAAAAATTCCTTTAGATCTTTTAACAAACAACTCCATTGACATTATTTCCAGAGAATTTAGTACTACATTTACTTTGTTATGTGCTGAGATAATGCCACCTTCATAATCTAAGCTGTGAGCATCAATTCTGAACCAAAACACATCCTCCTCAGTGAGTACTGTTATTTACTGATCATGGCATACAGCAAAATGTAACTGCAATAAAACACTTCACTGGAAGAAGGATGTGTAAACTTAGCTAAAGAAATGAACAACCTTTGACCTCATCCATTACACATGTGGTTTCCTAGCATGTCCTTCCATACATGCTTTATACCTGGATTTTTGGCCATTGTTCCCTGAAGAGCCCTGTGGGCAAAGGTGTCATAGCCAACCAACTGAGCCAGGCTGTTTCGGCTCACAAGCAATTCCTCCAATCGATCCAACTGCTGAGAGTTTGAGTGGAGAAAAATCTTGTAAGCAGCTTCTCGCACCTAACACAAGATTAAAAAAAAAAAGTCACATTGCAACAGAGTAATTTTTAACAGAAACAAGTGATGCAACTGAAGATCTGGCTTAACAGCCCTATTTCACTGATATTGTTGGGAAAAGGCCTAAAGCCTTTTAACAGTACTAATTGCAACTGCCTGACAATTACAGCTCTCTTACCCATTAAAAGTGGAATGAGGAAATGCAATGAGGCAACCTAACAGATCAAGACTGCCAAAAAGGGTCCTGCTCTCTACTGCTGTCAACAGTCCCTCATCACCTCCCTCTTTCTGCCAGCATCAGTGCTTTTCAGACCACTCTGTGGGCTGTCTTAACTCATTAAAACTTCTGAAAATAAACCCAAATTGTTTCCTGCATGCCAGCTAAATTTGCTTAAGGAAGGATCTGACAAGAAAAAGAAACAAGATCTGAGGAGAGAAAAGAGAGGAAGAGCCTTATTTGTTTTGTACTAGAAAAATCACTAGTCTGCCCATCTGCTCACAAACTTTCTCCTTTTCTCATATTTTTTAGTTAGTTTGGGTCTTTTTCATAACTCTGAAAAAAAAATTATCTGGAGACTCAAAAACTTTTATAAAATGCTTTTATGTTTTACAAACCAATCACAAATTTTATTTTCTACATATGGAATAAGCTCAAGAAATCCAGCAACAACTTGCCTTCATCTGAACTAAGCTTCTCTCTACACAGTAAAAGTGAAGAATGAACCCCATTTTAATATGTTACTGATCCTAGAATTGTACCTAGTCTAGGGAGCCACTGCCACATTTCAATGAGTCTCAACTAAATTTATAACTTTAAATTAATTCTTTTTTAGAAAAACAACATTAACAATAACTAAGATATTTTTCCAGGATAAAAGTCAGATTGGATGGGACTTCATGAGGTCTCTAATCCAACCTCCTGCACAAAGCAAAGACAGCTATAAGCTAAGACCAAGTCACACAAAACTTCTGGTCCTGAAACCCTGCACATCTGGGAGAGACAGTATGACCTCACTATTTCACTGTGCAGGAAAAACTCCAACTGCCATTTCTCATCTCAACCTGTGTCTTTTGACACTTGCTCTCCTGTCATGCACCACGGTGAAGAGCCTGGCTCTGTTTTCTCCATGTCACCCTTGTAGGTTCAGGCAGGGTGCTGTCAGGGCCCCCCCAGACCACCTCTGCTACAGGGTGAACAAGCCCCAGTCCCTCTGCCCCTCCTCACAGTGCAAGCACTCCAGTTACTGCCCATCTTGGGCTCTGTTGAAGACACTCCTGAAGAGTGGGGTGATAATCCAGTCCAGTCCAGGTGCTCTTGGCCCCTTTGTTGCCAGGGTCACTGTAGGCTCAAGATCAGCTTGCTGCCCATCAACACTGTGGGCCTTTGCCACAGACCAGACCCAGCCAAGCAGCCCCAGCCTGTCCTATAACCAGGAATTCTCCATTTCCAGGTGTATGACTTTGCTCTCATCCTTTCTGAATTACGTAAGACTGCCACTGAACCATTATCCCAGCTTTTAGGGCACTCTGAATGTCAGCCTTGACCTTCATGTGTATTGACTGTTCCTCCCCATTAGCTCTCTCCTGCAAATCTGGTAGGCAAACCCTCTGTCACTTCCCTTATGTAACTGATAAAGGTGTTAAACAGGGGACCCAGGACAGACCCTTGCAAGAATTGTTCCATTATCAGTCTTCCTGTAGGGTGCATTTCAACCAGTATTCTGAGTCTGATCATGAAATTAGTTTTTTATTACCTATCTGATTGTCCACCAATCCAGACTGTAATATCCTACCTTGGACTAAAGTCACTGATGAACCTTGAGGTAAAAGAAATTGATGAGCACCTCAGCTTTATCTGTCTGCCACCACTGTCACCTACTCTACCCAGCACTGAGGCGATGTTTTCCTTATTCAGGCTTTTCTCTAGCTGCTTTTGATGTCTCTTCCAAATCACAACTGCAGTTGAGCTTTGACCTTCCCAACATCATCTCTACACACACAGGCAATGTTACTACATTCCTCCCCTGGATCTTGTACCTGCTTCCACTCCATGTATGCTGTCTTTTGGAGATGAAGCTTTGTTAAGAACTGTCTGCTTGTCAAGCCTAGTTCCTGATGCATCTCCTTGGCTTTCTAAAGATCAGGATGCACTAATACTGAGTATCTCAATATTCTCACATGCTTGGAGAATTCTGCCTTTAGAGAACTACCTGCTTCCTTGAGTTCCTTTACCCTTCAGAACAGCATTTCACAGGATCCCACCTCTGAATAAACTTAAGTGCGCTCGCCTAAAATCCAGAGTCTGCCCCTCTTCTTCCTCCAGCCATTCAGGATCTGCACAGCCATTATTTCAGCCACTATCAAGAATGCCATTGATTATTACATTCTACAAAAGCTTTTCCTTGTTAATAATAACAGCATAATCACAAATCACATGCATTTGCCTCACTAACAAGTCAAATAACTGATATGCACTTCTGGTATAAAGGATGCCAAAGTAAAGTCAGGGAATACAAACCAGATCATCAGGACAATCAGCATGTAGACCAGCAACTCGTAAGTAATTGCCTTCAGCAGTAAAATTATACCGAATATGCTCTGGCAAAACATGTTTGTCAATCTTGTTGGGAATGTGAGTTCCTATCAGAAATTCATTACATAAATCCAATATTCTGACGTTGAGGTCGACTGCCTTTTTACGCTGTAAGAAAAATAAAGCACAAAATGTTACCTTCAGACACAGTACAAGCAGAACTCAAAGTTTTTAAACCTTAGAGAACTCTTTCAAAAATGAAGCAGAAAGTACAACACTTAAGGTTATACCTATGGAATCAACAAAGTCATAATGCAGGGCAAGTCAATGAGATGAGATGTTTATAAAGCATTGAAATTTCAGAGAAAATGCCCATGTTTCTGCAGTAAGAAAATGCACACTGGAGTTCAAGTAGGATTTACATAAGCTTTGCCAGGTGTAACTGACTGCTATGTAAAACACTGAATAAAAAAAAAGAAGCATCTTAGAGAGAGAGATATCCTAAAATACATATAGAATTAAAGTTCTCTTTTTCCTATTTGCATTGTGCTGTTTTCTGGAGACTGTAAACTATTCACAGTATTTCAATCCTCCTCTTAGGAGTTTGTAATTTAGAGTTTTATCATCATCACAGTATTTCATATACTTAATCATGCAATATGTGAACTTCAGTGAACTTGCTCACATTAGTACAGCATTGTGTCAATTGTCTGTGGATTCATAGTTCAAAAAAACAAAGGCTGAGGGTACAGATACAACATAATTTGTAAAGTCCAAAGAACACATAATGTGATCTCTGTCCTCCTATTCCCACCCTTTCTCTTGAAAATATATCTTTCAGTTTTATTTCAAAAAGCAGAAATTCTTTGTAGGAGAAGTAAACTTCAACTTACAAAAGGGAAGGGTTTCTAAAGTCTTAAATGAGAATTGAAAAGAAATACCAAGCAGCAAGCAAGAAAAGTGGGATAGACAGGGGAGGAAGATAAAAACATGCAAAAAAAGTGTAATTATAATCGAAAGGAGATGAAGCATCATAGAACCAATAGTCAAATCTGACATAAACCCCAGAGCTGAAGTTTTGGGGTTTTTCTTTGGACAAAGTAACTGTAAAAATTATATTCTAGAACCATTTTTTAGGTCACAAAACACCATCAAACAGAATAACTCTATGGAATCGATCTGGTAGAAGAGCTTTTGTACAAATCTTTTGGGAGAGGATGATTCAAATAAACATGGAATTAACTTTATATATAACATGAACTATGAATAGATAGATTATTCATACCACAAAGCATGGTGTAAGCTGCTGGGTTTGGAAAATCCATCACTAACTAAAGTGCAAAGTACATACATGCAAAAAGTATGTAAAAGCTCCAATACAAGTAATCAGATCATGCCCAGATATTCAATTTTGAAAAAGATTCACGACTTCTGGTTATGTGAGCACCCCAGGAGTGCCTGGACACACACATGATCCCTTCTAACACATCCCATTTGATTACCCTGTCATTAAGGTGCATGGAGTGCTGCTTTTCCCTCTCTGTATTTATATTGTTCTGACAACTGGTAGCCATTTTAAATATCTGATGCAGACACCAAAGAAAGAAAATAGCATCTCAGGGCCTGCTTATAACTCCTCAGAACAGAAAGGAATGATGAGGACCAAACCAGGGAGAACAACCATCTAAAAACTGTCTTTAGAAGTGATTTAAAATATACAAAATTCATCACTTCTAAGGCAACAAATTTCTACACAGGACAAACGGACCCAGAATCACGTGATTTCATGTCCCATATGTTTCATCATCTGGTCTTTTGTAGACAAATTTCTGTTCATACATTGTAGCCAGAAATTACCTTTTCTTCATCCAAATGAATGCCACTGATCTCAAAATCAAACATAAAAAGTTCTGCCACTCGCCTAAAAATACAGTAAATCCCTGTTAAAACAGCCTCATTTGATAGTAAGCATAATTTCTTAACAGATTTTGCCTTTAGTAGTTATTTATGTTTTATGCCTTTCACAGAGAATAATGCCACAGTTATATGAATGTTTTTATTAGGGACAAAGATTTCCTATGTTTTAAATCCTTAACAATTTACTCGTGAGAAACAATTTGTCCTTTGTTTTTAGTTCAGTCATCTGCTTTGAAAATATCCTTCAAAGTAATTTCAGTACCTTAATCTAGATGTTCAACCAATTTGTGCAAATTACCATTCTAATTTCCTTTCACACTTCATTTATCCTAACATCAGAAAAATACCTTTCCAAATCTAACATCCTTGATCATGGTGGAAGAAGGAAATAACTTATACATTAAGCTTGTCTAACCATATCAGTGAATAAATAATTCAAAACTATAATTGCATAAACAGATAATAAAACCTATTACAGTAATCATAGAATAAGCTTTTAATAAATATACTACTAACCCAATTTTGAAAAATATAAATAAACTTCTATAAAGTGAAATCAAGTTATATAGTCTGTTCCCTAATTTTGTTCCTAAAAACATTTAGTTCTATACCACAGTACAGTATATAATTTGAATTTAAAAATATTATTGAATAAAATCTTAAGTTTCCATTTTTTTGTTCTTGCAAGATCTCAGTTATTCAGCATAAATATATCTTGTGCTCTACAGTCACAGACATTCTCCAAGATTATACAATTACAAACTTTCTAACTCCTCTGCAGGTAATTTGGTAGTGACTAATAGATTAATTACGGTGATGTGGATTGTTTTTCCAAAAGTTGCATTTATTAATGTAAGAAAACACAAAATATAAGGAACAATATATACCATCTAAGAATCTAAATCTACAAGTTTCTATTTATAATCTATAAAGATCTATAAGCATTAACAAGTACCTGGTTTCTGGATCTAAGGAACTCATTACAGTTTCATCAGCTAGCAGACGTCTCAGACTCTGACACAGTTCAACATCTGTATTTAATCTGAAAAGATACAGAGTAAAAGAACCATGCATTAGCAACAGACTAACATTTCAGTTGCTTGGTATTACTCATTCAAAGGCAGTTTTTAGTGAAACAACATTAAAAGCTAAGCACTGTATTTTCAAAATGCTTTCTGGTTCACAATCACAGTTAAAAACCAGAAAATTTCTATGGAGCATGTGTGGACAAACCAGTATGGAAACAGGTCTTGTGCATCTGACAGAAAAATACTTTGGGACGGTATTGTTTGGCAATATGAGCAAGTCTAACACTGACAGATTATTTTTTTACAAACTAAGATAAACCTGGTGAGAGCATAAAGGTGGGAGAATGGTTTTGTAATCCTTACTTTGAAAGGACTCCATTAAAGGAAAACCTATGTTCAAATTTGCCATCAGAAAAATGTGCTGTGACTGCCACTGGGATAGACTAAGAACTTACTACTCCCAGAACATTTCCACACACCAAGCACTGTCCCCATGCAGATAACAGTGTGTCCACCAGATTTGTTGGCATGTTATCCCACACTCCCAGGTGGGATACAGTGAGTAGTGAAACACATGCACACAACAGTTTACCTCAAGATAATATGTGAAGAATTTCTTCTTTCCACAAATTTATTATCTGAAGTGGTATTCAGCTATTAAAGTCACATTGTTATACATGGTGTGCTTAATCAAAGCGTGCTTAAACAAAATATTGAGAAATCCACTTTCAATCATTTTGTACATAAACTTTACAACCACTAGAGCATTGTCACAAGTCCTAGAAAAAATGTCACTTCAGCCTTTGATGGGCTTCAGTGAACAGGGAGTCAAACTGCAACTAAAATAGAAAAACCTTACATGAAATACTGTAGCAATATGAAACCCTTAAATATCTGTAACAGAAGACTGATACTTTGTACCCATATGCAAAGACTTTTTTTCATTGCTGCTTTCATAGATGGTCATCCAGTAATTTTTAAAGCTGCATATGGAAATAGGAAAGAAAAAAAAAAAAAAAAGAAAACATACTTCTCTACCACAGTACCGATGTTCCTGCAAGCTTCTTCGGCAGCCTCTCTGAATGCAAAATCAGGGTGGGCAACTTTTACAAAATCAGCCTGACACAGTAGAAGAAGAAAACAGTGAGGCAAAAAGACAAAAAAAAAATCCTGCTTTATAAATAAATTGCATTTAAGTAGTTCCATTTATATTATTTCTATAGTTCTATGCAATCCTTTTGTAGAAGTTGTTTTTTTCTGTCTAAAACATAAAGCTGATTGGAAAAAAATTGCCAACAATTATTAAATCACACAGTGGTTTTCTGTGTCTTTCCAATAAACACCATTAATTCACACATTTCTTAAAACATTTTAAGTAGTATGTATCTTAGAGTCCTTACAACACAGAGCTACTCCAACACACAAAAAATTTTTAAAACTAAATTTTCTAGTTAAAAGGAAAGCACACCATCAAATGTGCATAATTCCTAATAGGAAGAAACACTGATTTTTTTATAAATCTCCAAATACTTCAGGAGATTCATAAGTCTAGAAGGATGCTAAAAGGGGCTTGGGCTCTAGGGGCTACCAGGACTGTTGACATGAATTCCTGGTGGCTTTACCATTGAAATTATAGACTTAAAAGATTAGGAATATATTTAAAGTCTAGGAATATATTGAAGACATTAAGCACAATTTTACAGAAAGTACATGCAACAAGCTAACAGTATAAAGCTGATAGCATATATTGCAGTTTGATTGAAAAGGCAGCCTTAGACATGTTAAACACTTAAAATTTTTACTTCTTAGAATTCCTTTTTAAAGTTCTCTATAATACTAATAGAAAAGGTGATGAATGGCAGATATCAAAATTCCAAATAACAGATAAAAATCATCAAATAACTTCCAGACAGCTCTGTAAGCTGTGACTCTGTGAATACAAAAAGCCTGAATTTAGTACAAAGAACATACTTTTAACTCAGCAAACTGATACAAAACTATCACCATTGAATTCTGATACTAATGTTTCACTCAGTATTGATTGATTAGGCAGAATTAGGCATAGTCTACACGAAACGTAAGAACTAGTGACTTGACAGAGCTTGTAAATAACTTCAGAAGGAAAAAGTGCCTGGCACAAAAGATGTCTTAAATCTACAAAAGAATAAGAAACAAGACTGGAGAACTGAAAACACACAGAGACATTTAAATGTGAAAACACAAGAGTCCTCAAAAAACTCAGTGACCTGTTCACTAAGAACTGATTTCAGTATGAAGGTTGGTTCTGCTTCCTTCAACCAAAGAATGATGCTTTGGTGAAAGATATACTTTGGGCAAACTTCCAGGGAGCAACATGAAATGCTCTATTAAACATAAAATGTTTTGATGCAGAATATCAGACCAAGTACTCTGAATCTGTGGACCACAAAAACTACAATCTAAGAAATTGCTGCCTTTTTCTCATGTTAATTAAAAAGTGATACTGTTGAGTTTCACCTGCTGCCTTTAGTTTGAAAGTTCTTTGTGGACTTTCACCTACAAATGATCGTAACTTAAAACAAGTGCATTGCCACCACAACTTTAACTCTGAAATCATAATGTAAGTGATGCTGAAGAGCTTATGTATTAATATTGCAGCAGAAACACAAGTACGATTTTGATTTTGTTTTTCTTGTTGTGGCTTCTATACTATTTTTGCATCTGTCTTAAAAATAACTGGACAGTTTGACAGGATTTGTACTTAGCTATCATTTGGTAAAAGCCTTTGTAATTCACTTTCAATCAATTTAATTTTCTGCCTTAACATAAAACTTCATGGAGCTGCTCTGCTATTTACTGTAGTGCAGAAAATCATAAAATGGAACATGGTGTAAGCTCAGTCAGTTTAAAAGTATTGATGCAAAAATTAAAAAAGCAACATACCAAGTCTGCTACTCTGCACAGGCTATCTGAAAGCTGATCAAAGATCATTACAGTCTCTGGCCCAGGTGGTGTTGAACATGCCTTCTGGACAAGTTCTTCCGATTCTTGCAGTGCTTTATTTTGTGCTTCTTGAAATCCTTCAGGACAGTTCAGTTCTGGAACACCAAAGAGACCCTGTAGTGCAAAACACAGTGAAAACACATCATTATTGCCCTCTGATTTCTGCACCTTTGTTTCAAGACTGAATTATCACTACAGAATTTTACCAAAATGACCCTAGCTAGCATATTGTAACATTTCACTGGCCAGCAGAACCACATACCAAGAGATTGCAGGCAACAGGACAATTGTCTCAGGCTCACTAAATTAGCCCCCAATACTGGAAGCAGACCTTAAAGGAACAATCAACAACAACTGAAAATGTTTGTGGAATGAACAGGTTTATTCCTAAAGTTCCTATCAAGCCAGGCCCTGTCCCACAGGGCAAGGTAAACACACTTCTTTGTGCAGAGTAAATGCAGATGGCACTTGTGTTCTGCATTTGTGGAAGAGATTTAGAGACATTCTACCACTGATGAAACAAAATTACTAATGCGATCAGATAAAGAAGTTCCACAGTGCAGATCTACAAAAGGAAAAAGACTTCAAAGAATCAAAGAATCCCCTAAGTTGAAAGTGATGTCTAAAGATTTTTGGGTTTTATGTATTCTTCATGTATTTGTAGACTTTGTAGACTGTTAATACATAGTCACAACTTCTAGTACTTTTCCAGCTCCTTTTCTCACAGTTAACAAACTCCTATTGATGCATTCTTGAAATTCTGTTTAGTCTTGCCCGTTAGTTTAGCAAGGACACTTTATCTTGCACCGTATATCATAGACATAACAAAATTTAGAGCTAGAAGATTGGGGAGGGTAGAGGGGCTCCAATGGGGCTGAACTCAGGGGAGAAATCATCTAATCCAACTGCTTTTCTAACTGGATATATTGATAGGTACACTAACCAACTAACCTTGTAAAAATTGTAGGACTACTGTATCACATATACCTATCACCATGTTGTGCACCTTGAATACTTTCAATTAAAGATATGCTTTTATATTATAATTTTAACACTGTTTGGAAAAGTTTTGTGCTTCATTGCACGTGACAGAAGGGGCCCAAAAGGATCAGTGAAGTCCAGTTCCTGGCCCTGCACTGGACTGTCCCCAGAGTCACACCACGGGCCTGAGTGCATTGACCAAACACTTCTTGAGCTCTGTCAGGCTTGGTGCTGTGATCACTTACCTGGGGAGCTGTTCCACTGCTCAAACACCCTCTGAGTGAAAAACCTTATCCTAATAATTCCTTATTTTCACTTGAGTTAAAGCAACATCTCTTCAAGCAATACACTCCCTTTGCAACTGCCCAACTACAATATGAGCATCTCCTCACCTCCTGCCTACAGCATCAAACAGTGAAAGGTATGTGACTTCACATCACATCTACCCCTTCCCAAATTCAATCTCAATATCTAAAAATCACAATCTGGATTTTCAAATCTGCAGTCCAGTCAGTTTATAACCCACTTTCTGCAAACTCTTTGTATTACAGCAGTCAGCTGCAGGTTTGCATATAGCTTGCTAGTATTTATCCAAATAAAACAAGAAGGTACAAATTGACAGCTCATCTGTACAAATAGATATTCCAAAGCAAAAGCAAACCTTCATGTATGCATCTGGAACACTTTGCATTGCTTTTTCCTACTTTGTTCTTGTCACTGTTGCTAAAAATCACCTTTTTCTGCTAAAGAAAGAATACCTTTCCTAACACCATGTTCCCAAATTTATTATTTGGGAACAGGACCTGGACTGAAGTGAATACTGAAAAAGGCATTTTTATTTCTATAGATGTATGTACACAAACATAAATACACTTGTATCACAGCACTCATGAGTAATGTTTGCTGTGTAAGACATGCAAGATTGCTCCTTCACTCAGATCCTCAGCCAGAGGATGCAGTGTCCTGCAATATCCCTGACAGATTCGAGGTCTTTCTGCTGCCCTACATCATCACCCACCCTCCCAAGTGAGCTCTTCCTGCGTATCTAGTGCTCTGTGACCAGAATGTATCTCCTCTTACAAATAAATTAGCCATGGAACTCCTCTTACACATGGTATCAAGTTTAACATAAAAATTTTTAAATTACAAAAGATAAAAAAGATGAGGCCTGGTGCAGTTTTCTCTGTTCTTTAATGGCATTGGCTGCATGGCTGAAGCACTTCTGCACTGGCTTGGTCTCAGCATATACATCCCACCTAGAACAGCCTCTTTGTGAGCCTGAAATACACACCTCTATTCCAAAAGAACTGTGGGCCAAGTGAATAATATGGAACACATTTCCTAGATCAGCCAAATGGACAATATTTACATGGATTATTTCCTGAAGCAAGACTTAAACCAGTGCATGCAGAGTCATGAGGACCTGAAGAAAGGTTTCCCAAGCAAGTGCCAGATTATCAACAGAGGTCAGATTTGTCCTCTCTAAAACCCAAAGTTCAACAGCTCCAGCAGGCTGGGCACACCATGGCAGGAACAGCTGAGTCAGCAGGCAAACACCTGGATTTTGCAGCTGCACCTATTCTGTGTGCGCTGTGCCAATGTTGCCCTCTCCGGGAGCCTGCTGATTCCCTGAACGCACACTAACAAACGTCCCTGACTCACCCTAAAAAGAAACGCACCAGAAAACCCAACTGTCACCATATCAGCCAAGAAATCCCCCCCAAACACACTTTTTATTATTATTTTTTTCTGCTGCAGGCAGAACGTCAAGAATAACGCCCAGGAAGAGGATGCGAGCAGCGTGGCCGCCCCGAAGCACTGTCCGAGGGCAGCGGCACCAACACCTGCCTGCCGGCACAGCCAGGGCAGGGAGGCAGCGACAGGCAATGGAAGGGGCAATATCGCTTTATGGACACACGGCACCTCTGCGGCTCAGAGCGTTCCCACGCACAAAGCCACCACTGTCAAACGCTTCTGCTTCCAAAATCCACAACGTTTGGGTTTGCTAGAACCAATATAAACTCTTATTTAAAAAATTACACACAAGACAAGGCTTGCCCCCAAAAAAAGGTCCCTTAAAACGGTTCAGGCAAAGAGAGCGAAGCACGAGGCTGGCCTCCCGCCGCAGCAGGCCCGGCCCTCCCGCCCCGCCGCTCACCGTGTCCCTGCCCGCCGCGCCGCCGCGCAGCGGCTGCTGCTGCTGCTGCCTCGCGTCGAAGGCGGTGCCCACGGGGCACCAGCTGGTGCTGACGGCCCGGCCGCCCTGCCCCGCCGCCCGGCCCCGCAGCGCCCGGCCCAGCGCCGCGGGCAGCGCCCGCCGGCAGCCGCCCAGCATGGCACTGCACGGCACAGCGCGGGGGAGCGGAGCGCAGCGCAGCGGGCCCGGCACAGCCGCGGCCTCCGCGCGTCCGCGCCGAGGGGAGGAGCGGCAGCAAGAGGCGGAGCGAGGCGGAGTTCCGGGCTCCGGAACACCTCAGTGCCCGGCTCTCAGCCCTGCCCCGGCTCTCAGCACTGCCCCGGCTCTCAGCACTGCACGGCCTGCCCCGCTTCCCGCCGGGCAGCTCTATCCCGGCTCTCAGCACTGTCCCGCTTCCTGGCCCACAGCGCCCGACCCGGCCGCACCGGGGCCTCTGCCTTGCTGATACCTGTCCTACACATTCTCTAGTTAAACCTAAGGCCCTTTTAAAGCAGTTTTTCGGTCTGGATGTTTCCGTGATACAAACTTGCGGCATGTGGCTTACGGGAAAGAGCTTCGTCTTGCTGAAAGATTGCCAGAGCCCTTTCCTCCGCCTGAGTGCCCTTCTATCTCCCTCGGTGTCATTTGAGAAGTGCAGCTGTTCCTCCTGAATTAAGCACCGTGCCCTTTCCGTACTGCGGGAACATGCCCACATTCCCCTGGTACCCTGAGGTGTAGTGGGAAGCCAGGCCTTACGCTCCCAACGCTGCATTTCCACTATTTTCCTTTCTTTTTTTTTTCTTTTCTTTTTTTCTTTTTTTTTTTTTTTAATATATTTTTGAGTTTTAGAAGAAAAGGAAGAAAAAGAAAATTTGGGGGAAAAATGTCAGATTTAATGTTTAATGGCAGAGGAAATATCTCTTGATAAGTTAGTTCTCTGGCATGGCTGGTTCAGTGTTGATTAAGTGTTATCTTTAATCTGGGATAATGTGTTTTGCACCTGCTGATTCTGAAGTACAGCAGCTTTAGGCTGTGTTTTTGCACAGCCCACATCAGAGAATTCACATGGCACTTCCTCCTATCATTCCATTCTGTTTCATTTCAGACCTGTGACTGTACAGAGAGTAAAGAACCATATTTAAAAGCTGCAAATGAAACAATGAAACTTGCTTGGGCCACACAACAAGCAGCTTCTGTAGAGGTATCAAACTGCACTAATTTCAACTTTAAAAACTATTTTAAAGTGTTTGGATGCAAACTAACCAAGTTTCAAGTCCATCTACACATGTCACACTGGGAGATATAAACTGGCTTGGAAGTAACTGTTGCTTCTTGTTTATACAAAATGTCCCACACTACATAATTCTGAAACTTTTGTCTTTTATTTCATCCTGCTTTGTTTTAAAATTTGTTCCTCAGAACTGGGGTACACACCCCTGTGAATGCCTACAGTAAGTCACCAAGCCACTAATGTGTTAAGCATACTACACGCCCAGCGCTGTAGATTCTGAAGAGTTGTCCTCTGTGCAGAAGCTGTTCCTGACACCAACCATTTCCTGCTGAATCCAGTAGAAATTGTCCAGCAGCTTTCATAGGGAGGGCGGAAGGGCACAGGCACGCAGCACTCAGGGATAACGTGGAGTTACAGGACGGGCAGCAGCGGTGGCTCCAGTGGGTCAGCGGTGCCAAACAGGAGGAACCCAGAGAAGGTGGTGTCATCATCCCCATCTGCATACAGCCCGTTGAAAGCCTCTCCTTGGTGGGCCTGCAGCCACACCTCGTCTCCTCCCTGCAGCTCCAGGATGGCGGCTCCCGAGGCCTGGTCCTCTCCGCTCTGGTACCTGTCCACCGTGTGCAGCATCTTGATGCCGTTCTTCACCAGAGCTACCCGCACGTTCCTTGAGTAGACGGTGATGTGGTAGGTGAAGTAGTAAACACCGGGGTGTCTGCAGGTGAACTTGCCAGTGGCTGAGTTGAAGTCATTCAGGCTGTTATACAGCACCTTGTCAAACTTGATCGGGCGATTCGGAGGGGGAAACTTGGTGTTGGCTGTAAGGCCAACGCTGAAAGCGCTCCTTGGCAGGACACCTGGGGCACCTACATTGCCCTTGTCTCCTCTGTCTCCTTTCAAGCCTCTTTCCCCCTGAACTCCTGGATTACCCTGTGGCCCTATACCTCCAGTATTACCTTTAGGACCTGGATTGCCAATCGGGCCAATCGGCCCTGGGAAACCGACTCTTCCAGGATGGCCAATTTCACCCTTTGTCCCTTTTGGCCCTATGGGTCCAATGTCTCCTTTTAGCCCCTTTGGTCCTTGCAGTCCCAGCTCTCCCTTCTGACCTTTGTAACCCACTGATCCTGTAAATCCTTTTGGTCCCAGTTTCCCAGGTGGTCCTCTTTCTCCTTTATCTCCTTTGTTCCCCTTCTCTTCAACAGTGCCATTGGTCCCTAGAGGAGAAAAAAAGAAAAAAAAAAAAAAAGAAAAAAGAAAAAAAAAAAAGAAACAAAAATTAATAAAAACGGAACAAAACAACTCCACAAATTTCTTGTGATCCTCCACTGCAAGGTACAAATTGAGTTTCATCATGAGGAGACCTATGTGCAGGTGTGCCTCTCCACTGTGCTCAGTGTACACAGAGTTTGTCATACATTTAAGTGCAGGATGAGCATAATGTCTGAAGAGCCTGTTATTTTGTTAGAAAACAGGTACTCCGACTGGCAGTGGCAAGAATCAGCTCTAAGAAAGGAAGGTGTCTATGGGCTGATGATAACATTGACAGCTCACATCATCTCATACAAAAGCAGCATCTGTCCACACTTTTGTATAGTCTTTGGTGTACAAAATGGGTGAGAGGGTTCACAATTTAATCAGAGGAAGAAGAAGGGAGTTTATTTACAACACCCTGAACTTGCTTACCACAGGTTTCTATAATTCCTACATGATGTTTCTATAATTTCTATGTATAATTTCTACTTTTCTTGGGTTACATAGATGGCTACTGTGGCGCAACTAAAGGGGTTTTGTCCTGGTTACATGCCACCCTACGCTTTATTTATCTTTCATCCACCATTGATCTGAAGATCAAAGCCTTCAAAGCTGCTCTGGTTGCTGCACAAGGTTTTGAAGGTGAAGATCTCATGATGTGAAAGGCACTTTAGCAGTTGATACACAAAGGACTCCATAGAGAACATAGGCTCAATGCATCAGGAAAAGAAGCTGATCAATTCTGCTGAGCAGCCTTTGGCTTCTTATGCTAGGAACAATGCTTTTTGTACAGTTTGTTGTTCTCAATTGAGAAATGAGAGAATTTAAAATAGATAAGACTGTATGATGAATTCACAAACACAAGGGCAGCAGTTCATAGACAAATTTTAAATTGAAACACTTCTCTGACCTCGTTCACCTTTCTCTCCATTGACTCCATCTTTTCCCCGACTGCCAGGAACTCCTGGTTCACCTAGCACAGAAATAAAAGCACAGATTTTCATTAAACAAATTATCAGAAAATTTGAGAGTCCGTCTTTAATCCTTCCTCTTCAAGCCTGGCCAAACAGTAATGTAAAGCATATCCTTATTCCTGACTTTTGGTGTCTGCCACTGCTGGTGCTTTTATCTTATGGAGAGATTGACAATGAGCAGAGAAACTCTGCTTGAGGATGGTGCTTTTTGGGTGAAGACCAAGAATTCCATTATCAAATAACTGCATACATCCTGAATGTAGCAAAAGAAGAAAAACAGAGTAGACAGTTTGGTTGTACTCATAATCCAGGAGTAGCTCTTCAGTCATATGGACCAGAGAATAGTTCTTTAGCAGTTTCCTGCACATTGGGCATATCCCAGCATCTGCTAAAATTTCATTGACTTGGTAAGGAACAGAATTAATTCTCATGTATTAAACCACAAAGATGTATCTACATAAAGAATAGTACATTCACCCCAGTTTGTTCAAAGAATAATCAGTATAGTCTTCATAACAGATGAGTTTATGAAAAAAATTGGGGAGTTTATCAGAATCCAGTGGTATTATGATAACTCATTGGAGTTGAGAAAGGTCTTTAGAAAACAAATGAAAATAAGAAAGCTTTAGGTTTTCTATTTTTCAGACCTTTCTGGAACCCTGCATACAGAAAAAGAGGGAAATTAAATGTGCGTGCCTATTAAGATGCTAATGGAAATCCTTGTTTCTTACTATATTTTAAAAGGTGATGAAGTGTTATATGTCCATATGCCTGCATATTTATCACTTTGTGCAAACCTGGCCCTGATATTCCAGCATGGATACAAGGGCCATCATTAACCTAAGGCTTAAGGTATTATGGGGTGATTAGCCTGAGGATGCTGAGATTATCTCTGGCTTTGATATCTCACAAAAATCTCTATTATAGCCTGCTGGAGTAGACATAAATCCTACATTGCTGTTCAGTAGTCTCAATTTCTGAACTTATTCTAGTGACTCTTGAGTTACAGCAAGTAGGCATACACAGAATCAAGTCCTACAAACGTATAAGTTAGATAAGAAAGAGAAATTTTCTTACCACTACATACTTCCTGCTACACTAAACAAGGTATCAGTTGTTGCTTTTTTTGTTTAGTGGGCTTGAAGCACTTTGCAGAAATGTAATTTCAATCTTAGAGAAGTAGGAGTAGGTTTGCAGGCTTTAAAATTTTCAAATAGACTTGAAAATATTCCCATAACAAAAGGTAAAGCCTTTCTTTTGTTTTTATCCCATGAACCTGACATCTCCATAGCCTTTGCTGTCTTGCTTTCATTATTAAGCCTTTATTTATATTTCCTTCTTAAAACAGGTAAATGCCAAATGTCTGAAATGTTTTCTGAAGACTAGGCAGAATAATCCCATTCATGCAGAGTAACTATAAACAAATTTGGGAATGAATATCCTTGCATTTGATATATGAAATCATTCAGTCTGATTGTAGTACATGCATCTCCCTTGTCTCCTTTTGACCCGTCACGTCCATCCCGACCAGGTACGCCATTGTGCCCAGGATTGCCAGGGATGCCAGGATACCCTTGGGTGCAGATGCCCTGGTTTTGTGTTTCTGCTGTGCTGACTACAATTGCCAGCAGTACAATCCAGCTTTTCATTCTTTAGGTAGGTTATATGGCTTTGGCTGAAAGGTTTAAGGAAAAAAATACATCTGCCTATGTCTACCTTACAAAGGAATGCAGGGTGCTGGAGGGAGAAAAATAAGGAAATGGGTTTTCATCATGTCTATTCTTTTATTTATAAATCTCTATATTGCATTAAATACAGTCCTGGAGACTACCAAGTGCTATTTTAAATAATTATTTAATAGAGATATCAGTTACAGCATCATTCTACATTTAAGATATTAGCTTTACACAATTCTCCTTTCCACACTTCTCCCTGCACCTACTTGTGACTTTTTATCTCCCAGGGGATGGTGCCATGGGAGGTGAGCTAAGGCCATAAATCCCCCTAATTCAGCACAAAGCAATCACTTTTTAATTTAATTTTGTTTTTTATTGTTATTCAGTCGAATTAGTGTCCAGCTGGGTTAATAAGTTGAATGACCTCAGAGGAGGGTTAGAGCTGGAGCAGAGTGAGATGAGGGCAAAGGTGTGAGGGACCAAGTAAGTTTTTTGGCAAAAACAAGTCTCTAGCTGGGCACTGCAAATTCATGTAACTTTGCTACTAAAAGTTCAGCTTATATTTATCTTTTCACTAGAGAGTCTTTCCTACATAATGTCTTTTAATATAGGCCCATTGAAATACATTAAGACTTAATCCTGGACACAGCTGGTTTAATTGAGTGCAATCGTTGAGAAGAGATTAGACTGAGGAATAAAAAGCAAATAGCAACAAAATTAATACATGTTTTATTTGGAATTAATATCTATAAATGTCTAATGCACAGAAGCTTCAGTTATATAGGTTAAGTACTTAAACAGGTAAAAGTGATTATTAGTATGAGTAAATTTTACAATTGGCTTTGGAATTGGTTCTTTTATTAATGAGGAGTATTTTTTTTTTGGGCAATATTGACTAGCATTAACTAAAAATTGATGTCTTCTCTTTAATCTCTTCACCACAATTTCTCACCCTCATGAAACAATGCACATGAGTACCATGTAGAGAGACAGCAGTGTGTCCTCAATAAGAATAATTATACCCTTGATCTAATTTATAGAGTGAGACTTTAGCTTTGGGACATGTTCCTTAATATTTTTATTCTGTGTTCAGAAAAGTTCCCCATTTTGGAACCATTATTAGAAATGATTTATGGTGTCTTTGCCAGTGGATTTACTCAGAGATGTTTGATCACCAACCAGAAAAATTCCATTTTGTCCGCTGCTGCTGGTTAGCACTAAAGAAAGGGGAAGACAGATAAAACATTTGCTCCTCCTGAGGTATATAAATACTTGCTGCCCTAATCAAAGGACTCCAGAAGAGTGGAAAAGGAAGAAGTGCTCTGTATGATGCTGTTAGGGTATGATGCATCCCATCAGAGAAGTCTGACAGTCCTTGTCCCCTTACAGAGAACCCCATTCCCAGTTGTCTAGGGAAGCCTTTCTTGCCTAAAGAATACACAGTGTTGTCCCCATACACAGACTCCTAACCTCAACCTGACATCAATATCACCATCACATATATAGGACCTTTGTTCTTACCTTGTTCACTTAGTACTTGTAGTGTTCTTGGGCATCTTTAAACAGAGTATAAAAGCTTCATGCAAAGGAATGCACACTCTGCTATGTGCCTTCAGGACAAGCACTTGTTTGGTCACTAAATTCTCAAAGGTCAGTGAATTAATTTTGAGAGCTGTTCAATAATTAAAACAGAGGTTTAAAGTGGAATCTTTATATTTATTCCAATATTAAGTTGAAGTGTTCTGTACTTTGCCTTTTGTCACTGTTAGATGAAAGAGAAATGTTAAAATGGATCAATAAGGCTTTGATTCCCCTGTTCCTTTGTACAAATACATCACACAAATGTTAGCCTCCAACAGCTTGCTTGATTTGTGTGATAGAAGGCATGTCATACTATTATTGTACTGCTAAAATATGTAATGAAGTTCATTTTGAATCAGGTAATTTACAATGGATTTGGAGACAAAGACTATGGAAATTAAAACTAAAAACTAAATGCTGAGAATGTGGTATTACAATTACTAGGAGATTATGGAAAAGAGGTAACAAGGTTGAATTAAAGTAAGTAAATAGAACTACAAGGTTTTTCATGTGTAATAACAGGCTCCTTATCTAGCTGTTTGAGCAATAGTCAAAGCTATTGGGCTACTAAATTATATTACTGGTATATAATTTGAAAAAGCCATAATTCAGTTCTTAACTATGTCTTCTTAAAACAACTGAAACTGCTGCTAAGGACTAGTGGAAGTCAACTGAGCTTATCATCAACTCCTGAATGCTGATCATCAGCAGCGAAGGATAAAACCCAGAGTAACGCGAGTTAATGTGTTAGAGGAAGTGGCCTTAATTCACCCTCGTTGGTTCAAGTGACTGCAAACAACGTCTGAGGGTGTCACCACACTGCAAAGATGTGATACGTGAGTTCTGCACGTATCAAAGTTTTGGGTAAGATCTTCACCACCACCCTGTGGCGACACCAAAGTACTGCAAGAGTTGAGTTGCCCTGGCTTGAACCTGGGACATCGTGTCCGCCGCGCTCTGCGGAAAAGGAAGGACCACGTGCAGCAATTCTCTGCTATGCTTGATGAACTTCTGTAGCCAAATTAACCTCACTGCTATGCTGAGAAGAAACGAGAGCCACAATGAACAATTCTTTTCTCTTTACCCATTAAGCACCATCTGAAATTTTCTAAGCCTTCTCAGCCTCCTTTCTCAATTAAAAGTTTGAGCCATTAAAAACCAGCCCATCCTGCCACTTAGAATTAACGTCATTCATTAATTACCTATACCTTGATGGACTCTGCAGTTTGTCTGGTTTGATGCATTTTTAACAGACAACCAAGAAAGCTGCTGTAGAAACAGCCTTAAAGACAAATGTTTCCTTCAGCTGCTTTTTAGTGCCTTGTCTCATCACAGAATAACGATTTGAAAATAATTACATGGGAGCAAGAGTTCATCATTTGCTCTTAAAAAACATTGCATCTGAAAGGCAGGAGATGAAGGGGTTTTCAGATTGATTGCTGTGCTAATTACCTTTGTTAGGAGATGAGTATGACAGCAATTACCATGATGGTTAATTAGATACACCTCACATTATTAGCAGAGAAGTTTCTAGTCACTTTTTCACTAAGTCAGTATCTCTAAAGTCTGGGTGTGCTTATAGGAAGGAGTCATGGTGCACCTGGGGCTCCTCCTTTCCTCTTAAGCAGTTTCAGATTTCCTGAAAAAAAATCCCGGGGAGAAAGAGTTGATGAATCCTATATCACCTTGTGTTTGGAGAGAAAATCAGCCCTTGAAGAGCAGTGGCACCCCTTCCTCTGCTGACCTCTCCCCTCTCAGATCTACCCTTCTGAACTTCACTGACATGACTCCAGTGATGTGGATGGACACCTTCCAACCTCTGCTTGTCCACAGAGTGGCTTGGCTGCCACTGCAGGTCCCCCACTCTGGATGCTTACAACATTAAAATGACTCTGATAAATGTTGTCCAGGCGTCCATCACACACACACACACACACACACCCAAGGTGCACAACAGAAATGTAGGATGTAATGATGTAAACAGAGGGAAGGTGTGATGGATGTGGTGCAACCTGCTGTAGGTGCCTGCAGAGACATTTGGGGGTGCCACATAGAGTCTTATAAAGGAGAGTATGTGTAAATACATGTATATACACACACGCCTGCTTTTTAAAACCAGAGCTTAAAAAGCTAATAGTGGCAGAAGGTGAGTTCTCAGCCCCAGGCACCGGACAAGTTCTGACTGCAGTGAATTAAACAGAGACTTAAGATGACCTAAAAAAATGTTGTGCTGATAGTTTATACTGTTTTGTCATATTCTCATAATTACATGTCCTCTAGATAGAGTAACTAGATTTTGTAAAGCATTTAGAAACACATTTATTTGTGTAGGAGTATTTGTGTGCTTCCCTTACAAGCTACATGGTGTGCTGTTTTTCTCTGTTGAGTTTTTAATTTCTCCTTTGATTCTGGAATATGAAAAGGCCCAAGTCCTTGTCTCTGTTACCAAGCAGAGATCATTATGCAGCCTTTGGAAAAAACCTAAACAAACAACAACAACAAAAATCTAAGACAAGCAGTGCTATTTCTGTGCAAACTAAAAGCTCCATCTGATAGATCAGTTCTCAAGGAACTTAAAAGCTGGTAGTACAGAACAGCCTACAGAATTTAGCCTGACTGCCCAAGCATGAAATAAAATGCACAAATGAGCTCACCCTGGCCAGATGCAGCAGAGGGTCCTTAGAAAGCCTGTTGATTGCTACATCCTACTCCAGTGTCTGCTTAGGGAATGTTTTTAGTTCATCCAATCTACCTCACTAAGTGCTCAAACTGTGCCCTTCACTTTAATGTTGGAGCACTCAGCACACATCCTACTGCAGCAACAGCCACCTTGGGAGGCAGACACTCTGAGATGAACCAAGGAATGTAAGAGTCTGGATGTAGGAAAGAGGGGTAAAGAATGAGCAAACCAACTACTGTGCCAGCATGTGAACTCACCCAGACATTTCCGATGAAAAGATTTCAGCAAAGTATGTTATTTTGTTAAAGCTGGTGTGTCTCAGCAAAACACCATTTTTGACACGGCCTAGAACAGGAAGGACACAGACACAACTTTCAGATGTGGCCCTCTGCCCTATCAGAATAATGAGATATAAAACACTTCCCCAAATCTGAGAAGTCGAATCCCCAGCTGTGTTGCCCATTGCTCTATCAAGCAGAGGTGAACCCCCTTAAATGGTTTTGCTTTCCTTCCAAAGAAAACAGAATTTAATCCTCCTTACCTGCACTGCAGTATATAAATCACCATCCTGTGTTAGCAGGAGCTTCCTTAGCACAGAAGCTGCACCTGCATGCAAGGGGTACTGTGTGAACCCTCTGCCAGGACAAGGTAAAGCACAGCAATCACAGGCTGAGACAGCAACAAGTATGAGCTTTGCCTGAAAAATGAAGACTTTAATATCAGAACCAGGCTTAGGCATTGTTAAAATGATCTTGAGCTGAGAAGTACTGAAGCTGTTATTGGGAAACCAAGAGAGGATGATGTGACTTTTTTCTTTAAAATACTACAAGAAATATGACAGCTGATACATTTTTGCATCCCAACAGAAATTCTGTAGACAATTTTAAAAAACCACAACCATTTTAAAACTGGATAATAAAGTTTTATAAGACACAGATGAGCAACTTCAGCTTTGTATATTATTTAATTCAAACATGTACAATAAGAGAAAAATAATAGGAATGTAAGTTTGTACTTATTTCCAGAAAATAGATTCATTTGACAATGTTCAAAGAGTAAATAAACCTTGCAATGCAGTTACAAATGCACATCAAGCTACTGCAGTCCTGTACACTGTACTTCAGCCGTCAACAGCCAATTCCTCTGCTCTGCAGCCAGGACACTTCATTTACAACATGTGTAACAGCACACACACCGGGTGAGATGCACAAAGCAACGCACGGAGGGTACAATGTTACAAAACATTTACCAAAATAAAATACATATGCGAGTTATCCCTAGTATTTACAACAAAGACTTTTAAATGAGAGATCGTTCAGAAGGCATCTCCTACACACGAATGCCACACATACAGAAAAAAAAGCAGAAAGGCAGTCAGAGAAAGGTACTATGTTAGTTATGGCTAAAGACCTTTGGCTCCAAAATGTGAAATAGTTATTTCCAAAAGACAACTAAAACACGGATCATTTAAAAAGTCTGTCTTTGAACTCAGTTTTTACACTGACCACTGAAATTTAATGTGAAATTTAGCATGGCAAGAGCCACTTGTAAAACAATCTTATTATTTTATACATCAAATGCTCTGAGTTGGATGTAATTATGGTTTGGCATTTTCCTAACTCAGTGGGAACACATTTGAGGACAATTATATTTTACTGCATCTCATGCAGAAAGTCTGAGGTTATCTGCTCAGCAGGCCATCAGGAAGGCTCTGGCTGGGCTTTATCTAAATGAGGCACAAATGTTCTTAGTAGTTGCCCTAGAATTTTTTATAGTAACTTAAAGCCTGCAAGTGGAAAAGAACAGATGTTGCTGTTGCCATCACAGCTTTCTGATTTTATATATATATGTAAGTTTTGTCACCAGAAGAAGAATCGGGGCAAGAGTTGCTAGAATTCAAACTTCCACATTTTAGCTGCAACCTCTTCCCACAGACTCTGATGTGAGGCTAACTTCCAAGTAATTATTTGTCTTAATTGTTGAATAATATAATGGTGTGTTTTAATTTCACTAGAATTTGCTTAAAAGACTATGGCATAATATAAATTTGGCCTGTCTTACTATATTCGATCTTAAATCTGTTACAAGGTCATGTTGCAAAGAAATACATTATAAAACAACCATGTCTATATGTAGGGTACTATATGCAAAACTGTCCTGAGTAATCTGCACCATGACATATTTTCTTTTTAGCTCTTTGACATTCACTTCTTGAGAAAAACCTGCTGCATTCAAAACCATATGCAAAGATTTCTGTTCAATTTTAGGGTTAAGGCACCAGCACTAATACATGGGAAGAGCCTTCATGGGCACTGACATACCAAAAGAAAGACCCCCAAACCTTTTTTTTTTCCAGCACCCCACAGAACCAAGTGCTAGAAGGAAGCAGGTTTCAGCAAAGAAACATATGTAAGTGTGGATCTCATAATATCTTCAGGTCCAGCTGGCAAAGTTTCTGGGTGAGCACTGCAATCCAACTTCAGCCTTTTTTTGCACTTAGAACAAGTATTTAAAAATGTGATTATGAAAAACATCATCTTCACTCTCACTGTACATGCATCTCGTTGGTTTATGGGCCTGAACATGGCAAGCACCCACAAAAACGGGTCTGTAAGAAACACAAAAGGCTTACTTGTTTGAGGGGAAGGGTGTGCATCCATGCCTGCATTTGGAAGTCTGCTCCTTGTATTTAAATTGAGCATTTAGAATTATCTATTTTTAAAAATCTGAGCAGCAACAGCTGGCTTAAACATCAAGAGAAATAAACAAGCAGCTTTTTTTGCTGATTTCCCCATGCACTTTCTTTCAGCTGGATCATTACAAATGTCAGTGTGCACTTCCAGCTCTTAACTAGTTTAGGTCATCTCCCACTGCTATGGGAAAGCACAAGCAGTGAAGTTCACTATACAGGGCACTATTTGGCTGAGCATACCAGACTTTGCCTTACTGCTGAGCTATATACACAAGGCATTTGAAATGTCAAATGATGTAATTTAAAATCAAAGCCACAAACCTGGGCTTTGCAGAAGTGGTGACAAAGTTATGAAATCACAAAAACTAGTTACTAGTGGGCTTCACAACACTGATGATAAATAAAAATACAGAGGTAACAATAGTAGTAGGAACAAATACATCCTTAAAATAAGGCTTTTTTACATTGTTGTTAAAATGCCTGGCGTTTAGCCCCTTGTTTATTTTTCATATATTACAGATCCATGACAAAGCTGATTGTGCCCATTGTCAAAGAATACCCTTGGATCTATCCTAATCATCAGGTAATGCCCCTAATCAGCAGCACAGGATAAAGTATTGTAAAGACATTCATAGTGAATCAGTTCTGAAACATTCTGAGTCTTTATTTCCTTCCATATTCCCAGCAGTCTTGTCATCCTTGATGAGAGCAAGCAAGCAGAAATTATCAGTGCTACAAATACCAGGATCCTCTTTCTTCCAGGTGCTTTTTAAAAGTTATTCTCCCAGATCAGCTTCATGCCATAGACAAATTGAAGCAATGCAAATCACGGACTGCATATGCTGGCCAGAGCTGACCTTAATCAAGTCAGATCCTTTCCATTCCAATGAGGACTGAAGACACCAAGACAAAAATCCATCTCTGGTCCACACAATTTCTTTGTCCCTTCCAGTAAGAATTTCTCTTTCTTTATGAAGAAGTTATTGGTCAAAATCCATTGTCAACTGACTGTGTACAAGAAGCATGGATCCAGACCACTTCAATACATGTACATTACTATTTATTCATTTTCTAAGTCCAGCTATATGAATAAAACACATGAGACCTATGTAACACAGCCAGCAGTCACCATGTACCGTCTCAACTCTGATTTTGTACATTCACATTATCTCCGTGAGAAAATAAAAATGTATTTTTTACACAGAGTAATAAGTGTACTGGAAATACAAAGAAGAGTCTCCCAGGCTAAGAAATGCGTTAAAAAGCGATACAAAAGCTCTACACTGAAGAGCATACATGCATGCAATATATTGCTCTGACTGAAATTCATCAATCTGAGATGCCCTGGGATCCTCTTCTTTCCACTTGTGTGCAATAAATGCACATATCTTTACAGTCCATTTCATACTCTGTTCATGTTTCTATAGGACAGAATAAAATTTCCCTGTTCCAATCTGGAATATGGTAAGGCCTTGCGGGACGTTCTCCTGCCATTTGGCAATGTAATAGAAAAAAGACAGGAAGGATTAGGGTCCACTAAACTCTGCACTAGCTGGTTAATCACATGGGATATCTGCACCCGATTTTAATGGGTGGTCTGTGCTCAGTGCTCCAGAAGGAAGGAGAAAATTCTCCTAAGACTCCTTGCTGATACATCCCTAAGGAAAAATTCCTCCCTATCTAAAATTTGGCCATCAATATAAGGTTAAGAAAAATGAAATGTTACAATGACCTACTTGATTCCATCACTACTTCAACATAACTAAGAAACAGAGGTCAAATACTGCTGTTCCTGACTAACAGCAAGTTGTCTTTGTCAGAAGAGAGACTGCTCTTCATCAGCAATGCTGACACTCGGCAACATGGGCTTCAGAGCAGCCTTGACAAACTTGTTTCTCACCCAAGACAAAGGCTGCATTCCTGGCTCAAGGGAACCCAAGATTCGTCCTCCAAAACAGGAGATTCGCTGAGCTCAAGGAAGCTTGACTGTGTCTCCAAGGTCCTCCTCTGGAGTGAGTCTCCCTCTGTGCTGATGTCCTTCCAGGTCCTTGGCCCCTCACTTTTTGAAGGGAGTGAGTTTGTTGAAGGTATGCCAGAAGAGGGATGGCTTTCTCTTGGGCTCTGCCAGGGCAAAGACCTGCTGCTGCGGGACGCTGGTAGGCACGGTGATGTGTCGCTGGTGAAGGGGATGCAGGGTTTGGTGTGGAGGAGGCATGGGACACCCATTATAGCTCACACCTGCAGAAGAGCAGTTGGAGAAAGCACCTGAGTCAGGCCGGGATGTTTAAGCACAGAGCCAGGGGACATGATAAATTTTGTCATGATCTTGAATGGCAGAACTAATAAGGGTCACTTTTTCTGATGTTTGACTTTTTAATTGCTGCATTGATTTGGCTTAAGAAGACAGCAGTATCAGTAAAAATAATATTACAGAATAAACAAAAACAAGCAGCAGTTTCACACAGCTGGACTATATTTTTTTGCACAAGTAAATATTAGTATTTCAAAGGAATGACTCCAAACAGCAGATACTACTAGTACTTCAGTCCAGTCTCAGAGTAAGACTGGGTAAAATACTGCTACCAACAAAAATGTTGCTTCTTCCATTTGAAATATATTTCTCTGGGTTAATGTTCTTAAGACTTTGAGCTTTGCACATTCAGAACATAATGTCCTAATCACAACTTAAGCCACTTCCCTGAAAATCCACACAGGTTGTAGGAGTATCTATTGATTTATAAAGAGAAAATGCTTTAAGAGTATTAATCCCAGGGAACAGAGGACAACCTAACACCAACTCCTTCACTCCTAAACTCAGACTTAAATCTTGTTCCCCTTTTCTCTCAGCACACTAAATATTTACCTGAGTTTGACTTTAAGATGGACAAAATCTGTTGTGATTTGTTTCTGTTGTGATTATTTTCCGAGAGAGGAAATTAATAAAAAGCCATTTCCAGATAAAGAAGCTTCTGGTCCATCCTTCCTTCTGGAGGGATGCCAGATTTTGACTATTATTGTAAATAATATAATAATATGGCTAGCAAAAAGAACTTTAGGACATTTTAAAGAAGAATTGGTAAAGAAGAACAAGCTCTTTGAGTAAAAGCAAAGGAAGGAATTGTAACACTCATCTCTAATTTAACCTGTGCATCCAGTTCCTCACAACCTTAAAAATAAGCAGCTTGCCTTACCTTTTGAGTTTTTTCTCTTCTATACAGAATATTGACTTGTCTGTTTGAAGAAGCTCAAGGAGCTGATTTCGTAGACAGTATCGGAATTTAATATTAAAATACAGGTTAATGGCAATTATTTGGCTCCATGTAAACCACAAAAAAAAAATGTTTTTAAAAGACTGAAGAACTCAGCCACAGCCAGACTGTGCTCTCTGCTAACAAAAAGATCAATGGAATACAGTAAGAAGATAATGTAATTCTGAACACCCACCTTTAATTTTTCCTTGCCTTGACTTACGGGCATTCTGCATGGCTTGTTTCTTCTGGTTTTCTGAGATTTCCATACCTATGTCAAAGTGTAAATTAGGACACCAGTACAAAATTACTGTATCTAATACTTCATCATATTAAATGAAAACAAATAAGTAAACTGTATCTTAAGCAATTTATAGTAAATCTTAGTAGCAATACAGCTGAATCCTTTAGAAGTGTTTTCTATTGTCATATGACCTTAAAGAGGGTTTTCCACTGGGATAGTGAGAGATAAGTCCAGATAACAAGAGATTAAAAACAAAAAAGTTTAAATTAACATTTCTGAAATCTACAAGTCACCAAGTAATAGATCACAAATGCAGAATCCTTTTATTTTTCACTCACTCTAAGGTAACCTGGGTAACAAATTTGAGTCACTGCTATTTCAGTAGTACAAATTTGGGTATCTTTCCCTTCACTCAGAGGAGAATATCACAAAATCTGGCAGGTGCTGAAGAAGGCTCTGACGGGGTTTTGGCTGCATCATTCTGGGGGTGGATCCCTCACTTGGGTTTCTCATGCACCTGCTGACATACTTGTGTAACTTACATGAAGCACATGGGTACTCCTATGCTATTTACTATCCTGTGACAGGTGTATGGCTGAGTGTGGTGAGTACAGAGATGATAGACATCTGCTAGATGGTGGCACCAGAGACTGGAGCTGTCTGGAGCCCAGGTAGAGGCACTCCAGTTTCCTCTCCCTGTGCACAACACAATTGAGATACATGGAAATGTCACATTTGCACAAGGTGGCAACAGGGTGCACATGCTGTTTCACTTCACACTGTGCATAAGGCTGTACTCATTTCACACATAAGCACAGAAAGAGCACAGAAGTTGTGGTTCAAAGCCAGAGTGAAGTGTCTGCTTCAGTTCCATTTTACATCTTCCCTCATTTCTCTATACTTTAAAACTCCCTTTGTTTTTCATCCTGAACTTATGAAGAAGTTACTACAAATCAGCCTATAAACTTAAAACATCCATAATTTTTGGGTAGCAGTGTATTTTATTATGCAGGGTCTGTTTTATTTTTTTGTTGTTGGTGGTTTTTTTTCTTTCTTTATAGAAACAAGGAAACACATTTAAATAAAATGAAAGCAATTTCATCAAGAGAGATCAGACCACTTTCATAGGGTTACTATTAGTGGTTTGGAGAAGGATTTTCTGGCTATGGCCTTTTCTCTCATATATTCAAAAGCTAAGAAAAGCTAGATATGGTTTGGGAGACAATGACTCACACCGAAGTGTCTTTGAAAATAGAAGTAAAATGCCATTTGCAGTTCTGAATTGAAAGAGTATTATTTGTTCTCTGAGTGGTCAGATTAGAGGCTTTGTGTATAGTCCAGCAAGACAGCTTACAAAATCAACAAGATAAATTTAAAGCTGAGGTTGAGAATAGTGGTGTTCTTCCATTGGTTTTGGCTAAAGGAAATGTTCAATTATACCAAAAAAAGAAGAAATTTTAGAAAAGAAACAGTCTTATGGTTAATGGAGAAAACATCCATGCCACTGTGACTCACAAGACCAGATGGACATTAGCTATTATAACTCAACTATCTTTCCTCTAGTTCATCATACCTGTCCCAAAACAGGAACATCAGAATAGTGAGTTCCAACACTTGAAAAGCAACTTTAGTTGGATGTTACATGGGCAGAAAAGACTGCATGCACCTATGGGCCATTATCAAACATACAATTTCTCTTTTAACTGGTTTGGGTTTTTTTCCACCCATATTGCATTGTGCCTGAAGAGCATCAAGCACTATGGACTCTCCTTGTGAAATTCTTGCACACAGCAACCATGAGAATTTGTGACCCAGCCCCAAAATAAGGGTTAGTCCTATTATGACAAATCTCACTGACAGTGCTGAATGGTTTGTCTTCTGAATACCGTATGTTGATTTTCATGAGGTCCCAGCAGAAGAAATAGTTTAGGGCTGTAGCTGCTACACCTTTGCAGCTTCCTTATGCTTGGGGATTTCTGCAGCAGTGTCACTTTGGAGGAATGGTAACACCAAGACAGACCCATGACTGCTCAGGGTAGAGCCTCAGAAGCTTTTAACTTGCTCAACATACTCTCACAGTGCTCCATAACCACCCAGGAGGTGGTGCAGAGCTCAAGAGTGCTTCTTCTTAGAAAGGATGGAAATGGAAGCATTCACTTGCTCACTTTTTATCATCTTCTTTATCTCAGTCCTGCTCACAAAAGTGCAGGAGCTGTGTTTTACTCAGTAGAATCCATCTTCCATGTCACTGTATTATGGTTCTCATAGTATACTAGAGTGGAGTAATTCTGTAACTTTGTTGTAAGAGGGACTGTGTGGGCAATTATGATCCAATCCGCAGCACTGCCCTATTACCCTCTGATCACCTTCACCCTTTTGCAATATCCACTATTTTAGAGCTCACTTTAGGTGAATTAGGGAAGGCAGCTGCCTCCCATGCCCATGACCACAAAGTGACAGAGCAAGTTCCACACAGAGCAAGGCATGAAAGCCATCAGCACTGTGCCCACCACCACTGACTGTAATGTCACACTGTGACATTCAGCACTGGAGAAGAGTCACGTTTGCAAAGTCTGAGGGAAGTTTAGCTGTGTTTACTCTAAACTCAAGATGATTTGGATTAATTGCAACAGTTGGTGCAATGTGCAAAGCTTAAAATTGATTTTAAATTGAGAATGAATTGGCAAACTTTGAAGTATTCTCTTCTGTTTGCACACTATCTAAAATGCATATGGAAGAGACCTTATTTTTGACATACTTACAATGGTATCAAACGAGAGAAAGCCACTAAGATCAAAAGGGTTACATTTGTAATGTAAGGGTTATTCCTGTCTTCCTATCATTCTGATCAAGTGTTTTACATGAACATGGAATATGAGACTTGGCATCTTGTTTAAGTTGTAATAATTTCTGAATTGCATCATCTACTTCACTGCACTTCCAGTGTTAACCAGATGTCAATCCAAAGCCTTAGCCTCAAGAGTGCTGAAAAGGAGAAGTTCTCATGCAGCCAACATACACAGATTGCACTAACATGACTTTTTAGAAATACTAGAAAGAGTTTTCTTTTTTTAATTAGTGTTGCTGCTTTTTTTGAATATGTTTTGTGAATGGAATTTTCCTGGAGCTTTTGTGATTGATTAAAGGAAGCATGAAATGATGCAAAACCAAAAAAAGCAATCCTAACTCTACATATACACAGAAGACACACTGACCTTAGAGTGTCCCACAGGCTGCAGGTCTAAAACTGGTCCTAGGATTTACTACCTTTTTTCCTGCTCACTCAAGGTTTGACTTCATTTCTCTGTGCCAGTGCCAGAGCACTCACTGCCCAGTGGTGCTGTTGCTGGGTCTGTAGTTAATGACACCATACAACTGCACTATATGACACAGACAATATAAATCTATAATTACTTGGCTTTGCAAAAAAACTGTCCTTTATGAACAGATATTTTTGACCAATCGTTCATAAAAAAGTGCTTGGATTTTAGATGGATTTTTATTATTGATTGGTCTTTATGAATTGCATCTTGTCATATCTCATCTCTCATTCTGCTCCATAATGCACCAGAATCATCTGGGTGACACTACCTGCCCTGGACCTTTGGCCCACAGCGACAGGGCAAACACACCTGAACAGGCTTCACTTACACAGCTAAACATCATGCCAGGTAAGAAAGGGACACCAGCTCAAGAAGACAGAGTGCACATCTGTACAAAACAAATTACTGCAAAAGCAAGTTTGTTTTAACCACTGTTCAGAAATTGTTCCACTCACCCATTTCCTTGTCTTCTCGAACTCTTCTCCTTTCACTTTCACATGCCTCCATCCATTTCTTTTTATCCTCCTGTTTTTTTGCACAGAACAAATGAATCTCTTCTGTCGTTCTGTTTATTATCTTAAAAGCATTCTTGACATTGATGTTAAAATCTTTATCTCTGCCATCTTCGGTGTCCACAATTTCCATCTCGTCCATGTCAATACGATCCTTATAATACAAGATGTCCCTTCTCAGCAAGTCCTTCTTACAGAAGACAAGTTGATGGTCAAAAAGGAAGAAAGTCCTCTGCTGGCTTTTGCCTTGTTTTGATATTTTGGTCAGTTCTCCTGAGTGGATCAGTTCTGAGCTTCTGGCTAGCACATCTGGTCCCTAGGAAGACAGATACATAGAGATGTAGAGATATGTAGTAAGTAAACAATATATTAAGATCTCACTGTGTGTCTAACCGGTTTCACTGTGTAATCAAGTCATAAGTTCACTCACTTTTCTTGTATTTTTATTATTAGATTTGAAATGTCACACATGTAAATAATATCATAGAGGTAAATTCAATCAATGGGGTTCTGCCCTACTTTACTTCTGCATAAGCAGAGGGAAACATTTAAGTCAATGAAACAGGTTCCCGTTCTGACAGAACTACCAAAATTCCAAATGAGAGTCAACAGGCCTAGCATTTTTAAAAGCTCCATTTTTCCACCTCATCTCAAAGGCAAGTGCACATGTTAATACACGCTGCTCTTCCTGAACTATAAACAAGGTTAATCAGTAACAGAAACATTGCAAATGAAACAACCGGACTTTTAACTGAGCAATGACCACTTGAAAAGTAGACACCATAAACAACCACCTACGCAGAGAGACATACCCTGCAGGGGACATCAAGTATTGTACACAGTACCTTTGCCCAGGAAAGGCACAGGCAGACACTCACCTCCCAGTCTACGATAGAGACTTGCCAGCGGGCAATCTTGTCTATGCTTTCTAGTCTGCGTTTTCGCTCGTTGATCAGGCATGCCACGTTCTTCATGGCCTCATATGCAGCTTTTATGTTGCTATAATCACTGGGAAATATAAGCACATTTCAAGGATCACTTATGCAATGGACATAATGCAATCACAAACCATGGAAATGATGCAACCACAGTTTAGCCCACATTATCCACTTATCCCTCTAACCTAAGGTACTTAAATAAGAGAAACCTGATTCCCGCTATTCCAAACTCTACACAGTAGCCTGTACAATTCAGTGCTGCTGTACTGCTGGGCTTGTCCAGCAAATTATTAGAGCAAACTATTAGACTAGTGGAAGGATGCAGAAGAGATAGATTAATGAACTGCAACACTGTCTCTACTGAAAATAATGGTAGCACGCCCACTGACCTCAGTGATAGCTGTATTTCACCAAAGGACTGTGTTTTCAAACAAGATTTTAGTGGGATTTTTCTGGGAAGGGCATTCTTTTAATCAACTGTATTTTCTGCTTCTTGTTCCCAATGACTGCGTCAATGAACACAATTGGGGAATACCAGGTGGACAGCAAAAAAAACCCAAAAGCAACCCCACACAGAGTGAGTGAGGAACACAAAAACAGGAGCACCAGAGAGAGAAATGAAAGGAGACAATATGAAGAAAGCATCCCATTTCCATGGGACAAATGTGTGAGAGCCATGATGGCCACCTTCCTCTTCTTGCTTTGGGACTAATGCAATTAATTCAGGCCAACCCTCCTGTCCTTCTTCCAATGCTCTGCTCCCCTCCTTCTTTCCTGAGCTCCCAACATGCCTATGAATCTCCCCAAGCTTGCAGACAGGCTTTTTTTTCTCCTCTGAATAGCATCCATCACTCCTTCACCTTCATCAAATGGAGTCTCTCAGAAGAGAGAAGGGAAGAGACATATTTCTTGCCTAAGGAGTCCCAGCAGAGCAGCTGTTTTTCCTCTCATATCAGAAGGCCTCTTGCAGAAAAGAGAGCCAGAGGTAGAAAACAGCATGCACCAGAAATAAATCCTGCTAAGGGGTTAGCACTGCTGTCCTTTTTATCTGCTTCTGTCTCAGTTCCAATTTTCATTGGCTGCTGCTGATGGATGCACTTTCCTTCTTAATGTGTCCATTCTTTCCTCTATTTATATCTGTGGAAACTCTATTCTGTCACACTGAATACAGAAAGTGAGACTAACAATAACAGGATCCTACTATGGTCAGAGAGATGTCCCACAGGGTGACCAAATGATATCCATACTGCTACACTTGCCCTTCCTTATCTCAATTCCTTTTTACTCTGTTGGTATTTAATCCACACTTGCTACACAACTTGTGGCCTTCACAGCAGGCTGTGCATATTGGAACTTTGATTTTTTTACAAGAACAAAATGCTACCAAAACCCCCAACTGGCTGGAGCTCTCCCAAGGCTCCATGTGTAGGTCTGCCTGTCTGTATCTCCACACAGTAGGTGCCTCTCTGTGCTTGAAGGCACTTCTGGATCCTGTGCCACACAAGAGGAAAACAAGTACTATGGGTGGAAAGTGGCAAGACCTGGCTGTCACTTTATCTGCAAGTTTAATAGCTCACAGAACAATCTTTCTAAAATTAGCAGCAATGAAGGAGAAACTCTTCTAGTAATTGTTATTGCAGTACTTCCCAGGTAGTCACAGAACTGAATAGAGGCATTTCACATCTAAAAGTCAGTACTTCACACACCTTGTATTTTGCCCCTGGCAAAAATCCAGGGGACTCCAAGGGGAGTTTTCTCAAGGTTAAATTACTGACTTTGGCCAAGGAAGTATTGCCTCAGGCTTCATTTGGACTTTGAGCACAGGGGTCACAATGGAATACTTTCTTGCAATTATACAAGACAAAAAGAGAGACACTTACAGATAAAATCTTAATTTAGTCAAAGACTTAATCAGCGCAGGGGTATACCAGAAATGTTAATAATCTGCAAGTTCAATTTTTATTTATGCCAGGTGGAAATCTAATATCTAGACTTTACTGCAAACTAAGGTAATGTTAATTACTAAGTTTCTAAAACAAATTACCTTGTGGTTGTGGTTTTTTTCCAAGGCACTCTACTTTTTCTTATATCCACAACTTTTATAAGTCTTCCCTTCTTCTTCTTTGGATTTCCTTCTCCTTGATTTCTTTGATACATTGGCTGTTTTTTCACTCTGAATTACACATCCCTCCCTGCATCCTATTTAAATACCATCTTCTTTTCCATCTCACTCTTTGACTTATTCCTCACTGTGTCTTGCATGCCCTCAGTACCCTGTGCTGCATTTTCAGATACTGTTTTTGTGACTGACTGTGATGGTTCCTGTTTATCATGGTCCACAGCAGTTTTGTTTCTGATCTCAAAACCTTCAGTGTTGTGTCACCCAGAAAACTTGAGTAATTAGGTGTTACTACTGTTAAGGAATTTGTTATTACAGTCCTCTCACCTGTGCTCCTGAGTAGTGTATTTAAGCAATTCTGCAAGCTGCAGAGGATATTTGCAGATTTTCTGAACAGGTGTGAGAAGAAAACCATCAATAGCAATGTCAATCATCTGCTGCAGCAAGCGACAGGCCTCAAAGAAGTGGCGGTATTTGCCCTGCTTCATCAGTTTGGAGAGCTCAATGCAGGCACTGGGATGATTGTTACAATACTCTGAATAAATAGCAAAGCCTTCTTGCTATTAAAAAAAAAAAAAAAAAAAAAAAAGTTAAAACTTTACTAAAGTATTTGTCTATAAAGGAGAAAAGCTATTTTTCTGACATCTATTATATGTAATTAGATTAAGTAATCCATTTTCTATATTGCTTCCAGGCTGATCAGCCTTGAAACTATGCAGAAATCTACTTTGTAGCTGTCATCAAAACTATGTACCCTTCTTTGTCAGAATACAAAAATAAAGATCACTTCTTGAGTTAGGATAATCAAATCCACTTTAAGAAGTATTTTTCTTTGGGGAAGACAGCTATAGGCTTAGCAAGTCTCTATCAAGAACTCACAGCCTATTTCCCCACTACCTACCTTCCATAATGTCTTTATGAAGTTTTTGCATGCAGAATATGAGATCAGTGCAAGTAATCCAGCTCATCTGTGATCATTACAGTTTTGACAAGGCAACTTAAAACTGTTTACAAAATGACATAATTGCTAAAAATGAGGAGAAATCTAAAACAAGTATTTGATTAATTGTAAGTTACTTTACATTCTATAATGCTGCCAGTTTTGTATGTAAGAAGCACTTGTTAGTAAAATCCCCTCCTAATACGGTAACTTGGCTTTTTATTATGATATTTTGTTAATTTCATAAATAAAATCAAATTTATCAACCTACATGTTGAAGAAAACATGACCCTATTTCACTTAGATGAGGTTCCTCTTTGTTGTACTGTTTCTCAAGATCCTTCAGAAACTTCCTTTGGAACTTGTAAATATCTTCAATATTTCCAAAAATGGTGCTTAACTGAGCGGTGGTGAACATTCCTGTATGTTTGCGGCACTGCCGAATGTAACCCTGAAATGAAATAAAAAACACTCCTTAGGCTCAGGATGTGAGGCAGTCCTACCCTGAACAAAATCATTTGAGCTGGCAAGACCCCTGAGGTCTCCAGGCAAGGGAGTGGTTTCTCAGCCACACACACACATAAGCTCAAGTTCAGGTCTGCATCTGAGATGTTCACATGTGGATTTTTGGGGTCCAGCCTCTCTCTCCTGGTACCCCAAATGAACCAGGGAACCTCCAGAGTGCAAAGCCCACTTGCATCTCCCTGTTAGGCATACACTGCAGGGACTGAACCTCCAGGAACAGCTGCTGTGCTCACAGTGCCACAGCAGCTGTGGCAGCAGGGCTCAGGGAGTGCAAAGGTTAACTGATGCGATAGGGGCTATCTGCCAGGCTCCTCGATTTGGCTGCTGCCAGGCAGCTTTGGGAGCTCCTGCAAACAGCTTTGGGAGCAGAAAGATGAAACAGCCTTGCAGCTGCTCTGGTGAGGTTTACCAGGAAGCAACAGTGACTGTTGCTGGCACTGTTAGGAATATTCCTGTCTCCTCCACAGCCATCTGCTCTGAGAGCTGTGCAGAGGCTATGCTGCAAGCCAGCTACTGCATTTCCTACTGCACAACAAGGAAAGCTAATTCCTGTGCAGCTCCTGTAATGTGGGCTGCAGACACTTCTTGAATCTAAAACATGTTTATGGCTATACTCTAGCTTCATGATCCTGGCTACAACCAGCCTGAGTGATTCATTCTAGGGCTGAGCTTGCAAATTTGGGTTACTATCTGTGTAGCTTTTTTGGCTTAGTCTTACTTGAGTCTATTTTCAGCCTTGTCTTACTTGCACCACCCTACAGATTCACTCTGAGGACAGCAGACTATCTTTACCCCACATGTTGAGCATGGCTCATTACTTCCCTGCTTGGAAAATGTGTGCTTGTTCCCCTGTACTAAACTCAGAGGCTTGCCAGATATTAAAAAGCAGGTATAAGATATACATATTAGAGAAAAATAATTGATTAATATATGCCTAACTTTTAACAGGTCAGCAAAATATGACAGTCATGTCCTAGAACTCAGCTAACCATGGCACCAGCATAGCAGAGTGTACAAATTCTTCCCTGATCTTTCATGCATACAATCAATCTTACTAGTTTAAGTAAATAATGAATATAAATGGTAAAATTTACATTTAATGTTTTAAAATAAGCCAGTTAGTAATCAATTTTTGTCCTTTCCCACTTTTCTCTCTTCAAGATGTATAAAAAGGGCCTGGTCTAAAAATAAAAAACAAATAAAATCAAAACCTACTGCTGCCTTTTCTACTTTGCTATGAATGATATAAGGTAATGGGAAGTGGTGGACTAAAGGATGACAGCATGACAAATACAAGGACAGACCTAGCAAACTAAAGCTAACAAAGAATATTTTTGTAGGTTGCTTAGCACCATTCCAGATGCAAACCACAAAGACAAGTCAAACACAGGTCAAATGCATCACAACTCATGTCAGAAAAGACAAACTTCAGTGAAAAGTATTAAGAAGCTTCTTGCCCAAGAGTGAGCCTTCAGAAAGTATTGAGAAAAAAAGCAGAAAACCATCCCCATTTTATTCAAATAAGCAAGGTAGATCTAAAACACACTTATATTCCTTCATAACTCCTAAGCATCCAGTAAAAATCTTCTCCCTTGAGAAAACAGGGAAAAATCATTTAGCAAATACTCCTTCCAAGTTACTTTTAAGAAGTTTTGTCACTGAACTGTAAACTATTTTACTACAGTTACTCAAAGTTTTCTATAGAGTGGCAAAAAGCTCTAAATAAACTGGACTTCCTTCTCTCATTTATTATGGAAATAGCAGTCAGAGAGGCACTTCTTTGCTGTCAAAAATTGAAGTTTTTTTAAAAGAAAGGAAGCAATGGCTCATGGCAGTCATCAGAGAGGAAAGCCGTAAGAGGAAACAAAGAATCTGACTGACAGCATCAGAAGAGCAATTGGGAGTATTTTGATATGAGAAACCACCATGGCTCTCAACTTGGAATGATTCCACTCTATGGAATGATTGGCTTCTATTAGGTCAGCAGGGTGTCCTCAGGTTAATGCATGTACCTCACAGATGTCCTTGAGATGCTTGATATAGACCCGTTCTGTTTTCATAATTTCCTGTATAACGTTGGTTCTCATCTGATCCCTGTTTTCAGCTATTTTCTGGCGATGCTTGCTAATATCTGAATCTTGTTCTTCATCCTGGATATTACTACCATTTTCTGGCACTTCTTCCTGATTAACTCGCAGCTGCAGCCAGAAAAAACAAAGCAATCAGAGTGAAGCAGAAAGTTTTACAAAATGTGGTAAAACTCTTACAAACTTCTTATACCTAAGAGAAGAGTGGATACAGACATATTTTCATTCTTATCTTACAGAGGGGGCTTCACAACAGGATTTGTCTCATTGTACTTACTGTATATTCAAATAAATGTTGAGATTTCTGTCTGGTTAAATACACGACCTTCTTCAAATCTTCAAATACTTACAGTATTTGAGAGAGATCATGTTGTACTGTCCATGCACTTTTCAGAGTTCAGCTCATTTCTGACTCTTAGTAATAGTTAGTGTGTTTGGCCAAGTTAGCATAGGGCTAAAAATTACAAAAGTAGACACTCAACCACTTTTAAATAGTTTCCCTGTGCCCCATCTGTATGATATAGATAACAGCACCTCCTTTTTTGACTTCTGTCTGATTGCCCATACTGTCTACAGATCTAGGAAGGGGAAAGGGAGGAACTATCTGCTGCACTTAGTGCATGAAGTACTTCATGCAGTGTGGGCCCAGTTTCATTACAGGTACTCAAAAAGTAATTTAAATTATTTTCTAAAACATGCTTCAAGTTTTTACCATCTGAGAATTATACTGTCATTAATCCAGGTGAGTTCTGACCGCGGAGTTCAGACTGTGAATGGGATTTCTACACAATATCATTGATAACAAATTAAGCCCTATTTTACCAAGAAATCCCTGCAGCATTGCTCTCCCCAGCCCTCACAAGAACTCTTATGTACTCTCTGTATACACTGATGACTTTCTGATTGAGCTTTCTGCTCTTGTAATCTCTGTTTGAGAAATTCCTTAGGTTACAAAGGGACCAAACAAAGAAGACAGAATAAGAGTTGTCAGAGGAGCTATGGGATCTCAGGGTGTGATTCTTTTTCCCTTGTGAACTCCTCAGGGGTTGCACCACTGATGTTCAGCTATAAACATGCTGAGGATCAGGTATGAAATGTAATACCATGACAACTGTTGCACTCTGCTAGGAATCCTGCAATGGTGCAAAAGCAAGAAGAGTTACTCACCCTGACAAAGCTAGCTGGAAACCAGGCTTCCTTGTCCTCATTTCTTCCCCACCACCAGTCTTTGTTGGAAGCTTCTAGAACTCTAATGACATCTCCAGCTTTGAAGCCCAGCTCTTGATCATCCATAGTGACATGGTCCCAGAGAGCCTCTGCATAGACGACGGTGCCATCGCTTATCAGCTATGACAGGAAGAAAATGAGATTGTGAAGGACAGAAGATAAACTATGAAGTGCTTATAAACTACAAAGAGATCAACAATCACTAGATTGCCTACTATTACTCCTGTTACAGGATAAAACTAAAATTTCAGATTTTCAGAAATCTATGCATATACTCTTAAGTGAAAACAATTAGAATCCTGGTCCAGAGCAGTGACATAGAGTAACAGTTACAGTCTGTGATGATTTAAAACCCAGAGGGAAAATTAAACCCACTCAAACTGTCCCCATTCCCCTACGCCCTTCCTCTAGTGGAGGAAACACTAGGAGAGGTTATAGAAGGAATCCCAATTCACTGAAAAACTGCAATAACCACAACAATGCTAGTAAAAGAGTGTACAAAAGAAAGTTGTATCCACAAAAAGTATTTACCACTGAGCAAACAAACATGCCTCCCAAAGAAACTAGCAAGTGCCATTGATTTTCTTTATAACAATGAAATCTCAGACTGTGGAAAACATCCCTCTGCATCCCCCATCCCTGTCCCATCATTGCAGCAAGGCAAAGCCCAGGACATTACCTCATTAATTGCTAGCTGTTCCCCTCCGGGCTGCAGGTACCTGGGAGCAGCTTGGCAGAGCTCCTCGTAGCTGTAATCTTCCTCACTGCCATTGTCATCCACTAAGGCTGAAGATTCAGTCCCACCATCTGCAGCAACTAAAACAAAAGTGCAACAGCTGTTTGCTTCATCATTTTTATGATTCAAAGAAAGACAACAATGCAAGAGGAATTGCCGAGAAATTGCCTTTGTTGTCATGAATAAAACAATAACAGCAGAGGTGGAGGACAGCAGAGCTCTCAGGAAAACCACCTTCCCGTCATGAAATACACTTTATTCTTCTTTAGAATTTTCTCATTTAGCAGCTAATAAAACTGAGAAACCTTTGTACATAAAAAACCCCAGAACTACAACAATTCCTTACTTATTTTTTGCCAGAGGAAATGGCAAATGACCTGTATCAGAAGGAAGGCCCCCATGCCATTTCCCAGGTGGTGGATGAGAGAGCCCCTGCAGCCCCCAGCAGTCAGTGGAGACACTGTCACCCCCAGGCTGGGTGCCCTCACACTGCCACATCCCCCGCAGGGACACAAGGGCCCAGTGGTTCCCTGAGAGCAGTGGGCAGCCCACATGCAGCCCCAGCTCTGTGCTGGCTGCTGCCACCTCTCCCATGCACTGGGGAGGCTCTGGCAGCAGTGAGGCTCAGGGGAACAGGGAGTCCTGACTGGGCACAGTGGAATGGCCCTACAAAAAACCTGTTGTAATTGTCCCAAATCACAACAATTTCTTGGTTTGACAATTGTACATTTTCTGACCAAAGAGGCAGTTTTGTATAGAGAGAGAAGTCAGGACTAAAATGGGCTTCATCTTATTACACAGCCACATAAGCCAGGAGAAACACTGTTACTGTACAAAATTGTAAAACCCATTTGGGGTACACCACTGGGTGACAGATCCTTTTGGCAATCACCTCCGCTCTGGCAGAGGAAGAGGACTGGGGCTGACCTCAGAACAAGTCTGACAGACTGACTGCCACTCCACTGCTCAGTGCTGGACCCTGTCCAAGTGGGGTTTGCCTTTGAAAGCTGCCTTTAATGTTCAAACCACCCCGGATCAAGAAGCATTCATGACCAGTGGCCCCGTGCTTGAGAGCACTCTCTGGTAATTAATTTGTTCCTAAAGATTTATTCTTATGCAAGTCCAAGCTGTTAACTAGAGAGTCCGAAGATCATACAATGTCCAAAAACCCATTAAAATGTCGAATTCAGAACAGGTTGCTAGCCCTGAACTTCTTTGCTAAAGGTTGGTGTGTCCCAGGTAAGTTGCCACACAATCAACACAGCAGCTCTTACTCCTGAGTGCCTGGGAAGGGACATTTAAGCAGAATTATTGAACCTGCCAATTCCAACGAGCAGCAAGGCTGAGCAGCAGGATCCTGACACTGCCTCTTCTCTATTTTCCTTCAGACCTGGTACTGCCTGTCTGCTGAGCTTTGGGCTCTGGATGGGTGAGAGTCACAAAGAGACAACTTGGCTTTACTCCATGCACCAACTATTACCAGGCACTCTGCTGCCATCTGCTATTTACCTTATAGGGAGAAATACTGCAACCCCCTCCTCAGGGCACACATACCATCACCAGCATCTCTGCTCATCTGAGCATTTATTTGCCAGAGAGATCAAAGCAGATCATCACACAGATTCACTAAAAAACTTGGAAGATTTTTCTTTCCATTAAAAATGGAAAGGGATGACACAGTCTTCACACAACAGAATATGGCTACTCAACCATTCTATTCTACTCCCTAGCATTTTAAATATATGTTCCCATTAATAGTATAATCTGCCTAAGCAGGAAGGATGCAGAACCCCTATTTTAAAAAATCAATTTTTTTCCCCCAAAAAAACTCATTAATCTGAGCACTGATAAACTTTTAAATTACATCTTGAGAAACTTACTGAAAACACTTTACTTAAAAAAATCCGTAAAACAAATATTTCATTAAATCAATTTTTATCTTATAAAGCAACATCTAAAAGATTAATCCCAGTGATCCTTTATACATTTCCACTGTACTATCCATACTGCCTGTAGGGTTGTTCCAGTAATAATGGCACATCAAAATAACCTAATTCATTTGACTCCAGACAAAAAATAACTACAAGTTTAGGACAGAAAGCTGTTTGTTAGTCTGTACCAAATCAACAAGCTCACATTGTAGGGTAGAATCAAGTGAAATCTTGAATTCTGCATTTTTCTCTATTGTGTACAGACAGAAATACCAGAGGGAGGGATGTGCTTTCCCGGTTGCACTGATGGGATGCAAAAAACTTAAAAGACAGCCTAGGATTAATGCAGATCTCCTAGCAGCTTTTCACCAGTACTGCAGGATCCCACGGATGACACAGAGTGTCATCAGAGTCAGGCCCCCTGGCTGCCACCGTTTACCAGTTCAACCCAAAAACACCGCGAAAAATGCAAGAGCGAGCATGTTCTACTCACACGCACCCATCTGAAGGCTCTCCAGGCTCCAAAAATGTGCCATTGCCCCCCTGGCTACCATGCTGCCGTCAGACCCCTAGCAGGTGAGGATGCCGAGTCCTCCAGGGCTGCTGCAGGGTGCCCAGGCTCGGAGGAACAGGCTGCCAGCTGCCCTCAGCTCCGGCCGTGCCTCCGAGGCCGAGCCCGGCTGGAAGTGCCAGCGGCGCGCTCAGGCGCTCAGCCGAGCTCCCGGCTCTCTGACATCATGGGGTGCCCTTAGGGAGGAAGTTCCAGAAAAGAAACAAAAACCTGGCTGCCTGGCCCTGGCTGTGCCTGCAGCCGCCCAGACCGCTCCCGCAGAGCCTGAACATCGAAACGCAGCAAGCCAGAGAGTGCATTTGTTTCTCATTAGAGCAGCTAAATGCGATTTCAATCTACATTCAAATGACTGCAATCCAGAGGGAGAGACGATTTGGATGGGAGCTGGGAGTTCCTTGTATTACAACACTGCTCGGAGTATCGGTCTTTGTCATACTATACCAGTTAAAATTCCAGTAGAAGTAAACAATTAAGGTATTTTTTGCACAGTTTCTCTTGCTTCACAGGCAAATGCTGTATCATTTTTTTAGGGCACAAGCAGCACAAGTGTTAAGGCTGCAGCAAACTGCTCCCAGGAAAACATGGGAGGAGGGAGACATTTTCTCACAGAAATGACAAACTTAATTCAGCTGCTCTACGAAATAGGGAATGAAGCAGGGAAGCACTCAAACCATCCGTCTTTCTTTGGGTCTGGCCCAGCCAGAGCACAGCCTCATTCATTCACCATGGGCCAGCATTCACCATTGCATCTGTGTCCTCCCACAGTGAAGCTGGATCAGTCCAGGCACTGGAGGCAAAGGCAGAAGTTGCTCCCATCAGGAGAGTGCAAAGCCTGCTGCAACCTATGTCTGTATGCAGCACTACGCCCACAGTTCAGAAAGCCCCAAAAACTTATTGGCTTCTCCTTTACCTGGAAACTGTTGCTCAGCTGAGCCTGTCCTGTAACCGGGGACTGCCTCCTCCAGGGATGTGTTCACAAAACCCCAGAGGCGTTTCTGTACACAGCAACTTCTCAACACCCACTAAAATCACATGGCTTTCCCTAGCACTGCCTCATACAGAAAAGGAAAGGCCAAACATTGCCCTGCAATATTAATGCTATCTTCCAGCAAAAATCCTATTTGTGCTGCGCTGCGTGGGAGATTGACAGAAATTATCTTCTGAATCTCTCAAACTTCCCTATTATTTCTTGCTGCAAGGACTCTAGTTGGATAGCACAGTAAAAACAAGCTACTACATAAAATCTTCATACACAGCTTTTTTTTTTTTTTTTTTGCATAAGCCATTAAAAAAAAAGCAAGCTAGCAAACAGAAGTGACATTGATGACACTGAGGTGCTGATGATCCTGGGACTTGCAAGTGAAAATTTTATGCTTTTAATCAGCCAGAGCACAAGCTCTTTGCCATATCAAACCCCTGCCTATTGGGGAAAAACAGTTCAACTGCCAAAGGAAAACCAGATCAAATCCCATACAGCCCTTTTACAAGACACTTTAAAAACAACCTCTTAAAAACCTGAAACTCTTTTGGTCTGATTTTTGCAGAAAGGAGCAGACTATATGCTTTTGCCCAATGACTAACCTAATGCCACTGTGGGATGCTGCTCAGATGGAGGAGGGTCTGCTCTCCCTCTCCAGACATGCACATCTGGCAAACTGAACCACCACAAAAGTACTCATTTGGGGTGAGGTGGTGGTGGCTTCATTTCCTTGTAGATTAGCCAGGGACAGAAGAGGCACAGTCTGTCCTTTGTAGTGGCAGTCCACAGTGACCTTGTCCAAATGCATGCTGAGCTGGCTTAGCCACTGTGCAGGGCACTCTGAAAAGGCTGTGGGTAGCACTTACTAAAATTTTAAAAACTAGTTTATCCACCTCAAGAAAATTCAGTTCTAGAAACACTCTGGTATCATAGAACCTTCCATCCTGGGGCAGACCACAGGTCACCCCAAACCACTTCTCTGACAGCAGCCACTAGCAAACGCCCAGGGAAGAACATAAAAATAGATGAGGCGTGTGATGGCATTTTTCTGATGTACTTTTCTAAATTCCAGTTATCTGCAAATCAGTCAGATATCCTCCTGGGGCAGAAATTATATCTTTGTATTTAATGAACTGGATTTTTCAAACCACTTTCTGATTTTTTTAAACTGTTGGGATGTGAAATATAATGTGCAGCAATTAGTTTTATAGTTTAATTTTACAGACTATGAAAACTCTCTTTTATTTTGAGCTTGCTCTCTGGTGATTTCATTTAGTGCCCTTTAGTTCTTAAATTATTCAAAACAATAATGATTATCTGTTCATTTTTCCTATGCCAAGCAAACTTATTCTCCTATTGTCCTTTTCTCCCTGTTGCAGAGCCCAAGCCACATTAATCACTCCTCCCAGAGACACACACTGAGTCAATTTTTTGTCCTTCTGCTTTTCTCTGTAAAAATGCCTTTTGGGATGGAAAGGAACAGGGAGATGGCCCCCACACACACCAGTGGCACAATTGGGCTTTCTGTTCTGTTCTCTATTCAATTCCTACAAACTCCTGCCCTTTTATTTACTGTTTTGACTGTTACTATGCACTGCACTGACTCTGTAAATGTCTGTTAAGATTGCAATATCTCTTCCTGAATGGCAATATCCAGTTCAAAGTCCATCCTTTTCTGTAAGCACATCAGGCTCTTTTCCTCCTCCACATGCATTACCTTGGCTTTATCAACACCTGATGCCAGTGCAGTGCCTCATGTCTCACTTTTACTACCGTGAATAATTCAGCACACCAGCAAGAATTACCATTTCACTTTATACCTCCCTTCCCACATCATTTGTGCAAGACACTGAGCATCTGATTCCACTCATGAGCTCTCTCTTTAAGAAAACCAACCACTCTACTGAGTCATTGCCAAGCTGTGCTCCACACAAGCCAAATTCTAGTCCCACAGAAAACATGCAAAAAAAGACAGTTTTTAAGATGCTTAGAAAAATTTCTCTGCAGGGACAAATAGGCAACTTGTTTAATATAATTGAGAACTTGTAACCCTTCAAGCACAAGAGTAGCAATGTAAGTCTCAAGGGCAGTTTCCCTTGTGTTGTCTGATTCTTACTCCGTTTCCTACCGTTTTCGCTGTTTTGTAACGTCTGTTTTTCTAAAAATTTACATATTCACTTTTATCTGCCATTGTTGCAAGAAGGAAACATGTAATGTATCAGGCTTTAGCAAGTAACTAAAATAAAAGACCATTGGTTTTCAGTGCTTGGGTTTAGAATTACTTTCTATAATAAAGGGCTTTTGTGCTATCACATTTCACTGTGCATGAGCAAACAAAAAACTCTCACATGTTCAAAGACAAGGAAGTGCGTTGTGATTTAAGAGAAAAAAGGAAAGAGATCAGAATGTGTGACACTAGTCACTTTAATATTTTCTTCTGGAGCTACTTAGCAGATCTTTGCAATTGCTTTCTAACTGTGAAGTCCATGATATCCCCCACTTGCCTTCAGGGTTTTCATTTCAGAAACTTTTCCTGCTCCACTTCCATGTTTATTGTAAAGTCTCATAAAAGTCACATCTAATATAATCAAGGTTGCTTTGGCTTCATTGTCCTGAAAAGTGGCAGAAATCTTGGTCTTGTACCTGTCATCCTGATGCCTACATTTAGGAGATCAGTTATTCGAAACTGAAATATGTGGAGAGATACTGCTCTCAGGCAGTCGTCTAGGTAACTAATACTATTTCATGTGGTTTCCAAATGTGAATTGGAAAGGATAACTAAAAATAGAAAAAATAATTCCTACTCTGTGGTAATAAAAGAGTTTTTTTCCTCACTAACTGCATTATAGCAGACCTGTTATTCTGTGAGTGGTCATTCTGGAGTCAGGGACTGAGACACCACATAATCTCAGCAAAAGTCACAGCATTTGATGCCTAATTTACCTCAGTGCCTGATCTGGATCATTAAGTGTACTAAGAAGCATATGGCAGAACACTCCAGACACAGGTTTTAAGGTAGTTCCCAATATTTTACTACAATATGAATTAATAGCAAAATACAAATGGGGTATATATAACTGCCTTAGTTTAGAGAGAAGAGGGGGTGGAGCTTTTAGCGCTTTTTATTCCATAGCACCTAAATCATTGCTGGGGATGTGGTTTTGGCAGGAGCAGCCAGGCACTGGAAACTGAAGTTTGCCATCTTGCTGGACCTCTCCAGCGAGAAGATATTGGGATCAGCCAAATGGACCAAACCCCTCTCCACCAATGTCAGCCCCTTTCCCATTCCTTCAGGTTGCAGTTTTAAGACACAGTGCTGAAGGACAGCAACGACGAATCTGAGATGCCACTCCAAGAGAACAAAAAGCAAGAGAGGCAGCAGCATAGAGCCAAGTCCAGCTAAGCTACACAGAGCCCAAGCTCCAGAAGACCTCAGCTGGAGAAGCACTGATGCTAGAAGCAGCTGTGTGAAGCAGCATCAGTGCCACAGGCAGCTGTGCAGAATCGAACCAGCAAAGCAGAGCGGTCTGAGGCAGTGGTGTGGCACAATGTGATGATTGAGGCTCCAAGGGGTTTGCTTGCCCTACTCCTTCTTCCCTGTTTTCTAACTAGGGTGGGGGAGAACATTAAGTAGTGGAAGCTCTCCTTAACATATTGCCTTTGTGTCCCAAATACCACACAGCCCAGATGTAGAGCAGTAATTGTATTGCCTTTGTGTGGAGACCACAGCAGGCACTGTCTTCAGGAAGCACTGTGGTTTTTTTCCACAGTGGTAAATGCCCTTTTTTGTGGGTAGGACACCTTCTTTTTGCATACTTTTTGCTATTAACACTGGTGTTGTCATTGCAATTTTAGTAAATTGTTATCTTATAATTTCTCCTTATTGTCCCTCCATTACTGGAAGGGGCAGGGGGAAAGGGAGTGGCTTATTTGGAGTTTAGTTCCCTAAACCAGCTGTCTAAACCAGCACAACAATGTGTGTCAGAATCACTCCCTTCTGAGTTGGAAGGGACCCACTAAGATCAAGTCCAACCCTTAAGTGAATGGCCCATATGGGGATCAAATCCACAGCTCAGGCATTATCAACACCACGCTCCAACCGACTGAGCTCATCTCAGTGATTAAATCCCTCTTATTGCCATAGTTAGAAAATCTCAAGTCTGCTTCTTGAAGAGCACCTCCTGAAATAAACTGTCATGTTCTATTCAAAACAAGAGAATTCAGTTTTAACATGTTCTTACAGAAATTAATTTGTAGTTAAAGCATTTTTGGCAGAATTTGGACATCATTGCAGCTAAAACTTAGGTAAGAACCATAGAAGCCAAGTACCAACTTGTAAACATACATGTAAATTTAATAAACATTGAAAATGCTATTTGTCATGTTTTCTACTTCAGTCACAGGAAGCCTTGAGCCAGAAGGTTCAGGGTGAAGGTTCCCAACACTGCTTTGTTCACTATTAACAGTGAAAGATACAAAGTGAGAATTTTGCTTTTATTTCCAACTCTTGCCAGTGTCTGAAGGAACACAAAAAATGTTAACACAGGTTCTTCTGGTCCCACCTGTGAAGAAATGTTTCACTACTACTAGACTAGTTAATAGACTACTTCTATTAACTCCAGACAGCATTGCATGCTAAGAGTAAAAAATTACAGCAAAATGACACAGGAGACGTCAGCGAGCTTAAAGCACAGTGCTTCCAAAGAGGCAGATTTACCAAGAACCTGTCCCTCATGTACCAGAGTTCTGGTTGGGCTACACTCACCAGCAAGCCACTTAATTATTTAATGCTTGCCTATCTAAGTAAAGCTGAATGCATGGCAAACAGAAAATTAAAAATACATGTGTGGTGTGGCTAGGGTTCATGTATGACCTCAAGCATATTAGAATTTACTTCTTTCATAATCTACTGATTTCAGGCAAGTCTATGAATAAGACAGTGGAGAATATAGGCGTGCAAGTGGTACAGAACAATAAACCATAGTGATGCCAAAGAGAAGATGTGAAAAAAAAAAGTTTTACATGAGAACAGCAGCTACTGGTAGGAAATTCACAAAACAAAGCAACTTAGCTGGGTATGACTTTGTCATTGAGTTGGTTTGCACCCTCTTGTCCTCCATACCTTATCCTAATTCTTGCTTAGCCTGGGGTGTGTCTTTCTGATGCACAGAGTTAAAATGCTCATCTTACCATGCGATGTTCTCATCTGCCGCCTCCGTCCCACGCGGTCCAGGCCGATGGGGGTGCTCTGTGAGAAGGTGAGCGGCCGGAACCTGGCAGAAACAGCCTTGTAGGGGGGCACCTTGTGGGCTGGAACGGGCGGCCGTGCCACAGGCTGCCGAGGAAACAGGAAAACCCGGTATTAGTAAAGCCAGCGGCAAGTCCAACCCAGCAAAGCTCAGCTATGCAGTGAGGTTTCTCCACATACTCCAGGTAATTACACGGGCAGTAAAATCCCCTATGCTGAAGTGCCATTGCTTAAACACTGCATGCCATGTCTGCCAGCATCACAGAACAAGTTTTATTACATTACAGTTCTTTGTTACATTAAAAACTCCTTAGCCTTCTGTTGTGGTCAGACATGCTCTGTAATTTTCATCTTGTAATACTCTTTTTTGAAGACAAACAGCAGGCGGGGGCACCTCTCCTATGAGGAGTGGGCTGAGAGAGCTGGGGTTGTTCAGCCTGGAGAAGAGAAGGCCCCAGGGAGATCTCACTATGACCTTTCAGTACCCAAGGGGGCCAACAAAAGAGCTGGAGAGGGACTTGTTACAACAGCATGTAGTGATAGGACAAAGGGGAATAGCTTTCAACTGAAAGGTCAATTTAGATTAATGAAAAGGCTTTCTAGGATGAGGATGGTAAAACACTGGAACAGGTTTTCTGCAGAGGTGGTGGATTTCTGCTTTCATCAGTTAAATGTATTGCTTGTCAGTAAAATAAACAAGGCAATAATAACTGTCTAAATGATGCTCTGTTTTGAGTTGCCCAGAGTCTCCTAAGAAACAGGTAATACTAAGTTTATTGCAACTTTATCTCAAAGCTCTTTTCTTTGGATAAATCATTCATTTGTTAAATTATGATTGGAAAACCTACCCTTGTTTTATTTGCAAATTGAGTCTGATTTTATGTTGTCCCTGAACAATTCCACATTAGCCAGCCTGAATGATCTTGCATAAACATTCAACATTAAACAGCCAGGCTTCAGCACATGAACTTCAGAGAAACTCATCTTTAGATCTTCTCTGATTGTTCAGTTGTTACTGTTCTTCTATCAAGTAATCTGAAACATCAGGGATGGTTTTTTAATGAACTATCTCTTGACACTCTGTTACGAAACCCGTGACAGTATTGTTTGAAAATGTTTTCTCACACCTAAGCTGTCAGACCAAAACAAAACACAGCGAAAAAGGAATTAGCTTTGTACTTTTCAAATATTTCCATGGGGTTTCAAAGCTTAAAAGAAAATAAATCACCAGTGTGAAGAGCAGTCTTTGATAGCCCCACATAAAATACTTCTAGCACATATACTTCTAATCTGGTATTTTTTCACATTCCAGCTAAAAGTTTACTTTTTATTATGACTGCCAAAACCCTCAATGTGTACAGAATATAATTCATCCACAAACCTCACTTCCTAAGTGCCTTATCAGTATACCAGGATCCTTCATCAAAAAAAAGTCAGATTCGTTGCATCAAGCAGGTAATAGAAGTGATGGCAACTATTATATGCAAATAACTGGCTGAGTAAGCAAAAAAGGCTATTTATTTCTGGGCAACTAAAATTTTCTTATATGGCTTCAGTCCAAATCCTTTTCCTGGACAGACATGGATCTGCTTTTACTCAGTGGCAGTCCTGGGAAGGCCATAATTTGGTTTAATAATGTGCCCTTGTTAGGAATCCTCCATAGTTTTGGTCTTGACCACAGTAATCCAGCAATGTGCAAATTTAACCCCAGTCAAGCTCTCATGGCAGCACTGGAGCATGGAAAGAGTAAACTCAAATAGCTGCCTTGATGCATGTTCCTTCACTATTAAACTGATGCAAACAAGGTTTGAAAAGAGATCAATTTGGTTTCAACACTAAATGAAGGGCCTGGAGAGTGTTTAATCCCTTACAGAGCACAGCAATTTGCCAGTACTTACTATCCCTTGAAATCCATCTGTTATTCTTGAGTAATATGGCCTAGAATTTGTAACAATAATTTACCTCTTTTTCTTCCTTCCAAGTTAAGAGATATAATTAATTTTAAAATACCTGTATTACATAAGATTTGAATCAAAGGCCTTTGCCTGGGTAAAAGGTTCAATGGCTTCAGCTGAAGTTTTGCATCAAGATGCATTTTTTCATCAGGGACTTATAAAGAAAAAATATGCAATACACAATAGAAGTGCTCATGTTACAAAAAGTTTTCACAGGAAACTGAAAATCTGCCACTGTTTCAGCACTTTTCTCTCACTAAACTTCCCAGTGAGAGATGAAGTGGCTGGGGAAAGACTAACAGGACTCAAATTTTATTAATAACCACCAGAATCCATTTTTTTGAGGTTGCAAGTACTAATTCTTTTTTCTGTTGTTTTATCAGCTTGACAATTGTTTTAGGCAGAAGTCCACCAGCTTTCCTGGAAAGGAGGAAATACCTGATGAGTGCAGTCTTACAAAAGCCTGTGAGCCCAAAGTTCTGCAACCAAGTGCAAGATGGGGCCATGACCACCAACACAGCAATAAATTCCTCTACACATTGTACATGCTCAGCACCACCTCCAGGAAAAAAGAGCAATTTTTACCTTCCAGAAGTTTTAAATTTCTCACTCTTTTACTTATGCCAACAGAGATGGCAAATATAGGTACTGCTCAAGTACACACTGCTTGCTTAGGTTTCCTGCTTTTGTTTCATCTGATCAATTTAGTAGTACATTGACCAATGCTGTATTCATATTGTCAGTTTTCTTACATTCTTAATTTCATTAATTACTCAATTTATTACCAATTTTCTCAAGCAATGTCTTCATTACTTTTAAGTATCTTTGCCATGCCAAAACCAAGATTTTGAACACTACTTTTAATGCCATGGTTTTTGGATAGGCCTGCTTTTGGATAATTCAAAATGATCAATAAATAATGTGTTATCATTATGTTTGATTGTACTACTCTGTTTCTCAGAACCAACACCCTATAAGGAGACTAAACACACATCTGTCTTACACACAAATAAGCCCTTTTAGACCAACATGTGACATAATGAACATGCCAGGAAAGAGATCAGATTAATTTACAACACAGAAAAGATTATCCCAAAGTCAGTATCAAGCTTGTTCCATGCTGTATTTTTAGCAAGAAGACAAAGTAATTAGTGACCAGGAAAGCAGTATTCTAAGTACACGATGTCAGCTTGACAAAAGGGAAGGAAGAGAAGGAAGGATCCATTCTATTTTCTAGGCTGAAGACAGAGATAAGGAAGTGAAAAGGTCTTTTGCAGTTTGCAGAGCACATCTGTTTATCTTACTTGTGTCAGCAGATTTTCTCTCTCTTCTACTTGATCATCTCCATAGAAATTGACCCCACCTATTACGGAGATGGGTCTCCTTTTCCGCCCTCTATGGCCTACAGTATTGCTCTGGATCACAGAGCCCAGGGATGCCAGTCCTGGCTGATTTTCTCCATCTGTGTAGTCTGTCCTCTGAGACTCCACTGCAACTGAATCTTCTGGTATAGAGAAACTTCGGACTGACATTTGCCCATAGTCTGAGAGAGGTCTGGGCCGGGATCTTCTTCCAGAGCCCCATTTCCTGGGTGTGACCTTCTGTGAGTCTGCCTTTTCTTCATCTTGGGATGTGGACTTCTTCCAGTGGTCATCAGAAACAACCTTTTTAAATGTGAACAAGTCAAATAAGCCACAGAATTTTCTGACAGTTAATAATTTGTGAATCTGTCATATGGCAGATCAACTTAACACGTCTAAAACAGAAAGAGTTACCATAAATACAACAAATGCAATTGACAATTCATTAAGAGATAACTTGGCAAAGCAGAGACATCAAGATGCTTGTGATGAGTAAGGTAGACAGTGAACAATCAGTACCTCTTTGGCAAACACGACTAATGACACTAAAAACTCACCTATTACCTCAGCAGTTCCTATCACAAACACCAAATACATGGAATAGTATCTTGGAAAGATTGGTCTGTACTCACAAGACTTGCTTCTATGGACAAATTGGATATTACAGGTAACACCAGTAAAAATAACTCAACTATGGCTTTGAATTTTTTATCAAGGCTTTTAGCAACAGGACAAGAGCAATAATTTTAAAATGAAAGAAGGTGGGCTTAGATTACATGTTATGAAGTCATCCTCGACCGTGGGGGTGATGAGGCACCAGAACAGGTTGCCCAGAGAAGAGGTGGATGCCCCAATCCTGGTATTGTTCAAGGCCAGGTTGGATGGGGCTCTGGGCAACCTGGTCTAGTGAAAGGTGTCCCTGCCCATGGCTGGCAGGTTGGAACTGGATGATCTTTAAGGTCCCTTCCAAACCAACCCATTCTATGATATTTCTCTGTTTCACCTCTTTCAGTGATGAAAATGAACAGCAGGGCTGCAGTTTGACTGCTGCAGATCCATGTAACTGTAAGCTGACACCAGACTGGGCAGTCACCCTCCCTCCTACCACTCATTCCCACTTGGTCAGATCTAGAGATTCTGCAACTAGGAGTGAATTAGGTGAGCCAGCTTGTCCAGTTTGGAAGGGAGTAGCTCACTTCCCATATGCTCAGGGAGATTAAAATCATACAGATTATATTGGAGATATATTATAGCACTAACACAGGAAAAAGTGATGGGTTTATATAGGAAGCTTGGAAAATGAGCATATTGTTCCCATTTAAAAGCATATCTGGCTCACAGAGGTTAATACCTTCAAGTACAACTGCAGTGGTATTACAAGTTTGGAAATAAAATAACCTCAGCAGAAATAGTTGGTAGAGGGAACATTTTTAAGCATTTCAATGCATTTGAAGTAATACTGTTGCAATTTTTTCTACCAAAACCCTTGCAATTCTTCAGAAAAAAAAAAATCTGCACACAAGAATTTATGTTCACTTTCCCCTCAAATTTCTGATTTCTTGGTGTTTCTTGGCTTTTCCCAGCTCCTTTTTAAAAATAGAGAAGACAGAAAGCTAGTAAGTACTCCAAAAAAGAAAAGCATCATTTTGTCTCTCTCTAACTATATTTTGTTCATCTGTTCCAGGCTAGATGAAGGCATTCCAGATATTGCATAACCAAAGCAAACATGCAGCCCATAAGCAGCCTTTTACCTTGATGTCTGTGACAGAAGATTTATCTTCTGTCACCTTTTGTCCACCTGCCATTTTCAGCCACTACAAATCCAATGAGTCTTTTTTAAATCACATGATACAGTGGGCAGACATTGCTTTTTGTTTAAGACAGCTTAAAATTAATTCCATGAAAGCACTTCATTCAGTAAGGAGAGTTATTAAACAGACAATATTTTAACATGATTACTGCAATTATAAAAATCCCAACATCATACATTTCTCTACATTCATTTATTTCACTTACAGCATGAAATTTATTCTAAATAGAGTACTTTAAAAGAATTGGTTTTGATGGCATGACACCTGTCACTCAAGCAAGAACTTCAGGTTCTCTACAGTTTTGTGTTCAGGATCTTTAACAGTGCATTTAATTAAGCTGACAGTCACTGCCCGGCTGGTGCATTGACACAGCTTCAGCAAAGCCGTGTCTTAAGCACAGCCTCTCCAAGACTGAGCAGCAAAGTCACAAGTTAAATAAGGTTCTTACCTCAGAATCAGACACAGGTAAAGTGTCTCCACATATGCAGTGACCGAGAAAGGAGCTCATGAGAGTCATTTTGTGTTTTTGTTTCGCAGAGTCTCGTCCATGAGAGCGACAAATGTGAGCGCACTCTCTGCATAACCAGTCAGGCAAAGTTCATACCATGATCCTGTACTTTTAGACTGAGGGAAGGACACGTCACACGTCATCTCACAATCTGCTGCTTACACCCTTATCTTGAGCAATAACATTTGCAGAGGACTGCCTTCGTTCTGCAGGACTCCACCTACAGCAGCGATCCAAATGACAGCCAGATTCATCTCTGCTGTACAACTAAGACTGGGTTTCAGTCTTACATCTATAAACTGCACTGAATAATACTAAAAGAGAAAACATAATCCTGTTACTGCAAAAACCTGACTGATACTCTCACATTCCTCTAGGTAGTCTGCTCAAGCAGGACCTGATCAAGTGACCACTTACAGCAGGAATAAAAATATCCAGTACACAACTCATAGGCTCCAGTACTGCAATCACTTAAGCATAAGTGTGATTTCTTAACATCAAGGAAACCATTGTATTCCACCTGTGACTGGCTTTATACTGGTGCACCACTGCTGACCTCAAATTACCTTCTCCTAATGAACCTTTGTAAGAGAAAGCATGTTGATGCTACACAATTATTACTGGGAACATCTACAGATGTGTAGAGATATATATGGCACTTCATATAGGATGAAAATCAAAATCTCAGGCACTGCTTCATGCATTGTAAGTGCTGGTCAAAAGGTTCAAGGCACTTTGAGATTTCTGAGAAGTTAAGGTCTAAGATTAATCCACACTGGATTTTGTGATATTCACACCTGGTAGTGTAGCAACAGCACAAGATCATCAATATTAGCAATCAAGATTATTAATCTTGCCTTTTAAGCTGTATTCTCAGTTAGGTTTTTTCTGAGACTGCAAATGCAAACAGTTCTGCTTGCTTGTACTGATACAAATGAATTCATTTCATCTGGATAACTAAATTCTTACAATGGCAAAATTTGTTAAACCATTGTAATTCAACTACTTTCCTTATTCCTGACAGCAATACAACCATTTAAAATGAACATTTACTTTAATCCAGGTTATATTTGCTATTGTTCCCTTCCAATATGGCACTCTCAGCTGCAGATTTAAATTCTAATTCAAATTTAAATTCTGCACTGGAGCTATGTGTACATTAACTAGATAATAAAACTGTCATCATAGCCAGGAGAAATCTAGGATGAAATTTCATTGCCTGAAGATAAGCACCCAGAGCTATTCCAAACGTCCAAAGGAATCTAAGATATCTCCACGTGCCATTTATTATGCAAGTATGACACAGGACCTATGGGAGGCCTGGGCCATCCAGAAGCAGCCCCTGGGGACAAAGGGAAGTCTGTCAGGACATTTTCAGCAATGCTGGGTCTTTTATTCTCCAGGAATCGAGTTGAGCCCCTAAACAAGAGCATGAGCCAAGCCTGCTGAGTGACCAGCCTGGTGGCACTACAGGCAGCAGCCAGGTGTCAAGCTGGATTGCAGGTAGGTTTAGATGGAGATACAACCATGTTCCCCAGTGCTGTGGACAACCCTGCTTGGTTCCCACCTCCTGCTCCAGAAGTATGCAGCTTCACCACGAGGTGCTTTCCAGCTGTGTGCAGCTGTCTTTGACAGCTACCCTCCACTTCACAACTATTTTCAATTGGGCTCAGCTCCAGGTGCCACGTTCAGGTGTGCTGTTAATGTTGTGCTCCCCAGGACCCCCTGACCACCACCAAGAGGCAGCAGTGGGAGCTCTCCCAGGCTGCTCCCAGGTAAACAACCACACCAAAAAGTCTGTGCCCAGCCAGACCAAACCCCTCCGGTGCCTGGGCCCAGACTGATTACCCAATTCAGGTACAGCAACTTCAAGGACTTGATCATGATCTCACTCAGCTTGGCTCTGGTCCAACCCTGTTCCTTTTAATGGCACATGACTGCTATTGGCATTCTCTGTTCTCATTAATAACCAAGGTATGCAACATCAGCATCAAGTGTTTAATCACTGAAATCTTAACTTAGTCTTTAGAGCCCAATTCTCCAACTATTACTCAGACCACTGTGTTCCTTTGATAAATTCAGCACTCGGAACTGATTTCAGAGGAAGTGCTGCCCAAGAAGCACAAGATCTGATTTGTACAGTGCTGATAAATTGTTGCTTATGTGGATGCAACTTTTATCAGTGATACGGCAAAGAAATTGCATGAGAGGACTTTTGCTTGTGCAGTTACACCGACCATGAATAACCTTTCATCTCTATACTGACCCCATTCTCTGCTGCAGAGAAAGCCCAAACTAGAAGTCTGACCTGAGAGAACCAGCTGGTTCAGCTTCCTGCTGTTGGGACACTTTTGAGGCCTGACCATCATAGTAAAGGAAAAACAAGCCCTGAGTGATTTTTTTTTTTTTTTTTTTGCCAACGTGTTTAGGCAATAAACTCCCTAAATAAAACTCCCACTTTATAAAGGTCTTGATGACTGTGTACATTGCTGAGGCTCCCTAACCACTAATCTGCATTTCAACCCCACTGTTACCTACTTGGATATTTAAAATTTTATCTTTATGTTCCGAACACAATAATGTTTCATAACATGCACATACAGAGAAGTACAAAGGTATAAGGGGACATTTCTCTGCTGAAAGGTTTTCACTGCCTGGTAATCTACTAGGAAATTACAAGTAGGTGTCTCTTGGATGAAGACCCCCAGTCTTCTTCTTCTTCAGTGAAAAGAGTATCCTGACTTTGCTTCTGCTTTTTTGCTTTTTTTTTTTTTTTTTTTTTTTTTTTTTTTTTTTTTTTTTTGTGGGAAGGGGTTGATTGTTTTCCTTAGCTACAATAAGTTGCAAAACTTCTTGTTCTGTTATCTCTGTAGGTTGGAGGTCCATAGCTGAAATGTAATTTTGCTAACTACTACTGCCTCCTTCTAACACAGAGAAAACAGTCAAAACCTAATAATGTCTTTACAAAAATGCATATTAATTTCCAAATGCAATTTATTAAAAGATGTGATAAATCAAACAGATGATTATTCTCATTAAGAATCAGTTATAAGGACAACCTGAGGAGGCTGAGAAGTTTCAGAACACAGGTACAACATATTCTCAGTGAAAAGTTTTGATGGATAATCAGTTGTGTTCTTCTGTAAATGACAAGGCTTAAAACTATCACAATACTTGTGCTAGGCCATGTGGGTATCTTTATATTCTGATCAAGAATATAGATTTCTGCATATATTTAGAGGTCTATATAAAAATGTAAGAAATTCTTACACTAGCAATGACAGCTATATAACATATTGTAATTGGTGACTATTAAACAGCTATTACTTCTGTATAAGACAGTAACTGCCAAATCTTAGGAACTCAGCAATATTATTAGAATTGGCTTTTCAGTTTATACAAGCCACCAAACATAAAAAGGGCCAAAGGTTTGTGACCTAGGAGCTATAAATTATTTTACCACCTTGACCTAACAGAGTAAAAGTCTGGACATGTCTCCACCCGGGTACATGATAAAAGGTAACCACTGTACTTTTTCTTGTTGATGAATAGCCTTTGGAAGAACATTAGTTGAAGTTCATTTATCATAAATACTAAATGAGGTCAAAAGCTTGTTTTATGTTCCATGGAAATGATCAACACTTTTTTTTTTTTTTTTTTTTGTAAACTGTTGTGACAGATACAGAGATTATGAAACTGGATAAATAAAGCATCCAAGAGAAAATTTATTTATTGCTTTCTTTCTAGATTTTATAAAAAGATTCTGAAGTGTTAAGAGAGCCCAGTGATCCCCTATTTATCCAACAGTGACAATTTCAAACAGTGACACCACAGCAATAGCTCCCATGGAAATTACTGCTTTTACTGTGGAAGAAAGTACACTTTCATTAACTGCACCTTAAATCACAAACAGACCAGAATTATTAAAGCAGTCCAATTCAAGAAAAATTTCCATCTATTCCTTTCTAATTAAATGAAAACTGCACTATATTCTTTTTCTTTACATCCCTCTGCCTCCTCTGCCACTAACACAATTTTTTTTAACTAGCCTTTGAGAAGACCCCACATAAATTCATTGATGATCTATCCCTAGAACACCAAGGGCAATTCAACCAGTGGTCTGCAAGACAGCAAAATACAATCCATGATATAACTGCAAAAAAAACCTGCTTAAATTACACCAATATATACAAGCAAAGCAGAATCAATCAAAGTAACACAACCATGACCAATATTTAACATAAGTTTTAACTGCATGGAGGATAACCTGCCTTTTCTTTACCCCTTCCCTCTCCCTTAAAAAAAAATTGTGTGGTGCCACAATTTAAAAATTTGCCCAGCACTGCTTCTGAGAGGCACTCCCTTAAGGAATACCACTGAACTACAATGCTACAATGAATTTCACTGAACTAGATGCAAGAAATACTAAGCATTTTAGTAAAGAAAAATGATATTACTGTTCCCTGTGACACAGCAAAAGCAACTCCCATTAGCAACACAAACTGCTGTAGTAAAACACTCACTCAAGAAGTTCTAGAAATTGGGAAAAAAAAGTTTATATAATTCTCCTCTTGGGATCTGTGGACACCAAAACAATTGTGGCATTCTAACTAACAAATACACCTATAAAACCACATGAAGAGATTAGGCCATATAGATAAAAAGAAAATTCAGCCACCTATTTTCTAAGGCCTTTTAATGCAGGTTTGCTTCATTTAACCTGATCCTTGAAAGCCTGCTTATTGCAATCAACGATAAAGCATAAAGCTTTCCCTCTCAGCAATATGCCTCACCAAGATTAGAGAGTTCACCTTGGTAATATCCATGTTTCACAGATAAGGAACAGATACAAAGCAGTTAAGTCATGCAGAAGCACAGGGCAGGACTGGAAATGACAAGCAGATCTCGTGATTCTCAAATCTGTTCCTCAGCCTCGAGGATTTCCTTTGTCTTCTCCTCTATAATTAATTTCCAAAACCAAATCAGCTAACATATTTCCGAATGGCAAAGGGGAGGAGTTTTCAGGGAAATGTATTTCCTTTGCAGAAATAATCTTATCACTCATATAAAAACACACCAGAAACCTGTTTCCTCTAGTTTTCTGGTGACTTCATACTTGGGGATGGCTGGATGATGCTCCTATACTGTCCCTTCTTTCCTTCAGTATCTGAACTGGAATAGCAAGCATGTAGTATATAGTAAAGGGGTATTCATATCCTCTGCTTCTTTTAGATGCATAGATATTAATATATCCTAAGTAAATCCCTATTTTCTGAATTGACACAGAATACCCCTAAACAAGTAACAGTCTTTAAAAAAAAATCCATTTTTTTGGCAAAATGAGAAACTTTTTTCTTCTTTCAGGGTGTCATTGCAATACCCACTGGCAAAACTCAAAAGCCAGATGATAACCACAGGTTGGAAGTGGAACTTTATGCGAACAAAGCAAAACATAAAAAGCCATAAGCCTCTGCCTCCCTTCAGAGTCTCTCCAAAATGAGGTCCTCTGGTTCCTCAGTCTCTCCACCCTTCCAGAGCAAAACTTCATTGCCCAAGCCCAAGCTCAAGCCCTGCCCCCAGCAAGTCCCAGCAGCAATCACAAATCCCAGCCTGCACAGGGTGGAGCTGCCTTGGGCAACTCTACCTCTGCCAACTCTCACTTCCTAGGGCATGGGCTGGGGGCAAGGCTGCTTCCCCCCAGCACTTGGCTGCTCTCCCAGCCTGCCACAGCATCCTGGCACCATAAGCAACACAGCAGCCTCCAGGTGCCAGAAAGGGAAAATGCAGGTGGCTCATGGGAAACTCTGCAGCTGCCTCTGCTCACTTTGGATATGTCAACCACCCAGTATTGAGATGGATTATCAGTGCCAACAGCTCAACACTGCACTTGATGTAAGAAACCAAATCACATGGCCAGAGGTGCTGTTCAATTTTCTGGGGTACTATTTATTACTCCTGATCCCAGGGTGAGTAACATCTGGGTATTACTGAGGTGCCACAGGCAACTACAGCAGAATCAAATATGAGATGCTCTGGAAAGGCAGAGGTGCACAAATGCAATAAAGAAAGGGTGCAGCTTAATCCAGGCTAGCTGCAGTGAAGTCCATCTGAGCTCTCCCTATCACCATCCAAAACATTTCTGCAGGGATGACAGTAACTCCTATATTATCCTACAGTTTTCAGGAATGGCCAATTTTATTAAGAAGTGCAGATTACTTGGTCTAAAACTCAACCCGATCCAGAATTCAGATTACTGTCATGACTGCCTTGTTTTTCTTCTTCCTAGTAACAGATACAGCACCAAATTATTCTGGGCTGCATCAAATGGATGATAGTTCTGCTGCTGAGAGGTGAAAGAGTTTTTGCTGGGATAGGAAGGTATTCTTGTCCTTTGAGGGCTCCCTGCTGCATTACTGCAGTAATGGATTCTGCAGTTTAGGTTTCTAGCAATGTGCAAGTGGTTTCTAGTCTAGCTCTGGGCAAATGCATCTGGAATTCACTCACTGAGTGACTGTGGGGACATTGTGTGACTGCATCCTGACTTGTGCAGAGCAACTCTGAGTTTAGTGCAAATCCAGGTTGCTTGGTCTGACACCTCAGTTTTCTGTAAGATGCTGTTGAGAGCCTGTGATGGGGTTCTGCAGCTCTGTAGTCAGAAAGATCAGAGAGCCTCTGGAGTGGTGAGCCCTCACTCCAAATCACAAGTCCCTTAGAAGTAAAACCAGTTTAAGAAATTCCCCTCACTACTTCACCTAATTATCCTTCACAGTTTATCACATTTACAGTTACACACGATAGGTTGATTAAGCTACACTCTGAATTGCACATGGATGGAGCAGGGGTGAGCAAATCCAAAGGGAAGAGTTCAGAGAGCTGAAAGCAGCTAGCTCCCAGCACGTGTGCTCATGCCCAGCCCCACAGCACTCAGGAACTTGAGGCAGGTACTAAAGATGATCAGATGATCCTGGCTGCAGCTTGCTCCTTGTGGGCACTGAACATGACCACATCCAGCTACCACCCTTTGGTCCTTTATTTGTGAGGACACTTATAGAAGGTAGAAATAGTGAGGACAAACAGTGAGGACGTATCTGAGTCCTCTGTATCCCCAACCATAAAGCTCTTCTTCCTCTTCATCTTTATAAGCTGTCCTCCAAGTTAAACCCTGTATGCTCAATATTCAGAGCCCAGAGACCTGTCCAGGACAAACCAGCTCAACTCTGCCAACAGCTGAGCACTGGGGATTTTATGAGGTGGACTAGCTGGGACCAGCGACTTCTGTATGGCATGAACATAAATGAGTAGACAGACAGGTCCTAGAACATTTAAAATATTGTCTGCAAATAAACTGTGACTCAACCATAATTACAGCAGAGCTACCTCTTCACTGTAATTTATCATTCACTTATAGTCATGCAGATAAGGTACTCAAGTAATAAAAAGTCTGGTGTACTGTGAAGCCAGATGCCAGCAAGGCAACCTAAATACCAGATGACCTAAGAATTTGTGAAAGAGTAAGTGAAATGCCAAGTAACTTGATTTTTACTTTTTGGCAACAAATTCAGAAGAGTGTTTTGTTCAGGCAGCCTTAGTGAATGACACATGCCAGTCCAAAACAGACTAAGTTTTTTTATTCCGGTGACATGGGGCTCTTTCTTTATGCAAGCAAAGACTACGTGAAACACTCCAAACAAGTACAAGCTTGTACTTAATCATCTCTTCATGCTATTTAAAAGCAACATATTGAATATAAATGACAGTAGCATGAAACAGACAGTGGCAAAGCATGGTATGCCACAGGTGAGCTTTGGTGACTCACACCTCTAGCTTCAGAAGTGCTGAGGCACGGATCCAGGCTGCACTTAATTAATTCCTCCCTGAGAAGCAACCTCTGTTAGGACCAAAAACCAAGCAATCTCCCCTGCTCCAGTCCAAATCTTGCATTTTGGTGAAACCAACAAAGTAACAAAAGTGACAGGATTTCAGGACTCAATCATGCAAGGAAAAAAAACCAACCCAAAAAACGTCAATTCTGACGAACGAATAGATGTCCTTGCATGAATATTGCAAAATCAGCTTTACAGTGGTGGGGAAACACAAGGTAGAAATACTTAATTTGCACATTGGGGAAAATATAGAGATGGTCCAAATTCCACAGATTAGATTTGCTGACTACTAGATGAGTGAGTAAAGGAATAAACTACAATTGCTTCCAGCTAATACAGCCAATCCTGAAAAGAGAAGCTATTTGAGCCTGACTGGTTAGGACCTTCTAAGCTTTGAACTGAAATATGTCTTCAAGCTTTAGTGGCTGCACTGGAATACATACTGGCTTATACACTAAAACTGTACAGAAAGGCAGGCCCATGAAACATGGAAACAATGCAGAGTTGTCCATCAACACAGTGTATTTAAGGTTCAGACAAAATTTTGAAAATGCGTAATGTCCACAGCTCCACACTACATCTCAAATGATTGTTGAGAGTGAACTAAGCACTCAGCCAACACAGAACAACTTGCTGGGCAGGTACAGTTCTATAACACGGAGGTGTAAGGTAAAAAATGAATTGTAGTCAAAAGTTCAAACCCCAGTTACCTCATTGTGCGAGTATGTGGCATTCATAAAAGTGCCTACAGGCTAAATTAACTCCAATTAAAAAATAACCTGGCATAAGTATATTTGGTGCCAAGCTAGCTCCATGCTGAGGGAAGCATGCTGTACAGCAGGAAATTAAACCCTCCAAAGAAATGGTAGGAAGAAACCATACCACTCTCCCTGTTTTGCAGTGACTCTGAGTGCCACAAGCTTTAGGGTTGTGTATGAGATGAGAGGCAGGCATGGAAAAGAAAAACAACAGACTTTATATCCCTTGCATAGTAAGATAAAAGCAGACCCTGTCCTGCACAGCTCCTGCTTCCAACCCACAGCCACCATCTCCAATTTTTTTTTTTTTCCATCAGAAGAGAGGTCTGTCTGGATGCAGCTATGCCATGTGAGTGGCCACAGCTGTTTTTACGAAGCACAGGGGCTCCAGGCAGTGGCACAGCAGAGTGAGGGCTTACAGCCAAGGGGCCTGTTCCCTAGCCACCACTTCCTCCATCTTTTGCCAGGATCCATCCCATATTGTCTGCCTGCCCACTACACAAACTTACAGCTGCCACTAGTGCACACTCTGTATTTTAGACAACAGAAGAAAGCACTAAAGGACACTCACAATTACCCAGAAATATGTTATAATATAAAGAGAAAGCTTAAATTGCATGTTAGATAATAACAGAATGTGGCGTTAAAACTAAAAAATGCAGTAACTTTCATCCACCCAATGTACACACGTTCATGTAAAAACTGTACTGGTTTGTTGGGAGCCAAGGGGAAGGGCCAGATTAATTTCTTCAGGGTCATGATGGCAGCTCACCACTAGATGGTAGATGAGTAGCATTAATTCCACCTCCCATTCTGTTCTTGAGAAATACAACTGGCATCCATTCACACTACAGTTCTTGCCTCTTCTGGCAGTATGAAAGCTTCTCCTTGCATGCAAGTGAGAGTTTTGGAAAAAACGGATGGCTGGAGCAGTTATAGGGATCCAGAAGAGAAATTACCTCTGAGCCAAGACATTTAAACACACTGAGATCATTTTTTCAATCTTACCATTGCTGCAAACAGAACAGTAAACAAAATTGCTTTTCTCCAGCAGAAGGACAATACTGATAAGCTCTGTAACCATTTACAATTAGTTTGCAAAAACTGTGCCAAGCTTTTAAAAATAGGACAGCTTCAAGACATTTTAAAACTTCACAGCATGAAAGGCTAAAGCATTACCTTGTCTATCTCATGCCTAAGGTCTAAGATACTTTAGTCAAACTGAGGTGGCTTAAAAGATATGTCATCTTTATTTTGTGAATGACCTGCATATTTATACATATAGATTTTTGCCCCAGTGAGCTGGGGCTGAGCTAAAGACTCACTGCTTCATACAGGTGTAGGGTATGTCTGACAGCTCTTCACCAAGGCTGCCAAACCATTGCAACTTCTCTGGTGCCAGCTCACACCATATATGAATTTACCTCAGAGCTGCTGCAATATATCTATCTACCCATTCACTGAGAGTATGACATCACTCATTAGGTGCATTGACAACAATAGTGTCTTCACCAAAACAACAGTAAAACACCAAAACAACTCAGCCCAGCATCTAAAGTACTGCTGCCTGCAGTTGGCAAGCAAAAGAATAAGCACCCCTCAGTAAGGTCATTATTGCACAGGAAAAACATTGGATTCAACTGAATGCTTAAACTTCTGCACTGTGTCTTTCACGCCACACTGCTCTACAAATATTACCATGTTCTGCAAAGTTTCCACAGGCAAAGGGTTTTACAGTAAGTCAACACTACTTCAGAATACACTGACTCTTTAAAAAAAGACCTTTCAGTTGTGCAGGAAACACAGCCAGACCCTGCTGAGGCTGGTAAAATCTGACAAGGCCACGTGACAAAGTGGTGTATCTTCAGGGTGAAATGAGCTGCCCTTGAAAACATACATGAATAGCATAGCTGCCAAAACTTCCTTTGATATTAATGTGCAAAGAAAAAATAATTGTACATTAGCATCCCAAGAGAATATTTAAAGGAAATAATTGCTGTCAGCATATTTTAGCAATAACAAGCTGCAGCAGCCATTACTTTGCATTGTTTGCATGGTTTTGCATGAATAAAAACAAAACCCAATAGGAAATATACATCACTTCTGAAGGATTTTGCTTTCTTTCTTACCTCTTCCTTTTTTTCTTCAGTACCAGAGGCTAAATTGAGGCTCAGCTGAGAGTGGCTGCTTATTCCACTGTCCTCATTTCCATCATCATAGTACACAGTTTGCACTGAGTCCTGGAAGCAAACAGGATTTCTGCCCAGCTTCAGCCCTGGTACCTCAATCCTCTCCTCGCCCTCCGATGAGCTCAGCGACAATGTGCTGTGATGGTTTGGACACTGGAAATTCATACTGCACTTGACCTTCCCTGCAGTTGGACTTTGAGGTTTTGGAGTAGTTGGCCTGACTGGAACATGAAGGTTTTCAGCTTCATCCGTACACTGCTGGGTAGCTTTTGGCTCATCCGAGTCCGAGTAGAAGACTTCATTGGGAAATGGACTAATGTCGCTCAGAGTGGGTGAAAAGCTATCAGAGTCTGGGATACCTGATGACGTCCTGAGGCTTTTATCTTCAATGACAGCTACATTCATTTCAGCCTCTTTATCCTCAGCAATCACAGGGCTTTGCAGGCACGGTGTTCCCAGCACGGAAGAGTCTGGACTGGACACAGAGGAGGTGCATCTCTTCCTGTCATGATCCGTGCTGCTGGAAACCCTGCGAGAGTAGTCATCGTGCAGCCTGCTGTTTGAGCTTGCTCTCTGGGACAGCTCACTGGCAGAAGGAGCCATGCTCTTGGGGCCATCCTTCTTCCTTGCAACATCTGCAACGTTACTGACAAGTTTCCAAACTCGGTCAAAATCCTTTGCTCTGATAGGGCTCTTCCATCGCTTGGATCTCCTCTCAGGGTTTCCACCACTTTTGTCAGAGTCGGCAGAGGCAACACTCACAGTCCTCGCTGGCACCTGTTTTTCATTTGCAACCTTCAGATCAGCAAGGTTTGAGGTGGACTTCCGTTTGAATGAGCTTTTCTTCAGAAAGTTCAAATTATCTGAACTCCTGCTTCTCCAATAAATGATCCTGTTGTTTTCAGAGTCCTTCACCAAAATCTCGCAGATCTTTGGCTCTGGGATGACAGGTGATGTTGGCCTAACACAGTTGTGGCGACTCTGACCTTTGTCTGTGTCTAGTAAGTTTATGCGGCCAGCACCGTAAGCCCGCCTGATGCTGCGTGAGCGATGAGTGTTCCTCAGGAAAGACTCATCACTCTCCTCCACATCAGAGCAGTCAGAAGCCAAACCATCCACTGCATTCTGGAAATCATGGAGAGACCCCGAATAGGAATACCTGTTAGTCTGAACTCGCACCACTGCTCCATTTGAACCATGTTTGCCTATGCTGTTCTCATTTAAGATGTCTGAGCATTCCCTTGTTTGAACTCCTTGTTGAACTGAAGATTTCAACTTCTTGAAAGATCCCATCTTTCTGATAGAAGAAAAGGCATTCCACGTGGATGAGTTGCCCATCAAAACCAGAGAACGAGGCCTGTCAGAGCTGGAATTAGCCCGTTTCCGAGGGGTGGTGAAAAAGCGCATGATTTTGGAAGGACTGAGCTTATCCTCTTGAACTTCCTCCTCAAGACAGTTGCTGGTGCTGTGTCCCCCATTATGACTGGCACAGGTAGTCTGGTTTTGGGGCTCTTTATTATCCATAACTATACAAGTAACGGTGGTGCCATTTCCACAGCCGTTGGGAAATGTTGTCATGCTCTCGATGCTGTAGGCATGGAGGTGGAGGCTGGGGTAGCTCAAAGCAACACTGCTCTCTCCATCAGCTGACCTTGCTGCCTCCCCTTCATCTGCTGCACCTTGGTTTGCCTCGCCTTCACATCGACTGGGTGAGCTGAGCTCCTCAGGCGGTGCTGCCTGCATCAGGAAAACAAAAGCCACCAGTAAGAAATTTTCTTACAAAGTCCCCAACTAAAAGAAGTTTCAGCGACATGGTAGGAAATAAACACACACACAAAACGAAGGAGTTCTATAGTGAACAAAGGTGTGTTGCAGAAGTGCAGAGAAGGCATTTGTAACTCCCTCAAAGAGTAATTGCATTAGTTAGCAATTTAAGAAACCAGAATAATTTCAATATGCACTTGTTTCTCTAAAGCTAATTAGCTAATAAATTCAGTATGACTAGCATAGCTACCTTACAATAGTAAATACAATCCTCATATGCAACAGAAAGAAATTCCCAGTAACAGCAATCCAGTCTTCCTCCTCGGATGCTCAGCACTGAGCCCCAAGACACATGGGAGGTTTTCATCTAAAACATGTTCACCAAGTGACACCTAATTCTCAAACAAGAGGCAAGGAAGAGGAAAACAAGCATAACTGTTCCTAGATTTGCTCCTGTTGGAAAGCTGTGTGACACTTGACTGACTTGTCTGTCCCCTGGCACATAAAATCCTAAAAAATTACATCAAGTACACAGCAAAGTCTTTTTCCTACAAAGAAAGGAAAGAAGAATTGAAAGCAGTACACCTAGACACCACCCTTTGCTGCGGTGACAGCAAGACAAAAACTTAAATCTGAAAGTGACTAGAGTGTTTGAGACATGCTGTAAGGGATCTCCTCCTCAGCTGAGTCTGAGAGATCCAGCAGAACGTCTGGAGATCCTCACACTCCAGTGCCTGGGAGAGCTGTGGGGGGACCACGGCCCATGTGTCTCCTGACCCAGCCAGGGGTCTTTGCCGGACATGCATTTTCACCATCGTGGCAAACAGTGCCCCAAAAAACACTGGGATGCCCGGTCTGAATCTAGCTCCACCTTAAAAACAAAGCTCAAGATACGATTCTTTCAGCAAGTAGCAGTGGGATCTTCGAAAACTTGCTACTGTCGGCAGGGTCGTGGGGGCGGCGGGGAGGATTTCCCCCTCGCCCCGAGACCAGGAGAGAACGCGTACAGCTGTGCTTCGGGGAAGAGGCAGCCCCGGCCCCTTCTTTGTCTCTCTGCCATCGCAAGGGCAGCGGGGACGGGGGGTTTGGGCAAGGCGGAGCTGCAGGAGCCGGCCGGGGGCTCCATCGCGGGGACCCGCACAGCCGGTCCCCGCTCCACGTGAAACGCGGCAGCAGCGCAGCCCGTCCGTGCCCGCTGGCTTCCAGGATGCTCCCTCCCCAGCGCACTTCGAAAGTTTAGAGAGCCTTTGCTCCGCCGCGGATAAAAGGATTTGCTCGCACTCCAGAGAGACGCCTGGAACATCCCCCGGCGCAGTTTTTAATCCCCGCTATTGACGGGGTCGCGGGCAGCGGGGCAGGGCAGAGCCGGGCCGAGCCCCGCCGCGGCACCCGGGCCGGACAAAGCCCGGCACCCAGCCTGGGACCGCCCGCAACTTTCCACGCGGAAAGAAAACATCCAGCCATAAACCAGTACAAGACACTGCTCTCGGCAGGAAAAGTTCCCATAGAAAGCGGCTCTGGGAGAAACTGCACCTGAGCGAGCAGAAGAGGCGCGGGGGATGGGAGAACAAACACAGCGAGGTGAGATTACAAACACGGCTTGCAGCGCGGAGCCTGCAGCAGCTTCCCCGGGAGGAGGCGGCCCCGGAGCAGCGCCCTTACCTGGGGAGAGCCGAGGCTCCCCGCCGCCGCGCGTCCCGGCCGGTGCCCGCTCCCGCATCGCTATGGCAGCGGCGGGCGGGGCGGGGCGGGGCGGGCGCGCACCCCCGGCTGCTCCGGCCGCCCCGCGACCGCCGCCTCCGCTCCGCCCGCCCGCCGGGGTCCCGCGCTGCCGCTCGCTGGAAGGAGCGAGCGAACCCGCCCGCCCGCCTGCCTGCCTGCCCGCCCGCCTGCCTGCCCGCCTGCCTGCCTGCCTGCCTGCCTGCCTGCCTGCCCGCCCGCCTGCCTGCCTGCCTGCCTGCCCGCCCGCCTGCCTGCCTGCCCGCCTGCCTGCCTGCCTGCCTGCCTGCCTGCCTGCCTTCCCTCCCTCTGCCGGAGGAACAAACGGCCGCGCGGGGATGGTCACGTTTAGGACTTTAAAAGTCTCCTCGAGGGTGCCCCGCCCCGCCTCTGCGTGCCCTGCTCACGAGTGCAGTTTGCACGGCTCATTGACCAAACTCATGCTTGGTTCCCAGGCTCTCTTTCTGTCCAAAAACCTGGACAACTTTTTCACTTACTGCTATTCCTCAGACTTAACAGCAGGAACAACATTTGATGCACAATCTGAGCAGAGTGCATATACTACAAGGAAAATTTTGTGAAACAGTGCCTTAAAGCCCTGTATCATGACTCCTGACAAAGACTGTACGAACTGGTAGTCCTTGCTCAGAAAGTTTATCGTCCAAAACATATTTCTACACTTGGACTGGAACTGTAGATATAATTTCACCAGTTTTATTGTAGCTCAGATGAGATGCAAAAAGAAATTGGGGCGAGACAGACGGCATGTCAGAGCAGATGCCCTAAAGAACTAGCGAGGGCCATCAGCCCCACTGCCTCTCCTCTGAGACTGGTGTGGCTGCACTTGCAGTGTAATTACTTCTCTGGAGAGCAGTACAGACACACTCTCAAAGGCAAGGCGTAGTTAGGGGATGAGGCAAACAAATGGGCTTAAGGGATGCAGGTCAAATGAGGTAGCAAATAACTGGGAGTGACCACAGAACTCCCCAGTAGTCAGCAGCATCATGCACAGCCTGCCACCAGCCCTGCTCTTGCAGGAAGAGCACCCCATGGAAGCAGTGAGTTTGAAATAATGACTCAAATGAGGGGGCAAAGTGGTTGCTTTATAGTGCTGGGCATGGGAAGCAAAGGGAAATAAATGCAGATTGAGAAAATGCTGACATTGTATGGAGAGGGTCCATATGGACCATGGTTGGTGATCTGTGTTAGCCTGGGGAAGTTCTTGTGTCCATGCAGACAATAAATATCTGCTTCAGACTTTGGGAAAGGGATGTTTCTGAAGGGGAACTCAGTGACTTTGGTTAAACAGGCAAGAGAAGCATCTTAGTGGCAACATTATGAGGAAAAATTAATTTATATGAAACAAGAAGTGTGTCAGAAGTTAAGTTAAAAGCCACTTTCAACATGTTTTATAGAATTGTCTCCCAATCTCCCTGGAGTCTATAAGGGGTTTTGCTGGTCACTTAAAGACCTCTAACATCATTATTAAACCCTGAGTTTCAATGAATTTGTGTTTCTGTGTTCCTTCAAGTTCCTTTCCAGAGATATCCCAGGTACATGCATCACACTTTTGAGTACACTTTTTAATCCTGTTCAGAAAAGGGAACCTTCAGTTCCTCACATGTCCTCTATTGACCAGCTGGACAAAAAGACAAAGCAGAGAAAACTGCTGAGCTGAATTGAGCCACTAATTTGGGTCTTTCTTTATCCAGCCAACACTATTTCTGAAACTTAAGAAATCCTGATAACTGGGATCTGAAACCATCTTTTAAATGTATTTGAAGTTCATCAACAGATTAAACAGGCTTGAAGAGCTAGAAAATATCAATGAAGGTATTGACAGATTAACAAAGTGCTCACAAAAACTAAATTTCCTTAGAAAGCCACACTAAAACTCACTTTAGATAATAAGGTAAGAATTTACACTGCACGTTGGGTTTTTTTTAAATGTCACTACATTTAAGGAAAGACATACCTAGAAAATTGAATTTGCAGATATGACAGTATCTAGTCAAATAGATATTTGTCAAGTTTCTAAAAGTGAATCGTTTTAATCTTTCAGACTTGCTCATCATAGCTTTTCTGCTGGTAGTGCAGAAAATCTAAATCTTGCAGGTTCACTGCTTCAGTCAGCCCTTCCACATGTGCATACTATTCAGAGAAGCTTGGATGCAGTACACTAAAGAGTGCGTCTGAGAACAGGATTAACTTCCTGCACTGGAGACCAATAATTAACAAATCCTTTTCTTAATCTGATTTTTTTTTTTTGAAAGCTGATAAATGTATATAGTATTCAGATGCCATCACACCAAGATATAGTGAAATTATGCAAAACAGAATTTATCAGCAGAGCTGCCATGAGAAAAAAGGAAAACCCCTTTTCCAACTGTGAACTTAAACCCCTTTTAGTTTCATACAAGACGTAGTGTTTCCTCAAAGTTACAAACCAAAGTTCAGGAGTTTAGTCCTTCCTATATTAAGGTTTTTCTACAATCCTAAAAACACAAAATGAGAGTACTGTTACCATTTGCCACTGAGAATCCTTGCTAATGCAAATAAATTCATAACACTTGCATGGGTATTTCTGGAAGACTGAGCTGTATACTCTGTTATTTACAGGCTAATGTTTTGCATCCAGATGAACAACAAAGCTGCAGTGAACAGAGCAGCAGTGCCAGCAGTACATGTTATGCTTGACCAATTACAGCGATTTATGAAGGAAGGAACTTCCAGAAGAAATTCCAGATTGGTATATGCGTGAGATTTCTAATAGTGATTTGACATCACACTTAGCACAACAAAAATGAAATGCTTGTTTTAGAAGCTCTAAGTCTGTTCTTTAAAAGAGGTTTAATGCACATGTGACAAGGAGTGAGAAGGATTATTCCAAGTGTAATACAGGTGGGAAAGGATTACAAAAAATGTGACATGGGAGAATGAATATAGAGTTTTGAAGATGAAGGAACAATCTTCCCCCAGCTTTTAGCTGGTAGTGATACATCTCTTAGATTTTTTGGAATAGCAAAGGGCACATTTATATAGTGAAGTCACACACATAAATCTCTGAAAAGTCTGAATAGGAATGATTCTATCTACTTAGTTTAGAAATCCTCTCTTCCACTTCTGCAACAATTTTTTTAATGTTTCTTTTATAAATACTTTCTAAAAGTCTACTTCAAAGTAGTGATTTTTTTTTTAAAAAAAAGGACTCTTGAAAGAAAGTACAAACATAAACAGCCAAAAGGAATTATTTCAGTAAAATGTAAAAGCACTTGTCCTACTTTCACAGCTACTGGGCAAGATGGCAAAAGAAGTGACTCTCTAAGACATACTCTAAAGTAATGAATGACCAAATTTAATTATTATGATGCAGGATTACTGAAAAAAAAGAGACTCCATTGCTTTAAATCACAGTGTCTTTTCCAGGCTGCAGTACATAGCTACTGCTCCAGTTGTGCAATTTGCACCTTCCTTTTAGATCCCAGGCAAAGTCTCCTCTGCAAGCAATTAACCTCCAAGGAAACTTTACATACTGGCGGGTCCCACAGGGGGAATTAAGTCATATATCTATTGAAGTTTAAGGCAACTCCCCCACCCACTTCTCTAGGAGTAGGATCAAGACCTCAATTTTTTTATTTAGGAATTAGTGAAGAGTAGCATGTTTCTGTATTCAAGCTCAAATTAACATAGGCAGTTGATTATTTTCATCTGGGTTTTTTTATATAAGCTATGTAAAATTAGTGTAGGATTTCCCCATTTTTGTCTATCTGCAAGCAAATTAATAATAATAAATTGAATCGGATTTTCCAAAACAAAGACCTTTGTTGACTTAGCACTGAAAAAGTGCAAGATGACAAAATGAATCACATTGCTAACAAAAACACTGAAAAGACAGCCTGAGTTAAATTGCTGTATTAACTTCCTGATTTGACCAGAGAAACTCACCATTGCCCACATGCAGGAGGCTGGTGTGCAGCTTCCCAAAGTCCCTTCCACTTCCATTTACTTTGCTGCTGATAAAAGCAATTACTGACCCAAGTGGGAAAAGTTTATCACAGTTTGGTATAAATCACAATACACAACAAACTATTTTCCCCTCTAATCTTCTTTTAAATGTGCTTTGCCCAGGCTCAGCTTGCTCAGCTCTCTTAAACACAGGGACCTAATTTAGGGAGAGCACAATAGCCCAGTGGAGTGACGCCATCAATGAAAAATGACCCTTGTGTACCAGGTTACCATTATCCCATCTCCGAGCTGCTCTTACTCATCCACCTACACCACTACAGCTGCATGCAACTTAATGATGGCTTCAGCCTTTCAGGCCACTAGAATGCTATTTATAAACCCACGGGGTCTGACTGTGATGCTATTCTTCTTCCCCATCCTCAAGAGGCATTATTCAGACACCATGACATGGAGAGATGGCTGGTACTACAGAAGAGCAGTTTCCAATAAACAGATCATTGTGTTTTAACATAAAGAAGACTTCCAGTTACCAATTAGGAAGGCTGAATTCCACCTTTATTTTGTGTCTCACAAAGTATAAGAAGTAAGAAGAGAAAGGACTGTGGAGGTGAAATAGAAATAGGAAGGAAAAGAGATTAGTCAATAATTTTTTTATTTTTTTTTTTTTCACACACACCATTTATTTTTAATTTTCTTCTCAGTGTTAGATTTTCTGTTAGATGGATGTACATTAAAGTGATATGGACTAGTTGGGAAGAAAGGGCAAGATTTCAGAGTTGGAGTTGTCCCACTCTGCAGCCTTTTTCTTTCTCTACATGCTCTGCTCTAGCTGCCATCCTTTGTCCTTTCCTATGTCACACTCACCGCAGAGTCTGATGGCCCTACAGCCATTCTGTATTTATTTTCCTTGCTCGAAATAATAGCATGTAAAAGTGACTATTAGCAGCTCTTTATCAACCTTCTTCCCCACCCACTTAATTATCCTGCCATCCTCTCTTCTCTATTAAAAACTGTTCTCCCAGAATTACCTGAGGATATGAAGGCAGCTTGTTATGCAACCAGGAGGGAGAAAAAAAATAAAATAAAAAAGAAGGAAAAAGATGGGAAAATAATATACGTGGAGAAAGGATCTTAAGGAGTTCGAGGGCTGAGGACCATCTGCAGTGGGTGACTGAATGATTCAGACTGGGGCTGGAGTGAGAGGGAGCCATAGCAAGGGACCATGCGTGGGTTTATTTGATTTTGGAGAGATGATGCTTCTCTCTGGGCTCAGGGAGGAATCACAAGCAGCACTCAGTGCTCACTTAAATCATTGAACTGGGCTGTAGGGAGGACAGGTACAGCAACTCTGCAGAAACACGATGTCCATCAGATGCTAGAAAGGTGAAGCATGTAGTGGACTGTGTTAGGAATGATGCATCACCAGTAGAAATTATGCAAAGCTACGTAAGATCATCTTGTTTCTGATGTTATAACAAATAACAGGTCAGCAGAGTAATTGGCCAACGTGACACTACAGAAATGCCTACCTGGATACAGTGTGGCTGTGGACCTTGGGTCCTTCCTGCTGGCCAGAGCAAAAAGCCCTGAGCAATTACAGCTTTTGATACGCTCATGAGAGCAAAACAGTGAATATTTCACTAAGATTAAGAAAAAGAGAAACAGGTTGTACTTCATGGGAAGGATTGGGGCATCCTGTTAGGAGGCTCCTAGGTGGTATTGATTCATAGATCAAGAACCACACCGTTGCTCAGGGTTTATTTCTCAATGTCAATATTTTACTTTCTTTAGTCTCTCTCTACAATGACAAACTTGCTATCTTTGTTTGTCTGAAGTAAATTAACTTTCATGGCCATATTTCTTATGCCAGATGATTGAATTACCATCTCCACCATGTTTCTCTTTCAGACAAAAAGAAATTATCTTGCTAATTCTACCTTTAGTTTGTCAATTTCTACTTTTTGTTTGAATTTACTCTATCAAGAATGCCTTGGATCAGAAAAGATGGGAAAGAATAATCCGAGCAAAGCAGGTGACAAGAGCTACAGTATTTATGTGCTAGGTCTTTTCAATAACATTTGATGCCTGAATTTAGCCTGCCAGAAAACTTCAAAGCAATTATAAACCTCCATCTAATAGTCATCTTTCTGTTTTTCTGATGTTGTAGTAACTCATTATTTTCTTCATTATTAATACTAAATTCAAAAATATATTTTTTAAAGCATGGAGGATCACGTTAAGCAAACTGTCGAATGATTTTATCCCGAAAAGAAGTTACCTAATTTTAAAGATGCAGAAAACACACAATGCCACTCACTTGAAAATTTGCCTGTACAGGGAACCAGACACAAATTTATAAATTTTGGACTAGCTTACTTATCCTGCTTTAAAGAAACCTATATATTATAAACCTGCATATTAAACTAGAACTTTTATCTGCAGTATACCCAAGGAAATCTCTTCCAGTCTTAGGTTTTTTTGCAATATTTCAGTTGTTTCTAGGAATCATTACAAATAACACATATTGACTGCCTCTATAAGATATGACAGCTGCACAAGTAAGTCACATTTTGATGGGAAATCAAAATTATTTCAATCATTTCAATTAAATCAAGATTATTTTTAAGATCAGAACACTGTAATCATGCAACTGTTGTCCTATTAGAACAGCAAGGAAGAAATTCTAGCTTTAGTAGCCTGAGATGGATTTAGTTATGTCTACCTATGGTACCAAATTGCACAAGTGCCTGAAGTGAGGGGACTGGAACCAGTGGTCCAAGAGGCTTTTATGACCATTGGCTCAGACCCATATTCCTATAAGTAGTGGTAAAACAACTCTGTATTCTTCTACCACCAAAAGTAATGGTAAATTATCTGAAAAAAGGCAGAAGAGATATCTTTATGACATTTTCCTTTGGGCTGGAGAAGACAGATTCTGGGTTTTGTTTCTCTCTGACCTTGGCAGTTCAGCATAGTTTTCTCAGCTTAAGTGCCATATGTGTAAAATATGTGATGATAGGAGTAGTGCCTTATAACCTATGGGTCTGCAAGGACCAATCCATCAATGCTCCTCTGGCACTTTGATGCTTACTGTGATGATAGCTATAAAAAGTGTACACATAGGGAAAAGAATCCATTATCCACCCATGCAGAGGACAAACACTAAATTCCATTTTTTGAAAGGAGTTCAGATTCAAGTGCCTGTTTCGGGATTCAATTGACTATTTTGATGATGGTCCATTAATCTTCTAAACTGGAGTTTGCAGATTTGGCTAATAATTTATGTCTTGTAGGAGCACAGGGTAGCTCTGAACCTGAAAGATTACAGTTAGCTTTACTAGAAAAGTTAATTTATGTTGGTGAGCTGTCTTTGCTTTGGTTTCTGTCAGTGACACTGTCCTTTTTAAAAAGACCTTACACTTCAAGTTCAGAAAATACATTGAGGAAAACCTTACTAGCCAGTCCCTCAACATGTTGGGGCACATAATTAAACTACTAACCTGGAGATATGAGCCATGTTTCTAGTTCCAGTATGAAAGGGAGGCAGTTGGCACAAATTCTGTCCTAGGGTCTGTGCTTTATCTAATCAATACTGAATACCTGAGCCACATCTCTTTCCACCTCTTGCCTTTCATTACATAATTCAGCAAACTTTGTTTCTAGGCCAGGACAGGAATGGCTGCCTTTTGGCTTGTTGTCACATCCTGATACTGACCCAGAGATGCTGTTGCCCCCCATAGATCACTTGGTCCTGTTCACACCATCTCCTTTGATCTGCTTGGCCTCTGAGGATGAAGGTAGAATTGGTGGCTCCTGCCAATATAAGAGCATGCTACCACCTAAAGGGAGAGATGCTGGACGTGCCTTCTGCTTTTCCTGCCAGGCTGTGAGCTGAAGCAGCTCCCCTGGTTGCACCCAAGCTGTTGCTGGGCAGGAGGTGGAAGGAAGCATCCAAGAGCAGGGGGGAAGCGCAGGAATGAGAGTGGAAATGCTTCCCACAAGCAGTAGGACTCCTGAAATGGGTCCAGACTTGAATTTTTTCTCAGGAGCTGCTCAAGAGTGCTGTGAATTGGAAAGGGCTGGGGAAATATCAGCAATTCCCCATGTGCTGTGTTTGTGCCACAGGGTGCCAGAATGTGTTGGTGGGAGGTGGGAGTGTGAGTGATAGTGCTGGGTTGGTGCTTGTAGCAAGATCACACAGACACAAATAATCACCAAATTCTGTGGCAATATCACAAACAGGAAATATTTTTCACCGTGTTCTCTGGAAAAGCAGGGAAATACTGTCTCCAGAAAACAGTTAATTTAATTTTTATGATGCATTGTTGTGTCAGACTCAGAGATTAGAATCAATCATTAAGGTAAATAGAGATTTTAATCTGCTTTGCATTCAGTCTCTGGTTCAGTTTCAATTTCAGCCTCACCACAAAATATAATCACAATGCACAGCAATCAGGATTTCTGTGTATCTCAAAACAACCATTTGTAGAATAACTCAGTAAAGTGGCTGCCTAACTCTTTTTTGATGCAGCAAAAATCTTGGCAGGCCGATCTATACTCAAGTGGTTTATTCAATCTCATTGGTAGGATGAACACTGCATAGAGGCTAGCATTTAGAATTGCTGGAATCAGTTGGTTTAAAGCCTGTTTTCACCAGTCCCTGCAGTAGCAGGGAACAGGGCCTCCCTGTCTGTGCCTGCAGCCAAACCATATGCAGCATATGTTCAGCTGAGACACTGCTGACACCCCCTGTCAGCATCTGGTAATTTTCCTAGCAGCAACAAGACTTACATGAAAGTTTTAACTCTGAAAGTCCTGAAGAGCCACAGACAGTGCATTCCAGAATAAGTGTTTTAACTGAAGAGCCAGAGATGCAATTTCAGCAGGCTGCAGTATTATCTTTATACTTTACTGTATCAGGTCAAGAGAAGATGCTTCATTTGTGAGAAATCCTGCTATTGTTCAGCTCATAAGTGGCTCCTGTGCAGTGCTGAGCCCTCAGAGTCACAGATACTGCTGCTTCAGAAACACTAAAATAAGACATCCTGCTACCTGCATGATATTCTATGTCTTGATTTTCCAACACTTAATCAAAATGCATCATACAAATAAACACTTGGCAATTATTCAAAATTGACTATTACATCTTTCACTGTTACAAAGCCTAAGAAACCCTTCCTAAAGTTTACAGAAAGACACCATGACTTCTACTAAATCATTTGATATCCAAAGGAAGCATATTCTTTTTTCTCTCTGCAGACTCTTGCTTCTCTCATTCCCTAGAGCACCAAAGTTACAACACTGTTACTAGTAGAAACCAACAAGCAATTTTTAGCCAAATCTCATTTTACTGGAACCTCTAAGCTTTTGAGAGCTTATTAGTTCAGATTTAACCTGGTATTAAATGAGAGAGAGTGAAATCCAGGCTTTATAGAAAGTATTAAACAGCTTTGCTAACACATAGTAATGAAAAGCAATTAGCATACGACCAAGTCCAGGCTCATTTCACTTAAACCAGGAACTGTTTTCCCAGGGAGGATATTGGGTACTTGTGACTGCTTTCTGCTGCAGTATTCTTACATGGAATTATGTGGTGCTTTCATCCTATGCAGAGAGTTTTGGTAAATACTTTACTGGCATCAGCAGCCCACTTTTTTTCCCATAAACTTCAACCTATTTTCTGACTTCTCTTAATGGTAAACAACTTTTAAGTTGTTAGCTTAACTAATTATGCTTAAAGTTACAGAGAAACCTCTCTAATTTACCAAAGACTCCTAAAAGTTCAGTTTTGTTTGGGTATTTTGCTTATTACCCAGAAAAGCACAGCAGCCAACTTGCCAGCCATTACTCCAGGAAAACTGGCAGTCAGCAAGTTGCTTAATCCTCAATTTACTTGCATGCTGATTTCATGCCACAAGTTCAGTAGAGTGCATTGCTAGAGCTGTGATCTTACAAACATTTTAAGTAGGTATCTCTGCTGTTGCATGCTTAAAATCACACTGATCTCAGGAGATAATCTACAATAAATGTGTGTGCAATTGGGGGACTAAGGGCAAAGGCCAACAGTGTGATTGCTTATTTTCAAAAGATACGTTTATTAACACACAGGTGTATTTTAATTAAAGTGAGACTGCCCCAACAGTTCCTTGAAGCAGAACTGCCTTAGGCTTTGGCCTAAGTATAAGTCTGGAAGCAAAATTTAGGTTTAGTTTGTAGTTCTGAATTGCCACTGTTTGCAGGTGATACCAGGACCAAAATCCAAGTATCTCCTTCCCTGCCTAGCAGGAAAGGCAGGAGTTGCCATTTTGGAATTTTCCTTGTCTGTAGACGGTGTTAAACCACATTACTTTAAATTTTCAGGTCCTGTCTTTTTCCACTGCAAACAATGGAGGATTATGCAAACAAAACAGTGAGAACAGCTTTTTAGAAACAGTATGTTACTTTTTCAATGCCAAGTACATTATAACACAGACCAGTGGTACCGTCTTCTCCTGAAAAAAGTTTCATAGACGGAGCAATAATTAATACTGCAGTTTGCACAGGCTACACCATTGTATGATCACATTAAGATACATTTGGTCACTCCATATCTCTCCTGGCTTCCCAAAATGTAAGCAACAGATCAGCTTAGTACCTTTTGGCAAAGTCTGCCTTTCAAAATTTCTGAGTGTTTGTGGAGGACAGTGCTCTAGCCCAGTGCCATGGGTGATGACACACCAGTACACACAGCCACCAGTGGCTCTATGGTTGGATGGGCTTCTGCCCAAGGGAGGTGGGTCCAGGAAGCTGGGGTAATGCCTGGCAATTTGCCTCCCAGTGCCACTGCCAGTGGGATCTCCTCGAAGGCACAGAGTACAAGCAGCCAGTTGCATGGTGCGTGAGCTCTGCAGTGAATAATGCCCAAATGACTTTGCTAGATGAACTGCACAGATTATCTGCAACTCTAAAAACCATATACACATTAACAGAGGAACAAGCCACACTGCAGTCAACACACAAAACTTTAGATATTTTGATATTAGTCTCAGTCATTTTTTTTGCATTTAACTGGAAAAACTAATAAAACCGTAATTAGAAATTGTAATTAATTACCACCATATATACCTAAATGGTTATGTCTTGCAGCAGCCACTAACTACAAGGTCTGCTCTTCTGTATAATATTTAATCTGAATGTACAAAAATCCATTGTACAAAATATTGTCCAGTTACAGTACAAACCTTGTTCCAGAAAATGTGCTTGGTTTTTGAAAGAGCCTGTTGTTGCCTGGATTCTGGGCTCAGTTCTGCTGAGCCCCCTGTAAGCCCTTAAATGCCTCTGGGAGGAAAAGGGACTCAGCATGATCCAGACACAGTCAGTACCTTGTGGGATTGAGCCTTAAGTTAATGTATAACGAACGGCTGCACAGCAGTGTGTGAAATCAGCAAGTTAAACATACACTTGGAATAACTGTAACACAAAAAAAGAATATTTACAGGGCCAATTAATTAAAATCCTTGTCTTGAAGAGTCTCATATGCAACATTCCTCTATATTTACCAATCGAAAGGAAAGGTTTGGGAGTGTGCTGATGAAAGTAAAATTAAGTAGTTGAGGAAGAAATAATCTAAAGTTGCAACCAAAGCTTTCTAATTAAATATTGTGCAAACTCTGATCTGGTTATTATCAGCTTGAATCTACCCTGAGCAAGCTGCACCTGACAGCGAGGACAAAATGGATGACCCAGAATGGCACATACTGAATACACAGCCAGGAAAGTGAAAATAACAAGGAGCCTCAAAACTTTATCACCCAGCTCTCGTGCTGGCAGGTGTCAGCAGCAGAACCAAATGCCAAAATCATACCTGGTGGGACTGAAGCAGACGAAAGAGGCAGAACTCAAAGGTAGGATTGTGTCCTGGAGAGCTGCAGAGTGGCACAGGAAGGCAGCCAGGCGTGCAGCAGACACTGCTGGTGGGGAGCAGTGTTATCCCAGTGGCAGAACAGTGTGGAACACTGCTGAACACCAGATAGACGCCTGCCAGAAGGGCGCCGCGGACATGCGCCTCCTGCCTTTCCTGCCTGCCCTTCAGTGCGGGGCAGCTGCACTTCCCCAGAGATCCACAGCTGTCCCAAGAGCCTGGCATTAGGAATACAGAGTGGCTTTATGCTCTCCAGGCAGAAGGACCTGTGCAGCTCTCTCCTGTATATCACAGTTCTATAATACAGAGATCTGCTGGAATTCAATCTTGTCTTTTCCTCCACTGAAAATATAATCGACTTTTAATTTCATATTTTTCTGAGTTCGAAAGATGTGAAGAATAACTGCAATTGTGAATGCAGAAAACTAATTCAAAGAGAAATTAATTTCTGTCTTACAGTTCTCATAGTTATTCCATGAATAATCAAAATGAGAATCTTTAATGGCAATGTATTAATTTCTTAAAAGTGGAAATGCCAGCAGATTTCCTTAATAATAGGGTTACATATCCAAGATAATTTTCAAAACCTAATTAATAATTTATAATGGAGTACGAGGCTTCATATTATGTCTCATGCAATAGTCTGAAACTCATACATTATGGAATTTGCTATTATTGGTTAAATTTATTTTAGCTGAATGCTCTGCTGGGATTCCAGTACCAAGAAAGTAAACTGCATGAGAGGATAAAGGCAGAACTACAACTCCACAATGTCTGACTTATACCCAAGGCCTTCACTAAAAAGGAGGAAGCAAACTCCTCCTTTTAGAGGAGCAAACTCAGAGCCATGCTCTTCTCATGCAAGACTGGGCTTTTACAATTTTAAGCCTTCTGAGTCAGACACAAGGTCCACAAAAATTAAGGGGACTTTCCTCTGATTCTGTAAATATTTAAGTAAAGACTCTAAAAAAGGCTACGTCCAAGAAATTTTCTTGGTCTCTCACCAGAGTACTCATTTTGAGTGTTGCCATGTAAATATTTATTTGGATTATGGTGCTGGGAGGGGAGAAAATGAAGAAAATGCTAAATGTATCTTTGTGGTTTGAAATTTTAGGAGAAACTGAAATGCAAATAATACTGCATTGCACAAATTGATCTCCAGTCAATCTGCAACTCACAGAATAGCAGGTTGGGTTCAGTTTGGAGGACACCTCTGGACATCATCCAGTCCAGCTCCCCTCACAGAAGGGTGGAGGTTGGAAGCCACCTGTGGAGGTCACATTGGTCCTATTCCCCTGCTCAAAACAGGGTCAGCTAGAGCAGGCAAGTAGAGTTGTGTCCTATCAAGTTTTAAATAATGTTTTGAAGTCTACAAGGATCGAAATTCCAGAACATCTGTGGGCAGCCTGTTCCAGTATTTCAGCAATTTCAGAAATTTCCTGTATTTCAGTTTGTGCAGATTGCCTCTTGCCCTTTCACTGGACAGTGAGAAGAGTCTGGCTCTGTTCTCATTATCCTCTTTACTGCTTCACTCCCATCAGGTATTTATGCACATTAGTAAGATCCTCTCAGCATCCTCTTCTCCAGGATGAATGATCCCAGCTGTCTCAGTCTCTCAACAGATGTCTGATGCTCTAGTTGGTGTAACTACTCCTTTTTTTGTATCTCTGCAAATGTGCTGAGAGTGCACTGTCCAACCAAGAATGGAGATGTCAACCATCTGGCCACAGCACTGATGTCTGAGGTACAGCACTAGTGCCTGGCTTCCAAATGGACTTCATGCCATTGGTCACACGTCTTACAACCCAGTGGTTCAGCCAGTTTTACATCCCCTGACTATCCACTTGCCTAGTCCAGGCTTCATCAGTTTGCCTGGAAGCATTTTGACAAAAACGGTGTCAAAAATTTTGCTACAACCCACTGCTCTCCACTTGTCCTCGGAGCTGGTAATTTTCTTGTTGGGAGGGTATCAGCTTGACCAGGCATGACTTCCCTTTTGCAAATCCACTTTCTTTCAATTTCTTCCATAAATGGCTTCCAGGAAGATTTGATCTACCTCCTTCCCGGGGACTGAGCTGCTTAGCCTACACTTTCCCAGATTTTCATTCCTGCTCACAGAGGCCACCCTGTAGCACCCACAGACCAAACTCTGCCATGTAAACCCAGTACCCTCTTGTATTCTTCTGTCTGATGTTTAAGTTATCAGGAATTCCTTGTTCACTTCTTGTCCTCTTTGCTTGATTTTCTGCTCATAGGACTGGAGCATTCAAGTGGTGATTCTTGCAAGTCAGCTACCTGTTTTCACTCTAAGATTTTATACCACAGAAACCTTCCAAGGATATTCCTGAAGAGGGCAAAGCCTCCTGTCTTGAATGCCATGGTTGTGATTCTGCTATTTGTTTCCTCCTTTTCTTCCTTCTACTATTTGTTTACTCATCACTGTGGGTCACTGCAGCTAAAGCTGCTCCCAGCCTTCACATGCTCAGCCATGTATTTCTTGTTTGTAAGCTCAGGGAGGTCCAGCAGAGTGCTATTTCTCACTGGCCCCTCAGTCACCAGGGTCAGGATGTTGCTCTCAATGCACCCCAGAAACCTCCTGGGTTGCTTGTGCCCTGCAGTGTTGTCTCTGAGAGATTTGGGAATGGTGTAAGTTGCCCCTGACAACCAGGATTTCCATCATGCCGTGGTTTAGCATCTGGTAATATTCATGCTGCAGAATTTCTGCCTTTGATTGCTCCTGGTTGGAAATCTGTTACATTTTCAGAGGACCATTTCCTCTCTGGAAACTACCATTGCATTTTACAACCACTGCCAGCAGTCTCAACCAAAGCTAAGAAGTCTTTAGAAGGCTTGGACACTAAACATACAACAGTATTTTCATACTGGTGACCCGAATTTGGACATGTTAACAAAACAACATATCTTTTTCATGCTCCACAAGTGCAAGAGTTGTCTTTCAGGCCTTTCTTCCATTACTTTTTGCTATGTCAAAGCCCAGTTGAAAAATGTGGAAACATGGAATACACAGTTAACCTACCAGCAGTTCATGCCAAATCTTCTACTATAGTCAGAATACAGAAAAAAAAAAAAAAAAAATTAAAAAAAAAAGAAAAGAAGACAAAAGTAGGCATGTCTACATGTTACTGTATCAATTACATTAAGGCTTCTCAGTCTTAACATCCCCGCACAATACAAAGCAGGCCCTGAAAAAAGGGCAATTCCCCCTGCAAATATTTAGGTTAGCAACTGCAAAGTAATCCAGGCACAGCACTATTCATAAGACCAATTCATCACCAGGTCATACAAGGCAATTAGGCCTGGGCCCTAGATGCAGAGGGGAGCAGATTAACAACCACCAAGATGTTTTAAGTGATCCTGGTTTATTTTTAACAATATTTTAAAACCTCTGAGAAGATTAATTCCTCAGCCCAAGCCTCAGCGTTCCCCTGCTGCTGCCAAGGTAAAATGATGTACGAATTGAGTTCTCAGCACAGGAATTTTCATTGTAGGACTTGGGAGTGACACTGTTCTGATGCTGCTAATGTTGGCTCACAAGAAACACCACTGTCCTCCGCCCTGAAAGTTTGATTTCTTTATAACAGGATGAAAAAGTTCCTAAAATTTTCTCTCTTCCTCATTCTCTTTTTCATGCCCTCATGCAGGAAAGACACAATAGATTACATCCATAAAAGCAAAACCTGCTTATGTGTGTTCTTCAATGGTGAGACCCCTTTTCATAGGGAAGATTGTAAAACTTCCAACAGATACATTATCTCTTTGGTATTAACAGGATAATACCAAAATAAGCCAGTTTCTAATACTGAGGATAAAATCCATCTGATGGTATAAAATACAATAAATATATCTATTGTGAAACATAACAGATAATGCCAATATTTAAAATTAAAAGGTACACTGGAAATAAATAATGAAATATCCTGGGCAAAATCTTTAGCCATATTTCTGAATCTTGTTCTCAAGGTAAAGTTCTTAGGAAGGACCTGCTGCATTAAATTGGACCAAAGGCCATCTAACTAACTCTCTTTTCTCTAAGTGGCTTAAGGAAGAGCAGGAAACAAGATGAATACAGGAAAATTTTCCCTTTATTTTACTTTTTCATCTTCTGGGAGTCTACGAGTCTCCAGTTTAGAGTCTTCCTAAATCACAGGCTGCATTCAGAATACACTGTTTTCTAGTCCTCTTGGGGCAGTTTTCCACAAATTGTTCTGCTTCCTCTCTGTTTGCATTAATTCTTTGGATTCTGTGTCCTCATATCTCGCTGTGTTTCCCATAATTATTTTCCATAATTAGTTGGTAGCCCAAGTGAAATGTATCCCTTTTGGTTTAATTTTAGTCTCCTGCCCAGATGATGCCATGTCTATTTGAAACCTAGTTGCACTGGAGCGTGCTGAAAGCTGGGTGCTTCCAGCCTCCCAAATATGGATGCTGAAAGAGGTGAAGTAACAAACAGAAAGGATGGGTTTCCAGGAGAAAATTTAAATGAGAAATTTAAAATTTAAATGGTGGCCATACTTGCTTCTTGTACCATTAGAAGGAGATTCCTGGTTTTTAAAATCTCAGTGACTGTAATATACAAATGTTAAATAAGCAATTAATTCCTTAAAAGCATGATGGTGTCAATCTTTTGTTTTCTAGCTTTTCTACTTGCTTCTTGTATTTTATGCTGCCATTCAGGTTTTAAAGTAAAATATTTAACTCAGTTTTCTTACAAGTTGAAATGTCAAAGCCCTACAGTTCCCCAAAATTTGCTCTCAACAGCCAGTGCACCAGGAAGTATAAATTCCATGTTAACCTTTTCTCCAGTGTGTTCCACAAGTGTGTGACAATGAGGTATTTAGCAAACTTGGCCATTTTCTTCCTAGATAGCTAAGCTGTTCCATCAGCAGCATAAAAACATTTTAACAGCACAGCAACAAACCATGCAATGTGCCAAGGAGGCACAGAGCCCTTGGTTCATTGTTGGGAAGTTACTTTTAATTACAAGGTCCTGATTAACACACTGGAACAAAGCAATAGCTTACTTCAAACAGTTCCAAATCATTGTACTTAAAAATGCTGACCCTTGTCATAACCAAGGACAAGTGACGAAAACAAAAGGAAAACTGTTTTGGCTCTGACTGAATTCCAAGTTCCACGACAGAACTTTGCAGAACCCAGTAATCTATAAAAGCCAGCTTTCAAACATTAATTTTGTAGTACCATGAACAGCCCAAATCTTTACTAGCCCAAATTTCAAACTGACAGTGTCATTCAAGCACTTATTTTTAAACAAGGTTTCTATACAGGATTTTGCTTTTTAAATCTTGCATTGATTATTTCTAGTTGGTGCAACTCAGCATAACTTCTTCCTCTTTCTCTTCCTCCTCCTTATTATTATTATCATTATTATCATTATTATTTTAACCCAGTTTATTTAGTTTGTTAATTGACTGAAGCATTTTATGCATGCATTCTGCCCAGAGGCAGCATTATCTGTTTCTTAGAAAAAGTATTCTGGGGGTAATTCAGTCTCTGCAATAGTATTAATGCAGGGGCAGATTCTGGCTTCTTTTGAAGCTCTTAGCTGCAGTTCTTCCATATGGAAGTAAAATATGAAAATATCATAATTAAGTTGAAAATACAAGAGAATGAAGAAGTGAAGAAGAGCATTCCTCATCATAGCAATGTTAAGCATGGTAAAAATGAATCCTGAAGCTTTTGTTTCCTTCTTAAGAAAGAAGGAAGCAACTGACAAAACATGGGCTAAGCTGAGCAGCTGCTGTGCTGCTGCCTCAAGAGGGTACCTGGGTGAGTTGCTGAACATCTGAACTTTGAACATTACAACAGACTCTTATTTTCTGCTGCTGCACGTGCATGAAAGCCTCCTTTATTTTCTCATCCCAGGAAACGGAAGCCACATGAAAGAGAACACTTTCAGAATACATAAGCAGTGCTGGCAAGTTTAATCTGGAGCTATAGAATACAAATAGAATATAAACCACTGGGATGATTAATTTGTGAAAATTTCTACTCCTTAATTTCATCAGAAAACACATTATAAACCTGGCCAAGATAAATGATCAATTACTTATTAAAGCTAACAGGATGAAGCTGATAGGGCCTAGTAGATAAGTCAAAGTCACTTTTATCTGGAGTCCAGTGGGTGGGTCCAACAGGATGGTTTGGGTGAATGAAGGACATGAGTTGGTTTTAAATAAGACAGCTGGTTCTTGCACACCAAATTAACTCTTACTTGATGCTACCTGTGCAGTGGAATTTGGCCTCCCAATGGCAGTGCTGGTAGCATATGTAAGGTAAATCCTGTGCTGGAAAGCCAGGTTACAGCACAGTTAAACTGCTCTCAAATTTGTTTAATGTAATTAATCAAATCCAGAGACTATAAAGCATTTCTATAACATGAAATAAAATAAAATAAAATAAATTCCCCCAAAAACCAGAAATGCCAAATATGGTTCTGATAGTCTAACAGAAATGGCAGATGAGATCAGTGAGCCTTGCCTTGAAGCCAAGCAGTGTTGGTCCCACAGACTGCACTGTAACTGCAGGTCAGGCACTTTCCAGCTGAGTCGGATACAGAGGACAGATGTGACACAGAGACAAACATCTCAGACTTAAGTGATACTGTTCAAGTGTTAATCTCTCTCACCTCCCCCTGCCCAGAGCCAACATATGGCTTGGAGGAAGTTGTGTGTATTAGGAGGGATTGAATTTGCCCCTGGTTGGACCCAGGATAAAGGAGCTGCTGACACAGTATGTACCAGCCTTTCTCTGCAGTTCTTGTGTGCTGAGTACCCCTCAGCTCTCCTGCTGAACCTCAGGCTCTACGGCACTGTTAGATCAAAGAATCAATCAAACCAAGCTCTTCATTACTGTTGTCTCCATTTAGGGTCAACCTACTTAACACTCAAAATACTCTCATAAAACACACACAAAATTTAGTCAAATTGAAAATCAAACGTTGCTATGGAACATGTGGCTGTTTCAAGGATTAAGTGTCCTGAACAGAGATCTTAGAACAAAGATGGATTTTGAAAAAATTTTTGCTTTTCATTAGCAAGAAGCATAACATTCTTCTTCTCTTCCATTTCCCCTCCAGGAGGACAAAGAAGGGAAAGAGACAGAGGAATGTTAAATGATGTGATACCACAAAATTCTCCGTAATGGTATAGGTGCTTGCTTTGTTAACTGGGCACTCTGTGCCAACAGTGTAAGTACACAGAGATTTAGGAAGCTCTGTCTGTTTGACACACTGGCTGCTGGAATTTGCACTGCACTTGGAGCTAGATTAAAATTGTGGGACAAGTAACTCTTCTTATCACAATAATGTGTATTGTGTATATAATGTATTATCTGTTGTCATGGCTTCAAGTAATGACACTTCGGGTAGCAAAAGTAACCCATGTTTTATGTTCCTATTGAATCACCATTGCATTTGACAGTATGAATTGGGGGGTTGAGACTCATAAAAATTTTCCTTCTGTTTCAAATAATCCAGCTTCTCCAGAACCACATACCTATGTACAATGTTAATACTTTGAGGATGACAGCGCAATCAAATTCTCAAAAGACCAAATAAGACAAAGGACTATCTCTCTCCTAGAACAGAACACTAACTAAAATAAGGCATTAACAAGGATGGTTAAATACAGCCTAAATCTGAACTTCATAAGATTTTACAGTCAAATCTGAAGGCAGGATTTCCTGAGATGTGGGGAGCTCTGTTCTAACTGAAGAGGAATCATGTACCATAAAGAAGTTGATGACAGTAGAGAAGAGTGGTATTGTGCACAGTGAAAAGAAGAAAGGCAATTTCAGGTATCAGTCAGGGAACCAGGAAGAGGAAAAAATGATATGATGGTCCTTATGAATGTGGCAGTCAGGACAAATACCACTGAGGCCCAAAGAGATCATTCACTAAGCCTGTAATTAAAGCAGCCCTTTGCCTCTACAGGGAGGCAGAACTGTCATAGAACTGTCATTCCCTGATCAACAATGACCCCTTCTCCCTGTCTTGAAGTTTTACATGTATGTTCTGTATGGAACTACAGACCAGGAATCAGTGACAAAAACCACAGTTTCTGTAGAGTAAAAGGTTTTTATAGAGAAATAAACTTTGTAGAGATAACGAATTCTGCATCACAGACAGTTTACCTCCCTGCTTCTTCCTGATACAGACTGTTCCCTGCTGGGGAGAACTCAGTAGCTTTCACTGATTTTTCTCTCCATGGACCTTTTCCCTCAGTAATCTCTAGTCATTTATCACCACCAGATACCTTTTCTCTAGAGAAAGGCTTGTAATTTTCCTCTGCCTTATAGGTTCTCAGTCTGGCATTTTCATCTGAAATGAGATCCTCAAAGCCTAATTATTTCCTCCTGATTTTTATTTTTGTTTTCAGAGGAAGGGCAGAAAATATTTGGGCTTTTTACCTCATGGATTCTTTTACAGAAGATTGGTATGTATGGCCCAAAGAATCAATTTGGCCTGATTTTTTGCCCAAAATTCATAGGCAAAGGATACAAATACAGCTGCAAAGATCTTCCAGTCTCTGCCTCACCTAGCACAGAGCTGCTCAAATGGGCACTCCTAAAGCCCTGAGATCCAAAGTCACACCTCACCTCACACATGTAGGGTTTAACACGTAGGAGCTATTTAAACTCTTCCAGGAAGGTCAAAGGGAAGACTTACAACCAATATAACATAATACCCTTCATGTTCTCATTACCTACCTGCCACATCTGGTACCAGTGTTTTGTCATGAATATTGTATGTGTGGTTTTGTCCTTGTGTGTATAAAGTAATCCATCAAAGCATTCTTAAATTAATACACTGTAAGAAGACCCTGACATGAGCCAGGTTCACTCCTTGACTACATGCTTGTCTCAGCATTTTGCAATTCTACAATGTGCTAGGGAAGAACAATTTCATGCAGGGAAAAAAATTCTCTTTTAATAATTGGTGCCAGCCACTAAATCTCTACATAGAATGGTAAACCTTTCACAACTAGAAATAAAATCTCTTAATCAGCAGATTCAAACTTGTGTGATTTTTCTTTTGCTTCACTTTACTAATTAGTCAGTTGTGCCAGATAATTTGCTTAGGTCTAAACCAGACCAGAAAGCCTTAAAATAGCATTTCAATGGTTAGACTCTGTGCAATTTGAGTTACTAGTTTTACACTGTGGGGATTTACATTGTCCTGGCTAGTCTTCTAATATATTGTCTTATAAAACCAGAGGTCTCTCCAGGACCAAATGATCTATCTGCTGCCCCTGCAGTGCAAAATACAAACTGATTTCCTTGAAGATGGGGTTGCTTTTGACAGTTGCAGAAGAGCCTGTCCCCTACTAAATCAATTCATTACACAACTGCTGTTCAAATGCTGTCCACGCTTCACGAAGCATATGAGGGTTGCTGCAGCTCTACACTGCTGAAGGAGCTCAGCCACAGCTGTAATTCTCATCTAGTTGGGAAGCTTGTTAAAATCCTCTAATTAAAACCTTCCATGGCCTTATTCAAGTCCTTCTTGCAGCCCTTGACCTTTTCCCCTCAGCTGGGACACATACAGGTATGGCAGTCTGGTATATCACAGCAGGCAGGAAAAGCATTATGGTGTCCAGCTCCAAGATTTTCCCACAAATACTTATGTCTTGCACACTTACTGTTGTGTTGAATAGAATACAATGACACTATGTCATGAAAAGTAAAACTTTTGGATCACCTACCTGCTGATCAACTTTGACATGGCTATTATTTTTTTTAAGAAAAAAGAAGTTCCAATATTTTAAATTATTAATTGAGTAGGGAATAGACAAAAATACTGTATCACAAATCAGAAATATTTATGATACAGTCACATTAAAAGGTTCAAATTACCATAAATAATTTGCCTTTATCCTCTTTCCTTTAAGTATTGCATATGAAAAACATACACGCAACTCATTAAGAGGTACCAACTTTTTTCTGGGTAACAGCCTTAGTTTATCAGAGCTTCTTCATGAATTCTTGGAAATGAATTCTGCTTATGTTCTTCTAGGACTCTGAAAACAGAATATGCAGAGACAGCAGCATCAAGGACTGGCAAACCACTCTGTTTCTTGTGTGCTGGAATCTAAAGGACAGTTATATTTAGAAGACAAAAACTGCAGGAGAAACAGGGACTTAAACAGATACAGTAAATAGACAATGTTCTTTTCAAACCTCATGGGACATGTTGGTATTCTATGAGAGGAAAAACAAAAACTTGTGATTAAATATATGATTCTCTGGGAAGATTTATAGCCCTTCAGAGAACAGATGACATATGATGCCACCATCAGGAACGACACTGCAAATTGGAAGAAAGGCAACAAGCCACGCACAACTTTGGCATATTTGATTGTTATTCATTCAAGATTTGCTAGCTGATTGTACAAAAAGGAAAAAGCCTTTGGAAAGGATTTATAATGTCTACAAGGAAATCCTCATTTCCCTGAGAAGTGCATCGAATTGGTGCTCCATGTCTTCAGGAATTATGCCCATCAATTTGTTTCACCCGAGGGCATGAAAGAAGAGGGCAAGGAAAAACTAAGTTGGTTTTACATTCCCCTGTGAGTCTTACCTGCTCAAACAATACATTTTTCCTCCAGAAATGTGGTCTGATTAGAAAAGGAGGAATTAGACCATTTGCCAAGGATTTCTATGTAATCCATGACTGAGCCCACCAGAGGCTGCAGTGAGGCAATGAGACTCTCAGGCATGCTGCTGCCATGCATGTGCACATCCTGCACATGGCATGTGGGGCACAGCCTCATGTCCATGAGACAAAATTCCTGTCCTTAGGCAGAAACACATGGCTCACCTCGAGCATCCCAGGACTCCTGTATCACCAACAAGGAATTTAGTTCAGAGTGTGGCAAGTGTCCACACCACAGAGTGCAGTCATGATTTTGTATCTACCGCATCATTGTCCTGGAGAAACTGGCTGTTCATGGCATGGACAGGTGCTCTGTTACTGTGTACAAGGTACATGGCTGAGGCCAGAGTGTGGTGGTGAATGTGCATCCACCTGGCAGGTGGTCATCAGCACTGTTTCCAAGGGCTTGTTGTTGGGGCCAGCCCTGTTTAATATCTGTGTTGGCTGTCTGGATGAAGGGATACTCAGGATTTATCTTAGAACTTTATACAATTTCAGGCAGAATCAAAGAACTCGATCCCGGAGCTCTTATCTATGATATTAGCTGCAGTGAGGCAGAGTGGAAGCCTGCCAAGGTGAATGGCAATTCAGAGAGCCTTGGATGAGATCCCATAAGAGCAAAAGGTTACAGGAGTGAGACTCAAAGCAGACCACTGACCATGACAGTAAAGTCAGCCAGACTCACTCTACTACTAATACTGTTATAGTGATATAACAGACGAGGTGTACATCTTTGCAGGACTGCAGGCTTCCATTTAGGGGCCTGAACAGTTGGGGAAGGAAGTGGCAGGAGGGACTGACTGCCCTGGTACAGCATGAAGCAAGCACTGCATCTGGGGGGAATGTAGAGTCTCACCCAATGCTTCCAATCCCCTTGCAAATCCCCACAAGGTGAGTTGAAGAGCTTCAAGTTACTGCCATATTCTACTGTTATGTTTACACATGTATTCAAACTTCTACACTACACAAATTATTCTAATTTTAGGATTTAGCTTTAAAACCATTTAGAAACCTTAATTTGTCTCTCAATCACAACTCAAGGCCCAAGCTCAGGGGTACACAGTTGTCAAAAATCTTCAAGAGGAAATGTGAAGGGGAAGGGAAGAAAAGCAACCCTTCTCATGTCAAACTCTGTGCAGGCAGGGGAATCATAGGGTACTTCTACAGCCACTTGTGTGAAGTAAATAAAATCAGAGCTCTGCGTGAATTCTGCACACTGTGCCTGGCAACAAATCCAGAACCCCAGGCAGCTCTTTCTCTTTGCAGGACATCATTGTGGAGCCTGTGGCATTCCTTAGGAAACTGGTTGTGATAGGGTGCTCTCAGGTAAGGCTTGGGGAAAACAACAGTCCCCAAAGTGGTGACAGAGCTGGAAGGAGGTGGCACAGGCTGGCCAATGTGAGCATGAAAGCAGCAGCAGGAGCCGGGTAGAGAGCAGGAGTGAAGCGGGCTGGAGATGTGAGAGTGATGAGGAAGGACCATCCCATCCTGAGCAGCTGAGGAGAGCAAGGGGTGGGGAGGACAGATCTGTGAAGACAGAGGGGCCTCCAAGCTGTGACCTGGAGAGGCAAGAGAAAGCCATCAAGGAGAAGCTGGGCCTTCCCAAATGATTCCTCTCTCTTGGAAGTGAAGGAAAACTTAGGGAAATATGTAGATTAAGCAAAGGAGTGAAAAGCTACAGTAACAATGAGCTACAGTAATGTAAAAAGGGAGGTAGAAAAAAGAAAATTTCACTGGAACACATTATCATTTTCTTTTTTTTTCTTTTTTTTTTTTTTTTTTTTTTTTTTAAGAGCAAAAAAATCCAAAGCAGCCCCAGAAACTTTCTGCTCACAGGATCAGCCAGCACATACACAGCTCACCTGAGGTCTGTAGCCTTGGCAGCATTGTGAGTGTTTTATTTTCACTGACATAAACCATTCATGAACCATTTCTCCAATGCATTAAGCACAAACAAGCTTTCCTTTCTCATAGGTATTTCTTCCTGCCACTGTGATTTCATCTCCTAAACCAAATATTTTTATGCATGGAACCACTGAAAGAAAACAAGTCTGAGTCTTCCCACTAATTACTGCATTTCCCAGGAGTTCTCCTGCAGTGTCTGGAGCCAGGGTCCCCTGCCACACGTTTTATTTTGTGGAGTCTTTCCATTTTACGACTTTGGAAGCAACTGGTGGTGTTTATTGATCTTTCCACACAGCTGCTCTTTTCCTACAGGAGCACTGAGATGGTTATTCTTTGGTCTGATACATGAGGCCCCGTTTTCTGTTTCAGGGAATTGAGGAGGCAGAAGCTTTTTAAGACTCTGAGTTTGTGGGTGTAAAGGAAGCAGAAAATGCTACACACAGGCTTTCACTATGTACTGTGAAAAGTAAAAAATGTGCTGGTGTGATGAATTTCAAAATCCCATGAGCTAACTATCCCAAAAGAGACTGGCTGTGGTACATAAGGGTAGGGTAGGGGAATTGCTAGAGATCTGTGCTGGAAAAGGAGGTATGGGCAGCTCTACAAGGGAAGGGCGGTGCAGCATCTACACAAAAAACTCCGGCTACACATCTCCTCATGTCCCAGACAATACTTGAATCCCCCTCAGCAACTTACACTATTCCTCAGCCATCCTAATTTCTAATACTGAGAGCTCAGACATGAACAGGAATGACCACATGCGCATACGAGACCTGATTCGTGCAATAACAAAAATCACAGGCGCTCACGTCCCCCACATAACCCCAAACCGCGGATAGCATCACGAGTGGATTGCATTTCAGACTTTAGCGCGGGCACCCCGGAGCCGCAGAGCCCTCCTGAGGCTCTCCTGCCAGGAGTGTCCCCAGAGCCATCCCGGGACACGGCATCTCCCAGGGGTGCGCCTGGCAGAGCCCCCGCTCCCGTCTGGGTGTGCCCAGAGCCATCCCGGGACACGGTCACTCTCGAAGCTCCGGGATGCTGGTGGGCGCCTGTAACGTGGCGAGGGAGCGGGGAAGGAGCACCAAAGGGAACTGGTGAGAGCAAATCCCTGCCTTACCGCTCTGCCGACTCCTCAGAAAGCGCAGCAGACGCTTGCACGCACAGAGCTTTCCCCAAAACCGCACCAGGATCTCCGCTCAGCCCGAAGCAAAGCAGGGACGCTCTCATCCTCCCCGGCCCGCCCCGCGAGCAGCCGGGCTTCCCTCCGGGAGGATTCCCAGCCCTCCAAGCGCCCCGGGATCCCGGGAGGCGCCTCCGCCCCCGAGCCCTTCCCCTGCCTGCCCGGGGGGAGGAACAGCTGGGAGGGTGCACAACGCGCCCCATAAATTCTCCCCCAGTCTTCTGCAGACGCAAGTCCTGGAGAAGAATGCCTAAATCCCGTCGCTTGTTGACATAGTAACCACGTTTAAGTTTTTGCCCCCCTCAGAAGCCCTCTGCATAAAACAATTAATTGTGTGAAAGATTTATCCGGCGTGCAACAGGCTGGTTTGTATGGTTTTATCTGTCCCAGAAGAAATATATACTAGATTTCCCACCCAGACCAAGGGGTTGCTTCATTACAGCAGATGATATTTAGGATTTCCACAAGTCTTTGAAGGAAATGTAATATCAAGTATAAGGGCAAAAAAAAATTTTTTTTTTTCAGATAAACAGCCCATTTCTAATACCTAAGTGAAGTGAAGTTTAAGGAGCTTTTCAGGAGTTTTTGTATTTCCCCTCTAACTTATTCACATATATTTATCCGATTTCTCCAAAGATGCTTAAAATATTTTAAAAGTTCCCAACTAAATTTGTAAATCTACAGCAGATACTGTGAGAAAGAGCAGAGGGTCAGAAACAAATAAAGCCTGTGGAAGACTTTGCTTTCCCAGTTCTATGGAGATGAGCCCTATGGAGATGAACTCTTTAGTCTCCGGGCAGTGAAGAGAAGAAAGATAAAAGAGAATTGTACTGCAGGGATCACGTGGGGTTTAATGGGTTTTAATGCATCCCCTCATCCAAACTACTGCCACCCTACACAGACCTGCATGCAGATTTCTAGCCCTTTTACTGGTAATTTAGGCTATGGGAGCAGCCTGGCAGGCTTGTGCAAACCATGCTACCCTGCAGGGCTTTTTTGACCCCAGTTGCAAAAGGATGGGGGTGGGGGGTAAAATAACAAAACCCGAACCTTGGTATTTCGAGTTGAAAAGAGCCTTACAAGCAATGTTTCAGTTTTTTAACTCAATGCTGCCTTAAAAACTATCTGATTTACAAATATCTTTCAGGATCTAATTGTGCATTATTTACTACAGACAACTTTCTCTCTCATCAGGGTTAAATGTGGCTTAGGCTTTCAAGCAGCAGAGCACATAAAGAGTGAGAGAGTGAGCATTTTCCTCCAGCCTTGGAATTCATTACAAGTGACCATAACCTTTCCCTCAACTTCATTTTCTTCACATCATGCTCATTCTTTTCTTCCCCCCTGCCCCCCAAAAACAAAACAAAACAAAACAAACAAAACATAAAAAGAAACAAAAAAAAAAAATCAGAAAAGTTCTTGATCCATATCTTTTTACTGGGCTGCAGTTGAGAATAATTTCCTGAGCTGTCATTTAAATGAGAAAAGAGAAGAGAGAAAGAAAGGAGAAGCTTAAATGTGCATTCACAGCTTTGGAAGTCACACCCTTTGATGACGTTTCATTACTCTTCTTAAGAATAGATTTTGAAATACAGTCCCAGCATCAGTACGTATTTCTCAAATTATCACCAGCTCATGTCCTGACCCCATACCAACTATATAGGTGCTATTTTAAAAGTTTTATGTGTTTTAATGAACTGGTAGGTATTATGAAGTTTGTAAATCTCTGACACTAATACCATGCCGCTGTGTAGTTAACTGTGCATGTGAAGATAAAATATTTTCAGTAGACAAGGGTTGATAATGTTTTTAATATATTTCAAAGCAGGTCTAAAAGGGTGGACCACTAGTGTTGGACTCTGGCTCCATGGGTGATTCAGTGAAACCCATGGAACCACTGGGAATGTTTGTAGCTCTGCTGGCTCCAAGGTGGTGTGAGGGAGCTACACTGCTGGCCAGATCTTCTTTGGACTTGCTGTTGGGCTCAGTTTGACACTGCACCTGAGCAGCTGGTGACCACGAGCTGCAAGGCTCATCTTTTCCTTGCATCCTTTGCCCCAGTTTGTGTTTGCCTTGCATTGCAACTGTGCTGGGGCAACTGAGGCAGCCGTTTCAGCAGGCTGATCCAGTTGAAAACCAGTGCACCCAAAAGCCATCCTTTTCCATTTCATCAGCTTGTTAAACTGACCTGGCTACAGTTATGCAACTGCTGGATGCAGCCTGGGCAGATGGGTGGGCAGTGCAGGGGGACAGCAGAACAGCAATCCCTACTTGCTCTAGGTTATTGTATTATTAAATTCCCATCTAAGCTTGTTTGTGCCTGTACTCTCCCAGTCAAATGGGATAACACTCTTTGTCCTATAGATTGTGAACCACTGGGTATAGAAAATACAGAGTTTTCACAAATTCAAAAACTCAACGTCAAATACTGTATCATCATCTAGCAAAAACCGATAAAATATACAAGAAGTTAAGCTGACATTTGTGTACATTGTGCATATGAAACAAATATTCCAATGCTAGCAAAATTATAAGTACTAAAGTCACTCTTCTTTTTGTAAATTGAGCCCAGATCCATGAAATAAGCTGTTAATTGGGGATAAAGGTGGAGTGCGAAGTAGTGTATGTTCCATATTATTTTTCAATATCGTTTGTAAAAGCCTGTTTAGCTTTGTTTTTCTGAAAACTTTTATACCAAAATGTGAAATAACCTGATTGCTCCGTTTACTTTAAAATTATGCAATAATTAGATTGTCTTACCACACATAGATAACCAAGACTTGTGGCAATTTGACATCATCCGCAGGATTTCATACAATAACAGAAAGTTGCACAGGCAATCTTACTAGACCTGCTATTGAAGATGAACCTCTACAGTGATGAGAGGGCAGAAAAGTCCTACAGCCTTTAGAAACGGTGTAAGGAGTGATGGAACTCGAGAAATGGGCTCTGGCCCAGAGCTACGAACACAAAGCATTAGCAGCTGCTTAGTGCTGTGTTTGCAAATGCTCTGGTTCCTGTAGAAATACCTAATCCTTCCTGAATTCTGGCCAGCATTTATGGTTAAGTGTAGACAGTAAAAGGCTGCTCTCATTACCTCCTCCTTATCTGTATGGTCCGTTTTGTGTGACAATGGATTTTCGGCTAGAATTTTAAAGCTTAATTATTCTGGCCACGTATCCGGCATCTATTTACATTGCAATGTGTGCCTAAAACCTATTTGCTGCGGGATGCATGGTGGGGTGGGAAGTTTGGGTATTGCCTTAGCCATAGGGAACAAAACAATACAAGGAAAACCCAGGAACCCACAAAGCCCTTAATGCAAATCATAAACTTTCTACAGGCACTCTTGAACTGTCCTATAGAATGTGATACTGATTTATGTCCAGCAATGGAAGTCTCAAATATCCTTTCAACAGTATCTGGAGGGATTAGCAGATTGTCAGAGCTGGGGCTGAGAACTCTTTCCCATTTTAGGATTGACCTCCTAGGTGCTCCGACCATAAACAGAGTTTCACAGAATTTCCTTGGGGTCCTACTCAGTCCAGCAGGACATAACCCACAAAAAGCCACAAAATACAGAGGCAAACTGAAAACACTAAACCCAGAATAAAAGCACGCAGGAAACGAACAAGGTTTGTGGTCCCCTCTTTAAAAAGCTAAAGCTGAAATTCCTGGTTTTTGGAGGGTTGCCCCTTACCCAAAGCAGGTCAATGAACTGAGCTCATTTCGTGGCTATTTCATTTGCTCAAGCTTTCTAAACTGTGCACGTGCCCCTGTTCAGTATGGTGCTCTGGAAAGTATCTCAACATTATCTTATTTTTGATCTTTATTGAATGTGAGCCCTAAATACCACAGTTGTGGATATATCAACTGTAGCAAACAGACCATGACTGATGTTGCAGGAATCCTATATTCAGATGGGGATGCAAGTGCTATGTGTTTGCTGCCTATAGTTCTTGATGATGAAGCTGTGCCACTCACAGAGCAGCTGGTGATGAAACAGCTGTCCTCTTTATGCTGGAGATGGAGTTAGTCTGACTTCACCATTCCCTGATCTATCTCACTCAGTGAGCAGCAAAATATTGATTTTCTTCCTGTGGGAAGGTTTTGGCCTGTATCAACTCCTTTACCAGCTCACCACAGATTCAAGATGAACATCAGTGATGCTCCAAAGGAAACAGCAGGAGTGCACCCAAGTGGAAAGGGAAGAGGGGCTGCCTGGCACTTTTTGCCAGTAGTTATCTTTCAGCCTAGTTCAAATATACTGTCTGACTGCACCCTTAGGACACAGCTAGAGATGTTGTCCAGGCCACAGATTAACAGGGTTAAGAGGTTATTTCTTTATCCCTCTTGCACTTTCATGAAGTGCCTCCTCAAACCTGCCAACAGGGTGGCACCTTTTGTATCCCCTCAGTCTCAACATGATCTGGAAAACAAAAATCTCCTGTGAAAATCCCTGAGGCTAGTACAGATCATTTTCATAGAACTGTGCCAGGGAGTGACGAAATGAGCAATTATATCACTGCATCAGAGGGTAAGGTTTCACCAGGTGCATGCTTTAGTCAATGCCTTATTACCACTGAAACAGGGCAGAGTCTCCTCTCTCCCTCCTGGGCAGTTGTCTTTGCACCGACCTTGTACCACCTCCACTGTTCCTCAGACAATTTGATGAACCAGTTCAGCTCACTTAACTGACAGAAGATGCTTTTATTTTCCCTGTTTTTTATATCCTGTGAGATAAATCAGCTCACACAGGAGTGGCAGAGCATCCAGAACATGTAGTCAGGAACCAGGACTGTGCTTGTGGTGGGGGTGCATTTTGTTGGGAAAGAAGGGGAAGAAGGGCTCAATGTACAATAACACCTTCACATGGATCAGCTGCAGCCTCCCCTTAACAATAGCTGTTATTGCTATTTCCTAGCTGAGATATGTCCCAGCACATACTTCACAAGCTGTGGTGAGGATAGACGAATGGTTTGCACAATGTTGGAGACCTTTCATCTTCTGTCAAGGAAAAGCTCTTTCTTGACACAGACAGGAACAAGTCCCAAGAAAGTGTTAATTTGTTTAAAGCTGCTGTGCAGCTCCTTTGCCCTTCAGGGCCCTGGAAGCTTTGAGTCACCAAGGCACCCATTCAGATGATGCAATACTTGTACCTGAACACACTGCCAGAGGACAGTAGGACAAAAATCAGGAAAACCAGTGGAAGATTAAGTGCTCTCCTTCCATTGGACCTTGTTAAACTCATTAGAGTTCCTGCCTTCTGATTTACCAAGTTACCTTGGTGATTCTTGACTGCTTTGCTTGCAAGCCTACACCAGCTCCACTCCAGTCCAGGTACAGATGCTGACATCATCTTCCCCCTCCCGCTGGCACTTGCCTGCTAATGAAATACAACTGCACAGAGGAGGAAGGAAATTCAGGGAGTGTCAAATGCCAGCTTGAGTGCCAACATATCATAACAGGCTGGTGCAGTCACCCCTGGCTTTGCCTCAGAAGGAGTTGGAGAATGTCACTTCTTTTTGTATTACATTTTGTAGCAAATACTAGTAGGGTGACACTCTGCCTCCTCCCCTGCTGGCTTCTGTGCTGTGCAGGTTGCTGTAGCTGGTTGTGTTTCAAACAGGGCTGAACGCTTGCAGGAGTGATTTCAAATTACTTTATAAATGTTCTGCTTACAGGAAGGCATGCCATTTTGAAGAGGTAACTTGCCTTCTAAAAAGGAAAATCCTTTTAAAGGTCTCCCAGCATTTGTGTTCAAATCTCTTGCTCAGCTGACACAATAAGTTGAAAGACCTGCATCCTGCCTTGACTGACAATTTTGGATTTCCTCTTCTAGCCCTGAATCCTCTGGATAAGAAGTGCTCAGAGAGGCAGGACTCGGAGGCTGTATGCTTTCCCAAGCACAACCTTCTTGTCACACACTATCAATCAACCAATCAATATTGGAACATTGTTTTTTAAATAGGTAATATATCTGACTGCAGCCCAAGCTGTGATATCAACTCCACTAGTAGCCTCTGATCACTGAATGAAATTAAAATCTGGCTGCCACAGAAAGAAGGCCTTTGCTATCCTCCTCATCAATTTCCCTTTCTTTCCATCCCCATTTCCACATTCTTACCTCTCCCTATTTACTTGTCCTGACTTAATTCTCTGCCATTCTTGTGGGTTGAATTGGCTTATTCTTATTCTGTTATTGGTGCAGTGCCAGAGGCGGTGACAAGGCAAACAGCAAAGATACATGGTGAAGAGAAATGAGAGAAAGAATGAGTGAAGAAGCTGGATTTCACTCTTGCCCAAAATGCAATCTAATCAAGAGTCAGAAGGCAAGGCAGGGCATGATACAGTGAAATCAAATCGTGCTGTGCCCATGTCTGCAGAGGATGCTGCAGTCTAAGGCTCTCCCAGAAAGTCACTGTATTCCCAGCCTGGTTATAAACAGTTCAAGCCAACATGAGAGCAAAGAGCTGACCATCATCCACTTCCATGTTCTGGGCAGTTTTGGCATCAGCTTCAGCACTTTCCAGTCATGCTGTACTCAGTGTTCAAGTAACCACAGGAGGAAAGGGCAGTGTGTGGCTGTGGGAAGCATATCTAATTTGTCCACTTAAGTTCCCTTAAATAATTCCTCTTTTCCACAAAGCGACTCACACTCCTTGGCAAAACACATGGATAAGCCTGGCTTCTCGAGCCCCTGGGAACACCAGTCAGGAAAGCAAACCCTCACAGAACCTGCAGCTCCTGTGGACCTCAGCTGATGGCTACTGTCCCACTTCCCAGGACTTGCCACATGACCTGCCTTACTTGGAATTTCCAGTTAGCTGGACTGTCTCATACTGGAAGGCTGATTAGCTCATCTTCTTGCAGCAGTGGTCCCATCCCAAAAGAATGACTGAGGAAAGTGACTCCCAAGTAGAGAGAGTTGGCCCTTTCCCAGCTGCCATGTGGGAATATACAGAAAGCCTTTGAGGAGCCAGCTCAAGAAACCTCGTGGCACCTGTGCTGAGGTCCTGACAAGATGACTTCATATTTCCTGCCCCAAGGCTTTTTGAGCAATATGTATGTAAAAGCTGAAGCTGAGCATATTTTAAAACTCATCCCTCCTATATGTAATCAGTGCCTTATTAAATTTCCAGCAATGCAAAGACTAATAGTTAATTTGGAAGCTACCTGGAAGCAACTTTTTCTTTTATGTTCGCCAGTGTTTTTCCATGTTACTCCATGTAACTAAATTAAGTGTTCTGATAACAGTGCCAAGAGCAGTGGAAAAGCCAACATATTAAATAAACTTGGCCACCTGTCATATTTTACATGCCCTCTCTTGCTCACAGCCTATGGGTTTAAATGCCTGGCAGCTGAAGTTATGGCACAGAGTGGAGAGTCCTTGGAATTCACTCTTCCTTGCTTCATCTGAATCTGAATTTGTCGACCTTTACTCTTATCAGTAAACCTGGGAAAGAAACACAGACCTTTTTAGACAGCTGGTCTGCAGCCCAGATGGTTGGAAGCCTATCAGGACCAAAGGAGAAGAGTTGTTTAGAACTACCCTGAGAAATCTTTGAACCTCAGGGCTGCAGGAAGACTTTAGTACAACAGCAGAGTACTGCCAGCATCCAATCCAAGCACTACACTGCCAGGATGGCAAGAATATCAGGAGAAATTTTGGTTTTTTGGGGTTTTGGTTTCCTTGGTTTTGGGGGGAAGGGGGGGCTGTTTTGCTGTTGTTGTTGTTGTTTATGGGTTGGGGTTTTTTGTTGTTTTTTTTTTGTTGTTGTTGTTGTTGTTTATTTGGTTGGTTGGTCTGTTTTTTTTTTTTTATTATTGCCAGGACAATATTATTCTGAACATATCTTCTTCACTGATAGATACTATGGACTTATAGGCATGTTTTCTTCTCCAGCTGTCAGTTGGAGGTGAGAAGGGGGCTTCCCAAGTTGTCTCTTCCTGGAGCCTGGCAAAGCATGGCAACATCTGTGACCAAATGGCCCAGAATAGGGCCACGGTTCATCTGCTGGCACTTGAGGGCAGGAGCAGGTATGGGGAACAAAGCAGTTCCTTGCTCAGAACAGAAATGTGTTTACTCTGACATGGGCGACACACTGTGGGTGTTGTATTTACCACTTGTGCCTGTACTGACATCGCACTGTATGAGTGTACTCAGCAAGTCCAAAATCAAATTAAATCAACTGTGCCCTTTAGGGGACATTTACTCCTATGTGGAGGTGCTTGATTACTTTGTTGACAAGTGGAAATGTTAGTCTATTAAGGAAGGGGAGCAGAACCACTGAGAGATTGTAAAAGTTTAGTAGAGGGGTTGACCCCTGCAAAGTTTGGTAACATCACCAATGTGAAAACGCTGTTGCTGTCCTTCTGGTCCTCTGGAAATTCACCCTCTGTAGCTCCCTAAGGTCAGCAAAGCCACTGTGATCTGTGGAGCATATCCCATCAGGGTTTTATCTTCTACCCCTCTGTGAGTGGCTGACACTGCCTGCTTATCCTCATGGCTCAGCCTAGCCCTCACAAAGCTCCCTCCAGCCTTTTTCTGGAATAGTTCTCTGAGCTGCAGGGGCTCCAGTGACATTTGCACCCTGTTTTGCTAAGTAGAAATGGTGGCTCCTACAGTCGGTTGCATTGGGCCTCAAATTTAGTGAGTCAAATACAGTGGCTGCTGGATCATAATCACACTGGTGTTACAACCAGCAGCCAAATGTCACTTGACACGAGACTTCAGCCTCCTACAAGCATGATTTCCTCTATTTGTGGAAGGGCAAAGAGCTCAGCATGTACTTTTTATAAAGTCATAGGAAGCTACACAGGAAACAGTGGTTTTATAGGGAATCATGCTACTGTCAGAAGGAGAAACAGCATGTTTTTTGAAAGAAACTTTCAAACACCCTAAACTTAATTCCATTTACTTTGGCTTTCTTGGCACACCCTGGGGTGTTTACCCTGGGGATGAGAACTGGAACTGTTCAGATGCCTCAGAGAAGTGGCTGCACTAATCAAACCAGCAAAGTGTGATTACGGCAATGGCTTCCCCAGAGACTTGTGTTTTGGTTTAAAGTAAACAAATAGCCATCCAAGTAGGAGGAGGATAACTCAGTTAAAATCACACAGATCTGTTATAGATAGTAAACATTAAATATGTTTAAGATTCCTCTGATACTTTAAACAGGATAGTTTAAATTATCACCCTCTGAAACTCCATAGGTTCTAATTTAACAACTACAATAAAGTTCATGTTTTCATTTTTAGAGTAAAAGTACTCCTGCTTCTTTTGAACTAGGCCAAATGGCCCATTTAAAAATAAAATATTATTGCTTTGGAAACAAATAGCCTGAATTTCTTGCTGATATTTTCTTATTTCAGAAAATACAGCATTTGCTTATACCTAGAAAATAAAAGGGTGCAGAGTTTTTCAGCTAATATCCTTCCTGTTTGTACAAACTCCAGCCCTCTGAGTTGTACTGGACCTCTAGGCTTTTCCATGGGATGAAGGATTTCTGACAATGCCTACCTTTCAGACATAAGCAAACTATTTTTCAGGCATGGAGTAACCTATTCTAGTAATCTGCTTTTTCCTTGCCTACCCTTAATCACAGGGCAGTGTACTTGGTTATAGCATACAACAGCTCAAAGAAAGGACAGTCATGAAGTAATTTCCTTTTGTAAGTAATTTCATGTAAGACTCTTTCCCACTATTTTACATCACTGTGTAGACACGTATTTCAGTTCTGATTATGTACACCAACAAATGACAGAAACACAGTGATGTACATTGGAATACACTTCTGCAATCACAGCTACATTTCTGAAAACTGAATTTCAGCAGCAGCTCCCTAGGAAATATTAGGCAAAACACACTGAAACTTTGTTCCTTCTACCTGTTCTAAGCTGCTTCATGCTTTCCTTAGTGTGTTCCCTCTGCAGTGTTGCAGGTGGACGGAGGGACACTTGCAAGGAGCATAAGTCACTCTTCATCCCCCTGCCTCCATCAGTGCTGCAGGCACCGTTTGCACAGTGAGCCAGGGAGTGCTTGGGGCTCCAAGGACAGCTGTGTTTGTCCTCTTCCCCTTCCTTATGCACACATACAGTCACCTCTATGCAAAAAGCATCCTCAAAGTCTTCAGGAACACACAGTCAACTAAACTGGAGAGAAAGTAATAGGGTAGAAGGGCAAGGCTTGTCTCAGACAGGCACAAACACCAGTGCCATCCTCAGCCACAGGGAGACATCAATTCCCAAATGCAGATTTTCTTTCCCAAATGCTGGGAGAGGGCCCCTGGACAAATGAGGTCAAGCTTGGGGCAGTGAAAGGAGGATATAGGTTTTTTAATGTGTAATGAGGCAGAACCTAAAAACCTCCTGAAGACAAAGGAAAAGCAGCCAGGTCAATAGGAAGTGTCAGATGCAGTCCTGAATGTGTAGATACTATGAAAGGGATGAAGCACGTTCAAGACCCAGACATAACAGGGACTCCATTAGCTGAATCCCGGTTTTCTTTGGAATTTAGCAGAATTCCAAACCACAGCACACTGTGCCCCTCTGGGCATAGTGTCAGTAGAAACACCCCACTTGTCTTTGAGTCTCTTTGAGGTTTTGTACAATGGTCCTGGAGGTAGAAGAGCTGTTCAAAACTGCTTTGGACATGACGGAAGGCTTTGGGCTTCCTTGTGAGCTCCCAGATCTCGCCCATTCCTGGGTGTCACTTGTGCCCTCAGTGCTGACTGGGACAGCAGTCAGAGGAGGGCAGGGGCAAGTGAGTGAGGATTAACAACTCTTTGGCATTCCTGATAAATCCAGCCCTGCCTAATTATGCTGTAAGAGATTAAAGGTGAAAAACCTGCATCTAGATGGTGACATGTTGAAAGACCATGACTGACTCAGGAGAGGGATTTGAGCTGGAAATCACTTGGGAGATCAGAACCAAAACCCACAGTTGCCTTGCAGCCTTCTCCAGAGTCTGGAGCTAGGCAGAAACTGACTTTAGCATTAGTAAAATAAGTGTAGATAGTTACTTACTGCTTCACTGGGAATTTACATGTTATTTTCTGTTCCAAAAGAAATTAATAGATCTGAAGCAAATGTGCCACTACAGCATCTTCCTGCATAATAGTTACTAATGCATGATTCTTTAGTACCCCATTATAAATCCAAACAGTTCATGTTATAAATGGAAATGGTGAGTGACATCAGTCCTTTCATCTTTGCTTCATAGCATCTTTTAATCCTCACTAACAAAAAACCTGCTTTCTATTTTGTCATATTTCTTACAGAATCAATAAAGACAGGAGTCAAAATTCATCAAACTGCTGGGCACAAAGCCAGCTTTTCACAAATTATAAGCAGCAGCAATAAATAATTGTTGAATTTAGCACTTGTGAGAAACATCAGACTTAGTTATGCCATAAAATCAAATTCTTTATTTTAGAAAGCAAAAATAATACAAGTAGTGGCTGCTCAAATATCCCCCTGCTCAGAGTGGCAGCCAGGCTTGGAAAGGCCCCTTCTAAGCCCAGTGACACTGAGAAGACATGCTGATATGGTCACTGGCCTGTCACTGTGAGTGGACATCTTTCTGCAGTGACCCACTGCTCACATTTCCACCTCATCTGCTGAAGTGCAACTGTCCATTGCACACTGCAAGCCTACACCTCAGGGATGTGATGCTCGTCTTGTGTCACCTCCAGCAAATACTCCAAAAAACCATGCAAAATCCAGCAACAATTGGAAAAGATTAAAGGGAAGGACTGAAAGGCATTCCCTTGTCTTTTCCTTTGCCTTGGAGCCAGGGGAAGGTATGAAAAGGGCTGTTGCTCAGACTGCTGTGGTTTGAGCCAGCCAGTACCATAGCACTGAGTTATTTCAATTGTCCAGTTTTCTTTGTGGATTGTTTTAGATTTTACAGTCTTATTGCTCCTACTGATGTAGGAAATTCTGAGGAAAGGGTGAAAGCACACTCTGTAATACAGTCTGTCTGATTCACAACCCCCAGAGCCACAAATTTTGGGGAACACCTGCAATATCTCAGGCAGAACAAGCTGTCCTAGAAGCGAACTTGAGAGGTGCCAGAGGGGACTGAGAACCCCAGCTGAGTAAACCAGGCAGAAAACATTCATGTGAGAAACAGCCCTTCCAGGGCCAGGATAGATACAAACCACTCTTCCTAGTAGCCAAGAGCCAAAAATACTTGCACTCCTCACATCTACTGGCAAATCATGATCCAATTTAATATAGACACCTAATGGTAATGTACCACAGCTATTTGTGATGCTACAAAACCTCGTTGGCTCTCTGCTTCTGTCTGGAACTGCTGCATCTGTTAGATGTGAAGATATATGAGGAAACATAAATATACCTTCTTCCTCTTTGCCTTAAAATAGTTTTTATTACATCTCACTTTTCCAGATGGAATGTGGCCACAGAGAAACACAACATCAAAGTCCTACATGGATTGTAGAAAGTTAACATATGGAGAACTGGCTTTCTTACTCTGAATAGAAAATGACTTAGATTAAGTAATCAATTAAAGATATTTTGGTTAGACGTAGTAGCTCAGATATCAAAAGTAACAAAGATCTTATTGCCTCTTCTTAGGAAGGATGATATTCTAAATGTCTAATTCCAAGTTGAGTGAAGTTACCTGATTATACACAGTGCAGCAGCAGACTTCTGGGCAAATCATTACAGCTGCCTGCAAGGTATGTTGTGGAATGAGAACAAATTGTTATTTCTGACATCTGCAGGTCAGACAGCTTTTCATCTGGCCTTGATTACAAAGGAACAGATTCCCCCCTTGCATACTTAACATTAGGTAATACACAATAATGAGAGCTTTGCACTCCTGTGCCCTAGCCCTCCTCAGAACAAGCTGTGCAGGATGAGAGATTAGCATTCTGCAAAATGCTTGCCTTTTTGTAGCAGGCATGGGTAGCAATATGGCTGGAATTTTGTTTCAGGAGATAGTCTGTAACACATGCAGGAATATTTCAAATGCAGACATCTCTGCAGTTCAGGTCTTCTGAACTGCCTCTGAGACCGCAGTGTGACACAGACTACATAATTACTATAATTACAAGAGAAAACATAATGTAAAACTTGTGTCTTACTATTGCTGAGCCTCACCAATGCAGTTTCTCAAGCGAGTTGAAAAAAAATACTTATGGCCTAAGAAAGTCAGAATACACCAGCATTAGCTCCCTGCTAAAGCTGTGAAGGTGGGAGCATGGAAGACTGGTCCCAGAGCAGCCTGGAGCCTGTGGATTGTGTCTCCAAGCTGCAGCCCATTAACCATGGCACCTGGCTCAGGGCAGATCCCAAAGTGTGGCAGAGCTCAGCAGCTTCTCTGCTGCTCGCTGCCTCTTACCCAAGAGGGAGCAGGTTGCTGGACCACAGATCATTGCATCTGGCATAGAGGACCTGAGGATAGGAGAGGCTGCAGTGGACCTACAAATGCATGGATTCAGCAGTGGGAAAGCAGAGACAATTACACGAGCCTCACAGTTAGCACATTATATTCAGCAAATCCTCTGAGCTGGTTTGTAGTCCTGTAAGTCCACAATAAGAGACGCAATAGAAAAAATGTGATGATAAAATGTGTTATGTAAACTGCTTGAAGCAAAACATACCAAGAGACTGGGACTACAACTCCAAAGGATGCCTACTTGACCAGAAGTGGGATTGCATAGGTGTGGAAGGGAAACACACCTCCCTGTACAAAGAGCAAGTGCAGTCTGGCCCTCTGTGCAAAACACAAATCCATGGCACAGAAGTCAAGGAGAAAGAGTTAAATGCCCTGATCCGAGGGTTTTTGACACTGTCTTTGCTGCTAAGCTCTGGCTCTTGGGACCCTTTAGGGAATCTTGGATTCTGAAATAACCCGACTTTTATTGAGACATCTCATGGTTATGGGATGCAGACTTCAAAGCTTACAGTGAACTGTCAAAGTCTTGGAGAACAAAAAAACAAAAAAAGAAATTCAGCATTGTTAAATCAGCTATTCTAAAACCAAACAACATATTGAGTGCACATTTGTTTGTAGGAAAAGTTGATTTTTTCAAGGCAATATATATATTTAGTGCATGCAGTTTGATTTATCTAGGCTGACTTTAAGCACTTACAATTTTTTTTTTTTTGAGACCCTGGAAAGTTCCCCCAGAGATTAGACAGTGCAGAATAGGCAGCTGAGATCTTTCTTTGGGATTTTAGGAATCTAAATGATATGGACTCATGACACACCTCTATTAGATTTACCTCTGCGATATTTGAAGAACTCAGAGGACCAGCTCTAAAGAAATCATTATGCTCTCCAGGGGCTAACTAGGGGCTACTGGTGAAACTCAGTTCTTCATAGTTCTTCATCATCTGCAGGGATAGAAAATTCAGCAGGGCTGCCCCTTTACACTTGTGGCATGGACTATTAGTATCCTGAATCTTACCTACATTTATTTAGGATTGACCATCACCTTCTTTCCTTGTGCCTTCAGAACAGTTTTCTGATTTATTGAGTAATTTTGAGTCTGTGTCAGGGGTTAAGTACTGAGCTCTGTATTCCAAGTATTTGTTTCACAGGGATTAATTTAAAATGCAGTGCACTGACAGGTGTTTTTAAATTCCCTCCTTGAGTAAGATTTAAATGGTAGTTTGGGAAAGGTGTATGCCTCCAGGCAGCTCAAAGCAATTGTTATCTTGTCTTGAAGCAAAACATCCTATCACCTTAAGTCATGTGTGCATTAAACAAGGAGCCATTTAATAATATCTCTGGGTGAACCAGATATCCCTGTCTGAAATCTACCTGGCTGGAGATACAATAGTTGTAAGGGGAGAAATTCCCTGTGCTTCCAGCACTACAACACCTGGATGTGGGGAGCAGCATCTAAAACTAGAGACGCCTCCTTGTCCTTTTCACACAGAAGGTAGGCTGTTATCAAAACACAGTGTATGGAAAAAATCTGATACCAGGTATCTGATGGAGTCACAGGTGCTAAACAGGTGCATATGTAGCAGCTTGTGGAGGCAGCGAGGGAAAGAAATTGATGTAGCCAAAGGTGCCACCACATGGCCAAGATGTACACAGGAGAAGGGCCCACTGGGGGACACTGGAAGCTGGGCTATGCCCTCCAGACATGCTCACAGACTGCTGGGAAGATTTGTCTTCAGACTGGAGGGACAGCTGCCAAAGATCTCAAAGCAGAAATGTCTGAACAGCCAGGGAATTTTGTACATCTTTCATTGACCAGTGAGTCCCTTCCTGCCTCTCCTCTCTCTTCACACTATCACAGCCTCCCTCTCATTACATCTCCTAGAGCTGCTCTCTCCTCTGTACTGGACCCCTCCATGTTATTCCTGCTTCACTTAGCTCTCTGGCTGTTTCATTTCCCTTAAGTAAGGCAACATGGGGTTTTTTTCCTTCTAATTCATTGTGATCTGCACCCTTTAGTACTGCCTCTCTTGCTCAAGACGTGAGCTCCATTTCAGGTAGCATCTGATATTCCCTGTCACTAGGGAGAAAAAGACATTTCTAGGAGGAAAATATTTTTTATGATATCCAGCAGACTTCGAACTGCTTTTGGTATTCTTAAACCCATGAGGCTGAGCAGAGCTGTCTGCCATTCTCAGTTTGTATGCCTAAAGCAGAAGAACCCTTCAAGTTTACTGTTTCATCAGTCTCATGACAAACATGCTTAATAACACATTTCTGTTACACAGCAGTGTGTGAAACATCAGCTAGACTTCCTTGTTTGCAAAGCACCCTTGCAAACACTTCAACCCACTAGAGGTGGTTAGCTACCTCTCTCCCTAGCAGGGCCATTGCACAGAGATGCAGTGATGAAAAGATTAATGAAGTCACAGAGAGAGAGCAAAAGAAGTCTGACTGCACATCTTAATGACTCTACAGCTTCCAAGTCTCTGCTCCCAGTACCACTGATACATTTTTACTTGATAATTTTGCCATGCAAACTTTGTAATGCAAAAGAATCCCAGAGCCAGATTTCCCACTTTTTCTTCCTTTCCTTAGGGTTTCTGAAGTCTTCAGTCTTTTCTACACAATGCCAGAACTGGGCAGAAGTTCTTCAAATTTCTATTTTGTGTGGTACAGCTATGAAGGATAATTAGCACTCTCTTCAACTACCTGTGGGGGTCTGCAGAGTAGGCAGAGACAGATTATTCTCAAATATGCACAGTAGAAGCAAAAAAAAAAAAAAAAGATACAATGTGTAGTGTAAGAAATTCTTACTCAATGTAGACAAAAATGGTTTTTTTATGAGGATTTTGGTTGCACAGAAGTGGCAGAACCTCCATGTTTGAAGATTTCCAAAATCTGACAGGACAAGGCACTGAATAACCTGCTTTCAGGGAGGTGTTTCAAGCAGGAGGCTGGGTTATGGACCTCTGGATGTCCCAGAGGTCATTTCCAGCTCTCCTGATTCTTTAGAAATACTCCTGTTACTATAGCCCCTACAGTAGGAAAGCTTCCCACAAGACTCTCAATGAGAAGTTCCAGAGGTTGTGGGAGTTTTGTGTTATGCAGATAGTGTAGGACAGATGCTTTCACATTAAGTGCTCAGAAGCCACACCAGGTACCAGGAACCATTTAATTGTGGGACTGGAACACAGGCTAATTTGCATTGCTTCTTTTTAAATACTGCAGTTCAGCTGGCTTCTTTTTTTTCCCTTCTGGCAGAAAGCACAAACTACACGAGTACAGATGGTTTACAGCATGAAGTCAACTACTTTAAAATGGCCATGCATTACTGATAAAAGGCTTAGAGGTAAATGTAGAACTTGTAGGCCAGTCAATCTAAGCTCTCCTCATTTTTGGAAAGGTGCTGTATCTATGACAAGACTGAAACTAGTTGTTTCTTGCCTCAGACACAACACGAGTTCTTTGTAGATTTTGAATTAGCTGAAAATTGTCTATGATCATTGCTAGAAGCCCATTCCATTCCACCTTTCCTGCTGAGCTTGCCACCCCTGGCCTCAAGCAAGGCTACCTGAGAATCACAGGAGCTCACTAGCAGATGCTATTAGAGAGATTTCCCTATGAGTATATCACTGTCATGTGTAAAACAGCCAGTTAGGACTGTTTTACAGCTCTAACAGTCCTTGCATTTCTTTACTGCCAGGTATCAAAGTAAAAATTAGAAAGGGAAGCAATGACAAATCAGGCTACCTAGGGTTCTTTCTAGTTCTCATTGTTTAAGTGTGATTTCTTTAAATAACAAGCACAGTCAGAGGACAATCCCTGCTGGCCTTGTTTATTTAAATTGATTAGAAGAGAAATAGTGTTGTTGCCTTCAATGGAAAGCAGAACTAAACAGCCTTGGAAATCCCACCTATAGCAAAAATAGACACAGCAGATTTGTTAGTTTATTACTGAATTCAAAACAGAGGGGTAGGGCTGGGTCAGAGCAGAACTGAGAGAAGAGTTTCTGTGTATAGTTGCTGGGCAAATATGTCAAGAAATGTATTTGTACTAATTAGATTTACTCAATTATATTTTTATATTTAGATAGGTTTTTATGTCAGAAAATAATGTATGTACATAAAATTGGATATTATTTATTTCTTTTTGCTATGTTTTTGACATTGTCTAGGTATTAGGTATCAGACAGAAGTCTTCATGTCATTTGTGTGATATTAACTGTGACGTTTTCCTCAACTGAGAGAAGCGTGTTGCATCCTGGAGCAGAACAGGGAAGTACAGCAGTTAAACAATGAAATATTTGTAAATATTCTAGATGGACTGATTTGATGATTGTATTAATTTGACGAAGGTTGGACAGCTGCAGGCAGATAAAAAAGCTAGGTTGATACCCTGTGAACATTGCAATTTTTCTTACACTTGTAGACTATGACAGCAGATTTGAATCCATTACTGATTACCAGATTTATAATTAATTTTTTGTCAGTTTCATTAATTAGTACTGAATTCATCCAATATACTACTGAAATGAGAACTTTCACAGGTCTGGAAGCAATACAGTTTGGTATTTTTTAACTAGCAACTGAGAGATAAATTTCATTGTATATATTATAGACACTCTACTAATTTTATGAACAAACTTGGAGAATTGAATCATCTCCACAGGGAAGCTATCTCCAGTGCATCAGATATAGTTCAGAATTACCTTCTTTTGTAAAGAAACCTGCTACAAAAGTCCCTCCTGCAAAGCCTTTGTGAAAAGTTATGTAAGAAATGCAATTATGTAGGCCCTCTCCCTTCACCAGGAGCTTCACCCTATTCATTTTAGAATATACATCCTGCTAAGAGTTTCAGTGAGGCTTGAGATTGTGTCTCTGCTCTATGTATTTGTGTGCTCCCCATTGGATCTGTGTCCAAATTTTGTTTCAAGTACTTTTAAGGGTATTTAATATGTTGTCCTTCAAATAAATATGACAAGCTGCCAAAAAATGTCTTCAGAAAGGTTGAGATGAAAGTTTTAATCCTGATCAAACTATTTAACGTCAAGGAAAAATTTTATTGTTTCTTACTCTCCAAATTGTATTCTTCAAAGAATTTCTAAGGATTTCTCTATGGATTATTAAAGTGGGATCAACCCCACAGAAAACTGAATTATAAAAAGTATCTCTCAATCCCTATCCTTATCCTTGCTAAATGTGAAAGCTCATGTCAATTTAGCTTAAGAAATATTAAAAGAACCACTTTTTACTTTTATAGATTCCCTAAAAGGTGTTGGTATTTGTTCTGAAAATAATGCACTTACATGTGTCAGAATGGCATTGGCATCCTTTCACACATAATGGAGTTACAAAGAGGATCAGTAAATACATCAGTGCTCTTTTGGTAAGAAGTCAGTCATGGCACATACAGTATTTACTTTCTAGGCACTGAACACTGGTGTGCACAGCCCCTTGTTGGTTCAGCCCAGAGCATAAAGGGATTCATGTTTTACATTGCACAACAAGAAGTTTTCATAAACGCAATTAAGAATGAGCCTGAGCTCACTCCCAGTCAATCACATATGTAAGACAACAAATGGGACAATGTTGAAGTTTTATGAGGAAATATTGTATTTACAAAATTGAAGGCTGTTTTGGGTTCCATCTGGGTGGCATTTGGCAGCATTACTCAGATCAGCCAGTACTTTGCCAATATATTGCCAAAACCTATTTACAGAGTAAAATGGTTATCACAAGCAATTATCACCTTCTTAAACCCTTGAAAGGAGAGTTCCAGGCACAATTTGAAGATCTTTCCATGTAATTATGCAAATTCTTTCAGTGCAGGCTGTAATTAATATCCCAAATTAAGCAGTGTTTAGATATGTATTACATGCAAGTGAGCTAGCTGATAATCCGATTAGTTAAGCAGTGGTTTTCCTCTGTGGTTTACAGATCCCTGAGGATCAAGGATCTGCTTCTAAAGAATTTCGAAAGGACAGCTGTGGGAGCATCTCACATTACACCAAACCAATGCAATTCCAAAGCAATTACTGCAATGAGCTTCCTGACTGTCCCCTCTGTGATCTCTGCTGCCTTTCAGGTGCCAGAAGCAGACAAGCAACTGGGGAGCTGGGCAGGTCACTTCAGTTCCCTTTCCCCCCTGGAAAGAAAACTAACTTTCCAATGGAAACAACTTCTACATATAATTTTAAAAACCCAAAAAACCCCAAACAAACTCAAAACAAAACAAACAACAACAACAACAACAACAACAATAACAACAAAAAACAGAAAGCAAACAAACAAAAAAACCTCACATAAACCAACCTACCAACCAAAATACCAGCAATGGCAACAGCAACAAAAAACCAAATCAAACCAAACAAGACAAAAAAACAGAAAAAAAACCCACCACCACCAACAACACCTCCCCACCCCCCCAACCCCCCCAAACACTAGGAAATAGAACTAGAGAAAAAGGAAAGTGGGATTTGGTTAGATTATTAAGAAAAAGTCTGTACTTACTGCAGGTTAGATGTAATTAAGGTGAAATTATACCCATGGCATATATGTTCCCTAAAGAAGACTTCACTCTGCACTGTGGAAAATTTTTATATTCCCCAAAACAAAATAGCTATAAAGCACTTTACCAAGCCTTCTCCTGTCTCAGGAGGTTTGTAATAATAAAAAAATCAGAAAATTGGGAGAACTAGAGTAAATAATATGTTATTGCTATAGTAATTTTACAGTTTTCTACAAAATTATACAAAAATACTTTGCAAAAATGCAAAATGTGCCTTTGGCTGCAGCAAAAATACGTTCTGTCTCATCATCTCCTTGGAGGTATATCACTGCTTTACAAGATCATATGCTCAGTTCTGAGCAACAATATCCTCCAAAGTTTTGTAGCAATGCAGAAACTGAAAGCACATCAGAGATTCATCAGACTGCACGACCAACCATTCTGGCAAATAAACCTTATCTCAGGTCAACAAACGGCACATATCACAGCAAGGAGCACACAGTGATATCAAAGGCCTGAATACAACCTTTCCACCCTTCTCAAAATTTATTGTAAGCAGTCAAAGAGGAAATACAGACCAAAAGACAAACACACCAGTTCTAAGGCCTTGCAAGGCCTTAGTTTAAGTATTAGAAATCCGCATCCACACTGGATAAAATGTTAAATTGTTATTTCGTAACGGCACTTGTGAAAGTCCACTTGTCCTAACGAGGAACAAATTATGAATACTTGAAATGGGAGTCTTAAACATCAATGGAGTTTCAAATAACAATGGGAGTTTTAAACATCTGTTTGAGATGCAAACTCTTAAATCTCGGACATTTGTTCACATGCTTTGAAGAGATGGATGGAAATGTTCACCCACCTACATACAGAATTTTTGGAGATTATCCCTTTGGATAGGGTGTAGTTTCTCATACAATAAGAGCTGAAAAGCTCTTGGGCCTCCTTTTGTGCCCATAGGAAAACAAAAGTGGTTTGGTAGGAAACTAAAAATCTTGTTTGTCTCTCAAGTGACCTCCAGGTTAGAATGAGATGTGGGGGTTTGAGCTGCATCCTGTTCTTCATATAGTCAAAGAAGTTTGTAATGGAATTGGCCATCCTTTGCTTTGATTCTCCCTTTTTATGCTGAATTTGGTTCACTGCAATGCTATATGAGAGAAAAGTTCTGTATGACTGAATGAGAGACGTGTTTGTTAATAATCTTGCCACAGATTCAAATTTGCACAGGGAGAAAGGATCAAACATGGGAAAGTCAGGGTTACAGTAAAAATGCACAGATGAGAAGGCCAGTGTCCCTCTCTTTTCCTCCCACACATGACAAATCTCTCACTTTGTTCTCCAGACACCGACTGACCTCTCCACTTCTTGCTCTTTAACATATTCCCATTAAGGGTATCCCCTCATCTTTGAAGTTTTCATTTATTTTTTAGTTTCAAACTATATTCTTGTTACACAATGTGGTAGTGTCATATCTTATGGAAGTCCTGGAGTTTATGCACTTGAATACACATGGGGCTTTAACAGTCATTCACAAGAAAGAATTAGAGCTTATTCCAGCTTCCAGACTGCCTTTCATTTACATTGGAGCTGCTTAAAGACCCTTCTATCACTAAGTAAAGTAAAAAGCCTTTTCTATTAATAATTCTTAGTTTTTCTGTTTCCTTGCTGTCCCTCCATCCAGTTTAAATGATATGTCTTACAAACTGAGTTCCTGGAGAAGACTGGTCTATATCATTATCAATCATAAGGAGTATAAAATTACTTATAAAAAAAAAAAAGGTTTACATCCTAAAAAACATCACAGACATGCTGGTATGTGTTAAAAACACAAAATTACTTGTGTGGATAAGACTTTATATATTCCTGGAACTGATACCTTGCTGCAGCCATTCCTTGAGTGTTCATAGGTTTGATACAACAAAATAGGAACTTTTACCTGTTTGCTATGAAAGAGCACCTGAAATGTGTTCAGACTAAGTGCTTCTACTTGATCATTATATATCCATAAGAACTCATTTACTCATGAATGGAAGGTTTATATAGGGAACTACTATTGAATCCAGTACTTCTGAGACAGTAAATATAGCTATTTTTTGGCTTTGACTAGACTGTGAGCTCTTGTAATTCAGGTTGCAGCTCCTTTTTCCCCTTAGATGTCTTCCTTCTCCCCTTTCCCCATATGTATTTCAAGCTGAGGTTGGTGAGCACTTCAGTGACATTATGATGTCATAATGATGTAAACCCTTGTTATCCTTGTTCTCTCCCATCCTTGCTGGGACATACCTAGATTTATGATAGCCATGTCTTGGCCTACAAAAACAAGTCAGCTGGGAATCATGACAATAATCCTGTCACTGCATTGCTGTGCAGAAGATGGCTTTTAAAGGCAGGAAACTCAGTATGAAAGATGAGCTATGGCTGTAATGCTGGACTTTGGCAGAAATTAAACTCCTAACCAAAATGGCATTCCCCATCACCTGGGAATTTTCATAGCAAAAGCAATCCACCTCATTAAGGCACAGCTTATACACCAAAGAATCCAGTATACTTCACCCTCCATAGACAACTTTTCATAGACACCATTAGTCCCTATACACCATAATATTCAAGGACCACTGTTTTACTGAATTCATACCTTGAAATGCAGTGTCAGGAAGTTTGATACCAAAGTATGATATTGTTTACTTCCAGAAATTATTTGTTGATTATGTTTTATCATGTACATTTAAAATAAATCACTTTTTAAAATGTAATTTCTACAAAAAACACCAAATGCTGAATTAGTTTGAGTTAATGGAGGAGAAAATAGCACCCTTTTTTTCCATGGATTCCAGCTTCACATCACTTCCATTATCTAAATCTTCTAGATTAGTCTGCATAGTCTTCTAGTAGGAAAATTCATACAGTCCCCTAGCACTTCCTGGCTCCACAGTGGGAAGAGGGAAGAAGGATAGTAGAGGATAGAATGGGAGAGATACTTTGCTGTTCCTACACATCTTAAAAACAGCAGCAGCTTTCTCAGGAAAATGGCACAAGGGATCCAGCCACAGAGAACCAAATTAATAAAAAACCCCTAAAATCCAAACACACTAAGTGAGAATCTCCAGCTACAGAATTTGGTGAGAAATTTGGAGTAAAAAAAGGTTGTGCCATTGTTTCCTAGAAACTGTTACTGGTTTTGTGCACAGAGATTTTGTGTGACCTTGAATATCAGCAGGTTTTGAGAGTGCAAGGAACATGCTCAAGACCAGACTATACAAATGCTACCCAGAACCTTAAGCACAGAAAGAGCTATAAAATAATGGAGAATTCCAGTTTTCTAAAGAGCTGCCCAGAAATCCATCTAGAGGGTAATCAGATGAACTTATCTCAGAGTGCCTCCTCAACATCCTCAGAAGATAGGCAGGTTCAAATGAAACATAACCCAAGCAGAATGTGCTGTATTTAAATATAAAAAATCAACAGTTATTTCCTTCCTTCCAGTGTGTCAGATTGAAAGATTTTGTCTGCTCTCCTTGGAAAAGAGCCTGCAAAATTCTCCAAAAAGAATGTTCTTGATAATAATCCATATTTAATGAAACTGTGCAGTGGTTATATAACCAATGCTGATTTCATAAAGAACCTAATTTAGACTTCATAAAGTACACAGTGCTTATGTTGGAAAAGCTTGAACATGTTTTACTAGGTCTGAACCAATAGTCTTATTGGCAAGAGATAAATGCTTCAGACAATTTGGTGCTAATATTTCAAGTCTCTACAGAAAAAAAAGAAAAGCAAATGTACCAAGAGAATTACTGAACAAAATTAATCTTGGATGTAGTTCTACTCCTTCAGAGAGTTCTGGACAGTAAATTAACTCAATATTTTAATCACTCAACTCTATACATTTGTGTCAGACAGTAAAACAGTCAACATAGATCACTAGTGGACTTATTTTTAAAAAGACAAACAGTACTGGTTAAGCAATCAAAATAAGCCTTTTACTGATATAATTCATGTTCTACAAAGGTGGGCTAAATTCTCATCAACCAAGGAGCAAACCAGGAGAAAAATAGTAAAAAGAAACACCACCACAGAACCATAAATATTTCACAATACATTACATAGAAAAGTTATTGTTGGCTGTGAGCCACTCCACAGAGGATGTGTGGAAGTTGCTTTGCCACTACATCTTGGAAATTAATTTTTCTTGTTTCAGATGGCTGGCTGTCTTGCAGAGCTGGTTTTTAGATGCTTACTGCTTGGATGAATATCTGAGATAGAGCCAGAATTTATCATTTGTGGAGCTAACTGTAAATAACATAAATAAAGGTCACACTGTGTAGTTGGATGTGTAGCCAATGAGATATGACTAAGTCTAGGGAAGACCTATATGAATACAGAATCAGGTGCAGAGATCAGCCTAGCATAATTTATGCCAGCCGGTAAGTCTTCATCTAAAAGTGTCTGGTTTGAACTTTCAGCACATAAACACTGCCAGTTTGAAGTGCCTTGATTTAATGGGCCACTAAGAGGTACTAACCTAAATCAGATCTCACAGCTTATCAATCTCAACTAGTTAGATATTTCAGTATGTGTCCTCCTCACCTGGCAAAAGTATAGTATGTTTTAGCATGGAGACAACAAAGCAGGGCCTGACATGGATATGGACGTTTGGCTTCCATCTGAGTTCAAGATAATACACAGAAAACAATCTGTCCATGATCAAACCCATGTTGTGGTGGCATTAGGGAAGCCTCATAGCAGGCAGAGCTGCAGCACGTCATGTGCAGGCTGCAGAGAGGGCACTTTCTTATCTCTGGCATTTATCAGCAAGGAAGTTATATAGATTACCTGTAGACAATTTAAGTCACACTTACAGCAAGTTACAGCTCAGCAGAACAGAACAGAATGTTGCTGGCAGGTGGGGAAGCATAAGCAGACCCAGTGAAGTTCCCTTTCATTGACGATATGCAGCCACAATCAGTAAGCCAGCCTGCAAGTCGGATGTCCTGGAGATGACTGTTGCAGAAGCTAAACTCTCCCAAAGCCTCTCCCACCACCCAGGGGCAGGGAAATTTCTTTTACAGCTGAGTAGTCACCTCCAGCTCTACTCATAGCAATATATCTCAAGACTTTTGTAAGCCCCAGCTTATCTTGAAACACAGAAGACAAGAGGGCATGAGAAAAAGATCAGCATTGTCTAGATAGTGAGAAAGACTGAGAGACTGAAAGACTTAAACATTTTGTTGTAATGGTTTTAGTGGAAGAAAACGAAACAAAGTAGTGAACCTGTGCATCTCCTAAATGCTTAAGAACCAACAATTTTGTTTTATGGGTTTTGCTTCTGGAATGCCAGGACACTGTCATCATCTTCCAGAAATGGGATCCTGTCTGTATTGTAAAGCTTTGTGATATGCTTTCAGTTTTTATCCAAATGCAGACATTTGCATGTAAATACACGAGTCACTGGGTTGAATAGATATCATGATGGATGTAATTTTTCATTTTATTTAACAGCTATCTTTTTATTGTTAAATAAAAAGACTGAAAAATACTTTGGTTTTACCAAGAACAAAAAACAAAATATAAAATGCTGATTTCCACACAGTTTTAATCCTACGGGCAGATGTATAATTTTGACTAACTGTATGAATTTGCCATACTCAAAAGTGTCTCCCAAAAACATATTTAAAAACAGCTTCCAGCCAACACCTGAAAAATCATTATGCATTTGAACTGCATATGCAGTTGTGTCTTCTAGTGCCAGATCCTCCCTGTGAAACAAAGATTTTTTTTCAGACTGTTATTTTGCTTCTGGGTTGCACATATGTACTGAAGTATGGGGACAAAAAGACTGTGTGTTTAGTAGGAAAACATTCTAGTTTCAGACTACTGCCTTGTCAGTCACAGAGTAACAAGTTGCCCCAGGGATGCACTGGTGTTTTGCTGCATTTTGAATGAACAACAAAATAATTTACAAACGTCCTGAGAAGACTTAGGATGAAAATTATATTGAATTAGAAAAGCCACAAAAAAGAAACTCAAAACCTTTGGAGAAAATGCCTTGCAGTGAGTGACTTAAAGGGATCAAATTATTTAGTTTATCAGAAAGGAGTTAGAGCCTTTACTTTAGCAGCAGAAGCATAAGAAAAAATGTCTCCAAGATGAGACTAGACAAATGCAAAATAAGGCCTATTTTGATGTCTAAAATAGGATGTAAGCAAAATTTAAGTATGTAAGGAAAAAGGGAAAAAAACCCAAGACATTTCTGTATCTTCTTTAGCATTTCTACACTAAGCTTCCTGCTCAACTTAAAAGTTTTCCAGATGTCAATGGTGGCCCATCTGTGGCTGCTGGATTCATCAGAAATGGAAATGTGGAATTTAGCTGCGGACCTAATCCATTAGTCCACTGTTGCTGAAAGGAAAGCTCTCACCTGTGTTCCAGATTAAAGTGGTCCTTTCCACCCCTTTAATTTCTCAGACATGTCTGCCAGACAATTTAATTAATTTATACAGTAAGAAGTTATTCGGGGTGTCTCATTTCATGTCATCTCATCATCTCATCTCATCTCATCTCATCTCATCTCATCTCATCTCATCTCATCTCATCTCATCTCATCTCATCTCATGGATTAGTGAGTTTATGGGTCTACAATCTGCCCAATAACTGGTGGGTTTGGCATGAAGTCAGTAATGGAAGTAAGTGATCTTCTGCCTCTCAGTGATATTCATCTATTAGATCAAGTAACCTGACTCCTGAAACCATTCTCACCTTAACTGTTTAAGACAGCTAATTGCATCCCTTTGCCAAGTAGAATTCACATTAATGTATTTTATCTTCTGTACAATCCTCATTACCACAAGGCTGCAGAAGAGAGAGGTAGGAGGATTCTCCTAACGCAGCTGGCTGCTGTTCCAGGACCTCAGGAGCTGTGGGATGTGAGAGGAGCAGGCCTGAGGGTGTCTAATTGCCTGATGCCAGAAGCTTGATTCCCTCACTTGAGTTGGGCTGTGAGTTACTTTGGATGCTCAAAGTATAAAACCACAAATAATCTTGAGGATAGAGAAGGGAACCCCAACCCCCTTCCTGAGGTGAGCACTGTAGCTACTGGACTGCCAAGACATGCTCCTTCACACTCACTTTCTTCCTGCCCCGGGTCTCAGGTACAGGCTGAGGCTTTGGCATCAGGATTTCCTATCGGAAGGAAATTTCAGGCCTGTAAAATTCAGGCACTGCATGTCTCAGCTTAGCACTGCTAGCAGTGCAGTTGCACTGCCTATAAAGCTGCTCAGACATGTCTAAGCCAGCTCAAGATGTGCTCACACAGGTGCTGGTAAAGCCCTGCTGCCAGCACGGCACTCAGGGCACGCTCGTTTGCCTTGCTGAGACCACTCTGCTGTGCTCCTGCATGCTCCTTGCACAAAGTAGATGTTTCTTGCATTCCTCCAAGACCCTTCTGTGCCAGCCTTGCATTCTTCCAAGTAGCATTCTCTGTTGGGAGAATAGGCAGTGACACAGTGGGCAGGAGGTGGGCTTGTTACACTAGTACATGGTGCTTCTTATTTCTCTGATTTCTGTGCACCCACAAATATGGACAAAGTTGTGACTGTTATATTGAAATTGTGCTTTGAGTTTTCAGAGTTCCTTTTTTTCCCTACTTTTCTTGAAAATCAACTGCACTGTGTACTTCACTGCCTAGCACTTACTCTCAAATGCTGGGTTAACCAGGCACTGCATGCAAGAGTCACAGGTTACAAACAAGGCAGATGAAAAATGCTGCCCAACAGGGCTCTGCAGCTTCACTGGGTTTGGCTGGAGTTTCTCTGCTATGCTGAGCAGGTAGAGTAGAGGCTTTGCTTGTCAGGATGGACCTGAAAAGGCTGTTTGGGCTCTGGGAAGGATCTCAACACAGTGTTTGCTCCTGCTCTGCTACAGTGCTATGATACTAACAGGATCAGAGGGCCCAAATCTGCAATCTTGGAATCTGGATTCTTGCTGCATTATCCTGTTCTTTCTCTCCTGTCACCAGAGATTATTGTCCTGCTCTTACTCATACAGAGTTGGTCTCAGCTGTAACGATTCCCATTGTCACTTTCTCTTTTTAGAATTAAATCTTATAACAAGCAGTGTCTTAAACTCAATGGAATATTTTATTTTGCATTGAAATAATTTTTAAAATGGAAGAGTGAACCACTTTGGCAAATACACTTTTATTGTGAGGAAAAAAAAATGGACCTGAGAATATTGGCGGGATTGATTTAGATTTTTATTTTCATATTTCCTATTAATCTTGTTCTTGTCTTTAATCTTTTGTTAAATCTGCTAACATGCACTGAAGGCTGTTTGTACAGAAGTCTTCTTCTTGAAAATCATGCCTATCTTAGGGTTTTTGCTGGAGGCAAAGATAATGAAAACAACACACAAAAATGTTGAGGGAGAATATTCTCCAAGTGGGAGGGAAGCATATTTCCTTGGCATTTTCCAAAATGTTCCAGCATATGAGACTATTTATGACAAAGTAAACAAAAAAGCCAATCTTCCTTGTGAAGAATGCAGAATCATCCTTAATTAATTAAACTCCTACAGTGAGCTCATAAAAGTCAGGATGCTGAATTGCTGTATGTTAATAGAGACTGATTGTTTTTATTATTTTTTCCAGGGGAGTAAAGTAAGGTTTCTGAAATTCACAGCAGCAGCAAGTTCCAAACATGCTGGGAAGAAATCATATTGAACATGAAGCAAGACACTAGTCATTACCTCTGAACTCAGTGGATGTGCTAGATCTGTCTAAGCCTTGCTTTTCCAGGACACATAGCTATGAAGGAAGAAAGGTACATTGAGGGCTCAGAGCTGGGTCCTCATGCCTCCTCATGTGGCTGTGATGGGAAGGGCTATCCTCCTGTCCCACACCACAGAGCCATGGTTGGCCATAGGATGATGCCCTGCAAGAGTTGTCTGGGATATAGGTCCAGCCCATGACCAACCAGAAGAACACTTCACCCAAAGCCAGTGGAAATTTTTCTCAAAACAGTGAAGGAGCAGGCAGGTTTGCAGGACAAACACATGCACACCCGAACAAATCTCTGAGGAATTCTGTTTATGCTGATGCATGTGCTGGAATACCATAAGAATTAGCCTTAGTGGTCTGGCAGCCCTGAAAATTCTCAGGTTCCTAAGGAGCAAAAAGACAATACTGAGACACAATGATTTCTACCTTTTCTGCTGTAGGGAAGACATTTGCAATTTCAGCTGGCACATCTCCTAGAAGGGAACACAGCTGAAATCAAGAAAGCTCAGTTCTCAGGAAATAAGTAGAAGCAGTTTTAATTATACTTACTGCCTATTCCCTGAACCATAGGTCTATAGGAAGAAAGTAGTCTTGGCAAAACTCCTGGAGGAATACATTAGGCCACCGTAAGAGATGTGTCTGGGGAACATGAGTGAAACAAGCCCTGTCCCTGCCCTGCCAGAACCAGCCCCACTGGCACATCACTGTCTGTGCCCCTGCAGGGTGGAAGGCAGCAGGCTTGCCACACCTCCTAGGATTGCTGCAGGACGCCCAGTGATTATGCTGTAAGGGAGGAAAGCCAAAGCCTTGCTCCCTCTTCCTCCTGTGAAGCTTAACAGCACTTGAATAAAAGTGAGGGAAGATTACCCTTGTTTAACCAGTGTGGCAAGCACGTGTTCATCAAGCACACTGTACCATCCTGCAGCTATCAGCACTGAGTGTCCCTGTGCCCATGATCAGTGTTTCCAGGGGCATGTAGTCAGGAGATGGTTCCCCATGTCCCCTTCCCCCCCTTATGACCCTGCTGCACAGAGCTGCACAGACCCAGCACACAGCAGTGTCTGTGTCTGTGCTTTTACATTAGCCCTTCTGTAATGTCAAGATTAAATTATCAGAGTTGCAAGAGTTCCTCTAGGAATGATTTTATCTACTGCACTTTGCAGACTGAGACAAATAAGACTATTCAATTTAATTCACCCAGTTCACCAAAGCTGTTACCAAACAGTGTTTTGGACAGTATAATCTTACCTGGAGTGTTTCATTTGTCCACTTCAATGTAAGGCCAAGGAAAGTTGTGCTAGACAGTGGTTAGACAGTCCTGGAACAGAAGTGAGCAGCCAGGAAGGCAGGAAGGGACAATTTCATTCATCTGACAGCAACAGGTATCAGTAGTTCAAAGTTCTCTTGACAACTGCACAAAGTCCAAAGAGTCAGCACTGTATAGAATCTGTTCATTTAAATTCCTTTATGGTAGTGGTGCTGTGAAAACAATGTGGCACATGAATGCTACACATCTGAGTACTGCCTTATCCAATACAACAATAAACTAAAGCTCAGCTGACACTAGGTAAATCTTTATGACATCATTTTTGATGCTGATTCCTTCTGGAATCTTATGTTGACACATTTTGCAAACAGAACTGACAGACACCGTGTAGTTTTCAAACACATCATTTGGGTATTTTTTGTAACACTGCTATACTATTATAATATCAAAACAGAACTGGCAAGAGAACCTGCAAAATTCCCACAAAAGTAAAACCCAAGCTCCTAAATATATCAAAAAGCTGCAAAACTCCCAATAAGCCTCAATCAAACCTCCTAAAAGGTAACACAAAGCTTACATAACTAGAGCTCAAATTATCTCCTTAGAAATTGACTGTCAATATAAAAAGAGAGAACTTAAACAAAGAAGTGTAAACTTAGAAATGCTGTAGGTGAGCAGTATCATCTCTCTTTCGAGGGAAGATGATTAAGGCTGCATGAAAGATGAAGTATGAAAAATGCATTGGAATGCCTGTTAAAAGAGGCTGTCAGAAAGTGTGGTGTGTCTTGGATTATGTTCACTCAAGAACTGTCAAGGGCAAGAACTTTAATGGCATAAAAGCACTTAGAAAAAAAGCAGAAGTTCTGGGCTTTGAAAGCAAAATAAGTCCACGAGGGTGTCTGTTAGCAAAAGGTGAGGCTCAAAGGGTTTGTCTCATCCCTCCAAATATGGCTGCATAAAGCACAGCTTAATCACTGAATATTCTCCTGCAACACATTTTCAAGCACCATTTACACTCCTGATGCTTTTCTCTTGTTGATTACTATCCATATATGCAAATTTTAAAAATTAGAATTATTAAAATGCAGGTGATTAATGATTCAACTATAACTTGCTGCTGAATGAAGCCTTCATCACACATGAGTGAAAAGCAAGGCTCAAAACGATTCTCCCAGAGTTCAAATAGTCTGAGTGGAAGTGAGATACTTGGATTTTCCTGCACTATTGCTATAATATAGAGAAAGACACTCTCACCTGTATAATCACATTATAATCTCACCATAATCACATTTTAGTGCCCTGGCTGTAACTATGAGGAAGTTGCTTACAAGTATAATAGCATGTGATGAAAGTATCATCACCTGCAAGTTCTTGAATAACCTTTCATTCTTGTTTCTAAATTGAAGAAACCGTTCTGTTTTTATGAGCCATTAAAACTGATTAAATTAGCTAACTACATTTAAACTAATTTTCTTTCATGTATTTTGCTTTCCAAAATCTTCTTTTCTCATATTTTTTAATATTTTCAATATCATTATTTTTTCCCATGGAAATTTACTTGGTTAAAAAAACAAGATTAACTATGTCCTATAGCTGAGTTCACTTCCTGGTGAAAGTTACTGTCACATTTGTGAAATATTACCTTAAAAGAAGCAGGAACCCAAAATGAGAAGTTGTTTCCCTATAATGTATGTTAATGGATTTTATTTTACTTTTCCACTTTTCAACAATACTCAATACAAGTCTCTAATTTTGGGCACGTTTTCAGTTATCTGCAGAAAGAGCAGATAGACATTCACCTCTTGATCTTGCAGCTATGCTAGCCCTTTTCCATTAAAACTTTCCAGAGTTCCTGCCAAAAGCAATTGTGCAGTTAAAGGTGAACAGAGTTTATCACTTTAACTTGGGCAATAGAAATTTTATGCATTTTCACAGCCTGGGAAACAAAACCTGTGAGTTTATCTACTTTTTTATGCACTGCTAAGATACTAGTTTCCCAGTGTATCCTCACCAGCCCTAGCAATAGTAAAAAGCTGAATGTCCCATGTACCCTTTAAGCAATTTTCTTTGTGAACACTGTATTTCCTGATCTGCCTTCGTATACACCACTAATTAAACTGCCAGTGGACCACCTGTAATATCTTCAACATTTAATAAGGAGACAGTGGATAGAAGATATCTTACCAGATTTTGAGTGACAGAGGTAGTGATGGAGGACATATTTTTCCAATTCTTTAATCAAAATTGAACATGTTATTGCATAGCATTACACAGCATGCCTTTACAATCCAGGTATCCCTGTGGCAAACTTAAACACATTCTCTTCTGCTCCTCAAACCTATAAAGAGTGCAATTCTAAAATACCAATTGTGTGAAAAGTCAAACCTTGTCCTGAAAAAGGGAAGAAATTTTGTATTTCTATTATGAATGATCCTTGACTGCCTAGGTTTAGCTTTGAGACAGGCTGAGAAGCTGTTTCACAGTGGGCTCCTCTTGTGCCAGCTTTCCTCCAGGGACTCTGCCCATGCCCTGTGCTTGCCCCTCCTGTTGTGTCACTGCAGCAAGACCCACAAGGACCACAGCAAAAACTCTTCAGTGAAAGTAAGGAGGGTGGGACCTCCAGGATATAAATTTCATTTGCTTTAGGGGGAGCATAACAGACAAAGTAACTGGTTTGTTCACTGACTTACACTGTGTCAGCCAGGAATTGGTAACACTGGGTCATCTAGTAATATTGACGCTCCAAAGTATTTTCCACAGTATTTCAAAGATTCAGTGGGTTAAAATGGAACTCATATGTGTCCATTAGCAATTAAGTGAGGGGAGAAAGTGCCTTGATGAGGAATCCAATCCCATCAGTAATGAGTGTTTCTTCTGAAAACTTGTGAACCTCCTCAGGCAAGGCTGCCTTTGGGAGAGTGAATGATAACCTTTGATGGACTAAGATCTTGAAAATTGAATGTAATTCAAATTTGGTAATCTGGAATTGTGTTTTCCTGGTATAGACATTAATCTATGTTGTTCTTAAAAACATTCCTCTCATTTCACTATGTTGTTTTTGGTATATTGTAACTTTTACATTCTGGATTAAACATAGAGTGATTTTACACTATTCTTCAGTGTTAAAATTGTGTGTTTTTTTTCTTTAGGACTGCCTGAACTATGAAAGGAAACTTGTATGGGGTATGTATGATATGTATTGGTAAATTCATGCTCTATGAACTGGGTGTATGTTAACAGTCTGGATTATTAAAGACCTTGTCTTCTGCAAATAAAAAAACCAAAAAAAACCCCCAAAGTTCTGAGTTTTCAAACAATGTGGAGTTTCCTGAAACAAGTTAAAGCTCCTCTACTGTATTTTGTGTGACAATTCCATTCAAAGAAGAGCAATTGCAGTGTTTGTGCCACCACCGACTGATTATTGAGGAAAGAATGAAAGGAAAAGAAAACATGTATGAAATATATCAGTCATGTCAAAGACTAAGAGATATGCAAATTCTATATTTTCTGTAGGAAGAACTGAAAATTATATAAAACAGAACAAAATTAAAGACATTATTCTCAGTACCAAATAATTCATTTAAAATCATTGTTACTTTTATCCTATGATGCATCCTGCAGAATTGCCATCTCTCCCTCTGTATTACCAGTTCCTAGAAACATCTTGTCAGTTGTAGTATCTATTTCTCCCTTATTTTAATTCCCTTCTTAAATATTCATGCAGCCATAGTCCCATAACATTTTTACTAAAAAGATTCCTGTATATCTGCCTGTTGATATCAAAAGGGAACAACACTGAAATACAATTTTTTTCCAGCTCCTTCAGAAGTTTTCTCTATCATTTTATTTATTGTAGCCTTCTGGTGTCTATTTTTACATGTATGGCTGGAAATGAACCATGCTAAAGCTGACAAGCTACTATCAATACACTGTGTTACAAGCAAATATTCATAATTTTATCCAAATGATCTAATATTGCTCTGAGAAAACGAAAAAACAAAATAAAATAGTGATGAACAGTATGAATGTACTAAATAATAAAAACCAACAACATCATTAAAAACTGTCTTAGACTCTAAGATTGGGCTGGGATTCCAACTCATCAGAACAGCATCTTCCTTAGTGTCAGAGCTTGTTTTCCAGCTCATCACATTAGTAGTTGTGAGTGAATATATGATCCCCTCAAAATATTTCTCCCTTCATTGGCCATTTAACACAGCAATAAAGTCACTCACCAAAGAAGAGGATTAAAACAAGTCTGGTGGCTCACTTTTTCTTCAGAGGAGTAATTAAAAAAGCTTTAGACCCTTCTTAATTTTATGCAGCTATTAGAGATCTTCCAGAGTACTAGGAAATAACCCTACTTCCTCTGATGCTACTGGCTCAATCCAAAGCATGTATTAATTTGGCATTTGAGACTGTTTGGCAACAAACATAATTGGCATTGAAGAGAAATGTGTTTCAAACACTAAGCAAATGAGATGCTAAAATATTGAGTCAGGTCTTTCACTGCTCTCAAAAATCTAATTTTCTTCTTTGTTAACTAAGATGAGCAGTTCTAGGCTCTACTTCTGCAAGTGTCTTTCTTATAGGTTTATTTTGCAGGCACTTTATATAAAACCCCTAATCTTATTGGGATTTTTTCAGCATCTGACGTAAGTGTTGGATTTTCCATACTAGTAAGAATTTAACATGTTACAGGAAGATAATGTGGCTCCATAAGTGTACTTATTCATGTAATAAGAACATTTAATTATATTTTTTTTATTTATTGAAAACCATTAATGACTTGATATGACACTTTCAGAAAAGGTGGACCAGAACAAGAAAAAGTCCATTCTCTGTAGACAGACATTAGTTCATAAGTAGTTTCAACAAAGAGAACAGTTTTTCCATTCTTGTCCTGAGAAGAGGGTCAGAATCATTACTGGTAACCTAAAGCTCACAGCCCAACTGCCGTGCATCACAAAATATATCTGAAATTTTTGCACTGTCCAAGTTGCCTGATTTCTTTTTATATTTGAGCTGGAAAATCGACAGGATAAGCCACACTCAGGGAACTAGATGGAGCTTCTGGATATCGTAAAGCCCATGTGAAGGAAAGGATGAGGACAAAGAGCAGAACAGCTTTGAAAAGCTCCAGAAAGCTCAGGGGGAAAAAAAATCACATTTGAAAAATGTACCTAAGTAGATATAATTTCAACTACTCAAGACAGTCAGTGTTATGAAAACTGACACAGACATGTAACCTATCTTTGGACACAGAACTTCATGGATCTTGTGGGTTTTGCAGCTTCCTTTTGTATGGCAGTGGCCTCTAAGAATGTATATTTTGAGTACAGCCAAGTGGCAGAGTTTGGTCTCTTGCCATGAAGTGGCATGGTTTGATCATATCCACACCATTGTGGTTTCCTACCTTCCCTTAAGGGGCTCCATCCACACTGCTGGGTGCAGAGCAAGTGCTGGCTGCTCTGCCCCTGACGCACACAGGGGAACACCCTAATGGGCTGGCACAGCTGTGTGTAAGACCATGACTTTTCCCTGCTTGACACAGCCTGTGTGTAAGTTTACTCTGAACTACTTCACTCCTGTATATATTTCCATTCACTTCACTCAAATCACCCAGGCAAATAAACTCATATCATGCCATAAAATTTTTAGAATTATGACCTATGAGCATCTTATAAACAGATGGTAGATTATTAGCAATTATCTTCCAATGCTACCCAGTGTGGGGAAAACATTGTGCACTTTGGTTTTGTCAATCCTCTTGCAGCTTTCTAGAGTTTTTAAATCTAGCATCTTTTATTTGTCATTTAAATTTTGAGTGAATTAAAAGGGGTTGGGAGGAGGACAGAATTCTTTGCTGAAGAAAATGTAAAGGGAAAAAATCATATAAAAAGAAATAGATAATGGTTATCTAAATAGAAATGTAAGAGGAGAGAAAAACCATCTGGGAGGCTGACTAATCAGGGACTTCACATTAAACAGTCAGGCAATCAATCACTCCGGATAAAATTCATGAGGTTGGTAATCCTTTTCTCTATAACCACCAAACAGCATAATTCATTAACACAGTGTAAGTACCATCCCCACTCCATTTTGAAATGCAACGCCTGAGTTCTACTTCCACAAATCCTGCAAAATGCTATGCAGCAGTTTTTACTTACACATAAACAGGTTAGAGCTATGTTTTCTTGTTATGTTCTGCTTCTACAGCTCTTGTAGCAATTGTTGTGGCCACTGTTCTAGTACTTGTACTGTGGTTGCCCTTAGAAATTCCTATTCAGATTTGGTTCAGTGGTGTTAGTAAGCAGACAGAAGGCAAGAGACAATCCTCAAACCATAAAAACTTTATAAGCCAAGGAGATGTGCCAGGCAAAGGCAATAAGCAAGGAAGCATTATGCTCATTTTAAAATGAGTATCTGACTTTCAGGAAGAAGAAACAACATCTCTACCAATCACAAACAAAATAAATTCAAATGTCTAGGTCCCAAAAATAGCTACAAGTGCAGCCATGGAATTAGTGTGAACAATTATATTGCAGTAAATATTCTGGATTTGTGCAGAGAACACATTTCAGACTGTGCTTTGTAGGAGCAGCAGGAGATGTAGGTACTTTAAACCACTCTAAATCAGCATGTACCCCTTACTCCCTCAGCCCCTCCATCCACAGGCACACTGGATCCTCAGCATGGAGCACTGGCTGAAAGCTGGATCCAGGAGGGGCAAAGGAGGGAGCCTGAGCCATGCACTGCATCCCCCTGCACCTGATGGTGGAAGCACAGAGGCCTCAGCACTGCTGTCAGACTCCCTTCAGGTAATAGCAAAGGGGCAGAGAGTGACACAAGGCAGCAAAAGGTACTGCTGCCAGACGGTTTATGGTACAAACCTCCCCCTTCTTTCATCTCCCAGACTTACAGAGCTGCTGGGAATGGAGGGGGCAGGGAAGAAGATGAGACTGTGGGTGGGAGGCTCACTCAGAACAGTCTGAGAACCACTGATGCAATGAATTTTTCTGACTAACAAAGCATAAAAAGAAAGGTTATCTTCCGAAATCACTAAGTAAATACATTTTAAATTGAGAATAAATATAATAAATCCACAGACAATTCAACAGCAAGGGGAAAACATTTGTCTTTTTTTATTTCTCATCAATAATTTGTCTGGATTTGTTCAATACAGGTACTTCTGCAAATAACATCATTTTTAGGCAGCAAGATAGATCACACAGACTTTGTCTAAGATCAGCTCTGCAAATTCCTCTAATTTGCAAGTATTTGAAGACATCTTAATTTTTTATTATTAAAGCAAGCCAAAGGTCCTATACTATACTTTTTGAACAATAAGGGCTGATTCTTTCCATCAGAGAAATAATTTAAGTAAGTAATTTACACATCCTTCAGTTGTTTCTACCTTCCATTTAACAACAGAAATGAGAAATGTTAGTGTGCCCCTTTGAAATCTCTCCTTAAAAATTCAGGTTGCAGAGAAAGTGAGGGTGTCTGCATTAAATTATATTTTCTTGTCCTTTTAAAGTCAGACTTTGAACCCTCTAAATTAAGAAATGGGCTGCTTTCCTGCCTAGATCGGGATGGATATGTAATTGTGCATGCAGAAACACACTCTCTCTCAATTTTGTTCATTTTCCAACGACAGGATCTGCAACAGGAGATGCTTCCTCTCGCTGCACCCGTGTGTTCAGTGTAAGGGAGCCCCTGCTGCTCCTACCTTCAGCTGCATTCAGGTTGAAGCCTGAAATCCTTCCTGAAATAACAGAGGAATATTACTAAAATTTTTCTCATGGAAAAGGCATTTTGCAGAAAACCTGAGAAAGGTTCATATTTGCTTCAGTTAAAGCCTCAGACAGGAAGATTTCCAAATCCCAGACAGGAGCTCTGGTGCAAAGAAGCCAGGCTGCTTGGTGGAAGATCAGTCTGGTCCAAATCCCTGGTGGTGAGCAAGGCTGGAGGAGACATCACAATCCACTCACCAGGCAAGTGAACTCTCAGAGCTCCTTAGCTCTGCTTCTCTGTATCCCAAGAGCTGTGGGAAGCTCTCATGCCCATTCCCTGTCATTGGATCCATCATTTTTAGAAAACTGGACAAAATACTTGTTTAAGGCAGATGAACCAGGCTGTCACATGCTGCATTTCCTCACAGTTTGTCATCCAAGTGGTTATGGAGTGGTTGGTTTGGTTAAAGTTTGGAGCCATATAGTCAAGTGCTAGGGCTTTTTTAAACACTATTTCTGTCTCCAGGGAAGTAAACAAGAAACGTTCTCTTCAGTACCTCAGCTTGTTGGAACTGCAGCAAGTGACATGCAGCAAAAGCTTGGGCTAGCACATGGCAAATACAAAAATATCTTTTCAGATGTGAAGAGTCCAAAGTGTTTGCTGCTCTTTTGTGAGGATAAATATCAAAATCAAGAAGCTGATAAATCACTTCTGAAGGACGCATGCAGTGTTCCTGAAAGTGCTGTGGTGAAGTGTATTTCAGTGTCATTTTTCTTCTGCTCAAGTGGTTTATTTATTAAAAGGCACCACCAAAGCTGCACCAATCATTTATTTACCAGTTCATGCATTCACCAAGCTCCTTTGTTGAGTTGCACTTCATCCTTTCAGCACTGGTAATAGACCTTAGGGTGTTTTTGCTGTACCTGTCCATAGAAAACATCCCAGTTTAGTCCTCACTTTTCATAAGTGCTACTTGGAACATGCCTGTTCAATCAGCTTCTCAGGCACAAGTTGGCAGGATGTTGCAAGGCTATTATATGTATTTCTAAAAAGGCTGAAAAATCTGTAACATAGACATTGTGGGCAGCCCTCTGAAATAATGAAGATTTATATTTTTTTATAATGCATATATATGTAATGCAAATATACATATGAATATTATAATATTTATTTATGTATAAGCATTAAAGGCTCCTGCGAACCTTAGGCAGTAGCAGGATGCCTGACATTTCAACAAGCACTGAACTTTATGGCAGGCTCTCCACTGTGAAACTTTTGGCCATCTAGGAGACTGCTCTGGAAAGTATCCACGCTACTTTTCTCTGTTCCTCCTCTCCTCTCTGGGACCCCTATGTGCTGGAAGAAGGGTGGTAATGCAGGAGGATATTCACAAATCCATGGTGAACCTACAGCACACACATGTGTGAGTGAGACAGACGCTAGCAGAGCTCTCCTGTGTCCTCTTACAGTCTCTTTTCCCCATTCTCTTCAGCACAGCTGCTTGTGCCAATTTTCTTCTACCAGCCTTCAAGCCTGCATGGATGGCAGTCTTAATCTGTGTCCTTAGGCAGCCAAGTGCTTTCACAAATTCTAGCCCAAATTATTTCCACAGCACATGCACAAACATTGCATCAGAGTAGAGAAATAAACCACTTCTTCCTTGACCCAGAGATGTCCAGAGACTCTTGCACATCCTTCCACACTCAGAATTATGCTTCAGGCTTTGGTGAATGGTCCCTTCTAAAATTTCATGTATGTCTGCTATACTTAAAATTATCTTGAAGAGAGAGAATTTCCTATTTAATGGACAACTCCCAGGTTCCTCTGGGATCAAAAAACAGATTATCTTTCAAAAATGTAACATAGAGAAGGAATGTAGTTCCCTATCTGATGCAGCATCAGAAAAGCATTAACTCCAAAGGGTATTTGTCTGCTCAGCACTCTATGCCTCCTGGCCCAGCATCATTAGAGCAAAGGCCTTTCAGACAGGCTCAGTACAGAACTCCGCCCTGCTTCACTGAGGTTGGCAGGAACACACCTAAAGCAGAGTTCCTTGGATCCTGGCACCCATAGCACAGTGCTGTTTCAGAGTTCAGGCCTGGCTACAAAGCCCACCCTAAGCAGGGGACAGCTTCCTGCTGAGCACTTTGCTGAAACAGTAACTCAAGCAGCAGCAATGGAGGTCACTCTTTTTCAGAGTCACACAAATTATAGTCACAGCAGCCCTGCAATGTCAACATGTATTTTGGGCTTAGCACTGCCCAAAGTCAGTGTGTGTTATTTCTCCCTTCCATACACCTTTGTGGGAAGGGTTACAAGTCATCCCTTTCAAGAAGTACTCTTCTCTTTTGAATAATTTTGTCTCACTGACTCATCTCTTCCTTGGATGATTCAGACTCAGAGCAGGGAAAATAAAATATATCCATTAAAATGCTTTTTTGGGGGAGAGGGATAAAATGGAGACTCCAGTCCCACAAAAAAGACTGGTTTTTTTTTTTTCTTAAACTATTCATGAATGTTCAATGGAAGGATCAGACTGAATGCCCAGGAAGCTGAAGCAATTCTTTTTCTGTATAAAACGAGCTGCTGCATCACAGTAAAAGGGGTTTCAGTAATCAAGTGATAGCTTGCACTAAATCGGACCTGATTAGATACAAAATCTGGTCCAGATGAAACCTGGAATGCCTCTACTGTTTTATTCCTGCCATTCCTGCAAGCAGACATTGAATCACTGATTCTGTATTCTGATGAAAAGATATAGAAGAAAGACACAGTTTGTAAAATGTCAGTTACAGAGGACAATTGTTCATCTTGATATTACAGACTGATTTTGAACAATAATTTGAAAGGGATAACATATGCACATGGAATGCCTCAGACAAGGGAATCTCTAAGTACTGAACAATTTTCCAGAGAAACAATTCCAGATGTGATCTGATTCACCCACCGTGTTTGATACTATGGAAATATTTTTTAGGTTTAGTGATGCAGCACATCCCAGTTGGTAGGAAATTGTTCATTGCTTCACATGAGGATGTGAATCTTCTAGTGCTGAAGTTAGGTCAGTTTGATAAAAAATCTCAGGGTCAATGTCTGCCAACCACCTTGCTCACACTCCCTACTCACAGGGAAGGGTGCAGATCAGGTGAGTTCACGTGACAAAATCATGCCATAAGATAACTTCTGATGTACTAAAATGTTTCAGTGTGACTGAAAGTTTTCCGGGGACTCTGGCCAGGGCTACATAGAGACTATCCCTAAAAGCAATAACCAGTAGTAGAGATGTGCAGTTTGGCATTCTTGAAAGCCGGTGCTTGAATTTGTCTCCAAAGCTTGTGCAGCTGGAAGTTCAGGCCTGCTTCTAAAGAAAACAACTTTTTAATCACGCTGTGTAGTGCTCTTCACAATCCTTTTCCTTGCCTCCCACATAATATACTCCTTCACACTATGTGCAGTTCCTACTTGGATGGACATGATAAAAGCAAACAAACCATGAAATCTTGTTGAGTTCACAAACATCTTTCCAGTATTGCTCTGAACCTTGTGAGACATCATCACAGAGCTGCTGTTCTGACACTGCAGGTACATACCTGTGGAGTAGAAGACTGAAAACATCTCCTGTGTTTCTTGAGTGCCACACAGATTTCACACTTCCTCCCAAATCAGAATATGTGGGTCAAATTCTGTATTTGTATGCAAAGCTGCAGTTGAAGGAGTCATGGCAAAATAAGTAAGCAGCTTTTCCAATGAAGTTTAAAGTTTAATTAGAAAAATTAAAATAGTAATTCAGTAATCAAAAGCTATGTCAGTTTCTGTCATTCATATAAATGAATGAAGACCTTACACTGTCCTAGCCATACTGGCATAAGTATCTGATTCTCCCTGCTGAAAATCTACCTTTTACATGAGTTTGATTTTGCCAGAAGGCTTGATGATGCTCCAGCCTTCCCAACATCGTTGCCTGGGACAGCACTTCAAGTCTCATTCCATGCCCACCTGGCTGTGCTGTCCCATTCTCTCCTTCCCCATGTGCTCTCCACACTGAGGCTTCAGTGTTTTTAGACTTCAAGTTAATTCAGGTTGTGGAAGAATAGCTGTACTGGAACAAGAAAAAATTTTATTTAGTTCAACAGCTGGCTCTAGCCAAAAGTGGATGCTTAGCAAAAATTCTAGCAAACACATGGTGATCATTCATCAGACCACTTTCCAGCCTTCAGCAGCTTCATCAGACAGAAGTTGTGTCCTCATAAGTAATAGCTCTTCAAGGACTTCTCTTGAATTTTTTGAATTATTTTTTGGAAACTTGAAATATCTGGAACATCCTATGACACAACTACCACCACAGGTTAAACTGATCTTGGGTGACAAATCACCCTTTATTCTAAACCTATCATATTAGATTAATTGATCATAGTAAATGCTAGTTAAACATAGCATTTATTTGTTTATAGATTTCTGTTGTTTTTTCCCTTCTTTTGCTTGGGGGTTTTTGTGGACTGAGGAGTCCTAACTTATTTGCTCTTTGCATGGAAGCCATGGCATAATTTTGACCATTCTTATCACTTGCCTCTGGATCATTTCCAACGGCACTGTGTGTTTTTGAATTGGGAAGAGCAGACTTCTGCAGAGTATAAGCATGTTTTTTTTTAATACAATGGCATCACAATATTTTGCTATTTTTTCCTTTCTTAGCAACTATTAACATTTTACTGGGCGGTTTTATTTGATTGGTTGATTGGTTGGTTGGTTTTTTGATTACTACTGAGCATCAAGCTGACTTTTTCACACAACTATATATTACAGTCCCAAGAACTTCTACAAGAGACTGTTTTAATGACAATATAGTAATGACCACGGTGAGATGCTGGGGGTCAAGGGTTTCTGTGGGTCTCTCAAGTACAAATTAGTGGTTTCCACTTAGCAATGACATATACATGACTATAGTAGATGTGGGATATTACATAAAGTAGAAAAGAATCTGAAAAGATACATATTTATCTCGCATTGCCTCTGAAAAACATGTAATATATATCTACTGTATATGTTGCTTGTACATACATTCTTCTTCTTCAAGCAAAAAACTAGCGTGAGACATTTTGTACTTTCTCCAAGTTCCACAGACATTCCAAATTTCTGGATTTGGAAGAAAATGTTTTCACTGTTTTCAAATATGTTTCTATGTAGCAAATTCTGAAACAGATTTTTTTTCTGAAACGCTATCTGAAACAGATTTTTAAGGCAAGAAATTTATTGGATTATAAAATACCACAATTCTATGCAATCTGCTTTTTCTTTCCTTAGAAGATGAAAAATACTTTTCAAAGTAGCCAGGGAAACATTCTTGTTTAAAATCACTGCGTGCATCTATAATATTTATAGCAATGCATTTATTCCTAATGGATTGGATAGCCTCTGTGATAGTCCATTACCCACCATTACTGAACACTTAAAATAAAGAAGCAGTCTAAGATTTTAAATGGATCATTAAACTCCTCCAACAGAAGCACCTGAACGTGTCAAATTATTACTTATCTAATTATTATATTACAACTGAGGAGATAGGACACAAGTTATCAAACACTGAAGTGCTTTTATACACAATGCAGTCAGCATGACATTCCAATAAATGTTTGGCTCACTACAATATTTCAAAGCAGAGGACACAGTCTTCTGGTTTTGTGGATCACAGGCCCTCTTTGATGTCCCACAGCTATTCTCGCAGGGCAGTTCAGAAATTGTTCCTTTTTAATCCATTCTGATTAATGCTACCAAATGAGTTGTCCTGACACTGGTAATTTTGCTCTGCTGGGGAATGATTGAAGAGGATGGGCTTTCATCCCAGCACAGTAAATCACTTTCAGGCCAGTGCAACAAAGAGTCAACCACGTTCTTCAGCAAATGAGATGAAACTGTAACTTGTTTTCTTTTAATTAACTCCTGACTAGATTGCTGCAGGCCCTGCTGGCACCCCTCAGCTCTGAGACAATAGCAGTGCTCCCAGCTAGGGTAAGCTTTGGGAGCACTCAAGTTTCCTGGGAGTAGCCGCGCTCTGCGTGAGTCAGGTCACGCTTTTCTCACGCTGTCTGAGAACGCTTTTGGAGGGGCTGACTGTGGGCACAAGGCAAGCTGGACATATCAGCAGCCTTTTAGACAGACTCAGCATGCTGGTGAGTCAGGTTGGCTGGAAAAGACAACATATCAGCAACCCGTGGACTGCTCTGCTCATAATGAATTCCTTCCTCTGGGTTTTGCTTTCCACTGATTACTTTCTTGGTTTCTGAGTTTAGCCCACTGCCTTAGGCTCTGGATTCTGTTTGTTTGTGTCCCTGTGTGGCCTTGGTTGCTCTTTTCCTCACAGTGTACTCCTAGACAATGGTGCAAACTGCAGGGCTCGTGAATGAGCCTTCGATGCCCAAGACTGCCCTGTTCATATCTGCATGCACAACCACAGGGGCATAGCAGTGGTGCCAGGAGTTGGGTCCAGATAGTCCCGTGGTCAGGACTGGGGAGATGCTGTACACCTGGGATCACTGTGCACATCCAGAGCCCTCTGCACACAGTAGAGAGGAGGCTAATGCACACAGAGAACTGCTTCCTGGGGACACACACCAGCCTAGACTGAACAAAAATGCATGAGGGACTTTTGGAAGTGAAGAAAGATACCAGAGTGCAATATGTGTGCCCCTAGAAAATTCATTAAAAGTGTGGAAAATATGCTTATATGGATTTAAACTTATAGAAGAACTTTTAAAGAACTTTTACCTTTCATCAGTAGGTAAAGTATGCTGATACTTAATGCTGGGCTGGATCTGCCATTCAGTGCAGAGAAAGGACTGAGCAGGCAGTCTGTTGGGAACCATATGTGAACAAATCAGATTTTGGACAAAGTTTTAATCATTAGTTTATAGTGGTGCAAACTCATCTCCCTCTCTTTCTGAGATGACATTGTTCAAGATCATCTAGTGTGACAAACTCTTCCCACAGATATAGATTCAGGTGTCTGAATCTGCTTCTGGAGGTGCATTTCTCCTCATATTGACAAGAAGGAGAACCCAGAAAATCAGTTTATGCTAATTCATTTCAGTGTCTAAATCATTTCATACTTCTATATTTAGGTGAGATCCCTTCCACAGAATATAACAAAAAATTCAGTTAATGTTCATATTCCCTGGGCTTTAGAACATCAAATAGGAACCATTGTAACAGCTAAAATCTTATTGTCACATGTGAAGCATGGACTTCCATGGAATCAATATGCAATTATCAGAGCAGCACAACAATTTCAGAGCAACACATTCTTGGTAACTGGTGCAAAACACATAGTCTACAGGAATGTAGTACCCTTGTATTCAGGTGACAGAGTGGTTCATTCTCAAAATACTCACTAAAATCACACCTGCAAATTGGGATAAGTATTCGAAATAGAATATGAGATGATGTGACAAGTGATGAAGACTATAAGCTTGATATCAGTGGCAATATCAAGATTGCATTAAAATGTAATAGTTCTTATATTCAGGTTGCTCACACACAATAGGAAAAAATAACATTGTCATAATTATGCTCTCTTTGGAATGCCAACGCATGAATAATAATTTCTTAGATTTAACAACAGCTAAGGCAGCAATTAGAAAAGGATCAGAGAAGAACATCAGTCTCTTCTATAGGCAGTGAAAAGCCAGGCAGGAACATGGTGCTTATGTACATCCAGTGGCCCTCCATACAAGTTATTATCTTTCCTGTAATCCCAGTGTGTTTGCCTCCCTCCAGACTGAGACACTTCCTGTCAGTCAAATGGGCTTGTCAAGTCAAATCTGTACCACAAAATGTCTGTTTAGTAGACCAAAAAAAAGAAATTTAACCTACATGGGTATAGCAAAACACATCAGCGAATGTGCGCATACAGAACATTTTTTCAAAATGTCTACTGAGAATCTTCTGAGATATGCTCAGCCTTGCAAAGAAAGTGGTGGAGTTGGGGTGGTCAAGTGCTGATTGAGGAAGACATTTTGAAGACTTAAATCAAAGCTAGGACAAAAAGGGGGATTTTTTTTGTCATTTAGCATCTGTGTTTCTGTAGTACAGATGGCTTAAATAAATAATGCAATTTATCAGAGTGAAATGAAACTTTAATTAGATAATCAAGTTCTACATTACTAATATTAATTTGTAGGAACTTGAATATGCACAAATATGTGAGTTGCTTGAATAAGACCACAGGATTCAAATGATAGAATCAGTCCACCACTTTGAAATCTGACAGTCTGAAGGACTAGTTTTATTTTGGATTATTTGCTCTCCTCAATTTGGTAAAGAATTATGTACTATCTTTTAAGTTCCTGCTCAATAGTTCATCAGGGACAAAAAAAAGAAAAGGACCCTGAGGTAAGGTATGTACTGTATCAGCACAGAAACATAGGAAAAATTTAACTTGAAAGGGAATTATGGAGAGCTCTCTTCCAACTTCTTACTCAAAGCTGAACTAACCCAGGTACTCAACTGGTTTCCTTGGGGTCTTGTACAGTCCCATTCTGAAAAGCTCTGAGGAGGAAAGTTCTGAAGTATACCTTTGTAACCTATTATAATACTCTAATTCTCTTACTCTTTAAACAGTGTACACCTTTTTTCCTGCAGGTAAAATTTAACTTGCTTCAGCTTTCTGCCATGGCATCTTGTCCCTTCAATCTGTACCTCTAAGAGAAGAATGCCTCTGTCTTTTCCATGTCTTCCCTCAAGTTGGGTCCTGTCCTGGTTAAAGCCAGCTCTAACTCAGGATCACTTTCTGAAGATCATCTTCAGCAGAACAGCAAGATTATCTTCAGAGAACAAGCAATGCTCTTCTTTCTTTGTGGTGTTTTTTTATGGGTCATTGTAAAGCTAAAAGCTATAGAACATCTTCTGGAAGTATGTAACTACTGATGAGCATACCAGACTCAAAATTAGAGAGGTTCCAATAGGCATCTTGTTCAGGCAAAGCATGAAATTGTAGAGAAGACTGTAAAAATTAATCATCAGCTATTGTTGTGCAGGCAGCTCTGCAAAACCTGCAAAGAGCTTGCTGCAGCTGAAACCTGTGAACCCAGGGTTCAGCCATCTATTATCCCAGGTATGGCTGATGGAGCCAGGCTGTATGACCTCAGTTTAATTTTATTGGTAAAACTGCAGTTAAGGTTTTAAAAAGTACAGAAGCTAAAGCTTGAAAACAAAACCCAACAATCCTAGAGAGATGTGAATGTTGAATAATAACTGGTAAGAGTTGACAACCCAAGTGTATGAGAGAAAAAATAGGGAACCAACACAAAACCCTAAGGAAAGAAAGCAGAGCACTGGCAGATGGCAACTGAGCAAGAAGCAGACAGTTCCAAAGTGCAACACAGACTAACTTCTCCACTTCACTGATGACTGATTGGCTGATAAATAATTAATTAACACTCTTTAGCAATGTATATCCACTTGCAAAATGTCTGCACATGGCAAAAATGCCTGTACAAACTTGCAGTCACAGTAAAAGGCTGCATGGATAGTTTGACTGATACTAAGAAGCTTCAGAAGCATTTTCATTCACCAAAAAGTACATTTTAAAAAATTAAAAATCACCACAAATTCACATGTTTACTTTTTATATGGCAAATAGCAAAAACAAATTGTGCAAATAATGCCAGTGCCCACAGAATCTTCACAATTTCAAAGGATTTTGTTTTGTTTTGTTTAAGGCTTAATGGGTGGTTGGGAGTTCAGGGTTATTTCTCACTATCTTCTTCTACAGTTCACCTGTGTGCCAGGAAATCTCTCCTACATCTGGTAGGTGACCAAGAAAGTGTGGTGGATGCTCCAAGACATGAACACACAAGGCTGTGGAAGAGCAATGCCTTGCCATGACACACACAGGGCTATTCTGCATTAAGAAGATGGCCTAAGCCAGGCTTCCTGCCCAGCCAGCACTGACAGATCTCCTGGGCACAGGGTTGCCACCAACTCCTTCTGGCACTCTAATACCTCCTTGCTGCCAAGAACTGAGACTACTTATCTCTGTTTTTGGAACAGAGTTCATGCCTAAGCAACAAAAAAACATTTTTACAGCTTAATTCAATATGTCATCTCAAAGATGTCTTGCTGTTCTGACTTTTCCCTATAGAAACATGATGCCATTGGTAGCACCACCACCTAAGTGCTTCCTCAGGGAGTCTAGTTTTGCTGGTGATAAGTGTTTCTGCTACTTTCATTCTTCATCGTTAGAGAAATCAATTGGAAAGAAAAGGGTTTTCTTTTAATCATATGAATACTAATTGGAAAATTGTCACCATTCAGTGATGAGTTTTGGCATTTTTTATAATAGCTTAATGTGATCAGTGTTCCTATTTTAAAACATTGCAAATTTCTAAGGTCTTTTGGCGTTTAACCTCAAAAACATCTGTGTCTCTTGTGGGAATGGAGCAACCTCACATTTTTCATAACAGTTTAGCTTTATAATGGGCTATGTGCATTATTTAGATGAAAACTGAAAAAAGACATGCATTTGAGTACTATTGACTCTGAAATGCAACATTTTCTTGAGTGAAATAAGACATACTTGCAATAGCAGTAGAGAACAATTTTTAGCAATATATTTAATAACTTCCCAAAACAAAACAAAAATGCAGGCATGTAAGCTGGCATTTTGCCAGGTCAAGACTAATAATCATTACTGTTATTCCAAGTACTGCAAGTGCGTTAATGAACATGAGTTGCCATTCACTTGATTTTCATGCATTTCCCTCATCATAAAATTATTTTTCAATCTATGGAGAGTTTGTTGCCTCATATATAACCCTTCTAGATGTGAAACACAAGATTTACCCAAAAAACCTTTGTTTGTTAGATCACACTCAGTGCCTCCAGCACAGTGTTTGTTGTTTTATTGATTGCTGTCCAAAACTGCAGCATTTTTCTGGCAGACATCTGGTGCGCTCCCGCTTCCCAAAAAAGAGGCAGCAAGACCAGATCTGTTACATACTTAGCTACAGTCAGTCTCTGTGATGTAGAAACCTTTGATTTTGGTGCTCCTTTCCCACACTGCCTTCTGGAGGGCTTTAAGGACAAGTTCACAAGGCAGAGTTTATGCCTCCTGTAAACATAGACTGAGCAAGAGAGCACAATAAAACTTGCTAATAGCAAGACTGAATGAAACAACAGGACACTGTGGAGCTTTTTAATGCCCAGAACAGTAGTGTGTGAATGCCTGTCTGGCTACCCTTGAGAATAAAGTCAGTCGTAAGCAGCTTTCCCCTTGCTTACCAAGAAATGGGTTTAGAGGGCCTGTGTTTCCCTTTTGCCAGCAGTTGACAAAACAGAGACTCTTCTGGCAAGTGACACACTAAATGTCAAAATCTTTCACTCGGTTGAGGACAAACTGGAGTGACCTTTATCAGCCTTCTTAGCCCCAGTTTCAGGTGGGACTGGTGCCAGAGGGCAGCACACTGTCCCTGGTCACTCAACGACAGGCCAGTTCCCAGCTGACCCAGTACCCTGCCACACACATTGTCCTTTTCCCTGACTGATTTCTGCACATGGTGTTTGATCAAAATCTAAGGAAAATAAGCAAATGGGTAGAGAGACATTATAGGAACAGTTGAGAAAACAGACTGTGCCCAAGAAGATTTGGTTTCCATTTTTGTTTATCAATGAGCAAAGGCACTAAACCAGAAAGATGGGTGAAACAGCTGTACAAGAATCAGCAGTTTTAGTTCTTCTAGGTCTGAGTAAACAGATTTCGTCTTTTGGCTTCACAATGGTATGAGACCTTTGAATTCCACTTTGAGATTACCATTCAAAGCAAGCCTGAAGCTCAGAATTAATCTCAGCTGGAGTCAATGACTCTTTTCTGAGATTCTCAATACACTTGGTATTACTCAACATATAACCTAATTGAGCAATCCTTCTTCAGAGAAGGAAGAGACATTTTATCCAGTATTTCTTTCCAAACAACATTTCAGGCCGTGTTCTCATTTAATTGTACCAATAGAATTTTCATTAGAATCTTAAATAAATTCAGGTTTTGATTTCCACCAGGCTGTATTCCAATCCTTGCAACCAAAACATCACTAGAAAACCAAGGACAAACAGGAATCTAACACAGGAGAGCTGTATTTTCAACAACATTGTATGAACTAATTATACACTTTCTAATACCTTCTTCATTATAGAGTGCTTCTCCCCTTGTTATTTTATATGTTTTGTTTCTCAAAATGTACAATTCAATCCCTGAATGTATATATTTAGGAGAGAGGAGTGTATGTTGTTTCAGCTTAATGAGAGTGAAATGACAATTAAACTAATTGAAATATTAAATGTGGGGACTTTTTAATATAAAAGGACATCTGGCTGTAGATATTTTGTGAAAATTCATACCAACTATACCAAAATACAACAGTACAAATAGATCATTCAGTAAATGAAAGAGCTAATGAAACTGCACATATCCTAGACATATTAGTTTTTTGTGCCTAACTTTGAAATTGCTTATTATGTTCTCATTTCAGGGTTTTATTCAAGATACAAAACAACATTTGGGGATTCTGGGATTTTTAATCAGTTTCATGTAGGCAATCAGGAAAGATGGTATATTTACTTAAACCCAGTTTGTCACTTTTTTCTACGTGTTAATATACTACAGAGGCCTTGGAACAACCCATTGTAGGACTTACTTACGTGTTATAAGAGACTAATTTAAAAATTAAAGATACTTTGTTTCTATTTAAAACTGGATCAAGCAAAGAGTAAAGGAACCAAAGAGAAGATAACCCTTCAAGTACTAGGTGAATTCAAACCCTCTCACAATGGTCTCTTCAGGCATTTCTCAAGCATCCTGCATTTGTACAGCCCTTACCCAGGTTCCATACTCTACAGTTGCTCAAGCTATCTTGCAATATGCCCTAAAGACCTGCAGACCTGATTTAGGTACCAGTGTCCCTGCCCATCCAGGAGGTTTGTTTGTCTTTCCACCCAAACTATCTCTGATTTTTGATCAGGACTCAGAGAGAGAATTTGATTCTGCAGTCAAATAGACAATGAAAGACATCAATACATCTATAATATCCTCTTTAAAATAACATGGTTGTTCATGAAAAAAATCGCGAGTGTCGTCTCTGGTATTGAGATTTTTCAAGCCCTTGCTGGAATTATTGTTCAGATTAAACCAAAGATATCCATAAATATCTATCTCCAAGGTAGGTAGAACAAGATTAGATGCACTTTAAAAAATATTTGCATGCCAAATATTCTTTTAATTCTCTTACTTCCACGCAGCAGTGATCTGTGCTTACCATTAAAACTGTTCTGAACACAGGCAACAAAAGATCAGAAATTTCATTAATTCTTTCCTTTCAGCATTGAATCTCAGTGGGAATGGTTACACCAGTTTGGTGATAGCTGAACCTTTGACAAAACCCCTTGCTGAGTTGAGAAGAAAACCTTTTAATAGCATAGTTGAAGAGAACTAATCAAAATTTTTTTATTCATGCACACTGTAAATTATTCCTTTCTTTTTAAAATGTATTATTCCCATATTCCCCCAAAGGTCTTACTAGTTATTCATATCATCATCAATAACACTGAGCATCTGGTTACAAATTATCATGCTTTGGGAATACAAATCTTATGTAAGAAATTTTGCTCAGGAAACTTTCCCTGTGCTATTAAAAATTATTTCATAATGTTGACATATTGCTAATCATTTATGATTAGTGCTTTTTTGTTTATCTCATTACGTTCTGCAGTTACATTACACATAAAAGCACTTTTGTGCTTTTTCTGAAATAATTTGTTGCTTCTTGTCTATTTAAATGAAATATGTAAATTTAAGTTTGCTAATTGTATTGGATTTACCTTAGGTAAGGAAAACTGACTGGGCTGTGTTCTTTGTGGCACCTCTAGTATAACTATGGATTTTCAGTAAATAGCACATTTCAGTTCCAGATCTTAGCAATCTTCACCTCAAATGCATGATCCTTCAATATTGATCCTTCTTTGTGGTTGTTTAGCCCATTGCTTTCTTTCACAATCTCTAGTCATGTCACTGAAGATAATTTTCAGAACTATTTGCCTAAAGAGATAAATTCAATGAAGTCATCTGACATTCAAAGATAATTTGAAAGGACAGGTTTTCAGAGCAGGAAAATGCCTTCACTGCAATTGTGAAGACCACTGAGTGTCATTTAGGGGCTATTTGAAGTCCCCACCTCTCTAAATCTAAGCCTTTAAATATATTGGTAGGGCAAAGTGGAGATGAGTCTCACTCCTCTATGTAGAAAGCCAGAGGAATTTGTAGTTTGCAATGTCATGGAAACATAAACAGGAACTAAAAACTCGGCTGGGTCAGAAACTGGACACCGAAGGAGTCTGATTAAACAGCTTCACTTTGATCTTATAGATTTTTTATATGTTTAAATTGTATTGGAGGCAATTACTGAACAAAAATCTTCTCTCCATCCCTGACAAATTAATTTCTGTGCTCTAAAGTGACACTAACACTGTTACTAATAACAAGCGACTGTAAGTAACAACTCCTGATGGTTCCTGTGGGTGTTTTGAGAGCTGATATGCAAAGACCCTGGCAAAGAATCTGATCAGAGGAAACTGGTGTTTAGCCCTACTAAGTTTGCAGCTGTCTGCATGCCAGCATCAAAGCTTTGCTTTAACAAGGGAAAAAAGGACAGCAGGTCTGAGTGGCAGGGTGCGCTCTTCCCAGCCCTGCGAGCAGAGAGCCGGCGATGAAAAGAGCTATTATGGGGCACTTTCAAGCCAGCATTTAAAATGTAACTCTGCTAAGTGAGTCATGTCCTCCTTTCAAATACAGAAGAACATTTTAAAAGCAACCCTACCCAAAATGCCAAAAACTCTAGTCTGTTTACTGTTCTGCCTATTGGTTTCTAACGAAGCCAGAGGGCACAGACACGTTTCCTAACTACCGAAGCTGGCATGTCCTGTGAGTCACTCACACAAAGTGCAACTTTTGCTGAGAATGTCAGGGTGAAAGGCCACGGTCCCATCTAACCATGTGCTGTGCTGGAAAAATGCATCATCCTTTTTCCTTCCAATAATGAATACTGCTTTTGCACTGCTGCTGGGTGGTCAGATACAGTGTGTCCTCACAAACCTGTTCTGCACCTCCTGGGGGAAATTTGGTCGCTCAGTCTGAATGGTTCCACACGGCAACACTTTTCTTTACTGACACCTTGTCTGTCAGCTTGGCTACTTGGGCAAAGTCTTTAATTAGTAAACTTTGTGCCACAGGTAGAGACTCTTTGCTAAGTCTCACCTTGGAGAGGCAGGGCCTGGTTTATTAGGTTTTGTTCAAACAACAATGGGCAAACAGCCCTTTCCCCCACTCTCTTCCAAAACCAGGAACCCAGAAGGAAGCAATGCTGGAAGTAGCAGGGTAGTGATGGGGTCAGTTGGATGAACCAGAGGGTTTGCTGTATGCAATACTGGTAGAAAACTTCTATTTCTTCACTACCTGCAAGGAAATATCTTCCTGTGTGAAGCACATAGTCACTGGTGACTCCCAACAGCCATAAAATGCCTCTATCTGATTTCTAGGAAATGCCAAAATCTGTTCCTCTGTAGCCTAGGACATCTATATAATATCTCAAACAATTTATAGGACTATCAGATTTGATAAAACTGTGTACCTTTACAAAAGAAACATTTCTGGTCAGCTTCTAAGGTTCTGACTATGCATAATCTTTGTGAAAGCAATAAAACAAGAACTTAAGCAATGCATAGAACATGTTTTCTTATCCTCCAGCTCAAGCAAATACATGGACAGACACTGCTTACCACAGACAAGACCTGAATATCGATCTGAAGTCTGTAGCTCAGAAATGTCTACTTTCTGGACTCAATGTTCCAAGCATTCCTCAAATTTCCTTTTGCTGGCCCATTCACTTGTCCCCACGTGCAGGCATCTGAAGCTCTGTGACATACTTGAAGGGCTGTTGTGATAAGGAGCTGTGGCAACCCAGCAGAATCAGAGCTGCAAAATGTGACTGCAAACATACAGTGGAGATGGTGGTGGGAGATAATTGATTACCCAAGTGAAGGAACAGCACATTCATGCTGCAACACTACACAGAATTTCTTCTGTTGTTTTGGAATAACAGTGTGTGTCACAATGATGATCTTCACAAATGGATTTTACTGCTCCAATATCTTAGGTTAATATCCTTTTCAGTCATCAGACATAGAGCTGCAACTCAGTGGCATAGCAGTGATAATAAACAGCTTCTGGCCTAGAGATAACATTAACCCTTATTTGCTGCATCTAGAAAGAACTACAGATTCATACAAATTTGCATGTCAAATTCAAAACTAAACTACTCTGTGCAGGTGTTTCTTCTCCAATAAGCAGAGTAGTACTATTTTCCCACATTAACAAATGCATCCTTACTGGTAAGTTCTTCTGAAATTCTCTGAGATTTAGCTACTAAAAGGAGAAAAAAAAAAAAAAAACACTAAAAAAACCCAACTTAAACTATTTGATGTAGGAATTTTTAGAAGCCTAGTATTACACTCTATTTCCTGAAAGAAATTGTGAGCCCTGAATTTAAAGGCTGAAGTTTACAAACATCTTGTCTATGTATGTTAAGAGCTGCATTCAACCTAGGTTTAATAACTGCTGTATTTCAAATAACCAATTTTCTGAACATAAAAATGAAAACTTTCAAAAAGATATGTTAAACTGAAAGCATTTTTTCCAATACAGGTTTTTCATGGGAAGAAAAACATTTTATGATGTGGATGCTGGACATAATAGATTTCCTTAATTTTTCCAGACATATATAATTTATAATAAAATGTAAGAAAAATTGACATTTCCAAGCACTCCATCTTCATCTTATTCCATAAATACATAAATTATTTTCTAGTAGGACATTCAAGCAATACTTTACTGTGGCTAAAATATTGAATAACACAAGTGTTATGAGGCCTGCACTAATATGAAAAGAGACAAATTATTATCTCCATGACATTTTATTGACAGAATTTTACTTGAAATAATAATAATTATCTACAGGAACATGATAATTTTGTGCTGGAGTGGTTGTGATCAACTAAATGTCTTGTTATTTTTCTATTAAATTTGGGATAGCAAAGAACTTCTATCAAAAAACTGACAGAATGTATTCTCAGTATCAAAATATACTCAATTATAGGAATTTTTCTCAAAGGAGCTTGTAGTTGAACAGAAGGCAAAGTCTAATCAAAAGATTGATTGTAACTAATATGATAATGTATTTGGGCCCTGTTAGCATGGCAAAATCTCTTTAATGATCTTTGGAGAGCTCAATGAATTTAATTAGAAGTAAACTCATAAAGGGTACAGAGGCAGAAAACATCTTTCTCCTGTAGATGCACATCAAGAAGTCACAAGCACTGTGAAATAAACCAGACTGTGGCTGCCAATTTCTGATCAAGATAAAATCATCATATCACACCAGATTTTTACAGTAAACTTTTAAAATGAAAGGTCCCCCACTTGCCCACAATAAGATATGTTAACCAAATTAAAGTCTACACATGCACACAAGGACACTCTTCCTTCTCTAGCTTCCTGAGGTAACATCTCCTGTCCAGGGAGAGGGCAGAACAGAGGAGATCCTTCTTCCCATTGTACTACATTGTTCTCTGTACCTCATCATCTTCTAGAGACCTTTCTCTCACTTCTTGTAATAATTTGCACCTAATTCTGCCCACCCTTTTTCACCAAAAATACCCTCTCCATTTCAGATTGCCTCCTCATCCCTCTCTCTCTTCAGTTATATTATCACATAACACCTCTAGCTCTCTGCTTACTCATTCTTGGACCTTTTCTAGCTCATCACATCTCCTTTCTCCCCACTCCCCCTGTATTCCATTGAACCTCTCCCCAGGCTTCCTCCTGCCTCATTCCTGCTCTTCTGTACTGCTAATATGATCTATTTGCTCCTACAGAATTACCTATCCAGTCACTTCAGCATTGAGACAGGCAAGTAGGCAAGCAGACTCCACCCTTTTAATGAAAGGGAGAGAGAGAGGCACTTCTTTTAGTATGCACATTGTTATATAACAAGGGCAGGAGAAGCCAGCACCACACTGTGTCCAGAACTAATCTGATGATAGTTTATATCAGATTTATCAGTTTACTCTGATCAAATATTAGTTTCCTCTGATATTCTGGCAGCTGATAACAAAATAACTGAGAGATTTTAATTGGAGTGAAAAGCAGAATAGAGCAATTCAACCCTGAGCACAAGAAAGAATAAGATAAATGAGCTCAACTCCACATCAGATTCATGAAATCATCCAGCTACCAAAGGCCGAGGAACAAGGGCCTGGCCATGCAGATGCTTCATGGAGTCCAGACCTCCAGGTTATCAAAATAAATCTCTTTAACTGAAGAAGAATTAGGGCGACTTGATATGATTCAGTGTCATTCTTCAGTCACTCTTGCAGGAATGTTAGCATAAAATGGAAGCTTGCCAGAATAAAGATGGATGACAGCAAGAGTTACTGTGGGCAGAAGGTCACACTCAAAGCAGACTCCAGCATAGTGCAGGAAGTTGGTGCAAACACTGAGAAAGAGTCCAACAGAACTTGGGAAAGTGCACTAGTGCTGTTTTAAAAGTAGGTCACAAGTTTCACATCTCAGGGGAGACAGCTCATGCACATAATAGGATACATACATTTTTAATCAGAACATGATCCATGGAAATATTTTAGTAACAGGAACCTCTGTAGTTCTCCACATTTGAAAAATGTTAATAGGAGGCGTGTCAAAGACAATTCTTGTGATCCACATCTAGAACTTTCTATGGAAACTGTGTGGATAAGAAATACGAAATTGATAGCTTGTGAAGCCTTTACCAATGAAAAAGTTAATAAGTGTTGCTGCCAGCATTTTCTCCAAGTTAGCATGCAAAACAAACCATCGGACCACCAAAACATGTGTTTTAACTCTACTGCTAATAAGACAATACCAAACCTTTAGCACATAGGTGTTCACTAGTTTGTGACAGGAAGGATTGAAAACATTGAGAGATCAAGTAAAATAAAGATGCCCTGAGCAAAAAGATTCTCTCATAAAGTCTACATTTCTAGTCCATTCATGACGAATTTGTCTGCAAAATTATCAGGTAGATTTCATGGACAGCTTGGATGTAGTACTGTCCTACTCCTAGGGAAAAACTGTGTTCAGATCAGAGAGTGCTCAGCAAGCTCTTCTCATAAAAGTAATAAAAACATAATCATAGAGAATGGAATGAGATAATGTTTAATGGTTTCAAAACCTAATTCAACTGAACCTCTGAATGACCATCTGGAAATGGGAAGGAGAGGCAATTTCACAAGGTCCTTTGAGGACAGGAAATCACTGATCAAAAGAAACATGTTGCATCTGTTCACCATCGCTCTGGATTAGGGTGAAAGAAGAACAAATAATGCAGACAGTGTAGTTACTCTGGCTTTGGATTTGAAACATCACCTTTACAGGGACCATTAATATACCCAACTGAAAAATGCACATGGATCCTACCTTCAGCATTAGTAGAAGTTAGTTTTTCCAATGTAGTCAGAAGTTTGATGGAAAATACAAGGCTCAGACTACTGTGTCTTAAGAGGTTGCCTAAAAGTACAAACTCTGAAGAGGAGTCACATAAAATAAATGAAGTCCTTTAATTGCAGGGAAAAAAATGCAAAGAGAAGTAGCAATGTCATTCAGTTGATTTTCAGATAAGCTAAATAATTTCAGAATGCTTTTAAAAGCATGTACTGCTAGTTCTAAAACGAATTATACAGATTTATCACTTCTTAATATATGCTAAATGAAGGGATCAGAAACAGATTTTCAGGACTTCAGAGAGTACCAAAATCCTAACCTTTGCAAACACAGAAACCTCACGTCTTAGCTATGCACAAATTAAAAGTTATACATTAACACAAGATCGGCAGAATATTTGTTGCATTTGTCCTTGTTCTTCAGGGTTTTGTGTTGATTCATAGGCTGAAGTCTTTTGTGCTGGTGAATAGATTCAGAGAGAGGATTCAACAGAGGCATTTAGCTTTTGAAAGGGCCTTTCATTAGGTTATTTCTGAAAACAAAGGGAAGATAATGATGCCGCCGGTGTTCACAGGATACCACGCTACTTTTTTCCTTCTGCCTTCTTATTGTTTCAACTTGACTTTAGAACATGTGGCATCAATTAGAAAATAAAACGCGTGACCAGCACAATTATCCAATACCAGAATTATTTAAACTAATGGGATTCATATTTCGTATTCTTCCAAAAGCACGAGTAGAAATGCTGTTATTGTTCTGACATTTTCTAATGTCTAAGAAGCATAATTCCAGGAATGCTTCAGTGACTCAATATGACTCATTGACTCTTCTTTGAAGAGAAGTTAACAAGAGAAGAACTTCATCAGGAATTCATACTGTTAGTGTCAGAAAGAGAAAAGAAACCTGCTTCAGAGGTTCTGAAACAAGCCGAGGTTCCCCACATAAGGCGCACAGGTCTGGTTGAGGGTCCGGGGCAGGAGGAAGAGCGGGGAGCACTTTGGCGGTGCCGGTGCGGAGCGCTGGCCCCGCTCGCCCTCCAGCGGCGCTCCCGCAGCCCGAGGAGCGTGCCCGGAGCGCAGCTCGCTCCTGCCGGGAATTCCGCGCTCACCTGCACTAGACTAAGGATTAAATGCGTATTTGACCGGAGAGTGCCATGCAGCCTGGTACCAAGAAAAAGGTCGCTGGCAAACCCTTCATCAGATGAGTTTTCAACTCCCCCGCAATGACCAGGGTCATTGTGATCTGTGCGGTTGATTTGTGCCCATCCCCGCTCTGGGGAAGAAGACAGTTTAACAGGGTGGAGATAGCAAGCTTGAATTAATCTGTTTTAAAAGGCCATTTGCAACTTCATTTGAAACTGATATTTTTACTGTGTGGCAGAAGAGAAAGGTTTATATATTCAGTCTAACTTTCAGTCTCCTCCACATTTTCTAGTTTTACTAAAGAACAAATGCAGAAGCATCAAAATACCCTAAAAAAAAAAAAAAAAAGTGTATTAATTCTTTGTAACATTGGAAACAAAACTCCTGCAGAGCACCTGTTCAGAAAAAGCATCCAAACATTTCCTGAGGGGAAATACTCCAAAGACACAACACTGTCATATGTTTAAGGATTCTGCTGCAGCAGGGGGCTGCAGCAATTCCCACCCAATGGGTCCAAATCACTCACCCTACTGTGATAGTTCCAGTTCACAAATACTGAACCTGCATATCACACAGTCCACTGCATTAAGGACAGACAAAAGCAGAGCTGGCTTACCTTTGTATGCCAAACTGTATTTCTGTGACAGGAGCTGAGCCATCCCAGTTTGGTGGAAAATTTGCATGTTGTAAGTTCATAGAACTGTACTTCTACTGTAAAGGGCCCTAAGTCTTACTACAGGAAATCTCTGTTTCGGGAGTTCATAAAACATAATGCTAGGTCATTCCAAAGCAAGCAATATTCAAAGTAAGCTCCCAAAGTGCATTTGCAAAGAGTATCAACACATCTGGTAGCAAAATGTCTCCTTACTGGAAGTCAAGTAAGCTGTCCCTTAATCATTGCTAATGCTCTCCACACTTTTCTACACAATCAATGGTGCAATTGAATAATTTAAGTGTCAGCTAGTTCTAAAGATCATAGAAAACAAAAAACCAAACCCTAGCAGTATATTTCTTATAAAGATTAAATTATGTACCTATCCAACTCATGAGCAGTTAGCACTGATTTTAATAGTTTCAGGAGCCAAAATCTGTTTAAAAAGTCAATTTTTCAAGTATTTTGTTTGAAAACAAACTGGAGAAAAAGGTGCTTTAGGATCTCACACTCAGGTAGTTTTAGGTATAGGCAATGACAAAACTCAGTAAAGGAAAAAATATATCAAATAGCAAAAAGAATTTCCTAAAAACCAAGACTGAGGGATTTAAAAGAAGAGAAAAAAATCCCTGACACTAAGACCATTTAAAATTACTCACAAAACAATTTCCCACTCCTCACCATAGAAAAGATCTTTCTTGGCTCTAAACTTAATGAGTTTGATAGCAAGCATGAAACATGATGATGCAGTCTGGCTTCCACAAGAGTGCCCTTTGTCATCTAGTGGAGCTCTGCTAACAGGAATACAGGCACCAGCCCCCCAAGCTCCTGAACTTCCAGCCCCAGGTGAAACAAACCTTGGTCACTGGGAAATAAATATATTGAGCAGCTATCAGACAAGTTGTTCAGTAGTTTGTTCAAGCTTAGGAAATTCCTTTCCAAGCATATCTGAAAATATAGAAGTCAGTATCGATTTTAAGCAGGAAACAGATTTCCAAAGGCTTTGCTTACTAAGTAACTTCTGTTTAAACTGAACTTGAATTATTGGTTTAAAAACGCTTCAGGGCAGAAACTCTTCACATCTACATAGATAACATCTAATAGAATGCAGCTCCATTATGAACAGGTTTTGTGAATATAAAACACTACAATGGTAAGTAAATATTAAAACTCCCCTATGCATAGATTTGTCAGAATGCACCAAATGCCATGAAGGTCAACTTTTTTTCCCACGTTTTTGCCCCTGACACTGTTTCTGCTGTGGCTCCTCACAATTCATTCTGCAACTCTGAAGCAAGAGGTGAGCGCGGTAGTGAATCTGTTCCTCTCCCTACACAAGCATACAGCACTTGCCCAATTTTATAGGTTTTTTCCATTGCAATATTGTAACATCCAAGCAATAGCTTGTTTAGCCTTCAGATCAAGTCATACTGTAAGGAGACAAGGTGAGTTCCCTTTTGCTTTCTTCTTCCCTATTCAATGGGCAATTTTTTTTAAGTTTTAAACACAAAATATGTTTTAAAAGAAGGAAGTTTTAAGATAGCAGATGACCCAGCCCCCTATACCAAAATAGCATCATTCTTGCCTACTGCTACCAAACCTCTCATGGATTTTACCTAGGGGTAAAATAGAATTTCCAATGCAGCAAATTGCTCTTGTAGGTTAGAGTAACAACAGACCAGAGACTGGTTCATTAACCTCAAGGCGTTGCACCAACACAGCTACATTATTAAAAACAAAGATCTTCAGTGCAGATGCACTGTAGGTTTCTACATCTCCTGTCTCACTACTAGCTCTATAATTTCTGCTTCTTTATTAAAGTCTGATTTCACAGATTTCTAAATGTCCAATGTCAGCCAGATTTAGAACTACAAATGGTCCTACCTGGGCATCCTAAAGCTGAAGACCATCCCTTTATCTGGAAGAGAATGGCCAAAAGATAAATTTCGAATCCCTTATGAAGCCTTGTAAACATACATGTTAAAATCAGCTTCAGAGCAAAGGGTTTTAAATTGCATTGCAATTACTATGTAACTTAAGAGGCTTGATCTGTGCTTCTTCTCTGACCATGCTGACAGTAAATCAAGGAATACTGTGATCATAGTAATTTTAACATATTGTGGTCATACTAATTTTAAGAGAATGTATCTGCATACATTCTGATTCTTTGGACATTAGACATCTCAAGGCTTCTGAAATCAATCTTCTCCCTTTTTGCTTACCTAAAAGAATACAGAAGCTCCTTTGTTATCTGCATATACCAGTGGTTTTGTTTAGGAAATGGATCCAGCTCAACTTGATATTGAATTAGACCTCAGAAGAGTGATCCTAAGCCTGGAAAGCTTTTCCCTCAATTTATAAGGCTTTATATTAAATCACAAACATCCAAAGCACAGTAGCCTTTCACCAGCTGATATATTCCCCTGTGCCCATTAGAGACTGTATAAGTTAACGTCAGAGGATTCACTTCCCAGATTAACTATCTGCTTGAGAATTAAACTTTCAGTTTACAACACTTTGCCAATGCATCTTACTAATACCACTGTTGAGATAAAAACTATCTTTCAGGATATATGAGAAAATGGAGCCACATTTCTGAGTTTTTTGAAAGCCATATTAATGGTGACCACATGCTGTGCAGTGTATGTCAGACCAACAGACAGCTTTAAACACTTTTTGTGTTTTCTATAACTCCAATTGCTTTGGTGAAAACCTAATGAGTAGCCTGTTATGTTCTCCAAAGTTTTCTTTCAATGTCATATTTGCATTACTTTAAGCAGAAGGAAATAATACCTTTGTAATGATGAGCTTTCATCTGTCTAGATAGGCTTTTAAGTGAATTTCTTTAACAATATCTGAAATAACTTCTTTCTGCCTAGACCATTAAAGCGTGTGAGAACAGAAGTACTGCGAAACCCTGAAACAAACACTGGAAAAAGTCAGGCTTTCACAGCAAATTTCCATAATTCATGATAAATCCACTACACACAAACAGAGTGCAGTAAATTGTTCTGCTGACAAAACTAGAAAGCATAATGAATGGAACAATCTGAACTGCTCACAACACAAGGACATCTGTAAGATCTCTAAGAGGAGAAAATTAATTCATCAGGAAAGTTCAGTCTACAATCTTGGATTCTGAGTTTTACAGTTGAAATTCCAAGTGATTCACATCACATCACTGAACTATATGTGGTGCTTTATGTCTAAATTCTTCTAAATTATGGATTGGGTATGTAATAAATGATCCCTTCCATTTAAGGAAAGAGTTATCTTGCAGTGTGTGCAGTGTAACTGAGATGAAGAGACCAGCTTTCAAAATCAGATGAATATTTTTCTGTACCCTGGCTAAAGCCAGGTTTTTGTCTTATTACTTTAATGCTTTCACTCGGTTATTTCTTTACTTCAGAGTGGCATAAATGATTCCCTCTTGCTGGTGAGCTTTGGATGTAAAACTGGGCAGAGTCTCAAAGTCTGGAGATCATTTACTAAATCTACATCTTTTCAGACTGGCTAAACATTGGCACAAACAAGAACATTAGTCACCCTTATGACTAATGTTCATTAGTAACATTTTTAGGTATAGAAACACAGTAGCTCAGATTATCCATCATCTGAGACAACCAGTCCAGTTTCTGGACAAATGAATGGTGCATTGCTTACAGGCAGAAATGTCATTCTTCTGCTTTATAAATCTGATACTTGACAATAACTAACCTGGAACTGGGAATCTTTCCCACTCTTGCACCAAGGTCCATTCTCTGTATGCCCAGTGAATATTTGTTGAGATAAGACTCAAACATTCACGTATCATTGCCCCTCCAGGCCTTGAACCATCACACTGCTTTCACTGGTAAAATATGATTAGGTGGGATGCACTGCCTCCCTACAAAGATGGTGGAGGGACCAGGGGTTTTGGGCCACTTGCAGAGCATTCCAGGCAAATAGTTTAGAAACAGCAAGGACTCTGTCTAGTAAGAGAAGGCTAAGCACAAACAGAGTCCTTCCTAGCCTTCCTCCAGAAGTGAAAGTACTGTGTCTCCTAACCTGGACAGTTTGTCCTTATGGATCTTCTTTAATGAGACTCTTCAGCCATTAAAGCCTGTAATTAGTGCCCACTTACCCATTTTCCTGAAAAACACTGAGAGAAAATTGCAAAGATCTTTTATGTCTTATGAAAAATCAGTGGATATTTCAAGGACTCGGTAACTAAATAGAATGTTGCATGATTAGTTTCCAGACAGTTAATGTTTTCTATAATTCAGGGACAAACCCTGGTCCAAAATCCTTTGGGTAATGGGCACTGGACTCGTTGAGTGCTCTAGTTTCTTCAGAATACAGAGACTCATTGTGTTGAAGAGTTACTAGTTAATGGTTATAATAGTGTACAATAATAGTGTGTTACTGGAACAGCTAATCCAAGCTGGTAGAAGGCAAACAACTCCTGCAAACAGCTGAGCTGGCTGTTGCTTTCTAATTCAGTGATAAAGGTCAAAATGGCAGCTTTAAATAGTGAAGAAATGCTTGGTTTAATATTGAACCAAAAGAAAGTATCAAACTCTATATACCTTAATACTCTTTAACAAAGCAAACTTGCAGACTACACACAGACACGTTATTGATCTTCTAAAATCAGCTTCAGAGTGCTGGAAGAAGAAAGTAGCAGCCATGATGTCAAATGCCAATGAAACAATGCCTTTGCTTTCAGAGAGAAGTAAAATTTTGGCACTCAAAGGAGAACTTTTCTGCATAAAGAACAGTTTATGTAACTTTTATGCTGCATAAATCTCCTGTTAATGCACTAGGACCTTAAAGAGGTTTAAATGGCAAAAGCCTCTCAGCTTATCTTTGAGCTTACCTGGAGTTACAGTGTTCTTCCAGAGCTTGGTGATATTGTTCCCAAAGGGTGGCAAGACAGAGAAGAGGTCATAAGAAGTCTGTCACACCACATACTCTATACTCTGAGTTATGCACAGCTCATTGTTTCATTCATTTTATCAAGCAATTTGCCAACTTTAAATAGAAAACTTTCTGCTCACACCAGTCCCCTCTTTCAAGTACAGCTTTTTTTTCTTTCCAGAACCATTTTATTGACAGATGTGTCATGTGAGCAGGGCCAGCAGAACTCCTCCCTGCTACAGGGCCCATACAGCACTAGTGGAAGGTCTACAGCTCCCCTTAGTTTAGTACAACTAGGAAATGAGACAACAGATAATGACAGAGAAATGGGAAATAAGGAAAACAAGCAGAATGAGTTTGTAGTGGAGAATATTTGCTAAAAATTCCACCTCATTTGTGCATAGGTTCAGCACTGCCTGCAATCCCCTTCCTACACCTGATTGTGAGAGATAGAGCCTGCAAAACTGGCACAAACCAAGCCTAAGCCTGGCCAGTGAAGGCCAGTCTGCTACTGGACAATGTTCAGAGCCACAAATTACTTAAATTCCATATGGAGTTAAACAATGGAATTTTGGGAATGTTTTGACAAATGTGTTGGACCCCTGCATTGGTTAGTCTCATCATTCAGCTTGGGTGCTGGAAATCAGAGCCAAAGGAGGTGTAGTGACCACCAGGATGATCCAATCTAACATCCTTACAGAGCTGCTTGCTGATCACTGTATGATGTAAATATCTCTTCATGAGCATTATGCAAATGCCCCCTTCCACCATCAATACTACCCTCTGAAATCCTCCCTTGGAAAGTGCTAGGTGTTAGGATATTGATTTGATCACATCTAAATCAGAGACAGGAAAGACTACCTGATCAAAGAGGACAGAGAGAGGGATGCTTAAAGGCATGAAAGGAAGCAAATGGCGTGGTTCTTCCTGAGTGTTAGATGTGCCTGTGTGCCACCTCTGTCTCTGAATCCAAAGTGCCTGTCTAAGGAAGCTGTCCCACCCCTCCTCTCTGACCACAGAGAGACCCCACGGCCAGTAGGAAGGACACATTCCAATCTTGGTGTGATGACTGTGAGACCTGAGGGAGTCCATGCAGTATCCTGTCTTCCCTAATGCTCAGGATCAGTAACAGCTGTGGAACCAGCACAGTATGGTCCACAATCACATGGATAATCTGGCCAGTTTCCTTGGGAAGCAGATGAATATTGCACTGCAGAACCTCAGTAACTGCCAGAAGCTCAATAAGGCAAAAGACTACTTTTCCCCATTTGTAGTAAAAATTTTCAAAATACCAAATCTTTTCAAATTATGATTTTATGCCTGGTTCTCAGAGAGGAGGTGATGCCAGGAAATATTTTTTATTAAAATCCTGTTATCATCAATGCAACAGTAAAAGACACCACTATACATTCCTTGCTGCTGAGAACAGGTTTGCAAAGACCACTGCATTTTTTACTACTCTGGTTAGAATTTGCTGGCCTTATAAGAAACTTGAACAGAGTACAGCTCAGGAAATACCTTTACTGCATTTTATGGCCATATTGGGAGTTGAAGGATGTATGCAATATGTGTTTTCTCAACTTCCCACCCCCAAGCACTTTGAGGTGCCTATCCCTGCTGTAGGGGTTGCTAAAGTTCTTCTAAAGCAGCAGGTAAATCACTCTGATTTACAGTATGGCATATTAAGATAAATTGGTACATATTTCTTTAATGCCCCAAGTTGTGGTGTGACTCACAAGAGCTCTTATCAAAAGTAAAAAATGAAGTTGTCATCAGTTAAAACACTTTGAGTGCCAGTTAATGTCATAGAACAATTGTGTCTGAAAAAAGTTATGCTAGCCTCAAAAAGAAGAGGGGGGAGTGACACAATTTAATGCTTAGATTGTATAAACATCACACCAGAGTGCTCTCTTTAGAGGAACTCTGGGTCTCACTCATCCCTGCACCATCTCACTCATTTCTCACGTCTTCTGTCATGTCTGAACTAAAGCAGAAAGCACTTTAGGTCAGGACCATGACTTTTTATATTCTGTAAAGCACTTAGAATGCTTTTAACTGCCCTAAGACAATGGATACTATATAAAGAGGAATTAATTGCCACTGCTGTGGAAGAAGGTTTCTACATGGCGCCCTAAGTTTGCAACTGTTCATTTTGTAACAGTAATAGTGAAAAGACCTTCACATATTGTTAAACAAGACACAAAGTAGCTAAGTGAGTTATAATACCCCAGCACTTTGACTACCAAGAGCTAAACATCTGCAGTAGAACAGAAACCAAATCCCGTGGGCAAAACATATAGTGACTATAATTTCATAAGGTATACGCATCAAATCAGTGTTTCACATAAAGTTTATTCTTTTTGGTCAGAATCCAAAACTTCTACAAGAGAAATCCCAAACTTCCCCCATACACATGACTCTTTGTTTTGGGGCTGTGCCATCATATTTTCCAGTCTCCATAGAGTTCTAAGCAGCCCTTCTTTGTGTTCAACAAGAACCTTGAAATTCCCTCTTGCAGTTTACAGGGTTTCTAGTAATTGTCTCCAGTTCACATTTGTTCTTTTGCTCCTTTTTCTTATGCAGATTCATCTTACAAGACTTCCTTTCCTAACATGCCATCAGGCCAAGAAAGGATGAGCTGATGTTAACTACTAAGTAATTTTGAGCATAATATTTGAAATAGTGCACATCCACCTTTATGTGTATTGGGAACACAGATGTGGTCAAGGAGAGATGTGACTTCACAGTTTTGGCACCAGCTTCCTGTATGGCTGCATTTAGGCTGTGCTTCCATGATGGTGTATCTAAGCACCACCAACAGCATAAAATAGATTTGGTCAGAGTTGAGAAGGTGACTGCAGTTCAGACAGATTAAACACAGTACACAGGAGAGAGTTTAAGCTCTGTAATGGTTTCATCCTTCTATGAAAGCTTTATGATGGCTATGGGAGGCAAATGTTCATTGATCTAAGCATAAGAATGAAAATGTACAGACAGATTGTACCTGATTGGGCATAAAACCTGACAGTACAAAATAGATCCATCAGTATTTTTGAACAAATTTGAAAGAACAGTGTGTTTATGTTAAATCAAAGCTTGGCTTCAGATGGCCATGGCATTTCTGATGAAACGTGAGGGTCCCTGAAGGCAGATTTACCATACTGCCAAACCATGACATTCAAAATACTTTCACATGCCTTCTTCCAGTTCTCTACCTCTGTCAAATTAAGTTGCGAGGTCAACTAATGTCCAGGCCTTTCCCAGCATATCTCCTTGCCAAGGGATATGGGCAAAATCTCCAAAGCAAAATTTTTGGTTGTCCCTGAATTGATTGCTCATCACCTCTGTCAAGAGCACAGCTCTGTCACAGGTGGACTTTGTACCCTGCACATGCAGTTCAACACAGTATAACTCCACTGACTCCTGCCAATGGAGCTGAAAGGACTCAGGCCAGTTATACCTGCCAAATGCACAGAAGTATTCAGGTATTTCTCGTAGTCAAAAGATAATAGGAGGATTTAAGGCCAAAGAAGAATCTTGACAGCTTCAACTGTAATCCTCAGGTATGGGGCATAAGCATTGACAGAGGTATAGCCAGTCTCATTTGTGTTCTGTGATCTTTCCAGATCAAGTAATCCTGTGAAAGGAGCAGCACAACACAGTAACTGATTTCCTTCCTTTCTCTTTCTATTCCAAAAGCTTAACCAATAAAAGTTTTCTGGGCCAGGATATGGTAAGCACTGGAGAAGAAATAATTTTTATATCTGTAAAATTCCATTGTGTTCTTTTGAATTATATTTAAATTTTTTTTTTCATTTCCAGTAAATAAACATGGAAATCAATATCAGTACTCACTCAGGTAACTCTTAGGATTTTCATAATCAAACACTTATTAACAGAGAAATGAGTACAAAGGAAATGCTTCCCAGAAACTGGTTACGGAATTAAACACTGTTTAAATGAAGAAGTCAAAGAATTTCAAATCTTGAGTAAAGTAATTGAAAGTAGAGGTGGTATAATTGAAAACAGTATAGGCAAAAAATATTCGATGATTTGCCACAGTTTGCCCAGATCTATGCTATACTGTCTTATAAGTGAAGAGACATTTCTTTATGGGAATTATACCACAGTTTAGCACCTTGTACTTTATCCTGTCCCTCTCTCCCTTCTATGTCTCTCATTGTTGTCATTCTAGTTGTTGGGAAAAAGAAGCTGAGAAGTTGTTGCCATAACAAGCCATTTAAGTGAGAAGCATACAGAAGAGAGTAAGAGAAAGTGGTACTCAGCAGCCCATATCAAATGTAAAAGAACTAGAGTGGTACGGCTCAGAATAAAACCAAATAAATGGCTAGAAATTTTCTTTTGTAAGGCAATTGCCTTCCTGAACTTCCCATGTCTTCAGTACAAAGGGTCAACATACACAGGCAGAGCTGACCCAGAGCAGTTTCAATTTTATCATGACTCCCTGAATGTTGTTCATTTTCTACATTGCAAATAATGGTCCCTTTTTGTCACCACGAGAACAACAGTGACACCAAAATGCTTCTCATGCCATTCAATGCAAGTCACTGCAGTGAATTTCTTCCGACCTCTACTTAGTTTTTCTGTCCTGAATGCAGCAATATGTCCATGGTTTCCGTGGTTATCCTCCTTGTTCTGAGTTGCACAACTACTTTGTTTACAGCCTATTTCTTCTGGCTGGAAACATATGACTCCTATGCAGCACCCCGGCCCTTTCTCGTTCACTGGAGCCCAGGCGAAGCTCGCAAGGAAGGTGATGTTTGCTACCATCTGCTGGTGAACTAGAGCAGGGCACCAAAGGAGCATCACAGGCTTGATTTTAGGCATTACTTGAACGCTTAACAAGAGCCTGCTGATCCATTTGAGTAATATTCATGTAAGGGTTTGATAGGGGACTAAAAAAATACTGAGATTTTTGTTGAGGAGCAAAACCTAGCAAAGGAGGATGTGCTATACATAATGAAAAATAGAGAGAGGGGGAGAAAGGGATCTCTAAAGATGTGCAAACCTATGCTAGCAAGAACTTTGAAGAGACCTGTAGAGCTACAGAATTCCCAGAAACATAATGACAGGAAAAAAATCTTGATCTATCACCATGGCTCAAGGCAATCAAGCTCTGAGGCTGTTGCTGGAAATAATAGTAAATTGTCACTTCAAAAAGTACTTGCTTCTATGACAGTAGCTCCCAAATTAGGCATCATAATCCCAGAGGTGGTTGTGTGGTTGTGTTACTGTGAAGTGGTGTCCAGGATTACTGAGGCAAGTATTTGGGGTCATAGAATGTTGTGGAACTCTGAATATTGTATAGAGGGAAGGGACTTTGTTAAACTCCTTTGAGGTGCATCAAAAAGTGACAAATATACAAGATGTGAGTCTGCAATCACAAGCAGGGAAAATAAAGAGACATGTCACACATGCTTGTGAACCTTGAACAAAGTTCTTATATATTCAAAGCCAATATACAAGTATCTGGTGTATATACCTGAATATTTTTAAAAATCAAAGTAAAACCAAAAATCTTTTAAAATTAAAACTGAGAGAAATAGAAGTTTCTGAATGTTTTGGGGTTTTTTTCCCAGGGAAGTTAGACTCGGAAGTGTTTTACAGCTCTATATTTAACAGTTAGAAACAATGGTTACTGTTCAAGGAGAAATGTACTGTTCCATAAGCTAAAAACAAGGCCCAAGTAAGAAACATGCCCAAAAATTCTGAGCCTCCTCATCTCCACCACCTCCACAGCTTTAATAGGAAATGGGGAGCAAACCAGCTTCCTGGACCAGTGAATTCAACCCCAAATAATCCATTACAGTCTGTGCCACATTCATATTGTCCTCCTGTTGCACTGCTCTTTCAGGTGCCATCACATGAGGATGACATTTTATACCATTTACAGTCTTTCTGATCATGGTCTGCTCCTTTGTTTTCATGCACTACATCCATAGATCAGCCTGTTTCTGCTTGTACTTTATTTACTGTGGTGGTTTTCTATGCTGGGGGTGTATGTAGGAACCATGACAACAAAGTAATAACAGACAGTTCAGTAATGTGCACTTACTCTTGCTGAACAGAGCAGACAACTGTGGCTCTGTGTAAGTCTAACTGAGTTTTCCAAAGCAGCAACAGGGGAGTTTAATCTGAGCCAGAAAACTGTGTGCTGCTGCCCACTTCCCACGCTTCCCACCCTATCTCCCCACCAGTCCTTTCCACGCTGACACACTGTGTTCAACTTGCAGAGAGAAAATGAGCACTATGCCCCCATTTTTTCTGGTTTCTCTATCACAGATAGTGCTCACTTCATAAGATTTGAACATTGTTCCCACATCCTTAGGGTGGGGTTTACATCATTATTTCTTAACAGCCTTCCAGGCGACAGGTCCCTGCCCCAACGGCTGTAACTGCCAGGGAGACAGGGCCATTGTGCAGCTTTCCAAAATTGGCAACAATGCGCGTTCGGGTCGGGCTCCAACTGACTGCAAAGCTGCCCCCAGCTCATTTATCTGTCCGTGTCAGGGAGATAAAGTGCACCATCATTTGGCAAGAGGGCCCTGAGTTAGGTTGATCCTCATCAAGTGAATTTCCTGGTCTTGAATAGAAAGCCACAAAACAGCAGTTTTTGCTGCATTCTCCCATACAGTTCAGACAGGATTCAACAAAGCCAAACCACCAACAGTAAGAGAAAATCAATAGAATTTGAGCATAGCTAAGCCTCCATGAGCGAATGCATTCTGTAACTAAATCTGCTGGTACCCTGTGAATTTGAATTGTATTTATCTAGCAGCGTGTTGTCTGTTCATGGGTTAGGAAATGAGTGGTAGGAGTTTGTAGGTATATCAATAGCTGCACAATTTTGTTATCTGCTCTTAAAGCCAGATATAGGACACAAAGTGGCATAAACAACATAAGACTCGCTAATATGTTAGCAGCAGCTGAATGAAAATGCAACAGTAATCCAAGTGAGCACAACCTGAAAAGCCCTTTGAAGAGGGATTCTGGCCAAGCTGATACCGGCTGCAGTCTGATTTTTGTAACCCACGCACATCTCGGATTACTCAGCCCTTTGCTCTGCTGGCCAGCTACACACCTGTTAACAGATGGAGAAGTATCATCAGCCTGTTCTCTAAGGAGCAGGGAAATAAGAGGAGGCAGTGTCACAGAGAGGTGAGAAAGAATAGCCCAGTCCCCTCCTTCCGGCTTTATAATAAAGATGCTCACAGTTTATATTAGTGATTCTTCTTGCTTTGGCTTTCAGGCATTGGTGCCTGTGTGAACAGCCATGTTCAACTCTGAGCCTTTTGCACTTGTCAACTCAAGCCCTTTTCAGCTGTCACTTCCCTCTAGCTGTCCCATGCCCATACCCTCCCCCACTTCTAATTAAACTAGTTTTTCAAAACAATGTATTGCAAAAGCAGCAGGGCTTATGCCTTACAGAGGGAAATGTCTGGAGCAGGAGTACTGCCTTTTTCTTATTAAAATATAATAGAAATTAGTATTTTATAGAAAATTTAAATAGGGTGAAATACTTTTCACCAATACTTCTAATCAGAAATTAATTTCTCAGGGAAACAAACACTGGCACTGCATAGCGTAGGGTAGAAAGGTAACAATTTGGGACAGAACTCACTCTGCTCCTCCCAGCCCCAAGACACCCACAGCTCATCCCACCATATCATGCAAGACTCATGTGCTGGTCATGTTGTGCTGTGTGGAAAAACAGGTGTCAGCGTTATCTGTGGACTGGGTCATTTACTCTTGAAGAAGAAGACTTAGCAGCCTGAAAGTAGACATCTCCATCCTCCCTCCTCCAGCAGTGATGTGACCTCTTTCAGCTTTAAAGGATTTAAATTAACTTGCAATACCAGTGCTGTTCTGGCTGACACAAGGACATAAGCAAAGTGAGGTTGTGGGGAAACAGTCTTTCATTAGCCTCCTACTGTCAAAATGGAAGGTTTGTGCACCTGAAAACATGTCAGAATTTTTCCAGCTGTAATAGCTGGCAATAAATATACTTACTCCGTCCACAAAGCTTTCCCTAAATTAACTTTGCATTACTTGTGTAAGCTCTACTGCAAAGCCAACTCTTCTGCTGACTTGGTATCCTGTCTTGTGTTTTTCATATAATTGTGTCCACTTTCTTACCTATATTTTATTTAGTTCATCAATAAATGTACTACATTTTAAAAAGTTATACTGTACCACAGGGGTTTTTTTAGCTTTTACTTTTAAACATTTACTTATGTGTGCACACTGCACATATCAAATAATTTGAATTATTCAAGTGAAAGAAGAGCTGGAGAAATGAAAAGCCATGCTAGGGTGCACTTTTCAATACTTGCCAGTTTCTTCCAGAGGCATTTACTACAATTTACTCATGTCTAACATAAATGATCACTGAAATGCAACACACAGCTGGGTTACATTTGCATCCCTGTTTGCTGTTTCAAGAGTCCATGAGCCAGGTAAGATCCAGGATCCTTTTCCATTTTAATTCCCTCTTTCAAGTGCCCTGCAATCTAAAGGCAAAGAGTTCTAAGTCCTGATATTAAGGAAGAAAAATCTTTAACACACAATTAGCAAGCATAAGTAAAGCCATTTTATGTTGTGTTGAAATGAACTTTTCATTGCCAGCTAATAAATACAAATTTGGGAAAGTAAGTTTTCCTAATAAATAGGGAAGTAATCTTACTAGAAACCCTCCCTGGTTAAATTCATTTCACGTGAATTTTACTCCAAACACTCTTTGCCCTGTTTGACAGGTTTTTATTTAGTGCATGGTGCTACATATACCACAGGTCTGGCTGGGGCCACATTGTACCAGCACCTTTAAAGACCTTCTAATAACAGCTGGTGGGCAGTGTCTAAATCACAAGTCAAGAGAAAAAAAAGACAGGCCCAAGACTGAGAAAATTATATAGCAAAGATATATGACAACTATTTATACCATATAATGAATCATGGGCAGCTAAAGCAAGAGCAATTACACTGGCACTGTATCTGGATATTTGTAATTGTCCCACATCTGAAAGGCATAATAACAGACAGAGGTGAGGTTCTTACAGTAACTGCTCTGTAAGTAACAAATTATAGAAGGAAGCTTTTCAAGCAGCACTTCAGAGGTAGTGTCTGTCTTAGCTACATTACAGTGAAAGCACACACTCCCAGAAGAGAAAGGAAAGGCAACAAACCTGTTCCCATCTCATCCCGATCATGCCAGTCTCTTCAAGGCAAGGTGGGAACATTTGTCTCAAGGAAGTGAAGATGTGAACTGGATTGATGGGTGGGAGAAGGAGCTGATGTGTAAAGCACATCTGACTTCTGCCAAGTTTTATCACAACCCGAGTCCAAGTGTTATCATGCATCTAAGAGGTGGGTTTTTTTTTCTTTTAGTCCCTTATCATAGAGGCACATTGTGCTCTAATTTATCATATCATGGTACACATTTCACAAATCCTTGGAACTCAAAACTTATCTAGGAAGCTCCTCAAACAGTGTCCCTTCCTTCTAGAAATGAATAGCTTATGCTTATATATCTCTCTAGATTTGCTGTTAATATAAGTAGTGGCATTTCCAGACCAGAATAAAGAGAATGATTATGAATTTGGCTATTTTAAAAGACAAATGGGAACAGCTTTAAAATGCAACAGGTAAGCTGTTCTCTAGAACCAGATCCATTTAGTCTAATTCCAACCAGCTGTGCATATACTGCATTCCCTTAAAACATTATTGCTCCCCTTAAAACATTTCAAACATGGCCTTAGATTGGAAAAAAATGTTTAGAAGAACATTTTACAGTGCCATCAACCTTTTTACTTTATGCAAATCTGAGCTTACCTTCCATGTGGCGGAGGGGCAGGCTGCCAAGGTGAAGGTTACTTTCTCTGTCATTACATTGAAGGTGACACGAAACATGGTTTATATTCCAGTGGCCTCAGACCCAGGGCAGAAATCTTCAGTGACGGTCACACTGCTCACTTGTGTGCATGCTGCAGGGTTCTGTCACACAGCACTATGCATTCAGCTACCCCATAACGTTATGATTGAAGCTGAAGCCTGAAACAGCTGTAAGGGTCCAGCTTTTCCCAGCAGCCTTGTTCCTGTGTGTCAGGACTAATCAGATTAGCAGGTCTTACTTGTCTGAGTTGGGACTAACAGGTTAGCAGAACAGTTTGAGTGGGGGAAGGGAGCAGAAAATAAATCAAATTAGGGCATTTACTAAGCAGCTGAGATTTCCTTCCTGCTCGCCTTTGTCACTTTACAGGACTCACACAGAGCCAGGACAATGCACCACAAAAATGCAGCTTTGTTTTAGAGTAGCTCTTTGTATAGGAGAATTTCTCTAACTTTGCATTGATTTGATTCGTTTTTGATTGCCAGCAATCACCAAGAGGAAAGCTCTCCCAGAGTGGCCTGGATGTCTAGCAGATAAACAAGTCTCAGACAGAAAAGGCATGTATTGTGCTTTTTTCATCCCACACAACCCACCAAGGCAACACACTGGCTGTGCCAGGAGATCACTCTGTTCTGCACAGTGCTAGATAACAAGATTCACAGATGGTCTAATCTGAAGACTAGGGCAAAAGGGTGAAGGGACAAGACAGGACAGGACAGGACAAGACAGGACAGAAAGGTATGACCTAAGGATCCTCAGCCTGCTTCAGAGTACTTTTTCCACATCTTTTACAGTGACAGATTCACCCTCATGGAAAGGAAAACTCAAAAAGAAGAAAGGGAAAAGGGAAACTACCAAGAGAAATATGATACCCACAATTAACAGTGTTTGACTGCATGCATAGGCTGTGCTACAGGATGTGGGAGATGCTACACAAGCGAGACACTTCCCTCATGGGCCCAGCAGATGCAGTCATCTCTCACTGACACCATCACATCATAGCATCAGCATGTAAAAAACAGTCTCAGTTTGGGTAACTTGTCTCTTATCTAAACTTATCTTTTTAAAAATAGGTCTCCAGCTCATTAGTCACCTAATTTTCTCCTCTGCCAATAGAGAAACATAGGTGTGATCTATTGCCTTAAACTGCCTCTGAAACTGCCTCTTTCTCAGCATTACTTGAAACAGGGAGTGTATGTACTAAAATTTTAGAATTCTGATGTGACTTGAGATTAATACTGAAAACTTCCACTAAGTGTTGAGACTGAGTTCAAAGATGCATTGACTTTCTCCTACTTGCTCTGTGAGTCTGGTCTGTGACTCTAGACAGATGTTCGCTACTGAATGAGGAGGCCATCAAAATGTCCTGTATATGTTCCCTTCCACTAGTCAGTAACTGTATCATGGGCAACAATTTTGCAATATTGGAAAGAGGCCGGATTTTAAACCTTTTATGCTTGCCAACAAATACCTACTCATACAAAAGTTGCACTGATGCTGGAGAGATTAGACTCACCAAGGGGAGTCATAAGTATATTGACAATCTGACTGGGTAAAAATCCATTTATTCCAATAATCTAAGTTCTGTGGCCAGAAGAAGCCAAGCACTATGTATGTGCCAAGGAGTACTTCAAACCTGTAGATAACAGCATATGGCTGGATTCCTGTACATTAGTGGCAAAAATTAAGCCCACAGTGTTAAAAGCCACAAAAGCCACATCACAGAACCATTATTTGAAATCCTAACAAAGCAACCTCATGGCTCAACTCCCAGTATCAGGATCCTTTCCAAGAAGTTCAACAAACCAAGCACCCAGAGTCCAATTATCCTCAATCTGAATAAGATAGAAAAGTAGAATTTTGTAGGGACATACATTGGCATACAGATTTGACTCACATTTTTAAAGGACAGAATAATATATGGTGTCATTTCATTCGGGTTTAACTGGACAGACAGAAGTCATGTGTTTCCTGTGATAGGCCATAAGGGTATTTTGTTCTTTTCATTTAGCTAAAATGAGATTAATCTCACTGTAAATAATATACTGATAGTAACATATTTGTATATTTCTAAAGAGACTCATATACAGTGAAAGGTGTTTCTTTCCACAACTGATTTCTTATTGTCTGATTTCATTTACTGCTCTATTTAGGTACTTTTAGGACTATTCAAGCACCAGTTGATATAGAAGAGGTAAAATAACATGAAGTATTTTCTTTCTCTAGTTTAGAAAAAGCTATTTTTCTTTTCTTTTAAGTGCAGTTTTATAGATAATCTAATAGAGAAAGATTTTTTTGTGGGAAAAGGTACAGTTTCCAAGACCGGAAGCTGTTTTCTGTGTGCTAATGATGCTGTTGTTTCCATGAGATGTAATAGTTGAAGAAAGACAGGCTCAGGTGGAGACAGGTCCTCTGGTAGTTAGTGCCACAATGACAGAAAGCTCTGGGGATGAAAATCCATAGCATGATGACATATATTTTTTTGGCTGATACAGTCTGAGTGTCCACTGTGCTGCTGAGCACAGATTGTTGGTTGTTTCTGATTTTAATCAAAGCAACAGCCCCATAACTCCAGAAAATTATAAATAGTCAGAATATAAGATTGTTACAGACACATAGCCTCATCTAACTAGTTCCTACTTCCCAAGAAAAAGAACACAGGGCACATTAAGTGTTTTTTTTGGAAGAAGAAATCTCTGTGAGATATTGTTAAAAAGAAAAAACAAAAGTATTTTTAAATTTCTAAAGAGTTTTTGACACATAACTCATTGCCTATAGTACCTATTTTTGTAATCATTTTCCAACCATGTTTTCCTAGATCTCAATCACATAGATTAAAGCTCAGACAGGAACCACCTTCAATTTCCAACTTTGCACAGCAAAATATTTATCCCAAGATCATCACTTCTGAAAAAGGCTACTGGACATTGTCCTGGTACAAAAAACATGTAACAAGCCAAATATATGAAACCTCCAAAATATATATGCCCAGTCAATAGACCTTTTCTTCCTTTCCACACCATTATCCTTCCGTTCCTCCCTGCTCCTTGCTCTCCCATTACTTTATTATATATTTTTTCATGTCTAGTTACCATTTACACTATAAGCTTCTCAGAGCAACATTTGATTTATTGTACATACACACCCAAACTTATGCCTGAGTACCAGCAGAGTGTCATGAGAACAAGCACATTATAAAGTAAGAAAGTCAACATAAAGAAAAGCCGATGCTGAGATCAATCAGCCTGAGCTACTGCCTGAAGGTATTTAGGAAAAGTTATTCCTCAGACACGTTTTCATTGGATGTGAATCCAAAGACATGCACAATACAAGTGTTTAAAACAAGAACTCTTTTAATATCCTGGAAACACTGACTTAGCAAATTGTATAGCATGTTCCAATTTTAAGCTTAGTGACAAACGCTATTTTATTAATTAGGAATTAATTAAACATTAATTTAAATACTCATCAAAGCTACTCACGTACACTCACACAGAATGCAACACCTTCAAACAACCATCACAAATTTTCAGGCTGCTTTCAGACAAAAGAAAGTGCAAATGGAAAACAGGCCAAAGCAAAATAATAATTTTTCTATTAGTGTAAGGGGTTTTGGTCAAATATAAAGGGCAAACTCATAGAAGGTAGGCCATAAATGTCATGCCTCATTTTATGAATCTGATAATGAGACCCATTAAATAATTTCACATCTTCATATCACCTCAGAAAACACTTAACACATGGCCAACGCATTTTGATTGCCAGTCAGCATGGATAAGATAAACTTCAGGTTTTGTTTATCCTTATGGACATTGCCATTAACTCTCAAGTGTTTTGTAGGTCTGTTAGCCTAATGTCTAAGAGCTGTGATCTAATGGAAAATGGCAGGTTCCACACTCCCTGTAGAAAAATGTATGAGTAAACCTGCCTCAATAGATTTCCCATCTCTTTGGATCTTAAACCATGCAAAATCAGTTTTGACTCTACAATACAGTGAAACAGAAAAAGATGCAGATCCTAAATGAGAATCTGGTCCTTGACTTGACTTCCAAGGAAGACAGTGTGTCTGCTCTATTACTCTTCTGGTTGCCCTGCTATATTAGGAGTTCCTGCTTTGAAGGAAAGGCTTTTTGAATTCAACAGCTCCTTCTGGTGGTCTGAAAGAAAATGCTCCCCTACAGTCAGCTCACAGTAATGCAGGATCAATGCACCATTCGTTGAGTAAATAATATGTATCAGCAACAGCTAGAAATTATGCCGTGAGTAAAAGAAAACTGAAGTTTTGATTCAAGAAATATGTCATGCCCAGTATATTCTCCATTACTGTCATAAAGGAGACAAAGTTCATAGGAAATCCTCCTTTCCTCCCATTCCACTGCAATATTGCTGCAAATTTTCTTCCATATGGTAACCGAGGAAACATGAAGAAGGGTGATTGAATGCAAAGTGGCTGAAGTCAAATTCTGGGCTACTAGCTCAGGAAGTTTAAGAGAAGTCCCTAATGAAGTATTTGGCAAGGCATGTCTCAGAGCCAATGGTTCTGATTTTGAACCAATGATCAATTTTAAAGAGAGGGATTTGATCCAAACCCTGCTTGATCAATAGGAATGTGCATGTGGTTAGGCTCAAGGACACCACCTTCAAGAGGGGAAAAATGCATTGCAAAGTCTCTGATCAACAGACTTTGAGATGCTCAAGAGCTTTTCATTGTTTTCTTTTCCCCTTCAGAATGTCCAGTGTTTAAATAGATACTACCTTCTTCTAGGCTCACCTTTAAAGAGTAACAGTCAGAGAACATTCACAAGGAATGCTGTTCTGTCCTAGCCAGTGACATTGCATCATGCCCCAGCTGTACAAACAAAACATTGTCTTGGGAGCTAAAAGCCACAGTCCCAGCCTTGGGTCTAAATGGTGCATTGTTCTAATTAACAAAATTCACTGGCAGGGTGCTACAATGTATTTCCTATCTGATGGTCCTTTTGAGACTTATCTGGTGAGAAATTCATGGTTGCTGTCAGAGAAGATCTTTCACATCCTACCTCCAGCAGGGTACTCTGGATAACTCTGCCCTTGTTGCCTTTGAACTGGAAGATCTGCTTGGTGCTTCACTTAAGCAGACTCAATCAACATTATTCAAAAATGTAACTGAGTTACCACTCTTTCACCAAATTTTATACTTAGCAGTATCCAAGATTTTACAAAAATAGTAAGACAGGTGTTTAAATGAACTTTAAACCCACAACATATGTCTTTCTAATACAATTTCATGTAAAATATTTATAAGCCAGATTTCATCCAAAGTCAATACAGTATAAACTGAAGTGAAAAAAAATTTTTTTTCTCAAATATATATATATATCCATAGTAAAAAATGGTATTAATAGCAAAAAAAACCCAAAACAAACAAACAAACAAAAAAAACCCCAAAAAAAACCAAAAAACCAAAAAACAAACAAACAAAATCCCCACAAAAACCCACAAAAACTCAAAAATCAGAATCTAAACAATAAAATCGCTATTTCGAATCTATCTATCTATCTTTCTAGTCAACAGCCCTCATTGATGTCACTGTGAATTTTAGAAAATGGCCTGATTGGTACTATCACTGAGTTACCAAAGGAAACCTATTCTCACACACTAAAAGGTTACTGTTTTTTAGCTTAATATTTGGTCTAGAGTCTACTCAGAACACTGGGTGAAATTGGTTTGGAGCTGTCTGCTGATGCTCTACTACCAAGTGATCCAAACTCTTTCTGAATGTTTTATCATTAGCTGTTATTCACTACAAAGGGTGCTCTACATTATAAAATCAGCAGGGATGCTCCTGAACTGGGGCACTAGAAAGAAATAAACAGAGAATCCATCTCTGGGAAAGTCAGGAAATAGTTCTGTTCCAGGATATACCTTCTCCCTTCCTTGATGGCACATGTGAGGTTGGTATCTCTGGGACACTGTATCTCTGAAGACACGAGGGAGGTTTTGAAGCAAAAACCTTGCAGGCAGAGATCTTGTGCTAGTTAGTACTTACTTTTACGGACACTGAAGAACTGTATGGCTCTAAGTGAGAGCCTTGTGAAAGTGGAAGAATTAGAGGAAAGTAAAAATGTGTCAGGATTTAATGTAAATAACTGCAGAGCTTTAGCTGAGGGTTGAGCATGTCAAACTAGATTCTCTGTTTACCGTGCACATTTTCAATTGGCTCTTTCCTAACTTTTAATTACAATGTGTATGAAAGTAGCACGTGAAGCCCTGGGGAACAATTAGGGACCCATCCCTCTCCATTAGAGGCTGCATCCACAGAGCAAGAGGGATCTCTGTCTCCAGCAGCCTTCAGTGAATAAACACATAAAACCAAAACCAACCAGAATACCAAAGGGCTGAGAACACAGAAACAGACACTGAGATCAAAACAAAGGTGTTCATAGCCAGCCTTCAGATCTTTAGGATAGCCTTTGCTGGGCACTTTGGAAAAGATGTGGGCAAGTTTACCGTAGTGTTTTCACACATTACTCTGGACATCAGCAATCTTTGCACAGGGGCTTCCAAAGCCAAAGTGTCTTTGTATTTAGTGATATTGGATGGACCTTCTTCTTACTGCCTACTTTGTAAAGCCCTTGACACTTGTGGGTGCTACAGTGTCTGTGTAATAACTAGTTCTATAATTGAATTATAGGACTGTAAAATAAAGTAGTCAGCCTTGCTTATTTTCTTGTCTGTATACCTGGTGATTTCATTGGATACCAAATCATGTTTGTCTATTCCACCTCCACATTCATAATTCCATACATTACTGTCACACCCTCACTCTGTTTATTCATTTCCAGCCTAAAGAGAAAAAGAAGTTGAGCTCATTTTTCTCATAGAGACACTCCTCTGTCCTAGTGCACATCTTATGACTCAGAAGTCTGGAGGCAAAGGGCCATTCAGTAGGCCATTTCTCTGGTAAGGTGAGAGATTCTCTGCTCTCTCCTGACTATCCCAAACTATTCCAAGAGCAGTGGTCAAGCCTGAGACCACAGGGTTTTGTTGTCCCCACTGGGACACCCTACTCCTTTTGTCATTGAGAGATGTCACTGCCATAATCATTGTCTGATCCATCAGGTAATAAACCCAGATTATAGTTATCTCTCTATTATGAAAACTGACCATTTATTCATAACTCTTCAATTCTTTAGCCAGTTATTTAACCACTTTTGTCCTTAAAGAACTTCTGGTAAGACAGGAAAATATCAAGTGACTTTTGGAAAGGTATGTTTAACTAACCAAATAATTTTTTTTCATTCAGTCATTGACTCCAGTACCATGCTGTAATTATGAAGTCTGATTTCCCATTATAAATCCACCACAGCACTTTTCTCCTATACAGAGATTACTTGTCTGTCCACCAAAGGCACACCAGAGTGCAAGCGCAAAACATAATATTCTGTTATGAAGATCATACAAAACCAGTCATCTAGATTAAAAACAAGTATGCACAACAATTCAAATGAGAGGGAACAAGCCATACATTGACTGAGAAACTGCTAAAGTGAACTCGGTAACAACAGGCATCACAGACTAGGGTTTTGCTCCTCTCCTGACAGCAGACCTGATAGAGGAGCTAAAACAAGCCACTTTGCAACTTTATGTTTCCCTCCCACTTCTTTCAGAAACCTTTTTAAAGGTCAGGATTCTTCCTTGTACAATGTCTCTTGCTGTGGTGCTATGATGTTTAACTCAAGGCCGTGAGCTTCAACAGACTGAGCAGAAAGTCCCCTGTTCATGCATATCCAAAAGAAGATCCATGAGCTGTCACATTGCTGAAGGGAGAGAGACCCACTGGGAAAAAAGGATTTGGTGAGGTGTAAACTTCTGCCTTTTGACAGAGTTACTTGCCTGTGGCTATAAGGTTGTAGCAGCTATAAGAGGGGAACTCAGACACCGTCCACAACTTAGCCCAGTTCCTTGCTGCAAGGCTTTATTCCTTCCCTCCACAGCACGTGCAAGAGGGAACCTGTGTGTCAAAACAGCTCTAGTCTGAAACCAGACGTCTGGTGTAATGTTCTTAGAAGTTTAATAACGCCACTAGCAGCTGAATTAAGTAAATGACAGTGTATATGTTAAAAAGATGACTGTGACCTTATGGAGAATGAATATGTCAAAGCACATTTATTTCATATCAGCTGAACTATAATCAACAGAAACGTTAACTCTTATTGAGCAAAATATTTCAATTACTTGGGAAAAGATTTTTATCTTGCTTGTTCTGACATCACTTTTTTCTACAGTTACTGGTAGAAAAGGGTCTCTGGAAACATTTTGCTGTCAAAAAAACATTAAGAATTCTAAATTCCTCTAATAAAGAAATAAACCAAACATTTTTAATGTAGTTTCCTAAAACCTGATAACATTTTAAATGTATTAAATATTATCAGGCAATAGCCCCTGGCATATGACTATGGTTTGTTTCAGCTCAAGGTCTAAGTCTGGGGTTTACAATTGTTTATTACAATGGTGTTAAAGCTGGCACCAGGCACAGGAAGCTTGTATTTAGAATTACCAAAACTGTGCAACTGAATGGCTTGGGGATTGTTAACTGATAAGCAGATAGGTAATGAACTAGTGATCAAGATGTCTGCAGGCCACCAAAGACCTATCAGAAGTTTACACAAGATACCTTTAATGTAGCTTATCTCATCCATTAAAGTGTAAGTATGATAAGGGTAACAGGCCAGAAAACATTAAAGTTTGGGTGCATAGTTAGTACATGGATAAAAATGTACCACTACAAATGTACAACAAACATATGTGATCAAGTAAATGAAGATCTGCCTAAATATTTACAGAGAAGAAATCTGTCTCATGGTTGGCAAGATGACCCTGGGAACAGTTTGATCAGCTAAAGAAAGTTGTCTTTGTTACTTATGGGCTGAATAAAATAACCTGAGGGATTGCATCAGTCCCCAAACTACTACAAATTTCGAGACAGGGATGAAAGCATAAATTGTTCTGGTATCAAGTTATTGCCCCTCCCTAGTGTAGAACACATTTGCTGGAAATGTTGAAGTGCCTGGAGTAGCCTGAACTACCCTCAGAACTATGAAGATTGGGAAGCAAAACCAGTCATTATAGTTTTAACTTTACCATCCTCACCCAGATAATTGATACCTGGAAATGGAGAATTGAGGTGGCTATCTGTAAGAGCTGCTGTGGCTTGTGATCAAAGCTGTGCACAATGTCGTCTCTGTTAGAAATGTGTAGGTGGGATAGCATTGATTGCTGTGTAATAAGACAGTGGCTATTGTAGAAGAGTTCACTGCCCAGATATTCACATAAGCAACATGCAAACCATGATAAATCTCATTTCTAATATCCTAACCATTTCTCAGCCCAGTACAATCCAAATTTCTTCTATCCTTCTTTACCTTGTGCTGTTCTTTGCTAACGTACACTGGGCCATCTCTCCAGGCTTCATTTATATACCCAGCTAATTTTTCTTGTGTCTCATCCTTCACCCTGTTTTTCTGTCTGTTTCTTCCAACTTCTCATTTTTCTTTCCTGCACATATTTTTCAGCATCAGCATGATGCTGGATGGATCTCATCTTCACTTTTCTTATAAGCCAGAACTCCTCTCTGCCAGCTCAATTCACTTTCTATCCTCATCAGAAACATTTCGTGCCTTGTGCCTCTTGCCATTCCTGCAGTGGTTGCATAACTACTCTTACAAGATACAAGAAGACAGGGTTTGACTAAAAGATGATGTTCTAAATACAGCTGCACCAAACGTGCATACACATGGTATTTTTATCCCCACTGTGCAGCTTAGCTGGCAGTGACAGTCTCACTAGGCAAAAACATAAATACACTCTCAACATTAAAGATCCTCTGATACTCTTTGCTGCTGTTACATTTGCTCTTACCAACTGTGCATAGTAGTCATCTCTAGATCTCTCTCCTGTACTGTGTAATTCCACATACATCAGTACCTTTCCCAGCTCTCACTCCAGGGCACAAAATCTCCCATGTGCCACTGCTGTGATGAGGTAAAATCACAGGCTGGTACTTTGAAGTTTCAGGCAGGGAAAGACACAATAAAGACAAAACTCATATGGCTTACAGTTTGGCCAAATTAGTTTTGGAAGACCTTTCTCTGCATTGTTATACAAAGAAAGTCACTGAGCTGGTGAAAGAATTCCTGTCACAGAACCTAGCTCTATGAAGGCATTCCTGGTACAAGACAGTGAAACTATTTAGTACATCTGCTGGATGTGAGAGACAACCCCTTCTTCCCTCCACCAGTAGATGTTTTATACTGTTCTTTCCCAGAGCTTGTTTAAGTCATCATTACAGATGTATGTCTGTTGTGCTACCAGCCACTGTGTTCTTTGTCTTCATTACAAGAAGCAGACTTAAAAAACAAATTTGGTAGAAAGGTTATTATAATCCTACAGAGGCAGAGAACATAATTCCCAAGCCTGCTTCAGCTATTCTTTGTATGATTTAAATCAGACTGATTTATCTTGTTCTTGGTTTTGTAATTCTTCAAAGATTATAGCAAAGATGCTGAGAGCATTTTGGCAGTCTGTAGCCTGCTCTGAATCAGGCCTGGAATTTCCCCTGCTGTTGCCCACTATTGTAGCTTTCCCAGAAATTTTCACTCCTCTATTTCTTTGCAAAGGCAAACCAGCTGCACTACAACTCTCCACTCTGCCATCAGCCTGAAAGAATACCCTGCTTGTCTTTATGTCAATACACAACTCTTGAAACCTCCTTGTCATGATAATAAAGCAAGATATTCATGACCAACAAGTAAGCCTTGAAAACTTGCAAGTACGGCTGTGAGCTTGGCATGTGAACTGGTCTGTGAGAATGCTGAGCTGCCTCAGCAAGAGCCAGCCCTGCAGCATCACAGCTCCTCCTGCTTCCACCTGCAGGACACACAGAGAATCCTTCAGACACTCCTGTCAATGTAAAGGCTTGATATCCTGGGTTTCTTGAATCACATTGTAGGACAGAAATACAATGATCTCTGTCAAGTGATTTCCGTGCCTGTTGGAAGCATTGAATACAGCATCACATCTCTCAGTTCATTTACTCTTCTATCAGACCACATTTTCCCTTCAAGTGAACTAAAAAAAATACTGCTTCATATGCAATTCTCTGAACATATTTAATGTATCTAGAAGATGAACTTTCTCTAACTGAAGAGTTATTACTTGTTCAGGAAACATCCCCTCCACCTCCATAGAGATATATTTATTTATTACCCTACAGCTTAAAAAGCAAACATCAGCTGCAGGATTTTGAGGTGTTGGTTAGGTTGCCAATTTTTTTCTATGAGAATTTAATGATTCAAAAATCCTGTAATCTGAAAAAGCCTCAAAACACTTGGATTGCCCCATAACTTCTCAGTAATTTAGATTGCTGTGTAATGCTGCAATTTTGCAGTGTGAGAAACTGCAACCATTTCAATTTCTAACTGATCTACAATGAATTAATTTTTAAAGTTGTTGAATTATGCTAACAAGATCACAATAATTAAAAGAGCTTCAGGGGCAAGTGGATAGAGTTGGGAGTTGGGTCTGCCATCTCCGTGAAAGAAAAGATTTGTGCTTCCTCTTGAGTTACTTTAAGCTAGCAATACAAATCCTCAGAGCTCACATTAATGCAAGCCTGACTGACAACCTACCATTCAGAGCAACCATCTCAGATTTCTGCAATTAGCATGTGCTCTAAAATTTCTGATTCTTTAGGCTTGGTTTCTAATTTACATTTTGAAAAGGCTCTTCAGAATGAAGATGCCAAGACTGAGCAAATTCACTGCTCTTGAGACACATTCTGCATATCTGCAAGCTCAGTAAAAATCTCTGTTAAAATCAATAGGATAAGTATCACATGGGGAAAAAATTACTCTTCTTAACAAGTCGGGAGCAGGTTTTCATGGATAAACTCTGGAAAGAGACAAAAGAAACTAGTCAATGTACTGAAATAAGGACAGTCTATTAAATAATGCAGAAAGTTGGAGGCAGCACTTGCTAATCCCTGAAAATCTCTTCATGGCCTTAATAGCAGCTTTTTTATATGGAAAACTGTAGATTCAAGAGGTCTACCAATAACTTAATCACAGAAAAAAGAGAAAGCAGGGATATATTAGACATATCAACCCATCTGCCACTAGTGACTGATTTTTCTCTTTGTTGAGGTTTGCTTTAGAAGACCCAAAAAATCAGATTATATAATACTTATCCAGAGAGATTATTTCACATTTTAAGAATGTTTTCCTGAAAATAGACAGCCAGAAAATCAATGAGATACAATCTATAAGCATCAGTGCCTGAATAGGTCCCATACTGGAATGCTGAAGGCAGCACACAATTGGTAAAGCAATATTGCTGAGATCAGTTACTAACATTTTCATCATGGATTGGACAAATGTCACACTCTTGAAGTCTCAGCAACTGCACCCTAGTTTGCCTGGATCTAAGATACAATTTGTTAGGTTAGGTTCTCGACAAATAAAGACAAATTTTCTAGGCCATTTATAATAACGGTATCTCCAACAATAAAGCAAGTTTAGGTCGTTCATTCAACTATTGTAAACTATCCATTTATGCAGGATGACTGGGGAGTTTTGGGAGTTTTTTTGGAAAATGGATGAAAAATGAAAAAAGGCCCATTTAGGTGGATTTTTGTAAAGCAATGCCATTATCTGTTCCCTTAGTTCAAACTCAAAAAGCCATCAAGAATTAAACTATGTCTGAGCGAATAACATTTGGTAGTGTATAGCTGTTCACTACATCAATATTTGCTTTGCTGTACCTGATAAGAAATTAAAATGTGGCATTTATTGTTAGACTAGATGAATGCACTAACAGAATAGAATTTTCCCCATTCTCAAAATCATCTAAAACATTTACATTTATTGTTTTCTTCTTTCTCCTCTTCGATGCAAGAAGCTTACATTTTAGCTCTCTGATTAAAACACCTTTGAAACTGCACTGGCATGCATAGCACCAGCAAGTTAAGGGGCATGATTTTGGTCTAAGCCAGCTCCTACTCTTATCACACCAACGGGAGACAGCAGAGGAATAAGCACTGTGGATGAAGATGTCCAGGCTTGGGAAGGTGGCTGGAGAGCTTAGTTGCAGGAATGCAAGCTGAGTCTGAGTCTCACTAGGTGCCCTGCAGACAGGGAGCCTTGTCCCTTTCCATTCACTGGTACAGATGTTGCCATCAGACTAATAAACCCTGAGTTATGAACAGCACCTCTCAGCTTTACACTTGTGCTAACTGAAGAAAATCACAGCAGGATTTTTATCTCCAGGCTTTAACGCAGCACTATGCAAATCAATGTAGATTTTTATTCCACATGGTGAAAATTAAGAAAATAACCTAAGAATATCAAATATACCTTGGAGCTTTCATGAAGAAGACATGAAAGTCTTCTGATACATCTAAATACAGCTTCTGCAGCTCAGGAAAAGTCTCATTGAATACAGTATAGGATCTTAGTTAGTCTGCCATTTTATTCTTGCAGTTTTAATATTTTTGACATTAACACCACATTTCTTTACCATTAAGGATTAGACAAATGTTGCATAAGCCTTAGAATCATAAATACAGATCTCAAACTGAAATTATGATTTCACTATAATTGTTGAATCTTCTTTAGGTTAAAGCTGTCACAGAGATCACTGAACATCAAAACTGATGAACACTTTTTATTCTTTTGTATCACTATAATTAATTTCTAGTAAAGGGACAATAGCAGAGCTGTTCTTCACCCCCTATCTGTGGCTCCCTGTCTGTGGTGCAGCAGCCCAGCTTATCTGTACCAGTCACAGGCAGACTGGACTGTAACAGACACCAATAAACAATGGAACCAGCAAAGACAAGGGAGGGCAGAGGGAGAAAGGGAGAAAGCAATGATCGGTTTTTGTTAAGCCACTCATGAGTTTGAATAATTAAGGTTAATTCACCACAAGCCAGACTTGATGCTCTCTGCACCGCAATCTCCCAGCAGCCATATCAGGTCTATATACAAGCTGCTTTATGGTGTTTAAGCAAAAATAAAGCTACTGAAACAAGACTCAGAGCAGAAGAGTGGTCTCTGTAATTTCAGTTGGGATATACCATTTTTTTGAACCAATGATTCTTTGTATTTGTAATGCAATCTTCTTGTAGTTTGCAATGGTCCAAGGATATAAACAAGACTGTCTATAGTTCACAAAGCTGAAAAAAAACTTAGAAACTCACAAGCACATAAGCCCTTTGTCAGTTCTAAATCTCCAAGCAAAACCAAGAGCATGAATTATTGCACTGACTTTAGTGTCATTGATTGAGTACTTTTCAAGGAAAAGGACAGTCGGTAGCAAGGGAGCTGAAGAGTATGTTAGAAGAAACATAGTGATAATATTTTATGCTCTGTGGGAACAGAAATCAGTAATTACTGCTTTCAGAACAGTGAGCTCTTAATAGAGAATATTGAATAAAGGAAACAAAAACAATTAGTTTTTCTACTGAGTCCATGAGTTTTACTATACACTAAAGTTGTGAATTTTCCCTGCTAACTTCTCAAGACATTTTTCACATCTCACTTAAGTTTGAGAGATCAAACTGGATTTCTTAAATATATACATATATATATCCATACATTTCACTGGATAATTCTGGGGCTTTTTTATCAACTAGCTATGTCAATTCTGCTGCTTATTTCTTGTTTCATTTAATTTCTACAATCTTAATTTGGCTCTCTGAATAAGGTATTTCATCATATCCTGGCACAGAAGATCCATATTCCAAGGGTGGGAGGAGAGCTGGTGGGAAGCTCTGTTGCAAGTCCTTTTCCAAGGGATTGTTGTCTTACAGTAAGATGGGATGTCAGTCTGTACACAGTATTATCTAATGATCCCTGGCTCACATCTCTTATTGCAGTGAGGAGGTAATTTTTTTTATACAGAGCATATTTAATAATCTACCAATGAGCTGAAAGAATTAGAGTTACTGTAGCAGTGCTAATCTATTTCAACATAATGTTGAAGATGATCTAACAAGCACTAGAACCAAGCAAGCATGCACTTGCTTTATTAACCTTTAAAGAAGTTGAATTCACCTCTCTTGTGAGTTTTCTGATAAGAAAAGTGCTTTAGTCACTAGAAGAGAGATAGAAAATTGCTAACAAGTTTAAAGGATGCCATTTCAATTTTACCTCCTTGTATTTTTCTGTGGTGTACAAGCTGCATGGACTGTGGAAAGAGCATCACCACCCCTCTTAGTACGTTCTTTTTAATAAAATCAAAATTCCTAGAGACAAGTGATTGTGACACTCCACACCATGCCCTACAGGTTTCTTCACTGACAGCAGGTGTGCTGTGTCTAGGTAATGTTGCATGCTCCCATTCCTGCAATGGATCTTTCTTTTGCAAGCATGATCTGTTTTGCCATGTTTCGGAGTGGGCAGAGAGAGGGCAGCAACAAATGTCATAGGAACTCTGATCACATCTACTCACATCAAACTGCTCACATGACCTTGACTGGCCTTGATGGGCTTTGCATGCAAGAGAACATTTATGTAACGAGCTGAGCAGGCAGTCCACCATCAATAACACGTTAAATAAATCACCAAGTGCTTTGCAGCACTAGGCATATTTTCCAAGCTAAAATATAGCTAGACTCAGCTTCTAAAAGACAAGCAGTTTTCCTGAATGTCTATGACATGGCATGCCCCTTCCTCCCTGGAGAAGAAGGAGGAATGTGCTGCCTTTTCCCCAAGCCATCCAGCATGGAGATCTGTCAGGTCCCTTCCTGAGGTCAGGGTAAGGAGGATGCAGCTTCTGGCTTGGAAGGAGCGGGGTCAGCAGGCAGCTGGGCCCCTGCTCCCACCCCTATCACCCTGAGCCTGTGTGCCAGTGCTGTGCTGGCTCTGGAGAGGAGTTCTACACCACTCTGCTCATCCCTGTGGCTGTGAGAAGCATGACACTGAGCAGAAAATGTGCCCAAATAGTTTGTATTAATTTTTTAAAAAACAATAGCTTTGAATAAGGTATGTCTTAATCTAAACTAATTTTGTTCAAGCAATTATAAGTCCAGTATTGCAGGCCAAATTTGTATTTCAAATTAGCCAGGGTGCTAGAGACTGGATGAGAAACCTCTAGTGCTGGAGCACACCTCTGTGGTATGCAATATAGCAGTTGTAGGTGATACAAAACCCTCATTCAGGACAACACCTGTGGATTATAAAAACTAAGTGGAAGAAAAATCCATTAATGCAATCCAGAAGTGTGTGCATGAACTAGCACCACTCAGTGAGGCTCATGGCACTGAAAATTCTTCTGGGGCAGCTTGGGAGCAAACAAAATGTGTTTAACTGCTCAGGTATAAACGTGATGATTTGGAGATGATTAGTGCATGTGCCTTTGTTTTCTTCCACCAGAGAGTAACAGCTTCTATCTGCACACATTACTCTCTGTTAAGTGTTCAAAAGTCTTGAGGAAAAGACTATCAGATTTCAGTCAGGTAAAAATGAACATTATTTCTCTGAATTTCCCTCTTCCCCTTCCCCCCCTTTAAAAATATTTACAAATTTTTCCTAAAGGTACTTTTAAATAAGATTACTTAGAAATCTGCTTCTATGCTTAGAAATCTGCTTCTATCTCTGTAATAAACTGATAAAATATCTTTCAGTTACTTGCTATTGAAACCTCAGCACTAAAACAGTACAACTTTTTTCCCTAACATTTCATACAAATTCAAATGGTAAAACCACAGCTGAACACACAATCTGAAAATTGCTTATGATCTGCTTCAAAGGTTTAAATCTTCATATCTATATAAACAGTTGAGAGCAGTTGCCACCAGGCAAATGAAAATAATAATTTGTTTTTCAAGTATTTATGGGGAAAAAAAATCTTGCATTTGTCTCTAGTTAGTGTACTGTGCAATCACTGCCAATTATAAACCAGGAGAAATCAAAGAACATTATTTCAATTTTATTTCAAGAAAAATCTCCAGTGCAGTTGTTTTTGTCCACTTGGCAATTTCTAAATCACTTTTGTATCGTGCACAAAAGAGGAAGAAAGAAAAACGTGCAATGTTAGACTCCAAGACAGTAAGTGCAAATGTCACCTGACTTTCACCCTACTTGAAATCAGAACAAAAAAGTCACCCTTGATTTTCTCCACCTGCTTTGAAATTCAGGAAAGATTCAACATCAGACCCACAAATGCCAAGACATGTAATAGTTACACAGAAGAACTTCCCATGGTTCTTGAAGGGAAATGGAAACAAAAGTTTTCATTGCCTTAACAAAGAACTACTGCAAAATAAGAATTTCCAGCCAAATGAAAAGAGGTAGAAGGCAGTAAATACTCATGATCATTCTCTAGATTTGCAGAAATCAGTAGCAGAACATCCATTGATTCAAGCACCCATGATTCAACTAGGATGGAAAGGAATGTAGAATTGGAGGAGGAGCTTTCTCCTTTTGAATTTTCACTAGCTAATTAGTTAAGCTTCAACAATTTTCAATACAGGTCGTTAGTGCTTCCAAGTGCTACACTCACGTGATCAGTGTCTTTTGCAGACAGTGTTGCACCACAGGGAATAGTCAGCATAATTATGTGGCACAGTTTGGCTCGAATTAATAGTTCTGAGAGTTCAGGTTAAGAGAGATTAGATTTCCAAATTGTCCAAATCAGATGCCTAGAAATGCCTCTTTTTTGTTTTAGCTCTTTGTAAAACAAAATAATGACCCATATAATTATTTTTGATCATAGAGGGCTGCACACTTCCCAGCACTGCTTGAAGTTAAGTGTTCCCTGACAAACACTGCTGTGAGACATTTCAATTCGAGTAGCAAAGGCCAGAGGAGCTCCTACATGAACATCCTTTACCCTACAGAAATTCCCTCCACTTGGCTGCACCTGCTGCAGTGGCAAAAAAAAAAATACTTTTTACCACAGGCAAGAGCAATGAAGCTGGCAGCTAGAACTGATGTCTATGATACTGCCTATCCTGGGGTGTTGCTTCCAGGACTTCAGTGTTTGCCAGATGATCAGCTGCTGAGGCAGAGAGCTCCCACACAAGAGGCCTGTCTTCAGCTGAAAATTTTGGTGAGAAGTTTTAATCAAAACAGTTCACCTTTTTTTTTTTCAAACTGAGACCATGGAAAACATTACAGTCTTTTCAAGAGGTCTTATTAAGAATCTCTAGCAGCTCTTTTTTTGGGACACAGATTTGAAATTCGGGGTTTGTGGGCTGTCCAGCCCATAGGAATAGGATTTTGTGATTGTAAGGAAATGAGGACACACTCTCCTATATTCTTACAACTCATCTTTATTGAGAACCTGGGAAAAGCTGGATTTGAGCATGGAGTGATGAGAAAAGCAAGGAGTTACAGGAACTGAATAAAATAACTAGGCAAAGCTGGTAGAGGAAGTCAAACGCCCATAGAATAAAAAGGCCTATTTTCCCAGAATGAAAAGACTTAAGAAAGGGGAAAAAAAAAAAGGAGGAAAGATCAAGGTGAAAAAAACCTGTAAAAATCAGAAAGCTTCAAAGTATAGGACTTGGAGCTGATACTAGATTTCCCTACCAGGAGTACAACTGTTTCAGACATTAACAAACATCCCATGTTTTAAAAGCTGTTCAACAAGAGGTAGCAACATATTGCCAGTATAATTTGCTCCACACTTTCTGCATATGCATATCGCCTGCACGTGTCTTCAGAATCAAAGTTTAAACCAGAAAGATGACTCAATAGAATATCACTGCATCTCTCAAGTACAAATTAACAAAAGAAACCCAACAAAAACCTCCACATAACCAACAACAAAGTAAAAAAGACATCCATGCACCCCCTCTGGATGTGTGAGTTCCTGTCTTAAAGAGTAGGAATATAGCAAAGAGAGAAGTTTTTAAAGTTGAGAAATGAGTAAATAGTAACCATGCAACCTTGTTCTGGCACAACAGACTCCTGAGCTGTATTGCTGACACAGAGGAAGGGAAGCCCAAGCCCAGCATCTGGATTAAGTCCTTTCTACCACACTAACATCACTAACAAAACTCCTCAGTCCTCTTTCCGTGAACCGAAGACTTTATCTGTGTATTCAACCACAGAAACTGGAGAACTTTCTGTAAGGCTGTTTTCCTTTCTTTTCTTCATATGATGTATTTAAGGCTATTAGTTCAAATTTTAGGCATCACTCAAATTCTCAAAGCCATTTCCTCTCAGATATTACCCATTCCTTACTGGCCTTTGGGGTACCTAGTTTTCTGAGCAGCCTTCATTTTTATTGATAAAATCACCATGTCACTGGCACATCTGCTGCCAAAATGTACCATATATTTCTCTTTCTCTTCAAAGCAAAAGAGTTACCTGAGTTTAAGCTGTGAAGTTACATAGTGCAGCATAATTTCATGAGTTTTTGCATCAGGAAAGTGTTGTTATTAACTGCTTTCCTTACAGAATCTAGTAATTACCCTAATAGGCCTGTTTCTATCGGTAAATTAAGTCCAGTGAAAACATACAGTACATGCATGACTAGAGAGCTCTTAATTAATTTTCAGATAATTAAACCACTTTCAGATGATTAACCCAATTTTGGGATTCATATGGACAGTGTAATAAAATATGCTAGAAGGTAACAAAAACATTATGAATATTCATTCTTATATTGTTCACCACAGACCACTACAGAGGCCAGGAGACATCCCACACTGTCAGTCTCCTGTGGGAACTTGTATTATCAAGCTTGCTGAAAAGATACCTTTTAGACAATACTAAAAAAGAAGAGCCTTTTAGAGGGGAAAAACAATTTTTGTTATTATTCATACCAGCGTCTAGCTTCTTATCCTGAAGCTTTTCTTAAATTTGTACATTTTTCTAAATGTATTAAATCTAATTCAGTTCTGATGCCATTCCCCAACCAACCAGCACAGTGCAAATAGTGAGAGTAATTTTTATGTACAGATATTGTAGCAGATTGTACACTCAGGATCTCTACTTCGAAACAGAAAAACCTATTTAATTAAAATGTGATTTCATGCAAAACAACCCAGCCCTGGCATAATAAATCTTATTCTTGAATGGGAAGTTGTTGAATGGGACACATATATGTCACCAATAGTGTTTCAACATCTTTACAGCAATTTGTTTTAAAATCTTATATCTGAAGTAAACTAAATTGTGAGTATTTCACCAAGAGACACATCTTCTCCATAAGATAAGAAAACCATGAAAATATATTCAGTTCTATTCAGGATCCACGATATAGGCTAATGAAATTCAGTCCAATAATAGGGTCACTAATGCAAGCAACCTCCTTCCCTGCAGCCTCTGTGTCTACTCAAAGCACAATTCTGTCATCCCTGAACAAAGCGCATAAATAGAGAAAATATGAGAATAAGACTGATAAAGTCAGGTTTCAGTTGTCTCTGAAATAATTTTTACAATTTCCACTGTGTCTTTTTAATTTTTTTTTTTTTTTTAATTGACAGCACTGAAACAAACAAGCACTAAAATCATGGAAGTTCTCATGCAGTCATCCACCTCACAAGGGATAAATTTCCTGATCTGATAGACTGAAAACATCACCCCAGAGCTAAACTAATTTCAAATTAGTGAGGAAGTTACTGTTGTTACCACGGAAAAACAATGAGGCACAAGCTCACTACAGCACAACAAAGTTACTGTAAGAGGCAGTAAAAGCAGAACTCAAGCATAGATCTTGCAGTTCTGCTGAAGCAAGGTATACTTACATTCTTCCCAAACAAACAGAGCAGTTTGGTTAATGAGTTAATAGGAAAATTCTGCTAATGTATCATGGGAATACCTTTTCACAAGACGCCTTGTCTAAGTCAGTATCAGGTAGCAAAGAAGCTGGATTTCCTTTGGCCAGAAAAAATGTATTTGACATATGAGATCTTCCTAGGGATGCCCAAGTGATTTAAAATTCCCTAACTTCTCTAAATGAAAGAAAAAAAAACCAAAAAACCACCCAAAAATACACCAAGAAACACTCTCAAAAGGAACTCCAGGATATTATTAGTACCATGTTTAATTGCTGTCCAAGCAATATTTCAGCAACTGTTGAGTGGCAGCATACAATCAACTGTAGTTTGGCAATTACAGAGACACGGTTATCCAAGAATTAATCAGCTATCTTTATGTGGGTATGCTGTTCTTTTCCACAGAGGAGTGCTCCTTCCCAGCACATTGCCAGGTAGTGTGGGAAACTTTGTTTCCACCAAGCTCTCTTCTTCTGACAAGTGGAAGACAGTTCCAGCATTTCCAATTTGAACACTGAATTGTCTTCACCTTATTTGAACCTGATTTTCTTTTTGTTGCAATATTATTTTCACTGCTTACTTCCTCTGAGGATCAGTTTGACTAGGAAGATCCATATGTCCATATGCCAGGGTTTAACAGCTAAATGGAGTGAGAAGATCTTCAATTAGCTGAAAGTGATTTCAGCTGGGCAGGCTGAGAAATGTCTACTGACTGAAAAGCTGCAAAAGCTAATGTAGCAGTCATTATATTTTCTAATTATTAAATTCGAGCTGAACATCAAATATTTAGTACCATTAATAAAAAACAAAACAAAAACAAAAAAAAAAAACCAACCCAAAACAACCAACCAAGAAAACAAAAAAAACAAAACCAAGGGTAATAAAGCAAATTTTTCAAATAATGAAATTGTTTTTGATAATAGAAGCCCCAGTCTTGTAAAGACAGTGGTAATGAATCACTGCACTAAATCAAACAAACTGTCTATCTTCTAGCTTTAAATAACTGCTTGCATTTTGGATGTATTAAAAGTACTCATTCTTAATGATCACTTACAAGCAGTTTCATGAGCTGCCTTTGCAAACTTATCTTGACATTATTAGAAAAATGACAAAGGACAGAGAAGGGAATTTTAAATATATTTAAATTTATGGCTAACTGAAAGCCTTTTCCAAAACACAAATAATCCTCCTCAGTATAGTTTATAATTATTCCTATTGCAGTAGTGTTTAGAGATTTAGTCATGGCACAGATTCCCTTTGTGCTAGATGCTGCACAGGAACAAAAAGACAATCCTTGTCTTGAAGAACTTACAGGCAAGCGTGTGGTTATTTGCTAGACAATGAATTTTAGACCATAATTGCCTCATGTGTTTCAGCCCTGATCATCTCTCATCTTACTTAATGGATTCAAGGTATTGACATCAGTTGCTGGGTACAGAGTATGGATTTATATGAGACCATATGCATAGTTATAATGAGAGGGCTGCAGTTATTGCTGAATTCCTTATTTAGAAAGCATATTATTTCTTTGATATACTAAGCACTAACCACCTTCTCTAAGAATATTTAATAGACAAAGCTAATTCAGCTTTGCTGGCCATGACCTTCTGTGCATTAAGCCATCTGCTTTTATGGGAGAAAGGGAGAAGAAAGAAAAGAGGTCAGTTGTCAGTAGATAGAAGTTAAATAAAACTCAGTTTGATTAAGCAGAATGTCAAAATATGAATTAATTGAGACTAAAGTAAATTAAAATCATTGCCTACTGTCACTTTTGAAACATTATGGCTTATCATTTATGCACACCATATCTCTGCAAAAGTACCCTCAATCCCTGCCTGCAATAGCTGCACATTGTAATTCTTATTATTGTCTCAGGGGTTTGCTAAAACTCGTCCTTGGCAAAGCAGCAGAATTTCAACAAAATTACGTCTAATCACATTTCTTAACCTCAGTCAAAGATTAATTTGTCTTGTTCTGTTTATCATTGCAGAAGATACAGATTTCAGCTCTTAATTGTGCTTTCTTTTATTCTCTCTACTGATTCCAGAGACAAATGATATTCTTTTCTTTAACAGAATTGAAAAACCTTTGTTCCCATTATAGTCAAGATAAGTTGTTTGATCAGTTTCACAGAAGTAAAATTTTTCTCACGAGCTTCAAATATGACAAATTTGTGGTTAATTCTTTAAATTTTCTCTAAATCAGTTCATTCTATTTTTTCTCTTTTCCCTAAATTCTTTCCAGTCAATGATGAGTTATGTTTCAACCAATCTTAGTTACAGAGAGCACACATTTTTCACAAGCTGATGTCATCTCTCAGGATATTTTTAGTTGTCCCTTTTGTCAGTACAGAAAATACTACTCACCACTGCCCATCTTCTGCTTTACTCTATTCTTCATCAAATCATACACTCCAATGGGAGTACTGGCACCCTCCTGAGTAATCCTTCACCTCTTGTCCTTAAAATTCTCTACTCTTGCATTTAACTGCGGAGGAGAATAAGGTCACGGTAACTTAGGTTTTATGCTATATCAGCTTAAAAAAAAGGAAAAGAAAAGAAGAACAAAACCCACAACAGTTCTACACTGCTAGACTTCTAAGTCAGTTTCTGTAAGAAAAAAAATCTGCTCTTTTATTGGCTTTGCAGAGGAATTAGCATGCAATTGAACGTCATCATCTTTGCAAAGCAAATAGCTGTAGATATATATTAAACACTCCTAAGTCTTTTCAATCCCATTTAGTCTCCACCTGTCTCTCAAGCTGAGCATCCCATTCAGGCAGAAGCACAAATACCATACTGAGTATAGAGAGCATACAAACCTGTGTATTTCAAACCCACAACTTCTCGCCTGGGTGTTCTCACACTTTGCATGAAAAGTACAGAGTCAAGAGATGGCAAAACATACACCAGTCAAACACAATGACACTGAGCTTAAAAAATAAATGGTATTTGTATGCTTTCCACAAATTGTCTTTCTTTTATAGCCTCAACCATATGGACAAAGCAGAGGTTGATTGGTTATGAATACAAGTAATTATATGTACTCTTGTGCATATTTCACTGTATATATGCTGCTGAATGCGACAACTTTCAGAGCAGAAAAACAAAATGTTCAGTACCCAGTGTAGTGTTGATCTTTTTTTGAATCAAAAGTGGGTTATGAATCTGTCACTTGTCATAGATACATTTACAAACAAACATGATGGATTTGCTGCTTGTACAAGAAATATTCTACCTGTACAAGAGAAGGCAGAACAACAGCAGTGGGATTGGTGATAAAATAGCTCATTATTTTGCAGAAATTTTACCCTGCAACCCATACCATCTTTCTCACGTATTTTCATACTCCAAAATACATCTGAACACCCAGCTGCTAGAAAGTTCTTCTTGAAACATCTTACTCAGAATCATTTAAAGTCATGAAAATCAACACTGCAGGAAGCACCAATGGCCATGGTTTTCCTCCTGCTCCCTGGGCTTTGCAGGCAGGCCCAACCATGCTGCCAAGTCCCACTTCCAGGCTCCATCCCTGTGACAGACTCACCAGGACAACAGAGTGCCTGGAATTCTTCTCTCCACTGACTCACAGCACTATTTTTCCAGTGTTGAAAGTAATGAACCTGATTAATGGAGAGCCCTGTTAGCAGCACTCCCGCCTTTGTTTTTCGCCAAAACAAATGGTATACCTTCAACAACACCCTGTTAAAAAAGATCCATGATTTTAAAAAAGAAACGTGACATAAAAAAAAAAAACTACTTACAAACACCAACAAAACCCGCTGCTCTTTGTGGCCAATTGCCTGCTTATGCTGGGTGACATTAAGGTGGGTTCCGACAGGCCCTGCAGGACCCTCACCCACCGACATTCCCAGGGCCAGGGCTCCATTCCCTCAGAGCTGTGTGGTGCTCCAGCTGGGGCTGTGGCAGAGCTGCCAGACCTCACCAGGACCCTCATGGCCTCTTCCCACCCTCTGACATTCCCAAGGGCAGCACTCCATTCCCTCAGAGGTGTGTGGTGCTGTGCCTGCACTGCGGAAGAGCCACCAGGCCCTGCCCTGCCGCCCCGGGGAGCCCAGGCCCTGAAGGTTTCCTGCAGTTATGACTTCTAGAAAATACACCCCATGTGTCTCAGGGCAGTGACTCTGCCGTGCTTTCCGAATTGTTCTTTTCATTAATTAATTCCTTCACCTTTGCTAGTTTGCTGCTGTGCTGTCCCAGTGATGGCTGTCACAAGGTGCTGCAAACAAGTACAAACAGGGACTCCTTGCTCCTGAAGTCTGAAGCCCAAGAAGGCATCTCCCAGAAATTACTATGGATTTCCACAGAAACCCCCACTGCAGCATGCACATCAATCACCTGAGCAAGGAACTCAACATTTTTGCCTCATAATTGGGAGTTAAAGAAAGAAGCACCATGCTTGCACATACAAATTCATATCAGTAAAATCTACTATAAAATGTAAACATTTAGGACAACATCTCTGGTGTGAACACCTATTCTTTCTTTCTGTTAGTCTGAAACACCTAAGATCAGCAAAAGAATATTTCTTGACACTTTTTTATCCACATTGTAAAATCGTAGCTAATTTTACTTTGCATTTCCCTTTTATCCCTCAGACCACAGTGCTTCCCATCAGCAAAGAGGTGAGGATAAAAGAAAACAAAATATCCTTGGCTAGTTATTTTAATGTCTAAACTGCAGAGCATTTAGTGATTTTTCAAAATTGTTTTACCGTAATCAGGTGGTTCCTTATCAGCTTTCAAAATATTAGCATGTCACAAAAGTACAAAGTTTTTGGGGTTTGAGCTATTCCAGGTATCAAGGTTTCCATGGGTTTTTTTGGATAAAGAATTATATAAAATGAATTATATATTATATTATATATATTCTGTCATAGAGCAATGACAGAGCAATGATTACATTTCTCAGAAATATAGTTATTATCATTACTGCTGGGTTTGGCACATCTATTCCTACTACAGCAATATTTATGAATAGTTTACATGCTATTTTTCCAAATCTTTTAGCATCTCTTATGGGCATTACAGTAAATGCATTTGCTGCATTGACAGCATTGCATAAATTATAATTTGGTTGTTATAGTCAATTTTTCATCTTTTATTGTAATAAAATTAAAATTTAATCAGTATGTCAAGATATAAAACAACCCTGGAAAGAACCTGTTCTACAGAAGTCTCATTAATAAGCAACAGAATACCATACCTTTGACAATTACAAGGGCTTGGGGTTTTTTTTTGCTTTTTAAAAAGACAACTCTGCTTCATTATTTTAAAAAGCCTTTGTTGTGGCAAGTAAAGAAAATTATATTGTTCCTTTGACTTGTCTTGTAGATGGAAGTGTCTTTGATCATGTATGATAAATTCCCATATCAATATTTTCCTTTTCCTACCCGTGATCTCAAAGTATAAACAATTGCTATAGGAGAATAAGAGTGACATTTTAGCTTAAGGAGACCATTAGATATTGGTCCTTACGGGCAGTTTCCTTAAAAAAGAATGCAGAGAAAAAAAGTTAAATATCTGTGAAATGAGTTACAGTGAAACCACTTGTACAAAGGAAAGACAATTACTTTGTAGATTCTAAGCCTCTCAGCAAATAGATTTTTGCTTTCCCCGGGGCAAGACAATGCTTAGGAACCTACTGATTTTGTAAAAACTGAAGACTCTACTTCAGTTAGAAGTAAAACTTTAGTATTTCATTAAAGCCAAAAGTAAGCATCCAATGCAAGACTGGAAAGCAATACCCCAGCCTTATGTCTCTGCTCACTGTTCTCAAAGTGAAAAGATATCCCTGATTTCCAGGATAATTCATCCAGCCCAACTTCGAGATTTCTAAATGTTGCTGCGTAGACCTAAGTTAGTAATTTAGAGTCATAGAATCCTTAAATGATAAAATATCTCAGGTTGAAACGGGCCCATAAAGATCATCAAACCCAATGCCCTGCTCTTTGCAGGACTATCTGGAACAAACTCCTATCACTAAGGGTGTCATCCAGACATTTCTGGTACTCTGACAGCATTGGCACCATGCCCACTTTCCTGGAGAGCCCATTCCAGGGACTGACCACCCTCTCAGTGACTCCACTGACAGTTAATGGAGAAAAACAGACAGAAGGTGAATCACCACGTCTTCCAACTTTATTATTTATTTTGCTCAGCTTCCACACTTACATGGCTAATTACAGCTAGCCATCCTTATCAACAAGACAGGCATCAGAAGCATTTAAAAAGAGGAAAACTCAAGAAAAGAATTAAACCTATTGTTTTTTCAGGAAGTACAGCAGCTCCCTTATGAGCAGCTGAAGTTAGGAAAGATGACATTCATTCCTTATGTCCATCTCTTGACTTTTACTTTTGAATGCCATATGAAGATGTTTCATCCCAAACTTCCATAGCCTCAGTCCTCTTTAAAAGAGATGATTCAGAACCAGTCTCTTATGTCATGAAAAACAAAGGGAAGGACTAAAGGATCCTAAATAGAGAAGGGAAGAAATATGTCTAAAAAGCAATGTTTTTTATCTTATGTAATAAATAGCGACATGTAATAAGATAAAAAGTTTTAGGTAAGGCACCTGGTGTGCCTTTCCTACTCTTTGACTTGTTTCAGAAAAAAAAGACTTCATCATTGATTGGATATGACATTGTAAGCAATAGTCAAAAGCTGCAGGGATTATGGACAAAATCTGAAACTGCTAATTGGGAAGTGCTATAGCAGGCTATACCAGCTAGTCAGAATTGATAAAGAGTTTCAGAGGAAGAGCTTTAGCATTCAAAGATACTCTTAGAAGCAGACTCTTCAATTTAAGTATCTATTAAATTAAGAACTACCCACATCTCCAGTAAGACGATGAATGTACAAAACCAAGTCAGTGCTTAGAAAAAAAATGAAAGGATTTTTACAAATCAGTCACATTAATATTTATACCCACAAGAGACAGTCATTTTCCAATTACCATGCAGGTAGGACAGCAGTTCATATCGAATTTCAGAATGAAAATGCACACCATGCAATTTCTCTAGCTCCTTTTTCTATATGGCTAGTAGAAAACCAGGTGGAAAATTGCTCATTGAAGCTAATTAGCCCTTAGTTATCACCAGTTACATTTCCAGCTGTTCTATTTCATCCTAGACTTCTTAATTTATTCATCTGGCATATTCAGTCCTCCATATGCTATGCTCATAACAAGAAGAAGGAAGAAATCCTGTTTCTGGGGAATTAGTCCCTCATCTGTCAGATTTCTAATTGCAACTTCATCAGTAATTGAGTGCTTGTGAGCATGCATTTGATGGTAAACATATTTCTTTCTGTTTAGGGATAGATAGTTCACAGAACTCATGAAAATGAATCTGTATCACTTGGGAAATCTAAGGTATGCATTCTTACTATTTCTTATACAATGAAGGTCAGATTAACTCTGATGCACTCCAAAGCTGTAAAATTAAGTTCTTAAGTAAAAGACTAAGAGCTCACTAGTCTGTACCATAAGCATATTAATTAAGAGACTACTACTCATAGCCCTTTGCAGATAAAGGAAAGAAAAAAAAATAAAGCTTGGGTTTTCTTTTTATATGGACACCCTGTCTTTAAAAAAATCAGAAGAGAAAATTAAGTAGTCCTCTTACATTATGAAAGGTATCCAAGTAATATTAATTTTCTCAAATACACAAACTATTTAAACTTGCTCTGTGCATATGATTGTAACTTTTTACTTATTGATCTTGAATATTGAAAATTTGAATAACATTTTTCCAAGTAATTAATTACATAAGATTTTTTCTGTTTGTTAATTGGATCATTATTTAATCATCCATTAAGTGCAAATTCAGAATAAAGGCTTGTGAAGCACTACTTATTTGCATGATTAAAATCAGCTTTCTGTGAATGTGCAAAGAAAACTCCATGGCACATATGTCACAGAAATGAATATAAGAACAGCACAATACGAGGAATCATAAGTACATTATATGAACCCTACTGCTTTTGTCAGTAGTTGCACCCACTGCCCCAAGGGAAATCCCCACACAGCCCTTTTTCCTTCATGCTGCATGCACAGCATGACTGCCAGGGGCTCTGGCACTACTTTTTCACTTTTTTCTGAAAGAAGAGGGAGGTCAGCCTGTCATACTGCTTCGTTCCCACAGCCCCTCCTGGGCACACTGGCAAGAAACAGACTGGATGGGTGGTCTGCAAGCTGGGTAGGAAACTGGCTCCCAGAGAGCTTGGAGGGCATTCATCAATGTTTCTTACTTAGGCTGGCAGCCTGTCACACGTGGGATTGATCCCCCAGTGATTGGTACAAGGCCACACACAAAACTGAACATCTTGCTTGTGAACTCCCACTCTGCAACCTCAGCTGTGCTTTGTTGAGTTGATTTGAATGGATTACTAATATGTTTTTGCAAAAATTATTTAGAATTTTCATTTTAAAGAGCTGAAATACTTATCTGTAGATATGCAGAATAGTCAAGCATGTATTTTCCAATTCTAAACATGTAATACTTGACTAACCTGTAAGTGGTAATTACATTTCTAAAACAAGGTGTCTGAGTCTTTCCTCCCCCTACTTATCTGAGTGCACAGAACTTAACAAGTAATCCAATTTTCAGCATTGTTATTGTGCTAATAATCAGAAGTGGCTTTCTGGGGTCTGCACCAGTCATACTGTGTGACATCTGGGTGCCTCTCCTGACACCTAGACCTGTTACAAACTGCTGTCTGGTTTGTGGGAACTTGGCATCCTCTTGGATTTTGTGTCCCCTGTGACTCCTGCCCCCTTTTTCTCAGTAACATGCTCTGCAAATGGTGAAGAAGCTGCAAGAAATTTACATGGCCAAGTCTCCAAAGAGTTCTAGAGGAGGACACATAGCTGCTCCACAAAGGAAGAGGAAGGGCAGTAACAGACCAACACCCACCCCTGTTTCCAAAAGAAGTATAAAGAAGCAGCCAAGGTGAAAAGTCAGAATACAGACCAGTTTTGCCTTCTGTTGTATGAGACTTGCTCTCGGTCCACCTCAGAATTTCAGGAAGAAATGAGAGGTGTATTTATAACTTCTGCTTATGTGAGGAAGGTGGAGCAGACAGATTTTTCCCCCCATTTGCCTTCATACCCCAAGTTAGAGTCTTGCAGGTGTCTCTGAAGCTGATGAGAATGGTAGAGAAGGAGAGTGTCAAATTCCCAAAGGAAAGACAACACCTGCAGATGCCATAATATGAAAGGTGATTGTATCTAAGTATAGGAAGTAATAACATTAAGGAAGATTTGGAAAAGGTAGCCAGAGTAACAAAGGGCAGTGCATGTGATAAAGTCAGTTGGGGGCATCCACAAGTTTGATCCTAAATATTAGTGGATATCAAAATTGCTGGAAGTGAGCTTGATCAAAATCTTCTAGTTCTACCCATGGATGGATTAGGCACATCAAAGCCAGCTATCCTTAAGTCCAGAATGGATAACTAAATAATTGAGTAACACAGTACCAGTCAGTGATTTTCAGCTCTGTCTGGTATCAATAGCAGCCATCTAAGAAAAGATTCCATATATTTTATGTGAATATATTTGAAATTTATTCAGTTTCATTTTAATTACTTCACACTAAACAGATCACATTGCACTAGCATTGACATATTAAGATATGGAGTAAAAAGTGTGTGTAGTAATGAGGAATAAGGGACTGAAAATCATTAGCAGCATTACATGATACACATGAGCAGAAAGCCAGATTATTATGCCTGTTAGTGGAGCAGAGATGTCTCATAATAATCTATATTCATATATTATCTTCAAACCAATGTTAATATATTCCAAGGTAAAAGAATTATAAGAATTCTCTCATCAGAGAACTCTTGTCATTCAGACTTATGAATCCTATTTACACCTGGCTTGCAGAAATTAAAATTCATAACAAAAACTGTGTGAACATTTGCTTGTTTAATTAAAATTAAATATATAAGTCTGTGCTCAAAGCTACCTTACATGGACATTATAAAACTGAAAAAAGAAAACTAAATTCTTAAGCTAACAGCAACTGACCTGGTTGTTGTAGGTCAGATTCTGATTCCACTGGCTGAATATCTCTTCTGTCGTCTGTGCAGATACAGAGATCAATGAAAATGTTAATTAATGCTTATTTACAAAATAATGCTGAGGATCAGGAGATAAGCACATCACATTTAAAGTATGTCGCATTTTTCTTAAAAATTTGTGTACATATATATATATAATATATATATAATAGATAATATATATTATATATATAAAATATATATTATATATAATACATATATTATATAATGTATAATATATTATATATATGTATATATGTCATATTAAAATACTGCATTATATTGAGTAAAATGTATTAATTTTATCAGTGTATTTTAAGCTGCCATAAGTTTAATCTATAGCTTATGTATTTAATAAAAATTATGTTAAACAATCCAATTCATGACAACTAAGCAGCTACTTAGAAGACAATAAAATTATTACTGTCCTGATAGACACAGCATTTTAACTGCTTTCTTTAGAAGGTAGTTGGCTTCAGTAGATAAAAAAGCAGAAACCTCTAAAACTACAGTAATACTATAAAGCTCTTCACATTCCTAAACACAGTCTTTCTGATACAATCTGAAATTTTCTTCCTTAAAAGTATAGATGCCAAAGATCCCCTCTTGTTTGAAGAAAAGCAGGGGGGTTTTCCACTACCTAAAAAGTACCAAAAAGCTGCATCTTCTCAACCCTCTTTGGCTGAGCAGTGGTCCTGCCAGCCCCTTCAATGGTTAGAACAGCTCAGCTGGGAAATGTGTTCCTGTGCATAAAGGGCTGAACTCATAGCTCCTCATTCCCAGCAGCAGTTTGCCCCTAGCTCCTACCTTTCTCATGGATTAACAATATCCTATGAAGCCAGAACACCATCAAACTGAAACCTGTGTAGCCAAAATACTGCAGCTCAACATTTTCCTCCCTATAGAGGCAGTAGCATGTTCACATGATTACTAGTGCTGAGCAGTATAGTACAAATAGATATTTATAAAAAAATTTGTACTGGACAGACTAATCTACTTTTCTATATTGTCCCATGTTATTTCAATATCATATTTCTGATTAGTATTTTGCATCAAAGATGTTTTGCAATCCTGTGACAATTGTAATGAGGGCTTATCTGACAAGAGGTCTGATGACACACGGTTTGTGTGTTCCCGTAACAACCATCACCATAAAACCAGTGAAAAGGCACTGGCACCTCCAGAGAAGGAGTAGAACCAAGAGACCTGAAGCATGTGTTTGGGACTGCAAAACACTTTGGGCTAATCACCTGTGATTGTGTCACCCATTGATAAAACTGAACAACTGCTTCAGTACCTCTCATCAGTGTGCTGTGAAAAATGAGCACAGTAGAAAACCCTGTGACAGAATGAGTAAGAACCATTCTCAGAACCACGAGAATGGTTCTGCTGATGCCATTATGTGTTCCTGCCAATAGTATGTGTCAAATGCAGTTAGAATCATTAAGGTGCTCTCTGTTGTTATATGACACAAAAATGAGACCTAATGAAACTAATAGGAAAAAAGTGTTCCTCTTCACAATAGCTTCTCAAACAGAAAGTCAGGTAAGGGGAACTAATGAACTTTTCTATTTTAATTTTGAATTTAAAAACGTGGAATGTTACAGATCACTACTTATTAACACCACTGCATTTCTCATTTGCTAATAGCAACATTTCTCACTGAATCCAGGATTAATTCGTATAGTTAAATAAGGAAAATAAAGTATCTAATTTAGCTAGTAGCTTCTTATATTTAATTAACTTTGCATGAGCTATTTCTGAGTAAAAGGTAAATGCAACTATTGGCACTTTCTGTGTGCTTCTCTAGCATGACTACTATGAAGAGCCAGAACTGGTTTTTTTTGTCTACTTGTACTTGCTACGATTACATGACAAAATCTGATGTTAACAAAGACATTTTTCTATCATCATCTCTCTGCCTTCTGCAGTATTTGCAAATGTAAATTCAATTATCACTACATAAACCAAATGTGCAGATTCACCCTGAACCTTAACATCAACTGTTGTGCAAATTGTTTGATAAGAAACAGGCTGTCAACACACAGAAGCCCCTCTCTCTACATCATACAGTCTGCAGAAAAATTAAAATGCATTGGAAGCCCCAGTTCTGTCAAAGGACAATTTTTTTTTTTTAGTAACTTGTTTGATTTTGAATTCTCTTTAATGTCAGGCTTAGGTGATGAGAGATCCATGGGAGTGATTTAGAATGAAATAAAATACAGAATCTATTAAATGACAATTAGAATGATGCCTCTGTGATGCCAGCCTACCAAAAAGGCCAATGAGACAACATGTTCTCAGAAAATGGCAACAGAAAAGCTTTGTTTCAGAGAATTACTGTGCTTGCTTTCAAGTTTATTTTTAAAATAGCTGCCTCTGGCACCTTTCCTATGTTAATTAAGTATTTTTTACTCCTGGGAGCTATCACGCTTTAATTCAGAGGGAAACTTTCCCTTCTGAACCTCCTTGCAGATTTAATTCCTCCTCAGAAAGCCATTTTAATCAGCTAAAAAAGACACTTTGGGTTTTATTCTGGAAAACAACTGAGCACATTTGGCATCACAGCTCTTTTTCCCAAGAATTAATAACCAATAACGAGTTGTTTTATTGTGTGCCTGACAAATCTTGTAAGTTCTAATAGAGTACAATATTTCTTGCAGTAATCTGCAAAAGCTTCTACTCTTTGGTTTATTAACATCTACCTTACACTTATGTTTTAAAAACAGTAATGGCTCATTAATCCTTGATTCAAAACCTTGGTATAAATTGCAAGCATGGAAGAGATACTTCTGGCAAAGTCACGTAAGAAACTTCCAAAATCTTAAGTTAAATGGGTAAATGGCAGGAGGGCATAGTCATTTCAAAAGCCAGAGGTCCTCTCCAGACAGTGAGAGATCAGAAAATTGTTTTCTGGTCACAGATTGTGCTAATGGCTTAAGAGAGTGCAAAAAATTCCAGCCCAATCCAACTTCCCCCTTGATTACTTTAGCCTCAGTCCACATGCCTTAGAGCTTTGTAGCCCTGAGATCAAATTGTGAAAATCCTTCTTTAAACAATCATGGTGAGAATGGAAGTTCACCTGAACTCAGTAACCCTTCTCAGCCAGTGTTGAACAAATTTCTGTCCCTTCCTTTGCAGCATGAGGGATTTTACAGTGACTTTACCCCCCTGCACTAATGCTGAATTCCTAGAGGGTAGTGCTGCATTGTACAGTGGTGGAAGGCAAGGTAAATCCTCGAATTTAGAGCTGACAACTGGGTCTAATGTTGCGTTCCTACAACTTCTTTCCTTTTTGCCAAGTGCATGCTGAGAGCACACTAACTCTTCCATGATTTGGCTTTAGTTTAGTATTTTAAAATCTTTTAAAATCAGTGGGGAAATTCCTGCTCATTTCTGTAGCAGTAGAATTAGGACCTATAGGTCACCTAATGGGAAACCTAAAGGAAAAAAAAAGACATGGAATGTAATTACACATTTCTCCAGGGAAAAATAGTCCTCACATAATAGTATGTGCAGCTGTGACACACTGCCTCTGCATGAAAAGGTTAAAATCAGTCCAGACCCTACTCAATGTAATGTTGCCATCTTAAAACTTCAATCAGATAATTTTGCTGTAACTTCAGACACAAAGTATGCTGAAGTGAAAGATCTGAACTGAAGCCATACTATTATTAAAGAATTGAAATAGATACAATGTACTAGGCATGTACAGACCTGTATATAATGAGACTTGAATTTCATTACTTACCTGCTGAATCATCCAAGGCTGGGTCATCTCATTTCAATTCTCTGTATCTGTTTGATTTTCTGCACTTTACCTGCACAGATCTGTTAGTCTTAGGAGCAGGGACCAGCTACAAACTGTCTCCCATGCAGTACCTTTGAGCACAAGAGGACACTAACAGAGTTCAGTTGTGATTTTCTGAAATTGTTGTCCTCAAAGAAAAAAAAAGAAAAAGAAGAAAGTAAAAACAGATTAAAAGATTTTAATAAAGAGAACAGAACTGATATTAACAGTGGTGTTTGAAAAAGTAGAGATTTGGATTTATACCCAGTCCTTAATATGTCACTCAGAATCAAAGCAAGGTAGAATAAGCTGAGGATTTTGGAAGAGTGTGGGTGTATAAAAGACAGTCTCTTATTTTAAGGATTCTACTGCCCACTTTAGGAGGGCTGACCTCCACCCTTGGCAGAGAGGTGGTCTGCATCCTTTGCTTTTCTAGCAGATGTTTCAACATCTCACAGACTGCAGACTTACAACTTTTTATATAACACTGAATTCCTTAAAATCCAGGTTTATTCTTTACTCTTTATAATGAACACCATTGTCTCAAAAAGCCTTCTGATTTAAAAGTTGCTTTTTAAGATGGTGAAAATGAAGGCAAATTAGTTCCACTTTGTCAAGCTTCAGTTATTCTAAGCAGTTTAACAAGTCTTTTTAAGGAAAAGAAATATCCCAGTTTCACAGAGCAGCATGGCAGCTTTTCCCTGTGTCTTTTGGTGCTTAGGGACCTGCCTGTTAACTATTAATATCTACTGCAGGACATCCAGCCTGTGCCAGAGGAACACCAGCCAAGAGAATCCCTTCCCCCTCCTCCCTCAGGAGCCCTTTAGCGTTTCCTCATTAGCACCCTGGAAAGGAGTCGAACGTTTTAAACCCAAGGTCAAGGGAAACTCTGTTAACTCGGAAAATCTCTGCTGCTTCGGGGCATTTCCTCAGGCAGACTGAGCCATACATCAAGAGGGCAGCCTGGGGCTCCTGGCAGGAGCTCCCACTTCTGCCCCCCAGTAACCCCAGCAATTCGCTGCTGGGCCCCAGAGATGGGGTAGGGTTTCTCCTTTCTGGCAGCCCTGCTGAAGGGTTTCCATGGCCACCTGCTCCTGGCAGAGCCTTTGTGCTGCAGCACAGCAGGATGGGCAGGGCAGCCTCTCTGTCCCTGGGCACCTGACACCCAGCACCTTGTGATGGGCTCTGTCCCCACCTGTGTCCCATAACTTCTGCCCCTGCATGCAGATAGATACTTATTTCTCCACCTTTCTTTTTTCCCCCTTTCCACAGGTTTTTAAAAATTCCACTTAAGAAAATAAACCAAGATCTTATCTTTCCCAGCATTTCCAGGCTGCAGGGCTGGTTCCTGGAGCAGTCACAAAGAGCTAAAATAGTACTGCCCCCAAGCAAGGGAAGAAACCAAACAACAGAAGGCACTGTCTTGTGCCTGAAGCAAACCCTTTGGAGTTTTGTGGACATTGTCTTGTGGACAGATGGAACACCAGCCCTTGCCAGTGTGGTGTGGGGAGGGATGCAGAGGGCACAGTCCCCACAGCTGTGCCCCTCTGAGCTCCAGCATCCCCAGACTCCGACTGTCAGCCCCTGCTTGAAGTGGACACACAGGAAAGATGTTCCACAATGGGCAGCTGCCACGTGCCCATAGTCAAGGGCACCCACCAAGAGCTACTCAGAGGCAGGTTAAAAGCTAGATCTTTCACCCTCTCCCTGCTTCCAGGTTTGATATGTAATGGACTGAGGTGTGGAGCCAGACTTCATCTCTATTGATCCCTTAGGGATGAGAAATCAGAGATTATTTTATAATTGGAATGTGTGCCAACAGTCTTTTGAGGAGTCAATCTATTCTGAGCAAACACACAGAAGGGGAAAAATTTTTCTGTCCTTCCAAGTGCCTACACTCAAGGAAATTTAATTCCAGCTGTGTTTCATTTTTCACAAAATTACAGTTTTGAGTGGAATATATTGTTTCAAAATATGTATACGGCAAAAGAAGCCATATCAGCTTTGTGTTTCTCTTCCATACAAAGGAGAACTAGTTCCATGTAATTTCTCCAGCTAGCAGTACTTTTTCAATACTACTTACAATTTAAGTCATGCTGAGACCCAAGAAAAATTATCAGTTTATTCCAAATTTTGTCAAGACCTGTTCCCTATTTCTAAGTACATGTGGCCCCAGACTTGCAAACTATTCTTTCAGCATACAGAGATCTGTGCAAAGCAGATTGCAGGTTCACAGCTCAAAGTAGAAATCTGTTGCCACAAGGTGAACTGAATGATAAGACTGACAGACTTTAAATTATATTTTTCATTGTCATTGCTATTATTACTGAAGAATGCTCATACTGAGCACCATTTTGCAAATAAGCAGTAATGCCTGCACTGGGGAATTTAAACTTATGCTTTTGTCTGTATAGTAGCTTTCATTCTGGGAACTCACTTGTTTTAACATTCACAAATTTCCTCTTGCACTCACAGATGCATAGACAAGGAAATAGAGTCACAGAGAACTGAAGCATTTTCCACAAACAATGCAGAAGAGCTCTGAGAGACTACCTTTTGGAAGCTTGGTACACAGATGCTGCTACTGGTCAGGAAGAACAGGGTCCAGTTTGTTAGAAGTGCACACCACAACTCCACATCACAGTCATGGAGAGGAGATCAGGGTTCTGGTCAGTGGCAAGCTGGACACGAGCCAGCAGTGCCCTAGGAGCCAGGAGGGCCAGCCCTGTCCTGGGGGCATCAGGCACAGCATGGCCAGCTGGACAAAGGAGGGGATTGTCCTGCTCTGCTCTGAGCTGGGGCAGCCTCACCTCGAGAGCTGGGGGCAGCTTTGGGTGCCACAATATAAAGAGATTAAAAGCTATTAGAGGGTATCCAAAGGAGAGCCACAAGGGCAGCAAAGGGTCTGGAGGGGAAGCCATACATGGAGGGGCTGAAGTCATTTGACTTGTTTAGCCTGCAGAAGGTGAGACTGAGGGAAGACCTCATTGCATCTACAACTTCCTCAAAAGGGGAAGCAGAGAAGCAGGCACTGATTTCTCCTCTCTGGTGACAGGACCTTCAGAAATGGCATGAAGATGAGTCAGGAGAGGTTTAGGGTGGATATCAGGAAAAGGTATATCACCCACAGGGTGGTTAGCCACGGGAACAGGTTCCCCAGGGAAGTGGTCACAGCACCAAGTCTGCCAGAATTCAAGAATTCTTCTCTCAGGCACATGGTGTGACTTTTGGGGATGGTGCTGCTCAGGAGCTAGACTTCACTAATCCTTGTGGGTCCCTTCCAACTCAGGATATTTGTGATTCTATCAGTGTGTTGAGATCCCAGGGTGTGGGACAGCAAACAGTGCCTGTCAAACATTATTCAGGCTGGGGAGTCACACTTTCATATAGTACTTCCTCCCTGCCACTCTCAAAGGACCTGAAGTTCCTGCACATCTTGGCCACCCTGGACAATTTTAATGTCCAGAATCCTTCTGTGAGCAATTAAAAAGTCACACTCATTTGAGGACAACCTTTATCATGTTCAGATTTTGTCCATTTGAAATACATCCCTGGGCAGGTTTTATTTGGTGTAAGTAGCAAGGTTTTAGTAGCAGGAAAGCTACAGGGATAACTTATGTGATAAGACACCTGAAGTTGTCCCCATGAAAGAATCAGTTGCATCAGACCCCAAGATGCTGGCAACAGCTGAGTCCATCAGCAACAGTTTGATAATATATTTAAGAAGAAGTTAAAAATGCTGCGTAGGAGCTGTGTGAGAGAGGTGTGAGAAAAATGTGAGAGAAACGAGCCTGCAGACACTTAGATCAGTGAAGAAGGAGGAGGTGCACCAGGTACCAAAGCAGATTCCCCTGCAGGCTGTGGAGAAGACCAGGGTTAAACAGGCTGTACCCCTGCAGCCCATGGAGGACCATGGTGATGAAGATACTCACACTGCAATCCAAGACAGCCCATGCTGCAGCAGGCTCCTGACAGGACCTGTGGCTCCACAGTGGGACCCAGCCTGGAGCAGCTCATTCCTGAAGGACAGTGCCCTTTGGAATGGACACATGCTATACTAGTCTTGAAGAGCTGCTTTTTCCAAAATGTTCCCATGCTGCTTCCCTATCATACAATGCAAACAGAATAATGAGCACTATATAAATAAATCTATCTGCACCGTAGCTTCTGAACTGTGAAAAAATTTGTGGGTGGAGTGTGAGTATGTTCCTGAAGGAAAATCTTTCCATACAGTGCACTCAGTGTCATAGGGCAAGCCAAGCATATTTAAAACATCAAAAGTGGAAGATTTTTATTTGATTCTTGAGGGGGGCACAAATGCTTTTGCTGTCCTCCCTCTGATATTTCCATACCTACACAAAGCCAGGAGCATAGGTCACTGTGATGGGCAGTAACTCAGTGTTAAATTACTCTCTACCTTTTCTAAACCCGCCTCTATGCACCAGACACTGTATTTAGTCTCTCTGGGACAGAAACATATCCATTCTTGTAAGATGGGGCTGGAATCTACAACTCCCTGTATCTATATTGTGTTAAAACTGTCACTTTCTAAAGTGTTCTTACATTTCCCATGAAATCTCCTCACTTTCCCAGCTCAGCAAACAAGCAAGATCTGGGAGCTTTCATCTGGTAGCCTTGCTCCAAAAAGAAGTTACGATCAAAGCTCTCTGAACAAATTTCACAAGTTTAAGCTATTTATATTATTTCTCACTGTGATCTTAACAAGTAAAAAGAAAGAACATCTATAAACTTCCCCTGAAAGAGAGCACAGTGTGTCTCTGCAAGATGTTCCTGAAGAGAACAGCATGCAGCAACTTCCAACTGCAGCCTTGTGAGAAGACAAAGGTGAAGGTCATGGGCACCAGTCATTCAGATAAACTCACTGGGATCATGCAATGACTACATAGACTCATTCTGCATTTACAGAACACAGGCTTAAGGGGAACTGCTGAGAACCATGTCTAGTTCTCAATTGTCACAGGAAACCAGTGTGACAGTGTGAGACGTTTTCATGAAGTTTAGTCTTAGAACTTGTTTGAGTTTTTTACCCTCATGACTTCTAGAAGAAGGCTCCTCTAGAGCCAGACTACTCTGGCAGGTAAAAATCTTCTTATCGTTTCCTGCAGTTAATACTCCCATGGGTTTTTGCCAGCATTATCCCTCAGGTCAGATAGCCCTCCTCTCTACTGTCAGTTTTATAGAAATCAATTGTATCTTGCTGCAATTCAAGAGAAAGCTGCTTCTCTGTCCTGCACCTTCTCCTGCTCCTCTTCCAGCAGTGAATTAGATTAGAACACAAAGGTCGAGGCCACACCAATAATCCCATATTCTTTCCTCTCACAGATTTATCACAAACAGTTGGCACATACAGTATGCAGAAGCTTACTCTGCACACAGGCCTACCAGCTTCCCTAAGGGAATGACAGCCAACCTAGGGTCAGCTAAATATCACCACACTGAGCAGATGTTTGCTAGCAAAATATGGAAAAAGGGCCAACCACTGACAACAAAATGGTATGGAAAGTCACAGAGCTCAAGCCAGTTTCCAGGCCCTGTTGAATCTGCTAATCCAGACATGCATGGGATCAAGAGGAAGCCCATGCCTTAAAACTTATCATCTTTCTTGAGATAATGTACTTTATCAACAGAAATGTGTTTTTATAAGAATTGCAAAGAGCAGATATCGTGCATCATGCCCATTCCATCTCTCACTACCTTTCCAGAGCAATGGAGGCATTCATTGCTTACTGCTGATTGTAGCAAAAGATCTCTTGGAATGAGAGAGAGAAGACTCTGCTTGCAGACTGAAGTGATGGATGGATGTGTGGGACTGCAGCAGAGTGTGTCAGGCACCATCTGCACAGAAGCATCAAAGACTCCTAAGAGAAAGCTGCAGCACCTGGCTCCCTGCTTTTTGGCTTGAAAAACATGAGCCCATGACCAGGAGTGCTGATGGATGCATTCATTGTTTTAAGTAGTAGTGGAATCTGCTATATCTCATGTGAGTGGGTTGATATTGTTTAAATATTGTTAACATTTTTTGAAGTTATTGAATAAAAAAAAATATGTTTATGGTATTTTGGCATGCGTGGTGCTTTTTCTTTAATTACTTTTACTTCTAAGCCAATTTGGTGGTTATAAAAGAGAGGGGTTGACAACCAAGGAAAGATATCTGTTCTCTTCATTTGCAGACCAGGTACATTGGGAGCATCTGGCTTTTGAAGATGACTATCCACTTTGAAGTTTGTCTTTTCTGTCAATGAAGCCAGCAGTTTCTCATTTCTGTCAGTGAAAATCATTAGGTTCTTTGAAGTTTTCCTCTTCTGACATTTTTAGCAGCACTTTAAACCTACGTATTATAAAACACACCTTTTTTTAACATTCTTGTGATTCTCTGTGAGAATATTCAGCTTGGATATTTACTTGATTTTTGTTTTTCAGAGTAAGGTCCATTAAAAACATAGTCTGAAAGACAGATACCTTAAAAGCTGTTTTGAGTTTTACCCATGAGAATGCAAACACCCCTTTAAAATTATGTAGGAGCCAAATAAAGAAATTAATAATAACATCTACAACACTTAGCAAGGGAATAAAAGAAACATGAACTAATATTAAAATTACAAGTAAATAGAACATCTTACCATGTGTTTTTAAACATAACATATCATGATAATTGAGAGAATAGTGTTGTATGAGTGCATTGATCTTAATTAGAGAAAACAGAAAATTTTGTCTGTGGTCAAATCTGAGGTATCATGGCAGAAATTAATTTGACTGCAGTACATCAGATTACTCTCATATATTCAAATTTAGCAGGGATGTCTTGAGGACAAAAAATCAGATATTTATCTTGGCTCTAGTGATAATTAGAAGATTGTCAAAATTCATGTTAGCTAAGTCAAAGAGAAAGAGATTTGTCTAAGAAAAAACAGTTTGTGTGAGAGATGAGAGACTGAGACTACAGAAATTCTTATTTAAACATGCAAAACCTTCTTTTTTTAGTGTAGAGTAGCTAAACACTAAAATTGGTTGCCCAGAGAAGTCCCCATTCTTGAAGATACTCAAAACCCTGGATAATGGTGTATCTAACAGCATTCACTCTTACTGAAAAGGTGTAGACTGCTTCTTCCTTGGCACATCTACCCAAAGAGTTGAGAACCATGTCCCTACTCTGTGGGAAAATCCATACTGCAGAAGTAAATTAGAAGCTTTACATGATGGACTAGATAGATGGTATTTAGGCTATGGATTATAGGTAGGCCATGGACAAACAGTGTTTGTATCTTTAGAGCAGCAAAGCTCTAAGACTGCTGCAGGCTGAGAGCAGTGGCAGTGTATGTCTGAACACACGTGTGATCGCATTACGGTGGGCTCCATTTCAAAAGCTGTGACTGCTATTACCACATCACATTTGCTTTGTGTTATGGTTTACACACAAGAGCAACCCAAGGATATTACAGGGTGTTGATCTGTCTGTGGAGGAGAAAAATGGGATGACCAGTAATTCCAAGACATGCATAAAAACGGAAGGAGTTGTCCAGTGTATAGGTGCCCAAGTTTAATGGCATATCAGGGTCACTGAAATTCTCCAGATAAGATCAGAGTAGGAAATGAATGCAAGGCTTATGCCTGCACAAAGAGGCCATTCTTTGCAGAGATAGACATATTACACAAAGTGAGTGGGCAAAGTTTGCCTCCCACATTTCTTTCATTACTCATACCTAACACCTGCTAGTTAACTAATATTCATTTTTCATACTGGGTTGCTCCAGTTCTACTGAACATTATTGTCAGTAAAACAATCTCTCATTTCATGTTACACAGATGAAAATGGTAGTGCTGCCAAACTCACACAACCTGAATTTAGAGGTACTTATCAAATTTTGAATAAGGATATACCCTATTCTCACCCCCTCATGGGAGATCAGTTCTTTGGAAGAAACAGACCTTCAAATAGGCAGAGTGGCAATTTTCCATTTTGGGATCTAAGTAGAGCACCAGATTTCATTAGCATTACACCTCCTCATGGAACAGTTATGATAAATGCAAAGCCAGTTTTGTGCCTTGCCTGGAAAACATTCAGCACCTAAGCATACCTCAGCACTAAAATGACCCTTGATAGATCAGTAACTCAGAGGGACTGTTGTCTGGTTAATTATCACCACCAGTATCTACAGGGGAAAAGTATTATCAAAATCACTGGCACAATTACTGCATCAGTTTGCTATACCTTGGCAGATCACAGCATAACCACATGTGGCTTTGGTCTGGAGACCTAACAATCTAAATCAACATTACCCTGATGATTTCAGGGAGCCTGCAGTAATTTATGTTGCCTGAGAGTACAAATACATCAATCTAGAGAGACAAGAAATAGACTGATATATTGTTATATATTCTATTTTATTGCATGGCATCATGTACTATACATCAGAAAGGAAATTGCTGGTGAGGAATAGAAAATAATTCTATACATATCTGCTAAATAAAAAAACTGGAGGATACTGCCATAACCTTTGCTTTCTAGTGTGGCCAAACAAAACATGGTTAGACACATTTATTCTGTAGTCTCTAACCACACTGACAAGACTCTGATGAATGAGAATTGCCTCAAGCACAGTATTCTCTTTTTTCATTGTCAGTGACTCTCCACATAAGCTGTCTTTCATGCCCTAATTCTTTATGCAGGCCTGTGTGCATTCTGGGCTGTGGTGCTTTGACATGCTAATGAATTTTGCTCTGCTGTTAATAACTCAAAGCTACAGGACACCCCATGATATCATCATTACCAGCCTGTGTATAGTTGTTTGTATTCTTGCCAAAATTTAGTCTAGCATTTTCATCTGGGAAAAAATAACATGCCTATCTGAGAGGACAGGTATGGGATAATTGGCACAGTCCCTACATCACACTGACCTACATTGCTTCTGAAAACTAAGGTTGTTGACCTGTGTGTTGGGAGCACAAGTTTAACAAGCATTCGCTTCCAGAGAAGGGATTATTTTCTATCGCTTTCCAAGTGAACTTTGTGCTCTTTAAAAGGGAGTGGAAAAAATTGTGTTTGCCAAATGTGGATAGTGCAGGCAAACATTTCCAGGTAGCAGCATCACCAGCCTGCCCCTAACCTGGCAGAGCCAAAGGAATAGGGCAGCTTTTTTGACAGCCTATGTCCTTCCTTCAGAAACTGCCAATGTCCTCTGGGCAAGTTTTATTGTTCCATTCCAGCAGTGAGACCGAGAGAATGATTTCATCTCACCTGTACCTAAACCCCCATATCAGTACTTTAATGGCAAGAACTTTCAAAACAGTGTATAATCATTAACATCATACCCTACAGCTACTGACTGAGATGTTATTGCCACTGTTTCCTACTATGAAGGACATGCAAGAGACTCTGCCCAGTGCCACACAATGACTTTGGCAGTCGCACCTCTCAGATTATATCCTTAATGTACTAATTTTATGGCTGACTCTGACACTGGAGTAATGTACAATACATTTAGCACAAAGGCCCTGAGAAAACTCAATGAAATGCTTTGCCTTTTCTTTGATCATTTTGATTCCCACATAGCTTTCTGATGGAGGTGGGCACTTTTCTGTTCATTACAGGAATAGGTAAAAAGAAGCACTTGAAGAGGAAGGGATTTTTCTACCCATATTCAGGAATTCAGTGGCCACATGAAGGGCATCTGGGTTTCATGGGTCTCATTCAGTTCACTTTCTCAGGTCTCAAGTTGCTTTGTACAAGCAGCCTCACTAGTTTCCCTCAGTACTGCAAGACTGTGACAACTGAAGTGCCTCCTAAGATCCACAATCCCAGAGAAGTCTGTGATACTCAACATCACACAGAATTAAGCCATTCGTTGTAGATTCAAAGTTTGGACTGTGTTTGCTGTACACATTACTTGCAAAGAGTATGAAAGACTCTTCCTGTATTTCCTGTAGAGCAAAGAGCCAGTTCAGGGTTCCTTAGCTGCATAGACAGAAGTACTAGTGCAAAGTGACTCCCTGCCATTTTCTTCCTCTTCTCATATCTCTCAATTTTCCAAAAGTACAAGATTCCAATGCTTTTCACTTCCTGAGGTACAGTCAGCTATCACTGCCAGGCATCCCCGTCCCATGCCATCTCACAACGGTTCCCATTACAAGACTGATTCCTTCCCTCACTGGTAAGTGGTCCCTACCTCTCTTCCAGCATTTTTGTCACATGAGTGAAGAGGAGCAAAGAAAGAAACCCAAGTTCAGGCTAGATCTTATTCTTGTTTCTAGTGTTATCCCATCAGAGAATGAAATGCCAGAACAGAGTTGACAGTGGAGGGATAGTGTCTGCTCCTCCTGTTGTCTTGGGGGATGCCCAAGACACTGTCATTGTGCATACGGCTCCTAACCATCATGATATCCTCCTTTCACACTTCCTTTTTCTCCTCCAGGGATGACAGCCGCACAGTATGAAGAAGGATGTGGATGCCTGACTCAGTTCCTCAGCCCCCACACAGTCCCAGGCGGCTCATTTGGACCTTTTCCAGTGCAGGCAGTGGGAAGCTGGCTGGTGCCAACCACTGGACAGCTCAGGTGGCAGCCAGTGTTATGACTGGTCTTTACTGGGACAAGTACTGAAGCTGTCATTCCTTGCTTCTCTAACCTTACCTTCCTTTTTGTGTTGCATATTAGTAGTAGACCAGACATATCAAGTAGACACTATTTTGTAGAACACATGCTTTTAGCTTACTCAAAGCTCTTGAATAAAATTCATGAAGAAAAATAAAAATCGTATGCCATTTTATACTCATTCTTTATCCTTCACAAACATATTTTTCTGTTTTTCATTAACTGTATTATTGCACCACTGCTGATTATTTAAAATAAAAGATTTCATGCTAGCTGAGACAAATAAGTAAGAGGACACAACAATAGGAAGGCACCCACCTTTCCTAATACTGAAACTTTAAAAAGCCCCTGATTTTGACTATGGTAAAAAACCAGTGGTTTACTCTTGTAAACCTGAAGACTGCCAAAACAGGACAAATTAATGCTTCTTCTTATCAGATTCCTAGTAGGCATCAGTGGCATTTAGGTGCCAGAATCTGGATTTGGCAGCTGCTGCTGCGGTGTCTATCTGCTCAGTATTTCCTATAATAGAAAACTCTTCTGATTTCAAATGCATTTACAGCTGTAAAGGTCACACTGCTGACTATGTCACTTTTCTTTTTTTCTTTTATGAATTACCACATATGGCTGAGGAGGAGCAGAGCTTTTTTTAGCTCAAGATAACTTCTGGATGTTATTTTTCTTGGGACTACAGTATTACTTTTAGGCTGTATGAAGTCCCTGCCCTGAAATAGGCACACAGTGAGATCCAGTGGTTGAAGGCTCTGGATGACAGCAACCTAAGGAGTCAAAGCCATTGTCATGCCTTGTCCTGGCATCACAGATAAAAGATGTTGCAAATATGATGAGATGTTTTCTTAAATACATATTTTAGATGCTTCTAGAATCTGCATTGACTTTGCCTTTTTAATGGAAATTTTATGTTGAGGGCTACAGATCAAAAATCAAAAACATCGCAACTTAAAAATTTAAAATAAAACAACTGGTTAAGGAATGATCTGAAAATAAGAATAATTGTACTACTGATTCAAGGCCTTGACTGTAATACCAGTTGTTCTTGGCTCCATGATATTTTTCAGTTTCAGGCAAAAAGGCCTTTGAGGTTTTTTTGCATTAGTGAAAACAGCAGGTTCTATATGTTCTTCATTCTAATGATGCAAGGTGTTGTTGTATCACTTCCGTCATAATAAGGATAGCAACAGTAAAAAATTATTTACACCACTGAAATATACCAGTAAGTCTCTTGGCTCACATTAAAGATGCAACTAGCTCATAGAAGTCAGTGTTTAAGGAAGAGTGTAAGAATAGGACACACATTGCACCTCCCACGTTTCAGCAGTCCAGAGAAGCTCCTCATCAAGAAGTTGAAGTAAACAGTCATTTCAGCTGTCAGAGGTTTTATCTTCCCCAGACTCATGGAGAGAACTCATCATTCAGCATCCTAAGTACTCTGTAGCATATGTTCCACTGCTTGGCTGTATACTACAGGGAAAGTACATCCTTTTGACTCTTGGAATTGAACAGCGTTGAACATACCAAGTTCCCTTTGTATGTATGATTTCTGAAATATGAGATATGGTGAATAACACTCCATGCTTAATTTCTTATTGTCATTCAGACTTTGTAGATCCATATGACAGAACCCCCACCCTCAAGCTGTTTCACTTCCACTTTGAAGACATTTGGAAGGCATACTCATTTCTAATAGAGGTGCCATTCCTTTGATCACTTCTGCTTCTATTCTTTGACTCTTTCATACCCTTGTTGTGACAGAGTGGTTTGAAGAGATGACAAAGTTGAAGGTGTAGGTCCATTATGAATTCTTGTGGTAATGTAATGATGCTTTTTGTGTTGTTTTCTATCTTCTTCCTAAGAATCCCCAGTTTAAAATAGCTCATTTGCTTCCTGTAAAAGGAAAATGTCTGCATTACAGGAGTCTCCAAGAAGTCTGCCATGGTGAACACTGACACAAACAATCCATTACAATAACGCTGTCTTGATGGATGGTGGGATGATGCGCTGTCTGAACTAATGATTAGAAGAGTTGCATTTCCCAGTTTAATGAGACACAGTGATGTAAGCAGATCTGACAGTTGTTTCCTGAGAGGCTGCCTGCCCCTTGTTGAAAGGCTTCCTTGCCTAATGTTTTAGAAGAGAGAGACGTCATTTGTGTGGGTGTTTTCTTGCTCTGCAGGCAGCCAATTATTGCCCATCACATCTCACACAGCTGCTGTTTTGCACACACAAACCCAGGAGGATGTCATATCCTATTTTCACAGCTCCAACTAATGAATTGAGGCAAATGTGGAAAATGCAGTATTCCAGGCCTTGAAGGTGGGGTCTGCATTGCCACCAATTACAGGATGCTCCCCTGTGTTATGGAAAAGCCTAACCATTAATGTAAGCATGTGGCTAATGGCCTGCAGAGCAACTAGGTAAGGATTACATGTGCAAGTTCTTATCACTTTGAAGCTCTAGACATAAGTGGGGAAAATTGGTTTATTTCCAAATACTCGATGTTGAAATTGGATCAGAAGAATATTTTAAATTATTCATAGAGCTTAAAATGTACAGACTAAGGTTTTTGATCTGGGAATACCTTGGTTTGTAAGCACTGCACTGTGCTCTGTAACCAAGTGCCTGCCACAGATACTTTCTTAAGGCCTTGATTGTATGTCAGCAACTCTCCATCTTTGACTGTGGGTGGTAAAGTTCGTCCCAAAGCCAATAAATAACATTTCTACAACAGTATCTCTCACTATGAAAGATCATTTTCTCAAATAGTGCAGAAATAGCAGCCGGGGACACTACTGACAGTCTGCAACTATTGTCTGATAATTGAAATGGATCTCAAATGCCTTTCTATTCCAGAGTCTCTAGCTCAACCTGAAATGCATACCAAAAGCTCAGCTTTTATTTCCAGGCTTCCTAAGTAGTTCTCTGAGCGTTTTACAGCCCAGCATTTCTGTGGCTGAGAGCTGATCCCACAAAGCCAGCCCTTGCCTCACTGGACCCACAGCAGCACAAAGGTTTGCAGGTGTTTCCATGGATAGCATCCCCTCTGGAATGGCAGTGACACTTTCTGTGGACCAGAAGGGTTTGAGGATATCAACACATCAGACTCCTGCAGGCTCCTGTCCCCCACAGCCAGGCTGGGAAGAGGCTGGCTCAAGAACAGCACTGGCAGATGCAGTGGCTCTGCACCCAAAGGGAGCTGGAGGGATCAAGGCCTTACAGGCTGAGTGTGCACACATGGAGAAGCCAATCTGTCCACAAATGTGAACTTATGATCACTCCACAGGGAAAATTAGTAATAAGGGTGGGTTAAGCTGTTCTAATGCACCCCAGCTTGTACTGAATAAAGTACTGTCTCTGGAGGGCACTGGGATCCATTCAGTATATGGGAACATCTGCCCTACCTCAGACAGAGTAGCCAAATAATTTTCTATTTTGAACCTCAATGGAAGTACAACCATGTGCAGTGAAGAAACCACTTTCTGATTAGATGCATAGGAAAAATCCATTAATGTATTTCCTTTGAGTCACGAGTGACTGAGAGTTTTCCCAGGCAATATTAAATATGTTTCTATCAAAAATTTTACATACATTTTTATAGATAATCTTCACACATTTTGATTTAATCAGAAAATGAAAGCTGGCAAAATGATGGATTTTTAGACACTTTCAAGATAGCATCAATGTGCAGGGATATTTCATTTTTTTCAAAAATATATTCCTTCTGTGCAGGGATTTTGCCAAGTAGTACCAATGATTCCCATGGCAAAATTAAATTAAAAGGGAGACAGATCATTTTATTGTCTGGCCCCACTGCCTGAGTGATATAAGAAAGCATTAGTTCAATTGTTATTACTGATAACAATAATGTATTACATAAAAGCTTTCTCTACTGAGAAATCATGTTTTTAAACACAGCAAAACAGGGAAGATAATTCAGTCTTACCTGTAGGCATGTGCAGAGCCAATGTATCTAAGGAAGATGTGTGACTGAATGGTATTTGTGGTGCTGTCTACTCTGATTTTCATAAACATGAATTGTCTACTCAGTTTTCATAAACTCCATACTCCCCAATTCAAAGGGAATATGTCCATTCATTATCTTTGGATGTTTTTGTTCTGTGAAAATGTATAGTACCAGATTACAGCACTTAGGTTTGTAAAATAAGTCCTGTAAAAAAATATAGTCTCCATATTTCTGACCTAACTTGTCATTTTCATTATAAACTTTTTTTTTTTCCTCAAATACTAGGTCAGGGTACCTATAAAAATCAGTTGGGAATCCAATTCTTCTCAGGACATAGGGTGGTACCAGTTTTTGAACAGCCTGATTTCCCTCCCTTGAATGGTCAATATATTAGTCAAACCACACTGGTAATTTCATATCTTATGTCATCATGATCCATTGGATCTTTATTAAGTAATAAAGCAGAGTTTTGTAAAATTAGTAGAATCACAAGGTCTGAACTCTGGAGTAATTCAGTGGTGGATCAGGTTACATGTCTGTGTTAGCCAGGAGGAGAAAATGCACAGCAGGGTCCTATAGCTGCCCAATGAAGCACCTGTGTGCTGTGGGAAGGTGCAACTCTCTTCATCAGGAGCCCTGAGCCTGGGACAGGCAGAAGAATCACAGCTGTTCTCCCTTTCTGACAACTGATGCACACCTCACAAATTATTATTTTGGCTCAGTTACTTAGGTCTTACACGGATTACTGGAGGTATACAGGGTAAGACCATATTAGCTGTGGTTTTTGCACAGTTAATCACATGGGATTTGATCTCCAACTGATGTCAGCCTGCTCAGGCTCATTGAGGAGGTTAAAAAACACTCACTGGTAGCAGCCGAGCAGCAGAAGGGTGCTGCACAAGAGAAATAACTTCTTGTAGAAAATACTATGTGAATATCCCAAGCTGTTTCCATGCCCCAGCCATGAACATAGTTGGAAGAAATAAATGTTACAAAATCAAGGCAACACTGGCATGTTGTGTATTATGTATGTGTTTTATATCCAGTGAAAACCAGAAATTACTTGGACTCCTGACCCTGTTAACTGAAGACATATGAATCCTGTCTGTCAGACTACAGCATATAGCTTAGCCCAGGGAGAAGAAACTGTGCATAATTCATCATTCTCAGGGGAAAGGCACACTGCAATAACACATTGCACAGCCAGAGCACTTGAGGAGCTCTGCCTAGAAAAAGGCACCTGGCTCTTCAGTAGTAGCTACAGAAAGTTGTCCCAGGGGAAGCCATCCTCACTGAAGTGAAGAGTGTGAGGTACATGGCTGATGGGGGGGAACACTGTCATCTACAGGCATACTGCACTGCTTTTATACCACAGACAATATCACACACTGTCAAAAACTGCATCTGGTTTGCTTCACACTGGAGTGCTCCCAGAACTTCCCCTTAAAGTGACAGGAAAGAGTAGATAGAATTGCTTCAAATCTCTCTGAAGTGAGAGTGAAATGCAATGACATTTGCAAGGATCCAGCAAAGTAAGGCAACTGGTAAGGTCAGAACGTGAAGAAGGGCAGGCCTTGTCATGCCAAGGCTGAACGAGCATATTGACAGCCATGTCAGAGAGCAAACCTTGAGAAAACGGTCCAGTAACCACATTAAGTTATTGTTGCAGGAGGGGACACACACTCAGTGACAGTGCCTGGTTTCTTGGCTTTTCTGTCTGTGATAACAGCCTCAATCAAGCACGCTCTCTCTGGGCATCACTGTGTCCTTTGATAGCTGACACCCTGCTAAGCTGTGGGTGAAGCTGACAGACTCACAGCCAGAGACTTAGAGAATATTCCCACTGCAGACCCTTTCTGCTTTTTCTGAGCTTTAAAGAAATGGGAGAACTGCTTGTAATACAAATAGGGGATTTTTAAATTTAAAAAAGAAGAAAAATCCTTGAATTTCAGTAAATGTTCAGTCTGCCACATAATCATATGTATATGAACATTTACAGAAGTACAGGGGGAGTGTGATGGCTAGGATGAAACATTGCTTTTCTTAAGATATCAGGGTAACATGACTTTTCTCAAGACTCTTACACATAATAAAGTATATTCTGCTTTTATTGGTGGTTTCCATCTGGATGACAGGCAGTCATAGATTCTCCTCTATTGGAAGGGCACCTCTCATACTTGATGGCATACTTGTGTTAAAAATTACACCTTTTTAAAAAATTTGCCATGTTTTGGAATATGGCATGGTTTGAAACAAAGGCCTCGGGACAAAAAGGGTGCTAACCGTGCTTTACTGCTGCCATCTTCCGACTTACAGGCTAAATTGCAGGGGTTTGAAAGAAACTAGCTCAGGTTGTTTTTTCCTAACGTGCTTCCCAGTAAATATCATTACATTGGTGATAAAATAGAATAGGATTACAAATACATGACTATGGCTTACAAAGGGACTATGGCTGCACAAAATGCACTCCAGATGCTCCAGAAAATCCAAGACAGTAAAGGCAAAACTTGAATTTCATTATGAATCTTGTTGGTTAGAGGTATTCCAATAGGAGCATGAAGCTACAAGGAAAGAGAGAGTCTTATGTCCTCTTTCACAATTCTTTTTTTTTTTTTTCCAGTAATTATCATCTAAAGTTACCTTCTTGGTGACATTTCTTAAAGAGACTGAATTCTAATGCCTGATCATCCACACCCAAGAGCTTATTTTTCATTAGGAGCATAATCATACAGTAAAAACAGCTCATCAAACAGAAGTAAGGATTTAAAAAAGAAGAAAAAACTGAAAAACTGAAGCTCTCATACCACAAGGAGAGGAAAAGTCTGTGGAATAACTACACCTATGTGCTATAGTTTCCAAGTAGTATGGACTGTGCAGAGGGCTCAGATACCCTTATAAGAGATGATAGGAAATCTTGACATGGGAATAGTCAGCGTGAATTTCATATGAGTAGCATTACCCCAAAGTGTCTGTCACAATGAGATGATGCAGTGACACAAATGGAGGCTTTCACAGTATTCACTTCCCATACCCTACTCAGACATTTGGACTCCTAAGACCTAGACTCTAAGAAGATGTCAGGTGATGAATTCAGCAAAAATCCAGGCCAGAGGCTGTGGCCAGATTACTCTCACCCCAGAATACTCATTCCCCTCCTCACGTAATGCTTGACTTGCAGCCACTTTGTATATGCCTGCCTTGCAGCAAGCTCAATTAAAGCACTGTTCAGTGCAGTCTGCACTAATACTTTCCTTTGAACCACTTGTGCTGGAGCCTTGGAAGAAAGAGTGGCTTGGGATTAATCTGTGCTTCTTAGCAAAGCAAAGCCCAAGGCACATTCCACCACAGCTGTGACCAAAAATCTATATAGAGAAGCTGGTTTACTAAATAACCTCTAAAACATAATTTTTGCCTTGGAGATAAGAGAGGATGGTTTAGTTTTCATTTTAAAAATAATTACTTCAGATATATTGTCAATAAAGTTGCACCAGCCTCAGTAATGAGGCAAGGCAGCACATCAGACATCCAGCAGACTCCAGTCAGAGACAGTACTGGTCCATTTCTAATTGCTCTTCAGTCCTGCTCTCCATGGCAAAATCCAGTCTTCCCACTGATTTGATGCTGTTGAGTATCAGTACATGTTTACTGGTGTTTTGCACAAATTTATTTCTCAGAGGATGTTGTTAAACATCTGTTGTCATATGGCACCAGCTACAAGCTGTGACTGGTTTCTGGCAAGTGGTCCAGACTGAAGCCTCCCAGGGAATGTGGTTATAGGAGGATGCTTCCTCTGGACACCTGACTACAGCAAACACTGTTTCTGCATCATTCATCATACCCATCAGCCAGGTTATTTTAAGGACTGTTCTGACACTTCTGCTCCACTGTGTTTTTAAGGCTCTCTTTTATATCCTATTTTTTTATCATGTTTTCCTTCCTCCTCACCTCTTCTGCCTTTCTCCTGTAACATGCCAAATGCCTGCTCTCCTTCCTGTTCACATTCAACATCTGTATAAACAGAAAACGAAATTTTATAGGTAAGAAATCTATTCACATTTTATTATTTCCTATCCTTTGTATGTCATTCTATATGTATGTCATGCAGAAAAATAATCCCTTATGGAATGGTGCAGCCTTCAACAGCCCCCTGTTTGGAAACAGTGGATTTAGATCTTCATGCATTGTTAATTTCTCATTTAAGAACTGTGTAGAGATTTTGAAGGATTAGGGCTTAGTTTTGCTGGAGATTCCTCTTAACTCCTTTGTTTAGCAGAAATCAGTTTCTACTTTCTTTTCTTTCTGCACCATTAAAATCTCTAGTGAAGTAATAATCCCACGTGATTTACTGGTACTTTGGACTGATGCCAGCTTTGTTTTAATCCCAGCTGCTGTTTTATCTTCTGGGTATTTCAGTTCATAGAAAAGTGCACAGCACAGTCCCCAGAATCTCATGTGAGCACAGATTTTATTATTTTTATTCAATCCCTTTGCTTTGTCCCTATGGCAGAGCTCTGCTGGTCCTCAAACTTGACCAATTTGATTACATTTAAACTATCTTTAAATAGATGCATCCCCTGGGTGAAACTTCTTCCCTGATTAGTCTGGATGGAAAGCATCTGTTTTCCCTCTGGTAAAGAGAGTTCCTAAAATCAAAGCACAAAGATAGGCACTGGTCATGTCTCATGGCATTGGCTGAAGTCCAGCAGGCATGTGGTGCAGCAGTGAAACTTGAATTTGGGCAGGTTGACCCAAAGAAAATAGCACAAGCATCCTAAAAATGAAAAAACCAGGGTTTTTTCACACACCTACACAGTGATCTTAAGCTACTGCAATGCTTTTGACCTTGGTGATGGTGTTTGTATCAACACTATGGTAAATGTCACAATTCAAAGGACATAAAATGTCTAAACACAGAAGTATTTTTAGTTGAGAGCTAGTGCTACTGTATGTAGAGCAGTGCTGTGTTCCCTTCTATCCCCTTCCCTGGGGAAGGCCCCACTCCCTTCCCTTCTAGTTCTGAAATGTGGCACAGTGGGAATGGGTAGGGGATGCAGCCAGGTCCCACTCATCTCTTCCTGCCCTGTGTCCTTCAGGACTCCTTGGCACTCCTCAAATTCTCCTGCTGTGGGAGGGCACCCTCTCCTGGCAATCACTCCCAAATCAACCCAGTTACTGATATGCTGGTGTGCTGCAAGCTGGTGGACATGGGGGTGATGGAGGGAGGTGGCCCTGCTGCTGTGCACCAGGAGCTGTGCTGCTTGTGAAGCACCTGAGACCATCAGCCCATTAGCAGAGTGACATCTTGATGGCCCAGTGACCTCCTAAGGACATGGACCATGTGTGTGTGGCTGAAGCATCACGAGGGAGGGTCTGGAGGGGCTTGAGACACATTTCCCTCTCACCAAGGAAAATTCAGAGATTTATGGATAATTGAGTCTTACAAGCTACAGGCTTGATTACAAACCAAATCCCTCCTGGTTTCTGTAGCTAGGAAACTGTGAGCTGGGGATTCTCCAGAGCACATGGCTCCAAGGGCTGATTTCTCTCAGGAGAGATAGGCATTGAGAGAAGAGCCCACACATGCAGATGAAATTTCACCTGCTTTTCATTTTTCCTAATAGCAAGGTGTGTTTTATATTTTTTACTTAGCTCATGCAGATCTACTCCCATTTTTGTGTGATCCCTCAGAGGCCTTTTTCACTTGCAAAATATTGCCTGGTGTTTGTCTCCTATGCTAGTTCTTTGGGTCTCTGCATCCATTTCTCTCCAATGCTGAAGTAGTGAAGAGACAAGGTTAGCACAGACCTCAGTGAGGTGCAAATCTGGGAACCAAGCAGTAATGCCTGCTGTGGTAGGTGAGCGAGCTGCAAGGATATTTTCAACACAAAATGGTCATTCCAACATCCCAGAAGAACTTAAAAACTCTTTCAGTGAGGCAGCATCAAGCTCACTTGAGAGAGAAAGTCTGGGAGTAATGAGGAAAGATGTTAGTACTCATCTGCTGCAGAGCTTGGCCTTGGGGTCCTCCCCATCCTCTCAAAATTCTATGTGTGGTAGAAACACACTGTGGTGGAGACAAACAATTTTTGGAAAAGAAACATGTTTTGTCCTCACTGAAAGAAAGAGTTCTAAAGCAGCAGCAAATGCAAAAAAGAAATATAAGGGGAAGCAAAAATAGTTTCAGTCAACTTATAAGTGAACACATCCTCTTTCTTTTTGTCTGGATTGCTTTTTACAGAGTACTCTTGTGGGCTACATATTGGCAGGGAAAGCCTTAACAATGTCCAACTGGTATAATTTTGCCAGGCAACTCTGTGCATATTTTCCTAATATCAAACATGCTGGATGCTCTCATGTTTTTCCATTTGTCCTCAGCCTTATATCCCCCTATAGCCCTTCCCACCTGAATGCAAATATCCAAAAATCTAAAATCTTTAGTCCAGAAAAAAAGTAATCCAGCAGCATCAGGCTCTGAGGCGCATGGGGAGTGTTTCCACAGCACAAACTCATCCATGGACACATATACTGTAAGTGTCTAACTAAATGCCTGCCACAATTAACCCAGAGCCAGATATTGCTGTGGTGGTGATGGGGCATGTCAGATCCTCTAGAGCACTTGGATCAGTTACCACAGATCTTTGCACATTCAAATAAATCAAGATTATTTGGGAGAAAAACATGACAGAATGTACAAAAAAGGCCACACCACAAAGATTGGTTTGCCTGGTATTTGAGGTCTGATGGGGAAATCTGAGTGTAAAGTCAGAGCTATGAGCCAGAGCAGATCTGCTGGAGGCTGCCAGTGCTCCTGTGACAGTAACAGAGGGCTGGATCCAGGAAAGCTGTGTTAGAGCTGGTGTGCTAGGACCCTCCCCACAGCATCCCAGCAAGCAGGACTGTCTCGCTTGGAGGTTTCCCTGTCTGAACTGATGGATGCCTCTTGTTTAGCTGCTGCAGAAGTCCTCAGGGTGGAGAGGCCTGGAGGATTGAGGACTGGCACCCGTGGGCCAGAGCTTACTCCATGCTCAGAGGAAGAAGCACTGTGTATGGTTTCTGACCACACCAGGGAATTATCACACTGCTTCTGATGAGATCCTGGAATGAACCAAGCACCTGTAATTCCATTTACTGATACCCATCATGTCTCGGAAACAGGCGCCATGGCTGAGAAAAGTACATTAAAGAGACACCCATTACATGACTCACACACACAATCACACCAATTTAATCAGATGCTAAGAAAAAAGCCAGAAATTATGCAGGGTTATTGTCCATGCCTTTCAGAGCAGCTCACTGAGCTCATGCTCCCTGGCACCTGGGGCTCTCGGATTGGGGGACAGATGGATTATGTAGATGAGAACAAATCACACGCCGTGTAGCCACAGGAAGACACAGACAGAATTTTCCCTGAAGCTGTTAGAATTAATAGATCACTGACAACCATCATGGAAAATGCACCAAGCAAGATTTTGAGCTGAGAGATTCCAAAATATTTAGGGAAAACAGCATAGGACTGCAGGCATGTAACCAGTTACTGGGATACAGCCCCTCAGTTTGAAATTATCATGGTTTCTTAAAATCAGCTTCCTTTTCATGTTTCTAAAATACTATTCAGACACTGAGTACATGATGACTTGTGGAAACCTCTCTGCAAGTATGTGTTTCCATATGTATTTACCTTCATGTGAGGATGAATCACTGAAGTGTGAATATCTTCTGAAATGTTCTTCAAGGCTGCTGCCCTGGAATTAGGAAAGAAGAGGCAGCAGTGCTTATAGGAAAGGGAATGTGGATCTCCATGATACTCTGGGAGGAATGAATGTTGACATGTAATCTTTGACAGATGGGGATGTTAATGCTTTCATTTTATGGATAAAGAAGAGAGATATTAAATGATTGCTGTGTATTACAGAATAGTAAAAGCTCTGTGATGAGGATAAAATTCTGGTCCTCCAGGGAGGAAATCTGTTTTCTCACATTCAAGAGCAGAGCCTTTGTGAAATGGATGATTTGCAGAGGGGAGGCAATAGCAACACTGGCAACACTCACTTTTGAGGAAGAACTCAGGAGTGAAATACAGGAAGAGTATAGAGAAATAGAGAATGCAGGTCATGGAATATTGATATTTTAGTTAGATTCATGATTTAAAAAACAAAACAAAACAAAACTCTGGGTTTAGAGACAAGGGTTAGAATGAACAATAAGACTTCATATGCATCCCAAAAATACTTGAGATTACTTTCTGTAGTACAACAAAATCCTGGAACACATTCACACAAGCACATGGTGCTAAATTAATCACTGTAATTATCAATGCCTTGATCATCCATCCTCCTTCCTCTTTCACCATCATTCCTCACTTCCTATCTGAACACAGCTTACTTCATGTTTAAATTACAAACTCCACAGAAGAAAAAAAAAGTTATATAGAAATTCCAGGGGATTTTACAGCCTCTTGGAATTGTTTATGACTGTTGTCGATGTCAATTTATTCACCTATTCGTACCTTCTCTCAAGTAATTGATCCTGCAAAAATGACTGACAACAAGTGGGACTGACAACAAACCCTACTACAGGGGAAAATGGCAAATTTGCAGTGTCTGTAGCAAAAAAAGTAAGCCAGTTCCAACAGCTTTTAAAAGAGCATCAATTCCCTTTGAAATAACAGGCAGAAATGTGCAGAAGAGGAAAGTAACACTAAAGAAAGTCACTGCTGCAGGCACTAAAGGTGCACATGGGTGTTGGAAAGAGGAAATTTAAGAAAGTGCAAAGAGGGAAAGAGAAGAAGAAAAGGTGTTTCTGGAAGCCACTGCTCACATAAAGCAATTGCTAATGCCATGGCCAACACATCAGCAATCTCAGGAGGTTTATAGGATTTGATGCTGCTGTTCCAGAGTAATGAAGTATTCTTGAAAGCAGTAACAGTGACTGATCAGTTTGCTGGTGCTTCTCCTGCCTCTATGGCAATCCCAGCTGAGATAACCAAAGGCAAACCTGTGGTCTCTGCAATCAGCTTTGTCAACCTGGTTTTACTTGTGTGCTTTGAAAAGATTCCAAATCAGGTCACGACTCAGTAGCAGTTTCTCGGATTTTAAAAAATACTCTGTTAGCAGTGACCTACCAAGAAAAACAAACTAACAAAAAATATTGGCTTGGGCTCTTGCTTGTGCTTTTATTTCTCTACAAAAACAAGGTCTAAGAGGATGGGGACTGCTTCTTATAGCTCTAAAAGAAAAATATATTTAAAATGTCAACTTTCACTAATTCTGCTGAAGAATGCCCATCTCTTAGCTGGGCTAGATGGCAGAATTATCCACCCATTTACCACAAATATATTTCCTCCTACATATTTGAAGGCATTTCAATGAAACAGAGTAAAAGCCCCCAAAGGACATGAATAGTCTTAATGAAAAACTGTTACTCCTCTCAGCAAAGCAGTTTTCATATGTATCTCTATTATGCCAGTTATCCAGATAGTCTATTAGGACAAGCCCTGGAGTTATTATAAAAAGAAAGTGAGGGGATATTATTGGATAAAGAGGAGAAAACTCTTAGGCTGCTCCATGCAGCATAAACAAGACAAGAAAGCAAACATAATTCTTGTTTCCCCTTGAGAGGACACCCTTAGATGGAGCTCAAGACATTTACTAAATATGAGATATAGAGGAAAAAGTGGGTCAGAGCCTGAGAAGGAAAGAAAAAAGAGGGTAATTTCCATTATGGTCTGAATTTAGACCTCTGCTGTCTTCACTTTTAAACATGACTGGCAAGAAACGATCCTATGGCCCATTTGCAGCTATTGTTGAAACAAGACATGGAGCCATAGCTGATGCACTGAGATTGCCCAGAGTGAAATTCAGCAGGATGTTGATCTTGCTGACAAACGGCGAGTAAAGCTGAATATTAAATGAAACATTCATTAAAAAACTCCCAAAGCAAACAATAAATGCTCTATACATCTGAGCTGAATGTGATCAGAGCATGACAGCTGAAAGGCCACTGCACAAAAGACAGGCTGTAAAATGGTGTGTATCAAATGACTAACAAAAGCACAAATTCAGAAGGCACAAAGGAAGAGAATTCAGAGGAAATCATTGATTTTAGTGGAAAATCTCTGTTCATGCATTTTAATGCTGAGAATTACATTTCGAAACATGAAATTAATGCACTGACTCTGGTGGAACTACTTCCACAGCTTTCCTGCACCTCCTGTGCCAGGACACAGGGGGCCAAATTCTGCCTGTGGGTACAGGACTAGGTTACATCACTGAAATACTGCATGGTCTGTGGTGCTCCTTTATAATGGAAATCAACAGATAATGGCCAGGCTACCCTCATTTCTCCAGGTTTTTTTTGTTTTTCAGGCAAGTTTGCAGCCTCTGAGCACAGCACAAGGCACTCTATCTGCAGCAGGCTCACTGCAGCAGGATCACTGAAGCACTCCACAGCTCTAAAACCAGATAACCCTGGACCCAGGGGTAAAAGAAAAATCCCAGACAAGCTCAGCATTTCCTGGAAGACTGTTGAGATTATAGGGGAAAGAAAAAGTAAGTTGTCTGAGAAATAATTGGACAAGAATGATTTAAGCTGAGAGAAGAATTTGGCCCAGGATATTAAGTAAAATCCATGCTCCTGCAAGCCAAGAAGGGTCTGGCAGTGCCTGGTGTACCACCAGATAACTGCATTCTTCTGGATTTGCATCACAATTGATTTCTAAGCATAACCCACTGATTCAAGCAGGTTCTTCTTGGACAGACATAGCACTTAGGCAGACTTACTAGCAGTGGAGAGGTAAATAGCTGTGTTTCCTCCACCCAGTGGCACTCCTTTGCATCCTCCTCCCTCATGCTCCTGCACTGCACCCTTGGCAATACAGAAGGCTGCCTGTGGCTTGGCAGGGAGTTTCCCTCCAGCGAGCTGGGGAGAAGCCACAGCACTGCAGAGCAATCTGTCAGAGCAGTCACCACACGGGGACCAACACTCAGCCACCCTTGCAAACCATCCCAGCAAAGCCTCTCCCACCCATCAGGTGCCCTTGTCGGGGGGCCAGCATGGGATGGGAGCTGCCCCCAGGAAGGGGTTTAGACCCCTCTGTGCCCCTGAGCTGCCTATTCCTCCGCATGGCTTGCAAAGCACAAACAGGATCGTGGCAAATCATCACATCCTCTCCAGGCTGGACATCCCAAGGGACAACTGGAGAGTGTCACCACTCATTCCAGATTCTTCCTCAACATCTGGTGGAAGATGATGGCGAGAGCTGCACTAATTGAAGGAAAACAAGTGGGAAGATTCAGCTCGAAAGACTCAGTCTCCCCCAGCCCCATGTTCAGTAGCGATCCTGAACACAGAACACGCTGCAGGGGCTCTGGCAGCATCAGCAGAAGGCAGCAGCACGGCGGGGTCCCTGGGAGGAGCATCCAGCCGGGAATGACGGGCTCAGCAGGGCAGGAGACGGCAGCTCGGGCACGGGGTGGCTCTGCCCTGTCTGCATCCTCCTGCCCAGCCAGCTCCCCGGCTCTGGCTCCCGGCTGCGGGCAGCAAGGAAACGCTGCCAAACCTTTCCCCGACACCTCCTCCCGGGCTGTGGGTGCTGCCTGCACTCTGCAGGGACACTTTTTAATAAGTGCTCAGTGCTTGAGCGTGTTTAGCAAATCAGCTACGAGTCAAAATAGTTTTATGTGAAAGGATGTTTTCCTGCCTTTGACAAGGAGACACGGTGCCGTGTGTGCCCCTCCTGCTCAGCTCAGAAACAGCAGCAGGAGCAGAGCTGGTGCTGGCAGCATGGCAGGGCAGCAGCGTGTCTCATTAACATGGCATTGATTAATTCTGTGTGAAATTATCTCAAAAGTGCGCTTGAAATGCATCAAAACTTAAAAAGGAACCGGACCACCAGCAGACAGTTGTGTGGACAGAGGAATAGTGCAGGATGTAGGACAAACTGGAGTGTGTAGGTGCCAGTGTAAGGGTTACCACTCCCAGCTCTTACACAGGGCAGAGCTGTGCCAGGACCTACTGAGACACCTCCCTCCAATTCTCTGGGGTGGAAGCTCCTATGGCCACAGGTGACCTCCAACCAGATTCCTAATGCTGGCAAAATTACTTTGTCACACAACCTGAGTTTCTATAGCCTTTACATCTAATGCAGTTGCTCTTCAATGGCCTGTAAAGCTGGGTGAACACAGGCTCTGGAAAAAAAAAACCGATTTTGTTTGGTGGAAATGAGAAATTGAAGTCATGGCTGGTATGTGGATATCACAATTGCCTGGGTCTGTGGTGGGGTAGGTCAAATGGGGACATGCATTTTTGCATCAACATTTTTGTCCCAGGGCAAGTAGATTTTCCAAAATGATATTTTCCTCATCTCCCAGGGTTTCTGCAGTGTTCAGGAAAACTAAGACCTGTTGTAGAAATAAGTGTGATGTCTCAGGTGACATTTGTGATTTGCATTACAGGTGATCAGTCACTAGATGAGAGAAAAAAAAATTAGACTGAGTCTTGCTGTGGTCCTTGGCTGGCTACTGGCAGCTGCCTTGCAGCAGGCAGCCTGTGTGCTTGGACAGACAGTGCCACCTGTAAAACCAGCAATGAAGCCCTTAGGTCAAGCTGCTTTGCACCAGCCACAGCCCTGAAAGTGATTTTGTACAAAGGCCAAAGGACAACATATGTGCCAGGAGGGTGAACACCTTTGACATGGCTGAGTGGTAACTTCTGTGGTCTTAGGGGTGCCGAAGATTAGTGACTGATTGATTGCTTGGCCTTGAAGAGAGGTCTCCGGAGAGGTATGGCACTGTTTCACGTCATCTACAGCTGGCACAAATGTTAAGGAACAGACCTATCAGAGAGCACTTCCCAAACCAGTGCACTGATTCCTCTTTGGCCCATTTACAGAGGGATTGCAGAGCTCCCAGGCACAGGGGAATGGCTCACATCTCTCAAACTGCTTCTAATTCAGTCTCAAACTTTAATTTGCAGCAGAAGCTGTCCAGGTTTCCCTCCTTCGTGGGGCTTTTAGCTATGTCATTAAAGTATTATGTCCCTACACATATTTACCCAAACCACCTGTGAGGGATGAGAGCAAAGTGAGACATCAGAGGGGATGCTGGTCAGCGTGGGATGCCCAGCTGCTTCCTTACGGATGAGTTGACCCATGACAGAGGCACAAGCTGACAGGAGAGCACAGCACTGGAGATTAATTGCTTCTAATGAGAACCACTGCAGCCCACAGAGAAGGATGAACTCAGGACTGCCTCAGAAACTACAGCACTTTAACCCTCTGTGGTGTGAAACCCCACATCAGAGCTTTTAGGGCACCACATTGACAGTCTGAAAAGCAGAGGATTTCTACATGGTCTGTTGCCCACCACAAGTGAAAAGGAGGGATCCCAGATTTGCTTGCTCAGCCACAGCACCATGCGAAACACTGGTCCAGCATGAATTTGTTTAAATCTCCCCTTTCAGGACAGACTTATTTTCTAATCTTGCTGCAGCCTCCCTTTTCCCTCATCATTCATCCTGCTCTACTGCAGCAGCTCTCCCAGCTAGGACTGCTCTCACTCTGGTGTAAATTAAGGGTAACTCCATGCAACTTTAGAAGTGTACACTGTATTTACATCTCTGAGAAGGAGTCTGGGCTTGGATATCTGTCATCTATCTGGAAGAGCTCTATGAAGTGACTCTCTCTCTGTCTATCCCCCCCCCCCCCCCCCCCCCCCCCCCGCCCTGCTTTTTTCCTTCTCCCTTTCTGTAGCGCTTTCTTTGTCAGTACATCTTTTAATAAAAAATTTAAAAACAAAACCCAGAAATAGAGCATTCCCGCCTTCAGGCAGCTATCCAGGGCAGCCATGAAAATAGCAGCTACCACTGGGTAGCTCAGGGGTTATATCAGGTCAGCAGCTCAAGGTCAGCTACCAGTTCTCTTTTAGGCAATTTCTGCAGGGTTCATCAAGTTTGCCATTGGGTCTCTCCGGGTTCATCAGGTCAATGCACAGAAGCACACAAAATATTCCTGTGCCACAATCCCATTGAAAAATCTCCCTAAACTTCCGGTGGAAGCAGAGAGGAGACAGCATGGCTTCATATACACAGGAGGAAAGCCATCAATCAGCAGGTATCAGATCCATTTGCAGTGCCCATGTCCCAGCACGTGTGTCCAGGCTGGGCTTGGCTGCCCAGGAGCTGGCACCTGCTGCTGTGCTGACTGGAGCAGGGGAAGAGCCCTGCTGGGACAAAGGTGCCTGGCCTGGCATGACCAGCCCTCTCAGTGGCTGTCCATCCACACTGGCATGAAACAGAGGCAGAGAAGCAAATGAGCGGTAGGTTTCCCCAAAATGAGCATTCTGAGCTTCAGGGGCCAGAGGGAAAAACAAGCAACTTGATAATTTGATCAGTCTTAGCTGGAAAAAGAAACTGTGTAAGAAAAAATCGGTCAGTGACTTGTGACAGTTTGGTGGAAAATCACTAAGGCTTTTCTAGGCTGTTTTCATGTCAGAACTGACCTAGATTTTAAAATACTAAAGAGGTGGGGGCGTACTGAGCTACAGAAAAACCAAACTATGCTAGGCCAAGCAGAACCATAAGTTGGGGGAGTTTTTCTTAAGTCAGTCCAGGCTGAGTTTGTTGGGAAGCTGTAGCTGGTGGATCTTGCTTTGTCTTTAGGGACATGAGCAGAAGGTTTTTCTGGAGAGCAGAAATGGGTGATGATCAGGAGCCCTAGGGAGAGAGAGGCTGGGCACTGCACGAGCCACCGACAGCTGGTTGTGGGCAGATGTAGGTCACTTAGAGGCTGGAGAAAACTGAGCCCACTAATTAGGGCACCAAATCACTCACTAACCATAGAAAAGAGATCAATCTGCCTGGTGACATGAAAAAACCTGAAGGCTTGTGCTCTGCTGTGCTGTTTATTTGGGCACATTCCCCATCTCCATGATCAAAGACACAAGGCTAAGAAATGCTTCTCTAGAAACCCTCAAGGTACAACTGTTTCAAATAACTTCACACAGTTCAACAATTGCTCCATAAATCTTTCCTAAGGATTTTCATCTTGGAAAAGCGACTTGGTATTGTTATTAATGTTTTTCTGAAAACAGGAGAGGATGCTTTATTCCACCTGGCTGCTTTTGTACTCTGAGACCATGTTTCATGGAATGACAGGAACTGCAGTTTAGCTATTCTTTAAGGGTTTCTACTGAACATACCCTAAACCATATAAGCTAAAAAAGTATGCTATTTGGAATATCTATTTTTAGAATAACTTAAATTGCATTTATATAGGGAAACAAGCAAAAATAAATATTTTACTTATTTTATATACTTCTTCACAAATATAGGAATCATGTTCACACATGTATAAAAACAGTATTTTAATAATCTCAATGCTTTATTGTTGAAGTAATTCAACTTCAAGCTGTAAGATATGCTTGAATAAATAATATAAAATTATTTTTTACTCAAATAAAATTATATACAAAACCAGTATTTTAAAATAGTTTAAGTCTTTCCTCTGGTGATAAAACTGCACTCTTTGGGTCAGTTTACAGGGTGTTGTCCTTTTTTGCAAGAAACTGCTGCTCTAGAGCATCCTAAGGTCATTCTCATTGTAGAAGTGGTAGTAAAAACAAAGCATACTATTGCATACCATAGATGTAATTTTAAAATATATCTTATAATACAATTTCCAAGGGAAAAATACCACAAGAATATGTTACTTGTGAGAGAGAGGAGCTGTATAACAGAGTTTGCTTTGGTTTGTTGGGGTTTTTTTCCCTATGTATTACTGATAAAGAATGTGCTTTTGAGAAACTACCAGGCTAACGTGTGGACATGGGAAAATGTCCTGCTACAACAAACAAGAGTCCTCTCATTAGCAAACTGCTTTACTGTTACTATAAGGCCTTAATGCAGCTGGCACAGTTCCTAAGAATAGAATTATTCATTGCCATGGTTACCCATGTTGGAAATATTACCCTTTGCAATCATTGTAAACAAAGATCCTTTCACAACAGTGTAAAAATTAGAGCGCTTCAAGAAATTAAAGGAAATTATAAATCGTACAGCAGTTGAAGTCATACCTTGTAAGCACTGTAGCTTTTCTAACACATGAGGGGTCCAAAAACTCTCTGCATGTCCTCTCCCAGCCTGAGCAATGGGTGAAGATCTCACCCATCACCACCGAGAGCCACTGGAGCCAGAGCGCCTGTGTAGCACTCTGCGTGTCATAGGTCCTCAGTGGAACTGTGCTGTAAAAGCCTCTCAAAAGGGATGGTCAGGGGAGGGCAACAGGTGGGAACTCACCACACATGTCACCCATGGAGCTCTCCAGATGAAGGGTAGCATGGAGCTAACTTGGGCCAAACCTTCCAGTCATGGAGGAGAGCAATCCCTGGAGCTGGCACAAGCTTGAGCAGAAACAGCAGCCACAAACTGGGCTAATCTCCTGCACCACGCTTGAATAGCTGGAGCAGAAGATATTCCAGCAAATGACACTTGCACTGTGCTAATGCCCAGCAAGGAGGGGGGTTGATTGACACAAAAGCAGGCAGCAGGGGAGTGGGAGAAGCAGGACTAAAACTCAGGCATTCTTTGGTCCTGCAAGTGCCTTTTCCACTTGAACACATTTCATCAGGGTGAGCTTGGTTTCTCCAGATGCCCATGCCTTCCTTCTGTCTGGTCTGTTGGCACTGTGGGGCTGTGGCTCCAGCACACACAACCTGGAGAGGCTTTCATTCTTCTGGCAGTTCACAACAGAGTACAGACATCCTAAATAAAACACTTCCAGTGGTGGAAAATTTGAAGGAAAATTTGACTACATTAAACCTTTTTTACTGGAAGGCTGGCAATCCCCATTTAGTGGTGGAAAAAGCAAAGGGGTGTGGTTCTGCACTGAAGGTCACAGGAGGACATCAGTGAAAGGATATCACAGCCTGACTCCAATTCTCTCTTCCTGAGCCATGTTAAACCATGCCAGGGAGCCTGGAGAAGCCCTGCAGAAAAGCCCTAGGGAGGAAAGAGTGAGTTCAGTGATGCAGAACAAGACAAGGAAAGAAGCAGACCTCAGCAGACCTCAGCAAAGTGGTCCTTACCTCTGCTGAGCAGCTGGGGCACAGCAGAGCATCAGTGACCCTCGCTGCATGGGAGCATTTCTGCAGCAGGGAGGGCTGGCAGGACACAGGAGCTGCAGGTTGGCAACCTCTGGAGAAGCTCCTGAGCACCATCCGGCTGGAAATAAACAGATGTGACAAGATAACATCGGAACAGAATCCCAAGGAGGAAAGAGAAATTGGGGAGCTTGTTAAGAACCCTGCTGCCATCTGGAAGGCAGGAAGAGGCAGGAATCTGTGAGAAAGTGGCATCTCAGGGGGGGAACCCCGGGTGCTCGCAGCTGGCACTGCATGATGGAAGGATGGGGAGTAGCTAATGGGCCTGCCTTGCCCTGGAAATAGGGTCTGAGGGTAAAAGGAAGGTTGGTTTTCATTTTCCCAAGACTTCAGGGTATGTAGCAGAATCTAAAATAATCACCTCGTGTTGATTGTTGTCCTTGGCAGGAACAGTAACTTTGTGGCCCAAAAGGTTTAATTGAAGATACAAGAGGGGAAATGGGAACACATTGGGCTCTTGATTTGCTAATAGGAGTCTTTTGTGCTCTTTATTGGTTCGGAGCCATCTCCTAGGTCTTAACCCTTTACTCCTTAGTTGCCATGAAAACATGTAGTCTTCCTCGACTATGCTTTTTTTTTTTTTTTTTTTCAGAGGTTAGAATCATTCTTTTTGAGCTTTCTCTAAGCTCCCATCACTGGTGCTAAATCTGGGGCATGGAGAGAGAAGAGAAGGCCTATGCCATGGTAACAGATGCCTTTGAATTAGTAACTGGTTTTCTAGAAACTGATATTTTCTGTAATTCAGCCCAATGAACACCAGCTTAACACTGGCCTTCTCTTATGGAAATGAAGGACAAAAGGCTTTTGCTTTTGGTTAGTCATGTAAATCCTCCGATGAAGCCTATTCTACCAGAAGGGTAGTAAAAGGCTGTGCTATAAATAGTGCTGTGTGTTTGTCTTCGCTGAGGCAGAAATGTAAGGTTTCATAGCTCGGACTGAGGACCCCAGTCATGTCAGAGCCAGGGGCTGACCTTTGCCTTTATGCTTGTGCTCTGATGTCTGTTTTGTTTTCTGATACAGACATTTATTTTAAATCGGTCTGAATATGTTACATCCTGAGAAAGAATTGAGGTCTGGCATAGACAAGTTAACTTGCCTCTGTAATCTCGTCCAACTGTTTTTCCAGAAAACATGTGGATTTATGGTGTTTTCTATCAAACCCCAGGAAAAAAAACACAGGCAAGTTTAACAGCATGGAGTGGTGATAGACATAAATATGTTAAGCCCCTGAGAAAGCAGCAGTAGGCAGCTCAGTAAAGGACTAAGCACCATTTCTGCAGTTGCTGCATAGGAGCATTTCTTACTGATTTGAATGAAGCTGTTCAGATGCAGCAGCTTCATAATCAGACACTAAATCTGGTATGATAATGACTGGATCTGGTCTAATTGGGAGGATCAAAACTTAATTAGTTAACAGGGGGAAAGACACCTCTAAGAAAAAGAGTAACAGGGGTGATTTCTTCACCATAAGTGCTGCATTTTTGTGTAATTTGTTATCTGTCAATAAACAAAATCTATTAGAGCAGAATATGAAAGGTAGGAATTCAGAGAAAGATGGATGTAGATTCAATATATCCCAACTGTAAAGATAGACCAAACCTAGCTAATCTTTATCTGTCTCTATTTTTCCTTAAGAACTACTCAGAACAATCCTTTTGATTGTTTTCAGTGTTTTTCTGATCCTCTACATTACTTTCGTAGAGCAGATGATTTTTTCACATCCACTTGAGATTGTGATCAGTATCACAAACATAGTCAAATGGAGGTTTTTCCCTTCTCATATTTACTAAGACATATTTGCCTTCATTTATTCAAATGTATTTACTTGCAAAATTAGGCTGTGTTTTTTGTATTTAGAGGTGAACAAATGAAGTTGGGCAGGAATGAAACAGATTTGCTTTACATGACATACATAATTTCTGTCCTTAAAATGCTGTTTGGTCATGGGATTTTTGCTTTCTTTGCATACTGCATGTTCCCCTGCATGTTCCCAGCTCCATGCAAGGAGCTCAGCACCATTTGTTCCCACGCCAGCCCACAACTGAATATGCTCTTGAAGCACGTTGAGTCACACAGGTGCCCTGGAGGGAACCATCTCCCTGTGCAGCAAAAGAGGACACTGCTGCCTGCCAGGCTTCTGGCTGCCCCAGGTTTACTGCCTCAACCTCTCCCATCACCTCCATGATTCTACCCAGGCAACTTCTGCTCATTCAAAGACCCCAGAGAACCTTTATTCAAGTCTCTTCTCTGTCCAAGGGACTTAAGAGTTTCAAGTGACACCACAGAAGGGTGATGAGGCCAGAGGAAGAACGTGTCCATGACTCCTGGAGAGCACACTATGCTTTTGAGCCTGCCCAGTGCAAGCACTTTAGTGACAGTAAAATTTGATTATAAAACTTTGGATCACAGGTTCTGAGCAGCAACACCAAGGAGTACAGCTGATTTTGTGGGTGCAGCTTTAAAATATGGCTCCTGCAGACTTCTGTAAGTTGGGAAAGGAAGCAATGGAAGAAGGTCTCAGACCTCCCTGGTCCGGGACAACACTCCCTCAGAAGGCACAAGCCCTCCCTCCCCTCTCTGGTGACACCCTTTGCTCAAGGTCACCTTTCCCCTGGAATTCACCTGGGAGTGCTGCACAGAGGCACTTTGTGAAGGGATTTTGCATAAGGACGAAGCATCAACATGGGTCATTTGTTAGTCTTTCAGTAGCTGCAGGGAGTTGTACTTAAGAGACTCATTGCATTTGTCCTAAGGTGGAAAATATACACATAATGATCAAGAACAAGTCCCCTTCATTAGTCAGAACAGGAGACCTTCTGTTCCCAAGGTCTAAGTGAATACCTATTCCAAGTGCTAAGGGTCTTTGCAGGGCATAAACAGTGATGTCATTAGAGATGAAGCAGTTTCTTGGTCCTCAGCTGCCATAGGAGCATCCATGACTGCTGAAATAACCCTTTGAAGAACTTTGGAGCCTCCTCCCCATCCTTCTCAGGGCACTGTGGAATGGTTTTAATTGGAAGCAGATGTGCAATGTGGTAGGTAGGAGCAGGCATCTGCTCAATGTGAGCTCTTGTAAACAACTCCTGTACAATGACTTTGAAAGAGAAAAATACCATGATTCAAGAGAAAGGTTTTAAAATTAGACTAGTACTCACTCATGGTCAATTGGCTGGTCCATTAGACTTGCCAACACTCCTTACCAATTATTCAGAGTCAAGAATATTATCTTCTCTTTGTTGCTTGACAGATTTTGGATGGACCATTCACCTTTAATGCATGGGTCACAGAGAGATTTTCAGGTCATCACTCCCATTGCAAACACTTTTCCACTAAGATGGCCTTGAAAGTCGTAGAGATGTACTGTTGGGGAAGATTGATTTTGGTTTGAATCAGGAAGGGACTTTTAGCTCAATACTAGAAACTTCATTTTGATTTCAAAAAGAAAATTTGGGTCAAGTCTTGTTTCAGGAGGTTTTTCAATTTTTTTTCTGTCACAGCAGATCTGCTAGGTTACTGTCATCTGGGTTTGTGGAAGGTGTCAGCAGCTGCATCACACAGATCTGCAGTTATTAAGGTGCTGTACATTTGTCCTGCACTTCATTGAAACCCCTTTGTCCCCCAGTATCCCAGTAGCTATACGTGGACAAAAGCAAGGTAATTGCTAGGCAATCTGTATGGCAGTGAATTTAAACCACAACTCTTCTGCTTTCAGATGCATTGGATAAAAGACAGGATTGTGCAATAGGGGGCACAGACTGAGAAGTAAATGTAAAACTGAATGTAAAACTCTTCGTGCACTAAATCACCAGGAAAACATTTCCTCATCCTCATTCCAGCTATTGGATAGAGGAGTTATGGTTTTGTGAGCACAGGATCAATTGTGTCACTGTCTCCTGCTCCTTACTAGCATTAACAAGCTTTTCATGTCTTTTGCTTTTTCCTTCCTTGAAAACTATTGAGCAGATTTTATTCCAGTTCTTACTCTGCCTGGCTCAGTACATTCCATGGGAGAACCTTGAGCAAGGCAGTGCTACTTAGCAAAGTAAATAAACCTAAGGATTAAAACTTGACTGATCCAAATGCTTTATGCATGTTCAAAATGCAAGAATCTCAGGGAAAGTTACAAACCAGACGTTCTAATAAATGTAATTTAACAGCAATAGGAAGGAAGAGACATTTTAAAGGTAGGAAATGTAGCTTTACTGCAGACTGCATTTTCTGTCACACCAAAACTGCAACCCCAAGTCAATTTGTGCCAAAAGAACAAGCTTCCCCACTTGCTTCTCAATCAGAAAAATCAGAAAATAACGTTGATTTGAAAAACAAAATAAAAACTCAGTCCGTTTCATTGTGTAAGTGTTTTAAAGGAAAAAAAATCCAAAGCAAAACCCACACGAAGCAGAAGACCAGAAGACCAAAACTCTCATTTCTGAAAGTCCTCCTTTAAGTAACAAATTTAGTTTAGCTATTCTACGATGTTATTAGTAAAATTGCTAAAGGCATTTCTACATAAAAATGAAATTGCACACATGCCCAAGTATTCTTTTTTATGCTATTTTGGTGACATAACTCCCTAATGCCTTGCTTTGAAAAGCCTGGTACTTTCCAGAGCACTCGACAGATTGGCTCTAACTTGAACATCAAAAAGTAACCTTCACGTTCATCAATGAAAAGTGACAACTGATTTTATTGACTGTTTTCATTATAACACATGACAGTGGGAATATTTTTCACTGTTAAGATTTTTGAATGGAAGAAAAGTGCAGTTAGTCTGAGTTCCTTACATTCATTAGAAGCAAGACTATTGAAACCATCAACATTTACAATGACACATAAGCAAACACCAGAATCAGTGCCAATAAATACACAGAGTACCAAAATAAATATTTACAGAATTAAAAATATAACAAACACTGATTAGTATATCCTTGTGAACTGCCAGGGAAGAAAGACACCTATTGCTATCAGTTAGGTTGCAAATACATTAAGAATACAGTGACTCGAGGAGACATGTACTCATCAAAGTTTGTAGAGGTGGAAAGGAGCAGAGTGTGTAACAGTCTGTTATAAAAACAGCCCCCAGGATTGTTGTGAGCTTTCATTAAGAAAAAGTTGGTGCCCACAGACCCACCAGATTATTACCAAACCTTTTAGATGAGAAGAGCAGGGAGTTCTGGCTTTACTCACTCATTATCTCAAATAGGTCATACACTACCTTACAGGAGGTGGCTGACACAAAAAGATACAAGGAAATATTGTAATTAACAGTGATCTGTCAGCTGTATCACATCTCACAGAAACAGGCTGAGTGCCCTCTAACAGGACACACGTGCAGGAAACGAGAGCATTGGTTTGTCTGATGCAGACCCTGCTACCCTTTCTCAGGCACACCATGATGTTTAGGCAGAGTTGGGCTGTCATAAAAGACTAAAGTCATGTTGTATTTTCCAGGTGTATTGTATTTTCCATCACCCACATTCATACCTCATCTCCCATTTCAACAGGATCACACCACCAGGCTTCAACAGCAGAACTTTTCTGAGAGAGTCTATTATTTATCATCAGAGCAACAGTCTCTGTATATATATATATAGAGCAACAGAGTATATATATATATCAAAAGAGTCTATAGATATATCAACAGAGCCAGAAAGATTCAGATGGAACCCAGTTATGGGATCTTCACTCAATAAAAACTGACAGCAGTTACAGATCCACTGAATTCAGAGAGAATACTGGTGGAATTAGATATTGTCTAGCTGTTACAATTTCACCCATGGTAGAGGATTAATTTTAATTTCACTAAAAAGCAACAGCTTTAGTCTTGTTTTCCCTTCAGAAAAGCAGGATAATGTTGCTTAGCACGTGGTCCTACTGCACAGTGCTCCTCACATTCCCTCCCCACTTGTCCTGGGGCTGCAAGGGTGCAGCCAGAGCTCACACTCTGCCTAGGGCTTGAGTCTTCACATCTTCCTGGCAAAATGAGGATGGAAGAGCAGTGAGATGCCATAGACCATGCTGGGCTACAGGGGATTTGTGGATTTTTCTGTGCTGAAACTGCCCTTAGAAAGGAAGACACTGGGCACTGCCCAGGGTGGATGAGAGCAGTCACACAGTAGTCCCTGCAGGAGCACTGGCTTCAGCACACACAAACTCACACTGGCTCCTCACCCAGTGTAACACAGCAACCCGAGCATCAGTGCAAGGAAGGAAGGATACAGGTGTTTTTTAGGCATATGTGTAACTCCTTTTCCACAAGGACAAGAGGTCTAGGCCTTGCTTCCAGCCCAGCTCCCAGATGCCCTACCAGCTCCCCCAGGACAGCCCCACCACCCTGCCTTTTCCTGCTGCTGCCCAGGGCTGATGCCTCCACGTGGTAACACCTTGCACCCCTCTGCTGGCAGCACATGGTGAGGTCAGACAGTAAACTCTGCCAGGGACTTGGGGTGCCTTGCTCCCCCAGCCCACTGGCTGCAGGTGAGTTGGGACACACTTTCCCTTCTGCTGCCATTAACCAAGAATTACATTTTAAGGTCAGCCTTAATTCAAAGCAGATATAACCAACTTTCTTTTACAAGCACATTATGTTCAAAGCTTCCAATACTTCTGCATGAAAAGCCCACGGAAACAACCTGATACTAATTTAGCAACTGTTTTGATGCAACATCTTCCAAAATAATAAAAATCTGTTAAAGATCTTACCATTCAGTCCCCACATACCTTCTCCCTAATGACACATTTAAAATGTGGCTGTGCAATCATCAAAGGGAGGCTTCATTAGTTACCATATCGAAAACATGAGCAATGACAAAATAAGCAGGGGGTTTAGAGCTCTGGAAGGAATCTGGTCCTGTTTTTGCCATCAAGAGTTAAATTAAGTAAGGCAGTGATTGTGTTAGCTGTAATTTAAACATGCTGAGCACTGGAGTTATGTGCAGGAGTGCAGCTTGTTAAGATGAAAAACAATTGAAAGACATGTTTTGCATTCAGATCAGTGAAAATACTACCACAGTAATATAAAAGACTGCACACACACCAGAATAATGTTAATCTTAAAAAGAAAAAAAAAAAAAAAAAAGAAAAAAAGAAAAAAAAAGGAAGACTTGTTTAAGAAACTCTGTTTCCTTAAGATTAAGAGATTAAGGACTTCTGCCAGTTCTTACTGGAGTCAATGGAAGCTTTGCCACAGCAGAACTGGACTCTGGAAGGAGATTGTCCTGTTGGCAAATGCCAGTTTCCTAACTTTGTGGCCATAGCTGGATTAGCTTCTATTGCAGAGCATTGCTTGGATGTGATGTCAAAGTAGGCAAAGCAATCTTCTTTTAGCCATTGCTACAAGAAGCCTTTCAGACTGGTGGTTTAAATTCTTTGCCCTGTGAGGTGCATAACCTTTTCCTCTCTGTACTACAACTTTGGCTCTATTTATTTATGTGCAGAAAGGAAAAAGGAAAGCAAAGATAAAATCTGGGCACAGTCTCCATAACAAACAGCTCCTGGGCTTTCCTACAAGAGGGACCTGCTTCCCTGCTACGTTTACCAAATTGTCCACAACAGGAAAGTGGAGGAATGTATTCCATGCTATCCAAAACATCATTCAACATCCTCACCCATGTGTATGAGATCACATAGCAGATATCTCCATTTTAAATATCTTTGCCACTTATTCTGAGGGAGTTTAATTTTTTCAAGACCAAGAAGTGGAAGCAAAGACCTCCTGAATAGGAGGCATAGTGGCAGCAGCTCCTTTTTTCTAGTGCTGGAAGGCTAGACCAAAAATCTCAGTTTCCCAACCAACTGCAGTATGGCTGAGAAGGAATGAGAGACATGCGGGAGAAAGCATTCTGGGCAACAGTACTCACTGTTTTGGGTGGAGAAGCCTTCTAAGGCAAGAAGAGTTTTAACCTGCATTTGCAGGAATCAAGGCCCCCATGATGCTTGAGTGGTTATAGCTATCATTCCTTTGCATATGACAAGTTCTTCCAATTCTCTCTACATGAAATAGACCTAAACACCAAATCAATGCCCAAGATGCTCACAAGGAAGACAAAATATGAACTAATGATGAGTAAAAAATTCCTGTGAATTAAATTAAATTGTCCCCTGAAAACAAACAGCAAGACAGACTGAGATGCCTCCTGCTCACAGTAAACAGCACGTGGACTCAGGACAAGGGAATCCTGTCATCCCATCCTTCCCATCCCTCAGTGGAAGGGAGGGATGTTCAGCAGGAACCAGTCCCAGGCCACATGGGACAGCTGACAGTGTATTCTTAGCACTGAATCTCAGAAGAGTCAGCTGTTGTGCAGTTCTGCTCAGACACGTGGGGTTATGTCACCATAATAAAAACATAAACAAAGGGGGGGAAAAAAGAAAAGACAAAATGAAAACCAAAAACAACCCCTACAGAATCTGTCATGTGTGAACTCTGCCAAGACTCATTTCTGCATTGTCTTTGAGTTGGTGTCAATTTGTTTTTCCAAGACAGAAGCCCCAGCCTTTCATATTAGTAACTATGAAAACACATTTTCAGGCCACCTTGCCTAGAATCCCCCGTTGTGGCTGTTGGATAACCATCTGTCTTGCAAGTGGCTATTGTTACTGTGCTTTGTCCCTTTCATACCATTATCTTCCTGAAGAGCCTTTTCTGAAAGTAGTCCATTAGAGCAGGGAAAGGAAAACCTCGGTGCATGACCACGCAGCAGAATCAATGGCTCCCTTTGATCTGCAAGCTCAGTCAGTACTACAAATTTAAGAAACAGCAAGGTTTTGCTTTGCTAAGCAAAGCCTGTTAATTTGGCTCATCTGCACTCATAGCATCTTACTGAAAATGCCATCTGTATCAGATGTTTTAAGACTTTGGTGCAATATTCGCTTAGCTCAGATAAATAATTTAGTAAGATTCATTAAAAAATAATCAGTGAATTAATTTTTATAGTGTACATCTATGCACGTATTTTTTAAAATTCAGTCCTCTACTACCCTGAATGGCAGTGAGGACATTCACAGTGGATGAAGAAGATGCTGGTTATTGATGGAATAAGACTGAACACAGTTTTTTGTTATTCTAGCCATGGAATTTCCTCTGAAGTCTACTACAAATGTTTGAGTCCTATTATTTGCAAGAGCAAAATGCATATGCACTACATGGAAAATAAGACCTTTTATGTCTGTTGCAGGCCACATATTTAGTACAGGAAACTTAGCTCCTATCATGACAAAACAAGTCCACAAAAACATAATTTCATGCTACTAAAAGGAAATCTTTAGTTCTGATATAAAGGACAGGAGTGTATACCACTGAAATCACTGTAGATAGCTATAAAACACTATGCAATATATAGAAAAACTCTAAGAACATACAAAATTTACCAGTAGGGACCTGAAAGTGCAAAGAGTACACAGAACTAAATTTCAAGTCCTGATCTATAAAATCCTTTATGAACGACATACAGCTGATAATTACAAAGCATCATTCAGACCACCAAATAACAAATGAAACAAATAAAGAAAAATATACTTTAAGGAAACCAAAACAATGACACCATTGGGAATGTTATCTTTGGGACTCAGAACACCATTTCTACCTCAATACCTACCAAAGCCAAGGAAAATATATGCTTGAACAGGGTAACATAAATAAGAATGCAGGCTACCATAAAATGCCTCAGGACTATTGCCTCTTTATGTCTCAGCCTTCAAAACCAGCAACCTATTAACTGTTCGTTCTTAGGCATCTCACAGTATTTTACAAGGATCTTTCAGGAATTATATATAGGTCTAAAGAAAGCCTTTGAACCTCCTTTCAATGATTGTTTTAGGCATTGTGTGGAATTATACAAATATATTTTGTATGAAAATTGAAAGCCCTAGTAAATATTAGATCTTCTATTACCTTTCAAAATAAAAAACATAGACAGCTTAAAGACAAAAGTGAATTTTAGAAGTACAAAGTTAATTTGAACATTAAATTGTATCTTTACTCTCACACAACCATTACCCTGAATCAACGTCAGCATTTTGCAGCGATTCAAAATACTGACGCCCCTACTACCAGCTACTTTCCCATTTTCCTTTTAAGGATATGATTGTCCTTAAAATATGTACATAGCAATCAGCCAAACAAACAGCCAAGAGATTTGCAGGAAGGACTCTCAGTGGGATGTGACAGAGAGCTGAGGGAGTGGCTGCAGAGCACCTGGCTGGGCACGGTGCCCCCAGCCACGCTCCAGCAGCCCAGGGCTCCTCTCTCCAGGGCTAGCACCGAGGAGGAGGCTGCCTGCCACCATGCAGAGGATGGAGGGGAAACAAAGGCAGAAAACAAAGGAGAGAGAGAAGAGTGAAGGGAAGCCAAAGCATTTTAATGACGATTCGTGTTAGTGGTTACGTGAGAGGGGGTTAGTCTAGTGTCACACTTATTGGTTTCTCAATACAGACATGCCACAATGCAAACAAAACACCTATGATGAATAGTTTGACACACACAAGTCCTGTAGAGACGGCAGCTGGTATCTCCTACTGCCTGCACTCACTGCTTCCAGTTTTTATGGCACTATCGCCACATCCTCCCTCCCTCTCAACTTCCAGTGCCCTATAGAATCTCTCAGCACAATTTGTTCTTATAACAAAATGGGGAATTATGATTTTTTGCAGTTGTCATGCAAGGAAAGGTGCACCCCATACAGTCAAACAAAAACAAAAGAAGAGGAAAAGGAATGTTTAGGGCTGAGGAGCAGGATAATATTCTGTGCTCTGTACATACAACCTTTTGAGGGTGTTTCTGCTTTGACTTTCTAAAACGCACAAGTGGAGTCAGACCAAATGCAAATCCCTTTCTCAGGCAAAGGGAGCCATGGTGTTTGGAGGCAGACCTGGAGCACAGCCCCCAGGCTGTGTGTGGGAGGGCTCACACGAGTGTGAGTGTGTGCAGGGAGCCCTTGGCTGGCGCAGGGGCCCTGCCAGGAGCTGCGTGCTCGCTGCACATGCATACGTACAACACGGTGTGAGTGGGCACACAGGGAAACACACATGTACATGGCAGGAAGAAAACATAAAATAATCCTCTTTGAAGTGTATTAAGGTTCTTAAACCATGAAAACAGGGGCTGGTCAGGGAAACTAACATTTTCACTGGGATGCTGCAACTCGGTATTAAATTCTGCAGCAATTACAAAACTGGATGTCAATTTGACCTTCATGACTTTAAAGGTCATTTCCCCAATGAACCACGAATCATGCATATACATATATACAATTCTTATTATGGTATTTCCTGGCTTTTTATGGTTTGCCTACAACCTTAATATCCTTCAAATGTATATTCTGTATATTTATTTTCCTTTTGTTTTTTCTTTTGATTTAAGAGGCAATAAAACCAACTGCTATGTAAGATCAGACCCATTAGTTTCAGTGATGTGAATTTAGGATTCTCTGCATAATATAGACATGTATATTTTTAAAATGTAAATTATTTTTTAGATACACTGGAGCATATATTTTATATTAACTGTGGTCTGATGATTAAATACTTATATCAAAATATTTTGTAAATACATAACATTTACCTTTAGACTTCAGTGATTTTTAGAGCTTTTTCAGTGTATCATAAAAATATGTCCTCAGGCACATTAAAACCCTATTATATTTCTTTGAAATGCTGCCAATGCCCATGTACAGTAGCCACTATTCAAAAATGTCATGGCCATTAATACATTTCTCCTAAGATCCAAGCTCATCAGACCATTTTATGTACCACTAGCTTACCATATTTTTATCTCTCTTAAAGTAAAATTATTCTGACATTATTGAGAATTAAAATAAAAAGCAACAGAACCCAAACTTTCTTTAAATAGTCAAAAACTAATTTTATATATTTTAAAAAATAATACTTAAAAAACATGTTTCTTTGCTGGGTTCCTTCTCGGTAAGGTTTAAACCCAGAGCAAATTTGTCTAAACCCCTGAAAATAGAGGTTTGCAGTGGCAGTGCTGTCAGAACATCAGCTCTGAGCCATGGAATGTGCCACTGGAATAAAATCAGCACTTCAGACTTACTCATCTGGGGATGCATGAGCCCATACAAACCAGAGTTTTTCTCTAATTTAAGGTACTTACACAAAGTTCTATCCTTTTAGAACTGTAAAATTATCTACCTATAAAAACTAACTCTTGCTTAAACTCTAGATAATAAGGACAGGTGATTTTATTTTTTTATAAAAAATCTGCTAAAACACATATATATATTTACACATGGCGAGCAAGTTATTGTATAAATGTGGACAGTGTGTATATATTGGCATTTAGTAAAATGTTTCCCTGAACCTGATTGTATGCATTATCGGACAAGTATTGATGTAAACATCTGAACCTACGTCAGGTGTCTCTGTTACCCATTTACATTAGACCAGATCAAAACCAACCAGACAGACAGACAAACGAAAATATGTTTTCCTGTTAGACGAGTCCACCTAACTCCTTAGTTTTATCTCCTGCACACAAGTCAATCAAGTCTGCTGCTGAGCAGTGTTCTCGTTCCTACAGCAGGTAAAATACCTGTTAGGTGGGTTGTTTTCTGCTTGGCATTTTTTCCAACATCTTGCAGAGCAAACAGCATTTCCAGAGCCACCCAGGCACCCAGCCTCTACTCCTCCCCAAGAAAGGATTACAAGACAAGTGTGTTGAAAAACCTCTCATGTTGCTCCTTTTGTAACTCTGTTCCCTTGAAGAACTCATGACACTGCTTCAGACAGGAAAGATGGTCATAATCCAAGTCCTGCTTCCAGAAAGGCATGTAAAAACGAACCTCCCCAGTGTTCAGTGTTGCAGAAAAAAGATACAAATGTAAAAAAAAAAGGTGCCCAAAAAGAAGTTGACTTTTTCTATTCAGTCGTACAGTCTAGTAAGAAGAGACTCAGAAGTGCAGGCCCACGGAGTACAGTGAAGGAAGCCTTTTAGGTGACTTTCTTCAGGTGATGCAGAACAAAGTCATTATCTGTGGTCTCCTATGCAGACTTTCCCACATGGACTTCACCCTGTCTTTGTCTCCAGCTCTTACCCAACTACTTTTTGGCACTGTCCTGGTGCGTGGCAGTTTTCACCGTTGTCCCTGCTACGCCCCTGTTACTGACCCGGCGTACCAGGACTTTGGAGACGGGGATTTTTGTTCTGTGCATCTCACTTTTGGCCAGGTGATGGTGTGCGACGTGGTGGCTGTTACTGGCATCTGCTCCATGGCTGGCGGGATGCGAGGAAAGGTGTTTAATGCTGATGGGAATCTTGGAGTCCTTCGCTGTGCTTGAGGGTGTTTTCAGTGAGCTCACAGTTGTTATTGGAGACACGGGCTTGGAGCGTGGCACACTGGGGACTTCCTCGTTTGTGGGCCCCGCTGGTGGGTTCTCCTCCGGCTCAGCATAAAGGTCATAGAGAGCATCCCCACTGTAGCTATCCCTGGGAAGGGTTTCCTTCTGGATGCTTGTGGAACTATCTTCCTCGGGTCCAGGGGTGGTGGAATCCCAGTAGCCCTCATCGCTGTTTGGGACGCCCTCGTGCTGCTCCTTTTCCCTGCTCTTCTGCTCCTCTTTGTGGTTCAGGTGGATGGCAATCTGGTGGAGGCCACCACGTTTCACCACCACCTTATTCTGGGCCCCCTCCGTACCTAGGGTTTCCTTCAACCCCTCGGGCTTCTTTGTCCCTCCTGCGCTTCCTCCCTCTTGCGTCGGAGTCTCGCCCGTCTGTGACAGCATATCCCAGAACTCCTGCAGGCTGGTGTCATCCACCTGCTCGGGGCTGGCCATCTCCTCCCCTCCTCCCTGGTAGGCCACCATGGTGGGGTGCTTCTTGGTGGCACCCAGCTTGCTGGGCCCGGGGGTGCTCTTCTCGCAGGCGCCACTCCCGCCGCCCACATCCTCCTCATGGTCCGCAATAATATCTCCGCAGCCTGTAAGAGAGTCAAAGCTTTTCAGTGAAGTCACGTCAGCAAACATCAAACAAATACGATCAATCGATTGCTCTGAGGGTGGATCAACAGAGGAAGGGTCAGGGGCGGCTGCCGTCTCTTGACCGCTATCACAGTGAGGTTCAACAGGGGGGATAGTCGTTATTGGAATGTCACCTGTTATCGCCGCATCCTTCGTAGTCCCAACCTCTCCGGCGGCCGGCTCCGGTGGCTCTCGGCCGAGCTCCTCGGGTGGCCGCACGGCGGCGGGCGGCTCCTCCCGGCCCGGGGGGCTGCTGGCCCGCGGCTCCGCGCCGCCCGCTCCGGGCTCCTCGGCCGCGCCGGGCGCCTCGCCGCGCTTCTCCCGCGCCGCCTCCGGCCCGCCGTCCGCCGCGCCGCTCGGGCTCTCACACAAAGGTTTCGGCGCCTCCTCCTTGATGCACTCCAGGCTGGCGGTCAGGGACCCCGGCATGATAAGGCCGGACGGGATGTCCGAGGTTTCCCCCCTCTCCTCCTTGCCGTTTTTGTCCTTTTTGTGCCACCGCATGCTGCTGAAGATCCCCTTCAGCCCCCTCTTTTGTCTGCCGCCGGCCCGCGGCTCCGCGCCCTCCGCCTGCCTGCCGTTCTTCCTCAGCAGCGAGAAGAAGCTGTGCGACTTGCCCACCGCGCTGCCGGCGGGGCTGCCGGCCGGCCGCTCCTGCGCCTCGCGGCTCTGCGGCTCGCCGCCGCCCGCTTCCTCCTTCTTGCTGCTCTCCAGCACGGCGTCGGCCAAGCCGTCGTGCGTCCGGCTCCGCACCATCCCCGGCTTGCCGGCGCCCTTCCCCTCCCCGCCTCTGCTCCGCACCCCGAAGATGCTCGGCATGGTCGCCCCGGCCTTCCTCCTCCTGAATAGCTTGAAGGCGGTTTTGTTAATCCTCCCCGACGGCTGCTCGGCGGCCGGGGGCTCGGCACAGTCGCAGTGCGAGTCCATCTCTGCCTCTGCCGCTGCTGCCGCGGCCGCCGCGGCTTTCCGTGCGCGGCGGAGCGCGGTGCGATCCCTCAGTGACAGCCCCGCCGCCGCCCGCCCGTCTCCATGGCGACCCGGCGGAGCAGGGAAGGAGGGGATAAGCCGCTTTCCCCCGCCGCCGCCGCCGCCGCCCGTGCCGAGCCGCCCCGCGCCGCCGCAGCGCCGCCCTTACATAACGCGGCCCCTGCCCGCCGCCCCGCGCCCACGCACGGCCGGGCTCCCGGCTGCGGGCAGCGCTCGGCTTTTATTCACCAGAGCCTTTCGCATCGCCGCTGTGCCCGCCGGCACCCGGTCGCAGCGCGCTCTGGATCGCGGGCATCGCGTGGTCGAAGCCGTGGGCTGGGGGATGCGGCGAAGCGCTCGCAGCGCCCACAGAAAGCGGGGACGGGGCGCTGGGGGTGGTGGCAGACTGCAGGTGCCAGTGAGCCACACGGCAGGGACAGACGGGTGGGAAAATGGGACACACGGACCGAACCCGGTACGTAAACACTCCTGGGGGCAGAGGAAACGATGCTAAATTATCTCCCCTCTCCTTGCGGGAGAATTCCCATCTCCCACCTCACCAGGACCACTCGCACCATCCTCGTGTCCCGCTTTCTCTGCAGTGCCCGGGGCCACAGGTGCCCATTGCCGACGACCAGAGGGGAGCGGTGGGACGAGCTGGGGCACAGCCCAGCCTTCTGCCCACTCGCCTCCCTTAACATGGAGGAGCACAGGTGGCAGCCCCCCCACAAACCTTTTCCTTGCCCCTGCATCCGCTGCGCACAAACGACACCCAAACCATGTCCGTCGAATTGCCACCGGGGATGGTGGCCAGCCGTCCAGTCACATCGGGGTGGCTGGTGTCACCCTGACCATGAAACTCCTAACTGGCTGCAAATCTATCCCAGGTGAGGATAGATAGAACAGAATAAAAGAGAGCAGAGCAGAGCAGTTGGGAGGAACCTACAGTGATCACACAGCCCAAGTGCCTGACCTGACAGCTTAAAGCATTATTAGGGTTTTTGTCCAAATGCCTCTTAAACACTGCCCACTGATAGTGGGCATCAACCTCTTTAGAAAGCCTGTTTGAGTGTTTACCATCCTCTCAGTAAAGAAATGCTTCCTAATGTCCAGTCTGAACCTCCCCTGGTGCAGCTTTGAATCATTCCCATGAATCCTGTCACTGGATACCAGGGAAAAGAGCCCAACATCTCTCTATCCACTTCCCCTTCTCAGGATGCTGTGGAGAATGGAGAGGTCTTCTCTCAGTCTCATGACTAGATGACCCTAGCCAAAATAACTGGCCCTGGGTTCCAGACTCACTAAACTCTCAGCTGGGTGATTTCAGACTGGGGCAGTGCTCTGCCCCACTGCTGCAGAGCAGACCTGCTTTCACCCAGAGCTGCAATAGTGCCTGTGTCCTGACAGCCCAGCTGTGACATACTAGTCTGGGCTCCCCAAAACAGAAGCATTTGTCTGGGTTTAAGCTCTAAATGAAGTGGATGCCACTAAGGAGAAGTTGTGTGTGGGCCCACTGGCGTGGAGCTCCCTTTGAAGTCAGTAAAAAGCTTTGCCATTGACTTCACTGGCTGGAAGAATTCGTTGTGGGTTTGGGTGTTTTTTTAACATCATCAGACATTCATTGCACTCTCCCATGAGAGCAGGTTGAATTATCTGTCGTGAATAATTTATCCAGTGAATTTAGTCCCGTTCATGTATGAAAGTGCCATTTGCATTCAGAATTAGAAGTGTTCAATAAGAGCAATATGAGCGAGCACATCATTCAGCTTACAGGTCTCTTCTGCCATAGACAGAGGAAAAGACAGATGAGGCAGAAGCCAAGATACTGGCTGAAGGAGGAGGAATGAGTTACATTTTACAGAATATAGTTTGTAAACATGTCCAGCACCCAGAAGCCACAGTGACAGGAGGCAGACCAGAACCTTGACCAAGAGGTGCAGTTCCTCACCTTGACTGTGACTCCATCAATTGTACCATGTCATGAGTTTCCCCATTACTTGATCATATTTCTGCTCTTTACACAGATGAAGAAAACTTGATAAAAGAGAGAGAATACCAAATGCTCTTGGGAAAATTCAAATACAAAGACCCAGGCATACTTTCGAAATTTGAAAGAACAAACCCTGATCTTGTATCTTGGGAAAAATAATGGGAAAAAATGCTAACAAGTAAGACTAGGCCACCTGACTGAAATTCTCAGTTTTAGCACTTTCATCCTGATGCTTTGCTACATTTCACCAATCCTCTATACTTCACCAGTTCTTCTTACAAGCATTGGGTCCAATGGAAGGAGACTCAGAGATAAAAAGGGCAGAGGAGAGATGACTTAATGCTTCACAGCTGTGTGCAACAGACAACTTATTGTGTCTCCTTTCTTTTTGTGTCAATATTTGTGGCTATGACAGAAAGAGTGGACTTTCAGCTTATTTTTCAGTCAGCTTAAAACCCAACTGTTAGTGGAGGAAAGTGACTTGAAGTCAACCTGAAATTACTGCTTGGGATATGTTTTGACAAATTGATTTTTTTATTCTATAAATTTGGTTTTGATACTTTTTGCACTTTAAAAAACATTATTTAAATGATTTTGAAGTACCTCTGGAAATGGGTAGTTATTCCAAAAAGGAAATGTAAAGCACTGAATTTTTGAAAGTGACAAATTAAATATTCCTTTTTTTTTTTTTTTTAATCCTTTTGTTTTAACCTGAAGACAACTACAGATTCATCATGAACTTATGACATGCTTTTCAGTCCCCTGAATTATGGCAGGGATTTCTTTATGGCTTCCCTTCATCTCTGTAGGTCTGAAATGGAAGTCTGCTTCTGACAGTGAAAAATGTCATAACTCTGCATGCTTAGCAAGGGGAAGAATGACTGACACACACCTTGCAAAGCGAAAACAAATGAGGAGCTCTAATTTAAAAGCTCAGGGAGACTGGGAGCCAGCAGGGAGCTCCTGATGACATGCAGACGAGGGGCAGATGAGCTGCTGTTGATGGGAGAGCTTTTCCTACTGCATTCCCCGACCTGGCTTAGCCTGAGGGGCGGCTGATGTGCTGGAAGAGCTCCCATGCTGAGCTGCATGGCATGGCCACACCAGCAGGTTTTATTCTAGCTGAAGGGGATATCAAAGAGGGTCTGTTCTCCAAGGTGGATTTTTTTCATGTTTAGATTGAGTATGGATGAAGAAAACCAGACAAGAAACACTATATTCAAGAATTATTCAAGAAAGGTTAATACAGAAATGTAGCATTTGTCCATATCCATTTTTTAATAGCAATTAAGGACTTTGTCGTGAAGGCTATCCTCTCATTTCCTGGACATACTCTACTATGCTATTTTGGGCTGCTTATTAAAGCTTACTGTCACAGTCTGCTGGTCCAGCTCTCATCCTTGGCTCCACCACTGACCTGTGCTGTGATCCTCAGGAAGCCAGGGCTTTGCTCGTTGTGACCACGGTGCCTTGTCCAGTGACCCACGGGTGCCACCATCCTGTCCCAGCTTGATCCCTACGGAGCGGCGGAGCCGCAAGGACACCCTTGGAATTGGAGCCATCAGTGGAACAGCAGGATGGGAGGTAATTACAAACCAGCTGCAGAGCCTCACCCTGCTGTCTCCCCATTCATTACAGCAGGCAGATGCCCTCAGTTGCCCCAAAGGCTGCGGTCTGTGGCACAGAATGAACACTGAATAATGTCCTGGGTTTCATCATGTATGAATTAGTGATGGGAGTGACAGGTAGCAAACCATCTTGTGCCTTATTTTGACAGAAGCCCAGCTTTTGGTATTTCAAGGCTGCCTCACGCGCTGAATGGGAGCACTGGGCACAAGGTGACAGGACAGAGTGTTTGAACATCTCTGCAGGAGTTTTTCACTTCATGCTTCATTCCTGTGCAGCTTCAGTGACTCCAGAGAGTCAGGAGCAGCCCTCCCAACATAAGCAGGATATGCTCAGTTTTAAGCCAGAACACTGACAAAAACCTGCCTGGTTTTTGCTGAATTTCTTTACTTTTTTTTTTTTTTTTTTTTTTTTTTTTTTTTTTTTTTTTTTTTTGTTAGCATTCCCTACGGTTGCATTTTACCCATCACATATACTGTAGGCTGCTTGAATTGTTCAGGTCAGAAAAGACCTTTAAGACCATTGAGTACCACTGTTGATTGTACATAAGCATATATAATTCATGGGGCTCAAAGATGCTACATCAATTTAAAACTTGTAGGTCTTCTTAAGGATAAGCAGTGAATCTAAATCACCGAATGTGAATTGCAAGACTTTGGCTGGCACAGTGCCTGCATCTAGGCCCCAGCTGGTAATGGGAGAAAGTCAGCAGGCTTTTAGAAAGCAATAGACAATTATTTGCCAGGATCTAGAATTTAAGGATGAGTGCAAGGAGGCCCAGAGCAATAACATGTCCATAGGGAAAACAGACCCACTACCTGAAAAGTTAATTTGAACACAGCAGTTTCTTTTTGCATGAGGAGGTGTGCTACTGCACAGTTGAACTCTTCAGTGCATTAGAGTAGCAGGAAATGGGAGAGACACTGTTTGTTGGATTACTAAATCAATGGGCTCATTAAGAGAAACATAAGTAGTGTCAGATCTCCACTGATACCTTAGAATCTGCTTAGGGAGCCACTGGGAGTAGAAAAAGAGAACAGTTAAAAACACCAAAAAATACAGAAAAATAAATGGGGAATTAAAGAATCCCTCTTATTTTCCATGTAAGCATTCTTGCCATAACACATATCAGTGGCAAGTGGTTGCTCATACAGGTAAAGGGGAGAAGTGTCTGGGTTTCTAACATTTGCCTCTTGTTTGCATTTGTCTCCCAATGGATTAATATCCTCTAATTACTGCATATTTCCTTCCTGACTCTCCAGCCCATTCAGCAGCAGCTAGCACCTCTTCAGGACCATTTGCTTTGTTACTCCTACCTCTTTTTCCCTGGCCAGACTGTTTTCCATATCCTTTCCTCAAACCAAACTTTCCTCAGCTGCAGAGACATAAGGACCAGAGGTGTGCAGTTTGGCATGGCCAGAGCCTGGCTGACTCCTGCTCACAGGCAGCTCAAATCTGGGGACATGTCAGGGAGAAAGTTCCTAAGGGAATCTAAAAAATGCAAGATATGGAAGGAAGACTAAAGAGTGGCATGTAGAAGATGAGGGATAAAGTGAGGAAACTCTATCAGACTGTCATCTCCACACAGGCTCACCAGAAAATGCCTGAATAACTCATGGAAAACTGTCACCAGCAAAATCTGGTACCAGTGCAATGTACAGATAGCAAAGTTCATCATGACTAGGAGATGTGCATGTCCCTGTACAATATATCTCCAGTCTTCAGGGAGATAATAAACTGTCATTACTGTGGTTTTTGGCTGAAGAGCTGCAGTACTGGGAAGTGTTCAGTGAGCAGAACAAGACCTGTTTCTCAAAATAGAGACCTGGACTCTATTTTCAGAAAATTACGTCTATACTCCATGAATTTATAGAATTTGAAAGTGCCCACTGCAAAGCTGTGTAATTTAAGTAAACCAGGATGTCCTCTACATCTCCAAGGAACCACACCAAACAAGAGCCAGGGTACAGAATCTTGAGCAGGTAACAACCATGCCCTCCCACATCATAAAGGTGGAGGAAAGAGGAAAACAGCCACTAATTTTTCACGTGTTTAAACACTGGCCCAGTCTAGCCAAAATGGGAAAAAATCTGATTTCATGAGCCTGTGTGTTAGACCTGAGACCTCCTAGTGAGGAATTTATGAGAAGGAGTGCTTGTCCTCACTGGTAACATCCTTGCAGCAAAGGCCAGCAACTTCTCTGCTCCTGAAAGGAATCCTGTGGCCACTGTGAGGTTTTCTTTTATTAGACAGCTCCAACATCCCTTCTGGGTGCAATTTCAGAGAGGAAAAAAAGGTCAGCAAGAAATGGGTCCTCAGGTTGAACAAAAAAGTCATGAGGTTTCTGAAATCAAGTAAACCATCTGAATGGAGAAAGGAGGAGGATACAGTAGCTCATCCAAGGTTTTTGTAGAGTTTTTGTTGTCAAAGCAACATTTCTGTATAAATGGCTTATATTTTACTGTTCTAAAGAGAAAAATAGGAAAATAATAGTAACCCTCCCAAAATGAAGGAAAACATGATCTAGACCCCAAAGAAATTTACTGAGTACTTTTCAATTCAGTCAAGAGATTGAAAAAAATCAATTCTCTGCATGCTATCTCTGTGTTATCCAATTATTCTTCCCAGTGCAAAACAAAAGGATTACAGTGAAATAAGGAAACGACTGAGAAACTGAAAGAGGGAAAATATTCATCATTTGTCTTAAAGCTAAACACAAATTAAAAATTAAGGCAGCACATGTAGGTCCCCCAAGGGACAGATTTACTTCTAATTAATAATATGTTAGTGCCCTAGCCCTCTGCATTAAAAACCCAAAACCTTTTAATCCTGCTGGAACACTATAGCTGGAACCTCTAAGAATTAACCCAGTCCAATCCCAGATTTACTTGCACTGTAATTACTGGAAATGTTTAGAATTCATTTTCTTCCATATACTGAACTGAATAGAGGAAGGTTAAAAAAAATTGCATAAATATAATTTTCTTTAGATGGACATGCTGCCATTTTTCTTTGGATGTTTGCAGTATCTGAGACATAATAAAAACTTAAATTTTATTTTTACTTCTGCTAGTTAAATGTTTCTACTTCAAAAATAAATGAAAATAAAATCTTGGCTGTGCAGACTCAGCAGACCCAACAGACAATAGTACCACAGGAGGGATGGGTCTGCCCCACTATCTTTAATTAAAAGCCCAAACAGGAGTGTAAGCAGATTAGGGGGACTATGGGGAATACTGGGTTGGAATATGTTTTTCAAACAGTTGAGGTACAGCTGAGCATGATTTTTGGAGAACAGTTCTGCCGAGACATTTTTATTGAGAGGTAAGCATTTAGAAAATTTTAGTCACATTGGGGATGCCTGAGGTTTTTCCTTATCTTTGTACTATCTCTGACCTTTCCCTTGACTTCAGCAGAAATACCTCTGATTAGTGTCAGTAGGTGTTAGTCAGAATTGGGACCTCAATTAAAGATTCAGCCTCCCTAAATAGGATTTCCAGATGGATGCGATCTATCTTTTTTTTTTTTTTTTTTTTTTTTTTTTTTTTTTTAAGTAGGAAATACCCAATTTGCTAACAAGGCTTTTGTGAGACTCAGCTGACACAGATAATTTTTTTTTAAAGTGCTTCCATTACAACTATTGATAGATTCACTATTAGTTTGATTTCAGGAGTGCTCTGTCTCCCTTTCCTCCTCTCCTTTCATTTCACTTTGTGTAAAGCAACCAGGCCCTGGGCAGAACATGGGTCAGAGCCAGCACTATGGTAAAATGTGGAAGTCTTTGGGCTCAGATGAAAGGGAGAAAGACACCTGAGCACATGTGAAATACACAGGCTGCAAGGGAATTACTGAAAAGTTTTGGGATCAAATCCAAGTCTTAGGACATGGTGGGAAAGGAGAGAAATATTATTATGAAAAGAAAGAAGAAAGAAAGAAGAAAGAAAGAAAGAAAGAAAGAAAGAAAGAAGAAAGAAAGAAAGAAAGAAAGAAAGAAAGAAAGAAAGAAAGAAAGAAAGAAAGAAGAAGAAGAAAGAAAGAAAGAAAGAAAGAAGAAAGAAAGAAAGAAGAAAGAAAGAAAGAAAGTAAGAAAGAAAGAAAGAAAGAAAGAAAGAAAGAAAGAAAGAAAGAAAGAAAGAAGAGAAAGATTATGACAGATTTTTTTTTTTTCCTTGCAAACCTGTAGGAACCATTGGCTTCCATCTGTCTCAAACCAAAAATTAGGTTTTGTCTCCCCATGCTTTAACCAGCTGCAGAGTAAACAGCTGCATCTCAGCTAGCTGGCTTAAATCTCCCTTCTTTAATGTGGCAAAAGGCAGGTGTTCTTAGGGTGCAGTTTATTTGACATGTTTTACAGGCCCAGCTGATGAGTGGATGGGATAAATCTTATTCTAAAAGCTCTGAGCTCAAGTTAGATATTCAGAGAAAAACAGCTAAGTTTGCTCAGCCTGTCTCTCAATGTTTTGGCATTTGTGGTGTTTTAGTTATTTCCTCACTTTCCCAAATACATCAACCAACATTTTTCAGTTTTCAGATTTTCTGTTTGGGAAAAACATTGTTACACAGAAATAAAACATTTTCCATCATCTCTAAAGCAAGCATGTGCATTGCTCAGTGTATACACACATGGCAGTGCCCTCTCCTTGCACTGGAGGAGCTGCTGAGATGGTCATGAGTTTGCAGGGCTGGGACTCAAGGTTGCACCATGAGAAAAGCTTGGTGGGGCCTGGATTTTGGTTGTGTTGGTGCCTCAGAGCTGTGAGGGCTTCTAAAGCAATCTGACCCCTCTTGTTCTTTCTAGAAGCTGTGCCTTGATGGGTGAGTCGTTATCTGCAGGCAGTGGTGGGGATGCTGGTGGCTCATGGAGCAGCACATGAATGACTTCACACACAGCATTTCCACTGATCCCATTTCAGGGCTGGTCTCTGCCCTGCTGCTTCCACCAAGGAGTGTTGTGTGGCACATGTGACACAAATAACACCAGAGGTTTTTTTCCATGGGGCTATTTTTGACAAGTGCTCTGGCTTTGACAGCAGATCGCTCGATCAATTCTAACTGAATGTCAGCTAAAGGACAGCTTTTCAGATGTCTCTTTTCACTTTTTTTTTTCACCACTAAGAAAAACGAAGCAGTGGGTGTTGATTTATGACAGTTTTACTGAAATATCTAAGGAGTACAGTGCAGTTTAAGAATAGATTAGTACCACGAGGAATAATCACTGGGACTTCCACTCCTACTCTTTTTTTGCTCGGACAAAACAGGTTTCCAGAGAAGCACCGTTTGAACAAGGTCCATGAAAGAAATACAGGATCAGGCCCTCTAAATTGGCTGGTGGGGCACCTGGAAGGCAGAGCAAGCATCCACCAGCTTCTTGGAATGTGAAAGTCTCTCCTCAGTGGTGTTTCCACACACAATAGCTGGATTCAGCATCTATCAAGGATGGTAACTGCAAAACTCCCACCAAACTCCACAGTCCTGGATCAGGGCCAGGGGCAGGTAAACTGGAAACCAGCTGCACCAGTTTGCCCAGTGTCTCTGGCTGATTGGGAAAAGCCCATTTCTCTTGATTCCTGGCCGGGGCATCTCACCTCCTGCTTCCAGTAGAACCCAATGGGAAAACTATGCACCAATCCAAAAGGTGTTATATCTATCAAATGGGACAGTCAAGATCATCCGCTCATTTTTGTGGAGTTTTTCCATGGAGATTCACAAAAATAGGCTGACAGGTGGTAACAGAGCCTTGCCTGAACTCATGGATTACCAGGACAGGAGGAAGCACCCTGTGGATCTTCAGACTTGGAAGCAACAAACTGGAGACAATGACCTGATTTTTTGTTTTTGAAAACACATGACTATGGCCTGTCTCTCTTTTGACTTTCTTGCTTCATAACATAAATGTGCACACATAAATACATGCATATCTAAACACAAAAAAGTCACAGAGCATTTTTTTTCAGAGACATTCCTCTCCTTTCTGTGCTGGTCTTAAAAATGCCTAACAGTTTTATCTCTCTCCAAGTAACTCTTGGTATTAGTGTTTTTATCTGTAATTGTATCTATGAAATAGTAAAGGCGATAAACAGACAACAATCTGCATCCTTCACTAACACTTATCTCAGACCAATTGATAATCCCTTGTTGGGCTGATTGCTGTCAAAACCAGGACAAGCAAAGGCATTTTTCATTCCCACCATTGCAGCTGTTGTCTTTTTCTGTTAGCCCAATTAAGCAAAGCAAAAAGGAATATACCACCGTATCAGAGCCGGTTTGCCTTAGGGTATAAATTGTCGTCCTTTATTTGTTCATAGCCAACTCTGCAAGAATAACAAAGTGATGCCATAAAACTCCACCACTGTGCTGAGAACACAAAGGAGCCATTTTTTCCCCTCCAACTCTTGATGGCATCCAGCCACACTGCCCCACGGCAGGCGCCCTCTCCCGCAGCCGGGCTGGTGGCAGGGCTGTGCACAGCCTGCCCTGCTGGCAGTGCCCAGCCCCGTGTCCCTGCTGCTGGCACCAGGGCTCAGCCCCCTCAGCCTGAGCCCTGCACAGCTGGGCTTCCCCCACCGCTCCAGAGCCAAGGGGTTGGGCTGGGTGCCTCCATGAGAGCTCTTTCCCCTCCTCCACTGCTCCTCTACTTTTGGCAGGAGAGAGCCCTACACCTTTCATCTTGGAAAGCAAGAGGGAGCCAGTAATTTTGTCTGGCACTGTTAGCCAAAGCCCTCCTGGAAAGTAGCTGATGCTATTATTGCTCAAGTGTAGCTGACTTATGGCAACAAATGCCAAAGAAGTGCATCACCCTTGTGGTTTGTTGTCTGCATGGCAGGACACCCTGTTGTGTGCTGGATTGTCACAAGTAATCTATGCAAATGCAGTCGTTAGCTTTAGCAGATGTTTCTTTATTATGCTGTTTCAAAACTGAAAAAGAGATCAGCAGGCATTTTTGTTTTCTTACCTAGATTTTGAGGAACAGAATAAATTGCAGTGGCCTGTTGCTAATGTGAACATACCCCTCCTGGTATATAACACTCTGTACCTACTTCCACTCTATATAAGAACATTTTAATTACTGCTTTTCACTTTCTTTATCTAATTTTCAACAAGGATCGTTGTAACAGCTTTAGGAAAGCAGGTTTATGTTTAGTGCCTGCCTGTGACACAGGGTGACAAACAGATAAGATAGCAAGGTATCAAAGCAGAGGATCAGCAGCAAATTTAAATTCTTCATTCCTTGTCTTTGCTGCCAGTCAGTGCCCCTCATCTCAGAATACACTTTATGCTCTTCTTGGGCTTGTGTATCTCTGTCAGGTGCCTATGGCAGCTACCAGAGCAGCAGCCAAGGTAGTTTGGATACAATCACTGCGTTTGAGGGGCAAGATGGTTCAGTGGTACGAATGCAGGCTATTTTGTGCCTGGTGTCTCACCAGCAGACAGAACCCTGTGCAGAGAGCAGACACAACCCCAATGTCCCATCCTTGAGCTGTGGTCAGGCCAGAAGAGCACACCACAGTCTGACCGTGAGAGCTGGCAGCGGGAATTGGGACTGGAGCAGGCACCAAGGCAAGACGGACATCAAAGAGGCAAGAAAGAGGGTGAAGCAGAACTAAGAGGATTTGCTGGGGGCTGTGCCAGGAAGCCCCTGGAGCAGCCATATGGCTGCAGGCAGTGCTGGGCACCACCAGCCTCCATCACCCCTGTGACCATGCCAGCAGCTCCTGCTCGGCAGCAGGGCAGTGGCTGCTGGCGTGGCCCTGGGCTCCCTGCCCGCTCTCCCTGCGCTCTGCAGCTGCTCACCAGGGTGTGGCAGAGGGCAGAGAGGGCTCAGCAGTGTGGTAAGTGAAGCTGGGAGTGGGGGGCTGGAGCAGCCCAGCAGAGCTCTGCACCCCACAGTCCTCCCCAGCAGCCCCCAGCCTGAGCCCACCCCGGGGACAGAAGAGAGCATTAGGCTGTGCAGCTGTAGTTAATGTGGATAGTGCATGTATCTCCTGGATATTTAAATGTGAACCAGTTTAACTGAGGTTTAATTAAAGCTGTTGTGAATCGGCTTAAAACTGTGCTCCTTCAGTTCCCTGGGAAGATTTTAGCTGCAGAGGTGGGATGCTATCTCCCAGAGGCAGGAGGGTTTGAGCTGCTTAATTGATGGAGGCGCATGGAAACCTAACTATGCTGACCCAAATGCAGCTTTCAGAAAGGGCTCAACTCAGCATCCTTGGAAATCACTGAGCCTGATTTCTCTGGGAATGGACTGGACACATTCAGCCTTTCCCCTCTCAGGCCCAAAGTCAAGGTACCCTTTCTCTCTCTATTCTTGCCTATATAAATAGTATCCTAAAGAAAATCAACCCTACCAAAAATACTCAACTGCACCAATAAAAGGGAAAGGGTAAGAAAAAGACCAAACACCAATCAGCTCCTTTACTGAACAATTGGAAAGCACTTAGTGATAAGAAGGCATATAAAATAACAGCAACAAAAACAACAACAACAATAATAATGAACAGATCACAGTAGCACAGAGCCCTAATGTAAATTTGGTGTGACTCCAGCATCTGGCTTGCCTTTTGCACTTCAGAAATGGTTGAGCATTTAAAAGGAATGATGCATTTCTATTAATCATTTATGGCATCAATAACTTCTTTTAAGAGTCTTTCTTTTTTATACACTGAGCTTTATGGATGTTCAATTATATTAAAGCATTGCAAACAATCTGCTTCTAGCTAAGGAAAACGATTTTCAGAGAAGTTTCTCGTAACATCGAAAGTGAAAAGTAATTTTCCACAAAGGAAATACATTAACCTGCTAGCAGTTAAGACAGTATAGTATCCTCAAAATATCCTTGAAAATTTTAAGTATCATCAGATGATGAATCATTATCTGGCAATACAGTGTCTGTGCATAGTTGATTGTGTTACTTTTACACTTAATAAGAATTGAAAAGAACAAGAATGACACAGGACACTCCTAAAGTGGCAGGAAGCAATAATCAAATACTTTTATCCACCTTCATTTCACACTAGTAACATGTTTTTCTCTCTCTTTCTTTGAAAGAAAGAGTACTACAAGCCACTACAGATCTCTGTCCAGTGTGTTGCTCTTTACTGGGTGTTTCCTGCTAGAAGCCTTAGCTGGACAATCAGACTTCCAGACTAAATTACAAAGGCAGGGTTCCAAAGTGTAGTTATTTTTATACCACAGCTGTAACACCAGGATCAAGCAGAACCCTGCTTGTGTAAGGCAGTGCTATCAGAGATGTAGAAAGCTGCACTTGCCAGTAATTTACATGAACACATTTCAAAGTGAGAAGTACAAATCTAGACAGTGTATAAACCATAGCCTGAGCATCTGTATTTGCATTTAAGCATCTTAATGCACAGCTAAATTAAAATACCAAAAATCAAAGTTGTAATGCAAGAATAGCAGCTGACTTAACTCAGAGTTCAGCCAGACTCTGCAAAATCTGAGCCAAAGATCAAGCAGAGTAGTGAGGCTGCAGGTTTAAGTGTGAGGATGCTGGAGAGGGCAGCTGGATGCACTGGGGCCAGTAAGGAGAAGGTTCCCAAAATCCAGTTCCTTGCTGCTACCATTCCCTGGGTGTGGAGACGGCTGAGGAACAACAAGGAGATCACTCCTGCACAGAGTCAGGGAAATATGGGGTTGAACCTGTCACACAGAACCAGAAGGGGATTTCTCTTTCCCATAGATCTCATGAGGACTGCAGGAGAAGAGAAAGCTTCTAATTCCAACTCCCCAGACCTCTCCAAGGGGAGAGGAGCACCTCTTGGGGAAGCAGTCATGGGAAGAGGAGAACTGAGGACAGGATGGAGGGCAATGTCAAGTGCATCCTTCCTCATAAGGCACAATGTGCCCAAGTTACACACAATGCCTCCAGGATCCTCCCAGGCAATGTTTGATACACTTGACACTCATCAATTTTGCATCTTCACCCCACACTGATACTATCTGTAGTAACAAGGGTGAAGAATAAGTTTGTCTCACACATAAAAAAAGATTGGATAATACTGAATTGTAGAAAGTACTGACCTTGCATCTATCACAACATTTTTTCTCTTGATGTATGCAAAGACATCACTATTAGAGATATACAGGCTCCATGCAGTAGACAGTAATTGTCAAAAAGATTTTTTCCTGTCCCTGTGCTCATTTAAGCAGTTTTCTGTAAAATTCAACTGGGAATTTCCTAAAGATACTAAAACTACCAGTTTAATCCCTTCTTGCTCTATCTGCATTTCTAAGTCTCAGAATGATTTAATTAGTAACCAGCATTACAGCATATGTGGTTACAGTCCTATCAAGACAAAAATAAAAATTAGCAGGATTAAAAAAAAACTTGCAAACCTTCACTTTCCTCCAGTCCCTCTTTGGCTGGACAAATGGGAGCTCATGTATTTGTGGAATAGTTATGGTTTTGAGCACACTTCTTGAGTTTTTGCACAAGGTAACTGCAGCTCCTTGTGTGGCTCCTCTAGAACACAAAGTGCATCATGGAATCACAGTTATCAAAGTAGAAATGGCTATGCAGGGCCAGGAGCTAGATTTGATTCTCCTTTTGGGCCCTTCCAACTCAGCTTATTCTTTGGCTCTGATTCCGTGATTTTTGTTTTGTTTTGTTTTCCATAAATATGGAAATAACTTTATTGAAACCTGGGGTGGACAGTAACCTTTCCTGACATCTTGTAAAGCAGAAGGAGCTGGTACATGGTGGGGTTGGTCCATGTGAGTGGACACAGCCTCACACTCCAGAGAGCAGCTGGGCTAAGGAACAGAGAACTGTTTAAAAAGCAGCAAGAGATGAGGACAGAAAAAATTTAAGGCCATGCCATATAGAAAATACAGCAGGCAGACCTTGTCTTCTGACATATAACACAGACCAGTTCAGCTGGGAAATCCCTTGGGCTGCTGCAGCACAAGCTGACACAGAGGCTGGCACGTGTGGAAGCAATGCCCAGCAGATCCCAGGCACCAGCAGATCCCAGTGCTGACATTTCTGTGGTGGTGTCAGAGTATCAGCTGCACTGAAGAGCAAAGCTGGAGACATGGCTGGAGTGCAGGCAATGCTGGTTGGCAGAGCAGCCAGCAGTCCAACACCTTCTTTTGAAGGCAGAAACAGCCTTGAGCACTGAAACAGAGCCAGCCCCAAACCTGGCTGCTCTGGAGCTGCATTACCAGAACTGACCCAGGTGAGACCTGGTGGGGCAGACAAGGAGTGAAGGACCACAGATGGTCACACAGGAACCTCCTGGCTGCAGGTACTGCCCATCCTCTGCTGCTTTCCAGACAGAGGAGCCACCTGCTACATGGCTGGAGCAGAGGAACCTTCAGGATAGTTGGTCCTGTGGGAAGTGACTGAAACTCTTGCTCCACACTCCTTTCCATACATGGCTGAAAAACAAGGAAATTAAATATCGCTGAACTTGCAGGCAGTATTGCATAGAGACAAGAGGAAGGAAAAAACAAGCTTGCTTTTCTCTTTTGTCCTTTCCAGGCAAGGGCAAACAAATCTGGCCGAGGTAGTAGTTTTATAACTGAAATAAACTTGAGAAATATATCTACTTTTGCATGAACTGAGACTATTTGAGCTCTCTAACACAGGAAAGGTTGCTGGGTTTGCCTGCCATGAGCCAAATTTCAGCTGGCTGGCATCCTTTGTGCCATGTCTGACCACAAAGGCATCATTACTGGTGTTAGTGAACTCAAGTCACTGATCTTCTGGCCCTTCCCGATCTTCATCATGTAGCTTCCTCTCACTGTTAAAGGCCAACACCCTCAAGAGAGGAATGTGGCAGTGTGGGAAGTGGCTGAACTTCACAAGAAGTCCCAGGCAAAACCCCTTAATCTGATTTCTGTTTCTGGTCTCCTATTTCCAGCCATTTCTCAGCTGCATGCTTTAAAATTCCTTGAGGGAAACATATACCCCACGGAATTGGAGTTATCCTTGATACTCTTCAAAAATTGAATATTACACAGGTGATTTGATGTCTTCTTTTCTTCCCATGCATGCATATGAGAGACATTGTGTTGAACAGTACTTTCAAACAAACACTTCATATTATTGTCCTCAGAAGCAGCACACACATTCAGTTCTTTATTGCTTTGAGGCAGTAAGGGAAAAAATAGGAAAGGATAAGGCTTTTCAAGGACCACCTCCAGGAACAGAGGATAAAATGCAGTGCCCAAAATGGGCCAGTTATAAAAAAGAAACAAGAGCAAGGAAAAACAGGGGTAACAAATGAAGGGCAGGGGAGAAGAAGCTGGTGTACCACAGAAGTCTGACTGGACTTCTTGCTGGGCCTGATGAAAGGCACACAAAACAGAGAGACTGGAAAGCCAAAGGAGAGGCCAAAATATCCAGTCTGCAGTGCTGTATCCTGAGATGTGCTTTGGTGCCTGGGGCCACCCAAGCCAGCACATGCACTCATGGAAAAGCCACCAGCACCCCATGCCCACAGTGCAGAGTTAGCCATACCAGACCTCTCTGGTGATGAAAAGGGCATCAAAACCCCTCTAAAAAGAAACAGCTCATGTGTGACACACAGAGACTCACAGATTTGTGTACCTTCCTTGCTTAAGGGGACCATTGATTCAATGGACATGTGTGGTTCAGGTAACTGCAGAAATCAGACAGTCAAACTGATGTGTCTGTGACAGACAATTTCATTTAAAAAAACCCAAAGAACAGAATTGGCAGTTTTTTTAAGTGGCAAAGACTTGGAGAGACTACAAGGGATTCACAAGAAATCCATGAAAAATAAGCCCTCAAACCCAAGAGCTGCCAGCTGATAAGAGCAGCCTGGAATTATTTGTCTTAATTAGTTAAATTTGTGATTTCACTTCCTCCAGGGTGGAGGGTTTTTTGTATGTTTACAAATAAATTCCTTAAATCTTGACACACAGATGAATGTCAAGACTCTCAATTTACATTACTTTTTCTTTCACCAGTTTTGTGGGAGAATACGGGCACATCATTTTAGTAATTAGGTTTCTGTTTCTCCAGCTATTCATCAGAGTAGGAATATGGTGAAATAATGTTTTAATGTTAGATTCCTTAAATTTATGATGCATGTAAGTGGAAAATAATTAACATGAGACCTCCTAGTATCTACAAAACTTATTGCAATTGTGCTTTTAGAAGGTTGTTTTAGTGTTTCTTCAATATAAAATTTGTCAATTAATGTATCAAGACCTTTTTTCTTGCTGTTATGGTTTTTATCTATGTGAAAGCTGTAAGAGGCTCTGGCAGTTTCTTGCTTTCCAAGTATAGAAATTCAGTCTGTTCCAGCAGAATTTTGATATTTCTGTTAGTTGGTGTGAGACTGTGCCTATTTGCCCTTGATTTCATGTTTAATTAGGTCTACAATATTCCATAATTAATCTCTTAAACAAGATCTGAAATGGAGATTAGCTCTTGTTAGAATTCTCAGCTTAGTCATCTCTTTTTGCTACATGAAAAAGCCAAAGCATTTGTCTCAGACACTGTGTTAACTCTTCATGCTGCTGCTCTAGTCCAAATATTCCAACACTTCCAAGCAATATGTACAAAAAAAGAGAAAAAAGCAAGCATTCTGGGATGGGTTGGACCTCTAAAATTTCTTCCACCAGTAGGTCCCCTGCCTGCCGTTCACTCCCACTGATGCAAAAGTAAAAGCAGCCTGCATGGCTGCTCTTGTGCAAAGTTTCCCTCTTTCCACCCCAGCTCCCAGCCTGAATGTGCTTTGTCTGAGCTGCTGCTTTGATGTTGCATCAGGCACTTTTGGAACAATAACTTGAAGACAGCATTAAAGCCAGCCAAGGGTAAAACATCCAGCCACTACTGTGCAATTGTGCTGTGGCTTTGCAGGAAACCTGGATATGGGCACAGATGTCCCCAAGTTTGAGATCAGGGGTTTCTCTCACAAGGAGCTCCACAAAAGCCAGGCCAGAGCAAAGCTCCCTTTTCCCATTTTGAGCTCATCACTACTTTGAGTGCAAACAGGATGGACACAGCCTTGCCAGGGCTGTTGTCCTGTGTTGGTTTTGAACAATGGAGGATTGAGAGGGTGGAAAAATAACTTGTTTGTGTGTGTGTGTACATCTGTCAATAAGGGAGCTTAAGTTGGGGATGAGAGACGAGTGCTGGAGAGGTACTTAGAGAGATTAAGTGCAGCAGATTTATAGGTGAAATCTGGTTAGTGTTGATGCAAAAGGTTGAGGGGGAGATTTTCAAAAGCACATGTGGGAGGAGACTGCTTGCACACTATTGATTTTCTATTTTGGTGCCTAGCTCTCATCACTGTATGACAGTCTTGTGAGGCACCGGAGTTCTGGAGACACTGGAAGAGGTCTGCCAAGCAAGCAGGTGGTGAGTCAACACTGACACCATCACCCACTGCAGAAAGGGAGGCAGGGAACCACTCCCTCCTCCCATACTGCAAAGTGAAAGCAGTGCAATGGCCCCCGTTCCCCACGTTTTCCAAATAACCGTGGCACAGGCAGAGGTCAGAGAGCAGGAGCACGACACACAGTACACATTCATGAGCTGTGGGCATGCCTCCAGCTTTGAGAGCAGCAGTCATGGCTGCACAGAGGAGACTGCAGCCCATCAGCCCACTTTCCCTGTAACCCATCCTCGTGTGGAGACAATCCCTTCTGCTCTGTCCAGACCGGAGTGATGGCATCCCAGCACCAGGGAGAAGGCTGCATCCATTGCCCACACACAGGGAGCAGGAGAGGAGGATGTGAAAGCAGGAATAGGTTAGTGAAGCTCTGAATCAGGGGCACTACAGCTCTGCACTCGCTGTCAGGAAACAGCAGCTGCTGCTCCACCACGTGCACTTTGTTTTTCCTCTGAAGGCAGAAAATAAAGTAGGTCACTATTTTATTTTCCAGAAGCCGAGATTAAGGATATTAGGAAAGGGCACAGCATAGCATAAGCTGCTGATGAAAACACCAGAGACTCGAGCTGCATGTGTTTATACATGACATGAATGAGAAACTCAGCTGTTGACATGAAAAACAGAGATCATGTGTAGATACTACAAAAAGAAGAGATGTAAGGTGCATTAACTAGAGGCTATTAAGGCAAAAATGTAAGGTTTCTGGCTCTTGGAAAAAAGAAAAAAACAGGAGACAAAGTAGAAAAAATATTAGCTGTCACATAAATTGAAGAGTGATGGTCAAGTACCTGTTTATTTTCTTTAAGAAGGCTCAGTTTTTGTAGGTGTGCTGTGTTTTACAGCATCTCCAAACCACTGGTGGGTAACCAGCAGTGCTTTAAGATGATTAAACTTGTGCTGGAAGCAGCAGGACATCAGGTCTAGGACCATAGCTATAAATCCATAGCCATTAGGCACAAGCACTGCCACATGTGAAGAACTTGGGTGTTTTTTCATTAAATCTTACATCCTGAGACAATAATTGTTCACACTCCCAATTCAGGCATGTTCCATTCAGCAAGAAACAGGGAACATGATATGTAAGACAAGTCCAATTAGAAGCAATTGGCAAATTCTAGGAAAGTGAGAGAACAAAACCGTGGGTTTTTTGTTTTTTAATTAAGAAAAATAATGAAGACATTCAGTGAAGAACTACAGGAGCTCGTCCACAGAAATACAATGCAACAAGAATTTGTACACAATTCTCACAACTGTGAATTATACATTTCAGTGAATTGTGCTGTTTGAAACTTCGAAGTTCTCTGTGCCACAAACCCCTCTCTTATGGCTCTGCCCACACATATGTGTCCTTACACAAGCAAGGAGGCAACAGTCCTTGTTAAAAGCAGTGAAGGTTTTAAGAATCATCCCCTCCAGCCCAGCATGTCACTACTGGGGCCTCTCCTGAGCAAGCAGGTGACAGAGGAACTGAAGTTTTTGCAAGTGGTCAAAAGGCAGCAAGACTGCAACACTCACTTCTGTCTGTATAAAGCAACAATTTTCAGGTTAGACATTATTATAATGTATATTGCCTTGGAAACAGACAACATCTGGAAGGAAGGGAAAGCAGAGACTGGACAGATTTATCCCTAAATCATTATATGAGATTAGCTCAGTTGCTTAGAGCATGGTGCTAATAATGCCAGGGCTGTGGATTTGATCCCTGTAGGGCCATTCTCTTCAGAGCTGGTTTTGATGATCCTTGTGGGTCCCTTCCAACTCAGAACATTCTGTGGTTTCTTCCTATTTTTTTTTTTATTTATTTATTTATTTCTAAATCCCATTTCTTTCACTATATGAAGAAGGGCTCCTGAAAAACTGTAGCAATGAAGATGTAAGGCTACACCACTGTGTATGTTTCTGCCGAAACCTTCCAGAACAGACAAAGGTTTATTTGCCATAAAAACCCAAAACAGGGCTTTTACAGTGTCCAGGGCAGCCTCATTCCCCAAAGCTGAGAGCCCCTTGGCCTTTCCCACTAACAGGCAGGGATTTCCAGGCCATGGCAGTAATGGCAGGCTGGGGATGCCCCTGCAGGAAAAACAAAGGTGGAGTTACTGAGCTGGTCATCAAGGCAGGTGTCAGCCCAAGCCACAGCCAGGACATGGACTTTGTGCCACCCTCTGTGTCACAGCAGAGGATCCTGGAGCTGGTCTACCCCCTGGGGAATCCACTAGTGCCACTCTTGTCCTACAGAGGGAACAAAAGTTATTCCAGACATGAAAAAAACCTGGAGTCAGAGGTCTGAAAGAGGGTACATGAATGGCTACCTAGAAACATCCTTCTGTCCATTGTCTACAGGGGAGTCCAGAGGAGTTTCAAATGCTGTCACTCAACACCTGGACATGAGCACTCAGACAGACTCTGCAGCCTTGTCCCAGCTCCTCCATGCCCCCAGGAGGGATAACTAAAGCCATGCTGATGGGTGAGGGAAGGGCTCAGCCCACAAGGAGGAGCTGGCAGCTCCCATGAGCAGGGCAGTCAGAATTCAGAGGTTTGGACCTGCTTCACCAAAGGCAAAGAAATTTGGATCCTTGATGTTATTTACCTGATTCTGAACAGCTTTATGGAAATATTTTTGTTATTCACATCTTCAATAACTACTGCTTAATTCTGTTCTTCCCAGTTTCTCAAGGTCTCTAGATGTAACAATTTCAATTCTTCTCTTTACAGAGGAAAGCTAAAGCATTCAAACAAGTCACTCCAGACTTTCATTTTGCATGTTGTTCTTAAGTTATTTTTTTCCTTGCTCAGCTTTGCCTCACAAGCTAATGGAAAAGAAAGATTTACTGTCTTCATTTTTACTGGTACTTATCTCTAGCACCTTTTCTTCCCCAACAGATCTGCTGCAACTGGTAATAAGGGGACTTGCTACTGACTTCTGCAGAGCTTACTTTTTCTCCTTTATAAGCTTTTATGACATTATGTAAATACCAGCCATCTTAGATTAAGAACAGCACTTTAGCATAAAATATTCAGACTGTGCCAACACTGGGGACCTTCCCATGGCAGCTTAATGCTGTTGTTCCAGCCATCTAGATAAAATATTGCCATTCTGCAATTTGATACGTTTTAAGCATTTTGGGAGGAATTGTTATTCAGTGTGATTTTACTGGATTCATAGATTAACTGTAGATATTTTCCAGATAACACTATTAGAAAATAGAATTATCTGTAGATCCAGCCTCAGGGCCCTCAGTGAAATTGGTCCATATAAATACGATAAGGCTAAATCTTTGACCTGAATAGATTGCAATCTAAGCAAACCAAAGAAGAACTGATGAAAAGAGGATTTTATCATGGTTTTCCACAGGCAAGCAGGAGTAACACTGAGATTAAATTACTTATCTGAGGTCAGAGATAGCCTGCAGGAGACCCTGCCATTCAATTCACATCTCTTAGAGTTCCACATTTTACTATGAAGCCATCTTCCTACTCTCATCTACTCATATGAGATAATTTAAAAAGCTGGAAAATTAAATCTTGGTTTATTACTGTCTGGAAATTATTACAATGTCTCTAAGAGAAATAAAATATCTTTCTTGTATCATGTATCTGTTAGTAATTAGATGTTTTTTCAGAGAGCAAAGGTAACAAAAAAAAGGGTTTTTGCTTGTTCCACCTAAAGAATCAGGCATATGGAAATACTTACAAATTATCTAAGATGCCTTGGTGAAAGCAAGTTGCATAATTCACATCATCTATTTTGTTAGACTTGCCACATGGAAAGGAAATACTGCTTTCTGTAGCAATTGCTATATTATTTCCCACTTACCTTAAAATGAATCTCCTTAAAGTTTGTTAACCCCTTAGTTAAAGAGGTTAACAAATTAGTATCTTCACTGTACAGCACAATTGCTGACCACCACATGGATGGGAATTTATATCTTGGGTTTCAAACTCTGCATTTTCAGAGACAGAAAAGAGTAGAAATTCTTACACATCCAAAAGAATAAAAGCTTCACCTCTACACAATACCTGGGGCTTCATCCCCAGTGAGGAGCACCTCATTCTATTCTGCACTACAGATTCAGCTCTTCATCTTCCACTTCAATGTGTTCAGCTATTGGCATCATGTCTCATCCTCACACCTTGGTACTGTGACACATCCAGAACATGCCTTGGAAATAAGGAGGATCCAGCACTAGTACCACGAGCCCTTTGGAAACTACATGGGTAGGGGTAGAGCAATATTTCTTGGGGACATCCCAGTTTAATCACACAAAGTACATCTCCTTCCAGCATTGCAAAGCTCTGCAGAAACCTGCTTTTTACTTCTAGGCTGGCTTTCCCAGCACCCTACTTACAGCCCAGACCACTCCAGACATTCCCCCTTTCAGAGCTGACTCCTCTGTTTAAAGGTTGCCTCTGGCCCATTAGGCTCAAATCCTCCGACCTGGGACAGGGACTCTGGTTCCAAGCCTTCTCCTTATCCAAGCTGATCTCATGGCAAGCTCTGAGGCCAAGGAGGCCCAGAGCACTTGGCCAGGAAATGAAGACCAGAGTTACAGTGATGTTAGATGAGTACATACAGAGTTGTACTCCCTCTTACACCCCTTTCCTCCTCTAATTCATGTATCTTAATTAGTTATCTGGAGGCCAGCCTTGCTTCCCTGGGGATTAGAAAGCTCTTTGGTGCTCCATGGCAGGCTTTAGTAATCCCATAGAGGCCTTAAGAGAGACCAAAGATGAGAGGGGGATGCTCTCTCGGGGCTTCTGCTGCACTGCAACCCTGCTCAACCCAGCAGCCAGGACAGCCATGAGTGAGAGCTGTCTGCCTGAGCCCAGGTATGGCAGAAAGTGAACCAGAGCCTCTCCTTATGCCACTCTTAACACTACATTAATAGCTAAAGTCCAGCAGAGCAGTGGGAGGATTTGGGACCTGACTCTTTGCCTCTCTCACCAAGCACCAGCATTCCTTGCTGGTTGTCTCTTAACCAGCTCCCTGCTCTTCACATCAGTGTTTTGAATCCTATTCTTCAGTGTCTCTTGCCAGCCAGGCAAACCCATCTCTGGGCTGCAGCTCAAGCTTTACTACTGGTGGGATGAGACTTCAGGCTCTGGTGTCTATAAAAAGCATCCTGTGATCCCTCAACTCCCCACAAACAGCACAGGATGCCTGGCAATGCTCCCCAGGAGGCCACTGCCAGTAAGTGCTCCATCCAAAAACCGCTGCAGGCACTTCGCTCCTCCATCAGCCCTTACTTTCCCGGGCACGTTTCTGAGCTATTCCAAATTCCAGCCCTTTAACCTGCAAAAGCAGCAGGGATGTGAGTCACAGTGCCCTCACTTGGCACGGCTGGGGGGTCACCCGGGGCTCCCTGCAGTGACACAAACAGGCATTTGCACCATGTGGCTCCCGTGACCCATTTCAGACATGCACCGTCCCCAGGGCAGCTGTGCACACATCCAGCTGTTGCTCTGTGCAGGGAGCCAAGGGTGGCCAGCTCAGAGGTCATGTCTGCACAGAATGGGCACACCAAGCTGGGGGTGAATCCCACAGGCTGCCACTGGGATCTGGGTACATGCCAGCAGCTTGTGATTCCTCCTTCAGGTCTGCTAGAAAGAGTGCCCAAAGATTTTGATAATTACATGGATACTGGCTGAAGTGGGCAGAGTAATTCCATCTCTCCATTGCTTGTGCATGATTTACAGCTCTGACATGTATTTCTGCATTGCTCCTGTTTTATTAAATTAGTGCTAGGATCTCTTGAGGCAACTTTTAAATAATTTGCACAGCTTACCTAACATTACTTGCTTCCTCCGGGTCTCATATGAAATTCACTTGCATTCAATTCAACTCCTCCAAACAGCTAAATGTATTATTTCAGAAACAACTGAGAATTCCAGGATTGAGGAATTGTTCAGCAACCTCGTCATTATTCTGCAAGTTTTCATTCCTATTTGTAGTCTTAGAGGACTTGATAAAAGTAGTGGGCATCTTTCCTGGGAAGTTATACGGTTGTCTTTCCCCTGTACATTTGTGGCTTTCAGTTTTAAATAAAATTTGTTTGTCAAAAATCAAACTTTTCCAACAAAGTAGTCTGATAGAACATAACCAACATAATCAATGTCTACAAAAATGGCAGAAAGAGGGAAGTTGCTATTATCTTTGTAGTACAGAGAGGAGAAGAATAATGCTTAAAGGAGCAATAAATCAAATTACAGCTGAAAATGATAATGTCACAGCAACATAACTGCATTACGTAAGTAGCCTCAGGCTCTTTCCATAGTTCTAACTCAGCCTAGATGGCATATAAAAGCTCACTGGACAAGGCTGGCAGTGGCTGTGTGGTTCCAGCCACACTCATTAGAATGGCAGGAAAAACAAGGAACTAAACAGCATGGAAAGCTGCCTCTCAAGCCCAGACTGACAGCAGCTAATATTTCAATTTTCGAGTCACCGTAAGGACTGGTTCCAGGTATTTTATGTTCTAATAACAAGGTACCCTTAGCATTGATAGATTTTTTCTGAAGAAGCTGCCTCTCTCCCCCACTCCCTTGCCCTGGTTCTGTTTAACTTTATGTCCAGAGAGTCAAGGTCCCTAAAGCAGAGCAAGCAGATGGATGAGAATATCATGAATGCATTTCTGTGCCGAGTCCTTCACCCTCCAGGAGGGTTTAAAAATGAAACAAAGCTTTGCTTAGCTTGTCAATATGAACTGGACTACAAAGGCTTGACAGCTCCCTCTCCTAAACATCAGTGTATTTGAAGACTAACATTCCAGAGTGGGCAATTAAAGCATTGTGGAATACATGTCATCATTATTTGATGACATTAATATTAATAAAATATTCCACAAACTAAAAAATATTTGGAAAAAGATAGAGACTATGAACACATAATTTCCTTTACCCAAAACAGGCCAGTGCCTCTGCAGAATATCTGACTAGAAACATCTTCAAGACAACGGATCACTTAGAAACATTCCTTGCATGCAGGAAAACATCCTATTCCTGACAAAGTTAGGAAAATATTGAGGAAATGTGGTTAGCAAATGTCGAGGCCACAATGATCAAAGTATTGTCTTCAGAGAAACTTCACTTAACCACTTCAGAGAGTGTGAATCCATTGCAAAGAAAAGTATGCTTGGTATTATTTTCAGAATTAAGCCAAAATGTATTTTCATTGTTTTGTTTGGGTTTTTTTTCTTTCTTAAAACTGTGTGGATTAAAAAATGTTTTACACAAAATCTCACCAGCTTTAAATTGCTACATTTCGTTGAAAAATTATTAAACAGACACAGGAACTTGCTGGATAATGTTTTTTTTTTTCCTATTATAAAGCATATTGTAATTTTTGGCCAAATACAAATAAAATTTGTCATCTGAAGTGAAAAACTCAGTTTAGCCCAAGCTGTACCACAGAGCTGTGAGGACAGCTTTTCATTGATTTAGGAGCAGTAGACACTCAGAGGTGTATTTGTAGTTCTATTTAATGGACCGAATGATGCTAGAAGATCAAGTTCCCTTGATCTGGTAAGACCTGAGACTCCTTAGCCCCTTCTAGGCTGTGATTACCAGTTCTTACCACCTTGCCAGGGCAAGCACATCCCCAGCATACACACTGCCTGCTTAGCCATCACTAAAGGCATCCCCATTATCTCTTACACTAACAAGCCTACAAAGCCACAGACTGAGCATGAGCAGCACAATTTCAGAATGCCTTTAATTGCAGGAAATCAGAGCAGCTCTCTCTAATCCTCACAATGAAAGAGCACCACACTCTTCAGATCCTCAAGTACTGCTCAGAAGTGCTGTTCTTGCAGCACTTGCCTAATGGTCCTTTTCAGAATGGGGTCAGGCCATTAGGAAATCTGCAGGCCTGCAGAATACCAATACCAAATTACTGTGCTGCAGCTCAGACCCACCGTGGTTGTTCTAGCATTGTTGCTAGAAATCCCCAGAGGTGGTTTTCCGCCTTGCTCACTTGGATAGCTGCTACCAAGAGGAGAGGCTCAGTAGCAAACCCTTTCCCTTGGCTGAGCTCTGCAGCTACATGTGCACAGCTCTCTTCAGCCCCACTTGCCTTGGAGTCTGACTGAATAGAGACAAAGGAAAAGCAAGAGAATAGCAGAAATCACCAGAAACTGAATAGCCATAAGAGCACTTAACCACAACAGAGCATGGAGGACTCAACACAAATGTGCAGATAAGAGAGCAGTCTTTGCCAAGTTTTGCTCTTTAAATAAACTTTTGGCAGGACTTTAGGATAGCAAAACAGAATTTTACATATGGATTCTCTTCCTAAAATAGAACAAGCCAAATAGAGACCCAGGAATTTGAACTTTTCGAGCTATATATAACTCAGCTTTAGGGGAATATAAATAGCTCAATTGCTCTATGCATTATAATACTTCAAATATCAGTAAGTTAAAGTACTTTTTACTGCTAACCCTAATGCTTTCCCTACTGCCCCACTCTAGCTGACCAGTTTTTCTCTTTCAACAGTCCAAATAGAAATTCATCCTCTGATAACCACATGACCCACTCTTGGTATGCAATCTCTTCCACATGATCTCTGCTTGGGAAGCAGCTCTCCTTTCCTTTTCTTGCCTGGTATCAGGAAATTGCCAGATACCAGTTATCTCTCTTCTCCCAGGCTGTCCTTTGGCAGCATGGATGGGCCTGTGTGGTATGGGATATAAGCAGCAGCAAAGGAATAACTGAGGATTACTGCAGTTCAGCCTCAAATATTTTTACAGCTATCAAAACCTCAGTGTTCTCTTCCAAAATTAATAGTGATGGTTACATTCAGCTGTGCTCCGTGTTCTCCATTTACATTTTCCTGCCCCAAAATGCATTCACTATCCAAAGTCAACTCACCATAACGTCAAAAAAGAACCATTAGATTAGTATTTGCAAAGCTGTCTTGATAAAGCACCAGGCACTAAAAGTTCTTATGCCTGCTTTATCTCTTTTGAGACTACTGCCCATGCACCTCTATCATTCTTGATGCATTTACATTGGAATTTAAATCACTTATGAAGTAGCATTTCCAAAACAAACCCCTCCTTAAATGCAGAGTTAACATATGCATAAACATTAGTCCACTAACCATTCCTTTCAGTATATGTCATAATAGCTGCAGTTAAGTCTCCTCTGACATTGTGAACCCACAATGAGCATTTAAGAGCCATTCAGATAAATAATATAATAGCAATTAGAACCATTTTTCCTGTTAGCATGCTGTCCTTACTACATTCAAGGAAAAAAGTAATCCAAGTTATTATTCTGTCTTGGCAGACAGACTTTAATCTCTTGAATACATTGTGGGCTAATGGGACAGGTCACCAGATAAACCAGGAAGTGTACACGCAAAGTCCAGCGACCACACAAAAACCATTCGGGTCATCGAGAATCATCTCCACTGCCAGTGTACTACTGAGAACAAGTTTGCTAAAAGCTTAAAGTGGGATTAGAAGATAAAGAAGGATCCAATCACTGACAGCATTTTCCCCTCTAAAGCATTCTCACATGAATCTTAGAGCACTAAGCTGCAGCAGTCTTGTGCTTTCATAGTGCGATTCAGCTTGAGCAGTGTCAAAGCCAAGGAACACATCTGAACATCCACGCTGCTGAATATTCAGAGAAGAGCCCTGTCCTCTGCCAAGGCATACTCTTGCAAGAAAGCAACCATCTTAAGTGTGTTACCCAGGGCAGCTTCAGGGATGGAAAAATAAACACAAAACTGATAGCATTTTTAGGGTCGCTCAATGTTTTGTCAAAATTCTGGAACTAACTCCGTCAGCATTGGAAGCCCTCAATTCATTGCCACATCAGTCCTTTCTCCTCCCACAGCCCAGTGTGGCCACCACAAATATGAAGAAGGACATATCCATGTCTGTTTAGCCTTTACATAGATTTTATGTCCCACTTGCTTCACATCATTCTGCACAGTAAGCAGCCATTTCTCACATGTGTTGTCAGCCCTCAGTCCAAACATGCACCCTGCAAGTAAAGCACAAACTCAGGCAGGCTGCAGCTCCAGACAAGTGAGCCAATGGATGTTCCCTGGACTAAGTCAGTGAAATAAATCAGCCAGCCTCCTGGTTATCCTCAGAGAAAGTTAAGCTCAGCTTTTCCCCCCACCTGTGTACACACATCTGGAACCAGTGCTTCCACCACAGGCAGCAGCATCCACGCACAGATGTGGATGAACTCGCTCGTGCCCTTCGTGTGCTGTACCACTGGACACAGAACCAGCTGACAGATGCCATCATTGTTGTGGCATAGGCTTGAATCATACTGCTCTGACTTATGCACGAGTTTTGGCATTTTCTTTTAATAGTTCTAGCCAGATTCTTCCACAGTGCATTCCAACCACTCAGCCTGCCTTACCTGAAAGGAAACCATTGAATAAAACAGACTGAGGAGAGCCCTCTAAGTTTCATCTACTACAACAGGAGGGTCCCATTCTGTAATAAAGATCACATTGACTAGAAAATGCACGTTCCAATGAGTTGCCACATGTACTATGCATAAAAACCATTGGTCTCAGCACAGATCATGATGAAGTTGGATATGGTTTAAGTAAATATGAGTTGTAGAAAGAAGTCTGAGCACTCTGTAGCAAGTACTAGTTGAGGGGAGCTTTAGCAATCATTTCTGTCATGGTACTATCTTCACTAAATAAGGAATACAGCTGTAGAGACCCTAAGAAGCCTCAGAATTAAGAGTTAAACTGTTTGTAATAGTTAATGGAAAAGTCACTGAGAAGAGAAGCTGTTGTTTTCAGAAAACCACTCCAATTTCCTAACCAAATTTATTCTAGCTGTTGAAAACACTTACCTGGATAACCAAGTATGCAGTAATGGTAACAATAAGTAAAAACAGTTCTCTCTTCTCTTGACACTTAAGTCCTAAATTAAGCTCAGAACAGTGCCTGTAATTAAGAGGCCAGCAGTCAAGAGTCAGTAACACAAAGCTAAGCCAGTCTCCCCTATCTAAAAGCTACAGAAGCATTCAAGAACCTAATAAATAGGTCAACTCATTTCTGTACCCAGTGTAAGGTATGATTCATCCATAAAATGAAAATTTTAATGTTCATGCAATTATTATAAGTGTTTATATATGTTATTAAAAATATTTAATGTCCAGTTAGATTGGCAATATTAAGATCACTTTATTTTAAGCCTTATGGATTTTGAAAACACATACAAATAAAATACTTGTTACAAAATTCCATTTGCTAAAGTTTCTTCAGGAATATACATCAAGCATGATCCCAGCACACAGATAAATGACTTTTACAGAAAGCATTACATAGAGCAATAAATGTGAAACAGCCAGTCTTTCCAGATATTTTACAATGAAAAATTCTCTTTCCCTTTGCCACATCTAATATTTGACTAAGTTTTTAATTTCTTTATTTTAAATAGTCATGTCCTAATTTAAAATGTGTAACCAAACCAACGGTGGAAGTCAACAGGCACTCAGAAGCCCCAAAGGGGAGAGTAAGCATTATTTTTCAAGTTTACTAGTTCAGGGGTAAAAATCCCTGAGAGACAAAAAAGCGCTGAACCCATTTTCTTTGATGGAAAGATGCTTGTCAAGGGACATTGTCCACAAACAGCTGTAAAGATAAACTCTTCTGTAAGGCTGAAGAGCAGCAGTAAGACACAGCAAGGAAAGCAATCTGCAATGCTAGGTAATGAGGAATGCTTGGTGGAGCAGCATCGTGGGACTTCAAGGCTGCCTGCTTGCAAGAAAAGCACTCAGCAGAAATATACGCAGAGATACAAAGCACAAGATATGTATGTGCTTGTCACTAACATGGAAAACAGTGTGTGCCAAAACTATAATCCCACTTAGCTATAAACACTATGCAACTGACCTCAAGAGTTAAAATACAAACAAGAATAAACAAGATATTGTGCTCCAATTTCAACGTCACCATCTGGACATCTATCATGTGAAGCCAGTAGATTAAGAAACACAGATCCATATATATTTTCTGCTCCTTGATGCCAGTACAGAACTGCTCAGTGAGAAGTGTTTAACAGACCAGATCACTGAATTCTCTGGGACCTGGAAACTGATCTCAGAAGCAGTATGCCTCTGACCTTCCACCTCAAATCCCTGAGGTGCTGCTGGACATCAAAACAGCTTTCCTCTTCTACTTTATGAGCCATACCCCTGCAGTGTCCTGTTCCTTGCTACATGCTGTGACACAGGTCCCTGACCACATCCCCTCCCTTAAGCCTATTGTGCGTACAGAAGCTGCACCTCCGAAAGATGATGCCATGCTGCACTTCAGTGTTATTTCAGAACATGCAAGCTAGCTAGATCAAGCATGAGTTCCCTCACTGTTCTTCACTAAGGCTGATGTGAGCCTTCAGAGCAGTGGAAGAAAGCCACAGTACTCTCAGGTTATTGAAACATCCAGAGCATTAAGAAGCCCGTTACATCTGACGGGCGTCAAGCACCACAATAAGCAACACCAGGAGGAAAGTGTGGCGTCAATGGTGAAAGCAAGTCAAAGCAGACTTAAATCTAAAGATATAATCCTAAAGGTTAATATAGGTTTCACAACCAGTACACTTAGCCTATGATCAGCCACAGGTTTAAAACTATTAGCAAATAAACAGGAGTTCTAAGAGCAACCTTTAGGTTCTGACCTAAAGATCTATAAATACCGCTAGGGGGGATGATCTAGTTTGAAATCAGATTATCTTTAAACTAACTAGCAAGGAATCATGCTTACGAGAGGCCCTTATGCCAGTCACACTTGCTCCAGAACAGGGCAGCACTCTAAGGAACAGATGTTGACAGCATGTGCCCTGTGCTATTTCAGCATTGAGTTTCCTTATATTATTTATATCACTTCCTTCAGAGGACAGTAGTTAAGCCAAGCTATTCCAGCTCCACTTCAGCCACACTGTGCAGCCAATTTTGTGCTCAAGTTACCACAATGGGAAGAGCAAATTCTCTGAGATTTGCTGATGTGTTACTTTATCAAAAGGCCTCAGGAAAACAGCAACTAGAGGGGAAGAACATACCACCTCTCCCAGCAAGGCATTCTCCACTGTGCTTACCCTGAGGAGGAGACACATCAAACTGTCACAGTTTGATTTGTGCTAGCTTTCCCTCTGCAAAACCATTACATTAGGGCATTTGTTCCACACAGGGATGTGCGGTTTTATGGTAGGGTTGCTGTTCCAGTTCTCTAAAAGGACTCTCCAGACTTCAGGCTTCTGCCCTAGATTTAGGTCACTAGTAATTGGACATGTGTAGAAAAGGCACAGGCTCAGTTCAGTGTTGCCTAATTAATTTCTTAGTCTGTTGATTTGGCAGTCGCCCTACAAAACAGAACAGTTGGATACTTAAACTTTTATTGAAGAATACCTTACAACACTAGCAAGCCTCCCAAAAAATAAGCCAAACTCTTTCAGTACTAATGAAATAAATATTTTAAATTGCCTGGAGTACAAAAGTAAAATCAGTTTTCGCAGGTGAGACTATCAGCTTGGTTCATTAAAAGAAAAAAGATCAAGCACAGCACAGAATGTAGAAACCCAAAAACTTCACCTAAGGAGACCTCCTTAAGATGAAGCACAGGTGCTTAACTTTGGCAACCTATGGAGCAGAACCAAATGTACCAACTTTCTGTATAGGACATTATATTCCCAACCAACTGGTAAACATACCAATCACAAACTAATGTCATAGCCTGAAAGAGAGAGTTCTGTGCATTATTTTGATCTGTATGAGGTGCCTTCCAGTATGTAACTGCTCTTGGAGTAGCATATTCATGATGAAGAAAAACTCATCCACTGAAATTAAATTTTAAATTCTTTCTGTTTCTAGACTTCTGCCGCAATTTTTTAGTCAACTTGCCTGATTTTTTAAAAAAATCCCTCTTGAAGGACACAGAACAGCCCCACTGTGCTGACTCCTGGCTATCCTGCCAATCTTTCTGTTGGAGCTCACTTGACTACCATCTATTCACTTCATGATCCCATGTGTTTTAGGTAGTTTTGGCTTAGGCCTAAACAGCAAATGAGAAGAGACAGATGCTTCTCTGCAGGAACTTTCCTCCCTGGTGACCCTGGGGGTTGAGTTGGCAGAGCTACCTGAACCTTACAAGGTGGTTGCTCTACAAAACAGCCTTATAAAACTCTATTCATGTATTAACTGGAGTAAAATATTTACTTCAGATCAGGAGTACTGTATTTTTTGATCGAGAAACAAACTCAGTGCTTGAGCAGACAGTTTTATGGCACTTTAAAGGTGACCTAACATGCCCACCTTGATTTAAAGTAAAAACACACTCCAGTTCCTTTCCCTAAAAAGTAAGCTCTGCCAATAAAAAGGACCTGACGACTGAAATAACTCACTGTAACAGTACTGAAAGGGAACAGATCTTCTCTCCAAAAGCTTTATGTACAGGGGCACTCAGATGGCTGTTAAAGTAAAAACAACATACAATGGTATTTGCAAAAAAGCTTAATATAATCTTTCGAGTCTATACACTCTAAACAATAAATAGGAAAAGTGTACATGGCACACCAGAGCAGCTAAATATTAAAACAAATACAAATTGGTAACACTCATCTATATTGTCAGCAATAAGTTTGTTTCACTACTGTGATATAATACAAGCTTAATATACAAGATGTCTTTACAAAGGAGAACCACAGAACAAAGTTAATAAAGAAGGTGAGGGAGAAGGGGAGACAATAAATAACAAGGCACAAAAACCTCTCTTGCTGCAACCCTGTAAGGCACCACTTGTGCAAACATGAAACTATCAAAACCTGTAGTGAAGACATTCTAAATGTGTTTAAGTAACTGGATAACGTATTTTAAATATGACACTGTGCTTCTATCTTTGAAAATAAAAATGCTTACGTTTCAAAAATCAAATTAGTGAAATGGGTGAATTAATAGCCAAATACAAGAGTCACAGGTGGTTTCTCCCAGACAGCTCCACAAGTGCACCTCGATCTTGACTTATACTGGCCTTGCTAAGAACCTTGGATCCACTATGGTGCAGAGGAAGATGCTGCCAAATTATGTAAAACTGTGCACACCAGTAATCGTGACAAAACACACTTCAGGGATTAGGATGAAAATTAAATTATTTTCATTTGAAACCAAAAATTATTTAAATCAAGACATAAAAGGTCAGTAGCATTAATCTAACATAATTACGGATCTTAATACCCAAAGTAATAATTCATACCTCTGTTTAAGAGCTGGGCACCAACATTTTTCTTCCTTATTCTTTTACCTGCTCAGAAAATCTATCATGGGACACATTTCTGAAAAATGTTCTCCCTTACCAGAAGATTACAGATACATAGTTAAGCACACAAACTGTAAGTTTCCCCCTTTTGTCTTATGTTCCATGATCTGTACTGCATCCTGCTAGAAGAAGTTTTTGTCCTCTCTCCAAATATATAAAAATCTCCAGATACTAAAATTACTTTAAACATGCACAGGTTGGACTTTACAAAATGAGAAGGGTTTTCATAAATAACCAAAGTTTTCTTCTAAAGAAACACTCAGGAAGCACTCAGTTTCTTATGGACTTCAGACACATGACTTTTTTTTTAACTTGAGAACAACATCAGTAGACTACACTTCCAAATGTTTTGCTTCCATTCTTGCATCTTAAACAACTGCACAGCACAGAGTAAACAATCTGAATGAACCTGATTATTCAGTTATTGGCTAGTTTTGTTTTCTTACATGACATGTCTTATTTTACACTTAAATACCTTACCATACATCAAAACACTTAAGGTCAGACAACCTGCAGCTTTAATGACGCTCAATCTGCTGAGCTGCCAGAGAGGAAAATCAGGTCAATCTATTATATTTTAAACAACAGAGCAAATGGAATAAAAAACAGTCTCAAGTGATAAATTAACATTCATATAGCTATTTGATGAAAGGCTGTGCCAGCTTAGGCAAGCTTCATTCTTTATATTCAGTCCTGTTTTAAGGGTATAAAAATTTGAGCAAATACAATGTAAACAGAGCCAGATGGACTGCAGTAGTAAAGGACAAAATCATTGATCTGACAAGTTTAAGGCCAACTATTTATGATTTGAAATATGTCATACTTTTCCATGGCACTTAATACAGTGAAAGTTAGTACTGGGTGACACTAAGCAAGGGAATATGTATTCATATGAGATATATACACGTAGCTTCAACTCCTAAAATACAAAGTTCATGTTTTCTAGTCCAAATAAAAACAATTTGTGAAAGACCACCTGTGGTTTCCTATACTGAATAAAGTAATATTACTATTTAAATCAATTTAGTGCAAACTGACCTAAGTCCAAAGACATAACATTCCTTGATTTTCAGTCACTACTTACCAAATGCCCCTATTTCTTTCAAAAAGACAACTCCATCCTTTTTTCCCCCTTAAAAGAACAGCAAACACTTGACAACTAGCACGCTGTTCTAGCCTACATCAACAAAACTTGCTGATACGCAAACCGTGTTTTGGTCATGCAGCACAGACCCATCTCTCCATTTAATCAGTCCAGAAGACACAGTGCCAGGTGTCCATCAGCAGGTCATCCTGGCCACTCCGTACTCCAGGCTGACGACGGCCGGCTCGGCTTTGGAGAACTCGGACACCAGCTCGCTGTAGCGGTTGTCTGCGGCGTTGCTGCCCTCTATGGTCCGCACGGCGCCGCTCGCCGGCAGCGCCGGCGGCTCCTTCTGGAAGCAGGCAGGGGATTTCAGCGCCACGGGGGCGGGATGAGCCGTCTGCTCCTGCTCCTTCTCAAGGACCGCATCCGACTGCCCGTTTCTCCGCTTTATTTTCTGAAATACAAAGAGCAGTCACTAACAGCAGGCATGCTGTTAGTACTGATGATATTGTGCTGTTAAAGGAAATGTATCCCCTCTTTTGGCAGGCCAACTCAAGGTCTGTAGAACTCTGTACACACCCTAATTTAGATATGTAACAGTATCGCTAAACGTTAGGCCATTCCTTATGACATTCTTCCCCACAGTTCACAGCCGATGCTACAAGAACTGTCTGCTCAAAATTTGCAGAAGCACAGAAGACAAAGAATGCCTATCAATATCCCCAGAGAAAGAGAGGTTCTTCCAAGCTTGCCCCTTGTTTGGTTGCTATCATGATGGAAATACTTTCTGGAGTAGAAGAGGGAGACAGGCCTTGGTACTGTAGCAAGCAGGGATCTTGAAGTCTAATAAAGATCATGAGTCTCTTAATGCCAAAGCAGCTTGAGCTCTAAAGCCCTTCTATCCTTCCTAGAAACCTTTTAAAAGACTTTTCCTTTAGATCTTAAAAATGCCAATAAGTTTATTCAAATGAATGCTCTAAAAAAGTCAACTAAAAAACAGGAAAGGAAAAAAGGATGTATCCTGTTAGCATGAATAAGAGAATAGGAAAGATCAGGATTAAGGGATTTTTTAGTTACATGGTTTGGGTTGTTTGCTTGTTTTGTTTTTGTTTTTAGCTCAAACTCACTCATCCAGTAACTGGGAGGTTGCACTAGTTAACTGAACAGATTTGTATGTTGATGTGTTTGTATTTTATTAGAGCTGAGACTAAAACCAGAAGACTGGTGTCTCTTGGCATCAACTTTCTACAGATGGAAACAGCAGTAGCAAAGATCTCATCAGGATTTCAAACAACTACATCACATCATTGCTCAAGTGATAAATGAAGGCTCAGGTGAAGTTAACATCTTGGAATGAGATTCAAGAAAATTCAAAGCTGAGACTTCGCTTTCCCTCTTGCTTATTCTTTAATTACTTCTGGAGTTTTCTTCACCTTGTTGCTTCAACTGTATAAAAATTTTTAAATATAAAATTAAGATTTGAAACAGTATTAGATTAAATGACCTGCATTCATTACTTTGCAGTAGAATCAGTCTAATAAAATCTTTTCTCCAAGAAAAGATGTATTTCCCCCTTCTTCCCCCCAGCATAACACAGAGGAGTTCTGTTGCCATTTCTGTCCATACACAAGTATTAAAACTGATAATCAGAAGACTTCTGCATTCCTTAAAAGGCATTATTCTGAAGTTTCAGCACCTTAACTGACTCTGCAAAGTCAGCCTTTCCTGGATGCTTATTGCAGCACCTAGAATTACAGACATCTGATTTCTGGACTAAGCCCTGTCTTCATAGAAACATTACAATATACATGACCCATAATTATGATGGCTTACAACAGCATGCACCTGCATATGAAGTTAAAAGGAGGACAATACTTACTGCTTCCATTTTAGTAGCTATAATGGAAATAAAACATTTTCAGTCTCCTTAGTTTAGCAACACAGCTGTAGCTACATGGATACCTTGTTATCCAAGATAGTGTAATGTAGGGTAAGTTTCTGTGAAACTTGCCTTCAGTAAGGCTTTGATAGTAGCACTTTTACATAATAGAGCTCATTAAAAAAGCAGAATAAATAGTGCCTTAGAGCACTCATCACAGAAGCAAGCAGTGAAAAGTCCAAGTCATCATTATACAGAGAAAGTGCTAGGCCATACAGCAGTGATATTCATGTGAAACTATAGCAGCACTATAAGAATCTAATCTGAAGAACAGGTCACAGGTACACACACTTATTTTGTAATACTTACAGCTTCCAGTTCTTTAATGTCTTCCTCCAGTTGTTTATTTTGTTCACTTGTATTCATGATAAGGTTGAACACAGACTGCCTGGGATGCATACTTCGATCAAACTGATGGTACATATTTCTCCAAAACCTGCAGAAAACAGACAGTTTTAACTATGCAAGATAATGACAGAGCTGAAGAAAAGATACTGTATCTTATTTACACTTACTTAAAATTGAACGATACTGTATTAGGCTCCAAAAGAGTTAGTTCTGGAGAAAAGTCCGGATTATAAAGAGGATTCTGATATTTCTTCTGATCAGCCAAAAGGAATGGCCACAAGGAATAGGTCTTCTCTTTTAGTCTTAAGCAAAAGAGAAAGAGGTCAACACACTGACTGCAAGCAAACAAGCAGAAGATACTGCTTATGGTGTACAAGTTTTGCCTATTTGAAATAAATACTTTCAAAATACAATGTGAGAGGAACTGAAAAAAACGTTACAGAACTTCTCCAGCTAAATGCATTGAGGATATTCTACTAATACTTCTAAATGAGTAGGCTTGAGCAGGCAAGAACTTCAAGGTTACCTAAAGAGAGACTGGGAGAGGAAATAACATATTTCCAAACTTAAGCTTACCTACTTTTAGAGGGGGAAAAAACCAAAAAAACAGATGAGCAGGAAAACTTAACCTTCCCTGTGAAAAAGAAGATGTGATTTTCTACCAAAATTAGAAAGACTGTCTTCAGTATGCAAAAGCACAAGAAACACTACTGTTCCCTGGCTTCAGTACCACCAATCCTTCTTCTATTCAGAGCCTAAAATAAAGAAGATTCACGGAAGCTCTCAGTCTGCCAGAATAAACAAAAGACACAACACAATGTGCCTGCTTACTTTAGCTCTTCTCGTTCTTTCTGACAGTTTCCAAGGAAGTTACCAAACTGGCATGAATGGACATGTTCATGGATTTGAAGGAGGAAAGCTTCATTGTACTCAAAGGCTTGTGGAAACTGCTCAGTCAGATTCCACACACTTTCTAAAAACTGGGTGAACACTGGTGAGATCTCTTTCGGATCACCATCCAACTGACAACATCTGAAAAAGATTCCACAAACAGACTGAAACTGGTTTAAGTTAGAAATCAAGAAAAATCTTAGCTGCAATTGTTTTTAAATGACAGCATCTTAATTTAACACTAGCTTTGATTTGGAAATTGAGTACCTAACTTCAAGAACTGGGGCAATTTTTGAATAGTAATAAGTCTATATTTAACCTGTTTTTCTGACTTATAAGTAATCACACATCTATATTAAGTACAAAATAGCAACATAAGACAGTTAAGTTCCTTTGTGTTCTAATACTGTCACAGTCAACATGTGGAGCATACCAGCTAAAAGTATATTAATAAGCAGTAAATAGCAGCAAGGCTATTGTCATAGCTGATGACAGGCAGATCAAGGGAAAAAACAGAACACTTAACATATAGGACTTTCAAAACTAGGCATGACTTCAAAGTAAACATAAGTGCAAACTTATATTTAAAGATACCAAAACTAAGTGTTTCATATTGCCTAAATAGCTGGGATGTAGCTTTAGATTGGTTCTGCACTATCATCAGTGTAGATCTTGCTGCAGTCATCAACTTCTGCCAGCAAGGCACCAGTAGCACTAAAACTTTACGTTTGCAATATAAATCAATTATCCAACAGGTATTTGAATAAAGTGTACAAAACAATACACTGTAGACAGCAAGAGAAGTGCCTTGTCTACTGAAAACAGCTTACTCATTGCTGAACTGGTGCAGTGTGGCTAGAAATGCAACATCTACAAGCTGCCTTTTGTTTAAGAATATTTGGCTCAGTTTGATGTGCACACTTTACTGTATTGGAAGAGTGAACTACCTGTCAGAGAACTTGTGCCCAAAGGAGATCCAGTCTTTCTCTATCAAGACCTAGAGGATAAAAAAACCAAAATCTTGTGTAAAATATTACTCAATCTTACACCTACAGTATTAACCCCACAGGCTATCGATATATTATACTTTAAAACTGAGTCCAATAAGTTCCAGTAGAAACAACTATTTATCACTTTGTAGGTTCTTTATTTTCTTGGAAGTTTTTCACGAGATTCTCAAAGTACATTCATAAAAAACTAATAAAAAAAGCTAAGCAACTAATCAGTGTGCTAATTACCTGTGCTAATCAGGTAACTGATAATTTTAAGAAAAATGTTGCATGACTTATTAGTAGATTATTAATTTTCTATGGCAAAGAGTAAGAAAAATGTTAGTACTGCATGCCCATTATCACAGTTTACATAAAACCCCATAATATATTATTTCTAACATTTATAGTAGTAGGTTTGTTCATATCAACACTGTCTTGTTATATGACTTTGGTCACACTACCAAAAGCACCAGAAAGAACACAGGACCTTCACAGAAATTCAACTGAAAGCAAGGATTAACCAAAACCCAAAAAGATGAAATTACTTCCCTAAAGATTACATACATTCTCACTATTCACAACAAATCAATCCTCTTCTAATTCTTCCTCAACTTCACTTTCAGTGCTTGTAATATTTGTGGCAGTTAGTTCTAAACAATATACTGAATTAGTTTTATGTACTATCCTTGAGGAGTGCCCATTACACCTTGCCTTGTCATTGCAGAACACTGTTGATTTTCCTAGTATAAAATTCAGAATCGTACTGAAATTCTTCTCTCTATATAAAATATGAAGAAATTTAGATTGCTTAGACATCTTTACATCTATCACTGGGGGAATTGCCATTTTTAAGTTTTAAAATGTTGTTTTGGAGACAGACAAAAATGTTTTACAGGAGCACAGAGCTGCGGTAATTTAGTATGTGTGCTACCTCACATAAGCACTTTGGAATCCTTCTGTGTCATAGATAAGGGACTTGCTGGGATGCAAAAGCCAATCACTGCAACATTTCTGCAGGATGACTAAAACAATCTGCTACTTGTTTTCAGTTTTTTAGATTTTAAATATTTTTTTCAAGTAGCAAAGTATTTCTAAATGAAATATACAGCAAACTTTTAACTTAAAAAACCCCAGTATGTTTGATCCCTTTCACATTCAAACATTTTACACCCTTTCTTTACCAAGGAACAACTCAACATTGCAACGATCTGCTTACCATGAATCCTTTGATTGTTCTGTAATAGGAATCTAGCAAGAGAGCTCCAAGGGAACAAACTTGGGAAGTCCTATCCCAGCCATCTGAACAGTGCACCAATACACTTGCACTCTCAACTGCTATTGCCTGCAAAACACAGTTGTTTCTTAAACAATGTTCTTTTCTAGAGAGAAATCAAAAGCTAGTAAATAAATATAAAAACCTAAATTTATTTCCAACTCAGCAAAGGCTATCTTATTTCACAAAGAAAGAAAAATGTTCACTATGATGAAAAGATTTAATAGTACCAGAAAGCAGGAACTTGTCTTTGTGGAAGTATAGAAAACTCCTTGAAAAGAAATTCCACTACCACCTCTGCATAAGCTAACCTCTACAGGGGTTCCCAGTTCTCTCTCTCCCTTAAACTAAATTTAGAAGAAAACCAAACAATAATTGGATTACACATTACTGAGTACAGATTAAAAAAACCAAACAACGTCAACACATTTAAAATCATTAAAGATACCACTTGTTCATCATTATGCTACATAAAAGTAAAGGCCTAGGAAATGCTTATTAGCTTCAGCTGAGAAATCAGCTCCTGTTGGCTCAGACATTTTTGAGGGTTATCTTTAGGACAACTACCCACTTTTAACTGAGATAACTCCTTGTTATTTCACCTAGCAAAAAAATAGATGCAGGTCTTTTCTTTACCCACTACTATCAGATCAAGCCCTTGGCTTCATAAGTGCTTGGCAAAGGCAATTGTTCCTCTGAATTATTCACAGAATCCTATTTCCTTGCCAGATGAAGTCAGCATAGTCACCTTGGCTGCTCTACAAGAACTGCCCAGTTCTATTTTTCAGAGTACACTAAATAATAGTTTGTTCCATCCACCACCAAACTGGTTACACTTTTCAAAAATTTCTAGAGAAGCAGGAAGCACAAGAACCCTTTGTCTCCCAACGAGATGACCAAACAGTATTCAAAAATTCCCAGAAGGTTGGCTGGAATTTTAATACCTCCAATAATAAAGTAACACATAATACTTTAACCAGCATATTAGATGTACTGGTATATATACTAAACAGCTATCTCCAAAAAGGTTAACTGCAGAATTTTACACATTATATAAAATTAAGCATAATTTTTCCAGTAGGAAGTCAACTTCCCATCAAATAAAGAAGCAGCATGCAAGTTACCTTGGCTAGGAAGACAGCAGCATCCAGCACAGCTTTGATGTGACGCAGCCATCCAGAATTCTCCAGACCAGACAAGAAGTCACTGACAGACAAACCCCTTGTGCCACTGACTGAAAGAAACCAAGTTAAAAAGACTGAAGCAATTGTAGCTACCTACACCCTGTAATGTAGAAAGAAGAATATGCATGTTGTATCTAACCCTTTATGCTCTAAATTGAGTGGTGGTTTCCTGAAGTATTTCTAATCTAAGGGAGGGGTATTACAAGATGTTCTCCAGTCAGAATTCAACTCTGTAGAACTATACAACCACGAGTGGCAAGAGTAAGATCTTTGTGTCCTTTTGACAAAGTAACATTACAAGTAAATACACTGATTATCCCCACCAGGAAGCCTTACTCTTGTCTCACCAAGGGAGACAATGCAAATGCCAAAGGCTCACTGGGAATACTTAATACTATCCACTGGTAGTAGGGCAGTAGCTGCATCCACACACATACACACAGTTCAGAGCAGTCACACTGCCAGAGTTTCATCACCCCCACCCTGCTCAGGAGAATAAAGTAAGTGTAGTACAAGAACACAGGGATGAATGAAATCCACCAAAATTTTGTCTGCCTTCATACTTGACACACTACATTTCTGCCTGATCTCTACCATTCTTCCCTAATATATTTGGATTCTGTAATAATAATGTTAAATCAGAGACAAAGGAAAAACTCAAATTAAAGGACAGATGCTTTGCAGTGTAGCAGCAAGAGATGCAGATTGAAAGATTCTCACACAGAACCAATTCACATGTAAGACAGATAATCTGCTTTTTTTTTTTTTTTTTTTAAATTGAATAGGTACAATTTTGAATAGTAACTCACACAGTTACATTGCTCTCCAAACATGACCAACTTCTGGCAATTAAAAAAAAAAAAAAAATCTGCTGGCTAACATAACTTCAACTATGTGTAATTCTAAGAGAAGACACCCAAGGCTGGTAGCTACAAAAATACCTGCCTTTCCACAGTGAAAGACTACTTTGCATTAAGGTTAACAGCTAGACTTGATGATCTTAGAAGTCTTTTTCAACTTAAATGATTTTATGATTCTAAAGCATTGGGCACCAGATGAAAATAAAAAGGTTCTGTAGATGAAAGTGAGCAGTAGGGATACAACAGCTGCAAAATCTTCTTTATCTATGGCCATGGAAGGAAGTGAGTCAGCAGCAAACATAGAGAACAAAATTCACCAAATCATTCTGTGATGCAGCTTCATATTCAATCAAGTTCCCTGATGTAATGAGTGCTACAAACTCAAATAACTGCCTCCAAGAGCTTTCCTCTATCTGCAGTAGATGTTTCCCAGCTTTCAGTCAAACAAATTTTGGTACACTGCCCATTGCTCAGGAAGATTCATAGTGCCAGGTGCTGCTGAATACTAGAAGAATGACAGGCTTCCAAGTACGTACTACTGCAGCACCTTTTCTTAAACCCACAAATCATCATCTACAAAACTACCTAGCAAACCCCAACAGAGTGAGGTAACAGAACATCAAGAAACCCCAGGACAGAAAAACTACTTTTAAAGGTTAGTCTGTAAATACAGTAAAAGAAGCAAAAGCAAGCTAGCTTTTCCCTGTCTTTGAAAGGCATCATTAGGCAAGAGTTCTGCTTCCAAAAGATCTGGCACATGGAGGAAATCAGATGAGAATGTGAGCTAGCTGAAAGGATCAAGTCATTTTCCATACCAGTGATTCCATACACTTGATCAGTCACAACAGCACATGAACACATCCACCACTCCATGCTGAAGGAAAGAAACTGAAAATAGTCACGTATCTGAAAATTCAAACATCTGCAGAGAAGGAACTGGACAGACAAAGGTATTCTTCATGGCAGCACACCTACACAGTCTGTAACCTCTGATTTAAAGCACAAGCTTTCCAGCCCTCAGTTTGTTTTCACACAGATACTGCTTTCAAAATCTGCTTTTGATCACAATTTTCAGCTTGGCAGAAGTAATTCACCACTAGTATTGCCCCTTTCTAGCTAGATTTCTCTATTTTTATAATTGAAGGCAGAGATAGGAACACATATGTTGAGCCCCAAGAGTTACTTTCCATTACTGTGAATTAATGCAGGCATTTTTATACTAGTTGGTGATTAGATCAATTGCATTGGTACTGTTCCAACTTTTATATGTTGAAAAAAAATTATTTTCCAGTTCGTTATGGTCATTTAAAAGATCAAAGATGATTATGGTACCATTTATAGTACCTCTAAGATAATTCAGCTCCTTCACAATAAGTAGGATTCAAGACAGTTCTGCCTATATAGATCCCACCATAAAAAACATAAGCCCTAGATGTACATGAGCCCCCAAACCTCACTGTTCCCTTGTTTGATTGTCCTTATTCACACTATTAGTAAAGCCTCAGGCAGCAGTTCAGAAGGTGACTAGACCTGCAGAGTGAAGCACAGCAGGTTGCAGGCAGGGCCTTTTCTTAAATAAAAAAACCTACATAATCCCTTGTCCTATACAGAAAACTCCACATAACTCACAAAATCCTCTCAGTTAACACACTTCCACCATCAAAATATATGCAACAGATTGCAACATCTATTGAGCCTTTTCCCCAAACATTTTCTGCAGAAATGCCCCCTCTTGACATACCCAAAATTCTTTTGCCTATCAGAGTTCAATCCCTTCTGTTATGCAATACTGTAATTTAAATATATAAAACCTGAACTTTGTAATTAATGTCACAGCCACAAATTTAGTCTGTTACGTTTTTCCCATGAGTGTTGTAGTCTGCTCATCAATAGTCATCATGTTCATGCTGAATAAAACTATTTGACAAAAAGATCTGAACCACTGCATGCAAGATATTTAAGTACAAGATGAATCCAAAGTGAATACACTGTAAATTCCCCTAGCATGCTCCATGGTGTAGTCTCATTACAAAAGGATGTTGGGATGGATTTTGTCTCACATTTGGCTTACGAATGGAATCTTTATATTTTGAAGGAAGCAAGACAGACACAGAGCCAAGGGGCAGGACACACACCAAACAATGAATAACAGTTGTTTTGTTACAAAAAGCCCAAACAACTGAGGGCAGCCCCAGTTACAGTGGTGCTTGAACAAGCAGCGTCATTGGTATCATGTTCTGATATGAGAACATTCAGTTCAGCACAGGCAGGGGAAGTGAGTACACAGAAGCTAAATGGCATTTTCCTCATTTTAAATTATCAACCATTTTCATGGCATCTTATTCCTGATCATCCCACTGATGGCACATTTCTACAAAGGGCTGAAGAGTAAATTATTGCATACATCCCTAAATATTAAGGGTCCTTCCTACCCCTGAATATGCTCCTACTTCTAAAGTGGCATCCAGCAAAACTCTAGTGAATCATTTACACTAAGAGAGGTAAAAAAACTGTGTTCATTCACTAAAAAACTTTAAGTGGAAAACAAGCAATAGAGATCACTCATGATTTTGTTCAATACTGTTCAAACAAACCAATTCTCCACACAAGGAAGAACAAAAACACATTCCATCCTTAAAGAAAACGACAGACATGTATTTAGTAAGCATTGCCAGTGGGATGCCCATTCAAATGGAAGGAATATGAAGTCTGTGTTGATAACAATGTGATACACACACTTCTGCATTACACATTATTACACAGAAACAGGCCTCTTAAAAACTAAACCAACAATCAAGTTTTATTAGCTTGCTTCCTAGAACTGAACATATTAGTAAGAGAAAGGGGGATTTTGACAAATGTAATAACTCAAGCTTTTCATCTTTCCTTTTGGAAAAAATACATGCAGGAGTAACCAGAAATACCCATATTATCAAAGCTTAGTAGGATTCCATGCACAGTGCCTGAAGAACAGGTTAGAAGCACATCCAGGATCAATGAAAATGAAGACTACACCACTAATCTGTAAGATTTCTTTATCAATGTAACAGCATGTCTTCATCAAAATAGGCCTCCATACAAGTGTAAACCTTCTCTGTCTCTGGAAATACTTGCATAATTCCAGAAGCCAAGCTCTTACAAATGTACTGTGAGTCAGGTGTGGAAGCCTCACTTCTGCCACTGTATTCTAATTTCACAATGTCTTAAATTTTCTCGCAGCTGTCTACCTAAATAAAACATTAACAGAATTATGAACACACTTCTGCCTCTCCATTTTCACCACCAGGAGGCAGGCAGTGGTATGGTGAAGTGGCTCACATTCCCCCTACCCCTTCTCTATCAACATCTACAAGCACACAAGTGGGTCACCAAGTCAAAGAGCTCAAATTTTGTGCAGACCATATGTTTATTGTGAATTCTGTGGAACAAAGTGCTCCTTGGAGAACTGATATTCTGTAAATGAAATGTATCTACAGACACACACTTGGAAAACACAGCAGTCTTTTTCACTAACATGCTAACAAAGCTCACAAAACATGCATGTGCCATTCAATTTTCTTCAAAACAACTCCATTCAGTTTGAGGGTCAAGGTTTAAGGTAATTCATTACCACAAAGCACATCAAACTGGTACTAAACACAGAGCTGGAATAAACCATAGAAATGTCAATGCAGTTCGTGTTAGCCTATTATTAAAGACTTCAGAAAAACACTTATCCTGCTTTCAAGTACACTATTTTTGTACTGTTAAAACATACCTTCCAGGAGTTTTTGCAAGCTGGATCTCATTACATGAATATTTTCAATGCCAACAAACTGGAACCTAATGTTTGAGTAGTTGTCTTCGTTCTCATAGCCCTTCCCAGCAGCTCTGTTAGCCATTGCATTAAGCTTAAAAGAGGAAAATAAAAATACTGAAAAACATTATTGAAATAAAAATATCAAATCAAGAAACAAAAGTCAAGCAATTTCAATTTAATACATTGGGGAAAAACCACAAGAGCACATAGTATAAACAGTTTCTAATACAGTTTGGGGCAAATCAGCTTGAAAGCACTGAAGTGTAAGAAAAGGACAGTATATATGTATAAAAAAAATAAAGAAGCAGTCTATATTTAGAACTGACGTATCTGAATAATGTATTTAGTAATTTCTATTCTCTTCTCCACATTACTAACTTATAACATTAATAAGCTTTTAGTTGTGTCCAAACATTTCTGAGTCAAGACACTACAAATGTCTCACCTACAAAGGGAAGAGTAAGACCCAGACACTTTCAGCTCCAATGTTCAGACACTTGAGTGAAATTAATACTAACTAAAATGAAGACGGGTCTAAAGAGTGAGAATTAGCCACACATTGTAACACAGTCATAACATAATTCAACTTAATAAAATAACAGAATTCAATTTAATTAATGAGGAAGTATGATGGTGAGGAAAACATTACCCATAGAAGTTGTGATCCTGGAAACCAGACTGGCTAGAGCTCTGAACAACCTTGTCAGAGAGGTTGGAGATTATGTTTAAGACTTCTTCTAACTCAAGCCCTTCCATGATGACCTCAAAATGTCAGAACAGAACTTCCTCCACTTCCTCCTTTCTGAGACAGTTTGTACAGATTATATACCCATAACATAGTACTCTCTCCCATTCCAAATGAAACTCCATCACAGCTCACTACTTCATGAATTTAATTTCAAACAGTTAGAATTATCTGGATCCCACTCAATGTTCACTTCCTAACTATGATTTAAGTATATTTTTAAATGTCCCTCTCAAAGTTTAGCAGCATATTCAGAGAATTCTAGCTGAGTACTGGGACAGGTTCAACTTCTTAAAGGAAAAAAAAAAATTAAAACATCTGAATAGAGGGGTCTAACCTTACCTTTACAACATTTTGCATATGATGGACTCTTATTTGGCTTTTTCAGAACTACATTGTATCCCTGCACTCTGATATTCAGGAGCAGAGGTGTCAAGTACCTACCTTGGGCCTGGTGTCCATGACATACATGTAGCGATTTGAAGGATTTGCTTTACTGATGGCTTGCAACATGTGCTCATCTTCCAGGCACCTGGCACTGAAACCTGAGAGAGGTTGACTGCATCTGCAAATTGCAGCCTACCAGAGACAACAAAGGACAAATCACCATCAGTTTAATACATGTACTTGAAGTACTTTGCAAAATCTCAAAAGACACTGAAACAAATTGTTTCATTCAGCAGATAGTACCAGCAAACTGAATCAAGTTCAAATGTTCCAAATTTTTAAGCACATCCCTTGGAAACCCTGAAATACAGTACCTACAACTTAAATCTAAAGATTCATCAAAACAGTTTTTTCAGGTTAATCTTCATGGCAAGGTACCAGTTTACATAATTGACATAAAAACTCTTAAAAGTACAGGCTGGAAAAATTACACTTTAGGAAAGCAAGCCACTTCCTTAATATGGAATGAATTATGTGTGGTTTTATTAATGCAGGCATGATTTTATTATGACAAGTGTAATTTGTTAACATCTAATGTAATTTTTGCCATGTAATTTTCAGTATGTTGCATTTCAGAAACTACATCTTCCAATGTTCAAATAATAATGTAATTATGTTCAAATCCATCCAGCAGCTTCACATTCATCAGACAAATTCTTTAACTCAGCAAGGTGACAGTACTCCTCTCCTTCCACAGCTTAGATAGGTGCATGCTGCTTTACACCACCCTCTGCAAAATCTTATTTCCTACCCTGTAGAATTTTCTACACTGCAAGTAACTCCTTGAAGAAGCAATTTTACTGTTTTGTTGGTTCATCTGTTTGGCTTTTTTTTTCCACCATTATGACCTAACAGATTCTATTCCTGATACATGAAGAAAGACAGATCCCTTAAGAGAAAACTATCCTCAGTTATCTTAATGTAAGTTTCTGCAAACTTTAGTAGAATCAACTGATTACTTAAGAATTGCTTTTAAACTGGCTAGGCTTACTCAGCATCCTGTTAGGCACCACTCCTGTCAGCTGTATTCGGGTTATCCTGAGTCACAGCCTTGCCATGCAAGTCACTGTACTTGAACCTCCTCACCAGCCCTTGAACTACTGCCAAGTGTTGAGAAATACTTTTCAGCACATTTATAATAAAAGGAAGTCACACTATACCTCTTTATTTTTATGATAATATGACAACACTGGGAATCTTCCTTTGCTTCTGAACTTGGAGCTACCAACAATTATGGGCTTGCTTGCGGTTCTGGGAACATAAAGTTCTCTAGGATAGGTTTCACAAATCTGAAACACAGATAGACAAAAAAGATTTTACAGGCAAGACACAAAGCCTAACCTAGTTTTATTGTATTCAATTTGAAAGATGCCAGGTGAATTAAGTCACAAAAGATAAACACTATCATGTTTCTTTATACAAAAGCAAACAACTCAAAGGAGGCAAGCCATGGGTGACAGTAGTACAAACGAGATAATCCCAAAGAACCCACACATCCATGTACACATGCTCTCTCAATGAGGCTTTGGAAAAACTTCAATCAGGAAGTTGTGAGATCGCACATTGATTAAGAAGTTAACTCTCTCTACCTGCAAGTTTTGGCTTAATATTGCAAGCCAAGTGATTTCATAGCATTAAGCTGTTTTCTAGGCCTGATCAGAAACAGATGCAGAGCAGAACATGTTTCCATTACAACACTTACCTTGTAGTCACGATTTGCATCAGACAACTGCCAGTAATCATTTGGCACTCCCATTCTCTTATATTCTTCTGCTAGATCAATAAGCTGCCAACCTTTGACTTGCTCAGATTCATTTTGTTTTGGATTATAAGAAAAGGCATAGAGCTCTTCATATTTTGCTAAAAGGTAAAGAATATGTAATGGAGAGAAAGTCTCAGGCTCCAAGATTCACAGAAGCAAGACTAAATTATAGATACTTGACATGCCTGAAATAACTGTTCTGCAACTATCCTACAGTTACCTAACACAATTATAGATACTTAGAAGTAGGTTATGAAAGTTTTCCTGAGTGTGCTTGACCTATTTCAGAAGACACATGTCTAAAGCAATAAGGGTCACAAAATGAAGACTGACAAACTTAAGGCAAAAGGCAGAATTATTAGAAGACTTCACAGGATATGAAAGAACAAATTATTTTGGCAGGTAAGAACTAAAATGTACATCTACTGACCTTAAAAAGTTTTAAAGTTTCCCTTAAAAATGGAAAGCTTTCAAAAACTTTGTTTTTCCTACTATGCTATTTACTTATGACAGATGACATTAGGCAATGTTCTAAACACAAACCAGAAAATGCTAAAGACCATAGTGACAGAAGTCTCTTGTAACACTGAATTGGTAATGTTATTCTATCATCAAAATCTCAGATTTAGTTTTGAAACTGCATGAAATTAGTAAGAATTGATCTGCTTAGTGGGTTTTTAATCTATAGAACACACAATTAAGAGAGACTATACAGATTTATATTCACAGTTTCAGCTATAACACTATAAATTAAAAAAAAGAGATCTCTCATTCTGTTAAGGAAAAGCAGCGACATACAAAAGCCAGACAATGCAGCTTCTGAATTTTTATGCAATTAATATTTAACCAAAAAACCTATTTATATGTCAAACCCATTTGCAACTTTACATAATGCACGTTTAAAGAAAAATAAATAAAAGATACATGGTTTACACACATAACTAAACTTTTTATCCAAGCATATACTGCAAAGTCTTTTAAAGCTACAAATATTACCTGTTCTTGAGAGCTGAAGCAAAGAATTATAAATGTCATGACAATCTCTCTCTCTGGGTACCACAAAGTGAACTATCCTGAAGTTCTTGCACTGGATGACAAGGGGACAGCCAGAAGTAGTCAAAGGAAGTTTTTCCACTGCAGCAATGTGATGATGTAGTATCTGTGACATACAAAAACTCAGAGTAAGCATGCTGAGGAAAAACAAGAACAGCATACTATTTAGATCAGCAGTTGTAAGACAACACACTAAGCAATGCTGAATATAGATTTTGACTAATTTTGGCAGTGAGTTATAAAAAAAATGCATTTAGAAGCAGATATCCAAGAATGGCACTTGGATCAGGATACTGAAATGTATAAAACTTTAGTTACTCTCTTCTGTCATTTTGAAGTGTCTTTCTAAAGGCAAAACTGAGATGTAAAACCTCACTGTAGTTGTTCAGTTTTCTTTTAACTTTGTTAACTGACAGGCTTGTATCTCATTAGGCAGTGTCCAGACAGAATGTCTATATTTAAGGATCTACAAAAACATACTTCATAATTTTCAGACAAAATAAAGGACAGGAAAATAATTCAATGTATGAAAGATACAGGAGATCCTGAAGATACCAGAATTCCAGTATTTAACAGGTACAGACAGAACAGGAGGTAAGAAAAACATCTCCTGTATTACCTGTTGTGTTAGATAAACATGAGTTTCTCAGCAAAATGTTTATGACCACTTTAACAGCACTGTCACAGCAACGGGCATACAAAAGCCCTCCACACATTTATCTGCATGGCAAATCTACAAAAGATTTAGGTAAATATATAGAAAGTAACAGCTATTCAACCATAGGAAGAAAGGCACAGACATACTACCTGAACAAGATGTTCTTGATAGACTTTCAATTACCTCACTGAAGCAATCAAATCCTCTCTAACATTGATCAGAATATGACAGGCATCTGAAAACTATGCTGCCAAATATGCATTTACAAAGACACTATCTTGGAGACATTATGATAATTATACTTGCATTATCATCAGAAATGCAGTACTTGGAGTACAGGTTCAATTTCCCCAAAACCTTTTAACGTAGTGCATAGGGAGACAAAAGCAAGTAATGCTTCTGAATCATGTTCTCCCCAAAAACCCATTTTGTATGCAAGGATAACAGTTTGGTTTGTACAGAGTCTTACATTGTATCCAAGAAAAAATAAGAGAAAAATCAGTTTTCTTGAAAGCACCATGAGGCACTTAGTCAGATAACCAGGATACAGGATTAAGGCTAATCAAGGAAAATACACCTACAGGGAAAAAAACCCAAATTAATGACAGCCAGGGAGATAATATTTCATCCCAGAGAATGGAAGACTAAAGGCACTAAATCAAGTCAGGTGGCTGGGCTTCAGTGGGAGCCACAACTTGATGACCATATGTGTGTCACCAGGGCACTGAGTATAAAAACTAATGGGGAGTACAGTACTAGCTTTGATTGCACACCATTGGTACTGGTTAACAAGAAGCTGCAGCCCCATCTGAAACCTTTTATTCCAGAAATGAATATTGTAAAGAAACAGCTGCTTAGTGCTCTAAAAAAGCACATCTTATCTTCAATATTCCCCAAACCTGAGATCTTAGGGTTTTTGCTCTCATTTAACCTAGACAGAATCTAATTACAAGATAAGTTAACTCTGAAATTGTAAACCAGATGCTTAACCTATGTATCAGTCTCCCACTCCTACCTCAGAATTATGGTGCAAGTCAGTTATTTAAAGAAAACCACCACACACTAACTCAGAAATACGAGTGAAAGCTACAGAAGAAATTACAGCACCTTGAGGAAAAGCCAAAACTTTCAACATGACCTGATTTCAACTGCAGCAGCGACACTCAAGAGCATAACCTGTGAATTATTAACAACTAACAATACCATGAAGGAGGAGAGTAGAAAGAACAGCTAAGAACATTTTAGTGAACAAATTCAACCTTAAATCAGGAAGAAGAAATGCATCTGGAGAACCCATGCCTTTGAGCCACAAGCATTCATTATCCTTACCCACGTCTCTCTCTGGCTTGAATCTATGAACAGCAGATGAGTTGCTGTAAGGTACAGAGTGCCCGTCAGTGACTTATTGCTCGTGCTGAACCTATCCAGTAATTTCACTTGCTCTACCTGTAACAAAAAAGGGGAAGGGGGAATAAAACTTAAATTTTGAATTTCTGCAGAAATTTAAACTCTAACTTAGTAAATACTTTGTCAGTTTGTGCAATAATTTTGAAAATAGTAGGAAACATAACACAGCACGCACAAGGCTACTCAGGCCAAACTAGAATGGACACAAGCTTTGAGACCAGCTAGTTCAAATATCCTGTTTCAATACAAAATTGAGGGGTTTTTTTGTTTCAATTTTTCTAAAGTAAGAATTATTAATGACTAAGCTTTTAGGCTGCTTCCCCAAAACACAGCAAACAATTTCCTGGTATCGAGATGCCAGCACTGAACTAACAGCTGATCTCAGCAATGTGCTTTATTGGCTGTCTGAACACTCAAAGCCATAAAGATTATGCTCTCCTGACTTCCATTTTAGCTATTTACTGTCTTTTATCAATTCCCCATCTTCAAAAATCTGTATTATGATAACCTTGCCTCCTAGTCAAAACACATTCTTAATGAAATGTAAACATTATACTAATAATTACAAAAACCTCCTAAAAATTCAAGGTCTGTGCTGGCATTTGAAGCAGATAATTCAGACTTGAGCCTCACAAGGGCAAATTACTCCGGGCATTCTATCAGTATTGTTATCTCAATCCTATGGAAAATATTTCAAAAGAAAAAATATTTCTAGATAGCCTGCTTTTATCTGCTCCTCCTAACTCTGGTCTCCACAGAGAGCTCTATTTGAAACTAGCATTACACGATTCTTTGTGTGCAAGAAAAGGAAAGGAGTGTGGCAAATGGCTTATCTCCATGCATTCCTCTATTTCTTAGCAGCACTGTCTCATTAATGCCAAGTTAAAGCTCTGTGCTATCACTGCATGCATTGCAGAACTCCCAAAACTTCCATACCAGCAAGACCAGTACCCAGAGGAGGCAACAAGGAGAGGCCACATCTACTGTGCTGATGTTAAGCCATTTTTTGTATTTACTTACTAAAAGCACATACAAAACAGAAGAAAAATTCAAGTATTTCTTATGATCTACCAAGGTCAAATTTTGATTTTGAAAGTTAAAAAAACAATTAATTCTGGAAACAGAATGAAGGAAATACAAATATACATTAGAACTCAGCACTATGATATATTCTAAATTTCAGTTTAGAAAGCAAAAAATTGGAAACTACATGCAGCAGTACATCAAAATACATTATGCTGAATCCACCAAGTTCTCAAGTATAGAGCTTAAGTGAATATACCACAGCCAAAACACAGAATTCATACTGGGCAGATCTGCAGCAATAATTGCTCAGGTACCTGGCACTGCAATTCCCCAGCAAATTAAGAAGTTCACAGAAACTGCTCCAGTAATACAAGCCACAAAGTCCTGGCACGTGAGGTTTCCTTCTCTCCCATGTAACAAGGCAGCTTTTCTCAAAGCTGTATTTCTACATTAGATGAGGACAGGCATTAGTGCTCCAACTTCCACTTACCTAGCTAAAGTCTTCAAGAATTCTGAAAGCAAAGCCATAGATAAACTTTTCTTAAAAACAACTGAAATGTTGTTATTAAATGTCATTTAAACTTGACTCAAACCAGCTTTAATGGGCACTCAGCTTACTATACACTTTTTCTTTTGCTGTTTTATTTGATTTAGCAGTCAAACTAAGCAAAACCTTCCACCTCAGGAGAAAAATTTGGAAGTATTTTCACTAATACAGATTTGACTTCAAATATGGAAACAGGTTTGATTGAAGAATTTTCAGGCTTTTCTAGCTACATTTTGCTATAAAGTATCCCTACAGATGCTATCAAGATTCACTGTATAACCACATATTCTTTATTTTACCACCACATTTAATAAACTGAGTTTGATCATTTGTCGCTACTTAAATATAAAAGTCTCAAAAGTGATTTTTTTAAGTTGACTGCATTTCCTTATTAAACATAAAATCTGTTGGACAGTTTAATTTCACAAAAAGCTACACTTAACTTCAGGTAGCTGTGCTGACAGTTCTAAGGAAATTTTAACTTCAACATTCCCAGCAAACTGAAGTTGGAGGTGGTAAAAAACCTATCCCATGACCTTCTCCAGGGGATAACAGCTGCCCTGGACAGCAGTTAATTTATGCAAGACTGCACTGTTATTTCAAGCTTAAGTCACTATGACTTAACTAAATTGAAAAAACAGGAATGCCATCAGATTAGAAAAAGCAGGGGTGTATCAGAACAGTTGACATGAGATCCAACCTGAACCTACACACAAGCTGAACCTTCAAGGCCCACAGTGCAGGTCGTACTTTATTTTTCTTTACCTGTAATGCTTGCCTATATGCATTTTAATCTACCTGGATATTCGATAAACCAACAGCTTACAAAAAGCTAAGTGAGCAACAGAGTTGTGACAAAAGAAATATCACACTATTTCTTATTATGACACTGATTTTTTAGAATTTTTTTTTTGCGTGAATTATAAAAATAATCACTCCAAGTAATAAGTCTTGTACTCTTGTACCTTACAAATTGTGTTCAGAACTCATTTCTCTCTCTGGTTATATTGCTACATAAAGTATTTTTTCCCTAGCAGGGCCCTAAAAACACAATGCAGAAATATAATCACCTGCAGATGCAAAGAAGTCAGCAACCTGCAGCCATTCTAGTGTCAATTTCAGGTCTGAAACTTATCAGACACTCTGATCATCAAGACTCATTGGCTTTAGTCGAGCTTTCATTTTGGAACCAGTTACTGACTGTAACAATACAATATTAAGTTTCTAAACAAGGACTTTCATGTTTATAAACAGGTTAATAAAGAAACTTTATCTCCAATCTGTCAGCTGGTGCAAGACTAATAAAGTGGCACTAGTAGTAGTTTCATCAGAGACCTTCCTTCTGTTTCACACATGTATATGAAAAATAAAAGCAGCTATACACATTTCTATAAAAGTTATGTAAGCTATTACTAAAAAATTATGTAATTATGTTCCTTTATGTAATTATTGGTTATAAATCTGCTACTTGGACACGATCTATGAATGCTCCTTTCCTTAACATATCTATAAATCTACTTTAAGGTCAGACTGCTAAGTTCAGGAATTAATTACAATTTCCAGGACCCAACAGACAGGGGGAGTCCTTTCAGCAACCTCTGCAGTCAGGGATGATGAGCAAGGTGAGAACAGTACTGTTAGAAATTTCATGCTACAGAAGCTGTGACTTATAAACTTACTTAAAAATCAGCCGCAATAAGAAGAGAGACCTTCCATTTGCACTTTCATTATACAAAGACTAACGCACCAATAATAGGAAATAAAAGAGAAGTCAAAAATGTCAACTACAGGTTAGCTGACATGTTTTTAAATAGCCTAACACATTACACATGCACTGACGGCCGGCGCATTTAACACACACTGGAGTCTTCAAAAAGGAGAAAACAAATCAGTTGTTTTCAGAACCGATTTGCCTTCAAAGCCAGAAAAAGCTGCAAGGAACCATATCCAGAGCACACAAAACAACTGCAACCCCTTCAGCTCGCTTCTCCTGTTCCCCGCTCCTCCACAAAAGCCTTATATCAGGATTTTTAGCCTCTTCCCCTTGTTACGCCCAGAGCCCTCCGCCCCTTCCAGCGGCTCCAGAGCCCTCGCGGGGAGGCACCGGCCACAAACAGCAGCAGGCAGGGAAAACAACAACGCCCTCGCCCGCAGCGGACGGGCCGGGCCCTCCCGGCCCCGCTGTTACCCGAGCCCCGCTGCCGCCCCTCTCCTGGAGCACCAGAGTACCTTGGTGGTGCGGATGTGCTCCATGGCGGTGCCCGCTCGGCCGCAGCTGCCCCCGCCCGCCGCCACCACCGAGCCGCGCCGGCGGCCGCTGGGCTGCGCTTCCGGGGCGGGGCCGCGCCGCCAGCGGGGCGGGGCCAGCGGGGCGGGGCCAGTGCCGCGCGCCACGCGGCGCCCCCGCGCGGCGGGCGGCGGGAACGGCTGAGGGGCGGGAACGGCTGAGGGGCGGGAACGGCTGAGGGGCGGGGATGGATGAGGGCTGGAGGTGGGAAAATGATCGGGGATAAAGAGGTAACTGTGAAGAGGTTGTAAAGGAAAACGCGGGTTTTAGTCCTGGCTGGAATGCGGTCGGAGCACTCGACGTCCCACACACAGTAATCACCTGAGGGGGACTCAGCGGAGGGTGGAGCAGAGGGGATACCCCGCCAGGCTCAGTCGAAACCCTTGCAGTCGTGGGAATTCAGTGCTGCTTTCCAGTTGATAAGCCGCACAGCAGCTGAAAACCAAGAGAGATAAAGGAATGTGTGCTGCTGCTAAATAGCAGCCATGGTGAAATCATTCTCGTTGGACTGATGCATGTTCCCATCACCAGGTTATTTCAGATACCCTCCTGAGATACCTGCCTGAAGAGGAAGACCACCCCTCACTGACTAAGATGTATGACAAAAGTCACTCAGTGTCCACCTAGACAGAAAGAAATAATATAGAAATGAGTTAAGAACGAGGAAAAGTTAGGGAAGATTGTTGTAACTTCTGGGATCAGTCGATGGTCTTCTCATCCCTGTGTCCCATGACGGAGAAAGGAATAAGATGAATGTGTTTACAAATAGACCACATCAATCTGCCTGTAGATAGGGCTAGGAACTTATGGATAGGGAAGTAACAGAAGAAAATGTTAGTTCTAGAAAATGTTACTACTAATCAACTGTTGCTCAGCCAAGGCCATGTTAAATTCTTGAACCTAGAAATAAAGAACAACGACTTAATAGAATTATGGTTTCCTTTTCTTTATATAACAAAAGAGGGGTGTATATTAAACAAGGACATAGAAAAGGTGTTTTGGGAAGTCTGTACCTTCTGAGTACCTCAGCCAGTGGGGAAGAGGGTGATGCATTTGGGAACTTAGGCTAAAATGGGGGCTGTCCCCCCCAAACAATTTTGGTGTGTTGGATTAATTTTCCTAACAACAGTGACAATAGGTCATAGCGTGGGAAATTAGACATTCCCTGGTTACCCAAGCCTCTGCTTCAGTCTGAGTCTTGCACATGGGAACATTCCCAAAAGAGCACAGGCCGGACGGGACCATCCCGCAGCTCTCTCCCAGCGCCGCTCCTGCGCGGTGCTGTCGCTTTAAGGGCCGCCGGGCCGTCCCGTGGTGCACCGCGGCGGGCGCGCGGAGGGGAGCGTGGCCGGCGTCCGTCCGTCCGCGCGCGCGGTGCCGCCGCTCGCTGCGCAGGTGGCGCCGGGCGCCATGCGGGGCTGAGGGGCCGCCACTCCGACACCGACCCGCTCGCCCGCCCACCCGGGCCTCGCCGCCGGCTCCCGGCCCCGCTCTCCGCCTGTTCCCGCCGCTCCCGCCGCCGCCATGTCTGCGGGCTTCTCCTTCGGCGCGGGCACCCTGGGCTCCACGGCGACCGCCGGCGCAGGAGGAGGAGGAGGAGCAGTCGGGGGTTTTTCCTTCGGAACAGCCACGCCGAGGTAACGCGGTGCCCCACTGCTCTGGGTTCGGCCATGCCGGCACCCCCGCGGCCTTAGGCCCGGCCTGAGCCAGGGCCCCGTGCGCGTGGCCGGGAGCGAGTCGCTGCCCCGGGCTCGGGTCCCGCGCCTCGCCGCTCCCCGAGAGGCCGCGGCCGCACGGCCGAAAGGACCGCACCGTGCCTGCCCCGGCCTCCCTTGCCTTCTCTGCTTATCGGCCCGCAACGTTAGCAGAGGCGTGGGGAGCGATCTGTTCAGCAGCTAATGATTTAGGGAGTTGCTCTTCGTATTGTGCTTTGGTTTGGCTTTGGATGCCTCCCTTTACGGTTCAGCCTGCCGCTCTGAGCGCAGGATGTGAATCAGATGTGCATCTCAAAAGTCAGCCCCCATTTGTGTCCGCGGCGTGGAGCACATTGATGCCAGAGCCTACATGTTTACTGTACAAAAGTGATGTTCTGTATATATTTTAGAGGTTAAGTTCGATCTAACCCTTTCTAACAAAAAAATCACCTTTTTTTTAAATTATTTTTTGTGTATAGTATCTTGGAGTAAAAGGAGAACTTTGTGCATGTGATAAACAGCAGGCTTTGTACTCCAAGCTTTAAGGTTTAGGCTTCTCACAATAACAGCTAGGTCTTTCATTTTGCTGGTTTGGTTTTTTTTTTTTTTTGGTTTGGGTTTTTTTTTCCCATTTTCTGTTTCTTTGCACACAAGTGGACTAGGAAAGCCTGTTTATTCTGACCTACTTGCTCTTGTACTTCTGTTGAAGATTAAGGCTCTTGGGGGACTTTGTGTCAGAGACTTTCCCAAACGTGATCAGAATTGACCTCTATAGTGGTAAATAAGTGGACGGGGGTGATTACTCAGGGAAGCTTCGTGTAATGTCATATATCTGGAAATATCTGTTAGAAACGTCAGGAAACAGCATTGTGAGATGGAGAGAACAGAGTGTCTGGATCTGATGGGCATCCATTTAATTATTGGATTAAATGGCAGTGTTGTTTCTTTGGGAGTCCACTGGAGAGGGAATAAGCTTTCTGAGTTTGTTGTAATGATGTAAATGTTGTGATTGTGACAGATTGATGACTTTCTCGTGTTATTTCTGCTTGGTTTTGGAGGGGGAGATTATTGGGAGGTTTTGAGTTTTCTTGTGGGTTTTTTTTTGGGTTTCTTTGGGATTTTTTTAACTTCTTCAGTAAAGCTTATGTAGACTTGATACAGTTTTTGCTCTTTTACTTCTTGCCTTCTTAATGTAGGTTTCCTGTGGTTCAAACGAGCAAGTTAAAATAATATTTATTAATTCAAAACCATTCCTCTAAATATACTGAAATAAGGGAAACTATTGTCTTGTTGGTATGCACTTTTAAAAACTGCCTATTGAACTTAAATATTTTTGTTGGTAGGGGTTTTTGTGTTCTATCTGGCTTTTTCCTCTTAAAAAAACATTTAATAGCTGCTAAGTAATAGCAGTATGGTGCTCTGTATTTTTTTTTTTTTTTTTACCAGCAAGGCCAGTCTTCAGGGCTGTTGGTCAAGGAATGTCATAGAGAAAGGGGCCTTCTTACTCCTTCTTGAGCATCCCTGTGAGATAATTTGCTTGAAAACATGTTTAAGACTGTAAGAAGAAGCTGTTCTGAGCTGGATCTAAGATGATGTTGCCAGGTGTTCGAAGAAAAAGAATTTGATTTTCTGGTCCAAGCATAAATGTTAGGTGACCGAGGGTTATAGTGTGGTGGCTGAAAGCCTCTGTGATGTGCCAGCCTATCCAATTCCTGCTTTGTACAAGCAACCTTTCAGGTACTAGCACTCTTTTTTAGTTAGTGTTCTCTTATTGTATGATTTAGCCAGGAGCAGTGCTTCATTCTAGTTCTAGAATTAGAGTTCAGACCTGATTTCAGTGTCCTGAGCTCCTCTTCCTTCCATCTGTCCCATGTCCATCTTCCTTCTGGCCCATGCTTTCTCCTGCTGGTGAGAATGCTGCCATTACTTTGTTCCTACATTTTGGATTCTTTCTACCTTGAAAAAAGGCCACTTCATTTCATTTGTGTTGGGGTTTTTTTGTCTTCCTGTAGTGCTGAATATCACAGTTTGTACCTTAGCTTTCTTCTATGGCAATGCTGTAACAAAAAACTTTCACAGAAGAATAGTCTACTGGAAAAAAAATGACACATAAGCTCTTGACTAGTGAGAGAAGCACCATGTTGTATGTTTAAGTTTACAAATAGTTAGGGCATGTAGTTTGTTGTATTGAAATTTTGGGAGTAAAGACAGCTCAAAGCTCTGGATGCTGTGGGGCAGTTAGTCTTTGTTCTTCTAAACTTCTTGGCCACTCTGCTTCCCAAATTGCTGCCCTAAAATAAGTCACACCTAGTTCTGAACTTGTTCAGAACTGGGCTTGCCATGATCAGTTGTATTGATAGTTTGAAATGTTCTAATTCAAGAGCTAATTGTATCTTTTTTGTAAGGATTTACTTTTGTGTTTGACTTCTTATTTTAGAAGCTGCCCTCATAGATGAAGGGAGAGGAGGTAAGAAAGCAGTGAGAGAATACTGAACATCTGAAAAATAAAACTCCTTGATGAAGTCTAAATTTAATTTTGTTTCAGCATTGCTGTTGTACTTAAACAAAATGTGTTTGTGAAAACTGAACCTTGTTTCTAAAAAGGCTCACAAATGGGACCAGGAAGTAACTACAAATTATTCATCTGATAAATTATTCATCTGGTCTTTTGTTGATTAAGAACCAAATTTTTAAAACCATGGACTCATCTGGGTGCTAGTATCTGTAATTTCATTGGCTGGAGATAATCATGATTATTGTATTCACCTGTGTTCTGTGCTAATTGTAAAGCTTGTTCTCTATTTGGCCTGAAACCTCTAAAATGTGCAGTTACACAAAAGAAATGTTAAAGCCTTCATTTTCCTAGTGATGACCTATCTGATCCTCTGTTCTTTCTCTTCCCCTTCTTCTATAAAAGAAGATCTGGAAGGTGTTTTTCTCTAACTTTCTGACAGGTAGACAGTCTGAAGAAATACCATAGGCGTGTGGTTGGAACCTGTGCAAAAGGATAGCATTTTGGTTAGAAAAATTAATTCATGCTTCAGTGTGTTTTGATAGTAAGATAGGGTGAAGCTGTGCTGTTGATGTGAATGGTTCTGTCTCTGCTTTTAAGAATGAAAGAAAGCAGCACTGGTTGAAGTTTCTGGTCAGAGATAACTGACTGGACTTGTAACTTGCTATGAAAAGATCTTCATACAGATTTGTTATCACCTTTGTGCTTCTCTAATGTTGGTTCTCTCATTTCAGTAGCCTAGGGAGAGCAATTAGGGAAAATGAATGAGATGATCTAACAGAGGAAAATTTAAATTTCCAAGTGGTGTAGTAAGATCTGTCAGCTCAGCAGCAGCTGAACAAATGCTGGAGTTAGTGTCAGGGAAGCAATGGGAGTTACAGAGCTGTGGGAGCAAAGGGGGAAATGGGTTCACTCCTTCTGTTCAGTGGCAGTGAGCTTGGGCTCTGTGTTGCCTGTTGCCCAGCTGGGTTATTTGTGATGAATGATGTTTGTGGGGAAGTGAATGATGGCATTGGGAAGAATTTGAAATATGGGGAGGGGGCATTTTCATTTTGAAATATAATTACTGCTAATAGTTTTATTTTGTAATAGCTCAACAGGAGGACTTAATTTTGGAACTCTGGGCTCTTCCACTGCTACAGCAACTACATCGGCCCCTTCATTGGGCTTTGGGAGTGGACTTTTTGGATCAAAATCAACCACTGGATTTACATTAGGAAGCACCAGTACAGGTAGAAAATAATTCTTGTACTGCAGGTTTTGGATTCAGAAGTGAAGATATAAATTATATGTACTCAAAAAACTAGGTCATGCTAAGATGTTTGCTCTTCTACAGTTGTTCTGTAGCTCAGAATATTACTTACACTGTTTTGTAAAACTGCTTCATTGAGTAGTTTGACAGATCATTAATAGAGAATTAAGTGGTACCAGTGCAGCAGACACACAACTGTCATTACTTGAAAACTTCCTGGGCTGTGTAAATTGTTCGTTAGTTTGAATTCTGGTGTAATTTAGAAATCAAAACTCTTCATCTGGGATGCTCAAAGTTGACTTAAGATTGAGGTAAATTTAGATGTTAGAAGTATTTTATAACTTTGTGAGGTTGTTCACATTTTTAATGCAATACCTGTAATTCTGCAATAGTGAACATTTCTCAGTTTGTTGATTGGGCATATTTAATGCAATATGCCTGAAGGAATTGGGTAGTTTCTTAGGTCTCTAATTCAGCCTATGAACACACAGTTTCTTATAGGAGTAATGCAGTACAAAAGAGTTAAACTTTTCTCACAGTGAGTTTTTTCAGCCATCAAGCAGACAGAAAAATAATTTCTACTTTGCTGCAATATTGCTAGATACAATAGTGTTTTTTTTCTTTTATGCTTGTATGAGTAGATGGGGGAAGTTCTAAGGACCAAGCTACTAGAAATAAAATCAGCAATAGACTGTAAGCTTGTATTACTCCTGTGGGCTACATTGGGGTAATTTTATTTCAGTGATTCTTTTGATAATCTAATCAGATGTTTTTTAAAATATTAAATTGCCTAACAAGTCCAGAATAGTCTCTTTAAAAATTACCAGTGAGGCAGAAACCCTAAATGAAGACAGAGGATTTTACAAGGACTTTAGATTCTGTAATCTTCATTATACTGTTGTTTTGCATGCATGCAAAGTCTGTTGGTTTGCATGCTGATGTTATGTACTACCGTGTGGCTGAAAAAAAATTGTGATAGAATTACTAGTTTTCATCTTTTTACCTTACTTCATTTGAAATTTCAGATAATATAGTGCTGTGTTAACATCAACTTCACTGTTAGCTTCTTATGAAGACATGTTACATTTTTTGAAGTCAGTTGTGCTTTAATTTCTGCTGCTGGTGTTCACTAATGCTGTTTTCTGTGTTAATGTTTTATTTTTCAATACACCAGAGGGGAAAAAAGTTGTATAAAAGTTCTCATAATGTGGCATTATTTCAGGATTTTGTTTCATGTTTTTTACTGTCACTGCATCTCTGTGACCTTCTATTACTGTTATTACTTCTATTACCTTTTACCCTGTTTATTTGTTCTCATTCTTAAAGCAGGAACAGCAACAACTATTGCTACAGGACTGACATTAGGTAAGGACCTAATTTGGATTTTAATGTTGCACAAACAAAAAACCTCAAGAGATAGCTCTTTCTTGTAATGTACAGAGAGCTAGTGATCAGATGTGAGCTTTTCCCCCATTACTAATTGCTGTTTGCTTTGCAGCCCAAATGTTAAGGCTGTAAATCAGAATGGAGCCCTGAAGTTCTAGACACTGTTACTTGTTAAAGGATTATTTGATTCTTGTACAACAGTGACAGTCAAAAGTTGGACTTTGTATTTATGCTCCCCTGAAGAATTTTGTCCTTCAGCAGAGGGAAGGGTGATATGTTATCAAAGAATCATTCATACAGAATTTCTTGGTCTAGTGAACATGTCTGGTGGGTAATTATCTCTTTTAGAAGAATAAAGGGGGTTGAACTGGAAACAGACTTAGAGAATATTTTTTCTTTCTCTGATCAATCTGTGGTGACTGTTTTGCAGTTGCCCTTAGAAATACAGAAGTCTGTGGGTTCTTGTTGGCTTGGTTTAGATTTTTTTTTTCTTTTTAAACAGTAGCTGAAGTCTGAGGAGTAACTGAGTTTGAGTATCACAAATGTTAGGGGTAGAGGTGCTACAAAGTACACTGCAGTCAAATAACTTAGGAAGCCATACTATGAATAAAGAGGAAAAATAGTGTTGAATAAAGAAGCAAATCAAAGGGGCAGAAGGGAGGAGCAGCAGTTAACCATAACCATATATGGAAGTCAATACTATGCAGGTGTACATTAATTCTTTTCATTAGCTGGATGAAATGATGTCTTCCAAAACAGCAGTTACTGAAAATACAAAGTATGTATTTGCTGTTATGCTTTGTGTATGTATGTGCACGCTCCTTTACTTTGGAATGGGGATTCTAGAATGTGAAATGTGTTCTTATCATGAAAACAGCAGGAAGTAGAAATTATTTGTTTCACTTAAAAAATGTCCAAAAGCAAACTTTGAGGGAGTAACATCTCAATGTACTTTTCTTGCTTGCAAATTGAAAGGATATGTGCATTCATTTTGGTGTGCGCATCTAATTGAGAATTTGTATTTTGAGCAGCATTGTTTATCGGTCAATTTACCAATGTTTGTGACATCTACTAGATGCTTTTGGTGGAAGTTGTTGGGTTTTTTAAGTACAGTTTTAAGTTTGCTAGTGGATATAATTGTCAGTTCAGAATCAAAGTCCACTGGATCTCTAGGAATTCTGGAGCAAAAATGCCTGTACAATTGATGTAAACCACTGAAATTCATTTGGAAGATCTGTGGGAATATTTTACTTGATGCAAGTTATCTTTTGCATTGTGTCACCCATGATGGTTAAATGAGATGCAGAAGAGGTGCTAAATTTAACTTTCATTCTCAAACAGAATGCTCCAAGAGATAATTGGTTTTGCATTTCTTCTAGGCACACCTGCCACCACATCAGCAGCTACCACAGGCTTTAGTTTAGGTTTCAACAAACCTGCAGGTTCAGCCACTCCATTTGCTTTACCTGTTACTTCTACCTCAGCGGGTGGCCTGTCATTATCATCTGCTCTTACATCAACTCCCGCAGCAGGTAGGAAATGTTTAGGAGTTTGGGGCTATTTTTTGTTTGCTTGTTAACAATAAAACTTGATGTATAACAGTTCTACATCTGTTTTTTCTATTATTTATGTAATCTTGTGGAACATGAATAAAGGGTTCCTTGGACTTCTCAAGTTCTAAATTTGGGTACCCTAACACACTAGAATTATGGCCTGAGAACCTAGTCATATAGACAACATATAATCCAAGTCATTAGAAGTGTAGCAAGAGCTGATTCGTTACATAAAACTATTTTTCTTATTATTAACCTCACTGAAGATTGAAAGCTTCCTACTTGTGCAGCTGCAAAGTTTGGACCACGTCTACCTATTGCTGATGGCATGAAATTGTTAGCTAGCAATGGAAATAATATTTTAAAACATCTGTTTTTAAACGTTTTAAATTACTTCTCATATTGTCATATACCTGCCGTCGTATTTAACTCAGCTGAACTGCACCATGCATGATGGTAATTGTGACACTTATTTTTCTTAACTTTCGAAGTCTGCATTTGAGCTCAGCTCCCTGTGCCCTCTGTTTACTCTTGCTTTATGCCTGTGGTCTTTCTCTACTCAATACTTCCCTTTATTACTGAAAATTGGGATGCTTAATTCCAGAAGGCAGCTCAAACCACAATGGAAATGTTATTGTATCATGTGTCTTGTGTAAATATTTTAATGTTAAACATAAAATGTTGACATTTCAGCATGTTTAATATAAAAATCAGTATCACTTACTAGTTCAGTTATGCTGTAGAATAAAATGTGCTAGGTTCTATAGTCTCTAGTGTTCTGAGCGACTGTCAAATTTTTTGTATAGTTGCAGGTGAATATGGACTAATTAGAGTTATGAGGTTGTAAAGAAAAATAACATGTAATTCAAAAGGCTATGGCATTGTGTGAAAACTGCAGGAAATAAAAGCACTTATTGTCCAATTAAGATAACTGAAAGATGTGAACAGCATCTTCATTTCAGATTGTCTATGGATGTATTTGAGGGCAGTGTCTGCATGAAGCTGATTTCCTTTCTCTGCAGGAACTACTGGCTTTACATTAAATTTGGGTGGCACAACTGCTCCGACTACAACTGCTTCTACAGGCCTTTCCTTAGGAGGAGCCTTAGCAGGCTTAGGAGGTTCACTCTTCCAGAATACAAGCACAGCAGCAACAGGTGAAAATTACTTCAGTTTTTTCCTCTTGTCTCAAAACAATTGCATTTAATGTGTGATTGTATAATATAAGGTTTCGTTTATATGGAGTGTGTGGAAGTGGAGTTTTTAACAGTGTTACAATTAAGAACAATGTTGCTATCCGTGGACAGTAAAAATGAAGCTGAAATAATTGGCTCCTTTCTTATTCTTAAATTCATTTTTATTTAACACTTTTTAAAAAACAAAAATGCAGCGAAGTCTTTCATTCCCATAATTGGCTCAAGGAAGTTGATCATATATGGAGAGAGGGCAGTGATACATGTGGAAAAATGGAAAGCCTATTTTTGGTGAGTTTTGGTCTCAATAAAATATTTCACTGCTATTGTTGTCATTTCACAGCTTCCTTTTTCAGCTCTAGAGGAAGAATTTGTGCTGTGTTGTAGTCTTGATAACACTGCAAAATGCAGAAATGCTATTTGGATTTCTTGTAGGACTTGGGCAGAATGCTTTGGGTTTGTCTCTGGGGACAACTGCAGCTCCTTCAACTACTGCCAGTGAAGGTCTTGGTGGCATTGATTTTAGTAGTTCTTCAGACAAAAAGAGTAAGTTGTTTATTTTAAATTGAGAGAATTATCAGAACACTGCAGCGAAGACTATTTTATTGTGTTAGGAGTGTGAAATTGAAGTTGGCAACTTTAACTTCCTACCTCTTTCAAAGGCATTTCAGTTGATTTCATTCTTAGATATTGTGCTTATACAGAAGAACAAGATTGTGTTTGCAAATGGAATGTAATACTAATTAATTAATTAAAAAATAAGTACAAGCTTGAGAATCAGGGACTAAGTCCTTGAGGTTTTTGGGAGTAAAGACTCAGGGCTGCTTGCTGAGATGCCGTTGCAGGTGTCTGTTCTATTCTCTGATTGTCACTAGAGGGGGGAGCAGAGCTATGTGTAGGTAGTGTGTGTTGCAAGTATGAAGAGCACTGGTTTGAAACTGCTGTTATCCAGCTGTAACAGATGTTAAACTTTTTTTTTTCATGTGAATGCCTGCACAACTGAAGTGTCCTAATTTTAGATGTTACTCTTCAAAACTGTTTCTGGTGCTGTGTAGTTCTATATGATATGTTCTGTCAGGTTGTTAAAACCAATTACAAAAACTTTACTTCTGTTGTAGCTTTAAAGTACTTAGGGGAATATTGAACCATAACATAGGGATGCATGTTAATTTGCCTTACTTTTACTGGGGAATTTGTTAATTTAATCACTTGATTTCATTCAGGACCGAAATTTTGAATTTGGTATGCCCGGTAGCTAAAGAGAAGAAAATACATAAAGCTGTATGAAACCAGCTTTAGAAAGTAGCATAATATGTGGAGAGAAAGTTCTTACTTGTGAAAGAGAGGACATATTGACTGTCAAAAGGGGAGTGCTCTGCATGATGTTCTTTTTTTTTTTTTTTTCCTGGAATTTATTATAGAAACTTGGGGTAATGAAAAGGCTCTGACACTTGGAGGATTTCCATTACTATAATACTAGGATATCACAACACTTCCATGACATACAAGTATCATAAAATAAGGACCAGAGAACCACAGAGTCAAAATCAGCTTTGGTAGTAGTATTTTGTTCACTCTTAGGGTGGAAACTTAAATGAATAATCTGAATTTCCCTGTATCTTGTATAGTGGAGCTGGGTGAGTTGGACTATTGCTGTCAGGATGAGCAGAGATCCCTTAGCTAAGCATTGGGAAATGTCAAAGGAGTCCGTTTTTTGAGGTTTTAATTCAGAAGTGTTTCCCTTATTGGCTAGTGCTGGCTTATCAGTCCTGATAAATATCCCTACCTGTGTCGTGCTACTTAGTTTTGGCAGTTCAGTTTTTTTACTAGTAAATGAGGAATTGCATTAAGGTTTGAGAGTGGTGGTTCCATGATTTTGGTGGTTTTATTTTCCTTTTCCTCATGAAGAAAAAGGAGGAGGTGATAGGGCTATGAAAGTAAAGTGCCCTAGTAATCCCAGGACAGATAGGGACCAGCCTGTGTTTGTTCTTCTGGAACTGGTTATAAAAATTTTTGCTTCTAGCCGTCTAGTATTTCTTTAAAATATGGCTGCAGAGGATAAAAACCTGTTCTAATACATGTTTTCTTCTTGTATTGCTAAGAAAATGTTAAAACAATGTAAAATCTGAAGCACTCACTTCCCTAGAACTGATGTAAAATTTGTGTCTTGTAAGTATTGTGAAGTACAGCAACAACTTAAAAAAAAAAATACTGTCTGGAGCACAAAAGCAAAGTGTGCGTAGCTTTCTGCCTACTTTTTGGATTATCAGAAGACAAAGAAGTCTTAAATTCTGGTGTTTGCCCCTAATTCTGTTTTTTTCTCTAATTTTGTGTAGATTTTTTTTCCCTGTTAGTAGGGAAGGCATAGGGAACGGCAGTCTGTGAAGTACCGGGTGACACAGTCTGCGAGTAGTTTAAATAGATGTTGCTTCTCAAAGTAATAGCTCCTGCTGGCAGGAGCACTGACTTGTGCAGCTTCAGATGTCTGTGGTACTAGCATTAGCTGTGTAGCTGCTTTCTGCCTTTGTGGCACTGACAGGATGTGAATTGGATTTCAGCTGAAGAAGATAAAGTCTTTTTCTTGGGCTGAGTGCTCTTCCTAGCAGACTGCTGTGGATGGAATGCAATTACTGCCACAGCCATACTAGAAGTAGGTGTGCCCTGTGTTATGCATGATGCTGTTTTCAGCTGTATTCTGTCACTCTGAGCATTTGGCATCTTCATCCGCAGATGAGCAGTTTAGAGTGTGTAGGCAGCAGGTAAGCAGTAACATTTTCAGTTCTGTAAAATCTCACTGATTTCTGGAGCTAATGCAATAGCAGAATTCTTTGAGAAAGCTCAGTGGGCAAATGTTCATTGCTTTTGTATCTGAGAGGAGACTGCCATTGCTGAATTTAAACACTCGAATGTTCTGTGGGTACAGGTCGAACTGAGTTGAGGTTGCATAAACAGAAGCAGATCTCTTATGCAACTGCAGGTGTTCATGCATTTGTAGTGACTTGTATAGTGGCACAAGAGGTTGTTGTTCCAAGAAGCTAGCACCTCAACTGTTGAACCATTGTTCCTGAAAAGATAGTTATCTCTGAAGGGGTTGTAAATTAAAACCCACTTTCTGTTGTGGCTAGCCTGGTCTGTTCCAATTACCATGAGAAATCAAGCAGATTGTAGTCATTAGTTCTTCCTTAAAATTTCATTAAGATTGTTTTGTTTGTTCTTCAAAGCTTTATTTATGACCTACAGTTTTTATTTTCTAGGTGACAAAACAGGAACAAGACCAGAGTAAGTGTCAGATTCTCTTTGCATTTCATGTTTTAATAGAAAACAGTTAAACAAGTATTTTAGCTTTTCTGGTGATTTGATATTGAAAAAAGATCTGCATAACCAACATTTGCGATATAGATAATTTAGTAATGTTTAGTCATGACTTTAAGCACTGCAATTCTTCCTTCACATGCAATACCTACAGCTTATCTGGCATCTGCTATAGATTGGTCATCTGGTCTGAAAAGTGGTTTCTGCAAACTTGTATAGTACTTACACCACAGGCTTGAGCCCTGGCATGGGATCTGTGTCCATTAATCCAAATCCCTCCTAGTTGCAACATTCATGCAATGGGTGCAAAACTGTGTAATCACTCACTTGAATGTTTTAGTGATATTTACTAGTCATGCAAAAATGTTTGCCAGTATTGAAGGACCACCTAAATATTCATTGTCTCTCACAGAGATAGCAAAGCATTGAAGGATGAAAATCTACCTCCAGTAATATGTCAAGATGTAGAAAATCTACAGTGAGTAGTGCTTTTTATTTATGATAATTGTTTAACTAAAGTATTGTATACTGTTGATGCTCTATGACAAGAACATATTCCTGCAGGCTGCATGAAGGATGTTATTAGCTCTCAGCAGGCCAGCTTTGGGAACAGATTGGATGGATAGTTCTAGTAGCTGAGGTCTTAGCATGGTTTATTTTCAGTCTCACTTTCATATGCATTTATGCAAATGGGTCTGCCCAACATTATGCTTAGCCATCTCTGTCTTCAAGTATTAAGCCTGTTGTACATGCATAGTAAGTGTTGAACCTTATGTCCATATTGCATGTGCATTGTGGATCTTCTATGGAATAGAGAATTATAAAAGTCTTCCCTCGGGCAGGAAGAAAATGGTTTGTAGGCTGAGCTGCATGCATTTTACTTGTGAGTTTAAAGTAGTAATTGCTTTTACATAGATGCTTATATATGACTGTATAGATAAAACATTCTATATATCCTAGTTTGTCAGGGATTGTAATATTTTTTAACACTTGCTATTTAAAGTTGAGGAGATTGGGGGAATTTTTGTTTTGGCTTGGTTATTTACAGTATTAACATTTAGGAGTTAAGATAGTACTATGCCATACAGTCATTTTACTGTTCGGTACTTGGTTTTGGAAAAATAAATTTAATAGCTATTTTAATAATGTGACCAAGAGGTGAACTCTTGGATACTTCAGGTTCATTATATTATGTTTCTTTCCTCCCCACCCCTATTTTTTTTGCCTTCCCCAGGAAATTTGTAAAAGAACAAAAACAAGTTCAGGAAGAAATTAGTAGAATGTCCTCTAAAGCAATGCTTAAAGTACAAGAAGACATTAAAGCTTTGAAACAGCTTCTCTCTGTAGTTGCCAGTGGATTACAGAGAAACATTCTTAACATTGACAAGCTGAAAGTTGAAACTGCACAGGTATAGTTGAATATAACCTTTGTTATGTAGAATTTGTATGTTTATTATTTCATATAGGATACCTAGCCTTCTTTATTGGTCAAATTAACACATGTACCAGGTAATGGTTAACAGAATGAAAAGTTGAATCACTTCTGATCTCTTTGAAGTTACTGGGAGAAACTGAAAACTGTGATGTAAGTATTTTCAGATAAGCACAACAGCAGTAAAATTACTTCTTTTCAGGAAAGCATTCCTAAGTAGCAAAGACAAAATAGAAGGGAATATGTGTCCACTTTAGTTCAGCTTCAGTAAAATATTCAGCTGCTAGTGAAGACACATTTGAATAACATGATGGACTCTGGAGCAGCAAAAATACAAGGATGTGCTCTTCTGATGGCTTTGGAGGAAAAAATTACCAAATTACCCCATAATGTTTCAGGGACCAAGCTTTCTTGATTAGCACTAGTGTTTATTTAGGAAACTTGAGTCACATCTCTACCAGTCTGTGTCTGAACTGTGCAGACAGTTTGGGCTCAAGTTTTGAGGCAGATGCTTTTTCAAGTTCTGTACCACCTTTTATTTCATCTAGCATATCAAGGCTGCTTATTATATAAATAAATGATAATTTATTCTCAAGTAAAAAAATTGATGCTTGTATTTCTTTTTCTCTATAGTTGCACCTTCTGTGAAAACAAAAGCTTGTTAATGATATTCTCATATTTCTGTACATGATGTATTTGAGTATAGTCACAGAACCAGACACTGAGAAATTCTTAATGGTAAAGTTATTAGCAAGTATAAGGCAGAAGTGTATGCTGTAATTATCATGTATAACATGATTTTCATAGAGAGGTATTTTTCTCAAGTAGTTTATATTTGTAAAAGTCAAAATAATTTTTTTTTCCTATTTTTTCACTTTTAGGTATATTGCTTCTTTGTACTTGACTGTTGCTTTTTTCCGTCTACCTCTCAATAATTACAATATTTCTGAAGTACAGTAGAAAAATTGTGTCTGACAGTTTAGTGCAGTATATTCTCGACTTCTGAGCACTTAATGTGTTTTCAGTATGTGCTGTCGTTTATTCTGTCCCCCAGCTTCTGTTGGTACTTGCAATTCTCCAACTTTCTGATAGTTCTTTGGAGAAATTCTGATCAAATTCTATCACAGTGTTAAAAGCTTGAAGAAAATACTTTATATGAGTGAAGAATAGAGTCCTAGCATTTTTATTTTTGAACACTTTGTACAGGATTTTATTTATTTTCACTGTTTATCTAGGAGCTAAAGAATGCAGAAATAGCATTGCGAACACAGAAAACTCCTCCTGGTCTTCAGCATGAAAATACAGCCCCAGCAGAGTAAGTTCCTGTTATTCATAAAAAATAGTCAATAATGTAACTTGGAGAAGAGGAAAATTGAGGAGACCTTATTGCAGCCTTTCAGTACTTAACAGGGGTTTGTACAAAAGGAAAGGACAGAGTTTTTGTAGTAGGGCCTATTAGGATGGGGGCAATGATTTTTAAACTAAGGAGGGCAGATTCAAACTAGATATAGTCAAGAAACTCTTTCTGTGAGCGTGGTGAAAGTGGAGGAAGTTGCCCAGTGACATGTTGGATGCCCCATCCCTGTAAACATTCAAGGTCAGAATGTCCCTGCTTTTTGCAGGGGATTTGGAAGGGACCTTTCAAGGTCATCTAGTCCAACCTAACTATTTAAAGATTCTATGAACTTCATGATACAATTTTGTTCCCTGCTTCTTGTAACATTTATATGGAGAGCTTCATAGAATCCGTGTTTTATTTCTTCACTCTTTGTGTCTTCAACATGAAAAATAATGTTCACTCCTGTTCCAGTTGTAGAGTGACATCAAGAATATTATGCAACCTAATTATGCAATTAATTGAATGAAAATTGGCAGCTAATAGAGATCAGGTAAAAAAATTCAGACAAATTAGTAATATTTAATCATACAATGTCATTGTATTACTCATTTAGCTACTTCAGAATCTTGGTTGAACAGTTTGAAGTACAGCTGCAGCAGTACAGGCAACAAATTGAAGAACTAGAAAATCATCTTGCTACTCAAGCAAATAATTCACACATAACTCCGCAAGGTCAGTGTTTCTGTTCTAATATTTTGTAGAAGAATTTAACAAACTTATAACAAAAACTTAGTAATTAATCTTTCTCCTCTTTTATTATTGTTGGGTTTTCTCATTTAATGTATTGAACAAATTAGTGTTCAGATAAATTCTGTAGTTGTTCAATGGGAAGATTTGGAATTAAAGGTTCCATTTATAAGGGTACTTGAGCTATTTAACATGGATCCATTTCCTGAGTCATGATTTTTTAAGCATTGTATGTTTTTACGTCTTCATCTCCCTCCTGTCAGCATCTAGCTGATGTCTGGCACCTTCTGTCTTGCACTGAGCCTTCTGGCCAGACAAATACGGGTGCATGCTCTCTCAGCACAAGATCAAAATGAGGACTTCCCCTTAGTTTGGAGCCTGTTGGTATTGCCTTCAGGTCTGACCAACTCAGAAAATTTTGTTGTGTTTGCTGCCATGTCATTCAATCTTGAGAAAATCTCTCTTGTCAAAGAATGCTCACCTCTGGACAGCAGTCTTCTGGTTGGTTACCATTCCTGATCATAGACAGTTTTATCTTTTAGACCATTTCAGGTACGGGTCCTGCAACGAGCAGTGATTTTAAGTGCTTGTCTTTTTGTGATAAATGATACTTGAGCATCTTGCAATTCTGGGATGTACACACACTTCTGGACCTTATGTGTCAAAAAGCAAGAGGACTGTCCAGACCTAGCTTCCATAGTGAAGGATCTGCTGAATCCTGAGGGTCCTCTAACTTTGTGTGACCTTCTTGTCCATCAATAATATGAGAAGGATGCCTTCACAGATTTTCCTTTGATTTTCAGCAGTTTCTGCTATAATCAAAAGGTTCCTAGCTAGTCATGGTTCAATCTGTTGTGCCAGTATAAGCATACTTCAGCAGTAACTGGTGATCTAGTCAACACTATTGCAATTACATATGTAGCCTTTACTATACAGAAAAAACTTCCTTTACCAGGTTTCATGACTCTGAATGTCCTGAAGATTTTGAAATACCTAGTAGTCAGTATCAATAAATTCCCTCCAGACTAATTGGAAACTAAAATTGCAACCGGTCTTCCTAGATACTATTTCCTCCACAACCCTCTGGGCTGGCATGAGATTTTCCCTTGAAAAACAGAAAAGCTGTAGAATCAAACTCCCCTATGGAGGGGCAAACATTTTCAATTTGAGAATCATTGCTAGACCTGTGCATCTCCAAGAACTTGTTAGCTACTATATGCATTTCAGTGCATTTATATCTATATATATGTGCATTCAGGCTGTGTGCATTGCACAGAGGAAATACAGAAGCTGATCTTTTCACGATTAAAGAACCATTTCAGCACTTTTCTGTTCTCCACTTTGGAACATTGTTTCAGTACTTCTATGAGTACTGCAGGTTTTTTGTCAGCAGATGCCTCATTCTGCTAAAACCTTTGAGATTCTCTCTTTGGTACTAAGGTTTTGCTTTTGTATTGGGTCAGTGCTCTAAAAATACTTTTATATCTGTGTGGGAAATAGGATATCCTAAATATAAGGCAAGAAGCTCCCTGTTGTGTTTCTCTGATTATGATATACTTGTGGGTAGAGCCAGATTAAAAGATCCTGTGATGCTTATTATTTATGTCTTTAAAACATAAATAAAGCTTCCATTCTACTGCTATCTCTGACAAAATCAACTGAAAACTATGTTTTAAGTCAGAGAAAGTGGAAAATGCATACAGACACAGGCAAATCTGATTTAACTTTATATAGGTAGAAGCCAGTGAGGTAAAAAATGTTCCTATGTAATTAGGTAAAATTACTTTAAAACTTTTTTTTTTTGCTTTGCTAAGTAATAGAATCATCAGAAGCTCTACCATGTTTATAAAATAATTCTGAGAAAACAGTACCTTTCAAAATAAAATTTGAAGCCTTGTCAAAAAATAGTCCTTGAATGATTTGTGGCACCCAATTGCTGGGTCAAATCTTGTATGTCATGCAGTTATTTTTGTGTTTTGTGTCTGTATGGGTTTTAGGTGAGCTGCTCACTTTGGTATAAGCACTAAATCTTTTCTTCTGATAAAGACATTGTTACTTACCAATATTTTATATGCATCTTACAGATTTGTCTATGGCTATGCAGAAAATCTATCAAACATTTGTAGCTTTAGCTGCACAACTTCAGTCAATACATGAAAATGTAAAGGTATGTTTTGATGTGTTCCTGTGTATTTCCTGTATGACTGTAAAGAGTCATCTTCAAGTTTTCTGGGGTTGTTTTGTCCTTCTGTTAAATTGACTGCTTTTAAAAATTTTCAAACTGTCCTGGAGTAGTGCTTTGATTAAAAAAGTAGCTTTTGTGCAAGAGAAGTTGCACTTAAAGTATTTACTAGTAGGGATGACAGCAACTTACCACATTCATTTGAGTTACAAAATGCTTTTCATCTAACTCCTTTTCTTGTAGTCGTTAATCAGTTTTTAAAATGTCTATTTCCAAGCTCATGCTTGTATATTTTGATTTTTGCCCAATGACCTCTTGATTTCAAGCAAATATAATCTAAATGTGGTCTTGCTCAAATAAGTAACAGGAGGAACAAAAAAAGTGAGTTTACATATGTAAGATTTTTCAGCATATCAAAGAATGTTGGTTAAAGTTGTATTCTGTTAGTTTCTTGTTTTTAAACCTGGCTTTCATGGTAAGTAGTATTTGTAGAAGGAAGAAGAAAAGACTACTTATCAAGGCTTAGGTATCAAAGGTCCTAATTAGCCCTGTTTTCCCATCACAGACTATGGTTCATTCCATTTTCCCATTTACAATTCTGGATATATTGACAAAATGTCCCTGTCCACCAATTCATGATTTTTCTTGAAAACATCTGAATCCTTCTTGGCTACAAAAAAACCAAAACAAAACAGCATGAAGATGAGTACAAGTGTTTGAAATTGTTTCTGCTAAGTGACTTCCTTATGGAAATAGCTATGTTAAAATCTTCTGGTTTCCTTCTCTAAGTTTCCTCTGCACAGCATTGCTAGTTATCTAAACATCTGAAAATTTTTGCATTTTCTGAATAAAGTTCAGGAATATGGAAGATCTTGTATGATCTTGATTCCTTGCATTGCATTGCTTCTGTCAGGATAGATACTTGTTTACAAATACCTGCTATCAGATAATTGTGCTGCTCTTAGTTAATTGAGTTTTGCTGCCAAGTGTAGAATGTATCAGCTCTTCCATATTTTCAGCAGAATTACCCAAAAGGTTTCCCAGATGTTTTCAGGCCCTGTGGCTTCTGAGATCTGAGTGAAGCCTGAATTTGTGCAGTGGTCTTCGTGATGACATTTTTATTGTTCTTAAGTATGAACACCTGGATCAGTGTGCAGGTATAAGCCATACCATCTTCAGTACCTTGTCAGTGTGACTGAATAGGAAAGACCTGTCTTCAGTTTAGAGTAGAATTCTATTGCCCAATTAAGGGGGTGTTTTGAGGATTTTTCTTCTGAGAAGCTTTTTTGAGATTTAATCTAGTATGTACATATGGGTACTGATATTTTGGAAGGCATTTTATAAATAAAGCTTAAAAAAACAGAAAGGTGGGTGTACTGCTTAAGTGAATTTGTCATTATGACCATCTACTTTAGTTTATCAGCTAGAAGATGATGGAAGAGGGGAGCAGTTTTGAATCTGTGGTCACTGCCTACTCTGATGGTTGTGATATGGCTTGTGGAAGGCAGAGTTGTGATCACAGTTCATTTTGTTGCCTGATGGAAAGTAAAAGTGCTTGGGCACAGTTCGAGTAGGTAATGTTATTAAATCACTCAGCATAGCATAGCCTTAAGAACTGCTTTATGATTTCTAATGGCTTTTGTCAGCTCTTAGTGAAGTCAGTATAGCATTGTATTCAATCCTATCAGAATTCTACAAAATCTTTTCTCTCCAAAGACAGCACTTCTGATGTGATAATAGGGGCATTCTTTGTGTGGTTCCTGCTGTTGCTGATTGATCTGGGATTACAGTTGTTCAAATCCTGAGTCAGAATTTTTGGACTGCATACTCCCCTTTGAGGAAATAATCTTAGCCAGGATCACAAAACCATAGTATGCCTTCCATAAACAGAAACTTGTCCTTTAATAAATCTATTTAATTTAAGGATTTTCTGTTATGAGCTGGAAATAATTCCAAGATGGAAATAATTATCGGGTGTCTAGTTAAAGCTTTTTATTTTCATATTGTGCAAGATATCCATAGTTTCCTCATCTTGGCAGACAGAAATTGCTCACAATGAACAAGCCAAGCTGAGCTATTGCCACAGAAGGTGGTGGAATTTTAAGGGGGGAAAAGGGCAGAGGCAAGGGAAGGTATGTATCATGACAACAGATTTGGGCTACTTGTTACCCTGAGGCAGAATGATCTGTTGCATTTGGACTGTGTTACATGGCTAGTAAAATGCATCAGAAACAAGTGAATTCTAAAATTTTGGTAGTTTCTTTAGCTTTGTGGTAAGAAGAAATGCAAGAGGGAAAGGAGGAAAGAAACACAGGTGAAGGTGATAGGGGAGCAAAAGCAGACTCCATGGAGAAAAGGTTGCACTGAAACCTGCACTGAAAGAAAAGTGTGTTATTTTATAAGCTGGCAGTGTGGCTGTATTTTTTCCTCTTGGATCAGGTAATGCAGTGATACAAATGGAATTGTGGTGATTTGCTCCAACATTGAAAGACTAAAGGCTGACACACTGAGTGGTATCAGTTATACTCAATAGCTTTGCAGAATTTAATTCTGGAACATGTTCTGGCTGTAGCTGTTGCAAAACAGTTCTTTCTATCATATAGCCTGACAAGTATTTTTGGGTTTTGGAGGGCGCTTCTCATTTGTTTTGGTGGTGTTTGTTGGTTTGTTTTTTTGTGGATTTTTCTTTGTCCTTTTAGGAAATGTTATTTATAACTCAGTGTCTCTTTCCTTATTAAGTGAAGGGTTTATGTCTGATGCATGGAACTAAAATGGCTTCCTCCCATCCCCTTCAGATGCTCAAAGACCAATACCTTGGCTACAGGAAAAGCTTTCTGGGAGATGCCATGGATGTGTTTGAGGCAAGACGAACAGAAGCTAAGAAGTGGCAGAGCGCGCCACGCGTTACCACTGGACCAACCCCTTTCAGCAACATACCAAATGCAGCAGCCGTTGCAATGGCTGCAACACTTACTCAGCAGCAACAGCCTGCTACAGGTCTGAGTGCATTCAAGTTATAGATTATTAGTGTTACCACAATAGTAAATTCATGTAACATTTTCTATGAGGTCTTCCTTTGTGTTAGACTAAACATCTAAACGTTGTGATGGGCGAACTTATTCATACATAGCCAATAGAAAAATGCAGGGTAGACTTAGCAATAATTATACAACAGATACTCAATCTTGTGAATTTACTTGTATTAGTGATACTTACTGTATTGTTCTAACTTACCCCTTGGAATGTGAGTCTTCCCTCTGAATACACGTAGTATAGCCTCTTTCCAGAAACTGTATCCTTACAGTAAATTATTTTAAATTGGACAGAATATCTAAATGCATACTATCTTTTCCTTATGTAAAATTAGTAATGCATTTTTACATAGCACTTTGGAACTGTAAAATGAAAAAGGCTGTAGGACAGGAAGGATAGTGAAGCAAATCTCTTTAGAACAGGAAGTCAAATGCCTGGCTTATGTTGTAGCCAGCTCCTTTGTTGGTATGACATTGGAGCATTTTGCTGGCTGTTCTGCTATTGTGCATAATTAGTAGAGAAAGTAGAGTGGGTCAGTGGTTCTGCCTGTGCCTGTGAGTAAGAGAAAGACCAAAACAGAGGAAATTCATGACCCACTGCAAATAAAGAATGGATACATATGGCAAAGGAAATAATTTAAGGCACCTTAATTAATATTGTTATACTAACCAACCCCATCTGAGAGGGATTTCAGAATACAGACAACTGGATTTTTGTACCGTCAGGGGGCAGAAATAAGGTTAATTCCATTTAATTTTACTTGAACAGGGATATATATTTTTGTCAGCAAATTATGAAAAGTGTTGGTAGCTTTATTCTACCTTTAATTTTCTAAAATTCACATAGGTGTACTGAAAGTGATAGTGCTTTCTCTGGTCTTGTAACAGCAGTGATGTTTTGAATTATGCTAATTAGAGAAGTATGCAACAACCATGTTAAGTTTGACACCTTATTAGACTATCCTTGCCTTTTCATAAGAGAAATACAATATTGCTTCCAGCCCTTGCTTTTCTAAACAGCAGGGAGAAGTATGCCACGCCACTTTGAACAGAGCAGAACCCAAAATCTTTTTAAAATGCTACTTTTCAGAATTTCAGTCATAGACCACAGTCTTCTGTTGTTGCTGTGTTAATCCATGGAAATTTTGTTGAAGTGACATCTTCAAAAGAGTTTGGTTTTAAACAGAAAGCATGAGTTAATGTATTGTTACTCTTCAGAGGTTTTAATACAGATAGTATTGCTGCACACTGCTTGTGCAGCCTAATGTTGCCAAAGTAATTTACTCTTCATCCTTTTCTTAAATTTATTTTTTTAAACACTCTCCATGGTCATTACAGGATTAGTAATTTATGAAAGTCATACACTTGGCATGTCATTTAAAATCATTCCTGCATTTTCATGAATTGAGGTGAAGGATTTGAAGTTCCTGAGCTTCCTAGTCCAGATTCAAGGGAACTGCTAATAACTTCAGTAAATTTAGGCCACTTATGGTATGACTTTGTGAATATCCTCTTAGTAATAGGAATGAAGAGAGGAGGGGGGCAAAAAATAAATTGCAGAATTGGCCTGTACCAACACAACTGAGGTAATGTGACTCTATACCTTGAGATATTTTGTAGTGTCTTTAATGAAAGAAACAAATGGGAGTGCATGAAGGTTGGTTTAGAGTTTCTCTTTTTTGTGGCTGTTTTGATAGAGTATTTCAAAACCCAAAATTGTGCCAGCTACAAGCATGATGCAGATAGAACAAAGCCATTATATCAAACATGCCAACAGAAGTAGACAACAATATTTTCACTACATATTCAGTTGGAATACTTTTGCCCTCTGTGCAACTCACTGGAGGACCTGAAGAAATAGATTGGTGTTCTGAGTGGCACTTTAAGAATACTTGAAGCTCTTGAGGGTTAGATGAATGAAAAAGATACTTGGAATTCTCTTTAGATCAAAAGTAGAATTAGTCAGGCCTAAACTATTTCAAAGATATCTTGAAGTCCTACAATCTTGTTTGATGGGAAAATTTCATAGCTTTCCTAAATTACTGATTTCAGTGCTTGACTTTTTCCTAGTTTCAGATTAAGGTTGCCACTTTTTGTTTTGGAGAAGAAGAATCTGTTCTTTCAGTTTTGCAGGAATCTTTAAGGACTACTTCCTGTTTGTTTCCTTTTCGTTGCTTGAATTTTCAGATGGCCATTTGCTATAGTAATGCAAATGCTGCATGTTTTAGTTTTGTATTATGTTATGAATTGGATATTCTATCTGCTAGAAGTTAAAATCACATGTATTTCTTTGCAAGATCTGGATCCTGATGAGTGAGATAGATGAGGGATGGTAAAAGGTTCTGAGAAGAAAGGCTATGTAAATGGAGGGATAAGGGATGTCTGTGTAATAACTGATCTGCTGTTGCTGTTTTTGAAAATGAAAATTAAACAAGAAAATTGGTCTGGCCTTCATGAAGTTTGTGATGAAAAATGTAATATGTTGAGGGATCAGGGTGTTTAGTCTCTTTTAAAAATATTTGATGTTTATGTGGTGAAGTATTTAGTAAGATTAAGTTAAAGTTAGTTACTGTTCTTTCTCTGGAAAAGATAAATAATGATTTATTTTACATTTATTTTCAGAAGTCAAAAGTTTAGTAGCTACATCTAAGCTGTGGGATCAGGGAATGTTTCCCCAGTTCCTGGGTGTAGATATGCACCCTGTGTTCTCTCTGTATGCCAAGACCTTTCTGGCTTCTGTTGAAATAAATAAAGCCAGTGAGTCCTGGCCATATGGAAGAAAGGGAGCAAAAATGCACTCCACTACTAACCTGGTGTGGATAATCATGACATCAGGACTGTGGTGTGCACGTGAAAGCACAATTTTTGTGCAGTTTTTTTAAAGCTAGAATTACTGAAATTATGCTTAAGTTTTGGCTGTATACAACTTTTCTCCCTAGTTTGGCACTTTGGTTCTGAGCACAGTTTTTTTGGTAGCAGTGAGGCTGGTCATGCTTTTCTGCAGTAGAAGATAGAGTTTTAAACACTGTCTCATCTGCACCCTCCCTGAGCAATCTTGAAAAGCACGGAAGTTAAAATGGTGGTGGATTATCTACCTGTTATTATTAATGGGATCATATTATAAGATTTCAAAGGAAATTAAAGCCTAGTGCACTGAGACCTGTAAATGCATGAGGTTGCAACTGATGTTTTTTGGGTAAGATTAAATTGCCTTTAAAAAATGCTTTTCTTTAAGCTTACCTTTTCTCATAAAAATGACCCCCTAAGAAACTCATTCTCTCCTTAACTGGCTGGTGAAGTACAAAGTTAGTCAAAGCTGTTAGCACACTTTATGTTTTGACTTAACTCAGTGTGAGATTCAAGTTCTAATGGGAAAGGATACTGAAATCCTTTTAGCACTTAAAAATTTTGTGTAGTTTGATATTGATGTTGGTTAAAATTAACCAGTGTATTACTTTGTCAGAATCAGATCTAAATTGTGATGCTAAATTTACTCACTGTTTGGACCAGCTGTAATTTTAAAAATTGCAGAACATCAGTAAGAAATCTGTCTGACCTGTCTGGCTCTCTGTAATGGGTCCTATTCATTAAACTGAAGTGCTCTACAGGGCAAGTACATCAAGTTAAAATGTTAAAATACTTGTTATAAAGAATTTGTCTCATACCTGTAATAGCCGGAAGTGCCATTTTTTTCTTGCTAATACTCTCGGCATCAAAGAGTCTTACTAGCCTTTTGCTGTTGAAGATTGTTTACTTAAAAGAACTATAAGCAGTGATTATACCTTCAGAACATTATGGTACAAAATCAACAAATATCATATGCTGTTGCTCAGTTAAATGTTTGTTAGCCTAAGGCATAAGATCCTGTTTTATATGATCTGAGGTGTTTTAGTATAATGTTTTATACTGGCTCTAAAAAAAGCATGTTGCATTTGATAAAAAGCTTGGCCTGGAGGACTGTAGTGTTTTGTTTATAAGGTCTTCCACTAACAGTGCCTCCTACTGAGATAGAAACCTGTGTACTTGAGAAGGAACTGGATATGTGTTTTTGGATTCTTTTAGTTTATTAGCTCACTGACTTGTGTAGGGGGTTTTGGTTTTTTTATTGTTAATTTTTTCTCTTATTTTTTTAAGAGCTGCTAGGTAGATATATCAGTATTTAAACTGGATGTAAACAACTTCAGTTTGAAATTTGTGGAAATTTGTAATTGCAACATCTGATATACTTTTTATTAAGTGGAAGAAATAGCTTGGGTTTTCCAGCTATTCCCTGCTAAGCAGAGACTGAAGGCTAACAACTTTAATTGCCGTTAAACTTTAGTTGTAACACTACTTGGAGTATACAGATGTTATTCAGCTTGGATCACATAAGAATTTTGTGTTCCTAGCAAAAGATGTTACTTTTCAACATACAGTGCCTTTCACTTGATTCAAAATGATTTTCCATTTAAATCTTCAAATACCGAAATTATTTTAAGAGCTTGAAATATTCATGTTTTAAAACTCTATCTAAATATTAGTAACAGGAAATTTTGAATGAAAATAGCCCAGATGTGATAATGGTTTAGGAAAAGGTCAAAATTGTCTGAACTTTATAGTGATATTTAAATAAATCATAATTTTCAACAGATATAGGATGTCAAGTATCTTCAAAGGTGGAGAACGCTATCTTGAGCAGAGGTGCACATGTCTGTGGATTAAGAGTTTGGCACTGTATTTTATCTTTAATGGTTAAACTTTTAAAATAGTGCACTGAAAACTGTTTGAAAAAGACAGGAATAGAAGATTGTACTGTGAAAACTGTCAAAATATATTATTTATCAGAATTAATTATTTTAAAATGTGTTAGTGATGGGCTAGCAAGTTGATTCTTTATTCCCCAAGGTTAAGGTAAAAAAAGGAACTGAGACTGTAAACTTAATCTCGGCAGACTGAAATTGTTTTTTGACAGTCCTGCATCTTAAAGTGAATATGCAGGGAAAGTACTGTCAGCTTTTTTAAATTATGGAACAAACTGAAATTTTGAATGTATCTAATTCATTAAGGTACACAGAACTGTGCCTTTTGTAAATGGTTATTTAAACAGGTGGTTTGACTAATTTACCTTATTGAATGGTGTTATGTAGCAGAGCTTAACAGAACTCAGTTATCATTTGTGTGGAAAAAAATGAATTGTCATGTTACTGTGTAATTGACTTGCTTAAAAATGAACAATAAATTTAATAAAATAAAGTCATTGTCTTGTTTTTTATCTTAGTGTTCTGTTTAAATTTGGATGGAATACTTCAGTAGTTTTGAAGAATCCTATTTATTAAATTAATTTTAGGTAATACAGTTTTAGTTATATTAGTGTCAGTTCTTACATTTTTTAATTTAAAAGTTCTCCCTTATTCTGATTCCATTAATGCAGGTGGCAAAATGTTGTTACCTGTGAGTTCTCTCAAGGTTTTGATTAACATTTTAAAGTTTAAGGTGAGACTGGTTAATTTTTAAAAATATTAAATTATGTTCTTATGTTATTAGTTTTGGTTAGTTTCACCTTATTACAATCATTTTTTTCTTAAATTTTTGCCAAGTCAGTATAGAGGCAGACAGATAAGTGAGAAATTTTGATGAGGTAAAATGTGGGATCTTAATGGGATTTGTTGTAAGCAATGATGTTCACATTATCAAATACTTGAATAAGTAAATAAAGGACCTCTTTACTATCAAAGAGTAAGGCAAGTTTGTTCTCATTTGTTTTTGTACCAGGGCCACAGCCATCTCTGGGAGTTAGTTTTGGAACGCCATTCGGCTCAGGTATTGGCACTGGCTTGCAATCAAGTGGCTTAGGTTCTTCAAGCCTTGGAGGTACACTTTAACTTTTCTAATCTTTCATTGAATTATTATACCACACAGCTGAATCTCTTGCAAACCTTTAACTCCACTAAGAGGATGATCTGTTTGAGGGAAAGACCTTACAGTTTGGCAGGTCTGTGCTTTCCAGGCTTCATCCTGACTTGCAGGAGTTGCTAGGGCTAAGATATTGTAGTGAAACCCTAAGATGAACAGCATTAGGTAATCAGAGAAGTTGTGCTCTAAAAGCTATGGAAGGACATCAAGTGTGTTGGAACTACAACTTGACTGAATTTTATCTATGTGAAAGTTAGGCACCTGAAACATTAGATCACACCGTAGGTAACGTGTAAATTTTTCACCTGTTACTGTAGGACCCATTTCTGCTTGTATTAAGATAAGAATAAATGTTTAAAAATCACTGCAGTTCTGTGATCCTGAAATCTATTTGCTTTAGCAGTCACTCTGTACCTCAGTGCTGATGTGGGGAAAAAATCTCTTCCCCCAGCTGAAAAAGCAACATGTTAAAGTGAGGGGAAAAAATATATCAGAATATATCAGTAGTGTTGGTGGGGACTATATTCCAGGAGTACACATGACTGTGAAAGTAGGTGATACAAAATATAAATTAGAATTGATGTAGAACTTTTATTTTAAATGTAATGTGTTCTCAGCACTAGAGCTACAGATAAAATTTAAGTGATTAGTAGAATCTAATCAGCAGGTAACTTTCCTGTCGGGGTTCCTACAGTTACTAATGTCTTCTGAAGCTTTTATAAGATCTGCAAAGAAAGTTGTTACATCTGCTGAGCACAAACATAATTTTTTGCGTGCACAAACATAAATCCTCCCTTCTCTGCAGCCTCAGTCCCCCATTCCTGCATTTTACCTATGAGCCGGGCATATGAGTCAGTGTTGTAACGTATTTAAAATAATTGTCACTCAGTATTGGGAAGATGATGTAACCGGAACATTACATGAGTTTTACCTTAAATAATCATCTTGAAAATACCTGTAAATCTACCAGTGTCCCTTCTCATCAGATTTTAAGTGTTCGTAGATAAAAGAAAATCTGTATACCTAAACAAGAAAAAAAGTGAAAATAATGGGCTAAAATGAAATTACTTTGAAATTGTCAATTTTACCTGTGGTGTTTTAAATGCGTTAAAAAAAACTAAACCATAAAATTCTTCCATTTCTCCTGAAAAGGCTGCAGATTAAAGATTGGTGAATGATTTTACCAATGTAAATAAATGAACATTCCAACTGTTTTTAGTTTTGTCCAAAAAACCTGACTTGTATTCTCTTTTTTTTTTCCTAGCTCTCTGCCTAGGAAGGTATTTGCTTGCATTATTAATTTGCAAAATGTCTTTTAACAAATCCATAAGACTATCTGATAGAAGCAAATGTAGAAGAATAAATACATACTTGCAAAATAGCATGTAGGTGTGTTCTTGGAAACAAATTGGCTGAATGATTACTTAAGTTTGTTTGGGTTTTTAATCTTAGGGATTTGGATTTTTGAACAGGACAATCTCTGGTTTATGCTCTGGAAGTGCCATATTAATTGGGGAAATTTGCTCTCTTTCCTTGATTAATGTTCTGTGTACTTTGTTGGTGATAAACAGAGGCTTTTGCATTTAAGTATATAAATTATTAGCATAGATCCTATGCTTCATTAAATATTTAGAGACACTTTGCCTGATCGTTGGTTATGAGTTTCAACCTAGATAGGATAAAAGAGTGTGTCATTTAAATGAACTGTCTTACATGAAAATGGTACTTGCCACTGCCTACCCTTAATACCCCTTTTACTCAAAAATCTCAGAAAGCTTGAGAGCACTGCTCCAGACAGTGCCTTCAGTCCCAATTGGTTTTAAAATCTCAGTATTTCTGTATAGGAGTGGTAAGGGCTCAGTTTGCAGTAAATAAAAGGATTTTTCCTGACACATGAAACTTAAGATGGGAGTTTGATTTCCTCAAACATAAATACAAATACTGTTTTCTTTTTGAAAACCTGAGACAGCCAAAATCAGAGTATATAGTTTTCTTACAGTTCCTATTGTCTGGTCTCTATTTCAAACTGCAAATATTAATTTACTTTTCCCTTCAAAGTGGCTTCATATTAATAATACAATTTGAAACCTTAAAAAATTTTATTACAAAATTATGAATGTCAATTACAAAATCAACGGAATTAAATTTTGTCACAGCTATACATTTATGGCTGCCCTTCTTTGATGATTTTTCACATTAAATATTGTGAATTTTGTTTCTATTCTCTATTTAATCTATTTTGTAATTTCCTAGATAAAGCTGATCCCTAATAACCTGGGAGGAGAGTGATTCTAAAATAAGCCAGGCGTAAACTGAAGAAAATGCTTACTCTGTTTTAAGCATAATTCTTTTTTTGGAATTGTAGATGAAGATTGTGACTTTCTGTAATAAAAGTCCTGTAACTTGTGTCTGAAATTTCTTAGTTTTAGCTCATTTGGTTACCATTTTCTGCCAGTTTAACAGCAATTTAATAGAAAGTTCCTAAACTCTGATAGTTCACACCAGCTGCTTTTGTAACTTTTCCATTACTCACTTTTGGATTTTGAAGGTAGTATTTTTCTCAATGCTTTCCAGTTTGTCCTGTTTTCTTAACACAATGCTGTATCAAGAATAAATCCTCTTCAGGCAATAATCTTATGAGTATTTGTTTACCAAATAATGCTTAGAATTATGTTTGTGTTTAGAATGCTCACCTGAAACCTATGTGTCTTTAATTGCTGCGTCTGTAATTTTTTTTGTTGTATGTCTTTACTGTTATTCTACTAGGATTTGGAAGTAGCTCTGCCTTTGGAAGTAGTGCCACGGGAGCATCATCATTTGGGTTTGGAACTACAAGTAAACCATCGGGAAGTCTAAGTGCAGGTTGGTTGGTTTGTTTTAAATTCAAACATCAATTTTATCTTAAAGCAAGTCTTATAATTAAACTGCTGTGCTCTCTCCAAAAAATTGATTGTTTGAAGTTTCATGTGTATATCACTATGAACATAATTATTTACTTGCTAGAGACACATTTCCAGATAAGATTTTGGGTTCTGTTAAAGGTCTCCTATGTAGACAGTATTGAGTGAGCATTAATGTTTCCCATTTCATGGTGTCTGTTTAGTTAGGAGTGGGAACAGGAGATAGATGCAGCCTCATACACAGAAGAGCAGCTGTCACTTGAATGCATTGTTACCAGTTACTGAATGAAGTTAGTGTATAAATTAATGACAAATATGCTAGTCATTTGACTTACTATGTTTACAAATAAAATTATTTTCTGGAAGCACAGAGATTTCCTTAAAAACATATAAATGCTTACTGTATTTGAATAGTAAGTTGCTTGTATTGTATCTCTGTATACATTCATAATCCATTATATTAGCTACTTTGAAAACATTCCTGTGGCAATTGAACTACACAGTACTCTGTAGCTGTTTTGGTTTCATTTTTTGGGGGGTAATAAAATTAAAATATGGATGCCATTGCACTTTAACTCAGAAGTCTGAAATATAGCTGGCATCTCTGTTTACCTTTTGAATAGGAATAATAGCTTACTAAGCTATTACTAAGCAAATAGCTTCTATAGTCTATCTTGCAGTCTTTTTTCAGTGGCACACAGAAGGAGGATCATGTCTGATGTTTGATCAACTGCTGTTAAAAGAAAAGAGCATTTTGCTGGTATTTACTAGAAAGTGCTATGATTTTTATTCTGGATTCTCCTTGGCTAGTGATGAGTTTTTAGGCCTGTAAAGTACTTTAAGCTTTGCATTATAAGGTTGAAATGACTCACTAAGTTGGCTGTGTAATGTTCATGAATGTTAACAACCTAGTGAGTTCTTTATGGAACTCTTTACAGTATCTGGTATCTAAGCATCAACCTTCTTTTAACTAGTTCTTAATATGAGAAACAGTTGGAAGGCTTACACTGCTTATGTTTTTATCTTGTAGCCGATTGTTCCTGAGTCTATACTAAATAAGATGCATAATTTAAAGGTGACAGATTACAAAGTTAATAATTTATTTTTAACATATTAAAAATATAATTAAAAAACTACTTGTATGGATCAGTTGTCTGTCACTAAGGCAGTGTCAAGCTGAAGTAAATAACAAGTTTGTCTAGCTATGTTGGTGGTGTGCAGAGGTAATTTAGATACCATTTCCCTCAAACTTTTTCATAGAGTCAATGTCATCAGTCTCTTTGGAAAATGAGGGAGTTGCACCCAATAAAATAGAGATTCAGTTATCCAAAAAGAGCCTCATCTACAGAAAGCAGCTGAATAAAAACAAATGAAATGTAATTTCTGTCATTTTGTGCTTAGAAAATCAAGTGGTCATGAAATCCTTACCTATACTGGGATTATGGAATAGAAACCGCTATTAAAAATTTGGTAGCCCAGAAACATGCTAACTTTTACATTTATATCCAAAATCTTATGGTATATAGCATCTGGATTGCATATGCTCTGTAATTGAGGGTGTGTAAATGGGTTTGAATGATACCTGAGGCTAGCTAGGTTATATATACTTTTTAAAAATTTATTGTGTTCTGTTTCTTAGATATGGTTTACCTAAAATCCTAATTTTTTTTTTTTTTTCAAGCAAAATAATATGCTTTTTGGGATCCTGAAAGCGTATTCTGGTTTATGTTACAGTATAATGGTCGCATCTTATTTTTTAATCTATTTCTTTGAAGAAGCAAGGAAAGTAGGGTAGATATGAGTTATGGAATTCACTGTTGTTGCTGCTTGGGTCTAGATATGAGCAGTTAAGTATTTTTGCAGGCTAACATGTCTGGGAACACTAACTAAGTATGTGTTCCAGCACACACTGTCCCAGGCTGCTTAGGCTGCCCAGGCTGCCCCAACTCTCTTCCACAGATTTTCCATCAGTTTGATCTTATCTTGAATCTAAAATTATGGATCCCAGAATGGGTTCTGTCAAGTATTTGATTTTTATGGGACAGGTTTAATTGGTTTAGAAGATGCGCAAATGTTTGTAGTGGTATTACTGCTCTTCCCAGTTTCAGTTTGTGTGTTTGAGGAGAAAATTTTGAGCTTTTTTGATAGTTTTTGAGCACCTTCTAGTAATAAATTTGACTTGGTCCAGGAATGGTTATTGTGTTCATCAGTACATAAAAAGCAGAGCAGCTTCAGTTTTCTTGCAGTTTCTTTAATGGACACAGTTGCGAGAATGAACAGTGTCTCAGGCTTGCCTCTGAAACACACAGAAAAACTGTGGGAAGCTGACTCCAAAAGAAGTCTCATTTAATAGCAGATGCTAAATGTACTTTGAAGATCTGAGCTGGAAATTCTTGTTGGAAACTTATTTTTATTGAAGAATTGCAGCCTCAGTAAACAAGAGGTAATCAGTTGGGATCATGGCTGGATATACTCATACTGCTGAAAAAACAGACTTTAATCTATGAGCAGCTTTTGGCTATAATAAATTGGTCAGAGTTGTTCTTGAAATAGTTTTTTATCTAGAGCATCCAATGCAATGTGGGAGATGAAAGCAGGAATGGATTGCTATCTGATGAACTGCTGTTTCTCCCTGTAGTATTAAAATTACCAAAAAAATGCAGTTACAGGGAGGTGTGTACTCACCTTTGGCTTATCAAACTGAAGTCTGACAAGGAGAGATGAACAAGCCCAGTGAATGAGGTGTGATCATATCACATTCAGGGGGATGAGGCTGTGTCCTTGAAGGGCAGATTGTCATTTACTTCCTGAAAATCACTGTTCACGCATAAATATTACTAGTTTCAGCAAGAACATTGTTGATCACATTGTACCTAGGGTTGAAGACTGTGAGTTTTCCATCTAAACTGAGCTATTCTGTGACTGATTGTCTTTTCTTGCAACAGGAATTAATCTCAGTATATATGTTGTTTTTTTATCTTGAAGATTTTTCATTGGAATGTTCAGCTTTAGGGTTTGATCTGCTTCTAACAAAACTTGGTACCTTTGCCTTGTTATGCTGCCATGATAGGTGAAAACCATACAGATGAATTTCACATCTGCCTTTCTATACTTTTATGACTGCCCTTAATGTCACTTCTAACACAACAGCAATTACTTTTCAAAAGTTGTATCTAAATTAACAACCATGTTCTCAGTCTTCTATCCCACAGTTTGTGCATCTCTTACTGTTATATTGCTCAAAGTATAGGCTACCATCCATGCATACTTCAAAACAATCCCTGCATCTAGAAGCAGCAAGGTGTAGGTAATTTATCAATACTTCACTCTGTTTACTGAGCTCCTGACACTATACATCACATGCAGCTTTATTATGAATGGCATTCCTGATGTTTTCTATGGGAAGCAATGCTTGCCTGTTATCTCACATACATGGAGTAAAAAGGTAATGGTTTTCATTCATGAGACCCCTGCTACATCTTAGCTGGGATTCAGAGTTATCAGGGAAATGGAGTAACGCTTGCATGTGTTTCACCCCTTACATCCTAGGATGAGAGACATTTTAACCCACAAAATTTAGACAAGACCCAAATGAGCATTATCTGTCACTATCATTAGTCACACTAGATCTGCACAACCATTACACTGAGAATGAGCTCTCTGCAGGCAACTGCACACTGTAGGACTGTGAGTTACTGGGATGTTGGTAATGAATTTTCTTGACAAGATGATGTGTGTAACCCAAGTCCAGACATTGCAGGAGGAAAAGTTTCATGTTATATTTTGAAATAGTCCTTAATGAAGAGTGTCACAAAGAAGTGAGAGAACAGAAGACATCAGGCTTGTGAGAGCCACTATAGGATTCTGATGGGCTTTAACTGGGCTTCTATTTTTGTATTCCAAAAATATTTTAGGCATTGAGTTGAAGTACTGATGTGACCAAAGGATTGCATCAACTGTCTGCTAGAGACCTAATGAAGCAATATAAATAACACATATTGTGAATATACTCTCTCTTGATTGTGAACTAGTCCCATTTTTCTTATCTTAATTGTTTGCAGGTTTTCATATACAACTTGTATGAAGCTCTTTGTTAGAATCTGAACTTGCTCGTGTCTTATTATTTTGTGGTCTCTTGAGATAACAAAAAATGAAGTTACAAAGTTCTGCTTCTTAATAAGTAATTTTTAAGAAATTTCTAGCATTCTCTAATAGTTACAATTATTATCTAAGTTGATTACACATAAATGATACAAATTTATTAAAGAAAGTGAAATTAGTTAGTATTAATGTTGCTGGAAACTGTAGGAGATTTTTCTCTACTGATCTTGTTTCACAGCTGCTCTAAATGCTCAGAAGAGGGTGGAAGAATTAAAATAGCTCAATTTGCTCAGCCAGTCTTGCAGTTTTTCCAAAACTTTGTGTCCAACACGGTTTTTTGGTTTGTCATAAAGGATGTTTTTAAATACAAACAGTCTGGCAAATATTTTTTGAGCCTTTTCTGCCTCACATTTAGGGTGTGGTCTGTGCCACAATTGTTATAAGGGTGGGCCAAGGTAGCCAAGTCTGTAGGAAGAAGGCTGAGCACTCCAGCTTTGCTGTTTCTCTGCTGTGAGTGAAATGAGTGGTCGGTCCATGGTCCACCTGTACCTGCTGCCTTCCTTCCCACCTTAGGAGTGCATTGCATGTTCATGCTGAGAACTTGAGGAATTATGGTTCTTCTATTGTACAATTTCAGTGGGACTTTTGTGTGCTACTCTTGTATGGGTAGTGGTATAATAGACTTGTGATTTAGGATATAATTGTTTGTACTCACTGAAGTAGTCTCTGTTAGTGCTGCATTATCTAAGTTGCCATGGCAAGTCTAAGTGCTCCGTCATTGTGATTTACCATTGTTGCTCCAGGTTGGTATAAAGTATTACAACTGCTGGTAATAAAGTTGCTGGTGGTAAAAACTTCAAAGAGAACAAATTTACAGTCCTGATATAACTGATATTTTAAACTATTTTTCCCTCCCCCATAAGGCTTTGGGAGCTCGACCACATCTGGGTTTAACTTCAGCAATCCTGGCATCACAGCATCAGCTGGCCTGACGTTCGGGGTGTCTAATCCTGCATCTGCAGGCTTTGGGACAGGAGGGCAACTTCTTCAGCTGAAGAAACCTCCAGCTGGAAACAAGCGAGGGAAAAGATAGGCACCCCTTTTATGGAGGGGGAAGCGCATCAACTTTCTTCATCTGAAAAGTCTATTTTTCTAGATTGATACATTAACTAAATTGCATCCCAGGAGATTTATAAAAATTTTGCTACTTTTCCCTAGTGAAATCATATTGAACAGCTATTTTCTTGTGAATAGAAACCTGTTTATGTATTTTTATTTTGGGCCCTAGTTTTAGAAATGTTCTATACTGCATTATTATTAAAGAATCTTGTAAAATCATCTATTTAACCTAATGTTAGTAGCAGAATATTTTTTGTTAATAAGCTTTATACCATATGAATATATGCATATTTGTTTTTTTTGTACAGATAAAATATATTCTAGTACAAATACTAGAGTTCATATCTTCTGTTCCTGGATATGGCCTTTAAATCTACTTCAGGGTGTTTTTGTGTATATGGATGTAAATATATACAGTACAGTGCACACATCTGTGTGTATGTATGTGTATATATATATATGTATAAAACACAGATGTGCATACCTTACCCCATAGACAGATCTCCTTTTCCTTGTGTGTTCTGTTTCTCCATGTTGCCCTGTGGCCCCATATCTTGATGTTCCTAGGAATTTCAAATAGCGGGTCCCAGGCTATGTCATCATTGCTTCTGTGTTTTGTTGTTTAAAACCAGCTGAAATACAATGTTTACTATTTCATTAAGTTTGGTAGATAGTGGTTAGTAGCTGCTTTGATTTTGTTTTGGTTTTTTTTAACCTTTTTCTTGGCCCATTTAGCAACCAACTCTGAAGAAGAATCTGAGATTTTGACACAGACATTTGATAGGTAATATTCCCAAAATGTTTCTCCTGAGCTGAAGACTAAGGCGCTGCAGGATTTCAGCTGAAAGCTCAGGGTGCAACAAGGTCTGTGTGCAAACAGGAGTTGACAGGCTAGATGAGCTTTTCCCTGCATTTGAGGGAGATAGGATGCACTGTCCTAATGAAAACCCAGATTAAGTATTACAAACCCAAGTTGATTCATGAGCTTCTCATCAGCACTGCCTTGAAAGCAGATGCCCAACTGCTTTCAAACAAGGTACAGTAACTTGCTGCTCAAGAACAGAAGAGGAAAACAATGAAATTGAAGGTTCAGGCTATTGCAGCAGTAGTTTATGAATCTTACATACCACAATATCATAGCTTGTTTCTGCATCTACAATTTGGTGTGCACTAGGAATATCCAGGAAAATATCTTAAGAAGGAAATAATAGATCAATTTGATTCTTCGCAAATAATGATACCAGAGTGATGTGTGAGCATGAAACTTTGGAGCCAAGTTGATTTCATGTAGAGGTTTTGTCATTTGCTTTTTATTGTTAAAGTGTTACCAACATTTTGTATGTTTTGGAAGTGTCTGCATTCAGCAGTGATTGCTCTTTGACAAATGTTTGGTTTGTCACTTAATCTGATAAAATTAAGGGAAACTGAGCACAGAATTCTTCACTTTTGTACTTGTATGTTATTGCATCTTTGTGAGCAGTCTCTTAGGAAGGGATATGTGTTTTTTTTAATGTCACAAAAAAATAAAGCTTACGGTTTATTTTGATTTTGACCTGTTTTTAAACTTTTATTGGGCTGCAGTCAAAACTGTAATGTTTGTATTCCTTTGTTACTGCTTTTTTTAATAGTTAATATGTTAAACCACTGGACTCTTATAATGTATTAATTTGTGAAACTAGTTCTAAATGTGTACTGTTTGTCCATATGTTCAACTTACCATTGTGCAAACAATAAAACAATAATGCTGTGATCCTTGTAATACATATTTGCCTATCTGAGAGATCATTTCCTGTCATTCTCCTACATTATAGGAGAAACAAAAACCTTTAATATGGCTAATATGTAGAACTGCTCTTCCTAGAATTCATATAGTGCAGAATTGTCTTGCTGGAGTTAGGGCCGTGATCCTGGATTGAAGTGTGGAGGGAGAAGGTGTGCAAGGAGGTATTGTATTTTGGGGTTTGTCTAGAATTTCTTCTCAGTGCATTATATAAATCTGGATCATGGTGTAATGTAACACACGCTAGGAATGGCTTTGTAAATTGGGAAACAGTCTGAGCCTCCTGGGTACCTGTGCTCTGTTTCTTTTCTAATTAAACAGCAGTTATGTCCTTAATTTAGCCTATGTGAAAAGGTGATTATATAATAGAATAATCACATGTAGTAGTACAAACTAAAGTCAAAATTGGATTTGAAATAATTATATTCCCAGACTATTACTTGAGAGGTTGAATTTAGCCATGATTTTTGGGGATCAGCACTATAAATGCTGTTTCAAATTATTTTTTACCCCCAATTTAAAGACGTGTTAATATGATTAGAGTGTAAAATACAAATTCATTCAAGGTGTGGCTTGATTTTCTACAAAGCAGGTTAAGAAGCTGACCTATATTTAAGCACCATAAAATTAAATCGTCTACATTATCTGTTCTGTAAAGAAAGAGAAGTCTGGTCTGGAAGAAGGTTTGAGTCTATGTGCAAAATGTGGTTTTCTGTTAGTTTGTACTTTGTTGTACAGCTGTGGTATAAACTTATGTGTATGGCCTCTTTTAATAGAAATAACTTGTTTTTCCTTCAGCATTCTCCCTGGGATGAAGACAGCAGAAGGGAAAGAGCTATGCCTTAGATTGCTTGGTTCAGGAACCTCTTTCTGATCCAGAACTTTCCTTGTGCTCCTGTGTGTGTCTGTTTCTGTCAAATCAGTTATCCACTTATTTCTTGTGGATTGTGAGGGAAGAGACTGCAATAAGATGGAATGCGTAAGAGTTTATGCATTTTCCTCATCACAAGAAATCCAAATTCAGCTACACTCCATCTGTATGTTCCTAACATAACTGCATTTTGGATGATTGCATTTATAGCATCATTTTTTAAAAAATTGAAATAAGGTTCAGGAATACAGCTTTGGTGGCCTTTCCCCCCTCTTTGATGTCAGTGGTAATTCTTCAATTATTTCCATTCCACTACTCATGAGGACAGTAGAAATAATTCAGTCATTCATGTCAGCTCAGTTATGTTATTGGTTATACCTGGAATGTCTCAGCAGTAGCAGCATCTTGTAGATTCTTAACGAGAATTTAAGAGTATCTGTCAGTACCATAGAGTGTAAATGCCTTATGCTCAACACAGGATTGGAGCTGTGGCCTCTCAAAAAAAATTTCCCTAACTTTTTAAAGTTTCTAAGTACAAAGAACTATCTATGTGCAGAAACTTCCAGCAATAAATTAGTTTTGAGACTAACTGCTGGGTTGTGCTGTCAGGCTGTTTCTCTCTTCCCTCTCATTAAATACCTTCAGCACTGTGACTGCTGTCTCCAGACACTGGTGGATGGTTAAAGTATCAGTCATTAACTGGCATGGATTCTCATGGAAATTGGCACCTGGGTTTGGGATGGGGCATGACATGGAGTTGAAGCCTGCAGCAGCTCTGGAAGACACTGGTTACTCATTGCAATTGTGTCCGTGGAGCCCAGCACAGCTGTGACATGCCATCTCCACTCAACCAGGCTGGTAGTTTCCTTAAAAGGAGGATGGAGGTGTGGCAGGGCTGAAGCGTGGGGAAGAGGTGAGGGGAATGTTAGGCACAAGGCTTACTGCTGTGAATCGGACAACTCCTTTTAATTCATTTCAGGATCATTTCTTCTGAGCTCAGTGTTGAATGTTCATCAGGTGGCAATGCAGGACACTTGGAGTAGCTGTCTGCAGCATGTGCAGTGACACGGTCAGTGACCTGCCGTGCCACTTAGCTGCAAGTCTGTGGAGCTGGATAGGATCCACCCAAGGATACTGAAAGAGCTGGTGGAAGGACTGGCTGAGCTACTTTCAATCATTTAACAGCAATCCTGGCTAACCAGGGAGGTCCTGTGTGACTGCAGGTCAGCAAATGGGCCCCCTGCCTGCAAAGGTCAGAAGGAAGATCCAAGGAGCTACAAGCCTGTCAGCATGACCTCAGTGTTGGGACAGGTCATGGAGCAAATCATCTGAAGTGCCATAATGTGGCATGTGCAGGACAACCAAGATATCAAGCTCAGCCAGCAGGGGTTGTGAAGGGCCAGTCCTGCTTGGTGAACCTGTGACAAGGTGACAAGCTCAGTGGATGAGAGAAGTATAAGTTTTCCACTTGGACTATTGTAAAGCTTTTGACATGCTCTCCCACAGTGTCCTGGAGAAACTGGCTACTTATGGCTTGACACAGGTGCATTTATATCAGCAGTGGTATGGCCAGCAGGACCAGGGCAGTGATCATTCCCCTGTCCTTGGCACTGAGAGGCTGCAGCTCCAATGCTGTGCTCAGCTCTGGGTCCCTCACTGCAAGAAAGACACTGAGGGGCTGGAGCGTGTCCAGAGAAGGGACACGGAGCTGGGGAAGGGTCTGGAGCACAAGTGCTGTGAGGAGCAGCTGAGGGAGCTGGGGGTGTTCAGCCTGGAGAAAAGGAGGCTCAGGGGGGACCCCATCACTCTGCAGCTGCCTGGAAGGAGGGGGAGCTGGGGGTGAGTCAGCCTCTTTTCCCTGGCAATAGATGACAGTACCAGAGGAGATGGACTCATGTTGTCCTACAGCAGGTTTAGTTTGGATGTTAGGGAAAAATTCTTCACTGAAAGGCTTATTGTAAAGCACTGAAACAGTGCTCCAGATAAGTGATGGAGTCATTATCCCTGGAAGTGCTCAGAAACAATGTGCTTGGTGCTTAGGGACATGGGTTAGTAATGAACATAGCCATGCTAAGGTTAATGGTCAGACTTGATCTTTTTAATCCAAACAATTCTGTGACAAAGTATGTCACTTTGTGTTTCCTTGTTGCAAACGTTTTCTGACACACTTTGTTTAAACGATGGTAGAATATTGTTGTATTTCAGTATTTAAACAATCCTTCTGATCCATTTGACTCCTGTTGCTAGGAGGCTTATTACTTAATTCTTTTTTCACTCTGCCTCAGGAATTTAATCTTTATAGCCCATGGCTGCTGTTAAATGCCACAGTGAGGAGGTGAGGAGGCTTCGTGTTTCATTAGCTTTGATTTCTGTTTTCTCACCCTTTAGAAGTAAGGCAATTCTTGCTTATTATGAACAGGTTATGATTAAGTTTAGAAGCTTCTACAAACTAAAAGAGCTTCTGCTTTGATTTTACTTTCTTTTGAGTACAGATCAGCCTCCAACAGGATATCGGGTAATTTCTGTTGAATAGCTGTATGGAGAACTTGAAATACATACTCCTGTCCTAATATATTTGTTTGTTCACTTAATGTTTCCAAGACTGATGGATTTCTCTTTATTTCTTTTCTCTTTAATGCAGGGATCACTGTACGGCGTATGCTTGGGTACCAGCCGGACAGCAGTTTATTAGAAAGGCATTTAATTGCTTCCAAAATAAAGTTCTCATAAGAAGCTGGCATGTAGCTCCTGGGCAAAAAATCCTTTGCTGGCCTTGTGCATTTCAAATGGCACTTGGTGGTAACAGTATGCTTCTGGGGTGATGATGGTCCTGGCCACAAAAGAAACCTAGGAGGATGAGGTTTTGATCAGTCACTGTGCTGTAGTAAAAAGGGAAAGAAAAACACACCTGATGAATATTCAAAAAGTCAAGGATTCAAATCAAACTTTATTAAATGAAACTTGAAAAATACTATTTACTTTTATTACGAGGAGAAGGGGATAAATTCTCATGGGGGAAAAAATGGTAACAGGCAGCTTGAGTAGACTTCAAATTGAGTGAAACCTTGGGCAAAAAAGTATCCACAAGCTGTATAGAGATGGGTAGTCTATTAACTCCATGGTTAAGTACCTAAGTAGAAGCTACCCTAAAGTGGAAAAACACCCAAACCTTCTCATCCTGTTAACAGTGTTAGCATTCCTTGGCTGTTCAGGCTACCCTTATTTCTTTATTAACATACACATAAAAGGAATCTAACTTTTGAGAGTAAACACTTTTGCTGTGATTCTGTCTGGGGATAAGGTAAGATAGATGTGATAAAGGTGTCCTTACTGGAAAAAAACAGTCCATCTTTCCAAGCGAAGTTTGGCATGAGTGGGCCCAAATGCTAAATGGAAGCAATGGCAGCAAGCAGTTAGTCCTTAGTAGTGTGGGGACATCTCTCCATCTCTGCTGGAGACCCACTCTTTTTGTGACAATGTGTGGAGGAATGACAATGAGCATACCCGTGTCTTACCACTGTGCTGCCTTTCTTCAGTGCAGCTGTGTGTGGCACAGCTCTCCAGAGTCTTAACAACTACAGGGGTTCTTATTTAGCACTGGTCAGACAAAGTGAATGGACAGAAGTGATAGTGAAGGAAGGTGCCAGCCTTAATGCCATGGAAACCATTCTTTGTAATGCACATTGTACCAGTCCCAAATAGGAATTGTCATTTATTTAGCTGGTGACTAAGGAGCAAGCAGATGTTCACGGACCTCCAGCAGTCAAACCAGAAGCAAGCTTTATCCCAAGGGACAGGGAGACCTTTGTCTCCTAACTAAGCTTTTGTGGCATGGACCACAGAGCAAAGCTCTTACCTGATCCTGTGGTGGCAGAGAGAAGCTGATGCTGAGCACTGCTCTGAGACAGAAAAGGGAAGGCTTTTAACATTGCTTGTGTTGGCTTTGGGTGTGACAATGCTGTCAGTGCTGATAGCAACCTGCCCCTTGTGTTGGGGATGTGAAAAAGAGGCTGGAACTGCAGAAGGACTGTGGCAATTTGTCAAAATGTAATTTCTGCAGTGGAGATGCAGGTCTAATACAAAGGTACTAGCTTCAATTCATACTTTATTAGTAAAAATATTTAGCTAGAAATGTTCCTCTGCGTAATTTGTCATTTTACACTTGAGAATTGACACCTTCATCTTCACCTCTCCTCATGACTTATTTCTAGTGCTGAAGCAGCTGGTGCTTGTTACTATGTCATGGTGATACCCATGTTGGGGTGGCATCAGGGCTTGCTAGGCTTTGGAGCTGCTGGAAAATACAGGGGCAGAAGGGATATGGGGATAAGACCCTGGTCTCAGGCAGATGGATGGTGATACCAGTCCATCAGTGACAGAAATAGTAACATAAAAAACCTAACACTGCTGCAGAGTGCTGGGTGTATCATTTAAAGTTAGCCCTGGGACGTGGAGGGGAGGGACAAAATTCTAAAGCCTCTTTGCCAGGCTAGATAATTGTCAAGTAAAAATAGGAATGATTCAAGCAAATACAATCTTCTTTACTTCTTTTCTAAGCAGTATAAAAGAAGTTCTGATCTAGAAAATATTCTCATAAATATTGTTAATTTTCCACAACAAGTTTCTGCTTCTTGCCTTTCTGCAGTAATAATTCCTATATAAATCCCCAAGCTGCAAATTTAGCTGCACTAGGTCCTGTTGTGCTGTACTATGAGAAAAAGTGCTTTTTTTTTTTTTTTCTTGCTGGAACCTCACCGATTTCACTGCACAAGCAAAAAGTGCAATAAAAGACAACATCTGCATGGTGATGCTACTTTCACTGTTTGGTACCCAAATCCTTGTCTTGCACTATGGCATTAGGAGATGAACAACAGTAAATTTCTGGTTTGAAATATCCTTAGTTTTCTCTTCCTGCATTTGATAAAATCCTCATGCATTGTGCTCTGTGTGGCATAAACTGAAGTGTGAATGTGGAAAATTCCTGTTCTTTCCTGGGGTTTTCTTTTTTTTTTTTTGTTTAAATAACTTTTTAATAATGATGCCTTGTCAAATCGGCCAGCCTCACTGTGAGGGCAGACAGTGGGATGATGGATTTAGTCCACAAGTAATTCTTCCTCTGTTTTTTGTCTGAGGAGTGGAAAAAAAAGACTGAAATTCTTTCCTTTTCTTGCTAGTGGCTGGAGTTTGGAGCAGAAGTAATAAATCAATTAGAAAACAGCATCCCTTTCAATTTCAAGCAATGCACATCAGCTTTGTATCCAGGCTTTCATATATTGTACAGCAATCTGTTGTGTCTGCAGCAACTGGAAGCTCCAAAAATCAATGCACTAAGACTCGAGGGAGAAGAGCCTGACACTTGTATTAATCAAGGCTGTCTGAGTAGTTGGACAACACTAACAAGCTCCCTAAAGTTCTGCTCTGACTGGGCTGTGTTGGAAGTGGGGGATGTTTTCTGAGTGACAGCCTCCTCCTGCACTGGTGAATTTGGAGGGAAGTGTCCCCCAGCACTCGGAGACTCTGTTCCCCGCTCGCCTCCCTTCAGCTGCATCCCGCAGCCCCGTTATCAGGAGCGCGGTGGTTTTGGAGCCAGACGGGCGGTACGGGAGGTGTCAGTGCTGGCTGAGATAAGGTGGTGCCAGCACTGATTCCTGCGGTCACTGCGGCGTGTGCTGAGAGCCAGCACTCACAGCAGGAGCTCGGCTGCGCTCCTGATGTGCTCGGTGCCGGTGCAGCCCCTGCAGATTCACAGCCCAGCCCCTGGGGAGTGTGCTAACTTCATATCCCTCCATTCAAAGCTATTTTTACAGCCCTTTGCCTCATTCTGTGACTGGGTTTGTTGGGTTTTTTTCCCTTGGGTCATCTTGATCTAATTATTCTCCAGGAAATGAGAGCAAATAAAAGAAAGCTTTTTCTATGAGTACACGTGTATTTTAAAATGTAGATATTAAATATGTTCCCTAAGCAGAAATAAAAACCAGTCCAGCTTATGCAACCAATACCACAACTGGAGTGGCCGTTTCCACCCTTAAATGTACTGATGGTGTTTAAATTATACTTGCCACAGGAACACTAGTGTAAAAGGTACCTAATAACCAGGGTGGGAGGAAAAGGAAAGGCCACTAAGGTAAGCTCATATTTTCTGGTAACTATCCTCACCTGGAAAATTGCATTGATATAACCTGTCAATGTGCACTGCGATCTCAAATTCGACAGTTCTCCATACAAACTCCACAGCAGAGTTTCAGTAACACTACTCGCTAACTTCACATGGGGGCAGCACGGCATTGCTTTAGCAGTGGGAAATGCGGTTTTGCCTGAGAAGTGACTTTACTGAGATAGATAAATGGACAAGATTCAGGGGTTTAAACTCTAAGGTGATTTGTTTCTAAGTTAAAAAACCTGCAAGCATTAAAACAAACTCTTTTTAAACTAACTAACCTCCTGCATGATCAGAATGAATTCCTTTATTTTGTGTTACCAGGAAGAGGAATCTCTGCTCTTGAAATGTATGAAAAGCAATAAAAATCCATCTCTTGTGGTAAGTATGGCCTGACTTTTACATACCAAGTCATGTAAACAATAGACCATGAGGATGACTTCTAGCTGAAGATTTCAGGCTATGTTTAATCTACAATTCTGATTTGCAATGTTGTGGACACAGCAGTGGAGCCAAAGTAATTCCAGAATCCAGATTTTCAAGATTCCGCGTAAGGTTGCAAAATTGTTTGACGGTAATGATGTAACAGTAGGTATGTGAGCTAAATAAAATGGGAAAGTGCACATATATGCCTGTTTGGCATCCAGGGATGGGCAGGGGAAAGCAGATAATCTCACTTTTGCCCAAGTGACAAGTTATCAAAAATGAAACTGGAAATTCCAAAGGGGAAAATAAGACAGTATCCACCTCCCATCTAAACTTTATCAACAATGGGTCAAAAAGAAAAGAGAATAGGAGTTGCTGCCAGTTTTGTGTTCTCTCTTAACGTCAAGGGAATGTGACAAGCTACAACAGCATGGGTTGAAAACCAACAATGGAGGAAACAGAACATCCCTAACAGTGAGAGTCACTTCTATACCCACAGTAGCTCACAGCAGCTTGGAGAGTTGTGTCACAGGGTTTTCCTTTTCCTGGCCCTAGGAGAGACTCCAACCAAAACAGACAGAGATACAGAAAAGGGTGAGAGGTCTGTGTTCTTGTATTATCTTGGAGAATTTGTAGAATAGACACCCAAAGGGGAGAATAGCAACTGTTCTTTCTTACTCATTGTTACAGTTTCCACTAATTTGTCCTTTCCCTTCTTTCCTTCCTGTCCAATGTGTGCTGGCACAGCCAGACAAATGTTTGTGGTACCTTGCTGTGAATGGCACAGCAGCAGGCTCAAAGTGAGGAGTCCTCATTTTCCCCTCTCTTGAACTGGGAGCTGTTCAGAATGAGAGATGTGCTTTAATATTATCTCTCTTCCATGCCTTTCTTATTTCTGTTGTCTTTTTTTTTAAGTAGGAGCTGTTGTGTTTGTGAAGAACTTTAGCACATGAGGCATGCCAGCCCTAGGAAAGCAAAGCACCATGCTTTGAAAGCACAGAAATACTTTTGAAAAATTTCCATCTGGGGAGAGACTGTAATAGAAAAACATCAAAAATGCCCTGTTACAATAAGAAGAATGCCTGTCAATGCAGTGACTGAATGAATTTACAAGGTAAGAAGACACTGGTCTTAGAGAGCCACTTAAACATATGGTGGCCATTAACCCACAGCAGCTCTGCCTTCATGGATCCAGGTTGGGCAGCAGCACAGGCAGCTGTGCCACAGCTCTGTGCCCAGGCACACAGGAGTGCAGGTACTGCTCCCTCACAGCCAGCGCCACAGCTGGACCTTGGCTTCTATAGGTGCTGTAATGTACAGCCCCTGCACTGCTGCACAGGCAGTTTGCAGCTCAGAGTGTTAAAAATTACATGGAAAATGCACTTCACCTGTTTCTGACAAGTAGCACAAGTGCTTTTAACTCTTATTTATCCTGCTTTGAGAGAGACAGTTTTTCTGGGCTATTTTTTCAGAACAGTGGGTGAGTTCTTCACATTCCCAAAATAAAACATTGTATTTGCTTTCCTGAGACCATGCATTTGGCAGGAAAATGACAAAGAATATTTCTACTGACCCGAAGGCATCAGAAAACTATACCTGGTTGCAGCAGCAGCAGCACCAGCAGCAGCAGCAGTAGTAGTAGTAGTATAAATGTAGAGACTTGTAGAAAAAAAAAGTAAGTTTAAGTAGATTAATAGAAATTTGTAGACTTTGTGATCATTACTGAATACATGTAGGCTTTAAAAAATATTTTCCCACTTCAGCATCTATATGTTATTTCAATTATATCTAAAAGCTGCACTATGCTGAGTTTGATGGGATGGGATGTGTTTGGTGTCCTACAAAATCTGGGATGGGTTTATTATTGAAATAGATTGAACTAATATAATGAGATTGCTTGACACAGGAAAGCCAGTGAAAAAGTTGCAGACCAGAAGAGACTATTGCTATATTTATGTGTTTCCACGTATTTCGGTTCTGGATTTTTTTGTGCTTTTAAATTTAAATCATAGGGATATTATCTGATCAGCTTGTAAAGACAGTGAAAAAAACCCACCCCAAATGCCACTAATTAGTCTATTGCTAAATAAGATCTAAAGCATTTTGCAAAGTGCCAAATGTTTTAAGTTTCACAAAAGCATAATGAGGTACACTATTATCTCTGCTGTTATCCAGGCAGGTTGAGACAAATCCTGAGCTTGAATATATAAAGTACCTGTTACAGATAATCTCTGCAGGGGATCTAGTGCTGGTATTTTGTTATGATCAAGACTCCTAACTTGGAGTACAGATTAGATGAGATAGTCTGCTTTTAACCTCTCTTCTCACAGTCTGGTTTTGCTATTGAAAGAGAACCACCTTACTGAGTATCAGTGAACCATCAAGCTAAAGGATGGGGCTGGGAAAGTATTTTGCTTGCCACGTATAAAAGAATCAAGAAGCTGCTTTTCTTATTATGAGAATGTGTGTCTAACCCAGATTTTAGGAAAATGATCTCTCAGGAAGACCTCTGTGAATGTAGGCATTTAACAGCTGCTGAGCTGTCACTTGTGGCTGCCAGACATCCAAAGATAGGTCACTGGTGGGAGCTCATGGTTCCAATTCCTTCCCCAGGCAATCCTCTTCCCTCCCCATGCCCCATCGTTGATGGGGGTGTCTTGAGCAATGGGTGTACGAAATCTGTCACTGGCCAGGACTGTCTGTGGTGGGCTCCTCGTGCTGGAGCTGACAGCTCTGGGGAGCTGCTACTCAGGTTTGAGACGGAACCCAAACCCCATCAGTTTCACTGCAAGTTTCTTCTCGTTCACCCAGCTGGACTGATGGGGTGATGTAAAATCTGTCACGCTGCAGCCCCATTTCTATCTTGATAAGTGCAAACTTTTTGGAAGGTTAGCTGCTCCAGGTTACTAATCATCTCCGAAGCAGGCAAGGCAGAGGTGTGTGGGAACCACCTCTGCACCCTGCCCTGGGCTGAGCTGCAGAAGGGTCAAGGCTGGGAAAGAGCTCACTGGGAGCAGCAGCGAAGTTGAGAGGGCAGAAAATCATTTGCCTGGTCCCTGATTTGACCAGAATCCGGTGCCCCAGACCACTTCAGCCCGTAGCTATCAAAGACTGGCTGAAATGAGAACAGAAGAGGGAATGAAGATGGAGGGAGAAGGACAATAACTAAATTGAAGAAGAAAAGCTTGAAGGAATAGAGAAATACCTAACACTTTGCATTCTCCTTCCTCACAACCAAATGCCTTCCTTTATAGTGGAATTTAAAACCAGTGGCATTTATCAGAGCTTCCCTGCTTGTGCCTTTTTATTAAAATAAGTATTATTATACTTGATGCATTGCACTGTAAGTCAGAGTTGTGGTCGGTGTACCGACAGTTGTCTCACAGGGAACGAGAAACAACAGACTTTCTTGACACACCAGCAGCAGAAGGTGCGCATCCTTGTGCCCGGCCTCCGGCTGCCCCTGACTCTTAAGAAGTCGTGAGGCAGATGCAGGGCGCCGGGCCGGGGCGGTGGCGGTGCCGGAGGGACAGGGGACAGAGCCGCGCTCCCGGGCCGGGGCGGTGGCGGTGCCGGAGGGACAGGGGACAGAGCCGCGCTCCCCGGGCCGGGGCGGTGGCGGTGCCCGGAGGGACAGGGGACAGAGCCGCGCTCCCCGGGCCGGGGCGGTGGCGGTGCCCGGAGGGACAGGGGACAGAGCCGCGCTCCCGGGCTGGGGCGGTGGCGGTGCCCGGAGGGACAGGGGACAGTCCCGCGCTCCCGGGCTGGGGCGGTGGCGGTGCCGGAGGGACAGGGGACAGTCCCGCGCTCCCGGGGACAGTCCCGCGCTCCCCGCGCTCCCGGGAGCCGCGCGCCCCCCGCCCGCGCTGGTGCCGCCCCGTCGAGGGGGCGTGGCGGGCGCATGCGCACCGGGCCGCCCCCACCGCCTATAAGAGCGGGTGCGGCGCCCCCGCGCCGAGCGGAGCGGCGGGCGCGGCGCCGGACGGGGCGCACGGGGGTCGGCGCCGCTGCGCTCCGTCCGTGGGAGGATCGCGGGCTGCCGCCGTCCCTCGCCCATGGGCGCGGGCCGGGCGGGCGCGGTGAAGCGGCGGGGAGCCAGAGCGGAGTAGCGGCGCTCCCGCGGTGCGCCCCGGGCGGCGGCTCCGCACCCCGCGGGCCGGCCCCGGGCATGCGGCGGCGGCGGAGGGACCCGCGGCCAGAATCCCCGCAGCGCGGCGGCTGCCGGCCCCGGGGGCCCGGGCGGCGCTGCCCCGGCGCGGGGGGGCCCTGACGGCGCGGCCGCCCCCCCGGCGGCGCCATGCGGGGCTGGCTGCTGCTGGCGGCGCTGGGCTGGCTGCTGCCGGCGGGGGCCGCGGCCAGCGGCGAGTACTGCCACGGCTGGCTGGACGGGCAGGGCGGCTGGCGGGACGGCTTCCAGTGCCCCGAGCGCTTCGACGGCGGCGACGCCACCATCTGCTGCGGCAGCTGCGCGCTCCGGTACTGCTGCTCCAGCGCCGAGGCGCGCCTGGACCAGGGCGCCTGCGACAACGACCGGCGGCAGGGCGGCGGCGAGCCCGGCCGGCCCGGCAAGGACGGCCCCGACGGCGCGGCAGGTGAGCGGCCCGGCGCGCAGGATGGATGGCCCCGGGGTGTCTCCGGCACGGCGGCTCCACGGGAGCCGTCGCGGGTTGGCGACGATGATCTCTATCCGCCGGTTCCCCTCTCCGTCGAGGCGTGGGCGGGACGGATGGAGTCGGCGCTGGCCCGGCCCGGCGGCCGCTCTTGCGCGGGGAGAAGCGCCCCAGCCGAAGGCCTGCCTTTCCCACCTTTGCTGCTGGAATTCCCAGCCACTCTCTGCCAGAGCAGGTGACACCGCTCTCCTGAGTCCCGGGCACGCCTCTGCCGCCACTTTGAACGGGCTCCTCAGCCATGGTTGAGCTCCCCATTGAAAAGGCACGGGAAAATGAGAACACCCGTATGAGCAGATCAGAAAAAGTAACAGGATATTTCAAAAGGACTCTGGCTGGTCCCCACTGTAATTGTGTATGTTCTTTCAGCTCTGATATCCCCACTTAGGACTGGTTTTACAAGATTGAATTTCAAGGATAAACTTGAGTCTTTCTACTGCTGTTTCAAAAAGCCCCAGTGGCTCCTCAGCACCCTTGCTGCCATCCACACATGCTGAGTGCAGGAAAAGTAGCCTGAAGTGATGTTATAATTAGGACAGATTTACTCCTGGAAAACTTGCACATTACAGCGTGGAGCAAGTGTGTGCACCTGCTCAAGAGCTGCTGTAGCATGAAGCACAGAAGTTACAGCCTTTTGTTTAAAAGTACTAAAGTGATGGAAGAAAAGTGGCCTTTTGGTTATAACTCAATTAATGTAATCAGCTCAGCCAGGAAATATTCTGACTTGAACAGATAGATAACCCCCCCTTTGCATTTCTGAAAACAATGCATTTTTTAACAATTAATTTTTTTAATTTAAAATTTATTGCTTTGCAGGTTTGGGAGCCATTGCCCTGTGCTGGCACTGATTAACTTGCAGGTCATTAGCAGTGGCTGCCTTAGCAGGGTCAGACAGGGTCAAGCAGGGATCCATAGCCCTGCCTGAGTCTTGGAGCTGCCAGGTTTTGGTGGAAATGATGAACTCCAGGCATGTTGCTGGGAGCATTCACAAGCACTGAAGGGAGACACCTTCCCTTTGTTATTCGTGCATATATATCCATGCAGATTTCTTACTGAGCCAGGGAAGAAAACTTTTTCCCTGGGAAAAATGGATTAGCTCAGTTGGATAGAGCATGGTGCTTATTATACCATTGTGGTTCTGATCCCTGTATGGGTCATTCACTTAAGAATTAGACTCGATGATTCTTGTGCATCCTTTCTAACTCAGGTGTATTCTGTGAAATCTGTACATGTAGCCCTGATTCTTCCAAGGATGTGTTTGCCATCCTTGGTGGCTCCACTTCCTTGATGCCACCAATGAGCATCATCCATGCTTTCTGCTCCCACCTCTTGCCCACCCTCAGTCCTCCTGCCCTGATGTCCCTTCATTAGGCATCACAAGGAGGAATGCTGCCCCTTTGGAGCATAGTGCTGTCTCTCCCTAAACCCAGAGCTGAAATGCAGAACAGGTGGACACATCCCTGGGCTGTGAGGTGTCAGAGCCTCTGGGACTACTGTCTGGTCACTGCCTGGCTGTCACGCGGCCCCAACGGGCTGACAATAGCCAGAGTGGGCTGGAGATGGGGAGGGATGTCATCTGGCACCAGGGTTTGACTATCCTGTGATCCTGAGCCCTCAGCTGGGATCCTGCCCCAAAGTATCTCCCTAAAGCACTGTTCAAACCCAGCTGTATCTTGCCAGATTGCTCTAGTAGGGGATATCGGAGACACAGTTCGGTGAAATGTGGAGCAGTGGTTACTCTGAAGGAAACCACTGTCAACAGGAGGGAAATTTAAGCCACTGGGTTTAGCAGCCCTTTTCATCATTCTGGTATAAAATGCTCTGCTTGTATTGACCTGTGCTGGGAGGAGGTGGGCTCTGCTTGGATAAGGGGGGGGAAGTTCTGCTGGAGCTGCCAAGGTTTGTCCTTGTCCCCCAGTGACCTTGTTTTCCTTGCTGTTGCAGTGCCCATCTACGTGCCGTTCCTTATCGTGGGATCTGTATTTGTCGCCTTCATCATCCTGGGGTCCCTGGTGGCAGCTTGCTGCTGCAGATGCCTGCGGCCCAAGCAGGAGCCCCAGCAGAGTCGAGCCCCTGCGGGCACCCGCCTGATGGAGACGATCCCCATGATCCCGAGTGCCAGCACCTCCCGGGGCTCCTCCTCCCGCCAGTCCAGCACGGCTGCCAGCTCCAGCTCCAGCGCCAACTCGGGGGCCAGAGCTCCGCCAACAAGGTCCCAGACCAACTGCTGCTTGTCCGAAGGGACCATGAATAATGTCTACGTCAACATGCCCACCAACTTCTCGGTGCTGAACTGCCAGCAGGCCACGCAGATCGTGCCGCACCAGGGCCAGTACCTGCACCCGCAGTACGTGGGCTACGCCGTGCAGCACGACTCGATGCCCCTGACCCCCGTGCCCCCCTTCCTGGACGGCCTGCAGAGCAGCTACAGGCAGATCCAGTCCCCCTTCCCGCACACCACCAGCGAGCAGAAGATGTACCCGGCTGTGACTGTGTAGCGCTGACGCCTTCCCCTCCCCATCCCCACCCAGCCGATGTTAATATCTGAACTGAGCGGAGGAGAAATGCTTCCTTGCAACAAAGCTCCCAGAACGCCACTTGTAAATAATTTTGAAAGGCTCATGCATGTCAGACAGTGTTTATAAACCATTTATTTTCATCGGGGTCTGTTGCCAGGAACTGTAAGCATGATATCTCGGAATTAACGTTGCCAGATACGCTCTCATTCCAGCGCGTGATTTACGGCGGCGAAGGATTACGCTGGAAATGCATATGTATTTCAGATCACTGTACTCGTGAGATAAATGTCAGAGCCGTTAAGTGCCCTTCAGGTATGACATGGTCACAAGCATTTGCCTAATTAATTCTAGGAAGAGTTTTGTTACACTGTACAAGACCATAGTACTTCAGAAACCTCTTCACTCCCTGCTCCATAATGACATTTCCCATTGCTTTACAGACAATCACAACTGAGAGCTGAACAGTGCAATCCCTGTGTGCTGGGAACCTGTACCAGCCCCCATGGCTTCTTACACACACCAGCTTTGGGGTCAAATGCCACCACAGGCTTGGTCTTGCAAAGACCAGTTTTCCTTGTATTATGTAGGAAGAGTGAATTATTCTGCTCTTCTTTCCAGTGCACTTGAAACTTTCTTGATTTGGTTTTGTGCCAAGATCAGGACCCAGTAGTGGTTTGCAGAGACTATCTTTGTGAACATTTTACTAAAACCAGGGTATGAGGTGCTTGTTCTTCATGACACTCAGCTAAGCTTTTGGTGCAGCTGGCAGAGTCTGAACTGAACCTGCCTTGGCAGACAAAGGTCATACTGTGATTCCAAATATGCCTGATTTAACCTCACTTCCCATGAAACAGGAAACCCATGTGAATGCCCATGAAGGTGTCAGCCCAAAGCCTGCTTGCATTGGAGTCTGCCTGTAGGAAAATGGATTTTATCTTGTCCCCCATGAGCCCATTCTGAGTCCCCTGCCCTACCTCATGGGACTGGGAGAATGTTACACAGAACCTAGTTGGGATGTAAATGGGTTGGTAGAGGTTTGAAATCTATCCTCTTTTATTCTTTATCCATGTGGCAGGGGACTAGGGAGACACAGCTCTATTTAAAAATAAGGAGAAGGGCCTAACCAAAGGAGAGAAGTGCTTGTGGTGTCACTCATGGAGGTGTTGAGAGGCAGACAGATGGGACACTGCACTGGAACTGTTGGCCCTGTCCTGCTTTGCTTCATCTGGGGTAAACATCTCTCCAGGTTGAAGAGGCAACTAACAATCACATCATTCTATCACCACAAATGCAGCAAACTAAGGCTGGTTTTGTCTCTTAAAAAGTGTAGCCACTACGTTTCCATCCATTTGCTCCTCTGCCAAAACAGTGCAACTGAAGACTTGAGGCCCTGTGCAAAACCCAAGCAATTACTGTAACCAGACCAGTGATGACAAAAGGTTTCTTACTGTCTGATACGATATCAATGTGTAGCAATAACTGATGCTGTGTTTTGTGTGTCCGTTTCCAAATGACGCAGAAGGTGCAGACGCATTGCCAAACCCAGTGGTTTACTCATAAACGCCACACACAGGCAGCCTGCAGCAGGCAGCCATGGTTTGGCCACTGACACGGGGAAATGAATGGGTAATTTATCCCAGGTCTGTTGTTCCTGGCTGGGATCGGTGTGCAGGAGCTGGACAGGAAGATTGGTGTGTGAGACCCGGCTCGCTGTGCTGCCAGGCTGGGAGCCTTGGGAAGGCTGGAGGTGTGGGATGGGACCTTCAGGGCAGGTGCTGCCTGGCTTCTGAAGGGCCCCCTGCACTCCCCTGGTCTCTGGGGTGTAGGTTCCCACCTGCCCACGCTGCAGTGGGCACTGAGCTGGCGTCAGGCACAGGGGCAGCTGCCTGTGCTTCCCCAGGAGCAGGAGGTGCTTGGCCCTGCTGAGCCCTGGCCAGACAAGCAGCTCCTCCTGTGGTCCTGACTGCCCAGCTGTGAGCCAAGTCAGCTCCCCCCACTGCCTGCCCTGGCAAGGACACCTCCTCTGACCTATGAAATTCAGGTGAATCTTTGTATATTGTTTACTTGTTTAAAATAAAAAAAAAAAAAGAATAAGTTAAATTTAAGTCTGTAGAAATTAATTTACAACTGAAGGCAGAGAAACCCGAGTTCTAATAAAAGGAATTTTGTGAGACGTGGTGTTTTTTAAATGTCATGTACAATAATGTAAAACCAATGTTACCATTTGATATAGCTTTTAAATCTCTGAAAGAGCACTTGCTTTAAAGTGTTTCTTACAACTGACGAAAAAAGCTCCCTTTGTTTCTTAATAAATACTTTATGGTGTGACTTGGGTTTTGTTTGCTTTGTCATAGGGTTTTTTATTTTCTTCAGTTAATGCTCTGCTTTCCTGTGTCTGCAAAAGATGAGCACACCTCTCCAGACTCGCAAAACCAAAAGTTTGAACTTTTTGCTGTGCTTTTAAAGTATAACAGTAATCCAAACAATTTGCATGCTGAACAGTGTGCTCTAGTGGGACATGTTCTGAGGGGATGTGTTTGGAGAGACAGGGTGCAGGGAGATGGCATCTGAGCATCAGCTGAGATGGGGATCCCTCACCTCTCAGATGGCTGGGGAACAGTGGTGAGAGCAGGATGGGCCAGAGTCTGTGGGCTCATCAAGTTCCCTCTTTTTAAAGAATGCCAAATACTCTGCAGCAAATAGCATTTTCTGAGGAATTTGGTTTCAGTTGGATTCACAGTTACCAGCTGAGCATTTTGAGTGTGTAACTCTCAGTAAGTGGCTGTGCTGTTTCCACTGCCCTCTGCATGGGGACCCTTCTTGATGGAGCAAACTCCATCCTCATGAGTGAGACCAAAACCAAAGCCCTGTTGTGCCAGGGGGCACAGCTCAGTCTGGGATGAGACCACTCTGTTTTCCTGGTGCCCCAAAAGGGCACAGGGAGGAGATTGGGTGATTGTTGGATCTGCATGTTTACGACTCCAAAAAGTAGGAAAGAACAGTCTGGGAAAAACATTGCCTTGGTCAGACCCTAGACAGCACATTCCAAAATGCCACAGCTTCCTGGTGTCTGGGGAGGTGAGGGAGCGTGGCTGGAAGCACAAAGCTGACAGGGAAGGAGGAGGTCAGCCATGGCTCAGAGCAGATGTGCTGAGGTGACGAGTACTGCACAGCAGGGGAGGCCAGCAAGTTGTGCTGAAGGTTTTTCATGTATTTTTACCTGTGGAGTTTGTTTGCCCTTGGCAGTTGCTTTCTTTTCCTGCCATGCCAGAGCTGATGTGCACAGCAAGCAGTGGTGAGGGTAAAGCCAGCAAACCCCCCATAGGCTGGGCTGGTGCTGGTCTGCTCTGAGGTTCCCCTCCCAGCACACACGTGGAGATACACCCTGGCAGTCTCACCTGTGAGCTGGGACAGAGCCATTATGCCACCAGCTGTGCCACAGCCATGAGGGGACAGTGGAGGCTGGTGCAGTTTGGGGCCAGTGCTCACATGTGGCCCACGATGCCCAGGGAGCAGGTCTCAGCTCAGCACATCAACCTCAGCACCTCCCTTGCAAAACATCTCATTTGCTGCTCACTTCTGCTCTTGCTGGAGCTCTTCTCCCTCCAGATTTTCTGCTTTTCCACTCTTTTCCTCCCACTGAAGTTACTACTAAATATTATTCCCCACATGTATTCCCTTTTATTTTTCCAAGCTGAATCTCATTTTATTGTTTCCTCCTCATATTTCCTGCTTCTCAGTAGGTTCCTTTGTAATATTTCTCTGTCCTCAGTGGGGTTTGCAACATTTTCCTGCCTAGGATCACTTGCAAATGGATTGAATAAACCACATAAGCCTGTGCCATCCTTTTTCCTCTTGCCCACTTACACTGAGCCAGTTCCATGAGACCCTGGTCACCCTGGAGGCTCTCAGTGTCCCCTGTCCCATAGGAGAGCATTTAATCCTTGTGACTATTTCTGTGCAGCCTGAATGGCCAGATACAGCAGTCACTGGTGCTGTGACAGCCTCCTGTGCCTCAGCAATGGGGATATGCCCATCCTGTTGGGCCATGTGCCACAAAATACCAGTGTGGGCTCCAGTGAGAAGGCCTAGGTGAGCCAGCTCTGTGGTGTGGCTGCTCTGCACCACACACCACACACCACACAGTGCTGGCCTGCCTGCAGCAGGCTCTGGAGGTGAGGCTGGCACAGGTGATGTCTCAGCACCCTGGGGTGTGCCAGTTCCCCCATCTCCTGGGGGACACCCAGTCCCAGACAGCTTTCCCAGGAAGTCACTACAGCCCTGGCACAGGGATGGATTTTCTCCCCCTGCTATAGAGATCCCCCTTCCTGTGCCTACACTTACTGGTTTTGTGATTTGCCCACAGAAATGCTGTTCTAATTGCTTGGCTTAATTTATCCTTCCTACCTGAAAAATCTCAGCTCACTGAGCGGACCCCATTTTTTTTTCACCTGGTTTGTGACCCTGTACCTCCCACCTTCTCCAGTTTCTCCATGCTGGCTTATTGACATTTTCCTTGGCCCTTGAGTCATTTCCATCTCCTGCTTTTCCCTGTTTCTCTAGTGGGGGCAGCTGTGCTGGGTGGGAACATCTGGGGCATCTGGTTCATGAGCAGAGGCACAGCTTCATTTGGAAAATACCTTCCCACTTAACATCAAAGGTGACATCTTCCAAATACTGAGAGCAAGGCAGCAAACATTCCACCAGGCATAGCTGAAAAGCTACTAGGTGTGCAAGAGGCTGAATATCCTCTTACTCCCTGATTTTCATTGGAAGAGGGGAGACAAACCACTCTGGAGTGTAACATGAGTCACAGCTCTCAGGTTGCAAGTGCCTCCAGCATTGTACCGGCCATTGTTTTTGTCAAAAAGAAGTTAGTTGACTTTGTTTTTAATATTAATCAGTTTTGGTGGCTATTTCTGATGAGATGGAGCCATGCAGGTAACAATTCAAAGCAGTCACTTTCTGCACTGGGCAAGTCCCAGTGAGCACATCCAGGTCACCAAGGACACACATTGCTTTCCATTTGCATTGTCCATAACATATCAGGAAATACAAAAGAAAACTCACCTGAAACCTTGAAATCTTGTCTTCCATCACAGGCTGTTGTAGACACAGTCTAGACTTTATAATAGCAAAAAAAATTCAAACCTTCAAGAAAGATTAACAATAAAATATCTTTCTTCTAAATGTAATAATCCTTTACTTTCAAGTAAATAGTCCCTTATTGGCCGTTATCAGTCCTTCAGAAAACCTCCAGCAAAATCAAGGCAAACAGTGATACATCAAGCAGAAAAATGTTTAATTCAACAGATAAGTTGCTTTCCATCGAGCCTTCCTCATGTTTAATGCTGAACCAGCTCAGGGCATGGACCATCCTGGTTTGTCTCTCTAGGTTAATTTGAAAACAATAAAGCAGGAAGGCACTACTTTGGATCCTATCAATGCTATTTATTAAACCAGGGCAAGTGAGCAGCATGTCAGAAAACAGTAATAATAGAGCAATAAAATAAAAATGCTTCTCTACCTCCCTTCCAAGATACTGAGCAGTTTTACAGGAACATTAAAAAATTGGCTGGATTGGAGGGGACCTTAAAGATAACCTAGCTCTAATTCCCTGCAGGAGGGACACCTCCCACTAAGACCAGGTTGCTGGGTGTCCCATCCAGCCTGGCCTTGAACTGTTCCAGGGATGGGGTAGTTAGATTTCCTTCCATCAGATTTAGGAAGAGCTTTGAAAGATGATGGGGAAAATCTGGCAGAATGTTTGATGCTGCTGGCTGGACCACAAACTTCCCAGAGCTTGCTGGTGCTGCAGATGCTGGCACAGGGCAGGTCTGACCTGTTGCACGACAAGATGAGAATCTCAGTGTGTTGTGAAGTCTCTGCTATGATTCAGTACCCAAATGGTAAATATTGGCTTATGCAGCTGCTAATTCCCTCAGTATTTGCTTTTGAGAGACAGAATCCTATTGACTTCACACAATTAGACAGTCTATGCATGATTGTAAATATCTCATCACGGGGGGAAGAAATTATTCTCAATTTACATTGCTGCAAACCAAAAGCAACTGCTGTAGATCTACTGTGCAGTCAGAACCAGGCTCTCAGTTTAAAAGCTGAAGTACCACCCTCAGTGTGGATGGGCAAATACATACAGTCATTCCACAGGATTTAGCTAGCAGCTAAGAGAGCAGTAGGCAGCTCAAGCTCTGACACTTGGCACATCCAAATGAGCTGGCACTGGATCACACTGTGGGTTTCTATGGACTAGGGCATATATTAGGGAGCTTACAGGCAGTTCCTTCCACAGTGTGGAGAAAAGGAGTGAGATGGACCAGCACAATTACAAAACCAGCACCACAGTCCCTTTCAGCCAATCCTTTTCTCCTGGGGGGTGCTCCTGCTGTCTGTACTGGACACCAGCAAGTACCAGCAGCTCCACGGGACCAACAAAGCAGCCTTGGTTTACTGTGACAGCTGTGCTGGCTATTTTTGATGAGGCTGCAGGTCAGTGCCAGCTGAGCCATCAGACAAGGTGGCTGTGAGAGCTGAGGCTCCCAGAGTCGTCACTGCAGAATTTAAGAGCTAATCTGCCCTGAAAATTGCAGCTTCTTCATGTGAGAGGTGCTTTGTGTGACCCAGGGAGCTCAGTGCCCCCACCACTCTGACATGATACCCTCAGGGCAGCACCAAACACAAAGGAAATACAAGGGGGAACCACGACCACCTCTTCAACCATCACCCCTCTGTCCTTAGAGAGTCATGGCTAGAAAAATGCAACATGAGCTCTCTCCCATCAAGCTTCCTCATGGTGAACATCCTGGCTGGGCATGGCCACTGCAGCAAGGTCTCACCAGCACTGTTCACCATTCCCTTGCTGGGACACAGCCCACTCCCCATCTGCCCTTGAGCTCCTTGCTTAGTTGACAGCCAAAACCAGCAACGTTTTTTCAGAGATTTTTAAAGCCTTGTTTCTCTGCAGTCCCATACTTCTGCTGAGGAGGAAACTCACTGCTCCCTCCAGGTTTCTGAGGACTTGCTGCACCCCAAATGCTGAGGGAACTCAAAGAGGCACAGGGCTGTGCTGGAGGGAGGGCTGATGACTGGGTACTGCCACAGCAGCACTCACTGAAAGGGATTATGTTTCTGAAATCTTGCTTAACATTCCTCAGCTGGGCCTTTCTCAGTTACACTTTTATTTTTTAATGCTCCAATTTCAGACTTGAGCATTAATCTACAGGTTTAGGGACTTTGCTTCTTCTTTGTTCTGGTCTGAGGCACTGAAGACTGCCGTCAACAGACTTAGCAGCTGCTCCAGCAAATTTGGCTCTGGGACATGAGCACCAGGCTCTCTCACAGCTTTGCCTGTCAAATTGGTAGAGGGAAAGTCTCTGAGGTGATTAGTCAACTAATATATCTAATAAGGGGTTTAAGCAGCAATCCATTATGTTTAACAATTCTGAGAATCATTTCCCTTTTAGTGCGCTGTACAAGAGACAACAGTGCAGGGAGCTGTTGGCTGAGCATCCAATTCTCCCACCACCAACTGAATAAGGCTTATTTAAGTTTATCATCAATTTTACTTTGGCATAATTGATTGCCCAGATGTGTGAGAAGCTTCTACAAACAGCACAGTTCCTGCTGCTGCATGCTTGCAGCTATGGAGGCCCAGGGAAGGACCAGGCATTTACTGCATCAAAACAGGGATACAGTAGTTCAACACTCTCTTTTTATTTTCCTGCAAAGGAAAAGCAGATCCTGGGCTGATTTTTGGGATAAAAATGTTTTGAAATGTGCTCAAGCAATGACTTTGTAAGGGAAGAGGGGGAGATTTGGCTTACACCTTCTTTCTGTTCCACAATTAAAAAAAAAATCCAGAAATAATTTGTTGTAAAAATGTCTCTCTACACTTTTAAAAGTGGTTCTGTCAGCAATCTTTTATGAAAAGTCCTTTTCCTCAAGTTATAGCACCCTAAGGGGGAAAAGTTTTAGCCAAACCATATATAAATATGCATTTTTAATTCCAGCATCTATTAATATTTGGACAAAGGGATCCTTTTGTTCAAGCTCATACCCTTTCATTTTCTATAGGGATCTGACAGTCTTGCCTCACTTCACATCTCGCTGCACTCAGACCATGTTCCATCAGACCCAAGAACCTGAAGGCCCAGTGTTAAAAAAGCCTCTTGCACACTTAGCTGCAAGGAAGGAGGCAAGGGAGGGGTTTTAGGGCTGAATTTTCCCCTGCTGTGTCTACGTGACTTAATTGGGACAAAAAACTTCCAAGCTTTATTTTGGTGAAGCCTTGGTGAGATCAAGTGTATCATTTGTAGAATAATCTCTCTCCATCTAGCTTACATATAGTTTTCCCCTGAAGACCCTATTCAAATACCAGTACCTGCTGTCAGCTCAGCAGCACCATTCTTATTTTGCCATACCAGCCTTGCATTTGGGGCCTGATTTGAGACCTATTAAAGGAACTCAACCCTTGCTCTAATGAGTAGGCCCTTAAAACACACCCAACAGGCCATGAAAAAATAAAAATAATCCATTCAACAGCTTTGCAGGCTAAATCTCAAATGTATTTAACACTTGCTGCAAAGCTCATGGGGGGATAAAACAAACAAGGCTCGGTCCACTGGATTGCTTTAATAAAAGGTTTATTGGAAACATTTTTGTGCAGACATACAACAGTCAACAATGCTGTTCAAAGCTACAAATTGTCTAAGTTTTCTGAACCTTCTAAAAATACAAGTAAGTGACCTTCATTTGTATTCAGTCTGGGAGGGAAACAAACTCCACTGTAATGCAATGCTGTATTTAAACTACCAGAGGACATTAATAGGACCTGAAAATGGTAACACTTCTAGAGGAAAAACCCACACACCACTGCTGCTCTGCTGGGAGCCAATTAAACATCCCCCCACAGCATCACTCCTCTCTGCATATCCAGATTAAAACGTCCCCATCTGAAACAATATTTAAGCAATTTGAGTACAGATATGACAGACAAGTGGGCACATGACTTGGCTCACTGATGAAAAAGATGCTGTTAAAGATCCTGTCACTCAAGACGCTGAGTATTTGACCTCCCAGTGCAATGGGCTGCACTTTGGGGGCAGGAGGAGGGACAGGGGGGTTTTCAAGTCAGACAACTCTTCCAGCACACACATGTACACAGTCCCAGAGGACGTGGCTGCCTCACTGCTTTATAACTGGAGCTTTAAAAAAAAAAAAAGATAGAAAAAAAAAAAGAGTTGAGCAACAACTTTGAGCAACTTTGCAGTCTATGAACTCTTGATGGTAAGAACAGCAAGTACCCTCATTCCCTTTCTGAATAACACATCACCCAGAAGGGCAGAGGAGAACACATGCACTCCTCTGAACTCCATGTTTTCTAAGAAACCCTGCAGATGTTTTGAAATTGATTAATTTATGCCAAGACAACATCTGGAACATCTTCGCAGGAAAACCACCCAGTAAGGTAGTTAGAGTTTAAAACAATCATGTCTTTCTGTTAATGTTGGCTTCATTGCTCCATAATTTCAGGGGTGCTGACCTTCCAGCTATGCATAGTGACAGTCTGGCAATACATTAACACTTTTCTTCATCATTACACTTCTGAGTGATTGCCCAGAGCTGGGACTGCCCACACAGAATTTGTTATTTACCAATTTCTGCTTCTCTTTAGTAGCTACAAAGATGCTGAAGGAGAATGGACCTCTTGTGGCAGACTTCAGGAAAACTTATCTAACCTCCTTCATACATAAATGCTTTGGATAAACACCAGTACTCAGTCACCTCACCTTCTGTCCACACCACAAATGAGCAGGCCATGAATCCAAATGAAACAACCCCTGGGCTTCATGCACTACCACAAAGAGATCCAGGTCCCCAAATTAACAAGCCCCTTGCACTGGCCTAAGGGATAGGAACTTGCCCAGGAACAACATCTAAGCAGAAGTCCCACTAATTCTCCAAGAGAGACTGTCAGTCAGGACTGAATTCCAGTGCTAAGTTCTGGTGAGTCCATGAGGCAAAGAAGATCCAGTAAACAATTTAGCAATCTTTATAACCCAGGAAACAACCTGCCAGAGCCAAAGGATGCTAAGCAGGGGACACTTCTGGCAAGGACCCATTCCAAGCCCAGGACTCATCTTGGTACAAGAGAAACTCAGCTTCAGGAGGTGACAGTACTTCACAAATTCTCAACTCAGCTCTGCTCCCTTCCCAGAACCACAGGAAGGAGCCAAAGAAATCAGCTTTATCACAGCTCTCCATGGATGCCTGAGGAATCCCTCCCTCACTAACCTCTAACAGCAGCAGAGGTCCTGGCTGATCTATTTTGTTTCCCAGTCCTGTCACCTTTCCAGACAGCCCATCCAAAAGCACATTCCTGGCCAGATAAACTCAGCCAGGCTGTCTAGGTTTCCTGCAGGTCATTGAGAAGCAATCACCTTTGGGATTCACTTGTGTGGCCAAGCAGTGCAGGGCACTTTCTGGTTTTCATTTGCCAACAAAGCTCAAAGCCTCCATTAATCTTACTGCTACATATGGAAAAGTATGCATATGGATTTATTTTGTGGTCACCTATTGTACTGACCTATCCTGTGGCCTTCTCTGGACACACAGATCTGGACACAGATGCTGAAAGGCAGTGAAACCTCTCTTGGGTGTCTATAGGATACTGGGAAGAAGTGAGTACAAGAACCCTTCCTGACAGAAGGGGTCCAGCTATCTGGAGGCTGAGGAACATGCATGGTCAGTGCCACATTTTAGAAGCAGCCTGCTACCCAGACACACCAAATTCTCCTCTCCAACCCCTCAGGTATTTCACACCATCACCATTTCTTGTTAGCCTCAACAGGACACAAGAGATCTCCTGCAACCTGATCAAAGTTTAAGGCATTGATACTGTGTGATGATTCAAAATAAAGGTAAAATACCCTCAGTGCTTGACACTATTGAGAAATCTGACAAATTCAAGGTGCTTCTCAGGGCCAAGCACCTACTCAATGCCTGCTCTGCTTCAAACCTGAGCTGTGAGAAGTACACTCCTCAGAACATTTAAGGATTAAATTAAGTCATTATTTATAAAACCAAGGGAGAATGTAAATAGAGTATCACTCACTAGCCTTCACTGATGACTGGAGGTAATGTGAAAACAGAAGATGTAGTGAGTTAGCCCAAAAGGGCAAACTAAGTCTGCAGGACAGGCACAGTGTAAGGACTGTGCACTGCTCATGCTCTTAGGTTGTCCATAGAAGGCCAAATTGCACCCTGTGTGACCACTGACCATGTTCCCACATTTCACATATTCACATAAATAAAGCTTTCTCTGCTTTATTTATGACTTTATTATTATTACTGTCTCCCAGCAAACACACTCCAGTACATGCTGTAAAAAATAATGTAATCTTGGTAACAGAAGACTTCCCTGCAGCATCTGCTATGAGCTGCTGACTGAGGAAGGGAAGAGACTGCACAGTTCTGGCATGCACTAAGGGGTGTGTAGTCTAGTGAACTGCAGATTAGTGAGGCTTGACTGTTATCTTAATTTACAGCCCATATAGTTCATGTTAACTCTACACACATCTTTAGCTATATTAGGAGCTCAGTTTAACCCAGATACTTTTATTGGTTATTTGCCATTTCTCCCTGACAAGTTATTACTGACTTCCCATTCTAGCTCCTTACAGCAAGACCTGAAGCCCTGTCAAGGAAAAGAAAATGTCAACAGACTTCTCAGCAGTGCTCAGAGCAGCTCAGGCTCCTGCTCACCAGCTTTAAATTGCTACTGGGCAATCATTAAAGGAGCAGCAGCTTCTATGCAAGCTGCGATTATGTTGTTATAAAAAGCAGCAACCAGAGCCAAATCTAATTCAGGAAAATCACCACTTCCATCTGAATATCCAAACCCATCTCCCTTTGGTCAGTGCAGAGAGCTGCTCAGGAAGCCCTTTCTGATCAGCCCTCAGTGGTTAAGTCTGGACAGTCACGCAGAAATCCCCCATTCCTTCTGCTCCGATACCCTGTCTAGTTGATAACATTTTCACACAGCACTTTCAAAGGCTGCTGTTACTGCTCCATGCATTTGCCCTAATGAACAAGGAATTCTGTTGATGCAGAGCAGCTGTCATTCTCCTTCTGCTAACACAGCACCGAATACACCTCATCATTGCTCAGCAAGACAAGCAACTCCAGCACCCAGTCTACAGCACATTACAATACATTAATTCCTGTAATGACTCCAAAGAACAAGAAGAATGCCAGGTCTTGACCTGGGTGGGTTCTACAGAATTAACTCAGCTAGAGATTAAGGCCATACAGTGATGATAAAGTCTGACCCACTAGCCCCAGTGTCACATACTGTATAGCCCTGTGACAAATCCCATGTGCAATTCCCATTGAGCTGACAACCAACACACGTACCCCAGTCTAAGCCACCATTCACTCCAGGCAGGGTTTTTGTTTGTGACACACACTGACCTCAATTTACAAGGAGGTCACAATGATGCAGCCTGTAGTCTGCACTAATAAAATAAATCACATCAGATGGCAGCTGCTCCTCCCCAACATCTTTCATTATGTTCCGTAAAATTTTGTTGTTTTAAGTTAAGAGCAGAAAAAACTCCAGGATCACTTCTTTTCTCTGCTTAACACATTTACTTGCTGTTCTTCATTATCCAAAGGGTTTTAAAAGTTTTTTTCTGCAGCCTCATGAAAAGCCTCCGAATTGTTTACATGCCAATGTTTGGTGTATAGCTTAGAGTACAAAGACGAAGCTGATCTCATTTTGCCTTGGTGGGAAGTTAATTTTCCTTGTGTTTTTACAAAAGGAAGAAACAATTAGCAGTTCTGAGGAGAGGCTTACACCACACATTTCCTAAACAGATTTGGTTTCTAAATAAAAGGAAGTGTTTAACAGGTTATATCAGCATAAGGATTTAAAAACTCCTGGTATCAGGTTTACTCCTCTGTTATTTATTCTCTGCACTAGCATTTGTGCCTTTAAACAAAACTCCTCTCCCAGAAAATACATACATCCACACTTGGCCCCTTGACATTCATGCCTATGGCAAAATTATTTGCACGTTTTCCTTATTGCATAATTGTCTCATTAGCACTCCAGAAAGAAGGTGATGACTTTTCCCTCTGTGCCATCAGGCTAATCCAAAACCAATCCTGACTGGTGCTGCAGGAGCAAAATTTGTCATCTCTAAAATAGAAGGGGACACCAAATCTCTGAGGTGGCACTGGAAATTGAATTACAGCACTTGAGAGCTGGCATTTACTGGCAACCCATGAGGAAGATTAAAGCAGTAGACCAAGCCAGAGCTTTCCTTTCCTCTGCTGAACTTAAACATTCGTATTCAAATTGCTTTCGGATATATTTAAATCAATAAAAAGTTCTGGATGATGGTCAATAGAGCAAAAAACAACGCCAACTTTTTAAATACACAGATGCAGTATATACATTAACCACGAAGCCTGGCTTAAACACAGCAGTATTTACTTTGTACTGTTCAGAAACATGGTTTGGCGACTAAAATTAATAGAACTTGTCTGGAGGACAGCATAAGCTTTCTAAGAGCTCTTTCAGCTTTAACTTATGCCCCAGTTTTTGCCTTTTTTTTTTTTTTCTTTAAAATTCCAATCTATGCAGCAGCATGCCTGTCCCAGTGGCACAGCAAGGCCACGGAGCCAGCATTCCTTCCAAGGCTCGTGAGTCTGAGTGTTTTGGGAAGCCTGTTGATGGATCAGATCTAGAAGAGGGACTGGTATGGCTGAACAAACAAACAGCAGGTCTTGTCTTCACAATGGCCAGCTCTGTGTGTGTCCATGTGTGTGCATGCACATGTGTAATCCCTTCCTGCCCTCCTCTGCAAACCTCTCACCTGGCCAGGGGAGGGTTACACTATCAGCCTCCTCTGCAGACGTACATCTTATCAACCTATCTGAGACGGTGGTACCTTTAAACTAAAATTCTCACTGTTTTGCTCTACCATTAAACTAGGAATGGGGTCATGGAGGGAAGTCCCAGGCTACATTTGGAGTGCACATCCAAATGCATCATGAAGCATTATGAGGAGGCACCTAGTTGAGGTCATCTTTGTGTACAATGCCATGCACTCAAGACAGCTGCCCTGCCAAGCTCTGACTTCCACATCCTGGCTGTGTGAGTAAGCTGTTAGTTGGGTTTCAGAAAGCTAAGATAGAACCCTAATAAATCCTCTAAGAGGGCAAGAAATATTCTTAGTAATTGATTGCTATCTTGTGTTATTCTGTTAGAAGAAGGCAAATAGGCATTTTTAGCTACAAACTGTGTTGCAAACAAAAATGTTACGCCAAATGGACTGTTGAAAATTTCAGCCAAATTAGTAAACAGTGAATACAAGGAGGAGTGAAGTCTGCATGCAGTCGTGTGCACTTGGTCTGTGTGCAACAAAAAAGGAAATCTCAGCACCCCGTTCCAATTAAGCAAAGGCTGATTTCTCATGGAAAATATATTTTCTACTTTTCCCCCAGAATAACCCTATGCCGATGTTTTAAATAGTGGTAAAACATAGTTTTTAATTTCACACCTCACATAGCACAGTCAAATGCTTCATAACAACATAAAACTTTAGGCAGAGCTTTGTGACTGAAGTCAAACAATGATTTCTCCCCACAATATGCACTCAAGGTTTGCAGGGAGAATACAGAAACTTGTTGGCTAAGGCCACAGAAATGAGTTCTCTGGTGTTTTGGCTGCTGCTGCCAAACCTAGTCAAGAATGTGTTAACAGTGGATGCATTGATCCAAACCCAATTATTCCCACCACCCATCAAGTAAAGAATAATTTATTCTATTTCTGTTCTCCTTTTGGTTGTATCGTAGGATCGAACAACTTGCGACTGGGAAACAACACCGTGTTCTTCTTGAGAAAATGCATACCCATCTGAAAAAGCAAGAGAAGAAAAAAGGAATCAGTCACTGGAGTTGAGCTCAAGAGCACTGACCACTTTTAGACATCACTGAAGTTATGTGATGGAGACTGCCACCATCTTCATTTCTGTGCCGTGCTTCTGATGCTTAGAGCTGCACACTGCATTGCCCATGTGGCACAGAAAGGGTGTCTGCTGCCAGCTCTGTCCCTCTGCTCCCCTCCCCAGGCCAGGTCAGTGCACACAGTCACCAATACCCTCTGAGTTAACCTAATAAGCTACAGATTGATTTGAACATGCTCCCATAGTACTCCCATAGTGGCAGAGCTTCTTTAAAGACTTAACAGAGAAGTAGAGATTTGCATTTTGGCTTGACTCCTCTGTAGTCTGCTTGATACCAGCAGTTTCTCTGGGGAAAGGTGGGAATGTCTGGCCCACAATTAGATTTTTCTCACATCTTCCTCTTACTATCCTTCAGGATGTTTTTTTAAACAAATTTTCAGTGGCATCTGACAAATGACACCGTGAAACTCTTGATTCTCTCACTCTCTTCAGTCACTTATATTTTGCATAGAGCAAATACACATTCTGGAAGTCTCTATTTTGTTAAAACTGCTAGCTAGCACAATCCTGTGGTCTCCCTAGAAAACTACTCAGATGAAAAAAAAAACATGTGTCTGATTTCTTTTAAAGTACTGTGGACAGGCAAGTGACATTTCTGATAGCATCTGCAGAATACCACAGTGCTGGTAAAACAGTCACAAAAAGCTAATAGACCAGCATGATGAAACAGCAGACTTGCAGATGTGGTCCCACAGAAGATTCTGGATGGAAAACTTTAGTAAAGGAGAGATTTTTTTGACACCCTGAGTCACAAGCACAACAGGAAATCTTTGCCAGTAAGTGGAGGGGATTCAAACAGAAATACAGTCACATTGTTCCAGTCACATCTCCCTCATGGAAGTGATTGCAGGACAGCAGGAACCTTGATTTGATTACATGACCAATCATCCCAGCATCCCATTTTATTTTCCCTGAGTGATTCCATGCCAATACACATACTGCTACAGAGGCACAGGTTCATTTTTCCTGCCTGTAGCTGAAGGTTCACAGAATACATTCATAAAGTGCAAACAGTCTTTTGGAAAAAAGCATGTCCATACTGGATCATTGCAAAGGAAGTATGATGTACAAAACAGGCTTTCATTTTAAAAAGAGTAGATTCACACTTAAACAAACACCTCCAGTGGGTTTGTTCCATGAGAAGGGCCAGCATCCTGTTAGTTCTTTGGCTAAATTCTCCATGGATAAGTCAACTTGGTCGAAGACCGCAAGCTTAAGCCCTAGAAGACTGAAGCCCATGTGCCATTACCTGATTTACATCGAGGTGGCTTTGCCATATTTACTTATCCATAAGATCATCCAGCATAGCAGGGTCTTCAACTGCCATAACTACTGCAAATCCAGCACTGACCACACAAATCAGTCCTGGGTGGGATCTTCCCATGACCTGCTTATTCCCAGTGCTAGCACAGGCTGCAAACAGCCAGGCAGCCCAACCACTCTGCAAGGCCAATGCAAAATCAGTCAAAGGAACCTGTTCATCGCTCTCACCCTAACAGGAAACACCTTAAACAGCAAGACATTTCAGGCTAAGATGATCTGTGATTAAGAATACCAGGGGTATCCTACGTCTTCATGTCCTTCATCCATCCTGGACTACCAGCAAGGGTTTTGTGTGTATGTCATGGGAAAGGCTGTGACCCCCAAGCTTCTCAGCTGAAGCCCGACATTTGGCAGGTCATTTAAAACTTTTCCTCTAGATCTCTATACAGGAAGATGAGTTCATATTACATTTTTCTATTCACATTACAATCAAAATTGAACTTCAAGCTGTTTAAGCAGCTGACTGTGCCTTGTGGAATCAAAATGCTGTGAATGCTTGAGTCCCATCCACATTCCCCAAGCAGCTCTCCATTTCCACTGTTTCCAGACCCCATCCAAAAACAATGAAAGTTTCCATCTGTCAGTTACGAGGGAACTTTTTGGAAGTTTGAACTTTTCCCCCAACTCCAGTTTTAAAACCACACCTATGAGCCTGCCTTGGGAACAAGGCCCTCATTGTTCAGCTGTCCTGCAGCAGCCCCAGGAAGAAGCACATTTCTTTGGAGATTTCTGGGCACAACCCACTCGCAGAAGGAAGGACCTTTATACTCTGAGACTTTCCATTAATGGAGGAAAGGGGCACTTTTCAGTATCTGTCAGTGGGGCTCATTTGCTATGAAGAGATTCACGTTCTCATCAAATCTGAGGTTTCACTGGTTCCAGATATTATCAGGCAATCTAGTGAATTTTAAAAGCATCCTGTTGGGTTTTGGATTTTGGTAAAGCTTTGATATTCTATGAGTAGATCTGAATCTAGTCTCCCATTAGGTCTCTAATTTAACATCCTCTTTTTCTGTTCACTGTCATGGGTCTTCTGGTCTGTGCAATGCTGGACTACAGCAACCATCTCCATGGGTGTGCCTTGAACACAGACAGCAACGTTGTGCAAGCTCAACAGCACTCTCATGGGCAACAGCTTCCAAGACCAGGATCAGAAAGGTCAGAGGGCTCTTTTTACTCCAGAAGATCTCCTCATGGAAGGACTGCTTACAGTTTAAGTCACTTCAGGAATTTGTTTTAGAGGCCTTCTACTCCTTGCACTCTCCTCTGATACACTCAGATTGTCTGTCCCAGGATTGTTTAGGCCAGCCAGCACGAAGGCAGCTGTCACTGGCAGCCCATCAGAACCCTCACCTGCTGCAGCAATTCACTAGTTCATATTGCAGTGCTATTGTGGTTTAGTACAGTCTAAATCATAAAATGCATCCTGTTGTTTGCCTTTGGATAAAAATGCCCAGATTCAAATCCACTAAAAATTTGGGAGTTGAGTTGAGGAGACATGAGGGACTTTTTTAAAAAATCTCTTTTAGGAAATATTTCTTCTTTGATAGCAAAAGTCTCTCTGACATAATCAAAATCAACATTGTGGTATCACTTGATCTGCCAAATTCTGTCTCAGGCAAAAGATTTGTTTCTGCAGAGCTTTTAAGGAGATTTGCTGTGATGTCACAGTTCACATTTACCAGTTAAAAAGTGAATGCTACATCAGCTTTGACTTTTCCAGCAACCATCTTCTATTTAACCTGAGAAAGGGAAAGCTGCCTAAGACATTGAACAGTTTGACTAATGCTCACAGAAGCAATTCATTTCTGTTCTGATAAACCATGCCTGTGTTTTCTTAAGTACCCAAGAGGAATTCCTGACAAATGGTCTCATCTCTTTAGTCTCAGATACCAACTTACTGGTATTTGCAAGTAGAAAATAGTGTTAGATGCCACAGCATCAAATTCTAAACCAATTATTCATATTTTTTTTCCTAAATTGATATTAAAAGACTGCAATTCCTCTTAGCAGTCAACAAACATGTAGCTTGAAAAAAATACAGAATGTATATTATTATATTTCAAACACATGCAAAATAAGAGGAAAAAGCTTAAAAAGCATCTCAAGTAGATCCCCTGTTGTTTTTCAAATAAAAATGCACTAGCAGAAAAGTGAAAGGAAGAAGGTGTCTGCTAGTGAAGAATAAATGGTGGGATTAGAGCCCTCAGCATGAACACATTATTATTATTTATTATTTGTCAGCCCCCATACTGTGAAACAAACTTCAGATGACAGGTGCTTTTTCTCCACTGATTAATAAGGTGCACACCATATGCTCTGCATTCAGATTTACTCTATGAAATCACCACATTCTGTCAAAGGAAGAGGGATTTTCTTTGCTAGCATAGGAAGCCTGGGCCAAGTGCAGTAATCCTCACTCAGGCTGGCTCTTGGCGTTTCAGGGGGAGTTCTGCCAAAGCCGTGCTTAACTGGAGCAGGACTCAGCTCTGTCTTTAAAGAGCAGATTCCGACAAATGATAACTGAGCACCAGCAGGGGCATTGCAGGAGGGAAAGCACTCTAGGGGCATGCTGTGGAACTTTCCTTATGGATGGAAAGCACTCCTCCCATCCTCTGGGGACACAGGTGATACAGGTCAGTCATGCAGGAAGAATGGGGAGGTCAAGAGCCATCTTTTATATCTATAGAGTTTGTCTAAAGGAGGTGCTACTCTCACAAAGTCACAGGAGTGAAAAAACAAGAACCTGCATGGAGACCTGGAGAAAACCTCACTGCCAGGAAAACATCTGAGGGAGGGTTTCTGGAAATTGTTATTGCTCCATCCCTCAAGGGTGAGCCACACAGCAAGAAACTAAAGGGAAGGGTCCAGAGACACATCTGAGAGGAGCCTGGTCATTCTTAAGAGACTTCAGAAAGAATATGGCAATGGGGAATGACCAAGAAGTGGACACAGTGTTGTCAGCACTGCCTACACGACTGCACTGAGATGGTTTCATGTCAGCACCTGGGTTTGACAACCCTATGCAACTCTTCCACTAAAGTCTCCTGACAATGCCATCCAAACAGGAGCTTCACACTCCCTTTTGTTTTGGTTTTTTTTAAGTTTTCATAAACTTCCCAGAAGTTTTGCTGCCTCATAATGCCTTAAGGTCTTGTGTTTTTGGAGAAGGGCTGGCTCACCAACAGAGAGCTAAGGAAACACACAGATTGAGTTTCTGCCTCTTGTACAGGGCTGTGTAGCCTTACCTCAGCCAGCTCTTTCCTCCTACCATTGACCATCAGTAATAGCCCAAAAACTCCCTGTGAGATTTTTCTCCTTTCCATGTGACTGAAAACAAAGTTGTTTAGGCTTCCTCCCAAAACATTTGGAAATGGTTGCTGTCAAAATTAATTTCCAACCCAGTACAGCATCTTTACAATCTGTGTTAGGAAATTTAATCCCATTTTCATTCCTTGTTGGGACCAAGGAAATTCATTTGCTCAAGCTTTTGTCAGCTCTAACTAAACAAACCATTTTCCTGCTTGATATGTAAGCAACAGATTCTGAGTTGAAGTAACAAAAGCAATTTTTGGTCTTCACAGCCTGGGAACTTAGGGCGTGGTGGAAACATATGAACAGTTCAAGACTTCAAACAGAGTACTTGTAGTGTGATTTAAGATAGCACCCCAGCACGTCAAGGCTACTGCCCCATTCATCAACTCTTTGCTTTGAAGATTTCTAGCATTTAGTAAACAGTTGTACAACTCAGGGTTGTGAAAACAGCACATATGTTCCCTGGATTTCACATGGCCTTGTACATGTAGCAACTATGCAACACTGGAGAATAATATTTGACAAGAGATGACAGAAGTCATGGATACATCACAAAAATCATCTTTCAATCCTAACAGCTTTACAGTCAAAATTTATGTTCATGTGAAAAACAGATTGTTAATTGTAACCTGTCCTGACTGGCCTGACTCATTTAGCACTTAATCATTTGCATTTATAGGGAAGCTGGTTATCCAAATTAGGGTTTATTTTGATCTTATTTTTCTTTCCCAATAGCTGTTCATCTACTAACAACCTGATGATGTGTTCTTTGAGACTAAAAGCACATATGAAGTCTGAGCAGTTACCTCTGGTGTATCTTCTTTCTGCACTGCTTCATAGCTTTCACAGACTGGGGTAAATCTCCACAGTGGACTGTTCTGATAGCCATTTATTCGTGCATTTTATGTATTTCTTCTGCCAGTTGTTGTTTTTGGAACCTCCTCAAAGAGCGTGTTTGCATGCCCAAAGCCATGTTGCTATCAGCATCCCTGGCTCCTTTCTATAAAGGATTAAATCCTGGCAGAAATATGGTCCACAGGGCTGCTCTGCTCACTGGCCTCTCTTCCCAGATGTAATGGGATCGATGACCAAAGACCCTACATCCCTTGACAGTGATGGAAGCCTTCCAATGGCTCTCTCAAGGATAAAGACACCAGATCCATCACTGTCCCACCCCTTCTAGTTGAATTTCCCATGGAAAACAAGAATACCTCAGGCATTATCCCAGCCCTGTCTCCATGACCTGAGCTGTAACAGTTCTGCTACAGAACGAGACACAGCAGCAATGAGATTGACTACTCTGTGATTCTTAAGATGTCAGGGGTGTCACTTCCTATTGCAATGGCAATACAAACCCCAAATCCTGAGCGTCTGCCCTTTGCCATGTGTGCAGCAGTACGGCACCATGAGGGAGTTATTTATTTTAGTAAATAAGCCTATTGTTACCATCAGTTTCATCACAAGAGAGACTGCATTTTCTCACCAGAAAGGGCTGACTGGGCTCTCTGGCACCTCAAGACAGAATGGTCCTTCAGTGCATCTGGCCCACAGAGCTGCTAGAGATTATTTTAAATGCTGTGGAAGCCTTTAAAACACTGACAGAAAACCCAGCAGGTCCAGCAGACACAGGAAGATGAATGAATGGATGACTTCTACATGAACAAGAAATGCCATTTATTTGAAGCAGCAGCAGTAGCCAGTTGTGATGTTCCTTCTCTTCTCCCAGCAGTGGACAAAGAGGGAGAGGAGAGAAACAGCTCTGCAGGCCGTGGCTTTCCTCACCAGCAACACACAGAACCCTAATGGCATCCCTGAAACATCACTGCATTCTCAGCTAAACACAGCTAATATGGCCTTTCATACAGAAATAATTTCTATTAAAGCTGGCTCTATCACAACATTTTATGCAGAGTTTTTGATTTTTAGACTATTCTTAAGACTATCAGAATTCTACCTTTAGAGAACCTGCACACTGGGATGTTATCATTTGAGCCTGTTGATTGGATCCTAGGGAATTAACCACATTTGAGCTCCCCTTGCCTAGGGCCAGATACACTAATTCCACTTCCAAATGTACGTGTCTTGCTTGGCAGCTCAGCCTGAGCGCTAGATTATCTCTCCCCACAGTTTAATTAGGAAATAATCAGCCTTTGCTCGCCCATGCGGGGCGGATGCCGTGAGACACGCGGAGCGAGCGCTACTTACGCGAGACACTTTGCTGCACAGAGTGAGCGCGGAAAAGGCTCGGAGGAGTTTTCCTGCCGAGCCTCTTCAGCAAATGGTCACGTTCGTTCACGCTGAGGGAGACACAAAGACAGAAAACACACCAGTGAGCAACCAGATGATTTCAAGGTAAAAGTCTACTGCATTTCAAGTATTTGGCAGCTTTGACTTTGTCAGTACTAAAGGTGGTTGCAGCATGAAAAAGATTTTTCTCTTTCTTTAAACTGCACGTTATCAAGAGAACTCCTCCTTTCTAAGGACACTTTGTATAAGTCTGCTTTTGGTCAATTCATCCCTAATATCACCATCATTGTGATTTCTGAATGCCTGATGCCTCTAAATTATTACAAACTGTATCAGAAGTCTGACATCGAGTGATATGGAAGATTAATAAGATTTCTCTTTAGTATTATGCACGAGTCACAGCATCCACAAACTGCCTTAGAGAGAAGGAGCAAAGCATTGTAGCTTAGCATAAGGCTTCTATCACACCTGCAAAATGGCCTGAAGCAAGCAAAGGTAGGACCCATAGTTAATTCTGCCTTGTAAAGAATGCTCTCATTTTAACCTCCCATATGGAAAGAAAACTTTCTACTCAGTTTCTTTTATTAAAAACCTCTTTGGTTTACACAGTTCTTGTCAGAGGCCTGAAAAAATTACTGCTGAATTTATAAAAAGTGAAAAGACAAACTTAAGGTGAAAACCACAGTATATTTACAACAGGTTTAACATACCTACAAGAATTATTAGAGGCACTCTCCCCTTTGATTTTTATAAAGAACACAACACTCGTTCCATCAAGAACTTTATGCTCAGAGTTAAAAAATGATGATATCTAAGATCCTGATCTTTCAAAGCACTTGTATGTATATGAGTCCCACTAAGTTCAATGGGGTTTTAAAATAATGTAGGCCTCCAAATCTCATTGCACTGGAGCCTCATGTAACTTAAATATCAGATTATTTTCAGAAAGATAATAGAGTCTACTTTAGTTCAATGTTCTCCACAATTGGTCTGTTTTTTTCCATCTCACCCTAATTCCTAACACTGAGATGAAGCTAGTGCATAGAAGGGATCTGTTTGCTGGTACAGCTCCTTGCAGTGCCTTGATGCCATTTAACCCACATTTACACCGTGTCTCCATTTTCACGGTCTGCTTTTTCTTTCACATCTTTATTCACAAGGAGCAATTCTACTGATTGTGCTGCAAACATGGATACACACCTGAATGCCAATGCTGGTATCTTTCTTGTATTAGATTACAAATTCACATGCATTTGGTGTATGAAATGGAAACCCCAGCAAGCGCAGCTGCTGCTGTCAACATGCTAACAACAGTTTTAAGCAAACAACTCCCTTTCACTGAAGCAGTTTGCTAACTTCAATCAGGAAAGTAACTGAAGAATCTCTGAGATTCCTGTAATATGTAATCCAGCCATACAGGCTTATATTCCACTTAATAGTCCATTAGGTTAACAGCCTGGCTCACAGTCCTCTGTTCACTGTATAATGAGGTGTCCACAAAAGAAAGGGTGGAATCCTTCTCTTTTTCCTGTGATCTCCAAGCTCACACATCTGAAGTAGGAGCTTGTAAAACTGATGGACTCCTCCTCAAAAGGAGTTTTTACAAACTCCCAGCATTTTCAGACACTTGGTCTCTTCCCCTCCTTCCCCTGGCACCACAGAATCACACCTGCAAAGGGTATGACAGGTTGCTTTCCCTGACTGCAGTCAGTAGTATTCCCTCAACATAAAACAGAAGTTGATAACAAATTTCGAAACAAAAGTATTGATTCCAACTGACTTTGTCAAACAAACTCTAACAGCTCTTGCCTCATGAGACCTGCATGAGTTCACAGAAGAAAGCAACACAGGTTTCCATTAAAACCAGGGTTACAGCATAAAAACTGCTAAAAATCTTGGAGGACCCAACCACGTAAAAAAACCAAGAGCAGTTGCTGGCTGTAAGAAAATCAAGTAGATACAGAAAGAAGTTTCTACCTGCTCCAAGCTGGCAGCATGATGGAAAACGTACTACAAAGAATTACCAGGCAAGGGTGATGTAATGGAAGGCACAAAGCAAGACATGAGACTTCTCTAACCTTTAACCTTCCTTGCTTAGGTAGTTGACAGGCTGCAGAGCCAGCCACTACCAGTGCATGTGCAAACCAGTGATGCTGTACTGTACAACCTCCTGCTGACTGCAGAAGACTGCTGGTACCTTGATTAGTGAAACACTGTCTGAACACACTGCTGCCCCATGAATGACAAAAGAGCAATACTTGCTCATGTTCTGCAGGTAAAGAACATGTAGGAAGTCTTTCCTACCTCAGTAGGAGGGTGATTTAAAAAAAAGGGAATCTTAAACCAATCAAAAATACTTGTTGTAAGGGACAAATAAGCAATATTTGCCACAAAATTCTTACACTGAGAGTGGAATTAACCACAACAGAAAAACGCACAAGGAAAAATTCTTCATCTGCTTGTCTACCTTGCAGCAATAGGTGAAGTGCAGACCAATAATTCTTAGCTCCTCAGGCCTCTGCATGCAATGTGTGGAGGAAAGCATGCCGTCCTCTGAACAGGAGTGACACACTGGAGGTCTAAGAATGTCAAAGCCACACTTTCTTTCATATTGCTAACTATAATCAACAAGTTCAAAACTGAAATCACATCTGATTTTCCTTCCCATTTGGGAATTTATATTGGATTGTATCTATGCAGAGAAAGAAAAACTCACAGTACAATTAGAGCATTTGTGGTTTGCATATGAGGGATGACTAAATAGACTGCAAGTCAAGGCCAGTCAAGAAGCCTTTAACACACAGAAGGTAATGCAACAGAGTTCTTCTGAATTGGATGAGTATTTGACTTACTAACAGATATTAGATCTCCCAGTACAAACCCTGAAATAAAAGTGAAGTGCCTTTCTTAACTATTAAGTGTTTGCACTCATACCAAGTCCCTGCCTTCAGAAAAGGTTTCTGCCTACTACTAACAGATAACAAAGTGAAGACTTCTCAGTCTGTCTCACACTTTGATGCAAAAGTAGCTACAACACTGGGCTCACAAGCAACAGGTTAGGCCTTGCTCACAGAAATACTGCTTGTAAATAATTCCCTAGCATTAACCATGATTTTCAGATTTAATTCTGCTTTCCTGTGACTCCAAACAAGGGCCTAAACACTCCCATGGGGTCTAAGGATGGCATCTTCAGATACACTGAGGCAACAGGATAAGAGATCATGAGATCACACTCTGAATACTGGACAGTTGTGTCCATATTCAGGAACTCAAAAATTTTGTCAGAATGGAAGAAGTCACAAATTCAGACATTCTTATGGAAGTGACAATGAAATATGCTTTAGCTGGTTAGTCAGTGACCTCTGAGGGGGTAAGGGAGAGGCACCATCTATCTGTAATTATATGAAGGACAAAGGAGACAGACAAAATGCTGTGAACTAAACAAATACTTGACAAGAACAAAACTATTAAAAGGTGCCAATTCTGAGGGTTTCGATGAAAAAAAAGGATTTAAAAAATCATTAGTCAAGTCAGCTAAAATCAGATTTAGTTGCTATCAATAATGCAGAATACCTTAGGCCAGGAATACCTTTGTGATGGCTTCATAAGAGAGTCAAGATGACTTCTGCCTGCCTGGAAGCCTGTGCTAGCAACATCACACACATTCATTACGTGAATGACAAATCAAAAGGTAAACTAAAGGCAACATGTTATTTCATAACAATGCTTTCAATTCCATGAATAAAATGACTCTTCCATCTTCCTATCTGAATTGCTCAAAGGTGTCAACGGAGACCTTCATTTTATTTTTGTATTCTCTTCTTCTCATCCCTCACAAAAGCAAACAGTCCTTAAATCTAGGCAACAAACATCTGGCTTTACACATTCAAATGAGGTGCATCAAAACAAACAGAATAATTCAAAGCTGACCACAAGGTCCTGCTGTCTCATTTGCTCAAGTAATTAAAAAAAGATGAGCTTCGCCACCAATTAATCTACTGAGCACTAATTAGCGTTAATGAGGATTTGTGGTATTTGGTATAGCTTGACCCAGAATGTCCTCCAGAGTCCACTAATTGACTGGTGGCAAAAGCAGGGATCACAGAGACCGGAAGGGTAAAGTGGATGCAGGTGTCTCTTAAAATTGGATCTTCCCTTAGAAAACACATGCATATCTTAGTTAAAAAAAAAAAAAAAAAAAAAAAAATCAGAGCCCTCCTTCTCTCACAAAAGCTGAATTCTTGTTTGTGCTTTGTTAGGATTTGCTAGAGGAGATACAGAGCAGAAGCACACCAAATAGGTAAATACACTCAATTGCCACTGGCTTTTATTCACTGCTCCTCTGGATTATGGAGAATTCAGACAGATACAGGCGTTTGAAATTATTTGGTTTGTTTCTGCTTTTCCCCTTTCCAGCAGAAAGAACTGAGAAGCCTAGTGAAGCCTTACCAGGGCTTCTAGAGATGACACAACTAAAGCACACAAGCACATTGCCCAACTGCTACTCCTGTGTCAAAAGCATGTCAGGAACTCATGGCAGAAGCTTGGCTCTCCAGTGTAAGATACTCAGTGTCCATGGGTAAGCCAGAGGAAAAGAAAGCTGCAGCTCTTCCCCCTCTCATCTGAACACCCACAAAGCCCTCACTATACTGCCTGCAGGTGCAGCATCACTGGTTCTTCTACCCTACAGTGGTGCTGCAGCAGACAGCCACAGGTAAATCATTCAACAGCCTGGTTTAACCAAAAAAAATCCTCCAAAGCTTAGGCTGAAGTTCTGCCCTTAACTCCACAGCCTCCGTCCTACCCATATGTATTTTCGAAAGAAACAGCAGGTAAACCCTTGTTCAGTCTCTTTGCTTCCACTGGCACATACTCTGCTAGACAGCTTGAGAAACTCTGGCTGGCCTGCATTATTCTCCTGTTGGAGGAAACAGCTTGCAACTGTTTCCCTCTCACTGGGACAGCAGGGACAAGAAAGAATGAGGGAGGGGAGGAGAGCTTTTTGCAAAATGTGCAACTTGGCTAAACACAAGGTAAGAAACTAAGAAGTTTCTGTCCTTGTCATCTTTCCCTGTGTATTAAATTTTGAGAGGAAAAGAGGATACTCTTCTCTCTCTTTAAAGTTTAGAATTAAAACATAACAATTGATCTCTGCTATACATTTCAAACAATAACTTACACAAAAGTTTGCTGTTTCTTGCTGAAATGTTTCTGTCACTAAAATCACATCAACATAAAATAAAAAGAGCAAGAAGAAAGGTCTGAAGCAGACCTCTCCAGCTTTGATCAACCCTAATCACCAAATCCTTTACAAGCAGACTGTTGATTTTCATTTCAGTCTCTTGGCTCTCAAACTCCCTTATGTGTCTTCTGAAAAAGAATCAGAGGTTCAATCACAATGGTTTCTCCCCAAGTATCACCTGGCAAAGAGAGTTTGCAGATCCCTCTCTGGCTGCTAGGAGTGTATGTATGTGTATATATATAGCAGGTATTCCTGAGGATTTATTCACAAGTTCCATCTCTCACCTTTCATGCAACAAAACATTGCTTAAAGGTTTACAGCATCCATCACACTCCTGGCAGACAAAGAGCAAGAACCTTGTACCAGGCAGAGGCTGCAGCCACACCTTTGTAATTGGCCAGAGGAAACCTATTGTTCTTCCTCAAATACTCCCTGCTGGATAAGGGCACTCCCCCAGAAAAACCCCAGGCTTTTTTTAGTGTAGAATTGTTAGAAGTTATACAGTGGGCACAGACATAACTAACGTAGGCTCATAGGCTGGGCATAAAGAGAACATTTAAAACAACATTATTCCAGACCAGGAATTCAAAATTAAAACATGCAAATAACCTCAAATGCACGTCACACTAAGGCTGAGGGTTCAGCAAAACTCTGGGCTTAAACACCCAGAACATCCCAGGGCTGTGGAAGAAAGGCCCAACTAGCTCAGAGAGCAATTGCATCTCCATCCTCTGGGCTTCAGACATCACAGAGAGGATTCACTTTCCTACACAACTGCAAAAGTAGCAACGAGGGGCTTCTCTCTTTCAATCCACAAAGAGGAGATGTTATTTTTTGTTATCTAGCATTCGACTGCAGGAATGTTTTACTCTGAGGTCAGAGTAGGAGGTCTTTTTTAATTTAAAAGGCAAACAGGCATTACTGATAATGAAGCTGCAATGTAATCAAAGAAAATCTCTGGAGCATTTCACAAGGAAGTGTCTGAGGCATATAAACAGTCAAACAACAAAAAAATCCCAGCATTTTCCTTGCAGAGTCAGCGTCTACAAACACTGCTCCTTAATCACTCTGGATCCAGATGAAATAGACATCCCAAACCACACTTCTTTTGCATTTTACTGTAAATATTCAGCAATCCATTAATTAAACCCACTTCTAGGACACCAGAGGGTCACCAGGCACAAACCACAGGGGAATGGAGACTAAAGTGCTGCCTGTGCCACTCGCAGGCTGGGAGGTGCCAGAAGTTACCTGTCAGAGGTGACTCCTGCAGCTGACAGCCAGGATTTTAGGAGCACCAATTCCTTGCTGAGGGCTCAGCAACAGCCAGCCTTCCAGAGAAGCTGAGCTCTTATGCTCTGCCATGGTGCAGCACTTTAGTGCAATAAGCTTCCCTCCAGGTACTCCCAAAGCTCATGTGAAAGCCTCAGAGTAACCTTCCCTCACATTATCCAGACAAATGTTTGCCTTAAAAGCATCAAATGTATCTGGATATGTGGCCCTGAAAGGCTGACTTGGAGCATACTGAGAGCAGCCAGCTCTTCAGTCCATGAGAACAGTCTATATGCAGCTGCAAGTTTTTTATCCTGCCTGGATGTGAAAAGGGTAAGAGAGTATCCTACACTTTCAGCAGCAGCTCCATGGATGTGGAGTGACTGGTGCCTAAAGCAGCTCCTGCCCTCACCAGTTGTGGCAGGACCTGACAGTGCTCCCCACACCACCCTATTTCCTTCAGCTCACACAGATGGATGCAAACAGTGGAGCTGATCCAGCTGAGCAGCTGGGTCAAAGATGGGCCAGTATGACCATGGCTAGTAATGAATGGTTAGGGAAACTATTAAGCCAGCCTGGCAGTCACATCAACAGAAGCCCATGGATGCCTGGCCCCCACCAAAGCCCTGAAGGAACACTGTTGTTACAGGTTGTGATTTGGCTCCAGCCAAACAGCAGCTCTCCCTCTGTATCCCAGAGGTCTGCATGAAGGAGCACCTGCAGCCAGTGCAGCAGCAGCAGTGCCCAGGGCAGGTGCACACAGATCTATCCACCTTTCCACATCACCTTGTACCTGTGCAGAATTGCCCAGCAGCAGCTGATGGAAGCCAAGACATGTTGCAAGCTCCAGCCAGTCCCCATTTGCAGCACACCAATAATACATAGAGTTCTGGGACCAAATTCTCCACTCTAAATCCACAGAATCCTCTTCAAGTTGGCCCTTAAAGATGTATGGCTAAAAGCAGGGCAAAGCTCTTGCTCTTCATGATAAGCAAAGATGATTTACATTTTCTTTTTTCATTAACCACATCTTAAGGCAGAAAAGTCAGATCCTCCTTTGATTCCTAATATCACTTGGACAATCCATTTTAGCCTCCATTTTTGAGACTGTTATTCCTAAACTTCTTTCAAAGACGACTTAGGACGATATTGGGTTTGCATAGCAAGGTTTTGGTAGTGGGAGGCTACAGGGGTGGCTTCTAGAAGAAGCTGTCAGAAGCTGCTCTCACGTCCTGCAGAGCCAATGGCAGCCAGCTCCAAGCTGGAATAACAGTGCAGGTTTGATGGGCACCTAGTGTCCAGACACTAAAAAGACCAAGCACCTTTAAAAAATACCATCTAAAAACATCAGCATTAAACATCACATGCCTCTCTGAAATGCAACAATCCTACGAAAATAACTGAGGTCTCTCTCTGCTTAAGGTACCTTCCATTTCCAAGCACTGCAAACACCAAGCACCTGTATATGCATTTCTTTGGGGGTGGGGAGGTGGAAGGCAGTCGTCATTGTCAGATGTCCTAAAGCCACCTAATTCAAAACAAAACTTGAAGCTGCCCAGTTTTGCCCTCAGTCTTCCAAAACAGAGGAAGTGACCCAATTTAAGTCTGAGAAGCAGAAAAAGCTAAGTGTGGCTTGCTGCTTTTCAGCTACCCTCCTTTTGCTATCAATGCTGTTGACTCCTTGTCCCTAAGTGTCTCACTTTGCACTTACTCTACTGGGTGCTTGGTCATATCCTTTACAGATAAGGTGGCAATACAGTTGCAATTATAACATTCTTTTCCTACTCACTCATTTTTTTTCACAAGTAGTCACCTTGGAGGGTGAAGTTTTCTATGCTTGATCTCTGTGTATAGATTTTTTCTGGTTTGGGGTTTTTGTGTGTGGATTTTTTAAATAATCCAAACTAATGGTTTAATAGAAGTACATATTTTTACTGAAGTTAAGATTACTTCTGTCTTCAAAAACTCTAAACCCCTCCTATCAGCTTTTTACTCACTTTTCTTTACAGAAAAAAGAACAGGACAATAACAAAAACTGAACTTTGAGAGTGTCATGAACACAACTTAGAGCATAGCCCAGGTTTGACGGAACTGAAAAAAACCCAAATTGTTTTTCTTTAAGCTTTTAAGTATTTTTTAATTGCCCACTAAATATTTAACACCTAATACAACTTGTGTTTTCTTGTTCTTGCTACACTTAACTTGGCACTTTATTCTTTACTGCAAATCAGAGAGGAGAATGCAGACTGTCCTGTCTCTCTTCTGAGACAGAGCTAGCCAGCAGAGGAGTCAGGGTTCAGGCAGACTGCTGAAGCCATTAGGCTGGAACAGTTGTTATGGAGCAGTTCTCCTGCTGTGCAGCCTGAAGGGAAGATTTCTTCCTCCCTCCCCTGTGGAGATCCTCAGTGCCCAACCCAGTAAGTCAGGATTAGGCATCAGAGAGATTGGCCCCTTAATCAGTTTTAACTCTCATCTTGTAATGTTCCTTTTTCCTAATCTTTCTTTTCAATTTACAACTTCATTTTGGCCTTTGTTCTAATACTGTACCTCCATCAACTTTGACTTTGATAGCAGATTTGATCACAGCTCTAAATCCTTCTCCAGGTCACCAGGTTTTAACCCTATTTGTGCAGTGGATCTCCCTCAAGGTTACATGATAGGTACAACCAGGATGGGAAATAATTAATTGCACTGGAGAAGGGGAATGTCAACTCTAACTGGCTTGCACTAGCAAGCAGGCACTTGGGTCTCCAGTGCCAGTGGGAACATGGTAACTTCCCCTTCAGCCCCCTGGCCATGTTTTGAAACCTTTTCTGTCCTCTGCCCTTCTCAGCTCTGCCCCACAGCCTCCTCAAAGTGGAATCAAACCTGGTAATTTCAAGTGCCTCACACACAGGGGTTAGAAATGTCAGAAATAAATGGTACATATTAAAATGAGGAAATAATGTGATGATTCCTCACTGATATGGGGCAGAAGGGACAGAGAAAAGGACAAGCGTAGAATAAAAGAAAATTATGCATTTTCCACCTTCCATACATGAATGTTTACCATATGGAATCAAAGAATTAAGAAAAAAACCTCACACTGATATCATTTATGTGCTTTTTGCTAGTAAAAGGAGTCTAATATCTTTTTACTAGAAAAGCTGCAAGGAAAAATCGTAAATATGCCAGTCACTTTCTTGTGTATGCTGGTGGAGAAATCTCACCTTCCTTCCCAGAAATGGTGCGAAGAACATCTGGAAAAATTGATAAAAAGGATGCTGAGACCTCAAAACCCAAAATACACTACTCCCTTCTTCAACCTCATTTTATGCTCAGCTGCAGTGTATGGGCTGGATTCAGATCACAGTCGTGCCTATCCTGAGTAAATACATCGAAGTCAACACATTCATGAAACAAGAATTTGGCTCTGAACATCCCACGGTGTTTAACCAGCTGAAAGCACAAGACTGAGTTTGATTCAAGTAAGATTCATTGCACCTGCTGATGTGAAAGGGCCTGGCATGGTCTCCCTATTCCAGCAGATGTAACTTGGGGTGCATCAATACAGAGACAGAATGTTTAGAAACACGAGCCCAAGCCTCATTCCTCTTGAACACAGTGGAAAAGCTTGCCTCTTCCTCAGGAACCAGGAGATAAGATCCTCACCTCATTCATGTATTTCTTAGAAGTTAGGTCTGTTTTACCATTTCTGCTCCTGCCACTCAGTTCTCTGCACAGAAACAAGCCCAAGGCAGGTTTCTCTTGTTGCCCTCTTGCTCCTCCCCAGGGACCTGTGGAGCAGGGGAATCTCCACAGGAGCTGTGTCAGCTCACTGATTCCCCACCAGGTCACACAGCTATTGAAATGAGACAGCACCTGCCCTCAAACACCAAATAAAACCAAGGCCAAGACAGATGATACAACTCACTCAGGGTGAGAACTGGTCATGAACTTTTCACTGAAACAACAGGATTAGATCTGGGGAGAAGCACTAAAATGAAAGAGAATCTACACCAAGGTGTCTCCTTGTTGAAGGCAGACAATGGGCAGACTGTGGGGAGCTGCTGTTTTAGGTGCACTGGAAAAAAACAGTATTTTTTTTATGAAATGGAGATGAAAGAGGCACCACAGCCATCACCAGTGGGTGTCTGAGAGCAGCAAGAGTAAAGGGGCATACTGAAAAATGCTGTGCAAACACACACTGCAGCTATATCTTGCTAGGTCTGTGTCACTTCACCTTTGTTCAAGACAAGACTCTGCTTCCCAGGTTTCTGACTCATTTGAAGAAATTCTTCCCAATACCTCAGTGATGCAGGCACTTCCCTGCAACAGCTCAGAGAGGTCCTTCAGCTTCTTGTAAAGTATGCAAATCATGAAAGCCCCATTGTTCTTCAGTATCAAACAATCTAATCCTGTCCACCAACCAATTAATAACAGGACAGAAAAACAACCAAAAAGCTGTTTTCAAAGGCAGCTCTCTGGCAATTCCAAGACAGAGAAACCCTCTGGAACAGGAAATCCACTGTCGCAAGGAGGGTGCTGAACAGCTTTGCTCACTCTCCATTAGTTGGTCATGGAGCAATAAAGTGACATGGGTTTCCAAAGTAAAGTTTGCTTTGGTGCCTAATCAGGCTTTACTCCACCTGAACTCCTGCTGACTTCAATGTGAGGGTAGATGGAGTGAAAAGTGAATGAGGACTTGAAGGTTTGGCCCTTTGTGAGCCAAGATTTAAGTTGTAAACTTATTTAAAGACACAAAAATCTCTGCAGCTGAACTCAATGCTGCTTTTGAACACAAACCTTGTTTGTTTTCTTTGTGTAAATCTTACATGTTAACATGATTAAATCTGCTGGGCAGGTGTCTCCTCATGTCCATGTTTGCTTTGGCACATGAGCTGCCCCTCTCACCTCTCCAAATTCATGAAAATTTAGTGTTAAATCCTGCCTTTTGTTACATGAGAGTGCCAGGGAGCCTCTCTCCCTTCCTAACCAAGATGTGCTCATGTTGCAGCTGGGCTGGAGTCCAGCCCAGCACAGCCAGGCGCCCAGGCTGGGGAGGGCAAGTGTGGGTACACATCTTCCACAAGCAGGCAGGCATGGCATGGGATCCATCACAGCCCCTTGCTGCACACTCACTCTCCTGCTCCAAAAGCTGTTTCTGGAGTTGACAGTTTTCCAGTTACATGCTTCCCCTGATGAATTCCCTGCTCTTGGAATTATCTAACTTAGTGATCATCCCTGCTTCTACCAAACCTAAGTTTTCAGCTGTCCACATGAGACACATAAAGGAATAAGAGCATGACCTGTTACAGCTCAAGACTATACACTTGCTATAATCTCCAAGCATCACCCTAATGCTATTTGCCAGGTTTCTGGGACCCAGCTGTAGTGCCCAGGGTGCTGACACTCTACCCTGCACAGACCAAACAAGCACTTGCTGTGCTGTTTATTCCCAGCCGTTGGTACGGCAAAATTGTGCACCTGCTTTTTAGAGCAATAGGAGCAAATTCAATTTTAGAAACTGTTCAAAGATTCAGAAAGATACAAGGAGCACTAGTGAAGCCATTTTTTATTAACCCAGAAAAATGTGTCTAGCAAGAACAGCTGACAGGGTGAAGATCCTCTGAGACAGGATATGCATATATAGGTATCAAGTGGCACACAGCTCTCCCAGAACTCCTTCCCCAAGTGCAGAAAGGACCCAGGTGATATCTGCCCACATATAACAGCAATTCAACTGAGTCACAGCAAACTGCTGCCATCCTGTTCTGCAAGTCTGGATCCACTCACTGCTCTCCAGGCTTTGCAAACTGCTTTTTGTTTAGTAGATTAGGTCTGAGCGTTCAGATCTTGCCCCTCATTTTTTGTCTAAGGTCTAGGAAATGATAAAAGCAATTAGCTCCCTAAATCCTTCTCTTATCTGCAATTGCGTGTGAGTTTTTTGTTGTTTGTTTGTGAAAAACACTGAAAAAACCAGTGTCTGCTATGTAGCCCAGGAAAATAGCCCTGATGACAGCCAGCTTATCTTCCACAGCTGCCTGAACAAACCAGCACCTAATGGGCAAGTTTTCAGGACTTCCTGAGGTGACAGACAGACTCATGCAGTTTTTACACAGCTCTCTATTTTCTATCTGAAATAAGAAGAGTCCTGTTACTTTCCCTTCCTGCGTAGAGTCATGTCAGAAATATCCCAAGAGCAATGGGGCTGGGGGCAGGAGGGGAGAGCAGAGCATGCATCTTAGCACACATTTCCACCAGCTTCAAGGAAATTAAAAAAAAAATAAAGAACATGAACCAGAGATACTAACTGAAGAAAACTCCCATTCCATTTCTTTCCCATCCTCACCCTTCCCTTTGGACAAGCACACGATTTCTAGCAGGTGTGAAAGAGCCATGAGACAAACAAAAGAGATAAAAGACAGAACAACTCTGAAAAGGAGTCGGGAGGCCACAACACAAGCACAGCACACCAACTCTAAGCAGGCAGAGGCACTCTACCATTATCTAGTTCACAGATGGACCACCCAGAAAATCTGGGAGCAATTAGGAATGAGAACAAACAAATGCATGGAAAGAAGGGGGAGGGAAAATGGGAAGGAGGGCCAGAAGGGATTCCTTACATCATCTCCATGCAAGCGTTTCGAGAATGAAGTGAAGCTATATGGAGGAGGAATGCAGATGAAAGAGTTTGCAGTGAGAATGCAATAAAGTAAAAGGCTATGAAAACATGGAGTGTATGAATGAATTACAACATGGCCATGAAATTTACAGAAAGTCAGGACAGTGTGTAAACAGAGAAGAAACCCATCAAGTTCTTGGAGACACAGACATGCAGATATAAACAGATCAAATGCTGACTGTCTCTCTCTCACTGTTAACAGCAATTCAACCCACCCTGCAACCCGGCATGCACCAGGCACAGAGCTGACTCATGGTCCTCTCTGCCAACAGCTGGCCATAAATACTGGCAGCAAAACACAAATGCTTCAAAGCAGCACCAATGTAACCTCACGTAAATGCATGGACAGGAGCCACAGCAACACCCAGGTGACTCACAGAGCTCATACCCGAGCCATGTGCCTGGGAACTATCAGTTTTTTGCTGGTCTCGTTTCCACTTACCTGGCATCTAATCATACTATCAGCCAGCACTTTACATCACCAGGTTACACCTCTCTTGTCTGGGGACACTGACCTGATTTTGGTACCAAGCACTTTGGCTTCAACTGACCACAAAATGACTGCTCAACCTTCTAAGAACAAGGCCCAAGATTTAATTAAATGTCTGACATTAAGTATTTTTGTTGGTTATAATTGTGGCATAGAACTGCCTTTGTTGCTGCAAAGTTTGCCTTCTCTTTTAAAATCATTTTATGCACAGTCTGTGACTTTTGCTAGAGAGCACAATCTATAAATCTCTTTTGCTAGATCCAAAAGTTGCAGCAGAAAAAAATATTCAAAAACTGAAGATACCAAGTGTTTTGAAGTGATCTTAATCAATAACACTGTGTTTACTTTGTCTTGGCCTCTGAGAAGCAAACTCTGGTCACTAAGGACATCTTATAAACACATTAAAGTTCATACAAGCTTTTTTAAGAGCTTTTCAGTTTACCATAATCTCAGTAAATCATTGCCTGATAATTTTCCCTACAACCAGTTCTTATTAACACACAAATTCAATTGAAAAAAATCTACTATCTACTTGTCTTAGCAGCAGCTAAAATATGGCAATTAGTTTACCTTAGAATAGACATCAAAGGCTCAAAGGATGACCCTGCCCCAGAAGAACAAAATCTTTTAAAAGCCCCATTCCACTCAGTTTGCTAGTTTATAAGGTTTGCTAAAATCCAGTTTAATGATCATGTAGTTTCTTAGTAAGTCATGTGGTGCCATATTGTGTAAGGAACAGAAGAGTTAGTTCTAAAACCTTTTTGAACTTGAGGAGCTTTTCTAACCAGCTGATGCAGAACCAGATTCTGAGATGGTAAATGAAACTGTTGGATGCAAAAGCCCCACCATGATTTTTTTTAGCTTCTTTCAGCAGAGACAAAAGTTCCCACACAACACATACCCTCTCTATACAATGAAAGGTTCAATAATAGCAATATATTCAAGTCCATATGGTGTGGTTATAAGGGAGAGGCACAACAAGAAACTGAGAACCCTGAAGGCAAGAGACCTGCAAGCTGTAGTGAAAAAAAGCAAAAGCATAAAAAAATCCTTAAGGTGAAACTACATAAAGTACTGGCACAATGCATTAAGCCAGTTCTCCTTTTAGCTACAGTCTTTATATACGGAGCTGTTGACAGCTCCCTACCCAGCATGGTTATCTTTTTTTTTGTTTTGTTTGTTTTTTGGATGACATAAAGTGCTTTCAAAACCAGTCTGGCTCAGTGGCCAGGTAGGAGCACTACACATCACTGTGCAGGAGACTGAGCAGCAGTTTCCAATAGAGCCTTATAGCAATAATGCAGGAGAAATGAAAATGGAAGGGCTGGTTTCTGTGGGGGGAACAGACACATATGAAAGAGAACAGCAATAAATGAATAATACAGGAGAAGAAGGCTTATTAGCCTGTCTACAATCAGATTTTAATGGTGAATGGGAAATAAGGAGGGGAGAAGAAAAGAAGGGTCTGGTTTAAATATTTAGCATAGACTTGCCTCTTTCCATTACTGTCACGAAGCATGGCTTTTCCCAGTTCTCTTGTCTTCGTTTCCAACTCCTTAACTTGCTCCAGCAAAGTTTTATGGTAGGTATGCTTTGCCCTGTACCGCAAGGAAAGGACAAAAAAAGCAACAAAAAAAGCCATGTGAACATTTGTTGTGCTACAAACCCCCAATTTTACCTCTCAGGTGAGAGGCACAGGGCCCTCCCTTGAAGGATTTGGGAAATAAGGCACAGTGTAGGCATGTTACTTCAGGTTCACAATATCTGGGGAAAAACAACACCAAATGAGAAATTGGGATGACTTCAAATTAAACAGAGCTCAGCAACTTCAACCCAACCCTCAAAACCTAGCCAAGCAGCAATGCTGTGGGACTACAGAGACCTGACACCGCTGCCGTGGGACTGCTCAGGAGCCGGGAACTCAGACAAAAGAGCCGGGATTCATTGAATATTCATGAGTAAAACATGAATCGCTCTGGCCTTGGAGCTGCGCGTGGCGCTGCTCTGAAAACCGGAGAGTCTCAGCTAGTAATTGCCATTCAAAACCCTTGATTTTCATTTATCAGTCTCACATACTGGAAAGGCACTTCTCTCCTCAATGAACTTCCAAACTGACAGTAACAAGCCTGGATGTGTCCTCTTACTTTTTCAGCTTGAGGATTCAAAGAGTAATCCGTGCACCGCACATGCAATCAAAATTTAGAGTGCAATTCAGAGTCCCCCATGAAGAGACTTGGGCCTTGTTCCCCCCAGGTTCACCTACTGCCCCAGGGCTATTGTACCTAAATTACATTGACATAGGGGAGACAATCTAGTTCCCTTTTTCTTGACCTGTATAAAGCAAGAATATAAAACGCAGGGATCTTTCTCACACGGGCAGTTTTTGATCAGTTTCCTCTTTTGTGCCACTTAAAGGAGGACAAGTGTCCCACGAGAATATATTGATTTGCATGTGACTGCACAATAAACCGAAAAACAAGATGGAGCCAAGTTGGCTGAGACACTACTTGCTTCATGGCATTAAAATAATTCTTCAGAATTAAAATATTCTTCAGCTCAAAAGTGGCAAAATTTTCTTACACGTTTAATAAAAATTTTACATGCAGACATAAAATCTTTAGCCAATGATAAAAAACAATGTAAAACTCCCCCTAGCAGAAAAATAATAACTGGTATGTATGTAATTAAAATATAATGAAGATTTCTTTTTAAAAAAGTGTGATACTTATTGCTCCTTCCATAGGGAATAAGAAACAAAGACCACAAAATCTTTGCTGACGCTGTTTATAATGACAATGCCTTGATAGTAATACTAGGATATCCAAGTCCTCTGGTCTTTGTGTTGCTGAATTAGGCCCCAAATATCTAAAAATGAGAAGCTAAAATGAAAACTACTTCCAAAACACATCTGCAGCTAAGAGGAAAAAAAAAAAAAAAAAAAAAAGCAGAACAAAAGAAGATGAAGCACACCAAAATCTGAAGGTAAAGATTATCAGGATGTACTTAGAAGGGTACATTGTTAGAACAAACCATGAAAGTTATATTATTTGCAACACCAACATACTGTGTCAAAAGAAATGAGTAGCAGGGATATTTTTAAAATACATAATGCTTCAGCAATTTGAGATTACCAACAGCTGCACAGAAATTAATTAAATTCAAGTTGCTATAACCAGTTAGGCTAATGATTAGACTGGTCTCCTCTTTGAGGAAGGGAAAATATACCTATTAAAATGAGAAAGCTTTGAGGTTATTAATTTTTATAATCTTTTCAGTTGAATTCACTATCACACTCTTTAATTTAAATAAATACATTGAAATTTTGACCTTGAAATTTTGACCTTCATCTCTTCCCTTTTAAAGAGGTCATACCCACTATTGCAAACTTCAAGACTGAGCACATTTGGAATTTTTCAAATCCCTTATAACAAGTTTTCCCCACTGACAAGAACACAGAAATGTACACATTATTCAATCTCTTCTGAAGTTCCATGTTTATCTTTCCATAAGCCATAAGAGATGTTTTACTTTTCCCTTAGCGTGAATCTTGAATTCAAAATTTGACAGAATTGATTCTGATCAACGAGTTCAGTATGTGCAGCACAGCACAAGGAGGTATGACACTGATATGATACAATATGGAAGAAATACTCTTGGTCTGAAATTGGGGATAATGAAGTGTTTTGTAAGTAGTGTGAAATGATGAAACGTGGGTTCTTCATAGTTGCTATGCATTAAGTCACTCCACTTGGAATCAAAAGCACCCATGGAACAGTCAGTAATCAAGTATTATCAATAAATAAAAGAATATGAAAAAGGCCTGAGCTAACCTATCCACATGTTCCCTCAAAAACTAATACTAAAATATGGTATTACAATTGCCTCAGAGTCTGGGCTTGCTCTTGTCAAAGTCAGCTGCAAATATTCCACAGACTGCTGGTAACAGGACTGGACACTTGGTGACTTTTTCCCTACAGCACATTACAAACTTTTGATGCACAGAAATGTAGGTAGGATTCTGAGCTTTTAGGTCACTACTCTGCAAGTGGCCCTGGATGCACAATCAGTCCTCAATGAACAATGAGATCTTGTGTTTGCTGTTACTGTTCAGATAAAATTTGATGCATTACATAAAGCAAAACTCACCTTTGCCTCACATGCTGGGATATTAAGATCAGGGACTGTAAGAACAGGCAAAAAAGCTATCTTTGTATTTTGTGTGACTCTTGCCTTTTGAAGCCAGGGAAGTGCATCACTTTACTGGCCTGGGATATTTAGGGGGTTCAGGAGGCCAGAATCTGCCAGGACAAGCATGGTGACATTCATAAATATTTCTCAAACATGACACTACCTCTACTCTGGCTTACTATCATTTTATGAGTCTTTTATTCCAAGGACTGCAAGTATTTGAAAAGATGGGAAGAGCTCCTCATTTCTTCTCTTACACTGCAGAACTGGCAAGTGCAATCTGCTTCTTCCCCATGGTAAAAAACAAACCAGTTCATGAAAATTTTGGTAATGATTGGAAGGCTCAGGAAATTTTTCACTTAAAATAAGCACTGAGACACCAATTAGGAATAAATTCTTGCCCTCTTCCCTGATTTTGCTAGAATACACACTGTGTTTTTATGATTCCCACATACCTTTGTGAATCAGATATTCCAAGACTTTGTAGAGCCAGTGACATGTATCAAGTGAGATGTCCAACAGTGAGGGAGCACTCACCTTATAAAGCTCTGCTCATTGTAATGGTGGCACAGCTAGGATTTTTATAAGGCAAACCAAGGCACTGAATTCAGGGTAGTGGACCAATGTTAACAATATATTGCAACTAAGTATTAATAATAAGCTTCCTTCTTTTTAAAAAGAGAGTTTTCCACATTTCCTTGATTCATGTAAAAGGAAAAAAAAAAAAAAAGAAAAGAAAAAAGCATGGAGCCACAGAGGACATGGGAGAAAAGTGATGTGTTGACAACTGTAGGCTGTGTAACAATGGAAACACGTTCTTCCTTCTAGCATTAGAAATTTTATTAGTAGATGCAGCACAGGAGTTTACGAACAAAATATTTATATGTGCCTGAAAAAGACTTTCCAATCAACCTTATTCCAGACAAAACCTCAGTATTGTGTTTATAGCTTTCTGGCAGAGTTTTGTACTGAAATTAGGCATGTACCTTTTGGGTCATGTGGATGTTTTGTCTGTGGACATGTGCTTCATGTCCAAAAGAAACTGAAAGGGATAAATTCCATGACCATGAGCAGCCAGAGTTGCTAGAATTTTATGGCCAAAACCATATTCTGCTGAATTACAGAGAGCAATGTGGTGTAACCACTGCTGTGGAAATGTGCCAGCTGATTTCCAGAGGCCTTAGGCTCCAGTTTTAAATGGCAAGCCTCTTGGAAAGGAAACAGACCTTTACTCCTTCCATATGGCAGTGCTGATAGCTGTGTCATTTCATTTATCCTAGTTAAAATGTTAATGGTGTTAATTTTTCAGTGATGGTTTAGTTAAAAAAAAAAAAAAAAAAGTCCTGGTCAGAGAAGAAATATTTTGCTTAATATTGTTCTGAGCCTCCTGTTTAAAATCTGTTGGGAAAATAACTGGTCTATCAATCATACATGTTTGTCTTGAGAGCTTCAGTGTCTCTACACATTTTCAGTCTGAAGGGCTGAAAGGATTATATGGCTGAGATTTCTTTAAGAAATATTATAGAACAGGCTCAGGCAGAGTTTGAAATGACTAATGGCTGAGGATGAGCCTGCCATGGTCTGGCCTGTTTTACAATTCATGAGTCATTTTTGCCAAGAACTGATAAGAACAGAGGACAACTTCAGGACACTCAACTACCATGAAAACATTAAAAAAACTAAAGATTTTTTTTCCCTGCTTGTTTTTTATCAAGCAGGTCACAGAAGTATCTAAATTTAAACATTTTGGCCTCAGTTTTAGAATTTTAAAATCATTCGCAATTGCAGAAGTTTAATGAGTGCAAAAGACAACCCTCTGATGTGCTGGACTATTAAATCATAGTTGAAATTTCACATTACAATACCTAGTTTTAATTTGAGCAGTCCAGCTTGTAAAAATTAGGCGGAGGGGCAAAATTTAAGAAGTACTTACTGACTGGCAGATTTGCCTATTACCCGTTAAATTTCACTGTGCTATCAACCCCTTACGAAATAAAACCAGATTTTCTGATCTGAGCATAAGACTTACCCTTTCATGAAGATGTTTGAAATGTGCCTATGTTTGGGAAACCTTCTGGGTTTTTAGTATTTTCTGCATTTTTCTGTAAAGCAGACTGGTGGATTGGCACTGTGAGATTTACAGTTGGACTCGATCTCACAGGTGTTTTCCAACCTGAATGGTTGTATGACTTCAAGAATCTTCCCTGACTGACCAACAGCTCATTCCAGGAGCAAAGTGTTATGTGCCATGATGTTTTCACTATGAGCCTTTCTGAGAAGTGACAAGCTAACCTGAATTTCCTTTTCAGTCCAGGCAGGATCTGCTTTTTGCCCCAGAGCTGGAACTTCCAGGGTCCTCCTTGCACAAGGTTATTATGTATCCATGTAATAAAACCTTCTTAATTGTAACACAGCTTTCCAAGGGAAAAGATGGAAGGTTTGGTGCTTAAGACCCTTAAAAGTTAGCAGAACAAAATGCCACAAATTCTCAACTAAAATTATTACTTCTGTATTTCAAATTGCAACAGCACAGAAGGAAATTTGCTTCCCTTTAAATCCAAGTTCTTGAAATTGTTTGCCTTCTGTAATGCTTTGAAACCACAACACTTTGAAAGAAGGGAATGACACAGGTTTGTATTTCACCAGTTTGTTCCTCCTCTCTGGGCAGTGAAGGTACCATTAAGACTTCACTTCAAACAAAGTGCAGAGTATTGCTCTTCTCCCTGCCCAGTCTTCAAAGACCTGCTGCTGAAGGAGACCCTAAAAAGTAGCTGACAGAGAGCTGAGACCTTACTGGGTATGGATTAGAGTAACTTTAGTCAGATCCAACAAATTATTTGCTCCAGAGGAAATCTTGGATGTCCAATTTGAATTTGCCTTTAACTAAAGGATAGACAACACAAATAATCCTAAAGTGACACACCTTCATTACTCAGACAAGGCCACCTCCTTCAGAGTTTGTCCCAACTACTCATTCCCTCACAATGCTGGGTGCCATGGCAGGTGAGGAATCACCCACTTCACCTTTTTACCCTTCCAAATGAGCATCACCATTTTGCAATCACTGAGAGACTTCAGAGTTCTTTACAGAACAATACTGGACTGGACAACTCCAGAGTTGTCACACAGAGAATGCACAGAGAATAATTCCTACAACACCAAGAGGACTGGTTTGGGACTTACGCTGTCCATGCCACGTCTTTAACAAGGCACGCAGTGGGCACAAGAAACAAGCCAAACCAGAAGTATCCACATCTTAATACCATTCCAGCCTGTGAAAAAAACAAACAACTCATGAGTATTTTCAAGTCATTACATGTTAAGTGATTGTTTACAAGCAAAAAGGTTGAGTGATGGCATCAAACTAATGCTGCATCCATGACCTGGGTGATGTTGAAATGTAATGGTGGGCCAATAATTAACAAACAGAGATGGCATTTTTCATTGCAATAATTCCTTATGACTTCAAATTCCTTAAAATTTCTAAAAATCACACATTTTGACCAAATCCTCCAATGATATTAATTGTGAATCCTGGCAGACACATTTTTAGTCATGGAGAAAAGCACCCTAAGTATATTCTGCTTGCATTTTTTAATACCTTTTGTGCCCTTTGCTAACTCTCCTTCCATCTACTGTCTTAGATTGCTGAGCAGCATTAAACTGACATGAAAAAAATACATTTCTCACTAAAATGCTTCAGTCATATTCCACTTAAACACAGCACTTCCTGTTCAAGCTGCTACTGCTTGAAACCCTGGGCAGGAAAGATTCACTCCTATCCTGCAAATGGCTTTTTTTTACAAACAAAGGACTCCAAGTTTATATTTGAGTTTTTCTCATTGTTGTAATTCTTGAAGAAAAAGCTTGGCAGGATTTGAGAAGGAAGATATCTGGAAACCCTTGATATCCCAGCATACACAAATAGTTATGGAATGAAGTTGAAATACAGCACTATTTACAGAAACACTACTTTATATCATTAGAACCTCTTGCAGAAAAATTAATGGTGATTAAAGACGAGGTTTGCTACACAGAAGATTTGAGACAACCTAATCACCCCTTCTATGTAATACACATACTGCCATCAGCATTAAGTCTGCTGCACATTAGAAAAGACTTATTTTCCCTGTAACTACTTGTGTGCACCACACAACTGAAACAGAGGCTGAAGGTTTCAACAGCATTTCCTACACAGATTTTGCTCTTGCACCAGTTACAGACGCTGCCACATCTCTTTCCCAAAATCTCTACTTCTCAATGCTTTTTATGCCACACACATACACACCCCTACTAACATGTCAGTAGTGTAACACAGGCTTGGCTGGCTCAGTTTTGTGTCACTGCAAGCCTGCAGTGCTGAAGTGTCAGGGCATGGTACAGGTAAAGGCACAGCTGAGCTACAGAGGAATGGAACTGCATGAAACACCCACTAGCCCGTGAATACACTGGAAACAGAATTTGTAATTATGCACCTCATAAGATGAAAATGATTGCTCCCCATAGTAGACTTCTACCACTCATTGCAGTAAAGCTCTTAAACTGAGAGAAGCCATCACAGAGCTCTGCCAGGATGATCACCAGTAGCATCCAGCATTTTTTTCCAGTGTCAATCTCTGTTTAAAGTTTTTCACCTAACAACTCAGTCATATTTAGCAGCAACATGCCCTTGGGTTACCCAGTAGTGAGCACATCCAAAAGCATACTCACTTTCAAATGTTAAATCTTTCATGTCACTGCTGGACTGATACATCAGTGGTAAATCTTGTACTGAAACCAAGAACAAGCTAGACTGTGCTAAAACATTCATGGACACTTTGCCACCCACACAGACAGTAAGCAAACACATTCCAGTCACAGAATCAGCTCTCAGTTATTTGGGAGCCCTCATGCCTACATTCACTTGAGGATGCCAGAAGCACACAGGCAGTTTTGATCATCTATGCTTATTTAAAGAAAAGGATGTACAGGAATAAGAGGGAATTGATAACTTTATTGTTAGCCAAGAAGTTGAACTGTAAGAACAGTGGCAAAACATAGTAAGAAAGATTTATCCTCGTGCTTTGCTTTTCTTTGGCCATGACCCTGCAAGTGCTAACAGTCACAGAATCTCATCAGCATTTCCTCTCACCATCCTCCTCTGCCTGTGCTAATAAAGGTTAAAAAAGGGCCACAGTATTCTATATGTATTTTCTGATATTTTTGATTGAAGTATTTTATGTTCCACTTCTTGCTTTTCTAGCCGAAAGCAACTTGACACACTTTCAAAGTGCAGAACAATCTGAATATGTGTTCAATAGAAGTTTAAATGCTATTATTTTTGTTATAAATGCTGACATCTCAACCAATGGCTATGAATTTGGACATGTGGCACATTAGAAAAAACCTCAAAGCCAAATACTTTTTGCCTGCAATTATGCATTTTACTCAAGTATTATTCTGTCCAAAAATTTCACCAGAACAGTAAAACTATTCATCTCATCAGAACCCTGTCAGACACTCATTTTACTAGTGGCAAGGCTTTTCCCACACAGTTCTCACCAAGGTTTTACTCCATTCCTCAGCTCATCTAAAAGGTTTCATTCCTGCTCATCTTTATTTTCCTCTTGGAGTTGCAGGACTGCTTCACAACAGTGAACTGGTCTTGCCTTGCAGGCACAGCTCTGCCTCTGAACACAACCACCCCCCTGCAGGATTACACCCTCTTCTCACAAGATAGGAGCTCCTCAGCAGAGAATTCACAGCAAACCACCCAACATGCTCTGGGGACATTCACAGACAGCACTTGGAGGTTAGTCCCCAACTTGTAGGATAGAGAGCTGGGTCATGTACAGAAGCTGCAGTAAGAACACCTATCTACCCCTAAAAAGCTTTCCTTGTGCTTCCCAGCTGCTGCTGCACTCCACTCCAGTTGCTCAGCCAGTTATGACAACAATGAAGACAGTACTATAACACATCTTCAGTGAAATGTGGCATTTCTATACCCAGATCCCGTGAATAACACTCTTCAGCTATCAGTTTATCACCCCAAGACAAAAAAAAAACCAACCCAGAGATACCACACAGGAACCACTACAACTCCTTATTTGTAAAGATCATCACATGAAGCAGGAGTAGAAATAGGCTGTTTCTTAAACAAATTCAAAATATTGACCATCTCTGTCATCACAGAGGCCCCATGATATGTAGCTAAGTAATTTTTGTCCTGTCCACTGATGTAAACATTAGTGACTATCACATCCAAAGCAAATTACCAGAGACCATTAATCAAATGGCATCCCCCAAAAACACTTGAGACTAATGCAAGTCCTCCTTCAGAGAGCATTGCAACTTTAACTGCTGCCACCAGTAGACTGCCTTTCAAACACTGATTAATCTGCCACACACAAAGCATTCATTTTAGAGAATTGATAACATTTGTTAAAAAGAAAGAATGGGAACAAGAAAAGAAAGAAAAAGAACTTAGCTCCAGTTATTTCACAACTGAAGAGGAAATAATTTAGGTCCCAATGCCTTTGACCTCTTCTAAATAGCATTTGTAGGGATGGACAATTAATTTTTTTTAAATTTTAAACACATAAAAGCACAAAAGTAACTGACCATACAGAAAAATCGTCTTTGTACTATTATTTTAGAAAGTGTAGGTTTAGGTGGGTTTTTACATTTATTGGCTGGAGTTTGAGTCTCTCTTTGCTTATTTTAAATCAAGGACATGTCATGCACAAGCATATGAAATAGAGAATACACTGCTTAAAAAAAAAAAAAACCCTCTTAAATTGCAATACAATCTGGAGAACATTTCAAGCTCTTTTCTCCATTTTATTATTCCTAGTATGTACATAAGCATCACTTCTAGCTGTACTGCTTCACCAATAGGTGGTGTCACTATTTTCAACAATTTCCAAGGATAACAAGGACAAAAGTGCTCAGGGATGGGAAGTCAATATACACGTTGTCTTGGTATTCTTATCAGGGCATGGTTAGACATGGGGACCAGGAAATGATTCAGACAAAGCAAGCAAGGATATCAACCATATCATTCAAGAAAAGTGAGACAAAATTTAAATTCCTATTTTGAATAAGAAAAGTTTTTTATTATTTCATTTCCTCATACATCCACATATCTTAACTTTGACAAAAAATGGACAGCAAAAGTATAAGACCATGATGGAAACAGCTGGCTTTATATTTCCAGCATGAAAAAAAATTGTTCCTGAAAGTGTGCTTGAAGTCTGATCACAGCTCTCTCCATTAGACATGGATAAGGACCAAATATGTCACTCGACTGCAGTTCCATACTCAATCAATTCCAGCTTTGTACACTAGGGACTCAAGTCCAACCACTGTCCTGTAATGGCACATCCCTGGGTGCCCAAATGTGGATGATAGCATGGCACTGTCTTTGGCAGCACTTGGGAAAGGAGGAATGAGGGAGAGGATGGCCATGTGATTATTGTGAGGGATTCACATATAGTGACAGCACAAGAAATATTCACTGCCATCACCAGGGCACTCCTGATCTGGACTTATCAGACACTGCTGATACTTGTGGCTGGAGCTGCAAGTGCAGCTCTGGGAGCCTGGTCCTGCTGCTCCCTCTGCTCTGCCTCGGTACCCAAGGCAGGAAGCAGAGCATGCCCAGCTGCACCAGCACACCTCCAAGCAGCCAACCCAGGTGCACCTCTCTGCCAGCATCTCTCCTCCATCAGTTCCAGACCAGTGGCCAGGTCTGAGCACACCACTTCAGAAGAGCTGGAGCAGAAGAAACCCAGTTGGTCACTCTGCTCCCATCCCATGTTATGTGGAAGAATGTCTGCTTTTCATTCACTGAGGGCAGTTTCTTCAAACCCTCCCCCAGCCCATTGATGTGAGGTTCTCAGCCTCAGACATGTCCTCACTGGTGCTGCCAGCCTGGGCAAACAGTCCTGCTTCACAGGAGTTCCAGTGCCTCATCTGAAGGCACAGGGTATGGACAAACCTATGGCTCTCCTCGAGAAGTTTGAGCTTTAACACTGGGACACATTACAGCAATGCTCTGAAAATACTCAGATTCCTGCTAAAGATGGCATTTCATTCACTCTATGACTCAATAGGGCTAATTAAGATATTGTTTAAAACTAGAAAATATTTTCAGTAGAAAGTACGATACTATCTACCCCAATCTTGAAATTGTTGCACTTCTACTGATGTTACAACTTCAACAACTTTGCTGCAGGTTTGCTCTTTTCTTTCTAATTTTTAAACTGCTTTTCACAAGCAAATTTGAACCTTTACTTCAGTGGGAAGAGAGATTCCATGCATAAAAAAATCCTATCACATATTATGAACAATATTATTGTGCAAACACCTCAGCAAATACATATTTACAGTTTGCAGACCATTACCCACCCCTGTTTTCCTTTAGAGAACGTCACTGTGCACAGTCTGCATGTTTTGGGTCCTCTTAAGCCTGAATGTTTCAGAGCTAGCACTGGGTAGAGTTCTTTCAAAAGACCTGGAAGATTTACCTCAAATGGACAGCGGTAAATTAAATCTATTAATTCTTAACAATCAAGTGACTGGACAGATCTTAAGGAGACACAAGACTTGCTACAAACTAACACTCTAAAAGCACTCCATGCCGTGTAATAACTGGTAGATGCTGTGTCATAAACCAACCCATTTTTCATAAATTATTCTCAAGGCATCAGCTTTATCACTTCAAATGATAAAAAAGCTTTGTTACATTAAACCAATACCTCCTACTATTTCTATTAGCTTGTGAGGAATGGTCAGTATCTCCACCCCATGTTGTTAATACTGAAGAAAATACACACATAGTTTTAAAATTCCTGTATTATACAAGATCCTCAAGGTGCTGCAAACATCAGACCCACCTTAGAGATCACACACATTAAAAATGCAAGTGCAGAGACATGACAGAGCTAGCTAATGGTCACACAAAACAACTGCAGAGCTGGGAAGATTGCCCAAGTCCCCCAGTTAAATCACACTATATCAGACCCCAAGTAGGAAAGATATTCAATATCCAAGAATGCAGTCTCAAGGATTTTCCCTGTGCACACCAAAACACAGTTTAGCCTCAACACGAGCTGGTGCTTAAGAACTTTTCCCTGCAGCATAACTGCATCCAGCTCCAGGCTGGACAGATTTAGTAGATTCAGGGCAGACAGGTGCAGTCAACAGGTTTACCAGCTCCCTCTTCAATAAATGTCTAGGCTGGAAAAGTACATAAAGAATTACCCCTTTGGGTTAGTGGCAAAGTGTTAAGAAATGAGGCAGAAGAATTTGATTTCCCTCCTGCTTACACCACTGGGAGTCAGGAGTAGCTCAGATGAAATCAGTGGAGCTCTGCCACTGAAAGGCTGGCTGGATATTTCCATATCTGAAATAAAGATGTGCAATGTTTTCCATAATGTAAGAGTTTTCATTCTAAAATGACTCAGATGAAAACAATGACCTCACTGGCTGGCTGGATTTAACACAATGACACATTGGTCCAGTCTCAAAACTATTTCCTCCCTCTCCTAGTCTCTGTTCATACCACCACATCCCCTTGAGAGCAGTAGAAGAAGGAAAGGAGGGAAAAAATTCAGACACTCAAATATTTTGCCCCTTTCCCTTAATTTTGCCAGTCATACTTGAAGACACATGGGAGCCTAGAGTAAGAAATCTATCCACTGTCTAACTTCCTAGTTATGAAGCTTGCTGATATTTTTAATGTAGCACCTGGATATAAATGTAGGGAGGGACAACAGGAGCAGTACTTTGAGCAAAAAGGAAATTGCCAACACCATCACAAAGGCAGGCATTCAACATTCCTAGTAAAGCCCAAGGTATTTTGAGATCCAGGTATTAGGCAAGAAGCTTTTCATTAAAGAAGTTGCTGATTATGACATAAAAGAAAGCAGGAAAATAAAAATTAAATTACAGAAGGCTAAGAAAAACATAATATCAACTCAAAAAAGACAAATCGCTTCCTATAAGTTATTTCATGATCAGGAATTAGCAATACAAAGCTACAAAACAAAAGTTCAAATCTTCAAGGCAAAAGAAAAACCCATCAAAACTAACTTCACATACGCAGTCATAATTTGAAAGGACTAGTTAGAGCTATCAAAACATAGGAGCACAGTGAAAGGATCTTCCATATCCTTTCATTTTCTTGTCAGGAGCTCTTTTTACATTATGGAGGAACACAGCAAATTAATAACATATTTTTATTTTATTTCTTAATGCAACTTACAAAAAATAATATTTGATAGATACATGAACATGTAATTGGCCAAACATGTCCCACAGGATGCTAAAATAAGCTCTGTTTTATGCTAACTAAAGATATATTCTACATATGCAGCCCTGCTTAAGGAAAAAATTACTTTATCTCATTACTTAAATAGTATACAACAGTAGCAATTAACCAAGGAGCCTGCCCATGCTACCCTCCATTATTACTCTGATAGCAGAGAATTAAGAAAATTAATCAGATAGAGCTTTAATTTGATTTTATGGTTCACTAGCAGTGTAAACTTTGATTCAGTTCCACACAGTCTGTAATTTTTTCCATTATTCATTACATTAAGCTAGAAAAAAAAAATTATGTTTCTTCATAGTCATTTGGAGAAAACTGTTGGTTAAAAGTTAGTAGTAAAATCATGTTCTATGTAATTGGGTAAGTGGACTCCTGAAATTTTATTAGAAAGCACAGTTTTCATTAACCAAAGGATCTTCTCCTCATAGTGGATGAAACACCTCAGCAATTTTTTTACCTAAATAGCACCAGGTGCTAATTATTTTTCACATTAAAAAATAAATTAAAATACCCTTTGTATTAGAGTGAGTTTCTCCAGCACAAATTAAAACTGGACAAAACTAATTAAACAAAAATTAAATTTGGACAAAAAAACGGTCGACACTGTTTATGCCATCCAAGATTAATTATTCCTCACCTAAGTCAGGCTTGGTATTATTCTCAATTACATGATATTTTAAGTTTTCTAAGATGTGTCCAATTACACAGCTGTGCAACACAATATAATCTTCTTTTACATTCCAATTTAGGATGATCTTCCCTGGAAAGTGTGGCAGAGCAGGCTCATGGGCAGCTATGGCTGCTGGGCAGTGACCTGCCACGATTCTGTAACTTCACTGAGCCAAGGTAAAACATGTAGGAAAGTGATGCCAGTATGAAAGCAGTCACACCTATACACCCTTTTACAAGAACCTTTGTGGTTTTGTTCTTCTTCCCCCTCAAATTAGACCAACAAAGGCATGAAATCTGAAAGAGTAACTTTGACAGACTTGACAATTGACAAACTCAGCAGTTTGTCTTGTTTACTGCTTCATGCACTTTAGGATAAACTTCTGCTCTGCATATAAGAAATTCATACTTTACATTCTCCTTTTGAAGTAATGTTCAGCATGTAACCATTCTTGTTTGGTGAGTCTAAGTTTCTGTAAAGGTTTTAAGAGCAATGACTCTTGTAGAGTGGCTGCTCTTATTTAATAACTGTGCCTTTATCATGAGAGCTGCAGGGGGAAAAAAATTAATTTTACAGAACCCACCTTTGAATTTCAAACTACAGGGGACTATTATGTTTAGAAGAAGCTGTTCCTTGCCAGCAAAGATATAGGATGTTTGTACAACTTGCTCAGTTATACCTAGAAAAAAAAATCAGAACTTTCAAATTTCCCGGTTTTGTGTGTTGAAAATTTCCAACTTTGACTCTAGAACTGGCTTCCTCAAATAAAATACATGTGTTTCAAGATATACCACTCCTTCTCAGGATTAGCATTTCTAAGTAAAATGATGCTCTACCAGGAGCAGCAAGATCACTTCACCTCTCATGGCTTTGTGGTATGAATTTGGGTATATGCTCTAGCCTCAGAAAACACAAAAAATACAACCATCCTCAATGAACTGTTTTGAAACTAAGCTTTTAAACAAACACATATTTAATTGGAAAAAAGCATTTTTATATTAGTATATTCATTAGCATATTTATATTAGTATAAAATAACACCTGCCTCATTTCACATAATTGTTTTACTAACTTAGAAAAATCTTTGAAATCTGCATTTATTCCTTAAATATTTGTTTTGCCACTCTATCTTCATGCTAAGCTTTTTTATGCTCTTATAGCCATCTTAAGAGAGTGCATTAAAAAACCCCAACATTAAGTACTATTAAATATTTCAGGTAAGTATAATCAGGTATCTATCCACATGCCTGAGCCATCTAAACAATTCTAGGTCCTGTCTGAAGCTGCTGACCAAAGCTCAAGTTCTACAGCACTTATGAAGATCTGAAATGGCCTGTGGCAACACTTCCATCAGTATTGGTTCCAATTAGATTCAGCATTTTGTCCCCAAATCTGGCAAATGAGTTGATGTCAGCAAGACTGCTGCTGCTCTCCAGAGTCCTGATGTAGCAATTTAAATGGGGCAGGCTGACACCTGCTCTTGCAGGCAGCTTGTTGGAGAGTACTGCAGGTCTACATGTGGTTTGCTGCCTGCTCTGAATTACAGCACTGAAACCCACAAACGGAAAACACTGTTGTTGATGTTCTGGTTTTAACTTACTTATTTCCTAATAGAGATTGCATTTATCAGGATAACACTATTCCCTGTGTCTTACATCATATGGATTCCTAAGCAGCTCAAGAATTTCAGAAAATGGCTAATAATCATACAGCAACAATTACGTCACTTAATTGCAAGGCTTAGAGAAGTGGATCTTTTCCAAGTTTTTAAAATTGGGGCATAGGTTTTTAAATTGATGAGTATGCTGAATTTTTACAAAAGCCAACAGTAGCTTAAAGTACACCACCTTCCATAGAGGGAATTCTGCATTCTGGAAAACCGTGTCCTCCAAACTCAGCTTTAGAGATCTTAATCTGTTGCAGCAATGGTTGACTTGCATCGGATAACAGCCATTACTTCCCCACATTTTATTTCTCCAGGAAGAGTAATTTACTAGCTCAGTCACTACATATTCACATGGGATTCTGTTTTCATTCAATGGTTACATTCTTAAGGCATATTCTGAATTTGAGTTAACTCAAAGTTTTCTTTACTGTCATACTGCCTCTTCTGGAGGCCTTAAAAGGCTTAGGGTTATTTTAATATGACTTCAATTCAACTCAGATCAATGGAGCCTTAGACAAATACATCGTTTTTCCTATAAAACCTTGCTCCTTTCCTTTGTTCTCATTCCCAGAGTAATTTATGTCCTTGCTTGAGCACATACAACTTCTTCACAGAGCCACCATGTCTCTGTGCCTTATATTGTCATGTATGAAGCACATCTGCAGTGACTCCACCGCAATATCTTGCCAAAACCTGGAGATGTATCTGTGTCTTTATCTCACTTCACTCCTTACTGAAAGGACCCAGTAAGGACTTCCATTCACTCTTTACTGAAATCTTCACAACATCACAATATAGTAACAATTTATAAAAGGTTTTTTTTTTCCATATCCCAAATCACAGCTACAGTGCTTGCTCTGATTCCATAACTTAATGAATTGCTGCCGAAAGTTCGTTTCCAGCCCAGTGAGATGCCTGACAAGCCTGCCAGTAATGTGGTGCAGTATTTGACATCTGTAGGGCACACACAGTGCCATGCACCGCTCAGTCTTGGTCACCTTGTGCTACCCCTATGTTTCCACAGATGGTTGATTTCTGAGCACAGAACATTCCAAACACAAGGGCCAACGATAACCCCAACAGCTGAAGACAGGCAGTCCCACAGGTGACGTTCCCTTAAGCATAAAACACTGACAAATGACAAATTGACCATGAGTGCCAGTCTGAGGTGCAGAGGCTCTGCTGGCTGCCTGGCCCCAGGTCAGGCACAGCCACCTCCGTCCTGCCTCACAGCCCTTCCCAGCAGGACAGACCAGGCAGCCCTTCCACCCACAGTGTGCAAGGCAGCGCGGCTTTCAGAGCCCCACCTCGCCAGCTCCTGTGCTGGAACAACACTGCAGAAATACAACACCACTTGGCACACTAACTTTATTTCACTGTATCGACTTATGCTTTCCCTTTAATTAAAAGGTACCAGGGAAACATTTGGTTTTGATTCAGATACACAAAAGCACCGAGGCCCATTTTTGGCGACTCCTCGCGCAGTCCCAGCAGCCCCATCCGCGTCTCCACGATGAATGACTTCCGCCAAGCGCGGCCCCAGAGCCCCCCAGATCCTTCCCCCCTAATCCCCGACATCTGCTCTGCGTCCCGGCCGGGCAGTGGGACCCGCCAGGGCCGGCTGTCAGTGTGGCCACAGATGAGTAAACACAGCAGAGCCCGTGTCAGGCCGCGTGTGATTTCAGCTGAGAGCTCCGGACACGCAGCACGGTTCTCATTTGGAGCGTTCGGAGCACTGAGGAAACACCTGTTACGAAACTATCCAAAATAAATTTACCGTGAGGCTTTTCAGAAAGAAAAAACCCGTGATCGACAGCAGCAATACGAGATCCGACAGCAGCGGAATTCAAAGCCCCACTGCAAACCCTGACCAATTAAATACATAAACAGCACCATTTTTCAATTCAGGGTAACAGTTACTATATCATTTCTCATCTTCCACTTAAAATAGATGCTTTTCTCACTGGAAGACTGAAGTGTGACCTATGCTGACCTAGTTTATTTTCTTCTCTGTGCAAAAATCCTACAATGCCACGTTGTGTGCAGTTTTAGAAGAAACGCTCCCATACGGCTACTCTTTAAAATTGTGTCAGCCACATATAATCAGGAACAGTTTTGAAATAATTTCTGCCTGATTACTAAAAAAGGTGGATTTATATTCTGCTTAAAGCCTGCAAGGTACAGTAGATGAAGATCAGTGATTTTAGAATTTAGTTAGAATAGTAGAAGCATTGAGATGATCCAAAGCTGTGATATTGGAAACAAATATGAAAGTCTTTAAGCCTTGGAGTAACAGACAACCACCATTTTTAAAAATCTTGCCAGAAATCTTTTAATTTAAGCCATTGTTTCCTCCATTTAGGGACTCTGGAGGTTTACCCTGGCCCACAGTGGGTACCTCCCCCTTCTCCCTGTGTACACATCTGACCAGCAATCACAGTGCAAGCTGCTTACTAATGATTATGGTATTTCTCAAGAACACTTAAGTGCCTTTGGAGTGTGGGTCACACTAATGCTCAAGTAGAGTCAGATCAAATATTTTAAATACTTCGCATTTCCCTGTTTCTTTCTATTCAGGACTTTCCAGCAAGAACTATATGCTTACTAATTTGAGCTGTACATCATATCTGTGTTTGTAGTGCTGGCTTTCACTGGGGCAGAGTCAATTTTGTTCATAGTGGCCAGAATAAGGCTGTGTTTTGAATTTGTGCTGAAGGCAGGCATGATAATATAGAAACGTTTCTGTTGTTGCTGAGCAGGACTTACACAGAGCCAAAGCTTTTTCTGATTTCCATACTGCCATGATGGGGGGGTGTGGCTGGGGATGCATGAGAGGGGACACAGCCAGGTGACCCCAGCTGACCAAAGGGATATTCCAGAGCATCTGACATCATGCTCAGTATATAAAATGGGGGGAAGAAGGAGACCTCTGAAGTGATGGTGTTTGTCTTCCTGAATAACCAGTATACCTGATAGGGCTCTGCTCTCCTGGAGATGGCTGAACACCTGCCTAGCCATGGGAAGCAGTGAATTAATTCCTGGTTTTGTTTCTTGTGTCTGCAGCTTCTGCTTTCCCTATTAATATGTCTTTATCTCAACCCATGAGCTTTCCATTTTTTTACCCTTCTAATTCTCTCCCTGATACAGCTGGTGGGAGAGGGAGCAAGGAGCTCCATGCAGCTTGCAATTTTTGGCAATAAAATAAAATTCATTGTGTTTCAGCAAAAAGCAATAAACATGGGGGAAAATTGTATTAGTAATAGTCAGTGAAGGCCTAAGAATTAAATTCTGTTGTCTAGGAGTCAAGAAAAGCAACTTCACTGTTAGGATTTACTAGAAACGGGATTGACAGAAGATGAATATTTTGCTGCTATAAAAAAATCCCAACAAACCAAGTCTGCTTCATCTGTGTCCTGTCTTCATTTTAAAAAGGATACCAGAGAACTAGAAAAGGTTGAGAGGAAAGGCAACAGAAAAAATTGCAGTATGGCATGGCTTCACTGTGAGTAATGGCTAGTGTAATTACTTTTATTGAAGGAGAAAGAGAGAGATAGAAAGAAAGACTACATAAATGCCTGAAAATGCAAGAATGACAGAAAGCAGGTAAAAAGAATAATTGTTCCTTTCTTCTTCCAGAAGTTCTTCTTGGTATTCTTCTTGGAACACCAGAGCAGACAGCCAGTGGTAGACTGAAAACCATATGGAGGTAATATGTTCTCACATACACAGCACAGGATTCAGGGAGGTTGCTGTGGACCAGAGAGTGATCACACTCCATAAACTCAAAAGTATTACAAAGGTATTTTTCCTAAATGTTGAAATTCCTGAACTGCTTAGAGTAGGAAACTACACCACAGAAGTACCATTACATCCCTTCCTATCTGCCACTGGGCATTGTCACAGCCAAGACAGTAAGAAACCTGTACTGGCACCAAACATGCACTATGTAGACTGAATCAGCTGGAGACTGCAGAAAAAAGAGACACAGAGCTCCAGAAACTAAGGATGTTTGCACACAGGAGCTGGAATTTGACTAGTTCCTCTCACAGCAAGGCAAAGTAGCCACAAGCTCAGTGATACTTAAATCCATTGCCGGAGTTCTTCAAAGCTTTTAGTTTAGCTTAACAGACAAGTAAACGAACTGTTAAGCAAGCCATGAGTATTTCAATCAAAAAGGGAAAGGAAGAAAGATAACTCAATGAAGATGTGTTATACAGAGCTCCTTAAAGAATATTTTTAACAGAGGAAAGACAATACCACAGTGCCAGGCTCTAGGGTTCAGCTCCTTCAGAAGTGACAAGCTTTCAGCCCACAAGCCCACACACTGGGGCCAGCTTGTGCCTTCCTATTAAACTTCACTGCAAAGTGGGCCTTTGCATTCCCTCCCAGGGAACCCTTTTCTTTTCCAAGGCACAGACATGGAACACAGATGCACAGATACACTCTAAGATATATTCTCCAAAGAGAATCATTGTCTCTCCTTCTCCCTACAAATACCTTCCAGCATGTCTGTAAGTGGCCTGAGAGGAAGAAGTGTGACATGGAGCAAGCACATCATAAGCCCCCTAAATCATAACCTTAATTTCCTTCCTCTCCTTCTTCAGAGACTCACACACATACACACACAGTAGAAGAGAAGGATGCTGAGAATTTGCAGGAAAATGCTCACAAAACAAATCCCACAACCATACATAATTGAGTAATCCAGACTCTGGCTTACTCAGGTTTATGAGAACCAAATCAGCATCTAAAATTCTTCTGTTTGCTTTCCTTTAAGTTTAATTAAGCTTGCCTTAGGCTCACAAGCCTATTAAATTTGAGACATTTTTAATGTAACTGACCTGCAGAATTTTCCTGTGTGCTCTGCCCTTAAAGTATGTCCCAAGTTCATTCACTCTTCTACTGCAAAGATCAAAATCATATCACAGGAAAATAGTTTTTTGGAGTTTTTTTAAATCTTAGCTGATAAACATTAGCCACACTGAGTAGTTTCAACCTCACTGGTACCCTCAAGTAGCTCTCCTGCAAGATTCAAGATTAGATGAGAGAGGAGATTTACTTAAAGCTTGTGCTCTCCTGTTTCTCTCTCAGCTCTGAAACTGGGGCTTTCTGAAAGGGTTCCTGGCTTCCACAATAAACCCATTTGCTACGGGCTGCAGAAGCATTATCAAAGATCTCATCACAGTTGTCATAACCTACTCTACAAATGACAGGAAAAATACAGGTTTGCAACACTAACAAATGCATCCAATAGCTTCTTCAGCTTCTTCTTCTCAAAACAGGCCATGAATTTGCCAGGAAAAAATAATCCAGAATATTTACGTTAAGCCTCCTCCCTCCCACTCCCAAAACTCCCTTAAATCAGCAGGGAAGAATTGTTGAATAAGAAAAAGATTGCAAAACTCAGTACAGCGACAAGGTAGCACCATGCTAATGAAGTCATTCTGCTTTTGCACAGGCAGAAAGGATTATAAAAATGAAGTCTGTGTAGCAGGGAAAAAAAAAAGAAAAAATATAAATATAGCTCTGAAGCCAAATATTTCAAAGAGGGATGAATCTGAAAGCTGGTTTTTTTTGTGTGCTGTTATTACATCCTAGATCATTAATGAAATGATTCAAGAGGAAAAAATTAAGGCAGTGCAGTGTGGAAAGGAGGATATAGCTAGAGGAAAATTCAGAGCTCCAATTCCCTGTTAGTGGCTCAGATTAATTCAGATGGGGCATGGTCATAAAGCTCTAGGGATTCACACATCCCTGCCTCAATTCAAGGCACTAATAACGAATCAGTATTTTAGATAAGACTCTATAAATATTTAAAATATTTAATCTTTTGAGGGCCAAAAATAACATTTCCCATCGTGTCCTTGTCTTTCCCACAGCAACAGCGATGAGATTTCTCAGCTGGCATTGCTGGCACCAGTGTGACGTCAGGTGGTTTCAGTAGTGGCACTCAATTAACTTAGAAAGTTACATCTAATTGATCCATTTCCTGCACTGATAAACAACTGTAAACAAACACTTCTCTTCAAAGGAGCAGCTTTGTTCACAAATTAAAAAAGGAAAGGGGCCATCTGAATCACACCAGTCATGGCTGTGTCAGGGGTTTTATTATAAACACTATTTTTAGGGCCTTAAATGAGTGATGTGACATTAAATATCATAAGCCAAATTCTTCCTCAAGTTAATGCGACAGTGGTGCTTCCTCACAAAACAATCTTTGCCTTTTCTTCTCTTTAACTTTTCTGTGTTACTGACAGCATTGTCTGTGCATAATCACACTGTTTTGATTTTCCTAACCCATATTCAGCCTTTCCTATACATGCTCATTTTTGGCACCGGAAGCACACTACCCCCTTCACTTACACTTTCCTCAGGCCCAGTGTCTGATTTCTGTGTCTCAGTGGAACAACAGCCAGGGCAGTAAAACAAAAGCTAAATCCCTTCTGCTTCTGTTTGCAGTTCCCCTTATAGACAGATACCCACCCCCACCATTTAGATAATCATTCATTTTGTGGTCCTTTTTGCAAACCTTTCAAAATGTAGTCAGGAATGATTTCAGTGTAAACTTTATACTGATTTGAAAGAGGCACACCACACACAGTTACTTATAGAGGACTTCACAACCTTTACTAAAGAGTCTGCTACTATAGCTGTACTTCATCTTGCCAATTCCTCCATCTGTAATTTTGTTTCCTTATCTACAGGAACAAAATTATACAATCACAGAAGTGTTAGAGTAGAAGGGACCAGCAGTAGAGGGACCTGGTCCAACCTCCCTGCTGAAACAGGGTTTTGCTGCAGCCCATTGCCCAATGATCATGGGAGATACCAGCTTTCCTCTAAATGATTTCAGATCCAATCCAGTAAAAGCATGCTACAGAAATGCCTAATTATTTTTGCCACTACTACATTCTCCTCTGGCAGTGAGTCAAAGATTCTTAAATATATGGGGGATTAAAATTGCCACTGCCATTTCATTAGCCTAAGCATTTATTAATTAGGAAATGGAAGTCTGTGCATTTTAAATTTTGGTATGGTCACATATTTTAATTGAGGAGTTCATGTCTACTTTTATTATGGTACACACTTCACACATCACTTGAGCTAAGAGACCCAGTGATTGATTTCTGCACACTGTCAGCTGCTATGTCTGCTTTGACAGATTCAGGGTGTTACCACATCCAACTGCCCTAACATGATTACAACTTAAGACAGCTATTAGCATGCCAATAACATTTCTGAAAATGACTGTGGCACCATATACTGATTGGGTATTTTCAGGAGTTAGGTGGCTTCTGTTACCTTTCCAGTCTAGACACCTGTGGTTTACCTGAAACACTCTAAAGACAGGTAATCAAACCCAAATGCGAATTAGGAAACTAAAACAACCCAACCCTTTGTGCCACTTGGCAAACCCATTCCAGGGCATGCTCATAGGAACAAGATGTTGACAAGACTGGAAAAGACAATATCTAAAATATTTTACCAAATAGCAAAGGAGCTGCATTTTATTAACTAACCCAAGAGCTTAAGTGTGATATTCTGGGACTGTCTGAAACTGCAAGTTCAGATTTATGAGTATTGAATATTTAGAAGAAACAAAAAAAAATATTCTCTGCACAGTAGATTCCACCAGACCAAAGATATACCTATAAATAATGCTCCTGCCCATGACAGGGTGTGTGTGGGGGGGAGGTATTTGGGGTTTGAAACTAAATTGCTTTCAAGGTCCCTTCCAATCCAAACCATTCTACAACCATTTTTCAGATATATACATAATCAATTATGAAACATAATGAAAATAAAAAAACCCAAAACATTACAAAAATAAGGAAAAGTCAGTGAGCTCCAGGAAAACAACAGTAACATGGCTCAGTGACTTTTGACTGACAGTGTTAAGTCAAGTGAAAACAAGAAGACTCTCTGTCAGGTCAAAGAAGGTAGGATAGGCTCATGTCATTACTACTACAATAGTAATGTTCCTTAGAAATTAAACAGGAAACTGTGTTGTAGAGGAGCTCAAGTACTGAAAGAAATGAACCAAAGACAAGTGAACCTGGAGCTCTCCAAGACCAAACCAAACATGAAATATCCAGAGGACAGCTGCTTTAACCTCCTCCAGAAACATCACTGCTTTTAATCCCTGGCCAAGATTCTGCTGTTCAAAACGTATCAGTCTTGAGTTCAGTCCCACTGGTGGAATCCAGGTTTTCTTAACCTCTCCTCGCTCAGGGCAGACTCCAGTGCTTGCTCACATGCCAGCTTGACCCTGACAGAAGTTGGTCTGTCTACAACACAATTACTAGTGTTAGAGCCTTTCCACGTAAGAAGATCCAAATTAGAACATTCCATCAGTAGAAGCTGACCAAGTAAATGTTCATGTGTCCAGGGAATTTGCTGTACCTGGAAGTAGAAGAGGCCCTAAGAAACCACTGCCTAGGGAAGCAAGACTCCTCAGGATATTTCCCGTCCCATTCATAGTTCAGCAATCCAGAATAAAGTTCCCTCTCTGACAGGCCTTCCTCCAGAATGCCTCTTCACTGCTGTCAGACGTGGCATTATTCCCCCAAGACCACCTTAACTCCTGGAGCATTCAGAGAACAATTTCACACATGTATGGGAAATAAAAGATTAAAAGAAAGGAAATATGTAAGTTATAAATTCAAAAACAAATAGCAAACAGAACAGCCCTCTTTTCAGCTAAGAGCATTACCCCTTTCTGACTCAGGACACCACAAGAACCCATAAATCTAGTTAATCAAATTCACAAAGAATCCAGATCAAGAGATAAGGCAGCCCAGCAATATTACTGTCAATATCAGCACATTTAGGAAATAAGGTGAAGATCTGAACTGTGGATTTTCCTGTCTTTAGAAATCTTACTGACCCTGGCAGCCTCAAACCACCAAAGAATTCACAGAACAGTAAGCACTACCCTCAGTTCTTCGGAAGAGGTAATGGAAATATCCATGATGGCTTTTAATGGATCATCTTTTAAATACACTGGGTCCAAAGGAGGGATATGTATGTGTGTGCATATATATATATTTATGAAAACTAGGCCTGTAAATTCAGATTGAATGGAAAGAGAGAGACCTCTACAAATAGAAACACAAGTGAGAATCAGAACATGCCCCTGAACACTGGTGCAAGAGTGCCATTAAGCTTGAGGGTGTGTCTGGGCCATGTTCCAAGTCCACACAGGGGCAAGATACAAATGTGCAGGTGACATTTCCTACATTGTGGCTTTCAGGGGAAAAAAATGCTGGTGCATGGGCTGGAATGCAAGTATAGCTTATTTCAACATATTTCAGACCTGGACAGATAGGGTTCCCTGCAGACCACTCCCAAGAGTCTGCTTTGACATAGCCAGTGGAAAACAAAAAATAGTGGAAATTCACACTGCTGCATTCTGTTCAAACTGCAGTATGTCTCACTGTTTAACTGGATTTCCGCTTCGGATTTTACATAACAGAAACAGTAAGACTGAAAGGTTTCCTAATGTAGGATAAAATTTAATTTGAACACTGTTAAGGTAGAAAATAAATTCTATTTTGACTGTAATGATAAAGACTGAAATTTAAAAATGCTGCCTAGAATATGACAGTAGAAATACAGTATGTAAAAGTAACCAAGATGGAAAAAAATAAAAGGAAACAATAAAAGAAATTAACACAAACTATCAAATAATTTGTAGAGCTGCATAAAAGAACTGGTCTAAAAGGATAGTTATAAATTACTTCCCTATCTCAGAGGGCAACTTAATGCTTGAAAGAAATGAAAAGCAGTCAGATGCTGAAACAGATGTGTTATAAGGAGAACTAAAACTAATAAACTCCTCATCTACAGCTTAACAGAACAGAAATAAGTGAATTACAGGTATTAAAATTGCAAAACCAGAAGTTTAGTATAAAAGCCAGAAAATATGCTGGATCTAGCTGGAAAGCAGGGCTGGGAGAGTTCCAGACAAGCCCGGATGCTTCCTGGTACAAAGATCCTGTGGAGAGATATCAGTGAGGCTAAGAGCCCACAGAGCTTGAAAGGCCAGCAGAGGAAGAGGGGTCAAAGAAGCAATTAAACTAATGCAAACACAAAAAGCCCCAAGACCACACAGGTTCTCAGTGTAGCTTTATAGCAGAAAACTCGACATTTAAGGTACACAATCTCTACTCACTCTATCTGACATATCTACAAAGTACAGTTCCCAAAACCAAAAGTGAGGCCAGTCCAGCAGCACAGAAATAAACAGACCATTATGAGAATTGCACAGCCCAATCTTTTTCTGAGAAGGGAGAAAAATCCTCTAAAAAATCCTCCCCAGAAGAATGAAAAACATCCCACATCTACACAGTTTATTCCTGTGGAATAAAGCCTTGAAGCTGAGGCACAGGCAGGCAGGAGCTACAGAAGCACAGGCATGAACTGGCAGCATGGCACTAAATATAAGAACACATCTTAGTCTGCTGCCAGACTGGTGCTGGCTTCTAACCCTATGTTTAGCTGCTAAACCCACAGTCACTCTCTCAGTCTTACACACACATGGTGAGTGAGGATAATGCACAAACCACAGTAATGACAACATGTGGTTGCTGTCTGTCAAAGGCCTGTATGAACCATTCACTTTAGACCTGGACTCAATGGTCTTTGTGGGTCCCTTCTAACTCAGAATAATTTTTGATTCTGTGATTTGGCTTAGAGTGATCTCCTCTGAAAATCTCTGTTCTGGAGGATGGAGCTTAAAAGTGACATGAAGATTTGAGCAACCTTACCTGAAACCCACCATGTCCATCCCCCAAATTCAGCAGTGAACCCCACAACAGCTGAACTACAGAAGAGGAAGACACACAAGCCTTGTTTTCCTCTTTTGCTATTCACCTTAAATGAATTCCTGTTCCAAAAAGCACTAAAAGAACAAAAACTTAGTCCCACAAAGTCTTGTTCCCACTGTAACAGATTGTACAACTAATATGACAGATCATAAACTTGTTCTCTCATCACATAATCTGATACTCATGTTAAGCACTTTCTCTGACTTAAATTATGAAATATGTGGATGAATTTTAGCAATACAAAGTTTTATGGTTTCCAGTTTTATTATAATTTTAAGTACAATGCTGAAAGAATCTGTAATCAAACAGCTCCAAGACAAACTAGAGTTTGTGTGGTCTAAACTAATCGAGTATGTATTGCTCCTAAGCTCAGTCAGCTATATGAAATTAATTTTCCTCTTATTATTTTAAGAAGATTTACAAGATAAAAAAAACCCTACATTTTTCTTGGCTATGCACTACAGTAGCATTTAAAGGAAAATGATAGCTAAAAATTGCTTTTCTGATTTGGTATATATCAACAGAGTTATCAAAAAGCATTGTAGATATCACTCTAAATGGAATAATCAGATTCAACCTTAATAGCAAATAAGCTCCTAAAACCAATTATGGCACCTGATAGCCTCCTTTGGGAAGCCAAGATAACAATGCATACCAGCCAGTTCCTGGGAATCTTGTTGATCACTGAGTTTTGAAGTAGGATCAACAATACGATATGACATATGTACATATTTAATTGTTTATTCTATACCAAATATCTGAGTTGATGCAAAAGGCAATTACCAGGGAATATACATCATTCTCACATGGGATTTGGTAAAAGTAAGAGTTGGCTTGGGTCTACTAAAACTAGAAGAGCCCAGTCTTGTCATCATATGACTTGGGTATATAATGCACAGGAGAGAATGTAGAACTCTAAGCCAACTCTTGTCAAGTGATAAAACATTATAAAATAATACCAAATGTAGCATAATATTAAAATACCAAACTGATTTGTCTAACTGAAAGTTTATGACAGACTAATGGGAATTTCCAACTGGAAGCTGTCTTGCTGGTCACTGAACTCACATGGGCAGCAGAGTTTCATTTCAAGTACATATTTAGACAGTTCTTGCTTAGTACTGTGCTACTACTCCTGAGGCTCCTGCTGTACTACTTCAAATGTACACAACATCTGTTGTGGTTTTTAAAAAGCAAAATAAGTTTGTCACCTCATGAAAATATTAACCTGCTCCTTACAAAGCAAAATTCTTTCCTCTTGCTCTGCTACTACAACTATTATTGGAAAGCTCTACTGGAATTTCCTTGCCCTAGAAAGCAGCTCTTCAGAAGTACTCTTCAGCTGAGGTTACTCAGGGCTTCCTTGAGCATTAATAACATGCTTGCTTATTTGGTGCCCCTTATCCATGTACCCATACATATTTTAAGTAGAATTTGTGACAGTAAAACTGTATTTTAAGTAGTGATTCCCTCTGTGTTTGCAGCCTTGTAAAGTAAAAGGCAAATTCTTAGTCTCTCCTGCCCTCTGTAAGATGAGACAGCTCAGAACCATGAACAGAACCAGGAACAGAACTATTAAGAGAGAGCTGATATTTTTTCTGGAAAACTTTTTGCTCTGATTTTTCAGAGTTAACTGGATGATGACAACATTGGATGTAACATTTTCATTCAAGGGAAAGATGCTTATTGGACAGTTTTTTTTATCATAGAAAGAGTAAATCAGTAGCAAAAGTGATCCCATTCTTTGGTGGAAATTTCCAGCAAGAAGTAGCTTTATTCCCTATACCTCCCCATCATCCTGACTGAAAACCAAGACTGACCAAGAACACCACTTCCTCAGAAAAGTTGAGGAAACAAATGGTGATATTCAGGAGATGGGCACAGCACAGGTATTAGTACTGGGTTAAGATCTCACAGAGAAGAAACAGAGAGGAAACATTAAGGGGCTCAGAAAACATCAACCTGTCATTCTGGCAGAAATCAGAGACCTTCCTTTCTGTGGATGCAAAGCCTACAGAGCCACCAGCTGCACTCTCACCTTAACAGAGAAATAAAATCTCCAACTTCAGTGACAGACGTTAACTAAAAGGCAGGATTAAAATCCAGCCCACTGAGCTACATAAATGTACTCAGCAGTGCTCTTTTGACAACTAATGGGAGTATTCTCTACTGCCAAAAATCCTGGAAATTTCCATCTTGACAGCCATATAGCTGTAAACTGTATCATGAAGTAAAATGGAGATGAGCCTCAAGTAAGAGGTTTGAATGTAAATTTGTCATCTTAAGAGGGTCTGAGAACACAGCCAGGATCCTTTATTCTTTCCAGGGTGTCTGAAAACACAATGAGCTCATCTCCAGCCAGCAATGTCACCAGCATTGTGTTTCCCATTGCTAATTACCCTTGGCAGGAGGAAAGAAAGGACACGGGATGTTCCAAGTCAAGGATAGAGCAGATTTAAAAGTGGAAATCCATGCCACAGAGCCTGAAGAATGCACTGCAACAAGATCACTTTGAAGCCAACAACCCACCCAGCTGTGAGGAACCCTCCTGCCTCCACTGGCTCTCCTGGTATGAGACCATGGAGCACGAGTGAACCCTCAGATTTCCTACAGGAATGCACTGCACGATCACACGGACCCTTCAAAGGGGACAGGTCCTCCCATTCATAACCCTGTGATGACTTTCTACAACTACCCAGTTGCTTTCATGGCAGTGTAGTATTAGGAAAATATCTGATGTATTTTTAGCTTTCTTCTATTGTAGCTTAGCAGTTGGATTCAAAGAGAGCCAGCACCCTGCGATCACCCTGACCTGCACACGGATCAGTAACATATGCTCTACCAACCAGCTATGAGTCCTCTAAAACATGACAAAAAAGACCAAGGCAGGGATTACAGTTTTTAGGGTATAAATCCTCATCAGGCAATAAGGTGCACCCCGCTGTCATTCAGATTACTATGGTTAATTAGCAGCTTTTCATGTTTCAGTCAAATCTTGATGGTTCAATTCCTGTTTTTTAAAAAATACTACATGTAACCTGAGAGAAGACGGAGGACTAACTGGATTAGTGACCTGATACAGCAACAATTTGTATGGCTTGCCTTGCCATAAATCCTGTTTAAACGCTATCCTATTGCTTAAAGCTGGACACTCAGTGATCCTCAGCCTGCTTGGCCTGTTATGGAAGTGACCAGAGCAAACCACTTCTGAGCAAACCAAATCCCTGCCTGTTGAAGAGACATGCCTTCACTTGGCAAGGTTGAGAAGGGCAGTGCAGAACATGGCTGTGCTTTAGGTAGAAATTTAATCTGTGCTGGGGATATTACCAACTGGAAATATTTGACTTAAAGAGGTATGTGTTTCCATATATTAACATACTTCCCACACTTGCTCACATCTGCCCAAATAAGCTATGAAATAAATATTTCCCACATTGTAAATATAGTAGGTATTTATAATGCTCAGTGACACATCACTTAATCCAGAAGTCAGCATTAGCAGCTAAGCCTTTCATGGTACAAATCAGCAGTAAACAAGTTGAAGAAAATTTTGCAGTTTACTTACATTTCAGTTTGCACTTCTCTTGTACATAGAATCTGTTTTCTTTGTTTTATACAAAAATAACTTGTGCCAATGCCTTAACAGCGTAACACCCAGTGTGATTTTCTTTTAACAGAATACCTTGTAAGAAGAGGAGCAACTTCCTTACTCTCATCTGTTTTCTGAGAATCAATCCAGTGTATGATGCACAGAATTAGTGATATGGAATATAAGTACAAAAGGTTCCTTGCAAAGCAAATTAGACTCTTCATTTAATTATACAGTGTTTTAATGATCTCCATTTATTCCTTTAAATTATACTTTTATGTGTAACCTCTTTTACTTCTGACATGAGTATCTCAGATACATTAGTTTAGTGATTTTTTAATGAAGATATTCTTTATTCAAAGCATTTAGTTGAATTTTAGCCCATCAGTTGGTGGAATTTCTTTTCTAAATTTTACAATTTTTAACCCAATAAATACTAAATTTAACTGGATACATCCAGAATACTAAAGATGCAGTGAATGAAACAGAGACACTACTTCTTTAAAAGGTTTAGTCTGGCAATGTAATAAAATAGGTGTTAAAATGGCTGATTAAAAAAAAACTAGAACGAGTATGGTTAAGGAAACATGTTCATTCCTACTTTCAGAGCTCTTCTGTTTCGCCAAGACTTCAGAAGCTAACCTGGTTACCAAGGTAGCCAAGTAATGAAATTAGCATTTGAAAAAAATCAAACCCAAACCTTTTTTACCTGGCAAAAAACTTGAATGGAACATTGTAAACAAATAGTATGGAAAGCCCCTCAAAACCACAGGATGTTAGCCAAATTACATTTACATTAAGACAATCATAATAATGAACATGCATAATTCAGAGACCCTTTTTCTGGCATTTTCAGCTTTATGTGGTATTAAACTTAAAGCCAAAAAGGCATTTACTAGAAAATAAACCACTAGTAGAAAGCTGAAGCAACACCTTCCACTCTTTGTACAAAGTGGTGATTGAATGACAACTACTTGCCCTCTGTGTAAATAAAAATTCTAATCAGACTTGTCTGAAAACATCTACCACAAAAGCTGCTGAAGTTTGAAGTCTATTCCAGATATTGTCTAAAATAAGAACTAGAGTATTTGTGCAGCTTGTATGAAAGGAAAAGGAAAAACTGAGGTAACTGCTGCTTGGAAACAGGTCAAAGACTGTGAAAGCACTGATGGCTGTAGAATTTCTCTGCTACAATTGAAGGCCAGCAGTAGCCCAAGGTTTCTGTAAACATGACCATAACAAATGTTACAATAACTGCCATACTATAGCTATAGCTTAGCTAGCTTTGTTTACAGAGGAAGCAAGAGAATAAACTGAACTCCTGCACTGATTATAAAATCAATTCTTGAAATGTTTTGTTTTGGGGGGAGATGTTGGGTTTTCATAGTTGGTGTTTTCATTTTGTTGTTGGGGATTTTTTCTTGACAGAAAAATATTAATCCTCACCAGAATCTGCAGACCTTGCTTTCTCAGTTGGGGTTACTACATACATTATCTTATTCACTAGAAATTTATTGCAGTGGGATTAAATTCTAACAAAGCAGTCTCCAAAATAAACCAACAACAATTATGTTTCCTCATCAGCTAAGTGGTGACAGATACTCAGATACAGTATCAGATACACTGGTAATTCTTGCAGAAGTCTGAAGGGAACTGAAATGTTCCTCTAAGCTGTCTCAAACTACATGTATTTTCACAATTTATACTGCAGTACTGCTTCAATGTGCTATTACTGAACATTGGTTTATTTTAGTTGTTCATAATGTCTCTCAGTGCAGCACATGATTTGGGGTAGTTTGATCACTTCACAGGAAAGGGACCTTTCATTACTGTTTTGAATCTCACCAAACTCCCCCATGTTTTTGCAGGGTAAGATAAGCAGAAGACTGCTCAGCTCTTCTCTCATGCTACAGAGTGTGGTATTGACTTGCCAAACGCTCTTAAAAGCTTTCTTCTGGGTCAAATCACCTCACTCCTTCAAGAAATTTCCAATTCTTTGATTCAGGTATTATTTTATGCTTCAACATTCAAGCTGGATCTACCTAGAACCTGCCTGCTTTCAACCACACATCACTGTCTGCTCATCTGACAGCTCCTCCTGAGCAGCCTTTGACAAATTGCTGTTCACTCTTCTCTCCCATTCCTTAGTTTCTGTGTCATAGAGACCCACAGGTTAACCCCTCACTAATTTAGTCTGCCTCTGTACCAGTCTCAAGAACAGGTGATTTCTATTCTTGGACCTTCTACATCAGTCTCCTCTCTGGATAAACTTACTAGAAACTTTTCTCCACCATTTTTTCTACATCCTCCATCATCTTTGCCTTAAACGACTGCATGTTTAGGTCACTTCAGTGCCCTTGTACACACCTGCTTGAACAGTTTTTAATCCCCACTAGCACTCTGCTATTCATTTTCCTCAAGAGACTCTCAGGAGGAACTTTTTGGAAAACTTTTAGGAAAGCCAAGTAATTTGCTTCATCCAGGTTGCCCTTATCCTCCATCTACTACTTCAGTAACACTGATAATATAAAGCATTACAATTTCACCAAAGCCATGTAATTTTGACTTAAGTTACATTAACCTAATTTTCCCCTTATACTCTTCACGTATGAAATCTCTGTGGGATGAACTCCATATTCACTCACATAAAACCGTATCAGGAAAAATTTAAAAGATAATTGATGGAGTTATTCATGGCTATTGCTGTTCTAATAGGAAAATTCATTCCTCAATTTCATTTCCAAGAGCTGAGGTAAAATTAAGTTATACCTAATTCTTACGCTTTCCCTTGAAGACAGACTTAATTTGCATACCTTTAAGGTTTTCAGGAGCACTTGTTAAAAAAGAACAGGAAGAGATTTTGAAAGTGCTTACTATGTTCCATTCATACAATAACTGTTTTATCAAGGAATTTACAGGATACTGATTTACTCTTCTATCTTGTCATTATCGCCACTATAGTAGTTGAGTGATTTACTGCTCCTGAATTTTCAACAGATCTCCTAACTTTCCCCTAAAACATTAAGATTTGCTAAGGTCACACACTGATTTCCATTAAAAAAATGCCCTTGGAATAATAATTTCCCCTTCATCTTCCACAATGAAAATAGATGTAAAATAATTCATGACTTCCCTGCCACCTCATCATCTACTTTAGCTATCACTCAAGTCTTGGTCGCTTTAGAGCGACCAGCCCTGCAGTCACAGATAAAAGGAGGACAATGATCAGCTGCTATTTCTGCCTACAAAGCACAATGGAAGATAAAGCTCCATATACTGATCTCCTTAACTCATCATGAGACCCATCTCATGCAAGCATCAGTCGGCACATGCCAGTCTCTCTCACTGCTTCAAGACCCACTGAAAGAAAAGGAAAAAAAAAAGAAAAAAGAAAAGAAAGAGTTTGAGAGAAGCAATGAGAAGACATCTTCATTTATTTGTTTGAAGCTGCTTCTTGGAAAATACTTTTAAAGCTATTTCACCCTCTCCCTTCACTATCCTACATCAGAATTGCCCTTTCTGGCCAAATGTGCACTTACCTCAGTGTACAGACAGCTCTCACAGTGTGCAATATTGCATATTCTCTTTGATTCTCTCCTTTCTCTGGTTCTGAATATACACAGCACACTGTAGGGAAAGAGACTTTTTCTTAACAAGTCTAAGCCTCCTGAAGCCTCTGAGAGGTTTCAGCAGTAGGAGTAAGTATGGAGTTCAGAGAGGAAGTGAAAGGGTCAAAGGGCCAGGATGCTCTCAAGATTTCTCAGGTGTATGGAATTAGCTTAAACTCTCTATTAACAAAACATGAAGCCTCAGTAGGAGTTTAATGCAAGCTGAAAGTACAGGTTAAACTTAGTTTCCACTTCAGAAAATATTTGTATCTGTCGATCACATGAGAAGTGCAACCAGCCCCTGATTTCACTACCACTGCTGGGCTGCAAACCCATCGTCATCTGAATGCCTCTGCAAAGGAGACCGAGCTCTTCCAATGGGTATGGGTGGGTTTACCAGGCAAAATTTATCCTCAGGCCTGCTCCTCACTCCTCTAGTGCTCTGAAAATGTTGAGTCTGAGTGACAGGTAAGGGCAGATTAGAAGGCACTGTGAAGAGCACATTTAAATGAAACAAGCTTAATACGACTTATGTGTAATTAATCTACAACACTAATTTTCCATTCATACTCAGTTTATCAGCCTTCAACTGAAATATTTCTTCTGTTATGCTAAACCTCCTCTGGACATCCATAATGTTAGTTAAGGAGCATGCAAAACAAGAAGTGCTTACTTAAAAGAGCATCACATTGGAAAACATCTTTGAGCTAGAATTTATTTTCTTCAGAATACTGATGTACCATGCATCACAAAAAAATATGCCCATGAGAAAACACAGTGGATAAACTGAAATGAAATTCAGCACAAGGCAATTCCATCAGACTTTCTGATGACCTTATAAACACAACAAAAAGTGCTATTCATGTATCACCTAGCCAAGTCAATATTTATTTTCTTGCTTTACATACCCTTTGCAGGAGTGACCTTAATCATAAAAGCAAGGCACTAAAAAGCATGGCTTGGTCCAAAACTTGTTTTGGCAGGCAACATGCAGATTTCCCCAAGAAGCTCTGCCAACATATCTCAAGCCAAACTTGCAATAGTCTGACCTAAAAGGACAAGAAGACTGGCAGAAATGAGACTACAAACATTTCCCTCAGGAGCGTGCTGTGTGCACAGACTCTTTCCATGTTTGTAAGGGGGAGGGGAAGGGATTTTCCATGTCTGTATGTGTTTTCCACATATATTTGCCAACAGTTCCTAGATTATCCCCAGAGCCTACTTTGAACACCAGGATAACTGCTCTACTGTAGGCTGTATTTCCTTTCTGAACATGGAGATTTCAGAATAGAAGGCCGGATCTCGATTTCTGAGTTATTCTGGGCACACTAACAAAATAAATGAACCCTGGCTATGCCTCAGTGTCACTGAGAACAGACCTAAACCCTCCAGTCTGCAGCACCTCCTGAGATTCAGGAATTGAAAAGGAAGGCAAGCGTAAGAACAAGAGTAGAGGTAAAACCATACTGTATTTGTTTCATTGCCTAAAAAAAAAAAATAAATAATAAAAAAAAATTTACATTTATCAGATTTTTGCTTCTAATAATGTCATTAAAACCATACTGTATTTGTTTCATTGCCTACATTAAAAAAAAAAAAAATTAAAAAAAAATTTTACATTTATCAGATTTTTGCTTCTAATAATGTCATTTTATTCTTGTGCAAGTACAGTAAATGTAAGGAGTGCTGAGACAGAGATATAAATTAGGTTAGGGCAGTAATCCCCCTCTTACTACGCCCCAGTAGTCCTGATGAAAAAATGCTCTTAAAACCACCACAGACAGGAGTGGCTGCCCAATGCTTCACCAGTGCAACATTCCCTCGATGTAAGCTGCCAAACTACCAACCCAATCCTTTTTATTTCCTCCTTTGTCATCATAAGGATAAGTCTAAAAGCTTTTAGTGCATTTCCTCTCAGTTAAACTCAAATTAGTCCCCTCTGCTGGACTCCTACTGGGATGCCTTGGTCTATCCCAGAGCCCTTGCTGAGAAAAGCCCTTTTCAGTCCAGCAAATCACCTCGGTACCTGCTACTCTGACAAGGCTGACGCCATTATTTATTACATAATCAGCTCTCGCTGTTGAGGGTCAATTATTCCATTGACTGGGCATTACAATAATTCTTGGTAATTAAAAGAGGTACTTATGTGAATCTAGATGCATATTGAAAGAAACATTAGTCCTTTTGTTACCTTGGCAAGCCCTTGTTCCTAGTCAGCCCAAGCAATTAGCATCTTTTGGCAATCCCTGTCAGCTGGGGTTTGGAAAGCCTGAAAAGAGGGTCACTCAGATGCTAATTTAGATACAATTGTGACAGCAGAGTTTAGAGGGAGCTGCTCCAAAGGCACCATCAGGGTTTAATAAAGCAAACAGCTTGGGTCCCTGTGACCCTGCTGAGGTAATTAAAAAGGCTGCTCTATGTTGCTGTGCCAAATGGGAGAGTGGCATCATGAAGCTATCCACAAAAAACATTTTTAAAAGACATATAATCACCCATTTAATCTGCTCATTAAACAAATCTCTCATGCGGACTTAACAGGAATTAGCACTTTCTAAAAGGCAAAAATTGACAGAAAGCAGACTGTTCAAATGATTCTAAAGGTCGTGATTCCTAAACGTTTTCCCATTATTATTACTATAAGCTCATTTAATGCTGATGTAGAATATTTGGGGATATCGGTGTTCAAGACTATTCTTTTAACGCTGTCTTTATGGGAGAAATATGAACATCCACTTCTTTAAGCTAAGAGGGTGCAATGATATCAGCTATAACAATAGTAGGAGACCCAGCCCTACAAACTTTCTGTAAATAACTACACACTCAACCCACAGAAAATTCTGTGTTTCCCAGGACTCATCCCAGTAAGAGAGCTCTTGCACACAATGATTGGCTCAAACTCCAACACACAAGTAATACTAGGTACCTTGTAATATCCACCCCCTATGTTCCTCCAAGAATGTTAGAGTTAGAACTATCACTACTGACAAAGCAAAATTACCTTTTCCTGCTTCAGAAAAAAAAAAATAAAAAAAAAAAGTTCCTCCTCTTCTGTGCAAACCAAAATGAAAGGGATTGTAGGGCACTGCGTAAAGACTGAGGAAAATGCATGACATTGGTGACAGTGACCTGACGTGTATCACACGCAAGCTTGTCCTACTCAAAGCAGAACGTAAGATTTTTATTTTTGAAAAATTAATCTGCTTTGGATTGGGGTAACATGAAAAAAGGAGAAAGCAGAGAACAGAGGGTAATGCCAGCTGATTTCTCCCCCCAGTTTTAATTCAGTATTGAAAATGTTATCTCTGTACAATGTCTGGAAGAGAATGCAGCTGGGAAGTCATGGCAGAGTTTAAGTAATTATATTGTTCTGTGAGTATTTCCCATTTCACTGTCTGCATTCAAAAATAGCGTCCATTATTCCCCCTCCTGATAATGAGGGACTAAATCATCAGGGAGGAAAACTTGTCCCCAGAAAATAAATAAAACCGTTAGGCATTGTAGCACGCTCGGCCCAGCTACTAAAACTTTCTCAGACTCATGAGGCTCGATACTATATGACCTCATCATTGACAAGCTGATGTTCTACTGAAAGATGTTAATTAAAGACTCTAGAGATGTTGCCAGCACACTTAACATCTCTAGATATAACTGATGCATGCACATCTTTCACAAAGCAATGTGCTGAGCTGGAATGACAACTTCAATTCCACACAAGCTCAATACTTGTCATGTCCACCTAATTTGGAAATGAAAGGCCAAAATGAGATTAAAGCCCTACATGCATATAATTTGCTAGATCAGTTTCTTGTTTTGTGCTCTATGGACTAGTAAACCCTGAGACAAGTGTATAATTCCTTTTAGCTCTCAGTTAGCACATCACAAAGAAAGATCCTTGTTGTACAGGCAGACACAAACTTATGACTTCCCTGATGGTGACTACTGAGCTGAGTCTAGCAAACAAGGCAAAAAGAGCCATCACTGTGTTCATTCTCAGAGAGCTGATTCAGCTGAGCCACAGAACTGCAAACTAAGTTGTTCTTAATTCTAAACATCATCAATTTGCTGCAGTCATATATCTGGTCAGTATTAACTGACAATATCTGCATGGTCATTTTTTCTTCAGCCCTAAAACATAACAAAGTAGGAAAAAAACCCCCGTAACTTCTCCAGAGGTTGACTAAGACAGGTGACAAGGGAAGCTATATCCTACCTTAGGAAATTTATCTGCATATTGAAATTTTAATGATACAAGGGTATTTTTTTTCCTCCCTCCAAGGGGCAGCATACAGGATGGAACAAGACACATTAGAAATTCAGAGAAAAAACCCAAAACCAAACAGCCACCACCTACAGTTTGCAGGAGCTGGTGCAGTACGGTGGGAATAACCATAACCTTGGAAAGGGAACTACAGTATTGCACCTGAATATCTGCAGAAGTCCCCAGGGAATCACCTAAAGAAACCCCTAATATATATTCTATAGGAGTAGATCCAAGTTAATTAGGCCAAGGAAAAGCAATGATATAGGTGGTAATTCTTATGTGAATTCCATCTACATCTATTTATAGCTGATAACCAGTGCATGCTGCTAAACTTGCCTTAGGTTGTTCTTAAAACAATCCATCAATACCTGGAAAAAAACTCTAAAAAGTGAAAAGAACTTCAGCACCAAAACAAGAAAGCTTAAAAGGGTAGGGGCAGAAACAGCAGTTTTTCAGTATGAAACAAAAGCTGAAACAAGTGTAGGATGGGATGAACTACTGGTTTTGACCAGCTTTTTAACTACTTTATTACTTTACTTTACAGGTTCTTTTTTTCTTAACTCAGTGTGGGGAAGAAGGGGGTCAGGAAGATGACAATAATGCGAAAAGGATGGAGAACATAAGGAACAGCAGAAAAAGAAAGGAGGAGGAGGAAATAAATCATCAAAACTTTATAACCCCAGACTGCCTCACAGGGGAGCAGAGGAAAAAACCAGACCATTCGTCTTCAGTGTGTTTGCTTATTATCTCTTGGGAGAGTTTAAGATGTTATACTTGACACCATTATATGTATGTGCAGTTAACCTCAACCTGTATTATTTCTTTGTACCTTCACAGTCTTATACATGCACACAAGTATCATGTACTGATAAACCATGCTCAGTTTCTCCTAGGATTGTAGAGAGAATAATTCTTAGGCAAAACGATTACAACTCTTTGATTTAAAGTAAGCTTTGATACTGACATTTGAAAAGGGCTCTGTTTAGCTCCAAAGCTACACGCTCTCTCTGTATTCCCTACCATCAAGGATACTTCCTAACACACTTGAGAAAGTAATTCAATAGCTGAATAACCACAACTACACTTTCAGGTCTATTTAAAACTGCAAAAACAATGTGTTCTTTCTCTTGGGAGAGCTATGCTACCATTTGGTCAGACAGCAACACATTTTGGACACACTTCAGAAGTAGTTGCATGCATTGTGAAGATTTATAGCTGGACAGGAATCAAGGCAGGGGTGCAACTCCCTGGAAAACACTGAAATCCATCCACAGATGAACCATCACAGACAAAGTCACAGATGCAGCTTCCTGACCATTTTGGCCGTGCAAGGAGATGGGAAAATTCAATCAACATTTAGTACATTTATTTTCTTGAAATGAATCTTAATGTGAATGTGTTCACATTCAAGTGAATGTGTTGTTTTGCTGCAATATGTAATACTGTGCTTACCTCTGCTTCTCTACCAGCATGTGTGACAGTCATTCCAGGCATTCCTTTTGCAGCTTTTTGTTTATTTTGGGGAATGTTTAGAACGCTTTTGTTGAAAAAAAGAAATTTTTAAAGAAAGTTTTATTCTAAAAAAAGCCCTCCAAATTGAAGGAATCATCTATATAAGAGCTTCTGAAAGAATAAATACAGCTGCTTACAAATGAGTAAAAAGTTATTGAAAAAACACTAGTAGGTGCCAGTTCAATTTTCTAATAAATCTTAAGGCTGAGGCTGTCCTTTGATTCTTTTGAGCTTTAGTATTTTATCTCAAATGTATAGTTGGGGTTTTTTTTCCTCCAAAAAGTTATTTTAAGCAATGATGAAAAGCCAACTTTCCACTAGAAGCTATTTGTAGTAATAAACATATAAACTACTAATACAAGCAAAAGTTGAGTTATTAAAAGTATACTTCAGAAAAGCAGCATTAGTTGTGGTTCAAGCTCTCAAATAGAATGGAGAGATTGAAGACAATTCAGGAAGAAAAGCATATAGGCCAATTTATCCTCAACAATGAATATTAATTTATTTCTGGTCACTGCCTAAATCTGCTTTTCTAATTCCTTTATTTAAGTGTCTGAGGTTATAAAGATATAAACCCAAGATCATCTTATTATTAGGCCTGTAGTTAAAACATAAAAAACTCGCAATAGGGATACAACTAGTTTAAGAACATTTGTGCTCTATGTTTACTTGTGTCTGGTAAAAAAAACAGTGTCAACTGGAATTTGAAATGTTTTCTTTATTTAGATCTTGTAGGCTGAACAATAAGCCCTGACAGCTCTGTCTCAGCCCTCTCAAGGCTCATACCAAATGAAGCCTAAACTCACCATTCAGCAACTGCACCGGCCATGGGATGTCTGGAATTTGTTATGTGCACTCATCCTTAAAATGGAACAGCTGCTATGAAAGGCTGTTACAAGACACCCAAGGGGGCAAAAGGTTCCAGTGACACTCTTATCTACAACCTGATATGAACAGCTTTTGCTGCTACCCTGCTCCCATCTCTAAGTGTAAAGTTACACGATAGAAGGGCCCAAAACACTCCCCTCAGTAAACAAGAAAACTTGTATTTTGAAAAGGGCTTCCATCCCTTTTCAGGCCATTGACTGTGCAGAGGATTAGATCACCTTTAAAATGTACTTATTTAGTGTAACACATCAGTATGCCAATTTTAATGATATGCATTTTAGAAAACTATGTTTTTACAGTGCTACCACCTCCCACTCACCTTTTAATAAAAGCAGCAAGACAGTCCTTGGGCCATGCCATGCTTGCCTTGCTTTCTGGATTGACTATATAGCCTATAAGCCCACAGACTAGTTAGTTGCATGAGGGGCTCAACCAGGATTTGGCTGTTAAGGATCAGAAAGTAATAGCAATATAGCAAAAATAGCTCTCAGGGGAAATATATCTTGTTACTGCCAGAAAGAGTATTTTTATAAGAGAAGCATTTCTGTAATTCTTATTAGTTAAATAAAAGACTGGAAATAACCAGAAGCATGAAGACTCAAGGGTCTGTGCTCCCATCAGAGTCAATGGCAGAATTCCCACTAAATTCACTGGATATGCAATGAAGACCAAATGTGAAATACAGAAAGGAAATGATCAGAGGAAGGATTCTTGTTCACAAATGCATTCTGCATCTGTGAAGTTTGTACCTGTGACTGAGCCCATAAATGAGACTAGAGTCCACACACCATACACTGTGACGAGTTCTAGCTCTGGTGGGAAAATCCTAAGAACTGCTTCTACTTTAAAATAGAAAAGACAGCTTCATTTTTACAAATGCCCACTACTGGGCAAAGGCTAGTGTCATTAGAAGGTGTACTTTTGCACAGGCTTCCCCCCTCCCAGTGCCCACAGCCTCTGCTTTCTCCGGTGCTTGCTGAGGCGACCCAGAGACCTGTCATGATCTACAACCAACTTCCTCCTTCCACGAAAAGAAGGTACTATTTCTTGCTAAAGCTCCTTTAATATATCAAATCCTCTAAATTTTATATGGCAGAGATAAAAAAGTCTGTAAAAACGACAAACACTTGTCCCAAACCCTTTTATGCCCACAGAAAAATTGCTATAATTGTAATAGATAATCAGTTCCACTTCAGCCAAAGCTCCATAGCAGCTTGTAGATGCATCTTTTAACCAAACCACAATTTATTTGACTGTGTGAATGAAATCCTATTTCCCATCTCTTTACACCCACCTTTGGGATTCTGGTTTGTCAAATTTCCTTCCACTGCTCTTGGTAAGAGCTATGACTCTCAGCATACACAATCCCACCGTCTATCAATGTTCTGGCACAGGGCTTGTATCCTGAAGTTTGTATCATATATATGCTCTCTAGTGGGACAAAAGCCTTACTTTCCCAAGATCACAAATAGCCTACTCTTTCAGATCAAGTCAGAAATTAAAATCCCAGAGCAATAATATCCCCAAGAATATATCAGGAAGTGAGGAAGAAAGAAGAATCAGGGGAAGATGAGACTAATGGACTAAAATGGAGTAAAACATGGCCAGGCAGACACAGCAGTAGTATTTGTTGCAACAGGGACAATGATAAAGTGAACCTGGTTTGGATGCATCAAGAGACAGGTAAGTGCAAGCAATAGACAACACACAGTTCTCCTCTAGAGCTTGGCTTTCCTCTCCACCTCAAGATGATTTACCTGTACCAAAGGAGACAATCCCAACACAAAAATTCCTCTCCCTCTTTCAGAGTTCTCTCAGGAATCATTACACTTGCCACAATTCTGAGACAGGTAGGTCAGCTCAGAGTAAAGGCGGGGGTGAACCAAAACTCCTTTTTCATCAGCTACTATGGTACCTGTTGGCCAACTACCATCAAAACAGAAGCTGCCTGCTTTGGGCACGTCTGGAAGCATGGCTCTGTATCTCAGATGGCTGAGTCAACACTGTCTTCCTTCCCTGTCACAGACTACTAAAGTAATACAATAAATAGTTGTCCAGTATTAACAAACACATTTTGATGCCCAAAAAACAGCCTTCCACCTTAGATTCACCATAGTAAAATTATCTTGGACTTAGCATCTTCTCACAGACTTGTACAATTGCGTATTTTTGTTTCACACTTCCAGCTCCTATTCCTTGATGCTTGTGATGCCATTTGAACTTGAATTCTTTAAGGCAAAGTGCTGACATTGAAAATCATACTAAAAATGGCAGCAATGAAGAATCTTCCTGTTTGACCCCCAGCACACTTGAATCAACTCTTTTACTTCCTACTGTTGAGCTTTTGATTGCTTTGGTATTTCTGCTGCTTCTATTCTGTTCTAAACATTCTTCTAGATTTACTGTTACACCATCACCCTGAGGAAACATCCACTGGGATCCACTTCAACCTCTCCTTTTTAAAGTCCTCCTGGTATTGCTTTTGTGGTTCAGAATAACTAAGTCAAAGGTTCAAAACAGGAAGAAAAAAACACCCACCAAAATAAAACCCAAACCCACCTGCCTAGAGCTCTTCTCCCTCATTAAAAAATGGATGACTTGGACTCCAGCTGCTCTTTTAGCCCTACCACACTGAAACCCCTACTGAAACAAAGCCCTTGAAACAAATCCTGTGAGCTCACTCTTGGAGGTGTTTTTCAGTTGCATGTGTGTCATCTGACTGAAATCTGCCTTTCCTGTGATCCAGCAACACACTGTACAATCAGATTTGTACTGCACTTTCCTCTTTCTCTCTCTCTCAGCATTAATCCCCTCCTCTGACTTTCTTCTGCACAGCTATATTAGACTTGTATTCCCAGCTACACAGATGTAAAGTAAACCCTAATTTTGTGTCTGGTCAGTGAACTTCATGACTGTTCTGTTTAATGCATACTCAGTTTTTTGTGGCTGCCACTAGACTCATTGTTTTACATCTGTTTGCGTTAAAGCACGTTTTCCACTGAATGACTCAGACACTTAAAAGATCCCAAATCCCTCTGAATAGGGTTACATAAATTCTGAAATGCTTGCTATTCCCTTCCTCTAAATTCAGTACAATCAGCTAAAATTTACTACAATCTTAGATCTGATATTCTCATTCAAATTATTTATATATGTATTATTAAAAAGATCAGTCCCCTTGAGTGTGTCACTAGTAACCTATTTTCAGGTAGAAAAATTATAATTTTCAGATACTGTATGTAACCTGCTTTGAGACAATTTTAAAGTCAACAGGCCATTTTTGCTCCACAGACAATGACTCTCTGGTTTAACCAGTAAGCTCCTTTATGAAACCTTATAATTTGTTAAAGTGCCATTAATTCACACAGTTTCAATTTTTCACAGTGTATTTTTCTCATAACATGAAAAAAATAGAACAATATCAAAATGAATCTAGAAAGCCAGAATTTAGAGCAAAGAATGTGTGCTTTTTTTTCTCAAGATTCCTGATTTTCTGTTTATAATATTCTTATTCTGATAACAATGGCAAAAATACAAATAAACTATCAAGTACACAAGTACCACAGTGTTGAATTTAGTTCTTCAGCCCTTTTTGTCCTGAGTTAGGGTCCTATTCTTCCTTAAAAATCATCAGAATTTCTCTGTCTGACAGTTGGCAAGGAGGAAGGGAAATGGTTTTAAAGATCAAATTAAGCAAACCTGATTGAATAATTCAGATTTGCCATGGGACTCAATTATTTCTATTAGAAATCCTTATTTTTAAAAGGAAAAAAGTTATTTTCTTTGGCATCCAAATAATTATTTCTTTTACTTCTGGAAACGTTGAAGTAGTGGTTTCCTGAGGTTTTACATGTTAACTCTTTAATATTTTTTCTGAGGTTTTACCTGTTAACTCTAGCCTGAAACAACAACAGATGCCCCAAAGACAAGCATGAAAGAGGTAAGAGATATTTTCCTCTTTGCTGTGAAAAGCATGATATAAATAAATTTGCAAACCAAACCACATTACAGTATTTTAAAAAAACTGCATGGATTTTCTTACAGTATAGCTATTTCTGCCACTTGTGTAGATGCATTTATGGATACAACCAGAAGACCCATGCAACCTTATGCAATCTCAGTGCATCAACCAGCTGGAGGTCACTGCTGTCCCCATGTCTCTCCAGAGCACAGAATCAGGAATAAGAAATCCTTGACAAATGCCAAGCAAGGCAAGCACCATGCTTAATCACAAAAATTCCAGAGTCACAGTAGCACAGAACAACCTCCAGGTGATAGGTGCACTCATCCACCACAGCACCACTGAGGAACTGCTCAGCCCTGCACAGAGGGCTGCAATTCCTCAATCCTAAGCAGCCTACAGGGTTGAGTCAATCAGGCATTAGGACTGTGCTGCCTTTTTCAGCTCTGACTCTGAATAGCAGAAAAAGAAAGGTCAAAGTTATATGGTCCCCCAATTGAGGGCCTTCTGCTGATGGGTGACATGCAATTAGAGAATACATTAGTTGAAGGCCCTTGAGAAGAACTGAAGGCTTCTTACAAACCATGATCAACACTACACAGTGTGCAAACTATCTGAAAGAGCATTCCTTGTATCAAAACTCACTGCAAACCCACTGTATAAGACTTGATAGATCAGATCCCAGGAAAAGAAAACCCAACACCAAAAAACCCAAATCAAACGCAGTATCCCTCCAGCCCCAAATCTCCCATGTTTTATTGCCAGCCCTGAGGGTGACAACTTCCTGTAGAGAAGTCTGCTTGTGACTGCAGTGACAGACACATGGCTAATTGCCTGCTGTCCTCATCCCACCTCTGCTCTTGTTCTAGCCCTCTTCTCTTCCAGGGCAAGATGTCAGCTAAGTGATATAGGGTCTCTAGGAAGTTATACCTAAAGTGCAGAGCACAGAGATGAAAGGGTTACTGACTTTGCACTCAATAGGTCCGTGTCCTTTCATAATAAGCCAGTTAAATCCTTTCATTCTCAGTTATTTGCATTTATACAGAAGATTTTTTTTTAAACAAGAATCTTTACATGACTTTAATTAGGTCATGTCTGCAGAAGGATAAGGCAGAAAAAAAGCCCTCAGAGTTTTAATTTTTGGAGCAGAAATGATATCACTTTTTAAGTATATTTGAAAGTATTCCCAGGTTTTACAAAGAATGATAAAATTAAACATAAGATGTTTTTTCCAATTCAACATTAACATAGTCTATCTTATAGCTAAATACAGCCCAAAAAGGACAGCTAGAGCTAGAGCAAAGCTTCTGCAAGAAACAATGCCACTAAATCACTACACTTAGCAACTGTCAACAAAAATCTCACATGAAAAAATGAAATGTTCAAGAAGCATTTGGACAAGGTATTCATGCTCTTCGTGTGATTCTTGGGGTTGTCCTGTCCAGAGCCAGCAGCTGGACTCAATAACCCCTGTGGGTCCCTTCCAGCTCAGAGTATTATAGGATACCATGAAATGGTTATATAAGATTCAAAACTACAAGTAATTAGCACAAAGCTGTACTACTCTGTACAGAGTGGTGCAGTGGGCATTGTGATCCCCCAAGCAAACTGATCCTGTTGCTAAGGAGCAAGCTCCTACCTACCACTATGATTTTAGAAATGATCCAGAGACTTGGCTCCCAGTACAATGTGTTCCTCTTTGCATTGTACTGCTGTTACACCTACTGAGAAAAAAACAGTTCCCCAATTTGGGGCACCATTAGCAGATTCACTAACCACATTCTGCAACAGCACCCTTACTCTGCAATACAGAGCAGTGAACACTTCTACTTGAGGAGCACCTGAACTAAGTGAAATGTATGGAAATGAATAGGTAGAATTAGTCTGTCAAACTATCAAAATACAGCAACACTCAAACACACCCTGTGACCTACAAGAGAACCTCCTGTTTAGAGGTAATGGCCGTGTCTAAGCTGCACAGAAAGAACAAGCTCAGCAATTTGTCTAGGTTTGTAAAACTTGATTGCTTACTTTCTGCACCACAGGCTACTGACTTGTCTTTAGGCTTCTCCTCTTAATCATGCTGGAATTCACAGATTTCATGCACCTCTCAGCAATCTGGGCTGCAATACATTCAGCCCAATCCAGAGTTCATACAATGGCACGAATTCATACTCAGATGGTGACTGTGCCTCTCTAGAGGGCTCTTAGCTTGGCCCAGTTTCTCACCAATATATTTATCTGTAAACAATACAAAGATTTATAGGAGGACCACGACACAAGAGGCCAAGAACACCTCATGGAAATATGCACTCACTGCAATTGACCTTCTGAATCCATCAAAAGTATCAATAAAATGATCTAGCATGTGTAAAAGCCAGGTATTTATCTCCTTTTCAAACACTGGTCTGAAAGATGGCAAGGCATGCTGATGTCAGCAGCATGTCCTAGCAAGGGATGAAAGATTATTCATTTCCAGGGATGCAGTACAGTTTCTCTGGCAATTTCTCACCACTCATCATACTGTCTTGATATAGTAAAGCGTATTTTAAAGTAGTCTATCATTCCAGCCTCAAATCCTAACAGCAGTCTTCTTAAACTTTGGAATATACTGCCTAAACTCAAAAGTTTGGCAGGAGATCCCATCTTGGCAGTAGTTCAGTCCACTCACATTTTACTGAACTAAAGGTGGATAGAGAAGAGATGCTCCAAGTGTCCCTTCAGGTGCCCTTGGAAGGAAAAAGCTACAGGGTAGATTCACATGTCAGACAATCAACAGAAGAAGGACTCAAACACAAAATAAGAGTTTGACCACAGTAGAAATTACATTCCATAAATACATTGCTTCAGGACATGAAGGTCAAATAAGGTGTACCCCCTGATAAACAAGGACTTGGGGCTGCAAGGACCCAGCAATGTGCTCTTGCAGCCCAGAAAGCCAAAAGTGTCCTGGGCTGCAGCCAAAGCAGCGTGGGCAGGAGGACCAGGGAGGAGATTCTGCCCCTCTGCTGAGACCCCATCTGCAGCTGTATTCAGCTCTGGGGGCCCAGCACAGGGAGGACATGGATCTGTTGGAGCGAGTCCAGAGGAAGGACACCAGGATGTTTAGAGGGATGGAGCACCTTCTCCTGCAAGGAAGGGCTGAGAGAACTGGGATTGTTCAGCCTGGAAAAGAAAAGGCTTCATGGTGACCTAACTGCAGCCTTCCAGCCTCTGAAGGGAGCCTAAAGAAAAATGGAGAGAGAGACTACTTACAAGAGCTTGTAGTGATAGGGCAAGGGGGAATGGCTTCAAACTGAGAGAATGCAGATTTAAATTAGATGTTAGGATTCTTTACAGAAATTATTTACTGTGAGGGTGGTGAAGCACTGGAACAGGTTGTTGAGAGAGGTCGTGGATGCTCCATTCCTGGAAGTGTTTAAGGCCAGACTGGATGGGGCTCTGAGCAGCCTGGTTTAGTGAAAGGTGTCCCCATTCTCGGCTGGGGGCTGGAACTAGATAACCTTTAAGGTCCCTTCCAAGGCTATTCTATGATTCTAGGATTATTTCAAAACACCTGATACACCTTGTGTATTATAACATAAACCTTGGCTACTGGAGTTTTCTCTGACTCTGGAAAACCCACAGAAAAGAAAATCTTTGTAGAGCAGATTATTTGTCTTAAAAACATTTATTAATTGGCAACACAGTGAGAACATGCACTAGACTTTTCCGCCTTCAAATAAAAGGTCAGATCTCACCTTGGTTTGACTTCCCAGGAGGTGAGTCCTGATTATTGGCAAAGTGCTTGTTCCTGAATTAAAACTGCCCCTGATTTAACACCACTTCAGTTTCAGTCAGACTTTCAATTGCCTTGTGCAAATTTACATGGACCATCTGATCATGAAAAAGATCAAGTGAAAAAACCCCCAACCAGCCAGAAGAGGTCAAAGTTCAAAGAACATGCAATATTATTTGGAGTCAAGACAAAACTGAAATGATGGAGCAAATAGGGAGCTTATCTGACACCTACATAATCTGAAATTACAACACACTTCAGAAGCAAAGACAAAAGTAGAAATCTTTATTTGTGGTTGTATTTTATTAAAATGTGTTTCAGTTGGAAGTTGGCAAGACAAAGATCAGTAGTGTAGCCATCTCGGGACAAAGCCTCAGAAATGGAGCATCAGAAGTCACATTATTGAGGTTCAGAAACTGAAAAACTAAATGTTAAATACTTAGGACATTGGTGGTGAATTGCAAGAAATAAAAAGGCAGCCATACTGAAAGATCTGTTATAAACCATCATTCAACTCAATGACAAAATTTAAACAGTCTTTGTTCTCATTTTAGACTCTGTCCTGGAGACATCAAAACAACACTGACAAATTTTATCACATACAGCAACATGCTGTGCCCTGCTGCAGAACTGCCTAGGAGAAGAACTAACCCAAGCCAGGACTTGACAGTGCCAGAAGGTGAACACCAAGCATCCTATCAGTCTTCTGCAACAGGAAAGGAGCTTAAGAAAAAGAAACTGGGAGCCTAGCACACTGACAGGCCTGCCACAGAAGGTAAAAGCATATGGCAAAGCTTCACCTATGTTGTTAAATCACTATGGCACCCTTAAAACATGAGATTTTGTGTGTTATTTGTTAAATGGGTCACCTGTGCAAAATAACATCAAATAACAGAAAAGGATGAGGGGTACATACAGTCAATGCCTATCACTAACAACTGTGAAGACATGGGATCCTTGCCTGATGAACAGAGCAACTTCCTTCCTGCTACAGGACCCCAGGTGGAGATCTACTCAGTTTCCAAAGCATATGAAAGCAGAGGGGTTATACTGCAAATTTTCTCCTGTTCCTACAGCCTCCTGAGAAAGGGCCAGGCTCATGTTGCTTATAACAAATTGGCAAGAGTTGCCTACACTAGAAACAGTACATGAGGAGCTTGAGGAGGAATTTGAAATGATGCAGGTTCAGATTAATGGGTTAAAATGAGAATTTTTGGATGCTGAAGCTTGGGAAGATTACAAGTATGATTTGGGATTTAGAGATATCAAAACAGTGGAGTTTGGAGTAATCAAGGAAGGAGATAATTAACATAGAAAGAGCACAGCTTTGAGCAGCAGACACAAGGGCATACAAAAATGCTCGTTAACTCCAAGATGCATTTGCAAATCTGAGTTTAAGCCCTATTTTTCCTCAGGGAATAATGGCCTGAATCCCTTTTTAAAATTAATCCTTTCCATTTTACTATTGCAGAAAGAATAGATGCAGAAAGTTATTCAGAGTGGACAGGGACAGCTGGTGCCAGACTACATCCTTGCTCTTGAATTGATTTGGAGTTGGAATGAGAGAAATTTTGGCACCCAAAAAGGGAGCAGAGTTCAGCCCACACATATGGAGACTCAGGATGGCTCCAGTCAGACCAGCAAGTTGCTTTTGTACCTGCACTGGAAAGGAAAAGGGATCCTTTGCCATGGCAAGAAACACTTCAGAAAGAGGCTGGCACCTCAGACAGAGGATAATAGTTTTACAGGAGAGAAGGATGTTGTGAGTTCCAGAACCTCTTTCACAGCTCTGCAGAAGACCTCTTGACTTGCCTGCAGTTCTTGATACAGACCCTTAGTGCCAGACTCAAATTAAAGACTCAGAATTGAGAAAATAACACATTATTGACTGTTCCTGGAAAAGTGATACTGATCTAGTCACTGCTCTAATCTGATCTACACAACAGGGCAGTTTCACCAAAACTATCAGGCCACGCATTAAAGGGTGAACTTGTTCTCAAACTCTTTACTCTGCACTACTGCTTCCCACACTAAGATTCCCATCAAAGCTCATCAGGGCCTGTAAACTTGAGTAATGGGCTGGCCCCTGCCTTATTCTTCTTAGACCAGCAAGCTTGGTGGGAAATGATAACCTGTTTCCTGATCTCTTCTGAGCAAAGGAATGCAGACACTGAAAAAAGCAGATAGTCACTGGGAGGGCAGAAGAAAGATAAGGGATAGAGAAGGGAAAAATTAAACAAGGAGGAAATGATTTCCAAAAAGCAAGTCTAAGTCTTTCAGGTGTTCACAGTCCACTACTTCTTACCTGCATCTCTCATCATATCCCTGTGTACCTGTGAGAAGACTGACAACTGTGCATCTACTATTACTGTGCTGGGTTTGCATGCTGCCTGTTAAGAGGCCGAAGTCCAGATGTCTGCTTGGTACAAGCCATGCAAAGGGAGATCCAGTGACACAGTACTGAGGAGATAAGCTTCCAAAAAAAAGAAAAGGCAAATGCTTAGTCAGAGCAGAAGTCTCTCCTCTGTAGTTAGTTACTATCCTCTAGACTGGAAACTTATTCATAATAAAACCCAGTGTTCCCACTCCCTTATCCTTTCTCTTCTCTTGATCATCCTGTGGTTTGTAACCATTTGGAAAACTTCAGGGGTGTTCCTAAGTAGTTACAGATGTGTAAAGGATGCACACTACAGGCCACTTCATCAAGAGGATGACATAACCCTGCATGCCAGCTTTAAAAGTAGCTCATTTCATACTGAACCCAGAGACAATTGTCCCAGCCTTGCTTTGTGCCTGTTGAGAGCGATGGGATTATAACAGCAGCTGGCAGTGCTCTGTTCCAAGAAAGCTCACAGCATTATTCAGTTTTGAGTTCCCTCTTCCTCTGTGGAGCCATTTGATCCTTAATCTCATATGGATTCTTAACCCTTTTGATGTATTTCTCCCCTCAACCAAGTTTTACAACACATCTTTATGCAAAAATGTGGGTGAAGACTACTAGTAAGATGTTACAGCTGTACATCTATTTTGATCACTACTTACAAATACTTGTCAACCTTACATTTGAATGATGAATTGTCTAGCATGTATTTTATGAAATTAAGTACAGAGAAATAATATTTTAAAATCCACTGCACTGCTTTTGCTGAGTCCAAGTGTGTAACTGGAACCGACTGTCACGATGTTGCACAGCACCTGTGACCCCAGGCTACCAACACAGCCAGTACCCTCCCTGGCAGCAGTATCTGCCATCTGCCTCACACAGCACAAAACACCTCTACTGGCTAGAAACACTCCAAGCCAATAGTTGTTAAGAAACTTCTGTTCTGTCCACTACTCTGTTCCTGTTGTGCTGGGACACTCCATCAGGATCTGCTTCACTCACTCTCAGCAGTGTCTTGTATCATTAAAGGATAACTCCAACTTGCTGTTTAGGATCAGGTTTCTTTCCCATATGAACTGAGGTGGCAAGACACTAACATGATAGCTTAGGACAAGCTTCTACAAAGATGATGATTAGAATTGTCAAAAAACAGAGACAAATAAAAGCCAGTGGCTTGAGAATTAGTCGAGATCTGTGATAAGCAGATGACAGAACTAAACTGAAGACAATTCTGGTTGAAGAGAAGGGAAAACTGCACAAAGCATCATCAACACTACAGTGAATAAAGAAACAACAGGAAATAAAAAGGACAAGAGAGATCAGTATAGTGTGGTTTGATAAATGTCAGATGAAATCAATACCATGGAACAGAGAAAGTCATGGGCTACAAAAGAACTTGGGACACAGAAAACAATGAGTTTGTGGCAGAACCACTGGAAAAAAGTAGAAGAGGACAATAATGTTTGGTATGGCAGGAAATAATATAGAGTAGCTATATCAGATCTTGATTTCACCTTCCTTAAATATCTTGAATAAAGTGGAAAGGAATACATGGAAATCAACACTGACAAATGGATGGACAACACATGGAGGGGAAAATTACAAAACTGGAGCAGTAGTTCAAGGCTGGGAAATAGCATGACCAGGTTAAAAAAATGACCTTGAACTAGCACTGGTGAAGTTCCTAAGAGTATTATATAGCTGAAGCACAGTATTTCAAAACTGTCATTAAAATGTTATGTATATACTACTTAAATAGAAATATTATTCATTACATGGGTTTCTTTTTCACCACCTGATCACTGGTATACATCCCCCTCTAATCCTCCCCTCCATCTCCCCCGTTCTTGTCTATTTACTCAGTTCCTACTATCAAAAAATCCAATAAATCTTTATTGAGTTAGACTTATATATGAACATATCTCCTCTCCAAGGAACACATTTTAATAATTTAGATGGTGGCTCTGTACTGCATCATTTCTTTGACTTCAGGGGATGATGTGGTGAGCTAGAAAGCTAATTTAGAGAGGCTTAAAAATTACCACATTTCCACGATTATCCTATGTTCTAGTATTCAGCCTGACACATTTGGTCTGTAAGAATGGTTACTGCATTCCACACCCCCACATTCCTCCCCAGAAGATTTCAAGGAATATATCATCTTGCACACAGCACAGTAAGTAGCACTATCAAACATGACATGTACCCAAGTAATGAAAAAAACTACACAGCAGTGCAAGTTATTGTTTGAAGGCAAATATGCAATTCCAGTAGCAGTCATATTGTAAAGCACATATCAATGGTAGAATTAAAGCCATATTAAAACCCACCCAAGCCTTACAGAGACACTGCTCAAGCCCACCACAAGACTGACTCCATAGGAAAGCTAACAGCTGCTTGGGATCTTTTCACCATAAAAACCCAACAATAGGAAATTTTGATTACTGCAAAGAGGGAAATTCACAGCTTTCCAGTGAGAAGTACAGAAAGGTCACAATCTATTAGTCTATAAAATCACAGCAACAATTACTTCAAGATACTAACCTTCCCATTCTCTCTGCCTTCTAGCCTTGGGCTCCAACAACAAAAGCCTCCACTTTCCTTAGTAGATATGAAAACTATTCTTAATGGAATTAATTTTATTAAAATCATCCCTATCAAGTGTTTTAAATGGCATACATGAAAACACTACCTGGTAGAAAGCATATATTTTCTCATGTCCAAAATAAGGACCAGTGAATCTCCTCCCTTGCTATCAAATTCAGCTTCTTGTTTTATAATCTTAAGACAGGTTTCAAACTCATCACTGGCTTGCAGCTAAAAACTCACTTAATTTGAAATGCTGGTCAATATAAAGAGAAAGCTCCACATTTGAAAAAAATACACACAGAGAAAACCTCTTTGGATATCTGATCTAATAAATAAAAATCCCCAAAACAGGCAGACCATGGAGGCAGAACAGGAGGCTTACTGGGCTTTGGAAAGCTAAATCCTAACTGCAGAGTGCAGCTGTGGCAAAGAAGTGCTCTGCATGTCACCATGATGACCAAAGCACAGCAGTGTAGCCACACTTGAGACTATCATAGTGATTTTTTCAGTTTAGGACAGCACTAGCTATTCTTTTTAATGTTTCATAGCTCAGTTCTGGCACCAAGTTTAAAACTTTCCAAACTCTTTTAAAAGATTACACAAACAGCCAGCAGTAGCTAAGCAGGGAGAAAGAGCTCTGACTCAGTAATGTATTCTACTGTGATAAATTTTGTTTCAGCCAGACAGTGATTCCTGTCCTACTTAAGTCCCAATGGAAGAAAGAGAAAAAAGGAAGGAATCAAATATAAAGCAAAGAACTTGCTGAAATGACTCTTCAGGGCCTTCCCTGCAGTGTTAACACTCAAAGCTATACCTGGGCTCCAGTAAGTTTTTAGCCACAGCAACACTAATTAATTGAGGGCGCTTTAGAAAGTGCCCTTCAATCCCCTGCTGTGACTGCTGGATAGCTCACAAAATTTTCCCTCAAGTCCTTTCTGCTCTTTTGAAGCCCTACTGGAAAATGCACTGCACAGTCTGGGGCAAAGGAGTAGCTTCCACTGGATGGGGTGTTCCTGGAGGTGGCTCCCTGAGAGGGGTGAGGGGCCAGGCAGGGAGCAGGAAGCAGGACTGCAGCTGCCAGCCCTGCAAGGAGCAGCCAGGGAGGAGCCCAACTTGACACTGCAAAAGCTGCTCCTCAGCTGTCTCTGAGCAGCAAGAGAAAACAGTGTAAATCCAGGACATGAGAGAAGAGAAAATCTTACCTACAAACAGTGCAGGTGTATTAGTAGAAATTAAGCTTTGAGTGCCACATGCATCCAAATGTACACAAAACTCGTGGTGCAAGGTGACAATCACAGTGACCTGAGATGATTGTGGCTGCACCCAGGTGTGTACCTATGTGGGGGCACACAGCAGGGACCTAGGCAGCAGTGGGTAAAGAAGGAGGAAGAAAACAACCATGCCAGTGAGGGTGTGCTGCATGCATTTTTTAAACACTGGATGCCTCTCTGAATATCAGCAGAGAAGTCCACAAGAGGCAGAATACAAATCATAACTGATTTTATTCCAGCCAAAACTAGCAGCAAGGAGAGACTTCCAGGGGACTTGGACATGTGTGTTCAGACTCACTGTACTGAAACTGATGAAAGACTATTCCTTATGCTGCTCTTGACAGGAGCAAATGATTAAAATTCAAGTTTCTCAAGAATGGCAAAGCCAGCCAGAGGCTACTGACCCAGAGGCAGCTATTGAAAGACAGCAGGTGTGAGCAGATCTTGCTGCTCTACTATTGCTAAATCACACATTAGATGATGTTTGAAGCTAGCAGTGTCAAGGGTGAGCCGGGCTGAAAGGGGCAATAACAACACTGGATGTAAACAACAGCTTAAAATAGAGGGGAGCATAAAACAAGATACTAAGTGTCTCAGCAGTTTGCCCTGAGTTTTGACCACTGCTTCTCCAGTAGATACTTTCCACAGTAAAAGAAACAGATTTATGACAAGCTTATAATGACTGTCTGAAAAAACAGTAAACTTCTGCATGCTTTAATTAATGCAACTGCTATGTATGATGGGGTCTATCCTTGCTTGACTGTTGGGCAGCCTTTTTCCAGTTCCCTATTTTTATGACCTGTATTTCCAAATATCCATCAGCACTCTCCAAATTCAAAGGCACAAAACCTCTGGTCTGTTCATGGATTCCCTTGAAGAGTAGTAAGAAAAACTTACAATATTAGTGTATTGCATGTAGCTCTGCTTCTGCTAAGAAACATAGCTATTTAACAACATAGCTGCCAGTTTGGAATCTGAATAATTAATCTGATTGTTTCTGACAGCCCCTGGATGCCTCCTGGCTTATCATCTGCCATACATAGGTGCCTGTGCTACAGAAGAAGACACTGGTAAAGTCACAGTACATAAATATTTCAAAGTGCTATTTAGGAAACATGATTTGAAATGTTATTGACAAATCTTCTACGTGACAAAAGTTACAATTAAACACATCAATACCTTCGCTTGCACTAATTTATGTAATGTGCAAAGCAAAGTAGCTATTCTAAAATCCAATGAACATTCTAAGCATTATATATGCCAAATACTAAGCATTATTATTATTATTGCTAAGGTCAAGTTCTTCCATTTGCAGCTTTTGCTCTATAGTTCTGACCTTACTAGACCTCGTTTTCACACAAACTCCCTTGCCAGCACACTTTTAACAAAACTAAATTTTCTGATATGCAAATATTTGAAGACAATGGAATTGAGATTAAAAAAGAAGACTTATACCAGAAGCTGGTTTCCATTTGAGGAAAAAAATCTTGCTTTTTTACAGGCCAATAAAGTAACTATAATATTTTAAGTATCTGGTAAAGTGCAATCAATTAATAGTTACATCTAATACTGCCATTAGAACATTCATCTCAGTGCCTTTAAAATTGCTTTGGCTTTGAGTGACACTTATTTTAAATTCTAGATTAAGGCCAGCAAAACCAAGAATTCTCCTTTGGTCACAGACTGTTCACATTGTTTTTTTCACTTTTAAAAATTATTTTTAAATGTAGCTGATACATCAAGCTCGCATTCAAATCAGGTTCAGACAAATAGCAACTACTACTACTTAAAAGAACAGAGCTGAAAAATCAACTAATCTGAAGATCCAGCATTGCTTGCTAACTGTTGCAGAACCATCCCTCTCCCCATCCTGAGCTCTGCAGCACCCATGGAGTGATCTGTCCCCTAAATATTTGGATGGGGGAGTGCACATTCTCGGACCATGTGAAGTTATGGGAATGCTCTTCCAGGCACTCCTGGGGATCCAGTATCAGGAAGAGCACCTAAGACTAAACTCCCTGGGACACAAGCCAGCTCACTTACTGTGGTCAGTACATCTGACTTTCAGTACATAGCACAAACAGCTACACTACCTGCAGACAATAGCTGGTGAATATCTAGACTCAGGTTACTCTGAAGATACCTAAGGGTACAGCTACAGTTCTCCTGCTCCATTTTGAGGCTGAATATTTGGAACATGAATAATGCCATTAACCCAGGAGAATTAGGTAAGCCCCATGGTTTTCCAATGACTTAGTTTTTGTCTGCACTAATTTTACCTCCAAATCTGCATGTCTGAAACTCCACACTCTTCAAGTCTGCTTAAAGCGATTACGTCTTCTCAGTAAATCTTAGATTGTTCTTTCTTCTGGCTGCAGAGCTGTCTGCCTGCAATTTCTCAAAAGAGAGCCAGGATTTTATATCCATTGGCCCCTGCATTCCTGCCAAAGCCCTGCAGAAATGAGAGCTGCTGCAGCTGCCAGGGTTTATTTACACACATTCCTGCCTCAAATTGAATTAATGAGCATAATATAACTCAGGCAATGTCCTCCACAGCTCTTGTTTCTCTTTGCCCCTCTTGACATTTCTTTCTCTCTCACAACCCCTCTGGTAGTCTGTCTTAAAGCAGTATCTAAAGTGATTCTGGTGTAAAAAAAGTAATTGCAGACATATTCAGGCTGATAAATGTGTACACACCCGCTTACAGCCTAATTTATGGAAAGCCCAGGATCACCTTAATGAGTATCTAGAAGGTTAAATTGAACTTATTTGCTCTGTTCACTCCAAGTTTGCCAGTTTAGCAACAGATTCAACATTTGATCACTCAAAGACCCAGCCATGCAAAGAGCTCTGATGCAACAGATGAGAGCAGCTGATGTTACAACATATCTACAGTCGTTAATGTTCACACACTATATTTAGTAAGACATTTCTACAGGTGTCTCCAGCCCATTTCCGTCTTCAGAAATTTGAAATTCTGCACCCACAGCATAAGGGCTCCCACCATTAACAAACCCTTTAGGGACTTTATGGACACATCACTACAGGAAGCCTCTGTTATGCTGCTAACCAAACCAAAGTGGTGTTTCCAATATGTTATGACAGAGACAGAGCACAAAAATGTTTGTCCAAACATCCACGTCCATGTGACTGCTGAAGTCCATTCCCCTCTATATTATCATCCTGTATAGAATGTATCTCACACACACTGTATGCAGCACATGAGGCTTGAAAGGCTTGGAGCAAAAGTCAAATGCTTCTACTGGAAGAGTTTTACACTCTATGCTATTATAGAGCATCCAACCAGAACAAAATATTCCATAAGCAACTGGGAGAAGTCTCATGATCACTGGCCCTTGTTCTTGTGGGGGAGTTCAACTTACCAGATGTCCACTGGAAATACAATACAGAACAGAGTAAACAGTCTAGGTGACCCACTCAGTGCAAGAAGGAAAGGCTGTGGACTTGTCTACTTCAACTTCAGTAAAGTCTTTGACACCAATTCCCACACCATTCTCCTGGAGAAACTGACTGCTGATGGCTTGGGTGGCTGCACTGTTCCCTGGGTAAAAATCTGGCTGGATGGCTAGGCCAAGACAGTGGTAGGTAATGGAGTTAAATCCACTGGTGGCTGGTCACCAGTTGCATCCCCTGTGGTTCAGTACTGGGGCTAATCACAATTAATCTTTTTCCAATTATCTGGATGAGAGGATCAAGTGCAGATGACACCAAGCTGAGTGGGAATGTTGATCACCTGGAGGGCAGCAAGACTCTACAGAGTGACCTGGACGGCATGGATCCATGGGCTGAGGCCAATTGTATGAGGTTTATCAAGACCAAATGCTGGACTTAGGTCACAACAGCCCCAGGCAGCACTGCAGGCTGGGGGCAGTGCCTGGAAAGCTGTCTGGCAGAAAAGGATCTGGGGGTGCTGGCAGAGAGCAGCTGAACATGGTCCAGGGTGTGCCCAGGTGTCCAAGAAGGCCAGTGGCATCCTGGCCTGGGTCAGCAGTGGTGTGGCAGCAGGAGCAGGGCAGTGACCGTCCCCCTGCCCTGGGCACTGCTGAGGCCACAGCTCCAATGCTGTGCTCAGCTCTGGGCCCCTCACTGCAAGAAAGACACTGAGGGGCTGGAGCGTGTCCAGAGAAGGGACACGGAGCTGGGGAAGGGTCTGGAGCACAACTCTCCTATGGAACAGCTGAGGGAGCACGGGATTTAGCCTGGAGAAAAGGAGGACCTTAATGCTCTCTCTACAGCTACCCAAAATGAGGCTGTAGCCAGGTGAGGGTCAGTCTTATCCCAAATACAAATTGTTAAGAACAAGAGGAAATGGCCTCAAGCTGTGCTAAGGGAGGTTTAGACTGGATATTAGAACAAGTCTTTTCATAAAGGGTCATCAGGCACTGGAATATGCTAGCCAGGGAAGTGGTGGAATCACCACGCCTAAAGGTATTTAAAAGACATGCAGATGTGCACTTGGGGACACTTGGCAGTGCTGGGTTGGACTCAACAGTCTTAGAGGTCTTTCCCAACCTTAATGGTTTCATGATTCTATTAAAGCTTGACAGCAGCAAAGAACTGGGGTAGGGTGTGTGTACAACTTCCAATGTCTTTCAAAAATTGAAATTTTGAACAATCAAGCTGCTCTAGCTGCAATTCGCACAGATTGCAAATTTTGTTAACATTTGAACTAAACAGAAGTGGAATGTCCTGAATTCCCTAACTAATAAAGACAGGAGACACTATGCCAAATTACAAGGCTGATCACAATGCTGTGCTTCTGCATATAGACTATTCGTATGAGGAAAACCAGGTATTTGGTGTTCTATGCCACAAAGAAGGGTCCATGAAAAGAAGTGACTGTATTAAGAAAAAAACAGGGCTGAATGTCTGGAAGGAGGAAGGTGAAAATGTTTGCTGCAGGGAAGCACTTTCCTGGAAGTGGCAGAAGATCCCAAAGAGCAGGGACTTAACATGAATGCTGGGTTATTGCCAGGGACCTTCACCAGTAACACTTGCAGGTGGCCAACACTGACAGTAGTGGCACAGCAGGAACCAACCCAGCTTTCCAGGCTGGCAGAAACTTCCCTGCAGGGATGAAAAGGTGAGCCCTAGGGAACATAATGCTGTAGGAGGAGAATTTGAATTAGAGTAATTAAATAGAGTAGAAGTGCTAACCTCTCTGAAATAAACCATAGTATCCAGGTCCACTAGAGGCTGTCATTTACTTTGTCTTGCCTGTGACAGCACTCAGTTAAACTTGAATCCTTGCAGGTTAGTTTCACTTGAAGCTGATGAAGACTAAATATGGCTTTAAACAATTCTACTTTGCACAGAAAAAGCTGACAGACACTTATTTTTCTGATGTTTAACATTAGGAAACCAGACCACAACTACTCTTCACAGTTCCAATTAAAAATTCAGTAATTTTACTCAGAAGCTCCCTCTCAGGTCCCTCTTTGGTCATTTCCAACTTTTAAATATAATTCCATATTTTCTTCCTTATACACAGCTGAAATCAAATACACTTGTCACTAAACTTTTATTTGGTCTTTGGAAGACATTTTGGATTTTGTGGCTGCCTTTCATCTGCCTTTTGGTCTGAGTGAGGATGCCAGTGATTCAAGAGTTCAACTGCTCTTCACATTCGTTCTGAATGAACGGTAATGCTGAGACCCAACAGCTAAACGAGATTTTGCCTAGCCCCAAATAACAGCACTTTGTACAGGTACCTGATTAACACAGAGCCTTATTTCAGTTGTTCTTCTCCCCACCAGATACCTGGTGGTTATTCCATATACTCACTTCTCCCTCCTCTGTGTTTTAAAATTTCTCGTTATATTGATACCCACTTTTACAGAAGCACAACAAAAGTCAACTGTGTAACATTATCAAAGAAATTCCTCTGATTTCTGCTTCAGAGTGGACAAACTTCACTTGAATTCGGAAAGGCTTTTCCTGAATGCAGCTTCTGTTGAAGCAAAGCAAAAAAGTAATTACTTTTCATGCTTCTCTGAAATAGAAATAGCCTAAAAGCATCCATTTTGGTATATCTTTCTTAAAATTCTTTCAGAACCCCACAAGATTATTGTATATCTGAAAATAAAATGCCTAACACTAGTGATTCTACTGCATGTACACAGACTGCTAGATAACATGCTGCTTAGATACATATTGGAACCAGAGTACTAATGACAAAATGCCAAAAGAAAACCCTTCAGATATTTAATAGAACAGATGCCAAAACACTGCACAAAAGAGATCCTTGCAAAGGTGACAGCCATTTTTTGTAAAGTACAAAATGACACTTTGACAACCATAGCATCTTTTCTTTGAGTCACACATTTTTTACACCCATGCAATGGCAAGCAATGAATTGAGTACGGTATTGAAACTCTCATTCCCTCAGAATGTCCTTTGCTCAGTACTGGGTGCAGCTCACAGCCTATTACAGGAGGAGCTGATGGCTGGTAGGTGTTTATTCTTTTCCTTCTCAGAAATCTTCCAACATGAGATACAAACCATTTCAATCGAAATGTGAATGAGATGATGAAAGCAAGTTTGCATATTATATTGTTCTAGCTCATTACTTTTGACAGGAACTGCCAATCCCAGATACTGAACAGGGCAAGAAGTGGTAAGTAGTAACTGCAGAGAAATGCTGTTTGACCTTGCATTTGGGACAATTTATTGAAAATAAAAATGCCATGTTGGCTCTAACTCTTATTCTACATTTCAGCCACTGTACTGAATCCCTCCTTCTCCTCACCTAGCATCCACCACAAAGCACTCCATGGTATAGAGAAAGATTGTTTATACTTATAGTATATAGCTTATGCTCTTGTGTATGTGACTACAATACTGTCCAAGGTTTCTCTGCACTGATTCTACCTTAAGCATGAAACTGCCTTCAGTCATATCCTAGAGAGGGGAGATGTGTTCAGAGCTGCAAGATGTAGCTCTGAAAGATGCTTAGCAAGAGGCTGCAGCACCTAATAGTGAATGAAACTTGTTTTCCAACATCAGCCTACTGAGAGGTACCACTGCTGGGTTTTATGCTACAGAGACCATGTAAACATAACCAACCCCTTCACACTATAGGCATTATAATATGGACAGCACTTGTATTATTCTGTCCTTTTCTCCTATCAATCCTATTGAATCCAAAGAAAACACAGCTCTCTGGAGATACTCTTTTTTCTATACCTTCTGACAAGAGTACTGGTAGAAAAACACCAGCTCAGGTGTTGCAAATACCCCAATGAGAAATTACACTCTACAAGTTAAATGGGTAGAGTGTGTCCTGCACAGACTCAAAAACCCCAAAGGCTCTCCCAGAAGTGGCTGCATTGAATTTCTTTTTGCCTGCACATCCACCAATAGAGAAGCAGCAGGAGATATCATCACTGCTGTCAGCTCTTGAGCTAACAGGAAAGCCATGGGGGCCAGGCTGTTCCTGCTGACCCACACCAGCAGCCAGGGCACTTGGAAGAGCTGTGTTCCTTCCAGCCTCACTACTCCTGAAGCCTGTGTACCTATGCCTGCCTTAGAACAATATAAGAGAGATCATTTCTACTCCTCAGGGCTTTTTGGATCAAATTTTGACATAATACAACTGGGGGGGGGGGGGGGGGGGGAATGATCTCATGAAACATATACTTTAGGGAGGAAAGGGAATAAAGGTATGTTTCAAATTGATCTGGAAATATTTTCCCATGTGAAATAGTTATGCATGTCTCTTACAAAAATGAAATGCACTAGTGAAGGAAAGAAACAGTGGTATGGAACGCAAATTCAGCTAAACAAACAAAAAATCTTCCACAAACAAAATCCCTTTATAATATGTAAATTCAAATAAAAACATAACATGACCCTTCTGTCCCGAAGGAACAAAGTTAAAAACAACATCCAAACCAACCCCCAAATATCTGCTATTTGGGCTTCCCTGCATTCATCAAAAAACAAAGTGACTCAAGTGTGACCAAAGCAAGCCATAAAACCACTAATTCCAACTCACAGACAGTCACCTCCTGCCCTCTGGAATAGATCCCATCTGCTGCTCCTCTTACTTTGTAAAGGAGTCACAACTTCATTGCTATGAGTTTAAACAATCTTTTAAAAACCATCTTCTGTACATAATTACCCTGCCACTTTCCTTTGTTTCTGTCCTGCCAATTAGGGGAATGGCAGCCTGCTGGTCTGCTTCCACATCCTCTCTGCCATGGCCTTCTTCATCATGCCAGATTCTTTAGGCAACAACACCCATGCAGGAATGGGATATTGCTTGATGCCTTCACAGCAGCTGGAATGCATCTTGTTCACTGAGCAGTGCTCAGCAGTGACCACATGTTGAGGCAGACCCACATCTCCTGGCTACCAAGCCTCTCGTGCTGCCCCAGCCCAGCCTGCACAGGGCACTGCTGACCCACAAACTTCATCTGCCAGAGATGCTGCAGGGGCCAAGTGCTGCTTCATGAGAGGCATAAAAATTGCTTGGCTGCTTTCCACTTAGCAACCAGAACAGCTTTTTCTTTCACTGAGATGCACACACAAACCCTTGTCATACATGACAAACCCACACTGCAGAGCTGCTTGGTTTTCCTCCTTAAATTTCTAATGCAGAACACAGCCTGTATCAGGAATGCTCTGATCCAGTGTGGCAAGTCATACGTTCTTAGTTTGTCCTTAGTTGTCAACGGGGCTCAATACACAGACTTTTTTTGTAGACATGAGTATTAGTACACACTGCCTCTGGTACAATACAGTAGCTGCTCTTGTATATTTAAAAGCCAGCTGTTTCTAATTGAGAAAATACGGAATAGGATATCTTCCAAACATCTTTCCACGAACTTGCAACAAGGCTTTGCTACTTCAAAATATACGAATAAAGCAATCTGGGAAAATTTTGAGGGACATGAAGCAACACTGAACTCCAAATTGCGAAAAGATGTAACTTCTGAAGCACATTTCATTACTACAGAATGATAATTCCAGCCTGAGTGAAGGAGCTTGCTCCCGGACAGTGCTCTTCCCACTCAAAAGCCAGTAAATTGGGATAATGGGTCAATTACACTAAAGTATAAATGCTCTGTGTTTTTTACTAAGCAGCATTGTTAAGGCTACCTGATCTCCAAATCGACACTGCCCAGACAGCATGGCTGGAGTCCCAGGTTACACTCCAATACTGAAGAAAAACCAACTGACCACCTCTGCAACATCTGTACAACCTGTAACCATTGACAACCATTCCCTTTGCTATTGCTCCCCTATTTAACACACTCACCTGCTAGCCACAGTTCTTCTGCAGAGCAGGAACCAAGAAGTGAAAGTAAGCACATGCAAACTTTGGAGAAGTTTGAAGCCTTGCACTGCACTGCCAGTTCCCAAACCTGAACATGTATTTATGCTTCTGGCTTAACACTATTTTCACATGGCTCTATATAGGAAATGCCAGCACAGTGCTGGGCACAGCTGCATATACAGTCCTGCTTTAAAGCCTTTGTACAATATTTCCTAAGGAGAAATTAAATCTGGGACATCTTTTAGAAATATTTAGAACAGGTTTGCTTCAAAGTTGCCAAATAGGTAAAAGGGGCATGTTTTGGGGGATTAGCATGCAGAAAATAAGCATGCCTAATCTATTAGTTTCACATTCACAACTTATAAAAATATTCATTTATCTCCATTTATTTTCATCTTTGTGGTGTATGACATAGTATAACACAATGCCAGATATCTAGAAGTGAGAGATTAATTTCTGAAAGCCATGTGTGGCTCATAAAAACAACAAACCCACTCCTTCAACAGATGCTTAAAAACATATGCATGCTTCGTTAGTCTAATTTGTCTGCTCAGAGCCTAGTCCAAAACTGCAGAAAATGTTCCAAAACCACATCAAATGCCACTGAGACCTCTGTGCATAATAATAAAAACAAACATGATTAGCAGGCATTAAGACCTCAATCTGCAGGCAAAGTCTGATTTGTGCCTAACAGCTGGATGAAGCATTTTCACCAACCAAAATATTGACACCACAATGTAATGTGCAACTGATTGCAGACAAACAAACCACAATCAGAACAGCCAATTTTCTAACTAGCACCAAACTGTGGAAATAAGAGAAGCCAGAGAGAACAACAACTGAGACCTCTGGAAAACAATTCAAATGTAGAGAGTAAGACAAAAATAATCTGGAGAACACAAAAATATACATTAAGCTGTCAGCTTTGCAGTGTGGATTTGGAAGGGCAGTAATGTGATTCTTATCTTGCCTCTAGGATTTTTGGAGTTGTTTCGTGTTGTTTCCAAGTCTTGAGAACCACAAAGTTTTCTCACATGCTTTGGTAAGAACTCAATCAGCAAGATTTCGGAGTTTCAGATCGAAGGCCAACTACAAAACCAACCATGCAACACGAGTCCATCACACCCTTTATCTACATCACCTCCCTCCCTCAAAAGCCAACAATAGTGCAATGGTCAAGGCAAGCACATCTTGCTAATGCCATACACACAGATGAATGGGAAGCTTTACTAAAAGAAGCACAGATGTCTTCTTAAAAAACCATTAAAACAAGCAAGTCCTGCTACTGTCACATTACATGGGATCAACTAGAGATCTCCATTACTGAGATCTTTCGAAAAGCACCTTTAATCCAGTTAAAGCTCATGTGCAGCTTCTTTAAAAGTCATCATAAGCAGACAAATAACCAAGCTAGAATCTGACAGAAGCAGAAATAAGTATCTTCTGTCAAGGATGTGCAGAGGTCTAGGAAATAATAGCATGCCTGCAATTACAGCTACAAAAGTAGCTCTGACATGGAGCTGTTTCAGCTGTGCTATTTGGACTGTGATTCAAGAAGTCTTCTCTCAAACACAGCTGTATAAAGGCATCTGGGAGGCACAGCAGCCCCAATTTCAAAACCTCCAGCCATGAGGTTCTGAAGGGATGGGCCTCTTAATGACACCCCAAGATCAACACGATTGTTAAACCGCAGTTCTGCAACATCACCACATACAGCACAAAGCAGAAGTCTAAAAAAATTGAAACACTAACCTGCACTTTAAAATTACCACAGCACACCTCTCTCTAAACCAGATTAAAACCCTTTCCTTCAGGCAGAAACAATGAGACTGATACCCATCTTCCTAAAGATACTTCCTTAATGGTAACAACAACTAATGAGGAAGACACAAAACACAAGGTAAATAAACTGGAACAAAGAAACACAGCTAAGTAGTAGTTCTTTCATCAACAAGCAGATGCTACAGAGGGGTGATAGGAATACTCCTTTTCCTGGCAGCCCTACACTCCCTTAAAACACTGAAAACTTCAGCTCAAGGTGGGGAAAGAAGATACCTGCTTTTCTTCATCTTAGGTAATGTCTAGATCAAGACTCAATGCATAATCACTTTCAAAGTATTTTCTTGTACACATGTGGATGCTTTCAGGTACAGGTATTTAGACAGGTGGGGGAGGGAATATCTGCATACAGACTTGAATTCCATACAGTGCAATATTATTCCCATGAACCTAAAGTATGCTTGCTTCAATTCTGTTGAATAAATCAATACAATAACAGAGAATTAGCAGCATATTTCTTACACCACATGTATGACAGTATGTATGACATACTGTTCCCTCCAGGGCACCAAATATCCAAACAAACAAACAAAACACTCAAGGCAAAAAAACAAGATTGCATGAGGGCAGGACTGTGGTTAATGTGCTCGTCAACAAAATACCACTGTGTATTTCAACAAAATAACCACTGAGTTATGAGCTAAAAGCCCCATAAGTTCAGGGACATGATAATTAAACAGGAATTCACATCCTCAGAGTGGCACATTTCTGTACCACTTCTTCCATCTGTACCATTTCAGTTAATGAGTATCAAACTAGGTAGCTCTTTCTAAAAACAAAAACATCTACTTTCTTTCACAAGTCTGTGGTGGTAAGTTGCAACTACCCAAAAGGAGAGAAAGGATTCATATACTGTACAAAATATTGTCAACTGGAAGCAACCATTCAAAAGAAATCAGTTCCCATTGGAGCATCTTGGCTCCAAAGGCAAGGCAAAAAAAAAAAGGCAACAACTTTTCTCAGTGTCACTCTTTTCTGTAAATATTCAAAAAAATTCACTTGAAAAAATACAAAAAATTCAGGAAAGCCAAGAGAGCTACCAGAGAGTTTTCTTGTTCTTACATTATTATTTCTGATACTATTGAAGGGAAATTGTGTGTCTGAAAAGGTTCCCCCAAAGAAGACAGTTTGTTTCCAAAGTACCAGATGTCATACTATTGGAAAATTTCTCTTAAGGATTATTGAGATTTTAATCAAGGCTTTGTCTTAATATGTCACATGTCATATATTTCATTATTAATATTGTAGTGTAAACAGAAGAAATATGTTGACTCCGACACGACAGAATAAGTAAGTCGCTTTCCCTTGCCCTCAAGGAGGAAAAATGGTATCATTTTCCTGTGAGAACGCTCAAGATATTATGAGCAAAAGAAAGGAATACTTAATGCAAACAGTTAAACAAACCCCAGCAGGAACAAAGCATCACATACTTATAAATCTGCTAGGTTTCATGCCTACATTTGGTGAAACAACTGAATAAAATGTTTTGTACCTCATGTGCCTTCTACTGATGGCACATAGTCCTGGCTGGCACAAATACTAATGACAATTCCAAGTAAAATCAGCTCCCTTGAAGATAAACACACTAGCAAAGTCTGAAACAAGAACAAGGCTTTTAAAACACCTTGATTACTTATAAATGAACAAAAGAATACAGCAAGAGTAAAGAAATTGCTTAAGTCTAGGAGCAGCAAGGCAACTCATTTTACTGACTAGAGCCTAGCACAGTCCCAGCTCATTTCACCATGAGCTGGTTTCATGACAGCAATCAATTACTCAAGAGACTTTGTGGAAGTTAATGCAAGTGTTAAACAAGCTCTCTTTACCCTGGGAGCTTTCCTTGACTTTACAAAAGGATAAAAAAGGGAAAAAAAAGAAAAAAAAACCCCACATTTTTGAACTGCTGCTTCTTATCTCAAAAGTACAAAAAAATTGGTAGAATGATATTGAAACCCCCAGAACACACTGAAAGCCATAAAACAACTTATTTCTGACTGCTTGAATTCAAAAATCATCTCTCTAAAACGATAATCTATCCTTAACATTTTAGACTGATAATTACTGATCCAGATACACAGCTCCACAAGTATTGGACTGAATGCTCTGCCTGTAAAGGTAAATGTGTTCTCCATTAAAAAAAAAAAAAAAAAGAAAAAAAAAAAAAGGGAGAATAGATTATTTTCATCTTTGCAAGATATTAGTACCACTTCTCAAGTCATAATGTCAGAAAATCAGGGCATAAAACCAAAGGTTAAATACAAACACTTTCTAAAAACTCAACAAAAACCAAAGCTTCATTAATACAAAAGTTTTGTTCCAAGACCTGTGGTTTTATATGCTGCAGCAAATGCTGATGACCAACACAACATGAATTTTGCTTAAGTAGCAAAAAAAATAAGAGTCCCTTTTGGGAAAAAAAGAAAGGCAACAGCAAGTTAAAGCCCATAGTTTAGCCCCTTATATGTGAAACAACATTTCACTGTACTGTCTACATTTTAGAAGGCTGACATGTTAATGGCAGCACTAAAGCCTGCTGTGGAGGACAAGTCATTCTCAACTCTGCATGACACTGAAGTCAAATTCCTTCCCAATACATGAAAATGTGAATCAGAGCTACTGGTGCTGTATGTGCAAGATCACCATGAAACACTACCAGAGAACTGAGGCTTTGCCTGTCAGTCACTTAACTTGCTCATCCCAGCCTGTCAGCTGTCAGTTTTGGCTGTAAAAAGCTGTCCATGGAAATGAATCACAGCCTCCATTATCCTCAGTGTTTTAGAACATAATAATAAAATATGTATTAAGCCAGAATAGAAACAAAATCATGCCTGACTGCTCTTGATGAATATGAACATGGGAGTAATCTCAAAAATTTAACTGTCATCACTTGACTTTTAAAAAAATAAATTTCTAACCATATAATTTATTAAAAGTATTAGATAGCTTTTCTTCTTTCTGTATAATAAACCACATCTTTGCACTGAAGAACTGAGTACATTTTTCTGGTAAATTTGAAAGCAGTTTCACCTCTACAAAATAACTTTTTATCATGCAATTAAAGCCTTAATTATTACAATTGTTAATTGCAATCCCTCTATTTTAAATATGCACAAGGCTCTTGAGTGATTTTGACAGGCTTATGATTCAATCTTCTCACCAAGGGCTGAAATAATGACACTGAAGGAAAAATTTTACCAACTGGAGCTCAACTGGATGGAACAAACCCAGAATTCCTCCAGGACTGTAATCAGTAATGTATCAACTCTCCTGCTTTTGACCATTTCATGCTATTCTCAAGGAAATTCTCTTTATTTAAAATCAATGAAGGTAAAAAGCAACAATATGAAACAAAACATATGGAAAACTAAAAACAAAACTAAATTCTAAACCAAATATGACATTTTGCCAAACACACAAAATCTAATAAAAGAGCCATTCCCACCGCCGTCACAGCGAATGGCGAATTGTCATATAGTGCCCACAGTGCATGGATGATGTCAGTCTGGGGGAGAAAGAGAGCTCCTCATGAGGAGATGGAGCCAAATGAATAGAGGGACCAAGAAGAGGTTCAAAGGAAGGCTGATTCCTCTGGCTAGCACAGAGTGAGGCTGGGGAGCGGGAGGCAGGGCTGTCATACTGACCTGGCCCAGCATGTCGGGCGCGATGGGGAAGGCGGGCCAGATGGCCGAGTACACGCCGAAGAACACGAGCCACAGCAGCATGCTGCCCCAGACGGCCAGGTGGCTGAACTGCCAACAACAGGGAGACAAGCACAGTCAACACACGGCACTTCCTCCTCTCACCCAGCCCTCAAGTGTTGCCCTGCTCAGGTCTCTGTCGGTCTCACTCACGCCTGTCTACTGCTCTTGGTTTTGGGCCAGTAGCACAGGTTGTTCAAACAGCACAAACCACTTCTCTTTAATCTTTGCCTTAGAGCAGGACAGACAGATACCCTTCTCAGCCAATTTGTCTTATTTGGAACTCTGAAAACTTTGTCAGATTTTCCTTGGAACCATGATTTCTCTCATCTAGTTCCTGTATCCTGTCATGCACATGCCAGATTCAACACATAAATCAAGGCAGAAATTTTCAAAGGTTAAAGTTCACATGGACGAATCCCTTATGGTGGTGTATACATACATGCCACATACATCACGCACCCTCCCTGGAGGAAGATTCAGTGCTGTGTAATACACTACCACAACCAACACCTACTGATCAACTTTGCTTTTATTTTAAAGGTGTTCTAATTGATTTACAGATATGCAATGCAGTTACATCTTTACTGGTTCTTTACTAGTCTGTAGGCTCTGTATGAGAAAATAAAAGCAATATTAAATGACTGAGAGCACATCCAGCACAAACTTCTTCTCAGTTGCATTAAAATAATTTTTCCTACACACCCAAACTGTTTTTCTGTTCCGGATTATTTAAGTTGTTTTACTTTTACACTGCAGTGGATGGAACCAGTAATTTCAGTTGTAACAAGCAACTGAGCTCATTATTGGCTCCAGCTTTTCTGGATGCCAACAACTCCTGTGGCTGATGACTTTGGCTCCAATTCAGAGAAGTACCTGCATAAATCTTAATTACTAATTACATATGAGCTCAGGAACATGGGAATGAATTCACATACTGGATGCTGGTGGACACAGCGTGTTTGTTCAGCTCTTGGCTTTATACTTCCTACTGGATGACTGTGTCTGTTGACTTTTTGAACAGTATGTCTGAGAACCAAAGAAGTGTCTGAATATTGTATTCTGCTTGCCGTGAGATAAACACTAACTTTTGAAAGGAGGAGAAGATTGCTCCTAATCTGCAGCTGCTGGACATCCTCAGAAAGGGAAGCTCAGAAAGGACAGATTTCTCCAGCAGGCAATGAAAACAAACAAGGAGCCTGCAGCACCAGTGCAGTCTGGCAGATAGCTGGGATCAACTAGAGGCTACCTTACAGTAGAAGCATTCATATGACAAAATGTCAGAGGCAGTGGAAAGAACACTCTTCTAGGCACTCTCAGAAAGTGGAATTTTGTTCAACCCTAAAAGTTGCTGGGCAAGACATGGGATAGGCCCCTTCCTGGAGAGGGCAGGAAGATTTGTTTTCAAACTTCACTACTTACTCTGTTTCACCCAGGAGATCTGACCTCAGTAAAAATAAGCAACTCCTTATTTAAAACAAACAAACAAACAAACTAACTAACTACCTCCTTATTTAAAACAAACAAACAAAAAACCTACAAAACCCAGCCCCAATCCCCTACATAACAAACAAAAACTCCAAAATATTCACGTACATGCTCAATTCAGTTTTAATGTGAAGAAAAGCAAGAAATGAAAGGATTTTTTTAAAAACACTTGGGGGGTTTTATCCTTTCAGTCTACTTATTTTTCTGAAAACTGGGCAGAATTCACACCAAGATTCTGTCTAGAACCCTGCCCTAGTGAGCAACTGTAGTTCTCAGCTCCCTAAAGATCAAGTACTACAGTGCTGCTGCTAGAACTCATCTTTAAGAAAAGTCAGCCCCATGCAATGGCAGAACAGCACCATCACTGCATTCTGAAAACGATGTGATATCTTTTCTTGAGCCACAGCCTTCCTCTCAGACAAGTGGACAGAAGGCTCAGGAGAGCTTGGACTAGTGCTTCCCTAGCTCCTGGACTTTTTGTCTAAAACCAGTAAAAATAAAAGCAAGCAGAGAACCCAATCTCATATGTAGCCTTATTTTGTAGGAAGTGTATTTATGCTAGTGAAATGACATCTGTTTTTTTTTGTCTCACCCAAGTTTTTCTTTCCATTCTGCTGCTAGGACAGTTTTCAAGTTTTGCAGATCTTCACCCCTTCCAGCTGAGCAGACGTTGCTCATTTTATGTTGTCTTTACCTTCTTCTCATGGTTATCCCAGTCATGTCATTATATGAGCCTTATATCTGCCCAAACTGCTTCTCTACCTTTAAATGAGCTTCTGAGTTCTGGAAGAGCCCTCCTTGCCCTGCTTGAAAATGCTCCTTACACACTCATCCCACCAAACTTTGCCCTGTTGATTCTCCACTGACATCTGCATTTACCCCTGGAGACATCACGTGTAAAACCAGAAGTGAGCACATCAAATGTGTTAAATGAATGACAGAAAACCAGAAATCAATGCTCTTGTATAAAAACTGGACAGAGTCTGTGGCTCTCCCATGTGCCCTGCTTATCTGAAGCAGTTCCTATAGTGTGGTAAAGTGATGAAAAAAGATGATTGTGTTTGGGAAAAAGCCTACTGCAGTGTTCCAGATCGGCCACATATAACATGAAGCTACCCCACACACCTTCAATGTGTGGATTTTATTGTGCATTATGTTACCACTTTTATCTCAACCTTTCTTTCCACACTACCTACTGGATATACCAGGCTCCCAAACACTTTGCCTGTGATATTTATTTAAAGCTTCTGCTGAAACCAGCATGTTTTCCCAAGTGGCAGCGTCCCTCTCACTCTCTAGAACAAATTGCCTGCAACAAATCCTCTTGATGATGGAGAAGAGGCTTAACTCAGTGTTGTAAATTTAATACTCTTCAAGTAACTTAAATAGTCTCTGTGTGTTGATTCACACACAGCTGAAACTATAACCAACATCAGATTTTGAGATGATGAGAATCAGCGCTCCAAGCAATGGGACAGGATTTAGAAATATTGAAAAAAGTTGATTCTAAACACAACTGTTTAGAATCTGAATAACAATTATTTCTCTGCAAAATGCCAGTGCTATTCAACTCCAATATCTACTAAAAATTATGGTATCCTATAAAAATAAGTTTAGAAATGGGGGAACCCCAAATGACTGAAAAAATAGACAAAAGAGAAACCATCAAACAATTCACAACAAAACAGGGTCTAAACAAGCTCACATGCCTTCAATGCTGACTTGGTTATATACTTCTCTGGTGCACAAGGGATTAATTTAAGGATTTTTGCATTTTAAAATGTTGATCCACAACACAGAACTGATGCATAAGCACAGATTTTATTTGTAGATGATAGAATGGGGCAGAAAATATTAACATCTCCCTAACAATTAAATAACCCATACAGATAGCATTTCATCTTTAAAATTCAGAACAGATGTTAGCTCATTGATCTTCACGATTCCTCTGGGAGGAATGAAATAAAACATTTTACAACTAACAGAAGCAATGAGGTTAACAAGATTTAAGTCAAACCCTCCAAGAAACTGGTAGAATAAGAATACATGTCCTCAAAACATCTTAAGTCTTGAAGGCAGAGTTTCTTTGTACATCATGAAAACTGGATTCCCATAAAGTATCTTACTGGTGTGGAGAAAAAGGGAGTCCATGAAAATTTTTAAAAAGTAGTGTTTCAGAGGGGCTCAGGGAAAGGAGAGGAGAAAGGTGGAAGGTTCATCAACACAGGAGCCACTCCCCATCCCTCACACTCTTTGGAGCTCACTGCCCTACTGGATTCTGTCACCTGCCAGTAACAGAGCACTTGCCCATTTCAAGTAAATAACTCAAGAAAGCAACATAACTATTTAACTAACATCCTTATTACACTAAGCTTCAAAAAAAACCCCCAAAAACAACAAAACAAACTCAACCAATGTGAAGTCATCACTAGTTCTTTTTACCTGGTTAAAAGATGTTTTCAAAGCCCAGTTGTTTATCTGTGGGCAGGCACCTTTCATTCTCTATTGCATTAATTTTGAAGGAGCTACAAAGGATAATTTTCTTGATGCATTTTCTTAAGCAATTACATTAGTATGTTGATTTCATGCAAAATTTTCCTCATTTTTAAGTAGAGATGGTGACAATGCACTTTTAGTGTACTCTTCCCACTTCTGTCAGGCTGCCCTTTTTCATCACAGATATCATGTGATCTATAAGTTCATTCCCCTTACATTCCATATTTAGGGAGCTTAGCAGTCTATCCTTATAGTAAAGGCCCAATTAAAACTCTCAAGTCCCAAATGATTTTTAGCACTTTTTATCTGTATTAATACTCATTAGGGAGGAAGGTGTGCTAATAAAAATGAAAGATACTGGAAAGTACTTACTCTAGTCCATGCAGTTGTTTCCAAGCCAGCTTTCAGACAAACGGTGACTACAACATACTGCAAGGAAAAAAAAAGAAAGAAGACAACTGCATTACTAACATTCTCAAATTCCAAGGTGTTCATGGCCCTATCTCCCCTTTACACCTAAAAAACTACTACCATTTAGGTAGCAACCCAGGAATTTGGCAGTGGATGGGGAAACAGAGCATAAACTATTGTTGGTACATATCTGGGAAAAAAAATTTAAAAGGAAGAGCTAAAATCATGCACACGGCATCAGATCAATTTTATTTTAATCACACACTTTCTTCAGGTTTACACCATTTTCTCATGGTGAAAAAAAAGGCTGGAAAGAAATTCTACCATTCAAAAATTGCTAGGATACACAAACTTACAGTGTAAACTATGTTTCCAACAAATAAATAGTCAACCCCCTGTCCATTTGTGAATACTGCATCTGAAAGAAGAAGAAAAGAAGATAAAGAAGATAAAGACATTTTTTATCAGTTTATCAACAGAATAAAGAACAACAAGATTTTCAGGAGAAAATAACTGATCCCAAACTTTTCTTTTTGAACATCAAAAAGCACTCTTAGAAGTTGTGAGGTAATGGCAATGCAGAAGTTGTGCTCAGCCAGGCCTCAGACACAGTGCTCAGGCAGAGCACACATCCATGGTCCTGGCTCCCAGAAGCAGACCTAGCAAAAGGGGCAGTGTTCACCAGAACTTAACATCTAATTTGCCTGTAAGAGCTGAGGTATGTCACTGACACTTCTTCTGTTGCTATCTGTCCTGTATTAATTGTCACCTCTAACAATACTTATTATTTGCATGCCTATGATGAAAAAGCAGTAAAACACCAGTTGACTTGTGATGAAAGAGTTGAATTAAGAAGAGCAGTGACAGTTACATCTGTAAGGGACACATACAAACATACAATATCCCACTGGAGGTTAGTTCAATAACTGAGCAATATTCAGTCACTATCCACCAGTTCTCTATCAAGTGTGCACAAGGGTTCACATTACATACATGTTAAGATATCATTTGAAAGTGCCAAGCTTGGCAATAGTTCAAATGTCATTTAGGCTCTCAGCCCTTGCTGAATCAAACTGGAACACCATGAAAACACATTGAACCACCACATGAATGACAACTGAAACTCACAGGAGTTTTCAAGCATTACTCAAGCATGATCAGTATTGCTATTTTCGCATGTTTTAAGACAACTGCTAGGGAAATACATGAACAGAAGGGACAAAAAGGCTTAAGATAAAACCTTGGACTCATTCCTAAACACATACTGCCTAGAACAGCGAGCTTCTACCATGACAATGCCTTAAGTTTTAGCTTTTATATTTTCCAGATTCTATACTGCATTAGTATATAACTCTGAACTCAATACAAAGCATTAGTAAGTTCTCTTCACAATTTAGACAAAACAATCCTTTTCCAGCCTGAGAACCAAGAACACTGTTGCCGTTTCAGATCCAAGAAGTATAAACAGTGAATTGAGGAGAACAAACTGGGAGGGTGGGACTTCATAATCTGAAGCTGCAATTAGACAATTAACCCCAATATGTAAATGGACCAAAACATATAAAGTGTGAAAATGTGTGATCCATCCATCTTGGGTGTAACTTTGGCTGGGCTCTTGTATTGCCCAAGGTGTATCCTTTGAAGGCCTTTTTTAAAAATACCTACTTTATTCCTTCAACACTTTCTAGCCTCTGTTCTAGGTAGCCTCTGAAGACATCCATGACAGTAACACTTTGTTAGATTCATTTGACAAACTGGATCTGACATTCTTAAACAAAGGTTGTGTACTCCAGGATCAGTAAATTTTTAAGCCTATAAAGAAGAGTTCCTGACACCCTGATCTCCATGATGAAGATCCTGCCTAGCTTACAGCAAAAAAACCCCTATATATTTAGTCAGTACAGTTAACTCAAGCTACTTGTTTTGTTTTCCTTCTACTGTGTGGCTGTCTCCAAAGAACTGACAAGCTCTGAATATTTTTCCAGAAGTTGCTAGTTCTATCCCTGCTTTATTTTCAATATTAACTACTAAGAAACAGCAGCAGATAGACTAATGACTAACACTGGAAGTGGAGCTAAAGCCTGAGACAGCTACATTAGGAATTGGCTTGGTTTCTAGCCACTGGCATCTTCCACAGCCCAACTCCTCCCCTGTGGCTTCAGGCATTTACCACATCATTCAGGGACACAACCAAGATTTTACAGTCACCCTGCTCTTTCCCCTGGTGGCAATGAAAAACGTGAAGAGCACTAGGGAACTTAGTTTCTCATGCCAAATGCTGTTGGTGCCAAAAGGCTCAGTTTATTAAGAAAAAGGCATGCCTAAACACGTATCAGTTTTGCTAGAATAAGCTGACAAGACATGGCCACGCTCTAGTGCAACATCACAGTGAACATTTAAACAACTGAATACATTTTCCTGTAAGTCTCAATTGTTTTAAAATTATATATTTTAATGCAGCAAGTTAACGTCTTTATTTTTTGGTGTTTTCCATGACCTTTCACTTTGGGAGGCTACACAGTCCTGAAAGGAATGATATTTGTGCTAATGAGAACAGCAGGATGCTCAGTGAACATTCATCTTTGAAGCTATACAAGTGTCCATTCATGGACTACATGCACTTCACATTCTAAGGAACTCAAGAGGTTAAGAACCTCAGTGCCTCAGTGTGAATGGCACAATTTTGTCTCTGGCACTGAAATCCTTCTTGCACTTGGAAATGCAAAGAAACTTGAAAATTCAATATTCATTCTTCTCTGGAAAACAAACTAAGCAACCCATTCAAAGGAACTCAGAAAGCTACCCTTTGAGGTGGTATTTCAGTCTTTTAATTCTAATTGTTGAAATGAAAAGCATATTATCTTTTCAGGAACTAGAAAAACATCTATGGAAGACTATGTAATTTTAATTACAAACACTACAGATATCGACCTAAATTTCTGCAGTTGAATTTTGAGGAGCTATTCAAGATTATTATTTGTCATAAAAACAGTGTAAAAGAACAACAAAACTCCTCAAATCAAAACAAAAAACAATCGACCATAAAAACCCCTCTCCCACAAAATGGAACCATCTTTTAGCCCATGTGCACAGGAAAGGGAAGTCCCTTTCTTACGTGGTCCATCAGCCAGCATGTGAAGTTCCCAGTGAGGATATGATACTGACATTTTAATCAGCCAAGTAGACAAACATGAACCTAACCCCTGTAAGTATCTTTACTATCCTGCCTCTGACACAAACATTCATCTTCCCTCCCTTTTTATTTATTTCATTTCCTGCCCAGTTAATCGATTCTGGAGGGTAGAAAGTTTTCTTAAAATCTATGTCTTCCAGGAAAGAGTTTCACTTGTGAAAAATTTATTATTTTAGACAAATATTCTCCACCCCAGCCCTAAATTCCTTATATGATCTAACCCTATTTCTTACTACAATCAAAAAACAGATTTTCTATGGCTTTTCCCACCCACACAACTATACTGGAAAGCTAGGTAGAAACCATATGGGATTTACTGGTCCCTGAAATACCATGTAGTTGCATTACCCTGAAAAGCAAGACTTAATAACCCTAATTTGTAACCAGTCTCATTTCCCCAGTATCTCTGACTCTTGATCTTGTTTACTTCCATTCCAGCCAATTCTTTTTCACAGTACTGTGTTATGGAATAGGAGAGTTCCAACAAGACATACAGCAAACTGTTCTAAGGCAGCTGCCATAAGAACATTATTCAATCAAATGCTGAGATCTCAACACATTACCATAAAAAAAGGCATTTTGTGAAACATCACTCAGTATTTAGGTAAGACTTCTTAGCAAAGCAGTAGTTTCATTTTTCACCTATTAAAATCACTATATGAATAATAATTATGTTAAATTAGAATAATTTCTGAAAGCCACTAGACAACCCGCCAAGCTCAGCAGCTAAAGACTATTGAACTGTCTGGCAGCATTATTTCTTGGGACTTGGCACGACCCCCCTTCTGCAAACACACTGGTTCTGTAAGACTGAACATCATTTACTGACGTAAGAAATAATGAAGCTCTTACCATGCTCCAGCACTTTCAGTGGAAACCAGAAAAGAATGATGGAATGGATAAGGGCATTGATGCAGTGACCCCAGAAAACCTGAGGGAAAACAAACCAAGCCATCAGTAAAGTCCAAAACTCTTGACCTCTCTCTAACTCCTAACAAACACTCTATTGTATAGTTTAGAGTCAGAAAATGTTTGTCCTGAAGTGAAATACCTACACTTCTGCAGGATCTATTTTCTCCTACAATTTCTACTCTTTCACAAGAAAACACTGGTCCAGTTCAATCATTTTATTCTGCCAACTTGAAGCATAATAGGCAAGTATGCTTCAGTTTAAGATCTTTATTGAAATAAGGCAGACAGATTGAGTCCACTTTGTTTAATTACCTCAAAAAATGACTTTAAAAGAGTGATTCAGCATTATGAAATGTTCTATTTTCTTTTAATGGGAAAATACTTTGTGCTCCACAGTTTTAACTAGCAGATAATGCAATTTTGCACAACGTAGAGCTTTAGGTACCCTACAATTTCCTTTCCAAACAAAGCAATAATAGAACTTCCTTGATTCAGAAGTACATTTAGATGTGCTTATTAGGGAAAAGACAGAATACCAAAGGCTGGCATTCTCCAGCATTTAAATAGAAAAATGGAGTAAAATGTTTTCTTCAAAACTCAAATAAGCCAATTCAAATTCTGATTTCCAAAAGAACTACTGGAACACAGCCATACACACTATGAAAAAGCACTCTAGCAGGGAGTATTACGACAACACATATGTTAAATAAATCCAGGTGATGTCATCATGACTTATCAGTAGCTGTGAATTGAAAAATTATACTTTGATATCAATCTAACCTTGAAACAAAGTTTATGGGTATTTCAGGACCAGTTTCAAGTGAAGTTGCAGCAGAAAATCCTTATTTATAAACAAGGATGTTTTCTATTTAAATAAAAAATATTGTCTTGGATTTTTATTTAACTGGAAGGCTGAACAATCAGTGGTTAGCATAAAGCAGAAGTAACATCAGGAAACAAGTTATTTTCTGACAAGGAAAAACTGGAATATAAGAATGCTCTTTTTTTTCTTAGAGTAACAGGATTTCCCTTACCCTTGTGTTGAAACCATCTGCATTTTGAGTGATTTTGTATAGCTGTGGAAATCTAAGCATGCTATCTTGAGTACACGATCGTTCAAAAATTCCCAGAGTAAAGGGTGGCAGTGCTGTGAAAATCTGCAAGGAAAGCAAATACTAATTGAAAGCAGCTCTTAGTTTTAAGTGTATCTCATATAATGTTTCGTTACCTAGACAAAAGCAGAATTCCCAGAGATTTCGGTAAAGCTTATACTATCTAACATCATTTGACATCATTTTCAATGGTCCAAACATTAATTTCATCAATTTGTAACTCTCAAATCTTGACTTACAAACAAAAGAAACACGAAAAAAAAAAATCATATTATTAACTAATAAGCTTAAACCCAAGAAGTTAAGCATCATTAGTTTCTGATGTACCAGCTAATCCAGCGAGGGTCAGACACATCAGACTGCAAAGGAAAGACAACATGTATTTTTACAAAATAGTCTTGTGGGAATAGTTTCCAATATAGCTGCAGTTGTAGCCATAATTAGATATGCAATGTGCTTAACCACTGCTAAGTTTACAGACAGAGTAAATGTGGAAATCACATTTAAAAAAAAAAAAATCTACTGAGCAACAAAGGCCATTCTGCATTATGGTGCTTTGGGGATTCCCCTGGCAGGCACGAGCTGATAGGAACAAATTAACTGCAGTGTGTGTCTGTGCTACAGGCAGACGCTTGGATGGCCAAGCCTCGGAAGCCTTCCAAGACAGGCAGCAGGACACTCTGCCAGAAGCAGAGTAAATTAGCCTCCACTGACTTTAACATTGCTGCTCTTAGAGTGTTGCCAGGATCTGAGGCAGCTCATTTAAAGCTAGCTTGGGTATCCATGTTTCTTGTGGTCCACAGTGCAGGCACAGAGTGAAAGTAACACCAGGGTGCAAGTCTGAACACTAAACTTCATTCACTTCCTTTTACATCAATAGTTTATATCAGAAACATCACTTTTAATCCTATACATAGATCTATTTTTAACAGTTTGAGAAGTGTTCTTGAAGTTAAGAGGCAGGTTGGAGTTATGAACTGTTTCTAGGGAGTGTACACATTTGGAGAAGGCAGGCTGTGATTCCCACCAGCAGCACGCTGGCAGCTGGGGAGCAGACAAAGAACAATGGGGAGGAACAGAGATGAGTGAGAATCAGTAATTACAACCCTCAATCCAGTGGGAATTGCACGTCTTCGCTCACGAAGTGATAAACCAGATGGCTAAAATGGCAGCAGGCTGAGGGTAGAGAACTAGAACTGAGTGCCCTGGTCCAATATATTCCAAAGAAGACCGTGTTCTCATACAGCTTTAGTGTACTTCCCCGGGTTTCTTGTGTTTATTGGGCATTTATACTCTCACTTGAAGTAAATCTTCTGGTGGTTTTGATCACAAAGACAAACCTCCAGTGTGAAACCAGTAATTACAATGCCACTATGATTTCATACACTTTATATTCTAATGAGACTACTAATGAAAGAAATGGTTAATCTGCACAGAAGAGAATGACTTTCAAAATCTAAGCCCTAAAAAATTGTGAAATTCCCTAATATCCTACTAGCACTCGATTCTCCATGAGTCCACACAACCACTGATAATTTTAGAAAATACTGACCTTAAAAAACAAGGTTTAGTTTCTGATTATAGAAGATGAGTTTTATCCAGAAGCTTTAGGTAGGGTAGATAGATTCATCAAATGAGGTTTCAAGATAATAGATGCAAATATCTAAACATGAATGACAAAGACTGCATAACAGTCAGGAAATTAGGGTGAAGGGAATCAAGGGAATGATAAATCCTTGAATAAGTATCTTCAAGTAAGAGTATGAAATCTTAAGGAATATGGAGGCTTGTGCCATCATTTTTAAAATGAATGTGACAGAAGTTAAGTGGTTCCATTAATACTACTCAGTGATAATTTTCTGGCTTTTTCTGTATTAGCATATATTTGGAATGAGTTTTTTTAAAGAAAAAATTAAATTCCCTTCCTGCAAAGAGACACTTCAACATTAAGAGTATCCTAACAGCTTATAAATGCAGGCACTGGGTTGCTCATTACATTGCAAAGGTAACCCTGTCAAAAACACCAACACAGGTCTATGGTATGCTTTCAGAGATCCTTCAGACTTTAATCTATGTGATAGATTAAATAATATTACTGATTAAAGAAATAAAATCATATGACACAGAGTGACACCCTGTGGGCCACGTCAAAAATCAGAAAGCTCTCCCAGACTGGCACATCCTGCTCTTGTTTCAAGTGCAAAACGCTGATGACACAGTGATGCAGCTTCTCTTTATATACCTAATGGAGCACGAGTCAGCCCAAAGCACCTGCATAACACTTCTCATCAAAACTCAGAATGGAGTATTTTGAGCATGAACTGCTACCAAAATATTCAGTGCAAAACACTGAAAATGCTTTCAAAGAGGAAATAAAATTCTAATACCTGCAGAGCTTTATGCAGGCTATATTGGGCTAAACATCTATTTTCAAGGTGTTCTCCCAAATCTTCATTTTGCAATAAAAGTTTAATTTAATTTTTTTTGCCCTACCTCAGAGTGGATTCAAAATGGCTTTTATAAATGAACTTACTTTTCCTGACATACATCTAGTACAGTTACCTGTGAAAAAATGGAACACAACAAAATAATACAGCAGTCCCAAGCACTATCAAGTCAAAACGTGCAGCACTTACCACATTATACAGACCAATGCACCATCGCTCAAACAAGATCTGCCCGGAAAATCCATTAACGAAAGCAAACCAAAGCTGAAAAAGAGACAAGTGACAAGAAGCTTTAGATTACTCCTGCAGTACATGCTTCCATTTACAGTAGAGACGAAGGATGTGGAATACAGACCACCATCTGGAGACAGAGGCTTGTCACACTGTAAAAATAATTTTCAGCACTGCCAGGCAGTTATTTTGAAGCCCTACATTTTAAATACTGGCCGAGTACTCCTTGCTTAAAATAAAATACTCAGGCTACGGAGAAATGTGCTGTATTTACATCATTGCTCTAAACAAACCAGATGTCATCAAACTGCTACAAAATCCTTATCACTGGGAAATTAACATGCTTGAAGCCAGAAGCCAACCTCATTTCCATCACGTTTGGTAAAGTCCAGAATTTTCAAAATAATTGTGTTTAGATGGATGTTCTGCTTAACTTGTGTTGCATGTTTACAGTCCCAGAATTAACAATGGTATCTACTTGTCAGCTGCATTATCAGGATTATATTAAAATTTTACTGTCTAAATGATGCAAAAGTTATTATTTAATAAACGACCTATTTAACAATTAAAATTGGAAGAGGTTGCAAAACAAGCTGCAGAATCATTTACAAACACAACCAGGCAAGCCCTGAACAACCTAATTTGCATTTAATATTCACCCTACTTTAAACACCAGATTGGACTAGATGGACTTTAAAATGCCTCCAGCTGAGGGGATTCTGTAGTGACACAACCCCAGCAAACAGCTCTAAGCTTCAGTGCATAGGTAAACTCTTTTCAGCATTTCTGCAGCTTCTTTGAGCCTATTAATCTTGCTTAAGGACCTTTTTGAAGCACAAACTGCTATATTGGTTGGAACAAAGTTTCTTAATGGACATTGAAAGAAGCTTAGGAAAGAATATAACAAAGAAGGAAAAGAATTACTGTTTATCAAATAAATTGGAAACTGGATGAACAATAGCAGTTTAAGAGTGTCCTGAAACAGTTTGCATGTGAAACCAATACACCTATTAGATAACAAAAGATTTCTGAGAATTTCTGGCTACAGTCCCTTTCAAAATCCACAGTTCACCATGTCACTTTGTTCAAAATTAATTCAATATTGTGTGTGAGAACACTCCCTCTAACCTCCAGTTCAACACATTTTGTGTTGCATTTTCTTTATAAGTCCACATTGCACTGGATGCACTGTGTGCTGCAGACCAGCCAAGTGATAACCACACCCATTCCCTTCTCACTCCCTCAGAGCCCACAGCACTTAGTGCCCGGTATCTTTTCTGACACTGTTCTGTCACACATTGGGCAGCACTATGCTAAAAGCATCATTTATTCTCTGGCTCACTTGTGCAGCATTAGTGGCCTAGCAGAACCTCAGATAACAAGCAGTTAGCTGTACATCATCCGATCTTTTCCCTGCTCCCAAAATGGATATAGAATAAACATGGGGAAAAAAAAAAAAAACCCAAAAACCAAAAAAAAAAAAAAAAAACAAAAAAAAAAAAAACCACAAACAAACAAACAAACAAAAAACCAAAAAACGACAACAAAACAAAAACAAACAAACAAACAAATAAGACTGCATCAGGATCTACTTTCACAGATGCAATATCTAAACAGACTGGGACTCTAACATGGTGAGAGTTAACTTCATGGAATATTAAAGTATCTACAAGATTGGGAAGAATAACAAATAGGTTCAAAAAGCTATTCAAATACACAGTGCTGCAAGACATGAAATTTACATGCTGTACAAAAGGAAAAAGTGAAACCTTTTCACATAATACACAGCTGGCCTATGGAAATGTCTCCCAGAGGATGCTGTGGATGCAAAAGGCAATTTGAAAAAATATCACAGAAGGAAAAGCTGGAGACCAGATGAGTCTGCCAGAGAACTACCACTGTTCACAAACCAGAGACCAAGTTAGTTGAACTCTTATTTCTCTACTTCTTACAGCTGTTCTATCACCATTCTTGTTTGAAATTAAACATCAGTTCTAATGAACTCTCATTGTTCAAGTAAGAAATAATGACACTGATTCTAACTCATCTGTTTATAGCTATGTATTGAACAGTTGGTCACCTATTTAAAATTACTTCCTGTAATTTTTTTTAACCATCAGCTGCTCTTTCAAGTAGCGAGTTTCTATTTATTTCTCACTATATTACTCTGGAGTTTGCACTTTTCAATACCTGCTGCCCTTCTTGCAGCTCGTAGCTTATAAGTGCCCTTATGAGCTTTCTTAAGGGCTAACAGCTTCATTCCTTTACCACTTAGCTGAAATGCACCAGCCTAACATAAACTGCAAAATATTTCTTAGGTTTTCTAAAAAAAAAGGGCCTCTTCCTTTCCCACTACCAAACATTCAATTGAAAGAGCCTTTAAGCACTCACCTCACCAGCTCTGTCCAGAAAAAGGACAGAAGACACACTCTACATCCCAACTTCTTATCATCGGTCCTATTGCATTGATACTTTGAAGGAATAGTCTCTAAATTTCACTCTAAGGACCCAATTAATGCCCCAAAGCAGCACACTGGCCAGTCACACTCTCACCCTTGCAGTGTTCCAGCCAGTTATACACATCAGCCCTTCAAAAGAAACATATGAAACCTCTTTGGTACAAAGCCTGAGGTCCCACAGAGAAACCACAATTTATTTGGGGTGTTCAAGTTAATAACTCAAGGGTTTCTTCTAGGAAGAATCCGAGCTTTAAAAAAGCATGCTCCCAGATATTTAGCAATAATGATCTAGCATTTATCATCTCCAGGCTTGTTGCAATTAATTGCAATGATGAATGAGGGCAGCAATTCTAGAAACAATAAATAGCTCACAAATCAGAAGCCTATCTGGCTTAGTTGGCAACCTGACTGTGCTCTGCTCGGTTTTCTAGATCCCACTGGGCAAAGCAAACTTCAAAGGTTTAGTAGCAAATGATGAGGCTTTTTATAACATTGGCTCGTGCTGCTTAGGAAACAACTGCTTTCTGAAACCATAGCTTCCCACAGCCAGTCCTCCAGCAACAGACATAGCTGATTATCCATCAAGAGGGTAAAACAAAGCAGCCAGACTTTCTGTAGCTAGCCTATGGCTAGAAGACAAGCCCTAAACCAGGCAAACCTAACATCGTGGATTCTTAGATTCACATTTCCCAACAAAAATATTAGCAGTAATGATGACAGAATCACATAAAACTTGGGAAGAGCAGAGCTGCTAGGATGCCTCACAGAGCAGCAGAGAGACTCTCAAAGTACAAGTGAAAAACACCCACTCAACAATCAATTCTTTCTAGTCAAGATGTACTACTGCCCTGCCACAGCTGCATGGTGCAGAACTCACTAAAGACCCTGCTAACACCGTGTTGACATGAGTGAATCAATACAGGAGAACACTGAGATGGTTGTGTCTGACTGGAGTAAATAGGTATTCAGCTGTCACTGTCTTGAGTCTTCTGCAGCATCTTTCAACACTGAAAGAATTTTCCTCTATGGAAAAGCTTTCTCCCCATTTCAAAAGCTGATATAATTTGGATAGGCAAGAGCTACCACTTAGAAAGTTCAGTGTCTTGCCAATCCAAAACTTCAATTTGAACTCTTTCTTTCTGCAGTATCCACACAGGTAAAACTTAGAAGTGAGAGCATTTCCAACACAAGTCTTCACTCACCACAGACTCCAAGCAGAGAGTGAAAGTTATCACTGTTACGATGCACTCAAAAGTAACAGCTATGCTTGTTTTATCCACAGATTCACACTACCAAAGGGCAACTGAAAGAAAGACTGTGGGACACTGTCTCATCCTTCCTCAATATCTTCATGTCAAGAGTAAATCAGATAGTCTGCATACAATACACATTTAGTTTAAATTTAACACAAGCCATAAACTGCCATGCATGGTTTAAGGACCAGTTGTTTGTAGAGAGTAAGGTATATCTTAAGTGCAGCAAAGGAAAAAAAAAACACCAAACCTTCCACCTTAACGTTCATGTTAACAAAATGTACTAAACATATTTGAAGTTGCAACAAGCCATGCTTGACTCAGACTCAGTAAGCTGGTAGGAAAACTTGCCAAGTCTGCCTGGCTTGCCAAGCTCCAGGGGTTTGCAGGGCTCAGCTCCAGTACTGCTATGAACAAATGGACCCACAGTTATTAAACCTCTTTTCTGGCTGGAAAAAAAGAAATCTTTTCACTTTAACTATTACCTAACTGCCAAAAAGCTGGAAAAGCTTATTTGTAACTCAGCTACAAAATATATATCTTTCTCCCAAGAAACAAGAGGTCCAATTTACATGTAAAGAGATTCAGACCTAAGGCTGAAACCTGGGCTGATACATTGCTGTGCTTTATTATAGCAGATATCACAAAGATGTTAAACCAGTAGGTATCATGCAAAAAGGAACTGGAACATTACAAACTGAAAGCTAGCCCATGTTTCCTGCCTTGAAGTGTGGTTGCATTCCTTAAATAAGAAGCCCCACTGCTGAAGCACTCAATGCCAGCTGTGATGTGGGCACTTTGCCACTAGAGAAAGGGGAGAGGGGAATAAACCAGAGGTCAGCAAAAGCCAACAGATGGTAATACTTGGTTAATATTGACTTCAGCTGCAGGCAAACTGAGGATCTCAAGGTAGAACAGTCCCACTCTGCTGTTTTGAGCTACACAGCATATCCACCTGCTCTAGAGTGTATTTTGAGAAAAGAACAAGTATTATTTTCAAAAAAAATTCCCACTCAAGCAACTTGGAAGGCAATTTTAATTGCATTATTACTTCATGCATAATTACTGCAAAATTAATGCCTGAAATAGTAAGAACTAATTTATTTAAGCGCTCTAAGGCACTGGGATAGCAAATCATCTCTATTTTAAATGTGTATATTTATGAAGGCTTGATAATAGACGGCTTAACGAGTACTAGAAATGTTTTCCCAATTTTGCTAAAGGCACAGAAAGCTAATGTAGTCAGGGTATCAACAATTGCCACAGGCACCAATTATAGGCAGACTGGATGCCTTTACTATGCAGAAATTAGTTAAATTCTCGAAATATCCTCTCTCAATCAGCACACACACATTTGGCATGTTCTTACCAAATAGGCTCATTTACAATTTGCCCAATAAAGCAGGTTTGTGTGTCTCCTGTGCAGTTCATTAATAATGTATCCTGATTTAAGATCTCTCATTACAGATGTCTCTCTCAACACCAGCCTCTTATTCCTACCCAAATGCTCACAGCCTTAAAATAATCCCTTCATTAGAGAATGTACAGCACCAATTTTATAATGTAGGCAAAGTGTGTTAGTAATAAGATTTGACAGGGTAGGCATGGCTGTGTGAGACTCACTTCATTTGCTGAGGAATATTTCCCTTGCTCCTTTTATTCCCCCCAGTGTTTAATAATTCTTTGCTGAAAACAGATCGATATTTTACAACTGAAAAGAATTTGCTCTAGGCCTGTGCACTCCAAACAAGTGCCTATTCAAGGTTAAAAATCATCTCCAGTCTTCTCTGCCAGTGTTGGCAATTATTTTCAAAGTTTCACACTGCTTTTGTCTCATTAAAAAACCTTATGCATTGACTGTAGCGCTTTGTCAAATAGATACTAGAGCAACCACTACAATAGAGGTTTCCTGGCTTTAAACACTAATTTATTAAATAAGCCTGAACAGCTGTTATAGCTCCTATTCTATTTCTTCTATTCCTGATTTCATATGGTTTGTATTTCAGCATACTAAAGAACACAGATTTTATCAGCTTTGTCTTTCACTGTTTACAGAAGAGGCATATGCAGAAAATTTTACTCCTTCCTTAAAAAATTGTTTTTGTACTTCTCCAACTGATCAGCTGCTAACATCCTTTCTCCGAAGCACAGGTAACATTCCACAGGAGAGGCAGGCCAGAGCAGAATGGAAGGGGAAGAGGGTAAGAACAGTCTCACCCCACACTTGGACTCACAGTTCTTTCCATTTCAGTCCTCAGAATTCTGAAGACTTGAAAATAAAGTAAGAATTAGCAAATATCTGGGTCTTTTCTCTCAGTGGTTCCCACTAGGGAACAATTATGCTGCTTATTCCAGGAGTTTTGAGCATTGTCAAAAGATACCACACCTGCAGATGACAATGTAGCATAGATCAGAAGACCTTACCATCAATATCTAAAAAGATTACCTCTTCCAGCAACATCTGGCCCCAAATAAACTAATACATGTATTTAAAAATATGACAAAACATAGTAGGCCATGCCAATGCCTTTTGTTGGGTAGTGGTTTACTTTTTTTTTGTTCCTGGAGTTATATGAACATCTAATCAGTGTGCTAAATTATCCATTCATGTTTACGTCACTGGTAAGATGAAGAGACAGCCCTTTAAAGCACACTTTACAGAGCTGTAATATAATTTTTCTTTTTTTTTAATCTTATGAAATCATGTAGAGAAAAGGTAGGCCATTTCTGCATCTCTTTTGGTATGAAGTATTCCAGAGACTTAATACTTGTTTAGCACACTAACTGCTGCAGAAGCAAGCCTATGATAATGTGATTAGAAATGGCCTGCCCTGCCAAAGGGCAGATGTACTTGTCAAAAGATGTGGTTAAACTTAGTGGTTCTTCAGAACATTTCCCTTTTACAAATATAGACAGCTCTATTCCAAGTTTATTCTTCATCCTTCCTTAAGTTTTTTGAAGAAAGCTGACACTGCTACACTAGGATTTTCATAAGTATATATGGGACACCCTTCAAGTCATAGGCCTCGCATAGTGATTTGTCAAAAAACAAATTAAAGCCCAACATGATTCAGTCAAGCCCTACCATGAGGCAGAGTTTCAGTATATCTGCATGGCCAAAGGGGTCTAAACCTGCAGTTAGAGCAAAGCCACCAGGATTGATAATGCTGGGAATTGCCAGCCATTATCCTATAAGGCAACCAGAGTGTCCTGCTCTGGCTGGGAGTCAGGCTGAGAGGAAACAAGGCAGGACCTTGCTGTCTACATCCTCATCCCATCTCTAGCTTGGTGAATGAGGAGGGCTCAGCTTCCTGGCTGACAAGCTGGGAATGTCCTGCCAGACCACACTGTCTACTGCTGTGCAATGGAAATGCCTGCCATGGACTCCCAGTGGCATCAGCCTTCCTTTAAAAAACAAATTGTAAAGAAAGGTTCCACTGACATGGACATCATCCTTGTGCACACAGCAGCAGTGACCACAGGGCTGGAGTCAATTCAGGCATGTTAACATGTCTTTGGGGGAATTTGTTTGGTGGGGTTTTGCCTCTTGGATTTACCTAATCAACTTCTCTAACTGTCCTTGAGTACTCGCACATCACTGTGGAACTCAGAAGTACAATATGACCATTAAGAGCTCACAGTATCTCCTCAGCATATAATCATGTCAGACTGGTCTTCATACAAGTTTCACAACTTTGTAATTGACCTATATCACACACATAAGGTAAGGACATGCTACTGTACAGTTTGAAATGATCTGCTGGTTTTTCTGAAGCTATGTGGTATATTTAACCATTGATAATGTAATAGAAGTGCTGTGGATTTGTTATTCCTAATTTATTCTCTAGTGCTGAAGTAAACAAAAGAATTTTAACTATTTACATTGATGGGTGAGAAAATGTCAACAGTTTCAGGTAACTTATCCACCTGAAATTCTGCTAAGCACTTGGAGGCCACTAAGAAAATATATGTCCAATAACAAGAAAAGCAGTATTTGAAACAGAAGATTAGGGAATTGTGGAAGAAAAGATGCTATGACTGTAACCCAAGTAAGGGTAGTGGAAAGAAAGCACAGAAACAGCTACAAAAAAATCAACCAGTCTAGTACTGGATGTAGAAGCAGAGCCAGTAAAACACACAGTGCTCTATGAGTAAAGCCTGATAATGCCATGAGTCAAAACTGAGGCTAAACCCACCAAGGCTCTTCACACCTGGGATGTGCACTAGGGCTCACTGCAACCTGGACAAAACACATCACCACAAAATGTAGCAACAAAATATTTCCACATCTCTCATACCAAAGCAAAAACAGACAGAGGCCAGGAGCTATGACACACATCTAGCCCTAGAAATAAGCACAGAAAACACAACACACACCCCCATTAGCAAACATTCTGTATATTTGGGAAGGGAAGAATGGAAACATAGTAAGGATTTTTATGAATGTAGAAGTATTAACCCTTTAGGGATAAAGGGTATCAGGAAGGAGCAGGGTAGGTATTGGAGAAATAAATGTATTGAATGGTATAATTCATTAAGAAAATGGTATTACTTTTGCTCTTAGTTTCTTTCATTTCATAGCATTGTGTAGCTGGCAGTTTCCATTTAACCTCTATGTAGCTTAATACAGTTACCAATCCACACTTAAATGCATTCATTTATACCTGCATATGACACAATGATCAGTAGAAGAAAAAGCAATAAGGAAATTAATATTCATTTATTGTAGTTAAAATACAGTTGTGCAGTCTTATTTTCTGGATATGAACCTATGCAATGTGTTAGGTAATCAAAATTATTTTAAAATTTCCATGGATGAGATGCAATCTCAGTACTGACTGAATAAAAGTGAGATTGACCAAGACCCTAACTGTTATTATTCAGCTCCTATTTTATAGGACATTTCACTTCAATTCTTTCCCTTCTTACTTTTATTTGCAGAAGTCCCTTATGTTACAGTTATAAATGCAGGTTCACAGACTGCTTTTCTGTCACCACATAAAGGAATTCTACTGCAGAGCTGCTGAATTAAGTGTAATAGGAGCAGTTCTGTAGCAAGGTCATTTTAGGTCTGGAACCACAGTCCCCCCAGGATTCTCTGTTATGGCTACGTGAAAGGCCAGGCTTTCCTTGCAAGTCTGTTTTCCCCCCTTCCTCCCTGTGAAATAAAATTCAGTCTCTGTAAGACCTTGAATTAAACTACTTTCATCCAGGAAGTTTATATGAAGTTTCCTGACAGCTTGGAACCCAAGGAAAATAGCAAAATTAGCAACAGAAAAGCCAGATCACTATAGAAAATGTAGCTCATCTTCTTTCATACTGACAAGAGTAAACCTTTACAGGGGTAATCCCAGGAGCAGCCTATGTTTCTCATTACTCACAGCCCTATTAGCATTTCAGCACACAGACAATATTCTAGCCCAAAACTACCAGGACACACAATGCAATCTGAAAAGCTTCCCAGTACTTTCATTGCATTTGATCAATTGTTATTAATACATCCATTTTCTTGGTCAATGTGACAATCTAATAATAGATAGGACTTAGAGCTTTGTTTTGTACATGGCTGCTTCAAAACATGCTACCCCTTCCCTTAAGCTTCAAAACTAGTACAACAAAAAATCTGTTTCCTGCTCTCCTTGCTTCACTTCTCATGTAGAAAATACATACAATATTGGTAACTTAAGTCTACATTTACTGCTTTATGTGCTGGCAAAAGTCTAAAAGAACTGGGTCCTAAATATCTTTTGCCAAAATACACAGCACATTGTAAACATGTTCAATTACTTTACTGGTAAATTACCTATTGATGTACTTCTCACTACATAAATAATGTTTGAACTTCTTTAGGAAACTGACTAGCTTGCTTTCCCTGCAATACCTACAAAGAAATTCTTGGGGTGTCTTTAAAGCATTTGCTGTATCTTCTGATAGAGCTGTGTACAAAGAAAGCCAAAGATTTTCTTTGCTAGCTACAAAAAATACCTTAGAGAAGAAAAACTTAGAAGCTCATGCACAGGACAAAGCAATCATGTGATTCCTAAATTCAGTCTAAGATTTCATTATGTGGCTTTAGGAAGGTATTGCACACTCAGTCATAACATCAAGCATGCAGAAAAGACTACTTCTTTTTAGGAATGTGTCTCCTACAAAGGTTGGCTGATACTGGAGAGACTATGGCAGACTGATAATGTTTGCTACCAACCAGTTCTTAGTTTCACAGCATTTTGGAGATTTTTAACCTGAGAGAGTTAACTTGCACCACCACTTTCTTGCTGGGTGAACTCTTCAAGATAAATGACCATCAAATTGCCCCCAGATATGAGCCAGGAATACATCCCTGCTTTCTCCTTTTAACAAGTTCCTCAAAACCACAGTAAGATTATACAAAATGAAAATCTGAGTTAACACTCACAGGAATGAAGTCTACAAATGAGGTTTGAGCTTTGGCAGTGCTCTAAGGAGCAATTCTGAGAATGAAGATGCATTTGCCATCTTTTACATAACACAGAAAAATAAAGACAAGTTACAAGCTTACTGGAAAAAATTAGCAAACACATATAAACTGTGAAATACTATTTGTACAAGACCCAAAAGCTATTTTGGACATCAATTTAATTGATAACCCAAGCAGAATTTCCACAAACTAACTAGTAAAAATAAAACAAGTGCTGCTAGTTTCTAATACTGCAGAAAATGGGAGGCAGGGACATGTCTACAGAAAGCGTCCATACCATGATTCCCATGATCTAGCTGCAGTACACATCCCTTCCACCACTCCAACAGCAGCTGTACCTTAGAACTAGATTCAGGTGCATACAAGCACCTGAAGAGTACAAGAAGAATAAATAGATGTATCCAATTCCCAAGCCAGATGAATTAAATGCAAGGCAGATGTATATTTATTCCCTCTGAATGAATTCTTGGGACAATGAATCTTCAGAACACAGCAAACGCTCCAAAAGATATTCTTCTGTATGGAAACCATGTATTCTGCAAAAACTTGTCCAACTAAGTCATAATTATGTTTTCCCCCTTCTTACCTTCTCCCTTCATTCTAGGTAGGGATAGAATACATCTTTAGAAAATTAGCTCTTCCATATACAGAATATAGTCATTCAATACCTGAGTGGAGACACAATAAGACCTTAAAAAAAAAAAAAAAAACCCAAAAGAACCCCAACAACAAAAACACCCTGACAGCACTTTATGTAAATTGAAGGCAACCAGAAATTAGGAGTAATCAGGTGTATGGGAAACTTTTGTTCATGTCATATGCAATATAGAATCTTTCCTCCTTGTAAGCATATGTCAGTGTTCCTAAGGTCTTGGTTACTGGGGAAAGGGCTCAGCTCCCTGAAGGAGCATCTGAGTTCCACTAAGAACTGCAAATGTTAACTTGGCATAAGATCATCAAGACATTCATACCCATTCAAACAAATGTCTGATCCCACCCAGGTGCCTGTTTATAAAAGCACATGCATGCATTCTAAGCCCAGGAAAAAGTATGAACCGAGCAGCTTCCATGTACTCACTCAGTATCTGCAAATATCCAGTTCTGTGGATTTTCCAAGTCTCCCGTGCCTTGCCTATGCAGTGATGTTCTATGTTCAATGTTCTATTCCTCTGGGACTTTCTTGTTTCCTCTTAAGCCCCTGTAAATGTCCTGCAACTGCATCTTGTTTTAAATACAATTTAACCTGCAGGTTTATCCATGAGAATGAGTCTGAGCCAATGTTACATGTGGCATACTGTGAACTTGCCATTTCAAATGAATGCTCTTTATTTGCTCAACAAGTGCTTTGTTCTTCATTTTTATAATCATGGGATATTCAGACTTGCCAGTACTCAAAAGGAATCTCATAAACTGATCATAAAAATCATAAACTGATTTTTTCAGAGAAACACCCTGTTCTATGAAAAATTATCCAAAAGTAGACCTGGGAACTCTTCACTTCTGGTTGCATCCTCCATTCCATCTTTGGCTGCATCTCTAACAGCAGACAGAAGGGAAAAGCTTGTATAAGTTTTTACAGAATCTAAATACATGTCTTCTTGTCAGTGCTCTGTTTCTTGATATCTGAACTTGAAGTCTGGAAACATGTAAAATGATTGCACTGTACTTATGGGGACAGGGTGGTGATTTCAGCTGGAAGATGAAATAACTCTTGCTCTGTTTCAGAAGCATAAAAAATATTTTGACCCTAAAGAGGGCATGTTGATTGTGAAGTAATTCAGATGATTAAACCCAAGCTGCTGCAGCCTTTACATTGGGAAATATTTCCTAACCTGTCAAATCCTCTTTCCCTCAAGAGGAAAATATTCAGCAGTATTCAATTAGGACATTGTAGTATCTGAACAAAAGGAACGTGTTCATGCTAGAACCTGAAACGAGTAAGACATACAAGACAGAGGATAAGTCCCCAGGAATGATGAAAGGCCAAGGACCAAACATTTGCATGTCAGCACCTTGCAAAGGTCTCTCAGCCTTGTGCAGCCCAGAAATTAGCAGTGTCATACACTCAGTGGCTCTGAGGCTGGAGTTTTTTCCCCAGTGAGTTATTTTCAGGGGAATAAAACCTCAACTTTGAATGGCAACTTCTGAATGACAAGATCACTAATACAAGTAACCACCTGCCATCTTAAAACAATCTAAAGAGCTAATGTTACAGCAGTGAAAATGCATTGGTTACTATTTCTAGGGATTAAGCAAGATGAAAAGAAAAGTTTAGGGTTAATTATACATTAATTATATTTATAATTTACCTGAAAAACATGTAGTTTACTAAGGGTAGAGAGTCTGATGTACATTCTGGATGCATTTCTCCACAACTGGTTGGCTGTGGCTGCATGTAATGGTACATTCTCTATTGTTAAAATTGAGTGACTGAGGCAGAACTCTATGTAAAGTGGTTTAAAGTTTCTTCTAATATTTGAGTAGTGCAAGTATAATAACAAGTTTTCCCCCCCCACCTTTCAACTTTCAGAGCTAAAATCCCCAAACGGTGAAATGAAGGCTATTTCTGACATCCTCTTTCCCCTCATATAATCATCCAAACTATAAACAAATGTTCCCTTGCCTGCCATACGGGCCTGTCTACACAAGGAAGTTACAGTGGTTTAACTGCGATGTGATTGCAAATCCACCTAAATTGGTTCCAAATGTTCTGTGAATGCTCTAAGCCTGATTTAAACTGAAATGATAGCCCAGATAGTTTGTTCCACAGATTTAAAACCTGCATTTAAAATTGAGTTGATTGTTGTGCTGCAGTATGGAAGACAATCTTTAATGAAACATCAAGTCTGTTGTGATTCTTTATTTAGACTTGAAATGACTCTTTCTGAGAAAATGCTCTTGAGAGACTGGAAGCTAGGAAAGCCCAATGCAATACAAGGCTGGCCTCTTTTTCAATTCTAGATGGTCTAGATGGTCTCTGGTGTCTTTTGAAGAAGCAACAGCTATGTTGTGTTATTCAGTTCTTCCAGAGAGCTGACTGGCTTGTGCCTGCACTGCCCAGCATCAGCACCTGGAGGAATAGTAGGCTGACTGTCCTGTGACCCTTTGTGCTTGGTCTGAGTAGGCCAACTGTGTGAAGTTTTTTTACAACACTTGAAAGGGCTGGAAAGAATGAAGTTTATGTTCACAGCATTAGTGAGGTCTCGTGTTGTGGGTATGGCACAAGATAAGAGGATATTTGAGGGCATAAGCCTACCAACATGATTTAAAGGACTACACATGTTGAGAGTGACAGTTCTCAGAGTAGCTGTGGGCCATATGCAGTGAAAAGCATTTCATAGCTTAAATACTTTTGCCACTGGATAATCTTTCTTATGTTTAGATTAAAAGACTACTTCTCTTACCTCTTGGCACCATTGTTTAGCAAAAATAATTTTTCCCCCATCCTGGCCCCAAAAGATCTGGGATACCACTCTGTTTCATATACAGTGATTACCAGCCCTATTTTCTAAGGAGAATTTACAAAAACCTGTTGTTACACCAAAATGTGTAATATTGCCAATTAACCAGCTTTATGACTTGTTGAAATTTGTGGAGAGGCAATCCCTCAGCTTTGCCTCACTGTCCTCTTTAAAATGTTCCCCTCCCTTCCTAGCCAGGTAGGAATAAACCACTGCACTGCCAACTGCTGCACTATCTCTTGCTTCATGGAAAGGCTTGAACTTGAGTCCAGTGTTTTGAGCCCATCTAAAATTCTTAGTCCAAAGTTCTGGGTTGCCCCCAGAAATACAGTGCAATTGTTTCACATTTTGAGACTTTGAGTTCAGATATCAAGAAACAGAGCACTGGCAAGAAGACATGTACTTAGATTCTATACAAGCTCACACAAGCTTTTCACTTCCATTCACTGTTAAAGATGTAGCCAGAGATGGAAGGGAGGATGCAACCAGAAGTGAGGAGTTCTCAGGTCTACTTTTGGGTAATTTTTCATAGAACAGGATGTTTCTTTGAAGAAATCAGTTTATATGACTCCTTTTGAGTACTGGCAAATCTGAGTACCCCATGATTATAAAAATAAAGAACAAAGTACTTGTTGAACAAATAAAGAGCATTCATTTGAAATGGCAAGTTCACAGTATGCCACATGTAACATTGGCTCAGATTCATTCTCATGGATAAACCTGCAGGTTAAACTGTATTTAAAACAAGATACTGTACTCAAAACTGCTGTGTCAGATTTCCCCCAAAGAACAACATAAGATGAAAGAGAATACTGGTAGTTACAAGTTTTAATTGCACTCAGTGTTAAAGTCTCTCACATGAAGTGTAACAACTGTCAGAAAAGTTGTTTTTCATTTGTAAGGAAATTTAAAAACCTTTCAAGGTTATTTATAATACAGCACCACAATTATTCTTCTCAACCCAGCACTGGATTTAGAATTCTAACCAAGAGTTTCAATGTTTTATAAATCAGAACTCTATACCATGAAGTAAACCCATTGCCGCAAAGCAATTTATACCTTGGCTAATTAAAAAAAAAAAAACAGTGCACACAAGTACATCATAAAAGCATATTGCAAGCCATTTCTCAGGACAGAAAGGTCTCCTACTTGCCATAGCCATTACAGGCTTATTTCCCTTAGCCTGCTCTGCATGCTTAACCATCAACATGACAAAGAGATATTACAAACAAATGATAGATTCCAGTGTTACAAAAAACCACCAAAGACAGCTGTATCACAGCAGAGTGAGTAGCTCACCTTTTCAGTCTTACAATTTTAATAATTCCTCCCTCCCACACCTTATACCAGATTAAGACAAAACAAAACCTTTGTCAAACTGATAACACTTAGGAAATGATACCATAGTTGATGCTACAGTATAGTAATATGATCCAGTTACTTACATTTATGGAAATCTTAAAATAACCTCTTAGCTAATCACAGCTTGTTGGCATTTGAAGGCAAACCCAAACCTCACTCACGAAGACCTTCATCTACAGCAGTAGTTAATTAGATCACATTCCTCTCCATTAAGAATTTTTTTTAATATTAAGGTTTGAAGGTTCTTAAAAGTGTTACTACGATCACTACCTTCCTGTCAGCATCAAAATACAAAAGACAGGGAAACAGCAGGGTTTACACCTCTGAAAAGGCATTGGCTTTTCCAATCCTGGCACCTGGACTGTACAGAAATTCACCTGAGATTAAAGAACCAGCAAAGAGAAAGCACTTCCTCTCTTCTACAAAAATTAGGATCCGAACATTCAGATGGGTACCCTGTGAGATTTTTTGAGAAAAAGTTAAAAAAAAAAATATTGAAAAGTACAAGGGGAAAAAAAGTTAAAATACTTAAAAAGGAAAAGGGTCTTGTGCTTAGCAGTGGTTGCTGCTGAGAGTGAAGAGTGAACAGAAGCTTTTGGCTTTTTTTTTCCTTTGTTTTTTAAGTAAAGCCGACTTATAAGCCTTCTGCAAAGAGTTCTATAGTTGAATAATTTAGCCCATGGATGATGCTTTATTAATGGCATGCTTCAGACGTTATCACCGGAAAACTGGATAGAAGCCCAGATGTCTGGTTTAAGACCATTTTTATTTCCTACATTTTCAAAACATTGCATGGGGCTTTAGCTGCACGATTCAGACGAACTTAATGAGAGTCATGCAGCTATGCCTGCATATGTTGCTTTGAAAATAGAAAAGCACTGGTTTGGCTTCTGCTTTTTTGAAGCTCTCCCTGGAGTGATTTAAAGGTGTTTTTTCCTCGCAGTCTTTTCTCTAAAGGTCTTCTACACTTCACCTCACCATGTCTGATAGATAAAGAGCTGACATTTTGGACACCTCATTTTTTTGAAGACTCCACTACTATGGCCTTGTGTGGTACCAAGAAACCAAACAGTAAACTGCAAGGCAATTAAATTTTGCCCATAGTGTGTATGTACTCAATTTAACTGCAATGGGTTACTTCAAACCAGAACAATGCTGTGGGCACTGAGTGGAGTTGCAACTTGCTATCAACATATGTCGCTTGTTATGATTGATTACTACTTACTGTAAACCATTTTAATACTCACAGATGATCAAACTTAATATAGGCTATTCAGGTTCAAATCAAAACTTCAGTATATATTGTATTACACACCACACATCTCTATTGGAAAGCCATGCCATAAATCATACATTAAGGAAAAAGAGAACCATACATAATTTACAAGCTATTTAATAAAATAACTTAGCTATATTTCTGTTGATAAGCTATAAGAATAATTTTACTTCATTCCCATCCTTTCAAATAGCTGAAAATATAAACTTTCTGATTTTCTTCTATTTTCTTTAAATATGAGTGCTAATCTTCCCCCTTCTGAGTTTATGAATTGGTTGTTAAAGCAAGAGCCTGTCTCAGTCAGCTGGCAGTTTGCAAATCTGCCTTCAGGTCCAAACAGATTAAATCTGATAAAGGATCAGGACTTCCCTCTAACCTCACAATTCTGCAGTGACATTTCAACAGAAAAGGGAAGTGGAATATGAAGATTCACTTTTACATTTTCAGTGCTCATATTTATAGAAAGAAATTATACAAGACACCATGTAAATACTTAAGTTCTGAGACAAAAAGCAAGCAACACAAGTAGAATCACTTCAGGCAGGTCTAGATGGGAAAACACAAATACTGTGAAGAAAAAAGATCACCAACTGTAAGTCAGCAGGAATAACTTTAAAGAACGAACTACTGCAGCACAAGACTCCCTTTCTTTCATATAGGAAAGACTGACATATACACCAACACTAATGATGCATAAGCTTCACTGATGAATTGTATTCATAATCTGTGTGATAATTACAAAAGCCATGACCCCCTAGAAAACCCTCCAGAAGTTTGGAGATCCTCCTGATCCTGACCAGTAGAGACTATCAAAGGCATGACAATGAGCCTGTAGGGCTCATTACTTTCTTCTAGGGTTTAGCTGGAATGGCATCTCTTCAAGTTTCCTGAATTTCCTAGAATCCCCCTGCCCTGGGCTCTAGAGAGAGACTCATTCTTACTAAAAATGCACACACAGTACAACTTGTGCCACCCTAATGACAATCTGTCATCCTTCAGGAATTCCCCAGATGTCAGGTTTTGGATATTACTGAATAAATTATTTAGTGCACTGAAACACTATGGAATAAGATCTTTCTATATTCAGGTGCATTACGCTTTTATATTCTTTGGGAATGAGAGTGGGTTTAAGCACATGTCCAAAAACTTGCAGACAGGCAAACAGCCTTGACAGATAATGTGTCACCAGAGCACAGAAATTTGAAAAAAGTATGAAACTACCCCAATTCTTCCCCAAAGAGTTAGTATAGTATTTCCCTCCTAATTTAAGTGACTACAAAAAACAAATGGTACTGAAGGTCAGTTTTCTGGTGTCGACCAACCAGATGGCCTTTTGACAAAACTGTCTTCCAACATTAAATCAATATCATTTAAAGAACATGCACATCTCCTAGAAAAAACCAAAATGTAGTATCTTCAAGCTCTTCTTGACCTTTATGTCAGTAGTTTACCGTAAACTTTATACTACTATGTAAAGCAGGTGCCAGTACACCAGAAAAGTGGCCACAAATGACTTGTTGCCACAAAGTTATCATTCTAGGAAAAAAGGAAACAGTGAGATGGCTGAATTTTTTAATTTTCTTTCCAGCAACACCAAGTAGGAACATTAAATACTCATACCATAGAGGCAATTCATTTGGCTGTATCAGATTAATTTCCCTAAGGCTACAAATATAATTTAGAAGATTTTATTCATATTATAAGATTCAGTAAATTATTCTTGTTTCAGGTTTCAGGAAATAACCACCACAAATTGAAATACTGAAAATATTAATTGCAGTATGCTTGTTCTACTCTATTCCTTTTAAATTTTTATTAGCAACTGATTTCTTTTAAAGATGAGGAATACAGGGAATTACCAAGTCTGACACACTGCAACTATAGTCTCCTGTTGTACATACAATGGGGATTTCAAAATAGTTTGGGAGCAGAGTAATGCAAACATAGAAATACCTCCTCTTTGAGAAATACATCAAGGATACAAAAAGATGTGTATCCAAGGGATTCAGTCCAAAATGCTTTTCAGGAAATAGCTGAAATTCACTAATCATTGATAGAATATGCTAAGCTATTAATTCTCAGATGGAACTGTGATAGACTTCCAGCTGTTCGCAGCACTAAGGAGAGACCTGTATGTCTGTTTGAATTTTGGTGCTACTACTACAACTTGTTGGGTTTTTTTCCCTGCTCGTCTTCCCCAAAACAATGAAATAGCTGTGACTGACAACTTTTATAAAGGCACCTTTCTGCTTTACAGCATACATTAAACATTTTTATGGCTGGTAAAGCAAGACACCTTTAGGTGGTGAACACAAAACATGCACATTCAATACTGAAGGAAGCCTATTATTGTTTGGAAGGAAAAAACCTACGAGCACAACAGAGCAACATGTACATTTCTAAGACAATGTCTTAAACCTCTAATTCTCTGATGTAGCTGCAATCCATCTCAGAGGATATAGCAGTGAGCACCTGAACAATGCTGGTATTACCCCAAATTATTTTGCATGACTTCCTAGAACAGTCTGGCAAAAAAACAGGTACCTCATGATTTTGGTGACACTGCTGCATGAGCCAGGCACTCAGCAAGGAAAGTATACAACCCTCAAAATTTACACCAGCTCTGCAAGTGTTGACAAGAGACAGTAAGACTTGTTAAATTTTATTTTTTACAGGGTTATCTCACAAGATTGTTCTCAGTACCAAACTCCAAAAGACAAGACCAGGACAACTTCGTATTTGCAATGGGAGCAGGAACTATTTTAATGCAATAAATAGCCATTTTTAAGGATATCATTCCTCATACACTGTTAAGCAGGCAGCTATCTGTCAAAACTGTTTTTTAAAATGAGAGACATACTCACTACAGGTGTTTATGTGACTAATGCCAGTGGGGGTGAGGGAAATAAGTGAAGCCTGGCAGGCAAAAATCTGTTTGTCCCATTTATTAGAATTAAATAGTAATTGCCTCTGTTCAAACAGAAGAGAGCAGACATTTGCTGCCCACCAGAGTGGATTTCAGCTATACCTCCAAATGGAGAAATATGATAGTTAAAGTTTTATCTATCTTCATTATTTTTAATGTGACAGCAGATGTAGGAGTACTTCTAAACTTCATATTATAGAAATGTGTGCAGCAGCAACTTTCCTTACAAATGAGAAACTTAACCTTGGGCTCACAACCCCAAGTAGAGTTTATTGTACCCAGCACTTGTATCATTTATTGCTGCTTTGGAGCTGCAATAAAGATGTGCAGATTTATATTTTCACAAGAAGGCAATAACACATTTAGTAATGAATCTCAAGTGGATACCAATGTGGGTAAAGGGAGAATCATGACACGATTCCCCACTGACATACCAGTAAAACAAATAGGAAGACAGAATCAGTCAACACAACCAAAACACTCACCCAAGAAACCAGAGTCAGTCACCAACACACAGGTTATGATGCAGTCAGATACATGAAGAGTGACAGGCAATGAGCAGCAGAATTGTGCTGAGTTTCTCAAGAAGAGATCTCTCAGATCATCCTAATTTACTGATCTGGCAACCTGCTCTACAGGGAACAAAGTCATGCTTAAAAAAAAAAAAAAAAAAGAAAAAAGAAAATCAAGCTTTTGGGCAGAGAAACTTTCATGCTCATGAGTAGCTCCCAGTGAGAATGGTTATTCTAATGATGAGCAGGAATAAATCTCAATCATTAGAAACAATGTAGGTACCAGCAGTGTATTTGGGTGCCAAAATCAGCATGCTAAAAGTTCCCTTATTCTGTGTGTTATTCTTTTTAAAATGCAAACAAGGTAAAGACTTCATTGCTGAAGAGACAACAGCTGCTCTCCTCAAGAAGGGAGGTAAGTGAAAAGGGAGAGCTTTGTGCCTATCCAAATGCCACCTCCCCTCCCCCACAACCAAACTGGGCTTTACAAACCCCACAGAGACCCTTTACAGACCACCAACACATACTCCCCTTCCTTAACTAAGTCCAAGAAAGGAAGGTTTGCCAGACTTACTTGTAACTTTTTACATCCCCAAAAGCCCAATACATAAGGATTTCCAATACTAATCCATATTTCAAAATGTTCCATTTTCATTCTCATGCCTTCCCCACAATGCTTTCTCAGCACTATCAGTCAGTTTGAAGAGAAGGCAACTCTCATGTCTGGCATCCCTTGAAGTACTGTCCTGGTTTTAGGCAACACTCCTTTTTCTTACTCTAGATTTACTGCTCCTACCTTCTTATTTCAACTCAGCATAAATCAGGGGCTGCTTAAAAAGTAGTAGTAACTGCTTCCAGAGAAATAAAGTCTGCCAGAACTTTCTCTACTATCATTTTATCACTCCTCCATTGCAGAAATAGCTTATATTTTAGCACAAACCAGCTCCTCCTTGTTGCCCAGATGGCCTAACACACATTCTTAAAGATTTCCACATACATACACCCCTCAAATCCCACGCCATAAAATCCGATAATCGTGCATACATTTTCCTAAAACAACACTCTCTGATGCATTCACAGTTTTTGAGAAATGACAGCTTCTTTATGCACATCAACAGTATGTGACTGGCATAGGGAAAGGTGGTTTTTTTTTGTTCAGTACATCTTTGGGATCAACTACCACTTTTCAACTTCCATCCCTCCTCTTCCCCAGATCCGTGTTTGGAATGTCTTTGAGTAAAAGATACCCTGACAGCCCAAAAGGGAAAAATTGTTTCATTATAAGTTTCCAAGCAGTTATGCCACGGAGATTACTAGGGATATCATGAAAACCAATCAATGCCCTTCATTTGCTCTACCTCTCCAACTTTTTTGCCTTTTCCTCAGATATACACAAGCAAAGGCTCCCATCTTAGCTTACTAAAATAACATGTAAAGTCTAACAAAAGCCTATACCTCTCTCAGAAGAGCTGGTCCTTTCTCCTGTCCAAGGGCTCCTGTGTACATCAGGAAGGTCATCTGGCTGAATTCTAACCTTAAAGAGCCCATCTGCAGCTGTGCAAACACTCTTGCCTTGGCAAGGAGGAGAGAAAGAACACACCCCTGGGGAGACATGAAGATCAGACTGCCATTTTCAACAGCAGTGCACGTTCACATTGGATTAAAGCACAGCCCAGCTGTGGATTCAAGTGATGGTGAAAGCACAGCCCAGGGACAGGTACAGCAACATCCACGACACAGCAGGAGGGGCTGGGACCTTCTGAGGGAAGTGGGACCTTGGAGGTGAGCACTGCACAAAGCTCCCAGTGGAGAAAGCTGCAAGAAGGTGGCGTGGTACCACCAACACAGACTGCAGCAGACAAACAAAGACAAATAATGCCACTACAGAAGCCACAGCTTAAAATTTCCTAGATATCAGGCATTTACATATTCAACAACAGTAAACAAAAAAAAAAACCACACAGGGGAAAGTGGAGCAATTCAACAGTCTATCCCTATACTGTCCATTAATCAGGAGATATTAATGGGCATAAACACATTTCCAAGTAATACAAAGTCACACACATCATTTTTAAGGCTAATGAATACAAGCTGACACAAAGCACAGGTTGAGTGTCACATTGCTTTGCTGCTCCAGACACCTGTCACTCCTTGACAACAAAAGGGAGCAAAGGTCAAGACACTGTTAGCAAAATGAAAAGGGAGACTCACTTTTCTACCAAAATTAAACTTGACAGGAACCATCATCACAAATAATGCTGAGAGGTTCAGGTGTTACTGACTACTGAAGGTTTCAGGTTATACTGCTATTGAGCTGTGTATGTATTTTAGTCAGTTACCATTAATGAAATCAATCTGCACTGTCATTTACTAAAAAAAATAGCATTATTTGGGGTTGGATGAGAAAACACAGTATTGGATTTCTTTTCTAACATATATAGTATTAATTCAGTTCATAATATATACTTTGTCTGAATCCCTGCAGAAGCTAGATACAGCTAAGGCTAATATATTTCATCTCCTTCCTTTCCAAATGCATTCATGAAAAAGCAATTAAGGAAAGAAATCCAGAAATAAGAAAGTAAGCAAAATAATTTTGTCACGTTTAAAAGCTGGCAGACCAAGTTTTGACCTTCTTCACTCTTCCGAAAGCAGGAAGCCACCAGTGGTACTTTGTCTTGATTGAACAGAAACAGATTGTAACATATACCAAAACATGCATCAAGAACACTTAGCTCTTGTTTTGGTCCACAGAATGGGCCCCTCTGCCTTTTGGAGTATAGTTTTGGGGTTTTAGCTTAAGCCCATGATTACTGACATTTATGTTCCATATTTAAGTACACCCACAATCATGTGTTAACAAGATGGTTGCCTCAGTCTGTAAGTATTAGTCCTGAATCTCCTCTCCCTTGTCTGACATAGACCTCATTACACTGGGCTGTGAATCTTGGCTCAAAAAATACCAAGAAACCCCATTGCTCCAGGATGTCTTTATTCCACAGCAGTTATACTTAAATTGCAATGGCTCATGAAAGGAAACAGGTTCAAAACAGTGAGAAAGAGGAGAAGTAACAAGATCACATTATGAATTGTGAATGGAGTATCAGGGTCAGGAGCTACAACTAATCAATTTTTGACATTTTCTCGGTAAAGAGAATTGGATAACTCAAAACTAATACTATCAGTAAATAGTGTAATTTGCTATTTCTAGTGCATTTTAACATGTTCTAAATGATTTTGCTGAAAAGAGACAGAGGAGATGCAAGGATTTATGAAAAGCAATTACACACTCTATTGAGCACAGAAGTAACCAGAAGCATGTCAACAGCCATAGCTGTCTGCAAGGACTCAACATCTCAGTACAGAGGGAAAAGATAACCTGTTTTGGACAGGTTACTCAAAGCTTTCACACCTGCTGGGGACTGTCACACAGCCCAATGCCTCACAATGCCTATTCAGGTAAGTGACACAGGATTCCCACATCGGAAGGGAGACTCCCAAGGGCACTGAGTGACAACACTTTTTTTTAACATTCCTAGCCACAGAGTTCAATCTCCTGACAGGGTCAAATTCAGTCAAACCACTGAACTGGTTTTACAGTAGAAGAGGCTGTAAAAGCACATTGGAAAACACCACCTATGCTGCTCCAGATTTACTCTAGATACTGATCATGGAAGACACAGTATAGTTTTTACCTCTGACTCTGCTACAGTAAAAAATTTGGTTCAAGATGGTGAACTTGGGCAAATAAACACTCCAAAGCTATACTCCAGATTTTTTTCTCTGACAAACTAAGACACATTTTATTTTAAATCCTTCACACGCCTTTAAACTAGGTTACAGATGCCTTTTATGCCTCCCAAGATAAAACAATCTCTAGTGGTTAATTAGTGAAACTGGATAAAGGTATTTTTATCATTAGAGCTCATCCAAGTAAAATGGCAAAATTATTTTCTAGCAGCATTTAAAAATGGAATCTGTATTCAGTTAAATTTTTTCTCTGTTCCAGCTTCGTTGGGTCATGAGCACATAAACCTAAGAAACCTCAAAATAATCAGGACCAGCTCAGTTCATTATACATACACTGGAAAGAAATTCTATATTCCAAAAATCTGGTGACCCTACATTCCTAAGCTAGCATTCAGAAGGATTTTGGAGTTGTCTATAAAGCGATATTAAGACACCAGGAGTTATTAATTCATTGATTGCATGCATCTGTAGTAAGACAACCCCTTAGAAAATCTGATCTTTAAAAACATACTCCAGCAGTGCCTCCAAAGATGCCAGGAAAATGCCCTTATCAACAATCACAAAGGAAAAGTTGCCAATGAGACTGCTGTTGGAGCTCAGGTAAAATTAGCTTTTTGCTTAACTTGCCAAGAACGAAGAGGCAAAGTATGAGTAAAATGCTTCAAGATGATAAAACTGAACACAAACCAGAATGTTTCAGTCTTATAATTAAGTCTCTTACACTCAAAAAATACCATGCTGTAGCCTGACCTTACTGCTGGCAAGCAGCTGGCAGCCAGGCAAACTTCCTTCAGTTCAGCAAGGGAAATGCAGCCCACACAGACCAGCACTTCTTGTGCTCACACAATATCCTAGCATGTGGCTTGGAAAAAATAAACTCATTTTATTTCCAAATAACTGTCTGTAAAGTAGAAAATGCAATTACTATTTGGTCACTTCAGTGAGACTGCTCACAGGCAAGCCATCACACATTTCCAGAAGCTAGGTTTCACACTGTGAAATTGCACAAAAACATGCCTTACTGTGAATCAGTATTATACCTTGTTTGCAGCATTTCCAAACCCACTGCCAGGTTGAAAATTGTTCTACAAAGAGCTGTGCAAAAAGAATTGCAGCAACCTCCTTTTTACACCTAGGCTAAGTAGTGTTTTTAAATACAGTAACATCTGAGTTTAACTGCAGCAGATACAGCTAATTGAGTAGAAGTAATCCTGCTTTTCTCTCCTCCAGAAGACTGAAATCTCCCAAGCTGTATTTAAGTAACAGAACAGACTGACAGTCCTGGCAGGTTCCTTCCACCTCAGCTTATTCTACGATTCCATGAAAGGTAAGATGCTGTAGAAATGTATTTTGAAGATTGCTATTTAGAGCAATGAGGTACAGGCAGAAATGGAGAAACCTCATATCTTCAGCATGACAGCCCCATGGCTTATCTAGCAGAAGGCAAAACAAACAAAAAACCCTGCTCCACATATGCAATATGCATAGGACCCTACTTTGCTCTCAGTTATTCCCATGCAGATGAGGAATGAAATGGACCAAAGGAAGTCCATTTATAGGGATACAGGCCAGAAAGAAAACCAGCACACAAAGGATATATTTGTTAATAGGTGTATTACCATATATGCATCAATACATCTGCAGTGTCGGATTTTAAAAAACTCTCTCAAAATCACCCCTTCAGTGCAGAACAGCATTGCTAAACTCAGCATTCAAGTGCTAAGCACAAGTAACTCCATTGTATGGTTTATTTATACTTTCAACACCAATACAAACTTGAAATTAAGCATTCTCTGTACCAACAAGTAATGTCATGTGCACTGAATTAGCCTAGATGAAAGCATTATTTATTTAAAAAATATTTTTTATTAAAACAAGGGGTTATCCAATACTAAGCCAGAGCAGTCAATGGTTTTCAAGTCAATGCTCAAGGCCATAAGAGGAGTTATATTTAACGTGAAAACTTTTAGCTTTTGGAAAGAAAGCTGGGCTGAAATTATCAACAATGAACTCTTTAATTTCAAAGCTGGTTTTGTGATTAAAAAAACCTAGGCTTGGATTTTCCTAACTTTTGTAACACAGGTTTATCTTCCCTAGTAAAAGCTTCTTCACATTAGGCTCTCCCTCTCTTCTAAACATGAACTTGCATTTTTATTGGTGACATAATTAAAGTAAAAAAACATGTACTGATGAACTTTGAAGAACACATTGTTCTGGAGATGACACACTGAACGTCCTCTAATTTAGACAACATTATCATTGCTTTGATATATGCCCACCAATCTAAGATTTTTCACACCAAAAAAAGCATACATTTTACCAAGGTGGAGAGGAAATCACTGTGCCATTCATATTCCTCTTATGCAAATGCACACAACAAATTGATCCAGGTACTCAGCATACTCTGTGTTCAATAAAATACCAGAATAGATCTCTTCTTGAAGTGTGTACTGAACCTGATGGGCATTTCACCTAGAGATTTTGTGACCATGCAAAGGAACTGGATTTATCCTTTATAATATCTAGAGTGTCAAAAAATTACAGATTATGTTGATTGCAGGGTGTAATCAAGGCAGTGCTCTTAAATTCAGAGCAATGCTGACAGTTCCATCAGGAACTTAGAAAAAAATCAAACCCAGCCATTACATAGCTGTGCCAATTTGATTTTCTGGGAAGATGGACTGCACTCTCACGATTGACTGTGCATAGCACTACAAAAAGAAAGGAAAATTAGCACGGATTTATCTTCATGACTGACTCCTTGTAAACCCTTGGGATTAACATGCTCAATTAGGAAGCCAAAAAACAAGTCAATAATAGATTAAGGTTGATGAGATCAGCCTATACACAATGCTGAATTTCTTCAGAAAAGAGGGGGGTTGAAATACAGAATAAATTGTCAGTAGCAGCATATAAACCAGGTCCTGTAAAGAATTCAGATATATATTTTAATACATTGCAAAGCACTATCTGGACAATTTTGGATTAGATTGGAAAATTGTATTTTACAATATTTCAAGAACTTTGGCAGGCTCCTTGTAGAATCTGTTTCCTCAAACTACTGCTACTAAAGAATGTTCTCTCGAATTGGAGCCTGCAATCAGCTTTTTTAGTGGGCAGGAAGGAGATAGTGTTCTGTGTTGCACTAGGTCTTCTCCATGTTAAACCTGTGTACAAGGCTGATGAAGAGTGCAAGAGAAAAATAAACACGTATGTAAGACCTGTTTCTCCACAAATTATCAAAATACAATGCTGAGTTTCACAAGCTTTGTTCCTCACACTGTGTTAATTCCTGTGTTTTCCATGTTTTCCAAGTTCTGTACAGATTTCTTGCAGGTACCTAATTTAAACCTGATACAAATCTTAAGGACATTGAATCCCACCTTTTCTCTACCTGATAGCACCTGTCCACAGAGAGCAAGTAATTATTCAGGATTTGTAAGCATTTGTGAGAATCCAAGTCTAGATTCCCAAATGATATAACATGGAAGTCACACACACATTCCTCCTTGGCTTCACCATGATAAGAGCATTGTGCTAAGCTTACCACACTGAGTACATGCACAGAAGTAACAATTATTGAATACCTACTGGCATTTGAAGTATTTGAATAGGCAACTGAATAATTTGAATAAGAAGACAAGACCCCTAGCAGCCCTTGTTCTTGTTACCCTTGTTAGAAAGTTTTGCAAGCAGATGTTCATATCCTTAATTCAACACTGGGGGAAAAGACTGCTCTTATTTTTTAAGAAAGCTGCTTTATATGTCAACAGTTATAGCACTTCAGTCCTCAACTTACTGCAAAAATCCCCATGTTTAAGGTTTTCTATTGCCTGGCTGTTACCTAAGAATGGCAAAGTCAGCTGGAAACAGAAAGCACAGAGATTTGGAAAAGTCAGATCATATAAATCAGGGATAAGCACATAGAAGCATTAGAGCTGTATACTTTTTAGTACCATAACAGATACACTCATTTCTGCCTACCATTTGGAGAAAAGAGTTGAAATTCCCATGCCTGCTTTCCATATTTTTTAAAATACCTGTTGTGTTTGATGGGAAAGCAAGAAAACAGGAAAAAACAAATGCAAGGTCTCATGCAGCAACATTTCATGTGTGCTTTTGCAGCCTGTGCTATCAGCTTGTCTGAAGTGGTAACCACTAACAGCATGTGCAGCACTTAACACCTCTCACTGCCAGACCTTGCTGACTCACAAAATCACCTCTTATTTAAAAGGATGGTTCTCTTGGCATTGTGCTTACTCAGAGCTTTTGCAACTTGGAGATCCAGCTCTAGCAGAAAAATTTGATCTTGGTGTTTTGTTTAGTATGTTTCTCTTGTTTAACACTGCTTACAGATTAGACTTCACTTTCAGCATCTACAAAGAAACAGCTTTCTAATCAAAGCTTGCAATTTATCTCTGGATTCTTAAAGTAGAAATTAAAATTATGCTGTAACCAAGGTATGCACATTATACTCTCCCCTTCCCACTTGCCATTGACTTCTCTGTCATGGCCCTACACTGCCAGACCTTGACACTGGGGCCATCTATTCCCACCCTGGACTCATTCATCAATATATAATAGAAAAGTGCTTCATATTAAATATGTTTCAAAAAACCAACATGCTCCAGTGAAGTACTGAGCACATTTTTCCTGCACACTGAGTTGGCCTGAAAGCTATCTTCCATGCTACTGTTTCCAAAGAACCATTCCCAAAGGTCCTGAACTCTTACCTGATATTTCTGATACCACCTTTGATCTTGCTGTGTTTCTACTTCTCCGAGCATGACATGAAAGCAACATTCCTGTATTCTTTTACATTTGAAATCAGCTATATTTCAAAGCTCTGATGTCAACAGGACAACTTTATATCATCTCCAGTTAAATATATCTGCTCAACAGATGTGAAATAGATCTTTTGTTTCACTACTCAGTTTGAAGCCAGCTATATAAGTAATCGAACAAAATGGTATTTTGTGAGTGTGTCCATTTGACTTGTCTGTCAAATGTTTAAAAGCTGAAACCTTGTCACTGATCTTCCACCTCAGGAAAATGCTGAATGGTTGGCTTTCCTTAGAAATGGATTTAGTGCACACTCTGGTGCATGCAGACATGGGAAATATAGGAATGGATACCAAAGAGAGGGTTTTATATTTGCATTTCATCCCTGCAGCCATCTCAGTAGCTTTCCATGTAGGTTCCCCTGCAGCTCTTAGGACAGACCCAGCATGGATAGTCAAGTCTGGGGAAGAAGCAGCAATTAATCTGTCAACCAGCTCTGTGGATGGAAAGGCTAGATTCTGCACCCCTTCTGCACACCTTATGGTGAGTCCATAAGTAAGGGAACCTCAACCTAAAGCACCTTGGCAACAGTGATAGACAAGGGTTCAGGAGTCTGGCTAATAATCACACCAAAACAACTTGAATTTTCAGGATCTGCTACTCTTTGTGCTTTTTATTTATACTTCACTTAGCTTTGTATTTTCAAAAATCAAGGGGAGAAATCAAGGAACAGCAGGAAGACAGGGATGAAGAAATGCTAAAGGAGAGACCAGGATAGAGAAAGGACAGGAAGAGATCTTCCAGCTGTTATGCCAAGACAAAATCTTCTCAGATTTCACTAAACAATTACTTTGACGACTTAAAAATTCACCTTTTGAAAAATACTAGGAGGGCCTTTTCAAGAGAGGGAAAATAACACTCATCTCCATTGCATCTGCATTCACTAAACCACAAGGCCTGCTGTCTGCTATGTCACCTCTCTATCTCAATATGGGCACACATTTTCGTCATCAAAGCAACTGAAAACAGTTACTGGGCCTCCACCTCTCCACAAAGAATCAATCATTGCAGAAAGGCAAGCACCAGCCTTAACTCCACAGCACCTCCTAGGAGGAAAGCCCATGATGACAATTACCTGAGTATACTTTTCACAAAACCCCAAATATTATATTTTAACCCAGAAACTGAAAAAAATCTGGTAAATTTAACGTTTCAGAGAATGCAACACTTTGGATCCTCCAGGTTTAAGTGAACGTAAGTGGTACCAAGATGAACTTCTAATGTATGAAGGGTTTTAGTGTATCAACATTGGGATGCTAGGAAAAGAGATGGCAATATGCTCTTCTCAAGGATTTACCCTTGTTTAATTAAGTTAAATCTTAATGCCTTAACTTGCATGCCTCTGCAAGTTCTGTCCAGATGTTCTGCGTGTCAAGCTGGACCACCACCTCTTCCTTCTCTCTGGTATTTGCAAAGTATGAAGGAATGAAAGTTATGATGGCCCCAGTGCCTCTCTGCTGCAAGAGTCATTTATATAAGGCTTATATCTATTCCTCAGGTGTTAAAACTCCACTGAAATAAAACAGATACAAGTAACAAAGGTATAACTGGCAGTCATATTAATGAGGTGCTTTTTCATTCAACTGTATAAATATTTACATAGTACAATCCTTCTGAAGATACGTAGAAAGTAGCTCAAGTTCAAATCCCTTTTCCATTACTATGCTAAAAGGATATTCTCCACACACCATATATCCAAGCAGAAAGTATGGGTAAATATTAAACTCATCCAGAGCACTGGGAAGCAATCAGGAACACACCATATACACAAGCAACAATGCAGAAGTGCCAGGCATTTAACTACCATTCTCTCAAGCTGAAGGATTTATTCCCTTGTGGAGCACCTCTTTCATGAGCATCATTCCACAACACAAACTGATCAGCACTGCCAAACCTCACAGTACATACATAAAACAGCCTCTCTTTCTTTGTGGAAAGCTAAGGAGGGAATTAAAGATCTCTCTACCCTGTATCCCTAGGATACCAAAACTGGTGTCTCTTGGGTTTCCAGGCAATTTGACTGGTTTTACACAGTTTTGGAGAGGAAATTCCTGAAGGCTTCCAGTAAAGGAAGCTCACCAGGGAAAACCAAATTGAGCTCTTCCCATTGCTGGATGACAAGATTATTTCTGCCACTTCATCTTCCTTAAAGCTGCTCCCAACTTCTATGCAGCACAAGCACAGAGAGGTAACTGAGGTGCAGGGCTGCATCATATAAGACATTTTTCAGTGCTCAGGTGTTGGATGGAACTGACTTGTCCTCAGTCGTGGACATGAGGAGACACAAAAGGTCATTTGGCTCAGGACAGTGTGCAGAAAGAACTGAACACAGCATAAGACAGTAAAGAGAACCTCTGACCTCAAATTCTTAGAGCAGACTTGGGTTTTATGTATCATATAGAGATACTTGGCTAATAAAATTCCACCCTAGGGTAAAATAACTGAGCTACCTCAGGATGGAGGTCCCAGAGAACTTCACTTGCATTCAACTCTATGCACAGCTGCTTAAATGGGAAGGCATAATTTTGTCATACACCATTTGATGCAGAATTTAATTTACTTGTCAGACTATAGTAAAAGAAACAAAGACACATGGTGCTATACCAAGCTAGAAGGACTTGCAAAACTAATTTTCAAATAGAGAAAAGGATCCTAGCAGGAAATCAAGAAGTTGTGAGGCATTTTCTGAAAAGTTCAGGCAAAACCCCAGCAACAGCCAGCCATGCTCAGTAAGAAATACACTAGAAGAGTTCTTTTTAAAGCTTTTTATATTTTCTTTGACAATAATAAATACTGTTATTATCTCCAACAGCATGTAAAAACTTTTACTAAAACCATGATGTACAGGATAACAGCCAATTCAGAAATGGCACAGGAAAAGTGGGACAAGTCAGTGGACAATATTTTTTCTCTAACATCATACGCAGGAGATGATCAAACCCTGAAGGAGCTAGGAATAATGACCACTCTGATCATTATATGATTTACTGAATAGCAAACTATTACTCACCCACTATCTCCTCTAATTGATATAACTACCTGCCTAATTATAAATGTTAAAATTTTCTGTTAACCTCATTCATGGCTGCTCAACTGTACAAAGAAATAGAAAATCTAATATATATGCACATATATTAATAAAACTGATTAACATGGTGGAAATTGCTGTGCCAAGTGATCACTTAATACTCAACTGATCAAACCACTGACTTCAAGTTCCTTGACTATTTCTAACTAGGTAAAAGCACATTATAAAGTCCTTCCTGATACATCCTAAATTCAAGACTATATTCTGCAGCATGAGAACCACACTCCTCTCTTAAGCATGCTGAAATGGAATGGCAGTAACAGTATTCAGCCCTCTTTAAAAACAAGTTTCAGTACTTGACATCTCCCAGCAAATTATTTTCAAAATACAGTTATGTCTTAGTTATAAAATCAAATAACATGATTCATTTTGCAAATGAGTGTCATCTCTTTCTAATTTTGGTGCCAGCTAATATATGGTCTTTGTAACTTGGAAGCAACCGCTGTAGTTTTGCATAATTTGTTTGCCTATTAAATGCTATTAAACGAACTTTTACTTTAAATGCAGCCCCAAATTCAAGTTTTTATAAATATAAGCACTAATTGAAGTGTTTCCATGAATATAAAGATGCTTTCAATAAGAGTGTTTGCACAGAAGGAATGAACTTTGTCTCTCACATGCCATATCCAAAGCTTCGCAGTACTGAAAACCTTTCGTCTTCCCTCATAAACATTAGGAGATTCAAGTGAACTGATGTGAGGAGGGAAACTGAATTTTATATTGTTAAACATGGAAAAAAATGGCAGTCCTTCTTGCTTGATCCATTTGGGTGAGCTTTTCTAGTTACAAGAGATGATTTAAGGAGTAAGCACCAGTAAATAAGCATCCATTTAGTTTCTCTTACCTCAATAATATACAAAACCACGTTTTTGTAGAAGCAGTACAGAATGCATTTGGTAACTCGATTGTAACTCCAAGCACCATGGACCAACAATAGCTTCTCCAAGTAGGAAAACTGAAAGACAGAAAATAAGTATTTACACATACAAAGAATAGCTAAAAAAATGGTTGAAAGTAAACATCTGTCCTCAAGGAGGAGAAAAAAATCCTCTAATCAGCCCTGAAAGCTATTCAAGTGTAACATTTAAACAACTTAACAGAAGATACATGCCAAAAACAACTCTTAAAATACTTAAAGCTAAAACCTTTTTTGCAGCAAAACTTCAGAGATTCTAAAAAGTGGTTTTAAATGGCAAAAAGTCTTCAATTGTTATCACCATCCTGATGGCAAAAGCAATGTTTCCAGGCTTACAAGGTTCAGAATCTCCTTTCCTTGTATAACCCAATAATCAAAACTTTCTTGAGCTGAAATAAAATACACAAGAGGGGAACAAAAGTGGAAAAATAGATGCATTTATAGAGAATAGGTAATTACATTAACATTTCCTGCACACAAAGTGTCGGTGATTGGGTGTTATATAAAATACTGTATAAAGCAATTGCATCTGCCAAAAAGGGCAGCTAAATGAATCTTGTATAACTATGTGCCTTTTAATGCTAGTTTGAACTCCAGATAGAGTTCAAACTCTGAACTTTTGAAAATGGGCTTTTATGGAGCCAGTGTTGTAATCCAGACTGGGAAATGCATAATTTTCTAGTCTTGGTTTTGTTAGTGAACCTTTTTATGACCTTCAGCATTCCACTTTTGCCCAGTTACCTACAGTTCAAAGTGATGGCAGTGTTTACTGTTCAGCATATGGATACCTGAAGGGATCTTGGACACTAAGGTAATTATTTGCTTTGCCTCCTTTTCCACAAAGTGACTTGACAGGAAAATGCCAACATCCTAAATTTAGATTCTACATAATTTATTTTAACCAAAACTTATTTGAAATTGAAAGCTACAGTAAAGAGTTAGGACTGCCATAAGGCAGCTCTGCTCCCATGCCTTCCAGCAATGAAATCACTGAACCACAAATCCTGCAAGGATAGCCTCTCTCCCACACATCAGCAACTCAGGTTTGTTGGGATATGCCAGCAGAGAAGGAGAAAAAACAAAAGTGAACCAGGCTTCACTGTTCTCTGCTTAACTTGAGCTAGAGCTATAACTGGGACACTCCCAAGGGAGCAGCTGACCTGTTAGACCCCTAATGCCTCAAGTTAATATGAAGGAAAGCTACAACTTATCCCATCAAAATTAGAACCAAAACAACACTAAGGTGATGGGAAACTTGCCACAATGTCCTTACAAGTGATCCCGAAGTTCTTGTGGAGAATAGTCATACACGACCTGAGATTCTCTCTCTGCTGAATCTAAGTGACATTCCTGAAAGCTAAAGGCAACAAAAAAATCCTACCATTAATTTCTCTTGTCTGCTCTCATGAAAATGAGTGCACTCCAGAGCACAGCAAGTAAAATACTCAGTGCCTAAAGAATACACTGAGCCTGCTCACACTGGTAAAGAGGCCCATGAAGACATGGCAAAGAAATAAACTTGCTTTGATGCTGATATTGTACAAATGCACAGCTGCTGGCACAGAGCAGTACAGATGGGCTCTACCAAGACACTGTCCTTGTTTGGATGCTCCTGTATTTACAGCATTTTGAATCAGCAGGGAACATTATGACTATCTGGCCAGCCTACCTGTGAAACAGTGTGTGTAAGTTTTTACAGTCATCTCTATATCAACCCTAGCATAACTTCTTTTACACAGAGATTATCTTCTAGAAAGCATCTTGACTAAAGGATGAAGTGATGGCATGTTGGGGGGGTTTAAAGACCATGAAAAGGCATCCAAAAACAGGCCAATTTTTCCAAAGAAGAAAACTGAAGCAAGAACATTTGCTGAAGAAAGAAGCTTTCTTAATTAAGAAAAGGAAACAGTCCCTAGACACCAGATGTTCTCTGAATTAGGATGATAAAGCTATTTAATGAGAAAAAAAAAAAAAAGTTATTTAAATCCACTACTGCCTAACTAGTTAGGTCATTTGATTTGGGAATTCTCTAAATAGAGGTCACTGGTGCACTATCATTTAAAGGGAAAAGGATGATTCAAACAGATGCTCCTTGCACCTGTGGAAGCTATTTCAAGTGGAGTCAGACACAAGTTGGCTTTTTATTTTTGTGTGGTTTATGCTTTGATTCTCCCTGGAATCCCAAATGAGCCTAAATAGAGACTCTCTCTTCTCTAAGTGCCTACTTCTGGCAGCACTGCATTTGAAATAGCATTTGAACATGAGATGCTACATTACAGTGGTCATCTTAAATTACTCAATAAGAACATACTCTGCCTTCAAGGCATGCACACACAGTATGTTTTAGTGGGAGTTATAGGTCTTCACTGAAAGAAACACACTCCACAAAGATCAAGTTTTTCTTTTGAACACTAATTTACTTTTTTTTAAAGCACATATTACCTATTTCATATTGAACTAAAAAGATTGATTGTTATTGTCAGTAACTTGCTGACTGGAATTTAAACCAAGAGCAACTCCCATGTTCTAACACTAAACTGGAATACAGGCAGTTTTGTTAGTGGAAAAGAAACATGTCAACATGGAATTACTTCTCCATAGTTAATGCTACTGCAACACAAAAGAAATTACATATGTAGGGCCTTCTATGGACAAAACCCTTGCTACTTATGCTTAGTTACTAAAGCAGATGTAATAAATGATCAGAGGAAGTCCAAGGAGAGAACATTCCATTAAGTTATACAGCAGAAGCTATATATAATCCACTGAAATTAAAAATGTGAAACTCATTACAAGATACCAGAGACAATGACTATGGCAGTTCTTACACTGGTATATATTTGGGATATGCTACTGTTTATGACAGAAAAACTTGGTAAAACTGCCTAAAATTCTCAAGATAGATTTTGTGAAAGGTCTCAGATTTTCAAACCTGAAACCGAGTGTTCCTCATCAAAGGTCAGAACAGAGCAGCAATACAAGACTGCCACTTTGCTTCTCAGCAGGGTTAACACAATAAACACTTATCTGTGCATACAGCACCATTATCCCTGCCTTTTCAAAGCCTCACCTGCTGCTGGAAGCTACCAAAAGATGGTAATGTTTCATGTCATTTGGTAGAACAAACCTACCAAATCTATCTAGACTACACCCTGCCAAAAGGGAACATTAGGAGATGTCTCTGCTTCCTGTCAGCTCAATCTGGTTTTGCCCTGCATCAGTCTCAAACACATAGAGCATCTCAGCTGTAAGTAGTGTTCCGAGGATATTCACCAACTGAAGCATCTTTTTCCCTTCTGACTTTTCTTTCAAAATCTTGATTCTAAATTGTGGTTGCTTCAGTAAAACAAACAAACAACAAACAAGGCTTTTAACTCCTCTTTTTACCTGAAGTAATCAGTTCTGAATTTGATGAACTAGTTTAAGAGCACTTACCCAAATAATGTTCAAAATAACATATGTCAAATGAAAATACTGGCCAGCTCCCTAGAAATGTGATCAGTTCTTGGATGCAACACAGGGTGCAGGAGGAATAAAGACAGAGGAGACATTTTAAATTAAGAACTGACAAACAGTCAAATTCTCACACATTTGGTTATAGTACCTACTCATAGTAAGGGAAGAGTTTGCACCAAGACAGATCAGTTATTTAAAAGCATATTAATACAACCATCACAGAAAGTGCTTCCCCCTGACTATTGAAGAACCAAGATATTGCACAGTTGTCAGGAGGAAACTAAAACTTTGAAGAGAGAAGGAGCTTTGTTCTGAAGAATCCAAAATCATAACAAATCCCCAAAATATATCCAAAATCAAAACCAGAGATGCTTCTGGCTTGAAGGCAAGGAGAAGCCAGTTGAGCACTACATGGCTGCACAGTGCACTTCTCACAAGATGATATGGCAGTTGTTCATTCTTGCATCTGACCTGTGCAATGGCATAATCCGAGCAATTGGTTGCCTGCATGCCCTCATTGCCACTGATCCCCACTCCAACGTGAGCTGTCTGGATCATTCCTACGTCATTGGCACCATCCCCAATGGCAAGTGTTATGGCATTGACGTGTTTCTTGACCATGTCTACAATTTCAGACTTCTGTAGAGGAGATACTCTGAAAAGGAGAGAAAAAGGTGTCAGTTTCTCACATGCTGAGCTATGTGCCTTTCCCAAAAGAACAGCTGTAGCCTACATTTAGATGTAATCAAAGGCAGTTGCTGGGAAGTTCCTTTATTCCAAGCTTCAACAACTAAGCTTCAGAACCCATGCCAAACTATTTCAGAAGAAAAAAGTAGCTTTAAAAATAGTTTCACATTTACCTACTTGCTGATATTTGATGCAAAAGAGACCAAATCTATATGAAAAGTTTCAAAGCTTTGTTTTCCTTACCCAGTCCCTCCTAACTAGTGTAACACTGGTGATGTTATATTGGGAACATCGAAGTGAGTTTCCTCTTCAACTAGGACATCTTACAGATTAACACTGCAGGATTCCCTGCCTCCTGGCATCACCATCCAGAAGGAGAAAGACCACAAATACATTGAGAGACATTTTCAATGGTTTGCAAAAGTTACTGCAGGCTTACTTCACTAACCAGTTCTATTTAATATCTTTATTAATGATCTCAGTGAGGGGATTGAGTACACCTTAAGTTTGCAGATGACACCAAGGTGAGAATATTGATCAGCTGGGGGGCAGGAAGGCCCTGAAGAGGGATCTGGACAGGGTGGACTGATGGACCAAGGGCAGTTGTATGAGGTTCAACAAGGTCAGGTGCTGGATCCTGCACTGGGGTCACACCAACCCCAGGCAGCACTACTGACAGAGAAGCTACCTGGCAGAAAGGGACATGGGGGTGCTGGCAAACAGCAACTGAACATGATCCAGGGTGTGCCCAGGTGGCCAAGAAGGCCAATGGCATTCTGGCCTGGATCAGCAGTGGTGTGGCAGCAGGAACAGGGCAGTGACCCTGCCCCTGTAATCAACACTGGTGAGGCCACACCTTAAGTGAAGTTTTGGGCCCCTCAATTCAGGAAAAATAATTGAGGAGCTGGAGCATGTCCAGAGATGGTCAACAGAGCTGGGGAAAGGTCTGGAGCACAATCCTTATAAAGAGCAGCAGGGGGAGCTCTGATTGTTCAGCCTGGAGAAAAAGAGGCAGGGGTACATACCAAATCACCCTCTACAACCACCACAAAGGAGATGGTACTGAAGGGGGCATGTCTTGCCCCAGGTAAAAGACAGTAAGGGGAAGGTTTAGATTGGATATGAGGAAAAAAATTTAGGGAAAAGGTTGACCAGCACTGAAGCAGGTTGCTCAGGAAAGTGATGGAGTCACAATCCCCAGAGGTATTTAAAAGTCGTGTAAATGCAGCACTGAAGGACATAGTTTAGTGGTGGACTTGTCAGTTAAAATTATCTTGAAGGAATTTTCCAACATTAATGATTCTACTCTCTCCTCCAGCTGATCTCCCTGTTTCCTAGGCCATCTTTCCAATTTCATATCAGAAAGCACAAGGTTACTTCCTGATTTCACATATGTCTTGTGTGCTAGTTCAACTCTGACCTTGGTGACAACATTACTCAATTCCAAATCAAAAGACTGACTCAATGATATCTGAATATCCTTATCAGATTTATTGGCAGTTACTTTAACCTGATTCTTCTCTCATATCACTTTCAAGTCAATAAAAATTCATGCAATTCAGAGTTGAATTGTCTAAACTTAAAAGTGGAAAAATACTCAGGACTAGTTTTCTAAATTGGATAAGACACCCAAAATGCCCTTTTGTCATGGTAAAGGTAGATCAAGTTACCAAATCATATGAAGTATTTTGGAAATACCTACATGTAGATTAAATATTTCCATTCTAACCCCATCTGTACAAACAACCCTAATTCCTTTCACCATCCGCTTTAGTTAAAGTTCCAAATTATTTTGTATGTCCTTAAATAAAGCTTTAGACAAAACTTCTCCACATCTCAAGTCAGCCACATACCACTCAAAAAAAAAAAAAAAAAAAGTAACTGATATCTAAAAGCTTTACTATTAAAATAGGAGGGGAATAGGAAGCTTGGGGAATAGGGGAGACAGAGATTTTTTATATGGCATTTATTTTTCAGAGTTCACATCCTGTGAGTGCAACTAAAATAGCCATTTAATACACCCATCTGGATCACTGCAGATTAAAAAAAAAAAAGTAGAGTTATCTTGTTCAGCATTATGCTTTATGGCCTTGGTTTTGTTTACTAAATACCTAAATAGGTGTTTTATTAGTAAATCACTCTTAAAATAACTTGATGAGTAATTTGGGAAAAAAGAAACTTGCAAGGCTGAAACCACACATGTGAACTAAAACACCTGAGAAGTCTAGCAGCTGTCCTGTTCCTAAAAGCCAAATACAGGAAAAAGTTGACTAAACTATAAAATTTACTTAATACCATTGTATAGATCTATTAAGCACTCCACTATCTGGCAGTGAAAATACCACTTGGCACTATAGAGGCCCAGCTAAATTATCAACACAAAGCCCCAACACACTAACCTATGGAGCACAAAATGTGTTGTTTTTTATTATAAATCAGCTCTGAGCATCATCTACACCAAATTTTAACTTCTTTCTCATACATGCACACACATGCTTCTCCCTCTCCCCCAGTACTCACATAATAAAATACTAAAGCATGGAGCAAGAACTCAAAGGGACTTCAAGCCATAAAATGGAAACTCCAGAGGGACTTGGGGCCAGCTGTGGAGGGTTTGGATTGATAAGTGCACAGTTCCCCATTACCAGCTCCAGGGGCACCTCCAGTACACAGGACCATATACTTTTGGCAGTCTCCTCATGAAATAATTTCTTCACAGCAAAGTACTGCACACATCTGCTAACAGCCTTCTCAGACATACACTTCTCTTGGAATTTCAACTCATGTTCAACTACTTTTCAGTCACATAGTTAATAGAAATATCTAAGAAGCACCCTGTTTTCAAATATGCTTAAAAGAGCAGGGGAAGGAAAAAAAGACAAAATGTGAACAGCATCACTGACTCTGTAGTTTAAAACTGCAGCTTGTCTACAGACACTTCAGACATGATCAGAATGTGGCAGAGATGCTCAAGCTCGTTCTAGTGCAGTTTAGCTAGGACATGTCAAGCAAGCTAATGCAGCCTGTGCTCACTTCTGTGCCTACAGTGCAGATGTGGTTTCAGATTTTAAGTCAACTTTGCCATTAGTAACCCATTATTTGGCAAGTCAAGAGAATGTCTCTATAAAAATGCATTTATCAGCTACACAATGTACACAGAGTATGTTTTTACTGTCTTGACCAAATGAATTTAATTATATCCACAGTTATGCAGCACCAGTTAATGTTTAACATCCCCATATGCTTAGTACGGCTAAACAAACTACCAGAAATGCTACATGTGCATTTCAAATACCACAAATATTTATGGACTCAGTTTAAGAAATAAAAATCTAAGACAAGATTTCAGCACAAAGTGTTACTTGATTGTAGTTGTTGCTCCTAAACACCAGCTCTATAACAAGCATCCTCTTTACACTTCAACAGCAAGTACAGCCCACAACTCTGGAGAACACATTTTGTAGCACACAGTACATTAGCTATGAAAACTGCAAATTGAGATGATTACTGATTTCCTGAGGGGTTTTACACTTCTCCTCCCCCAGCTCACTGACTCAGCCTCCAAACCTCTTTTGCTCCTTACCATCTGTTTGGTACCTACATACTGCATTAGGTGACATTAATCCCCTTAGCCAGATGATCAGAGCTGTGGTACAATTCTGCACATTTGATAAGCTGTTTACAGGAAGAACTGAAAATTATAGCACAGGATACGATTAAACTGCAGCCCCCCCAGGTATAGCCAAGTTCACAAAGATTATGGACAAATGCACAAGTTCAAAGTAAAAGGCACAAGGTAAGAACTAACTTCTTCAAAAAAAACATTCTGCAGTGACAGAATTGGTACGTATCATTTGATGAAGATCCTTGGCTTTCATCACAGAGCGCACTGCAACAGCATCAGGATGTAAGCCTTGCCTGGATATACACCCAAATAAGAATTAAGATATGAATAAGGCATCAGTTGCATCAAAATTTTCTGCTTATTTTGTATTCATTCCCTGGGCAGACAAGTAGTGCTTCTTATAAAGGTTTTTCGAGTGCCACTCAGGAGTTCACTAAAACATTTTCATTTATACATAAGTTATTTTTATTGCCTCTGCTCAAAAAATGTCTTTGACAACAGACTGATTCTCTACTTTACACATACTTGAGGGGAAAAAAAGAAGTTTCAATTACCACAACTGCAGCAATAGCTACAATCTGATAAGATCAAATCTTCAGATTCTTGCTCAAACTCTTTCCCTGACAATCTGAATTTAGCCTACACAGTCTACATGAGAGCCTAAAGTCAAGACTTCACCTTCATAAAGTGCTTATCATTCAGCATCTGGCTGTGCAATATAAAGTGCACATGGATGATGGCAGGGATACATGAAGATAGGTGTCAGTCATGCAGCAGAGCTGCTCCTTGCCCACCTCTGGGAGTTCCTTCTGGTAGCCTTGCCCTCGAGAAAGCAAAAGCTAGCACAGAGAACAGAAGGTTGTTGTCAGTCTCAAACCTGCTTAGTCTTTATCAGCACCTTTAACAGATTAAGGAACGACTTTTCCTCCTGAAGAAGATGACTGATGCCTTCATATCACATTGCTTCCTCTGTAATGGGATGGTTAGAACAAGAGAGGGCACAAAGAACCACACCTTGTGAGGAAACTGGGACAGAAATGCAGCCCAGAGCCAGGGAATTCTCAGAAAGATACAGATCTAATTATCCTTAGGTTACTTAAATTCATAAGGAAGCAGTGGAAGGAGGCAGGGGACAAGTAGCTTTCAGGTAACAAGAGACTGTGTTGTAAAATCAGTAAATACTTTAAGGTCCCTCTTGAACTTGGAGGAGGCTCATGAAAAGACAGCACAGGGCACAGCACAGAGCAATAACACAGATGGTTTCCAACGAGAAAATGACTTCTGCAGATCAGGTCCTGATGCTTTAAACATTTAGCTTGCATTTGCTTCTTTATCCTGAATACATTTTCCAAGCAAAATCCTTACCTGTATGTTTTGTCTGTTCAGAAAAGCTCTACATGCATGATCTTGCCTTAGGTGCAAGGAGCTGGATTTACAGGTCCCTTCAAAGTTGAGATATTCTACAATTCGACTCAGAATTTTACTGGGAGGTTTGTTCAGGCTTACTTTATTTTCTTGAGAGAATTTAAGCAACATGAAAGACCTTTAATTTCAAATTTTTTGGTAAAGAATATTCTATGGGAGAACCAGAGCAATTAACAAATTCTGTCGTAATTTAGTGAGAAGTTTCATTAAAAAAAAAAATAAAACCAACCAAAAAAAAACAACCACAAAAAAATCCACAAACTAACAGTGAAGCACTGATATTTAAAATAAATATTAAACATTTCATTTAAAAAACTCATTTTTGGTACCAAAGTTTTTTAAAACCTCAAAAGTAGAAACATGAAACCATCAATTTTAACCAAGCAAAGCAACGCAATAGAACTTGAACTTAAATTTTTAATGTACTTCATCTAATTTAAAGCAATCAATTCCTTTACTGCACGCTTTGTGCAATCTACAAGGCTATTCCTCTTATTCCTAGAGTACATCTAATATATCAAGAATGCAGTCACAAATATGAAAGGAAGGACAATCAGCACAAGCATCCCTGTGTCTCACCAGTCAGCTACACTTCATAAGATCTTGTCAGTAGGAAGTGATAAACAGTTTTCTTAACTCTGTCCCTATGCATATCTGCCTTTATTGCATTACAGATGGAGGACAGCAACTGATGGCAACTGTAAACAATAATTCTCGCACAAGGCCCTTAAACTACAGCTGCATCACCACAGATGCTTCAAAGTATAAGCCAGGTATAAGCCCAGATGGGAAATACAAATGCAGTATTTCAGAAAACTATTAGTTTTATTTATTGCATTCAAGTCTAAAGGACCAAATAAAGACAGGGTTCTGCTACAGAACTAGCAAATGATACTATCAGTTGTTTATAAAAAGATAGATGATCAATAAAAATACAGTAAGTAAATCCTAGTAGAGTCCTTTTATTCATAAGATATATAGAAAGAAAAAGATCAGGTAATTTTTAAGAGACCAGTTTATATCCAGACCATCTTACAAGTCCATGAAGAGAGACAGTCCCACAAGCTCCTCCATACCTAAGCAAGGCACAATTTGATGCCTATTGTCAGTCATCTCCTGTGTTCTGCCACATGTTAGGTTTTCTGGGGATTTTTTTCTGGGTCCCTTCCACAAAAACAAGGAGACTAGAGAATTTCTGCTGAAGATTGCATACTTTCCACACACCCAATTTGATCCAAAATACTCTGAAGACACTCTTACTCATGCTTCTAAATTTTTAATGTTCATTTGTGAAAAGAGGAAGGCAAGGAAGGAAGCTGTTTCAAGTATTACCTTTTTCTGCTTCCATGCCATAACAGGCATAAACACAAAGACATTAATGTCTTTAACATGAAACATGAAATTGATATCCTACTTCCTTGAAATGCCTTGTTAATGCAACACAAAAGGCCCTTAAGAGTTCACCTTTATTGCAGTGAACATGATTTTACCCTGTTCTATCATAAAATATACTAGTACTTCAAAAAAGCCCAGTGACCTCATCTGCAGAAAAGGCAGATGAGAGACAGCCCAGAAAGCTGAGAGCTATGAATGACATGGTCATAAGTGCATGCACTGGTTCCCAGAAAAAAAAAAAAAAAAAAAAAAGCAAGACAAATTAACACACCACTAAAAGTAATGCTCAGAAAAGAGGGAACATCACCATGACATTATATTTAGCAGTACCTAATTACACAGTTGATTTCTTCTGACACACATCAGCCTACAGATTTGAAACCTGGGTCATCCAAACAAGGGTTAGGCCTAACTGCAGTCATGATGCCCTGAGATATCTTGGATAATCTTGTAACAGTACAGTAACCCACAGAAGAATAAGGAACAAAAGCACACATCATGTTGACTCAAAATGTGCTTTGCATTGAATACTTTATATTTAGTAATTTTTCTGAACTTCCTTCCCCTGCTGACAACTTTCATAGGACTGGCTCTGGTGTAGTACTTACATTTTTGGAGTCAGCCCTGAGTGAACTGATGGGATAAAAAAGCACCAAAGGAATTCATCCAACTACTCATAAGTGTCTTCAATGGAGACATCTCTATCTGCACTAATCACACCACACTTCTTTTATAGTCAGAGAGAAACAGGCACTTCTGGAGTGCAATTCATCTGGCTTGAGACATGTATTATTAAGGTTGTAGTTCACTTCCTCTTAAAACTGCTTCTTTCTCTCAACCAAGGTAAAGGGAGCTGAAGGTAAGAGGTTCACATGAAAAAGTTGTAAAATTTCACAGGATGAAGCCCTTCTTTTACATTACTGCAGTGTAAATACCTTTAAATTAATCAAGTGCACAGGCTTTTGCTCTCCTATTTTCTGGTCAGGTAGAATGCCTGCTTCCTCCTGATGTAGCCATCTGATGCTGAACTGACACATCTTCCCTTCTTTTGAAGCCCTCACTTCTTGACTTTGCTTCTAGCTCTTGCTAATACTTTTCCACAGCCCCATCTCTTTTGAACAGACAATCAGAAGCCTTACCAAACCTCTACTGGCTTCTCTAAGAACAACTTCAGCTTTGTCATCCTTTGTCATTTCACTTGTAGTCTCATTTTTCCATACTTATTTATTTTCCTGAGCAGGCAGTCCTTCAAATCGCTTCACTCATCCAAATTTATCAGACTGGTTAAATTCTGTTTTTTTAAAGAGTTTTACATCCTATTTCACCCATCATCAGGAGTCTCATTTCATCTTATAATACATAAAAAAAATCTTCCTTCAGTTTTTCAGTCTCATTGGTCTGCCAGTCACACACTTGACTTTCTGAGCAACATGTCTTACCTCTAAATTTCAGGTTATCCAGAACAGGTATTTTTGATGCCTAGCAGAGCTCTAAGTCAAAACACTTCTACGCACATGCTCACAGGACATGGGGCAGTTTTTACACTTAATGTTTACCAAAGCAGTTCCTTCTGCATCACTTTAGATAGATTAGATATGCCTGCTTAATATAAAGCTCTCTTTGTACTTATAAAGGTCCTGAATTATACAGTCTTCTGAACAGGAAGAACCCAAATTAATTTAGTATCTTTTGACCACCAAAAAAAAAAGTTTTTGCTAATTATATGGGGGTTTTTTAACACATGTATCACTAGAGAATTTCTCACTTGCATTTCCTATTTCAGTAACTCATTTGCCTTTCACAGATGCCACTGAAATAATCTACAGAGGACAAGGGCTAGGAAATAATCTCTTTATAAACTGGATTCGAGGTATTAAGCAGTGAAACAAACACAATGTTCCAGGAAACACAGGGTTAAGTTTCAAGTCAGCATCTTCTTCCTCTTTGATATCCCTCCCTGCGTGTTTCTGTCTTGATTGCCCTTCCCCCAATCTGCTTTATGGGGCAAAGATTAAATACGGAAAATCTAGTTTGGAAAACAAATTATTTGGGAAGTGATGAGTTGGCATAAACACAGCGTGGAATGAAAGACTATTTTGCATTTTTAACTATAATGGTCACTAGTAGAACCAGCTATATGTTTTTAAAATGAAATTAATATATCAAATTAAATTTGAGCTTCCCTCACCCCAAGCTGATTAAGGCACATTCATTTCCATGTTAATCAGCCTGAGCAGCTCTCATGCAACACAGAAACCAGTCTTTCTAATGACAGAGCAAAAAATTTCAGTCTGCAAAACATACAGATTAGTCCTTTTATAACCTTGAGGACATGCACACAGAGCCAGCAGTTGTGTATTTCACATAGCAGAGCTGTTTACAAAATTTCGTAACACATGATTAAATGAAGTGATGATTGACACTATGACAATTAATAAGCACATCAGCACATTAATCAAGCCTCTTCCCCATGGTGAAGCCAAAATATCAATTGGAAGAGCCAGGGTGAGCACCTGCCTCTAGAAATAGAGTAGCAATACTGTGAGAGCATCAGTTACACCACATACATGGCTATTATGGAATCAAAGCATAATTAAAGTTGGAAAAGACATCCAAGATCACCAAGTCCAACCATTAGCCCAAGTACTGCCCAGTGTCCCTAAGTATCACATCTTCTAAAATACCTCCAGGGACAGTAACTCAACCATCTCCTTGGGCAGCCTGGTCCAATGCCTGACCACACTTCCAGTGAATTTCTTTTTTTTCCTAATATCCAATCTAAACCTCCACTATGCAACTTGAGGCCACTTTGCCTTGTCCTGTCACTTGCCACCTGTGAGAAGAGACCAAGCTGCATCTCCTGGTAATCTCTTTTCAGGAGCCTAATGGGTGCTTGGCTCCTCCACTCAACTACAGCTCAGAAATATAAAATAAAACAGCTCTGGACATCATCACTGTTCTAAACTACTGTTGCTTTCAGGATCATATACCTAAGAAACAAACTACAAACACTGACATTGAGAAGGAAGATGAAGGGATATGTAGCTAGTAGATTTGAGAGAGTTTGCTATTTTAGCAGCACTATGAGCACTGAGGTTTTTTTCTTCCTTCTGAATTCTAGTAACTCTGCACGATTTATTTTTCTCCTTTTCTATGGAATGCTCCTGTATTTTAATATAAAAACGCATATAAATGATCAAGTTGCAACTGTATGTTATAATTCAAAAGCCTAGCATCTCTGAATTACATGCTCCTGGAACAGACATGACAGACACAATCTGGAGCAGGGCATCTTACACAGTAATTATCATCACTGGGCTGCAATCATGTAGAGAACTCACTATCCAAAGTGGAAGTGCCACTTCCATAAAAATGCGAGCCTTTCCATGTCCAAACCACCAGTATACCTGAAAAGCAGGGCCATCATGTATCAGGGAAGAGAGGTGAGGTCCCACATTTTCCATTACAACACTACCAAAATGCAAGTTACTTCCCACCCTTCCCTTAAGTTCAGTCTCTATTGAACAAAATGCCTGCAAAGTCCCTAAATCATTAGATTTTAAAAAAAAATAACTATAAAAAAACCCCCAACCAAACAAAAATTAAACTAAACCAAAACAACAACACTCCCCCCAAAAAAGACAACAACAACAAAACCACCAAAAAAACCACCCAAAAAAACCACCAAAAAACCCCATAGCTTCTGTTTTCCACAATCTCTACACAGATAGGAAAGTCAAGCACCAGGGTGTTCCCACTAAGATTACAACAACAACAACAACAAAATTAGACCACTTTTATATAGGAAAGCCATTGACAACTGAAAGTCTGACTGGGATTGGCTCATTCTCGGTCAACTATTAAGTCTGTTCTCTGTCCAAAGTCAGGTTAGGTATTAACTTACAGCAGAACATTCACAGCATTCTCACTACTCCCAAACACAAGCTGAAAGAAAGGAACTGGACATTTACCTCTAACCTAAGACTCAATACCAGCAACACTGTTTTAGAATATTACTCCTTCATTTTCCCTCCTTCCTCTCCTCACTCTCTTCTTAGCAAGGTCAGTTATTCACTAGCCCATGGTTAAATCACAGCATTAAAACACAGCATCCAGGACAAGGAGGTGATTTTGAAGTCTTCATCCAACCTATACTGTAAGTTAGTATGAGCAAATTTACATCAAGATGATACAGTAATAACATCTCTGCACACAACCAGCCTCTAACACAGCCACACTCTAGGGCAATCTGTAACCCTCAAACACATGGTTCAATATATACACACATCTTGTTTAAGACAGCAGTGTCCTGTGGTTTGTGAAAACAACACTGATAAGTAGCAGCTGTCTGTAAGAGCAAAACAGAAGAACAGATGGCAGAGTGAACAGAGCACATATTGGTCCCCTGCACCTTTGACTGCCAAGCACCTTCCAAGGATGAGGACTCTGCTGCAGAGAAGAGCACATGAACCTGAGCTGCACATCACAGCCTGTCACACGAGGCCTTAAGCACAGCACTTGCTGCAATAGTGGGAGCAACTGCTGGGCAAGAAGAGGCCAACCTAGACCAGGCTCCCCTCTGCCACACTGCCTGAGCAGACTGCCCCCTGAAGCTTGTTCAGGCATTTTGGTGCAGTCAGGGAATACCTACAGCCCAGGATGAACACATGTGCTCCAGCATCAATACTTGATCCTTAGAGCTCTTATTAACAGTGTATATACACACAGCCTGAAGTGCTCAAGACACAAGGCCTCACAAAACTCAATTCTCTTTTCTTTTCCCAAACTTACATTGATCTCATAATTATGTCTCCTGAAAGCTCCAAGCCGGCTATCTTGCTGTTATTGAAAGGGATCTTCAAGAGTTTTGACAAAAAATGCATCAAAGAAATTGCAGCTTTGATTTCCTGAATGTGTCTCAACTCTACAATTCTGAGAACTGCTCTCCTTCCCACACATGACTTTTAGTTTCTCATCCATATTCCTAACCACAGGATCACCCATATCAGTACAGACAAAACTTAACACAGGACTGTGCTCCATGGAGTACAGACAGCTTAAAAAAGCACACATGTTCTGTTTAATATAACAAACTAGGCCAACAATTTTGCTTCCTGAGTTAGGCTAAGAACACAGAACTAGGAGCCAGGTCTACAGAATGTCAAACATTTTCATCTTTACAGAAAGAAGACAAAACGCTGCAGTTCCCATTTGGTAAAACACATGTCCACCTATCACAGGACGTGCTTAATTAGTACTAAGTTGCCAAGAGGAATCATGCCTTGCACTACTCTTTTTACTTAAGGGAATAAAGACACACACAGAGAAATAATTATACATAAGGAGCTTTGAAAGAGCACAGAGAAAACAGGTGCATTTATGTCAACTTTCTCCTGAAAGCTGGCAGAAGGACACTGCCTAAAGGACCTTCTTCCCTGGAGAAAGAACCAGCTTTGAAACATTTTAGCAGGTGTTATAATGAGTCCATTCCTATTAACTTGTGGTCTTTTAAGGTGAACTGTTGGGCAACTGATAGGCAGTGTGAAGCACCAGCACATTACTGGGGCCAGAGGAGAGGACATTTCTTCCATACACACTTCTTTACCATATCAGCCTTACAAGAGAGTTATTCTCCCACTTCTACAATGCACTAGATTTTTAAGCACTGGGCTTCTTTAGACCATTAGTGCCACAGCAATACTGAATTTGAACAACTTCCAAGTCAGAAGCATCAACGAAATTTGAAGTATCAGACAGAGGTACCTTATTTATTGCTAATGTAACACCTAGGTCACCCATAGCCCCAGCTACAACGTGAAGAGCTAAATAAAACAGACCTTATGAAACATCTCCCACAAAAATTGAGACAAAAAAGAAATTGCTTGAAGTTGAACTGTACTCGCTGACACTCTTCATGACTTAAGCAAGATTAGAAGCAAAAAAACCTGGGAGGAAAAATGATGAGTTGTCCATGCTGAAAAACTCATGGGGCTCTAAAGGAAACAGAAAAGCAGCTTTTGTGAGTTAGATGGGATAGTCTCCATGTGTACCAGAGTGTATCAGTACAGCTAAGCTGATGCTTTCTTTTTTAAATCCAGCCATGAAAAGCAGGTCAGCTTACAGTAACTTCTGTCTAGAGAACAGCTTTGAGCCTAGGCATGCACACCTGATTTAATACTATGACTTTTGTAGCAGCATGCAGTCAACGGTCAATTTACACAGTACATTTTATCTTTTACTAAAAAGCTAAGATTTGAAAGCCTAAGTTCACTAAAATCTCTTCGGGATATATCAGAAATTGATCAGGTTATACATTTCACATACCAGCAAAATTCAGGTAACAGTAATTCATTTTCAAATAGAACACACTGAAAAAATCCTATAGCCAAACAGGTATTGAGGTCAAAAACAAGCCCCACATTCAAATATGACCTGGCAAATGGAAAGCAAGATCTCAAGATATGCTGCAGAAGCAGAACACAGATGTGGCAACATGAAAAGTGATCAAATTCAACAGACTCAGTAGATGTATAATGAATGCCTCTACAAGCTGGCTGTATACTGCAGGATACAAGGTATGTACATAGAACCTTTGAAGAAACTATGCCTGAGAGCCTGGGGGGCAGAGGGGGACAGATGGGGGCAATACACAAGAGGCTGATCTCAAACCTCCTAAAACCAGATGTGCCAGTTGTTTTGGTAATGACAACTGCATATGAGAATCCACCATAAGAGCCTGCATGGCACAGCCAAAGAGGCTTGGCTGTCTGGCTGGGCTAGCAGCACACACCTTTCAGTAAACTAAGATTTAAAAAGTCATTACACTCTGTACACATCTACACAATTCTCTACACCCCATTTCTCCACACAGGGCCAGAGCAGCCTTGCCAGGAGTTTGTTGGCAGCAATGTTCAAGGTATAAACAAAACCACAAAACTCCACGAGGTCACAGCTACTCTAATCTAACATGAAAGTGTTCAAAACATTCACTTCATGAAGATGGAGTGAGATTATATGAGCAACTCTCCCATGAGTATAATGGAAAACCATAAAGATCACAAACTACTAATTACCTTTAAACTCATACTTGACTGTGACTTAAAAATCAAAGTTAGCAATTTGGATTTAAAAAACCTGTAAAAACATATTGAATGCCAAAAAAAGTAAATTCCTAAATTTTCTGAATGTAAAAATAATCCAAATAATTTATACAGTACAGAAAAACTGCTTATTTTCTACACGCACTTGGGTATAATAGTACTGTAGATTCCCTGCCATTTAATTTTTAGGAGTACAGATTTTATTCATGTTCATCTTGTTCAGTAAAAATAACATCCCAGACACAAACCAAACTGTTTAAGGCAGTGCAGAGCAATTAGCCTGAAGACTCAACAGTTTTAACATATAATAGACATAACTAACACATCATACTTCATATAGAATAAAGTTCACAGGAATAAGGACATTCAGTGTCAAAGTGGCAGCAGTCAGAGGTGCCATCCTGCTCAACATCATCAGTAACCCAGATGCTGACAAAAGGGATGCCTTTGGCAGGTCTGAAGATGATGGTCAACTATGGGGCCTGGATTACAAGGAATCAAAGGGCTTTTACTGAAACGAAGCCTCAGAAAATCAGGGACTGAGCTAACAAGCCTCACAGAGTTCAGACAGACTAAGCTCCATATCTTGGAAAAGAATAACTCCATGTTCTAATGCAGGCTTGGAAATGGTCAGCCTATAATCTGGTTGTGGTGGGTATTGGGTTCTGTGTGAGCCAGAAAAACATCTTTGGTGTGATCAAGGCACACCATGCACTAGGAAGTGAACCAAGACAGACACAAGTTGCTATCACTCCTCTCCTCAGCACAGGAGAGGTAACATCTATAGTACTGCAAAAAGCCCAGAAGAGAATTACTAAAATGGTCTGGGATCTAAAATACATAACATTTAAGAGGAGGTTGTGTTACCTGGGTTTGTGCAGGTAAGGGGCAGTTTAACAACATCGTCCTACTGCATAACATGGAGTTATCTGATGAGTTTCCTACCACATCAAACAATGAAACACGAGCCAATGGACACAGATTTAAAACACCTAAACCTACAGCTGAAATCTCACAACACAACTGGGCCCTGCACTAGAGAACTGACCTCATCTCCTTCCCCTGCATGCAGTCATCAAGCCACGTCATTGGAGCACCTTCCCCAGGTAAAGAGTCTTCTTCCAGCCTTCCCTTTTCCTCATCCATCAGCATCATCACATCCCTCCCTTTCTCTTGCCTGAATAACCCACTGGTATTAAAGTCACATAAATAACTTTGTGCATCATTTCTTTAACTTGAATTTTTTGTAGTTTATCAGTGGATACATTAGATTTGGCAGCTTTTAAGTTAACAGCTTTTTGGGTAGAAATGATCAAATTTCTTGGTCATTTTTATGCCATGGGCTTTTCAGTTAAAAAAAAAAAAAAAAAAAAAAAATCTGGCATAAAAGCCAATCCACCAGAAGAAATACACGTTTCTTGAGAAAGCTAGACAGCTAGTGTAGACTCAACAGAAACTGCTCTGATCCAGCAAAAAGTTCCACATGGTAAAGATTGTTTCCAAGATGGTCAGTTCTCAAGCACTTACATTTTTAGCACTTTCCACATTAATATTTCCAAATCAAGCAAAAAAAAATATTTGCATTATTTCATAATGTCTGATCATAATCTACTTCTCAAAGAAAGACCTTGTAGTAACAGACATTTCTAGTTTCTTTCCTTACCTTTGGTAGATAAAGGAAAATAAGAACTAGATCTAATTCTTGCAATTTAAGAAAACTGAGAATGAATAAGCAGAACTGAAAACTGACTGCTAGCCTTATTTTTCTATGAAACTTAAATATACATATTTGAGTTGGAATCTTCCTAACTGCAATGTCACATATATTTACAAGTAAGGCTGACCAAAAGACAGAGGGCTCAAGAATAATGAAACCTTTTTTAATTACAGTGGGTATAATTATCATAGTCAATGCTAACTTCTACAGTAAGATTTCCCAGCCTTTTATATCTCAGACACACTTTTATTCATTTCTATCCCTTCCTGTGCTTCATTACTTATCTGTGACATTTATAAAACAGCATAAAGTAAGACATTAGAAGAGGCACAGATGCATTTTAAGTGGCTCTTTACTCAATTTAGTAGCTGACAGTAATCACTACAAACCCAGTCAGAAAACTAATCCTTCACAGAATTTAATGAGGCTTGAAAAAGGTCCAGACGATTAGTCAGTCCTCTGTAGAACTGGGTTTTCCCAATAAGTTCATGTGAGAAAGTTTCCAAGGGAAGTTACATCCACGTGTCATGCACAAATTATGAATATTCAGCATTACCAACTGCCTTAGCATTACTATCCCCAGTAGATTGTGCAGGAGGAGATAAAGAAGTCAACTCAGCTGTGCATGCTAATCAATGAATGAAGCGAGCCATCACAAGAGCAACTGAGAGTCCTTTCCCTATCTGTAGCATTTACACAGTTGCTAAAGACTAAAGGAATTGAAAATTCAAAAAGAGGAGGGAGCAGAGGGACCTTTTCATGACGATGTGGCCCAAACTGGAATAATTGCTAGTACAAACAGGCTTGCTTTCAAATACATGTGGGTCAGAAGTAACAGCACAGCTCAAAGCAGCGCCAGTCATATTGTTTACACTCCTTCTGACATAAAAGCCTTTTCCTCTGAACAGCTCTTAATGCAGAAATATCTAAATGTATGCTAATGCCCAACAGAGCAATAACTTCCTTTGATTGATTCAACAGTACTGAAAGTACTACGAAAAAAGATCAAACCAAGTATTATACAAACAACCCATGTCTTCAATATGGTATGTGTCAGCATGAAAGCTGAAAGGAGCTGAACAAGCCAGCTACTAATGTCTTGCATGGCTCTGAAAGTGGCAGTGTTCTTAAGTGCTTGCAGATAAAAGTGTTTTTCTCAAGTTGGGACATCAATTTATAGAGCTCTGTAATATAATGAAAGCTCTTTGATTTAACTAGATTTATGAAGCAAAAGCACTTCTGGTGTCTTCAGAAAAAGCATAGGAGTTTACAATAAACACAAGATAATGAACTAATTTTGCAGCCGGTTACTCTCCTGAAATCATAATTAGGGGAAAACAAACATGACCTCCCACTTCCCTTTTTATGCTACTTAAAATTCCTTCTTCTTTCTTCCATTTCACTGACTCACCTTTCTTTCAACCTCCTTACACTGGAGAGATTCCAGTGACAAACTTCTCTGGTGTTACTCTAGGGAAGACATTTTCAACTTTCCATCAGTAGTCCTAATAGTCTGTTTCCCTACTCAGCTGGTGTAGTGTTCACAAAACACTGAGACACACACACAAAAATAAAACCAAACCAATGCTGTATAACTCTTTCAAGCGTGCCAGAAGTATAACAAAATCTGCCCAGAATGTGTTCTACCAGCCTTCAGCACAATGTCTTTCTTTTTTTTCCTTCCCTGATGCATACTCTCTAATTGAAAGTTATTTAACTGCTAGGAAAGCAATTTAACTGACCATGTCCCAGATGAACAAAACACAAAAGGATAAATGAATTGTTTCTTTAGGTACAGCCAGATTACCAAATCCACTTCAGAGGACAGGCATAAAGCTAGAGGAAAAGAAAATATTTTTCTTTCTGGATAACTGCTGTACACAATAACAGGAATAGGATTTAGAAATCAAGGTCCACTGTTCTGTCTTCAAATGGCACAACAGGAGATGAGTAGCATACCTTACCTAAACTTGATTTCAGGCAGGCAGGAGGAAGGGAAATGCTGTGGCTTGAAACTCCCAGTCTGAAGAGGAAGCTTAAGGCCTTCTTCATGTGGTGCCTTGAAGTATTTACACCAAAGCCATTCCTTAAAAGCATTTACACATATGGAGGCCTATTTCACGCATCTCAGACAAATTCAGGCATAACAGCTACTCATTAATCTCAGTCCTTGGAGGGGACCAGCTAGAAGCCATATGTTTACAGACCTTCAGCAGTTATACAGGCTTTGGAATTAATAATATTTCTGGATCTAGAAATCTCAGCTACATGTAAGGAAATCGCTCACCTAGGTCCACAAAGGCAACAACTGTACAAACTCAAGATATAAATGACAATTCTCCATTATGCAAATGCATAAATCCACTGTGTGTCCTACTCTTTAGTGGCAGCCCTTTTCTCTCCATCAGATAAAAAGAACCAGAAGTTTAAAAATAGTAAAAACCAAACCCCAAACCAACAAATAAAAAAAGAGAAGGGGGCAGGAAAGAAAAAAATGTGAAAGTCCTTTCAAACAAGGACCCTGTGTCTGAAAAAGTCAACTAAAAGTCAAAATACCAGAGGCATATTTACTGGGGAGGAAGAGGGGGAAGAAAAGCAGCCAGAGGATGATTATTCTTAACTTCTTCAAATGCAAGAACTTGATGGCATCCAATAAAATTACCAGGGAGATTTAAAAGGAAAAGAAAATACTTCTTCTACACAGTATATAACACTCTGTATCCAGAGTGAAATTACAGACTAATCTCTAATTGAGATTAGAGTTAAAACACAATCAGAGAAAAAGACTTCAAATTTATGAATGAAAAAAGATCAATGAAGGATTGTGAAAACAAGATGCAGGTACAGCTGCTGGCAACAGGTTTCATTCACTAATTATGCACACATTCCCAAGTCACTACTGGTCACTGTTTAAAACCAAAAACTGGATTAGACTGGGGTTCCCCCAACACTGACATTCACACAGCAAAGCAGGCTTAAGATCATTAGCTGACAACTACAGCAAATGTAAGTTTCTATATGGAGTTACCACTAGTTAAAGAATAGCTGTACTGCAATGCCACCCATAAAGTTTGGAGATAGCCTAATAAAACCTCTTGGAAGAGAAAAGCTCACCTCCTACTTCTAGGACTGCAATGAACTGAATAGCAGTTTGTGCAGTGAATTGCAGAACTGCAGTGGACTGGCCAGCAGCTTGTGCAGTGAAATATAATCCATTGTCATGACCCCTCACAATTTTGAACTGAAATCCTGACAGTGATAAGCCTACTTTTCTACACACTCTTCTCCTAGGCAAAAAGAAATCCATTACCACTGACAGCATATAGCAACTTGACAAGAAATATAGAACATCTTAAACTTATAAGGAATTTTGAAAAGTTGCAGTATTTTTGAACATGGTGTCTTCTTGTACTCACATTGTCTTTCTCAGAAGGGGGGTGTTGACAAAAGAGAAAAGCCAGCCTTTTCACAAGACTTCTGGATTCATATGCTTGATCTATCATTCCCTTACCTCATACTTTGTCTCTTCCATATCTGGCAGAGAGTTGGTCAGTTATCAAACTTCTGTGTTGCAGGCTCCCTTTTGCTACTATTCTGTTCTAGGCTAAGGCAACTCCTCAGTTGTGAGACACTTGAAGGCTGCAGCAACTTTTAAGAATCCAATCTTACGACAGCATAATATAGATCTTAACAAAAATATCCCAAGATAATAAATTCTAATTGGATTATCAGATACAAAGAAAATAAAAATACCTAATTCCATTTCACTGCATGTATACCACAGCTGTTTCTTTAATTGAGCAGTGAGAGACAAGAAGGACATGCAATAGCAATGGAAGATTTTAAAAAGAGTACTCAGCATTTAACAGACTTTAGCCATTACTACGAAGGAAACCCTCTTGAGAAATGAAAAGCTCAGGAGAAAAATAATAAAACACAGCTATCATTACTCCTGAAACTTCAAACAGCTAACAAGGAGAATTAAATTCTTCTTCCATGTACTTATGTATTTTCTGGTATTTTTGTTCCTTTGCATCTTGGGTGGCCGTTGTCTTAAATACCTATTGGAGCTAACACACTTCCAGAAGGCAAAGCAAACAGGAAATACAAAGGGATAGAGAGCAAAATGCCAAGGAGCTCTCTCAGGAGAGGATAACAAAGATCTAATTACCCCAAGAGTTTCCTCTGCAAGGGCTCAGTCCAACATTATGTACATGCAGAAAGACACCAAATATTTCTCCTTAACCATTCCTGAGTTACCCTTTAATACAAAAAGCAATCTTAAAATCAGCAAAAACATTGAAGTGGTATTTTACCAATGATCCCAGATATCTTTATTCTTACTTTAAGTGAATGCTAACAGCAAATAATACACTATGTAGCTCAAATGCATGATTGCATCTGATCAGATGAGGGTGAGTCACCACTCACAGGAGAGAAGAATGAGAGGTCAGCAGTTCTGATACAAGGCAGAGGATACTCAGAACATGTGGCCTGAAAGTGTCTCATTATAAACTGTTCTGGAAGTTAAAATTTTCTATAACAAAATGTTGGATGCCACTTCAGAACTGAAAAATTTTGAGGTCAGTGTAGCTACATTGGTTTGAATGGTCATTAGTCCATCTGAACAAATGTTAAAGGTCTCTTTAATCTACACCTGGCACAACAAAATTTGCAACAGAAAAACTAGATTTTCCTGCTACATAAAATTTCTTATTGTCTCCTTTGCTACTGTTTTTCTTGAGAAGTTCCTCAGCTTTATTACCAACTTTCTAAACAAGAATGCTTGATGGAAACAACCAATTACTCCACTGAAGGATATTTTTTTCCTTCTGCTACACATATTTGCTAAAAGGGAAAAGAACCTGTGAGCTTTGCTTTCAACACAGCACTATGAAAAGCAGACAGAAAGCTTAGTGCTTCCTGAATATAGGAAACAAATACTCAGTGCACCAAAATCCCCAGAAAGCTTCCAGCTGTGAAATGAGGGGTCTTGATGAGTTCTGGAAGAAATCTACCAACTAACACCACATTTCATCAACTACAACATAACATGTTGAGGATCAGTTTTGTCCAGATCATTTTTCTTCTGTTCTGGAAAGAGAACTACAAAAGTTCTTTAAACCAAGCTGTTAGCACAAAAGACAAACTTTTAAAAGAGTAATACATCTAATGCCACAGTAAGCCTGGAAACTGCTTTGGGACATCCATGTTCCAGCTATGTTTGCTGTCTCCTGAAATCTCTTCCCATTCCCACTAAAACTCCTGACTTTTAAAACAAAGAAATTGATAGAAATCAAAGTTTCTCTGAAAGTTTGAGTAAAGGAAACCACACCAGTCCCAAAGGGATTAAAATATGGAGAAGTCAGTTTGATCCAGTGAATTGAATGATCACAAAAGAAAGTGATTATTTCCATTGTAATGTTTACACCAGATATTGGCTGAATTCCTGCTCACATTTCTTTAATTATGCCTGTATAAACAGAACTATTACACATCCAATTCAGTATCATCTGCAGTTTAAGGAAGAGATGTCTGTAAAAAAATATTTCTCATTAATGAAAGAGCATTTTACAAAGGGTCACTGAAAGAATGAGAAGTCATCCCCACCAAGCAGCTGAGCCTCACAGAGCTGCAGGGTTCGGTGAGAATGACCTAAACTGCAAGCACGTTAATACACAGTCAGCTTCCTTCTCAGCATCCTGTCAATACCACCAGGGGCTGGTCTTATTTCATTTACATATGCCATAGAAATCTTTCCTGGAGAAGAATATTACATTACCGTATGCAGATTTGCAACCAGGAAACTGAACTTGAGGAGAGCACTCATGAGACTCGGCTCTCTTTTAAAAAAAATCCCCACAACATGTCTTGTAGGGAAAGAAAAAGAAATAAAGCAGACACTAAGTTAGCAGACATTTCTTCAGCACCTTTTTTCTTTTTTTTAACATTTTCTGTTCATAAAGACAGTAAATATCTGCACCAAAAATAAAAAATAAATATACATAAGTGCAGCAGTGCCATCTTTTTATTCTGGTATATGAATGAATAAACTAACATCAGCATTCTTCACTGCACCAGCATCCTGCCAGACAGTTGCCCTGCCAGGAGTCTCCATTCTCAATGTCTGAAAAAGCTAAGCCTGATATCCTGGCCAGCTTAGCCCTTGGACCCTCCTAGAAGATCCTGTTAATTATGCCAAGGTCTGTTCAGCTATGTACAGGGTTCTCTCAACACATGTCTACTCAGCTAAGACTAACAGTCCTCCAAAACTTTTAGTTTGTCAGGTCTCCAAATAAAAAAAATGAAGACCAATGGAGAGATACCAAGTGTCCCTTCAGCAACAGATTTAACATCACTGAGTAACTGAACAGAATAAGAAGGAAATACAGGATTTCCACTTCCAAATGCACAGCATCACTGGATGCCCATACTGCCTGTCTGGACACAGAACTAATCTCCCATATGCTCCTACTGACTTGACACTAGTGCCTGCAACAGAGATTTATACAGCTGGTGTCAAGGAGTTCATTACCCCCACAGATGGAGCAGCAGGCTTGCAGACTACCAGAAGCCTGTACCCCAGGGCTGAAGTGGATGTGAGAAAATGAGTAGTTCAGAAGAGTACAGCATGATATAAAAATAAAAGGAAAGCAAAGGGAAAGGCCAAGAAAGGTGAGAAAGTAGGTGCTGGAAACCTCTAAGTACCTAAAAGCAGGAAAAATCTACAGCTTCCACTGTTAAGTAAAAAATCCAAGGACAAGCTGAGGGGCCTTTGTGAGAAGGAAAAGAAGGGAAAACTGGGATAGGGGGAGAAAAGGAACAAACTACTAAAAGGTCATGACATGAGACACTGCAAGATTTAAACACAGACTGAAGCTATTTCCTGTTTTAAAACTGAGAGAAAGTATTGATTAGTATCAAGGAGACTGATTTAGGATAACATAAATCACACATTTCAAGAGTTGAAATGTCAAGAATGTTTTAGCCTTCAGAAAAGGATTGGGTTTTGGTTTTTTCGTGTCCCTTCAGTAATAGCTAAATAACAGACTAATGCAGTAGTAGAAAACAGTTGTGAGGGCTTTTTTTTTCCTGAGGAGCAAAATGGTATCTTGGTGGCAAAGATAGTTTGAGACTTTTGGATCACAGTGAGCACAAAGAAAGTCTTCAGTGAAATTGAAAAAAGCCCCCAAACCTAAACACACATCTTTTCCAGGCAAGGTCTCTATTTGTTACATTTTTCTTTAATTAAGGTGCATTGGTATGTGAAAAAGAAGAAAAATAAAACACAAATAGTTTTGCATTGAATTTTTTTAACACTTGTTTTCATCACTGAGTTCATATGGTTGTTTGCTTTGCATCCCATTCCTAAGGAATTTTTAAAATAATATAGTGCCTATTGTCTATCTTTCACCTCTGGCAGCCCCCTCCATAAAACAATGCTAGTGCCCATTTATTGCAGCATAAGTAATTTCCTCTGACTTAAGTGCACTGTACTTGTAAATAATGACTTTCCTCAATCACAAGTTACACATTTAACCACACATTTAATAACTGCATCCTTTTAGCCCCATGTGTTTGCCACATCAGCCCATACATACACATATAGATGGTTTTTGTCTATTATTACTATCCCTCACCAATTTAAGAAGAATTTGATCACTGCCAGTTAACATAAAGTTACAGAAACAAACAACTGAAACAGCCCAAAGTAGTTAGAGGTTTGAGCAACAAACAGCAACAGCAGACAAGACCTTCTGATATTTACTCTGTGTAAAACACTGGCCTTGAGGCAAATTACACCAATGTGTTCACAAGCCTCCTTGAAGATGACTGAAGTGTGTTCTGTTCATTACAGCTGGACACACTTTCATCAGTGCATCTATGGCCACCTCAGTCTTTTTATCTTTCAGCTCCTTTATACTACACACCTTATTAAGCTGTTACCTGTTACCAACCAACACAGACTACCAGGTTGTACTCTGGGAAACGGGGCTTTTACTCAGTCTGTATGAATTCTCCAAGCCTCACAAATACAGGGAACTCCCCTGAAGAAGTTCTGCTTTCTTTTAACCCGACTTCATTTTGATAAGCAAAGTGACATCTGTGAACACACTTGAAAAGAATGGTGCTCCCATGCACAGGCTCATGGCTCTTTCCTTAAGTCACTGCCATGCCTCCAACCCACTTGCACTGCCTTCTGATCTACCACACCTATAAACACATTTTCTCTTCACTTTGTAGCAGAAGTGAGGTGTGGGTGGGACGATCTAGATGTAGAAGCACATTCCTGTGTTGTGGTGTGTGCTTGCTTACCCCTATGCTGTACATCCCACATGTGGAGCTGGAAATGTGGAGGTCTGACCTGATCATCACCTCAGAGTCCAGTGGTGCTTTTCAGACCCAAATCAAGCCCCAGGTGAACACCCATACCTTACAGACCATGGATCTACACATCTTAAAACAGGGTGCAAGAACTCTGCAATTTGAGATCTGATAGAGTTGGGAGAAAAGCAATTACATCCAACTTAAATCTCCCTGGGCTCATATAAGTTCTTTTAGAACAAAAAAATTATGGGTATTAGACATCTAAAAAGGACAAGTTTCCAATTCCTTATATACCATGGTTCCAGCCTCCACACTTACACTTTCTATACTAGAAAGCAACAAGTTCTGGTAAAGCAATGCTTGTTCGTTGCAAGACAAAATTCATGGTTCTTACTTAACAAAAAACCCAAAAAACCAAACAACTAACCCCCCACAAAAACCAAAACAAAAACCCCCAAAAACAAACAAAACAAAAAACCCCAACAACAACTAACAACTTCCCAAAAACCCACAAACCAAAAAAAGCAAGCTAAAACAACCGAAACAAAACACCAAAAAAATAAACCGTGACCAAAACCAAACTGCAAATCAAAAAAACCCCAGACAAACAAAAAACCTCACACCACAACAGAACAGCATCCAAAAAACAACCAACTAAAACTAAAAGCCCCACAAGTACTTATGATCCCTGCTTCCACCACTGAAGTATCATCTCTACATCTTTATAAGAATTATTTTACAACTCATAAAACACCTTCTCTTTGTTCTACAGTTCTCATGCAGGTATTTTTCACACACATGATTTTACTTGGATCTCTTAATACTTCAACCAGACTTATGTTCTTTAGACTAAAGGGGTTTCATTGAAGACAAAAAATTAAACCTCTGTTAGAGATTTTTAGAGTTAGGCAGATTACAGTCATATAAGTGTCCTGAAGCAAGTCATCTTCCAGCAGTATGTCCAGTTTTCATTTTAACACAAATATAATGGAAAATCCAAAGCCTGCTCCACTAAAACATTTCCTCGTACAAAACCTGATGTTTCATCCAGCCCAATGTCCTTGGACTGTGGCACACTAAATGCACATTTTTTTTCCCCCCTGCCTTGCTGCAATTATTCTGTTTTAATTTCTCTTACTGACTTGGCTGCTTCACAACTTTTGATCTCCACCTTTGTGCAAGGCTTGGAAGCACCAGTTTTATGGAACAGCTCCCCAGTGGTCTGAAATGTATCTCCTGATGTGCAGTACTTGTGCCCAGTGCCATAAACCCTCACCAGCAGCATTTAACCCTTCAGAACATCTTGGAAGAGCCACTAGATTGCATCCACCTGCAGCCCCAGGACTTTTCATGAGTCTTTCAAGAAGCATGTTGCATGGCTACCAATCCAATCCTACACTATCCCAAAACACCAAAGAGCACTGCAGAATCATCTGATGAAGCCACATCTATGTAAGACCCACCCAAGCTGGACTGGAACAAGAAATTGTGAAAATTTGGTTGGGGCTCCCTCCATGGCCTGCATACACACCCTCCCCACACATCCCAGCTTTTACATCTGATATGAAGAATTTAGTTAAACTGGGAAGTGGTAGTAAACATATTCTAAAAGAGCTGTTTCTGGTTCTATGCTGTAAAACTGTGACCAGGGCCAGGTCCATGGGGACCCTGTTAAGCTTCCTTCCACTTCCAATGAGTAAATTCATATGACCAAGATATTTGGACTAATCTGTAATGCCTTCCCAGCTCAGAAGTATATTCTCTTTTAACCTGTTACAGACATGTCTTGATCATGGTTGACTACCTTTATCACAACATAAAGCAAAATAGAAACATACGCTTTTTTAAAACCTAAAAAAAACACACAAAATCTTATTATCAAAGCTAGTAAATATTTTGGCAGGAAGGGGAAGTAATGGGGGGGATGGGCCAGATAATTGCAATAAACCAAGAGCAAAACCTATATAAATCAAATAATACCAGAAGAATCAATGGAATAAGTAAAGAACTTAGTTTTACCTATAGAGTTGATTAGAAAAGCATTAGGAAGAAAACAGTAGCCAGCTTAGTACAGGCTTCCTTTTGCTTGTGTTTTCAAGCCTGCTCTCCATATTTGTAGCCAGCTGCTCCTGTACCACAACACATTCCCTGCTAAATCCCACAGAGGACTGCTCTGTGTGTCAGTCACACTTTGGGAAGAAGGGTCCCAGACAGATGCCACTTCTCACATTTCTCAGTACTTGAAGCTGGCACTGAGCATCTCTTCCCTTTCCTGGCTGCCTTCTCTCCCCTTGCTGGTGGGATCTTCTGTGTCTGAGAATGCAAGTGTCAAAGAAAGGGCAAAAGATGCATTAAATTGATTTGTGTAAATTGGTCAAATTAGGAAACAAAACATTTCTGCTGAGGGCTATTTCCCTCCAGATAAGAGAGTGTTGTTTACTCTCAAGTAATAATTTAATTCCATCTCAGTCATCTCTGGAGCACAGACACTGTTTTGTTTTACTAACAGACAGCAATGCTTAGAGGGGGAGCCTCTTGGGGGAATGAAGATTTGGGTGATGGAGGGCAGTGAAAAAAAAGGAAACCGGAATTATAGCTTGTGCTTTCACTGCTTTACACTGTTCACAGCAACTGTGAAAGAAAACCAACCCCCTGCTATTCCTTCTCACTGCTGCAATAAATTTCAGCCAAGTGCTCTGCATTTCATTCTGCAGTGCACACCTGTCCATACTGCATGTAAGGGGGATTCAGTGCCTTCCTTCCCAAAAATTCCATGCAGATGTCGTGAGTGTTTCTCCTTGTGGGTAGCAGAAGAGCTAAGTGTTTTTTCATTGTACTGCAAGCAAAGATATTTTCACCATCCTGAAGGCACAGGCAAAAGCATGACAGAACTGAGTAACTTCTAGCAAAATTTTCTGTAAAGCTCCTGCAATTCAAAACAATAGGACAGTCAATATCAGTAACAGGTAACTAATAGCAGAAAGGCAGAAATTTTATGTCATATTCTACCTTATTTATTATTAATTTGCCATGAATAAAGCTGCACCAAAGAAAAATAATTCCATTATTAGAAGCCAGAAAGCAAAATCATCTTCAACAGCTCTCAAAGCACTTGTACATAAATAATTTCAGGAACTCAGCCAATACTACAAAAGAACATGATGAATTCATCATCATTTATTGGAAGAGATAAAACATGAAGTTCTGAAGGTCCATTTACACAACAAAAACCCCCCAGATCCACTTATTTTAATTACCAGACATAATGGAACAGTAGTATAGTTAAATCCAGAAAACACACAATGCAAGTAATTTTGCAAATAAATATCATGTAAACAGCAAGTATTCTCAAAGACTTTCTTGGAGTTTTTGTTTTGGAAAGCTATTACACTATCAGCTTTCAAATGGATGAGCATTTTAAAAAGTCTCTAAGACTGTTCAAGATGGTTAACCAGTCAAAAGACCATTAGAAAGACCTGCAGTTGTGCCCAACCTTTAACAGAGAAACAGGTTCCAGCCTGCAGATATCCACCTCTTTGCCATTTCAGACATTCTACACACAATTATTTGTTATAAATAAGAGCATCATTGTACAAACTTGATTTAAAATCCTAACCCTGCATCAAGCATTCAGCATATAATAGGAGACGTTTAACACCTCATAGAATCAAGTTGCAAAGAGAATTTTATTAGGGAATCTTTAAACCACCTCTACTGCCAAACTGATAACCCCAGATGATACAATTTGACATCTGGTAAAGAAAGAAGAATGAAGGGGAAAACACTAAAAAATACTGAGGAGAACAAGAAAGGGAAAAAGCATTGTGGTGCTTGCCTGACAGTCTACAAGTTCCTTCCTCCTTCTTTTGACATGGCTTAAAACAGGAAGGGGTTTTACTGCTCTGTAATAACCCAGTTCCCCTGTTAGACCAGCACTCACATAGATAGCCCTTTCCCCAATATATTACCACACAAATTGAGCACATGTCATCAAGTGAAATCAAGTGAGGGGCAGAGCCTTGGCAGTTTCTAGGAGCTTTATTATTGCAAAGATCAAGGAAATTTGAAACATTCCCAGAGGACACCACTGCCCTTTCCTAAGCAGGCATTTCATTCTGAGGGTTGTAATCGTGGAGCAGAAGAAAAAACAAATGTTCACTTACTCCTCATATTTATGTGGTATCTGTTACCTTCAGGGAATCACCTTGATCAACAGTCCAGGATCCTCTAGACCTGGCAGCTGTCAGTTTTATCCACAAATTCATGTCTGAGCTTATGTATCAGTTGGCTGTACTCACACTGGAGTGAAGACACTTTAGTTCATTAAAAACTGCCCCATCTCCACCTTATTTTAAACCTTTGTGGGAAAGACAAAACTTAATAAAGCAACACTTTCTTTACAGCCTTTTGAATCACTTTGTTAAGTTACAGCTTCTGTATCAAACCTATCACAGCTTTATACAACTTCTAAAACTGAGTAGCTGCTCCTGTTGAAATTTGTTTGGGGAACAGAACTAGATTGTCAGCATTAAACAAGAAAACAGACAAGCAACCTGATCTTCTAAGTAATTATTCATCAGGGTTGATTTCAAGGCAGATTTGCATTTTTTTCTTCTGTAAAGAAGATATTTAACACATAATTATTCTGAAAGATAGAGCACTTCAGGAAAAATATTATTGGTACAGCTCAAGAGATCCTAAGAAAACAAACAAACAAAAGTGAGGACATGGCAAACAGGAAGGGAGAGACTAATTCTCACCTGTAAAACTATTTTCAGATAAATACTATGCCTGGTAATTCAGTACACATGATGAGGCTGCCATCCTCAGGGAATTGGGGAGGTATTGCAGCTGACTTCCAGAAAGGATTTATGCCCGGACCTCTAGAGAATAACTCGTGTAAATAATTCCTCAAGAACTGGCTAACAAGACAAATATTAGAATATATTAAATTGTTTTCAATGTTAACTTCCTTAATCCCACTCACTCCCAAATGTTAGACTAAGACTAGATTACAGGGTCATTCAAGTCTTCCCCTCCTAGTGCTGTACAGAAAGTTCTCCAGTACATTTCAGAACAAAAGGCTTCCTTAACTTGCTCTCTGACAACTGTGCACACAACTCAACTCACAGTACAACCAACAGAAAGAAATGGAAGCTTTTTAACTTTTAATGGAATGTCTAATTATTTCCCTTTCAATGCCACAAAGAGGACTAGCACAATATGATACTATCAGGGTTAAAATGTTACATATAAGTTGGGAGACAGGCCACAGGAAATACAACCACACCTCACTTTTGATTTTCAATTGAACTCCCACAGTTTTTCAGTTTCAGAATACAGGGATAGCTTCCATGCCACTTAAACTATTGCTCCTTTTGGTGAAGGAGAGGGAAGTCAGAAAACCCCATAAACTTGATTTAAAAATTCTGTTATGCTACTTTTATTCCACACTGTACAAGTAGCACAAAGACTCTGAAAAACACATTTAAAAAGCAGAACCCGTTAAATAAGCTGTTTAAAAGAAAAAAACAAAACATGTTTGCACACATTAGCAGTAGACAGTCTGTTCAGGAGCATTCAACATACTGAATTCCAGATAATGATACCATTTGTTAGACAGAAATGGTTAGTGAAATCAGGTTAAAAAAGGCATTCACCACTGGATTGCTGCCAGGTGCCCATCAGAAGGTAATCAGTTTAATCACAGGTAGGCCTGGGTTAAATAAATATGTAAGTTAATTCAGAGTGTCTAAGTCTAAGGGAAAAGTTACTAGACAAAATGTGTTTTCTCTACCTGTGTTAAACTTATTGATACCCAGAATTGCCTATTGACACACCTAAACTCCAGTCCTCATCAAAACAAACAGACCCCAATTTACAGCTTGTGATTTTACTAGCCAAGATGAATATAATAATAAAATTGATAATCCATTTATTGCAGACAAAGTATTTACTCTGCACTGAGCCTTAAAAAGGCATGTTTTATTGTGCTAAAGGAATTAATAACTCAGTGAAAAACACACAAGTCAAAGCAGAGGAAAATCTGTAGACAACTTTCCTTACAGTAAGATACTTAAGGAGCTCACTTAAATGCATCAAGGTTCATTTACTTGCAGTCTTTATGTTATAGGATAAATTCTCCTAGCTAATGTACAAGGTCACTGCTTTTTTATGTTGCCAGGCAAATGTCACAGAAGAGTCACTAGTTGCTAAGGTTGGGTAAGACTTTTTCCATTCCTGAGATTTTCTTTTTCATTACAACAACTCCTCTAAGACAATATATGATGATAAACACAGAAAATGTTAGTAATTAAGCATGCAGTAACTGGGGTTCACAGTGACATTCAGAGTCATCCTGTAACAACTGCAAGGAGCACAAAACCCATCACATTCACCAGCTGTCTTTTGTATGACTGGCTTTTTGGCAGAAGTTTATGAACTGCCTGATGCAAAATTTCCTGCTGGAGCCCACCCAAGTTCCATCCTTTGTTAGTCAAAAGCTTATTCCCTTCTTCAGTACTGGCAAAACTCAGTATTACAGCACTTCTGAAATTACCAGAGTGTTTGTCAAATGCAAGTCATGAAGAGGTATTCTGGGCCAATGGTAAGGTACACTGATGGCATTTGGACTTAACTCAAACCAGAAATTTGAAAGGTTTAAGAGTAATAAATCCCCTAAATACTTGAATTATTTGACAGAAAAAGTGGAAGGCTTTGGAAAAAAAATCTATAGAAAGTCATTTTTCAACAGATTAAAAGCAAATTTTAAGTACTTTGTGTCAGGTTTGTCTGTCTTGATTACCTATGTTAAATCAGGCAGAAAAAACCTGAACATTTTGGAGAAAACCATCAAATGTTTTCTATTAGAGTGTTTAAACTTATCTTTACAATGTGCATGATCAATTTTAAAATTGCTAACATCGGATTTCCTTACTATTACATGTTTTATTAATGTCATTTATAAAACAATGCATTCCCCTAGTAGTAATAACATCAAGCATCAGTTGAAACAGCAACTAATAAAATGTTTTTGGCAAGACTGACAAGTATAGCACCAGCAGATCCAGAAGTGCTCTGTTCCCTGAAAGCTAATGAAGTTCTGAATCAGGACCCACTGAAAGTGCATCAGTGCTCTTGACTCTACACAGCAGAGTACAGAAAACAACAGTCACCATTTCTTGCCTACACAGTTTAAAAGGGTGTTATAATGCAAAAATACACTGGAGACAATTTGCTTGCTTCTCTGAAATACCCCACAGGCACTGTGCACACACCCAAACAGACTGGGGAGGGAGAACAATTGGTGTCTCCCCTCTTCTCCAGTGAGTGCCCTATAAACAGAATAGGAGAAAAAAAACTTGATTCACTGAGCCACTCACTAAGAAATATTTTGAAACAGTAGTTTGCATAAACACTGAGTAACAATAGGCTGAACTGCAGCTTAGCTGAGGGCATAAAATGTGATAACTACCTCTTTGTGAAAGAAACTTAAAAATGAGTTTGGTTTCTGAAGTATTAAATGTCCTCATTTGTTTTAAGTCCTAAGGGATATAGCCCCTCAGCATCTCTGCAGAATCAGACTGCTGTTTGGAGTAGCACGGTCTTATTAACAATAGCCTTGGATTTGTTGCAGTATTTATGACCCAATTTCACTTCTCAGCCATAGTCTTCAGCAGGAATAAAAATTCAACACTAATTACAGCTGCCAAAGCACGTCTCTGAACTAGCTGAGGCAGACACACAGCCAGGTAAAACATGCTGAACAAACTTTTCCCGTATAGAAAAGATGCCAGTGCTCTCTCTTCACTAAAACACACTTATTTTTTTAGCTTGTTTTTATACTGTCTTCTAAGACTTAACCACTCCATACTTAGTACTTGTTTTCATTGCATCTCAGCTGGCAAAAAAATCCCCATTTAGTATCAAATTCTGAATTTAACTGATAAGCTGTTCCACCTTCTCCTTTAAATCATTAGTAAGACACTCAGTCTGAGCTTGGTATTTATCCTACAAGAACTGTTCTCTGCCTCATAGCTCAAATTACTGCCACATCTACTAGTTTTGCTTTAAGTCCTTCAGCAAGTTTCTAGTCCATGCAATATTTAGGCCAATAAAGCTGGGGATTTTTTTCCCAAGTTTTACGAGGAAATGCTTCCAAATGGCTTGCCTGAAGTATTTGCCACATGCAGTATTTCTCGACCTGCAAAATACTATATTTTTATTTTTTTAGAAGGAGATAGTATGCTTTTTCATTACTCATACCAGCAGTTAATCTGTCACAGCTCTCTTAGTTTCCAGTCTACTCGAGAATGTACCTTCCAGTGCTGGTGTTAATATTTTATGTAAGGATGGATGCAGAATTAACACCAAGGATTCTTACTGTCAACATACATACAGGGAGCCAATTTCTTTGCAGCAGATGCTGGCAAGCAGATACAGCCTGGCTGGAGAAGCCTAGACTTCACACTATGCAGTTCATCCTGTTGAAGAAATTGGTGGCAGCTGCAGCTCAACTACTTTCAGCACCTAAGCCAGCTAGATATCTTACTAATTTCAGAGTCAAACAACAGTTTACTCTTGTACTTTAAGATATTGGTGGTGTGTTTCTTTATCCTATCTGTTGCCACCATCAGCCTTTCAAAACCCACTTGCTAATTTTGTAAATTAGGTTGCTAATCCCTTTATATTTAAAAACAAAGCTACTCTTCATTTACAGATGTCCTTTCACTGTTATTGTGAAACACAGATTCCCACCCACATATCTGGAGAACCACTTCATTGCCTGAAGCCATCCTGGAACAAACAACATATTAATTCAGCCTCTCACTGTGCAAAGCCTGCAGGAACAGGCATCATCACACCCCCCTGATTTGCAGAGAGCTGAGGAAGACCAGGTGTCTCAAGCCTCCATAGCAAATTGGGAGCACAAATCAGGTATTCAGACTTCTGAAACAAGCACCACAGACACAGAGTCATCCAGCTACTTTTACTGCTCCTTGTAAAGTCTTTAGAACAGGAAAGGCAAGAAGCTGAAATAGATTCTCAGCTGTCTCTAGCCAGAGACAGCATTTCTGTCTCTGTATTTGAGCCTCTGCAACCCAACAATTTCAGCCTTACAGCTTGACTTCCCTATCATCGCTGAGAGGCTTTTTCTAATTGAGGTGTGACTAAACCATGTGCAGATTCCATCTTTCCATGTTTGTGTTAAATTGGAAGAGATGTGACAATTCCATTGACATAAGAGTCAAATTCATATGATTTATGTGCCTATATAACACATACACTATACAATGCATGTAACAGCCTTTATGCTGTTGGCATCTCATGTTCAGCATTCCAACAGGATCTTCTCATAACCAGGAATGAGAGATCTTCACCAGGAGATGTGGTCCCAGAGCTCCGGTTTCATTGCTAAAGAGCCCCAGGTAAAATATTTATTCACGTCACCGTCCCCATGCATGAACAATAGGAAAAGAACTCACAGTACAGGAATTCCTAACAAACCATCCTACAGACCATCTTTGCTAAGAAGAATTACTTAGCACTTATTATACCTCTTCCTATTTTCTCCCCTCCTTACACTTGAAAGAGTTGAGAGAATTGTCAATAGTTTGTATGCAGTTTGTAGGTTTCTTTAAAGCCACTAGAACAAAAAAAATCCCTTTTGTTCAGCAGCTTTCCACTCAATAAAATTCCCCATTTGTCTTTCCTTTCCTAGACGCCTTTACTCTTGCTAATCAGTGCCAGCCTCCAATTAGAATTGACAATAGAAGAAAGTCTTTTTATGCTTTTCAGTCATCACTACATAAAACACCATACTATACTTCATTCTCCACTCAGTTCCTTTTTCTCAGAAAAAAAAAAGCTTAGAATAAGTTTAGTGGTTTTAATCCTTTTCTTGTTCTCAGGCCAAAACCAAAATTCTTTCCAACCCTCCCATTCTGGACTTGGAGTGTGAATACTGAGCATGAGCTGGCCTTGTTTGCTGCACCTTCAGCTAAATTGCTGCTGCCACCACTGTTCCTGTTCCCTACCATCTTGCAAAATACTGGCTTTTACTGCATGTATCAAATAAATAAAAAAATTAATTATTTTTCCCCTAGACATAACCAACTGGCAACAGCATCACAGATAAGCCTGGTATTCAAGACTAAAATCCAAAAATGAATGCAAGGCCCAATATGAAGAAGGTGGAAGGTGTATGAGGAAAAAGGAAATGCAAACAGTGATTTTAGAAGAGGAAGATCAGATACAAAAAGGATATTATGACTGTGAAAGATGCAGTTTGTAACATCTGGATACTGTCATCTTATTACAATGCTGTGTTTGTATAAAATGGCTGCACACCTTAAAACATCAGCACAGGTTGAAAACCCATACCAGAATCCCACAATAAAAACACCTCTGTTCTTTGAATGCAAAAACACAGGCAAAAAGTAGGCAGGAATCAGGTGTCACACATTAATGAAATGGTTTTAGAACATCATCAGAACTGTGCAAAGTCTTCCAGGCAGGCTGAAGAAATCCCTTCACCCTTTGCATTTTTCTCTCCCAGGAATTTGTATTTTTTCAGTAAAGCTCTCCAGGATCACTGCAACTGTAAGTTAAAAGAGCCCAGAAAAAATTGCACTGCTGCGGGGAACATTGAAATGACAGACCTGCCTCCATTACACCATGGCACACCTGGGACTGAGAAAATGTTCAATTCTTTCCTGTTTTCACAAAATACATCTGATCCTATTGTGCCAAGGTACAGAAATTGTTGCTGTGCTTTACATAGTTGAAAATATGCCTCTTCCAAGCTGCCAGTCACTGAAAGAGCAACATGTCTGACCCCTTGTACCACTTGGGGTCCTTCACACAATCCATCTCTAAGCAAAGGACTGCAGAGACCAAGCACTGGCTTTATCCCAAGAGATGCCTGCAAAAAAAGCCAGAACTCTGGAACACTTCTTCCCCTCTTAGCAGAGCCATAAGCCACACATCAGGAGCCAGCCTTAGATAAGAGGCACAAATGCCATTAAAACAGAGCTCTAAATCAGTGGAGCTTTTTATATCCTGTAATAGATCCCAACTGTATGGATACATTAATATTAAGCTCTAAGGGCTAAGGATATGGTACTGGGTCCAGGACACATGCTTTTAAAAGGTCCCTAAATGCTTATTCATCTAATAAAGCACAAAAGCTCTAAAGAAGCTGTTGCCATCTGTTTTCTGGGCTTAGACATTTCCATATTACCCTCTCCCTACTCCCAACTGTTATAACCAACTGCTACTTGGAGATAAAAGAAGAAACCAAAACCAGAAAAATTAACACTAGGACTGCATTCTTGAGTCACATTCCTCCTGAGTAGGGAAAGGATCTCCAAAACTTTGCAACATGGTACAATAAGTTGCATTGTGGGCAAAACTGAAGATTCAACTCACTATTTCTTTCTTTCTATAATTTAAATCAGACTGAGTTTCCTTTTGCATGTAGTTCTTAGCAGTTTAATGGGAATACTTTTATTACCTGCAATTTGAAGGAAACATATTTGTTTTAAATCAACAATTTGAAATAAGTAGTTGAGGATTTCCTCCAGCTTTCCTTTGATCCAAAGGTCTTCACAGTTAGGATAGGCAGGGACCCCAATAATCATACCATAGGCTAGGTTTAGAGCACTTTTTGTCCATATATAAAACATTAGTCTTTTAGATAAGCAAAAAAGAACTTAATGATACCAGCAGTAATTAAATGAGGTTTATTTTTTAAAAAAATCAAGTAATGTTTAAAAAGGTTTTTTTTTCTATTTTCAAATAAAATCAGAGTTTGCTTTAGGGAGGGCTACAACAACTGTGATATGCTTTAAAGGGCCTGCAACCAATGCCTGTTACTTACAAAAGCAAACTCCACCTTGACCCTTAATTTTAGTTTAGGTTATCACCTCAGAGATAGTCTACACTTTCCAATTCCATCAGGACATCATGTCAACTACTTTAAAAGCTCAGGTAAAGACCCATTAAGTGACAGTGGGCACTGACACCCAAGCAGCACACACAGTACCTGAGGTCCATTCTCCCCAGCCATGAACTGAATTAAGCAGCCTTTTCTCTGCAAAGAGTAGGTCTGGCTGATCAGAATCCACAACATTGCAGATTCACATACTTCCTCAAAATAAGAGGTTAAACATTAGGGACTGCACAGAGAGAGGCAGAGATGGTATTTCAGCTTCTCAAAGCTCACAGTTTCTCACAGCCCAGGAAGCACAGCACACTCTCAGAAGTGCACTGCACAGCAACTGCCAGGTCTAACAGCCAGGTCTAACAGGGACATGCCCTGCTTTTATGAGCTATGCCAGCCCTAATGGGATGCCTGTGTTCTTTCCATACTGATCTTCAGGTTAACCACACCACTAAAAAAAAAATCCTAAACAACCAACCAAAAAAATTATCACAGGAAGAAAAAATACTTGCAGTTTCCTATTCACATAACCTGCATGAACCTTGCATATACTTGTATATACATATCAGCTTATAAACCAGAGAACTATTTGTAACCATTTGTTTTTAAAATAGCCATACAATATTTACTCTCTAAATGTGAAGGCACTTGATATTTTAAAATTCTAAAGTTCAAAAAGTGAATAAAAGTCACCTTATGGTGAAGAAAATCTCTCAAATAAGTGTTGTCATACAGCAAGGTACGTGCTGAACCTTTCACAAAGGCAGTGTGCAGTTTTCAGTAGTTTGAGATAACTTCACCACACTTTTGACCTATGAAAATGCAAATTCTGCTGGTGGCCGTACCGTGCAACAAAAGGACAGCAAGTCCCTATGTACCTGTGGTGTGTCCAGGGCAGCAGGTACCACAGTGACAGTGCAAGGGACAGAGCACTGGAACAGGCTGCCCAGAGGAGCTGTGAAGTCTCCCTCACTGAGACAGACATTCCAGAGCCATCAGGATGCAATCCTGTGCCATGTGCTCTAGGATGGCCCTGCCTGGGGAAGCTGGACCATATGACCCCACTGTGGTGCCTCCTGTGATTCTGTATCACCCCAGGTCCAGAGGTAGACATGGCCAAAACAGTTAAACAGGGTTTTAGATGGCCAGGTACAGGACAGTCTCCCAGAACTATTATTGCTGTAAACAAGCATGAAGCAGAGTCCTCAGACATTTTTTCTAAAATCCCCACTAGTTAATACACCCATTCAACTAGACAGACAAAACCAGCAAATCCCATGAATGTGCTAAGAACGCCTGAACTCAGCAATTAATGTAAAAATATTCATTAGATTTTTACACTTGGGCAGAATAAAACATAGCTCTATGTTGCTTTTAAAAGTCTACCCTAACAAAACATCCCTGAACAGCTTAGATTTCCAGCCCACACATGTTAGTTATCAAAAGAAACAGACATTAGAACAATGAAGAAGAAAGCTTGCACACATTTCTTCCTTAGATTCCTAAAACCAGCTGTACTGAAAAAATAAAGCTAAGTCAACCATCCAGCACCAGGGGAGAGACAGTCACAAGCACCAGGGTTGAAAGCAATCATGACTGATAACTTGAAGGGAGCTGCTTACAAGTGTTGGTTCAATTTATTCTTCTAAGATGAAATTGGAACTTCTTAACCAACAGCAATGCAGCTGCAAAAAAACATCCTGCAAAGTAGCAAAACAATCCTATAGTTGCTTGTTGCTCTGGAGATTATCCCCAGTTCTAAGTGGAACTCAGCCACAGCTCTTGTTCCCACTATACCAACCAGTAATCAAAAGTTACAGAGACCCAGTCTGTGCAGCAGAAAATCCCACAGTACAGCTACTTTCTATTTATAAAAAGTAGGGCCAAATTAGGTCTCAATATGGCTATATTAACTCTGATGGTTTTATGAACTAGTTGCTAGTTTTGACAGTTTTAAGGACACTTGATGGAGGACTGGAGAATAACACACAAAGGTCCCACAGACAACCCCCAACAGAGCTGAGAGGTGTGCACATACAACTGATCTATGGGCAGGGATCTCAACATCATCACCTACTCCTCATACCACTATGACAGTTTACAGAGTCATTCCATCTCTTGACAAAATCACTGACCCACTGCTCCAAGTGACCCATCACACCACAAAGACTACATTTGGGTGATGACCTATGCACACAACCCAGCACCAAGGCATATGGAAGCACCTCACTTGGAGGACAAGGAATGTAGAGGTAGAAAGTTTTGGAAAAACTCAGCACTGACTTGCACACTGAGTACACCATATGCAAAAATGACCTTCCACCTTCTGCATATAGACAGTTCTGAGCTTAACATTTCACCAGATTAAAGTCAGGTGAAAGACTATAGAGGAGTGAACCACAGCAAATTATTCTACATACATAACAATCATAGCAGCCATTCTTGAGCTGCAGAGGAATTCTTAAGACCTTTCAACCTCCACAGAGACTGCAAAATCCTGCCTCCCCACACATCAGGACCAGTTGAGTGAGCAACCTCTGAATGCTCAGCACATGCTTCCAAACAACAAGAATGTCTTTTGCAGAAAGATGACAGGCCTTCCACTCAGCTGTATCAGGTTTGTAGCTTGTCTTCATTTTGGCACCTTAACACATTATGTCAAGTTTTGGGTTGTTTTTAGGACTCCTTGGTTCTCCCTATGACAGCCCACAAGGAACAACTCTTTCAAGACCACATGTAGGCAAATAGCCACATATAACACCCTGCACAGATTTAGAAGTTCTGATCAAAGTGCTCCCTGTAGGAATTTGAATTTGTGTTTATGTAGAAAAGAAAAGGTTTATGTAGAGCATAAATAAAACAATCCTAGAAATGCACGAAGATCACATATTATACAAAGTGAGATGTGACAGAAGACCTGTGAGACGGAGCAATTTAAAAGTGTAAGCGTGCCATGACATGGAAAACAGTAAGAGAAAGGGGATATGAAGGAACAAGACTTAAAGGAGATCATAATTTTCAATGTCTATCACTGTCATTCATTCTAGACACTAGTCAAGAAGCAAGTTTGAATGAGTAGAAGAAAAATGTATTCAACACACATATCATAACAAGAGGTCAAAGCAGCTTTCCCAGAAGAGGGAGGAACTATTTAAACCTCCTTTTTCAGAAAAAGTGTAAGATCAGCCTACTGGTGAATGCAGAATCCAAGTCTCTACCATTTTAATCCTGCCAGTGATGTTCAGAACACAAAGCTCTTAAGCTGAATGGTAGCTCTGATCCAGCAGAAAATGAGTTTTCTTCAAGTTCTGAAGTATATCTTTGCAAGTACAGGTATTCCTCACATATTTTCTTGCTTGCCTTTTCTTAGAAGCACTAAGGAGAATTATTAGCACAGAGATAAGATTTTTATTTTTTTAAAAGGATGAGTATAGTACTGCTCTGCATAAGGATATGAACATCCCTTATACACTGCAAAACACAGAGGATTCCATGAAGAATTATTCCTACTGTCTGTGGGCAACTGTGCAAAGGAAAGCCTAAGCCCCAAAACAGTCATTACACCACCACCATGGCTACTTTGCCCAATCGGCAGCCTTGTTTTTAGTGCAAAATATGGTGGTATTTACTCACACAGTTAAAGATCTATAGATCTACACATTTCAAGTACATTAGCAAGCCAACAACTGTATAGCCCACTAGGGCCAGAGCCTCTTCATTTTTCAATTCATGTGAACAAACTTAAAGAGTTTGCTTCTTAGTCTAGCCTCTTGAATCAAATCAGTTTACTCTATTTCCCTCAAGCATAGTTTAAGTTTTATTATAGTGATTTCAAGGGTATGAATAGCAGAGAAATACATTTAAACCTAGCCATTCTTTTCAGTGTAAGGTCAAATTTTTCCAAATATCTAGTATGGATTCAGCTGTGCTCCTATTGAACTTACACATACTCTAAAGTCAGCTTCCACCAACATTAAGCACTTTTGGAAACTCTGATCAGAGTGGTTTTACCAGTTCAGCATCCCACATATTACTACAGCGCCCTAAAGCCCAGAGTCCTCATGAAGGAATTCCCTGCAGTACTAAGAAGCTTGCAGAACAGACTGTTCCTGCCTCTGTAATTTTATATCTGTAGTTTTAACAATGGAAAATACAATATTTAAGCTGGTCCTGTGGGATAGAGCACGAGACCCTGTTGGATCTTATGAAAGGAGTAGTATTACAGTTGGTTTGAGTCTTGTTTCTGAACACAATGCAGCACCACATATTCTTTAGAGGTCTTTGTCTTCTGTACCTTCACACATCAGGGTTTTAGTGAAATTCAAATATTAAACTTCGAAGACAAAAATAAATATTTCAATAAAAGCAAGGAGAATCCTCAAATCCTCTCCTAGGAAAAGTTTTGAGATCTTTAAAACTACCCAATATTTAGAGAAGAAAATTCAGAATAGTAAGGAATGATCAAGATAAGGCTACCAATTTCTTCATAACATTTGACAAACCATTATAAAAAAACAGAAAAGGTAAAATATTTCCTTGCAATTACAACCCGGTGAGCAAGGAATTAAGGAACTTTTCTACAAAGCCAGAAACCTTTACAAACCAGTCACAAGGTTGCAGAAAGACACCAGACCCTTGGCCTCCATCCAGCCTTATGGACCAGCAGGGAATTCCGTATGAGGAAACACTCAGTCACTCCCTAGCAGACAACACACTGTTCCAGGAACTCAGGAAAGGGATATTTGGCACAACAGACAAGTGGTAAGAAAGAAGGACAACTGTGTCAAGAGTCCAGTTGTGCCAGAATGCCTCAGCAGGAAAAAAATGGCATTACTGAAGCCTAATGGAGAATCAGAGTGTCTGACATCTGTGGTTTGGGAAGAAACTTTATTTGCTTAAAGACAGTGGTGATAACACTTATGCTTCCAATACTGTTTTTACAAAAGAGAAGCTTAAAATGAAGGGATGCAATAGTTGGAGGTGGGTTTACAAGCAGAACTTTGCTGTAGTACCTCTGAATTAAAACCTGGTGAACTTCAGCTTTCACACCATCACCCTCAACAGCTTTGCATAGGAAATGAAGAATATTATATTCAATAAAGAAGGCAGGGGAATTTCAGTGAGAAGAAATCAATTGTTCAATTTGGAACTTGACCAGAAAACAGGGGTTAACACACTAGCACTTGTGGAAAGAAAAATATACCAGTACTATGAATTTCTCATGGAACAGAAGGTATTCCAAACCACAGTTTTATCTTTCTTCTAAAATAGCATACGTTCCAGCAGCATAGTTTTTTCTCATGTGCAGTATCTATGGAATGTTTATTTTCCAATGTGGGAAGTATAGTACTAAACATAGCACTGCTGGCTGCTCCTGCTCAGAAACTGAAGAGACCAAAAGCAATTTGGACAAGATACTGAGGTATGGTGAAGAAACAGACACTGATACCATTTGGAACTGTTTGTGAGTATTAACACTCCATTGCTCAAGATACAAATTTCACTCGCATTTGACAAGATGGTTCAAGTAAAATGCTAAGATTTTGGTCACTTAATATTAGGGTCAGAATGAAAAATGGCAAAAAATTAATTTTAAAAATAACAACTAGGGTAAACCTGAAAGACAAACTTATTAAGTTTTTGTCAGGACATGCAGTATTTTTCCTACAAAATTGTTTCCAATGAAAAAGGTTGATTTTATCTGCATTCATGCCTTTCCTCCCACCTTTTCCATATACTTAGTGGTAAGTAAATTTACTAATAAGAATGGTAACAGAAACAGGAAATAGAGGTGAAGCAGAATTTTTCATTCATAATCAGTTAGGAGCATGAGAACTTAGTCGGTCATCCAATATAAATAGAAACTGAACACTAAAACAGATACAGGATATGAACTGACATACACAAATTTAAAACACAATACAAACTTAGTCAATTAGGCTAAGTATTTTTCTTCAATAAACTCAAAGGCAAACATATATTTTGCCAAATTGTGAATAGCAGAGGAAATTGGAACACTGATTCAATTTAGAGATTACTTCATTTGAATTATTTCCTCATCTGAATAAATAAAGCAAAATAATTCTAAGAATAGGAACAGTCACAATAATGGGATGAAGTTAAGCAGTAAGAAATGTTTGGCCACATTGCCTGAATCATTTAAATTCAGGATGTCAGACAGCTAATAGTTACCCAAGGGAAACACGCTTCACCTGTGTCATTTAAAAAACAAACAATACCAGTTAAAACAGTATCTTTAAGTAGTAACAGTAAACAGTAATTTTTCCCCCTTTAAAAGGCTAGCTGTGTATTTGAATGATTTGAACTATGAGAGTGAGGTTCAGGAACTGTCATAGCTCACAACACTGATTAAAAAGAACAGAGTCAAAAAGTCAAAACATGCAGCAGAAACTCACTTTGCCACTCAGAGGACAACATAATTACCAAATTTATAAGACCAAGCTGTCCTGGAGTTTGCCCATATTAGCTTTCCAGCAGAGAACTGGTGACATTTTCCAAGTTTACTTAGCTCTTGCAAAGCAGCCAAAAGGCTTTTAAGAAAAATAATCATAAGAAAGTCCCAGGATTGCTTTACACATCCCTACATACACACTGAACAGTTTAGGTGATCATTTCTAATCATCTGTGAGTATTCTTTATTCAAGAGTGCAGAGAGCACCATGTAATGTTGCAACTCCAAACCTTCCTCCCACTTCAATTATCTACAAGCACTAAAGCTGTCAGAATGTTTCTTCCCTCATGGTTTTCATAGTCATGAGATGAATATTGCTGTCATGAGTTGGCAGGAAGAGAACAAGAGAATGAGCATTGATTATTTAGTAGGTGACAGATGAGGGGAAACACAAGATGTACATACAGGAAAATATAACACATCCATTATTTTCTCTGGGACCAATTATCATTAGAATTGGCTAGCATACTGTTAATCAGAATTGAACTGCAATTTTTTGTCATGAAAATGGGGATCTTATCTAATGAAAGTCAGCAAGACACTTTTTTGATTCAATAAATAAATACACACTGAACCACAGCACAGAATAATCATTTTGTCAAATACTAACACCAGCAACAATATCAGAGTTGGGGGAATAAATATTTAAGAAGTATTCCAGATGTTCATTTTGTCAGCTATGTTATTAATGTCTCCTCCAAATCATGATGGAAGACCAGAAGCACCCCAGCTATGGCTTTACGACTTGAAGTGCTGAGACAACTTTTCTCTTGGCTCCTCATCTCTCCTCTCTCCTTAGCTCATGAAGTGACTAACAATTAGCAACATGTATTCTTCACAAGCTGCTTTTTGCCTTCCCTTCCCCAACTTTCTGCTTTCAATACATGAAAGCTCTTCCCTTTCAATACCCAAGCAGACACACTCTAGTCAAAGGGTATGTTCATTTCAGAACATTTAGTGTCTGTTGTCAGAGTGATGCCTGTGGGCTCATGTCCTCACCCCAGCCTTCCTGTATGCTACATGCAATAGCAACACACCTAGAACAGGGTTTTCCTGTTGCTGGGAGGATGTTTAAAAAACATACATTTTCTCATCTCCTAACTATTATCACTACAGCTCCAATATTGCTCAAGGTACTAAAAGCAGCAGTTTGTGCCACTATCACCTAAAGTCAACTGGTGAGGTTGGGCAGAAGCCCCTCCAGAAGTCAGTGTTCAGATGCTGAGAAACAGCTGCACACACCTTTCACACCTAAAACCAAGCAAAAATCATCCTGATGTAGTAGCCATGACATAGCAAATGCCCTTGTGGAAATAGCAGACAGTCCATAGAAACTGCTGTTGCTAGATTTTCTCAACTTCTGTTCATGCTGCACCACTTTATAGATGCCTGTGCAGAACAGGACATGTGATCTAAGTACAGCAGAAAAGCTGATGGATTGTACAGCAATTGAGACATTTTTATTTATTTTCCTGTTACCTGAAACCCCTGCTGCAATGGCATCAACTCACTGTTCACTCAGCTGAAAAGCTGCAAGATCTAAGTACACATACAGAAAAGAAACATCCCAGCATCATCACCTCGAGCAGTACTGCAGAAACAGGCAGTAATACAAGCAGAAGTAAAAGAGTCTCACTAAGGCAGAGATTCCAACATGGGATGGTCTTATGCTATGCATCTCTCTGGAGATGCTTGTTTTGTTGTGCTTACACCTGTGAATGAAATTAAGCTAAGGATTACTTCTGCTGTCCAGCAATTAATTTTAAGTACCAAAGTACTTATAAACTGCTTAGAATGATTTAATCACTTAAAAGCGGATGGATTGATTCTGTCTAATGGATGTCTTTTTAATATGGCATTAAACCCATACAAAAGCAGAGTCACTGCCACCTGCAAAGAAGTTCTGTTCAACAATAACAAAAAGTTCCCAAAGCATAGTCACAAAAATATGTTTCTGAAACACTGCATTAATTCAACTACAAATACTTCCAATTCAAGGCAGGCTCTTCAGTAGAGAATGAAATATAAATTAAAAATTCTATTGACTTTTTAAAATATTAAATGATTAAATATTAAATGCCATAACACAAGTTATATACTTCTCTGCTACTTTTATATTCAAAGCCAAATGCAGCAACATGCTGTACCTACCAGTTAGTGTATAAATACTAAAAGAATGATAACACTCCATTTTGTCATTAAAAGAATAATCTCACTTCTACCCAAGCCTTAACATTTCGTGTCTCACAAAACATCACTAAAAACAGGTCCATTAAAGGAACATTTGAAAGCCAGAGACGGGCAATCATTAGCTCAGATCTCATAAATGAAGTCATGAGTTCAACTGCCTTCCAAATAACATTTACTTCCACTGAAAAGTAAGTTTTGCTTGCTTTTGACATACTGACATCCCAGTCAAAGTGAGGAAAGATAATAAGATCTGTCAGCCTCTGAAAAAACTTTTAACAAACATGGCTTTTTCTTAAAGAGTTGTTTGATTTTGCTAGCTTTACCAAGTCTCCCGAGGGGTATATTTTTCTCCACTGTGCCAGTGGCCTGCTAGAGACACTGTAACAGTGGAAGACTTAACCCCATCAGAAGATACCATCTCTCCCTCTTAATGCAAAAAGGAGCCAGGTTTACTACAGTTTCATTTTAAGGGATTACCCCTGAGAGTTAAGTTCAACTACAGTTTATGCCTAAAGCCCAGAAAATGAATATACAGTATGCCTTAACTATATTTAAAAAAAATTTTGAATGGCAAATGCAGCTGAAACTCCCCAGAGAAGATGAAAATATTTTAGCAAATTTATGAAATATTAAGCCCCATGAATTTATGCAATGTTGAGAATAGCAAGGCAACTCCTGTGGTTAACTGTGTTTAAACATCATACCACTAAGTTAAAGAGCCACATCCCCCTCCCAATTAACATTCTTGTTTGAGGAATAATTCTAATTTGAAATGTCCTCTTTGTCAATTCCATTTTAAAACTTCTTACTGTGAAGTATAAGTGCACTGCCTTATTTGACACACAAAGTACTATCGAAAACAACCCAGAGCATTAAAAAAAAAAAAAAAATGTTTTTCTTGCTTCGGTATCAAGCACCTGGTAAGTGACTGGAAGGTTCCTGAAAAGCCTTAAAGGTTATTAAAAGCATTCCTCTTTTTCCCTGGGGACTTAAAATTCAATTATTTTCATTCCTCCTTTTAAGATATGAAATTACATCATCTCTTTCCCTTTGATTTATACTTTTAAGTATTTTTTCTGCATTGTTTCTCAATTTGCTAATTCATTAATAAATAAAACTCCTGTTGGTTCCTCTCATGAAATAATTAAAGAGGAAATGTCTGGTATGGCATGTCCACTGGCAAAACAGGACCATTTGTTACATTCAAATAATTACATATATTTTATATGCAATTTTAATAATTTTCAATATATAATTTGTTTCAGCTACATTTGATTTAACTTGTCAAATCTTTGAGAAATAAACTAACAAAGTGCCTTGGAAGGATCTCTGCCAAAGCATTGTGATAGAGTAAAAAACCAGGAGCTTTCTATCTGCTCTGTGTTTGTTAACTTCCCCTCAAACAGAGCACAACACAGGGTCAGTTCCCTTCCCAGGCACTTGGTGCTCTCAAAGCCCAAGGTACCTTGACCTTTTCTCTGGCCCTCTCAATGGCCCTACACTGGGGCCTGTTGCATTCTGAAGATGGTTGCACTTGTGTTAGCTCCCTCTTATAAAACACTTGTCACTCCACAAAACTGCTGTAGAAATGAGACCTCTGCTCTAAGGCTTTGTGCCTTCTTCTTCCAGCTCCCTGCCCAAATTTAAAAATAAATAATCAGCAGCAGAAGAAAAACTGCTGTCATTGAACACTACAGGGAAGAGCCTTCTCCCTCATCTTCATTCACTTCTATTTCATATTCATACAAACTGGCAAAACCTCCTCTGAGCCTCCTTTTCTCTAGGCTGAACACTTTCAGCTCTCAGATTCTCTTGGTATGACAGATGCTCCAGCCCCTTCATCATCTTCATGATCCTACACTGAACTCTCTCCATTAAATCCATTTGCATCTTATGTGGAGGATCCCAGAACTGGACACAACATTCCAGAAGTCACCTCACCAGTGTGGAGAAGGATCACCTCCCTCAACCTTTACCAATGCTCTTTACACTGCAGCCCAGGTATCACCAGCCTTTGCTTTGCCACTGGGGTTCATTGCTGGCTCACAGTCAGCTTGTCCACCAAGATCCTTCTGGACAAAGGTGCTTTCTAGCTCAGCAACCCCCACAGTTTATTGGTGCAAAATGGCTGTAACTCCTTAGGCATAGGACTTTGCACTGCCCCTTCTTGAGCTTCATGAGATTTCACTGCTCAATTCTTCAGCCTATTGAAGTCTCTCAGAAGGGCAGCCAAGCCCTCAGTGTTATCAATCGCTCCTCAGTCCTGTATCATTTGTAAACTTGCTGAGGACATACTCCATCTAATCATCAGGTGGTTAATGAACACATGGAACAGCTCTAGCCCCAGTATCGTGAAGTACAGCAGCCCAGAAAACAAATAGAAATAAACTAGTCAGATAAAAAGCCCAAGGGTTCAGCTATTTCAGGCACATGGACAGCACTGCTTTTGCCATGTGATACTTGCACAAAAGTGCACACATATGAGGTAAGTAAAACTGCAAAAAAAAGTGGTACGAGGTCTCCATACAGTCATTTCCCACAAAGCAGATCTTGCTTCTAGAATGCAAATAAAACTTCCTGCCTGCTTAAAGCAACAATCCTTCTTAGGGTCACAGGTCTCTCCAAATACCAGCAATGAGCACAAACACACACACCCCTCAAAGCCACATAATATTTCAACGTTAAAAATGATGCAGTCTTCCTGCTACACAAAAAATAAAGTAAGCCAGCTTTTGCTTCTCATTTCCTTGGGGCTCTTATTTCCTTTCTTCTGGAGTAGTCATGACATAGCACCATATCTGTGTATGGCTATATCCACAGCAAAGTTTGTTGCTGTTTGTGACTTAGCAAAACAGGCAGTAGTCTAACATTTTAATTGGACAAATTGCATTGTTATCACATGCCCATATAACATATTACTAGAAATCAGTACTTAAATTCATCCAGAGACCTTCTCTAGAGCTGAGCTGAACAGTCACACAAATATTTTGATTGCAAATGACATCCATACCACTCCTTTTCATCAATGTCTACTATAATTGGACAATCAGGCACAATGTTTTCTCACAATCTTTCATCACTTTATAGAAGAGATTTGACTCAGCTGGGACTGACACTGGCAGAAGGAATTGTATTATTTGATGACACAATTTTAATAAAGGATATGCTTCCTCCTCCATAGGAGGAAGAAAGACACTACTAAGCAAGCTGCTCTCCAGCATCCTTAAGTGTGATAGTGTGCATACTAGGAATTTCACAGTCTTCATACCCATCTTGTTACCAAAAACAGTCACAGAATTCCTTACCTGCAACAAATGACTGCTTTACAGGAAAGTGCCAAGTCCAGAAAGCTCCGCCTGACTTCAAATGAAAGGGCATACTTCAGTGTGTGGCCATCAATAATCAGGGCAATATCGTTTTCCTTGCCCAGTGACTCCCCCAGACTGGTACAATGTTGAGTCAGAGAAGCTCTTGTTGCCTGTAGTAACAAAAAGAAAGAAAATGTTTCTTCCTAATACAAGCAAAGTGCCTTCAAAGTAGAGCAAGGTATCTCCAGACTGTAGCACACACTCACCCCAGCTGGCACAGATATGAGATAATGTGTTAACAGTATCTTATGCAAATATACTGACTGGTGTCACAAATCAGCAGAAGCTGCCTCTGCTTGCCTAGGAATGTGTCTTGTTTCAGAGCAGGCTCTAGCTCTTTACCACACAGTGCTGGTTGATGGATGTGCCCAAAGCAGTTGTGACAGAGCCTTCCCAACTGTAGCCCCAAATACATTATCTTTCCTGGGCCATACAGGTGGGAAAGGAATCAGGCCACAAAGGGGAAGGGTGGGGGGAAAGAGGAAAAGTTGCTTTGCAGATCATTTTTCTCACCCCACTCATTAGTATGATAATGAAAACAAACTCACTCTGTTTCACTAGAAAACTAGCCCCAAACTGGAGGCAAACCCACAGATTAAGTTAATGAGTGTGACAGAGAACACAATTCAGCCATTTCAGACACTTCAGACATCTTTTGCACTTTCTTCTTGAAAATAATGACTGCATAATTCTCTGTTTCCCCATTAAAATGTGAGGAATTAGATTTATGACTTCATGGCATGCCTTATTTACACTGCACCTGAAAATCTAACACAAAGTAGATGACTGTGCTTAAACCATTAGAGACCAGTGCTTGGAAAACAAGGGTAAGTCTTCTGGGAAGAAAGCTGTTTTATCTAGTTCAACTCTGCTGTGCAGTGACAACATTCACAGAAACTCCAAGGATGGTATAATGGATACAGTTTGGGTAATGGTATCAATAATAGAATTTTATCGCAAGAGCACTTGCCCCTGGGATCTTGGAGTGCCATTTCTTTACTGCTTCCTCTCAGTCTTGCTTAAACATTTTTCCTGCTCTCAAGTGCAGAATTAACCCCTGTCCTTCTCCTGAATGCACACATGGGATTAAATGCTTCTCTGACTATGTGAAACCAAGGGAGAACTCCCCTGTCCTTATTCCCTGTCTAGCACTTGGGCACTTCAGAGGGAAAAGCCTCATTTTTCACCTGACCCAAAGGAGGCCAGAGCCCAACTACTCCCCCCTACAGAGAGAAAGGAAAATCTGAGGACAAGTTCAGGAGGGTTACTAAATATCCATAATCCATTGCTCAAAAGAAAAAGCCACAGGAAAACTTATAAAAGGTGATATTTCTCATCAGTTGAGATCACTAGTCTCTCCATATCTTATATCATGGCTATGGATAAGCCTCATCTTATTAATGCCCTGGATGACACAGAACTAGTAACACTGTTAATAATAACCCAAAACACTATTAATCAGGGATGACATATCAAGCACTTCATTTTACTAGCACTTTGGAAAACTCCCAATACACTCCTCCATATGCATGGCTAACTTGTAACCTAACAAGTTATACAGTAAAAAAGCATTCATCATTATTTCTGTTTCTTCCAACTACTTAAAATTGCTGTGTTTAAAGAAAAACAAACAAAACAACTATTGCTCCTATAGGCCAGGGTAATTAAGCCAAATAAACCAGACCCCATTCTCACTGGGTATATAATAATGAAGACTTTTTAAGCAAGCAGGGGAACAAACATTTGGAAACCATGGGGAACTACATCCTTGTGTGGGCAACTCATTACTGGTAACTAAAATAAAAATCCTTACTTTGATCCCCAGCTTTTACTCTGTGCTTGATGTTAAGGGATAAGTTTCTTCGAGTCACATCAAGACTAAATCAATCCTTTACTAGAAGCAGCATGATGGAGCAGAAATCAATAGTAATCCTAAGAAACTATCTGGATAAACTCACACCTGTGGAATACCCCTGCCTTTTTTACTGAGTATCCATGAAACTAAATGGCAAGTTTGTTAGGGGTTCTCTCAGAAATAGAATACTAGAAACAAATATAGCAAGCCTTTCACTTAGCCATAATAAACTTGGTTTTCCTTCCCAGCCACAGAGCATCCATCTGCTCTGGGGAAACCCAGAGAGGTGCCTGCCAATCAAACTTTATGGCTCTGGCATATCAATTTCCATCAAATATTAAAAATATACAGCTTTACTTAAAAGTCAGAAGGTGTGAAAACTGAAAAGTTCATCTTTTTAGTAGCCCTGATTCAGTGAGTCATTCTAATAAATATGAACACTTTATAAGCCAGTAGAGGACATGTGCACATGCTTAAGCAGTGATTTGAATCAGAGTAACATTATCAGTTTAGAGCTTTACAAGGGCTTAAAAACTCATTCATAAGACTACCAAGTGTCAGAGAACAAATATGAACAAAAAAAAAGTCAGATTTTAAAAAGTCAACTACAGAGCTCAAACTGAAAAAGCAAAGGAAATCAGGTTTTAATTTATTTTTATTCTACTTTTAGACCTTTGACACAATGGGGGGACTTGTTCCTAAAAATATGAACAATTCTGACATAAATATATTTAAGGGTTAAGGTTATTACAATCTCTGTACTTGAGTAATTTCAAGACATAGTGCTATAATCCATTAAAAAAATCAACAAAAAAAACCCCCCAAAAAAACCAACCCTATCTCACCTGCTCTTCCTGTTTGTTTTCCATTTCCATTTTAACAAGTCGCAAATGCAAACATCCAGCAGAGCATTAACTTGCATTACTGCCTCAAAATAAACTTTCAGATTTTATTGTTCTCTGTGTGCATAGTTTCCATACAGAACATGAAGTAACATTATTAGTTCACTATTACAAATCTTCATAGCAGACTAAATTTGTTGACAGGCAGAAAACAAAAACATCCTGAAGCAGAGTTTGTGTGGTCTTCTCTGGATTTTATGCTCAGGATCTTTAACAAACCTTGTGATAGCGTGCCTGTATATTTTCACTTCCTAAAACCTAAAGAAAAATCCCTGCTGTGTCCAGCTTTATATTTGAACTACCATACTGACAAACATTCTGGGATTTACCAGGTTTTTATCTTGTGGGTGAACATAATGCTTTTCACATGATGCTTAAAGCCAACTGGGAAGTCAATGCAATTAACTTAATCAGAAACTCTGCTGATTTCACCAAAAACGAGCAGACTCCTTATGCTGTAATAAGAAACATTAGGAATGTTGTCCAGGTTATACAATTAGCTCTTAAGCATGTTTTTTTCTATGCACTACGTGCCATTGGATGGTGTTTGTTGCTGCTCTTAGGGGTTTTTTGCTTTGGTTGGGTTGTTTTTGAAGCAGTGCACCATACTGCCCATTCCCTCCCACCAGAGTTTTGCACACTACAACAAGAAATGTTAGTGTGTGAGACAATACAGTATCCAACAGAGAATGACAGTATCAGTTACCTGCCAATAAAAAACAGAACTCAGAAGGACTTGCAATCACCAAGTGCAGAAGACTCCAGCAGGATAATAGCCATTCTCTAATCTTATCCTACAAAAATGCTGATACCCAGAGAAGAATTACACAATTAGATGATAATCAGATCCAAATCTTCTCCTTCCTCCCCTGCACTTCTTCCCTGGAAAGGCTCACAAAGTCACGGAAATGACAGCAGGAGATAGAAAGAATAGAATTTTGTGCAGCCACTACACTCGTGGTTTACTGTAAGTATACAGCCACCCATGGTCCCCAAGGAAAGAGATCTCAAGAAGTCAGTGGCTTGCAGAATCACACCAGAAGGCATCTTTAGCTGAAGAGAGCCACTCACCCCTGGATCTGTGACTTCTGACAGCCATACCCCCATAAGGCCAAAATCAGCCTTACATTCTGGCTGCCCACATTTCATGTACTCTCGGTTGGTTGGAGCATGGTGCTAATAATGTGTTTTCATGTTTTCCATTTCCACCATATTTTCACAAGATCATCATGGATATGATCTTCATATGAGCCATTCACTGTAGAGTTGGACTTGACTATCCTTGTGGGTTCCTTCCAAATCAGAGATTCAGCCTTCTTGAACAGCCATTCCTCCATCTCAGAAGACCTAACATGACCCTCACACAACAAGCTCCAGCAGTAAGAGATATTAAACATACACATTGGTTTAACTATAAGCTCAGTCAATTGCAAATACTATTTGCTTCTGTAGTTTTCTAGAAAGTACTGCTAGCTACAGCAGTTTAAAGGGTTCTCCAAGTTAACTTCTTCCATCATCCTATAATTAATTTCCAAACCACTAGCTCTGATATAAATGAGGTTATATAAATTGCACAATCTGCTACTCACTAGAGTGCACTGAAGTGCCAGCTCAGTTTATTTTACCAATCCAAGAATTTACTTTTTACAGCTGCTGCTTTCCTTCCCATCTGTGGATAATCTGAATCATCAGATGTAACAATTATTTCACTGTACTGAAAAAAGTGGTTTCAATCAAAATACCAGTCACGTCCCCTTCCCCCAATGTTAAGTAAAAAATATTCCAAGGACAACTTATGAATAAGAAAGGAATCCATTGCATAACCCCAATCAAGATAACACTGGCCAATCCTACTCCATGGGAAATTTTCCACTGTATCTTAATTGCAACCTAGAAGCATCGCCATTTCAGGTGAAGTCTTTGACTTCAATCTGCCTGACTGCTGTGCCAGAGAGATCTGTAAAGACATCTGGCACAAGCAAATTTACAGGAGAAGAAGAATAATCCACACAAAAGCAAGAAAAACTAATGTTTAAACCAAAGATGGCAAAACAGAATAGAACTATTTAAAGCAACACCCACTGGGCAGAATAGTCACTGGAAGTGCTTTCCACAATAAAATAGCAGATATGCAAGAGCTAACCTTTAAACCTTTAACCTTGAAACCTGGAAAGAAACACCACTTTCAGAAAAGATCCTCACTTTTGCCAATCTTCCAAGTTTAGTACCAAACTTGAGTAAGTCAGCAAACTATTTCAATTTCTGAAAGCAAACAGGCAACTTCTAAACACCTAATGATAAGGAAGGGTGCAAAGCATATGGCCACAAAGTCTAGTGAAGATTACTTTATGGCAGTAGTGCAGCTACAGGACTTCTTGTCATATTCCTCTGTTCCCTCTCTTTTGTGATTCCTACAATTGATCAATCTTCAGTTGGTTATTTAATTCCTTCTGTGTACTCTAAGAATTAAGCTGGGGATGGAAATACCAATTCAAACATAGCTGTATTTTCTAGGTGAAATGTGTCACCTGCTTACATAAACTGATACAAAAGTCAGGTTTAAGGACCATAAAATGGATATCAAGACATCAGTAAGATTTAAAATAGTTAGTTACTAACATTGGAATATGTATGGCGTAATACAATCAACTCTACAACAACATGGATCTCCAAATTCAACTCACAAAAATTTTCAAAGAAGTATTTGCACACTTTCAACAGTAAGGAAATTATTAAGAGTATCCACAAAACCACTCTGGCTTTCTTCTACTCTTAAAACCATATTACAATGCGAAAAAGAAAACAAAAACCAAAACAAACTTGACAGCAATATGGACATTCATCTTGCTACACAGTGCAACACATGAGGCAGCACATGTGCAACAGAGCAGGCTGTAATCATGAAAATACATCATCTGTAAAGTTCTTATAAGGCCAGAAGTAGAAATAATAGCAGGGAGGTTGTTTTGTTTACTAATTCACTGAAAACTGCACTTTGGAGAGATGACTCTGAAAATTATGTATTTCTGAAACCCAATTTTAAGAGTTGATCCCTTCCTTAGATTTACAGAACAAGAGCATATAAGGACATTGTAGTTGAGAGCCAGGCAAACCTTCAAAAGCCAAAGACTAATTGTGAATCCTTCACTAGTTCGCATTGCAAAATAAATAGTACCAATGTCTCCCAGTTTAGATGAAACCTGAGTACTTTTACAATACAGGATGCACTTCAAATTCAACCTGTACACACAAAACCATTTAGCAAATGGTTCATGGAAGATAGATCCCAGCTGCATACCTTCAATTTACTCTTTCAAGTAGAATCAAAACTAAGAGAAAAACTAACAAACAGGCCCATCAATAGCTGTTGCTCAGTATTACTGCAGTGCTCAGCCTGTGTCACATGCTGATTTAGACACATAAGAACACACAGTGTGACTACTCCGATGACAGCTCACAGCCATTCCTAAAACATGTCTATCAAATGACTGTCACTGATCTGACATGGCAGAACTGCTTATTTAATAACACTATGATTCTACTTGATGAATATGATCTCCTACTGTGCCAAGAAAAACATCATATGGAGGGCTCAGAGATATTAGATGGGTTCAGTCAAATCATTTTCATAGCCTTGAATTTAGCTTCAACCTTCAGTTAGACAAGTAATTTAAAATGTCTTGATACAGAGTCCTTAATCTGCATAGCAAGTCTCAGGTTACCACATATTCAGTCCAAATCTTGCCTTCAGATATAAGATAAACAGATCATACTAGAATTTTTGTATCCAGGGGCTGAAAGCCCAGGTGAATATGCCCATCAATAGCTGTAACAAGTGCCGTAGAGAAAGATTCAAGGATGTTTCCAGTTCTGCAACAAACTTATTATGCAGGAGCCAAGAAACTTGGTTAAATAAAAAAAAAAAAAAAAAATACAGCCTGAAGGAACATCTGTCCTGTCAACTGTACCTCTATCTCCAAGAGTGTTCTACATAGTACCTCCAAGATCAGTTCAAGATCGTGGTAAGGAGGGGCATCAAAGAGCTGACTACTCAAAAAGTACATGGTTAAGTATTCAAGCAAACTTAATGTACTATGTCAGGTGGCTGAACACTAAACTTCAGGCTCTCAGTGAAGAAAAGCAGCATCTATAATACAGAATACATATTAAGTCTCCTCTGCAACTCCAGAGCTGGAGAGGCTTTGGGGCAGTGGGGAGAAGGAGGGATTAATTTGGTGCAAAGAGAGGCTTTTGCCAAATTCAGAAGTAAAATTGACTTGTTCAAGACTTCACTAACTAGTCAATTCCCACCTTGCAGATTAAATAACATGGCAGTGTGTGTGGCCAGAAGTGATGATCCTTGTATCTTAGCCTCTGAAATAAAACCTGGAGTTTTCTGCAGCATTACTTGTTCCTCATTAAAGAGAGAGATGCTGATTATAGCAGTGGCATCTTGAAAATGCCAGTCTTCACTGTAATACTGACTAAAATACTGATTCATTAAAAAATAAAATAAAATAAAATCAAGAAAAGTGACAAAAGTCTCAGCGTTCTCAGACCAAAGGACTGACATCCTAAGTAGTTATCCAGTGCAATACAGTTGCCAAAGGCACCATCTTGAAAGCCATGAGTCTTTTGCAACCCTTCCTGGAGTTCCAAGAAGGCAAAGCTGGCAGCGTAAGAAACAATTGTAGAAACAACTGAAGTCAAAAGGGCAATTCATCAAATGTGATTCAAATACTATGAAAGACAATACCACATTTGTTCAGTTTGACATTTTTTAATATTTCTAACTTTAGCAAGAAGCATGTGTATCCTGGGATGACCAAGGATTTCAGATATTATAATCACAACCCTGTTCTCTTCACACTAAGAACAGCATTTACTTACTTCATTTACTCCAAAACTGCTATGTGTAGGTGATTTTGTCTAATGCTTTCAGTATATGATAGATATTTTACCACAGAACATTTTATGGTGCATATTAGGATTGTTTATATCTCATACCACAGAAAGGCCAAAGAAGAAATGCTTGTTCTGGACACCAAAACATTTGTGTGATTACTAAAATCAACTATACTCTGCCAAGAGGAAGCAGTCTGTTAGTTTTGCTAATATGCTAGAATAATTCAGTGTCTTTACGTTTTGATATTTTAGCTCTATTAAATTCATTCAACAAAATGGACTTTTTATTTCCTTCTACTTTTTCTTTTTGGAATATAATAATCCAGCTTTTTCCTGGAAGCCAACAAAGCAGAAGCCTGCTCTTGTTTAGACCTTCAGGAAGTTACATTTCTATCAAGTAATTTCTCAGAGATAAAAGCCCACTTCTCAATCTGATGGATAAACCTTCAGATCAAGGAGACACCACAACTTTCTGCTTTAGATCACAAAGATACAGGATTCTCTGTTACAACATCTGAACCACAGGCTTCTGTTTTAAGGTGTGAATATGTCAATGCCCTCAAACAGCTGAGGAGAATTCAGCCAAGAAAATAACATCGGTATGTGGAAATACAAGTCAGTCTATAATTTACTCCACACTATCCCCCTAAAGAGGGTATTTTCTCCTTAGGTGACATCACAGGATGTTTAGGGTTGAAAGATCATCTAGTTCCAACCCCATCCCTAGACTAGGTTGCACAGAGTTCCATCCAGCCTGGCTTTAAACACTTCCAGGCATGGGGCATCTAAAGTTTCCCTGGGCAACCTGTTTCAGCATTTCACCACCCTCACAGTAAGTAATTTTTTCTCAACATGTAATCTAAACCCACCCTCTTGCAGTTTGAAACCATTCCCCTTTCTCCTGTCACTATATGTTCCTGTAAACAGTCTCTCTCCAACTTTCTAGCAAGCTCCTCCTTTCAGGTACAGGAAGGCAACAGGAAGGCAATTAGGTCACTCCTAAGTTTCAGGTAGAATGCTTCAAAGATTCAGATCTCTTCTACAGGTACTGACTTTTTCATATATTTATACCTCTATCTGTGTATGGGGTTTTTAATTACACAAAGTGTACATGTATTATCGCTATTATACCACTGTGGTTGATGTAAATAAAATATGGCCATCCTGACTCAATGAGATTACAACTGAGACAAAGAATGGCCAACCAATGCAGCCAGAACTACATTAAATTAGTTTTATCATTGCTAGCAAGTAAGAAATCCATGTTTATTCATGTATAAAAGACTGGACACTAATCACAGCAAAATACAAATGAGATGATAGAGTTCATCTCTCCTTCAGAAGAATCCTATACATAAGGAAGGCATAATATTGAGTAGACTGATTTGTACAAAACAGGATTGCCTCAAGACAATTTTCTCATGGTGCAGTTACCTTTCCAGCACAGACATATGTATGTGTCAAAACTAGTGTTCACTATGACAAAATTATTTCCTATTTTCAAATCACATTACATGTGTAGTCTGGAAAAGAGAAAGTTTTGTTTTTACCCTTTCATGTAAGGTAACATGAATTTGTAAGACATCAAAATAAAGCTGGAAGGACAGAATTTCCCTCTCTAAAGACTAATAAAATTTAAATAGGGCTAGAGAAAGCTATAGCTTCAATTATTTTTAGTCTTCCACTCTTAATTTCCTCTCCAAAATCCCCCTTAAAAAAAAAAAAACAACCCCTATAAGCATCTGTGCAGTTAATAGTCCAGTTGAATGGTAGTGTAAGTAACAGAGGCCATACTGCTGTCAGAGTTCATAGCCAAAGCCATTCCTGTACTTAAGTAAAAGGAAACTGCTTTGAGAATTAAGCCCAACAGCAAACTATAAACTCTTGCTACTCGAGACAGTCCCACACAAACACAAGCCAACCTGTCATATTAGTCTTCCTTTAAAGTGCTTGTGTACTATCAAATCTGTTTCTCCAAGCGAAGCCGAGAAAGTTCTAGAGGCACTGATTAGGACAAGCAAACTCTGTCAAAAAACTGTCTTTTAAGAAGTAGATTGCTTTCAAGCCAAGTTGTTTGCTTAAAGCCCTGGTTTTGATTTAGAAACAATACACATATTGAGCAGAAATATGAGAGAACTCGCAGTTCCTGAAATAGTTCCTGAAATACCCTTTGAGATTTTACTTCTACCCTGACAACATGACAAGTATCACAAGTTACTCACACTCCTTGGAATACGTATTTTTCCCTTTTACCCCGGGCTGACTAGGCAATAAAATAGCACACAAAGGGGTTTCCAGCAGGATCTGATACAAGCTGTACTCCATGACCTTACCTATTCCCCACAGCCTCTCAAAAACAGAGAACATGTACATTCATCGATTGTTTCCATCCAACTGGGATGGCTTTGACTCCTTGAAGAGCTAGGCCAGGCTTCCTGCCCTTTGGCAGCTGCTCAGTGGTAGGCAGGGTACAACAGCCTATCCTGGACACTTCATTCCTGGCCTTTATCCCATCTGTGCCCTCTCAGGACTTCAAATGAAGCAGAGCCTAGCAAGGAGACTGCAAGGCAGCATTCTCCTGCTTGGGTCAGCCCCTTTGGCAAGCAACTGGAAAGAGGCACTCAAGCCTGACCACACTTCTGTTTAAGACAAAACAGCCTGTAAATTGCCCTGCTAGGGCAATGAAGGATATGGAACACACTGAACAAGGAAAACACTGCATGTGCCTGAAGGACAGGTGCTTGGACACTCCCACACCTGGGAAACACAGACTGCCAGAGGAAGAAAGAGAGATCAAAATGCTAGAACAGCAAGGATATAAGGAAACTGTATTTTCCTTCATATACCAAAACTAAAAGTAAGAGCTCCATACCTCTGCATCCAAGCAGAGGACAGTAGCAGGACTAAAAGTGCTACCCTAAGACTACAGTTTTTTAAACCCATAAATTACAGCACATATCAGGGAATGGGGGAAACACTATTGGGTTACACTAGCAAGATGCTAGGAAACATTCCTGCTAGATCATCTTCTCTATCTGAACACTTCTAGATCTGTAGGATCAAATAACTCACTTAACAACTGAAGGAAAGTAATAGGAGAGCTATCCAAAATACGAGCACCGACACCACACATAAATTATAAAAACTAAAGAATTTTGTGTTACAATATCAGAATACCAGAAATCCAGATAGCTATTTATTTGCTCAGCTGATACAAGACCCATAACCAAGCTATCTACAAAGCATTAGATCATTAAATGAGAAAAGCATGACAAAACTATTCAAATGGTTTTATGCATGCCACTCTGTTTAATCTACTTACTAGTTTTTCCTAAAAGATTTGTCACGATGTAAACTCTCCTGTTGCACTTTGATTACAAAATTAGTGTACTTCACAACAATAGCATCAAGTAAATACCTCAAGACTGTGCAACTTAAATGCTTTTGTCAGAGAAAGTCTGAAGATTAGATTTTCTAATAGAGCTCTACCAATATCAATTCATGCTCAATGCTACTTACCTTCAAAACACCAAAAGAAATTAAATCATTCTGTCTTGCAATTTGAGCACAGCAGATTGCAGCGACAAAAAGACAAAAACTGCTGCCTAGAGAGCTTGTGGAAACCCCATCCCCAGACACATTCAATAAAGGCCAGGTTGAATGGGGCCCTGAGCAACCTGATCTAGGGAATGGAACCCCTGCCCATAGTAGAAGGGGTTGAAACTAGATCTTTAAGGTCCCTTCCAACTCACACCATTCTACAGTTATATGAAAAATATGAAAAATAAAAACATCTGAAAAAGCAAGTATAAAGAAGCTTTCTTTGAGCAATTGATTTTAATTTGACTGGCAGCAGATATGTGAGCAATGACAAACTATTTGTGGCACAGATCCAAATCCTCCCTCCTGCCCTCAGGTCCACCCTCAAAACAGGCACAGGGCAGGCAGCTCCTCCAGCCCATCTTTTGCCACATGGCACAAGAAGAGCCAGCAGCAGTATACAGCCTCCCCTCACCTCCTCAGCTCTCTGGAGAAGTGGGGCCTGGGTCTGTGGACCAGCTCCCCACAGGCAGTCCAGAAGTTGACATAAAATTGAGACTTTTTATAGTGAATTTTACTTCAGTTCTAAAGTCAAATTAATTTTTGTGCCTATCTTACAAAATAGGTTTGCTCCTACATCACAGCTTCAACTACTCAGAACAGACTAGGTTCAATGACAGAACAGAATGGCTGGAGGCTCCTGAAGAGCCTGAAGCCTATCTAGAAGGTTTTAAAAATGTGGATATAGCACGACAACATGAAAACATGATAAAACATGAAAAGCTAAGGGTTTATAAGAGATGATGGTACATGGCATCAAGGTCTTTCTAGGTATCAGACTGTAACCTGAGATTACTTTATGCTACTTGTCCCCCTTAAATAACATCACCACCTCAGCACAGGCTATGCCCTTAGGGAAGGGTGATGGGCATGAACAAGCACACATCTCCTGACAGCAGCTTCAGAGAGGCACTGTCTGGCCATGGTCTGGCCTTGCTTCACTCTTAGGTAGTGGTGGGAAAGGAAACAAGCAGGAACAAGGGTAGCTTTGCCACTGGCCTCCTTGAAGATCAAAGGAAGCAAAAGCCTCCACTCAGCTGTTCCCTAGTCATTTTCTTAGCTAGATTATCTGGGAGAAAAAAATAAAAAATAAAGTCTTGAGCATTTCAAGAACTTTCAAGTTACACAGGAATAGAAAAATGGCCTTTTCTAAACACAGACCTAATTAATACTAGGTGAGGTGACATTAAAAGGCTGTTTGCCCTTGTCATCACATCACATGTTTAAGGCAGTTTCTTCACCAGCCATAGTTCAACCAGAACTGAAAATCCAGACAGATTGCAAATCTGAAAGGGGATGCGTGTTCAGTTGACAATTTAGTGTGTTCATACTTTCAAAGCTACACAGGAGACAACAATCCCAGGTAATGTGTTTGAGAGAAAAGGAGGCAAGATTTGCTTGGTTCAGTGACTGAATAGGTCCTTGCATCCAAGATCATTCTGTAAGAGCTGTCCTGATGCCAAACACTAAGGATAGCTTTCAAATAACTTCATACAACTACTTTAATAACCTTGAAGTTCCAATACTGTATATCATCTACAGGAGAGGTCCCAAACAAATAATTACTCATTGAAACAGTATTAATACTATATAATCTTAAGATCATGTAACAATTGGTTTCAGCAAGTTAATACTTTTGATATAAAACAAAATCCATAAAAGCCTTCTCCCAACCAAGTAAAAAAATCTTTACTTGGGGCAATGAATTCTAACAAGAATCAGAAATACCAAAAATAAGCAGCTTTTCAGACTGTATGCAAGATCCCTGAAAGTGAGAGATGCTGAGCCCCCATTTATCCCAGCCTCTCAAGTATCCAGATACTGCATTCCTCCTAAAGCTTATTCCACTAGATGACAAGATGATCATGTACACCTATTAAAAAATTCTGTGCAAATGCACTATTTCAAAAGACAGCATCATAAAGATTTTCAGAGCTCCAATGCCATTGGAGAGAAACACACAGTTAAGGTAACAATATGCACAACTCCCAGACCACTCATTCTTACATCACACAGGCTTTCTGACTACGTGAACTGAAATACCATATGGGAAATAGGGATTTAGCCACAATGACTTTGGACATTGAAATCAGCTAGGGCAGAACACCATCTTTTTGAAGACACCAGCAGAGTGGAACAACAAAGGGTATATCTTTAAACAATATGTAGCAGTAATTATCCTGGGCTTGGCCAGTGGTGGTCTTTGCTGCAAACACATCTGCACTTTGCTGCTTCGAGCTTCCTTCAGGCCCTAGTTAACCTTTGCTCATAAAGCATGATATGTTCCAAAAATGCTTAATGGAAAAGAATAACCAGCCAACTGCACATGTGAACCCAAACTCAAGATTACTGAAACTGCATTATGAGGCAGCAGACATGGTCTTAAAACTACAATGGCCATTTTTACAGCAGACTGTATTCAATGTCTTATTCAATGTCTTATTAGAATTAAAAAAAACCTCGCATGCACAAATGACCAACCAAGCAAAAAAAACTGACAAAACCCCACACCAAACACTTGTCTTCCTATTTTAGTCCGTGTTATTTAGTCTGCTTAGTTCTTAAAATATGCAGTTTACTGTACTTCATATTAACACAAGGCATCTGTTTAGCACACATATGTAAGAAGCTTCCCTACATTAAAAAAAACAAGCCTATCACAGCAATAATGACAGTGTATAAACTAATAGTCAAAACCACGTAAAAAAACAGGCAATTTAGCACAGGCTTCTGTGATGAAAACTACAGGCACTCTAGGACTTCATGTTCACTGATTTAGACAATGCACAGCAGTAAGGTCAGTGGACAAGCAAGGTAACTAATTCCAAGTGCAGAGATTAAGGCAGTCTAAGTAGGAGTGTTTTGTCTCTTACAAAATTAAAAAATCTGCTAGATGCCTGCTTGATACTACATGACTACCATTGTTTTGAATAATACTTACTTAGAGATTTTCCTCTAGGTAACCAACACAAGAAGTTATACTGAAGATCTATGCTCATGGGAGGTAACTCTACTATACTCCTGTGCCGGAACAACCTTTTACTGCCTTCAGCACAGTACCTTAGCACCCAGTAAATTGACAAACAGCAATCATATTTTCTAACACCTACTGCCAGATTATCTCTCTGATTTGCAGATTTCCTTACTAAAGGTTCATGCAGCTCCTGGATGCTGGACAAGCATGAATTAAACAATCTGTCACCAGAACTACTTTATTTGCAATCTCAAGTAGCTAAATAATTCCCACTTCTTAAAAAGCTTCACATACTTCTCACATACAAAAAAAATCCCACCCAACAAACTAAACAACCATCTGCTGGCTTCTCTTCCTCTTAAACCATCACAATGGATTTCTCCACTGTTCTTACTGAACTTCTCAAAAACACACTGTCTACCTGCATTAAAGGTTTCCAAAAAATTGCTAATATCAATTAGTGAACCACAAAGAAAAGTAAGTTTCTTTCAGCTACTCTATACTTTGCCAGACTCCCACAAGTAACCCATTTTATCCCTTCCCCTAGTAAGAGGCTGCTTATTCCTTGTAGCTTTAAAAGCAACAAAACATTGAAATGTACTTGTTGGCAATTGCCACTGTTAGGAATGATTGCATGGTAAAATGCAAACAGAGGTCATAAGGCAGCCTGTACATAGACGTGGGTTTTGTTTGACTTGAAATTCTCTACAATGTATTATAAACTAGGGCTGTACACCACCATTTCCAATAATTATCATTTACAAGTCATCTCTACATTAAAACTGACAAAGTTTTAATTGGGCTGATCCTACCTACTCCTTACAACTTAAATGTTCTATTCTCATATGCAGCTGGTGCAAACAGACATTTCCAGGACATCCACAGGCAGCTCAGGAAGCAAGAGTACCTCGGCTGCACTGCTCACATCTTTCTAGAACTAGAAGCAGTAAGAACTGGAAATAAATCTTATTTTTGTGGCATTAACTGCTTCCCAGCAAAGATACTGGTAACCACTCAACTGAGAGGCTGGACACAACATCTGATTTGCTTTCATCATGACAGCTTCCTGCATTTTTACTTTTTAAGATAAGAATATAAAGAAAGCCCTAGGCAAGCTTCTCTTTTCTAGTCAAACAAACACCATTCCCTAAGTGAACACTAACTTTTCAAAGACCTCTTTTTCCTTGAGTTTTATAAACACACTTCGTTTCCTATGAGTTTATCCAATACATCTGAAGTTTTTATTAAAGTTTATCTAATAAATATGATACCCACTTCAATTACTAAAAATAACTTTAGTAAGAAAACTCCTCAAAATCATGAAGATTATATTTCTTTTTTAAAATTAAACTACTACAGTAATTTCCCTAAAGACTTAGTTATACAATAGATTTCTTTTATTAATATTTACTAAACCTATTAACTCTGTCTATTGAACTGCAGATTTTGTCTGTCAAGCCCTGGATAGAACTAGAAATCCCTTGAGAACCTGATAGTATTAAAGCAACTATAGACAGACCAATTAAGTTTTAATAACTTGAAAAGAAAGTACAAGTTTTCAAAAAGTCAGCCAGTTAAGTTATGAATCCATCCCCCATTTCCTTATGCTATTTACAGGTAAGTTGTGAAATATTAATTCTATAATCCAGACAAATATTACCGTAGCAGCCTGGATTTTAAAAAGCCCCTTAACCAATAACTGGCTTTATTCATCCACATTTTCCCAGAGTTTTACTAAACTCCCTATCAAAAAGCACACACTCTGCTGACCTTCCTCCCCCACATCCCAAGAACACAGAATTCTTGAAGCCAGACAACTTCAGACATTAGCCAAGTTACACCACAGAATTTGATGCCTTGTCTTTCTACAAACAGCTGTATCTTCTTGTTTCAATTCTATACTCTAGCTGCAAGAACTTGAATTAGTAACAGACACCAAATACCTCAGTCATGAAAATCAAAGGAAAGATTCACTGTGGCTAGCTTGAAAATCTGACAAGCATACACAGCTACCACCAAAACTCAGCATGATGGAAGCTTCAGGAGGACATCCCAATCACCTCAGCTCTAACACTCATTCCCAAAGCTGTCCAAAAAACCATTATATTCTAACACTTCAGAACTGTGATTTTTAGGCCCTGTTAGAAAATGGGTTATGATCATTCAGGATTTTGGAATTAGCTGAAAAGTCAAGATATCCAAATCAGTTTTGTCTTGAGCACATGGAGAGGAGAGATTGCAAACACTACTTAAAATTAGAGCTAACTAGAAACCTAGTAAATATGAAAGAACACTAATCCTCTAACATCACTATGTCAGTTAAACAACTAGATGCTGAGAAAATGGACCTTGACACATTCCTCCATTAAAAAAAAAAAGCTTACATCGTGACAAAGTTATATAAAAACCCTAGAGATTTCTACAAGATTCCTCTGATTGTTTCTACTCTATGCAGAAGGCTAAAAAGCAGAGGGAACACGTACTTAGGTATTAAATTCATACAGCTGCAGAACTGCTTAATTTTACTTTCTGACAGACCAATCAACCCAGAGAAATTCTGTGGGACGTTTTCTAGCTTCAACCAGATGTAAAACATCTTTTCCTTAATTCCCCAGTGAAGGAAATGTATTCCTTTATGTGACTGATGAGAAGGCTTGGAGCAATCAAGCTTCAGTTACAAGAATGATTCTCTAATTATTATGAAAAAGGAAATAATCTTTCAAAAATTGCATAACAAAGTAGCAGTAAGTCAGTATTATGGGAATCACAAAAGTAAGACCACAGATATCTGTATCTCTCAGTTTTCTGAATACATGATCAAGATACACCCTGTCACCCCTATGCAGTTCGTTCTCTACAGTCTTCATTAAGTTAACACTGCAGATGAATAAAACCCATTGCTTCTGGCTGGCTCCACACCAAGAAAGGAAGACTGCTTATTCTTAAAAGCCCCAGAAAAACTTGCATGAACAAGGAACCCCTCCAATGAAAGCAAAAGATCAGATATGAAAATATATTGAAGAAGAAAGGACTATTTATTTCTTACCCTTTGGTACAAAAGACAAATTTGAATTCTTTCTACAGATGTGCAGTATTACCCATGTCAATCAAGAGGATTAGTATCCATAACTCATCCATACATCAGACACCAGCTTTGTCTTTTTCCCCTAAAAGCACACCATCATGCTTTAATATCAGAAAAAACTGCATTTCATGGGTAGCGTCTCATTTTAAAAAAATCCATTTAACACTTAATTACACGTCCTTATGTTTCCATGGTCTCTCGTGCTTGGCAGAAAGAAGCACATCAGTATGCTGCAGAGAATCCCATCTTCAAAGCCAACAGATACCTCCCTCACCATCCAGCTGAAGCCATGCTTCTCTTGTTACCCACACAACAGAAAATATATCTGGATAATACTCTGTGATCATCTATTGATATAAGCCTTCACATATGTGAAGCCCATTAGCAATTTAAGAGAAATAGTGTTTGTTTACAGTCATTTTCTTCTAACATATGATAACTTTTACAAATGAGACAGCAAATTTTAGATGCAATTCAGACAAAACACGCTTCCTTTCTATTTTTTTCTATTCTGTCCCATAGCACAGACAAGATATCAGCCCATCTGTTGCCTAAAATCAGCTCTTGTCAGAAATGACCACTATTACAACTTAAAATATGAAAGAAAAAGTAACTTTGAAAACAGTGTGTTTGGGGTTTTTTTAAAGTGCTCCCCAGCCTTCCCACCTCACAGTTTCCAGTTATAGAAATAAGAGTTATTTAGTAATCTTTTCTGAGCGCTCCTAAGGGTCCTTGCATTCCTTCAGGTCCAAGCACCCCCACTCCATCCAAGCCAACTACCACAGTGCCAGAAAACACTAACAGAAAAAACAGAGCCACAGATAAGGGAGAACAGTCATTAATGAATTCTGAAAAGTGAAAAGCAGGATGAAACAAAAATACCAGCCCAACTCATTCACCACTCACAGCTCAAATCTATTAGTACTGCTTCCTCAAAAAGTGGTAATCTAATACTTAAGTTACACAGTCCTATGTGTATTTAAACCTACAGGTCTAGATAACACCTATATTCTTTCATTTATAATTCTACACAGTACACTCAAATCAAAGCAGCTTTTCACACGAAGAGCTGTATATTTTCTGCTTCCATACAATTAATTTTCCATGCAGATTAGAAAATACCTGGAGTTATGAAAGATCCTATTTGTTCCTCAGAAACCAACATAAAAACACTCAATCACTTCTACCTAACATCTTTGAAGACTTACCTGATTACTAGACTCTGTTCCTTATGTAACTACTTATTAGCTTGATGTGTATTGCTAGATTAAGAAAAAACAGAAATTTGAGCAATAGTGTAAGCTTTGTACAATAGAAAATATTCTTTCCCTAGTTTTCCTAATTAGCTTCCTTTGCAAATCCCCGGTGTAGACAGAAGAGCTGATTACAATTCCAGGCTGAGTGGTAACTGGAGTAACTCACCAGCCACAAGGCACTAGAGAACTGCTGCAAATGCCACTCTGAATAGGACATGATCCTTGGCTCAAACTACACAGTTTTCCAGAATATTAACTTTGAGTGCATGTGGGCAGAAGACAGCAGGAGAGATAAAAGCCCCAGCCTCCTCTCTAGTGCAGCACACAAGATGTAACCTTCAAAGAACCTACATGGCATTAGCAGTACCAGACTTGTTCTTGTCTTCCCAGCAGTACCTGCATACCTTATCATCTTTCAGTGCAGCTGAAGCACACACAGTAATGCTTTGGAGCATTTGGAGCTTTAGGTAACTTTTGTTTTAATCTGAAAAGCTGACAATACCTTTATGCCCACTCTTTGGGAGTAATCAGCATGACATCTCTGACAAGGCATAGACATCCCTTCTTCTGCAAGAGAATCAGGATCCCAAAAGCAACACCTTCAAAGTTTCTCAGAGCTTCACAGGTACCGTCTTCTGTAATTGTGCTTGAGAGTTTGAAACACAGATTTACATAAAAAGCTCACATGGTGCATATGCAGAAGAAATTCTGTAGGTGAAGGTAACACCTTTCTGCGTAAGTCATAATGCTATGCAAATCTTTCTGAGAAGTCTAGTACAGAGGACCCTACTGGAACCACAATCTTTGCTCAAAAACAAATGTGCTGATAAACAATTTATTTTTAATGGCTTTCTGCTCATGTTCTTCTACTTTACACAGTCTGAGTTTTCAGTGGTTATTAGAAAAAGCTTTAGACAACAACCCAACAAAGCCTGCTATTTCTAGCCTATGGCTAAGTCTAATGACAAGGTCAGAGCTTTATTTCTTAAGAGATCCATGATTCCCAGATAATATCAGATCTACAGATGTATCAGTATTTAAATACAATGAATAATGATGCCTGTCAAAGATCTCCTTGATTTTTTTAACTCTTAAGTGTGGGAAGGAAATATGCCAGTTAAGAAAGAAGATCGTGAAAGTCATTGGATAAATCCTATATTCGCAAGGTTAATAGATCTTCCTTATAGAACCCTCACAGTAATGCTACCCCACAGAATAGCTAAAATAAACTAACAACAAAATAACCAGGTTTTTCAGGTCCTCACTCTTCACTGCTGGAATATAAAACATAACTGTAAAGCTTCCCTGCAGATACTAAGACTATTTGGGAACTCCAGACGCTGAGTACAGATGACAAATTACACTGGGAAATTATGCCTGTTTTTTAAGAATACTACAAAATACCACAGTGGCACAAAACAGGTACATCCCAACAGTGAAGCATGCGAAAGGTATACCTGAACAAGTGGAAAAGCAAGAAAGAACAGCTTCTGCTTACGTTTTTATTCATATCTCAACAAGAGGCACCAACATTGAGGGCTCTTACACAGGAGTATCTGTCTGCTGTTACTCACACATCTGTGTATAACCCAGGACTGTCACTCCTGGCACACGAGTTCTGTAGAACACACTCACAGTCTAGCTCCTTTTACATCAACAGGATTACTTTACAGCAAAATACTACCCACAGCTTCAGAACTGAGTCCCTCCAGTGTTGTCCTTTCACTACTGTTAAATACAATCACACGTTATAAGCAACTGATAGAGCTCCCAGCTCTTCTTTCCACAGGATTTATGGGGAGGAACACACACAACATTCCTTGGTTGCAATATTGCCTCTCTCATTAGATGTTTTCCAGCTAGGGGCTCTCTGGTCATTCAATTTACCTTCTTCAGGTACCCTTCTCACTGCTCCCACAACTCAAAATTCGACAAGATGCCAATGAGAGAATTTTTTCCAGGTTAAGAGCTGCACAATAAGACTTTGTGGTGTTCCAATTTAATTAAAGAGAAAGTGAGTCCAAGAATTACACTCAAAGTAAATCTCATGCTCAAAATATTCTCATTTCAAAAACCTTTATTAGGAAAAGAAAAAACAAGTGAGTATATATATGTATGTAGTAAAGTCTATAAGGGATAGACATTTGCAGATTATTATGCTAAGTTTCAAGAATTCAGCTGAATCAAGCTAGGGATTAGTCTTTTCTATTGCCAGGAGTTCCCTGAAGAGAACAGAAATGATTGATTTTTCCCCTGAAGTGCATGATTTAGAAAAAAATTCATCTCTGAAAACCAAGCAAAGACAGTTGTTCGATCACATCTCACCTGCTGCTGCATGCCAAGAAGCAGAAGTGGGAGGGGAAAATCACACAGGGATTGCACAAAGGGGGAAGTGTATCAATATTTAAAAGCTCTAAGCTCAACTTGGATCTTATAAAAACTCATTTTTAGTATTAATAGATTTCAAAGGTGGAATATATTAAATATAATGCTACAGAATTTCAGTGTGAGAACCTTTGATTTTACGTTCAGTTGAACAGAAGTCAGAATTTCTGTTAGAGGTGCAACACAAAATAAATATTACTAAGGAGATCCCATACTTAAAAATTGGAAGTAAGTACTTAAAGACACCTTGGAATAAAAGAACTGAAGGCAATTATTAGCAAAATATAAGTTTTATATTCAAATGTATATAAAATCCAACTAAAAATTGCAAGAAGAGTACTTTGGAGAAAACCCATAGACTTACTGTAGATGGAAAGCAAGAGTAATACAAAGCATTTTTGATGTACCAGTTCAGAACTTCCACAAGTTTGTGCTCATGTTTTAGAAAAATATAGGTTATCTGAGCTAAGGTATCAATCACCTTCCATATTCATGATGTATCATATGATAATATTTTCTTCACTTAAAAGACCAGCAACCATTTATATCAATAATGGGTTTCTTTTGTTATCTGACATGCCATGGTTCTCCATTTCCTTTTTTGTTTTTTCCCCCATAGAAAAGTTAGAGTTGAGAGTTGAAATGGACCTTAATCTAAATTCAACCCCCCTGCCATGGGCATGGACACCTTCCACTTGACCAGGTTGCTCAAAGCCCCCATCCAGCTGGGCCTTGAATGTCTCCAGAGATAGGGAGTCCACAGTCTCTGGGAAACCCATTCCAGTGTCTCACCACCCTCACAGTAGAGAATTCTTTCCTAACACCTCATCTAAACCTGCCCACTTTCACCTTAAGGCCATTCCCCTTTGTCCTGTCACTACATGCCCTCATAAACAGTCCTTCTCCAGCTCTCTGGCAGGTCTCCTTTAGATACTTCAAGGTGATATAAAGTCTATCCAAATCCTTCTCTTCTCCAGGCTCAACAGCCCCAAATCTCTCAGCCTCTTCTTAGCAGAGGTGCTTCAGACCTCTGGTCAACTCATGGGCCCTCGTCTGGACTCATTCCAGAGATCCACATGTTTGTTCTGTTGGGAGCCCCAGAGTTGAATACAGCACCCTGTGTCAGGTCTTATGAGAGCAGAGTAGAAGGGGAGAACCATTTCCCTTGACCTGCTGCCTGTGATTCTTTGTATGCAGCCCAGGATGCCTTTGGCTTTCTGGGCTGTAAGTCCACATTGCTGGGTCATATGGAGCCTTTTGCCCAAACAGCCCCAAGTCCTTTTTCTCAGAGCTGCTCTCAATCCATTCTCCTCCCAGTCTAGACTGGGGCTTGAGACTTCCCCTACCAAGCTCAGCACCTTGTTGAACTTCATCAAGTTCACACAGGCCCAGCCCTCAAGACTGTCCAGATCCCTCTGGATGGCATCCCTTCCCTCCAGTGTGCTGACTGCAGCACACAGCTTGGTGTCATTGGCAAACACACTGGGGGTGCACTTTCATGTTCTGAAAGCTTCCACTAGTTTTTATGTTTACTGAAAAATTCCAATACTGTTTACAGCTGGATTCTGTAATCAAAGTTTGATACACCCAAAGTTATTGGAATCACATCAAGGCAACTGGAAAATAGCACTTAGCTGGTGATAATTTTACTACAGTAGTTTACCCTCTTCAATCAGAATTGCAGATATTCAGTAACTCCTCTGGTAGTCCAGGACAGGCTTTGCATCTCCCATCCAGTCAAATTGCCAATTCTAAATGCAAATGTCAGATGCTGCCAATTATAGGTTCTTTTATCTGTCCTACAAATATCTCCAATAGAAATCAGACATTGAAGTGATATCCAATAGTGATATGGACATTGGAACACACAAAATTGAAGGATATCTCCTGGGAAGACTCATGTACAGATGTATGATTTTTCTATTTAATTTTGGCATATACGTGAGGAGCACGGCAACCATTTGCAGAACATTTCTGATTTTAGTCTCAAAAGCTACTGTGCATGGACAATGTCACAATGCAGAAGGAGTTAGAGCTGTTCCATGCAATATTGAAGATAGGAAAAAAAACCAAAAAACAAGTTTTCTTCAAACATTACTCCTATATCTATACCTTAAAACTTAACTATATTCCTGACGGCATGCTGCAGATTTTTTCAGTTTGCAGCAGAATCAAACCTATGCACCTAAGAAGTTGCTCATTCTGAGACTTCAGTTTGATTTGTACAGTTTGTGACTGAAGATCTCTGGGGTACACTTGACACAATACACCTGTGTTTTAGCATGTGCAGTTTTATCTCACTACCCCTAAGGGTAAGCAAGAGAAATTCAATGTGAAAGTCCAATGACTTTCCATCTCGTTAGCACTACCTACTTCTGTCAAGAAATACATCAGAATTTGGTTACTTACATCTAGTGAATCTTCATTGACCAGGATGAGAGACATACTCTGTGAAATGAGTCTGCAAGAGTACCCTGCAAGAGGGGAAAAACAAAAAAAAAGAAAGACAGTAAAACACATGGACATGCTTTCTGGAAGACTATCTAAGGTTCAAGTTCAACTTTAAGCATCTATGTGTCAAATGACAACTTATTTTTTGAGCAGTTACTCCTATCAGGCAGACTGCTGGAAACATTGGTGTTTCCACACTCCAACATGACAGATTTACTAGAAATATGGGCTGCATTCTATCTGCGTTTTCAAATACATCACTTGAGATGTTTTAATTAAACAAAGCACTGTGAACTGGATGCAGTGAAAATAGCCTATAGCCCTACATTAATTCTTTATTTTTTAAGTGTACATGAAGGCAGGTTTGCCTTCAGCACACTACAGGAACAGATCTGAAAGCACAGTTGCATCTATGCCAGGTGACTGGAAGTGCACACATGTTTTCAGTTGATGCTACTCAGTTCCCTTAGCCCACACAAAGCATACATGAGCTTTTTTTACTCCTGAGTGTTTAGTGTGGAAGGTTCTGAGCTTCATCAAGAAGTAAAGATCAATGACAGAGCCCCTACCAACTCCTATAGACATATGGTAATTGGACTAGATTATTCTTAGTGTGGGACTGGGACATGAAAGAATGAGAGCAGCCAGAAGGCAGTTCTGTACATTACCCAAGACATTAAAACTCAAAACAAAAATTCTCAAGACAGAAAAAAAATCTCTTGTTTTTATAAAAGTTTAATCATTCACAGAATAAACAGGTTAATTCTGCTCATATTAATGGCAAGAGACAAAAGCAAACTTATATCAGATTGACCCCACTGCATTACCCTAAAATCTCATGCAAGTTCACTTGGGATTGGCATAGTAATATCAGCTTCATAAAATAGCAGAGAATTTATTTATTTGAAGCACAAATGTTTTATTGCTCATCTAAGTTACATGCAAAAAGGAAATTCAATACAATTATTTTTTATTTCTAATTTTTTAATAGCAATGAATTATAGCAGTTTAAGAAATTACTATCAAATAATATAGGGTCTTGGGAAGTCTCTTACTTTTCTGGAGACTGGAGGGTATTTCAGTATAAGAGGAATACCCCAGTGAAGAGCCACAGGAAGGCTGACAGATTCAAAAGCTGAGCACCAGTCACTGTGAGAAGATTAAAAAAGTGCCTCTTTCCATATCTTACAACAGCAAGAGAAGAACTGAGGCATAAAATCATCTCTGGGATTCTTGGTTCCTTAGAAAGGCCATACTGGGTCATCAATTGCAATGCAAATCATTTCCTCAGGCTACAGAGTTTTTATAATTGGACTAGTTTTGTAGGAATAATCCAGGGTTAACATGTCTGCATGCGTGACTTCTGTCAAGAAAGTAAATTCCTCTTCTTCCTTTGTGGAAGACATGCTTGTATCATAGCCAGGCATGCTCAGGCTGAAGGTTTGATTACCTGCAGAAGTTCAGTTTCTCCTCTATTTTTACAGCTGTATGGACTACGAATATCAAGAGGAACCTTGCAAATACATGTTAGCAAGCCTAAGTTTAATTTCTGTTTCAGAGAACAGTACAGAATGACAGTGTAGTCACATCTGTGGGGAAAAGGGTGAAATATGTTCTAATGATGTGCAGCCTACATGAAAGCTTTGCAGACAGTCTCTGATTCTGCCTGTGATCAAATCTTAGGTGGTAGTACAGAACTGAGCAGCAAACTTCCAACAGTTACAGACAAAACACTGACTTTTTTCTCAAGTCAGTTTACCATTTTTAAAAGTTAGTTCCAGACTAAAAAAAGCTTCCTTATTTTTATTGAGAAAAAGAGAATATTACAAATTGAAGCACTTCCCTCCATAACAGGGTTATTCTTTCCCTAGGCTAAAGCAATAGTCTTGTGCAGTAGGTTGTTACAAATTCAGCATAACTAGTTCAAAAGGATTTTCTAGTACCATTTGATTAGAACAGCAGCTGCAATAGTCAGCTGTAATTTCTAAATCACTTCTCACTGCCTCACTTTACCTCTTAAAAAATGAGCAAGATGCCATTCTAGAAGTCAAGCTGGAAGAAAAAAAATGCTATAGAAAACAGTTGCTCTACTGTCTATGTTGGAAATCATGGACTCAGAAGAACTCATCCTGCAATTGAAGCTATTTTGCATCTTGCCATCCCATTAAACAGAAAGATCAAGACTGGAAGAGGAGAATCTAAGTCAAGCCTAACAAGGGTTTATAGGTGATCTACACATTACATACAATTTCAGGACTAAGATGATGTTAAAATCTAGCACTACTATAAAGCAAAGTAGCTGGCAACTGTAAGAGTACAAGTAGTAACCCTAGACATTTCTAGGAATACTTTAAAGTTTTATAATAGTTTAGTAATAGTTATTACTGGCAATACTAACATGGCAAGCAAAAATGCACTCTAAGATAAGTATTTTTGTCAATGCTTTTGAGTAAAATAAGATCAACTGCTGGTTCAAAGCCAAGTATAAAATGTCAACCCACACCTGCAAGCTGATATCTAGCTCTTTAATTTAAAAGTCTGACTAAAAGTCAATGAAGCAGATGAATCAGGTACTTCTGGGACTTATTTTCCTTTAAGTGTCCTGGGAGAAAGATTGCTTGAACCAGAGTTCAAGATCATAGCCCACAGGCACATTCATACTGCAGGCATACAGAATCCAGCATCTGAGGGAAGAATGATTATCCTCTGTGTTTAGAGAGGGCACAAATGCCCTGTTTAAACTTTGCATAGGGATACAGGCAAGTGTGCTGGCATGGCTGTCTCCTGAAATAAACTGAAATAAAGCACAGCTCACTAAGAAGCAATCTCATCTCTGAACTGGAAGGATAGGGATCTGATGGATGTACTGTTAGATGGGTAAGGAATCACCTGGATGCTTGTATGATGCAGAGTTACAGTCCATGTTCCAGTCAATGGTTCACCACTCAAATGAAAACCAGTAATGAGCAGTGTCCCTCAGGCCAGTCTGAGACTGGCCCTTAGGTACCTTCACCAGGGACAGACAGGGATCAAATACATCCTCAGCAAGCCTTGAGAAAACATGAAGCTGAATGATACACCTGAATAACACTGGAGAGGAGTGATACCACCCAGTGGGACTTTGATCCACTTGAGGAATAGGTGAGAATATTAGAGAACCTAATCAGGTCCACAGGGCCAAGTGCAAGGTCCTGTAACAACCCCCATACTGTACTGCAGTACCACCTATACTGCAACAATCATAAATATCCACCAGCACAGATATGGGGATGAACAGACTGAAAACACAGAGAAGAACCAAAGTGATGAAAAACAGAATGTGAGACTCCACCTGGAGTATTTGGACCAGCCCTGGGGCCCCCAGCACAAGACAGACACAAACCTGTTAGAGTGAGTATAGAAGAGGTCCACAAAAGCAATCAGAGGGCTGGGACATCTCTCCTATGAAAACAGGCTGAGAGTTGAGGCTGTTTAACTAGAAGAAGAGAAGGTTCTGGAGAGACCTTTTAATATACAAAAGAAAATTACAACAAAGACTAAGGAAGACTTAGGCCAAGACCTGTAGGTCAAGGGCCAGTCATTTCAAACTGGAAGAGTGTAGGTCTAGACTGGACATAAGACATTTATTACGTATGATGAAGATAGCAAAACTGGAACAGGTTGCCCAGAGAAGTTAAGGACTCTCCATCCCTGGAAGCATTCAAGGCCAGGCAGGATTGGAGGTTTAAGCAACCTGGTTTATGAAAGATGTCCCATCAGGGAAGGAGGAGAAGGACTGTATCTTCAAAAGGTCGCTTCCAACCTCAAACCCAAATAACTGTAAGGCAGACAGAGCTTGCAGCTATCAATGCACACCCTAGGTAAGGGCTTGCAGCTCAACTAGGGACTGATTCAGAAAGGATACACCTGAGTGAACTGTACTCTCATTCCCAGAAAACAAACCTCTTCCTAGGGAAGTTATTGACTGGAAATACAGCAGTTCTGGTGTTCTGTGAGTGTACTGAGCACCAGGATGGTGGCAAATAGAAATCTATCATGGGTATTTTTGTCAAAGATGACCCAGACTGTTTGAAGAGAAGGATGAATCTACAAGAACACAGTTAAGCCTTCTATAGTTGTTTGCAGGTCATGCTTAAAGATGCTTCTGAACCTGCAAGACTCACTTTCAAGAGCAGGAGTTCAAATGATTGAACTTGAGTATTAAAGCTTATCATGAACATTCTCCTCACTTGCAGAGCTATTGACTAGCACATAGCTGAGTGAAAGGCATTCAGCCACCCCACAGAAGGTCAACCATTACTCTCCAAAGAAATAAAAAACATAATCCAGAGACAAAGACGTATGCAAATTCTGAAAACCAAAGAATCAAGAGGAAGCTGGAAGAACAAAGTACTCCAGTTCCTTGACAGAGCTGCCAAGAGCTGAAATATCCCTCAATACATGTGCATGTCCGTACAGCAAGCAAGAGCCAATAAGCATAACCTCTAAACACAATTAGAAAGTGAAAATACTTTTTACTCCCTAGATAGCATACTTATACCTGAAACATATAGTACACACGTGGATTGGGTTTTAAGTTGAAGGTTTATTACAGTTTTATTGGGTTACACACAGAAACTGGAAGGGTGCCACATGTTTATACTTTCAAGCCAACTTGAACATGAAGCTAATTAAGTTAGAGCTTTACTACCAAACTGTACCTTAAACTAAGGGATAATTTAGAAGTTTTAAGCAAGATTTTTATAATTGCAACTTGAGAAGAATAACAGAAACAACAAACCAACAGTTTTAGAGAAAGCTGGAAGTTATTCTCCTTCAGAGTCTTCAGAACAAGCCCATTTACTAGTATTCAAGGTGGCTGCTGTTGGTTAATACATCAATTTATTTCAGGTACATCAAAATGTATAGCTACACTTTTTAAATTAATCAAAAGTTGGTGTTCCCTCCTCACATTAACTACTGGTTGTAAAGAAAGGAAAATCTGCAGATTGTGATTCAAACCAGATAACTAGCCTTTAAACAAACTGTCTACTTAGGTCATCCACTGTATTTCTACTACAGCTGTATCAGCCCAGCAAGTTATTTCACCTCTTGGTAGCACCTTCAGCATACAAAGACATATGAAATTTTATCTGGTTTTGAGAAGCACACAAAAACTCTAATCAGTCAAGCAGACTGCATTCTGAAATTTTACTGAGTCAACGAACAGAAAATAAATTTTTTTAAAAAGCACAAAACAAACCAGACTAAAAAGAAAAGCAAAAGCCCAAAAACTCCCCTAAATATAATCTAAGTTGATTTAGAGAGCATCATTGATAGAGAATCCTGAATGAGTTTGAGAAAGCAGCCTATGCTGTTGAAGTTCCTTTTAACCTACACCTGTACACCTAAACAGACTAATCTGCAAATCTAAATGCAATTGTGGAACCTTAACAGCATATGTTGCCTTCTGCTAAAGGAGCTATTTCTTCAGTCTTTTTGAGTCATATTGACTTCAAGACTCCCTAATTATACAAATAATGTGAGCAATTAAGCTGTTTGCATTTAGAACTGTACACAGACAGGTCTAGTTGTATTGCAGGCTATTCCTGGCAGAATTAAAATGCTCTTTAACTGAACTTATTTAGGTGAGATATCAGATCACATGACTGTAATTCTCTCTTCCCCTTTCTTGGACAGACACTGCAATGATAGGAAGAAAAATAACCAAAAAGAACACAAGAGCATCATGGCATTTTATTGCCAAAGATGGGCCATTTGGACAGTGTGGCATGACAAAGCAGGTGCCTACATCAGGCTACATCCCTTTACCAAGTCTTTACTATATACTAACAGATGTGCCATCAGGGAACAGCAGGGTCAGTTATTTAAGCTTGAATAATCCATCTACATTCACAGACATGACTTGGAAGATGCTGTAAACTATACACACCTTGCCTTATTGTATTTCCCACTGTATCCCAAACTTGATTCAAAGGCAGTCAGTAAGAAAAGGGAAAAAATAAAGGTCTAAAACCATTTCTGAAACATTAGCCTGGTAGAGTTACATATATTCATTTCATTAGAGCTGCATTTAACCAAGAGCAGAAGGGTCCCTTCTGCTTTAAAACAACAACAATTAAAAAAAAAAAAATACAACCTGACAGCCACAGTGAACACTTCACTACAAAATCTCTTATCCAAGGCTGTCCCCTGAGGAACCATTCCGTAAGCCAAATTCTATTTTAAAACACACAAAACACATCTTGCATGTGATGTGCTACTCATCAGAAAACTTCAGAGTAACGAGAATGATGAATACCTATATTGAGAGCTGTTTCCTGTTTGTCACCTGTCAGAATCCATATCTTAATTTCTGCCTTGATTAGTGTTGCTATTGTTTCTGGAACTCCTGCTTGCAGACGGTCTTCAATGGCTGTAGCTCCAAGAAGCAGCAAATCCTGGGGAAAACAAAAAGAAAACAATCCCTCAAATTCTTTTAAGATAAACCTCTGTTTGAAACGTACCCCAAAAAAGGAATTAAGACAGCATGTTGCATCTCACTGTTAGTACTGCACTTTGATAAGCAATATACTCCACAGTAAATTTCTAGTGTGGCTATTCTATTTCCTCTGCATACAATTCACATTTCAAGATGTATGGAATGAAAGAGTGTTTTTGATCAGAAAGATGGCAACATTTCAAAAATAACTGAAGTTATAAAAGTCCAAAATTAGCCTACAGATGAGCATATATACTAGACCATTCACTAATCACCATGGCAACATGATGAGTAGTCAGTTTGTATATTTAAGCTCACAAAACAAAAATTATTTGGCAGCACATCATTTAAACTAATTTTTGCCTATAAAATTTACAGACTGGATACAATCACTCAAAGTAAAAATTATTGCAACTATTTATGGATCTAATAATTACATTTATGTAATACAAGTGGTATGAACATTAATCAATCCAAGTATCTCTAATCAACATACAGATGTCTTCCAGAAATACATGTCTTATGCAGTGAATTTAATACTACAGAATTAACCATATTCTCAGGCAATTCTAAAACAACTGCTTGAGATTTGGCTACATTATAGTAAAAAAAAAAGACTGGCAAAAAAATAGCTAAGAAATAAACCTTGTCAAAAGATAGAGTCTACACAAATTTTACCTCTAAAAGCATCTTAATGATTCCTTACACATGCAAAGATGTTCAACTTAAAACAAACTGGAGTAAGTTTAGGCATACTGCATCATTTCAGAAACTGCACAGAAAAGGCAGCATATTCTATTATTTGCAGGGACTAAAATTATTCAAGAGAAATGAAAACAAATGAATATAAGTAGTAAGGCAAGTTGATGTTGTTCAGCCTGGGAATGATGAGGCTTCAGCATGATCTTACTGTGGCCTTTCTATATAAAAAGTGGGCTTATAAGAAAAGTGAATAAACTGTTTACCAAGGCCAGCTGTGGCAGTGCAAGGAGTCATGGTTTTAAACTGAAAGAGGGTATATTTAGTGCAGGCATAAAGAAGCAACATTTTTATGATGAGAGTGGTGAGACACTGGAAGGTGTTTGCCCACGGAAGTGGTGGACTCGTCCCTGTAAACACTCCAGGCCAGGCTGGATAGAGATTAGAGCATCAGGGTCTAGTACAGGTCCCTATCTGTGGTTGGGGGGCAGGGGTACAACCATATGATCTCGAAAGGCCCCATCCAACCCAAACATTTCCATAATTCCATAGAGACAGCACTGAAAGCAGCTTCCACTTGTATGAATCTAAGCATGCCTAAAGAACAGAAGTCTATGGATAGCAAATGGCTATCCATACACTGTGTAAGCTGGCATTAGTTACAGCTCTTGACAGAGCTTAACTTTTGCCATGAGAGATTCAGCTGGCAAATGCACCACAATCAACTCCTGCAAGTCACTAAGCTGTAGTATTCCACAACCTCTGAATGAAACATCAGCTCTATCAATGCTAGCAACATTTGAAGGCTACAAATATAACCCAAGTGTGCAATTGCAGATCATCTTTTTTTTCCCCAAAATCACTTGTTAAGAAGTTACACATGACAGCACAGGGGTCAGCATGGCTGAGCTACCTGAGCAGGGGAGTTCCCACTGCACCTGCTGAAGCCCTCTGAGCCAGCATAAGGCTGCAGAAGGAAGTCACATGTGCTACTTCCACATGTGCACCTGTACTGTGATCCAGCAATATCAGCACTCAGACTGAAAAAAATAACTCTCTTGGTCTCATTTGAGATCTTAGATGAGAAAAAAAACCCAAAAAAATCCCCAAAAAACAGTCTGTTAAAATACATGATATTTTGTGTTACAGCCAAATGCCAGTTCATCTGTAAGGCCTGCTTCTGGCATGACCAGCAAGCAAACATTAACAGGAAGGCATACACTGGATAGTGCCTAACTCCAAATCTTACAACTCGCTCACAGGTTCCCTTTTTTTCTTAAAAAACATACTAAGTTGTGAAAAAGGCAGAAAGTAGATGACCAAAACTGATCTAAAGCTTAAGAACACATTTTAAAGTACAGCAAAAGCAATGTTCATTTTTCACCTCAGTGTAAACAGAGGAGTATGACAGCACAGTACAAGAAGCAGAAAGGAGCTACTCAAACCTACAGAACCAAGGATGAGATAACCACACTGTAACTGACATGCTAAAAGACCATTTCAGGCACGACTTGGAAAAGGAAGACCCAATGACCAGCTCTTACTGAAAGTTCTTGGAGCTTTTCTCTGACCCTCTGAAAGTTAGCTCCTACCCTACTCCACATTTTTGTGGATGCCCCATCCCTGGAAGTATTCAAGGCCAGGTTGGACGGAGTTGTAGCAAGCTGGCCTAGTCAAACATGTCCCTTGCCATGGCATGAGGATTGCTACTCAGATCTTTACTGTCCCTTCCAAATCAGGCCATTCTGTAATTCTATGTTTTGCCCCAACTAACGGAAATAAACAGTGCTCCAGGACCTAAGCAGTATTTTAATATTCATTTTAAAAGACACTGAAGTTCAAAACATGCTTTAAAGAAACCACGAAGGAAAATTAAATATCGGAGCAAGAGGAAGAGCATGAACCTGCGGAGGTGAGGAGTGCAACTACCAAGCCCTTGGAAAAGCAGCAAGAGCAACAAGGCTCAGGGAAACACTGGCCCCTAGTGCTGGCATTTTAGCATTTCATTCACTGCAGGATTAGCATTCCAAATAAGTTGTCTGATACCTACTTTCTCCTTCTAAAATTAAGAGCACTGCAATTTGCATGGAGTGCATGTTTTCATCCTTTTTTCAGGCTGTGCCCCTACAGGTTTCAGTGAGCCCTACACTGTGCGTACAACAGCCTTCAAAAACCCTGAACTTGACTGCTGTATGAAAAAGAACACATCCCTTCATGCCCTAGTACATCAGAACTTGGTGCAACACAACAATTTACATATATTATCAAGTTACAACAGCCTTACATAAAACAAAGATTTTAAAAAGGTGTGAAAAAAGGGGTTAAGTAAAATTATTTTTTTAATCTGGAAACTCATCTCAGATTTACAGATTAAAACCATGCACTGAATGGGTTACCATCTAAGAACACCTTTTCAGTTTCTGATCTACGAAATTAACAATTTATTTCATTGTACAAAGACAAATTCCACTAGAAAATACACAGGTAAGGCAATCTGCATCTGATCATCGAAGATGTATATTTTACCTTTTCAATAATCTCATAGCACTCTTCCAGCTTCTGAGTTCTGTCTTTCAGAACCGTACTGGATTCATTGTAGACATTCAACCACTCTCTGTAAGATTTCTCTGACAGATCAGCATAAGCAATGCACAACGTCCTTAGACCTACAAAACAGAAGACAGCCATTACCCACAATAAAAATACATTGAGTATCATTGAATCATTCATATGTAAAGAATGCCAAATTCTAGCCCTCACACTGGAACAACAAGAGCTTCTAACACATAACTGTTAAACTCTCTATTCCACAAAATACCCCTGTACACTTCTTAAAGCACTTGGATTTCCACAAATGTAAACCACAAGTCCGGTTCATTTTGGCCCCTAATGCTGATGCAAATCAAGAGCATTAGACAAAAACACTCTGGTTTCACATTAAGTATGAAAGCAAGCTTGCCTTTCATGTATTTTTTTAAAAAGATCATGTTAAAGAATGGGTTACATACTGTGATTAGTGATACTCTTAGTCAAACATCCTGCACAGCCTGTGCTTTCTTTTTAGTAAAAATAATGGGAGTTATGCACAATATAGTGAAGAGGGTCCATGAAGTATGAAAACCAATTAACTACACCAATGGCAAAACTTAACAGAGAACTAATGATTTCTTTTTTCATCACAATTTAAGCAAAAATGAGTGGGTGACATAAAATATAAAATTCCAGTACTGGGAACATGGGAATCTGCAACAAAAACGAAGTGTTTAAAAGCTGACTGGTATTTTCAGATTTTGGAAGAAAAATACTGGTTCATGGTTTTACTATAACTCGAGTGTCCTATGCTATGGCAGAGAGGGAACAAAGCCCAGTGCTTCCCTGTGAACAGAGATGTTACATCAGTCCAAGGCCTTACAGACCATTTCAGATCATCTTTGATTCCTCAGTCTACCAGGCTGCTCAGCATCTTCAGGCTGTCACTCTGCTTTGTAAAGCCAGAGACACTGGCATCCAACTTCTACCCTGGTAAAAAAATCTCCAGCTCCAAAGTAATTGAGTTATTCTGGGCAATACAACTCATGCTCTTTCCTTTCTCACAGACACACAGAACACCATCTTTTACTTCCAAACTCCACTTCCCTACTGAAATCACAGAAGTCAGACAAAAACCCCCTTAACAGTTCAAGTCAACCAACAGTGGTTAATTTGCTGATAACACACCCCACCTTAATTTATCTTCACAATCATCTTAGTTGACACCACAGAGCTTAGACAATGCAGAAAATGCTGCAAATAATTTCAGAAACTGAATTCTCATGGCATGCTGTTTCTCTTACCTTCTGTTGCGAAGTATTCAAGATGGCACAGTGTTTGTTCCATATACTGGGAATCTTTTGAAAGCCTCTCAAAAATTACATTATCCTATTAAAACCAAATTCATTACAACAGAGTAAGTCTACATATGAAGTTGCCATTTATGCATTTACAAGCTCAAAAAAAACAACTTGAATGGACTTGCTAATATCAAAACCAAAAGTGTATTTACAATATATTTGGGGTTTAGAGAACTGATTTATCTGGATTGCACCCAGAGGCAGAGACACTGCATCCACTTAAGTAACAGGGACAGAAGTAAACTCTGCTGTCCTCCCCTCTTTCCATAAAGAGGTCCTCATTACTGGGCAGTACCAAACACTTCTCTATAAATTACTAAGCAAATATATTGACTTTCAGACAACACAAATCTCTTGTCTTATTCAGTATATACAGCAGTCCAGTGCAGTAGAGTTCCCAGCAATCCTTTCTAGAAAAGATTCCCATTGATGTTAAAAAACAAAAGGCAGAAACACTGATCATGTTCTACCACAACATTCTCTCAGAAACAACTCTCTTTCTGCAGCAGCTTTCTTTGTCAGGAAATCAAAGGACAATTGAAAAGGCACAGCTAACATCTGAAATAAAAATATAGCATCACCTACATATCTAGAATCTCTGCATTTTATTTATAACTACCAGAACAAGTTCTACAAACACATGTAATACAGAAACCCTACTCAGACATCTGCTCTTAAGCTAATTAAACAGACCTACATCTAGTGCTGATTAGAGACAGGCAAACAAATCTAATTATTATGGAAGCAACAGGACAGAGGATGACTACTAGAACATGGAACAGTTAATGCAGAATAGTCAGCTAACTTACTGTTCATATGAGTGGCAGATGCAGTACATTAGTGCATCTAGGTCTGCTCATACAGAAAACGGCAAGAAATTTTGTACAACAAACTCTCCTGTTCTCAATCCCATCGAGTATCACACTCCAAAGAATGGTGTGAATTCAGGCACAGCATGAGGAAGCAAGTTGCAAGTCTGTGTGGTCCTATTAGACATACAACTGTGAACTACCACATAATGGCAGCAGGCTTAATTCACTTCCACCACACCAGCATGAAGCCAGCACATCTTTATCAAATCAGGGGAGGTAAATGGAAACAACAGAGTAGTGAACACTGACTTATCTGTCATGACAAATTCAAGTAAACCAGATCCTCACAGAGGTCAGTAGGAGTTCTTTCCTGTTGCAAAAAGCCAGCTCCATCATTTTCCACTGAAATTAGAACCACTCTTTGCCTGTGGATAATGCTAGTTTTGGAGCCTTTGTACTGTGCTAAGTTATTGCTCTTGTCAGTGAAGACAGAAGCACAACATGGTACAAGTCGTGATGACAAAGAACAGCAGGTGCAGAGATGCAAGAAAGCCAGATCAAGAGCCAAGCTCTTGAGAACAAATTTTACTGTTATAAATTCAGACAAATGCTGGACTCCAGCTCCTGAACTCCTGCTGCACAGCTGGGTGAAGCCCTGGCTTTGCAGTAAGGGTACTGCTCCCATTAGTTTCAGGATTTCAACTGGGTAGCAGAAAGCCTAGCAGTCTTCCAGCCTGCAAAAAGAGTCAGAGCAGGAATGACAGCTCTCTTAAATCACTTGGCCCTAAACAGAAAGCCAACAGGTATTATGTATGAGACATGAAATGTCAGCATCAGCCACAGCTGTTGAAACAATAACTGGCAGTGTTCTCCATTAGGCAGTATAATTACTTACAGCCCCTTTGCAGTAGAGACGTAGCTGTCCTGCCGGAGTTCGAACAATCACTGACATTCTCTTCCTGTTGCTATTGAAAGAAAAATATTTGCTTTCATTAGTCAAAGTGGTAAAGAGTAATTCCTGTTCTAGCCAGTGAATTTTCTCAGATGTGTTTCGTGCATCTGAGATTAAATGGGATATAACAGCAGTAACTTAAGATCCCACAACCCTTGACCACAAGGAGATATATTAAATTGCACATTTCCAGTTTCAGCCCTATGTGTCCCATTGGCAAGCATTCCAGACTTATACCCAAATGCAAGCAAGAATTTGAAAAAGAGCAAGATAGTATAAAATTGTCTTGAAAGAAAGGGAGTCACATTTATTCTCATTATTCTCTCCCAGTTTTTCCTTATTCCTCAAGCAAAATTGCTTTGGGGATTCTAAAAATGGAATCATTAAGGCTGATTACATCTTTATTATAGGCACAATACACATTGCAATAACCATCCATTGACAAAGGCAGTTACTTAACTCCCTAACTCAAAAGAAAGCAGAAACATCATAGAAAGAAATCATGGTATAGAGTAGTTTTTGGCCTCTATCAGTTCTTTTTATTGGTCTAATCAGATCCACACAGCTGGAATTAAGTAGAAGGAAGTCAGACACCCCCCCCCCCCCCCCCCGAGCAAGGAAAGGACAGTCAAGTTTGGCATATACCTTAAAAAAACAAATGTAGACAGTAGCATAGTGTACACCAACATTTAACGAAGAAAGGCAGGCAAGGATAATTTTTTAAAGAAATTCTGATGTTGTACTTATCAATCTCTCCTTCAAAAGAGTCACTGGAAAAAACCCACATTTTCCAAGAGGCAGAGGTAAACCAATGAACTCTCATCAAGGGAACCCTAAGAACATGTGGTTTCATATGAATCTTTTCCTTAGCAAGAGGACTAACTTGGAAGCATCCTCCTTCCTCATTACATTTTTACCAACATGTACAAACAGTGTAGAGTAATCCTCCTTCTCCTCTTGAGGTTGCTTTGAAAAATGTAGTCACTTTTCAGAACTGAAGAATCATGTGTACTAAAGTAAACTCTTGGCATATATCATCAGACAAAACAAATCCTTTCTGAGGCTTTCTGAAGAGGTGTTGGAAGGACAGCAGTTACCTGTGCCCAAAATTTCTGCAACAACCCAATGACACTGGAAAACTTCTGCATGCTTTTTGAAAACTGATTACAGGAACTCCCTCAGGGGTCAGGTGGGAAGGTGCTACACTAAAGAGAACACACACAGCTTTTTTTCTGCTGTGTGCAAGCTGTGGCTATTCCTGCCTACAGACACCAGAGTTCTGGTCAACTTCAGTTTTACATAGTCCTTCAGAGTACAACCAGCCAACTCAAAGACAGCAGAGAACAAGAGTTCAAGGCTTTAATCCCCAGCAATAGTAGAAAATAAACAACAGAAAAAAGGAATGCTAACTAGCACCATCCAAACTGGCATAACTTTATCAACTGACAAAGAGAAAGGATCTTGTTATTTCCAGTCATTTAGGGACCTGATTCATCAAAGCTTCTTTCTACCCAAGCAATCTCATCCTAATGAGCCTGACAAATTAGGAGTGCTTGTAATGTTTATATTTTCACAGCTGGCACAGTTCCTAAGAAGAGGCACTTTCAGGTGTAGTTTCCATCTACTCAAAAAGTAATTTGCAGAAGCACTATTAAAGTGCAATCTCAAAGTATGTTCTTTAAGTGGACAAGCGACAAATCAGGATATCCATGAGTCACAGCAAGACGCTTACAGGCCAACAACTTCTCAATAAAACGAACAGAGCTGCAGGGGCAGGAGAACATTTTATAATCACATGCTAAAAGCCACCAGTTTGCAATTCATTCACAGTACATCAGAAGTAAGATGAAGGGGCAGGACAAAAATTAATTACCTACCTGGAAAACTCCAGCACATTAAGAATTTCAAAGGTTTTCTCCTTCCCCAGCTACAAATGAAAAACGAAAGAGTGTGCTATTATAAGTAGAGTTTACATTACATTCTTACACGTGCATACACGCAGGCTGATCAGGCCTCTTCATCTCCCATCCCAGTATAAATAAATGTAGCAATGGCTCCCTCTGCCGGTTAAAGGATGCAGAGCCCTCTTTATTGAAATTAATTCAACATCCTGTATTGTGGCATCCTTCATTTACTATTGCTACTGGTTAAAGGATGCAGAGCCCTGTTTAACGAAATTAATTCAACATCCTGTATTGTGGCATCTTTCATTTACTACTGCTGCAGCATTACAAGGAGTTAATATCCTTTTTGATTAGGCACTCTCTGAAAGCTAAGCTGCATATTTAGTTCTCAACAGCCATCAACTAAGAGACATATTAGAGGTCAAAGGCATTTTTTGCAAGTTAAAATAAGCATGCCCTCCAGGCTTAGTGTTACAATAACTTTTGACTGACCTCTCTTAGTATTTCTTTTATTTGAATTCACAAAAATATTACCTATATTTTTCTAAGACAGAAGATTAACCAAGGAGAAATTCCTGTTATCACCAGCAACACTCTGCTAGGGCTGAGCAAGAACAACCTAAAGCAGGAGAAAGATTTTAAAACACCTGCCATTCCTGTTGTATAATGCACAGAAGGAGCAGTAGGAGTTACCAGAGTTACAGAACTCCAGTGGTATTTGTAACATGCAGTTAAAGAAAGTGCTGCAGTAAAATCTAGCTGTAGTATAGCCATGTCCAAGGTACATATCAACTCAGGAACATCCCCAAGATTAAAAAGCACCTCCAAACTATTTTCTATATGCTGCCACTGATGTAGGCAATCAGGAGAGACAGGAATCTCAGAGAGTGACAGCTTTTATTACTGGCTATAGATTAACAATGCCCACAGCTTCATATTATGAGTATGCAATCAGGCCAGGTAGGCCTGGCTGTTCATGTAGAGGAGAGAAGCATTTAGATAGCTGTAGATGACACTTTTCATCCTAAGCTCTTCCCCTTCAACTAAAAAGCAGTTTGAGAATTTGTAGAAAGTTTGTCACAAGTCCTAGAAGATATGTTTCAAGTGCTTAGCTTGGCATTGTACCAAGAAATTTGAAATGGAACACACTTGAGAGGAAGGATAGAAAAAAATTAATCTTTCTTAATAAGCCCCCTACTAGTTGCATCTGTGTAAATCTGGAGCCACTTTAGCTTAGCAACTTGAGTCTGAATGTGGCCCTATGAGTCTGAGGCTGCTTGTGTCAACTGCAATCCATTAACTATGCACCCCTGCATACACAGCTTGTCGAGCAGATACATCTTCTACTGAAGTTCTTACTCAGAAGAAAGAAATCAAACACTTACAAGAACAGCAACCATTAAACATAAGTCAGAAAACCTCCCAGAGACATGAATTTCCTTCCAATGTGAGTGTTCCCATCTGTGCTTCCTGGATAAGGGAAATATTTTTCAGGTACAACTACTGTCCCATGTAAGTCTGCAACTTCCTATGGCCCATTCCACATAGAGGGGCAAAGGACTTGGCATCTTCAAATAGATCAAGACAACTTTTCTCAGTATACATAAGCCTTTAGCATGTAGGATCCTACAGGCCCTCGAAAAGGGCCCTTACAGGGGCCAGAGAGGACATCCTTATGCTCTGCAGGATCTTGGCAGCCTGTGCCATGCACATCCACCACTTACCGCATCAATGATAACAGAATGGGGAGTCCGTCCCGTGAAGACATAACCAAGTTTTTTTGCTCCTTTCACTAATGCTCCTTCATCTGCCAAAACAAACAAACAAAACTGCTTGAATTTAACCTGGTATGTTAAAGAGGCCTTCAAAACCCATACTTTTGGCAGACTGCCAGAACAGAACCCCCTTTCCCATGTACTCCCATTCACAGGGATGTTAGAGTAGTTCTGCTCACCCTTTCACAAAAACATTCAGCATGTTAGTCCTACAAAGGCCCAGCAATACCAACTACACAAAAGTGGTACTCAATCTGTATAAAACATCCTGTAACTACTAAAGCATTGAACTCTATTCTTGTGGAAGTGCCATACTTGTACACATGAAGAAGGGGAATTACCTGTTCTGAAAACAAGATCAAAGCTCTGCTACTTTAAATTCCTACAACATGCATTTAATCCATTTTCTGCTGTGAAAGCACTAAGTTCAGGTACTACATAAATACAGAACTGTTTTCTAGAGACTCTACTGGACAGTGTTATTAAGAGTTCAACTAACAGAGCTGCAATCAGAGCCAACACCTGGCTCCCACAGATAATTACAGAGCCTCCTCAGGGAGCGAGTGCCATGGAGCACAACCACCATATGGGTGGATTTAGTGCCTAAGCACTAAAATTCAAGCAATCCTCACATCTCTACAGCTCCCTTAGTCTCCTCACAGTTCATTACACGGACCAGAACTTCCTCACATGAGCTCTTCATCCTACTTTTCAGACCCTCTTAAGACATAAATAAGAAATGATACTATTTCACCATGCAATACATAACTACAGCAATTCTAGAAAGATCTTCACTAACAGAGATAAATTCCATGGACAGCAATATTCCCTTATCTGGCCCCACCTAGCTCTGTCTATGCTAGCTGAAAGGAGTAAAAAAAATGAAGGGCAGGCCTGAATACCACCAAGACTGTGAAAGTTTTGGTTGCATTGTGTCATGTATCAGCACTTGATAGTGTCTTATCTTGCTCTGAGCATGCTAGATCAAGAAAGACAGTTTGTAGTCATGCCAATAAAGTAACTGCTTATGCAGAAACAAATCATTACTTCCTACACACTCAATGTCTTTTACTTTCATCCCTGCAGAAAGAATAGATGGTCTCATGAGAGCAGAAGGGATCCTTAGCCCAGCCTATCTCTAAATAAACATCATTGACTATGTGGTTTTGTAGGAGGCATTCAGAAAATGTGTGTACTGATTAGAGAAGATGTCAGATCTACTGTTAGCATCGTGGGGGACATTTTGCTTTCAATATCAATGACCTTTGGAATTATCTAGAAGTTTATGGACCTTTCTTCCATCTACTTCTATTCCTTCAACTCATTCCCTTCCCTCCTGAAAAAGAAGGCAACAACCAACCTGGAGAAGAGGCCTGGTAGATGATTGTATTTCCTTGTCTCTCAGGAACAACAGTATGACACACGGCCAGCAGTGTGAGGAACTCCTGTATATGCACAGCTGTGGGCTAGACAGGACACCAGGAGAGTGAGGTTTATCACTGAACACAGACTGAAGAACCTGTTCACTGAACTAAGATGATATCCTATGTACCACAGACAAAAAAAAAAAAAAACCCAGCACATATTCTGATCTCCATTTATAGCAGCTGTTTTGACCAAAGAACATCAAGACAGCTCAGGGTCAGCATTGATGAACTGGAGAGCTAATGATAAAGATCTCATTTAAGTTGCAGAGAGTTGAGAAGCCAGAGTATTTCCCCACCCCCCAAACATAAAAGTATTTACTTCTTGAGCACCCCAAGCTTCATATAGGCAAAGACATCTGCCAAAAGATGATGACAGTCTAGAATCAAGGAATGCTGCCAATGGCAGCTTCCAACAGATTGATAGCAACCACACCAGAGTTAAACTTGCTGCAACTGCGTCCTTAGTGATGAAGATCCTGAGAGCAGCTGAGAGCAGCTGAACAGCCAGTAGAAGACAACATCATGTGTCCTTCCAAAGGAATACAGCACTCAGCCAAGCATAAAATTAATCTACAGTCGCTACACATTCAGCATCACAAGTACATGCAACATAAACCATTGCTCCAAAGTGCTTAAACAGACACCAGGTCTGCAACTCGGCAAAGATGCTCTGGCACTTAAATTCAGACCTCTGAATTCAGCCAACTGTGGCTGCAACCTTTAATGATGTGAAATTAAGTCCCTCATCCCATTCTTCCCTCCTTTCCATCCCTGCCTCCAGCACAAGATTTACAGTCTCATGCAGTCAGGAAGAGCACTCAGATGCCCAGCTCACCTGGCTCACTAATTCATCCACAACTCACACAGATCTTTAAGATGCTTGGCTGAAACAGCTGAAATGAGCCCATAATTCTCCTTCTCCAACTCTGCTATATCCCTAACATCCACAGGTGGTAGCATCAGTCTTACATCACAACAGCCATTTGCTCAGTGACTCAGATACCAACTAGGCAGTAGTACCTTTGCAGAAGGCCCTACTTGACTTCGCAAACCTTAAAAACATTTTGCGTATAAAAATATCATCTAGGTTTCAAATCTTTCATTAGCACAGGATAGGCACTAGCAATATGAAGGTTTAATTAGTAGGAAGCAAACTACTATGAAAGCCACAAAACCATGTCAGCTGGCAAACACTTTGGCAACATGTGCAAACAAAGTAAGCATTGACCAGAAAGCAATATAATAAAAAGATTGATGATCCAAGCCCTATACTCTTGTTTTACTTCATGCATTTTGCCATGAATATTTTCAAAGTAACTGCTTCACACAGGACCTTTACCTTTCCATACTGAATTGTACAGTCACATGTCACTACAACAAGAGTTGTTGCTTTTGACATGCTGAGGAGCAGAGGCTGTGCTCAGGAAAATGAACATATATTTATACACTATTACCTAAGTCCACAGCACATTACAGCTAAGAGGTTACTGCTGTTCCATCATTTCCAGTCAAATTAATGAAACTTTTATCTCCATGTCAAAAGGCACAGCCTGACAGATTCTCATTTCAGCATCTGTTGCTGCAGACCTCTGATGTCCATCTTACACTTTTATCACCTAGCCCCTTAACAAACTTTCATAGTATGTGTTCTATCAGTGGAAACAACCTGGCTCCAGTAGTGACATGGATTTTAGTCCTTCCTAAGTAGGTATTTATGCTTTCAAGCCAGCAACATAATTTGCTGCTGTCTTAGAATTTTCACAGCCCACAATGTACTACAGGCAATCTTCCAATTCTGTTGCAACAGACCACCAGAGGCCCAGCTTATCACAACAGCTCCTCCACACAGCTGTCATTTGTTTCCCTTCTACATTGTTCCAGCACTGACAATATTTATTGCACAGACATGAATCAGGGTAGAGCATTCAAATTCCTGCTTTGGACCTGTGAACAGAAAATCTGTTAATGGCCTCTGTGGCAACACATCCCTTCCAATATGCTGAGTTGAATCCCAGCACAGGACAGAAGTCCCACAGCTTAACCAATTCTGCTTTATTACTTATTTTCCTTTACCAAATCTCTGGCATCTCAGTAGTCAAATTCTTACTGATGGTTTCTGTGAGATGTTTCTTGCCCATTTGTGTGGTAAGGTCAGCCTTATTTCTTCCTGCTCCACTTTTTAGTTCTCTATTTATGTATAGTAGGAACAAAGTTTGTATATTTTAATCTCTTAGTCAGTCCACATGTAGTTCTCATTTTAAGTGACTTCTTCCTTTATTTTCCTCCTTGTGTCCCAACAACTCTGGGTAAAAGACATTGCTTCTTCCCTTGTTTTCTTGCTTTTGGGGGTTTTTTTCCCCAAAATCCAGGAAAAAAACTAGTGCACAAACATCCACACAAGCAATATACTTCACTGGGTGAATTATTTTGTTTGTTGCCCCTACCAGCTGAGCACCACATCGTAATGGTCTCCTACTTCTGGAAGCAGCTTCTGAATTGTTACCTACAAAGTACTATCCTCAGCGAAAGCAAAGGCTAGCTATCTAGTAGGCACAGCACTGTCCATTAACAAGCAGACCACTGTCAGAAAACAAGTTTTCATCCCTTCATGGTTCCCATATATAGAGGAACAAAACACTGAGACAAGCCTCAGACTTTTGGGAGCAAACTGCACCATGCAGAGCTTCATATGTGCATGTGTCACACATGTCCTTATCTGGACTCTTCACTGTGAAGACAAATTACTTTTCTCAACTGTTCAGATAAAATTCCAAGGAATTTGCATGTGAAGTTGCAGATATCTTTCATCTTTTCTTTAAGATCTTTTATCAGATCAGTGCCTCCATTCACAGTAAGTCCTGATGAGCAGGACTGACAGTTGTTTGAGCAAATGGCCTAGAAATGGCCAGTGGGATATCAAAGCACAATCTAACAACCTGAGCTTATTACTTTGCATGTAAGTGGCATATTCTACCAAGGACAACTGTGAAAATGCTTATGTACTTAATTACTTAAGGAGAATTATGACTCATCATCTTAAAAAGATATGAGCTTCCTACCATTCAGTTCACTAAAATATCTGGAGAGCAGAGCAAGGATCCAGCCATGTTGAGCATCTCCAGACCAGTGAAGTTGGCAGGACTGGAAGAGACCAAGACACTTCAGGCACAGACTGAGAGAAGACATTAACCAGCTTTTGAATATCAAGAGAGCTAAATGCAAGTTTATCTTGTCCAAAACCAATGAGATATGACCTATAATTAAAGATACTGCCTTGTACTTGAACAAAAGTACCGAAGTCCCACGCACAGAACAAAAGCAGATAAGAGAAAAATATATCTCGCCAAGCTCCAGCAATTTAATTGTGAGCTATAAAATGATGTGTTTGGACAGTTTTCCAGCAATCTGAACTAGAGCCTCCCATAGGCTTTCATCACCTGAACATGTTTTTTCCCCCTACTGTATTTCAAATCCCAGTTTTTCATCCCAGTTAGCCGTGACATGTTTTTCTGGTTCTGCTTTCCTATGGAATGAGGAATCAGCTGATGATAGCTGTCATCTCAACAAAGCTTGATGGGATAATAGCCTCAGTTCCCACACACTACACAAGAATAAGCAGACGTGTTGGTGAGGTCTAAACAAACTCTTTCAGTGTGGTAAAGGCTCAATGTGAGCACAACAGTTGTCTGCTCTGCCTGACCAACTGCTGAAGTACCCATCACATGTACTCAGTGAACCATTCATGCATCTGCAGCTATACCATGTTTGCTGCTTCCTGGCCAAGAGATAATTTGGAGGCCACTGTAGGAAGTTCACACTCAAATTGAAACTCGCAGAGGAAGTTCAGAGAGAATCCTGGCAGATACAGAAATCTAGATTGAGAACCAAAGTCTATTAGATCCTTCATTTCTTGACCTCCTTCCCTGCTCTCCTACCATCAGAGTAAAACCTAACTCCACATCACACAGGCTTGCATCTTTGTGCTGAATTCATTCATGGATATTTCCTTATTAGACTAAGAGTTTATGCCATTTTCTCTACAAAAACAAGACAGTATCATATACTTGGTACAGCTGCACAGTTCATCCAACAGAAGCCGATACAAAGAAAAAGCACAGGCAGACAAAGCTAGGTACTTTCTTCCACATTAAAATGCCAGAGCAGCCAAGAGAAACCTCCACAGGTTTTCAAGACAAGTTATTTTTCCAGGAACAATTCCTACAGGGCAATAATTCTTTAAATGTTGCTCAGAAGTGGACTTGGCTATCAGTCAGCCCTTACACACCAGTGACCCAGAAGAGCTATGAAATTTAGAGGTGATGCAGGATGCTAAAAATCTTCCTAGCAGATGGAAGATAGTCTCATGAGTACAAGTACATAATTTTTTATTTTCAATCTTGAAAGAAAATTACTTGGCACTGAGACAATTCTAAACTAACACTTGTGACTGAACTGGAAAAAAAAAAAATCTTCAAGACCAGAGCCATGAACACTTAATGAGAGTAAGAGATCACACTTCCAGCTTCAGCTACAAAAGGGCAAATGTTTAGAGATAATTAATTGCCCAAGTACAGCACCACATAACTTCACTAGACAGCTTACGCTAGAACACTCCAGTTTTTCACCACAGTTCACTAAATGAGTAGAAACTGACAGACACCTGCAGCTATTAATCAGATTACCAAGATAATATAGTTTTTTAGACAGAAACAGTTTATGCATCTCAGCAGCTGACCTAATGCAAAAAAAAATAGAAAGACCCTTCCCTCTACCACTATCCTGGAATTCAGCCCTCCGCTCACTCATATACAAAATACAAATACATAGACAAATATACCCGAACATGCTCAGCAAACTGTCATAAGCAGTCCTTGCATTCCCATGCCTTGTGCTAAATCACCACTTGCCAGAGGGTGGCACCCATTCCTCCAGTACAGTCAGGCTCTGAAAAGTATCTTTGGCTACACATGGTACTTCTCATTAGCCAGTAATTTCCCCACGGATTGTCTGAGAACTGAGTTCACAAAATATGCTCAGCCCAACACCAGCTATGCAAAGACATCAGTATTTGTCTGTTCAAGTGAAAAGCAAAAAGGAAACTGGATACAAAAAGGTTCAGTATAGAAGACTTCTGAGCTGTCTAGACTAAATGAAACTTAAGGAAGCTACCAAAATCCTTTATTTGCCTGCTACAACAGTATATATTTCTTCTATCCTCCAAAGCAGAAACTACCCAGGGAAGATTTAGGTACCCCAAAATAAGGGGCCCATCTCAAGGCTAGGTGAGAAATTCCATCTCACAGTTCATTTGAGATACATCCCTTCTGCTGAGTCTATTAAAATATACCAAAGCATTTTTCTCTATGCATACCTAAAGCTGCAGCAGCCAGAAAGAGCTCAAAGCCATTTTACCTGCAGTCTACACCTAAACCCGAATGAATACCTGGAGTCAGCAACTGCCATAAGCCATAACTGTAGCCATAAAAGAACAAACAGGACACAGAGGAACAGGACAATGCACAAATCTTGACTGAAAGCCATGTCCAGTGGGAAATCCTTCCAGTGTACATGATTACAAAAGCTACATAGGAAACCAGAGCACTCTCCTGAGAGGGTCACCTTGATGGAGGTTAGAACACAGGAGCCACCTTTAGGCTTTATCACCCTGCAGAATACACAGTGCCACAACAACTAATTATTCCCATACAGCATTCACACCATGCTGCTGTTCTTAAGTACTGCACAGCAGAACAGAAAGCAAAGCTTTCCTGCACATAAACTGTACATTTCAACTATATTTTAGATGCTCATATTGAACTTGACCAGCCTGGTTACAGAAGCTACACTAAGGAGAGCAATCAGCTGATTGAGTTTACACTTGCCAATGCTCAGACCTTATACTGTGAGACAGCCTGCAGAGAACAAGGGTCATGCCTTTTGGCAAGTGAATAAATTGTCTGGTGTCCAGTCAGACACTTCATAGCAACATGATTTCCAAATAAACATTGAACTGACACTGTGAAAACTAGGTCCCTTTAGGAGTCAACAGCTAGGCTAAGACTACTAATCATTAAGACTCACTCCAAGCTTGAATTTGCAATTAATTCCCATCTCTTACATCCTTTACATAACTAGAATTCCAAACACTTGCAATACTTAAAACAAGGCTCATTCCAGAAACACCTTTAATGCTACAGATTACAGTTAAAAATGGTATAGATGTTTCAACACTCCAAGTAGTTTTCCTTTTAAACTATTTTCATTTCTATCATAACATGTTATAAAGCATTATCTTTGATATACAAAAGAATATATGAATCTGCCTTATAGGCAGCTAGAATTCATACCAATATGGATATGTTAGAATCCATATCAGCTTCTTTAATTCAATTGTAAGACAAGTGGGCAGAAAGGCGTTGGAGGGAGCTATTTTGATTCCAATTTACCCCCTCTGTGCCTGCATGACACACTCAGAGAGCAGACTTAATCACACAAATAGATTTGTTCAGCATTCAATTCCAGACAAGCCTAGAATAGGGCATTTTAGAGGCGTGATATTCAAAGAGCAGACTTACATGATCATTTTCAATGTTTTGCAGCAGTCTTGGGTCATCAAATTCACACGATTCACTGGTGGAAGGAGGTAGCTGGCTGCAGAGCAAAACAAGCATATTCAAACAAGTGGCAACATTGCCAATCTTAGTACTTCATCTATTTTCTTGGGAAGCAAATTTAAAAAGCAAAGTAAGACTCCAATGTCCTTGAAAGCATTATGAACAGATCATATGAGTAATGCAGCAAGTGCTGAAAATGAACACCAGCAAGAAACCCAAAATGGTTATGGTTAACAGTGTATTTCAGAAGATTCAAGTGTCAATGCAGCCCCTGGGACAGATGTAGCAACAGCAGCTTTTAAGCATATTTAAGTTAAATGGATTTCAGGGTGGCTTGCTCATAAAATAGATCAAAGTTCAATATCCCTAAGCTCCCTCCCTAGTCAGAGCATTCTACTTCATGCTGATCTCTGGAGGATTTTAAGTATGAATACTCCAAGTAAGCACCTAGAAAAAAACTTTCACACAACTAAATGGAAAAGAAAGGTACAAGGAAAGAAAACATAGCAATGAAAGAAACGGCAATATATTGAAGAAAAGAGGGATCCATAGAAATTACACCTCAGCACAAGAAATATATCATTTTATCACCTTCCTAACAATAACAATGACCTGGAGCAGTGGAGAAGCCCAGTTCAAATCATCACCAAGTGCTTTTCTAACAGCATTCATCATTTACCAGTTTCTTGGGTGGGAAGTCACTTCTTCCCTATATTTGCCATTCAAATCCATGTCAGCCCTCCCTAGCTCTTCCCATGCTTCCCAATACTCAACATGCTTCACTGACACCTGTGTAACACCTCTGGATCTTCACTCATTTCTGCGGAGTGGGAGAGACCCATCACCTTTATTCAATTAAAGTTTCCAATAAAAAGGAGAGGGATTCTCCGGACATGACAGCTACATATCAAGCTCTCTCCCAGTTTAATTACTAAAACACAGCATTTTGATAAAGAAGTCCCTTTTTCCTCATTGTCAGGCCTGAACTTAATGATTGCAAAGAGCAACATTCAGTCTCTAGCTAGGGGTAAGGCTCCTATAAAGTAGGTTATTTTTAGCGTTTAACTTGACTGTCTGCAATTATAAATAAGCACTGCATTCGCATCCCAGCCACCCCAGCCACTGCCTATTCTCACCCCCTTCACATATGAAATCTCTATGCAGAACAGTAGATCCATCACCACCCACCAGCTCTGCATTAGGCTCCCACTGGAAGACCATTTTACTCAAACACGTTCCTCCCTTGGGCTTCTTCCAGTCCCAAATTGGAAAGCAGTCTTTATATAGCTTGTACCCACTCTGCTATACAGAACACAAACATCTTGGAATGTATTTACCTGAAGTCTTCTGATGAACGTTCTCTTTCCAACTCAGGAAAGTGACTGAGGAGTAGAAAAAGGAAAAAAAGAACATTTATTCCACTTTAGTAACCAAAAAAAAAAATAGGTAGAAGGCGAAGATCAATGAGTCATCCCACAAAAACATATGCTGAAACCATGGGTTCAGCTGTTCATACATTTGAATCAAATTTTCTGCCTTTTGAGGTATCTAATTTAGCTAACATGAAATTCAAAGGTTAACTTGCATCGAGATCTTAAGACTATCCATTTAACATGAAGCAAATACAAAGATTTAGATGACTCAAAGGCATCTTTTCAACAGAACCGAATAAAACCAGTAAGCAAGTATTCCTCTTGTGCAAGGAATATTAAGCTCTGCAACTACAACTACACTGTTCTAACAAAATTCTGGTTCTCCTGCAGTCACAGAAATAGGGCTGATAATTGCTACTCTTGGGCTGCAGCTTCTCCCCTCTTAGGCCAGAGCTTATTTAGCACTTCTGGTTTTGTTTAAATCATGATCAGGTAAGTAAGGAAGCAAGTTTCCTTGCTCCATGTGAAGTACTCTCCACGTTTGCTTTTCATAATTTGTTCTGCAGGACAAGAAAATGAAAGCTATTAATTAGGATCACTACGCTAGAAGAACAGAATGTTCTAATCCTTTTCCAATATAAAATTTTGTACCAGTAGTAAGCATATATTAAGCAACAGAGTTGTTTTTTTTAAGTCATACCTACCCATATGTCACTCCAGCAATACTGCATTTCTTAAAGTTCATGATATTGCATGTTAGAGTACCTGTTTTATCAGAAAACAGGTATTTTACCTGGAAGGGAAAAAACAAATATGACTTAAAACTTGCACATAGTAACCAAAGTCAAAGTAGAAAACAGGAAGATTCTCAGAGACATATTGCTCAAATGTCACAATATTGGCCAATGCAGGCTTATTACAGCTTCATTTGTCTACCAAACCTACAGAAAAATAATCAGGCAAATTATTTAATTCCATTAATTCTTTATCTCTAAATGTGGAAGGGCAAAAAAAGTAGACATCAATTGCAAAGGCTCTAGTGTGGTCACTACAGATGTACTTGGTTGTGCTACTTGGACATTTACCAAATCCTTCAACTATACTAATCTCAAAGAGTGACTAGAAATCAAAACAAAGACACTTAGAATTGTTGAAGGCTCACTGGAATTTTACACACTGAAGATATTCTGTGGTTCAAAGACCACCAGGAATGTTTGGGGATTTTGTTCTTTTTTCCACTACCCATAAGCACAGAATATGCTAGAGTAAGTCCAGCTGGTATCCTGTGGGTCAACAAAAGCTGCTTTTTCTAATGCACAGCCACAGTTAGCCCACTTTACTGCCCAAAGTAATAATCCCTTAATGGAAATTTATTTTAAGGTAGAACTTGAAAGCAACCCCATCAAAGCAGCATGACTTCTTGGAACATTAGCAGATTCAAGATTCCCCACCTTCAAAGAGCCACAACAGACCAAAACTATTGCAAGCTGATGATACCACAGTTGTAGCTCTGCACCAGGCAAGACACAACCAGCAACAAGTAGGAAGGGATGGTGATTAGACAACTTGAAGACCAAAATAATTTGACTAGAGTTAGTACAAGTTTTTCCTCAATAATTGCCATCCAGTTCAAGACAGTGCACTACACTACTTATGAGGTGATCCTTTAGCTGTGCCCTATACTGCTCCTGAGCACAGCATTAGAAATGGAGCCTTTGCAAGCAACAAGTCAAAGGGTACCCAGGCTTCTGAAGAATTTGAAGTCATTAATAATTTCACCATAAAACAAAACTTTGAGGAGAACCTGTGAACATGTAATTCATTTAAAGAATAAAAAAATTCATTCTAGTTACACAGGATCACTAGTAAGCCATTGCTGAAAATATGAGCCACCAACATACATTATGCCACACATCCTTTACTTCAGCCAAAAATAGCACCACAGTTTGGAGGCTGATAACTTCACATCAAAGTGATTTAAACAGAAATCAAATTTCAGCATTCATAAGAAAAATGCTGATCAGATTAAGCAGGAAGAATATTGACTACCCCCTTACTGAGCAGGATATATGTATTTTAAATAATACATAAATGTTGTCTCCAATACTTCATGCCAGTTATGAAGTTTATGTAGTTCAGTTACCTATAACCTTTGATGGTCAAGGAACAAAGCTACCTTTTCTCAACAGTACTGCAAAATTCCAATAGCAAAGTCGTATTTTCCAGTAAGCTTGTTTTAGGAAGCCCTTCCAGACTGAAGAAATGTTATTTGCAGAATAAACAAACCTACAACAACTAGAAGTTAATATACAGTTATCCTTATCTGAAATTAAAAGAGAAATGCTTAAAGGAACACAACATCTAAATTTTTTTTTACTTGCATCTCCAGTGAAGTAGTCAGAAACATCAAAAACTAGTAACAGTCTAGGCTGTTGGTCTGCTCTTCAAGTATAGCCCTGCATGCTCTGTTCTGGTACACAGAGCCAAAACCACATAGCATCTCTCCAAAACTTTTGAGAATAAAGTTTAGAATGAACAAAAGAAATAGTTTCAATTCCCAAACATAAAACTGCCTACATGACATAACATTTAATCCTGTGATCTCTCATTATTTCGCTTGTAAAACTCATGTCCCATCAACCCACAACACAGAGCAACGAAATAAAGCTGATTTGTACATCTTGTACATCTTGCTCTCATACCTTCACTCTTGAGAGAATACATTATAATCACAACACTTAAGAAAATGTTATCTTACCTGCCCAAGTTCCTCATTAAGGTTTGAGGTTCTGGCCATTGCAGGTGTATCTGTTTCAGGGTAATACATATCTATGTCCTGAAATGAGAGCAAAATTAAGACTCATGTTGTGCAAATTAAGCACTAAAGTCTCTGTTCTTCTTTTAGTCAGCTCCAATTTGGCTTGACTGTCTTAATGCTATGAGTGGGCATTCTGAATGCTTGAGACAAACACCATCCCAGGATGAATGTGGGTGCCTCCTTTCCTAAGTATACCTCCATTCTATGTGGACATGAAAAGAGATTAAACTACAGATAGTTAATAAACCAAAGGTGAAACAGAAAAAAAACCCAACTTAGTACAGCTGAAAGAAGCTCATGCACTAGCCATTCCAATCACAGGTGTTCAGTTACAACAACCAACAGTTACAACAACAAAAGTTGCTCTAGCCACATCTATGAGACAATTGTAGTGACACCATGAAATAAACTTCTGTTTCTACAAAAAAAGCTGCTACACAAACCAAATCAACTTCTCTGACATGTATCTCTTCTACATTATAAGCAGATCAGGGAACAGACATATTAAACTTCACTTACATGTGTTTTATAGAAACCTACAACATTAGTCAAAGTCCAAGGATTAATGCATATCAACAAAAGGTATTCTTCCTGGTTTTGTCCAGCTAATAAAGCCATCAATACAGTATTTTTGGCCCACAATTTGAGAAAGACATTCTGAAGTCAAAATTCCCCTGAACAGAGGGATCACTGTCTGGTTGCATGAGGCAGCATCAACTTATCTCCTTACAAAAACATTATGGTCAATTCCAGAGGCGACCTTAGGGATGGCCTCAGGATGTAAAAACAAAGCAAAACAAAAACACAAACAAAACCAAACAAAAATATACAAAAAACAAACAAAAAACCCCAAACAAAACAATCGACACACACCTTCAAACAAGTCTAGTCTTTCCCTCTGTTGAACAGTTATAAGATACCAAGGAGCTTTCAAAAGATAAGTACTGAACATGAGTCAGCAGAGAGACCTCCTTCAACCAAGAGCTGAGAGTTCCTTCTCATCCTAAGAGCCTGAAATACAAGTCATCATTTGCACAGGGGACTTTCCCATGACTAGATCTCTTAATTTCCTGTGAGACACAGAACTGATATAGAATAAATTCTGAGTTTCTCCCTGCCTTTCTCAGAAGTTACATCAGAAAAGTAATTAGAAAATCTCACTAAGATGTTAAGTGGGTTTTTATTTTAAATGTCAACATCTAGAACTGAGATACATTCATTCTTGCTACTTACCCAGTTTATAAAAAGAGCCTGAGTAAACTTGACAACTTCCAATGTTACCAGAAGGCTGATTGGAATAAGGTTGTTGTACAAGATTATAAATGTCAGCAGATTGTATCCAAAATTGACAGACAGCATTTCTGTGGATCAAAATACACGAGACATTAGCAGACAAGTCTGAGTGGTATAGGGGCAATCATCTTTATGCGGTCCACCTAATTAGATTTAGAAATGCTAAAATAGTCAGCTAGTGTGTTGATGTCTAGTGTAAGGGCCATTTTAGTATTGATTTCAATAGAAGGTAGATAAAACACCCACAGAACACGTGCATCTTACACCAGGTGAAGAAGGACAAGGTTGGTGAGGCTATATATAAAAGAACAGAGCACTTTCTGAACAATTTTTGCCAGACAGATGGTGAGAAGTACAATACTCCCCACTATAACCCAATTTAGACATTTATCTAGTGTGTCAACTGCCCAATTAAGAGCCCCCAATGTCACTAGTAATATAACCATCTTTCAGAAAGTGCCTAATTGACTCAGTGTAGTTAGGACACAAAAAATAAAACACTGAAATTAGTTCTAAAATCTGGCATCATTGTCAGAATTGAGAATTTACCCTCACTAAAGAAATTGACGAGAACAAGTTGACAAACAGTTGCCTAGTATGTGAACTCAGGCACCCTGCTTAAGCAAAAAAGCTATTAAAGGTGACAGCACTTGGCAACTTGCCCAAATAAGTCTACCATCACAATTGGTCCTTCAGGGAAAGGGAAGCATTTATAAACAGCAGGAATATAAAAGGCTCAGCAGAGGATGAAGGCTCCTGTTCATGATGCTGCCCACACCCTCTCTTCACAGTCAAAGTCTCCACATTTGTATGCTCTCTACTTCCCCAGAAACTTAGAGAGGCACTTCAGGAAGCACACAGAACACCCAGCACAATGGGGTCAGAGTCCACAACTAAGAGTTTTCAGCATCACAAGTTAATTAGAAGACAGGGGAGCAGATTAGGAGATAGAATCCAGAGAAAATTGCTGAAGGCTAAGAAAGATCAGAGTTTGGACAAAGGCACCTCAAAGTGTGAGTGCACCTTAATTCCATATCTTTGAAAAGTTTTACAGAAAGCAGAACCATGCTTGGTATTGGAACATTTTCCAATACAATTTTTACAGAGATGAGACATTTAAGCAAAATTTAACATCTACCTGCCTAACCTGAAAAAGTGTCATTCCTGGGTGTGGCAGTTATGGAAGGTATAGAAATTGTGCATACAATTTACAAAAAGCATCAATACAGACTATAACATCATCCTAGTCTATTGCAAGTTGCACCTGTTTTGTACTGCAAGTTCAGGAGTTCATTCCATTCATCTTTTCCAGTATTACTTCCATCATTGGAAGGAACAAATTTAAACTTACTAATTAAAAAACAAGGGGCAGAGCAGGCAAGAAACTCTGAAAGTTGCTGACACTGCTACAAAAAGACATTAAAACTATCAAAACCCAGAGTCAAATACGGGGCATTTCCATGCTCTTCCTATGTGATTTTATTTCTTTAATTCTTTCACAACTACAGCTCTTAAACTGTAGAAAATACACTTGCCATCTGTTTTGCATCATCAGCAGACAAGCCATTTGCAGTTTGTGATAACTGCTTTAAGATCTGCATCTCAAAATGCTTTTAACACCACATTTTATAGCTAATGTAACCTCCTCAAAAGTCTACTGGGGAGTATTTCATTGTTCATGTCTATCTTTGGTAATGAACTGAAAAACTTCAGGACTAAGAATGAAATCAAATAAAACCCCTCAAACAACCATGCTAAGACATCAGTTTTCTCATTACAAAGTAACAGAAGCCAAAGACAGAAACCATACCAAATCAATAAGAATTGTAACATTTAGCATTTCAATTTTCTCTAAAAGAGCAGATCAGCATTTCTGACTGAAAAAAGTCAAGAGAAATCCTTTGCATCTGTACATAAGCATAAAGCTGAAGTCAGCATCAGACTGATACTCTCCATTCTGCAGTCAAATAGTCATACACACATAAGGCTGCAGTATATGACCTCCTCTGAGAAAAAAATTCGTGTATGGCATCTCCATAGAGATTAAAGAAGTGAACATCAGATATCCAACAATAACTCTTGCCCCTCTTCTGTTTCTGCCCTGCTCCTTGGATGCTAGTCCAGTGATAGTTACCTAACCTTTAGAAGCCTCACTGGGAAGTTTATTTATGCAAACTATTCTCAAAAAAAGAAAATACTAGGTCATCAAAAAACTAGCAAGATGTGGGGGGGGGGGGGGGGGGGGGGGGGGGGGGGGGGGGTTGGATTTTTCAAAGACTTCTTATTTGATGCATTAATTCAGTGAAGGTACGAGCCTGGCTGGCCCTACAGTCTGATACATCACTGGCTCAGTGCCTGCATACTCACCATTGGAGCCAAGGTACCAGACAACTTCACCATGTGTTCTGTTCCACAATAAGGCACCTACAGAACTCACAAGGGCCATTACCAGGAGAATACAGAACAAAACCAGGATCTGCATGTTGGTCACTTTCTCCACATTCGATCTCTTCAGAGGTGCTTTGGTTGAATTCTGGACAGCAGCAGGAAAAAAAAAAAAAAAAAAAAAAAAGAAAACAAAAAGATAAAAAAGATAATAAACCTGGCAATGGCTTCTACAAGGACTGCTGTCTTAGAATCTAAGTATCTCCATGATTATTACTACATCCTCAGCTGCTAAGCCTCAGTTCTAAATGTCATCCAGCTACCAGATAAATTAAGATGAAAGTTAGTTCTCCTTACGTATTGAACTGCTTTCACTTCAGTGTGCGTGTCTGCACATGTGCACATGCAAACTGGAGTACAATGAACCCTCATATTCCTCAAGGCCTACAGGCCTTAAACAACTGTGAGTCAAACCATTTCATAAAATCAAGTCAGACAAGGAGAATACTGGAAAGATAGCCAACTTCTATCGAAAACCTACCCTCAATCCCCTTAAAATCTTTACCTGCATGAGTTTTGTATCATGTCCTGTATATACAACAATACCCAAGACCCACTGAGTGTTTCTCAGTTGTGCACCTCTCAGCAAGATCTGGTCCGGACCAACAGGAACTGGGCTGCAAAGGAAGAAGTTCATGGATCTTTCAGTTCTTGGTAACTCTTTAAAGAAGACAGTTCTACTCCCAGCCTTACTTCCCAGTTAATAATAAAAGCAACCACAAACAACAAGAGGAGAAGAATGTAATAGCAATACAATGAGCTTAGATTGTCCACACAACTGAAAAAGTACCAAAACCTCAAAGTCTAATTCCTGCTAAAGCACAGTAGGGCAAAGCTGCTCCAGTTATCCAAAACATGAGAACTTATATGGCAGCCATAAACAAGCTTTCTCTGCACTTGACCTTGGCTAGTACATTCTCTCTCACATCAAGGACAGAGAAGTATTTCACCTGTACAGAGACCATCCATTTCAAGCACGCTACACCACACACGCCATTAAACAAGCATTTGAGAAAGCCTGTATTAACCACATGACTCCAAAGTGGGATGCAAGTGATCATCTGCTATTCTTGCACTGAGCTGCCCAAGAAGTGTACATTTGGTGAAGAAAAACAGGTACAGCCAAATAAAACACGTATGTTCCTACCAACCATCCACAATCTGTGAATTTGAGTACTAAAACTATATACTTTTCTTTCAAGAGTTGTAGAAATCTAAGTCACACTGAAAAAGCCTCCAGTTCTGGGATCACTTTTCTCTACAAACCTGACCTTGCTGCAGCCTTTGGCTCCAGTTCAAAGGAAAAGGTTTCCATCTCCTCTGTGTATCTTGTGCAACAAGAAGGCCCTAAAAACCCCAACCATTTCCTTGATTCTTTCCCTTTTGATGTACCTTTTAATAAAATATCACCATTAATTACTAAGAAATCAATACTCCCATAACAAGCAGAAGGCTCCATACAAAGACCTGTGTTATCTTAGACTGGCAGATGCTCTGATTAAATAAATATTAATTATTACCCTCCTCTTCCCCAGCAAAAACACATGTGCTCAGTTACAGACTAAAAGAACAGAGGAAATATTTTTTCCTAAGCAAATGAATTCATGGCTTTGCTGTCAATACCTTTGACCATCTAAGCGCAAGTTTCCAGTGAAGTCATAGAGATGGCGGTTGGGTCCTTCACATTCTATCCTCCCAGACACTTTCATCAATTCTTCCCTGGACTGGAGACTAGCAGTTTGAGACAAACCCTGCACAGAACAATTCAAGGGAGATTCTTGTCAACAACTGTTATTAGAAGGCAACCTAGGGAAATGGTGCTTGCTTATAACATCTACAAACCAAAGTGTAATTAAACTTGCGGAGATTTGTTAGGGTCCTGTTTTGCTTTGGTGGGGGTTTTTTTGTGGTTGCTTTTTTGGGGTTGGTTTCTGTTATGTTTTGGGGTTTCTTTATGTGATATTCAATACCTCTTTCCTGCAAGGAAAACTCATTATGGACACATATAAGCCTACTAAAAAGACTGAAACTCTCTACACAGATATTTATGTTACTTACATGATCTCTCTTTAACCAAGAGGAAATACAACATCCACAAAACGTGAAGTTGGATACGGGCAGGAGGAAGTAGGAGAAAAGCAGTATGAACAGGGCTGGCTTTTTTCTCCAAGTATAGCTGCACTGATGTGTTATGGCTGCTAATTATGGCCATTCTTAAGTGCAGTCTCTCTTGGGCCACTGCAGCCAATATGCTCTGATCCTGCTCAAGGTTAATGATCAGCCTGTTATGCAACTGCAACCTAAAGTATTGGTACTCTGCATCTGAGCAAATGAACAGCACCCCACTGCCTTTCTATTAAAAGAGGAATCCATTTCCTGTTTCTTTGGCTAGAATTTGACTGCAGCACTGCAAGCCAGAGCAAGGCCCTATTTCTGTATTTCAAGCATATCCTAAAGCAAATAAAATCTTACAAAAGTCCAAGATATGACTTAGCAGCCTTATCTGGAGGACTAAATCATGTTTCTACAAATGTTGTAAAGAAGGAGCAAACATAGCTTTTCAAAAACATCTGTATCTCAAAATCCTAATCTAAATATGTTTTTAAATGAAAGTAGTCAAAGATTATTAACTATTTCTAAACACTACAATCAACAGTATTGGTTTAACAAAACTAGAAAGATCCAAATAAATTCTTCTGTTTACCACAGATAATAAAATAATCTATACATATAAAGATCCTTTTCAGCTTCTGCCTCTGCATAATGCTTGCAAAATAGTATTGTTGCAGGAGAAACTGCAACTGTCATCACAAGCATAGATGCTTTTTATGTACAGCACTTAAATGCCACTAACTAGACCTTCAGCAAAACATATCCAAGGTCTGTTTGATTTGCATCTGTGGGCTTAAAATACTTGCTCCAGGTTAGTTCCTTACACTGCACGTGATGCATTACTGCTTGGGCTTGTTATCTGTAGAAAAGGCAAACTGCAGCCTCTTGAAGAAAGATGCTTTTAAAAAAAAAAACAACAACAAAAAAACACTTGTATTGCTGCCATGCAAGACAGATGGCAGCTTCATAACTAATATCACATACCTAGAAGAAAAAAAAAGATTAAATTCAGTTTGTTTTACCTGTCGTATTTTAAGATTCGTCTCCCCATCAAGATTAGCTGTTTCAATATAGCACATGGCTTGTGGTTCACTGTAAGGAGTGAAAGATTTTCAATATTAAAACTCAGACTTTTTTGTACACTAGTTTTGTACTAATACACTCCACAACAGACTTCTTCAATGAACTGCAGAAGACAGAAAAACTGTACTGGTGGTATACAGCCAAGAAAGCTGAAAGTACATATTTATATTTAACAGAGACTTTTTTTGATATGGTCATACAACAAACTACAGAGAAAGACAAATCTAAATCAAAGATTAGTAAGAATTTAACAAGTCATGATGAACTTAGATGACTGAAGTGGATTATTTTGAATTGCAATCAATTAAGTTGCTTCTGATTGCAGGAGTTATGGATGGAACAGCAAGTATTGAAGAGTATAAAAAGGGGATATGTTTGGATAAAGACAGATGTGCTCTCTGCTACTGAATTCTGTCTGTGAACTGAACACACAAAAATCTTGTCTGCAAGGTCACCTTAAAGCTGAGGGCCTATGGGAAGTACATCCAAAGTCACTGCTAAACAGCTTTTTTTTTTGAGCATGGGGAAAAGGTTCATTAGGATTGCGGGCTGTAACCTGCATCTTCCAGGTATGTTTCTGCCCTTACCAATAAGTATAAAAATCTTCCTCCTAGACCTCAATTTTCTATTAGTCAAGATCTTATCTACTTCTAACAGCAGAGCTCTGCATAGGTAGCACCAGTGATAAGGAAAGGTACTTTTACCAGATCTTCTCCCGACATACCACTCAAGATTCAAAACTTCTCTATGGCACCACCAAAACTATTTTTCTGCCAACTATCTTCTCAGGCTGCTAAAGAATATCAGTTTCCCATCTGGATTCAAGCCTGAAGTGCTTCTTCAGCATATCACTTCTCATCCACTTGATAAATGACTAGTTTATTCCCAAAGTAACCAATTGCTCTAGCAGCAAATACACTCAATCAACAGAACAGTCAGCAATAAACGCTCCTTAGGACAACAATAATTAAGAAATGGACAGGTACATTTATAACACAGTAAGAAGCTAGATTATTCTCTCCAATTTATTTTGCTTTGAAAAGAAACAATAAAGGTTGAGTATTCTTTGTCTCCTCCTACATAGGTAATTTGAATCTGAACACAAGAAAGTCACTGACTAGAGTCCAGTTTGATTCCAGTTTTACCTCTGTCAAATGCCTTATCTACTACAACTGAAGCGGTTAACTCAGGAGGGAGACTTTTTGCAATAGAATTCCTCTCATTTCCACAGAAATTATATGAACTGTGGAAATGAGAAATGTGTTTCCATACAAAGCCATGTTTGAATTAAAGAATGAATTAACATGAATTAAAAATATTTTATGTAAAATTTGATGTCATCTTTCTGTTGTACAGAAAAAGAGAGTCAAGATAAAAACAACTGCCAATTTTACCTCTGACAATCACCTCAGACACAGAAAATCAACACATACAAGCGAAAGAACCCACCCCCTTCAAAACATGCAGAGCTTTCTGGTGAACTGAGGACACTTAGTATTGACATTTAAAGGAATCATGGGAATAATACCAATTATAAAGCAGAACTGCCATAGAAGTTGCTATTTATTTCAAGCAAAGCTTCTCCCACATCAACATGCTCTGGGTTAAATTCTCTAATTATTATGTGGTTATCAGTGACAGCAGGTTAGTAGAATAATGTAGAACAAAAAGCTGGCCCACACAGTTAAGAAATAAGTCAGAAGGGGTTTTTAGTATAATACATTAGAGAAGTTCTTAAGTAAAATATTCTTCAATGCTGAAACAGAAAATTGTTGATGTCCAAGCTTGGCCTAACTGCATATTAAGTTGACAACTGCTTATTTAATGTTTGGGGCTTGTTTCAAAAAACACAATACGGCATACCATGGAATGAAGGTACCTCTATCCTTCATCATGGGGTAATTCAAAAAGACTGAGCTTCTGCATATAGCTTAGAAAAAACTGAAACCTCCCAGAAACAGCACAGACAAAGGATGAAGCATAAAATACAAGGGCTTGAAAAACAAGTTCCCTTAAAAGTTGAATCCTGTAACAGAAGTACAATGTAGAAACCAGAGCAATGTGCAATCAGCATTGAGAAGCACCCAGGAGGGAATTACAGAGGTGTTCCAAGGTTTGGCTACTAGAAGCTGTGCTGTTGTCTCTTGTTAAAACCTCATCTGTTTAAGCAAACTGTGGTCTTGATTTGGCCTCAAGTTGTTCTACATGATCTAGAACCCAGACTAGCAGTCAAGCACCACTCAAATGCTTTTAGGATCTGTGAGACCTCAACAAACGAAAGAGCTGGGAAACCACCAACCATATGAAGTTTAGCAAAGGCAAGTCCTGGATTCTGCACCTGGGACAAGGCAACCATGGATGTGTGTACAGATTGGAGAATAGGATAAGGGAGAGCAGTCCCATGGAAATGGACCAGGAGGTCCTGGTTGATGGCAAATTCAATATTAGTTAGCAGTGCCCTGGAAGCCAGATGTGTCCTGGGTGGGGGGACATCAGGAAGTTGTTCCATATTTGAAACTAAACCAAGCAGGACCCAACAGGTTACATTTGCTGTATCCAACAGAAGTAGTGAACAAATGAAGTCCAAAAGGTTTTGCTGTTTGATGACAACAGAGCTAGCCTGTCAGATTTACTATTTGAAAGAGAAATCTTCCTTGGGGAGTACAGGAAAATATGTTGAATACTCAGTGGAATTAATTGGAAAAAAACTACAGCTTCCTTATTTAAATGGAGGGATTCTCAGAAGGCCATAGAACCACTGACTGCACAAAGCTCATGTTAAAGACCTTTAGTCTTCCAACAAACTCATCAATACAGAGTATTATGTACTGGCAATTCATAAACTGAAGTATTGAAAATGCCTCATTTCAGAAGAGCCAATCTACAATAATACATGAATGAAAGTCTAATAAAGCCATGTTTGTCATGGTTGAAATTTGATTTTAGATGTGGAATAGAATTAGTGCTATCTGATGTCTGGTTTTATTAACAGCAAACACAGAGATTCAAGTCCTCTGCACCTCAGTTCATCAGACACATCACTTCCACTCCCATTCAGGATACCTGGTAGATATTATGATCATGTCTGCTGGAAGATGCTGCCCATTGGTGACCTTCACAATATCGCCTACTGCTACCTGTGGTGGTCAGGAGTACAGTAGCATGGAAGAGAAAAACAAACAATTCGCTTGTCTGGAATGTTAGTTTGTTATTTTCTTTCACCCAGTCAGAAGAACAGCATCATGCACAGAACAGCTAGAGACAGTGTTTCTGAAAGTCCGAGTACTTTTCACTGCAAGTTTGGAAATATCAAAGCCTTCCTTTTCTGAATGCAAAGTAAACAACTGTATAGAGGAAAAAGGTAGATATAGTCAATTAGAAATTGTGAACTTCTGTGGCTAATACTTAATAAAAACTACCTTTTTCTATAGTTCTGCCATCATCAAGATTCAGGGTTTTTTTTTAGTCTTATTATTTTCTCTAGTAAAACAAAAACAAAAACAAAAAAAAAACTTCTCTTTAAACTTCACTTTCATTAGGCATCAAGGGTTTTCTTCTATTCCTCATCTGTATTACTTACCTACCCAATCATGACTATCATCTTCCCTTAATTCTCCTTAGATGCACTGCTTGTACTAATCACTAGCAAGCAGTACCATCTCTATGGTCTATTCTATAATCCTGTCCTTCCCTGAGACATGTAGAGTTCTGAATTCTGGAATACTTTGCCTCCTCCTACAGAGGCCTAAGACTTTCCAGCACCTTGAGTCACACATGCATGGGACTTTCATTCTAAAAAGAGTCAAGTACCACTCTCAAAACAGTAAACCAAATTTGCCTGATTAGCATGAGGCTGCTTAATGCCAATGCACCATAGAGTCTGAAACATGCTTAAAGTACTTTTAAGATATTAATTTATAAAAATGGAAACAGATGGTATGTTTGAATAAGCAGATTCATTAGTTTTACTCAGATACCACTAAAAATAAATTCCCTACCACTTTCAGCACAAAATTTAAAAACAAGAAGTCAGAAGCCTGCCTTAAATTGATCAAGGTCAATAATACCTGTTATTCCTTAGCAATAAATGCAAGACTGGACAACATGCTGTTACAGATACAGGTAAATTCAAGAAGTGCCTAAGGGTATAAAAAACCCAGATTCCAGGCTTGACCTTAATCTTTCAATTCACTGTCCTTTCTATAAAAATAGGGCTTGGCAAAGTATGAGCCGGAACCAAGAGTAGCCATCAGAAGCTCTGACAATATTCAGCTTCTACTATAGTCTAACACTTCAGCAGGATTGCTTTTAGGTATCTTGAGACTGATCTCATTCCTCAGAGGTTTTAAAAGGGTGTACTTTTTCCTCAATTCCTATCTAAGAGGGCTAATTTTATCCTTTAAAAGGCTTTAAGAGCCACAACTAGATCAATACATCCTAAAGCATTTTAGCAACTTCCAGGTCTCAGAAATAAAGCTCACCAGACCCTGGCCAAGGGCTTCACAGAACATGAGTCCCAAGTGCCTCAGGTAGCAGCAGGGCTTGTGTTTCTCACTTGAGCAAGCAGTTTACTAATTAATCTCAAAGCCCAGGGACTTTTTAGCACAGGCAGGAAAGTAAGTCTCTGTTAGACTTGCAGGGGAGGTACAGGATTGCAGTGAAAATTACTCTTCTAGGTAGACTAAAAACAAAATATTGTTTACAGTTTACCTATTAACTGCTCAAGAAAAACATAACAGCTCACTAGCATTTCATGATAACACAGTATTTAAAAATGGTACTCAGGTGCCTTGTTCAGGGCAATTTTGACAACTGGAACTGGATCCCTCCCACCTCCCCCACCCCAAGTGACAGAATTCTCAGGTAGTACACATTAATTCTAAGCCCACTTAATTCTGGCAAGAGTAATTCTTGAACACTTGCTTTCCCTCCCTCCCATCCTCAGGTTTTATTTACCTCTTTCCACATAATGTTCTGCCACATCCCATTTCTTAGAACTGGAAAGAAAGCTTAAAGTTAAATTACAGAATAAATAGCCATAATTCAGAAAAATTCTAAAACAACTGTATCAGCAGTAGCAAACACAATAGGAACCAATGCAAAAATCAGAAATGTATTTTTCAGAACCTGGAACTTTTGTTCACAATTGTGGGCATATGAATTCAAGAAAAAGGAAGAATCTGTCCTTCATATTTATACAATTTTTATCCCCTGCCAGACAACAGTTGGTGGCCTCATTTCTTCATGGCATCACTTCATACTAACATGCAGATAGGCAGCATTGTTTCTTGTTTAGGAAATGACCTTCCTAAAAACAAATGGTGTTACTGCCCACTGTCAATCAGTATCAGGAAGTGCCTTTACTCAGGGTATGATTTACCACAGAATTTTCATTTATCTTTTTCCTTGCATTTTATTCATAATCTTTTGACTCTGGCACATTCAACTTCACTACCATTATCCATGGCCCATATAAATCTGAGTCTTAATTGCCAAGCAGGCTCAAAACCCTACTGAAAAACAACCATCAGCTTTGGCAGAAGAAGAATCCTTACTGCTGAAATTCACATTGAAACAAAAAAAAGAAAACAAAGTGCTAAAACAGACCTTGTTTCTGTAAGGCTTCAGTTCTACACTGCCCTCTTAACACATTCATTAGTCATTTAACCTGCAGCATGCCTTTCCACCCAAGCACCTCCTCTAGGTGACCCAACACATACTCAATACTACTCCAGCCAAAAAAGTAAGGTCAAATATGCCCAATTACTGCAGAGTAACCCAGTCCAGTCCAGATCTGAGCACAGCAAGCTCACCTTCACTGAAAGCAGCTGCAGCCAGTTTTCAAAGGTGTTCAAAAAGCACAGCATGCAACATCCAAGTTGAAGAGGTCAGTCCCCTACTTTGAGTATGAACAACCTTCTCCTCAGCTTTATGCACTTCATACATGTGGCTCATTCAAAATAACAGCACACTCTCAAAAGAAAATTCTGCCAATACAGCCTACTACAACCATTCTACTCAAGACAGGCCATGCCACAAACAGGAATGCAAGACTTATCAGAATAGAACAAGCAGAAGAAATCAGTCTCTGACTCCTGTTCTCAGGCCACACACTCTGAAGCACTGAATCCTGATATTTAATACTGTAGTGAATGGACTGCAGTGAACTAAACTATTTAACAAAAAATGGGTGGGCAGCAACAGAAGTACTGCCAGTGATGTGTCTAAAAACAGCTAAGCTTTCATCCAAACAAGTACAGCAGTTTAGGGGAAGAACAGTTTTGGTGAACCTCTTCCATCCCTCATACACACTGCTCTTGAATTGAGCTCTGCTTAGTTCAGAACTCAGGAGAAGGCCTGAATCCAGAACCTCAAGGGAAAAGCCAAATACCTGTGACCTTGACTCAAAATTCAAACCTTCAGAGAGGAGCTGCAACACTCAGCATCTCCTGTGCCATGGTTTAGACAGCTCCCTATTCCACCAGGAAGTTTTGGAGACACTTCAGTAAACCTTCTGTTGACGTATCCTCACACACAAAGGTATTTTGCAGGTTCAAATGCTATGGACTTGGTCTAGTGGGCAATTTACTTCAGAAAACAATTTCACTTGCAATGCTTACTGAAATCAATTTAGTGATTAAAATTAAGTAGTCAAGCAAATTTTTGAAGCTTGTTCTATTACTGAGCTATTTCCTTTTAAACTCATAATTCCACAGTCTAAAGAGAAAGCTTCCATTAGACACAGAACAGTTCAGAAATTTTGGGGTTGCAATTTCACACCTCCTACTCTGCTTAACCCAGTTTCAGAAGAATACTCCAAAGGCAGAAAAGGACACGTCTTCTCTAGAATATTTATAGTAGGGTAAAATTGATGAATTATTCGTTGTCAAAAGGTACTTGGTTAAAGCAACAAAGGACAAGTACCTAAAAAGACTGCTTCAACTCAAAAAGAGTGCTTCACTACAAACCTTGCATCTAGGGCTTTCCAAGTCCAAAACCCAATTCTACATCTAAGACTTAATGCTGTCACTCACATCCAGCCATGCAGGGCCATTTGAAGCAAGGCTCCTGAAGGGCAAGCATCTCACATTCTCCCATTTCAGAGTTTGCCAGCCCTGTGCTTGTCTAATATTTGAGCTCATCCCATGCAATATTAAATACTCATTACTTATTCAATTATTTGACAATGGGAGGATCAATACATCAGAACAGTTATTACTGAGTTCTCTTTATCTATGCAATATGCTGCTCAGGGGCTTCACTTGCAATTATGCGGAGTCTGGTCCTTAGATTTAATGTCACCACCACAAACATCATGTGAAGTCAACCAAGACACAAAATGATGGCTCAGAGCCTAAACACACTCCAGCTCCTAATGCAAATGTTCAGTGCTCACTTGGGGCAGAACTTCAATTTTAGTTTGCTCCAAAGGGAATTTAATTCCTACATACAAAAGCCACTCTGCAAAGCAAACTGATGTTTTCCATGGTAAATTTAATATAGGAAAGGCACTATGAAGATACACTACTGCTCTGAAAACTGAATAAGATGAATGCAAAGTCTACATGGCTGCTGCTGCAGTAAGCAACCAGTCATTGCAGGCAGTGGAGTTTAGGACTTAGTCAAGCAGACAGCAGGCACCTGCTTCTCAGTAAGCTCAAATGCTCTCCACACTGAATGCATTGACTAGACATCACTCAGCTATAAGAGCAACCTAAAGACACACAGAGAACCTAAATTTATTTCATCTTAATCCCACTCTGAACCTAAATTATCTTTTCATTCTGGCAATACGTGTCTCAAGAATAAGCCTCTTCAACCTTCCACTTAAGTAGGGAGATACAGTTTTAAGTATCAGACTGAAAATTTATTTTGAGCATTTAAAGGTAAAAAGTAAAATCTGAACTCAAGTAATTTTTCAAGTGCTAAGCTCTACTTAGCTCCATTAGAACACCTTGTGTTCTTTAAGCTGTCTCTCCATAATTACTATGACAAACGTCCCTGAAGTGTTTGTTGGCACACATTCTCTACCCACAAATGAATTATAACTGCCTGTGCAACCCCTGAAAGGGCCATCTCTTTCATATTACCTGTAACAAGGCCTGTTGTGCTACAGCCACTTAATTGCCAATTGCTTATGAGTAACACAGTGTTCTTGCACTGAAACATATTCCCAGACTCTCGTAGAGACATGACCTAGGAGAACTGATAAAGAATGCCTTTTGATGTGTGTTAATATACAATCTTAATGATCAATCCAAAATGTCAAGTGTCAAGCTCAGTGAAAAAAACAGGTAAAATGTTTGCAGGATTATCTGAAGTATGGAGCTTGGAGACTGCTCACTTCCCAGTGTTCCTTTAAGTGTTCCTCTAGCTTTTTGACACTTCAGGTATTTGTGCTTGGGAGGAAGGGGCTCCACTCAGCACTCAAGTCCCTGTGTTCCCATTTCACCTGCATATTTGCCCAAAGGAGCAGAATGGGAGCTGTCCAACATGGGAACATGGAGCTGCCTTGACTATGGCACAGGAAAATCACGGGGTGGCCATTAACAAGCTCTTCTATTTTCTGCACAGATTTTCAGTTAAGGGAGGTGAAGAAAATGACAGTGATATCTTCAGGCATACAGTGACATGTACTGTCCATACCTTAGGGATACAGTGGATATCAGTGTTAAATTCTCTTTCAGTGACACTTCAGGAAAGCAAAGCTAAAAAATCCCCATTACATTTAAAGGGCAGAAGCATTTACAAAAATGACTTGAAATTCTTCTGACAGCAGCTTTTAACATTTCAGGGGATTGCTGGCTTTTTTAGTACTGGATGTTTTGGTGCTGGGTTTGATGTTAAAATAATCCGAATGGAGTTTGGTAGGGAAAAAATTGCCTGGTTTTCTTGAAGGAGCTGAGAACCATGTAACTTTGGACAACTTTGAAATTACATGAACTTATAAATTCTAATAATCCTCCTAATGCCTCACTCATACGTGTCAGACCATCAATTATCAGTCCGAAACCTCTGGCAAAGTAAAATCCTAAATTACTGGTAAGCACCTCGTGCACAAGATCTGCATTCCTCACCGTCATGATAGTTAAAGCAATAGAACTGTTCAAAAGTAAGCATTCACTATTTGCATTTTAAATACTTACAGACTGTTAAGTCTTACCTACTGTTTTCTTTTTATTCACTGCACTGTCTGCTTTATGCCTTTTCTGCAAGGAAACGTAACATTTCATTACACCTCAATTACACTTCATCACAAATTCCAGAACCATTAAAGCTAAAAATATGACAAACTGCAACATGATACATTGGTTGCTTTTGGCCACTATGGGTTTTTTAAAGGACACAGATCATCTAAATCCAAATGGTTTGTAAAAGAATATAAGGAGTATAATTATAAACAAAGTGAAAGTCCCCATGTTGGAAGTCAGGCTCAACCCTTTTCCAGTGGTAAAAAGACTCCAAAGCTGGAATTTTTTAATTAAAACAAAAGGAACAACAAGTACCACAATATTTAAATGGTAGATGTACTTCTAATTCCATGTGCTGTTGTTCAGACTGATGGCCAAATTATTTCACTTATCAGTACTTTGCAAAGCAGAAAGACCTCATTCAGATGTAAAGTATACAAGCAAGTTAGTGCAGATTTTCCTCAAAACAGTCTTCTCTGTCCTTAAGTTGCTTGTCTTCCCTCTAGCCCCCATTTTCAAGACCATCTAAAAAGGCCACATATTTGTCAGGACGCCACACTGTGTCTCTAACAAAAGCATTAACAAGCAAGATTGAAGAGAGATAAACAAATGCTCTGATTTCTCCCGTTTTCTTGTTCACCAACTATAATGAGAATACTTATTCATTTTAGTGTATTACAGAAATTCTAGTCAAGCACTTTGAAAGTCAAAACAATATTTTGCTGCTGTTGAACAATGACCCAAGAGACCTCAGAGATGCATGGTTTTACAGCACTTTATAACTTTTTTTGAGACATCTGGTCTTTAGCACAGCCCTCTCCCCATAGTCATACTCACATAGTCTTCTATGATTTCTTTGATGCCAGCAACTGTTAAAATAAATAGCAATGGCACCAAGGTGGTATATCTTCCTGTTGGAGAGACATCTGGAATTTGCTGTGAACAGAGGGAAAAGAGACCCATTTTATATTTAAAATTAATTTCTAGTACATTTAGAATTTTATGCAAAGATCTCAGAAGAGTGAACACAAAGTTCTGATTTACTGTGTCATTTTTTGCCTGACAGATAGTAAATTTCAGTGGGCAAACTAGCCTACAGTCTAGGTTGGTTTGAAAAAACAATAACAGAGTTAGAAGATACTGTCATTGTACATGCCTTTTATTCTATTTCTCTTCTCTTTACAAGAAATTTATGCAAATTATATAATTCACATGAAAGCAGTGGTAATGACTAACTAAGCAGAAGTTTCACAAGAAACTCACATGTTCTCTCAGTGGTCAACAGCTCCATGTTTTATGTCATGACTTATTAAGAATAAAAGAGGCTTGATTTTACAAACTACATCAAAAGCAGTCTAAGTTTTCTTCCAATTTCAATTAGCAACTACATACCCTATCAATATTACTATTAAAGTAAGTTTTAGAATTGCTTCACAATTAAGTATATCAACAGAAATAAGTTTTACTGGATTTCATTTCATAAACAAGGCAAAGCAGTAAAGCAATACCTGCAGTAAGGCAATGAAGAGGAAGAATGCATTTGCAGCTTTTCTTATCTGCTCATACAGGAATCGAGGTAGAAATGTCACCACGCTGTACTTGGCTGTGCTGCAGGGCAGAAGATTTTAATCTTAATAGCTAATCAGAATATCAGGTGAGGATCATGACCAAAAGTCAGTGTTAGAAAGCAGTTTGAAAATAACAAAGTAAAGACACATTTAGAATATGGAGGAAGTAGCTGCTTAGGTTAGGATCAGGAGCAGCACCAAACAACAGAGGTATCACACAAACCCAGAAGAGGCAGTCAGGCCCACTTCTATCACTGGTTCCTTTGTTATTGGATGAACTATCAGACAATTTACCATCCATGCAAACTTCAGCACTATAAATAAGGAAGCTTTCATTTCAGTTCCAAGCACTTGATCAGGGGCTTACCTCTCACCAAAATAAAGAGTTTAAAGAGCTGAATGAAAGAAAAGAGAAATTGCAATACATTTTTAAAATGCCTCACTTCCTACTTCTGAGCAACTTAGGCTCAGCTATGAATAATCCTCCAGAACAATACACGCTTTTTCAGATTAATGTTTTTTGGCTTTTTTCCCATTTATATATATATATATAAACATTGTAAGTATCATATATATAACTACTATTCCTTCTGTCATAAAACAAAAACATACTGAACTAACTAGCCTTAATCATCTATGTAATTTTTTGTCATCCTCACATCAAATCCACAATGTGCATGAGTACAACTTCAGGAAATAAGTGTCAAAATTGACATAATAATTTAACTATTAGCATAGAACCTTCATCTACTGAACTACTGGCCACCAGCATGAGTTGCAATTTTAACAATTGAGCACCTGCAACTCAGTATGCCTTGCAAAGGCCCAACAAACAATTACAGGAATTTTGAGCCATCCTCTTGTTTGGGTGCTGTGGTTTCAGTTTCATTTCGAGTTTTTTGGGTTTTTTTTGGTGCTTTGTTCTGGTTTAGGTTGGGTTTTCTTTAAGAAGTCTTGTATTTCCAAGGAACTGAGAACACAAAGATAATTGGCTTTGAAGAAAAGAAGAAAAATTGTTTCCCAATTCCTGCTTTACTGATGCTTCCTAGCAGTGCTAAGGGCACTAAGTCTAGTCTTCTCTCTCCCACCAAAAAACCTTCCAGATCAACTGAAACACACAGCATTGCTGTTCAGAAATCATAAAGGCTTCAGCTACACAATCTGCCTTTCTCAACAGGCTGCTGCTATCCACAAAACTCTTACTACCTTGATCCACAAGCAGCTGAGTTCAGTGGGGTTCTCTTACCTCTGCATGGACAATGGTCAGAGAACTGCATTTTCGAGCTTATTGCTTTAACCACCTCCTTTTCCTTCTTATCTGCCTCATCCCCAACTCCAAGCCATTTAACCAGACACTACTGTGTCAAAATCAAACAGAAACTAGATTTAACAAGGCACAGTTTGTTATAAAAGACTCTGTTTTGAACACTAAAGAAGAATTAGTGGGGCGGTTAAAAAAAACAAAATCAATTAAAAACCAATTAAGATGCATCTTATCTTGGTAACTTGCCTTGTTTCCTCTTCAAGCAACTACAAATCCCTTTCTATTGCTACTACTCCTCACCAGAATCAAGTATTTAAATACACAACATAATATTTTACAAAAATTTCAAGTTGGACTTCATCATGGCTCATATCTACTAAGCCAAATGAGTGAAATCATACATCCAGGTTTAAAGCAAGTCCAGTTGTTGCATAAAGTTACTTCCTTCAAGTGTTGTTAATTTATTCCAGTTCTAAGGGGGTTTTTTGTATTTTTTTTTTTCATTTCAAGCCACATTTGCTTGGTCTCATGTGTGGTAACATTCCTTTAATACAGAACATAATTAAACAAAAATCTCAGAATTACTTCATGACTTGAAAATATGGGTTAATCAAGTTCATAGTTTAGACTCAGAAGCAAACTCTCTAAGCAGTACTAATTAGACATCAAGCAATGGCAGATTTTATATCAGAATAGTATTCCTCTAGGTATCACATTGCTATGATTATAAGAACAAAGAATTTGACTGCAACCAAGCTGAAACATTTATTAACACCATTCTACCACCTACCAACTTCACAGCTAGCTGGCTCAAACACGATTCTTACTCTAACAATTATGTTAATGCCAACACAATAAGGCTCTTTTGAAAGAGGTTTGTACAAACTAAGTCACTCCATGCAGTCTGTTGCTTAAGTAACTTGACAGATGCCCACAGAAAATGGGTACAGCTCTAATTAGAGGCAGCCACACTCAGCTGTTACCATACAAGCCAGGAACAGCAACCACAAGTATGAAAAAAAAGCGGATATATGTTATTATTCAAAAAGGAATCTTCTTAAAAAACCTAACTAGCAATCTAAGCTGGACAGGAGAACCCAGTTGATTTGGCTCTGAAGAACAGCTCTTTAAATGATAAATACAATACTTATTTTTAAATAATATAAAAAACTCTTGTGCTCCCTCCCAACAGAGATGCTTTACAACTTCAGGATAATCAAAGTTCAGGAAAGTTAAAATCTACAGAAGAACAGCTAAAAACTTCAGTCAGCTCACTCATAGCACAGTTTTGGTAACTAAAAATAAATAACTGGCATGTTAGCTCTCTGACCAGCCCAATCAGAGCCACCTTAACTCCTAGAACATGAGGTCTGCAGCTCACAGAACAGGTTGAGGCAGGTAGAGGAGGGAAGCACAAGGGAGAAAACAAACAACAAACTGGTTTCTCCTAATGCAGCAGCTGTTAGCTATGCAAATCTTGTTTAACTACACAAATGTACAACAGGTGTGCAAACATTAGAAGAGATGTCTCCTCTACACCTGCAAGTTAATTCACAAAAGTCATGTTTCAAGTTACACCACTGTGCAAGTTAGGAGAAACAGCACCAAACCCTGTTAAAAAAATTGATTTGGATACACCTGACTACAGCTGGCTCTGTCCCCGCTAGGGCAGTGCAGAGATCATTTTGAAAGCAATTGCTGTATAATTTGCAAAAGGTTAGTGTCATTCACATACTTTAACTCATTATCATATTACTGAAGTACCAAGGATTACCTAGAAATTTTAATAACAGCCAAATGCAAAGTAGCAAACAGCACACTGAGAAAGTCGTAGCAGTTCTCCAGTATAGTTCCTCTCTATTTATACATAGGCAACTTTTGTGCAGCCACTCCCGTTGTTGCCTTTTTCCCTGTTTCCCAAAAACATTTCAGAAACTCAGGTTTTACTTTACTGATTAATCCTTGAAGAGGCAAAGGCTGTCAGTAATAGAGGCAGAGCAGTTACTTCCTTGAGACATGTGTGTGTCCTGGCAAAATGCAGCTGAACACAGCCTGCATTTTCCAGTTAGTCATCTAACTAACATCCCTTCCTTTTAGAATGGCCACTCTGAGATGAATTTCACCACAGGATTAAGAAAACAAGACTTCCTTGAGATACATGGGGTCCCCATTTTTAGAGGTCATAAATACAACAAACTGTCCTTTCCTAGACAGCATTCACACAAACCTACTCATGCCACAGTTCACATACTTGAAATACTCTCCAAGAGCTGAAGAATGATTATCACTTGATGTCGGTGCTTTTAACACACAGCAATTTGCAGGAACAATTACTATGAAAGCCAGGCAGAGACACCTGAACCATAGCAAAAGGGCTGGGTAATTAAAGTGAATGTTACAGACTTGAACTCTTCTCTCACCAAACAGGCTTTGTATCCATTAACATGAACAAAAGGTCAGATGCCCAGTAACAGAGAAGGGAAAGAAAAACCGCAGAAAACCCAAGATGATCTGCTTGACTGAAGAGCTCAAACACTGTCTCTAGTGGAATGGTGTTTGCATGCTAAGGACCTGCCAGGCACACGACACTCAATAGCAAGACTAACATCAGCATGTGAGGCTCTGCTACAGCTCTCAAGCACAGAGGTAGTGTGACAAGCTACCTCCAGGCAGTCACTATTGCAGCAGGAGGCACAGTAGCAAGCTTTACATATTTCAAGAGATATTAACGGAAAAAACAACATTCAGTTACTACATTGAGTACAGAGAACACCCATTTATAGGAACATCTCATCAAGCTGCTGCCATGTAGAATACTTAGGAGGTTGTTCTGAATTCAAATGTCATGATCAAGGTTCTCAGCAGTGCCATGCATATGACAGTGAAAGGTCATCTACCTCCTTGCACATAGGGAAGATGGTGTACTTTCTTGGAACTTACTGAAGAGACAAAAATCAGCTGTATACAAGTTCCCCAAAAAAATACATCAGGACGGCTTATAAGAAGCAATTACTTATATGCCTATGAAATTATTGATTGACTGAAAATTAAGTCCTAAATGCCCATTTCTGGGTTTACAACAAGGAACCTGAACAAATGCAGCCTTCAATTGATGGGCCTTGCCCTGTCAGATGAATCCTCGAGACTTCAGTTCTTACAGAGGAAGACTCCAGCCAGAAAGGGTTTCACTGCTCTCTTTATGGCTGTACACTTCTGTCAGCCAAGAAAAGGGTATGTGGTACTTAAATACCCAAGACAGTCCCTGAGCTCAGGGCAGAACAGAGGAGCATGAAAGCAGCAAGACTTGCTCTTGCAGAGTAAAAAGTGCAACAGCTTGAGTACTGCAAGATATTCTTGCTTAAAGATTGCCAGAGTAAGACAAAAAAAAAAAAAAAAAGAGTGGCTGCATCATATCTGTCACCCAGCTCTGTAACAAGCACTGTCCACAGTCCAAGCACCTATTTTGCTTCCATCTTTCCCCTGCACTCTGCTACAGTTTCTTCATAACACTAAAGATATTTCATATATACAGGTTCATTCATTGTCAAAAGGGGAAATGGGTTGAAGGGATATGTTTCTGCTTAGCCACTGAAACATCAAACCCTGAAAGATTTCCCAACAAAGCCGAATGAAACTGTAGAAGATGAATCTGTCTGAAATTATCCACACAAACAATGAAACTGATTGAGAGTATTCAAATGCATTAGAGTTTATTAATTTTAACTTTGACTGGAAACAATTCCAGCAGCTTCCAGCTGAAGAAACTTATCAGTAGGATAATATTCATCTCAAGCATCTCAGCAATTATCCACAGTCATTATTTTTTCATTTATAGTATGGGCTCCCACCAGAAGCAACTAAACACACCAGTTTGGAAAACTTCTCCTTCCCCTCATTTGTTACAGGTGAAACTGATCACATCCTAGAATCCCCGAGCCCTCTTCCCTCAAATCATATGATTTAGAGGAAAATTATTGTCTCATACAAGTTTAAAATAGTCAGGGCATATTAATACAGCCAAATAATTTCCCTGCAGATCAAGTCCCATTAGAACTTGCTTTATGGGAGCCACAATGATTTGGGTCTGCTGCAGAAAGAAAACAAAACTCTTTACAAAAACAGTTTATTCAAGCTAAATTCAAGGTCTTGTATATAAAGTAATGAAAAGAAAAAAAAGCAGACAATTGTCTGCTAGACAGCCAGCTATTAATGTTGAGGAGTGCTCTACACAAGGGAAAATCTAAATTAGCAGAGACATTTCAAATCGTTCTTACATCATTATTTTCTAGTCATGTGCATGCTGAGTATTGCATCCTACATCTACACCTAATAAAAAGGTAAGGGGTTAAGTGCAATACTCAGTGGTTATTACCATTGCTTGAGCAGGCTATCTACCTGCTATCTAGTGCTATCTACCCTTGTGCATAAGCTCCATTTCAGGAGCTAGATGATCAGGCTGGCAAACCCAGCCTGGCTACCTGCACTTCCTCTGAAGCTGCATCAGCAACAAGCTTATCTTCAAGGGCTTCCATTTAGCTCCTATCCTTACACAAACCACTGCTAAGAAAAATGTACATGAAAATGCACTGTGAACTCCTGTCCACTGAAGCACAATAATCCCATTACTTTCTAGTTCATTAGCATCACCTCCTAACAATGTAAAGATTTTTTAGAACTTCTAACCTGAAGTACGTTATGCCAAATTGCCCTGATATCAGCAATCCTACTGCCATACATAAGTAGTAAAAAGACTGCAACAGCTAATGTAATTGATGTTAATTACCAAAGGAAATACTATTTCCATTAAGAAAGTCTCCTACAGTAGCACAGTCTTAATACGGAGTAGGCACTGCCACAGCTGCTTACGCTCAGTTTAACCTGAAAACCAGACCACGTGTCACATTTAATAGAAGCAAGAGCACTTTGGCTTCAAAATCCAGTACCCTGGAGGTTTTTCCTAAAGCATGCAAACAGAAAAGGCCTTCCCACGAGTTCTCTATTCATGAAATCCATATAAAAAGGGAAACAGATTCCTGGCTGTTTTTCAGTAACAAATACCTTAAACAAAGACTGTTTAGAAATGGTACTAAAGGCTCTGAAGGCATGATATTGTTTCATCATGCATGTGAGGTCATCACTAGTAATATACCCTTGTTTTGCAGTAGCCCTGTTGGCAAGTACAACTCAATAAAAACAGACAATACAGTTAACCTAAAAATTCTACTGTCTAATAAAGTAAGTTTAGTGCCACATTTAATTACAGTGCAAACACAGAATAGCCTCCACTTAAACACACAGCATTGATATGAAGATGACTGAAAAAAAAAACAAAACAAATCAAATAAATCACATAAGCTAGCTAGTTCTCTAAAAGCCAGAGTGCTAGCTTCAGTTTTAAAGCCAATTTTTAACTCCAAATGTCACCACAACTTTAGCAGTGTTTATTTTAGTGACAAGCAGGGGGCTGGCAGCAGAAATTAATATTTAGTTGGTCTCGAGAGAAATGTAATTATCTCCACAACCCACAGAAACTATGTGGAATGCAGTTATTACACTTCTTAAAATCTGCTTGGGTCCACCTGAGATAATTTCCTGCTCTTCTACCTTTTTATACAGACCACTAACAGTCAGGGAGATCTAAAAAGAAAAAAAAAGGGAGCCAGTTTAATTCACCTGCTGTGTTGCTACTGCTGATTTATGAAAATTCATCATGCCACAAACCACCAGAACAATTTCAGGATACCAGAGTGCTCAGCATGAAGCAGGCAAAAGGGCACTAGAACTCCCACATCTGTGGGTTTTGATTTTTTTTTTTTTCATCCAGACATTTCACCTAGGCAAAAATCAACAATTTAACTGTCTAGGGGTTCCTACCCTAGGAATAGCCCAAGACCAAAGATGCAGCAGCTTCAAATATACTGGCATAATCTCTATACACAACACCAGGCATACAATAATGGGTACTTTTAGTGAATTTTAACGGCTAAAAGAATCATCCTGTAGCTGTATCCAAGCCTTTTTCATTGTGGTAGACTGCAGTATCAACAACAGATGCACTGCATTAAATTAGTTAATTTTTAAAAGTATGTTACACTAAGTGTTTTTCTTCACTCAGTAACACTAACTACCTAAAACTAAAAAGGGTTAAAGGATTAGTTTAACACATGATTATACTTGTACCATTCAGATTATAATACATCCCTTCTTTGAAGAATTTCGAAATGCTGTTCTGTAGTCAGGCAAGCAATCTGTTCACATGACAACAGATGAGTATTTCAAATCTAATACAAACACAATAAAACAAATGGCCAGTGCCTAAACTCTACTAAGAATAAACTGAACAGAAACAGATGCATTTTTACCTAAAGAACATGGCTATATTTTGGTGCAAGATGAATTCTGGGCTATACCACTAAGTGCAGAGAGATTCACCTGCACACAGCACACTACAATCCACATTTCCACAGATCATAGAGAACACGACTCGGGTTACAAGGGTCAATACTAATTGGTTAGTGATACCAGCAACTCCTGTTTCACCAGTGAGAACCTCCCCACACCTTCAAAAAGCATTAACACCTCTGAATCACAACTGACTTCTACAGTACCAACACACAAGCCAATAAAGCAATGCACTTGGCTTCATTTAATGCAAGACACATGATATAAAAGGAAGAATAAAGATTGTGTCTACAGTTTTGTTACCAGCAAGCATCATGCAAATACTAATGGGATAGTCTGGGACCTCCAGATAAAAGTAGTCTGTTTCATACAGGATTTATGATTCCACCAGAAACCTTGTTAGAGTCTTCAGGGCTAAACTCTCCAGGCACAATGCTTCTCCCTTATGAGACAAGAAATTGATTCTCACCTGTTTACTTGAGGTTTAAGTCCCTGTACAGTTTAAAAGTAAACACTGAAGACTTCTTGCTCATTAACTTTTCTATCAGAATTTAATTTTTTCCTTCATAAAAGACAAGTTTCTGTGGATTTTCTGGATATTATAACCCAACTTCTGGGTCCTCCTTAAGAGGACAATCCACCAAAGCCTATGTTGATAAGAAACTTCTGAACAAGACTTTTGGATTCAAGATCCATTATAAACAAACAAGTTGAATTTTGCCCTTCCTCTGACTGCTGCACTTTTTGTCAAGTCACAAACTGAGACTGAACTTGGGGTCCTGATTCAGATGCAAGTCAGATTTGCACTAGGATGCAGTACCAGGCCTGGAATAGAAGAATATTACCTAGAGCAACACTTACAAAGCAACTCCACCATCCTCAAAAATTTGGAGACTATTTCTAATGTCCTTAAAGTTATCTCAGCACAGTTGCTCCTCCAGGACTAATAAACCAGAAGTCTAACTTCTTTTGCATCAACATTAACACACACAACAAGTGAGGGGCTCAAATCACCTAACTGGTGATTTTTACAAAATGTGCTGGAAGAAATTCCTATTACAGTACTACTGTACATTCAGAAAAAGCCATTGATGTCCGAGTAGATTCTTGTATTGCTATGAACCATCCAGGAATTGTATTTACATGAAAACAAAGCTTACAGAACATTCTAACTTCAAGCAAAATATTCAGTCTTCATCGAGGATACGTTTGGAAAAGTGTTCATGCCATTACTTTGGTCATGTCAGAAGTATTACACTGCATTCCAACTCCTACCACCACACTCCACCTCAATCCTTTGGTCTAAAAAAGGCAGTAGGAAAGCTTGTTTCCCATCATGGTGTGGGTTGACCATGCTGGACACTTGGCACTCCCTGATCTGTTCTATCATTCCTCTTTTCAGCAGAACAATAGATGGAGAAAAAATGGAAAAAACCTCATGGGTCAAGACAAATACAGTATAATAAATCAAAGGACAAGAAAAAACTTAAAACTTACTCCCTACTTCCCACTGGCAGGCATGCCCATCCACTTCCCAGGAAGCAGAGCTCCAGTACACAGAGTGGTTGCTCCAGAGCACAAATGTCACAGTAAGTACCACAAAGCTCTGCAAAGTGACTGGAAATTTCCTCAACATAAATGTTTCATTTCTTACTGGACTTGAAAGTACAGAAATGCTCAGGTTAAACAGACAAGTGTTTAAGTTACGTATGCTGGATATGTCAAAACAGGCACTAGTTAGTCCTTGTAAAAACAAACATATAATACCTCAGTACAGCTGTGTTGGACAAATAAAGAACATTTATTCATTTTTTACATATTTCAAAGCTTCTAAAATGCTTCAGCTGAAAATAGAATATAATTTACCCTTTATTAAAAGGTCCAAAAAGTAAAGCATGCAAAAGTTTTTCAATCTGAACAGAGCAGGAGTGAAAACAGCTCCTGATGCAGGTAGAAGAGGTGTTTCTACAGATGTAATCACTATTGCTACAGTATAATAAACAACAGTGACAGATATATGCATGCATACGTCAAGGGCCAAGTTAAATCTAGCTTGCAACACACAGCACTACGGTTTGAAATAATTTGTTACAAAGTTCCAAGAACTTTGGCCAATTTCTCCGCACCTTCTCATAGACTCATTTATGCCAGAGAGCCTGGGCAAAGAAGAAGCGTTTCTTCTTTTTACATCCTCACACTTCAAGACTTCTGGAAGCATTAGTGCCTCTCTTGCCATTCACTTAACTCTTGCAATACCACTACCTACAACTTAGAAGTGGGATCAAGAAAATTATTAATTTTTATTAACTTATCCAAAATTAGTTTGTCTTCACACTCCCGCAAACCTTGCAATTCACTTTTACCTGTGCTTCTCTACCCACAAAAAGTCAAGCAGATCAAGATGTTTAGAACCTCTTACACAAAAAACCATATCACTAACCTACTCTCCTCCACACTCTGCACTTCCATTTTCTGCCTTTTTTTTTTGCTTTGTTTTGAGCAAGCTTTTCACACTACCCTTAATTTAGAAAATTTCCCATGAACATTTACAAATTCCCACTGTTATTCAGAGAATCCTAGATGACTACCAAAAATACGACAGTCAGAACTCAAACAATATAAAACAAGCTGGTTTATTATTTTTTTCAATTTAATTTTCCACAAGCCCTTACGTACAGGTGTTTACGTGCTTACCCAGCACCTTGCTCTGTGGTACACTGATGCTTCCTAGGGACTTGAAAATCCATCAGGAGAGAGAAATCCAGTGCTGAATGAATTTCTGAAGCTGAACACAGTTAAGTTAGAAAGTCTGAAGGCAATACAGAACTGCAGCTCCTCAAGAGAAACTCCAACAGACTTAAGTAGCTAAATAACCAACCACTTTTACTCTACACAAGGCCTCTTTACTTAGTCATTATAAGCTCAGGTCACCTTTACCTTCAGTCCCACCAGGCTGAGGAAAGAAAGCTAATCCAGAGGATGGAAAGAGTACAGGCAATGTCCATCACCCTTTAAAAGTCAAGACATCAAAGCTTTCTTACTAAGCAGCAGCAAATCATTATAAAGTCAACTTAATTTCCAAGTGACACTAAGGAGCTAAGGTTCCTAATCAGGTAATGAAAGTATCTCTACTTTGCTATTACACTACCTGCACTTAGTCCTATCCCTCACATACCAATGCCTCAAAATTTACCTGTCAAGAGGCAAAGATGCAAAAAGGTATTGAGAAACTTTATCAGCTATGAAGGGATGACTTCCAGACAGCAGACTGGACACAGTCGCTCTTTAGGAATAGCACTGTCAGGAATAAGTTTGTGGTAGCAAAGTCACACACTACTTTTCTGTAAGATATAGCCAGATCAGAACAGAACCCCTCCTGGAAAACCTAAATTACATATTCTGCCAACCCTCTATTCCCTGCTTTTCCTTCTTAAAGCAGGAAAAGCACAAATAGTCTATACATGGGAAATTGTTAAACTCATCCCTCAATTAGTCAAGGAAAAATAAAGCAAGAAAACCTCCAGTGTTGCTACCCACATAGAAGAAGGAAGATACTGAGAAAATGTGTTATTTATACTGCTCCTAAACCATAGACTTTTCCAGACAAGTAAGAAGTCAAAGTTGAAGAGAAAAATCACCTATAAATAAGTTGCCGTGATGCCCAGAACACCATCACCCTTCCAGAGGATATTCTTAGAATTGCCCTTGGTAATACATACAATAAACCAAATAAGGGAAATCATCATTTCAGCAGGGTATAAACCTCCTCTCTTTTCATAAAGGTACTCATTGTGTAAACTGTTCCTTGAACAATAACCCAAACATCTGCATTAACGAACAGAAGCCTGCTAAACAAAGCTCCTCCTTAGTCATGACAGGAGCCATCTGTTCCTTCAGCTAACCCCAGGCAAGCATGGCAAGCACCACCACAACTTGCTCATGCTATGCATCCTTGTAGTCCATGTTTCAGCCTGTGTTATTTGTGTTTCCAAACTGCAACAACACAGCATTAATCATACCACCAGAAGTACCAACATACACACACCCCTACATTAAAGGCTACAAACAAAAAAAAAATTTTAAAATTCTGGTCATCAATTAAAAGACACAAATGAACAATAGCCTTTTACACACAGCTTGTAGTTTCTGTAGACAGTCTTGCCCTGTTAGATGTACTTTCCCCTTCCTTCCTTCCTATTCTATAATTTTTTTAATATACATATCCTAGCTGTTCTTTCACTGGAATGCTACTTTTCAAGAGGACACTTCATGGAGTTTACTGGATTCTATTCAAAACTCCCACTAAATTTTGACGGGTTAACCCTTACATCCAGAAACACTTTAGCAGGTCCCGTTATTCCAAAATTCAGTGCCCTGCTGAAGTGAATACCTTTTTGTGCATCTTGCCCACGCAGCTCTACCAGCTCCCTGCTCCCACCACTGTCGAGGGAAGCAGCTCATCACTTGCTGCTGCTGGACTCGTCCGTGCACTGGCCAGACTCTGGTACCCACCGCAGACAACAAAACCATCCGCCTCGGCAGACACCGTTTTATTGTGTTGAAATCTGGCGCGGCCAGGGCCGAGAGGCAAGGGAGAGGGACCCGAGCCCTCCCAGCCCACGGCTGCGGGGTGTGCGGCTGCCGCCCGGAAAGAGAGAAGCGGGGACTGCTCCGTACCTGACCCAGTTGTCGCGGAACTTGCTCTGCTGGGGCTGGTTCAAGTAAATGGTGCGGGCTGGTGCCTCGTCCAGATCCGCCGCGGACGTGGCTCCGGACATCTCATCATCCGCCTTCTTATAGCCCGAGGTGGAACAGACAGGTCCTGCAAGGAGAGCGCGGAGGGCAGGCGGTCAGCGCGGGGCCGCGCCCAGCGGAGCCGGGCCGGCAGCTCCCGGCGGGGAAGGGCCGCGGGTGGGCGGCGGCTGCGAGCGCGCCCTGCGCGCTGTTTACCGCGGCGGCTGTAAATAAATCATGCGTGTCCGGGGAGGGGGCGGCGGGGCCGGCCGCAGCCAGCTGGCGGCGGGGACAGCGCGGGGCCCGCGCCCCCCGCCCCGCGGCGATGGGCCGGGCCCGCCCCGGGAGCACCGCCCCCGCTCCCGCCCGTGCCGGCGCCGCTCCCGCCGGGCGCCCCCCCGCCCCGCATCCCCCGCCTCCAGCCTGCTGGGCTCCGTGCGAGGGAGGCGACCAGCGTCCCCCGCTCCGCCGCGGGGCTCCGGCTCCCCTCGGCTCCTCCTTGGCGCATCCCGAGCGGCCGAGCCCGAACCCGCGCCCAGGGAGCAGCGCGGCATCCCCGCCAGAGCTCTCCCACATCCCCAGCGGGGACCGAGCTGCCTTCCCTCGCCCCGGACACCGTACGGGGGCTGCGCCCGGGCATCGGGGGAGTCTGTCCCTAACGCTAAGACTCGGGCTGAATTGATAAAAAGACTGTCTTGCTTCACACGTGCAATTTCAAAGCTTTGATTTTAAGCGGCAGAAGCGTAAAGTAATGTTCATTTCCCACTGGTCTGGAGTGATTTGAATTCTATAAGCACTGTTTACCTTTACAGTAAAAAAATTGCAAAAACATAAGGGAAAGGGGCTAACTATTTCTTCTGTCAAGCCTCAAAATAATACCGAAGTTGTGGAGACAGATTTATAGCTTTCCCTTTCCCTCCTGAGCCATGGAGATACTTCAATTTAGTTGAGCTGTAAATACATTTTTCAGTTTATTAAATAAGCCATGGATTTACAAGCTAGTAGAGGTAGTTCTAGACAAGAGTATAACATCTTGTTTCATAAAAACGTAGTAAAGGTGTTGTGTTAGCGTTATTTGAGAGCTTCATTCAAAGGTTAACAGAGGCAATAAACTGTCCTGTGAAGCTGTAAAGCAGTTAACCTACTATAAAGCCAAATCTATTTCCGATTTCTGTACGAAGCTAAGATGATACTGCAACAAGCCGATCTGATCAGATAGTAGCTAAAAAGGATTCCTGCAATGAATGGGAGAGGCCCCTGAAATTACATCCTCCTTAACTAAAGGCTGAGGGAAAATTTTCACTCCTATACAACCTTAGCGTGTAGAACTGTACTGGGTGAAAACTCGTCCCGTTTAACAGAATCCACCTCTGGGCTAACATCCTACTCACCCCAGACCTTCCCAAGGCTTGGTTCTCTAGTGCCAGTGCGAACAGGCTCGGTATTCTCCAGGCATCAGCCACTGGAGGGCAACGTTACCCATGGCTCGTACCGCCCGCCCAAGCACTCAGCCCTTGCGGGGCCGACAGGGCCGGTGCAATCAGCACACCGATGAGCTCTCAACAGCACCGCCTCTTGCCCCAGGCAAGAGCTGCACACTGAAATTACACTCTGCAGACATTAAGCTGAATGGCACGTCCGAGGCTAATTAATTGATTTTCTTTCATTTCTGTTGATACCAATTCAGACAGCAAAAATATGCCAGCTTGATCATTTTTACCTCGTGAAAAGAAATAAATTCAGAAAGTGAAATATGAAGACTATCCACTATGCAAGGCTATGCCATTACAATACTATATTAAGTTACTCAGCCTGAAGAAGCTTGCCATGACACAGAAGACCACTCAGCAAGGCTATTTTCTCCTTCAGAAAAACAGAACTAAATGCACTACTGGATATTTGTTGTCCTTTCCCATTGATTTCATGTTGTGCAACTGCAAAGGAGATCAAACAACAATACTCTTAAGAGCATTAAGTGCAAGGAAGCAGCTTTCATCAGTTTTCCTAATCAAGTGCCAGAACAGAAGTGCAATTATTCTAGAAAAAACATGTTGTAAAAATTGTTAGGTTTTTGCAGGGAATTTATTTATTTGAGGTTTTCTACATACACATCCTCTGATGATTGACATCTTCCTGTTGACTAGTTCTCCTTGCTGCAAAGTATTATGAAACTGTCCCATAACTTTAAGGATTAACTGAGTCAATACAGTTGATAAAGTTCAGAGGTATTTAGGTTTCATTAATGTACTATCCTTTTGGCTGCTCTCTTCAAGACAGGTGCCTCAAGGATAATTTGTCTCATGCTTTAGATGCTCTGAAATGTTTTCAAAGCAGACTTACAAGTATGTAGAAACAGCTGTAATAAGGTTTGGGGTTTTGAAAGTGGCTCAAGGCAACTGCTTCAACTCTTAGTGAAATAATGCTCATTTTGGAAGATTATCCAATAATTCTGCCCATCAGCAATGCCTTCCACCTCCCTCCCCTGTTACTAAGCAGATCATATCCAAAAGCCTCTCAAAGCAGACAGTGGCTTTACTGCTGGCTGTAGATCACCTCCTTTCCCTGCATTTCCAAAAGAAGTTAGGGAGCCATGAGCTTCTGAGTGCCTCCTGGTGGGCAGCAGTCCCAGGGGTTACACCCCCGTCAAAAGTATCCCCCTCAAGGACACCTGACCACATGCAGACCATCACTTCAGCCGTGCAAAAGTAACCTCAACCCTGTTTCTTGTTTCACAAAGGCTGTGGATAAACACAGACAGCAGACTTAACCACATCCAACAGTTGTGGAACTTGAAACTGAAGGCACAGCAGCTCTTATTCACAGTAGCATTTACTTCCCTGTATCCAGAGTAGTAAGACTTACTGACTTCACTCATGGGCATGCCAACTTGTCACTCTCTCCCACAAGACTTGCATCTTTCCTGTTATTCACCCTAGGACTTATAATACTGCTATGCAATTTATTTTGAATAAAACTATGCATGCTTCAATTAGTAGTATTAATTACAGACCACTGTATCTCATAGCCTCTTCATTTAGTGTGTTTAGCTACTTCTGATTTTGAATGTCCTAATCATATTGATTTTCAATCTGCATCACAGAACTGTTTGGGTTGGAAAAAACCTTTAAGATCCTCAAGTCCAGTCATGAACCCAGCACTGCCAAGTCTGCTGCTAAACCATGTTCCAAAACACCATGACTAACTGTTTCTTAAGCATCTTCAAGGATGACAACTCAACCACTTAGATCCTTGTGGAATTGCAACATCATCTAATACACCTTGCTTCATTTCTGAGGCATGAGACACTTTCTGCAGGAGTTTAATAATTTCCCACTGTGCTTTACAAGTTCAATGAGTCAGACTTGAGTTATAAACTCCCTTATAAAAAGCCCATTCATTTCTTCAAGGCTCTTACTTCATACAATTTAACGAGGTTTCTTCTAAAATAAGAAGTGATTAAAGCTTGACAAAAATAAAAAGATTTTATAGCTTTCTCATCATTAAGAGAAACCAGACTTGATGCCCTGACAAATTCGCATGGCTTTTATTATCACTTGAATTATGGTTTAATATTCTTACATCACTGGGCCTGCAAAGATAACATTTTCCTGTGTGCACCTGTCTCCTTAATAACAGTAAAAGTCACAGATTCTGCATGCTTGAGTAAAGAAAGTGTTGTGAATTCTGTAGTGTTTTGACAGATGAGTCACTTGGGATGCTGGTCAAACACCCAAGAAGTCATAAGACAACTCATGCCAAAGTTTTATCACTTTTCACTTAAGTAGATCAGCTAGCTAGTTACTACTTCTAGCTTGGTGACATGCTAATACATGTTCCATTTTTAAGAAAAAGTGATTATATATCAATTAAGCCCCTCACCAAAATATCAAAACCACAAGCTATGAGAAACAGCTGGTTTATACAGGAGAGTTCGCCCAAGGCTTCATGCCATCTAGAATGAAAGCAATGTTAAGAGTGTTTACAGCCAAGAATCATACTTCTGATTCTGCACACTGTTTGCAGGACTAGGATCTGCTACAAAAAAGAGGTAAAGAATCTGCCCCTGTTTGAGAGTAGAGTTGGAGTAACATCTGAACAAAGGAATGTCTGACCAAAGGAAGATCTGGAAGATTTCACAGTAGAGCTTTTATTTTCTCTTCTATTATCAAAAGTAATTTTTAATATGCTTCCTTCACTGTAGATCCATGTCCTGTAAATTAAAATGTCTTTAGGTCATCTGAATGCAAATACCAGAGTTCATAATAGCCTTGAAGTTAATATGCAAATGCAAAACACCTCTCAGTTCTCTCACGAACCATGCAATAACTATTCTGCTTTAAGTTACATCAAGAAACTTTTAAAAGTTATATTTAGTAGATGGAGTTTTAGATGTGCTCTACTGCAAACTGGTTCAGTTCTGTAAACAGCACCATGGATGTTACTAATATTTATCTTTCAAGAATTTAAAGCTTTCAGCAGGTAGAGTTAACATGTGTGGTACCCAATTAACTTTCATCATGAAAATATGAGCAATTCTTGTCAATTTCAATAGGCAGTTATAAAGCTTTCTTCAGCTTTCCCAAGAGAGTACCTTGCAGTTTGAGGCCAACCAGAACTTCTTTTCACTAAAAACCATCTTTTGTACATGACAGTAACAAGTGTAGGATTTCCACAGGAATACAAAAGTTGAGTAGAAAAAAGGAGCAAAGTACTATACATTTTCACCTGGGACTTCACTGCTTTTACTGTTTCTGAGCCAGTAGTATCTAATAAGCTTATAGGGCAATGAGTGCTTCCACCTAGGATAACTAGGAGGCCTTGACAAATTTTAGTGACAGAAGATGGTTGTTAGCTTCAACATACACAATACATGAGAACACATGCACAGCAACCTTCTGACTATCACCAGGGAATGCCTCTCATGCTGGAAGCAAGAGATCTCTGTCCAACTCCATCATTCTAGGCATTAAAAGCCCTAAAGCAGGTCTTGTACACTAATGGGCTGAAATGCTTGCTACCAGGCAAAACCAGAAGCAGAAAACAAATCAGTAGAGTTACTTACTGAAATGCTATTGCAGATATCTATGTGACTATTCAGTCAGTCCAAGCCCCTCCACTTACCAGCTTGTGCAGCAAGACACAAACAGCATTATGTGCAGTCCCAGAGAAGATACTGGGTTTTTTACAGACTAAAGATGGTAAGAAAGAGAAAAGCTGGAAGTAAAGTCAGTTCTGATATTTTAACTGGTAAGTACATCCTCCAAGTGCCTTTACTATTGGTTTGAAGTTTGGTTCTTAGGGCTTGGGGTTTTGTTTGTTTGGGTTTTGTTTTGGATTTGTATTTTTGGGGTTTTTGCATGCAAAAAACCTGCAAGGATAGTAAGTGAGAAAAAAAACAGATTAGAGTTCTTCATACAAGATTTTATTTTAAAAGTTACCCTGAATTTGTATCTGTTGACAACTAAAATGATAGTGAAAAATCCTTGTGTTCAGCTCAAGCAATTTGCCACAGCTATGGAACAATCCTACTGTGAGTCAAACTTAGGACAGTGGGAGTTAAAGCTCTTGGATAACTCCCCTGTTCAAGTCAGAACACAGAAAGACATCAATATCTTTGCAGCAGATGTTTTAGAGATGCACAGCAAGAAAGAACAGCTATTTTATGCACAGCAGTGAATCAGTTTTGAAGATAGGAATTTTTTTCTGTGCAAGATACAGACCAATAAACAAAGTGAGACTCAGATGGAGACGGTAGCTCCAAAAGGATATTAAAATCAAATGAAGCTTCAGAGAAGACCAAAGGAACATTATTCCCTGAATTTCAAGATGCAAGGAGAAGTTGTCATCAATCAAGCTAACAGATATTGCACAGGAAAGTAAACAGGTCTGTAACTTTCCTCCTCCTCTTTACCAGCTATGCAATATGTTGATTATCAAAATTAACAAGACAAAGAAATTATTGTTGGACAGGAAAGTTAGCCACTGGGATAATGCTCATGGACTTGTAGAATCTCACAGTGAACTTCAAGGATCACTGCAAAGAATGCTGCTATGAAATGGAAGCTCAGCTAAGCCAGAAGGTAAGTTTGGATACACTGGTCAATCCAAGGAGGACCAATCTGCCTGTGGGATGTAGCTACAGAAGAACTGCAGTGTTCTAATAATGCACAGATACTCACAGAATAGGTGGATTAGTAACTCATACATGATTATGTTAAAAGACACATGGCACATTTATGAAAGATTTCTTGTAGCTTCAGCTGATGAAAAGCAACCATAGAGGTCAAAGAAACTAGAACCACAACTCCATTTTCTTGGCTGTGTTCATGTTAAGCAAAAACAGGAATATTATGTTCCTTGTGAAGTTTAGTCACTTTTCTTGTGTTTATCCCAGATCTAAGATAAATTTGGCAACACTAAAAAAAGGTCTTTTTGAATAATCTTAAATTGCTAACTAGGAAGTTCTTAGCTCTAAGAAATTCAAGGCACAAAACACTGCTGCTTTTGAAGTGCAGCCTCCAATTGTAAATGGAATTGCATGCCACAGAGACAGCTGGAGCCTGGATTATTTTTTTTTTTGCATATGCCTATATTCATTTGAATGAAGCAGCTAAATGTTGTCACAAACAAACCAAATTCCTAGCAGAACATTAAAGACTTCAGAGAACTAAAACAGCAGCAACCAGAATTATGCTACCTCAGGAGCTCAGCAGAAACTGCATACAGAGAAGATTCAGATGCACTCACACACAAATACTGCATATTTCTAGAAAGAAAACAGAGCTCTTACTGAGGGAAGAGATAAGAAGCAGATCCATTCAATAAAATTAATCTACCTCCATATGAATAACGGACGTTAGTCAAAGAAAAAAAAAAAAAAGGCAAAATACTCAGGTATGGGAAAGCCTAGGATCACTTATAGTCTAAATTAAAGTGTCCCTGGTACATTTCTTTTTGCCTCTTGAAGTGGCAAAATAAAGGCCTAATGTTTCTATAACCTCTAACAATCCTCATATGCAGCCTTGGTGAGACCACAAGAATAATAAAGGCCTAAAATAGCTCTTCTCCATCTCCCAAGAAATTTTGTACCTACTCAGTTGATGTCAAAACCAAGTAGTTTCTGCTGATAATGCTGAGCTAATAACACTGCACATGAGCTATTCTTATTCTGCCTCAAACTTCATAGCCACAACTGTCAGCTCAACTCCAAGGATGAACATGTATCACTAGTAAGTAAAGAAGTCAATTCCTTTTTTCCCCCACCCCAGCTTTCAAACTAATGCCACAAAAATATTAGGGGGACTAGTAACTGACACCAGCTCAAACAGGTGGTTTGCTGCAGTTTTAGAGTTCCTGTATTGCATTGGACAAAATAGGTGTTTCTAGAAGTTTCACTCTTATTCAAACTCACTTGTGTATTTACCAGCAGTTTGTCACCAGAACCTGGACTTCAAGAAGGGTTTTTTGGTATATACAACATGTATGTGATTTATAAGACCCAATGGCATACCTGATGCCTGAAAAAATAAATTTCTGGCAGCATATAAATTAGATATAACAGCCTGACACAAAGTTGAATAGTCAGCTTCAGCAGAGTTCAACTGTTCAACACCAGAATTTTAAATAGGCAGATACTGCAGTTCAAGTAAGCTCAAGGAGCCTCCCAAACTGTCATTAAAACCCTCAAGTTCAAATCCAAACACTTCCTGTGAAATAGGTTTTTTTTAAATTTACACTTCTCAGACTCAGATTCAACTCTGAAAATTGAGTTCCATATGTTCCAGGTTTCCAGCAATTTCACAGACACTATAAAGACATTAAGGCATCAAAAAAAAAAAGTCATCACATTTTTCCAACCAACAGCACATGAACAAGTCCCACAGGAAACACCAGTTAAGGCAGCTTTGAAGGCAGTAAGAGACATTGGTTCAGTGACAACTTGATATACCAGGCACTAGTGCTCTCTCTTTGGGGTCACTTGGTTTTGACACTCTGGGGAACAAGGTTTCTGCTACTGTAATGCCACATGTCACCAATTCACTGTTCTTTTCACAAACTATTCTTATTTCTAGCTCCTGGATAGCATGGCCTACCAACGGTCAGTTGAGTTCAAAAGACATGTGCACATATTAGAAAACAACTAACAAGTCTTCAGCACTTGTGTGGAGGGCACTGGATTTAGAGCTAAGCATTTGCCATAACAAGAATTTTCACACACAAGGCAGTGCAAATGCAGGTCCATTGGGCAAGCACGTGACAACACGCTGTGTTCATTCTCTGTGAACTTTCACCCTTCCAGATAAAAAACTTTTAAATTAAGTTTCTTTTTAATTTTCTGCTAAAGAAAAAAAAAATCTTTCAATACAAAGGAAAAAACTTAAACCACAAACCATTGCATTTGATAATGCACAACAATAATTCTACTTCCATCTTACTTGTAGAAACTAAAAATAATGAGACTGGATCAGAAATTTGACTGTTAAAACAGTTTTTAGAAAGTGAACATGAGGTGGCAAAAGCTACAGCTAAATTGGATTCTTATACTTCACACAAGCATAAGAATCCTTCCTGTGAATAATCCACTGCTCAAGGAAGATCCTGGAATTCTAGCACTTTTGTCAGATACACCTTGGATAACCATGACTCGTAATCCCATTTGTGGGCCATGTACATAACTATCAAGTACAGCATATCTGTTGTGTGATTAGTGGAATATTTAAAAAACAGACATCAGCAATCTCCTTAGCACAACTGACAGCTACAGCTAATCCTGAGAAGAAACCAGCTCCAGCCTTCTTGCCTCACACCTCTGAGGCTTGTTTCCCTGTATTAATGTTGGTTGAAGCTAAAAATATCTTTGGCACTCATAATTCTGTTAGCATTCTGACACCCAAGTGCTTTTTTCCTTTCTGTAATGCATCTGTTCTATAACAATTTATTAACAGCTTTAAGCATATCAGCTGCAAGCACAGCTGATCTTTATTTCTAAAAGAACAATTTAAACAGGAAAAATAAATGGGTTTCTATTATATGCTCATGATTTAAAGCTGTTTTCTTCTACTAAAAGCCCAGAGGCCTATAACGCTGGCTTCTAGCCAACAGTAGATTAGAAAGATTTACTGCATACATAGTGACCTTTTGCTCTAAAGCACTCCCAAAGCTGTTGTTCTTAATTCTGTCCACCCCCAGTTCAGTGTTATGCACAACAAAAGCAGCTGCCCATTGTACAGTTACCTAGGGAGAAGCATCTCTTCCAGCGGCGGCACAGAGACATGGTGTTCATTCCTTCTTGCACTGGCTGCATGGAGATGAAAACAGCAGTAGTCCTTCAAAGATCTCTACAGCATTAGCAGGTCTCAAAGCTGATTAAAGTGATCCCCATGGTAATCTGTGAAATATATGTTTGCACTTTCAAACTGCTCCGCACTGGATTCACACAATGCAAGCGTGCACTAGGTGCCATGTACAAAGAGACAGCTGTGGCTTTCACTGAAACATTCTAATATATTTCAACTGAAAAATTAAAAAAAAAAAAAAAAAGGAAATTTCAACATCATCCTGGATTTTGGCACTTGAAACAATGACCTGTCCAGTTCCTGGACTCTGACTTCTCTTCCCCACCTCTACCAGGTTTCAAAACACAATTTCTCAAGAGAAATCTTAGTAGAAAGACATTCTGCTCCTACCAGAGATGGTATCTGTGATGTTACAGGTCAATGAAACCCATTCACCTCTGCAGGTGTAAAGGGTTATTTTTAACTTACTTTTCTTTGCTTCTGAACAAGGTTAATAGCAAAGTATTTTTACTGACAAATGAAAATGTTACAAATTATTTCAGCTATCACTTCAGTCAATAAAAATCCCTCTCCCTTAAGAAAAGAAACAGTAGTTTTCACTTTCTTTTCACTCATAGTAAGCCCTATATCATGTGACTCTCTTTCAAGTCATATGTACTTATGTTGGATGCATCTTGGATAACCACGACCATTAGTCCTATCTGTGGATCATGTACATGACTATGAAGCACTAAGAACAGCGTTCCAGGGTCCTTCCTCCCTGGCAGTCTGTTTCCCTTATTCCCATCACCCCCCTCCAAGCTTGCTTTCTGGATAGGAAATAGAAAAGAAAACATCAGCAGCTTGTTTAAAGCCTCAGAATACAGCCATAGGAGGAAGGACTTTCTGAACTGTATCAGGAGAAACCATCCCAGCAAACCACTGGATCTGTAGAAGATTTCCCTGTGGCCATGAGGCACACTGGAGTGGTACAGACTCTATTTTTATCAAGGGAGTAGAGCTATGCTAGGACAGCTGTGTGCTCTGGGAAAGCCAGCCCACATTAGCAAGGGGAGATAGGAAGAACCACCAGAAGTTGTTAACTGCCAACAACAGCACCGTGGACAGTTCAGCCCTTCTGAAGCTACCAGCACATTCATGTTGGTGACACCATCAGCTGTGGGGTTTAGTTCTGTTTATGCCTGTGCAGAGCCAGGCTCCAGATGTCAGGGGTGTATCAAGCCCATCTCTTTCCACCAACAGGAAGCTGCATGCATCACCTGACAATTGGCACAACAAAGACTAGCAAGTTATAATCAAATATTAATGAGCAAGATAATGACAGGAAACCATGGAAGACACTGCTAGCTACAAGTAAGTGCTTTTCCCTCAGGAGGGGAAGGTAACTCTAAAATTTTAGGTGCTCTTATCCAGCTTTCATTAGGAAAGCATGTTGCATAATGCATGAGGAAAACATCGGAGAACAATGTTTGAGAACATTATCTATTCCCTACCCAGATGCATCCATGAGCAGATAATGTTGTATCTGTTTGTCCTCTGCATATAGTTGTACTTTTATTTCCTTACTAAAAATACAGTAGGAGCTCACCAGCTGACTACACCAGCCTAGCTCAGATGAGCAGTTCCCTACAATGGGACATATGAATGACCTATCTTGAAGCCAAACTCGTTATCTCACCTTTTCCAGTCTGGTGAGGTCTAACAGCAGACTGCAGAGGCACCTCCAACACAGAGAAGTGTATAGCAATACCACTAGAATGGCCAGGCCCAAAATCAGCCAGGTAGGGTGTTGACTGCTTCCTGTCCTGGGCTCCCACCTCCACTCTACAGCCTCATCTCAGACACCACAGCCACACTGAATTTACCTTATCTCAAAGTCTGCTAGATCTCCTTACATCCTTCAATGGCTTGTGTAGATCCCTCTGAGCTTCTCTCAGAGAAAGCTGAACATACATAAGCCATGTAGAGGATACTCAAGAACAATTAGGATGCATTTTAAACCAGTACTGTTGGCATATTTACATCAAGTGTGCTGCCTTGCATCAGTACTGCTTTTTATTATTGGAAATCCTTTCCATGCATAATGCTGAGTATCACTGACTCAGTGCTGGCAGCTCCAGGCATTGACAAAAATGAGTCAGACATCAAAACATTACAAAAGCTTTTTTTAGATATCATAATGTTCAGAGTTTTGGAGTTTGAGGCTTGGTTTTGGTCCTTCAAAAAGAAAAAAAGTATTTCCTCATCCCTGACCCTTTAGAGTAAACATCATGTGTTCAGGATTGCCTGCAATTACAGCTTGATTGTTCTGCAATGCAGACTCCTCTCCCCACACACTGCTTGAAAGCAAGCTACAAGCTTGACATAATGCTGATTAGAAGCATCATGAAAGCTGGAACCACTTGTGTTTTGCTTTAATGCTGAAGACAAAGTTCATCTCTGATGTAATAGATGTGTTTGCATAAAGTTTAGAGAAAACTTTCAAAATACAAGTAATTTGGGGTCGAACACTTATAAAACAGACTTGAATACAAGTTGCTTTTTTTGTGTCCAACACTTATTCTTGTAAAACAAACTTCAAGTTTCTTTTTTGCGTCCACTTCTCTAACAGGTTTTTGCTCATTTAGTAGACCTAGGGTGCATATGAAAGGACTAGATTAAAAACAGAAGTTTATAAACAGAACAGAAGGATAGATAATTCCTTAACCTGTTCTTTCCTCAGGAAAACTGTTCACTCTTGAGCAAACTTAACAACCACAGAGAATGACTAAATATCAGATCAGTTTATTACATATGCACATATATATATAGTAGTAGATACAGAGTAGATATAAGTACATACACAATAAACTGATATTATATATATATGTAAAATATCAGTTTATTATGTATGTACTTATATCTACTCCTAAAGTCACCTTGTGATTGTCATCATCTTGTTTATCCTGACAATCAGAACTACATGCTAGGGGATAAGCCAGGAATGCCCAGCTAAAATGATTCACTATGGAAGTAGCAGCAAATAGCAAATATTTTAGTTACCAACGTAAGCACATTAAAATGAAATCTCTAACCACCTAATTCACAAGTGTTCACCCAGTCTCAACACATCATCCCCCACCACAGGTTTCCTGTTTTGTAGCCAAGGCACTAGGCACAGCTGGCTAAGGTAGGAGTCAGACCTGCACAGCAGTAGGGCAGCACAGGTGAACTTCTTCATGCAACAGAAACTGGGCTCTTCCCACTTGTTCCCAGCGTTCCTGCCCTTCCTGCCCCCAAGATCCAAGTTCATCACAGACAAACCAAGACATACCATTCATAACACTGAGCTATTCTTCATCCCACAGATACCATTATGCATTTTATTACTGAATGAGCCTTCAGATTCCACCACAAGCACTTAATCAATTCCTGAACATTTTGGGTTCCCAGAAACCTAGCCTCAAAAATTTATCTAAGGTTTAACCCTTTCCTGGCCTTTGCATCTCAAAAATCCAACCATGTCCTTTAGTAATCAGTCCATACTCTTGTGGAATACACTAATTTTTGAAAAATCTGTTTTATCATTAGATTACAGACCAAAACAAATTTTTGAAGGGCCATCCCTAATCAGGAAGAACACAAGCTTCTCTCCCATTCTCTGTCTCCCACATTTTGATCATGAAGGTAGCCTGCACCCCTCAAAGATCCTGCATCAGGTCCTTTATGGCCCACACCTGCTGCAGCAGGCATCACTGCCCCCAACAGTACTGCTGCCACTCTTTCTGCATTCAGACTTCAACCCACCCAGCTGTGCTGACAGCTGACTGAATCAAAACATGAAGCACAGTCAGTATTGCTGCCATCCTCTGATGTCACTGCAGTTACTCTATATTTCAAATGTAACCTCACAGAAGAGCACAGAATTGTAAATGACCAATGATCAAATGTTTGAACAGTATTAAACAACAATTTTCAAAGCTTTGAAGTTGTCCTTATTATACAATAATTTGAAATCAAATACAGAATTTCTATCAGTCTTCCACAAATTTTAGATTTTTCAAACCTAGATCTACTTTCCTCCTCGAGTTCCAAATCTCTAAAGGAGAAAAAAATTGTTAAAGAAATTCAAAGCAAAACTTCAGTCCAACTGCAAATATATATACAGCCAGAGTTAACACTTTTTGGGGGGTCTTTTTTTTTTTTTTTTTAGTTTTTTGGGTGTTTTGTTTTTTAAAGAAACTTGAAAGCAATTTTTTCTTAGTTGATTCATTTAAGTTTTTTGGGAAGGCTACTACAGGACACTGTCTCTCGGTGCGGAAACATCTCGAAGGGCATTGAATATTAGGAAGGTACCTAAAGATGCCAGCCCAGCAGTGAAATACTGACCTTATTTGCTACAAAGTGCTGGTCACAACATTGATGACCAAAACTGAGGCTGTTTGTTGGAGACCCCAGAACAGGAGCTCATCTAGACAACACCCCATCCTAGCAGTTAGCCCTGGCCCTTCCCCAGCATACACACTCCTCAGGAATGAAGTAGATGAACGATTTTGAATGGTTTGCTGTGAAAGTTCTTCAGTTTAAAGATGAAGTTTAGGTCTTAATCTCTCAAGTTCTGACAGGTCACTACATACCCTGCAAGAGCACAGATCAGAGCAGAACAGAATTGTTTAAGTTAATTTTATGCAAGCCTCTCTCAGAGTATATTGTCCAATCACCAAAAATTTTCTTTAGCAGTCTACTTTCAACATAATACAGTTTTGCTACAATTAAGTTGAAGTTTCTTTCTTAGCCAGTAATCAAGCTAGCAAAGTTAAGGACTAGAAGCTGAACATACCCTAGAGATGATGGCTTCAGAGACAAATCTGAAGACACAAGCTGAGCATCAGGCTGTCAGCTTCTTTTAAAAAGTTTTCTACTGCTCCTTTACGGCTTGATCTTTATTGGTGAAATGCAAATACTTCTGGAGGCCAGAAATATATTTTTGATACAGTTCAACATCACATCAACTGTTGGGAGTCCTAGCAAAAGGAGTTTTTCCTTCTGCAGGGAGTAAGTGATCTATGCAACTCAAAGACTACTCTGTAGAGAAGTTCAAACTGCTTAACAGTATTAGAGTTCAGACTCCTCTGCCTACACCCTCAAATACATGCTCACAATATGCTGAGCCCCTGTAGCACTTTCATTCCACACAAATTGATGACTGGAGTGTGTATCAAGCACTGGAAACCAGCAAAGCACCACAGCCACAAGTAAAGCTCAGAACGCTGGAAGTTTTTAAAAAACAAGTTTCACCCAATTAATAATTTGTAATAAAGCAAATATTGCTTCATTCTGTGTACTTCAGTGTAGAAAGAAAGTCAATACACTAGCCAGGTTCCTGGAAAGCCAATGAGAAGGATTACAAGCAAGAAATCAAATACCACAGCTGGCTTAAGTGCATTTGTTCCTACTCTGGTGACTTCATCAGCACTGGCCACAAACCACAGTAATTAGCAATTATTCAAGTCTTGTAGCTAATGATTTCTCAAGTCTGGAAGGTACTTCTCTGCTGTTATATTTAGACCAAAATTGTATTTGTTATGTAACCACTTGGATTCTCAGCATTTTACAACAGAAATATATGATATTTTGTTTAAACATTCCTTTAGAAAGCCCATGTTCCAATAACTTCAAAATAGATTTGGTATCACCAAAATTCATGAGATTTTTTGGCGGGGAACAACTGGCAAGTTCCATTCATTACACCTCACCATCCCACCCACTATTAGCTTAACTTCTATTGCATTCTAAAAGGTTAAAAATCTTCAGCATGTCGACTCAAAACAGATAAGGGGTAGCATCTAATTACAAGATTTAATCCTTTCTGCTCAGGCTGCTGGTTAGAGAACAGAGTGACTGAAACATTGGAAAAACAGCTCTTGTAGCATCAGTTTGTCAGTAGATTCAAGTGATTTAGGATAATAATACTGTTGGATCAAACCCCTCTAGTTCAAGCTCAGTTTTCTCAGTCAGGACACCCACTTTTCAAATACAGGCAATAAGCAGGGTAATAACTGCTACTTGAATTTGAGAGTATTTTCCAGCCAAAAGTTCAGGTAAACCAATTAATGTTCCATTGTCCTTAGCTAGATGTTGGTCTTTTCAGCCACTTCCAGGATTTATCTCTTCAAGATTTTTATAAAGCACCTGTTCAAAAGAGTTCTGAAGTAACACTTTCAATGAGCACCAGTCTTATGCTTTCATATGGCAAACATTGACAGCTGTGCATAGAACTGCCTACAGGGTCAGAAAGACCATTCTTCTAACAGACACTTCTTAATAATTAAAGACTAGCTGTAGGTTCTCTTTTAAGTGTAATTCCCTAGCTTCTACAATTAAAGATTCCCTACCACAGACTGGGAAGGGAATTAATTCTCAGAGCAGCTCAGATCTAGGGACCTCAAATAATTTACTATTTGAGAATGATACCCCAAATAATTTAGTAAGAGAATTTCCAGTTTTAAATTTATTTTTACCAGATCATCTCCAAGCTGCTGATTGGATGCTGTAAATCAGGAAATAGTAAGAACTTGTATGCACATGCATGGAGTACAAATAAGAAATATCAGTTTCCAGTCTCTTACTCTGTTATGCTATTATGCTGCTTTAAGGTCTCTTAATCCTGATGAGATTAGTGACTAGTCAGCTAATTCATGTTTATGGAATTTTAATGGAGAAAAGTACAACAATTTTGACTTCATTATGGCGCACCAAAGCCTATACTGTCATAAGATCTGCAGAAGACTCAGTTTTTCATGTATTTATTATATATGTAATGTATATGTATATATTAAAATCAATAAATGTGAGATTCATCACAATTCAGTAACCTGCTAAAGTAGGCCTTTCTATATTTCCCTTCTCTGAAAAATTACATCAAATACTTCCTTTTCAAAAGGTGAAGGGAAGAATGGAAAATCCAATTGTCTTTTCCAGAGCCAAATGGGAGCCTGAAAAAACAATCAGGTTATTTTACCTTCTGTTTTGCAAGGCATCCTTTGACTAACACTGAAGGCACTGGGACCCATCTGCCACCAGTCTTTGTCATACAGCAAACCAGCAAGTTTCAGACTAGAATAAAAATAATATATTGCAGCTTGGAGAAGTTTTCTACTTTGTATAACTTAGTTCTCCAAGCTATTGACATTTCTCATCAGAAATCCAGCAAAATACTAAAGTATTAATTCATTTCAAGAATTTGATTTCAAGCCTCAATCTCAAGGCTCATAGCAAAGAAACACATCAAGTCCCATAAGAGAGAGAATATGGTGACCTGAAGCTACAACCTGCTGAAAGAAATGCATTGTGCTGTAGTCTGATTCTGCACTACTATTCACAGATAAACAGAAGTTCACCATAAAATTAAGCACACTGAAAATAAGAATGATGTACACCTAACACCAACTGAGCTGCTTGCCTACCTCTCACTACCTAAGTTGCCTCCTTGAAGGCTTCTTATGGTTTCAGCTCTAAACATTGATACATACTCCAGTGCAGCTATTATCTTGAAAAAGAAAAAATTTTTTTAAAGGTATCTGGCATACAAAGGAAGAGAGAACAAGTATTCCATAAAGCTACCTTTCTTTCTAGATTATCTTAGTGCTGCCTACAGCAAGTGCACTTGACGTGTACAAAGTGCTTTTGCAAGAAATGATTACTCATCAAGTAATCACAGTCAAAATCAAAGCATAAACCATCAATTTTATCTTTACAGAAAATATAAAAGAGGATAACAATCACTCATATTGTTCTAGTGGTTAGAAAACTCAGAGGCAGATGTTAATAGGTAACACAGGATGCCTCTGATCTCAAAATACTCCAGAGCAGTCTTCCAGAATTGAAATGTAGGAGACCCCAGATCACCTCTGTTCCCACTGTAAACACACCCATACCTGCAGTGTTGCCAGCACAGAGTATGACAAAAACAGAGGAGCCAATTACACCTCCAAAGCCCCTTTTGTACTTGGACTGCCAGACCATCCCTGCCATGAATAGCAGGAATGCTGCACTGTCAGCTGAAGTCATCTCTGACTTCCATGAATACATTCAGGAAGACCGTTCTTCCAAAAAAAAAAAAAAAAAATAAAAACCAACCCAACAAAACAAACAAACACACACAACAACAACAACAAAAAAAAGAAAGCTTGCACCAGGAGCAAATGAGGTTGGAAATTTCACTAGCAAGATAACCAACTTCTCACTCACCTTCATGTCTACATCACCTCTTCACAGAATATACAGAAACCCAGCCATTCAATAAATAGTAACATGCCTATTATACATCTATTATCTATAGTATCTAAAGATAATACTGAATAACCAGAATGAACTATTTTCACTTTTGTGAACTAATGCCCTGCCACCTAGCTTGTGCTCCACTAACTTCACTACTAAATCAAACTAAAGCAGAATGCCTATTCATATAGTCTTTGCAATCCAGTTATCAACGTTTTTGTCTCACTGTTATCAATGCAGTTGCTTCCACATTAAGTAGGTTTTCTACTTTAGAAAGCTAAAGTATTGATGTCGATAAAGAAGATGAAGTACTTGCAAACACTATAATAGCATAAATAAAGAGAACAGGTATTTTTCTTCCATCCTTTTACTCTTAATATCCTCTCAAGTAAACACCAACAAAAGCCAAATATTCACTATATAAAGATAACTCTAGTTTGCTCTAAGTAGCCTGAAGCCTCTACAGTTTCCTGAATTTATTTGCACTTACATTAAGCTGGCATTAAAAATGCTATAGACTTAAATTAGATTTTTTTTTTCCTTTCTAGAGGCAAGAATGCTAAATAGCTACAATGGGAAAAAATAAAAACATTTAACAATATCTGCTTGGAGCAATAAGAGGAGGCAAAGAAATGTATTCTTCATACCCTGTGGCAGTAGCACTTGACCTGCTCCTGAGACTGCTGCCTTCTAACAGGCCAGGACAGAACTCATTTACTTACTGAAACACAGTATAAAAATGCCTTTTAAAATGAAAGGTCACAGCTGCACTAATCCAAAACCCATCACTTACCAATTCTTGCCTAACAAAGCCCTACTGCCTGGTGTCTGGCCAAAGTCTAACTGAGACATTAAAGATTCAGAGGTAGCACACTGACTCTCTGTGCTTGTAACTAAGTTAAAAGCACAGAGACTAAGCACAGCCTTTCCCCTACAGGTTCTCAAGGTTTAATGTAGCCCCAAGACTCCTCTCATAAAGGTGTCTAATGATTAATAGATCCATAGGAATTCCCTTATGGGCAATCCTCATTACTCATCAAAATCCTCTGTTAAAAAAGAAAACAACAAAGACCTCGAAGGAATCCACAGCAGGCAAGCAGGATACAGGGCAGAGATAACTCTGTTCTGGCAACTGCAGATAAGCAGTCTGACCAAGACTTGGGGAAATCTGGCTTCAGTTACCACAGGGAGATCTGTAACAGCTCTACCAAAACCCAGATTTGCATCAGATGAAAATCCCATACTGTGCATCTTCTGTCATCATTCAACTTCAGTTTAGCCACTCTAATTAGACTTGCCTGAAACCTGTAAACCTTGTGAATTATTTACAGGGCAGCTTTGCTCTAAACACACCAGGCATTAGCAGGTAACCCTCAGACCTTCAGTGCTGAAGGCAGCAGGGAAAGAAGAGGAAAGGCAGCATGCAAAAAATACACCGCTCACAATACTAATAGTGCAGTATTCACTGTTCAGACTTGGTTAATGAACTAGGTTGCAGATAATTAATTGAGATTGTCAGAGGCAGCTTAGACCAGCCATTTGCTTGCTAGGCAGCACCTTGCAACAGCTATGAGATATATGGACAGAGCTGCTCCGACCCTTAATGGAGTAAGGAGAGTGATCAGTAGCACTGCTAAACTTCCTTCAGCCAATAGCAGTCAGATTACAAAGACAATCCCACTGCTTCATTAAAATGTAAGAGCACTGGGGAAACAATTTATTCAGGAAGTGAGATTTGTTCTCGTGTTTGCACAAGTGCACAGGTATTGTGGAAGAGCTCAGCAGAAACAAAACAGACAACAGGAAAGCCCTGTTTCTTCTCTATTATGCAGATACAATAATTAATATTTTGCCTTGATCACATATGGATTGATAACAGTTTTGGGGCATATTTCAACACTTAAGAACAAAACATAGCAGTTTGCAGCTCTACTACCAACCCAACCAGTGCTGGCCCCTCTACAGTTTGTGACAGATCCTACTGCTAAAGCCCAACAAATCCAACACCAAATCTCGCCACTGCCAACTTCTTTCACTGGGAAAGTGTCTTGGGTTGCAATATAGGATGTGGCCAGAAATGTGTATTCTATCACCATCTGTTGAAGCTGGGTGGGGCAGTGATTTCCTTATCTCTGTGGCACATACTATCTGCTAATGGGCCATCTTTAAAACCAGGTGGGGCAATCATCTTTATTTTCTCCACAACCCATCCTCCCTGCAGGAAGGTATCATCTGCTGCTGGCCCATACAGTCCCACTGTATGACTGATAAAATTACATCATCCCACTGGGAGAGGAGTCAAGCCTTTCCTACCTAGATAAAAACTGAGATTTTGAACAGCAAGTTATCCATCTTTCCACTGGATTCCAAAGGAAAACCAGACCTTTCCACAACATCTCTGGACCTTCAGAGGAAAACTGCACCCTTCTACAGGAGCACTGCTTCAGCTGAACCACATCTGCCACTGCAGGGGGATGCAGCCACCATTTAATGGGACTACTACCAACACCCTGACTGACAGGGTGTCAGGCTGTATTCTGACTCTGTCAGTGTTTGGGGATTGCATTGGGATACTGTATTTATATTTTAATTTTCCTAGTAAAGAACTGTTATTCCTAATTCCCATATCTTTGTCTGGGAGCTCCCTTAATTTCAAAATTATAATGATTCGGAGGGAGGGGGTTTACATTCCCCATTTCAAAGAGAAGCTCCTGCCTTTATTGGCAGACACTTGTCCTTCAAACCAGGACTGAAGGGCTCAGCCAGCAGCAAGCCAGCCACATCTCACTAAACACCATTTCCTCATTAGTGCTGCTGACAGCTTAGATATCCTGAATGCTGATCTGAGGTATGGCATTGTGAGAGAATGGCTCTGCAAAGTGGAGCCAGCTTTGAAAAAGTGGGGCTCCCTCAGCACTGTTGAGGGCAACTCCCAAATCACCCTTAATAAATCCTCCAAAAGTCTCATCTTTTAAATCCAAATTTGTTCAAAACAGCAACATAATATCCCCAAACCCAGAAGTCCATACTCTAGAGGATCTTAGCAGAGCACCAGTTTTCAGGAGGACACTTAAATACATATGGGCATACCATGAACATGTTTACATGCCATGCAAGATTGCTGACACTGCCTTTACAAAAAGATATCTGATTACAAAATAGGCAACTGAGGTTTAAATAAACTCTCTTCAACCTCAGGGTCTCAAATCCATACATCCCTTTTTTGCATGGGAAGAACAAAGAGTGATCCAGAAGCAAGTTTTAACATCAAGGATCAGCTGATGGATACAGTCAGGCACAAAGTTCACTCCCAGCATTTCATCAAACCCCTTCTCCCTGCTTTATAGCAATGAGACACATCGTGCAGAAGACAACAGGGAAGAATCACTTGGAGGAAGAAGTGACTAGGCTACAGCAGAAGCAAGACCTAATCTTACCTCATCCCAATAGAGGTCCTACTATTCAGTACAGATACACACATCCAAGCACTCACCTTAGATACTCAGCCATGCCTTTGAACTGGCATGGAACAGATCCCATCTGCATTGCTGAGGGCTTGCACAAGCCCTCAAAATGAGCCTACCTCAGAGGGTATCCCAACATTATAATAAAAGTTCGAAGGATTGAGTGGTAAACTAAGAGCAGCACATTATTAATCAACTACATTCTTACTACTTTGCTATTTTTGCCATTCTTCAAATGTGTTTAACACAGAACAAAGCAGATAGGAAAAAGATTATGGGATAAATTCAATTATAGCCCATTTTCTCGACTGAGGCAACTTTTTTTTTAGTAAGAATCATAACAAGTGGTTCATGCAAATAGAAAATTCATTAGAAAATATGACTGCAAGATACCATTACAGAACCTATCATGTACCAAGCCACGCAGGCTCATCTGGGTTATGTGGCTTATTGTATTCATTAAAGGTTCACTACAACTGTTAGTGGGACTGTTAATGGAAGCATTCAAGAGAGGAAATTGGCAACCAATTCATTCCCTCTAATTGAAAAATATTTTCAGATGTCTCATACAGCATCCAAATGCCTTGCAGAAAACAGCATGTAACTGTATAGTGTAGCAACTAATAAAATTAGTCTATTGCATCCTTATTTATCTTTTAGTAATTTCTCTAATTTAATATCTACTAGCTACATTGAAGTCTGACATTACACAGGAACAAAATTAACACTGTCTTGTTAATCAGATAGAAAATTTTAGACCTCCTGCTTGAGGACAAGGATTGTTCAGCAATCCTCCATGATGAAGGGAACACTTCATAGCTATGCAGAAGACTACATTGAATTCTAGAATTATGAGCATGATCCAGTCAGACTCATCACACTGCTTCCATGAGAGCAACAAGAAATGCCATCCCCAGTGCAGAGTGGACATCATGAAGTTGACTGTTACCAGCAGAAAGCCCATATCAACCTCGGGTAACTATTTTCAGAGCTCTTGCAATAGCACATACATGGCAGAGGGACTCTGCTGTCCTGTGTCACCATCAGAGCACAGGGCATGCAGAGACGCAGCACATTCCTCAGATTCATTTTCTGCCTCTAACAGACATTTTCTTCTGTTTAAGGCACCTTCAAACAGGAGTAAATATGCTGGTGTGAGAATTAGCAGCCTTCCCCATCACCTGGCAGCTTCCAGAGGACTTGGAATACCAGACTGAAACTACCACCTGTCCAAGAGAAGAGCTGCAGCAAAGGGGGTAGAAGAAAAGACACATGTATTTCAGGTTTCTTATATTTGGACCTAGAAGAGTAGATACTGTACTCCCAGACTTTAGCACCAGATGAAGAATCTAGTGCAGAGCCTCTCATATTGATTACAACTGAAATGTATCACCAAGGACTCCCAAAGCCAGAACACCACTAATTATGTTTAGGGTAGCTTAACAAAGACGTATCTGCACTAAGCTCAGAACAGACTTGTGAACTGACCGAAAGTCTTCCATGTAGGACAAGTTTATTTTCAGTGTAATGGATGTATAAACAGACCTACAAAACAGAAAATTCAACAGCAGTTCTATGTTTAACCAAGGACAAGAAAAACGTTGCCATCACACACCTCTGCCTGTCCCTGTCAGTAAGAGAGCACTATTGATAGATAAGAGAGGCTTAGAGGTTTGCAGTATCAGCCAGTCTTATCTCTGCTCTGCAGTCCTGGCCAGAAAAACCAGACCAAGGATGAGAATACTTCATGTGGTTTCTTCCTTTTTCCTTTGAAGCCCATTACATGAAAAGTATAATTACCGGTTATTTTAATACTGAAGCCACCTGCTACCATTATGCCAAAGTCCTATATTATAAGCATAGCTGAAGATGTATTTTTATTTTAAAAATCCCAGTCTAGTAAGTCTTCTCCTGCAGGTTGTTCTTCCTGGAACAGCTATCTTGTGTGCAGCATCTGTACTGGATGAGTTTTAAAAATATTCTCTCCTCTCACCCACCACCCCCAAAGAGAGAGAATAGCCTCAGTGGCTTGATCTCTGGAAGATATATAATGATGCTTTGACAGATTTTTCTGGTAATCCTGTAGATCAGACCCTGAACTGCTGCAGACTGGTGACAGTGAATTTGATTTGGGCAGAGTTCTGCTGACTGGACCCGCTGAGACTGCAACCTTAACAGGTCTCCTGCTAGGCTCCACACAAAGCTTGTCATTGCCAAAACATTAAATGTTTGCTTTCTATTGGATGAGGATTCAGCTTGACCTATTGCATAATTTCTGAGATTTTAAGTACATTTGTACTGTATCCATCTGTTACTTTTGAGACGTTCCAGTATACCTGTCTGCAATGGGCAGAGTTTTACTGCAATTGCTTCTTGAATGAGCAAAGACAAGAATCACAGACCTCTTCAATATTTAATTATCTAGTATTGCTGCAAATTTAGAGGAAATTATGTTTATGACTCATGTGCTGGTACAGGAGGAGCTTTTTCATTAAAAAGTAGCCCTAGGGAGAAGGGGGGAAAAAAAAGCTCAAACCAACCAACCATGGTTGAAAGCTGAATATCTCCACCTGGCTGACTCAATTTCCAGAGACAGTGCATACATTCAGGTACAGCAAGCACTGCTGTTTCGTTCCTAGGAGAGACTTATCAGCTAGACTTCAGATGATGAGACCAAAGTGCTATACTCTTCAGGACAGAATTTCAGACAGTCCTAACCTATAACCATCCCTGGATTTTATACCCATTGTTTAAGTCTTTTTGTGAAAGAGGAGACACCTTTTGAAAGAGAAATAGTCATTCTCACCCCATATATGTTTCACACCCCTTCTCTTTTTTTAAAAAAAAATATCAAAGCAAATACTTAGTTCTCTGAAATAACTACTGGGGACAAATTTCATATAGCAGCTTTTTATGAAAGACTGCAAGCCTTATTTCCCTTCACTCCACAGACTATTACAGAAACTATGTGGTCACATATGAGCAGAAGTCCCAAACTAATAAGCATTAATTTACCATACCACACTTAGAGGTCATTAGAAATATTACTGAAATGCTATTTCCACACAGCTGTTCTATTTTGCTGTGAATAGCAGAACTACTCAGTGGAGAGAAATCCCTCCTATTCAGTTACCATCTTCATACTGGGCTGATCATTAAAACAACAGCTCCTTGGCAATAATGAGCATTACATCCCAAGAAATTTGAAGGAGTCTCTTGTATTAAGCAAGTATATTTCTCATCTTTAACATAACTCCTACTGTGCAGCTGTTGAGAGTCATCACTGTAGTGCTCATGTCACACAGGAACACAGAATTACACAAAAGAATTAAAAACTTGTAAATGCTTTCTCTCAGAGTTTAAGTTTTGACTATGTTTTTACCAAGCAATATCTAATCAGAGATTAAGGAAAAAAATCATTATAATAAAAGCAGAAATAGATATTGCTTACTAGTAGATCATTACCTTAGCTCTGAGTAAACCTTCATATCAAGAAAACAGGCCTTCAGCTTTTCCATGTAGAAAATTGAAGAAAAGATAAGGATAGTCAGTATCTACCTCAGAGCATTAGAGCTCAACATATCAAAACCAAATTTTTTCAACAAGCAAAACCTTTGTTCCTTTGAAACCAACTTACCTGACTGAAATTCAAAAGTACAAGAAAGAACAAGTTTCCTAGGTGCTATAGCTTATCTTACCAAAAATCTCTAAAGACATGACCTTCTACTACTTTTTTTTTTCCCCCTTTTAAACCCTTCCTCTCTGTATGCATTAGCTTCTCTCCCCCACAAATTATAGATCTGGGGTTCATTAGAGTAAACAGAGCTGTAATAATTCTCATCAGGTAGAACTTGTTACCTAGCTAAGCCTTTCTTCTGGGGAGGAGTTAAAGCACAACCTATTGAACCTGACTCATCACTGTTACCCCACCTCAATGAGAGTGTGTCTAGTTGATATATTTTCACTGTTTCTTTTTGTACGTGTTGATATTACTACAGCTGTCTTTTAGAGGTTATTTTTAATGTATTTGTAATAGCATGGATGTTAAAGCCTGTACAAACAATCAAAAAAAGTTATTGTCATTTTTCTGCTTAGTTCTTTTTAATTAACTTACTATTTCTGTCATCTTTCATAGCACTTCTTATGGTGAATTGGTTTTCCCATTATAGGTGCATATAATAGGAAAACTCCTTGAATATCTCTTCATATCTTTTGGTGGATGAGGTAATTCTAAAGCATCTATTTCTGCATTGACCTTAGTTTTATCTACTTGCCTTTCTTCTGTTAATCCAACTCTATTTTTGGCTCTAGCCTCAGTCACAGCATAGTCTTCTAGTTGAAGCACTGCCAATCTTCTTAATGTAGAACTTCCCTTCCCCCTTCTTCAGGTTGTTAATCACTCTTCTCAAATTTTAGTCTACAAAATTGCATATGTCAATTTTTTAAATCAGAATTGTTTATGTCAATGTAGAATCATTGTTAACAAACTATTTAGACAATAAAAATAATGCCAAAAAACCTACAGAAATATAGTTTATAAAATGACCTTGCAAAAATAAACCTTTCTGAGAAGTAAGGGACTAAATAAAAAGTCACATTCTGCTTATTTTATCCAGAATATCCAGGTGGACTTGGTTTCATGAAGTCTGACACCAAAGCCAGATGGCAACTGTGAAAAAAAAAAAGTAATTCTGATGGTTATAAACTTACCTGACTAAAGAAATATTTTTGTACACAACTCTCGTTTCCCACTGCCATACAAACAACACCTGTCATCTTCATCTTGCCCTCTGAAGTAGATAACTAAAATTATTTTCTTGCTCTGGAGCCACTGATGAAAAAATACTTGAAACTGCAGTGAAACAGCTTTAGCTCCTCAAGAAGACAGAAACTACCACATCACTGCTGCCTTTCTCTACCTCAGTAAATTTTGTGGCTTCTGCTTGGGATACTAGTATTTTATTACAGAATGCTAGTTTGTGTACTAGTTCTGATGAAAATAAAAAAATATGGTTGTTTGCAGTTGCTGAGTCCCAAATTAATGACAATGTACACTCCAATAGCACCATCTGCCCTGACAAGATGTAAACTGGCACAGAAATATAAATCTTTTCATCTCATCAGAGGGCAAAACTATTCTGATTTGATTTGAAGCCTGTAAAAGAATGATGCAGAAATTCAGAAAGATGTTTGTGTCTTTAAAGTGATGGGTGTCTTGAGAAGGAACTTTAATTTTAAAAAAAGGGAGGAGGTTTCTGGTAGGAAGAAGATCTAAGATTAACTCTTGTCCTTGGTTGTCAGGATTTCTCTATATAGAAAATAACACTGATATGAGAGTTTAATGTCTCTGTAAACAACAGTGTTCCTAGCAGGAATGGTAAGTACACACACCCTGGGAATCTGACTGTCTAATGAACCAAAAAGTACCAAAAGGAACACTAAATTATTTAAATCCCCTGCTATTTAGCACTACCACAAAAATTGCACTGTCTCAACAAGATCATATCAGATTTATTACTACAGCTATTTTATTCCCATTTTTTCTCTCTTTGGGGTTTTGGCAGAAAGCCCTCAAAGAAAATGGTTTAAGTAATTAGCTGCAGGCCAAAACCTCAACAAAACCATCCAGTGTTGGGGACTGCAGAATCTTCTTCTTTGCAGCCCAGTCTTTCTTAATGGTGAAAGTTTAGGACTGCTGAAGTCTCTCCAGCAGTACATACTGGGAATCCTTACTGTTCTCTCCAATGCCATGGCAGACACAATTCCTCACATCTAACTTAAATTTCTACCAGAACCAACACAGCTAAGAACACTTGAGGGAGATAGCTTAGAGAATGGAGTCAGGGATGGAAATGGCCAGAGATTTAAAGCAGGTGCATCTACTGTGATACAAGCCAGACTTCTTGTTTTCAGTGGAGATCCTGCAACTAAAGAGGCCTTTTTGGGTCTAGTGTAGGATTTTGGATTTTGCACATGTCCCAGGCTGTAACAAGAGAGGGAATGGCGATGGGGTGATGCTGTGTGTACCTGCTGTGAACAGATACCGTGTTCACAGTCCCAACTAAGAGACCTGTGACAGAAGGCACTAAGGAAAGTTTCCTCTGTGTATACTGGACAAGTTTTGTGACAGCATACATTACAACTCACAGTATGAAGCTCACCTTCACCAAAAAACGTATCTTTTAATTCTTCCTATTATAGGGGCTCAGCACTGTATCTTTCAAAAAGGCCTGAAAAAATACCTGTCATGGTTTAACCCCAGCTGGAATGTAAGTACCATGCAGCTGCTTACTGCCCTATCCCAGCTGAAACCAGGACAATGTTCAACTCCAATTTCTCAGCATGGAATGGATCCAAAATAACTGTAAAGTAATGAGTTCTTTTGTACATTTGCACAGTCCTTGACTGATACTTGCACTTTCCCAAAGTGCCTTAATTTGGGACCCAGACTCCCAATATATTTTTTTTTTCTGTAAGAAGTGAACTCTCTCCTCAGATACTTCAGATCTTTCCAGCCACTCCTTTCTCCTTCTGAAGACTGATGACCCCGCATTGTTATTCTAATGATGACTAGTAGTGTTTAAAAACTTTTTAAAGACAAGGTAAGCAAATTTCAGATTTGTAAATAAAATTACTTTTAAAAACAGAGGGTATTTTTTCTACTGAAGATTGTGGGAAAACTTCAGCAAGGATCAGGGTTTTAGTTAAGGACTGGTAGTGAATGGTGGCCCCTCTTCAGGCAGTGCAGGACTAAGATAAATTTGGCTGGGGCAGGGCTAGCACTCCTCCTGCCTATCTGCTAGGCTCTCACCAAAGCTCCTTTCTTCCCCTGTAACCAATCAGGTAAATGGCACAAGGATGCCTTCCAGATGCAGACTTGTATTAGTGAAACTCTGGGAAGAAGATTTGAGTGTTAATCTGTAAAGCAGAAGTGGGGCCCTCCCCAGCCTGGGTAGCACCTACATACCTGAATTCCCCTGGCCCTCTGTCCCACTTCAAATCGAGGCACCAGGATTGATGTCAATGTATTTCAATTCAGTAGCCATGGGACTACTGAAGCAGTAACTATGCTGAGCCTTCCCAGTGATACAGAAATGTTGTCTAAATGTCATCTGAATTTCAGATTCAAGCTTCCAGGTTAATTCCTGATTCCCAGCTGTGAACTGATACGACAAATGCAGACCTAACCTCTGTATCTGTTTCAGAGATATGATGGCTGGTGCTGACTTTGCACATACTCTTTCAGCATCCTTTGTCTCCCATTTACAAATAAACAACATCTGTTAAATAAGGCAATGTATGCTTAGAGTATTTAATGGCACAGAAAGGTCTGGGGTACTTGTTTCATATATCCTTTGTATAAGCCTTGGGTTGAATGTTCCTAGATCTCACAGGCACAGGATTTTAGAAGCCTTTACTGTGTTTTGTACAAATAGGCAGAACACTGCTGGATTGACAGATAACACCTGAGTACTCCTGTTCAAAATAGAAAAATTTATCAGGCTGATTTTATTAAAAGGAGATAAACACTTTGCTTCCACTCTTTCTGACTACCTGCTCATTAAATAAAATCAAATTAATGGGTTTGGTCATCTGCATTCAAGAAATTAGGAATTAAATAAAATCAAAACTTCACAGTCAGTTGTAAACAAGATGTCAGGCTGCCTTTTCTCCTTTATAGAACCTATACACTAACTCAATTTGTGTTAATCCTGATTTCCCACACTCTAAAAGAAAGTAGATTCATTAAACCTTAGCTAAAACAAACTGACACATTTTGTTGGATCCATTATGAACTGATACAATCATGGCTCTTCCATTTTAGTCAAGTGGAAGACCAAGAGGAAACCCTCTCACCTTCTTTTTGCACTAATACTCCAAGGCAAGAGTTTTCAAACTGTTAATTAGAACTAGAATTAACAAAAAATACCCTATGTAAGGGGAGATAACAGCAGAAATATATTTAAAATGCACAGTATGTCTTGAGATTCTTCATCACAACATGACAGTATTGAGACTAATTTACTGACACTTCATGTTCATGTTCATTTAAACTCATTTTAGTGCTCACTGTGAGGATAACTACACCTGTAGCTGTCAGGAGAACCTCCTGTGAATGTCATTTACAAGGATGTGATATTGTAACTGCAAGGACTGTGTCACTTCTGCGTGGAGTCCAAATAGGTGGTGGGACTGGGTCACTCATTAATATCTACATCATGTCAGTTTTGCCTTATCACACCTTGGCTTAAAATACAAAACTTTGTAACTTCTTTTTGTGCTGTTTTAGCTTCCAGTAATCTCATTAAAAGTGTCCAAGAATCTAGAATTACTGCTGTGTAACTACCACTCAGCCAGTGGTCTGACAGCCAGGAACTTTGAAACAGACAGGCATCTATCCACTCCTGGGGCTGGAAAGAAACTGTCCAGGAACTTTGTAGTGAACAGGATTCATTATGAAATGTTGGCAATAATGCTAATCAAAAATCTGAGAGCTTTCCTAACAAACACAGGAATAAATGAGAATAATCTATTTTCAATAGTGTTAATTAATATTTTTACACTAAAAAATAAATCCCCAAGCTTTGTAAAATCTTGGAATTTTTTCTCAATATTCAACTGTCTCAGTGATCTTTCCCAAATTATCCTTTGAGTGTACCAGCTGAGAATCAGTTATGTAAAGCTCTCAGATGCCATGTCTTACATCCTTGCGACTACTCCAAAAGGTTTAAGTAGCTGAACTGGAAAAGATAAGTGACTGAAAGGAAAGTATTTGAGGCAAGCCACACTTAAGAGTTGTACCAGAAGCAGAAAGATGTGGCTGCAGAGATACTCAAATGCCTTTTCAAAATCTAGTCTATTGCTCTGCTCTATCAGGTATATGTATAAGAAAAACTTTATGATTAACTAGCCCTTAAAAGAACATGTTGGCAATCAGTCTCTACAGATACTGTCTGTAACAGATATTCTAGTATTTGTACCACTACAGACTTACTTAAAATGTGCCACAATACAACATAGGATAAGAAAATAAGTCTGGAACACTTCCCTGTTGTAGTAATAAAGCTAACAAAGGTGCTTAAGATACTGCTTCACAGGCAGTGATATTACTTCACGAGTAGTGAGCTCTGTCAGACTCAAAGATTATTTAAAGGCTATACCTGACAGCTCAAACAAGACTGGCCAAAGGAAATGAACCAGCCAAGAGTGCCACCCTGTAGGGAGGCTACAGAGCATCACTTGACAACCTTCCAAAGAGCAGAAACAGATGACCTGGATGTTCATAGGGCCCTCAGCAAGGCTTCACTACAATAAAAAAGCCTTGTGAATTGCTAATTGGAAAGTGGTCAGTTTTAGATGCTGACATCAGTTTTCAGATGATCATCCAAAATATCATCTAGAGTCAATGGGAGCCATCAGCTTGAAACTTCTTGTAGAGGGAAGGAGGGTTAATGGTAAGGGAAAAAAAGGGAATGCTTTAGAGCAACTTCACTTATGAAGGCATAGATTTCCAGGTTAAAAAAAACCCCCAAAAAAACAAAAAACCTGCAGAGTTGGCAGAGATCAAGACTGCACTCAAACCTTGTGGCAATGGAAATGCAATACTAAATGACTATTCTTCCTATGCCCAGTGAATTCCATTCAGGAAATACACCCAGCAGTTCCATTGTCTTGGTGATATTCTAGGACCCTGAACAGACAAGCAGATTTCCTTGCAGTCATTTTACCATTAGGTATTTTGATCCTTCATGGAACTACAGTGGCATTTCTGCCAAATCACACTAGTAGGGCAGTGCTTTTAGGTCTACCCAGAAAATGAGAACACTGACTCACCCAGCACAAGGAAGTATACTAAAAGCAGATACTGCTAGAGAACTAAAATCTGAAACAAAAGTCCTGCGGAGAGAGAGTGGCACAGAGAAGGAATAAAACAGTTTCTATAAATAGACAGTTCATGTATCTGTTTGCAATGGAGTTATGAATACTCAAGTAGTAAAACATAAGAGAGTTCATATATTGGATATACAGCAGAGTGGAATTTTTAACTTTTATTAAATACATTCTTTTAATTTGATCCTAGAAACAGAAGGGTAGTTAAATCTCTTATGTCCTCAATTAACTCCTAAATAACTGTATTCCTTATCATCTGAGTGGTTTGATCTTTACTGGATTTGTTAATGATCTCACCTTCCTCATCACAGTAGGGAAAAAAATGTTTCTTCTGCCACTCTACTTAGGACCTTGGTTATTTATGAAGTTGCTCCACAGTAACTGTGCGTAAATCACCTTTTTCTAATTCAGTGTCCTAAGCAGAGATACTTTAAATTCCCTCCCATTCTAATGCAAACTAACAAGCTTTAAGCAAAGGCAGCAGAAGTTCAGGTTGGTCTCCAGTTAGCCCTGTCACTGTCACCACCTCACTTCACAGTCGTGCAAGATCCCACACAGCTTGAGAAGGCTGCCCTTTGTGCTGCTACAGAAACACAGTAACGTAAAGCATGGGGTTTATTGTGATGAGCACTTTGTCAAAAGGCATAATTGTCGCTGGTGTTTACATAAACAGGATCGGGCCTTTGATGTGATAGAATAAGCTGCACATTATACTACACTGCATGCCAGTTAAACGGGGATGAAAAGAAATGGGAGGTCTGCAATGCATCAAATTACCACCACGCAGTTTGAGTGCGTGCATGAACAAACATGGACTAAAGTAGTCTGTCTATTCTGTAGTAACTTCTGCCACTAAACTGGCAGAAGTTTAGTCTTCACCTGCAAAAGTTTCCCTTCAGAGAGCAGAATTTCTGTGTGCCAATGCTATGGTTGCAATTGTCTTGCTCAATGTTTCAGTAACTCTCCGTGATGCTAATGGGCAGTTAAAGCATTTGCTGTGGAAGTACAACCCCCTGTTCAGTCCCCACTGTCAGTACTCCTGCCAGATACCTTTCTCTCAGCAGAACAGGGCTTTTATTCTTAGTTAAACAGTTTTAATAATAGTATTTAAAGAATTTGTTAGCTCAGCACTTTGCTGACCACTTCTAGGGGATGTTTGCTTAAAAATGCATCCAATGCAACTGCTGATCTTCCTGTAACATAGGATGTAGGTATCCTGTGAGTAGAGGTGAGGAGAGTGAGCTTCAAGGTTAAAGCTTTGCAGCCTTCACCATGCTTCTTACACCACCTGAACCTGTCCTCCACAAAACCAAAAAACACTTTATTTGAAGCAGCAACATTCATATGTAGATCATGCAGAGCTGATGACATATTTCACATATAGCTCCTGTGCATTTTATATTTATCTGTAAGAATTATGTCTAACTTATAAATGACTACCAAAAAAAAGATAAAATCAAAGAATCATTACAGTTGGAAAAGACAACTGAGATTATCATGTCCACCCTTTGACTGAATACCACCATGTCCCCTAAGCCTTATTTCAAAGAGCCATGCCTACTCATTTTTTAACACTTTCAGGCATGGTGACCCAACCACTTCCCTGAGGGGCCTGTTACAATGCTTAACCATCTTTGCTCAAGGATAAAAGCTTTGAGCAAAGTACTAGGGCCTGTGGAGAGTTTTAACTGCTCTGTGTGACACTTCCCAACAGTTCCAATCATGGTAATTATGTCACAGCACAAAAATAGCCCAAAGAAATCCTTGCATAGACATTTCTCTGAAAAATTGAAGAGACAGAGCCTTTTCAAGGAAAGGAGTATGACTCTCAGATCAAAAACACAGCATAAACTATAAGCAAGTATTTCACAGGAAAAGTAGATGGAAAATGTATAAAAGGAGTATTGTTTCATACCATGAAATTATGTTTTTATTTCAGCTCCTCTTGTCCTGAGAGATTATGTTACTATCTTTACACTAAAAATATTTTTCTTGCTGATGTGTATCACTGAGCAGTTGAAAAAGACCACAGTGAATAATATCGAGATCAGTTGTACCTTTAATCCATTATAAAGTTGAAATTCGATTTTTTTCCCTAAAAATAAAAATGCCATTGTATAATCATCCAATGTCTTATCGACAGTTTCTTATTTTAGTGATTTTAAGGAGGCAGGAAGGAGAAGAACAGGTTAGTCTTTGATGTCTGTGGTTACACCAGTAAGGAGCTAAAGGCTTTGAGCATAATTTAATCAATTTAGCTCAGTTGGTACATTACAGCAATAAAAAGGTGTACTTGTACAACAACAAAAAAAATCTATTAATGAGCAAATGCATAAAAAAGAAGAGCAGTGATTATCTGAGTGGCAGAAGGTGACTTCCCATCTCAAAATTCTGCTTTTCACATCATCTGTTTCCCTGGAAAGTGCTGTATACCAGTGTTAAGCAGGTTTAAAACTATAAAAAATACCAGTTACACCTCATACTGTATTAGCACACATGGAGGTCACACTACCAAGGGCAGGAGGGTAGAAAATCTGAGACAAAAAGACACTGTTAGACCATCACAGAGGTAGTGTTATTGACTAAAGGGGAATGTCTACAAGCTACTGAAATACTTTACAAAGTATAAAAATAAATCTCAGTTACCCAAACTCAAACCTAATACTTTAGATTACCGAAACTCCCTCAAAAGTAAACAAAACTAGCAAGTAAACTAAAATACTTCAAAGCAGGAAAGATCTTCTTTTCTAAAAAGGAAAGAACATTTTGATACATAGATGCCAAAAAGCCTGCGATGGATAGAGACAGTTACCTGACCCCAACTAAGGATGAAAAAAGGGTGACTGGTTCCCCCTCTACACCCTTCAGCTCAGAAGGGTCTTGAGATTTTGCAGTGCCATCACATCTGAACTGCTTGTCAGTGGGCAGTGGCTCAGTGTCCAAATGAATGCTTTTACAGTTGGGTTCTCATAGCCCAGAGCCCCTCACCTGAACCTGTTTGGCCCCCACACACTGCAGGTCTGCACATCAAGCCACAACATGCTGTGAAAAACAGAGCTGCTGCCTTTCTGTGTCTGGTCCCTGCTGGCATTCAGATCATACAGGCTGGTAGTGAGCCACATCAGCACTGATCCAGGTGACCATCTGATGGCTAATGTTGACACAAGCAAGGCAGGGGAATGCACAGGAATGGGGAAAGCAGGACATTCTAGGTGGCAGAGAGATTGGTTCTGGTTGTCTTAAGTCACCAGAGCTGGCTCTGGTGTACTAAACCAACTACTGTCCCATCCTTTAATAGGTCTGTGTAGTGAGTTGCACAAACCTCTTTTATGTAACTTTATAGGCATCACACATACAACTACACTAGATATTACTCTTGTTACCCTTAAAATATTCTAATAGGAAATAAATTATTAAAGCACTAGAAAGTGATCTAAACACTAACTAGCAACCCCCATCTTTCTTCAGAGTATCATGTAATTTGGATTCTCCTTATGTGAAAGGCAGGGAACATGCAAAAGTCTGAGGGTGTGTATAGATAAATCCCAGCTAGAAGATCTGGGTGCCCCAAGCACCCAGGGCATCATCGAGGCACAAGTTAACCACCTAGATCCATAAGTATGATTGTGGATTGTGGATTGTGGATGGTAGATGACCAAGCACAGGAGATACTCAAGAACTGTCTGGACACAATCCTACGCAATGTGCTCTAGGATGACCCTGCTTGAGCAGGGAGGTTGGACCCTCTGTGGATCCTTCCAATCCATCCTGTGTGATTCTGTGATTTATAAAAGCTGAAGGCTAAACTCCTTATGTATGCCACACTGCAGCGAAACATTCTCCAAGTGCCAAGCATCTGGTATGTGAAGGGAGCCCAGGTTTGGATTCCAAATGTTAAGTCACAAAAAGATCTGCCAAACTGCAGCTCTGGGAAAGGAGCCTCCCTGTCACAAGACAGGGTTTCAGATCAGACTGCAAAAGTGGACACAACCCCAAACACTGGAAAGTGGAATCTGCTTAACTGCAACTGTTTCATCTGAATGGCTTAGGCTGAAGATAAGTAAAGCTGGTAATATGCTAAATCCTACCCTGAAACCTTACCATTTCCTCTGAGCAGGCATTACACACCTCTTTGCTCAGCTTCCCACTTACTTTGGCGGCTATGCAGAAGTCCCTGAAGTTCTGTCCTTGCTACCAAGCAATGAGGCCAAAAGGGAAATGTTACTAGAGTGACCGGGTTGTGCAGAGGAGCTAAAGGGAAGGTGGCTTTCTCCTTTCAGCTAGCTCTAGCCTGTTCTAGCTGAACAGCCAAGGGTGGCTAAAGGACATCTTCAAATACAGCATCATCCAAAAGCAATCCAGCAAATGCTCTCCAAGGTGCTCTGAGATTTAACCCAAGCAGAGCTGATCAGGATATGTGCACACTTCTCATTGAAACAAAAGGTGCTGAAGCAGCACTATACCACACTTTTACTCACCACAGAGACTGTACTAGGACACCTAAACATATTGCACAGGAACGGGTGTCTGTAAGTCACCAGCAATGTCACTGATGCTTCATCTATGCCCAAGCAGAACACACCAGAGCTGCAATCTGAATGCACCTTGGTCCGACCAAAGTCAGTGTAAGTCCTTTGGGAGCAGAATTCCACCTTCAAAGTCTTCAATTTCCGTTTATTTATTTTTATTTTTTTTTTTATGAACTAGTTGGGAAACAGTTTCCTAAAGGAACCTCTTAAGAAACCTTGTAATTTACCTCTCCGCAGGCTCACCGCAGTGCCTGATGCTCTCCCCACTGCCGATCACGGGACAGAGCCCTGACAGGCGCGGTGGGGCGGGGGCACCCCTGTCTCGGCGGTACTGCCCTCTGCCAGAACAAATTCTGCTGTCCGACCCCATCAGAGCCAAGGGAACGAAGGGGCTCACTCTGGGTGGGATGGCAGCGCCGGGCCGGGGTCTGCAGCGGTGCCCTTGGGGCCGCGGCCGGGCGGGCAGCGCTGCTCCGGGCCGAGCGCTGCCCCTGCGGGCGGGTCGGCCCTGCGGGAGCCCCGGCGCCGGGCTGTGAGCGCCAGGGCCGCGCCATGGAGGCGCCGCTGCCATCCCTTCCCTTCTTCCCTTCTCTTCCCGTACCCCGCACCCTCCTTCCTCCGCCGCGGCGCCTCCTCCCCGCCCGCCTCGCCTCGCCCTCTCCTCACCGGCCGAGGAGTGGATCTTGGAGGATTTGCGGCGCAGGGACATCTTCATTGCGGTGTCCAGGCCGGCCGTGTTGGGCATGGTGCGGCCGGCCGGGGCGCGCTGCCATGGGCCCCCCCGCACGCCGACGCCGCGCGCGGCCGCCGGCACCGCCCGGGCTGCGGGGGCGGGCGGGCGCTCGGCCGGCCGGGCCCGCCGCGCCCTCCCGGCTCCGTGCGCCGAGTACGGCCGGGTTGCGGTTGAGGTGTCTGCCTGGGAATGGTGTTTGGCTAGGCGCATGAAGCATCCCGAGTGTTACAAATGAGAAACAAAAGTCTCGACATTCAGCAAAATTTAGATTGGTTTATTTCACATAGAGCAAGCTGGGGATACGTGGGAGCCGCTGCTCGCTCCGTGCTCCACCGAACTTTGGTTTGCAGCTCCCTTTTGTAGCGTGGTTTCCTTGTAGTCATCAATAATTGTTAGTTTTTTTGTTGTCATAATTTTGCCAGGTACGCAGTGGTGGTCCGTGGGCTCGCTGGACGACGTGAGTCTCTAGACAATTTGTCAAGTCCCATAGATAACCATCTGGTAGATAAGGAATGGCAGAAGTCAGGAAGTCTGGTCTTAGGGATAGGCTGCTATTGATTACACAAAGGCAGGAAACCTGATTTTGCAGAATCTGTTGGGCTGTGTGAAAGCCTTGTTTTGCAAGCTGTCAGTAGATAAAACTTATTTAGAAACATAATATTCATAACAGGGGGATTTAAAACAAAATTATTTAATCATATATTTTCCTTTCCTTAGTGTCATGCTTCATTTCAGACCTAAGTATTCTGGTTTATACAACCCCCAATATTTTTATGATTGACACGAATCTTTTATCAATTGTCACACGAGAAAGCTCCCGCTGGGATCAGGATCCCTAACCGGGCTTCTTTGTTCCGGTTACAAGGGCATCTTTCATCACTGTGGCATGCTGCCAGCCTCATCACAAAAGATACAGTTCCTTCTCAAAATGTCCAGTAAATAAAGGATTAAAAGATAGAGGAAAGATTAATCAATGTAGCACTTACAGCACATTACCTTTCTCTGCAAAACATTTGGAACCATGAGAATTTACCTAAGGACAGGCAAAGAAAGAATGTAACTCAATAGGAAAAAAAAAATTAGGTAAAACAGCACCTCTAAATCTTTACAGATCTGGTCTTAACGAGGCTTTACTATCAAGTTGCTGCATCGTAAGGGGTTGCTTTCTCTACCAGATGAGCTTCGAGGTAGAATTATTTAAATGAGGCAGAATCACCACAGGACAAGGATATATTGAGTTTTGAGTAGATCTACCACATAGGAAACGGTCCCTGATATCTTGAAGGCCTGTGACAAATGGCATTAAGTGTGTATCTAAACCACTTGACCCTACAGAATTAGCTACCACACATGATGGGTAACTTGGGTGTTACTCCAAAGATCATAAATAATGCTAAACCTCTGAATCTTGCTGTACTTTGGTGTCCTCGCATATAGTATGGAATGTGATACTTTCTAGCTACAACTTCACAAAATGTTAGAAATTTACTGATGAACCACTTTGCTTTTCCTAAACTCAAAGTAATCCAGTGGATTTTACACTGACTGCACTGAATGCACCATAGCCCACTGGAGATGTGTGCTTTGAGACAGGACTGCTGCTGATAGGTATTTGCCTGTGAGAAGCTTTTACTCATGGATTTTATCACTCTGGGAGAAGTGGCCCAAGAGCTTTTGTGAATGAAATCATCCAGTAAGGATAATGCCCAGTGCTGGCATTCCTGCATGCCTTTCTCATCTTAAGACCACAACACAAAGATGGTTATTTTCATGAACATAATTTTCTCTCTGAGCTTACTCTTTCTCCTCTCCACAAATTATTTTCTGTTGTGGTCAGTATCTTTGTACCAGAACGAATTACCTGGGTAACAGGGGATCACTTCACATTCATTGTTAGCTAGCAGACAAATTGAAGATCACTTTGGGTTCAAGCTGTCAGCGCAAAGTCAAAGAAATTGCTCACAAGAAAGGACCAAAAAATGAATGGCAACTCCTGGATTCATGTTTACTTTTTCATCAGAAATTAGCCCTCAGGTAAATTGTGTTTACAGTACACTTAAAGTATTGTGGACTGTCAGCCTGCAAGCCCGTGTAGCAGCTGAGTGCATTCATTCCTTCACATGCACTGCACTTGCTCTCACCTCTGCACACTCAATGTTCTCTAAGAGTGCTCCAGCTAGAACACCATCTGCCTTGCAGCTACAAGGGCTCCTCACTCACCTAAATTCAACTGCTTGAGTGCCTCAAGGAGATTTAACTACCCAGCCCACACTTACCTTGACAAGCCTGAGCTGTATCCCCATGGAAGGCACTCCCTGAGCATTTAATGACCAGGCATTTCAATAAAGCTTACTGACATGGAAGAAACAAAACACATCTTTGCCTCTGCTCAGAATGAGGGCCTCAGAGGAGACCCGCCTGCACAATTTGTCTCAAGTCACAAGTTGATATAATCATACACTGCAGTCTAGTGGGATGCTGAGGGGAGAAAGTGGACTGCAAAATTGTCGAAGGAAACCAAGTATGAAGGATAACCTCAGTAACTGAGAAAGAACCTGTGTCCTGCTCAGCAGGCTAAGTGTTCAGTCAGAGCAGTTGTGTTAGTGAAAGCTCATGTTCATTAGTAACCAGCTGATAAGCTGTGGGTTAGCCCTGAGCTTTGAGGAAAGAAACAGCTCATTCCACTGTGCAGGACTCACCTTTGTCATTTTGTTATGCAATGCCTGTCTTTGTCATCGTGCTGATATGCACTAAATTGTGTATTATCAGACCATGAGTCATGGCAGTATTATTCCCTGGGGTCTGTCGTAATGGCTCCATGGTTTGAATGATGTACCCAAAAAAAAGGAGTTGCTATTTTTCAAATTACGATGTGCTCACTTTTCTAGTATTTATAGCAATGTACTTTCAAAAAGCTCAGTATGCATAATAATTATTTCAATGTAATAAATAAAGCAAAGGCAGGAAGAATGGTCCTGTAGTTAATGTGCCAGACTGGGAGACAGGATATCTTTATTCTATTTTTGACTGTGCCAGATGTCGTCTGGGACCTTAGAGAGATTGTTAAGCCCAAATTTCCAAAAAGATGCATCCTCTGCTCCAATTGCTAATGTTATACACAGAGGCTGGTTCTGGAAAAAAAAAAAAAAAGAAGGAAAGAAAGAAACACATGCTACTTTTATTAGTGTAGTGGAAAACATAACAGTCTAATCAAGGGAGAGAGCTAATTATTACCAAAAAAGAAGGAAAAAAAAAAAGAAATTAAAGAATGCTACTACTACTTCTGAAAGAAAAAAAAAAACAGAAATAATAAACCGTATCAATATTTTGAATTCACACTCTTCCTGTCTGCCTTTTTTTTTTTTGGTGTGATGCTTGCCCTTCCACTGCCCCTCTGAGACCAATGGCAGACAGTGCTGACCTTTGTAAAACAGTGGATGTCAGGGCTGCAGCTGGTCATCAGTGTCTTCCCAAGAAATTCCTTGCTGAGAAAAGCAAAGAACTGTATTTTGAACTAAAGAACTATTTTGAAACTAAAAAAGAACTATTTTGAAAAGCAAAGGGCTATTTTTTGTGTGTTTTTAAAAATGCCTTCACACCTTGCTCATTATCCATTTATCTACTGCTCTACTTTACATCCAATTATATTATATGGGATGCCATTTATGTATGGTATGTACCTGTTCTTTGTGTAATCCCTCAACCATCTTTGTCCACTTCCTAGGTCTGCACTGCTTTAGCTGACTGCTCATTAAGTCTTTGTAGCCCCAAGTAATCCAATGCCAAGGCTGTGCTCATTTTCTTCATAATCTTATGCCTCTTCTACCATGTCCTGTGAGTCCACTCTCAGGGACTCTGCTGTCATACCAAGCCTGTATTCCTCTACATGTTATGTTATGCATTATTATGTTAGTTATAAATGGTGTTATACATCATTATGTTAGTTACAAATATCTCATTCTCCACAGCAGAACATTTTGTCACTCTCCATATAAAAGCCAAAATGGTGCCATACAAAATTAAATAAAAGTTAAACAGTTAGACTTAGCTATCTTCCCATTAGAGATATTGCTGTTGCAACTAAGTAAAAGAAAGCCACAGACAGGTCAGTAAAAGTTCAGACAAAATGAGGCTTAGTCCTGAGGCCTTGCAAAGTCAGTACAAAGCCTGTGGCCTCCTGCCAGCAGTGGTGGTATTAGGCTACAGGATGAGAGTAATTGCAAGCAAGATCTGCTTGTCTAACTCTGCTTGTCTTTAAAAAAAAAAAAATGAAAAAAGAAAAAGAAGAAAAACAACATAATAGACTCTCTGGTCTTATACCAAATCTTTATGCTGTGGTGCTTTTTCCTTGTTTACATGCATAGGATCAAAATGAGCATGATGCAGATAATATGCTGAGCTACAGGGAAGGTATCTGTCACTCATCATGACATTTTTTAAAAGGTTAAAAAAAAAGTAAAAAATCCAGGGCTTGCTAGATTGATAGAGAAAGTGTGCTTGCTATCACTCATCTTAAGAAAATAAGTAACATAACTTAAGGATCTTCCTCACAGAGACACTGGTACCTATAGACAGATACATGATGTGACCTTAAATATGTGAACATATTTCAATGCATGCATGACCCACCCATAATCTCTGCTGGAGTCTCCTATACTTTATAAAGCAGAAAGGCTCAACAGTAATATTCCTCTTACACTTAACCATAACCCACAGACTTAACCTGAAAGTGTAAAAAAGAAAATTATTAATTGCACATTCAATGGGAGCATGGGAGAGGGATGGAGGGGTAGAGAAAGGGTAAACAATTACCTGTAAGTGAAATGGGGGAAAAAAGATAAAAATTTGGAAATGTAGACATTTGAATTGTTTATATGCCATTCAGGCTTTTCAAATTTTTGAATAATGACATATGTAAATAAAATTACAATGAATAGAATAATCATATCGATATGTTGGAAACTAAAATTTATACTCATTTTATAGCAGGAGGTAATCTGTGATTTGTCTGAAAATTACTGAGAAAAATTAAAAATACTGAACCCATTCTATTTTAGCACTAGTGAAACTAAATTAAAAACCCCATGAAACTAAATAAAGAAAAACAATGCATCTTTTCTAGTATACTCAAGACTAAGAACTTCATATAACAAGTTCTTCATACCTGCAATTTAGTTCAGGAAACAAACATCAGCATTATTACTTTTCCAGAATAACTCCAAGTTTGTATGGTTTTAAAGATACAATCAAAGTACAGTAAGCTAAATTGGAACAAGTAATTTTTATTCCATGATAATGATGTCAACGGAAAGAATTCACCAGGTTGGAAATTGATGGAAAGCTCTGTGTAGAACAGCCCCCTGCAAATGCTTTGCACAGGAAAGACATATGGTAGAGTAGACCATAGTTTTGATCTTAGCTTGTATGGAGCCAAGTTAGCAATTAGCTAGTAATTAGCTAAAAGAAAAAATGCATTCTTAAGCAAACAAGAATACTGAAGAAACTAAAAGCTTAATGAAAAAAACATAGAATCTGAAAATGGCTTGGGGTTGGAAGGGGCCACATCATCTCAGTCCAACCCCCTTCCATGGGCAGAGACACCTTCCATTAGACCAGGTTGCTCAGGCTTCATCCTGCCTGGCCTTGAACATTTCCAGTGATGGGGCATCCACAGCTTCTCTGGGCAACCCATTCCAGTGTCTCACCAGCATCACAGTAAAGAATTTCTTCCTTATATCTAATCTAAGCCTGCCCTCTGTCAGTTTAAAGTCATTCCCCCTTGCCCTGCCACTCCATGCCCCTGTAACAAGTCCCTCCCCAGCTCTCTGGTCAGCCCCCTTCAGGTACTGGAAGGTGCTTTAAGGTGTCCCTGGAGCCTTCTCTTCTCCAGCCTGTCTTCATAGGAAACATTTAAGATGAGATTGATTTCCAGAATGTAAATAGTTCTCAAAATGCATGAGATGCATTTTCATTATTTTGATTCACTTCCCTGTCCCACAGCTAGGTTGCTTGCTAATGTGAGTCCAATATTCTATGGCTTTGTAATCAATGAGACCAGTGCAAAGGGAATCCAAGGCAGACATAAAACACTGCCATACTGATTTTAGTGGCACCCACTTTGTAGTTGTAAACAAATGCAGAAATGTAAAAGTTAGCCCTAAAGAGATGTTCTCAGAAAGACTAAAAAGAAGCTTGAGAGAATAGATACCCTTGTTAAGGTAAATCATACTCTGGAGCATGTGTGTAAATATTCTGGAATATGTTTTGAACCAAGTGCTAGGGCCAAGGAGCCATATGATTGGAAATAATGGAGTTCAGTATGCAGTTTCTCTGTGACTTGGACTTTGCTCCAAACACTTTGATACCAGAAAAAAGTTAGTGTTGTGTGCAGAACATAGTAAGTAAAAAAATTAAAAAATAAAAAATAAAAAACCAGAAAAACAAACCAAAACACCCACTGAAATACCATTTAGTAGAACAGACATGGGAAGGGTCTTTTTACAAGAGTGTGTAGAGACAAGGGGAATGGCTTTGGGCTATGAGAGAGTGGGTTTCGGTTATGTCTTAGGAGGAAGTTCTTTGCTGTGCAGGTGGTGAGGCACTGCACAGGTTGCCCAGAGAAGCTGTGGATGCCGCATTCCCGCAGGTGTTCAGGTTGGATGGGGCTCTGAGCGACCTGGTCTAGTGGAAGCCGTCCCTGCCCATGGCAGGGGGTTGGATTTAAGGCCCTTCCCAACCCAAAGCATCCCATGATTCTGTGATTCTGTGATATTGCATGCCCTGCAGATCAGCACCCCCATCTCCCCAGGGCGGAGGGGGCAGAAGGAGCGGCGGCGCTTCCGTCGGCGCCGGGAGAAGCAGCGCTGCGGCTGCCGAGCGCCGGCGGGCGGTGTCCGTGCCCGGGCAGCGCCGCGCCCCGCACGGCCCCGGAGCCGCTCCAGCACCGCGGAGAGCTCCGGGCCGCGCCCGCCTGCTGCCAACCGGCGGCGCTGCTCCTTCCTGCCAGCCGGCTTTCCGCGGCCTTGCTTCAAATCCGGCCAATTCGTTTTGTTTCGGAGCTGGCATGGGTTGAAGCTCGCGTTAGTATCTCCACAGCCGGCGAAGCAAAGACCACAGGTGCAATGTCCGAGGAGCTTCTGCCCTGCCCTCCCTCCCAGGAGGGAGCGCGAAGGGAAACCGGTTTTCCCCCAATCCTGGGGGTTTTCCGCCCTCTTAGGGGAAGATGAGGCTCGGCAGCGTCTCCCGGGCTCACGGTGTGTAGAGCCCAGAGAAGCTGACTCTAATCGTACCCCCCTCCCTGCTCGGGCTGCTCTGTCATATCAGAAATGCTTGTGAGGTCTCGGCCTTGACAAGCTGCACCTGGACTAAGCCCCTCTCCAGCTTATCAGAAACATTGTCTGCTCCCAAGAAATAGTGTTGTCTACTGAGCCTTTGTTTTTTAACAAGCAGCCTTGGAAACCTAATTTTTCTTCTTGCCTGAATAACAACCTGAGTGGAATAATAGTTCTGTTAATGAACCTTCCAAGAAAGTTACCAACTCGAATTGTGGCCAGCATGAAAAATAATTATGACTAAACCCCATTTTCTATAATCCTATGGACAGTGGTCTGAAGGGAGATCCTTTTGAGTTTTCGGCTCCTAAAAGATAAGGTGCTAATGTGTATGTCTCAAATACTGATGACCAGAGCCAGCCAAGGACTGTTTGCAATAACAGATGAGAATTGTTGGTAATAACAAAGGACTATGGGTACTAGCACACTGTGAAAAAGATTAAGTTTTGGCTGGAGAAGGGGGGCCAGGTGGAGACAGGACAGGACTTTTCCATAAGAACCATAGCAGGATGTAGACATGGTCTATAAGGTGGTATTGGGGGCTGACTTTCCTCAGTGTTATTTCAAATCAACCACCAAAGACTCCTGAAGCCTTCTGACCCATTACAAGGCCTAAAGATACAGATTGCATGGTAATTAAATAACATGGAAAATGCTTTTGGAGTGGAGAAACATAAAAAGGTACTCCTAAGCCCAGGAGGTTCCCCCAGAGCCCCAACATCTCATCAGCTGGACTGGCTCAACTGCTTATCAGCTGGATAGATGCTGAAACAAGGACAGGCATCTGATAAGCTGGATCAATGCTGGATCAAGATCTGATGCTGCCTTTTCATCTCTCTTTTCCTCTTTTTTCCCCCTTTCTTTTTGTCTTTTCCTTTTAAAAATTAATCTTTCCACTTTTAATTAACCTCTTTAATTTCCTTCACCCTACCTCGTTTTCCAAAACCCAGTGCCATGTACCTGTATAACAAAGCCTAAACTTCTTAGGACTAACATACCGATTTCCACAACAAGTGTGTAATTTGCTGGTAAAAACTCTGTGGACCCTCGGACTTTTTTGGCTCCTTTTGACCAATGAGCATTTTCAAAGCTGAAGTGTTCCCTTCCCTTAAAGGGAGGGGTGTCACACGGTGCCCTGTTGCCGGTCACCCTCCCCTTCCGAGGCAGATCTGTGCTCCCAGATGCAGCTCCAAGCCATCACTTGCTCCTTGTTGTCTGGCGCCCTCTCCTGCTGTGACTCTTCCTCTTGGAAGCCGAAGCTTCATCCAAATTCAGCTGGTCCAGGCAGCACACGGGGATGTGACATGGGCTGCTGTGGGGCCCTGTGCACTGGGACTCTGCACAGGCTATTGCTCTCAGTGTGCTTCTCAGTGTATCCAAAATAATCCGGGTTATTCAAACTGCCTTCCCCAATTCTGCCACCATCTCAGAGAAGGAATCTCGTCATGGTACTTGCTGGGGTTTTGGATGCCTCAAACTGCATTACTCACATCTCACAGCCTAGATCCTAACAGGAGTTATAACTTGATTCATGTCAGAGCACAGTGGATGCAGGGGAATAATGAGTGACTGAAATCAGCTGGGAGGCCAGAATCATAGTTTGAGATTCATGTAACAAGAAAAAAAGTTGGAGCCTAGGCTTGGAGATACCTTAAAATGAAGGGGGGAGAGGACTAAATTTTAGAGACCTTTTGATGAAATAATTTGATTCTTTACTTTCACTATGTATATTCAAGTTAGCTGCTACACATTATGCATGTTAACTACAGTGTATGCTCATACACATTCTGGCAATTCCTACTCTTTCAGTGTTTATATGTATGCTGATAAAATTGAACAAACAGAATAAAGTGTATGCAAAATGTGTTTAAGAACACAGTAAAAGAAATTGTACCAGTAGCCAAAGTAGCTCTATTCATGCATTACTCACTCAGAAAAGGGCAAGACCTCTGTATTAAAATAGCAACATGATGTGCTTTCCTGGGCATGCATGCCTGAAGGTAAAGAGTGAGCCATTATTAATGTAGCTCAAATGTGTGTGAACTGCAAAAATAGCTCACAGGCTCTGTGTAAGGTATGTCAGATGCTCAGTACTGTAGAAACGGTGCCGTGCAAGGAAATATATCACAATGAAACTAGCCAAGTTGAAGTCTTAATATTACTGATGAGATGGAAGAGTTTCAACATACAATTCAAGTGCTTCTCTTAGAAGCACAAGCAATATAATTTATCTTCAGGTCAAGAACCCAAAATGTGGGTTATAAATGCCTGAAGTTCAGCCTCCAAAAGGGCTGCTTAAAATAATGGGACAAAGTGATCCTACATATCCCATTTTAGTTGATCAACCTGTAAAACAAAATCAAAGCTGTATTTGTTTTGTTTTAGTGTGTAGATGTTTCATTTTTGCACTTCAGGCAATTTACATTACACTAAAGATAAATTTAGTGCTGGGATAAACACCTTCTGGAATAAGTGTGAACGCCAAGGAGCAATGTGCACTGAGTATCTGGTGAACCTGCTCCAGGTCTTTTTCAGACTATTCAAAGTCTAGTGTAAGCCCAGGGAAAAAAAAAAAAAAAAAAAGAAAAAAAAAAAAAAAAGAAATGCAAGAAATTTTGCTGTGAGGTACCTTGTGTGTCCAAAAGGTGGGCTAATCTCATTCCCACTGCAAACATGAGCAGGCTGAGGGAAGTCTGCAGTATGCTGGGCAGTGCTTGCTTGTTGTTGTTGCTTTCTGCGTGCAAGCTGAAATCAGATTAGCTGCACAGGATCTCAGGAGAGCTAATTATATTTTTAGTTTTAAAGACTCATCTCTGAGTGCTGCACTGACAGCATGGCCATGTCTTTTGTTCTGAATGCTGCTCTGACCACAGCCAGGTATGCACAGCTCCAGTTATAACCATGGTATATGACTGGATAGCAATAATCCTGAGCTTTCTGACATGTGCCCCCTCTCTCCTTGAAATCCTGCAGACTGCACTGATGCATGGTCACTGCATTCAAAAGGAGAGTCAGGTCTGAAAGCCTCATCAGAAACTGGCAAATCCTACAACCCACAATCAAATTAATGGGTCTCTTTTCAGGGGTGGACATTGAAAGAAAGGAAACTGGCAAGAATACATACTATTTTTTGTGAAACAATAATCCAGAGATCTTCTGGACTGTTTGTCGAAGAAGATCCCACCTGCTCTTTTTCTGAACAGGTGGTCTGTAGCAGACAGCTACCACAACAGTGACCATGCTGGTCTGCCTGCTACTCGTGACCTGGCTCTCAGCTGGTTCCCATCCACCCTGAGACAGAGCTCATGCATTCCTGCTGCTCTCGCCTCAAAGGGCAGCTCCTCCCCATCGCTGTCCTTCCTAAAGAGCCTGCATCCACCCACTGCAGCACTCCAGCTGTGTGAGCTATCCCACCAGGTCTCTGTGATCCTGATGAGATCACAGCCTTTGAACTGCAAACAGACCGGATTTCTCGTGCTTCTTCCCCAAGCTTTCTGCAGACCAGCACTCGAGATGCTGATTTCTGAAGAGAAAGAAAAGTACCTGCCCCACCATACTGGCCTGTAGGGCCTGCACTATTTGTGTGAACAGACTTGGAGTGAGTCCACTGCAACTCTCTTCTGTTAAGAGGTTTCTTTTGCCCACATCATCTTGCACACTCTGATGACCAACTTGGTCCCCCGTACCCTCACACAGTTGCAGGATGTCCTGCCCCACCCCACATCATTCCTAGCTGGCCTGGTGGTCAGGTTGGTTGGGCTCTGATCAGCCACTTGGCACTTACCAGGTAACTGCACAGAGTCACATCAGCAGCAGCTTGGGCATGGGGAAGTGGCATCTACTTTTAATAGCAGAATAATTATTTCCCATCAAGGCAAAAGCATTAAGTGGCAGGACACAACCTGCTATCATTTACTGTTTTCTTTTGCATTTCCAAATTCGCACATGTTGCTAATTGTTGGGTGTTGCTTGGCAACACAGGAATCCACTTCTATGTGATGTATTATTAAAGAAGAAACTATTAAAGAGACATACAGAGCCATAACAGCTAGAAAGTCACTGATAGCATCACACATATGAGAGAACAAGAAACACTTATTAATTCAGCCCATTATTTCTCTAGATCCTTGCAGGCGTCATGTTTAAGGCTTTCTCTAGGTAATTTTCCACATTAAGGCTTTCTACAGGCTCTGGATTAGTGCTACCAGTTGAACTTCATTTAATATTTCATTTTAAATAAACTTATTTGTAAAAACTCTGCCCATATTTTCATATTTATTTCCATATAAATAAATTAAGTTTCTTAATGTCACCAAAGGACAAAGTAAAAAAAAGTATTTGGAGGGTGGGGGGTGGCAGAGAACTTAAGTTTTATCACAGAAATGAAGGCAACTGAAGCCAGTACCAAACTGAATCACTATGATTTAATTTGTCCCATTAACACAGTATCTTGGGAAAGCTGAGTAACAAATTACATGCTTCTCCAATGGAAGGAAAATACCTGACAACTCTCATGTGACAGGGCAGGAATACAGTGGTGGAGGCTTAATGTTTCTTTTCCCATAGTTTACAATTTCTACAAAAAGCTCTCACTGTACTTTGGGATATTCCACTTAGCAACTCAGTTAAACATACCCTGTCACAGGTGATCTCATCTTGAACTATGTAGCCAACTGTGCTCTTACACAAAGCAAAATTCCTACTTGAATGAAAGAAGACACAGAGAATCTCTCTTCATCTCTAGTGCACTAGTGTAGCCGTTGTAAGGATTAGAGTTCAAATTTTCCTTGCAGGACCTGACCAGTAAGGCAACAGTGAGCCAATCTGCTTTCTCTGTATGCGTCTTTTCAATCAGGCTGATTTTAAATATAAAAGCAAGTCATAAAGAAACAAGAAAGCAGCAGAAGACATGCATATATTTATATACTGTCAGCCTCAGGAGCTAACAGAAGTAAAAGAAAAAAAAAAGTAAAAAAATAAGCTAGTCTGATAATCACATTTAAATCTCCTCGCTCTTTATTGCAGTTAAGGAAGCACTCAAGGGAAGGGTCAACAACATTTGCAGTAATTAACAGCACAAATTGCATCAGAAGAGATCTTAATCATATCCTTAAATCATCTGAATCTCGTAACAGTTTCTCAGAACTACTTTTAAGAATGAAAAGAAGCGCTTCTGTGCAATTTATGACAAGTTTTCCACTTGCAGAACTGAAGCACCATCACATGGGATTTTACAGCTCCCCTTGAAGGAGGTCATGAGCAGATGTTCTAAGCGATGCACCTGGCACAGAAACACATTTGTCAAGGCCACTATCTGCAGGCAGAGAAAGTCAGTAGGATTTGTTCAAGTACTGTTTCTACTGCTCAGAATGTACACAAGACAGATTACTGCACAATCCTGCATTTCTTCAGGGACGTAGGCTGCTCAGAAGACAAGCTCTGTAACACCCAACTTCTCCCAGAAACCCCCGGAGTGCTTTGGACTTTTATGTACCATAACTACTAACAGGCCAGGAACAGAGCTGGGGAAAAGTGGGGAAAAATAAAGTAAAAACTGAGACTGAACATTAAGTAAGTTTTCTTATTAAGTTACAGGATATGGCTCAACAGTAATTCACACAAAGCCTCAATTATTTAACTTGCAACTTTATTTCGGTGTAAGTCATTGGTATAAAGTTTAGTATCTAATTATACAGATACTGGGGATTTTCAGGGAAGCTTATTTTGTCCTTTTTAGTGTCTTTTGCCACTTGGTCCTCAGGCATGTTTCAAGAGGACTAACACTACACGTGTACCTTAAATTTTTGTACAAAAGCACTTCAAGTCTTTGTTTTGTTCTTATGAGTAGGATGCCTGAAACATGCATATTATAGACAATATAATGGTCAAGGAAACGTTTCCCTTCTTTAAACTAAGGCAGTTAAAACCCCAGGAATATTGATTGAGGAATCTGGAAGAGTAAAAAGACTTCCTTAGAGCTCATTTATTCTTTGAGTAAGTAAGACACACCCTCTTGGAATTATCAGATTTGATTGCTGTCTGCACTGAGAAGACAAAGATTGTCAAAGACAGCATTTAATTATGTACATTTCTTAATGCCACTAACTCAACCACTTCTGAATAAGAACTTGTCAATGTTAAGAACTGTGTAAAACCACATGCAAAAAATTGCAACAGAATTTTTAAAATATAACCAAATTGGCAAGTTTTTGGAAAGGATATTTCAATGTTAAAAAAACAAAAAAAATCTATTAAAATGAGCACTTCAAGTAACTTAAATATCTTTAGCAAACATGTCCAGCAAGAGACTCTCTGTAAAAGAAATTGTTCTTAGAACAAAAAGCTAACAAATGGCTATTTAGCCACTAATTTTTCAACACAGTGGTGGGTCTGTGTGAAACAATTTGTCATCTAAATAAAGCGAGTCCCTTACAATGTTAAAAAACATACATTAAGCAGGACTGATTAACTATTGCATTTCTGTATTTACAAAAGTGCTTAGCATAACAAAATTATCTAAAAAAATATAAACTTTACCAATATCATTTGGTTCTACGTGTGCTCCTAGACCTGCACTTGGAAAAAATAGTATTTACACTGTTAGATTTAGACAAGTTTCTGTAATTTTTAAAGAAATTTAACAAAACTCCCCCCACAAATGGACCCATGTCTAAGCCAATGAATTTCATCTGGCTCATAAAAGAGCAGGAGCAAATCCTTGAGTGTGGAGCAGTACAAACAATTCTAGCCATTATCTGTGGCATTAGACCCCAGAACTGGCTGCCGACAAATTGGGCAAGTAGAGTTCTCAGAAAGCCAGCGATCAATACAATGAATATGAAACTCATGCATACAAGGTAACTGCCTTAGTTTATTCCCTGTTGCATATTCATTAATGCAAACACTGCACGTTTTACTCCATTCATTTTCAGTGTGAACATCCCCATAGTTCCGTGTAGAAAGATTGTCAATCTGCTCTTTGGTTAAACCTCTGAAACGATCATCATCATCATCTTCATTCAGCAGGAAGAAGTGGGCCAGCCGAAGGATGGGCAGCGTTCCGCTCTCCACTAGGTTGTTTGCATCTTGAGACTGCCTGCTATCTTGGTTCTCGCGACTGCGCCCAGAGCGTTGACTACCACCCCTCTGTCCATTTCTTTCCCTGCTGCCATCTAATGCATGCCCATTTCTTGACAAAACCCCACCTGCATCACTGCTGTTTGCTGAACTCGAGTTATTGTGTGCATCTCCTAAATGGTGACTGCCTCTTTGCGCTTCTGAATGAGATTCAGTTTCCATTAAAGAACTCAGTTCTCCAAAGCCTGTCATTATCTGTCTGAGGATTGATCGAAGAGCCACTGATGAAAGCTCCCCAAGCCCAGTTTCTGAAATCCGACGAAGAGGTATCCGTATAGTGGTAATGTAGGTCCGAATACCCGCGTGCTCTGACCGGGATATCGTGCGCCGAAATCCCCCGCTGTCACTTTCAAAGATAACAGTGTTTCCTGACATTGCTACTCTAGAACGAGTTCTACTGGCAATGCTGTCCCGGTCTCTGTTTTCTCCAGGACGAATTCTTCTCACCTGAAGATCTAGTGTAATTGTTGGGTGCCTTCTGACAGCAGCTACTGGCCTACTAAATTCTTCCTCTTCCAAAGCTGTTCCTAAGGATGGGGCTACAGTGGAAAGCTGGGGAGCCTGAGTGTTACCTCTTGCTTGCTCTTGAGTAGGCTGGGAAGAAGCTTGAGCTGTTTGTCTTCTACTTCTGTTGACCTGCTGTACATTTCTATCCTGCCGCTGACCACGTTCCTCAGAACGAGCAGCATCACCTTGCCTTTGCAGTGGGGAGCGGCTTCGACTACTTAAGGTAGACCTCAGCCTCAAAATTTCTAGTCTTTGGTTTGTATTCATCCGGACATTACTCCTAGCTCTACCCCTACTCACTCCTGCAGAAGTATCTCTTTCTGGCATTTCTCTTGGTTCACCAGCAGCCACAGAATTATGTCGCGTACTATTATTTGTCTGGCCTGTCAGCTCCCTCGTTCTACTCCTGAGCCTCTCTGAAACTGCATGAGAGACTATTTCTGACCTTAATGCCACGGCATGTCTTAGAAGCCTGGTCCTTGCAGCTTCGTTGCTTGCCTCTCTTGCAGCCATGCTCCTTGTCCGTGGGGCTGCTGAACTGGCTGCTTGCTGACGTCTTCTTTCTACGTACAGTCTGGTAGCATCTATATCAACATACTCCTCACCAGAAGCCTCAAAATTGTTATGATCGTGATTTATATTGATTTCAAGGCTAAAGCGAAACTCTCCACTGTTTGGATTCGTTCGACTCACAGCTCTCCAGGTCTGGTTCCCGCTCTGCCCACTGCGAGTGGCATTTCCTGTGCGACGAAACGTGTTAAGCCATTCAAGCAAAGAATCACCGTTGGAGTTTTCCCCAGGAACTGCAGAATCTGAGAGAAAAAAAACAGAATTGCAAACATTCATACAACCACATATTACATATATGTAACATATATGCATATTATAATGCACTCCAAATCCTCTTCCTATGCTCTGACTTCAGGCACAACACACTAGCAGGGCACCTACCGTGCAAGGCTTATGTACAAAAATACGCTCTATATAAAAATGTCAGCAAAACTTACCAGTTCAACTTAGAATTTTTGTCTCAACAGCAGACTCACAGAGAAATTAATATGCCCAGATGGTCTCTTCTGAGCCAGAGTTCGGATTCAGGTGGTCCAAAGATAGTTGTATTTGTCCAATTCCTGCCCCTTGCTGAAGCCACCAATTTAGGAAAATTTTAACAACTCATTTTGATACAGCAGGAAAAGGAATAACAAGTCTTGTCTTCATTTGGAAAATTTTAAAAAATTGTTTCCTATAAGCAGTAGAACAAGTAATCACAGAGCCATTAAGGTTGGAAAGGATCTCTGGAAATATTCTAGTTCAACTCCCCTAACCAAGGCAGGGTCACCTAGAGCAGCTTACACAGGAATGTGTCTGGGTGAGATGCACAGTTAGAACAGATTTTCTCCTTTTGTGCAAATATGCTCTTTTCCTATTACAATACCAACAGCTCCATTTTCAAGCCTTCTCCAGCTACATGCTCAAGAACAGATATGAGTGTTGTGGTTAGCGCTAACTGTGTAGAAAGCAAGTTCCCTTGAAGGGATCACATTAAGTTCTCCCTACTCTATCATCTCTTTATGTCCAGGAAAGCTGCATGAACTTTGGTATCTTCATTTCTGAGCTGCCAATTCCTCTCCCAAATCTGACTAGAACTGGCCAAATGAGTAAGCCAGTATCTCTGGGGAATTGAAGACAGATAATGCATAAAACACAAGCCTCACTTGACTGAAAGAAATGGAAAGAAACAACAAAAGTGGCAAAACAGCGGAGATATTAACTCTTCCAAATATCTTATTGTCCAACTGCTCTAATACATGATAAAAGCTCCTAAGATCTGAAAAAAAACCCAAACATTTACTATCAAAGGAAAATGAGGGGGAAAAGGAGCAAGTAATTTATGATTAACATAAATGAGTTTTCATAAAGTATTTCAAGTTTGGTTTTGTATCCTTAGGAAATCGCTCTTACTTTTAAACAGTCCCTAGAGGCACATTGAAAAAAAAAAAAAAAAAAAGCAAGAGAAATTAGTATCTCTTAAATATCTTGACAGAACTGTATTTATACACCACATAATATGTGTCTACATATATGAATGAAGAATGTTTACCTCCAACAGTTCTACCTTCACCTTCTCTGTTATCCAGATCAGACTGCAATGTCAGACGCTCCTTAGCCCCCTCCAAACGTTGCTGCAACTCTTCTGCTGTTATTTCCCCTGAATTAATTTACATTTTGATAACACTGTTAGGTAAGACACTATTACTGCCTCTACACAGACATGCAGAAATAACATTTTCTATCTTGAATGAAAATCTTCAGAAGACAGATAAAAGTAATGAAACCAGAAAGAAAACAGCAGTAATGTGAGATTATAGTGCAGATAACAGAGGAAGTAAGTAGTAGAGTGGAAGATATTGAATGCATTCAGAGGATGCCAGCTTCCAGTAACAAGTCAGAGGCCCCCAAATTGCCAGGTATCAACAGACATACTGGAACATACCAAATGTTAATTATCTAGGTTTGGACATTCAAATGCACCATCTTTGTATACAGGTAAACTGTTATACTTTTGTTCCATGTGGAGGTTTCTCCTCTTTCTACCAAGCCACAGAATTCAGGCAGCCTGAGTAACAGCACCACATATGGTGCCTAACAGTAGGAGTGTTACTTCATCGCACCTCTTCTACTGAAGGTATGCACATCTTACCAGGAGTGCCAAGCAGGTTTCGGTCCCTCATTAGCCTGTAGTCCTCCTCATTGAGCTCGTTAATGAACTGGTAATAGGCCTCCTCCCGGCTGAGGCGCTCCAGCTGCCGCTGTCTCTCACCTCCGCCGCGGCTGCGCTCTCGTGAAGGCGCCTGCTCATTGCCATTTCCTCCTGCACGGTGTCGGGAGCGATCCATAATAATGCCAAGCTGTCCTGGACAAAACCAGAAGATTAGACTGCTCAGGAATTACTGGAAGAATTCACTTAATTTGCAGTAAAACGTTCCCAGCAGTTTCAAATTATTAACAGCTAAAGATTATTAGGGTGAACCAAGCTTCGTGTCATTTGCCAAGACAACAGTGTAGTTTATTATTCAAATATATAAATATATAAATACTTCTAGCTTCCTGAAAAATAGTTTCAAGCCCCCTTTCTCACTGAAAGGATATACTGGTCGGTATGACAACTTTAAAGTAAAAACATAATGACAGATTTATTTTTTTTTTTAGCTAAATAACGACATTCTAGAAATTTAAAGGAGTTAACATAAAATTTATGTCCTTTATCTCAAGGAAAATACAACTGCAGAGGGGAGTATTTTAAAAGCTGAAGTATAGTTAAAAACATGGTTTTCTGATTACTGGATTGCAATTACCCAGTGTAGACTTGTGACAACCCCAACATAAGACTACATTTGTATTTTCATCAGTCATTTCCCACACATACTACACAGCCTCAGATTAATTTTCGGTGGAATGACTCTCCTCACATTCTTACATGATTTGTATAATTCCTTTGCATTTTCTAATCTAAGGATTAGCTAGCAAAGGGATATCCATCTCCAGAATATGGGTATAAAAGGGATGGGCTGTACTTTTGCCACAGTTCTTCATCACTTACCATATATTGAACCAAGATGACACTGTTAGAAGGCAAGAATAACCTCTCAGTGTCAAACAGGCATCATCTCCATAGATTTGTGCCATTACCACCTCCCTCTGGTTAGGACTCAATCCCGGGCTAATCAGCTCTCAGACCACTCCTCAATTTTTCTATTTTCTAAATGAAAACTGTTCTTCCACTCTCTATTTGAAAGAGGACAACGTGTCCTTTCAACTGAGGTTCCTGTTTAACAAAAGGCACCTGTAACACCTGCTAAGGCAGACACTTGACAAAAGCAATCACTTGTCAAAAGAAATCATCAGTCTAAAAAGCCCCAACCACACTGCACCATGCTGCTTGCAGGTGAGTAAATGCCTTTCTTTTTTGTTTGTTTGCTTTTCATCAATACACACATATATAAAAGTCACTTCAAGTTTAGATTATAGGGAAACACACAAAACAGCATTCTAAGCACACTCCTGATCAATGATTAGTCTTCACAGGACAGGTTATGACACAACAGACCAACTAACTATTAGAAATACATCAAAAAAAGAGCAAATCTTTATCAATACTGCAAACAGATACACAAATCAGAAAATGTATTTGTCAACAGCAGAAGCTGGCATACATTTAATATACCTTTCTTATGTTCTTTGTGGGATCCATTCTGATGTATCCTTGGTTTCATTATTTCCATATCTCATGTTACTTCCCCCCACCAGCCCCTGCCCCTGGTAACTGCACTTCTAAATAAACTTCTTCCAAATCAATCATCTTCCTCCTGTGTCCAACACTGCATTTTGATGCATTTAAAATTTTCTCTCCTAGCTGTAACTCATTCCACTTCAAAGAAATTAAATCTGAGTATCTTCCCTCCAAGACATTTTCCATTCCCATAATATTTTTTCTTTTTAATCAATGTTGCCCTCTTGGCTCAGCCTCACAAGCTGTTGATAACTGCTGACTTCGATTTCCCACGAGGACAATGTTCAAATCAGGTCACTTCTCATATCACACTTCTAAACACAAATTCCTCACCCAGCTCTTCTTCTTACTACCCTGGTTTCCTCATAACAAAAGCAGCTCCCACCCAACACTATCATTACCTTGGCAACACCCATCACGACTATTACCATGAAAATCCCCAATCCAGACTGAACTGGATACTGAAGTGCCTCTGTCCCAGGTGACTTAAAACTTGACACAGGTGCAGCGGGGAGGGGGGAAGAAAGAGGATTGATAAAATTAATTCAGTTTCACGTGAGGTTGTTATTTAGACAAATGTCTTAAAACATGCTTGCCCGACAATGACCATTCTAAGTTAACCAACTTCCAGGTACATCGCTATACTGCTACATAGAAAAAATGCCATATATATTATTTAGATAAGAAGCCCATCACATGTAGTCCCCCTCAATCTAAATTTAAAAGTGTTGTTCAAAAGATAGGTTCTTTACTTTCAGTTATCCACAGAAAATCTGGAAATCTCTTTGATTTTGTGGGTAGTTAAGGAAAAAAATACTCTTTTGTTGACAACTGTACAGTAGGATGATTAGTCATACTCCTTAAATGACTCACTCAAAAACAGTTACAAGTGTGAAGTGCTCGGTTGTCCCATCTGTTTAACAGAACTCCATGGATGACAACTACTATCCCTACTTATCAAATGCCATCAAAAACAAGTACTTTGACACCTAAAATGTTTTAGAGTTGTGGAAGTTGAAAAGTATTAACTGCATCAAAAATGAGGTACACTGCATTAGAATATTTTGGAGTATTGAAAAATAAAAGGGTATTAACTACTAAAATGCAAAAAACTAGATCGAAATCCAGTTATGACTAAACTTACTCTTCCTTTGCAAAGAGATAGGGGTTGCATGCCAACATCTTACATTCTCTAGCATTTTCAACCCAAGACTTACTCCTTTAGATCTTCATTCATTAAATACTCTGGTCTATTCTTTAAGGTTTACGACTATTTTTTAATATATAACTTATTATTTTAGGCTTCAGCCTGTTTCCCTGGAGTACTACCCCCGGTTCAATTAGGTACTCATTTTCTGCAAGACTACCACCTGATTGCAAGGCGACTACGGAGTTTAGCTGAGAAAGCCTTCCCGAGCCAGAGGACTATTTAGCATTTCTGTCACACCGCAGCCTCCAGCCAGGATGATCTCACCGACTTTGGGAATAAAAACTAAAAAAAAAAAAAATAAAAACAACCCCCAAACCAAACCAAACTCCCACGCACGAAACCTGGAGAACTAGGGAGTGGAGGGGGGGGGAGGGCGGAGGAGAGAAAAGAGGAGAGTCAAAAGGGTATGAAAACAGTCCCTGGGACACTGAGAGCGACCCAAACCGAGGGCCTGAGAGTGGCCGCCCTCCCTCTCCCCAGGCCGGCAGCAGGGTCCACAAACGCAAGCGTCGGGCCGGGCCGCCCCAGGGCAGAGGACAGAGCAGGACAGGACAGGGCAGGGCCGGGCCGCGAGGTCGTGAAGGCTCCGGTGGCTCCGCGAGCCCTCGGGCCCGGTCCTGCCCCGCCCCCCGCCTGTTGCCGGGGCTACGGGAGCGCCGTGACTGACGGGGCTCCCGCCCAATGCCCCCGGCGGCCCGCGGCCGCCGGCCAATGGCAGCAGCGCCGGGCAGCCCGTGTCCTCCCGACCCGCTCTCCGCTGCCCGGCCCGGCCCTGACACCGACCGGCCCGCCCGGGCCCACGCTCTCCGCCGCTGCCCGAGCCCGCGGCTCCCCCGCCCGCGGCGGGCCGCGTCACCCGCTGCGGCAAACTGGGAAGGCGCCCATGCCGCCGCCGCCGCCTGCCCCGGGGGGGGAAGCCTGCCGAGAGCGCAGCCGGCGAGACCCGAAAGCCCGTCCCTGCCTGCTGCCGGCCGGCTCAGTCCCGCGCCGCTCCCCGTCCCTCCCGGCGGCAGCGGGAGCCGCCTCTGCCGGGACACCGACCCTGGCCGTGCGAGCGGGGTGCGCTCCACCTCCAATTGCGGTCCGGGTGCCGCTTCCAACACCGATTGCGGTCCGGGCGACTGCTGGCGCCGCCGAAGCAGGTTCCGTGCGCGAGAGAGGGGCCGGACCCTGCTGCGAGCCCCGCCCCTTCGTGCGCACGCGTGCTTGGGACTTTGTAATTACTTACATAAGGAATAACGTTGATTATAGAGTCACTAATAACTTATATAAGGAATCCGGTTGATTATAGAGTTACTTTTCCCTCTGCTCCCTCCTTCCCAGGCTTCCTGCCGTTTCAAATGGGACGCTTCTCCGTCTTCCGCGACCGTGCCTCCCTTTCTTTCCATTTTGTTTACGTTTCCTTCTCCAGGAATCTCCCACTGGACTTGTTTCTAAAGCGTCCCGACAATAATTGCTCGGTGCCGTCACCCGTCTCGAGCCGCGATTTTGGTGATTTCCATCAGCAGAGCCTTGGGTGGGATTCCCGCACGGAAGCTCCGGCAGAATTTGGCTGTTGTAGCTGCGGCACACTGGGGACACCCACAGACCCGCGGCCCCCAGTTCCTTATGCAGATTTGTCTCAACACGTCTTCCACAAACTCTGTGAATCGGAAAAATGAGGCCTGTTTATGTGGCTTCCGTGAGACAAACTGGGGCTTGGGACAAATTCTTAACACCGAGGCCAGATCAGGAACTACTCCTTGCTCACTGCATTCAGAAAATGGTAACATTGCCGCTGTATAAATAATTAGTATTCTGATTCGCCTTGCCTGAAGTAATTAAAATATGTCCTTCCTAAAATCAATTTTACTTTCATAATAAAAGTTAGATGTACATATACATACACATAAACATACACATACACATACAGTTTAGTTAGGTTTTTAAATATTTTCCTCTTACAGTCTGCTTTTGCTAATTATTGTTCCACATTCAAAACGTCTTCTCTGGTCTCAAGCCCACATACACACTGTTCATCCAGAGGCAATTATGATTTAGATGGGTGAATAAATGCATATTTCCATACAGAAGCTTTACACTGAATTATTTTCCACTGACCTGTTCTCCAACGCAAAATTTGGTGTCTATGTCCTGTTCATAGCGTGATATTTCACAACAGCACATATAACTAAGTAAAGTACTTGTTCATTTTATGTTGTTAATATGAAATGACAAGAGTCGGTCCTTAGAATATTATTGTGCTATAGCAGTGCTCTCCACAGAGAAATACTCTCTTTGTAACTATAATAAAAATAGCCTGTGGAGGGCAGCAAACCTCAGGCAATTACTAAGTTTTGTAATAATTTGAGAACCTGGATTTAATTTGTTCTGTCTTTTAGGGTCTTTAGAAAGTAGTTCTATTCTCTTATATTTTATTGTTTGATATAAGTAAGGCAGGACCTCATAATCAGTCTTTTAAACAGGATCTTTGCATGTCCAGGTGACACCAAATTGCTAACATGAGGCTCATTTGCTTGAGAGGAGCCTGGACAGACTGGAGGAATGGGACATCAGCAACCTCATAAAGTTCAATGAGGACAAATGCAGTCCTCCATCTAGGAATGACCAGCCCCCTGGGACAATCCTGAGTGGGGGCTTTACTGACTGTCTCTGCTCTGTTGGAGCATCCTGGTGGCAGAGGTTAAAGAGGATGAAGATTTCACCCCAGCAGCCTTTAGCTGGGAGAAAGCTGAGAAAGGATCCTATCAATGTATATAGTGTGTCAAAAGGATGGGCCAGGCTCTTTTAGGTGGTGCTGAGCAATAGGACAAAGGGCAATGGGCAGAAACTGATGCACAGGACGTTCTACCTGAACTCAAGAAGAATCTCTTTACTGTGCAGATGACTGAGCACTGGGACAGCCTGCTGAGAGAGGTTGTGGAGCCTCCTTCCCTGGAGATAGTCAAAAAGTTGTCTGGACACAGCCCTGGTTAATGTGCTCTAGGGCACCCTGCTTGAGCTGGGAGGTTGGACCAGGTGACCACTGTGGTTCCTTCCACCCTGACCCATTCTGTGAACACAGAAAATTTATTGTCAGGACATGACTGGGAAATTATTGCTTCCCTTTATGTGGCTCTTGTTTGCCTGCATGTGGAATATGATGCCCAATCTGAGGGTCTCCAGCAGAACAATCCTGATATGGAAAATTCCTGATGGAGTGAGTTCTGCTGAGAGCACGAAGATGGTCATAGGGCTGAAGCACTTGTCATGTGAGAGAGGCTATGGGCCCAGCTTTTCTTCAAGCTGGAGGAATGGGCAGCTTGCCAAAACTGACAAGGAACTTACTGGAAAGACAGAGGCAGGATTTTTATTGAGAAAAGGACAGGAAATTTCACCTGGAGGATAGTCAGGTCCAGAGAAGCTATGGAATCAACTATGGAATCTCCTTGAGGGAGGATTGAGTAGAAAAGTCCTCAAGCAACCTGAATTTAAGAGTAACCCTGCTCTGAGCAGGATATTGTTCAGAGGTCCCTTTCAACCTGAATATTTCTATGATTATATGAAATAATATGAAGTAATATTTAATTTCATGGTTTATTTCCCCTCAGGCAGGGCTCTTCTCATTAACAAAAGTCACCATGAGATAATAGTCTGAATTTTCAACGTTTGTAGAGGCAGAACAGAGAATCACTTAGCTTGGAAAATACTTTTAAAATCCAGCCCAAACCATTAACCCAGCCATACCAAGTCCACCACTAAACCATGTCCTTAAGTGCCACATCTGCATGTCTTTTAAATACCTCCAGGGATGATGACAACTGAATCTCTGTCAGGAGCATAACATAGGTGGATTGTTACCTTAGGTGGTCCCAAGTCTGGCAAACAGATGTTTCACTGAATGCAAGCACAACTCTCTGACACAGCACCTGGATCCAAAGGATTGCTGTGTGTTTGTTAGTAACTTGCACTCCAGCCAGAATCTAGGATGCTTTGTTAGATCAAGTTGATCAATTGTATAGTAAAATATATTAGAGTGGGGAAAAAAATAAAACAACAAAGCCCAACACATTGCTTTACACAGGAAACTGTAGAATCAACACTTTACTTGCCTGCATTAAGAAAACTGCATTTTTAAGTGCTACCAGTATTCAGCTCACTCACACAGTTTTTATGTGTAAAAACTGCTAGGTTTTTAAAATACTCAGACTGTGCAAGTATGACAGTTAGCTTTTCTTTACACAGAGAAAAGGAAAATATGCCACCACATTATTGTCTTGCCTTCAGTTTTCCCTGGACTAAATAAAAAATCGAAGATGTATAGCACTTAGCAGAACTGCACTTTTTCAGTCAATACCAAGCTGGAAACACCTCAGTCACACCACTAAAGAATGTCTCTATGGGGATATGGGAAACTTTTAGCAGGTAGCTACAGTTTCATGAGAAATTTTCTGAAAAGCAAAAGTATGCTCAAATTTGGCAAATTAATAAGTTGAATGAGCAGACATTCTAATGGCATGGGGATGTGATTGAGTGTTATAGGTTATCTACTTATAAAATACAAAGATGAGAAAGCAATAATATTAAAGTTTACTTTTCTGTGTTTTTATTCTATTTTTGAAGGCTGCAAAACAAAGAGCAAGTAGCTTGTTGTACATTTCCCAGCTGTAAGCTTTGCTTTACAGACTGACTCTAGCACCAACACTGTGGCCACAAGCACACACACCCCTCCCAAAACCAGCTTTGCTTTCAGTTTTGATGCTCCCATACCCCAAGTGACAGCATTTACTTATTGTCACAATCCAAGCTGTTCCCAGACAATCCAGGCTTTCACCTGAAAGACAGTTCCCTGAAATACATTCAGAAATATTTAATGGTTTCAGCCTTCCTTGACTAATGTCCACTTTGATCACAACTTGTTTTGATAACTGTGTCCACCCCACTGCACGTTAGCAGTGCTAACACGGTGACAGTGGCTTTCCTGTGGAGAACTCAGATATCCTTCACAGCTGCCAAACAAAAAAATGTAAAAAGCTTGTGTGTTCTAGACATATTAGAAATTACACAAACTCAGAACAGAAGGATATGATAAAGCAAACCATGAATGTTAGAGGAAAAAAGAGAAAAGCTCCACAAATCCAACTTCAGCAGGATGTGTTAAGCATATATTTTTAAACTGTCTTGAGAGAGCATGAGACAAGGGAATGAAAACCAGACAGTAATAGACAAGAAATTGTTTACCTTGATGATCTTTTTCCTTTCTAAACTGACAATGTCTGTCTTCCACACCCTGCAATGTTTCAGCTTGGGATGGACTAATCCCAACCATGCAGAAATTGGACCCATGTGGAGGAGTTTGGATGTTCATTGCCTCCACAAAAAAATTGCTAATAATGGAAAGAAGAGTACAAAGTTACAGAAGTGTGGCTATTGCTACCTCCCCTGCCAATAGGACTGAGGGTAGTAAGCAGGCCAGAGGTACTTTATTTACATGGTGAGTTTGGCCATGCAAGCTTTACTGTCCCTGAAAGTCCCCAAAGCCAAGTGTCCCTGAAAGCAGATACGGGGCTGAGATGGATGAACTTTATGAGGTGGATGGCATCTTCCAGACTGTTTGATCTCTGCTGACCTGCCCTGACCTGTTTCTGTTTGGTTGGTGTACTGAGGTGCTGGGCAATGTCCTTGTAAAATTTAGTTGACTTGCTGGCAAATAAAGTGTAATTTTGCTGCTTCTCTCTTATGTTTTGTAGCACCTGCGTAATTTCTTTTTTTTCAACATACATAATATCCCAAACAACCCTATAGCAACATACTGAAAGTTTCAACTGTGGGCATCTGACATGAGTCTGATGGAGTGATGCCAGCTTGGGAAGCAGGCACAACCCCGCATCCCAAATTTTCAGGGATCAGTGCAAATGAGTAAATGAAAATGGAGATAATTTCAGACTATTCCAGAATATGTTGCTTCTTCTTTCAGGAGCCCCTAATTTCTATAATGCCTCTAAATTAGGGGATTTGAGTGCCCACTTATTTACTCAATGTGCTGCATTCTTGACATGAAACGTGAAGCATGTGTGCATGACTATTAAAAATGCCAAAAGCTGGGCTATAACTAGAATGATTGCTGTAGCTTTGGTTTAGTTCCAAGCTGCCTGTTCTACAAAATTACCATCTGACTTTGTGTTTGGTTAGTAACCCTGGCTCTGCCAGCCAAGGAATGGAATTGGGAAATGCCCAGTTACTGGTTTTTGTGTTACATCCCAACCAATCTCAGCAGCCACACAGAGAAGGTTTGCCAGCACTATGACACCCATCTGTGTCTTGAGTGCTGGGAGCAGCCTGGGACACCAGAATGTAAGAAAGACATTAAGCTACTGGGAAGTGTTGGAAGCTCCATCACCAAAATGAAGGAGTGTCTGAGGTCGCTTGGTCTGTTCAGCCCAAAGCAGAGGAGACTGAGGGGAGACATTGCAGCTACAGCTTCCTCCTGAAGGAAAAAAAGGGGAGCAGGCACTGAGCTCTGCTCTGTGGTGACAGTGACAGGACCCAGGGAATGACTGAAGCTGTGTCAGGAGAAGTTTAGGTTGGATATTAGGAAAAGTTTCTTCACCCAGAGGGTGTTTGGGCACTGGAACAGCTCCCCAGGGAAATGGTCACCGCGCCAGCCTGACAGTGCTCTCAGGTACATGGTGTGACTCCTGGGGATGGTCCTGGGCAGGCCAGGAGCTGCACTCGATGAACCTAGTGGAACCCTTCCAACCCAAAATATTCTGCGATTCTCTGATTTTACTCATGCTCACAGTCATGGAATTGTCTTAATTAGAACCATGCTAAGAGATGCTCAGAGCAGCAGGGACCAACCTCGTGTGTCTCGCCAGCCTGGGTCGAACCGGGGACCGGAATACTCACCGTAGCCAAGGCCCCGGGACGGACCGAGCGCCGCTCTCGCGGGCGGCTGAGGGCGAGCCCAGTACCCACCGTGCCCGGCCCAGGAACTACAGCTCCCGGCATGCAGCACGGCCCGGCCTCCCTCCCTCGGCCGGTACTACACCTCCCGGCGTGCGGCTGCGCCCGCAAGGCACGCTGGGACGGCCCCTTCCACGTGGTGCGCTGCCCGCGGCCGGGGAGGTGCCCGCGGTTTGCGACGTGCGTTTGCGGCAGCGCGCGCGGGCGCGGCCCCGAGAGTCCGCCCGAGGACCGGCGGCGGTGCCGCTGCTGGCGCGGGGCGAAGGGAGGCAGGGAGGGAGCGCCGGGGTTGGGGCTCGGAGCGAAGGGAGCAGCCCCGCCGCTGGATGTTCCGCTGGGCGGCGCGGGGGCCTCCTCCTCCTCCTTCTCCTCCTGCTGCTGCTGCTGCCGCCGCCCGGTGTGTGCGGCGGGGCGGGGCGCGGCTGCCGGGGGCGGCGGCGGCGGCGGGTCGCGGCGGGCGCCCAAGATGGACTATGACTTCAAGGTGAAGCTGACCGGGGAGCGCGAGCGGGTAGAGGACCTCTTCGAGTACGAGGGCTGCAAGGTGGGCAGGGGCACCTACGGGCACGTCTACAAAGCCAAGCGCAAGGACGGGTGAGTGAGCGAGCGGGCGGCGCGGCTGGCCCCGGGACCCCCGGGCCGCCTTCTGCCCCACGGCCCGTGTGCCCCCCGCTCCCCGCGTTCCTGCCGACCTTTCTCCGGGCCTGCCCCGCGTTGGCTCGGCCGCCGGCGCCTGGTTCCCCCCGGGTCGCTGCGAGCGTCCCCGGCCCCTCAGCGCTGTGCCGGACTCGTGTTTCGGTACGGCTGCGCTTGGAGAAACAAATTCTGTGCCCGGGGAAACCCGTTCCCGTAATGGATTCTCGTTGTGAGTCAGTCAGCGGCCGCTTATACTGTTCAGCCTGACCGTCGGCTTCATAGAATGGGCTTTTTGTTGTTGTTTGGTGTGGTTTTTTAACAATGCCTTTTTTTTATATGATTTATTACTTGTAGTCACCATTTTGGGTCGTCTTGCTGGCTGCTTCAGAAGCCAAAGTCTGCTCGTGCTTTTGGGGCTTTAGAATGCTTTAAACCACCTTTTGTGTATGACCAGTTTTCGGTGTAGACCTGAGTAAATGAAATTCTAGGCATAAACGTTTCAAAGAAAGATCTAATGAAACTGTCATTTAGGTTTCCCTCGTCCGTGACATGGCATCACTTGCTGAAGAGCAGAACAATAGGAAGTAGGGAACAGGAGAAACGGGAGAGGCACGGGTTGTTCCTGTTGCAGGTCTCCTAAATTTTGAATGGAATCTGTTCTTTCTCCTAAAGTCTCACCGCAGTGGTGCTCTGTGTGCTGTCTTTCAAATAAGGTGCATTTTAAAAGTCTGTCTATTATTTGTACATTGAATAAATAAACTTTTAAAGCAGGCAGTGGTCAGTCATGGCCAAAATATGATCTGGTTGTGTTTACATAAGCTTTTGGTTCTAGAAGGAAACGCTCTGGCTATTACCTAGAGAACAGTTGTAATGAAAATGGTTGCACCTTGTCTTGTCTCTTCTCTTAAACATGCTGATATTAATTGCAGCACTTTTACTTCAGCCTGAATTTTGTTTGATGGTAGGAGTTAGGTAACTACTTTCTTGCACAACTTTTATATTTGGATACAGTTTTCCTACTGCTCGTCGGAAAAATTCTTATCTTGCCCAAATTCTTTCTATTCTGGGAGGGCAAGAGGAAAAAGAAACGGTTTTAAATGTGATAAACTGTTGCCTTCTTATATTCAATGTTACTGATACAGCCAGCCCAGGTTTCTGTGCCCATACAGATATCTGTAATTATTGAAAATAAGTCGAGGTACTGAAAGATGTGGCTGCATTTCTAATGTATATCAGGCAGCTTTGTAGCTGTTCAGCATGTTGGACTGCAGCAACGTGTAGGTTATTCAGCATCTTATACTGCTGAAGCATTTTTGGTGGAATCATCAGTCTGCTTGATGTTGTTTGGGAGAGAGTGTTTAAAAATGCTGGTGGCAGTGCTGTTTTGAGAAATTTCAGGAAAAAAATGGAATTGTTTGCTTAAAAAATGAATAGTTGTTCAAAGGTGGTTTCACAGTAGGATATATATGTTTTTAAATCTTTAATCCTATTGGTGGGGGGGGACATCAAAGTGTGATATTTTATTAAAGTTGAAAAAAAAAAAAGATAAGCAATATATATTATCGCCTTTTATCCTTGTTTTGTTCTTTATTTAGTGCCTTGTTTCCCATCCCTTTCTATAATACTACCCATTTGCTTTTCTGATTTCTGAGAACTTTTTCTTTTAAATTCCTGTGTAATTGCCCAGTCACCAAAATATGTAAAATCCATAAAAGCATCCATAGATGCTTTTGTAGCTTGTAATATATTTGTACATACGTGATCTTAAATTACAAAGGTGGCCTTAGGATTGGAGTTGAAGGTTTTATTTACATACCTGTATCCAGAGGGAATCAGTTAAATCCAATAAGCAATAACATTTAGTAATAAGATTTAGTGTTCCTGAAGTTGTGGTAATAGATGGGGGGATGTTTTATCTTGTGGTGGGGAGTACCTGTAACTGAGTTCAGTACTTGTATATTAGTACATGCATATATTCAAAAAATACTGTTGAATTGTTTTAGTATTCCCTGAATGGTAAGTAGTAATGGATCAACCATTGTTTTAGTTTTTTCTAGTATCTATACAGTTCAAACATTCTTTTTATATTTCCCTTGAACTTACAAGCATTCTTTCAACTTTGCTACATGATTCTAATTCTTAATTTAAATAGCACAAATCTTCTAAGATGTACATGGTAGTTTTTAGAGTACTTTGAAAAGTGGGCTGCAGGACTGCAAATATTTTGTTAACAGTATTGGTTCAGCTTTTTCTTAAATAATGTCGTCTTCTGTGGATGACCAAGAGGTAGAAGTATCACAAAAAAGAGCTAAATTTTACTAATTCAGATTGTGAAAATGTATCTTATAAGGCCCTTGGTGGTAAAGCCCAGTTCAAGAATACTAAGAGCAGTGTCTGTAGTACAACTACAGTCTTCATCTCCTTTTTTAAAATTTTAATTTATTTTTTGTTTTACTGGTTTACAGGTTTTACAGCTGCCTCTGAGGTGTAGTAAGGCAATTGAAAACTAGATAGCAGCTGTGTATCCTAGTCCTAGAATGTTAATTGCATCATTGGAACTACACAGTAATGTTTTAGAGAGCAGCCTTTCAGGAATCTTGATGGAGTGAGAATCTTTCTAAGGAGGGAGTCCTGTATGTGTGCTGGTGACCAGATGGGCTTGTAACCAGGGCTTCTTTCATGCCTTGCTCCAAGAAAAAAGTCAGTCCAGCCCTGCAGTGCCCTTTGCCACAAGGTGAGGCTTGGGATCTCCAGTGGTCCATGTCAGAGGATCACCAGGTACAGCTCCATGGAGGTTAATACTCACATATTAACTGCTAAACTTGACCCAACTGAACACCAAATCAGCTGAGTGACAATGTCAGGCATCATAATTGAGCTCTATCTGGTGCACTGCCTGCAGCAAAATGGTATTCTGAAGTGTTTGTTTTAATCCCTTTTATTTTAAGTTTGTGGTCTGTCTATGAGGTTGAATCTTCCTGGCTTTTTATTGAATAGTAGTGTCTTTCTTTTATCAGAGCACTACCTTCAGTGGGCCCTAAAACCTGCTTAGAACAAAGTCTGTGAACTGATGGGTTTATTTTTATGGCAGAAAGGTATACAAAGAAGCATTTGACTCTAATGGGGTTTATTTTTATAGCAGCAAGGTGTACAAGGAGGCATTTGACTAATAGCATACACTGGGAAGGGAACACAGGCATGGCATATTGGGCATCAGTCTTCAGATAAAGGAACTGTTGCTCTTCTTTAGTGTTCATAGGATGTTTTTTTTGTTTTGGTTTGGGTTTTTTTTGGGGTTTTTTGGGGTTTTTTTTTGTCCAGGAAATGACAGTTATTTCCTGCTTAGAGGTTGCCTTATGTGCCATTTGGGTGCTCCCTCAGGAATACTGCTCAACCCAGCTCTTAAACCTACCTATTTGACTTTTGCTGGACTTGGAAAATATGCCGGCAGTTTTTGTTGGGTGATCTGACTTGCAGATCTATTGTTCTTTGCTTTTTTCCCTGCAACTCACTCAGAGCTGAGTGCCAGTAACCAACAGACTGAGGTGGCAGGACCCTGGGTCTCGTGTGCAAGCCTGGCTGCCCAGCTTGTGCAGCACCCCAGGTACAGCCTGTCCTGGGACTGGCACCATGTGCCGAGCACAGTTACTGTCAAAGCAGTGTGCCCAGGTTTGCTGGGATTGGGCTTCCACTGTTCCCTTTTTATGGTACAGCTATAGTCAGAAATCTGAGAGACAAGCCTATTCTGTGGAGCAAGGCTGACTTTTTCAGTGGCAGTTTGGGGTGTTTCCAAATAACAATTTTTCCTGTTTATCGGATGTGGTTTGGATGAGACTAAGAAACTATTGAATGTCCCTGTTAGGCAGTATCTAACTTTTTAATTACAACAGCAAAAAAAAAAAAATTTAATTGAGGGTCTTGAACTGTAGAAATGTCTCCTGGTACTTTATTGAAAGCTTTCTTAATCTCTTGGAAAGAGACTTGAGTGGTGAAACTGAAGGTGGGAAACTAATACTAGGCAAGCTAGCACTCTCCTAGTTGTCAGGAACTGTGAGAAGTGGTGTTGTCCCAAACACAAGTGGAAATGGATTTTTTTTTGTTTTTGTAATTGCAGCTCTTCCAATTCTGTGTGCTGTAGGTGGGGGAACAGATTGTTTAATTTGAACCTACCGACACATTGTAATTGGCACGATGAAAATACATCTTGCATGCTTCAAGCAGTCAAATCAAATCTCATTTTTTTCCACCCTTGAGGGTCTGTATGAGTTGTAAAAGCAGAATAGTGGAAATCTAGTAGATGGCCAGTAAATTATTGGGTTGTGTAATATGACACGTCATAGTTTCTACCTACCAATTAAAAGGATATTGCGAGAATTTTTGATTCTCTCTCAAACTCCTGTATGAAGAGAAATTAAAGGGATGAGCAGTATTTATCTTGGGAAATAGAGAACGTAGAACTGTTTAAGTTAGGTAAAATAATGAATGGATTGGGCCATGTGTAAGATTCTTGTGCTATTCTTGTTTCACAGCATTTGAAGATGGATGATCTGGAATGGTTTTGGAAAACATAAAGTATTTTTATGCAGATAAACTGCATAACCTGTTGTTACAAGGAAAAGATAGGAGCATAGTATCTGTTCTGTAACGTTGTCAAAAACAGTGACTTCTGACTGTTTTAAGTGTAGAAGTTAAGCTGCTCACTTAGAGATCAGGCCAAGCTGTGTAATGTGTGCAGAAGAGCCTGCTTTTGTTTACTTCAGGAATTCTGAGTTTGGTGGTTGTTTTTTGTTTCTTTTAACACTAAATCACTTTCTGGCCCTTCATAAGATTAATTCCAGTTTCTGTGTTTGTGTGTGTATTGATTGAGGTACAGCAGATAAGTAATCAATTACTTGTCAAGGTCTATATCCAACTGATATTTAGTTTGATAAACTAAAGGTTGGTAACAGAGAGGTACATAGAGTTTGGGAATGCCACAAGTAGAGGTAATGAGTCAAGATTTTATTCGGTGAGGAGTGAAACAGCAGGGGTGGACTTGTAGCTTCTTGATTAGTTCTGTATGGAGTCTTTACAGGAGTTGTATCATGAATGTCGTGCTATTAGTTTTCACTAGAAATTTCCAGACGCTCTTGTCTTCTCTGTGGTGATTTTGTTTTTGTTGTTTTTGGCTGAATGTTTGTGTGTTGACTTCAACTGTTGTGACCCGAAGCAGTTGGTGGAGATTGCAGGCAGGTGGTGAGAACCGCAGAGCTGGCATGCAAGCCTTTGGCTTCTGACTCCTGTCAACAATGGTGTGGAATTTCTATATGCCACAAACTTTATTTGTGTATGTAATATGTGGTATTATCTTCTTAAAATATATGCCCTGAGTCTCTTTTGGATCCTTCACCATAGTAATTACAATGTTCCTAATTACACTATATCTACATAATGAGGTAGGCACACTATATTGCATAGTCTTGTGCTCTTACATTTTTCTGGTCAAGCACTCTTTAGCTGTCTTCCATCTTCTTCCTTCCCTTCTCACCTGGTTACATGGCTCCAGGCTTTATAGGCTTTTTAAGGTCATGTGGTTGAGAGAGTCCTGCTGTGGCTTTTGGGCCTTATTTGGTATGATCTTTTGTTACCTTGTCACAGATGCGTTGGTTTATTTTCATACCCTGCAGCAAAGGTGAGTTAGTGTTTCATTCCTACTTGAAGCCTACGACAAGTACAGAGAAGAGGCTATGAAAGTAGTGTTGCAAAACAACAAAGAAAAACACCAAAGGTCTCCATGTAGTTTGATTTACATGTATTACCATATAAATTACATGGGCATGGACTGCTGTATGTGATTTCCCCAGAGAGAATAGGGGATAGTTTTTGAGGGTGCTGGTTATACAGAGGTGCATGTTGTCAGAGAACACTGCTTTTGGCCAAATGACAATGAGGTAGTATGTTCACTGTAGATCTTGGATATTCTTTCATTTTTCTGTTTTAAAAATATTTTCAAAGGTTTTGTGTTCTTTGGTTGTCAAAAATAGCCAAGCACAAAACAGTGGCAATGTCATTTATTGCCATTGGAATCTGAAGAGCTGTAATTTGCCGACTACTTTAGCAGAAACTGAAAAATTTCTTGATTCTTACAAGTAGACTTATCCTGGCTGGAATTTGAAAGCTGCAGTTGAAACCTAATGAAGGTAGAGCAACTTGGATTTGTGCATGGCGACTTTGTACTCCAGCAGTGTGCAGCAACAACCAAGATGCCAATATGCACTTCACAAGACCTTCAAATTACAGATACGTCCATTTTGTCATGAAAACGTGAGTGTTGTGCCACTACATCAATCTGTTTGGTAAAATCTGTCTCTTTAATGGACTTTACTGACTTATGAGCCATTCACTGGTGCACCTGAAATACTCACAGAAGCAGATAAAAGGCAGTGCCAGTTAAGGTGCTTCTGTCTTTCACCAGAGTAATATTCCATGGACAAGTTGAAAGACAATGAAAAGCAGGACATGAATTGCAAAGGTCTGGGTAGCAGCACCTTCTAACAAGATACTGATTTGTTTCAGTTATTTTTTCATTTGCCTATCAACTTTCTTTGAAACAGGATTCTTTCTGCTACAGATCCTTATCCATGTGGAGTTGTGATTACATGGAGTGGAGACTGGGTGGCTGTGTTTAGATGAACTGAGGATGTGAGGCTGTGCATAGGCTGCTGGTGTGGACTGTGGCTCCCCTCCTCTGCTGTGGTTAATACTGTCATGTGCAGCTCGGGTTCCAGAAGAGTGTAGTTGCCTTTGATTTTATTTTATTTAGATTTAAACATAAAATTTGTTTAGTGAGAATAGGAAAATGATGTAATGAGTGTTGGTCCTCAGCCTGTGTTTCAAGGTTGCCTCTGGCTCTTAGTTCCAGAGAATAAGCCTTTCATTTTGAAGAGTGATTTAATCTGAATTTTTCTACAAGAGTCTGTAATAGGAGTGATAGGTCAACTTGTTTGGTTTCCTTTCATGGCTGCCTTGGAAGCAGCAAAAATGTGATAATTGTTGCAGTGGTGCTGTTATAGAATACTGCTGATTAGGGGTAGGTGAAGTGAGGCTCATAAATAATTGCATGGTCTGGTAGTGTCTTCTTGGGAAGTATAAAAAAATAATTAAAATTAAAAAAAAAATAAAAATAAGGGCATTGGTTACAGAAAGACAATTGAAGTTTCCCAAATAGTTCTTTTCTCTTGGCCCAGGATGACAAATACTGCAGCTCTGGTTTCCAGTATAGAGTTTTTAGAATATGTATAGAAATTAAGGAAAAACCCCTAGACTTGGCCCAGAAGGAGCCCCTTGCATTTGACATCTGAAACCAGGAATAAAATGATAGAATTAAGGAGGGATCTAATTTTGTAATTTTGTGTTTGAAGACAAGTATTTTGAAAACAAAAGTTCAGGTGGATAAACAAGTGATAAGAACTCAGTGGGCAGGTAGTTGGCAGTGCATTAGCAGTTCTTCAGTCAGCGGGTTGAAAGGAGATTTTGAGAAAGTGTTTCCTCATATATGGTGATTTTTTTTGCAGGCTTTTTAATAAAATGAAAAAATGTGGCATCTCCCTTGCATTGAGAGATGAGTGTGGTGAGGTTTTAACACCTTTCATGCTTCTGCAGGATATTGACTGACCTTTGGAGATTCTAGAATAACCTGTACCAGATGTATTTCCTAACATTTTTGGTGATTTTAAGCAAAACTGTGATCTCTGCATGTGATAATGGTTCTGTGGAAAACACAACTTTCAAGTACTTTTCCTAAATCATCAGGACATCTCTTTAACCATAAAAAAAAAATACTGATTTTGTAGCTACACATGCTAATAACCTCTGTACTTCTAAAATTGCCGAAACCCCAAAGAATTTTATGTCTGTAGAGAGTCCCTCCATTAAGATACTTGAGGTTCTAGCTTTTGAAATACTGGAAAATTGATGATGGACTTGGCAGCCCTGCTGTCTTAAATTCACAGAGGCTGTGCTAGTTCTGTTTGCAGCTTTTGTCTTGAACAGTAGAAATGCAATGGCATTTATGAAACCTGATTTATTTGTTCTCCTTCCCAAGGGTGTTTGCTTTAATGTGGAATTATCCATTGTCTAAATGCAATTTCAGATTGGAAGTATACTTGCAGCTAGGGTTGCCTCCTAGTGTGAGGTGAGTAATCTATTGTACAGAGGTAATAATCTGCAAGTCTGCTGCCATGAAGAGTCTTAGAGAAGCTGTCAGAACTTAAACATTTAAAATACAAGAGGGCCTGTTCTGAAGGGTAAATTCAGAATTCTCATTTTGCATCTGAGTAAGAATATGAAGATTACGTTTCATCACTATGTAACTGACTCTCTTTTATGCTTGTTTATTAACAGAGCCAGCAGTTTTGCAATACTATAAAACACCCAGTTCTAGATTGTAACTTTATGTAGATGATGATAATCAGTTCATCCTCCTGTCTTAATTTAAATCTTGGAATTGTTCTTTAAGCTTGTTCAAGTAAAGTGATGAAGCTGAACCAGGAACATCAAGATACTTTGCTGCTTTCTGGTAGCCTACTGTAAAGCAGTCTTGGGTTTTGAGTAGAGAAGCCTGTGCTGTGTGAGCTGATGGGAATCAAGTTTCAGGCTTCATCCCATCAGTGCTGTTCCTCTCATGCTCCTCTCCCCCCACCGTCCCCCTCCTTTTCTTTGTGGACTTGGCAAGTAATGCTGCGTGTTACTGCTACATGCGGGCTGATAACCATTCAGGAGGGTTTTGTGTGCTGGCTGGCTAGCCTGCTGTTCTCTCTTGTCTCCTCCAAGGCTCTACAAATGGTTTTTGAGACCTTGTCAAGCCCCATAATAGCACATTTGGGATTACAGCCATAGCTTTATTCATAGTCACAATTTTTTGTTTGGCTACTTGTGAATGAATTACTAACTTCTATGTATTCAGGCTTCCCATTTGGGAGATAACTGCTTGAATTTGGAAATAACTAGATGATCTTTAAGGTCCCTTCCAGCCCAAACCGTTCTGTGATTTTCTGAATAAATATATTGAATTGTGTACAGAAGTATATGAAGTCCTTAGTACCTTATATATAAAGGTGCTGGGTAGACCATTTAATATCTGCCTTTCTTTTTTTTTCTTTTTTTTAATGGAGAATTGTACTGATGTTGCCCTATTGCACAAATTTTTTTTGCATATCCTAGTGAAAGACTGACTTAATCATAGTAATATTTGGATGCCAAAGAGTGCTTATAAAATTATATCTATGAAGATACTGCTGTTCAAAAAACAGTTTCTATTCAACAGCATCGTAACAACCTTGAGTGTTAAGTAGTAGTATAGCAAAGCATATTGTGCAGTCAGTTTAGAATTTGCAGAAAAAGAACTGTATAAGCCATGATTAAAGCTGCAAATATTTTTTAAAGGACAAAATGTTCGAGAGAACATAATGATTTTCTTAACTACAGATGCTAGCCTAAACATCAAAAATTAAAATTATCCTTGAAAAAATGCACGTTTTGTGAACAGGCAAGAACACAACTAAAGGTCACTGAAACAATCTGCCTGTTTTTCTGGGAAAGCTCTGCTGTGTGCTTGTAACACCTTGCCTACAAGATGTTGACATTTGAATAAAGGACACTTGAGAGTTGCTCTGAAAATGAAGACTCAATTCATTACTGTCTGTGTGAAAAATAAGTGCAGCTGAGAACTTGAAACACAAAAGGATCTGAATTGGAGAAAACTCTTGATTCCACTTGGTGTTTCTGGCCAAGATACATTTTCTGTGAGAGGCATAGCCTTTCCCCCTGAGTGGGGAGCCTTAACTGCAGATGTACTTCCAATTACAGTTTGCGTTCAGATAACTGGATAATCCCACAATGAAGCCTAAGAGACTCAGGTTTCATCAACTGTGATTTCTCACAGAACTTCTGTGCAAGGTATGGAGCTTAATCAAAGCAACTGGAGCAAGCTTTACATGGGGGCACTTGAAGATAGCAAAGCAGCAAACTTGTCCCTGACTGTAATTTGAATCTTATCTAACGTTTTCTACTTGAACAGCTTGGCTTTCAAAATCTCTCCTTTCTTTTTGGGTGAACATCAATCCTATTTAAGCAGGGTGGAACAAAACAACCTCTTGCAAGCAAATGTGCTAACAGGGCCATTCAATGTTGTTAGTTCCATTTTATAAAAGCCCAACTGGAGGCTTATGTGACTCTGCCAGATGAGTGTCAGATACCAAAAGGCGTTAAAAAAAGACCAGCTATTGCAACACAGAAAGTTCTGTGGGTAGAATGTAAGGGTGGGGGAACAATATCATTAGGACTGCATTTACATCTGCCTGACTTGTTTGCCTGTGCTGTGTTGGATCAGCAGGCTACAAAACAGAGAATACAGCAATGAGTGGCCTGTTAGCCGCTTTTAGTTTAGGTGGGTGCTTTTGGTCAGGTAGGAATGCCAAGACAAAACTTCCTTAGTGAAACAGTCGGCATGGACAGAGGGGGAATCAACTTGGGACCTGGCCAGTAAGGTGAAAGAGGAGATTCAAACTGATAGTACTGAGGGCTGTCTGACAAACGTGGGTTGTTCTTTGCTCCTGGTGCATGCTGAATCTATACAGGGTTAAAAAAAAGTCTGCTTGAAGTACCACTTGAATAAAAAGGAAAATATGAGGGGTACTGATGGGAGATGGCCTCTCAAAGCTAAAAGAGAGCCAAGGCGGTGAAATGTTGCAAACTGCCTGGGAACAGTGTTTGAAGCTTTGCTGGGCTCTCGGTGAGTGAAGGTGAATACGTACTCTAAACCCATCAATTAAAAAGTATGACATGCTGAAATAGTAGAATAAAGGAAGCTCTTGGGAGTGAGGATGTGTTCTTTGAAAAATTACATCTTCTGTGAAGGATGAATAAAGAAATATGAGCTAAGTGAATGTAGACATTATGAAATAACTTAAGGGATTGGCAGTGAAGACAGTGATTGAGGGATCTGTCTCAAATTTAGGTGTTCATGAAGTGAAGAGCAGTCAGTTGTCAAGGTAAGATATCTTTGCACATTGGAAGGGGCAAATTTCTAACCATAAAGCATAACCTTGTGCTTTAAATTGTCCCAGTTATGAAGGACTGGAAAGGGGCAGTGGTGAGAATAGTTTTTAAAAGGACTTTCTGGAAAATTGCGAATTACTGATTGGTAGGGTGAACCAGAAGCAAAGATAGTAGACCCATGATAGGTGCTGGGATGAAGAGAAAATAGACTAGAAAAACACATTCAGTACTTAATAGGTCTATTAAAATCCATCAATGGAAGATGTAATCTTAACCATATTTCCAAAAAGCTTTCCATTAAGTTTCCTACCAGAAGCTAAAGCTGAATTTAGAGATGGCCTTTCTCTGGATGGAGAAGTTAAGAGATGTGACATAATGGTGAGTGGTATCTCTCTGGAATCTGTGCTGCTCAGAAGTTTTGTTTGGAAATCACTTGTCATAAATAACTGGGGAGAAGCTTTGCTGATAGTGTTACTCTAGTGAAGGCAAAGACTGTTCTTGAGGGCTTTACCCTGAGTATCACATTCTTCCAATAACACATTGTACTTGATGTGGAGCTATTCATTTGGGAAAATGGTTCTTTCTTTACACCCACACAAGCTGATTGTTATTTAATGAAACAATTGTGAAGTTTATAATGGCACTTTATTGAAAGTGCCAGTTCAATGGAAGCAATTGCTAAAAAGCAGAATCACAGAACTTACTAGCAATGGAGTGGAGCATAAATCACGGTGCCATTGTTGCTGTAAGTCTTATTTTCAGTATGGTATGTGCTTCTCATTCCTTCATCATAGAATCAACAACAATACTCAGGAATGTGGGGCAGTGTCTGTGTGAAAACTTCAGTCATTCCCATGGACAGGGACTCTTCTGTCTGTGAGAGCAAGGGACAGGCAAAGTCTCTAAAATCATGAGTGTCCTTGAGAAGATAAGAAACAGTTGTTCAGTGACTGGATACATTTTTGAAACAGAATTCCATTAAGGGCAAATAAATAAGCAAATACCTGTGGACTTGTAGCTCCTGCAGTACTAAGTTTGTGACTCTTAGGCAAAGTTGTGTCATTAAAGACATTAAAGGGAAGTTTTCTTTACAGCAACAACTATGTTGGTTCTTCCATGTAAACCAAATAATGTCATAGATTTGACTACTGAAGTAAAATGGAACAAAAATAGAAGTTACCCAATTAAATTATGGTTTTCTGAAGTGTAGCCTTGTGGGCTTTAGTCCAGTTTGTTATGGATGCTTTGAAATGCTGTACTCTCTTTATGCAGCTTCTAGTTTCTGAAGTGTTACAAATACTGAAGTGTCTTAAGAGCAATCTGAGAAGAGAAGGAAAGTGCAGATTAATTATGGCAATCTTTTCCTTTAGAGATAATTTGTGTAGACACTTGTTTTGTTTCCTATGAAAGTACTGGTAAGACTGCCATGACCTTTAGTAAAGCACCATGGAGCTTTGAGTCTGGGGCAGAGGTCTACTTCCTATCAGCTCATCTCATAGGAATCATCTTTTTAGTTGGGTTTAAAACCTAGGTTTTAGGCTGGCTGTCAAATTACAGTTCTGTGTATTAAGAGACGAAAGGATAATCAAATCCCAGGGATTCTCTCCTCTGGTAATTTAGTGCTGGAGCTAATTGCAGGGCTAGGGGCAAGATTAGCCTCTTGGGGGTGGATATTTTTGGGCTTTTTTTTTTTTGTTTGTTTGTTTATTGAATTATGAACAGCCATACTTCCTTTACCACAACTGCAAAGAAGGGTGTGAAGTGAGTGGTATCTTACTACTTCTCCTCCATCTCCATCTTTCTACTCATTCCTTTGCTGTCTTTTGCTCTTACCACGTAGTTTATTAATGTTGGTTTTGATACTTGTCATACCCTGCTGTAAACTGACAGAATTAGTTAACTCATGTTACTTTACTTAATTAACATTAGTTAACTTCTTTTTTTGAAGTAGATAACTCTTAGGAAAATGCAGAATGTGTCATAAGAGTGTGGCACAGAGCAGAGCTGGCATAAAGGGGGGGGATTTTTTGGCTGGGAGCAGCAAGGCATAGATGTTGAGAGAAGACTTTCCTTTTGACAACAACAAATTCTTAGATCAGAAGAACCATATGTACAGTGCATCATTGAATTTACTTGGTTGCTTTGAACTTCCTGCCAAACTACATGTTGTGGCAAAAAGTTGTTAATTAAAAAAAAAAAAAATCTAAGAACAAAAGGAAAAAAGTGAATCAGTAATTGCCATTCACCACATCAGCCATCTCAGAAGCCCTTGTGTTTATTGGCTTGCTGTTGATGGTTTTTCCTCCAGCTTTGGAAATTACTTTTTCTTTACCTGCTAAAAGCTCTGATTATTGCAGGATTTATTTTGAAGTAGAAAATATTCTCAGCATGAGCCTTGCTATCTGATAAAAATAATCATGCTGTTCTGGCCCAGCAATCTTGCCATGTCCTCCTAAGGATTTTGGGAATAGAAAAAATACTGATGCCTTAGCTAGATCTTTAATAAATTCAGTTCTGTTAATATATTGTCCTCTGCACTATTTCTTTGTGTTAGCATTGTGGTGAGTAATAAGGGCTTTTATTTTCACATGACATCTTGTAAAATTAGATCAGAGTCCATGAAACCAGCCTCAGTGAAAAACTGTGCACTTTATATGCTTCTGTCATTTTGTAAAGGTTTTTCTTTTTGCTTTTTAAAATCATATACTGTCTGAAAATTGCATATTAAAGTGTTAACAAGACTCAGTCGTTCTGAAGCATTACTTTTCTTTTAGGATAAGCTGTATGGGGAAGGGCATCAGTGGGCTAATGGCAACAATGGAAAGCACAAACTGTTTTTTCCCCTGCTTTTGCATGTACTGGTTTTTGCCTCTGCTTTTTCTGTGCATCATGGACATGTCTTCAAAAGGGGAAAAAACCCACCCTTACCATGCAAATTTATTGAAATGCTGCCTTAGACTTCTAACTTGTTTCTTCTGCGAGATTTAGTGTTTACATTTTTAATATGATCTTTCTGCTAGACCCTAAGTTAAATTTTTAATTCATCTAGAATTTACCAACAAACTTGCAAGATCTTCACTACCTACATTAAGACATATAGTTTTGATCACCATTTGTTGTTTTTTTTGGGGGTTTTTTGGGTTTTTTTTGTTTTGTTTTGTTGGTTGGTTGTTTCGAGGGTCTTTTTGTTTGTTTTTAACATGCTTCCATGCATTTTTAGCATTCTTCCATGCATTTTTATTAATTTTTTTTTGTGTATGTCACATTTGAAGTTGAAGAAGTAAATAACATTTATTTCTGTAGAAATAGGGAAGCAGTCTGAAATCTCCCCTTTGGGAGTGAGCACTCTTGAGAGTGTGTGACACTGTAAAGAGGTCCTGATGCTGGACATCTGTATTAGATGGGTAGAAGATGCTGCTTTTAGTGGCAAGGACAAATATGTAAGAAGTCACACTTCATCATGAACTGCATTTTTTCTTATCTACAGATTAGCTGATACCAGCTGCACTTTATTCCTGTTTCTTCCTGGAAATGTTCCTTTATTCTCATGTTTTCTTTGCAGGTAACTTTGTAGAGGAGGGAAGAGTTGTAAACTACTCTTAGTAACTGAAATGCTTAAAAAATTGTTCAGAGTTACAGATTTTTTGACTGGATTGTATTATTCATAATCCTTTCTCATATATTAATACATAAGAGGCTTTCATGACAAAATCTGGGATTTTATCTCATTTTTGGCAGATTTCTTCCTTGAAAGGAACAAGCTAGAATTTATGATGGGATAAACTTTAAGCTGGTTGTAAATACATTTAAATACTCTCAGCTTGAATAAATCTGAACTTTTAAAAATAGTCGTGCTTTGGTTGGGTTAGCACACAGTTTATAATAGAGAAGATAATGTTAACCTATTTCCTATAAGTTTAATGGATGTTAATTTTCAAGATGTTTTAAAGTTCAGTCAAATGAAAAAGCAGTAATTTGAGCTAATGTTTATCCTCTGATGTGGTTTGGTCCAACTTATTTTTGCCAGTTTAACTGAAATGTACTCACATGACAGAACCCATGAGTGGCCCTTGTAAAATTAAGTATTTGTAGAATAATCAATTTTTGGAAATTTGTATTCATAATGTGCATCAGTAGAAGTAAAATAACTTTGAAGTCCTTCTTAAACCTTTATAAGAGAAGAACATAATTTTAGTTCATACTGTTTCTGTATTTTGAAAAATATGCGGCTTTAGCTATGGTGTGTTTTTCCAGTGATCATAATTACTTCTGCAGGGGGTGTTGTTGCACTTAGCTGTGGCCTCCTGGCAAATTTAGATGTACTGCATCCAGCTGATGGGGAAATACAGTACTGGTTAGAAGATAACCAGTAGATAACTAACTTCATCTTAAATATGGACAGGAACTGCTGTACTTCTGCTATGTCTAGTTTTTGATTTTAGATAATTCTGGGGTTCATCTGAGCTCTCAGCAGGCCACTTCACCATACTAATGGGGCAGAAAGCATAGCAGAGAAAAAATTGGAAATACTTTCTGAACAAGCCCTGAACAAGCTCATCTCCATAAGAAAATGAGTGCCCGGTCTCTAACACAAAGGAGAGTGTGTGGATGAGGATGGGGTTGTTTCAGCAGCAGACAATTGACTCAAAGCAAGCCATTGTGCAACACATCTTGGTATTTCTCAGTTTTTTTGTCAACATAATTTGAAAACATTTTGATATATGAAAACCAGAAGATTTTGTAAAAAGGAAATTACAAGAAGACAAAGCAGTTATCATTGCATCATTGTTAGCTCAGATATTTTTGAGAGAATGATTTATAAGATTTTATTCTTTATTTTAGGATTACCTGAAGGTACAGGGTCTGTGATGAGATTTACTGTGTGTGCTAATTGGTTCAACAAAAGTTTTGACTTAAGTGTGTTTCTGGGAAGTCAGGTGCTTATAGTGTGACTTCTCAGCTGTTGTACCCAGTAGCTACTATCCATCTTTTTCTATACAATTTATTTTCTGCTGATGCACATAATTTTTGCTATTTGACTGTTACCTTCTATCCTCACAAAACTGTTATATCTCATTCTGCAGAGTTATATCTACTCAGCATTGTGCATTGAAGTGTATGCAGTGATAACTGCTGGGTTCCATACATTTAAATGTTTTTACAGTTTGAAACTTTTTTCTCATTCTCAGCTGTTGTGACGATAGCCCTTAGTAAATTTAAATTTTACTTCATTCTTCAGTTATGAAGGCAGTTTATGTGCTTGTCAAAGATTAACATCAGCAGCTCAGTTCCATGCAGCCACTTGCTCTTCAGGCTCTCTCATTTGGCTCTGCTTGTGTGATGAGATCATGTCACAAGCTGTGCTAAGATCAAGGTAACGTCCAGTGCTTTTTCAGCTATCCATAGAACTGTTCCTCTCATTGCATGGAACACTCAGGTTGAAGAGGCACAATTTATCCTCAGAAAATCCTTCCTATTTATTCGCAGTCATTTATTTTCCTTTGTGGCCTGAAAATAGCTTCCGAGGAGGGTTTGCTGCATAACCTTTTCATGGGCTGAGATTAGGCTGGTTTGCCTATAATATCACTGAACCTTTTTGCCCTTCTCAGAGAGGGTCCCGATATTTGCCCTTTTCTAATCATCAGGAATCTGCCACTGTGCACTGTGACCTTTTGCAGATGACAGAGTGGCTTTGCAGTGACATTTGCCAGTGCTGTTAAGCACCCTTGAATGTAGCCCACCTGGTCACATGATCTTGAGTTTGACTTCATCCCTAATTTGGTTTTGTTGACATCGTCCCTAATTTGGTTTTCCTCTATTTTCACCAGGACTGTGCCACTAGTGTTGGGAATGTGTAGTTGTGAAAGTGTACTGTGATGTGAAAAGCAATGTCAATAAGGCACTGAGGACCTGAGCCTCTTATGTCCTTTGCCTCTTGGTTCTCCAGCATACTGGGTTGGTAGTTAATAGGTACAAAATGCAAAATAAATAGAACTCCTCATGTAAATAATTTATTCTGGCAAGGTTATTTGGCATTAATGTGGTGTTGGAAGAAACAGGTAATTTTATTTTCACAAATTGTCATTTGATTGGGTACCAGGTCTGCCCTCATTTTACTGCATGTTCAAGAAAATCTTCTCTTTCTATGATGTGTATTTAAATGTTTGCTGTGATGGGCATTTAGTATAGATGTATTAAATCTTTGTTTCAAAAACTGTATTTGTGCATTTATATGCTTTCCAAGAACTAAATTACTACTTCGTGTAGATTTCATTGGATCTCTTGTACGACTAGGGTGATTTAAATTTATTTAAAAACAAAACTAAAAATTACCACTGCTGTGACTTGGGTGAAGAGGCAGGGGATGATGCCACAGAACTAAATGCCAAGACTCTTAAATGTTGCGCTTTGCTGTTGTGCTTGATTTTCATAATTTAACATGTAGAAAAAATCCCGCAAGTGTTTGATTAGTAGGCTTATCATCTTTCATTATCAGGATTTATTTATTTGTTAGGGGATAAGAGGCATAAACATTTAAGAGATTCCTTAGAGTTTGCTGTAGAAGAGATACTGCATTTACAGTTACATTGGTAGTTGAAAACTTCAGTGCCTGTTTCCCTCAAATGTTTAACTGCAGTCAAATTTTACATCTCCTTCTTTATAGACAGAACTGTTCCTATATTGTGACCAGTTAATTTTGAATTTGAGGTTTTAAACTGTAATGTAAATTTAGAGTAATCATCACTGATTTAAAGATTTTGGTATTTTATTCTGCTATATTTATTAGTCAGATGAATTTTGAACTGTTTTGATGATCCAAATAAAAGCTATGTTGTAGTGTTGTGTCTATACATTTCTACAAAGTTTTTGGTATGTGAGATAAATAAAATTGGGTATTTCAAAATCTGCCTTTTATGTGATAGGCCTCCTTTCTTTTGCTTATGTGGAAATGTTTTTTAGGTTCCCTTCCACCCTGAAATATTTCTTACGATGCTGTTGTACTTCCAAATTCAGTAGAAAATAAAAAACTACAGTGCTTAGAAGAAGCATTATAATAAAAACTTGTGTTCTACAAGATGGCAATTTTTTTGGTTTACTTTATTCAACCTGTAAGAGCAACGCCTTTAATACTTTTTAATGGCAATTTAGTAGGTGTTTTCTTTGTTGCTGTCATTAAAATCTGCTGGAAGCGGTATTTTTTCAAGTTTGTGCCCGATGTTAGTGTTGTCCCTCTGAGGATTTTTCACAAGGTTATGTAGTTTGCTCATGACTACAATAAGTGCTGCTGTTGTCAGCAGCAGTGTACAACGTGAGTTTTCTTATTCTTGCTGCACCACAGGGTTCAAGATACCAGTCTGCTCAAGTGCAGGAAAGTAAGAATAAATTAGTATGAAAATGAGTTTGCAGATTGACCAGCTTTTCTGGTAGATGGATGAGATACTGAAGTTACTTAATGTTTAATTCCAGGCAGCAGGGAAAGAGAACAGATTTTCCCAACATGAACTCTCTGTTAGAAGGAAGAAATTTAGTTGAATTGAGTCTCACTGTGGCCTTAAAATTTGCAGCCTGCAAAGTGACCCATTTTGTTACTCACGGTTGGCTGTGGAAGATGTTTATAAACAGGTCTTTTCCCCCCTTTTTTTTCCTTTTTACTTACTGCTTTTTTTTTTTTATTTGTCTTTGAATGTCTCTTCAAACATCCCTCTTTCTTCAGAGAAGGAAGTTGCCCATATCCAAAATCAGGGAGGAGCCTTAGGCTGCATTGTGATTCTAAATAGACTATTGGCAAAATATAGTCTCAAGTTTTGTAAAATAAGCTTGGTCATTGTGTTTGGCCCTCCCACTCCCTTTAAAAAGTATTCCCCCAATTCCCAAAGAATTACATTAGGTTTTGCAATGAAAATATCACTTGACTTAAAGGTAAAAGTATATTCCTATTCCTGTAAATGGAAAAGCTGGTATTTGTGGTGTAGTGGGGTAATCATGCTGTTTTAGCAGCCTGAGCATAGAACACGTTAGGAATGGGGTAGGAATTGGTTTATTACTTTATATCTCAACGGTGCCAGCACTATTCAGAGAATTTAAGTCCTGAAAGTCTTTGGTTGTTTTTTTTTTGGTTTTTTTTTGTTTGGCTCATTATGGAGGAGAGTCTAGCATGGAGCTAAAAAATGTGCTTTATCCCTAAACTTATTTTCCTTCTTTTTGCTGTGCTTATATTTCTTCTAGACTGTGTGGGTAGGCTGAGGATCCAGCAGAGGCCACTTGGTCTGAGTTCTCACATGCAGCACCTGGACAGAGCAAAGCAAGGGAACAGTTCATTCCCCTCAGCCCTGGGTCACTGTAAGGGCAGAGCAAGATTGGCTTTAATGTGAGAAGATTAATTTTCAGAAACTTCACCCATTGCTTTGAGGACACCAAATGCTGTGTTTTTTAAGCCACCCTGTCGAATATCAGTATTAAAGCCCTGATTGTGAAAGAGTTAACATACACAGCTGAAAGAGTGTTCTTCCAATTTTGATCTAGGAAACAGCTGAGGGTTTTTTTCCCCTAAAACTTCCAGAGAAGGTCTGCCATCTGGTACGGAAAATTTTAGTCCAGATTTAATTTGGCAAAAATTTGATCAATTAAAAATAATTCTACCATCTTAAATGTATGGCAAGCTTTATTGTAGACAGTGCTACCAGAAGTGTTTGTAGTATCACCAGATTTATAGTAGTACCTCGTGTTACAACTGACATGTCCTTCAAATACCTTGATATCTAAATAGATAAGCAACAGGGCAATGAGAAGAACCTTCAGGCTGACCTATTATTGTTCCCTGTTCTGTCAGTGGTAATGCACATAACAGTAACAGCTGTGTTGTAGCGCTTCTCTTGAAGTAGAGATCTCTCCAAACACCTCAAAACCAAGTAGGTGAGCATGTAGGGTGATAAGAATAACCTGTAGTCCAATTTGTTTTGCTTCGTATTTCTATTGAGTTCCAGTTGGATAGCCAACCAATGCTAGCTAAGGCAGATAAAGGATAAAACAATTTCACCTGAGAAAATTCCCCTTTTTTTCTATCAGCAGCATTGAAAATCTCTTTGCTGTTAAGCAGCTTGGGGTTGTGCTTAGAAGCAGCTCATGGAGTGTTCCATAACTTCCTTATCCACCATGGGTTTGTGTTAATTTGATCTTAAAATCAAATTATCAAAGATCATCAAAAGATCAAGTTGTGTAATTTGATCTTGAATATGTTTATGCTTTTGATCCCTGTAATATTCTTACATCATGAGTTGCACAGTTCAATTATGTGCTTAGAATCAAAATGGTTTCTTGGTTTTGGGCTTCATGCAACTTGTTTTTTTCTGAGCATAGAGGTGTGTACTCTGGGCGATGGTGTAACATCTTGTTTTGACCCCATAAGAGTTTGTGCTCAGTGTTGTCTCTTACAGGCTGGCAAGTTTTATGGTTTTATCACATGGAAACTTCTTAATGCCTTTCATCACTGCCTTCTCTATTCTTTTTTTCCTTTTTTGTGTGAAAAAAGTGCTGTATATTTTCTTGTCTTTTATCTTGCCTGCATCCATGTAATTGGCCCCTTACTGAAATCTTCTCTTATTCCCTTCCTATTTGTTCTTTCTCCTCATTATCTGTGTTCAGATTTTGTCCATTAGTTTCCCACTTTTTTCTGTCTTGCCTACGTGGTGATAAATAATGGAATGAAGAAATTCAAAGTTTTACAAAGAGTGGGAGCTGGAAGAAAAAAGTGCATTTATTCCCAATCCTTAACTATAGCTTAGTTTTTATTTGCCTTAAGGATGGTTGAATTTAAATTTTTTTTTTTTTTTAGAGTGACTCTTCACAGCTGTGGAAGCTGGATTCATTAAAAATGAATAAGACATCTTACATAACCTAGAGGTTTGAGGCTATACAAGTGCCCCAAATATTGAAGGCAATACTGTTAAGTGTCATGCCCCCCCCCAGGAGTACTGTGGATGCCTGCCCACAAGTGGGAAGGACAAGCACTCCATCTCTTTAAAAGCTTTGAGTCTCTGAGCCTGAGAATAACCTAGAGTTCACTATGTTCTTTTGCTGCAGTGTATCTGTTCCTGATTTTGCTTCTGGTAGCTGGAGTTACTAACAGGCTTGCACTTTAAATAAATGACTCTAAGGTACATACTGATTGAAGTACAGGGAGGTCACAGTATTGCTTGTGTTATGTATGTTTGAAGCTGAGCAAACTCCATAGACTCAAACCATCAAATGGTTTGGATTGGAAGGGGCCTTCAGGGTCATCCAGGTTCTAGCTCCCCTTTTAGGGACAGGGACATCTTCCACTGGAATCTACTTCTGGATTCTTCAGATATCTGGTGGATTTTTATTTTATTAATCTTGGTACTTTTGTTACCTTGGTAAGAACAAAAGTTTAAGTGGAGTTTGGTACCTAGGGGCAAGAAAAGATGTGTTAATGTGGCATTAGTTCTAGGCTGCTCAACAGTTGATTAAAATATGAGTGAGACTTACTGTGTCCTAGAGAAACATGTTTATGTGAGATAAAGATCTAACTAGATTTATTTCTAGTATGTGCTAATTGTTTGCTTTGTTTTCTTTTTAATGAATTAAGAAATGGAGCAAGTGTTTCTCATTTTAAATAATCTCAATGTAATGAGAGCAGACTTGTATTTTAACTTTATCAAGGTGGTGTGGTTAACTTGTGGTTTAGCTGGATATCCAGATATTTAACTAGTAAAGAATGAAAAGAAAATAATTTGCATAATTTGTATTAATTAGAAACTGATCTCTGAATGGTACTGAAGAGCTCACTTTGAATTCATGGTACAACTTAAAAAAAAATAAACGAAACTTTTTTTTTTCTCTCCACAGAAAAGATGATAAAGATTACGCTTTAAAGCAGATAGAAGGTACTGGAATTTCCATGTCTGCATGCAGAGAAATAGCAGTAAGTGACAGTTCTTTCTACTAGCAAACACACTTACTAAAAGTATTCATTTGCATGCATGCTGGGTTTTGTCTGCTTATTCTACTATGTATTATTCTACTATGGGTGCTATATTTTTATCATTGGGGTATAAAGTAAGTACAAACATGTAAGATTTTATGTACCTGTTACATTTGCTGTCTAAAATTGACAGTGTTTTTAAGTTGAAATTCACTGCCTGCCTCAGGGCAGGTTATATTTAAACACATTAGTTTAAAAACGTGATTGGCTTTAGTGACTTAAATTACACATTTGGTCTGACTTTTAATATTGTTCTTCAGTTCTTTCCCTAAATAAATTAGTTCTTACTGGTTTACAATGATTAAAACATTTAAACAAATATAAGTGAAGATTACAAACTAGACTGAGACTTGTTGCCTTGAAGGCTGTAATGCAGCCATGAATGCTATTCAAAACTTTTCTTCAGTTTTTCAGGTTTATGTTTGTATATTTCATATTGTTAGAAACTGATGAATAATGTAGTCTAGTTACAGTTTGTGTGAAGCTTGTGAAGAAAAGGTGGAAAAACCAGTATTGTGAATCTTACTTGTTGTATGTTCTTATGTTTTACTGCTGCTTGGGTTTGTTGTTCTTTAAACGTTTCAAATCAAATTACTTACTAAAAGGAAATGCACATAATTTAAGGGTGTGTGTGGGAAGGGAATAGTTTATTTTCAGTCCATATTCCTTGAGTGTGTAAAACTTGGCCCTAAATTTCATTTTCATTGACTGAAGTGAGTACTAGGCTTTCCCACTTAGTCAAATTCTGGTTGACTTAGTGATATCAAAAGCATTAACTGTTGAACTGAGATGAAAAAGAAGCACAAAGAATATTCTTTAGGAGATGTTCTTTTTGGCCGATGGTGAAAGCTGAGCCCTCTGCTATTGTAGACATCCACTCTGAACTAAAGGAGCAGAAAATAGGGTCTTAAATTTTGTTACTTCCAACTACTTGGGCACCAGTTTTCCAAATATTGTGACTCAGGCTGAATGCTTTTAGGAAATGTCAGCTATCATTTCAGAGTGATTTGGGATAAGTTGTTGTCCTTCTGCAGTGATTTACCCAAGACGATTTGAAGAGTTTGTTCTGCTTGAACTTGGCAGGAGAAGCCTGGCTGGTGTTAGGTGTTAGCACCTGGCTGGTGCTCTGTGTATGACTCTAACTCGATTTCTGTGCGTTCTGAGAATCATTAATGTGGCTGACAGGCAGGAAGGATTTGGCCTCATTCCTCTTGGGCAGCAAGGTCCCCAGCATTGATGGAAAAGGAATGAGCAGCAGAGGTGCTCTCTGCTCTGAGCTGCTGCAGCATGTGCCTTTGGAAGAGAGCAGCAGTACAACTCGGGGCCCAAGTAGGACAGGGTTGGTGAGGGAAGGAGGAAGCACAGTGCAAATAGCAAAGATGCCAAGAAAGCAGGTATTGAGAACCAGGAGGGTGTGGAGCCCATTAGCAGGTAATAGGGACAGAAAGAGAAACCTGAAGCAGTATTTCTTGAGCTATAATTGATTTTGCTTCTGGTTATCCTTCTGGGCTTGTGACTTCTACTGCTGTGGTTGAATTTTCCTGCAGTTGAATTAATAATTCACCATGCACGTCTGGGTTTGAATTTGTTTCTTGCCATTCTTTTGATGTTGCTGTTTGAAGTGAGCATGAGAATTTTTTCCCCCAAAGTGGTGTTATTTATTTTAATTCTGTTAAATAGATTTTTTCCACTCTTCTATCAACTAATCTTGTAAAAGGACCAAAATTAACCTCCTATGGTAATGAATCAAATGGATGATAATAATCATACTTTTTATATTGATGATGTGAGTATATGTAGCATTTATGAGAATGCTACTGAGTTAACCAGCAGTATTGTGCCTGTCATCTGTAATATAACTAATAAATTAATTGTTGTTGTACTTTAGAAGTCAAGACTGCATGCCAGGCTTTGTTACAGTGTGTTCTGGACTACCCAAGTTAATGCATTTGAAGAGTGTGGTGATGTTAAGAGGAACTAGGATGATTTGGTTTGCATATGAGCTGTATCCATTTCAGGCTCTCTGGAGAGCTGAGGCTTGTATGTTCTACTCTGTGATAATCTGGGAAGAATGTAGTTTGATATAAATCCCAGTGAAACTATTGCTTTCACAGCTCTGCCATGGCTTTTTTCTTATGATGAGTAACTTCAGTTTTGGAGTATTGAGTAGCTTTTATATTTAAAAATCCCTATAACCTACTCTTTTAAGACATCCGCTTGATGCAGACCCCTGAGTTGGAGAACAGTGTAAGAAAAATAAAGTAGCTATTGAAATTCATCAGTTACAGAGAAAGGTTTGAATGAGGTTAGAGACCTGATTTCAGATGGTTGGATCAGTTAAGGGATCAGCTCAGTCTGTAAATCTGAATAAGTGATTTGTTTGGGTTTTTTTTTTCTTCAATTGTTTGAACTTCAATTTTCTTCAACCATTTGTTTGCTTGGTGGAATTAACAGTTATTGTGCTAATTAAATCAATATGAAGCATTGGTGGAATTAACAGTTACTGTGCTAATTAAATCAATATGTTTCATATCAGACTAGATGGAGAGTTGTATTTTTCCTTTTCTTTGCCCCATTCATCTACCATGGTAAACATTTGTAAATCCTGCCTCTTTTGGAATCTTAACTGAATGTCTGGCTGCTCATATCTTGTTCCCTGCAGATTTGTGCACTGCCTGCGATGCTAGTTATCTGTTTTGTGATCTGCAATTTGACTTCTGAGGATTTAAGCAGGCACTAAAAACTGCATGTTCAGCATGCCAAGAGTTGAATTTGTGGTAGATGGGAGAGCAGAGAATGGTGAAAAGATTTATATAAAAATATGCAGAATGTACAAGCCCAAATGATTGATTCCCCGCCTTCTGATTTAATCACATGGAAGAAAGTCATTAAAATCTATCTACCTGGAATAGTACAGCCAATGCTATTTCACAGTTCACAAAGCAGGAGAATTCTTCAAGGCTGTGGAAAGCTGAAGTTAACCAGGCTTTAAATACAACTTCAGGATTTTGGCTTATTCCACATAGTTTCCTATACAGAAGTCCTAGGTTTTGAAGAAATCAAGTGACTTGCTGACATGTTTTGTGTTGATTAGCATTTTTCATTCAGATTTAGAAGGTTTGCAAGTACTTTGCTTGCGTATGCTTCCTTTGACTAGTGAGGAGTTGCTTAAGTTGAGGTTTTGTTTGTGATTTTTGTTTTGTTTAGTTGAGGGAGCTGTGAGAGGTTTGGGGTTTTTTTGTTTTTTCTTTTTACCAGTTTTTAATGTAATTTATTTGTTGGTGCCTGCTTAGGTATTTCCTTAGGTCAAGGAAATACCCAACAGCAGTAATTTTTGTCTTGGCTCTGAGAAGGAGGTGCTGGATGTTGTAGCAAATGGTTTCAGTGATGGAAATGGTGAATGTGACAGTGTAGAACTGGAGTGGACAGTGCTGTGCTCTGGCTGTCTCCTGTCTGTGTTTCGTCCTTTAAACACCATATCCAGTTTGTGTGAGTTAAAACAGCCTTGGGGCTGCCAGGGATGGAACAGAAAACTATGGAACAATAAGCAGCTGGCTTCTCTGGTTGTTTTCACTCTAAGTCTGCCTTGGAGGCATTTCTAGGATATGTTTCCTGTTATAACAAGTGCTGTTATCAAAAAAGATTATGTCCTCTGTGTTGGATCTAGTGATAGTGTGACTGTAGGATGTTCATCTTCACCAAAGGGCAGAAGATCAGTTTTGTTAGTTTTGTGGAGAGAGCATGCAGAGTTGAACCATCCTTTGGATGTGCTGTTACTTAACAGAACTCCTGTGAAAGGGAGAGCCTCTGCAGCAGGCCTGCTCATCTCTTTATCTGCTCTGTCCCATGGCTTTCACCTGGGCTGGAGGGTGGCAGAGGAAGAGATAGAGGCACAGCAGCAGCCCCAGCCCCCATGGCAAGTAAGAAGGGAGCTGCTGTTGGTGAGTGTTGCCTGAGTTGACCTTGGTGGAGGAGGCTCCTCTAGAGAGTAATTGGTCCTTCTGACACACTGGGCCTTCTGTGCCCTGGGTGACAGCAGTGTGTCACCATGTGATTATCAGGTCTCTCTTTGCTCTGCCAGTGGAAGGAAGGGATGGAAGAAGGGTATAAGGGCTCTTTCATAGCCAGTCTGAGGATGGTTGATCTCTGCAGCCTGCAGCAGCCAGAGGGGACCCCATGAGGCAGAAGCCAAAACTGTGTGACACCAGTGTTTATACCTTCTTCAACACCTTTCCCTGGTAAGGAACAAGTAACTCTCCCAAGTGAGCTTGCTTGAGAGATCCTGAACCAGCTGTGTGGCAATGAACAGCAGTTGGGTGTAGGTCCCTCAGGTGATGGGGGCCATCATGTCCCTTCCACACTAACAGTGAAAGCAGTTTCCCACAAGAAAGACCATAAACAGAAATCACTTAGATGAGTACATGTCTTCCTTGTGTCAGAGGACATGTTATGGTTTCTTGGCAATCTTTCCATGTAGTGAAAGGTGACGTACTGAGGAAGACAAATGTTTGATTTGACTCTTTTTGGAATGTTCAATGGTTCTCAAATGCTTTAGTTTAATACTAACATGGTATGTAAAATATCATTTGTGACTGAGTACTTTATCAAGCTACATTACTGATCTGAAGATAGTAAGGGAATGTAGCACTGTTTTTAGTTCTGTGACACTGGGACAAAGATGCTGACTAAATGTTGTAATTAGAATTCGTAGGAATCATAATGTTTTCTGTGAACACCAGAATTTGTTCAAGTTTGACATCCAATGTCTGTCTCATCTGAGTTCTTCACCCACCTCCTTACTTTGAGAGAACATTTAGTAACACCTCTTTTAATACTTCAAATGTGTTTGGAATTAGAAGGTGCTAATAAAATATTGACTTGCATGTGACATTGCGTAAGACTCACTTGTTTTAGAAACTGTGGAAGATAAAAAGAAATATTTTTTTTTTCCTTTTGACACTTCGCGTTGTCAGGCTTGTTTTTTGCACATTTAAGATTTTAAAAACATCAAAATGATGAAATATACAACTTTGTGAAATTGTTGATTTGTCTGAAGAGCTAGAGCTTCAAAATTGTGTTGTCAGCTTCATAAATTCTTAGAGTGAGCAGTATTATAACTTTGTTACAATGCCTTTGTAAGCTTTTATTTGAACACTTCTGAAAAGAAAACAGCATGTACTTTCAGCAGGTATTCTGTTCTTTTTTAGTACTGTGGAATGTCTGACTCATGAGAATACAAAACTATAATTGTATTTACACTGAAGCAAACAGATCTTGAATCTGATGCATAGCAGCTAAGCCAACCTGGGATTTGAGCAGTTGTATAATAAAATTTGGGAGTTAGTTTATATAACAAGTAGTTGAGTTGAGCTACACTGTTCCATAGGAAACTGAGAATAGTGTTTGGAAACTTTTAAACAAACATTTGTGGCTTAGAATTGGGTGACATCTCTGGAGTCATCATATTCTATTCCTGCTATTCTATTCCTTCTATTGTCTGCTCTTGCAGACAAGCAAGGGGTACTTGAAAAAAACTAGCAAGCTACAAGTTAAACTTGTAAGGAAAAGAGATCTCTGAAGGCAGCTTCTGACTCTCATTCTAGTAATGAGTCTATGAACATTATTCAGCCTTTAAGCCAAAATTAATCATGACTAATTTGTACCCATTTGTACTTATCATAATATTGTCAGTTAGTTAAAATAGCTCTTCTTTTCTGCTCTCATTTTAAAGAGAGAGATAGAGACTGTTTCTTCTCTGCCTTGTTTTGGCAGGCTGTAAGCATTTTGGCTTGGCTTGCTGGTTTTCTTTGAGCAGTAGGCTCTCCCTTTCTCTGAGTGTAGGCTTGGGCATTCTTTGCCCTGTTGCAGTTGGAATTAATCTTCCCTGAATGGGCCAGAATTATGCATAGTGTTTCAGATAATGTCTTATTGCTGCCTATGCTCCTCTGTGGGAGAAGTAATTCCACTGCACCTTTCTTGTTACAGGATGAGTAAAATTTGTCATTCTCCTTCCAGTCTGAAAGTTTCCTTTCTGCATCAACTGCAGTCTGCTTTGTGTTCTAAGGCCCATTTTTCCATTGCAAGGCCATGGCCTGACTGTTAAAGTGTGATGTTTGTTTTTGGATCCCTTGGTGAAGCTGATGTGAACCTTTTTGAAGCATGAGATGATGATTAGAGTTGGAATTTATGCCATCAAACTAGCCATGTAATACAATAGTCGCTTTTGTTTAAAGGAGTGTTTGGTTGATACTGCCAGTGGCCTTGTGTGCCAGAGTTTTCTGGCTGTCCAGGGGCTTGGGAGAAGAGCTGCATGGCACTCAAAGGAAGGCAGTCAGAACAAGAGGCTGCTTGTTCTAGAATAGCTGATGTCATGACATAGGGGATATTCCTTCTGGAACAGCTGTGCTCCGTTATTAGATTTTGGAATCACATAGGAATGTAAAGACCTGTATATGTCAAGTCCAGGCATTAACCTAGCACTACCAAGTCCAGCACTAAACCATTGTCCCTCAGTAACAACACATCTGCATGTCTTTTAAGTGCCTCCAGGGTTGGCAACACAACCACTTTCCTGGGCATCCTGCTCCAGTCCTTGACTAGGATTTTGGTGAAATAATTTTTCCTGATAACTGATGTTAACCTGCCCTGTGTGATTTGAATTATTGAAGTAAGCATGGTAGTATTGCAAGGCTACATTTTGCAGGGTAACATTCCCTATGGACTACAAAGGTTAGCAAGCATTAAAGGCAGGGGTGAAATGGCATTTGTGGGAATATCATCAGAGGAAGCAGGTCATGTTCATAAAAAATTGTGCTGGCTTCAGCTCATATTTTATGTGAAAGATAATTGTTGCTAATGCAAGAAAAGCCTTAGTCATGCTGCAGTTTTCCCAGTTCCCTTACTATTGCTGTTGATTATTTAATAACATTCTGTTTTACTTCACTTTCTCCTTCTTCCTGAAGCAATTTAACAATTTTATGCATCATTGGGACACTTTGATTTGCTGTTCCTCAGGTGCCCTGTGGCTGTGTGGAACGAGTATTTCTTCAAGAGGGAGATGGAAGGAACTTAGTGTGAACCTAGGACCTGCACACAGAGATGCTCTTTTTCTTGCTGCATCTTGAACAATGTGAAAACAAGGGCAAGATCAGCTAGGAACACACTTGGGCTTCTAAAACACATGTATTGGCATCTTTGTCATTTGCTGATTTCTATTTCTTTGAAGGTCTGTAGGGTCTCCCTTCTTTATAAGGGAGTACCCAGGCTAACTAGTATAAGAGAAATCTTTCTGGTTGAGGAAATAGGTTTGAGTTATCATGTGATATGCAAATGAAAAGGAAGACAATTTACTGAGAGCCAAACACATCATTTTTGTCTTCTTGCTCTTTGTATTCTGCAGAACTGAGCTAGGATAGACAGAAGCAGTTAGATAACAAAGTCATTGGGCTGAAAAATAGCCTTTATCATTGGCAGGCATCATACTGATAGCCAAAGTGTGTTTCTTGTAGTCTACTTTGTCTGAACTGTCTTTGTTTGAGCTCTGTCAGCTGCTGGACACAAGTCAAGTCATCTGGTAGGAAAGCCATGTGGTTTATGGGCTAGAGAGGCCTGATTCATGGAGACTGAGGTTGCTGAAAGTGCTCTTTACAGCCCATGTGATGGGTTATCATCTGCACAAGCTCTTTCAGATACTTCAGAGACAGTGTTTGCATTTGTCAGTGTGAGTGTTTCAGCCTTTCCTAGACAGTGATTCAGGAATCTGCAGCCATCATTTCCTTATTTGGATGGTTTTGTTGATGTGTGTTAGCCATCCTGGTCTCTGGGTTGCTTCTGGCTTTGACTGAACCCATCAGGTTTTTTTAAGCAAACTGAAAGAATGTGGATTTAACAGCTATTCAGCACAAAAGGCAAAGGCAAAAACCAGCAAGAATGATAAACTGAGTACATGGATGCACAAAACAGTAACAGGTGATGTCAGTGAGAGTAAAGAAGGCCAGACACAATGGTAACACAATGGTGATGGGCTGCAAAAGGAAATTCTCAGGTGTTTTCTTGAAAAGTGTCAACTGGGACTGAGGAGAAGGAAAGCAGGATGCTATGGAACTTATAGGAAGATAGTAGGGTTTTTGGGGTATTTGAGAGGATTACTGGGGATGTTTAGAGGAAAAATTAAAGGCAGGAAGAGGAATGATCAAGGTGGAGTGGGGAAGAAAAAAGTAAGGAATGCTGACAATCTCAAAGTCTGCAAAGACTAGCTTAGAACAAATAAGGGAGAATTCTGTCTGTGTTGCCTCACTACACAGACAGGGAATCCTTCTGCTGCATTACTTCAAAGCTTCTCATATTTGGGTCCAGCTTTGGTGATAGGTTTTCTCTGTGCTCTCCGAGCTGGATCACATTTCATGTGAATAGGTTAGATTTGTTTAGGTAGATGATAGCTGCTACCTTGGGAATAAGATGAGACTTAAAATGGGATCAGAAAGGACAAAAGGGAGCATTACATTATTTTTTTTAGAGCTCTGACCAGTATCTGCATCTTTCATCAAGGAATAGGTTGTTGTATCTGGTACAGACATGTCCATTAGGTCGCAGGAGGTATAATGTTTTGATATGGACATATAGTTACTGAACTGTCATGCAGTCTTCTGGTACAGTTAATTAAAATTGTTAACATAAATTTAATATGTGAATTTATGCTGATTAAAGAAAAATTACTTTGTTCTAAGGACTGGCACAGTGTATTCTTAAACCCTGCAACATCATTCACCATTGAAAGGCTGGTGTTTGATGCTGGCATGCAGTTAATCTTCTCCACACCAGCCTGTGTGGTGGAGTGTGTTGGATTTGTGACTAAAGCAGTGTTGATAAGCCAGCAGTGCTTTGGCTATTGCTTACAGTGTTCAGGCTTTCTCTGTTTCCCATTCCTACCCCTCCTTCCTTTGAAGGGGTAGCCTTTGCTAGGGGACTGGCTGGGCATCAGTCTTGTGGGACGTTGTACATGATTGTCTTTGCATTGCTTCTGATGTTTTTTGTTGTAGGTGTGGTGTTTAATTCCTCTTTCTTTCACTTACTAAACTGTCTTGCCTCACTCACAAAATATCTTGCAAATTATCTTTTTATTCTTCTATTCATGTGTGACTGAGAGAGGTGAGCAAGTGACTCTGTGGGATTTAGCTTCTGGCTGGGGTTAAATTACTACAGGCGGTCCCCACCTGTAATTGATAAAAAAGTGGAAATAAGCATTTCTTGATTGTTGCCATACTGACCTTATTCTTTCTAGGAATTACAGGCATTTAAAGAATTCCATACTTGTGGATCCTGCCTTAAAGTGCCTTGGTGTGATGTAGTGCTTTTATAAATCTTAGGGTTTTACCATGCTGAAACTCTGCAGCCTTCTGCATTAATTTCTGTTCTTGCTTTGTCTCCTCTACACTAGCTCCCTGTTTGATCTTATACTTGAGGTAAAATCTCTGTGGGCTATAGGTCCTTTTTTTCCAAGAAATGTCACACTGAAGTCTAGTCAGTGAGTCATAATGCAAGTCTGTCTCAAATTAAATAGGAAAGAAGGAAACAAGCACACATATATATACTTCCTTTTTACTATCTCAGTAGCAGCTAAGATTTTAGCACTTATGACAAAGGTATAAATAGAAAGGAATTAACTTTTTTTTTTTGTTTCCTCTGTTAGGTAGTGAAAGAATTATATTTTACTGATAATAAGTTGTCTCTGAAGTAGATTCTGTATTTAAAGAGTAGTTTAATTTTCTGTTGGCATTTTTTATAAAAGAAAAGACCCTAACCATTCATTTTAATAAAAAAAAATAATCATTTTTTGGCACACAGAACTGGCAGGATTTTGACTAGTCTTGGGTAGTCACACTTAACTGCAGTTTGCTTATAAAGCTTTTGTTTGTTTCTTAGTAATTGAATGAGTACAGTATGATCGTAACATGATCAGTAGAGCTCAAATAGACTGATGCTGTCTGCATTCAGTTGTTGTGCTGTATCTCATCTGTTTTCCTTTTGGTGGGGTTCAAACTGTAGTTTCTGAAGCAGCTGAGCTGGTTTAGTGGCTCACTGCTGCTGAAAGAAGTTTCAGGTGTGTCCCTTTGCTAGGGCTGTTAGTAGCCCGATGTGTTTCAGCTCAAGAGCTCTGTACCAGGTTACCTTTCACCAGCCTTTGTGCACCCAGAATAGTTTTCTCTTGAACTGAGTACTGTGTTATGAGTGGCTTCTCTGAATGTACTAACTGATGTAATCTGTGTTGTGGTAAGAAACTGGACCCTCTTCTGTAGCAAGTGGTGACCTTGTAGATCAGCAGAGTCCACCTTACAAGCCACATCCTGGTTTAGCTGACTGCATTGATAGGCTCTGCATCAGCCATCCCATTCAGGCTCAAATTCAGACTGCAACCAAAATGCAGCATTTTCAGATAATTGGGAGTGAGGAGAAAATGGAGTCCTCTAAATGGGACTGTGGATTACAGCCTGTGGAAAGGGCAGATGCCACAGCTGGCTGTTTGCAGAGTCATCTTGGTCCTGGATAATAATGAGGTTTACATAGAGTTGAACTTCTAGAAAGCGAGTAGAATGTGAATGCCCTGGGGAGGTTATGACCTGCTTTCAGGTTTAGTTTGAAACTAGTGATTGGTTCTTTCATTAAAAAAAAATTGGTTTTCTATGGCTTGCAGTTTTCAACTTTTGTTGTTTGTGTTCTGAGTATCCCAGCTCTGGATGTATGGATATAACTGTTGTGAACTTTTTCTTTTGCAGTTGCTGCGGGAGCTCAAGCATCCAAATGTCATTTCTCTGCAAAAGGTGTTCCTTTCTCACGCTGACAGGAAAGTGTGGCTTCTCTTTGACTATGCTGAGCATGACCTCTGGGTAAGGTGAATTGTTTGTAGGTACCAGGCTTAGAGTTTTACTTGCAGCAAAGGGACAGGGTTGGGGAGACAGATCATTTTTAAGCACAGTATAGCTGCTTACTCCATGTTTGCTGAAACCATTTTCATTACTAAAGGAAAAGCAATACAAAATGTTAAGTAAACTCACCACATAGTTAACCTGTGGTCTCTTTAAGAAGATAAAAAACTTCAAAAAATCTGCAGAAATCAACTCTCAGTAGCAAGAAGCCTACTTAAATATATGTAGATATAAACCCCTATTTCAGCTAAAGTATGGTGCAGGAAAATGTATTGATGACACAGGTGAATTCCCTTTGAAAACTAACAAACTTACTTTCTGAATAGGATTGTTCAGAGTTATAGTTGCATTGATTGTCATACGTGAATACACAAAGTGAGAGTAGTGACACTGTACATTTAATATTTCAGATTTAGTGTCAAAATGGTAGAAGGCTTCCTATTTGTTAGGGGTCTTATTACTATGACCTGTCCCTGTTTGTATTTTATACATTTCTGCATTGCTTCATATTTAACCTGAGTCACCACAGAAGCACTGATTTGTATGCAAGTAACTTAGGAATGACCCTCAGTTTTGACCTTTATTCTTGCATGCATATTCCTGTATGAGCATTTGTTTTGGAGTCAGTGGAAGTGAGAGGTGAGAGGAGGTGAAACTTGTGGCTCAGACTGAGGGATGCTTGTGTATGTGGTGCTTAGCTGACAGTGCAGGGACTGTCACCTTTTCATCAGTGCTTGTTTGCTCTGTGCATTTACCATTGTTAGGGCAGAAATATGCCTGTTCCTCTCAGGAAAACCAGGCTTGGCTGCCTGAAGCAAAGGAGGGCATGTGTGGAGCTGGGCTGCAGCAGGAGAGGAAAGGAGGTTTCCCAAAGAGTGTCAGATAGTTGGGTTAGCTAATTGGCACCTGGAATATGAGGGGTGATGAACGTAGGAAGAGCACATTATAGAAGGTTTTTGTAGACAAGATCTGGGCTGTTTTGATGATCACACAAGTGTGAGCCATTACAGAAAAAAAAGTGTGACTGCATTAAGAAGTTTGTTCTAGAAATTGCCTCTGTGTTTGAAGGAGGCAAACATGGAAATGGTTGCCATGACTGTGGCACACCTTGCTGTTGAACTTAGTGACACCTGGGACTCAAGTGCTAAGACAACACATCCTTTTGGGCTCCTCCTTGGTGCCAGACATCACTGCTTGTGTCTAAACTTAGAATTGCTAAAGGCTCTTTTTTTGTGTCTGACTTAGTGGCTGACTTTGAGATGGACAGATTTGTAGACTTGCTCTGTCAACAGCTTCTGTTTTGAGAGTACTGTGCTATAAGGGTATAGTAAATAAAGAAGGAATAAATTTGGGCTTCTGATTTAAATGTGTAAAATTACTAATACAGTTTGCAAAAATTTCTGCTTGGCATTAGGTCTTGAATGTTACAGCTATTATTACTGTAGGAGAAAACTTAGAAGTGAAATAATGTAGGAGGTAATTCACTTGTAGTTGTGTGAATTTGATGTACAGGGTATCAGGGTAACAAAAAGACTCCCCAAACAAAAATGCCTCTAAAATCTGAAAGATCAGATCCTTCTGCAAGGAAATGTGCTTTGATGGTCATATTAGTTTTGTATTCCTCATACTCTGCAGGGCTTAGCTGCCTGCTGGGGTTAAACCACAGCAAAAACTGTTTTAATTTTTGAGAGATTGCTTTGGGATAGTGATCACTTTACCTAGACAAAATTAATTTTTTAGTACTTAAGGCACATGTTTCTAGTTTGGAAAACAAATTACAAAAGATTGAAAAAACCCTGAGAAGTCTGTGTAAGGAGTTGATGGCAATCTTTTTGTGTAAACATTGCACTTCTTTTATTTTCATTTCGTTTTTTCCCCTTTGCAGCATATAATCAAGTTTCACAGGGCTTCTAAAGCAAACAAGAAACCAGTTCAGTTACCTCGGGGAATGGTGAAGTCGCTGTTATATCAGATCCTAGATGGTATTCACTACCTGCATGCTAACTGGGTGTTACACAGGGATTTGGTAAGTGGATCTGCAATGGGTTTTAGCACTGGGATGGTGATTGAGGGCAAGGGTTGTTTTGGATTTTTTTTTTAATGAAAAACCACTGGGGAATAAAAGCCTTAGTGCTAAGAGCATGTACTAATAAATATATATTTTTACACTGCTGTCAGACAGCCTTGATCAGTGGAGTGAATTTTAAATGCTTGCTGTGATCTGATATGCTTATGAGAGCAAGTGTATCAGATGGCTGTTTTTGTTTTTTGATTTTCTAAATAAACTATTTTAAATGGGTTCATTTAAATAGGCATGTTGAGGTACAAAAATGCCTCTAGTAGTATCACTGCAGGCAAGATAAATAACTAAATACAGCTTTGGTGTAGGTGGGGAAGAATGACTGGCTGCAAGAACTGCTGAAAAAAAAAAGATTTTTTTTTTTTTCTGAAATTATCAGTTTGTAGGGAAGTGACTTTTGAAAGCATTATTTTCTCCTAATGTTTATAATCTACCAACAATATAGCCATTCCAACTTTAGATAATTTCTGCAAGTAAACTAATGTTTATCCAAACTGCAGTATAAAGAAAACATATTTAACCTGAGTTAGTGTCTTTAAACAGAAAATTCTTTTCAACTGGTGAATCTCACCATTTATTATATATTTGCCTTCAAAATATGCCTACAGCTACCTGGTCTTTTTTGTCTGTTATTTTGAAATTGGGTAGTTTCTCCGATCCACTTGTCTGTAGCTCTTACTGTTTGATAGCATTCTTTTTTCTAATTTACTTCTAAGTGTACCACCTGTTTGATACTCTCATGCCTGAATGAAATTTCAGTAATTCAAGTGTCATTAATTTGATCTTTTATTCCTATGAATCAGTATTACCAGTGATATTCTGTGTTAGGTGAAATAAGTCTGACTTCCTTACTATTCTTTCCAAGTCACTTTTTGTCCTTGAAATAGCTTTAATAGTGTTCCTGGAAATGTGGTTAAGGACTTATTTTTTTTACATTTATTTTTCATGCCTGATAAATGCTTTTACAGAATGCCAATTTTTCCATTTAAGCTGAAGGAAAAAGGAATATCTCTGATAAATAGCATTTTCAGAACTGAAATACAAGGAAACTTTTCCTTATTGCAGGGATCGTGTGGATGGTTTTAATTTGCCCCTGGTTTTAGAAATGGAACAAAAGCCTCAGCACTGAGGGAGAAAAAAATCAAAAAGATTCTGGTGGCTTTGTCATGCCTCATGAAGTAGTGGAGCAAAATGTAATATAGAAATACATAATGCATGTTACTACTTAGACAACATTTTTAAGAGGCATACAGGAAGCAAATGATTTGTCATCGGGAATCTAAAGTTTTCTGATGTTTTGCTTTCTACAGTTTTGGAAAATCTATGAACTTAAAACAATGCTTAAAAGAAAACCATGCATGTTGTTGGCTGGATGGCTCAGGAGATTGGTAATATGTTGCAGAGCCTTTCACATCTAGGGCTGTAGCTGAAATGCAGTTTAAGTTGGCAACTGCAAAACAAATTGCTGCCATCTTATTTTTTGTGAAATGAGTTGGTGGTCTCAGTCCAGCATGAAGTTTCCTTCCAGCAGAAAATCCACCATCACAGTTGGCTATCTTTTGATATTTTGATGAAGAGACCAAAAGCTTGAGGCAGGGGCTGAGAGATCTTCCCACCGGAATCTTGTCAAGCTGAGTTGGTGAGAATCCTATAAGAGCTGTACAGGGGCTGCCTGTGCCACCTCGTCCATGGAAATTTTTGGACTTGTTATTTTGGAGCTGTCCAGTTTGAGCTGAATTCAGAAGGCACATGTTTCATGCAAAACATGAACTGCATGAATTGCACCTGCCAATGCTTTCTTTCTTTTATCAGGGTCTGGAAGTAACCTGAGTAAAAGAAGGGATTCTACCTAGTGTTTTGTCTTGGAAAGATGGGTCCTGTTGGTTAAGCTTGAGAATTGGGACCTCACTAACATTCTGATTTAAGCAGCATAACTGGCATTAATGCTTAGCTATGATTTTCTATTCCAGGATGTCTGTAAAATTATTCTTCAGGAATATCAGTGTTAAATCATCAATTTTAACTCTGACTGGACAGATTTACTGTGTTTTTCCTACTGTGCATTTAAATGATAGGTATTGCTGTAGTTTCTATGTTTGCCTGGATTTAGATACACCCACAGAGCTGCTTAAGTAACATGCTTGCTTTTAAAAGAGTGGTGGTGCTTGGGGCTTGTAGGAAGCTAAAGAGTAGAGTACTTGGCAAAAGAATATTTTATTCTCTCATAGGATAAGGAGTTTTTTTTAATGGATATGAATTCTGTATGTGATTACCTTCCATCTAAGTGTGGTTTTCTGGATTTGGATTAGTTTTCTGTTGGAGTTCTTTCTTGGTGGTTTTTAAAAGATGTTTTAGTTAAGTTAGCTTTAAGGTAGGTAATTTTTTAGAGATTTTTTGAGATTTTGACTTCTCTAACCAGAAATAAAAGATGGCATAAACCAGCTCCTTTCTTGCTAGCATGTACAAGCCAGGCACTAAAATGTAGCAACTATTAAAATCACATAAACTTAGACTGAAATTTGTCTTCATATTGTTGAAATCAAGAAATCGCAGCTCATGTAAGGTTTGGATAAAGTGACTGTGTGTTCTGTATGAAACAGCAAAATCTGTTGGAAGACAATTATTCTGTTGTGGGGTTTGTAGTCATGGTGTGACTTTTACAAAGGAAAAGTGTACAAATCTTTGCAGTAACTTAAGTACTTAACTCTGTTTTTCTTTCACTGTGTACATGAAAGCAAATTCACCATTTCCTTCAGAGCAGGGATAAGTTGATTGTATTTACCTTTTAATACTGCCTTGAATACTACTGTACTTGAGTAGTTTGCTTTTCCATACATCTTTGAAACATACCAGTAAAATTTTTCAATAAATGCCAGCCCTTTTAAAATTTCATATTTGACTTTCATATTCTTCAGCTTCTTTAAATTTCATGGCTGAGAGCAATTGAAAGCAGATTGTTTATTCATGCTCTGACTGTAGCAGGAAGGAAATAAGAACGCTTCATATAATTACCACAAAGTGCATCAATTATAGTTTTAATAATATTTTGAATTTAGTTATCAAGCATGCTTGAAACATACTGCATTTTGCTGACTTCTTTTCTGAGTGTTTTTTCCACTTTATAATATGCAGCTATTGTGCTTTTTCCTTTACTCAAAGTTCCTATTCCACACTAAAAATAAGCATAACTCCATGATTGGCCATAGATCTGTTTTCATCAATATGCAGCCTCAACAGCAAGGGAAACAACAGCATGCACTTCACAGCATGCTTGGATGGTTTTTTTAAAGTAACAGGCTCAAAGTAGAGGTCCTTTTGCATGATACAATAACTTTTAAGCCTGTTAGCAATAACTTTTAGCCTGTTAGAAAGTGCATATTTGTTTAAATTTTTTGGTAGTAGTCCTGTCTGCACAGTCAGGATCCAGTCTCAGGTAAGAGATGAGCACCCCTCCACAGCTTCTGTGTGATGACAGTAAGTAAGACTAAATGTAACTAGTAAGTAAGTAAGACTAAATGCAATTTACATTAATAATGGAATTGGCACCTAAGCTAATTTACTAAATTACTTCCATGGTGCAGCAGTGCTCAAAAGCAAACCACCACCACCCCGAAAAAACCCCAGCAAAAAAGTCTAGCGGAAATCTCACATCTTGCAGTACTGCAACTGGGACACTATTACAAAATTATTTTTTGTTCCTAAATCTTCAGACTACATTCCCTGGCCTATTTCTTTGTGCGTGGTGTGTATGAGTGTTGAACAGATTAATTGCCACTTGGCAAGTGAGGTATGGAAGTGGGGAAGTGCTGGGCTTCTGCTTCCCATTCTTCTCCTCCTATCTCTTGCCAAAGGAATTAACAGTCTCCTAGCCTTTATCAATCCCATCCATGTCCTAGTTAGCCTGGGATTGTGTCACTGTGTGTGAACATTTGCAGACTGGCACTGTGCAGTCTGGGGAAGGCATTCCTAGTGTGCAGCTCAGCTTGAGGGCTGCTGTGGGACAAGCACTGGCTTTGAGGCAGTCAGGCTTTAATACAGTTGGCACATAGCTTTCTGAGATCTGGGCTCTTCCCAATGATATCTGCTACCAGGTTTGGGATTAGTGAGAACATTAAAGATGTTCTTTTAACAATGAACGAGGAAAAGCCACTGCTGGAGTCTTTTTTTTGTAGACAGATCTTAGTCACTTTCCAGGCTCCAGAAAGTGAATCACTTAAATTGTGTGCTTTAAACAAAATTAAATATATGGCACTTTTACCTTGGTAATTTACCATTTTCCCCATTACAGCTCTAGAATCCAAGGATATCTCTTTGTCAATATTTAAGGATTACTTCAGAAATACAGGAATGCCCTTCTGTCTTCCTGTAAAGCTTTCAAAGCTCTGGTCATTTGAAAGAATGAACCTAAATCCTTGAGAAGAAGAAAGTAATAATAGTGCACATTACTAGAAATAAGTTTGTAGCTTTAAAAAGTAGGATGATTTTCTACTCTAAGTAGATCAAAAAGTAGTAGGTGTTATTTCCCTAAAGGTGTTATGATGACGTGCTGATGATTTGCTTTCAGAGGAGAAAAAAAAGCCCAGCAATCCAAATCCAATCACTCTTCTGGTTGTCAGCTGTTATATTTCCCATGATTTTTGTTTTCAAGGTGTTTTTCAGTAGATGTGTACTTTAGTGAGATCACAAAAGAACAGTGTCTGGCAGAACTTTATATTCTTGCATGTGCTTCTAATCGCACGGTTTCCTGTGAGTTGAACTTTACTATAGTTCTAAATATTCCATAGTTAAAAAAAATATTATCTAGTGTTTCTTAATTTTTCTGTTTACAGGGAGCATGACTATTCCCTTGCCTGCCTTTCCAAGCACTTTCTTAATGTATTAGATTACACTTCCAAAACAGTAAGTAATGAAAATGTAGAAGTGATCAAAAGAGACTACAAAATTTTAGTATTTTGGTGCTCATGCCAGTGATTAAAAAAAAAAGAGAGAAGCAACCCAAAAAACCCTGAAAAAATAGCCTGCTATGTCAAACTTTTGACTGAGTAATGTCTGTCAGTTTTGTACAAATGTAGATTTAAAGGTAGAAATAGAGCATATTGTGCTACCAGCCTTCTAGATGGAAAAGTAGCGAGAGATCTTTGAGTTCACCGTAGAGAAGCCAGTAGAGATATATCAAATTATGTGCTTCATATTCATATATGCAAATAATTGTGAGACCACTCTCTTTGAAAGGTCATAGCCATCGGGGAAGTTTCTCAGGGGAAGAAAGCAAATGTCACTCCAGTCTTCAAGAAGGGTCAGGGAAATTACATTCCCAGTCACTCTCACCTTAATTGCTGGAAAGGTGATGGATCACATCCTCCTGGAAGCCATTTTCAAACATTTGGGAGATATCAAGGTGATTGAGAGTAGTCAGCATGGATTTTTTTGCAGGGGAGGTTGTGCTTGGCCAACCTGAAAGCTTTCAATTATTAGCTCAATGGATGAGCAGACATGTTGCTTACTTCAGTGAGGCTTTCATCTCTGCATCCAATCCAGCCTTGTCAACAAGCTGGTGAAGTACACACCAGTACTTCACCAAGCACAGTGGAGGGCATTGAAAATGGGATGAGTTGAAGGGCTCAAAGGATTGTGACCAGTGCCACGAAGCTGAGCTGGACACCAGTCACTGGTGGAGTGTCCCAAGGGCTGATTCTGAGTTCAGTGCTATTTAGCATCATCATTAGTAACCTGAACAGTGGGAGAACACACCCTCAACAAGCTGGCAGATCATTTCCAGCAGTGCCTTCCAGCCTCAGCCATTCTGTGAGTGTGTTGTATCTTCACCATTTGATTTGTCTTGAAAAATTCAATTACTGCTCTTTCCAAGTCTAAAATCCAGCTCATGACAAATCAAGAGAAGAGATGCCAGGTGCAGGGGGTGGGCTATGTGGGAGCAGGTGTAAGATGAATCTAAAAGATCAAATGGCTCCCAAGGAATAAGGAACAGTGTGAAGAAAGCAATGAAATAGCAAATCTATGAAGTGCAGCAGGACATTTTTGCAATGTATTTTGACTGCAGTACGATGAGAGGAATGACATGGTGCCATTTTCATTTCCTGCGGGAAAAGGTGATGTATTCCCTAAAACCTTTTTGGAAGCTGTGTGGTCAAAAAATGAAAGATTACTGCATCATCAGTTGTTACAGACTTCAGTATGAAACATTTGTGTATTGGCAGTATCTCTGAAATGATGTACCCAAGCTGTAAACTATTAGGCCTATATTTTTCATTCTTTGCTAAAGGTTCTAAGTACTGAAATGGAAAATAGAAATAAATACAAATAAAAACAAAATTTTCAGTTTGTTCTTCCAGTTGGGTTTGAGCCTTCGCTGTAAAGCTTCCTGATGATTTTGTAAATCAGTCTTTAAAGATAGTAAAAAAATTTTAATTCACAGGCTGTGTCCCTTCAAGCAATTTTTGAATCAGAATGTAATCTTTCATACCTTTTTGCAGGTTGATCATCTTTAACCTTAGGAATTACAAGAAAATGCAAGGCCAAGTAAGAAGCTTTAAGTAAGGATGGTGAAAGAATAGTATAGACTCCAAGATTTATGTGTTATGTTAGATCAACAGATAACATTTAAAATTTTTTATCCAAGAAACCAGTGTTTAGCAAAAGTGCTGAATCAATCCTTGAGGTTACTCAATTTTTTATCACACAATGCTATTAGATTACAGTTTATAAAAAGATAGAGTGCTGAAAAGGGGAACATCTTATGAATATTTTTCTAATTGCAAGTGAAAAGCTCATTTATTTCCTTGATTTAAGTGTAAGTAGGGGTGCAAGGGAAGGTCAAAATCTCTATTACAGGTACAGGTTTTTCAAATCTACCTCTCTCAGACTACTGTTTTTATTCACAGCCCCATTTGCTTGATGGTCAATTCCTGCCTTTTCCATAGTTTTTTGTAGCCTTTCATTATCTTTCACAGTTGTTTCCAAAAGGTCTGACTATATCTGTGTGTCAGGGCTACTGACTTACATTGTGTCTGGTAGAACCTAAATTTAGTTTTTCTTCTTTTTAGTTTAGTATTTCTTTTCCATAAATAATCTCAAAATAATTAATCCTGTGTGGTGATGAAAGCCAAGTCTCACAACCTTCATGTTTAAAACTGGCAGTAACATTGACAACAGACTTTTTCTCTGTTAATGAATGTATCTTGTTTTGAAACTAGAGTAAATACAATCCTTGTCTAAAGTTTAAAGGGAAAGTCAAGGTGGAACAATATATGTATTGTAAGAGGGGTTTTGCAAATTTACCAAGCCAATAATATGACCACATTTAGACACAAGTATTCAGACACTGTTGCTGCCTAGAGGAAGTGCAGGTAAAGTTCTGAATTTGGTGTTCTGAAATCAATGTGGGCTTTACATGAAAGAAGTACAAGGTGCAGAAAATAAATGGAAGAAGTAAGAGTCCTTATTGAACTGTCACCTGATGTGTTAGGGACTAACAAGTTGAAGATTTGTAGGAATGAAATTTGATTACATGATTATTGATGTTTTAGTGAGATATTTCGTCCTTATCTGGTGCAGAACTGTCAGATGCAAGAAGCAGTGGAAGCAACTATTTTTTCCCTGACATTTCTGCATCCTTGTGCATGGAATAATTTTAACCAGCAATCTTGGACCAGTTAACAGGCAGTGAAAACTGTTGCAAAAGAGAAATTCCAAATATGAATCTTCTTCCTCATTCTTCTGGAGCCCTTCAGGACTAAATTGAATGTTTCAGAACTGATCTTTATAACCATTTGCATCTTTACCTTACAGGATATGAAGTAAATCCAGGCCTTTCTGTGCCATTGGGAAGTTTGTCCTTGTCTGGTGGAATATACATTTAATTACAGCACCAGAAATACATGTGTCTTCATGTTGCATATTGAATTCTAAGCTGGAAACAAAGTGGTGCTTTAGAGTTGTAAATAGGCAAAATGGCTTCTGCAGTCTCTAGGAAAAAATAGTTTAGAAAATGCAAGTTGTCTTGCATGTTTTACAATAAAAAGAAAATTGTGTTGGTCTGTGTGGTTGCTTAAGGAGACAAAGCTTACCTGGGCATGCTGATTCTTAGTTTCCTCAAGTGACCTTTGTATCTGTTAGCAAATTTCAGGTACATCTGGTAAAAAGATATAGTATCAAAACAGACTGTTTCTTTCAAGTGTCATGAAAGGCAAATGTCATATAGAGGAGGGCATGTGTTATGGGGGAAATGTATTGATAGTTGAATCAGGGGCAAATACTGGAAAGCTTCTTTTGCTTTTTTTAAGCTTAGAAATATTTTTACTTTTTAAAAATTCCAGGTCATTTTAGTGAATTTGTAATTTAAGTAATATATTGAAGAATATAATTTGCATATGATTGTTTATGTCTATCTGCATATGTATGACACATTGGGAGATGAAAATGTTTGAGCAGCTAGGCAGTCTATATTAGATTTCTTTCATACTTGTAGCTATAAATTTGTCCTGTTGTTACTAGCCTGTTATTTCATTTGCTGGCTTTCCAAGATGGCCAGATATCTGATTCTGGTGTTATAAAGAGTAATGTAAGTAATCCTTCACTTTTTGAACTTAAACTGAGTCATCTCAGTAGTTAGATTAAACTGGCTGTAGGAACTCTCATATCTGTAAATACAATAGGGGTAAGAGTTTTGCAGAGGAAAGACATGCTAAGAGCTGCAGATCTAATTCCTGCCATAAAGGTGATGAGCTGTACTAGCCAGATGGAAAAAAAAAAAAACCAACACATAACTTGTGGTTCTGACCTAAGAGAAATATGGAGGACCAGAAGCTCTTTGATCACAAATGTGCCTTTAAAGTAAATTTAGTCAATAAAAACCCTTCAGTAGGATTTAGTAGAGACCCTAGGTTATTATTTCAGAAACACCTAAATGCAATTTGAATTCTAGTTTGGTTGAATTTTTTTATTGCTAAGTACCTTGTTAAGGTTGTGGAAAAGTTATCACATCATAAAATGCTGTGAAAGGTAGGAATATGGATTGCTCAAAATATAGCCATAAGTGCTTTCACTACAGTCTGCTGTACAAAGAAAATGCCATCTTCTGTATGAATGATCTTTGTTCATGATACAGAGGAAAAGATAAGAAAACAGTCCTTTGAGTAACTGTAATCTGAGGAGTTTTAAAGTAACATTATGAATAGGATACACATCCCATGTAAAACCTTGTTCTTTATGAACTCCCACCTTCATCTGTCTTTCTGTGAGTATGAGTGACACAAAAGGAGGTACTTGGGATGTAGTTTGAAATACTGTGTTTCTTCTGTGCACAACAGGTAAACACGAACAAAGCCATTGCAACCACTGGAAAGTGCATAGTAGTAAATTGCATAGACTTTTTACCTTCAGGGTTTGTTCTTAATCCAGATCAGGGAGGAATTATTTATAGTCCATACATTTAGGGTGATATGAAAGTAATGAAAGTATTATTTAAATGACAAACAACAACAAAATAGGGCATTTAAAGAAAATGGCAAGGGTTAACACAGCTGCATGTAAACCAAAGAGTAAATAAAGCAATTTTCTGCCTTTGTTTGAAAGTTTTGACATGTGTGATTACAGTACTACTGAATGCCTGTCATTCAGTGGAAACTGCTCCAGTTAAATTACTGAGCAAAAATGGTATTCAGGTTTTTATTACACATTTAAAATTCTTACTTGTGGGGCAGAACTTTGAATTTTAAAGGGAGATGATGAAATTATATACAGAACAACACAGTACCTGAAAACCAGTTTCAGAGCATGCTTTGATCCTGCTCTGATGTGTCCATCACATCCAGAGTCACTCTAACCTATGGACAGAGTAATCACTGCTGTAGCAAAACCCACAGGAAATATATTTCTTCAGGACCATTCATTTTAATGTATTAAGTTTTATTACTACACTTTTGAATGATGTGTTAATAGTATTTGACATGGTAGATTTTCCTGCTGTAATAATATTTTTGCCTATGATATCTGCCTTTCCTTGCTTTGAGTCTTAGAACAGAAAGTCATGCTCCATCACTTGTGCTGACATTTCTAGGGAGTGAAAGAGCTGGCCTGTAAAGAGCAATTTTTTTTTTATTTTTTCTTTTTCAGCTTAAATTCAGTTCCAGTGAAAGTGAGAAAGTCTGTGTATTAGGCAGTGTGCATGATTTTAATAAGTTACATTGCTCCAAGTTGGCAGTAATTGAGTGACAGCAGTGAAAGAAATTTTTTGGAGTATGTTCAAAGCCTAAAAATTTAGTAGTGAGACTAACAGCTTTCATCAAGCTGAAACAGAGATAAAATATGGTTGATGGTAACTAGCAGAAGGCCCCTTGGCATAGATACAGCAATCCCTCTATTTTCTATCCTGCCCAAATACTTCCTGTACTTCTAAAATTTTTGGATGTGTGTGTTTTGATAATTTAGGGGTTTGTTTTTGTTTGGCTGTTACTGGTAATTTACTAGTTTTAAAGAGAATTTTATTTAGATGCTCAATTTATTTATTTTAAAGAACTCTGTGATGTTCTTTACAATAAGATAATGAACAGAAAGTATTACACTAAAATAAGCTTTCTGAATTTTCCAGTGCTTTTTGCAATTAATGTTTTCTGTAATCAGAATATTTTAATGTTTAGATTTAATACATGTTGCGGAGCCATTGTTTTCACCAATGTTTGTGGTGGTCTTTTGATTATAATGTATTTTAAAGCCCAAATCAGTTGCAAAAGAAAATGCACATGTTTGGATTTGAGGAAAGCAGTTAACTTCAGAAAAGTGCTGATACTATCATTTGAATAAGGTTATATTGTCACTGCTGTTGTGCTAGAGTACTGTTTAGTATTGAAGTAGTCTGTTTTGTTCAAAGTGGAAAGAAAAATGGAATTATTTTCCCTAATTCTAAACTGATCCCAAAATCAGTTCCAGTCCCTAAGAATGCAATAAGGGAGAATACCACCTTGATAATAAGGAAATACTTTGATGTAGGTTATGAAGATCAACAAGGTTGTTAGAGATGTACTGGAAGAAGCATAAACATTGAATCTTTTGTGGGTCATAGACTTTGAGATGGGGTGTGAATTTTGCAAGCCAAAGCTGAAGGCTAGTAGATCTTGCTGCACAGAGGACCTAACTGGGAAGTGATAAACCACATCAGTCTATTAGAATTTCTATCAGTGTGCCACAAAAGTGCTCTATTTTTTTTTTTTCCTTCTCAGCAAGACATTTTTAACTTACTTGTGTTTCATGCTTCACAGGCACTTGCTCATGTACAACTGAAGAAGTTCACTTACACTTTTGTATGATTATGGGATGGTGTTTTTAAATCTGTATTGTTTAATATAGATTATAATTCCTGTATTGTTTAGTATGATACTTTGAAGTCTAAAATATAAACAAGTCATTCACTATAAATCATAATAGAATCATTGTTGAGGTCATAGTTGCAAAAGCAGAATAATTCAGGGATAAAAGCCCTTTGCCTAGTATTGTTCTTTTAGAGTGCTCTTTTTTAAAAAATTGAAAACCAATATTATGTTCTTATAAATTATCATGGCTCATCACAGGTAGAAATGGATGGTATGGCCAGTTCTGTAAACTGGTGGCACAGCAGTAAGGATGCACATATGCAGTTAACAAATATTGCTGGTGTGACTCAGCCCATCATTGTGAGTGCACTACTGAGTAATACTGAGTATTGGATTATCCAAATGAAAGTTGGTTAGGATTATATTAAAACCTTATTAAAAGGTGCATTAACAAGGATGTGTAGAGTATGAGTCTGTTCATTGTTATATATAGAAATGTTTCAAAAAGTTAGTAATGTGGATGGGGAGGAGGTAGCATCCACATTATCATACCATAATAGGTAATTTAAAGGAGTTTAGATTACTCACTGATACCTATGTTTAAAATCAGTCTTTGAAAACTGGTGATTTCAGAAAAACTAGTAGCAAAACGTGTGTGGAATAATAGTTCCTGCAGACCTGGTTTAATCCAAAAGTACTAAGTATGAAAAATTGCAATGGCTAAGCTGTCTAAAAATGCCCAGTTCTTTCCACACTGCTTTGGTTAGTAAAGCTTAGTGAAATTATTGGGCCTAACACAAAAATACTTTTCCAGGAGCATGAGACAATGTCCTAGAATTTGTAGACATCTAGTATACAAACATGGAATAAATAATCATCTCCTGCTCCTATCATTGACTTCCTCTGAGCAGCAGGAATGATGGTTTTTTCTTTTTTGTCACATATCATGATGCAGACTGGTATAATTTTCATTTTGTTTTCATTTTTGTCTTCAAAACAGCAATTCAGCTAAGTTCTGAAATCTAGTTTCCCCTCTGTGAAAGAACACAAACATTTTCAGTGCATGTTAAGAAGCAGTATGTGGCTGCAGTGTTCATTCAGAGTAGTAGTCCTGCCAAAAAGATATGGAGAAAATGCATGGCTGGTAACCTTAACATGAATCAATAGCCTTATACAGTGAGGCAGGATACCATACTGGGATCATACAAAGTGGAAGATGCTGTGCAAGGCATGTAAAACAATCCCTCCACTACATTTAGTGTTAGTGAAGCCTCAGCAGGAGCAGTGTGTAATTTGGAACACTTGAGTTCAAAGAAATGGGTGGCCCAAGGGAGAACAGCTAGATGAAATCACCAAGAATGATCATAGATCTAGAACAAAAAAAATACCCTACTAGGAAACACACAGCAAGAGAGGTTTTGGGGTTTTTTTTCCTCTAGGTGGTAGAACTGAAGAGAGATGTTTGTCCCAGGAAGTGTAAGAAGTTCTTGCAATGAAGGAGTGGTTATCTGTGCCTTCTGCTAATGAAGAAAAGAGGCATGGGGACTAACCTTGTCTGTTGTGTTAGAAGGAAAGGAAAAAACACTGCAATGGAGAAGAGTGAAAGAGAGAAGATTGCATGGGAGTTGTGCTGCCTTCATCACCAGCGACTTCAGGATCAGAGGGAACATGAGCAGCATTGTGTGAGATCAGGCAGATGGGTAAAGGTGACGGTCTCAAGTTCTTCACAGATCTGTGATCCTCACTGGGTTTTTAACCTCCCTTGGTTAAAATTAGCCTGCTTTTTAGGATTTCTTTTTGCATATTGCAAATAATTGTTAAATTAGAAATATCTAAAAATAGATCAGTGGGGATCTCTGTTCTCTCTTTTTTTTTTTTTTTTTGTGATTAAATGCACAAGATTAGGATTTATCCAGGAATCATAAGAAGGAGTCCTAAAATGCCAAATATAGGACAAGATAAGATTTAGTGCTGTGCCGTGGTCCAAGATTATTCTTTCATGAGAATGAGTTCTGCCTCTGCTGCTGAGGTGACTTTGGGAGGAGAAGGGTGATTTTGATTGAATTTAGTTCTACAGGATTGCCAGACACTTTTGTTGGTCTCTGAAATACTCAGCTGTACATCACTGCATGGCTGTTCACATTTGGTTTCGGATCATAACAATTTTCTCATGTACATTTTTCTGGCACTCACCAATTATTTTACTGAATGGCAAAAGTAATTATGCTTTTATTAGTACAAAAGTTACGGACTTTAACTTGATAATTTGTAGTTAGAAAAAAAAATATAGGTGCTCTGAAGTAGAGTGTTTTCAGAACACAGTATAAGAATTGCTAAAAGATTTTGCTTCACTTGCTCAACTCTAGTATTTTGATAAGCAGTTTCAACTTCAATTTTCTCTAGATAATTAGAATTAAACTGAAAATTAACAAATTAAACTAGCACTTATCCAAATTTCTCCCTTCTGTTTCTAATGACTGCTCATTTTTCTTTGCAGATAGATTTCTAATGTGTAAAGAGTTGTGCAAAGAGACAAATCTGGGGAGTTTTTCAATTGCTTTTGGTTTTTTTCAGATAGTTGGATTTAGTTAAAAAATACCTTACCATAATCCCTGACACATCTATTTACTTCTGTTAGTGGATGTCAATGTTTTTCAGGGCTTCTTCTACATATGTATTATTTAGGTACACCAATACTATCCCTATACTGATTTCCTGGTAAATATCTCTCTGTTGAATTTAACTTAAATGGTCTTGTTTGGAAAACTCTTTGAACTAAGAATATTGTTCCAGTCTATGTATACAGTGATTTTAGAAATGGAGCTTCTAGAACGAGACTTCTAATTCAATTATTTTTAAACTGTGATGTATTTTTACAGTGATATGACTACATAAATATTTTTGTCTTCTGTTCCAAACACAGCTGTTTCAGCAAAGGAGACCTCTCTCTTTAGAAAAAGGTGAACTGAACATTCTAGACCAACTGAGGGTTATTATTTTTATTTTGCTGCTTTAGAATACTCCTACACAGATTTCTAAATTGTCTCTATTGTGAAATGTGTTCTATAACTTCTGAAATCTGAGTGTGAATCAATCTGTTGACACTTGTTTTGCTAACTAGTATTGTCTTACTGTGCTTTCTCATCTCTACCTGCCTTCACCTTAGGGTAGAAGATCTTTGGTGCAGGAATTGTTACCCAGTGCTGTGCTGATTAGCCATCTGGTATAATGCAGTCTTTGTGTGAATAGGGCTTCTTGTCCTTACGAAAATCCAAACAGTAAAATATTTTAAGCTGAAAATATCATGAGGATGTTAAAAGCATTTTTATAGAGTATTGTCAGCCTGTGAACCTTGGGGAGAAAATGGTACTTGATGTACTATGTCCATGTATTGTATATCTGAAAGATTTTGGTGCCTGTGTAATGTATTGTTAACTCTGGTGAAAACTTAATAATTAGACTTGTAGCTTAACACCCCATATATATTGAAGCAGGTTTTGTAAAAGGTGTGGATTTGTTCTTTGAGTCACAGTGTAGCAATAGAAAGATTTCTTTGGTGAAATCATGTCTTTTCATACCTAGCAGATTGAATTGCCATCAAGTTCAGCATTGACTATGAATTTAAAAAAGTATACTGCTTGTTTATTTCTAGGAACTTTTGTAGAAGCAATCTAAATGGAATGCTTTGAGAGCTATGTGCCTGCGTTCTGCATTTTTTAATGTTGAAGCAGTACTTACATGGAGAATGTGCCTGTATTAAAAAGCAAAGCAAAAAGGGATGGTGGTGTTGTGGGAGACAATTTCATCTGGAAATCACAGAACTAATACAGCACAGGCTGGATCTGTTGTTATTCCTGTTGGAAGGACAATGGAATATATCTCAACCTTTTTTGATCACATTTTTGATAATATTTCCTATCCTTGACCTGTTCTCAGAAATGCAACACCTCAGATTCTTTTTACATATTCAGAAGTCCATTTTGCTGCCTTTCGTAAACAACAATTTAATTTGTCAAGGGAATTTTTAGCTGGAGTACTAATTTTTTGTAGCTTGTTTTTACACAATAGGAATTCCTTCCTGATTGATATTGTATTGTAGGCTTCTTCCTCTTTGCATATGTTTACATTAGAACCTGATAGATTTAGCAGGAAGGCTTGAGAATATCCTAGAATGTGTTTAGGAAATCACACAAAGTTCTAGGATTTATTACATTAACTTTTAGGTATTCTAAACTGTTTTGCTCAGGTACTCTTACTTCGGATCAATTTAAGCTGGAAAAGCAAAGCAGGAGCTGTAACTCAGCCTTATTATAATCTTACAGGTCACAACTGAATAGGAATCCCTGTTTTGTCCAGGATTTACAGAATGAATGGGTATCTAAATCACTCCATTTGAGAACAAGTCGGGCATACATTATCACCTTTAGTTGTGAGTTTCTTTACTTTTTTTTCCCTCCAAATAAACACTGCAGGTTCATTATATAAACTGTGTTTGCAATTGAGGAATCCTCTGACTATAGATGCTGAGAATGGATTATGATAAACAGGACAGCAGAAAATAGAGGATTATGAAGTGGGTTGTCGTGTTTCTAACCAGCCAAACTCTGAGTTCTTTAACTTGCTTCCATAGTAAAACAAAGGAAAGGCAGAAGAAAAACATAAAGGCAGTGCTTTCCAGTTTTGCAGCTGTGTAAATTGGTAAACATTTGTAAATAGGAAAAATTTAGCTGAGTGTTCTCTCCAATATCAAGTGATATGGTAATGCTTCATCTGTATCTCACTTGTGTATTTTTTTATGTACAATGTGCAAATGTGCCTAATAACCCTGGGCAAAACTTTGTGTAGAGCTGGCTTCCCACCCCTGCTGTTGGGGTGGTGGGCAGCAGGGGGGCTGCTCCCCCTGGAAAGGATCTAGGGCTTTTTGGGCAGACATCCCAGCGGCTCCGAGGCTGCCGGCTCGAGCGTGTTGAGGACAGACACCAGGGTGTCCGTAGGGAAGGTGCTGCTGGGCAGATGCAGTCAGGGAGAGCCTGTGTCTGGGTCCTTGCACAGCCTTACTGTGACAGAGAAACTTGTCATTTTTGTCAAAACAAAGTTGGTTGAAAACTGGCAAAACAAAGCTTAATTAACTTTTCAGAGACTGATGTTTAGGTTTATCGTGGTATATGTATTGTATATTTATTTTTTTTTCCACAGAAACCTGCTAATATTTTAGTTATGGGTGAAGGTCCTGAGCGAGGAAGAGTAAAAATTGGTATGTTTATATCTTTGATAAGTCCCAGTGTAGCATTTAAGTTAGAATGTTCTGAAGGTGCAGTTGTACCACCTAAAGTAGTCACTGTAATACCAGTATGTGCCTGGGCACATTGCCTAAATGCTGTTTTCTGGGTGACTTGCTTCATCATATTAACCCCATGTACCAGTTCTGACAATGAAATGCTGTAGCCTCATCAATAAAAAGTGGAAAATGTCATTATATTTTGCTTAAGTGGGTGTTTGTGTGGGGTGGGGGATTTTGATGGGAGGGTTAAAGATGACAGCTAGCTAGGAGGAAAGAAGGAGAAAGAAATACGATTTTAAAATTTCCTCCATTTACCTCTAATGCCATGACATCTTGCTGCTGCTTATAAAAAGCTAAATAGGGAACTACTCATTGCCACAAACCTTAAATCTTATAATGGAATCAAAGATGGCATTCAGCCTACAAAATATTCTTTAAAGAGTAAGCAGGTCCCTTGGGAGTGAACAGAAGAGCAAAAAACACAAAAATCTATCCACAGTGTCTAGTGAGATCTAATATCTAATGCTAAATGCTTAGCCTGGGATGTGCCAGGTTAGAAAGGACCCAACACTTCCACACTATTGAAACATTTTCTGGTGGGAGTTACTGTTTGCAGTGAGAGGATGATTTGTAGAAATTCAGTTGTTTTAAACTAAATGCATAAATAAAAATTAACAGTAGTCTAATAATAATAAACTGTACCAGGCTGTGCATTATCATGGCAGTGCTCTAATAGCAGGCTACTAATGCACAGCCTGCTTACATTTGTTATGGTAATGCAGTCCCATTTGGAAGGGTTTTTTAAAGCTAGTTCGTGTTTTTCACTTCCCTCTGGCTTTCTTTTATGAGATTACTCTTCTGCATTGTTACTCTGTTCTCTTACTGTTTTGTTTATCTGAACTATATTGTTAATCACTAGGATAATGATTCAGGGTAGGATTTTCAGGGAGCGTTCAGTGCTGCTCTAGGCCTTTCCTTGTCCTTTGGAATGCAGGGAATGATGGCCAGGATTGAAGGCTTCTGCAGATCCTACTCTGAAAGTTTTTAATGTGAGCTTTAAGGTTCACAGTAGGGATTGAGGTCTGCATAGTAAACAGGTACAGCACGGACAGCAACAGGGGAAATTGCTTCATATTACCTTACTCTTCATGGAGGGTTTCTTCCAAAACAGAGAAAGTAGGTCATCCTCTGGACTCACTTTTGATAGTGGTGGTGATATTTGCTGTACACAACTACTTGCTAGTGATTACACATAGACCACCCATTTATTTAATTTATAGATTTGAATTAATTTGAGAATAACTTAGTAAACAACTAAATTAAGTCAGACTCTATTCATGGACAGGTGAAAGATTCTGTATTGGGCCACCAGTCCTCTGAGCCATCCATTCCCAGCAGGGAAAGAGGGAGGGGAACCTTGGATTTCTAAGTGTATTATCAAAATGTAGATTTTTTTTTTTTATTATTGTCTTAAGATTGCCACAGCAGTAAAAGAATGCAGAAGTTATACACATACAAAGGGCTTCCATGTTTCCAGTGTAACTAATTTTTCTAAAAAATACATAACTGGTATTTAACTTGAAATAATTTTTATAGGCTTTTTGTGTCTTTTTGGGTCATAAACTCACTTTCTGCGAACAATTTTCCTTATTATTCAGTTATTAGTGACTTGATCAATTTTGAGTAATTGATTTTTTTTAATGTAAAAAACTGTAAAATGCTTCTCTTTTTAAATGCATTAAAGCAATCATAAATAGGAATGCATATGAAAAAATAATTAAGGATTGTCTAGTCAAGTTGGAGACCCATATTTACACTGCAGTATTCCCTCAGTGAGCTATAGCATGCAGGTCCTTTTCCATCAGGGTGGCTACTCATCTCATTTCATTCAAGTCTTTCTCAGCATGTGAATATCCCTACATGATAGGGTCAATCTGTCTTGGGATTTGGGGGTTGGTGGGTCAGGAAAGCAATTTCATGGGTAAAGCTGCATATTTTAATCTCTGCCCATTTTTTTTATGTATGACTTATATTTGGTAGTTCAGACAACTTTCTAGGTAGTTGTACACTACAAATTCTAAAAAACAGTTTTTAATGATGTAATGCCCACAACCCAAATTTTAAAATCATAGCCTGAATGGTATTCAGTACTGGTATGTTGATACTGTAAATGCATCTTGATAGCAAATCAGCAGAGAGGCAGATGCTGTAGGCTTAGTTGCTGTTTTTGTGTGAAGGAAGTCTTGCTACAGCTAAGTTCATGAGGAGGGAGCTTTTGTCACATGCATGTATCTATTATAAATCATTCTAACCTTTGCAGAATCTGCATTTTGCACACTTTAAAAATTGCTGCTTTATGAAAAATCATCCTGTAATAATGGGAGTATTTTACCAGAGAACATAGGTAAAAATGAGTCAGGATTTACCAGTGTCCTGAGGAGTTGATGCACTTCTTCAGAACAATGGTTAATTCTTTGTTGTAAATGACTCATGTTAGTAATGATTTATAATGATATACTTCATAGGTGATGTCATTCAGTAACTTCTACAGAGATTTGAAAATCTGCTCAGAGAGTTAATATCTGCTACAGTCCGCCTTTGCATTTTATTTAGGAGTGATGATAGTGCTAACAACTCAGTTTGTTAAAAAAAAAAAAAAAAAGAGGATTGTTGGTTTCCCTCAAATTTTGAAGCATCTCTCTTTGAATTTTGCAGCTGACATGGGCTTTGCCCGATTATTTAATTCACCTCTGAAGCCTTTAGCAGACTTGGATCCAGTAGTTGTAACCTTCTGGTATCGAGCTCCAGAGTTGCTTCTTGGAGCAAGGCATTATACCAAAGCTATTGGTAAGTAAATTTGATAAAAATGTACTATTTTATTCTTTATTGAACTGTACTCAGATATTGAAGCTTTGATAAATTGTTCAAAGGACAGTAGCTGAATTAAAGGTACGTTACTTGTTTCTTGAGGAAACATGAATCTTTGACAAATTGTTTACTGGGGTCTCAGGCTATATATATATATAGAAATGAAATACATTACTGGGTTTTGACTCCAAATGCCCTGCAATGCAATCTAAGTTTGTGGCTTTCACACAGAACTTTCATAAATGCTGTTAGAGGCTATAAAAAATGTGGAAGCATCTTATAACTGCTAGTACAATTCATATTAAGATGACTGTGAGGCACAGTGCATTAATTTTATTGCAGAGGCTATTTCCTAGTGTTATAAATATATGAAATAAAGAATATACAGAATGGAGAATACAGTGGCTGCACTGAAGCTAAACTGTAAAAGTAAGCTGCATTTTAGCCTCTCTGTGCCTTTTTTCAAAGTCAAATGACAGATGACCAGAGCTTCTGTGGGCTGTAGAACAGGGGAAGAAAACCCAGCAGCAAACTGGAGGGAGATCAGTTCTACTGGATTGATTTGCTGTGGAAGGGTAGAGAGACTGTAGGAAAAAGCATTGGGAAGTTTTTCTCTTGCTGCCTGGTTTGAAAGATGTGTTAAAGGCTGGCAGCCTGGAAGGAAATAACTTCCTTAGCAGGTACTCCACTTTGCATAGACATGGAGGTTGTATGTCAGCATACTGTGGTGGTGTTTCTGTAACCTGAAAGTCTTCCTCAGAACTCAGTCTTTTTTTCTTGTTTTTTTAAAGATTATATCTGTGTTTCTGTCAGCAATTCTAATGTTTATGCCTTAAATGTATTCTTGTTTACTTTTTCTGTTAATACTGTGTTTCTTTTGTAGATACATTTTTATATGTTCCTTTAAACTGCTTAATTTGTTGTGTTTGCACGTTCCCTCACTTTACTGCCATTTCTTTTGATTGCAGCGTGTGAAACTGCATGGGCAGTCATAACCTTTAGTACATAGTTTTATCAGTGTAGATAAAAAATGACTGTGTAAAAACACTGGGTAATGGGGTTATGCTGTCTACATTACTTGCTTTTGTCCTTGTTTATGACCTTGTTCATTCAAGGCTCAGTGTAGCACTACTTTGAGTTAAAAATTGTGTTTGTATATACTAGAAAAAAATTGAGAAAACAACTGGGAAAAGTCAGGTGATCTGATTATTAGATAGGAAAGTCACAGTGAAAAGAGAAAGGTTGTAGAGTTTGTGGGGGTTTTTTAATGAATATTATTACAAAGTTGTGAGGTATGTGGGCTTGTAGCAGTTTGCTGATTATTCTCAAGGTGTTACAGATAGCATTTGGTTTATACCAATACTGCTACTTTTCAGCTTGTACTTTTGGGGTCATTTACATAAACTTGGCTGATCAGCAATTGCACATTTCTTGGTCAGGACAGTGTGGCACTGAATGGGCAGGATGCTGGTTGGCTTTTCTTTGTTTTGTGTGTTGACAGTTACCCCAATAGTTTCCTTCACTTTTAATCTTAACCAAACTAATTTTTTGCAATGTTAAGTGGTAATTACACTAACTCCACAAAAACTTGTATGATATTCCCTCAGCTCCTGTGTAGTTACTGGAATGGGTACCTTCCTTCAAAGCTAAAAGAAAAAGTTGAGCAAGTTTTGCACTTCTACAATAGAAACTTAAGATTTTCAATACAGGAACCTTATCTCTGATAAGCTAAACACTAACATTCACCTCATCCAGATGCTTTTGGAAAGATTCATTTGTTGTTTTTATTTCTGTTCTCCTTTTTTAAAGATATTTGGGCCATAGGGTGTATATTTGCAGAGCTGCTAACATCAGAGCCAATATTCCATTGTCGACAAGAAGATATCAAAACTAGTAATCCTTATCACCATGACCAGCTGGACAGAATATTCAATGTAATGGGATTTCCTGCAGGTACATACTGTATTTTTTTATCACCACTGTTCAAAGAAAGATATCCATATTGCTTTCTTTGCATATGAAGGTGGCAGCTGATCAAAGCAACAGAGCTGTTTAAATACTATCTTTATTTCATGAGTTATAAATCTAGAATCCAATGGTCAAAATAGATATTTTCCCCTTTATTAACTATAGGGTTATCTTTGTGTATATCTGTACCAATGCTCTATAATTTTAAAAAATTGTATTTAATGGTGAATGAGTAAAAATAAGAAGGAATATTTCTGCACTTCTTCAGTACTGATTATTTATTTGGAAGACAACTGATGATTTATGAAACCAAGCAAATATATATATATATATATTTAGTGAATATTATGCATTTGTTTAACTTATGCCAAATTAAACATACAATTTGGAAGTAAAGAAGGGTACTGATTTCCCCCCCCTCCCCCCCGCCCCAGTGGAAAGCTGGTGATAAATTTCTTCATTCTAAACCAGAAAGAACTGGTAGTATGAACCAAAACCAATTACAGTGGGGATATCACATGTTGAATTTTCCCCTCAGTGTTGGTCATACCTTGTTTGTATGCAGGCTGCCTTGCTTCAGTTAATACTTTGTCTTCTAGTGTTCACATGATTGCAGGAGTCAGAGTTACAGGGGCCTTATTTTTACTTCTTGTTTATCTTTCTCCTCACTGCTTGTGTTCCCTGCTCCACTTTTAATTGTGTTTTCTTTCTTTTTTATTTTCTGGACTTGCCTCTTCCTTTCACATGACTTTTGTGGTCTGTGTGTTTGTGTGGTTCTAGAATTTTATTATTAAACATGCTCTTATTTTTGCTTTTTGCTTTTTTTTTTTTTTTTTTTTTGTGTGGGTACTTCATTGCTTCTGTACTGCTGTATAAGATTCACAGAAATGTTCCCTTTGCATATTGTCTCCTTACTTTTGCTTCTTAAGCAATACTCTCCCCTTCTGCTTTTTGAGCTAGAATTTTACCTTTATATACTTTTTGTAGTTCATTTGGGTTTTATATTGCTTTAGTATAGCTTGCATAAGTAGATCATACTCTCATTTTGGTTTTCTGATTGGTTTCATTAATCCTTTCTAATGGTCTACATTTGGCCTCTGGAGTTCTTTGGTTCTTACCAAGAAATGCTTTTCATTCGATTGCAGCAATTTTCTGTGTTTTAATTGACACTTGCCATATCTGAAACAGCTTCTCATGTCTCTGGGATAGGAGAGATGAGAATATTTTAACTAAGTAATAATTAAATAATTATCTCTGAATCATTTATTTATATATTTATTTATTTAATGCTTTTAAACTTGATGTTCTGCATTTTTCGGATGTAGTAAAGATTTGAATTAAACCAAATTACTTGCCCACAGAGCCTTTTCAAGAGTTTAAGGCATTTGAGGCTAGGTGCTGATAGTGAGGGTTTTTTTGTTATTTTAAAATCCATTTTAGCCTTGTTCTACATTGAGATGAATTATTTAATTTGAGTGTGCAGACTTTACTTTCTTAACTTTTTTTTTTTTGCTAACAGTATTTGTTACTTTGCAGAAATACCTCTGGGCATTTTCGTGTAACTAAAAGTGCAGTCAGAGCAGAGAATCCCTTAGAAGGTGACAGAATTGGCTGGAGTCCTGTGTACTCCTGTCCTGGGATCACAGCTGTGTCTAAACAAATTAAATAATAGTCCTGAAGGATTTCAAGCACAAGGCCTGATGTGTTTTTCTCTGGCATTGTTTTGTGGGCACTGTAGCTGGCATCTCTTTTTTTCAAGTTCTTGAGTTAGTCAGTACTCAGCTGGAACCTCTTAGGTGTTGGTATGATTTATTCTGAAGAGGTGATGAAGGAATAGGAGCTAGGGAGTACAAAGGCATAAGCAACTGCAAGGTTAGAGAAGCAAAATTTAAAAAAATAAAAAGGCTGTGAATATACTTGGAAATGCTTTGTTTCACTCACAGAGAGGGGGGAAAAATAATTAATACTGTTTTGCAGATAAAGATTGGGAAGACATAAAAAAGATGCCAGAACATTCAACCTTGATGAAAGATTTCCGGAGAAATACGTAAGTCTGAGTTGAGCTCTCTCAATGAAGCATATTTTATATCCTTCCTACTAAATCTCTTGCAGTTTCAAGTTGTTTTCTATGTAGATGCCAAACAAGGACTATTAAATTGTTATGACTTAGACTGTGGAAAATGAGAGTTGTTTGATAGTGGTGAACTTGGCCTGTTGAGGTGGTGTGGCTCAGAAGAGTAGCCAGAGAGGCTGTAAAGGGTAAGGGGGCAGCTGTGAAGCAGGTGATGCCAGTAACACCCCATGCAGCTCTGAAGTTTGCAAAGCACAGTGTGTCAAAGCACAGCTGTTCCCAAATCTATGGTATTAGCAATGATTTTCTGTAATAGCTGCTTAAAAGGGGTCTGGTAACTTTATACCATTTCCAGCAAACAGTGGGTATAATTGTCAGGTTTGGTGTCTAGGGTAGCTTACAGTGACTAAAGAAGAAAAATGCCCTTCAGCTTTGCTGTCCTGTTGCCACAGGCTAATACCTGCACTTAAAATGCCACCCTGTTGTCTGGTCTCCCAAATGCTCAGGCATTTGGGGCTGTACAGTTACATACATTACTTGTATCTGCTATGATATTGCAACCATTTAAAAACCTTTTATTTGAGCTTCTCTTAAAAAAAAAAAAAAGTAAATATGGGAATGTTCTTGTAGCTACCTGTAGGTTGCAGGAGAGCATTCAGATGGAGTTAGTATTTATCTCTATTTTCACTGTCACAAGAAATACACAGAATCAAACAGTATAGTAGTAAAATTGTTACCAGGCAGTTTAAATCCAGTTGATAGTTTGCTTGTCTGCATGTGGGTTAAAAGTGTGCTTTTTGTGTAGGTGTGATATGCTTTTATAAGGATGTGAGGAAGACATGCCTTTCTGCAGTTATGATTTTTAAGGCATCTCTGGTGTTGATAGTGTGTTTTTTTTCCCTGCTTATTGGATTTGCAGGGAGACTAAACTGTTCTAATTAATATGTTTTGTGGCTACCAAGAAAACTTTGCAGTATCAATGATTTGCATATTAGAAATATCACTTCTGTTTCCTTTTCTAGGTACACCAACTGCAGCCTTATCAAATATATGGAAAAACATAAAGTTAAACCAGATAGTAAGGCATTCCACTTGGTAAGTTACTGCATACATAAAAAAATCAAATTACTCATATATGTTACAGTTCTTTCAAGTGAGAGTTGAGATGGTGTCTAATCACTGTTACTAACATTATAAAAAAAGTTAGGAATAACTGATACTCTGCAATCTGAAAATTGCAAAATCACTTTATCCTCTCACATTGATAAATTGATTCTGAGTGTCATTCACTGGACTGTGTATTAGGAAGAAGTTCTTGAATGTGAGGGTGGTGGGACACTTGGGGCAGTTTACACAGAGGAGTTCTGGATGCCCCATGCTTTGAAGGGTTTTAAGACCAGGTTGGATGTGACTTGGATCAACCTGGAAGGAGAGTTGGGACAAAATGTGTTATTTAGGTACGTTCCAACCCAATCCATGCTATGATATGATACGAGTTTGCATCTTACAGACTTAAAAAGAAAACTTAGGACTTGGACATGTAGTTTGGAAAAGTTTAATATGTCTTCTACTAATCTTTTGTAGCTTCCTTATGAGTACTTTGTAGAACCCTTACAACAAGTAGTTCTCTCTAGAATGTCTAAGTTCTTTCTGAAGACTCCAGTTAAAATTACAGACTTGCTCAGCCCTGGAAGTGCTTGTGTGATATTGTTTCAGAAATTAATGAGCCTTTATGTCTGTGTTTTAAAGAACATTCAAGTTGCTACAAAAAAACTGTATACATGTATTTAGAGAAGAAGGAATTTAAGGGTGTCTAATCTCTCTGAATTTTAGCACTCCTTATCTTGATGTTTCCTACTCAGGTTAAATGTTTTCAGGCTCAAATGATAAAGTAAATAGATTATTTGGGAGGTGGATGGGAGTGAGGGAGAAAAAGGAGACTTTTCATCTTGGATATGAGAAGAACAAATTGGGAGCAAAAGGGAAGGTGGTGGAGAGTCCTGGACATCTGAAGGCCACATGGCTTTTGCTCAAGTCATTGGAAGCTGTACCTTCCTGGATAATCAGACACAAGCAGTTTTTAAGCAGCTGTCTTTTTTCTGTTCAATATTCTTCCCTGTATAAATCCTGGAATTTATTCTCCAGTCAGACCAGATCTGATGCAATATTCTTCTTATGGCACACTGCTTGAGCAGGTTTGAATGGAGGTTTCCAAGCAGATGAGTTATACTTCAGTCTGAGACAGAGCATATATTTAAGGTTCAGATTAAACCCAACAGTACAACCAGCTGAATCAGGTAATTATTGCAGCTGTACTGTATGCATCATTTACTGTGAAGTGTCTTTGCTCTCTGAGGTTAAAAGTTACTGAAACTAGAGATGTTTGCATAAGTGAGCAAACCAGTCCTCTCAGAGAGGCCCCATAACAAGACTTTCTCTGAGTTAGCATTCTCTGACAAGCTGTGAATGCTCTTTCCAAACCAATCTATTTCTCATGTGTTTTGTCTTGCAAGATTAGATATTGTTTTCAACAGAGTAACAAAGCTAGACACAAAATAGTCAGATGAAAATAGTTTAAAACATTTAATGCAGCATTTTCTCTTCACTCTGCTGTAGCACAGGAGGATTGTAACTGTGTGAACAAGTTCAGTGTGTTTGTACCAAAAAGCAGTGGTTACATTAACATATAGAGTCAGGGAATGGTGTCCTTGGCCAGATCACTGCCACTCCTCCATGCTTGGTTATGTCTGTCCATGCTGAACAACAGGATCATAAGGGAGTTGGAACTTGGACCCCACACTGAACACACTCCTCAGCTGGTACCTCACCCACGTTCACCCAACACAGCTATGGCAAGGAGGGGAGCTTTGAGTGGTTTGGATGCTATCAGTCAGTGGCAAGGAAGCTGAAGAGCAGTCAGGGCATTTAGCAGTGTAGGAGCTGTGCTATTTCATGCCTGCCATAGCTCTGGGTGTGAGAGAAGTACTGTGAAGCTCATTAGCTCTAAGAGAATTTTCTCAATTTTCTGTTGACTGCTGTCTGTCAGAACAGTTCACTGGATCCCATTAAAAAAACTGGAGCTTTCCAGAATAATGTCTTAAAATACTGTTCAGGAGCTGCCAAAATTTGAACTTGTCTTAGGTTTCCACTCTTGTTTGAGGCTAAGCTCACCTGCCAATGAATGCCTTGGGCCTCTCCAGCAAAGTCTGAACAAATTCAGTGATTTTCTTGGTGCCAGTTCTTCCAGAGGTATTCCAAGATCTTGCTCTTTCACAGCTGTTCAGATACAAGTATATTTTCCTTTTACTGTCTGCATCAGAACAGATTAAAAAGATGTTTATAATCTACTGTTTTAAAATACATAAATCTAGAGATTGTTGTCAATTCCAAAAAAAAAAAGTTTTGATTCCCCAACTTGAATGAACCAGATTTTTTCCTCCTCTTTACAGATGTTCTTGTACATGGTCCCTTTTCACAGGCAGAACTGATGTGTTAGCTTAAGAAAATTTTGGCTCCTGCCTGCTATTGCAGCTTACTGTTTCTCCACTTCCACATTCTTGATTTTTTTCCTATTTATTTATGCCCTAGAAGATGGCAAACAACTGCTGTTTTTGGTTAATTTAGTGATTCTTGATCTTTATGTGGTTACTTTGGTCCCTATGAACTGTAGTGTTTGTCCTATTCATTGATGATGTATGAATTTTACTGCATTTTTATTGTGTCATTTAGCCAGGTGATCTTTAGGGGACAGAACCAAAGTTTTGATTACCTGAGTATATAATGGTGGCACAATCATTTTGATTTCTTTTTGTATGGCTGATCATGACCAAGGCTTGTCAGCATGGAATGGACATCTCTAGAACCCAATCACCAGAAATTATACTAGAATTTTGCAGTGGTTTTTATTTGTGCTTTTCAGGGTGTTGGCAGTTGTTTGTCATGATTTGCCTTTTCCTTTTCTGGCTTTTGGCAGTGCTTTATGGGAGAGTAACAACTGGCTTGTTCAACATACTATTCTATAAAAACTTCCTGTTGACTCAGAGAACTGAAATAACTTAACTGTGAATTCTTGTGGATGATGTGAAAACACAACAGGATTGATGGTGGCAATTCATAGTTATGATGTTCTTAACCATGCTGTCAAAACTGAAGGCTGAGGAGGGAAATGTACTTTCTTAACCTCAGCTTTTGAAGTGTGGAGATTTGCATTGCACTTATGAATTCTCACTTAATAGCTAGTGAAAGCAGAGAGCCAGTTTAGAGCTAGATCATGACACTGGACCTTTTTGAAAAGGTGAATATATGACTCCTATAAAAAGTATGAATAGGAAATGTAAATTAATATTATTTACCTATTTTCTTGTTAGATCCACAGTTTTAAAATAATGCAATACAGATTAAAAGTGAAACATTTGTTTTAAAGACCATTGTCTTTTACAATATGTCATGGTGCAATTTTGCCTTGGGCAAAATTGTTGTATTGGTGAAGCATGAAAACTCACTATTTTTTCTGTGTGATATCTAAAGGTTATCTCATGTTGCTTGTCCAGGACAGCTGCTTGGGTGGATGGAGAGAAGTATGTGCATGTACAGCAAACTTGTTGAATAAGAAACATGTAGTTTAAGAATGCATCACTGCAACTCAGCACTAGAGCTAAATAAAGTAATTATGGTCTGATGTTGCTAGTTCACATGGCCTCAGCTGGAGTGCTGTGTCCAGAGGAGGGCCATAAAGGTGATTAGAGGTCTGGAGCACCTTTTCTCTAAAGACAGGCTGAGAGAGCAGGATTTGTTCAGCCTGGAGAAGAGAAAGCTCCAGGAGACCTTATAGCACCTTTCAGTGCTTGGAAAGGGGTCTCCAAGAAATCTGGAGAGGAAGAGTTTTTTGATAGAATAAGAGATAATGGCTTTATAATGAAATAAGGTAGATTTAGATTGGATATCAGAAGAAATTGTATATTCAGAGAGTGATGAGGCTCTGGAACAGGTTGCACAAAGTTGTGGATGCCCCCATCATTGGAAGTGTTCAAAGCTGGGCTTGACAGGGCTCTGAATAACCTGGTTTAGTTAAATGTGTCCCTGCTCATGGCAGGGGGTTGGACTAACTGACCTTGAAAGGGCCCTTCCAACCCAAATAATTTTGTGATTAAAGTTGCTAGTACATTGTGGAAACTTTAATGGTTTTGATAGAACACTTGTGGCTGGAACTGAGTGTCCTGATCTTTTCAAGTGAAAATAGGTGTCTTTTGATTGGAAATGAAGTTTCTATTTTAAAAGGAGAGAAGAATGTGGTTATGGCATTTATGGTTTGGCTTTTGAGTTCAGACACATTTATATCATCTTGTCTTTCTGGAATACAGTGAAGTTTCTATACATAATTTTGGTAATGTAAAGGTGTTTTTTTGTTTGTTTTTCTTTTTTTTCTATTTTTTTTCTTCTTTTTTGTTTTCTTTTTTTTTCCCCAGCTTCAGAAATTGCTCACTATGGATCCAATAAAGAGAATTACCTCAGAACAGGCTATGCAGGATCCTTACTTCTTGGAAGATCCTCTTCCCACGTCCGAGTAAGTGGTCAGTTTATTAACCTATCAGTGCATTCAGAGATGCTTTAGAGCTGTGCTTTCTCTCTGCCCTAAGTATGTTTGTGAATATTGAGCTAAATACTGTCTAACAACCAAAGAAAGCTATAACTACTAAAATGCCATTCGTGGTTTTAAAAATTAAGTAGCATTTTTATTAATCTCTTGCTTTATGGAACTTTGATCCTATTAGTTGCAGCACTAATCTTGTTACTCAGTGACAGGTTGATTATGCATGCTGCAGATCTTGGTAGACAACTGCTAAGTGCCTGCATGTCCACTTCTTTGCCTCAGAATACTAGATGACAGTCTCTAATTAGTTTACATTTTTGTCCTAGCCTTTGTTGTAAATTCACTGTGTCTCTGTGCTGTCATCCTTAACAACTTAAATCCATTTTTTGTAGACACCTCTTTTTTTGTTTGCACAGGCAGATTTACAAAAGGGAGAAAATTTATGGACAGTGAATGATTTCATTAAAAATTAAGCCCTTCTTCCAAAAGACTAGCCAGAAAGCATGACTGTACACCCTCTTAGGAAAGCTATTAGTACATCCTGTCTGTGATTCTCTACCCTTATGTAGAGAGGAATTTATAAAATATGTATACTTATAAGGAATTAATTAAAAATGAAATTATTTCACTAAAGCCTTACTGGATTATTTATAGCATCTTCTGACCTTTCTCTGTGATTTCAAGTCATGTGAATGATTGGCTGTTGCAGAAACTGCTTTTATGGTAGTGTTTGGCTTTTTTCTCAAATTTAGGTTGACATTTTAATGTGAATACACAATGAGTATTGCTAACAGGTGTACAAAGACTTTATTATAAATATATTCTAGTGATGAAGGGCAGGTAAATATTAGCAAATCCATGTGGACTGTGAGATATGAATTGACAGGTGAAATTTCTATTTACTTTTAAACTTTTTCCAGGTGGTTTTGTTAATAGTGAAGTTTCCAGGAGTATTTTTCATTAGTCCTGAGACTGAATTACACAAGAGCTGTAGTGAGGTAGCTCTTTGTGCCCTCGCAGATACCTAACAGGTGATGTACTTTTCTAACCAACAAAAAAAAATATTGGTAGCTTAAGTTAGTGTATAAGAGTAAAGTGAACATTAAAATTAAATGTGAATATGTTTTTACAAAGTTTAGAATATGTGATAGGGAAAATTTCTCCCTTAGTTGCAAGTATTAAATGATGGCTCAGGCAACTTGTAACTATCATGGGTGAAGTGTGAATCTTACAGGTCTAACCCTTCTGTTCTAAAACAGTGATAAATAGACTTTTTTTGGGGGACAGTGTTTTTGCAGGTTGTCAAATCCCTTACCCAAAACGAGAATTTTTAACAGAAGAAGAACCAGATGATAAAGGAGACAAAGTAAGTACTAGAAGAACAGTATCATCATGTTTCACTGGCTTTTACACTATTTCCTGATTTCATGTTATTTCATGGACTGCTTTTGAGTTGAAATTTTTCTTTGTGTTTAAACAATTGAGAAGAACCAGCAGCAGCAGCAGGGCAATAACCATACTAATGGAACTGGTCATCCAGGGAACCAAGACAACAGTCACACACAGGGACCCCCACTGAAAAAAGTGAGAGTTGTTCCTCCTACCACTACCTCAGGTGGACTTATTATGACCTCAGACTATCAGGTATTTTGTTTTATTCACATATTGTGTATTTGCTTTTCATGTTTAGAGCATGTTTCTTCAAACTAAAAAAAATAATTTTGTAAATGTCACTGTATTAACTTTTACTTTTTGGCATATTTTGTTGTTTTGGGGTTTTTTTTCAGATTCATTTAGTTGATGATTTGTTGATATCCTGATGCTCTTTAGGTTGGCAGTAAGGAAATTAGGATCAGACATTATTAGAGTTACCAATTATTACCTTCATAATAGGGAACACTAATAGTTATGGACCAGGAGCCTGTTATGCTGTTCTCTGTATCACCTAAAAATGCAATTTCTTGCTCAAACAAGCCTGTAATGGTAGGTAGCAGAGGATGTTGCAGTAAAAAAGCTGTGAAATAAGATCATTTCCAGGCACTTTATTGTGGCACCCTTCATATGGTCCCCAAGTGTCTTTGTTCAGTTTATCTCAGGATACACCAGTAACACATCAGTTTGCAAGTCATTCTCCTTGAACAATATACATTTTTAAAGCTATTTGAGACAGTGGTGTGCCTTAACTATAGTTTTGCAGGGTGGGGTGCCTCTAAGTATAAATGTCATCTTTTAGTAGGATTATCCATCACAGGCATTTTTATAGGAGTTTCATCCCTTTCAATCTGGCTAGCTGCAGCCAATTGCTGTTTTGGCCTTTTAATTAGCTCCTTCTCCCACTTCTTAAAAACACAGACACAGAGCAGAAGGCAAATGCAGCTGTAACTTTCTTAATCTTGCCCTTGGGTGGAGTTGCACATCTAAGGAGGTTGATTCAGAGGTTGTGTGTACTGTGTCAGGGAGCTCCATTTACATGGCCTATTTACATGCCCTTCACCTCATTTTGCTGCTGTATTGTGGCATTTTGAACAAACTTCAGCTCCTAGTTCTGTGAACCAGAGCTGAGGTTTGCTGGCTCATAAGTCAGAGGACTCAAATTGCTCAGCCAGGGTTGGCATTGGTTCATTTTCAGTTCATGCTCATCAGAATTTTTGTACTTGCAGATATCCATCCTGGGATGACAGCTGGGGGCAGCCCTTGTTGAAAAATTATAATTTCAGAATACTTTTCCCCTTAAGATAGTGGTGGCTGCTGCTTTTTTGTCTCGGGAGCTCTTACTGATAACTTGACTGCTCCTGGCCAATCTTTCTGCTGTCTTTCTAGGAGGGAAAGTACCTGATTTTTGAAAAAAATACATCTTTTCCCTCCTAGCCTTGCAAAGAAGCAGTCAGTAGATTTGTTCTGATTAAGGTGTCTGGGAAACATGATAATCAAAGAGGAGACCTGAACTTGCTAGCAGTAGAACAAAAGCAGTTAAGAGTTTCCAACTGATGGTTTCAGGTCTTCCTGAAAAAAATTCCTCAGATTTTTTGCTTCTAATCCAGCAATTTGAGAAGAGGGAAAACAAACATTACAATGCAGCCCCGGTGTTTTAATCAAACACCTGTTCCTTTGTTCTTCATTTGATTTGCTCAAATTCCCCATATAAAGCTTGTGAAGAAGGATTGCCATCTCCTGGGCAAGGCACACTAAGACAGTTTCTGCATTCACTCAGAAGTCCAATTACTCTCTGCAGGGCACATTGACCTCATATCCTTTTTTGCCATGCATAAAAATAGTAGACACATGGCACACAGACTTTCTTGCCTCCTTGTTTAAATCTGCAATGTGACACTCCCAAAGGCAATGTGATTAAACAGTCTGGAGCATTTCCACTGCTCTGAGCTTTTGCTTGTGATAACCCTCTGGGTGCTTAATGGTATTTAGAAAGGATTGGATATTTACTTTTGTTCTTAAACAAAAGCCATTTGTTGCTGTGGGTGTCATGAAAGAATCTGGTTTTTCATTACCTCTCTCTTAAAATAAGATCTGTTTTAGAAGTCATGATGCAGGGAGTGTTTTACAGCTGAAATGAGTGGTCAGTTTTGAATGGTTAAATTTGTGATGGTTTCCTGCATGCAGGAGCCACACATGGGCAAAACCAATGTTCAGGACTTTTGCTCTTTTGAATTACATCCTGTGTTTGCAATATGGAGAAGGATGGTCCAGAGCAGTGAGCCTTCTGTTCATGAGTGCCTTAGTCCTTTTCTCAAGGCTGAAGGCAAATTTCACAAAAGTTCAGTCACTGTGTTAATGGTGCATTTCAGCAGAGCTGGTTTGTTCCCACTGACATTAAGTGCTGGTCCAGCCATTTGTCCCCATTTTCTCTAGAAGTGTTAGCTCAGTCCTGTGAGCACATGTTAACAAGTATAGTATGCCTTTCTTATTTCTGCCATCATCTCAGCATCCTGGGTATAGCTTCTGTTCTAAGTTTTGTACAATAAAAAAAATTGGAGTTTTTGTTTTGTTTTGTGACTTAATATTTTACTTTCTCAGGGTGTTGGTTCACCACAGTTTTTTTCCTATTCAGGTCTCAGTAGCAATGCCCTAGTCCTGGCATAAAGGAAAGTTTATAGAAGTTTCCAGACCTCTTCTAGAAGCAGCTTGTCCTAAAAAACACATGTTCTGTGATGTCAAAAATTCAGAAACTACAGTGTCTAAATGCTGCAAAGTTTGTGAGGGATGTAAACCTTAATGTGAATGTAAACCAACACAGTAATGCACTGAAATTGTGTTAATTTAATGAAATGTTAAATGCTGCTAAGTGGTCAGATACTTATATTGCAAATTTCATGGGCAGTCCTTCTTTATAACACATGATCAGTAAATAATAACTTTTAGGTTAAATTTTAAGTAGGTGCTTGCTGGTTTGCTGCGAGCTTCTTGCAATGATGAATGCTCCATTCACATAATTGTGGGGGTGCTGGAAACCATCTAGCCAAGTCCCCCACTTGGAGCAGGGTGGCTCACTCAGGTTAGCATGGCTTTCTTAAGCTGAATCTTAAAAACCTTCATAGAGACTTCTCATACTGTGGCAGGTTCTTGTTCCAGTGCTGTACTGGCCCCTTAGTGGTCCCTCTTCCAGTGTCCCACTTGAACCTCCCAAGCCACCATCTAATTATATTTTGCCTGAAATATCTGGTTCCTTTGAGGAACATGTTGCTCTTGTCTTTAAACTCTCCCTTAAGTATTTTAAGGCTGCCAATAGTTGGCACCTTAGCCCAGTCACAGCGCTCTCAGCCTGTACCCCTGGGTCACACAAAAGGGTGGCAGGTGCATCCTCTGTGTGTGAAAATCTCTAGAATAAGGCAGAGTGGCTCATCAGCAGTAAGATGCCTCACCTGGACCTCCACCCGAGTCTACCATCCTGATGGGAGAAGGGAGCAAGTGAAGACTACTGCTGTGAGTGGTAGCCCAGTGTCGTGTGCAGGTGCACAGTAGCCATCTGGAGGGTTGGCTGGAGGTTTGGCTGTGGTGGGTGAAGATTCCCTGATCTGATATTCCTGACGCCTGTTACCCGCTGCAGTCAGAGCAAGCGGGACAAAGCCTGGAAGTGCAGCTGCTTTGAGCTCTCTTGAGTAAGGAGTCAGTAGATGCAATTGCGTTGCCGTGTCCATGTTACAAAGGGCTGTGTGTCTGTGCTTCCCCCCGCAGCGTTCCAACCCCCATGCTGCCTACCCCAACCCCGGACCAAGCACATCGCAGCCCCAGAGCAGCATGGGCTACTCAGCTACCTCGCAGCAGCCGCCGCAGTACTCGCACCAGACGCACCGGTACTGAGCCGCCGGTGCGGCCCCGGCCGCGGGCGCGGCTGCGAGCCGGGAGCGCGCTCGGGCACGAATGTACTGTACACCCGCACCGCCGCCCTGCCGCGGGGCCCCGCCTTCTGCCCGGCTCCGGGCTGACACTTGAAAGGAAAGTGCTAGCACGGTTTGTGTTGTGGATATGCTACTTCTGTAGTTTACTTGACACGGTTCAGACTGACCGATGCGTTTTTTCAGTGACAGTCTGTAGCAGGTGAAGCTGTGAAGTGTGCTAGGGGCAAGCATTTTTGTTGTCGTATGTGGTGAATTCTCTTGATGTAACAACTTCATCTGACCAATAGTACGCGACATCTTTGAACTGGTACTTGAAGCATACAGTATATGTTACCATGGCAAAAAAGCAAACTAACTGTAACTCTCAGACAGTTTTGATAGACGTTTATTTTTAGTGACTTTTGTGGGTTGGTTCATTTTCCACCTAGATCGATGTTTTATGACCGACACAATTGCTACGATGAGATTTTTTTTAAAGAACATGAAAGCGTTTGCATTTTTTCCCAGCAATTACAAACATCCCAAAGATTTATTTCCGACATAAGTTTTTGTTTTTGTTTTGAAATCTATGACTTGACTGGTATTAAAGCTGCTATTTGATAGTAAAATAAGTATGTTGTCATTGATATAAACATGTTTGGTTCAGCAAACAAACTAAAATGATTGTCATAGACAGTGTTTTATTTTTTTCCTGTTGGTGTTAATGATTTGTGAGCATGCTTTGAGATTAAAAAAGCATGAATGATATTTCCTAAAAAGGTGCGGCATCCATTCAGATATTTTGTCATGAATTTTGAGAACCAGCTTGGTGTAGTGGATTTTAAATTTTATTCAGTTAATTTTTTTTTTTTTAATGTTCGCACGTTGTTTAGGGGTGCCATTCCTACTGCTGGAGGAACAAGGTGTTAGGAGAGCCTTAGAATTTATGAGGAAAAAACTTACATACAATGTACTGTATCAAACTATTTTACATGAATGACACAAGTATTCTGAGTAAAAAAAATCAAACATTGTTAAAACAAGGTGTTATGTAATAAATTTATTTTTCATAAATCTGCATATGACCTTTGCCTGTATTCCTTTTTATCACTGAAAGCCCCTTGCTCCCCCATCCATACATCTGTATCAGGTTGTCCTTTGAAATGGCATCCAAGAGGAATTTGTCTTGCAAAGCAGGCTTCCATTAATTCATAAGAAGGATAATTTTTCTGTTAAACAGCAGGAAAAAAAAGGCATTGCTCTTGTTCTGTACATGTAGCTGATCAGCTGGAGATACTCTGAAAGTGGGTTTATTACCAGCAACATTTCCTAGATCAGGCAGCTCCTTTTCATGTACAAAATCCAGAGGCATTCCTGTCTGGATAGTTCTTCTTAGGTTTCTGCAGCTCATTCTGATTTTGGTAGGTAATACCACACCATGATTTTGACATAAATGTATGCAATACACACAGGGTATTTTTCTTCAGGTGATTCGTGTAATGTAAATATCAACTGGTGTGATTCCTCCAAACGCACTGAGATGACAGTGGGGGACAAAACAAAAACCAGATCATTAGCCAGCCTGAAAGTCAAACCATGTTTGAGGTGAGGATAAAGCTACCTGACTGGGGGGACTACAGGTACAAGTATTCAGGAGACTTGAAACCAAAGAAGAAAATTGGAGTGCAAAATTTATGCTGCTTTTATGATACCTCATGATGGCCTTTTAATTTTGGCATGAAATGTGTGAAAATCTCTTTCCTTGGTTTCTGGAACAAATTAGTATATATGTATATAGGTGGGAGTGCCTTAAACTTCTCCTGGTTTGCTTTTCAAGTAATAAAAGCATTTTCAGTTTTTATTCTTATTTTATATTTAGGCTTTAAGCTTGCCCATTCAGCATGTCCAGACTGGTCCCAGGTACTCAGATGGTACCGAGTAATGTTTTTTTTTTTTTTTTTTTCTTAAAGTGCTATTGGCCCAGATTTTTGTTTCCTGTTGATGCATATTCATATTAATGCAAAATGACATTCATGTAATTGCAGACTTTATTTGATACCACTATATTGTGATTTCTACAGCTGAAAAGTAGCAGGCTCGTTTCAATTTCATTTTTACCAAAGATAATGCCTCAGGTTGACAAAAGGTGCTCTTGCCATTTGTTTATGCTTGAATTTAATTTTCTTATTAAAAATGCATTTGAGATAAAGATGCAGCTTATGAAATCATTATAATAAAATAAATTATATTCTGCATTTAGTTTTGAATAGCCTGCTACTCAATTTCATTCACTTGTATTTTCATTTTTAGTAGATATATTGCAGATTGCATCAACAAACAGATCCTACAGGGAAGTTAAATCTTAATATTTGACTTCTTCTGATGTCTCAGTCATCTGGTCATTTGTGAGAAGGTACTTGAGGTTTTTTCTCTAGGCCTTTGGAGAAAAGAGTTTTTTAATGGTATAACCTCTGGTACCTTGAAGACAGGGTATGATTCTGTATTGCAGATGAGCTCAATCACATAATATTAATTATAATTACAAGGGATCTTCTGCATCAAATAAGCTTTTTAATACTGTCTTTAGAAATACTGAGGTCAAGGCTCTAAATTACTTTCCTGAGCTGTATAAAAATACATTAATCCTGTTATGTTCTTGATGGGGTTTTTACATGAGGGTTACAGAGAGGGGAGGAGAAGAAAGCACCTTTGAGAAGGATTTAATAGGAGAGTTACAAATTCCCGTGAGGAGATGGCAGCAGCAGCCAGCATGCAAGCTGTGCGTCTTTCCTCACGTGGCTCAGCTTTTGTTACTGGATTCAAGAACTTCAAAGCTTTTCCTTACTCACCAGCAATTATCTGGACCCATCTGAGTGCATTTAAAATAGCTGGAGTCTGGGAGCCTGTCTTTGTTGCTGTGATTAAAGGACAAATTGTTTTGCTAGTGTAGGCTTATGTTGAAAATGGGCTACAAGCTTAACTTGATAGTGGGGATAAATCTGCTATTGCACCTTAACCTTGGCACTCCCAGCAAGCCTGGCCTGTGGCAGCTCTGCATTTATCATACTAAATAAAGATCCAAAAGAAATAAATAACTTCTGCACTGGTCCCTTTTGAAGGAGGGTTTCAGCATTAGTGGTGGGAGGAGCAGTCCCACCTTCCTAGAAGGAAGAACTGGAAGACTGGTTTTGTCCAGTTCTTTCCTCTGTGTGTATGTATAAATAGGAAAATACTCAGAGCACTCACTGAGTTCCCCATGGCAATGCCCCAGCAATACCCAGCTGAGGGGTAGACCAGTCTTCAGGTTTTCTTTTGGCTTTTTTTTTTTCAGGGGAGGTTTAGACTGGGTACTATGAAAAGGTTCTTCACCCAGACGGTGGCTGGACAGTAGAGCAAGTTTCCCAGAGAAATGGCCATAGCACCAAGCCTGCCAGAGTTCAAGCACTTAGATAATGCTCTCAGCTGTTGTGATTTTTGGGGTTTTCTGTACAGAGCTAGGAGTTGCACTTTGATGATCCTTGTGAGTCCCTTCCAATTTAGGATATTCTGTGATTCCTTCATTCTGAAGCCACTGCTGGGCAAACCCTTTTCTGGCTTCACTGAAAGGCCAGCTGTGGTCTCTGCCTTTCATGTGTGGTGCCTGTTGATCTTTTTTGGGCATGGTTAGGCAGTTTGGCTGCCAAGTGGGGCAATGGAGCCTGCAGGACCTCATAGGACTTGATGTGTATCAGGAAGGAAAGACATGGAGTATTTCTTGGGGCCAGTGGTGAAGTTGCAGCCATGCCATTTGGGGTAAATACTGTTGCCATGGTTAAGATGAGCCTTATTTCTGCAGAAGGAATGAGTAATGTGGTGCTCCCTACACCATATTTTAGTTGCTCTCCTGAACAGAGCAGCCTTTTTTTGTTGAGTAGGGCAACCATGCCAGTGTCTTCCATCAGGCTGAGTGGTGACAGTGCTTCAGGCTGCCAGTTCTGAGACAGTTTAATATCCAGCGTCCCTGGAGACCAAGGTAGATGAGCCTAAATCAGTGTCATTTGCTTGTCACAGCTATGGATAAAGAACACTCTGTGAAATAATTTGTCAGACATCTGAATGATGGGATGTACAAACTGTATTCCAGCAGTAAGCTATAGAGAGAAAAAGGTTCTTACCCTTTGAAAGCAAAACAGAAACAAAGCTGCTGCTGTTTCCACCAGGTCTCTTGTGATAAGATCCTCTCGAGGATTTCAGGCAGCCTTTTTCTTGGTGCTTGGCTTCAGTTGATGGCAGGAGCTGTCTGCAGAGGACTGTCTGTACTACAGGGATCCTGTGCTGGAGAGCTGGGCACTGGCACTGATGTTAATGAAGCCATTGCCCTGGAGTGATGCACGCCAGCTCCAGCCCAGGGTGGGAATCTGGATGAGCTCCATCACTGCTCTGAAAGCTCCCATGTCACAAGATGTTGAAAAGTGCTTTTCAGCCTGCCAGAATTAGGGTGCGTGTCCTTGGCTCTCTAGGAGTTTAATTATCCCTGAATTCAACTATCCCTTCATGTTTCTGGTCCTACATAGGTGGACTGGGTAATGCCCTGAGCCAGGAGGGGTGGTGGAAGGGCTAGTGCAGGAGTGGTTGTTATTTAAGCTGCTCAGCACATCTTGGCACATAGCCTTGAGCCCACAGCACCACCAAGGACAGCCTTTACAGCGTGTGCTTTTGGGAAATGTTTCCGTTTGCTCAGCCAGGGGTGTGGGAAAGCTGCCATGCCCTTGGAACAAGCCTTTGTTTAATGTTTGTGGGAGCTGTGAATTTGTACAATGTGTCACCCACGGTGTGTGAAGAGCCACCTCTCTGACCCCCATTAGGTGCATAAGGCTGGCCGAGGGAGGGAGGGAGGGAGATCGAGTAGGGGTTTGTGCATGGACAGTGCTCACAGGAGTGCTGGGACAGAGGTGAATAGCCCTTGAGCAGATGCTTTTGGAAGGCCTGTGGTTACACTGAGAGGGCCCAGAGGTATTGTCTTGCCCTGAGGTGTGAAGAGCCCCTGTCTTTCATAGGAGCTCATTTCTTCTTTGACACAAAATCTGACCATGTCCTACATTGGTTTATGCAGGGTTGCCTTTAGTATTTGGCTGATTTTCCCACAATGTGCTGGCCAGGTGTGCTAAGAGCTGTTCTTATTGATCACCTTTTAAAATCAAAACTGTTTCTGTTTATAGTGTTTCTCAACTACACTTAGCCAAGCTCCACCTTAGTGAGTTTGTGCCCTTACCTGGACAGGGGACACAGTAGGATATATTGTTTGGCATTCTTCACACCTGCCTCAGCCATGTGCTGCTGTAGATCAGAATATGGAGATACTCAGCAAACTGTGGAGAAGGATTCTTTGGGATAAATCCTGCATTTGGGTGCCAGCAAGGATCCCTGTGGCAGGGGGTTTTGCTTTGAGGTGTGCTCAGCTCAATGCAGGCAGCTCGTACACAGCTTGGGCACTCCTGATGTCTTTCAGGCTTTGCTCTGGCTCTCTGCCCCACCTTGCTTTCAGATCAAGAGAAGGTGAAGGGAGTATGTGATGTCCCAGTCAGGAAATCCCTCTATACACTCCTAGAACATATTTCACTCCCACCAGCCATGCAGGTATGTAATACAGCTGCACTATTTACTTGCACTTGCAGACAAAACCAGCTGGTTTGGAAATGCCCTCAGTGTCTTTGGAGGCCTTGCTGGGAGAGCCCTGCAGGGAGTTGTGACACAGAGCAGCCTGTGCCTCCTGAGTGATGGGCCGAGGATGCCTGGGGCTGATCAGCAGCTGCTTGATCAGATCTCATCCAGCCCTGCTCCGTGGGTGAAGAGGTGAGGCTGTCACCTGTGATCACACGCTTCTCCAGCTCCCAGGAGGAGAAGGAAGGAGGCTCAGGCAGTGCTGTGCAGCTCTGAGGGGAGGAGGGGAGGTGATGGCTGTGGGCAGCAAGGGGCTGGTCGGTCAGGTTGGCTGGCCTGGTGCCCTGGGGCTCAGCCAGACTCTGTTCATTGATAGCTCAAGGTGCTGTGGGGACCCACTGTCAGAAGGGACAGTCTGGAAAACCTCCTTTAGTCCCACAGGAAAGCTGCAGAGTGTGTGGTTGCTGGAAGGCAGATGTGATGGGCTGAAAGAGGAGACCAGCCCATGTCCTGCAGCTGCCTTACACAGCACCTGCCTCCTCACAGTGCTTCCAGTGTCTGCCAGGATCTCTAATGCTATTTCCAGCCCCCTAGGGATTTATTGCTGTGCCCTTGACCACAAAATACCAATGAGTGCAGCATCCCAAGTGTGTGAACAGTGAGGCACAGTAGGGGAAGTTGGGGACACAGGTGCCAAAGCACTACTCAAATGAACCATGCTGGGTCATGTTTACAGGAGATGGATCATTTTGGTTAAAATATTACACAGTGGGAGAAGAGTGAGTTTAGTTCCCACCAGGAAAGAAAGCAGGGAAAATGGATCAATATAAAACATTATCATGAAAGCTTGTCTGACATACTTTTTTTATCTGTTGGGGTTTTTTTAAAATAGAGAGTAAAAAGTATGAAATCAAGTTTACTGTGAGCAAGAAGGAATGGCATCCCAGAGGTTTGTGTTTTAATGGAGTAACCTATGCTGCACCCATGCAGTGTCCATAAAGCAGCAACATGCACATACCTCAAAGGAATGAGAAATCTGGATTTGGAGGATGAAGTGGGCATAACGAAGATGCAGTTTGAACAAAAGGCCATGAAGGAGGAGTTTTGCCCCCTGGTTTGGTTCCAGCACATTTTGCACACATACCCACAGGTAGTGACTGATCCCACACCCTCTCAGGCTTCCAAGTCACACGGGGAGGGGAAAAAATGCCCCCCAAACCCGAGACACGTCAAACCACAGAGCAGGGAAGGTTATATGTCATGGACTCTGAGAATGCCAAAGCTGAGGCCATGGTAAGAGAAGTAAAAGGTGTGCCAGGATGAAAACTACCTGGAGAGAAAAGCAAACCAATATTCTGGAGATGCTTTGGGGGGGCATGAATGCAAGGGTGCTGCAGGGCAGGCAGGCAGTGATGTGGTTTGGGGCTGGGCAGTACCAGGACCTGCTGCTCCCCCTCTTGCTGGGGGCTGAGCCTGCAGCTGAGTTCCCTGTGCATTCCCAGATGGCATCAACATTTCCTAGTGCTGCTCCTGCCCAAATCAAGCTCCCCTCACTCTGGTGCCTGGCAGGGGCCCACTGGGGAGCAAGCCCAGAGAGGACATTATCCCTTCTGTGCCAGAGGCTGACAGAGGTGGGTGTCAGGGCTGGGTGGCAGCATTCACCTCCACTTAGTGCCACATTGCATGGAAGAGGATCTGATCCAAATCTGAGAAAATGCAGCTCTCAGGCTCTTACTGATCAAGCCTCACACAGAGAGTGCTATTTCTAATAAATATTTTAGGCAGTAAAACATCCTTCAGAGAGGGCTGCTACATTCCCGTTGTGTGCCTTCTTGCTGGGAGAAGCCTGCCTTAGCTACTTCAAATATTCAAATGCTTGATATATAGTTACTGTTTTATGGAAAAATGCCTCCGGGTGAGATGTGTTTAATAGAGAGAGGCTAATATGTGAGTGATTTATCTCATTTTGCTAAGTTCATGCCTGTAATTCAATAACCCCATGAGCTACACTTAACTGTATTCAATAAAGATGATCTAGAGGAGATGTTCGTGCAGGTGAAGGATTCAAGAACTGGAGGAAAGGTTGTTAAAAATAAGTGGGTTTGAAGTAAACAGGGAGCTCAGGCAGAGCTCTCCCCCAGGATAAATGTCTTGAGCATCATTAAACCAGTACAAATGGCTATGTGAGCTGCAAAGATTTCTTCCTCTGAAAGGAAAAAGCTGTGAGAGATACTTTCATTAGGGAGAAAATGCCACCTTGCGCTCCGGCCGTGACCCAAATCCTGCAGCAATCCTTAGCGAGCTGTCATCTCGGGGAGCATCCCCAGCAGAGTGTGCCCAATCCTCTGGCACTGAGGCACTGTGAAGGGCACAGGGAGGTGGATTTGCAAGCAGGCAGAGGAAAGAGGTGTGACAGCCCAGGGCTTTATTCTCCACCTGCTTTAGAAAACCTTCAGACACGTACCTGGGTGTGCAAAGTGCTTTACAGACAGCGCCGAGTGCAGGCTCTGACAGCATGACAAGGAAATGCAGTGTCTAAAAGCTGTTCAGGGCTGTAATTGCCCAGTTTGATTGTAAAAATAAAGTAAACAGCACTGGCAGCTGAGTCACACAATAGCAGACCTGAAGCACTTCTAAGTTAGGTCTAAAAATACCGTGCGTGCTTCTAAGTTACTGGCTGTATGGGGAAGAAAAGGGCACTGAAAAATAAAGGCAATGACAGTGACTGCACAAAGGGCTTTGGGTGAGGTGTGAGCTTTGTCCATGGCCCTGCACTGTGGCCAGCACGGCTGTGGGGACACCCAGCCCTGGTGGCTCACTGTGTGCAGCTGCAGGTGCCAGCCTGGGCCAGGGATGGGCTCTCAGCCTCTGCCCCAGAGGCAGGTGCAGCAGCCACCCCAGACAGCCTAGCTGGAGGTGTGTAGAGCAGTTGCAATAGCAGGGAAAAGGGTTTTCAGCCAAAAAGGTGATAAAAGAGGCCTGGGGACAGCAAATAGGCCATGGCCATTCATTGCCTTTTTGCAGCTAGCACCTTGGAGGCAGGGAGCAAAAGCAGGAGGCAGCAGCTTCAAAGCAGAGAGGTACTTTCACACTGCATGTCATTACACAGTGGGGCTCTGCCATGGGAGCCTGTCAGTGCCAGACACAGCTCCAAAACACGGCAGGAAGAAGCCATGGAAGGAAAATAATTTGAACCCTATTGCCTACAGAGACACTAACTTCAGCCCAGGAGGTCCCTTGGATCCCCATGGGTGGGAAGGAGAGGTTGGGAAGCTGCTACAGTGGGTTCACCCTGTCCTCGCCCTCTTCCCGTGTTATCTGTGGCAGGCAGGGACAAGCTGTGGGGTCAGATGGACATTTGGTCTGACCAAGGGTGACTGCTCCTCTGTCACAAGTGGTCTCACACAGTGGGGGCAGCTGTCCCTGAGCCACCACACGAAGGTCACTGTGGCTGCAGCCTGGCAAATGTGCTCTGCTCAGCCCCCTCAGTCCTGCCGTGTGGCCACTCGCCCAACTCAGCTGGAGCCTTTTGATATGGGATGCCTTTGCCTGGCCATTGCCTGACAGTCAAAGCCAAAAACCCTCAAAAATTTGAAAATCATCAGCCTTGGAGCAAAGTGATTGGCAGGCAGGGTTAGAGGAGGAGGTGAGAGCAAAGGTGTTAGAACCCCTTGGGCTGCTGCTGCTACAGCTCTTGGTGCAGGTACCACCAAGAGCTTGGGCATTGCTGAAGGGAGTGGGAAGACCTAGGGAGCTGTGGAATAGTTGGCAGAGACAGAAAGGAGAGCAGATGGAGGAAAGGACAAACATGAGCAGTGGGAGCACCCCAATCTGTGCAACCCACCGTGGTGCACATGCTACTAGCTCCTGTTTTTTACTTCTCTCCCCAATAATTATTGCATTGGAATAAACAAACCAGCTCTTACCCCTTGCAGGATCTCTGGTGTTTCTGGTGCCCACAGTCCTCTTCAAAGACCCAGCAGTCAGTGCAAGAAAGGAGCTGCAGGCCTTGTTTCTATCCTGACACATCATTGCCACAGATGTGGCTGGCAGCAGCCAGCTGAGGCACAGCCAGCTGCTCAGCTTGTCTGGGATGGAGCTTGGGATGACTGGAGCACTGGAAGGGATTTTCCAAAGCATGTGTCACAAAGCTGACAGTTTTTATTTTCCCTGCTGTTTTCAGAAGATATTTTGCTTGGCATGAGCTCGTCTGTTTGTAAGGTTTGGCAGGGGCAGCCAAACCCCTCACCCTGCGTGGGCTGCGAGCAGCCTCACAGCACCACTCTTGCTCCTTGCCAGGGCCAAAGGAGATGCCTGGCCTGGCATCCCACACTGCCCATTCCAGCCAGTCCAACGGGCCAAGAGGCTCAGCAGGAAGCCTAGATGTACTCAAGTTTGTGGGTGAAAGTTTGGAGGGACGTGTTAAAGCACTACAGCTATGTCTGAGGAAACAAGTCTGTCTGAGCTTTGAGTCCAGGACAACATCCAAGGGTTTCATTAGGTCAGTCACTCTTGTGCTTTTCCAAATATTTAGGAAAGGTCATTTTTTCCAGCTGGTTCAAACAAAGACTAATGTTGAATTTTTTCTAAAAGCTTTCCAAATAGGTTTTTGAGTAAAGCTGAACAGTCCAGGAGTGGGAAAAACAGAGATATGCAAAGGCCCTGGAGAGCAGAAAAACTCTTCTGGGTTGCATTTGTTCCTCAGTCTTTCCAGAAAGTAGCTAATTGAGCTTTTTCTTTTTTTTCCCCCCTTTGCTTGTCATTCTTTTTGGTTGTTTATATGCTTGTAGCTGCCATTTATATAAAACACCCTGCTGAAATTTATCCCAGTTGTGTTTTCACTCGAAGGCCACATAAATATGGTGTATTATATTAGGCACTGATCTCCTGCCTTAGTGATCTCCCTCCTTCACATACTTTGCAGTTCTCTGTTTAGGGTCTCTGTTTGCTGTGTTGCTTGCACACTCTGTCACTATTTTGCATCCCATCTGCCCTCAACAGTGGTACCCTGGTCACCTGCACCAGCATCCATGCAGGCAAAAGTCTGGGGTAATCTGAAAGACACAGTAAAAATAGCAAGTCTCTCTCTCTGGATCTGAATAAACCAACCCTTATAAATATGCAGAGTAATAAAACCCTTAATGCAGTGTGATTAAAAAGTTACGGTTCCCCCAGCAACCCGAAGGCGGCCGCCTGGCGCGTGCCGAGGGTCTGGGATGGCTTTGCTGGGAATTAATGCCTTCATCTGCCTCCGTGCACGCAGCCAGCTGGAGTTGCCATGGGAATGGGAGGTCAGGCTCTGCCTGCTGTGAAGGCTCAGAACCTCCCTGCTGCCCTGCCCTGCTCTCCTGTGCCTGGGGCTGGAGCTGCCTGCTCCAGCTGCCTGCTCCCAGCACGGTGCCCTCACTCCAGGCACAGACTTCCCCCCACCTGGCACCTCTGTTCCAAACCCCTTTCCTTCATCTTTCCCTCAGCACTCGCTGCTTCCCAAAACATGCTCTTTTGGCTTCTTTCAGTCTCCAGTGAGGTTTGTCACACTGCCACCAGTCTTCTCCTCGGTCAGCCCCTCCCAGCTCACCCTCTTGCTTTTCCCTTACTGGAGCCACAAGCACCTGCTGAGCCCTTTTAGCTGAGGGCTCAGCAAATCACTTGTGGAAAACATATTGGATGAGTGTCCTGAATACTTTGGGTGGGTGATCCCATGCCCATTGTTTGCTCAGGGCTGGTGTGAATCTAGCCCACAAACAGCACTGGGGGCTGTTTATGGGCTAGATCAAGCCCATCTCCAAGGCCATCAAACACCGGCACAATGAAATATGAGGTTTGGTTTTTGGAGGGGAGCTCTGGAAATAATGCAGGTAAGGAACCCTGTGGGCAGGAGAAAACCCAAGGCAGGAATAATATTAATTCTGTGAGCAGAATTAGCCCTTAGGAGCTCTCAGCCAGGATTTATGGCACACATCAGGATTTTAATGAAGACAGAGTGTCTTTCTCACAGATTCACACCTCCTTGGGCTGGATGCTGGAGCTCCTGGCTGTGGTTTATGGCCAGTTTTACAGGAGGTTGGGCAGCTGATGGCAATGACCCCTCAGCCTTCCCAGTTATGACTGTATGAACATGCAGCTGCTCATTCACTTGTAAGAGGTGTAATTTACACAGAAGGAAATGTCACCCGGGCAGTGGCCAGGAGCAGTGCCACGTGGCTGCCACCACAGCCAGAGCAGCCAGCACTGGGAGAGGCAGCTTGCCACTGGCAGCCCCCAGCCTGCTGCATGCAGCTGCCCCCACTGCAGATCCTTAGAAGTTCACCTGGGAGGAGTTGGTCACACAAAGAAATCTTAATAATCCAGACACTCCCTCAGTCTGACAGTGGCCTTCCATACACCTGTGCACTGGGAGCATGGATAGGACATTGCCTGTGAATAAAATACTTGCTGATTTTCACAAATCTCTTTACTGATAATTTTCTTTCCTCTCCATCACCACCTCCCCTATCCTCCCCTTCTTGTTCATCTTTCCCCCCCAAAATTTCCCTGCTGAATTACAACTTCTGTAGAATGTGTCTACCTCTGCTTGCTGAACCATGACTATCCATTAAATTCTATATTCTCTGTTTTATTTTCACCCATTTTAACTGTAGCATTACTCAGAGACTGTTACTCCAGAACAGTAAATAAACATCCAGATTTTTCTTCCCTTTTTCCCTATAGTTTCAGTGTGATTAGAGATGTACCCTGTTAAGCCAAAATAGACAAGAGGTTAATGAGAGATGCTGTTTTAACTCCATGTAAAGGGCAGGCAGGGAACTGTAGGTTGCAAGGGATTATTCTCCTGCAGGACACATGCTGCAGTGAATGCTGATCTTTTACTGAGCAGGACTGGGAGCCTGGAGAAATCCTTGAAAATGAAGATGGAGGAACTCCTATAGCCTCCTTTCTGCCTTGGTTTTGTGGGGATCATCAGGTCCAGGGATTTCACCTAGAGAGCAACATGACTGGCAGCAGCACTGCCCATGTGTGGTGTCTGCTGGCAGAGCTAGAAGGAAGGTACCTGGGCAGCTTGGAAGTGAGTTATTTCCCACCCACTCCCTGTGCTAATGGGAAGTTGGAAGCTAGGCTGCTATGGCATTACATGAGAACTGCAGCTTTCATTTTTTGCAAAAAGTGGGAAAACTGGTAAATAGAAGTGTATTCCATGTGTATTGGAATTCACCTCGAGATTCATTAGCTTTATTGCTGATTTGTTGAGCAAGGAGCCTTCACAGTGTTAAGAATGCACCCAACAAAATGAACACCTCTTAATCACTTGGCCCCTCCTCAGGATTGTGAAGGGATGAGCAAAGCCAAAATATAAACCCAGGCTCTACTGTGTTCAGCTTCTCCCCTTAAGTCCTGCTGCAGTGCATCAAGATTATTTAATCCAGGGGCAAAATAGGCAGACAAGGACTGGCTCCAGGAGCAGCCTGTGAAATCCAGCCCCAGCCAGCAATCCCTGGATACCTCCCAGACCTGTCTGAAACGATGAGCACCTGGCTGCTAAGTGCATTTCAGATTGGCTGGGCTGTGGGAGATGCAGTTGGGATGTGGGAAGCAGAGAGGAGCTCTGTGGAGGGTCAGTGCCTCTGCCAGGACACATGGGGAAGGGTGTGCCCCACACTGGAGGCTGTGCCCCACCTTGTGAGGTCCTGGCGCCCTGTGTGTGGCACCTGCCCCTGGACTGCTGCTGAGCACTGAGCTTGAACTACATTTTTGAGTGCTGCTTGTGTCAACTGGACACAGATAGTCTGGCTCAAAGGTAATCAGTCACACCTGGATATGTCTATGAAAATCATAGAGTGTGAAGAGCAAATGAGACAGCCTGGTTTTTAAATTAATGTAACCAGTTACACTGTAAATTCTTGTTAATCTAGGTTGGCTTTTCTCTCTGAACATTCATAATGTGAGTTCTCCTCAGTTGCCCTGAGCTCTGCAAACAACACAGTCACCTGAACTTGCCCAGAGCCTCCCTCTCCTGCCCTCCCCGGTCCCAGCCACAGCCCGAGCTCCAGAGGGAGCCTTGCCAGCTCTGCCAGGCGAGGAATACACGGAATTCGGGAGAGTTTGGGCGGGCTGGTGAGGGCGGTGGGTCCAGCCTTAGCACCGAGAGCTGCAGGTGAGCGCTCACCTGCCCACGGGCAAACACCCCTGTGCCACTCCCTCACCTCCTGTCCCAGCGCAGCCACAGCCCTCGGGCAAAGGAATGCTTTTAGATTTGTGTGGAAAGGACCGTCTGGGAGCTCTGCATGGCTGGTTCCAGTCCTGGGCAGCCGCGGGTGCTCACCTCCTCCCATTTCCCTCAGACTGACCCACCTCGCCATCACCTCACCATCACCATCACCATCCCCTCACCATCACCATCACCATCCCCTCACCATCACCATCACCATCCCCTCACCATCACCATCACCATCCCCTCACCATCACCTCACCATCCCCTCACCATCACTTCAGCATCACCTCAGTATCCCTTCACCATCCCCTCGCCATCACCTCACCATCCCCTCACCATCCCCTCGCCATCACCTCACCATCCCCTCTCCATCCCCTCTCCATCCCCTCTCCATCCCCTCGCCATGGCCCCGCTGTCCTCGCTGTCCCACTGCAGCCATCCCCTCTGCTGCGGTTCAGTCGCCGCTCCCGCAGATCCCGGGTTGCGGGGGAGGCTCCCAAGTGCAGTACGGGATCGCACCGTAAGAGGGAGACGATTCCCTGTGGATTTTCCGGGGGACCTGTAGCCCTGCCCACCAGTGGAAAAGGTGGGCACGGAGCTTTGGCAGAGAGAAGAAGGGGACATCTCAGTATCCCTCACCTTGGGAGTGTGGTGTTCTTTCCATGGGTTTATCCCAGGAGGTTGTTAATAGGTCTTGGGAATGCTGCTATGGCTGAAGGATAATTTCAGGTATTCCAGTGTGTTGCAAGACAAAAAGGGCTGCAATGTCTTCTAGCCAAAGTGCTTTAAATATTATTCTCTGTAGAGTCAGTTTCTAACAGCCTCACAGAAGAAAAACGTTAATTATGTCACAAAATTTCTCCTCCAAGGGAAGAAACATCTTTCCCACGGTCTGAAGAGCAAATTTACACCTTTTGAACCATGCTTTTTTGAACTTCAACAACAGAAGGGAAAGCTCAGATCAAACAAAACATAAGTACCAATGTAGGTATCTTGCATTATCACCCTGGCTGCCTCGAAAACAGCACCACATTTCTTGGTGCTCATTTCTGGAAGAGATCTGAATTCAGGGACAAGGTGTGAGACATTTTGAAAAGTCTTCATTAAAGTGCTGAGGTATTTCCCACCTCCTCCTCCTCCTCTTCCCATCACACCTTTTTTTCTCCCTTCCTTCTCTCACAGGAGGTTAAGGAGCAGAATTACATTAACAGCCTCTTTCTTCCAGTCCACAGCAATCTCCCAAGAGGCAGACATTGCTTTTGCCAACATTTTTTGAAGCTGGAAAAGGCCTGAACTTTTCCAAGCTCAGAAGTTCCCTGTGATGGTCCAAGAACAGACTAAAATGTCCAACACATGGCAGCCTCCTCTATTCCTCCTGTACCCTGGTGCTTCCAGCAAATGTTTTCAAACCATAAAAAGATCTTGCCTGAGGTTGCTGTTGGCTCCTTGGCCCCATGGAATGTGCATGACCTCCCAAGGCATTAGGCAGAAAGCAGGGAGAAGGAGAGCAGCTATGAGAGACTATGTTGGAATCCCCTCAGCATCATTGCTGAGACAAAGATTTTGGGCTGCCAGGCTTTTGCAGGAGGCAAATGGGAACAGGGACTCAAGAGGTGCCAGAGAAAGTCAATGGGCAGGTACCAAGCAAGAAAGTCTCTTGCCAGGGTGAAGCCTGTGCTCAGCAGGAGGGATGGGAGCAGGGAAATCCTTGAGGGTGGGACTGTGAGGAGAGAGTGGAGCAGGGCTCTGGTAGCTTTGGTCTCCCACACATTCCTGTCCCAGGAAGCTTCTATCCATAGGTTATAGCATACAGCAACTCCTGGACAGTGGGAGATGAGGTGGGAATAATGCTGCTCCAGTTTAACATTGAGTGCTGGCAGGAGAGGGAAGGATCCCCTCTCCCAGACCTCAGAGGACATGACATCAAAGCATAGGGTGGAGACTGCTGCACCTTAGCTGGGAGCAGATTTGCTCAGGGGGATGAAGACAAACTCATAGATTTCTTGCCTCCCCTGTATGGCCAGGAAGTCAGAGTGGTGATCACTCTGTGGTTCTCTAGAGCTAAAAGCACCAAGGCAGCTCCATTTCTAGTTTGTTGCTATAGAAAGTGGTTGAGAGAGCAGCCTAGCAGAAAGTTTTCCAAAAGGTAGGCTCACCCTCTTCCTCTAGTGAGTACCTGCCTAACTACTTCATGTTAGACATTTCACCAAAGGACAATTGCTTTTCTGAAGAGCTTGTGTTAGCATCATCTTCTGCTTTCTTTTTGTATTTCTTTTTGCATTTCTTTCCAGGGTACATTCTGAAAGAAAACAAAAAACAAACAAAACCCAACCAACCAACCAACCAAACAAACAAAAAACCCCAAAAAACTTAAAACCCTGAAACACACAATACCCCAACCAACAACAAAACCCAAAAACCCAAAACCAAGCTACCCTAAACATCATCCTGTGAAATTCTGCACAAATATCAAATGAAGAGTTGTTCCCCATGCTAAGGTGCTGCAGTCAGTGTACATGAAAGCAACAACCACAGGGGTGTGTCCAGGAGACTCCCTGAAGAGTCAGGAGAATGTGGGACATGGAGGAGAATGTGGGACCTGGCTAGGGCTATTAGACAGCTGGCAGCAGTGCCAGATTTTTCTCCCAGAAACACACTGTTTTCCAGGCACATGGCCAAGATGGAGCTACTGTTCCCAACCCTGTAAAGGACTGGCCCAGAACAACATGCTTCAGTAAGGGGTAGAAGAGTCTGCTTTGTCTTTTTCAGAAAGTTGAATCATTTTGATGGAGGACATGGGGGTGATTGAGCCTTTGGTGCAGGCAGGCAGAACACTCACATAGATCTCCTCTACCTCCGACAAAGAAGGAAGACCTTGACAATACTCACATAGATTAAAAAAAAACAAACAAAAAAACCCCAAACCAAACCAAAATTCAATATCATTGTCTTTAGATGGTGAACTTCTTATTTGATGCACATTAATTTCCAGTGATGTTTTGACCCCAAAGAAAATAATTTTCTTTTTAAGGAAGTATTTTCCTTGTAACTTCCAGGTGACTATCCATTAAAGTATCTCTTTTCCATGAAAAGAATAGGATTGGGTGATGAATGTCTACCCAGAAATAAAAGAGAAAGAAATCAATACTTCCTCACCAAGCTACAGTGTTCAAATCGAATTTCCCTTCCCAGCTGTGCCCTTGGCCCAGTTAAGAAATGATGGGAGGTGCTCAATAGTCTATCAGCTGGACTGGGGCTCTGGTGACCCTGGGATACATCACATCTCCACGAGGAAACAGCTCCACACTTACTTGAGAAGTTCACGAGGACTTAAATCCATCCTCACCTCATTTGCCACTGCTACTCTTCCAGGTTCTCTTTTAATCTCCTGGTCACACTTCACCCATCAGACTTGGGGGTGCTGCTCAGGAAGAACAAAGGGTATCACCTTCTGGGAGGGAAACTGCTGCTTTGTCAAGCTTTGAAATTTGACAGTTGTTTGATTGCCTAAAGCTCCCCTCAGTTATAAAGAAGGATCCTGGGAAAAGTGTTTTGGGTTCATGGCAAACTCCATGAAGCTGATCAGGAGATTCACTTTTTCTAAAGCTGACTTGTGGTCCAAACTAGAACAATAGTGTAGACACATCCTTTGCAACTGCCAACCATCCAACATAGCTAAGCTAATGTTCACTTTAAGAGAAGTAAAACTGTCACCAAAAGCCAGAGAATGCCTTGACTGCAATGGCAGAACACTCAGCTATTCCTCCACACACCAGCACGTTCTGTGTCCCTGCACACAGCTGGGCACAGCTGTGCTTTCAACTCTGCTCTTTGTGCTCCCACAGCTTTCACCCACGATACACTGAAGCTGTGTGTCTGCAAGGATGTAAGATCAGAATCAAACAGGCTCTTCAACCCTCCAAAGGCACCACTCTGTGCCTGTGCAAGGCCACTGGACTCCTTCCAGATGAGCTGAGCTCTCTGGGATGGAGAAAAAGTCCCCATGGCCCTGCTTTGCCATACAGCTTTTTTACTCTGTTTATGTGCTGTGTTTACTCTGTTCATCTGCAAATGCAATGCAGAATTGGCCCCTAAAAGAGAATTCAAGTCAGCAATGGAAACGTTTTTTACTTAAATGAGCTTGTAGACAAAGACAAACAAAAGAGCCTCTCTGGAATCCATTAATTAACAGCATTATGTCATCTACAAGACTGCACTATGTAAGTACTGCCCAAGTGTTCTCTGCATTTCAGCCTCAGAGCACTGTAGTTCTGCTTTGGTTAGGGAAAAGCCTCTTTCTAGGGTTGCTCTCTGTTAAAAAGGCTTCTGCTACTGCACAAATTTGGGTGATCTAATTATGCATGCCTTTTGTTTGAAAGTTTATGTAACTAGCAAGTCAGAGCTGCTTTTCAGAGCGTTTGAATGGTATCTCTTCAAGAGGTCAAGGGAGGAAATGTGAGATAATAGAGCAAAAACCGAATCAGAATCAGCTGCTTTCAAGTGCACCCAGGGGTTACAGTGGCTTCAGTCTGATTTGGGAATCAAGGAATTTTTCAGTAGCCTGGAACTGATGTAGTAAAAGAGACAAAGATATGGGAAGGAGCTTATGAATAGAAAACAATAGGTGCTGCAGTGGCTGCTGATAATATCTTTGCAGAATTAGGCCTTAATTCTTTCTGGTGCTCAGGTCTCATGTGTTTTGGGTTTTGGGGCTTTTTTGTTTTTGCTTTTTTGCTGGAGAAGGTTTTCTGTGTATTTTTTCACTTGAGGTTACAGCTTTGCTGCTGAAGTGAGCTTTCTGGTATCCCTCTAGCTCCATCAAGAAGTATAACATAACATGCAGCCCATGCAGCCTCTTTCTTTAGCTGACATGGGGGTAAACATGTGAGTGCTTTTAAGTTGTGGATGCAGTGCTCAAACCAGCAGCTGGGAGGGAATTTCACAGCCATTAGCCAGCCTGCTGAAACCAAAGCAGTAAAACTTACCCAAGCACTCACAGCCTGTAATTCTCCAAGTGGCATGTTATCCAAGAGAATTTATACACATTTACCAGGGAGGTGTCAGTCAAGAAATTTATTGTGTGCCTTAAACGCAGCCTTTTCAAAATGCAATTATTCCTCTCTGTTGACAGTGCAGAGAACTGGGGTGCAGTAGGAGGGTGCTGCAGGAGCTCACCATTGCTGCAAAAATGCTCAGCTCCCTTTCTGCCCCCTCTCTGTCCTCCCTGGGCATGGATTGTCCCCATCCTTTTTCTGCAGGCTCCATCCCTCCCCTGTGCCCCTCCAGAGCCCATTAACTCCAGTGGGTCATCATTCCCTGCCTGCTTTGTCTCTGAAGACTGACTTTAGGGACTGGAAAATGGGGAGCCAAGACCTGAATGTCTGACCTATTTCACACTGTCATTTCCAGCCAGAGTGACCTAGAGATTTCACCCTGGGGTGATAGCCAAAGCTGATCTATGTTTATTCAACTGGCTTAATTCTCCTCCCTTGTGAAACTTTCTAGCCACAGTCCATTGATATTATTTGGGTTACTTTATGCTCTCAGAGGAAAACAAGGCCTTCAGAAGCTCTTTTGTGCTGGTTGTGACATTTGCTGGAGGGAGAAGGATGGAAATAAAGAAATATTTAAACAGGCATCTGGGCTGCAAGTAGACAGCAAAATATATGAGTTTCACCATTTTTCCCCATGTGATCAGTTACAGGACATATTATGTTATAGCAATGTATTACATTATCTTGTCAGGGAAAAGACACTCTAGATATTTCAGGTAGTCCTTAGTCTGACTCCTCAATATCCTTCTCAGCATTTGCTTTTTAACATCTGACCCAGTCCTAAGGTCTATAAACCAGCTCAGCACTGGGGAAGAGGTTTCTGCTTCTGGAGTGCAGAGGTTGACACCGTGATGGTTGGATGGTGCCTTCAGCCCTTTCTTCTGAGAAATGTTTTAGTTAAGAGAGCCTAAGCAAACAGACACATTGTGTTGCAGGGCTGAGATTAAAACTGTACTTATGCTTTGCTGGCAAATCATCTAACAGAAACCTGAACTTATCTCTTGGTATGTCTTTGTCTTGCCTCAGTGTCTGTGTTTGCTCTTGGGGTGGGCTCAGAGGGGCCTGACCAGGGTGAGGTGCTAATCTGCAGGTATCACACACACATCAGCAAGGAGAGGAGAGTGAGATACAATCAAGGCCCTAAGGAGACCCAGAGTATCTGGAAAAGGCTGTTCTTAGGGCTGCTATCTCTTAATGCTGAGTTCTGGTGCTAAACTGTCCTCAGCAAGCAGAAGCAACATCCTTAAACCCAGCCTCTCCTCTCCTCTAGGGACTGGTCAGTGAAATGTCTCCACGTGTTACCAGCCTGAAGTATCACTCCATCTAATCCTGCTCCTTTGCAGGAGAGATGGAAGTTGCACCTTGCTGGTCAAACTGCACATGACCAGCCACTGAAAGATGATACCAAAGACAGGAATTATTCTGCAACTGGTGTTTAATGTGTTGTTCATATCAGTTTCCTGATGTCTTCTGGAGTTCTCTGCTGCTGTGGAGCTCTTTGCTAGATGAGGAAATCTGGGAATATAAGGGCTGCCAAAACAGACTTGCTGCCCAAAGATGCCTCATACCTCCACAGCTGCCTGTGCCACAAATCTCTGAAAACCACAGGTACCACTTCCTACACAAATCAAAGTAAAAGTTCTGCATTAGGATATGCTGGAGGCACAGGAAAGCATATTGTACTTTCTTTAGTAGGCAAATATTAATACTAAAAGAGGAGAAAATTACACAGAGGACACTTCTTACTTCTGTTTTATTACAATGAGTCAGAGCCTGAGTAAAATTTTTGTTAGATTTACTCCTGGCCAATCACACAAAAATTACTGGCAGAGGCTACAGATTTCCAGAAAGCAAAGGAAACATTTTCTGTAGATTTTTTTCAGCCCTCTCACAAAGTCTTGTAGCTCTTTTTTTCTGCAACTGAATTTCTCATCTTGTCAGAACAAGACAGCAATGCATTTTGAAAAAAAAAAATCATCCAAAGAATCGCTCTGAAGAGATGATTTTTTCTCTACCAATCTTACTTGTATTTAAAATTATATATGATGATCTATCCACTAAAGCATTTGAAGATCTTTATAATATTGATTAGCTATGAACTATCTTCTAATTATATCACCTTTATATTTAACCTCATTAGGAACACATTAGCTGTACAAAACCTTACAAGATTTGGTATTGAAAAATAAATCTAAATTCACAAACACCATGTCAACTTGACTGCCTAATCTGAGTTAATTCCACTCAAAGAAATTATCAAATCACAAAATGTTATTGCCCTGATGTTCAATTAAATACAGCCAATGATTGGTAGGGAAAAGGTGGATCATTCATATTCCTGTTTCTGTTTTCTTTATATATATATTACCAGGGTTTGAAAAGCTTTTCTTGGCTGAATACAGGCCATGTTTTGGGTTGGTTCTCCATGAAGTAGATTAAGATATTGCTTGCATGATTCCCTCTTTCTCATTGTACTAAGGTGAACAAAAAAGATATGAGATATAAAGCAGTGGGGTTTCAGCTATGGTATAAAGTGGGCTTATAAACAAGGTAAACCAGAGACTCTTCAAAAGGCACTGGATATGATTTCTCTAGAGGAAAGGAATATCCTGGTTGGGGAAAAGGAAACATCATACTGAAACACAGAAGAGGAAAATCTAACTGGAACACTCAAGAGGATGCATTGGGTGCTGATACAATGCAGAATAATCTGTGAGCCAAGAGCAGTGTCACAGATCCTGGGCAATTGCATGTGGTCTGTGAATAATGGCTCTGCAGCAGAGCTGAGCCCTCCCCTGTCCTTGGGAGGCCCTTGGTGACACCAACTGATGTGTCTGGAGAGAGGCATTGATGGGCAAACTCAACAAGACCAATATCACACACCAAAATAAATTTGGGATTCACCAATCTGAATCCAATGCGGATTTGACCGGTACCATAATTAGAAGCAAACCAAAGCTTTAACCTGAAGAAGCAGCAGATCTGTTTGGTTTGAATCCTGCCTGTGTGATTCTGTGCAGTGATTCTCTGTGCACATCCACACCCCTCCTTAGAAGTAGCAGATTATGCATTTCTTGCCTGGGAAAGCAGTAAAATGCAAATTCTTTACCAGAGAAATGGTCTATTGTGGGGGAAAGGTGCACCTCCCCAGTCCATCCAGGTCTGACACAGATTATACACTCCTATCTGAGCCTCAGACTGCTTTGGGTAATTTAATTTAATTTAATTCATTAAATTCATCCATTTAATTCAAATAATCTTCAGGTTTTTTTCAGGGAAAAGATCAGATATTTGGCATGGAAAAGTGCATTTTGAAGCAATAAATTACAGGTGTCTGTTTTGCTTGCTAAAGCTATTTGTATCTTGAAAGAAGCCATACAAAGGTTTGAGTCATTGCTGAACAGCTGAATTATAAAATTACTAATTTAAGGGCTAATTGCACTGACGGTTTATCATGTCAAGTTGTATTATATATGTGGGGTTTATTTGTTGCCTGACACAAACAAGGATGATTTGTCCTGGCACACCCACTCATACCTTGTATTTACTGCCACTAGGGACTTGGAAAAAAAGCTTCAGTAATAAAATTTTAAATATTCTTACTGTAATCTCTTGCTTGAGGGGCTAATGCTGCTAAACACAGAAGGCTTTGTAAAGTGTGTGTAATGAAGGATGAGCTACAAGAACAGAATTGAAGGAACAATACCATTATCACAAATTGCAAACTTCTTCAGAGTGATGCTTGGCAGTAAATTACAGGCTGTCTGCAACTTCCTTTCTGCAGCTGTGTGACATTTACTATCAGAACATGCAACCTTAAATTAAAGGGCAGAAAGAAAGTTGAGAAACACAAGGAAAATGCATGTACGTTGTAAAGGCATATACACAGTGCATAAGGGATTGATCTCCTGACCCAAGCACTGTTCTTTCCCACTCCAAATTCCTCTTTAATTCACTTTTTCTGCAAAGGATTTAGATAATAATCTGCCAATGAAAACTTTTTTTTTTTTTACACACTCATAATTAGACTTTTTCTTTTTCTCACAAAACCAATCTAAAAATCTCTACAGCAGCCAGGTTGGACAGCCTTTCCTTCAGGGAATGTCACATCTCTCAGAAAACTGTTCTTCAATTTCTTTCACCAATATCCTCTGCAGTTTGTCTTTAGCCTGTGGTTTTGTCCCTAGCTGGACTCTCAGAGGCACTGAATTCCCACTGGAGCTGTGGATATTGAGTGAGATTTGTAGCTAGCAGTTTTGGAAATTCAGTGGATTTTCCCAGTGCTTATAGAAGGAAATGCTGGCATTTTGTCTTTTAAATTCATCAATTCCATCAGAGATCTGGAAATTTTTTATCAAATGTTGGAGGGGCTGAAATAGCCAGGGTAAACACTGTTCCAAGTAGATAGTAGTGGAGGGAGGAGTGTTTTCAGCAAGGTTGTACTTGTGTCTGGATGCTCAAATCCTCTTGAAACCCCAGGTCACTGGCCTCATTTCTTGGTGATGCTGCACCTGCTTTAAATTGCTCTCCTCAGGCAAAATGACCATAAAACCAGAATAGTTATGAGCTGACTCTGCCTCTGTGGGCGGGGAACAGGGATAATGGATCCTACATGTCCTATATCAGCTGGGGATTTCTTCTGCTCTGCGGTGCTTGGCTAAAAAACATCTCAATACAGTGTTACAGCCCCTTTGCTACAGTGCAAAGACAAAGGTGCTGGGGATGATCTCACGCTTCTCAGGACCTTGTTCTTTAATACTCAGGAATGCACATTAAAACACACAGCATAGAGCTGTTAGGAGCTGATGGGAATTGTCTGCATGCACTGCAGAGCCATGGGAAAAAGCAAGGTTTCTTGCAGGAATTAGAAATCCTTTATAGCCGGGATGTTATGTGGGGCCTCAGTGAATCTGCTGCTCCAGCCAAGTGACTGTAATGGATGCTCTGCAACTGCTGAGCATCCTTCCCACTCTTACTCACACTGCTCTGGGAAAACGGTGAGAATGTTAGTGCCTTCAGGTGCCTGGTGTTAACAGAGCTGTTAACAGAGAGAGAAATCAGAAATTCCCTCAGTCCCCAAAGTATCAGGGATTTATTGAACGTGTTAAGCTAAAAATCTTGTTATGGACAAAAAGGAAGCACACTGGGTAGGGGTAAGAATCTGCTGTTAGCAAAATTGTAATCTAAATGATCTGATCAAATGAATTCTTATTAGTCCAGATCTAATTAATATGGAAAAGAAAGGAAATAAAAGGAAAAAATATTACTATAGAAAAAGTTTCAATAACAACAGTACAGTTAAAATTGTTAATTCACTCCTAGTGTCTGGTCCTTCTTCCAGTGTTTTGTAACCCCTTCCACTGCCCTTCCGGGTGCTCAGATTGATGGCTTCACACCAAGGGGATGGGGGGCCACAGCACCCCTGTGTACCTTGTCAGGTTCATAGTGTCTTCCTCCTCCCCTTAGGAACCAATTGGGATAAATTTGTAAATTTGCTAATTTGGTTCACACCTTGATTTGTCACTCTATATTGCAACCATATCTTACTTATGTTAGATACTTGTTCTTTGCTGTTTTCTACCCCTGAAATGTGCTTTGTGCAGCTCCCAGATCTTAATTTCTGTGGCTGCCCATTGGTGAATTGTTTACAGCTCTGGGCTCTGCCGTGTCAGACTCTTTCTCATCAGTCTTATCAGAGTTTTTCTTATGATCCTGCCTTCCTCTACACCATTTCACTGTGTTTAGACATGAAGGCTTCATTCTGCATGGAAGAGCTCTTTGTTGCTACTGTCAATAAAAACATTATGGTTGTAGCCTGCAAAAACAAGCAAATTGAATACTAATCATGCATAGCCGCCTGGTCATTAGGGAAAAAAAAAAGCAGATACAACTAATCATGCTTAGAAGAAAGCTCTAGGCAGATTAAGGAAAGTTCAGACAAAAAAAGGCTAATGAACCTCATCCCTGAGACCCTGGAAACACAGCACAGCACGTAAGGGCCCATTATGAGCAGTGGTTGTGCTGTGCTTACAGGGTTATGGGTGCTGGTGCTTGAAATGTTTAAGCCTCTCAGCGCAGCTTAGCCCTTCTGACTCATCCTTCATCCTGACTGACAAACGGGGCAAGCTCTTCCCTCCTCAGCACGTGCACACTCACCTTCTGCCATGTTCAGCTGCCTCCTGCCTTACTGGACACACAACTATTCCTGTGGCACCAGCAGGCTCAGATCCCTGGCTTGTTCCCCTTTTCACCTGGCTGGCTCCATGCCACTGGCTCACCCCCCTCTTCTTGCTGCTGTCAGCCTCTGGTCCCCATGGTGGCCCCTGAAACCCCAAAGAATATTCTGTGATGACTGCAGTCATTTCCATGGGACCAGCATCCACAGCTATCCCAAACCCAGGCTTCCTGCACAGCCAAGGAAAGTAAAACGAGCTCAGATTACATGTGGAGTTGAAAGATCCCCCCTAGTGCTTGGGGATATATGGAATGGGAACTGGAAGGCAAGAGCTATAATTGCAGAGTAGAAAGGCTCTTCTAGACTGTGGTGAGGAAAAGTTAGAGAAAAAAATAAATAAGGGGTTGAGCTACTTTGACACCATCACTCTCACGTTGTGTTGCTGTCTTTCCAGCAAAAGCTGACCAACAGGATCAGCCAGCTGCACAAACATCTGTATCCCACACATACACACACATACACGCACACATATATATATATAACTACTAGTTAAATATAACATATTAATAAGGAAGAACCTTGTGGCTAGACACTGAAGAACCCAAGAAATCTTTCCAAGATAAAAATACAATGTATAAAAAATCCAAAGAGCAAGAAATAAGAAATAAGCTGATCATAAAAGTTTATGAAAGGTTTAGAAAAGTTTAGAAAAGGTTTAGAAAAGACAAGAGAACAGGCAGATCTCCTACTAAGAGAAAAAGTAGTTAAGGAACATGAGTGATAAAAGGTTATCATCCTTTGCTTTGCTTTTCTGAAGCAGCTAGCTCAAAATTTTCTCAGTGCTTGGATGCAGGAGTGAGGACAGCAGTACTGGAGATCCCAAGGTGGAAGTACAAGTGCCCAGGAGGTCTAGACAACAGCAGAACAATTTAGGATTGTCTCAGAGAGCTTAAACCAATCTAGCTCTTCTGTGCAGAAATGGCAAAGAAGGTTAGAAAAATTCTGATCCAAATGCTGCATTTAAAAATGCATTGGACCTCCAGCACTGGCTGAAGACAGACATTATGCATATGAAAAAATGTTTCTGGGAACCTCCAGAAGGGGTGTTAGAGCTCAGAGTACAATCTTTTGTTCAAGTTACTTGCAGAAACCTGTCCCAGTAAAACCCAGCACCTGGAGGGGCTGGCTGAAACACAAACACTTCCTCCTCTCAGCTGGTCATGTAATTCTTGGTGACAGAACAGGTTAAGCTTTGCAAGTGTTGTGTTGGCCAAGAAGAAATTGCCAAACGCTGTGGGATCACTCCAGGTTTTAGGAGTTGGCAGTCAGCTGTGCTGTGCCTCAGAGCTGGACTTTCTCCCTCACACTTCATGCTGGAAATGTTGGGAATATTTTGGGCACAGTTGAGTAAGTGCATCTTGTGCTCCTGCCCACGGCAACCTGCAGCACAGCCAGGTCACATTTGTGGGCTGGGAAAGGAAACTCTTCATCCCTTCCTGAAGGATGCTGGCAGTGAGAGAGGACTTGGGCAGCAGGGTAGGAGACACTCAGCTAAAGACAAAAATATGTTTTGAAAGAGAAGGCAATTATGAAGCTAAACCAGTAGGAATGATCTGGGCCTGTGTCGTGCTGTCTTGGAAAACTTTCAAAGCCTTTTTAAGCAATTGGCATGAAGCTTTCTGCCAGCTATAAAAATGCCTTTTGAGAATCATCTCCCATTTGTACTTTTGCAATTCGTGCTTTTAATGTTGAAAGTGCTTGCTTGACAGCCTGAGATAATGGAGTTCAGTCCAGGCAACATCAGTAGTATCTCAGCATTATTCCTGCCCTGCCTTGGAGAGAAGTGTCTTGGGGTGAAAAGTGTGTTGGCAAGGCTGGTCCCACCCTTTGTGTGGCTGCTGAGCAGGTATGAACTGAATCTGGGTTGTCATAGCAGCTCTGATTGTGATACCTGTTGAGAAGGAGCTGCCCAGAGCCAATAGGTGAGTTTCACACTGACACAGTAAGGTTAGATAACTTTCCTTCTTGGCAGGGTGGAAGCCAGCAGCCACAGCCATGAGGCAGAAAGTAATTTCACTGGGAAAGCATTGTGTGTATGGTACACTTTACACAGGTTTCTGCTCCACTGAAGCAGAAGGGAGTTTGGCATGTAAATGGGAGCTCCTCTGAATAAAGATGGATTTCAGTGCCCAGTTCAGTACTGCTGAAATTGGAAATGTAGCTATGAAAGACTACAGACTTCAACCTCTATTTCTTTCTTGATGCTTTGCATCACTTACAGTTCGGAAAGTTGAATTCATGAGTCATCACTAGAACTATCTCCATCTGGAGCAGAGGAGAGGAGTCAGCACCCTCCACGCTGGCACCACAGCATGAACACAGGGCTTTCCCGTGTGCAGCAGCCCCAGGGTGTTGATTTGACTCCTGAGACAGCTGAAAATACATCAGAGTGGGCCTGAGGCTCTGTTCAACTTCAGTGATCTTTTCAGGTAATGAGGCTTCTTCTGGACTCAGCAGAGAAAGAGCAGGAGAGTAAGTGAGCCCCTGCTCTGGCTCAGTCACAGGAGATCCCAGTGTCTCTCCATTCACAATAGCAGGGCTCTAATCAGATCAGTCAACTGACTGAGTTGCCTAAAACTGTGGTGTCAGCATCCCTCCTGTGCACCCAGATGTGCCCTTGTGCCAAGCCCAGCTTGAATAATCTGGACCTCTATATTCCATTAGCACTCCTTTAAGTTCTCCAATCTTCTCTTTTGAATGTAATGCATTCTTAATACTGCAAACACGAGTGTGTAATTCAGTGCATATGTTTTGGGAGTGGGGAGTCTATGAGAATGCCAAGCAAATCAATAAAGCTTTAGCACATCATTATTCATTGTTGTGATGCCATGAGACATTTTGTACACCCTTTAGGTAGGGGAAGAAAAGGAGGAAAGCTGTTATACGTGTAGTCAAATTTGATTTGAGAGGAAGAGTTTGCATCTGAATTGCATGAAGTCTATTAAAATTTTGGTCTTCCTCAGACTAATAGGATTATGCCATTCCCAAACTGATTGTTTCCAAGCAACGATGCAGATCCTAGTATGTGTTTGCTTATCTCTTTAGTTTGCTGCTAAACCAGAGAAGCTTCCGAAGATAGCTGCAAAACTGATGATATCAGGTGCAATACATAACTTTGAAGACATTGTTTAGAAAAGATGGTCCATTTATCTTCTCTTTGGAAGCTGTAAGAGTGCATTGGGAGGTGTGTAAGGCAGCTGGAAAGTGGTTTTTATTTAATTTTTTTTAACAACAGAAATGACCTCACTGTCAGCAGCATGGGATGCTCCAGTATGCCATTTCCATTTGTACACAAACACCTTACTCTGTTCAGGGGAAGCTGCTCTCTCTGAGGAATGAATCCTAAGTGGTAGCTATGAATAGCTTTGCAAGGCTTCAGAAACTGCAGTTCCACAAGGCTTTCCAAATGTTCTCCAGTGTGGCTGTCTAAAGGATCAAATCTTCCCTGCTTTACTAATTAAAGGCTTCCTTCATGTATTATAAAGGAATGCACAGCTATATTGACTGTATACTAAATAATAAATAGCCAGTTGCAAATGAAGTTGCCATTTTATATTCAAAACTATCCAAGTTGTGTGGAGATTTTGAAAGGTGCATTAGAAGGACATTAGAGTATTTTTTTCTGGATGCTTTTTGATTTGATGACATAATGGGATAAATGTCATTTGGAATTCCATGTTTGCTCTTCTGGCATTTAAAAAGGCTGCTTGAAGAACTCTGTTGCTTAACATCATTCATACATTTTCTTTATAGTAAAAAAAAATTGTGCATTTATACATAATTTAATAAGAAGAAATGGCTTTTTTAGAGTTCTCTGACAGCTGCATAAAGAACATACTGCAGCTCTGTGGACATCTGAATTTCCATAGAAAACAATTGATCACCTCAGAAGAGAAATACATGAGCTGTTTAGTGGTATAAAGCAACAAAGCACAAAGTTTAGGACTGTAAGTGAAAAATACTACTATTGACAGAAATTTTAGAAGGGATTTATTGTGGCAGAATGTAATTACCCAACTGGATGGAGTGCTGTGATTTATGTTTGTGCCTATGTAAAGTGCTTTGAGATGATTAATAACTGGCTCAATCCTTTATACTCATAACAACACTTCCGGCACAATAGCACTGTAGTGATCTGTCACTCCAACCATTGTGTTAGTGGATATTTAAGACCCCTGCATTAGGCAGGCATGGAGTCTTGGGGCTGGTGAGCAGGCAGATCCAGTCCCTTTACTATTTGCATTGCAGCCTTGCCAGGGATCTAATAAGGGTTCAGAGCCCTGCTGGGCCAGATGCTGAGCAGTACTTGAAATGAAAGATGGTTTTCCCTTTCAGAGTTCACAATATAATTATGTGATGGGAATCAATAGAGAGATAGAGCAGAAAAGGAGGGCTGCATCATAGGAATTGTTGCACTTCATATAATAAACACCAGCCAGAGTCCATCATCTGTCTGCATTTCTTACGAGACACACTATTTGATGGAAAATTAAATTATCTTGTGTACAAGTTGAAGGTGAAAAATTTTTTCTCATTTGTACTTCAGCAGTACCCAAAATTACTGAAATTGTACTGTTCAGATTTTGACTGCCCAATGATTTGCAGCCAAAGAAAGTAAAATTTAAGAGACCCTGAAAACATCTTATATGATGTGATGGTATCCCCCTTAATTTGGCTCCCTGGCTTTTTGAAGGGAGTAGAGCACTGAGGAAAAGGCAGTGAGGCTGGAACATTTTCTCTTTGGTTTAATGGCAATACACAATGACTAAAAAGAATAACAGTATGAGAGAGATGATTCACAGAAGTGAGAATATAGTGGAGGAGATGGAGGCAGAGATTGATGTAAAGAGAGTGAGGCTGAGATGAAGACTTTGCAGGGGATTGTGAGGAGCCTATGAGCAGAGATTGAGTGTCCCAAGGGAAATTAGCAGTGTAATGATACCTACTGTCTGATAGTTTTTGAAGACTGTTTCTTGCAGTTGTTTAAGACAACCTGGCTGCCTTGGCCCTGAAGCTGGCACTTCCCATACTGAACAATAGGACTTGACATTTGCAAACAAAATGACATGGTTTCTGAAAGAAGTGATAATGTGCTCAGGATTTCCACCATGCCAGTGAAAGAGAATAATACTTGCCAGATAAAGAAACAGTACAGAGGAAGAAGCAGACTTTTTTTTTTTTCCTGTAAAATTTATATATTTTTAATAAAAGCACCAAGGTAAAATTTTTCTGTCTGGCACTGTAAAGAGAGAACAGTTATACTAGAAGAGGCACCTGGATTTACATCAGTGTCAATGAGGAATATTTGACTGATGTTTTCTCCCTGAGGAAGGCTGTGGTTATGAGTAGCTGTGTGGTCTTAGAATGGTCCAGAAATGGTTTTATTTTGTGCATGATTTCGGCTGATGCTTCCTCTCTTGGCTGAAGTGCACACTGTTCTATTTCTCTTCCTTATTTTTGTGCTTTGCTTGCGTTGAGGTCTCCTCCTCCCTCCTCCTCCTTTGCAAAAATGCCAGGTTCCGATATATGCAGCAGAAAAAAAAAAAAAAAAAAAAAAAAAAAGACAGAAAAAATATGACAACCAGTTTCATGTTGCCCTTTTCAAAGGCTATGGCGAGTTATGGAAAACACAGCGGAGCGCTGGCGACAAAGGCATGCAGCAAAGAAAGCGGGCTCCCCTGCTGGCCGGCTGCCGGGCGGCCCCGCGGGGATGGGGCGGCATTCTCGGGGGTCCAGGGGCTGGGCAGCCCCTTTTCCTTGCCTGCCTGTCCCCTCCCTGCCGGCCTGTCCCCTCCCTGCCGGCCTGTCCCCTCCCTGCCATCCCTCCGCGTCTCTCCCGGTGCGCCCTGTCCATGGTGCTGAGCGGCGGCTCCAGCCTCGCTCCTCGCCGGCAGCGCGAGAAGCATTTTTCCTTCAGGTTCCGTAGGCTTCTACCTTGAACTGCTGCTGCTTCCGCGGTGCAACAGATGTTTCCCAGCCTGGATTTTCCTCTTTTAGCCACCCTAAGAAGGCAGGGAGATTAATTAAAGCCAGAGTCCCCATAGGTGAATTAGTTCTCCACGAGCTCGGGGGGCTCTCTCACTTTCCCTGGCTGTATCTTCATCAGTTGCTTGGGTAGGAGAGAGGATTAAATCAACACTGAAAACGCCTTCTGCCTTGATTTGTTTGTGTGTTTACTTTTAATTTTTATGATATCTGCGGAAATAATGAGGAACAGCGGGGAACGAGAAACTGATTGAGATTGATCGTTTTGTGTATTTGGCTTGTGATGACCTTTGGGGAAAGTGAGTATTTAATTTTTACTGATGTTGTAAAGGCACAGACAAAGTCCTGACCTTTCTGATCCGGGGTGACCACTATGAGCATCCCACTGAGAATTAATTACAATTGCCTGGAGCGGCTCCAAGCAGCATTTATTAGAGCACTATAAATGTGGCAAAAGCGATCAGTATGCCTGGGAGAAGCCATTCCGTGTGCCTGCTGTGATATCAAAGAGAAGCTCAGACTTGTCGGTTTGTTGTATTGTTTTGCTGTTCATTAACAAGACTCAAATAGGAGAGACAGCATTAGAACTCGAGGGCAAGCATTTCCCATCATTCTGCTCTCCACACAGATACTTTTGTATTAGATTAAGGCACAATAGATAGAACTAAGCAGAACAAAAATCAAATGCCTCCCTGAGAGACAGGACATGGTACAATTCTCTGATTGTACAAAGCACAGTACAACAGCTTCTTCTAGCAACCTCCAACAAATGTAAAGTGGAAGTGAACAGCACGCTCCACACAAGAACTCTGTACAATGAAGTAATTAACACTCAAGGTATGCTATGATGCCATTATACTTTAGCATCTAGCACAAAGCTGGGACTATTAATCCTGTGGGACCTTAAGTCCTTTTCCCCAGAGATCTGCCTAAAAATGGAAGATCAGTTTATGTTCAAAGTTTAGCCATAACTATTTTTATAAAAGATGATGATTTTGTCTGATACTCTGACAAAAGAACTGGAATTGAATAGGAAGGTTTAAATACAAATTGTAAAACCATCAATTTTTTGGAGAAAGATTTAATTGGGAATGAGGATGAAAAAGCTAGAAATGTGGATTAACCTAAAATGGAAAGGGCAGCCAAGTTACAGCAGATGGCTTTTTCTTGTTCTTTGAGTGCCTTATAATGAAAAAAATATGCTATGTAATGACAGTTGTTTCTAAACTGATTTTTTTTTTTTTTCAGCTGGGGGAGCATGTGTGAGATGTGGTTTCCCATGCAGCACTGGTTGAAAAGGGAGAATAAAAAAGACATAGCTGCAGACAGTCTGTATTGAAGTGTTTTAGTTGTGGAGTTCCGGAGCTCGGTTTGATGTATGATAGGAACGACAGCCATCTCCCATTCCAGCTAAAACTGAACAAGCAAATAGCCTCTATTTCTCCTTGCTGCCTCGCCTCCCTGAGCATCTTATATTGCATAAAGGCTCTGCTATTCTCTTTCTGCAACACAGCCTCCCAATAGCCCTTTCTGTGGGTTGACCATGACTTCTTTATTCTGACAGGTTTTTGTTCTGTCTTGTAGTTGCTGTTATTTCTTTCCAGTATCAGTTAAGAATTCCTCTTGTAATGCTATTGTACAAAAAACCACATTTTCCTACAACTGAAAAACTGCTGTTAAAAATTACTTAAAATCTCCCCCTCATTCCACATTTTTTATTCCCTCCTCTCCAAAATGGGGTTGAGAGGGGGAGGGAGTGAAAGAAAACGGAAGAGGCAGCCTATTCCATACGACATACGCTTGATTTCCCAACAAGGCTTAATTACCATTGGGAGTAAAGACTCCTGTTCCTTTTGACACAGCGAGCACTCAGAGTGCAGCCAATGCCTCTTGTCTATTCCAGTTTGCATACACTTGGATAAGATTTGATTGTGCACTGGGGCACGTGTGAATACAATATGAATTGTATATGAGAAAGGAGAGCCTAAGCTTGTCCCCTGAAGACCGTAGGCATCCGTGCAGCTTTCAGGCAGATGTAAGACCCACAGAAATGATACTTTTCATGCTCTTTTCATATCAGGTTTCATCTTGCGAAGAAATGAGCGTGCTGACCCAGAAAGTACAGGTGGAACTTCGAAACTCCCGTGTAGCTCAGGCAGAAGGGCCTATGATAACACAAGGGCAAGGGAGCCTTGCAGGACTGAGCTCATGACTGATATCTGAAGGGACTCGTGCTTCATGCTTCGTGGGTATACAAGGCTAATTGGAGACAACAGGAGGCTTAGGATACAATGAGCAAGATGGAAACCTATCACGGTGATTGCTCTTCAACTTTGCATAATGACATGTGCATTGTGCTTTGAGAAGGAGCATGATTTCCCATGCTTTTCCCAAGCTTTTGAGTTCCCATGCTAAAATGCAGCTTTTTTTGCTCTGGCAAAAAAAAGAATAAAGGCTAGAGAATTTGCATGCTGAAGCTATGTTGTTAAAGACAATAAAGCATAAAAAAAAAAGAAACTAGTAAATACAGAATTTTAATACTTCATTAAAAAGAAAGTTGTCATTTTCAAGATAAACCATAGTGATGTGGCCTTAGCCATGTGAGTAAACACTCACATACGAATTACTTACTGATGCTCAAAATCTAAGAATTTTCTTTGAATGAAAAGTCCAACTTTTCCCTGCCTGGTATCCAAAATGCCCCAGCTTTCACTGTGTATTTTGAAATATGCTTTTGTGTCTCTCATGCAAATACTAAGTATTCTACAACAGAAAAAAGAGATAAGTAATCAAATCTAATATACTCACAAATTTTAAGCAAATTCTTAACTTAATTTCCCTTTAAAACATCGGTATAGAGAAAAGTTTATAACACTGCTAGACATTCTTTTCAGAAACTGGAGAAGATTGTTTGGAAAGCAGTGATCAGGTAATAGAAAGGTTCACTACTACAATGGAAAACTGTTGCCTGAGATTCTCCAGGGATGTGTCCTGAGTTTGGTAATGTTTTGTATTTACTTCAGGGACCTGGATGATGAATTAGAAAGTATGTTTAGCACATTTGCAGATGTCACAAAGCTGGTGGAGTAGCAATCAAAGTGATCCTGACAAATGGGACAGCTGACCAAAAAAACTAGGATGAACTTACTTCAAAGAGGAGAATGCAAGGTCTGCACTTAATCTGGAAAAAACAAGTGCATTAACACAGAATGGGAAACAGCTGACTAGGCAGAAATTTTGCTGAAAAAGATGTTGAGGCTGCAGTGACTCACAAGTGGGATATGTATCAACAGTGTCATACTATTACAATAAAAGCAAACAGGAGGCTTTGCTATTGAAAGCTGCATGTCTAGTTCTGGGCAGTGAACTTCAGCAAATGTGGAGGCAATTCAAAAGAAAGAAAGGAAAATGACCAGAGCAGTCCAATGAGGCAAGAAAGAAAGAGCTAGGGCTTTAATTTATTGAATGAATGACTGGAGAGACGTGAGAAGCTTTCAAATAATCACTGGTTGTCCTCTGTTCTCTGTATCCATTGCAGATATCAAGAGAAAACAATGTGTTAAAACTACATCATGGAAGAGTTACATTAGATATTAGCAAAAACTTTTTGACAACAGAAACTGGGCAAGAATACATGAGGAAATGGTGAAATTCTCTGCTTTAGATTAAATACCTTAAAATAATAAAACAGACATCAGTACATAACCATATCTCTCTCATTTATGCAGGCTTGGCACAGGAGGTGGATTAACATAACTCTGCCATTTTGGCCCCATTTTCCATGTCTCTATCATTACTCTCACCATTTAATTTTAGTGTTAACTTTTCTATTTTCAGTTAATTTACACACTTTTTGCAAAAGTTGTCTCAGTAAATTCCATCAAACCTCTATGATTCATACATTTACTTTTCTTCTGGTGCTCTCCAACGTTTACCTTTACCCTCACACCTTAATTCTATACACCTCAGCTTCTTCCACTCTGATACCAAAGCCATTGAAAAACCCTAGCTCATGATCCAGCTGTGTCTAGAAGCTGGGGTCAGAGAGTTGGATAGTGGCATCTCAACTGGAAAATAAACTCCTTGGTCAAGCTGCTAGAAGGAAACAGTCTCACTGTCCTTGTGTCACTGCCCTACCACATAACAGGATAAAACAGTTCCTTGTCACAGCACTCCTAAGAGGAAGCTGTGTACCATGGGCCAGGGAGGGTTCAGAAGCATTTTGTACTCATGTTGTGCATCCTTGTGCACTTGGTCATTTGATCCCTCCCATCTAAATGCTGTGCATAAAAAGAAGCTGATACTTGTGAGGCAGACACTGAGATCAGTAATCAGGATGCTTCCATGACAGCTTTATTCACATGAGATATGTATGGTTGTAAGGGATGGATTTTATATTTACAGGACATGCCAGGAGCATATTTTTTCTTGGCACCCACTATGATTTTTATAATTGAATAAAAAATAAGAAAAATAATTTAACATAACTAATCTTTTCATCACAGCCATCTCTTTCATTATTCCTCCCTCACCTTACCTCACATACCAGACTTCAGCTAATGTCTGTCCAAAGAAGTGGGATGCTGCTGGGACATTCCAAGGTTTTGAACAAGCCTGGGTTTGGTTCTGCAGATTTGGGCATCCATGTGTCATTCAAAGTACTTTCATATGTAAGGCAAATCACAGGGGTTCAAATATAAGCCAAAGCCACTTGTTCTGATAACTTATCTTCAATCTGTCCCCTTGACTTTCCTAAAGTCAGAGATGGTAATGGAGTACGACACTGAGGCACTCACTCTTTTCTATGGATGAGAAGAGAGATTTCTAAGGGGCCCCAAGGAACCTAGATGATAACCTCTTGCTGAAAGTCAGTGGGAAATGGATGGTTGCAATCTCTGTTGGTAAACTTTACCCTTGAGAGAGACGAAAGAGACAAGAGAGACAGAAAAATCTGATAGAGTGAGGCTACCAGTAACTATTGGACATCAGGCTGGGAGCAATCCAACACAGTTATCATGAATCTTTCAATATCCATGCCTGTTTATGGGTTTAGTAGAGTGAGAAAGCAGCTAGGGACTTCTCAGAACACTGCATAAATCTTTTGACACTGAACAATTGTTATTCCTTACCCTTTTATTTTTCTCCAAGAAAGCCTATTTTTACCTAGATGAGATTTTTTTTTGTCTCTTGACATTACATACCTGTTATGATTGATGGCCATAACACAAAGAGACACAGAAGTTTAGGAAAGGACTGCTGGATATCTAAAAAGTTATAGTGTCAGGAGAAAAAAAAAATTAGTTTATCTTTGGCTGATGGGAAAGTGTTTGTTACAGCACTAACATTTTACACTGTCCTGTTTGCAGAAACCCAACTATCCTTCTTCCCTTCCCTTCCCTTCCCTTCCCTTCCCTTCCCTTCCCTTCCCTTCCCTTCCCTTCCCTTCCCTTCCCTTCCCTTCCCTTCCTCCTTCCCTTCCTTCCCTTCCCTCCTTCCCTTCCCTTCCCTTCCCTTCCCTTCCCTTCCCTTCCCTTCCCTTCCCTTCCCTTCCCTTCCCTTCCTTCCTTCCCTTCCCTTCCCTTCCCTCCTTCCCTTCCCTTCCCTTCCCTTCCCTTCCCTTCCCTTCCCTTCCCTTCCCTTCCCTTCCTTCCCTTCCCTTCCCTTCCCTTCCCTTCCCTTCCCTTCCCTTCCCTTCCCTTCCCTTCCCCTAGATATTCATCCTGATTGCCAATTTTTAATTTCATCCCACTAGTCCTAGCTGTGCCACTCTAAATCCACAATGCACTACTAACTAGAGTTTTCTGCATGTAATTTTTTAATCTCTCAGAGAACTTGGAATCATGCCTTTCCTGTGTTTATTTTTATAAAGAAGCTTGTTCAACTGGCAACGCTGTAAAACCATTAAGAGAGTCTGTCCACTCCCACTATAGATCACCAGTCTTTGCTTCATAGGATATCCTGCTATACTGCCCTCCCAAAATGTCAGGGCCAGCAAAAAAACCTAGTGCTTTGCATAGCAAATACTTTTTATGACTTACAGTTAATGGGCCTTACTATTAATGGGCAGAATTACAACTCCTGCTTAGTTGATGAAAATAGCTGTCTTGAAAAGTTATTAGGCTTCCTTTTGTTCTAGCTTCCCTGCATTTTTTTTTCTCAAGATTGATTACACAGTGACTCTTTGAACTTACACTGAATGTTTCCTTTGAGGATCTACTTGCATCTTGGTTTCATATTCTTTGCTAGTCTTTCAGTATTCCAGCAATCCAGGGATAGTAGAAGGAAAACAATAAAGAAAAAGCAAAATTATTAATTGTCTCAGGAAAGTATTCCTGAAAAATGTGAGTCATATGGGAATATCAATAACATTGAAAATATGAATAGTATGAGAAATACATATGCAGCCTTATCAAGTCTAAACAGTCTAATGATAAAGGAAAATAAATCCATTAACAGAGATGTAGTAATTCAAAGAGCATCTTAGGCTGTGCAGTGTCTGTATCTGCTGGCTATCCTAAATCAATTACTTCAGTCAAGACATGGTTCCCCTTTCTCTGGGGTGCGGCTGTGGATGGAGGGAAAACAATTTATATCAAAAGCTGATTCAGCAAGAAACTCTGCAGGGGCCTATCAATGCACCATTAATAATCAGAGATGGTGTAATGATTATTGGCGGCGTTGTAAATCATTTGCGCAACACTATTTATTTTAACATTATTCAGCAATTTCGCGTTTCCTGAAAGACAAAGAGGTTTCCATATCATGAAATATGCTCTCCAGCAGGAAGCAACAAGCTGTATAACAGGCTTTCAAAATATAGTTCCTTCTTACACTGTATCTTCTTTTTGTGTGGGTGAAATTAACTATTCAAGAAAAGGAATCCTTAGAAATTTGATCTAAAGCAGTGATATTATAAGCAGACATTAAAAAAATGTCATGCTCACTTCCACTATCTCATCTGGGTTTCAGTCTCCAATAACCCTCCCTTTTCATTACCCTCTGAAGTCTGGTTCTTCCTTCAAGTGAAATTAACAGAAGATCAATTCTGGATATCTCTTGGTGTGCCAGTTTAAACCTCTATTTACTGCCTTCAGAGGGCTTTTCTGAAGCATGATTTAACTTAAAAATAATATTGGTTCATACAAATGCTGATTCAATTATTCCCTGCATTTAATTTAACCAACTTTCTTTTTCTCTTTATGAAAACTCAATACCAATCCAACACAAATTGTTTGGCAGATTTGCCTTATTTGCAAATTCAAAGACAAGGTCAAAGCAGCAGTAATAAAGCTATGCCTGAGCTCCTTTCTTACAAGATCTAGATGTTATTAGAAATGGCATTAAAAGTGTCATGAATACAGAGGAGAAAAATGAAAGCTAAGAAGTAATCCAGGAGACAGGGAAGCAGCCGGAACAAAATAAATGTTAATTAATACCTTGCATCACACAGGCTACTTACTTGTATTGATGGAGCAGGAAAAAAGTACTGTTAAAGATAGGTCTGTTTGAAATTAATATTTTTAAAACCTCAAGATCCCATTTTCAGCACGAAAAAAGGACAACTGAATGAGCATGAATGCAGCTGTGTTTTAACAATAGCAAGTCATTTTCCCTCTGTTTTATTTCACAGTCTTTGAAGCGTTTCCACTTGCTGCATATGTGTTTTAGGAAAAATACTCTTTTTTTTTGGGTAGAGAACGAATTTTTCTGAAAACCTTGTGACTATTTTGCTCTTAGGATTTTTATCCCACTAAGACCTTATGCTGAGTAAAAAACCTGCTGCTTCTTTCTTTTAGGGTTATGTTACTTAAAGACTTCTTTTCTGTTTACTTTGCTAGCGATCATAAAACTGTCACCATCAGCAGTTCAAAGCTGGCTTGCTGCTTTTTACTGTGAAACCTGCAGTGATTACAGCAGTGGTTCTCAGCTGTTGCTTCTTACCACCACTGATACAAGTCCTTCAAATGCAAATATTTTTTTCTGAAAATGATAGCAATCCCACATATTGGTTTGTTTGTTGTGTTTGTTTGTTTGTTTGTTTTTTTGTGAAAAGGAGGTGCTTGTGAGCCTGCAACTTTGCTGTAAGGCAAGATGTGGGTAATCAAAGTGGTACAACTGGATTTGAGTACACTTTTGGTTCCCCATTGACTGGAGATGGTGTTTAAAAACCTCATCTGTGACCATTTTTATTGACTAAACGGTATTTATTCAATATGACTCCAGAGACAGTGGCTTCAGCCTTCCACAGCCTGGGACACCAGTGCCACCCCACCACCGTCGCGGTGGGTGCTGCCTGCTCCTCTTCTGCAGAGCATCATTCCAAGTCATGGTCACGGGGGTGCTGTGACCTCTTTGTCCCATATAAAGTCCAAGCAGGGACTCTATCGATCTGGACAGCCTGCTGAACTGGGCAGAGCAGCTGCTCATCTTCGTGAGCTTGCTGTTTTTTGGGTGTCCCGTGTTAGTCGTCATTAAGTTATTGAAGCCTGCCGGGACATTAAAGTCCATTTAGCATTTGTTCTACCCATTCTGCCCCTCCAGAATCTGATTCCCGTGACACACTCCCACCTACTTTTTCCTAAAGGCTTTGTCTTTAGGCAACAAAAGCCCCCGCTGCAGGGATGCCCACAAAGGACGGGACTCGGGCACAGCTGGAACGGGCGCGCTGCCGGGAACGGGCCGGAGCTGCAGCCCCGCAATGCACCTGCCCAGCGGAGAGAGCCCGCCTGGATAAACAGGGATCTCCGGCGGGCCCGGATGGCCAGGAGCTGGATTCAGCAAGAATTGGGTCGCAAGGGCAAGAAAAGGGCAGCGGGGGTGGGCGTGCGTGTGGCAGTCGGGAATGAGGGCAGAAGAGCCTCAGAGGCCTCCCGCGGGCAGAGAAGGGGCCGGGGGGTTGGTGGGTGACAGCGCCGACCCCGCCAGCGACGTGGGGGAGGCGCCGGATGGCCCCAGGACCGCGAGGGTCCGGGCACCGCTGTCCGCAGCCGGCGCCGGGCGGGAAGGGGCGGCTCGGGCACTGAGGGAAGAGGCGGCTGCTCCCGAGCGGCACGCGGGTCTCGGGGGCCGTCTGGGAGCCCCAGGGCATCCGCCACACCCTGGGCGCTTGGGCGGCCGCACGGGGTCATGCTGCACTCAGGCCGGGGCTGGCATGGGCCGAAGCGGCGGGGACGGGCGACCCGGGCGGGAGGGAGACGAAAGGATGAAGGGAGGGATGGAGGAGGGACGGAATCGCCATCCCCCGCGCCCGGCCGCTCGCCAGCCCCAGGTAGGGGCCGCTGATTGACAGCCGTGCCCACCCCCCCGGCGCTCTCATTGGCCGATCCCCACGCCGATCAGCTCTCGGCACCGCCGGGCCCTGCTCCCCATTGGCGGGCTCCGCCCCGCCCCGCGCGCAAGAGCCATAAGGGCGGCGAGGGGGCGGGGCCCGCGGCTGAGGGGCGGGGCGGCGGCGGCTTAGCCCGCGAAGGCGGCGGCTGGAGCGCTGGAGCGGCGGCGGCTGGAGCGGCATGGGACGGAGCGCGGCGCCAGGTGGGTGCGGGGCTCGGCTCCAGCCCCCCGCTGCCACCGTGCACGGAGGGCAGGAGGGCGGGCGGCGACGCTCAGAGGGTCCTTTCTCCGCCTGTGAGGAGCGTGGAGAGGGAGCAGCCGCTTTTTAGCGGTCTCCAGCCCTCGGGGATAATCCCGGCGCTGCCCTGCGGGAGCCCCTTTCTCCTCCCGGCCGCGGCGGGGGCGCCGGTGGGTCGCTCCGAAGCGGCTGGCTATGCTCCGCTGGCCCGGGCTGAATTGCCCTTCCTCCGGCCCTCTCGCCGCATCTTTGTTCCCAGTCCTCCCGCCGGCCTCGGCCCCTCGCCGGTCCCCGGAGCCGCGGGGCGCCTTCCCTTCCCCCGGCGCTCTCGGGGGAGGCTCCGGAGCCCTCCGTGCGTGGGGCCGGGGCTGGTTCCCGAGCTGCTCCCCGTGTTTGCCGGGGCGCTCCGTCCGGGCAGCGGGAGCAGGGCGCCCATTCCCGGAGCCGCTCGTCCCCGCTCGTGTTGGCCCCCCGAGGGCGGCCCCCGCCAGCCTTTCTGGTGTCCAGCGCTCCTCATTTACTTAGGAATAATCGTCTTTGGCTTTGAAGGGCGCCGGGAGTCCTTGACAGCTCGGGAACTTTCAAACCCTTCCCCGCCCCACCACGTTTTGGTTTGTTTTTTGTTTTGTTTTTGCTTGGTTGGTTTTTCGGTGGATTAGTAGGTTTCTTCTCCTTGGCTCTTGAGTAAATGTGTCGCTGAGAAGAAGCCCGGAGTCTGAGTGAGTGCAGGCGTGTGAAGACAGGGATTTATCTCATCTGCTCAATGTCTAACACTGACCTGAAAGCAGTTAAGAAATGCTTTGTTTATTCTCTTTCTTTCTGATATAGTTCAATAATCGCTGCAGATAACAGAAAGGCGGATAGTTTTAGGTTGAGCAGTAATCTGTGAAGTGGGGCCAGTACTTGAGTGATGGGTTATTGGATACAGTTGTGAGATTCCTTGACAGAAAACACTTCAAAGCCAAAATGCTGTCGTGTGTGTGCTGTTTCTTCAGGAATAGGAAAAAGCTGTAGTTCATTTTATCTGTTTTGTAAACTACAGCAAATGAGGGGACAGTATTCCTATTAGAAGAAGATGGGGCAAATTATGAAAGCAACCAGGAACTTGAGGAAACTTTAAATCTGAGGATGAGGAGGTTTTGTCTTGCCTCTCATGCAAGACTGGCCTTGTTTTTAAAACTTTACATATGAAATAAAAAAATACTGCATTTAGAGGAGACTGTTGTTTTGACTTTGGCTGATACAGTACTTTCCATAAACTGATAGAGAGTGTATTTGAAGAGAGGAGTGAAGTAATGGAATAAGGCTGCAGTTCTCATCCTCCAGTGTGCTGTCCCACACCACAGTGATCTGTAGTTCAGATGTGGAGTAATGTGGCCTCTCATGTGGAGGCTGACACAATTCAAAATAATTGTGCTGTAGTAGTGCTCAGGCTGGAAATTGGTGGAAGTTACTGGTTGCATTGCTTGTCAACTTCAGGGATTGAAGATGAAGCCCTGTATTTGAGCTGTGGAACTGAGCTTTGTTAGCTGTCATGCTACAGCCTTTTGTCTTTTAAGTTCTCATCAGGAGAAAAGATGCTAAGATGGAAGGACAGTTATCTGCCCACAGGCCCCAAGTCATTCTTTGTAAGAGTTAGGATGTTTTATCTGCAGCTATTCACTTGAGACTAGGACCATACTATGTTTCCCTTAAATGATGTGGAAACTTGATTTGTTTCCAGCTGAATTCTGGGGATGAGTTGTGCAAAGCAAACTTTTTCTGTCCCTTGCTGGAAGATTAGTTTTGTGTTTATATAGCTAGGGGCAGTATGAATGGAGTTATTAGGCAGTGAACACAGAGGTTTTTTTGTACATGAAATAATGTATAATTGAGCCAGTCCTCTTCTCGTTTTCCATGGCTGTTTTCCTCAAATAAAGAGAAAATAGAAAACATTTTTTAAATCAGATACTGAAACAATAGTCTTGATTATAACTCGGTAGTTACAGAAATTGAACAGTTTTTGTTAATCTTTCTCTTTGTCCGTGGAAGCATTAAAAATTATTTCACATGTCAGAAATAGAATTGCTTGTGCTTTAAAGAGGTATTTGTTAAATTCCTTTAAAAAGGAATATGTTATTGTGGCTTCATATTTGATTTATATGGTGTAATGCATGTGGCATTTCTTAGGTAATAACAACATAAACCTGTTTTGTTTTTCAGTATATGCCTTGTCTGTAAAACATGCCTCAAGGGATCATGATTTTTGCACTAGTAATATAAACTCCTTGAACATCAGCTGCTCTTAGGTGTGCCTACTTTAGCTTAGGTTTATTTCTTAATTCTTCAGTGAGGCAGTACATGCCATTTATTTTTCTGAAACAGGACTGTCTGCAGGCAATATTGCTGTATAGAGGAAAGAGAAAGAAAAGCCATCATCTGACAGATGATAGAGTGTTTTCAAGTGTCTTATACAGTGATGAGAAGGACAGAGTTTCTGGAAAGCTAACCAAACCACAGCAAATACTTTGGTGAAGAATGTCCAGAAGAGTTGATGGTGGCTGGGTGTTTCAGTCACTGTATTAGTGTCACCTGGACATAAATTAGCTTTTGTGCCTTTGCAAATCTTTGTTTTTTGATTAAACTTCCTGCATGGACAGTCACATCTTGGTGTACTCTTTGTTCTTTTGAGCAGTCCCAGAGCATTGTATTCCTGAGTTCTCATGACTGCTTTGTATAAAGAAGGAACAAAAAATACTGTTGCATTTAATTTCATTCTGGTCTTGCAGGCCTGTCTTTAGGTGATTTGTACTTGTAACTTAGGTGATGTGTCTTGTAACTGCACTGGAATCTAATACAGGTTGTATAATACAACTCTTCTTGGACTCTTCCATTCAAATGGGATGTGTTATTACTTCCTGGTTCATGTGTGACTCCAGTTAAAATTATTAGACAAGTTGTGGTCATTACTTTTGATGTGTTTTTATTTTATTTTTGCTTGTATAGGAACCTGAGCAACAGCGGTGTATCACATGAATTGCACTGCTGGCCTGTGTTACTGACCAGGCTGTGCCTGCCCAGTGGGTTATGATAGGAAGTTTTGTTAATTATCTGAGTTGCAGAATTACATTATTATACAGTACTGATGGGGAGCAATTTGTTTTGGCAGGCTAATTTCTTAGTTCTTTAATTTTAATGGCATGCAGTATATGGAGATCATTGATAGGATCAGATTACAAATGTCTTCCAGTGTAGTTTGGAAGCTTCCTATATCATGAGTTGCAGGCTGTCACTGCTTATTCTCTTAAAAGATAAGGTGGAGGTAGAGGGTGGCTATTAACTTTTCCATATGGCAGGCTCACATATAGAATACCTATAATCTAAGAAAAATTAGTGTCTTGATTGAGGATTAAATTGAAGCACCTCAAACCATAGCTCTGTAGCAGAACTTCCATAGCACTTACATTCTCTCCTGAGAACTTAGTATGCCTTTAGAGGTAATAATGGCAATAACCTCAAGTTATACCAGACTTATTTGTTAAATTTTAACCATGTGTTTTCTTTCACATTTAACTGTTATTTAGATCTAAGCTAATCTCTAATAAAATCTGTTGAAATATTGCATTGGGTTGTTTTCTTAAAACTGGTAAAGCACAGTTGTTTTTTACCTCTCTTATGAAAATTCAAATAACTGAAATATTTTTAGCTACTGACGGATGTAATTTCTTCTGCCACAGGAAGAACCAAAATATTTGGGAAGAAATTAAGAAATTTGTACAAACAGCTGGAGAGCAAAATGGCAGTCTTTGTGCTGATTTAAGCTGCAAACTTGGAGCTTATCTTTGATTTCTTTATTTTTGGCAGGTGAGGTAGCTGGAGAATTATTTTGAAGGCTTCTAAGTACGGTAAATATTTGTTGGATTGTTTTTTATTTGTGCTGAAGATTTATAGGTGTCTGGAATTTCAACATGTTGTGAATTACTTTTTCCTTTCCTATAACTGAAATATTCTGCCATTGAACTGATGGTGTTTTCTGGGTCTAGAAATGACCCTGAATGTATGGGGATTGTGTTTTTGTGTACCTCTCAATTCAGCAATATTTTAGTTACTCCTTCAAGATTCTTGGAGCCCCTTCCTATTTAACAAATATAATCTCTTGGTTCTAACAGAGATTTGGTAGCCAAATTCAGTAATAGGGGACAGCGTGTATTTCTACTGAGTATAAAGCATAGTATGCCAGATTTAATAAATATTTTAGTTTTGAGTATTCATTATACTTGTGCCACCTGCATGCTTGAACTGATTTACTCTTATATTTTCAAAGTTTAGAATTTCAAAATTTTAGAAGCAGAAAGATTGTGTTATTTAGTACTTCAGTGACAGATCCCAGGTTTCTTGGGCTTATTCACAGTGGCAAACTGCTTTGCCTATGACAAGTGATAGTTGGAGAGCTTGTGTATGTCATGGGTGATGCTTAACACATCAAACATAATGTTGTCCAGTGAATGCTGGAATTAGTTTCTTGATGTTGGTTTGGAAATCCCATAGTTGAAGAGGTTGGTATCAAGTGATGCTGAGGAAAACCATTTATCTGCTATGGCCTTGGTGTTGTCCTGACAGAGCAACAGGCAGCTGTGGGGACTAATGTGCTAGAAGACAAGGCCTGCAAAGCTTATTTTATTTTGAAACTTTGAACAGCCTTTGGAAACACTTCTTTGAGAAGTTCTTCTGCCTCATTACTTGTGAATGGATAAATCAACTTTGAACTCGTGATTTAGAAGGGAGGCTTTAGTGACAATGTGGCTTTTTAGTTTGTTTTTATGTGGCAGTTAGGTCTTGCTGATGAGTTCTATACAATGTTGAAATTCTCTGGAACTTATATCAGCACAGGTTTACTGCAGAGTTACTTCCTGGGAAAGTAGTATTTTTCTTTATAATGCTTGGCTGCTGCTTTGAATGCTTAAACAGCTGCAAACATGGACAAAAATACATCACTTCGAATGAAGCCTTCCATTTCATGCTGAATTTGAAGACACTCTTGTATCAATGTTTTTTGCACCTGGAATATTGAGGTTTCTTCTCACCTCTGCATGCCAACTGGAGCTGGAGTGCAGCTGCAGTTAAATCTTAAGTTGTATTTAAAGAGGATGTCTTGGTGCAGTTACACAAGGGATTTGGTTACATTGTCAGGTGATTTCACTGAATAGTGGGAGAAGGGTATTTACACTGCTAGACAAGCAGATGTGCAAGCCATGTGCTTTCTATCCACTCTTCTTTTGGCAGAAGGAACCAGGAACTAGCATTTCAGCAGCTTCTTTTTTTTTTTTTTTTTTTTTTTTTTTTTCCTAAATGGAGGAGATCCTGTCTCCTTTTGCTCAGCCAGCTCGCTTCTCTTGAAGCTTTCCCTTCCAATCCTCTAGGTTCTTGTACATAGTCATTGTAGCAATCACTGTATGTTTATAGCAAGTAGAGAGTTGTAAAGCTTGGGCATGCAAAGTGTGATGTACCTGAATGCTAAAATGAGGAGCTACAAATGCCTTCCAGAGGAGTGCCTGAGAACACACCAAGGTATATGCTTTCAGCCCTCACATGAAATGTAGCTGTTAAAACATTTTCCTCTGTCATCAAGCACTGGTCATGCTATTGTAGACTATGCTGAAATTTCAGATATCCTTTGATTCAGGGTGGGTAGCTCCACAGAAGCACACAGTGAACATTAGGAGCTAAACCTAGTTATAACTCAAGCTATTCATGCTGTAAGGAGACTGTCATGTCTAGTTGCTGAATTTCTGTACTGGATTTGCACTGGTAATGACAAGAGAAGCTTCCATGTTGGTGGACTTAAGTGGTTAAGATTTTAGCCTTAAGGATTTTTATCATCCTGAAATAGCTGCATCTGGAATACTACTGTAACATCATTGGGATTCTCATCTTTTTTTCTAGAATACTTGCCATCTACTGGAGAAGGTGTGTGCTTTGTGAAATGTCATTCTGGTTGCTGTACTAATTCTGAGAGCCTTGAAGCTTGTGTGGATCTGCAGCTTGCTGTCATGCTTGGTCACTCAGCTGGCTGAAGCATTGTCTGAGTAGTTTGGCTTGATGCTGGAGTAGGTTTAACAGTCTTTGGTAATTTCTGTATCTTGGAGGGTGATGTCAAGGTTCTGTTCAATGGGATTTGGAACTCTGTTTGCAAAAACTGGGGAGAGGTAGATAATACTCCACAGCTGGGGAAAATTTCAGAAATTATATTGTCTTAATTGCTTGAAATGGAATAAATATTGTCCATTACTTGTTAAATTAGTCCAATAACTATTTCTGTGAGTTATTAATGAAAGAGAGTCAAATATTGTAGCAGATTGAACCCACATCTTAAACCCCTGGCTTTCTGAAATGTACAGAAGTAAATCTTATGTAGTATGTAGTCTAATCTGCATGTTTTTGCTAGCCATTTTGTCTCTTTGTCTGAAACTTTTGAAGCAGCAGTGAACCACCTTTACTGGGTTTGTAGTATTACTGCTGCCTGTGACAATGGCTGTTGAAACCCCAAATCCATTGCCTTCTCTCCCCGTTCCAGCTTTAAAATGAAGCTGTTAATGTTTGTGTGCCACTTCCTCACTTGTATTTTCTGTTCCACTTCCTCTTGCTGCAAACTCTTGCTGATGCATTTTTTCTGAAATCTTTTACTTCCCTGCAAAACTCACTTCTATATCCTAGTATTTCCTATAAGAAATAAAAACATCATGATGAACTTCTGCTTTGTGTCATTTCTAGTAAAACCCACAGATGTCTTATTTTTAGAGAGTGAAATACTTGGAGATGTAAAAAAAAAAAACAAACCACAACAAAAACCCTTCCCAGTTGCCACATGCATCCCCAAAGAAATTTAAAATGGAGGGAAGTAGATGCAAGACATGAAGTGTAAATCCTTGCCAAATTTAAATCATTCTTCCCTTAGCTGAGTGAACTGCTTACTATCAAATTTCATTAAGCCACAGAATGTTGTTTTTGGCAGGAACATCAGAAAGAATTTTCTTTCTTTTAAACAGTTGTTGTTTGGAAAACAAGCATATGTTTGGCATCACCATGGATTTCCAAAAGAGGAAAAAGTGATTTTATTTTCAAAACATATAGTAGAACTGTATTTTCAGCAGAATCAAATGTTAAATGCTTCTGGAAGCTTAAATGTAATAATGTGTCCATATAGTTGATTGTCAAGGTTGAAACAAGCAGCACAGTTAGCCCTGAAGCTGCTAAATGCTAATCCAACCTTGTCAAGTGTTTTTCTCAGCCAAGTGAGCTGAGGAAGTTAGAGAAGCACATAGGCAGCCTGTAATAATATTTTTTTTTTAAAGGAAACTTAAACGTTGAGGTTCAGGTATAAAAAAAAAAAAAAATGCAGCCTCATTTTATACTTTCGCTGGTGGTGATCCTAACTGTAAGACCTGTGACTCTAAATCTGTAGTTTGATTATCCCCACTGTTATTAATCTTGGTGGAATTATTGCTGTTAATGCTTTTGAATAGGAAGCACTAGAAAGTACACTGAAATAGGTTTTGTGAACCTAAGGGATGACAGTCTAAACAGTGAACAGCTTTGATTTGTTGGTCAAAGATAACTTTCTTCATGCCTCATCACAGAACAATAAGCACAGCACAGAGCAGTCCGGGTTTCTCAGAGAAGTTTGTCTAGGTTCATTCAGTTATAGGGATAGGCTAAGAAAGGAGACAAATGATGTGCTGTAGCACTGTGTGGGAAACATCAAGGAGATTGAACTGTGAGGGTGAGAAGTATGGTGTTGAATCTAGAGGAATAAAACTAGTGAATTAAATTGAGGGTACTGAGAGTTGTTATATTCTCTTTAAGATGTTTAACCTGATATTAGAGCCAAAATATGGAGAAAATCTTCAAACAAAAACTTGTCTGAAATATGAATCTTGAAGGACAAGTGTTCTTTTGCCAGAATTGTATTTTTGAGGGTTCTAAATCCACTTTGAAGAAAATACTAAAATAAATGTAACTGTAGGAAGATAAGACTGTGGAAATAAATGAATTCCACTATGGATTAGTTAGTTTTCATTATATTAGTAGTGTTCTCTTAAATATGCCTTCCATACTTTTTTCTGCTCATTTCTGCAGGTATGTAATGAAGTGTTCATCCTCTTTTCCTGTTAAAAGCATGAAAGACTTGGTTATTTAAATCAGATTCTTATTGAGTGTTAAAAGAAGAATGAACTTGGCCAAAGTGGGAACCTTAAACAGCATGTTTTTTGTAGTCTTGAAACAACTTTTGGTGATTCTGGATATAAGAGAACATGACCTATGGAATAGCTGGCTTGTAAGTAATAGTTTTGTTGCAAAACAGACTTCTATGTTAACTTAATAATAGACTGCTCCTAAATAAATGCCTTTCTCAAAGGAAAATATCTCCATACTGTTGTTATACTTGAAAATTAGGTAGTTGTGAAAACACAGGATCTTGAAAGTGTTGGGGGCACTCACCTCTTTAAAAAAAGTGTGATTCCCATGGTAATCTGCAGCAAGGTTTTCCAAAATAACAAAGCCAGTATGCATCTGCACTGGGATCAGATGATAGTTTTAAGTGGTACTTCATAAAGCAGGCTTTGAAAAAAACAACAAACCCCAAACATCAACAAAAACCTCCAAACAAACAATGTTCCCTGTGTTCTTGGATGATCTGTATTAGTTCTTTGTACTTGATGCAGAATTTGCCAGAGGTTTCATAACCTGTAATAACACAAATGGTCAGCTGAAACGACTGTGGAGTTTACACCTCCTCAGCACTTGTTGGTCATAGAGGTCATGTCTGAAGAGCTGCATGAGCATTTCAAATCTAGCTGAGGTGGAAGAGTAAAGGCATCAAGTTCTGCATCTGTGGTTGCATCTTTCAACCTTCCACCCATCTGCAGTGCATGTGCTGGTGCTCTTTGAACAAAAGCTTAATGCACTGCATATCAGTAGTTTTAATTGAGCCTCTCTGTTTGGTTGTGTTTTATTCCTCTGCTCTCTTGCCAGCACCAAGCAGCTGCTAAATGAAGAGGGAAAGAGGAAGCCATGTGTCACAGCTGTGCAGCTTTGGCCCTGCCCTCTGGGAAGTGGAGTTGTTACTCTTCAAAGCATTGTGTGGTTTCTGCTTTTTTATATGGAGGTGGGAAGAGGTGGATTTGAAGCTGTGCCAGGTTTCCTGCTGTCTTTTCTCTCTTCCCATTGCAGAATGAAGTGGTTAGTAATAACCAGAATATCTATTTGCTCCCATGGAGCTGTCACCTGCTGCCTGGGTAGACATGGCATTGCCCTGGGACATGGCATACCTTCTTTTCTGTGGCTCATCCTGTGCCTCCATTCCTGCCTACCTAGGGTTGAACAGAATAACTGCTCTTCAAATGAAAAAAAAATAAAAAATCTTGCATGTTTATTGGCAGGCTATGCTTTTCAGAAACCAGTTGCCACATTGAATGTTTATTATTTTTCCCAAAAGTCAAGATATTTTGCATCTTACACAATGTCAATCTGTATTTAATTATTAGAAATCTAAATTATTTATAGTTTTCAAAATGTTAATAGAGGAAGGCAAAATTGAAATGGGTATTTTCTGGTTGTTGGAAGACTGAGGAAGGAATGCAGACAAGAAACCAATCCAGAATAGGATTATTTGCCTGCAGTCACGTTATTGTGGAGAAGTCTGAGATATATATATTGTATGTATTATATAATTTAGGTTTTCTTTGTGGTCATGTAATGTAGTTATTGTTTCTAAATCTCTTAATGGAAATTACTTTGTAAGATGCTGCATTTGTGGCAGCTGACTGCCTCTTCTTCCTCCCCCACAGTAGAAAATACTAAATATGACTGTGAATGTCATAGTGAAGTAATCTTAAGGATAGGATTTATTGAATTTATGGGAATATGTAGTGGGAACAGGTAAAATCAGTCTTTAGTTTAGTATCAGCTGTATGGTGTTTAATCTGATGGCAAGGCAGTAGATGACCTGGATGGGTTATGTGATGAAGATAATGAAGTTGATATTTATTACCTGTATTAAAACAGTATTTAAAAAAATCCTTTTTATGAAAACAGGTCTTAATTAAATCCATAAAAATGTCATAGTAACAGCAGGCCTAATGGCTTTAAGCCCCTTCAGCCTTCTTTTCAAAAGAAAAAGTGGACTTTATTTCACATAGTTCTGGATTTCTGGTGATTTGTTTGATCTTCCTAAACTGCTAAGCTCCTCTACATCGAGTGAGATTTGAGGTCACAGATCCATGCAAAACTGCTTTAGTTTAACTGGCTTATAAATAAAAATGTCTATAATGAAAGAGACCTCAAAGAAACAAAATTGCCTGTTGCATCTGGCCCTTTAAAAACAGGAGGAGAAGAGGGAAAAAACCCTAGAGAAATTGGGATTGACCTAAACCATGTCCAGTAGCTAATGCTAAAGTCTCTTTCAAGAACAGCTTTCCAGCTGGGATGTAAAATGGAATAATTCAATACATAAGTTTTACCTGTTAAAATACTTTAATTTCTGTCCCTCCCTTCTCACCCACCTTACTTCTTTACAGAATAATGTCCTTGATTGAACCCCATAGGTCATCTGTAAGAAGTCATTAACTGTTTAATTGCATTGAGTTTTAATTTTGTAAATGGTGGCTCTTTAATGATTAATCTGTATGATACCTATATCTGTTTGAAAACAATTTATATGCTCTTTGAGACTCTAAAATTGTGAAAAAACCCCACACTTCTCACAAATATCTTTCTAGTGATAAAACATACTGGTTTATGTATATGGAGGGATTTGTATCTGTAGGTACACAAGGCTTTATAAATAGTGAACTAACTACAGTATTAGCTACATGCATACCTAAGTATGGTTAGGGACACTGTTCAAGTGCCTCTAACACCATCAAGGGCTGAGGCATCAACCACCTCTCTAGGAAGCCTGTTCAAGTGTGTGACCCCTCCCTTGGTGATGAAACACTTGGTGCTGTCCAGCCTGAACCTCCTCTGGTGCAGCTTTGAGCCATTCCCATGTATCCTGTCACTGGGTCCCAAGGAGCAGAGCTCACTACTTTGCTTCCTAAGGTCACTGCTCAGCCTCTGTTTCTCCAAACTAGTCAAATCCCAAGTCCTCAGCCACTCAATACAGGACTTTTCCTCCCAGCCCCTTCTTCATTTTGTTGAGCCCCTCTGGACACATTCAAGCACCTTCACAACCTTCATAAATTGTGCAGCTGAGAACAGTAGACAGTTCTTGATGTGAGGTGACACCAACACTTTATGAACAGGACAATCCCCCCTTTAGTCTGGCTAGTGATGCTGTTTGATGCATCCTGGGATGGGGTTTAACCTCCTGTCTGCCAGGGCTCACTGCTGACTCAGTCCTTCACCCACCACACCATGAACTCACTTGTCCTGCAGCTGGACAACTTGTCTAGAAGGATGCTGTAAGAGACAGTATGAAAAGCTTCCCTAAAAAAAAAGCCTGCATCTACTGCCTTCCCTCTGTCCACTAGATCTGTGACCTTATCAGAAAAGGTTACCAAATAAGCTTATTAGTTAGGACTTTCCTTTTGTGAGCCTGTATTGACTGTGGCTGATAATTGCATTATTCTTTAAATGCCTTTTAGTATTACCCAGTATAATCTTTTCTTCCATAATTTTTCCAAGAACTAAGGCTACATGAATAGGTCTGTAGTTTCTTGGGTCTTCCTTAATACCCTTCTTGTAAATTTGAGTAAAACTAGATCTGGATCAACAGAGACCTCTCTTAACTCTGAAGATCTCTGGTAGATGATGGAGAAGGGTGCTGCTGAAGCATCCATTGGCTCCTTCAGAACTCTGAGATGAATCCCATCATGCCCCATGGAATTGCAAATATTCAGCTGGTCCCTTAGAATTTCAGTGACTACAAATGGAAAGTCACTGTTCCCACACTCATGGTGTTCCAATTTGGGACTGGGCAACCCCAGGTCCATCAGTATTGTGACTGAGGCAACCTCACCAGCAGTCTGTGTGAGGGAAGTGATTTTCCACTCCTGCTTCACTGTTCTGAGAGGCCCCCAACCTAGGAAGGATGTGGATGTGTTGGAGCAAGTCCAGAGAAGGGCCATGAAAATAATCAGAGGAATGTACCACATCTCCTGTGAAGATAGGCTCAGAGAGCTGGGGCTGTTAAGCCTGAGAAAAAGGTTTTTTGTAACAGGACAAGGGGTATTGGCTTTATACTGAAAGAGAGTAGATAGGAAGAAGCTCTTTACTCAGAGGGTGGTGAGACACTTGGAACAAGTAGCCCAGAGGTGTTGTGGATTCCCTGTCCCTGAAAGTGTTCAAGGCCAGGTGGCTCTGAGCAACCTGGGATAGTGGAAGGTGTTTCTGCCTGTGGCAGGGGATTTGGAACAAGATGACCATTAAAGTCACTTCCAACCTGTAATACTGTGAAAAAAAACCACTGAACACCGTTGTTTTTAATTCCTCCCTAGTAGTCACTGACTTCATCTCCCACAAATCCAATTTTTTAAAGACCTCTTGCTATTTATATACTTTAAAAAGCCATTTAAGGAATCATAAAGTAGTTCTCAATAGAAGCAAGCTTCATGTCTCTGTGGTTTTTTAACAAAGGATGTGGCCTCTTAGAAGGACATAATAACAGGGAAGGTGAAATTTTTTCCATATACCCAGCTCTATATCACAAAGCATCATTCTGTTTTCTAGGATGAAGGATGGCTTTCTGTTCTCCAAACATTTAATGAGTGCTCTTACGTTTTTTCATTTCTTGTTCACCAAGCTGTGGGAGAATTAGCTATGGAGTGATGTGAGTTGTTGCTTTCAGCTAGATCTAGATAAAAAAACGCAGTAAAAAATATTTGATAGTACATAGTTTACTATCAGTAATAGTAAACTATAGATAGTAAAAATATGTCTTGGCCCTGAATGGGGTGTGCTAGAGAGAGCAGCTGCTGCTTGATCCAGACTGTGACCATCTGCATAATTCTGATTCCATGGAATTGAAGTTGGCTGTCAGCTATGGCAGTGCTGAGTTGTTTAGTAGGACCTTAGTGCTGCCTCCTTCCCTGTTGTGCTTCTTTATTGATGTGGTATTTTTTCTCCTTTTTGAAAACCACATCAGTTCTGTTTAATTTCCCTTTTTTTCCTGGTCATTCTGAAGCCTACCAGATTTAATTTATCAATCTTGAGGTGTCTCATTTGTGGTTTATGTGTGTGTATATGTGCTTTTCAGTGGGGTTCTGTGGCCTGTGCTGATTCAAGCTTCCCTTACTCTGCCACTTCTCTCTAACATTATGATACTGTAGGGTACAATCTGCATGACCCTCTTCTATTTCTGGAGAAATAAGAATGAAGAAAATTTTAAGTTTTTTCCAGCACATGGTGAAACCTGATATTTGATTTCAGTGTTGGCTGTTAGAGGCCTGACAGTATTTTTGGATTGATTTTGCCACCAAATTCAGGTATTTTAATGAAGCATTTAACTTGAAAGTCACATCATCTATCCTTGGACTAATCTCCTTAATGAACCCACAATTTCTGTCTGGAGTACTTACACAAAGCATCTGTCTAGATGTTCATGCTTTTTAGCAGTGTCTGCTAATAAGAAGTGAGGTTGAGTGCTCCAGAAGGTAGAATTTAAGGGACCTTTCTATTTTAAGGAACATATTCTTAAATGTTAGTAGATGAAAAAATATGCTTGTTGGGTAACAGCTGAAGTTACAGAGGCGCTGTCTGCTGAGGATGACCCATTTTAGTGTTGCTACATGAGAATGGGATCCACTTGAGTAAAGCCATCAGCATTCCTCTAGTGAAGAATTAGGGTGACATCTCTACAGGCTAGGAGGGGAGCTAGGAGGGAGCTCTTTGCTGTTCTGTAAAGATGTGTATGTGTACTCTGACCCTCTGGAGAAGAGTGCAGGGCTGTATTGGGAGGAGGAGCAGGCTGATAGTGCAGAAGACTTGTACTGTGATATTATGATTGTTATCTGTGAAGAATTTAGGGATGGTAAGTGCTGCCAGCAAACCTTTTCAGGTGTTTGAAAATATTTTTATATTGATACCCCATCTGAAATCTGTTCCTTCTCAGAAGTATTGGTCTTTTGTCTTTCCTGGTGACCCTTTCTTTTTGGATCAATGTCTTGGTTTGAAGGACAGGTGTCTGCCAATAAAGGCAGAAACTTCTGTTTGAAATGGAGAATGTAGACCCCCTTCCTCCAAATTATTATTAAAATTTTAAAATGAAGGGAGCTCTTAGGCAAAGATATGGGAATTAGGAATAGCAGTTCTTTACTAGGAAAATTAAAATAGAAATACAGAATTACAAAGAGCAATCCCAACCCTGAAAGAGTCCGAATCCAACCTGACACCCTGTCGTCAGGGTGATGGTAACAGTCCCATTAAATGGGGGCTACAGTCCACCTGCAGTGGCAGATGTGGTTCAGCTGAAGCAGTGCTCCTGTAGAAGGATGCAATTTTCCTCTGAAGGTCCAGGGATGATGTGGAAAGGTTCAGTTTTCCTCTGGAATCCAGTGGAAAGAAGCTATCTTGGTGTTCAAAATCTCAGTTTTTATCTAGGTAGGAAAGGCTTGGCTCCTCCCCCTGGCTGGAGCATCTCTCAATGGGATGATGTAATTTTATCAGCCACACAGTGGGACTTAATGGCCCAGCAGCAGATGATACCTTCCTGGAGGGAGGATGGGTTGTGGAAAAGATGATTGCCCCACCTAGTCTTAAAGATGGCCCATTAGCAGATAAGGATCGATGCCCCACCCGGCTTCAACAGCTGCTGATAGAATGCACATTTCTGGCCACATCTACCCAACACAATCAAAGATAAGAGAGCTACTTCCTGTCTCTTGTGGTTGGTACTAGTAATTCGTGGTATAATCTTTGTTTGGCTTCATTTGCAGTAAAGAGTCAGTGCTGACCATAAGAAGAGAGGTAGTCCTGGGCAAGCCTCTTTTGAGACACCAAAGAGGTGATAGATGTAGGGATGGTCATGCTTCTTACCAGTGAAGAGTGTCTGTCAAACTACTGCTGTTACTGGCTGGCTCATAGACTTGATGGGCTGGTTTTTGTAGATTGCAGAATCTCTGAAGATCAAGTGGTTAACCTCAGATTCCACAGGATGTTTAGGATTTTGCAAGCCTGCTGTTTATATGGGTTTCCTCTGTCCAGTACTGAAGGACTGCTATACTCAGTTAAGTAGTGAATATTTGTACCATAATCCAGTGAGTGAAATGGAATAAAAGAGACACTAGATGCTCCACATAGGTTAGATATTTTTAATTGATCTGCTTGTGTTCTGAAGAAAACTGCCAAGAGCTTAAACTTGGTCGTTCCTTGGAAGGAATTGGTGACAAAGGACACGCTGGGTGCTATGATTAAATCTGACTGTCAGAATGGTTCTCAAGAAGATGCAGAATGGGAAATTGTCCCTTGAGGGCTTGTCTAAGGGCAGATTGCTCACTGCACTCCAAGTACAGTGTTTATCCCAACTAATTTTGCGTTTCTGGATGCTGCAGAGACTCGGAGTTCGGACTAGACAGCAGCAAGTGAATCTTTAATTAAAGACCACCTGGAAAACATGAGCTGCTGTGTCTTTATGCTGCTCCTATTCTGTGCCCAAATAAGACTGGGATATGGAACAAGTCTAGTTTAAAAATAAGAAACTTTTGAGGTGTCTTTATCAGTCTCATGAAAGCTGCTTAGGATGTGTTACTGAGAGGTCCCATTGATTGTATGGCTCTTTTACAGAAAAGCCCCCATCCCCCTGCAGAAGTGACCCAACCACTAATTGATGTGTGGTTCTACTTTAAAGACTTCAGAACCTGACTGGGTTTTCCAATTGTGTGTTGCAGAGTTACAGTAGTTTCTAGGATTGAATACATGAATAAATTTATCAAGGCAAACCAGTATTGAAGGTTTAAACCACTTTCTTTTTTGTGTGCGTGCATTGGTAATGCAATTGCTTGAATTCAAACTGCAATGGTAAACTTTGGGTATGCATATATGAAAACATGTTTTAAAAACCCTCCCCCCACTCCAGAAAGCAGTCTTCAAAATAAAAACCTTTTTTTACCATATTCACGATGACCTGCCATTTGGATACTTTTAATCCCCAATCTGTGTAAAAGTTATGTCTTGCATTAAATCCTTTGTGTTTTTTCCTGTGGATTTCTGAAGTAATCCTCTGTGTGCCATATAGATTGTTCTTGAAATTGTTTGCCTGTAATATCCTTATTTTTAGGAGTTTTGTTTAGAAAGCTTTAAAACATTGATTTTCAACAAAATTCAGCTGGATATAAATTTCTTATCAGAAGTCAGTGTTACACATTCTTCTGTCTAATTTCTTATCCTGTTGAAACAATTCAATAGTTTCTGTAATTTAGTCAGTGAATGCATCAAATGGGGTACTTGACAGAGGAGTCAGTGATATACTTGATGATGAGTAAAAATCTTTTTAGAATGGCTTTTGTTATTGTTTTGGGGTTTTTTTCCCTCTTGGGGATTTAATGAGAGAAAGAATCCATTCAAAAAGGAATGTGTGTGTTTTCACAGTTGGGCAGTAGACAGGTATTGCTGGACTGTTTGTTAGTGGTGTACCAAAACATACTTTCCTTTCTGTATCTTGTCTTGTGTTTTCATTGTAGCTATGTATCTTAAATGCAGAACACATAGAGAGTCTCTGGCTCATCCTGGGCCTTTTTCAATGTTCTCCTTGGGGAAAAAAAAAAAAAAAAGGAAAATCTAATTACAGAAAAAAGCTCTAAAACTGCTTGACATTGACCACATCTTGATCTTTTTATTTGACCAGGTAAGGATTTCTACTGAAATATATGTCAAGATAGTTGATTTGATTTTATTTCACTGTGAAAGCTGAGACCTGTTCTCACAGTGTGGTAATTCTCAGCTTTCTTTCCATCCCTGTATAGGTCCTATATTGTTGATCTGAGTGAGGAGTCCTTTAATCACAGGATGGATTCAGGGATCCTATTTATGTAGTGCAGCACTGCAGATGGTGCACAGATGTAAATGGTGGAGGTGGAGAACTGCAGCATGTGGACAAAAACGTGTCACTCACGTGGGGAACTAAGAACTAAGGTGCCTTTGCTGCTGAGGATAATGTAATGTGTAAATACATTCTCAGCCACCCTGGTAGTACTAGAGGGTTTAAGATCTCTATAAAATTCCAGTCACCTTGTACTACAAGTGCTCTGTGATGTCTGTTCTGTAGTGTTTTTAATGTAGTGCTATTTGCTCTAAAGCAGATTTACTGTTTCTGAGCCATAGGCATACTTAAATCACTGCTGCTTGAAGTCACTTACAGAATCACAAGATGGCCTAGGTTGGAAGGAATGTTGACATCTAGTTCCAATGCCATTGCTGTGGGCAGAACACTTGCCACTAGGCCATGCTGCTCAAAGTCCCATCCAAACTGGCCTTGAACACTTCCATAACTTCTCTGGGCAATCCATTCCAGGGTCTCACCCCCATCACAGTGAAGAATTTCTTCCAATATATAACCTAATCATACCCTTTTTCAATTTACAGCCATTCCCCCTTGTCTTTTCATTATATATCCTTGTGAAAAGTCCATCTCCAGCTCTCTTCTTGGTCTCCTCTTGGTACTGGAAGTTGCTGTAAGGTCTCTCTGGAGCCTTCTCTTCTCCAGGATCCTGTCTTTGTAGGGCAAGGTGCTCTAGCCCCTCTAATAATTATTGTGGGCCTCCTGGAATCCCTTCAGCAGGTCCATATCCGTCTTATGTTAACTTAGGCTAATAGGATCCTGTCTGACATAATTTAACTGGGATTGTGAAGCTGTGTTTGAAAGGCACTTTCCCCATATAGTGCACCCTTCCTGGTAATGAGAACATGGATAAATTGTATGTATGTGAGCCTTTTATAATGTGTCTCTTTAAAACAGTTTTTTCTCTAAGCACATAAACACTTGGGTGAGGACCAAGACCTTGACAAGCTGGTAGATTTTGCGAGCAAGTTAACTAAGGGACAATTATTTTATTTGGACTAGGTAGGTACTGCACCAGTGCTTAGTGGAATCAAGGTCTGGGCACTTTAAAGCTGTGATATTCTGAGGGGGGATGAAGGAAAGTGAGCAGGGCAGGTGGTGACAGTGAGCAAGCAGGACAATGCTGTCTTGCCTTTGAGAAATCTGTGTGGTGACTTCAGCAGTGGCTTGCTCTTCTAGATGCTTTGTCTTTCTTACAAATCATGGTTTCTAATTGTATCCTTGAGATAAGGAAGTTTTTTTTCCACTTGTGAATTTTAATTGTCTTAAAATATTTAGGCAAAAAAATACATAGTAGCACCCTTTAAAAATATGGTAATAGTATCAGACTCCTCTAAGCAAGTGATCTGTTTGAGAGATCATTCTTATATAGTTCTTGCAGAAAGAGCATTTTTATCTTAGCTCCAAAAAACTTTATAAAAAACTTAGTGTACGAGTAAATTTTAATCTGTAAGTCACAATGTTCTCTTGATGCTAGGAATTGTAATATTTTCATGGAAACATCTCACTACTTAATTTTTGTTAAAGATTCTCATTGCATTTTTAGTCTGTTTTAGTGGGTTTCTGTTCAGTAATATTTAATTTACTGTGAAGAATCTCAGAGGGATTGAAGCCTGCTGTTTTATTGTGCATTACTGTTGGCCATTACATCATTTTTCCATCCCCACAGTCTTCAAGTGGGTAAATGTTACTTTCTCTGCTGATATTTCTATTTAAAAATTGATTATAAAATAACACAAGCTATTTTGTTACCTTGGAAAAAAAAAAGCTGTATTATGAAATATTTAGCAGAAAACAGTTAAAACTGTCTGCATTCTACTCATGCATATTTTACTAAGTTTTTTTTTTTAGCTGATCACTGAACCAGGCCCCTTTTTTAATGCATATTTTTAATTATTCTGTTACTGAAAGACTGAGTTAAATTTTTCTTTGTTTGCAGAAAAAGCCACCTGAGTGTGCCAGGAAGTTAGAGAACAGCTGTCTCCTCAAACGTGTAAACAGTACAGATATTCTGCACTCCTTCTTAAATGGTAAGTTGTTCAAGAGAACTCTTACTGAACATTCCTTATCACTTACTTTGCACTTGTGTGAATCTATTGCAAATAGCTTTGAAGACTGTGATAAGTCCCTCAAGCTGAAGACCAGTGATGACTTTTGGAATCTTGTCCAGAAGTTTTTGAGTTAGCCTTGGGAAGGAGGTTTGTATTTTTGTGATTTTGAAGATGTGCTGTATTAGGCCCTGAAACAAATGTCAAAAGCATTGCTCACCCAGGAGACTGGTAGCATTTAAATACTAATGTTATTGTGTAGGAAACCAAAATAAATTTACTTTATTCACAGTTGTTCATGAGACACTGGATTTATAAATTTGCATCTGTTAATTACATTTACTCTGTATAATCTGTACTTCATTGATGTATTGTCTAAGAGATTTAAACTAAATCTGCTGAGGTTGGATGTTTGTTTGAATCAAAGTTCAACGGATAATAAAAGATTTGTATTTATGGCTATTAAACTAGCTGTGTGGGGAAATATTTCCCTGCCCTCAGTCTGTCTCAGCTGCCACACTCAACACCAGAGGCCTTTAGATGAGGACTGCCTGTTGAATTGCTGGAAGGGCACCACTTCCCTCACCATGTGACATAAGAGGTGGGGTGACTTTAGCACCTGGGGTGCTGATGAAGGACTGCTGCCAAAATGCAGACAATTTTGTTACAGTAAGTGCAGCTGATAAGTGTGTGCATATGGTATTTACAGGAAGCTGCAGCTCGTTGGTGTCTGCAGTGGGAGAGAGAAAGCTTTGGAGCAGGGGTAAAAGCTGAAGAGCAGATTTTTTGTTCTTCCCTCTGAGAGGGTGAGGTTAAAAGTAGTATTAGCTTCTTGCAGGAGAGATTTTCTTCCTGCATTGCACAGCACAGTGCTGCCTTTGGCAGAAACCACAGCCAGCCTTGCTTCAAGGTCTCTGAGAAACAGTCAAGTATCCAGCAGTGTTTTAGGAGACTCCTCTAGGATAATGTTTTCCTGTGACCTAGACTGTAGACTGTCTGTAACCCTGGCTATGATCCTTTGCCATAGTTTTCTCCTCAGCTGACATTTACTTATGCTTATTTCAGTTTTGAATACTGAGGATATGCTTGATGATACTCAAGGTGCTTATCAGCATATATGTTCTGGAAGAGACTGCACTTTGAGTTAGGAAAGAGAAGAATTCTTGGAAAATGCGTGCATTCACAATTTGAAGTAGGAAACTGTTTAGAGGAATGAAAGAATTGGGAAGCAATATAGTGCACACAGGAGTGGGAGGGTTATGGTAACAGCTTTGGAAGGAGAAGAGTGAAAGAAAACCCACTCTTTCCCTCTTTACACCTCTTTACCCATTAAATGGGAAGGTAAATCAATGGTTATGTACTGAAATTGTTTGGATAAAGGACCTCTTGGTGTAAATATCAAAAGCAGACAAAGTGTATCAGGGAAAGTGACTAGTCTGCAAAAAATACCAAGGGTAAACCAAGTGGACATATGCAAGACTGAAAATATGCTGCACTACTAGTTTATTAGATTAGTATATTGCTTATTATTTATTGAAGCATTGAATGTTATGGCACTGTTACATTTCAGTTGCATTTCATGCTGAATGGAAACATTGTGGCTTTTATTTGTGGGAAGCTGTAGAAATTGGTTATTACAGGAATAAGAACCATGATTTTGGAATAATTTACCTAGGTTATATTTATTCATAAAACTTAAAAAATTTTGAGATATTTGCTGTTCATTCTCAGTGTAATTTTATCAAATATTTTCTATTTCTTTGTGCAGTTTAAGCCAAACTTTCATATAGAGTTTAATTGAGGTGTCTAGTGTTTAATTAGTTTGGAGTTTAATGTAACTGATGGGAGTATAAAAGTAATGCTGAACATAAAGACTGGTATTTTCAACTAAGTTTCTAAAAAAAAAAAAAAAAAGAAACCTATTTCTAGTAAACAAATTCTGCTTTTTGGTTGTGCATTGATCATTCATGCATCACAAACATTGATTTGACATACAATTTGGGAACTACCTGATCAATAAAATGAGGAACTTGTACTTAAAATAATGGTTGATTTCTACAGAAATGTAATGTATTTTCTTTTTAAATTTCTATTCAAAGAATTTCACTTAAAGTTGTATTAAAAATGTAAACAACTTAATTCACTTGTTCTACATGCATTGTAAGGCATTTGAATTTGAAATTAAGTCACTCATTTTGTCATTTGGATTACAGTTGTGCTTTGTCTTGCTTCTCTGGATTTCCTACTGTGTTTTGCTAATATAAATGCTTCCAAAAGTTGTCAAAAATATAGATAAAATACTATATTAAATGTTTGTAAAAGTTGCTGATGGCTTAAAATGCAATCAGCATGTCTTGGCTTTTCTAGACATCTGTTATAAACCTACAACACTACACTACAAAAATGACTTCCACCAAGAAAGTTAGAGAGCATGTAGTGAGGAATGAAATACCAGCAGTAAGGCTTGAAAACAGCCTCTGCTTACTAGTCCCAGCTGTCAATTCAGTAGACTACCAAAAGAATTCTTTTATTATCACATACAAACAATTCTAAGAAATACACCTTGGCACTTAGTTTGGCAGATAAAAATACTGTGTATTCAGTTACACATTTTGAAAAAAGATGTTAATTTTTTGTTTGTGATTGCTGTGTGGATAATACTCTTTCAGTCCTTAGAAATACTTTTATTGGGAAAGCAACTTGGGTATTTTGAGTCAGGGTTAAACCAAGACTTTTGTCCATACCACCTGCCTCTTCAGTCATGTAACCTGTATCCTTCAACCTTTGTGGCTGCTAATTTGGAAATTATTTAGTAACTTAAATGTTTGATTTAAAACAAGCCATTAAGAATAGTCCTGTGAAAGAAATAAGCTTTTCAGAATGTGAAAAGTAGGCTGGGCAGGAGTGGTGAATGGTGGAAGGTTTTTGGACCACTTGTCCAGCCGAAAACTGCAGATCATGAATTGCACAGCAGTGAAGGGGGGAATAGCAGGACAATGTTTTTGCAATGGTCTCCTGGGGATGGAAAAAGACTTGTGAGAAGGGTGAAAGTATTGCAGAATTCTTGCATTACAAATGGTAATGCCAGAATGAAGTGAAACTGGTTTTGGGAGAGTCTAACTTAAAGCACGACGGAGAAGTCATCACAGATTTTGGTCTTGAGGTGCATGCATTTTCGAGGATCTTTTTTTTCTTGTTTTCTGTCTGATTTTGATGTTAGGAGGGGCTGGGTATTTGAACTTAGCTCTTGCTTGTCTGGGGTTAAACTCTTTTCAGTATGCACTTATATACATTTTGGACTTGACTGCATGGAGTTGAATTAAATTGCAGCCTGAAAAAATGGGTTTGATGTTAGCAAATTTCTTCTCTTTGTGTATTAAAACTGGTGTCTGCACTGTGAGAGCCTTAGCATGCTCATCACATATAGAAATATTCTTTGTTATCACTGTCTGAGACTGGAAATTTTCATTACTGCAAATAAATGCAGTCATTGGCCTCTTCTCTGAACTTTTCTGTGATTGGCATCATAATAACTTGTCTCTGAATTATGCAGTTAGTGCATAGGGATCTGCTTGAAGATGAGGTTTAAATCTTGGTTGCCTGTGCAATGATTAAATAAATCAGCTTCTAAATTTAACTGATGTAGTTAAATTACTTCTTGAACTGTGTATAGATTAGTCTCTAATGGCTTGATTTTTTCCATGTGCTTGTAGTCTATGTAGATTACACTGATTATTTTAAAGTGTAGTTAAGAGCAATGTAAGTATTGCTAGGTTTGTTACATAATTTGGTGGGGTGTATGGAATATCCATGTAATCACAGATAACTAAAGTACAGTCTTCCAGAGTTGGAGTCAATGTGTTTGTGCCTACAGTCACTCTTTCAGTCCATAAAAACAAACTGGTCTCCAGTCACAATGGGTTTTGCTCGGTTTGATGTGATTCTCAACCTCAGGAAGGGTGCCAGCAACCACAGCATTGCCCACTGGAGCCTCATCACAGAGATGGAAATAGCAGTCCTTTCTCTGTTTAGCAGCCAGCTGGTCACAGCTGTAGTTAAGAAATCTATTCCTCTTGGATTGGGGGATCTCATCAGTTCAATGGGTTTTAAACTAATAATTGCATTTCACAGGAGAAGATTTTATCACCAGTGTAAGAGCAACAGCACTGCTGTGAGGGAGGCAAGTTTAGAGTAGATTCACTTCAGAATTCAGTATCTTTTTTGTTTCTATTCTTTGTTTAAAGAAAAACAAAAGCGTCCTGAATATTAATATTCCAGGATTTAATTCTCCTCCCCCCCCATTTTTTTTCATTTCAACATCTTTAGATTAAAAAATCTACTTACTAGTGTCAAGAACAAACATCTAGGAAATCTTTTTGTTCAAAGCAATTTAATGATAGGAAATATTGAAAGTGCTTTGGTCCAGTATGCAAAATGTTTTGAAGCAAACTCATATCAAAGTTCACTACTAGCCATTGTAGAACTGGAGGGATGAGTTGAGTTTTCCTTTCTTTAGGAATAGGTGCCCTAATTGATATCAAACTGCTTTCTTTAAGTTACAGGAGACTGCCATGTTCATCAGGGTCCAGATGGCTGCCCTTTTGTCGTTAAATTCAGGAATAAAATTAAAGCATACTTCATCAATACTCATTGCAGTGTTTTACTTTTAAATGAAACATCAACATTTAAAGCATCCTCATTTATTATTTGGTTTGTATATTTCACGGAATGGGCCAGGTTGGAAGGGACCACAGTGGGGCATCTGGTCCAACCTCCCTGCTCAAAGCAGGGCCGTCCCAGAGCACATGGCACAGGGTTGAGTCAGATGCTTCTTGAATGTCTCCAGCAAGGGAGACTCAACACCCTCTCTGGGCACCTTGTTCCAGTCTGAGGTCACTGCATGCTAAAGAAATTCTTCCTTACATTCAGGTGAAACTTCCTGGTGTCAGTTTCTGACCATTTCCTCTTGTCCTGTTTGGCACCCGTGAGAGGAGCCTCCAAGATAAAACAGACTGCTTGAATTGTTGCTACAAGGTAGCCTCAGCTATGAACAGTTTAAAATGAGGCCTTAATGGCTCCTTATATCTAAAATATAGACTACTCATCTTTGCAGATAGTTGCCTGATCTGTAGCCTGTCAGCATTTAAGTGCATTTCCCTGTTGTTTGGGGAGAAGCAGCGTTTACTTCTGAGGGTTTGTGGAGAGAGTTGACATGGTTGCTCTGTTGGCAACTGGAGTGGCAAATATGCACAAAGCAGTGGTGCTGGATGTGAATGAGATAAAGCACTAGCAGTAGGACTCCTATAAAGGAGGAGAAACTGTGGCTTTAAATGTGTGCAGGGCATCTTACCAGTATAAAACTGAGTGCCTGCAGGTGTGTAGAATGCTTGTAGATGCAACTGGGAAATATGAAAGTGATCAGTTCAACATGCAGTCTACCTGTTTACATTTTATGGCTAGTGTTTAATGGTAAACAGGTTAAGAATGTTCTGTTCTCTATGAATTACAAGATCAGTTTGGATTAAATTTGGATTTTTAGATTGAAAACATAGAGAGAATGGTTCCTTAGTTTTTTTGAATGCTTTGTCCTTTATTCTATCTTAGTCTCTTGGGAAAGAAAAAAGGGACCTTCACAATTTACCAGGAGCTGAGGGCAACTATTTTTCTTGAGATGTAATGGTACCTTGCATCAGATTAGTGACTTCTTCTTCCTGAGAAGAGAATATTAATTTTTGTCTTGAGTTGCTATCCACACTCCTGTTTCAGAGTACTGTGTATTTATTTTACAATTACATATTTAATATTTCACTATTCAAAAATAAATTTGGTCTTAAAAATTTATGAGTATATGGCGCTTGCTTCATTTTGTAAACAAACCACAGAAATCAATGTATACCAGGTTCTCATTCACTGAAAGCATGTTTTTCAGAAAGAGATGGAAAGGATACAGACATAAATGACTTATGTGGCTAAAAAGATAAGCAGAATTTGTATTGCACACATGGAATATCTGTTTTCTTCTGTTCTGTAAATTTTTTGCTGACCTACTTTGTGTTTGCTGGGATGCCTACATGATTTTGGGAAATGTGTCATCAGAAAGTTCCTGAAAGTTGCAAGAGTTCTGAGCTCTTTAGTGTCATTGGTTTGTACTCCTGCCAAGAAGATGGGCTGTGTCTTGAAAGAATGACTTTTGAGGAGCAGCTGAAGGCATTATGTGTAATCTTGGGAGAGAAGGTACCATGTAGCTGTGTGCAATTTTCTTGTGAGGAGGGTGGAAAGGGAGGTGCTGATCCAGCCTGTGTCAGGTGTCCAGTGACAAGACACAAGGAAATGACATAAAGCTGCATCAGGGAAGTTTAGAATGGGTGTTAGGGAAAAGTTCTTCACTGAGAGTTGTGGTCAAGAACTGGAACAGGCTCTGCAGGAAAGTAGTCATGACCCCAAACCTGTCAGAGTTCAAGAAGCATTTGGATAACATTCTTAAGTATCTGGATTAACTTTTGGGTTGCTTTGTATGGTCAGGAGCTGGACTGGACTATCCTCATGGGTCTTTTCCAACTCAGCATATTCTGTGACTCAAGTAAAATAATTATAATATGACAACATTGGTGCAATTTTGTATTGGAAGCAGTTACTAGTCTTTCAGGTCTTATCTAATCACTTGTGCTTTGCTTGCTGTTCACCTACACAACTAAACACTGTAAGTAGGTATGAAATGGGAGTTCAGCTTGAATTGCTTTGGTTTTTGTTTTCTTTTTTTTCTTTTATCCTGAAGCAGATTGAGTGCTTTCACTGTCACTTCTGTGCCCTCAGATATAAGAGTAGTAATTCCATAAACTGCTTTGACTTCTGTCCCCTGGATTAGATTTTTGCTGACTTCCAATCTGATTCCAGCATGAGAAGCAGCTCAGCCAGGAGTGGCAGCTATAATAGCACAAATGTTGAAACAGGAATGGGAAAAGGAATTCATTTAATTAAATAAAGGAGCAGTTGGCTTGCAGCTGTCTTTAAAAGCACAACTTTAAGTGGAGTGGATCTTAAGGCAGTGGCTGGGTTTTGCTTCTGAGAAGCAAACGTAACTCATCTTGTGGTTGAAACGTTTGTTGCTAAGTATTGATGTGATCTAGGTCCATTTTCTAATCTTTCTACAGGCCTTGATAATGCTGACCAACACATAAGTGGCTCTTGTGCCTCTCAGCAGGATAAATGAGATCCTGCTTCTTGCCTTTCTCGTGTTTGGAGAGTAAATGTAATGTCAGGGTGTACAGATACTGTAGGAGTTCAGGCACTGGGTAACCCTACTGTAACAGGCTTGGTGATGCTCCTTGGCAGTTGCACTCTTGCTAGGTTTAGGCAGTCTGTTCCTCTTTCAGTGGGTTTTAGTTGGCTCTCGTGCTAGGATTTTGCTGTATGTTTGACTGCTAGTTAGTAAGAAAGGTGGGATCTTTCCCAAAGGATTGGGAGGCTGAGTGCATTATAGGGAGAGAGAGGAGTAAGCCAACTCTGATCCATGTACATACATATATATATATATCTTCCCTTTCCTTTTCCAGTATTGGAGGGAAACATAATTTAAAAATACTCTGACATATTTTCAGCCTTAAGGTGATTGTTTTTTCTTTTTAACCTGTATTTGTCTCTCCCATCTTGTCCTGGCAAAATTAAAACAAAATAAAACTGCAGTCTTTCAGCCTTTATATAGCAAATGAAGGCATGCTGAAACAGCATCATAGGATGTATTATGCTGTAGGTTTGATTTGAATCCAGGATTATATTTATGATGCAAATTCCCCAGGTGTGAAGTATATGAACTCTTTCAGATGAGTGCAAAACCAAAATATTGTCTGTGGGGAATTGTCTGAACAGCAAATGTGTCAGCATCTGATGGTCCATAGACTGGGAAAGCACTAGCTTGGAACAAATATTCCTGTTTCCCTTCAAAAAAAGAGTGTATGCAAGATGGACTCAGGATTGTCCCCAGCAGCTATTCTGCTCTAAGGGTGCTTATGCTCTTGTACCACACAACTTACTAATGCAGTCTCTGAAGCCTCTGAACATCAGAGCTCAGAGGCTCACAGGTGAAAAACCTGATGGCTCATGCTGTTCTTCATTGTGGACTCCATGTATTTTGGTGGTTGGTGCTTTTAGTATTCTATGTAAGACATTTCCTTCCAGCTCACACTTAGCATTCACCCACACTTGGCATTGTCTAAAAGAGAATTACAGTCATAAATCAGAGTGATGCTTTCAGATACTCACTGTTAGGTTCTGAAATTTCATAATCCCTTATAAAGGTAAGTTTACATTTTCAGGACATATTTATATATATGTCTTGAAGAAAGACAGACAGCAGGTTCTGTAAGGGGTATTTTAATGCACTGATTTGAAATACAACAGGAATAAAGCAGATTTTAAAAATGTAGTGGTATCATTGATAACTCTGCATCCCCAGTACTCTTAGCTGTGATTTGATGATTTTTAGCTAGGAGAAAAAGTTTCTTGAGACTCTTCTTTGTGATGATTTGCAGAGGGTAAGAATGTTTTTTTTCCTTGAAGCTGGTTTCTGGAGCACTTCTGTCCTGCCAGCTCCATGGAGATGTGTTGATACAATGCCAGATTTCATGGAACACAAGTTTCTTTCCAGCCTTCAAGTGTTGAAAGGGGATTTTTACAGAAGACTAACTGCTGAATTCTGTCTGAGACTCACTATGGGTTTATAGTAGCTTATTTGTCTCACAATGGGAGTTACTGTATGTGCAATGAGGAAATCTCTTTAATGCTGAAAATGAGGTTTTGTATGCCAGTGTCCCTGTATCAAAGCATGTTACTTGTAATACTGCTTGACAATGATTTTAGCTTTAAGACCCCCCCAAGAAACTCCAACAACACACCCCCCCTCCAAAACTCCAAACCAAAATGCTACTAAAACCTCAAAACAGCAGCAAAAAGAAAAATCTGAGGCAAACATTGTATGTTGAATTACTGAGATGGTAATGGTCGGCAGAACCTTGACAGAATCTGAATTTGTGATCCTAGCAAAAGAGAGGATCTGTTCTAAGAGAGCCAGGAACACCAGGAGAGATGGTAGTGTTTTATGTCTGGGTAGATGTAGCTGTTTGCAATCTTAGTGTGCCTTACATACTGATAACAAATATATTGAATGTGTTTAGATTTACGTTTTTTACTGTGGTTTCATTTCTCTTAGTATTCTGTTTCTGGTGAGAGGTACAAATGGATATCTGCCCATGTAAATTTTGAAAAAAATGTCTTCACTATTAATAAGAGCAGGAAAAGGAGTATGATCTGTCTTGATTTCTACTGGACCCCATGTTACTCATTTGTGATTCAGTTGTTGGGGTACGGGGAGCTCCTGTACTTCTGATAACTGGATGTTCTGCTGTCATCTGTAACTGTTACTATTTCATTTTATAAACTGAAAAATTACACATTGCTTATTTCTCACGTGCCAAACAGGAATGGTTTCTGTGATTAACTCAAAGATGTTAACTGTGGAAGAGAGTGAGGAAGATCAGCTGGAAGAGGGAAATAGCATCCTTAGTGCTCAGGTTACTGTGTGCAGGCAGGTAAAATGGAGGAAAGACGTAAAATGCATCCTCACCCTGAGAAAGTCTCTGACCAGAGCTCAGCCTTCCTTAGGCACCAGAGTGAAATGACCACAACACAAAAAGCTGTATTAACAGATTAACAGGGGGCCTTAATAAGTCTGTTTGTGCTTTGTGGTGATTTTTTTGGAGGGTGATGGGTTGGTTTTTTTGTGTTGTTTTTCTTTGTTTTGGTTTTTAAAAAATTTTTACTACTGTCTTGGATGTTGATTTCTGTCACTCATAGTATCTCTCGATTTATGCAGCAGTCCTTGATCACATGGCACTTTGTGATAATGCTGTAGTACGGTAGCTACCAGAAGATGGACTTCATGGGAACAGATGGCACACTTGGCTCAGGATAAAAATAGTTGGGAATTTTCAATTGACTTAGACTCAGCTGTTGGATCCTGACACAAAATACTTAGTTCAGTTTTCCATGAAAACACCCAAAATAAACCTTGTTTTCCCTCATGTAGACTAGTTGCTATTTCCAGGTTTCTGATATATAGATAGAGTCAAGTGTTGGCAGGAGTGTCAAAATCAGGAAAATTTGTGGTGTGGATGTAAAGCTTTGCCTTGAAGAGTTCCTGGGATGTTGCTTTATTTTGTAGTAATTTAAATCTTCATAGGCTGTCCCTGTGTTTCCTTACACATACCAGGAAATTTCTACTGGTGTTGTGTGGCTGTTCAGATGGATATTGAAGTTCCTTTACTTCAAAGTATTTTAAGAATTGTCAAATATAGTGTGGTAGCCTGAAAAAGCATCGTTGCAGATTTTTCCCTAAAGTCTTTCCTAAGTGCTGAAGTCTTTCCTGCCTGGTGAGAACTGGGAGTGGAGAAGTTTTGTTGGAAGTAGAGATGGAGGACATATCATGGCAATTCAACATTAATCTTGAGTGCTTTTTCTTCTGCTATTTGACCTACATTATTGGTCTCTTCCATCACCTCTGTGTGCCATATGTATAATAAATGTTTATAAATTGTGTGTGTATATATAGAACATAAATGTACACGAAGTGTACTTGTGTGTATATGCATATATGGCATACAGAGTGTTTCTTGTATGGAAAAGAACTGTAAGAAAATTTGACACTTCCCTCTGACATTTTAAATTTTGGATTAACTGAATTATGTGAAAATGTAACACTTCCATGTGGCATTTTAGATCAGCTGCTAGGGGTAAAAGAGTTTAAGAACAGATTTTTTTTTCCAGAAAAATCCTGTTTTGAAAGGTTTTTCATGGTAAATATTAGGTATGGGAAATGGAGAACATTGTGTATGGCCATAAAATGGATATTATTTGACAAAAAAATTGAATCATTGATCCCTTTTTTACTTTCCCTTCCATTTTAAGGTTAATTGGAGTTCTGAGAAACAAATTACTGAATTTGCTTCTGGTTAAGCTTGAGGTCATTGGAGGATCTGAATGCCATGTTGTCCCTGCAGGAGGGCTCCTGAGGCCTCACCAGGTGGCCTTTATCACATGGACTGTGACCCAGACAGTTATTTCGAGCACTTTAAATCCAGTAAGGCCCTGTTAAATGGGATCAATGTAAGTCAGCAAGCCTAGCTGCAACTTACGTTTTCTTTATATAATCAAGGCATTTGCTTCTGATAACCCTTGGTGTTTGTGAAGGAGGAAGGCTGGGACAAATGTATTTAAAATGGTCTGCAAGAGCTATTTGTACATTATTGTCATCTAAAATGCTAGGAAAAGGATTGTTGACAGTTGGAGACTTTCAGTATTCTGAGTTGTTCCAGCATCAAATTGCCTGAAGTAGTGTAGAGAAATTATAGGGTGATGGTTCTTGTTACAGAATTTTTCCATTTCTGTAGTGTAGATAGAATGTGACTTTATATAACTCTAAAATCTTAAAATAATAGATCAGATAACCAAAACAGGCTTAAAGTTAAGCACTGCAAGGTGTTTAATGCCATCATTCAAGAGACTGTTGAAAAAATCATACTTACAGTAGTTTCTCAGGGATGTCTCGTAAATTGGAACATTCAAAGCCACTCTCTGTCCTATTATTTTAATTGTCAGATGCCTGAAGAAGTTTGTTTGAAATGATGCTTTTTGGACTGCAGTAGGTGGGTAGGGAACAAAGAAATTTCCTTCAGATGGGAAATACTCTGGTATGGTTAATTGTTAATTAAGTACCGGTGTTTATTAAATATCACTTCTCTTGGTTTTGTCATATTAAAAAAAAATATTATTTGTTGCTTTGTGGTAATACTGTACTAGAAAAATTAGCAGATACTAAGCAGGTGGGAATCACTAGTGTTGCAGTACACAGCAAGTTACTTGAACTGTGATTTACTTTTAAGGTTTAATTCATCTTAGCCAGTTCATGGGAATACTTCTGGGTTTTGAAATAGTGGCCCATAGACATTTTCTCAAGTGTCTGGGCTGCTGAGTTTTGCTGTGGAAAGTGAGAACTGTGTGGCTCTGTCTGCATAACAAACTCTGCTCACATCTGATTAAGATCCAAGCCTGTTTCCAGATGACATCTGGAAACATTTCGACCTGCTCTAGTGGAGGGCTGTTCCTGACCTAATTAGCTCGGTTTTTAACTAGCTCTCTGCTGCTTTGTGATTTTGTTCCTTTTGACTTCATCTGTTTTATACTTCTCACTGAATGTTACCATGTAGGGTACTAAAGGTCAAAACAAAATTAGATTTTACAATCTGCTGCTCTTCCAGTACTTCTAAATTTTCATACATGTAATCATTGGGTATTCCAAGTACAAAGAGCTGAATAATTCAGCAGCCGTATGGCTCGCACATGTCAAGATGGTACAAAAGGGGGGGATGATCAATCTAAGTCTTTTTTCCTGTGCTGTAGGACAAAACACTGCTTCCTCCTCTTTCTTAACACTGAGTTTCTCCTAGTTCTGGCTGGGTGCTTCTTTTCAAGAAAGAGGTGGTATTTTTAAAGGGTAAATGTCATTTGAGAGGTAGACAGTATAGTATAGTAAGGTATTTATAGTTTAATTTCTTTCAAGGCTGCTTAAAAAACAAAAGGCTACCACAATTTTTTATATGCACAAGCAAAGTATTTTTCAGCTGCTTTGCCTAACTGGACAAATGAAATTTAAACAAGCTCCAACAAATGCATAGTGTACATCTTTGCTATAAAGACAAATAATAAAACCAAAGGGAAACAAATGGTGACTCAGTTCAATCCTGTTTGCTTGAATAGGAGGAGGGATGATAATAAATTCTTGGGGTATGATACAGAAAGGTCATATGAAAGAAAACAGTCTTTTCAGTGCAGCGTAAGTACTTTGTGATTGAAACAAGTCCATTCTTAAGATAGCAAAAGCGAAACAAATGCTCTTATGTGATTTGAAAAGATGTTTCTTCCTTTCTCATGTGCATGCATAACATTTACACTGTCTTTGGTGCTAGTCTAGCAGTATTAGGTTGAAATAGTAAAATTGATAGTGACAGTAAGGTTTTTATTGTTGTTTTTTTGGTTTTTTTGTTTTTTTTTAATGTATGAATGCAGTGGAACAGATGTTCAGAACAGCATGGAATATTCCTTGTTCCCCATCCCACCATCCCTTTCACACTGAGCCATCTGGAAGGGACTAGGGGCAGGATGAGCAGCCATCATGCTAAGAACAAGATTAACGTGTCGGCATCTTTTGTTGATACTTGAAACTGGTCACTGTTTGTTCACCGGAAAGAAACAATGTGAGGTCTCGTGACTCCCTGTATGCTAAGACCATTCACGTGGCTGTGGAAAGAAGGCAGAAGAGAAAATGTGATTTATATAGAACAATCAATACTTTTAATGGTAGTCAGGTTGGACTTAGACCCGTATAGGCAGAAACCAACTTTTTCCCCATTTAGCTGTGTTAATGTGACTGGCCACCTTGTACCATTAAGCACAGGTAATAGCATTCTGTTAAAACAGATTCAAATTTACTTATTTGTGAAAAAAACTTTTCTATGTGTATTCCAGGGTTTCTCAGTTCATGCTCTTCATGAACTTTTGTTACCCTGAATTTTTCTTTTTTAACAGCAGCAAGTATACTGCCGTAATGTGAATGTCTTTCAGTTTACTTGGTTGGATTTCTTTAGCACCCTTCAGCCTTACATCTTTTGAGATAAAGTGTAATTAGTGTTTTGGCTTAATGAACAAAATTTTGGTTAGAGAAAGGACAGCTTGGGGTCTAGAAGGGAGAGATTCTAGTCATGTGTGAAGGTGCCCTGGATCATCTGTATTCTGATACAGAATGAGTAGAAAAGGGTGGGTGGGTCTGATGCTGGCAGAGTGATTGGATACAGTACAGCAAGCTATTGCATTGTGCACTCTGTGAACTTCTGTCAGATTTCAGGTAAGCAAATCTGTTTCTTGATACATATCTGAGTAACAGTGGGTGTCAAGGAAAACTGAAATGTGTTAGTGAAGGAGAAACTGGATTTCAAAGTGTAACACAGTTTCAATGGTACCACAGTGTATTTTTTGCATTGTTTTGTGTTTCTTTCAATGAAGAGAATTTTAAGGAACGGAAATCTGAAATCAGATTCAGGAAGGCTATTTGAAAATGAGGTGCTTGAAGTCTAAATCTACTATTGTAGTACCATAAGCTGCTCTAAGGGGGAAGGTAATCGGAAGAAAGTGACACAATCCAAGATACACCAGCTTTCAGATCTCAGTTTTCATAGTAAAGATAAGCATGAGAAAAATAACTGAGGGTAAAACTAGTTAAGTGATATGCGTAGATGTTCTGGAGAAAACTTAGTTTCATCACCCATTTTTTCACAGAATAGGCTAATTTAATGTTTAAAAAAATGTACTTCAGTATGAAAAATATACTGTTTATATGCTTTTCCTGTATTTTTATGAAAAGGATAAGGCACATTAAAAAAAGTATAAAGATTTAAATGACAGGAGTAAAAAAATACAGTGTAATGTATGGCAAAGATTTTTGGGTAGGGGAAAAAATGCTATGAGTGTAAACAGCAGAGTTTATTAATTTGAACAGTGAGAACTTAATACAGGATATACATTCTATATTCCATAGGTATGTTGCAGTTGGGCCTTTATTTCTTCCTTGAACAATGATGAAGCCATTTAATTGGGTGACATGTATATGACCCCTTATTTTGGAGCAGAAGGTGAAACTTCATCATTATCTGTCTGTACTTACTGGTCATAAGGTTTTTATTTCCTTAGAAACTGCTGTGAAAAGTATTGTGAATGGGAAAAAATTATTCTTGGGATTGTGGCTTTGAAATGTTACAGTTCTGTTGAGAAGAAAAAGTTAATGCAATAACTTTGAAGTAGTCCTCCAGTCTTGTTTTCTTCACTGGGGTACTGTTACTTGGCAGTGAACTGTAGACACGAGTATTTAAGAAGTTGATGAGACCTGTAACACTATCAAAGAATGATAGGTGCCCATAGATCATCTTGAGCTACAGTGGACAGGTAATGCAAACATAGGGTTGTAGAACAAAGGGGAAAAGAACCCAAAATACTCACCCTGGAATTTGCAGAGAAAATAAGTCAATTTCTGACTTTATAGTTTTTGATACTATTTTAAAGCCTTTTATATTGCAGTCTGTAGTGTCAAGGAAAAATAGTTACTTAATTTTGGGCTGAATCATCCTCAAGGCTTCTTTTCCTGCATTTGTGAGCATCATCTTTTCTGTGTATGTTAGTAGTTAATCTGAAATACTGAGAACTAAATTTAAAGTACCTGTAAATGCTCACTACTGTTCACTTTTTTTATCTCACAACTTTTTAATTAGTGGAAATCCCTGAATTAACGTGTTCACCTTTTAATAGTTCTGCAACAGAGGTAGCTATTGTTCTGCTTCTTATGTATTTTATGTAGATATGAAGGGTTGAGTAGGAAAATGTACATCCATAAAATTGTAGATTGCAGATAAGCAAAACTAATTATCATCCCCTCTCCTGTTGTCCTTTCTCTTGTCATTGCTTTATGTCTTGATTTCCTTCATAATATCACTGGACCATGAAATCTGCCCTGAAGATCTCAGCACAGACAAAAACTCTGCCAAATAAAGAAAAGAAAACAAAACAACCGTCCAAGTTGGTGAACCTTCAGAAACATCTCACTGCAACAGACATTAAAGAGCTCTATTCAAGAAACAAAATAGCTTTAGGAATTTGTGCTCTTCTCATCATTGCTGATACTCAGATTGGTATGATGCGAGAGGAAGCTCAGAAGTGGTGGTTTGATACTCAGCAGAAAAAACCTGCTTTCATTCCAGTCTTGTCTGTCATTCCTTTCACGTAGGCCTGGCAATCAGGAGGAAGATCTGTGAAAACGATGGTGATAGAATTGACTTTATATTAAATTGTAGTGAGGAGGGGGTTTTCTAGGCATTTCAGTTTATGTGTATTGTTGAAAGATGTGGTTTGTTGTGGATAAGAAATGTTCTCGATTTTTAGTTATCCTTAGGAAATAGAATTCTATTAGACTTAGTGCCTACTTGTATCAAAAGTTTGCCTGTGCACCACCAAACTCTTACTAAAGTCAAGAGAGTTGCATTAAAAATTATGTAAAGTGTGAAAACACTTGTATACTAACAAAAAAATAAAATGCCCCTTAGATTGGGGTAGCTCTAATTAAAGTTAAGTTCTTGGTACTTAAAGCATGATTGTGCTTTAATAGAGCAATAGTTTTGTTTTGGTACTCGTTCCATTTCTCTGAGAGAGGAATTGCATACTTGGTAGAATTTGAATAGCTAGAAGAGACTATTAAAAATTAGTCCTGTTTGGATGCCTTTTGATAAAAAATAATTCTGAGGTATTAGAGAGTACTGTGAGATAATACCCAATGGCTAAATATTTTGTATTGTTTTGCAGTATACAAAATGTGGATTCAAATTCTTGTTAGAATGAAGCCAGTTAAAAAAAAAAAAGAAAAAAAAAAACCCACAAAACTTTTAAAAGTATGAATGAATGACATTAGAGGAATCTTGAATTCAGTAATTTCCAGAATATATGCTAGTTATGGTTTATTTAACTTGTCATTACTGATTGGGTAGTAAATGACATTCAGAAATGGAAAGTAGGAAAGGTTCACAAACATCAAGTTGTCACTTAGGATAAGGAAAAACCAGAAAGGAGCATGCATTAAAGGCATATTTATTCCTTTCCTTCCATTAGGGTAGGAGGGATGGCAGTGTTTGCTCTCCCTGTAGCCCTTTTCTTTCATCTCATGAAGGATGAAGAGCCTTTGGAGGACATGGAAATCTGTGATGATGGCTGCTCCATGGGGAAAAAATGGGGATGGGAGAGCATCTCCAAAGCTGGTGTTTGGGGTCTTCCACCTTTCTGCTTTGCCTACTATTCCAATTTAGCACACACTTGAATCTTGAAGGTGGGTGGGGGCAGGCTATCTAGAATCACACACTTGAACAGGAAAATGGGGTGTATTGCCAAATTGGGTACCAGTCAGAGATGGAAGTTGTGTGTTGAATTCACTGTTAGGATGTTAGATATGGGGAACACTTAACTGTCTGTAAAGGTTTTTAATGCTCTAGACATGGAAACTCTGATTAGGAGGTAGTGTAACTTGATTATGTGGCTTGATGTTAGCAAACAAATGGTATTTCTCTGGTTTTGATGAGGTAAAATGCAGTTCTAGATTCAGACTCTGAAATTTTGGTGAGTTCCTATCAGAGCCTACACTCACAGTGTCATTCTTGTATCTATCAAGGGATGCTGGGATTTGGTTGCTCTCTGGGTTTCTGCTGAGCTCATATATATGTAGTCTTACAAATTTAGGTGTTTAATCCTGAATGGAATCCCATCTGGTACATTACTCATGGCAAGCTGTATATCTCGCTTTTCTTCTCCATAGAAGGAGAATTATGGTATGTCCTTTTTTTATAGGGATCTGGGCGATTCATCAGTGGAGAGCTCTAAATTTCTCTGAAAAGAATAGACTATATTCAGGGAAAATTTAGAATCGATGTATAGTAATCTCTTTTCCATGGTAAAATGTTCATATTTGTCATATTTTACTAGAGGATATAAGAAGAAATCTCTGAAGAACTTAAAAAAGGGACTGAACAGAGTCTTTGAGAAAATGTACTAAGTAAACATTCACAAGTAGAGAGGCTGTTTCATGAATTGGAAATTTTTTTGTGGTATTAGTGAATATGTAACGAACTTAAAATAAAGAACCATGAAATTCAGGTACATATTTTTAGCACTTGTGCAAATTGCAGTGACGTTTTAGGGATGTGAAAGGACAAAAGGCAGGTTTGGGGAACAGCTGGTACTTCGAGAGTTTTTGACAGTAGCTCAAATATTTGAAAAACCCAGCTTGTCTCTTGTAATCGCTGTGCTCTGCTGTTGTTTGGAAAGATTGCACATGGTGTTTGTCATCTTTCAAGTTTGTTACTGTACATCTGCTCTCTACATGATTTTTTAAGACTGACTTGCCCAGGCAGTGTCAGACTTGTTGTGTGCAGTTTAACAGCTGCTGTCCAGGGGAAGGTGGTCTGGGCTGACCTGGAGTGATACTGCTGTGGCTGCGGGGGAGGCATGCAAAGAAAAGCAAAAATGCTTTGATTGTCTTGCCACCACACTTGCCTCTACAACAATGACTACTGGGATAAGTGCCTTCTAATTTTGAGACAAAAGGCAAGTTGTTATGGAGTTGTTAAGCAAGTTCTTATGGGAGGGGGAGGGAGAAAGAAGAGAAAGGGATGTGAGAATACTGAGGAAGCGTGCAAAATGTGAATTTTAATGGATTGATCTAAGCTAACTCAAGCTTCTGATGTCCTGTCCTTTCTGAATGTGTGTGGAAATCGAGTTGCTGGTGCTTGGAGAGTTTGGAGAGCAGTGTCCATTTGTACTCCAGCCAAAGTTCAGTCCAGGCAGATGTCGAATCTGATCCATGTCCAGTGAGGCATGCATGGGGTTTAGTGAGATGTTAAACGACATCTCACCCTCTTAGGTTTTTTTCTTTCCCCTTTTTGACTCCTCTGATTTTTCTGGTCTGACACTAATGTCTCATACATTTCCACTTCAGCCAGTTGTGCTGTATAGCATCTTTATAGATTCTTCGTCTCTCTTGCTAGAAGCAACTGATTTAAAGGCAGCTGTCAGGCATAAGTGGCCTCACAGTGGAGATGAACCCCTTTCTCCAAATTACAAGTCTTCGGTTTCATTGTGTATTTAGCTGGGGTAAAATAAGTAAAAATTTGCAAGTAGGATTGGGACCAATCCACTGACATCATTTTTTGAAAATAATAATTTATTTGCATTAGAATTTTCAATTATTTGTGGATGGAAGGTGTTTTGTTTTGTGCTGGGGTAGAGTTGTTGTTTTTTTTCCATGGAGCTAGTAGGGAGCTGTGTTTTGGATTTATGCTGAACCCAGGGTTGATAAATCAGAGGTGTTATTGCTGAGCACGGCTTGACACAGCCACAGCCTTTTCTGCTTATTGAACTTTGACATTGTTAAGGAGAATACTGGAGGTGCTTGGGAGATTTGGGAGGATACACAGCTGGGACAGGCAACCCAGAATGACCAGGGGAATATTCCAGACCATGTGACATCATGCTCAGTGTATAAAGTGAGGAGAGAAAGGAGGAAGAAGGGGGGGTGTTTGAAGTGATGGTGCAATGCTTTGACTTCCCAAGTCCCTGTTATGTGTGATGGAGCCCTGCTCTTCTGGAGATGGCTGAACACCTGCCTGCCCGTGGGAAGCAGTGAATTCATTCCTTGGTGGGCTTGTCGTGCATAGGCAGCTTTTGCTTTTCCTATTAAAGTGTCTTTATCTCAACCCGTAAGTTTTGTTTCTTTTATTCTTTTGATTCTCTGCCTGATCCAGCTGGAGGGGAACAGAGAGAACAACTGTGTAGCACTTGGTTGTTGGCTGGGATTAAACCACAGAAGAAGGGAAAAGAAGTTATTAAACCTCTGTATTGCAAAATTGAATATGATTTCTAAATTGCCGATTTTCAGTGTATTTAATATAGTGACATCACAGTGAATATCTTGTCTAGGCAGAGACTGGGACTGAGTGTGATTCAAAAAAGGTGGAAGATAAATGTGGAAGGAGGTGGAATTGCCGTTGCAAATTCTTGTTTTCTGCTCATGCTGACACAATCCCTTCAGTCTGTTGTGTCATATGAAGACCCTATAATTCAGAGGCCTGTTGTTTCTTGGTTAAACATAGATTTTGAAATTAATTTAGCCTCACTTCTCATGCATTTTCTTTAAAAAGAGCTGTGTATGGTGAAGAAAAAGGTGATTGTGCTTAGTAATAAGGACACAAGCTTTTTACTTAGTAGTGGGTTAATATCTGAATAGGTCTGTAAGTGTTTAATTCAGTTAGGTGAAAGTTTTAAATTAGAAGGAACTTACTGCAGTTGCAGAGTTCTTTTATTTTTTTTCTTTTCCTCTCATCAGGAGCAGGTAGTGGATTGCTTGATTTGTTGCATGTATTTACTCATCGGTGTTCGGTTTACCTTTTGGAATTAAACTTCAGACTGAGATTGTTCGTGAAATGAGGCTGCTACATAATAATTTAAAGCATGCATTCAAATATGAAAGTTGTTTATTTTCCCCTACCCTCAACCTTGTTGTGTGCTTTAGCCTGCTCTTTAGAGAAATGAGATTTTTTGTGTTGGTCTGTCACTTCCCCTGGTAGCTCTTCAACACACTGGAGCATTTCATCAAGAAGTCACCAGAAAATGAAAAGCTCAAACTGCAGTTGCATGTGTTCTTCAAATTAGCTTTTACAGGCAAGAAAGAACATTATGTGAAGGGACTTAAATAAGAGCTCCTGGTGGAAGGCATTCTGACTGTACTCAGTGTGGTAGGTGTTCCAAGATGTAGCAGACAATTAGCTGGGCAGTGCACAGGCAGCTTCCAACTGGGCCCAGTGTGTTGTGTGGACTAGTAAGGGAGCTGGGGGGACTGCAAAAGGTAAGGGCAGGGGCAGCTCTGAGAATGCTAGTCAGAAAGCCACGGGGAAAAACAGGCTTTATTCTGGTGGCCTCGTCATATAAAAATTTGATGTAGCACTAATTTGTGCTCCTTTTAATCATTTCCTATGAATTGTGTCTATAGGAAATGCATTTTCACTGTAACATTTACATTACAGTGAAAGGATTCCTCCTAATGACTTCTGTTTTGTAGCTCCAATGCAATAGCCTGTTTGCAGAGTGTTCCTGGTAGATGTTGCTCCTCAGTAATAGTGAATTTCCAGATTTGACTTATTTTTGACCAGGTTCACAAAAGTGTCCGCAGAGGAAATGAAGTAGTACTTTAAAATAGGTGGTTTGTAGAATAATACAAAAACATAGAATAGAAACAGCATGGTTTTTTATCAAACCCAGAAATTGTTCCTCTGTTATCTCTGATGTGTTGTGTAAAATTTAGCAAACTCAGCTAACCTTACATTCAGACGTACTCAAATTGTCTCATATTAAGAAAGACATACAGTGTAATTCAAGACTACTGCTTAAGTCATGAGCCTGTTCCTTCCTGACCTGTTACGAAGTAGTCTTACAGGTCAATAATTTGCTTTTTGTTCATTAAGCTTTTAGAAATGTTCTTGAGAATAAAATATTTTAAATCTTCAGGCAGAAGTCATTACAAAATTACTGTGCAACATTTGAAAGGATTTTTAAATTCATTAATGCGATTTTTAATTAGAGAAATTGAAAGGCTACTTTAATTGCTTTAGTACAGTAAAAAGAAATTTTCAGCTAAATCTTTCCCAAATGAACTATGTCCTTGGTAATAATGTAACTTCTTGTTTCTGAATATTTCCATACCACATGGTTTTAAACAGAATATTATTCATGAGTAGTACATGGGCATTGAATTGTTGTTGTTAAAAATCTAATCAAGTTGACTGTTGTGTTAATGTAGTTTTAAAGAAAACTAGATATTTTTGTCTTATATTGCTTGCCTTTTGGGAGACTTCTGTCTCACTTGGGCATCCTTGCTCTCAAAGCAGCTCTCTGCAGGACAGGGTTTGCTATGCCATTGTGCCTTTTTGTGATTCTTCGAGGTTTTTCTTTGTATTTGTTTTCCCCATCTGTCGTGGTTTAGGAATGGTACTCCTCAATTTAGTTCTCCCCTGAGACTTTCCAAACCACACTGTCCCTTGCTTGCTCTGCTTCTCCCCCTCTTCTGCCCCCTATCCCCCCGGGTGGCCAGAGAGGACAACTGATGCACAAAAGGCAAAGATCACAGCTTGAGATAGAGATAGAACAATTTCTAGAGACAGCAATGAGATAAACAAACACTAGCAGCAGCCATATTAATAAGAAAAGTATGTAAAAAGAGAGAGTGATTCACAGGCAACAATGCTCATTGCAGAGCCTGACTTGATTGAAGCCAGGTTGTGACTGTAGAGGAATGCTCTGCTTCTTGGAAATTAAAGAGGAATCCCTTTTCCCTGCCACTGGCAATGATGTGAGATGCTATCAAATAACACAGTGTCTTGGCCCCTCCCCTTAGCCTGGTCTGGAACCAAGACACCATCCTCATTTATTTCATTTTGCCAAGAAAACCAGTTCTGACAACCTTAGTTTGCTCAGATGAATATCTTCCTGCGTCTGTCTGATACGTTCCCAAAAGCTGTTCAGTGCATGCCCTTGCTCCATTCAGAATGCCATACAGCACCACCTGTGGAAAACTATCTTCATGCTGCCTAATTCTGAGAGGCACTTGCCCTTACTATGTCTGATGGATTTATCATTTTTACTGAAAACTGTTAAACTGTTATTGTGGGGTGGGGTGGGTTGGTGTCTGACAAAATTGGGGGCTGTAGTGCTTGGTCAGTGTGTTGGTGGCCAGCTTGCCAAGGCAGGATGCCAGCCTGCTCCAGACAGTGACCTTTCCTGCCACTCCTGTGGGGACTGCCAGTTTTTTATAAATGCAACTGTGCACTGAAGTCCAGTGATTCTGGAGCTGCAGCTCAAGTCTGTGCTTACAGTAAATCTTACACCAAATCTGAAGCAAAAAGCTACAATACCTGTGTGCCTATGTTCTCTGCTGCTCTGCAGTGTTTCTGTCATATTCTGGCATGAGTGCACAACTCCAGTGCCCCAGTAGGAATTGTATAGTATTTACAGAGTGAAGGCTGAAACAAGACTTTAAAAGAAGAAGGGTGAGGTATTTTTTGGAGAAAAAAAGAATGTGTGCTACACTGATTCAGAACTCTTAATTTCATTTTTTTGTAAATGTCATACATATTTGTTTGTAAATTCCAGATTGTGAGCCATGCCTTTGGTGAAAAGGAACATTGAACCACGGCATCTCTGCCGGGGAGCTCTGCCAGAGGGAATTACAAGTGAGCTGGAATGTGTAACAAATAGCACTCTTGCTGCTATCATACGCCAGCTAAGCAGCTTAAGTAAGTATCTGTAACTTCCTGTAAGTATTTGATTCATGATGAAAAACTGAAGAGATGAAAAGCTTTAAGATGGATTGTTTTAAATAGCAAAAGTGTGGTATGAGACATTTCCACTTATGTATTGTAATAATATGCTATTTAATTGTCTTTATACTCTTCTGTATTTTGAAGTTTGTTAAAAACCCAACCCAGTCCTCCCCCCCACCCCCCTAACCCCATTCCAAAAGACAAATTTACTAAAAAACAAACAAGTAGGGAAAAAAACACCACTGAGAAAAGCCCCAACCAAAAAACTGGAGCATAGAAAACCTGTAATTTTTCTAAAGTGAGAGAAATTGGAGCAAGAAACAAGACCAACACTTGAGTTTTTGCCTTTCATTTCTACAGGACCGAGCCAGCAAACTCTTCTGCCTCTTGGCATCAAATTACATATTTGACTGAAATTTTAGTTTTTCATAGTGTGCTAGGATTTCTTAAGCCTTCTCTTCATATATATGTGTGTACTCAATTCATATGAATGAAATTAAGCACATTGAAAGGATGCCATTTGCTGAACAAATCTGCAGGCTACTGTTGAGGTAGGCTAGCATCTGCTCTGTACAGAGTAGCCTACCCACCACACCTGTCAGGTGACACCACCACTAGCAATTCTAGAAGCATGACTGGAGTGTTTGCAAGATGAACAATATTTTTGATGAAAGGGATAAGAGATGTTTTTCAGATGGTCTTTAACAATCAGCAGCTGTTGTTTGTGCTGATAACGCTGGTCCTAGAAAAGAAATTACTGCTTCATCAGTTGCTTTACTTTGTAAATGGATGTGGTTTTAAAACTGAGAGTCTATATGGAGCTCAGACTATGGGGCTCACTGGTGTTTAGTTCATGATGATAGGAAAGAGCCTTTGCTTAGGGAAAGATGAGAAACACAGCATTTCCTCTTTGCAGTAGTCAGTGATTTAGGGATTTTTCTGAGCTAGAGGTCCATCTGAATCATCCTATGTAATGAGCAGTTGTAAAACTATCATCTGTGGTATTGCTTAGATCTTTTGAAATAGGGATTACACCTTTTTCTCAACCAATGACCTGTGGCAGAATGTCCCACAATGGAAGTTGACCTGTTTCTTCCTTTTGATACCTTCTCATTCTGGTGTGATGAAAAATAATGAAAGGTGCTTTCATCTTGTGCATTTCCATAATAATTTGTCATTTTTAAAAATCTTTATCCTGTTTTCCTGATGATTTCTTTTCCAGGTTAAAGCTTCCTGTTCTGTAAGTTATCTTCTTGAATAGAAACAATTTTGTATTTCTGGTCACTGTTATTTCTGCTTTAGATATGTAAGTTAGGGTATGTTGTGGGTTTTTTAAGGTGGATGTTCAGACCTTCAGATCATATTCAGAACATATTCATTTTAATCATTATTGCCATAAGAATTTTTAGAATTTTGGTTATTGGTAAGGATTGAGTTATTTTCAGGTGAGTTTGCAAGTGATCCTCTGATCTTTCTTGGACAGCAGCTGATGATTTGGTGTCTGTTATTTAATTTGTGTTTGCATTATCATTGAGTTTCATTTACTGTTTTCTCAGACAGTTGCTTAGTAATCCTTAAGTTTCAGAAAAATGAGAAAAATGGCTAATATTCTAATTATACTGAAGGAGATGTCATAAGACCTTGTTTTGGTATTGTGCAATGATTGTCCAAATGTGGATAATACACTTTTTTCTTGTCTGACTTGCTAGGAATGTGTGCAGCTTTATTTATCCAGATTTGGTGTTGGGGCTAATCTGTTAGACTGTGTGTTTAGATCTTCTTATGATTGTTGCTGAGGAACTACTTATATTCATATCCTGCAGTTTTCCCTTAGCGGATTTCTAGGGTCATCTGAAGTCTTTGTAGACAGCCCCTAAAGTTCTGTTAGTGTCAAGTTGAAGATCTTTGCAAATAAATGATGTGTCCTTAGTCTCAACAGATGGATATGAGGTATTTAACAAGTGAAATGTACCACCAATTCTCATCCACAGTCCAAAATAAGTCATGTTTGCAGAGGTTTTTTTTTTTTTTTGCAGACAGCATTTGCTTTGCCTGTCTGTTGAGCCAGCTGGGGAGCAAGGAAATGATCATAGAAAAAAGCTGTGGTGGAGCTGAAGTAGTACCTCCTGCTGACAGCATCAGAGCTGGTTGGTGTTCCCACAGCTTGAGGCATGGAGTGAACAAGTTCAGGTCTATCTTGCAGTCATGGTGGTTTTTTAGTGTTGCACTGTGAGTTCAGTGTGGGTTTTTAAAACTGGCAAGTCTGTACTGTTACATACAAACTTGGCTTGCTTTTCCCTCTGCTCTTTTCAGGAGACATGAACAAGTTCCTATCCAAAGGGAATGTACTCTCAGGAAAGCTTTTCCTGTATCATGTTTTCAGATTTGATTTCATTTCCAGCCAGCTGGCTTAAAGCACAGGCAGAGTGAGCAGCATTCTGTATGTAACTGTGTACTTTTATGTAAGGCAGAATCTTGTCTAGGGGATTCACCTCCACTGGGGAGGAGAGAATCTGTTGGAGGGGAGCAATAGGGAGCAGCCTGTACCTGTAAGTAGCATGGAGGAAGTGTGGAGACTTGGAAGACCTTTATGCAGAGAACAGCATCCACCCGCTTGTATTTTCTTGGGTAGATTGGCCATTGGCTCAGTTTCAGTAGTTTTCAAGCAGGCCTGAGCACACTGCATCCGTCTGTGTCACTTTCTTCTGTAGTCTGCTGAATCAGGCTGGGTTGGAAAGGTTGCATTTTTGTCATTAAGTATCATACTACAGGTACTGTGAGAAAGGAGACAGGAGTCAAGACCTAGTCAGAAACAGCCTACCACTTCTGCATCTTTAAGAAAAGGGGAGGGGTAAAGCATGATTGCAATGTTTCTAGTTAATCCACTTACAAATGGGTGAGTGTGTTCACTGTTCTGTAGTTGGAGGGAACCTTAGAAGGAAAGACTGCATAAATTCTTTGGTGAATTTTTAAATTGATGTATAGGTAGTGGCAACACCTATTGTTTTTAAATTACTGTCTTACAGTACCAAAATGAGCTCTTAAATTGAAAGATACAGACTTTTTTCCTGCTTGTTTTTGTTTTGTTAAAGATTTCATTTAAACAATGGCAACATAGAAAACATTTGAAGTATTATTTCTTATCTAAAACTTACTGCATCATGTTAATCACAACAGCATGTCCAATACTGCTTTACTATGTCACCGTTTTACAGACAGGAGATTGACAGTCTGTCTTTCACATGTTCTGGGCTAGCAAATGTTGAAAAAAATCAAATATTAAAAGAAGTATGCTCCTACTTTGCCTTCTGAAAGATAGCTGACAAACATCCATCTCCTTGAGTTCTCTAGGGATGATGTGTTTAATCCTAGGATGTGGCAGTCCTCTCTCAGCAGGCTGATTTCAACATATTAACATAAACTAACATCTATTAAAGTTGATTGAGCTCTGAATACTGGTGGCTGAAGAATGTAATAACTGCTTTATTTAGCTGAAGAGTTGAAAAGCTTATTTTTTCCATAGCTTGGAATAACATCTTCATTTGGAGCAACTAAATCAAGTGGGGATTATAAATGAGTTTCAAGTAGCTGCTGGGAACACTTAGAGAACACTTTCATTGTGAAGGTGGTTGAACACTGGCACAGATAGCCCAGAGGAGTTGGGGAGTCTCCATCCTTGCAAGCATTCAAAACCCAGCTGGTCATAGTCCTGCCTCCTTGTGCTTTGAGCTGGGAATTGGACCAGATGATTTTCACTTTAGCTCTTCTGTGGTTGTGTGTGGTTTTTGTTTTGGAGGGGAAGGAGATCAGGAGCAGGTAGACAACATGCCTTTCTTATCCAACTTCCACATATATATGAAGCAGGGCTTGCATATACTGACATACCTTAACTTTTTGGGTTAGTTATTGGTTGATCTTGCATGTAGTATTGAAAACTATTACTGGTAAAGTCCTTCATTCCATGGCAATCACTTTTTTTTTTCTTGTGATTCACTAACAATGTTTTCTGATAATGGATTACTCTAGTTTGTTGTTTCTTCCAGGTAAGTGATCCAAGAAAGGAGCAGATTGTCCTGTTGACTTCCTAAGAGTGGCCATTTTTTACATTGAATTATTACCTCCAGACAGTCACAAGATGGGATCTAAACTGATTTTTTCATCGTATTTTTGCTTTTCTTTGCAAAGTATTAAGGTTGGTTATTGGACCCAACTTAAAAGTAAGGGCTGTTCTTTTGAAAGTCCCTGTCATTTAGGTGGTTAATGCACATTCCATATTCTCCCAGCTATTAGATAGTTTTACTTTGCTCCTCTTCCCTCCTTTCATTTCTGGTCTTCAGACTCTTCTTGATACAGGTTATAACAAGATGAGCTTAATTCAGAAGCAGGGTTTAAAAACTTGTTTTTGGTTAAAAAACATGGATAAATTGAGAAGGCTGGAATTTTCTTTTTTCAATGATTTCTGGAGGGTGTTTGGCTGCAGAAATCGTAGAGGGAGACGTCTTAAATGGAATAGTGTCTGGGTAGGAGGGACCATCACTTCAGTGAGTGGGAGCAGTGAGTTTGGATGGAATCTGACATTTGTAGAAGTTCTGGGCAGGTGAACTGTTAAATTGGGGATCCAGAAGCACTGATCTGGAGCAGATGAGAGTTGTGGACTGGGGCACAAAGAGAGTCAGTCTGTGGATGAGTATGCCTAGTTCTGTGGGAGGACTGGGAGAAGAATGGCCATGCACAATGATCTGTGTATCAAGGAGGGATTTGGTTTATCATGGGGCACCTTCTGTCCACTGTAGCACATTCAGGGAGGGGCCTGAGGCTGCACATCTGGACTAGGCACTGGTGAGACCACACTTGGAGTGCTGTGCCCAGTTTGGGCCCCTCAGTTCAGGAAAGACATTGAAGTGCTTGAGTGGATTCAGAGAAGGGCAACAAGGCCAGCTAAGGGTCTGGAGCACAAGTCTGAGGAGCAGCTGATGGAGCTGAGGGTGTTTAGCCTGGAGAAAAAGAGGCTTTGGGGGACCTTATCACTCTACAACTGCCTGAAAGGAGGAGTAGCCAGGGGGGAGCAGCCTCTTCTCCCAGGCAACAAGTGGCAGGATGAGAAGACAAAGTCCTAAGCTGCTTCAGGAGAGGTTTAGGTTGGACACAAGGAGGAATTTCTCCACAGAAAATGTGATTAGTCATTGGAATGGGCTGCTCAGGAGACTGTGGAGTCAGCATCCTTGGAGGTGTTTAAGGAAAGACTGGATGTTGCACTTGGTGTCATGGTCTAGTTGATGTGATAGTGTTCGAACATAGGTTGGACTCAGTGGTCTCAGAGGGCTTTTCCAACCTAATTGATTCAGTGATTTGGTGATCTGGACTGCAGTGTCCAGTCTCAGTGATTGAGAACATAGAGCAGGTGAGAGGGAGGCTGGAAAGGTTGTGCACCAAGTCCAGTGTGGCCATGGGTAAATGTGGTCAGTGGCTTTTGACTCTCTCTCAGATGGCTCCAGGGACAGCAGTGTATGCAGTCAGCACTTGTAGAGGTAAGTGGGCTGCCTTGCAGGAGAACTATCTGTTTCATGCCGCTTTAATTTTGATGTTGGCCTGTGCTTATGCTTAAAATTAAATCTTACCTACTATGGATTGCAAGATTTTAATTTCAAAATGTACTTAAGAAGCTTTTATGAACTGCAGTAACTTTAGGCTTTTTCATCACAGAGGCAGGTTAATGCTCAGTTGTCTGTCAGTTGGCACTAGTTCAGCTACATAAGGATTAGCATTTGTAGGTCTCCCTGTGTTTTTAAGAAGACTGCTGACCAGGATGTCCAGAAGAATAGACTTCAGGCAGAATTTATGGTATATTTTGACATTTTTGTACAAATTTGTTGCCCCGAATTTTTTCTGAATGACAAACTGCGCTGTTCTAATCCTAGAGCTACTTCATGATATTGAAACCATTTGTCTTGGGTTTTGTAAGCCACTAGCAAAGGGATTTCCTTGTCTATTTTCTTACACAGGCAAACATGCTGAAGACATATTTGGTGAATTGTTTAATGAGGCCAACAGCTTCTACATCAGAGCAAATTCCCTCCAAGACAGAATTGATCGCCTTGCTGTCAAAGTCACCCAGTTGGATTCAACAGTGGAAGAGGGTAGGTAATTGCATGAAAGCACTGAGCCAGAAGTGATGTTGACAAGACACAGTATTTAATTGCACAATAACCTCTGTCTTTTCAAAGTAATCCTGTGCCGATATTTCATCTTGTTGTCTCAGTAAGGCAAGCTGGGAATAATCACTTTAGCAGAGCAAGTAAAAGTATTCTTGACTCAAGAAGCCCCTGTAGTAATGGAGCAATTAAACTGCCTTTTTCACAAGGAAAACTTGGAGTTTGTGAATGTAGTAAATCATAAATTAATAAATACAGACCTTACTGGATATAAGTCAGAATATTGGAAAAAGTTTGAGACACTGGGTGTCCCTATTAATTTCAGGGTAGGGTAGTCACAAACTACATCAGTACAATAGTCTATTCTGTGGTCATCAAAGATCTTATTGTAGTCTGTATCTAAACAAGGCACTGTGTTTGGATCAACAAGGTGAAATTCTTTAGGGGGTTCTACTCACTAGAAACAATATTTCCTTGCAGAATATTTATCGCTTATAAGCTTGGTCATTCACTTCATAAAGGATTTAAATGCCATCATTATATTGTTTGAAAGCGCTTATTTGGGTAGATAAAACATTTCTCCACCTAGCTTTAAAAGCTGTTAACATGTGTCTTGGCCTCCATGCTGCATGCCAGCCAATGCCTGTGCTTCTTGTTTAGATGATTCCTGACATTTACTAAAATGTAAAAGCTTTTTATGTCAGTACAATACTGTAATATTGACTCAGTAGTAGTTAACACTACTTGTGATATATTTAATAGTGCTATTTATATGGCATATATATTTTACTTTCCATTCAGATTTTTGTAGTTTATGTATTTATAGTGCCAGTTATTAGTGCCAATATTAAATTTTACTGTTGATCTTTAACAGTGTAATGGTGTAATATTTAGCCTTCCTTTTTTAGCTGGTTACAGTCTGGAAATTATTACGTGTCATTTTCTGGTTTTGGAGCATATTAACTGTTAGACTATCACAGTTGCCCAGAGAAGCTGTGGATGCCCTATCTCCAAAGAAACCTGGTTAAGTGAAAGGTGTCCTTGTTCATGGTAGGGGGATTGGAATGAGATAATCTTTAGGGTCTCCTCCAAACCAAACCACTCTGATTTTTTTTTTTTGATAACAAGCACCTGCATTTTGCTGTCTCAGGAGTCAAGAGCTATATAGTAACATAAACTAAGCTCCTTTGGTCTCACTATTCAGCTTAATTTTTGAGGCATATTGTGTTGGTGCTATGAGCAAACTGGGTGATATTAATATATTGTACTTTTGAAAATGCAGTTCTCATCTTGGTTCTGCTGCTGTTCCCCTCTCCCTTTTTTTCTTTTTTAAAATGCCTCATTAATGTCTCATTAATGTTATGCAGTACCATCCAGCTAGTTTTCAGAGTTTGGGGAGTAATTAAATACAATCTTTTGGAAGGGGAAACTAGTGTATGGACTGAGAATTTAATCAGTGTTTATTTTAAACTGACAGCAGTTGTTACTCTTGCATTGCTAATCATGCTTCATATTAATAAGCTGTATATAGAAACTGCTGTCACCTTAGTGTCAGTAGTAAATTTTATTAGCTCTTTCCCTGTAGAAGTTGAAGTCTTTATAATAATTAATTGTACTGTCAGAAATAGTATGTTTCTGGATAGCTTTGGCATTTAAGCAAAATGTCAATTGTTTTAAAATTCCTTCAGATTTTATTGCATCAGTGATTTCTTATATTCAGAGGTATAACTAATACAGTGTATAGAAAAGATAGTTTATATATAAAAATCTACAGTTGAAAAAACATTTTTTAAAAATGGAAGTTAAGTTTTCAAAAATATATAAATAACTTACTCTAAAAATCTCCAGAAAAATGTATTTTTTATTCCTTTCATCAAACATGAATGAAAAAAATTCAGATATATACATCTAAAAAAGGTATTTCTTCTGGAAATACCTCATGCTTACAGGCAGGTTTAAATAGAAAGCACTTTCAAAAAATAATGTTTTGATACTTCAGATGAGATGAATGGAGTGATGACTATTTGACATTAAATACTCTCTTTTTAATTTTTTGCTATTGTAAAAGTTACAGAAGAAACTAAGTAGTTCTTGGAGTGAGAAGCAAGACTTCAATACAGATACCAAAAATAGTTTGGCAAAGAAATCTGAATGGGATTTGGTGTTCATCATGGCAAACAATAGCAGTGAAAAATTTCATCTCTTTTTTCTTTTTTCAGGTCATCAGTGTACTACATTTTTGGCCATTAGTGTTCATTTACCTTGTGAAATTTCTCACAGTTTGTCCTTGAGGCTCAATAAATTAGATGAATGGTCAAGACATATTAGATGAAATGTCAATAGGAATAAAAAGAAACTAACCCAGTGCACTTTGTTTGCACAAGGCCTGCAGTTAATAATCTTGTAAAACACTTGGATCAAATCCAGCAGCAGTCAGTGTCATTGTAGACAACCCAGTGAAGACTCAACATCCTCTTCAACTGCGGTTTAAAACCTGTATTTCAGGGTGCTTAGGGGTGGAAGACAATATCAAGAGCTTTCTGCCACTTTTAGATTGTGATTGGCCTTGAACTGGATCTTTAGCAGTGATTGCTGCATCTCATGAAAACTTGTATTAAGAGTGAAAGAAAGTCTTTATAAAAGTGACAGGAGCAATTAAAACCAACTTCCATCCTTCATTTGAAAAGAAAGAACAAAAAGCCTGGTGTTGTTTTCCCCAGAACTGTGTATGTGAAAAGATAAAATGAAAGTACAAGAATGCAAGTATTTCTGTAGAGACATGATCACAACTCAAGAGCAAGAAGCATTTAGTTATATGGAAAGACAAGGGAGTTGAAAGAGAGTAAAATAAGTGGAACTCTGTGTCCTCACAGGAGGTTGTTGCAGCTGTAATTTAATTATGCTTAGAATGGTCTGGAATGTGTATTAATACCATGTGCAATAATAAAACACACTGTGTCAGAGTAATACCAGACCTTGTGTTTCAGTCTTGAAGCCAGTCTTTCTGCTGTTACAACTCCAGTATAAACTTTATAAAAAAGGGGAAATGGCTGCACATCTGCATGTGACAGCATTCTTGGATCAACTTCCAAGATACAGTCCATGGTCCCATTACTTTAAGTGAGATTCTGAACCAGGTGACACCTAAATCTGATTTCTTACAGTAATTCTTACATACCTTTGTGCTTAAATAACAGGATTAGCCACTAAGGAAAAACCTGTCTTTCTGTTAACTTGCTGAAAATAGTTTAAATAATTAGTGAAAAATGGATGTTGTGTATCCACTTTTATTTGTTTCAGACCTGTAAATGTACTTCTGTTTCTAACAGTATCCTTACAGGACATCAACATGAAAAAAGCATTCAAAAGCTCAACAGTTCAAGACCAGCAGGTGGTTTCAAAGAACAGCATTCCGAACCCGGTGGCTGATATTTATAATCAAAGTGACAAACCACCACCTCTGAATATTCTTTCACCATATAGGTGAGGAAATATTGATTGTTTACCTTCTTGTACTTTGCCCTTTATTTCCTAACTGTATGCAGAGAATAATTATAGCAGAAGGGAAAAGCTATATTGATTATTGAGATTTGATTTTTCAAAATTTATAAAACTCAATCTGCAATAAATGATTTGTTTTTTAAGAATGGTATGGCATCGCATTTGCATTGTATTTAATTTTTAAGAATTTTTAATTGGAAGGTAAATGTGTAGGATTTATGACCAAAGGATGTGTTTTTGCTGCTGCTGCAGACAGTGGTGGTATTTATTTATCAAGTTTATCCTGTTAGGAAGGGTTGTTATTGATCAGTTTGAGGTTTAGATGATCTTCAGGTAAGATTTCTGGATTTAAAACATACTAATTCAGGTATTTTTAGCATTTCTTCTGCTCTTTTTCCAGGGATGATAAGAAGGATGGATTGAAGTTCTATACTGATCCTTCCTATTTTTTTGACCTTTGGAAAGAAAAAATGTTACAAGATACTGAAGATAAGCGAAAGGAAAAGAGGAGACAAAAGGTAAAAGCAGAAACATTTGTGCATTACTATTTTATGTGCAGTTGTCCAGGCATAAAAACAGCCACGTCATACTTAGTTTGTGTGCATGGAAAGATTGTTTCTCTTTGTGTGGCTGAAGGTTCAGTGCATTCCATTTTTATAGCTTATCCTGTCTACTTTGAGAAGGCAGCAAATTGAATTTTAGGAGTGCTGTGGTTATTTTCCAAGATGCTTTCTTGAATCCTTTGCTAGTATCTGTTTATTGGTACCCAGAAAAATGGCCCTGTTGTGCTCCAGAAAAAGACATTGTAATGGGAGAGGAATGGAATTGAATTAGTTTTTTCTATTCCAATTTCCCATTTTTTCCCTTCTGATTTTAAAGGAAGAAATACCGATGCTTTTATAAGAATTTATACATTTCTTTATTCATTTAGAACGATTTCTTCAAAACTACTTTACACAAATATATATAAGTTACTTTTTGACTTCAACTTAGGCAACACATCCTGCTTATTTCCATCCATGGTATATTTTTCAAAGATTTTAATTGTCATGTTACAAATGAAAATCTGCTCAATTCCAAACATGTAGGATTATAGCCATACATCACAGAAATATCCCTTGACAAATTCTAGCTGAAGTGCTATTTGATTTGATTAAATATATGCCAAGTCCAACTAAGAAGAGAGCATCATAGATTTGAGTTTGCATGGATAAAGTTCTCTTTGTGCTGGGAAGAAATCTGAGGTTTAGCTTTCCAGAAGATGCTTTTCAAGCATTTTGTGGTCTGGGTCCTTTAGAGAGGAGGATGATTTGGATAAGATGTCTCCCAGGCACACTTTGTTGCTGAACCAAATGTCCTTTTTCTTTTATTCTTGTCCTTGCACTAGCAGTAACCAGGAATGAATCCAGACCATTTATTAACAGTTTGATAGCTGAACTTAAATTTTTAATCTATTAAAGGAAAATTCTTTACTCAATTTATACTCTACAGAACCACAAAACTTAATAGTGGTTGAGAACCTCCTCAGGTGAAATATACATGTATTGCTTAGCAAAGTACAAGCTGGACATCCCAATGGCATCCTGCTCTGCTGACCAAATGCAGCTAGATTTTAGCCTCAATTTTTCAGTTGCTTGGTGAAGTTTGAGAGCAGTCTCTGCATCAGTTTTCCAGTATTATTTTGGTAATTTACCCTCAGTGCTCGAGCTGTTGCAGCAGGAGGTTTATGAGGACTTTAATTTTCTTGCCTCAAATGTCGTGCTTTTTGTTTCTATATACAATTTAATTGAAAATATCTAACAGGCTTCCTCTGATTTGGCTCTTTCAGGTGAACTTTTTCTCTGAAGAAAACTGTAATTTTAATTCTTTAAGTTTAAAATCTGTGTAGTCTATATTTTTACTTTCCATAGATCAGTGTCTGAGAGCTCTGTGTAGGTTTGACTTGTTAGGTATTGGTAGTATTCTAAATTGAATTACAGTAGGTAGGGCATTTGTGATTAAACAAAGGAAAGTTGTTCTAATTTGCTCTTTATTGTTCTGGCTTTTTATCTGAAAATAATTCGCTATTCAAGCAAGTAAAATTTTTAAATTTGAAAAGCTTCTATTTCAGAAATCATTCCTGATGACTTGTGTTTTGATAGAATTTTATAAATTTGTGGTCAGGAAAATTCTCTAGGCTCATGTTTCTAGTTTTTGAAAGTACTGCAAATACTTGCTGAAGCTACTTTTTATTACTAGTTCTTAATTCTTTATTAAGATGCTTGAAATGCCATTTGCTAATTCTTGATGCAAATATCAAACTTACAATTAACTCAACCCTGTTTGAAGGCGCTAATGTTTTGTGTTTGCTGAAATAATTTCCTGCCAACATGAATGATGTATCTGTTTTCTGGCTTAATCTACAGCACCCACTTGTCTGCCACAGCTTCTATTACAGTTAGTTAAAAAAAAGTAACTCCTCTTAATATTACTTTAATTTTCTGAGAAATATTTCCAGCTCTAATTATCAAGAAAGGCTTCAGTTCCCCTTCAACTCTGTCATCTTTGCCCTGGGTAGTAAAGCTAGAGCTGTCACCATTGTCAAGGGAATGAAACTGCTACTGGAACAACTTAAATCTACTTTTAGAGGTATATGTAGCTTTGACAGCTGGTAGGAATAGGTATGCCCCACTGTATTGGAAGATAATTTAATATTTTAGAGATGTATTGATATAATATTTAATAAAAATATCACTAGCAAGAGGGTTTATGCTGCTTGAGTAAAAGGGATTCAAGTGTATTTATTTCTTAGCACGCTTACAGATGCTGGTGTGGAACAACCTGTCCTATTGAAATCTGATCCAACTACAACCAGCTACGCTTTGTATTTATTTTTTGTTGTTTATATATCCACATATTTTTACCTTTTCATTAAAAAAAAAAAAAGGGATCTCTTTAAAACTAAACTTCTAAATAGTGAACAGTAACTGTAAGCAGTCGTGTAAGCACTCATGATTGTACAGGAATTGTATCACAATTATTTTCTTCCCAGTAGCATCATATATTGGTCAAAAGGTGGATAGTTATTTTATTTAGAATCTTGCAAGAAATATGTAGTTGTGACCCCTAGATGACAAAATTGTTGTTCTGAAAGAAGACAAAACTAAGTGTTTTCAGTGAAAAGGCCTACTTGAGCTTTCTTCTGAAATGTAACATGATTCAGGTAACAAAACCTTAATAAATTACTCGGTATAAAAGTCAAAATTTAAAAAAAAGCCCAAAATGTTTGCAGCAAGTAGTTGAAAAAGATGAAAAGCTTTGAACAAGCATATATTCAACCATGGCAATTAGCAAAACTTTATATATTTAAAGTAAAGCATGTCCTTTCTGCTCCAAATCCCGTATTGGCAGAATTTGATGTGGAAAAGTGGTTATCAGGCATAAAAAGGGTGATGAACTTTTTGTTGCGCTGACTTTCCAGCTATTATCCCTTATTTTGTGGGTCTAGATTCTAGTTAAAAGGCTTGCCTACCAGAATTTGACCAAGCTCTTCTCTCAATACAATTAATTGACTGCATTCTCAAAATAGCAATATAATTGTTTCCTGAAAAACTATTTTTCTAGCAGCCAAAAGCCTAATATCAGCTAATAGATAAAACATAATCTAAGGTGTAAGATCTAGAGCTGATTGAAAAAAAAAACCCTGTGCTCTCATCTTATGAATACTGAGAAAAGGAGTAGCAAACCCTTCTCAGTCTGAATTGAGCAGTCTTGTTCATTTGTTGTGTTGAGGCACCAGTATGATTTTCATATTTGTACTGAGTAGTCAGAAGTAGGTGACTACAACATTTCCAAGGTGTGAAAGCATTGTGTCCCAATATTAGGAGATCTTGATAGCAGTAATGTAAAAATAAATAGGTCTGATAAAAATTGACATTGGTTGAGCCTGATGTTATGTTGAAAGATATAAGCAGCCAAGTTTGTCGTGAATCTATCAGGCTGTAATATACTGCTGGCCTGAATATTCACTGACTCACTGCATGGAGAATTAGTGCTATTCATTTTACATCAGAGAATGGGAAACAACAATGAGGAGGAACTAGGAGGATTTTCTGTAGTTAATTAGATCTAAGAAGGGAGAGGAAGGTAAACAGAAATAATTTCACATAAACTATGGAATAGGAAAGTGTGTCCAGTTTCTCCATACTTCCCCAGGCCCTGTTGATTGTGACCATAATGAATAACCAGAATAGCCCAGAACTTATTTGACATTCTCAGAAGTCTGATTTTCAGGAGATGAAAATTACAAGTGCTTCAGGGTGGTCTAAATAAAAGACATGATGTCAACTTCCTGGCTTTCAAAATTGGTCACATTTCTGTATTAGGAAAACCAGGAGATTGGCATCACAGTAGCACATGCATTCTACAGAACAAAGGCAAATCAAGAGTCCTGCTACTAATGAGGTTCCTAGCATAAGGAGATATTTTCACAGAGAAAATTTTGAGAAGACTTGGCTTCATCTGTAAATCTGGTCTTATTTTCATGCACTCTAACTGCATTTTAACCAGCTTTTTTCCTTTCCTTTTTTTCTCTCTCTTTGCATGCTTTATTTCTTTTGTTTGGACATTAGGAGCAAAAGCGTATAGATGGCACCACCCGTGAGGTGAAAAAGGTTAGAAAAGCCAGGAACAGACGCCAGGAGTGGAATATGATGGCATATGACAAAGAGCTTAGACCTGACAACAGGTTGTCTCAAAGTGTGTACCATGGAGCATCTTCCGAGGGATCACTGTCCCCAGATACTAGGTCTGTTTACAGCAAAGCTGTTTGTTATACCACAGTTGTACGTTCAGCAATACTGAGTAGAATTAGGTGTTTTTACAGGATGGGAATAGTTAGACAAAACATACAGTGCATGTTTGAAATATTCTTTTCAAATTTATTTTAAAGCATAAATGGCATAACAGATTCTGTAATGATTTTTTTTTTCTTCCTCAGCTTCACATGAGCATTTTGTCATCATAATGTTATGTATTGCAGAGAAAGAAGTGTTTGCTGTATGCTTTATATTTGATCTTCAGTAGCTGTAGTTACAAAGCATTTAAGCCTCTACTAGAAGATGTCAGTAGCTCTTCCTTGGTGTCTAGTTTGTTGTTTGGTGCTCTGCTGGTAGCTTAATAAATATTTTTCTGTGATCTACTCAGTCGAGAATACTTTTGCCTGTAAAGAATGCCTGAGTGGGAGAAGAGTTCAGCTTTTTGATGTTACAGTAGTCTGAAAAGCAAGCTACAAAACCAGATGAGATGTTATTGCTTGAAATGACAAAAATCTCTGCTTAGAGATACACAGCAGAATTCATCTTCATTGACTGAGATTCCCTTTGAGCTCAGTGGGAGTTACCTGATGTGCATTGAAGTATTAGTTTTTACACTAAGCTGATCTCACCAGAGGATTTTCCCACTTAACTTTATTTCCTATGTCTGTTGTGATTAAGTGCTAGCAATAAACATAGAAATAAATAGAATCCACTGGAAAAAATGTTTAAATTTTTGAATGGCTAGGTTGAGGAGGCAGCTGTCACTGCAGGAATGTGGACTGATATCGTTAGTCCACTGTCCAGTGATGATTAATTTAAAAGAAGAAAATCTGCTCAGAACTCTGTAATGTTGTGGTCTTTGAAAAGTAATGAATTTGTAATTGAAACATAATATTTGATATTTCTATTGGTCTTTCAGTAATGTATTTAAACTCCCTCCCTGTCTGAAAACTCTTATTTGGCTTCATTTCACAGTTTCTAATGCAAAACTTTGTCTCCTGTTAGTCTTAATGAAACATTGCAAACTAACAATTTTACATAGGTTAATCTTGTAAAAGGTGTGGATTTTTTTCATCAGGAGTTCTGTTTCACATTTTGAGTCCATTTTTTTTTTTTCAGATTTGACATCTTGCTTCCAGGATTCCTGAGTTTAAATTATCACACTGAAGCGATTTGTTTTTATCTCCCAGCAATGTCAACATGTGTTTGGCTGTTTGCAGATATCTGTGATATTTGCAGTCTGTGGGATTTTTTAAGCAGAAATTGCAGGATGTGTTTCTGTGTTGGATTTGGATGGTGTTTGTGTGACAGACACTGCGTACTTACATAAGCCTTTTCTATTTTATAAACTATGGAGTATTTTACATTTCAGTGAATCAAATGTCGGAATTTGAGTCCTGAAATCTGTTTTATATCCATGAAGGATTAATTCTGAGAATGTTAGTGAGGTGGAGAGAGAGGGCTTTTTATTTTTTCACCTTGGAGTAGTCCTAAGCTGTAAAAAACCCATTCATACAGAAACGTGTACTGATTTGAGAGACATTTTCATGCTGCCAGCTACTGCATGAGTAGTATTTTTAAGCCACATCCCAAAGTGTATTTGGTTATACTGTGGGGTTTTTTTTTCTACTGCTAAAGTAAAAAAAAAAAAAAAGAAAAACCAAAAATTGTATTTCTTCTCGTTTGCTGGTTGTAAGACCTAAGCATTAAATGTTGACATCCCGGTGTTTGGTCTCTGGCAATTTACAATGTATTTGTTATACTTATTGTACCTTAGAGAGAGAAACACAAGCTGAATCCAAACAGAAACCAGCAAATTAATGTGAGAAAAGTAAGAACAAGAAAAGAAGAGTGGGAGAGAAGGAAAATGGGCATTGAGTTCATGAGTGACGCAAAGAAAATGGAGCAGGCAGGAAGCATGAAAGAGGACAAAATGCCCAAAGGGTTTGTTATTTTGTTTTGCTCAAAGCCCTGGCTTTTTGTTGCTTACCTTGCTTCCAGTCTCATGGATAAGTGCATCAGTTCACTGTGCTCACTAAAATCCAGCTGCACCATTGTTCATTACTAAAACCAGTCTTCACAGTAATGGGATGAAAAGATCCTTTTGCTCCCTCTCTTGGGCTTATTTGACAGAGCATCCTAGACTTTGTATCTTTATGAACTCTCTGCTCAACTAATACTTTTCCCAGTTTCATTAAGCCTTTCCAACAAAATTAATTGTGCAAAAAAATAAAAAGCATTTTCTAACTTTTGAAATTGGTTTTCCCTGCATTGGTAAAATACATTCTTCTGCATAATTGTAAGTGCTTGCAGTATTGCTTTTCTTTTTCTGCTTGTTAACTTGAGGCAGGCTGGTAAGTATTATCATTTCAAACAATGGACTGTCAAAATCATTGACAAAAAAATGTAAGCTTCCTTATGGCTACTAAAATTCTTATGCTTTCTGTGGACTTGAAAGGGAGTGATGCTTGATAAATCGGGGAATCCTCTAGCAAGAAAAATAATGCTGATTGTATTCTTTTTAGCTTGTCTTGTCAGTTATTTAGATAATGCCCTGTTACATAATCTGTTCTTCTGCCTCAATTTACTTTAATTTTAGGTCCCATGCATCTGATGTTACCGATTATTCTTATCCTGCTACTCCGAACCATTCCCTCCATCAGCAGATAGCGATGCCTTCCTATGGAGCAGGAGATGGTTCCCAGTACATGGCAGCATCCCAAAGCCATGAGCATGAATACAGACCACCCTCCACCACTGTACGGCACGCCACTTTGAACAGACCTCAGCAACCGCCCCCGCCTCCACCCCAGCCTGCAGACGGCCAGCACAGCTCAGCACCCCTGCTACCAGCAGAATATGGGTAAATCTGCTTTGTTCTAGGGGAGTCTTGGCAAAGCCAGAGGAATGTATAACGCATCAAAGAAAAAGACCCCAAATGTGCAGAAATATTGTTGATTGTGATTAATCTGGCAGTCTTTGTTGCATCCCTGGAATGCCTTTTTAGAGAAGCTTGTGACAGAATTGGAAGGGGTCTTCTCAGACACAAATTCCATACTGCCACAGGAGGAATGCCACTTTTTAATTCAAGACAAAGATTTATCAAACACCCATGTAGATATTTTGCCTGAATGCATTCTGAAGGAAGGCTTGCTCCAGAGTTCTGGTTCTCCTGTAGCAAAAAAACATCTGTTTTCTAATGAGTCTGTCTGTTCTTTTGTGTAAATAGCTTAAACTTCCAGATTGTAATGCCAGGAAAGTTGTTGTCATTCTTGTCTGTGTTGTTTTGTCTACTATGCAAGCCAAGGTTTGTCATCCTTGCTTTATGTATCGTGGGACAGCATTTGCCTGATTCATGGCTATCATGAATGCATATCATGTGCTGCAGTTGACTCAGTTAGGAGTGACTGCTCCAGCCTGCCCTTTCTCTGTTGTTTCCAGTGTGTAAGGCATTCCTGTGCTTAGTCCTCAGGTCCATGACCATTGTTAGGGTGTTGCTGTTGCCATACACTGGCATGTGTCACTCAGTCACTTTGCTTCAACTCCTGTCTCCTGTATCTAGTTCTTTACCTACTTCATAACTCTTATAAATTCTCACTTTTTTTCTGATTAAGATTCCTTTCAACGACATTTTTAAAAAAATATGAGCTCTCCTATTTAAAGAATCAATTAAATGTATCAGTTTAATTAAGTGGTATTTAAACTGATAAATTTGACTGAAGAAGCACATGAGATACATTTACCTTTGGGTAAATCTTTCTTTCATACTTTCCATTGTTCTCCATGTCTGTGTCCTCTATTACCTCTTGATCTTCTATGGAATTGAAGGGTGTAGTCTGCAGTTGTCTTAGTCCCGTTTTCATCAAAGACTTTGCACTTAACAGTCCCACAGAGTAGATGTTTAATAAAAAATGCAGCTTTATACTTAACTGGGCAGGAGAATTAAGATATAAAGCTCACTTTGTAGAGTGCTGAAAGGACATTGCCTTTAACTTCAGTATTTGTCTTAAACCTCAATATATCAGCAATATTTCACAATTCTTACATGCATAATCACTTGCATATTTAAGTCACCAGTTTAAATTGCTTTTGATTTTTGTTTTACCTGAGATTGGATAAGTGTAGTTTAAGGGGTGATAATTTTGTAAGTTCTAACTTTGAATGCATTAACTGTTTTTATTCTGTTTTACATAGGATGCTCCCAGCTCAGATGGTGGATTATTACAATCCTACAGGTCCTCCCCCTCCTCCTCCTCCCCCTATGATTCCTTCAGCGCAAACTGCATTTGTTAGTCCCCTTCAGCTTCCTGTGCCACCTTCCCATTCTGGACTGGTGACCGGCTCTACATATGCAGCTGCTCATCCTCCTCCTTCTGGTGGGCTTGTTGTCACTGCTCCTCCTCCTCCTGGCCCACCTCCTCCCCCTCCAGGCCCTCCTGCTGCAGGTGCATCCCTCTCTTCCTCCCCCATGCACGCTCCTCCGGCGTCGGAGGCGAAGCAGGCACCGATGAGCGATGCGCGGAGCGATCTTCTGGCTGCCATCAGGATGGGTAAGTGCACACTGAGTTGTAGGTATTCCTTTCTTTTTTTTTTTCCAGTGTTTTCCACTGAAATGAGTTTATGGCTTCTTTTCCCAGCTGGGCAGATTTCATTAACCACAGGTACCACACACCTGTTCTGACATTTGTCAGCCATGAGGGTGGATTGTTATCTAACAGCTAAAGATGCACAGCTTTGTCAAGCTTGTTCTAGTGTTTGTGTGGACATAATCTAATGAACACAGCACTTGTGTTTGTTATGTAAAGTGCCACTAGATGTACATGGATTTTTGCTTCTCTTCAGAAGAACTGAATTACCCAACACCAGGCTTCAGCCCATTGATGGTTTTAACCAATGACTCACAGCTCTTCCTGACCTTGCTTACAATATAGAGCTGTAGGTCTAATAGTATTTCCAAATACGATTTTGAAAACTTTAATCTTCAGGTTAAAATGACCTGTACAGTCTTGAATATTTAGCTTCAACATATTGTTGACAGTTTTAGAAGTCCAGAAGCATTCAGTCTCTGAGAATTATTTCCCATCTACCTTTTTTGTCTTTCTCTCTTCCTTGCTCAAGGAGGTTCTCTTATCCCAATACTCTTTTTCCCCTCCTTCTTCCTGAGTATTTTGTGAGAGTACAACAGACTCGCCAATAACAGTGTCAAATAGGAAATCCCTTGCCTGGAAAGCTTTGTCTGAGAGCAGGTGTCTCTGCAGGAATTCAGCTGAAGAAGGTGCAGGAGCAGCGTGAGCAGGAGGCGAAGCGCGAGCCCGTTGGCAATGACGTGGCCACCATCCTGTCGCGGCGCATTGCCGTGGAGTACAGCGACTCCGACGACGACTCCGAGTTCGATGAGAACGACTGGTCGGATTGAACGTGGTCCCAGCCTGCTGGCAGCTGCGTCAGACACTTGGCTTCAGTGATTGCTTTGTTAGCAAGACGTAAAGCAGGACGTTGACATGTATTAAGGCTAGTAAGGGAAGTGCTAAAATTGAGTTGGTATTATTCAGAATGCTGTAGCTTAGCAACTCTGGTAATAATGATGTGATTATGCTTATGCAGATCAGAAACTTGTCTTACTTTCAGTATTTACTGCATAATACTTAAGTGCCACTAAATGTAGCAACTCGTGCTGCGTGCAAAATATGCTGCAGTTGTTGCGCTGTTACAGAACCAGCATTTTCTTTTACTTTCCTGTTCTTGAAGGGATAAAATATATTTTTTGACTTCACATCTTATTATTTTAAGTACGTAAGCAACTTAGATACTTGTGAATTGGTCTGGTTGTTAGTCTTTGAGGGCAGCTAACTGTATGGCTGAGTGAAATGTTGAATTCCATAAATGTAACGCCTAGCTTTTTATTAGGTACTAACTATGCCCACCTTAGTCTATTTTTAATTATTTCTGGGCTTAAGTTTTTATGTATACAGAATTGATTTTATACTATCTTCCTTTGTATCTTAAAAATGTAGCAGATGATGAAATGTATACTTTGAAGGATGAATCCACATGACCCAAAAAGAACATTTGGTGAGCAGACAGGATATATCTGTAACAGTACCAGCTCTAAGTTGCTAGCTGCTTGTTGGGAAGAGTGTTGGGGGGTCTCCTGGGTGGCAGATGCATGTTTGTTTTATAAATGAAAATGAAAATACCTGTGGAGCTTTTCAGTCTTATGATAGGATCAGCTGGATGTAGGATAGACCTGATGGAAATCCTGTGGCTGTTGCAGTGCAGAAATGCTGCTGCTATTACTAAAGATTGGAACAGTCTGGATCTAGCAATTAGATACATTTCACAAGTATTAAACTTGGTTTTTCTGCCTGTAGGTATAAATGTTGTTGATTTATACATGTGTAGTCATGTAGCACATTGACTCAGAATTCTTACTTTGAATGTATTTCTTTCCCAGTACATCCCATGGATAAAACACAGGCAGTTAAGCAGTTTTGATGGCTGTTGAGGTACTATGCCATATATATACACTCACTTTCTTGGTCCTTTCCTAGGCATAGTTGCTGCCATGAAGTCTGTTTGACTGTCTGTTTTCCTTCTCTTTTTTATCAGCAGTACAGTATTAAAATGGTTTGTTTTGTTTTGTTTTTCTTTTCTGGACCAAGAGTCAGGCTGCTGCTTTGCCTAATGAGGCTTTTCAATTTTATTCATAGCAGGGGAAGAGTTATTTCCTTACCAGATTACAGTTACAGTCCTTGTAACAGAAGTCTGTGTAATTCCATTTGGTAAACCTCATTTGTTCTGTGAGGCTCCCCCTGTCTGTTACTAAAAGAAGTATGTACAATAAAAAGAGAAGTGGAAGGTGATTATCTAACCTGTGTTTACACCATTAACAGTTTTAGTCCTGAGAATGTAACAGTCTAACACGATGTTTGCATGCAAACTGTTGGCTACTGCGTTGCTGTTTAATCTGCATATGATTTTTCAATCTGTGGTGGCTCCTTTATGGTAGAGGGATGACATGCTGCCTGAGGGCTGGTGTCAAAATTCATCACACAAAGTATGACCAATCTCCTACATAGTGTTGAGCAACCACAGCTCTTGGTAATCAGGGGCAGCTGAAGGTACTCACTGATCTCCATCCTAATTGGAGCTGGGTTTATTTTTTTGCCTTAACATGCAGAGCTGAAGTGTGCTTTATTTTGTGTCCTGGAGTCTGAGGTCTGTGTGTCCACCAGGGAGGATAGAATTTAGGCTGTAGCCTGATGGTGGCTTCCATCACCATGTGTGGGAGATGGCTTGTCCTTACCATCATGGTGTGCTTGCACAGTGGCCTGAAAAATAATTCTCTTCAGGCAGCTGAAGGTGCAACTGGGACCTCAGTGTTCCATCACTGCACAGTGATGAGCACAGTGGTAAGAGCACTCTTGATGTTCTTTTGATACATGCTGAAATGAAATGTCTCAGCAGAAAATTCTTTCCAATATACTGAAATTTGATATGACAGAAGATATATTTTATGAGCACAGAAGTTGGGTGTGTCTGAAATTTTGTAATTTGCGCTTATTTTAAATAATAAGCATTAAACAAAGCAATCAGTTGTGACCAGTGAAGATAGTGTAGATTTTTCAGTCATAGTAGCCAACCTGTTTTTCTGAACCTGCAATGTTGTCATTTTCCTTTTGGTATTTTATGGACGAAATGTGAATTGAATTTAGTGATGTAAACACTATTCTAGGCTGTTTTTATCAGTTTTATCATACTTCGGGTTGTGCATAAGTAACAAATATGAATAAAATCTCACTTTTGAGCCTGTGTTTCTTTCCTTAGATTAGTAAGATTTTGCTGTTTATCTTTATTTTGACTTACCAGTAACAGAAGTGAAAATGTAAGGCTTCTAATGCTATCTTTGCTCCCAAGGCATGATGTTCCTGGGATGAAGTCTACAAAACCAGATTCCTTTGAGGTACTGTTGCTCCTGCTGACATCCATACTTGGTTCTTTTGCAGCCTTGATTCAAGCTCTGAGTTCCTGGCTGTTCTAAGCAGGTATGAATTTCCCTACAGGTAGCTTTAGGGATTTTTTTTTTTTCCAGAGAAATGCATTAAATGCCAGCTTTGCTTCCAGAAAGGACAAGGCAGAAAACACAAGTTACATCAGCAAGTCTCTTTACTCACTTTTTAAATAAGAAGTCATCTTTGTAGGTTATTGACACCCAGCACAATTCTGTTAAATACAAACCCATGTAGGCTTACTAGAAAAATACTTTAAATTTAATCTTTTAATTGTAATCAGATTAAAGACAGGAGAGGCTTTTCATCCTACTGGGAAGAACTTATATAAAGCAATTGTGTAATATAGTAGCTCATTTGTAAATTAAAGAGATTTGTTTATGCATCTTGGACTCGGTTGTTTCTTGGGAAAATAAATTAATCTTTATTCTGTTCAACTGAAAACCCCAGTCCCTCTGGCACTCAGTTCTTCCTTCTCTCAAATTTCCCAGTTCTTGATTTGAGCTTAATTCAAATAGTTTATAGCATAATTCTTAGGCACCAATTCTGCATAGAAACTGAATATGCAAGTTTGAATTCTTTTGGTTCAAAGTTCTCTTAGTAAAGCATTTATAACTGCTTGTTGTAGCTCAGTTGGAATTAGGAGTATGCTGATATGCTCAATATGCTGCTTTTACAGCTTTTGTGATTGTCTTTTGAATTTTAAAGAATTTTCATGGAATTAAACTGAACTGGATTTTTGGTATTTGAGATTTCTCTTTACCAAGATGAATGGAGAAGAAAAACACCTTTATTCTAATAGGAGATGCATGGTTGTTATGGGTTGATGTTGAGAACTAGCTCCAAAATGAGCTCATTTGCAGTATGCAGATGCTGTTGGGAGGAGGGAGGGAAGTGTCTCCTTGGGAAATTGGTTCTTGATGTATTTTTCAGATATGTTCTCTCTCCTGTGCTGGGCACTGTTTTAATAATGAAGAGGTGTTCTTTTCCCCTTGAAACAACATACCTAAGGGTACAGCAAAGATGTAGTTTCTAAAAATGTTTAAAATCTCACTGTGAACTGAACTGAGTGTAAACCTGATAATAATGAAGACTTCATTAGAATCTTATGGCTGGAAGTGGAAGCTGAACAAATTAAATTTTGAGGTGAGATATTAGTTCCTAGCCAAGAAGTAAAATAAATATTAGAACAGCTTATCCAGAGATATTTTTTTTAGAGTGAATTTTCTTTAAGGTGATATTGCATGTTTTTCCCTTCTGAAAAACCAAACAGAAGTTTAGCCTGCTGTAGTCTGCTTTAGGAAAAAGTGCTTGCCCTGTGGAGGTGTGGATTTTTACTTCTTAGTATGAAGCATTCCTGGTAAGAATGAGTCCATACATACATTGACTCAAGTCCAAGGATTTTTATCATATTCAATCAGATCTTCCTTCAGGTATTAAAACATTGAGGGTGATATACAGGGAATGAAAATAAGCTATGATCCCTGCTAGAGTACCTCGGGCCATGATGTCTGCTGCAGAACAGAGACGAGCTTATCACTGAACACCCTTCCCAGTTTCTTTGGACTTCAAAGGAAGTGTGGACTTCAGAGGGACTGTGGGTTCCCAACTGATCATCTTTCATTAAAAAGAAGAAGAGAAAGAACAAGAACACTGAGAAAAGGAAGTCCTTTAGGTACAAAACCGGGAAAAGCAATTTCATAACTTGCTTTATTGACAGGCAAAGAATCTCTTTTCATGTGCTCTCAAGACTCTGTAGGTTTCTCTGGAGAAATGTGTTCTCATTTGTGGGTGACATAGATGGAAAGCACTCTCAGGTTTGTACAGGGCTGGGCTTTTCACTATGCAAGGAGACATACTGCCTCTAAGATTCTTAGCTAAATATAGTAGTCTCTTGGAGATTATTCTTACTGCTGCAGATAAATAGAGAACTTCTTATCTGATTAGCCAGAGCAGGGTGGAGTTCTGTGCTTTTCTCTTGTCAAGGGGTTATGTGCAGAGTGATTTGGAGATTAGAGCTGAGGGCAACTGTTTTGAGATGCCTCAGCAGCTTGTCTTAAACGTGTTGCCTTTCTGAGTCACTGGCATTTCAGTCACTCTGTGCTCTTGCACCATGTGAGAGCTGCTCTGCTCAGCAGTCACTCATTGCCAGTGTAGTGTAGGACAGAGGAGGAAGGAGAGGTCTGGGAATCTGCCCGAGTTACCCTAGTGCCAGTTAATAGTGGACAGCCTGTCCTCTGTCTGGGGTAGCAACTGTGAACAGCCAGCTACACTGAGGGGGGTGGCAGAACTCCTCTCTTTCCTCTGTTCCTGGATATCGTGCTCTCTTGGTATCTGCCAGCGCTATGCATTTTCAGCCAAGTTTTCCCGAGTCATCCTGCTGTTAGTGTTTGATTTCACTAATGAGCTGAACTTTATAGTCCCTTACTAGTAACCTTCTCTACTTTCTGAATGGCCCATGCCCACTGGCTGTCACCCTTCACAAGCTGGATGCTGTCACCAGCCATGGTGGCAATGCCCTTGCTCTCCTGAACTCCACAGCCCAGCATGGGCTGTCACCTGCAGCCTGTCCCTCTGTCTCCTCCACTCCTGTCACCCTCCTGGTTTTCAGTAGATGCTTTGCACACTACCAGCCTTCCCTTCCTCTTGGTTGGCCATGATGTCTTTCCCTTGGGTAGATCTGAGTGTGCTGGTACCAGTGGGTGTTATAAAGGATGCTGCTTCAGGGCACAGGGCTTGTCCTCTCCATAGAGGAGGATGATGGTAGTAGGATTGGTTATCATAGAGTCCCACTTCATCACTAAGCTAAGCCTTTCTAAAGCTGCTGCTTATCCCAACCATGTGAGGCCTCACCTTAGACTCACTTGAGACACTCATATTTTTTTGTATTTGTTTTCTCTGGTCTGGTTTTGGGGTGTTTTCAGTTATGCCTGCAGTGAATTGTTTGTCTGTTCTGTTTGTGTTTCCTTCCAAATTTAGTATGCTTCCTAAAACTCTTCTTAGGTTGCCTTCACACAGCTGGGTACATTGTTTATAGATGCCATTATGTTGTAATCATTACTTGTCTTTCAGGAAGAAGGATTTTTGTTTGTTTCATGTGCTCAGAATGACAACCAAAGTAGTGCTTTCAAGAATGGCTGTTAAAGTTTCCCCATAAATTAATTTCTACATAATTTGTATTTATGGCACATTTTGCTGTAACAAAGGTTTAGAAGTTCTGCTTATAGCAGATGGTAAAGTTTTTGTATTGGCTGTGAAGAACTTTCATATAGGTTCATCAGAATATTTCATCTGACTGTGTGCAGACTGTTGAGATGTATAATGTGTGCAGTGCTGTGCTGGATGTGATCTTGATTAGTTATAAATGTCTGCAGTTCCTTGGGGCTTTACCTTAAAATACCTGGATCCTGCTGGCTTGCTGCTCCTCGCAGTACCAGTCACTGATTTGCCTTAAGTGATGCAAAGCAGCACCACTGTGACATTTCACAAATGTTTTAAGAAAGATAAGCATGATTGCTGCCTTGTACCCAACCGACTGCCGTCAGCCAAGTGCTTACCTAAAAAAGATTCAATTTTTGATAGTTCCCTGTACTCTCTTCAAAACCCCCATTGACTATCATGACAACCTATGCTTTTAAAAAATTTTTAAGAGCCATCTTTATTCTATAAGTTGACATGGTCTGCTTAGAAAACTGAATTTAGGTCTACCAGAGGCTTTTAAGTAAAGGATGCTCCATCCCCCTCCTGTGGTGCCCCTCCTGTCCTATCTTATTTGCTATGTTTCTAGAATTTATGTGAATAATTTATATAGCTTGATAGATTTACTTCATACTTAGCTGAAGGAGATAATAAATCCTTACTTTAGGGATTTTCAAACCCAGTTAAAATACACCAACCAAACGGTGAGACAGCTTCCAGCAGCTAGAATTATTTGAGAAGAGATATGGGAGTTGTCTGTAACGTTGCTGCTTATTTACTGTTTTAGCCAAGTAAAAGCATTTAAGCATGGATGCTTCACTTACATGGAGAAATAACAGCACAAAAGTGTAGAAAATAAAGATTTTTTTTTTTATGACAGAGGGAAAGAAAAATGTCTGGATTTTTGTTTTTCTTGTTCTAAACAATAGGAGAAAGCGCTTCAGTAAAATTGATGATACTTCTCTTTGTATTTATTTTCATAAAGCAGCCTCCAAATGGTGGGGCTACATTTTAACCTTTTCTCTGAAGATCACCTTCCCTATTTTATTATCTTCACCTTATCAGCTGCAATATGCAATGACCTTTCTCTTTTATTCAGCCATCTGCCTGCTTCAACTTTTATTTCCTTCACTGATCAGATGAGACATGAGGGTACAAATGGCACTGGCGGCACTGCTGGCCTCGATACCTGATTAGGATAAATAGACTTAAGCTGACATTTTAAATAGTAAATAGGTCTCTTTTAAAATTCATGAATACAAAAATTGCTGAAGGAGTCTAGGGAACTGGTACTGTGTTCTGCTCAGAAAGCAAAACATACTATATTCAGGGTGGTAGGATATATAAAAAGAGTGTATGGATAAAGCACACCTCCAAAGGGCTGCTCTGTTTTAAGGCTTCCAGATGTGAGCTTTGCACAATTGCTCCAATTACCAGCCTGCTGCAGGTATTGATTCTCTCTGGGTTTGGGCTACAACTATTCATTCTCACCCAACTGCTTGAATGCTAACTAGGATATCAGTGCTGTAGAAAGGATGCAGAAAAATTTGTTGCCTCAGGAAGCATATATGGAATGGAATGGAGAGGTAATGGGTAAAATTTTCCTCTGAGAACATCGGTGATCTTGGCAGGATAGAACTGAAGATACAGAAGGCACCATTAGTTTCTTAGCACTGCAGTTAAAGAAAATAAAGTAGAACTTGGAAGTTCCAGGTCTTGAGATCCACAGCACAGGGACTGTCTCATCTCATCAGTCTTAGTGGCTGAAACTGCAGCCTACACAGCCCTGATGTCAGCTGGCCGGTGAGATCATGTCCAGGTGACTCAGAAGTGGCGCTCGAAGGAGCCAGCCTGCAGACCAGGGCACGGCAGGTGCTGGGCTTCGTGCGAGCTAAATGCCTGGAGCTGTGTGAGAGCACGAATTCACGTGCTGCTCCGTGGTGGGAATTACGGCATGGAGAGATGGAGCGAGCAGGTCTGCTTCTGCTCCAGACTAAAGCACTGCGTGGGCTCCATGCCGGGGCTCAGTGTGTGACTGCCAACAGCCCGTTCTCGGGCTGTTCGCCCTTCCTCGCCACGCTGCCTGCCATCCTTCAAGAGCATCTGTGGCTCAGCCTGGGAGAGGCAAACACCCGCATCTTTGTGCAGAGTGTCTGGCGAAGTGCTGGCAGTAGCTGAGGCAGCCTCGCTAATGAGCGGGTGTTGCTGAAAGCGGCGTGGTGCAGCACCTCTCCTACGCAGCCCGAGCAGCAGCCGCAACAGCCGCCTTCTCTGGAGCTCATCCTGCACACGAGCCAAGCAGGATTAACTGCAGAGTAAAAATCTGTTGGCTGGCAATTACACTTTATTATTTGATTTACATACAAAGCCAGATAATGCAGAAAGCGTGAAAATGTTTCAAAATGCTCTTTCTTCAGTTACTAATTCCTTGCCCAGCGAGATGCTTTTTTACCCAAGAGAGGAGTCTGGCACTTGGCTCCTGCAACGCTGAGTGGTGACAGGAGAGCTGCAGAAGGGCACTTGCAGCTTTTGGATCAAACCTACTTAATAGCTGGGAAAACACTACATTTAAGCTTCCTACAATTCTTTGTTTCACAATGACTGGGAAAGGACATGCCAGGAGCAACCTTCCATTATGGACTGCACTAGGCTTCTGTCCTCTCCTTGCACCCAAAGCCTTAAAATCCTGTGACAGCAAAAGGAGGTGTTGCTGTAAGATTTCTGTCCTCTGCTGACCCGCCAGGTGATAGGGACAGACTTTCTGTAGCAAGAGACTGACCTCCAGTGGACAAACGGGGCAATCCTAAGAGCTTGTTCTAATTTAAATTTCCCTGTATGAGGACAGAGAGGAAATGAAGAAGTTCGAGAGAGAGAGAGACATTCCTCTCTCAGGTATTGAGTGATAGTGTGGTAAAAGTGGATGTAAAGAAACATCTCAGTGCACGTGCAACTCTGCTGACTGCTGCAGGCTCAGAGTCTCAGTCTTTGACAAACTTGGAACAAAGTGCTCTGAAATGTAAAACTGCCATGAAGCTAAAAGCACTGGAGTGACAAGGTCTGACAGCTGAGGAACTTACTGCACCTTGGCTGAGCTCCCACCTGTAAATGTCCTTACAAGTCCCCTGAGCCTGCCCTGGTTGTGAGGTGATGTGACTTTGCACAAATGAAGAGGAGACCTCCAAGGAAGTTGGGAAAGGGATGTGAATTGCAGCAGCTTAATGTTGGATGTTTTAAACTTTTCATTCCCAGAATCACAGGGGGCTTGAAAGAGAAGGAGTCTCTGGAGGTCATGTGTTCCAGTCCCCTGCTCAAGCAGGATGACCTAGAGCTGTTTGCTCAGGACCATGTCCAGATGGCTTTTAATTGTCCCCAAAGAGTGAGACTCCACAGCATCTCTGGGTAGCCTGTGCCAGTGCCCAGTCAGGGTCACAGCCAAAGAGCATTTCCTGATGTTCAGAGGGAACCTTGTGTGCGTCACTTTGTGCCCATTATTTTCAGTTTTGTGCTTGAGCTCTACAGATGCTGCCCATCAATGCTTAATAACTGTATTGCTGTAAATGCAGTGCTTGAGTTAAAAATCTTGAGTCTCTCTTTTTACAGGAAAGACGGGTATGACTAGAAGTGGATGTGCTGTTCACCTTCTGAGTGACACAGTAATAAAAATCACTAAAGAAATGTCAGTTGCACAGCAAGTTTCATCATCAGACTTCCAATGGCTAGAGCTGAGCCTAACACAAAACTCGAAAACCTTGATGGTTCTTCTCTAGCCTTGCTTGGATGATGTGCTTTGAATTGCACCACACAGTGAGGTTTTCTAAAGCCTATCAGCAGCCTAATGAGAAATAATCTGAGGGCCTTGTTGGTTTTGGTAATGCTGTTTTTCAAGGAGGTGAGAGGTTTGTGGCTGCCTTTTAGAAACAGACCAGAGGGTCAGAATGGGGTTTTGGCAGACTTAAGTTTTCCCACATTCAGTTGGTCTGTTTTCCCTTGTCCTCCTCAGGTGAATAGAAAGAGGGTAATTAATCCCTTGGGACAATAATGGCGAGTGATGCTTTGTGTAGTGCTGCTGTGTACACCACTGTTCTCACAAGAAATACATCCCAAATTTTCCTTATGGTGTTTGATGATGTGCCTGTAAATGTGAGTGTCAATGGGCAAAGGCCTAATCAGATTTCCCTGAGTGTGTTATTGCCTGGAACTTGTCTGTTGGCATGAGAATAGATCAACGCTTGAATGGCAACTAATCTATATTGTGGAATATATTATACAATCTTTAATTTACATAGAAATGAAGTCTGCTTATGGGGAGTGGAAATCAATAATAGCTTTTATATCATCTTCTGGGTAGAATATTAAGTCTGAAATTCCATAATATCTAAACTGCGTCAAGAGATTACAAGTCAATAGTACTAATAGCATAAAAAGGATCATTTTATCCTCTCTTCATAAATTTGATATATCTGCAGTTTCCAGATGGGGCTTTTGTTCTTTCAGAATGAGAAATGTGTTGCAGGCTTTGTCATTTTATTACTGTTTGAGGTTATGGCCAAAAACTTGCTATGCAGGTGGTGTATAAACACAGAAAGAAAAGGTGGTCCCTGCAATCTGATCTGAATTGGAGGGGTAGTTGGTGGGCAGCCACATTATCTGAACAGGAACCTTGACTTTTTCCTGATTCAAAGCCCACCCATGAGCAGAGAGATTTGCTATGGACCAAGCTGCACACAATTTAACTCTGTACTGACACCAAGCAGAGAGTGGAGTCAGATTAAACCCAGCCTTCTCTGCAAAGAACCCGTTAACAGTGCATTCCTACAAGCAGCGATGCTGTGATTCCCAGTTCTCTGGTGGGTCTTGGAAAGACATTGCTGTCACTCAATGTTTTTGTTCTTTCCTTTGAGTGCTGGAGCCATACAGCAATCTGCTTCAGCCATTCTGAAGGCTTTATTTTTTTATAATTTGCTTTGACTCTGAATAGATGGGAAAAGTGAGTGAAAGAAAACATTTCAGTCAGAACAATGCCTCTTTCCAAAGGCATGTCACAACAGGAAATACAATTAAAACTGACTGAATGTCCATGGTTGGTACATAAAACCTTGTACAATGATTCACAGTAGCAGAACACAGTGAACATGATGTACTGGAGTATTGACACTGTTTCTCTGCACCTTCTCCAAGTTGTGCTATTTTTCTTTCACCCCCTTGCCCCGCCCTACAAATTCTCTCTCTTCTTCTATATGATGAATACAGCCATTAATCCAAGATTAACTTTATTCAGGTTCTTTACACCACCTCTTCTCCTCTGGTTTTAACTAGTTTTGCACAACCAAGTTAGGTCTGTCTTAAATTTTCTGTGCTTACAAAGGTGCAAGGAGAACCAGCAGGTGCAAGTAGGAGGAGGAGGATGACAAAATTGTGGGAGTGGGAGGAAAATAGGTGGCTTTTTGGATGGGCTGTTTTAATAGCTTGAAAAATGACATTTTTTCAGAGAACACATAATGACTTCCAAATAATTTCCTCAAAACTGTGACTTCTTTAGACTAAGGTTTTCTCAGAATTTCTTGGGGGTTAGAAATTAAAGTGCTGAGCCTATTTGATTAATAATCTTCTGTAATGCAGCTGCTTTTCCATGTACAGCAAAACCACATACTGACAGACTTTTTTTTTTTCTGTAAACTGCACCTCTACTGCAGCACTTAAAGCATTCCTTATTTCCCATGCTGTCATAAGGAAATAATTTGATTTCTTTGGCTGTGCCCTATCTAGGCAAAAAAAAAACCAAAAACAAAACAAAAAAAAACAAAACAAAAAAAACTATGGAAGAAAACTTTAGATACTGCAAATTTTATTAAACATATTGATGTTTTTATTAATGTTTTCTAGGAAAGAGAGCAAATTCTGAATTCTTTCTTTCAAGGTAATTAACTTGGCTTATAGGTAATTCTATTGAAATGCCTAGAGTTTGTGAATTGTACAATTATCATATTTTCCTATCTCTGTACAACTCTAGCCAAAACAAATTCCATGGCTGGCATTTTGATTTGTGTTTGCATTTCAGCTCTGCCAGATGACTGCTGTTTCTTTAAGTGAACCAGACTAAAAAAGCCTCATGTGAACAGGTGGCAAGAAATAGAGCAGACAGGATTCTTTTCATCGTTCTGTTCCTAGATTGCCTCCTCAGCAGTTAATCTCTTTTAGGATTTGATGTAGTAACATACATATTTTTCCTGCCCGACTAGTATTTTTAATAATTCCAGGTCAGTTTAGCAGTGGACCTGAGGAAAAGCTTATGCACATCAAAAGTTTCAAATTCCACTGGTAAGTGTTGAAGATTGGAAGTTTCAGCCATGGAAGTATGACTTAAGGATAGGCATGGACAAAAGCAAAGTCAAGAGCAATCTGAAATGGTTCAATGCAATCTGTACTGTTATATCAGAGATCTGAAAAGCTCTTAGCACTCAGCATCCACTGAGAATGTGACTGTTCCTGAAAGATCAGATTTATTTTATACACTATGGAAGTGTTTGGATTTGTCTTCACCTGGGCACACATGACTGTATTGTCAATATGGTATAGGGCATGGTGTTGCAAAGATGTCTGGTCTCTGAAAGCAGATGGTTTGTTATGATATTGCTGGTGCAAATTATGCAGTGAAACCCAAAATGTGACTCAGCACTGGATCTGGTGTGAGTTACTGCTCTTGGTAGCAACACTGGCACAGCTTGACCACAAAGGGACCTGGAGAAGGAACTGCTGCTTCACTGTGTTGCCATTTGAAGAGGAGATGAGAATTCCAGAACTGTATTTGCTGTCAAGATATCCCAGGCACACGCAAAGGGGGCAGATCATACAACTCCTATGAATTTCTTATCACTCTGTGTTGGAGATGTGCTTAGGGCTTGATTTGCTCTCAGTGTGCCAGCTAGTTGTGATGCTCTCTGTGTCTGCACTGACCTTAGACAGCCCAGGCATACTGCATGTTCAGCATTTCCCCCTTTTCATTAATTTTTAACCAGTCCTGTAGACTTTCCAGGTGTTCTTTCAGCTGTCGACTCTGGCTGTGCCACAGCTGCTGCTGCTAAGCCACTCAGTGTGACCTTCTGTGCTGCTCACTTCAGGCAGAGGAAGAACAAGACTCAGGAATGGCCTGTGAAATGCAAATTACTCTGCCAGGTAGGAGAGCAAAAGCAAAGTAAATGAGGATGTCTTCTAATTAAATGTAATGACAAGGAGGCCAAAGAGCATCCCCTGCTAATTCCTGAACTACTTTGGCAGGAGGCAGAGAGGAAGCAGAAAGGGAGAAGAGAATACCAACTAGAATGGGGCAGGGTAAAAAAAAGGACAAAAAGGGAGGTGGCACTGCAGCTTGTCCTGCATGTCCCCCTGAGCTTCAGTCAGGGCACCTCTGCTCTGCTGCTCACACCAGGGCTGCCTCGCAGCAGCTTTGGGATCCTTCAGCTCCTGGTGCTTGGCTTCTCCTTGGGAGAGCGTTACACAAGCAGTCTCTCATTGGCAGGCAAATCTTTTGGATGAGATAGCACTGTTACTAGCTGCTCTGGCTTTAATCTGTTCCTAATGCTTGCAGGAATATGCATGGGCCCAAGATAATTTTAGTAATGTGGTTTCTGTAATTCCTTTTTATTGGTTATGTAGAGCTGAGGGAAAGCCCTGCTGTCCTGGGAGTTGCACTCATACAGACAAAATTTTTTCCTTGGTTTATTTCAGTTTCTTTGTCTTTCAAGTGAAAATGTGCTCTGGTGCACCTCATCAGCTGCTTAGCAGGGCTCACAAACAATTTTGGGCTGTAGCCGAGGTAGGTGGCAGGTACCCTGCTCTGCTGGGCTGTGTAAGTGCTACTTTTTGTTGCTCAGATCCCACTTGGGAAAACACCAATGTCAACCAAGCAGATTCTCCCAGGAACTCTTCTCAGCTGCTCCTTCCATCAGGGAGCAGAGTGGTGATGGGCAGGCTTTACCTTATGCATGGGTGTAAATGTGTGTGTGTGTGTGATACTATTATTTTTGGTACATCTGGAGCTTCATGATTTCTCTGTTCACTCCATGTGGAAGGGATTCTCCACACATTTTCATTTCCCCAAGTGTTCAGGGAATGATGTGAGCATGTGTCCCCCAACCCTCACTTTCTACACTTTCTTGAGAACCTCCCTCCTACGCAAAGCAAAGAGGTTTGGTGGTCTTTGGTGGTCAGTAGAGCCCAGGTTTCAATGGCAAGGAGGAAAATTTCTTTTTACCCTGTTCTGTGTGAGTATGCTTTTTTCTCCTTACATTAAAAGTTAGGAAATAATGTTTTTCTTTTAAGGTGAAACCTGGCACAATATAACCCACATTCTCCTGAAGACAAGGCTTCCCCCCTCCTCCTTAACCCCAGGCTAAGTGATGACTCCCTGGCAGCATCACACCCTCCAAGGTTGAGTGGCTGAGGATTTGTAGGGCACCTTCTGCTCTGTTTCAGGTTTTGGCTGGGCAGGATGGTGGTGGGCCCACTGTAATTGGTGCAGATGGCTGATATGGAGACTGCCATCAGATATTTTTTGAGTGTGAACATCTCTTAAACATGCATGCAATATAAGGAATAAATTCCTGTTGCACATTCAAGACTTTCAATGAGCCTTTCCAACAGGACAATAGCCTAAAAGCAGTTTGACCAGGATTCCTAGCAAGGGGTTTTTACAAGTGGCTGGGACACTGACAAATAAGCTATTACTTCACTTACTCAGGTGGTTTGGTCAATTGTAAGGACAGAGCAGGGAGCAGAAATTTCTGTAAACGGTGGATGTATAGCATTTTATTTTGTTATATCAGCAAAACTGTATTGTATCTAGAGAGATAATGCTAGACATAATCATATGGAAAATAGTATTAAGGGAAATATATTAGCTTAGCAAAGAACCAGCTGCCATAGAAAATGTTCATATCATAACCATTAGTACTTGATTAGTAATGCTGGCAGAAGCAGGAATTTTTTTCCTCCCTTTTTTTCTCCCTGTGACTTCAGCATTGGTAGTCCTGGTGACCATAAGGCTCACTGCATCCAGAAACTGGGCAAGCTTTTCCCTGTACCTCAGTCCTGTGGAGGACAGGACATCTTTAAATTACTTTTATGCTCTTGGTTCTTTTTCAGTCTGTGAATAAGAGTCAAACATCAAAGGAATAATGACTCAGTCACCACCAACTAGACTGATACCCTCAAATTATTTAAAATAGATAAATAAACCATGGTGAACTCATAATTGTGATTGATAGTCATATTTTAAAATCTGTATTAAACACAGGTTATCTATGATTATAAGTTTTTCCTGGTACCTATGTTGTGCCAGGTACCCTGCAGACACAAGATTCTGCTTAACTTTTCCAGACATAGCCCTGCAGACTTGAAATCTGCCTACAACTTAAGCTGGGGTTGAGTGACTGTGAGCTGTTTGGTTTGACAAAGAACATATTTTAACTGGTATTAGGAAATTTTTCCCACTCAAAAACCAAATGTCAATGCTGCCTCGTGCTGTGACTCTGATCTTTCTGCTGTTTATATGTTGAGTAGACTGACATACAAGTATTAACTTTCTCTTTTAAATACTGCCTCTGATATGACACAAACCCACTGTGGGCCAAGAAGACCTTGGTATGATTTTAATTAATTTTATTTCTGATGCTCATGCCCCAAGGCAGATCTTCTTCCAAGATCTGAAATTTTAAAATGTGTTACTTTCTAGGAGCACCCAATGTTATGAATAATGGGGGAAATCCTTAAAATTACGAAGGGCATAGTGTAAAAAGTGAAAAAAAAACCAATGGCTGGGGGCCCATTCCTTCTCTGCCCTTCCCCTTTAGTAGGCACCAAAGTTGTTTCTGTTCAAGGCAGTTGATACCAAGAGGTATAGGAGGAAAATCCAATATGTGACTTGTAGAAGCTTTTGTCAATATCTCTGCTGTGACCACAGTCAATGATTCCTATTGTTTAACAGAAATGTCCACTAGATCTTTAAGCCAGACCACCAGTATTTTATAGGCTCTTTTAAATTTGTCAGTCATTTTTTTCTCCTACTAAATCCAGTAGTTTGTGCTTGGCTGAAATAATTCCAGCAGCTATCTACATGTCAGGAGATGGGGATCCCTCATTTCCTGGAGAGTATCTTCCAAGGCTTGATGTTTATCTACCTCCTTGTTATGAACTAAAAATAAGACAAGGAGTAATAGGTATAAATTGAAGGATGGAAAATTTAGGTTAGATATTAGAGAGGAATTTTTCAGGGTGGTGAGACACTGGAAGAGGCTGCCCAGAGAAGCTGTGAATGCTCCAACCCTGGCAGTGTTCAAGGCAAGGCTGAATAAGGCATTGAGCAACCCGACTGAGTGGGGAGGTGTGAGGGGCATTGGGACTGCATCATCTTTAAGGTCTATTCCAACCCTTTACATTCTATAATTCTATGATAATGCTCTATCAAGCTCTAAGCCTTCCAGATCATGGTATGGACACCCACAGGTGTCTCACTGTCCCTGAGAACCACTGCATAGTTCAGGTTTGCAGGGACCTCAGGAGGTGTTTGGTCAAATCTCGGTCTCAAAGAAGGGTCAGACCAGGCTGCCCAAAGTTTTATCCAGCTGAGTCTTGAAAACTTTCAGGAGAGATTGCACAGCTTCTCTGGCCAGCCTGTCCCTCTGTCTGGCTGTCCTGATAGGGAAATAGTTTTTTCTTACATCCTCCTCCTCCCTGTTTCACTGGGGCCTGTAGGCTCTCAGCATGCACCACATGAAGATCCTGGATCTGTTTCTTGATAACCCCCACGAGCTTTGTTGGATCCTTGTGAAGCCAGATCCTCTCCAGGCTGAACGTCCCAAGCTCCCCCAGGTTCTCCTCACAGGCTGTTGTGCAACCTCTGACTTGTACTACCTGTAGGGATGTGTGTTTATAAAACAAATCCCTGAACATCCAAATGCAGCACAAGATTGTTCAGCAGTCTGACCTCTGTTATCTTGATGACAACTTAGGTATTATGAAGCCTTTGTAGGTTAAAGGAACAGATGTCTGTATGTTTTACATAAATGTCAGAGTTTCCCATCAGTTCCTCTCTAATAATTTCATCTGCTAAATTTGATTTTATATAAAAACTCAGGAATCAACATAAAAACCCTTTACTCCAGACTGGTCCCAGGTGAGTCCCTCTCAGCTGCCCTGCTGGCTTCCAAGCTTTTTCTGTCCCTCAGTGATCTCAAATACCATCTCCATACCTCACCAGCTACCCAGACCTTTCTTCTCCTTATGCTGAAGCAGGCAAAAAGCAGAGCTATCAAAAGGTTTCCACATTGCTTCCCAAATTCTTTTACAATGCTCACCACAGATAAGATGAGCTCTCATGTAACACAGGAACCAGCTCATTACCCCACTTATTTCTGGAACACTGTATCCCAGTCGTGATGCTGTGCTCTCAGAAGCAACATCCTGCTCTTCCACTTACACATTTGCTCTGCTTTTACCATCAGTAACAAACCTGGAATCTCTCCTGGGCAGGATTTTGTTTCGAGTTCTGGTTCTCACAGTCAGCTCCTACAACACAGGGGCAATTACAGGGCTTGACAACTGCTGCCAGGTGGTTTTTAGATGAGAATTTTGAGGATTGCTTTTGACACAGAAAGCTGCAAATGGCCTGTGACCCTTCTGCAGGAAATTGTACCTCTGCTGCGGTTGAACCAATGGATGCTGGTTGCAAAATACCTCTTGGGCTCCAGCTTCACCAGGAAAAAAAAGCATCTGGTAAAACCTTCTTGGAAGTGAGGCTTTTAGTAATGGGCCAAATAAACCTTAAGCTCATAGGTTTTAACCTGATGCACTGCCCAAAAACTCTCAGTTGTTGTCTCTCCCCTTGGGTCTTCCTGGCTCAGACTGGAGACATGTCTGCAGCATGCACAGTGCCCAGAGCTCTACAGCATCTATGAAGTATCCCCATCTCCACCCTGCCCCATTACTGGAGGCCTTTCAAATTCCCATCTCTTTTTTTACACTGCTATTTGTTTCTGCATCAGTAGAAGGCTGATACCAGCCTGGTTTACACTCTAAGCCTGAAACAAGGCAGTATTATGCTAAGCTTTACAACTGCTATGTGGTGGTGCAGTCTTCCAGATGATAAAAGCTACTGAGAGGGAGGCATACAGGTGATGTAATGTGATGTAGCCTAGTTCAGGAGTGGAAATTTTTCAGAACATTTATGTAAATGTTAAATTCACTGTAATAATTTCTTTCAGACATTAATCTCACAACTGCACAGTGACAGAGCACTAGTCTTATCTGCCACATTCTCACAGCAAACACTTAGGGAAGCAAGAAGGAAGAGCAGCATATATGTGTTTGCCACATGCTTGATATGACCCCTTTGTGCTCAAGTTGCCATCTGTTGGAAGCACTTTATGGGTGTTGGTTGAGCCTTCTGTATCTTTCAAAACAATATTGCTACTTTATCATAAAAGGTCTGAATTACTCTATACATGGCTCCACTTTTCCACAACCACTGACATCTTTACAGGTACTTAGCTCAGGATTTTTGCTGCTGATTTCCACTATGGGGGCTGGAGCCCTGCTGCCTTTTGTCTCTGAACAGCTTTCCATCAGGAAGCTCTCTCCACAGTGATATAATATTGTTATGGGCTGATGTTTGGACTGGCTCCTCTCCTTGCTTCCCCCGTGCAGCTGCCGGTCCCTCCCTCGGATGGTTTTATCTAGGCTGGTGTTTTCCGGCTCCCTCTCTTGCTGCGCTTCGGTTGTGGGCTGTGTCTTGCTCTCTGCCGTCTGCTCAGCTGTGACCCCCTCCCCTGGCTTCTTTGGCCGTTTTTTCCCTTTTCCCCCAGCTGTTTTGTCTGTGCCCCCGTGTTGGCTTGTCTTGGGTTTGCTTTTGCTTGTCTTGGGCTCGCTTTAGCTTGTCTTGGGCTTGCTTTGGGCCTGCTCCCGGCTGCCCCTCCCCCTCTCTCCCTTCTCCCTGCTCCAGGGATTTGCACCGACTCCGGAGGACAAGGATCTGGACTTCGGGGGCCGCTGCTGGAGGTCGGCTTGGGAGGCTCTGCCGCTCTCCCCGGCGAGGACCGGCTGGGTTCGTCTCATCTGGGTTTGGGTTGGGGGAGTGTTTCTTTTGTATTTTTGTTAATAAAAAGTTTTTTCCATTTTCACCACAAGAACAATTCTTTCTGAGCTCATTTAAGGAAGGAATTGTAAAAAAGAAAAGGGGGGGGGGGGGGGCCCTTTGGAGCTCTTTTTTCCCCAAATTTGTCCTAAACTTGGACAAATATCATGCAAGCTATTCACAGGGGAAACTTCACCTACGGCTGCAATGCAGCTGTGTCTGATGTTAAATATGGAATCCACTGATATTTTGACACAAAGGGACCCTGTGCTTGGGGAAGTCCTTTTATCATTTGATTTATCTGTCATATAAATGGTGTAGAAAATAACTTCTAAGCAGAGGAAAAAGGAAAAGTCTTTTTGCAAATGACTCTGAAGCTGAGGTGATTGAAAGGGACATAGAGCAGCATTTTGCTCTGTTTTTAACTCATCTTTAATGGAACAACATATCATTTTGTAAAACAGCAGAAATTATGGAGATTCTGCTGTTTAGATCTCTGGAGACAGATCAACGTGTGATCAATGACTGCTCACTAATACAGCCTCTAATACAATCAAGGAGAAGCAGAAAAACACTGAAGAGAGTAAGGGAAACTACCAAGCTCTGAGGAATGCTTTATCTCATCTCTGCAGAAGAGTACAACATTCCTTGGAAAGACCAAGGAGCAGGAGCTGGAATAGGATAGGTGCTGGAAGCCAACAAGCTACTGTGGGTCTGCAGTGTACACACTCCCACAGCAGTCTCACTGCATGTCCACAGGGCAGGGCTGGTGTCTGCCAGCAGCCAGCCAGCCAGGTGAGTCTTAGAGGGAAGATGCACCATGGATGACTGAGCAGCAAACATACCCTGGACATGTCTGTTCCTACACCTGCTCACAACCTGGGATCACAAGGGAAGGAAATCAGCCTCCCCGAGCACTGCCTGCTGCTGTCTGTCCCTCACACCCATTCTCCCCAGGCCCCAGGGGTGTGGTGACCACAGCAGCAGCAAGCAGCACACCAAGGAACACTCTCTTGGCTGTCCTTCTGCCAGCAGGAACACCCGATTTTAGCAAAGGCAGGTCGCTGCTGCTGCTCCCAGGGAAGGGGGCGGCTCCCCAGCACGATTCCACAGCTGCTGAACAGGAGCCAGCCTGAGCGACCCTGTGATGGCAGACACAGGGGTTTGCAGATCTAGCACCAGACACTTCTATTGGCAAGGCTGACTGTGTTTCTGTAAAGGCAGTGCACAAGCTGGGGCTGGGTGGAAAACAAACAAACACTTTCCAGAAACAGCGCGATGAATGAAATGGACCGAACATTAAGAAACCATACCATTTTTCTGTGACATCTTCCTAGGAAAGGGTAAAAATTCAAACCAAAGCCAACCCCAGTGCAGAGAGCTCCAGGGACACACTAATATAGGCTGATTAATTAAACAACGAAAGCCAGATTGGTTTTATTAGGTCCCACAAAAAGCTGTGGAGGGATTGGGAATCGAGCACTGACAATAAATCCGGGAGCCCATCTGAGCAGGAAACAAGGCTGCAGAAAGATCCAAAGCATCAAGGGAGAGATGAGCTGCTGTGTGGCCCTGGCTCAGTGTAACGTGTACCTTGCCAGGCAGGGAACTCAACCATAGCTGCAAAGTAATAGAGCTGTCTGAGGCTGGGCAGGGACCAGCCCCTCCACTCCAGCAGTCCCTGCCTCTAGGCCAGGGCCAGTGGACTGGATCCTTGCCCTTGCTTCCCTCTGAAAGCAGTGGGGCTATCTCACTTGGACAACAGGGAGTGGTTTTTTGAAGGGCTAACCTGGCAAATAGCAAATGCTTCCTCCTCCAGCCTGATGCCCTTGCTGGTTCATGGTTTGCCATATTAACAGTAATTTCCATGTATGTCCTTGCACTGCATCACCAGTGGCACCACTGAGGAATTCCAGCTCTCGAAAAAAACAAAAGTGGAGCTGGAGGCTCCATGTGAGAACCAGCCCCTCTTTGTCAGCCCTCATGCAAAGGTGAAAGAGTAGGAATAGCCAAGAGAGTAAAGGAGATCCTGAGGTTTGTTTCAGATTTTGCAGTCTTCTGCTCTCATTTAGACCTTCTAATGCCTGAAACTGCAGTTGTGAGGTCTCTCTCCACTGTAGTTTGCCATATCCTCTCTATTCCCCTTGTATGCTGCATGATTTGGAACGTGTTGATCCTTGCTGTGGAAATTGTGTGCTTTTGAGCTTGACAGCTCAAAATGATGATGATGACAAACTCAATGTATCTTAGAAAATGTGTTTATATAGGCTTTCTGTCAAGCACCATTTAAATGCCATACATCATGATAAAAATGAAGGTGAAAGCAAATCTGCTAGGCCACTGGTGGGAAGGCAGTGTCCTGGTTACATTAAAATATCTTTTGTTGTCAGATAAAGAGTGCCTGCATTGAAAGGCCACCAGCTTTACAATTATTGCAAAATAGGAGGGTGAAAGGATTTTGCAGATATGAAACAAAATCCCAATAAAATTCACAAGCAGAATATGTTAATGTAAGAGCTGATCTGCACGTAGTAACCAAGTGCTGGTTGTAATGTGCTGTACAGCAGTGGGGTTGCTCAGCTCACATCCACATTAGAGGAATGCAAATAAGTATTAACCACAGGGAGCAATTTTGCTATGAGGATGACATTTCAATTTAAAAAAAAAACTAGAAAGATAAATGAAATTTTAGCTGCTAATTTTAAAAGCAATTTTAGAGAAAAAAATACTTGGATGTGTATGAGTATAGATAATTCCAAAATAACTTTAAAATTGAGGATTTTAAAAATACCTGCAAATGGAGTTGTCTTTGTCATACATACCAGATTGATGATTTCTCTTCATCATTTTCAGCAATGAAGGTAAAATCTCCATTAACTGCAAAGGCTTTCCCCTTTGCATGGACATCAAAGATTCATGGTATAGGACAGTGGTGAGGTAGTAGATGCTCCCTGACATCCTGCTGTAACTAAGAAAATTTATCAGAATTTAGTAAGTAGGTAAGATATGCTGCACTGTGTCCAGAAGTCCATCTAACTCAGCAGCTCATCTCCAATGTGACCTACAGACACTAATGAACCTTAGAACAGGCATGCACACCTGGAACAATGCACTCAAACATCCTTGAGCTAAAGAACACTGAAATGACACTTTGTAATTTCCACTTGTGGGCCTCGTACAATTGAACTTTGTTTTGCTTATTGCAGCATGGAAATTATTTCGTGTCCTGACAGCTTTCAACTGTTTTATCCTCATAAGTAAGTGGTCATTTATTTATCTTTACTCCTGCACCATGATACCAGTTTCTCCTTGTCTAGACAAAACAGGTGGTGCCTAATGCTGATGTGAGAGGTGGAGAGGACAGCTGTATCTGGTAGAAGTAAACATCCCTAAGATCTCCTCTAGGATTCATCTGAAATGCAGAAGTGTAGTCCTGCATAGCATAAAGGAAACAGCCTCACTTCTGATCATTTACCTGGATATCTGTCAGTCACTGCCCCATTTCTTTCAGAGGCCACATTTCAATGGCTATGGTGCATGAAAGTCAGTCCCACAGTTAGAGATGTAACTCATTCCATCAATTTATATGCCTGGAAAATAAGACGGGTGTGCAAGAAAACGATTCAGAGGAATTAAGATAAACATTTTATTAAAAAATTTAATTTGGAAAATGAGACAGTCCACTGCTTTCTTTTAGCCTGTCTAAAGCAGTCAGATTGGAAATACAGAACTGTGATCATGCATTTGATTTTTCAGTTACTTAACTCAAGGATTAGGACCAAACTTCCAAAAAAAAAAATCTAGGTTAGCACCATTTCTTTCTTCCATAGTAACTTCTACCTCTCCCAGGTAATGACTGCTAACACAAATATTAAGTATTTAGATCTATCTAGCATGAGCAAATGCAGAAGCTCTTACAATCTATACTGCATTTTATTGCCCAAAACTGAGTGCATGCAAAAGGCAGTGTGTCAGAAGAGAGTGCAGGATAAATACATTAACTTGAATAAGAAAGGTAGACATTGAAGGTTCCTCTGGCTTTCATTTGCAACTCTACATTCAAGAACTCCTGTTAGGTCTTCTTTCAGCATTTTTGTCTGTAGTGCCTGGTATTTCCTTCTGCAGTGTTAGTAGATGCAGAAGATCTACAGAAGTTCAACTTAAGTTTACACATCTGAATTTAATCCCCCAAGTTTAGTCAGTGTCATCTGTCACCTCTCTGCATTGGAACACACTTAAATCTTATAACTGTAGAAAGGACATAATTTTGTTATTTGAAACAGAATGGGAAATTCAGTGAAATGAAACAACCAACCATTCTTTTTTTTAAAAAGAAAAATTTATTTATGGCTACATACACCACATATAAAATTAACATTTAACTGAAATATGTAATTGTTTCAATCATTTATGACTAAACACAATGTTGACTACAAAACTGTACAGTTTATATTTAGTAACCAATTCTTACAGCATAGTGCAATTGTAACATTTTATAAAGAAAATAATTTGTGCCTTTTTTAAATAAAGTGCATTAAATGACTATCTTGTATACAACAAGAAGCTCTGTAGTTGCAATTCAAAGCTTTAAGCTTAAGGGAAACTGAGGCAAGGATATTTCACATCCTTTTAAATCACTTCATACACTGGCAAGCTATGGTTCAAACTTCAACCATAGGTAAATTAAAAAAAAAAAAAACCAAAAACAAACCAGATCAAAAACCTTAATTAGTATAAGAAATAACCACAGGCCTTTATGTATGAAACCAGTAACTGGTTCCCATATGAAAAGCACAACATGCAGGATTTCAATCCACCTGGCTCCTAGTGACATGTACAGCATGAGAACTATCCTCCATGCAGAGGCTTTTGCTGAAGCTTTTAGAATTCAGCATGGAACTACACTGCAGTCAGTAGTATCAGCTGTCTAGCTGAAATGTACAATGTTTCCTTCAAAAAGTTCTCTCTGAGGATCTGAAGACATGAACATGGCAAACTGCAGGTTATTTTTAATTGTATTTGCAACAAAAAACACAGGGCTCTAGTTAGTAAATCTAGAAAATTACAAGTGGTTCTATTAGCCCAGGTATTTCAAATTTCATGGTCTGAAGACAGACTTTACAGCTTTATTTCAGAGGAACATTTATAGCACTTATCCTATGAAATTCTATTTGTAAACACACTTACAATCAACTTTTGTAGATTTTGGCTGTGACAGAAAAGCTCAGACAAAGGAGGTCTTTAGCCCTAAAGAATAAAAAGCTATAGACATCAAAATGGACAGAGGTGTAATGTGTCTCTCTCCAGAAATAATGACAAAACCAAGAATGCCCATTTTCTTTGGTTGGCTCTGGCTGAGGCCCAACAGGAAAGTTCATATTCTTCTCCTTCTCCATATATATATATATGGCACTGCTAACAAAAAATATATTTGAACACATGCAAGTAACCCTAGAGACTGCCTGACTATTTTGTGGTATGTGTAATCCAGGCAATTTACCTGCCTCTTCAGCTGCAATACTCATTCCACACTTTTGGCACAAATCACTGTTCCTGCATTCTGGAAAAGTGCATTTTCTTCCTAGAGGGACCAGCCTGAGTTCAGCAGCAGATTCCTGTACCTTCAGCTGCTCAGCTCTGTGTGCTGGAGCGTGCTAACTCCCAGCAACTGCTTACCCTTCTCCAAGACTCAGGAAAGTCTCTGCTTACACTGACAGGGTGATAGAAAAGAAAAGATTTGGCTGGAATGTGATTGAAGAAGGCAAGGCTCTCTGTTTTCTATCACATCTTCAGAAAGCTCTGTGCTGAGACCAGAGCTCCCTTCCAAACCCATCGTGCTGTGGCCTGCACCAACACAGAAGAAAAGCCTCAGCTTTGTGCTCTTTTCTCCTGAGCCCTCTGGGGCAGAGGCAGCACAAGGTGGACTGAATGCTGATCACATATTAAGGGACTACATTGTCAGAGGGCAACCAAAGAGTGGCATCACAAAAACCCATGGATGGGGCACAACTGCCCACGCTCCATGTGGACACGACCGTTTTGTCCTTTTCTGGATGTGGGTATTTCAATTTTCAAAGGGCCAGGTCATGCTGCTTTTATTTGCATACTATAAAATATCTCTCCCCTGAAAGCAGGGGAAGCCAAATTCCTCATTAAACCCATTTTGATGGGTTTAATCTTAGTGAACACTGAAGTAAGAGGAAAAATTCTATGGTGACCATAAGTAACCAATGCATTAGAGCCCTATACCTCGGCCATAAATCTTAGAGGTCCTAGGCCTTTTTCCCAGAAAACCCCTGAAGCATATATGTATTCTTTGTGCCCTTTAAAAGTGAATGCATAATTTTTTTTAGGTGATCTAACATTTCCTATGTTAATACCAGCAGTGCAGACTGTCCACCTGTGTCCCACGGCTGCATGGACTCATGATCTGTGTAGTCCTGTTACCAAAGCACCTATGAAAGACAGAAAAAGAGCAAGAGAGAAAAGGGAACAGTGTGTGGAGAAAGTTGTAACTGCTTTATAGGCCCTTGCTTGTGTCAAGTACCTTTCCTGCATTCTGTACCATCTGTGGTCATGGAAAACATTCCTGTAATCTCAAAGCTGACAGTGGGGTTTGTCCAAATTAAAGACATGAGGATTTGCTTCCCTTCCAAAACCTCTTGCCTGTCTTTGTTTGTTGAAATATCAATTACTGCTGAATCTTTCAGTGTTTGCAAGACTCACACAAGTTGGGCAATATTTTTCTTTGATTATAAGAAACTGCCCAGCAAAGAGGTTACACTCTAACCACATCCACAATGAAGGTATAGAACATGATATATTGCATGTCATACATATAAAAACTAAATTATATAATTGTAATAATTATGTATGTATATATATTATATTTCAGTATGTAATTATGCTATTTAAAAATGATAGCTCATCATACTTAATCAAGTTAATGGCATACTAAAATACTCTAAGAAACAGTTTCTCTATGGAGCATGTAATAGAACTACTATGTTAGACCAAGACATAGGTATTTCCTTTTAAGAATGAGTTTATACTTAAAAGTAAAAAAATCTATTTTGTTGGCACCTATTTTTTAAAAGTGAAAGGCCCTCCTATTTTCTAAGGTAAATCATTGCAGGATGCAGTCTTCAGCATGTGCAGTTGGTATTGGCTTGCTTTTTCCTCGAGAAACCAGGACTAGGTCTGTGCTCAGGCATCATGGTACATCATATGGTTGGGATCAAGTGGTTAGAGGAAAAAGAATATTACCAGTGTAAAGAAAACAGTAGCAGTACACTTGCTTTCCCTCTCCACAGGGGAATTAGACATTTCCTGTGTAAGGGAAATGCTCACTAAAGCTGTTCAATGAGAAAAGGCTGCTGATATGTTTGAAAGGGTTATAACAAACTATTAAAAACTTTGTAAACCAGCTTTTACCTAGGAATGCACCACTGGATTTATGAGAGGCAAGTACTTAGTATCATTTAAGTTGAAAAAAACCTTTAGGATCACTGAGTCCAACTGCAAACCAATGTTTGCCTTGAACAGAAAAAGGACTGTACCAAACAGCTTACTGCTGGGGGCTGGGGGTGATGGGGAGAAAAAAGGAGAAAAAGAAAAATACGCCAACCTGTAATCTATGGCCATCAGTTAAAATACTAATGCTGTACACTTGTAATTCAAGGAAGCCTGTAATGTGCAATGAATGTCCAGAAGAACTCTATGCTTTTTTAGAAAGTTCTGGGCTACTTAGAGATATCAGATAACTAAATCAGTTCATTAGTTCTGGGACATAACACACTTCCCCCTACCTGGGAGGGGGAGACACATAATACTATCTTTTCCAATTAAATATCTGGCATGTCATCAAGCATGTAAAAATTGTGTTGGCATATGTAAAGCACAAAACAAAGGTTTGGGGAGATGAGAATAATTTCCTTAAAAGCCAGGTGCAGGAGTTTGTGACAGCAACTCTAACTGACTATTACTCTAAAATTAGTTTTACTCTCTCAATTATTTGCAAAGAATCTCCACTGGAAAAATCTCCCCCTATCCTTTCCATGGGGCACTGAATTAGTCTGCATCACAGCAGTGACACACTAATTAACTGTAATATGGTTTCATCTAACCTACATTCAGGTCTGGATTTTTCCCTTCTCTTCTATAAGAAGTTTGTATAACAGTGAAACGTGCAACTCTTTCTTCTTGTGGGGCTTACAAGATCACAACAATTTCCTGAATAAACTGCACCATGGACTTTTTTAGTGCAAAGGAATACTGTTTTCAAAGAAACATTTACTACAAAGTTACAGGCTTAGTTGCTCCCCAAAAGGAACAGAAATACATAATGACTTACTGTAAAATAATCTTCTGGTGGTCCTACTTTGAATTTTCAATATTTTTCCACAAAAACCCTCTCCTGATTTCAAGTGGGGCCATGCAAGACTGTGCTAAAAAGACAAGTAATATTCTGAATAAAACATGGGACAACATTTTGCAGGAGGGTGGACCTCACCCTCAAACATCTCCTGATCACATCTCCTCCTGTCTGCTCTCTGAACACCACTCCAGTGGGGCAGCTGTAGTGCCAGCCCCAAGGACAGGGGACTGCTGCACCACACCCCAGAGCAGGGGCAGCCCCAGGGACCCTCCTGGAGCTCTGTGTACCTCGGGTAAAGTTCCAAACAGACAGTTCTAAACCCCCTCCTTACAGGGGGTGCATTTATTCAAGCATCCTTCCCGGCCAAGCCCAAGCCCCAGGTGATTTAAATCTGGCTGATTCATCAAGCTATAAAGACATCCATCTCTCATCTTTCATCATCCACTTAATATGAAAGAGATACCCTTGCAGTTCATTCTGATCCATTAAAAGGAACTGCATATTCTTGAGCTGAAGAAGACAGCAGCACCCAGTTTTAAGGGGTAATTTCCTCTTGTACAAAAAAAGTATTTCCACACAGGAGACCTTTCAAGTTTTTTGGGAGTACCACCATTTTTTCACTGACAGATGAGAGAGATACACATGCCAAATTTATTTTTCCTGACCTATTGCTTATTCATGAGATATAAACTACACTGCTCTCCTATAGTTCCTTCCTTTTAGTTCTCCATAAGCAGAGATTGAGAGATCTTATTTTTCCTCCACGGAACATCTCTGGACTACTACTAAGCCAGTCTAGAACCATTCCGTATCTCAGATAAAGTGACAGGATAGCTGGTGGGTTTTTAAATAGAGACTGCTCTCTCCAATTCTTATTTTTCTTTATTTATTGTAAACAGAAAAAACAGACCCTATATACTTTTTCTTCATAAGAGTAAAGGCCAACATTTTGAAAGCATTGTCCTGAATGTTACAGAATCTCTTTTTTTTTTTTCTCTTTTTTTAAAGTAATGAGTGTGTAGTTATGCCTCAGGGGCTTGATTTGTAGCAGTGCTATTTTATCCCAACTTCCAGTTACACAGCAGGTTGTTTATCACCTTGGAGAAATAAAATCACATGTATTTTATTTTTAAAAGCTAGAAAACCCCCAAGAAAACGAGGCAAGACAATGATAGCTCTTTGGGGACAGCTGGTCTAAGCCAAAGTTCACTGCTGTCCATGGAGGAGTTTTAGTGACTTCAAGATGCCTCAAGGCTGGTCCCTGAACACTAAAGGATGGATGCAACTGCTTATGCCACTGAGTGTCCATGGCAGGAAGATACAGAAGCAGTATCAGTCTCTTGAGCTTGCTTCCAAAGAGCCTGGGTATTGGTAGGGGTTTTCTTCACTGGTATCATAATCAAACTGTCTTCAGAACGGCCTAGCACTATTTATCATAGCCATCCAGATGAGCATGACAAATTTGAGTTTTCTTGGGACTAAGTGTAACTGGAAATCCTGAACACTTTTAATTCATCCACAGAATGCTGTACAACTAAATGCCAAACAATTAAAAGAATAAAACTCCCCAATGCAGTACATAATTCTTTCAGCACATAGCACAAATTCAGGATCCAAGAATTAAGGTAAGATGTTATTGCTGTGTAATTCTATTCAGGAATTCAATGATTATAAAACAAATCAATCAGAAATAATGTCTCACATTGGTATGATAGGATCTGCTTAAAAAAGGAAGACTTGCATTTACTGAAAGTCCTTATGCAAGTTACATTTTTTTTTCTAAAGTATATATTGCTTCCTCTCTATTGCTCTGAGTTTACTCAGCAGTTTATAGTATCTACATCATGGAGGATTTTATTGCTCTTGTGCTAAAAACATACTTCTCCTTATTGCTGAAATACTACTATTGGGGGAGATGGTTAAAAAAAACAAAAAAACAAAAAAACCCACAATTTTAAAAATCCCATCCTAGGTTTTGAGAATGAACGTATGAAAAAAAACTGACCACAATAAATTTTTCTCATCAGGATACAACCTCTTACTAACTTTGGGTCAAGTGTGTTAACAAATAAACATGAACTTCAATTATTTAAACTAAATTGTGTATTAAGAAAAAAGAACCTTTTGTCATTACAATGGAGATATGAAAGCTGCTTCACTATACACAGAATCTAACCCCCCCCTGATCTCATGCACTGTTGGTGTTTGATGGGACAGCAAAATATTACAAACTGCAAGTTGATGGATTTCTGCCAGGTTCAGGAGGACTTTGGGTGGATACTGGCAGCTCACATACAGAACAGGAGCCTTCACGGTGACTCTGAGGGGACAGCAGAGAGTTGAGTGATTCTGCAGGATCTGAAAGGGCTGGCTGTCAAACAATTCTTCAGTGTGAGTGAGGCAGGCAGCTTTGCATGCACAGCTCTGCCCCTATTCCCCAGAGCTCATTCAGAGGTGTGTTATGCAGCACCCACCCCAGTGTTGCAGACTATGGTAAAGTTTGTCCTGACAGCTGCAGGCAAACGTATATCATTGACTTTCAGTAGGATTTTCTGGCCTATGCTGAACAGCCTCAATTTTGGAATATATTTCTGGAAGAGGCAAAATCCTCACTGGAGGTCACAGCAGTATCTTTGGAGGCAGAATCATGTTTCTCATCTGTTTGTGGTGGAAGGTAACCATGCACAACTCCTCAAACAAGGGCAAATCACATCCCTATGAGCCAGCTTTGTGGGATTGCTATAATTAATCCTTCTTTCCTCCCTTTGACTTGCACTGCTCCTCAGGAGAGAAGCTTCCAATTACAAATCTCTCTGCTCTGGCACAAGCAAGAGGTCGGCTCCCCCGGCACACTGGAGAGCCTCTGCAGAATTGAGCAGCCTGTGGAGTGAGGGAGATGACAAGGACACAAGGTCAAACAGCATGGGAAGAGGGGATGACATTATCTCCCTCTGTGCTCTTTCTCTCTGGCTTCCCTACCACACAGGTGCTGCCTAGAGAAAACCACTAATGCCTGAGAGGTTATCCAAGAGAGTGAGAACACGTCTGCATAAGGAAAAACAACAGCTGCCCTCAGGACTGAATTTTGGTCACAGATGTACCTGCTCATCTTCATCATACTGTTTGCAATTTGATAGAGAAGAACAAATAAGGGGAAAGCAGGGGGAGCCAAGTTTGGATGACTTTAACTTATTTTTTTCCTTTTAAAAGTGCTATTCTACATTATTCAGCCTCTCTACATTATTCATCTTGTGACTTTCACTGCCATTATTTCCCAATAGTTTGCATACTTGAAAAACTGCACACATATGTAGCATGGATATTTATGAAGTGAGTATTTCTTATACAAAAACTTGTAAGAAAATTCAATTACTAGAGTTTCAGTACCATTCATAAGTAGATAAAGAACACCAATACCCTACACTGAGCAGAGGTCATAGTCTAACTTACTGAGCATCTGTAAATCACAGGGAAGCCAGGGGAGCTTCAAATTCACAGCTCTACTGGGTCATGCCATGCAATTATTATTAAACCAATCAGATTACGAAGTAAGAACCAAATATCATAAAGGTTGAACCAAATAAATAACGGAATTTAAACCCAGCATTGCAACTAAAATTAATTATTGCTCATAAAAATCTCTACAGAGCCTTGTTTACAGACAACTTACATTTGAGATTCAGCTTTGTGTATAGCATATGATTCTTAACGTCACAGAAACTTTGCCACAAAAAGCTACAGTCACCCAAATGTCCACATGAAAAGGACAGATTCCATTTGGAAAAATCCCAACCAGCAGCGCAGTTGTCTCTACTATCTCTACTACACAGGTATATTTTTTCATTGAACTGTAAATATTGCTATTTTTACACTTGAGTTTTAGATTTTTTTTTTAATGGAAAGTACTGAAGCAACAATACAATTTGCTGACTTTGACATTCAAGGGAGTATAACCTCCTGCTGATGCCAGGGCGTGAACACATTGAGCCCCCATCAGCACTAATGGCAGCAGCACTCTGAAATCCCATGCACTGACATGAAGGTACACCATATGTTTCATGAAGACAAGTGCCAGGAAGATTTTCTCTTTGACAGTCAAGTAGTCTTCAAATCAGAAAACAATGCTTTTTCTCTAGTGCATTTTAATGTGGCTCCAGTGGAAGGTTAGAAGCAGTTTCAAATTTAACCATTCATGAGAGGAAGCTCTGCTTTCTAGACCAGAACTATAATGAAGTGAACTGACATGTGTACAGTGCAAAGAATGAAACTTCCAGAAAATGAGAAAACACTGTTTTGTCTTGCAGTCCTGGTTGCATATAATTATGAACCAGATATGCTTTGAGAATTTATAAATGTTGGCATTTTATATTTCATAGGAGAACGGTGAAAACAAATGGCAATAGTATTGACTTGGTAACAAATGTAAGGGAACCATTTCATGTAGTGTTAAATATGTGCTGCAAGCAATCTATAGGCTGCTTTATGAAATATTTCTTATACTCTTCTGAGAAGATAAACTTGTCTGAGAAACCTAATTTTCAGTCTATTACAAATGCCTAGGCGAAAGAGGCCATATTGTTTCATCAATTTCAAAGATACCCTCGTCAGTTTTAAAATCAACATCATAGCTCCAATGTCCCACATGCAAGTGAAAACATATGTCTGGCTTTTGAAAAGGAAAGCAACACATATCTCTTGCTTTAACACCTAGCCAGAAAACAAGAGAGAACAGGTAACTCTTGAAAACAACTGTCAATCTAATTAATGCTGAGATGTAAAATAAAAAGCTGCACAAGGACTTTCTCATTTAGAGCAAATTTGTTGCACTGAAATTATTACAGTAAATTCCATATGAATCAGTACAATTGGCCATTATTTTGAAGAGTATTCTGATGATATACAGATGGGGTAATAGGACTTGGTTTGGGGTTTTTTTTCTGTTTAAAAAAAAATTAAATAGGAAAAAAATAGCCTAACAACAGATTGTAACATGCAGTATGACTAAACTCAATCACATAAGCAATTTTGAAGAAGTATGCTGTCTCAATCTAATTTTAATTAGAAAACTTAATGTAAAATCATGGCAAACATGGCAAAGTCTAGGTAATATGACAAAAAGACCCTGAGCAACATTATAAATCTGTTAAGAACACTGATTATTTTGATTTTGGAAATCTTCCTTAAACCACCCGATTGATTTTGGTCACTGGGGTTTTCTCTTTACAAAAAGGTCAGTCCATCCTGCGGTTTTTATGTGAACCCATCAGACACCATTTAAAGGATGCATCTAAACCAAAAACAGAATGTCTGGAAAGTAACACGTTAAGGAGCGTCCTCGTGGCTGCCAATCAGACATCACTGGGTGATCTTGCCCTCTGAGATAGGTTAGAAGGAATACAGCCACAGCAGACGAGCCAAAGTGCTTTCTGTATCTCCTGGTTTCTAAAAGCATATATTACAGGGTTGATGATGGAATTGTAGGTAGCTGGCAGGAGGGTGGCATAGGTGTATATAGAAGGATAGGTGTAATCTGCTATTAAAGAATAGAGCGTAAAAGGCATCCAGCAAGCAGCAAAAGTCCCCAAAATAATGGCCAAAGTAGACACTCCTTTCCGGGTGGTCACATAGTGGGAAGTGGCCAGGAAATGGTGTTGCAAGGCAATCTGATGGGCATGGCGCATCACGATTTTACAGATCTGGATGTAGAGCTGCAGCATGAGGGCAAACATAAGCAAGAAAGAGACCGAAAGGACAGCTGCATTATTTTTAGTGAGTGGTCTGATAACACTGCAGGTGGATTCATCTCTGAGGCAGTTCCAGCCCATTACAGGCAGCAGTCCAATACAGATAGAGGCTCCCCAGAGCAATATAAGCATGACATAGGTAAAAGTGACAGTCCTCTCTGAATTGTAAGTCAGAGCATAATACAGGGAGAGGTAACGATCAACAGTGATAGCCAGCAAGCTGCCAACAGATGCTGAGAAAGAGGCAACAATCAGTCCAATCGTAACCAGTTTCGTAGCTTCTGACTGCAGAAGGTAGGCAAAAACAAAATTGATGATCAATCCAATGCCTGCTAAGAGATCTGCCAGGGCCAGGCTGCCTATCAGTAGGAACATGGGGGCTCGAAGACTGGGGTTATGGAAAATGATCAGAACCACAACGGCATTTTCGCAGGAGATAAGGGTCCCTGAAGTACACAAGACAATGTCCCAGGGGTTTACCAAAAGCTCTGGCTCAGGGTCTACGGCAGGAACCAGGGAGGAGCCTGCAGCTGAGGCATTCTCTGTGGAGCTGGCTTCTACATGATCCTGAGGCAGCCAGCTCAAATTAACCTTCAGATCTTCATTCATTTTAACCCCTGTCTTCTTCAACAGAAAGACATCATTTTTAATGTTCAGCCACAGCACCGGATACATCACCCCCCCCGGAGCATGCAACGCCCTAAGAGAGCAACACCAGCCTGATGTGCGGGCGGGCACTTGTTACATAAATGGGACAATAGAAAATAAAAACAAAAACGGGGGCGGGGGGAGGGTATTTAAAACTGCCCGAGATCATCCTCCGAGGGACCGATGCACGGAGGCTGAGTGATCCTTAGGGCAACCAGGGAAGGAGGCACGGGCACGGGAGGCAACCCGTGAAGCAGCCAAAGCCCCCGAAAGCGCCGCAATTTGGGGTGGGGGCGGCGCAAACCCCGCTATGCTGCGGGTTCCACCGCGGGCTTGCATCGGGCACGGAGGGAGCGGACGGGATGGGCAAGGACGAGGGGAGGCGGAATATCTGTCACCGACCCGCAGAGAAGAAACCCCGCCCGGGCTGTGGGGAGAGCAGGGCGATGTCCTCTGAGAACTTACAAACTCGACGCGGACACCACACACACACACACAAACAGACAGACATCCCCCACGCACCCCCAGCGGCGGATCACCTGGGCTGCCTCCGGCGGCTCGGAGGAAGGAAGGAAGGATGGATGAAGGAGGAGGAGGCACGGAGGGGTCGCCGCGGTCCCTTCCAGGCGCCAGCGGGGCCGGCGGGGGGCGGGGGGGGAGCGGCTGAGGGCGCAGCGCAGGTGCGCGCCCCCCGCGCGCGCGCGCGCAGGGCGTGTGCGTGTGTGCGCCTGGGCGCGAGCGAGGGAGTGAGTGAGGGGCGGGGGCGCGCCTCGTGCCCGCGCGCCTGCGCAGGTGCGCGCGTGGGAGGCGGTGAGGGGGAGAAGGCGGACGCCCCCGCCCCGCCCCGCTCCGCTCCGCTCCTCCGCCCCGGGGGGCCGCCCGCTGCTCCGCCGGGACCGGCCGGCTCCTCCCGAGCGGCAGGAGCCTCCCGAAATTATGTGAATGGAAATTGACCTCGTGCTGCGGGAGTGGTCGAGTGCTGGCGGCACGGGCTTGCCCAGAGAGGTTGTGGTGTCCCTGCCTCTGGAGTAACTCAAGAGGTGGTGGCATCGCCGTACCTGGAAGTGTTCGAGGCCAGGCTGGGTGAGCTCCCCAGTGGCCTGATCTAGTGGGTGGCATTTAAAATTGGACGGTCTTTAAAGTTCTTCCAACCCAAGCCAGTTCTGTGATTCCGTGGTCCTGAACGAAATGTTCTAATTGGTGGTGCTTTGAGAAGTGGGGCTGGACCGACCATCACCAGAGGCACCCCGGAGCCTAACCATTCCTTGGTCCTGGGGTCTATAAACACGTGAAAATTGATCATAAGATGCTAGAATCAATTAGTTTGGAAAAAACCTCTGCAACCTTTGAGTTCAACCCATGACTGAACGCCACCATGTCAACCAGATCATGGCACTGAGTGTCACATTCAGTCTTTCCTTATACACCTCCAGGGATGGTGACTCCACCACCTGCCTGGGCTGCCCGTTCCAATGTTAAATCACCCTTTCTGTGAAGAAATTCCTCTTGTGTCCAACCTAAGCCTCCCCTGGCACAGCTTAAGACGTGTCCTCTCATCCTGTCACTTGTCACCTGGGAGAAGAGGCTGACCCCACCTGGCTACGACCTCCTTTCCAATAGATCCTGAATCACCTCTTTTAGCTGACCCTACTTCGAGGAGCAGGGCTGGACCAGACCAGCCCCAGAGGCTCCCTGGAGCCTCAGCCTTTCTGTGATTTTGTGTTTACAACCACATGAAAATGAAAATATGGTATGAAAAATTTACAAGAGTGATGCCCAGTGTCAGGTCTAGAGCAGGCAGCTTCTGCCTCTGCAGGGAGCCTGCTGGCGTAGCAGGGGCATGGGGATGCCTGCTGTCTTTGGATGGTGACTTTAGGGACACGAGAACATATTTAAAAAGGTGTTAGGTATTGTGTAGTGCAGGCAGGCCAGTGGGGCTTGGAGTGAGTTGGATCTAAACTCAGATATAGGCCACTGGGTCAGAGGAGCCACACCAAACAGCTTTGAACACAAAGACACAGATGGGTTTTGCTGAGAAAATACGTTCCCAAGGTCCTCTGTACAGTCAGTGGAGAGTCAGTGTGTTCTCAAGGACATGTCAAAACAGTGGGATGAGTTGGTCTACAGAGGAGCCTGGAAAATTTTAGGAAGACATGGTTTTTCTTCATTTACACCCCTATATACCTAAAACCCTCTGGAAAATCAGGCCCTGGGGTATGTATGGAATCTGGAAGGAAGATTGCTGTCCCTTGTCGAGTTACAGACTCAGCAAGTCTGCGTGGTGCCATCATTCAGATCAACCTCAGCCACTGTACTAAGCCTTGTGAAACTTTGCTGGATGACTCAAGATGATTCATTCATATTTCTGGTGCCCCTCCTGCTTTTTATCAAGGATTAAAAATGGATATCACCTTGCTGCTGATCATTGTATTCCAGTTTTATCCAGTGATTTCTTATGTGACAGTGTGACAAATGCTTCCCTGTAATTTGGACTGAATATGTTTGGTGTGTTTCATCATCTGTCACTCTTCCACTTATAACAGTTGCAATAAAAATGCAAAAGCTTTTCTTCAAATGTTTTAACATTTGTTTCACAAATGGCAAAGACAAGCGTTTCAATTGAGTATTTTAATTTAGGACTTTGGAGAGCTGTGTTTATTCACTTATTTAATTTGTGAACAATTTCCATTCCAATTATAACACATTATAAACAAGCTAATGTTTGTATCCTGTGTTGCCAGTTTGTCACTTTTTCCTGAGATGGTGGACTGTCGTCATTAGGGCAAATGGCATTGGCATGGATTTCACCCAGTGAAACAGAACACTTGTCATTTAGAGGAAAATCTCTGTTTATAAAAATCTCTGGCACTGTGAAGATTACCAGATGCAAAAATTAGTGACAGGTCATAGCTAAGGAGCTTTTGTGCCATACCTTGCTATTTATTTCAGCCTCTCATGAACCTGCTGATAGAGATGTTTGCTGACCCTCAGGCTAGCACAGAACAGCCTGGTGCTGGAACAGGAAGCAGAGGTCGGGCTGTGCTGGCTTTGGACCTGGGATCTTGGGATCTCTGTCTGATGCTGTGACTGCCATGGTGACGTACAAAGATACTCTGGCACAGCTCAGGTAACACAACATGACTTTGCACAGTAATGGCATATCCTGAGAAATATGTGTGTCTGGGGGAGTAATATACCTGTGGAGTCTAGTGCTGTTATCTGTCTTGGTCACAGTCTGGAAGTTTCTCACTCTTCAGGCAGTCTGGCAGGACATGGCAATCTCCTCTCCAGGGTCATGCTCCAGCCATGTCCTGAGGGGCAAGTCTGCTTCCAGGAGCCCGTGTGCCATGGGCACATACATACACTCTTCATACAGTTGAGGGATGAAAAATGTCATCTGCTCCATTGCCTTCTTGGTCTGAACAGTGGGAGCATCAGGCTTTGGGATGCATCCTGAGTTACCAGCCAGTAAACTATAGAGTTATCCACAGAAAGTAAATAGTCCCACTCTAATAGAAAAATTATCCTGAAATAACACATTGGCATATTTTTCATCTGGGTCCCTACCATCTAGCAAGGCTTCCTTCAGGAAATGCAATAGGGTCCCATGCCTCTCTTGTCCTTCCTAAGCACCCTCTCTATATTCTTAATCTTTGTGTTTTTACTCCTAGTTTTTCATCCATATAATTAAAACTACCCTGAAGGAGCACCTAGTCAAGTATGAGTCCTCATTGCCTGGAATTATTTTTCCTTTAGATTTTATTTTTTCCTGTATGCAGTCATACAGTAATTTAAATAAAATTAAGAAAAGATAGTTCATATTCTGGTAACAACTCCTGCAGATAGTGATGGTTTGCTGTACAAAAGAAGTGTGAAAACCCTAAATATATAGCAGCAGCATGCGTGCATTGTTGAAATGGCTTTTGTTAGAATTTCCATTCAGAAGATTTCATCTTCACATTGATTTAATCTTCAGTGTTACATGAATGTAATTTAGACACTCAGACCATGTAATGAACCAAATTCTCCCCATGCACAGTTCTGTGCAGCCATTACTGATCTTTCAGAATCTTTGAACCAGCATACCCTGGGCACTGTGCAGCCCATTTAACCTTTGTTTTTTATTTTAATGTTCTATTTTTTCCCTCCCATTGGTGAATCAAGTGTTGAAGTCTTCATTTATTTTTTCTGAATTGCTAGGCAAGCTGGATACAATTAGGAGCATAACAAAAGTAGAGGTTATTATATAAAGAATATTTTGAGTTCATTCTAAATCAGTCTTTGTCCATTTCAAAAGGAAAGAAAGAATGGAGCATAAAAGAATACTTGCCAATTTATATTGATTTAATAGAAAATAAGTCTTGTCACCCAGATATTATTACAATGGGAAGATGTATTTTGTTCCTCCACAGATGCAACAGATTTTTGAAAGGCACTTGTCTTATCATATGCCATTATAATTGAAGTGCCAATTTTCATTAAAATTCTTGTGAAGGGGATTAATACCTGTTTTCTCACAACCTTTTAAAATACCAGTTTCCAACAGAGCCTGTGCCAGACTTGCAGTTTTTCCATAACCCATGGAACAGGCAAAGAATGGACTTGTTATAAAGACAGATGGACATCATGGTAAACAAAGACAGCAGAGCATTCGGGGGGAGAGGGGGAATTTTGCTTGTTCAGGCAATTTATTTTTAAATATATACAGTTATAAACATAACTGCATGTCTAGCAAAAAAATGATTCAGTCATTCCTACATTACAGGGTACCAAGTATGGGACAGCATTGACTGTGCGTGGGAAGTGTCTGGTTGTGTATGAGTTCCCCATGCAGAGCTGTGACAGAGGGCTGCTGTGGTAAAGGAGAATCATCAACACAAGCAGGGAAATACTACTTCTGGACAGGGAACTGTTGAGATCAATATTTGAAAGTTTTTTACAGTCCAAGCCAGTGTGTTTTAAAAAGTACTGAGAAATGAGAGCCAATGCAGGAAAGAGTCAGAAAAAGTATTCTGAAGAAGTAAGGGAACTTCTCCTAGTGAAAGATTTATAGAAATTACTCTCTTCAGTTAGTCTAAGAGAAGATCAAAGAATGCATGGATTGCAGCATACTTTCACCATGATTTTGAATGGCTCTTGAATCTGTCAGAAAAGGGTGCAATGTCTGGAAGCTGAAGTTAGAGAAGTTCAAATTCAAAATTAAGGTCAAAATTTTAATATCAAGATAATTATACTATGGATCAACACATCCAGGGCAAATAATAGTTCCATTTCCTCTTGACACCTTTATGTCTGATAAATTGCTGAGTATTCATGGGCTTCAAAATTGTCTGTCTTGGGGCATATTTCCCTGCAAATATCGCATGTTTTTCTTAGTAGCTAATGTCTCTTTCCTGCTCCCTTTAACACAACAGACTGTTTTTCTTTTACTTCTTCTCATAGGTACTTTAAATAACTTTTTTTTTTTTCTTTTTTTTCTTTTTTTTTTTTTTTTGAAGGGCAAGGAGTGGGGCAGGTGGTGATTTATCATGGATAGATTATTCTGGAACTGAAGTGCTTTGACTTTTATAAGCATCTTTTTGCTAGTTTTTTATTACATCAACAAAAATTGTTTTCGTTACAGCCTTCATTTACTCATTGGGCATAAAACATGAGATGAATGAGTGAGAAGCACTGAGCTTTTTTAGAGCCCCACAAAGTATTTGGAGTTCTTCAAAAGACCACAGAGGACATCAGGGAAGAGAAAACAAGGCAAGTATATTAAAGATATTAAAAGGTTTATATTGTCCTGGGTAAAGTTAGTGCTACAAACCCCTATATTGACCATGCTTAAGTAGAAAGGCTGGCTTGCAGCTATATTTGGTTGCTCTGTTGGCCAACAAAGAAGTATCCCCAAATGGAAAATTATTTGAGGCATGTTGATTATTCTGCTTATTTTATAAGAAGATAATGGACATCATGGCTCTTAAAAGCATGGAGAATATTTCTGGGAGTATTCTGAAAAATATGTCCAGTTATAGTAGACAGTTCTCTGAAGGGTAAGTGACCACACTGTTGAGACACATAAAAGATGGTTTAAATGTTCATGGTTGCACCTTGGTGGAAAGAGTGGTAATAATGCTTAAAGGTATGTTAGCCAGCTCACAAATGTCATTTAAAATTATTGAAGGCAGATGTGTTGCGGTGCATGACATGGGAAATGTTAGCTGTGTGAAGAGGTTGGATGGAGGTGTTGTCCAGGGATATGCACTCTTGGTGCTTTATTATTGTAGCTTTATTGTCTGATTATTGCTTTTTAAATTTATTTATTGTATTACATGGGATGTTCAGTGAGAGGGGTTTAGCTGTGAGCTTGGTTGGTGGCAAAACCCACTGCATGGAAGGGTTTGACTTCCTCTTCTGTGTCAAAGCAGAAAATGTTAGAAATTTCTTTGTGGATCCAACATGTCTTTCACAGGATTATCCCCTCCATAGAAGTGATGCTTGACTCCAATCCATGTAATCAATTGAAACTTAGATTGCTGGCTTTTTCCTGGGAAAAATCCACCAAAAGAGAAAGCTTGCAGTTCAATGAATGACAGCACCTTTCTGAATTGCTTATTTGTAAATACCAGTGTCAGATATATGGGGAATCCAAGTGTGTAATAACACTAGTGCAATTTAGAACAGGTCAGACAAACTTAATTATGATCATAGTTACTGATGTGGAGAGCTGGAAAATAACACTATTAGTTTTTACTGGAAAGAAATATTCTTTTAGTTACTATAAACTTCTTAGTCAGACCTCTCAAATCTTGAATACTAACAATGGGTACCACATATGACCATGTCTATAGATCAGTAGTAGCAGAACTGCTTTTAAGTTTTCTATCAAGACATCAGAACAAAGACAAGTTAAAAATTGCTATTTTTCATGCAATCATCTTTAGAAAAAGGAAATATACGTGTGTGTGTGTGTGTTTGTGTGTGTGTGTGTGCATTCCTTAGGGAATGAATGCATGAAAAAAGCATTCTGGACAGCAGCAGAAGCTATTCACCCCACTTAATTAAAAGGAACAACACATTTTCTCATGTTATGAAATTTCCCTAGACTGGCCTGGCTAGTCTCACCTCTTTACCTGACTTTCCCACTTATTTCCTGCCTTGGTCAGTGGTCACCGCCCTACCTGTTTTTCATAGGTTATTCTCCAACTCAGCCCTGACTCTCTGCATTCAGATTCAAGCTGTGTCCTTTAGATTATGACACTGCCTTTCTCTACCCCCTAGTCTTGCCCAGTCCCTCACCACTGAAGCACAATTCTATCCAAGCTCAACAGATGGAGCCTTCTCCAGCTGATATTCATCCAAAGTGCTGCTGGCAGAGGTCACTTACTGAGACCAGTGCTTTTAACAATTTAATCCTCTCTTAACAACTTTCCATTGACTGTGGCCTCTCAAACTTCAAATATGAGAGGCTTATTTTCTCTTCCAATACCCTTCAGGAAACATTAAATTTAGTATGGAGATGTGTTCACCACCTGACCTGCTGGGGCCATCTTCTGCTACCTATTGATCACTTCCTTTGACACTTGGCATATATGTCCTGTAAAACATCTTTGTCACCACCTCATCATCCCCTTTCAAATGACTGTTTAAGCTATTGAGTGATTAATTCAAATGTCAGAATTATTAGATGGGGTCTTACAGAGGTCAGACTTGTTGATTCAAAGATACACTTTGGTCCTAAATGTCAGGAATCTCAATGATTTCTGGGTCTTATATGATCTTTGTGCTGTGCATGCTCTGTGCCATGTATATAGCTGGGTATACTTGTTACATTTTACTTCTGTATATCATGTTGCTAGAAGAGTTCTTATTTAGTATAAAACAGAGGTATTTAATGAGCCTTTTCTATATTTTTCTATTACTGTATGTGATATTTGAAGATAGCCTCTTCAGAATCCTCCTTCTCCTCTGATTGCTTTTGCTACTGAGTTGTGTAGGCAGCATCTTTCCATTTGGCTAATACAGATCAAATTAATACACAGAAGAAAACCTATTATTACTATTATTGGTGGTGCTGGGCATTAGACAGCAGACCATGATCCCAGTGACAGATAATGAAACATCAACACATGAGCTTCTTTTTGATTGCTTTCAGAATTCCCTTTCGAAGGCAAAAGAGTGGTAAACTTTAAAACCTGTGTTTCCTATTGACTCATCTTACATTTTCTCCCACTCTTCTGTTAAACAAATAGTGATAGAATAAGGTTACTCTTGTGCTTTTTGGACAATACATCAATACTTAAATTTTAAAACCCAGGTTTGTGTTTTTTGGGATGCTCATGTCAAATAGTAATAAACAATTTCTTAAAAAAAATTTTAATTTACAGACATACATTGACAAAATCATTGGACTTGGTGCTTTAAACCCTGAAAGCTGCAGAGTTCTCTAGAGCAATTTCTGTTTCAGGAGAAGAAAGGGGTTTTTCTATCTGTAGGACTAACTATAGCCTATCATGAATTATAAACTAGATCACAGGCTTCTAATATTTTACTATCTGGACAGTGACCCAGAACAACCTCTTTCTGTGGCCATGAAAATGATTGATTTTCTTGGCTCATTCATCCATAGAAGTATTTTCAGCTAAGATGACCACTTTCTGTAATGAGAATGATTTTGAGTTGCAGATTTCTGAAGTTCACAGAGTACTTAGTTATTCAAAAATCAATTATTTGTAACCAGTATCAGGTCTCACTATGGCATTTATATGCTGGCATGGTAATTATAACTCACTCTTATTTTTGGTTCAGTGATCATGCTTATAATTAAATTTTTTATACTGGCAATGGTTCTCATTTAAATTTTAAAATTGGTGATTTTAAACTACGTATACTAGGGTTGAAATTAAGTCTTGAAAATTACATGCTTACTAGCATGTATTGTCTGAAGCGTATTGTTATATTTGTTATAATGCTGGTATTTCCCTAAATGTCAAATACTTTATACATCTGACATTTAGAAACTGTGAAGGGAAGAGGAATGGTAAAATATGTGACCATAGAGCTGATAATTGAAATGTAGCCTTATAAATCCAGGTCTATAGGGTTGCTACCCTGGCCACAGATGCAAGAGGTGTGTGATTAAGTATCTGAGCATGTGAAGATTTATAAGAACCATCATTTTTCACAGCAGTCGTATGAAATAAAAAATGGTACTTGAAAGACAGATTGAGGACCAGGAGAAAAAGTGTGATGAACAGAGCTGGTGGTTCATCATGATTTACTTTACATGATTGTAAATCTGTAACTGCTTGATGTCACCTGTATGTATTAGGGTTCAGTGCCTGATTGGTATTCAATAATCCCACAGTGCTGGTAGGGAACCCAGGGCTGATGCAGTGGTGCTGCAAACAGTGCAATTGTACAGCTGCTCTACACTGGGAACATGGGCTGCCTTGGCTTACCCTGACAGAACAGCAAATAGAGCCCAGTAAATACAGCCACTGTTTCTGTTGCAATAAAATGGAGGAGGAGCTCCTGAATACAGCATCTATTCAGAGACCTCTGTCCCCTTGTCTTTAGGAGGGATGAATATGCAAGGAATTCCTGAGATGAAACGGTTGCAAGAATGATGCCTGATTATGATGAAGATTCTATCCTTCAGTCTGATGGGTTGCAGTGTAATTTTATCTGCTCATTCTGCTAAAAATTGCTCACTGGGGAAATTACAACCACTAAAAGCATTTGGGGATTTCAAGGCTGGTAGAATGATTTTTCTCTCTCTGACAGGGGTGGAAATACAGCAGTTCTTCACAGGGTTGAGAGGAAAGGGGGGTGGGACAAAAATCATTGGAAGTGGTTCTCCTGGGAGCCTTCCCAGGGGAAAGCACCACTTCTGAATCTAAAGTAAATGCTGTTCCAGTGCCTTTGTGTAAAATTAGTCCATACTCCTAGCTTAACACTGTAGCAAACTCATTTCCAGCACTGAGGAAACTAGCCTTGCTTTTTGTATCTTTATCACTTTGTTTAGTTCTGTTTTAACAGTCTTGCCACAAAGGCTGCTGTAATCCTTCAGGTTTAAGCTGTTTCCAGGAGATCTGCTGTTTGTGCCAATAACCACTGCAGAAATGGCCTGACCAGAAGCTGTAACAATACTCTGTCCTCATTTATGGGTGAAGTGACTGCTACATTTCTTCTTTCCGTCTTTCTTCCTAAAGCTCTGTGGTGCAGGGAGGGTTTATAGTGCATGGAACAGGACAGAAGGTAGCTATGTACAATGCTGACCAACTATAACACGAGAAGTTTCTGAATTCTTGTGTGGTGGCTATTGTATGGAAAAAGTAAATATACCTGTGCTTACATCTTTACAACTGTAAAATTCCTGTGGCAGAAATGCTCCAAGCCATGAATTGTAAGTATTACAGCTTAAACATTTCTTCTTAGATATCTTTGATTAATTCTATGGCTATTTGTCAGCTTGAGATTTGCCTGTCATTACATTATTGCCTTGTGTGCTGGGCAGGACAAGGTGCGAGTACAAAAGCTGTGAAACTCTGAGGTGCAGACGTGTTAGACCTGAGCAGTGAATGCAGCCACAGGACCTTGAAGCTGTTATTGCCCTTAGTTGTCATAGCACTCTCAAAATTCAGATAGGCAAGTTGCAGAAGATTGCACCTTTTGAGGATTAGAACCTTTGTAATATTTTGTCTGAAGTCTTTTAGTATCAGAGCAGCTCTTGGGGAAATTCTTGGGGAAATAGGTTAAGCAGAACTAGCTTCTGTTGATGTAGGCCAAATAAGTTCTCAGTGACATACTGATGCAACACTGATCTAAAACAGGTTTCCAAAATGTTGGGCTGTGATTTTATCTGTTTGCTGAGTACACACAAGACAGGGAGATCTGGATCCACCATCTGGCAAACATGAGGCATGTATGCTGGTCTGAAAGTGCCCCAATTATGACTGTAATTAGCTGCTTGAAATAGGTGCTTGGAAATGTGACAAGTGTACAAGTGAGACAAGAAGATACAGCAAGACCATTATTAAGCAAAGCAGTGAGTTAGCACATGGTCATCCCTGATAGTAGCTGGCTGATAATGAATAGTAAAATGTGTGGTATGATGTAAAGAAAAAATAAATACATATGACAATAGAAGCCAGAATACAGTTGAGTTGTTGGTCTCAGACTGCTGTAGAGTTTCACCTCGCTGTCTGCATTTTGATTCCTAATTTCCCATGCTTTTGTGTACTCTTCTATAACTGATTAATCTTATAGTCTTAATTTTAGTCTTTATTTCAGAATTCAGATCCGTGGCAAGTGAAATAGGAAAATTCTGGACTACTTAGTAGCTAGACAAGAGTAGGTAAGAGACTTATTTATGAGAGAAAATTATCTAGCAACCAGTAACTGACCCAGTATATTTTTGTTTATGTCTGGTATGTGTTTCCTTGATTTTCATGTTCCTGTTTTTTTTTCGTTGGTTGGGTTTTTTATTTTGCTATTGGTTTGGTTTTGTTAAGTGCATCATTCTGGATATGGGTATTAAAAATAAAAGAGGAACAATATATAAATCAGTAAATCACCAGTGCTCTTGTGTTGTTGTTTAACCCCAGCCGGCAACTAAGCACTGCACAGCTGATCCCTCACTCCCCACCCTTGCCAGAAGGATGGTGGGAAAGAGAACTGGAAGGGTGAAAGTGAGAAAACTCGTGGGCTGAGATAAGAATGGTTTAATAATTGAAGCAAAATGAAATAATAATATTAATATTGATGACTTGTAATGAAAAAGAAGATTTAAAAGAAAAGTATTAATAAAATCCTAGAAAGACAAGTGATACAGATAAAAAACAATGACCAATGCCCAGACAGTCCCTGAACAGCAGCCTCCAGACAACTTTGCCCCTTGTTTGTATGCTGAGCATGGCACCACACGGTCTGGGATCTCAGCTGGGATCAGCTGTCCCTGCTGTGTCCCCTCCAACTCCATGTGCATCCCCAGCCCAATCACTGGTGGGGTGGGATGAGAGGCAGAAAAGGCCTTGACCCTGTGTAAGCCCTGCTCAGCAGGTACCAAAACATCCCCATGTTATTGCTGTTTCCTGCACAAATACAAAACACAGCCCTGCACCAGCTACTGTGGAGAAAATTAACTTTATCCCAGCCCAAATTAGCACATCTTTATACAAACCGTTGAAGCACATTTGCATCCATTTTCAAGATAGAAATGTTGTCCACTAAAGTGAAACCTCCAAGGACACGCCCACTGGTTTGTACTATTTATGAGATATGTATTATTTATTTGACCTAAATATTCATGTATGCCTTTCCATCGTATGAAAAAGAGGAAGAGATTGTACAGTCAGTATATTGACAAGTTGCCTGGAACCACTAGTCTAAACCATAGGAACACTGTGCTCTGCTTTTTTAAGTTGGTTTTTTTGGGGGGTTTTTTGGTTGGTTTTTTTTTTTTTTTTGTTTGGTTGTTTGGGTTTGTTTTTGTTTTTGCTTTTGTTTTTGTTTTTGTTTTTGTTTTTGTTTTTGTTTTTGTTTTTGTTTTTGTTTTTGTTTTTGTTTTTGTTTTTGTTTTTGTTTTTGTTTTTGTTTTGTTTTGTTTTTGTTTTTGGTTTTTTTTAAATTTTTTTTTTTTTTTTTGTTTTGTTTGTTCATTTGGTTTTGGTTTTGATTTTGTTTTTTTAATCGTTTTTGGTTTTTTTTAATTTATTCTGTAGCTGCTGTGGCATAGTTGTGTATCGGTTCTACAGACTGACTTATTTGGTCTTTCATTTCAGTGCTTTGACATTTCCTTTCCTGTGCACTATGTAAACTCTGGTTTCCAGAGTAAGCAAGGTTGAGAATACATTTATTTTAAAGCATTTTCTTTCCTCTTTAAAATTGTAGACGTAGGAGAAGGCTCATTAGAAGTGAGTCAATCTGAATTGATTTCAGAATAAATACAAATGTTGAAAAACAGCCAGGTTTGGTAAAGAAAAAGAGGGAATATTCCTGATACTTTTCTCAGCTTTACCACAGCATACCAAAGTTCAGCAGAAACCAGAACTTTGCCTGAAATTCATAATTGATTACCTTGGTTATTGTCAAATCATTGTAAAAGTGAAACAAATAAAATCACTCACCATGTAAAACCCAAAATGCTTTGGCTGTGACTCAGCTTCCAAAATGTGGAATACATTTAATACTAGTTTGAATAGAGCTATGGTTTGGCTACCCTTTTTCTGTCTGTTCTTAACACCTGTTTTCATTTAGCTGTGCAAGACAGATCACAGTTCTGCACTTAGCTTTCCACTCCAAACAGCTCTACTGAAATCAGTGATAGCAGTTGACTTTGAACACAACCCACAGTATCACACTTCATTTCTTCTGGAAAAGAAATCTTGGGGAAAAAACTACAGTGTAACTAGCCAAACTGATGGGGATTTTATAAGATGACTGTAACATGCTAAAAACTCTTCATTTTAAGCTTATGCTCTTGTGGCTTCATTCTCTCCTTTCTCTTTGGATGCTAACTCATTTCTCCTGCCCTTGTGTTGCTTGAAAGCTGACATATTTCATGCCGACGCTCCAGGAAAGATTTGTGACAGGGGAATATTTCAAGGAAATAGAAACAAAGTAAAGGAAAACAAATAAAATTATGTTTGACAAATGAACAAGATGGTTCCTGCCTTATTAGTTGATTAGTTGGTACATTTTAGTCCAGAAATCCAGGCTGGTTTTTTATCTTACTGCTTAATTTTCTGTTTTAGTGGATTCAAAGGAAAAATCAACAGCGTGGTCCAGCTATGTGTTTGATGACTTGCTGCCTGCAATTTTGAGTTGTTTGTAGTATTTGATCTTGTCACTAGATTTACCATTCTCATACAGCTACTTTGGTCTGCATCTGTAATAGCTGAATTCTTGATAGATTAAACTAATCCTGGAATTTCCTTATTGCATCAAATCCATCAAAGAATAGTTTTATGAAATGCTTATTTTAGTGTCTTGCTCACTATTTCATGTTATATATATATATAGTTAAGATGTGGGCCTGACTTTTGAGAAATATGAGGTCAAAATCATGTTTTGCTGCATTCTTGCTTTGTTAACTAAGTCCCTATGCAGAAGAATAAAATTAGTGTCTTATGTCCTCTAGCCCTCCAGTTTCTCTGTGTATCTAGTTTAGGGTTAGATAATGTCTGAGTGTAATTTCAGCCAGCTTAGTTTAGGAGAGAACAGTCACTCTGAAAGTGATTGCTTCTCTTTTACTTTGTGATGAGATGTAACCCAGGTTAATAATTGAGATTAAGAAACTAAAAGTTCTATGAAGTGAATCTCATGTTTTCAGTGTTTCAGCTCCTCCTCTCTGAAGCACACATGGCAGCATTACCATGCCTCAGGAAGCTGCCACAAGAATGCTAATAATTCTGAGATATTTATGAATCATAATAGAAGCTTCTATGAATATAAATATTTATCTCATGCAAAAAGGAGAGCTTCTGTCTCCATCCAATTGAGACTTCCTTGTGGTTTTGCATTTACTAAATATATTTTTGCTACCATTTGGTATAAGAGAGGTTTTGCATATAAAATGTGGGAAATCTGAATTTTTGCATATTTTTACAGGCTTATTTAGAAGCAAAAATGTAACAGTATGTATATTACTAAGACTTCTAAAGAAGGAACAAACCCTTAAACTGTCCTATTGAGACAGACCTTTAAACCTTAAAAAATAAACAGCAATCCATCTTGCACCCATCCCTGGGTAAAGTTCCTCTATGAAGGGCCTCAGCAAAGGGGGATTTGCGACTTTCTAAATATGGTGTGGAAGTTTTTCCTTTGACTGTGTAATTTGAAGGCCATGTGCCTTCTGGAGTGCCATTTCCAGCAGTGAATATAATGAAACATGGACAGCTTGAATGTATCATGATGATCTCATGTCACCTCTCAAAAAAAAAATAGGAAGATGCATAATCAAAAGTGTGTTAAGCTGGAGAGAGATACTTCAGGAAACTCTCCTAACTTTATCTGACTTTTTTTTTTTTTTTTTTTTTTTTTTAATTTTCATATCAGGCTGCATGAACATGACTGAATGAAATGTCCCAGTATGAGTCATTATAGCCAAAGAAAGAAAATAAGGCATGAAGTGGCAGATTGGATAGTGGCCTCCCAAGTCTCTCTGATGGGCTGTGTAGCTGTTCCATGTAACTTTGTGTGTATGTAGGAGTGGATCTCTGGTAAAGCTGGGCTGTCTGAAGCTGGTTTCTCCTCCACGTGGATAGTACAGGCTGTGTCAGGGGGTGAATATTGGTGTGGTGTGCTTCACGGGTGAGTGCACTCCAGCGTATGCTACACTGTTCCTGGTGCTGTGTCACTTAGTGTTATGTCACTCATCTCTTTTTTTAGTCTTATTGCAGCTCAACAACTGGTAAGTTCAGAATTAATGTGCAGCAGTAACTCCCTGCAGAGCAGATATTTAAGGCCAGCATTTCAATATCAGAATCCCATAGGCACAAATTAAAACCGCTTTCCTTGCATGATTTACAGCTCTCTTTCTGATGAGCAGGAGCCACACATTGTTTCCTGAAATGTCAGTTTTGCTGCAGCTCAGTAATGGATGTGACACTAATTAAACAAAGCAGAGGAGACAAAAGCATTGGTGTTGTAACTCTGACAAAGCTGCGGGCAGATATGTATTTGACTCTAGTATTGCATTTTGAATACCTGCACAGAGTAATACTTGCATGTGTGCCAGTAGTTTATAGAGCAGATTACTTTTCTTTTGCCTACTCTCTTTTGCATTAGGCACCTATTGGCAATGCAGAGGCATTTAGCTGCTTTTTCCATGGAGCAGACAATGTGGTTCAGGGAAAGCACATCTTATTTCATGTGCATTTCCCTACAGTGTAATCTACTCTTCTGTCTTTACAATGAGATTGAAGGAAGTCTGATTAAAAGGAAATGGAATGTACTGCAGTACTTTATGAAGGGAGCATTCCATTTCTGTGTAACTGGCCACAGACTTTTTGAAACAACCAGGACTTTGAGGGAAGGTCCTGACCCTCCTAGCTTCTTTTGGTCTGCAGCACTGACCTGACAGCTGGAGCTGTCAAGATGTAAACTGAACTTCAGAAAGTGCCAGTAGCTCTGTATGAAAAATATAAACATGGATCACAAAATTGCTGCAAGGGAGAATTCAGCCAGTCCTTTGAGTCTGGAGGCCCTTTATTTTATTCCCTCCCTTATATAATTTTGAGCAGGTCCCTGATGAAATGCTGCCTTAGACATCAAACCCAGAAATCAAAAAGTATTTTTTAAATTTAAGGTTCTTGGGATTCAGTGCCTTGGATGAGTATGCACAGAGTAGATGTATGGGAGGATTAAATGTAGCAGTTTGTTATTTTCCTCATTATGCATCTCTTGTAAAGTACATTCTTGAGCTGGTAAGGGAGTAGGTAACTGGGATTTACTTGTCTGTGACAACAGCCAATGATGTGAAATGCTTGGATGGACACAGGTTCTAGAAAGCTGCTGTGTTTTCTTCATTAGCCTTTTTCAACCCCTGTTCAAACAAACAGATTGCTTTTGAATTTAGGTCAAAGTTAAGAGGAATGATTAGTTCCTCTATAAATCAAAGATGTCCAGACACAGGGAAGGAGAAATTCCTCCCTGAAATGTAACATGTAAGTACAAAAGGAAGAAAACATGTAGAGTTTAAGGCTCTTTTAGGTAAAAGGGGAGGGTTACAAGTACTCCACTTGCTTACTTGTCACCTTGGCTGTGTGATGAATGCACATTCTCCATCTCTCTTGACTGGGAGACATGGAGAAAACAGGTTACTTTATGCAGACATATTTTTATACATATCTGTGCAAGCCTCATATGTGGCATGCAAGAGGCAGTCTTCTTCTTTCTAAAGAAGGAAACAAAACATCCAGTCTTTACACACAATTCTTTGAACACCAAAGGGTGACTGTTCCAGTCCAGCCCTGTCCAGCTGCACAAGGTACTGGTTTCATCAAGCAGCCAGCCTGGGTTCAATGCCAGGTTCTCTGTAAAGATATTGCAGAGTTAAATATTTTGTTCACTTCAACATTACTGCAGTGTTTTTCAGGTGCCTTCTGCCTGATGTCATTACTGGTTGTCACATATTGCTTATTACAGCATTGCAGGGAGCTGTTGCCACTACAGAGCGAAAGCAAGCCTGTCTGCTCTTCCCTCCCAAGAGATCAGTGCTTTACTGCTCAGTGCAGGAAATACAGACTGCTGTTCAAATAAAACTGTCCAGCGCTGTCTGTTATGGTAGAAATGGTTAATTGTGCCATGAATAAAAATTGTGAATATGTAAAATGCTGGAATAGCAGCCTTTGTTTTCTTTAGGTAAATGTCTACAGCTGGTTCAGGTGAAAATTGTACTGAGCCAGGGTCTTGTTATTATCCCACTATTGCTAACTTAATTAATGGCTCAGCACTGGCTCATATAATTTTGCTTCTTACTAAACAGAGATGCAGCACAGGCTTACCATTGAAGACAGTGGAAGGTGTAACAGATGGATGGGGGAAAAATCACCCCAAACCAGATGAGCTGGAGAACAGGTGGTGTGTGTGAGAAGGGAGGAGATGACAGTGCAGCAGGTTTTTATAAACCTGATCATTAGTTTGGCTCATGTATCTGTTTACTAGGTATGCTCAGCTAGAATACATAATAGAGCTCAATCTGGAGGTATTTAAGGCCACAGTGGCTTGGAGAGGAAAAACCCAGTTCACATATGAAAGGCAGAATCTGAGAAAGTACTGACAGAAGGGAGCTTTTATCCTGCAAATTCTTGAGATATGTTAGGGTAGCAATGAAAGTAATCTCTGGTTTAGCTGATCAGAGAAGCTGCCCTCACTTACTGAGTTGGTGAGTTGGCCTCTTGGATTTTTTTTATTGTGCTATTGGTTTTTTATTGTTACTTGGTGACCCAGCTGGCAGCTTTTAGTCTTCTCTTTTAATGTTTAATTAATTGCATATATGTTTCCTATGGAGATTCATTACACAACTTGACTCTGAGTTGCTTTTTTTCAGTTGTCTCTTCTGCACAGTTAGTGTTTATGTGGCTTTTCCTCATAGTGATGTGTTCTGGAGCAAAGTACATCTATCTTCTCTTAACTAAATAGCAGCCCACAAGACAGAGGTAAATAGCAAAGGTAAAAAGGGAAAAGTGATGAGAAAAGGGGTTTATGAAAAAATATAAGATCCTTTTCCTATATCCAGAAGAATAGTTCCTCTTTTGTTTAAACAACCAAGAGAAACTTCCTGAGGGGTACGAAACAAATTATTCCCACCATAAACAAACTGTGAATTATTTTTGCAAGAACATTTTTTAATGATACCATATCTAATCCTCCTGCTGGTGGGAGCAGGATGAAAGAGCCTGTAAACCAGAAACCAATCAGTTCAATTGGGCATTTTTTTCTGTTTTCTTGGATTACACTTGTAGTTTGCTTAGCCATTCTCTAACAGTAAAAGAAAAAGGTGAGAATTTTGCTGATTCATACTTTCAAATCTGCATATTTTAAGATGCAGCTCTTGACATATTGCAGAATAGCACAAAGATGTTATGTTATTCTGTATTAATGATGAGACTGCTGCTCTATGCACAGACAACACTAAAAAATGCAGGGGCAAAGCCTGCAACCTCAACCTTAAACCATGACTTGTACATCTGAAGTTCGTGAAACAGCCTTTGTAATACAAGGTGCTTTCTAGTTTATTTAGCAATAAATTGTGATCATATTTTCTCTTGGTCTTCCAGCTGTGTCCCATGAACATGCAGCCCACATTTGTAACTAATGTGCTGTGTTTTCCACACACAACAGTGAAGCTGTAAGTGCTGAAATTATGTCTCCATTGAAGTCTGTAAAAGTGTCCAGCTACTTGAATGTTTTACTATCTCTTTTTCCATGGTAAACACATGGCCAAGTATTCTGAGCACAAAGGCCATTCTTTTAAAGGTGATGAACTGAGGCAGAGATCAAGACCATCCTGCTCTTTCTTTTTCTTGTTATCTACAGTTATCTCTGCAAGCTGTGTGATGCAGAGGACTGTCTTCATCTATATTGCGCTGTGTATAATATAATGCCACTGGGATATAAACAGTAAACGATGATAAACAAATTCGGATAACTAAGAAGCTGCCTCTACCTTTGTTGCTTTGAGAATCTGAGATCTTGTCTTTAGTAGAGGAATAAGGCAGTCATGTAAAAATTGAAGCCTTTTTTTTTAAATGAAGCTTTGTACCTTATGTTTGAAAGATATTGTGGTTATTAAGAACCCAAGAGAAATTAAATTGTGCATGGCTTAATTTGAAAAGTTGCTTCTTTATGCATCCAGAGTGTTAGTGCCAATTCCAGAAATTTTGTTGGTGTTTGGGGAGGGAAGACAAACAAGCCTTTCAACTTATATTTTAAGAAACCCAGGAGATAAAATAAACAACATTAAACTACCAATTGAAAGTCATTATATTTTATAAATAATCCTGCAAATTCTGGAGTGTGTGTGTTTCCCTGTCTATTGTTCCTATGGGACTTTGCCTGGTTTGATCGATGTTGTTTTATGTAGCCAGCTTCAGCAAGAAGAGAGTGCCAGTTTTTCTGTTTAAGTACATATGACCTGCCAGCCATCAAAACTCAGAAAAAAGGACATTTTAATTTGTGAAAGGCAGGTCCCAATCACTCAAAACATGACAGTGAAAAACCTCCAAAGCTTTAATCAAAAAAGCTAAATAATAAAGGCAAAATGCTGGACCTTGAGCTGGATGTCATTTGGTGCAGATTTGTTGAACCCTCATGATGGTTGCCAGGATAAAGATGTGATACATGTTTCTGTTTATGTCCCTGGTTTTATTTGGATCTCTTTGTTTTTTTCCCTCTGGGGAAGTTGTTCTTTGACCCAATCGTTTTTACAATGCAAGCAAATATCTGTAGTAGCTATTTTTGCTGAAACAATTTATTTTTTTATTATTGCAAACATTAACTTAGGCTCAAATGGGAACTGTAACAAGGTAGTACTGAAAGCTTCGAAATAAGCTGATTTGAAATGCTGAACAGTTGTAGGAAGCCTTTGGTGTAAAAAGAGGTATAGCAGTAAAATATTTTTGAACTTCAGTATTGAAGTTAATTCACAGGTTGTTCTCAGAGAAGGCACTCCGCTGAAATTTCTTTTCAGTGTGCTTCTAAATTTCCTATTGTACTGTACCAGTCTTCAGAGAAAAAGAAGAAAACAAAAAGGCAACAAGCAGGTTTTGTTTCCCTCTGTCTTCCCAATATCTTCATGCTATTACAGGGAGTGAGTCAAGGGTCCTGCTTGACAGCTTTGTTCTTTGCTTTGAGTCAATGCCCTCAGAACCACAATCATACTATCTGCTATTATTTTCCAGCCTCTTTGAACCCTTGTTGTCTTAACTCCACTGAGAAGTATCTGCATAATTTTTCTCTCTGTGCCCTCTTCTTTCCTGCCCAATCACTATATCATAGCCAATGTTTCCTTCCCACTCCATGGGTGCTTCCCTGGGCCCTCTGCCAGCCAGTGTCTGCCAGACCCACGTCTGTGTATACACACTGCCAGGCTGTCCTTCAAACAGGAGCAAAGTGGGAAATTATAGAAACAAGCTTCCAGCCATCCACAGCCTGTGTCTGCACAGGGCCTGTCAAATCAGCCAGCAAAATTCTACAGGCAGCACAGGCAGGAGGAAAGCAGGAAAGAAATGACCTCCTATCAGCTGATGTGCTGCAACCGTGCACAGTCTGTGGCAGAAGCAAGTCAGAGCCACAAGTCTTTCCTTTCAGACATTTAATAGCAACAGTGAAAGTAACTACTGCAAGGTAACTGACACACAGCAACTCATCACTGCCTGGTAATTGTGTGCCTGAGGCTTCTCATTTTTGGCCGTGTTGCTAAGGTACACTCAAGTTAGCCATGGTGGGAGAGTGATGTTTGTATTTGAAAACATGTCCTGCAGACACAGTGTCTCAGAGAACTGCAGCTAGAAACCCACTACATGAATGTACTGGTCTGATCCTGCTGCATGGGGAGCATGTGGTGTATCAGTCCTGCTACAGGAAACTGTACAGGATAAGGCAGACAAGAAGGACAGATGTGATACTGCTTTGTGTGTAACTTGCTCTGTCTTTTTTACTCTATGTGCCACCTGTTTGGACATGGACCAGTCTTTGCAAGGCCAGGAAAATCATTCTTAGAAGCAACTAAATGACAAAACCCCAAAATGTTTATAATCCTGTGTGTGTCTAGATCATACCTGCACAAAACAATTGTTTGGGCAGTTGGCATGCTTCAGGGCCAAAATAGGAATTTACAGCAGGAAACAAATGTGGGCCAAGAAGATTGTGGGACCTACCGTTACTAGAGAAATGTCTGTTCTGTATTACTGATTTCCTTTTTGGGATTCAAAGTTCCAAGCAGGTCACTCATGGTTTTTCACACCTCCTGTTCTCAAGGTGTTTCTGTCCTTCAGCCAAAGATTGCAGTCCTCCAAGTTCTGCTGAATTTTATAGTGAGAAAACAAGGTCTTGCAGTGGTTTTCTCAGTTTTCCTAGTTTTTTGTGTGCCCATGTTCATCAATCTCAAACTCTTGTCTCCATCCTAATTTTTTTGAAAATTTCCACTTTAGTTAATTAATGAGATTTTCAATCTTTGTACAAAACTTGAGGGGAATTGATTTATTTTTCTAGTTTCAAAGATATTGCTGAAGTCTTCTGTGACTACCTTGGCACTCAGAACTCAACAGCAGCTCGCTACAGTAAAACACCTGAAGGCCTGATCTTTCCCTCTGAGTATTGAATTTACATTAGAAATCCCAAAGAGCCTTAGTAAACCTGTTTTCAAGTCCTGCCAGAAGCATTAACTTGCTGCTCAGCTTCTGAACCCAGCAGAGCAGGCTGATGCCTTGCAGGCAACGTGCCAGTGATACTTTAGTGCAAAGTAAGTCTGCATTAGCAGCAACTGCCCCCTTAGCATGCTTTGGTTCACATCAAAAATTGGTCTTGGAGCACATGAATTGAATTCCCTTCAACCATAACTAAACCAAAGATGCGCTTCAGGAGCACCCTGTGCACTGCTGCTGCTTGTGGGGTGTAGGTGGCTTGTGCAGGTTGCATGGGGCTGTTTGACTCGGGGAAGGCATTCCTTTTGCTCCTCAGTGTGCCACAAGTAGGTATCACTTTATTGTCATAGCCACCAACAAACCTTTCTAGAGGTTTGGTACATAATTTCTTTTCAAGTTACAACTGCAAAACCAAAGGTCTAGGGAAGTACCTTAACTGACAAAGTCTAAATCGAGAAGTCTGTTTAATAATTTTTAGCACAAGTATCCCATTCACTGCCACCTTAGGACAAGAGGAAAGCAAAATAGCTCTACTGTTTTTGGAGAACCATTGTTATTAGCACTGCTACAGTACTGTAGTATTTTTTCAAGCTCTGCTCTGTGAAGAACATTAATCAGAATCTTATAGGTGCTCTTCAGAGGTTTAATTAATTGATCCAGGCCTCATGGTAAAAGAATCTTCAGCATCAGAGGTGGGGACAAACCTGTGGAACAAATCAAGGAAATAAAGGATGTTCTTTAAGATACAGACTGGATAATGGTCTACCTGAAGATATCCTAAAATCAGCTCACTGTTACATAGATTCTATGAAGTTCAAAGTTTCACCTTGAAGCTGTATTATTCAGTCTTGTTAGTTTTAGTTAGGTTCCTAGCTCATACCTAACTTGCTAGTGAGCTAATTTTTTCTTTTCCCAGTGTCCCAATTAATTATTTTCAGTCATCTGGACATTCTGCATTTATTTCCAGAAGTTGGCAATAATGTTTGTTGCATTTCATCTTTCACATTCTTGTAGTATGCCCACATTGATATTACTTCGATATCTTTCTTGTTGTCCAACTTACTTTTCTTTGATGTGCTTTGACACAATTTTGTGTTTTCCTGAAAGTATCAGGTGCTTCCCATGGATTCCAATTATTGTTGTTTGGAAGTTGTCTTTATGACATGATGCAGCTGTTGTGATAATGCTGTCTTCTCCAAAGGCAGGTGAATGAAGGTGGCTTCAGCTGAACAAACATTCACAGCTGCTGTAGTCAGCATCTAAAAGCCAGTCTTTGCTCAATAGGTACCACAGACACCAACTATTTATACTCATATGCTGCAGAAACGAGCATCATTTTGTGATTACTGATAGCAGAATCCAAGATTTTCAAGCCTGAGTGTCATGTAAGAGGGTTGATTTTTTAAAATGGGATGTCACCATGCTCGCAGACAAGTTGAAATCAGCTGGGTGTGATTCATAGAAGCCATGTTTCCGACCTGCCTTGAAGGCATTTTGCCGCAGTGCAGCTATCAGAGTCTGGAGTTTTAGTTCACGCTGAAGCTCACCCAGTGCTGTTTTATAAATGTATTCAGTCAGCTTTTGCAGGAGTTATTCTAGCAAGCTGTTTCATGAAGGGCCTGTTGGAAGCCTGGGAGTGATCCCACAAAAACCTACAAGGCAATTCACGAATTTAAAGCTATTCACTCTTAAGTACCTCTGTGGAGTGAAGCCTGAAATCACTTTGATAACATCTAACATCTATAATTTATTATAAATGTAATCTGCCTTTAACTACTGGTGATTTATATACCAAGGAAATGTCCTTTTAAAAGTTATTTTTAAGGGCAAAAGATTATTTATATAATTCATAGTTGCCCCCTCAAGATGCCCAACTGCACTGAGTTTGGGAGAATAATTTCTGTTTTGCTAGGAGTCACAGGATAAAATTGAACACCTAATGCATGCAGTGGTTATGCAAGAGTAGGCTAGATGACGCCTGAAATCCCTTAAGGCTCTAAGATCTATTAACCTGTAAGATAATTTACAAATGGAATAGTTTATGGAATGAGAATCTGTCTACTGTGCTTGAGGATTGAAACTTCACCATCCGTTCTGATAGAGCTCCTGTTTACACAGTGTCTGCACGCGTGTTACAAGGGAGCAAGAATAAATTAGTGAGGGCTGGTGAGTGTTAATGTATTACACAGGCTATCTGTAATCAAAATTCTTCTTTACATTTCATGCTGCTTTTTAATAGATTCCTTTTGCTACAAATGCAGCATTGTGGAATATTCAAATCCAAAGGCAATGATAGCATATCATGGGTTGGACAGAATGGGGGCATTGACAAACGAGAGTAATTTACAACAGTGGTAAAGATTTAGGCAATTGCAGTAGCCTACAGCACTTCAGGTTGGGTTCTTCACAACAAGCCATTCTTGCAGCCGTTCTCAAGGCTCTGCTTACAGTGAGAGACTTTTTAATTTTTGGGAAAGGAGGGCAAGACATGTTATGAATAGATATGATTTCATCCCATTAGTTTTAATGAAATCTGATAAAACTGGAGTCCTTGAACTTTCCAACCAAGCTACTGCCACAGTCATTAAGGCACTAACAGGCTCTCTTGGCCTTGCTTGACCTCCTCCAGGACTTCCCCCATCCTGCTCATGGGCCAGGGCTCCATCCTGCTCCTGCCCTGGCCATGCAGCAGCAGCGCAGGTCTCCAGCTCTTCACAGCCCTGGCTATCCCAGGGCAGTTCTGATCCTGAGCGCCTCTGTGGAGCGTGGTCCTGATCTGCAGGACTTGCCCCATCATGACAAACCCTCCTGATAACCTGGATGCTTGTTTGACCCTGCTGCCCTCCAAAGTTCTCCCTGTTTGCCTGCTTGAGCAAGTGCCCACATCAACTATTTCCAATGCCACAGAAGTAGATGATTAAAAGGAAAAACGATCCCAGTGGTTTCATCTGCCCAGTCTTGTGTAACCTGAGCAGCCAGTCCATTTCACAAGATCCATTTCTAGGTCTCCTCTAAATACAGGTCTGTATTAGCCAAAATTTGGCTTCTACAGTGAGGGAAGAAGGCAGGTACTTTGTGACAGGGCTCAACCCAGGAATTCTCTTTCTTTCTTCTTGGACAGTAGGTTTCCAGCCTCCTCCTTTAAGTGCCAGCAGCTGGATCTGGTGAATATATCTCTGGCATTATCCTCCACATAGTTCTACCAGCAGTTTCCATGCACTGATTTGCTGTAAAAGGCCCCACTGGCATTTTCTGCCTAGAGATTTGGTCACCTTTCTAAAAAGGGGCAATTTCTAAATTAATGTCAAACAGCAATAAATACTTCCTTAAGAATCAGTTATCATGGTTAAAGTTGCTGCTGTGGCTACAGAGACAGCTTTGTTATCCCAAAGAGGGAGAAGGATCCACACAAATGTGAACTGGGAGGGAACTGAGAAAGAGGCTTTTCTTTGTACTGTCTATGCTATAAAATGCACTTGCTGCACGGATCTGAACTGTCTTAGTCCAGATTTGGAGGTAAAATATGTGCCAATGTACACTATGCGTGAATAAAAGAGATTTACAAGGAGGGGGTTACAGAGAGGAAACCATTAGAAGTTATCTATATATTGTCCCTTAGGAATTTTGTTTATTCTACTATACCACTGTTGACTGGTTGGTCCTTCTGCTAAAATTTTTCTCTTCTGCCACAATCTCTTCTTCTGCTCGTCAGCTCATTCATTAGCAATCATTTACTTGTAGTCTTCCACTTTGATTACCTCCATAGTTGTCCCACCATAATGCTGATCCAGACTCCATTTGGGTCAATGGAAGTGTGGAGGTGTGAGTCAGTCCAGGTATTTCCCTGTCAGCATTGACCACAGGCTGGTTGCTGTGCTGCCCTTGGAGCTGGTGCAGTGCTCCAGGTGTGGGCCAGAACCATGGATTTATTCCTATCCAGAGCCTTACACACAGGCAAACATGGTGAGAAATGAGGTTCTTAGGTGTTGCAAACCTTGACTATATCTAGACAGCATTTAAGCAGGTGGTCAGTCCTGATCTGAAGGATCAGGAAAGAAAAATAAGAAATGGTTCTGGTGTAATGGCAAGGACTTGCAAGGCCTCAGTTGTTCCATGGTTGAAAATTATGAGAACAGAATTAAGGAGGATATGAGGGGTAAGGTGAACCATATGAAAAGGTTAGTTTGAGCCATTCAAAATTGTATCATGCCGTTTCATTTAGGTTGAGAAAAATTTGGTGAATTTGGCTCTTTAAATGCTAGACTCAATTTTCTTTTCTTTTCTTGCTTTCTTGCTGTTGTCCCTGGACTGTCATTGTATCTTCATCAGAATAGACAGCAAGCAGGTCTAGGTGGCACCTGAGACATGGGAAGTGGCAGTGTGGGGGACTTGCCAAATGCCAGCAGCCCTCTGCAGTGTGAGTGCCAAACCACATCTCAGGACTCTGTGTGTGGGTCTTTATTGCACTCTAGAGAGCTTCCTAGACCATTTTTTCTTTAGTGAAATGAGTATCTGCCACTTTGACTTCCTTGGGTTGTGTTCAAAAGATTTGGGCATCATTCAAACTGAAACTGGAAAGTAGACAGATCCTGCTTAGCATTCAGCCTAGAAATAAATGCATGTGGGGAAATCTGATGTAAAGGTTCCAGTGGCTCTCATTTTCTAATGCCTTAACCCAGTGCCTACCATGCTAAGCTGCTTCCCCTCCCACACTATCGTAAATTAAATGATGCAGTCCTGATTTTGCTGTCAGATATTGCTACCACAAGCCTTTGAAGCCTGGTGGGTCTCTGGTGACTTTGGAAGTCTGCCTGTGCTGGATACACCCATTCACTGGAGCAATGAGCAGGCATAAAAGCCTGTTTGTAAAGTGAATGTAAATCAGTGATCCTCACTGAAGGAGCCTTTATCCCTGGTGCCATGAGGCTTTGAACAACACTTGGGAGGTTGGCAGAGGGGTAAAAGGTAACCACAAGGAGCCCACGTCAAGCAAATGTAGCCAGGGATCAGCTGGATGTAGCCATGGTGCTGAGGAAGGTGGCTCCAAAATGTAGGGCCAATCCCCTGCCACTTGGATGCATCTGGCACTTCCCTGAAGTCCTGCAGCAATATCAGTGTTTCTTTGCCTGTTACAGGGGACAGTGATCTGAAGTAGTAGAGACACCCAGCATCAAAATTGTTCTTCTGGACTATTATTAAGAACAATCACTTTTGAAAAGCAGTCTACCACTGAAATGGCTGCTGAAGGAGGTAAAGTGTTTGGCGTGAGAGCTGAAAGTTTTTGTGTGTGCCTCTCATACCATCAGGTACTGGGAGAGACAAGGAGAGGAATCGTTCCCATGGGGACTGTTCAGATAACATGAAAAGGGAAACTCAAGAGCAGCATCATTTTTTTCTGCTCTATGACAGTCCTGGGTGAGGTGGTCTTGCCTTATTGAAGTTCATACAGCATTTTCATGGATTTTCTGGCACTGTGATTCTTTTACTGGGCAGGTAATTATCTTCTGTCCCAGAGAAAGCTATTGAGGACGTACCTGCCACGAGAACAAGCTATTGTTACAGGAACCCAGCTGTGCCTGTGGGCTGGTGCCAGCACAGTAACAAAGCTGTGTGTTTAAATTATACAGAGCTGGTTAATGAGTTTCCACCTTGTCAGAAGAGCAGTCCAAGGTTAACAAATGATGTGTCCCAAAAATGAGAGTGAGAAAAGCTGAGTTTTGAAAATATACAACCTGCAGTGTGAGCCAGTATTTTAAAACAAATCTATGTTAGTATCTTTCTTTTTATGGAAGCGAGCATTACAAAAATCAGGAGAGAGGCGCTCTGATTCTCAGTGCAGTGTGGCAGCTAGAATATGCTTAGCATGTTATTATGCTATCAGTGGAAGTGTTTAATGAGATTTACTAGATGTTCCCAAAGCTGTCCTGTCATGTTTATGTATTCAGACAGGGACTCAGTGAAGTGGCCTGTGATTTATTTGGCTGGCAAGCCACAGCAAAGGGGGATTTCAATGTTTCATGCTACATCTCATCAAGCAAGTCTGCTTTCATTTTTGCTGAGATAATAAATGTTGCACACGAAAGGAGCAGAGCACATGCATTTTCTTTAAATTTTGAGAGGCATTTGTATCTGCTGCTTGGCATTTGGATTGCAAAAGTACCCTTACATTATCAAGAATGTCCACATTAAATAGATTAATATGCAGCTAATTGGTGGAAGCTAAAAAGAATCATATTTTAAAAAAAATTAAATAAGGAAGGGAGAAAGACTTGTAATTATTTGTGAGAAAATGCTTTTGGCTTTGAATACTGGGAAGTTGCATCCCTGCTGTGCCACATCCTCAAAGCAGTGCTTCCCACATCACCCATCCTTTAAATGCTTGGATGTGAAGCTCCATCCTCTTCTCTCACCCCATGTCCACAGACCAGAACCCCAAATCAATCCCACCATCCTCATTTCCCTCTTTTACTATTCCTGGTAGTCTCAGGTTGGCACTCCCTTGTCTCCACAGCCCCTGACTGCTTCTGGCTCACATTTGTAATGAGTACCTGCAGAGCAGAGCCTCGTGATGGGTGGGGAGGCTGGTAGCACCTCCCTCACACTGGCACAAACTTCTGATATCTCTTAATTGGCACTCACTTAGTGTGTAAAAGCTCTCACTCCCACCCTGTTCACACTTCTGCTCACTTTGTTTTGATGCATATCAAACCCAGGTCCATTTTTGTTTCGTGATAGCCATACTTAAAGCCAAACTCTCCAGCACATATCTCTGGATTACTCATAGAAAGCACGACACGAGTAGCATAAAAGATCTATTTTTGGAGCAATATTCCTAAAAACACCTTAAATTGTCTTTAATTTGCATAAGTCTAGAAGCTTGTCATAGGAAATCATCGCCAGATTAAAGTGTGTCTCATGAGAGTCTTCAAGGCTCCATACAAATACCAGCAATGCTCAATATTTTTAGTACTGAGCTCAAAGCCAGAAGAAAACTTGCAACTCACATAAAAACTGTAGAAAGACCTGTAGAGATAAGGGGGCAGATCTAGAGAGAAGTCTGGGGTGCTGGATAAGTTGGCCTTGTTACACAAAGTTGTATTTCAGTGTAATCAAACAAAACTGTTTCGTAGGGAAACAGTGATGCTGATAAAAGCTTAAGAATCCCAGTGAGCATGTACTTGAATATTAAATTCTAGTTTGGTGCTACAGCAAAAAATGCTCATAAAATATGTAGCTAAAAGACTGCTAAACTCTTTGGTAAAACTCTTTGCTAAACTCAATTGGTAAGATTGATACTCAAAGGCTGCACTGAGTTTATACATCCAAAAAAAGGAATTATAAAAATTTGCAGAGGTTGTGAAAAGGTCACATGCTTTTTCAGAAGATAATGCTTTACAGTAAGTAATATAAAGGGCATTTTTAGTCCTGGGTGCTCATTTGATATTGATCTTTATCACTTTGCTTGTTTATGCTTTGCTTGGTCCAGGAGGTCCCAGAGCCACAACCTGAAAGGAGCCAGGAGCATATCCAGGGCAGTTGCTGATGAGTGCTTACCCTGCTGTCCTGCACTGGCCTGGGCACCTGCATTTGGGCCAGACAGAGAATAGGGACAGAGCACAGGACTGGATGGACCATTGCTGTGCCATGCATGGCTGTTCTAATGTCCCTGACAGTTTGTCCAGATTCTAATATTTTCTTAGAACAAAATTAAACTTTGGGCTGATTACAGGAGTAATCTTGGAAAAAACCCCATAACTTGTGATGAACAAGGTAATGCACATCTCAGCATCTAACAGTTCCTTTTGTTCTAAAATGTGTTCCCATTTGCAATGCTAAAGTCTTGAGGTAAATTTTTAAGGACAATACCACGTTCATGTTTAAAGTCATGAGTCTAGCTGCATGGGCAAGGGACAGCTTGCTTTAACTCCTTAAAAATCTCTTCCTAAAATATGACAATACCGCCTTCAAACGGCAAACAGGATAACATGCCTACACCAGTCTTGCTTTGTAATTAGGTTAGTGGATTTGGCAAAACACTGCTCTCTACAGCTCCCTGAAAGGCTACTCATCTACCCAGCTTACTATTACTGAGATCTCTTGCTATATCTCTTCAGTGTGTATCCATCATCACCTTCAGGGAAGCTTGGGGATGCCTTTCTGCTGCCACAGAAGGAGGGAAGTGTTTGAACTAGTTTGCTATTCCTTGCCCTGTGCAGTTCCCTGTTGTGTTGGGTGCCCCTCAGCATGAGGTATCCAAGAGATTAGACTGTGAGAGGTCCATATTCCATCAGGTGGACAAGGATGCTGAAAGCTGGGCATTGCAATGACACATAATGGTAAGTTATTTTTAGTGTCCTTTTTCCAGGATCAGAGCATTAACCTCTTTGTGCTGTAATTCCTCATATGTATAATACTCTGTGAAACAGTGGGGGGTAATATTGGGTTAAATATGTTCAAATTGTTAAAAAATGTTAATTCCTGAGCCATTTGGATAATCCCATTTAGTGACGGGGACCTTGCCAGTGCCTTGGACAAACAAATCCTCAGATTTGTGTGGTGCCTTCAGCTGTGAGTCAGTTTGGAGAGATCAACCAAGTGGTAGTGGGAAAAAATCCTACTAGGATCACACTGACAACTTTGCATTTCTTTTTGGAAAATCTTCTAAAAGATTCCCTTAATCCAGTACGATCACAAAGGTTTGTAGAAGTGCTTTCTAGTGATAAAACTTAGACGTAAAACTTCTGGTGGAGGGCATGGGTAGTCCTGATGTCTCCTGCCTGAAATCATAATTAGTGTACCTGAGTCACTGTGAACAAGATTCATAGTCAGACATGTGGGAGAAATTGTGCATGTCACTACTTCTTCCTTTAATGATATCAGATACACCTTTACTGGCAGTGTCTCTGGCAGTGTCCTCCAGGACAGTATTTAAATTCAAATCAAAGGGAAAGAACATGGCTGCTAAACACAGATTTTCCTCTCTTGATTCATCTCTGTATTCAAATTCTGTATTTTAGCATACATTCAGATTTTCAAAAGTTGTTGTTCTGCAGCATCTTTAATGCATAGTGTTTTATGGTGGTGCCTTAAGAAATACTTGTCAGTGGCTGCAGAGCTGTCACCACTATTATTTTTGTCAGTACTGTAATTGTTTAGTAAAGGCAATCTTGTATTGTTTTTATGATGAATTTTTACTGCTCAGATCACATTTGCACTAGTTTATTTCATTACTATTCACCTTCCCAGCAGGGCTTATGCTATTTGCCAATTTATGCTCAGAGATATATAACAATGAATGTTTACTCTAGTGTCTGAAAGGCAAGCAGGTTTCTCATTAATTTCCATTAATAACATAAGTATGTTGGATTGGCCAGGTAGTGCTTTTTTCTAATGAGGAGGTTCAGAAAGATTTTTTCTATGTCTTCAGAGAAAACTGTGTGACAGAAATGCATGATTTGCCCAATGGCCCTATGTGGAGAAACACAACTGAAACATCAGAGATTTCTGGAGCCCACTGGCACCTTGCTGCAATTTTGGCTGGATACATGACAGTGCAAGTTAGACTATGACACATAAGAAATCTGATGGTTCTTGAACGTACATTCTGCAATCAGTAAAACTTCTCACATTTTTTAAACATCCGTTTGAAATGCAGCAAGCACCAGCAAAGCTCTTCCTACATTTTGTGTACCTTTGCCATGTTCTTTCTGTTTTACAGATGCTGGTATGTGATTGGCACAAAAAAGTCTTTCTGTGTTGTCTGTTTGGAGGATGAGAGGTAACCAAAGGTGTACTAAGCCTCTAAACACAATAGAGCTAAGAATAAGACATAAATATTCACAGCTGAACATTTTTATTTGAATCTTATGTTGTGTGCATGTTAGCTGGAGTGAAGCTGGAGGCTGAGTTTGTATTTTGCAGTATTTCACTTTGGGTTGGAATAATAATGTTAGAGTTTTGTGTTTGCCTTGCAGATGGCTCCTCAGCAAAAAGCTTACAAGGATGGCAGCAGTTCAGTTTCCAAATCTCTGGAGTCAAAAGCAATTTGTCATTTGGCATTTATTTCAAATGAAAAAAACCTGGAGGCTCTCTGGTAGATAAATAGTCACAGGACTTGAGCTTGACTAGTAGGTGCAAAACAAATAACATGTCTAACACACCAAATTTCATGCTTATTTACAGGTGAGGCAGACTGTTTAATCATCTGTTATTTTTAAAGGGTATGCTTTCTATAGCAGCCAGAACAATTTAAACAGATGAAGGGAGATTGGAAAGTGTTTTGCTTTTGAATTTGTAGGAAGATTTCAACTTTACTTACTATGAAGTTTGGATTAATGAAACAGGAGTGAGTTTAAAATATGTTTTATGCTTACTAATTTGTAATACTAGTGCTTAGAATGCATCCAGGCCTTTCAGTGTTCCTATTTCAAATAATTTCCATTAGGCATTGAAAACTAAAGCTTAGTGCTCAATTGGACTGGAAAGCAAGGACTCTATCCCATGAAGAGATGTTGCAGTTCCAAAATGTATTTTCATTTTGTGTTGAAATGAAGCTGCAAACTTTTCAAAATGCATTCACTAAGGTGTAAGCACAAGGGTACTCTGTTGGGATGCAACATGTGGAAGTGTCACTGCTTCCCTGATTCAGCAACAAGCAGGGCTGGAGCTTGGGCTTTGCATCAATCACAATGGGTACTGGCTATTCTGGGCTGAAAACTGGGTTCTCTCTGGCATGGCATCCACAGGCCATTTCAGTTTTAGCATTCATGATCCACAAACAGCACTCAGATTTTGCAGGTCAGATGAGGTCTTTCTCTCTCTGGCTTTTAGTAGAAGAACCCTACTTGGACTTCTTCCAGGTTTCTTGAAATGAATACTACTTTGAAAAATCCCTTGGTCTTGCCAAACTGGAGTTTGATTTTGTTCCATGAATGTCTGACAGCTTGGATAAACCACTCCTGAAAATAACTTTACATTTGCTCCTCTGGCTTAAGAGAAGGTGTAGAGCACTTGTGAGCTTACCTATGGAAGTTTACTTGCTGAATGTCTCCCTAAGTGTGTGTGGAGGAGCTCCAGACAAATAATGGCAAAGTTCCCTCACTGCTTGCATTCTAATTCCCCAGTAAAATCTTCCTTGCTGGGACATTTAAAATAAATCACTGCTGGTTGCACAGAGAGTAGCCCATGGACAATCCTAGTGCTGGCTTGTTTCATTCTGCTCTTTTCTTCTGTCCAGCTATACCTGCTTCTTGTGTCTCACATGCACATCACAGGGCAGGGGTTGTACCAATTTTAACAGGCTAGTCCAGGACTTCTGCATGCTAATAATGACTCTCACAGTAAAATGAAACATATTTGGGAGCCTCGGCTTAGCCACACTGCCAAGTTTACTTAGTTTAAGCAAATAGAGAACAGCTTTCTTAGGGAAAGATGGAACTACATGCCTGATTTACATTATGAACAAAACACTCATGCTAAAAAATCCTATTGTGTGGCAGGGCTGAAATGGAGATAGACACAGCCCTCTGGGTCCAGTCAGAAGGTTTAAGACCAGGAAGGAATTTATCTTCAGGTCAAACTAGCAAGCACTATCAATTTTTCTTTTTACAGCTTAGAGTCTTTTTTAGGGTCATCTCAACTCTGTTACATAATAGATTCTCTGTTCCTACAGAAACATGAGAAAAATTATACTTTTCATTTCTTCTGGGTTTTTGGGTGGGTTTTTTTTGTTTGACTTTTTTTATGTGTATGCACATTGTCATATCTGAGGCCTTTAGTCTTTTAGATGAAAGACCTTAAAATTGGTTGGAGCATGTTGCAGTGCTTTTTGGTTTTTTACGGCTTTCAATTGTCATGTGCACCCAAGTGGATGTTATTTATAGCTTATTGTAATGTTCCTGGAACTTTCCTTCCTAGATTCAAAGAGAAAAGAAACCAATCACTTCGTCTGGTCTTTGGGGTCTTGCAACAGCAACAGGAAAATTGTATTTTAGTGCATTGCAAAGAGATATTACAGCTTTAAATGTTTTGGGGCAGCAGGAAGTGATGGAAACTGAAGAGGGAATAATAAATAGGACCCTGCATCATTCTGAGGAGAGCGGTGTGATTTATATAATAATCTGAAGAAATCATTAAGATATCATTATCTTGTTACATGTTTCAAATTAATCCACTGAAAACCTTGCCAAAACATAGATTTGTGATCTTAATTATTGCCTCGCTACATATCTTGCTGAAAATCCATGAAAAAGGGTGATGGATTTTGTGGGATCTCCTCCCCTTCCACATGCCGTAAAAAATGTGGGAAAACATGAGGAATGTCAGCTAGATAAAAAGCCCCAAACCACTTTATTTCATATGGTGATATTTATAACCAGCTGTGTATAAATGCAATAGATAAAGAGGCCCTGGAGATGTAACACAGGAGCAAAGCTGAGTCCAGAGCTCCTGCCCCTGTTCTTGGTACAACAATATGCTCTGGAGAGGAGGAACCAGAACCTCTGACTCCTCCATACCTGTGTACCTTGACTCCTGGGCACAGGCTTGTGCTTAGGCTTTATCAGTGGCTACTCTCCTTTCAGACACTATTGAATGCTTAGCCACCCTGTGGAGCAGAAAGAAACAATGGGAACATCAATAAGAGCAGCTTTTTTTTTGTGTAAGATGAGAAAATCAGAAAGTCAGAAGGGAAGGGTCCTGGGCAGCAGTAGGTCATGCTGGTGCACAGTGAATCCCTGATCCCCCACTGACACGGGCATTTCGATGGCAATATCCAATGCTGTCAGTGGTGTGGGGCCTGGTGAGAAAGGAGCAGGGGTTGGGATAGGGCAGTGCCCTTCTTGCTGTCAGCCCTGAGCTGTGCAGCTGCTTTGAGACTCGCTGCTGCAGCTAGAGCTGAGCCAGGGATAAAAATGCTGCTATCGGTAGCTTGTAAATAAATTCACATGTGCTACTAAGCCAGTTTGGTGGTGTTATTTCCTTGTTCCTGTTGTTGCTTAAACTACACTCACAGCAAAAAGCTAAAGGGATTGAAAAGTGTCAGAAGTGTAAGAAAGCTTTAGACTTTGAAGTGGACATTTGAAGGGCTTTTCTCTTATGCTTTGGTCATAAAACAGCTTTCATTTCTACACAAGCACTGATGGACTCAGGATGTATTTTATGGCTGGTGAAATGATTTGGAATTTGCCTACTCAGTGGCTGCTTCTGCATCCTATGTGTGCAGAACAATTCTGTTGTCTTTGACAAGGAGATTACCTGAGAAGGGTAATGGTCATTGACACAATGTCTTGCTGCCTGCCAGCTACTTGCAGTGCCTTTTCCTTAACAGATTCCTGTATGCTTGAGATACAGCTCTTCTGGGTAAATTCATCATGTCAAGAAACTAAACATGAGTGTTCAAACTTTGCAAAGGCATTTTTATGCTTCTGTGTTCTAGTTTTGTTTTGTTTTGTTTCTCCTTGAAGGAGCCAGCTAGGATTGGAGGTAGATGATTTGAGATTTGACAGCATTAACTCTACTGCGGCTTTTGCTGGCTGCCCAGTTATCAGAGAGGCAAGGAGGAGGTGGACAGCCAGGTGGATGCAGGGGAAGTGTTAGGTGATGAGCAGGACAGTAAAATGCAGGTGAAACTTTAGCAGAAGGGGTAATGTGTAAGGGAAAGGTTTTCTCTGGAGGGGGTCCTGCTCTGAGCAATGACCTTTTGTATGTCTGAGAGGAACAGCTAGAGAGCATGAAAGAAAGGGTAATGCATTGGAAATGGTGGGAAGCATGAGCCAGATCCTGATGTCAGAGCTGCTTTGCTAACAGCTGTGATTGTAACCACCAGCCCAGTGTGGGCTGTGGGTGGATGAGGTGGGCCATGAAGAAGGAGAGCTGGAGGAGCAAGAAGATTGGAAACATGATTTTACCACCAATTTATCTTTGAAAACATCAATCCTGTTACAAATGAAGTTCTGTTTGCCCAATTAATCAAACAACAAGATTAAATTTAGCAACAATTTATTAATAGCAGCAATTGTATATAAATGAATACAATAAAATATTAAATACATAGATTTGAGTAGACAAAATTTGGCAGTAAGTAATTTAGTATTATTGAAGTTCAAATAAAGCATAAACAAAACTGCCCACGGGATACACAGATTGGGGGTACAGGTAGAGCCCCTCCTCCTGTACTAAATCAACCAAGCTAAAAATCTCTTTTATATACTATATGCTAATACATACTAATACAGAATCTTCTGTAAAGCTCCTCCTGGTTTCTCTTCCTAAAATTTAGGTCACTATGTTGTGTTGTATGTGTTTCACCAGTACTTGGGGGGTCTCTCATCCTTTGGGGGGTCTTTATTTCTAATGAAAGCTCTGGGTCTTCCTTGTGTTCACTGTTTGACCTTGCAGCTAGCGCAGGCGCACTAAGTTTAGAGTTATATAATTAAGCTTATGTTCCCACATCCAAGTGTCCAATGCCTGGAATCATCCCAATTTGGCCCATTTCAAGGTCAAAATTTTTATTTCTAGATGCTGTTATCAAACCTACATCCTTCTGCTAGTCCCACATCTGGAGGAGGATTCCAGATGCTTTGTTTAACCATTTCCTTTATCCTTTTTGCTTTGTAACAATTAAGTACAATTTTCTATTGATATGAAGCAACAATTTTGCTAATATAGTTACAATTTAGTTAGCATGAAACATGTTTATCACAATCCCATCACAGTCCTCTCCTGCCTACCACTCCTGCTGTTTCCACAGCACTGAATGAAGAATTTGGAAAAAATACAACAATTTCTATTTACTTCCTCAGGAGCAATCAAGATTCCCAGTTCAATGTTCAGTAAACAGGCTAAAACTGAAGTAAACAATCCTCTCGCCTCCAGACATGATGACACAGGGACTCTCACTCCCTCAATGGCTCTGCTGATCCATCCCTCTCCCTTTTCTAATTTGGCAGCAGCTTCAGGAGACCTGTGACATCTAAGGATGTGTTGAAGCTGTGGTAAATGATGAAATGATATAATAGACAAATTGACAACAACATTTTAACCTTCTTAAAATGCTCCTATACTTTCAAGGTACTCAAGGTTGGCATGCCACAGAAAGTGTGCTCAGTGATAGCTTTGGATAAATAGCCAGGTTGTTTGCCTGCCAAGATGTGTGGTCTGAATTGCTGCCAATATTCAGGTGGTTGAAGGGCATTCTAATAAGACAGCATCTTGTATTGACACATTTATGCTTGTAATTATATAAATTTATGGATTTTGGATGCAGACCTTTTGATTTTATTACAGCTATTTGTATGGGTGGACAAAGTGCAACTCCTTGCTTGGAGATGGCTTTGTATTTTCAAACCTGTGGATGTACTTTTTTTTGCACTTGAACTGGTTCTCCAGACCCCACTTTAAGCAAAGAAGGCAACACTCTCAAGTTGTAGTTCACCTTACCTTGAGGCAGATGAAACCCATTAGGTAAACTAATGGTTCTCTGAAGTGATGCTGCTGCTCTTGGATTTGAAGTTTTGAAAGAACATCCCATTGACTAGACTGGCTCCAAAAGATCTCCTCCTGCACAGCTTCACCTCTGGGGGCTCTCAGCCACCAGTTGGGCCTTCACCTTTGGATGCCAGATGATTTCAGATACCCTTGGAGTTGGTCACTGAGTGCTTTGATGCTACAAACCTGCTTTGTGAGCCCTTCCAGAGTGCAAAGTGCAGTTCAGGTGCTCCTATCTTAGCACACAGATGCTGTGGGGTTCTCTTGAGTTTTCCATGAGGCTAGGGGAGTGAGCCCAGGCATAATTTAATGCTGACAACTCCACAGGAGGTGATGAGTTACATTTAGCTCAGACCATATTGCTGCCTGCCAGTGTGGGACACAGCCTCTTAACAACTCAGGCAGTGAAGGAGAGCAGTCTTATCAAACTTTGCTAAGTACTGAAATAGCTCTTCTGGAAATCAATGCTATTCATGCTCTGCTTGCCCTTTCAATGGTATCATTTACTCAGAATATAACATTGCACCTAGTGCTGTATCTTGCTGTCATTGAAACATTCCCCTTTGTATTCCTCAATGCAAAGCTAACAGCTTCTAGGGAAAAGGAATCTGAGACTTAAAAGCAGGACGAATAAAGAAAAAGGTGACAGTCTTAGAAAACCTGCTGGCTCAAAGGTATATTTAAAATATATTGTAATAAAATAACTGTTGAATTGAAAAAGAGAAGCTTTGCTTTTTTCCTTTGCATGGCCATGTTTCTTGGAAGTGAGAATACAGCAGGACATTTTAGCTTCATCTATGCTCCAAAATTAAACAGGTTGAAGATGGTCCTCTGGAACTCAGGTCAGGTTGGAAATCATCCCAATAAAATCTTTCAGCCTCCAAAACTGGATGGTTGCATGAAAACTCTCTATGGGGAATTGCTTCTGGCATGAAGAAAACTAGTCATTTAAAACCTGCCCTTTAGCTCTCTGAGTCAAGTCCCTGAGGTTATTGTTGAGCAATGGTGGTCTGAAAATTTTTCTGTTCCTGAATTCCAATTACAGGCCAGCCACTGAGAGGTTTTCTTTCTGTGCACAATTCCCAGAGCTAGGACTGAGCTCCATGTGTCTGTCAGGGATGTGTGGGTCAGGCTTGGCTGACCTGGAACTGTGAGCTGGGGTGGAGTGGGTATTGCCCAGTCTTGGCTGGATTGCATCTTTCCCATCTTCTCCATATGATGTTGAATGGGCAATAAGCAGTACCCACACTGTGTGTGAGCTCTGCAACCACAACTCTGGTCTTTGGCAAGCTCAGGAAAACTACTGCAATGGGCATAGTGAATGGACTTACATCAGCTTATTCTGAAGGGATGATTAAACAATCTAGGGACAGTCCTGTATCTGAGAGATTGCTGTGGTGGATGAGGTTATTTTTGCCTTTACTGCTATCCAATCTCTCAGTACCATCCCTTCCTTCTGCCACTAATAACAATTATTATTTCTACTGGCATAATAGTTCTTCAAAAACCCATAAATGGAGCCCTGTGATAGGTACTGTGCAAAACAGAACCTAAGTAACCATTCATGATATGCAAAACCTTATTGAGATTATGAGTGTAATTGATCATAAATGACATTATTATAAATTAATAACAAGACATTTCAGGTGACTGGGAAGATTTACCTGTGTTGCACCCCTGCTCTTCCTTGCAGTGTTCTCAACTGCTGGAAAATACATATACAGTGCACCATTTCTCATCTATTTTTGTGGTTCTTATCCATTAGCAAGCTTGAGAGCAGGCAGTAGTTTCTTTTTACAATAAACACTGTATCACCAAAAGTAGGTTAATTGCCAAATGATACAATTAGAAATACCAAAATGGTCTAGCTTGGTGGATTCTAATTAATTATGAACACCAGCACTGTAATCAGAGATTGTTCATTGAATAATGGAGACACTTGGTTTCAGCTGGATAATCTTTCCCCCTTCTGGTTTCACCTATGCAATTTCAAAGGGCTGGACTGGAGTAACATAGTTCAGAATCAGTAATAACTTTTTCCTTCTGTTGCTACCAAGCTCCTCTTTATGAAATCACCTGATGAAAAGTAATCATTTTGTGCATGCAGCTTGTGTGATTCATCTACCTCTGTGACTCAATTACATATTAGCATGATCTTCCATGGACTTAATTCTTACAGCACTTCATCCTGACAGAAGGTGGACACATACAAAGATGTGCCAAGGCCTGTTGGATGGGATGCATGTATCTGGGGCTTACTCGCTAGCTGGTTGAAGGAACAAGGCTTATATTCCACAAAAGAAGCACTGAAACAAAGCGCAGGCAAAACACTTCCCCAGGGATGGAAAGCAGATTTCAAGTCCCAGAATATTTCCTGGTCTTTGGCTGCTCTATTTTGTGTGTGCTTATTTAAGGGCAGAATTTAGTAAGTAGCATCAAGCTGACTTTCACAGCTTGTGCATCCAAGTGACATAGAGAAGCCAGCTTCCACCAAAAACACGGTGCAAGCCCAGGTCACCTTCCTCATGGCTTCCATGTGTGTCGTTCCACTGTCACAAAAGTTCTATGAATGCAGTTTTGCACTACCAGAGTGTGTGTACCTTCCCAAATAGTGAAGTTGTATTATAATAAAATTTTTTTCTTTCTCAAATGTGACTAATATTTGAGTCAAATGCATTTTTACCCAAATCAAAGTCCTCGCTCATCTTGATTCAGCCTCCCTCTGAATGTTCTGGCTTTGTTTGAGTCTGTGATTGCAGAGATTCAGATGATCTCCTTTTCTAAGAATATTTTCAATACAGCTAAACCCAAGGGGTAGTAAAAATCTGGCCAAAAGCCAACAATTGTGATACTCTCAAGCCAAAAAAGGTTTTGACAAGTTCATTTCCTGAGTGTAAGGCTGTTTTCCTGCAACCACCCAAAATCGGAGATAACAGTTTTTTGTGAGTGAAAGTGACAGGAGATTCACTACCTTATAATACCTAAATTTGACTCACCTTCCAGTTTGTACTCAGCTGAGCGGGACTTTGTTCTTATTCTTGTAAAAAGTCTCACTCCAGTATGTATTTTTCTCTGCACATAGCTGGGTAGGAAGGTTATAATAATAATTCTTAATTACAAATGAAATATGTAATACACTTTATATTTATTTTTCCATATTACTTCTTTAAAATGAACTTTAGAAGTAAATAGTGCCTTTGCCATGAGATGCTGATGTGCACCCTTTTGATTCTATTGAATTTGGCCTTCCTGTGCTTTCTGTAGGAATATGTGGCTAACCTGATTTCCTAGCAGCAGGTTGTCAAGGAATTCCTAGAATACTCAATGAAGTACTGAAATAAAATCTTACTCTGAAATACATAGAAGTACATTCAATTAATATCGACTGGCCATCTTCCTAAGTATGTATTTATTTTTCATTTTTTATGGGCAGGCAATTAGCTTTACTGATTTAATATAAATTAAAGTTTTCAATAGCTGCTTAGGTTCTGTGCCTTGGAAGGTGCAATTAATTACACTATTGTGAAATTATTGCCACAGCTAGGCATTTGAGACATATATCTGATATCAGATACAATTGCCAGGGGAGGTCATTACAAATGCAGCATATATAGTAAACCAAACCTTTCAGAAAAATCCTGAACATTTAATATTATTAGAGGAGAAATCCAACCTTTGCAAACAAGGCATAATCTTGGCTTAGCAGAGAACTTTTACAGAGCTTGCCTGGGTGAGGCAAAATGGTCTGTCCTCATCTGTGCTGAACCTGTGTGTGACACAGGGATGTTCACAGCTGTGGAAGTGTCTTCACATGGAGACATTTTTTTATGCTATTTCACCATTTAGCAATGAAATTGAAATTGAGGGCAGGAAAAGAAATAATGCACCCTTCCCTCCCAGCCTCAGGCAACTGAAATACCCAGAGCTCCAGAGGGGAGAGCTTTAAAGCCATTTTAAAGCAAATTTCTCCTTTTTAAAATCAGATGAGTTAAACATAATAACGATATTTAGTTCCATTTTCTGTTCCAAGCACCTGAAATAGACAGCTCCATGCAGAGAAATTACCCAGTTCCCCCATGAATGATCTTTGTTTGAAATCGAGCAGTGCCACTGCAGCCTTCTGTGCTCAGAGCTGGAGTGATTGACACGGTGTTACAGCAGCTATGCCACGAACTGCGGGGGCTGCCTCAAAGGTTTGCTTCATATTCACAGCACCAGTGCTCTCAAACCCATCCATTACATAATTAAGAAAACCAAGCCACAAAGATGTGAATTTAAACTGTGTCAGACTGGGGTTTGTGGTCTTCTGTAGGGAGTGGGAAGTTGGGGGGCATCTCTACCACATGTGAAAGGCAAACTGGGGGACCTGCAAAAAAATCAGGCTCCAGGTGTTGAGAGGGCTGGGCAAATGTGCTATGCACACTCAGTCTGGCACCAAGAGCATATATTTCCTGAGTGACAATTAAGCCAATAACTCTTCTTGGAGTGTTATATTTCTCAATCAAACAGCAGGCAGTTCAATAAAAGAGGGTTTTTGGTTTTTTTTCCCAGCTCTGTTTTTGAGTAACAAAACCAGCAGATGTGTTCTTGGGCATTAAGGATCTAGAAAGCAGTGTGGAAAACATAGCAGTGCAGACCAGAAAATGGCAAGAAGTTGTAATTCAAGGAGGGGGCTGTTCCTCATCACACATCCCTTGGCAGCAGGGCAATTAGGGGCCTCCTGCACCTGGAGGAATTTCATATCTCCAGGGTGGGCTGTTTTTCACTTCTGTGGCTTGGAATGATCCATGAAAAGATGCATTTTAAAGAAAACAACTTGTTTCTTTTGACAGAAAGAAAATTTGACTTTACATGTCTTTTGTTCAGGCAGGTGACTTCACAGATCTGATTTGAGCAGCACAGCTGAGTGGGGTTCAAGGATACAGTAAATCCTGCTCGAGTGATCCTAGCTCAGACTGAAAATAGGTCATCATGGTGGCAGGTGTTCCCCAAGCACTCTACTTCTTCAGAAGTCTGGAATGGGTTAATTTGTACCCACCAGTTTTGTGCCAGCCTGAAGCTTTGCTTATCTGTCAGAGGGCTGATAGTGTGGAACCAGATGCTGAGCCCTGCAAATCATCTTTTCTGACATCTCCTCTCTCCTTTGGATCCTACAGCTCTAAGGCACAGCCATCACTAAATAATTGTAGCATTGACAGGCCAAACCACAGGTGTGGTGACATGGATAGCAGGAGGACAGACCTGTGTTAACTTCTTGAGCCAGAAGTGATGCCTTTGTATTTACTAATCCTTGAAAAAGTGTCTCTTTGGCTTTAATCTTCCTTGGAGCTGTGAAAAATCTCACTACCTGCAGTGTCTTGCAGGAAGTAGTTCCATAGTTTATCAAGCATTGAATGAAGGAACCTCTCCCCATTGTTTTGAGTCTGCCACCTGGTAAACTTACTAGGTGTTTTGTAATTTCTGTATCAGTGAGGCAATGAAAATAATTTCCTGTCAAAGTCCCCACACCATTCATGATTTTGAGGAGCTCTCTCATCTGCTTTATCAGCAGTCTTCTCCCAACTGAAGGTTCCTCAGCTGCTCAGTCTCTTTGCACAGGAGCCTTTCCCATCCTTCTCCCTTATTTTTGTCTCTTTCTCAGCTCCCCTTCATTTTTGAAATGAAGAGAGCTGTACCATGCATGGTACATTGACAGCCAGTGCAATGTCCTTTACTGTGCCTTTCCCAGCTACATTTCTAACCTCCCATTTGACCTCTCCTGAGCACTGAGCTGTCATTTTCAAAAAATATCTTGATCCAAGACCTTTCCTGAACAGCTAGTTCAGAGTTTTTCACTCTATCTGCAACAGAAGCACTTTTCCCCCATGTGCATTTCTTTCTGCTTATCTATTTGCTTATCAATTTGCATCTTCCATTTTATTATCCTTCACCATGTACTACACCAAAGATCTCTGGGAAATTTCAGCCCCTTTTCTGAATTATTTAGGAAACATCCCCCCTGTAAACTTTCTGGGAATGCTGAGCACTAGGAAACATTGACTTTGCCTATGTCAGACAACAGAGGGAAGTGTAAGGACTGACGTGTTTTAAACCTCACCCCTCTAGGGTTTGGGTTACAAGTATGAGAGAGTTTTCTCTACTCTCAGGATGCAAAGTCAGAAAGCTGATGAAGTATTTGCATCCATGCTCAAGTAGGAGGTGGATCAGAGAACCTCCACAGGCCCTATCAACATAAATTAATCCACAGTTTAGAAATTTGTCAAGTGTGTGTTTGGAGGGGGTGGCACTTTTTCATTTATGCATTGCCTGTCAAGTTAAACAGATTTACTGCATTCATTACTATGCTGTTGAGCAATAGCCCAGAAAAGCCTAGCTAGGGAAAATGGAGCAGAGTGAATTGGCAGTCCCTGTGCTTTTCAATTTCAGTTGTCACATTTCTGAAAAGAAATATACTTTACAGTAAATACCAAGAGGTACCTGCACAGATACCTAATTTAAATCACTGATAAATAGTGGATTTTCCATTAAGGAAGTTTCTAGTACTGTCTTTTCAACTGCATGTGGTTTTCTTGGCATGTTTTGAGATGTGACCCTAGAAGGCCCATTTTTGGTCACATTACTTATACTAGTCTTGGGAGAAGCCAGTGCCCATGTTGACTCAGCAGCTAGCCTGCAATATTAGGCAGCAAGCTGAAGCACAACCCCCCCAGCACTGATTGCTGTCATCCAAACTGTGTTCACCAGCCCTATCTGAGAAGCACCTGACCTTCAACTTCATACCAAGCTTCTAATGTGGGATTATTTATGGGGATTTCTTTGTAACAACATTTGGATTTCCTTTAAATGTTGTGATGGTTTCACATGTACTATGAATTTGTAACTTCTCAGGGAACCCTACAGAGGCTGAGCTCTTTGGCTTATCCTTCTAATATTGGTCTAGCATCTGCCTCAATAATAAGGCTTGAGGGGTCACTATGCATTGAATTCCATGTGCTAAATGGTTTATGATATCCTGGTGTGGCATTTGACTGCAGCCACCTCCTCCCAGGGCTGCAGAGCCCTCTGCCACCTCCATTCCTCTGTTCCCTGACACCTCTGTCCCAGACTAGAACACTCTGCAAAGCACTCCTTGGTACATCCTCAGTCCTGGGCCCTTCTCCATCTTTCCTGGTTGTTTCTGATGCACTCATTCAATGCATATGAGTTTTCAATCCCAGGTTGGTTCTGCTATAGGATCACACCTCCCAGCTCTCCACCAGGGATTTCCTTGGCTCCTGCCTACTGTATTGCCTGTTCATGCTTCAGGCAAGAGACTTCTCACTTCTGCTCCACCTTTAGCTTTTGTCTCTGCCAATACTCATGATTACTGACACAGACTCACATTCGTTGTGGTTTTTTTTTCTGTTGGGGCAGCCTGGAATAAGGGAAAATCAGATTATTTTTGCAGCTTGGGTGTTGGCCACGTACTCAAGAGATCTAAAGTGAATTTTTTGCATGTGGTTTTCTGCACAGCAGGTTGATATGGTGGGTGGAAATAGCATTTTTATAATTCTGGTTTGGAAATTTGCAGCTTGAATTATGTGTGAGTGGCAGGTCTGAAGCAAAGAAGACCTACCTTGTTCAGCAGTTGCTCATGAGGTGGGCTGTATTTTCTTGCTACTAGTACTGAAAAAGAGAAGACAAAAGAAATTGTTTCCACAGAAAAGGGTGTGGAATTTAAAAACACTTTATTTTCTTGCCACAAAATGTTACATATATATACAACTATAAGTATATATTTAAAAGAACCTTTTCAGGAGAGAGGACGGGTTGCTTATGTGAGTCTTTTCAGGACTGTCAGTTTTAATGTAATTTGGGGCTGTCTGGATGCTGTCCCCGTGGTTTAGGCTATGCTGTCCCCCTCTGTGCTGTCCCATACGATGGAGGGGCACAAGCAGGAGGGTTTGTGTGTGTGGAGTCAGCCCTGTCAGCAGCAGCTGAACAAGCTGCATTGGAACAGTCCCCACTCTCATGCTTGCTTATAACATTATGCCTACAAAGAGAGGTTTTCTGAAATGCTTAAAGCAACCCTGCTCTTTTTGGATGAAGCATGAGGGGTTTTTCAGGTGGACTCAATGCAAATAAGACTCAGTGCTGACACTTGCCAGGGGACGTTTCCTCCTGCACAAGATGTCTGCTCGGAGAGAGCTGCAGTGGACATTGTGAAAAGCAGCTCCAGGAAAGGGAGGGAAGCAGCCAGAGCATCTCCTGTCTGAGCAGCTGAGGGCAAGGAGAGGAAGCACATGGGAAAGCTTCATCATGGGGGGATAAGGCAAATGAAGTCAGGAAGAAGAGATGACTCTTAAAGTACTTCCTAGGACGAGGATGGGGGGGATTCTGATGTTCGGCATAAACCCTCTTTAAAATTAACGACAACAACAACAACAACGAGAGTTTCACATTCCATCATGCTGTTTCTGTTGGCAGATTGGATAGAATAGAAAATGTGCTACAGATGGATCACCAAAGGCATAGGAAAAAATGTGTTTGACTCCTTCAGGAGATGCAGTTTTCACATTAGTGCTATCTCTCCAACACCTCTCTCATGACCTGCCTCCCTTCCTTATTGCCCTTTCAACTCAGCTTATTTTGTGATTCTGTGATGGGGAGTACAGGAGGGTTCCTTGTCAGCAGCAAGACCAGGAAAGGAAAAGTGCTGGGAGCCCCTTGCTCCCCTTTCCACCTCACTGTGCTGATGTTGCCATATGACCCACAGACTACCTGCAGAACACCCTTGCACATTGAAGGGAGTAACTTCCCCTTGTGTGTCCTTGGTGTTTGGTTGTTGCTAGCACCTTCTCTATGAGGTTGCACTGCTTTCTCATGTTTCTTTAGTATTTCCTGTCAGTGGGAGCAGCTCAAGCACAGGGATGTTGTGGCATTGGCACATAATTGCATTCAGGCTCCAATCCCTCATGCAGCAGTGTCAGGATCCCCATCTTTTTGCAAGACTTGAAGATGGCTTTGCAGAAGACTCAAGCACTGGGGTAAGGAAAGATCTGCAGAGGTTGCTGCTGGAGGGAAAATAATGTTTTATGCATGTCAGGCTGGGGCTCTGGACAAGGCAGACTTGATTTTTATCCTGGTGTTTTATCAGACACAGCAGATGCTGAATGCCAAATTACAGTGCCTGAGAAAAACAGCAAAAAAGTCCCACAAAAAACAACTGGGAGAAGGTTTGAATTATGTTTGCTGCTCCCCACAGGAAAAAAAAAAAAAAAAGAAAAAGAAAAAAAAGAAAAAAAGTAGTATGGGTTCTAGGAATGGTTTCAGAAATGCTAAAGAATGGAGCAAAAGGTAATGTCTTTTATTAGAGAAACTGATATGACAAGAAAAAATAGCCAAGCTTTTCTGACAGCTACTTTGCTGCTGTATGATTCAGTAGTTAATAAATACATTCTTACAATTTGAAGGAGATCTGTTCAAGGACATCTGGAAATTTATTTGAATTGTGCCATTACTTGTCATGATGGTTGCTGCCTTATAAATACAATCATGGATGAGATTGAGATTAGCCCTGCTCTTTAATTGTGGACTGACTTCTTCCAGTAGAAAGGTGTTTCATGGCTGATTATACATGTTCCTTTGCACCAAATGACATTTGCTGTCATAATAGCTTCCATTTTTATTGCAATATAATACAAATTATCTCAAAAGGCTTCATAAATTACTGAAAGATTAACAGGAGGAACAAGATGTTTTAAAAATCTTATGTAGGAAGCCTGTTTTTGTGACTTATTTTAGAAAGCACTTTTAAATTATTTAATTAGCATTCTTGAAATTGTGGGGGATATCAAAGCTTTTTGTTTATTTGTTTATTGCAAGGAACTAATGAATAGTGAACTTTATTGTGAGTAATAATAGTGAATATTGGGTGTCATTTTATCTTCCCAGCAATGGGAAAGCTGCAATCCTAAATCTTAGAAGAGAGAGAGCCCACCCCTTCTCTTCACTCTACAAGTACAAATTTCAAACAAGTTAAAAAATAAGTTAGTTTGGTAAGAAATACCTTTTCACTTAGCCTGATCACCTTTCACTTTCCTGGTACCTTCTTTTTCTCACTTGTTCATGGAGCTTTCCAGATTTTATAAGACTTTGATGACCCTAGAAAAAGTGAGAAAAAGCATTTTGCCTCTCATACAGCTTTAATAATAAATCTGTCATACTCTGCCTGATACATCATGAAGAAATGACAAAAAAAAAATTACAAGCAGTTCAGCAGATAATGGCAGTACAGGCATGAATCCAATTTCCCCATGTCTGGACAACTGAGTAACATAAAAGCAGGGTTTATATATCCTTCTGACAATAGCTGAAGGTTCTCCTGGCTCAGCCTGAAGGTTCATGACCCATAAATATTTCTCTCCTGCCAATTGCAGATTTGGCCTCCTGCTACAGTAGAACTTGTAAAAGCTGTAGACAGTCTATGGCTCTCCTGGGACCTACAGACTCCCCTTGCAGATTTTGTGAGTATCAATCACAGGCATTATCTCATAAGACTCACAGGTTACCAGCTGGTCTGTGTAAAAGTATTGCTTGCAATGTTGGAGACTATACATGCCCTGAATTTGAACAATTTCTGTTTACAAGATATGCAAGACAATTGCATTCTCATTCTTTAGAACTCAAAGCTTCTGTTAACATGGTAAAGATCTAAGTACCAGGAACACATAAAAACCAGATTTTACCTACACAACAGCTGTTTTCAAAATGTTTTGCACCTTTTATAGAGTCTTCTAGTAAAACTGGTAGTGTTCTCATGACTCTGGGAGGCGATCAGATGTGCTCCTGGCAAGACATCTTCTCTTAGTAGAAAAGGCACCAACATCCTGGCTAAATGGGAAAAGAGAATGTGAAGAAAATGTGGCTTTATAATAGATCAGTCAGTTTGCTTCAGATTGGCTGGTAGAGCTTTTCAAACACCCAGTTACCAGAAATGGAGTAAACTCTTCAATATGGGGAACTTGCTATTCCACATTTCTTGGTGTCTTTGGGGTCTGTTCCTTGCATTTGGTCTTGGCAGATTGAGACTGCAGAGACATCTGTGACTTCAGTGTATTTATACATAGGAAATAAAAATCTTAGAGCTCAATTTCTCCATATGCCTCTTACAGCTTTCTATTATTAGCAGGCAAACATCTTGGATATGTTGCCAGCTAGCTGTATGCAGGGTTGCCAATTGTCTCCATTTCGTATTCTAGGTTGCTGATATTTTCAGGCTTGGCTTTGGGTATCTTTGGAATCTGCCTTGTGAAAAAAAAAAAGAAAAAAGGGAGATTATTTCACTACTGGTTTATAAGAATGAGTAATTTAATTTGATAAAACAGATGGAGATTGTTTCTCAGTAGGTCTCAGATTCATGTCTTATCCTAGATCATTTCAGGGTAAGACTAAGAACATTTCCAAGTTCCTCACTTTAGAAAATGTGGGTCTTTCCTCTGTTTGACAGGAAAAGAAGTGAGCTGCTGATGTATCCCTCACCCTGCACACACAAAAGTAATATTCTTCCCCTGTATGTGCAAAACAGGAAACTGAAATTTAGGGCAGGGGAATATTCCACCTGGGGAGACTTTCACAGTTCATGCCTTCCATTCATATCAAACCCAGCCTGCTTCTCTCACCTCCTCTCAGAAGAAAAGGCACCTTGCAGCCATAGGAACAACACACCTCAGAAGGAAAAGCAACAAAATACTAATAATCTAAACTATACGTGAAAACAGTATGGAAAAAATATAGCCAAGTATGTCTGCTACTCATCGGCAAGACCATAGGGATTTACTGGGAGAGGGAGGACACTGTCCCAGCCCTTGCCCTGATCTCTGCACTCCGAAAAAAATGAATTCACCCAGGAAAGCAGAATGAAAGAAGTGAAGTGTACATAACTTGAGTATTCTTCAGATCAAGGACCATCAGTCTTGTGATGGTCAGGATGAATGTGCCATGTGCTGAAGGTATCATGAATGCCATCCAGCTTGTTCTGGGCACAAGAGTGGTGAGACCCTTTGTTGAAATGATCCTTTTAAAAGCAGGCAGCATTTCAAAGCTCCTCTGTATCTGGCTTAGATTCAGCTCACGTGCAGGAAGCTGAGCTCTCAGGATGCCCTGTGCTGCAGCACAGCACAGCCAGGCACAGCACAGCCCCCAGGTGTCAGGATGCTGCAGACCACCACTCTTCCCCATGCTGGCTAGAGGCATCTGGCAGAGCTGGGGGAGGGTTAAATGAGCTTCTGCTCCAGAGAAAGCATCTCCTTGCTGAGGGAGTAAATCACTGTCTTGCAGTGACACTAATGCACGGAAAATGAACTGCTTGTGGATCTAGTTGGTAAATACTGATTCTGTGAAAACTGTGCTACATGAATGCTTAAAGGAGTAATTTGAGGTGAGGAATGTCCCTGTGGCAGCTGCTGTGGCACCTCACTGTACCCACAGAGCTCATGGTGTGAAAGGAGCAGCACGGGGGAACAATATAATTTCTATCCTACCAGTAATTCTTGTGCACTGCCTTGCCCTGGGTGACCTGAGAAATCAGAGCATTGGTGGATTAAAAAAAAGGTAAGAAGCTAATTTTGCAACAAAAATGTGTGCTCTCTGGAGCCAAATGCCACTGAGACCTTCCAACCTTCAGTGCTGATGTGTGTGCCACGTTTGTTGCCTCTATTATCTCCAGATAGGAGTCTGCATTTCCTCTCTCATTTTAAAACATTGACTGATCTACTCTTGGATGAATCTGATGGGAAATTATGCATCAAGCTCGTTAGAAGCATTCTGCTTTCCCCCAGGATACTCAGGAGGTGCCCCAGCAGGAGCAGAAAGTTTTCTGCAGAGATGCACGAGAAGAAGGAGTATCTGCCAGGAAAGAGCATCTATAAAACCAGGTGCTGCACTGGCTCTTCAGAGAGGTTGTGAAACAGGTGGACATGGCTCAGGCACTCTGGACCCCCTTGCTGGGGTGCTGAAAGCAGCTCACATCCAGTGCTGTTACATGTCCCCAGGGCTACTGGCAGTGTGAAGTGCAGAGCTACGGGGCACTGGCCCCAGGCGGCTTCTGAACCACAAGATACTCTGCCTAAGGCAGGTCACTGGCTTCTTCTGATAATCATTAAAGAATTGACTGGTTTAAAAAACCAGCTCCTCAAGTCTTTGGATTTTGAATCTGAACTCCTGCAAATATTGCCAGTGGCTCCTGACCTTTTGAGAGTGTTTATGCACTGCCTTGTGCCCAGGGCCACTCTTTGGACATGGTGTTTTTTTTTCTTTGCAGTGCTATGTCCACAGCCTTTTGCATTTCTTAATGCAAATGTGGATGTAGCACCAACTTGCACAAAGCCTTGTTTCAGATGTTTCTCTTCAGCCTTGACATACAAGTAAGCAATTCATCTGTTTGCTAGGACTGAGCTGATACAGGAGGAGCTCTTTCACAATGTTGTTACATCTGCTGAGTCCCAAACAATGAAAGAGGTGGTGGACTTGGTGGTCTGCAGAAGAGCAGATGTCCCTGGTTTCTTGTGTGAGGGCTCTGCCATCAGTGATGTTAAGCTTCACCTGAATATCTTTCATGTCTAGGGTTGCATCAGGAATATTCTGCTCCTCTCGGTCCTTCTGCATGTGCTTTGGGCTGATAATTTCTGAGGATGTTGTGATGGTATGAATGCAGTGAGGATAGCCAGGTTTGTCAGTCTGGAAGGCTGTCACAGATACCCAAGGGACAACTGGCTTTTTGGGTTCTGCTGCTCTTCTTGGGGAAGAGCTGAAAAGTCCAATACATCTGCAAAGCTTGCACATATTATAATGATAATGCAGATAATTAGTACAAGTCCTTACCTACTAGTAGTGCTTAGTAATGAAAATATGTCACTGTGTACTAATAGTACCTAATAAATTAATAACAGAGAGGGTTTTAATAGTAGATCATGGACATCTGACTTATAATCTGAAAATAGCTTATACCATTATTTCTGTGAACATCTACTGTCCACATATGTCAAAGGCTGAGTAGAATAGATAATTTTTTTTAGCTCTATCCTTGCTGGAGGCATGAACAAACACAGTGAGCCTCCTAATGCATTTAGCAGCAGACATGTGGCATAACTGACCAACTGTATCCTGAAAGCAGAACAATTTAAATGAATAAAAGGTGGGAAAATACAAGCCAAACAAAGAAAACTATCATATTTTGGTGTGCTGAGGAGAAATATATGCCTGAAAAAGTGTATTGGGTTTTTCTCTTTGAAATCACAATCTCTGTGCTCATTCTTCACATTCTTCAGAGATGCAGATGCACCTGGCAACAGAAAAAGACACATCTCCTGAGCATTGTTTTTGACATTGCTATAGCAAGCACTGTAAGGTCCCTGGCTCTGCACAGTCCTGGGAATACCCTCCTTCTCCTCAATTCCTCTGGATGTTTCCAGGGTAAAAAAGTGCTCTACAGTTCTGGCCTACCTCTGTGCCCCCATCCTTTCTATGGAAACCATGGTGGGAGTGGTGGACTGAATTGCCCAGGTAGGGGCCAGATTATAATGAGGGGTAAACTAAGATCTAACAGGCTGAAAACATTTCTAATCTCCCATTTTAGAAACAGCACAGTGATGCCCAGCCGTCTCTCCCCTAGTTTAGGAAATAAATCTTAATGAAAGATGCTGCTAATGTAGTTTTGAGATGGTGCAGCTCCAGCTGGAGCTGAGGTGAAAGCCTGTTCTGCATCTCTTCAGAGACTGGCACAAGCCTTCTGGGAGACTTTGCCATGCACAGATCTGCTCTCTGCTGCTGCTGCTGCTGCTGCTGGCCACCCTCAGGGGAAATTCCCAAGACAACCAGTGCCGTATTTATACTGCCTGCCCACATGATGACAAGTCCACTGCTCTCAGGACAGACATTGAAATAATCCAAACTGCTTTTTCCTAGCCATCTTCAACACAGTCCAAAGATCTCCTGTGCTGCAGCTTGATCCCAAGGCTAAACCTCCTGCAGTGGTGTAATCTGGAGCAGCAGGCAGAACCAGCCAGCAGCAGTCCAGTCCCTGCCTCAAGCTGATGCTTTGGGTTCATTTTGCTTTATAAACCTTTCTGTGGCTGCTTTAGGTGAATTATCACATGGGACAAATAGACAATGAAATATTTCCAAAATATGAAATATTTCCAAAATATGACATGCCACTATCATACTATCTGTAATATTCAGTGATTGTGACTAATGCCTTCTTCACAGAAGATAGGTTCAATATTTTCCACTTTCCTTGGTCAGGGGAGAAAGCATTCTTAAGCCAGTTTTAATTTAGTATTATTAAATTATTAAGGTTGGAAGAGATCTCTAAGATCATCAAATGCAACTTTCAACCTTTTGAACTTGTAATAGGCGACAAAAAAAAAAGGGAAAAAAAATATCCTGCTTTGCAGGGTATGGATTAATACAGGAATAAATGTAGGAATAGATGTTATAATGACCTCAAGAGAAAACAGTGGCTTCTTTTTGTTAGATCAGGCAGTGCAGTAGCATACCAGAAATCATCAAGGGACTAATTCTCCAACTAAAGACATGAAAATATAATTTCGGGTTGTGATTGTTTGCAATTAGTCACAGATGCTAATCTGTGATCACTTGCTAAGATCACTTGCTCTGCCATTATTTTTCCATGAATAAACTAAGAAATGCATTTCAAAGTAAAATGAGCCAAAGGCCTACAATTTAAGGTTCGGTTTGACACAACTGCTTTCATGTATTTTGTCAAGAACTATTCACTAAGGAAAATCATTATGAATTTCTTCACACACTTTGCATATGCATATTATGTAGTTTATACCCTGCCAAATGTAGATATCCTCAGTTTCGCTTTAGGCATCAAGTAGTCAGCAGGAAGAAGTAGACAACTTGCCTGATCATCTTCAGATCAGGCTTGGGGGAAAATCAATCCTATAAAAACAAGATTTCACACTTTCTCTTCATTTCTCTGTAGGTAGGGAGCTTGGTGAGCCTATCTGACAGAGAGAGATGTATATTGCATACAGCTAAATAAAAGTGACCATGATAGTTTGAATTCAGTGGAATACCCAGTCCTGATTTACACCACTGGATAGATTTCCAGCAGTTATATTTTATGGGGAGCCTACAAGAGCAAGCAGAACAGGATATGATTTACTACAGAGCCTGGTCACTAAGCTGCCCAGCCTGGCCTGCTCTTGTGGCCACCAAGGCAGGACAGGCACCAAGGCAGGACAGCAAGGCTGTAACACTGCTAGGAACAGTCACCTACGAGGAGCAAACATTGGCAGAGAAGGTCACCTCACCCAATTCAGAGTCTAAGTCCATTGCCTAAGTCTAATCTGGTCCCACCAATGAATTCTTAAAGCCTGTGAAAGGGAGCATGCATTTCCAGCAGGATTTCTTTTATCCCAAGAGAAGTGGGAAGAGACTGCATTGGTGATGCCTGTTGGTGCCCATCAGGAGCACAGGGGCATCCCATGGCCAGCACCCAGGCATGTGCAGTAAAGCAATTCAGATGTTTGTAGATCACTTGGAAACTTTACAAGTGGGTACAGTTTTGAGACCAAGTTCTTGTAATAATCACTCACCCTGAGTACAGATGCTTCCCTTGATAAGATAATGATGCGACTTAACAGGAGCAAGGTGGAGAAAACCAGTTTCCTGAGTGGAGCAGCCCAGACTGAGTATGTGTAGCAGTGTGGTGTGATTGCTGTTTTTCTCATCTTTCCCATCCTCCTTCATGAGCAGGCTATGGACAACCCTCATGCTGCTTCCCTTCAGCTCATGGTGAACACACTTTCTGTGGGGCAGTGAGCACATTCCTCTTTATTCTTAGGAATATGAACTTGTTATGGATAAAGTAGTTCACTGTAGAGTTTCCTGACTGAAAAAATGTCACCCCTAAGATTAAGATCACATGTCCCTGTCGCATTGGCATAGAAAGTCAATACTGACAAAAGTAACATTAGATGATTGTTGCAGAGGATGAAACACTCCATCTGGATGGGAAAGACTGAATGGTCTCAGCGGGTTTTAAAAAACTAACTTTTAAATTGATTTCCAGTGTCTCTAGAGAAAGGTTTGTCATCATTTCTTAACATTATAAAAAGAACTCCCATATTTGCCTTTAGGTCTTGTGGTTTAAAGGAGAAGCAAATAGGTGTGTGAAGAAACAAAATAGGATTTGTACCTGCAATACATCCTACACATGAATCAAAGGTGCTGTTTTGTCCTTCCATCCCATCCCTCTCCCTCCCCCCTCACCTATTAATCTCGCAAGTCTGGTAGAGAATATCTATTTCTAGATTAAAAAGGGGCAGGGGGGAGCAAAAAGAGCACCTTTTTCTTTATTTTCTGCATTTTTATGTTAAGAACTGCTCATCTGTATTTCATTTAGAAGAAGTTATTGATGTTCAGTGGGATTCCATCAAGCTGATCATATGGCATTTTACCTGAACAAAATGTAGCTGTTCTAACATTATTGTGATGGCCAACCTTGGGGGGAAACTTCATTATCCCCTACATACCAGCTGAATGAACATTTTTCTCTTGGTTTGACTGTTCTGATATTTTTCAATAGTAGTTTCCTGAATTAATGGCAGTGTCTTGGATGCAGAGGGACTCCTGGAGCAGGCTCATATTAGTGAATGATATCATAAGCAGGACTTAAAAGCCTTCAGGATACAAATTGTTGCTAGCAACCAGAAAGATTGTGTGTCCTGAAGAATAACATTCCTGTGGGCTCTGACTGTTGGTCTGAAGAACTAGCTTGAGAGAGCCGTGATGAAGCAAATATCTTGCCTCTGGTCATGTTTTCCTGCAGGCAGAAAGTATCAGAGCATGGTGTTAATGCAACATTTCTGCTCCTGGCACCTCAACTAATTTGAGCAGGATCAACACCAGCTTCTTCTCACCTCACCCCATTTTTTGCAGTAACCACAGACCTGTACTCACTCCTCAGCAGCATCAGAGGTTTTAGGTGCAGTGGCTGGTTAGGAAGCTATGCCATGGCCACCTGTCAGAGATGCCTGTGGCCACCTCTCATCTGGAGGATTTCACACACCAGCCTCTGCTAGTCCAAGAACGTGCAAATATTTTCATGACTGCTAAGAGTTATGACTTGCATGTTTGCAAAAAGTATTTGTTACCAAACTTGCATGATTGCTAACATTTTGAAAAACTGCTTTGCAGATTGGCTTTACCCTACTCATGTCTACCTTGCATGACCTGTTGGTCACAGTCTGTGGTTGAAGTGTGTTGTGGGTCACTTGTCAAGACTAGTGAGTCTCCATTTCCCAGTCCAATGAGATGTATGAAGTGATGGTTCCAGTGAGCTGTGAGCTTTTGGGGCAGACAATGACCTGCTCTGGGCACAGTCTGTGGGGCAGCAGAGAAGTGCTACAGCAAAGAAAGTGAGTAGGGGCAAAGAGAAAGTGAAAAATACAGTAAAGTGGAGCAAAACAAAGAGCAGAGGGATATCTGGGGGAAATTACAGAAGGAAAAAGGCACAATAAGAAAATAGCTTGGAGGACACCACAGAGAGGAGATAGAGGTAGATATGGGATTTGTGCAAGGCAATTAACCAAGTACAATATTGTTAAATCTGAGTCTTCAGTGCCTCCAGTACCTCTGTATGTTGGGCATCACTGCTGTACTCTGGAGATGGTACCAGTGTTGTTTTATTGTCCCAGAGGTTGTTTTACTTCCTGACTTTCTCTCTTCTCCCTCCAGATTTTTAATAGGCCAAATATCACTGTTGATTAATGGACAGGATGGAAGATGGAGGACCTTTTTAGGCTATTAACCTTAATGAGAGCAATAACTGAGTGGTAAATCTGTGCATGTTCTCTGGCCAAACAGAGAACCTGAAAGGTGCCTGGTACTTCACATGTGGCAGAGATGAATTTGTGAGCAGCATCAACATGAAACAGCTCCAGCCATCTGGGTCAGGAGTAAATCTGCACACTGCAACATCCCTTACAGCCTCACTAGCCTGGGCACTGACTGGCTGCAGGAGGAAGATGAACCAGAGACACTGGTAGTTATGTAAGCAGAAATTGCCCCTGGTTGGTTAAAGCTCTGCTAAAAATGCCACCCATTTGCAATTCATACAGACAACCTAGTCAGAGGTATATTATTAGAAACATCCATATCCTAAGCCACATTACTGCAAGGGCTGTTTGCTTGATGAGGGTCAAATAGTTGTAGGGAATTGGCATCATTCTAATAATGCACAAAGTCATTATGTTCCTATTTGTTTGCACAGATTAACAGGTTTTGAAGGTCTTGCATTTGTGGCAAGAATTGGGATGTGTCATTAGTATGGAAATAAACCCTTGACAAAATCAGACTTTTCATTCCATGTGTGCTTCCAGGAGCTCTGCTGGATTCTTTGGCATATATAAGGGCAGTTTTTGATTTTTTTTATTTACACAGTGCTTATTGCCATCAAAGAAATTTTATCTCCTATTGAAGACGTAATCTAATTTACTTTGTAGGAAGAGGAAAACATTAATATTCCCAAATTTTAATTAAGAATTTGGCATGGGAAGAATAAGCAATAGTATGGCTGGACATGAGAGCTGTTTCTCTACAAGGCACTGTTTGGTGTTGCAGTAGGTTTGTAAATCCTGACCATACAAGCAACAGGGCAACCCAGACACTGCCAGGGAAGGGTTGTGGTCCTACACCACATTTCTCTGTTGAGGGCCAGGGTGCATCCTGTGCCTGCACCCCATACATCAGGTGTCTTTCTCACACCACTGAGCCCCCTTTCTGACTTCCAGACTTGAAAGGTCTGTGGCCAAATGCCTGCCCTCTCCCTCACAGGTATGGGTGCATAGTCATCAGTCTTCTCTGAAAGGCTGTGCTTCTGCAAGGATATTTTGGATTAATTTCCAGAGTTATGTGAGATGATGATCAGTATAATCCATGGTAGATCCTGCAGATGAAGTGCTTTCTGCTATGGAGTTAAATAAGCTTAATCTAAGTAATTAAATTAATTAAATGGCTTATAACACATTGTCAACTTTCTTTCCAGTAAACACTGTGACATTTGGAAGGCATGACATGCCTCCTATGCAGAGGTCATCTCTAAACTGGTGAGAAACCAGAGCAATGGTGAAAATAGCACAAAGAAAATCATCCCTGTTATACACTTGTGCATCTGATCCCCTTCAGAGACTGTGTAATGTGGCTGACATGTCCCAAGCACAGGTTGTTCTGACCTCCCTTGTAAATCTTGTAGCCTCTGTTCTCTTCAAGGTCCTTGCACAAGCTGGATGTGCCTTGTTCCATCAGTACAGGAGCTGCTTTCCTGCACCATGGCCATCTGTTTCCTAATGATTGTCCAGCCTTAGTCTGCTCTCTCAGAATGTGTCATGACACAAAATCTGCATGCTTCCCAAAGATAGTTTCTTGGCTGCTGTAGCTGACAGCCAGCCCTGTGGAATCCAGGCTAGCTGCCTGCTGGAAGACCTTGAGAGCTGGATTTGGATTTTTACACCCTCTGATACAGGTACCTGCACTACTTGAGTTGTGTGGAGAGAAAAAATTGCTTTTTTCTCTGTTCTTTCTCAGTCTGCAGATTGAGATCTTGCAGTGCTCTTAAATAAGACACTCCTCTATTTCTGAGTTTAGGGGGAAAAAAGTATAATTGTATCTAGTTGCCAAATTAGCTTTGACTTCTAATTCCTTATTTGCCATGCTTTTTACCACCTGTTAAGAATCATGATGGGCTGGAGATGTATGCTGTCAGTCCTCTGCTCAGGTGATGCCCTCTCAACATGGGATAGATTGCCTGCCTAACACTCACACTTTATCCTAGTGTTCTCTTGTGTGTAAAACCACCCATTTTACAAGCAGAAAGCAGCTTGTCCCCTCACTGTGACCTGCATGGCACCAAGTGAGCAAGGTAAGCAGGGACTGCAGAGTTACATGTTTAATTAGGATTATTTGCTTTCAAATAAAATCTCACCAAGCTGGAGTGCATAAATTGGAGCAAGTTCTTTTAAGCCCCATATATACTTTGCTTTTGGGCAAATTTAGCATAACGAAAAAATGAAGGTGATCTGGCCAAGCCATGGGCAGAACCAGGTCGACATGTGCAGGTAAAGAGCAAAGATCATCTTTTGTTTTCTTCTGCTTGGTAAAATGTTGAATTCAGATGTGGCAAAGCTTGTTCTAAGTGTCTCCTTAACTGTACTCTTAACTTGTGGTGCTTTAATTTTCCAGATATATTTTCTAACAGAAGAAAAAAATACTTTTGATATTTAGGGGTCTTTCTGCCCACACCAATCCATTCTGTTTAAGCTCTGAGTTTAACCCTCTAAGTAAATAAAAACGAACCACATTATCTTATTTTATTACATTTATTACATTGGTTTATTATTTTATTACATTGGCTTATTACACTTGATTCTTGCATTTTTGGGATCTAAAAATACCTGCTTCCGAAGTATAGTGCAGTTCAAATAAGAGAAATACAAGACTACTACACCCTGCACTTCCCAATTTCCCTGGAATTTCAGCTACCTACCCCTGTGAGTGTTGAACTCCCCTTTGCTAGCTCCCATTTGCACTTTTATTAAACACTTAGGATTACTCCAAAGAAGGCTGAGCAGAATTTGGTGTGCAGAGAGTTTTCCAAGCATGATAATCCAATGCCATTCACATCTGGGTTTTCTGATAGAGAGAACCTACCTGATGTTGCTTGCCATGGGTTCTGTTTCTTCCAGACATTTTTGATCCTAATTTGAGGTCATGCTTATATTACTTGTTGAGCTTTAGTCCATTTTCTTCCCTTAGAAGAAGAAATACAGCTGAGTATTTGAGGCAACTTTTAAGAGAGCTTTTGCTACATCTAGTGGCAGAATCTTTGAAGTGCTTGAGATAAAGGCAGTTTAGGAAAAAAGCCAATCTCTGTTTAGAACCTTTATTATTTCATTCATCACAGTTGGAAGAGACCCACAAGGATCATCGAGTCCAACTGTTAAGTGAATGGCCTGTTGTAATGAAACTTGATGTGTTTTCATATTGCATTCTGTTTACCTTTCTCTTTCATAGCAAAGTTCTTATTTTACTGCCTGGCATGGTTTTTCTCAGTTCTGGCTGCTGTCTGAGACAGAACTGGTCTGGACTTGCTGCAATTTCGATTCAGACTGAATTATTACAGAATTAGAAAAATGGATTGGGATGTGTGTGTGTGTGTGTGTGTGATCCCAGACCCCTGCAGCTGTCCAGTGCAGTGCTTGTATCTCTGTGAGTTAAACCCACTGAAGGAAGTTTTGCACCAACCCTGCCCAGCACTCGGGCCACTGCCTACTCCATGGACAGTGGCATGTCCCTCAGGGGGAATGGGGGAAGAACAGAAGCATGGCTGTGTGCTTACATCAAGGATTGCTGCTGTAAAATGAGGTGAGGAACACACACAAACGGGCTGAAAACCACCTGGGATTTGGTGGAGAAATGAAAATGTAGAGTCAAACCCCACAAGGCTGCAGTGTAGATTGGTCCTAGCCAAATGCTTGCAGGAGAGGAGCTCCTGCAATAATGATAGCAGCTGTTCTTACCAACTCCAGAGTGGCCTGTTTTCTGAGGGACTAATTCCTGTGGGAACTGGATGGATCCTAGGCAGAGCAAGACATCCTCCTGATTGCAAACAGAATGAGAGCAGGTTAGGTTGCTACTGCTTATGTAGCAATAATAACTACTGACAAGAAGGTTGGGATCAGGATGGTGACAAAATAATGCAAACCAGAGCTGATTGCAGATGTACTAAAAAAATCAACACTGATTTTTAAAAGTGGCTGATCCTGGTTTAAAAATCTGCATGAAAGTCACACATGCTTTCAAGAGAAGTGGTTGTGTAAAAAAGTATTATCAAACCTTATCAACCCACTTTATCCAGACAACAGTGGTGCCTTACATGGGAACTGGGTCTTTATGGTGGGAAAGTGAGGAGAACATGCTTACCCACTTTTACTCCAGAGCCAGGGCAGGAGAGAATGGGCTGGCAGCCTGCTTTTGCTCTGGTGTGTAGTTTGTTTCTTCTTCTGGAACTTAATTTGTGTACCCTCTTAAGGTTCCTTTGCATCATCCTCCTTTGGCTTTGCATGCTGGAGGACCTCACCCTCACAGAGATACTTGGAAGAAATTAGGGAGGGTGGGATACTCCTGAAAATGAGGATAAGACAGCATCAAATGTGGAGCTGGGGTGTGCAGGTAGCCTTCCCCAGCTTTCTTGGTGGTGGGTGGTCCCCATATGTGGCAGAGCAGTGATTTTTCTGTGCTCCTTTCATAAGCTCCCTTCATAGTTATGGAAAGAAGCTGGCACTTTTACAGCACATCCAGTAGAAGGGCAAAAAAAAGGGTCACTGCCTCTGAAGGAAGCCGAGAGTGACAACTCAGCCACTGTCAGAGGCTGAAGACCAGCAAGACAACTTCCACCCCAACTGCATTGCAGTAAGGGGGAGATCCTATTTGTCCAGCTACACAAGCAAAATTACCTCATGGAGTAATTTTATACATGTGGGGGTGGCAGAGGTTGCAATATCAGTCTGAAAGGTGTACACAGAATGAGGGAGGAAAAAAAATCTAAGACCTTGGAGGACAATTTAGACTAAAATATTAAAAGTAAGAACTTCTACAGGAGTGTATGCAAGAAATTTAGAAGACTCTGGAGGAAAATGAAATGTGTATTACCACAGAATCACAGAATGAGAATGCTTTGAGTTGAAAGGGACCTTAAGTTCATCTAGTTCCAACTCCCCTGCCATGGGCAGGGACACCTTTCATTGGAAGGTTCATTAGCATCCCAGCATGAGCTGGGGGATGGCACAGATGGGGAGGCATTTCCATATCAAGGTGTTACTTGCTGTCATGAAAGGACAACGAAGAACAATTTCAAATTCAACAGTCTGTTCTTGAATTTGTTTCAGTTCAAAGAAGATCCTTGATGGAAGAAATATCCATCTCTGTTATTTACCACTGTTGCGAAACCACAGGAGCAGAAAAAGATCTGTAACTTTGTTGAGCTACAGGTGATGATCTGAAAAGATAAGGTTTCTAGTATCAGGAATTATTTGTATGTGGCAAGCTTGATCTGTTTCCATAATATATAGTGGGAATCACTCCATCACTCTTGGAGTTGTTCAATCAGCCCCACCATGGGGAGCCTCTCTGATGCCTGGAGTTCAGTTCAATGCAGAGGGATTGGCTAGAGATAACATGCTGTCTGAGCAGCATTACAATTTTATTCTTTTTAGAAGCAAACATGAAAGAGTTCAATAGCTCTTGCAAGCAAAAAGGAAAACAAAAAAACCCAGGAAGTTAAAAACCATGAGAGTTTTTTCCCCTCTATTTTGAGACAGCTTCTTTCAAGTACATGAAAATTGGCAGAAGCTGCATTTTTTTTAATCATAGTTTGTGTTTCATTTCTACACATGAAATACGAGGAACAGACCTGTCTCCTCTGGAAAGAGGGCGTACTTTGACTTGTCAAATACCAATCGCTATTTTTAAAATGCCACTCCATTTCCTGCCTCTGCCCTAGGCTATGGCTGGTGGCCACAGGTGAAGAAAAGATAACTGGTTCCTCAAGTCTCCTGATAAGCACAGGAGATTGAACACATGTGGCTTTAAAAGGGTTCCCAGGTTCTTCCCTGAGCAGCAGCAGTGCTTTCCCCACTGCCTTGCAATGCCCACTCTCTGTGCACAGCTGCTGCCCAGGCAGGAGCTCCAGAGGGAGCTGCAGGCAGCACTTCTCACCACCATGGGCTTCAAACCTCAAAGCAAGCCTGGGCGACGTGGTGGTGAGAACACAACAGAGCAGGAAAAGGGAATCATTTAATGGCAAAGATAAACCCTCTTGTTAACTCCTTCCTAAACTCAGAAGTTGCAAATTCTTGGCTGGCTGGTCACTAGGACTTTTCTGTGCTAGACAAGGATATTCAGGTATTAGACCAGGTATAGATTAGGTATCCAGGGGATGATAAGAAAACACTTGGTTTTACTTAAAACTTTGTTCGCTTGCTTCAGTAACCATTTGAATGTGATTAAGAACTTTATCAGAAAAGCATAACCATAGGAAAAATAAAAATAATAGCAGCTTGTGGGGAGAAAAGACGTGGAGTTATTCAGGTTTTCTTTCTAAAAGTTAGGAAGCTACAAATAGAAAATAACAGAACAAGAGAATACAGAGGACATGTACTTTTCAGTTACACTGAGTTCTGTAAAAAGTCAACCATCACTTCTGTAAGATGCAGTAGAGGGACAGTATCCATCCATTGCATCTCTTCAGTGTTTGTTTTTTTTTTTCTAGAGGCAAGTTAATCTATTATTAAGAATTTATGAAGATGATGCATTTTAAAATTAAAATATACATTTTGATAATTCCTAAATACCGTTTGGCCTTTAAAATGCCTTAGAACTCTGAAATACAAGAAGATCATATCAGACCCAGACCTTTAAACACAGAGGATCACTTCTGGTCCAGCTGTACCATAGGGCCAGACTGACCTCTTTTCATGCAGTCTGACTTTTGGCATTTCCTAACTTCTGAATACTTGAACATTTCAACCTTAGCTGTCCTTCTGGCATAAACGTTATTACACATAAAATGTGATAACTTTTCATGGATGTGGCAATTTCCCAAAGACATCTATAAGACTAACCACTATGTAGGTACACAAGAGACCACAGGAACTGACTCAGCAGAAGTCCAGGGGGAGGTTGGCTCATATTGAAGCTAAGGACAAGCATTTTCCTGTCCGTTAACACATTCTGTCACATGTGTTCTTCATGGGCTCTTGGCAATGAAACAAGATAAAGTAACCTGAAGTTACACCAGGGGAGGTTTAGATTGGGTATTAGGAAAGACTTCTGTCCTGAAAGAGTTGTCAAGTATTGGAACAGGCTGCCCAGGGAAGTTATAAAGGTCACCATCCCTAGAGGTATTTAAAAGTTATGTGGATGTGGCACTTTGGGACATGGATTAGTGGTGGACCTGGCAGTGCTGGGTTATTGGTTGGACTCAGTGATCTTATAGGTCTTTTCCAACCTAAATGGTTCTATGATTCATGCCCACAAGGCAGAACATCACCTCATGTCCCAGGAAGATGGCATTTTGCCTATAAATTTGCAAGTAGCACTGGAGACATGTTGCCCTGTCCAGCCATCTTCTAGGCAGCGTCATCATCTGTTCTTGAGACTGTTCTTGAGGCAGACTGTGAATGAAGATGATTTCTGCAAGGAAATCAGAAGAAACTGGTGTCCCTGGGGAACAGGTTAAGAAATAAATTTGCATAACTCATATGGTTTATCTGTCTTTTTCAATATGAAAGAATTTTTTTAAAATTATGTCTGCTGATGTTTTTACCTTATTAACAACGTTACTTAACTCAGAGCTCAGGTTATTATTAGTGATTTTATATTCTGCAGTAAGTAGCTTTCTTCACTGTTATTATTAGCATTTTAATTTCAAAATCCTTTGAGGCAATCTGAGTTGCAGGGAAAGGCATCTGGAAATTCCTTATGTCCCTTAAGGAAGGTTCTGGATTGCTCATTTATGTTTTAATTGCTATTTTAGAGATATATATTTTTAGATGTCTTCTTACAGTCCTATTCCCATGTCATGAAGTCATTCTTATAGAGAATCCAGACACAGTGATACAGCACAAACCAGATCTGTTCGAGTGTTTAGTACTGTGATTAAGAGTTGGAGAAATAGTACAGACATTTATACATATGCAAAGCCTTAATATCTAAACAGGCTTTTCTAGGAGCACTGACACTAAGAAGGACTGGTTTCCCTGGAGGAAGCTCTTTCACAGTCAATTCAGTGGAGTGACTCCTAGAGGAACGACATGAATTTCCACCAAACTCTTCCTACATGTACCTGATTGCATGTCTGGGAACACATGGAATTTGTCTGCATGAAGAAATTTCTTACAGTGTTAGTGCTTGGATCATAAAATGGGCCAGCCAATGTAATAAAGATCTGATATACTGGTTTGTTACTAATTATTTCTCAAAGTATTATTTTTGAATCACCATCAAGAGTTTTCAGATGGTATTTCATGTATTTTATATCCATCTGTTCCCAGGGCTCCAGGAATTGTTTCTGTGGATTGAAGCTTCACTTTTTTATACAATGACAGAATTTTTTCCCTCTGAGGTAGAGCCTCTTCCTTCCCAGCTGTCTTTCTGACAGTGAAGCAAATATCAGAAGAAACCCTGATGTTTATTCCTCAAGGTCCAGACCATTGAAAACAGGTCAAACACTCAATTTCTTTTCTCAACTTCATTCATTTTCACCCCTACTCCTTAGTTGATTGGTATTGTATCTGTTGGCTCCAAAGAGTCAATGAGAAATGAAGCCATGTGGCAGCTCCAGTGCTCAGTGAAACTGTGAAATTATTTCAGGGCTGAAATAGCCACAGCTGTTTCAGATCTGGAGCTTTGTTAGCTGAGGAAGATGAGGGATTTATTTTGTGCCTTCACAGCACCTCCAACAAGTTTGGTTTTCCAGTCTAAGACTTTTCAGAGCTGATGAAACAACTAAACACCAACTCTGCAGCATGCTTATCCACCAGCAAAATGTCCAGGCTGTGATCATGTAGAAACACTTCTTAGCCTGCTAGAAATGCTGTCAGGAGCAATATATATCTGAGAGATGTGTTTGGCATCAATTAACTGAGTCTGATTGTGCTGATACAGGAAAGTGAAGCATTGGTCCAGAAAGGTGATAGTACCTTTATTTGTTAGCTAGATATAAGAGCCTAAAGACATAACATTTTGTATGGATGGATAATGGTGGGCATGAATGGTGAGGATGCTGAACAGAATTGTTACTTTTTGAATGACAAAGTGGAAGGTTAAATTACTGGAGTTTTAAAATAAGAAGGCAAAAGGATTTATGATACAATATATGTTTTGTAAAATAATACCAAACCCTTGAAAAAATTAATATATCAACCACAGTAGTTTGGAATGCTTGGAAATTAGTATACAATGGGCAGGGAGCAGGACATAAAAGATGTAGTGGGGTCTAAGAGCAATTTATTGCACCTGTCCCCTAGGTAATGCCAGCTGCTTCCTATCAGGCATGTGATGATGACAGGACCACCCTGGACTGAGTACCCAGAAGGATCCATCCCTTGGTCCTTGTGTAGCTGCCCCTGCAGGGGAATCAACATGAGAGGAGATGTAGGTGTGTGGTGGCACTATCCTTTTACTTCCAGAGACTTCCAAGGCACTGTTTTGGGACTGGCAGACACATGACAGGACCTACAGAGACCTCACCTCTTGGGGAGTGGTGGCTGCAGGGCTGGTGAGCCTCCACATGCCAGCTGAGCCCCTGGAGACACCCCAAACTGTCGTGGGAGTTCAGAGAACAGGTCAGCTGCAGATGCTTACCTGCGTGCTGAACCACCTAGCTGACTCCCTGTGCTGGGCTTGGCTGGGAAACAGGTCATTTCCACCACAGCAGCCCAGACACTGCTGAGTTTTTGATTTGTGACTAGGACAGGGCTGATAACACACCAGTGTTTTGGCTGTTGCTGAGCAGCACTTGTGCAACATTTCATTTTTTATTTTTCCCACTCTGCCCCACCAGCAAGTAGGCTGAAGGTTGGCAAGAAGCTGAGAGGGAGCACAGCCAGGACAACTGAGCCAGGCTGGCCAAAGAGTTATTTCCTGCCTTACAGCAACACGTGCTGCAGTAACAGCTCAAGGGAAGGAGGAGAAAGGGGTGACATTGGTGGTTACGGCACGTGTCTCCTCAACTAACCTTTGCATCTGCTGAAGCCCTGGTTTCCAGGAGGTGGAAAAACATCAGTTGCTGAAGGGATAAAGTGAACAAATTTTTCTTTTTGCTTTATTTGAGTGTGAAGTTTCTGCTTAACCTACCAAACCACCTTTATCTGGGTGCCTTCATCCTGCTGTCTTCCCATGATGTGGCAGAGGGGAGACCCTGCAGATGTGTGGTGTTTGGCTGCTGGTTAGGTCAACCCACCACAGCCCCCTCCCTGGTCTTGGGGACAATTTCAGTGAGGATGGTCAGGAACTGAGTCTCTTAAAAGCAAAATTTGGGCAGTAGGTAATTGCCGTTTATTTCACCAGAACTAGCAATCTTTTTTGTGAAAATTGTCCTCAAGGGGAACACAGACAACACTGAAGTTGAACTGCTGCATGATTCTGTTGTTTTTTTCTTTTTTGGTTTTTTTTTTAATTATAGGTACATTTTCAGAATAAAAGATATTTGACCACTAGAACTCTTCTTATCCTCTAAGATGGTCATTCCCAGCTGCTGCAGTGCTGTAGGACACAGGACACTGTTAATGGCACCTGAGGTCCACACACTGCAGCATGGTCCAGTGACAAGATTTGCACACACCACACCATAACACACCATTTCCCAATCATCATACCAACAATGTGGGAACCTGTTTGTTACAAGAACTATCTGGATGTTGTGTTCATGCCTAATGTCCAGCTCAAGAAAGATGCTGAATAATCTCTGTATTCAAAGAAAATGCCACAAGAAGTAAGTGATCACATCACAAAAACCCAGTTATTGCTTAAGGCTCTATGGGACAGGTCAGATAGAACACAAAAGAAGATGGCCTGACATCCAAACAGGTATTTAAATTCTGTCCAGTGAATTATACCCCAGAGTGCCTTTTTCTTTCCTTTAGTTATAAAGGTGTCAGACAAGTCCTTCAGAAAGAGATGCCATATTGCAATCCCCTAAATTCAGATGAGATGTCTGACCACTGGTATGAAGACTGTCACTCAAGGGGATCCAGGAAGATTATCAGCATCTGGAAGACTTTCTTCTTAACCTATGTTCATCCAATGTTTGGTCACATTTTCTGAGCAGCTGGGTGTTCTCCTGAGCTCAGTGATCTGGAAGAGAATGGATTGTTACGGTCATTTTAACGCATTCAATTACTGACGAAATTTGTTGTCAGAGGAAACATGGAAACCTAGAAGGATACAGAGAAAAAGACCTCATCTAAAGTTAAATAAAAGAGGTAATTTAAAGTGGAAGCCAAAGGGGAAAAAGGTGAAAAAAAAATCCCCCAAAAACTTAAAATAAAATGGGTGGGGGGGGGGAAAGATGGTTAGAAAGTTTAATTCAGGTTCAAAAGTGAAGAAGAAATGAAAAATGAAACAAAGAGCAGAACTGGCACTTAAGGGAGAGAGAGAGAAAAAAGATGCTGGGGAGAAAGAGGCTCAGTAAATTAACCAATATATGCTGCAGAGAAATCCTTTCAGCAGGCTCAGAGAATCTGTCTCCATTAAAGTTTCATAGTGAAGGCTCAGAGGGATTTTCAATATTTAAAAAGTGCTTTTGAAGGTAGTCAAGAGGAGATGCACTGGTAACTCTTGAAAGGCTATGCATTAAATTTTATTATATCTTCAAATAGCACGGGACAGTGTCTAATTCTTGGTTACTTTAAGAGAGCACTCATGTCTTACTGTGCTCCCACTTCTCATTTTCAATGTCTCTCTGTGGGGTGTTTTGCATTCTCTGCTTTTGTCTCTAATGGTCACAGCTGAAGATGAGACAGGTGCCAGGAGGGCTGAAGGCAGAAGCTGGGAATTGTGGGGCTGCAAAGAGACAGCAGTGGAAGGACAAGGTCAAGACAAAGGGTTTCACCATGAGGCCCCTGACACACAGAAGGAACACTGTTTCATCTGGGCAGATAGGAATGACAGATGCCATCCTGGTGACTGGGAGGTGGCAGCTTCCACTGCCCTGGCAAGGGACATGAAGTCCTGCCAGGGTTTGTCCTCCTTTGAACTGCGGTCTAATGAGCCCAAAGGGAGAATAGCTCGCAATGCAGAAGGCCGGCGGGTGGCAGCACCAAACCGCGGCCAGGCGCGGCTCCCGCAGCGCTGGATGCTGCCGGAGGCGATCCCTCCCTCCCTGCCCTGGGCTTCCACCGATAACCCTTTAGGGGGTTTCATTGAAAATTGAACTGTTCCTCCCATGTAGATGCTTTGGGACAAAGCTACCCTCTCACATCCAGGCAGGGCAGGGATGTAACACGGGGAATTCCCACCAAGCTGCCATCAAACCAAAGGTGGGCACTACTCAGCCACTTTCTCAATAAATTTAGAAAATAAATGTTATTTGGATTCAGCCCCAAACTCCACCTGCCTCCTGCTCTAGCAGATATTGTTAGCGGTGGATGAGGGGAGTAAGGACAGACAAGTGTCTGCAGTAACTTCTCAGAAGATATGATCCAGTTTTTGCCTGGAAAAAAATTGAAATTAAAAAAAAATCTGACAAAACTTTAACTGAGACGGCAAAGTACATTGAATGTGTTTCAAAACTTTTTTCGTCATAAGCCTTCTGCTGAGTTACAGTGATCAAACCTGAAACCTGTTCTCCTCTGCATGACTTTTTTGATGTGCAGTTCTTTCCTTTCAATACATGTGAAGGCAGTTTTGGGGTATTTTAGATCTCTTCCCCTACCAAAGCAACAAGCAGTGGCAGGCATCCTTCCAAACCAAGCAATGCATAGTAAGGCTCTGCTGAGAGGAGACTGTCTTCCCCTGTATTTCCTAATCCATGGGTGGATGCCAGGGTACAGAGACAGAATGAAATGACCCAAGAAACTGGTCATTAAGAGGGAAAGACAGACTGCAACGCTCTCTTCCAGTTCCTCTTCTTACCCATGGCTGAGCCCTGTGCTGTCCCCATGGGGCTGTGGCACATGTGGCTCATGGGTAACCAAAGCAATGGGGCATTTGGGCTCTCTCCTGCTGCAAAGATCAGCAGAGACACAACAAAACCTCAGCCTAAATCTGAGAGCTTCAGTTCCCAAATGTCTAATGCCAAAGTAGAAGCCAAGAAAGGAAACCAAAAAATTATTTGTTGTCTGCCACGACAGCAGGGCAGGGCTATCTTTTCTCTCTGATAAACTGAATGGCTTTGACCCACATTGTAACCTCTGGTTTGAATTTAGAGATAAGTATCGTGTTATCAGCCTTGTGCCAAGGTTTGGAAGCACCTTGTGGCAGCAATGAAGCAATGTTTCACAGGCCTGCATGGGCCAGAGGAGGCTGCAGGATCTGGGCAGTGTGGTCAGACAGATCAGGGTCCCTCCCTTCCATGACTGGAGGGTCCCTGCAGCAGGGAACAGCATAAATTCTAATGAAGTCACATTGCCAGTGGCAGGAATAGAGCTATTTCCAGATACTCTGGAGTTTACAGCTCAAGAGTGGATTTAATTATCACTTTACTGGCTTTAAGTGAGCTGTAAGACTAATCTAAATTTAACAGGGTCGGCAGTTGCTTTACAAGCTTCCTCAACAGGCATGTGTCAAATTAGAGCTATACCAATAGATAAAGGGAGAAAACTAAAGCCATTGATGGCCATAGATTTCCCAGCTGATATCTTTATACTTCTATAAAAGCCTATCACCCTATTTCATTTAAAGAAAGTGAAAATTATTGACATCTCTTTCAAATGCTAATCATTAGGAAGCAACTTGAACTAAATATAATTAGACTCAAATTATGTGCACCTTTTATTGAGGACTAACAACACTCAGTATCTTCTGCTATTTATGTTTCCAGATAATCTGTGCCATTAGTTTGGGATCAAATATTGGAGGCCCTCCAGCTGCTCCATGACTACAACTCTGAGCATTGACTGTGCCATTTGATGGACCCAGAGATGCATCTGGGAGCTTGTTTTATAGCAGGTTTTGAAAAATGCAATGTTTTGCTGGGGCACAAATGCTCCACCCTGAGCTAGGACAGCCCAGGCCTGGCACTTGTGTGCAGGGGAGCCGCCCGGATGTGGCGGCAGAACTTTGTGTGCCATAAAGAAATGAACTTTGGCAAAACTCTGCCCTTGGACTTTTAAGCACCTGCACCTGCTGACCTGCCTGAGAAAATTTTTTAGGTCATGGTGCCCTGGAACAAGGCAGGCATGGTGCTCTGCTGGACAGTTTCTCCAGGCGTTGGGGGACAGCTCTGAATAGCAAGAGGCCATCCATAACTCGGAAAACCCCTTCTCCTGCTGTGCTGACCTGCCCCACGTGATGTCCCTTCCCTTCTGCCCAAGGGAACAGGAGTCAGGGCCTCTCTGCAGGACCAAAATCCCTGGCAGGGAGCAGGAAGTAGTGAGCTTCCCTCACCGAATGCAGGAATCCTGCACAGTCATCTTAGTGTTTTGATCACACAGATTTCTCTTTTCTGATAATTTCTTTGCTGGACAGGACTCACTATATGTTACCCATAAGACCCTTCAGAATCACCGAGTCCAACTCCTGGCCCTGCACAGGACACCCCAAGAGTCACACCATGTGCCTGAGAGCATTGTCTAAATGCTTCTTGGGCTCTGTCAGGCTGGTGCTGTGACCACTTCCCTGGGGAGCTGTTCCAGTGCCCAACCTCTGGGTGAAAAACCTTTTCTTGATATCCAACCTAAACCTCCCCTGACATAACTTCAGGCCATTTTCTCAAGTCCTGTCACTGTTCATGAGAATGAAGAAATTGTTGCCTGCCCCTTCTCTTCCCCTGCTGAGGAAGTTGCAGAAGGTAATGAGGTCTCTCCTCAGTATCCTCTTCTCCAAGATGAACAGACCAGGTAACCTCAGCAGCTCCTTATGCAGTTTCCCCTCCAGACCCTCCAACATCCCCACTGCCCTCCTTTGGACACCCTCTTTTTGTATTGTGGTGTTCAGAACTGCAGACAGGACTCAAGGTGATGCTGCACCAGTTCTTTATACACAACCTTTTATAAGAATAGCTCAGCCTAACACGTCATACCCAAACTAATCTATGCTTTTACTCCCACCACTCCTTTATACCACAGCTACCTATTGTACCCTCCTCATCACATCCTCCCCTTTGCAGAACTTAGGGATCACCCCTGAACTCCCATGGCTGTTTATCTATGGGGCTGACATAGAAAAGAGATGCTGGTGTTGCCCTAGATCTTTGCAGAGGGGCAAGCCTCAAGGGTTTGAAAGAGTTGATATGGAATTTTTTCCTCCCAGTTATCTGAGACCTGAAAAGGTAAGCACAGCCCAGGCTGGAGAAACAGTGTCTGGGTGAACTCCATGCTCTCTGCCTATCTGCATTACTAAGAAGTACTCCTTATCTTCTGGACTTTCAAACCAAAGAATTTAAAGAAGTACTGGAGTGAAATTATAGCTGCTGATGATTAAAGCACTATATTTAGTATTACAGCTTAACTGTAACTTAAATGCCAGATTATGAACTCTGAAATATTTTTTACATAAACTCTCTCCCCCATAAACAATGAGCTAAAGTAGTAAATTTGTTCCATTGACTTCAGCCAAGTGCAGCACAATTCTGGTTTTATGTTAGTCCTAAGGGACAGCCTCAAACCTTGAATCAAGCAGGAAAATACAGACAGACAGAGAAAGCAGCCAGCTGAGACCTTGTTGGGAGAAGCCCAACAATATTCAGATTGTTAGGGGGTTGCTGTTTGTTTCATTTCCAGGAGGATGCCACAAAATTTCAGCCATGTGGGATCCACCACCTTAAGTGAAGTGCCCAATTAGAAATCTGGCTTTGAAGGGATTTAATCCTGGGTTGCGGGTAAATATCCTAGGTAAAACAATATGAATAAAGCCCTGCTGAGCCAGCTGACCTCGGGGAAGACAGACAGTGAGATTATCTGAACTTCACTTATCTAAAGTCTCCTCCTGTTTGAGGTGGGATTATTTTGTCTATCTCATATCAAGAGAGGAGATTCTGTGTGCCCTGATCAACTCAAGGTGCATGACCCACGGTGCCTTGGGAAGGCAAGTGTCCTTCCCCTGGAAAGAAAATTAGTTTGGAAATTAAAAGGCTTTATTATTCAGGCTATACAGTTCATATGCAGTCATAAAGAGGAGAAAAGAAAGATGGAATAATTTCATGGAGATGCTGAGGTACAGCAGTGTGCAGAATAGACACTGTGAGAAACAGAGATGCCTTGGGCAGAGGTGTCTTAGTTCAGGCAGAGCAAAAAGGGAGTGAGAGATGTCCCCAGCAGCCACTGCACCAGGGAGGGATGTGCAAAGCTGCTGCAGGCTGAACAGCTCCAGTTACTACATCAGAATGGCTTACATGGTGTTACTATGCTACAGGCTCCCCATACAGGCTGTTCATCTCCTCCCCATGCCCAGTTCAATCACAGTCCTCCCTAGGAAACCAGAAGTGGAAAAAAGTCAATCTTCCCTGTCTAATAAGTTGAGAAAAAATTGAAACTGATCACTTAAGGTGGAATTCCCAGGATTTTCAAAACAGCAGTGTACCTTCACTTAGAGGCCTATTGATCTTTTGTGTTGTTACAAAGAGTTGCATGGAAAAATGGCCAAAACAAAACTCTGAAGAACACTGAGGAATTATTTCTAATCCCTTTTGTTTGACAAAGAAAAAATCCTCTAAAACCCCAAAACTAATAAAACCACTTTACACAAACCATAGTGAAAGAAACTATATGGTATATTTACAATTAATTTTCAGCTTATGAAATCGCCTCATGAATGAAATGCGTCTAAGTTGTGTGAGAGCCAAGAAGGGAGAAAAGATAACACTAGTGAGGAGAGAACAGGTTTTTATAGTGTTTGCTGGTTGCCTTTCATTCTCTGAACAGCAGGAGGAGATTAATGATATTGTCACAACAACATTAATGATGCTGTAAAATCATAAGGACGGAGAGAGCCAGGATTTGATAAAAGTGAGATTTACAGCTGCATCAGTCAATTTAATTATCTTTCACTAGGCTTAAACTAAGCAGTAAGACTAATCTCCATTTAACATGTTTTACAGGGTCTGCAGGCGCTTTACAATCCTCCTCCATTCAGAAGTGTCAAATTATGGCAATATTGATAAAAGAGTGATGTAAATGGTTGTCTAGTCAATCCCCAAACCAGTTAATATCTTTTTTTACTGCATTGTAAAAGCCAATTACTCTGAAGTTTTGGAGTGAAATTTGTGAAGGGCAATCAGAGTGGATAATGTTTAGAAAACAAATTCAAAAAAGATAAAGATCCGTGTCCACCTGCCCATGTTGGCTATAAAAGACAGTGCTGCTGCCTCTGTGCTGGCTCTGCTGCCTGTCCTCCTGCTCTGCTGGCAAAGATCAGCATTGCCTGGAGATGAGTTGTGAGCAACGTGAAATATTTCAAACAAGGTATTCTTCTTTGTAACTTTCTCAGCTCCTTTCTTAGCCACCAGCAACTGCTTCTCCACATTCTGTAATTTGATGTTGTATTAATGGACCTGTGGTCTCCATAACTTTGTGGAGTTACTTATGCTTCCACAATAGTGGGGTAAATCCAGCCACCTCCTCTTGATGGGCTATTTCATAGTCAATTAGCCCTACTTTTTAAAATAAGTGTCTTCCTTTGAGTTCTGGAAAGCAAGCTTCTTTGCTTCTTAAGCAAAATGCTTAAACTTGCACTCTTTTTAGACTTAGATTTTCAGTGAGACTGAAGAAAATGTAACACTCAAACCAGACGGCAGCTCCCAGCAAATTGCATGTTTCAAGGCTGGGAGAATCCCTTGTTTAGCCAACTGTTTCTGACACAGCAGAATGAAAAACTCTAAATCTTTCCCAGTGAGTTCAGATAGTCTTTTCCTGCTCTCCAAATAGAGGAACACCAGTGTGTCTCATGCTGGGTGTGTCTGGAAGTGAAGAATCCAATTCGGGACAGGATCTAGCTCTGAGCACATGGTGATGAGAATTTCAATCCTACTTCACCTCTCTTTATTTTGTACTCTTGCCTGTATTTAAGTGCTGTGGGCAAGTCAATTTCTTGACCCATCTCTTCTGCTGGTCAAAGTGGCTCTGAAGGCTATTTCTGTAATACTTTATTCTCACTAAGCCCTTTTATTGAACATTTTTTGAGTCAGTAGTCAAGTTTCCCAGGAAACAAACGTCATGGCACAGGCATGGCCTGTGTCATTCAAAGACAGTGTTCTGCTCCTCTGTTTAAAAAAATCAACAAACACAGAATGACTGAGCCCAGTGTTTCCACAGTATCTTATTTTTAGCTGTCTCAAAATGTTTTTTGACTAATAATGAAATAATGCCCTGACAAGAAACTAAAAATATTTCTCTTTCCAGGCTTGGAAAAGAGAGATGCATTGTTTTTACAATTACATAGAGAGTTTACAGCAAAAAATAGTAACAGGACCTGCAATTCTGTTTGAAACATACTGCAGTCCTGCCTCATCACCCACTTTCTTTAGCTTGCTAGCATGTCTGACACCCTAAATCTGGGAGGTCATGTGCTTCTGACCATGCTGAGTGGCCCTCTCACCTTGCAGCCTTTATGTCCTGGGACCACAGTGCCAGCTGGGCTGACAGTGCTAGGAGAGACATCTTTTGTAGGACAAGCACTGCCTCAAACCCTGGCTAAGACCAACCCCAGGACCTTCCCAGGGCACTGGCTGTTAGAAAGTTAAATGCTAAACTCAGATACTTTGTGTGTGACAGGCTTGGCTGGCCTCTATCATGCAGCCTGTGTTCTCAGTTGCTGCATCCACTGGTCTCAGCTGGTGGCCAGCAGATCCCATCCTGGAGGAATGAGATGGAAGTGAGACAGAGCTCTGCTGCATGAGGAGGGAGGCCTTATGCACAGCTGGGAAATTGGCAATGCATTGTGATCCTGTCAACCTGACCCCATCAAGACCAATGATCCCCTTAAGGTCCCACTATCCAGGCACTCTTGGAATAAGGGTTTTCAGTCAAAGTGGTGGCTCACCTTGTAGTGAGACAAGGGTTTCAAACTTTACTGCCCATTTCAATTTCCACCAAGCCTAGGGGAAGGGGTGTAGAAATTGGCAGGAATTTTGGCTAAACAAGGTCTTCAGGACTGAGCCTCCACCAATAAATCCTGCAATGTGTTTGTTCATGCAGGAAACAGGGAAAAAGTCAGTTCAGGATTCTTATCCATCTGATCTTATCAGGGTGGTAAATCTGGTCTTTGATCTTTTGTGAATAACGCACAAAGTTGGAGGCAGCTGCCACCACCCAGCTCAGCCATGCAGTCAGCAGGGTCTCATAAAACATTTATGGAACCTGTCATAAACCAGCCTGATAAGGAACAGGACATCAGGTTTCAGGAGTCAGCAGCTTCTTGGGGAAGACCTTCCCTCTAACTCCAAAGCTCCTTTGTCTCTACAGCAAACACCAGCCACTGATTGCACCCTGCCATAAATGCTGGGAGTAGGGAATTTTCACCAGCCCTGCTGCCTGCTGGATTTTAGTGGCAGGCACTGGCCTTCATCATTTGCTTTTCCATTTGCCAGTCCTGGGTGAGGAGGAAAGCAACTGAATAAAATTACAACTGAGGAAGGGAAAATAGAAGAAAATTTTAACCAAAATAATGAAACCCACATTCTGCTCTCACATTCCCCAGTTACTGCAACTGTGACTCATGTCACAGTCTCTGCCTCACTTCCTTTATTAGAAAATCAAATTGATCTGCCTTGTGTCTTCTCTGTACTCCTTGACATTTTTTTCCAGAAGACTAAATCCCTAATAGAAAATAGGGTGCCTCCAGTATCCCCATGAGACATGCAAAGCTCAGGAATGGGGCCATGCTCCAATGCTGTGCAATGACTTGTGTTTCCTTCTGCAGCAGGGTCCTCAGCAGCTCCATGATCTTCCTGAGCTACAAGCTAAGGAGCAACTCCACACCGGGGACCATTTGATCACTCAATGGGATATTTCTTGTTCTTTGGAATAATTTTGGCCTAGGAGTTGCAGTTGGAAAAGGAAACTGCAGCTAGAAGCAGGTATAGCAGTCCTGTTATTTATACAGAGGATTTAAACCCTTGATTTTCTGAAAGCAGTGGAAGGTCAATGTCAAAATACAGCCTATCTTTGCAACTCAAAGCCCTGGTTAGCAGCAAGATCAAATCCTTCTGCCATGAGGCCACCATTTTCATGCATATTTTGCCATCTTTGATTGTGGTTTTTTGTTGTTTTTTTTAAAGATATAAAATAGAACATGAAATACTACTTAGAACTTAGAATCACAAAATAAACCTCCTAAATCACCTGTCTTATATTTTCCTTTTACTTGCTTATGTTTTTTGTGATGATGTTCTCACAATGTTGAGGCACAGGCCACTGGTTTTTTTTCTGATGGCTGGCTTCATAGAAAGCTTAATTATTTCTTGAAAGTATTTTAAATCATGCAAACTATACTGTACCATAACAAGATATATTTACAACTATGTATTTATTTTATAATCTCCATGAGATAAGCAGCTGTTATATTTAATTGGTATTACTGTATTATTTACTAATCAAACTACTTAGGAGTTTAGTGGTGCAATCACAACTCCTCTAGCTGTTAATTTAGTCCTGTTTCAGTCACTAATAACAATTGTTCAGTACTGACAAGAACTTGGTGTCGGAGCAGTTCCAAATAGAGATAGATACAAAGATACCTTAATTGGGTAAGTGTTATCAGTTGCTTATAGTAATAAAGCACTAATTCAACACTGGTGTATAACCACAAAGCAGATGTAATAAATTTCAGATTTGGCAATAAAATACTACTATATAGCTTGATTAGGTGATAAAATAGCAGTTACATTTTAGAAATATATCAAAAATACAAAATGCTTGTTATCTTGAGCATTTCTTTGCAGGCAGCCTCACAGCTAAAGGTTCCAGGGCTACCAGGGAGCACTTTGTGTTTTCCCATCATCAGCCAGGGTGACTGAGTGAAGCAATTGATTGTGTTGGGTAGCCTGTGCTCCGGGCCATTTAAGCAACCCAGTTCTCTTTCTTGCTTCATTGCAAGCAAACACAGGACAGAAGAATCTCTACTTGCTGCAGTCAGATGCAATTAGTCAGTTGATTGATCAACTACTGTCACTTTTTGGTACCTCCTAATTGTGTGAACTTGTTCTGCTGCTGTTCCAGGTTGTGTATTTCAGGAAATAAAAAGATGTTTTAAGTGTTTGCATTTCATGTAATGCCACTCAGATATGGGCAATGCTCTTACTTCTGTGTGGCAGTTTATGGAAAATGCAACACCACGGGTGGCATTTTGTGCACACCCCTGCCCAAGCCCTGCATGGGTGGCCTGTTAGTGAGCCTTGGCACTCTAAAGGTGACTGTAGGTCATGGAATTGCTGTTCCAGGGCTTGTTCTTGAAAGGATTTGAGTCAGCTAAAGTAATGAGAAGGACTCCTGCTCCTAACTACACAACTCCAACCAGGGATGTCCACAGGGGAGATAATTAGGATGTGGGAATATAGCATCATATTAAACTACCTGCATGAAAAATCCTGTGCACCTGAGTGACAACACATACACAGAGAACTGCAGAGAGCAAGCTGATTGGAAAACTTAATTTAAATAGGTCCAAATTCTGGACTAGACTTGCCTGCAGCTTGTCTTTTGACCACAATACAAAGAATGGTTCTGACAGTGCTGAGTCTGCAGAGGGGTCCAGTGGGCTGCACCCTGCACCAGGCACAAGAGGCATCCTGCATGAGCCTATGCAGCCACAGCACAGGTGTCTGCTGCACCAGGACTGAGACTTCTGGAAAATGAAAGTGCTGTGTGACTGAGGGTTTATATGAGTCCTATAAATCAGAGAGCTGGAGACTGCTGTCTGTTCTTCATTTCTTCATCCCCATTCTAAGAAAACTGCTACTAAACTTAACCTTTATGCTTTCCTGTTTCTTTTTCTCTCTTTCTAACTTTCCCACTCCTACACTTCTCATTTGTGTTCTTCTGCACTATGCCCTCCACTAACAAAAGTCATCAGTTGCATCATTGCCTCCTCACAGATCTGTATCAAGAGAAGAGCAAATCTGCTTCACCTACACCCTCAGATGTCCAGCACAGTGTAAATCATCTTCTAGCCTTCAGGATGACCCCAAAAACACAATCCACAGAGACCACATGGCAGTCAACACCTTTGGTGCACACTAATACCCTTGTCCCACTCATCAAGAAGCTCTCTCTTCAAGATCTAAAGACAGCTCCAGGGACAGCTGGGGAAGATTTTTGTACCTTTGTGTCCCCACTGGTCACATGCTGCCTTTTCTTAGGCACCGGAGAAACCATAGAGCAGAGAGCTGCTGGAAGAGAGCTTTGTTCTTGCATTCATAAAACAACTCCCAATAACTGTTCTTTCCTGGGCACAAAGTGCCTTTGTAACTTAGTGACTACACAAAAATAGCCCTTTGCTGAACATATACATTTTATACCTTAAAGATTACTGCCTGTGATTTATTTGGTAGAATTGAACAGAAAGAACTACAAGGGAATTATGATCTTTATCCCTAATGAGTAAAATTTGCTCACTGTAAACTCCTGAGTAAAGCCAAAGAAGATGGCAGATATGTGCAACCAAAGTAATTCAGTCCCCAAATTTCAAAGGATTTTGGGAATATGCACCCAGAGAGCTGGCTGTAAGTGGTGAAAAGACTTTTGTCAATAGTATGCAGCCCTCCTTGTCCCATTAGTTTCAAGTTCCTGCACAGAACTGTTGTTTCTGCAAAGTGCAGGGGTTTGAACTGGTGAGCCAGCAGGGGAAGCTCAAAATTGTACTGGTCTTTCATACATGACCAAAAAAACCCACTAATGCAGCCCTTTCCTGGTCCCATGAAAATCACACCTTTCCATGGTTTGAAGAGGAAAAAATTCCATCCTGATTGCAGCACACTTTTCAGCAAGGGCTCAGCCTCCTTAACCAGAAAAATTCCATTGATCTGTCTCCTATGTAACGTGTCTGGTGTCATTCCTTAGAATTGGTGCAGGGGATTTTAAAGTGTTTTTGTTACTGAAAAGAAGGAATCATTTTCTTCATTTATGCCCTTTAAGGAAGAAACTTCCCCCAGTGACTGCATAATCATGTACTTATTGTAGACTCATGGACCCATAGGATGGTTTGCTGTGGAAGGGATCTTTGAAGAGTATCTAGTGTATTTTTAGTACCAAGGCTACTGAGTTTGAATTCATAATTCCACTTGTTTATGGATTTTTTTAATGTGATGCTTTCACGAGATTGGAAGCAGATGCCTACCCTGAGAGTCACCAACCAGAAATGACACACAGGATTCAGCAAGGTACTGGCTAATCAAAATGTTTGACAAAATGGTTCTGACTCCTTTTTGTTTTAAATTATCTACAATTTAGGAGACCATGAATTGAACGACACTTAAATTCTTGAATTAATTCAAGCTTGAATGAATTTTTTGCTGAAGTTCAAGGCTTCAGCAGGTCATGAGACTCAGGAAAAGCTTCCAGAGACCTGAAAAAGAAAATTTTAAAAATTACTTAAAGATCTGCAGGAGAAATGTTTTCTGTGAGATTTGGGGCTGAGATTTCATGTTCAGTTCACTGAAGACAGGGTCTCTCCCTGCACCACTCCCATTAACCTGACTGTTTTTCAGTCCTGAATCCATGCTCTTGCAGATACCACATCCACATGGCCTCACTATCACCCAAGGGAAATCCACCTGGCTGCTTCCTCCTCAGCCTGTGTCCTTCGGGCTGCCCAGTCCCCCTGGGCCGATGGAAGCAGGAGTTGTTCCCTTTTCCCAAGAAGAACAAATGCGCGGCCGTGCGCGCTCCGTATCGCCGAGCTCTGACCCGGGGCCAGCTGGCTGCCTGTCAGCACGCAATCCAAACACCGGCCAAGGCTGTGCTGGCTGCAATAAACCCCTCCAGGCCTGCAAAACAGGTCAGAGATCTCAAAGAGCACAGCTCTGCTTGGATAATGATTAACAGCATGGTGGCAAAAGTCCCTGAGGCTTTGGCTGGCTCTGTGTGTGTGCAGGCACACACGAGCCTACGTCAATGGGAAAGTTTATCTGACCTGAGCCCAGAAGACCCTTTGCAGGGGCAAAGCCTCTCTCCTGGTGGGCTGTTCACTCAATCCTTATGATGGCCCAGTGCTCCTGATTGTCTCTGCACTGGCAGAAAATTCCCTGCTGCTGCCTTTTAAACCAAGAGCAGAAATAATCCCAAGGGACGAGTTTAGTCTTCCTGTAACTTCTTTAATGAACAAATATGGAAGACCATATTCCAGTCTCTGATTTATGGGCATAAATCTGAAAATGGAGACAAATGTAGCTTTCTTTCAGACCCCTTGACAGAAAACTCTGCATAACTGACCTGAAGAGACGGAGTGTAATCATGAGTTGGTTCTGTGTCAGTAAATGTCCTTCAACTCAGCAGTGCTGTTAAATTGCTCCTTTACAAAATAAAATAACTTTAAAATTATCTGTATATCCTGTGCAAATTTTCCCCTTCTTCTTAGTTCTACTTGTTAGTTTTTAGAATCATAGATTGTAGGATTTTTCCCATGTTTTATGAAGTACCTTATCATAACTTTTTGAAAAAGAGGTGTTTAAAAAAAATTCCAGCTTTATTATGTAAGCAGGTTACTCCTGGTGCATAATCTCATGTGTGTCTGCACGTATTTATATACTCGTGTAATGGATCTCATGGTATGTCAGTGTGTTCTACTGCTAGATGGAGAACTCTTTTACAAAGAATAACCCCGACCATACTTTGGTTGAGGGGACCAAGAGGACCCAGCAGGGACAGTGCTGCTATTCATGATGAGCTCCCTTCTGAATCTTTTTGCCGTAGAAATTTTCCAAGCATGGTGACAACAGCGAGTCACAGCAGACACCTGCTGCCAGCCTAAAGCACCTGAAGCAGCCAGCAAAAGGGCAGCAAGCCCTGCTGAGGGACAGGGAGCTCTGTGAGGAATGCCAGATCAGCTCCCTGGTAATCAAGGGCCGTTTCCTTCCTTTGTCAGGATCTTGACAGGCAATCTGATTTGAACGTGAATTTCCTCTATCCCAAGCCAGTGTCAATAGCAAAGCAAATGGATCAAATGTGAATGGAGAGCACAAAACTCATGGGTAATCGCAGATAACACTCCTTGACCTTCCCACTCATAAAATTACATTACTTCCTCCTTCACAATGAAGATTATTTTTTATGTACTATTTACATTGGTTTATATGGCTACATCCTCAAAACCTTTATTCAGCTAAGGAAGGTTCTGCCAGAGCCAGGTGTGGGTTTGCAAAGGCAGTGGGAGCTGTAGCCTCCAGTTAACACAGCCAGCTCTGGTTTGTGCTCTTGCTCATGAGCTCAGGAGAGAGACTGGTAGGCTGCAAAGAAAATAAATGCCCAGTTCTCAGACAGTGATTGTGGACTTGGGTGAATTCAGCTCTGGAAAAGATCACTTCATTTAGCTTAAGCATGGCAAGTGGGGGGAGGAGTAAAGCAGCTGAACCCAATTTCAGCATCAGGATATTTTATGCACATTTTTAAAGTCTTCATTTGTATGCATATGCAAGAGGAAGACTAGAGCAGAAGGAGCAATCACTGGAATTAGGACTCCAGCTTTCCAGGTGCTTATGCCAGCTGATGAAAAACAATGGTTCTGACAACAAGGGCTGATGTTGGTGTAACACTGGAAGGAAAAACATGCTTTTCAAATTAATTTCCTTTTATTCTGTGCTCCTCTGTTGCAGAATGTCAGGAAATTTCTTTATTCTGGAGAAATAAATTAAACACTGTAAAAGTTCCCACTTTTAAATAACCATTCTACTACGACCTGATTTTTTTTTAAACTGCTGACCGCTTTATCTCTGAGGAGATAAATGGCTTCATTTGCTTTATGATGTTACTTAGATTAATTAGCTAGAGTTTACATGCCTCACTAATATATGTAGTGCTCTATAAATGTTCATGCCCTTCAAATAAAAATGGCTCTGGAATCTTCCTGAAAGCCAGGTTTAAACCTTGCAATATCTGATGCTAGGGAGCTGTGGATAACAGTCCCTTTCCTTCTGCAGCACTGCTTGTGTTTTACTTCACTGCCTGTATTTCATATTTTTCAGCTTCTTCTTAGCAGCACGTTTTCAAGGCAACAGTGCCTACCTACACTTTAGTCACTGAGTCTCAATATTCATCACATAGAGACACAACCACACAATTTTGGATTTAGCTAATCTCAGTATTGTGGTGAAGGAAGCAGCCAAAGAAGAAATATGAAGGGAGTGAGGCTGGGGCCCAAGGAGCAGAAACCATGTCCCTGGGCTGTCTGATTTCTGCAAGGCATCCACAATGGTGATCTTTTTTCCTCTGCCTTCCTTGAAGTCAGTCCACTGGGGTTCTCTGAGATGAGGATCCTTGTCTGAACCAGGGGTCTTGGGGCTCCTCTTGCAAATGCATGAAGAGAAGCAGTCTCACCTGCAGTACAGCTGGGCTCTGCCTAGAGGAGACATCTGCAACAGGTCAGAAGAGTCACTCCTATGCCAGAAGATTTTTACTTTTTAGGTATTTTTCATACATTTGTAGCTCTGTAGACTATTATTGTATAGTTATATAGTTTCTTAAGCTAACTCCAGTATTTTGCTGGACAAACACGTTCCTGGAATCCTGTTCTAATCTTGCTTCTTTGGTGAATCAAGACTGTGTCACTCTCCCATGTATTTGGACACAAACAGTGTGGGGCTAGAAGCAAGGTGAGGGTCTTCCAAGAGGAGATTTAGTTCATTAACTGTATTTCTAAATAGGGATTCTAGTCAATTATAATTTGCTAAACTTATAAAAGTGACAGAACCTTATCATCATGGGGGCATTCTGTCATAAGTGCACCTGAAGGACATTCAATAACTCAGTAACTGCTTTTTAACATTATAATCTTGTTTGGCTTGTGATTTTAGGGCTGAAAAGGTATCACCTGAAGAAGGCTCTTTCCCCTCTAAAATGCTCAGGTGACCTAGAACTGTATTTTGCATTCTTCTCCCTTCTTATGTACACTGACTACATGCACAGCAGGCAATACAGACCTCTCCTGGCTAGAAGGAGATGTGGATTGAAATGTGTTAAGGCAGGGACTTCTCCATCCTCAAGGTGTGTGCTAGCCACAGAGCTGGGCAGGAAAACTGAGGGAAAGTATTAGAGGAAGGGGCTGTGAAGGCTTTGTCTGTAGTTCATTAACTCTGGTGTCACCAGCACATGGGGTCTGCAAAACCACTCTGAGCAGCAGATGTCACCTCTAGCTCTAGGAGGGAAAAAAAGGGCTATAATTTGTGTCACCTTTTGTAGCTATATGTTTCAGTGATGGATATTAAAGAAGAAGGTCACTGTTCCAAGGACTGTGCTAAGAATCTAGGAGGACCTTGTGTTAGGATCCAGGCTGCCACATTATGTGAACAGTGACACCAGAATTCACATATCTGGAGACTTTTCCATGCATAACCCAGACCCACTGTGAATTTAAAACCAACACACAAATGTTGCATTGTTCTGTACCTGCCAGCACAGACTCTTTGCACTACATTGCTCACAGCTGGATATTGCAGAGTGGCTGAGCTCTTTGGCTCAAGCTGTGTCCATTGCTTGGTTCAAGAGAGACCCAGAAGTGTGGTTTGTTACTCTAAGGTTGTGTCCAGCCCTTCCAACGTTTCAAACATCTCCCTCCAGGGATTCAGAAGGAATTGTTTGTGCTCATTACAGAGAATATTGCATTTGTTACCAGCTATTTGAGAATGTTGTGTTTCTGTAGGTATGAAAATTTGCTCAGTCTCTGGTGCTGCAGATTTTCCACTTTCCTCACTCTGGTCCCTGCTGTGTCTGTTTGCTCTGAATCCACCTCAGTGGGATACATACACCTCCCAAGATTTCCCTTGAGCTTAATGATTGGCACATGTTGGCCTTACTTAGCATTTACACAGTGCTATTGACAGGTGACAAGGCATATTGTTTTATGGCTGGAGAGATATGGAGAAAGCTGACAAAGGGGAACAAAGGTACAGAAAGGCTTCTGTGTGTGGAAAAAAAAACAGATAGAGAGAACTCTTTAGCCCCCCAAAAGACAGGAAGTTATTCTGGCAGGTTATAAATTACAAACAACAGGAAGAAGGTGAGGGAACCACCCATCAGTCTTTTCTAACATGGGAGTGCCTCACACAAAACCAACAGGCTGCAATTTCAAGAAAAACAAAATGAGATCTATTTTTATACAGTGCAGAATTTATGGAGTTGCACAGTATTTACATGTGTGATGTTCCCTGTGAGAGCTTTTCATGTATGTAAGGTAAATGTGCGTGGGTTCACATATGTTTTGGACATCCTCAAGGTGAATTCCACTGAGATATCTTAGGTCCCTAAGCCATAGATCACTGCAATAGAACAGATATTTTTTAAATTTCTCAACACATTTGCTTGGTCCTTCTGTTTTCCCTTGAACCACTTCTATTGGTTTTTTCTGCCAGAGATGGGCATCAACACAGCTTCAATGAAACTAAACTGCCTCTTTCTCTCTGCAGCCATTTGCTGGGGACAGGGTGCTGGGCTGGCTTGGTACAGCTGCTCCTGTGACCTCAGCATCATCCTTGAGCCACCCTGGTTTAGTCATAGCAGTGATCTTCACATACTTTGAGAACTGCTCAAGAGCTGGATCAGGTGACTCCCATCATACTCCAGCTGCTGGATTTACACACAGCTAATTGCAAATAATCACACAGTTGATCAGGGGACTGAGGTTCACTCCTGGAGCTGCTCTGCTGCCAAGGGTCTGGCAGTGCCCCTTGAACTCAGGGATGCTGAGGATTAGGAGGAGGAATGCAACCCCATCAATGCCCTTCCACTTCCTCACCTCAGGAAAACAAAGGGTGAGTTTCTGACAATGACATTTCATCTTTGCCACTCCATCATCTGCTTTTGTCTTTTCTTCTTTCCTGTTTTCCCTGAAAGTGAACAAGTCCCTGCAACACCAATCAGCAACACTTCAACATTTTACCCTTACAGCAACCTCTGAGCACAACACTCCCATTCCTTAAAGCCACTCGAGCCTGGCCCCTGGTCCTGGCTCTACAGTTCCTGGCTTAATACAAGTGATCAGACATAATCACTGTGGTGCCCAAGCAGTACCAGCACTTGCACACCAGCACAACAAACTGTGGGAAGCCAGTGTAGGAAAAACAAGAATGGATACTCCTGCTGAAAATGGGGCTTGTGACAGCAGCTACAGCTCAGCAGGGACCATGGAGGCTGACTGCACCATGGAGAACTGGGCAGGAGGATGAGAGACAAAAGGAAGAGGTGATATCTGCTGTGTGCTGGGTGACCAAGAAGGATGAGGCCAGAGCAGAGACTGCCTTGGTAATGCAGTTTAGGGGGCAATGCAGTTGGTCCCCCAGCACGACAAGGTGCCTCAGCAAAAATGTAAATGCTTTGACTGGACCTGGCAGGCACAGAGATGCTGAGCTGGACAGAGACCAGATCTTCTATTTGAAGGGGTATAAGAGCCCTTCAGTGATAATGCAGGGGACAGTCTGGCCTGTAAAAGAGTTCTCATTCATTCAGTCATATCTCAGGAGCAGTGAGACATGACTGTGGAGCTGGGTTTGCTCCCTTTGGATTTGCCATGGTTTGCAATACTGACCACCCAGCAGCACTCACACCCTGTACAGAGCCATCAGCAGCATTGCCTTGCTACAGGGTGACGCTGCTTTCTGTTCCTCTGGACCAATGTGCTGCTTTTCACCCTCACTGAGCTGGGGTTAACCCAGCAAAGAAGGCAAAGTGCTCACCAGACAGATTTGGGGCTGCTTCAAGAGCTGTGCTCAGCCCTGTGCCTCCCACAGCCTGCTTGCCTACAGAGCTGCCTTGTGGCTGACTCCAGCATCAATGGAATAAGCCTGGCTCCAGCTCTGCTTTTGTCTGGAAGGCTCGCAAGAGCTCTCACTTGTGCTGGTTCCTCAGTGTCTGACAAGCCTCGAGCTCAGCTACAGCTGTTTGCTCGGGAAGCTGCTGAAAAGGGTCCTTGTCTCCTTGTCTGGCTATATCCACTTTCATGACATTTATACAGACACAATTTTCTTTAAAAGCTCTGTCCCGCTGCCAGGTCAGACTGAACTCAGTCAACATTTTACACTCAGCATGGAGGGGACATTGCCAGCTCAACCCCTCTGTGTGCTCAAACCAAAGAAGGGAATAAGTAGCTGCCAACAATTAACCTCCCATCTTGGAGGGCACGTCAAGAAAAGCCCAATATGGGTCTGCTCTGATTATATATTATTTAGTGGGGTCATTTGTAGGACAAGGGGTAACAGTTTTAAACTAAAAGAGGGAGATTCAGGCTGATACAAGGAAAAAATTCTTAACTGTGAAGGTGGTAAGGCACTGGCAGAAGTGACAAGGATGGAGATGTCACAAACTCCAGTGACTCCTGTGCAGAGGGCCCTGGCCTCACCAGGGTGTGAACACTCAGCTTGGTGCACAGTGAAGCTTTGCTGCAGAGCTATTTACTTTTGAAAATTAGACACTTTTCCCCAGCATAGTGATGACTCCAGGGAAATTGTAGAATCCATTTGTATGTGAAATGCAGGCCCTTGAAAAACAGGTGAGACAAAGTTCTGTCTGAAGGCAAACAGACAAATTACATTAATTAATCTTCTTTGGCCTATTATCCTTGATCTCTGATTGATAAAAATCAAAAATCTTCACACTTCTTTTTTTCATACAGGAATATAAAAATATCCCACCTCTTTCTACTTGACTTTGACTTCAGGAAATCACAACCATGCTAGGAACTTCTCTATTAATTCTATCAGTGCTTGGAAACCAAATACCCAGAGGCCTTAAAAATTCCAACATTGGGCAGGCTAAATAGGTAAACATGCAATCATGAACCAGAGAGCTGGGAGGATGCATTGGGTAGAAAAGTCTTTAAGGGAGATTCTCCTTTATAAGAGACAATTATAACAATATGTGACCATAGCAACAGCAAAGTTGCATGCAGAATGGAAGAGGAAAATATTTCCTATAGCAGATGGATGTCTCTCCTGCCTCCCATTGAAATTATGTGATGAAAGGCTAACATCAAAGATTTGTTCAGAAAATTGTTATCTCTGATTGCTCTGTGCATACACCGCTCCCCTGAGCCTTGGGAAAGCCTTTTTTTAAAATTTATTTTACAATGCAAATGCTGTTTCCTGGGATGGATTTGGATTAGTTTTTTAGAGAGCAAGCCTGGGAAATCTACAGTACAGCAACATTCTCTCCTGCTGGATCTCCTTTGGCAGTAATGTTGGATCTCCCCACCATCCCTGAACTGACCCCTGCATTTCACTCCTTCAAGTGATTTGGCACCTCCTAGCTGGTATAAAAAGTTTATGAAAACAGTGAAAGAGAATTCTTTGAGAAATAATTAAACAGCTGCCTGTGTTTCTCTGTGCTGCATTTGTTCTTCTTGGAGTGACAGAGGGCAGGAGTTCCCCTTCCCTCTAAGAAGCAGAGCCACCAGCCCTGACTGTGTGTCCACCATGACCACACATGCAGAGAAAAACCATCCCACTGGCAAAAGGAGGTCCTGACAGCCTTTGAGTTTAGTATTTACTCTTCCCTTTCAATTCCCTGCATGAAGTATTTCCAGGTGACCCTGTGTGAGTCAATACATAATATATCATCCCCAGGTGAAAAAAACCTGGCCACGTCAAAGGCGCCTCTCAGTCTGAGGCTGGCTGTAGTTTATCTCTTACCTTCAACTGGCAGTTTAGAAACATTACGACAATCAGATAACCAGAAATGAATAAGCACTTCGATGGTTCAATATCTCGCTCCACAAGTGACAATAAAAAGCTCATAACTTTTCCAGTGGCACATTTGTGTGTGCAGCAGGCAGGGGAGGCAGAGTGGCAGGGGGTGCTGACGCCAGAGGTGTGGCACACACTGCCACCCATGGGTCACACATCTAGTGCTTAAAGAGGAGCCCACAAGCACAGCTCTCCACAAAATCTAAAGCTCTTCCCTGCACAGCTTCAGACCATGCCTCTACACAGCCTAAAGTTGGTTTTCCTGGGAGCTCATTACACTGCAGACAAAAAGGGCTCCCTTGCTCTTACCCTTTTGCAGGTAGAAAAAATGGAGGTGATGTACAGGTGTGGCAGGACAAGGTTAGAATCCACAATTTGTGAGCCCAATGTCCCGAGCTTCTCCCTCCATTTAATTGGCCTGACTTCCAATGGGATGTACAGCAGAAGTTTTATAAAACCTCGGGGAAAATGCATGTCTGATTCTAATAGAAATGGGAGGTGGTGAGGCGCGATAGGCTGCGTCCCTGATATAAACAACGGAGCAGATCTGCAACAGCTCTGCCAGTGGTGACTGTGATTTGCCTCTGAGTGCAAATGTGCAGATGGGAAATCATACTGCTCTCCAAGAAGTCTTTTCCAGGATTGTGCAGAATGCGACTTCAGACAATTTTTCCGCGGTGGGAACTTCATTAACACCTTTTGGGTGTTTTATTGCTAATTCCGTGCTAATGCTCCACCGAAGGAGTCACTGTGCATGCTCTGTAAGCATAGACATTGCTTTCCAAGGTTTTTCAAGATTTCCGCCCTTTTCAGGCTTGGGGCAGTAGGAGAGGTTAATAACCGCAATGGGGACAGGGTTTAGCCCATCCAGGGAGCGTTGAGCAATCGGATACGCACGGCTCGGTTGCGCTCCCGGGGCGAAACCACCAAGCGAGCCCGGGCGGGGTTCGGAGGTGCCGGGAGGGGACACGGGGAGGTGACACGGGGAGGTGACACGGGGAGGTGGCAGCGGCAGCGGCAGCGGCCGCGCTGTCCCCGCAGGTGGCGCTGCGACACCGAGCAGCCGAGCCGGGGCCGGGACACCGCGGCCCCGCCGAGGAGCGACAGCTCCAGCGACACCTTACCCATGGACGGAGCAAAGCCTCCTGCTACCGGGGCCCGCAGGGCTTCCTGGCCACCCCCGCTTGTTTTCCGAGCTAGACGGGGAAGGGAGCTGTGGCCATGACTCAGGCCAGCCAAGGCGCTATAGAAGGGCCGGGATGGTCGGGACATCATGGTTACAATCTGCGGAAATGAAGGAAAGTGAGGAAGATACGGGGGGAAAAGGAATTAGGAAAATATAACCATAAGGGGAGGGTAGAAAATATTTCTTAAAATCATGGGCTGGGGCCAAATTTAGGTGGGCATGGAAAAGATGGAGGAAGGGCAAGAACTGGAATTGTTGAAGAGAAGTTTCCTAAGACATAGGGGCAAAGTGAGTGACTGCTGTTGGCAGTTCATCCCTCCTCTTCCACCCAAAACCTTTATGCTCTGTGATACTTCTTAGGCAAAGCAAAGTGCCAGGGCATTGGTATAGTCTGTTAGGGTTGAGATCCTCTTCTCCTCCCCAGGACACAGGTCCCCATGCACCCATCTGGGCTGCACCAGCACAAAATTAGACCAACACAGCTGCAAGTGGGAGTGATTGAGAGCACCCTTCGTTATTCTCAGAGTCTGTGAGTCTTTTCCTTTAAAATTGTAAGACCTTGTTGGAGAGATGGCACATAGATGTTATAATCTCTCTTTCTGCCAGTGCTGAATTATTCTTAGTGAACATTCTTACAGCTTTATTTAGTTATATTTTATATGGCAAATAAATTCATTATCTAATCCATCTTTCAGAAAGCTCTGTGGATATAGAGCTTAAGCTCTCAAAAGCATTTCTTGTCTTCATTGAGATGATTTGAGTGAAAGTTTAAGCAAAACAAGAACAAAAAATAGTAGACTCATAGGTCTCAGTCAGTGTGAACTTTCAATATTGGCAATAGACTGCTGCTGTTTAAATTCAGTCTGGTGCAATAACTCTAGCTGACATACAGCAATACCTCTAAAAACATTCAGTGTTACAAATGCCACCAGTAGAGAATCAGCAATCAAAGATATCAATCCTACTCTGGTTGGTACTTCTTTGAGGACTTGCTTATTAGCATAGAGATTGCCCTTTCTGTAGTACAGGATATACTTTGAAAACTTTGAAAAGCCAGAGAATAAGTGGACTTAAAATTGATACACCGAGGAATCTGAATTTGAGGAGTGATGTGAGAACTGAGAGGCTGGAACAGAACCTTCTTGGACAAGCAGACCCAAGCTGATGACTTGAATGACTTACAGGAAGGATGAGGAGCTTGGCAGCTGCAGCAGGAGGGGGTGTGCTGTAGGACTGTGCTCCTGGAGGCACTCAGATTTGCCAATTAAAGCATGGAGTAACTCAAATGAGGAATGAAACAAGAAAGGGCTGTTCCTTCTCTCTGAGGACTGGAGAGGAGGTTGCAGTGTGGTGGCGTCTCCCAGGTGCTCTCAGTGTTCTCAGCAATGCCCACTTTGTCATAGCAGAGGTCTTGTAGCATGGTGGTGTGTACAGCCTGCTCCTTCCTCTGTCCCTTCCTTCCCTTTCCAGAGCATGTACGAGCAGTAATTCCCTTCTGCTGAAGCCCAGAGGACTCACACGAGCTTTCTTTGGGCTTGTGCAGCTGACTGCAAGGATCTGTGGCCAACAAGCTGCTGCAGGACCCACAGGGACACTGTGGCCAACAAGCTGCTGCAGGACCCACAGGGACACCCATGTGCTGGTACTGGTGTGTCCTGACTGCTGACCCCACACCATCTTCTCTGGCTGATGGCAGAGATGTTGCTGGTTGCACAGGAATGTGGAGAGCTGCCAGTGCTGGGTCCTGTTCCAGGTTTCAAGAAAGGAGTGTGCTGTGCTTTTTACAGGCTGTTCTTCATCTGCTTATCCCCTCCGAGGTAGTGTGACCCCTTCTGCCCCTGCTGTCTCCAGTCTGTCTGTCTCCTCAGGCCCTGCTCCTCCTCCCCCATACCTTTATCCCTGAATGAACTTATTTCCGTTTGGCATTTGAACAAAGATACTTCCTTTCCCTCCTTGCTTCTCTGTGCCAGTGGAAGAAGTATCAGCAGCAGAGGGCAGAGAGACTTCCTGGTCTCCAGTCCAAGTCACCCAGAGCTGAAATAAGCTATTGCTGAGAAAGTTCTGCTCTGACATTGCACTGTGGAGGAAGCAATGAGTCCTTGTCCCCTAGAGATGGCCAGTGTGAAGGGCAGGCAGTGCACAGGGCACAGCAGGCCTGGTGTTGGTGTAAAGCATCTGCAGAGCATCTGGGTCTGGAGAAATCTCTGGGGAACACACGAGATCTGAGAAAGCAGAGATACATTTCAAAAGCATTCATGTCGTGTGGTGGTGATTTGAGACCAGAACCTCTACTGTTGTGTCCTGAGGTGTATAAAACAGTGATCTTCAAAACATTTCCTCCTAACAAAGCTCTCAGAAACAGCAGAAACACCACATTTCTGTTACCAACAAGGAGCTCAAGGCAGGATACCTGTACAGCAACACTCCGTTCAAGTGGTGCCCACTTGGCAAAATTGTAAAGCAACCAAAATCACAGGGATGGCATCAGTAAAAGCCTGAGATACATGTGGCACCACGTGGAGCATGTTTTGAAGTGGTAGCCACAGGTCTGCTAGATAAGTTGGTACCATCATGTTCCCTGTCCGTGATATCCACTAGCAATGAATCAGTAACAGCAATTATTTCATTTTAAAAACCCCAACAATTAAACAATTTTTTATTAAGTCATCAAAAAAGCACATTTTCCCAAGTTGAGTCACCCCAGCATGACTCTCCCTCTGACTAACAAGGTTCTCAGGCCACAGTCCCTGCCACAGCATCCCAGCTCCACTGATCTCCCTGCTGCCTTGCTCATCACTGCTTCATCCTGTGCCAGTTTTCATGTGCAGTGACGGCTGAAACAGGCCCAGGGAGTGATGTGCCTGCACTTAACACCAAACATGGTGTGCTTTGGGGAGGCTCCTGTCAGCAGGATAAGTGCATCTTCTGGGCATGACTGAGAAAGAAACAATTGAAAGAAGATAAACCAAGTGCAAGCCCATGTCTGGATACCTCAGCAAATGCAGCACAACTGGTGACTTCACCAAGGAGACAGGGCAGAGTGGAATTGCTCCATCTGCAGCAGTGCAGTTTGCTTATCTCCCTCCAGTTCATTTATGGAGATATGCTCCCCAGCTCAGACAGTCCATTTAGGCAAGGCTTAGGGACTTTCCCCACTGTGCAGACATTTGTTGAAACTGAGGAGGTTCTTTTTTTGTCTAAATTTATCAGCCTTAACTCTGTGCTGATTTTTCCAGGGTAGGTATGAGATTCGGGTGGACTTGGAACAGACTGAGCCAAAACAGCTCTGCTCCTCTTGCAAGCCTGAAATAAGGGGAACTACATCAGTTTTGAGCATTAGAGGCTTCAGAGGACCTGCCTCTGGAGAAATGTTTGCATTCCCCAAGGCTGCTGGCTGATGTTTGGAGTTTTCACCATGCTTTTGAACCTGGTGCAGCTTTGGCCACCTTCTAGGCCTCAGTTTGCTCCTGCCCCTATCTCCTCCTTTTCTGAGCCAGCTATGTTCAGTCATTTCCTGAAGCGTAGCATCCCCCCACATCCATTCCCAGCCTCAGTCTCCATCCCCAGGGCTGGCCTTGGTCCCTAAGCCAGCAGCTTCTGCTCCGCCATCCATGAGTCTCAACTGCTGCTGCAGGAGTGAACTGTCCCCCTACCAAGGGCTGCAGGCAGGGATTAGAGGACAGCCCTGGGGACTGGGCAGGAGGGGTGAATTGGCTGAATTCAGAGGCAATGCTGGAGAACTGGGGGAAACTGCTGGTGGGAAGAAATAGAATCATAGAATCATTTAGGTTGGGAAAGACCTCTACGATCATTGAGTCCAACCAATAACCCAGCACTGCCAAATCCGCCACTAAACCTGAGTGCCACTTCTAAATTCCTTTAAAACACTTCCAGGGATGGTGACTACACCATTTCCCTGGTCAGCCTGTTCCAATGCCTGACCACCCTTTCAGGGAAGAAATTTTTCCTGATGTCCAATCTAAACCTTCCCTGGTGAAACTTCAGACCATTTCCTCTTATCCTGTTGCTTGTTACCTGGCAAAAGAGGCCAACCCCCACCTGGCTCCCACTCTTTTCAGGCAGTTGTAGGAGTGAAAAGGTGCCCTCTGAGCCTCCTTTTCTCCAGGCTAAACACCCCCAGCTCCCTCAGCTGCTCCTCACAGCACTTGTGCTCCAGACACATTTGTGCTGTGGGAAATGGAATCAAAGGCTTTGTTACAGTCCAGAGGGACAACATCCACCTTTCCCACATCCACTGAGCTTGTCACCTTGTTACAGAAGGAGATCAGGTTGGTCAAGCAGGACCTGTCTTTCACAAGCCCCTGCTGGCTGGACCTGATCCCTTGGTTATCCTGCACATGCCTCCTGACAGAATTCAAAATAATCTATTCCATGACCCTCCCCAGCACTGAGGTCAGACTGACAGGCCTGTGGTTCCCTGTATCCTTCTAGGCCTTCTTGTAAATGGATACCCCATTTGCTGACCTCCAGCACTCTGGGACCTCCTCAGTTAGCCATGACTCTGACAAATGATGTCCCATCATTGGAACTATTCCAGACCAGGTTGGGTGGGCTTTTAAGCCATCTGATTAGTGACAGATGTCCCTGCTCATGTCAGGAGGGTTGGAACTAAATGCTCTTTGAAGATCCTTTCTGTGACTTTATGATTCTCTGAAAGTGGCTCAGTGAGCTCTCCTTCCCTCTTCCTCAATATCTGAGATGGACAGTGAGCATGGCAGTGCCTGGTGGCTGTGGAACACTGGGAAGGATTGAGAGGCACAGGAGGAGCAGGAGTTGCCAAGAGCTGTTGCTATAGACAGCCCTCAGGCTGCTGACTTTGTCAGGAACCTGGATGTCCTTTACCTTGAGTGGGTTTGGTACATGTTGTTTTTGTAGAACAGTTTTCCCCAAGTGACCACTCAGGGTGTTTTCTTTCAGGCCTGAGTGTGGTGGGCTGAGTGCTCTTTAGCAGGACCAGCTTTTTAAGGGACAAGATGTACTTTCAACTAATTGCCTCTGTGCTCAGGTTCTCTCTTCATTTCCCAACTCCCTGAGCAGTGCCCTGAGCAGAGGAGGGCAGAGGTACTTGTTAGAGCTTTCAAGGAAATGATACAGAGAACAGACTGACAGTTACCATCCACAGAGAACAATCTGTTTAAAATAACATCACTAAAGGCCCAGATCACTAATTACACTTTATTAGTTGCTTGATATGAGTTTTCTGAAGAAGCAGCTTATGTAAAGCTACTGTTTATACCAAATCCACAGCGTGAAGCGTTTCTACAAATAAGTGTTATCAGATTAAATGCAAAGGTTGTCAGTGGCTACTGAAAATGTGGCTATTTCTGGAGACAGATAAACCTTCTTGTTAGTTTTCACCAGCTTTTTCCCCATGCAGTGATAAGTCAGTAGTAGTTAAAGATACAGGCACTGGGGCCTGCCTGGACTGGTAGAAAACCTTTGCTAGTGAAAATGAGATGGCTGGTTACTGAGTGCTGGCTAAATAAGTCCAGCATCTCATAAATAAATGTCTGTCCTTATATGAATTAGTAGTATTTTCCATATGAGTGAGAAGTGTACATCTTTCAATAGCCTGTCATGCAATCCCAGGGACTCTTCTTTGTCTGCCTAAGGTCTGAGGGCTATGGAAATTCTGCATCTCACACCCTTCTCAGGTCTATTTAACTGTGGAACATCTTTTCATCTATTTGCCTGTGGGGGCTGCATTCCCTGACTCCTTGTGCATCCCTTACCTTCTCCACAAGGGCTGATCAAGCAGGGGGATGTGAGGCAGCAGCATGGCCATAAGGGTGGCTCTGGCTCCCAGGAGCTGGGAGAGCCTGATGGGAGGTGTTCCCTTCCCTGAGGACATGAGGTAAGAAGGTGGTGTGAGCCTCTGAAAAGCCCAGCCCTTGCCCCTGAAGGCTATTCTCCATCCTCAGCCCCCTCAAATATGTGCCCAGTGTGTCCCCCACACTGCCCACTCCCTGCTGCCTGCAACAGAAATGGATTTGCCTGCAAAGCTTTGAGCCAGCTCTGGGGTTTCCAGAGCTACTGAGAAACCATTTCTTACTGAATAGATGTGCTTATGAAAATAAAACTATTACCTGAATCCCCAAGAGCCGAGAGACACGTGCACAGTTTGAAGTCCACTGGCTTGTATGAGATGTGCTTTGCACCTCCACAGAATGTGACTCTGAGCTTATTCCTGAACACAGGAAGCTCAAGGGAATATTTTCTATGGCACCATATTCCTGCAACAGATACATGCACGCCCATCCTAGTCTTAGCTAATTCTCTTTAGCCCTGCTGGTGAAAGTCATTACTAAAAACACAGTTAAAAAAACCCTCTAAACAGATGAATGGAAGAAAAAGCTACCCATGACGTCAGCAAAACAGATACTAATAGACAGATATCAAAGGGATGCTGCCTTCAGCTACACACTTGAAATACTCCTGACGTCAGTCTGGGGCACATTGTAGCCTCCTATGCTTTGCATTTAGGAAGCTGAAGTACATTATATATAATTGGTTCCACCTACATAGAATTTGTTGAGGATAAAAGCAACAAGATTGCAGGTTCCCACCACGTCTGTAGGCACAAGACATATTCCTGACACCCCAGCAGCCATCCTGCACCCACGGGGGAGCACAGGCAGGAGCTGCCACAGCTCCCAGCCACCACCTCCTGGTCCTTCCCCACCTGAACTGCAGACAGGGACAGGTTTTGACAGGAGGGACCACAGCCCCATACCCAGATACCACATACAGCAGATGCACAGGGGGACATACAACATACAACAGCCTGTAGTGACAGCACAAGGAGGAATGGCTTTAAACTGAAAGAGGAGAGGTTTAGATTAGATATTAGGAAGAAATTCTGTACTGTGAGGGTGGTGGAGCACTGGTTCAGGTTACAGAGAAGCTGTGGCTGCCCCATTCCTGGAGGAATTCACGGCCAGGCTGGATGGCTTTGATCAGCTTGGTCTAGTGGAGGTGTATCTTGTCTGTAGCCTGTCATGGACTAAGTGAGCTTTCAGGCACCCCACTCTATGATCCTATGTACTTTCATTTGCATTTTCAGCCCAGGAGTGGGTGTTATCCTGAACACTACAGATTGCAAAAGAAGATAGTGATACTATCGCAAAGGGTTTTTCTTCATACCTGTCCCAGTGCTGATGGCACTGACATGCTGACTCAGCTGGGCAGCAGGAAGAATCTGCAGGGGACACAGGCACAGCCCAGGCACCTGAGCACTTGGATCCCAGGCTCCTGTGGAACCCCAGCTGGCAGCATTAGCCATTGAAAAAATATATTGAAGCCACTTGCTATGTGTGACTGCTGGCTTGATTGCTCTAATCAGAAAACAGATTAATTGAAATAAATAATAGTGCTATTCTATTTATAGCTGAACTAATGCAATCCCAACAGGCAGGTCAGGACCCCACAGGAGCTGTTGGGAGGGAAGAACCCAAGATGAGCTCTGCTGTTTGGAGCATGGTGCTAATAATGCCAAGGTTTCAAGTTTGATCTCTGTATGGGCCATTCACTCTACATTTGTACCCAATGATCCTTGGGGGTGCCTTCCAACTCACAATATTCTGTGGTTCTGTGAAAGGGAGGCAGACAGGAGCATGTCACTAGTCAGGTGGACAGGAGTAGCACAGCTGTTTGGCAAGAGTCTTGCAGCAAAAGTCTTCATCTGTCCACAAGCTGTGTCTGGCTTTCCAGAGCATGGCTGTTTTTGTACCCCTCTGGAACCCTGTAAAATCTCCAACCCTGACCCAGCAGCAAATTTGTGTAGCAAGAATTACTGTCCCATTCTTGCTGTGCTATCCATGCCCCCTCATGGGCAACATCAACAGGTTTCACAAAACCCTTCATGTTTATCTCTTGACTTTAAAGAAGCAAACACTTGGTTCTCTGAGTCAGTCCCACTGAAGTCATTCCCGTAGAGAGGCAGGGGGTGCTGAAGGGTGCTGCAGAGAGGCAACATAAAGACTTCCTGTCTTCCCACTGCTCTGCTGCTCCTCTGGAAGGATATTCCACCTGTGGGGTCTCGTTTTAGTGCACCTCTTCTCTCTTTCCTCTTGCCAGTTGCAGATTTTTCCCCAGAAAGCCTCTCCAAGCTCTCAACAGCCTTTCATGGAGGATACAAAAGCAAGGTGATTAAGGGAACCCAGCAAGTACATGAACTGAGCAGACAGGCTCTAGTGCTCACTGTTTCCCCAAAATATTCTGCAATCCCACCAGAAATAACCCCAAAGGCCCACGACTGCCTCTCACAGCACCCACCCAGCAGAGCCAGCTGCTCCTTCCCTTCCCTTCCCTTCCCTTCCCTTCCCTTCCCTTCCCTTCCCTTCCCTTCCCTTCCCTTCCCTTCCCTTCCCTTCCCTTCCCTTCCCTTCCCTTCCCTTCCCTTCCCTTCCCTTCCCTTCCCTTCCCTTCCCTTCCCTTCCCTTCCCTTCCCTTCCCTTCCCTTCCCTTCCCTTCCCTTCCCTCTCCCCCTCCAAGCAGCAGCACATGGATGAGCACTCCTACACCCTCTATACTCTTCAGTGTGGCACAGCAAGAAGAGAACAAAGGAGAGCCTGAACCAGCCACTGAACTGGACGAGCCTTTGCTCTGCAGGGATGTCTCCAGGCCCTTGCAGACTGCAGGAAAGGCTGTGTGTGCCATGTGCTGGCACTCGGTTCTTCACACACTCCAGGAGCTCCTGAACTTTGCTGCAGGCAGCAGGTGGCACAGCTAGGTTGAGCCTTTGGAAATCAGTTTCTTTTCCATTAGACTGTATCCAAAAAGAAGCTGGCCTATATCTGAGGACAACAGGCAGAGGAGGGACAGACAAAATTACATTTGTGCTCAACCTGACCTACTAAATCAAACAGCCCAGTGTGAGTATTGCAATTTGACATCTTTGCTTCCTGCAGACTTGGATTTTGTTTAAGAAAAGCATTTTGAAAATGTTTCTGTAGGTCTTGCTGAATCTTTTGTTGGTTTGTGCCTTAAAATAAATGTGCTGCTTTAGGACCCACACTGGGTCTGGCTGTGTCTTTGGGGAAATTCTGGCTGACCCTCTGGAAGGGCACATTGGCACTGCCCAGTCTGCTGGGTACATGAAGATTCTTGTCCAGATGAGAGCTTGGCTAGTGAGGAGTTAGAGGGCACAGAGGAGATGCCAAACAGATCCGCCCATGGCTGTCCCCAGCTGCCCTGCATTGAGCTCCTCAGGGCTTCTGTGGCACCTCCTGCCCTCCCACAGGGGCTCAGTGCTGCACTGCCAGGTCCCTCATTCTTTAATTACATCTCTCATGTTATACACCTGAAATGAGAATGTTTCATGTGAGGAGAGAATAATTCACTGAAAGGTCTGCTAAGTGACTGAGGCACTTGCAATGCAGACTTCCAGCATCCCTTCCTTTTTATCTCTCATCCCCCACTGGAATAAAATACACTACATGGTGCCATAGACAGATCAGAGAAACAACTCTAAAAACCATCTGAGAAGGAGCTGCAATGAGCAAGTCAGCAGAAAATGCTGCAGAGGGAAAGGGACTCTGAGATGGAGGCCCTCTTCATATCCAAACCCAGGGACTTTTCATCTCATTCCAGAGCAAGCATATCTCTGTCCAAGTCTCAGTATCACTGTTAGGAGTGCTTGCAAGCAGATTTAGCGTTTTTAGTGCAAGGTGATTCTCAGAGATGCCCTAACATGGGAAAACAGGGCTGGCAGCTGCTGTGATACCCATGCACCCTCTGCTCATGGCAGCCCAGAGGCCACTTCCCACTTTCTCTCTGGTAGTACTGCCTTGAACAGTAGAATCATCTTAGAATCTACCGATCTGAAAAGCATCCACTGATTATCTTAGAGACTGGTTAACCACATGTACCTGAGCCATCATGATGTCAGCGTGCCTCTCTATGAGGGAGACTCTCACCTTGCTGCCTGGAGATTTCTAGAAACACTTGGCAGAAGAGCTGGTTATAATTTCCAGAGTTAAAGAAGAGGAGGATGGTCTGTTTTTCCATCAGCAAGCAGCATGCAATCCTCAGCTGCTTGGGGAGAGGGAAGAGCCCCAGTCCCCACTCCCTGCTCTCCTGGTGCCCCTCAGTGCTGATGGCAGAGGGCTGACAGACCAGCTGGATCCCCCTTGCCTTGGCAGACCCACTGGAGGGGCTGCCACCAGCACTGACCCCAGGATGGCTGCAGCAGACTGTGCTGGGAGAGATCCCCACAAATGGAGAGTGAGGATTTGTGACTGAAACTCCAAGTCACTGCCTGCTCCAGTCAAGCAAACTGTGGCAGAGTGGGTGAATAATTCTTATTAAATGGAAGGATATTCACAACACAACCACAAAACCTTCTCCATAGGTTTATCATCAGCTCTAAAAATAAACCGCTGCCTACTCAAGTTCTTTCTTGCCTTTGATGACAGCTGAAATATTTTCAGGACTTCAATACCTGTGTCTGGCCTCAAAGCAGCCAGGGCTATTTAAGGGCTTAGACGAGCCCCTACAGAAATGCAAACGCTGCTGAGCTCATGGATTTGGCTGAGCCAGCTCTGGCTTTGTGACTTTGTGCAGGGCTGGAGCAGGGCAGCAGCCTCAGGGCTGCCCCGGGGCTGGCTGCTCCCAGCCCAGGCATCTTACCCAAATTTCAAGGACATTGTCCACAGCAGAGGGCTTGGGCACCAACTCCTGGGCTATTTGTTTATACCAAGAATATGCCCTAGTTTAGGAGGTATTTTAGGAGATTTGCACACCAGGTAAGCACTGCAAAGCACAGTGACCAGAACTAAGGCCATAGCACTGATAGTGAGGTTAATACTTTCCCATCATCAGTGGAATTAAAACATCCTGCCATTACTTAACCCTTCCCCACCTCTGGCCAACTTCCTTGTGCCAAGCTTGGAGGGCCCCTAAAGAAAATTTCAAATGCACTGAAGGACTATAAATAGTTAGAAAAAATGAGCCCTGGTGTGTGTTTTTGATTGAGATATTAGAAGAAGAATCATTTTTTAAAATAGAAAAGACAAACTAAGATGGAAAATAATGAGATTCAGCCTAGAAAAATACAGAGTCCCCTTTGGTACTTGAGCAGTGCTGTTATAAAAACCTGAACTCTGAGAAGCTTGGGAGGGTAGTGGTGTGAAGGAGACATCCCTGGGATTTGGAAAAGTCACTGACACTTGGCAGGGAGCTTTTTTTCCATCTTCAGCTCTCAGAGATGGTTTTCACTCCTCAAGAGTGAAAATACCTCAAGAAAACCTGTTATGAAAAGTTTAAAAAAGAGACAATTAGTGCAAATAATTCTCTGGGTCTTCTCTTTATCCATCCAACACCACGTGTGAAGCTTGGAGAAACTTGATTACCTTTGAGACTCCTGAGTCTGGCATGGGTTTGGTTCAGAAGCTGCTGGAGAAAGAGCACAGGGGGAAGGTTGTGGGTAAGACACAAAACTGGGGTAAATCTTTTTCACAGGATGGTGCCTCAGATGAGGAAATCTGCCTCTCATGCCACCTCCTGCCAGCTGCATTCCACTGCTGGGTTTTATTGTTACTTCTATGGTAAGTGTCAGGTGAAGAAGAAAACTACTTCACCTGTGGTTTCCCAGCCTTCAAAGCTCTGGGAATGTCCTTCTGCCCCAGGGCATTGCTGGCAGCAGAAGTGACCAGGGGAGAGGGTTCTGAGCCCCTGGCAGTGCACAAGGGAACCACAGCAAGGATGATAAACAGCCACACTCCCTTGGATGTCCCAGCTAATCCAGCCTGTTACCAGGAACAGGAATGACAGCTCTCAGGGCTCGCATCCTAAATTCCATTTAGGGATTTTCCAAAGATGAGAGTATGATCTAGAAAAGGGAGGATTTTCTAAAGAAAAGCTGTCACTTTTGCTTCCTCCAAGATCTCAGCAATAAATACAGCCTGCAGCCTCTGCAACATGGCCTAAAGGAGTTTACAGAGCTCCTCCTGAGATGGAAGCAGGGATGGGGAACTGAATGAAGCCCCTGGATTCCAAAGGGAAATGTTTAGTTATCCTGACCTGCTCCCCCATTTAGACACAAGTTTATGAGCTGGATTCATCCAAGGGTACCAGGTGATCTGGCTCAAGAGTTCATCAAGCCCCTTTCCATCAGAGGATAGGTTTAAATGAAAGATTAGAAAGAAATTCTTTACTGTGAGAGTAGTGAGGCACTGGAACAGTTTGCCCCAGAGAAGCTGTGCATGCTCCATCCCCAAAAGTGTTCAAGACCAGGCTGGATGAGGCTTGGAGGAATATGGTGTAGTGGAAGATGTCCCTACCCATGGCAGGGAGGTTAAAACTAGATGATGGTGCCTTGATGGTTCATGGTGCCTTCCAGCCCAATCCATTCTACTGTTCTAAGATTTACCATGGCTCACTGGGGATGTTCCAGCTGACTGGAGGTCAGAAATGTGATGGCCCATCTAAAAGAAGGACTGGAAGAAGGATTCAGGGAACTACAAACCTGTCATCTCGACCTTGGTGCCAGAAAATGCCAGGGAGCAGTCATGTTGAGTTACACCAAGCGGGACAAGAGGGGACCACGCCCAGCCAGCACGGGTGTGTCAAAGGCAGGCTGTGCTCGATCCGCCCGATCTTCTGTGACGAGGTGGCAGGCTCGGTAGATGAGGGAGAGGCTGTGGATGTTGTCTGCCTGGACTTCAGTAAGGCTTTTGGCGCTATTTCCCACAGCATTCTCCTGGAGAAGCTGGAATGATCACGGCTGGGATGTGTGCACAAAAGGCTGACAAGGACAGGACCAATGTCCAACATCTTCGTCCCACCTACAAATTAGAAAGTGCAGCTTGCTTGTCTCTGCTTGAATTAATACGAGGTAATTAGCACATCCCTTCAGTAGCACTGCACAGGCACCAGCTGGAGGGATAAATTACAACTCTGGGGCTGATTTCCCAGGCAAGCCATGGCAGGCACAGGGCTCAGGCTGGGGCTGGATTCCAGCCAAGCGAGAAAGCAGCACTACAGCCATCGGCTGGGGGAAATAACAAGTGCAATTTGCTGTAACAGTTTATTAAAAAAAATAGCAATGTATTATTTTGTTTTGTTTTGTTTCAGTAATTGGAATGAGCCCTCTTGACTTTGCCAGAGACTGTTGAACATGTAACAGTTTAAAGTGAATAGGTTTTGCCATAACTTTCAGTGGTTATAGCAGAATGTCACTTTATTTATTCATCGGGGGGGAATTGGAAGGGGAGGGATACCACATTTTGAATTGTCACTGGAGAGAGAGGTGCAAACAACTGTGCTCAGGTTTTTAGTGCCTAATTAGCAGCATGCTGGAACTGCACCTCCTCTCATTACTCCTGATTACAGCCTCACGACATTTTGTTAAAAAATAGTTCAATGTTTATAGAACACTTTCCCCAGAGTTTGTGTCTGAGGGTTTTTGTGTGCTGCCAAGCTGGTCACCTGCCCTGGGGACACAAGAGCCCGGATATTGACCAGGAGAAGGGAAAGGGTGCTGGGGAGCCATACCTCCCCCCAGGGGGGTGGTGTAGCTGTGCTGGGGGAGCCACTGGAGCAGCAGCTGGAGAAGCAGCTGCCACCAAAGGCAGGAGCATCCTCTGCTCAGCAAGTGGATGGGAAAACTCCATTTCTCTTCATCAAAAACCAGCGTGGCAAACCAGACTGCTGTTTGGAGAGATGGTTAACAACTCACTCCCCACCAGAAACACAAAACACAACTTCCCAGGGGTCTGTCCTGCAGACACTCATTACTCAGGGACAGAAAACCAGAAATTCTCAGGGCTGCCACGAGTTCTTGGCCAGGCAGAAAGCAGCCCTACAAGCTTGGTTCTAGACTGGCTGTTAAACCCAGGAGCAGGAAGACAGCTGAGGGCAGTAAAGCTGTTGTAACACAATTTTATCTCAGAGCTTCCTTCTTGCTTACCTGGCAGCTGCTGGGTTTCAAGGTGATGCAGTTTGGGCAAGCTGCCCTCTCCTGAGGCTGGGGGTCACAGCAGGGCAGCTGGAGCACTGCACCCCACTGCTGCCTCCCTGGGACCCCCCCATGCCCCCAGATCCACTACTGTGGCTTAACCACAGCATGTGTCTGCTGTGCAGGAAATTAAAATAGCAATGCATTACACGCAGCTAAGAATGAGGAATCCTATGGTAAACAGTAATTAATGCCTCCTGCCACAGATAATTATTGCTGTGGTTTACCTTCTCCAGCATATAGAGATGAGCCCCACTGTACTTAGGCTGTATAAACTGGTGGAAATAGCCCTGACTCCCCTACAACATCAAGATAACACAGTAACTCACTGGGAGATATAAATGGTACAAGCAGTGCAAATTTAAAATTAGAAAATGAGAAAAAATAGGATATCGTAGCAGCAGACACAGTATCACAGATAATTTACAGGCATTCCAAGGAAATGTTTTCTTAAGAAGGAGATCATGAAGTGAGGTCATCTTTCCAATGCTTTTAGTTCACAAGTTACTAAATCTTAAGCAGAGCTCTCATATTACTCATAAAGGGAGATGAAGAAAACAGTATTGTGACTTTTCTGGGAAAATGTAGCTGGCGTGGCAGCCCAAGCCAAAGTGCACATGGAGATGAGGAGCAGACCCCTGACAGGTAGGAGATCTTGGACCTGAAGTGTGTAGCTTTGTACAGTAGAACACAAGCACTGCACAGGAGTTTCCAGAAAACAGAGTAATGTCCTCTTGGCAAGCAGCATTGCCCCGTCTCTGGTGAAGCTTGCCCCCGTGTTATGTGGACTGCCTGGAGCCTGTGGATCTGCAGCTCTCAAAAGGCAGAATTCATGAGTCACAAGTTAAATTCTGGGGTTGGGGGGTTAGGTTTGAATCTGCAGCAGAAACATCCTGCTGCTGAGCCCAGGTGGAGAGAGGCCAAAAACTTCCAGTCTGAATGCAAAGGAGCCAAGCCTCAGATCTACCCCAGAGGAGAGGGGAGAGAGTAAGAAGAGAGAAGCACTGGAGCTGGTGGGATGAGTTAGGCTGGGAGTTGAGTCTGAAGAAGACAGCGGGAGGAACAGAAAGCAGAATTGTGTGGGTGCAGACGTCTGCCCTGAGAGGCAGAGTTCAGAGGTGGGGAGCAGGTCTTATGGAAACTGAGACTTACACACAAAGAAATTTGGAAAGCCAGGGAGAGTGAGGTGAGGGCACACGTAGGGAAGGAGAGATTAGTCATATTGGGGGGAGGAAATTACTGGTTCAAACTGACCATATACAAACTCACATGAAAATTCTGAAGGCAGAGGAGACATTTACCACTTAGAGGTGTCTCACAGGAGTGGCAGGATGAAATTTATAGATCTGTGATACACAAGGGTTCACATTAAATAATAATAGGTCTTTGATTTTAAAACACAGAAGATGAAAACTAGGCTATTCTCTGTAGTAAACAGTGGGAGGATGATTGATCATTGTCATTAATTGAAGAAGGAGAAGTTCAGACTTGCAAGGAGAGACTTGCACAGCAAGCACAGTCAAGCAGTGACACAGGATGCCCAGAGAGGCTCTACCATCTTTGCCTTGGGCATTTTCAAGACCAAAATGGACAAAACCCTGAGTAACCTGGCATGACCAGAGACACTGTTTGAACACAGATTTGGGAAAGGAAGAGCTCCTGCTGTTTCACTAACCAATCTTAATTCATCACAGTGAAAAGCAAACAAGAGGGTGGCATTGAAAGAGAATTCAAAAAACTTGCCATGGGCAGACATGAAAAAGAGGACTTAAGAGAGAAACAATCTCCTCCAGCCTGGGGAGTCAGAAGATCACTCCAAGGTCACCTATTTTCTTCAAAAGTTTCTGTGAAGCTCCCTTGCTATCTCACATGATTCTTTAATTCCAAACCATTCTATTTCTCGCTATATTAGCTCAAATGACAGTTTTCTCTACACACCCAAAGTTTTCAGTTCTTCTACATACTGATAAATTATCAGCTCAATGAACCACCTCTGCTTCTCCCTGCTGTCTTTCAGTGAAATCTAGAAAGTTACAAAGTCAAGCATGCAAAGGCAGCCAAGGGAGGAAGGCAGTCTCTATCCAGTCTCCTAGTGCGTGCATGTTATCAGGCTTATCAAATGTTTTGGCTGAAGCCACTGTACCTTGTGGAGAACTGAAACAAGCACAGCAGACTCAAGATATTGATCTTGTCTGACCCTCATGACTACCCTGTAGTGCTCCTGAAATCTGGGCTCCCCATAAACCTGTCTGATGAGTTGGCAGGTGAGTGAATGGATCACTCTCTTCACGCTGCAGCTGTTTCACCAAAAACTGGTGAACTATGTCCCACAAAACATTTCAGTTTTCACAAATCAATTTCCAACTAAATTTTTTTTTTGCTGGAAAATTCCTACCCAGTTATAGCTCTGAAGAGACAAGTGCACAATACAAGAGGTGTGGACCCTCTTCAGAAAAGGCCTTACCCTGTTAGAGGGTTTTACCCTGGTCCTTGGTGGTTGGGTGATCTCCAATCCATCCAGACTCAGGGAGAGATGGATGGGCTTTGAGGAGGTTGTGACACATTCTGTTGGTGCTCTGAAGACCAGGAATAGCACAGTGGCTCTAAGCCACTCTCCTGCTGGCAGCCAGCACAGGGCTCAGCATGCTGGATGTTGTTTGCTGTGACAGGTTCTGTGTTGTAGGTGGCCCACTGCACGCTCAACAGGCTGGAACTCCTTCTATGCTGCCTTCTGCAGACCCACTGCCTGCCCAAGCAAATTGCTGGATTTTATTTTCATGTGGAAAGAGAAACATGTTTCAACAGAACTAGATTCCCTTTTCTCAGAAAGCTGCTCTGGCAACCCTCCTTTTAAAAGCACGTGTTACTGACATGAACACAATTGCTCTTCCTCACACAGCACTCTAAACCAAACAATCCCTAACACACCCTTAGTCATCAACAGCAGGAACATCAGATTTGGGCTTTAATCTCAGGGCACAGCAGAGGCATAGGGGTAGGCACATGTATACATCCAGCAACCAAAGGATGACTTACAAAACAAAAAAACCCAAACCCTTCAGTCAGTTGGCCATTCTGTAGCTTCGAATTGCCCTTTATTAGTCAACATCATCATCAGTGTTTATTCCAGTATTTTATGAAAGATATACAAATAGTTTCACAGAATGGCATGTATATTTTACATAACTTTGTTATTTAGTTTATAACATATTCTAGGAGGGGTTCTTCTCAAATACCTGTATGATAAAAACAAAAAAAACTTCAGGTCAACAGTATAAGAAAACAGACTAAGTACAATTTTCCAAGGCTTATTAATTCAGTATTGAAGGTTTAAAATTCTATATGGGATAAGTCAGCTATTACTGACATGTGAATGAAATAATTATAACCATGTTTGGCTGCATACTTCACTCAGTTTTAGGCTGAAACTTATTCACGTGAATTTATAAAAGCATCCAAATTTACTGCAAATGTTTTCTCCAAGCCCCAAATGATATCTGAACAAGACTAAAATTCTGGAGAAAGAACAGTTCACTTACTGAGCACAGTAAAGTTATGAGCAGACTGCTTTCAAAAGCCTCTTTAAAACTGAACTGCTTTTTCACACATAACATGTGAAAGCTTCACTGTTGGTGTGAGTCTTTTTGTATGAATAGTATTGATCATCCATAAACACAAACCTTTGCTCACACAGGTTTAAATATGCCACACTTAGGACACCCCTAATGCTCTGACCATTGCTATTACTAGCTCCAGTGATTTTAAGAAAACAAGGATTTTATAATGCAAAAAAATTTTTCTATCACCAGGCACAAAATGGATTCTTTACCTCATGTAAAACTACTGAAAATTTCTATTAAAAAGTAAAGCCAAAATTGCCAACTCTGTATAAATAAGCTTCCAACTCTATATTAGGCATCCACATTGTAATGACCTTTCCAAAGACACAGAGATTATTTAGCTCTTTTTCATTTCAGGAGACTTTTACTGTTCACTCTGAAAAAATATTCAGAAGACAAGCTGGATTTTAAATCATATTGAAACTGATTAGTTTCAGGCACTTACATTTCAGCAGTTTTGTTTTTAAATATAAAAGTAGCAGTTTGGAAACATTCACGTTTAGATACCACACTTTAAGCATTTGCAGGTCTACATTCAGCTTGCATTTGCATGAATATGTCAAAATGTTTTTTTAATTCCTCTCACACTTTAGGAGAAACATTCAAGAACTGACAGATTTGTGGAAAAAAACCCCTCAAGATGGCCATTAGCAAGAAGTCAGCAATTTACATATAATTATCTAGACATCCACAACTGAGCAATCAGCCAAATAAATGGAATGCTAATGTGACAGCTGAATTGTAATCTCCACATCTTCCTTAATATAATTTTAAAAAATAACAGCAACAATCCGAAACCAGCCTGGATACAAGGAGACTTAAAACTTTAATTCACCAAATTTAATCATCTTAAGAAAATTTCCAGTAAATCATTAATCACAAAAATAATTTTCAATGAAAAACACCTCAAGCCTCCAAAATTACTGTAGACCTTGCCTGCAGAGAAGGAAAAACACTTCATGAAAGGTAAGTCATCTGCACTGAATCAGCATATCACATAATACCCAAGGACATGTTGCTTTTTGAGGGTCCATATTGTCTTAGGGAGAGCTTGAAAGGTTGGCTCTCAAATATTCAAGGCCACAAATTTTCATCACTCCTTGCTTCCATATGAATTATGCCTTTTTTTACATGATCTGTTGTCCTCATCAACAAAAATATGGAAAATACATAACTTTTATTAAATTTAATGATCAACTGGATTTCTGTAACCTTCCTGCATGCTGACCCCTGAAATCTTACTCAAACCTTAAAGGAACTAAACAAAAAAAACACAGTTCTGCTCTTAGGTAAACAGCCACAAAACATTAGGAAATGTTTTCTATGCATGCCCAGCCAGGAATGGAAATTGGAGTCAGATCAGTGTTTAATGAGATAATCGCCACGGGCAGATGCTAAAATGCCCCTCAGTTAAAAACCAGCGAGCTGAGCAAGTTAAAACAAGATGTCTTGACTATGCAAACCACTGAGCATATGCTAAGCCCTGGAAGCTGCTCTGCCTGTTGCACACAAGAGGGAGAGAAGGCAACCAGCTCAGGCAGCTTTCTATCCAGGCTTACCACTAACTTTGCAAGGAATGTTTTATAAGATGCAATTTTTATCACACTTCACAAAGGTTGCTGCAACACCAGAACACAGAAGGACAAGTGCCAGGCAGGCCAGATGTCCTGAGGTTTGTGGCAGCTGTTTGAAGTGCATTTTCTTGATGGAAAACACTGAAGTGGGACTGGATTACTCAAGAATCAGCATCCCCACATAAACCCGAGATTTATCTTTTTGTGAGGGGCACACTTGGCAGCTGCATCCTCACATTCCTCCTTCTCAGTTTCCAAAACGGAAGCTGGCATTCCTGCACTCAGAGACAAATACTACTGTGCTGTCACTATTATCCCAGGTACATTCCCTATGGAAGTTTCCAGTTGAACACATGGCTGTGTCTTCTGGTGTGTGTAGACAGTTCTGTACAGCAAAACCACCAGGAGATGCCAGTTTTTGGACAGGTAATGGCAGGCTGGTAATTGGTGTAATACAGACTGCCCCATCAGCCAGCCTGTCAGTTTTTAGAGATTTCAAGGCTCTGGGGCTGTTTCCATCTCACTATAATCCCTATTAACAAGCTTTTGGTATGGTATTTTTTAAATTTACCAAATTTGTCCAAAAGCAGTGTATCAGTGCTTCATATTCTTCAATCATTTTCTTAACTCACTGAAACACAAGATTATAATGCTTTCTACTTTTTTGAAGTGGCCAAGTTATTTTTCAATGTTTTTTTTTTTTTACCCCCACAAATATACATCACCTTGCACACAATCCAATAATGAATAAAGACAAAAGACAACTCAGGAACTACAGTAATTTTTGTCTCCTTTCTCCTTTGGTGAATGATGAATTCTTCTACATGCAAAACACGGGAAAAAAAGAGGCTAATTGATGTTGTGGTATATATGTGGAACACACTTCTTGATATCAACCTGTAGTTATTTCCCTTTAATACTCTCCAATTCAGGAAAAGTCACCATAATTAAACAAAAAAAAACCACCACTCCCCCAAAAAAACCAAACAACCAAAAAAAGACATAACATATATATATTGAAATTGTACATTTAAAATTGTTTCTCTTTTATTAAAAAAAAAGGAATGAAAAAGCAGTGGTGAGTCTTGCATATGCAGCAAGTACAGCCCTGATGGATGCAGTTTTCCTCCCAGTATTCACTGAAGGTTCTTGATGGCTGCTCTGCAAAATTTGGGTCCTGTTAGACTGGGATTAGCAATTACAGTGACACCTCTTTGGCATCTATTTCCTAAGAGATCTCCTCATAACCTGCTTCTGGCAGACCCCTGTGTAACATTGCCATACCATGCCATGATACTCTAAACAAACTAAAAAATAATCTAAAAGACATCTTCTGTAAAACAGATTTCATTTTTCAAATATGTTTCTGATTATGTAGCAATCTTAGGGAGAAACACTGCATGCCTTTCATAGTTTCCTTAAAACGAAGAGGAAAAGGGTACACCAAGGTTGCATTTGTTCAATCCTATTATTCCAATTATTTTTTATATTGAAGAGTGCTTCTACCACAGAGATATGACAATTTAGAAAACAGAAAGCACCAGATATTTTCAGTGCAAATACCTTGTATCTCATCTCCAGCATACAACTCAGTGATTTACAAAACATTGTCTGAGGCTGTGTATTGGCAATCTTCCTTGACAGGTAAGATGCAGAGAAGACAGATGTGACTTAACATTGGGATAATGAGTCTCCAGAAAGCCAAATAAATGTGCAAGCATGGAAATGGGCAACTCAAGCTGAATGTTGTTAGCACATCTTGCAAGAACTGACCATGGCAGCCACTGCAATGAAGCACCACTCAGTGAAACAGATCTGAAAGAACAAAATAACCACACCTCAAAGCAGCTGATGCACATCAAGTTGTGTTATGATGCAATGACATTCAAATTCAGCTGATGAGCTCGAGAGCAGAGGCAGCCCTAGATACTGAATCACTTAATAGTACAACATCCCAATAAAATATTTTGAGATCTTCACTATTTTTTTTCCTTAAATTAGTTACAGAAAATACACAAATTCCAAGTGAAGAGCGAGAAAATCTTTGTAGATCAGACCACGCAAATATTGCACTCCATATATGCATAAATTGTTTCCAGAGGAGCACTCATTAATACAATCATATCAACCTAAAAATCTGTGCACAGACAGAAATTTCAAATAGATTGAAACAGAAAATTAAACACATGCACAAGGGCATGAAAAAGCCTAGAATAGCAGGATGTTTTGAGCACCCTCTCAGTTCTACCAATACCACAAAACTACATTAAATACAGTATTTAGTCTTTTTGGGGGAATGATGCTTTCATATATGTTGTGTCAGTAAATAATTGTAAAGCTTCTTCTCTCTATTTCCAGATAGATTCCTGCTGTGCCTTCTCTTTCCTGGATTATATAACCTGTAGAATGCAGATCAAGGACATGACTGATGATCCTTCTGTAATTAGTGTTCCCTAAAGATGCCACACAGGCTCCATAACAAAGACCTGGGTACAAAGTACCTTGCTTTCTTCTGAACCCATACAATCTTCTATGCAGTCTTTAATCACAAGCCACTAGAGAGAAAGAAATATAATCTATTTGTACTTTTATTAAGACACTCAAAGATATTACTCAGGTAATTTCAAAGCTGGTGATAGCTACAATCTTCATTATATATCCCACACATTCTTATAGAAGTTCCCCAAAGAATATATTTTAACAAAGAACAAATAAAATTCATTACTGCCTCACCATACCGTGTCATTAAAACTGGAAACAATGGATTTCAGGAATCTCTGAGTTTAAGAGATGAAGCTTGTGTTTGTTTGTGTGGTAGTTGACTTGCACAGTTCATTCATAGCAATCAATCAGTGGCAAAGCTGCTGCAAACTGAACCACCCTTGAATACAGATTATGCAGAATATTAATTCAGTAATAATTGAGTACTTGGAGGCTCACAGGTAAGGAGACTAATGTATTATACATCTCACATTATGCTCTGAGAGGTTAGAGGACTTTGAAGCCTTACAAGACCAAATCCATTAATACTGCATATTGTATTGTCAAGAGGGAAAAAAACCCTGAACTCCTAAGACACAAAAACTTAAGATCAGCTCAGACAAATGTGGGGGGAAAGTGGAAACCTTGCACAGCAAAGCCAGGATAGAAGCAGACAATATCTTCACTGCTTAAATTTTTAGAAAAGTCACAAAACTATCATCAATATAATAATACTGCAGCCTACAGATAATTAACATGGACTGAAATATTTTCTTCTTTTAGAGATAAAGGTAACCAAAAGAGGTGGTTTCATCTATGGATGCAATTTCCAGAAACTGCTCTCAGACAACTTCACAAACCCCAAACCAATGACAAAAGGAAAACAAAAGACCAAACCCACAATTGCAAACTAACAAACCACCGCCCTGTTCCACAGGGAACAAGCCAGGCTGTCCTACCCAGCCCCAAGCTGCTGCTCCAGAAGGACACAGATCTGTGGATCTTACATCAATCTGCCAGCCCTATGCAGATGTCACAGACTGTGCTGGGATCTGAAGTGGCCCTAAATCCTGATGTGCTACCACCACGTGAATGCCACCTTAGGAGATGCAATCTGATTTATGACTAAATTCTGAAAACACAACTTGATTTAACCATTCATACACATGCCCCAACACCTAAAACACAACTTCCAGGCAATGGAAGGCTACAGACACAGTCACTACTATGAACATGGCAGGGTCTCAGCTGTTTGTGAAACCTCAAGTTTATTTACTTGCATTACAAAAGAAGAGTGGACTCCAGGTGAAGAATGATCCCAGACCATCCATGGATACTGTAACCAGCTACAGCTTCTATTTTTGATGCTGGACTCCTGTCCTTTGTCAGACTCTTATGTTAATGCTGCAAATACTCTCATTTTTATTTCCTTCTGTTTTCCATCCCACAAGGCAGCAATCCAAGAAATCCCTTGGAAAACCTGGACACCTATTTTGTGGCAAGGTCCAAATTTGGTTTTAAGGGAGAAGAAGTCCAAGAAAAACAATATTTAAAACTCCCTTCTCTTCTATCTCAGAGATCATGGACTTACAAAGAATTACTCCTAGAGAAGCACATCATCCAAAACACAGCTGTCACCCTATGATTTCCCTAACAACACATTGAGTGAGATACTTAATGCAGTGTATTTAAACACATTTCTCTGCCCAGGGCTCAGGGCATTTGGCTTAATACAGCAAGTTCCACATATTTTGTTGTTTGAAAACATTATAAAGTACAAGAGGCAGCTGACTGACCATCTGGGCTCCACAAAGGATACAGTATGTATGTTTAGAGAACATAACTTTATTTAATAGAAGTTTTTTGCTCCAATATACAAAATAAGGGACTGCAATCCCAATTAACATTTACATAGTTACACAGCAAATAAATTCCACCATTTACAACAACTGACAACTTTCCCACACTCTTCACTGTATTACAGTCAAGAAAAAATCCTATAACGTTTTACATACCAATCAGTTATATTTCATATTTCTGTCTCTTTTAATTTTAAGTTGCAGTTTCTGACATCAGCTTAATTAAGGACTTACAATAATTTCAGCTGCACTAAAAGAAAAACTAAATATATAATTTGGAATGCTACCTCAAAACCCCTATACAAAATAAAAGTCAGTATCTTATAAAAATACATAGCAGGAGTTAAACCAGAAAACAACAAAAATGTTTTGAATTTTGTTAAGGTATAAAACATTTATCAACTAATCTCAGTTTTCAACCACATTAAAACAAAAGAAAAAAAAAGAAAGAAAGAAAAGATAAAAAAGAAAAACATACCAAACAAATTATCAAAAGGTAATATGACAGTTCTTTTGCAATACTGTACCTTTAGTATGCAAAGGACTTCATCCTTCTGACATGCACCATTATTGAACTGATCTACCCCTTTAACCCTTTTTCTACTGAAAGCTGAAAATAGATGTTAACATTATTTGAATCATTTCAGAAAAATCCAATCCTATTTTTCTGCACCTCCCACAATATTTAGGCTTTACTTTACAATGCTGGTAGTTTAATCATGATACATAATCTTCTATAAAAGAATTCCAGCCAAACCAAGGTGTTAGAAACTCTGCATCTTACAAAAGCGATTTGTTATAGTACGACAGCTGCTAAATAGCCCAATTTATTTAGTGACCCTGTTAAAGATTTGTTCAACTGAGTGAATAGGTGAAGTCATTTCCTGAGCTAAAAGATACAGGTAAGTAAATAGTCAGTTATAGCAGCAGACAGGAGACATTCTTTTAAAAGTTGTAACAGTATCAATAAAACAACCTTAGAAAATTACAGTAATGTAAAAATCACTAGCTGACAAGGGAGTGACAAGGACATCCAAGACCTGATTGCCATAATCTGGAATGCACATCCAAGGACCTTCCAGAAATTACATTCAGCTACTGTCAGACAATGTACTCCTAAGTGAAGAATGTCAAATAGTTCACATTTCTTACAGATCAGGTGTTCTGTCAAGATTTAATTCTTAATGCTGTTTCATAAACCTAAAGCAAGGTAAACTGCTTAGTTTCAAAAATTCCCACTATACAGGGCTTACATATTATTACTTTTACAGGAATGTGGTATCTTTAGTCTCATGAAATTCCAAACCTATTTCTTCTTATTACTTAGATTTAATTTATGTTTTACAGAAGTTGTTCTGTTTTTAGGAGAGGAAATAATATTCTTAGAATTGTTTACTTCGATCCAAATCATTCTAATTTGCCTAGAGTATGACCCATTACCAATCAAAGAAGTACAAAGATCAGTATACCACTACTGCACCAACATTTTCTTACTAACAGTTTGATCACTTTTATCACCCTTTAATGGGAAGAATCTATTCTGATTTAATTAAATAAAGTACCTGAGTTAGATACCAGTTCCTCCAGAAGGAAATCTTTCTTCTGTGTTACAAATTTATTTTAATTGTTTTTGTAACTTTTGTCTCTCCTTAAATATTTAAACATAATTAGTTTAAATTGAAATGAATATATAAAATTTCCAATACTTGTTAGAATAAAGGACAATACACAACATCCTAAGTTACAATAATTTATAAATAAAAATAAACTATTACAAACCAAATCTTTCCCCATAGGGAGATTAAAAGCCATAATCTTGACTGATTGCTCCCGATCACACATTATAAATAATGTAAGCTTCTCCAGAGAAGCAAAGCATCCTTGCCTCCCTGACACCACTTTACACCTCCAGTTAAACCACTTCCAGCAAGAAGGCAATTGAGTTGGGCCCAGACATAACTTCTTGTTTACATGTTAACCCTCCAGACCTCATTCTGTCAAACTTAAGCACAGGAAACTCACTTCACAGGGAATCCTTTACCTTTTATACACAAAGTCTGTATCAAATACAGATTTCTAATGCTCCTAACTGCACCAGTCTGGCAGCAAAGTGAGAACCTGATTCAAAGGCCACTGAAGTCTATGGAAGGCTTCAATGGGCTTTGAACTAGGACCACAGAGATGGTATTCCCCAAAGGAAAGCTCCTGCAGGAGTGGCTGGTATCTCTTTTTGCTTATGGGATGCAGTGGAGATGTGCAGTCAGTATGATACCTGAGCAAATAAAATGAAAATGATACAAAAGTTTTAAGAACCCCCAAACTCTTTACTCAGTTGTGTGCAAACTGTGCTATTGCCCCTAGAGCTCCCTGCTTTCCTTCTCCTCAGTGCTTGCTCTATTCCAGGATAGGGAAGAGGTGAGACACAAAAATCTCTCTTCACACCACTCCCCCTCAGTCCCGAGACTGATAGAAGAGGATGTAACCAGACTCAGAGTTCTTTGAGATGTCTGATGTCAACCCGTAGAATTCTTCAATAGCTTGTGCATCAATTTTCTGGATGTAAAAACACAAGAAATGGAAAAAAATGAAGAAGGAATGTCTTGTGTAATGTACACATAAAATTAGGTTCCACCCTAAAAGTTATTGTCAAATCAAAGTAACTTTCACATAATTACATAAAACAATAAAATCCAAATAATTCTTAAACTTGTTATGTTTCAGCTTCCCCTCAGCCATCAACTGCACAGAGGGTAGCAGCTATGTATGTTTTATATATAAAACATGTTTTATTTATAAATTTTTAAGTGTTGTTGTAAGTATTGCATTAAGTTCCTTTGTATTGTAAGCTAAAATCCATTTCATCTATATCATTATTTGTTTTCTTGCCACAGAACAGTTTATTAAACAATGGTGAAAGAGTGGTCATGAGCAAAAGAGGTTCTTTTAAGTGTAACAGCCTAAATGCAATTCAAAGTGTTGTGCAGTCAAATTGTAAGGCACAGCTCTGCACACACAGTTATTCCTCATTTAGACTGGGGCTGAAGCCTCTTTCCATCAGCACACAGTCATTCTACTTTAAATAATCATATCCACAAGGGGAGTGCATTTGCTCTGGTTGGGCTTACCTCAACAATATCATCATCAAAAAGCAACCAAAAATCATGACTCTTCACTATTGCAATATAATGTCCTCTGTTAGGGCCACTGTAAAATAAAATTAGGGGAGAACATAAACTATAACATACATATATGTGGAGATGCATTCTCTGTAATTATTTTTCTTGTAGAAAAGCAATACTTAACAGTAATTAAAATGGCTACCACTACAATTTCTGTTTGGATGTGTATTGTCTTTTTTCTTTTTTTCGTTCTCTACTTATATCATCCTCATAATATGGCCTTACTTATTATGCTAAATAAAGGATTATAATTTCAAATAAGAAATGAGCAGCACAGGCACTGAAAATATAAATTAAATCTTAAACAGAGACAGAGAAGTGAAATCAAGAAAGTGTTTTGATATTTCATAGACAGAACAGATCCCAAACTACTTCTGATCTTCAGCAAGAAAAAAGCCTGTAGAGCTGCTGCTCATGTACAGTGTCTTTATCTGGTACACTGCAAAAAGAAACTGAATTAAATTGCCAGTTTAGGAGTCCCAAGAAGCTCAGCAATGAGAAGGGCTCCTAATCAAAACTCTTACAATGCCTCTTGTCTGCCTTTTCAGTTATGGCAGGCAAGAAATTTCTCCAGGACTATGCCAGGAAAACAACCAAAACTTTAGGAGTATCTTATTTCTCACCAGGTTTCAAGTAAGGAAATAACACAATTTCTGGAACAGCTGAACACTACAACTGAAAGTGAGTAACTGAGTTAAAACAGCTCTGGAACTGCCATAACTGCTAGCAGCACTGCTATAGTTTTTGTGTCCAGATGAGGGAGGGAAGGTTGCCATTCCTGAGGGAGATGTCTGTGTGCCAGAACACCCTGAAAACAGGACACATCTCCTGCCTATGGCTCTGGGAACAGAGAAGTCACCAAGTCTGCAGCTTCAGTGAAGGAGGCAGAAATGGTCAGAAAGAATTTCCCTTATGATCCAGAACAAGAGTGTCCCGAAAACTATGGCACAAAGGCTGAATTTCCAATTGTCCAATCTGAGATCTATTTATCTTACCTCTACTCTTTAGTCACTGTGAGAGCACTGAATAACTGGAGCAAATTGCCCACAGTGAAATTGCCAAAGTGAAATTAGGATTTTGAGTTATGAAACTGGGGCCAGTGCAACCTAATCTAATGTCAAAGTCATCCTGCTTTGAGTTTTAGTATTTAACCTCACGACATAACCTGTTCTTTGACTCTAGATGTCAAACTGTAATTTTCAACTTTGGGGTTTTTATCTACTCCATAAGCAGCTTGTAGAAGAATCTGGTTTTAAGCCTTGAAGTCACAAGAACATTTGCTGAATATAGCAAAATCAAATACAAGTCTAACAGTCCCATTTTGAAAGCAATGAAACATAGTAATCAACAAAACTCATAATGTATGTATGTATTTCAGAAAATGCTGCTCAAGCTTTAAGAAAAAGACCAAAGCCTAAATGCTTTATTAATTAATCTTTCTAGAATGTTTTCCTTCCTAAGAAAGCTTTTTCCCTTAGAAACTCTTTTTAAATATTATTATATGATATTGTGCATTTTGTGTTGGTTTTCTTAAAACATAGTTAATTTCATATAAAACTCTGTAATGTGAAATACAGTTACCACCTTTCACAATATGGCAAAGCAACAAGGCCATAATTTCTTTCAGGACTGGTAGTTTCTCCCCATAACACCCTTTTTCCTAAAAAAGTTTTCTTTTTAAAGAGGTCTTTAATGCTATTGATTTATATGATACTGGATGCTTTGTGTTGTTCTTTTAAGCACAGTTAAGCACAGTAAGCTTATAGAAAATCCCTTGCTTAAAACAGAGTTATTACCTTCCACAATGAACTACCACAGCAACAAGGTCATACATTCTGTCAGGATTGGTGGCATCTCCTGAGGTGTTAAATAAACGAAGCTCTAAAGGAAAAACTACTCTATAAGAGAGTTTTGTGTATCGATGCAGCTGATCCATGTACTTAAATCTCTTCAAATGGAGAGCTAGAATCATAGGCAGTTTTTTTACTTTCATCCTGAAAAAAAAGAACAAGCCCAAAAAAACAGCAGTATTTCAAATATTCATCCAAAACATTTAGTCAGTATCACTAAACAAGAAATTTGCTTTACTGAAATCTTTAAAAACCTCTGCAAGCATTAAAAGAAACCAAAATAATCAGCTGTTTAAAAGTATACTGTGTTGCTAAACTAAAGGGAGATTTTTAATTTAAAGAGAGAAAAGTGAAAATGCATAAAAACAGCCATGATGAACTCACATAATAGTTTAGACATAAAGGGCACATAGCACAGAATTCAACTTTTAAATGTATCTACCCATAGCTTCCCAGAGCACCCAAAAGCAAAACTTAGATCCTACTTGATATACAGTGCAGGTATTGGAACAGAGCTATTTCAGAGGTCCTGTTCCAGCTGAATTTCCCAGCAAACCAGCCAAGCCAAACAAGCTCTTTAAAATAAGCTTTGTTACACCACTTTGTCACATAAGTATTACTCTCAGTTTTCCTAGCCACTCATTTCCAAGCCATTCATCTAGAATTTCCAAGGAACACAAATAGCCCTCTGTTATCCACCTACCTCCTGCTACCCAAACAAGATAAGGCTGTGTTCTGGCACAATAATTTTGCACAAATGTTGCAGCAATGTTTTATGGCAGTCAAAGCAAGAAAGTGAGATAGTTTTACTGAGGGCTCATTAGCCCCTTTTCCCTAGCATGAGGGAGGTCTCACATCAGTGCCTACAAATCCTCCTCAGCCAATCATAGCTGGCCTGGCAGAAAACACAGACTTCCAAATCTTTGGGCAATACACTTGTCCACCCTAAAAGAACAACCAAACCAGAGTTCTCTGCTTCTTGGCACAGCCAAGTGCCTCAGATCAGCACAGTGCTAACTTTTCACACTTTCAGCCCCAAAAGGCAGCTCTCAAAAGTCTCTGCAATATAGCCCAAGTTTCAGACATGTCTATTAATGCCATACTTTCAGAATGTCATGAAATTTGTAAAAGACAACCTTTTTTCAAAAAGGGACTGTGGACAAACTCCTTGATAACTCACCTGCCCACAAGGGAACTAGGAAACGAAAACAGCTGGAGCAGGGCAGAAAGATGACAGAAGAAACTATTTTTTTAGGGAGAGTTACATTTTTGTTGTATTATGGCTGTAATTTCTGCTCTCTTTTCTAAACTAAGTCCTCTCCTTATAATGTGTGTTTGGTAGTAGGAGCTCTTTCAGTAGTGAAGAAATTTGGGAGACCATCTTTGCTAGCTGAGTAGTCCTCATCACAGATAAACTGCTTTATAGAGATGGAAGAAAAATATGACTGCAGTGAAACAGAACTTACACCCCACATGAAACCCAAAATACAAACAATCAAAGCTGTGTTTTGCCAGTATGGAAGTGCCTACAGTACAGGTTTGTGTCAACCCAGTTCATATTGGTCAGGGATCACATTACCTCCCACACAGAAAAAGAGCTCAGGCTGGATTCACAACCCCTACCAGACACCAATTAGCAAGCTTAAGCAATGTGTGAAGGCAGACTTGGCAGATGAGATATGCAAAAGCTCTGTGTGCAATCTATGGTAAACCAAATAACCAGCAGCAGTGGTATAACCAGAAGAGCATGTCAGAGTTCCCACTCCTTTAGCAGTACACAAATTGACAGGTTTTTAGGCAGACAAGAATTGTTTTTAAACAAACATAATGATTTTCAGGCTTCCATAGAGCTTCTGATGATTTATTTTCAGGAGCACTGCTTAGCACAACTGATCAAACATGCTTAAGAAATCAGAAACTCAGTTAACAACAATATTTAGAAAAAGTGCCATCAAACTGATTCTTTCAGCAACTGGAAAAATTATTTTATTTTCAAAACTAAACTAAGTTTAAAAAGCCACATGCAATCAATGACAATTCATCGTTGCCAATTATCTTTGATTAGTCACTGACAGTTTAACTTGGCTATTTATGCTTATTTTTGGTCTTAAGACTATTCATTTTCTCATTTGTAAAATAAATAACAGTCAAAGGAGTCCCAAAATGCTTTACATGGATTTTCACTAATGGAAAGAGACAGACTCAATTCTAGCAAGAGGAATGAAGGCAAGTTACTTTTAAGTGGAGGAGAATAGAAAATTAGGGAGAAAAGGGTGTTGCCTCCTTGACACACACACACACACAAAATAATACCAGAGTATTTTCATTAAATGCATGGGTTTTCTCCTTCCCTAACTGTGCTGTACCTTTTATGTGCTTCTTGCTTACTGCGACACTCTTCACAGTAATACTTGTATTCACTGCACAGAGTTTCTGTGTTGCTGAAACCCCTGAGTGAAAAAAGAAAGCTGTAAAACTAGTTTTTCATATGAAACATCCACATAAATGTACAGTATCAACATAGTCTTATACAGTTAAATCTACATAAGATAGAACTGTCAGCTTTTAGGGTTTTTTCCTGCTTTCTGGGTAACAGTTAAAGACAAACCAAAAAAATTTGGGGTTTTGTGCCTACCTTAAACAGTGAGTGATTGAAGTATTCTGCTCCACATCAACTGAAAGGTCTAGGAAGTCTTCATCCTTGCTGCTTACCTGCATGAAAAGAAGACTCAACATAGTTAAAACAAACACTAATTTACCTCTGTTTTTCAGAACCACTTTCTATTGACAGAACGTATCTTTTACCTTATAACATCCTTTTAAAATTTTTTGCAAGTGGCCTCTCTATTTCTAAGATTTGCTATATTTTCTGATTTTTTCCAGGAAAGGTGAAGTGTGTATGAGTCTCTAGGTGTATATAATGCCAGTTGTCATTATGCTGTGATTTCAGATCAACAATAGTGAAGTTTCTTCTACACCTCAGATTTTTCAAAAGAACAGAATAACTGTGATTCTTCTGCTAAGTGCTCTCACTTTTGTTCTTCTGACTCCCCTGAACTGAAAGTTATGTATTTGCATCCCATAGTGCACCTGATAAACAGCATGAATGTTGTCAAGCCTCTTCCTGGCTAGACTCATACTGCCAAATGAACAGCAGACAGCAAATTTGGTAAATGAGACCTTGGGGCTCGGTCTGGTAGAGGCAGAATAGTAATCAATTCTCACAAAAATGCAAGAGTAATGAGAAAGTAAAACAGAACATTCTAGAAGCAGAAAATAAATTCCACCACAAATCCTGACAAACGATGAAAAAATCCACAGCTGCCCTGAAAACCAACTATGCCACTAAAGTTTTAAAAACCAGAAATGTGCAACCTTAACTTTTGCCTGCTAGTGTGTCCTCTCTGTATCTAAAGATACTCAATGTCACTCATGAGAATGTCCTCTGTCTAGATACAGAAGTAAATGCTTTTGGAAAAGATTCCTGGCTGCAGTTTCTTGACTGAATGTAGGAAAAAATGCCTACAGGGAAATTATGTAAATTGATCTTTTAAACATATAAGATTTATGTTCCCTTTTCAACTCAGAATAAAAAAAAAGTGGAAAGTTGTTCTCTGATAATCGAGATGAGAAACACATAGCTCATATGGACAGTGTACATGGAGAAAAAAAAAAAAAGCAGATGGTCAAGACAACTATATTTGAGAATTAATACCACAGGGCAAATCCAAACACTCAGGAAATTAAGCTGAAAGCTTCTGTTAATACCTATGAGACTACTGGGCTCCCAGTGTTCTAGTCTAGAACATTGCTCTGTTCCTAGTCTTTCCAAGAGTTAAGTGTGCCTGACAAAAAATGCCACTGTGTCAGTACATATCATTTCTACTGCAATATTCAGATGCTCAAGTGTAGTGTTCATACTTTCGGAGAGATCACTGATCACATATGGAAAACTTCCAAAATGTTTACAGTGGGAAAAAAACCAGCCACCTGCATCCTCACTGTGCTGCACATTCCCTGTATTAAGGGAGGTATTATGGGTTAGTTGTGTGGACAATTCTTCAAAATATCCCCTTGCAAATCACTCTTGGAATTATCAGACCTGCGTTTATAACACTAAGAACTCTGGTTGAAACCATCGTAACTGGGGATTAAGAATGGCTCAGAGGAAAAAAAAAAATCAGTTCTAGAAAATACTCTGCTGCTGCAGTCTTCAGCTAGGATAGTTGGAATTAGGGAGTCATGTGATCAGTGTTATTCAGACATGCAATTAGATAATTCTTCCTCTTTTGGTCTAATCTAAGAAAATTACGTGAAACAATAGAGATTTCCCAGGGAGCTTTATCCCACACAGAAGCTGTAAGGGCAGAGAGGATATGGAGAAGAGGGAAGGGATGTGTTCTACTTGGTTAAGAAGAGATTGGTACTGAAAACAGAAGTTTTGCAAAAGAGTAATTTCCATTTTCTGTGATAATATGGCCTTAAAACACCTCACCCAGGTTAGCCAGCTCACTGTGCACTTAGGATCATGAGGAACCATTAAAGGATTTATTGCAAGAATAGCCAAGTGGATTTTTCCTGTTTATGTTCCTGATTTATAAATTGCTATTCCTAAGATTCTTTGAGCCTTAGCATTTTAACAGATTGTTTTTCAACATAAATTCATACAGTTTTTATTTTAAAAAATAAAAACCACTCTGCAGTCTTACAACCCTCCCTCCCCTCCCCCCTTTTGTAAAGGTTCCATTTCAAATAAACATCACTAAGCTTCTTAGACTGCAATCAGCAATGCTATATATTACAATCATCTATAGAAAGAAAAAAAAAAGATGGGCATGATCAGAAAACCTCATCACTTGCAGAATTGAGCCCTGATGCGCTCAAAAAGCTGTCTGAGTGCTCCTAACAGGAACATTTGAGTAATAGTGAGGAATTTGGATGGTGCAGTGTTCTGGCTGAAGAGGATGGTGTGTTCTCACATCAAGGACATAATCTGCACCCACACAGCTCAGCTATACTCTGATGACCAAAGCTGCACAGAACACAAAGCTCAGAAGGCTGACACTCACAGAATCCATTATTCCTTACAGTTGGGAATTTCACTGGCAATGGGAATCTGCTCACTGGCAGAAGAGCTCTTGCAGCTATAGACTGCCATATGTACTAAAACAGAAAGTAGTTTTAAAACAAGCTGAAACAAAGTGTGTGATTTATCTTGGTTTACAAAAAAAAAAAAAAAAAAAAGAGATAAATTAAAATTGGGCACAGCTAGAAGTTCTATAGTACTCATATGAGAGAGAACACTGGGATTTTCCTTATTACCTTCGCTCAGTCCAAAACAGAATTGAGCCAAAGCATTTTATGCCTTGTAGAGTCATTTGAACCCAAAAGCAAGACCACCACCTGGATATTGATAGGGTGGTTTTGACAATTTCCTATATTTCTCTGTAGAAGTACTGGCCACCTTTAGCTGTTTGAAATTTATTCTTAATGAAGCCAATTACAATACTTCCTGGTTTACTGTTATCTTCCTTAAACAATGAGATAACTTCTAGACCATTTCTATAAATTAGACATAAAATTTACATTGACTTCATCATTCTGCCTCTATCAAGGAAGGGTGAAAGCATTATAAAAAGAAATCCCATTAAAAACAACTTACAATCCTTTTGTAACATATTCCTTTAATAACGTGGCTCGATTCACAACACAAATCTTTTTTAAATATCAATCTATGTCCCATATGCTCCACAGCCCATACTTAAACTGAGGATACATCTTTAGCCAGTTCAATTTTCATCTTTAGGACCGGCTAATCAAACAATACATCTGGAAAGATGCTCTTTTCCACAACCAGGACAACTAAAATTCGAATAAAATTTTGCTCATTTTAAGAACATTGAGGAGGTTTTTCCAATTAGAAGATGACTGTCATTTTGAGCAAAATATATGTTATGCTTTTTGTTTAAATATGCAATAGATTTCCAATTTAAAAATATACTGGGGTTATTATGTTGTCATTAAGAAGCAGTAATTCATCCACTATTGCTTGAATTCTTGTACATGAGTTATTTCCAAGTAGTCCTAACATTTTAACTTGCATTTGTAAACACTGCAAGAATCTAAATGTCAATAGCTTCTAATAAACATCCAACAATCATACATACTCAGTATTTTTTAAAATAAGACACTATACACAGTAGTATTACCCATGTAATGTATCCAAATGTGCTTCTAAGTGCTTATTTCAGGTCACTGTGTTTTAGACACAAGGTGATAAAAGACAGAAACTGATAAAATAGCTTTCAGATTACTTTGATTATTATCTTGTTCAGCAATAGCTGAGTATTTCTACTAGCTGTAGCTAATAGAAAAGAAAAACCTGAGCAGTAATAGTAGAATTCTCAAAATTATGACAGGCCTGATAACTAATAAAATATGCTGGCAAAGAGCATATCAGTGTTTTAAAATTCCATTTTAAATGGTATCTAGATCAAAATCTTGACAACATAATTCATAATGCCACAGTGAGGAAAGGTAATGATGCCAGTTGTGTCAAAAGACTTAGGCTAAATTCATGTTTCAAGAAAAAAAAGACACCTCAAGAACTAGAAGAGAAACAACTGACAGTTGCCAAGAAATACTTATTAGCAAGGGGAATTCTGCCAGAAAAAAACATGGCAGTATGGAATCATCACCTAAATTACTCATGGTCTGCAGTTACATTATACATGACATTATGAAGCTCTTTTCTTTGAAAAAAAAGAGGTGGGTATTTCTGGAAGACTGAGAAAATTACATGTGAAATATACAGATTTGATTAATTCCTTCTTTCCAACATCATGCTAACATATTTGCCTTATATAATTAAGTTAAAGAAAATTGGTAGGAAGATTCATACAGAAACCACAGTCATTTAGCTTTTTTACAATCTCTAAGGAATAGACCACAACAGAATTACTGTAATTTTCAAATTCTGCTGCTTTTACCCTTTCTCAAGCTGGTAAAATCCAATTTTAAGTTTTTATGAAATACATTCTTTCTGTTATTATAGAACTTTTCACAAAATATTGTAGTTTAGCATACTCAGAGAAAGAGTTTATTTCTCAGAGTATATATAGTATTAGAAGAATTCCTGTTGACAGACATTCAGGATAGGATTACTTTCCTTGAACATGAAGGTATGTATTTTAAGAATCCCAGTCTACATCAAAGTGCCAAAAGCCAACCATTTAATGTCTTGACTTCAGTGACTTTAAATGTAAAAACTAGGAATCCATGGAAACTGATTCATAATACTTATTTATGAGATGTATCACTAAGCATGACATTAAGTTTCTAAGACATTAAATTTGAGAAGAACCTCACACCCTCAAATCACAGCCTTTATTTTGTTTAAGAATACACCACTTTAGAATTTTTTGATTTAAATTCTGAACACAATTATGACCACACTGACAAAAAAAATCCAATTTAGCATTTTCCTAATATTGATCAAATGTTTCTTGCTACAATTCATGCTTCAGCTGCTGGAATGTTCTCTCTAATGAAGAAAAACATGCAAATATTCACACAAAGGTAAAGATTCCTGAGGAAAGAAACCAATTTAATATCTTGGTCTGCCGGGATGAATGAATCATGTTTGCAGAGCACATGAAAACTTACAGTTTCACAGGTAAGACATCTGGTTTCATTAGTTAATGTTCCCTGAAAGATTTCGTGCACCCAGGTGGGGTCTGGGGGGCTGCTGTTCTCACTGTCCACGTTGCCATTGGGCAGGCGCCCGTTCTGCTTCTCCTGCTTTCTCTCCTCTTGCAAGATGTCCGCGATTGTATTCAACAGGTAATTTAGGAACTCGTGTGCATCCTGCTGCATGTAGTTATCAAAAAGTTCTGTGAGACAAAACAGAAGGTTTACTGATTGAACAGTTAGTGCTACACTACAGAAAGGTTTTTAAGAGTCAGATTTTTTGTTAAGAGAGTCAGATTTCAAAACCAGTCCTTTATTCCACATCTCGAATCATTCATGGCAATATAACACCAACCCAACCCAAAATGCCTTCTTGATAAACTAAGCCAAAGAAATAGGGGGTGGCAAGAGGGGACAGCAAATCAGCTTGCACTGACAGAAATCACTCAGTTGATTGGAATTACCAGAAAACTGAACCATACTGCAAGAAAACCAGGACACAATTCAATGGCCTAAACACACGTGTATGTGGAGTGCCAACTGAACTGGTTGGTACAGGTCATCCTGTCCAGTCTCCAGATGCCATTGGATCTCCTACAGAGGCCATGGTATGCCTGCCAAGCTTAGGTCAGTGTCTTGGATAACAGAGATTTAGCAATAATTACTCCTTTTCTCTCTGACCAGGAATTGCTAAGAGGAAATTCACCTGCCTATTTAGAAAGCATTTTCTAGCCCTAGCTAATATCACACCTGTCTTTTAGGGCATAATTGCTTCACTTTGCTGGCAGTCCAAGATTGTTCTAAGAGACAGGTCTTCAGTGTACAGGAGTGGACAGATGAATAAAAAAGATACTCAGTAAAGTTCAAGTTTTGAAATGCATACAGGGACTGCAGGCAAGCTTTACAGTCATTCACCTGATGGCATCCAGGAATAAACTTCAAATAGAAAAAAAAGGTCAAGGGTTATTAGCTAAGTAGGGAAACCCTGATGCTAATCTAGGTAATTTGGAGAGGTTAAGTAGTGCAATAGGTCAGGCGAGAGTATGAACCATGCAGTTTATTTAATGACCTACTACACTATTTTTGAGAGGAGTGAGTTCAATCTAGCCATTTGCAAGGCCTTTATTTAATCAAGTAAATCAAGGCAGAATAAGAGCTACAAGCCTCTTGAGGTAAAAGACTTCAGAGGTTCTTCCCACAGTATCACTGGCCTGTCAGGGCTACATGCCCAGTCAGTAATAAGCATTAACTACAGCAAAGTGAAAGCTACAGATTGCTCATTTTACAATTAGAACTTTATGCAAATATAACAGTACACCTCCCCTGACTTCAAGGCCAGCAGCTGCTTCCCAGACAATTAAACTTCAAGGTCATTAATTGAGAAACATAGAATTGCTTGGGTTAGAAGGGATCTTAAAGATCATTGAGTTCCAACTCCCCTGCCCTGGACAAGGACACCTTCCAGCAAGACCAAGTTGCTCAAAGTCCCATCCAAACTGGCTTTGGACACTTTGCAGGGATGGGGCATCAAAAGCTTCTTTGGGCAACCTGTTCCAGTGCCTCACCACCATCACAGTTGAGAATTTCTTCTAATATCTAATCTAAACCTGCCCTCTTTCAGTTTAAAGCCATTCCCCCTTGTCCTGTCACTACAAGCCCTTGTGAAAAGCTCCTCTCCAGTTCAGAGATGTGTAATGTATCCATGTTGCATTCAGACCTTGCAAATAAAGATGGAGCAGCACCTTTGCAGTCTGGAATACATTAAGACTGTGTCCTCAGTTATCACCCTGGTATTTCTGGATACTGACTGAAGAGACTAGATTGGTGATGCACACCAATCTGGTTCTTTAACTCTTCCTTAAGGCTCAAAATTATATACCTTTACAATAAGTACTTTATAGCATATATGATATCCATGTGCTTGCAGCCTGAATGTAGCTATTTATTTATAGAAAAAGTGAGAATATCATCATTAAGACACCCAAAAAGACAAGGGCTGAACTTCCACATCTGACTTCTCTATTGAAGGTTTTCCAATTGCCCTGCTCTGCAAAGTATTTTAGTGGCATAATTACACATTATAAAGAACACCTTCTATAATGAACTTAATGGCTCCTGTGGTTTGCTTTCTGCTTTCCATCTGAATGATTCTCTGCATTTGTTATAATGAACTGTTTCTGTAAATGTATCAAACACAAGCACACTTGAGGATACATGCCAAAGAAGGGAATGAGTTTTCTACTTTGCACAGGCAAGTGATTGCAGAGCACCCAAGAGCTTCTTTTAACAATATCATTACAGCTCATGGAGTGCATTTGCTGGAGGAGCCATGTCAAACTAGGAATGCCATCATATTTTATTTCTTGTTCTTACTACACAGATAGTCATCATAGAATTTAAATGCTTTTTCAGTCTGCCTTCATAATCTTGGAAAGACTGCAACAGTATGAACATATCTATTGCAGCTGTGTTAAGGATTGCACCTCACACAGTTTATTTAAATATAGTAATTACTACTTAAGGAAATAAAAGTAGTATTTTTATAAAAATGCCTCCCAATTGAATAGCTCCATTTATACTTTAACATCAAATAATTTTCTAAAACATTCTGACTAATTAGCCCTGCAGATAAGAAACAAGAAATGTGAAAAATCCAGAAATCTCTTGAAATTTAGGAAAATGATGACACTTATTAAAAAAAAAAATCCGAAACTATTAAGTGGTTTTAAAAGTAAGCTGGTCAAGTTACATATTGCATTAATTCTAAATAAATTTTAAAAGGTGGGGGGTTTTAATCTAGATTCTTATGGGCAAGTCTTTCCACAGACTCAGTTTGGGAGAATGGATTCCTCCATTCAATGTTTTTTTTTTAAACAAAGAACAAAGGTTTTACAGTGAACTTTGATTATGAATATTAAACTCCCAAAAAAACAAAACTAGGAAGCAATTTTATAAGCATCCAGTGACAATATGACAATACACTTTAGCTCTATATGAAGAGAAAGAGACAAGGGTTCTCTCCCAAAACCACTCCAGGCTTACACCCTTATCCTCAGGCCAGCTCTTGATTATACAAGCATCAAGACCACTTTCTATATAGGTATTCTACAGAGCACAAATATATGGGTATTCTACTATGTCAGCTTCACAATTAAATCAGAGTTGCTAGAATTATCACACAAGAAAAAGAAAAAAAAAAGTTACCATTTTCTTTTCGTAATCTTGTAATAAATTTCTTGGGAGGTATTACTCCAACTTTTTTCTTCTGGGTGGCTATACTGTGGAAGAGATCAGCTAAGCATGTAAGGAGATTCTCTTTTTTCCTTGGCTGACTCTTGTATGCTAAGACTTTGTCTCGAAATGGTCGACAAAAATAAAGTGCCTGGAGAACTGAATTGCAGTAGCACGTATTCCCAAACTACAAAATAAGAGAGAGAGCTGTGAGTGCATTGTATTACTGTAGAGAGGCAGAATTAATCCCAAGGTATAAGAGAGTGCATAAGCAGGGGCCAACTTTCTGCAAGTCATTTCCTCTTGACTTTAAGGTAGAAAAACGTACTGATGTTGCACAAAGGATTACCAAGTACTCAGCATGTAAATGCATGAAAAGCCTTTGCCGATTTGAACAATACTATTTAATTTTGTCTCACTTAAAATTCAACTTATTGGTAATATTTTACATCTATTTGGATTAAGATGTTCAAAAACTACCCCCAATGTCAACTCCTAAAATAGGCTCAGGTAAAAATATCTGTCTACCACACATCAGATACAACAGCAATAAAAATGCACAGCATGAGCTTGTACTGTGAAGAAATACAGTTGAAAATGGAGAGTATTCTCCACTCATACACATAAAGATTCTCCAGATCTTTACAGCTGTCATCAAAGTCCAAAATAACTACTTTAACCTGCTCCTACATTTTCAGTTCTCCTTCCAGGGTGACAAGATTTGTTTAAGGAAACTCCTGAATGCCAATGTTACATGGCTTGCTTAGGATTCAAAGCTATGGCAGTTGGTAGCTTCAAATGAAGACTGCAGGGAAAAGAAACAGAATTGGGATGTGCACACTTTGAAGGAGACAAGCCACAAATCTGGAAGAGGAAAGCAGAATCAGCAAGAAAAGCATCCATAAACCACTTTGCACCAGGACACCCCAGGTGGGACACTCCAGATGTCCCCCTTCCTCAGACTCCTTCAGGCACCTGAGGTCACTGACATCATCTCCAGCTCACTGCAAACATCCCCACCACACCTGAGGTGGCATTGTGAGACATCAGTGGATAAAGCATTTCTAATTTTATATTGCCATTTTGACTTCATGCTGCCCTCCTCCAGTGAAACCTATTATCCAACATTGAAAATGTGAGAATAATCTTTACCCTCATAAAGTAACCCAACCTTTCAGCTGCAGTCATGCAACCTGCAAAGTGAAGCATGTACCTACTACACACATTCTGCAAAACGTGGAAATAACATTCAGATTTATGTTATACAGAGATAGCAGCACATATAGAAAGCAAATTCTGAGATTTTATCTTTGTGATGAGGAGACATATAGCAAAGACTACCTTTAGAGACATTTTAAGAGCAGGTTCCTTCAATAGAGAAAAAGAATGAAAAATTTTCACATCTTAAAAATAACAGGGAAGTAAATACTTTTTGCTGTCTCCCAATTAAGACAAACAAGAGCAATTTAATTGCAAAACTTAAGAATTTGTTACTTTCTTGTATTTTAAACTAATGAAATATGAAGAATTACCTTCTAAATTACTAAGACACACTCAAAGAATAAGTAAGAAGCATATTTTAAAAAAAATTAAGATGCCATTAAGGTATCCATATTAAAAAATGATAAATTTAACATCCATTATTTTTCTTTGTTTAAGCTAGGAAAATGCTTATATTAGCTTGTTTGTGGTTCAAATCTACAAATAAGTGAATGAACTTAAGAGGAAAACGGGGGCTTTTTACCATAAAGGAAGCTGATGAAATCACACAGTATCTTGTCAAAACATTTAATATTGCAAGCCAACTATTTATGAGCTTATACTTTGAAACAGCCATTAAAAGGGAAGTACATTAAAGTGTTAAGAAAGCTTTTAGTATCAAATAATCAAATTGGAAAATTGCTAAAATTTCTATAGCAAGTGTCAAAAGATGAAAAACCAGCAAATTCAAATTTTCATAAGATTCCAATTTTAAAAAGAAGCCATCTGATGATATATTAATTAGAAAGGCAACCATGTGGTGAGAGACAAAGAAAACATGAAGAACTCAGAACATTTAACAAAATTCAGATTAGTTTAATATGAATGTATGCTAACCTACATGCTTGTGAGTATGAAATAAAAGCAAGCAGATTAAATTCATTAAAGGCTTTCTCCAGCCAGATTCAGAAACACAGCAGGCAACAGAAGAATGTCTGAAAGCAAACCCCTGAAGAAAATTTAATTAGTTCACATTTGTTTTATCACTAAAGCATCAGTCTTTATCACTTCAAAACTCAAAATATTTTTCAAATAAATGCTAAATGTACTAAACAACAAGTAGGAAATGGCTGGGAGGTTTCTAGACTATGCAAATACTCAATTTGATAAATGAACAATTGCCAGTCTTACAGCTTACTCTTCTGATGCACATACAACTGGGAAGAAATGTAATTGTTGAACCCCAGTCAACAAAGAGATTTCAAGAAGTTAGATGTGTCTGGAGCACTGTCTTTGAGCAGCTCCAGGGGTCCTCCCAGCTCTGAGGCACTGGCAGCTCTTAACAAATTTTCATTGTTGCAATGGGCCATTCTGGTGAACAGGATTTCTCCACTGCAAGACACTGAATAACCAAACCTTCTGCTCTAGAAATCTGGTAAACTGCTGAAGAGTTCCAAAAGCAGCTCTCTGAGGTTAAAAATCTAATTTCATCCTCACTGGATAAAATGATTGATTTAATCTGTGAAGCACATAGATTTGAATAGTTTGCATTACTGCACTGAAGAGGGAAAGAAGAGCGATAAGCAGACTTGATGTTCCTGGCTGCCCATATGCATGGGACATCACACTCCTAACACTTTTACCTTATCACATATCTTACATATTTCCTGCTGATTTAGTAAATTATATTGTCCCTTCAAGTCTAAGCTGAATTTTCCATTCCCATCAACCATCTGGTCTTCCATATGCTTTCCATAATTGCCCTTTCTTAAGTCTTCTTTTACCTCTCAAATTGCTCTTTCAGCATACCCTCTGAACAATCCCTAGATTCTACCCAAAGCTGGAAAAGAGGTAAGACAGTGCTTTTGCCTCCTTTTATGCTACCTCTGAATAAATTGACAGCTCTCTATTTCACAATTGTCATCTTTATCTAAAATGCTTTTCTGTATGCCAGACACCTCACATGGCCACCTATCACACAGTTAGAAGAAAACTGAATTCCACATTATTTCCCTTTTTCCTACTACTCTGGAAAAAGTTAGGACACATGAAATCAATAAAAAAATCAGAAAAACTTAGCAGCAAATGTTAATGAACCTCTAAGAGATTCACTTCTTGCAACTGCTACAAAAAAATTAGAGAAATCAATGGAGGCAAAATTTGTGATTTCTATTGCTTCTCAATCTAATAGTACTAATTTATTGTCTAATTATCTAATATTTCTTTTCATTATCATTATCTCTGCCACTCTTTCGAGTCATTGACCATAGTTTGTTACTTTCAGTTTTCCTGGCAGATTTACATACTGCAAGTTTATTACACATTTATGGTGTATACCTGCTGTATTAGTAAAAACAACCTGCAGAACAGATCTGAACACCATTCAGGCATCAACATCACTGAATTTCCTTGGCCAACCACTGTACCTGTGTGCCATAAATGTAATGAGATCACATTTTATTATTTGTTACAATTCAAAGAATTTTAGTCCATAAAATATTATTGTTTGAAGCTAAATTAAGCAAAATTCCTGTAGTAAACAGAAAAATAAAAGCACTCTGATATATGTGTGTGGTTGAGGGCAATGACAAGTATCCCCTCAAATTTCTACTCCCTCTTGAGAACAAAAAGCCAGAATTTGTTGATCTCCATGACATATTGGGAAGATTGTCCTTTACTGAACCTTGTCTTAAGGGTATAAACTATGTAAAATTTCAAGATTAGGATGTACAATACAATTTCAATGTTAACTCTTAAATCTTCCCTGGACTTGGACAAGAAATTAGGAAAACAGTTTATCTGTCAACAGAGGAAGAGATTTGCAAAAACCTGTCATTGGAAAAATGGAAAGCCTAAGCTCAGCTGCAGAACTGACAGGTATTAACAGTGAAATTCCTGTTCCAGCTTTCATGAGAAAGGAAAAGAAATTAGCTGAATTTAAGTGATGGTGTTTTGAGATGCATGGAAGTCAGCTTATCTATGTTTACTGATCCCACATGCATGCTCAGATTGCAGACTCTGGAACCAGGTCAGTGCTAAGCACCTGGAGGTGAGAGACATTACAGGACAACATTGAAATAATCTGTTTCATTAAGAAAAAGCAAGACAATAGTTCTTGTTAAATCAACCTGCTTTAACTACCGAAGTTTCTGAAGCCAAATAAAGAGAATAATTTAATATTTCACATCAGTATAATGCAATTTCTAACAAGATACACTTTTCATCAGTAATATCAGAAATTAAAGTTTAAATCATTCCTTAAAACTAATTTTTGATTCAAACAACCCAGTATATTTTTTCTGCTTTCCTCTTTGGGCTGTGGGTTTTTTTAGATTTTAATATAAACAGCAGATATAAATACCTTATGCATCACAGTCTCACAATTGTTTTTTCTTTTAATGATTTATTTTACTTTATTGACATATTATGAACAACAAGCTACATATTTTAAACAGCCTTCTTTAAGATTTACACATTTTAATAATATGAAAGTGATGTAAAAATTGCCCTACAACTAAGAAAATGAAATGAAAGTATTCAATAGAGAGTCCATTTCAACAATTCAGGAGCATATTTCAACAAATACACTAAATACTGAAACGCATTTCAATAGTATGAATATTCAGTGATTATATCTTTCAGGATTTTAAGTGTTAACTCAATCCCAGTCCTATAGTTGAACCAATCCACTCCTGTCCTTTTAAAGCAGTAAGTTACGGTCTGAAACTCACATTAACCAAACCAAAATAGTGCTCATTGACTGGAAATTGTTCCGGACCAATCTCTTTCTCCAAAGCTGAGGCATTGGCGCCCTAGAAAAAAAACAGAAGCAGCAAAATTTTAGTGTGGAACAGTGAAAGCAGCTGAGGAAAAAAAGGCTTTCAGCAAGGATAAACAATCAAAACCAACTAACCATCCACAGAAAGCCCTGCAAAACACTTGATTACAGCTAAAAATTACCTTAGAGATGTTTCCAAATATGTGCTGTTCAAAACTATCTCAAAGTTATACAGTTTTCATACAATTACACAGTTTAGATGTTCTGTACTTATTATTTCCAGAGCTGAATTACTTTAATAACTCTTGCACTAATACAGGATGCAAAGCAGGTCATTCAAGGTTAACTGGCGAGCTTCTTCTGACAAGTGTAATTTTCATACTGTAAAGTACATTCCAGAAAAAGCTAAGAGATGCAGATTGTTCATAGGAAGCAACAAGACTGGTCTGTTTCACTTACACTGAAAATATAAGTTGTTCAAAGTGCTTAGCTAAATACCTGGAACTTTGTAAAGCTAAAAGAAAATGCAGTACAGCTAGTGATGGTATGCATTACCAATGCTGCAGTCTTTGCCCAAAACAGCTGCTGGGTCTGATCCTCAAAAAGAGGAGGATGTTACTTTGGTTACTCTGTGGCTGTCGACTGAACTGGTGCAGTCAACACTGGGTTTCAAAGAAAAGTGTAGTTTACTTTTTTATTTAGAGACAGGAAAACTTGTATGCTGGAAAACTCAAGAGAACAAAAAAAAAAAAAAAAAAAAAAAAAGAACATTGGATGAGCTCTTACAGAGATTGCTTTCAGGGAAATGGAAATGTATACAACCTTTTGCACTCAACAAAACTGGTATCTGTATATCTGTATCTATCTATATATATCCTCAATGAGACTAATACATGAGCATGAATATTCCAGCAGATCTAAGTGCAGCTAAAACAGAGCATAATGTACAGCAAAGAGCCTTAAAACCAGATGCAACTCCATCCCAACAAGTTCATTCTTTACACCGAAGATACAGCAAATCCCCATTACACAGGATATTGCAACAATTAAATTAAATCAAAATCATGGACTGTACTAAAAAAAAGCACAGATTTATGGCAGACAGGGAGCAGTGGAACAGAATGAATATTAGAACTGTATCAAAACGTATACAATTGAAATGAAATGATGATGTGGCATCTGCCATGGTATGACCATGGTACTGCAGAACTTCACACAAACTACCTTAACAGCTCTGAAACTGGCAGCACGTGCTCCAAGGCCCATTAGGAGGCAACAACTTCAGCCAGAATAAGGCAAAAGAGAGGAAAAGTCCAGGCTTGGCACACCACAGCTCTGCTCCATTCACAGCATAGCTTCAGCTGCTTTCATCAGGAACATCCCCTCCAATTACCCAGTTTGATAAAGCCTCTCCTTTACTGGGGATTTAGCTGCAGAGCTTATTACTTTAGAAGGTGTTCTCAAATAGAGATTATAGGGGTGAGGAAAAGGGATATAAACTCTCATTTAAGATTAAAGCACTCTGTGACTCAGAATATTTAGTTTTGCAGCCTTATTTAAATGCAGCCACAAGCTCCAGCAAGGTGAATATTACAAATAAACTAGGAAAAAGAAGGAACTGTGGGGGCCTTTTATGCTATTGTTAAAATCTCTACTTCTTTAAAAATAGATTCAAGAGCAGGTCTAAGGAAATTCTTTTTTATCTTTTCGAAGCTAGGGTGGAGTAGCTGCTTTATTCCATTTTTGAAAGGAAAATACTGTGATATAAACATTAATGTTTCTGTTTGTACAGACCTGAGCACTATATTTAGTTTTCTAGCCCAATAAAGACCTGACTTGGCAATAAGAAAGACATGCTGAGATACTACAAGATTGTCACAGTCTGCTGATTACTCAAAGATGCTTCATTCAAGGCTCAGACTTTCACATGATTTCAAAGCATGGCATCATTTATGTTTGAATGCAGTTGTTTATGAATGTTAGGACAAACCAGCACGGATGTTTTACACCAACATAAAACCCCTCGAGCTACTCAGACGTGGCTTTACAGCTCTCTTTTTGTCTGCCATAAAAGATGCTATCTCTCCCTCCAAAGTAATCACTTATACTGTGCACAAGGTATTGGTTGCAAAGAGCAAAAACACAGGAAGAGTACACTAAAATGCCTATTCACAACTGACCCATAAAAGCTGTTTTAAAACTTAATTATCCCTTGCTTCAAAGTGTTTTTCAGTCATGATTACAGTCTGCATTATCAGTCCTAGCTGACTCTTCCATTATGCAAATACAGATGCAGGGAGGGAGCACTGTACTGCATCATCCCTTGGACAGGAGGACAGAAGAGGTTTAAGGCAGAAGTGGGAGTGCCTCTCTTTTCATGAGCTAAATTGGAGTTACTGGACTTGGGAACTACACTTGAGAAACTTCAGGCTGTGCTGTATGATGTGGAGTAGAGAATTTATTCCTCTGCCACTTAACTGGGATGCCCAGGGAAAATCCCCTAATAAAACTCTTTTTGGGGTGCTCACTTAGTAACATATACAACAGGTGGTCAGTCTCCACACTGCAACCTGGCTTTGATAGTACACAGGGGACAGAAAGGAACATCACTAAGCTTGGTCAGCACATCCACCTCCAATTTCTCTTATCCTGAGGGGAAGCACACATGGTCATTATCCAGAAATGAGAAGCAACAGAGGCACAGCAGAAGTCCAATATCATGATAGTACTGGGATTTACCAGCTTTTTGCACCATATCAGTGTAAAAGCTATACAGCTACACAACCAAGCACTGCCTTACATGAACCCCCTTCCAGCACAGAGATAATGGTACAGGCATAGAGAACTCTCACTTTTCATAGTTGATGAAATACAGCTTTGCAGTGGAAAGTTCAGCAACTAAGGTTTCACAACATGAAATCATTTTTATCTGTTACTGAAAGTTATCTTGGAAACAACATTAAACTATCAATGATTACACAAAAACCTTCACAAACCTAGTGAAAGCTAGGTGTAAAACCAAACTACTGCAGATTGCATCCTTCAAAATGGTAAGTCATGTAACCTTTATTTAATCATGGTCAAATCAGTTGCTTTATTTAATCATGTTCAAATCAGAACATCAATTGCTTTATCTCCTCTACCAAGTTAAAGAAAAAAGCTATACTATTGAATTTACAAATCTCACCTTAAATACTAAATTCACAATGAAGAGATAAGAATCTGCGTTTGCCACAGAAGTCCCTTAATTTTTTCACCTTTATATTTAAAAGAGCTTGAGTTTTGTACAAATCAACACATTTAATACTAACTAGATGAGGGTTTTATTTCAGTTTAGTGCAATCAAAGCCCAGGAAATACAGTGGAATAGGAAGGTGTGTGTATTATCTTTGAAATATGTATAGTTGTATTTTCCTGATTTTAATGTTTTACAAATATACACAATTTCAAAATAAACGAAAAAGTCCACTGATGCCATACATTTCAATGGGAAAGGGTGAACAAAAAAGCAGACAAACATGGATGCTTTTTTTGTTTGTTTAGTTTTTCACTAGCTGAAACAATATCATTAAATGCCATTTATTTTTGCCTTTTCTCACAGCCTCAGAGGCCACACTTGTGTTGTTACATGTTGAACTAGTCCTTCTGAGACACACCAACAGCTGACACAGGGATAAGATAACTGGAGCCAATCTGTAAAACAAATCAGTTGGTGCTTAGGATCTGACACACACACCTTGGGTTTCAAAACATTCTTGCCAGATTAGTTATAGGCTGGTTTTGTGACTCAACACCAGCTGCAGCTGATTTGTGTTGTCTGATGTAGTTTCCTCCAAAAGTCATCTAATTAGTGCACTCCAAAATGCAAACCAAAGCTTGGTAAATTGGGATGCCACCCTACATTAAAAATACTGTCTAAAAACATGTCAGGAAGCAGGCAAACAATTGCAGTTTTAAAGTGCCCTAGCTTGTCATTAGCATCCAACCTAGCAGGCAGGATTTCCCTTACAAAGGCTTGATTCATAACCAGTCTAACATGCTTGGAAGCTTACACACCTTACTGGCCTGGGATAGGGGGTTTGATCTATCCCTCTCCAGAATAAAGTTGATAGCTTGGTGGGTCATCTTTTCAGCTGTTTTAACAGCTTTACCCTCTAGTTTGACTAAGCTGTAAATTTCCTGAGTAAAATCCTAATTTCACCTTCAGAACAGATTTCTTGTCTGAAAACTTATTTGTCACCAGCATCCTGAAGGTCCATTTCTCACTTCATACATGCACTGTGCTAATCCTTCCCTACAATGCTCTGCACCTCACTCAAGAAACAACACTGGAACAACACTGATTAAAGATGACTCGAATAACTAAACCAAGTTTCACAGGTATATGTAGGCCAAATTTTTTAAACATGACCTTAGCTATAGGTAAATGAACAATACCACCACACAACACAGAATTATCACTCTTTCTAGTGACAGAAGGACATTACAAAAAAAGAGAAACTCAGTAATCAGGAATAACAATGTTCCTGAACAAGTGTAAAATTAATGGAATTATTTATAATTTGCAAAAATAAATCTCAGTACAGAAGCACTCACTAGTGCTTTCACTTCTATTTTTTTTTTGTATTGATTAGAAGATTCTTCCTTGTCCATGTCACTAGTGAAGCTACACAGAATTTCACAGCCCAATGAACTAATTAATGCACTGTGACTGAAGCAATTCTCTGTTAAAGAAGAAATGCAGAATTCTACTCTTCCAGTTATGTTTTATCAGAATATGTGAATTCATACATTTCTGTGTACTCATATGAGTCAGGATTAAGAGCAAAGAGAACAGCTGTCTTAAATCTTGAATTTGTCGCTTCAGTTGCAACCCAAACTGAAACACAATTCTTTTGATACTGTTTCAGCCAGGAAGTAACAGCAAAATGTGAGTGGGATTCAATAAACCTTGTTCATTTCTTTGCAAAGGAATATTATTAATACATTAAATATTTGGATAGTTCCAGTTAATGCTTTTTAAATGCATCCAAATAGTGTTATTTTATTAATCAGTCTAAGACATAGTCCTGTATACTCTTATCATGTGTAGCAAAGACAAAACACTTTTTGAGTATGAAGTACTGCCTGGGTAAGGAAAATTACACCAAACACAAATTCTCTTCACATTTGGTATGTCTACCAAACCCATCTTTTCAAGCCCCACTGAACATTCACAATGTATTTTCCTTCACAGCAACTAGATATAGTTGCACTTCCTCGTATATGACAAGTGTACGATGGCATATGCTTTTGAACACTCAAGTGAAAGACAAGTTAATATTTCAGAAAAATTAGACTCACCTAACCACCCAAAATACAGGGAGAGTGTGGAAAACACATTTGCTTAATTGTTGGTTTTGATAAATTGCATCCTGTGCTGTGTTTCATATGCTTTTATTACTTACATAATTTCAGTTTCAGAAAACAAATATATTGCTTTTATAACTTCCCATTTTCATGGAATCATAAAAGGAATTTGAGTTTAAAAGAAATGGTAAAAGTGCTTTCCTATTCTGGTCTACTTACGTTAATAAAACTTTCTAGTTTTATACTACAAAAAAGATCTAGAATCTCTTTTTCCTCAACTGAAAGATCAGATAGATCTTACTGAAATAAACCATTTGTTAAAAGCATTTTACTATTTGGCAATCTTCCTAAGATACAAAAACAGAAGTTACCCCTTAAACAGGGCTTTTGTACACCTCTTCCCCTCAAGAGATTTGAAGACAAAAGCCCCCTTTGCCACATTTTTCATTAATAGTAGTTTTAATGCAAATTACTTTCTTCAGGAATGTAAAAATTAAATACAAAGACTACATAACTGACCGATCAAAATAGTCAAGGGTTGTCCAGTAACAGGATCAGTTACTCCCACTGACACAGCTAAAAATTCTGCTGCCAAGACTACAGACCAAATTCTGATTTCATTGTTTCTTTGTGCTTAGAATGTGCAAGATGAATATATGCATGTGAGGGTAAAAAGAAAATAGAACACTTACATAAATAAAATCATCCAAATAAGTAATACATCAACTAAACAATTCCCTGTGCTGATATTTATACCAGCTTTACAACTCTACAACTACATAACTTGGAGAATATTTTCTTTGTGTTTCATATTTAACAATTTCTCTAAATTAATGAGTATACTTAACAGTGCCACAAACCCAGTATTCTAAAGACCAAAACCAAATATTCATAATTTATTACCATATTGTAGCACATCACAGCTGGGAAAATGATGATAAATGCCTGAATCCTAGTGACATGTTTGTCATCGAAGTGTCCTGATAAGAACCCCAACAGAGACTGAACTTCCCCACTGTGGTTTAAGCTCCTACCCCAGCTGCCTAACACAAACTTCTCCAAAATCTCCTGTGCTTGCAACAGAGCCTACACAGCAGAACACATGCCTGAAAACTCCAGTCCACGGAGCACGGCAGATCCAGGTTATCGTGCCAGAGTGAAATGCAGTGGCTGAGACACAGCACATGTTCCTGCTTGCCAGCTGTGCTACACAAGCAAGTCAGACAGCTGGATAAAGGAACACAACACTCCTGTTTCCTCTGTGTTGCTTTAGTCCTTTCCTCCTCTGCTGGCTTTTTATCTGTCACCTCCTCATTTTGAAGCTGTTTTCCCATAACTTTTCTTTCCTTGCTATAAATAAATTCTTATTTCTTCCAGTATGGGTCTTCTGTAAACTTTTCTGTGGAATCTGCTAACCTGATCATCAATTAATGTTTAAATATTATAATTTGTGCTTCAGAGGAGACAGTGCAATTAGAAGGAACAGGATTGAGTACACCATAACCATTGCTGGCTGGCTGCAGACTCTGGCAAACATCAATTTACATTAAGTGCAGATTTCACACTCAGGTTTGAAACCTTTCTTGTAAACAAACAATTTCTGAAGCATTAAGAAAGCCCAAAAATGCACACCTCTCTCACAGTCAGTTAGAAAATTTTCCTGCAACTGGGCGTTTTTATAAAGCTACTCTGCTATGACATTCAAGGTAGGTGTGCTTCAACCTTCCCTCAGCTGGGCACTTCCAGGGTTTCTTTCCTCTAAGATGTCTTTTCCCACACATGCTTGTTTGAACTCTAGTGCCTGTGAAACATCTTCACTCTTGCAAAATGTGACTGAAATGAGCAAAAAAGTGCTGGTGACAGTGCCCCTTGAGAGGAGGCAGGCAGGAAAAGGACAATAGCCAGCCATTCAGTGTGACTCCACATGTCTTAATCCTTTCAAAAACAAAGCAGAAGTTTGGGTTGTAAGATAAGCAGAGGTTCTTATGCAGAACACAGTTACATCACACAATCAACATTCAACCACAAACCATGTATTTGATGTCAGTGCTGGGGGGCTGAAACAATCACTGAAGACATTCAGTGACACACCTTACAATACATAGACAAATATAGACAATACACAGACAAATACCCAAAACATGAAGATTTTGATGTCTACTCCTACTAGATTACCATCGTTTTAAAATACCATCACAATGTGCCAACATCATCAACCACTTTCTAGAAGAAACACTGAAAACAAGTACTACTACCACCACAACTTCCTTGTGCGTGTCTGAGACTGACATCTTGGGGGCTTTTCATAGCTTTTAAGCTACAAATGTAACTTCTATCTTCTCTTTGCTTCAGCTACTCAAAGATTTGATGCCTTCTGACTGCTGGCAAGTGTTTCCTGGATTCCAGAAAACAGAAGCAGAAGTCAGAAGTACTACATGCAATCTGTGAGTATAGCATGGGGCACATCTGCAGTTAGGCTAGATTAGTTTATCCCTCCTCAGCTACACATAAAAATCCCATATAGTTCAGTCAAATAAGACTTTGGTTGCTGTTTTACTCATGATTGAGGGTAAAGACCAAGTTCTACTTTTACTGCAAAGACTTTAAAATTATTTGAAAAAGCAGACCACAATTTTAATCTCATCCATTTTGCAACAAGAACAGTAGCTAAAGCACTCAAGGGCAAAGGTATTTTCAGTGCTTTTCCACAATCTCCAGCCCTGTAATTAAGACATACAACAGCACAAGGAAGCATGTGAAGGTTGATATAGAGCAAAGAATTTTAAGGAAGCTGAAAGGCAATGCAACACTAGGACACATTACTGCAGAAAGAGCTCTGTTAACATTGGTGTGAACACTGGGGTATAGATCAATGAACTAATGCAGCATACACAAAGGTACCAACCAACACAGACAGGATGTCCTCTTGGAAAATCATCCCAAAAGGGACCACAGATAAACTAAACATACTGGCTGTCACTCTTCACTGTACCCACACAACCTGCCCATACTGTAAAACATAATATACTGTTTTGTAATATTTGAGGCTTGAACAAGGGTGAGATGCATAAAATACAAAAGGGTCAGCAGAAGCAAATCTTGAACTCAGATTTAAAAAAAAGAAGTAATGAACGCAGAACTGCAACGGAAGAGTTCAACATAGTTCTAGACTGCTCTGTTACAGATTGCAAGTGTACACACATGCTAGGTTTGTGTAGGCACAAAATGCCTCTGGACAAAGTTTGCCTGTTACTGCTTTTACACTCAGTAATCACAGGAAGACACAGAACAGTCTGAGAGTTCTTGTAAGAGGCATGGGAAAAGGCAAGAAAAACTTGTAAGAATTCTTAGGTAGTTGTCTGGCACCTTGACAAAGTGTGTTGACACAAAGCACCATTGCAAGAAAAAAAAATAGCAATTTATAATATTCTTCAATTTTGTAAAACATATGCTCACAGGTAAGTATTTGACTCTTGTTAGAATTAAAAAGGACTGCCTCACCTCAACCACATGATCTGAACACCACCACAGTAAATAACAAATGCTCCTTCACATTATCTTTACAGACACTTTGAAGCACAATCTTATATTAACTGCTGAAAAGCATTTACAGCTGTGGTGTGGTGTGCTAGGTGTCCCATTTCACAGTACTATTAAAGCTCATGGATCAGAAAGGCCCAGCAAAAATTTTATGGAGTTTATCCACCTCAGGGCACATGACAGTGATTGGACAGATGATATCTAATTGCCATCAGAATTTCAGCTTTATGGATACAGACTCTTTAGTTAGCAATAAGAAAAATTTTAGTTGAAAATCTTGTTTCAGTATTGACCTAAATCTCAGTGACATAACATCATTCCTAATAAACATACATACAGAATAATCTTAATCTATCTGCTTGTCCAGTCCAGACCTATGGTTTGTGTGCAGTCCAGAAACAGAGCAGTGAGGTCTCACACTTGACCCAAATCAAGAGGCCAGCACTGAATTTATGCTGACACACATAAAGGCCAGTGGCCAGCTCTGGATGAAAAGATGTCAGCCAGAATTGCAATAAAAGATCGCCCCAACTCAGGGAACAATCACACTGATTCCTCAATAACCTAAAACCTGCCTTCAGAGAATGGAAGCTCCTGAAGCACATGGTACATGTCCTACAAATCTGGCCACATAAAGATGTCAGTATGACCCCTGGTAACTACACTGCTGATAAATTCAAGAAGTCAGACTCTTCCAATTCCAAACTAAAACATGTCATCTCCCATGTCAAAAAAAAAAAAGCCCATTATCCCAATGACTAAACACCACCTAAGCAATCCCATCCTATGGGCTTACAGATATTCACTCAAAATTCGCACAAGCCACCTCTGAAATATCTGTTTGAGACATTAAAGAGTCTTTGCAGCAAGATTTATGAGAACCATAAATCAGTTTCCAATAATGTGAAACGTAAGCAATTCCCACTGTTTGATGTTATGAGACATTATAAAGGCAATTCAGCAAATTAAGAGGAGATGACAGAGCGTGTTCTTCCCCTTACTCATCTCATCCCTTCCCCCGGGGAAACGGATTTGGTAACAAGAACTTTCACATGGCCATGGAGTAGGTAGAAGAGAACACAAATATAAGAACTTCTGCTATGAACCATCAGCACGTCTCTTCCACGACAAGCAGTAACTTCTACTGACTAAGGGATATTTCCTTCCTTAAACTCATCACTCCTCCATCAGCGAATCTACGGAGCTCCCCACTCCTCTCTAAAAGAACCCAAGAGAGCTTTATTACATCTGCGCTTCTGCTTGCGGCTCTAATTCATCACGAGAGAGAGAGAGAGTAATGAGAAAGCAATCCCAGGGAGAAGGCTCCTGTCGGGATCTGGATGGATGCTCAGCAGCCAGATCACAGGGACGGGATGAGATGCCCGCACGTGTCCGGCTAACCGGGAGCACTCGCCCGCCGACGGGCGATTCCAGCCCCAGCCCAGGAGGGCAGGGACGCTACCGAGCGCGTCGGGAGGAGGAGGGCGCCTCCAGAAACCCGACCTGCAATAGGCAGTCCCGCACCGGGGGCGATGCCCCGGACCGCTGCCCCACTTGGGGAAGGCTGTGCCCGGTCCCGCCGCGCTCCCGCCCCGTCCGCAGCCGGGACCCCGCTCCGCCGCCCGCCCAGCCCAACCCCCTCGGCGCCACACGCAGGCTGAGTCTCCCAAAGCCGATTAACCGCGCTCCGCTCCCGCCGCCCACGGCAGCGCTCCCGGCCCGTCCGCGCCCCCGCCCGGCCTCCCCCGCACCGCCGCCCGCGTCCCCAGCCCCGGCGAGCCGGCACAGCCCCGGCCCCCCGCTCACCATGGTACAGATGGAGGCGATTTTGGAGACTGTCATTAGGATTTCCATCCGCCCAGCGCCATCTTCCGCCCAATCACAGCGCCGAGCCGAGCGGAGCCGGGCCGGGCCGGGCGGGAGTAGGAGGGGAAGGGAAAGGAAGGAGGCAGGGAAGGAAGGCAGGCGGCGGGGGCAGCCCCCGGCCCCGCCAGCGCGGGGCCCCCGGCCGGGCGCGCAGCTCCCACCGCCGCCGCGCAGCCCCGCTCCCGCCGCCGCGCCCGCGGCTCCCAGCGATCCCGCCCCGCCCGGCACGGCGCGGCACCGCCTCCCGCCGGGTCAGCGCCCGGCTCCCGCCCGCCCCTCGGCCCGCCCCGCCCCGCACGGCCCCGCCCCGCCTTCTGCCGTGTCAGAGCCCGGCTCCCGCCCGCCCCTCGGCCCGCCCCGCCCCGCACGGCCCCGCCCCGCCTTCTGCCGTGTCAGAGCCCGGCTCCCGCCCGCCCCTCGGCCCGCCCCGCCCCGCACGGCCCCGCCCTCAGCCCGCCCCGCCCGGCCCCGCCCGGCGCAGAGGGAACCGACGGCTCCGGCGGTGGCCCCAACCACATCACCCAACGCCAGCTCGAAACGCCTCTTAAAACACCTCCAAGCGACTGCACCGCTGGACAAGCTACTCCAACACCTGACCGCAGAATCACAGGATGGGCTCATCAGGCTGAAAGGGATCACAGTGCTCCAGCCTCAGACACCTGGCAAAATAAACCTCACGTGTAGAGTAGTCATGCCTGGTAACTGAGGCACCTACTTGAGAAAGAGCTTAGCCATGTTGTTTGTCTGCGGATTGTAAGAAGAAATCTGGATGATGTGTTCAATATGTTGATACCTGCACTAAAGAAGCACAGAGCTAGCCAAGATATCTGCCACCCTGTCTTTTTTCATACACAGGAAAAATCTAGTAGATCAAGATGCATTGTTATTAAGAACAAGGTAATGCACACAAGGTCTTGATTATAAATACATCTATTCACTGTAAAAAAAAAGATATTTTAACATCTATAACATTAAATCATTGCAATTTCTACAGTCTTCAGGAATAAGTGTTCTTTACCAACTAAGTTTATGGAACAGTAAATTTTCCTTAGCTGAGATATAGAGAATATGACTTTACAAAGTATTGTAAATGAACTCTGCTGGAACCTGAAATATCCTGAAATATCACATAAAACCACTTTATATGATACCTGTCATCTAGAATTGTATATTTCAAAAGTATAGTAGTGGAGAAAATGAGCACCTCTTGGATGACTACATTCTGAAACTGTTGCCACAGAAACCATGGGGGAGGACAGCATCAGGGGAATGAAAAAGAATAGAAACACAAGTAGTGGATTGGCCACTTTTGAGCAAAAAAGCAAGAATGGGTATTTAGCAGGATAGACGTGTCAAACCTTCAGATATCCAGCAGTTCATGTACTGAAATACATTTGCTGCCAGAAACTTCTCCAAAACATTTCCTTACAGTATTAATCAGATCCACCACAACAGATATTCCTCTGTCATCCAGAGTAGACCAAATTTCCAAATATGACGTGAAAAAAATAAAGCAGTGTGCTGTCTCCCAGAAGCAGAAAAGCACAAAAAGCAATTGCACTATTGCAGAAGCTGATGCTGTTATCTGGGAGATAATTCAGTTTGGAACCAATTATGTGGCATCAAGTGGAACCGTACAGGCCAGAAAATACCACAGGAAATTTTGAAAGGCACTCAGCTGGAAAGTCAAAGATTGCCTAGAAGTTTCTTCCTGCCCATAAATTACAGAAAGAAGGTGAAATATACTTGTTGAGAAGTGCTCTTTCTGTCTCTAGTTCCAAGAGTTATTTTGGAGTTATTTCAGTTATTATTGGTTTACCTTTTAAAAAGCGTGGAGAATGTATGGCTGTGCTGGCTGGTATCTGGCAGGTGAGGGTAATCGTGGTTGGAGACTAAGCAGAGCATCTGGGAAGATGCTAAATTAGTAACATACAGAGAGATTGATTTTGTTCTGTGTAAGCTGACTTGCTGTGTATAAGCAAACTGAACTCACACCACATAGAATGAGGGGGAATACAGAAACACTTTCTATACGATCAACCATTAAACTAGAGTAAAATATGAGGAAATTAAGAATAGAATTGAAAATCATCCTGTCATCCTCAAGCCCTTTGGAGCAACTGAAATGATTAAAAAATTAAGTATATTTGGTGAGCTAAAGAAGAATAAGGTGGATAGACCAGGACTGTGCATGTGTTTGTGTATGCTTGAGGCTACAGAGTTTTGAAAACAGAATGATTGTAATTCATATAGATCAGCATAGGAGCTGACCTAGTCTGAGAAAATATGTCAGTCATGTCTTGTGTCGCTGCCTGACATCAGCTAATCTGCTGAGGAGAACTTTCATAAGAAATAAAGAAGTTTCTTGATCACAAACCATGGGTTTGAGGACAATTTTAGCCTGTCTGATATCCGCTGCAAGTATAACACATTAGGATGCAAGCAACCAAGGAGATTTCTGGAAGGCAACAAGGATAACTTCTTGATTGTGGCTGAGTCACCCAGGAGTGTTTTGCAGCTGGATCTGCTCTTCACTACCAAGAAGGAACTAGGGGATGTAGTAATTGATCCCTTGGTTATCAAAGCCTGGGCTGTAGTGACTGAGGAGTGGAGTACATGATCATGGTGCAGGCTGGGGAAGGAAAGCAGGAAATTATCAACAGCGGACTTAGAGGATCAGGCAAGTTTATTCAGGAAACTGGTAAATGGGATATCATTAACAGCAGCTGGCAGGAGAGTGCCAAGATCCTTACAGTGGGAAAAACAAATAGAAGCGTTAGTATTTTCAGCACTGAGAAAGCAAAATTGACATGCTGTCAAGATAGAAAGAGTTGCTAAATGAAAAATTAAATTCAGTCTGGGGTTATCGTAAAATCTGCATTGTTTGGTAAATCCATCCCATTCGGATATGTTATATTTCATATAACATATATTTCTAAGTAGAGTTGTTTAAAAATATAGTGAGCAGGTCACATCTGCAGAGATGATGAGCTTTGTTGTGCAGAGCAGTGACTGGAAAGAAATTTGGAGTGTCCTTGTTGTCAAAAGCGCTCTGAGAAATTATTTGAGGCAGGAGAAAATTCTTTGTATAGAGAGATTTAAAAAGCACAATCTGCTTGACTGTGAAGGTGTCTACAATGATCTTTAATCTTGCACGGTGAGAGGCATAACACAAAAAATACCTATAAACTGAAATGAAACAAATTTTAATTAGAAATGGCACACATTTTTTAACAGTGGAAGACATTAATGGCTGGAATATGCTGCCAAGAGAAATGACACCTACAGTATCTTCTAAGGGCTTCACTAAAGAATGGATTATTTTCTAACAGAGGTACATCAGTTGAATAGATAGAATCAGTTCCCTGCCCTGAAAATCCCTCAGAGCATGAAGTTGTGATTATTGCATAGAATTTGTACTACCCCAACATCTAAGAATACAAGTCAGAGGCCACAGCACTTTGCCTCCTCAATCAATCTGTGAGATACTAAGAGAAAACCTCATTCTGTCTTCTGAAGAACTTACATTCCAAATGTACAGAGACACAGAGGAGCAAAGAGAATAAAACAAGGGCAAACTGCTGCTGCTTAACCTGTGCCTCTCCTCGTTTCATAATCTTGTGGTCTGGCAAGCGCCCAGCTTACTCTAGGCTGTGTGGGTAGGTAGGCTTCAGAAACTGAAGAGTAGGCATGGTGCAGATGTGTTTGTGCCTGTATCATCTGTCTGTGACTATAGATGGTTTTGCTGAACTTGGGGCACATCAGGTTTTCATTGATGTTGCTTGACAGCAGAATTGGTCCCAGCCAGTCAAACCACCAGCTGGTCGGACATTTGATGCATTACCTGCATGCAGATATATCACACCTGTTGTTGGGCTGTTGTACAGAGTGACTGCAAGAGCATACTATAATAGTGTAATTCAGGTTGTACAGGACCTGTGGAGCTCTTCAGTCCAACCTTCTGCTCCTAGCAGAGTCAGATCTGAGGCCAGAGCAGGTTGCTTTGTCTTTATGGCTGTTAGGGACATGGGCTAGTGTGAACTTGGCAATGCTAGGAAAATGCTTGGATTTAGTTTTAAGGGTTTTTTCCCAACCTCAATGGTTCTATCGTTCTGTATACCTCCACTTGTTCCAGAAACTCTTAAATTGGGATCCAGACTTAATAGTGGAGGTGGTGGGAGGTAGTTTTGTCCTTGCAAGAAAGGCATCTGAATTCACCCCCTGTATTTTCATTCTCATATCCCAGTGAAGGTCATCCACCATTCTCATGACAGATTAACCGGCCTTGCTATGGAAATGCATCTTACTTTGTGGGCAATGGATGTCCCAGGATTTGAGCTATGAGGGAGTAGAGAGTAGGAAGACATAAAGGAATTTTTCTCCAACTCATATCTCATAATTCCAATAAAACCTGCTGCATAAATTATACAGAACTGGAATCTTAATCTTTATGAAAATCTAAATTTGATCTTTCTGGGGAACTGAAGAGACAAAAAGGAAATATATTTAGAAAATAATGTTATCAAACCATCTTGTACTGGTTGACAGATAGTGAAACATCTGTATTAGTAAATTATTTTTGTAACTTACACTGAGAGTACATTTTCAGAAAATACAACCATTTTCATAACAGTCGTACATGCTCTCTGCCAGCCATGACATGGGTGGTGGTAAACAACCTGAATATGGGAGAACCTGAGCAAGAAGTTAGACAAGTGATACATTTTATTCATAGGTTCAAAAGCATGAGTTGTCTTAGTTATAATCATAAGCAAGGTATGAACAAATGATTATCATAGGAAAGTATTTAAACTGTACAAATTATGATGTATAATTGTACTATAGATAAATATTATTTTATTTTAAGCACTTTTTTAACAGTAGATCTCATAATATTTTACAAAGAGGTGTGAGGAATAATTAGACCAAATCTGTTAAGAAAATAGATTAGGCAAGGGCTCTCTGGCAGGGTAAAATTTGCTCATGATGATTTTTCCCTTATAGTCATTTTAGAAGATCAAAGGTTTTCTCAGTAAGGCTGTTGAGTTTTGTTAGTTTTTTGCTGGTTTGTGGTTTTGGTGGGTTTGATTTGTTTTTTTGTTTGTTTGGTTTTTTTTTCTTTTTAAACAGAGGGTAATCTTTCTTGCTGAGTTCACACATGGAGATATTTTGATACTTTGATTTTCACAGCTCAGCTGATATTGGGCGTCTTGCCATATATGTATAGCTGGCAAACAATTAATTTGCTATATAAGGATAACCACCATCTGAGAAGTTAAAATGGAAAATAAAAAATATCATGCTACTAAACCAAATACAATTTCTACAAATATAAAATATACATCAGTTAAGAGAGATTTCCAATGGAGAATGTAAGAATTTAGTTGTGTTGAAAATAACAGTAGATTTCTAACTGTTGCCACTGTTTGAGTCTTTAGACTTCTAAAAAAAGGTGGAATTCTAACTGGAAATACAGTTACAATTTGTAGAAAAAGAGTCAATTTATAAAATGGTAAGTCTTTTGAAAGATGTTATTGTATTCTGCAGGAGAAGTGTGCATAGCTTGGGTCTAGGTGATCTTGACATAAAAAGGACGTGGGATAGGCACAAAAATAACTGTGTGGTTTTTTACACTGTTTTGAACAGAATCTTTTGAATAAATAGGGCCATGAGTACATTTAAACGGAAGGGGGGATAATATTGTAATTAAATGCTTTCAATAATGGAAACTTTTAAAAAATCAATGGCTTTGATCCTTGAACCAGGCACTCGAGATGCCATTGTTTCAGTAGCTCCAGTATCTCCTTAGTCTGAAACTTTGGGCGTCAGTGACGGTGTCTAACACTAACTTGGAAAATCCATTATTAGAGCTAAGAAGTGCAAGATGCTCCCTCAGTCTCTGTTCAGAATACCAAGCAACGCTTCCCATTGCAGTCAGCAAGGTTTTATTTTTGTGATCTGCGCAGCAGTTTCCCAAAAGCAAGATTAGCTGTCATGGAATAACAACAGTGACGCACCATCTGACAACAGGCAGCCTCCAGGTGAAGGGTTTGTATCGTTACAGTCTCCCCCACTAATCAGTTCTCTACAGTACCAAATTACAAGGGAGGCTAAGGAGGAACATGTACACCAGCGTGGAGATAGATATGCAGTAGGAAAAAAATATCCAGGAAGACGTAGGAAAAAAATACAGGAAACTGCTTTGTGGAGATAATAAATTTGTTCAAGAGCATTTACTGTTAATAGCCTGTGTCTTTCATGACACTAACGCGTGGTGAATTACTCTTGTTTTAATTGAAATGTATGTCACAGCAATATTTTGTGCTTCCGTTGATCTAAAGCTATTGTTTGAGTCCTTGTTGCAATCAGTTCTCAAACAATGCTCTCTTTGTCAGCAGTACAGAAGCAGAATGATTTTGATTTCTTCTCTTGCAAGATTGATACCCTGGAGAACCCACAGTTCCCCTCTGTACTTGCAGATGGTCAGTTAAATACTCCCATCTGGTTACACTTGGGGTTTTTTTCTGATTATACTTAGTTGTTTTTCTAAAAACAAAGCTAAATAAAACCCCACACACAAATAAACAAAAAAGGAAAACCAAACAAAGAAAAAACCAAACCCACCAACCATAAGCAGCAGAACTAATAAAGCTCCATTTCATACAGTTTGTGCCCCGTGTTCTTTATACTGCAGTGATCGAAGCATCACCTCTTTGTCCTGTATGGTCTCATTTCCTCCTTCCATTTCCCCTGCAATTTCATTTCCTTCTCTCTCTCTGCAGCATTTATTGCCATTTGCCCTGTGGGAATTTTTCCTTTTTTTTCCCTTCATGTGCCTCTCTCCTTTGGGTAAGTTGCATCTACCTATATGCTGATTAGCTCACATTGCTATTTTGCATATTTCAGGAAGGACTCCACAGCATTTCACAAATATTAATTAATTGATTCTTAACAATAACCCTGCTCCATATATATGCTATTATTCCTATTGCATAGATGGGGAAAGTTGGTCTACTTTATCCTTGGTTGGTCAAAGTTTGGTCAAGTTTATCCTTTCCTAATTCGCTGTTTTGCTTCTCCTTGACTGACCATTAATTTGTTCTTTTCTGGCTGCAGTTTTTGTTCAGAGCTGTAATTGTTGTCTCATTGACAGGGGTTGTCAGAGTGTAGCCAACTCTCATTATTTTATCGCAAGCCTTGTGATATTTGATAGCTCCCTTGCAACCACAGCTCCTGGGATCAGGTGATGGGGATTGCTTGAGAAATTCACCTTATGATAACAAGTTTATGGCTCAATCAGCTAGAAAGCTGGAAAATTATGGCAGGACTGAAAATGTTCAAAACAGATTGAAAATAAATGCACATGTACTTTTAAAAATACAACTGTTTCAAGGCATTTGTACCTTGTGATATCAAGGGCTCTGTCTCAGGTTCATCATTTAAGATACTGGTCTATGTAAGACTGCAGAAGCTACAGACCATTTCCCACTTTGGAAAGGAGGCAGAAAGCAAATCACTCAGGGAAGGCTAACATTTTCTGATAACAGATCCAAACTCTGCTAAAGCACCTAGGAAAGAATACTTAAGTGGAATTATAAACAGATATGAAGTGCTCTAATGCAGATAACAGTGTGCTTTTTACTCCTGTAATTTCTGGTTGTGATTCTTCCTTTTCTTTCAAGAAGATACTGTGCAAGCAGGATAGGAGTTTCTTTTGGCATGCAGAAGATATTTAAATCTAGAGTCAAGACAATAATGTTTACTGAAAGATTGTTACAATGAGTTTGCAATAACTCTGGTTACTTCATGCATTATTAAAAAGAGCATTTTGTAGTGCTATTAAAATCGTAAACATTCTACTTTGTCTTTAGGCATTCATACAGAAAAGCAAATTTAATGTGGCATGGAAAATAAATTTAAATTTTTGCTTACTGGAGTTCAGCTAACACTAAGTAGAAGACACTCCTTTACCTGAAATAAAACTAGCAATATTTTATATAGCCTTTTCCTTCCAGCAAGGTTCTTTCCCATTTTGTAAGTAATTAAAAACAATTATGTCAATAGCTGTGATCAGAACAATTAATGAGAAATGCAAATGGCTACTTCAGATGCCAAGTTGCTAATAGAATGCCATAGAGTATTTATAGACTAGAGAATGATTCCACCCACATTTTTACTTTGTGCTGTTACATCCATCAGGTCTTTTTAAAATACAGCACCTTTATTTTGTCGATGATTGTGACCATCCTCAGTAACAGCAGAAAGTATCTCAGAAGTAATGGCTGCACAGTAAGCAAGTTAACAGGTACTGTTGTGTATAAATTGGATCACTGATAATCAGGGGAGATGTGTGGGAATGGGAGCAAATGCACAGAGCCTGCTAAACGTGTGGAGGCTTCAAGAGCATGGAGCATTTAGTTTGGTAAAATGAAAGTGTAAAGGGGATATTCTGTGCAAATAATTACAGAAAAAGGGCAAGCATTGTTATTCCAGCTAGAAGTACACATAAGATCAGACATAAACAAAGGAAAACAGCATCCTAATCGTTAAGCCAATTCTTAAACTGTAGTTAGTAACTCCCAAGGAATCTAACAAAGGGCTCAAGGTTGGATTGCAAAAGATCGAATTTTCTTAAAATATATTTAAATATTAATTCTATACTTATATTCCATACATTATCAAAAGAAAATTCCCACAAAAAAATCGCATTATGCAGATTTGCTACTAGCAGCAGCTGAGTTCCTCCATGACAAAGGAGCAGAATAATCTGTAATTATCAGCTGTATCAGTGTAGGAGTAGCTAATCACCTTTAGCCAAAACAATTAAATGTACAGTGAAGCTGATGGTGACGATATAAAGAGTTGCTTGTTTCTGGGTAACTGGTTTGGACCCAGGAGAGATTACAGAGAGACAAAAATGTACTAACACAAGAAGCTTGAGAAAACACTGAATGATGATACCAGTTGAATAATTGAATAATGGATACATTGAATAATAAAACCACTTGATTGAGAAGTTGCTCTGTCAGTAAGGAAGGAAAGGGACCTTAATTGCTTTTGAAATTAAGTCTGATAAATGTCTTATATTATTTGGTACCTGTAGGAGAATGGTCACAGTGACAAAACAGTTTCCTTGCAAGTTCCTGAAGATTCCTGTGTAAGTAGAATGACATGTTAATCAAACAAGCAGATGAATGACAGAACTTGTTCAGTATTTCAGATTTAATGTTGCAGTCTAGATAATGATGGAAAAAAGGCCATTTATTTCACTCTGGTGTCAATCCACCTGCATCGAGGAACACTTTGAATTGGCAACAAATTCGTAAGTGTAACTTCCACCCATGTGTGACGTGATGAGCCCCATCACAGTTCTTGGTCTATAGAGTTTTTGCTTTTTCATTTCTCTCAAAGGCAGGCTGTCATTTTTCCCATTCCTTTCCCCGTGATATGACTCACTGGCAATACAACTCAGTACAGCCACCTGTACTGGCACTTCTGTAATTCCACAGTTAGTCCTTTGAAGAAGTTTGTTAGCACTGTCATTTTTGGAAGGGAATTGGTTCATTAGACACTAATTTGAGTGATTTTAACTCAAATGGAACTAGGTTCAAGCTTGTATTTACAGAAGAGGTTTTGGATAAGAGATGAACTAACTACAGAAATAAAAAGGTTAGTTGTTAAGGGTAGAATCATGGTGGAGCTGAAGAGATCATAAAATGGGACAGAAGCATTACTCTGAGATGCCATATAACATGATCCTTTTGGAAAGAGTGAACAATGGAATAACTGGGTCAGCTGAGGAGGTGACACAGATCACTTTTGTCAGTAACTTTTCAATCAAAAGCACAGTATAGATGCTGCACTTCTGTGGATGGGGTAACCAGTTAACTTCACAATCTTGATTTTCAATTTAGAATATTGGTTTTGCAACATTATCACAAAGGGAACTGGAGATTTTTACCCTCTTTAACACCTATTCTGTTATTTCTGTTAAAATTTCATTCCAGTCCTAACCAGCTATCTCTTTTTTCTTTTCATGTAATGAATGCATTTTGTGAGACACAGGAAACCTACACCCTAGTGAAGGGATATATTTTTCATTTTTCACCCCAAGGCCCTTTACAAACTTTCATTAATTTAAATTCCCTCCACACACCTGCTGAATAACCCAACACAAACAGGATGTCACAGTCAAGATCTCTGTGTGTATCACTTGGTCCACTAAGCATAGGAGCAAGCCAGATCCCACCGTGCATTAAAATTTCAGTGACGGATTCCTGGCAACCCCAAGTGCAGAATCATCACAGCACATTTATTCTTTACAGAGAGCCATCAGCCACACAGATGCTGCAGAGAAATGTCAGAAGCAAAATAGGGCTCTCCCAGAAAAGATACTTGTGGGAGCTTGGGGACTGAAAATGGTTGGTACTTTCCACTCTGAAAAACAAAGTGATGTTTATCTACTCTCCACTCCTCTGACTTCTAATGAGCCCTCCCTTTCAAGCTCCCTTCCCCAGCAACTTTTGGCACCAGTCTGGGACTTTCTCGGTGTTTTGGATCTTTGTGTTAAGCGGTGCATTGCTGCTTGTGTTCACCCAGCTTGAGTACCTGGTGTTTCTAGAGCAGAACCAGATGTGGTGCATGCCTACAGCCTTGGAGAAATTGGAGTCTGGATCCTGCAACTTGCAGTCTGATCAGGGAAAAGCAGTTTAGGCTGGGTTTTTAAGAGGGCAGGGCAGGGCAGTAAGGGGAGCACACACAGTCTGAAATGTAGAGCTGCAGGTCTCCCCCACATCTGCTTGGCTGCTAGCTCCAGTTTCCAGATGGGAACTCAACCCACAAATTGTGCCCCTTTATCTGCTGGAGACAGCCATTATAAAGAAATCTTTTTGTGAGCAACATGCAAAGGCTTTGAAGTCTTTAAATGCTCATTGGGTCTCAGTTTTGGGAAACCACGTATCAAATGTTGATAGATAGGATGGACTTTGGGATCAGACTCAGCATGCCTAGAGAATGATTCAATGGAGACAAACTATGCAACATGATTGTTTCCTTGAAATGTGGAGCTAAAGAAGGATCCTGGGAATGTCCTAATCAAGGTAAATTTATGAATAAAATCATTACAGAAATTTTGAATCAACCTGTCATGCAATTTATTCAGGAAAAAAACATGTAGCAAATTCTGAATGCGTTACTTGGCCACAAACAGAGCAGAGTTCAAGTTAAGGTCCCAGTTACTGCTCCCTTATGAATGACAATTTCAATATGTGTTTCCCCATGTGTTCTGTATATGGACATGGGTTGTAACATGTGGTGTTTCTTCCCCATTGCTTCCAGGTAAACGTGGAGATTTGTCCTCTGTGTAAATCACTGGTAAGATTAAGGCATTCAGCTTACTCACTGCAAATGCCTAGCTTCCTTTATCCAATAATGCCTTTTAGGATGTGGTTTCCTCTTTGCCTGATATCCTCTCTGAAATCTGTTGCCAATGCACTTTCTCAGCAAAGAGCTGCTCAGGCTTGTAATGATCCTCATGCTTGAAAAAGTTTCACGATACCTAGGTTGAACACATATTAAATGATATAGATTTTTCTCTGCATGGATATCAGGTGCTGTAAATTCTAGATTTTTCATGGTGAAAGGATGGAACCTTTGTTGTGGAGTACAGACACATTTTTCTAAATATAGCACTTTACTTCAGAAGGTTTCATGTGGAGACAGGCCTGTCTGTCAGAACATGTCCTGCCAGGTAGCTCTGCAAGCAGAACCTGACAGTGTATTTAATCCTTCCATATCCATTCTTGTGATCCATAAATATTAAACTTGCTTTAAAGTGATGATTGAAAGGGCTCGAGGTTTGCAAGACATTAGTGGAACTGTGAAGTTAGTCAGAGAATCAAGTATGTTTTTATACCCCACTGTAAGTAATCATTCCTCCCTTAAATCAAATAAACGCTTCATTCATTCAAAACGAAAATTTCTGCAGCAGGGCAGCTCCTCGCTGAGACAAGTTTGGAGCAGTCCCTGCATGTTTAGCTTAGGGGAAGGAGGCCCTCTCTTGACTCACTGCCGTCAGCTTCCCATGGTGATTCCATGGACTGGATAATGGAGATGCACACACACAGTGAGTCACTGCCAGCTTGGGAACCTGCTCCCCATTCCCTTCGCTCTCGCAGCCGATAGAACCTGTGGCACTGTAAGGGCTCTTGGTGGAAACCCCTGCCACACCAACTGGAGATTATGGCACCATGATACGAAGAAACCTCATTACAATACCAAGAAACCCCAAACTCATGTTGGCATGCTTCTCCCACCCCGCTTCCCTGCCGGGAATCCAGGATCTCCGGTCGGGCAGCCGTGACTGACACACAGCAGCGCCAGCAGGCTCACACTGTCGCCAGTTTAAATGTTGGTGTACGACCTTCATGTGTCGAACACCTTGCTGGCTGCTCCCGCTCTGTATTTCCAAACTTGGCTCCTCATGGATGGGGCCAGCCGCTCACCGCAGGGCTCGCTCCTCGGCATCCCTGACACACACCTCGCTCGTCTCCCCTGTTCCCCGACATTCCCGCTGCCAAACCTCTCCCACCATCATAGAGGGTCACGGAACGGGGCAGAGTGGAAGGGACCGCGGGGCGTCATGTGAGCCATCCCAGAGCACATGGCACAGGATTGCGTCCAGACCCTTCCTGAACAGCTCCCTGAGGGAGGCTCCACAGCCCCTCTGGGCATTCTGTTGCATTGCGCGGTCACTGCACAGGAGACAAGTTCTTCCTGGTGTTCAGCGGGAACTCCCCGTGCATCACTCTCTGCCCGTTGCCATACAGCACACGCACAGCGGTGAACCCCCGCCGTTTGTCCCTGCTTTGGCCGAAGGGTCCGACTGTGCCGCTGCTGTTTTTGGGGATCGGCATCCGGGGGGTCGCGGCCCCTCAGGCGCTCCCTTCCCGTCAGGCGCGCCGCGGGCAGCCCCGCCGAGGCCCCGCAGTTAAGGGCGGGCGCGGCGCCGCCCCCTTCCTTTGGAGCCGGGGCGCCATTTTGTGCGCACGCACGGTGAGCGCCCGCGCCGCTCCGCCGCTCCGGGGGGACGCGCTGGGGACACGGGGGGACGGGCACACGGAGGGAGGACGGGGACACGGAGGGAGGACGCGGCCGGTGGGGTCGTGCTGCCGGCAGGGGCGGGCGGGGAGCCGCCGGCTCTGATGGCAGCACCACGGCCTTCCTAGAGCGGGGAGCGAGGAGGCCGCGGTTTGGGGGTGGCCGTGCCGGGCGGATCGCGGCGGGGCGGGCGGGAGGGAGGTTGCTGAGGGAGGGAGGGAGGGAGGAAGGGGCTGCCGAGCCCTTCGGCGGTGCAGGTGCGGAGCGGCTGCTGCAGCACGTGGCGGCGGGCCCGGGCACCCCGCGGCCGCCGGGGGATGTCGGGCGGGAGAGGCGGCGCAGGGCTGGCTCCTCCGGGCGGACACCGGCATGGCCCTGAGGCCTGCGGAGCGTGCGGGCCTTGTGTCAGATGTAATAGTGGCCGATGAATGTGGTGGTGGAGGTCCTGCCTTGTGGATGCCTTGTAAAGAAAGGCTTAGGGAACGGGGCAGAGGTGTCATGGGGGACACCTCACAGCGCCACGGTCGGGAGGATGTATCCCGGTGCCTGGCAAGGGCATGTGGAAGGAGCATGGAACAACCAGCTTAAGTCAGACAGAGATGCTCAGACTGGATGTAAGGGGAATAATGTTAATTGGAACAGCCAGGCCTCCAAACATGCTGCCTAGGGTGGCTGTGCAGCAGGGTCTGAAGGTAAAGTCGTACAAGGAGCAGCTAAGGTCTCTTGGGAGATCTCATCACTACAGCTTCTCTACGAGTGGCAGTGGAGGGGCTCTGATCTTTGTGGTGACCAGAGACAGGACCCGAGGAAGTGGCATGATGTGTCAGGAGAGGTTTAGTTTGAGTATCAGGGAAAGGTTCTTCACCCAGAGGCTGTTTGGGTAGTGGAATGGGCTCCCTGGGAAAGTCACAGCACATGCCTGAGAGAGTTCAATAATCTCCTGTACACTGGTCTCAGGTACATCTTGTGACTCCTCAGTTGTTCTGCACAGAACCAAGAATTGGTACCTGTGAGTCCCTTCTAATACTGAATGGTTTTTGATCCTTGAAGGGTTTCAAGATCTGATGGAGAAAGCTCTTGAATGGCCTGCTTTGATACCATAGTGGACCTAGCTGTAAGCAGGAATTAAACTGAGTACCTTACTGGCATCCATTCTAACCTGAGTTAACCTGTGGTCCTATAAACTCCAATTTCTTTGGATGCCTAAGTGAACGAGGTTGCTTGAATTGAAGCACTATCATTCTGAATATGTTTAAAGTCTCCATTAATCTGAAATACCTGAAAATTCCATCAACTTTGTTGTGAGTGAATTAGTAGTTCTGAAAATTTTGCCTTTATTTTGCAGTAATCAGCCAAAATGACGAACACAAAGGGAAAGAGGAGGGGGACGCGTTACATGTTCTCGAGGCCCTTCCGCAAGCATGGTGAGTATCCCTCACAGTGCCAGCACTGCATCCAGTTACTGACCTGATGCACAGCTGCAGTCCTGGGGATGGGCTCTGAAACAAGGGCTTGTGCCAGAGGGTTTCTGACAACTTGAGCTAAAAACTGTGGAACTGTACACAGAGCTCTGAGCTCTTACTGCAAATGCATTGGTATTCTGATTGCTTGACAGTAGCCATGGTGCTAATTCTGTCAGTGCTTGAAAATTAATTGGAAGGTAAGGAAAATATTTCAGCAGTTACTTAAAACATAAGAGGGATTTTTCCTCTGATCAATAAGCAGTTGCATTTATATTGATATATTAAATAGTTTAACGTCTCTTTAATTTTGGCATTAGGAACACAAATCTAGTTTTTCTTTAGCTGCGTATTTTAAAAATTTTAAGTGTGTGAAATGTGTAATTACTGCTTTTTTAAAAGAGGTCATTTGATTTTTGAGGCATTTAGGAAAATTGTGTCAAATGCATGTTCTGTGTCCCTCATCCTTTTTTATGTGTGTGTGAAATTCCAGACTTCCTAAGTACCCAAATTTGTATCTCTTAACAGGAGTTGTCCCTCTGGCTACCTACATGCGGATCTACAAGAAGGGTGACATAGTTGATATCAAGGTACTTTCTGCAGTGCTGTGTAACTGAAGGCTAAAGCAGTGTCATCCTGTGCAGTCTCCAGCTCTTTTGAGATGGACTCTTTTGTGCTTGGGTCACGTGTGTCAGCACAAGTGCCTGCTGCTCACTTGGGAGCAATGTTGGAATGACAGTGCCAGCAGACCAGGAGTAGCACTTCAGTGTCATATGCTGGTGTATGCAGGGTTTGGCTGTGCTTTATTGCAGTGTGTTCAGCTGAAAAATGGGAGTGAAATGTGCCATAGCCAATGATTGAGTTGGCTACTGGCACAGCTTTCATAGGAACCTCAGCTTCACTTCACTAGATGTTCTGTTGTGAGCTGTGATTTATGGTGGGGCGGTTCATAGTAATGTGATTGCAAAACTATACTGAAACCAGAAAACAAGAAATAAAGATGCATAAATATACATTAATAAAGGGGGGAAACTGAAGTAGCATTTCCTGATACTTTTTAGAACTTGTCTTTTAAAGTCAGCTGTACTTTCTCAGTAGTGAATGTGAAAGCCTTTCATCAAGGATTCCTACTTGGTTGAATTAATTTGCTAAGTGGTTGTTTGACTTGGAGAATGTATTGTTCAGAACTGATGCTTCCTCACACACTGGAGCTTGATGATGAATGTCTCTTGTGATTGCTTGCTCTTTCTGTAAGCAAAGTGATCAATCATTTCACCGACACTGAAAGCTGCCAGAACTGACAGCAAAATTTGGTAGACTTCAGGTACAAAATACATGGTTATAAATTCCAACTTTAAGATAAAAAGGGAATATTTTAAAATTAAATCTTAAATAATTTGAAATGTATACTTTAAATTACTTCTGAAAGAAAAATTATTGATGCTACTTCCTCTCCTCCCCCCCTTTTCTTTTTCCTTTTATTTTTGCTTCTTAACAGGGTATGGGTACTGTTCAAAAAGGCATGCCCCACAAGTGTTACCATGGCAAGACTGGAAGGGTGTATAATGTTACTCAGCATGCTGTGGGCATTATTGTTAACAAGCAGGTTAAGTAAGTAATGAAATTCTGTGTGTTGAAACTTGGTATTTGAGAAAGTTGAACTGTAATTGCACCCTCCTTTCACTTTGCCAGTTAGACAGTTCTTGTCTTGATTGGTCATTCAAGGTGGGTAAAGTGTATTTCCTTTTTATAACCCAAGCAAATGATGCTCATTTGACTTGGATCCTGTCAGAGGAAACAGTTTTTGTTTTCTTACCAACGTGACCTGAAGTCACATTACCTAGCAGGGCTTCTCAGCCAGTGTGCTGGTGTTGAAACTCTTTTTAAATACTAGTCTGTTGTTGTATCCAGCTGAATTTTGTACAGCTTAGTAAAAAAAAAAAAAAAGACAAGTTGAGACTTTTTGGTTCCAGGAGCTGGACAGCTGTGCGCTGGTAATAAAATGACTTGTTCGTATGCTAAGAGGCTAAAATTGTGTTCTTTGCAATTGTCAGCACATTGTTATATATTACATTGTTACATAATAATGAACTTTTAGTTATATGTAAGTTACATCTGTTGTGAATCTGCAGCTTTTTTTGAGGTATTGCCCTTTAAAGAAAAATGACCTGTAATTGAGCTTATGGAGTTGCTTCTGTAAGTCTTGATTTAAAGTGACATTTTTCAAGTGAAGATTAAAAACTGACTCCCTTTCTTAGGGGCAAGATTCTGGCCAAGAGAATTAATGTGCGTATAGAGCACATTAAACATTCCAAGAGCAGAGACAGCTTCCTGCAGCGTGTGAAGGAAAATGAAAGGAAGAAGAAGGAAGCCAAAGAAAAAGGCATTTGGGTTCAGCTGAAACGTCAGGTAATGTTTCTGTTGAGGTCACAGTCCTGCAGGAAATAACTGAATTGTTGGAGTAGTGGCCAATGCAGTGCATTGGCATCCTGACTCTGGGATGTTTGGTGCCTGAGCAGAACTGCTCTGTGCCAGATGAAAATTGTTAGTTACAGCTGTGAACAGAGCATTGGGTGCTTCCTGTGCTGTTGCTAGTCTGCAGCAGCAGCTGTGCATGGTTTTAGGGTCAGTAGAGCCTTTGGTTTAGTTGAATTTTGAGTTGCAGCAGGTTCTATGGTAACCGTTGAAGGAAAGAATTAATAACCAGACTGCAGAGAAGAGGTAATGGCTATTGCTTCTGGAACTGCAGGATACATCACTCCATGTTCATCAGGTTGGTGAGCTGCAGGGAGTAAAGCATAGGTTTTTTTTTTTATTCAGCAGCAAGAGTCAGGTACACTTTCTGCAAGATAATTTCTTACTGCTATTCCTTGAATCAAGTTTGAGACTAGGAATGGTAAAATTGCTGTAATATTTATATAATAAGGTGATAAATTGTTGACAAAATGTTATTTTCTGAAAAGTTGCCTTTTAAGCTGTAGTGCCATGAGTTTTTGTTTTTTGTTTTTCTGTTTACAGCCTGCTCCACCAAGAGAAGCACACTTTGTGAGAACTAATGGCAAGGATCCAGAGCTGCTGGAGCCAATTCCTTATGAATTCATGGCATAATGTATGTTTAAAAAATAAAGATAAGGTTTTGGACAAGTGTATGTGATTGTGGCTGATTCATTTAGTTAGGTTTGGGGCTTTTTTGTTTGAACAGATGCTTTAGAAACCTTCTTTTATTGAAGTTTATTTATTTAGCTTGCATTTACCATGCTGCTTAGTCATTTAAATCATCTGCAGCTTTTGCTGACGAGTTCTGTCATGTATATAGATGATAAATACTAGGAACACTGAAGTAGGCTAGTGCTTAGTAATGATCATGAGCTGTTAGGAGGGGACATGGAATATTTCACCAGCAAACTAAGAACTTGCATGAAGAGCTGCTCAGTGCCACTTAAAGACTTGATGTTTTTTGTAGGAAAAGAGATAAGGGGGCTTGCTAGAGACTGCTGAAGGGAGCCTGCTTGGTTAGCCTTGAAAGCACACAATCCCAGGCTTAGTTGTTTTGTAATTACAAGTAAATAATCGTTTACCTTGAAGTGTCATGTCAGGCATTGCTCAGCTACCTTCAGTAAGTGATGTAAAACTAAAGTGTGCATGTAGACAGAAAAGTACTAGAGAAGCAAGTGACCTCAAGCTGTTTGTAGGTGTTCACTGTTGAAAGTGACTGAACAGTGAATTGCAGGGAAGCTTTTAAGTGTGGGAGTAAGGAAGAGAGAGATGATGAGGTTTGCTTTTTACCTAACTCTCAATTGTGGGTGTTCCTGTTCTGATGGAATGTAGGTTTTGGACCTTGAGTTCAGAGTCTGGCTTGGGCTGGTATTTAAGGGTGATGGGCTTTAGGTGCTGGAGTTTCCAAGTTGCAGTGAGCCAGGTTGTTGAGCTTCACAAGCTCCTATTTCAGAAGATGTGTTGGGCTGTGTAGATGGAATGACTTTGGAAGTGACTTGGAGGAGCACGCCTCTTAGCAGGCTGCTCCATGACAATAGTGCTGTATTCTGACACTGGAGGTGTTGGACATGGAATGCACCACTGTATCCTGAGCCCTCCGTGTTGCACTTTATGCACTTGACTTTTATGGTCAAGGGGCTTTTCTTGGAGCAGCAAGATTTGTGCAATTTATCAACCTCTTTGGCTTGTCAGTTTTCACAGCCATTTAAAATTGGTATTTGCCTTCCAAGATAAGCATCATTTTCCACTAGGCTTTGTAGGAATTGAGTGGGAGGCTATTGGATGAAAACTTTGGTGGTGGCATTTTAAATTTGCTTTTCATGCATGCATGTTTAATCTATTTTGGTTCTGTGTTTGGTTTGTGCTCGTTTTTCAAAATCACAGTGGATTAGCTGTAGCAGCATGATAAAATGATAACATCATAAGTAGAGCATAGTTCTAAACTTTTGAACTTATTTTCAACAATTTGGAATAATGAGACTGGACAGCATTACAGTGGTCTTGTTTAAGATCTGTGCTCCCACAGACACTGCATTGCAACACTTCCCAGTTTATTTAGAACTGTTTTTAAGGTCACTGTGCCTACAGTAGTTGGTTGTAAATGCATATTTGGAAGCCCTCTGTGGGCTGGGAAGAGAGGGAGAGAAGGCTTTCCTTGGTCAGGATTCCCAGAAATTATTGTTAATGAAGTTGGTTTGTACAGGAAGAAAATAACTTTTTTTTTGTTTTGTTTTTAATGTTTGGAAACAGGACAGGTAAACTAAGGTGTAGCCTGTCCGTTTCACTCAGTGCAGTGGGCTTTTCCTGCTCATCTGAAATTTGCAGAAACAGCCCAGACACTTAACAGATCTCTGTACTGCTGCTGAAGTTTGTTTCCTGTGTTTGGCTGCCCTGTTTTTGCACAATCCTGACGAAAGAGGGAGATCTGTGAATTGGGAAAAGCTGAAGAGCTGCCTGTCAGGACATCTCCAGTCCTGAGCTGAAACATGAAGCATGTTTCTTACAGGGTTTGGTGTCACCAGTTTTGACTTGCCCTAGAAGGGGTTTTACACACTAAGACATAAGCTGTAATCAGTTCTCTGCAGTCCTGTTCTGAGGCTCCTTTACAGCCACAAACCTTTGCTGCTGATTCCCTGCCAAAAGCCCTGGCAAAATCTCCTAGAGGAGCAGCAAGGAAGCTGCCTTCTGAGCTGCAGCTTCATCTTTTTTAACATTGGCAACATCAGGATTTGAGGTTTGCTGAGCACTGTGTAGGCAGCGTTAGGCAGGGAAGGTCAGTGAAAAGGCAGAACTGGGAAAGGGGAGGAGGAACGTTGCTCCCACCAGCACTACCTGTACAGCTGCTCTCAGGCTGTCCTCCCTGCCACTGTCACAGTGAGAGTCACAGGAGCAAGCCACCTACTGTCAGCCCAAAAAAGTCCTGCTATTGAACGTGGCCAGAGCTTGCTTGGAACAGGGATGTGTCAAGCAGCAGCATGGCATACCTGGCACTGAGCAGTGTTGCTGTGGGAAGGGGGATAGTGATGGGCCATAGGGATAGTGGCAGAGGGTGGGTGGAAAAGTACAGCCTGGCACTTCCAAGGGGGGCCTGCAGAGCGGAGAAAGGCCCCTTGGAATAGCTTTGAGAGCCACACATCCCAGGGGTGCTTCATCTGCAGAATGGGGACAGTTAATTGAGCTCCAACTGCTTCAATTTCCTAAGCTGCTCCTATTGTACTGGGTAGGTGTTGATGGAGGCATAGTCCATCACACCCTGGACATTAATTCCTTCACAAGGTGTCCTGCCTGGGTTTGGGCAATGCTATCTCTGCTTGACCACCCCCATTTGCCTTTTGGGGGTGCTGCCAGCAGCAGGCAAGGCAGCTCGAGTTGTTCAGGTGCCCAGAAAGAGGCAGGTCCTCAAGGTTTGAGAAGGGAGGTTGTTTAACCCTGCTTTCACAGCTCAGTGCCTGAGAATCATCTACCTGGAACAGACTTGTTTCAGTAGCATTCTTTCAGAGGCACACTGAATGTGCTCTGATAGCTCCTTTCTAAAGAAATGTGTAGAAATAGCTGCTGCTGGCTCTGTGAGTGAGGCCAAAGACAAGCCATCCCCCATCCCCATAGAGCAGATGACAATAGCAGGAACCTCTGGAAACCAAAAGTCTTAAGTCATACAAGAGAAATCTTGTTTCCCAAAAGGAAAGAGCTCACTGGCATGATGGGGGAGTAAATAGAAATTTTAGAGGCAATAGGTTTTGGAAGTTAAAAGATGCCCTGGAAGTTAAGAGGAACCTATAGAGGTTCTTAGGCACTAGAGTAGCACAAATAATACAGTGCTTCTTCCACCATGCTTTTCTACAGGTACTACTTTAACTGATGTTAATGAGCATTGCCTTAACTCAGCTGCCTGTGTGTGAGCATCCAGGGTCACTTGGGCTGTCTAAGCACCCACCTGCATGCAGGGCCCAGCAGCTCTCACGGCAGCTCCATCCCTCTGTGCCATGACATCAGTCCATTTGAGTACCATCCACTGGCTCTTCCATGTCCTGCTGGCCTGTGCTATCTCCCTGATAAAAATTAAAGCAGCCTCTGAGCGGATTATTTCTCTTTTAAGCACATACAGTGTTTCAAGGCAGCACACAGCAGAAGCAGGAGCCAGGGCACTGGTTGGTGGAGGTTGAAACATCCACAGAGCTGCTTGCAGGTCTGAGGCTTATTTAAGGGCAGTCGGTGGTGGATCACCACATTCTTCTCCAAAACTTTTCTTCAAAAACCCAAAGGGCCAAATCAAGACCACTTATGTTTCAGGGCTGGCTGTTGCTTAATCCACAAGCTGTGTTTTCAACACTGGCTGTAGGGGGATATGTACAAGTGTAGGAAGCAAAATAGTCTGAGGTAAAATAGTAATTTCCTCTCTTTTAAAACGAGTCCCTCACTGCAGGGAGGGTGGTGCATTTGCCCATCTGCCTCGGGTTGGGGGGATGCCCAGCAGGGCGGTGCAGACGGACCGGGGCGGTGCCGGGGGCGGCGCAGAAGGAGCGGGGCGATGCTGTCGGGGAGGCGATGCTGTCGGGGGGCGGTGCAGAAGGAGCGGGGCGATGCTGTCGGGGAGGCGATGCTGTCGGGGGGCGGTGCAGAAGGAGCGGGGCGATGCTGTCGGGGAGGCGATGCTGTCGGGGGGCGGTGCCGCCTGGACCTTTAAAAGCCGCGGGGCCGAGCGCTCCGGGCGCTGCTGGCCGAGCCGAGCGGAGCCGGTGGAGCCCCGGCTGCCGAGCCGCCTCTCCCATGCGCCTGCCGAGCATGTCCCAGTCCTTCCTGCTGGCGCCCATCGCCGAGTGTCCCCCGGGGCCGCCCGGCGCCCAGCTCCGCCTGGCCGTGCTGGGTGCCCGCGGCGTCGGCAAGAGCGGTGAGTGCGGGGCTGCCCGGCCCCTTCCCCCGTCCATCCATCCGTCCGTCCGTCCGTCCGTCCCGCCTAACGCGGCGCTCTGTGTTTCAGCCATGATCGTGCGGTTCCTGACCAAGCGCTTCATCGGCGACTACGAGCCCAACACAGGTGAGGCGGGCGGGGGGCGGCGGGCGCGGCGGGGCGCGGCCCCGCGTCCGGCGGCTCACGGCTCTCTGCTCCCCAGGCAGCCTCTACTCCCGGCTCGTCCACCTGGACGGGGACCACGTTGCCGTGCAGATCCAAGACACGCCGGGATGCATCCAGGTACGGTGATATTTTGTATCGATCGGTTCTCTGCTGCCCAAAGGCTCAGCTTTTGAGCTCAAATTTCCTGTATGCCCAGACTTGGTCTCCCGAGACAGGGCTCGGGGTTCCCTCTAGACCCGTTTGATGGTGCAGTGATGCAGCCTCTGTGCTTTCATGACCCGGTGCCCACTCTGTGCTCTGTTGTACCGCAGGCGCAGGAAGACTGCGTGCAGGTGCCGGACTCCCTGTCCAGGTGTGTGAAGTGGGCAGAGGGCTTCCTGCTCGTCTACTCCATCACGGACTACAGCAGCTATCAGTCAGTGCAGCCTCTCCACCAGCACATCCGCAAGCTGCACCCCGATGCCAGGACTCCCATCATCATCGTGGGGAACAAAGCAGACCTCCTCCACGCCAGGCAAGTGCAGGCAAAAGAGGGACTACAGCTGGCAGATGAACTGGGCTGCCTGTTCTTGGAAATCTCCACCAGTGAGGACTCCCAGGGTGTCTGTGATGTCTTCCAGTATCTTTGCAAGGAGGTCAGCAAGCTGCAGCACGCCGGCAGCACGGACAGGAGGCGGTCATCCATCATCCCTCGGCCCAAATCTCCCAACATGCAGGATCTAAAGAGACGTTTCAAACAGGCTTTATCTTCCAAAGTCAAGTAAACCTCCCAATGAGGTCCTGTGGGACTCAAGAGAATTTATTTTTGTAAACTAGTAAATAAAAATCTTTATTTTTGTACTAATGCCAGCAGTGTAGAAGTAAGTATGTCAAAGCTTGCAATTTCCTTGCTGTTCTCTCATTTGACTGGTTGGGTTATTTTTGAAAAACAAAACAAACAAAAAAAGCTGCATAGCAACTAAATAGAGGCAGTTGGAAAGGAAACTTTTGCCAGGAGGCTTTGATTCAATTTCATTTTTGTGGGGACTGGGATTTTCTGTATTAAGCTACTCATGATTTTCTTTGGAGGTCTCCATTTCTTGTTTGTAAAATGGGAGTCTTAATGATGTAAATCATTACCTGCCTTTATACAATGCTTGGAAAGCCCTTGGTGGAAAACCTTGTAGGAGACAAAAAAAGCTCTATTAAACATGAAAAGATAAAAGTGTAAGAATTCTGTTTATAACAGAACTGCTTTCCCCCCTCAAAGCTGCTGTTTTGCTTGCACCTGTAACAGCCTGAATGCTGATAGGCTGTTTGAAATGAGCTCCAATTTCTGATGTGCCTTAGAGATCTGTTCTACAGAATTAATCATTTGAGCCCCAAGCATTTAACTGGAGGGTTGAGTTTCTCCTACAGATTGCTGTGAAACAAAGTGCTGAGCAATCCACAGCAGAGGAGTGTGTGGGTTGGCTTTTGCTTTCTCTGGGTATGTGTGGTAGGAAGGGCTGATGCGCAGGTTCCCTGGACAGAAAATAGCTACATTTAAAAAGAAACACACTTTTATCTTCCCCAGAGTAATTTTGTAGCTACTGGAAACAGGTCAGACTTTACTCTTACTTCACATAAACTCTGAACCACTCTAGAATGGGTTTTATTAACTGTTTACTGGATGACTGAGAATGAAATGTAGGTTTTGCACTTTCAGTTTGCCTCTGAATTATGTATGTAAGAAATAAAACTACTCCATGCTGAGTAGAAAGTGTGGAAGTGGATCAATCTGTACAGGGGAATCTCGCTGTCCTCATTCAAGCACAAGTCCAGTAAGGTTTTATTTTATAAACTCTCCAAGATTAAGTCAAAAGACCATTTCCTTCTTTCCTTGTGTTAGGAAAGGCAGGTGGGTGCTGTGCCTTGCAGTTAGTGGGCCATCCCTATTGTTTCTGATCCCTGTGTCTTGAAGCTTCCTGAGCCTCTTTATCAGCATCTGACTCTTCCTGATGGTGGTAATTGAGGGAAGGGTGACAGAGCAAGTTAAAGATGCTCTGTGCAGAAGCACCAGCATGCTCACCAGTGTGAGCACTGAGCAGGGGTGTGGGGTGCCATGCAGGGCTATGTGCACCCCTTCAGTCCAGGCTTGTCACCTGTGTGTCCTCCCTGAAGGCACTGTGCTGCCCTACCAAAGGGAGAGCTGATACCCAGACCTGCAGGAGCAGACTGAAACTGGGACTGCAAGCTGAGTCCAAAACTCTTGGAGCTAATTCACGCCAAAGGCATGGTGACAGCCTGGACAAACCAAAGTACTGATTAAACATGTTAATACAATATTTAACGTGCTAAATGGTTCTTCACTGTGAGAGTTGCTCTGCCAGGCCCAGGACTCTGGGCTTGAGGGGAGGATGATGGGGCTGGTGAGAACGAGCATATCCCTGGCAGACTTGGACCGTGTGTCTGTGGGGAAATTTGAAAAGGAATTGAAAAGGTGCAAGTGAGATATTTGAAACATTTCGCTACCTTGAAACCAGGGTAACAAATTGTTTCCAAGAGAAAATACCACTATGGTAGGGTTTCAGTTGTTTTTAAACCTCAGCTTTTGTCTTTGGAAATTATTTCCTACTCATGTATCCAGTACAGAGTTTCACCAAGCAAGTTGCTAAAGATATTCAGTGAACATATAATACAATATATGCTAAAGGGGCAGGTAATGTGTACTGGACAAGTCTGCATCTCACCATGGTCCTCAATGGCCAGGTGAAAAATCACATTAAGCACTGACTTAGGTGCCTCTCACTGCCCCTGGCAAAGCAGGAGCTTGGGTTCCCACTCTGGTACAGGGGGGGATTTGTGCAGGATCAGTGAGCACTTGAGGGGCAGGGATGGGCAAGAGCAGGGGGATAAACACAGTATTTTTCCTCATCTCTCTCATGGGTAAAAGTTAGAGATGCCTCTTGCTATGTAAGCACCCATGCTCAGGACAACTCACAAAACCTCCTGTCTCTATCCCATGCTTCTCATGCTGTTGGGCTGCTTCAGCCACATGTCAGGAGCAAGATGAGCCTCTCAGGGAATCTGGATGATTAGAACATGCTGATGGCAAAGAGGGAGGGCTGCTCGGATCTGCCTCCACCTTAAGGCAGCAGCTGCTTTGGGCCACTCTGGGTAACACTTTTGGGTAGAGGCACATACATTAGGCGTTTATGCTGGTTGTCTGAATTCCCCCTGGCTGGCACAGATCTACTCTCACCCAGAAGTTTTCAGTCCTGAGCTGCCAGGTAAGGCACAGGAAGAACCTGCTGGTTCCCAGCACATTTTACCCCAGCAGTTCTTCAGTCCTGAGTGAGCAAAGAGGGGCACACCAGGGCAGGGAGGGCAAAGCATCTCTCAAGGACTATCAGAGCAGTTCCAAAGCCTTGTTTCTTCTGGACCACGGATGCTTAGGCTTTCCCTACTGAAAACTTGCCATCCCCAGTCTCCTAGCCATTCACAGAGGTGGCTTCAGGAGGGTAAGTGGTGTACAGCCTGGCCTTTCTCCTTGATCAGAGGAAAATATGCAGCTGCCTCTTTCCTCCCACCACCTCCGCTATGGAGCGGAATCACAGCAATTTTCCCTGACAAGAAGGATGAGTGGGTTTTCAGAAGCAGGGATGTGTGCAGCATCACACACTATTATGGCTGCTACGACATCAGCATCTCCCCCCGGCTGGATTATTTTGTCTACTTATCTCCAAGCTCTGAAATCATCCAGTAATGCTCTAAGGCTTCATGAATTTTAAAATAGCAGCTGCCATCAGCCTGTTCTGGGCACTTCAACTGAGGAGCTGCACATCCCTAGACAGAGATAGGGATGTTCAAAAAAAGCTTTATGAATGTCCCCTTTCTTTTCTGCCCCTCTCGAGCACCTGGACCCAGGCTGCTTCCTCACTGTCTCGTGATGGGGGGCTTGCCTCTCAGCACAGAGGATGGTCAATGCTGTAGGTTCATGCTGTATCCTGTGGTTTGTTTGTATGAAGGATTGTGGACAAGGCAGAATGTGAACAAGGACTGTGTTTACAAAAGAGTCAAGAGCTGGGTTCAAGCTTCAGGCACAGAGCAAAAGTGATTGATGGATGGATGGATGGATGGATGGATGGAGGGATGGATGGATGGATGGATGGATGGATGGATGGATGGATGGATGGATGGATGGATGGATGGATGGATGGATGGATGACTGGAAACAAATCTGCATACCATGCATGGATCTCCTGTAAAATTATTTATTCCTGTGGGACTTCATTAGCTTATGGTCTGAATAGATTCAGAAGAAAGTCCTTTAGGCAAAGGTGACCTTTTATGGCAGTTGCACTTGGCACATGACCACTGGTGATTCCCCCAGTATGGCAGCAGAATCTCTTCAGTTTCTCCTGAAGTGAGCTTGCAAAGTCTGTTGTCCTTATAGGAGCAATACCTTTGAGGGTGATGCTGTTGTTGGGTCACTGCACCAAACTGTAGACAACACTCCATGTTATGGAGACATGTTATGTCCCTGAGGTACCTTCAGTGACATCCCTGAAAACCTTGCTGTGAGTAGAGCATGGCTCACAAAGCAGCAGCTCAGATTGGATCTGGAGTAATTAATTACAATTTAGATTTCCTTATTGATTCTCAGGCTTGCACTTTCACCACTCTCCTCATTTCATCTATCTGAAAAGAAGGAGAAAGCAAAGACTTTTTATTGAAAATTGTTTTGAGTGAATTGATTCATGAAGTTTTCTTACTACATTCAGTGCTTGATGCTTTTGACTAAAAGAATAACAAATGTATATTGTGACTTGTTATGCCATAGAAGCATAATCAGCTATATACTATCTTCCCACACTGCCAAAAGAAAAATCAGGATATAGAGATTGAGCTTTCATTTCAGTGCCCTGTGATACTTGATTTACAACTGAAAAGCTACATAGTGAATTTTGCATAATGATTACAGAGCTTCATAGATGTCATAGCTGCTGTTTTGAAAAGTGTGCTTGGTTGTTTGCTATCCACGTTTTTCCTTTGTGACAGAAATTAGCCAGCCCTAGGAGCAATCCTCACCAGGGACCCTCACGGTGTGAGCTGCTGTGTAGAGGTGGCTGCTTCAGCCCCACGTTCTTCCCTTTGGGCTTTGCTGGGCAAGTGTTTGGGCAGAGGTACCCATGTACCCAAGCTTGTGGGGTCATGGTTCAGCAACTATACTTTGCTCTTGACCTGTGCACAATATTTCCATTAAAATGTATCTGTGCGGGAAATTGTGCAAGGTTATTTGTCAGCCTGCATTACTGGGAAGCTGTAATTAATTCTTAAAGCTGAACTATTTATCTTCCAAGGTATTTGGCTCTTTCCACATTACTAAAAACATCCTCTTCTCAGGTTTCAAATGGTCCTTGTAAACATTTTGTAGTTATTTTATCCCTTGGGATGTTAAGCCAGTGTCAACAAATATTGTTTCTGGGAGCAGCTCAGAGAAGAGAGGACTACACTTTCCCCCAGCTGGGGCAGTGAGGTGAATTACAGATTCCTGTCCTGCAGATGAGACTTCCTTCCACTCCTGCAAACAAATCCCCAAGCATTGATTGTTGTTTGGGGCTCAGAGCCTGAACCCTTCCATGAACATATAAGAGCTTGGTGGTTTGATCTGAACCACGCCCAGCAAGCAGACCTCCCAGTGCTACCTTTTCTGTTTGGCATTGGAAGTCCAAATGTCTCTTTTAACCCTAGAAGGCAGATCTGGCAGAAGCCCGAGAAGTGCAGAGATCACGGAGAAACCATAGCAACAGCAGCGTGGTATTGGCAGTCCCTCAGGATCTGAAGCAGATAGGGAGGTGTTGCCTCCCTGTAACAAAACAGCAGGCAATAAATATGGATGTGATTAGGCTGATTTGGTTGAAAATGCATTGGTTTCACTCAGATGCTGAGAAAGGAAAGGCCTGGCTGTCACCCCAGTGTGCCCAGGGCCAGAAATGAGGGCACTGCCCCCAGCTCCAGGAGTTTGCCCTGGGTCCTGCCCGGGGCTGGGGAGACTCCCCTCACCTCAGCTGAGACTTCTCAGCATGCACTGCAGCCCATGGAAAAGGGATATGCCTGAGATAGATCATTTTGCTCCTCCATGGGGAGAAACCACCCTGCATGATGCCCCCATCTTGGGGGCACCTTGATCTGTGCTCCCCGGCAATGAGAAGACAAGTCCACAGCCCAGACTTACAGCAGTTTTCCATTCTTCACCATCTTTAAGCCTCTGAACTGAGCTGGGGCAGAGCCAGCCTGGGTTTTAAACATGAAGTGACCACTCCATCAGTACAGACAGCAGGAGCATTTGAGGATTTTATATCAAAATTATGTTGGTTTTATTTACCCTTTCTCTTATGTCTCAGACAGCATATAGAGGCTAAACGAGAGAGCTCTGCTTGGGTTTATTCCATTCTTCAAGGTGCCCAATATCCCATTAAAGTGGCAATGTCCCTGCAGATTAAAGGTACTTAAAACACAGTGTTAGCCAAGAGGAAATGTTCACATCTGCCCAAGTGCTGCTCACATATTGCTTATTAAAAAGCCTCCTAATGGGCTGGTTTGTGGCTGTTGCACAACAAGGCTTTGGCTGTTATTAGAAAGTGCAGATGAGCTACAGCACCTGCTCTGTGCTAGGGGCTCCCCATCCCTCAGCCACACAGCAGAGGAAAGGTTCTGTATTATTTTATTAGGCCTCAGGAAAGTACTGGTGCTTTCTGCAGTGATCTCAGTCAGGTGCAGGTGGGCTCCATTTCCTTCAAACAGCTACCAGTAAGTGATTTGCTACTAAAAAATGTTTATAAAATGTCATAGCTGGATGCTTATGTTTTTTTCAGTGCATAGCAAATGCAGATGCAGATGGAGTGTGACTTCTGGTGACCCTTCAGTATTTAAACAGGAAGGTGCAAACATAAGAGTTAGCCTGTCTCACATGCCCCTCTCATGCCTACTGCTGTAGAAGAGCCTGTCTAGAATTAAGGGTTATTGGCAAGAGGCAGAGGTCTGTGCTAATTCAGGATCATACCTTGAAGATAAAATATGCATCTGGTTGTTGAGGTGACTCCTAATTTTAGCTCTGGTGTTGAATAATGGAATAGCATTAATAATAGTCTGATGTAAATCTGTCCATATTTCTTATGCAAAATTACCAACTCGGTAGTGAAACAGGCTTCTTTGATTTTGCCTGGATGCTGAAGAACAGTGCACCATAAATATGCATTCAATTAGCTTAATGTGGGTGAACAAAGATGTATTGCCTGATATAGCTGCAGTTCCAAGAACTGATGCATCTAATGCAATTAATTGTTTTCCAAGGCTTTGGATTGTTTCAGGGATTTTTGATCAAGCTTGCTTAGAAGGCATTATAATCTGTTTGTCTGTGTTAATGAGACATTCAGCTATGCAGCTGATAAAATATAAGGAAGACATGAAGCAGAACTGAGTTGTTTTAATCTGGGCAGTGAGGTATTTTGCTGGCTGCATTGTCCTCTTGCATAGTGAAGGAAAAACACAGGAGGAAACTGGGAATTTCAGGGGTCCACCATCATGAGGACAGAGCAGAGGAGAGGCAAGGAGATTGAGTTCTGTTCCAGCCACACCATCCAGGCACATGCCTGTGTGCTGTACAATGGGACTGGTAATTCTAGAAGCTTCTTGCTTACCTGGAGGCAACACAGTGAGCTCCTCCCACTGCTTGTGCCCTTCCTGATCTTCAGCATCCTCCCAGTAGGGAGCTGAGCTGGCAAACACAACTTAAACACTGGGGAAGTTCCTTCTGGCAACTGCCTGAAATTCTCCATAGTTGTGCCTATGCTTCCAGCTTAAAGAGAGCTGGAGATTGGATCCCAGTCCCAACACCCAGTGGGCTGCTTCATACCACTCTGCTTAAAGCTAATTGCCCCTAGATTAGGAAAGTTTGCATGAAATAATATTCAGTCCTGAGATTCTTCTTGAGAGCCCTCTGGAATACTCAAGTCCTCAATGATATTTTTTTTCCTTTTTTTTTCCTTTCTCTCTGCAGTTCAAAATACCCCAAATTTTTTGAGAGCTGTGTTTGAGCCCATAAGAGTGGTATTTTTAGCATGCAAAACAGGCTTTGTGTTTTCTTGCACGAGGCTCAGGAAGGCATTTTGGAGTGCAATGCACAATAAGGTCCTGTTAAAGGCTCTGTGGCCAGGACCCAGCAGCACCCCATCCATGCTGTCTTTTGGGAGACAACTTGCAGGAATGAGCTGTTCCCAGGGCAGTGCTTGGAGGGAACTGGCTGGGGCCACTCCCAGAGACAGGCAGTGTCAGCTGGAGAAGGTGGGCAGAATTCTACCACAGGGGGATTCCAGCCCTCAATAACCCTCCTTCAGGCCCCTGAAGAGACAAACCTATTGACCTCAGTGAAGATCAGGATTTTTTTCTATAGCTTGTCACTAATGTAGAGGGTTTGGCTCCATTACCTTTGCCATTCCTCTTCATGCAGATCCAGGCTGATTTTAGACCTCTTCTAAGCCAGGAGGTAGCTGGACTACCCAAATCCTCAGCATCTTTTTGTGGCTCATGTGCTCTAGGCCACTGACCATTCAGTGGAGTTTCTCCAGTTTCTCAATGATCTACTGAACTGCAGGTCCTGAATGGGACAACACTTCTGGCACAGATTTACTAGCACTGAGTAGAAAGGGAGCAATAACTACCCTCCAGCTGTGCTCAAGTCTCATAGCAAAGCCCAGGTGCTTTCCTGCATGGCTGTTCTGTAGGCAGAAGGATGCCCTCCTGCACCAAAGCAAAGGGTTTGCACTGCTCCTGTTAAACTCTGTGGGACTTCTATTGTCACACATCCCAAGTTTCTCAAGGTCCCTCTGGACTGCCTCTGCCAGCACTGCCAAATGGAGATGGCTGTCATTATTTCTAATCTATTACCATCTGTAAATGTGCTGAAAGTGCCCTCTGTGTCATCAGCCTGGTGACTGATGAAAATATTGAACAATATCAACCCCAGTGTCATTCCCTGGGGTCCTCTGTTCATTACTGGCTGCCAGATGGCCCATCACAACATTGATTATTATTCTTTGACCTAATGGTCCAGCTAATTTTTGGTCCAGCTAATTTTCAATCCATCTAACAATTTGTTCATCCAATTCATGTTTGCTCAGCTTTTGCATGAAAATGCTGCAGGAGAATTTCCAGCTGTCAGAGCTGTTTCTCATCACTGTGAGTTTCTGATAATGGACAGCAGCCATGAGGTCACATCAGCACCCTCAGGTGAATCCCTCCTGCTCACCTGGATCCCAACACTTACAGCTTCTCAAGACAGACCTTCACCTGTTCCTCCTCTTTTTGGTTGCTCCCCTTCTTCTCAAATCATGCTGCATATGTAAGGTGTGGGAGTAAGCCTTGCCAATGAAATGCATGCAAAGAGAAGCATTAAATGCTTCTCTTAAATTAAATAAAATGCTTTTTGCTCATCATCTTGTCAGTGGGCTGGTTCACACATTTGTTGATGGACTCACAATTTCTCCACGTTTGCTTTTGCTGCTAAGACACGTGTAGCATCCATCCTTCACGTTTCTTCTTGTGCTATGAAGTCTAAGCTCCAGCTGAGCTTTGTCCTTTCTGATTTCATCCCAGAGTGAATGATCAATGCTTACAGGCTCCTTCTGTTGCCTGCCTATGATTCCAGTTGTTGTTGTCTCTTATTTTGCATATCAGTTAATTGAGAAGACCCTTGCTCAGACAAAATGCTGCACAAGGGGATGGTTTGCTCCTAAGCTGTATTTTCCTACTCACTGGGCCACTGTTACTCTTCTCTGCTCTCCCAGGCCTTCAGCTGGATTTAGGGTTTCAGGTCACAAGCATTCTTCCTTGGCACCCCACCTTCAGACTGCAATTCCCCATCTGCTTGCACTTGGGGTCCATGGCACCAGCTCAGATCTCACCTAATTTCAGAGGAGCACAGGCTTAGTGCTGAGGACCCCTCCTGCCCTCAGGCATTTTGACATTTCATCTCTGTCTCTGTAGGGCTTATCTTGTCTCCTTCATGTCAGCTGTAGAGAAGACAGCAAATATTGGATATAAGCTACAGCACAGGGATTTAGGCCAGAAATCTGAGCATAATTTCTAAGAGTCTGGGCAGTTAGGTCTGGAAAAGGGGCTCATCAATCCCATACAATCTCACCCTTCAGAATTTTTTAAGAAGAGGAGAGCAGTGGGGTTAGGTACTCCTGTACTGGGTCTGAAAAACTGGATGAATTCCTAAGTCCTGCTCAGCCCCAGTTTTTCATCATCTCTTCAGTGTGCCATCTGCTTTGTTCAGCCATGAGTCTCTGCCCATTTCAGCTCCTTTCTCCACACAGGTCCTCAAGGGCCCTCTCTGACCCTCCCATTTTAAGGTCCAGAAAAATGTATTTCATTCCTTCACTATCAGGAGCTCTGTTTCTTCATGGTCAGCAGACCCATGTCCTCATGGTTTGGAAAACAGTGGAGCTGTGCTAGTGGGTGCCTGTGAGCACACAAGCTCCTTGGGAAAAGGGGCTGTTATCCCCGCACTGGAGAAAGGGTCTGAAGGCTGCCTGCCCACCCATCAGCTCCTTCCTGGGGGACCCAGAGAAATGCAGGGAATGGGCACTGCTGGTCTGAAAGGGAGCTGGAAACACAAATCAGAAGTCTCCCTGCCCCATGGTTCCCCACCACCAGCATTGGGAATACTACTGGGTGAGATGGAGCTGGAAACCTCTCTGGGTCTGTTGCAGCAGCTCCCATCTGTCAGGGAGTCCATGCTCTGAAGCATGACCATCAGTAGTGGCCTGAATATTGCCAAGGAGCATTTTAAATAAATTAATTTGGAGAATCTCTCAGCAAATACCAGAGAAATCTGGTAAAATAGTCATAATTATACTCAGCTGTAACTCCCTTTTGTCCTCCCCATGTCAAAAAGCAGCACAGCTGTGCCCTGTGGCCAGGACACTTTCTCCATCTCTAGCTCAGCAGCATTCCATGGAAAGGTTGCACCACCTCATCTAATCACATCCACTCTTCCCCAGCTCTCCTGCAGGTCAGGTTTACCCCATGGGAGCCATGGTTAAGGACATTCACAGGCATCCCAAGTCACAAATCTCTGCCCCAGTTAGCTAAAACAAAATGTTATAAAAGCAAAACCACCCCAAACCTCTGCATTACCTAATGAAATCAGCCTATTCCTTGATGAGGTTGTACAATGGGCAGTTTCACAGCTCTTCAAAAGTGGTTTATAAAAATATTAAACCATGGATGTTCATCTCTCTGCTCATCCTTTTGCAGTGTGGGGATAAGAAAGATGATTCCTGTTTTGTGGGGCAGGTATTGTACATATTACATTGTGCACTCAAGCAGCTCAACACAACTGCTGTGATAGTTTATACTATTTAAACAACAATTAAAATAAAGAAGCCTCAAGAGGCCTCTTGAAGTTTGTCAATGCCAATTTTAGTCCTAAGGGCACTTTGTGGCATCAAAGGCCTTAATGAAAGATTTCCCAAAGCAAATGGCAAGTTGGAGCACTTTTATATCTTATATTTTTTCTATTTCTTATGTTTCTTTTCTTCTCTATAGAAAAACTCTATATAATCTCTCCACAAGCAGGTAGTCCGAGAGAATATTTTATTAATGACAACTACAGACTGTTTTTCCAGTCTGAAAAATAAATATAGATTAATGTAGTCTCTGCTGTTACTCTCAAGAAAATGCCACTTTCCTCACCAGAAATCAAAGGCAGGTTAGACTTTTCTTACCAATTTTTCAAAATTATTTCTAATGCTATAAATTTTTGCTTTCACAGTACAAGTCCTGCGGTGTGACTTTTACTTTAACACCCTTGGCTCTTGGAGACAAATCTCTATTGTCATTCAATGCAAATTTCTGACCTTCACACACTAAAAGAAAAGTAATGGGCTATGATCTAATGTGACCCAAAGGTTCAGAAAATTAGAGAACATCCTGAGCTCCAACGCTAATATTTTAAATTGTATGATTTTTAAATCAATCTACTAATGTGGAGGCAGAAGTAGAAAAGGAAAAAAGTGCCTTGTGGTGATTTTTCTCCAGCTTTTCTGTACTTTAAGGAAATGGTCATGCAATCTATTGGAGTGAGCTGAGGAAAGTGGTGTCAGCCAAAGCACTGAGTCATGGAAACCTGGGAGCTGCAGCTCTTGAGAGTTCCAGGCAGGGGTTGGTGTGCTTTGGGAAAGGAAATGCTGGTTACTGTACACCATCTGCTTGCTCTCCTGTTGCCCTCTTCCTCCAGGATTGAAGAAATTCGATTGATTCATCCCTTATACTTTTTGGGAATGTTGCTCACTGGGGACTTTGACAACTTTGTTTAACCTTCCTGGGACTGTGCTTAGAGGCTTGGGCAAGTTGCTGCTATCAACAGCTCTAATTTGAACCAGGCCCTTGCTGCTATCAATCAGCAAGGGGCAGAGGGCTGTGCTCAGCTAGGAGAGCCAAAGCAGACAGCTGAGGAGGAAAAGGGAAGAGAGGAAGCAGAAGCCTTGTGTGCACAAGCCTTAGCTGGGGGCTGCTGCTGGGGCACATTGCACCAAGAAGGAGGAGCTACTGACACCACCTAGCCCTGACTGAGTGAAATAAGCCTCTAGAGAGGGTAGGATGTGGATGTTAGTCCTGTCTCCTAAAATGAGCTCAATAACTGCTTATCAGGGGCATGTGAACAACTGTGGGAGGCTCTTACTCCAGGTCTGGTAGGATCCATCTCCACCAGACGTTTATAATGCTCAGAAAAGTCGTACTGAGTCTTATTACCCTCTGTGCACAGGTAAACACTGAGCCCAACAACATCAGTGCCTCTGAGCAAGAGCTTTTGTTACAGCAGGGAGTGCCCTTGGCTGTGTGGTGCCCCAATGTGGGATCTTGCTGTCTGTCCCCAACCCCACAGAGACCAGCATGTGGCAGCTTAAACTGAGCACAAAAGAAAGGGCACCAGAGGAAGTCACAAGGTCTTCTCTAAGTATTGTTTTATCCTGTTTTCCAGAGTATAATAAATATATAGTCTCATCTTGTTTTGTGTACATAATGTGCTAAATTCTGTGTAAGTAACATTTTCTGCTGAGCTCCTAATCAAGCAGAGGCACTGGCTCCAGGCCTGCTGGGGTCAATCCCAGGTCCTTTGTGGTGGGGTACAGAACCACACAGACTGTATTCCCTGCCCACTGCTCTCCCTGCACCCCTTGCTGGGGTGCTGCCTCTCCTTCCTGCCCTTATTTTTGCCAAGAGACCAGACATCACTTCCCCAGCCCAGGCAGAGCAGAGCTGTCCTCCCAACATTCCCAAATGGGAGCTATTGGGGCAGTGGTGTTTTTTGCTGCTTAGGTTGGTTGGATGTTTTTTCCCCTGCAGAAGGAGATGAATGGAGGAGCTGGTGGGTTAGCACAGAATTGGATTTGTCTCTGCTGCAGTGGCCTGAATGGGTGATGGATGGTCCAGCCAGGTGGAAAGGAGGTGCTGCCAGCCCCTGCTAACAGACCTCTCGTGCTCTTTCAGAGGGAAGGGGTCTCACCAGGGCATCCTCCAGGAGCCTTCTGGGAGAGAGAAGCGTTTTGCATGCATCCACAGGGACATCCTCCCTATCTGCCCAGCTAGTACACCAAGGCTTGGAAAGCATCAGGTTTACTCAACTCTTTGTGCTCCTCTCCAAACACTTCCCAGTACAGTCTTGAGTGCTGGCCAAAATTTATTTCTTCCTTCAGAAACCTCATTTGCCTTAGGCAATTTCAAACACCGGTTTCAAACTTCTGTGTGCTTGACCTGTCCTCAGAGCCACCTCTGGGTTTCTGCAGTTTGCACTCCAGAAGGTTCTGCTGATCAGATGAGGAGAGAATCTAACTTGCTGGTTTAACTTCCCTCAGATTACTCTGAAGACACCAGTCAAGTTGAAGCTGGCTTGTGGCTTTTAAGAAAAGTGACATATGATTCCTGCAGTGTGGCTGTTGATGCTTGACTGAGCCAGAGAAGATGGGAAAGAGAACAAGATAAATCAGGACAAAATGTCATGGGCTGTTTTGCTTCCTCACAGAGCCAAACACTCCATACCCTCCAACTTCATTTCCTGGCTTACCTGCACCCCACAAATGGCCTGCAAGGACATCATGTTTGACAAGTGGCATTACAAGAAGCCTTTTCAGTTCTCAAGCTCCCCTTTGTTATCCTCTGCTCACAAGAGGCATGATGATGAGTGACCAGAGATGCTGGTTCCTGGCATTCTCCACCCCGTGCAGTCCGTTCTTACATAAGAGTTAGGGGAAGATTCTTGACAAAAATATTTTCCACTTAAAGCAATGGAACAGAGTCTTGATGACATAATTTGCTGAGCAGCTGTAGATAAAGGGCTTGAGGCTTTTTTTCCCCAAGAAATGGGGTCGTACATTCTTCCTACGAGACCCAAATAAACTCAATGCCAACACTGAGCTCATTACTGGGGGAGATAGGGGTGCTGGGGCTCAGAAGGCAGGATCAACATCAGAATGGCTGTGCCTGGCTCTGCATCCTGCCTGCTCAGCAGTGTCAGCAGTAACCCAGCTGGTGTACTGATACACCCCCACACTGCAGGAGGGTTTGGCTTCCTTCCTTCCTCAGAAGAAGTGCAAGCAACTGGTTGAGCTGGGCTGTTGAATCTACTTCAGTCTGCTTCTGTTTGCAAAGCAGAACTCCCAAACTTCCACACAACCCATGGGAGGAATATATAAATACCATAATATATATAAATCGGAGGAATGGGCCAAGAGCTGCTGTGAAGGTGCTTTTCACAGCTTTTACCTTCTACCTGTTGAAACTCTGGTGCTCCTAAGCAGATGCTTTGACTTCCAGTATCCAGGCAGCTTTGGTATTCGAGCTGCTAAAATCAGAACCAAGCACTTTCTGAAATGGTAGTGAATTGTTTTGTTTGTCCTGGATTGCTCAGGTGCTCCCACTGCTTCACTGAGCTGTCTGCCTGTGAGCTGTCATCCTTTCTGGATGCCATGCCTTTAGCCCCCAAGACCCCGATACACTTTGCAGAGAGAAGTTCTGATGGTGTTGCATCATTCCTGAAAATTATAGGTTTTTCTCCATAAGACCAGAATTATCTTAGGGTATGGAACTTTCCTGCTTCTCAAGGCGGTTTGAGAGGTAAGGTATTATTTTGCTGGTTTGTATTTTATCTGATATTTATGAAGTAGGGAAAGTTATACTGGAAGCAAGAGCCACTGTGAAGATCTAAGTGCTAAAACGAAGATTTCATTGCAAATGCATTACTACATCTTCTGTAAAGATTTAGTTTTGTATAAACATAGAAATATTTTGCTTTGTGCTTAGTGTGCTGGCTTTTTTTTTATTATTCTTTTCAGATTATTCCCCCATACAGTCTGATAGCTATTCCTTGTCTTCCTGCAGTCATTGGCTAACTGCATCATGAGCACCTCTATTGTGTAGAAGTGAACTGAAAACCAGGGTTTGACACAAGCAGATTGTCAAAGCATGGATACAGAAGTCAATTTTTAAAATTTCATTTTGTTGGGAGTGAAAACTGCCATTATTTTTCAGGAACAGCAAAGTGGTAGTGTTTCTTTCATGACAGTACAAATAATAAAACTTCACTGATTATGGTTAAAAATGAGACTCAAGGAAAAAGCCTATTTAAGTAAAAACTTGTTTTTATGCTACTGCTTATTTCACAAAAGCTTGCTGAGTAACGTGTTCTGAAGGGTACCTGAAGGGGAGAGGGATTACATATTCCACACCAAAATGACAGAAAATGCTTTAAATTTTTAGCTTGGGGTTTTTTGAGAACAACAAAATCTTCATTGATTTTTCTAGAGATCAGAACTGAACATACGTAACTGGAAAAAACCAGCCCCCAGGGAAAGCAGAAAAATTAATGTATGACACTTTGCATTGATTTAGCCATTATGTTCCACTGGACAAACGGGACATAGCTGGAAGAATCATTACACATCATTGTCTCCAAAGATGGCCTTGATATTTGCAAGTACTTACATGCAATTACAGCTTTAAGTACAGTAACAAGTGGTAGGGCTTTGCCCTTCCCTCTTTATCTTTTAAGTCACAAAATTGCACACAGTGGTTGTGAGTCATCCAAAGGAGCCTGAAGAGGTGGGCAAAGCATCACTATGTTCTCTAGGGAATATACTAAAAGAATGGAGAGAAAAAGAAACTCAAGCAGCCATGAAGAAGGAGGAAGGCTTTTCCATGAGAAGAGATACTCCTCTGGGTCTTACTGCTTGTTGGCAGCTGAACTTTCCGAAATCTTTTTAACTCCCAGTTCCTGGGGAACACATTCAAGGTGTTGCCTGAACATCAAAAAAGAGGACTTCTAGAACTAGGCTTCTATTTCCAGTTTCACATTTTGGGCAGTGAAACACAACCAAATCAGCCAGCTGTTGAATATTTCTGAAGGAATTGTTATATGCTTATTATTTAAGATCCAATCAGTGATTTTAAAGAAATTGCCACCATCAGATTCTCATGTTACTTTCTGTTACCAGTGGAGGAGTGAATTCAAGTTGCCTTTGACTTGACCAAAATCTACTCAGAGGTTAGAGATTGGAAGCACTGCACATATCTCCCCAGAGAGCAATACATTTGCTTTCAGCCCAGAAAACCTGGTTATTCCTAGTTAGGACTTACCTTAATCACTTCTCAAACTTTTATGCAGGTAGCCTCACACCTATTTTTACTTCTTGATTCCTTTATGGGCTTTCAACTCTATTCCATTTCCAGGATCATGAACAACTTTGTTACTTCTTTACTTCTCACTCCCTTATTTGCTGTGGAAGTCTAAGGATATACTCATGACTTGAGGATAGATCAGTTATCCATATACTGGCCACCCAGCTTCTGCACAGCTTTTTCCACACTGCTAAACACAGTGGAGATGGATGAATTATTATTGAGACTAAATACTGTTGGAGGCATACCCCAGCCTCAGTGTCATGCTTCTCTGGGTGTTCACAGTGCTCAGGGCTAGTGCTTCTGGTACGAGATTTCTTTTGAAAAGCGATAGCTGGAGACATCCAGGTTGGAGTCAGGGAATAAGCTCAGAGTGTGGACTACTGCTTGGGGGATTTAGTACTTGAGCTGTCTCTCAGGGACTCACCTACTCTGAGAAGTAGGCACATCCTTTAAAGACTGCTTGTTCTTGTACCTTTAGTCCACTTATGTGTTTTTCACATGAGCAAGTACTGCCCCTGGCTAGCAAAGACATCAGTGTCTAAGACAGAAGTAGCAAGTTCTTACTGGACAGCCTGGGCTAAGTGTAGAGTCAAGCAGAGGTCACTTGAGATTGATTGAAAGTACTACTGGGGTTCAACTTCTGCCAGGCAGAAGTCAGAAGACAAGAGAAATCCCAGATTACTGCCTGTCCCATATCCTGAGTGTCCCAATTCAACTGTGCCCTTCTCTGTAGACTGTACCTGAGAAGGAAGGGATGGATGGATAAATGGATCAATGGTGGATAGATAGAAAAAGGACAGAAAACATATTTGATGTGTTAATTGCCTGAACTTCTATGTTCTGTGGGTTGGTTTCTGTCGTCCTTAGCTCCTCCTGAGCTAAAGCTGTCAGAAAAATGGCAGTAAATTGAGAGAGCTAAGATAATGTAAAGTTATAGTCACAGTGGCTACAGCTGCCTTTGGAATGGATACAACCAAATATGTGGTCTAAGTACAATAATGCCTGGATCTAGTCTCCAGGACTTTCTGTCTAGTGGGCAAGTCCCACCAAAATCCGTTTGACTCAGTAAAATCCATAATTGCTGTCCCCACCATCATCATACTCAAGCACATTTTGGCCAGCAGTGCTTCCACTGGTATTTCCCAGCACTGCACTGCACACTTGCCTCCCTCTCTTTTCCAGATAAATGAGGACTGTATACCTCTGCTTCATTCTGGGGACATCTGTGGGTGAGTGTGAGGACCCTGCTTATCAACTCACCTTTAGCCAAGGACTGTATTTAAGGTCAAGCCCTTGCCCATGTTCCCTGCCAGAGCCCCAGACAATGAGTGCACACACTCAGGACACAAAACCAAGAAGCAGCCAGGATATTTTGACCTGTTTGTTGATGTGGAGTATTTGCAGATCTGGGGAACAAAGGGTTGTCCTACACTTTGTCTCTCTAATGGTCCCCTTCAATTATCTGCCCTGGATCCTGTGACACCTCAGCTTATGTAATTTCCTGAAGGTATATACCTGTAGGGCTGTAGTGCTACTGAGCTGCTACTCCTCTGCCACAGGCATGGAATCCTGCTTTTGTTGGATTGCTGTGTGATAAAGGCTTCATTCACTCTGTAGTGCTGTTGTTCCTTTCCAAGTGGCTCTCATGTTTCCTCTCCCTGAGTGCACGGCTGCAAGATCTTTATAAAAGATAACTAATTCATTGTTTGCTAACTACTCTCGCTTGTGAGGGCTGAACACTTGGTCTCCAACACTCTTTCATCACTGTGGACCTGGCTTGGCCCTCTATGGAGCCAGCAGGACTTGATCTTGATGTGAATTAAGCCTCAGATGCTGTGGCTGATATCAGGAAGTAAAAAAAAGACAAGCCTGGTGTTCAGAAGTATTGTGTAGAATAGCAGAAGCACAGAGCTGGGGATTAGGAATTCCGGTCAGTGGGGCTGATCTTGATGTTCACAGCCATGGGTTGCCCTCCCAGAAATGATGCTGTGAATTAGCACACTCTTTTCCTGCTGGGTAATGGCCTCTGCTATAGAGGAGTCACAATGAGATTCATAAGCAAGCAATTGTATGTGATATTTTATGAAACTGTAGTGAATTTATCATCACAGTCTTCTGAAGGTAGAATTGGGCAGGCAATGACAAAGACCAAGGAACTGACTGATCTAATTCTGCAGCCTGAACTGATTGGCATAACATTTGAGGATTTTGGTATCAGTTCCCTCAATGTCGCCAGCTGTAAGGCTCCTATGGCAAGCTGCCAATCCCTGTTTATTCAGATGGCTGTCTTCTTCCTTGGGCAGGGATCTCCTGAGTTCCCAGGCTAACTTCCCAAGTTTCTTAACATCCATAAGTTCCTGACAAATGGGCTGTGTGCTTATACAGTGAATCTGCTGCTTCCTTGGCATTGGAGAGCCACTGTGCTAGTGTTGGTGTATGGAATGGTTTGAGATGAGTCCCTGGTAGTCTTGTCTGCAATTGCTTTGAATAATTTAGTAAAGTTGACCAAGATTTGGGAAGAACATCAAGGTGATTTTTAAGGTCTCTTCCAGACCAAATCTTTCTAAGATTCTGTGATTTCCATGCAGTTTTCAACTATTTCATCAGACTTAAGTCTACTTCATTGACTGCAAAGTAGGAATGTCCATTGATTTGACTGAATTGACCTGTTTCATAAAGAGCCAATGTGGTTTTGGAAGGGCTTCTATCTCTTCAGGACAGTTTTATAGTTTCTCCTCCTGAGTGTGTATCCTCCATGGTTACTAGACTTGCAGCATTTTGCATGCAGCACATGCAGAGATGACCCAGTGACTCTTGGACAAGGAACCTGGTAAGGTTTGTTCTCAGCTTCTCTAGTGCACCTTTGCTCATGTGAGTTTCATTATTTTTTTTTCCTGTAATTAAGTGTAATCATAATAAATACATCAGGTATAAAACAATCTCCTACCTCATAAAAGGCACCCAGTTAAATTGCTCGTGTTTGTGGGGGAGTGTTTTCTTTTTCACTGGCAAAGTTTCCTTATAAGGAGTAATAATGAAGATTCTGCTGAAGAAAAATGTGTATTGAAGGTTTACTATTTCACTGGTTTTCTGTGGAGTCATTTACGCAAAGCTGTGAGTCACCAGCTGAAGTTCAGTGTTTGAAATTGCTGGCAGAGTAAATTAATTTTGTGCACGAGAAATCAGTAATCTGCATGTATTACAGTCATTCATAATTGCTTTAAAATCACATGGCAAATGATTATAATTAGGGCAGGAGTTGTTCAAATCAAGAACAAAAGAAGGCCAGAACCTAAATCTGTTCTTTGCTACGTTTCTTCTCCTTGAAGATTTATGAAAGATGTCCCAACTCCGAACTGGAAAGCACAGTGGAAATCACCACTGCTCTTTCCAGCTGCTGCTATGTTGTCAGCAATCTTGGCAGAAATGCTTGTGAAGTGCAACATTTACTCTTTGTACATGTCACAGAGACCTAGGCACGGAGACCTAAAATAGGCAGGCCTGGAGAGCAATAACTTCATTGTCCTGCCTGGATAGTTGAGCCTACCTGGAAAATTGAAATGACCTCTGTCTATGACTGTTCTGTCTGCTCCACACTCAGGCTCTGCAATATCCATCACTGCAGACCTTCCTCTGAGGGGTTCTCTCCTTGGAAGCAAGGAAGAGTCATCTCTGTATAAAAAGGGAATGTCTCCAAGGGTGAATGATGCCTCAGGAAAGTACATGTCATTCTTGAAAGAGGTTACTATCCATTAGCCCTTCAGACTGCAGGAGGACTGAGACCGTGGCTAAGAGACTAGGAAAAAATCAGAATAGACTGAAATGTTAAAAAGATTCTGCTGATAGAGAGAGGCTAAAACCAACCCAGAGACACCCCACCTCCACCCTCAGGCCCCCATACTGATAGTGCAGAGACAGGGGGATGAGCTGAGCCTACACAAGCCCCAGCAACCTGTCAGGGAGCTCTTGGCCTGGTCTACATCTCACTGGTGGTGCAGAGGCACCGTCCCTTTCTTGGAGGTGCTCAGTGCCCAGGACACGGTGGGAGATGGCAGATCTCCTGGCAAGGTAAGCAGCAGAGGGAGATGGGGGCACAGCCTCAGACACAGATGCAGCAGCATCTGAACTATTACCCAGGGCTTTGAAATGAGCAAAGACAAGGTTTAAGGGGAACTTCTCTGCAAACCGTGATTTTGCCTCTGGCTATCTGTGCTTCATCCATGCACATTGGGTCAGGTGGGAGGCAGTGCCCACACAAACAGTGGGCAGTGGGACAGCACAGCCCCTGCTGCCAGCAGACAAGCTTCCCCAGCTCCATGGGAGAGCAAAACTTTCTGAAGATAGCTCAGTGCAGGAGAAGGATGCTGACTCCAAAATGCGTAGGCATAACTGAATCAAAGGAGTGAACTCACCCAGTTTACAGCAGCTGGTACAGATCATTATTTAACTGAATCAGAACAGAGTAAAAGCTTCCTACACCCTAAATCCAGATGAACGTGATTAATCCTGGAAAATTTGATTATCAAGAGGTTATATTTGGCTTCATTTGAAGATTTGTGTAAGGGTCTTTTTTTGGCAAGTTCAGCAGTTGTGCCGAGCCTGCTTTCTCACCAGTCTAGAAATCCCCAGCACTCTGTGCACCTTGGCACACACGTGACACAGAGCTGCTGTTTTGGCAGTCAGTCCAAGGAGTGAGGCCATGGGCCTTCCCCTGCCTGAGAAGGGGAGCATTGCCCACCCCACTGCTGGTGTATGCAGAATTGAAAGACCCACTGCCTCTGCATCTTAGAGATGCCAAGACTCTGGCATCTCAGTGTCGTTTCTGTTCTTAACCACAGCTTCCATCAAAAAATACACCCAAGAGAGAGCTATTATTTTCTCTTCACAGGTGAGAGAGAAATAATATCATCTAGCAGGTGCTGCTGCCAAAAAAAATTTGAATCTTCGAGCTGGAAGACTGCTGAAATCCTCAAGCAAGAAAGTTTTCTGTCTTCTAATGACTCGTGGATGACATAGCAAACCCTCTTACCTGATAGCCTGCAGTTTACGTGAAAATTGCTGCAGGATTCTGCAAATGTGTGTTTAAGATGAGATTGATCTGAGGAAGAATCCTTGCTTCCCTTGATAAAAAACAGAAGGACCTTCTCCAAGTGACATATCCTAGATGACACCATCCATTTTCTCTCAGCAAATCAATGCTCATGCCAGGTTTTTCCATCCTTCTTCCAAGCCCTCCATAGTAAGGGAACATAATGGCTAATTCTTGTCTGCATGAGGCTGATCCTCTTCTTTTCCTAAAATTAAAACACTCCTCAGATATCTTAGTAGAGAATTTAATAACTGTCCTGAATAGCCTCAATAGCACAAGAAGGTGCAAGGCCCAGAGACACCATATTTAATACTAACAATCAAGCATGCTGTCGTGTCCTTTTATGCCTCATTTCAACCATACAAGAACTAGAGAAAAGTAACTTCAGCAGGATTAGTGTGTTTCCACTGATAACAAATCCAGACAATGCAGGATCCAGACTGGTGCTCTTTCAATAGACATATGCAAGTCACTACAGCTGTTTCCAGGGTGTGAAATGTTTGGAGTGATGACCAGAGGTCAAGGTGCCTTTGCTCTGATGCAGCTCAGCAGCAGTGAGGCTGTGCAATGTGCACCATCTTGGCAGGCACAGATGAGCTGTGGAGACATTGCTAGTTAGGAATAAATGTATGTGCTGTCAATCACTAGTGTAAAACCAGATGTTGTGAGATTGCATTTGTGGGTAGCCGGCTGAGAAAGTGACAATTGTGAATAAGAGAGTTTGGCATAAGGGTGTTTCTTTAGAAAGGGAAAGGAAGAAGTCTAATATATCTCAACTGATTGGTTAAGAGCAGGTTAAAGCCAAGGGAACAATGGACCTGAGATCAAAATCATGAAGTAAAAAGAGACAGTTTAGATTTCAGGTGCTTTGAATTTGAGCATTTGTAAATAATTAAGACAACCCTTTAGGGGTTGTGATAATGTTTTTGTACATCCCCAGATAAATATAAGAGAATCTGGCTGTGATTTTAGCCTTTGCATACATATCAGGCTCTGGAAAACCTTTGAGTACCAGGCTGAAATGGGCCTACACAAAAGTTTCAGAGAGTAAGTCCTCTGAACATCTCCTGAGCTGGGTGAAGGGAACAGATGTGAGTGGCTGAGTACCAACTCATCCTTCTTCCATGAAGATCTGTGAGCTCTTAAGACAGTTTAAATCACATGTCCTAAAGAATTGGGTGATTGTGTATTGCTGGGATAACATGGTTATAATTTAGGATCAGAAAGGCTCTTTCCATTGTGGTCTTATAAAGTCCTGCTCTGTTTTTCAAGCCTCCCTTGCATGCCAGACGATGCCTCACATTATATAACAACTCATGGGTTTTTTTCCTCTTCTTTTTCCCAGGTCTAGAGCAAGATTAGTCTTTGATGAGGTGTGGCAGTCCTGGAAGAGGGGAACAGTAGTCTAGGGCAGCTGGTTTCATCCAAAACTCACTAGCTTATATGGTCCCTGTTCATCTACTGGAGAGAACAACAACCAGCATAACAGGCACAGACAATGAGTTTTGACACACTGTCTGTAACAGGTAGGTACTTGTGAAGACTGGCCATGTTAACAGCATGCACTGGGAACTGGACTGCTGTTTTCTTCTAGAACAGAACAACAATCTGCACTACAAATTAATGGGATGGGACATCTATCTACACCCCATGTGACAGCAGTTTAGCAAATGTTCAAAGGGGCTTCTTACAATCTCAGCTGCAGCCTTCCAGTCAGTTCAGTGAGGTTCAAGGAAACTTGGGAAGGATATGCCATTATTCAGAGGAACATTGAGGCTGTGATGGGCTGAGGAGCAAGGAAGGTAGGAAGCAACAAGAAATGCTGTGGAGTACTCTGCAGCAGCTGGACTTTCAAGGTTGAATCTGACTTAATTTTCTAACTTCCTTTTGATTAGGGAGAAGATGCTAAGAAAAGGAAAGCCAATAAGCAGCCAGATTAGAGAAGGTTGAAAGTCTAACACTGACTAGAGTTACAGCTGGATGTCAGAGTGCAGTTGGACTCTTACTGACAGAGGGGGGGGCGGGGAGACATCAAACATCATGGAGATTTCTATCAAGGAACACATCTTTTCACATGAAAATCTTATCCTGCAGATGTTCCTAACATCTGAGTTTTCACTCAAAATGAAGTTCCATCCAGAGCATCATCAGTTGTGAAAGATGCAAGTCCAGATGTTTATTGAAAAGGCACACCATTAGAAAAAGCACAGAAAACAGCACTTTATGTAGCATCATGAATTATTAGTCTGAGTTATTATACAGGCTTACAGTCAACTTCCCTGTCTCCTGCCAGCAAGCTTTCCGGTCTCACATACCAACACAGTTCATGTGCAGGGCAGATTTATTGAATTTCTCTCAGCTGGAGACTGCCCAGCCTCATTTATTTTAGTTACAGGTTTTCTTGGGTGGTAAAGATGCAGATTTCTACATTTTTTAAGTATGCTTAAGTAATTTCCAGGAAATGAATGCATATCTGTACGTGTTCTAGTGTTACCTAAATGGTCCTTAAGAAAGAGGCAGCAGATGTTTTAGGGCAGAAAACCCCAACATTTTGCAAACAGTCTCAAGTTCTGTTTATTTAAAGAAAGTACTTAATAAGTCCATTGTGAACATAATCATAAATAAAGTAAAATGGATTCATTTGCCATGACACTTTAAGCTGGAACTCTTCCGGATTTTGTTTTTTCTTGGAGTTCTGAAAGAGCTGAAGACTCAAAAGGTGACCTTCATAATTCATTAATCATCACAAAACAGTTCCTTGAGGGAAAGAAATATGAAAGGTATGTGCAGTGCTGAAAGAGAGCAGCTTGATTCACAGCAGATTTGAGAGTCTGGGCTCTGAGCCAGAGGATGATTTTTCTGAAAGAAACAGCCCATCCAGCCCCAGGTGTGTGGTGGGTCCATCCAGCCTGGTGTGCATGGTTGTTGCCCCTCTGGCCTGCCTGCTCCTTCCACCCTGAAACCTCCTGCTGGCTCTACAGAGGTCAGGGCTCACCTCTTTTGGCAGCTCAGCTGTGTGGTGTGGTGGCTTGGCTTGTTAGTCCAGCTACAGCTCATCTCTTACACTGTCACCTCTGCCAGAGACTGTCCTTGCCTTGTTCTTCACCAGCACACACCATCTTCTCCTGGGCCTCCTTTTGGTCTCTGGATACACCTGTGCAGGTAAACTAGGAAGGGGTATGACACAGGCTTCCACCACTGCCTGCATCTGTCCTGGTGGAATACTTGCACACTCCCAGCATGGTTTTTAGCCCCAGCAGCCACCCTTTGGTGCAGGAAACACCTGGGCACAGTTCAGCTCGCAAGAGACTCAATTCACATGCAAGTGCAAGGACTGTATGGACCTACACCTGTGCTGTAGGTGCAGGCAGGTTATCCAGGCACATGCACACTGCCAGGGACATGTTCACTTCACATGTACAGCTGCAGTTAATGGAGTTCATCCCTCTGCACTCCCCTCACACTTGGTTGCTCTACCATCTGTTCTAGGTCAAAAGAAGAGTCAAAAGGAGTAATCAAGCAACTCAGAAGAAAATTTCCTTGGGCTCAACAACACAAGATTTGTGAGATCTCAATTTATGAAAAAATAAGCCTGACAGACAGAAGAGCCCAGGTCTACTATGGCCTTGGGGGTGAGACTTGCTGTGTATGGGTGTTTCAAGGGTTAATTGTTAATTGCTCCACCAGTGCTGGCAGTGCCAGGCCTGCGTGTCCTCACTATGAGTAGAGCTATGGCTGCTCATGCCCTCTGTGGCTGGGGCAGGATGGCAGCTCCATTGGCACTCACCATTATTCACCATAGCCCTGCTGAGTGCCCTTCACTCTTCCCCCAGACATCTTCCAGCTCTCTGAGCTGTACTTGTGGCCATTTCACTGTCTGCATGTCACAGATGAAGCCTCTGGTGAATATTGCAACTGCTCACATAGTTTCCTGGAGTTCAAGTATGCTGGTACTGGGGTTCAAATATACTGATACTGGTGTGACACTCTCACAACACAGATGTCACATCTTCAAACTTGTTCTATCTGAAGCAGTCACCAACATCTGTCTGCCTCACCAGTGCAGTGTGCAGCCAGACCTGGAGATCCTCAACTATAAGATCTGTGGGAGTAGCATTACAGACTGAGGCCCATACTTGGACATCTAAGTAAAGCAGGTCTGTCTTTAAAGGCACTCAGCATTGCAGATCTCTCTGATTTTGTCAGTTATTCACTTATAAGGAATGAGAATGTGATTAGCATGGTGCAACTCTCCATAACTCATCTGAGATAACTCCTTGTTTCTTTAAGCAAATCTTCTTTTAGTTAGGCTTACTACAGAAGTGAAGCTCTTGCTATAACATAGTTTAGGCAGAAAAGCATTGTGTGCAGGTGTTCCTCCTTATTCCTGCTCTATCAAACTGTGACTGACATAAGCCAATGTGTCCCATTATTTTCACAAAAATAAATGGCTATATACAGGAAAAGAGGATATACTGGGATTGTCTGCATGGGGAAGCAGGAGAAAAGGACCAATGTCTTCACAGATAACAGGGAAGTTCTACAAGACAGGTACATTAGGACTACTACAGCCACTGCTAAAAGTCTTGGAGCTGGCACAAAATGATCCAGTGACTCAGCAGAAATCCACCAGAAAAACACTCCACCTACATTCCCATTGTAAATCGTATTTTCCTAAGGTAAACCCATCACCAAAACTGTCTTGATCCCTCCAAGTGTTCAAATGCTCTGTTTAAGACAGACAAAAAATAACAAGAATGTGACTTGGCTTGGAGGAACATCAATTTGTTCAGGAAAGATACATGAGCCTCAAATGTTTAGGGAGGAGAAGCACAGGTACAAGAGCACACCCAGAGACACTGAAGTGACAGTGGGCAGCAAATCAAATACTCGCAAGAAAACACACTCTGAACTCTATTCACACACATGCATTTTGTAATGGAAAAATGGGTGAAAAGACCTTTTTTAGCTGGCTTGATATGGAGCAGAGCCCTCTGGTCCCTCTCCAGCACAGCAGCTGAGCAAGGTTTTATTTTAAGGGCATGTGTAACCTCAGTAAAGCAAGTAGGATTGCTTGTGTGCTTAGAGTTAAGCACAGGTTGAAAATTGCTTCTCTGGCTGGGACAGGGCATTTACCTTGCAGGTCTTCCTGGCTGCCCTCACAGCTTCTGAGAGTGTACACCAGTGCTGAGACCACTGTCTCGCTGGGAAGACAGAATACAGAGCAAAGACATAATTTCACAGAAGACCAGAGTGATCAACTTCTAAGGTAAAATCATAAAGCAGAATAAGGTTTTTCTGATGTATAACACAGTGTTTGGGCAGATGTAAAAGTAATAGCTGTAAATAGCTGAGGAGAGTAAACACTGTTGATAGAAAAAAGTTACTTAGGCAAGCACACTGACAATGCAATTAGGGTAAATGAGATAAAATTAAGAAAAGGAAAATTCAAATTAAATCCTATGGACATATTGATGAAAGAGTTTAGGATGTGAAACTGCTGTCTACAGTTTTTGCTAACTTTCACAGCTATGCTTCTCATGAAGACATCATTGAAAAAAACTTAACATCAATACTGTGGATTTTTAATTTGTTTTAATTTTAATTGTATTGTCTTTCATCATTCAATGTATCTCTATTGCAATCAGGCCACTCAATGCCACCTCTACAAGAAGAAAGAGCCAAATTATGCTCAGAGTATTAGTATCAGTCTTCTTAACTGGTTTTGGGCAAATGATGCTGGAGTAATGGAGATCAGATGTTGTTGCAGGCTGTTCAGATTTAGGTGATGTACTTTGGATGTCCACGTATTTTTCTTCTAATCTTTCAGTGTAAAAGCTTGTTATGTATTCACATAATTACTTCTATCATCTAAAAATAGTTGACATTTACTCACATAGCTCTTTTGCATGTTGAAGCTAAAGCACACTGGGATTTTAGTACAAGCAGTCTGCCTAAACCTTGTGTGTCAGCAAAGGAGACCCAAAGACTGGTGCCACAGCCTGCAGTGAAGGCAGACTTGTTGTTGCCTGTGGCTTTGTGGTTAGACAGCTCAAGGCTTCACTTTCACAGACGATGTGTCGCTGGTTGTTGCTGCCTGGATCCACATGCATGGGACAGTTTGGTCCTGGTGGGAGGATTCCAGATGAGCACAGGGACACTCAGAAAACAGTGTCTAGGTTGTGATGAAGCTATCATTGCCCCTTGGCAGCATTGCATCCTGGCTTTAGGCAGGGCACATCATGCTGCTTCTCCTGTCCTTGTCTTCTCACTCTGCTATTGTTTCTGCATGGAAGGATGTGTAGGATCAAGGGGAGCCCAAATAAACATAACATGGGTCCAGGCCTATTGGCACAGGTGGCTGGCAGAGCAAGCTACCACAGCATCTGTAGAGGAATTGTTGCCACTGGCACCTGTTTGTCTGCAAACCCCCCCCGCATCTCTTTGTTCACCAGAATTGGAAGAGAGGCTGGTGCAAGAACACAGTGCCCAGTCAGGTCAGAAACCACACTCTCCTTACCTGGGAGCTGCTCTGCCAGGGCGAGGGCAGAGCCCAGGCAGCCCTTGTGTGCAGTCCCCTCCAGCATTGCCAGCCTGCTACAAAGGCAGAGGGACAGCAGGTCCCCATTCTGCCAGTGGTGGGGCAGAGCATGAGCTGACCCGGAGCCGCAGGTGCTCCTCATCCCGCCAAGGCAGCTGCAACATTAAAAGCACAAAGTGTATGTCATGGTTTGATCCCTGGCTGTGAGTAACTTTTGCTGTTATTTGCCTCCTTGGGGCTGCCATAAGAAGCTTCCATGAGAGATTTGAGGTTTTGCTTTTCTTCCATGAGAGATTTGAGGCTTTGCTTTTCTTCCATGAGAGATTTGAGGCTTTGCTTTTCTTCTGTGATATTTCTTCTCTTGGCAAAAGTGCCTCCATCTACACGAGCAGCTGGTGACTGAGAAATAATTTCAGGGGAGCTCAGTTTCTGTGGAAGCCTTGGATGTGCCCCTTACTGTAAATCTCCATAAACACTGGTGTCACTGTGAGATCAGATGGCAGCTATTGCCGTGTTTCTTGATAAACACAGATGGTGTTTATGCTTAAATATGCCAAATGTGGTAATGAGAGCAAACTTTCAAAGGATTTATTTTTATGTTGTTTCTATTCTGTCCCTCAGATAATTAAGGCTGCTGTGACCTGCCTCTTGAAGGAGGAAAATATATTTACGCAGTGCTATTCAGCCTTCTGAAATAACTAAGGAAGGTTTTGTTTGGTTTTTGCTGAAGGACACTAAGCTCCTGTTTCCCAGGTTTTATTGCCTTGTATTGAAAACTGTAGAGCAAGGTTTACAAGGATAATTTGGCTAGTTGTTCATGTGCATATTAATTGCTTCTAAAGCTTTCTATATAAAATTACTACTCTTTTTTTATTTTTTTTTTTTTTTTTAATTTTTTTTTTTTTTTTTCTCTAGAAAATGACATTAATGTAAGAGCTGGAAAAGTTTTACTCTGTTCTGTGTAGGTTCTTATGCCATGGTCATGCAGTAGCATTAACCTCCAGTGAGGAGGAATGTGTTCAGATATGTGTCTGTCTTCTGGGACACGTCTCTTCTTCCATTGCCTCTGGAGGTGAGAGTGATAGGAAGCCCTGTTTCTGATAAACACTGACACATGCAAGCATGAAAACAGATGTTGATACTAGAGGCAAGATCTGAGGAAGTCCTACACCCTGTGAAGAAGGTGACAGATCTCCCTACACAGCTACAAGCATCCTTGCTCACCTTGTCCCTATGGAAAGGAGCTTCGTTTCCTTAGGATAAATTTATTTCCTGAAAGGATGGCCAGACATTAGAACAGCCAGCCCAGGGAAGTGGTGTAGCAGCCAGCCCTGGAGGTATTTAAAAGAGATGCAGATGAGGAGCACAGTTTGGCGATGGACCTGGAGTACTGGGTTAACGGCTGGACTTGATCTGAGAAGTCTTTTCCTACGTAAATGATTCTGTGATTTTACTATTCCTCCTGCAGGGATCAGTCAAGGTTTCTTCCCACACATACATCTGCCATCCCTCTTGGAGAAGAGCCTGCTTCTCTGAAACACAAGCACAAAACTTCCCTCTGATTACAGTGCTGAAAACCTGGGATAAATCCAAGTAAGGCTGCTCTGAAAGATCAATCTGACTGACCAAGCTGGAGCACAGAGCACCCCTGTTTGTCTTCTGTCTGCAGGCCAATGCACAGGAAATCTTTCAGAGCTAATGCAACCTTGTGCCATGAGCACTGGCACTGGATGCTTGGGATGATATAAATGGGCTGTGACATTTCAGTGGGGTCAGGATGGAAAAGATGCTAATGTGGCATATCAAGCAAGCTATGACAGACAGCTCCAGAGATGCCTTTCCTCCGAGGGCTCAGCACCAGCCATGCTTGTTGTGGGTCCTCAGGATTTAAGTTTTGATCCTTGTTATCCCACTGTTTTATTGCACTAAAGGTCACAGACTCCCTGGCACCTCTGCTATTATCAAATACAACCTGTAGCAGAGTCTCTTACACTTATTCTTAAATAACTGTACCTAAATGCCATCATTGCAGAAGGAAACTGTATGCACAGAGACTCTGTGTTCTGTTGGCACAGAGCTCTTGCAGGGATAGCAAACTAAGAAAAATAAAATAAAAAAAATATACTTTCTACCTATTATTTTAAAATTTTGAAATAATCTCAAGATGACTAAATAATGCAAACAGCTTTCTAACAACTGTCCTTCCATGAATACCTGCTTCTTTAAGGCAACGTGGAGCTTCACCATATATTTTGTGACCTTGAGATAAAAATAATATTTTAAATTTGTATTCTCCCTTCCTGTGGCTTGCAGATGCAGTGAGGAAGACACTAGAATGTTTTTTCTGCTGCAGCTGTTACCATTTAAATCATGGCCAACAAGAGCTGTGTGCAATAATAGTTTCAGGAGTCTATAAGGCAGCAGCTATGTAAGAAACAGCTGTGTCTGTTTTCTTCTTCACTTTATCTATAGCTGTATTTACAAACTTGCTCAAGAGGCCTATTTTCCTGCACTGCCAAGCATCTTCAGCTTCCACCTTTTAAAATGAGAGTGGATTAGGGGGCTGAACCCTGGAAGCAGGAGATACTGCCTCAGCTTCACAGCATCAAAAGGCAAGACACTCAAATGCAGATCATAGAAATTGCTGATCACACTGTTTCTCTCTCAGGGCTACACACAAGTCTGTAGGATGCTCCTGGATGCTTATGGGGTCTGATACCCAAAAAAGCTGACCCAGCTGATGACACGGACTTATTCTTCTAGGGTCAATGCAAAAATTACTGTTGAAATGATTACTGGATCACCAGAAAGATGGTGGTGTAGATATAGAGGTTTTACATGCACTGAGTGAGTAACCTGTGATTAAAGCTTGGCTAAAAGTTAACATTTGCAGAGGTAGAAACCAATGAAAAAGCCTTGGCAAATCAGATACTCTCAGGAACAAGCTTAAAACCAAGTCCAAGTCAGTTGCTAGAGCAGCTGCTAAACACTCAAGAAACTTAGGCTTTCAGTCCTTCTGGTCCAGACCCTCCTACAACTTACAGAAATTTACCTCATAGGAGATTCAAATAGCCTAACTTTAGGTATTTAGGTTCCCTCTGTAACCAGAGGAGAGAGAAAAGCACTTCAAAGCTAATTCATCCTACTCACATCCAGGAATATAACTTGATGACCACTGCTGAATTCTCCCCATCATCCCCATCATTATCTTTCCTTTATTGGGGAACACAAAACTGGATGCAGTATGTAGATGTGGTATAATGAAGGGTGATTAGAGGTGATAATCCTTTCTCTTGATCTACTACAATGTTCTTTTTGCTTCCACTTACATGAGCAAAGGCTGAGAAACAGTCCATGTCCCCCATCCTCTTGCTCAGCTTGTGTGAAATGATGGGGCTATAGGGTATTTCCCTGGCCCTGGTACCACCCCATGGCGAGAACAACACTACAGCTCCACTCTCTATGGACCTTTAGGCTTCCTCACAGAAACTCCATATGAGTTTAAATGAGTTTACATGCAGACTCGAAGATGGGAAATATCGTGACAACAGTTTAGCAGGAAGTGAGCAATATCAGCTAAAAAGAAAAAGTCTGCTATACAACCTGGAATGACTGATATATTAAAAGAAACACTGGAATTTGCTTTGATTTTTGCAATGACTAAGTAACAAAAATAGTCACAGTCAAATATTAATCCAAAAGGAATGAAGCATGAAGGATTAAGTCATAAAGATCACTAGATTTTCCATATCATTTGATTTTAAACCGTTGTTAGGATCTAGGAAAAACAACAGAAGTGCTTGTCTTTTTATAAAAAGAACATTTTTGAGAGCATGCCAACTGCTCTACAGCATTCTGAGCTGAATCTTAAAATAGGCTTCTGAAGTGCGGTGCAAAAACATGAAAAATATTTTAAGAGCAGCTGGAAGGGGTTGGGATTGAAGTCCCCGACTGGAAACAGAGATGAGAAGTCCCGGGAGCCTCGTCATCCTCAATCCAGGCTGATTTCCCCGAGTTCGTCCTGCTCGTGGTTCCCTGATTTGCTGGCACCACCTGGTGGCAACTCAAACAATGTAGTTGACCGATAAGCTGCCAGAGCAATTTCTTCTTCTGCAGGAATGGATAAATCTAAACCACAATGAACTCTATTCCGACACTCAGGGCATGATTATTAAAAACTATAAATCAAAAAAACTTGCCCTAGTCTCCTTCGAATCCAAACCAGTCACGTTGAGCTTGTATCCAAGTTCCTGGCAGTATCATAGCTGGGCAGTTTTCCAAGATTTTCACATAACTGATATTTTTACAGAACAGCACTGACATTTTTACAGTTGTAAATTCCAAAGGACTTCAAAAGCAATAATTGCGAGGTCCCATTAAAGGGTTGGAAGATGTCAGCTGGGGGTAGGCGAGCAGAACATCTAACAGGAAAATAGAGAATTTTGACAAAGGACATCTGAGCTAAATCATGCTCTTAAAAAAATAAAATTGCAGGATGTTAACATGCAGAAGCTTTCCTTATAAGACTTTTTTACAGATTTCATCCAAAAGAGCACTACAAGATGAGCTGCATTAAATTACATCCAGTCTATTATTGGAGATCAGTCATTAAAGCTGCTAAACACTCTTCTTCCACACAGTTGACAATATGAACAAATAATTTTCTGCATGATTTTCATTCTTGTATCTCCAGAATGAGTTTGTTTTATAATTCACAAGACAAAATATAATACTTGTCATTTGCATCACATGTGAAATATACTGTGCTTGCTTATAGTGTTCCAATCCTTAGGGCTGACTGTCGGGGAAGCAGTGACTAAGGGATGAGCTAATACTGCATTGGAGCCTGGAGAAGTTTTCTTAGTGATCAAATGGAACTAATCAGGAGAAATTTAGATTAGAAAATATATAAATGAAGTAATAAAGGCAATTTATTAACAGCAAGAGGTGATATCTATTAATATCCAGAAGATATATAATCAAGAAGAGCTGAGATGTGGTTACTCAGAAGGAGTATGGGAGACAGAAAAAACTTATGGGTGACTATTTGCCCATGAAGGGCTGAATAATGAAATCCAAGGAAGTGGACATAAAACAGGAATAAAAAAAAATAGGAATAACATTGATTTTAAAGAAGTAGGTAATACCAAATAAACCTTACACCTTTCTTTACAGGGCAAAAAAAAATTTAGTCTCTGTGAGTATCTGAAAAGCACCTCATTGGACGCCCTCAGAGAAATTATCAAGCAGCTTTTAGAAAATGGTATTTAACACAGCACATTTGCAAGGCTGGGCTTTCAGGTTCCAGCAGATTCTTCAGGAACCAGTCATGGACAGAATTTTCTCAATGGTCAAAGCAGAGAGCAGAACCCCAGGATGGTACATGGAGATGTTCAGTGAGTGCATAGGAGAATTGGGACATTGTAGAGGAAGAACTGGTGGCCTTTGGAGACTGAAACAGATGCTCAGCTATATTTAATGGAAACTCACAGTCCCTGGAAGGGATGCTAAGAAATCCACAGTAATTCAGCACTTGTCCTTTGGGAGTGGCTAACAGGGAAAAAGATTTTTATGTTCAGGGCTGATCTTGAAGTTGCCTTATCCCAGCCTGAACCAGTTTCCCATCACTGAATGACAATCATGAAATGGTTTGGATTGGAAGCCACCTTAAAGATCATCCAGCTCCAACACCCCATGGATGCCATAGGCAGGGATGCCATTCACTAGACCAGGTTGTTCAGAACTCCACCCAACCTGGCCTTGAACACTTCCAGGGGAGGGGCACCCACAACTTCTCTGAGCAACCTGTTCCAGTGCCTCACCACCCTCATGGTAAATAATTTCTTTGTAATATCTAATCTAAACCTGCCCTCTCTCAGTTTAAAAACTTTGCTCCTTATCCTGTCATCTGCCCATATAAAAAGTTCCTCCTTTTTATAAGCCCCCTTCAGGTACTGGAAAGTGCTATAAGGTCTGCCTGGATCCTTGTTTTTTCCAGGCTGAACAAGTCCAGCTCTTCCAACTTGTCTTCATAGGAGAGGTGCTCCAGCTCTCTGATCATCCTTGTGGCCCTCCTCTGGACTCACTCCAAAGCTCCATGTCTTTCCTGTGCTGAGGACCCCAGAACTGGACACAACACCCCAGGCAGGGTCTCACAGGCAGAGTGGAGATGCAGAATCCCCTGCTGCTGGCCATGCTGTTTTGGATGCAGCCCAGGACGTGGTTTGCCTTCTGGGCTACAAGTCCTGTTGGCTCGTTCATTCTCGAGATCACCCAAGGCTTCTCTGCTGGGCTGCTCTCAACAGGGGTCATTATTCTTAGTGCCCCTGTCACAGTCTTATGCTTAAGGAACTGACTGAAGGTGTGAAGTGATAACATGAGGAAAGAGGACAAACTGGATTAACATTTATGGCACTGCAGATACTGCACTGGCTGCGGGTGCTATTATACTGTGGGAATGCCAAGGTACTGCTTGTACATTCTCTGTCATTGCCTCACCTTACCTAAACACTCGCAAATTATATGCCAGGTGCCAAAATAATAAAAAGCTTAAAAATCACAGTATTTGAAAGCATGAGTATTGTTTGCTTTCTATTCACCTTTGAATTTGACCCTTCGGGTTGTGTATTTGCAACTTTTTTCTTTATGGCTGCATTGATAAGAATTTGCAAGGTTCAGCCTCATGCAAGAACCAGGATGTGGAGCAATACTGCTCCAGCTCCAGTTTTCTGGCTGGTCTGTGCCCACAGCCAGACACTTGGTGAGTTGTATCCAGACTGGGCAGTTTGTTGAGCATGGATCCAAGAGTTATAACCTGGAGCTTAACCATAATATTTCATCTGATATCAAAGCAACAAAAGCCACCAGAGTGGAAGTGTTTATTTTAAAAATGTCACAAGTATTAAATTTTTGAAAATGTGTGTTGGATTAGTTATTATTCTGTTTTTTGGTCACAGCTAGACAGGTGCTTTTTCCCAATTTCCATTTTTCCCAATTTTCCCAATTTTCCAATTTCCCTCTACTCTTCAAAAGGTAAAAAATATTAGAGAAATGACCATTATTTTCCAATTCTCAAATACATCTTCAAATAAGTGGTAGCAATTTTCCACAGAGAAAATGTCACTAATATTACTTCATATTTTCAGTTGTGCTCTGGACTGGTTGTGAATTCTCAATGAAAGAAACAGATCCAAAATCTAATCTTAATTGCAGGGGAATAAACTATGGGGGAATACCCTCCATTCATGTTTCAAGATTTCCTACAGCATTGCACTGCTTCATTTGAAGTCTCAGCTTTTTGTCAAACCCCAGAGACACACAGGCATGAGACACACAGCCTTCTCACAGTTATAAAAATAATATCTTGGCTTTGACCCTGGCACAGTTAAACGAGCAGTTAAAACAGCACACAGCCTCCAGTGTTCCTTTTCTTGGCACAGGTTTTTTCAGTCAAAGCACAAAACGAAGCTGAAGGCGCAGCCGGTAGATGTCACCCATGCACCAGGCACCAAGCGCACAACCTCACCCATAGCCACCAAAAAGCCACTTTGCCTCTGCGGGCGGCAGCCACGGCAAGCGAAGAGGCTTGAAAGGAAGGTTTACCTCAAATGCGGCCCGTGGACGGTGCAGGAATGTTCAGAGGCATCATGGACATCCTGAGAGGGGACTCTCCTGTGACCCATGCCGGACATAGGGAGAGCACCCAAACTTCTGCCCCCGCTGCTGGTACCTGTGCAAGGGGTGCGTCCTAAAGGGAGTAGGTGCTGCTGTCAGGTCTGCTGGGAACAGGAACGCCTGCCCCAAGCAGGGTGCTGGCACCTTAGGGAACTGGTCATCGCCTCGTCTTCATCACCATTCTCTTCCCTTGTCTTGTCACCGTTTCTGGACTGGGGATGTTTCTGACGGAGTGTCCCTCCCTGCAGTCCTGTGTGCTGACGGTCTTGTGCTCCCCAGTGTGGCATGTCAAGGCTGGCAGCCCCTGTCACTCCTCTTTACACATGTGTGCCAGGGAAATGAAGATTCCAGCTTGCCTTTTCCCCCTCTAAAATTCAATTGAAAGCTGCTTGGTGCTATCCAGCTTAATCATTAATTAGCACTGTGCTGACTAATGGTGCTTGTTAAGGCTTTCTATGAAACACCTAAAACCAAAACCTTGCAATCTTCTCCAAGAGTCTTGTTAATTCCAGACTGACTGACACTGCACAGTCCCCAAATTTTTACTGCAAAAGGTTAAGAAATAGTCAAGCTTACACCCTGATCTGCTTATCAGTAGGGCATTTGGGCATAGCCCAGGGTTTTGCTGCTGCTTCTCTGCTCTGGCAGAAGGCAACTGCTTTGGCTGAGCACTGCTCAGTGTCTGGTGCTGGTGGGGAACTTGGCTATATAACCAACTTTCAACTAATAATGATTTCTGAGAAAAACATTGGGAACTCCCAGCCTGGAGAACTGGGAATAACATCAGATATACCATTGGCTCTGACTTTTTGTGTCCTGAGGGGCTCTGTGCTCTGGTGTACCTGCCAAGTTGTGGGTCATTAAGCCATTTAAGTCGCTTCTGTGGTTTACAGGAATTTGGGCACTGAAACATCAGATAGAAACATATTAATTTAACCAACCAATAAGAGATCATCTCTACTTATGCTAAATGGATCAAAGAAGATTACTGATGTTTCTAGGAGTTTTTATATGTCAACCAAATGTAAAGAAGACTTTTTACCTTGCTGACTCCAGACAAATAATCTTTCCAAGATCCCTAATCACATGCAATGAGACCAGAAACCACAGTTCTATGTTGGCTGCAACAGGTAGCTAAACAAATTTTTTCTTTTTCTAGAGAGAAAAACAGGTCTTAGGCCAAGGAAAAAAAAAAAAAAAATAAATATCTTCTGACCTGTCTGGCATAGCTAGACTTCATTTCACAAGTTGGAACCTTTGGAAGGGGGCAAATTCACTTAATTTTCCTGACAGGAACAAAACCTGTCTACAGAAATCAAATTGATCTGATGGAGCAGCTTCAATCCTGCATTCATCCTTCTTTGCATGGGTGCAGGAGTTTCTGACTGGTTGGGTTTCCTGTGAGTAGCACTGGATAATTATTTCAAAGCAAGGTACCCTTTGGTTCAGTGCCACAGGACTCTCCTGAGGGGTTCCAGAAGGTAGAGGAAAATGGGCTGTTGTTACTATCCCACTTTATATATGAAAAACATGGGTAGAGACCACCTCTCCTGAGCTCAGGTGGGAAAATAAGGAGAGGGCCATTACTATATCATGAAACCCAAATACAGGGTTCAAGGAGTTGCTGACTTGTAGCCTTTCCTGTTCTATACCATCCTTGCTGAGCAGCTCCTCCAGCCAGTGGTCTCCCAGCAGATTACCTGGCTGTAGGCAACCCCTTGGTCCTTGGGGCTCCTCTGCCTGGTGCTTCCCGTGGCTACCTGGTTGGACCACTTAAAAAGCCATTTAATTTCTTTGGTTCAATGGAAGATGCTTGGCCTGGCCTTCAAACAGGTCTCCCACTGTCTCAAAATCAGAAACCCACTGTAATGAATAAAACCTTTTTTCTTTTCAATAGTAACACAAATATCATTACCATTCACATGGGCTGCACAGAATATCTTGAGCTATAGGAGAGGAAGACCCAGGCACCACCCCATGCCTGTGCTGTGTGTGGTGTGACTGTGACTGACACTGGCATAAAACCCCCTATTAGACTAATTAATGGAGAAGCAGGTAGGATGTGAGGCATGAGGTCATGCTGAATCTCACAAGCCAACCCACAAAAGCTTCTGGTAAGCAGGGCCTGAGGTCATTTCCACGAGGTGGGGCTCTGTCCCCAAATTTTGCAGCTTTTCCTACCTTCCTGAAGGCATGTGCAGCTTTTTCCACTGAGGTGCTGAGGGTGGTGGCAGTGGTCCTGGAGATGGGAAGGGAGAAACATGGGATGAAATCTTGATGGAAGGGTGGTTTGAGGCACTCAGCATGGGGATGCTCAGTGCCAGCCCCCTGAAAGATGCTGATTCCTGTGAAGTTTTCAGCATCTCTTGCTTCTGCAGTGCAACACTGGGGGCAGCTCAAACCTGCACTCAAAATCCAAAGCAATGATATTTTTGCAAGTAGCCACTTAGCTGGTGCTCAGAGGGGGCCTGTGAAGGCCAAATCCTGCAACATGCTGAACACCTTTTCTCCCCAGGTATTGAGAATGTTCAGTCAAGGCAAGATGCTTTTGCAAAAGGAATTATTTGCTTCAAGTGGCAGTTTCACAAACAGACATTTTCCCCATTTCCCTGCACTTGATATGAGTCATGTTAACATCCCAGTAAACATGTTTTCTTTTCAGCTACATTGCTTATAACAGTATTTGCCTGAATTAGAGCGAGTTTGCTCTGCAAACCGCATTCACCTTTCCCAGATACAGCACAGCTGTTCCCTGTACGCTCTCACAAGGTCCTTGTTTGCACAGACCTGTGTCAGCAAATACACCCCCCTGAACAAGCCACTCACTCTGACTGCCCAGTGCTGATAGGGGGCTGTAAGTCCTGCAAGACACCTTCATCCTTGTCTTCTCCTCTCATTAATAGGCACCTGCCTTCGAGATGGCGCCAACAAGGCTCTGCTCACACCATCAATCACGGTGCTGGGGTTGACCAAGTCCTGCAGAAGTGTGAAGGAAAGAAGCAGACATTATTAATCCTTCCTGCAGTGAAAGCTCTTCAATAATACAGTGCTGACACTCACTATGTATCCTCACCAGCACAAACACAAAGGTCATCACCTCCTGTCAGTACTCAGCAGAAAACATGTCTCACATGCCTCCCACATGCATGACTGCATTGATGGCTATTGGGGTGGAATCATGGTCTGCCAAAAACACCAAAGCAGTGGTGCCTTGGTGTACAGCACAGGGAGCTGTACAGGGGCTGTCCTGATGCCAGAAAGCAGGATTGAGGCCAGAGTCAGGGCAGGCTGCAAGCTCTGTGTTGTTTTAAATGGGTTTATCCTGGGGTTTCCAGGCTTGAACTTCAATCTGCAGGAGCCAGAACATTCAAGAAATACACTCCTTTCAATGATGTGTGGGTACACGTCCATCAGGTCTGACTGTGAGATGCTGCCAGCTTGTCTAGCAGGCTGCAAAGCAGCCTGGACTCCTGGGCTTTGCTAAGCCAAAGCTGTCTGTGACACACTGGTGACTTCCTGGGCTTGTGGACCTGGAAGATATCAGATGGAGTCAAGGCTCTGCATGAGACAGAGCTCTGGTGTCCAGGAGAAATCAACTTGACCATGGATCTTTCACATGGAAGTGTCAGTGTGACCATGGGAGATACGGGAATGCTGATGTGCTGGGCTCCTCATTGCTCCCACAGTTATTGCTGCACACATAGGAGTCTGTGCTCCTGTTTCTCAAACTGGATTTCCAGTCCCATCCATGTCTGCTTGGGCTCCAGCCTGAGATACAATCTTTGAGGAATGTATAGATCATTTGGATCTAAGGGAAAGGGATGAGTCACCAGAGAGTGTCGGTGGTTGCAGGCAAGTGTTTTCTTCACATAGCTCCTGAAGAGAAAAAAAAATCCAGAGATGTATGTATGTAGGGAGGAAGATACAGAAAAGTGAAGAGGGCAAAGACAACTGCCAGGGGTTTTTCACTACCTGACATGTCCTCAGATACACATTGGGGCTCCCAGAGAAGGTCTTTTCCTCCCTTCCACCAAGGTCAAGGACTGCTGTTCTGAACACCTCTGGGAAGAATCATTCTGGCTTTGCTGTCAACTAAATTATCCAACCACTGGTTTCCTTCATTTTTCAAACTGCCACTCAATTCTTAAACAAAATATTTCAGTTTTGAGGTGGACGAAAGCTGGAAGACCAAGCAGGAATTCATATAATATAATGTGAGCATCCCAAACTGAAATTCAGACACATGTTGGAACCTGTTTCTTACGAAGTCTGGGATATAGGTAGCCGGCTGGGGATCTGGCTCTCATCCTCCTAATCCTAAAGAGGTCCACACCTACTGTTTCTGCTCTCAGGGGCAGGTATGCCTACAAACTCACACTCCTGTGCTACTCTACTATTCCATGCTACTCTCCCAACCTGATCTTCCAGATGCTCAGGCCAAAGTTCTTTAGACTTTATTTAAAAACCTATTCTTCATCACAGCCAAAATGTAGCCTGAAATAAGAATACAGCTTATTACAGCATCCACATTTTCATGCCTATTACAACTAATTTAGTAAGTTTCTCAGAGAGAAAAAGCAGGTGTCCTGGCAGATGAGTGCTTGGGGGAGATCTTCAAATCCAGCTTTCAGGCAGATGCAGGAGGTCTGCACCAAGCCTAACAAGCTCAGGAAGCATTTGAACAGTGCTTTAAGGCACATGGTGTGATTCTTTGGGTGTCCTGGCAGGAGCTGGATTTGATGGTCCAGAGGGTCCCTTCCAACTCAGCATATCCTGTAATTCTAAAATTCCAGGTCTGCCATTCCATACAGTCAGTATCCAAGCAATCTTCTCAGAATGCATTGTTTTCTTTGCCCTGGGTTTCTTGTCACAGGAGATCGCCACTGCCTTTTAGCTGGAGGCCTCACTGTAGCCTTTAAACTTCAGAGGGGATGAAGGCAAGACATGATTCTCTTCCCGTAAAGTGCCTGCAGCAACTCCACCATCCGTGCTGCCTTGATACTATCTGCAGTCATTTAAGCAGATATTGAATGAATAAAGACTCTAACACATCAACCATGCACTTAGAAGAGTCTGAGGAATGGTATTCTACTTCATTACCAATATCTTGAACTTCGGTTCTGAGCTTATCCTGGTCTGGGGACACGTTCCTATCTCCTTGGAAGCAGCCAAGCACAAAGCTGTTACATTAGTGACATTAATGTAACAGATGCTACATTCGCTGTTACATTACTTTAGGTCCTCAGCTAAGTCCACAGTCATGTCCAGGTCCAAGAATATGAATCTGGTCTGTTTTTAACTGGCCAAGGCTATCTGAGACACCTTCTCTGATCAGGATTCGGTGAGACATGTGTATATAGTGCTCATTTACAGACCTGGATGCAGGCAGTTCGCAGGTACGGGCTGTGGTCTGTGATGCTTCTAAGAGTTGAGCTGCTGTGTTAAGAATTGGACTGAGCTCAAAAGTGCAAGTGTTGAGGACAGAATGACAAAGGCTTTCTGTCTGTACTGATCATCCAATGCCAGGAGGAAAGCAGTGACTATTTAATGAACTTGAGCTGGTATCCAGAGACATTTCTCACTGGGCAGTCATGGCTCAAAACATTTGGGGTCAATAAAGAGGGATAATTTTGCTATCTGATGAAAGCTGAGTAACTTCAATCTGGTTCCCTGTGGGCAAGTGTGTACTACCACCACTGACATCTGCAGGGGATCCAGCTGCTTTCCACACACCTCAATTACTTGCAGAGGCTTGCAGCTTGCAGCTCAAACTTAACTGAGATCCCCTCAGGGCTGGAGGGTTTTAGCAAGGACTCACTCTAGTTCACGTATCTAAATCTGTCAAAGGATGTTTTTGAAGCAGCACAGTGAGACTGCATAAAGGTTGTGTGACATCTCTTGCTGTACTGAAAGGTTATCTAAGCTGGGAAACTCTGAATTGGTGCCTTTCCAATTAATACACTTCTGTGCAAGAGATGTAACAGTCCACTAGATTAAGTCTAATTTGCAACTCATCTCGGTACATTTTCAAGGAAGTTTGAGTTCAAAATTAAGAGAGATTCTGTCTGTTGTTATTATCAGTGCATTCTGACTATGCAGACTGAGCACCAGAGAGACATTAAAACCAAATGACCATGACAGGGAAATGGAGCCAATTGTAGTTTAAGGCTATATCAGCTGAATCAAGCAATCTGTGAAAGAAGCATGAAACCTGCTTAACATGCTATTGCTTCTTATCAGACTGGGATTTGCTTTGATGCAACAACTCAGCCCTTCATGATAGTCAATGGTGGAGAAAGCTGGGAGAATGTGAGGACAGTCACATGAGCCTAGAAAGGTATTAAGATAAACAAATGAAATCAGAAAAGGAGAATGGCAAACCAGGGAAGTGTGGGAACATGAACTGTTTGCATGGTCTTTAGGAGAATTGTATTTACCAAGCAATCTTGATTACCCAATGCACATGGGCAGGGCATGTTTCTTATTATGTGTCTGTACAGCACCTGGCTAAGTGACACATAAATATCATTGATGGTAATATTATATTAATAACTGCAATAATAAAAGCAATGGAAGATGAGATCTTCATGCAAGAAATCCTTCACAACAGCAACAGGCAAAGTTCAAAGCCTGTTGCTCATAAGGATGTAGGCAGCATTCAAAAGAATATATGGAAGCTGTGCATTGGTGTTAACTTACAGCATAGCTGCAAAAACCTTAAAATGTGTACCACAAAGTTTCAATTTAAAAAGGAATAGGATCCACATCTAGAACGGAAAGGAAAATAATCTTTTTTTCACTCATTTTTGAAAAGAAAAAGAAAATATTGCATTTTTCCTAGCAAAGGGAAATTTTGTAGTTCTGAATTGTGAGTGTTATCACAGAATTATTTTACTCCATTAAAAGACTTTAATGACCAGGCAAATGCAATTTTTTTCATATAAGTGTAAAGGCAGAAAGTATCAGAAATATGACTATTATTTTCTTGGCTTTTTTGTACATAATTTGTAGAGAGTGACTAGGTATCAAAGGATGTTTTGGAAACACAAGGGTAATATTCAAGCTCATCTGTTGATCTGTGGCAGTAAACAAGTGTGGTATATTTACCATGTAGTTTCTGAATGTGGGAAAAGCCTTCCTGGGTTTTCAGTAGGTAAAGAATTGCAGTAGCTATGCATAAATTTGTCCAATCTCAGTTGACAGAGTTTTTAAACTTCCAAAGTAATACCTGTTTAAAAAGTTACAGTACTTGCCAAAAAGAGACAAAGACATGACTGAGGGGTTTGAGTATTTAGGACTAAGGTTAAAAATTGAGAAACGTAACATTTATCACCCCTCTCCTTCCAAAATCTGACATATCCACATAACAACTTGCATCTTTCTCAGATCTGCTAGTTTAAAGAGGAAAAAACACCAATCTATTCTAAATACAGCACTATGTCTATTTGCTTTCCTGTGTAGCAGGAGAAATAAAGTAGTGCTTGGGTGATCCTCTGAAGAAGTCTGGGAAGATGCTTTGTAAGAAAGGGAGCTAGATAATGGAATATCAGGTTGCTACCAAGCAGACAGAGATATTATATTTATGGCCAGAAATAGCCTGATTTCTTTTACAGAAGAGCTTGAAAAATGTGGGTACTGGATATTATAATCTGAAAGATGAATGAAATGGTGGCAGCCTGCAGTGACTATCACATAATCACTTAGACTGGATAAGAATTCTAAGATCATTGAGTCCAACCCAGCACTGCCCACTCCACCACTAAACTATGTCCTCAAGTTCTACATCTACACATCTTTTAAACACCTCCAGGGATGGTGATTCCACCATTTCCCCTGGGCAGCCTGTTCCAGTGCTTGACAACCCTTTAGGGGAAGGCATTTTTCATTATATCCAATCTAGACCTCCCCTGGCACAACGTGAGGCCATTTCCTTTTATCCTGTCTTTTGTTATGTGGAAAAGAGACCAACACACACTTCTCAATAATCTCCTTTCAGGAAATGGTAGAGTTTTTTTACTAGCTGATAAGTGTTAGCCCATGGATTTACACTTCAGTTAGAAATTAGGCTCCTAACTTTTAAATACTGTGGAGACAGGACCTCTTGACATGGTTTGAGTGTGCTGCTCTGGAAGTGAAGGCATGTGGCAGTTCAAGGAGCCAGGTCCATGGTGAGCTTTGCCTCTGAGATGCAGGGGCTTCATTCCCATTCATTTCAAGTATGTGACAGCTGCCTTCTCTCAGTAGTTGGTTAATACATTAAAGATTCTGTTTGAGTACAAGAGAGATGAAAAATAGGAACAAAATCTGAAAACATATAAATTGAGAAGCTGCTGGGGAAGCAAGCTAAGCAAACTGAGGATTTTTATTAGTTCTGATTGCAAACACAAAACAGAAATTGATATTTTAATGGAAGTGTGTGTGTAAATACAACCAGAAAGACCAAATAAGCAGAGAGAAATCTCAAAAGTGTCGGAAAAGTATAGCCTGAAGGCTGGAGAATGGCATAAAAAACACTAACAGAGGTCCTGTTCCCTCAGGCACCCCAGTTTCTGTGTTGATCATTGGGCTGTGTTTTGATTTTTTTTTTAAATTTAAATCAGTCAGGAGAATTGTATTGCAGAATTGCCTAACTATTCCTTTCCTAGTGACTGGATGAATATGCCCTGCTGGGGCCAGAAGTAACAGCCTGTTTTGGGCTGCATTTGACATGTTCAACTGAGAAGTTGTGGACAACCAAATTCTGATAAGTTATGTATGATCAGGGACATCACTTTATTAGGGACCATGAAGCTTTGGGGTTGGAGTTCTTTGGTATATTTATCAAATAATACTCAATCACTTATATCCCCCTCATGTATTTGGGTCCCCATGCCAATCAGGACATCACCTTTACCAGTCCCTGCTGCTCCCCAGGAATGGTGCTGCTGCAGTTTTCATCACCTGGGCTCCAAAAGTATTCAAAAGCTGGAGATGGCTGAGGGGTGCATCAAGTCAGCTTGGCCCCACCAAGACACTTTTTAAGCTGCTTTGGCCTTTCCCTGGGAAAAATCACAACCACCTTTCACAGACTTTCCCACCCAGGAAAACAGGTTTCCTCTGATACAAACAACAGTAGAAAAAAGCTATACATATAAGCAGACATATAAAAATCACATAGAACTAGGATGAAGGGAAAACTCCTATACGTCCAACTTTATGAGATAAATTTTATTCTTTGCAGAACTAAAGGCCAATCAGATGAGCTTGCCTAGAACAACTAGCAAGCAAACAGCCCTTGAGCTGCTCCAGCAGACCTCAACCCAGACAGCAGCTTTCCTGCCAGCCTACCTGTGGCAGCTGCATGCTACTCAAATGCCTCTAAAGATTGAGACCTGGAGTTTAAATAGCTGACCACAGCTGCTGGGAATGGAGCCCTCACCTAATGGTGCTCGAAGCACCATCACTTAGAGTAGGCAAAACATGATTTTTGGACATGTGGAATTGTTTATGCTTTTTTTTAACTTTACTTCTTTTTACTTAGTGTTTGTCAATGTGCAGCTTTATACTGTCAATTTATGGAGGTTTGTTCTGGCAGGTTCACTTTTTTGCACAGGGATTGAGGCCACTGCCTGTGATCTGTGGGGAGAACTGTGGGTTCTTCCCCCTCCCACATTCCCCACCACTTCCTCTGGGAACAGGACAGCTGGAGTCATGATCACACACCTTGGGGAAAGGCAGGCAATGGAGTCATGTGAGGAATTGGGTACTGCCACTCCAAGCATGCTATGCCTGAAGTTTAAACATTCTCCTTCCTTTGAGAGGGAAGTCATACACCACCACCTCATCCCTGTGGCTGAGTTTAGGCCACTTTGCAGGAGAAAATGTGACATTTCAGGAGGAAAAGCAGGGCACCTACATAGGAGCTTGACACTGTAGTCCAAGGCGAAGTAATTTCCCTGAGGGAAGTGATGGGTTTCCAGTACGACTTGTATCGATCTGCAACCATATGAACGTGGTCTACAGGACCAGGGAATGATGAGAGGGACTGGACCTGAAAGCAGTTACTAATATACCCTTTTCGTAGCCTATCTATGGTTACAAGATGGAAAGAATACAGCATGTTCCCAAGAAGAGTTCATTTGTTTTGAGTTGCCCTTGCATAGCTGGATGCAGGTCAGATGAAGGTGTTGACAAACACCGAGAAGAGTCTGTTGTACTTCTGAAAGTGGAACTTGTGCACTTGCAAAAAAACAGGGGGCTGAAGCTGAAACTAAGTGTAAGAGGCTCTGGGCTGTTGAATTTCAGGTCAGACTGGGTGGTCTGCATCATTTGTCTAGCCTTCAAAACCTCTGAGCATATCTCAGGAGAAAGGTGGAATTAGGGCTTGTGCACTTCACTGCACAAAAGCAATGATGGTAATTGTACTGACACCTCAGTTTGCACTGGGAGAGCTGCCCAATACTGGTTTTTATGAGAACCCACCTCAGGAGCCAGTTAATGCTGAACTGATCCACAGCAGGCTTATGGATGGTAGAGAGGCCACAAATGGCCTCGTGCCCCAGGTTCTTTCATGACGTCTTTCCTCATATCCACTGGATCAATTTTACCTGAAATGTTTGCTGCCCCTGAGCAGTGAGGAGGAGGCAGGAATGCTAAAGATAACTCTTTAAACAGAGAAGACATGGAGGGGTCAGAGATCAGGGGAAGGATCAATATGTTGTCTTAGCCAAGGGGATGAACAAATTGTAACCGAGGGACAGACATCAGCAGAAGGAAAAAGAAGCTGTTTCCTTTAAGACAAACCACAGATTATTTTCTTGCCTGCATGAGACAAAAGTCCTGATTCCTGGGAAAATCAGGAAACAACAATAATAATAATAGTAATATTATTAATAGAAGTACTACTATTACAGCCAGTAATAATTAACAGTAATAGTAATGCAGACACGCCCTTACAGAAAAGGTGAGTAGGATGCAGGTTCAGCTACCCATTGCCTTTGCAGTTGAAATGCAGTGTGCATTTGGGTACTTGCACAATGTCCCCTGCAAGAGGCTTGCACAGGAATAAATGCTGACTTTCTGCAGTACCAAACAAGCTTCCCAGCAGCTCTTTCTGGCTATTCTTCCTCCTCCTTTCAGGCACCTCTTTGCTCTGTTTCCTGGTATCTGTAGCCCATCGCCTTTACTCCCTTTGCTGCCTTTTCTCCCCTTCTCAGCTGCTGACTCCCTGTTCTGTGTGGGTCTCAGGCTCTCTCCCAGCCATGATTAAATGGTCAATGTCAAGATCAGGTGAGGCAGGAAAGGCTACAGGGGCTAGGGAAGGTACCCCTGATGCCACCCAGCTTGGGGTGCAATATTATCCCTGCAGGGAGAGAAGGGAGCAAAAAGAAGAGTGGAGAAGCAGGGTTGGAGGGTCCTAGTTTAACTGATCCACTCCTAGGACTGGAAAACAGTCCTTGCTCTTGGGAGAGCAAGGATTTCAGGTTCCCCTCAGTTAACTGTGTACCAAGACATCCTGCTGTCTGATGCTCAGAAATGTTGTGTCTGCCTGGGCTCCTCTATATTGCAGGGGTTTCTGCATTGCACTGACTCTGCTCCCCAGAACTGTCCCCAGTCCAACCACCTTTCCCAAACCTCGTTGAAAGCATTTCTAAAGCTTTTTCTTCATAGCCTCTCCTCTTCCTGCAGCCCATCTCTCCTGCCCTCAGGGGCTCCACTCCTGACCGGTGTTTTGGCCCCTCCCGAAAGGCCCAGCTCTGATGGCAAGGGGAGCTCAAGTGCCCCAGGACACTGACAACAGCCACTTCCCAGCTCATTTAGCCACCACTAATCCGTAGCAAAATCATTGCTTTAATACCAAAATGGTCTCCGTTTTGCATTTGATATTTAAGAACTGGATGAAATATCAAGGCAACAAGTGGCTGATCCCCACCTGACTGGCCATGGACTCTCATCTTTGAAGCCATCATCACTGTCCTTGCCTCTAGATTTCCATTTGTTTCTTCTTTTTTTTGCTGCCTCCCTCCTGCCACTGCCACCCCATGCAACAAGTCAGATATCCCATCAAGGATTTATCCTGCCCATCTGTCAGGTTCTCCTTCCCCTGCTCCATTTAATTAATTGGCAAGGCACCAGCACTTGTAGAGTAGGCATCACAACCACTGACGCAAAAACTTTGTTTATCCACCCTCAGCTCTGTAGTATGATACTGAATAAACAAGCTGGGCAAAAAAAAAATGTCAAGGCAGTATTTTCCCTTCTAACATTAAACTCTCTGGGAGGAGGTCCTCTAACAGAATTCTGCCAGGTACACAGTCAGGGGTGGTGGGAGAAGGGACTGTCTTGCTGGAGAAGTACCCGGAAATGCTGTACCCATCTCCAAGCACTGGCTTGCAGAGTTACCCTGACATACCTCTGACAGGTGATGCCTCTCTGGTTCCCCAAAAGACAAAAATCTTTCCCCAAAGTTTAGTCTTGCTTAGTTGAATTGAAAGCTCACTGGCTTGGGTGCTGTGGGCTCTGGACTCCTAGCTGGCTGAAGAGCCTCAACACATTGTTTACAGCATCCTGCTCACTGAGCTGTGTATGAGTTAATGCATGTTCTGGTACCTACTCTTCCGTGGGTATGTCTGGTCAGGAGAACCTCTCCTCCTGAACCCCCTTCCCTCACCCTTCTTCACCACATGTGGGAGGAGGGAGTGGGCAGAGAGCACCTCAGCCCTGAGATAAAGTGTCTGCATCATGGCTCACAGCATGGAAATGTTGTGTGCCAGGACCAAAGGATGAAATCCTACTGGGGGGCACTGCCAGAGGCCATTTAGTGACTGCTTGCCTGATCCTTAGTTCCCAGTTTGGGGTCTATTTTGTGCCTCTTCAAGTAAGAAAAGTGCCCATATGGTATCTGTCCATCACTCTCATGCAACCAGAGAGCAAAAGACTTCACTCAGGAAGAAGGGACCTTAAAAACATCTGATATTGCCTCTCCAGAGGAGAATAAGAAAACACGTGAGTATTTTAGATCAGGCATTTGTTTTATCTGCTGAAAACTCTGGGTCTTCCTCTAGTGGAAAAGGATCTCGTGCAGGGGATTAAAACCAGTTGTACTGCTTTTAAAATCATCCAGAGGCAAGTAAACCTCGACTTCAAGAAGGACTCAAGGTTGCCTGTGAAGAAACCAAGAGACCACAGACGGCAAAGAGCTGTAAGAAAAACCAGCCCTCGATAACACAAGAGATGTGGGGCTGTTTGTTTCTACAACAGCAGCAGCAGAAGCTGTGCTGCTCAGAGAGCATCCAGGTGATTCCAGCCCTGGGAAAATGGGAACGTTATAAGCTTCTGTGTAAAAGTAGCGTCTATCTTTGCTTCCCTTTTAACAAGATTAGTCTTGCTTTTCTCTCCCTCTTTCTTTTGCTGTCTGCTGGCCACCTCGGTGCTCTCCCACTAATGTGATTAGCGGTGCACGGGGACCATACTGGCAGCAACTGTCACAAAGATCTCTGCTTACTTGAGTGCACCTCTTTCCTCAATGAAACATCTTGTGTTTATGGTCACAGGGGGTATTGTTAACTCCTGGATTCGAATAGAAAGGGATATTTACGACCCTCCCATAAAAGTTGATTCAGGGAGACATTTAGGAAAGAAAGGGACAGAAGACAGATGTGTTTCCTACCACAGATGCTGAGGAGGTTCAATTGTTCTGCATATGTAATGACTTTTTATGGTCCCTTACAAACGCTTTCCACACTGCTAGAAAGGTGCCTAAGTCAAATACGCATAGTTGCTTACAGAAGGCAATTTAGTAACCATACGGGACACTACAACTTTATATCTCGTTAAATATGTCAGAGATGGGCATCACTACACGTACAACACGAAAAGGAATCTTTGCCTGCACTGAGTCATGGCTACCCTGCTGCCTTCCCCACTGCATCTCTGCTTTCATTTAACATTTCCTGGAGCTTTCAAAGCATGTTTACTGTCATGTCCATATGGTTAACACTTACAGCACCTATTGATTTTTTTCTAAGTGAGGAACATTATCAGTGTTATGTTGACAGCTGCAGTTTGTGTCTTCCCAAAAGGGCAGAAAAAGAAGCCTAAGTCTTCCTAACTGTGCAAACAAATAAGTACTTGTAGGTGACAGGACCGGAAAGGTTGCTGGATTATAGGTCTGAAGAGAACAGATGACCAGTAACTGAAGCATAATTACAGGCAAGAGAGGAAAAGGAAGATGGTAAATTGCTATGTTATCCTAGCAGCAGCCAGAGGATTCTTGGTTACATGATGCTTCTGCCTCAGGCTGGTTGGTTTTACTCTCTAATGTGAGCTCCCACAGGGTGACAAGAGTTAAGGTGAGTGTACAGGAGGAAAATTGTATCTCAGGTGGTGAGATGAGCTTGTGACTATTTACAACAGTGGAAGATCTGCCTGAAGCCACTGACTCTGGTTCCTTTTCCCAAGAAGTCTTATGCTAAAAATGTTGTGCATGAAGTGGCTGGGCATTGAGATGCCTGCAGAGAAATGCACCTAATCCCAGCTGCACCCACCATCCTCCTACTGTTATCCAAGGGATGAAGACTGACACTGACTGAGGATGATGTCCTCCTGTCTTGATGCAAACAGAAAAAATGGGAAAGATTGGCAGCATTAGATCATCAAGGAGCTTGTGCACCTCCTTTTGTGCTCAAACACAAATATTTTCAGCTGGTCTGTGGGTTTGTAGCATAACAGAGCTAAGGAGGGTTTCACTGGATTATTCACACTCTTACTAAATTAACCATGAACTTAAATCCCAAGGAGGACAGCTCAAGTTGTGAGTAGATTAATATTCAAATGTCTAGATAGAGTCCAGCTTGTTATAATTCAGAGCTGAACTGCTGCCATATAGGCAGTGTTATTAGGGTTACTGTACCTGTCAGACTGATTTCCTACAGTGTGCAATTCTGCACAGGAACATCTCAAAAAGGGTTATGACCAGGTTCCCTGCATAGACAAGTAATTTCTAATGATTTTGTAGCAATGGACGCCTCTTTGTCTAACAGCTGGGAATACCAACATCACTCCTGCATTCTCATGTCATGAGTGTCTATTCTCTACCCTGGGAAAATATAACATTCCCAGGTGGGGAAGCTTTCTTTGGTAAATAATTAATAATGAAACTACAAGCTGCTGCTTGTCTCATATGCTTATACAACAAATGGTACTTTCTTTGCCTGTGAATGAGCAAGGTAAAAACCTCACGGGATACACAGCATGTCTGCAAAAGCCAAACCTCACTTCCTAGAAAAATCTGGGCTAAAATGACTGGAGAACAGCCAAGTTTAGCAAAGGCTGGAGTAAAAAAATGTTATGACTCACAGAAATCCCTGCTCAGTAGAAGGCAAGCTCAGCCACAGAAATCTCATCTCTCAGGAGATTTCAGGTTTGCTCCATCCAGATTTCCTCAGACATGGATTGTGGGCATCCACTGGGATTTACCTGACCATATAAGTAGCAAAGGCAGGAGTCCCTCTAGCCCGTGCAGCTGAAGTGAGACAACAGTGGGGCCTGGATAGAAGGAGAAGGCACACTGCAGAGAGCATCAGACTCCTCCTGCCAGCCACACAGTGCTTCTTAGTGTGAGCTTTGTTACTGTTCAACTGCCATGGGAGAAAATAAGGTCTGACATGTGTTTCTGGCTTCCAAGGATCTTGCATTATTTCCAGAACTGTAGGGTCTTACCTCATCCTCCAAAATGCTGTATCTTCATGACCAATTGTTGTCATTGCCAGAGATCAGACAGCTACAGAAGTCAATCAATTCCTGTACTCCTCACATGCTTTGCAGGCCAGGCCCTGCCATTAGGCCCTCTACCAGCTTTATTGACTTTTTAAGAACAAATCCCATTATTTGAGAATGTATTTCTCTATTTCCTTTCTTTTGAAGGAAAGGAGCTGAGTGAGCAGAAGCGCAACATTATAAAGTGCCTACTGATAAGCAAAACCCTTGGCCACCAGCCCAGGAAACCTGGCACTAGGGATATCAGTGACAGCAGCTTTTCACCCATCTGCTGGCTGTGCCTTTGCAATAGCTCCAAGGAGCAGTGGGCAGAGGTAGCCAAGCTGGTCTGGAGCACATCAGCTCAAGCACTGCAAGCCATTGAGACCATGATGTCTCTCTGTGTTTGACCATGGTCCCAGCCCCACACTGATGGAGCCCTTCCCACCGGCCACTCAAAGTCACTGGAGCCCTGCCCAGGCAGTATATTTGTGCCTTGAAAATGCTGGCTGTAAGAGCAAACTCTCAGCTGTTACCTTGCCTAGATTAACCTTATTTTAACTCATGTAGGCTTTTGAATCCCAGGTCTCGACTGCCCCAGTGATTTGACTGAGCCCAGGATGTGGCCTTGTATGTTGGGGTGGGGCACAGCCCTGCCATAAAGGGGGAATGCTGTGAGCACTGAGGAAATGAAGCCAGGAACGCTGAGATTTCTTGGTCATAAAAAACATGCTGCAGGCTGTGTCTTGCTGAACAATCTTAGTTCCCTTGTTTTTGTCATAAAACCTCAGTGAAATCACCTACAAGCTTCAGAAGTTGCGTGACAGACGGGGTACAAGAGTAGAGAGCCTGTAGAGACTCTTCTGCCTTGTACTCATATGGTTTTGACTCAGTGGCATGGTCAATGACTCAGATCTCAGGAATTAATTAATCATCATTTTTTCCCTTGAAAACACATGACTGCTAAAAAAGAGAGTCTGTGCTGGGCTCCAAAACCTTGCTGTTTCATCCCTCTCCTAAGGGACAGGACATCTATTTAGCAGGACTGTTTCATGTGCAGGACATAGCTGCAAGCTGGTGGCAAACCAATAGACCAAAGCACAGAAAACAAGCAAACTCAACCAACAGGCACTTTTACACGGGCAGCTGCAAACACTGCAACACATCACTGTGCACATGTACACAGTACCTTCTGAGAATGGCAAACCTGTAAATATGCCTCTGTGTGAATGCTCAATGGTTCAACTGACCCCCTGCTCATTGTTAGTTAACCGATGCAATCTGTCCTTCTGCCTGCAAACCATATCCATTGCAGCTCTCCCTGTCCTGATGCCATCCCTCCCTGACTCTCCTGGGCAGCACATGGCTCATCAGGTCTTTGTCACTTGACACTGGAGCTTGCAGAGAGCATTGGTCTGATAGGCACCCAAGGAGCACCACTGTGAGTGGGTTTGGATCATTGAAACACAGAGCCTTAGAATGGCCTGGGTTGGAAGAGACCTTAAAAATCACCAGTTCCAACCCCCTCGCCATCCACGAGGTCAGGTCATTCAAAGTCCCATCTAACTTGGCTTTGAACACTTCCAGGGATGGCACAAGGGAAGACAATAGGCATGACTTAGGGGCAGCATGGACAATAGGAGAGATGTAAGAAAAAAATTATGTGGTCCAGATGTGCTAATTACAATTAAAATCTATAAGGAGAGCTAGTTCTCTTAATGAGGTAAGAAGACTTCTAAGAGCATGAGTTGAATGACTCAGCCTTCTACTCCCCAAAATCTGCTACAGCAGGGAAAGGCAGTTTCCTCTGAGGCAGATGATGTATTTAAGACACCCATCAAAGGCATGGCAGCTGCTTGCTATGGAGCATGGCAACATCTTTTAGGTGGGCAAGGAAAATGGAGGTCAAAGTAGAGAGCCAGAGAGCCTAACGAGTAAATCTGGTTGGTGATTTATCATCCAAGCTGGGTGTAGTCGCAGACTTACTAATAGATATAAGGTAGAATAGTGAAAAGTATTTGGTTTTGCCAGCTTGATGCAGAGTGAAGAGGAACTTTGTATCTTTCTGCTTACTGTGATGGAGATGTGGAGACTTTTCAACAGAAAACTCTTTTGTTTGGAATCCTTTCCAGAAAGCACAGTGCATATTTGCCCAGCTTCTAGCAGCTGGGGGGTCTGGTGGACTACATCTTCACAGAGAGCTTTCTGTTTAAATACATTCAGAACTAGATCTTTTAATTTAATGTTGACCCTGACCAAGTGTCACAGCCAGCACTGTGGGACAGCTACAGTCTTTGGACCTGGCTCTAAAGTGATTAAATGACTTGACTGAACTGACTTGTCACTCCCAGGCTCACAATTGATTAACCATGACCAGAGTAACACCTTCAGATGAAAGGGTAAGGGAGAACCATGCACTGCTGAGGCACTTGTTCTGTGTTTGTAACAGCCAAGTGAAAGGCTGGAATCCCTACTGGGGAATGCCAAGAGCTGCATGAACATGTAGCACAGACTCTTGCCCCAGACTTCAGTATGCAGATTTATGAATAAGCACAATATGTGGGTGAATTTTTCACCCACAATCGGCCAAAGAGAGATGAGAGTATCTGGGAAGGGAAACACAACAAAACAATCAAAGCAAAGTGTGATAGAGATCAGCCACAATAATTATAGGAAATTCTTGGTTTAAGCCTACACAAAAGCACTTTTCTTTCTTTGATGACTGCATTGTCCTTTTTCTCCTTCCATGCCCTTCACTCTGATATCTTATTACACCCACTCATGTCACCTTAGCTTAATTAGGGATGTGTGAAATAACCAAAATTTTAATGCTGAGTTTATGGCTGGGACTGCAGGTATGAACAAACCACTAAGTAGAAAATGTCCAAAACCTGTTATCTGATAGAAAGAAACCTTTCTGTAGTAATAACAAAAGCTAAATTTTGACCTATATTTTCAAAAGAAAAGCAGAAATCAGAGGATAATCCAAACAAGTACATCATTGCTTTGGGATGTTTTATGGTTCAGACAATGTTTGGTTTCTTTCCACTCTGAGTCAAGCCAAACTTTGCAGTTGGAAGTTCCTCATGAAAACAGAGTTCAAGTTCTTTGCCTCCCTGCAGAGCTTGGTACAGCTTAGTCTGTCCCTACTTGCCCCAGGCTAGCCTGCTGCTGGTTCAGTGCAGAGCTGGTGTGGTGGTCCCAGCCCCACATCTTCAGACAGTGTCATGCCACACTCCCACAGGTATCTCCATCCTCCTGCTATGAAGGCACCACTCTGATGGGCTACTGTGCACCCCTCATCCATTTCAGGTGCTTGGAAGTGGCTTCTGCTCCCAGCACAAGGTAACAACCCTATTTTGCTCATGGGAAAATCTCATGGCTTGAGTAGAAGACCTGGCTTGAGGACTTTGTGGTTGGAACACAACCACTTTGCTCAGGGGTCCATCCCTGAGCAGTATGGATACAGCCAAAGGCATACAAATGATCCCTGTTTGGGCTCTGCTTTCAGCACATATAAGGTGTGTCTCTCTCTCTCTCTAACCTGAGGAAAATGGCCTCACCTCTGAGTCTCCAGCAGAAGAATCCCTTCCTTCCCAGAAGTGCTGGGAGATCTGGACTATGCTTGGGAAGGTAACATAAAAGCTATGGCAGCTACCTTATCTCCCACTTTATAAACTAAGTGTATGGAAATGACCCAAGAAACAAAACCTGCAAAGTAAACTCATTATCCCTTTCTTTGTGGATTTTACTGTAAACCAGCAGACTTTGGATCTTAATTTGCTGGGAAGTGCAGTAATGTAATTAACTAAACTGATAACAAGATGAGTTGTGTGCATTCTTCAGAGGAATGGAGGAATGTGCTAGACAAAGAGAGAAGTAAAAGAAAGAAGAAAAAAATGCTTCCTTTGGCAAGAAATAATTTTTTTCGGTATGTTAATGATACTATGGAAGACTTGTTTTGGTCAGAGAGAATGCCATGCGCAAGTATTTTCTTACTTAAAAAGAACAAAAATTCTACAGTTTCTAGAATCTCTTAGTTATTTTTAAGAAATAAAACTCATGCATATTTCAAAACAAAGTTTTTGGGGTTGTTTTGTTGGTTTTTTTTTTTTTTTTGTAAGAAGCATTTTCCCTGTCCTGAATTTTTCCTTGATTCCCTAGAGCAGTTTAAAAAAAAAATAATCTTGGGGAAACCACCTCCCAATGAACACAAGAGTCCCATTTCACACTGTCAATCCCGGGTCAAACTCTGCCTACAACTGGCCCCTGCATTGCCTGTGAGGCACCAGGGACTCTTCCCAAACCTTGTCAGAGATCCCAGCAGCCTTTCTGCTTCGTGCTACTACCTCTGCATGCAAAAGCTTTGCTGAGTGCCATGCAAAGCTCCAGAGGTGTGAACCTCATGAGGTTCAGCCATGCACGTCCCTGGGCGAGGAGCTGCCCATACCAGTCCTGATGGCCAGAACAGGTTTTCGTGGGCTTGTGAAAGGAAGGACAGAATGAAGAACAGAATGAATGGCATGAAGAATGCAAGTTTCTCTTGTCACTAGATGGCCCTATCTCCTTTCACTAAATGGACACGGCTTTCTTTTTGCAGCCCCAGATCTGCAGTCCTAGAACTGTGTGCTTGCAGGGTCATCAGTCATATCTGGGAAGGGAAATCTGAGGGAGGTGGAAAAATTTACCTGGGCTTTGATGATGGTTTTCATTAGATCCTTGGTAACTTCCCTGAGTAAAAAGAATACTGTTGCAAGAAAACTCATGCATTGAAATTTGTATGAAGCGGTACCCTTGTGGAGAAGCTATTTCCTTATCTCAGACTCCTCCAGCAGTTATGCTGTGCAGATTTAAACCAAAAAGGAAGGAATTTAAGAAGCTGCTGGGCATTTAACTCAGGTGCAGGTTGGTGTAGAAGAAGAATTCTCTTCTTCAATCCTTTATTAGATGGGATACAAAGAGGACCTGTCTCCCAGCACACTCCTGAGATGATGAAAACTGATGGCATGAGGCTTTCCAGGTTCCTTGTTCACAACCAGCCACCCTTGGGGTCACCTGGCCCCTGCTCAAGGGTTGCTGCCCCCATGTCAACGATTTCCATCCTGTGCCACACTCAGCCCCTGGGACCTGCTTCTAGGCTGTATCTTCTTGGGGGCTGCGGCTTCAAGGCACAAATTTTCCTTCTGAAGATGCTCTTGTTCAGGGACAGGGAGCTCACTGCCACAGCCCACGCACAGCAGCCTGGAGGAAGGTTTGGGGTGATGGAGGCAGCAGGGTACAGAATGTTGCAGGGAAGTCAGCTCATTTTGTGACCCATTATGGTGGTATTATACTTTTATGGGATTTTGGCTTCTGTGAGGTGGAGAAGGCAGGCAGCTCTGCCTGTTGGAGCAGAGTGTTGGCATTTAAATGACTCTGATTGTGCAGTACGCAGAGAATGCTCTAAAGTCCTGTGGACATCTGCTGCCCCAAACCCTTACACTGATAAGCACATTTTCATGTTTTGGATGTCTCTAAGTAACTGAAAAGCTACTGCAGGTCTGACTCTGGACAAGCAAGCAGATCAGATTGTTGCTTTACCCAAGAAAAGTACCATTACAGTGAAGAAACCCCACTATATTCAGGGCTTTCACTGGTTATTTTGACTCAAGGCTGAGTATTTTATCAACAGCCAGATCTCTCAAATGTATTCAAGCAATGTTTGAAGCAAAATTCCTGCCTGGGAAAAGTTACTATCTGAGGATATAATTCAAAGCCATGAAAGACTGGGAGCATTTTTCTACTGATTTTGAAAGGATTTGGATCAAGCCCTGAGGAACTAGTCCAGCATCTCCCCCCCATATCAGCAGGCTCTGTGCTTTGAGGGCACAACCCTTGTAATAACAACTATCTGCAGGGGTATTTGAAGGATCACAGCTTCAGCTGCACAAGACACGAGTGACCATGGTGGGAAAGGAAGCAAATTTGCTTTTTTAGATAATTAACAGGCATTTGAGACAAGTGTTGCTATCTAATACATTGCTGACAGACTAATAGTTCTGTCTGATGAAGCAGCAATTATAACAATAGTTATGGTCCACTAAAACAACCAACCCTCCTAGCCACTGCTGCAGGGAAAGGAGGGGTAAGACTGCATTTCTCCTCAGTCAGAGTGAACAGACCATGAGCCAGACAAGCATTCCATGGGGCTTGGCTGGAAGAGGAAGGGCTCACTGAGCTACTGAGTGGCAGCTTCAGAGGAGCCTTGCTTTTATGGCCTCAGATAGCTGCAGGCATAATTTTGCACCTGCAGTTTTGGTCAGATGGATAACTGCAGCCCTTACTGACCCATGTCATGTGGGCTCCTCAAGAGCCCAGTGCTGCGGGCACAAATAGTTGTGGCTTATTAGGAAAGGCACCATCTGCAGAGCAGACATAATGCTGAGTGTTATGTCCTATATGAAAACTGCCTGTGCTGTGAGTCAGTATTACCCCAACAACACCAAATCATGGAATGAGTCGGGCTGGGAGGTACCACAGGGGGTCATCTGGGCCAAACCCCTGCTCAAGCAGGGCCATCTCAGATCACACGGCACAGGATTGTGTCCAGACCCTTCTCTAATAGCTCCAGTGAAGGAGACTCTGCAGCCTCTTTAGGCAATCTGTTCCAGTGTACAATCACTGCACAGTAAAGAAGTTCTTCCTCATATTCATCTGAACTTCCTGTGCATCAGCTTCTGCCCATGCTTTCTGTCCAACTCCTTGGCACAATGTCTTTCCAGCAGGCAGCTCCTTCCCAGAGCTGAGCTGGGGAACTGAGCAGTATCTCTGCTCACTTCAGGGGACTGCCATGGTGGAAAGGAGAACTGGGGCCATTTTGTTTTAACCTGGTCTTGTCTGATCCTGTCCAACTGCTGTACAATGGGTAAGCTGAATGTATGGGTAAGCAAATCATCCAGAGTGAATGCAGAAATGGGGTGAAAATAGGTGTTTTCCAGAAGAAGGACCCTCCATTATCTCACAGCCCAAGGAGGGGTTGTGCCCAAATTCTCCTTTGCCCCATCCCACCCAGAAAGAGCTCATGGGGAAGCAGATTACCGAGTCAGGATTTTCCCTTCTTTTCATGCAAGTCATGGAAGATTGGTAGAGATCCAGGACCCAGGTAGCAATACGAATTGACTGGCCTCAAACTATGCAAGGAACACCGGGGACTTGGCTCAAATTTACTTTGTATCACATACAGAAAATTTCATTCAAACTAAGTGGGTCAGGATAGTCAATGGGAGGGTTGATGGGCAGCAGAGGGCTCTCTGTGTTGTTTCTCACAGCTCTGCTGTGCAACTTCACCATCACTTATATCCCATGCCTCCCACAGACAGGAGGAAAGATCAACTAATGCAGATTTCCTCTGTTTCTTCTCTTCAAGGAATCAGTCTATTGAGAAATTCATTAAAATCCACTGTGCCTGAGATAGAAAAACATCACCTGACAAGAAAATGCTCTTATGGAAAACAAGTCTTTGATAGCTTTACATGCTTCTTGAACACAGGGAAAGCCAGTCAATAATATTCCTTGTGGCCTAAAAGCAGAAACATCTGTCAGAGGCGGCTTGCTGGGCTGAATATAGCAGCAGGAAAGCCCAACTGATTAACTCCATCCTCTTCCTAACATGTTTTTGTGGTTCCCAGAAATCCCTAGAAAGGGCTCCTGAGGACGCTGGCACCATTACAAGCCAGCTATAATTCAGTAAACAGAGAGATGAAGAAAACATTATCCTGACTGCAATTCACCTCTGGCATCCAGGTTGCATAATTCACATGTACTTCATCCTATGCTCCCTTAGCTGTGCAGCAGGTTTGTGATTCAGGGAAAAAGGAAGAGTGAGTCCACACTTGATGAAGGAAAGAATAAAGTGATTGCTGTGAGGAGGGAAAGAGAGTTGGGGTCCATACAACCTTGCAAGTAGACTGGAGTAGAGGAAACTGACAGAAAAGTTTAGAGCAATAATACAGTAGACACAGGAACTACTTCCAATGTGCTTGGGCTGATCCTTCTTAATACAGCTACCCACCAAGACCCTTCTCCCAACCTCTGCTCTTTTCATTCACATTTGTAGATTCACCTCTATAAAAAAAAAGCTAAAATTACTTATTTGCTATGTTTTACTTCTATCCTACCTTGTATGTTCACCATGTATAAGTGAGGAACTTCTCCAATAACTGCAGGAAGTTTCCTGACAACTCTTGCCAACTTCAACACAATTTCTCCTCTTACTCTGGAAAGTAGAAAGGCTTTTCATTTTTTAGATGTGTCTGGTCTTGTTGCAGGATTGCTGAACCACCAATACAAAATTTACTGGGAGCAGCTCAGAATGCATAAATAGTAGTTAGTGTCATTCTTAAGTCACAGTCTCTCTGCATCCCACCGCCACTGGACCATGCCAAGAGACCCTCTAGATATGGTGCCTCAAACAAACAACAAGTCTAGAGAAAACAGAATGTTTCATAAACATTAGATTTTTTGACTTCAACTGTGCTGCACAAAGAGAAGCAACTTACCTTGGAGATGAGGTAAAGACCACTACTTATAGCAGAATGGTGGGATGGGAAGATGAAACAGCCTTTGGTAGAAAACTACATGTGGCCCATTCACTCAGCAGTTCTTCAGAGGGATAGGAGTATTCACAGCACTATGTGAAGGCTTTCTCTGATTAAGACTTAATTCTGAGTAGATCTTGGTAGCTTAAAGAAATAGTTTCAATCAGTCTGAGGGATTTACTACCCTGTGAGGGTTTATGTGTCTGAGTGAAAGCGTTCTGTGTTTTTTTCTTAGGGAATGAACTGTCACAATTTTTTGAGGTTTTTTTTTCCTTTTCAGCTTACAGATTATTATAATTTATCAGCTGTAGTGTGGACCTTGCTCTGGCATATGCCTACCTCTTAGCAGGTTTACCTTCCACCTCCTACAGAGGAAAACTATAATATCAAATCTGAAAGGCAACCCACTCTCTTTTCTAGCTCTCCTAGAGGACTCTTCAAAACCCTCCCTCTCATAATCAAGTCAGAAGACATCAAAAATACAACACAAGAAGAATCCCTCTGACCTTGAGTCACCCACTCTTTATACATTTCCAAAAGTGGATTAAAGGTCCCACAGGACTCTGCCAAAATCTCAAACAGGCATTGCAAAGTGCAAAACCCAATGTGAAGAATGTTTGTTCTCTGCATAGCCAGTAGCAACATTTCTGAAGTTTTCCGCCTTGCATGCTATTTCCTCACCTGTTTTAGAGTGGCCTGAGGCAATGTCATGTTTTCACAGGAAAGGAAAAAAAAAATATTCTCAAACAGGAAACATTTATAACTTGTTTTTTAACTTTCTGGACTGCAATTCCCAGGCCAAAAAACCCTGAACAACCAAAACCATATATTTTGGTTAGTATTTGTTAGAAGCTGAGATTTTTTCAGACTGTCTACCTTGCTGAAAAGAAGATGGTTTCTTGCCATTGCTTTGTGGTTTGACTGATTCAGCCCTTGCCTTAATCCAGCTACAGATGACTGAGATAAGAGACATCCCCCGGAGCCATGGGAATCTGCTCCTGGCCAGCATGAACTCCTCACTCTGCCCAGCATCTTCCCTCCCCACAACGTGCTGTGCACATTGGATTCCCCAATCATTAGGTTTCCCATCCTTTGGCACTTCTGCCACCTCACTTCATGTGTCCCTTCCCTCCTTCAGTCCCCATACACTGGATTCCTGACCCTTATTCCCCTTTTCTTCCTCTTCCTATTCCCTAGCCTCCTCCAAGCACCACCATGTGCTCAGGTTTAACAGCTCTGAGGACACAAACAAGGAAGAAGGATTGGGAATTTTTTCTCCACAGATTGGCAATTTTTTCTCCACATGATGGTTCCCTTGTCACAATCATATTCTAGCTTTCTTACCATGTTCCTCACACTCATTCTGTGGGGAGAATTGCAGCAGATGAAGGAAGTCATCTGAAATAAAGCTCATGTGACAACTCAAATAGAGCAAAACAGAGCAGATGATGTGGTCATAAAATCATTTAGGTTGGAAAAGACCTCTAAGATCATTAAGTCCAACCAGTAACCCAGCACTGCCAAGTCCACCACTAAACCATGTACTCAAGTGCCACATCTGCACATATTTTAAATATTTTGAGGGATGGTGACTCGACCACTTCCCTGGGCAACCTGTTCCAATGCCTTACAACCCTTTCCTGAAGATTTTTTTCCTAATATACAATCTAACCTTCCATGGCACAACTTGGACATTTCCTCTGGTGTGGTCACTTGATACCTGGGAGAAGAGAGAGACCTATCCCTACATGGCTACAACCTTCTTTCAGGCTGTTGTAGAGAGCTATAAGGTCCCCCCTGAGCCTCCTTTTTCCCACACTAAACACCCCCAGCTCCCTCAGCTCAAGTCAGTGCCAGGAAGGTGCTGAGCAAAGTATCACAGACCCTCAGCTCAGCTTAGCCTCATGTCCTTTTCCTCTAGCTGTGCCTCAGGTGGCCTGGGGACACAGCAAGACCACAGGTTGGGGTGACAGGCCGTCTGCCATAGGATCCCAAACAAGCCAGACTGAAAACACCCAAAGTTTGGGGCAGGTGCTAAGCATCATCCAGCAGAGTCCATGAGATTCCCCTGGTCTGGACCAGAGGCTGACCAGCATTATCCAGACTCATCCTCGGGCAAGACAGGGAGCTAAACGAAACCTGGTTGGAGAGCCTGTGCCCCAGGACATGACCTGGCAACTGTAAAATCCAAGAAATCCTTCTCAGGGAGACAGCAGAGCCCCTAAGTCCTTAAAACCTCAGGAGGGTTGTTATGGGCGGCAAGGACACAGAATTAGAGGTGTGGATCTCTGCAGGCTGGATTCTGCACCTGGGACAGGGCAACCCTGGGTGTTCACACAGTCTGGGGAATGCGATTCTGGAAAGCAGTGCCATGGAACGGCAGCAGAGGGTCCTGGTCAGTGGCAAGCTGGACACGAGCCAGCAGAGCCCTGGCAGCCAGGAGGGCCAGCCCTGTCCTGGGAGCATCAGGCACAGCATGGCCAGCTGGACAAAGGAGGGGATTGTCCTGCTCTGCTCTGAGCTGGGGCGGCCTCACCTCCAGTGCTGGGGGCAGTTCTGGGTGCCACCGTTTAAGAGAGACATTAATTTGTTAGAGAACATCCAAAGGACGGCAACAAGGATGGAGAAGGGTGTGGCGGGGAAGCCGCATGAGAAGCTGTTGTTCAGCCATTGGTCTGTTCAGCCTGGAGGAAACTGAGGGGAGAGCTCACTGCAGCCACAGCTTCCTCGGGAGGGGAAGAGAGGGGCAGGCACTGAGCTCTGCTCTGTGGGGACAGTGACAGGGAATAGCCTGAAGCTGTGTCAAGAGAAGTTCAGGTTGTATATTAGGAAATGTTTCTTCACCCAGAGGGTGTTTGGGCACTGGAACAGCTCCCCAGGGAAATGGTCACCGCGCCAGCCTGACAGTGCTCTCAGGTACATGGTGTGACTCCTGGGGATGGTCCCGGGCAGGGCCAGGAGTTGCACTCGATGATGCCGGTGGGCGCCTCCCCCGTGAGGATATTCGGTGACTCTGTGCGGGGGCTCCACGCCCTGCGCGTACCGTCCCCGCAGCTCCTCACAGCCCCCAGGGCCCGGCCCACGGCCCCGCCCCACCGAGCACGCGCCGCCCGCCCGCCCCGTCACGTGCCCTCCGCCATGGCCGGCGCGCAGGGGGACGGCGGCGGCAGCGGGAGCGTTCTCCCCGTCCGCCCGTACATCTGCTCCTTCCCCGACTGCGACGCCACCTTCAGCAAGGCCTGGCGGCTGTCCGCCCACCTCTGCCGGCACACGGGCGAGGTGAGCCGCGAGGGAGGCGTCTGTGTGAGCGAGGCGCGGGCGCCGCGCTGGGACCCCGCGGGGGCCGGGCAGGCCGCGTTCCCTCCCCGGGCGGGGGCTGCGGGCTGTGTCCCGGGCATCCCGCTGGCGGCGGGTGGGTTTGCCCCTGGAACAGCTCCTCTCTTTCAGAGGCCGTATGTTTGCGATTATGAAGGCTGCGGCAAAGGGTTCACGAGGGACTTCCACCGCGCCCGACACCTCCTCACGCACACCGGGGAAAAGCCGTTCGAGTAAGGCCCGAGTTTTTACTTCTTAAGCTGAGGCGCGGTTGTTCATTAGGAAAAGACGCAAAAACAGGGCAGTGGTACAAGGCATGCATGCCTTTGGTGTCATGGCCACTGCCATAACCGTGTGCACACAGGGTGGGATCAAACCTTGACCATGTTCTGGCAGTGATATGTAACAGGTGCTTAAAGGAATGGGCAGATCTCCCCCAAGAATACATTATTAAAAGGCTAAATTAGCCTCTGGCTTTTAGTGTCTTCAAACTTCTGTATTTATTGATTTGAGTTTCAGTTATTCTGCGTTTTCTTGTACAATGATTTCTGTATCTGCCTAGGGAACAAGTCACTGTTTGACAGCAGTAATAAAACTACAGTTCATTTGCAGGTGCACAATTGATGGGTGCAGTGAGAAATTTGGAACAAAATCAAACATGAAGAAGCACGTTGAGCGCAAGCATCAAAACCAGCAAAAGCAATATGTGGTAAGTAATTACCTTTGTACTGTGCAGTAGAGGCTAAACAAGCTCCTTCTTGTGTATCTGGTGAAATACTCAAACTTGTTATTATGCAGTACTTGTGTAAGTTCACATACCATGACTAGGATTTCAGCAAGCACATGAACTCAACTATCCCTAATGATAACTTAATTTCCTCAATAGTGTGACTTTGAAGGTTGTAACAAGTCTTTCAAGAAGCATCAACAACTTAAAGTTCATCAGTGTCACCACACCAATGAACCTCCCTTCAAGTACGTGGATAATTTTAATACTGAACTTTTAATACTCGAACACTGTAGATGAAAATGCATTTTCTCAGCCTTTTCATTGATGTGTCAGTAAAAAAAATAAATCAGTTTGTAGTCAGGGCTGCAAGTATATTTCTGGTACTAGTCCTTTGCTCAGTGATCTGTTCTGAGCAAGTCTTGTTGCTCTGCAACATCAGCATTCTAGCAGTTTAAAAAAATAACACAACACCCTCCTACACCCGTTTTAAGTTCGTAGTTTGAAATACAAGTGTAAGAGATTGCACTTGTAATGTAAAAAGTAACTTGTAATGTAAAAAGAGTAATGTAAAATGCAGCTACCTTTATTTCTCAGTATGAAGCAGTGACTTGGCTGACATTGATGTGAGTAGTACCTAGAAAAAGGGGACACTAATCTTGGAAGCTGTGCATTGCAATTCCATTTGGGTAGCACATCACTACAGATCTGCTTAAAGCAAAGTTCAGTCTTGTGTTTCTAACAAGTGGGTCACACTTAACGTGAGTGTTCATTCCACTTCAGTGAAATTCTCTACTATGGTTGGATGACAGACAAAAATGTCAGTGCTCTGCTGGTTCTGTAGAAGCCACTTAAACCTTCCACCTTCTGTTCTTCTTTTATGTTTGAAGAACCTCTGTGTAGGGATGATACAAGGCTGGACTCTTCAGCTAAAGCTCAACTTGCAGTATATTTGGAAATCACACTATAGTTCTAACTCTCAAAGTCATCCAAGTCTAGTTAAAAACTATTACAAAATTTACAAGTTAAGGGGACACACGCAGATCTGTAGGCAAAGGGAAACTTGGATTATTTTGTTGATTTTAGTTGTTCTTAACTTGACAAAAACTACATAGATATGGTGAAAGCAATGAAACCACTGCTATTTTGTACCTAGATGTAATAAAGAAGGATGTGGAAAGTGTTTCTCTACTCCAAGTCGACTAAAGCGGCATGAGAAGATACATGAAGGTATTTCTTTTTAAGATGTGTTTCAGCAAAGGACTGGATTGCTCCCATTGCTGAGCATGCACAGATGTGTGACAGATCTGAAAGTGTTCTGGGCCTAGTGATCCAGACAAGACAAGAGCACTTGTTTTGAATAGTAAAATGGGATATAACTGTGGGCATTGCTGTGTTCAGTTATGGTGTGTTTGTGGCAGTCTGAGCAGAGCTCAGGATTCTTTCAGGAGAAGTTATTTCTTCTCCTGAGGTGCTTCCTTGCAAATAATCCATCTTTTGGAGATGGGCTGATGGTTAAGGCATGAGCCTTATCCCATTCCTGTGCAGTATGGGAGGAGACAAGGAATAACTGGCTTTAATTTTCAAATGCTACAAGTGGAGTTCCCCCTTGTAAAACTGGACTGTTTGCCAGACCCTTTGTGATTGTAAACATCTGTCCTGTCCAACAGGCTATGCATGCAAAAAGGAAAACTGCTTATATATTGGAAAAACTTGGACAGAGCTGCTGAAGCATAATAAAGACAGTCATACAGGTAAATTCCAAATGCTTTAGTAAACTTATGATACAAATAGGAAACCAACTGCTAATCTGGAAGAGTCCTTGCTGTACTCATTTCATGAATTTTTGTGTCCCAAACTTGTCTAAGCTTTATTGGTACAGTGGCTGTCAATCCAGCTAGACTTTTGATGAAAATGCTGCTCAATATATCAGCTTAACTTCTTGATTCAGTTAACAAAAACTTGTTTTATGTAGGATTTCAGATCTGGATAATTCATACTGCATTATCCTCCTGAAGTGTCTTAAGTTTCCTTGCATTTCATGTTGATTTTAGCATTGTTCTAATAGACCACTAGGCTTTTGATTCAGAGCTTTTGTAAGAAAATTGTTAATTTATACTCTTTCTTTCTCCCACTTAGAGCCAATAGTCTGCAGTGAATGTAACAAAACTTTTAAACGGAAGGATTACCTCAAGCAGCATCAAAAGACACATGCTGTGGAGAGGGAAGTCTGCCGCTGCCCCAGAGAAGGATGTGGAAGAACTTACACAACTTTATTTAACCTTCAAAGCCATATCCTCTCTTTTCATGAGGAGAAAAAACCCTTCTCTTGTGATTATCCAGGCTGTGGAAAAGTGTTTGCAATGAAGGTACATATTTTTTAAGTTGTTCTCATCTGAATCTCATTATTGGAAATTATAAATTTAACTCATTTTCCCCCTCTTTGTAACTGTAGCAGAGCCTAGCCCGGCATGCAGTTGTACATGATCCTGAAAAGAGAAAGCTGAACCTGAAAGTAAGTTACGCTTTTGGAAAAGTCTTCTCACCCCTACCCTGTCACTGCAGAGGAGAGTAAACATTACCTTTTCTAAAATGTGACTTCAAGCAGGAAAACAGGTCAAATATCTAGGTAATTTGTGAGAATCTTGATGTATGAAAGCTCCTTTAGCTAATGCAGTCCTGGCATGTACATTGATTTCTTTTTTTCTCCACCACAACAGTAGTCTTTGCTCCACAGACCCGTTAAATTTACTAATTCTGGATCTATTTGTGCCAGGCAAAGCATTCTCGTCCCAAGAGGAGCTTAGCCTCTCGTCTCAGTGGCTACATTCCTCCTAAAAAGCAGCCAGGAAAGGATGAGGTTGTGATGGAAAGCAAGACGGTAGACAAGCTTCTGGAAAATGGAATACCAGCTGTTGAAATTCGGACTCTGTAGTAAAGGTTAACCTAGACAGTGTTCTTCATGGAATGACCAGTGCAAAGCGCAACAACAACTTTATCTATTTTTTTTATTATTTTTTAAATAAATATATATTGTTTACACTGCTTCAGAAAGTCACTGATGCAACTCATTTGACTTCAGATCTTCATTTTCATCTTTCTTTACTGTATTGTTTTTCTTGATTTCCATCTTCTGGCGTTCTTTCAACTCTTTGTCAGACATGTGCCTCAAAACACAGGTACTCACTCCTTCTCTAGCAACTTTTGGCTTGGAAAGATAAGTGGCTTTCTCAGACACATTCTCTAAAATTTGATCAAAAACCATGAACTAAAAAGGAAGAGAAAAATGGAACTAAATGAATGCACAAATACAGGTAGAAAAATATTTCAAACTGCTCTGGAATAAAATGATCTGTTTAGTTTAGCTATTAGCTGAAACAAACTAGTTACTGGTCCTAGTTTGAGCACTTCAGCCTGTCTTTTCCTAACTGTTCTTTACTCATGAGCAGGTTTAGGCAAGTCACTAGAGGGGGATTCAGTCATTTCTTAACATTTAGGTTGTACTGCTGACTCACAGTGTTTTGCTCTTTAAGGGTGTCTGTGAGTGTGGTCTGCATCTGACTCCTCTCCACCCTCCTCCTCCTGTAGATTCAGATATATTATTATATGAGGCTTTTTTCTTAGGGGGTAGTATTGTTCTAAGGTTAGCAGGACCTGGTAGGACTGAACTGAGTGGTAGCAGTGCATTCATGTGACATGCTGAATTCCTAACCTCATTGTTAAGCCTTTAAATTTAAGGACAGTGTAAATCAGGACTATGTCATGAAATGTTCTTTTCCCTCCCATAATCAGTTCTTCCTGTTACCCTTTCCCTGTGAGTTTAACTTCCTATATAAAGTTTTGTTCTTTTTCGATGAAGTACTATCACAATTTTCCCCAGCAATTTAGTTGAGGAAATAGTCAAGGAAACATAATTCACTACAGATATTACAAGGGAAAAAAAAGTCTTACCCAGAATATCTATAAAAAACCGATTTGTGTGAATAACAATGAAGTCTCAAGGCCCTGAAATTATACTGGGAAATTGCCATCAGCTCCTTAGCATTTTAGAGATGTTCACTTTGCTAGTCTTGGAATACCATTCAATAGTTTCTCATGTAGGAGTGGACAACTAATCTTAGCCAAAGTTGCAGCTCCAGAAGAAGAGTTTGTGAAATACAATTTTTTTAAACCTCACTGTTGAAAGTTTTCAGTAGGTGAGCCGGCTAAAGCTGTAGATGAGAAAATTTCTCTAGTAGGAACTACTTAGACTCTGCTGTCCAAGCCAGTACTGCAGCTGGATTCTTCAGGAACAGTGTCTGAACTGTCTCTCTGGAAGTACTTTTCTACACCAGTGTTTGAACAGGAGCAGCTTAAGGCAGGCAATCATTACATGTACAGGACCTAGATCTCCACTGAGGTACTAAAATTGTGGCAGTACCAAATAGGGGAGGTCAATACAGCTGCACGTGTTTAATGACATTGGTCCAACTTTCAGGAGTGCACTTACCATGTCTGTGCTGCTACCTTTTGCTTGCCGGATGGTAACTTTAACATGGTGTCTCTTTTCAATCCACTGTGCTATCTGTTTAGTCTTGGTCTCTAAGTCATTCTTGGCAATAGCTGAAGAAAAGGATAACTCCTTCTGAACCACCCCTGTTTAAAACAGAACTGAAACTGTATTGGCTTAACATTTGACAAACCTGTACTAGTTGCTCTCTTTTATCAGCCTATGGTGCTTTGCTTGACTCCCTCCCCTCATGCTGCCTTCTTAGAGCATCCCGATCTCATTGTCTCAGCATGCACCACACCCACCTGAGAGGGTGGCTGTTAGATACTTGCTGCCCTAACTCGGAGACTGAGTGCATGTTCGAGGCACACAGGGAAATCTCTTCAGGGTCAGAAGGCTTAAGGTATTTTTAATTACATTCTTGTTCATATGATCCACAATGTAGGTCTAACAAACAGGTAAGCATTGGATCTGGAATTAAAGACTTAGTGTGCAAATTCCTGTGTTCTGCATGTAGGACAGCTGAAGGTAAAAGCTTTGACGTTAGACAGCTCTTCATCTCAAGCCCATTTTATTGAATGGTGAAGTGCAGTATTCAACTGGAAGTACAATGATGCCTTGTCATATATTTGAACAATCTACAGCCTCTTCCTCCTTCAAGCCTCTCTAAAGTAGTTACCACCTGAATAACATTTTTGTGGTTTCTTGAACAGAACAACTCACTACCACAATAATGCCCCCCTCTAAAATCAGAACTCTACCCAAAGCACTTTGTTAGCCTGAGGATATGAGCAGATACAAGGTAACATGCCTTTTCTAAAACCTCTTTGCCAAACTCAGTTTGTTATACTGCTGGAGCAGGCAGTCTTAAGAAAAAAAAAAAAAAACAAAACTGAAACTTGTTCAATGTTGAAAAAGTTCTCTTACTCTGTACAAGAAAGGGCTTCAGACTTTGTCTTCCTAGCAGCAAATAAGGAAGAGAGTTTTTCATGACTACTGGTGAAAAAGTATATAATTACTTCGGTGTATCTGGTCACTAGTTTTTACAAACTGCCTGTCACTCTATACCTTAGTAAAAGAACAGAAATTCAGTAAGTCTCATGGAGACAGAGCCTAGTTATAGTCACTCAAATAAAGATATTTTTTTTACAAGTCAGCAGATGCCAAAATAGCAAATCCTGGGAGGGCAATAGGAGGCTTCTCTGTAAAAGACTGGACTAATCCAAAATTTTATTTTCACCACTGTAAATCCTTAATAGCATGGACTGCAGTGACATTGCTTTGGATTTACACAAATACAAGTAAGAGGATTTAATCTATTGAAACCACTTTTAATGCAGCATTTTTCAAAGTCCTCAGTGTTGTAGTGTTTACAGAACACATACCTGGCTTTGGACTTGATTTTTTCTTCTCTGCACGTTTAAGCTGTTCTTCGTGAATCTGCTGCCCAGTCATGAGTCTGTAAACGGGAGGTTCTACATTCTCACGAAGCAGAACCAGTTTCAGGCCACGTTCATCCATCAGTCTGAGTGCATCTGCTCGGTGCATGTTTCCTAAGCTCTCCCCATCCTGGTTGATTACGTGCAAAATACGGTAGGGAATTCTTCGCCCAACACTTCCAAAGGCTGTTTTCCCTTTTGGTTGTGCGTGAGATTTTTCACCTGTACAATATGGCTGAGTAAGCCCAAACACAGCAGACTTCCTAGGGTCAGGCAGCACTATCCAGAATGGAGAAAAGAGCCACTTTTGTGCTGATTGTGTCAGAAGAGTACCAAAGAACCTTTTTGCGTATATGTTCTCATTTCTCGTTGCTTGACATAAATGTTTCATTGTGCACAAGGCAGTCATTCTGAGGAAGAAGAAAAAACAAGTTAACCCATTAGTCAGATTCTTATAGCTATACTAGAAAGACTTGACTCAAGTTCAGTAAACTCTTGTAACTACTCTTTTAAAATGATACTATATGGAATGAGCATTCAAGAGTCATTTTACAGTAACAAAGGAATTTAACCCAGAGAGAAAATCTGACAAATGAGCAAAGTGTATGAGTTGATGTTACCTTCAGTATCTTAAAATCTGAGCCTGAACTACTTAAAAGAATCTAATACTTGTAGTTCCTTTCTCCTCACTTTCAAATTTAAATCTAAATAATTACAGGCATCTACCACTAAGCTATAAACTTTCAAACATGCTTCAAAATATACCCATGCTTGAAGACTACTGAAACTTATCTTTGAGACATTTCTTCCATTGGATTTTTTTTCCCATTCTTCCCCGGTTCATGAAATCCCCCTGGCAATTTTGGTGCAGCTGACCATTATTTGCATTTTGTTCAGACCTTCAGAAATCATCCGTTTTCTAACAGCTGCAAAAAACTTGGGAAATAAAGAGCAAACTGTGAGTATTCTCTGTGGTTTTCCTATTTTATTTTTAAAAGGGAGCCACTGCAGGAAAAGCCAAGGATGATGCAGGAAGCAAAACATGTGTCATACCACAGAAGTTGGCAAGAGCGAGACCTCTTTTGCCCAGGATGGAATATGACTCTGCTCTATAAATATAAATATAAATACAATATATGACATTGTGTAAACATGAATCCATGTGCATACATACACATGGAAAAGGTGTAAACCAGCAGCAAGGATAAAAAGCTACTTATAATTCTAAGCAGTGTTGGCACAGGAACATGTAAAATTACTTGCCTGTGATTAACTCAGTCTGAAAATGGGACAGTCTGGAGCCTGGGATGGACTTCATACCTCAGCAGTAGGGAATGTCCATGCAAACTGCTTCAAGGAGCCAAATGAGTTCATGAACAGGGAAGTGTGATAGCAGCTGTGTGCTACAGCTGGATCCAGAGTTCAAGCTAGCCGCAGGGCACAGAAGTAACAGGGTTTCCACAGCAGCCTAAAACCAGCTGGTAGTGCTACCATCCCTTCCTGTCCTGGGATCTGCCTCTGCCCTGTAAAAACAGCCTATGACTGAACACCCACTGCCAACAACCAAATATCTTTGTGCATCATCACTGCGGCCACACAAAAGCCACCAAGTCCTTATTATTTTAAATGATCTCATAAACCAGCTCTGGATCATCCACTGCAGACTTGGTCCACAACCTGGGCACCACTGCTCCATTACTGAATGCCGTAATTAAATTTATTTTACAATCAGAGGAGCCTGGCTTGCCTTTGAGAGCTACTGATTTATAACACTAAGTAACAGTATGACACCAATGGAACAGCGGCTTGTTTTAAGGAAATGTTGATTTTGCTCTGCTAAACATATGCTGTTGTTGGTATCCTCCTTCATTCTCCGACGCTATTTAAATCTATCATATCTAGCCTTAGCTATCTGAAAGAAAATAACCCTTTTTACAGAGGGGCTGCTTCCCGTGGCTGTCCGAGCTGCAAACAGGAATAAAGAAGGGCTGCACACGGGTGTGTGACCGTGCCCTGCCGCGGCCGCGCTCCGGCTGTGCCTGCCTGTGGCGTGCCCGTGGCTCCCTGCGACCCTCTCTTACCTGCCGGCCGGGCCGGGCCGGGCCGAACCGAGCCGGACCGCCGGCCCCGGCCCACCGCGGTAGCCGAGCAACCTGCCCGAGCCTCCGGGAAGTTGCGGGACGCCCCGCCTCTCCCCTTTCCTTTTCCTCCCGCTCCTCCTCTTCCTCTTCCTGCGGGCGCGCCTCCGCCTCGCCCCCGCCCCGCGCGTGCCCGTGGGTGCGCGCCCTCGTGAGCGCGCCTGCCCGTGGGTGCGAGCGGGGTGCCTGTGTCTCTGTGTGTGTCCCGGTGCCCGCGGGCTCCCGCATTTCCAGCGTGGCGTGCCCGGTTCTGTGTGCCCGGCTGTGGGGAGCTGCTGCTGCCCCGCATCGCTCTGTGGGTTCCCGCGGTGCCTTTGCGGCGCTGCCGTGTGTGGGGCCGCGGCGGGCAGGGTCCGCGCTGTGCCCAGGGGCCCTGAGCCGGGCGGTTGGTCGTGCGAGGGGATTGTGTGGGTGCTGAGTGCTTTGAGTGTGTGTTGAGGCATAGAATCATAGAATTTGGATTTGGGTTGGAGGATTTTTAAAGCTCATCTACTCATCTCGCTGCCCATCTTCAACTCGATCGGGTTCCTCAGATCCCCTTGTGTCCTGACCTCGAATGTTTCTTGGCATGGGGCATCCACCACCCCTCTGGGCAACCTGTGGCAGTGTTCCACCACCTTCCCTGTAAAAACTTCTTCCTCACCTCTAGTCTAGACGTTACGGAGTTAAACTACAAGAGGGTTCTTGTAGTTTAGTTCCATAACCCCTTGTCCTGTCGCTAGGGCCGTGCCAGAAGGTCCGTTCCGTGTTTCTTACAGGCCCCCTTTAGCATTAGCAGTGCGAGGGCTCCGCGCAGCCCCTTCTCCAGGCGGAGCAGCCCCGGCTCTCGGCCTGTCTCCACAGGCTCCAGCCCTCGGAGCAGCGCTGTGTCCCTGCTCTGCTCTGGCTGCGGCTCCGAGCCCTGTGCGGGCAGCGCCGGCCGAGCTGAGGCTGCAGGGGTCAGCAGCGTGTGCGGCTCTGGATGCTTGGGCTTGTTACCTTCTTTGGTACGAGACGCTCTGCCTCGGGTTTGCGACCTCCTTGGTCCAGTTTGGAGACAGAAACCTCTGAAAGAGAAGCTGAAATTCATGTGCAGTGAGTTTCCCCGGCTGTAAGGAACGCGCTAAAGCAGCCAGCCACTGAACAGCACAGGAGTTTGCTCAGGACCTCCTTCCTGAGCCCAGGGGTTCGTCTCTATCGAGGGATGCTGTTTAGCCATCCAGGCAGGAGCTGGAACAGCACTCGGACTGAAAGTGTGCTTGAGTTCAGAATTTAGTACAAAATGAGGCAGCTGTCCTTCCAGCCTAAAATCAACCAGCACTCGTTAGCTTATATGCTTATAAGTGACCCTTCTTTCCTCTCCCCCTCTTTAGTCCAGGAAGAAGAAATACAATGAAAACCTGACCTTTATGTTTTTGGGTTGAAAGCTATCTGTGCTTAACTGTGGTCTTAGAATGGTTTAGTTTCATGTGATTGCTGTTTTTGTTTTGTCATTGTGGTAAATATATGTAGAAAAAGGTCTGTCATTGCCATCGTGTGCAAACCCAGAAAACTTTACTAAATCAGTTCACAATCTGAAGTTCATTCATATCACCTTATCCTCATTAAAAGTCCCTGCCAGCAGTAATGAAATTGGAAGAATGCCAGTAATAGAATTAGCCAAGTAGATGGTGAGCTGTGTTAAGACCCTGAATAACAACTGTAGCTTCTATTATATGCAAATAGAGCTGAATTTTTCCATCCTGCTCTTCTGTGCTTTTTTTTTTTTTTTTTTTTTTTTTTTTTTTTTTTTTTTTTTTTTAATTCATTCAGGCTTTATACCTTTAGAGTTGTAAGCTCTTTGGGAGCAGGGATTACAGTTACATCAGTAGAATGCCTAAGAAAACTGGATCACAGTTTGATGCTATTGAAACATAAATTATTGAAATTCTTCACTATCCAGTTGTGGAGAGTGAAATATTCCACAATAAGAAAAGGCGAGACAAGAAAGGTTTTTACTGCTCTTTTCATGGTCTGGAAATCAAGTGTGGAATTTGAATAAGCATGAAGGGAAATTTTGCCAGAGCTGAGGCCTGGAGAGATATTTTTTTCATCATTTGCTCTGCAATATGCATTAGAAGAGAGCATGTCAGCAGCCCCCTTGCAGTTAGTGACTATTGCCACCCTGAGAATCATCCCCACAAGACAGATAATTTTCAGCAGTGTTAGTAGCAACAATAAAGCTAATAATCCTCTTCACTGTGATAAAAACTACCTGCATGAAAGCAAGGTACTTCAAAGCATACAACCTGCATTCCTTCTCTCTTCCCGTTGTTGAATTCTGTTAAGTTTAAACCCGATGCTTGTTTTACTTCATGCCTTTCTAATTAAATACCATGTGCCAAGAAATAGTGCAGCCTTCTAATGCTGTTTGTCCTCAATTAACTTCATCTTTCTGGGGGTTCATTGTACTCTTTCTCCTTGTTCTTTGTCTCATGTCTGTTTACACTGCAATTGTCCTGGGGCCATGTTTTTATATGTGCCTGCCACAGAGAGACTGCAGTCTTAATTATTTGAAAGACACTATCATAAGAAGTGAAGATAATAACAACTTTCTTCCTTCTGCACATCATCTTCTGCCTACCTCTGACAATACACTCAGTCATTTATTTGCTTTTAATTCTTAAATTGTCATCTGCCTTTTTTTTTTCCTTTTATTTTTTTAATTTGATATTTACTTATAGAGTTGTTGTTTTCACTTCGTTATTTTTTGTGCCATATTAAGGCCTGTTCTGCTAGACCTTGTGCCAAACTAATGCCCCAGATAATTTTAAATGCAAATATATGAGAAGGGGAAAGGATGGGTGGATGGAGAGATTTCTGGTTCTTGCACATGAACACTGCAGTGATCTGCTAGTGTGGATGTTATTAATGTTAGTAATAATTATTGTGAGGCACAAGATGCTACTGAGAAAATTATTCCACGTTAACAACTGGTCTCTGGGGGATGGTTTCAGTATTCCCCGAGGATGTTGGAAACTGGTTCCAGTCCTTCTGTGTTTTGGGGTTAATTTCAAAATCAAATAATCACAGAATTATCCAGTTGGAAGAGACCTTCAAGATTATCTAGTTTAGCCATCAACCCAGCACCAGCATAGCCCCCCTTAAAATCTCCCCCCAAATCTATTCATTATGGGAACAGTGAGCAGTTTGTAGTGCTCAGCAGAGGGTGAGGATGCCCTTATGTGGATGACAGTGTGTTCACCTGGAGACCCCAGGCTATGGTTTACTGTCATTCACACTTCATCACCCGTGGGAGCAGGAAGCAAGCTGCTGAAGTGCCTTACACCTGCCTGCAAGGAGCTCTTACCTGCTGGCTCTGAGTGGAGGACTGGTCTTTCCTTGGTCCACAGTTGCTACTTCATCTTGCTACTTCCTAAACTCTAGCTGTGCTTATGAATATCTGGTCAAAAAAAATTCAAGTGCCAAACAAGATCATTAGGAATTTATTACTGATTTTTTTGGGGTTTATGCAATGTCTGGGACCCTTGGAACAGAAGCAGTGGGTGGGACAGCAGGATTTTTCACTCATTACAAAATCTGTTGTTAGTCCTGCACACTTGTTACAAAAGTACCGAGCCTCTGGAGAGCTGCTTACCCTGTACACCTCTGTTTTCCTGTTTTTTTCTGTGTAATTCCCTTCTTCACAGGGCATTTCAGCAGGGAAGCTTTGCAGAAGACTTGGAGAGAGTCTCTTACTCCTCCCCACTCCCCAGTCCTGCTGGCAGCTGGCATGGCCCCCCTCCACCTTCCTGCTGGTTATAATCGTGGCTGTGTTTCTGTGTTTCTGCAGACCCCTGCTTCAGAGAGGGGCCGTAGCCTCCCCTTTACACTCCTTAGTGTTCCTTTTCCCGTTAGTGTTTATGAAAGACTTTTGCACATAGCTCAGATGAAAAACTCCCTGAGCTGAGCTGAGCATTGCCATATGGCAGAGAACACGTCAGAGTAAACATGTATTTAAAGGACACAGAGATTCTGGATGTGTAGTAGGTCCATTTTTCTGGATCTGCGGTAGCTCATTTACTCCTTTTCCATCCACAGCTTTTGAAAGTTGCTTCCTACACAAACTGCTCTATTTTTATTCTAGCAAGAGGCAGCAAAAAATTAAAGCAAACCCCAGAATTTTGTTGTAGTGAGTGGTAAATGGTCACTGCCAACTGATGCCCTGCACAGAATATACAAATATAGTTGAAACAGATAAAGTTTTGTTTCATTTCTGAGATCTGCCCCCGTTGTGGGAATTAAAACAAATCTTTTGAAGATGCATGCTCTGCCATTAAATTGCTTGGGCTGAATTACTGAATCCAGGCAAAGAACCAATTCTGCTCACTGAAAAGCAAGCTGACTGAGTTTGTTAAAATGTTAATCATAGAGCAAGCCTGTGGGTCCCTGGGGTGAGATGCAATTAGAGTTAAAAGTTCACAGTATAGAAAGTTTTTTAACTGTCTAGTTTTACATCTTGACTGTAGGGAGAGGAGTTTCCACTGTACATTGAAGACATTGTTCTACAGCTTTTGCAAGTTGTTGGGTTCAGCTGCGAAGATTTTAAAAGCTGCTTTTGTTGGCAGCCTAGGACACATCCGTGACCTTATTAAAGTAAAGTGAAAGCTCTCTCCTTTTTTTTTCTTTTTTTTTTTCTTTTTTTTTTTTTTTTTTTGCAACAGTAAATCTACTAATTTTACAGTCAGTTGAACAGCAATAGATTAATTTGTTTAAAGTCTGCATTCACAAAGAAAATGTGAACTTCGCTGCCTTGAATACCCAAAACTACAGTGCGATATTTAAAGGGTAGAAACTATTACAACTTGCCCTAGAATGGTCCAAGCAGTTCCCTGTCACCTGCTTCTCAGCACAGGTGCTGACCTCCCCGTCTATTCTATCCCTCCTGACAGACTAGCAGCCAGGCTGGGGCTTTGTGTGCAACAGAGAGAGCTTTTCCAATGACTGGGCCAGTTTTCTTCAGCAACCACAGGAAGCAGAATAAAGAAAAGGTTAAGGGCCACCACAAGGGTCAGAACGGGTTAAATTTAGTTAACATCAGAGGTTATAGCTTTTAACAAGAGCATGAAGGAAACTTATTCGAAGATGCAATTTGTTTCTTCTTTGTCAACCATTATTTTTTTTACTCTATTGATAGTGACAGCTTAACAAAGTTTTTATATGCCAGGGTTTTCATCCTTTAGAGGATAAAGAACTGTGATGCAAAAAAGAGATGCAGGTGGAAGACTTTATAAAGCCTCCATGATTTTCAAATTGAGGGTTGAAAGTAGGCTCCCTGCGTGGCTAAGTCAAAAATAATTTGTAAATGTTAAAAAAAATATACATTATGGACAGAGGAACTGCCTTTTTTTTTTTTTCTCCTGTGTAGCTTGCCAAGAGTAGTGTTTTGTTGGAAGCCTTACAATCTGCCTGATTTAGTATGTATTTTTTTCCAAGGTAACCTTATTTTCTTTTTTATCACCCTCTAAAGATAATCAAAGTCAAATGCCTTTAACAACAGTCTTCATCATCTCCCTTCAAGATATTTTAGTCTGTGATGTACAATGGTGGGCTCTTTGTGGTTTTTTTCTCCCAATTTAGTGAAGAAGCAGAAACTAGAAAATGCACTCAGTGTAACTGCAGCATTAGGTTCTCAAATTCTTGGAATGCAAAATGAGGAAAATTGAAGTCTTTCTGAAAATTATTGAAGAAAAATAATTTTTAAAAGGTTCAGTAGCATTTTTCACACTTTTGTACACTTTTGTACAGATAATCTTCTGCCAATTATTTTTTTGGCAAATTTAATAAAATCACTATTTTTTTTGTTGTTTTATCCTGATACAAAGTAAAGAACTGAAATCAAAATTTAGTCAAGTCTGATAGCAATTCATAAGTACAAACAATGCATTTTGGTAGGTTTCTTTTTTCTTTTTAACATATTTTCCTCAAGGGGAAAAAAAAAGCTTATGCGATCATCCTGTCTCCCTATCCATCTGTCTCTCTGCAAATTCTCTCAGCAGTTTTAATTTCTTGGACACTTCAGCCCAGTTTGGCAAAAAAATAGGAGCCTCAAATATATTGTACACTTATAATGACTATATGTCTTTCGAAAAAATTTTGTAAAAACAGTGGAGAGACTTTCAAGTTGGTGTCTTCTTCTGGCAGAAGGGTTCATCCAGCTGACCAGGCTGTATGGGCTGCCCTGGCAGCACACAGGTGTTATCAGACCTGCTTGTGGCCTTCCAGTACTTAAATGGGGCTTGTAAAAAAGAGGAAAATTAAACTTTTACACTGGCAGATACATGTAGGGCATAGGGAGTGGTTTTAGGAGGGGAGTTTTAGCGTAGATGTTAGGAAGAATTTTTTTTTACTCAAGAGGGTAGTGGTGCACTGGCACAGGTTGCCCAGAGAAGTTGTGGATGCCCCATTCTTGGAAGTGTTCAAGACTAAGTTGGATGGGACACTGAGCAACATAATTTAGTGGGTTGGAATTAAATCCCTACTGCATCCCTACCTCTGACAGAGGGGTTGGAACTAAATCATCTTTAAGGTCCCTTCCAACCCAAGCCACTCTATGATTCTGTGATGCCATGATCAGCTACAGTCCACAGTGTCTTTTGCCTTGCCAGCTGCTCAGAGGCTGCACAGGTGACATGTAAGGCTGAGGGGATTTTGAGATGGGAGAAGGAGCCAGAGCATTTTGATGGCAATTGGGAGGTGTAGGGAATGTGCTGGGGTGATTTGGATCTATAATCTTGGTGTTTGATACTATAGGTCTGCTGTAGAAGGTAAGAAGACTGGAAACTGACAACACAAGCCTCAACAATTCAAGTATTAGTTATTTCAGTGCTCATTTGCTCACAGGAGAAATTTAATCTGATTTGTGGTGTCATTGCTATCTGTGTGATGAAGGCTTGAAATTTTCAGTCCACTTGCTGTTAACTCAGGCTAGTGGTGGGTTCCCAGCCGTAGAACCAAGAGCTGATTTTGCTCTCCAGAGGGTTGGATTAAGCCTTTTGGTGCATGTGGTCACTTTGACCATTCTGGGAGGGTTCTGTTTGGAATCAGTTAGCATGAATTCTTTTGTTGGTGTAGAGCTAATTCTTCCCTAAGGGTCAGCTGGCATATCTAGAGAAAGTCTGTGCAGGTCGTAGACAGAAGCCTTTGCACTGGTATGGTGTACAGACAGGTGTATAGACTCTTGACTGGCTAATTACTGCAGAAGGGGAGGAGGGAGCTGGAGAAATACAGGGCCTGCTCTGTCCCCAAGGATGGGGAAAGGGGCACAGTCCAGCTCAACCAGTTGAGCACTGTGTACCTGCCTCTCTTTGGTCCACACAGGGGCAGCCTCTGCTGAGGAGGTGACTTTGAAAGGCCTAACTGCAGTGAAAAACAAATGAGAAGAAGTGTGGATCTCCATAGCCCAGACAGACTGGCCTGGAAAAACACAACAAAACTCCCACTTACTATTCTGCTCACAAGTTGCCACCAAAACTCAGCTGTGAGAAGAATAAGAGCATCTTTTTAAAAATGTAAAACTGTCTTTTTTTTTTTTAATTTTTTTTTTTTTTTTTTTTTTTTTTTTTCCCTTCTGCACTGCTCTTACAGACTTTAAAGCATTAATTTCAAAAGCTTCACAAAAGCAGCAGGCATCAAACAGTTCAGGCTGAGTGGAAGTTTGGGGAGGAGAATTGTGAAGTAAGTTGAGAGGGTGATGGCTGCAGACATGGAAGCAAGGTTATTTGTTTGTTACAAGTCAGCAATCATAGCTTGCTTTTAATGATGGAGCAGCAGAGAAGGAGAGTTAGAGCAGCCCAGAGAGCCCTGGATTCACATAGCCTAAAGTTCAGCTACATCTTTTGTCTCATGCTTCTGTTGTCTGGGTGATTCTTGGCTTGGGAGTCAGGAGATGTGAGTTTTGTCTGCAGTGCTGACATGCCCCATGACCTTGGACAAGTCTCTTCATCCCTGTGCTTCTCCTCTTATCTTTTTGCTCACTTAGAATCTCTCTCCCTTTTTCCTTGCAGTGTCTTTCCCTAATTATACATCTGGACCAAGGCTGTCAGAATGCAGCTGTGCTCTCAGGTTAGGCACTGCTATTGTCTGAGTGAACCATAAAGAAATCCTGCACTGAGCACTTAACTGGGACTCTCCTGTAATCTCAGGGTTTCACTGACAACCTTAATAAAATAAAAGTCCCTCAAAAGACTGAGTGCTCCTGCCTACTGCCCAACTGCCTGCTTTTTCTGCAGCATCTTGAACAAGAAAAAACATAAATTCTGATCCCGGGGTTGTCAGAAAATAGTGATTTATACTATTTCATACTTCCTGATCATTGGTAACATATTTTTTGTTCCTGAAATCTCAGCAGTAACTTCAGCACTTCACAGTGCCTAATTTTCTTCAAAGTGAATTATAAACCAGCATGGTGCTATATATCCTACTCGTTTTGATAGGTTTTCCTTAATTTTGCTGTTTTGTGGAGGTGCATTTCATGTGCCTGAGACTGGGGACAAAGCCTCCTCCAGAATTAATTACACAGTACCTCTGAAACCTACTCTATTTTATCCCCATGAGGATGGGGTCCAGTGCTGGGATAACTGGCTCTGCAATGTGATCTCAGCAAAATTGAGTATGTTCTTTAAGTTCAATTTTCTTTGTATACACTGCTCTACCTTGTCCAGGATGCCAACATCATATACAAAAAACCTAGCATGCTCTTGGGGAAAAAAATTACATCCTTCAGCAACAAAGCATGCACACCAATAATCCGTGTCTGCCCTTGCATCTCCTTCTGTTCCAACCAGAATTCAGACAGGATTTTTCCATGAGATCTGTAGGGAAACTCACCATCAAGATTTTGTGTATCACGTTTTCCTAGTGTTGTGTCTTTTGTCTTTATATCAGGTGTACTGTCAGACAGCATCTACAGAAAAGCTCTCACAGCTGTGTCAGCTTTCAGCATCCTGCATAAATTGTCAGATCCCAGACTTTGTACAGTTGTGGTTCCAGATTCCCCAGTGCATTACCTCCTGTTTAACTTTGATAGTCTCCCTCCCCTTTCCCTTCTGCCCTCCCTCCACATCATATAGGATTATAGGAATAAGTGTTTGGCTTCAGGAGAAAGGGATGTCAAAGACAATTTAGTATTTTGTGATAGAAGTGCAGAATTGGAGAATAATTTGGGTTGGAAGGAACCTCAGGGGAGTCATCTGCTCCAATGGTATACTAAGAATTTTGGACTATGACCTCAACTTGGGTGATAAAAAACCCTTACTTATCTTTGAATCAGTTCAGGAATCAGCAGGACCTGAGTGATTCTATGATGCTACCCTTTAACATTCTAATAAAGGGTGGAGACCCTTAATATATACATTTTCATAGAAGCAATTACAGCCCTACAAGCTCAGTCCACTTCAGTGTAAGAAAATAATCTGTATTTGAATAGAACATTGAAGACTTGTCAATAACTTTAAAGCACTTTAGTTGTGCTGAGACAACTCTGCATTCCAATCAGTTTATATATTTATTTGGATTCATATGCCAGTGATGCTTACATGGTATCAGACCATAAGTTATTTAAATAAATTGAACATGGATAATGGAGCCACAGAAATGAGTCATAATTTTTTTCTTTACAGCAGGAGGTAATTGTTTTTTTAAAGAATTCAGAAACTTGCTCTGCATCAGACCATATAATTATACTCAGAAATCAAACAAATTATTCCCATATTCAGCTAAAACTAAGTAACCATCAAACACAGATGATGTTAGAAGGACTGAGCATTTATTTATGCTGCAAAGGCTCACATACATTTATTTTGTTTAAATTTGTAGAAGGAAAAACATTCTGCAAAATATGCTAATAAGAAGTTTTGTAAGTATTATTGACCACAACACTGCCTTTAAAAAAATGTGAATTTGTTAATCTGCAGTTATATAGTGTTTTCCTGTGTTCAGTGTAGTATAAACTTAGTGTCTGGCCCTAACAGGTAAGAGCATAGGCATGCATAGAGAAACTGAACTTTCTTGTTTGTCTGCTTATTTACAAGAAAATAGAGCAGCAGAGCTCGAATAATTTTTTTAAGATGCAAATCTCATTAATCTGAACCAACATGTTTCAGCATGTCTCTGAAAAAGATAAGAGTTCTTGTTAGCTATTTCATTTCTGGTTAAAAATAAAGTGGGAGAAATCGCAGTGTCTTTCCTGAAATGGCTAAAAAAGGGAAAAAGTTAAAAGCAAGCTTAGAAACCGGGCCAGTTGGTGCTTTATTTAGTGGTTCTTTTTCCATTAGCTCACCCTGCTTTTGTAAACTTTGGAGAGGAATGCTGTGTTATAACAGTAGCATTTGCTTTGCTTTTACAGTTCCATATGTGGATAATGAAAAACAACTGTAAATTGTGAGCTTGAAGTATAATTAACGATGCCCTAAAAGGTAAACTGTTTCTTCTAATTATGTCAAAAAACCCCAGTCATGAGCCAAGCAAAGTGATTTATATAGAGGAAATGTGACAAATGTCTGAATAAATACATAGAGGCTGTTCCACTGTATTTTATTTTAATTGTATTAATCATAAATCCTTTGATGTATTTTTGATTAAATGAAATACAGTATATAATGTAGCATTTCGCTGGAGCCAAAGGCTTTGCTCCAGAGGTTCCAGTTTTTGCTCTTATCAGCTTAATATCAAAATTTGGGATCTCTCATTGCTCCAGCCTAGGTATGTGAACCTAATTTTCCTCATTCCCACATTCACAAACTGACCACAGGAGAAACAGAAAAAGTTTACAGAATTTCCAAATTTGGATGTGGTCAATGAAATTAAATAATTAGCTTTGGTTGGCAATCAGTATGTTTTTGTACAGTGGACAAAACTACTGATCTTTTCCTCTTGAACAGATTTTGTCAAAGTGTAGAGCTGAATGATTTGATATGGAAATGCCCTGAGGCTCTTCATACCCTCATTGCCCTCTGCAGGCTGGGTTTTCTAGCTGAACTAAATTTCATTAATTACACCAATTACTAATTTCAGTAAATAGTGCCTCAGTAGTTAAGATGAGCCCTGAAAATAATAAAATAGAAATATAGAAATACAGAAATACAGAAATATTTAAGTTGGAAGGGACCTCCAGCAATCATGCAGTCAAACTGCCTCTTCAGGACTGACCACAAGTTAAAGAATTTTTCTTAGGGGCATTGCCCAAATGCCTCTCGATCACTGGTGGGCTTGGGGTGTGAGCCACCTCCCTAGGAAACCTGTTCCAGTGTTTGAGCACCCTGTGGTGAGTCAACCCACTCAGCTCAAAGGATTCCCCACTCTGAGTTTCTTTGAATATTCAGAATAGCATATCCCCATGGAAATGTGCTTTGTTTGGAACACAGTTCAGTGGGACAGAAGGGGGACAACTTTCCACAGACAGGACACATCTTTCAGTAAAAATAAAAAAAAAAAATAATAAAGCTGTTCAGTTTTAACTTGAAGTTTTCCATAAAAACAGTTTCAGTGGAAAATTTTTGGACAACCACTAGATAATAACTGCTCACAAAGTTTGCCAGGAAAAAGGGCAGAACATCATTATTTACTGACCATATAAGAACTTGTCTTTGTTGAAGACTATATGGGTTGGAAATATCTGCTGTAGAACAAATGTAGAGTCCTAGGGTGGTTTTAGTTCAGTCACTGGAATTGCATAATGTCATTTGCATAATCACTCCTGTAGCAGTAACTACTCGATACCTCTGCAGTTATGGTGGTAGTTTTGTTGAATGCATAAAAGAGGAATTAAAGAACCTGCTTCTCCTCCCTTCCCTATCCCTGTTGATAGGAAAAGGGCCCATTATCTGGGGCAGGCACGTAGGGATGTGCACTTCAGCAAAGGGTTATGATCTGTGTTCATTATATGCAAATTTGCTGGAGCATTAATCTGCCAGGCATTAACATAATATCAGTTGGGGCCTCAGAGTAATTCTCATCTGATCTAAAACATTCCTCATGCAAGCAAAACAGTTTGGCTACATAGAGAAATTATGAACTAACCATATCAAAATCAGCAAATATGAACCAGAGTTGAATGTGACCTGATTATATGTGCAAAACCCCACTGCCTTACAGGCAGTTTATTCAGTTAAATAATCAAATTAAACAAGTCCTAAATACATCTTGCTTAACTTGATTACTTAAATAAGCAGCCATCTGGCATGAATGACACAGATTAAGTTCTTCCTTAATTTTTTTGTCTTTTCAGTTTTCAACACCAGAATTGTTTTGCACCTTGTGCTTATTTCTCTGCTGGAGTATCTTCACATAGAGATTGGGGGCAGAAGTTAATAGATATTATTATGCAAGTACAAGCTGAACTCACTGTCTCTACAACTTGATATTAATCAGCTGAAACTAGTTGGAAGATTAGCCACCCTATTTATACCATTATTTTAGCCACAGGAGAATCAATCTGTTGCTAGAGGAATACAGCTGAAATTTGTCAGTATTAGAAGGCAAGGAAGAATCCTAGCAAATTTAAGTAATCCAGCTCCCTATTTGAAGTCAGGGAGCTGATTTAATTTAAAGTATTTTTGTCTCATTGACAAAAACCACTTTTTGCTAGTCTTTATTAAATAGAAAATGATTTCGGGTTAACAAAGCATTTACTTAGGGTCTGATTCTGTGTGTTGGAACTGCTTTACACATAGGGACTGTCCTAATGACTCTGAAGGCATAAAAGGCTTGAGGAAAGTTATGTATGCAGGAGAGTGCTGAAAAGCTGGGACTGCTGAGGGGCTCACTGGTATGTACCTGCACACATCTTTGCTTAGAGCTTTGGATAGTTCTAGTTACAAGGATTGTACTACAGTGAAATTAATAAAAGCAAATGATGTTTAATTGGGCTGGAATGTTCTTTACAGTGACCTTATATAGTCTCTTCCTTATAAATATGTGCTGTGCTCTGCAGTGTCTCGAGAAGAGAGGATCCTCAATTCTGACACTTGTGTATGACCAGCAGTTATTCCTCTCTCTTGAGGATGCAGGCCTGGGGAGCTTGACATAGTTCCCAGCACACACATCAGTTTTGATATTTGGGTCTCTAAACATTCACTTTTACCAAATGCTTTCAGATCCCACCCTCTTTTGTTAGGTGATTCTGGAAAGCCCATGTATGTGGGTATTGCTGTGGCATTCTCCCCATGCGTGTCCTGGGCCCATCAGCTGGATAATGTGCCCATCTGCCTGCTGTATTTTCTGTGACTATTGCCATCCCCTCCCAACTGTTCCCATTTTGCAGCTGGAGGGCTGTCCATGTGGAAAGGTTGTGGGCAATGTTGGCAGTCACAGCTGTACTTGCACTTAAGCTCCAGGAGTGTGATGGAGAGGAGTTGTTAAAATTATTTTTTCCTTTGTATCCACGTGCAGCATAAGGTGAATTTTTAAAATAGGGGGAAAAAATGGTGAGATGTTTAGGGTGGGCAACTGTGTGTGCTGGCAAGGCTGCTTTGATTTAACCCCAGCTGGCAGCTAAGTACCCTGCACCTGCTCCCTCACTTCACACACACCCTCTCCCCCTCCCACACACACACACACTCTTCACCTGTGGGATGGGAAGAGGAGTGAGGAAAGAAAAGAAAATAGAAATTGTGGGTTGAGATAAGAACAGTTTAACAACTGAAACAAAATAAAATATAATGACAATGCTAATTCTATTAATAACAAAAAGGAGAGGGAGTGAGGGTGATAAAACCCAAGAAACACAATTGATGCACAACACAACAGCTCACCACCCACTGGCTGATGCCCAGCTGTCCCTGAGCTGCAGTCAACCCCACTCCCAGCCAGCATTCCCCAGTTAATATGCCCAGTATGATGCTCATGGGATGGAACAGCCCTTTGGCCTGTTCATGTCAGCTATCCTGGCTGTGCTCTCCCCTGGCTTCTGTGCAGCTCCTCACTGCCACAGCACATGACACTGAGAAGTTCTTGACTTAGGGTAAGCTCTACTTAGCAACAACCAAAACATCACTGTGTTCCCAACATTATTCTCACACTGAATCTGAAACACAGGGTTGTACCAGCTACTGAGAAAACAAACTCTGTCCCAGACAAAACCATGACACTGGCTCAATAAGAAGATTCCTCGATTTAGTATTTGCCTCCTCTTGCCCCAAGACCTTTAAAAGTAATTTCATTTCTCAGTATTGCCATTTCCCCTCCCACCTGTTGCCTTGCTGCATGAGCCAGCAGACTCCCCCAGGAGTTTTCACTGTATTTCACTTGATGTTCATGCAGTGGCTTTATCATAGGGACACACAGCTGCCCTGGCAGCAAAGAAGACTGTCCATCATCTGAGCCACAGTTCCCTGACTGCTCAGCTGCTCCTAACCTGTGGGACACATAAGGAAAATCCTTTAACACACACCTCATTAAAAAGGTTCATGTTAATGCTGCTGCTTGGTTCTGTCACACCAAGAGTTTGCCACATTCACCCCTGGCTCACCTCTCAGGAGGAACTGGGCAGAACAAGATAACTCTGGTATGTTCAATCCAGCCAGGGTCTTCACACAAGCAAGTAGGAAAACATCCTGAGCAAGGATATTTGTAGAAAAGAACCTGAGTAGCATTGCTGTGGTATCGAACCAAGTAGTATTTCACAAATTCAATTTCCTTTACTTAGGTCAAAATACAGTTAACATCACAGAGTAGTGTAGGAATGGATAACTAGAAGACTCTTGTTCCTTCTGGTTTATCAGCTTCAGAAGATTTCTGCTATGCTTTGAATATTTTTTCTACCTACAGCAAAGATTCCAGTATGGAAAGTAAATAAAATGGCAGGCTTATCTCATCCCAATGTTATTCTGAATTTAGATTTTAATGTAAATGTAAGAATGGCATATCTTTTTCATTATTTAGTTAGAATAACCTTTCCTCCTCCCCACCCTGCACATACTCACACTCACTAGTGCTGTTAGTTGTAGTAATTAGCTCAATGTGCTAATGACAGTTTCCAGGGAAAACGCTGACAGGACTAATTAATGGGTGAATTTCACTTTAGTAAATGTATGGGCAATTTTCTAAATGCAGATGGCATGGTCCACCCCAACAGGGGCCCAGCCTAGAGCTACTTAATACAGCAAGTGTCTGGGGAAAGTGGTTAATTTGTAATGTGCTTCATGGTACTGTGTGGGGCTCACATGGTGAGGTTTTGGTGGTGGGGACCCACAGGACTGGTCTGTGAGAGGCTGCCAGAAGCTTTTCTCCTGTGTCCATCAGAGCCAAAGCCAGCCAGCTCCAAGGCACACCTGGCACCCAGCAGTGATGGCAGCAGCCATCTGGGATAACATGGTTAAGAACAGAGGAGAAAGATGCTGGGCAGAAATAAACAGCAGCCAGAGAAGAGGAGCAGCTCTGCAGACACCAATGCAGGGAAGAAGGCAAGGTGGAAGAAGATGCTCCAGGCAGCAGAGATGTTCCCCTGCAGCCTTGGTGAAGACTAGTGAAGCAGAGATGACCTGCAGGGCTGCACCCCAGAGCAGACTGTGGCCTCTGGGACTCAGTACTGGAGCAGCTTTGTTGGCAGGAGCTGTGACCCCACAGGGCACCCACACTGGAGCAGCCTGTTCCTGAAGGATTGCACCCATGCTGGAGCAGCTTGTGAAGAGCTGCAGCTTGTGGGAAGGACTCACACTGGAGGAGTTCATGGAGAATTGTTTGAAGATTTGTGTTTATTACTTATTATCCTACCCTTACTTGATTGGTGATAAATAATTTCCCCTCTCTAGCTGAGCCTGTTTTGCCCATGACAGTCACTGGTGAGTGATGTCTCCCTGCCCTTACCTCCACCCGTAAGTCTTTTGTTCTATTTTCTCTCCCTGCCCAGCTGAGAAGGGTGATGACAGAGCAGCTTTGGTGACACCTGGCATCCAGCCCTGGTCAGGCCACCAGATACTGATTAGAAGAGAAATGGTGCTTATGCTTGCTTTCCAATGCATTATTCATTTCCCAGTGGTATGGAAATGTGATGTCCTTTTCTATGTTCACCTTTTCCAGACCTGTCCATGGAATCATGAGGAAGGAATGAACGTGCAGTGTCATCAGAGCAGTCTCACATGTTTTTCCTGCCAGCCTGCACCTCCCAGTCACAAGGTTTATTTTGTTCATAAAAGGAAAAGAGCAACAGGATGCTCACTTTTGCTATAAAAGAAGCTGAGTGTGACATAGACTAAAACATTTGTTAGCAAGCACCAATCCTGCCCTTGCAGGTCTAAGGAGACTTAGACCCTCCTCCTGGTGTTTGTTAGCTCTTTTGTTCTGAACTCCTCTGTAAACATGGTATTTCTTGACTTAATTTTGTCATACAAAATTCCAAATCTCCATATGAAGACAGAATATCAATACTCTTACCTGTCAGATCCCAGCAGAATTCAGGATTTTTGCAATTTAGTTTTCTTCTGGCAGGAGTAATCAGCAGATTTATAAATTGTGGATAATTTTTATCTCTTTTACATGCCCTTCTTATTAATGCACAGATGCTGTTCTGTGAACAGAGATGGTCACAAACAAAAGCACCTTCTCTTGCTAAATGCTCAAGACAGCTACCAGTGTCCCAGGAAGCAGTTGTATGTGAAGAATCAATTCCAGAGAGAGACCTGAGGGCAGAGAACAGTGCTTGACATCTGTGGCAGTGATCCTGAAAGGAAAGGGGGGGACATGGCAATGAGTCTTGGGAGAGAGGCCCCTGACAGTGCTCGGGGTGGATGTTTACAGTAGGATGTACTGACACAGCACAGGGTGTTTCTTCCTTTTGGCTTTGGAATAGCTGTGTTTGTGTGCATTCATATATATGTTTGCACTTACATATTGATTTCTGTTCATGGAAATGTGTATTTCTATTTTCTCGAGCTAAAAGTTGCATTACCTTCTTATTTTGTTTAATAGAGTTTTTTTTCCTTATGCTATTTGTATTTTATCCCTTTTACAACTCATCTGTGCCTTAATGTTTCTCATAACTTGTGGCAATTGCCAAATTTAAGTGTTTTTATGTTCCTTTCAAAACCTGTTCTTTGAGAAGTGGCAAATAGCCATTCCATTTTGTTTTCTCAATGTTATTAATATTTTATTGATAATTTATTAATAATTTATCTGTATCAGTCTTCATTTTTTTGTAAGTTTCAGTGTTCTCATATTTGCAGTCACTTCCCATAAAAGTAACTCCATAGCTTTAATATCCTTATCATTTGTCAGCTCTAGCAAATGCTTTTAGGGTAGTGAGACAGAACTGATAGAATATCCAGGGTCTGAGTACATCCAGACCAGAGCATAATGGTGTTTTCTGTTTTACTGTCCCTTTGCTTCCTGATAACTCCTGACATCATATTTACCTTCTTGACCACCACTGAGTAATGAGCTGTTATTTCAGAGAGCTGTTCAAAGATCTCTTCCCTGCTGATAATGCCTAATTTAGAGCCCATCACTGAGCATCCATAGCTAGGATTGTTTTCTCTCATGCACATTACCTGGCATTTTCCAGTGCTGGATTTCATCTTCTGTTTTACCCTCAAAGTCACTGCACTGCATAAAGTCCATCTGCAGCTCTTCATACCTAGTTGTCATTGCTACTCCCAGGCAATTTTGCAACATCAGCAAACTTTGTCACCTCACTCTTCACCCCTTGTCCAAATCACTTATGAAAATCTTGGCCAGCACAGCTCCCCAGTGGTTATCTTCTTTACTGTGAAAAGCTGTATCATCTAGTTCACCTTTTGTTTCACATCTTTTAACCACTTTAGATTAGTCGTTAATCCTCATAGGAGGATATTTTGTGACAGCTCCACTTCTGTAAGATTCTTCATGAGGTTCCTGAGTAGAAGCTTTTTGGAGAAAAAGCTAAAAAAGAGCAGCAGCACAAAGTTCCTTGTACCCAGAGGGAAAAGTACTTATGAAAGTGGGTGAAGCAAAGCTCCTACTGGCCTTGTTGTACCTGAGGTAAGATGAAAGCAGGTGGAGAATTAAATATCTAAGGCGACTCTTTGGATGTAAAGATGCTCCATGGAGACAGGATGTTCTCCCAGGCAGCCAGAAAATCTCAGTCCTTGCAGAGTTTCAGGCCCTGGCTGAAGAAAGCCTTAAGATCCACATTTTAAATCATACTTTTCAGCAGTCAGTGCAAAGTCCATAGGATCCATCCACAGCAGCTGCAACTCTGAATGTTTAATTTGTCAAGTTCTCCCATAACTGTCCTGACCCAAGAAAGCATTGGCCTAGCCTGTGATGGTCCCCATGAGCAACCCAAATCATATATTTGAGCAGCACCTGCATAATAATTCATTTCATGTCCCTCATTTCAGATAGAAAATTATCTTTCTCCCAGTCAAATCTGATATTAATTGTCATTTATTACTGCAAATTATAGCAATTAGAGATGGCTTGCTATTAATGGGCTCTAAGGAAGTGAATTGATGTTTAATTCAAGCTGCCATTTCATGATTTAGTTATGACTTGCTTGTGTCCTTCAGGCCAGTGGCAATGGTGCTGTGCAAAATGCTCTGTCTGGAGAGTGCAGTGAGCTGCCCTGGTGGGACTGAGGCCCTGGGGTGCAGCTCATCACCCTGGTATGCCCAGCAGTGGAGAAGAGGATTTATTTCTCACCTGAAAGGGCGCAGCAGTGTGAGCAGAAGGCCCACTGAGGAAAGAGCATCAGCTCTTCTCTGATTCTCTATGGACAGCGAGGGCACAGCTGTCTCACCATGGTCTGCACCACGGGCTGCAGGGGAATCTCAGTGCCAGCACCTGGAGCACCTCTTCTCCCTCCTTCTTCACTGACCTTGGTGTCAGCAGAGCTGTTTCTCTCACATATTTCCACTCCTCTCTTCTCTGGCTGCAATTGCTTCTGCAAAGTAATATTTTCCTTCTTAGATATGTTACCACAGAGGCATTATTACTGTGTCTGATGAGCTCAGCCCTCGTCAGCAGCAGGTCCAGCTTGGAGCTGGCACGATTTATTTTAAGCCTTATTTATTATATTAATTTATTTATCATGCCTTATCATTTATAGACTTGATTTTTGAGATAAAATTCAGGGACCACAATATCACAAAACAATTCATATTCCATATTTATCTCTTCAATCCCTGTCATGAAGTGTGACAATGCACATCTCCTGCTTCCTTTGTTTTTATCACACAAATCTTGAAAGCAACACAGACTCCTTTAAGAAGCCTTACATCATTAGCCATTCAGCAGATTGCACTTGCTAAGCTTAAAGGGGTGTGGGGGTGTTGAAGAATGTTGTGATTATTGTCGTGGAGTCTTTTGTGGACCCACACATCCCACTTTGGTCCTGACTTGGAGTGCTCAATGGTGTTACTCTATGAAGCAGTCTCAGCAGCTGCTGTAAATTGCATTTCCCTTGTTCCAGCCCATGCTATGTCACACCACCCATTGAATTGAGTGGGAAGCTTACGTCTGTGCTGGGAATCGTGACTAAAAAGCTGATCCTGTTTAAAAATAAATATTTTGCAGAGTTTTTCTTTTTTAGAGATGAGGCCAAAAGCACCAGCTCAATTCACAGGGTGGCTGCAAAATGGTTGCTCCAGGTCCATGATGTCACAGGGTACCAGGTGGGCACAGGCATGTGCTGCAGCAGTGAGGGAGCAGAGATGTGTTGCTGCTTGCCACAAAGCTGCAGCCTCATGTGGAGACAGCTCTCATCAGCCACTGCTCTCCTCTCCTTTCCCTGCCCTTTCATGCCCACCCACCACGTTACCACCTGTGCTGTGCTGGCACAAGCAGCTCCATGGCTGCTGAGCCAAACAGCTGAAAAATGACTTTGCAGAAAGGTGGGTTATCTGTCATCCTAGCAAGCACAGCTCACCCTGTCCTGCTCACCCTGTGCTGCACAAATGACTGTGCTGGCACAATTGGTGGGCAGACCAGAAGCAGAAGCAAATGCTGAAGATGGATTTGGGGAGGAAATATGGATTGACTGTCTTGTTAGTGGCGATTAGAAATGTACACAATACAAATACATTTGAAATGTGTACAGCCCAGGAATCATATTCTGCGCTTCCCACATTTCCAAGGTCCTACCATGTCTCACATGGAGACACCAGAATCCCCCAGGCAGTGCTGGAATATTTGGACTTGTGATACCTGCAGGGTGTCTGTGTGCCCCCATCCCTACTCTGGAGCCCAACCACACAGGCAGAGCATCCATAGTTGCTGCTCCTGATGCCTGAGAGTCTTTTGTCCCACAGCTGCTGCGTGATGAACTGCTCAATTCAAATACCACAAGGGTGCACTGATGTGAGTGCCTTTCCCTCTGCTCTCCAGCTGGAAGCCATTTCCAGGACAGGAGACATAAGACAAGGCTGCTTAGCAGGTTTCCATGTCAGCTTTCTGTGTGTGTGTGCCTCTCTGGACTGTGGGCAGAATAAGTGGTGCTCCAGCCCTCCCCATGAGCTCAGGCACACACATGGGTAAGCTGTGGAAGCTGACAGCCTGTGGGTGCCCCTGAGCCCTGTGTCTTGGCAGGGTGTCTGCACCCTGTGTGCCAGCAGGGCTCTGCAGGGGTAGGGGTGGCAGGTCCCTCCTGCAGCCCTGGAGCAAGCAGGTCAGGGTCCCTTCGGGCATGGCAGGAGCTGCTCATCTCCCCAAGGCAGGTACATCTGCAATCTGCTTCTCTAGACAGCTTTGTGCCAGTTCCTTTCCTTAACTTGCTGAAGCAAGTCATATAATCCCCCTGTCATCCAGCACCTGCTCCAAAACTCTCTTGGACCAAATAATTTCTCAGTTTAAAGTAGTTTGTTCCAAGCTGGCTATAAATCACACACATGGCATTGTCCCCCAAGTCCTTCTCAGGCCAAGAACACACAGGATCCTTCTGAGGGCATTCCCAGCTCTGAGGGCAGCAGAGCTCTGATGTGGGTGAGGTGCTGGAACATCCCAGGCATGGCTTGGCATCAAAGGCACAGAAGCTCCTGATGGTAACAGGGCACCAGACAGGCTGGGACAGCCTGGCACTGCCTGCACACAGGGGGTGTGAGGGAAAAGGCAATCCAGTGTCATCCACTGGGTGTGAAATACACTCCATGGCAAAGCCTCTCCAAGGTCATCTGCTCACAGGGGCAGCAAATGTGGGCTGCAGCCTCCAGACCCAGCTCTGCAGCCTTCTCAGGAGGCTTCTCTGGAGGGAGCAGGAAGCGTTGCTGGGATTAAAAAGTTCCATTGGTGTGGGGACAGCAATTACTGCCAAGTGATCCATTCATCTGGAGTTCATACTGAACTGTGTTCAGTAGTTGTAATCTTTTGTTGGTTTTATGGAAGGGAACACACTTTTGTCCATCTTCAGAACGAGATGATAGTTAATTTCTCCTGGAAGAAGGAGAGATGCTTAAAGACAATTCAGGAGACTATATCTGTTCCTTTAGTACAGCCTGGCACACCCTGTACTATGGACCATTTTCCTGTAAAACAGGCTGAGTGTCTGCATCCAGCCTGGAGAAAGATGTAATAAGCTGCTATTAGCATCATGTCTGCAGGTTGCTGAACACTGCAGCGAGCTGGTTGTCAGCTCTGCACCAGGTTCCTGCTGCCTGTGCTCTTTGAATGGAAAAGTCCTTGAAAACCCATCTGTTTCTTAAAATAGAGAACTCTGATGAAATTCACCTCACTGTGACTATACAATAGGATCAGTTTGATGCTCTTTGGTTTGCTAGTACACTTCCGTGTTGTCTCTGTGCTCACAAACTTCCATTTTAAGTAAGGTGCACATTGAGGACTTTGGATTTTACTTTACTGCTGCTTAAATTATCCTGTTAGCCCATGCCTTGGAGTGGCTTGTGCCAGGCTGCCTGCAGACTTTGACCACCATCTCATTCCCTTGATCTTGGCATGCTCGCATCAGCTGTAAGCAGGGGGAAAGAAAAAATACTTGTGATAGTGGGAGAAGGAGATTTCTTTGTCACTACCCAGGTTGTGCTTCTGGAATGTTGAGGGAAAGCTTAAAAATAAACTCAGAAAAGTCCAGACAACATAAACCAGTGACCACATGGTTTTCTGGGTTATTCAGGCTGGATCCCTTGCAAAGCATCAGCTTGATGGACAGGAAATCTGCTAATAATTTTCTATATTATATGTCATGGCAGAGGGACTTTCCAGGTGAACTGGCACTTTCTGGATTTTGCACAAGAAAAGGCAAGGACAGGAGGAAAAAGCCAGCCATGGTGTCCTGCATCTCCTAAAGCAAGGAGAAATGGGGAAAAGCTCTGTTCTCTTTCACTGTAACCTCACCAGTGCTCCTGCAGCTTTTCCCATTGTCCCTTTCCTTAACACACACACACAGAGACAAAAGCAGTTTGTGCACGAGGCAGGATGGAAGGATCAGGAGAAGAATATTCATTTCCCTGCTCCGGCCTGTTGCTGTGTTAATTTTTATTACTCTTGCACAAAGAGGATGCAGCCCCAGGCGCCTGGCAGCGCAGCTGAGGTGCGAGACGCGGGGCTGGGCGCCTGTCGGGCATCTGACATTTCCTGGCTGCTTCTGCTGCTCTGCTCTGCTGCCAGAGCCGAGTGACCTCCAGCTGCCTCATCGGAGGCAAAAGCGTGTGAGGCTTTCAACTGTTTGGGGTGGAACAAGGAGAGTTGGTATTTAAGCTCCTGGGGTAAATCTCTCCCTTCCTGCCTCCACCACAATGCTGTGTTCGCAGAGGACCACAAAAAAAAAAAAAAAAAAAAAAAAAAAAAAAAAAAAAAAAGAAATCCTACTTTCTCAGAAACTTCCCAGGGTGTGTTTTATTTGCAGAGCTGGAATTCTGGAAAAGTCAGCAAACGTGCTATTGTTGTGCCATTTCCATCACAGGGAGTGCCCAGGTGAGCTCCTTGCTGACCCAGCTCTTCAGGCTGCTCACAAACACAGATCCTTCTCACAACCCCGCAGTGTTCAAGGACAGAAGTGAACCTCAAATCCCTTGTGCAGCCTGCCTGTCTATCACAGGCTATTACATTTCATTCTCACCTCTGTGTGGGAGCCTTGAGCTGGCAAGGGCTATAGCTTTTGGCACTGAGAGTTAATGGTTAAGCACCCTGACTGGTGGAGGTTTGCACTCCACTTCCAGGCTGAATTTGTGAGGCTGCAGCTTCATTCCTCAGTTTTTGCTATGATTTTCTCCTCTCTCTGTTCCTTTGCAACCCTTATTTTCTCCCTGAACAAAAGTTCATACAAATTGTAGCAAGGTCAGCTCTCACTATCCTTTGCAAGCACGTCAGGTTTTTCACAGTAGTGTTTTCTCCAAGTCTTGAAATGTTTAGGGTTTTGTTTGATTTTTTTTAACTGTAACTTCTTAAACATTGAACAGCTTCCAGAATTGCAGAGGTGAGAAGTGGATGAGGTAGCCAGGTCATCATCCCTTTCAGGTGCTGAATTTTAATTCCTTTTAGCATCTTTCTGAGGTGGAGCAATGCAAGTGTCTGCCCAGGTAATGCAAAATGCAGGACAAAGCACGAGGGCCAAAGATTGTAAGGAGACAGAAACCAAAGTGAAGGTCCCAAGGGCTCAGGCATGCATCTGACTGAGCTTGCTAAGCCCCTGCTGTGTGATGGCTGCTGGGCTCCAGCTGCTCCTGGGAGAGCTTTAGGAAGGTTTTGAGCACTTTTTTTCAGCACTCACTTAGGCAGTTACTGTAAAAATGAGCACCAAGAAATATCCTGTTGCAGGAGCTCCCAGGACCTTTGCTCTTGCATGCCCACACAGCCCCAGCATCTCCAGCCTTCAGAAGCAGCTTTGAGCAGGATGGGTAGTTCAGCCTTCCCTAAACTGATGGATGCATAGTCCATCACAGGGACATTGAGTCAAATTTGCAGATAGATGCAGCTTCTGTTAAATCCAGTGCAAAACTGGTCATATAAACCAAAGCAGGCTCTCAGCTAGAATCTCTTTATCCTGTAATAAATTTCTAAATGGACTGTCAGATTTGATATTCTCTCATAAACATCTAATTAAGGAAAAATAAAGCCCCTGCTTCATGAAATTCCTGACTGATAGTACTAATAAAATGTCATAAATAACAATGAATGTTGTGATAATGTTTTTATAGACTAACTACCTTTCACAATCATTAGCACAGAACTGATAAGCACCCAAACTAAGATATCTCAGTGCCATGGTGGTGTTGCCAGATGCAGGACAGGAAACAGCCAGGAGGAAAAAGAGAAAGGAGGGGTCTTCTTGTCAGCAGCTGGTTGCTGTGTTTGAAGCAAGAAGGACAATCCTGGCCCAACTTGCTTGTCCTCAAGCAGGGATGAAAGCAGAGCTTTGTTCCTCAGGCATCACACCAGGGAAACAATCCCTGCAACTCAAGCTGGCACCACAGCCCAGCCATACAGGGGCTTCAAAGTTGGAGATGGTTCCCTGGAAATTATGTGCAAATATGCAAATTATTTCATTATGTTGCTGGCATGAAGTGGCATGCACAGAGCTGATAAAAGCTTGGCAGCTACAGAAATGGGGAAAGTGAAAAGGAGTTCAAAGAGGGATGCTAAGCTTCCTCATCCTGCATTTTTGCCTCTGTGTGAGTGAGTGGGGTGGGAAAAAAGACTCAACGCTGGCCAGGGAAAGTGTGACATCCCCACCTAGCACTCCATGGCTACCTCCACTGTGCTTGGAAAATGCAGCTGAACATGGATACTTTGGCTGGAATGTGTTCAGGTACCAAGTGACATCTGTGCTGTGTTTGCAGCACATGTGGACCCTTCCTAGCCTTGTCTAGGAAACCCAAGTGGCAGAGAAGGAGGCACCATGAGCTTCTGTCTCCTTTATCCTCTGAAGCAGAAAGTCAATAAAATGCATTCTTTTTGCAGAGTTCTCTGTCCAGCACAATGGTGTTGGAGGTTTGACAGGATGGGGCAGTACATGTGAAACACCTGCAGTTACAACATCGAGGGAGCTCTGGAAGAATACATGTAAATCTTCCCAGGACATGCATTTTTTCCACCCACCATCCACAACTGGTGTCACGCTGGCTGTTGGTCAGCTGGCTGCCTTGGTCCTTGATCCTTGATCCTTGATCCAGCACTGGCCTGGCATTGCTCCCACCCCAAGCTCCACAGCCTGCTCCAACATCCTCACCCTGGCTGGTTTCTGTTGGCCATGTCCAGCCTCATGCTTGGAGCCTCAGCCATTAGATCATTCAAAAGCCATCTCAATTCAGGCTGCTCTGTGTAAAGCATTTTACCTGGCTTTATTTCTCACATTGCTTTGTATTCCTTCAAACTCCAAACCTGCAAATCCATGCAGTGCTGCTGTTTTTGCCTCTAAAATGTTTACTCCTGGCTCTCTTTAGGACCTAAAAGGCTGAAAACTGCATCATAATTGTCTAATTAGTCCTAATGCTGCGTAGTGTTGACTGTTTAGTTACCATATATTGTGTACAGAACTAATTGTGGTGAAAGTAAATGAATGTGAAGGAAACAAACAAGCTACTAGAAAATAATTACTTGGAGTGTTTCTTTTTAGTACCTGTACAGCAGATTTCATTATAGTCAACAGCTTCTAAAGCTGCTTGAAATAGCGGTATTTGTCATTTTCATAGAAACTTGATAATGACATTAATTTATCTTAATGGTCTGTTCTATTGTTATAAATAGTAAAATTAGCTTAAATTGTCTTGCTTTTGCTGGTTTTGGATGGCTCCAAAGGGCCCCACAACAGCAGATGAGTAGATAATTTGGTGTGCTTGACAGATTTCCAATAATTTGTTATGTGGAACATGAGGTAATGCTAGTACCATTAATGTTCATTTTCCTCTAAATTCATTACTGCCCTTTTCCCTTTTATCTTTTTTAATGTCTGGGCCATTTTTCTATATTTCAAGTGGAGCTACAAAGCCTATTCATATTCAGCTATAGTAGCTATTAACATTCTGCACATAGAGAACATCATGTAAGAAAACAACTCTTTATGAAATGATGAGGCTGGTGGCTATTTATGCTGAAAAGTAGGCAAAATGGGTTGTTTGCTGGTATTAGGGATTGGCTGTAATTAAGTCAAATGTAATTTTAAAGAAATTTAAATGTTTTCATTTTTATAGCCAAGGTAAAACACAATTCAGGGAAATTCTAAGATGGTGTAAATGCATTAATAAAAACTATTTTCCCTGTTTTCTACTCCTCCTGATTAAACTTCACCGAGGATTTTATGCATGGCTAGTTATTTGCACAATATTTTCTACCCAATTTAAACCTAATTAGTCTTGGGAAAGTATTAAAATTAATGGTACTTTTATGTGGGTTTGCTGATATGGTAATGATCTGAACAAACAGGAGAGCTTTCCATTGGGGAAGAATAATTTTTCCTCCTGCTCCTTTTCTTTCTCTTTTACCTTTGTCTCTCAACAACATCAGGATCCTCTTGCCCTCCAGGTGCAGAGGGGAAGGAGAGGAAGGGATGAGGTTTTGCTGTCCATGTCTCACTGGTGAAATCTGAGCAGGAGGAGTGAGACGTGAGGCTGTGGGGTGACCAGGAGGGATTCCTGGCACCATGGCCATGGCCCCACCGTGTGTCAGGGAGCAGGGACAGGCCAGGAGGGGAGGAAGTGCTCTGGGAGAGGATGGTGCCCTGGGGCTCCAGCCAGGTGGGAGGAGGATGATCCCTTCTGCTGGAAAGTGCTCGGTGAGCTGTGGGTCTTGGCAGGCTTCCACAAAAGTGTATTTTCATGGAATTTCAAACAAAATGTGCTCCCGAGTGAAGGAATTATTTTTGAAAACCTCAGTTGTCTTTCAGGAAGAGCTTGATTGAGAACATTCTAAATTTCTGTATTATTTTTAATAATGAAATTATTTTATTTCGTAGGATCACAGAGGGTTTGAGGTGGGAAAGGACCTCTGGGGGGTCATTTAGAACAGTTCTCTAGGACCATGTCCAGCCAGCTTCTGAATGCCCTCAAGGTGGGAGTTGACACTTCTTCAGTTCAGGTACAGCAGGTAACACGTGGCTCTGAGAAACCATGAATTACAGTGATAGTCAAACCAACACACTGTTTTAGTGTTTGAAATCAGCCACTGCTTATGCCTGCTGTAAATGCCTGCCCTGTAAGCCTACATCCAGCACTGCTGCTTGGTTGTGGCAGTGTGATGACAGCTCCCCTCATCGGGTCCAGGGCTCAGCAAACCCCCTCACCAGTCAGGGGACACGCTTTCCTGGCTGCTCTCAAAGCTGCCCTGCTCAGGGGTTTGCCTCTGACTAGCTTGGAAAACTCCTGCTGTCTGTGGTGGGATTCCTCTCACCGAGCTTTGGACACTGTTGTGCAAAAGCTGCTCTGCTCATCCTCACTCCCTTCCAAGAGAGGGGAGAAGAAAAGCTGTGCCCACAGTGTGAGTCGTCTGATTTGTTTTAGACTACTACACTAGGATGAGATGAACAGCACCAAAATTGCCAGTTTCTGTCCATAAAGGAGGAAGGGAGCTCAAGCTCCCTGGTATAAACATTGGGTATCAACCTGACAGGTACCTGTGCCTGGGCAGAGCATCTCTGTCCTTGTGCCTCACTCCCAGACTATGGGTGGGGGAGATGTTCCTCTGCTGTAATTCTCCATCACAATGATCCTGGGTTGCCCAAAGATTGCACAGCTGTGCTTTACTTCTGGGTATCAGAGTGCAGCATAATTACACAATGGAATGTTTTTCCAGGCTTCCAAGGCTTATGTGTCTTTCCAAGCTTGGGCTGAAGCTTACCTGCAGTCTCCCTAGAGGTGTATTTTGCTCTTTCTGATTTGTATATATGAGTTTTAATTTGTATTTTTTTTAAGATGTGCTTATCTTGTTTTTTAAATTTTGTGGATTTTGCTGTGAATGCTGAATTTTAAGAAAATCCTTTTTTTTTTTTTTTTTTTTTTTTTTTTTGTCTCTCTCTGCTTCTGTACTGAGAAATGTATTGACTTGACTGAGCATTTATAATTAAAATATCTGCTACTCAAATCTTCCAAAGACTCACGGAGTGGCAGTCAGACACACCTGGCTGAAGCTGGAATCGGCACATTTTGTCTGTTGTTTGCAAGTGCCTGTCACAACATGCCAGGTTTGCTCCTTGCTCCCTGCTAAGCTTTTATCTGCTCCACAATGAAAAATAACACTAAACAAAGGGGAAATTTGCATCACAAAGATGCATCTCTGTGCTCAGCCTTCCACCCGAGATGAAGTAGATAGGTTTCCCATTCCCAGCATCAGAACCCATAAGATTGGTAATCAAACACTCTCAAGCCCAGGTGAGCATCTCCTGTAAATGGGAGACAGGGGAGAGCAAAGCAACATCTCAAGGGTGGGGCTGACAAGGCGTTTACCCTGAAACAAGGCAGGTGTCCTTCTGCTGCTCATTTGGATCATAACAACCGAAGGATGAGCCTGAGCCCCACCTCTCATTCACTCTGAGTACCTGGGGTCCCTGAGAAAGAGCTGTGCCCAGGAAAATCCTGCCAGCCTGGGGCAGCCAATGGCCACCACCAGGCCACCAGCACTGGGCAGAGTCGTGATTGTGAGGCCAGAAATCAGAGTGGCAGCATTGCCTCTTCCAGGACTTTGGCACATGAGTGTGAAGGTTGATTTGCTTTGGAGCTCTGCACGGAGGAGTTTGTTTAGGGAGAGAGTTTTTGTGTAATTGTATCTCCAAGAACAGGCATTTGAGTGCCCCAGCCATGACCACCAGCAACAGCTGAGGAGCTGTGGCTTCAGGATTCAGGCACAGTCACGACAGGGACCTCCTGTTGATAATCCAGGTGCAGTGTGGTTGTGTGGCACATGAGACCAGAACACACAAAGACATGGGTGCAGTTGATCTATTTGCTAACAGAATTAACCAATCATAGCAAAAAAGAAAGGATTTTGTAAAATCAAATGCTTCAGGCTTCATTAGATTAGGCAAGATTTCCTCTGCCTCATGGAAGATGAGATTGCAGCAGCTGCCAAAAGATCTTTCTGTGGTGCTTCGTGGTTGACTCCACTCCTGATGAGAAACTCCTCCCTGTACCTTCCTTGCCAACAAAAATAATGAGACACAGACATGAAATCAAGTAAGTGCAGACAGAAGCATTGCTGCTGGATGCCTTCAAAGCCTGTGCTGGGGTGGAGCCACCTGTCCTGGCTGTACTCACAGCAGCAGCTCTGGGCCAGGGTGTGGGGTCAGACCTTCCCAGGTCTTGCACCTTTGGAGAAGGTAGGCTGTACAAATAGTGAGGGTGAATTAGAAGAGAAGGAAAAAAAGGAAAGCTGAGTGTGGGTGGGTGTTTTTAGTCTAGCTTAGGCTGATTTACAGCTGTGTAAGGAAGCAGAGCTATGCCTTGAGGAAGTCTGGAAGGAGAACAAATGAGCAAAGTTCAGTCTTGCCCACTGGGCCACCCAAAAGCTGCAAACCTTTAGGTAATTATCCACAATTTGTAACCTATCTCATATAGGTAGTTTTAGTTAATTGTATGGGAAACTATAATATATGGGTAATAAATAAGATATAGGCATGGAAATATATTATCTATAAACATCCTGGAAAACTACCTACAGTCTCATGTCCTGAGGTTTTGGTTGGTTACACACCCTCATTCTTGATCACATCCAGCCTGGCTGGGGAGCCAGACACTGCCAAAACATGCTCTTGTGCAAGAACTGCTGTTACAAGAGGTTCTGGGCCCAGGCCAGAGGTTTTGGATGGTTGCTGGAAATTGGTCCCTCTCACCCTTCCCTGGGGTACCTGAGGAGGCAGGTGAATTACAGGTTTGCATACATAGCCACTGATAGGAGGGAATATTTTCCTGTGATTGTGTGAATTCCAGGAGACTCAGCTGATGAAAAAGGCACTGGGGACAGAAGGACCACTTGCTTTTCCACTCCCCTGGAGAATGATGCACTAATACACCTCTACTCTGCAGGAATCTATGAAGGGAAGCTGATGCAGCAGAAGATGCAGAAGAACCTGCCTCCCATGGGCCAGGTTAACCAGGAGAGGGGCTGGCTCCTCTCTCCCTGATATGGGCTGCAACCCATCAGAAGCACTCCAAAATTTGCCTATTCACAGAGGCTGAGTTTAGCTAAGCTGAGTAACTGAAAATCAACAAGCCTCAGAATATTTGTTGTTCCACCCTGCAAGAACTCACACAAACCTGTTTTTCAAGGTTCATGGTAAAACCCCCTCATGGAGCTCAGCCCAGGCTGGAGCTCCTTCTGCATCGTTAATTCCTTGACTTGTTTTTCTTTTTCCAGAGTTCCCTGCAGGTCATTTTTTTCCAGTGCAGCAAAGGATGGAAGAGCACATTGAAACAATTATTGATAAATAGTTGTATCTCGAAGCTGCACAGAGCCATTATAACCTCAAAGATGCAAACACAAAATTATTTTGCATTGTGTGAATTATTTTCCTATTTGAAACACAGAATTTCTCTCAAATAGCTTTAAAACCCTCATTGTAGTGGAGCATCCAGTTTGTTCCATTAACTACTCACAGAGTCAACTGGAGAACCACTGTTATTAATTTCAATGGAAAGCTAAAATGCAGTTCATTTTCTGTAATTGCAGACCTATCACCTAAAGACCCAGGAAAAGCTTTTAATCCGAGGCATTTTTAGAAGGGTATGATTACATGGATATCTTCAGAAGGTGCATAATTACCAGGGCACCAATGACAAAGAAACACAAAGAGCCAAACTTCCCAGGCTGTTAGAGAGAGAGCCCCACCCTCCAGCCTGGGGCCACCGCTGTGTGGGGTGCTGGGCTGGGCATCAGAGGTGGGGACCCCTCCAAGAACCAGCCCTGATGGTCCCAGTCCTCCCAGGTGGGGAGCAGAAAATCCAGCAGTTCTCCTGGTGCCACCCTGAGCCCCCAGCACATGTCAGAGGACGACGCAGAGATAACCCTGGGAGCCTGGAGGAGGCATCAGTGGGCTGGAAAATGCATTGGAAAATACAGCACTTGAGACAGGGGTAGAGAAGCAGCCAAAGGAATTTGCAGGGAAGCAGCAGTTGTAGGGACTGCAGAGGGACAGTGGTCAGGAAATTCACAAAAGGGCTGGAAAAAATGGTGGAAACTTTGGGAAGAAATATCTGAAGGTAAATAAATGCTATTTAGTTTAAGGATGAGAAAGATACTGTGAGATGCAAAATATTCAACTCAATAAAATTTCATTCCAAGGTGAAAACCACAGAGGGAGTGGTTTCCAGAGAAAGAAACCTGCTGTGTCTGAACAGCTGACCCAGGATCCCTGAGCAGCTCCAGAGGATGGGATGAGGGCTGCAGTGGCATGGTGGGTGGCATGGTGGCCCCTGGCCTGTCCTGACTGCCCTCTCAGCCATCACCCCGTGCCAAGCTGCCAGCCACCTCACACCACAGCCAAAAGGGACTGAAAATTGAAAATTTGAGGTCTTTGGTACCACCCTGACTCTGCTCAATCAAAACAAACCACACAGCACTTCTGGCATGTCTGGAGGAAGAGGCAACTCCATCTGGAGGGAAGAAGAAAGGAAAACCTTCAGTTTTGAATTATTGCTTGGCTGTTTTGCTCAAGGAGGCACAGCCACAATCATCTGCTAGGATTCAAGGCGGCTGCAGCCCCAAGGCGTCCTGGCAGGACTCACAGCCACGGGCAGAGGTTCAGGGCAGCACCACTGACTCCAACAGGCTCCTTTGTACTCAGAGGAAATTCAGATCTGTAGGATCTGAACACAGAGATGCCAGAAAATCAACCCACTTACATCAGGCATTTGAAATGCATTCACATCCCTTTCCTTTGGCTCTTGGCTTCAGTCCCCTCTGGCTTTAAGCACTGCTGGATGCTGAGCGCTGGCTGCAGCAGTGGAGGGGCAAGAGAGCTGAAGATGTTTCTTTCCAGGGGTTTCACCATTAAAGAGGATCCACCTCTCGCTGCATCCTACAACAAGGGACACTTTAACTGATTGCAAAAAGAGTTAAGTGTACTTAGCACCTTGGTAGTTGAGGGCTAAGGTGGGTAATAGCCACGACAGAAGTAGCTGCTTGGGAAGCAATTTAATTAATAAAAATGTAAGAAACAAAAAGGTCAAGCCTTGCCTCTGCTGTGCTGCATTTAATCTGCACATGTACACAGGACTTCAGCCTCACGGGTGTTGCTTTTTTTTTCAGCTGGCACATTTCCCCAAACACGATAATATTTTTTAACTTTAGTGGATGACATTTTGTAATATGTTTAAGGATCTGTAATATTTTATGCTTACAGCTTTTTGCTATTGTTGTTCCAATATGGCACTGATGCTGGTATTAAAGTTTAATATGATTAGAAAGCTCAATTGTATAACCGAGGGGTTATACTCTTTATCTATTCTAATCTGATTAAAAGGCTTCTCTTCTGTAGCTTTCCACAATCACTTTATATCAAAACCTGGGGGCAAAGCAACCAGCACTTTGGTTTGTCCCAGATCAAACAAAATACCAAATGTTTTCCTTCAATATGTACTTAATTCCTTACCCTACAAAGCTGTGTCCAAACTGCAAACCCAGCTTGTTTGGCTTTAGTGGAGCTGTTCACTGAGAAAGGGCTGTGGAACCAGGTGCCCTAAGGCTGCTTAAGGCTCAATAGCTGCCTGTTCATGGGCAGAAAAAAGACGTTTTGGGTGTTGCTGCCTGGTGGTTTTGCATCACTGTGAGTACATGATAATGCTTCGGGGTTAAAAAGAGTTGGCAGAATAACCCCCTACACAGCAGAGGTTATTCGGTGTGCTATGGATCCATAGCTCCAAGACTCAAGTTAGAGAGTGTTCCTGATGTGTTTGTATCAACCCCTGCACCTGCATCTTAAAAGTGGGGGGTGGTTGTTCTGCAGACCACCTCCCTCTAAGACCCCCCAAAACTGTGTCACACGGGGACCACCAGCTCCCATGTAGGTGAAGCTCATGCTCACCAGCACAGCAAGCTGCTGTGATGCAAAGTGGCCTCAAAACTATCCCCTCTTCTCTCCAAACCTGAGCCATGGTCTGTACACCTGGTTGCTGTGGCTAAGCCAGGGTAGGAAAGGTCTGGGAGGGAAGTCGAGGCTACTACTTGAGCAGGAGAGCAAAGAGGGGCAGCCCCTCCTAGATGTGGTACTTGCGCTTCAGAGTCACAGAACAGGCTCTGCCCTTCTATTTCATGCCCATTTCCTCCCCAGCCTGAGATGGGAGCACTTGGCCCTCATCCCTCCTTGTGCAAACAAACTTGGCTTTTACCACTGAGGAGCATGCTGTTTGTTTGGCTGTGCTTGCAACCCACAGACTCCTCCAGGCAGCCTTCACCAGCAAGGCTCAACAACAAAAACCACACCCAAGCCCAAAAACATTCCTTCTCCTTCTAATCAGCTTCAGGCCCAGTGGATGCCACAGCTGATGCTGGGCAGGCTGCCTGTAACCAGACTCTTGGGCCAATTTGATTTTTGAGTTTTCTGCACGACTCTACAGAAGGGATTTCTTCACCATTCTATCTGCTGCAATGCATCATTGACAGGGGTGTTGTATCTGCTCTGCTGATACTCAGGAGACTCATCCACGTGTGGTATGGCAACAAACAGAAGGACAACATCAACATTTAGTTAAGAGTAAGCTTTCTTATCCACATAATGGTATTTGAATTGTCCCAGAAGTATAAAGTCTAAAGCCTTCTCATCCTCTGAGCAACAAGTAATTTAAGAATTGTTCTTCACTGACAAGACATTTATTTCAGATGTGAAAAGGTCACCTGTCTACAAAGAACCACTTTTTAGGTAAGTAGGCTCACCTAAAGTTGTCTGAGACAATTGGGATGAGGATGTTCACTGACCTTCCTTGGCAGTACATCACCTTTTTTCTTGGGCCATGTGGCATGTATTGCCTTAACTCAGTGTTTGCCATCACTGCTGTCCTGCCTGGCACACACACACTTTAAAGTCATCAGGATCTTCTACCTTAGCTTGTTAATAAGTGTTTATGATCCATTAAAATTGCCTCAGAAGTAAATGGTCAAGTTTCTTTAAAAAGGTAACTTGCCTTGTTTATGTTGTCTGGGTTACATTCTGAGAATCAGGCTTAGATATTCATCATACCCACCCCAGATCTATTATAGAACTTGGAAATATATACTTAATATGCACTTTTTATTCTTCTGTGACATTGATTTTTCCCTCGGTTGTTCATGACTGTAAAGAGGAAGTTTAGAGTGGCAAACAAGCTTTCCAGATTTCATTTTATTGGCATGCTGTGCTGCAGAATAAACTCTTTTACATTCTTAATTGGAAATCCCCAGGGTTGTTTGGAAAAGGTGTTTCTCGCATACAGCTCCAGCAAACAGATGACCAAGCCCATCACCTCACACAAAGCTCTGTGCACATCCCCCTGCAGCAATGAACTTATTCATCTGTCTGTAAATCAAAACTCTGATGCTCTGGCTCCTACCTTACAAGAAATACAAGACACAAGCCTGCTGGCAGACATGGCAGGTTTCTTCTGCATTTCTGTACATAGGCATGGTTCTCTTTTAAAGGAATTCAGCTATTCATAATTACTGCAAGGAGCACCATACAGCCTAGGCAACTTTACTGCACATCATTGAGAAATTGCTTTTAGACTCATTCTAGCATTGCAGACATCTAAGGATAGAGCATCTTTGCCTTCAGGAGATGGGAACTGATAACCAGGAGGCTCAAGTTTCAGCTCTGAAACTGATGTTTCCAGCAAGACTGTCTCCTTGCATCAAGGCTCTGCTGTGAAAACATCCTCCAGCTGATCAGTACCAGCTGGCACAGAGGGGGAAAGAGAAAACTCTACTTGTGGCAAAGTACCATAAAGCACAGATCTTACCTCCACTTTAGAAACACTTCTCAGTGCTGGGACTAATGGTTAAACAGCTGGTATGTTACCCTGGGATGAGCATACCCTCCTTCACTAACTGTAATTTATGACAAATCACAGGAGAAAAAAAACCAAAATCTTTAAACCAAGTTTGCACTGAACTCCCCGTATCTTTTGCAAAGAGCGAGACGATACTTTTGAGTTATTACAATGTGTAGAATGAACTTTTATTTTCATTCATCCTTCATTATTACCATACAATTAGATAGCAATATTTGGAAAAAAATAATCTTGAAATAATTTAAAACAGAAGGCACAGAAAACCAAACCCAACTATGCTGCTACAAGAGAAAGGGGAAAAATGATTCAGGAAGCGAATTTATTCAGAAAAGTTTTATCACTTAGATATTCTGTTCAAAAGCTACAGCACACAGAAACAAAACTGCACAGTTTAAGCTAACCCATGCTTTTATTACATTTAACATATAAAAGGAAAAAAAATCTAAAAATATTTTTTGCAGGATTTTGAATGAAAAGTGTAATTTTTAAAATAAAAAACACTAAATCTAGTACATATGTCAAAAATTTCCCTAAAGCCTACACACTAAGATGTACTTCACAAAAAACCTGCATTAAGGGCAAAGTATACAGTTAAACACCATCTGGGGATGGGAGCAAACTGGTTCTTAAATCAGTTAAGAGTATCAAATAAATTTGGTGTTTGCTTCAGAAACAAGGATTCTCACTACAGTAATATACTGGAAAGGACATTCTTTTGTATTTTAATATTATGAAATTAAACCAATAGTATACATTACAGAGAGGAACAGAACCATTCATATGAGATTTTTTACCTTTTTTTTACTTTTTTTTTGCTTTTTTCTTTCTTTTTTTTTTTTCTTTTATTTGCAAAGGAGTAACTTTATTTCTTTTGAAAACAAAGCTACTGGAATTAATGACATGCGATAATATGCCCCAATATTATACCAGCTAAGTTTGAAAATAAAGTTCATGCTTCACAATTGAAATATGCTGTGACTCTCAAATACATTCTCTGGTAATTAATAATACAATACTGAGGTCATTCATAAAATCAGTTCAGGTAGGGAACCTGGTTTATAAATGAAGCTCTTTTCAAATATTGAGAACACTGACAACACACAGGGTTAGCTCCAGGTCAGCACATTTCTTTCTGTGCTCCATCCCTCTTTTCTTAAACAAGTGGGTGCTTAGCCTGCAAATACCATGAAAAGGCAAAGTCTAGAAGTTACAGGTTGGTTTGTAAAAATATTAAATACAATCCAAGACAAACAGTATTACTGACAACTTAATAGCAGGTGCTCTCTAAGGGAAAAAAATATCCTGAAATGCAAAAGAGATCTTTTCAGCATTTGATATCAAGGCATTTGCACATTTGTCAGGAAGTGACAGTAAGAGTGAACTTTGCAGCTTACTTTGCAGTTGGACTTGAAATCAAAGAGCTTTCCTTCTAGCCTGCTCACCTGTAAACCATAACATATGGTTTCTTAATAGCTTGCTTTTTTCCCTGGAAATAATTTTCTCATTTAGAAAGTACAAGTCAAAGTATTGTTTACACACTTGAATAAAGAGAGCTGACAACTACAATAGAAACGGTAAAAATGATCTTCATAAAAATGTTCATCAAAATTCTCTGACATAGCAAAACATTCATTTGTAAAGTAAAGTCTAATACTGCAAGCCATTCACTCAAAGGCGACCTTGGGCACATGAATCCTTGCCAGCATTGCAATGGGAATTACTTCCATATTTCTTGTCAGTATAGGGTACAAACTCTGTAATATATTAAAGTTTCCTAACAAAGAGTCCAATTATTGCACTTTATAAAAATTCTAGTAATATCAGGCTTTTGTCCTACTTTTCTATGAACACTGATGCCCTGCAAAAAAAATCTGGGGGACCAAGTAATTTCTGATGAGTAAGATGGAATACGTCAATCAGCCCAACATATCAAAAATGGAAAAGTTTAGGAAATGAAGAGATGTAACCTTTGGAAATAGGTTTTGGTTCAGAGCAGCAGACAGATGTGTCATTCTGGTACTGACACACGTTCTCTTTGCTGGGAAGAGTCAGCAATGATTGTTACATTTATGTACCACAACACAACTTGAGGACTTTGCAGAGAAACCCAAAGAACCACTAAGTTCTTCTGCTGACCCTACAAGCCTGATGGGAAAAGCTCAATGACAGCCATATTTGAGTGGGGGTTTCTCTGTGAGCTCGAATACATTTGCATTTGTGTCAGCAACAGACATAGCAAACAAAAATAGCTATTTCAGGATGGCAAAACAGGTAGAGTAGTCTGAGAAGCCTCTATAAAAGGAAAATACAGCAGTTTTGGCCCTGCTTTTAACCAGCTGTATCAATAGGGAAAAAAAAGATAGAGGAGATTTTTGTGCCAGCTATCTAGAAAAAGATGCTGCTTGAACCCAAGTGATTCACAACTCTATATGAGGCTTCCAGGCCAGCAAATCACGGTCAAAGTCACTTTGTTCCTCTGCTCCTTCAGCATGGGAACGAGTGCAGAATGACTCATTCCAACTGTGGATAGTCCATTTACAGCAACAATCATATCACCACACCTGAGAAACACAAAAAGAAAAGAGAACACATGAGTCCTGCTCTGCAGTAATTAGCACACACCAACAAACAGCACTTCACTGCTGGGATGGTAGGTTTGCATCAGGGTGGAAAGTGCAACTCATTGCAGGAGTGTTGGACTAGATAACTTTTAAAAGGTCTCTTCCAACTATTCTAGGATTAATCTAAACCTCATCTGGGAAACTCCCAAATCACTCTATTTCAATTCTAATACCAAGACAGTTCTGCATTAAGAGCTGACTTGTACAGAAACATGAGAAAAGACATTTGGAAAGACCTAATGGAGTCAAGAGAAGATGAGATAGCATGTGCATGACAGAAGCATCTCTGTTTGTTTGTGTGGATTATAACACATTTACACCAAACATGCCTTCACTGTAGGAGGTGTAAGTAAAGATACTTATGGTTACCAACCAACCACATTCCAACTAAGAACCTTTTTTTCAGTGGCTTATGATTTTGTCAAATATAACCATTTGGCTTGAAATCTCCCTCAGCAGATGGTTCAATCGCAGCATCTCTGCATTTTGAAATGGGTAACAAATTTGTGAGGGTGCCATTTGCTGGCCCTGAGAAAATTCACCTTGAAGGATTAAGTTCTGGTTTTTAAAACCTCAAAAGACTTCAAAAATGCATCGAATTTCTTTCTGTATTGAGCATGCTCCTTCTCTAGACACCTCTGTTTTGCAACTTGAGTGTGTGACATTCCCCAGAGTAGTCAAATGTGACTTGAAGATCAAACAGGACTTTTCCTGAAACTGATCCACTCAAGTATTGAAGGCACCAAAATGAGTGGCAAAAAGATGCTTTCCTGAGCTTTTCCATGTCTTTTCCCTGAGCACAGGAAGAGGAAGCAGAGTTACCAACACCATTCAAATGTGCACTCAAAAGTCTTTCTCTGCCTGAACCAAGGAACTCCATCACCCAAACCAAAGTGCTACAGTTCACTGAATGACATCTCACTCCCACAGCCTTCATGGGGAAGTCATTTTGCCTTCTATAAGATCACTCCAGACAGATCATGTATGCAGAAAACTGTTCCAAACTATTGAACTGTGAAGTGACTTACTCCCTCTTCCTCTTCAGCCTAATATTTAGATAATTTAAACAAAACAGAACAGCTTTAGAAGAGACCTGGCCCACAATAACTCAAGATGCAAATTCTAAGGGGCTCTCTCTTGTTGATGGCCCATTTTTAAGTCCATATTTTCAGTGGAACAGTACATTTGAAAAGAGAGTACTATATCACATTATCACACAAGAGCATATTTTTCCATAGATTACAAGAGGGTAAATGTGACCATGATGATTCTTCCACTCTTCTTAGGAATGATGCTTAAATTTGTTTGTGTGAAGACTTCTAGTTATTAAGTTCCCAATCTGAAATTGAGTTGAATCTAGATCTTTAATTTAATCCAAGCTTTTCCACAGTTGTTAAAAAAAAAAAAAAGTAATTTTGTGTTCAGCCAAGTTATTTTTTCATTTATTTAGTCACTGAACTGAAAAATCAATTACTGTCAAGGCTCTAGGCATAAGTACATTCTTAAGTAACTTTGTAAGAAAATCCACATGTAAGAATCATGTCATGCTACAAAACTTCAAGTTGCATATTTTTAACTGCCACCTTCACAAAAAATCAAGTTTATGAACAAGAGAACCCTTAATGGGAATTTTAAGTCCTAGTTTTGAATGAATCCTACTGAGACTAAGATGTGTATCTGGATACTAAACCTGGGGGCTGCATCCAAATGTAATGTGTAAGGAAAGTCATGTAATCTTTAAGGTCAGAAGGGACCTCAGGAGGTCTATAGCCCAACCTTTACTGCAAGCAAGGTCAGTTGTAAGCTCTGACCAGGACTCTCAGGGCTTTACCCAGTAGTCTCAAAAACCTCCAAGGGCAGAGACAATGCAACTTATGCCACTGCCTGACCACCCTCATGGGGAAATAGTTTCTCCTCATAATCAGTCTCCTTCAGTTTGTTCCTGCTGTCGCTCATCCACTGCACCACTGAAAAGCCTGGGCTCTGTCTCCTTGATAATCTCCAGGTAAGTACTGGAAGGGGCTGCTGGCTGCCCCTGAAGCCTTCTTGTGGGACATGTGCTCCAGCTCCACCACCTTAAGGGCTTCTGCTGAAGTTGCTTCATTTATCAATGACTTTCCTGCCAACCAATGGCAGTGTAATGCCATGGGGACTTGGTCCCTTACAAATCTTTTTAGAAATCTTTATCATCTACTTTCCTGCCCTTCTATTAAAGCAGCAGCACCCATCTTCAGTATCAGTTTCCAGCAGTGGCTTTAGAAGGTTATGTGAAAGCATAAAGCAGTTTTGGCCACTTTGCAGAAGTTCTAACTTTTACCTGTTCTGTAGGAAGACAAAAACTAGCTAGTTCTGCACATATACAGTGCACATTGACTCTTGCCTAAAGTGGAGTTCAACAGGGAGACAACAGGTGACATCAGCAGCACAGCTGGGGAAGAACACAGGAAGTGCCACCACCTCTGAGATACCCCTTCCCCACATAAACACCCTGTTACTTCCCTGCATCCCACTCATCAGGGAGGCAAAGCACCACAGGCCTGCATGATCCAGCAGCACAAGATGCTACAATGTATTTGCTAAAGCAATTAGTTGCACATAACTGTTTAAAAGTGTTTCATATGGTTGCTGTTATTACTATTATTATTATTTCTCCCACTGTTACTCTGGCTTACTTTAATCTTCCATCAAAGTAGGCAGGAGTTCCAAGAACAATTGTTTTAATGAAGAAAGGCTGGTTTGTGTGGTTCTCCTCATAGCCACCAACAATGCTGAAGCCCCAGCTCCCTAAATTGCTCCTCCGCAGCACCACGTCATGGCAGCTATGCAGGCAGCTGTGGAATGGAAGCACAGGAAAACAAGACAAAAAGCCATGTATGGTTCTACTGCAGGCACAACATCTGCTATCTCATCCTTACCACTGGGCTAAGTGTGGAAGACAAGGGGAGGGATGGTGATTAGATCTCTGTTCCCAGAGTAACTTTGTAATATTCGAACCAATTACCAAAAAAATCCCACAATCTTGAGACAGAAAAGTGTTTTAAAAGAAGAACGCAGTCCTAGAAAAATTACTTAAACACAGTTAACTCTGCAAACTGACAGTAATAGAACTGCATTTTAGGGATTTCACAGGTGGCAACAATGTGGGTGGAAAATCAATACCTGAAGTGTTCAGTTTGCAAGTCAAAAATGCAGAGCATTTGTCTTCCACCCCCAGCCAGTTTAAGCTTTTTCTGCTTTAAGTAAAAATTAAAAATCCATGCACAATCTTCATTACCTCTGTACTGATTCATCATCAGTAATGAAAATATAAATTACTAACCATTTTATTACACAGAATGTAAATAATTCAGATCACACTTCACTAACTGTACTGCTATATATTATCAGTCCTAGTGAAAATTAAGTCTTGCCAGTGAAGTTGGCAATGACTGTAGTTTAAAAAACAAACATAGAAATTAACTTTTCAGTAAAAAGATACTAAGTTTTTTACTGTTGTTTGACACTGCTTTAAAGCATAATGCATCACCTAGAGCCATACACGGGCATCTGTAGCTATTTACCAAAAAGAGCCATTTATTGAGATTACTCATTAACACTTTAATAGAAGATAAATTAATTGACAGTTAAACTCAGAAAAAGTGAAACCTCTGGAAGGCCAATGCATGATTGTGTTATCTTCAGCTGTATTCTGCTTCCAGTCTGTCTGATTCATGTTGTGGTTTTACACTTTTAAGTACAGACCTGGTAAATCCATCAGAGGGAAAGGAATTAACCTGCATGCCCTGACTGAAGTTAACAACTCTACTAGCTGCAGTAGGAGCTCTTCTTGATAACATGTGATGCCAGAATGAGATTACAGCTGCAGCCTCAAGAGAGTGAGTACAAATGAAGTGATGTCCAGCAGACTGCAGAGTAGTTAAGGGGAGGGAGATTGCTGCAATCCTCTAAGATTTTGTGTTTGGCAGAGACGGTAGTGGATTCTTGAGAAAAAAAACAGTGTGAGCCTATAGTTACATGGCTACAGTCTTGGCACAGGACATGTTAAGGCTCTGTCAGAATGGCCAAAATCTGATGCAATATCCTGAAATTAAATATTTGGCCTCAAACACTCAGGTAGCAGATGAGCAAAGAGAAAGATGGATATGTACTTTGTGGTTTTATTAATAATTGCCCTGGTTTCAGATATTCTATAGAAAGTTACATTACAATAAAACAATTTAAAAAATGAATTGTGTCTGAACAGAAGATTCCACATGGGTAGTTACTATGGTTTGTGAAGGGAAAAATCCACTCTATTTATCTTCAAGTTTGCTAAGGAAACACTGCTCCTGTTCACAGCCCACTTCCTAAACATACTGCCAACTGAATACAGCCAAGATGGCCAGGCAGAAATAAGGGCAAATGTACTGCAACTAAGCAGGTCTCTGCTTCTTTATGTCTCTTGCAAGACTTAGCTTAAAACACTTAAGTAAGTACTTAACCAATTAATTCCATACCTTGGAAGTCCCAGCCACATGACCCACGATGGTGACCAGCTGGCATCGTATTCATTTTCACTGATGGTACTCAATTGTTCTTCATTAGCCTGGGGCTGTTCTTCTACAATCTGGACTTCCAGGGCTTTCAGGGCAACTACTGAAGAGGCAGCACTAGCCTTCAGCATGGCCACGGCCTCGCTGTGACTCAGGTTGGTCAGATCGATGCCGTTGATGTTCAGCAGCACATCACCTGTTCAAAGGCACGAGGGAGAGCACATCACTCTGACAGTCCTGCCCACCCACAGCACCTCCCACGCCAGGGTTCCATTCCCTACTGGAGTCTTGGGACCTGAGACAGTCTGAACTAACAGACCAATAGCTCTGAAGCCTTTACATTGTCAGTTTGAAACTTCAATGCATTGAGCTTTCATCAAGTTGGATCAGTGTAATTTATTTTCACATAACTGTAACTCCTATGTATACTGCCCTGATAATCAGAAATAGAAATTACTGAAGTACCTCACCAGCTCGGCTGCAACTGCTACTGCAGATGCCATGACACAACTGTTTCCAGGTGTGGACCTTGAGTTCACCCCAACTTTAAAAGTGAAGGAAGAATGACAGCAGGAACAATGCAGGCACCTCATAGTAACCAATTATTGTAGACAGGTGAGGCTCCACAGAGTGCTTTCATTAATCTGGTTTTAATACCTTGTTACTTGGGAGAAGAAAATGGAATTCAAAAACTACTGGAAACTTGGTACAAAACTCAGTTAATTCAAAGGAATACGTGGAACAGCCCTACAAAAAGTCAAAGCCAGAGAAAGATTTCCACAATTTTAGTTTTGTGTTTTTTAAAAGCACCAGGATGAAAACAAGAATGTTATTAACTATCCAGTGGCAGACTCCTTTTTCACACAATGTATCCCCAATGAAAGCCAGAAAAAACAGATCAAAAGTGCAAAAACCTGGGTCCCATTTGGTGTGAGACTCAGCTTTTAAAAGGTTTTTCCTCCCAGTAGCTTCTGTGGCTACTTTAATGTTACACAATGAAAGAACAATAGTGATTCTTCTACCAAGTGTGTTTTTCATAGTAGTGCAGAAAAAGAAAGTGTACCTGCTGGTGTGTGGGTGTAAATCTCCCTTTCTCAGAAGCATAGAAGGATGCTCCCACACTGTTCTTCTAAATGTACAATCTGTGAAGTTTCTTTCCTAAATTTCTTCCCTGAAACGTTCTGTAATTCTGTGAACTGTGAATCGCAGAGATCCCACAGGCAGTCTCTGATTCACATATGACATAATAAGTTCTAATCATCAAATGCTTTGCTATCAATTATGCAGGATTGCCTTCACCTATGCTGAGCCTAACCTCCACCTCCTCATTCCCTTTTATAAAGCCAAGGAACTAGGATAGGTGTTGCAGCACCCCTGAAAACCAGCAAACTCATGCTGTCCCAGAGGATAAGAAAGCCTTTGGGAACCAGGATTAACACTGATGTAGCTTTTGGGGCAAATTTTGTGTGGGTGAGCTGTGGCCTGTCAGAGCTTTTGTGCTGTTCAGATATTATACCAGGGAGCAGAGATTCCTTGGACAGAGATGTGGTAAAACCCACTAAATTTAATGCAAAAACAGGATGTAACTGCATCACAGTAGACCCTCAGCTCAGGGGATTATCATCAGCTTTAAAGAATTTAACCATACATTTCCTGATCTTATCCACTTCCCCTGCTATCATGTTGTAAACATCCCCTTCCCACAGAAGGTGAAAGTGCAACACTAAATACTGTATTTCCATTACTGAATCATGAAGGAAAGCATCCGTAACTATTTTCCTACATCTGTGAAAAGACTTTTTGACACCACTTGACTCCAGAGAATGCAGTGATCAAAAAGCAACCAGAGGCAGCCATGCCACCAGGGAAGGCAAGCCCCACCTCGTTTAATCCTGCCGTCTCTTGCCAAACACCCGTGAGGCTGCACGCTTGTCACAAAGATGGGCAGTTCGCCGCTTTTGCTGCCTCTGCCTCCTGCCACTGTCATTCCCAGAGATTCATGGGGCTCTTTTTTCACTGTAATGTGCTTTTCTTGGCATGTAACGCACTGGGAGAGATCCTGTTTAATAAGGATAAATAACATTGTTAAAACTGAGGAAAAAAAGCAAACCAAAACTGAAAACCAGAACAGAACAAATAATACATCCCAAAGCCACATTTTGGCACTTTAATGGAACAGTTTAAAAGGACTAAATAGTAGAAACCAGCTTTGGCTGGATTTCTTCTTGGTCAGATCCACCCCCCTCCAGAAAAACCCCAAATCACCAAAAAAAAACCCATGAATGTAGATACTTAAACATAGAAAGATTATAAAGGTCCATTTTGACTCTAGTTTTTCTTAACATCCTGCACTGGAAGAGGCTAAATTTTAGGACTGCACTACAAAACCATACGGTCAAAATGTCTGGAGTCAACCCAGATACAAATCTTTTGATGTCTTGGCGAACATCAGTATTACTTCATTTGTCAGTAGAATATGCCCCAGAACTACAAAGAAGCTCCTAAGAAATGAAAAGGAGTTTTCATGGTGACAGTAAGAGACCCTTTAAAGCCCTTATGCATCCTGTTCTCTTTTTCAGCTGGTGTGTAGAATCTGCCAGAGCACAAACCAAGGGAAATTGATGCTAATGGCTTGTAATGGGTACCTTGGGCAGCCTCCTTAATGATTATAATGAAGACTCAAGCTTGAAACAAGAAAAGATCCTATATTAAATTTTCCAACAACTGAATGATGAAGTTCAGCCTGTGTTTAGTTCTGCCCCATAAAAAGAGATCTAAATCAAAGTAAATTTGATTTGCCAAAGCCTTTCCCTCAGACTATTAAGTAAAAGATTCAAACCACTGCACATACACCTGTGGTAGCATCTTAAATTAACAGAATACTTGCAAGGAATCCAAAACAATGAAAGAAGTAATCTGGGACATTCTTCAAAGTGAAAAATGACAACATTGTCTTCTTTGACTTCCAAAGCCATGTTGCTCTTTCTGACTGGCTCTGCTCCTCACATACACATTAATCATGGAAGAAGCTATATGTAAACACACCTCAGCTTATACAGCTCATTTCTAAGGCTTCAGTCTTCAGGACTGGCTGCTGCCACACAATCATACAAACATCTTTTAAGCAACAAGGCTTCAAAGCCAACTACAGGTTAATGAGAGAAAGACAAATGATACAAAACAGGAGAAATGTCCACTTGCTGTTACATGGGACTTCCAATTTTAAAAGAGCCTACACACAGCATTAATTGATGAGAGAAATCCATTCATCCAACTTTGGATCAACTTTGGAATTGTGGTAAGAGCACAGCTCATTCTGGCATATACAAACTTGCTTCAAGCTCTGATATCAACAAACTAATAGTGTGGGTATGACTCAGTGCTGTGGCCTGTACCCACAGCCTGATATTCAAGAGCCTCACTTTTGTCCCTGAGGAGGAAAACAACCTTCCTAGAGCCTCATTTGCTCTTTTCTGAAATGATCCCCACTTTTAAAAGAAAATACTATCAATGCATGTAAGTTATCCCAACAGAAGTGTATGATACTAAATAGTAAAGCTGGTAGAGTGGGCAGGTGGAAAAGTGAATTTGCTGACATGGTCAACATAATTATTTCACAAAGTCAACATCTTAAGAGTGAGAAGTTGTATTTTTCTAATTATAAGAACATCTCAAACACAGACTCTATTTTTGCATGTCTTCCAAACAATTTGATACTAGCTTCACAAAAATCTCTTCATTTTGCCTTTCTCTCCCTGCTTGAGCCCCTGCAGTACCCAGCAGTCTTGCAGCCAAGGACTGTTGACTCATGAAGGAGATGACACATCCCTCCAACATGCTCTTTATATGCTGGATGGTGTGCACCACACAGCCAGCACAGCAGCAACAAAAAATGTAACAGTTTTGAATGACAGCCCTTCCATGCAGGAGTACCAGCCACTGTTCTAGACAAGGTCTAACAATTACAGCTGGATGAGCTCACAGAACTCCTTTCTTTCACTGTAGCCAGCAAATCCAAAAACATACAGAAAATCTGTTGTGTATCTTTTGCTCCTACTCCAGACACCATGCAGGACTTGAGTACCTGAGAGTCACCACCATTTTTTTTTATTAATTAGAATAAATAAAAAAAAAAAAATCCTTTCTTCTAGCTTCACCTTGCTACACATACCACCACATGAGGAAGCCAGTATTTTTTCCTTTCAGAAGGAGAAGCACCAACCTTATGTGAGTTAGGTCTGCTGTGAAACAGCTGCTGGGACTGGTGTTGGTGTGAGCTGCTGTTGTGAGTCCCGGTGTCACGGATAATGCTGACTGTCTGTGACTTCAGGGGTCTAGAGATGATCAAGTTCACTCTCTCCCCGCTCGCCTGTTTAATACATTAGGTCACCAAACATCATCAAGTTTGATAGGATATTGATTATTAGAAAGGGAGGAAAACACATGACAGATTGTGAAACAAGACAAGACCACCTTGTTTTCCAGTTCCTTTTTAGAGTGCACACTCCTTTACTTGCTTCTTTTAACAATTCCCCCCAGAATGGAGGGAAAATTAACATTGTTCCTTCAGCTCTGGTGTTACCTTTATATCAGCTAAAAGTCCTTTTGTCAAAAGGACCATTTCTCACTTTGTAACACTACAAAGCTTCAAACATTAAAATTCACCCCATTCCATTTGCAGCCGCTGTGAACTCCAGGAACACATAACAATAAATGGAAGAAATACCTATGTGATAGCTCCAAGATCTGCATCTTTTGATCAAAAGCTCTGAACACCTCTGGTACTTCCCAAAGGTATTTGAAAGAAAGATGTTGCACACAAGCACACCACCTGATTTTGGGGAATATTAGGAGACCTAGTTACCAGATGTTAATAAAACATCAACTCTTTTTATTGCTATAAAGCCACACCTCAAAATTTACCCAATGCTAAATTCCAATCGCTGTATATAAAAATTGGGAATTACAATTCCCAAGATCATTGTTATTTTCATTTCCCTGCAAGGAAAATTTCTGAAATTATTTCCTGAAACACGTATTTACTACTCATTTGTATTGGAGTTCTCTGTGGGGTGCTTTAAGCAAAGATGACTGCACTGGACTGCAGGAACATACTACTGGTATATTCCCACTTTCCTAAAAACAGAGCCATTTTAACCAACATTCCATTGGCAGGAAGTAGCAAAGTGCTACATCTGTTTCCTTACAGACTGGGAGAAAGGCATGCAGTAAAGATTGTCCTGTAGGGACACAGAAGGGTCATATGTCAGAAGGGTCATATGTCACACTGCAAAAAGCTTTGGGTAATATTTGTGTCCGGAACATAATCAGATATTGGAAACTGCCCCTTTCTGAACACTCAGAAAATGAGTTGTACCATGCACAACTCATGGAAAACTTCTATTTGACTTCTCAGCTGCTACCTGTTGACTAACATCTGACAAATTACTTTTCTGTTTTAACTCAATTCCATGCACAGGCAAATCAACAAAAAAACAAAGCTCACTACTATAGAGCTTACTGAGAGATTAAAATACAATACATACGTAAATAGAACAATAATAATCCTCTTTTTTTATTTCTTCCCTGCTAAACAATAGGCTACAACAGGCTACTCTCCTTGCTCACACGAGCTGTCTTCTAACATTCAGGCTGCATTCCAGTGGAGACAAATGCATTTTTCACTTCTGAGGAAGCAGATCCTATTATTTCCAGAGCGTAAATCGTCGTAAGTTACACCGACCCAGGCTCTCTGGCCTCCCAGAAGCAGCAATAAAGCCGAGCTGAGGCTCGGGCAGGGGAAGCGCATCACCTGTATAACCTGAGCAGCGAGCTCCGGCGTGCCGTGCTTCAGGTCGTGCCCGTTGATGGCCAGCACGCGGTCGTTGCTGCAGAGCCGGCCGTCCTGCGCAGCCAGGCCCCCTTCCAGCAGGTCCAGGATGAAGACGCCCGGCTCGTCCGTCCTGCGCACCAGCTTGATGCCGAGCTGCTCGCTGGAGTCGCGCTTGTGCAGGGTCACCTGGAAGCTGTCCTCGCGGCCGGGGCCCGGCGCGTCCCCGTGGCCGTGCGTGCGGCTGCCGAAGCGCCGCTCCCGCAGCACCGTCAGGTGCAGCACCGAGCAGGGCTGCGACAGCACGGCGCGCGCGTGGTTGTGCGACACGTTGCTGATGTCGAAGCTGTTCACCTGCAGAACAAGGCAAGGAGAGGCACAACCACGGTTTCAGGTGTTGGGTTAAGTCCTTTACAATCTAAGTTCACTCGCTGCAAAACCAGCCTTGGAGCAGCCTGCATGTCTGACCTTACCATGCTTCCCCTCCTGTCATTCCATTCTTTCTTCAAACTCACACTGGCTGTTCAATCTATAAACTTATTTTTATGTTGGAAAAGATCCTCAACATCATCAAGCCCGAGCACTGCCAACTCCACCACTAAACCATGTCTCCAAGTTCTACATCTTTTAAACACTTCCAGGGATGGTGACTCCACCACTTCCCTGGGCAGCCTGCTACAGTGCTTGACAACCATTTAGGGGAAGACATTTTTCCTAATATCCAATCTAAGCTTCTCCTAACACTATTTCAGGCCTTTTCTCACAAAGGTGACAACACGTCCCCAAAAGTGAACACCCTCTGCCATCACAGGCCAAGGTTATTGTCTTCCTTAGATCTTAGAACAAACATTGTTTGTTTTCCAGGAGAACATGGTATGTGCTTTCAGTGTCAAGCCCAAAATCACTTTAAACTGCAAAATAACAGCTATAAAAAGAATGCATCCGAATCTCTGAAGCAAGTTTGTGTCTTGCAATATGCAGTACATTCATTATGTGAAAAAACATTTTTCAAAAAAATTGAAGTCAAGAATAATGGAACTAGTTCATTAAGGCAGTTGTACTAATTCTCAAGTCTTAGCATGAACTTAATTTTCCACAGATTTCAACCAGGCCAGAGTTTCAGACTTATAACCTGTATCACCCAAAATTCGATTGTAAATGAAAAACAGATTAAACTTTCTCTACCTAGAACCAAGAATTGTGTTTGTTATATGGCCCACTGATCCAAAGAACAGAAACTTCAGTCATTTCTTGCAAAAATAAGAACTGACAATACAATGAGATTTGGCAGAAGAGTATGACAAAAATTCAGCACAAAAGCTGTGTTTGCCTTATTTTGTAAGAAAGGATTCAAAGTTAACATTAGAATTTGATCCTTAGCCTTGGTGGAGGAGCCCCTGCCCCACAATTTCAGCAGATAAAAACTAACACCAAATGGTCTATACTGATTATGTGTCTTACCTAAGCCTTTTAATACTCCCCATTGCAAGCTAAGTAAGTAAAATCAAACATGCGGCTTCCCACCATCTAACAGCAATATTAAAATTATAAAAATATACCAAGTAATCTATGTACAATAGCTGCCACATTTACATCACACACCTGAGCTCCCAGAAATCTGTGCTGAACCATTTGGCTGTGGTGGGTTTCTGATGGTGAAGGAGGACTGCACCCTCCCTGAGACACCTCCAGCCCAAAACCCAGCACAATGCCACTGCTGCTGGCAGTTCTGTAAGCTCAGACAGAGCCACAATGGTGTCCTGCTCTGCTACTGCCCCAAGACAAGCTGTAACCTTGGGCAGAGCAAAAAGAGGCACAGCTAGGAGCAAGAACATTTAGAACTTTATCCTGCAAAAGCCACTAAGGCCCATCCATCAGAGCCTTTAAATTAAATCCATTTTTATTTTTAACTGTAGCTAGCTAAAGTAAATACATAAAATATGAGAGTACTCAAAGGGCACAGAAGAATATATGCAATAAAATGTAATTCTTTCTATAAGGCAGTTTAAAATTTCAGATTAAAACAGCCTTAGCACTTCTTGGACTAAGAAATTCTCATTAGGACATGCTTCACATGAATTACAGTCACAATCCAGCACAAAATAGAGACAATTTGTAGAGCACTTTGAAAATGTTAGGCACCTATCTGTACCTTGCAGACAACACAAGCTTTTATGTAGCTGTTACTAAATGCTGTTCCCAAAGCTCTTAAAAGCGCAATACTTCTTGTTTGACTGGGCAAGAAAATGCTGAGTTTCATCTCACAGTCCTTTCTGGCTCTTTCTTTTAGACCTTTACAGCTCATAAAAGTCCTGGAAGACATTTTCAGAAATATCCAACCCAAGTGTACACACTGAGCTGCACCTAAGTGCACCTAATTACAGATGGCAGAGATTGAACCTGATCATTTTACAGCTCAGCACCTGCACAGGTAAATTCAAAGAAATAAAGATATTCTATCTCCCTCAAAAATTTAGATTTTACCCTCTGTACCTCTCCCTTGGCATGAGAGAAGGACTTTAATGGACACCCACTTAGCATCTGACAGCCCCACCATCAGGCTGTTGATACGAACTCACTGCAGCTAGTAAATTCCTATTTACAGTCAATTCACTGCCATTTATGGCTTTGGAAACTGTAACTGACACCTGCCCAAACAGCAGGAATTTCCAAAGCTTCACTGGAACTCAAGCTCCCTATTCTGTCAAACAAGTAGAGCCCTTAGTATAAAAATAAATGAGGCAGCATTCAATCAGTGTCTGCAATTACTTGTTGAAAAGGCAACATCTTGGAAACCTGTTGGGTTGTTTTCTTGGCCAGCCACTATGCTTACACTCCAAGAGCAGAAAAAGGCACATTTCTCAAAAGGGACTTTGTTTTCTGAAGTGCAAGCTAATTCTATTCCAAGGGTAACTACTGTATTTAAGCTACTTCTATCGGCTTGATTTCAAAACAGTAAAATGAAGAAGGCTTACAACTAGATTTGGGCTGATCTTAGGCTGCCAGATCAAAAGCAAACATTCTTACTGAAGTAACTATGAATTGAATTTGTTTCAGGTGGAACAACTAAAAATAGAAGCTGGATGACAGTTCTGTTTATGTACCACTCAGTTACTGCCATTCTTAAGTGTAGTATAAACAACCCCTTCCCCTAATATAAAAACTGAAACTTCTAAATTCATAGAATTTGGTCTTTTTCTACTGCCTGTGGCAAATTACTTAAAACCAAACCAAAAATACACACTCGATCAAAACCAACTTACATTTTGTTTATTTTTTTTCTTTAAATATTTCGAGCACTTTGCTTTAAATCCTTCCATTGAAGCCTATCACTGAGTCTTTTATACATACTGAAAGATGCTGGTCAACTGACTCAGCTTTTGGAAGGCAAGAGTGAAGCCAGATTAAAATAACAGTTTAGATGAAGCCAGTCTTACAATCCACAAATTGTTTTTTACATAGGACAAGTTACGCCAACTTGCTAGCCAGAAATAACCTTGGGCTCCTTTGGAATGCATGCATAAAGTTGAAATAAGGACCAAGTCCCACAGCATTTAAAAACAGAAAAATAAACTTGTATTTAAAAGTTGACAACAGATGCTAGGGAGGGAAGATAATTCCAAGGACTGGTCCGACAAACAACATAAAGCATGATAGCCAAAAGTGCTAGAACAACAGGCTCTGCTCTGAATATTAATTTGCTTTCCAACTGATAACTGCAAAGCTAACATTGACACAACATAGTCTGACAAGGAAAATCTTCCATCTCATTTTAACAATTCTGTAAGGAGTGAATAGAAAGCAAGCAGAATATGTAATTAGATTCCATACTTGAAGTATTTGGTCTCCAGCAAGAAGTCTTCCATCTCTGGCAATGATCCCATCTCGATAAACCTCTTGAATGACAATGTTGATCAAAGGTGTTTCATTGCCACCCACTATGCTAATTCCTAATTCAATATAAGGATTGGATCGATGAATTTCAATAGTAGTGATCTCTCCTTCAGGCAAGGTAGGTGGCTGTTGATTTGCTGCCAATTATTTTTAAAAAGAAAGACAATTAATATCTTTTCTACCTCATTCACTTCCAATAAAATAAATCACAAAAAAATAATGTAGACAGACCACAAAGCAGCAATTTAACAAAAAACTAAACCAGTGCAAATGGATCAGTTTCACTACTTGTTGAAAGCCCTAGCTTGTTAGACAGGAACTAATGACTTAGTAGCATCCATGCTTGCTGAAATGGGGTCATTTGGATTGGAATAGGATATTCTAAACCCTTTGGATCCCATCCTTTGTAATAAATTTCATATCCTTCATTGGGTCACCTGGGGATTTGCATTTCGTGATGACAATAAAAATGTATTTTAGGGGTTACCCCACAATAAACTCCTTGTCTTGCAATTGCATGAGGGGCTGCTATTGAGTTACTGGGTAAACTGAAGCAGTTCATTTCTGAAGCAAACATGGAGACAACTAAGGAGGAAAAATGAGAATGCTAATGGATGGCAAAAATAGAGAAGAAGAAAGGGGACAGGACCACCTTCCTCTGCAGTAAGGCTCAGCACTTCCTCTCTAAAATCCCAGATGCTAAAGGTGTTACTGCTCATTCGGTGATGGGTGCAGGGGTAACTCAGCTGCCTTTTTGCTCGAGCAGGACAGCACTCCATGTGTGAGAAGGCTGCTGATCCAGTTGGGGGGAAAGGGTGAAGAGGGAAAAACAGATTTCATCTTAGAAAACAACTTTTGTAATTTTATAGAAGCTACACTCCTTCCATCTCACTGGTGAGGCCAGTACCACTAAGAGATGAACATGAGCTACTGTACCATGACACAATAAATAACGATACAGCACCACACTAGCCAGCACAGACTCTGAGAAATTTCTTTTCTTCCTGTGACTTTATCTCAGTTGTAAACTTGCACATAATCAAAACCACTAATATTTCTCCAGAAATTGCAAAAGAAAAGAGCCAAAGATGAAGAGGCACATACACAGTTGGTAAGAGACAAAAGCTCTGACACCACAAATGTTCCCACATCTGATAAAAGAGACTGGAGAAGAGAAGTGATGACATACTGTCTGTTACTGTGCTCTCCTCGAAAGGCGCACTGTCGATGCCAGGCTCGTCTGTCCACGCGGGCAGGGCGGGTGAGGTAAAGCTCGGCTCAGCTGGCACTAGTCCCTGCTCAGGCTCTGGAGACAGACTGCTGGGCTGCTCCAGCCCGCCCACACCACTCTCGCCCTCTGCTTCGCCTTGCAGCTTGCTCGTTTTCCTCCTCTCCAGAGCAACTCTCCGATGAGAAGCCCCAGGACACCTGGAAAGACAACACTGACATTATGCCTCAAGCCTGCACCCTGTTTGTAGCACAAAACCCCCAAGTATTTCATTAAGTCAGTCTTCTTCAAAGCCACAGCTTTAAATGCAGCATAAAAAAATATTAAACACACTGAATTGTAAGGCCAAAATACGTGTTAGTGGATAAAACCCCAATACTGCTTTCCTCACAAAACTTATACTAGGTAGTTTTTTGGCCATGAACTCAATGTGCTGTAACACCTTCTGAATGTGGACTTATTCTGTTTTCACAGAATGGTTTGGGTTGTAAAGGGCCCTAAAGATTATCTAGTTCCAACCCCTCTGCCATGGATAGGGTCACCTTCCACTAGAAGGTGGATTTTGTACATTTCAGTTTCTGGAAGATAACCTGCTGGAAAGATTAAGCATCACATTTTCCTGAGCTCATTCAAAGAAGGAAAGAGATTAAAATTTTACCTGTATTGCCATCTAAGTGTTAAAATACTGAAAGAAAACTCTGCTTCTCTAGGAATCAGTATGAGAGGTTTAGCAAAAGTAACAGCCCTTGGCCCAATAGAAGGTGCTCTCATCTCCCATCTCCTGTTTTTTCTTTCTGACATCACATAGGAGGTGCAATTTTTGTTTCCCTTATGCAACAATGCTCTCTAAGCATTTGATGCTTTCCACTACAAAGTCAGTTTTGTAAGTTTCCATTACTCTTAATGCAGTATTTTTTTTAACTTATGTTTAAAAGCCTACAACAGTTTATTACAAAAAAGAGCCACAATATTGCAAATTTATGTAAAACCTTCATTTATTGAATCGTCTTGCAATTATGTGCACATAATTAGGTGTGGACATCAATCTTACATGTGCCTCTGTGACAGTTTTGCCAGTGTCTGATAAATCACTTCTTACAGCCCTTGATGTCCTTACAAGTTCCTGCTTCTGAAGCTGCTGACCACCTAAAAACACTCATATTTGTAGCAACGTCAGGAAAAAAAGTAGCCACATTCCTGAAAGGATTCAGTGTTTGGGAACTTGGCAGATTGTAATAACAAAAGAATAAATTATTTATTCTTGCAAGAGAAGAAATGTGTTAACAGAGTAAAAGACAGCAGAAGCCTAATGACATCCTAACTTATTAAAGCAGAATGTTTTGAAAATCACAGTTCTGTTCTGACATTCTGTAAAAGGGATTTGGTAATTATATGGTTGGACTATTTCAGCATGGATTTTGAAGATAACCTGCTAACCAAGTTTTCAGATCCAAAGAATGTTGATAAAGTTTTTGTGATCCCCAGCCACGTTATACATACATAACATTAGATATATAGACAGGTATTTTCAGATTTTTTTTTTTTCCTTCTTAATCATATACATAGAATGATAGAGTGGTTGCGATTGGAAAGGATCTTAGAGATCATCCAGTTTAAACTGACACAGACAGGGGAACATCTACTAGACTAGGTTGCTCAGTGCCCCATCCTGCCTGGCCTTAAATACTTTCAGTGATGAGGAATCTGCAGCTTTTCTAGGAAACTTCTTCCAGTGTCTCACCACCCCGGCAGTAGAGAATTTAATCCTATCAATTATTGTAAATCTATCATTTTTCAGTTTAAAGCCATTTCCCCTTAACCTATTACTACATGCCCTTACAAAAAAATAACTCCAGCTCTCTCATATTCCTTTTAGATACTGAAAGGTGCTATAAGGCCTCCCCAGAGGTTTGTGTTTAGAAGAGCAGAAAAAGATAACCCAACTGAAATATGCATAAAAACATACATTAGAGACAGTTCGTATTATGTCACGATGCACTTCAGAAATAATTCCTTGGGGCTTTTCCCAAAGCAACTGCTGGTCATTTTGTGCTTCAAAGTTAAGCAAGTGTAAGCAGGAAAGACGAAAATTATTTGAAAGGTTTTGCTTTGTGAAAACATTTCCCTTATTTTAATGATGGGACACAACCCTATTTCCTGGCTTTGCCCAGACACTATTTACTACAGAAAACCACTGGTACAGCAGAACTGATTGGCTGATATATCTGTCTGGTGGCCAGAGATACACAGTTACAGGCGAAAATCAGGAGGAAATTTCTATCATTGATCACTTCACAATGCAAATCTCAAAACAACAGTCCCAAGACAATAAGAAAAGGAAGGATGCTATCATTTCCCTTAGTATTTCTAACATACTTTAACTTGATGGGTTAGCCTCATGCCTTCTCAAATCTTAATGCTGGCAACAGGCAGAAAAAAAAAAAAAAAAAAAAAAAAAGGAACAATCTCCAATATCACTCACTTCTGCAGCAACACAGCAAGGGGTAAATGCTCTTGCAGAGAAAATCTGAGAAAATCTTTTGTCTGCTGGGAGCTCAGACAGACATGCTCTCCCACACTGATTCACCAGAATTTAGGACAAAACCAGCCCAGGCTGTATGTCCTTGCTGTCCTCGAACGGCTGTGCTATAGAAGGGGTGATTTCTCAGCAAAGAGGTAAAAAAACAGCTCAAAACCAACACTGTCAGAGAACCACACTTCAATCCCTCTGAGTGTGACAGAAAAGTCCAGCCTCCCTGGATACAGCCATGAGCCAGACGCTTCCTTAGATACCTCCTACAAACCACTGCACTGCTGTTGGCTCTGACTCAGCCATCTCACAAGGCCTGAGGAGCCCAAAGGACCTGCCTGAGGTAGCAAAGCACACCTTAAGAGTTTTGGGGTTTTTTAAGCTGTGTCAAACCAGGACAGCATGAAACTCATCCCTGGAAGTGTCCTATTTCTGTCAAAGCCTTCTAAACCACAGCCAGGTCCTCCTCCACCCTCCTTCACAGAGCACATTCTCCCATCATTACCTGGCAGCTGATGAAAGTCATCATACAAAATATAAATAGATTTGAGGTTTATTTTGGCCAATGATGTTCAATTATAATTTCAAAAGCTAGTACCAAGAAATGTAAACAGCCTTGTGAGCACACCTATTCAGTTCAGTGGAATTCTTTTGTGCCTTACTGTATGAGACAAAAAAGGGCAAAACCCCCCAGATTCTTCCCCAAATTAACTAGTAATTGTAATAGACTCTGAATTTCAGTCTAGTACAGTGCAACTGCATTGCAGGAAAGTAGCAGTCTAATGGAGATATTAATTCATGGGATGCCAGCTCCTAGGTCTTTAAACACAGCATGCCACCTACCAAGCAGCAAAGCCCTGTACTGATATTCAAGCACATCTATACGATATTTTTTTCTTTCCACTTGCAACACAAAAAGAGTTTTGTTGGCAGTAAGAATGTATTATTCACAAACAGCAAAATCATGCAGCAGTTGTAACAGTTAAGCACCAATAAATCTCTAGAGGTGCACACTTTCACTAATACCAAATATCTGGGATAAAGAGCATTTTGGACTAAACCCTGTAACAAGTTTTTTACACAGATGGGCATCTTGTAATCCAAACAAGCTTTGAAGATTGGATTCCTTTACTCATAAAAACATTCTCGTAAAACAAATTGCATAAATAAGGCTTGAATTCAAACTTAGAGAAATGGTATTTCATACCTACCTACAAAGCCACAATATCTTGTTTAGGAGCAAGAACAAAGGCAGGACTGCTTTAAAATTTTTTAGAAATTCTTTAATTTCTTTCATGAATCAAGATGCTCAAGAGTAAGATTCCAACTCAAACTATTATATGATACTAAAACTACCCAGCTAAAGCAATTGAGCAATGTTACTTAATAGGAAGATTGAAGGGCAGTTTTTATAGGGATGTGAAATTAGCTTCTGCTTATATTCAACTTCTTATTCAGCACCTGCTTCTGCCCAGTCTGGATGGTGACAAAGTATAGCTCTTACCTTCAATTTCTCTTAATTCATATCAGACCGAGAAGAAAAATGGGTCTTCTTGTTTGGTGGGTTTTTGTTGTATTTTTTTTACAGCCAAGTCTGCTGGATTTCTCATTTAAAAGCTGACTTCTTGGAACACTAGCGGCAATCCCTCTTTGCTGATAAAAAGAGCTTTCATACAAAATTAAGATGTAGTTTACAGGGTATTTCTGCAGAATAACAGTAGGAGCTTGAAAAACACATTTGCTCACTGACTACTGAAAAGAAAGAATTCATTGTAAACTACGCCATCAGCTTCTGCCCAGCCTAGTGATTTGATAAAAGCAAACACACTAAATAACCTCAAACCAGTTGCACTAAATCATTTTCCAAGCAGGAGCTGTACTTAAGCAAAGACTGCAAAGAAGCAACCCAAGTGCCTTTGCTATTGCTCACAAAACTTTGCCAGCAAAGTGACCTTAAGCAGTAATTTTGGCAAGATTTACAGCTGCAATTCAAAGTAAAACCTGGTGCTGCTATGGAAAGTTAAGTGTCTGGGTCTTAGCTTCTCTTTTGACAGTTAAAAAAAAAGAAGGGAAAAAAACGTGAGGAAAATGAGGCACCAGGAGTTATATAGATTTGGGAATCAGAGAAGACTAAGGAAAAATAAGATAAGAGGTTTTGTTGCATATTTCTCTCTCCTACTCAATGTGAGAAGCTTACAAGGAGTCAAGTAGCTTCAGAGCAGAGAACAACCACTGAGAGATTGTTTACTTTTCCAGCTATGGGTAGAGTCCATAGGGCATATAAAAACTATGAATCTGTTGCCTATCCACTTACACAGAAGAGAGTTAAATCCCATAGATCCTCTTCACTTCTGGTGCTCCAAAGTGCCAGACAGGGACAGTGCAGCTAATGGAGAGTGTGGGAAGAATAGGGCTCAACAGCACTGTCATAAACACCAAAATAACTGGGATTGCCAGGATTTTGAATGATAAAATTCTGTATATTTGCAACTTGTCTTCCCATGGATTTTGTTACTCTAAACCATATATTAGGCATGCTGAGGGACACACAGTGAATAGCTCAATTGTTTCTTTAATTCCAAGAAATGCAATCCTATATAAAGTTCAAACTTAATTTGACATAAAATTATCTGCAGTGTTACCCAGTTGGAAAAATGTCTCCATCCAAAATGGTAACCTAAGCTACCATATGGAAATACAGGAGGCAAAAGCTAAAGCCAACTCAAAAGCAATAAACTTCTTTCACTTCTGAATAACCTGTTAGAATTAACTCAATTAAAATCATGCACAGAAAATCCCATTGACTTTTTGTCAGATGTTCTTTTCATAGATTTACCTTTGATATTTAGAAATCACAGCATTTTAGCTAGGTTGGAAAAAACCTTTGAGACCATGGAGTCCAATCCATGACCAAACATTACCACATCAACTAGACCACAGCATTGAGTGCCACATCCAGTCCTTTCTTAAACAACTCCAGGGAATGAAACTGACACTTTACCAAACTCTAACAAATTTTCTATACCAAGTGACTGGAAAACAGTACAACATGACTCATATGGTTCTTCCCTTTAAATTGTATTACATCACTGTGTTTAACTTTAAAAACCAAGTTTACAAGTGAATGTAATGAAACTCAAGAGTCTGAAAAATCAGGAATATTTTCTTTGTGCAATGAGGTATCATGGAGTGCAATTAGTGACTGTGAAGTAATCAGGCTTTTGTCTGATGCCTCTTATCTCCTTGTGGGAGCATCTTGCAGTAATGTTCCTTACACTCTGAGGCACCTGACGGATACAATGACATTTTCTTCCAGCTTTTATGCTCAAATGAAGCCAATAAAACAACACTGGAAAAAACCCAGTGTGAAGGGTTTTAGACAGTGAAAATTAACCAACCATACTGCTTTCTTTAGAAACACAAACCAGCTCATGTAAAGGCTTGTTAAGACTTGCTGGTTTATATTAATCAACGCAGACAATTACAATAATACTGACTTATATTACTTTCCTAAATGTAATGATCAGTAGTAGAATTTTACTGGATTCACTAATCCATATAGAATTAAATTCAAACTACGCAGTTGCTGCCATCATTTATGTCAGCAATGATAATTTATAGGTGCTCAGATGTTTGCAAATAAACTTAATTGAAAACTGTAAATCAACATATACTGAAAACGTGTATCAGCCAAGATAACCAAGACAACAGAAGGAATTGAAAATGAGCAGTCTTCTGCAACTGAAAGCTTTTTTCCAGCTGACATACAGCAAAAGCCTGTGACTCAGCTCACTTGGATTCCACAGCAACCTTGTGCATTAAGTAAATGGATGTTTCATGTATACTTACAGAGTTCACACATAGTGTTCTATGTACAAATAAATTACATGACCCTCTTGTAAACAGCTCTAATATAATTCAAAACAATGTGAACCAAGGAAAAAGGACTGAAGAGGTGAGGGATATGACAGTGGGAAAGCAGAGATGAATCAAATACTTAGCAGTAGTCCTGCTAGCATTTTGCCTGTCATTAAAACTGAATCAGTTAAATACCAGGATTATAAATAATAAAACAGTTTGGCCTCTTCACCATCCCCAAGTCATCACACAGATCAGAAACTACTTGCCACAAGTAAATAAGCAAGTCCTTAAGCTAACATGGAAGCCATCTGGAGAATTTAAAAAAGAAAAGAAGGTAAAAACTTAGTGAGAAAGGCTCCTAATTAGTCCCTCTACCTCCCTGACATGGACACCATACTACAATAACTAAAAATACCCAAGCACCTCCATGCTCACCACAGTCCACAGGGCTGCTGCATGTTCTGCATGCCCAGGGTCCTCCCAGCCTCTGAATCCCCAAAGACTTCAGGATGTGTGGAAAAAGGAAGAGGGCACACTGGAAATATGAATGTGAAAAAACAGTTTCCAAGGCAGGTGGTGTCTGTCCTTTTCCCTTTCTCTGCAGAGCAATTGCCTGTAGGCACACAGGCACATGCTCCCAATCTCTGCAACACTCTCCACCTGAAGATAGTCTCCAAATGGGCAAAGACCAAGACTTGGAAGGAAGTCCATGGAGTGGGTCCATGCACTTCCCAAATGAACCTTTCTGTCCAGATGGCCATCAGTGTCCCTGGACTGGATGGAGGGCAGGCAGAGAAGGACCACCAGCCCTGAGAGATACCGTGTCTATCTGCCTATCTCAAAGCAGGATCAATTCTCATATAAGTACTCCTGATGAAAGTTTGTTTAACATGTTCATAAGACTTGTAAAAAAGGGGAATGGACAACTACTGCCTAATCAATTTATGCCAGTGCCTGACTATTAAAAAGCTTCTTCCCCTAAAACCTGAACTTGATCTTCTTTGTTCCCACTGCACGAGTTCTCTCCTCTCTGCAGACAGAGTTTGCACATCTCTAATCTTCCCACTCCCTCAGCCTCTTTTCCCCTATTGTAATCAACTGCTACTGTATTTTACTTTTTTGATAAATCATTTTCTTCAGATCTGTCATGAGCCACGTAATTCTCCCTACAGCTATCATCAAGAAGTCTTCACTATTTTCTGGGTAATCCAAGTGCATTGCCTCTGCACAGTTACAGACTGACCATTTACTAGGGTCTTCTGCTGTGAATTTAAAAGCCACTACCAACTCTCTCTCCCCCTCTTCTGCCCACAATTTCTACAGCTACACAAACTGGCCACAAACAAGCCTCAGGGAAAATGCAACACGAGCACATGCAGCACTCACCTGTTTTTAAGATGTGCTGCCAGGTCACATCGCTGCATCACTTCCTGACACACGGAAGAGAAGGGGCACAAAACAGCAAGCTTGTCTAACAGTTTATGAACAAGGATGCTGGATTTTTTGCAGAGTTTAAAATGGAGTCTTTTTCGATCTAGTGGGCAGAAATCCTTCTCCTGCAGAAAGTTCCTTAGGCACTTGTAGCAGAAAGTGTGTCCACAGGGAGTGTCCAACGGCTGCAACAAGGGCTGAAGGCAAATGTGGCAGACCAAGTCATCGTCCACTTCGTTCTGGTAGTTGTAGAGATGGTTCTCCCTTGTCCAGTGCTGCTGGCCACACTCAAAGCACAGAGGGTTCAAGGAGGCATTCTGCTCCACTGCAGCCATGTCGTCACCTGTAGTCCCCATTTTGCAGCTAAGAAGGCTGACAGATCCTTCTCTTCCTTCTCATAGGATGCAGATGCTCATGAAAAGCTCACAGCGAAGCAACTTCTTCCAGGGTGACTTTATATATGCTCTTCAGTCATTTTCTGCAACACATGAAGAAATAGAAATTATTCATTTTGCAGAAAATATGGAAGTTCTCTTCAAAAAATTTGACTGCTGGGTTTACCAAAATACAACACCAAGATAGACCAGGGGAATATTCCTTCTGTTTTCTGTAAGTTTGTTGTTCTTTTCTATGACAAAAAAAAATCTACAAATATGAATCCTTTTACAACACAAACAATTTATGGCTGGTGCAGTGCAGTCTTCAACTGCAAGATGACCATTTTGTGACAGCAAGGACACCACATTATGCATTGTCACACTAGAAGCATGCAATTAGCATCTGGCACAAAAATACCCTATTGTGGAATGATGGTTATATGATCAAATAATTAAATGTGTTCTTTAATATGAGATAACAATTTTAATCTGGTCCTACTCTGGTTTTAGGATTTAGACTATACAGAATATTAGGTTATTAGTAACATTTTAAATACACTGCATTGAAAATAGCAGCAAACGGATTACCCTGGTTCATTCCATTAGTAATATTGCAGATATATCATCACTTACTTCTAGGTTTTCTCTGTGCATTGCTACACAGTAAGAAGGACAGATTCTATCCAGTATGCCCTGATTGAGTACAGAGCCCAGTAATAAAAACATGGAATAAGCCAATCATATGAAACTACTGGTTTCAAGCAACTTACTTGTTTTGCTTTCTACCTAATGAAGTTACAGCACACGCAGTGTGGCAAGAAAGGACTTGAGGTCTGTCACCATGGGATTTATTTTCTAAACTTTTTATATTATTAAACTTTGCTCCTCTTAAAATAGCTGCTTGGGCAGGAAGTTGTGCAGCCATCAGTCTGCAATTTCAAACACTAAATCCTTATCCTTCCCAACCTTATTTACCTTTCCCTCCCTTACAGAATCACACTGCTTGACACACATAGCATGATGATTTAGAAAATAAAACAGATTTTCTCATAGTCTTAAGGTACCTCTGTATTTGTTAGTTTTGGTAAACATTCTCACTTGTGGGTGGAGAAAAACAAATTAGAGCAATGTTTACTTTGTACCTAAATTCTTTACTGCAATTCAGCAAGCAACATTCAGGGACTGTTTTCTAGCAGAGCAATAGAAAGGATACAGAGAAATGAGAACTAGTAGTTTAGGTATCAGCCCATCATCTTTATTTCTGACTGCTGAAACGCAGTTCTACACATAACAACATAAACATTCTGAAATTCATGTGGAACACATACATTTCCCCATGTCTTAGTTTTTACAAGATTCCTTATTTTGATTTTTGCCCCATAACCTCACACAGCCAAGCACGAGACTTAGAGCACATTTTACAAGGATTATTATATCCTTTGACGCAAAAAGGATTAAATAGTAATTTGTAATCCAGGCTTCCATTCTGCCATGGAAATTGATGCTCATCATTGCCCTGTCTCATAGTAGATAATGTGCACCTTCTGGAAAGGATTTCACAAGGGAAGAGCATACCAGTTCTTTGTTACTGGAGACTAAGAATGCAAAATGAGACCCCAAAAGAGATTAGTCAAAAAAACAGTCTTAAACATATTATGTAAGAGCTCAAAGATTGGAGATCAGATAAGGAGAGCAGCGCATGGATCCCTCGTGCTCAAACCACAGCTCTCTCGCTCTGCATTCATGCTGCTGGATTAAAACAGAAGGGATGCGACCCATCTAATGGCTGGTCTTTATGTAATACAAAATAAACCAGATAAATATTCTAGAAAACACAGCACTGATTTGTGCCTTTATCAAATTATTTTGGCAGTCAAGGCACCAGGAGAGGAATAAATAGCACAAGTTGTACTGTACTGGGGGTACGTGCAACATCAACAGGCCCTGCAGAGCAAAGTGACACAGAAAAGGCAGCAAAAACCACTGTACAAGTGTGCTGTCCAAATTGTAGACTTGCTCCTACTACTGACCAGGATTCTTTCTCTTTGTCCAAGCAACTACAAACCCAAGAAAGAACCAAGTCCTTATATGCAGAATCATAAAATACTCTTGAGTTGGAAGGGATACATCAGGATCATCAAGTCCAACCCCTGGCCCTTCACAGGAAACCCCAAAAATCACACCATGCACCTGAGAGCATTGTTCAAATACTTCTTGAACTCTGTCGGGCTGGTGCTGTGACCATTTTCCTGGGGACACCATTCTAGTGCTCAACCATCCTCTCGATGAGAAACGTTTTCCTGATACCCAACCTAAACCTCCCCCGCCTCAGCTTCATGCTGTTTCCTTGAGTCCTGTCACTGGTCACAAGGAGTGTGGATATTGGTACTTGTCCCTCCCCTTCCCACCATGAGCATTTTGAAGACCATCAGTGAGGCTATGGAAAAACCCAACACCATTCTGTGCACTACTGTAATGGAGATCCAGTCAGAACTCCTGAGTGTGGCAATCCCAAATTCACCTCCTTGAAGGCTTCTAGCATTTCTATCCTTTGAAGTCCATGTAACTCACATGGCAGTCTGTGACAGACCACAAGTCAGTGGCATACAGTAAATAAACCCATTATATACGTTGAGCTCTATAACTGGCTATAGTCAAAGATATCTGCATCTCTCTTTTAGGAGGTTGTAATTAAATCCTTTTTTGTGTTAAAAATTTTAACAAGTTCCTTTAAATTTTGAACAAAATGTAAAACCAGAGACATTACTGAGCACTCAGGCATTCACTGCCACGTAAAAAACTATAATGACAAACCTCCTCTCTTAGGACAGGTATACCCAAAGACAGGCTCTATTTAGGGTAATCCCAAGAGCTTGACACAGGCAGTCACTTCACTGCCTACCACTGCAGGTGAGCAGACACACCTGCTCCTGTGGCTGACCCATCCCAGTGTCTGAATGCTGCTGGTGCAGGGACAGATGTGCTACCCCAGGCCAGAGAGAGACTGTTCCTGGTGGCAGCTGACACTGCCTCGGTGCTGACACTGCCCTGGGGACTTAAACCATCAATAAATGCCATGTAAACTAAGCCCACCTCTTCTGCAGCTGACATGACCACAGTTCCACCACCTCTCTGCCAGCAGAGCTGTGGCAGAAAGAGATGGTGAATTACAGAATGAAGATTCAGAAGAAAAAAATCTCACTGCCACTACAAAAAAACCAAAAAAAATCAGAAACCAACAAAAATAAATACATAAATAACTAAAACAGAACCATCTCAAAAAAAAAATTTAAAAATGAAGATTTCTTTACTTTCACACTGCTGTGCTGTACTTGGGGCAAGCACATTCCATAACCAATGAAAAAATCGCCAGGAATTTTAACTGATCATGTACTATGGCTGCCTAATTATTATTCTTAAGACATTTTACTATTTGTTCCCAGTGCAAAATATCAACTTATTTACAAAGTTGACAAGCACAGAGTCTTGTGTTCTGAGCAACAGCTGGGATGGCAGGTCAGGTCTAAATTTCCCTGATATAAAGTACTATATCCCTGAAATCCACAATACCAGAGCACTGCCATTTATAATACCCTACTTCAACCCTCTTTCTGCATCCCTTACATTATTTTCTGTATCTCTTATCACAGCAGATCACCAGCTCCACAGGATGATAACAGCCCAGGAAAACTGCAAACAGGAAAAATAACCAGAATTATAAAAAATATGAAGTGGGTAAAAGAACCAGTCAGGCCTGTTCTTCAGGTCATATAATTCACTAGAAAATAATTTTCTCAGGACCTCATTAAAACAGTCAAATAGTGCAGGTGGTGCCCTGCTTTCACTTTTAAATTACAATCCACTTGGGAACTGGGCAAGACTGGACATCCAACTGTGCAAATTTTTATTTTGCTTTTTTAAGTGGAGTGTGCACAAGAGCGATTTTAGACCAAAAAAGACAGCCTTATCTTTAGGTGTCCTGTAGTCCTGATTTATTGATTCAAAGAACATTCTCTGGAGAAGCTCAAACCACTTTTACAAAAGCATTAGATGTCAAGCTTTACACCTACATCAGATTTCACAATATTTATTTCTTCTGTCTGAATGGGCATTATTAAAAAAAACCCAAAACAAAACAAACAAGCCACAAGCAAACTGGAACTGTAGCAGTAAGTTAACCTGTTACCTTAGTTGTCTTTACATAAGTCACAAATAAATAACACTAGTTCCAGTTTGAAGTTAATGGAAACATGTATTTTTCAATTAATGCTCTCAGAGATTTAAGCAATCTATTTCTAAATTATCTTATTAAAATACTAGAGATTTACAGCCCAGTAACTGACTGTTCAAAATTTTACAAAAAATAAGTACACACCCAAAGTAAACAACTATGCAAAATATCCATCTTACCAACTAATCTCTTTTAAAATGGCCTTTAATATACCCAAATTTTCTACTTTGTTTACAACTGCCTATGCAATTTTCTCAACCAAAATCACATGTCAAAAGAACACCCTGAGATGAATGATAGTATTGTTCCTTTGGAGGACTCCACTGTATCCCAAAATGGCTGGGATGCAAATCTCAGTTCTGCACCTAAAAACTCTCTAACCAGAGGGATGTGTTTGCAGGGAGATGTAACCACTAATCAATGATAAATTTCTTCTGTGTAGTTTAAACTAGCAGCAGGTGAAAAACTGTCCACTTGTATTTTCCCCTCAATTAAAGGTCACTGGGTATTGGTTGCTCCTTCTCTTCATCCCAGAGATGAGATCCCAAAATTTTGCTGCCTCCTGGCATCACAGGAACACCCTTCCTTATCCCTCTTCAGTGGGGCAAAGGAACATATGGAAAAAATTATAACATGTGACCCTAAATTCAGGCAGTCCTGTCCTGGCAAGGCAGATTTGACCTTGCAGAGCAATACATAACACACACCAATCAATAACTCTAAACAACACCACAGTCGTCACCCTGGATTTCAGGAAAGGTTGACTTAATTTCAAAATGCCACAGGATTTCCACAATCTGTTCTCCATGGACAATAGTCCTGGACTGCCTAAGCTAGCTAGGAAGGGCCTCATAATTCCCAAATTCCCCTGCTTTATTCAAATGTCATGGCTGTGATCAGGACCTCTGAGCAGCCAGGAGTGGATTGACATAAGCCCCAGGAAAGAAAAACTACACAGTGGATAAACCCATTGCTTAAAACCACATCATAACATTAATTAAACATTAGTTCTTGGTTCTGAATCCAGTATTTTTCATAGGAATTACAGCATCAGGCTGATGACTTTTAACTGTGCTCAAAGCAGACCCCAGCTTAAGTGAAAGAATAAAAGACAGAAGAAATTAGTAAAAAACATGAGAATAAATAGCTAGCAAACATCACCATAGGGGAAAAGTGTTATTTCCCAATAAGCATGACCTAGCTCATTAGATACAATCTCTGCTTTAATATTAAAGCCATATAGCAAACAAGTGAAGCAGCACTAGCAACATGTATTGACTTTACAATATCCATGTTAATTATACTGATATCCAAGGGCTGCACTGCCTTGAAACACCAAACGCAGATTCAATCCTTGTTCAAGTTCATGAAGTAATAATCCTATTAGACTCCTCCTTTTTTGAAAATGCAAACAAATGAAAGTTTTGTCAAAACACAGTACCTGGCAGTTCCAAGTCAAAAATCTACAAGATATGGACAGGGCACAGCAATTAGCCTGGGACACTTTCTGCTAAAGCTGCAGCTCCACTGTCACTGCATGCCAATTACCCAATACACCTATTTTTTTTGTGCTGATGAGCAACCTTTCCCATGTTTTTAAGTTGTTCAGCAGTATGACTGGAATTTTTATATTCAAACTAAATAATATTGTGCCTGAATGGTGACTTTGTTCCACTGAACCACAACCAGGCAACAGTGGGCTTGCACTAAAACCACATCTCTAGAGATTATTTTTTGCCTCTGTGCTAGTCTTTTTATTCCATCAAAGGAATGCTCTCAAAGACAAAGAGTCAGCCCTTCACCAGGTGTTGATGTGGCATCATCACTGCAAAGGCAACAGGTCACAGGTGGCAGTTTTTGCTCCCTGCCCCAGAGGTGAAGGTTTTTATATGCAATTCCTCAAAAAAAAAAAAAGTGCACACGCACTCCCCTGCTGGGTATTTTCACAGTCCAGCATTTTTCAAGGATGCAACATGAAACCCTGCTTAAATCTGACAAACAAGGAGCATTTGGGAAAAATAACAGACCGGTAAATTGTGTTTTGTATTTGTGTAGTGCTGTGTTTCCGTGGCAACTGGGGGCTGTGGGCTTTAATTACCAGCACAACGTGAAGGGTCCCTGCTTCACAAGGGCAGAGAGGCAGGGGGACCGCAGGAGCACCGCCTGTGCGCCCCTCTCTGCCCCGCAGCTGCCTGCAGAGGTCGAGGGGATCCGAGCAACCAGCACATCAGAGAGCAAAGAGAGGTCTGGAATGGGCAAACCGAGGGGAAGCACAACAATGACCATCCTTAGGAGAGATGACGGATGGCGCCCACCTCCCAAAACCTACACCTCACAGCCAGGGATGCTTGGCATCGGGGGGGACAGCAGGAAACAGGGACATGGTGCCCAGAGATAAAACAAGTGGGCAGAAGGTTTTGCTCAAACAGGAAAAGATCCTGCTGCAGCCATCTTCTATGGCACAAATGGAATGGCTTCTATTTTGGGACCAGGAGATTAAAATAGCTTTACTTTAGTCAAATTGGTCTCGAATGAAACAGGAAAGATAAGGACCGTGACTGTACGGAGGTTCCTGCAATGAAATATCCATTCTTTATAGCAAATATAGAGCTACATCCGATAAATCATCTCAGAATAGAAGAAACGAAGGCAAGTATAAATCTTTAAGAAAGATACAGCTACACATCTACAGATTAAATTTTGCATAGTCCTACTGAACAAGAGTAATGCTGAAAGAGGAGGAAATAGGACACTCAAACCAAGCTAAATTAGAGCAACCCAGGTTCGGATGGCCAGTCAGATGTCCTGGTCTGGAGGAAGCACAAACCCCACAAAAGAACCTGAGCTCACACCCTCTCTTCTGCAGGCACTGCTGCCCACCCTATCAAAGTGTTACTCAAGTATTTGCCTTTCTCTGCCATCATGTTTCATGAGAAAGGTGGGAGCTGCCTTTACAATTTGCAAGAAGATCTACTTTCTGTAGGCACATTAATTTTTCTGTTAAGTGGAAGGTAAGTGCCTGTTTCTGGGGGCTCTGCGTCAGAAATCACCCCATGGCAGGAACCCCCAAACACAAGACAAGCCCCTGAGGAGTTCAAGATGCTCCCAGGATTCTCAACAGTTGAGCAGGTTTGCAACTTTTAGGCCTAAGTATTAAAAAAATCTGCAAGAAACCTCCAAGTTCCCAAACTCATTCCAGGATTTTTGCAGCAGTGAAAAAGTAAATAAAAAGAAAGGTAATTAAATAAAAGTGAGGAAATGCAGACTTACCTGCCAGGAGACCCAATGACAAATTTCCTTCCTTGCACAAAAAGAATACAGAAAGCAGTACTTAATTACTGCTTCTGTAACAGGTGGGCTTTTATATCCAGTGGAAGTGAAAGAAGTACCCCAACAGTCAAAAACCCATGACAAGGAGACAATTAGTGAGGCTTTCTTCTCGCTGATGGAGCAGAGGAGAAGAGCAAGAGAGAGTAAAACATTTGCTTATCCGCCATGGATATTTTCTGCCGTGCAATCTGTCCACCAGCCCTTGCCATATGTGCCACCCTTTCTGCTGGGAGAGATGAAGGCAGCAGAAAGCTGTCCATCAAGATGCTAAACCTTCTGGAAAGCCCTCCCCTATGCACTTTGCCCTGAAACGGGGACTTTAGTGGATGAACAGAATACACTTAAACTAGATTAAACGTAGCTCATTCCTGGATGCGTAAAGAGAATTTGATTTGATTAATTCAAATTTTAAGGAGCAGTAGTGGTTCAAAGAAAATAAAGGAAACTGAGAGCTATGTTCTCTTTTTCTGCATTTCTTCATAACCAGCCCCCATCCCTACGGGTGTGCATGGAGGAAATTCAGGGAGACAGCACTGGGATTAATCACGAAATGGCTTTGATGACAGAGAAGCTGGGGGTGGAGGGGTGGAAAGGATAAAAGAACTTTCTGAATAGTTAAATTGTAGGACTTAACTATTTTCATGGAGAGACACCATCCCATCTCTTCCTTCAGGCGTATGCCACCTTGCATAACTTGTTACAGCTGGTTTCCCCCATCAATCACAACTTGAGTGATGGTGAAAGCTATTTTCAAAGGTAAACTATGCTGTTACTAAGCAGTTTTTTAGCTTAGACACACCATGAAAAAAATGAAGCTACCTCCTAAGCTAACAAAAACCTCCAATCTCTTTGAAAACAAGCATTTCTAAGATCTGTGCAAGACAGCCAAGAGGCTGTCTTGAGAGATAGCTCAGATAAATGACAAGGCACACACTGTCCTCCTCCTGCAGGAAAGGAGGCAGAGTCCTCTGCAGTAGTGAGTGCCTGTGCCCTGCAAGGAACCCATGACAACTCATGGCCAGAGGAAGAAACATGGAAGTACAACAGAAGGAGCTCAGAGAATGGTCTAGATTTGGTCTGAAGCTTGCAGTTTCAATTTTTAGCCTCAACCTGCCAAACCCCAGCAGCTAAGGAACACCACTTGGTGAGCTAGGGCAACCCCCTAAACCGGTCTGCCCTGCCTAGAGACTACTTATTTTCTCTCTAATGAAATAAAACAAGTATCACCACATCAGAACTCCCAAAGAAAAGAGGAAAATATGTGCCTTCTCAAGCCCATAGTCAAGAGTATTTAACTCAGGCTTCCTACATGCAGGCCAAATTATGACTTGTCCATGAGCAGGGGTATTGCATGCAGAGTGACCAGCTCACCACAACTGCCCCTCTTGGTCTGCAGCCCAGCACAACCAGGGATCACAGAAAGCTGGGCTGGCTCTGGCCACCACTTGGCAAGAAGGTGACTCATTCCAAAAGCACTGCCATGCCTGAGCAGTCTCTAGTCATGCCTGGGTATTACATTAGGATGCCATGCACTAGCCATCACTTGAATTAACTCCACAATAAAGGCAAATTCTTTGATTCTTAACACTTTAGGGTGATGGCTGTGCCTCTCCCTATTAACTCTGCTGAAGACATTTCACTTTGCTGCTGTATATAACTTAATTTCCAATTAATTTCCAGGAGGAACTTCCCTTCTGATATATGTAAAAAGGTTATTTTCAGAGCCAACTGGCTGACTCAGCTTTGAGCACACAAAAAGGGCAGAACATGACTTGTACACAATACCCCCATATAATTTTGTAGAATGCTTTTCAGAAATTAAAACCTTTACACTGAGACCTTCCAGTTAGGCTACCTGTCTTACTGCAACAGATGTACACTGTACAGATACTGAAAATAAATGGCTCCACACATCAGCAAAATTTACATAACTAGAACATGTTAGATCTAGAAGTTGTAGTCTTACAATATACAAATATTATCTTACATAAAACCTATTTAAATACTTTGTATGTAAACAGATCTTTACATACACAGTAGACTAGTGCTTGATCTGAGGCCTCCAGACACGATTCAGAAAAGGAAGTGGACATTGAGTTGAGTATGTAAAATCCAGTCTGGTTGTATGTATCTGACAGACACAAAGCAAAGATTGCATTTATTTTTAGTCCTTCTGTAGGGAATCATATATTCTCCACTTCAGCCCTTGTAATTACACAACCACCAAGAAAGAGACAACAGTTGTCAAATGAAAAAAACCAGACTTTTTTCCAAAAACACTTCTCTACTCCGTAACCATGTTTGCCAGCTGTTTATTTTACATTCCCTATTAGCTTGTCTGATTGCACATTTTATATATATATATATATGTATATATATATATGTACACACACAGGCACATGTATGTTAAAAAATATAATTTCACTTGCTATTACATAGGGAAGCTTCTATGGTGCAGCTTTTTACCTGCCTGAGGTGCAAAGTCTGGCTGCTTTAACATGTCCTCTGCATCCTGTTAGTGCCCTTACAAAGAAATTACTTCAGTGCTGGAAAACGGTTCTTTAAGATTCCAGTGAGAAATGTTAACAAAGCTGCAGAGTAGCACACACAGACAACAGGCCAGCAGGCCCTGCTATGTATTCTCATATGAGTGACAGGGGCTAAATATTAAGCAGCAGTCTAATCTCCTAACTCTCCATTGCAGAACAAATAATGTGGAAGAGGGAAAGCTGAACTGCTGTTAATGCATTTCTGTCTGCTTTTCTCAACAGTCTCATTATTTTAAAGAAAAGGTAATATTCCTAAAAAAAGGTAGAACTTTAGAATCATTACCTTCTAAGCGAGTAGTGAAAATTAAAACTAAAGAAAAAAAATACACAAAAAAAAGGTAAGTGGCAGCATCTATATAAAACATCAAGCTGGCAAACTGGCAGTCATATGCAGAAATTATACAGAGGAGATACATTAATAGAACTATAAATCAAGAAATAAGCTAGAATAAAACTGCTCAACAAAATAAAGTTAAGTCCTCACAGAAGGCTACAGGCAAACAGGGAAAGCTCAGGTGGGGAGGCTAGGACTAGAGTGAGGAGGCACCAGGACTCCAACTGCTACACTCCTCTAGCAAACAAAACCAAGTTGTTAAAAAAAAAATCAAAGGCATGAAATCTGAAAGAAAAATGCATTTCAGAAAAATGCACTTCTTAGGATAGCTAACAATGAATTTGCAAAATATATACAAGGTATTACTCACATCAGCAAGGAATTCCAATTCACCATGTTTTGGGAAGACTGTGGTAAAGGAGAAGTGTGCTAAAGAGTCCTACCAGTTCAGGTTCCTAACTTCAGGCACCACTTTTCTTTATCCATGGTCAAAATGGTTGCAGCAACAGAGGCTGACAAAAACATGCTACATCGGGAAGGAGCCAACCTTCTCCTCCTCCTCCCTGTCCAATCTCTTCTCAGCAGGCTGAAATTTTGCATCTGTGGGGGATGATACAATTTTTGCTTCCTCATTTATTCTATGTATTCAACCCTTAAGAGCTAGCTTTTAAAATACCAGTCTTGCTTTGAAGGATATTACTTCATTAGCAGTGCTTTTGGAAAAAGGTCTTTAAAAGGCAGACGACTCACCCTCTGGAATATCCATCTTCTTTGCACTCCCTAACCACAATTTTCATTTTCCCAAACCAAGCACTTCTCAACAAGTTAGGCTAGGTTCACAGACATAAAAAATTAAACCCACGTTATTTCCATACTTTTTCAAACTCCCAACTCATACTAAACACTTTCACATGTTTTATGCCAGATCCTTACATGTAACATTTTTTAAAACTTTACAAACTTTATTTTTTTTAATTGCTACATTGTCCAAGAGTCAGAAACCACCCCAGACAACACTCCTGCTCCATTGGCAGCTGTGCAAATGAGCCCAAAGAATTATGGTTTCTCTAAGGTAAGGATGCAAATTCCCATGGGATGTATTTCTTTTCCTCAAAGGGAGCAGTGCTGTGCCCAAAGACTGTGGGGTGCCAGAAATGCAACACCAGGACCAGAGGAGCTGTAGAGACTGCCTAGCCTTGGCACAGAGGCAGCAGCAGTAGCTGCTGTGCTCATAAGGCCACGACATCCTCATGCAACAGATCTAGCATGCAATGGATTATTTGGAAAAAGCAGCCTTCCAAGCTTTTTTTGTTCCTATCAGCAGCAACAGGCATTCAAGGATTTACTCAGAAGCTCACCTGCAAACTGCCTGTTTGTAAAATCCAGTTACTTTAAACAAGTAACTCAAACTTACCATCAAGTTCAGAGTAGCACAATGACTCATAGGAATGGGGTCTATCAGTCAAACAGACAATGCCCAAGTCATCTTCATTTGGCAGTCACTAAAAAAGCTAAGGAATACCCAGAAAACAAGTGCACACTGTCCTGAGAAGGGTCCCTTCTGCATCAAGCTTCTAATACAGGGAAGTATGAGGGAACACCACAAAAAGTCCCCAAACAATAGTCTGCTCTGCAGTTACTAGTTTCCACCTAGACACAGACATACTTCTTGCACAGAAGCCAACTTTTCACACTTTAGTGAAGAACTGTTTAAGACTGCATTAAGACAACAGCCTTGATTTTCACCATTAAAAAGCTAATAATTTTGATTTAATGAACCAAGAGGAGGGCAAGCAGGGTAATTAAAAGCCTTTATCCTGTCCTTTCTGTGTGCAACCTGAAAACCAGAAGTTCAGGCAAGAACATGATGAAACTTTCATTCAAAGGAGCCAACTTGCTTTAAAAGCAGGAGTCTCGACTACAAGCAACACTGCCTCTTAATATCAGTCATATGGGATGAGAACACAGAAACAATAGATAATATCCCAGGCAACTTGACACTGTAAATGAAAGATATAAGGAGGACAGAGTAATGAAAAGGCCATTCTAGCTGAAGAATTTCAAGATGGAAAGGATAAAACTACTCATGGAACCAAGAAGTTGCACTGGAAAGGTATGCAATAATATACCATACTTTGGCTAAAAGGAGTAATTTGCATACGTTTCCCTTTGTAAACTTGAGGACGAGAGATGTATGAACTCTGATTTACTGCTTGTCCATACAGACCAGTTTAACTGAATATTAAGTTTCAATAAAGTTAAATTCTATAATGATACTTTGCTGTTAAAGCATGTTGTGTTGCTTTAGCTAGTCCTTATTAGCAAATGGAATACAAAACAGGGTTTACAAAGACTCTTTTTGTTTCCACTGAGTATGTGAAAATAAATCACTCCAGTTTTCTCATATATAATAAAAAGTGCGGGGTTTTTTCTAGATGATGGATTTTGAGAGCAGCATATTTGCTGAGGCTCTGGCTGGCTGGAGACCCCAGTTTCGCACTGGCCTCCTGACTCCCTTCAAATTGGCAAATGCAACCAAGGGGGAGCTTTGACTTAGAGATTTCTAGTTAGTGGAAAACTCGCCAAAGTGTGTAACAAAGTTGCTATAAATCTTATCCCAAATAATTAGGCTTAATATTGATACACAGTATGCTTGGTACTCACCAACAAAACCACTGAACCTCTTTTCAATTAGAATTAACAACTCTGACAGACCTTGCTCCCCCATTTTTCTCCTACCTTCCTTTCCCTCCTCAAATCCTGGAAAAACAGCAAAATGTGAATTATCCTTTCAGACAAACATTTACACTTGGAAACATTAAGAGCAGTTTTTCTGAAATTCTTATATATCAACAAATCCTGAAGGCAAACAGATTTAGTGAAAATAGAAGGAACAAATGCCTAAATGATCTTCAGTTTCTCACTGTGTTTTTCAGAAGCACATCATCCCTTCCTGATTTTTTAAAAAGTCTTAACCAAAGGACTTGGGTTACTTAAAGTTTGCATGCTCAGCACCTGACAAAATGAGCAATCTTTTTTTTGCAAAGCAGTTAATAAAAGCTACCTGCAAATTTACAGGGTTTCTAGGATGCCAAATGGAAAACCTTATGGATAAATACAACTATTACTACATATGTATCCTAGGAGACCAAAGAGCTTTCACGTTTAAGAGCTTATTTCCCAGCCACCCTTTCGATACACATCTCATGCAATTATAAATAATACAAATAGCCATGAGAAAGGAGGACGTTTAATTTCAGGCAGAAGGTACACAGACCTCTGCTTGTATCTGCTTAAATGCTTCATTTCATTTCACTTCTCACTTTCTGACTACAAAGATACTCGGTAAGATTATCTATTTAAAAATGTATTTTTAAAATTGAATTTTACAACTGCGCAAAGCTAAAATGTTTTTAATCTTTAAAAATTCACACACATACATTAAAAAAAAAAAATCACCAGAAGGAGCCTTTGTATTTAGTCAAGTGAAATCTAGATTCCTGACCACAACATTTTGCAAAAGCATCAGCCTGTTTAAAAAAAAAAAACAACCAGAGAACCATATAATTTAGCAAAATTCTTAGGACAAATTATTTTTTTAAAAAATAAACAAAAAGCAAAAACAGCCATTAAAAGAGACTCACTTTATGCTTCATGTATGAATAGCCTATGCATTTGAAACAAGCTGAACCAAAAGCTTGTTTGTTATTCTCATCACAAGGTCTAACCTGCAGGTAAGGACTCGGTGCCCAGCCTCTGAAGAGGAGCATCCTTAAAACGCCGAGCAGAGCCCTGGAAACACCCTGGTACGATTCCTTGGCAGAACTAGGATCTGTTACAAAACCTGCAACACAGAGCACAACAGCCCCTTTCCTTCATCACCTTTCTAGTCTACATTTCTTAGCCTTCCATCCCAGCGGAGGAGACAACACAGAACACCTGCCCAAGAGGAAAAGAAGGATGAATATACTGTTGGTCTCCTGAGGAGGGGATATCACACGACAACAGGGAACTCCAAGGAAAAAGGCTGTCGGCGTGCTGGCATCCACCAACGGGTACTCAAAACAGGACCAGCTCCTCCTAAAGCCACTAAGCAGCTCTCAGGGTTTGATTTCCTTAAAGTAGCAAATTAATCACCTAACCTCACACAAATACCAGTGAAACCTTAACAACTGTGGCTCAGCAAATACTAACCAGAGCAGGAGCCGATGTAAAAGATCTGCAGGCACTTTCTTACACCGAGTTCTTTTCAAAACCTAAACTTAACATTAAAATTAACTGCGGGCTAAAATGTCGCCAGCAATTTCTCATGAATGCATAATGAAACCCTGCTACTCCACGTAGCACATCAGTTTTGTAAGCACATCCCATAGTGTGCAGAGATGGCCTGTGCAGGAATCCTTACAGGAACTCTGTGCCTATGGTGGCTTTACAATACAGATGGGACATGTTGGGTCCCTGACGTGCTATATGTTATAAATACTATGTAAAGCAACACAATGCTTGCAAGAAAAACAACAAAGTGGATTATGTAACATTCTTTTTCTTTCTTCCACTCCTCCATTTAAGAAAATTCTGATTTTTTAAAGAGGAAAATTAAAGCGAAATACTGAAACTGTTCACAAAGCTGCACATAATTTCTGAAAAAGTGTCAATTTCTGTATAGTTTTTATAATTCAGTATCTCAATACTAGAGGTGTATTCAATGCAGAAAGCCCACTTTACATCCTGAAATTGCTTTACTTTTGAAGATTAAAAATTACTATGATTTTCTTTCAAATTAACTGTTTCTGGCTTTTTGAATACTAAAAAATCGAGCTTATTTGCAGACTCACAAATTACAAACAACTACCTTCCACAGGAGCTTATATGAAGTCCAGTAATTCCACTTGTAAATTGAATAATTGAGTATTATTTTTCCCTTATACTGGACATAATACAAATTATATACAGGAGAGTCACTGACCAGCTAAATGTGATAACCACCACATCCTTCATGACCAGTCTCTTCCTTCACTTAGTTCCATGAAGTGGATTAAAAAAAAATCCCCAAACCTAAAAACACTACGATAAATGAGCAGTAGAAGAGCATTCTCCAGCAGCAAAGGGTTCAGTTTGAGGTCTCGGTGGATGCTTCAGAAGACTCCAGGGTGGCCTTTATAATACTCTCCACTTGAGAAAACATGACTGCAAAGTAAATCATCCCTATGAAAAAGCAGCAAAACTGTTTTTCCTGTCTCTTCTTGGCTTGGTATGGCTTTAAACAAACAGGCTTGGATAAACAGCATAATGAAGAGGACTGATGTCATTCTGGTTCACAGAAGAGTTGCATAGCCTAGATGAGACATCACCCCTGGTGAGACCATCAGACCAGTTAAATAAATTCTCCAGTCACAAGTGAGGCCCATTCTGCTCCTTCCCATGAGATAAAACCTGTTATGGCATTTCAAAGACACAGCACTAAGAAAACTTTTGACCTCTGCTAGAAACATTTCCAACAGCATTAAAATGACAATGTCAATGATATTTATGCTAGGCTAGCAGTGTTTTCTTTGGATTTTTACATCTACTTGTAATGCCCCATTTGAGTGCACCAGTACTACACCTATGTGGGCTTCCTTCAGCACACGTCATTAATTAAAATGAAGTCATAGCTGGAAATGGCAGGTGCTAAGACAGCAGGATTTTTACCATGAGGATCTCAGCTGTATGGAACGGCATGGTGAAACACCACATGGCAAAGGAAAGGGGTGTAAGCACAGCCCTTACCCTGACACACAAAAGTGCTCCACAAGCCTCAAGCCTCCCTCTGAGCTGCAAGCACCAGCGCTGCTCCTTCTGCTGAGCAAAGCAGAGGGGGACAGCCAAAATCTGCCTGCTCGGCCAACGGGCTGAGCAAGGACTCGGGGTGTGAGCCCCAGAAGCTGTGTCTTCAAAAGACCCGAGTGGCTGAAGGAAGCCTGTTCTCCTGAGTGTTGAACCTGATCCCTCCAAAAATGTGGGGTTTCATACACAGGCTCTGAAGCTTTAACAGTACTTCACAGCATGAAATTTAACATTTTCAGATTTCATTTAAACTAAGACATGACATGTGATTGCAAAGAGGAGCTGAATAATGAGATTTACAGGCAAGAAAGAAAAATCTACTACAAAACTCCATATTATACTAACCTAAAAAGGTATTTACAAAGGAAGAGGTAAACAACTTTCACCCTCATTAAAAAGTTGAGAAATGTGCACACTACCACTAAAATATAATTAATACACAGCCTTCAGGAGAGTCCAAAGGAGCAATTTAATTAACCACCCACTGATTTCATAAATGACAAGAACACACAAAGGTAATGGCACCTTATAATTGAAAATGTCCTGTTTATTTAGCTGAGCAATTGTGCTGGCCTATGTTGTGCATAAATATGAGGAAACATATTTTCAACTCATGACATTTTAACTTTGTAAGGTATAACAAAAAACATACTGCCCATGATACAGTCACCGTATACTCCACTTATTTAATGCCTTTACCCAATAATCTCTAAGTCAGTGACAATCATAAAATTTTAACCTTTATGAACCTTTCTGATGGGCTTTTTCCACAGCCTCTTCAGAAATGTGGAAGAGTTGAAAGGGAAAAAAGGCTGAATTTTACTGGTATGCCACTTCAAACAAACTATTGCCTCATTTAGGGACTTAGTTCGTACCTGTAGTTCTTCCATTTTCGTACAAAGGGATCCTCTGTAAGCTCCATGAAATATTTCTGCTGATGATCTTCTAAACTAATTTTCTCACTTTCTTTCTTTTCTTCCACATGAAGAAAGCTTCCTTTCAGCTACTACATCCTTTGTAAAGGCCAAAGAGAAGCAGCTCTCACCAAGGTAGGAAAAGAACGTAGCAGAACGCGAAAGGCTCTTCCCTGTTTTTTTCATCGAACCTTTCAGGGATAAAGCTGGAATTAATATTCCTTTTTGCATTCACAAAACTCAAAATGCCTTTGTGCTGCTACATTACAACCATCAAAGTTTATTTGACTGAACATGAAACAGAACAATATCTGAACTTATGAGCTCATCTCCCTATCTAATGAACACATTAGAAGCGTTCAAAAGAGATGTGGAGAAACTGAAGAAGGCCCAGAGAGGGGAAAGATGATTAAAGGACTGGAAAGTCTGCCATATGAGGAGAGGCTGAGAGAACTGGGTTTGCTCAGCCTTGAGGAAAGGCTTAGGGGAGACTTTATCAACATGTTTTAGTATTCAGAGGGTGGCTGCACAGAAAGCCACCTGGAGACTCCTATTTTACAAGTAGACACATGGAAAATATGAGGGGTAATGGGTACAAGTTACTTCTGTGAAGATTCTGACTGGATACAAAAGAAGCCAAGGAGAACATTCAGCCATTGGAATAATGTCCCCAGAGAAATGGTGGATACCCCAATGCTGGACACTTTCAAGATGCATCTGGAGAGGGTGCTGCACCATCTTGTCTAGGATGTGCTTTTGTCAAGAAAAGGTGGACCAAATGATCCTTGAGGTCCCTTCCACTCTGGTACTTTCTGGTTTTATGATTTATACTTGCTTTGGGGCATACATAATTTAAAATAACAGACTAAAGAGATTCCTCAGGCATAAAAGTCTCCATGGCAAAGCTGCCTTGCCAGACTTTTAAAAGGCATTTGTTACAGGGTTCAATGACATACCTTACAATGATCCTCAGCAGTCCAACACCACACAGCAGGGTGTACAAGGATGGATGTGGCTGCCTTGTACATCCGTCTCAGATCTCTCATCCCACCAGTCCTTCCTTAATCAGCCACCATGCAATGACATCAATGGCTTTACATAACATTGTCTCCCTGCCCACTCAATATAGGAAAAGCATTCCTCAACAGAAATTGCAGCATTAAATGTTGACCCCAACAACGTCACTGCACAATGGAATACCTGAAGTGATTAGTTCACGTGTACACATTAAATACACATTTCTTCAATTCTGGATCCCAGAGTGAAATCTTTACCTAGTGGTATTAGCTGGTCATGTTCACTGTTCCTGAGGGTTTCCCATCATTTTGTGTTTATGATATTTACTCAGTCTGCAGCAAACCGACTACCAGGCATACCTAGCTGGATTTGCTGCCCATCAGTTATGCCATCAGATATGTAAACATCTTTTTAAAATTATGAAAGCTCCCATTACATTTATGCACTATGTTTTGCTTACCAATCAGATGTGGAAAGAAGAGTTCTTGTATAAATACCATAAAGCATCCTCTAATATTTTTTTCTAAACTATTCTCTTTCCAAAGTCTTTCCAGCTTTCACAGTTTAACTGAAAGCATTCACATCAGAAACTGGCAGGTCCCAGGTATTGCCTGTACCCCACACCCCAGCAACAGCACCTTTGGGTTTCTTGTTACTACTCCCTTTGGTCCTCAAAGGACTTTTGGGCACATTACTACAGGATTGAGTACAGCAGTATTTTCCAGTAGTTATTCATAATAACTGCTCCATGTTTCCAGGATGCATTCACCCTGTGAAAATGGGTTAGATTTTCCATTTCCAAATGTTATAGAAAATATACTGCTTAGATTCAAATACATTGTTCAACTGCCTGCAGCTTCCAAAACAATCTGGACTGCTCAAACTGAATAGTTTCTAATGTTTACTACTGAAATGAAGTTTATCAGAAATAGTTTCCTCCTTCCATGCCACAAATGCATTTTGAAAGAAAAAAAAAAATCATACTCCACATCTCTGAAAGAACTCCCTTTACCCATTGTATTTCTCCTTAACAACTGCACTCCAAGTTTCTCCAGAGGCCTTACCTGCAGTAAGAGACCACCCATAATACACAGATTCCACATGCTAATGAGGTAAGAAGCATAAGCAAAGACACCTACTACAGCTAGGAAAAAAACCTTTATCATACAATACTTGTTAAAAGTGTTGTGCTCTACTGGGAAAAGCTCTCAAAGATAAGCAGTGTTTTGTAACTCACCAAAAGCCACCTGGGATGCAAGAGAGATGGAAAGTAACAATGAGTCCTCACTAGCACAGAAGAGCTCTTAATTTTTCACAAAATATCAGAACTTCCCATTGCAGCAAGCAGAAATACCAGATCTTGAAAGCTAACTTCCTCAAAATCTTCCTGTAGGAATTCCTCTACTGCCTGCTTCTTTTTAAGCAGGTTAAATGCTACCTATTTCCCCCCTACTGTTAGGAAGATTATTTTTTCCTTTATAACAGCATTCTCCCAAGCTCTCTCCTACACAAGTTTGAAGGGAGCCAAGGTGGTCTGCAGCTTGTTTATGAAACTGGCCCTCACTATCTCCCCAGTTAGCCCAGAAGGACAGGCAGCAGCTGGCTCTTCACCCTCCTGAGGTGATCCCTCAACCTACTTCTACAGGATGTGGGATGGATGCAAGGAGATAAGTTATTGAGTGATCAAAATACACACAAAAATAATTCATTTAAAGTATTACATGAGGGATATAAGTAGTCTATTAATTGCATCTTCTAGATTAATTCCTAATTCCATCAGGTCATGGCACAGTGAAGTAATTTAAATCAAGGGATTTAACAGCATTTTGTATTAGTTTAATAATGCTAAACCTTACTGTATATATTCAAGTATTTAACTCACAAGAGCGGCTTTTTTTTTCCCATTTGGTAATATTAGTTTAAAAATCAAATGGATTTCATTACTATTCCTGGTGGAGAACCTTATTTAAATTTTACAAGAATAATGAAAATAAACAATACCATTTAATGTTTAAATACAACTTAAACCTTTCAACTTAAAAGAGCTCAATTAAACAAATTATTATTACAAAATGAATTATTTTGGTGCAGTAATATTGCTCTTTTCCTGTCTGTCCCCACTGCCACCAAAGGTTTGTTTGATTTCTACCACTGAACAGTCCTTCCATCTGCTGGTATTCTGCCACAGCACATAATTTTGAAAGCAGCAGTCTTGCTTGAGCTTGGATCACCACCCCCAAAAACCTCATCCTTACACAATTTCTTTTGCATTCTCAAAATTAGAATAAATAGAAAATAAAGTGTTTTTTCAGTTTGACTACCTCACCAACAGACCTGCTCAGCACAGGGCCCTCTCTCACAAGCCCACGCAGATTCCTCAACCCAGCAGCTCAGACAACACTTGCTGTCTTTTAGCAAGTACCTGCTGCTGACTGCTTCCATTCCCACAGGCTTTCCCATGGCTTCTGCTTGTATGAGCAACCTTCAGGGTGCCTTTCACTAGCTCTCTCTCATTTCACATTTTGAGAGAAGAACACAGGGCTCAGCTCAGGTAACTTGTAGCTCACAGATCCAGATCTTATGCCATCTCCCTATCTCTACTAGCATCATAGCTGGAGGGTTATTTTTAGTATGTCTTATGTACATACGTTGACTGGTTTTAATGAATTAAAAACCAGAAAATTCTACTCAAAGAAAAATACACAGACTACCTGCTGTAAAACTGTCTGGGCAAACCTTAAAATTCCATAAGGACATCAAATGTCCTTAAATTAAATTTCCTAAATTGAGGGGAACCCACTCTAATGCTACAATTCCTAAGTAGTTTCTTACAGAAGAATTAAGAGTTGAGGAAAAATTTAGTTCTTTCCATGCCAAGCCCTTTTTATAAACTCAAGGATTTCTACATACATGTAAACATCTTAAATAAATAAATAAAATACAAGAAAATTTTTCTTCCAGAATCACTTTGCAGTGTAACGAGAACGGTATTTTTCCTTTACTGCATTATTATGTTCTGGTACTAACCCAAAAGTTCACACTGTTTTCGTTTCTTTATTGCCAATAGCCATCTAGGAAATGCTGCCATCAATAGTAAATCTACATGAAGTCACACTCCTCTGGTGCATTTTGTGAATAGCAATCAGTTCTTAACACAATCCTGTTCGCTTTAAATTCAGTTTATTCTTCAATTACTCTGCTAGCCCAACTCTAATTTATTATATTTTCTGGTACATTTGATTTTGAATATTATGACATCCTGGCTCATGCCATTAGAGAGGAAACATAAAATGGTGAGGATGTCTAGGGACAGCGAGTAAGACAGCAACAGCCTGGAAAATTAACAATACCACTGTCTGCTCAGCTAGACCGCTCCTGCATTAGCACAAAAAAAAATTTGTCAGTATTTCTCTAATACAGACTTGTCATCCAGGAATAGCCTCAGAGGCACCATAAAACCCCAGGCAGCACAGCAGGCAGCAGGGGTGGTTGGGTGGGCAGACAGCAGCCTCTGAGCCCACTGGGGCAGCTCAGCTGCCGAAGAAAGGAAACTCTGGCCCTGCTGCTGCTTGGATCTCACCAAAGAAAGAAACCACCATGGTTCTAAATGCCATCAATACTATACACATTGATTATTTTGGTTGGCTTTCTTTAGCCTTGCTTGTCTTGGTCCTAGCTACCATTTCTTTTTCCCAGCACCCAAGGAGAAATGCGAGGCAGCAGCCAGAAGCCTGCTCAGAGAACCTTTCTTGAGGAGCTGGGCAGAAGGGAGGGCTTCACCTTCCCCTCCAGCTTGGTGACCGACTGCATTAACCTTCAGGGCACACTGCCAGCCCCACCTGCTTAGTCAGGCTTTTATCAGCAAGGGAAGCTCTCACTGCACTGCTGTGCCCTTCGAAGATGCATCCTCTTTCACTTACTTCTTACTACTGCTGAACATTCGGCATTCGAACTCCTGAATCCAGACAATGGAGTAGCCCTGATGGGGAAACATCAGACTCTTGTATTCATGTCCTACCCTTTTCCCTACAACAGATTCTGACAACCTCAAACATGAGAAATGCTTAGGTTTCTGCACAGCTTGCTCTGTCCCAAGAAATTCCACATTGGGTTTTGAAAACAATGTGTATTTCATCTTTGTTGCTTAAAAGCCTAAAAACAGCTTACCAAAACAACTCACAAGAGTGAATGCTCTACAGAGAAACCCAGGCAGGCAGACCCAAAGGGGCTGCCAGCATTTGGAAACAAGTAGCAGTGGGGGAAATCTGGATGGACCCAAATCCTCAGACTACTTTGTCCTCCACAAAAAATACAAGCAGACTTATTTTCCCCTAAAGGATAATAAAGTTTTTGGCTGTCTCTAAGCTGTCTTGTAGCTCAGGCAGCATTTGCCAACTCCTTCGAAATCTTATAAGCAATAAGGATTGTATTAATGATGCAGTTGCTGCAACTGTTGCATTGAAAAGACAATGTCAAAAATCAGATGTAGTGATGCCTGCAATTACATGAAGCTAACTCACAAAACTAAAAAATGCCATGTTTTAGCTTATCCACTGCCTTTCAATTTTCCCTCATTTTTCCTGAAATTATGCTGCAACCCAGTTGCTGGCTTCTGTTCTTATGCTTTTCCCCCCCCACAACCCAATCCCACACAAAGGACAGACACAAAAGGGAGTGGCATAAGGGATGCTTAAGCATACTTCCACTGTCAGGTTGCTTGATTTCACACTTAGGAAACCCCCTGAAAGACAGTTATCGGTGTATGAGAAATAAGGAGTACAGTTTCAGTTTGTGAAGCCTGATTGAATCAGGGCAAATCAAATCAGGCCATATTTAGGAGGGATGAAGAACTGGAACAGAGAGGCTCTCCCCTGCTATTAAGTGCTATCACATGCCCCAGTGCAATGACACATTACCACCACGATGAGAAAAAAAAGCTCCTCTCATTTTGGCGTGCTGGTACCAGGAAAACACACCACCCAAGCTCTTCAGAAGCAACGACAACTCTGGCTAAAACCACTTTCTCTTCTCAACCCCGTGTACTTGTAAGTCACCTGCCTATGCTTACACTGCAAATCAATGCACACGCTCCCGTGTCTCCCTGCACCTGCTCTCATTACCCCATGTTTGAAAAAAATCTTGAATTGACGTTGGAGACTCGATTTCACTTCCCAGCGGGCAGAATAATCATCAATAACTGATGTAACTTGCTCTCATTTGGGGCACTGCCTTGGGCGTGCAACAGAGAGTTATGGTACGCACCAAGGAAAGAAGGATTTGTATATAAAATGATTTGATAATCTGAAAAAATCCCTCAGTAAACAAAGGAAATTTGCAGATAATCGTATTAAAGATTAGAGTTGTTTTAAAACAATGCAGAATGTATTTGAGAACATCTGGGAAAAAAAGATGGTAGTATTAAGAGCAAAATCTTTGGGGAAAAGATCCTCCCCCTCAAACAGGAAACAGTAATTAATTCATTATTAAATCCTAATCCTTGTCAATTCATGTTAAATCAGAGCACTTTTTTCTAATAGACTTATCACTATACTTAAATGCAATTTTATAGATGAATACTTAAATATATTTACATATAGTTTTGATTCTGATTAAACAACTGCTTGATTATTCCATTTATTAATTGCTTCCAATTTATTTCAAATTTGAGAAGCAGGACAATTTTATGTCAGAAAGCTAAGTTAATATTAAAATAAGGACAGAACAACATGTGGACTAAGAAAAATATATCATGACAGCAAAAACAATTTAATGTCTTTCCTTTCACATTTACTCATCAGCTGGAAAATTAAGAAAATAGTTCCTTTTTATCTTACAAAGATTACTATTTTTCCATTACCCATTTACTGTGTTCTGAAGTTTCGATGTGGCAATTTATGTGAAAATCCCCACAGTGAAACCGATAAACTGTTCATGACATTTTCTATAATCACTGTTGACAATTAACAGTACTGCTCTTCTATTTAAACATCTCATGATTGAAGCTACTCACTGCTGTAACTGTTGACAGTGTCAGAACACTATTTACTTCACAACTGAAAAGTAAAAACTACTGAACTGAACAATAATTAAATTGGTGAAAACATCCTGGATCAGATTTCTCATTCCCTACTGCATTTCTGCTCCATTCTTCCATAAAAATGCTTAATGTTAGAGCTAAATCTGGATTTCTAAGATCTGAAAAGAAGAAAAGAAAAAGTACAGGGTTTGTTTTTTCTCTTTTTATGCTGTTTTACTTCTTTATATACAGAAATTAATTTTATAATATATACATACACATGTAAAGTTCAATGACAAGCAGAATGTTAACCAGATCTGCACCAGCAGCTATTGAGCCTTAGCAAAGAAAGCCCACCAGGGATGCTTTGTTTTAATCATATCATCATAACTGTTCTGAATTCAGTGACTTCCTTGGGAGCAAAAGCAGGCAAAAGGACTCTCATCTCATAAAGCACCCTATGGAGTTACTCCTGTGGATTCAATTGCATAAGTCAAGCTACAGGGATGGCAAAATAGGACTTGACATGATACATCACCTGAAAAATTATATACACAGGATAGCAATTGCTCCTAATGCACATGGATGCATTGTGGTTAAGCTCCTCTCCTGCATATCAACCTGCTTAGCAGGTTTTCAGGTATAGACAGACTCACCTATAGGAACACTATAGAACAAACCATCTTCTTTAACCTCAAAGTCAGTATCAGCTAAAACATAACTCTCTCCTCTTTGACAGTTTGAGGTAAAAATAAAAAACTCAGCACAAATTGACATTACTGTGTGAAATAAGTTGCCTTCACTGAATTTGAGGTTTACTTAAAGGCTTCTTCACCTGCTGTAAAACTCACATCTGATTGTAGAAGGCAACAAGTCAAGCTGCACCCAAAAGTTCCTAGTCAAGCATCTTTGATTTTGTAACACAACAACACTCAGGAACATTTCCTGGCTTCACAGCTTTCCAAACTTTTCAAAATATGTGTTAGGAAAGCATTACGCTTCTACAGCGTTTCTCTGGTCAATGGCACACATCCCTTACTGCCGAAGAAAGGACTGTTAACAGTTCTCATTTCACACTCCAGTAACCCAAAATCTCGTGTTACCGCTCACTTTACTGTTACTTTTCCCACAGATTCTCTTTTTCTGCTTACATGGCACGACAGCTCAGGTCAAATGCCCAGACAAGCTGTGCTGCTGATTCTCCTTTTTACCACCACTGAATCACCTTCACTTTTGCTTCACCGCAAAGTTATTTTCCCTGCAAAAAAGCAGGAGAGCCACATTCAATAGAAAGTCAGCAGCTACAGTCAAAATGGATTTCAAAGTGGGAAAAAACCTCTCCTCACAACTAAATCCTTAAAGATTATTCATGCAGGATCATTCCAACACTATATAAATACACCACCAAAGGTATATATGCTGCTGTTCATGTGGTGAAGCCCAATTCAGCTTGTATCCCTTCCAGCTACAAAATATAAAAGTATCAGTGCTGAGCAGACATGCTGAGCCACCCTCCCGATAACAGGAATGAAGTGTAGTTACTTTGCCAAAGTAGAAAGATGCCTTTTTTATTGGTGATTTAAAAAAAAAAAAAAAAAAGAAACATTTGGCAGTTGTCACTGAATTCTTACAAAGCTTTCTTATGTGTATGTACAGACCTAATTTACAGTTTTAAGACATTTGCATGAAATGTATGACAGATGCACAAGTACACAAACTTATCTGTATTTTTAGCCTTATCCAATCTGAATCTGAGTCTAGCTTTACCTTTAACATCCAAAAGGAATTAAAATAGTTAAGAAAACTAACAAACCTAAATATGAAGGCATTCAATACTGGTTTAATACTAGGCTAGAAATCCTGTGAATTTTAAACCTTCAAGCTTCATTTGAAGCAGAAATGACAGTTTAGCAATGGACTAATTGTAAAAACAGTCCAGGAATTGACTGGTACTAATTTTTAATTAACATAAAGGCAGGAATGAACTATTTTACTGATTCATTGTGTGAGCCTTCATTAGTTTCTGTCAATAACAATAACAATAAAAGGCTGAGAAAACTGCTCTAGAACAAAAGACAAAGACAGGAAAAAGAGGCCAGACAGAAGGAAACACTCATGAACCTGCTGTGGAAGAAGCTTGACTGAAAATATTTTTGAGAAGCTCAAAAAAACAAGTTACTTCAACGCAGAGTTGGGGTAGCCCCCCAGGGCACAGCATGGGTTTGGCTGAAATCTGTGGTGCACACGCATTGTGCCAAGGGTACTTAGAGCTGTTTGATCAGGACAGGGTTTATGGCAAACTCTTCAACATGATCAGAATGCTTACACAACACATCAGGATCTATGTGGTCTTGTGATGATGCATCGATCAACTTTCACTTATGGTTAATTCATTCTCTTTATAAACAAATGTTAAACAACTCAATTTAAAAAAGCAACGCAAGAGAAAATTACATGGGGCAGGGTAATAGATCCAGTAAGAAGAAGCAAGAAGATAAAGAGGGGTGAGCCACTGGTAAACAAAGGCATAAACTTGGAAGTAACAATAAGGAATCCTTCTCTGCATGAAGTGGCAATAGCCGTAACTGGTTCGGATTTTTTCTGTAACTTTTAACCTCCAAACACACAGAGGCAACTTAATAAGATGCACACTTGCGTATTTAATCTATCACAGATATTCAGTGCACTATCCATGAGGCACATCCAGACATTCATGTCTCCAGCATTCCCCTTGAAATGACTTGCTCTAGATGGAGGCTACTGGGCTGTAAGATGGACTTCAAACGTGCTGCTGTGCACAGATTGATACTGATGGCAGTGGAAGAACCAGCTGTGTTGAAGTCAGAACGTGGTTAGCTTAAGTGCCTTGTAGGGGTTATGGGATTTCTTATCAGTGTTTTGGTTTTGCTGGTCATTTAGAGGAACTATTTGGATGACATGGCCATAGCTACAGAAACCTCCACCAGAGACTCTACTGCCACTACAATACAGCTCATTTCATCTGGGGGGTATGAGGTATGGAGACAAAAGCACTTTCACTTCATGACAAAGTAAAATGCACCAACAAAGGTGGCTCACTGATACCAGCCAAGCTTTTTTGTTTGTTTGTTTGTTTTTAATTAAGACTTTGTTCAGGAATGCCAACCAAAACTCAATGACCAGAAAAATCAGGGCACCTGGATTCTGAAACATTGCTTTGCATCATAATAAAAGCCTCCTGGGTTGGTTCTTTCAAAGCAAACATAACATTCCTGTGGCACAACACAACAGCTTATCCAAGCACAAGACAGCAACCACAGAAAATTGCTTTCCACAAACTGGTTTCAGTAGAGTCAGTCTCCATCAGCTTTGGTTGAATTTAAGATTTCTTCTGTTGTGCCAAAAAACCTCAGCTGCACCAGCTTTCTTCTTCCTATATATGAACTCTGAAACAAGGATTAGCACCAATCTGAAGAACAAAGAAAGTCACAGGAAGGTAAGAGCTTAAAATCCTCCATCATCAATATTCTTTGGTCTTTTGAGGTCAGTTTTTGACAATGACGCTGCAGTAAGAGGACTGTCTGTGACAGAGAGCTCAGATTCAAGCAAAAATTGCATGCAAAGAACATTAACAAAAATCTACACAATGAGTTCAACTGCAAGAGTTAATAAAAGTATCAGCATTTAAGAACACTGACTTGAACCCAATAATAAGCTGCACTTACTCCCAGTTGTTTTCTAATGAGCCAGCCCCTGGGAATGCACACCACAGGCATCCTGACATCTTCCACTGGGCTTGAGCAACCTCTTTGGAGAGGGTCATGGGAACATGCAGTGGTGTTCTCAGTGTGATCTCAGGGGCTGGGGGAACACGGCCTGTATCACACTTCAAAATCACTCCCACTGCAAGGAATGTACAAAGCAGAAGCAGGAAGCATGTAGCTCATTTTCCCCCACTGTGCAGAATAATATCTGACAGCACTACACCACTCCAGGAAACACAATCCAAAAGTCCTGGTTTGCCTTTCTGCAACTACTGGGTGCCTCCCTTTGCCCAGGCACATATGGGTTCTCATTCAACATGGACCACTTCTCACTGTGCTTTATTGCTGGAAAAAGCATAAGTAAGTCATAGCTCCTTCTGTTTCATTATCTAGAAATACTTATTACTACCATTTACAACATTTTTAAACTGGATTAGTTCATATATTGGATATACTACTTGAGCAAATTGCATTTTGTTCTACAAACAAGGGTTCTTCTGAAAAATTTTGTACAGCCCATCAAACAGTGGTTAAGTGTGTCAAATCTCTCCAATGAAATACAAAAACACTTCCAAGTGACAAAAGAGCCAACAAGAAGAGGTGCTATGCTGAACCTTGTTCTCATCAGCAAAGAGGATCTGGTATGGAATGTGACACTAGGAGAGAGCCTTGGCTGCAGTGATCTTGGAACAGGGGAGGTCGAGGACCTTAGGGCAGCGAGCAGGAAGCACAGCAGGCTCAGTACCCTGGGCTTCAGGAGAGTAGACTGGTCTCTTCAGGGATCTGCTTGGTTAAGCATCATGGGATAATGCCCTTGAGGGAAGAGGAGCTCAAAAAAGCTGGTTAATATTCAAAGATCACCTTCTCCTAAATGAGGCTTTGACCAACCTGGTCTAGTGGCAGGTGTCCCTTCCCAGGGGGACTGAAACTTGATCTGTAAGGTCCCTTTCCACCCAAACCATTCTGTGATGACTCAATGATTCCTCTCTGTGGAATGAAGGAAAAACAGCCTGGCAAAACACACTCCACCCCAAAGTGAACCAACTCTTCTGGGGTAAAATAATCTAATAATCACTCTCCTACCCCATTTAGTCTGGTTTATTGTGATGACAGTGAGAAAATTCTAGACATTCTTAACAACATGCCAAAACTCCAGAGCAATATCGACTTGCTTACTTGAAGAAAAAATGAGACTGCAAATATTGAGCTATGTTAACCCAAGTTTCCATGTCAAAAATAGTTCGCAGTATTCAAATGGAAAAAATGCAAAGCCATTTGAAATCTTGTATTTTCACAAGTTAACAGACTTTATATTAAACAGCTGCATTCTTTGGTTTTTGTGTTCACCACCTAACACAGAGCTCAGCAGGAGAGACTGTAAAATATTCTGCTCCTGTTTCAGCCTGCAAATTACTTGCTAAACTGACATCAGTTGAAATAAGCATCTATGAGAACATAAAGGACTGACATCTCTGGTACCACCAAAGTGCTTCAAAAATAAAAGACATGCCTGTAGTATTGCAGAGCACTTTACAAGGATGAAGTCAGCTTGGGTACAGCACTGATATCCCCTGTAACACAGCAGTGGGGCTGGGGGCACCTACACTATCTCATGCAGAATACAGAGCAGTCAGTATGAAAACACACGACAAGTTCAGCCCCTGAATTTTGTGAACATTAATCCCAATCCCGAAAACATTTATATGTAGGCTTATCATTAAGCCTAAGAACAGATCCTCTAATTGCAAAAGAATACTTGGATGTTTAGAACTAGGCATATGCAAGCACAAACATCTACAGAATTGGGACCAAACAAAAATCACAAAATCAGACTCCACAATATTATTGCTCCATAGAAACCTTGACCTATCAATTATATAACTTAATACTAATATTTAAAAGCATTTTCATCTTTAAAAGGCACTACAGTTTCTAAAGGACAAACTCCACTGATCTAATAAAGCAATTAAACAGCATGCAATTCAATAATATCACATTAAAAATGCTTCTGCAAACCAAATCAACTAAGAATTTTCAAATCAGAGACCAGCCACTCAAACAAATCAAGACAAGCCATATCAAACAGGCAACCAGCTTCCTCTGGTGCCTTTTACACCGGGGAGCATTTTAACACCAAATGAATGTAGTTTTCTTATTAGTTACAGCTCTTAATGTCCTGTAGCTCTTTAAATAAGCATCATTTTGCTGATGCACGGCAATAATTTATATTAATCTAATGTCTAGTACACATCACATATTTCCACATTTCACTTTGATACTGTTGGTATAACTTCTTCCTAGTTGCTTTCAAATATGTTAATATTTTTTAGAAGCACAGAAAAATGAGATGAAAGAAGAGGGGGATATTTTGGCATATTTTCAAGTATACAGCTTTAACTAGTAGCTAACAGACCTCTGTTTTTTAGTAACACAGGCCCATAAATATACACCAAGATTGAGACTGCTCAGTGTGGGCAAAGGCTTACAAAAAAAAGAAACTTTCACTCAGGTGATCAGTGCTTCCCTAAGAGCGCACAGCAAACAAATGCCAAATGTTGCAATATCAAAGCCACCATTTTTGGCAGGACAGGTTTTAGTAAGCTTATTTTTTAACCTGACTCAGGAGAACAGTACTTTTCCACACAATCACTGGCTTATATTCCTTTTGCAAAATTTTGCCCCTTAACTATCACATGTTTTTGTTGTTTTGGTAACAGAAAAGTCAGGTGGGAAAAGATACCACGTTTGCAAATTTCAGACTTGAGCCCAAGGCCCTGGCTGAAGTCACCAAGCAAAGTTAAGGGTGAGCACAGTCAAAAACTCAGTACTGAAAACTCATAGCAAAATTATGAGCTTTTAAAAATATCCATAGATTTTAGAATTGGAGCAGTACAAGCACTTTAAAACATAACATTATAACCTTTTTTATTATTTTAAAAAACATCTACTTGGGTACAATAGTGTTATTTACAGTCTGCTGACTCCAGAGTTAATAATTTTATATTGTACTTTGTTCAGAAGAGAGGATTCCTTACTCAGTGATCTGATAATTGGAAAAAAAAAAGTCATTATAAAGAACTCCTATTAAGTCTTATGGTTCTAGCAAGTACACTGATATAATTTGTTTCCATTTTTAGGAAATTTGTTTTAATAAAGTCGGGGCAGCATATGGTACAAACATGTTTATTTTCCAAGTGGTAGGGACACTAACCAAAACCATCTGATGTTTCTTCCTAAGCCTCCTTGATCTGCTGCTGGATTGCAGCTTAGAATAAAGCATTTCAAAGCCAGAAGAAGTGGGTAGAGAAATAAAAAAATAAAATCAGCAATTCAAAGTGTTTATTTAATGAGAGTGCAGCTGAGACCAGTTCCTATTTTGAACACAAGTTCAAAAGTATTCGTGATTGGAAATTTAGACTATCTAGCTTTAGACTATATGTAGTCCAAAGCTAATCCCTCACAGACATTTTTTATTTTGCACACAGACAAAAACCAAAGCCCCTAACATCGTGTAATTAAAGGAGGAATTAAAGGAAGCTCAGAAATACTTAATGGATTTCTAGAGAAGTAAACAATCAGCTCGATGCATTATGAACGCGGTAAGAAAAGTCACCAGGGACTACCAGATTCATCCCTAGCCGAGCTCCAGGAACGGTTTCCTCAGTTCGTTGACCAAGTACTACGATTCCATCGAGAGCAATGACAATTTTAAAGTACGCCTTGTTAAAAGTACAAAAGACGAAAAGTTTTCTAAGCACATTTTCAGTGCTAAGAGCTAACAAATGAGAGGGGGGAACCAGGGAGTGCGGGGTAGAGCTCCGAGGGCTGGAGCGAACGTCTGGAAACAGCTGCCAAGCACACGGACTCCAGCGGCATTTCGCAGGCAGCCCCGAGTTCCTCTGGCGCAGCTGTAAAACACACAACCTGAAACCCGCTCCTGCAGCAGGGGCTCGCTCGCAGCTGTTCCTCTGCCTCCCCCGCACGCAGTAATCTGACTCCTTCCCGGGAAGGAGCTTCTTTCACGAAGCTACAAGAGAGCAGCATAGGTGTATCGGGGGACCCAAAACCAGGAGCTTTCCAGCGGGTCTCCAGCACCCGAGCCCACAGCTCGGGCTCGCAGAGACCCGCTGCGGGGACAGCCGCCGCCGAGCCCAGCCCCGCCGCCCAGCCGGGCTCCAGGGCGGGGACGCTGCTCCACAGCTGCCACCTCAGCCCCGCACGGCGGCTCCGGGGCCCGGCCCCTCTCCCGTACTTGTTGCCAGCGAAAGCAGCTCAGCCCGGCCCCGCGGGGACCCCCGGCGTCGCCGCCACGGAGGGAGGCTGAGCAGGGCTGAGCCGCCCGCACCGCGCGGGGCACAGAAGTTACTCACCGCGCCGCGCTCTCCTCCTCAGCCGCGCCGGCAGCGCCCGCCCCGCCTCACGGGAAGCAAACTCCGGGCAGTAGCACTTGGAGAACGTGTCTCGCCGGGCCGGGCCGGTGCTCCCGCCTCCGCCCCCCGCCGCGGGCAGCGGCGCGGCCCAAGTGACAGCGGCGCTCCGCCACTCCGGCGGCGGCCCCGGGCGCGGGGCCGGGCGAGCCGCAGCCTATGGCAGCGGGGCCGGGGCGGGACGCGGCGGAGCCCCGGGCCGGGGTGTCCCCGCCGCTCGCCTGATCGGCGGTGCGGAGCCCGGAGCGCAGGGGAGCGCGGGCGGGGCCGGCGCGGAGGAGGGGCCGGGTGGGGCGCTGCCCTCCCAGGGCTGCCCGCGGACCTGTCCCCGCCTGCCCGAGCCCTGCGGCCGTGCCCGAGGAGCAAACCCTGGGCGGCTCCGTGTCTAAGAGCCCCGGCGGCCGTCCCGCCCTCCCCACACTCAGTCACCGCCCCGCCTGCTTCCCCCCCCTGCCGGAGGTGCACGGGGGCCCTGCCGGCACAGGGAGCCCACCGCCCCCGCTCTCCTTGGGGCGGGGGGCGCGACCACCGGTGCCGCAGGTGCCCGCGGGGTGTGGCGGGCTCGGCTCGCACCGCCCCGGCTCCTCCCGCCGGGGTCCTCGCCGTCCCCTCCGCCCGCCCCGCTGCCCCGCCCCGCCCGGCCGACAGCGGGTGATGGCGCCGGCCTGCGCCTGAGGAGCCGCAGCGGGGGACGGTGGGGAGCCATGGAGGAGGACCCGGAGCTGGAGAGGTGAGGGACGAGCGGCAGCGGGGGAGCGGCCCCGAGAGCCAGCGGCCCGTGCGGGGCTGCTGCGCCGCTCGGGGCCCGGCAGCGCCGCCAGGCCCGGGCAGCGCTGGGCCGGGGCCGTGGGGCGGCTTCTCCCGGCCCGAGCGCTCCTCCGTGCGGAACGGGCCCAGCTCCGCCGGGCTCTGCCCGCTGTCCCCAGACCCGCTCCCGGGGTGCGCCCCGAGGGCAGCGCCTGGAGCTGCTTCTGCCCTGTCTGCCGCACTGAACTTGGGCTGCGTGCTGATGGCGCTTACAAACAGGGCTGGAAGGTCTTGGTCAGTTCACCCCTCGTCAGTTGCAATCCGATGAGTTGTGTACTCGGTAAAATACATTTTAAAAATCCCGAAACACGTTATGTTGGTAGGAATTTCAATTTTCAGTGCTGGATATGTGCCCATTGGCCAGTTATCAAAGAAATAAAAAATGTTTGACAGTTATTTTATCAAAAAAAAAATTGCTTGTACTTGACATTTTGTTGGGACTAGTGGATTCATCTTGCTGCACATTTTGAGCTGCAGTGCTCCCAAGCAAACACTGAGTAATAAAACATTGATTTCTGTATTTGGACACTCAAAGTAGGCCTCTCCTCCTTTTGTTTTTTTTTTGTGTTTCTATCACAAATTGCAAAACAGTCCTGTTTGTGTAATTGGTTTGGTTTTTTTGTGGTTTTTTTGTTTTGTTTGTTTTTTTTTTTGCGAGCTTGTTTCTGGGTTGTTCACTTTCCTTATGGTGTTTAAAACAACTGTTCCAGTGAAGTGATGACCAGAAGCTTTCTGAATTTTTCTCATGGTTCTGTCCTTTAACTTTTCAGAAATCATACCTGGGAGTGCTTATAGAAAATAACTTTTCTGTTTATATCTGGCAGGTAGTTGAAATGTGCCAAAAGCAGTAGCACTGAGACGGTGGAAGGGCTAGAGAGCGTAATGCTTTCTAAGAGGCTTTTAATTCTTGCTAAGCTACTTCTGCTCTCAGATCATCAGTTTAATAATTAAAGCTTCTTTCTGTGTATGCATGAATGTTATTTTTACTAGTGCTGTTCCAGACTTGAACCTTTTTCATTCATGGCAAGCTGAAACTATGCTGCTGTTCTTCCATGACTTCTGGTTGCTGTTGCCATGCTGGCGAGCTGGGGTTCTCTAGGCAGTTCAGGGCATAGCTGAACTCACCAGATATAGCTGACTGCTCCACAGTCACCTCCTGACTGATGCTCTTCTTCCCAGGAACTACATTCAAAGTTTTACCTTTCCCCAAAGGTTCAGTCCAAGTTGGGATTTGCTATTCCTGTTGTGTGGCAGTGTGGTAGATAATGAGGATGAAGCTCAGTGTCACTTATCCAAGGGTGCATGGTAGGGTTTAGCTGTCTGGTGTCACCAATCCACCTACTCACCTCAGAGTGTATTTAGTCAGTCCCAAACACATTATAACTACAATATAGTGCACTTGAGGATTGGCTCTTTCTGCCCTGGATCCACCTATCATTAGTTACTTTTTCATACCTTCAGTTTTCATAATGTTCATTTTGGTAGTAGCACCCTGAATTCAGTTTGTACTGTGTGCATTTAGAGGGTGTAATTTGGTATTACTCTCTCTAAACAATGGTTCTCTGTACAATCTTCAGTACAGAGTCCTTCCAGTCCAATACAGACTTTTCTTTGTCCTTTGGGTTACAGACATTAAGCCTTAGATTCATATTCAATAACTTATTGATCATATTCTCCTGTGTATAGTGTAGCAACGGTAGTTTAGGCTTATAATTTTAAGGGGTTTATAATATGGCTTTAACTTACCAATAATAGCATTTCTGTTCTGTAGCAACAGCATTAACTACTTGGGGTGGATTTTTAGTGTTTAAAAATGGATTTATGTGAAATATTTTGAGTAGTCTGTTTCTGAATTCAGGCCTGTCTTACAATGCACAAGTCTTGAGTAAAAACTTAAGGTTTTTGTACATGAGGCTTTTATTTAATTTACCACAAGGGAGAAAGAATGTTATGTTTCTGTACATGCTTTTTCAGGTCAGCAGTGAATTTTATGTCCCAGTATTCCAAAAGGTAATCTGTTAAGTTAGTTGCCCTATTTTTTGTTACCATCTAAGGAGAGTCTCTTCATCTAGCTTCTTTTATTTTATCCTTACTGCCATATTTCCTGATATTATTTTTTAATTTTACCGTGTCTGATTCTTACTTCATCTTGCTTTTGATGTTTTCCTCACTTTGATACGAAGTTTTCCTAGTACTAACTTATAAGTTCCTGTGTGACTTTTGCATTCTGTGGATTTTAAAACTCTAAAAGCTATAAATACCATGGATTTGTAAAACAATAATATTTGCTACATTCTACTGAACCACGTCCTCTGCTCCATCTCACTCAATACTTTTGATGGAAGTATGAACTGAGATTTTCCCCTGTGAACTTGCTGGTACATCAGTGAAGACTCTGAGCCTTGAGGTTCCATATGATTCTTAAGAAAATTCTAAATTATGTTAACATATAATTAATGGTATTGTGAAGTTATGACCCAAGAAGGAGGTAGAAAAAGTTGTAAATCAGCTAATAGGAGCTGTTCAGTTTATTTCATCAACAAGTACCTGTAAGTGTTTTTCCTAGTTTATTTCAGCTAAATATACAGTGAGATATTATGGAGGTCACCATTTTCATTCCTATATTAAAAAAAAAGTACGGATTTCTTCCCCCTCTGCTTCTTAAAGTATTGTCATGGTGGTTTTGTGTATTTGAAGCACAGAACATGCATCATTCCTCTTCAAATAGAGGAAGTAACTTTGTTATACTGTGTGTCCAAATCGTGTCCAAATCCTTCCATAATCCTTTCTGTCTTTCAATAGCTACAAATATTTCACAACCTTGAATATCATACTTTATTGGAAGTGCCTGCCAAGCATTTAATTTATTTGGGTTTAAGAGTTTCCTAAGGAGATGCTGTTGTGAATCACAAAGACTGCTATAATTCTGTAACAAGAGTAGTTGAGTTGAGAATCAATAATCTAATATTTTTGCTGCACAGGCAGCCCAACTACACGTTTTAACAAGAAAGCTTTGTGCGTTGGAGAAAACTGATGGTTCTTACTACTGATTTTAACAGCTAAAGTCAAGTGTCAGGATTCAATATTTCATACTCCTGGCCAAAAAAACCCAAAAAACCAACAAAAAAAAGCCAAAAGTGGTCTGCGAGCAAAGATTGGTGTTTGAAATGGAGTGATATGTTCACCACTCAAGCTGGTGAGAATATCAGTGCAGAAATGTACTGCAAATAGCACTTACAAGACTGACAAATAGAATACTTATTTAAGTACAGAACCTGATCAGCAAAGAATGAGAGCATTCACATTCCTAATGTGGAATGTCTTTGCCTTTCAACAAATGTCAGGAAGCTTGTGGAGTATTGTGCTTCTTTTCATTCTTGGTCTTGTAGTCATGATATAGGTTCTATTCCTGACTTTCATTTTCATCAGCTTTCTTAGGGTGAGCAGATAGGACCACCTCATGAGATTTAATATAACACTGTCAGTGTCTTCAGTCATTTATTTGACTGAAGGTCTCGATATTCATTATTCAGCAGTAATTAGAATACCAACATTGACTTCTATTTCTAGTCCCATGCACAGTTAAAAATAAGTTGTATAGTTAGCATAAAACTGCTTTGAGAAAATTGATTTTTGAAATTGCTAATTGTTTTTCCTGAGCTTGCAGCTTTCTGTCAGGACCTAGAGTGCCTCAGGAAATAGGTTTAAGTGTGACTTTTGGCAATTGCAGTAGAAGAGAAGCTTAGTCTTTGAGCTTTAATAGTAGTGGAATAGACTGCAAACAGTTGTTAATGCACTGATGAAGATGTGTTTGTTAAAGTTGTCCCTTCTCTGACTGGGAGATGCTGGATATGAGCACTGCCCTCCTACTGATCTGTGCCCTTCTGTAGCTGGCTGTGCGCTGTGAAGCAATTCCACTAGGTATATTTTCATTAGAGTTCTCATCAGGATCTTTAGTGAGGGGATGGCATGGGTGGAGATGGCAGAGTTTTTTAGTTTACATGCCAAAAGCTCCCAGTGAGGACTACAGAGAGACCATAGTAGATGGTGGAGCCCAAACATCACCCAGTCCTGGCTTCTCCCAGGCCCTTGCCAAGAATGACCAGCCCATCAGATCTCCATCTTCATGAGCCCAAAGGAGTATGGGGACATACAGAGCTCATCCCAAGAGACAGCCTGGGCATCCAGGCATGATGCCCATCAAGATGAGTCAGTGCTGGAGCATCTTTGGAACTTCAGGGCGTTTCTGCATAGGGTTGTGGGATGCCAAAGAAAAGCATTTTGTGGTCACATATGACCTGTTGGGAGGAAAGGGTCAAAAATGGAAGATTTGGCAGGAGGGGAGTAGTTTTGCTCAAGTGATGTTGCCGCTGGGAATACTAAATATCAGTGTGGGAAGACTTTGCATATTATGCCTGCTGCTGCTTATACTCTGTCTGATTTGACAGAGCTGTAGAGATAACATAAATGTTATCAGAGACTTAAGAGGCATTTTCACTGACAGGCTTGAGCCTCCTGCTGAGAGAGAGAGATCAAAAGCCCAGAGATGATATAAAGTACAGCAAGGTGATGAAGTGCACGTGTGCAAGGCCCTTTGATAAACTGAGGCGAGCAGGGGGCTGCCCTGGCCACTCGGATGTACTGAGCCTAATGGAGCCTGTGTCCCTGTGTGTCCCTGCTGCACAGCCTTGTTAGCAAGGTAAGGAAAGAAATCCACACTCTGCATTTTGCCTGTGGCTTGGTGGTCACCCTAGTTACCTGTCTGTGTTGGTTCACTTGTGGCTTATTATGGGATGTGCAAGGCAGAAACCAAAGATAGGGAAGGCAGGAATTTAAGTGATTTGGGAAGAAGTGAGAGTGGGAAAATAAAGGAACAAGAGGATAAAAAGGGTCTGGTCATGTGTGTGTAGGCTGCTGGTTGGTATTCTTGTCTGGCCGTGCCCTGCTCCTAATCATTACAGTCTGTCCTGTCTTCGTGTTAAATTCCTTTCTAACTCTGTCTTGAGTGAAGGACTCTGAGGGGAGGGGGTGTTCATCTCAGTGCTAGCAGCTACAGTCAGACTGTGGGTTGGAGGACCGTGTATCCATGGTGCCAGCAACTGGAATGAGAAGGTTTGGATGCCAAGCAGTTGGGCTTGGACCCTGGGCTGGAGGCCTGGGTGCTCACAACTGGGGACATTTTATGGAGTGAGTAAAACCAAGTGTTAGCCCCTGAAATGGGATTGGGGACCATGTTTTTATTTGTGTTGTAGTACTGGAGCAGGTATAGGTGTGTGAGGGACCATGTGGCTGCTGGTGAAGATCAAGCTGGAGTAGCTGGTAAGTGGGTGAATAAGGAGAGAGCTGGAATTTGATCTTGTATCTTCAAGAGCCAGGAGGAGCTAAGCTGTTGGGGCCACCAGGAAATCCTGACCAGCTGTTGGAGAGACTGTAGGGTCAGGGATAAGATGTGTATGTGTGCCTGTGTGTTTCTACAGGCAAGACTGAAGTGGGGTTGGATACTGGGGGACCAGGGTGTCCCAGTCAGCCCTGTGTGATAGTCTGTACAGGCAGTGTGGTTGGGATGAACTTCTGGGGGCTCCCACACCCGGCTGGAGAGAAGAGCAGGATGAAGCTGTCAATGTGAGCACACTGTATGTCTGCCTGTGTGATGGATGTGGCCAGCAGTGTAAGTGCATCTGCCTCCTAGGAGCTGATTTTCAGCCTTGCTATTGGTTGGACCTGGACATGGAGCTGTGACTGCCTGGCCTCTCGGCTGTCAGATCCAGCGTCATACGCCTTCTGACAGTCAACTGTAATCACAAACCATGGGTGGTCTCTGTAATAACATGGTGTTTTCATTGCTGTAACTATCACACATACCTCTTTATTACCAATTATTCTTTTTTTCAGTCTATCCATTGACCTTTTGGAAAAAAATGATTAAGCTCTTCCCCTGAGTGAGGAATAGAAAATACTTCTCATTATGCCTGACTAGGAGCCTTTAAAATTATTCTATGTTTTTGATACATGCATTTGTGATACTGGTTATTAAGATACATGCTATGGGAACTTTGCCTGTAACCTTGGAATATATAGAGAGGAAATAGTCTAATCCCTCAGAAATGAAAACAGGTCTTGTACCATATTCTTGAAGATAAAAATATCACTGCTTGTACCTTTATGTTACTGTAATTCTGCAGCTCGATTGCCCAAAAATAATTGCCACAGCAAGTTTTAAGTAACATTGCTTTAAAAGATGTCAAAATGATGACAGGGTTCTTAAATGTGCCCCTGTCCCTAATTTTCCCTTCTATCAGTCCCCCAGTGTTTGGATAGTTCTCATGTGAAAGTTGCATACTGCATTCCCTCTGTTCATGCTGCTGCCTTTAGAATTGAAGCTGGCAGCCACAGAACTGTTTGTATTGTAACCAAGCTGTAAAAATGAAGAGAGCAAGGAATGTGGAGTCCCACGAGGTCTCTAAAAGCAAATTTGAAAAACTTGTTTGCATAGCTTTTGGCCTACTTGTGTAGAGGATATAAGTTCAGCGAGTGGAAACATTATTTCAGGGAGGATGTGGGCATTGCATTCATTTGTCTGTGCAAGCTGAAAGGGCTTTGTAAAGGTGCAGTGAATAAGGGTGATATTCAAAGAACAATATTAGGAAACAATGTTTGATAATGAAGGTGTGGACCTAGAAGGCTGCTAAGGGGGATGCCATGTCAGTCTGAGCTTTGATATAAGGAAAAAAAAGCCTCAAATACTTAAAGGCATGTGATTCCTACCCAAATTAATAGAATTGGTGTTACCATATTAATTTATTTTGATGTTTTCCCGAAAACTGAATCATAGCTGTTTAAAATACCTATGTGTGAGTTTTATTAGTGCTTTGTAGCTCAGATTCTTTGGTTTCTTATTTCAAGTATAAATTGTGATGGATTTTATAGTTCAATAATAATGACAGGCTTTTATTCTTTTAGTCACGTTTCTTAAAAAGAGAATCACCAAGTTTTGTAACTGGTAATTAAAAATCAGACACTTTCTTCCCCTCTTTCCTCACCTTTGTCTGACATTGCTGTTTGAAGGCTTAGGGCAAGCTTCTATAAAAGCCACGTGTTCCTGCCATCATCGCTGTAACTTAGCTCAGGATACTCAGATTGCAAATTCTGGGTCTGGAGAAAAATCAAATTTTGCTGTAATGTCACAAAGACTTGTCTATGCAACATCTCTCATGTTCCAGTGCTACAGCCTATATTTTTCACCCTTTTTTTGGTGTTCTTGCAAGTAGCCATCCCACACTGTCAATTCTCTCACCTGGGAAGGCAGCAGTAGCTGGTGAGGTTGCTGACACTGTACGTGGCACCTTGGAGAAGGTATCTCCAACAGATGATGCTTTACCTGGGAGATACTCCTTTTCCAGGAGTTCTTTTGGCATGATAAAATACACAACATCCTCACAGGCAGAAGTATGCTTAAAAAGGATTTGAAGTGCCCCAAGCCCTGTTCTTTATTCAGTGTTACAACTTTTGTATTTGCAACAACTTTAGTTGGTTTTAATATTTTAGAATATTTCTCTTAATCCTGGTGCATAGGAACTTGAATGATCTTAAAGTCAAGGTGATTTTGGTAGCTTCTTTATTGCTTAATTCACTACAGTGAATAAAGCTATCTGTTTTATTTGCCTAAGTGCATAAAGTGGCAAGTTCTTGTGTTCCACAAGAGGTGACCTTTTTCTTTTTCTCTTATTTAGGAAGGCTGTGGAAGAGTTACTTAAAGAGGCAAAACGTGGGAGAACCAGAGCTGAAACAATGGGAGCTATGGGTTGGTAAGTTGTGCCAAGAGGAAATGAATGCTAATGCCAAAATAAATCTTAAATCTTTAATGTGTGGATAGAAGTCTCTACCTTTTTATGTGTTTCATGTTTAAATAATTTGTCTTCATCCACATTTTATTTTTGGACAAAAATTCCAGTCTAAATAAGAAAGAAGTTCAGGTAAATTCTGTCTGCATGAAATTGCTTGTCTGAATGTGTTGAAGAGAAAGCAATTGGAAAATTTGGAATATGTTCTTATAATAGATGGAATTGCAAAGTTTGAGTTGGAATCTCACGAGTCTTTAAAATGCTGATTGTCTTCACTGTGCATGTACCTACATAATGGCTTCATGTTACTGGGTTAGACTATGTTTTAAGTGAAAAGAATTCATAACCTGACAAAGAAACCTAAAGCCTTATATTAATGAAACAATAAACTGTCCTTTAGTAAACAATTCATGTGCAAATTGTAGCCAAAAATGAACTCAGTGAACTCAATAGTATAATCCAGTTTTGGAAGAGGGTTAGTTTTTAATTCTAAAAAGCCCCTAAAAACTCAGGGGCTAAACTGGGAAAAAAACTCACAGTATTTACATCTTAAATTAAGTACAGCATTAATTCTTCAATGCAGTATTCCAGATTTTATAGCTAGATTGTCATGGAATGTAATGCATGTAATTGTAGTTACAGAAGTAATAACATGGTGAAGAGAGTCATTCATCATAAAATAATGTATATAACTTTGATAATAATCTGTTGGATCTAGGGATATTCACACAAATAGTGCAACAGTTGACTGCACTCAACACACTTGTAGATAAGGTTTGGCTTCCTCCATCAGCGTAGTAAGAGATAGGCCTGTACTGTTGGTGAATTTCTCAACTCAGTTGCCTGTTTGTTTTAGTAGCTCTGAAGAAATTAAAATCGTGTCTTGCTGAAAAAAAAAGGTACTCTTTTATGTTTTCCAACAGGTTTGGGATTTTCTGTATGCTTTACTCGGTGTTTCTTCTAGGGATGCAGTTAATAACCTTTCTGTTAAAATAGCTTAATTGGTTTAATTCCCCAGAGTGGCTCTGGCTGTACTGATCCACTGTGCTTTGACCCTGTCAGCCTAGCCATGTGGTCAGGTAACCCAGTGCACACAATTAGCACCATGAAGTGATGTATGCATCCACTTACCGTGAATTTGCAAGTTGATTCCAGATATGGAAACTAAAGATTTCTGCAGGGAGACAATCACATGTCCATGTAAAATTTTGCTGCCACTTGTGCAGTCTGGAATATCTGCCAGGAGAGTGTATGAGCATCTGCTCCTGAATGTAGCTCCTTCTTATTCCTTGTTTATGAGAGGGTAGTGGTCCTGTTCAGCTGGCTGTGATGATCATCTTAGGATGCAGTTTGGTAAAGCCTGATGCCTAAGGCCTGCCAGGGATTGGAGTAGGCAAGGGTGACCTGTTCTTCGGAGAAGTTGCAGATTAATGTGCCTGGTTAGGCCAGGGTTCTGTTAAAGTTGTAGGAGGAAAGGACTGCAGGTTTCAGGCAGAGGAAGACTGTTGACAATAGGGATTGGCATGGTGATATCCTGAACTCAGGCTGTTGAAATACTTTAGACTGCATATGTGAGCAGCTGTACTGGGTCAAACAAAGGATCCATCTCTGCAGTGCCCTGTGTCCATCAGTGGCCCATACCCAGTGCCTAGGAAGTGCTTTGCTGAATATTTTTGTTTCTGAATATGCTCAATAGTACCTTCTTCAAGGTACTTCTTCTGCACCTCAAAGTATCATGCTCTTAGAGGTGATTTCTTTGTATGTAATGCATCTCCAGGGATTTTTGTTGCACTGAATTTATCCTTAGAGAGACTGCTAGTAATCCCATTTGTGACAAATCTACTGCTGTAGGGTTTGGGATAGGCTAGTGTATGGCTGGCTTGTGTGGCTGTTAGGAAAGTATAAAGCCCCCCAAAGGTAAACTCCCAATAAGTATTTACTTCCAGTTCCAAGCTGCCACTGCTGTCTCCTCTTTAATACTTGTGCCCTGTTATGCTGTTCTGGTGCTTCTGAACTGGCACAACAGCTAGGTATTGCATAAAGACATGGGGGATATAATGGGTAAGATATTTGGAAGTAAACTTAGCTATATTCAGTTGAGTTATCACAGTGCAGCAAAATGCTGTCAAGTGTAACTGATTCTGAAGGGCTTCAGGGGTTACATCCAGGACTATTGACATGAAACCTTGCATGCTGTAAACTACTGAGAAGAAGGTAATTTCTGCTCAGAGCTCTGTGGATAGCAAATGAAATGAGCAGAAAAGTTAGTTAATTAAAATGTGTATTAGTAGACCAGATCAAGGAAATCATAACTGATAGAAGCAAAGACGAGGTTATCACCAACTTGTCTAAAAGCACAATGTTAACAGGTAAAACGCAGAACCAACATTCCTTGCCAAACTCAAAATGCTTACAGGTGTGTTTCATGAGGACTTCTGGGATTCCTCAGCCCTTTGTCAGAGTAGTCCTGGAGAAGAGATGCACAAACCCTGGAGACATCTAGTGTAAGGCCAACAGTCCTGCATTGGCACTGGAAAGTTGAAGCAGCTCAGCCTATGAAGAAAAGATTTGTTCTGCCATCTATCTTTGGGTAAGGAGAAGCAGAGGCTACTACTGCTCATACTTCACTGATTCCAGTTTATGTTGCTCTCCAGCAGCTGTTGAATACTGGGAAATACATTTCTGGATTCAGTGGCATTTGACAGTTGATCAAAGGGAGGTGTATGGAGAAGTGGCATTCCTGGGTGGGGTGACTGTGTTGTGCATACCATTACAAAAGAAGTAGTGTTTCCTGGTGGATGTTGATGGCAGCAAAACTTTAGCCAACAAGACTCTCAACACTGTTTTGGGACTGCTTTCAGGTTCAAGCCATTGCTCTGTTACTCTGCAGAGTGATTAGTTCTCCCCAGTTCAAGTTTGAGAAAGTTCCCCAAGCACCCTTGCCTAACCTTTTACTGTCTCATCATTTCAGATGGGTGGTCTGCTGTTGCTGGAGCCTAAAACACAAGTATCCAAGCCAGCTTAGATGACAGGTACAGGAAAAATGCATAAAGCAATCAACCTGCAGCCCAGTCTCTCATACAAAGACAGAACCTTGAAATCCAAGACAGTGTCTATTAGTATTTCTTCCAGTTTGGGGATGTTTTGCTGGTTTTACGTTGTCTTACAAGTTTAAGTGGATGACACAGACAGGTGCAACCTTAGAGGTTAGTGGAAGAAAGGCTTGTCCCTGTTTGGGACAAATAACCAGCAGGGAGGTTGGCAGTGATATTGGCCAAGAGTTTGTGCGGGAAGGGAAATTATCTGAGGCTCTCTGGACATGGAGCAGCTGTCAGTATTGCCAGAGGGCTGCATGATCTCTTTGTTGGTGAAGAGTATCAGCTCACTGGCCTCCATACTCTCAGGACTGCTCATATGGGCAGTATGTAGTCCAGAGTAAATGAATCCAAGAACTGCTGGATATTCTTATTTGTAGATTTCATTCAGCAATGCAGTATTTCTAGTTCCTCCAGTGTTCCTTTTGTATGTACTCTGTGGTCATGGTGATTCTTGTTGTGGGGGGGGGGGTCTCCTGAATCCTTATGATAACACATGATGTAGATCTCACTGCTAATGCATCCGGCTCAAGCATTAGTACAGCTAATCACAGATAAGGAAATGTGTGAGAGAAAGGTAAGGAAGAACCCTCTTCTGAAGGTGTCTTAATCCTGGAAATGTTAATCAGAACAGAGCAGAATCTGTGGCTGAATCCTAGTGATGATGCTGTGATGCTGCAACTTCTGAGATGAGAAAAGACATCATAGTGGATGTCTGGAAGCTAACATTTGAAGGATCAGTTGGATCCAGAGTGAGAAGTTGTTGAAAATAATGTAAGAACATTTGAAATGGTTAGATAAATTTGTTTCATCACAGGCTATTGAGCAAAGATTAAATGGAATGTTTGGGGGTTTCCACTGTGTCTAGTTAAAATAAAGCCAAAAGTTCAGCTTCCCTGAAGTGTTTCTCTAGATTCTATGTACATAATTCATAAGCTTCTTTATAGCAGTGAAGTCCCATTTTAAGCAGTTGCTCTACTTTAACTAAGAAAGGAAATTAAAATGCCACAGAAGTTACTGTGTGAAAAAAGTTCTAGATGCTTTTTTTCCAGTGTGTAGGTCTGATCTTCAAAGATGCTGATAACATGAGCTAAAGCTAAAGCAAATGTAGGTTCTCATCTTACTTGAAAAGCTTGTGTAAAGTAAGAACTGGAAAACAGGATATTTTTGGATGGTTTGTTCAGCTCTGCATTGTAAGAGCAGATGAAATTACAACAAAAAACAAATTGGAAGCATTAAATTATTTTAAACTCTTTTTTATTTTGAAAAGCAATCCTAAAATTGCTTTCATTCCTGTAGATAGCTTTCTGTTCAATACCAAATCTGTTAGAAGTGCAGCAGAATACAAAATGATGAATTGTGAAGTGCTGTGTTGCATGTTGTCTTTGGTGTTGTGTGACTGTGCAGGAGCACTGCAATGTTACTCCCCCAGCTTTCATTTGAATATGAGAAGGAAGAGAAACAGGGTACAGGCAGAGATTTAAAAGTAAGTATGTTAAAATCTTGTAACCAGGGCACATCCTAAGTCATCACTGGAACAGACTGCCCAGAGAAGCTCTGGATGCCTCATCTCTGGAAGTGTTTAAGACCAGGTTGGATGGAGCTCTGAGTAACCTGGCCTAGTGAAAGGTGTCCTTGTGTGCAGGGTTGTAACTTGATGATCTTTAAGGTCCTTTTCAAACCAGATGATTCTATGATCCTACAAAATCCTGCCTGCTGTACCTGGCTGCCAAGACTATTATTTCAAAGCTTTCAGTGTCCTCTGAGATAAGTGTCCTCTTTTGTAAGGTCCCCTGGAACAGAGTAACAGCATAGATTATTTGGTTTGGCAAAACAACCTCTAGCTGTTTCTGCTTCCTCCCTCTACCCACCCCCTACCCCCTTCAGTCACCCTTCCATTGAAATATGATATTTTTTGTGGCAGTTTGGAAATGGTAGAAATTTACTTGTCAGTTCATCCATAGTGATTTTTTTTTTTTCTTGGAAAGATGGGCTTTACTCTGTCTGATAAGGCTGACTGTGCCAATCCTCTTTGGTGTGTCCAGTTACTCAGCAGAGTCAAGACTGGCACATGGCACTGTGCTCATGTCTTAAATGGTGTCAGCATGTTTTTACTGTTAAGAACTTGAATACTACATTTCTGTGCTGAGCTGCACTGCTGCACTGGATGACAGGTACTGGTTGGAAATTCTGTTATTGTGCAGAACTTGACTTAAAGGTCAAAAGTAGGGTTAATATTTGACTTGTATTCACAATGATGGATTTAAATTTTTTTTCTCAAAAGGCAATATCATTGTCAAAATGCAATGTGTTGCACTGTCTTGGTTATTGCACAGTGGAGAGATTTTGGGGGGTGTGAGATTTGTTTATGGAGAAAAGCAAGATTCTGTCAGTGAGAATAACTTGGTCTAGCTTTTGGAGCACACAGAGCAAAAAAGGAAACCTTACAATGGGTGAATACTCTTCTGTAGAACTGGAGTCTGGTAGACAGGACAGCTCTAGCACTGCAGTTTGTGTGCTTACCTCACATGCCTGCAGCCTTGCTTGGGGCACATTTCAATTCTGAACTTTAATGTTCTTTTAACTTGTCTGGTTTTTGTTGGTTGGTTGGTTGGTTGGTTGGTTGGTTGGTTGGTTGGTTGGTTGGTTGGTTGGTTTTAAAGCAAAGTTTCTGAAATCAATTCTGTGGCACTGTTTGCTGGTCACAGCAGTATTGTTTTCCACCTTGCTCAAGGTAAGATTGCCTCCCAGCCCTTCAGAACTCCCCTGAGGGCAAACCTGTTTGTGAATTGAGCACTGCAGGATCAGACCCTACAGCAAACCCAAGGCTTGTCTTTGGAGATGTTAATTTCCTCACCTTTATAGATGCTTTCAAAGATATTAGTAAAGTCATACAGTTCACTTTTAATCTTCACAGTTCTATATGTACCTTGGCTATATGTAAAAATGTGCTCTGTGTGTGCATGTGATGTAGTACATACCATACATCTTGTTTGCTTTAAGATTTTAAAGGCATTATTTGCTTTGTTGAAGTCTGAAGTCAGTAAAACTAAGAACTAATGTTTTTCTTCAGTGCCATGACTTACTGCTGCCCCATGGAAGCCTGGTGGCTCACTTTAATCACAGTGTGATGGTAAACTAATGGCATCTCTTAGCTGACTCTGAAGTCCAGCATTTCTCATTAGTTTTCATTCTTAGTGTATCTCAGGCAGCACTCATAGTGTCAAAAAAAAAAAAAAAAAAGCTTCAGCCAGATGGATTTATTTAGGGCAGATTGACTGTCTCGTTCCAGCATTGTATATATTAGTGCTTAAATCAGTGCATTAGCTCTTAAGAAAAAGCAAGAGGAAGAACAGATTTTGCCTTGATGCAGCCTAAAGAAGGCCACCCTCCTTGGTAGGAAATGTTGAGGTACAATAATGCACTCATAAGACATACAAAGGATTTTAATGTTGTCTGGTTTCTGTTATGTCTTGAGTGTAACCTGTGCCATGACTTGTTCAGAACCATGTTCATTGGTGGCGTAGCTTGAAGTACAAACCCTTTTCTACTGATATTTATAAGCCTCATGCTTTTATTCAGTAATACAATTAATGGATAGTTTCTCTAATTTAGAGAAGAGTTATACTAGATTAAAGATCCTATTTATTTAACCAGGATTTGAGAAAAATAGTGAAGATTTATATGAAGGAAGTTTAGAAAATTCTAAAATTCTATGCAGTAGAAGTGTATCAGAAAATAACCTAGTGGAAATTAAATAGCATGGCTGTATACTTGTAAAATTGCTCTCCTAAGTTCTTGAAGGATTTAGGACAAGAACAATTATCAGGAGTGCGTAGTAGGCAGACCTGAAGCAAAACACCACGGTAAACTTCATGTCCAGTTAAGTGATGAAGTATGCTAAATAGTCATACATTATTTTTGTTGTAGTTTGCTTGTTGTTCTGATAGCTCTGATGGTTTAGAGGTGTCAAAGGTTTTTGAATAGTCAGGGTACCATTTCTACACTTACACAAAATACTCAAGTAGAAGAGATAATCTTAGCACTGTGGTGTTAGGATTCCATGACTGTGGTTGATTCAGTAAGTGCTTGTGATGTCTAACAGCTCTGATTTTTTTAAAAGCAATCCCGTGACTTCTCTCAGAAATGTGAAGACAAACACCAGTGACTCTGACTATATACAAAGTTTTCAGAGTGATTTCTGCTTTCTATAGGAACATATTTAAACTTGTTTTTTCTTGTTGCATTCTTTAAGAGGTGGTGTTTTGGGAATAAGTAGAGTACAGCTGATACCAGCAAGATCAATGAAATTTACAATACTTGTTTCCTAAAACTAGCTGATAAATTATGTGCAGAAGTGTTAAGCTGCGAGAGGAGAAAGTAAAAAAAAAAAAACGGAAAATAGTTGGATAAGTATCTTTACTGCTTAAGAAAAAGAAATAATTTGGTGGTTGCTAAGTGTAAGTTTAAAGTGATATGTCTCATATATGTTTATACTACAGCTATTTGGGCTCTTCATGCACATGTATCTTACCTTCGAATATTGCAGTTCACTAGATAATGCTGACTTTAGAAGATCATGATGTCTGTAAGCCATTCTGATTTGACTTAGAATATGTTACTAAATGTTTGATTTCTGAATGCCTAAGTTAGGCACCATCAGCCTTAAAATACATTGTCATCCTTTGCTTCCCCCTACACACACCACATGTGGATTTTCACTGTGTTGAAGTAAAATAATTTTCTTCACATAAAGAGTAAGACAAAAAGGGAATGGAGATGATCTGGAACTTACTTTTATGTACTGAGAGTTTACACTAGGTGGCATGCAAGGAAAGCCAAAATCACAAATCTCTCTTAAAATCACTGAAGTTAAAATCTTGTTATGGGATATTTGTACCTTCTCTTTTGATCACTTTTAAATGTCTTTACAGGTTGAAATGTCCTCTTGCTGGTACAAATAAAAGATTTCTTATTAATACCATCAAAAACACATTGCCATCTCAAAAAGAACAAGACCAAGAGCGTGAGCAAAAGGAAGATGATAAGGAGTCTGAGCCAAACAAGAGCAGGAAAGAAGAGAAACCAAAGAAGCGCAGAATCCACCCGTATACACCCAGCTTTCAGTCCAGAAGGAGAGTCAGCTACTCTCCTCCGAGGCACCAAAGCAGGAGCCACCACACAAAGGATAAACATGAAAAGCGATCAAGCAAGCGATGAGGAGAGTGACAAGTATGTGTTGTTACAAGTCAGGAATGTCATAAGTGTAGGAGAGCCTGGATGTTACAGTTTTTCGGGAAGAATTGATGTTCAAACTTGAGTTTTGAACTAAGTTGCCTGTGTGAGAAGTAACCTTGAAGTAGCTTTAGAAACTTTTCTTTGGGACCTTTAAGAGAAAAGCAAAGTACAGCATAAAACTTTCAGTTTGTTTTAGAACAGACATTCCCTTTACTCCATTCTTCTCTCCCCTTCTGACTAAGCTTAGGGTCTTGGTGTTGGAGTGTGATACGTGTGTCACTGTCTAATATAAATCATTTAGTCATGTTACTCTTTTGGAAATACATTTAAATTAAGCAGAATTCTATTTATTGTGTGGAGTTTGCAGAACTTCTTTGCTGCTAACCAATAAAGAAGTTTTGCTTATGTGGGTTAGAATCTAGAAGAAGAAAAAGCTGGTCAGTGCCTGACCAAGCATATGCATTTTGTATAGAATATAAGAGATTACTTTCTTTAATAAAAACAGAACAAATTTAAAATGGGCAGCGCTGGGTTTGCTTTCCAGGAGGGTCTGCTGGGAAATACTGTTTTTGCTTGTTAATGTATATTCACAAACCTATCATAGATAACAAAAGACATAACCTCTAAAAAGCTGCAACTGCAATAATTATCTCTGTTTAGACTCCCCTCTGTAAGGAAGTAGTTGGAACAGTCTGTTGTCACGGTGCTTTCAAAACAAACCCTGAAGACATAATTTTTCTGTTTTCTTTCTACTGCTAAAAAATTTCCAAGTTAATATGTAATACTAGAAATACAGAGGTGATGCTTAAACTGTCCAGTGCTCACTTTCCAAGGCTTTGTGACAATTCTATAGTTGTACAGTTCTTAAACTCGTGACTGTGAGCACAAATTATAAACATTGGCATCTTCTACGTCTCACTTCTGTTTGTGTTACATTAACAAACTTCTTTGTGAAATATTTTGTATTTTACTGTACTCAGAAATAATTGTTTTCAACATAGGTTTGTTTTTGAGTGTGTTGACAATAAAATGGAAAATGTTCATGAAGGTGCCCTGTGGAGTTAATGCTTGTCAGGGGTTTCTTGGCTGGGATGTGCCTCTCCAAGGGACAGGAGGAGCGCGGCTCCACGGCGCGTCCGTGCTGAGTCAGGGCAAGAGTGCCACCTATGGGCGTGTGCGCGCCTCGCCGCTGCGGAGCGCTGCTCTGCCACGCTGCCGCATGGGCTGGCAATGGCTCTGCTCGGTGGCGGCGCGGCACATACACTCTGAGCCCTCTGGACACTGCCAGGGTCACCATATCCAGGGAACTGGGATACTTAGACATTTCCCCCGAGGAGTTAGGCACAGGTCCTCTATTTCCCTGCAAGGCCCACAGCGCTAAAATACAACTCTCAGCCTTTCAGAAAATTTACAACTATTTAAATGGGATCAAGGAAAAAGTAGTACTTTGGAGAATATAAGGACTGTCTTCAGTTTTAAAAAACGGATGGTGTTTGCAGTCCTTATTTTGCTGATTGCTGTTGTTTGCTCCTTAATAATCCTTTTTGTATTATTAAGCAGCTATAATATGGACTGAGTTCTGCTGCAGTGACAGTGCTGGATGGGTGTGACTTTGAAGCAGAGAATTCATCTCACCATTGGTCAGGATTTGGACTGGAGATGTTCCACAGAGCAAATTTTTGTGATTCTTGCTGGTCTGGCTTGTGCTGGTATATGTCCTCAGAGCTTTCAACTCTCAGGCTTCAAACACCACTTTGGGATAAGGGCTGTTGTTGATGCTATATTAATTTATGCCAGGCTTTCAGGTAGGGAAACTGATTAGAGCATGCTCTCAAAATTAGTTTGCATTGCTGATAATGCTTGTGTAGTGGAAATGCTCAGCTAAAGGATCTGACATAACCTGCACTGGTAACTGGAGAAAGCTTTTCATTGGTGGTGGTGGTAGGTTCCAATTTAATTCCACATTTTTCTGATTTACAGAATACACACATATTATTAATATTGCACTGATTAATTCCATCTTTTAATGCTGTCGTTTGTAAGTGTACTTAATAAAAACAAAATCCTTTGCTGCTCACTAACTGTTCTTAAGGCAGCTATTTATAGAATCACAGAATGGGTTAACTTGAAAGGGAGCACATTGATTACTTTTTTAATAAGAACTTGGGTGCACAAAGCCAATTTTTTATTTTGTCTGCAGTTGCTCATATTGTGCAGCACCAACATGTTTGTAAGGCAACTTCAAGATAGGATTTAACCCTGAAAATTAAGACTTGTACATGACTTTTCCAAATGTGTTACTAACTGCTGTGCACTTGTTACTTGTAAAAGTGCTTGTCTTTAAATAAATATGTTAATAAATAGTATGTTCTTGGTCTCAGCTTCCCTAGTTACTCTTATGGGAAGAGCATGTACCTTACCTTAAGTGTTGCTTCATCTGTACGTCACAAGTGTTCCTTGTGATCTGAATCTGTGAGCTACCAGTGCTGTCTGTGTTTAGTTTCAGTGCACATTATGTGGATAAAGTTTATTCAGGTGAGACTATTCTCTTGCCATAGCCAGAACAATTTACTCATTAGACTTTATTATTCATGTTGGATAGAAATCCTCCAAATGTTAATTTTCATCAATCTGGTACTGAATGTAGATCACAAAACAATGTGGAAGAGGAGAAAGCATTTTATGGAGCCTTCATGAAATGCTTTTGTTAGTTTTGACTGTCAGAGAGACAGTAACATGCAGTTCTTGCATTCAATGTACAGCCTCTTCTCTTTTGTAAATCCAATTTGAATTATTTACAATGAATTGTGACCGTCCAAGAAAAACCTGACAGATTTCATGTATAACACGACTTAAAGGCAAATACACTCCCTCTTTTTTAGACTGGATCACTCTAAACCAGAAGTTTCTTGAGATGTAGTTGAAAGAGTGTTCCTTAGTGATCATGAAATTTCTACAGAAAACTAGTTAACAAAGGAGATGTAAATGTTTGTAGATCAATGGAATAATGTAGCAGGAGGGGGTTGCTTTTCCTGCACAAAACTGGTTTGGGTTTTTTTTTTGTTTTGGCTGCAAGTTGATCACCAAGAAGCATGTTTCCTCTCCTGTCCTGTTGAAGCTCTCACTAATAACTATGTGCTTTCAGTTAATTAAGCTGGAACAATACAAAAGTAGACTTGCTTGGATAAGTAGCAGGAAAACATATCTGGATTGTGTTTGAAGAAGGATTTTAGTCATTTTATCAGTGGAGTCACTGATCCACCAAATCTTTATTCATGTGAGTGATCTTTGCACTTGCACATAATCCTGTTGTAGCTCACCATCTATGAATGAAACTCCTGTCTGCATTAATATGCACTTTGTTTTAGTGACTGTCAATAGGAAATAATCAAGGGTAAATGCTGAAGAGCATATAGCTCCAATTAAAAGAAAGCCTTAACAATTTTGCCTGCAGAAAGTGCTGCAGCAGCAATATGACCACTCATCTCAATATCTATTGTGCAACTACAACCAAAGTCTGGTTTTGGAAAACTTGAGTGAGCATTCTACTCTGCTTGAGACTGTCTTCTGAATTCTCCAGGTCTTCCTGGAAAAGAATTGCCTGTGTCTTTTAAAGCAGCACATGAGGGATGAATTGCCTGATGCTAGTCATTTAAAATTTCTCAAAGAAGAATGCCAGCAAGCAGCTAATCCATCAAGACCAGCAACAACTGACAGTTGCTGGTAATGAGCTGTTGTTTAAGTTAAATAATGAGAGTATTAAGGAGTGCAACACATGAAGGAAAACCAAGGTTCTACATGAGCTGTTTCCTTGTCTTGATTCTGTTTGTTATATTCAAATACAATTTTCTCTACCTACCACTGCTCCTCCAGGCAGTGCTCTGTGGTCAGTATCTCTCTGAACCCCTCCATGCATAGAATGCACTTGCTAAGTCTCTGGAGAGCAGAATATGTTTTGTCTAGAAAACTTTGAGTGTTACCCCCTTCTTTCTCTCCTAGTGTCCATTTACTAAGTTGAGGGATGCCCCAAGGAGAGGCAGGTGAAGTTTCCCATGCTCTGGCTCTCCACCTCCCTCCCTGAGGACTCCAGCAAGATTCTGTGTGGGGCATGGCTACTGGAAAGACCTTGCCAAGCACCTGAGAGAGTGTAGCTAAATAAATCTCTGTGAGAAAGCACAGGCTCCTAGGGAAGTGGCTGGTTCTGTGTCACCCCTCAGCTGCTGTGAATCAGGGAGGTTGTGCTGCTCTGAGCTCCTGCACACACCCAGCCTGCCAGAAGCCCTACAGGCCTGCAGGTAGATGTACAGCTCCTTGCAATGTCTGCCTAGCAAAAGGACTGAGGATCAGCCCCACTGTTGGGGAATTCCCCGAGGGTGGCTCTGCATCTGCCTCTTCAACAGGTCTCTTTTAGACTTGGATCTCTGCAGGAAGCTTCTGGCAACAAGAAAGGGACCAGGAAGGCACAGCTCTACCTTTCTGTAGCAGGACCTGTTGCATCCTGCCCAGTAAGCTCCCAGCTAAGAAGTGAGTTAAACCAGCAATAAAAGTCAACTGAAATGAATTTTATCTAAATTTCATTTTTCTTTCCCCATTGTAAATAATTTCCCAGGCATCTATGCCCTTGGAAAGGAACAGTGAGCCCCCACCTCACTCCCATTACTTGAGATTCACCTCCAGCTGTTGCTGCTAACATTTTTTCCTTTTTTTTTCTCCTTTCTAGGTTGAGTTCTTTAATAATTTCGTGTCTCTTTCAGTCTAGGCTCCAGCCTGGGAAAAACAAACCTGCTAGCCTGGCGAAAGCCAAACACACATGGCCCAATTACCAGCTTCCCCACTGTTCCTTTGGGCTGGCTGGTATTCTCCCTGCCTTTGTTTTGCTGCCTGCTCCCTGCCTCCGAGCAGCTTCCTTTGACTGCGCTCCATGCAGCCGGGCAGAACAAGATCCAGCAGGTAAACTGAGGAAGGGCTATTGTCTGTCAGCCCCTCGCCTGTGGATCGCTGCAGTTTATCTGCCAGCAGAGCTTCCTGCAGGCATACACCTCTGTGAAGGGCTGCTTTGCTTTGGAATTAGGGAAAATACCTTGTTGTTTGCATTTGAAATGCTTGTGTGTGTGGAGGGGAGCATTGGTGTGCCTCAGTGACAGCAGACCAGGAACTGCAGATGGGGTGCTGGATACAGGGTCACATCACTGCAGCTCAGTGTGGTGCTTGTCTGTCCTCCAGCCAGTGCCTCAGCTGGCACTCGTCCTGAACGCCTTGGGAAGAGCCAGGAGGATGGATGGCATTGTCTTCACAGCCGTGCACTCCCACAGCCCTCCTGGAGGAGGGAATGTATGGGAGCAGCGTGCTGAGGACCGGCCTGGCTGCCAGGGGAAGGATGGTGCCCACTGTTACCTGTCAGCACCATTTGGGGGGTGGCCAGTGCCTGGCCCTAGGGATAGGTGCTCAATGTGGCAGGGTCCCACCTCGTGCCTCTGCCAAACTTCCCTGCTGCAGCTGCAGGGGTGTCCACCTGGGATAGGAGATAGGGAATAGGAGAGCAAACTGTTCTCCAAACGTGTTCTGCAGCTCTTGGATGAGGAGTAGTGCTGGTCCTATGTCCATTTGTCAGGCTTGTCCTGCTGCCTCAGCTCCCCAGCCGTGCTGTGACTGAGCTCCCTGAAGCCCAGGCTGTCCTGGTGATGAGGGCATGTGCTGAGGACCAGCTCTCTGCAGTTCCACCAGTTCATCCTTCAGCCCCAGCAATGCTGTCTCACATCTGCCTGGCTGCAGCACCTTAAACGGGGCACCCCAGGCCAAACTGGTGCATCCAAAGCTGTGCCAGGGTCACAAGCCTGGGATTAGTGGGTTTCTCCTGCTGACACAGCTAAATAGCATAAGGTGTGAGGTGTCAGCCGTGCAGCTGGCTGCTGGTACCTGTCCTGGAGAGCAGGATGCTTCGGGAGCTGGATGCCCTAAGGCACAGTACCCCAAATGCCCAGCAGCTCTGAGGCTGCTCTCTGAGTTAACAACCAAAAATCAACTTTGAAGGGTGAGGACTGACTGGAAATAAAGTAACTTCCCTATCTTTTCATTAGCACCACTAATAAAATAGACTTGCCCTGTTCAGAGGGTTTACAGTTCATGAAGGATTTGTGTGCGGGGAGGGAGCCAGCAAGGGGAGCACAGGGCAGAAGCTTAGATTTGTTAGAATGTATCTCCATCTCAGCGCTCAGTTTGTAAAACAAATTCTTCAGACAGGTGCTTGAATTCACAGGCTCTTCAGAGGGAATTTATCAGCCTTCAGGAATATGCTGGCTAAGAAAAAAAACCCCTATCACCATCAGCTGCAAGGAGGGAAAAGCTAATCATCTAAACTTTAAGGCGGGAGAGGTGCAGCTGTCAAAGCTATAAGGTAAATGAGTCTGAGGCTGAAATGGTTTTTGCAGCAGAACTCTGCTCCCTGTTAAATAGGGGAGATTGAACTATAGCACTATTCCACTATTCCCTGGTAAAGCACCATTTTGGGGCTGACTGGGTGGTCTTAAGTCCATTGCCACAGTGGTTATATCGCTGATACCAATCAAGGCCCCGCAGCTGAGACCCTGAGTGACCTGCTTCAGCAGCTTTTTTCAAACCCCAATTCACTCATTTGTGTGGGATGCTTTTCTGCTACTTTATTTATGGGATTACATAAATGAGCCATTAAAAATGTAAATCTTCAGAACAGTTGAATAATACAGATTTAAACAATAAGCTCAGGGCGGTACAGTACAGAAACTTCCCCGAACCAGCAGTACTGCACCATCGTGGCTATGGCAACAATAGCGGGTTAAGGGAAAGAGAGAGCAAGGAGGAAAATAAAACGTCCCGGCATTGTTACAGTCACTGGCACCACAGAAAGATTAGGGATTTTTTTTTTTTTTTTTTCAGAGTATTAGAACAATAATGAAGATGTGTCATTATGCACCACAAAGGAGACCATGCCATCCCTCACATAAGTGCAGGTGTCAAAACAATCGGTCTGGCCACAGAATTGAGTTTAAGTGAAGTTTGTCCTACCTCGCCACAAAGCATTTAACCCTTCCAGGGCCAGAGTCAACTACAGCCGTGCCATGGCTAGCACAGGCTCTTTTTCTCTCTCCTGTGCCAACAGGCATCTGCTCTGTGCATCCTTTTCCATCAGCAGCAGCAACAGAGCTGTACATGATGTACCTTGCTGAGGAGCAGTTGGCTGCAGGTTTTATTTGGCTTTCGCTGTGCTTATATCATGTTAAAGTACCTGGTGAAGCAATAACAGTGAAGAATTGTTCTGAGGTCTAGTTAAATCTGACAGCAAGCTTCTCTCTGCAAAGGGTAAAAACATGGAAGTAGCTTCTAAGTTCTGCTAAGTTCAAAATACCTGAGCTACAATAGCAGCTACTGATTTTCCCTGTTCAGAAGTGTATTTTAGCTGTTACATAACAATCTTAAGTGACAACTGTACCGAAGAAGATGTGCACACCTTGCAAACAAGCTCTGAGACACATCAGTGGTCTTCCTAGAACCAAATTACACCATGTGTTGTGTTATTTCAGGAAGTTTTTCCTATCACTTAGTTCTGGAATTGAGTAGGTATTTTATGTAAGTAGATTTGGGAGAATAAATTTGGTGAGTAAATTTGGGAATTCAAGCAAAAGGCATATTACCTCTCTGTTTCAGGGGTCACTAGTCCCTGAATTTTAATATTTCTAACCTAAAGGCAAATGTATACCTCTACCATCCTGATTCCTATGCTGTAAGAAGGGCAAAGTTCCTGCTCATTGCAAGAAAGACCATGATCCCTTCAAACTAGAGCTGTGTTTAGAGGCCTGGCCATGATGGAAGCAGCTGCATACAGATACAATATTTTGAGTTGCTTGGGCTTGTAAAACTTATAAATGAAACACTTTATGGGGAAAATAAAAAAAAACAAAACAGTTAATTTCTTCTGCAAATAATAAAAGTAGGCAAGGTGTTAAATAGCTTCCAAGCAAAGTTCTCCACAACAATGGCTTTCCATGCATTTCTGTACTTTCCCTTAAGACAACTTATTTCAGAACTATGGGACTTGGTCTGGATTTCTTTTCTGCATTTGTACAAATCCATAAACCCAAGAGTTACTGTGAATTTATACTGGTGCAAGTTTGAAGTGAAACTCTTTTGTAGTCTCTTTTATCCTTAAAGTTCAATATCATTTGATGAATTTTACTAGCTTTCCTTTCTGAAGACAGTTTACATTAGTTTATCAATATCATAAAGAGTTTTAGCATTATTATCACACTCAGCATTCAACCTAGCATCACAGAGGAGCTGAAGTTGGCAGGCATCTCTGGGGGTCACCTGGTCCAAGCCACCTGCTCAAGCAGGGCCACCTAAAGCTCATTGACCAGGACCATGTCCAGAAGACTTCTGAATATCTCCAAGGAGTCATGAGAATCTCCAAGCATCACCTTGTGGTGATTTGTCACTGGTTCAACCGCTTACTGGTAACAGTGTGATTGATTTCACTGTCCTGGATAATGGATTCTGTAAAAGCATATCAACTCACTAACATTTTTTGCCTGCTCTAATGGGACAAGAAGAATTCTTGGTAGTGGAAATGGAAAAATACTTGAAGAATACTATGATCATCAACTATGTTAGCATAAAGATGTTTGTTTTACTAGTGTGGTTATCCCAATTGTTTCTTTGGCTTGGAGGAAGAGAGAGATTAAATGGGAAGTTTGACTTGTTGGCAAAATAGAGGCTACTAGAGCACAGAATGTAAACAGCTTTGTGTTAATGAAGGAAGTCTTCCTCTGGGAAGGAAGATATGCTTATGAGCCTTTTCTAAATCACTGGATTGATCTCAGGGCAGAATTGGGGTTATAGTATAGACAGATCTTGCTCTCAGTCAAAGAGGTGGCATTTCCAGATGTTCCTGCCTTATTGTGTGTGCTGTTATTAGTTACAAGGGGTTACAGTGCTGGTGTGTGCAGGCCTGGGCACTAAGAGGGCAGGTCATGGGCTGCACCTCCATCCAGCCCACCCACCAGCTGGGTAGCACATCAGGAGAGGTGCATGTGTTGGGCAGCCTCCTCAGGAGCCCCCACATGGGCTTTGCCACCTCACTGCAGAAAGTGGAGTGGGGTGATACAGAGGAAAGCTGGCCTTGAGGAAGGTCTTCCCTGGTTAATGTGTCATGTGCATGTTCAGGCTTCTAAGATACTGTGGACTGAGCGATCTGGATCCAGGTTTTTAAGCATATCTGAAGAAGTAGCAATGGGCTACAAACCTGTTTGCTTCAGGGCAATAGCTGAATATTAGTCTTAAACTTCAGTCTGAAAGCAGGTAGTTCATGAAAAATAGTGACTTAAGAAGATCAGCCACTCCATCATCTTAATGTACATTATTTTCTTTGTTTTTTCACTCTACAGCTCAAGCAAGTACTTCATCTGTCTAAATAACACTGTAGCCCCTCTGATGTTGTCAGTGGTTTTCCTCTTTGTTCCCTCAGTCACCAGCACTGAAGGAAGCTTTGAGGTCTTACCTAGTTTGGAACCTCTCTTATGAACCAGGAATGAAAAATTCAAACCTGACTATGGGGGAGGGAGAGAGAGAGGGGGAGAGAGGGAAAAGGGGAGGGAGAGAAGGGAGGAGAGGGAGGGAGGGAAAGGAGAAGGGTGAGAGCTTTTTTAATGATCTAATATAGTGTAAAGCAGCTTCTCTCCTTCAGGCAGGATTGATGCCAAGCTCACTGGTGTCACCAAGAGCACTGTCCCTTCTCCCACCCCATCTTGCTGTTTCTGCAGGCAGCCACAAAGCTCTGCTGAAGGTCACCTGCACCAAACTGCTTTGTGCTGCTGTCCTGGGTCAGGGAAACTCATAAATATGAGCTTCAGTGGGGGAGAAACATCAGGGTCACTGTCTTCTCTAGGGAATATGTCAAGGAAAAGGAAAGCCAAATTTCACCTCTGGCTTTATAGAAGGGAGACTTCCCTTGCAGCTTTCCCAATGTGCCAGATTATAAGTAGTTTGGCTGATATTTAAATGGATCTGGAATTCTTCAGTGGATGCTGAGTCCTAGGTTGGAGAGATGCGTCTGTCTGGGTGCTGCCAGGATCAATGGGGTCCTCGCTTTTTAACTTGCTTCATGTTACAAATGCAAACCAACACAACAAGCTTTTTGGGGGGAATGAGGGATGAAGGGTGTCTCCCAACTTCACCAGAATTTCTCAGGTGGGTCAGTCCTTTCACTAGAGCCCTGAGGTCAGCAGAAAGCATGACCATGAAGTAGCAGAAAATTGAACTCTCTTTGAAATCAAGGCACTGAAGGAGCCTCTCCAAAAGCTGCTGTTTTCCTGTCCATGTCTGCACCAGTGCATCTGTCTCCAGTCCTCTCCTGGGATGCATTGCAGAAAGTTGGGAAGTGAGGTGGGTGGAGCTGCTGCTTCTTGGTTAAGCCATGGTCAGGTGAAAGCTGAAGCTGGGATGCTTTGGAGCAGCAGCAGCTGTGGAAAAAGGGCAGCAGGGGCGGGTGCATGCAAAGCACAGTATGCAAGGAGTAGTGGTGCCTGTCACAGTCTGGAAACATGGGAAGCTCTTGGAGCAGCAAATCCTTCTGCTGAGCCAGAAAAGAGAGAGAAACATTTTCTGCCTGAAATCTAATGTTCCTGTACAGATCTGAAGAAAATCTTCTACTCCTGAGGGTTTATTTCTCCATCTATACTATTGGTTTAATAAAAAGCTTCCACTATGCTGGCATAAAATGCTTTCTTCACTTCTTTCTTTTTTAACCTGTTTCCCCCAAATGAAAGTGACAATTTGACACCCTGAATAAAGCTAGATTTTGCCCTCTCATAAACCACAAATGTAATTGCAGGAATGATGTTGACTATGACCACATGGTTAAAAAGAGAAAGAATCAAAAACCCAAAAATAATCAGTGTGAATTCAAAGTGAGAATGAATGAAGTCTGTCTCATTCATAAATGTCATACGAGGCTTCGGTTAAAAAGGCAAGCCTGTCATCCCAAGGCCAGCAGCTGTTGTTATGTTGAACAAAATGGATACAAATGGGTATTATTTTAAAGTGAAATGCTTAATCCCGGGCCTAACAAGCCCACTGTCCTCTCTGTAACCCTGTGTCATACAAGCCATGATCTCCAGTAGAGGGCTTGATTGCACAGGAAATAAAATTCCCTGGCTGTGCCCTACCAAACTGACAAACACCCTGGCAATGTTTGAGTTACTATGGCAATCACAAAATAGGAAGGCCTTTTCTTCTTTTCCCCATCTCTGCATGCAGCCGCAGGCTGCTCCTGAATAGCTCACATCTGCAAAAAGTTTTAACACGGTACTCAGATAAAGAAAAGGATCCCAAAAATGGGCATTGACCCGTCTCAAAAAATGTTGCAAATTTTATATACAAGAATTGGGGAGCTGTGCCACTTTGTGCAGGTTATGTCATAATGTGAACAAAAAGGGATAAAAGCTGATGAAGGCTTTTGCTGCCAAATATGGAGAGAGGGGAAAAAGCATAAGTAAATGACAGCTTTAATGCAGATGTAAGAAGAAAAGTCAAAGATGGGTGACAGAAAGTTGCTGGTCAATGAATAAGGGAAAAATTTCTAACACAAAAACCAGACAAAAGAGTAAAATACAATAAAAATCTCACTATAGAGAATACTGAGAAAAGTCCCAAAAGCACAGTGAGCAAAATCTTGGAGCTATCAAACCATGTGAAACGGACATGTGGTTCTTTAGAGTGGCCCATTTCAGGCATTAATAGCTCCCATTATAAAGGGGGAACCTGATCTCTGGCCTGGAAAGCTTTCAAGAAGCAGACTTTTTACAACAAAATTGAAAAGCAAAACAAAACTGAACCTTTCTGCCTTGCACAAATTAACTAGGATTTTGGTCTTTCTAGGCAAATTTGGTCCTGCATAATGAACTGTTACACATTTTACCAGTTTTCCTTGGACAAATGCTTTCTGGTAATGAAGAATAATTACATATTTAAATAGAGATTTGATTTCTGGCAGATCTGGCAGATCCTGTGCTTTCTGACAGTACACTTTCCACCATTAAAATATACTTACTTTTGATGATAGAAACTTACCTTTATCAACAAGCTGATTTCAAACACTTAATTTAGATGCCTACATAGAGTGTGTGAATGTGTGTCAAGTACCTGATGGTCTCACCAAGTTGTTTAATCCCAGTGAGGGGAGAGGTATGAATCCAGAACTTGACATGCAGGTTGGCTGCTCTGAGCTAGTTTTGCTTCAGATGTCTGGATCTGTGAGGTAGGAACTGGAAAGTGCCACCATCACCTTCACATGCTGTAGCTCCATCTCTCAAGAAGGTTCACTGGGAGTAAATTTATTCTTAATTTGTTCTTAATCTTAGATTCGATTGACATGTTATAGCTTCTGAAAGTATCATTGCACTTTAAAAGCTCTTACTGACAAGTCACATTAATCACTGGCTTCTGAGAAAGGCTTAATGTGAGGAAATGAATGAAAATGGCATAAACCGTTCACAAAAAAAGTCCAAAGGGCCAAAAGAAGCCCCAAATCCAGTAAAAGTGGGACTGCATTATACATTCATTGACTCTTGTTCTTTTGGGGGTGTTTTGGTATGAAAAGAAAGAGACAATGGAAGACAATAGCAGTACCTTATCAAAGTTCATTCAAGCAGCTATTTCAAATACTTTTAACGGCTTGTCACTGGGTCTTGCAAGTCTCCGAGAGTCTAAACACTCTGTCACATTTGTGTACTAACCACTTAAAGTGCTGCTAAAGCCTTTTGACCTGGACTGACTCTCCTTTATCTAGGTCAAAATGCAAGGCAAAGCCTTTGTGTTCCACGGCCTTCATTAAATTCATTGATTTGACCTGTATTTTAAAGACCAAAAGTCAAATGGAATGGGAAGTTAAAGTTCCCATACAAAATCTTCCACTGAGCACTTCACTGCCTCCTTGAACTATGTAACATACAGAAAAGGCCATCTCACGGCCATTTGAAGTGTGGGCTATAGCTGGAGTGGCAGTTTTGTCCAGTTTTTTCAAGAGCTTTGATGGAATTCGTCAGAGCTTTCCCTCTCTTAAATGAGGACAAAAAAAGCTGAAGCTTGCAGACAGTCCCACTGGCCATTTTTTCTTGCCCCAAGTCATCTGTTCAACAGGGCATAGCAAAGTTCACGGGTAGATAAATAATATTTAAATCTCTTTAGCACACAGACAGGCAGGGATGAGATTTGTTGCTTTACATCAGACTCTTGCCATGCTCAGGGTCAGCTACACTACTGGGGAAAAAGAAGTGATTAGCTTTTACTGTATCAGGAAATAAAACTTCTTCTGAATTTGGAGATCAGATTTTGACATCAAACAACAAGTGTTAAGTCTGGTTGGAAACACAGCATAAAGCCTAAGGCCTTTAGAGAGTAAGCATCTGCTTAAGTCTCAGTTTGGTCTTCAACATGGATTCAGGCATCAAACAACTGGATACCTGGGGGTTTCACTCAGCCCTAGTCAGAAGGACCCAGAGATGTTTCTGCATGTGGCTGACCCAGTTGGTGTTGTGGGTTTGAGAAGGAGAGACTGACTGTGAAGCAGCAGGGGCAGTCCAGGCTGGCCAGAGGGGCAGGTCCTGCCCCTGGGGATGGGGTTGAGGGCAGACACCAAGGTCCCTGTCTTTCCCCTGGGATGCCATTGTGTCAGTCTGGATTGGACTGGTCACCTTGCTTGCCTGGCAGAGGCTCATGGCTTATTTACAATGGCAAGAGTGGAGTGAAATAAAAATAAATTGCAAACATGAGAGTAAACTTTAGTCAAATGACAGGCCACACAGATCTTCAAAAACAACTTGCCTTAAGAAGATCTGCAGTTTTATAATGTCAATAAAAGTTATCGTGCAAGATCCAAGTATTTGGCAGCATAACCTTACAGAAACAAATTGTTCTCATGACTGGCACTAGGAGTGAGATTCAGCTGCCTAGAGGTATTAGGTTATGTGACTGAAGGCTCATCCCTGTGAACAGAAAGCAGAACAGAGGAACAGAGATGACAGGGCAGGAGTCCCCATAATCCAGTCAGGGTAAACCAGGATAACCTTGTGGAGAAACCTGATTTTCCAGGGCTCTCACAGACAGGCACCAGCCCCATGGATTGAGGATTACAGCTCCTAAGAGGATCTCTGTTCACCTTAAAGGCTGAGGGAGGTGGTGCCTACAGAGATGGGGGACTGAGCATGAGAAGAGGGGAAGATAGCAAAAGGAATGAGCAGAGAGAGGTTAGCCTGTGCTATGTTTGGATTCCTGCTCAGCCAAAGTTTGGCCATCCCAACACCCACCCTTTTCCTCTTTCCCTCTGAACACAGTTAGCTCTTCATGCTCCTCTTGGAGTAGCAATGCTCTCAGGAGCTTTGAAGAAGCTAAAATTCTTTCTCAGGAGCTTCCAGCAGAATGCATCTGGCTCTGAGCTGATGCAGAACCAGGGCAAACTCAGTGCTCTAATCCATGAAACAAATGAACTCAGTAAACACTCAGCTCATATGGGGATTGCTGATGAGTTTAAGTGCTCAAGAGAAAGTCCAGGAGCAGGTTAAATCCCCATCAAGTAGCAGTAGGTCTACAAAAATGTAGGCTCTGCTTCTATTTCTAGGTTGACAGAATTATGATTTTATGCACCTCATTACCTCAAAGATTAAAGGAAGAAGTAGAAACAATACATGGAAAGTCTTTGGTATTGGCTAATGATAGGACATCATCTTACAGAAAGTCTAACTGGAAAAATTGAGGCATGAAGGAAGATTTCTATAACTTTTGATTGAATTTTGTAGTTCCCAGAAATCTTCCAAGGGCATAATGTTCTTTCCAAAGAAGCAATTGCAAACTTAAGGAAAAAAAACCCACCAAACAAAATCTAAAACAGCTCTTTGAGCCATTATTTTCTATTATTCTGATTTTGTACAAAATCAATATTCCAAAATCTAGAACAGGAGTCCTGAACAGAGCTGGCTTATTTGACATTTTCTCATTTCCAAAATTATTTGTAGAAGGGTTTTGTTTGCTTTAATTATTCCCCCATAGTGTTCTGCTCAGCACTGGGCAGTCTCTGGATTGTCTGCAGATTCCTTGTCTATTGCTTTGCACATTTCTAAGATTTTTTTTTATGTTTTGTGACTGGGTCATAACTGGTAACTTAGAGACACTATTTTCCACTGTCCAATTGGGCAATTCCTGGAGCTTTGAAGATTTACCAGATGATCCCTCCTACTGTGACTCTTCATGGAAGAACATGTTTGCCAGACTCTGTGTCCATGAACATCCTAACAAACTATATTGCCCTCACATCTCTGGAAAGGAATGAGATGAAGAAGGAGCTGAATGCCACCAAAGAAGACTGATTATTTTGTATTTTGGAAAACATTTGCAAAAAACTGTTTGGAGTTGGCTGTAAACAGGGTCACTCTAAAACAGTGCTTCTATTAAAGGAGTATTGTTTCTGACCACCAGAGCAGAATAAAAGTAACTCCAGGACCACATTGAGAGATGTGAGAACCTTCTGGTTCATGGCATGCTCCCCTTTCCTGCCAGTCCAAGGTGGTCTCTTTGCAGTGAGAGCTTTCTTTGGATTCTGAGGAGAGCAAGAACCTTTTGGGGAAGAAAACTGCAGAAGGTGAACTTGAGACACAGCCTAGTGGGTCAGGGCAGAGGTCCTCCGTCCATCCACTCCTTTGTTGTGGGCAGTAGGAGCTGCCTTGAGGGAGAGCACAGGATTTTCATCACTTGCTGTGGAAGCCCCCAGTCCCAGACGTGAAGGGATGTTAGTGGGAGGTACCTGCACAGATCCTGAATCCCAGCTGAAGAGCCTGCTGTTCACAGATGTGTCTAATCCTCTTGGGAACCTGCTGATACTCTCCAGCTTTGCAGCCTCCCATGGATGCAATTCCCAGATATTTGCTACCAGCTATGCACTGATCTCTGTTTTAAACCAATCTCCTCAAGTTTCCTGAGCTCTCTCTGGCACTTGCATTAAGGATTTACTGCACAGCAGTTCCAAGTTTGCCTTTCCAATCACCTTTGTAGTGCAGTGAACTTTGTGCATAACCCCTCAGCCCTCTCCCCTCTAAACTATGGAGCCTCTTCAGTGTCTCTATATAAACTGGCTGCTTCATCCCAGAGTAGTTTTCATTGCTTTTTTATGTCTTCAGACTTTACTACATCCTTCTTGTGATGCAGAGACCTGAGCTGCACCCAATAGTCAATGCATGAGAGAAATGAGGTTTTTAATCTCTCATCTTCTTAAAAAGAAAATTAAAATGAATACAAAATGAGATAAATGGAAACTACATTACACCCTATATAGAGGGTAATTTTATATCTTGAACATCATAGTAATCTCTCTAGTAGTAGTCCTAGTCTCACTAGTCCTGTGGGTACCTTTGACTCAAACAAGGTTCACAGTGGGAGAGATTTTGTCCATGCAATATCTACTGGATGCTCTGGTGGCTGCAGGACATGTAGGCTGCCTCCTAAGACAGGCTGCTTAAAATATGAGCTCAGGTAACAACCCCTGAAGAGCAGGAACATGAGTATACCTCACACACTCCCCAGGTGGGATGTGTAACTGATAGACTGAGGTTTTTTATCCATTTAAGTAACAATTTTGATGTGTCCTATTTATTTTAATACTTGCTGTCTTTACTTGGAAGTTTGAAACCTATGAACTATGGAGGTGACATCTAACTCAAATCATGGCTGTTTGAGGAGCAGAAAGGAAAAAATAAAGCATTTAAGGTTCATTTTATTCTGATAAACTGCAGTCAGCACTAGAGGCATGTTATGCTGATTCACATATGTTGAAAGAAACTTTCCCTGCTTGAAGAACTTGCAATCAAAATTGCAAAAGAGGAAAAGGGAGCACAGCACCTGTGAGGTGAAGGATGATGCTACACGTGGGACCAGAGAGATGTAAAACCTGGCTCTTTTATTGCAAGATTTAGAGTCTTAGAAGAAAGATTTTTCACACAATGAAAGTATCTTCAAACACTCTTACCTTTGTCCTTCCTGTCCAGGAAAGCACCCAGGATCACAGGGACAACCACCAGTACCTCTGTGTGTGCTGGGGGCTTGTGGGGTGTTTGCAGATCAGGCATGTTGTCCTTACAGACCTTTAGAGCTTTCCCTTTCTCCTTGTTGCCCCTTCTCTTTTCAGTTCTCCTCTGTGAGTGTATAGCTGTACTTTCACAAGCAGCACCAGCTGTGTACAAGCCCAGGCCATCCATGCAGCAGATGTGGGATGAGCTCACATTTTCAGTGCAGCTGCAGCAGCCCTGGAATGCCAGTGGGAACACCTGGAATGGTTGGGTTTGTCTCTGCTGCCATGGGGGGGTCCCACTCTCCCGTGTGCATCCTCCTAGGCCAGCTGCAGCAGCTGGGGTGGCACAATTGACACAACAGGAGCACAAAGCCCTGGTATTTTACCTTGCCACCAACATTCATGGGGGTGGAAGAGCACTTGTTGGAGTTAGTGAGTTAGGGGATTCTCTGAATCCTTCAGGGAGGAATCAAGGTGCAGGACTTGAATTAAAGCCTTTGGATGGATTGAAGTATATTAAGCCACTCACACATAAAGTAGACATTTAAGCAGAAGTAAGTTAGTGAGTTTTAGGGTGAGCTCTAATGTTTTTAGTAAGTGAAAGGTTTCAAATGTCAGAGTAGCAGAGTGAATTCCAGTGAAGGTTGAAACATACTGATATCTTTAGTAGAGACTCCAGGCCTGTAGTTGTAGACAGGACTTAGACATAATGGAGCTATAGTAAGAATATTGCTTACATTTTTCAGATAGAACAAGATAGATTGTATGCATACGTAACCTGACGTGCTAAGAAACTAGAATTCTAATAGGTTAAGGAGTGGTGGTCTGAGTTTGTTGGAAAAATCCTATATAAGTGTATGTATTGGGGAGAGTTGTTGCTTTTAGCCATTGGTTTTTGCCAGGGCTTTTAGTCCCAGGCTTCTAGCCATTCCCTTATTGCTACTGCTTTGCTATTGCTTGTCTGCTTGCCATTTGAGACTGATCTGCTTTGTAATAAGATGTGCTTTGCAATAAATAACCTTTTTAACTATTAGCTGCTTTGCTCAATTAAGATAACCTGACGAAGTAGGAGCCAAGAGCTCAGAGTGGGAGCCCGAGAGCTCCCGAGCTTGTGCCCTGAGCACAGGAGGGAGAACCTCACAGGCACTCCTGGAAAAATGCTCTGCCTGAGCCCCAAGAGGTGGGAGCCTCTCCTCGGAGAGCTGAGGAGAGTTGTGTTAAACCCTCTGCACGGCCTCCTCCCAGCCTTGCTTGCCGAGCTGAGCGAGCACACCAAACCTAATGATGTGCTACCAGCACCCATGCCAAAGACAAGGCTCCTTATAGCACAGAGACCAGCCGAGTTAGCATGAAAGAAGAGGCATCAATCACCATCCCCCCAAGACAATGGCGATAATTTAATGGCTGTTTTCAGAGAAGAACTGGCACTATACAAAGATGGAGGAGAAAGGTCTGGTAGGCTTCACCTGCAGCTGAGAGCTATTTGTCCCCATTGTGGTAACCCAGAGCAAGGTTTGAAATGGCAATTTCTGCAGCTGGCTTTATATGTATCAAGCTATGCATGCACCTTTAAATCACTAGATTTCCTGCCTCAGACTGTTATTAGTCAAGCTTGAGTGACTTTACTAATGAATTAACTTTCTGTTGGGTTTTGAGTTAAACTGCAGAGCTGTGTAGCGTGATTTTTCTTCTGTCAAAATTGTTTTGCCTTTTTGAAATTATTTCCCTTTATCAATTCTTTTCTGTTGAGTTCACAAAAATCAGATTCAGACTTGGGACAAGAATTTGCAGACCTAATGCATTTAGTTGACTTGTACCCACATGCTTGACACTATTTTATTTTTAGAGGGATGAATCCTTGCAAACACCCCAACACAGGTGACATAAGGTGACTCTACAGAACAAAACTAAAAATATGCAGAGAGCTGAAGTCATCAAAGCAGATTCACTCTGAAAGGTTACAAAAGTAAGTCTGTAAGGGTTTTCAAGGAGTCTTTTAGTACAAACCATTCTGCTCCTTTGCTGCGGGTCTTGATATATTTGAAAAATATTATCAGAAAATCCCTGACGTACACAAGAGCAACTCCAGTTCTTTGATTGTCTATCACCTTTCTGGCCTTACTGTCACTATTATTGTCCTCACTGGGCTCTCTATTTTGTCTGCACGTTCACAGGTGTGCAGGCCCCAGGCTGAGCCTGGTGCAGCATGAATCACTGCTGAGCAGGGAGGGAGAGGTAGTCAGAGTCCAGCTCAGTCTGTAGCTCTCCTTCCAAGACATTTGAGTAAACATTCCCTATTTTGCCAGAAAACTTCTCAGAATTCCAGCATAAACAGCAAATTTGTTTTTACAGTCTTTAAGAAAAATGTGATAAGGATACTGAAATGCCTTGAAGCACACTTAGAAACCAGCAGGGTTCAGAGTTTTGCACTGAGAGACAGCTGGACTCATCATCCTCAGAACTTGTTTGGTTTATCTGATAGCTTTTAGTTTTATTTTAGCTTAATTGAAATGAATCTTTCCATTTTCTACAGCAACTATGGCTTCTGTTCTGGTAAAACAAAATTTTTTTAAAGGTAAAAAGGCAACTCTTTTTAGGGATAGCTGCTGAAACGTGCTAGGTGATAACAAGGCTCTTTAACTATAATGAATGATTCCTAAAGAAATTACTGTTTTTCACAGATAGTTTTTTGTTTGTTTTTCTCTTTGTCATATTTTAGCTTCCATTTCCACTCATCCAAACTCCTTCAGCATGATCTTCATGAGCAAGATGGGGCAGAGAACAAGCTCAGTCCATCATCTGCCCTGTAGGCAATTTTTAGGGTGTATGAGTGTGACTCCTGAGGCACAGCCTGCTTCTGCCCTCATGTGTGGTGCATTGAATTCAGTTCATAGACACCCCACAACTACCCCAGACAGCAAAGGTTGTTTTCCTGCAGCATTGGAACATGAAATGGACAGCTTGGTGGTAAGCATGTCACACACACTGCACATGAGACAGCTCTGGGGCAGCTGTGGTATAGTCACAATTTAAAGGCTCTGCCTTTACTTCAGATTATTTTCTTCTGCCTTGCCCATATGAAGAGAAGGCAATCTTGGCTTTACATCTGGATTTCAGGCAACACGCAAAATGTAGCTTGTGCACCAGTGCCTGCCCCATTCTGTTCCAGCACTGAGTCCCTACTCAGTTGCAAAATTGGATTGTGTCTGCCCTGAGAAGGCTCCCAAAGAGACAGAAGCAACCATATCTGTGATTAAGTTTGTCCAAGTGATGCTCAATGTCTCACCTGGTTCACTTTGTGACTTTGCTGAGCCCACTGCTACTTCCAGAGAAGCACTCTGTGGTGAAGCCACTGCTGCCCTCCTTGGGAAGAGCTGCTTCAAACATTTTAAAGAAGCTTCTCATGTGCTTCATGTTTAATGTGCATCATCTGAATACTTCAGGCCTCCACATTTTCCACCAAGTCCTATTACCTTCTGGATCCTAAGTGGATAGGAGGATGTGTGCAAATAAAAGCATGAACCAGCTTGTTCTTCCAAGCAAGTCAACACCACTCCTATGCAGTGTGCTCAATCCCTGAGACATTCCCAAAAGTCAGCATCCTTCCCTTCTACAGTGGAGGGCAAGCTGGGGTGTTGGAAGCCACATGGAAAGTACTGATCTCTTCAGACATAATTTAAGGACTTGCAGTGCCTGAAAGCCTTTCATCCAACTTCAGTGTGGGCAGTGGCCATGCATGCTTCCTTATGGTTCTTAGGTATGATTTCAAGGTGTTCCATTGGTTATTTGATCTTCAGAACCACTTAAATCTTACCTCTCTTATAAATACTTGTCCTATGAATTGCCCTAGGCTGCTAGAGGGATAACTACCAGATCAAGAAAAGGAGCTGATGATCTCCTATCATTCTTCCATTGTTTCTTAGCTACTGAACTGTTAACAGGGACATTAGGAGCAGTTTGGGACTGCTGATTGTGCTGGAAATGAAAATTATCCCAATCTGCTTTGCATAGTTATTTTTACAAGCTTTATAAAATCATAGCTGAAGTGTGACTGCCTCAAGGATGGGAAGGAACAATCCTTGAGACAACTCGTGGCCATCACTGATTCCTTGGAAGAAAAAGACCAGGTTCCTGTCTCAGCAGGAACCAGGTGGTATGTTTGGGACACCTTGGTGGTGTACCCCAGGACTTGCACTGGGAAGACTTGTTTACTGTTATTCAATAACTATCCAGACAAGAAGGGCCAGCACTCTGCACACTGAGGCCACCTAACCTTCTACAAAGACAGAAGCTTCACCTGGACTGGATTAATGCTGGTAGAAATGAAAGACCAGTCTGTTCCCCTGTTCCAGAGAAGGGGGAAGTTAAAGGGCAGAACCTCCACTGATACACTGGTACCTTCATTAGAAGATAAAGGATCCCCAGAAGATAAAGGATCCAGCTTCTTGCACTCCTGGGATGTCATGACAATTTCTCTCTGAAGGTTTGCCCTTAGGAAATGCTTTATATGATATAATTACAGTTGTACTTTATATCTTCTAATTAAGTGGATATGGCACCAGGTCTGTGAGATTGCTGCACTTCCTCTGAAACCCTCTAATCTCCAAAAATTCAGTGAAAAAACAGGTGGAATCTGTAGTGTCCTTATTTTTGTCTGAGTTTTAACTAAGCTTCCAAGGCAAAAGAGGTGAAACCATGAGCAGGTGGTGCAGAATCAAGCAACACTTGTGCAAATATCTAAGCTTTAGCCAAAGGAATAACAGTGTCACCAATATGCTTCATCTGAGCATGGAAATACTCAGCTTGGACAAATGCATAGCAAATTATTTTAGCTTCTTCTAAGGAAGTTTATCAGATTTGGCAATCAATCATTGAAACTGACCAAGAATACAGTGTCTTTGCAATAAATGTTCATGCTTGTCGTCATTAACATCATTTAGATTTTAGACATTTTCTAATTAAGAAAGGTTCCCACCAGCAACAGCAAAAATCCCCACCACCTCTTTCATTATCTCAGCTTTTCTTCCCTTTAATTACTATTGAGCTCCTGGCTGATTAAATTAGGTTTTTTAGGTCTTTTCTGAAATCTTAGGGAAATTATCTAAAAATCATGAAATCAATTCCCTTACGCTGTTTTAATCTTTTATGTTTTGGGCTCCAAGAGGGACGGGCGGACAAGTGCAGCCCCTTGGAAAAGTGTGCAGCACTAGACTGCTTGCCAGCCTTCTATTGCCTTTGTGGACCATCTGGGTCAATTTCCTTCCAACTAAATGAAATGCAAATAAAAATTCCAGCAGTTTTTCAGCTGCAGGCTGCCCAGCTGATTAGCATGACAGAGGCTGGGAGATGAGGCCTGACCCTGTGCACTTCCCCTCATCTCATTAAGTTGTAACTCTACCGTGGCTGCATTCATGGTGTTTATTGACGCTGAAAGGCGTCTTTATCCAAAACTAGCTAAATTCACATTCAGAGTTTTTCCATGAAGGCTTGCCTGCTACAGCATCCACATGAAAGTGAACCTATTGTAGCTTGGTGATGTGTCCTGCTGATTCCTTAACAATCTGAGCTTTCTCCAAAAATGCTAGATTCACAAGTTCCAATAAAAAAAAAAAAAAAAAAAAAAAAAAAACACAACAAAAAAATGAGCCCCAAACATTTTAACAATTCTGTAGTTAAAATGTAGAGAGTATAGACAAGTCATTCTGGTGGTGACAGAGTGTGTAATAAACTCACATGTGAAAAGACAACCAGCCAAAGTACAGTAGAGAGCAAGTGCCTGTATCATGTGGGATGGCAGACAATGGGGTATTATACATATCCTCACATCCATCAGCAAGGAGAAGAATGTAAGATTCATGAAGGCAACATCTTCAGCAATTTAGAGTGCTCTGGGAGTCACAGCTGGACAATGGAGAGAAATACACCTTCCATCTGCCCAGTATTTCACGTCTTGTCACAACCCTCAATGAAAGAAAGTGGAACCAAAGTCTGGTGGCAATGAGCATAGTGATGACTATGATCCTTTCACCCTTCCCTTTAGTGTTGGAACTAGCATCCCTGCTGAAGGACAGCAGTCACAGAGCCCAGGCACTGCTGCTAAAGCTCCAGGGTAGACAGCTCTGGTGGGCAGAGCATCTTCTCTGCTGTAAAATTTGGGGGTCAGGCTGTAACTAAGGTAGATCAACTGTTTCCAGGAGGCATGGAAAGGAATAGTAGCTACTACAGGTTTTTGGAAAGGAATGGCCAAATGTTCATGTTCTCCCCACAATTTGAGTCTACAGGGAAGGCACAGTAAAGACTAAAAGCTCTTACAGAGCTCCAGAGTACAAACAGGCATCAGGGAGAGTCCAGCCCTGACACCAATGCACCTCCAGAGTGAAAGCCACAGTTTTAATAATTTCTGCTCGAGGTAGATGAACTGGGAAAACTCATGAGATATTTTATAATTTCTGTGGGAAGAAGAGGATATGGGTTTTTTGTTATGATAGCCAGCTTTTTTTGGCTTCCTCTGCACTGAGGCAGATATAGGTGAGCAAATGTAGGAGAGTCAGTCAGAGATCAATGCTTTGGATGGAGTTGGAAGAAAAGGTTACAGATCTGTGAGTGACTCATAAAATTATTTATACTTGTGCAGGGCTAAGAGGTGAAGTCAGTGCAAAAGGCAGACTGGCATCACAGGCTGTGAGGAAAAAAAGGCAAAACCTTACATCATCTCCACTCCATTCAAAAGACACATGGAGCAGGGAATATTGAAAGGTGATCTCTGATTATTCCATGAAGAAGAAATTCAACAGTAATTTACCTATGGCTCCTCCCTAGACTTTCCATCTCATCACCTATTTAGTTCACATTCCTTCATACAGTCAGACTTGTACAAATGTTGTCTTGATCTGAAAAGTAACACACAATGCTTGGACAGAATAATTAACTTTTTAAAATTCAGAGTACATTTCTATCTTCCCACTGAGCCACAAACTATTATGAACATCAAAATAACATTTTGGATCTTTTCTCACAATCCTACTGAAGTCAGAAATGTTCCATTATTTTCCATAGAATTTTGATTCTATTGTTCAATAGTCTGGCTTAGTTGATTGTTGCCCCTATTCCACCACTCCATGCAAGTTGGTAGACACCAACCAAACAAACACCTCAATGCTTGGCTGTCCAGCCAGTCCAGGTAAATATTTGGAGGATAGATGAAAAACACTCAGATGTATTCTCACTCAGATGTGTTGTACAAGCTGGCTCTTTGTTTAGCACCATGTAAACAAGGATTTTACTATACAGGCTTCTACTTGAAAGCCAAGAAGAGGAACATGTGGCAGAGCAGTGGCAGAATGATGTGCTTCAGCCACTCATGTTTCAGCTTTGCAGGCCCCTGGAAACATCTCCTTTCTATACATCAGCTCAGCCTCATTGGTGACAGAACACAGCTAAGGCTCTTCTCAAATCAGGAGTTTAAACACATTTAGTCAAAACAGTGGAAAGGCCTCATGAACACTCTGGTTTGCTTTAAATGCATGTCTTGTTTAAATTAAATTCAATGAGGAATTAATATCATTAAATCAAAACCAAAACCTTAAGCTGTGGTGAGCACGTCATCAGTGCTCATGGCCTTGGTGAAAGTAGATGAGTTCAAACATTTTGGTGTTTTATTAGGAAAGTTTCATCAAAAGGATTTTGCTTTGGTAATTCAGCACCTTTGCATTTAACAATCCATTTAACTTCAATAAAGAGAAAGCATTGTAATAAAATGTTAGGTAATGATAAAACATAAGTGCTGCAGTAACATCATAATGAATAAAAATGTCAAATCATTATGTTTTAACCTTCTCAGAATGGATTATTTTACAACATCCATTATTCCAGACGAAGGAATAATAAAAACAGGATAAAATGCTGCAAGTTCTCAATGCAAATCTTTCTTGCTTGTTATCTTCCTTGGACACATTTTGGTTTTGACAAAAATGTCTATATGATAGAAAATTGTCTTCAGTAGTTTCCATCCATATTCAATTACCATTCAGTAGAGTATAGGAGTTTGGGGTTGCTTCACTTGAGAAGGTGAAAGTAGTGATAGTTGTGCTTTTCTTTCTTTTATGTGTCATTCATTTGTTTATGTAAAAAAAGCCAAATATAACTTTTTTTTTTTTTTTTTTTTTTTTTAGACAAGAGCAGGGAGAAGTGGAGAAAAAAGTAAGCTTTATTCAGAGGCTGAATGATAGTTGGAGACTGGACTTCTCCTGCAGCTGAAAAACAGAGCTGTCTATATTGCATATCTTTGAGATGAGGGTCAGAAGTGATGTCTATCCTTATTCTGAACCTGAACAGGATCCTGAACCTGTCTTGTTAGGAAAATTGAGCTCCTTGGAATGCAAAGAAAGGAGTTTGCAGGTACAGACTTCACTGCAGTAGCACAGATCAAAAGGCACCATACAACAAAAGACCATAATGCCTCTCCAAATACAAGTTAAAATGAAAGGAAAACCTCAAAGCTATTCTTTGAGGGTTCTGGGGAAAAATGTCCAGCTTGCAGTGGGACACTGCAGAGTTAAACAGAGGAGCAGGTCAAGAGGCTGTGCAGGATGGGTGCAGAGCAGGGTGCAGGCAGTGGCCAGTAGCTGCAGCTGAGATCCCATTGCCTTGCAAAGCTGCCACTGTAAACATCCCATTGACATTTCTTACATCTTGGTCTGAACCATAGGGGCTAATGTCCTCATGTTTGGGGACTGGTTTTGCTCCCTGCTGTGTTTTGAGGTCCACATCAATACAAACATGTTTGTTTGCATCAGACCAAACATGCCCTGCCTGGGACTGAATCCAGGTTTCTTATTCCTCCACATTCAGCTTTGGCAGCCTCAGGGCAACGTTTGCACTGAATTGCAATTTAGCAGTTCATGGGTCTGAAGTGCTTCTTTCTGCCTTGCTTTGCACAGAGAATGCTCTGCAGGGTGTGCAGGAGAGCCCAGGGTACCAAGCCAAGCTCAAAGCTTGTGACATCTTTACCCATCTATGTGTTCCTAGGCACAATGAAGGAGCAGAAATTCCTGTCTGTGGTGTGATGTCAACAGTCTTATGCCCTCATTTGTCTCCTTCTGACCATCCTTATCCCATTATGTCCTTAGCACCACAATTCCTATTTCAGTCATTTTGCCCCCATTTTTTTCTTTTCATGCCTCTCTCTTGTCAGCCATTCTCAGAGACCTGTGATGATGTTTCTGTCACAGGCTTCTTCACAGTCCCACTCTCTGATGCAGACTCTTGAGATGCCCAGGCTGCCTCCTGTGCCAGGCCAACACTCCTCACATCTTCACCACATGTCCAGTGTCCTAGGCAACACTGCTGGCTCAGTGCACTCCTCCCAGCCATCCCCTCCTGCCTGCCCCTTGCCCAGTCCATTCTCCAGCTGCTTCTCCTCCTCAAAGGCATCAGAGTGAGTGCACACACATGACTGAGTCACACATGTTCTTAACACCAGGTGCACAGTTTTCAGCCTCAGGTAATGAAACTGCAGTGTGGTAACTCTGCTCAGGGCCAGAGTGTAACTCTGACAGGTGGCTGAGTTTTGAGAGGAGGTCCGAGGGAAATGAGGTTGGCTGGAGCTCTTGCAGAGACAGGTCCCCTAGGACTGTCTCCCAGGATTGAGGACATCTCTCTTCAACGAGGAAAGGCCACTCAAAGAACTGATGAAATCTTGAACCACCAAGTTTTGACATCTGTCTCTTTCCAAAATCCGTGAGCAAGATCCCAAATGTCCCACCATACCTCTGTGCCTGAGACCAAGACTCAAAATACCTCAGAGGTTTTGTCTCCTGCAATCTTGACCTACAGTCCCTCTACAGATGCAATCCACAGTGAAAAGGCATGAGCTGTCTTTTCCTACAGAATGGCTGTTCCTGCTCTCCCAGCAGATGTATCAGCAAAGGTGCTCTTGTTTGCATTCTGCTGCCAGCCAGACCTTCCCACTGGCTTGTCACAGACAGCTGATATTTCCTCTCCAGTCTCCACGAGTTTTGTCCATCAAAGCAGCAGCCAATGTTGTTTTATGATGTGTTGTAAAACTACCATGCTGCCCTGAGTGTGCTCAGCGTGGCTGCCTCATTTATCACTGCTCAGCCTTCACACTGGGCCATCATCCATCACTGCCTCCTCAGAGCTGAGAGTCAGAACCTGGTCTGCAGTGCTGCCACAGCCTGGAGCCGTGTGAACACTCATCAGCAGGTCCCTTTGTCCTCAGGCTTTTTTTTTTTTTTTCCAGGAAATGTGACTTCTTCTTATATTTAGTTCCCAACCAAGACTCCAGAATAAAACACCCAACTTCAAAATTCAATTGACTGTGCCTAATGGAGGGGATTTTAATGTGTAGCCTTTGACCCTTATCTATTATTGAAGGAAATAAAGACTTTTTTTGTTCCATATTAGAAGTTAATGGCAAAAGAAAAATTTGGAAGTTTTAATTTTTTGATTCCAACAGCGACCTCCATGTCCATTGTGAAACCATGAATAATCACTGCTTGAGAAAAGCATTTCTATGAGCAATCTAGAAAGTGGACAAAGGGACCTTTGAGACATATGCAGAAAAGAAGTTCAAGGATAAGTTTGTGTCTGGTTTTTCATCTTCTGCCATAGAAAGACAATTATCCTTTTATTAATTTTGTTAATCATTTGCATTGCACTTCTGTCCTTATCTCTCACAAGTTTATTCCATTCTAATGATACTAATAAAAAAACCTGCAAAATATCAGCCAATATAAAACCTATAAATTCAGAGCTTTGTCCTACTCCTAGTGCTACCAAAGGTTAAAAATACCACTGCTTTCATCAAGTGTGTGTAGTGAGGTGAATATATTGATCTGCAGAGGGTCAAAATGAGACTGTGGTGTTTCTGGGCTCCAACACCCTTGTTCTTTAGTTCTTTCTTCCTTCTGGATACACAGTTCTCTAACACATGAAGTGTTAACAAATGTGACTCAGGCATCTTATTCTCTCTTTGGGATTAGCCTCCTGTGCTGGCAGAAATTCTGCATTGTGCAGGACAATTGTCCTCCTGGAGAAGCCAAATCATGTAGCAGTGCTTTGAGCTACATGTACTCTGCTTCACACTCTTTTTTTTTTTATGTGAATCTTCATAAAAATGACCTTCCAGGAGATAAACCCAACTGTGCAGGTAGATGAGGACAGGCCATACACTGATTGTGGCTTGCTCTGTTCCAAGACTGATATGAGCACTGTGCAAGTCACATTCATGGCTGTCAGTGACGTCCTTGGAGAGAAAGATGGGTTTAGAGACCCAGATCCTTGTTATATTTTCAGCAAAGTGGTCAAAATATAGATAGTTATTAGGAACAGAATAAATAGTATTTAAGTTTTAGAAGTATTGTTTTTCCATTGCAGCTCAGCTTTCCATTCACTCAGCAATTTAGAAACAAAGTCACAGGCTCAACATGGTGGAAGGTGTGGCTATGGAGAGAATGTCATTGTCCCCATGGATGGGTGACCTTTGTCTTCTGGGGCTGCACCCACCCTAACCCAAACCCTAACCCTAACCCAAACCCAATGCAGCACAATAGGGGCAGGTGTGTGGCCTGAAATCTCTGCAACACCTTCTTCTAAGTTCATTTTCAAATGAGGGGCCATCTTCTGAGCATGATTTGGAGCCAATGTATCCACTGTGCCTCTGCTTTGCTGCTTCTTGAGAGCCCAGTAGTTGGTTCAGGTTCTCCTGGCCACGTTTACAGGTTGTACCCACTTCATGTCCCTCTTGGGAAAAGCTTCCCTTCTTGTTCTTTTCCAGAGGGCACAGGTACTTAAACCCCTCAGTCCACTAAGCCTGGTGTGATATGAGGAGATGGCCAGGGGATTGTTTCAAGATAATTGAAATATTATTCCTTGTAAAAACACTAATATAAGCACAAAAATAAGCAAGATGTATTGCCTGATGTTAGCTCCTACCTTGGGTTTAATCACACAGGATGGATCTGCTCTTGAAGGCCTCCTAAAGCTTGAACACAGCTCAGCAGCTTCTGCTGCTGCTGTTGGCACTTCTGGGTTGTGAAGAGGCTGGATGGACTGTGCTCCCTGATGTCACAATGGGAAATAGAGGTCTGTGAAGATACACCACGAAATGGAAGGAGGATCAGAGGCTGCTGAACGTTTTTACTCAAAAAGCAGCACAAAGCAAATTCCTAGAAGAGGGGACAACAAAACCCTGGAAAGTATGCCAAGGTGATAGGTATTCAAAACCCATTGGAAGCAAGGGCAGTTCTTCCACTGACTTCAAAACACATCTAACCAGGAACCTGAAGATGTGAAAATATTAAAGAAATGAGGTTTAATTTGAGACAAGGAAACACAGATGTATCAGTTTTTTGCTGGTCCTGTTAGGATGCTGAGAGGTGGCTAAATGTCAGGAGCCATTCACCATGCCCAGCTGGCCAGGAGAGGATGTGAAACTACAGAGGGGAAGAGTGACAGAGCAGGTATGGTATGTTGATCAGAGAAATAAAAAGCAAATGGGGCATGCATCATAAATGGCAACATTTTCTAAATTTGCCATTTAAAAATGATGTTAAATGAATGAGCTGGGCTTTTTGGTTGATGTCCTTTGTTAGTTTTTAATTCTAATTAAATGTGTGCTTCTCTCTCCTGAACTATTCTGTGAGACTCTGCTGGGGATGTTTTTCCCACAACTAAGGGAAGACTTTTCTTGATTATTCCCTCATTTTTACCACAACATTTTAAATATTATTATTTAATTATTGAGTATTCCCTCATGTTTATATAATTTTAAACAGTAAAAAAAAACATTTGTTGGAACTGGAGGCAGCAGAGCTGTTCCCCTTGTGCACTTCCACACCTTGGCTGCCTTCCTCCCAAGTCATGGGATCTGCAGCAGACATGACTTCCCCCATTTCTCACTCCCAAGCACAACTGAAGGGGCCACTAAAGGGACATGTTCAAGGAATGTTGAACTTGTACTGCTTTGCACACATTGCCTGGGTTGAACAAGCCCACATAACCAGGTGAAATATGATCCAAACACACTTGAAAGTATTCTTTAACCCCCAAACAGAATTTCCAAGCTGTGGCAGAGATGCAACAGAACCTGTGATGGTTTGTGCTGCAGTGACCAGGGGCCTGCAGAATGGACTGCTCTCAGAAGAGCATTACAGTGTTGCTTTGATCCCTGACAAATAACCTGAGCTAACAAACAGCTCAATCACATTCTGCATGCTGGTAGGATTCATGGAGGCCACAATGGTGATGTGCAGACTCAGGCTTGAATCTTTGTGTGTGTGTTTGTGGTTTGAATAATCATTTTCTGAAGGTTTTACTGGCATATTTGTTATTTCTTTGATTTTCAGGGAGTGGAAAACATTTGTCATGATTTTACTCTGTAAAATCTCTGTGTTCAGTGTATTTCTGGGCAGGTTTTACAGACAGGTCCTGAATAGACAGGCACAATACATATGGACTCTCATGCTCTTTTACCTGTCACATGCAACCACATTACAGCAATTCCCTCTGAAGGTCTCATTCCTTCAAAGGGAGACTTTTACTATTGATTTATATCATGTTGCTCTATGAAGAAACAGAGAAGCCTTGCTGATGCAGCAACACACAAGCAGGAGCCTTCCTTCTCTGCCTCACCCTCAGAAAGGAAGACGAGTTTTGAAACCACAAGTGGCAGAAAAAACCCTTCCTTCTGAAGGGGGAAGGAGTTTCCTTAATGGGAGGTTGATTATACTGCTGGAAGGAATTTGATGAAATAAAAGACAGAGTGCATCCATAGGACAAGTGAGATAGAAAATCATGGTAGGCACATTTCAATCTGTGTTTTCTTGGTGTAGAACATCTCATCTGTCAAAAGAGAACAAGTGGAAGTTTGGTTAAAATCTCGAGGAGAATGGACAATTTGTGCAATTGCTGAGCTTTTTCAGTTGGTTCTGAAGATTGGACCTAAATATTTATTCACCACTGAGAACAATTAATCTCCTTGCATCTACTGAAATTTCTGAATTTATTTCCTCCTTTTTCCTGATTGCCACATTCCTTTTTCCCCTCACCTGTTCTTTATGGTGAGCTTAACCTACTGCTTCTTTTTATGTGCCTGTGACCAAGACAGAAGAGTCTCCTCATCTGTGAGGGAGTTTTGGGGGTTTGGTTTGGGTTTCTTTTGGTTTTGTGGTTTTTTTTCCTAGTCCTGCATCTGGGCAATGTGAAAAATTTGGAGAGGACTCTATCAACCCTCCTGGTTTTATCTTTTGGAGGAGATAACTGGAAGATTCAGACTCAAAACTTTTCTCTCACACTTCTGAATGAAAAGCTGTTAAAAGACTTGTTCCACTTATTGAGAGACTGATCTGGCTGAATAGAAGAAAAGAGAGACAACAAGGGAAGATGGTGATGGAAAAAGTTACAGGCACTCTGAAGAACAGAAGGAAAAGTAAAGACTGCATCCAAGGAAGGAACAAAGTTGAAAAACTGGAGGGAAAAGTTAGAAGATGCAGAGTAAAGGGGAATGGCTGCCTAAAATCTAATGGATCAGTCTGGTCTCCTGGGACAGGAACACCAAACCCACACAGGGTTCTAATTAGTTTCCATACTCTGGGACAGAAGTAGAGTTAAAAGGCTCTGACCTCGCCTATACAAACTGCAAGAGGTGTCAGAAAAACAATGACTCATTGTCAGATTCAATGATTCAGAAATGGGAGCAGAGGGGCTCCACACAGCTCACGCTGTGCAGCTCCACAGCTTCTGGAGAGTTCATGCTCCAAAGAGTCTCAGCCTGCATCCATGAGAGAAGGCAACAGCTGAGGCAGAGCAGACAGAGACACAGCAGCCCTGGACCTCACCTGGGCCCTTGCATTTGGGGCAGGCATTTAGGGATCCTTCATAGCACTGCTAAGTATTTCTGGTGGGATATTGTTATTTTTTTAACTTTGAGGGTTTCTGGAGTAAGTCAAATGAATCCTTCTGTGCAGGTACATGTTTCTTCCCACTGACTACAAAGGCAGCCAACAATGAGCAGCTCTCATGCAGACTCCCTCCTCTTAAAGCAGTGCATTCCCTGTATGTCTGTAATGGGTGCAGTGGCAGGTGACACACTGGGAGGGTTTGTGTAGCCACAGTACAACTACATAAAGACTAAAATTTGGCTATGATTCTTTTGTTTCTTGTAGGGGAGAAAGAATATTTTGAATGGCTGATGGTCAGCGTTTATACAGCTATGAATTTATAATTTCATGATTAAGTATTTCTCACTAACTGCAAGAGTTCAAGTTCAAGGGTCTGGCAAGCCTGAGGGATTTCAGAAGTCTGGGAAACCCAACTTGTGCTTTGGAGTATGCTGCCTTCCTATTGAACTTCACTGACATAAGACCCATATTTTGGAATAATCTGCTTCATATCAAAGTGCCCAGCTTTGGGCTGTCTTCCCAAAATATAAGACTGCTCTTCTTGGGATGGTGTTGTGGACAGTATTGCTGGACCACAATGGAAGGAACCACCTTAGCCCATGGTGGGAGGGACTGGCACATGAGGCTAAAGACAAAAATTGAGCTCCTTCAGGAGAAACTTTGAGCCTGTTAGCATGTGCACATCCCCAGCAGTAACTCAGCTGTGATTCTGCACAACAGGTATACAGAGACATAGGACAGAAGAGTCTTTGACACCACTCTCCAAATAGAAGATGAAGATCTAACAGCAAAAGGGTGTAAAGTCAGAATTGTGACATTCACATTTTGAGTAGGAAACTTCCCAGGTCTGTTACTAATCCAGAGCAGCCCATAACAACTACAAATCCAAACTTTGTTAAGTATTGGGTCATTATACTTGCCAAAACAAACAAGCAGAAAAAGAAATTTGCAGGATTTACTTGCATTTGAAATACCAAAAAAAGAGAAAAAAAATGCAGGGCCATCACATATGTTTGTCATGTGCTGATTTGGATATCCCTGATGTTATTTTTGTTAGGCAGTGTTTGTTACATGTCTCTCAAAAATAATCTGCTGTGAACTATATTTGCATGAAAATATAAGGAGGTCAACAAATGGCTCAGTTTCCAGGAAATTATTTCTCATACAATTGCCACAGTATAGTTATGTATGGCTGTAAGAACCCATCATACACACTTGACATGTATATACATATCTATATATGTATAAAATGTATCAGTTCATGTCCAGATGTGCAGACGCGAACACATGTAACGCAATATGTTCTGGATACTCTAGTGTGTTCAAAAGGGGTATGAAAGTCCTCAAAAATGTAATGAAAATAAGAAAAAATTTTTTTTTCAGTTCAGACTGTTCTGTCTACTGCCAGGACTGGCAAGTTAAAGGACTTAACATACCTTGGTGAGGTCTGCTTTACACTAGCTGAATAAACATTTAATATAATAATTTCATGCTCATGTGTGATAAACTCTTGAGGAACATGTATTTGTCAGCATCAAAAAAGGGACCCAGCTGCACAGTTCTGCAACTTTCAGGCTCTGTCACCATGTCACTAGCAGTGGCCAGAAAACCCTGGGGCAGGTAAGCAAACCTCCCTCTTTACTCACAACCCTTCAAATGCATCATGTAAACAACAGACATGATATAGTTTCTTACCATACAAAATGACAGAATTTCCCCTTAGATGTTCTCAAAGAGCTGCCTGACAACCTCTAAAACTTTCAGTTTTTAGAGGATTTGAAATACATCAAGGTGAGAAGTTTGGAGAAAGGAGAAGATGACAATAAAAAAGGGTTGAGAAATGGGGGGATTCTGAGGTTGAAGGATGGTATTTTTAACTATTTTGTATTTTAACAACATCTGCAGAACTAATATCCAACTCCTCTTTTGCAATTCCTTGTCTTCATTACTCTCAAGCACTTCTCCATCCTTTGAGTACTTTTGTTCTACAAGGTCACCAACAATTTGAAATGCAGTCTCACCAAAAAAGCAAAAGGTTATTTTAAATTGTTTGGTTTTGTATATTCCCACATTTTGTTACTTTGTTGTTACTTATGTCCAGCTACTTCTTTGAAACAGCCTCCTCAGTCAAAAATCAAATCAAGGAGGAGAAACAGAGCATCAAATTGTCTTCTTAGAAGATGACTACCAGATTCCCTTATAAACCAACCCTGTTAGGAACTGATGGGACTGAAGAAGATCTAAATGGCAAATCTCTACGCCAGGTATCTGCTGTGGAAAGAGAAAATAAAGGTCACAAAAACAAGCAGCTTTGATTTGGTCCTGTGGCACAGGTATTACAGGAAACATAAAGCTATGTTCTTGATTGCTTGTGATAGAAAACAGATAAAACTGGATGAACCACATGGAAATGTGACAGGGCTGGTCATAGGAACATGGAATGACTTCAAGTTGAAGGGACCTTAAAGATCATCTAATTCTAGCCCCCCTCACCATGTGCATGTTCTCAGGGTCTCATCCAGCCTGGCCTTGAGCACTTGCAGGGATGGGACATCCACAGCTTCTCTGGACAACCTTCCAGTGCCTAACTACCCTCTGAATTTCTTCCTAAAAAATAATCTAAATCTCTCCACTTCCAGTTTAAACCATTACCCTTTGTGTTATCTATATTTGTCCTGGTAAATAGTCTCTCTTTTTTAAAGCCCCCTTCAAAACCGTTGCTGATAGGCTACAAAATGTATAGAATTATAAATTTGAGAGGAGCTGATAGAGCAGACAAGAGATAAAGAAAAACTCACATAACAAAACCTCCTGTTGTTAAGCCTTTCTTTTGGAAAAACTGAAATTGAACATAGCTTATGTCTCTAGAATCTCTTGCATTGTGGATCACTGGAGGCCAGAAATAAACCAAGTAAACCAAAAACTATTACAGGTCACTCAGAATCATTCAGTGGTCAAGTTAATTGAAGGGATTCACAGGCATCTCACAGGTTTGCTCCCAGGTGTGTTTGGCCAGTGTATGCACATTCTTTGGACAATCCTCCACATGGTGTGTGCCTGTGGCTCAGTACGGGCTTTGATTTACATTTTGGTATTTACCATTTGAAAATAATTCCTCGGGCTAGGCTGGGGCATATTACAGTCACTCACAAATCATCAGCACTGCTCAGCTACCGACTACATATTCTCCTTGGAAATAGCCATTCCTTCTCATTCCAGCAGGATTTCATCCCACCTCCCTCCAGCTCCCGAACTAGCGCACCTCTCCATGCCTTCCTCAGGGAATGATGGTGCGTGGCACCTCCTACCCTCAGCAGAAACGGCCAGCACCGCCGAGAGTGAGGGCTCCATCACAAAAGGCCATGGTGGCTGTCCCTCCAAATGACGAGGGGGCTTTTTCCAGCCCAGGCAGTGTGACACCTTGTCCCCTCGCAGCAGCCGTGTCGCAGGTCACCCAGCCCAGGCGGGGAGACACGGCTCAGTCACTGCCAGAGCCGCTGCTTTCTCTGTCCTTCACCCCCCTCAGCGATCCCTGACGTTCCCCTCACTAAAGGCTCCCCAGCTGATGCTCTCCCTGCTGCTTCCCTCTCCCCATCCTCTTCCCGGGCTGTGACCGCTCGGGCAGGGGAGCAGCTACCCCTGGAGCCGAGCGCGGGCACTTCCCGCTGCCGCCGGGACCCTGTCCCGACAGGAGCCTGTCCCGACAGGAGCCTGTCCCGACAGGAGCCTGTCCCGACAGGCTCCCCCCGCGCCCTCCGAGCCGCCGCAGCACCGACCCCGCCGGCGGATCTCTTTCCCCCTCTCTCGGAACCCTTTTCGTTCAGCTGCGATCGCTTCGAGATAGCAAATACAAGAGGAGAATTTCCTCTATTAAATAAACAAAACAAAAACCAAACAAAAGCCAAGAAAAAAAAAAAAAAAAAAAAAAAAAAAAAAAAAAAAAAAAAAAAAAGGAGGACTCAAAAAGACACGGAGGACAGCTAATTTAAAGCCCTGGAATTAAAGGTCTGTGCTAGTTTCTAGCCCTCATAAAACGGTCTGAAGGATGCTATTTTGCTGCAGACTAGGTTATTTCAGCCCACAGTTGCACAACAAACCATTTAAACATTTCAGCACAAAACAGATTCCATTGTTGAGCTGCACATTAAAAAGTGTTATTCGCTTTGAAGTTTTTGTCTAATGGCTCTAAACTGAAAGAAAATGTTTTCCTATTACTTAATTCAATCATAGCGAAGAGGCTTGGTAAAAAGCCCACGGATTTTGCCCAAAGTGTGACAGAGTTCTCTTTGTGTTTGCTTATCCTCTGCTGTCACACACTTTAATTCGCCTCTCTTTATCTGGCATTCAAAACTTTCTTCAATGACATTCAATAAGGTCCAGCGGCTGGAAAAAAAAACTGGTTATTTTTTTGGATATTCTTTCCCAGTAGCTTTGGGCTTGGTGTGCATTCAGAAGCTGTTAACCCTTTGCCTCCCTGCGGCTCGGAGCCCCGGGGTTCAGCCCCTGGGCAGCGGGAATCCCTCGGAATAAGGCTGAATCCACCACCCCCCGGTGGCGAACCACTTCCCAGCGGGGAAAAATGCCCCTTCTCGGGACCCGGTGAAAAATGTTTTAAAATACCTTTTCCTTCAAAATAAAAAAGAAAAATCCAAACCCAATTAACGCTTTCAGGGAAAGGACACTTAGGAATCCTTTCTATATCTTTGCGGGACTGAGTTTTTACTCACATTCGTTTTTGTTCGCACTGTGATTTTCTCCGTTCATCTGTGCACATCAGTACATTTTTAGGCTCAGGCATTAACAGTCTCTCGGCAAAACTCCCGTGGATTAATGTAAGAAATGTGGCCACAGGCAAAATAACCTCTGCACAGCCCGGAGACACGGAGTACACCCATTTCAAGGCTTTTTATTCCTTCCCCCCACTTTTCCCCTCCCTTTTTTTACAAAGTCCGTTTGGTTTCGAGGAGAGGTGGTTACTGTAAGGAGCAGTCTCCCTACGTTTTGACAGAGATCGGCGAGTGCGTTTGTCTTTTTATTACCCATATATTGAACGGGGGAAACGGGGTAGAGTAAGTATCCCCATGAATTAATTTGTTTCGTGTTTATTAGCATTCCTTATCCACCTACTAAGCCGAGCAGCTCGCAGGAGCGCGGCGCGGGGAGCGCTGCATGGGCAGCGCCGGTGCGCCTTGGCACCGACGGACGCGCGCTCGCTTTGGGGACCGCTGTGAACTTGGCAGGTCCCTGTGCGACCGCATCCAGACACCGCCGCAGTGTTTAAGTTGAATCCCATCGTTCGGGAAAAATAAGCCGCTTCCCTGTCGTCCCCGCAGCCGCGGGGACTCTCCGGCGCGCTTGTGCGCGGCATTGCTGGGTCGGGCTAGCTCGGTTTGGTGGTGGCCGGGGCCAGGGCCGCCGCACGTGTGTGCCACGGTGCCATGGTGCCATGGCAGGTGTTACCGCTGGGACTGGGCACGGGGACCAGGTGTAAAGACACGCGGAATGTGCCGAGCGCATCTTCTCCCTCCGCGGGTGCCGCCGGCACGGAGCGCTATCGGGGTGTCGGGTTTTCTGTAACCGCTCCAGCGCAGCCGACATGCTTGTGGCTCTCCGCAGCCCTTAGATGTGCCCGGGCAGAGCCCACGCAGAGGCCAGGGCCACGTCCTTGCCGGTGTAGCACCGGCTGGTACATCTCTGCTGCCGAGGGTTTCGCCCGACGGCGACGACAGCATGTGACAGGTCCCGGACCCAGGCTGGGAACAAAGACGCGGGGCTGGGGAAAGCGGCGGGCGAGGCAGTGGAGACGAGACATCCCGGAGGAGAGGGGAGAGAAAGAGGCCGTCGGCACCGGGGAATCGACCTGGTGCCACAGGTGGGAAAGGCACGGGGGGCTGGCAGGGGAAGCTGGCGCCGGCGAAGACCGCGGATGCAGCCGGCAAAATAAACAAGTGGGAGCGGGCTGAAAGCTGGGCTGAAAGCGAAGGAGAGCGATAAAGAGAAAGAAAAGAATATTAAATCGCGAGAGAATGAGAAAATAACCCCGCCAAAGGGAGAGGAGGGGAGAGGCCGCCTGCTACGGCGTGGGTGGGGTCGACAAGAATAGAGTACATTATGCAGTTCATTTAGTTAACAAGGGAAATAATGAGGGAGCGTGCGGCGTGAATGCCAAGAGAAGAGCCACAGAAAGCCCATTGAGCGCCCGGCGCCGCCATCACATGGCGCGGGCGCTATTTAAAGCGGGCGGCGGGCGCCGTTCAGCACCACTCGGGCTGGCCAGCGGCGCTGCGCGGGCGCTGCGCGGGGGCTGGGCGGGCGCTGCGCGGGGCGATGCCGCGCTCCTTCCTGGTGGACTCGCTGGTGCTGCGGGAGGCGGGCGAGAAGAAGGGGGAGGGCAGCCCTCCGCCGCCGCTCTTCCCCTACGCCGTGCACCCCTCGCACCCGCTGCCCGCGCTGCCGGCCGGCGCCTGCCACGCTCGCAAGGCAGGGCTGCTTTGCGTCTGCCCGCTCTGTGTCACCGCCTCCCAGCTGCACCCGCCGCCGCCCGCGATCCCCCTCATCAAGGCTTCCTTCCCTCCCTTCGGCTCCCAGTACTGCCACTCGCCCCTGGCCCGCCAGCAGCACTCCGTCTCGGCCGTCAGCGTCGGGCACGCACCGGCGCTCTACCAGGGCGCTTACCCTCTACCCGACCCCCGGCAGTTCCACTGCATCTCCGTGGGTAAGGCAGGCAGGACGGGCAGCGGGGCGGGCATGCTGGCATGACAGAGGTGGGCGCTGCGCGGAGGGGATGGGGATCCCGGGGAACCCTGCGTAGATACCCCGGGTGGGGGTAACTGCCCGGGGCATGGAGGCTGGACGGGGAGTCCCGGCACCTCTCCCTGTCGGTGGCCCGTACTGGGCTGGGGAAAGCTCCCTGCTGCCCACCGAGCCTTCGATCCAGGCTGTGCGCACGGGGAGAGGCGACCGCGGCACTCCCCAGGGCTCGGACTTCAGCCTGGCAGCCGCTTGCTGAATCTCAGCCCCCCGGGGACGAGGAAGAGCTGCGGCCCCGGAGGGTGGGCGGCAAGGAGGGCTTAGCGGGGGCTGGCGAGTGCTCGGCGCTGCGGGGCGGGCGGCGGAGGGTCCAGCAGGTGCTGACGGTGCGCTCCTCTCCCTTCCCAGACAGCACGTCCAGCCAGCTGCCCAGCAGCAAGCGGATGCGCACCGCATTCACCAGCACGCAGCTCCTGGAGTTGGAGAGGGAGTTCGCCTCTAACATGTACCTCTCCCGACTGCGGCGAATCGAGATCGCCACCTACCTGAACCTCTCCGAGAAGCAGGTGAAGATCTGGTTCCAGAACCGACGGGTCAAGCACAAGAAAGAAGGCAAAAGTAGCTCCCACCGGGGCGGGGGGGGCGGCCACAGCTGCAAATGTTCGTCCATTTCCACCACTAAGTGCTCAGAGGACGACGAGGACTTGCGCATGTCTCCGTCCTCCTCGGGGAAGGACGACAGAGGTCTCGCAGTCACCCCCTAACCACCCGCACACCCACCCCGGCTCCGCAGGAACTGTGGCGAAAGCAGGAGAGAGAGTCCTGCCTGCCCCGGTGCTGACACGCAGCCGAAGGATTTTATACCGTTTTGTATAATTTGTGTAATTTACGAAGGACTTTTTCGCCTTTCTAGACCCCCAGTTCATGGGGACGGGTGTCCCGGCACTCCGCTGTAAATAAACTCCTCCCTAGGACCCCAGGAGTCCCCCCGTAGTGCTCTCTCCCTTGTACCTCCGCGGGAGCAGCCCCGAGCCCGGGAAGCTCCTCGCAGAATTCCCCGCGCACCGAGACTGGTGCGGAGTGCGCGGATGCTGCCCCGGGCTCCTCTGGTAACTCGGAGGTGCCCAACAGCGAGCAGACGGACGGGGAGGGTTGAAGGCTATTTGGGTTATTATCTTTCTTTTTTAAATTTTTTTTTTTCCTTTACAAAATTGTTTTGACTTCGTCGCTGCCGGGCGCACAACCGTGGTTGTACCATTCCGTCCCGCTCCCTCCCTCCCCTCGGGAGATATTTATTTATTTATTTATGTGCAGAGAAACGATGATGGCAATGATAATAATGATTATGATAACAATAAAAGCTCGTTGGTGGTTTATTTCCTTCTCTTCGCGTAGAATAGAAGCAGCCACTCGACGTCTGTGGGCGTGCGCTGGGAGCACCGTCGCTCTCCAATCCTCTCTGCCGCATCTCGGCACCGGCGAGCGCAGGTGTCGGGGAATCTTCCTTTCTCCGTGTTGAGCTGAAGTGCAGGGAACTTCTACTTTCTGTCTCGGGGGCTCTGTCGGTCCTCCCCAGAGAAGCTAAAGATCGGGCCGGGGAGAGGCTGGGCTGGACACCTTTCATTGCCATCCCGCAAGCCGCCTACGGCTGTAGGTCAATACAAACACCCGGCTGCCGGCGGGACTCGGCTCCTCTCTCCCGGTCCCCGCCAAGACAGGAACGACTGTCCAGCCTCCCTTTAACCCTCCGGGGCTGGGGCTGGGACCGGGACCGGCCCTGTTTGGGCTCCCTCCATCACGACCACCGGGTTCCTGCAGCCCCGCTCCTACAGCGCTTTGCCGCTTTTTGCGCGCGGTGGCGCGTCCCGGTGGCTCGCAGGGAGCCCCTTCGGAAGCAGCCGCGAGGTCCCGCAGCCCCGAGGGTGCCACAGGCGGTGGCAGGAGGCCAGACTGGCGCCAACCTCCTCGGGTGCAGGCCCCCCAGAGCCCGGCGCTCCGGTCGCCGCTCCCTCCGTGCAGGGAAAAGTCCCTTGCACCGGGAGTCCCGCTCCACTCGGGCTCACGGGCACGACCTTCAGTGGGTGCAGCGGCCGTCCCTGCACCGACAGCCGGTTCCTCGACTGTCCCCGCCAGGACGCAGAGCTGCGCCGCTTGGCACGGCGGGTTTTACGCCCTGCAATCCGGGGAGTGTGCTTGGGGCTCTAGGCTACCGCAGGTTCCTGCCCGTAGCGGGATGGGACCCAATATTCATCCCAAAACATGCATCGGGAAGAGCCAGGGAGATGTCGTCCCTCATGGGAAATCCCCGTGGAGAAGGCCAACGCTGCTTCACACACAGGCAGTGTGGGAAGATGTGGGTTTGAGATCCCTGGGTACCAAGGATAAGGGCAGAGCAGGTAAAAATGACACCGCTGGAACAACATCAAGTCCTGTCCATAAAACAAACATTGCACCTTCCAGCCTTCCCAAGACACCTTGTACAGCTGTGGATCTGGGAGATCTACCAGTTCCTGCAGCTCCATCCCACAGATGGGTGGCAGGTGTGACCCTGCAGCCCACGGCACACTGTGGACCTCTCAGGACACTCAGGATGATGTGAGGTGGGGGTGAACCATTAGACAAGACAGTGCAGAGCAGGCACAAGGCAGTACTCTCACCCTGCTGTGACTGGCCTGATTTGTGTTGCCTTGTCTGGAAGCTGCAAGGATTTGGTGACATTAGGTAGGATTATCCAGATTGAAAGCACACGGACAAAATATTCAGGTTCCTTGGTGGCCTTCCTCAACTCCTGGGACCCTTAGACCTCTTACCTCTCTTCTGCTGGCTTCCCACTTCACCCAGCTAGATGGGACAGCAGGGCAAGCTAGTAATTATGGCACCCCATGGGCAGCATCTTCCTGGCTCCTTTTCCCTTGACTGTTGGGGATGAATCTGGCAAGTTTGAGACAAAAATCTGACCTTAATACAAGAGTCAGCCAGTCTTGCCTGGTGCTTGGCCCCATAATGTTCCCTGTGTGCCCGTCCTTCCCCAGTGGACCAGTTTCAACAGAAAAGACCCCTCAGAGGGTCCTAATTGGCACAGCAGGGCCTTGTAGACTTTCCAGCACTCACCTCCCATCCTGCTCACATTTACCAGGCTTGTTTTGAAAAGTCATTGGGAAATAGAGGCAGAAACAGCCTAAAGTAGGTTTAGCAAGGGGTCTGGCATCCTCTTACAGAGCACTGGCACTGAAGTCGGTGGCACCATAGAGGCGTGTGTGTGCTCCTCGTGCCTGTTCAGCAGAATGGGACTGAGCCAGTTGGCTGGCAGGGAAATGCAAGCAACACCAGCACTGAGCATTTGAGTGGTATTGTGGTGGTGGCCCTGAAGACAAGGATGTATTCTGTCTGCCAGCACATTCCCACCGTGTCTCTGCTCCTCCAGGGCACAATCTCTGATGTACAAAATGTGCCTCCTCACACTCCTGTTTGGAGGCTGAGCAGAGGCAGACAGGGAAAGTTTCTCACAACTGAGATAGGGATGATGAGGCAGTGGCACTGCCCACACAGCTTGCTCCTTGCTCACTGGGAAACCTGGGCAGCAGCAAGCCTGGCAGACAAACACTGCCTTGTGGACAAACACAGTTTGTCCTGAGGAAGCAAAGATGGTGGGATCTGAACGAGCAGCTGGAAAACTTTATGGGTATGCAGAATCAAGTTAACTATCATCCTCACCCCAGGCACAGTGGCTGTGGGCTGCAAGGAACAATCCTGTAGTGATGCTGCCCCAGTCAGTGCACACATTACAGAGAGTGTGGACACACTCGTGGCTGCATCCTTTATGGACTGAGTTTGTCAGCCAGACAATTTGGAACTAATCCTCAGCTCTAAAATGTACCTCATATATGTAAAGTAGCAAAGAGAATTCCCTCATATGGTATAATTTTGTCTGAACAGCAGTGGAGTATCACAATGGATGGCCCCAACAAGCCAGTATTAATATTCTCTGATGCACGCTGGCCTCTGATGCAGACCCTGTGTACCTTGCAAAGCCCAGTGGGGCTCTCAGTGCACTTGACAGTCATTATGCCACATCCACATGCAGAGATAATCCCTCCTTAGTTGGGCATTTTTCTAATTTAGTGAGAAATCATTACAGCAAATGCTCAGAGTGTCATTTTCAAGGACTCTGAGGTTGGGCAAATTAAAGTCATTTTGCTGTGGGAAGAGCGTGGGCACCTCTGCTAAAGCGAATGTCATAACATACCAATTTTCAACTTTCTATCTCTAGCCATTTTGGCAGCAGGTTTCTGAAAGTTACTTAAGCATTTTAGCATCTAAAATGCCCAGTCTCCTCTGATTCCAACAGGAAGCAGATTTACAAATGCACAAAGTGAGTTTGAATATTTTCCAGCATATACTTTTTTGATCATATTTCTGTCTTAAAGATGAATTATTTCTGCCCTAGCATGCAGAGAGGAGACTCTTTGGATACTATCAAGGCTGTAAAGACTGTGTCCCAGAGCAAAAGTGGCTGTCCTGGCACGGGAAGGAGGACAAAAGATGGTGCTGGCCTCTCTTTTCCACACACAGGTATTGCTGAATTTTGGTGTCCTACACCCCATCCCATCCCATATGTAACCACTCTCTTTTCACATGCACAAAATGTGAACATGATACCATGTTCATGGTATGGATACCTGTGAAAAAAACCAAAAGTTTGGAATGAAGAACCTTTCAATATTAATTAACTCATTCTGTTCTACATAAAGGTACATCAAAGAGGTTTACAGTTGAAAACATGCATTGGTATTTTAAATGTTGTTGCTCTTAACCACAAAAGTGGTATTATTAACTCAGGAATCCCATAATTCTGTTCACCTGCAGTTAATGTATTTACACAGTGCCAGCTCTGAGCTGGCCCCATGGATTTGGAATAGTGTTTGGGGTAATTGGACTTGCTGCTTTGGAATAGCATTACATTGTGGGTAACTGATCTGGTGGTTTTCTTTCACTCTTGTTTGCTTAGAATGAATCTTACCTATTAATTTACTGGGATAACAAGGATTCATTTTTAATCCTTAAGTTCCTCAGGGCAGCTCTGAAATTTGATTCTCTAATGACAATGTAATTTGATCTCTGAATGTGATTACTTTAAAATACAGATGGGTGTTTAAAAAGATCCTAAATAAAATAGTTTTTATATGATATTCCTAATGATTTGAAAACAGGTACATCAACAGTAGCTCTCTCTCAATTACATTAATTTTGTAAGTGTTTTTGCTATGAACACAAAGTACTCATTTATCAGGATGCAATTATGAAAGATCAGGACATCTCCTAGGATACTGACACTGATGATGGCAGCAAATGGCTGGGCCTGATGTTTAATATGACTGTAGCTCTACAGAAGTGGCTGCCTGGTGCTGGACAGCTGACTGCTATGGAGCTACTCTATTTACTCTATTTAATATAACCCATGTATTTCTAGTATATATAAATAAAACCTAGTTAACTAGCTAACTAGAAAAAGGAGTAGCAATTATCATAAACAGGAAAAAGTCTTCCTTCTTAAGTTTGCTATATCCCCTTTCTTATTCTGCAACAACCTTCTCTAATTTCCCCTTTCCTTCTTGACATTTTTTGTTAGGCTTGTTCCCAAAAAAGAACGCATAGAAAAGAGTACATTTTTATAATATATTTGCTACCAGTCTATACAGACCAAACAGGAGGAAACGCATCAAAACAAAGTTAGCATGGACCCAAAACAAGCCTTGGAGATAGTAACTCCTGCCAGATCTGTGTCTATTACTTTCCTCAGGTTTCAAACTGTGAAGGCTATTAGCATCAATCACAAATATGACTACAAATATGTTATTTAATGCACTTTTCAGCTGGATGGGCAGTGCCTGCCATGCTTGAGCATAGGTGGGCACTAGTATGTTACATCTTGGGTGGGAGTAGCTGCTCTGGATTGTCTTCAGGCACTGCTCCAGAGGGGTCTGCAGCTGATAGGTCCCTTGTGCCAGTCTGATGAAGATGTCATGTACTCTGGTACATCTGAAATTGCACTAGGCACACATCCAGGCACCTCAAATGGTTCTTGACAAGTGAATTTACACCCAAAAGCATTAGCAGAGAAGACAGATACAGCCAGATTGTTGGAGAGAATAGATGACAGCTGTGGCTGCAAATGCATTTGGATTTAGTTTTATTTTCAAATATTTAAATATCCTATGTGGAGGGATAACTGCCTGTACTTGACTGATCCTGGTCATGGTACACTACAAAAGTCTGCAGTGCCATGGATTACACCTTTTTTATTTAAGAACCCCCTTCTCAGTCATGCCTCAGCTAAATACCAAACAATAGTAGATGATCCATATAGACCTGCAACACATGCAGGTGTTTGGGTGACTTGTAGTATGCAAGGCAGAGCAGAAGGATTAAACATAATATGGTAAAACATTGAGCATAGAATGGTGAAATACACATGCATATGTTGTTTAAGTTATCTTTAAAGTGATAGTAATTTTGCACTTGGTGTGCTATAAACTCAGAGGAAGTTAAAGGGGATCAGTAACTCTGGGGAGAAAAGGCCCAGGTGGTGCAAAGGAGATACATGGACTGAATCAGGCAGAGGCTGTCACCTGAGAAGTGACATAAATACACATCTGGGAGCAGTCTTATTCAGCCCTTCACACTAGCCAGGGCTCTTTCACACCAGAGCTGTCTCTTCACTGGTGTTCTACTGTAGGTAGCACAGAGGTGCCTGACCTGTAAAGGCTATGCTGCTGAGCACATCTGATGTGGGTTGTCTCCTGAGCCTATTCCCATGGTCTCAGCTATGAGCAGTGTACAGGATTGCAGATCATTTATTATAGCAGAAACAGAAATATTAACATGCCTCTCCATTCATTCTTTCCTCTAGAGAAAACCAGCTTTGATCTCTGAGTTGACCAGAGTCTGGGAGATTCACTGAATCCACAAGAGATATTTATCTTTGATGCCACCATGTAAACTCCAAGTTTTCTTTAGTGTCTGGACTGGGAGGACACCACACTGTCATTGGGGGAAAGTAAATGAAATCTGATGATGTGGCAAACTCCTGTCCTTAGTTCCTGGCCATCAAGATGCTTTTTGAGTATGAGCAGTCCAGAGCCTAGAAGTGCTATGGGCACAGAGGGAATACAACACAGCTGGAGTATTGCCATTGTCAAACCTGCTGAACCTCATGTCTTCTACCTAGATGCCAGTGACTGCAGTGAAATGGTTCTGATGACATCTGTGATCTGTCTGAGTCCTACCTTGACCTCTTGCAGAGATGACTTAATCTGTCACAACCCAGATAGAAGCTGCTCCAGCACATCAAAAGCCTGTTCTGCTGTTGCATCCCCTCCCAGACCTTCAGCCTCCCCACCACTACCGCTCATACTCCTGCCTGCACTAACTGGTAAGATTTCCATCTCTCTGTCTGACTCCAGCTCCAGCTTTGCATGCTTTTGGCCATTCATTACCATCAATCACAATTCTTGCCCCAGTTTCCTTTTTTTCGCCAGACTCCATCCTTTCAGAGACATTTTGGGGCTCTGTTTAATTCCCAGCCCTGCTTGCACAGCTTTTGAAGCCAGCTCTCAGGTTGTCAGCAGTGGTGAGCAAGCAGAGCTCCATTCAGTGCAGAGGAACCACATCAGTTTGATACCTGGGTGCCTCACTCACTGCCACACAGTGGTGCAGTGTACACGGTGTCCTGGCACAGCTCTCCATGCACCCTGCCAGCCCACCAGCTATTCCCAGCCAGCACACCCATCCTGGCCCTTCTGCAGTGCTGCCAGCTCACACAGCCAAGCTGGCTCCCTTTCACTTTTCCCTCTTCTTCTACTAATCTAACTTCTCTTGCTTCTCTGTGTCTTTTTTATTTCCCTTCCTGAATTTCAGTCAGTCACCTGTTTAAAGTTAAGGAAATGCTTAAATACTCTGCCAAAATGAGTCCTAGATATTCTCAGTTATTTTCCACCCTCTGTTGAATAATTGCCCCCCTCTCTTTCATCAGAACATATGAAGGCCATGTATCCAGCTCTTATGTTTAATTTTGCACACAGTTTAGATTACACTTTGTATGAAACATGCTACCAAAAGTGAAGCTCTCTTCTCCTTTCTCTTCCTTTCTTTCTCTTTAGTTAAGCATACATGTAAAGAAACCTTTCAATGCATTTGTAGAGCCCTAATACAGTAGAGTGACACAAAGCATTCTGGATATTGCTATGCAAATGACATGCCAAGAATGTTTAGACTGTACCTTGAAGCAGTAAACAAGTTGATTGTCATGGTGTCATGGTAACTAGAGCTGGATCCGCTTCATACGAATGAAGTCCCAACCTTTGTTTTTATTTGGATTGCTAAAGCAACTCAGTGGTCCAAAGCTCATCATCCCCTCGGTCCTCTGGAGAGTCAGAGGTACAAGAAATGGACTCATGTACCAGGACAACATTTAAAAAGAAACATAGAGTTACTCTGACACACAACTTCAGGTCACTGAGGATATTCAAACATGCTACAGTCTGAACTGGGAGATGCTGTCAACACCACTGGAATTTACCATGTACTCTGGGCAGAGCTGCTGTCCCACCAGTGTAGTTACAACATGCAGAACTTATATCTGGGAGTGAAGAAAATTGTGGTTTTAAAATGGTGAACTGCTTCCCTCTCACAGAAGTGTGGATACTGGAGAAGGCAGCAGGGCTCTTCTGTGAGCAGTACCTCTGTGTGGGTCTGTAGGCTCAAGAACTCAGGCTGCTGGACAGCACCTTGTATTGTCCACCTAATACATGATTTCTTGTCAGGCAGAGCAAGAAAGCATTTCCCTGGTTTTGACTCAGCTACCCTTCCCAGAATAGCAGGAAAACTATCACCACAGAAGAATCACAACAATGACTTAGAGATTACAGAGTTTTTTTTTCTTCACCCAGTAACTCGGGGTTGAAATACTCCAGACTCTGATGAACCACCTCATTTACCAAAATACGTTTCTTGAAATTGTTCATTTGAGCTGAGCCACCAGATTTGGCTCCAAACCTCCTCTTCTACCCCTGAAAACAGAAAATGCTTTCCCAGATTAAACCAACAGTAAGGCAACACTGTCCTACTATACAAAATAAATTTATTTGTTTCCTAGATGTCTGTGCCATTTTAAGTTTGAGACTAAAAATTCTCTGTACTCCAAAAACTCAAAAATCAACTATTTTTTTTGAAGAGCTGTGTGGTCAATTTTAAGTGCCAGCTGATCTCAGAGCATTGGTTAGGAGTTTGCCCTTTTTGCACTATTAATCACTGCTGATCTGGGCTTTAAGGAGGATCACAGGGCAGCTGAGCCAAATTGGTACTAACCACAGGGATCAGCACAAAAACCAGCTTGCTGTCTGTCTGTTGGTTCTTCAATCTCAGTTTCAAAGCACAGGGCACAGAAGGATAACCCTTCATGTGATGTGAAGTGTGTGAGCTCCTTGGCACTGCACCAAATCTGTCTCACACTGCCTGAGGCCTTCCCTGCTGTACATTAGACTCTTTGCCATGCTTGTGTGGACTTGGGATGTAGTCAGAACTTACCTTGGTGAGGCTGGTGGAATCTGGCCCTGGAAACCATCACAACTAAGACCATCTAGAAAGACCAGTCCCAGTGCAGTTGGAGGCATTCTCAATACCAGGAAGAATCTCAATCTACAGGGGAATCCAGGCAAATAGTTGCCCACTGAACTAAGTTCCTTAGCTCAAACAACTGCTTTTATGTAGCTGCACTTGGATAACTCTGTTAAGGAAATCAGAGGCAGTGGTACCAAAGACCCACTGGACAGGGTGTGGAGGTGAAACATACTTAGCTGGATGTAAAAGTGGCAATTGAGTATTCATCCCTGTTCTCATCAGCCACTGTAAGGAACAAACATGAGGAACAAAGCAAACTCTGACCTAAGAAAAGAGTGGAAAGGATTTACCCCACTGATTTAAACCCATTCCTGAGGATAAGTGCTATCAGGAATCAGATGCTAATGTGATTTACTAACTACAAAACGCCTTCTCTGGCATCTTTGATTCTGAAATTTAATTCTGAAGCCTCTTATGCTCTTTGCAGTGGGAAAGTTCTCATTCCTTGCTGAACCCCTTCTTTCCCTGAAGCAGAAATTGTACAGTGCTTTGTCTGACAAGTTCTGGATGGTTCAGTAAATGCAGTATCAGATTGATGGGGCTGAGATTTGCACTAGAGCCCAGATCACCTGAAGAGAGAGCTGGAGAGATCTATGTCCCCTCTACTGCAGGCTCCAGACTGCTCAGAGGAGCTGCAGAGCAATGCCCTGAGGGAGCTGCTCCAGACAGAAATTCTGTTCACACAAAAATATCACAAGTGTGTGGAACCGAAGTCAGCAGCTGATCCTAAAAAATGCTTTTGTGTCTCTCACCCATAATCTGAGCAATCTGGAAAGCAGAGTGGTGGCATACACTTTCAGGTGGGTATGTCACATTTTTTCAATGAGATTTGAAGATCCCCTTGGTAAGGTCCCTCTCTAAATCTACAGCTGTTGCACCTGCAGGGAGGAGAATGATGTCTTAGCTTCCAGTGAAAAGATGCCCTTGAAGCACGTTCTGGATGGCAGAATTTCACATTTATGAGCAAATCTGTCCAAGTGCTACTAAAGACACAGCACTCCCAGTGTTCCAGCTGCCACCTCTAAGTTTTCCTCACCTGTTGCATTTCAGCGACAGCTTCACTAAGATTTGAG